>NW_022681442.1:30207500-35007500 GCF_009764315.1 Trachypithecus francoisi | reverse complement strand
GATCATGCCACTGCACTCCAGCCGGGGCAACAAGAGCGAAATTCCATCTTTGAAAAAAAACATACAAAAGTTAGCCAGGTATGGTGGTGCATACCTGTAGTCCTAGCTATTTGGGAGGCTGAGGTGGAAGGATTGCTTGAGCCCAGCAGGTCGAGGCTGCAGTGAGCTGTGATCACACCACTGCACTCCAGCCCAGGCAACCAAGTGAGACCCTCTCTCAAAAAAACAAAAAAACAACAAAAAAAAGGAATTATGTGTGTGCGATGCATGCTTACCAGGGAGTGCTCCTGGAAGCGCCACCTGTGGAAGGAAGGACAGAGGGATAAGTCCGGATGCTTGGACAGCCTGGGAGGTAAATGGACCCTCAGAAAGCCCTGGGCCTCTCCACCCCCACTGCTGTCAGTGGACCAGCCTGGGCTGGGCGTGTCCTTGGGCATCTTTGAAGGGGATGACAGTAAAGGGCTATCTGCTCTCCCTGCACCCAGCTGCCCTGGTGTGCTCCTGGCCGATCTGTATAACTGCTGAAGACCCAGGCTCTGTCGGTGAGTCTGGCTTCACTAGGCTGTCTTACTTCTAAACCAGTTTTATGTGACTTTTTACTGTCTGGGGAGAGCCACCATTACCTTGTCTTCTTCCCCTTTTGACAGCAGAACTTCTGGTTCCTCTTGGCTGCAACCTGAGGTAAAAGGTCATGGGAAGGGAAAGGATGAAGCCCTCGACAAATTTCTCTGACAAATATGGAAAACAGAAAGCAGATAAGGATTCCCATCCAGTAAAAGACAAGCACAAAGAGTCATTCACACACGTGACAATGGGCCCATTCTAGCCACTTCCCCTTTCAATAATCTTTTAGTGTTTTCCTTAGTTCAGTTCTTGATGAATCAGCCACCAAGGTGAGAATTTGGAGCTGTTGCCTGCCTCACGTCTGAAAGGGTCAGATGCCACTGCCCTGCCCAGGAAATGCCCACAAAGGGGGCTGCCGTAAAACTCAGCATACTCTATGGACAACCGCACCGGTCACCCCCACTTCCTTCTTTCAAACTTAGCACCCACTCATTCATAGAAAAGCAAAGATTCCAGCATGGACAACAGAGCAAGGCCCTGTCTCTACAGAAAATAAAAATAAATTAGCTGGAGCCGGGCCCAGTGGCTCCCACTTGTAATCCTTGCACTTTGGGAGGCCAATGCAGGCAGATCATTTGAGGTCAGGAGTTCAAGACCAGACTGACCAATATGATGAAAACCCGTCTCTACTAAAAATACAAAAATTAGCTGGGTGTGGTGGCGCACACCCGTAATCTCAGCTACTTAGAAGGCTGAGGCATGACAATCACTTGAACTCGGGAGGCAGAGGTTGCAGTGAGCTGAGATCACACCACTGCACTCCAGCCTGGGCAACAGAGAGAGACTCTGTCTCAAATAAATAAATAAATATAAGCTGGGCATGTGGCATTCACCTGTGGTCCCAGCTACTTAGGAGGTAGAGGGAGAAAGATGACTTGCACGTGGGAGGTTCAGGCTGCAGTGAACTCTAATCACACCACTGCACTCCAGCCTGGGTGACAGAGCAAGATGCGATTAAAAAAAAAAAAAAAGAGAGAAAGAAAAAAGAAAGGAAAAGAAACGATTGGGAGGGGTGGACCAGGCTCTATTCTAGGGATGATGACCTTTGTGAAAGCAGAAGTTAGGCCTTAATCCACACTACAGGTGGAGATGCAAAATGGTACAACCATTTTGAAAATTAGTTTGGTAAGTTTCTTATAAAGCTAAATAAACAACACATGAGCCAGCCTTTCCACTCCTAGATAAATGAAAACTTGTATTCACACAATGACTTATACATGAATGTTCACAGCAGCCTTATTCATAATAGCTGAGGCTGGAAACAACCCAAATGTTCATCAGATTAAAAAACTGTGATATATTCTTACAACACGCTGGGTGTGGTGGCTCACGCCTATAATCCCAGCACTTTGGGAGGCTGGACAACAGAGCAAGACCCCATCCTAAAAAACAAAAAACAATAACAACAAAAAATAACGTGGATGACTCTCAAAAACATGTTGAATGAAAGAAGACAGACACAAGAGTACATAGTGTATGATTCCATTTATATGAAACTATAAGAAAATCAGTTCAATCAGTGACAGAAAGCAGATCTATAGTTGCCTAGGGTTATAAAGTTGACTCATGCCTGTAATCCCAGCACTTTGGGAGGCTGAGGCAGGCAGATTACTTGGGGTCAGGAGTTCAAGACCAGCCTGGCCAACATGATGAAACCTGGTCTCTACTAAAAATACAAAAATTAGCCAGACGTGGTTGCAGGCACCTATAATCCCAGCTACTTGGGAGGTCGAGGCAGGAGAATCACTTGCACCAGGGAGACGGAGGTTGCTGTGAGCCAAGATTGTACCATTGTGCTATAGCCTGTGTGACAGAATGACACTCCACCTCAAAAAAAAAAAAAAAGAAAGAAGAAAAAGAGTATGAGGTAGACCTAGCATGGTGGCTCACACCTGTAATCCCAGCACTTTGAGAGGCTGAGGCGGGAGGATTGTCTGAGCTCAGGGTTCAAGACCAGCCTGGGCAACATGGTGAAACCCTCTCTCTATTAAAAAAACAAAAAAAGAGAGAGAGAAGAAGAAAAAGAAAAAAAATTAAAAAGAACATGAGGGAACTAGGGACTAATGGAAACATTCTATGTCTTGGCTATAGTGGTTACTACATGTAATACAAATTTGTGAAAATTAGTGTATACTTAAGTGAATGAATTTCATTTTATGCAAATTATTCCTCAAAATCGTTGAATATTATATTAGAATATTGAGATTTTAGAATCGTTGAATATTAGAATATTAAGAATGGCAAGAATATTAAGAAACGTGGAAAGTAAACAAAATCAGATGGTTTTGATTTTCTAGCTATTTTAACTTACTGTAATTTACATTAAAACTGTGCAATAGGCCAGGGGCGGTGGCTCATGCCTGTAATCCCAGCACTTTGGGAGGCCAAGGCGGGCAAATCACAAGGTCAGGAGATCGAGACCATCCTGGCCAACATGGTGAAATCCCATGTCTACTAAAAATACAAAAAATTAGCCAGGTGTGGTGGTGGACGCCTGTAGTCCCAGCTGTTCGGGAGACTGAGGCAGGAGAATGGCATGAACCTGGGGGGCGGAGCTTGCAGTGAGCTGAGATCGTGCCACTGCACTCCAGCCTGGGCGACAGAGCGAGACTCCATCTAAAAAAAAAAAAAAACTGTGCAATAAATATTAGAAACACTATTAATATAAATCATTCTGTTAATAAAGGAGTATGACCCTAAGATCACCTCAATATGTGCTAAGAAGGTATTTAATAGAAGTTAAAACTCTTTTCTAGAAACAAAAACAATGAAGAGAAACTAATAATAGCTTTTGGCCAGGAATGGTGGCTCATGCCTGTAATCCCAGCACTTTGGGAGGCCGAGACAGGAGGATAACCTGAGGTCAGGAGTTCGAGATCAGCCTGGCCAACGTGGCAAAACCCTATCTCTACTAAAAATACACAAAAATTGGCCGAGCATGGTGGCACACGCCTGTAGTCCCAGCTACTAGGGAGGCTAAGGCATGAGAATTGCTTGAACCCAGGCAACAGAAGGTTGTAGTGAACAAGATCACGCCATTGCACTCCAGCCTGGGTGATTGAGTGAGACTCTGTCAAAAAAGAAAGAAAAGGGCCGGGCGCGGTGGCTCACGCCTGTAATCCCAGCACTTTGGGAGGCCGAGACGGGCGGATCACGAGGTCAGGAGTTCGAGACCATCCTGGCTAACACCGTGAAACCCCGTCTCTACTAAAAAATACAAAAAACTAGCCGGGCGAGGTGGCGGGCGCCTGTAGTCCCAGCTACTCCGGAGGCTGAGGCAGAAGAATGGCGTCAACCCGGGAGGCGGAGCTTGCAGGGAGCTGAAATCTGGCCACTGCACTCCAGCCCGGGCGACAGAGCGAGACTCCGTCTCAAAATAAATAAATAAATAAATAAACAAAAAGAAAGAAAGAAAGAAAGGAAAGGAAAGGAAGAGGAGGGAGAAAGGGAGGAAGGAGGGAAGGAAGGAAGGAGAAGAAGAGAAGAAAGAAAGAAAGAAAGAAAGAAAGAAGAAAGAAAGAAAGAAAGAAAGAAAGAAAAGAGAGAGAGGGAGGGAGGGAGGAAGAAAGGAAGAAGCAAGAAAGAAAGAAAGGAAGGAAGGAGGAAAGAAGGAAGGGAGGAAGGAAAGAAGGAAGGAGGAAGAAGGAAGAAAGGAGAAAGAAAGAAAGAAAGAAAGAAAGAAAGAAAGAAGAAGAAAGAAGAAGAAAGAAAGAAAGAAGAAAACTTCTTTAACATGATAAAGATTATCCATCAGAAACCAAGAGTGTTGGTATCCAAGACAATGTTAAAATAAAAAAATTTTTTAATTAAAAAAAAAGAAACCAAGACCACACATCATAAGGAATGGTGAAACAGGCATTTTAATGACAAGTGCCTGCTAACATCTGTGACTCAGCATTGTACTGCAGTGTCATTCTGGAATCACCATTGGGCCTCTACAGGGGAGGTACATACACCCTAAGAGATCTGTACATACGTACCTTCTAGGAAATGTATTGGAAGAATGTGGGAGCATATTGGTTATCATAATGATCAGGAGGTTGATATTTTACATACAAATTCAAGGATTAAGTCCTTTACAAGGATTTAATAATACACTGAAAAAATTCCAAGAATGAAACTAGCGCATAGTGTGAGGGAATATTGTACTTTGCTTTTTCCAAATTTTATCCAAGGTTGTTGAGCATTTGGAAGAATCTTGTTACTGTAGCACCACGGTAGATATTTGAGTAGCCTAGTATCAGTCTAAATTTGTGTTGTCACATTCCCAGTGGTAATGTACATAGATAGAAGTATCTCTGGCAGCTTCGTTATGGCTGTTAGTATATTTCCATCCCTAACATTTACATATTGAAATAATACTATCTTATTATAGAATTCTTTTCCTTAGGTTCTCCTTAAGTTCTTATTACTTTATAGCATAATACTGATGGTTTAGAAATTATGAGATTAAGTGGCTTATATTGCCTACAAATTTCATTTTAGATTATTAAAAGTATTGTTACATATTATTTATTATAAATGTGATGGAATTAAGAACCACTGTTCTGGGCTGGGTGTGATGGCTCACGCCTGCAATCCCAGCACTTTGGGAGGCTGAGGCAGGCAAAGCACTTGAGGTCAGGAGTTTGAGACTAGCCTGGTCAACATGGTGAAACCCTGTCTCTACTAAAAATACAAAAAATTAGCCAGATGTGGTGGCACGTGCCTGTAATCCCAGCTCCTCGGGAGGCTGAGGCAGGAGAATTGCTGGAACCTGGGAAGTGGAGGTTGCAGTGAGCTGAGATCACCCCACTGCACTCCAGCCTGGGCAACAAGAGCAAGACTCTGTGAAAGGAAAGGGGAGGGGAGGAGAGGGGAGGGGAGGAGAGGGGAGGGGAGGAGAGGGGAGGGAAGGGGGGGAGGAGAGGGGAGGGGAAGAGGAGAGGAGGAAAGAAACACCGTTCTAGTGCTATAAGCAAAGTAATTGAGTGTGATTGACAATGATATAAACAGGCACTTGTTTTATTTTTCTTTATAAATATCAACTTTCCTTTGCAAACTTAACTCCTAACTCTAACCCTATGCTAGCAAGGGTGGGTGGAGGGTGGTGAGGAAGACTAAGCATTGCCCAGGAATGTCTCTTTTGCTACATGTAATGATTTTGTTCAGCATGGTGGTGATTACCTATAGAGGTGCAGAGGGGATGGTGAAGGGGAGAGCAAGGACCACAGTCTCCCTGTTACACTCTCTCCTCTGTTCCATGGGTCAAAGCTCTCAGGAGGAGACTAGACCACAATAATGTATGGTCTGCAGGGTAGGCTGTGCCCCTGGGCTACGATCTTTCCTACATTGGGTTCCTTTCCATCTTCATTAAAGAAGAGAGGAAGAAAGAGAGAGAAGGGAAGGAGGAAAAGAGAAAGTAATTTTTTAAGAAAGTAAAGAAAGAATAGGGAAAACAAGGAGGGATACATATGTGCACGCTGGGAACAAAGAAGGATATGCTCCCAAATATTAAAGTACTTGCCTGACTTAGGGAAGGAGATGTTGAGGGGCAGTAGAGATGACTCTTACTTTGTGCAATCCTGTTCAAAAATTTTTACAACATGGTCTAGCAATTCCACTCTTAGGGGTCTAGCCAAGGGAAATGGAAGCCTATGTTCACACAAAAACTTGTACATTAATATTCACAGAAGCATTATTCTTAATAGCCAAAAAGTGAAAATAACCCAAATAGCCATCAACTGATGAGTGAATAAATAAAATGTAGTGTTTCCATATGACAGAATATTATTTGTCAATAAAAAGGAATGAAGCCCAGACACTGTGGCACACACCTGCAATCCCAGCACTTTGGGAGGCCAAGGTGGGAAGATCGCTTGAAGCCAGGAGTTCAAGACCAGCCTGAGCAACATAGCAAGACTTCATTTCTATCTTTTTTTAAAAAAATGAAATACTAATACATGCTGAACTGAACGTGGATGAACCTTGTAGACATTATGCTAGGTGAAAGAAGCTAGTCACAAAGGACAGCAATATTTATGATGTTTTTATGAAGTGTCCAAAATAGGCAAATCTATGGACAGAAAGTAGAAGGCAGATTAGTGGTTGCCCAAGACCAAGGAAATAAGGGCATTGGGGGATGACGGCTAAAGGGTGCAGAGGTTATTTTTGGGGTAATGAGAATATTCTGGAATTTATTGTGGTGACGGTTACACATATCTGTGAATATACTAAAAGCTATTGAATTATACACATCAAATGGGTCAGTTGTATGCTATGTGAATCATATCTCAATAATAAAATCGTTAATAAAAACTTTGCAAAGAGCTTGTATAACTTTTATACTAATAAACAAGTAGTACTTTTATCTGTTAAATGTACATATTATCATATGGATTACTTACATATTAACAGTTGGCCAAAAAAATAAAATAAAATAAACAAAAAAACACCAGAACTACCACAATAGGACTCTGCCCTGAGTGCCCTGGATAATTTCTCTTCTAAATACGCGGTTATCTAACAAAAGTGGGAGGGAATACAATGTAGCAAAGGCAAAAAAAATATTTTTAAAGGAAAAGAAAAGTAACACACAGCAGAGGACAAAATGGAGAATCCAGAAATAGACACCACTAAATATAAATTCATTATATGATACTGTAAGCTTTTAAAAACCCTGAGGTGAGGGCATTTTCTTTGAATAGTATTGGAATAATTGGATAGTAATTTGGGGATGAAATTAAATCAGATTTCTATCTTAACAACATACTGCAAAAAGAAACTCCAGATGGTTTGAAGTATTCAATATAAAAGTCACATTAAATAAAATCGAAAAGAAATGAGAATGGATTATTTATCAAATCTGTGAAGGATTGGTAAGTTTCTCAACTCAGAAAGTATCTCTAAAGGCAGACACTCAATTATGCAAAATTTTTCATATCTGTACCTTAGCTATTAAGCAAAATTAAGATAAGAAGACATCAGATTAAAAAATAGGCCAGGCACAGGGGCTAATGTCTATAATCCCAGCACTTTGGGAGGCTGAAGAGGGCTGATCTTTTGAGCTCAGGAGTTCAAGACCAGCCTGGGCAACATGGCAAAATCCAGACTCTACAAAAAAATTTAAAAATTAGCCAGGCATGGTGTCACAGACCTGTGGTCCCAGCTACTTGGGGCTTTGAGGTGGGAGAATCACTTGGATCCAGGGGGTCGAGGCTCCAGAGAGCCATGATTGCGCCACTAGACTCCAGCTTGGGTGACAAAGTGAGACTCTGTCTCAAAAAAAAATGTATATTCATCACAAATATAACAAAAGATTAGTAGAGAAAAAAAGAATTCATAGAAAGGTCTTATTCTGGCTATTAAAAAAAGAAGGAGAAAAGAACCCAGCAGATAAACACACAAAAGAACAGACAATCTACAACAGGAGAATTAATAGTAAACAGAAATATATTAAAAGGCCCATATTGATAGTAATCAAGAAATGCAAACTACAGCAGCTACATTCTGAATCCTGGCACTACTGTATTAACCCACGTGATGCTTTAGATTCTGGGCCCTTACTTGCTTCAGCAAATAGACCTGGTTTCCCCTTCTCTTTCACAGAGCTCAGTTAGTGCCCAAATATAATAACCTCATTATCTATAGGAGGTCAAAATTATCTCCCATTTATTCTTCCTTTCCCTGCACCTTTATGACCCATATTTTTTTCTGGAAAAAACATAGCTATTGAATGGCTGGGCGCAGTGGCTCATGCCTGTAATCCTAGCACTCTGGGAGGCTGAGGCGGATGGATCACTTGAGACCAGGAGTTCAAGTCCAGGCTGGGCAACATGGTGAAACCCTGTCTTCACATACACACAAAAAATACAAAAATCAGTCAGGCATGGTGGCGTGTGCCTGTACTCCCAGCTACTTGGGAGGCGGGGGTGGGAGAATCACTTGGGCCCTGGAGGTGGAGGCTGCAGTGAGCCGTGACTGCACCACTGTACTCCAGCCTGGGCGACAGAGCCAGACACTCTCAAAAAAAAAAAAAAAAATTGTTGAAAATATGTAAAAATATACTGCTTCCAATTTTTTTTCACAAGCAAGTACTAAGGCCATAATGCATATATATGTGAATTTTTTAACCCATGAGCTACCAGATGTCTCATGATACCTTGAGACACCTTTTAGCAGACCTATTAAGTGGCTCTGATGAGAGGATGAGAGTGACATCTTCCAGTACCATTTCATCTTTCCCTGACTCCCAGCCCATGCCTTGCACTCTTCCCAAATCCCTTACCATGACCCCTGCTCACAACACTCCATAAGCCCTTCCTCCTTCCTCTCTGCATCCTCATGACTTGCCTATTACAACACGGACAGTGTCTCTCTGATACTGACCCTTCAAGCCTCTGTTTTGACTCTTGCTGCATATTCTCAACCCCTGACTTTTTTTTTTTTTTTTTTTCTTTTTTGAGATGGAGTTTTGCTCTTGTTGCCTAGACTGGAAGTAATGGTGTGATCTCGGCTCACCGCAACCTCTGCCTCCCAGGTTCAAGCGATTCTCTTGCCTCGGTCTCCTGAGTAGCTTTGATTACAGGCATGTGCCACCACACCCAGCTAATTTTGTATTTTTAGTAGAGACAGGGTTTCTTCATGTTTGTCAGGCTGATCTCGAACGCCCAACCTCAGGTAGTCCGCCTGCCTCAGCCTCCCAAAGTGCTGGGATTACAGGCATGAGCCACCATGCACCAATTTTTTTTTTTTAATAAAGAAAGGTATGACTTGTTTTTGTTTGGAAAGTGATGTTGTTAAATTAGCCAAAAAGCAAAAATAATTTAACTATGATATTTGATGGTACTGTGCTGATACAATCTCACGCTGTGGATGGAAGTAAAAATGACATAAAGGCCATAACATTGTGCATTCTTTTTTAGCATTTAAAAATTGCAAAAATGGCTAAGCGTGGTGGCTCATGCCTGTAATCCCAGCAGGAGGCTGAGGCGGGAAGATCACTTGAGGTCAGGAGTTCAAGACCAGCCTGACCAACATGGTGAAACTCCATCTCTACCAAAAAAATACAAAAAAAAAAAATTTAGATGAGCATGGTGGCATGAGCCTCTGTAATCCCAGCTACTCTGGAGGCCGAGGCATGAGAATTGCTTGAACCCAGGAGGCGGAGGTTGCAGTGAGCCAAGATCGCACCACTGTACTCTATCCAGCCTGGACGACCAAAAAAAAAAAAAATGTAAAAATAAAAATAAAAATAAAATAATTATATACATTATATATTTACGGGGTACAATGTGATGTTTTGATCTACCCTCTTCTTGATTCTATGAACGTGTGTGTGTGTGTTGTGTGTACGATGGCAAAAAAAAAAAATGTAAAAATAAAAATAAAAATAAAATAATTATATACATTATATATTTACGGGGTACAATGTGATGTTTTGATCTACCCTCTTCTTGATTCTATGAACGTGTGTGTGTGTGTTGTGTGTACGATGGCAAAAAAAAAAATGACACTCTCCAAATGTGTAGCCACAAGGAAAGACTTAAGTAAATTGTGACCCTGTCCCCTTGCAAACATTGATTGGAATAGGGATGGACTCCTGACCCAATAAATCTATCAGCCAACAGGTGATCTATAATCTCTGTAGCCTGGTGAAAATAAGGTAAATTGAGCCTATTAGAGACTCTGTCTCTCTCTCTCTCTCTCTCTCTCTTAAATTAAGAAATACTTTTTGCCAATTAAGTATAGGTATTACAGCTGGAATATCACCTACACCAGTTGCTCTCTAACTTTAATGTTCATGAGACTCACCAGAGGAGCTGGTTAAAACAGAGACTGCTGAGACCCACAGAGATTCTGATTCAGTGGATTCAGGGTAGGGCCCCAAAATTTGCTTTTTTAGCGTGCTCTCAGGTGATTCTGATGCTGCTGGCCAGAGCGCCACACTTAGAAAACCACTGATCTAGACACTATCAAGAAACAACTATTTCTGGGCCATGGACAAGTAACATCTGTGCCACAAGCAGGAAGCCAACATGAGAAGCAGAGATGAGCCACAGTTCCTGACTACTTTCCTGTTCCCCTGAACCCAGCTGCTCTTGGGTTCCTGATTTTAGAGTTTCTGTGACCTCTTTGAATCTGTACTCTGAACTCCATTAATGAGTCCCTTCCTTGCAACATAAAACGCCATCCTAGAACACAGTTGAGAGAATATCATACCCTCCCATGGAGACAAAGTTCATTATCCCCAACTCCATTCCAACCCACCAGCCAGACAGCCAAAGTTAACAAGTTGGCATGTGTTTTTCCACACCTTTTCTAAGTTCCATACACACATATATCCAAGGGTTTTACTATTTCTTTTATATGCCAAAAGTAAATTGCTTTATGCTGGGATTCAAATCCAGCTCCTGAAATAGATCAACATATTTGTGGCTTAAACAAGATGGAATTTGACCTCCCTCACACATAACATCCTGAGAAAGGTGACCCAAAACTAGTGAGATGGTTCTAAGCTCGCTGAGGTCATCTTGGATCCAAGGTTCTTCCATACTACAGCCTCATCATTCTTTGGGGGTTGCCTTAGCCACATTCTCCAGGGTGGTTTACACCATGTCTGTATTCTAGTCAACAGGAAGGGAAAAGGAAGGGGGAAGGGGAAACATTACTTTTCTCTAAAAACGGAATCTCGGCCAACAAGCATATGAAGAAAAGCTCATCAGCACTGATCATTAGAAAAATGCAAATAAAAACTACAATAAGATACCATCTCATGGCAGTTAGAATGGCGATTATTAAAAAGTAAGACAATGGCCAGGCGCGGTGGTTCACGCCGGTAATCCCAGCACTTTGGGAGGCTGAGGTAGGCGGATCACAAGGTCAGGAGGTCAAGACCATCCTGGCTAACACAGTGAAACCCCATCTCTACTAAAAATACAAAAAATTAGCAGGGTGTGGTGGTGGGCGCCTGTAGTCCCAGCTACTCCGGAGGCTGAGGCAGGAGAATGGCGTGAACACAAGAGGCAGAGCTTGCAGTGAGCCGAGATCGCACCACTGCACTCCAGTCTGGGTGACAGAGCTAGACTCCATCTCAAATAAATAAATAATAAAATAAAAAGTCAGGAAACAATAGATGCTGGTGAGGCAGTGGAGAAGCACAAGCACAAAAAAAAAAAATACAAACGCTTTTACACTGTTGGTATAAGTGTTAATTAGTTCAACCATTGTGGAAAACAGTGTGGCTATTCCTCAAGGATCTAGAACCAGAAATATCATTTGGCCCAGCAATCCCATTATCGGGTATATACCCAAAGGAATAGAAATCATTCTGCTATAAAGATACATGCACACGTACGTTTATCTCAGCACTATTCACAATAGCAAAGACTTGGAACCAACTTAAATGCCCAGCAATAATAGACTGGATAAAGAAAATATGGCACATATACACCATGGAATACTATGCAGCCATAAAAAAAGAATTAGTTCACAGCCTTTGCAGAGACACGGATGAAGCTGGAAGCCATTATTCTCAGCAAATTAATGCAGGAACAGAAAACCAAATACCACATGTTCTCACTCATAAGTGGGAGTTGAACAATGAGAACACATGGACACAGGGAGGGGAACATTACACACTGGGGCCTGTCCGAGGGTTGGGGGGCAAGGGGAGGGAGAGCATTAGGACAAATACCTGAGGCATGCGGGGCTTAAAACCTAAATGAGAGGTTGATAGGTCCAGCAAACCACCATGGCACATGTATACCTATGTAACAAACCTGCACGTTCTGCAAATGTGTCCCAGAACTTAAAACAAAAAACAAAAAACTCCACCACCACCACCACCGCCACAACAACAACAAAATGAAATATCAGTGGTACACAGACAATTTGTAATCATTTCCCCTTGGCCATAATTTAGAACCATGTACACAACTAATTGCCAGGGAGGCTTGGAAACAGAGTCTTTACCTGATTAATCATGTGCCTGGTTAAAATGTGGAGGTTCTATTACCAAAGGAAAATAGGGAGAATGACTCTTCGGGGGATGTTTAGCAATCTCTGCCACACGGACTATACACAGTATTCTTCACTTTGCTTATTTCATGTGTACCTCTAAGTAAATAGAGAACAAATCTTGTTTAATAGCTGCCTAATATTTCACTGTATAGTTATATCATAATGTATTCAGACCAGGCGTGGTGGCTCACACCTGTAATCCCAGCACTATGGCAGGCCAAGGTGGGCAGATCACTTGAGGCCAGGAGTTAAAGACCAGCCTGGCTGACATGGCAAAACCCCGTCTCTACTAACAATACAAAAATTAGCTGGGCATGGTGGCGCATGCCTGTAATTCCAGCTACTCGGGAGGTTGAGGCAGGAGAATTGTATGAACTTGGGAGGCAAAGGTTGCAGTGAGCCAAGATGGCGCTACTGCAGTCCAGCCTGAGTGACAGAGCGAGACTCCATCTCAAGAAAAAAAAAAAAAAAAAGGAGTATGGTATTTTCCCAGGAATAAATTTAAAAATAAATGCACATTAAATGTTCAATTTTCAGTTATATTCCACTACTAACGTAACAGCTATTTTTAGTTTTTGAAATCTTATCTTCCAGTCTTTACCTGTATAACCCGAAGGTCAGCCTCCTGGTGATCCCCAATTCTCCAGCTCTCTGGGGATATTTATTTTGTTTGATTTCGTTTTACCCCTCTCTCTCCCTACATTCTCTCTTGCACTTCTGCCTCATGGTGTTCTTAGAACATTCTCTTGGGCTATCTCTTCTCCTGAAGTCTCCAGCCTCCTGTCCTTTTGCCCACCTTTCTTTCTCTGATCTCACCCTTCATCTCCACCAGCTTCTCCCCATTTCTGCCCACCTTTGCTTGCTCTAGGAAATTAAAAATGTGTCTTTCTTTATTTTGAAGAGCAATGCTGTGTTACTTATCTCACTCTAACCAGGCCAGATTGCTGCAACACTCTAGATTGCTACAAACATAAGGGTCTTTGAAGTATTCAGCACGATTAAGAGAGCTCACTGAGAATTTCTGCCTCTAGCTTTTCAAAGGAACAACACGTCTTTCTCCCTGCTCCATATGCATAATTCTCACATAATTGTAATCACAGTTTATGTACATACATATTTGTGCTCTACTCTTCTCCATTCAGTGTTGTTTCATAAGTAGTTTTCTCATTGTGAGTCTTATCTGGTAAAACTGTATAATTCCGGCTGGGCATAGTGGCTCATGCCTGTAATCCCAGCACTTTGGGAGGTCGAGGCCGGTGCATCACTTAAGGCCAGGAGTTCAAGATCAGCCTTGCCAACATGGTGAAACCCCGTCTCTACTAAAAATACAAAAATTAGCGGGGAGTGGTGCCACACACCTATAATCTCAGCTACTTGGGAGGCTGAGGCAGGAGAATCGTTTGAACCTGGGAGGTGGAGGTTGCAGTGAGCCAAGATCATGCCACTGCACTTCAGCCTGGGCAACAGAGTGAGACTCTGTCTCAAAAAAAAAAAAAAGGTATCATTCCATCCTGTAAAGTGACTTAATTCATTTAATCATTTCTCTAGTGTTGAGCATTTAAAATATTTCTGCTTTTGTTGGGGAAAATTTGTTGTAAAATATTTTTTAAACAACTAAAGTCTCTTTCTATCGCTTATGTTCTGCTGGGCGCAGTGGCTTATGCCTATAATCCCAGCACTTTGGAAGGCTGAGGTGGGTGGATCACTTGAGGTCAGGAATTGGAGACCAGCCTGGCCAACATGGTAAAACCCTGTCTCCATAGCCTCACTTGTGTTGATTTTGTTTTCAAAAAGTGTTTCAAATTTATAGATGTAAAATTACATCCTATTAGTATTTCCATTTGCATGTATTTGATTACCAGCACTATTGAAAAGCTTACCACTTACTTAAATTTGTATTTTCTTTTCTGTATATTGTCTGTGTCCTTGTCTGTGTGTAATTGGCTTCTTGATACTCTGTTTTGTTTTGTTTTGTTTTTTTGAGATGGAGTCTTGCTCTGTCATCCAGGCTGGAGTGCACTGGCACCATCTCGGCTCACTACAAGCTCTGCCTGCCAGGTTCATGCCATTCTCCTGCCTCAGCCTCCAGAGTAGCTGGGACTACAGGCACCTGCCACCATGCCCTGCTAATTTCGTTTTTTGTATTTTTAGTAGAGACGGGGTTTCACCATGTTAGCCAAGATAGTCTCGATCTCCTGACCTCGTGATCTGCCCATCTCAGCCTCCCAAAGTGCTGGGATTACAGGTGTGAGACACCGTGCCCGGCCAGCTTCTTCATACTCTTAATCACAAATTTAATAAGAGCATTTGCTGATCCTTTATCGTATCTGCCGCAGCTGTTTCTTCTAATCTCTTCCTTTCCGTGTTTATAGATTTTGTATATACATACTCTTATTTTTTACCATGTCCTAGCAGCTCAACTTTTCCCATATTATGTATTGGTTTATGCTAGAAGGTAGCAGAAAATAGTTAGAAATGTGTGAATTCAAATTCTAACAGTCTTATTCCTCTCTGCCACTCTGGGTGACTGAGCAAATTACAGAGCCTCTCTAAGCCTTCTTCCGTCTGTAACGACCTGATATCACTAATAATGGCACTGAGCACACAATGTCGTATAAGGATTAAATGAGATAATGCATCATGTGCACCTGGCACATCGCAACTGATGAAACTAGTTACATCATTGTATTATTACTAGCATTCTTTTATTCATTCAATAATTAGAAAAATGATTGTTTACCACAGCTGTGATAAATTACTGACTTGCTTTTTTATTAGTAGTTTTGTTTTTAATCTCCTTCATCCCTATTTAGCTCTTTTTTTTTTTTTTTTTAAAGGAGTCTGGCTCTGTCTCCCAGGCTGGAGTGCAGTGGTGTGATCTTGGCTCACTGCAACCTCCGCCTCCCAGGTTCAAATGATTCTCCTGTCTCAGCCTCCCGAGTAGCTGGAACTACCGGCATGTGCCACCACACCCAGCTGATCTTATTTTTGTAGAGATGGAGTTTCGCCATGATGGCCAAGCTGGTCTCAAACTCCTGACCTCAGGTGATCTGCCTGCCTAAGCCTCCCAAAGTGGTGGGATTACAGGTGTGAGCCACTGGGATTACAGGAGGCGCCCAGTGTCCTATGCAGGTCATTTTGATATATAATGGGTATATCTGAAGCAAGGGAGGGAGATGGAGTCCAAGCACCAGAGATCACTCATCAGGGATTCTCATGGGGGCAGTTATGAGGGGAATGGGGAACTTTCTCATGGGAGGAGAAAGGTTTATAAATTAAGCCAGAGAAGTTCATTAATAAATAGGCTGTCCACATTAACACCTGTCAATAAACAGGATTCAAAATGGCAGGTGAGGAGCTATAGAAGGTACTGCATCTAGAAACCTGCTGGGCAATAGCGCGGAGTCTGAGGGCCGAAATGAGGAAGTGCGGTATCAGTATGGAGCAAGCCAAGCCCACAGGGGCAGTGAAATGGGCCAATACTTAACCAGTATGCACCACAATAGCCATACAGTGAGACCCAGAAACACATTTGTTCTGCTAGAATGCACATTTCTGTTATGGGAATCAGCTCACTGCAGAAGTAGAATTATAGCCATCATCAGGGAAGGAAGAAGCGCTCAGCTCAGCTGCTACACTAATTGCATGAGCCATTTCAGCTATATTTTAGGAAAATTGCAACGAGCACCCACACCCAGAGCCCTTTTCCCCAGCTCTCAGCCAGGTTGCACTGCTTCCTGGATCCACCTGACTAGCACTCAGAGCCCACCACCATCTGCATTCTTTCAACACTTGCCAGGCCAGCTCTAATTAAAGTGTTGCCAGCATGTTCCCACTCTATCACATTGAACATTTTAAATATCTACTGTGACAGTCTCCAGCCACACTGAGGCAGTCCGGGCAGTCCAAGTTATCTCCTTATGTGCAAACCACTATTTTTATTAGCATTCTGGTTACAGATTTGCATAGATTTGGAGTGATCTGCCTCTAACCCTATTTTCCCTGTAAGCCCTATTACTCTTAACTGCTTGATTTCGCCAAACACAAGGTTCTTCAGGAATGCCTAAGTGTTGGGTGCTGCATGCACTGCCTCAAATCCTCTTGACCACACCTCGATTCCTGCTATTATTTGAGGACACAATTCTATGCAGGCTTCAACTCACCTCCTGTGGTCCTGCCTCCCCGCAAGCATGCGCTGCACATCTTCCCCTGACCCTGCAGGGTTCTTCGATGCGGTGGTGTGGTATGCCTGCGGGAGCACCCCAGCACTCGTTGATGTGAAACCTGCAAGCGCAAGGGTGTTACAACCTTCAAGATGACTCTCTGTCAATGCCAGATGGGAGTTCATGGGGGAACACTTACAACTTCTGCCTTTCATCCATTGGGTGGTCAGTTTGAGGCACTATCTGCACAACTCCTCAGAAGTTCCTGTTGGGATGGAAGCCCCTGTGCCCACAGCAGTCACCAGCGTGACTGGTTTGGCTTTGCCTTCTTCCCTGGTCAGTTTCCTTAGTCTCCACCCCTGCTCCCTGGGATCACTGTCCACAGTAAACCACACACACAGTTCCTTGTTCCAGGCTTGTCTTCCCAGGGGAATAAGACAGCATGTGCTGCATTAAACTTGAAACACCTTTACTTACCTTTACGTACTGTTAATCAATAGTCACTGCCCAATTCTTCCAAGTGGCCTTTGTCATCCCTTCCCTGTAACTTCCTGGGTCTCCCCCTGAGACTCCACCAAAGGAGTAATGTCACACACAGCAGGGGACTGCCAGCAGGGGGCTCCAACCCTACAGCAACATCTGTTCTGAAGGTGTATCAACCAGGCTAGTGTTAAATGCTTTAGATTTCACCCTGGCAGTGAGATACAGGTATCGATAAGTGTTTGTGTTCAAGCCTGTGTTCCTTTTACCAACGATTCATGGAAACCACACTCCTAATGAATTAAGGACTATGTTTTTTTTTTTTTTTTTTTTGAAACAGGATCTCTCTGTAGCTCAGGCTGGAGTGCAGTGGTACAGTCATAGCTCACTGCAGCCTCAACCTTCCAGGCTCAAGTGATCCTCCTGCCTCAGCCTCTCAAAGTGCTAAGATTACAGGCAGTCATCACCACGCCCAGCTAATTTTTTTTTTTAATTTTTCGAAGAAACTGGGTCTTACTATGTTGCCAAGGCTGGTCTCGAACTCCTGTACTCAAGCAGTCCTCCTGCTTTGGCCTCCCAAAGTGCTGAGATTACAAGCCTGAGCCGCTGAGACCAGCCAGGGACTGTTTTAAAAGGCAAGGTCAGTGTACTAGGTATTTGAACTATACATTCATGGCCGGACGCAGTGGCTCACTCCTGTAATCCTAGCACTTTTGGGGTCCGAGGCAGGCAGATCCCCTGAGGTCAGGAGTTAGAGACCAGCCTGGTCAACATGGTGAAACCCAGTCTCTACTAAAAATACAAAAATTAGCCAGGTGTAGTGGCACGTGCCTATACTCCCAGCTACCTGGGAGGCTAAGGCAGGAGAATCACTAGAACCCAGGAGGTTGAGGCTACAGTGAACCAAGATTGCGCCACCGCACTCCAGTCTGGGTGACAGAGTGAGACTCCATCTCAAAAAAATAAATAAAATAAAATAAAATGAACTATTATGGATGACCCAAGAAGGTTGGGTAAATATTAAAAATAATAAGAGACCTAACAAGGGAATAAAGAATTATGAGGCCAAAAACTGAAAGAAGGTGAAAATTCAGAGAAGAAAGCCCAGAATTGAGCCACTTTTCACCTGTGGAAAATTGTCGATTTTATTTATTTATTTATTTATTATTTATTTATTTATTGAGATGGAGTCTTGCTCTGTTGCTCAGGCTAGAGTGCAGTGGCGCCATCTCGGCTCACTGCAACCTCTACCTCCCGGGTTCAAGTGATTCTCCTGCCTCAGCCTCCCAAGTAGCTGGGACTACGCGTGTGCACCACCACACAGAGCTAATTTTTGTACTTTTAGTAGAGTTGGGGTTTCACTATGTTGGCCAGGCTGGTCTCAAACTCCCGACCTCAGGTTATCCACCAGCCTCAGCTTCCCAAAGTGCTAGGATTACAGGTGTGAGCCACCACACCTGGCTGAAACTGTCAATTATAAAAGAGGGGTCGCCGGGCGTGGTGGCTCACGCCTGTAATCCCAGCACTTTGGGAGGCTGAGGTGGGTGGATCATGAGGTCAGGAGTTCGAGACCAGCCTGACCAAGATGGTGAAACCCCGTCTCTATTAAAAATACAAAAATTAGCTGGGCATGGTGGCATGCGCCTGTAAACCCAGCTACTTGGGCAGCTGAGGCAGAAGAATTACTTGAACCTGGGAGACAGAGGTTGCAGTGAGATGAGATTGTACCATTGCATTCCAGCCTGGGCGACAGGGTGAGACTCTGTCTCAAGAAAACAAAAAAAAAAATAAAAATAAAAATAAAAATAAAAGAAGTGTCTTGGCTGGGCACAGTGGCTCATGCCTGTAATTTCAGCAACTTTGGGAGGCTGAGGCATCGCTTGAGCCTAGGAGTCCCAGACCAGCCTGGGCAACATGGTGAAACACCATCTCTACAAAATGGTGGTGCATGGCTGTGCTCCGAGCTACTTAGGAGGCTGAGGTGGGAGGATCACCTGAGCCCCAGGAGGTTGAGGCTGCAGCGAGCCATGATCATGCCACTGCACTCCAGCCTGGGTGACAGAGTGAGATCTTGTCTTTAAAAAAAAAGAGAGTGGCCGGGCGCGGTGGCTCAAGCCTGTAATCCCAGCACTTTGGGAGGCCGAGACGGGCGGATCACAAGGTCAGGAGATCGAGACCATCCTGGCTAACACAGTGAAACCCCGTCTCTACTAAAACATACAAAAAACTAGCCGGGTGACTACTCAGGAGGCTGAGGCAGGAGAATGGCGTGAACCCGGGAGGCGGAGCTTGCAGTGAGCTGAGATCGCACCACTGCACTCCAGCCTGGGCCACAGAGCGAGACTCTGTCTCAAAAAATAATAATAATAATAATAAATAAATAAATACAAAATAAAGAAAAAGAGAGAGAGGCATCCTAAGAGGCGCAAAAATGTAGCTGTGCTTTTGGACAGTCTTTGGAGCTAAGGGATAAAAGTTGGAGTCTAAGGATACAACAGGTTGGGGTATCTTGCAGCTCCACCACCTTGTTCTGGGGTTAGGGCCTCAAAATGCTACCTTCAGAGTAAGGGTAAATGAGACATAAATCCACCCTTGCAGGAACAGAAGCCCAAAATTGGATTTGGGCAATACTGGACTGCTAGTGCCCCTAGCACTGCCTCTCTGGAGGAAAATAACATAATCCTAAGCTTCAAAATATTTACATATTACTTCAGGCACAAGGTTCAACATTTTTTTTAAAAGCCAAACAGTTGAGCTGACAAGACAACATGAATGAAAACCAAGAGAAAAAACAGATGTGGAGACAGACCCACAGGAGATCCAGATGATGGAGTTATCACATTCAGTCAGTCACATACCTATGCTTACTATGGTTAAAGAGATAAAAGACAAGACTGGCAATTTTGAGCTGGGCATGGTGGTGCATGCCTATGGTCCTACCTACTTGGGAGGCTAAGGCAGGAAGACTGGTTGTGCCCAGGAGTTCAATGCTGCAGTGAGCCGTGTTCACGTCACTGTACTCCAGTCTGAGTGACACAGTGAAACCCAGTCTCAAAAAGAAAAAGAAAAAAAAAAAAACTAACAATTTTGCCTGAATACTGAACTCTAAATAAAGAATGAATAGAAAATCTGTATCTCAAAAGTATGATAACCAAAATGAGATACTACTCACTCCCAGTAGGATGACTATTATCAAAAACACAGAAATCTGGGCGTAGTGGTCATGCCTGTAATCCCAGCACTTTGGGAGGCCAAGGCAGGTGGAACACTTGAGCTCATGAGTTCAAGACCAGCCTGGGCAACATGATGAAATCCTATGTCTATTGAAAATACATAAATTAGCCAGTGTGGTGGCATATGCCTGTGGTCCCAGCTACTGGGGAGGCTGAGATGGGAGGATGGCTTGAGCCCAGGAGGCAGAGGTTGCAGTGAGCCGAGATCATGCCACTGCACTTCAGCCTGGGCAACGGAGCCAGACTCTGCCTCAAAAAACAAAACAAAACAAAAAACAGAAAATAACAAGTGTTGATGAGGAGTGGAGACACTGGAACCCTCCCTTGGATGTTGCTGGGGGAATGTGAAATGGTGCCGCTGCTGTGAAAAACACTATAGTGGCTGGGCACGGTGGCTCACACCTGCAATCCCAGCACTTTGGGAGGCCAAGGCGGGCAGATCATGAGGTCAGGAGATCGTCCTGGCAAACATGGTGAAACTCCACCTCTACTAAAAAATACCAGTAATTAGCTGGGCGTGGTGGTGGGTGCCTGTAGTTCCAGCTACTTGGGAAGGTGAGGCAGGAGAATGATGTGAACCCAGGAGGCGGAGCTTGCAGTGAGCTGAGATCACGCCACTGCACTCCAGCCTGGGTGACAGAGCCAGGCTCCATCTCAAAACAACAACAACAACAACAACAACAACAAAACACTATAGTGGTTCCTCAAAAATTTAAACAACATTACCATATGATCCAGCAATTCTACTTCTGGATATACATACTAAAGAATTAAGAGCAAAGATTTGAACAGGTATTTGTACACCCATGTTCATAGTAGCATTATTCACAATGGATAAACAAAACGTGTGATATATACACAGTGGAATATGAGTCAGTTTTTAAAAGGAAGGACATTCTGACATGTTAAGACATGGATGGACCTTGAAGATATGCTAGGTGAAGTAAGCCAGATACAAAAGGACAAACATTGCATGATTCCACTTATATGAGGTAACTAGAGTAGTAAAATTCACAGAGACAGGAAGTGTAACAATGGTTACCAGGGGCTGAGGTTGGGAGAGAAGAATCAGGAGTTATTGTTTAATGCAGCAGTTCCCAAACTTTTTGGCACCAGGGGCTGGTTTCGTGGAAAACAATTTTTTCGTGGAAGACAATTTTTCCATGGACAGGTGTGGGAAGGGAAGATGGTTGTGGCATGATTCAAGTGCCTTAAGTTTATTGCGCACTTTATTTCTATTATTATTACATTGCAATACATAATGAAATCATTGTACAACTCACCATAATGTAGAATCCATGGGAGCCCTGAGCTTGTTTCCCTGCAACTAGGCAGTCCCATCTGGAGGTGATGGGAGACAGTGACAGATCATCAGGCATTAGATTCTCATAAACAGTGGGCAACCTGGATCCCTTGTATGTGCAGTTCACAGTAGAATTCGTGCTGCTATGAGAATTTAATGCTGCCGCTGATCGGACAGGAGGTAGAGCTCAGGTGGTAATGCAAATGATGGGGAGCGGCTGTAAACACAGATGAAGCTTTGTTACTTCACTGGTCACTCACCTCCTGCTGTGTGGCCCAGTTCCTAACAGGCCACGGAGCGATACAGGTCTGTGTACCCTGGTTTAATGGGTACCGGGTTTCAGTTTGGGAAAATGAAATGTTCTGCAGATAAGTGGATGTGATGGTTGCCCAATAATGTGAATATACTTATGCTACAAAACTGTACACTTTAAGAAGTTTTAGGCCAGGCGCGGTGGCTCACAACTGTAATCCCAGCACTTTTGGAGGCCGAGACGGGCGGATCACGAGGTCAAGAGATCGAGACCATCCTGGCTAACACGGTGAAACCCCGTCTTTACTAAAAATACAAAAAAATCAGCCAGGCGTGGTGGCGGGCGCCTGTAGTCCTAGCTACTCAGGAGGCTGAGGCAGGAGAATGGCATGAACCTGGGAGGCGGAGCTTGCAGTGAGCCGAGATTGTGCCACTGCACTCCAGCCTGGGCGACAGAGCAAGACTCCGTCTCAAAAAAAAAAAAAAAGTTTTAAAACAATAAGTTTTATATGTACCTGACATGTTTTCAGAAAAAAAAACAAAAAACATTTTATATTATGTATAATTTACCACATTACATGAGTATAATAATAAAAACTTAAAACTCAAAAGATGGTTGGGAGGTCGAGGCAGACGGATTACTTGAGGCCAGGAGTTAGAGACCAGCCTGGCCAACATGGTGAAACTCCATCTCTATTAAAACCACAAAAATTAGCCAGGTGTGGTAGTGCGCACTTGTAATCTCAGCTACTTGGGAGGCTGAGGCACTAGAATTGCTTGAATCCAGGAGGTGGAGGTTGCAGTCTGCAGAGATCACACCACCACCCTCTAGCCTAGGCAGCAGAGCGAGACTCAGTCTCGGAAAAACAAACAAATAAAAAAACAAACCTCAACAAATGGGTTTATACTTTATTAGCTACAGTCAAATCAATCAGTGAATGGAACAGGGGTCAGAAGAAAATGTCCAGAATGCAGCATAGAGGAATAGAAGTTACCCCAAAGAATAATATAGAATTTATGCTCTAGTGTCTGGCATTGGTTTCATGAGTCCTGTTTTGGGATTTCCCCTTTTATAGTAGAAGTTAGGCTTAATATGAGCTACCTTATATGCTCACCCAAAGGAAAAAGAATGGCAGCTTTGACATAAGCATGCATATGCATTGTTTCATTTAATTTAATTCATTTCATTTCATTCAATGATTCTAAGAGAGAGAAACTGTGAATCCATTTTTGGGATAGATACTGAAGTCAAGTAGCTTGCCCAAGGCCATACACCCAAAAGCCAAGATTCAATGCAGGCTAATACAACTCCAAGCCTGTGTTATTTCTAATACATCAGACCGTGCCTCAAATGTTTATTTATTCATTCATTTAATAATTACTGTAAAAAAAGAATTAAAAAATAATTATTGTGTAACTATTATAAGTCAAGACTAGGGGCCAAGCGAGGTGGCTCACACCTGTAATTCCAGCACTTTGGGAGGCCGAGGCAGGCAGATTGCTTGAGCTCAGGAGTTCAAGACCACCCTGGCCAGCATGGTGAAACCCCATCTCTACTAATAAAAAAAAAAAAAAATTAGCTGGGCATGGTGGCATGCGCCTGTAATCCCAGCTACTAGGGAGACTGAGGAAGGAGAATCACCTGAACCCGGGAGGCAGAGGTCACAGTAAGCCAAGGTCACACCACTGCACTCCAACCCAGGTGACAGAGAGAGACTTCATCTCAAAAAAACAAACAAACAAAAAAGAAAACAATTAAAAAAGAAATCTTTTTCAATGGTTCCTCTTCTTCCCTGACTTATTGACACTGCTTTGGGGTTAATATGTTTCCATTTCTTTCTTTCTTTTTTTTTTTTCATGCTCTCCAGGCTGGAGTGCAGTGGCATGTTCATGGCTTACTGCCACCTCGACCTCCTGGGGCTCAGGTGATCCGCTCATCTGAGCCTCCTAAGTAGCTGAGACTACAGGTTCATGCCACCATGCCCAGCTAATTTTTGTATTTATTGTAGAGATGAGGTTTCACCGTGTTGGTTTCAAACTCCTGGGCTCATTGATCTATCTACCTTGGCCTCCCCAGCATGCTGGGATTACATGTGTGAGCCACTGTACCTAGCCAATAAGTTTCTGTTTTGTTGTTGTTTGAGATGGAGTCTCACGCTGTTGCCCAGACTGGAGTGCAGTGGCCCAATCTTAGCTCCCTGCAGCCTCCGCCTCCAGGGTTCAAGTGATCCTCCCACCGCAGCCTCCCAAGTAGCACTTTGGGAGGCCGAGGCAGGTGTATCACCCGAAGTCAGAAGTTAGAGATCAGTCTGGCCAACATGGGGAAACCCCGTCTCTACTAAAAATACAAAAAAGTTTGCTGGGCATGGTGGTGGGCACCTGTAACCCCAGCTACTCAGGAGGCTGAGGCAAGAGAATCATTTGAACCCAGTAGGCAACCCAGTTGCAGTGAGCCAAGATTGTGCCACTGCACTCCAGCCTGGGTAACAGAGCAAGACTCCAACTCAAAAAAAAAAAAGAGTGTACTCATCATGGGGCTAGGCAAGTTGAAGGATGGGAGATAATTCTGAAATCCACCTCATCAAGAATTTGGAGGGTAGGGTTTTTCATGGATAGCCCAGTGGGCAGGGGCTAGAGAATGAGGAGTACTGATTGACTGGGTCAGGGACGAAATCATAGGGGATCAAAGCTGTCTTCTTGTGTTGAGTCAGTTCCTGGGTGGGGGTCACAAGACCAACTGAGCTAGTTTCTTGGTATGGGTTACTGGTCTGAGTGGTGCCAGCTGGTCCATCAGAATGTAAGGTCTGAAAAATACCTCAAACACCAATCTGATGTTTTGCAATAGTGCTGTTGTCTGTAGGAGCAACTGGGGAGGCTACAAACCTCCAGTTACATGACTCCTGAACCATAATTCTAACCTTGTTAGTTTTACAAAAGAGGTTTCAATCCCTGAGGAAGGAGTGGGCTAATTTTGGGAAGCACTTGTTATCATCTGTTATAAAGTTAAAGTATAAGCTAAATTCCTCCCATAGTTGTTTTGGCCTACATCCAAGAATGAACAAGGACAGTTTGTGACGTTTAAAGCAAGATGGAGTCAGTCACATTGCATTTCTCTCACTGTCTTAATTTTTGCAAAGGCAGTTTCAATCTCATTGTACGCAAAAAAAAAAAAAAAACACTTTTTGTGTAATAAAGAAAGAGATCAAGAGAAGTGGTTCCCATGAGCACTGTTATTTTTGCCACACAAGTGGAAACCGAAAAGGTTTCTGCAGTTTGTAAGCTAGCACCGCTTAAAAAGACTGTTTCCTGGTTGGGCGCAGTGGCTCATGCCTATAATCCAGCACTTTGGGAGGCCGAGGCAGGTGGATCACTTGAAGTTAGGAGTTTGAGACCAGCCTGGCCAACATGGTGAAACCCCATCTCTATTAAAAAACACACACACACACACAAAATTAGCCAGGTGTGGTGGCACATGCCTATAGTTCCAGCTACCTGGGAGGCTGAGGCAGGAAGCGCTTGAACCCAGTAGGTAGAGGTTTCAACGAGCCGAGATCACACCACTGCACTCCAACCTGGGCAACAGAGTGAGACTCCATCTAAAAAAAAAGAAAAATACTATTTCCCAAGTTTTGCAGCAATAAAAAAGGAAATTAAGAAGAATCCTTAATATAAACATTGTATATACAAACAGATTTACATAAGTTTGTTTGGACTTGCTTCATAACAATAGGATATAAGAAATATCACATTTCTTTATTTTTCTAAATCAAATTAAACTTAATTTACTCCCTACAAGGATTGATAGAAATTCACCCTCCATCATTTTGGGAAGCTTCTATACTCCCCAAGAACTCAAGAACCCAATTTATAGGCACCACTACAGATATTTTCTTTTTTTTCTTTTTTTTTTTTTCGAGACAGAGTCTCGCTGTGTCACCCAGGCTGGAGTGCAGTGGCCGGATCTCGGCTCACTGCAAGCTCCACCTCCTGGGTTCACGCCATTCTCCTGCCTCAGCCTCCCGAGTAGCTGGGACTACAGCTGCCCACCACCTTGCCCAGTTAGTTTTTTGCATTTTTTAGTAGAGACAGGGTTTCACTGTGTTAGCCAGGATGAACTACAGATATTTTCTAATGTACCCTAGCTCCTGAAACTGCCTTTGCAAAAATTATGACAGTAAGAAAAATCTGCCACAGTTGACTCCATCGCACTTCTAACCTCCAAGCTGCCCTTGGTCATTCCTGCACATAGGTCAAGCTAACTTTGGGAGGAATTTAGTTTATAGTTTTACCTTAAAACAAAGATGATAATAGCCCTTCCCAAAACTAAACCTCCTTTAGAAAACTAATAAAAGACCACATTGTTGGGATTGTGAGAGGGGCCTGAATTCTAATAAGATAGGCATAGTTTCTGTAATCCCTTACCGCTCAGGGGTCATGTGGCCAGAGGTCACAAGATTTGTAACTTCTCCCATTGCTCCTATAGATACCATCACTATTGTAGAACCTAAGATTGGATTTTTAAGATATCTTTCAGGTAACCCCACCCAGACTTGTAACTAATGACTCAACGGGTCCTGTGACTCAATGGATGTGGAAAATGCCACATGCTTGTGATTTCACCCACAACCAATCAGCAGCACCCATTCTCTAGTCCCCTGCCCACCAAATTTGCCATAAAAACCCTAACCTCTGAGCCTTCAGGGATACTGGTTTGAGTGATAACTCCAACTCTCCCATGTGGGCAGGCCTCACTTCAATCAAACTTATTCTCTACTGCAATGCTGTGGTCTTGGTGAATTGATTTGGTCTGTGCAACAGGCAGGAAGAATCCACTGGATGATTACATTCCTAGTCCAACTACCATGGTCTATTCAAGAATAGGTCACCCCAGCTGGGCGCGGTGGCTCAAGCCTGTAATCCCAGCACTTTGGGAGGCCGAGATGGGCGGATCACGAGGTCAGGAGATCGAGACCATCCTGGCTAACACAGTGAAACCCCATCTCTACTAAAAAAAAATACAAAAAACTAGCCGGGCGAGGTGGCGGCACCTGTAGTCCCAGCTACTCGGGAGGCTGAGGCAGGAGAATGGTGTGAACCCGGGAGGCGGAGCTTGCAGTGAGCTGAGATCCGGCCACTGCACTCCAGCCTGGGTGACAAAGCGAGACTCCGTCTCAAAAAAAAAAAAAAAAAAAGAATAGGTCACCCCCATTGCTGATGTCCATTCCCTCCCAGCTGAGCTCCAAAGCTGGAGTGCCCTAGGCAGCCACGTGGTCACAGTATCAGTTATCTATTGTTGCATAACAACCCACCCCAGCCGGAAGTTTTGTGCTACCATCTGGCTTACTCTGCTGGGTAAATGAACAAATGATGCCCCAGGTAATAGCAAACAGGTGAAAAGGGCACTATTGAACTTGAAAACTGGTACTTAGCTTTAATTCACATGTAGATTATCTTATTTGTCTTAACACAATGGCCACTTCTACTACAAGCTCATTGTGCAAATTTGCAAAACATAAACCACAGTCTCCCAATGAAAAATTCCTTCCTCAGTATAAGGAAGGTGACTCTGGAGGCTTTTTTTTTTTTTTTTTTTTTTTAATTCTTCAAGTTCCTAAGAATTGGATATTATTAGGTAAATTACCAATTTGATTGTCTAAATGGCACTCCACTATACTAAAAGTCAAAGTAACTCCCCAAATGCCTTTATAATCTAACAGCAAAATTCACTGCCAAGTGTGTCTGAAAACTCATAACCCACTCAATAGATAGGATTCAAATGTGGCTGGGTGTGGAGGGCTCACGCCTGTAATTCCAGAACTTTGGGAGGCCAAGCTGGGTGAATCACTTGAGGTCAGGAATTTGAGACCAGCCTGACCAACATGATGAAACCCCATCTCCACTAAAAAAAAAATACAAAATTAGCCAGGCGTGGTGGTGCATGCCTATAATCCCAGTTGCTTGTGAGGCTGAGGCAGAAGAATTGCTTGAACCCAGGAGGCAGATGTTGCAGTGAGCCGAGATTGCGCCATTGCACTCCACCCCAGGCAACAAGAGCAAAACTCCGTCTCAAAGAAAAAAAAAAGATAGGCCAGGCGTGGTGGCTCACACCTGTAATCCCAGCACTTTCGGAGGCCAAGGCAGGCGGATCAAGAGGTCAGGAGATGGAGACCATCCTGGCTAATACGGTGAAATCCCGTCTCTACTAAAAATACGAAAAATTAGCCAGGCAGGCTAATTTTGGTATTTGGTGGTGGCGGGCGCCTGTAGTCCCAGCTACTCAGGAGGCTGAGGCAGGAGAATGGCATGAACCCAGGAGGTGGAGCTTGCAGTGAGCAGAGATCGCGCCACTGCACACCAGCTTGGGCGACAGAGCGAGACTCCATCTCAAAAAAATAAATAAATAAAATAATAAAAAACATAGAGAATTCAAATGCAATTTGATCTTCTTACAAACTAGAAAATGTTTCTGGAAATGTTTCTAGACAGGGCCGTTCATTAAATGTTAAAAACTATTTAATTTGCCACTAGCTAGTTCATTGGCAGTAAAAACATGAGTTAACAGTATATATTACAGCAGTGGTTCTCGAATTTTAACCTGCGTCAGAAGCACCCTGGAGGGATCATTAAAACACAGACTGTTGCCTCCCCGCTCCCCACCCACTAGGGGTTTTACTTTAGGTCTGGGTTGGGGTCTGAGAATTTGTGGTTTTTGTTTGTTTGTTTTGCTTTAATTATTTAAAAATTTTACTTTTTAAAAAAATTTTTGCAAGTCCACTACTAACATCATGAGAATTTGCATTGTTAACAAGTGCCAGGTGATGCTTAAACTGCTAGGGAACCACACACTGGGAAACACCATATTACAGGGAAGGGAAAAGCTCTTAGGCTAACTATGAAATGGACATAAATTCTGTTTTATTCAGGGACAAAAGGGGCTCAAAATTTAGCTTTGGCCTGGAACACAGGCTAGTGGGGATAGAGGTTGTCAAGCGTGCTGGGGAAGTGTCTGGAGGAAGCGGAGGCTACATTCTAAAAGAAGTTAAGAGGATGCTGATGCCATATTTAAATATGAGAAACTAGGTTGCTGGAACCACCAGTCTATGAATGTGGTACATGCCACAGGCATTGAAATCTAACTCCAATCTAGTGCCTACGCCCTGGTTTCTCTACCACTACTATCGTTTAAAAATGAAAAAGAAATTATGTTCACTCTAGCCTAACCTCTCAAAGCCCCAGGTGTGAATTTACATGTGATCTGCCATTATCAGGGTGTAAAGCACTTTCACATTTATTATCTTCTTTGATCAAAACAATCCTACAAGGTAGACCCTGTTATTCTTATTATACAGATAAGAAAATTTAATCAACAGAGGATAAATGATTGTCTCAACATTAGAGCTAATAATTAGCAGTGCCAGTGCTCAAGTCCAGGCTTTTGGAAGATCAAGTACTAAAAGGTTAAGCTGTCCAAATATTAGATTTCCATAAATATAGAAACCAAAAAGAAAGTTTGTTACCCTTGTTATTGCTGTTTCTCAAACATGTTAGGAGTAGTAACATTTAAATACATGTAACACTTTTTTTCATGAGGAGATAGCATAAAAATTAGATACCATCACAACAAAGTTGAGAAAAGAAATAGAAAGCAGCCAGGTGCAGTGGCTAATGTCTGTAATCCCAGCACTTTGGGAGGCCAAGGCAGGTGGATCACCTGAGTTCAGGAGTTCAAGACCAGCCTGGCCAACATGGCAAAACCCCTAAAAATACAAAAATACAAAAATTAACTAGGCGCGGTGGCACACGCCTGTAGTCCCAGCTACTCGGGAGGCTGAGGCAGGAAAATCACTTGAATCTGGGAGGCAAAGGTTGCAGTGAGCTGAGATTGCGTCCCTGCCCTCCAGCCTAGGTGACAGAGTGAGACTCCATCTCATAAAATCATAATAAGAAGAAGAAATAGAAAGCACATTCTCCCATTTTCAAAATAGCGTTATTTAAAGGATACAACTTGTGGCTGGGTGCAGTGACTCATATCTGTAATCCCAGCACCTTGGGAGGCTGAGGCAGGTGGATTACTTGAGGCCAGGAGTTCGAGACCAACCTGGCCAACATGGCAAAACCGTGTCTCTACCAAAAATACACAGATTAGCTAGTTGTGATGGTGTGTGCCTGTAGTCCCAGCTACTTGGGAGGCTGAGGCAGGAGAATGCTTGGACCCAGGAGGCGAAGGTTGCAGTGAGCCAAGATTGTGCCACTGCACTCCAGCCTGGACTACAGAGTGAGACTCTACCTCAAAAAATAAAAAATAAATAATAAAGGGACAACCTGATAAATGTTATACAAACATGCCAGTGATTATCACCACAGTCAAGATGATGAACGTATTTATCAGCCCTCAAGGTTACTTTGTGTTCCTCTGGACCGCCACACAAACCTACCCCATCTCCAGACAACCACTGAGCTGTTTTCTGTCACTATGCATCTATGCATTAGTTTGTATTTCATTTTTTTTAAGACAGGGTCTCACTTTGTTGTCCAGGCTGAAGTGCAGTGGCATGATCACGGCTCACTGCAGTTTCAACCTCTTGGGTTCAAGCGATCCTCTCACCTCAGCCTCCTGAGAAGCTGGAACCACAGACGTGTCGCCATGCCTGGCTAGTTTTTTAACTTTTAGTGGAGATGGAGTCTCTCTATGTTGCCCAGGCTGATCTCAAACTCTGGGGCTCAAGAGGTCCTCCTGCCTCAGCCTTCCAAAGTGCTGGGATTATGGGCCTGAGCCACCATGTCCAGCTCCTACAGTTTTATGTACAAGAAATCACATAGTATGTACACTTGTTTGTCTGGCTTATTTCACTTAGCATAATTATTTTGAAATTCATCCATGTTATAGTATGGATTTTTAAATTTTTATTTTTATTTGTTTACTTATTTAAATGGAGTCTCACTCTGTCACCCAGGCTGGAGTGCAGTGGCACAATCTCAGCTCACTGCAACCTCTGCCTCCCGGGTTCAAGTGATTCTCCTATCTCAGCCTCCCGAGTAGCTGGGACTTCAGGCGTCCGCCATCATGCCTGGCTAATTTTTATATTTCATTAGAGACGGGTTTTCGCCATATTGGTCAGGCTGGTCTCGAACTCCTGACCTCAGGTCATCCACCCACCTCGGCCTCCCAAAGTTTTGGGATTACAGGCGTGAGCCACCGTGCCTGGCCTATACCATGGATTCATAGTTCATTCCTTTTTGTTGCTGAGCAGTATTCTGTTGCATAGATCTGCCACAGTTTCTTCTTTTTTTTTTTCTTCAACCCCAGACAGCCACAGTTTCTTTATCTGTTCACCTATTGATAGACATTTGACTTTTTTCTAAATCTTGGCTATTTTAAATAAAGCTGTATAAATCATCATGTACAAGTCTTTACATAGACATAGGCTGTATACTTTCATTCTCTTGGGGGAAATTCTTAGAAGTGAAATATATGGATCGTATGATAGGTTTATTTTAACTTTTAAAGAAACTACAAATCTGATTTTCAAAGTACTTGTACATTTTTACATTCCTACCAACAACAAAACAGAGTTCTAGCTGTTCCACATTTTGATCAACACTTGGTCTCATTGAGCATTTGAATGTTGGCCATTCTAACGGGGTTGTAGTGCTATGGCATTGGATTTAAATCTGTATTTTCTGATGGAATACTACTCAGCCATAAAAAGGAATGAATTAATGGCATTCACAGCAACCTGGATGGGACCGGAGACTATTATTCTAAGTGAAGTAACTCAGGAACAGAAAACCAAACATTGTATGTTCTCATTCATAAGAGGGAGCTAAGCTATGAGGATGCAAAGGCATAAGAATAACACAATGGACTTAGGGGACTCAGGAGAGAAGGGTGGGAAGGGGGTGAGGGATAAAAGACTACAAATTGGGTGCAGTGTATACTGCTCAGGTGGGTACACTAAAATCTCACAAATCACCACTAAAGAACAAATTCATATAACGAAACACTACCTATTCCCCAAAAACCTATGGAAATAAAAAATTTTTTCAGCCGGGCATGGTGGCTCACACCTGTAATCCCAGCATTTTGGGAGGCCAAAGCAGGCAGATCACCTGAGGTCAGGAGTTCAAGACCAACCTGGCCAACATGGCAAAACCCCGTCTCTACTAAAAATACAAAAAAAAAATAGCCGGGTGTGCTGGTGCACGCCTGTAATCCCAGCTACTCGGGAGGCTGAGGCAAGAGAATCACTTGAACCCAGGAGGCGGAGGTTGGGGTGAGCTGAGATTGCACCATTGCACTTCAACCTAGGCAACAAGAGTGAAACTTCATGTCAAAAAAAAAAAAAAAAAAAACCCAAGCAAAAATAACCCCAAACAAGCAAACAAACAAAAAAAAGAAAACAAATGACTCAAATTTTTTAAAAGATAAAAGACACTTTACAAGAGAAGATATACAGATGACAAAATAAACACACAAAAGGATAGACAACATCATTAGTCATTAGGGAAATAAAAATTTATTTATTTATATTGTATATTAATAAAATATATTAAAACAAGATACATAGCAATTATTGACATTTATACATCTAATAACAAACCTTCAAAACATCCTCTGTGCTCTATCCATGCCTCTCCACCCTAATGGTGGCTCAAAATAAGAAAACTATCAATGTAATACATCAGATTAATATAATAAAAGGGAAACACCACGTAATCAACTTAATTGATGTAGAAAAGGCATTTGACAAAATCCAATACTCTTTCATAATTAAAAGAAAAAAAAACTCCCAGAAAACTAGGAATGTAGGGAAAATTCCTCAATATGATAAAATACCCAAACATGATAAAAACGCATCCAATATTGTACTCAAGTGTGAAAAACTGAAAGCTTTCCCTTGAAAATCAGGAACAAGACAAAGGTGCCTACTTTCACCAGTTTTAAATTATTTTATTTATTTATTTATTTTTTTTGAGGCGGAGTCTCGCTCTGTCGCCCAGGCTGGAGTGCAGTGGCCGGATCTCAGCTCACTGCAAGCTCCGCCTCCTGGGTTTACACCATTCTCCTGCCTCAGCCTCCCCAATAGCTGGGACTACAGGCGCCCGCCACCTCGCCCGCTAGTTTTTGTATTTTTAGTAGAGACGGGCTTTCACGGTGTTAGCCAGGATGGTCTCGATCTCCTGACCTCGTGATCCGCCCATCTCGGCCTCCCAAAGTGCTGGGATTACAGGCTTGAGCCACCGCGCCCGGCCTAAATTATTATTATTATTTTTTTTTTTTGAGATGGAGTCTCAGCTCTGTCGCGCAGGCTGGAGTACAGTGGCATGATCTCAGCTCACTGCAGCCTCCACCTCCTGGGTTCAACTGATTCTCCTGCTTCAGCCTCCTGAGTAGCTGGGACTACAGGCGCCTGTCACCACGCCCAGCTAAGTTTTCTACTTTTAGTAGAATCTGAGTTTCACCATATTGGCCAGGCTGGTCTCGAACTCCTGACCTCAGGTGATCCACCCACCTCAGTCTCCCAAAGTGCTGTGATTACAGGTGTGAGCTGCCACACCTGGCACCCTAGGGGTTTATTTTCACAAAAATAATTTGAAGGAAAGGGAACTTTATTTATTTTAGAATATTTTATAACAGTTTTTCCCCATACCAAAAAAAAAAAAAAAAGTTAAAGGAATGTCTCAAATGTTTAACAGTAGAGAAATGATTAAGCCAATTGTGCCATCTCTACATGATGGAATTATACAGTTTTTAAAGATAAGACTCATGAAGAGAAAATTCATGCAACAACATCAACAAAAAAGAGTATAACAAATTTTTATGTATATATATTTGGTAAAATAACATCAAATCAAAGTAGAACACAAATTTGTAAGTACATAAACTGTGATTAGAGGCCAGGCACAGTGGCTCATGCCTGTAATCCCAGCACTTTGGGAGGCCAAGGCAGGTGGATCATGAAGTCAGGCGTTTGAGACCAGTTTGGCCAACACAGTGAAACCCTGTCTCTACTAAAAATACAAAAAATTAGCCAGGCGTGGTGGTGGAAGCCTGTAATTCCAGCTGCTCAGGAGGCTGAGGCAGGAGAATTGTTTGAACCTGGGAGGCAGAGGTTACAGTGAGCCAAGATCCGCCATCGCACTCCAGCCTGGGCGACAAGAGTGAAAAAGAAAACCAAACCTATGATTACAACTATGTGAGAGTTACGCATATGGAATAGGGAGAAGGAGGTGTTCCTTTGAAAAACTGGAGGCAGAAATCCTCAGAAAGTGCACTCTCTTTGCTGGGCCAAATACTTCATAGACTCTCATGGTTGTAGCAATCTAGAGCTTAGAGTGGGCCCGGGTTAGAATGAGATAAGTAATAGAGCATTTCTCTTCAAAATAAAGAAAAATGGGCCAGGCGCGGTGGCTCACGCCTGTAATCCCAGCACTTTGGGAGGCTGAGGCGGGTGGATCACCTGAGGTCGGGAGGGAGTTCAAGACCAGCCTGACCAACATGGAGAAACTCTGTCTCTACTAAAAATACAAAAATTAGCCAGGCATGGTGGAACATGCCTGTAATTCCAGCTACTCGGGAGGCTGAGGCAGGAGAATCGCTTGAACCCGGGAGGCGGAGGTTGCAGTGAGCTGATATCGTGCCATTGCACTCCAGCCTGGGCAAAAACAGCGAAACTCCGTCTCAAAAAAAAAAAAAAGAAAAGAAAAAGAAAAATGGCTGAGTGCGGTGGCTCATGCCTGTAATCCCAGCACTTTGGGAGGCCCAGGTGGGCAGATCACAAGGTCAGGAGATTGAGACCATCCTGGGCAACATGGTGAAACCCCATCACTACTAAAAATACAAAAATTAGCTGGGAGTGGTGGTGTGTGTCTGTAATCTCAGCTACTTGGGAGGCTGAGGCAGGAGAATCACTTGAACCAGGGAGGCAGAGGTTGCAGTGAGCCGAGATCGTCCCACTGCACTCCAGCCTGGTAACAGAGCGAGCTCCGTCTCAAAAAAAAAAAAAGAAAGAAAGATGAATTTTAGTAACCGAGCAGGTGACTCACGCCTGTAATCCCAATACTTTAGAAGCCCGAGGCAGGAGGATTGCTTGAGCCCAGGAGTTCAAGACCAACCTGGGCAACACAGTGAGACCTGGTCTCTACAAAAAAGAAAGACAAATTTAATTTCTTGGAGCAAGCTAAAGTGGGCAGGAGTGGGAAGAAGCTGGTGGAGCTGAACAGTCAGATTAGAGAAAGAAAAGTGAGCAGGAGTGGACACTGGAGACTTCATATTGTAAATATGGCAGTGCTCCTCAAATTGACCTGCAGATCCAATGCAATCCTTATCAATGTCCCAGTTGACTTCTTTGCAGTATGAGCTGATGGTGAAATTATATGAGATATCACAGAACCTCTTTTTTTTTTTTTTTTTTCAGTCTTGAAACAAAAATAACAAGTTGGGAATACTCATACTTGAGAGTCTGAGGTGGGGGAATCGCCTGAGCCCAGAAAGTCGAGGATGCAGTGAGCCATGATCATACCAGTGCACTCCAGCCTGGGCAATAGAGTGAGACTCTGTCTCAAAAAAAAAAATCTCCCTCGTGACACACAGTTTACCTATATAACAAACTTGCACATGGACCCCTGAAACTAAAATAAAAGTTAAAAAAAATCTTTGAAGAAAATATGTGTACATTTTGATGACTTTGGATTAGATGATGATTTCTTAGATATGATACCAAAAGCACAAGCAATCAAAGAAAAAAATAGGTAAATTGGGCATCATCAAAATTAAAAACATCTGTGCTTCAAAGGAAACCATCATGAAAGCAAAAAAAAAAACCCACAAAAATATTTGTAAATTATATAGCTGATAGGACTCTAGTGTCCAGCATACATAAATAACTTTTACAACCCAATAACAAAAACACAAATAATCCAATTTTTAAATGGGAAAGGATCTGAATATACATTTCTCCAAAGATAATATACAAATAGCCAATAAAAAAAGAAAATCTCAACACCTTTGGCCATTAGAAAAATGCAAATCAAACCCACATTGAGATATCAGTTCACACTTCCTAGGATGGCTATAATAAAAACAGATAATAAGTGTTGGTTGAGAGTGTGGAGAAACTGGAAACTTTATGCACAGGTGGTAGGTAAGTAAAATGGTGCAGCCACTTTATAAAATAGTCTGGCCAGGCGTGGTGGCTCACATCTGTAACCCCAGCACTTTGCAAGCCAAGGCAGGTGGATCGCTTGAAGCCAGGAGTTCAAGACCAGCTTGGGCAACATGGTGAAACCCTTACCAAAAAAAAAAAAAAAAAAATGGCCAGGCATGGTGGTGTGTACCTGTAGTTCCAGGTACTTGGGAGGCTAAGGTGGGAGGATTGCTTGAGCCAGGGAGGTGGAGATTGCTGTGAATCGAAATCACACCACTGCACTCCTGCCTAGGTGACAGATCAAGACCCTGTCTCAAAAAAAAAAGAAAATAAAAGAGTCTGGTCATTCCTCAAAAGGTTAAACATAGAGGTGCCACATGATTCAGGAGTTCCGTTCCTTATGCATATATCCAAGAGAATTGAGAACATATTATATGTTCACACAAAAACTTGAACATGAGTGTTAATAGCTTCATTATTTATAATGGCCATAAAGTGGAAACTACCCAAATGTCCATCCAATGCTATACTTTCTGCCTTATAATTGGGATATTTATACCACACAGGTGGGCAAACTCAGAGGGCCACAGAGTAAATATTTTAGGCTTTGTGTGACAAGAGGCAAAACTGAAGCAATTTTATAGTCAGTTATAGAAAAAAATTTACCATTAAAACATGTAAAAAACCACTTTTAGTTCACAAGTACTGCAAAAACAGACAACAGACGGTGGGGTATGGTGGCTCATGACTGTAATCCCACTACTTTGGGAGGCCAAAGCAGGAGAATCACTTGAACCCAGGAGTTTGAGGTCAGACTCTACAAAAAATAATACCAAAAAAAATTGTACTTGGAAAGCTGAGGTGGGAGGATCACTTGAGGTTGGGAGGTCGAGGCTACAGTGAGCCATAATCATGCTACTGCATTCTACCCTGGGCAACAGAGTGACACTTTGTCTCAAAAAACAAACAAACAAGCAAACAAATCAGGAAACAGCCATGATTTGGTTTCAAGCTATAGTTCACTGACACCTCGTTGAAACTATTTATGTTGAAGGTGATTAGTGATACGGCTAAGTTTAAATCTGTTATCTTGCTCTTTGCATTTCTTTTTTCCTCATCTGTCTCTTATTTTCACTTTTTTCCTCTGCCTTTTTTTTTGCATTAAATAAATATTTGTTAAGATTCCAAGTTATTTTATTTGCTTATTTGCTGTTTTTTTTTTTATTTTAGAAGTTGCTTTAGGTTTTATAGTATATATCTTTTGCCCATCACAGTTTTTCTTAAAATGAGATACTTTTTCATGTATAGTATGAGAGCCTTATCAAGTATACTTCTGGCCTGGCACAGTGGCTCACACCTGTAATATCAGCGCTTTAGGAGGGTGAGGCAGGAGGATCCCTTGAGGTCAGGAGTTTGAGAACAGTCTGGCCCACATGGAGAAACCTCATCTCTACCAAAATTTACAAAAATTAGCTGTGCATGGTGGCATACATTTGTAATCCCAGCTACTTGGGAGGCTGAGGCAGGAGAATCAACCTGAGCCTGGGAGGCTGAGCTTGCAGTGAGCCAAGACTGTGCCACTGCACTCCAGCCTGGGCAACAGAGTAAGACCCTATCTAAAAAAAAAATACATATATATTTATTATTATTATTATTATTATTATTTTGAGACAGAGTTTCACTCTGTTGCCCAGGTTGGCGTGCAGAGTGCAATGGCACGATCTCGGCTCACTGCAACCTCCGCCTCCCAGGTTCAAGCAATTCTCCTGCTTCAGCCTCCCAAGTAGCTGGGATTACAGGCATGTGCCACCTCACCCAGCTAATTTTGTATTTTTAGTAGAGACAGGGATTTCTCCATGTTGGTCAGGCTGGTCTCAAACTCCCGACCTCAGGTGATCCACCAGCCTTGGCCTCCCAAAGTGCTGGGATTACAGGCATGAGCTACCTCACCCAGCCTATATATATTATTTTTTAAAAACTATAAAGGTCTTGACACAGGGCCAGGCCCAAAGGGATCAATACATGAGATTTCCCTAGCCTAAAAGAGGACTTGATAGTTAAAGTTGGGTGGTTCTATGTGTAAATTATTTTGGTAACAAAATTATCATGTATGATAGAGTAAAGGTATTTACATATCTATTAATTTACTTGATATTCAAATGTTTCCAAATTTTGCTTTTTATGGAGCATTAATGCTGCTGTCATTGAAAGGGTCTGGCATTCTTTTACCAGTGTGAAAGCAATTGGAAACATTAAAAAAAGAAAGGTAAAAGAGCACCATCTAAGAAAGGCAGAGAAGGCTGGGCACGGTGGCTCATGCCTGTAATCCCAGCACTTTGGGAGGCCGAGGCGGACGTTTCAGGTGGTCAGGAGTTTGAGACCAGCCTGGACAATATGGTCTGAGGCAAAAGGATTGCTTGAGCTCAGGAGTTGGGGGCTGCAGTGAGCTATGACTACACCATTGCACTTCAGCCTGGGCAACACAGTGACACCTGTCTCTAAGAAAAAATAATAATAATAATTATATATATATATGTATATATATTCCCCTCTGACTAGAAAAGGCAAAGCACCCAGCTCAGCATATATGGTGAAACCCCATCTCTACTGAAAATACAAAAATTAGCCAGGTGTCGGGGTACGTGCCTGTAGTCCCAGCTGGGATTACAGGCGTGAACCACCAGCCTGGCCAATACTTATTGATCTTATTGATGGAAAAGTGGAATTCACTATGAATGAGACTAACCATCTTTTCAGGTATGTAAAAGTCAATATTTCTCAATATGATTTACCTGTTCATGGGCTTTGCCCATTTGGTTGTTAGGGTAATTATCTTTACATTATTTAATTTTTAATTTTAATTTTTTTTGAGACAGGGTCTCACTCTGTCATCCCAGCTGGAGTGCAGTGATGTGATTATGGTTTATTGCAGCCTTGATCTCTCGGGCTCACGTGATCCTCTCACCTCATTCTCCCTGAGTAGCTGGGACTGCAGGCATGCTCCACCATGCCCAGCTAATTTTTGTATTGTGTGTAGAGATGGGGTTTCACCATATTGCCCAGGCTGTTCTTGAACTCCTGGGCTCAAGTAATCAGCCCACTTGGCCTCCTAAAGTGCTAGGAGTATAGGCATAAGCCACCACACCCAGCCTAAATTATTGATTTTAAAGAACTCTTTCCAGGCCAGGCACAGTGGCTCATGCCTGTAATCCCAGCACTCTGGGAGGCCGAAGCTGGCAGATCACGAGGTCAGAAGGTGGAGACCATCCTGGCTAACATGGTGAAACCCCATCTCTCCTAAAAATACAAAAAATCAGCCAGGTGTGGTGGCGGGCACCTGTAGTCCCAGCTACTCGGGAGGCTGAGGAAGGAGAATGGCATGAACTCGGAAGGCAGAGCTTGCAGTGAGCCGAGATCGTGCCACTGCACTCCAGCCTGGACAACAGAAAGGGACTCCGTCTCAAAAAAAAAAAAAAAAAAAGATCTTTCCATATTAAGGAAAGTATTAAGGAAAATAGCTCTTACAAATATTCAGGCAGGATGCAGTGACTTGCACCTATAATCCCAGCACTTTGGGAGGTCGAGACGGGAGGAATGCTTGAGCCCAGGAGTTTGAGACCAGCCTGGGCGACATAGTGAGACCCCATCTCTTTAAAATACATGTTTTTTATTTTGCTGTGCCTCTTTTGACTTTGATAGTATTCTTTTCAGTAGAAACATTTTTTTGTGAGTCCAATTCTCCAGTTACTTAAATTGTGGCCTCTAGATTTAATATATTCCTTCAAAATGGCTTCCAACTCCTGGATAATAAAAACACTGTGGCCATTATTTTCAGACTCAATTTTTAATAGTTCAATCTTTTTAACAGGTAAAACTTTGATTCATAAAGAACATGTTGGTAAAGAATGAGGAAGAAAACTAATTTTATATTCTCCATAATTCAATTTGTCTTATCATTATTTACTGAATTATCAATCTTTTCCTTGCTTCTTCGAAACATCACATCTATCATATAATAATTTCCTTTATGTATTTGATGACTTTGTTTATTGTATATTGTATTATGTCCTTTCTGATTCTTCAGGCCCTTCATTTACACTGCTATTTTTTTTTTTTTTTTTTGAGACAGTCTTGCTCTGTAGCCCAGGCTGGAGTGCAGTGGCATGATCTCGGCTCACTGCAACCTCTGCCTCCCAGGGAATACACCATCATGCCCAGTGAATTTTTTTTTTTTTTTTTCTTGAGATGAAGTCTTGCTCTGTCGCCCATGCTGGAGTGCAGTAGTGTGATCTCAGCTCATTGCAGTCTTCACCTCCTGGGTTTAAGCTATTCTCCTGCCTCAGCCTCCTGAGTAGCTGGGACTCCAGGCGCCCGCCACCAGGCCCAGCTAATTTTTGTATTTTTAGTAGAGACGGGGTTTCACCATGTTGGCCAGGCTGGTCTTGAACTTCTGATCACAGGTGATCCACCCACCTCAGCCTCCCAAAGTTCTGGGATTATAAGTGTGAGCCACTCTGCCCAGCCATTACACTGCTATTTCTTAATGAAGGTTTTCCAGGTATTAAAATCACAGAAGTCTAGCATTGTGAGGTTGTTCAAAATCATCTAGTACAGTCTCCAGTCAAATTTAGACATTTATTTCACCGCACACATGACAGATGGTCACCTAGCCTCAGCTTGAATATTTCTAGCAATGGAAAACTCAAACTCCATGTGACAGATGCTTCAGTTTTTGATCACTTCTAGTGATTAGAAACTTACATCATATTGTGCTAAAATTAGCCCTTCTGAAATTCCTGTCCACTGCTTCTACTTCTACCCTGACAGCATACAAGACTATCAAATCTACCAATCTGTTCATGTCTGAGGCCATTATCCTCCCTTTGGCCTTCTTGATGGAAAAACATGGTTTTTGTTTGTTTGTTTTTATATAGGATCTTGCTCCGTCACCAAGGCTGGAGTGCAGTGGCGTGATCTCGGCTCACTGCAACCTCTGCCTCCCGGGTTCAAGTGATTCTTCTGCCTTAGCCTCCCGAGTAGCTGAGATTATAGGCGCCTGCCACCACTCCTGGCTAATTTTTTTTATTATTATTTTTCAGCAGAGACCGGGTTTCACCATGTCAGCCAGGCTGGTCTCAAACTCCTGGCCTCAAGTGATCCTCCCCTCTAGGCCTCCCAAAGTGGAAAATCATGGGTATTGATCCTTTTACCTCCCCTTCCATAGGCCAAACAATTTGTCTACTTTTTGGATAATTAACCAGTTAATAATGTGACTTCTTTCTTGACACTGTATTTCGAAAAATACATGTCTGTAAGATACTTCAAAATCTCCACTTCCTACATTTCAACCTCCTTACAATTCCCTCTCATTGAGGAAACTAATGATAACCTTATGAAGCATAACTTTTAATTTATTTTTTCTATCCATATACAGAAATATGAGGGTTTTTTTTTTTTTTTTTTGGAGATGGAGTCTCGATCTGCCACCCAGGCTGGAGTGCAGTGGCCAGATCTCAGCTCACTGCAAGCTCCGCCTCCCGGGTGCACGCCATTCTCCTGCCTCAGCCTCCCGAGTAGCTGGGACTACAGGCGCCCGCCACCTCGCCCGGCTAGTTTTTGTATTTTTTTTTTTTTTTTTTTGAGGCGGAGTCTCGCTCTGTCGCCCAGACTGGAGTGCAGTGGCCAGATCTCAGCTCACTGCAAGCTCCGCCTCCCGGGTTTCCGCCATTCTCCTGCCTCAGCCTCCCGAGTAGCTGGGACTACAGGCGCCCGCCACCTCGCCCGGCTAGTTTTTGTATTTTTAGTAGAGACGGGGTTTCACTGTGTTAGCCAGGATGGTCTCGATCTCCTGACCTCGTGATCCGCCCATCTCGGCCTCCCAAAGTGCTGGGATTACAGGCTTGAGCCACCGCGCCCGGCCAGTTTTTGTATTTTTAGTAGAGATGGGGTTTCGCCATGTTGGCCAGGCTGGTCTTGAATTACTGACCTCAGGGTGATCCACCCACCTCAGCCTTCCAAAGTGTTGGAGAGAAGCTGAGGCAGGGCTTACATGTGTGCTAGACTTGCTGGCTCCTTGCTTATTATCTCAAGCAGCCATATGTTTCTCATTCACTTGATACATTGTTTCCTTTCTTTTTTTTTTGAGACGGAGTCTCGCTCTGTCGCCAGGGCTGGAGTGCAGTGGCCGGATCTCAGCTCACTGCAAGCTCCGCCTCCCGGGTGCACGCCATTCTCCTGCCTCAGCCTCCCGAGTAGCTGGGACTACAGGCGCCCGCCACCTCGCCCGGCTAGTTTTTTGTATTTTTTTAGTAGAGACGGGGTTTCACAGTGTTAGCCAGGATGGTCTCGATCTCCTGACCTCGTGATCCGCCCGTCTCGGCCTCCCAAAGTGCTGGGATTACAGGCTTGAGCCACCGCGCCCGGCCACATTGTTTCCTTTCAACCCCACATTCTCACCACCTGTTTCTTCGTTTGAGCACCAATAAATAGCTTGGGATCCCAGAGCTGGGGCCTTTGCAGCCTCCATACTCGCGATGGCCCCCTGGTCCCACTTTCTCTCTCAAACTGCCTTTTTCTCATTCCTTTGACTCTGCTGGACTTTGTTACCCCCATGACCTGGTGTTGGGTCTGATCACCCCAACACAAAGTGGTGGGATTACAGGCATGAGCCACTGGACCCGGCCAGTGCTAAACATTTTTCTAAGTCAATGTATATAGAAACCTATAGCATTCTTTTAAATAACTTCATATTTCTTACTATGGATTTGCCATAATTTGTTAAAACATTCCCTATATACATTAAGGGTGATTCCAGATTTTTTGGCTATTATAAAAGAAATGATGTAATGGACATCCTTACATATAAATTGTTATATACCAGTGCTTTTATTTCTATAAAGTACATTTCTAGAAGTAGAATTACTGGATCAAAGTGTATGTGCATGTTAAATAAGTCATTTGGCCTCAAAGTGCTGGGATTATATGTGTGAGCCACGGCACCTGGCACAGTCTTTGCTAAAAGAGGTTAAGCAAAACAAATGTTCTCTTTTATTTTCTGCTATTTTAATAGTTCTACTTTTTTGTATTGGTATTTTCAATCTCTGTGGAGTTTACTATTTATAGTGTGAGTCATATGAGGCAAAGTTCTAACTTTGTTTTCTTCTAGATAGAGAGTCACCTGTGTAGTGAGTGCCTCAACCTCCCAAGTAGCTGGTATTACAGGCATGCACCACCACACCCTGCTAATTTTTTTTGTATCTATTTTTAGTAGAGATGGGTTTCACTGTGTTGGCCAGGGTGGTCTTGAACTACTGTCCTCAAGCTATTCACCTGCCTCAGCCTCCCAAAGTGTTGGGATTACAGGCATGAGCCACAGTGCTCAGCGAAAATACACTTTTTTTTAAACAAGGCAAAAGATAAATTATAGACTGGAAGATAATATTTGCAAGCTGTAACAAAGTGTAAATATTACTAAAATATAAATAACTGAGCCAGGCACAGTGGCTCATGCCTGTAATTTCAGCACTTTGGGAGGCCAAGGTGGGCAGATCATATATATATATGATCTATATATATAGAATCTATATATATGATTCAAATTAATTAGAAAGAAATATATAAACAAGCCCATAAAATGGGCAAAGGATAGGGATAAAAATACACAGAAAGAAATATAAGCAGGCCAGGTGTGGTGGCTCATGCCTGTAATCCCAGCACTTTGGGAGTCCAAGGTAGGTAGATCACTTGAGCCCAGGAGTTCGAGGTCAGCCTGGGCAATATGGCAAAACCCTGTCTCTAATAAGAATACAAAAATTGCTGGGTGCAGTGGTGGCTCACGCCTGTAATCCCAGCACTTTGAGAGGCCAAGGCAGGTGGATCGCCTGAGGTAAGGAGTTCAAGACCAGCCTGGCCAACATGGTGAAACCCTGTCTCTACTAAAAATACAAAAATTGGCCAGGCGTAGTAACATGTGCCTGTCATCCCAGCTACTTGGGAGGCTGAGGCAGGAGAATCGCTTGAACCTGGGAGGTGGAAATTGCAGTGAGCGGAGTTCACACCATTGCACTCCAGTCTGGGCGACACAGCGACAGAACAAGACTCGAAAGGAAAAAAAAAAAACAAGTGGAAGCATGTTCACGATGTCAGTGATAGAAGCGATGTTCCTCCTTCCATTTTCCAAATATTCTGTAATGTGGTTTTCACAATTTAGAAAAGAAAAATGTAACATTCTCATACTGGTTTTGTTGTTGTTGTTGTTGTTGTTGTTGTTGTTGTTTTGAGACAGAGTCTCGCTCTGTCGCCCAGGCTGGAGTACAGTGGAATGACCTTGGCTCACTGCAACCTCCACCTCCCTGGTTCAAGAGATTCTCCTGCCTCAGCTTCCCAAGTAGCTGGGATTACAGGCACCTGCCTCTAAGCCTGGCTAATTTTTGTATTTTCAGTAGAGACAGGGTTTCACCATGTTGGTCAGGCTGGTCTCAAACTCCTGACCTCAGGCCGTCTGCCCACCTCAGCCTCCGAAAGTGCTGCAATTACAGGTGAGAGTCACTGTGCCCAGCCTCTCATATTTTCTAAGCATGTTGCATATTCTAGAACCTCATTTTGCAGTCCAAATGCAATTTATAGTTCTGCCAAATAAATCTTACACCTAAGCACTCTTCTACAACCTGAACTAGGAACAAAATTCTCATTTCATAATAAAGACTTTCATTTTATTATCTTCTTTACTTGCAACTAGAAAAAGAGGAAGTATGAGGGGAAGCTTTAGAGGGGGATTTTGATCCATATAAAGAAACAGTCCAGAAAGGGAACTCAAGTTCACCTGGCTGCCCTTATTGTACAGAAGAGGAAACTGTAAGCTAAGAGAGGCAAGACCTCAGAAACCAGAGAGGATGTAAATGTGTAGCATCTGCTGCTAAACTTTATCATAGCTCACCCAAGGGAGTGTTCTACCCTGTTGTGGTCCAGCCCCTTCTCTGCAGTCACACACTTTCCAGAAGGAAGGTCCCTCTGGTGCAGGCTCACCACTAGGTGGCACTGTGCACGGCTGGGCTACATCTGGTAAAATACCCCTGACCCAGCTAAAGTCCCTCCCTCCCTCCCTCCCTCCCTCTCTCCCTCCCGCTCTCCCTCACTCCTCCTTCCCCTCCTCCTCTTCTTCTTCCTTCCTTCCTCCCTCCCTTTCTCTCTCTCTCTCTCTCTCTCTCTCTCTCTCTCTCTCTCTCTTCCCTTCTTTCTTTCTTTTTTTTGAGACAGAGTTTCCCTCTTGTTGCCCGGGCTGGAGTGCAATAGCACGATCTTGGCTCACTGTAACCTTCGCCTCCCAGGTTCAAGCAATTGTCCTGCCTCAGCCTCCTGAGTAGCTGGAATTACAGGTGCGCACCACCATGCCCAGCTAATTTTTGTATTTTTATTAGAGACGGGGTTTCACCATGTTGGCCAGGCTGGTCTCGAACTCCTGACCTCAGCTGATCTCCCCGCTTCTGCCTCCCAAAGTACTGGGATTATAGGCGTGAGCCACCACACCCAGCCCCTCTTCCTTCCTTCCTTCTCTTTTTTTTCTTCTTTCTTTTTCTCTCTTTCTCTTTCTTTCTTTTCTCTTTTCCTCTTCATTTTCTTTTTAACTTTAATTTAATTTAATTTATTTTGCAGAGATGGAGACTCCCTATGTTGCCCAGGCTGGTTTCAAGCTCCTGGGCTCAAGTGATCCTCCCACCTCAGCCTCCCAAAGTGCTAGGATAACAGCCATGAGCCACCGTGCCTGGCCAGAGCTTCAGTTTCTATGGACAGATCTTTTCGGGCTTGCTAAATCATAATTCTCCAAAATTCCTAAGATCAGCCAATTTTTTTTTTTTTTTTTTTTTTTTTTTTTTGAGGCAGAGTTTCGCTCTGTCGCCCAGGCTGGAGTGCAGTGGCGCGATCTCAGCTCACTGCAAGCTCCGCCTCCCGGGTTCCCGTCATTCTCCTGCCTCAGCCTCTCGAGTAGCTGGGACTACAGGCGCCCGCCACCTCGCCCGGCTAGTTTTTTTTGTATTTTTTAGTAGAGACGGGGTTTCACCGTGTTAGCCAGGATGGTCTCGATCTCCTGACCTCGTGATCCGCCCGTCTCGGCCTCCCAAAGTGCTGGGATTACAGGCTTGAGCCACCGCGCCCGGCCAAGATCAGCCAATTTTAAGAGCAGTAATTTTTTTTTTTGGTTTTTTTTTTTTACAGTCTTGCTCTCTCACCCAGGCTGGAGTGCAGTGGTGTGATCTCAGCTCACTGCAACCTCTGCCTCCCGGGTTCAAGCAATTCTCGTGCCTCGGCCTCCCAAGCAGCTGGGATTACAGCCACGCACCACCACGCCCAGCTAATTTTTGTATTTTTAGTAGAGGTGGATCTCACCATATTGGCCAGGCTGGTCTCAAATTCAAGCTATCCGCCCATCTTGGCCTCCAAAAGTGCTAGGATTGTAGGCGTGAGCCACCATGCCCGGCCTGATAGTAAATATTTTTGAGGAGAAAAAATGTTCTTAATGTTCTCGGCCTCCCAAAGTGCTGGGATTACAAGCGTGAGTCACCGCGCCCGGCCATAAAATGTTTATTTTTTTGAAAGTACATTAGACCAAAGTTTGGCTGGGTGCAGTGGCTCACACCTGTAATCCCAGCACTTTGGGAGGCCGAGGCAGGCGAATCACAAGGTCAGGAGACCGAGACCATCCTGGCTAACACGGTGAAATCCCGTCTCTGCTAAAAATGCAAAAAATTAGCCGGGCATGGTGGCGGCAGCCTGTAGTCCCAGCTACTCAGGGCGAGGCAGGAGAATGACGTGAACCCGGGAGGCGGAGCTTGCAGTGAGCCGAGATCCGGCGGCTGCACTCCAGCCTGGGCGACAGAGCAAGACTTCGTCTCAAAGAAAAAAAAAAGAAAAGAAATCACAATCAATCTAGGTCTAACATGAAAATATAGGTGAGGAGTTTTTAAATGAATTGTAACATACAGTAGAGCTGATAATTGGTAAAGATAGATTTTGGTTTGCATGGAGTAGTGGGGTAAAGAGCTGGACATAAAGAATTTGCAGTGTTTTGTCGGTAGTTCTCAGAGGAAAGAATATACAGTACTGGTTTGAGATGGCCAGTCCCAAATTCAGTAGAAATATATTTTACAGTAGAAGAGAACAATTCCTCTGGTTACCATACTATAGTTTAAGAGAATAACTTCTAGGGCCGGGCGCGGTGGCTCAAGCCTGTAATCCCAGCACTTTGGGAGGCCGAGACAGGCGGATCACGAGGTCAGGAGATCGAGACCATCCTGGCTAACATGGTGAAACCCCGTCTCTACTAAAAAATACAAAAAACTAGCCGGGCGCGGTGGCGGGCGCCTGTAGTCCCAGCTACTCGGGAGGCTGAGGCAGGAGAATGGCGTGAACCCGGGAGGCGGAGCTTGCAGTGAGCTGAGATCCGGCCACTGCACTCCAGCCCGGGCGACAGAGCGAGACTCCGTCTCAAAAAAAAGAGAATAACTTCTAAAAGAACATCCAACTCCTTTTGTGCTCATTCCACCTTGACCCCTGTGATTTTGTCTCCTGTAATCATATCCACTAGAATGATTAAGTCCTGAGCACATACATGTTCCTATCACAGATACTAACAATGGACCCCAGAACTGTTGGTCAAAAGAGTCCACCACCCTCATTAGAAGCTCATCCTGCACTTATGGTGTCTTACAAAGAGGTTCAGTCAACCACACATATACCAGCTCCTCTCCAGTCTTGGAAGAGAAACTACAGCAGTGAGTTTCTGGGAGCCCATGGCACCTGAGGTGTAGGTGGTTCTGTATGGGAGAATTGCTTCTCACTTATTAGACTCAAGATTCACATAAGGTAGCCAGCCTTTCCTGGAAGGAGGCACTTACTCTCACACCCTGAGGATGTCTTGGGAAAGTTGGCCAGGAAAGGGAAACAAAGAAAAGATAAGGATTCAGGAAATCATAAGAAAATATTTATTTCTTAAGTCATGATGGTTATATTTAGCTTTGTCTAAACTTTAACCTATCATCAGACTCATGGCACTGTAAAATAATTTTTCTGTGTATTTAGGATGTTATGCTATTGTTTGTACTGCTTGCATAGTGAAGTTTTCCTTTTTTTTTTCCAAAACATCCTGACTTTACCTCAGCAAGATTAGAAGATAAAGAGTTTCTCTGACCCTTTATCTTTTTCTTTTCCCTCCCTTTTTTCCCTCCCTCCTTCCCCCCTTCCTTCCTTCCTTCCTTCCTTCCTTCCTTCCTTCCTTCACAGGGTTTCATTCTGTCACCCAGGCTGGAGTGCAGTGGCATGATCACAGCTCACTGTAGCCTCAGTCTTCCCAGCCCAAGCTATCCTCCTACCTCAGCCTCCTGAGTAGCCAGGGCCACAGGTATGTACTACCATGCTGGCTAGGTTTTTTTTTTTTTTTTTTTTTTTAATTTTTTATTTTTATTTATTTATTTATTTTTTGAGACGAAGTCTTGCTCTGTCGCCCAGGCTGGAGTGCAGTGGTGCCTTCTCAGCTCACTGCAAGCTCCGCCTCCCTGGTTCACGCCATTCTCCTGCCTCAGCCTCCCGAGTAGCTGGGACTACAGGCGCCCGCCACCACACCCGGCTAGTTTTTTGTACTTTTAGTAGAGATGGGGTTTCACTGTGTTAGCCAGGATGGTCTTGATCTCCTGACCTCGTGATCCGCCCGCCTTGGCCTCCCAAAGTGCTGGGATTACAGGTGTGAGCCACCACACCTGGCAGGTTTTTTTATTTTTAAAAATTTTGTATTTTGTAGAGACAAGGTCTCTCTCTGTTGCCCAGGCTGGTCTTAAATTCGTGGGCTCAAGCATTCCTCCCACCTCAGCTTCCCAAAGTGCTGGGATTACAGGTGTGAGCCGTCATGCCTCGCCTAGAATGTTAAAATAATACTTTTCAGCCCTTTACAATTTAGAAGGCTCGTCTCTGGCACTCTCTTATTTCAGGCTGTTTTATGCTATTGTCTACCCCATCTGAGAGATAAGGAGTTCAGTCCAAGATTAATAACTGATGGTGTAGCCTCCAATGTCCAACCTTGCAAATGGTTGGTAAGATCTTTTTTCAGATCTTTACACTTCAGAACAAGGATGAATTGATGGCACTGTGAGCAGCAATAACTTGAGAAGCAACCGATTTTCTATGGCTAAGGTTGTCCAAGATTTCCTTAATCTGCAGAATTTGGGGCTAAGCCTGTTGATTTTGCTAAACCTGTAAAATGCTTTTCTTTTTTTTTTTTTTTTTTTTTGAGACGGAGTCTCGCTCTCTCGCCCAAACTGGAGTGCAGTGGCTGGATCTCAGCTCACTGCAAGCTCCACCTCCTGGGTTTCCGCCATTCTCCTGCCTCAGCCTCCCGAGTAGCTGGGACTACAGGCGCCGGCCACCTCGCCCAGCTAGTTTTTTGTATTTTTTAGTAGAGACGGGGTTTCACTGTGTTAGCCAGGATGGTCTCCATCTCCTGACCTTGTGATCCGCCCGTCTCGGCCTCCCAAAGTGCTGGGATTACAGGCTTGAGCCACCGCGCCAGGCCTAAAATGCTTTTCAATACCTTATTTTACAAGTTGGATGTGAACTTTGGACTGTCTCAACTCTTGCAATTCCTTGCCACACAAAAATCTTTTTCCTGTAATGCAAAACTGTGGTCAATTTCACTTACATTCTTGGGCTAGTTGCCTAACTGCACAAAGATTGAATTTTATATGTAAAAAGGAAGTCCTAACAATACATGCCTTCATAGGTTGTCAAGAGCATCAAATGGCCGGGCGCGGTGGCTAACGCCTATAATCCCAGCACTTTGGGAAGCTGAGGCAGGTGGATCACAAGGTCAGGAGTTCAAGACCAACCTGGCCAAGATGGGGAAACCCCATCTCTATTAAAAATACAAAAAAAGGCCGGGCACGGTGGCTCAAGCCTGTAATCCCAGCACTTTGGGAGGCCGAGACGGGCGGATCACAAGGTCAGGAGATCGAGACCATCCTGGCTAACCTGCTGAAACCCCATCTCTACTAAAAAATACAAAAAACTAGCCGGGCGAGGTGGCAGGCACCTGTAGTCCCAGCTACTCGGGAGGCTGAGGCAGGAGAATGGCATAAACCCGGGAGGCAGAGCTTGCAGTGAGCTGAGATCCGGCCACTGCACTCCAGCCTGGGCGACAGAGCGAGACTCTGTCTCAAAAAAAAAAAAAAAAAAAAAAATAGCCGGGTATGGTGGCGGGCGCCTGTAATCTCAGCTACTTGAGAGGCTGAGGCAGAGAATTGCTTGAACCCGGGAGGTGGAGGTTGCAGTGACTCCAGATAGTGCCACTGCGCTCCAGCCTGGGCGACAGAGCAAGACTTCATCACAAAAAAGAGCATCAAATGAAAATCTATATGGGGCCAGGCATGGTGGCTTACACCTGTAATCCCAACACTTTGGGAGGCAGAGACAGGCAGATCACTTGAATCCAGGAGCTCAAGACCAGCCTGAGTAGCATGACAAGACCCCGTCTCTACAAAAAATACAAAAATTAGCTGGTCATGGTGACATCTGTAGTCCCAGCTACTTGGGAGGCTGTGGTGGGAGGATGGCTTGAGCCTGGGAGGGCGAGGTTGCAGTGAGCTGAGATAGTGCCACTGCACACCAGCCTGGGAAACACAGCCAGACCCTGTCCCTGTCATGCCCCCGCCAAAAAAAGAGAATCTGTATATGAAAATCCTCTGTGAAATATAAAAAACTACATTAAGACTAGTTGGGTATCCATACACATGCTTTTGTATATGCACTTGGTGAGAGTGGTGAGATTTCAGATGATCTTTGGCAGAATGGGTAGGAATTAAATTAGCAGAGAGGAGAAGAGATGAATCATTCTATGGGAAAAATGACATGACATAATAAAGAATAGTTCATCTAAACTACATCAAATTCAAGGAGAAACATGAGATGCATTCCCTTCAAAAGAATGATGCCCACTATTTCTTAATTATAATTATGTACTGCTTTGAAAATTATTTCTACTGCAATAAGATATGAAATAGAAGTAAAAGGAACAAACAGTAAAAATGAAAATACAAAGATATTTGAGATGATATAGTTTCAATACTAAAAACTAAAAAGAATTGGTTAAAAGTATTGAAATTAATGTAGGTTTAGTAAAATAGCTACAAACAAATCAATTTGCAAAGAAGCAATAGCATTTCTGCAACTCATTGGAAAAGATAGTGAGATTTTGCCTACCTGTGATTCTGAATGCAGTTACCTTTCACTTCTCAGTCAAGTGCCTTGTCCAAACCAGTTCCGCTCTTTCCCACCACCATCCCCTTGAGCCTACATTGACACTACTCTGAGGAGAATCTCATGTATTTTATGCATACACACACACACACACACACACACACACATATATATATTTTTTAGTCTGAGTCTTACTCTGTCTCGCCCAGGCTGGAGTGCAGTGGCACAATATTGGCTCACTGCAGCCTCTGCCTTCTGGGTTCAAGTGATTCTCCTGCCTCAGCCTCCCGAGTAGCTGGGACTATAGGCGTGTGCCATCATACCTAGCTAATTTTGTATTTTTAGTAGAGATGGGGTTTCACCATGTTGATCAGGCTGATCTTGAACTCCTGACCTCAAGTGATCCACCTGCTTCGGCCCCCCAAAGTGCTGAGATTACAGGCATGAGTCATCACGGCCAGCCTATATATTTATTTTTAGAGAATAAAATTTATCTTCAACCTTCTGTGTTAACACTTTGGGTGGACAAGGATTGTCTGAGAAGAGAGCTAAAGGCCCTCCATAAAACTGTTTGGTTTTGTTTCTGTTTTTCTCCCTTTCAGTGTCTCCTAGGTCTTGCTTTCCTTCCAACCCTTCAATAACTGTTACGAAATATAATAACTAGCAGACTTTTGTGATAAGCCTGCAATAAATGCCAGTGTCTGTCTGCACATGGAAGTAACTGACTAATTCTGTTTCTCTTCTCCACCCACTTGTTACTTAGGCACAGACTCTGGAAGGGTTAGCAGTGTTCTAGAACCACAGTCTCTCTCAGCCAGTATATCTGCCTTGCCCACCAAGACCTGGGGAGGATTTTATGACCATAGCCTGACTGTCCGCAGCTTCTGTTGTCAGAGAGGTCGGCACCCTCAGGTCCTCGGTCTAGAAAGTATTCCTGTCTCTGGCCCCAAGGGGACTTTGGCCCTAAACTTAATTTGAAGTTGAGGAATGTTGGAGGGGCCGAGCTGGGACTGGGAGGGCTGGTGATGGGAATAGAATATAATTGAGGAGGATGCAAAATGCCCCCCCTTTTACTGTTACTAGGAGTCTCCCTACAGGGCCAATCTCGGAACCAGCAAAGGCACATGGAGGGCATGGAAGGGTCTCAGCAGCGGTTTGGTGAGTGGGTGAATTTGATTCCTCTACTCTCCTGTTCCGCTTCAACTTAACCCTGTTTTTTCCTGTTGAGCAGAGTGCCTGGCTCCGACTGAGCCTTGATCACCTGGTATGAATTGATGCCTTGCTCTGTATTAGGTGTGGCTGCGCTAGATGCTTTATTGTCAGGTCATCATTTAATCTTCCCATCAAGCTATCAAAATATAACTATTATAACTCACATTTTTCTGACGAAGAAACAAACAATTAAAGAGGTTAAATCTCTTGCCCAAAGTCACCTACCTAGTGGCAGAATCAGAGAATCAAACTTTGGTATAATGTGCTTTTTTTTTTTTTTTTTTTGAGACAGAGTCTCACTCTGTCGGCCAGGCTGGAGTATAGTGGCATGATCTCCACTTACTGCAACTTCTGCTTCCTGGGTTCAAGCAATTCTTGTGCCTCTGCCTCCCGAGTAGCTAGGATTACAGGCATGTGTCATGATGCCCAGCCAATTTTTGTATTTTTAGTAGAGATGGGATTTCACCATGTTGGCCAAGCTAGCCTCGAACTCCTGACCTCAGGTGATCCACCTGACTTGGCCTCCCAAAGTACTGGGATTACAGGCATGAGCCACTGCACCCAGCCAAACTTTGGTCTTATGTGCTTTCAAAAAAATAAACATTTTATGGTCAGGCACAGTGGCTCACGCTTGTAATCCCAGCACTTTGGGAGGCCAAGGTGGGCGAATCACTATTTCAGGAGATCAAGAATAGCCTGGCTAACACGGTGAAACCCTGTCTCTGCTAAAAAATACAAAAACTTAGCCGGGCGTGGTGGCAGGCGCCTGTAGTCCCAGCTACTCAGGAGGCTGAGGCAGGAGAATGGCATGAACCTGGGAGGCGGAGCTTGCAGTGAGCCGAGAAGGTACTCCAGCCTGGGCGACAGAGCGAGACTCTATCTCAAAAAAAAATAAAAATAAAAATAAAATAAATAAACATTTTAGCCAGCCATGATGGCTCATGCCTGTAATTCCAGCATTTTGGGAGGCCAAGGCGGCTGGATCACTTGAGGTCAAGAGTTCGAAACCAGCCTGGCTAACACGGTGAAACCCTCATCTCTACTGAAACTACAAAAATTAGCTGGGCCTAGTGGTGCGTGCCTGTAGTCCCAGCTACTCAGGAGTCTGAGGCAGGAGAATCGCTTGAACCCGTGAGGCGGAGGTTGCAGTGAGCTGATCACACCACTGCACTCCATCCTGGGTAACAAAGTGAGACTGTGTCTCAAAAAATGAATAATTAAAAATAAACATTTTAACTGTACAGTAGCTTTAGATTTACAAAAGAAAAAAAACTTGCAAATATGGCACAGGGAGTTCTGTATACCCCATAGCTAGTTTCTCCCACTTTTTTTTTTTTTTTTTTTGAGACAGAGCCTTGCTCTGTCACCCAGTGCAGTGGTGTGATCTCGGCTCACTGCAACCTCCACCTCCTGGGTTCAAATGATTCTCCTGCTTCAGTCTCCAGAGTAGCTGGGATTACAGGCACGTGCCACCACACCCGGCTAGTTTTTGTATTTTTAGTAGAGATGGGGTTTCACCATGTTGGCCAGGCAGGTCTGAAACTTCTCCTGACCTCAAGTGATCCACCCACTTTGGCTTCCCAAAGTGCTAGGATTACAGGCATGAGCCACCACGCCCAGCCCCCTATTGTTAATATCTTACATTATCACAGTACATTGTCAAAACTACGAGAGCAACCTTGGCACGTTGGTATTAACTAAACTCCAGACTATATGCCACTAGTTTTAACTAGTATTAACTAAGCTCCAAATTTCACTAGTTTTTTTTCCCCTAATATCCCTTTTCTGTTTCAGCATCCAATCCAGGATATTACATTGCATTTAGGGGTGGATGTGCTTTTAGCCATGATCTAAACCTGCTTAGATGGCTATTTCCAGCTCCATCCCTCAGCTCCCTTCTAAGAATTTCATCCAACATAGGGAAGGAGAAGGAACCAAGATCCTAAGAAGATCAGCTCCAAAAGTCACCTCTTCACTTCTCATAAGCATTTCTTGGAAGTACAATCTCCAGAACTAGAATCTAACAAGATACTCTGTTACTTTAAAGCAAAAGAATGGTTTTGTTGTTGTTATTGCTGTTGTTGTTTTGTTTTGAGACAGAGTCTTGCTCTGTCACCCAGGCTGGCTGGAGTGCAGTGGCCCCATCTCAGCTCACTGCAACCTCCACCTCCTGGATTCAAGTGATTTTCCTGCTTCAGCCTCCTGAGTAACTGGGGCCACAGATGCGTGCGACCATGCCTGGCTAAATATTTTTGTATTTTTGATAGAGACGGGGTTTCACCATGTTGGCCAGGCTGGTCTCGAACTCCTGACCTTAGGTGATCTACCCACCTCAGCCTCCCAAAGTTCTGGGATTACAGGCATGAGCCACCACACCCAGCCAAAAGAGTGGTTCTGTGGTCAAGTAAATTCAAGAAATGCTAGGTGCCAAATCCCTCCTGGAAGAAACAAAGTACCCATCAACAAGACAAAATTCCTCAGGAGTCCTGCAACAAATAAGCCACGTTATTTGGTTTAATAGACAGTTATCTCAACTCTCAGTCATTTGTGTACTACCTTCACGCCTTTTGCCATATTAGCAACCTGAACTGTTACAGACTTAATCTTCTATCTTTAAATCTACTCACCTTTTAAAAGGTACATTCTAAAAGAGTATTTTGTATCACTACTATAAATGGAAAAATGAGGATCATTTGCCAAAATTAGTTAGAATGGGAAAAAATATTAATTTGATCCCAGAACCTGCTAAGGTCATCCCACCTAACACCAGTGAGTATTCCATACGACAGTTTGGGAAACACTGGTTAACAGAACTCCCTTTTCCATAACACCTGTTAACATCCTGGGGATACTTTGGGAATGCTGGTCCAGTTGGTTTTCCTCTGAGGCCCAGACGATTACAGAACATGCCCAGGGCCACATGGGTAAGGTCCAAACCAAAGCTGAAGGCCCCTTCCCACCTCTCTAGTGCTCTTCCCACAACCCTACTCAGATTCTAGGGTTCAGACATCTCCTGGGCAAGGCCAAAAGGGGTTCCATGAGGGCCAAGATCTGTAATACAGAAGGTTCAGATTTCATGTGATCAGGTTTTGATCTTATGTTTGAGAGAGAGAGAGAGAGAGAGAGAGAGATATGTGTGTGTGTGTGTGTCTATATATATGTGTGTGTGTATATATATATATATTTTTTTTTTTTTTTTTTTTTTTGAGATGGGGTCCCACTCTATCACCCAGGTTGGAGTGCAGTGGTGCCGCCTCAGCTCACTGCAAGTTCCGCCTTCTGGGTTCACGCCATTCTGCCTCAGCCTCCTGAGTAGCTGGGACTACAGGCGCCTGCCACCATGCCTGGCTAGTTTTTTGTATTTTTAGTAGAGACGAGGTTTCACCGTGTTAGCCAGGATGGTGTCGATCTCCTGACCTCGTGATCCGCCTGCCTCAGCCTCCCAAACTGCTGGGATTACAAGCGTGAGCTACCACGCCCGACCTCATGTTTGAGATTTTAAAGAGATCACCACACCCAGATCAGAAGATTCCCCATCCTTCTCTACTCCAGGGGAGAACTTGGGTCTGATTCTTGGTCAAAGTAAACAGGGAGAAAGGATTTCTGATCCTGGCTATCATTGCTGCCTACACCCTGGCAACTCCCATCCACAGACCACTGCACTTTGGACAGTTCTTCCTAAAGTCATGTTATTTTAAAATTTAATTGTGTTTGAGCACAAGGGTGTTGGCAATAGGGGCGCCCATAGTTAATTAGTAACAGAGAGCAGTAGATAAAGTAGATACTTCCAGCTTGGCCAGACACTAGTCAGCCTTCTGTTCTCCCCAAAGAGGGCCCTGAAACATGAGTACTCAATGCACTTGTGTCTTGGCTGACTTTTCATCCCAAGAAGCTAGATGCCAGTGTCACTCTTCCCTTCTCCATTCAGCCAATGGCTTGATGCCTTGAGTGGATCTGACAACATAATGCTCACTACTCCCCCCCCAGCTGGTATCAAACATTCAGGCCAGATGTTAGCTCCACGGGGCTTGATAATAGCTCCTAGAGTCATTCATTCCTTTCTTCATTCAAAATGTTGACTGAACTGGGTGCAGTGGTTCACACCTGTAATCCCAGCACTTTGGGAGATCAAGGCAGGCAGATTGCTTGAGCCCAGGAGTTTGAGACTAGCCTGGGCAACGTCGGGAAACCCCGTCTCTATTTTTAAAAAGGCCAGGCTCAGTGGTTCATGCCTGTAATCCCAGCACTTTGGGAGGCTGAAGCGGGAGGATCACTTGAGCTCAGAAGTTTGAGACCAGACTGGGCAATGTGGCAAGACCCTGTCTCTTAAAAAGAATTGACTGGGCGTGGTGGCTCATGCCTGTAATCCCAGCACTTTGGTAGGCTGAGGCAGGTGGATCACGAGTTCAGGAGATTGAGACCATCCTGGCTAACATGGTGAAATCCCATCTCTACTAAAAATATAAAAAATTAGCCAGGTGTGGTGGTGGGTGCCTGTAGTCCCAGCTACTCAGGAGGCTGAATCAGGAGAATGGCATGAACCTGGGAGTTGGAGGTTGCTGTGAGCCGAGATTGTGTTACTGCACTCCAGCCTGGACAACAGATTAAGACTCCATCTCAAAAAAAAAAGAATTATAAAAATAAAATATCAGGGCCAGGTGTGTTGGCTCACTCCTGTAATCCCAACACTTTGGGAGGCTGAGGCAGGCGGATCACCTGAGGTTGGGAGTTCGAGACCAGCCTGACCAACATGGAGAAACCCCATCTCTACTATACATTCAAAATTAGCCAGGTGTGGTGGCACATGCCTGTAATCCCAGGTACTCAGGAGGCTAAGGCAGGAGAATCTCTTGAACCCAGGAGGTGGAGGTTGTGGTGCACTGAGATCTTGCCATTGCACTCCGGCCTGGGCAAAGAGTGAAACTCGGTCTCAAAAATAATTAAAACTGAAAAAACAAAATAAAATAAAGTATTGAGCCAGCACAGTGGCTCATGACTGTAATCCCAGCACTTTGGGAACCAAGGTGGGTGGATCACCCAAGGTCAGGAGTTCAAGACCAGCCTGGCCAACAAGGTGAAACCCCATCTCTACTAAAAATACAAAAATTAGCTGGGTGTGGTGCTGTGTGCCCAGCTCCTAGATTACCTGGGAGCTGGTAATCCCAGCTCCTCAAGAGGCTGAGGCAGGAGAATTGCTTGAACCCAGGAGGCAGAGGTTGCAGTGAGCTGAGATTGTGCCACTGCACTCCAGCCTAGGAGACAAAGTGAAATTCTCTCTCAAAACAAAACAAAACAAGTGCCTGTAATAAGGTAGCCTTCACTATGTAAACCAAAAATAAAATTCCATGGTCCCCCAGCCATTTGAAAGGACCCCTTCTCTTGGCCAAGGAGATTCCAAAGTTAACCTGAAAAACTGGTTCAAGTCATGATGGGAAGGGAGGGTCAGACATGCTTCATTGTACCCTCCTCTCTTTTGGAATTCAGGAAAAGTCAGCCAGCATTAACATCAACACAGACCTTAAGTCTGATAAGAAACATTTACAATCTATTCTCTCTGAAGCCTGCTACCTGGAGGCTTCATCTACATGATAAAACCTTGGTGTCCACAACCCTTTAATGTAACCCAGACATTCATGTCTATTGATAACAACTCTTTCAACCAATAGCCAATCAGAAAATTTCAAAATCTACCTATGACCTGGAAGCTCCCTGCCAAACTTCAAGTTGTCCCACCCTTCTAGATCAAACCAATGTAAATCTTACATGTATTGATTGATGTATTATGTCTCCCTAAAATGTATAAAAGTAAGCTGTACCCCAACCACTGTGGCCACATGTTCTCAGGATCTCCTGAGGGCTGTGTCACAGGCCATTGGTCACTCATATTTGGCTCAAAATAAATCTCTTCAAATATTTTACAGAGTTCGACTCTTTTTATTGACAATAATTTGGCACCCAACATGGGGCCTCACAGAAGACTCAGGACCACGAAGGAACTGCCTGAACTCAGAGCTAAGGTACCAGCAGGGACCTATTAAAAGTCTCCCCATCTTCAGCTTTTCTTCCAGTGGAACTGGTAAGTCCTCCTGATCCCCACACCTCCCTTTGGTTGACAGTCCTTGATTTATTTTGAGCCAGGTTTTTTTTAATCCTAGGAAGTGGTTGTGGAGGATCCTAACTCTGCTTTGGAGGTGCATTCTAAAGGATCTTCTCCATTACCTTTTTCTGAAGATAAGGAGAAGGACTCCTTTTTGAGGACAACATTTGGTTTCTTGTTTGAAGGTGCATTCTAAAGGATCTTCTCCATTGCTTTTTCTCCCAAAACTAAGCTCAATTGGCTTGTCTGCACATTTGCATGGGGAACTGAACTGTCATTTTTGTAAATAAATGAGAGACTGAGTTTCCTCAGCTCTGAAGAAAAAGGACATTTTGCTCCTCCCAGCCAAAAGGCCCCCCTGGATGACTGGTGTATGAGTGGGAGTGACTTGGGGGTTGAGCCCCCACAACATTAGCAACCTACAGGGAACCCCCAACAAAATTAGTTTAAAAAGGCTTATCCAAGAAGCACATACAGGAGCTGGTCACTCCATGTTTTGAGCCCTCTCAGAGATGCTAGACTTCTGGAGAGAAAAACTGAGACACAAAAGAGCAGAAACGACTCAGTGGCGACACATTCTGGAGTCCCACCCACAACCAGCACATTTCAACCCATTCTGCTAAACCCTAGGCCACAACTCAGCTCCTCCTTGCTTTTTATTTAAGTGAGAAACAATCTCAGAATAAGGAAAAACAAGAAGAATGACCCCATTTGGGGGCACCCTGTTGGTTTTATGGCACCTCTACTTGAAAGGGTTTTTGTAAAATGGACATATTATGGTCTTTTTGTGCACATTTTAAATTGCTGAGCAAATTACATCAAGAAATTGTATCTGCTCTATGTGGGCCCCACGGCAGAGTGCAAAGTCGACCTGCAACAATAGATTTCCTACATTCTCTCTTTCTCTATTTTCTTTTCTGCCTGTTTTAATCTGCTGTTATTTTTGTACTGAGATAAAAACCACTGTTAGGATACAACCTTTTTTTGTTATTGTTGTTTTTGCAAACTGGTTAGTTTCTATTAATATCAAATGGCTAGAGTCCTGAAGTAAAAACTATAGGATCTTTGTATGAGTATGTGTGTGTATGTTTATGTGAACGTACACATGTTTTGTTATGTGTTTTGGCCACAAGGTACCAAATTGGCTTAAAATTAAAGAGTACTTATAAATTAAATAATAAGCCCAAAAGCTATTCAAGTTCACATGACTTAAGTAAAATCTTTATTAAGTAGCCCCCAAATTTGTAACTGTCTGAGGGGTTCTTCCTGTCTGCTGCATAAAGACTATGGCATTGTAGTAGAGTAAAAGTTTAATAGACATGAGGCAGGCCATACCAGGTGGGAAATGGAATTTAACTCAGATAATCTCTTCTGGAAGCTTACGGGTTAAGGGTGTTTCAAAGGCAATTTGGAGGAAGGAGTAGGGGTGGCCATGTAACAACTGCTTGCTACTGATTTGTTGCAGCAAAGGTGAGATCTTGGAGAGTGGAAGCTGTCCTCCTGTGGGCTGAATCACTTCTGGGTGGGGCCACAAGAGCAGGGTTGGCGGATCTAGGTGGAGCCATGGGTGTCAGACATGCAAACAACCTGAAAAGATAACTCAAAAGGCCAATCTACAATACTGGTACTATTTGCAGGGGTAATTGGGGAAGTTGCATATCTTATAACCTCCAGAATATTGGCTGAGAATCATATATGTCTGCACCTTAGCAGACATAACTCAGTCTCTTCTCCTCCCTCACGCTTGTTGGCCTCCTAGTAGCTTTATAGAAGTGGTTGAGGCCGGGTGCGGTGGCTCAAGCCTGTAATCCCAGCACTTTGGGAGGCCGAGATGGGCGGATCACGAGGTCAAGAGATCGAGACCATCCTGGCTAACACGGTGAAACCCCGTCTCTACTAAAAAATACAAAAAAACTAGCCAGGCGAGGTGGCAGGCACCTGTAGTCCCAGCTACTCAGGAGGCTGAGGCAGGAGAATGGTGTAAACCCAGGAGGCAGAGCTTGCAGTGAGCCGAGATCCAGTCACTGCACTCCAGCCTGGGCAACAGAGCGAGACTCCGTCTCAAAAAAAAAAAAAGAAGTGGTTGAATTTTGGGCAAGGCCTATTATCATTTAAATGATAGCCTAAATGTCTTCCAAAGTTAGCTTGGCCTAATACCCCAGGAATAATTAAGGAAAAGGCAAGATGGAATGGTGGGTTAGCTCAGCTTACTGTTAAAATTTTTCTCACTAATATAATTTTTGCAAAGGTAGTTTCATAATTTTATTGTATTATTATTATACTTTCAGTTATACGCTACATGTGTACAACGTGAAGGTTTGTTACATAGGTATACATGCACCATGTTGGTTTGCTGCAGCCATTAACTCGTCATTTACATTAGGTATTTGTCTTAATGCTATTCCTCCACCTGCTCCCCACTCCACGACAGAACCCCATATATGATGTTCCCCACCCTGTGCCCATGTGTTCTCATTGTTCAATTCCCACCTATGAGTGAGAACATGCGGTGTTTGGTTTTCTGTCCTTGTGATAGTTTGCTCAGAATGATGGTTTCCAGCTTCATCCATGTTCCTGCAAAGGACACGAACTCATCCTTTTTTATGGCTGCATAGTATTCCATAGTGTATATGTGCCACATTTTCTTAATCCGGTCTATTATTGATGGACATTTGGGTTGGTTCCAAGTTTTTGCTATTGTGAATAGTGCCACAGTAAACATACGTGTGCATGTGTCTTTATAGTAGCATGATTGATAATCCTTTGAGTATATACCCAGTAACAGGATCGCTGGGTCAAATGGTATTTCTAATTCTAGATCCATGAAGAATTACCACACTGTCTTCCACAATGGTTGAACTAGTTTACACTTTCAACAATAGTGTAAAAGCATTCCTATTTCTTCACATCCTCTCCAGCATCTGTTGTTTCCTGACTTTTTAATGATCGCCATTCTAACTGGTGTGAGATGTTATCTCATTGTGGTTTTGATTTGCATTTCTCTGATGACAAGTGACGATGAGCATTTTTTCATGTGTCTGTTGGCTGCATAAATGTCTCTTTTGAGAAATGGCTGTTCATATCCTTCACGCACTTTTTGATGGGGTTGTTTGTTTTTTTCTTGTAAATTTATTTAAGTTCTTTTTAGATTCTAGATATTAGCCCTTTGTCAGATAGATAGATTGCAAAAATTTTCTCCCACTCTGTAGGTTGTCTGTTCACTCTGATGGTAGTTTCTTTAGCTGTGCAGAAGCTCTTTAGTTTAATTAGATCCCATTTGTCTATTTTGGCTTTTGTTGCCATTGCTTTTGGTGTTTTAGTCATGAAGTCCTTGCCCATGCCTATGTCCTGAATGGTATTTCCCAGGTTTTCTTCTAGGATTTTTATGGTTTTAGGTCTAACATTTAAGTCTTTAATCCATCTTGAATTAATTTTTGTAGAAGGTGTAAGGGAAGGATCCAGTTTCAGCTTTCTACATATGGGTAGCCAGTTTTCCCATCACCGTTTATTAAATAGGGAATCCTTTCCCCATTTCTTGTTTTTGTCAGGTTTGTCGAAGATCAGATATTTGTAGATGTGTGGTGTTATTTCTGAGGCCTCTGTTCTGTTCCATTGGTCTATCTCTCTGTTTTGGTACCAGTACCATGCTGTTTTGGTTACTGTAGCCTTGTAGTATAGTTTGAAGTCAGGTAGTGTGATGCCTCCAGCTTTGTTCTTTTTGCTTAGGATTGTCTTGGGAATGTGGGCTCTTTTTTGGTTCCGTATGAATTTTAAAGTAGTTTTTTCCAATTCCGTGAAGAAAGTCATTGGTAGTTTGATGGGGATGGCATTAAATTTGTAAATTACCTTGGGCAGTATGGCCATTTTCACAATATTGATTCTTCCTATCCATGAGCATGGAAGTTTCTTTCATTTGTTTGTGTCCTCTTTTATTTCGCTGAGCAGTGGTTTGTAGCTCTGCTTGAAGAGGTCCTTCACATCCCTTGTATGTTGGATTCCTAGGTATTTTATTCTCTTTGTAGCAATTGTGAATGGAATTTCACTCATGATTTGGCTCTCTGTTTTTCTGTTATTGGTATATAGGAATGCTTGTGATTTTTGCACATTGATTTTGTATCCTGAGACTTTGCTGAAGTTGCTTATCAGCTTAAGGAGATTTTGGGCTGAGACAATGGGGTTTTCTAAATATGCAATCATGTCATCTGCAAACAGGGACAATTTGACTTCCTCTTTTCCTAATTGAATATGCTTTATTTCTTTCTCTTGCCTGATTGTGCTGGCCAGAACTTCCAACACCATGTTGAATAGGAGTGGTGAGAGAGGGCATCCCTGTCTTGTGCCACTTTTCAAAGGGAAAGCTTCCAATTTTTGCCCATTCAGTATGATATTAGCTGTGAGTTTGTCATAAATAGCTCTCATTATTTTGAGATATGTTCTGTCAGTACCTAGTTTATTGACAGTTTTCAGCATGAAGGGCTGTTGAATTTTGTCAAAGGCCTTTTCTGCATCTATTGAGATAATCATGTGGTTTTTGTCATTGGTTCTGTTTATGTGGTGGATTACATTTATTGATTTGCATATGTTGAACCAGCCTTGCGTCCCAGGGATGAAGCTGACTTGATCATGGTGGATAAGCTTTTTGATGTGCTGCTGGATTTGGTTTGCCAGTATTTTATTGAGGATTTTCACATCGATGTTTCTCAGGGGTATTGGTCTGAAATTCTCTTTTTTTGTTGTGGCTCTGCCAGGCTTTGGTATCAGGATGATGCTGGCCTCATAAAATGAGTTAGGGAGGATTCCCTCTTTTTCTATTGATTGGAATAGTTTCAGAAGGGATAGTACCAGCTGCTCTTTTTACCTCTGGTAGAATTCATCTGTGAATCTGTCTGGTTCTGGACTTTTTTTGGCTGGTAGGCTATTAATTATTGTCTCAATTTCAGAGCCTGCTATTGGTCTATTCAGAGATTCAACTTCTTCCTGGTTTAGTCTTGGGAGGGTGTATGTGTCCAGGAATTTATTCATTTCTTCTAGATTGTCTAGTTTATTTGCATAGAAGTGTTTATAGTACTCTCTGATGGTGCTTTGTATTTCTGTGGGATCGGTGGTGATATCCCCTTTATCATTTTTTATTGTGTGTATTTGATTCTTCTCTCTTTCCTTTTTATTCGTCTTACTAGCAGTTGGTTAATTGTGTTGATCTTTTCAAAAAACTAGCTCCTGGTTCATTGATTTTTTGAAAGGTTTTTTGTGTCTCTACCTCTTTCAGTTCTGTTCTGATCTTAGTTATTTCTTGCCCTCTGCTAGCTTTTGAATTTGTTTGCTCTGGCTTCTCTAGTTCTTCTAATTGGGATGTTAGGGTATCGATTTTAGATCTTTCCTGCTTTCTCTTGTGGGCATTTAGTGCTATAAATTTCCCTTTACTCACTGCTTCAAATGTGTCCCAGAGATTCTGGTACATTGTGTCTTTGTTCTCATTGGTTTCAAAGAACATCTTTATTTCTGCCTTCATTTCGTTATTTATCCAGTAGTCATTCAGGAGCAGGTTGTTCAGTTTCCATGTAGTTGTGCGGTTTTGAGTGAGTTTCTTAATCCTGAGTTCTAATTTGATTTCACTGTGGTCTGAGAGACAATTTGTTGTGATTTCTGTTCTTTTAGATTTGCTGAGGAGTGTTTTACTCCCTATTATGTGGTCAATTTTGGAATAAGTGTGATGTGGTGCTGAGAAGAATGTATATTCTGTTGATTTGGGGTGGAGAGTTCTGTAGATGTCTATTAGGTCTGCTTGGTGCAGAGCTGAGTTCAAGTCCTGGATATCCTTGTTAACCTTCTGTCTTGTTGATCTGTCTAATATTGACAGTGGGGTGTTAAAGTCTCCCATTATTATTGTGTGGGAGTCTAAGTCTCTTTGTAGGTCTCTAAGGACTTGCTTTATGAATCTGGGTGCTCCTGTATTGGGTGCATGTATATTGAGGAAAGTTAGCTCTTCTTGTTGAACTGATCCCTTTACCATTATTGTAATGGCCTTCTTTGTCTCTTTTGATCTTTTTTGGTTTAAAGTCTGTTTCATCGGAGACTAGGATTGCACCCCATGCTTTTTTTTGTTTTCCACTTGTTTGGTAGATCTTCCTCCATCCCTTTGTTTTCAGCCTATGTGTGTTTCTGCACATGAGATGGGTCTTTTGAATACAGCACACTGATGGGTCTTGACTCTTTAGCCATTTTGCCAGTCTATGTCTTTTAATTGGGGTATTTAGTCCATTTACATCTAAGGTTAATATTGTTATGTGTGAATTTGATCCTGTTGTTATGAAGTTAGCTCGTTATTTTGCCCATTAGTTGATGCAGTTTCTTCCTAGCATTGATGGTCTTTACAATTTGGCATGTTTTTGCAGTGACTGGTACAGGTTGTTCTTTTCCATGTTTAGTGCTTCCTTCAGGAGCTCTTATCAGGCAGGCCTGGTGGTAACAAAATCTCTCCGCATTTGCTTGTCTGTAAAGGATTTTATTTCTCCTTCACTTATGAAGCTTAGTTTGGCTGGATATGAAATTCTGGGTTGAGGCCAGGTACAGTGGCTCATGCCTGTAATCTCAGAACTTTAGGAGGCCAAGGTGGGTGGATCACAAGGTCAGGAGATTGAGACCATCCTGGCTAACACGGTGAAACCCCGTCTGTACTAAAAATACAAAAAATTAGCCAGGAATTGTGGCGGGCACCTGTAGTCCCAGCTACTCAGGAGGCTGAGGCAGGAGAATGACTTGAACCCAGGAGGTGGAGCTTGCAGTGTGAGCCAAGACTGTGCCATTGCACTCCAGCCTGGACTACAGAGCGAGACTCCATCTCAAAAAAAAAAAAAAAGAAAGAAAGAATTTCTGTGTTGAAATTTCTTTTCTTTAAGAAAGTTGAATATTGGCCCCCACTCTCTTCTGGCTTGTAGAGTTTCTGCCGAGAGATCTGCTGTTAGTCTGATGGGCTTCCCTTTGTGGGTAACCCGACTTTTCTCTCTGGTTGCCCTTAACATTTTTTCCTTCATTTCAACCTTGGTGAATCTGACAATTACGTGTCTTGGGGTTGCTCTTCTCGAGGAGTATCTTTATGGCGTTCTCTGTTTTTCCTGAATTTGAATGTTGGCCTGCTTTGCTAGGTTGGGGACGTTCTCCTGGATAATATTGTGAATAGTGTTTTCCAACTAGGTTCCATTCTTCCCATCACTTTCAGGTACACCAATCAAATGTAGATTTGGTCTTTTCCCATAGTCCCATATTTCTTGGAGTCTTTGTTCATTTCTTTTTATTCTTTTTTCTCTAAACTTCTCCTCTCACTTTATTTCATTAGTTTGATCTTCAATCACTGATTCTCTTTCTTCCACTTGATCGAATTGGCTAATGAAGCTTGTACATGAGTCATGTAGTTCTCATACCCTGGTTTTCAGTTCCATCAGGTCATTTAAGGTCTTCTCTACATTGTTTATTCTAGTTAGCCATTCGTCTAATCTTTTTTCAAGGTTTTCAGCTTCCTTGCAATGGGTTCGAACATCTTCCTTTAGTTCACAGAAGTTTGTTATTACCAACCTTCTGAAGCCTACTTCTATCAGTTCATCAAAGTCCTTCTCCATCCAGCTTTGTTCCGTTGCTGGCGAGGAGCTGCGATCCTTTGGAGGAGAAGAGGCACTCTGGTTTTTAGAATTTTCAGCTTTTCTGCTCTGGTTTCTCCTCATCTTTGTGGTTTTATCTACCTTTGGTCTTTGATTTTGGTGACCTACAGATCGGGTTTTGGTGTGGATGTCCTTTTTTTTGTTGATGTTGATGCTATTCCTCTCTGTTTGTTAGTTTTCCTTCTAAGAGTCAGATCCCTCAGTTGCAGGTCTGTTGGAGTTTGCTGGAGGTCCACTCCAGACCCTGTTCACCTGGGTATCACCAGTGGAGGCTGCAGAACAGCAAATATTGCTGCCTGATCCTTCCTCTGGAAGCTTCATCCCAGCGGGGCACCAGCCTGTATGAGTTGTCAGTTGGCCCCTACTGGGAGGTGTCTCCCAGTTAGGCTACACAGGGTCAGGGACCCACTTGAGGAGGCAGTCTGTCCATTTTCAGAGCTCAAACACTGTGCTGGGAGAAGCACTGCTCTCTTCAGAGCTGTCAGACATGGATGTCTAAGTCTGCAGAAGTTTCTGATGCCTTTTGTTCAGCTAGGCCCTGTCCCTAGAGGTGGGGTCTACAGAGGCAGCAGGCCTTGCAGAGCTGCTGTAGGCTCCACCCATTTCTAGCTTCCCTGGCCGCTTTGTTTACCTACTCAAGCCTCAGCAATGGTGGCACCAGGCTGCTGCCTCGCAGGTTGATCTCAGACTGTTGCGCTAGCAGTGAGCAAGGCTCTGTGGGCGTGGGACCCACTGAGCCAGGTGTGGGATATAATCTCCTGGTGTGCCATTTGCTAAGACCTCTGAAAAAGCACAGTATTTGGGTGGGAGTGTCCCAATTTTCCAGGTACTGTCTGTCATGGCTTCCCTTGGCTAGGAAAAGGAAATTCCCTGACCCCTTGCGCTTCCCGGGTGAGGCAATGCCCCACCCTGCTTTGACTTGCCCTCCATGGGCTGCACCCACTATCCAACCAGTCCCAGTGAAATGAACCAGGAACCTCAGTTGGAAATGCCGAAATCACCTTTCTTCTGTGTCGATCACACTGGGAGCTGCAGACTGGAGCTGTTCCTATTCGGCCATCTTGGAATGGAATACTAGTTTCATAATTTTAAATGCTACAGAACAAGACAGCATGTTTGGGTTAATGCAAGACCCACGGCTCACTATTAAACAATTGCCAATGAGTATGTGTGATCCAAATGCACAGGACATTATTCATGAGAGAACAACCAGCCTAGTGGACTGGATAAACACCACTGCAAGGTCTGTATACCCTGAGAAAGGGACTGCCCAACTCTTCCTATAAACTGCCAAGTGGAGAATGCCTGATGAAGCAGCTGATATGCTGTGGGACTGGCTTTATGATGACTGGGATATGCTCCCACTGAATATGCCTATTACCCAGGTCATTGCAAATGTTAGTGAAGTGGCTACATTGTCTGGAGTAAATACCTGTGGTTTGTCATCTCGCACCAAGAAAATTGAGGACACGGACACACGTGAGGAGTTTAGGAGCAGAAGTTTAATAGGCAGAAGAAAGAGAGAAAAAAAAAGAACAGCTCTGTCTCTAGTGAGAGAGAGGGACTTCCGAGAGGAAAGACCAGCTGGTGGCAGATGCATCGGATTTCATAGTCCAGCTTGAGGAGGCTGGGTCTGATTTATGTAGGGCTCACAGATTGGTTCAATCAGGTGTGACGTTTACATAGCATGCAGGGAAGGCTTGTCACCCAATCCTAGTCTTATTACGCACATGAGTTCTTTCCTTGGCTGGCACCATCTTGTCTGCTCCTTACTATACATGTGGCTGACAAAGAGAAGAGAAGATGGAGCTGCCATCTTGAACATGATTGGCATAACTGCTGGCATCTAAGTCTGTGGCTCAATTTTACAGGCTGCTCTTAGTTAGAAAGGAAAATGATTTAAGGCTGCTTTTCATTAAAAGGAAAACCTTACTGAGGACTTTTGTACCCTTGCAATCTGCCTAAGTAATTTCTTCTTAACTCCTGTATCATTAAGGTTAAGGGAACCCCTTTTACATGGGTACCCCAGGTGACACTGAAGCAGGAATTTTCCCTGACCCCTTCATGGGCTGGAAGTGGAGTGTGGGCACTGGAGCTAGTCAGTTGCTTCAGCACCAGCAGGGGCAAACTACTCACTAGGACCCACTGTGCCCAACCCTCATGGGAGGGAGCACACAGGTAAGTGGATGCAGGAGCAGAGGTAAGTGCTTTTGGGTGCTGGCAGGAGTAAAGCTCTGTGTAGGCCCTGCAGCAGCATCTAGTGGGGAGTACCCACAACCCCCGAAGCCCCAGAAGGAGGGTTACAGTCCATGCTCTTTTAGCTTTGCCATCCACAGATGGCTTAAATGTTAACAGATCAGTGGAGGGTCAGCGTGACAGCCTTTTGCATCCACACTCATGGTACCCAATCTCTTGTTCGGCATCCAGGGCAAATCAGTTGCACAAATGAATCGATGAGTGGTGAATGAGGAGGATTTTATTGCCAATGAAAGTGGCTCTCATGGCCAGGCGTAGTGGCTCATGCCTGTAATCCCAGCTCTTTGGGAGGCTGAGGCAGGTGGGTCACCTGAGGTCAGGAGTTCAAGACTAGCCTGACCAACATGGTGAAACACTGTCTCTACTAAAAATGCAAAAATCAGCCTGGAGTGGTGGCACCTGTCTGTAATTCCAGCTACTCAAGGAGGCTGAGGTGGGAGAATCGCTTGAACCCAGGAAGTGGAGATTGTAGTGAGTCAAGATTGCACCATTGCACTCCAGCCTGTGCAATAGAGTGAGACTCTGTCAAAAAAAAAAAAAAAAAAAAAAAAAGTGGCTCTCAGTGGGAAGGGGAGCTAGAAAGCAGATGGAGGGGGATGCTAATCTTCCCCCAGAGTCCAGCTGTCCCCAGCCAGACTCCTCTCCAAAGCAACACCCTAAAGCCATCCCTCTGAAGTCAAGCTGCTTCTCTCCAATGTCCAACTGTAGTCTCAGATATCCAGTTGCTTCTCCTTTTCTCCTCTTCCTCTCCTGCTCTGCTGGTGGAGCCTGGGGTTTTTATAGGCACAGGATGGTGGGTGGGGCAGGCCATGGTTGGTTTTGGAAAAGGCAATATTGAGCCAGAAAGCAGGAATGTATGTTTTCACTTGGGGCTGCGGTCCCAGGCTTGAGGGTGGGACCCCTAAGCAGGGACCTGCCATCTTCTGCCCAGAATTTCCCTGCCTCCTGTCCCTATCAACATTACTCCTGCAGAATCCTGGGGAGTTCTGTTTGAGAAGACTTATCAAATTTGCTATCCCTCATAGGTCCTACAGATGGTTAATATTATGGTAATTAAAAAAAAAAGAAAAAGAAAAAAAGGGAAAGGCAAAGAGAGTGAAAGGACTTGCCCTAGAAGGGTGATGAAAATCTTTAGATGGTTATTATGAAATGAAATAAATAAAATGAAAATTGCTGAGATTAGAGGCAAAGGTCTTTACAACACTATCAAAGGTTGGGTGGACGAAAGGGAACCTCTGCTTGTCCCCCAACATTAAAGGACCCCACCCTAGTTTTCCACATTTGCCCCAGATTAAGGAAATTTAAGAAAAAACAAAAGGCTAAGGTTATAATGAGAGAGCTGACATTGCCTGGGGCGATGTTGAGGCAAGTTAAGATAAAAACTGACAAAAGAACCTGAGTTCCTTGGCTCCATTCCCTGCTGGGAACCCAAATCTCTTTTTACCAGAAAAGGTAACATGATCTGGGGGTAGAAAAGAAAAGTTCCTGGGACCAGAACATAAAAACGTACAGGTTAGGCCAGGCTCAGTGCTCACGCCTGTAATCCCAGCACTTTGGGAGGCTGAGACTGGTGGATCACGAGGTCAGGAGTTTGAGACCAGCCTGGTCAACATGGTGAAACCCCGTCTCTACTAAAAATACAAAAATTAGCCAGGCATGGTGGCGGGTGCCTGTAATGCCAGCTACTCAGGAGGCTGAGGCAGGAGAATTGCTTGAACCCAGGAGACAGAGGTTGCTGTGAGCCGAGATCACACCATTATACTCCAGCCTGGGACAGAGAGAGATTCCATCTCAAAAACAAAACAAAACAAAAAAGTACAGGTTGATAGGATGATGAAGCTTGCAATGTTTAAACAGTCTATGTAAGATAGTTGTGACTGACTCCTATACCTAAATGTCTTGTGAAAGTAGGTATTGGGCTGGGTGCAGTGGCTCACACCTATAATCCCGACACATTGGGAGGCTGAGGTGGGTGGATCACCCTGAGGGCAAGAGTTTGAGACCATCCTGGACAACATGATGAAATCCCATCTCTACTAAAAATACAAAAATTAGCCAGGCGTGGTGGCAGGTACCTGTAATCCCAGCTACTTGGGAGGCTGAGGGAGGAGAATCACTTGAACCCAGGAGGCGTAGGTTGCAGTGAGCTGAGATTGCACCATTGCACTCCACCCTGGGTGACAGAGTAAGACTCCATCTCAAAAGAAAGAGAGAAACAGAGAAAGAAAGAGAGAAAGAGAAAAAGAGAGAAAGAAAGAAAGAAGGAAGGAAGGAAAAAGAAAGAAAGAAAAAGAAAGAAAGAAAGAAGAGAGAGAGAGAGAAAGAAAGAAAGAAAAAAAGAAAGAAAGAAAAAAAGGGTATTGGGCCAAATGTGGTGGCTCACACCTGTAATCCGAGCACTTTGGGAGGCCAACATGGGTGGATTGAGTCTAGGAGTTCAAAAACTGCCTGGGCGACATGGCAAAACGCTATCTCTACAAAAATAAAAAAGAAAAGGAAAAAAAGAAAGAAAATGAGTATTGTATCTGACCAGGGGATATTTTCCCTATCTAGTACTATAAACCTGAAGGCTGGTAAATCTGCACTTTCAGAAATGTTAATTGGACATACTAAATGGGAACTAGTAAGATTGCCTGAGCCCACAGAATATATAAGGATAAAAACTTGGAGTGCTGATAGGGACAGATCCTCCACCAATAGCCCTTTGTGGAGCATTTTTTGGGGCTTATGGCAAAAGACCGAGCGCTTCCCACTGACAACTACTGAACTAGAGAATTTCCACTTGAGGGCCATTTACTACCTTGCTATGAGATGTCAGCTGAAGCTACCCCTATGCTAATGGAAATAATGGTGCCCAGAATAATTCCATGATAAAATAAAAACAATTTACATAGGATCTTGCTACCTGGGAATACGAGGAGGAGATACTCCTGAGCAGGGAGCATCATTTTTCCCCACTACTATGTGAACAGCTGCTAGATTCTGCAGTGCCTGATACATAGCTCTCATCTGTCAAGAGCTGCTATGTGAATGACAGTTTCCAAGGTGAAGAAATAACTTCTTCGGAAGGCTGCTGCTCTGGATAAAGAAGAGTCAAAAAAAAAAAAAAACTATTTCTTTTTAGTTATTTATGGTTTGGAGAATTTGGGTGAAGTATGTTTTGTGAGCAAATTTACCTTTCTCTCTATCTGGGTTCCTGCAAATTCAAAAACTGTTCATGATTTTATGACAATATAGTTATTTGTATAAGTTTAGTAAAGTGTCTTTTCTTTTAAAATAGGACAATTGGAGACACTGGTTATTTTACCAAGACTTTAACTAGGATAACATATTTTTAGTTAAAGTTCTAATAAAGCCAAGGTAAAAGGAGCCTATATGGCCAATCGATTCTTGCTGCACTTTGTGCGAATAATCAGGCCACTTAAGTAAAATAAGCCTAAAACTTATTTTGCACACAAATTGGTCTTACTATAATTTCTCTTTAATAGAAAAGGAAGGCAAGAGATGAGAGAGAGAGAGAGAGAAACTGTTTCAAAGGAAAAGTGTAACACTTGTTACAAGATTTCAGCCCTGCCTTTTTTTTTTTTTTTTTTTTGAGTGCAGATTGAATCATGAATTATTTCTTGGCTACAATAATCCTCTAAAGAGTACAACATTAGGCCAGGCGCGGTGGCTCACCTCTGTAATCCCAGCACTTTGGGAGGCTGAGGTGGGTGGATCACGAGGTCAGGAGTGTGAGACCAGCCTGGCCAACATGGTGAAACCCTGTCTCTACTAAAAATACACAAATTAGCCAGGCGTGGTGGCACATGCCTGTAATCCCAGCTACTGGGGAGGCTGAGGCAGGAGAATGGTTTGAACCTAGGAGGCGGAGGTTGCAGTGAGCCAAGATCATGTCACTGCCCTCTAGCCTGGGTGACAAGCAAGACTCCAGCTAAAAAAAAAAAAAGTACAAGATTATAATTTTTCTTCATATTTTTAGTTGGTACCTTAATGGAATAGGTTCCTTTTACTATTCTGACACACAAGTACTCTTTTGATAGTCAAAATATTAAAGTTATTTATCTTTCCTTGTTTTACTTCCAAGGAAGCCAGAATCATGGTGTTCTGAAGACTAGAGATGTGAATCTGCCTCATTTGGCATCCCACGGGGCCCAATCTGTTTTTCACTGCAAATGCCCTGCTGCTAAGACTATACAAGCACCTCCCTCTAGGCCCAGGGACTGTTGTGGAAGAGTTAGGCGTGTGAGATTGTAAGGGCCAGTTTAGAGGCACAGAATTCGTTCAGACCCTCCAAATCAAGGATGGGTACAGGGATGCCTAAACAGCTGATAAAACAAGGGGTCTTGTCTTTTGAGCTACTATGTGGCACTTTTTCTTTTCTTTTTTTGAGACAGAGTCGTGCTCTGTTGCCCAGGCTGGAGGGCAGTGGCATGATCACAGCTCACTCCAGCCTGAACCTCCCCAGGCTCAGGTGATCCTCCCATCTTAAGCCTCCCGAATAACTGAGTTTACAGATGTGCACCAGCATACCCAGCTAATTTTATTTTTCTTTTTTTGGAGACAGAGTCTCATTTGTCCAGGCTGTAGTGCAGTGGTGCAATCTTGGCTCCCTGCAAACTCCATCTCCCAGGTTCAAGCAATTCTCATGCCTCAGATTCTTGAGTAGCTGGGATTACAGGCACCCGCCACCAGGTCTGATTAATTTTTGTATATTTAGTAGACCAGGGTTTCACCATATTGGCCAGGCTGGTCTCAAACTCCTGACCTCAGGTGATCTGACCGCCTCAGCCTCCCAAAGTGCTGAGATTACAGGCGTGAGCCACCATGCTCAGCCAATTGTTGTATTTTTAGTGAAGATGGAGTTTCACCATGTTGGCCAGGCTAGTCTTGAACTGGCCTCAAGTGATCTGCTTGCCTCATCCTCACAAAGTGTTGGGATACAGACTGAGGCACCATGCCTGGCTGTGGTTAATTTTTTGTACTTTTTGTAGAGATAGTTTTCACTCTGTTGTCCAGGCTCGTGTGTAGCACCTTTTCATCCACCCCAATCATAAATAATTTCCTGCTTCCTGTAGAAGTAAAAGAAAATTATTAGTGGTAGTATATAAAAATACCTCATGACAAAGCCCCCTGGGTATGATACTCCTAGTTATGAGATTTATGCAGATAAACATATTTTTTAAAAAATGTTATCACCCACCTTAGGACAAATTACTAAAAGATTGCAAAAAGTATTGCAGCACAAGTGTCTAAAATTCCTTAGTTTAAAAGGTTTTAACAATGCTTATGTTTTGTATAGCTGATTGCTACAAGTCTGTAACTAAAACCAAGATTATAGCAGCTCAATGCATAGAAGTTAAGGATAAGTAAGTTTTGTAACCTCACCTTTGGCTTTTTGTTAGCTGGCTTTTTACTTAGAGGGTAATGAATGCCTGTCCATATTCATTTCTACCTGGCCTAGAACATTTAAACTGCCTGTAAGTGTTTTGACTCTAAGTCCTTTGGCCACGGTGGCAGGCGGGAGTTCTCTACTGAGGGACAGCCATGCCACCCCAACAACATTACGGGACAAAATCAAAATTAGGTGTCCATTGATGTTACCTCTGTCAAATCTCGGCCAGAAGGAGTAGAATATAAACCAACACTAAAATTCTAAGCCCCGCCCCCCGAGCATCTGAATGGACCCCTCCTCTCCGCCGAGGGCATTCTAAAGTTAACCTGAAAAACTGGTTCAGGCCAAGATGGAAAGGCAGGGTCAGACATACCTCATTATACTCCTCCCATTTGGAATTCAGGAAAAGTTAACCAGCATTAACATCAACACAGACCTTAAGTCTGATAAGAAACTTATTTATTTATTTATTTATTTTATTATTTTTATTTTAATTTTGTTTTGAGATGGAGTTTCACTCTTGTTGCCCAGGCTGAAGTGCAACAGCTCGATCTCAGCTCACTGCAACCTCCACATCCCAGGTTCAAGCAATTCTCCCGTCTCAACCTCCTGAATAGCTGGGGTTGCAGGCGACCACCACTATGCCTGGCTAATTTTTGGTATTTTTAGTAGAGACAGGGTTTCACCATGTTGGCCAGGCTGGTCTCGAATCCCTGACCTCAGGTGATCTGCCTGCCTTGGCCTCCCAAAGTGCTGGGATTACAGGCATCAGCCACCATGCCCAGCCTTATTTATTTCTTTTTTAATTTTTTTCAGATGGAGTGTCACTCTTTCACCCAGGCTGATGTGCAGTTGCATAATCTCAGCTCACTGCAACCTCCGCCTCCTGGGTTCAAGCAATTCTACTGCCTCAGCCTCTGGAGTAGCTGGGACTACAGGTGCACGTCACCACACCTGACTAATTTTTGTATTTTTAGTAGAGACAGGGTTTCACCATATTGGTCAGGCTGGTCTCGAACTCCCGACCTCAGGTGATCCACCCACCTCAGCCTCCCAAAGTGCTGGGATTACAGGCGTGAGCCACCGCGCCCAGCCGAGGAACTTATTTATTTATTTATTTATTTATTTAGAGAAAGGGACTCATTCTGTTGCCCAGGCTGGAGTGCAGTGGCAAAATCTGGGCCCACTGCAGCCTCAACCTCCCAGGCTCAAGCAATCCTCCCATCTCAGCCTCCTGAGGAGCTGGGACTAAAGGCACATGCCACCACACTCAGCTAATTTTTGTACCTTTTGGAGAGACAGGGTTTTGCCATGTTGCCCAGGCTGGTCTCAGACAGCTGAACTCAAGGGTTCTGCCTGCCTCAGCATCTCAAAGTGCTGGGATTACAGGTGTGAGCCACTGAGCCCAGCCTGATATGAAACTTTTATAATCTATTCCCTCAGAAGCCTGCTACTTGGAGGCTTCATCTGCATGATAAAACCTTGGTCTCCATAAATCCTTACCATAGCCAGACATTCCTTTCTATTGATAACTCAACACATTGCCAATCAGAAAATGTTTAAGTCTACCTATGACCTGGAAGTCCTTGCTTCAAGTTGTCCTGCTCTTCTAGATAGAATTAATGTAAATATTACATGTACCAATTGATGAATTATGTCTCCCTAAAATGTATAAAGGCAAGTTGCACCCCGATCACCTTGGCCACATGTTCTAGGATCTCCTAAGGACTATGCCATGGGCTATGGTCACACATATTTGGCTCAGAATAAATCTCTTCAAATATTTTACAGACTTTGTCTCTTTCTTGACAAATAGGTCATATGAGTAATAATAGATAATATTTATGGATCTCTTGCTCATGTGTTAAGCACTCCTTGTACATGATTTCATTTAATTCTAGGACAACTCTGTGAGATCAATTTTTTTTTTCTATTTTAGGTTAAGTAAACCAAGCCTCAAACAATTTAAATAACTTTCTAAATTTGACATAACAAATGGCATATCTGAGGTTTGAACCCAGCCGTATACTTAATACCAGAGCCCATCCTCTTAATCCTTGCCCTATACTGCCTCCTTGGGAGAAGGCATGGTTTGGGCACTCAAGGACCTCACATATGCATAATAGCTATTTTAAGGTCCTTCAAAAATCTGTCATTGGCCAGGTACAGTGGCTCATGCCTGTAATCCCAGCACTTTGGGAGGCTAAGGCAGTAGGATTGCTTGAGCCCAGGAGTTCATACCCAGCCTGGACAACATAGCAAGACCCTGTCTCTACAAAGAATACAAAGTAAGATACAAAATAAGCTGGGTGTGGTGGTACACACCTGTAGTATACACTAGCTACTCAGGAGGCTTAGGCAGGAGGATCACTTGAGCCCAGGAGATCGAGGCTGCAATGAGCTATGATCACGCCACAGCACTCTACCTGGGTGACAGACTAAGACCCTGTCATATATGTATATATATGTTGGCCACACACAGTAGCTCATGCCTATAATCCCAGCACTTTGGGAGGCCGAGGTGGGCAGATCACCTGAGGTCAGGAGTTTGAGACCAGCCTGGCCAACATGGTGAAACCCTGTCTACCAACAACACAAAGAGGCTAAGGCAGGAGAATTGCTCGAACCCCAGAGGTGGAGGTTGCAGTGAGCCAAGATCATGCCATTGCACTCCAGCCTGGGCGACAAGAGCAAAACTCTGTCTCAAAAAAAAAAAACCCAAACCCCCCCCCAAAAAATAAAAAATATATATATGTCATATGTCATATATATACATATCATATCTGGATGTGTTTCTATTTTCTGTCCTCCCCCACATCCCTGGTACCTTGTCTGGTAATTTTTATTGATTGTTATACGTTGTGTGTGTTACATTGTAAAGCATTTGGATTTTATTGTCTTCCTGTAAAAAAAAAAGTGAAAGCTTATTCATTTTTTTCCTGGAAGTAAGTTAATTTAATTTGTATCAGCTTTATCTTATCATAGTTTTTTTCTGGGCTGCTATAGAGTTCTCTTATTCTATAGACAAAATAGCCCTATTCCTAAAGCATGAAAGTTTTGGGATCCAAACTCAATGCCCAGGAAGTACATCAAGGTCTCTCTACTTTTTTTTTGAGATGGAGTCTCACTCTGTTGCCTAGGCTGGAGTGCAGGGACGCAATCTCAGCTCACTGCAACCTCTGCTGTCCAGATTCAAGCAATTATCCGGTCTCAGCCTCCCAGGAAGCTGGGATTACAGGCATGTGCCATGACAACGGCTAATTTTTTTGTGTGTGTATAAACATACATATATATATATATATATATTTTTTTTTTAGTAGAGACAGGGTTATATATATATATATATATTTTTTTTTTTTTTAGTAGAGACAGGGTTTCACCATGTTGGCCAGGCTGGTCTCAAACTCCTGACCTCCTAAAGTGCTGGGATTACAGAAGTGAGCCACCGCTCCTAGCCATTGTTTTTTTAAAATCAAGCAGCCTCCGAAGCCAGTGTAGGCTCAGAGAGACTCTCTTTTTCTATTCAAAACTATAATTTGGTATTCCTACACTCTCCCAGTGACTCCAAGTTATCTCTCTTCTTGCAACCCACCAGTAGCTGTTTTCTGCCAGAATTTGTGGATGTTTTCTTGTGCATGTACCACTTAGTATTCAGCCAAAGACTAAGGGAATCCCTTTGTATTTCTTGAGCTCCTTTTCTATGTACATCTCTACTTTCTCCTATTCTGCTAAAAAATTACAGCCACTACTACCATTTGGAACTCTGATCTCTGCTTCTTCAGCTCAGCAACATCTTTGTACTCTAATTAGGTGTCACCTCTGCACCCTGGTTTGGAAAGTGCACCTGGGCAGAAAGCTGTGTTGAATACGGAGCGCATCTCATGTATTTCTATTTTCTCAAAGATCACAGGAAGACTGTTGTTCAGTGCCTAGAAACAGTCGCTTCATATATTTGCCAATTTTGTTGTTTCTGATGGAAGAGTAAGCCTAATACCTGTTACTTCATCATGGCCACATCTAGAAAGCCTTGGCATTTTTTTTTTCTTCTTTGCTTTTTTTTTTAAAAATTAAAATTAATTACTCTTTCTTCTTTCTTTCTCCGAATCCTTCACAACGGGCATTTTCATTTTATAACAATCTGATAATCTCTGAATTTTAACTGCTAACTTGGGGAGGAATTTAGTTTAGAGTTTAACTTGAAAACAAAGATAATAATAGTCCCTCCCTAAAACTAACCCCTTCCTTGCTCTGGGACCAAAAACCACCTTTGTCAGACTAATGAAAGGTCACAAGAATAGAATTATGGTAAGGGTCTGAACTCTTTTAAGAGTTTGTTTCTTCTTTCTTTCTTTCTTTCTTTTTCTTTCTTCTTTCTTTCTCTTTCTCTCTTCCTCCCTCCCTCCCTATCTCCCTCCCTCCCTCCCTATCTCTCTCTCTTTCTTTCTTTCTTTCTTTCTTTTCTTTCTTTCTTACGTAGACATCGTTTCTATAATCCCTTACTGCTCAGGCATCATGTGGCCAGAGGTCACAAGAGTTGTCACTTTCCCAATTGCTCCTATAGATAACATCACTCTAGATGTTATCTATAGTGTAGAACCCAAGATTGGTCTTTTTTGAGATGTTTTTCATATTGACCCCACCCAGACTCCTGAGCCGTGACTCAGCTGGTCCTGTGGTCCCACCCAGAGGCAGACTCAGCTCATCGCATGAGGATTGTTTCCACACCCCTATGTTTTCATCCCCAACCAAGCTGCAGCACCCATTCCCTAGCCCCATGTCGACCAAATTATCCACAAAATCCCTAAGCTCTGAGCCTTCAGGGAGATTGATCAGGGTGATAACTCCAGTTCTCCTTCATGGTCTGGCCTTGGGTCGACTAAATTCTTTCTCCACTGCAATGCCATGGTCTCAGTGGCAGGCCTCACTGATTTTGTCTGTGCAGCAGGCAGGAGGAACCTGTCGGGTGATTACATCACTTTCTTTCTTCACTGTCACTTTCTGGATCTCCGGTCTTCATTCTGAGACTGGTTTTCTTTTTCCTGAAGTCATTTTTTAGACATTCTTTTGGTGAAGGTCAGCTGTGGCAGATTGTCTCATGTTATTAGCCTCAAAATAGCTTTATTCTTCCCTCATTCCTGAAAGATAATTCTTCTAGGTACATAATTCAAAGTGGATAATGATTTCTCTAATTCCAGGTTGACAGTTAATGATTTTTTTTCGCACCTTGAAGATATTGTTGATGAATATATCTTCTGCCTTTGTTGTTATAAATCCTGTAGTCTAGTTGTCATTCATTTATAGAAAAATGTTTTTAAAGATGCTTTTAAAATATGTTTACCTCTGTGTTCTGGAGTTTTACTATAAAGTATCTAGGTCTAGAGTCCTTTTTAAACTTTTTGGGGTTTTTTTTGTTTTTTGTTTTGAGACAGGGTCTCATTTTGTCACCCAGCCTGGAGTGCAGTGGCAAAAATCTCAGTTCACTGCAGCCTCAACCTGCCAAGCCAAATCAGCCTCCCAAGTAGCTGGGAGTACAGATGTATGCTACCACATATGGCTAATTTTTGTATTTTTTGTATAGATGGAGTTTTGCTGTGTTGCCCAGGCTGGTCCCAAACTCCTGGACTCAAGTGCTATGACTGCCTCGGCCTCCCAAAGTGCTAGGATTATAGGCATGAGCCACCATGCCCAGACTAGAGTCCTTTTTATTTATCAAGTTTGCTATAAATCATGTTTTGGGCATTCATAAATTTATATCTTTCATCAGAATTGAAAAATAATCATTAATCCTTTAATTATTTATTTTTCTATATTCTCACTAATTAATCTCCCAGAAATTCATAAATTAGATTTATTCTATTTTGCACATCTGTTAATCCCACTTTTATAATTTCCATCTTCTTGTTTTCTCTATTACATTCTAGGTAATTTATTCAGATTCAGCTTCCATGATATAATTCTCCTTTCATCCATGTGTAATCTGCTGTTTCAGCCATGGCTTTATGAAGTTTTAAAATGTCAACAATTATATTTTTCATTTTCACATACATTGTTTATTTCTATTTTTAAAATTCCAATTATTTATGATCGTCTTTGTTGCTTGTTTTGTAATTCAATTTAAAACTTCGTAGTATTTCATATAAAGTTATTTTATAGTTTGAATATTATAATTCCCATATTTGAAGACCATGGAGGTCTAAATCTGTTGTTTGTTGTTCTAACTTAATCAGACTGATATTTTTTTCTTATGTTTGCTGATCTCTGATTCTGATTGTAAGAACGTAAGTATTTATCTTATTCTTTGGGGATCTTGAAGGCTTAAATTGGGGATTTTTTGATGCTTTTACTAGAAACCAACAGGAACTACCCTTCTGGAACTACTTTAATTTTTTCCAATATTTTTCCTTATTTAGGAATCTCAGGTTCAAGAAACCTCTCTGGAACTAGCCCAAAGTTTGTCTCTGAACAATTGTAAACACTCATATGTTTACATTTACCCTTAGGGCAATACCAAACTCCAAGCCTCTTATATTCATGCTCCCATGCTGGTTTGAGCCTTTTTTTTTTTTTTTTTTTGGACTATTTGAAGATTTTACTTATTTACTGAAATAAAATGTATTTAAAAACCTTTTCCAGAATCTCCTTGTTTTAGAGTAGCAGGGTGCTTTCTAGTATGTAGCCTGTCATACTGACAGAAGTCAAAGTCCTAGGAAGGCCTCTTTTTAACTTTTTTTGGAAAACGATTTATGCATACTTCAGAATCCTAAAGAAGGTAAGATATAGATTTGAAAAGTGATTCAGATATATTTATTTCAAGAACAGTGAAATCACAGTAAACAAGATGAAGAACGGTAAACTAAATGTATATCTTAGTAAAAAAATCAGATATAAATTTGAAAAAGAAATGATATCGGAGTATTACCAATAGAAAGGGGACTAAAATGGAAACAGATAAGAGTTAGCCTCACAAGGAGTATTGATACAGAGGATCTAGATACTTTTTTATTCTGGGTATAACCAGAGGTTGAGAATCCAGGATTGGTCCCAGAGCAGAAGCTCCCAGTACAGAAAACGGTGAAATCAGCTGAGATTTTGGTATACATGTGGAACAGCAGGGAGACAAATTGAATATTTCAGATGTCAAATGGAGGTGCCTAGTCATCCGCAGAAGCTGTGTGCCAAATTTTGAAGATGCTTGGGGTGGGAGACTGAATACCCAATCTGAAAACCTCTTAAGAGCAGAACTTAACTTTCCGAAAACCTTCAAGAAAGGTAACAAACTCCTATTTCTCAACTTTAAAAGCCCTAGAGGGCCATTCCCTAGGAAAGAGAACAAATCAGAGATAGGCTGAGTCTAATCCACTTCTACCATACCCAGGCCCCCATCCTAATCCCACCCATGCTCAGTCCCAGATTGAAATGAGATGATCAGCACCCTCCTCTATCAGCCCGACAGATTAAAGGGTGAATTCTCTACGATGGGCTAGAACACCACCTGGAGCATATATGGTACTTTATGTACAATACTGGCATTCAGTCAACATTGTCTGCACATGCGAAGACCAAGGCTTTAAGAAAATTCACAAATCCACAATTATAATCAGAATTTTCAATACACCTCTCCCAAGAATTAAGTAGATAGAAAATAAGCAAGGACAGAGCTGACTTGAACAACATTCTCAACTTATTTGACTCCAGCCAACAAGAGCAGAATACATATTCTTTTTTTTTTTTTAAGACAGAGTCTCGCCCTGTCACCCAGGCTGGAGTTGCAGTGGCGCCATCTTGGTTCACTGCAACCTCCACCTCCCAGGTTCAAGCGATTCTCCTGCCTCAGCTTCCAGAGTAGCTGGGATTATAGGCACATGCTACCATGCCCAGCTAATTTTTGCATTTTAGTAGAGACGGGGTTTTTCACCATGTTGACCAGGCTGGTCTCATACTCCTGACCTCAAGTGATCCGCCCATCTTGGCCTCCCAAAGTGCTGGGATTACAGGCATAGGCCACTGCACCCAGCCAGAATACACATTCTTTTTAATCATTTTCTTTTTAGAAATTTTGATTCATGGCCGGGCGTAGTAGCTCACACCTGTAATCCCAGCACTTTGGGAGGCCGAGGCAGGCAGATCACAAGGTCAGGGGTTCGAGACCAGCCTGGCCAACATAGTGAAATGCCATCTCTACTAAAAATACAAACATTAGGCCGGGCGCGGTGGCTCATGCCTGTAATCCCAGCACTTTGGGAGGCCGAGACGGGCGGATCACGCGGTCAGGAGATCCAGACCATCCTGGCTAACACGGTGAAACCCCGTCTCTACTAAAAAATACAAAAAAGTAGCCGGGCGAGGTGGCGGGCGCCTGTAGTCTCAGCTACTCGGGAGGCTGAGGCAGGAGAATGGCGTAAACCCAGGGGGCGGAGCTTGCAGTGAGCTGAGATCTGGCAACTGCACTCCAGCCTGGGCGACAGAGCGAGACTCCGTCTCAAAAAAAAAAAAAAAAAAAAAAAAATACAAACATTAGCAGGGTATGGTGGTGCACACCGGTAGTCCCAGCTACTCGGGAGGCTGAGGCAGGAGAATCACTTGAACTTGGCAGGCAGAGGTTGTGGTGAGCGAGATCGTGCCACTGTGCTCTAGCCTGGGCAAAAGAGCCAGACTCCATCTCAAAAAAAAAAAGCAATTCTGGTTCATGTTATCTCATGAAAAAGAATTATTCTGAGTGAAAAAAACAGACAAGATGAGTACATACTATATTATTTCATTTACATAAAACTCTAAGAAATGCAGTAGTGACATAATAGATTATAGGTATAATGCATCATAGATAATAGATAACAGAAAAATAGATACAGTCAAAGATACAGATCAATAGTTTTATGGGGAGGATATCAGGAAAAGACTAAAAAGGAGAACTTAAAAAGGAGAAGTCTGCTTGGGTGTGGACCAGACTTCGTGACTACATCCAAAGAAGATAGTATAGAAAGAAAAATAGTAAGTTTATATTGGAGAAACCTGGCATGTATCATCTTAATGAAGTGATCAAGGTTTGTATCAACCCATGATATCTCATATTGACATTTTGTCCCAGCTGACATGATCCACGGAGAAGGACACCTCACCTCTTGTGACATTCTTCCTCAAGTCCCATAACCCCACTGTAATCATTAGAACACGACAGTGAAACCCAAACTGAGGGGCATTCTACAAAATACCTGACCAGAACTCTTCAAAGTTTCAAGGAAGAGCAAGGAAAGCCTGCCACAGGCTGGAGGAGACCAAGGAGACATGGAGACTAAATGCAATATTGGTATTTATTTATTTATTTATTTGAGACAGGGTCTTGCTCTGTCACCCAGGTTGGAGTGCACTGCAACCTTGAATACCTGGGCTCAAGTGAACTTTCCACCTCAGCCTTCTGAGTAACTGAGACTACAGGTGTGCACCACCATGCCCAACTAATTTTTTTGATTTTTGGTAGAGACGAGTATGTTGCCCAGGCTGATTTCGAACTCTTGAGTTCAATCAATCCTCCTGCTTTAACCTCCCAAAGTGGTGGGATTACAGGCATATTAGAACCTGGAACAGAAAAAGGACAATAGTGGAAAAACTGCTAAAATCTAGTTAAAGTGTGTAGTTTAGTAAATAGTATTGTTTCAATGTTAATTTCTTAGTTTTGACAAATGTACAACGGTTATGTTAACATTAAGGGAAGTTGGGTGGAGGGTATTATCTGCAATTTTTCTGTTGCATCTAAAAATCATTCCAAAACAAAAAGTTTATTTTAAACAATTTTATTTATGGATGGGCCAGCATTAAACAAGTATAAAATGAGTTTCCAAAAAACCCACTGAGAATATCTTCACAAATCAAATACTTAGGAATAAATCTAATGAAAGATGTGAGAAACCTGTACATTGGAAACTACAGATTACAATAGGGTCAAATTTTAAGACCTAAATATCAGAACAAGGGCCGGGCGCAGCGGTTCACGCCTGTAATCCCAGCACTTTAGGAGGCCAAGACAGGTGGATCACCTGAGGTCAGGAGTTTGAGACCAGCCTGCCCAACATGGTGAAACCCCATCTCAACTGAGAAAACAAAAATTAGGCTGGGCGCAGTGGCTCACGTCTGTAATCCCAGCACTTTGGGAGGCCGAGGGGGGCGGATCAACTGAGGTCAGGAGTTCGAGACCAGCCTGGCCAACATGGCGAAACCCCTTCTCTACTAAAAATACAAAATTAGCCAGGCGTGGTGGCACATGCCTATAATCCCATGTACTTGGGAGGCTGAGGCAGGAGACTTGCTTGAACCCGGGAGGTGGAGGTTGCAGTGAGCAGAGATCGCGCCATTGCACTCCAGCCTGGGCAACAGAGAAACATTCTGTCTCAAAAAAATAAAAACAGAACATCTCCTTCACCTTGGAGCAGGCAAAACATTTAAAAACAAGACAAAAACACTAATTATAAAAGAAAAAAATTTGGAGTATCTTAAAATTAAGAATTTATGCTCCAAAAAGAGAATATATCCCAAGAATGAAAAGCCAATGCACAGATGGGAGAAGATATTCAAAATAATACGCATATTCTACAGAAGACTCATATCCAAAATATATAAACTATATGTAAAAAACAACTTTATAAATAAGGAATATACTGTAGTGTCCCCTCGTTCACAGGGGACATATTCTAACACTTCCAGGGGATGCCTGAAACAACAGATAGTACTGAATCTTACATACACTGCACTGTGTTTTTTCTGATACATACATTTGATAAAGTTTAACTGATAGATTAGGCACAGTAAGAGATTAATAAAAATGTCTTAATAAAATAGAACAATTATAACAATACACTATAATAAAAGTTATGTGAACGTGGTCTGTCTCTCAAAATACAGGAGTCCCCCTTATCTGTGATTTCATTTTCCTCAGTTCCAGTTATCTTTAGTATAGTACATGAAGATACATTTTGAGAGAGAGACCACATTCACATAACTTTTATTACAGTATATTGTTACGATTGTCCTATTTACTTACTTTTTACTGTTGTTAATCTCCCGCTGTGCCTAATTTATAAATTAAACTTTCTTAGGTAAGTGTGTATATATGTGTAGGAAATAGTATGTACAAGTTGAGCATCCCTAATTAAAATATCCAAAATTCAAAATGTTCCAAAATCTGAAACTTTTTGGGTGCTGACATGACACTCAAAGGAAACACTCATTGGAGCATTTTGGATTTCAGATTTTGAACTTTCAGATTAAGGATACTCAACCAGTGCGTATTCTGCAAATATTCCAAAATTTGAAAAAATCCAAAATCTGAAACACTTCTGGTCCCAAACGTTTCAGATGAGGGATACTTCACCTGCATGAGACTTGGTACTATCAGTGGTTTCAGACATCCACTCGGGGTCTTGGAATGTATTTCCCACAGATAAGGAGGGAACTACTGTCTAATGAAATATAAAGACAACCCAATAGGAAAATGGACAAAAGATGAACAGGTGGCTTTCCAAAAAAAAAAAAAAAAACCCCCAAATGGCCAATAAATATGTGAAAAGGTGTTTAACTTCACCAGTTACCTCCAGAATGGCTAAAGTGAAAAAACAAAAAAAGCCAAATGTTGGAACTTCCAGAACACTCCTACACTGATAGTGAGTGTATAAATTGGTACACCTATTTTTGGAAAACTGTTTCACACTATCTACTGAAGCTGAACATACGCATACTCTATGAGCCAGCAGTTCCACTCCTAGGTATATACGCAACAGAAATGCACACATATGTTCACTAAAAGGTATATAACAGAATATTTATTGGAGCATTATTTGTATGTCAAATGATAGAAATTATTACCTAAAAGCCCATTAACAGTCAAATACTAAAATGTAGTGCGTTTATACAATGAATAGCACTCATCAATGAGAATGAACAGACCACAAACCCATGTAGCAATTTCACAAGTCCAATATTGAACAAAGGAAGCTAGAAAAGAGTACATACTGGGCTAGGCATGGCGGCTTATTCCTACAATCCCAGCACTTTGGGAGGCTGAGGCAGGAGGATCACTTGAGCCCAGGAGTTTAAGAGCAGCCTTGGCAACATAGTGAGACTTCATTACTACGAAAAAATGTAAAAATTAGCTGGGCGTGGTGGCACATCAGGTACTAGGAGGCTGAGGTGTGAGGATGCTTGAGCCCAGGAGTTCAAGGTTGCAGTGAGCTATGATTGAACCACTGCACTCCAGCATATGCAACAAAGCAAGACCTCAACTCAAAAAAAGAAGAGTACATATTGTATGACAACAATTTTTAAAGTGTAAGAACAAGTTAAACTAATATATTCAGTTAGAAGTAAGGATAGTAGTTTCCCTTGTGGGAAGGAGTGTGTAGTGACTTGACCTGGAATGTTGGCTTAATTTGCAAAAATTCATTTATGCTGAGGTAACAGACGATCTATATTCACAACAACACTTGTTCACCTTACGTATTCGTTGAAGGTTAGCAGAATGGCTCAGGTCATCAGACTCACTCAGCGACCCAAACTGACAGAGTAGTGTCACCTTGAATGTTTCTGGCTGCCATCCACAGAGAAAAGAGTACCCAGGAGGGTGCTGTGTCAACACTCAAATGACCCAGCCTGGGACTCATGTGTATCACTTCTTGTTTTTGTTTTTTGAGACAGAGTCTTGCTTTGCAGCCCAGGCTGGAGTGCAAATGTGTGTGTATCACTTCTGCTCACAATTAATTCATTGACTACAACAAGCATGTAGTTCCACCCAAACAGTGGGACCAGGAAGTGAAATGCTACCATATCTAGAAGCGGAGAGAACCAGAAACATGGTAAACAACATACTTTTTTTTTTTTTTTGAGACACAGTTTCACTCTGTTACCCAGGCCGGAGTGCCGTGGCCAGATCTCAGCTCACTGAAACCTCCGCCTCCCAGGTTCAAGGCATTCTCGTACCTCAGCCACCGGAGTAGCTGGGGTTACAGGTGCCTGCCACCACGCCCAGCTAATTGTTTTTGTGTTTTTAGTACAGACGGGGTTTTGCCATGTTGGCCAGGCTGGTTTTGAACTCCTGACCTCAAGTTATCCGCCCACCTCAGCCTCTCAAAGTGCTGGGATTACGGGCATGAGCCACCGCGCCCAACCCTTGAAGATACTTTCTACTGGCTACGAGGTAATCAGTCAAAGGGTGTTTCATCTACATAACCAATTCCCTTTGGTGAATATTAATTTGGTTCTATTTTTCCACTATTATTAATAATCAAATGTTAAAATTTTGTTCATTTGTTCACTGCTTTATATATGAATCTTTACATGGGTTTGAATTTCTGCCATTATGAATACCATGGGAAGAGCTTGCTTTGGATGCTTTTCTCTGTGTTGGTGATACAACATTTGCTAACTGGACCCATGAGATTTCTTTTATAATTCCTTTGTTTCAAAACTTGGCTGGGCGTGCTGGCTCATGCCTGTAATCCTAGCACTTTGGAAGGCTGAGGCAGGTAGATTGCTTGAGCCCAGGAGTTCCAGATCAGCCTGGGCAACATGGCAAAATCATGTCTCTACAAAAAGTAAAGAAATTAGTTGGGCATGGTGGCATGTGCTTGTAGTACCAGCTACTCAGGAGGTGGAGGGACCACCTGAACCCAGGGCGGTCAAGGCTGCAGTGAGCCATAATCATGCCACGGCACTCCAGCCTGGATGACACAGTGAGACCCCTATCTAAAAAAAAAAAAAAAAGAAGAAAAGAAAAAGAAACTTATTTTGCTTGTTGCTGTTTATTGCTGTTTTGGGGTTTCCTATTGATGCTCCTTCTGGAGCTATTGGTTTAGATGGCTTTAGCCAGTAGGCAGGCATATATTTCCTATATACGTTATCTTCTTCCCAAAAACTCCTGATGCTTTGCATTTTGAATGTATTATACCACCAAATGGAAAATAAATATCAATTTCATCACTTTGAAATGTGTAGGTTCATACAGAGCTGAGTCTATCTATATCAATTAAGATACCATGGCTAGTATGTTATACATTGTGGTATTTTACTAAGATCTACAAATATCGCTGGGCATGGTGGCTGACACCTGTAATTCCAGCACTTTTGGAAGCTGAGGTGGGTGGATTGCTTGAGGTCAGGAGTTCGAGACCAGCCTTGTCAACATGGCAAAAACCTGTTTCTACTAAAAATACAAAAATTAGGCGTAGTGGTATGCGCCTGTAATCCCATTTACTCAGGAGGTTGAGGCAGGAGAATCACTTGAACCTGGGAGGTGGAGGTTGCAGTGAGCAGAGATGGCGCCACTGCACTCCAGCCTGGGTGACAGAGCAAGACTCTGTCTCAAAAATAAATAAATAAATAAATAAATAAAATACAAATCTACAAATATAAAATTGTTTAAGACTTTTGGGCATGTGACATTGATGAATCCTAATAACTTAGATAACTCAGGCTCTAAGGAAACTTGGTAACACTTTGTCCAACCTTCTCCTTGTATAGAATTAGAAAATAGAACTTGAGAATTAGTCCAACCTTCTTTTATAGCAGAAGAAAATGAGTGCCAAAGAAATTCAGTGATTTGTCAAAGGTCGTAAAGCAAATTGATTACCAAAGGATATGTTCAACATATTTCAAAGGTATAATGATGACTATATTTTGATCCTCAACTTTCTGAAAGGGTGACATATCGGAAAACTGACCAACAGAGTTTGCCAGAATTAATAGCATCGGACAACATGAAAGAGCATTTGTGTAGCAACATCATTATCTGTTTGGAACACCTAGATCTTACTGACATCATTAACACTGAATCTAGGAGAGCATCTGTTAAGAAGAAGCTGACTAAGAGAATAAAGGTTTTCAGAAAGATGTACAGAGTAATTTTCAAGAAAAATTGCAAGGGGGAATTTTTAATGCTGAGGTGCCATCAACTGTAAAGCAACTTGTAGAGTTTGTTTTCTTTTTTAAAAACTGAGTATGTCAGCCAGGCGCGGTGGCTGACGCCTGTAATCCCAGCACTTTGGGAGGCCGAGGCGGGTGGATCACGAGGTCAGGAGATCGAGACCATCCTGGCTAACATGGTGAAACCCCGTCTCTACTACAAATACAAAAAATTAGCTGGGCATGGTGGCGAGCACCTGTAGTCCCAGCTACTCGGGAGGCTGAGGCAGGAGAATGGCGTGAACCTGGCAGGTGGAGCTTGCAGTGAGCCGAGATTGTGCCACTGCACTCCAGCCTTGGCAACAGAGTGAGACTCCTTCTCAAAAAAAAAACAAAAACAAAAACAAAAAACTGAATATGTGAAAAAGAGATGTCATTTATCAGTTTACTGTACTTACTTTATTATTTCTGAAAATGAAATGTAACCCCAGTCTGTGAATAGGAGCTGTTCTGTTTTATGTTGTATCAGTTTATCAATAGTTTTAAGTTTTCTGCAGTGTGTACTTTCAAATTTTTTACCTCTACATTTCAATTGATGTTTGAAGAACTGTTATTGGATCAAGAAGACAATGCTTGAGAAGAAAATTATATATCTGTGTTATAGGCAAAAGAATAGTCATAAAGCATATGTAATCATATAAGACATCCAGCATAACAGTTTTAGTGACACAGTGTTTGAACTTTGGAAAAGGCATTTAAATGAGAAATCACAAATAAAATAACTATTCCAAAAAAATTTCCAAAATATTTGAAAAATAATTTTTGAAAAGCATGTGGATTAGTTAACTAAATTATTAAAGATATTCTAATGCTTTATCATCCTTCAAGAGTAGCTGTGTTACTCAATCCATGAGCATTTATGAAGAAACAAAAATTCCAGTTTAATGATGCAGAACTTCAAAGACTTAGCGGACAAGCATTTGGTTTTCTGTTTTGTTTTGTTTTGAGACAGTCTTGCTTTGTCATCCAGGCTGGAATGCAGTGGCATGATCAGGGCTCACTGCAACCTCCACCTCCTGGGCTCAAGTGATTCTCCCACCTCGGCCTCCAGAGTAGCTATGACCACAGGCATGCACAACCACGCCCAGCTAATTTTTAAAAATTATCTGTAGAGATGAGATTCTGCTACAATGCCCAGGCTGGTCTTAAACTCCTGGCCCCAAGTGATCCTCCCACCTTGGCCTCCCAAAGTGTTGGGATTACAGGCATGAGCCACCATGCCAAGCCCAAGGATTTGTTAAATGCCAGTAGTTTGTACAGACTAAGTAAAAGGGAAGTTTGACATCTATCTTTTAATTACTTACAGAGCCAAGTTAGCATTGACCTTGATTGGTGAGGCACTACAGTGAAATAAATTAAAACCAAATTATTGGAATCTCTTGAGTTTAAATTCTTCCACCTACCTGTGGAGTGACTTTGAATAAGGTATTTTATATGTTTGTTTTATTTTCCCTGTCAGCTTAAGTGGTTAGCTCAGGACTTTGCATAGACTCCTTGTTCAATAAATAGTAGTTCCTATCATTGTTCAAAACATTCATGTAAGCTACTCTGATTTTTTTCCTAAACTGGTACTTAAGATGTCTGTATTGTCTTTTTGCAGTAAATAACTGCTGAATTATCTGCAAACATGTATATATATATATATATATATATATATATATATACTTATATACTTTTTTTTTTGAGACAGAGTTTTGCTCTTTTGGCCCAGGCTGGAGTGCAATGGCGCGATCTTGGCTCACCGCAACCTCCACCTCCTGGGCTCAAGCCATTCTCCTGCCTCTGCCTCGCGAGTAGCTGGGATTACAGGTGCCCACCACCATGCCTGGCTAAACATTTTTGTATTTTTAGTAGAGACAGGGTTTCTCCATGTCAGCCAGGCTGGTCTCAAACTACTGACCTCAGTTAATCTGCCCAACCAGGCGTGAGCCACTGCGCCCAGCCTGCATTTTATATATATATAATATATTATTATATAATAATATATGATATGCATATAAATATATAATATATATTATACATATATATTTTGAGAGAGGGTCTTGCTCTGTCACCCAGATTCAACTGCGGTGGCACAATCTTGGCTCATTGCAGTCTCAACTTCAGGGGCTCAAGCAATCTTCCCACCTCAGCCTCTCAAATAGTTGGGACTTACAGGCATGTGCTACCATGCCCAGCTAATTTTTGAATTTTTTAATGAGACAGGGTCTCCCTATGTTGCCCAGGCTGGTCTCGAGCTCCTGGCCTCAAGTGGTTCTCCTGCCTGGGCCTCCCAAAGTGCTGGGATTATAGGCGTGCCCTGCTAAAGAACATGATTAAGAACCACCCACAAAGGTGAAACTGCTTTTTATGATAAGCTGAGTGCAGTAAAGGCTAGAGCTGATGAAATAAGCAGATGTGGGCCAGGCGCGGTAGCTCATGCCTGTAATCCTAGCACTTTGGGAGGCTAATGCAGGTGGATCAATTGAGGTCAGGAGTTCAAGACCAGCCTGACCAACGTGGTGAACCCCCCCATCTCTACTAAAAATACAAAAAAAAAAAAAAAGAAAAAAAAATTAGCCGAGTGTGCTGGCACATGCCTGTAATCCCAGCTACTCTGGAGGCTGAGTCAGGAGAATTGCTTGAATCCAGGAGGCAGGGGCTGCAGTGAACCAAGATAGCACCACTGCACTTCAGCCTAGGCAGAGTGAGTCTCCGTCTTCCAAGGAAAAACAAAAACCCTAAACTTTGATTACTTCATTTGGTTTCAGACACTTTCATTTTCTCTAACTCAGAGGCATGTTATGCCTTTTCAGCTATAAGAATTGTAACAGAAATTTTCCATATGTTAGAGGCTTGTAAACCAGAGCAACTCCATCTTGAATAGGAGCTGGATAAAATGAGGCTGAGACCTATTGGGCTGCATTCCCAGACGGTTAGTATTCTAACTTACGGGATGAGATAGGAGGTCAGCACAAGATGCAGCTCATAAAGACCTTGCTAACAAAACAGGTTGCAGTAAAGCTGGCCAAAACCCAGCAAAACCAAGATGATGATGAGAGTGACTTCCGGTCATCCTCATTGCTATACTCCCACCAGCACCATGACAGTTTACAAATGCCATGGCAACGTCAGGAAGTTATCCTATATGGTCTAAAAAGGGGAGGCATCAATAATCTGCCCCTCGTTTGGCATATCATCAATATATAACCACAAAAATGGGCAACCTTGCTGGGCATGGTGGCTCAGCCTGTAATCCCAGCACTTTGGGAGGCCGAGGTGGGTGGATCACAAGGTCAGTGAAACACCGTCTCTACTAAAAACACAGAAATTAGCCGAACGTGGTGGTGCGCGCCTGTAGTCCCAGCTGCTCCGGAGGCTGAGGCAGGAAAATTGCTTGAATGCGGGAGGCAGAGGTTGCAGTGAGCTGAGATTGCGCCACGGCACTGCAGTTTGGGTGACAGAGCAAGCCTCTGTCGCAAAAAAATAAATAAATAAATAATGGGCAACCAGCAGTCCTCAAGGCTGCTCTGTCTATGGAGTAGCCATTCTTTTCTTCCTTTACTTTCTTAATAAACTTGCTTTCACTTTACTCTGCAGACTCGCACTGAATTCTTCTTGCTGGAGATTCAAGAACCCTCTCTTTCCTGTAACACATAGAAACAGCTTTCCATTGCCACCTAGCTATAAATAACTCCTTGCTGGTTATTCTATTAAAAATTACTTCTTACAGTCACCTAACATAGACAATAGTAATTAGTTTTTCTATTTGTTTCCTGAAAACTAGAAGAAAACATCAAACGTTCAGGCAAAAATAGATCAGCATTAAAATATGATTTTCAGGGTTTATGAAAAAGAGTCACTCCTTTAAAAATCAAAAATGATGCTGAAGATATTTAATTCCTCATTCTCTCAAACTGACCCTTTTTTTTTCTTTTTGAGACAGGGTCTCTGTTGCCCAGGCTGGAGTGCAGTGGTGTGATCATGGTTCATGGCAGCCTGGACCATCCGAGTCCAAGCGATATACCCACCTCAGCCTCTTGAGTAGCTGGGACCACAGGCTTGCACCACCACAGCTGGTTATTTTATTTATTAATTTTTCTTTTTTGAGACAGAGTTTTACTCTTGTCGCCTAGCCTAGAGTGCAATGGTGCAATCTTGGCTCACCGCAACCTCTGCCTCCCAGGTTCAAGCGGTTCTCCTGACTCAGCCTCTTGAGTAGCTGGGATGACAGGCGCCTGCCACCACGCCCGGCTAATTTTTGTGTTTTTAGTAGAGATGGGTTTTCACGACGTTGGCCAGGCTGGTCTGGAATTCCTGACCTCAGGTGACCTGTCCACCTTGGCCTCCCAAAATGCTGGGATTACAAGCGTGAGCCACCATGCCCAGCCAACTATTTTATTTTTTGTAGAGACAGGGTCCCCCCATGTTGCCCAGGCTGGTCTCAAACTCCTAGGCTCAAATGATCCTTCCACCTCAGCCTTCCAAAATGGTGGGATTACAGGCGTGGACCACCACACCCGGCCTTGCCTATTTATATGTTAACTAATCAATTAATTCTATTGTCATTCGGGAAAAGATCTCATACATTTAAAATCCTACTCACGTCATTCTGAGTGCAGTTTTATTCTTAAAATGTCTATCCAGGAAGCCAGGTACAGTGGCTCACACCTGTATTCCTAGCACTTTGGGAGGCTGAGGCCGACAGGTCAACTGAGCTCAGGAGTACAAGATCAGCCTGGCCAGCTTGGCGAAACCCCTTCTCTACTAAAAATACAAAATTAGCCAGGTGAGGTGGTGCACGCCTGTAATCCCAGCTACTCAGGAGGCAGAGGCAGGAGAATCGCTTGAACCTGAGTGGTGGAGGTGGTTGTGAGCCAAGACGGCACCACTGCACTCAAGCCTGGGAAACAGACAGAGACTCCTTCTTTTTTTTTTTTTTTTTTGAGACTCCTTCTCAAAAAAAAAAAAAAAAAAGAAAAAAAAAAAAAAAAGCTGGGTGCAGTCGCTCACGCTTGTAGTTCCAGTACTTTAGGAGGCCAAGGTGGGCGGATCATGAAGTCAGGAGTTTGAGACCAGCTTGGCCAACATAGTGAAACCCTGTCTCTACTAAAAAAATATAAAAATTAGCTGGGTGTGGTGGCACTCACCTGTAGTCCCAGCTACTCAGGGGGCTGAGGCAGGAGAATTGCTTGAATCCGCGAGGCGGAGGTTGCAGTGAGCCGAGATGGTGCCATTGCACTCTAGCCTGGGTGACAGAGCAAGACTCTGTCTCAAAAAAAAAAAAAAGTAAAAAAATTGTATTGTTCCTGGGTGTGTCCGTGAGTCTGTGAGGGTGTTGCCAAAGGAGATTAACATTTCGGTCACTGGACTGGGAAAGGCAGACCTATCCTTAATCTGGGTGGGCACCATTTAATCAGCTGCCAGCACCGCCAGAATAAAAGCTTGGGAGGCTGAGGCAGGAGAATTGCTTGAACCCAGTAGGCGCAGGTTGTAGTGAGCCAAGGTCACACCACTGCACTCCAGCCTGGGTGACAGAGTGAGACTCTGTTTCAAAAAAATAAAATAAAATTTTAAAAAATAGGGCTTTCTCCCTGCATCTTCACATGGTGGAAGGGTTGAAAGTCCCCTTCAAGCCTCTGTTTTTTTTTTTTTTTTGAGACATTCTCATTCTGTCCCCCATCTCTGCTCACTACAACCTCTGATTCCCAGGTTCAAGTGATTCTTCTGCCTCAGCCTCCCGAGTAGCTGGGACTACAGGTGTGCATAACCACACCTGGATAATTTTTGTATTTTTAGTGGAGATGGAGTTTCACGATGTTGGCCAGGCTGGTCTTGAACCTGGCCCTCCCAAGTGCTAGGATTACAGGCCTGAACTACCACACCCGGCCATCAAGCCTCTTATAGAAGAACACTACGCTCATTTATGAGAGCAGAGTCCTCATCACCTAACTGTCTCCTAAACACCTGTCTGTGATTGTTAATATTAGGTATCAACTTGATGGGATTGAGGGATGCCTAGTTGGCTGGTAAAGTCTTGTTTCTGGGTGTGTCTGTGAGGGTGTTGCCAGAGGAGATTGATATTTGAGTCAGTGGACTGGGAGAGAAGATCCACCCTCAATGCCAGTGGGCACCATCCAGTTGGCTGCCAGCATGGCAAAAACAAAGCAGGCAGAAGAAGGTGGGATGCCTTTGCTTGCTGGGTCTTCTGCTTCCTTCTTTTTCCTCTCGTGCTGGATGTTTCCTTCTGCTTCTCCTGCCCTTGGACTTCAGATTCCAGGTTCTTTGGCCTTTGGACTCTAGGACTTACACCAGTGTTTTGCCAGGGGTTGTCAGGCCATTGGCCACAGACTGAAGGCTGCACTGTCAGCTTTCCTGGTTTTGAAGCTTTGGACTCAGACTGAGCCACTGCTGGCTTCTTTCTTTCCCAGCTTGCGGATGGCCTGGGACTCCACCTCATGATTGTGTGAGCCAATTCTCCCTAATAAACTCCCTTTCATATATATATATCCTATTAGTTCTGTCTCTCTAGAGAACCCTAATACAAGGCCCTATCTCTTAATATCACCACAATGGGGATTAGGTTGCAACATGAATTTTGAGGATACGTAAACATTCAGACACAGCTTGTATACACATATATTTAATATTTTTATTTTCTGAGTTATTTATTTATTTGTAGACAGGGTTCTGCTGTGTCACCCCTGCTGGCCTCAAACTCCTGGGCTCAAGCAATCTTCTCACCTCGGCCTTCCAAAGTGTTGGGATTACAGGTGTGAGGCACTATGCCCAGCTACATATTAATATTTGTAACCTAACCATGTTAAAGTATACATGCAATTTTGTAGCTTTCTTTTTTCACTTAAAAATGTATTGTATCAAGTCCAACAGAGCTTAAAGGTAAAAAGAAAGCGTATTGTAGATCTTACTGCATATCTATGTATAGAGCATATTTTATTCTCTTTTAAAAAATAAAATAAGTAGAGATGAGGTCTTGCTATGTTGCCCAGGCTGGTCGGGAACTCCTGGTCCCAAGTGATCTTCCCACTTCCGCCTCCCAAAGTATTGGAATTACAGGCGTGAGCCACTGTGCCAGGCCCTATTTCACTTTCTCTTAACTAGCTACAGGGCATTCCACTGAATGAGCAGACATTGTGACTTGTTTTATTTTTTCCACAATGAAAACTTCCTTGTATATATATCTTTATACACTTGTTGAAAATATTTTTATAGATCAAATTCCTAGAAGTAAAAATGCTAAGGAAGAAGGTATGCATATTTTATAATTAGATAAAATATCAAGATTTTGGCTGGACAATCCCAGAACTTTGGGAGGCGAAGGCAGGTGGATCACCTGAGGTCAGGAGTTCAAGACCAGACTGACCAACACAGTGAAACCCTGTCTCTACTAAAACACAAAAAATTAGCTGGGCGTGGTGGTGCATGCCTGTAATCCAAGCTACTCAGGAGGCTGAGGCAGGAGAATTGCTTGAACCCGGGAGGAGGAGGTTGCAGTGAGCCAAGATCACGCCAGTGCACTCCAGCCTGGGTGACAGAACAAGACTCCATCTCGAAAAAAAAAAAAAAAAGCAATATTTTACCATAAGACCCAATCATGTCAAAAGGTGATATGATCTGCAGAGACAGCATCTGTGGAGTGGGCTTTAGGGAGGAGTTTAGTAACTTTGTGGGGGAGGGAGGGTCTATCTGATATAAATCATTCATAAATTAGTTTGTAAATAAATCAATGAAATAATATTATCAATATTCACTAGCCTTATGTGCCAGCCAGGTAAATGATTTACACGGATTATATCAGTTAATCCTCACAACAACTCTTTGATGTAGGTAGTATTATTAGCCCCATTTTACTGATGAGCAAACTGAGGTTTAGAGAGGTTAGGATTCCAACCCAAGGAATGAAAGAAAAGCTAAAGCTGTTAATCTGTGGTCTAAGATAGGAGTATGATGGAAAAATGAGCAGATGGAAGAGAAAGAGAAGACATAGCGTCTAGATACAGAATAGGCCAGAGTCCTCAAACGTTTGTTATCCACAGAGAGGCTCTTTGCTAGTGATGGCTTTAGCTGCTGAGAAAAATCATGCCAGACTGAACACATTTGTCTTTAAATAGCTTACATTCTATGTTGGAAGAACAAAGTATTAAAATTGGATAAGCAGGACAAAATTTGCCCAAAAGCTCAGGACCACCACAGATGATGTCTCACATGTCAGTAGGTGATGTTATTTATTTATTTATTGTTTATTTATTTATGTATGTATTTATTGAGACAGGGTCTCACTCTGTTGTCCAGGCTGGAGTGCAGTGTTGCTATCTCGGCTCACTGCAATCTCTGCCTCCTGGGTTCAAGTGATTCTCCCACCTCAACCTCCCAAGTAGATAGCAGTACAGGCACCCGCCACGACACCAGGCTAATTTTGTATTTTTAGCTGAGACAGGGCTTCACCATGTTGGCCAGGCTGGTCTCACACTCCTGGCCTCAAGTGATCCATCTGCCTCTGCCTCCCAAATTGCTGGGATTACAGACGTAAGCCACTCACTGTACCCAGCCTTATTTTATTTTTGAGACAGGGGTCACCCAGGCTGGAGTGCAGTGGCAGGATCATAGCTCACTGCAGCCTTCATCTCTCAGGCTCAAGCAATCTTTCCCCCTCAGCTTCCTGAGTAGCTAGGACAACAGGTGCATGCCACCACGCCTGCTAACGGCTTTTTATTTTCTGTAGAGACGGGATCTCACTTTGTTCCCCAGGCTGGTCTTGAACTCCTGGGTTCAAGAGATCCTCCCTCTTCAGCTTTCCAAAGTGTTGGGATTACAGGCATAAGCCACCACACCCAGCAGTAGTTTTCAAATGATTTGTGCATATAGTAAATTCTATCTGAGGTGTGAAGTAAAGGTTAGTTGTGTCCATCTCCAGATCAACTTGATCCCTTCAAGGCTACTTCTCATTCCTACAAAGGACAGCAGGATTCATGTAAAAGAGTATCCCTATATTTGCTATGCAATCGATGATCTAGATTTGGAGTGCTTTGCTTTGCCTGATTGTCTTCTCTTTCTTTGTAGATTTCTATAGGTTTCCTACCAAAATGTATGACTAAGTCTCGTCATGAGAAAACAGTGGACAGTGGACATACACACCTGATATTTAGGGGTGATGGTATAGCCAGTGTGTAGCATTCCGTCAGATTACTCATATAAAGCCTCAGGAGGCTGGGCACAGTGGTTCACAGCAGTAATCCCAGCACTTTGGAAGGCCTAGGCAGGCAGATCACTTGAGGTCAGGAGTCTGAGACTAGCCTGGCCAACATGGGGAAACCCTGTCTCTACTAAAAATACAACAACAACAACAACAACAACAAACATTAGCCAGGCCTAGTGGTACATACCTGTAGTCCCAGCTACTCAACAGGCTGAAGCACGAGAATCGCTTGAACCTGGGAGGCGGAGGTTGCAGTGAGCCGAGATTGCACCACTGCACGCCAGCCTGGGCAGGAAAAAAAAAAAAAAGACTCAGAATAACAACAATAAAACCATATAGTAGGTACATGCAGAGAGAGTGAAAGAAAATATGTTGAAATACTAAAACTTGGGGAATCTGAGTGAGGGGGACATGAGAATTCTTGTAACTTTTCGGTCACTTGAAATTATTTCTTTTTTTTTTTTTTTTTTTTTGAGGCGGAGTCTCGCTCTGTAGCCCGGGCTGGAGTGCAGTGGCCGGATCTCAGCTCACTGCAAGCTCCGCCTCCCGGGTTTCCGCCATTCTCCTGCCTCAGCCTCCCGAGTAGCTGGGACTACAGGCGCCGCCACCATGCCCGACTAATTTTTGTATTTTTTGGTTGAGACGGGGTTTTACCGGGTTAGCCAGGATGGTCTCGATCTCCTGACCTCGTGATCCGCCCGTCTCGGCCTCCCAAAGTGCTGGGATTACAGGCTTGAGCCACCGTGCCCGGCGAAATTATTTCAAAATTGATATGGAACACATTCATATTCATAATAAACATAAAACATATGTCTACACAAAAACTTGTACACAAAAGTTCATAGCTGCATATTCATAATAGCCAAAAAGTGAAAACAATGAAAATATACATTTACTGAAATACATAAACAAAATTTCATATCTAAACGATGAAATATTTAACAAAAAAATAAAAAAATTGATATAGGCCAGGCACAGTGGTTCATGCCTGTGATCCCAGCACTTTGGGAGGCCAAGGCTGGTGGATCACTTGAGGTCAGGAGTGTAAGACCAGTCTGGCGAACATGATGAAACCCTGTCTCTACTAAAAATACAACAACAACAACAACAACAACAAACATTAGCCAGGCCTAGTGGTACATACCTGTAGTCCCAGCTACTCAACAGGCTGAAGCACGAGAATCGCTTGAACCTGGGAGGCGGAGGTTGCAGTGAGCCGAGATTGCACCACTGCACGCCAGCCTGGGCAGGAAAAAAAAAAAAAGACTCAGAATAACAACAATAAAACCATATAGTAGGTACATGCAGAGAGAGTGAAAGAAAATATGTTGAAATACTAAAACTTGGGGAATCTGAGTGAGGGGGACATGAGAATTCTTGTAACTTTTCGGTCACTTGAAATTATTTCTTTTTTTTTTTTTTTTTTTTTTGAGGCGGAGTCTCGCTCTGTAGCCCGGGCTGGAGTGCAGTGGCCGGATCTCAGCTCACTGCAAGCTCCGCCTCCCGGGTTTCCGCCATTCTCCTGCCTCAGCCTCCCGAGTAGCTGGGACTACAGGCGCCGCCACCATGCCCGACTAATTTTTGTATTTTTTGGTTGAGACGGGGTTTTACCGGGTTAGCCAGGATGGTCTCGATCTCCTGACCTCGTGATCCGCCCGTCTCGGCCTCCCAAAGTGCTGGGATTACAGGCTTGAGCCACCGTGCCCGGCGAAATTATTTCAAAATTGATATGGAACACATTCATATTCATAATAAACATAAAACATATGTCTACACAAAAACTTGTACACAAAAGTTCATAGCTGCATATTCATAATAGCCAAAAAGTGAAAACAATGAAAATATACATTTACTGAAATACATAAACAAAATTTCATATCTAAACGATGAAATATTTAACAAAAAAATAAAAAAATTGATATAGGCCAGGCACAGTGGTTCATGCCTGTGATCCCAGCACTTTGGGAGGCCAAGGCTGGTGGATCACTTGAGGTCAGGAGTGTAAGACCAGTCTGGCGAACATGATGAAACCCTGTCTCTACTAAAAATACAAAAATTAGCTGGGGGTGGTGGTGCACACCTGTAATCAGCTATTTGGGAGGCTGAGACAGGAGAATCACTTGAACCGGGAGGCAGAGGTTGCAGTGAGCCAAGACAGTGCCACTGCACTCCAGCCTGGGTGACAGAGTGAGACTCCATCTCAAATAATAACAATAATGAAAATAAAAAGTAAATACAGATACCTCAGCCTCCAGAGTAGCTGGGACTACAGGCATGTGCCACCAAGTCAGGCTAATTTTGCAGGGATTTTTTTTTTTTTTTGCAAAGACAGGGTTTCGCCAGGCTGGTCTCAAACTCCTGGGCTCAAGTGATCCGCCCGCCTCAGCCTCCCAAAGTGGGAGGCAGAGGCTGCGGTGAGCCAAGATTGCACCACTGCACTCCAACCTGGGCACCAGAGTGAGACTGTGTCAGAAAAAAAAGAAAAAAAAAATCACATATTGTATTATTTTATTTATGTGAAATGTCCAGAATAAGAAAACTCATAGAGAAAAAATAGATTTGTTGTTGCCAGCAGGTGAGGAGATGGGGAATGATGAATAACTGCTGATGTTTCAGGGTTTCTTTCTGGGGTGATGAAATGTTCTAAAAGTGATTGTGGTGATGGTTGCACAACTTTGTGAATATACTAAAACCCCCCGAAGTGTACATTTTATTCTTTCATTATTTTGTAATGGTACTAAGTTCTACTAAAGATAGTAGAAAAGCTAATATCATCAAGTTCCTTAAATGATAGTAAGAAAATCTTCTGGGCAGGGCATGATGGTGGGTGCCTGTAATCCCAGCTACTTGGGAGGCTGAGGCAAGAGAATTTATTGAACCCAGGAGGCGGAGGTTGCAGTGAGCTGAGATCGTGCCACTGCACTCCAGCCTGTGTGATAGAGACTATCTCAGAAAAAGAAAGAAAAGAAAAGGAAGGAGGAAGGAAGGAAGGAAGGAAGGAAGGAAGGAACGAAGGAAGGAAGGAAGGAACGAAGGAAGGAAGGAAGGAAGGAAGGAAGGAGGGAAGGAAGGAAGGAAAAGAAAAACTTCCGATGCCAGAAGCCGCCTTCACCAACAATCTGTCAAGCAACGTTCTTCACTCAGAGTCTCCCATCTGATACTAGGTAGGGAAGGCCTTGGTGCCCTTTACCCATAACGAGCCCATGACAGAATGCTGCCTTGGACAGAGCCGTCACTCACTCCAAAGAGGCCAGGAATGCTAGGTGGGGAGGAATGTACATGCCTCGGTCAGCTCTGGACCAGCGCCAGTCCTATGGTACAGAGAAGGACAGTGGCAGCTAAAGAGCTTGGAAGAGTCCAAAGCCAGTCTTGTTTAACACCAGTAACAATTTTACCCCTACACTGAGGGCTAACATGCATCCAATTCCAGTTCCTCTTTCTCCACCTAAGTAACTCCAGAGGTGGCACTAACCCTGGCCCACTCACACAATCTAGGACAGAGCAATAGTCACACATCTCAATGGGCTCAGCTTCCCAGTAATAGGAGTTACTGAGAACAGCACTGGGGGAGCCTCTGTCCACACCAAAAAGGAGCACCTAAGAGGGGTTACTGCCGTAACTCCATCCTTCTTGCTGTGCTTTGAGAAACAGAAGCCAAATCCTACCTCCCTTCGAAGAGCTCTAGTTGCTATGAGAACCAGTACCACTCCCCTACTCAGACTAAGTGTGAGTCCCGAGACTTAGGAGGGTATGGGACCAGGAAGAGGCTCCAGGGTGTCTCAAGAGCAGCCACACTTCTCTGTCAAGGATGTTCACATGGTGAACGCTCATCTTATGTTCGTCATCCAGGACCATTAGGGAGAAGAGAATGACCTTGGTGGGACTACAGGTCTGAAAGAGCCAGGAACAGGTCAGTAGGCACTCCCCTCTTATAGTGCAAACTTTGCATGCAAAGTTGGATTGATGAAGCTCACTGCTGAGGGTGAGGCAGGTCCCCTGACAGTAAGGGAAGCTGGAAGTCTTGGGTGCAACAATACAGTCACCGCAGGCAGCTCTGTGAAGGTTCACCTTGCAATCCTGCAAATGACAGAGCTGCTCTGCTGGAAACATATCCTGGCCATGGTCTATCTCCTCATGATTCTGGCCTGGGATCCCCAGAGTCAGCTGCTCCACACCAGGGATAAAGCACCTCTGGATGTAAGGCAGGTGAAACAGAGGTGGCTGTGTTGGCGACAAGGTCATGAACAGCAACACTATGTCTCACTTGCCTTTGATACTAAAACTGGTTCAGGCTGGTGTTAGAGGCATTAGTAGCTGTAATCTTTTCCTCTGCCAAGAGGGTGGGCACCACCTCCATCCAATATATTAGTAAACAGTAGATCTCCAATAATGATCCTCCTTTCTGACTGGTAGGATGAAGATAGTGGGGAAAGAGCCCAAGAGGAATCTTTTGCAATTGGTGGTGCTTGGGGGGCAGGGGTTGATGGTTCTAGAACTCTAGAACAAGCTTAGTGACATGGGGGTAGTGGGCACTCAAACCCACAGCTGTATCAAGGAAACCTCCAAGAAGGGAACTGCCTCAAAACAGACAAGTCAGTAGCTGTGTAGGAACTAGGAGCTTTTGGATGTGAGGGTAAAACCATGTTGCCAGGCAGAAAAGATCTCATTTATATGGAAAGGCAGCATCCGGCTGGGACAGTCAAACGTTTCTACCATGCTAAAAGATGCACCAAAGACCCAGAGCCAAGAGCCCAGGAATAAGCCAAGAGCTGCCACTCCTCTCACTGCCACCCTCCATTGTGCCTGCTTTCAGATGAAGTGGACACTTTAAATGGGAGAATTTTATGGTATGTGAAATATATCTCAATAAACCTACAGAAGAAAAATAAATGTCACACATACAACATAAAGTAAACTCATAAAGTTTCCTAGGCCAGTGGCATACAGTAGGCAGGCTGAAAAGAGAGAAACTCTGAAAGTTATTTATGTATTTATTTATTTATTGAAGCAGGGTCTTGCTATGTTGCCCAGGCTGGAGTGCAGTGGCACGATATCAGCTCACTGCAACCTCTGCCTCCTGGCTTCAAGTGATTCTCCTGCTTCAGCCTCCAAAGAAGCTGGGATTACAGGTGTGCCACCATACCTGCTAATTTTTTTGTATTTTTGGTAGAGATGGGGGTTTCACCATGTTGTCTAGGCTGGTCTCGAACTCCTGACCTCAAGTGATCCTCCCGGTTTGGCCTCCCAAAATGCTGAAATTACAGGCGTGAGCCACCGCGCCTGGCTTGAAAGTCTTTTATTAAGCAAAAGAACCACTACATGAGTAGTTTCTCAAAAAGACCAAAAGCCTTGTGACCAAGTGACTGACTTCCCTTCTGTCTGGCTAGGTCTCGTCTCTGATGCTAGGTCTCATTTCCCCGAAATAGCACAGGAGGCAAAAAACAGCGTGATGGTTAAAGAGCTGGCTTTAAGTAACTTGCCCAAAGTCACACAGGTTATAGATCTGGATTGGAACCCAGGTAGCCAGACTGCCTAGGTTTGAATCCAGATCTGTAACTTGTGTGACTTTGGCCAAGTTACTTAACCTCTCTGTGCTCTGTTATAAAATAGGGATACTTGACTGGGTTGTTTCGAAGAATAAATAACATAATCTTTGAAACATGCTTCAAAAAGCATCTGTTGCTTATTGGAATTTATTTGAAGTTGACTATTTTTTTTAAAAAAGCCTCCCATTAGGACGTCCTTTTTTTAGAAGGCCCCAATCATTTCATCCTTCCATTTGTCAAAGATCATTTCTATGTTGCATGCCACCTTTAATAAGACACCGGGTAGTAGTTGATCTAATGCTGATAAGCCAAGTCCTACTCCCCTTCTCTGACACTCCTTTTCTGCTATTGTGAGAACTATAGAACATGGCTCGGAGAAGGTTGTTTTCAAAGGCTGAGGTCATTGCTGTCATTCCTTCATACTCTCACAGATTGACTCCAAACTGCAGAAGCATCTTGGTTTCCCATCATTCTGCAGACTGGGCCAGGAGATAGGAGCTTAGGAAGGCCTAATCAGAGAACAGATGCTCATTTCATGCTAACAATGTGCTAGCGCTGTACGTGAATAGCTTCATTTCATTTTCACGCAAACCCCGTCTTGTAGACTATTATTATCCTCTTTTTCACATGAGGAAATTAATGACCAGAAAAGTTAATTTGTCAAAGTCACACAGCCACTGAGAAATGGAGCCAGAATTCCAACCCAGCTGTCTTCAGAGCCTATTAACTGCCATGTTATATTGCCTGCCCCTCCCTAGAATGTAAAAGAGTTTACAGCTAAGGCCCTGTTTCACAGTAGCCCAAAGCAACAGAGTTCAGAAATTGTGTCTTAGCTATCTGTGTGTCCTCGGTGCCTAGGACACCGCCTGCCATGTGATAGGAACTCAAGAGTGTTTGTCCAACTGCTTAACTGTGCACGGAATATGTCATGTAGAATTAAATGAATCTTCCAGTTGCAGAGTCTATTTTCTACTTATAAGACTATTTATTTGTTTATTTACTTACTTATTTATTCATCAAGATGGAGTCTCAACTCTGTCGCCCAGGTTTGAGTGCAGTGGTGCGATCTCGGCTCACTGCAATCTCCGCTTCCCGGGTTCGAAGGATTCTCCTGCCTCAGCCTCTTGAGTAGCTGGGATTACAGGTGCCCTCCACCATGCCTGGCTAATTTTTGTATTTTTAGTAGAGACAGGGTTTCACCATGTTGGCCAGGCTGGTCTTGAACTCCTGACCTCATGTGATCTGCCCACCTCTGCCTCCCAAAGTGCTGAGATTACAGGCGTGAGCCACCGCACCAAGCCAATTTTCTACTTCTAAGACAATTTAGAGGGGTTGTTGTCGAGTCACAGAGATCTTAAGTTAGAATTTGGTAGCTATGTGATCTTGACAAACATATTTAACTCATCTGAGTCTTGTGTCCCTAACTTGGAAAATGTGGTAAATATCTACTCATACCATTATTATTTGGATGGAATGAAACAATGCTGCAATGATAAACATATAGTAGGTGGTCAATGAATATTAGCTGTTACTATTGCCTCCCTATCCTTTCTTCCAAATAGGTCTTTGTGACAGGTCAATCATGAGTTAGTTCCCAACTCAAAATAAGTGAAGCAGAAACTGGAACTCAAAGTAGAGTAGTGGAACTAGCATTAAATTGGAAATTGGGAATCTTGTCTCCTGGCTCTTGTTGCCCTTTCTCTACCCAGCAACCTTGTAATCTTGGTCAAGTCACCTTACTTGTCTGGGCTTCCAATTTCATATCTTAAGTTACAGAATTGATCTCTGAAGCCTCTAGGATTGTCTGAATCCATACGTCTGAGACTAAGAGATTATGTCGAGGAATTATTACCCTTGGCTTGATTGCTTTTTAAACAAATTAACGTGGGGGTGGTTGGAAAATACATTTTTGCTCATCTTAGAGTTACACGTTGTTCATTTATTTGAAACTGAAACGTACTTCCCCCAAACACCCTAGAAACTTGGTTAAAGGCTGCAAAAGACTCAAACCCACCACCTAGCGGCGAAGACAGGAAGTTTCAGGTGATACAAGATGTCCTGCCATCACACCTGAAGGATGGTTGTCCATATTAGTTCTCTTCCCTCAACACTCAGAACAGTATTATGTACCCGGAAACTCAATACTTCCTGGCGTCTTCATTTGATAGTACTCTTAAGCCAACGAAATACTGTGGACGTTTGAGAATTTTAGAAAGCTCAATGTTTTAAGATTAGCGGGGTGCGGTGGGAGTAGGGGGAGGGGAAGGTGCCTTCCTACCCTCGCATTTGCATCTCAAGCCACTCGTACCCGAGGCCCACCCAGTCCATCTGATTATTGGTAGATACGCCATTCCGCCAGTGGCTGGTGCGGAGAACTACCTTTGAAAAGACCTAAATCAATACACCAATGGGATCCCTGATGTCAAGTATTTAACGACTTTGCTTTACCTACTACAGTAATTAAAATTAAGTCTTCAAACTTAAATTTAAATTTCTAAAAGCAGTAATGCACTGTCTTTAATCTTAAACACCAAAGGTGGTAGAAAGAGGCCAAAATCCTAGGGTACTAGGCCTACTGGTATAGGGCGATCTCTTCTGCTTTTTTCTTTCCACCCCATTTCTTTGCCCTTTCTCCTTTCGTTCCCCATCTTCCCTTTCTCTTCAAAGCAACAGTCACAAAATTAAGACCAGCATTATGTTTAAATGAAACAGGTAGTGCTCTGTGCAGCGTGATTCAATTATTTCAAGAGGCTTGCTCATCGAAAATATTTGTCTCCAAGCCCTTTCCTGAAATCTCAAATTAAAGCAATTCCAATACTCTGCTTTAAGTATTCCTAGTTAAGTCTATTTTTGGAAATATTAAATATTCTCACTTTAGCACAATGTTCCGAAATTCCCTGAGCAGTTCGCGTATGATCAGTCTTGCTAGTAGAAACTTTTTTTTTTTTAATTTAAAACGCTTGATTTCCACTTTTTACTAGGTTTCCCAATGTTAGCGAAGTCTCCCAATGACTTAATAACATGTTTCCATTTCACCTTCGAAAATCTTAAGAGTTCAGTGCATCCACGGGCATCCGGGCATTTATTCTTATTTCTGCTTCTTAAACAGGCTCTGGGGAGGAGCAGTTTCGACCGAGAAGTTCATAGCAGCAGTTATTACGGAACTTGCAACAGTTGGTGCCGGGCGATAGGCAGGTTGGAAGTGATAAATGCGGGTGGTGTAAAAAACAAAAAGCTCAGGGGAGGGCGGGGGCAGCCGTGGCCTTGGGGGACAGTGCGAGGGCGGCGAGGGGCCGGCGGGGCTGAGCTCCGGCTGTGGGAAGGCGCCGTTTCGGGCGGCCAGAGGCGGCGGCAGCCGCGGAGAAGGACGGCGGGATCGCGGCCCGGCGGGCAGCGAGCGGCTGGCGGCGCGCGGGCGAGAGGGCCCAGGCCGCCCCCGGGCCACGCCGGGGCCACGGTGAGGTGAGGCCGGCCCTGCCCCTGCACCGCCCCCGGCGGGAGGCGCGACGCCCGGGCCGCGGGTGCGTGCGCGGCCCCGGGCGACGCGGCTGGGCGTGCGCGGGGCCGCGGCGGAGGCTGGGCCGGGCGGGCGGCAGAAGATGGCGAGGGTGTGTAGGCGGCAGCAATGCTCCGTTGAGAAACGCGGCTTTCGGCAAGAACTGGATTCGTGGCGCCACAAGCTCATTCACTGTGTAGGTGAGACCCTCCGCCGACCGCCGCCGCCCCTCCGGCCTCTCCGCCGCCGACCGCCCCGGACCAGGGAGGGAGCTGGGGAAGTGGCAATTGCTGCTCCGGCCCGCCCGCCCTCTTTGGCTCGCTCGAGCATTCCCCCCTCCCCCACCCCCCGGAGTGCGAGCGCGCGCGACCTCCAGGCGGGCTCCCCGCTCGGCCGAGCGCGCGCCAGCCCCTCCCCTCCGCGCGCCTCCCCGGGGCGGGCTCTCGGCGGGAGCGCGTGTTCCTCCCCCTCCCGGTCTCCATCCCTGCCCGCTGGCTCCCCTCCGTCCCTGCTCCCGCCCCTGCTCCCGCTCTTGCTCCCGCTTCGGGCCCGGCACCCCGGCGCCGCCGCCGGCTTATTGTGGCGACTCGCCCCGCGGCACTGCGCTGTACTGGGGGTGGCGGGAGGGGCGCGGGCGTGCTCGGCCCCCACCCGCGCTCCGGCCGCAGCCGTCCTCCTCCCGCGCCACCCCTCCCCCACGCGCGGGGCGCGCCCCCAGCCCTGCGTGCACGCGCGGCGGGCGGCAAGCGGGCGCCCGGCGCTCGGGCGTGTGCGAAGCGTGAGGTGGAGATGGGGGCGGAGGGAGCTGGAGCTGTCACAGTCCCCGGGTGCGCCTGACCGAGCCAAGTGGGGTGTCATGGCCGCGGGGGGCAGCGGCTGCACTTCCTCAGCGGGCGGCGGCGGCCGGGGAGTTAATCCTCGACGCACGGGTCGGTGTGTGCGTATTTGTGTTCGGTGTCGTGCCGCGGGGAGGAGGGGGTGGGACCAGGTCCGACCGAGGAGCCTCTGCGGGGGTCGCTCTCGTCCCCTCCCGGGGATTGGCCGGAGCCGCAGCCTCGCCCGAATGCCCCGTCCGCCCCCCGCCTCCTGGACCTTGGGCCGCCCTCGGGTGGCTTTTTCCCTGCGGGCCGGAGGGAGCGCGGACGGGGGCGCCCCGGGAGGGGCCGGACGGCCGAGCTGCGCCTCTCACACTGTGTGTTTTGTCTGTTTTTCTCTCCCAAGGTCCCGTTTCCCTCTGTGCGGCGGCCGGCGGGACCATAAGGGCTTAACTCATATATTTAACCCCCCTCCAAAAAGTAAGTGGCCCGTGTGGTGTCTCCGCTCCGCCCGCCGCCCCCTAGCCCCAGTTCATCCTTGTGTCTGACTCTCCTGTCCTCCAGCATTGTTACTTCCCCGTCTTTGCTTCGGTGCTGCTGGTGTGTGGGGAGATGCCCTCTCGTCGTCCGCTGTCCCCCACGCCCAGTCCTCGGGGAGGCCCAGAATTCCAGCCCCGTCTCCCCCAGGGGAATATTCTTGGGAACCAGGTCTTCCCGGCAGAATGTAGGAGAATCTATCCGTTCGCTTGGGCCCCTCATCCCCTCCTTCCCGACAGGGTTTCGTTGGAAGGAATTATGCAAATCCTGCTTTCTGGTGTCCATTCAGCGGCAATTTCATGCGGTGAGAAGTTCTCTTTGTTGTGCGAGGGGGAGAACAGACACTGATTTAATAGACATATCTGTTGGGGGGAAGGGTGGAGGGGGTGTGGAGAGGCTCAGTTTGGAAGAATTACAGCACTTGGTTAGCTCAATGTCTTTGTGTTTGAGCCTTCTGGCTTGACAGGAGGGTCTGCCCTTTACAATGTCCCACAAGGGATGTTTTCGATAATAGATTGAAAAGCAAAACTGAAACTTTAAACAAGTGAAAAATCAGGTAACCTTTACTTAAAGAATATACGCCTTTCCATTTCTACAGGGTTTCATTACGAAAATGTATAGCGTGAGTTTCGTTAAGGATTTAGACTGTAGCACCAAAATTAATATAGGCAACAATGCTTTAAGGTATGTGATACCACTTTGGTTGTCCAAAGGTTGAAAGTGCATTTTCAAACATATGCTTGTGCAAATAATAAAGGCATGAGTCATTTTTTTGGTATAATTCATCTCATGAATATATTTTAAAATTCCCCTTCTGCCAATCCAAGACCGGTGCTGCCCTCCAGGAAACAGCCTTTTGGCTCTCGGTTATCCTGTACTCTGCTCTATCTCTACTTGTTTTATTCTTTCAAACCTATTATACATTTACTAAAATGTTACGTCGGTTTAAGTACTTTTTGAATTATTTGTTATTTCGGACTATCATAGAAGAGAGCATATAGCAGGTTTTGAGAAGCATGAAATTGCGTTTTCAGAATTGTGGGTTAGTATCAAACGCTGAAATTGTTTTGAATAATTTTTAGTTCTTTTATGTTTCACATTTGTTAGTGATTGGTTTTTTCAGCAGGGCTTTTTAGTCTTTGAAAGATTTTTAAATTTATAATGTAGTCCTGTCCTGTAGATTTTCTAAGTTCCATGTTGCTTTAGTTTAGATTATTTTAATTAGTGTGTCTTATTCTAATTCTCTGCTTTTAATCCCGGCCTCCTGCCTCAGGACCCCATTTTATCAGTCATTACTAGTTAGTGGTTAGTTACGGCTGCTTGCCAAGGTGTGTTGTTGTTGTTGTTGTTCTTTTTTGTTTGTTTGTTTGAGACTGAGTTTCGCTCTGTTGCCCTAGCTGGAGTGCAGTGGCGCCATCTCGGCACACTGCAACCTCCGCCTCCCAGGTTCAAGGGGTTCTTCTACCTAAGCCTCCCGAGTAGCTGGGACTACAGGTGTGCGCCATCACGCCCAGCTAATTTTTAGTAGAGACGGGGTTTCACCATATTGGCCAGGCTGGTCTCGAACTCCTGACGTCCTGATCCCCTCGCCTCGGCTTCCCAAAGTGCTGAGATTACAGGCGTGAGCCACCGTGCCCGGCCGTGTTTTTGGTTCTTAAAATTATGACTGACAAATTATTTCTGTAAATATCTCAGTGGAATATCAAAATTTTGATTCACTTTTTGAAGGCAGATTTTAATCTGGTGATCAGATTTCTTTAAGCATACTTTTAAGTCCAAATTTCCACTTTAAAGGTAGTAAAGTTCAGAAGATTACAGAGTCCAGAGTGCAGAGCAATATTTTAATCCGAGCAGTAACATATATTTATAGTCTCCGAACTAAAATCAGTGGGGCCTCATATTTTCTCTTTTATTATATGTAATTTTGTTCTTTAAGAGGAGAGTTCTAAGTGAATTAATTGTAGTGTTAAGAACTTTCTATATTTAAAAGGACTGGCAGTGATGCTTACACAATTTAAAAGGTAATTTGTTTACTTTCCGATGTAATAATTCCTCTTTTAGTGGGATTGGTTCTAAACAGTTAACCTATTTGATTCTCTTGACTGATGAATGCTTTAGGGTCATTTGGTTTCTGAAAAGTATTTAATTTACAGCACTTTGGATTAAAAATTCTCAGTCATTTCTAAAATCGAATTCTCCCTTCTATTAATACTTTTTTGGAGGGTGTAGGGGCAGGTGGTGGTGGTGAAGTTGGTGATTAAATGATTAGGTTCAGTTGAATTGGAGTTAGTCTTGGGTTCAGACGGTGATTATGATCAAGATGGCTATTTGGTTGCCAGGTGATTATTAAGCAGTCCTCTGAGACTAGGATGATCAATTTAGATTCCAGGAAGATCTAGGCTCTCTCTGCGCCTGATGTGATGTAACCTTTTGCTTCGCTGCCCCTTGCCCTTGCCGTATTTTCAAGAAGCTCTTCCTAATGTGGGGAAAGTTGTGGTGATTTCAGCTTAGCTGTAGCTTGGCTAAAAATAGGACAGCAGATGAGTCTCTTTGACTTTCAGAAAGTTATTTCAGATTGCCCTAATTTCCTCAAACGTTCTTGTAGCTGGAGCAATTCTAGGCAGTATTTGAATAATGCCATTTTTTAGCCTTGTGGAACTACACAGGGGGGCCTGGAATTTCTTACATAGGGAGAATTGGTTATTTGATGCCACTTTTATTTTTATTTGAAATTTTTTTAGAGACAGAGTTTGGCTATGTTGTCCAGGCTGGTCTCAAACTCCTCCTGTCTCAGCCTCCCAAAGTCGCTTGCCTGATAGAACTTGCTACTTCAGAGCACCTGCCTAATCACTTAACTGTTTGTATCCATGCTGTTTTTAGGATGAAGGGCAGTTAGGTGTTTACTTCATTTAATTAAGTATCTGTCTTTTATCAGGCACTGTGGGCAAACAAAGTTATTGGGAAAGCTGCCTCAACCTTAAGGAACTTTTAAACCTTAGAGAAAATGTAATATAATCAGTTATTGTACAAGGCATAGTGTGTCATATGATGGTGCAAGCAAATGCTAGTGGTGTTTAGAAGTGAAATAAATCTCTCCTGAGATGATGAAGGAAGATTTCTTGAAGGTGATAGATTTTTGCTTCATTCTGATGAATATGGAAAAGGCATTCCATTCATGAGAAATGGCATGAGCAAAAGCGGAGGACAGCAATGACTTGTCAGTTTAAACTGCAGTTCATGATTAGTGTAAGGGATATACATGATAGGTTTGCAAAGGTAGGTTGTAGGATTTTCTAATGCATGTTAGAAAGTGGAGACTTTTTGTTAGGCAACTTGCAGTTTGCGACACTTTTTTTTCCTTAGCCCAGGGGAGGAATGCTTCCTTTAGTTAAGGATATCATTGTGGAACTCTAGAAAATGACACAGAATCCTTTTTTTTTTTTTTGAGACGGAGTCTTGCTCCGTCGCCCAGACTAGAGTGCAGTGGTGGCATGATCTCAGCTCACTGCAACCTCCGCCTCCTGGGTTCACGCCATTCTCCTGCCTCAGCCTCCCGAGTAGCTGGGACTACAGGTGCCTGCAACCACGTCTGGCTAATTTTTTGTCTTTTTAGCAGAGACTGGGTTTCACCAGTTAGCCAGGATAGTCTCGATCTCCTGACCTCGTGATCTGCCCGCCTTGGCCTCCGAAAGTGCCGGATTGCAGGCATGAGCCACTGCACCCGGCTTTTTTTTTTTTTTTTTTTTTGAGACGGAGTTTCACTCTATGCCCAGGCTGGAGTGCAGTGGTACGATCTCGACTCACTGCAACCTCCACCTCCCAGGTTTAAGAAATTCTCTGCCTCAGACTCCCAAATAGCTGGGATTACAGGCGCGTGCCACCACGCCCAACTATTTTTTTTTTTTTGTATTTTTAGTAGAGATGAGGTTTCAGCATCTTGGCCAGGCTGGTCTTGAACTCCTGACCTCGGGATCCACCCGCCTCAGCCTCCCAAAGTGCTGGGATTACAGGCTTGAGCTACTGCGCCCGGCCGACAGATTCTTTTTTAAACCACCTTTACAGGGACAATATTATCATCCACAAAAGTATTACCTTCTAAGCAAGCTCATTTGGAGGTTATGCTTTCCATTGCTATTACAAACCTATTTTTGGAATACCTTTAGGATTGTCAGATTTTCATCCTTGGAAGTTGGAGTTGGTATTTGGAAAGAGTCAAAAAGTATTTGCTGTGAAATGTGACAATTAAAGGTATATATTAAATAATGGGATTGGCTTTCTTCCCTGGCTTGCAGACTAGCTCAGAAAGCTCAGTAGAGGGGCTTGATTTGTTTCGATGTGCCTCTGAACCTCTCTCTTGATTCATATTTCCTTTAAGTGTGTCCATCTGTTGTGTGGAATCTCAAGTTTGTGATATTGGATAGATGCAAATAAGCAAAGCTGTTACTTTTCATAGTTTCAAGTGAAAAACTTAACATCACTACTGTATAAATTATCTTCTAGTCTATCTGTGTTTATTTTTAAATCCCTTTTACTATTCCATACACTTGCACATTGCTCTGGGGATAAAAATCCAGTGTAAACCATTAGCTCATTTTATTGACCATTCTTGTATTCAGCAAGTATCCCAAGTACAGTGGTCCATACCTTGAATTTTTTTTTCATTTTTTAAGTGAGATATAATTCACATACCATAACAACTTAATGGGTTTTAGTTAATTCAAATACAAGGTTGTACATGTATCATCACTGTCTAATTCCAGAACATTTTATTTTTATTTTTTTCAGCAGTGGGCTCTTGCCATGTTGCCCAGGCTGATCTTGAACTCCTGGGCTCAATTGATCCTCCTGCCTCAGTCTCCCAAAGTCCTGGGATTACAGGTGTGCGCCACCACACCCACCCTCAGAACATTCTTATTTCCTAAAAAAGAAACCCCACATCCATAGGCAGTTCTCCATTCCATTCCTCCTGTGATCCAGCTCTTGGCAGCTACTATAATCTGCTTTCTGTTTTGTGGATTTGTCTATTCTGGACATTGCATGTAATTGGAGTCATACAATATATGACTTTTTGTGTCTGACTTCTTTCACCTAGCATAATGTTTTTAAGATTCATTCATGTTGTAGCATTATCAGCACTTTGTTTCTTTTATGGCTAAATAACACTGCGTTGTATGGACATACCACATTTTATTTATCCGTTAATCAGTTGATGGACATTTGGGTTGTTTCCACTTGGGGCTATTATGAATGATGCTTCTATGAATATTTGTGTACAAGTTTTTGTGTGGACATTTGTTTTTAGTTTTCTTATGTACCTAGGATGGAATTACTGGGTCATGTGGTAAGTTTGTTTTAATTTTGTGGAAACTGCCAAATTGTTTCCTAAAGTGGCTGCAGAATTTTACATTCCCACCCGTACTGTATGAGAGTTCCATTTATCCACATCCGCTCTAACATTTGTTATTGTCTGTTTTGATTATATAATAGCTATTTTAGTAGGTATGAAGCCCTATTTTAAAAAACCAACAAATAAATGCAAAAAAATAAAGGCAAGTTATATTTCATTGTGGTTTTGATTTGCATTTTCCTAGCAATGTTAAACATCTTTTCATGTGCTTCTTGGCAATTTGCATACCTTTGGAGATGATATTTATTCAGATCCCTTGCCCATTTTTAAAATTGGGTTATTATTTATTGTTGAATTGTAAGAGTAATGTATATATTCTGGATATACTTATCAGTGTATGCTTTGCAAATATTTTTTGTCATTATACTCCCCATTTAAGAACAAGTACAGATCAACACATGACCAAATACACTGTAACAAAAGCTAAACTGCAGAATACCTTACGAAGAGAATAATGAGCATGGTAATGGAATGAAATAGAATTCTCAAGAAAAGCTTTCTTTTTTTGTTTTTTTTTTGTTTTTTTTTTTTTAAATGAAGTCTCACTCTGTCGCCCAGGCCAGAGTGCAATGGTGTAATCTCGGCTTAACTCGCTGCAAACTCCACTTCCCGGGTTCAAGCGCTTCTCCTACTTCAGCTTCCCAAGTAGCTGGGTTTACAGGCACACACCAACATGCCCGGCTAATTTTCGGATTTTTAGTAGAGACGGAGTTTCACCACGTTGGCCAGGCTGGTCTCAAATTCTTGACCCCAGGTGATCTGCCTGCCTCCGCGTCCCAAAGGGCTGGGATTACAGGCGTGAGCCACCGCTCCCAGACAAGAAAAGCTTTCTTAAACATCCTTTCTGTGAGTTATTAAAATTGTTAGTTATTTGATGGGGTTATGTAATGGCACAGATTTACCTTGCTATGCATATCTAAATTTCTGCTTCTTTATGGTGAGGGTTCAAATACCAAGTTCAGATAATGTGGTATACCATATTATTTAAATCTATTTTATGCCTCAATTTTGGATAGTGAATGACAAGAGTTTGGATAGAGAAGGATAGCTTTGCTGAATATTGCCCAATCACAAATGTTTTGAATGAGTCTATTCCATTTCTGAGTTTACATAGTGAGAATTTCGGTAGTGAGAGGAATCTCGCTAGCAATATTTTTGAAATTTAAGATTACATTTTTTGTTTGCATTTTACAAAACTCAGACATCTGACAAGTTATACAATTTATGGCAAACGTTTTGGTTTTTTCTTTCTTTTTTGTTTTTTTTGAGAAGAAGTCTCGCTCTGTCGTCCAGGCTGGATTGCAGTGGCATGATCACGGCTTATTGCAACCTCTGTCTTCCAGGTTCAAGTGATTCTCCTGCCTCAGCCTCCCTAGTAGTTGGTATTACAGGCAGGCACCACCATACCCAGCTTTTTTGTAGTTTTTAGTAAAGACAGGGTTTCACCCTTTTGGCCAGGCTGGTCTCAAACTCCTGACCTTCCGTCTGCCTTGGCCTCCCGAAGTGCTGGGATTACATGTGTGAGCCACCACCACCGGCATATGTTTTGTTTTCTCGTGCTAGGTTAAATATACTGTTTTTAAAGTGTTTTAATTTTGTTGACTCTTGGTTTCTCTGATTTTTGAATTGGTTAGCTTTGGTCTGTTAGAAAGTGTCAGGTATAATGATGTCTTAAGAATGAAACTAAGTATCTTATGGGGTAGGTGGCAGAATTAGATTGAGAATCTTTTGCTTAATGGATTGTGAGGGGCAAGTTAGGAAAGCTGTGTAGTAATGATTGGCATCTTCTAATGATTTTTGGTCTTGTTTTTCCTCCTTTGTTTCATGTTTTAATTTACTTTTTGTTAAAGAGAGTTGTAGATTCTTTTTTTTTTTTTTTGAGACGGAGTCCCGCTCTGTCGCCCAGGCTAGAGTGCAGTGGCCAGATCTCAGCTCACTGCAAGCTCCGCCTTCCGGGTTCACGCCATTCTCCTGCCTCAGCCTCCCGAGTAGCTGGGACTACAGGCGCCCGCCACCACGCCCGGCTAGTTTTTTGTATTTTTTTAGTAGAGATGAGGTTTCACCGTGTTAGCCAGGATGGTCTCGATCTCCTGACCTCGTGATCCGCCCGTCTCGGCCTCCCAAAGTGCTGGGATTACAGGCTTGAGCCACCGCGCCCGGCCGTAGATTCTTTTAGCATATCACTTAATCATTTTTCTGAATTCATTATTGTGCAAGCCAGTGAATTTTACATTGTAAAACTAGTATTTGTTGTGTCTTTACTACAATGAAGTTCTTATAATTGAGGGTAATAGAAGGATCCTGTCATGTGTAATGTGTATTTGTTAGTATAAGAGCAGGATAAGTCAGTTTGCTAAAAGAAAAAAATGATGGCTGTAACTAGTGGTTTAGACTAATGTTTCAAATTTGGTATTGGGAGACTAGAAGTTTAATATTCTTCAGACGTGTCTTTTAAAATTTCCTCTATATATTTTTAAATTTAGATTAAAGAAAAATAGAGATGGGGTCTGGGATTACAGGCATGAGCCACTGCGCCTGGTCTAGACCTGTCTAAAGGGACTTCTCTTTAGACTTTAAATGTTTTGTAGAGACTAAAGAGAAAAAATAAATTCTACTCGGTTGTGCTTTACAATTGTATTAAAAACTATTATAACAATACTATTCGAAGTAAAGCAGCGTTTGTTACAACTTCAGAATCATTGAAAATTAGTCCATCACAGGCCAGGTGGGGTGGCTCACGCTTGTAATTCCAGCACACTGTGAGGCTGAGGCAGGCGAATTGATTGAGCCCAGGAGTTCGAGACAAGCCTGGGCAACATGGTGAAACCTTGTCTCCACACAAAATACAAAAATTAGCTTTAGCTGTGTGTGGTTTTGTGCACCTGTAGTCCCAGCTATTCAGAAGGCTGAGGTGGGAGGATCACTGGAGCCCAGGAGGTCGAGGATGCAGTGAGTCATGATTGCATCACTGCACTCTAGCCTGAGGAACAGAGTGAGACCCTGTCTCAGGAAAAAAGAAGTGATGCATCACAGTTGTTTACAAAGCTTGAAGGGGATTACTTAGAAACGTATCGTTGTCTCACAAGAATTTTTAAAATGTGCAATTATCTAGATGAATAATTAACTCTTTAAAATGACATAGAAAGCAGAAAGTGTCAGAAAATCTATTAGTGGTATCACCATCTTATATATCGGTATGACACATTTAATACTTTAAAGAAAACTTACACTTTAAAAAAAATTTTTTTTTTGAGACAGTCTCACTGTGTCGGCCAGGCTGGAGTCCAGTGGCACAATCTCGGCTCACTGCAACCTCCGTCTCCCAGGCTGAAGCGATTCTCCTGCCTTAGCCTCCCGAGTAGCTGGGATTACAAGTGTGTGCCACCACGCCTGGCTAATTTCTGTATTTTTAGTAGAGATGGGATTTCACCATGTTGGCCAGGGTGGTCTGGAACTCCTCACCTCAGGTATTCTGCCCTCCTTGGCCTCCCAAAGTGCTGGGATTACAGGCGTGAGCCACTACGTCTGGCAAACTTACACATTATTCTATTGTCTTTATTTCAAAATGTAGAATGGGAGAGGTGGATATTAAAAAACAGTGGCTCATGCCTGTAATCCCAGCAACTTGTGAGGCCAAGGTGGGCAGATTGCCTGAGGTCAGGAGTTCAAGACCATCCTGGCCAACATGGTGAAACCCAGTCTCTACTAAAAATACAAAAATTAGCTGAGCTTGGTGGTGGGCACTTATAGTCCTAGCTACTCAGGAGGCTGAGGCAGGAGAATCGCTTGAACCTGGGAGGCAGAGGTTTCAGTGAGACGAGATCGTGCCACCGTACTGTAGCCTGGGTGACAGAGAAAGACTCTATCTCAAAAAAAAAAAAAAATTACTCAATTGGAAAACATTTAGTAATCTTGTTAACAAAATTAGGGTTTCTCTCAGTGTATATACTTTCCTGTTATCCGTAGAAATAATTGTATAATATTTTAATGTTAGAAAAGTCTGGAATATTTATGTAACGTCTCAGGTAAGAAGAAAACATAGAACTGAGCTCTTCTAGAAGCAAACTTGTTTTTTTTTTGAGACAGCATCACTGTTGCCCAGATTGGAGTGCAGTGACATGATCTCAGCTCACTGCAACCTTGCTTCCCGGGCTCAAGGGATCTTCCCACCTCAGCCTCCTGAGCAGCTGGGACTACAAGCACACATCACCATACCCAAGTTTTTTGTAGAGATGGGGTTTCACCATGTTGCCCAGGCTGGTTTTGAACTCCTGAGCTCAAACATCAGCCCTCCTCAGCCTACCAAATTGCTGAGACTACAGGCGTGAGCCACTGCGCCCAGCCCAGAGGTACACTTTTTTTTGAGACAGTCCCGCTCTGTTGCCCAGGCTGGAGTGTAGCGGTGAAATCTTGGCTCACTGCAAACTCCATCTCCCGGATTCACACCATTCTCCTGCCTCAGCCTCCCGAGTAGCTGGGACTAAGGCGCCCGCCACCACGCTTGGCTAATTTTTTTGTATTTTTAGTAGAGACGGGGTTTCACGGTGTTAATCTGCCCGCCTTGGCCTCCCAAAGTGTTGGGATTACAGGCATGAGCCACTGCGCCTGGCCAAGACATTCTTTTTGAATTAGAAGATGTGAACACCAGTATTATTTCCCATGATAATTGCTGTTATTGGAAAACCTGTTTTTTTTTTTTAATTAAATAAAAAATAAAAAAAAATATAGAGATGGGGTCTCATTATGCTGCCCAGGCTAGTCTCAAACTCCTGGACTCAAGCTGTCCTCCCACCACAATCTCCCAAAGTGCTGGGATTACAGGCCTGAGCCACTCCACCCGGCGAGAGCATTATTATTTTTACTCATAAAATATTAGATAGTCTGTGACTGTTGTTTGATCTCATGATTAGCTTATTTTTAATAAAATTCGAATCATTTTATCATTATCAGTAAATGATTATTGTTTATACTTCTCTAAGTAGGTGATTTTTTAGAGCTTTGCAGAAGGTAAAAGCATGCTTTACCTTTCCTAAACTCACAGTGTAAAGGGAAAGAGAGGCCAGGCACAGTGGCTCATGCCTGTAATCCCAACACTTTGGGAGATCAAAACCATCCTGGCCCACATGGTGAAACTCCATCTTTACTAAAACTACGAAAATTAGCCGGGCGTGGTGGCGGGCACCTGGAGTCCCAGCTGCTCGGGAGGCTGAGGCAGGAGAATCGCTTGAACCCGGGAGGTGGAGGTTGCAGTAAGCCAAGATCGCGCCACTGTACTCCAGCCTGGCGACAGATCAAGACTCCGTCTCTAAATAGATAAATAAATACATACGTACATAAGAAAGAAAGAGAAACTAAAGGGATCTATAGAATGTGTCCTACTTGGTAAAATAAAATTCCACATGTGAAAATGTGAATTTACCACAAAGACATCTGTTTCACTTTACAACATAATTCATATCTGATTTAATACAGTAACAGGCTCCTCTGGTACATTTAGGATGATCAGTTTATACAAACATTTTCTAAAAAGTTTTCATTCTTTTTTTTTGAGATTGATTCTGGCTCTGTCCCCCAGGCTGGAGTGCTGTGGTGCAATCTCGGCTCACTGCAACCTGTGCCTCCTGGGTTCAAGTGATTCTCCTGCCTCAGCCTGCTGAGTAGCTGGGATTACAGGCACGTGCCACCACAGCCCACTGGTTTTTGTATTTTTGGTAGAGAGGGGTTTTACCATGTTGGCCAGGCTGGTCTTGAACTCCTGACTATGAATGATCCACCCACCTTGGCCCCCCAAATCGCTGGGATTACAGGTGTGAACCATCATGCCCCACCCCTAGTTATACAAATTTTTTTTTTTTTTTTTTTTTTTTTTTTTGAGACGGAGTCTCGCTCTGTCGCCCGGACTGGAGTGCAGTGGCCGGATCTCAGCTCACTGCAAGCTCCGCCTCCCGGGTTTACGCCATTCTCCTGCCTCAGCCTCCCGAGTAGCTGGGACTACAGGCGCCCGCCACCTCGCCCGGCTAGTTTTTGTATTTTTAGTAGAGACGGGGTTTCACCGTGTTAGCCAGGATGGTCTCGATCTCCTGACCTCGTGATCCGCCCGTCTCGGCCTCCCAAAGTGCTGGGATTACAGGCTTGAGCCACCGCGCCCAGCCATATACAAATTTTTGAAATAAGTATATGTTGTATGTAGAGGAAGCAAATGTTGAATTTGTTAAATTGAGACATGCACAGATTCAGTTTGATGATCTCTTGTTTTTCACTTTTTTTATTGTTGCCATTGCATGGGTATTTGTGAACTTTTACCTGGCTACTTCTCTTCCTTCCAGTCAATGCAAGCATGTTTTCTTTTTTTTTTTTTTTTTTTGAAACAAGGTCTGGTTCTGTTGCCCTGGCTGGAATGCAGCGGCACGATCATAGCTCACTGTAAACTCAAACTCCTGGGGTCAAAGTGATCCTCCTGCCTCAGCCCCTGGAGTGTCTGGGACTACAGCATGTTTCATCATGCCTGGCTAGTTTTTGTTTTGTTTTGTTTTTGATAGAGATGAGGTCTCGCTGTGTAGCCCAGGCTGGTCTCGAACCCCCGGCCTCAAGTGGTCCTCCTGCCTCAGCCTCCCAAAGTGCTGGCATTACAGGCATGAGCGTCTTTGGCCCAATGCAAGTGTATTTTCTAGGTTGTTTGTAGGTATTTACCGTTATATCTGCCCACTGGATATTATCCTGTTTTCTTTTACCTTTTTTTCCATCTTTTAGATTCAGTATTTATCAAAGCTAGAAAGGATGCTGTAACTTGTTTTCTTGTTCAGCTATATCATTTAAACGGAAAGGAATTTAAAATAAATCTTTCAGTTTGGAAAATTTTAAACGTACAGAAAAGTAGAAAGAATAGTGAACAAACACCCAGCTGCATCAACTAATGGCTATTCTTGTTTAATCCCTAACTGAATTATTTTGGAGCAAATCCCAGACACCATATTCAGTATTGAATCTTGGTTGTATCCTTTTGTATTATGGCACCATCTTCCTTTTCCCACCTCCCATCCCCATCAAGTGGTTCATAAGTTTAAAGAAATAAATAAGACATTTAAATATGGAGAAATTTTTGCTTCTATTTTGTTTACTTGTAATGTTTTTTAAAAGCTACCATGTATTGAGTGTTTACTGTGTGACAGACAAGAGACCTTTGATGTTGTTAGCATCTGTTTTACAGGTGGGGAAACAGATTTAGGGAGATTACAGATTTCATTCGTAATCACGCAGCTAAAATGTGGTAGACCTGGGATTGGAATGCAAATTTTTACGCTCTTTAACCTACTTACCTTCCCTCCCTCCCTCCCTTCCTCCCTTTTCCTCCCTCCCTCCCTTCCTCCCTTTTCCCTCCCTCCCTTCCCTCCCTCCCCCCTCCCCCCTCCCCCCTCCCCCTTACCCCAAGACAGGGTCTCACTGTGTCCCCCAGGCTTGGAGTGCAGTGGCATGATCTTAACACTGCAGTTCCCAACTCCTGGACTCAAGTGATCCTCTTGCCTTAGCCTACCAAGTAGCTGGGACTACAGGTACACTCCATGGTGCTGGGCTAATATTTTTATTTTTTGTAGAGATGCGGTCTTGCTTTGTTACCCAGCCTTCTTCAATCTTCAGCATTATGCATATGTCCTTCTTTCAGAATTTCCATTAAGTTGCCCGTCTTTGTTTCTAATTACTGATTGCTTATGTGCTTTATGTTGCATTAAGGTATGTTGGTTTCTCTACCCATAATCTTACCATAAACAGGAGTTGATTCATTTTTCTGTTCTCTGGCCTTGACTAGAATACCTTGCCTCCTTCTCTTCAGCTGTTACAGTCCTATTTGTGTTTCCTTTTTTCTTTTTGATTTTTTAGTTTTGTTAGCTAAATGAGTTTCTGAGCTGAATGTTTCCACTGGCTTAATTTTCCTTCCTATCTTGCTCAACTGGCCATTCTTCACCATTAGCTGAGACTGGAGCATAGGTTTAGGAGAGGGAAAGGCAGCAGAGGATATCTGATACTGATCCTACACCTGGTGAGTCTTCTGTGTTGACCAGCCTAATTCATAGGAGTTTGTGACAAAGGCCTTGTAACAGTGTAGCTGCTTGGCCTTTTCTTCTATTGATATTCTTCTCGGAGACCTCAAGGAGGTGTGGGGTGGCGGTGGAGGAGCAAACAGGGTAAAGCAGATTGAGGTCCGGATTCAGGACTCCTGAATCTAGCCAAATGCCTTTTCTTCACTTCCAACCTTCTGTGACCTAAGTTTGGTTCAGCTGGCAATATTTTAAATTGTGTGACAGAAAAGGAAGTTGCTGAGTAGTGTGTAATTACTGAGAAGGAGAAGAGGAAATTGGATAAATTTAAAAAATGAATATACTATCTTGATAACTCATACATTGTTAGTCTTAGACAAAATAATGCTTACGAGCAGGCACAGGAAGATGTTGTGACAAAGGTAGTAAGGAGAAATTCCCATCAAAATAAAACGGGAAGGTTCTTGCCTTCAATAAGAGTAAAAAAATGAGGGGAACATCAGTGTTGATGAGTATTTCACGTTTCAAATGTGGCTCTTTTGTTGCGCCATAAATGATATAAACACTAATTTCATTTGTGTTAGGTTATATGAATTTTTTTTCAGCTAGTAAAGAAGCTGACAAAGTTTACCTCTTATAAATAGGCTTATCTGATTATAGTAAAATACTTTAATTATGGATGAGTATCAAGAAGTCCATAATCTTTGGTCATTGTTACTGAGAAAAACCTTTAAACTGGTCATTTTTCTATGAATGTTTAATAGAGCTAATATGTCTTTTAAAAATGATTCGATTGGCCAGAGACTGTGGCTCACACCTGTAATACCTGCACTTTGGGAGACCAAGGCAGGCACATTATTTGAGGTCAGGAGTTTGAGACCAGCCTGGCCAACATGGTAAAACCCCATCTCTACTGAAAATACAAAAATTAGCTGGGCATGGTGGTGTATAGCTGTAATCTTGGCTACTCGGGAGGCTGAGGCAGGAGAATTACTTGAATGTGGGAGGCAGAGGTTGCAGTGAGCCGAGATTGTACTACTGCACTCCAGCCTGGACTACAGAGGAAGACTCCATCTCAAAAAAAACTGGAATTTTGTTGTACTGGCTTTAAAAATTTTTTTTCTTCTTTTAAATTAAGACAGGGTCTTGCTCTGTCACTCAGGCTGGAGTACAGTTGTGCATTTTAGGCTCGCTGCAATTTTAGCTTCCCAGGCTCAAGCAATCCTCCCACCGGAGCCTCCCGAGGCTGGGACCACAGGTGTGTACCACCATGCCTGGCTAATTTTTTTTTTTTTCCCCTAGGGATGGGGGTCTCCCTATGTTGCCCAGACTAGTCTTAAACTCTTGGGCTCAAGTGATCCTCCCGTCCCAGCCTTCCCAAAATGCTGTGATTCACAGGCATGAGCCACTGTGCCTGTCTATACTGGCTTCTTAAATCAAAACGAAACAGGTATGAGTAAAGTGATAAAGCTGTTTCCCTTGTGAGACTTGTATAACCAGTTTTTATTTGTGTATATATTTACTGTGTGTAGTTTTTCACTATAGTTTTTATTAAAATAGGTTCTGGCATGTTCAAATAAATAGACATATGGTGAGAAATCCCCATACATCTACTGAAAACAGTTTCAAAAAGACCCATGACTTACGGCTGCAAATGTACAATCTTATCTAAAAGAGAACCTTCCCTTTGGTCCCCTTCTCCTTAGGAGAAGAACTTCTGCTTAACTTTATGTAACATATCCATATCAAAGATTAGTACATTTTATTGGTGAAAGGTAAAGGTATTTAACTGGATAAATGGAGTAAAGATAGAGAAGAGAAATCAGGCTGGAGGCAGTGGCTCTAGCACTTCGGGAGACCGAGGTGGCAGGATTGCTGCAGCCCAGGAGTTCAAGACCAGCCTGGGCTACATGGTGAAACCCCGTCTCTACAAAAAATACAAGAATTAGTCATGTGGGGTGTTGTGTGCCTGTTGGTCCCAGCTACCTGGGAGGCTGACAGGAGAGGATTGCTGGAGCCCTGGGAGGTCAAGGCTGCAGTGAGCCATAATCATGCCACAGCACTCCAGTCTGGGTGACTGAACCAGTCCCTGTCTCAAAAAATGAAAAGAGAAGCTAGAATTTTCCACATTAGCTGAGAAGACTTTTAGGAAGGAGTTACCAGAAGCTATAATAGGAATTCATGTGGGACTTAATTTTTCCAAAAAAAAAAAAAAAAAAAAAGCACACTGGTGACAGTTCTGAATGAGTTGTTTGGTCAAGAGACCTTTGATGTTGTTAGCATCTGTTTTACAGGTGGGGAAACAGATTTAGGGAGATTACAGATTTCATTCGTAATCACGCAAGGTCGCAGATTTCATTCGTAATCACGCAGCTAAAATGTGATAGACCTGGGATTGGAATGCAACATTTTACGCTCTTTACCTACCCCCCCCCCCCCCGCAAGACGGGGTCTCACTGTGTCACACAGGCTTGGAGTGCAGTGGCGTCATCCTAACTCACTACAGTTTCCAACTCCTGGCCTCAAGTGATCCTCCTGCCTTAGCCTACCAAGTAGTTGGGACTACAGGTACACTCCGTGGTGCCTGGCTAATATTTTTATTTTTTGTAGAAATGGGGTCTCACTTTGTTACCCCAACCTTCTTCAATGTTCATTCAGCATTATGCATATGTCCTTCTTTTAGAATTTCCATTAAGTTGCCCGTCTTTGTTTCTAATTACTGATTGCTTATGTGCTTTATGTTACATTAAGGTATGTTGGTTTCTCTACCCATAATCTTACCATAAACAAGAGTTTATTCTGTTCATTTTCCTTTTCTTATGCTGAGTAATATCTGAGAGGTAACATACAAACATTTTTAACCATTTAACAAAAACCTGCCATTTTTTCCAAAATAAAGTTTAAGTCCTCAGGAAAAGGGGGAAAAAAGGCAAAAACTGTCTGGGCCTTCAACCCTTTGCCATCTTGCCCATGCCACAATGTCAGTTTCTTTCTTTTTATGTTAACTACAGAACACTCTTCTCCATTAATTTACATTATCTTGCTTTTAAAAGATCAAAATTTGTAGATAATTCAATCTTTTTAACAGTTTTAATACTTTTGACCAGGCTGGGCGGGGTGGCTCCTGCCTGTAATCCCAGTACTTTGGGAGGCCAAGGCAGGCGGATCACCTGAGGTCGGGAGTTAAAGACCAGCCTGACCAACATGGAAAAACCCTGTATCTACTAAAAATACAAAATTAGCCTGGTGTGGTGGCACGTGTTTATAACCCCAGCTACTCAGGAGGCTGAGGCAGGAGAATTGCTTGAACCTGAGAGGCGGAGGTTGCAGTGAGCCAAGATTGTGCCATTGCACGCCAGCCTTTTTTGAGATAGAGTTTTTGCTCTTGTTGCCCAGGCTGTGAAGAAACAGGAATATTCTCTTGTTAAATCATGCTCCTGCCAATCTGTAGTTTCTGTGACTCAGAAACAGAAGTATAAGCGATGACAGTAGTGATAACTGTTACTGTTACTTTTTGATCTTGGATTTTAAAATAACCACACTTTAAAAACTGGATACTGGGCATGGTGGCTCACACCTGTAATCCCAGCACTTTGGGAGGCCAAGGCAGGTGGATCACTTGAGGTCAGGAATTGGAGACCAGCCTGACCAACATGATGAAATTCCAGTCTCTGCTAAAGATACAAAAATTAGCTCGTTGTGGTGGCGGGCATCTGTAATCCTAGCTACTCGGGAGGCTGAGGCAGGAGAATTGCTTGAACCTGGGAGGTGGAGGTTACAGTGAGCTGAGATTGTGCCGTTGCACTCCAGTCAGGGCAGCAAGAGCAAAACTCTGTCTCAAAAACAAAACAAAACAACAAAAAATAAAAACTGGATGCTGAAGGGATGTTCTCAGATGGCAGAATCTGAGGATTTGCAGATTATTGGATCTGAAGGCTAGGATTCTACCAGGAATATTATTTCAGAAATGGTTAGCTTTTATGGATGATAACAGTTTTTCATTCACCTTTCTTCCCCATTTAAGAAATAAAAGATGTGTTTCTATCTTTTCTTTATACTTTGTTTTTGTGCATATAAAATAAATTGATCTATGTTTTTGGAACTATATCAAATTAAGAAACTGAATTAATTTTTAAAAATATATACAGGTTGAACATCTTTTTGTTTTTTTTTTTTTTTAGACAGATCCTCTCTGTCACTTGGCTAATTTTTTTTTTTTTTGAGACGGAGTCTCCCTCGGTAGCCCAGGCTGGAGTGCAGTGGTGCCATCTCAGCTCACTGCAACCTCTGTTTCCTGAGTTCAAGTGATTCTCCTGCCTCAGTGTCCTTAGTAGCTGGGACTTACAGGTGTGCACCACCACACCTGGCTAATTTTTGTATGTTTAGTAGAGATGGGGTTTCACTGCGTTAGCCAGGATGGTCTCAATCTCCTGGTCTTGTGATCCGCCCACTTTGGCTTCCCAAAATGCTGGGATTACAAGCGTGAGCCATTGCACCTGGCCTAATTTTTGTATTTTTAGTAGAGACAGGGTTTTGCCATGTCAGCCAGGCTGGTCTCGAACTCCTGACCTCAGGTGATTGGCCTGCCTCGGCCTCCCAAAGTGCTGTGATTACAGCCGTGAGCCACCACGCCCAGCCAGGTTGAGCATCTTTAATTTGAAAATCCCAAATTTGAAACGCTCCAAAATCTGAAACGTTTTGAACACTTAAGTAACACTGTAAGTGGATAATTACACCCCCGGCCTCATGTGATGGGTTGCAGTCAAAATGCAGGTGCACGACATACAGTTTATTCAGTGTTCCCAAAGGAAAAAAAACATCCTCACAGTGCTTTTCAGCTAAGATACATCTTTCCTGTATATGCCCAGATTCCCCCATGCAAGTATGCCCTCAAAGTGTAATAAGATGGCATGTGTGCAGACCAGATGTGTCAGTGGCAGGTTCCGTATGATGAGACCAAGGCCTCTGTGTATCACTCATTTTTTTTTTTTTTTTCTTATTCTCTGCTCTCTGGCGTAAAGATATTGTTGGAATTGTCAGAAAGACCTGCAGGTGTCCCTGTGGATAAAACAAATAAGAAAAAGGGAAAGCATTACTAGCAAGAAAAGCTGTTGGAAAAACTGACAGCAATGTCTGAAATGTCTTACAGAAGAGTATGTTGTTGGAATGACCACTGTATATGACCTGAAAAACACAGTAGGATAAATTATTCAAGTTCTAGGTTGAAAGTGTTGGGCAGAAGTTAATGAAAAATAGAAAAGCACTGCATAAAGCTGAAAATGATCTTGATTAGATCTTCAAAGAGTAGATCCATCAGCATCACAGTGAACACATGCCACTTAATGGTATGCTAGTCATGAAGCAGAAAGATCGAGGCTGGACGCAGTGGCTCACGCCTGTAATCTTAGCACTTTGGGAGGCTGAGGTGGGAGGATCACGTGAACCCAGGAGTTCAGTACTAGCCTCCACAACAGTGAGACCCTATATCTAAAAAGAAAGATCAAGCTTGATTACCTGAAAATTGTAGGGAACTGTGAATATTCAACAGGCTGGTTGCAGAAATTTAAGAAGAGACATGGCATTAAATTTTTATTATTTTTATTTATTTTTTTTGAGACAGCATCTCACTCTGTTACCCAGGCTGGAGTGCGTTCTGTGATCATAGGTCACTGCAGCCTTGATCTCCTGAGTTCAAGTGATCCTCTCACCTCAGCCTCATAAGTAAGGGACTGCAGGCACATGCCACAATGCATGGCTGATTTTTTTTTTTCTTTTAATTTTTTTAGTAGAGACCAGGTCTTGCTGTGTTGCCCAGGCTGTTCTCAAACCCTTGAGCTCAAGCAGTCCTCTCACTGCAGTCTCCCAAAGTGCTGGGATTACAGGCATGAGCAACCGTGCTGGGCTTCTTAAATTTTAAAAGATTTGTGTTGAACCATCTGCTGATCATGAAGCAGCAGAGAAATTTATTGACAAATTTTCTAGGGTCATCACTGATGAAAATCTGATGCCCGAACAAGCCTGTAATGCTGATGAAACATCACTGTTTTGGCGTTATTGCTCCAGAAAGATACTGACTACAGCTGATGCAAGGGCTCCTGTAGGAAGTAAGGATGCTAAGGACAGAATAACTGTTCTGGAATGTGCCAGTAATGCAGCAGGCATGCATAAGAGTAAACTTGATGTAATAGGCAAAAGCTTGTATCTTTGCTGTTTTCAAGGAGTGAATTTCTTACCAGTCCATTATTATGCTAACAAAAAGGCGTGGATCACCAGGGACATCTTTTCTGATTGGCTTCACAAGCATTTTGAACCTGGGATTTTGTTCACAAGCATTTTGTTCTACTGCTCATGCTCACTGCAGGGAAGCTGGACTGGGTGACTGTAGGATTCTTTATTCCTTGATAACTGTTGTCATCCTCTAGCTGAAATTCTCATCAGAAATGCTTATGCCATGTACTTTTCACCAAATGTGACTTAATTCAGCCATGTGACCAGGGTATCCTTAGATGAATGAAGAGTAAATATAACAACACCTTCTTCAGGCTGGGCGCGGCGGCTCACGCCTGTAATCCCAGCACTTTGGGAGGCCAAGGCGGGTGGATCACAAGGTCAGGAGATCAAGGCCATCCTGGCTAACATGACAAAACCCCATTTCTACTAAAAATACAAAAAAAATTAGCCGGGTGTGGTGGCGGGCGCCTGTAGTCCCAGCTATTGGGGAGGCTGAGGCAGGAGAATGACGTGAAACCAGGAGGCAGAGCTTGCAGTGAACAGAGATCGTGCCACTGCACTCCAGCCTGGACGACAGAGCGAGACTCTGTCTCAAAAAAAAAAAAACACAACACCTTCTTCAGCAGCACACTAGCAGCAGTGAACAGAGGTGTGTGTGTGGAAGGTTTTCAAACGAAGTTTAGCATGAAGGATGCCATGAATCAAGATGATTGTGTTTCTAGTAACAATGAAGATGGTGATGTTAACACTCCAGAAAAAGTGCCCTATAGGTGACGTGGTGAAATCGTGTCAGTGTTTAAAATCAGAGAGAGAACATGGTGAAATAATGTCAGTTTATTAAATTGAAGAAAGACTTCTAAGACAGAAAATGTTAATGAGGCAGATGACTCTGGAGCAAACATTTTTAAAAAGCCATCCAGAAGAATGCCTCCACTTTCTTAGAGGATCCACTTCTGGGTCTCTCAACTGCTTCTGATGTTTCTTTTCACCCCCGCAAAATAAATACAGTGTACAGTAATTTTTTAGTGAGAACATAACATTGTAGATGGAGACTGAAAGCCTGATGTTATTGTTTAACAGCTGATTCAGGTATTCTGGTGATGCTCCTGTGCTGCTTAGTTACCCCAAGCACATTATTTTTTCACTTATTAATGGCGTGTCATATTTTTTTTTTTTTTTTTTTTTTTTTTTTTTTTTTGAGACGGAGTCTCGCTCTGTCGCCCAGGCTGGAGTGCAGTGGCCGGATCTCAGCTCACTGCAAGCTCCGCCTCCCGGGTTTACGCCATTCTCTCGCCTCAGCCTCCCGAGTAGCTGGGACTACAGGCGCCCGCCATCTCGCCCGGCTAATTTTTTGTATATTTTAGTAGAGACGGGGTTTCACCGTGTTAGCCAGGATGGTCTCGATCTCCTGACCTCGTGATCCGCCCGTCTCGGCCTCCCAAAGTGCTGGGATTACAGGCTTGAGCCACCGCGCCCGGCCGCGTGTCATATTTTTTAATGTTAGTCCTTATGTGTGAATAAGTGTAAGAAAATGGTTGCTTATTGGTAGCATATAAATTGAGAGTCAGGAATGATGCTGATGCCACACAATCATACATTATCCACATAGGTGGTTGAGAAGGTGACACCTTGGTTTCTGATGCCTCAGTGTACACAAACTTTATTTCATTTACAAAATTTTGAAAATATTGTATAAAATTACCTGTAGGCTAGGCCAGACACATTGGCTCATGCCTGTAATCCCAGCACTTTGGGAGGCTCAGATGGGAGGATCGCTTGAGCCCAGGAATTTGAGACCAGTGTGGGAAATATAGGGAGACTTTGTCTCTCCAAAAATTTTAAAAAGAAATTAGCCCAGCATGGTGGCGCAAGCCTGTTGTCCCAGCTACTTGGGAGACTGAGGTGGGAGGATTGCTTGAGCCCAGGAGGCGGAGATTGCAGTGAGCTGAGATGCACCACTGCTCTCTAGCCTGGGTGGCAGAGTGAGACCCTATCTCAAAAAACAACAAAAACCCACAGATTATCTTTAGGCAGTGTGTATAAGGCATATATGAAATGTAAATTAATCTTGTGTTTTGACTTGTGTGCCATCCACAAGATTCTCATTGTGTATATGCAAATATTGCAAAATCTGAACAAAATCCTAAACCTGAAACACTTCTGGTCCGAAGTATTTTGGATAAGGGATACTCAACCTGTGTATCTGTTTTATTCTAGGGAAACAGGCTTCTTCAGAAGCCCATAGAGATAGAGCTCCATGAAGTAGAAGCAATGGTAGAAGTAGAAGCAATGGTGGTGGTGATAGTTAAGGGAGTGAAATTAACTAGAGAGTTCCATGATGAAATATATTCACTAAGTCTTTTTTTAGTGAATATTTTGGCTCTATATTTGTGTCATTGTTTATATTACTTCCATAAAACAATTTCATTTTGTTGTAATGTGAATAGCTTTGTCTCTTCTTATTTTCTCAATTGTTTATGAACTTAAAACATTTTAAGACATGTAGACTTTGTTGAAGTTAACTCCATTTCTAACAGTTTTAAAGGTATGCTTGAATAGTAAATTTGTAATGATAACAGGAATACGTTTTATTTTGTTAATATTGTTGTCACCTTTTATGTGTTTTTGAGGTGGAGTCTTGCTCTGTTGCCCAGGCTGGAGTGCAGTGGTGTGATCTTGGCTCACCACACTGCAACCTCCGCCTTCCGGGTTCAAGCGATTCTCCTGCCTCAGTCTCCTGAGAAACTGGGATTATGGGCACGTCCCACCACACCCGGCTAATTTTGTATTTTTTAGTAGAGATGGGATTTTGCCATGTTGGCCAGGCTCTTGAACTCCCGACCTCAAGTGATCCGTCCCCCTTGGCCTCCCAAGTGCTGTGGTTACAGGTGTGAGCCACTGCACCCAGCCGTTTGTCACCTTTTAATATCATAAATGGAAGAATGAAAAGTGTTTTCTATATTCACCTACCAAAATAAGACAGTGTTTCAGTTACCTGATGTCACAGTAATAGTGCATATCAATCACAAAACGTTGGTGACATATAACTAGAAGCATTTATTGAACTCAAAAGTTTGAGGTTCAGCTAATCGAGTCTAGGCTTGCTCATGTAGTCAGCTGTGTTGTTGACTAGGCAACTCTGCTGATTTTGGCTGGACTTATTCCATGTCTGGGGTGATTTGGCTGATCTAGGTTGACCTAAGTTGGGATAACTGGGGCAACTAGTCTCTGTTCTATGTTTCTCACCTTCAGCAGGATAGCTTGGGCCTGTTACCATGTATTTTAGTCTGTTCTCACACTGCTATGAAGAAATACCCAAGACTGGGTAATTTATAAAGAAAAGAGGTTTAATTGACTCAGTTTCTCATGGCTGGAGTGGCCTCAGGAAACTTAACATTCATGGTAGAAGGTACCTCTTCACAGGGCAGCAGGAGAGAGAATGAATGCAAGCAAGGAAATGCGGATGCCTATAAAACCATCAGATCTTATAAAACTCCCTTACTCTTATGAGAACAGCATGGGGGAAATTGCTGCCATGATTCGATTACCTCTACCTCGTCCCACCCTTGACATGTGGGGATTACGGGGATTATAATTCAAGGTGAGATTCATGTGGGGACACAGAGCCAAACCATATCACCCGGACATGACAGAAATATACAAAGAATGTAGAAGTAAGCACCTTTTCAAGCCTCTGCTTGTATAATATCTAATATCTCATTGGCTAAATGAGATAACTCATTGGCTAAATCACATAATTGAGTCTACAGTAATGATAGGATGATATTATAAAGTTACCTGGCAAAGGGCCTAGTTACATGGAGCGACAAAGAATTGGGTGCATTTACAATCTATATCAGAAAGCATCAGTTTTCATTTCTTTGTTTGAGATGGAGTCTCGCTCTGTTGCCCAGGCTGGAATGCTCAGCCGCAACCTCCACCTCCCAGGTTCAAGCGATCCTCCTGCCTCAGCCTCCTGAGTAGCTGGGATTATAGGTGCCTGCCACCACACCCAGCTAATTTTTGTATTTTTAGTAGAGATGGGGTTTCACCATGTTGGCCAGGCTAGTCTCGAACTCGTGACCTCAAGTGATCTGCTGACTTTGGCCTCCCAAAGTGTTGGGATTACAGGTGTGAGCCACCGTGCCTGGCCCATTTCTTCATATTCATGACAGTAGGTATTCTTCAGGCACTTAATAGGTGCTAAACATATTTTTCCCATTAATATGTACAGTCAGTGTGAAAAGTGTGTGATATTCTTTTGTATAGGAACAGAGACTAGGGTAATTAAATAATTCACAGACGTACTAGAATTGGTGATGTGCATCTAAGATTTTCTGACTTCAGAGTGTAATTGCATTCATCTGATTGTAATCATGTAGATGGTATCCTTAATTTTCTCCCTAAGTTATTCCACTGTTATTTTGAGGAAACATTATGTGTGTGTTTTATCATACCTTCTCTACTGAATATCTTGTTTCAGCCCTGCCAGGATCTTTTCTCTCCTCCTCTTACGGCAGTAGCGTCTTGATTTTCTTTTAGAGAATCACCTTTTCTGCCATTCTTGAGTTCCATATGATTTGGATGAGGCTGACTTGCCCCTGGGATTGATGTCTGGCCATTGGTCACAGTGAGTGAGTGGTTCAGGGATCCCTCTGAGATTTGGTTGGTGGAGTTCTCGGGAAAGAGATTTCTTTTCTCTAGCGTAGCTAAGCTCATAGCCTAAAGTGGGAAGCAGCTACCATGTGGGGAGAGCTTGCCTGTGAGTGATGCTATATGCATTTGTGTGAGACATACAGAGTGATAGATAAGAATTATTTGTGTGTACTTGGATCCAGCTGTGCATGCTCTAAAAAACCTACTTGAGCTGATAATTTTGCTCACGCCCATTTAATTGGGTTTTTATTACCTGGAACCAAAAGTTTTAACTAACGCTGTTTTTTTGTTTGTTTTTTTGTTTTTGAGATGGAGTTTCACTCTTGTTGTTGCCCAGGCTGGAGTGCAGTGATGCGATCTTGGCTCACTGCAGCCTCCGTCTCCCAGGTTCAAGCAATTCTGCTGCCTCAGCCTCCCTAGTAGCTAGGATTACAGGTGCCCCCCACCACACCTGGCTAATGTTTTGTATTTTTAGTAGAGATGGGGTTTCACCATGTTGGCCAGGCTCGTCTCCGACTCCTGACCTTAGGTAATCCACCTGCCTCGGCCTCCCAAAGTGCTGGGGTTACAGGCATGAGCCACCATGCCCGGCCTGTCTAACGCTTTTGTTTTGTTTTGAGACAGAGTCTTGCTCCATCGCCCAGGCTGGAGTGCAATGGTGTGATCTTGCCTTAACGGCAACCTCTGCCTCCCAGGTTCAAGTGATTCTCCTGCCTCAGCCTCACGAGTAGCTGGGATTACAGGCATGCACCACCATGCCCAGCAAATTTTGTATTTTTTTTTTAGTAGATACGGAGTTTCTCCTTGTTGGTCAGGCTGGTCTTGAACTCTGGAACTCAGGTGATCCTCCCGCCTCGGCCTCCCAAAGTGCTAGGATCACAGGTCTGAGCTGGCCATCTAACGCCGTTTTTATTTTATTTTTATTTTTATTTATTTATTTATTTACTTTTTTTTTGAGATGGAGTCTCGCTCTGTCGCCCAGGCTGGAGTGCGGTGGCATGATCTCGGCTCACTGCAAGTTCTGCCTCCCGGGTTGAAGCAATTCTGCCTCAGTCTCCTGAGTAGCTGGGATTACAGGCACGCGCCACCACGCCCAGCTAATGTTTTTCTATTTTTAGTAGAGACAGGATTTCACCGTATTGGCCAGGCTGGTCTCAAACTCCTGACCTTGTGATCCACCCACCTCAGCCTCCCAAAGTAATGGGATTATAGGCATGAGCTACGGCGCCCGGCCCTAATGCGCTTTTTTTTTTTTTCCTAATTTTTTTTTTTTGTACTTTAAGTTCTAGGGTACATGTGCACAGCGTGCAGGTTTGTTACATATATATGCATGTGCCATGTTGGTGTGCTGCACCCATTAACTCATCATTTACATTAGGTATATCTCCTAATGCTATCCCTCCCCACTACCCCCTCCCCACAGTAGGACCCAGTGTGTGATGCTCCCCTTCCTGTGTCCAAGTGATCTCATTGTTCAGTTCCCACCTATGAGTGAGAACATGCGGTATTTGGTCTTCTGTTCTTGCGATAGTTTGCTGAGAATGATGGTTTCCAGCTGCATCCATGTCCCTACAAAGGACTCAAACTCATCCTTTTTGATGGCTGCATAGTATTCCATGGTGTATATGTGCCACATTTTCTTAATCCAGTCTGTCACAGATGGACATTTGGGTTGATTCCAAGTCTTTGCTATTGTGAATAGTGCCACAGTAAACATACATGTGCATGTGTCTTTATAGCAGCATGACTTATAATCCTTTGGGTATATCCTCAGTAATAGGATGGCTGGGTCAAATGGTATTTCTAGTTCTAGATCCTTGAGGAATTGCCACACTGTTTTCCACAATGGTTGAACTAGTTTACAGTCCCACCAACAGTGTAAAAGTGTTCCTATTTTTCCACATCCTCTCCAGCACCTGTTGTTTCCTGAGTTTTTAATGATTGCCTTTCTAACTGGTGTGAGATGGTATCTCGTTGTGGTTTTGATTTGCATTTCTCTGATGGCCAGTGATGATGAGCATTTGTTCATGTGTCTGTTGGCTGTATGAATGTTTTTTGAGAAGTGTCTGTTCATATCCTTTGCCCACTTTTTGATGGGGTTGTTTGGTTTTTTCTTGTAAATTTGATTGAGTTCTTTATAGGTTCTGGATAGTAGCCCTTTGTCAGATGAGTAGATTGCAAAAATTTTCTCCCATTCTTTAGGTTGCCTGTTCACTCTGATGGTAGTTTCTTTTGCTGTGCGTAAGCTCTTTAGTTTAATTAGATCCCATTTGTCAATTTTGGCTTTTGTTGCTGTTGCTTTTGGTGTTTTAGACATGAAGTCCTTGCCCATGCCTATGTCCTGAATGGTATTACCTAGGTTTTCTTCTAGGGTTTTTATGGTTTTAGGTCTAACATTTAAGTCTCTAATCCATCTTGAATTAATTTTCATATAAGGAGTAAGGAAAGGATCCAGTTTCAGCTTTCTACTTGTGGCTAGCCAGTTTTCCCAACACCATTTATTAAATAGGGAATCCTTTCCCCATTTCTTGTTTTTCTGAGGTTTGTCAAAGATCAGGTGGCTGTAGATGTGTGGTATTATTTCTGAGGACTCTGTTCTGTTCCGTTGGTCTGTCTATCTGTTTTGGTACCAGTACCATGCTGTTTTGGTTACTGTAGCCTTGTAGTATAATTTGAAGTCCGGTAGCGTGATGCCTCCAGCTTTGTTCTTTTGGCTTAGGATTGTTTTGGCAATGTGGGGCCTTTTTTGGTTCCATATGAACTTTAAAGTAGTTTTTTCCAATTCTGTGAAGAAAGTCATTGGTAGCTTAATGGGGATGGCATTGAATCTATCAATTACCTTGGGCAGTATGGCCATTTTCACAATATTGATTCTTCTTATCCATGAGCATGGTATGTTCTTCCATTTGTTTGTGTCCTCTTTTATTTCACTGAGCAGTGTTTTGTAGTGTTCCTTGAAGAGGTCCTTCACATCCCTTGTAAGTTGGATTCGTAGGTATTTTATTCTCTTTGAAGCAATTGTGAATGGGAGTTCATTCATCATTTGGCTCTCTGTCTGTTACTGGTGTATAAGTATGCTTGTGATTTTTGCACATTGATTTTGTATCCTGAGACTTTGCTGAAGTTGCTTTCAGCTTTAGGAGATTTTGGGCTGAGACAATGGGGTTTTCTAAATATACAATCATGTCATCTGCAAACAGGGACAATTTGACTTCTTCTTTTCCTAACTGAATACCCTTTATTTTTTTCTCTTACCTGATTTCCCTAGCCAGAACTTCCAACACCATGTTGAATAGGAGTGGTGAGAGAGGGCATCCCTGTCTTGTGCCAGTTTTCAAAGGGAATGCTTCCAGTTTTTGCCCATTCAGTATGATATTGGCTGTGGGTTTGTCATAAATAGCTCTTATTATTTTGAGCTACATTCCATCAATACCGAATTTATTGAGTGTTTTTAACATGAAGGGCTGTTGAATTTTGTCAAAGGCCTTTTCTGCATCTATTGAGATAATCATGTAGTTTTTGTCTTTGGTTCTGTTTATATGCTGGATTACATTTATTGATTTGCGTATGTTGAACCAGCCTTCCATCCCAGGGATGAAGCCCACTTGATCATGGTAGATAAGCTTTTTGATGTGCTGCTGGATTTGGTTTGCCAGTATTTTATTGAGGATTTTTGCATTGATGTTGATCAGGGATATTGGTCTAAAATTCTCTTTTTTGGTTGTATCTCTGTCAGGCTTTGGTATCAGGATAATGTTGGCCTCGTAAAATGAGTTAGGGAGGATTCCCTCTTTTTCTATTGATTGGAATAGTTTCAGAAGGAATGGTACTAACTCCTCCTCGTACCTCTGGTAGAATTTGGCTGTGAATCCGTCGTCTGGTCCTGGACTTTTTTTGGTTGGTAGGCTATTAATTATTGCCTCAATTTCAGAGCCTGCTATTATTGGTCTATTCAGGGATTCAACTTCTTCCTGGTTTGGTCTTGGGAGAGTTGTAAGTGTCCAGGAAATTATCCATTTCTTCTAGGTTTTCTAGTTGATTTGCGTAGAGGTGTTTATAGTATTCTCTGATGGTAGTTTGTATTTCTGTGGGGTCGGTGGTGATATCCCCTTTATCATTTTTTATTGTGTGTATTTGATTCTTCTCTTTTCTTCTTTATTAGTCTTGCTAGCGGTCTATCAATTTTGTTGATCTTTTCAAAAAACCAGCTCCTGGATTCATTGATATTTTGGAGGGTTTTTTGTGTCTCTATCTCCTTCAGTTCTGCTCTGATCTTAGTTATTTCTTGCCTTCTGCTCGCTTTTGGATGTGTTTGCTCTTGCTTCTCTAGTTCTTTTAATTGTGATGTTAGGGTGTCAATTTTAGATCTTTCCTGCTTTCTCTTGTGGGCATTTAGTGCCATAAATTTCCCTCTACACACTGCTTTAAATGTGTCCCAGAGATTCTGGTATGTTGTATCTTTGTTCTCATTGGTTTCAAAGAACATCTTTATTTCTGCCTTCATTTCGTTATGTACCCAGTAGTCATTCAGGAGCAGGTTGTTCAGTTTCCATGTAGTTGAGCGGTTTTGTTTGAGTTTCTTAGTCCTGAGTTCTAGTTTAATTTCTCTGTGGTCTGAGAGACAGTTTGTTGTAATTTCTGTTCTTTTACATTTGCTGAGGAGTGCTTTACTTCCAACTATGTGGTCAATTTTAGAATAAGTGCGATGTGGTGCTGAGAAGAATGTATATTCTGTTGATTTGGGGTGCAGAGTTCTGTAGACGTCTATTAGGTCCGCTTGGTGCAGAGTTGAGTTCAAGTCCTGGATATCCTTGTTAACTTTCTGTCTCGTTGGTCTGTCTAATGTTGACAGTGGGGTTTTAAAGTCTCCCATTATTATTGTATGGGAGTCTAAGTCTCTTTGTAAGTCTCTAAGGACTTGCTTTATGAATCTGGGTGCTCCTGTATCGGGTGCATATATATTTAGGATAGTTAGCTCTTCCTGTTGAATTGATCCCTTTACCATTATGTAATGGCCTTCTTTGTCTCTTTTGATCTTTGATGGTTTAAAATCTGTTTTATCAGAGACTAGGATTGCAACCCCTGCTTTTTTTTGTTCTGCATTTGCTTGGTTGATCTTCCTCCATCCCTTTATTTTGAGCCTATGTGTGTCTCTGCATGTGAGATGGGTCTCCTGAATACAGCAATCTGATGGGTCTTGACTCTCTCCAATTTGCCAGTCTGTCTTTTAATTGGACCGTTTAGTCCATTTACATTTAAGGTTAATATTGTTATCTGTGAACTTGATCCTGTCATTGTGATATTAACTGGTTATTTTGCTCACTAGTTGATGCAGTTTCTTCCTAGCATCGATGGACTTCACATTTTGACATGTTTTTGCAATGGCTGGTATCTGTTGTTCCTTTCCGTGTTTAGTGCTTCCTTCAGGATCTCTTGTAGGGCAGGCCTGGTGGTGACAAAATCTCTAAGCATTTGTCTGTCTATAAAATATTTTATTTCTCCTTCACTTATGAAACTTAGTTTGGCTGGATTGAAATTCTGGGTTGAAAATTCTTTTCTTTAAGAATGTTGAATATTGGTCCCCACTCTCTTCTGGCTTGGACAGTTTCTGCTGAGAGATCTGCTGTTAGTCTGGTGGGCTTCCCTTTGTGTGTAACCCAACCTTTCTCTCTGGCTGCCCTTAACATTTTTTCCTTCATTTCAACTTTGATGAATCTGACAATTATGTGTCGTGGAGTTGCTCTTCTCGAGGAGTATCTTTGTGGCGTTCTCTGTATTTCCTGAATTTGAATGTTGGCCTGCCTTACTAGGTTGGGGAAATTCTCCTGGATGATATCCTGCAGAGTGTTTTCCAACTTGATTCCATTTTCTCCGTCACTTTCAGGCACACCAATCAGACGTAGATTTGGTCTTTTCACATAATCCCATACTTCTTGGAGGCTTTGGTCATTTCTTTTTACCCTTTTTTCTCCACACTTCTCTTCTCGCTTCATTTCATTCATTTGATCTTCAATCGCTGATACTCTTTCTTCCAGTTGATCGAGTCGGTTACTGAAGCTTGTGCGTTTGTCACGTATTTCTCATGTTATGGTTTTCATCTCTGTCAGATCTTTTAAGGTCTTCTCTGCATTGATTATTCTAGTTACCCATTCATCCATTCTTTTTTCAAGGTTTTTAGTTTCTTTGCGCTGGTTACATAGTTCCTCCTTTAGCTCTGAGAAGTTTGATAGACTGAAACCTTCTTCTCTCAACTCGTCAAAGTCATTCTCCATCCAGCTTTGTTCCGTTGCTGGCGATGAGCTGTGTTCCTTTGGAGGGGGAGATGTGCTCTGATTTTTTGAATTTCCACCTTTTCTACTCTGCTTTTTCCCCATCTTTGTGGTTTTATCTGCCTTTGGTCTTTGGTGATGGTGACGTACTGATGGGGTTTTGGTGTGTCCTTTCTGTTTGTTAGTTTTCGTTCTAACAGTCAGGACCCTTAGCTGTAGATCTGTTGGAGTTTGCTTGAGGTCCACTCCAGACCCTGTTTGCCTGGGTATCAGCAGCGGAGGCTGCAGAAGATAGGAATATTGCTGAACAGCAAGTGTTGCTGTCTGATTCTTGCTCTGGAAGCTTCGTCTCAGGGGTGTACCCTGCTGTGTGAGGTGTCAGGCTGCACCTGGTAGGGGATGTCTCCCAGTTAGGCTATTCAGGAGTCAGGGACCCACTTGAGCAGGCAGTCTGTCCGTTCTCAGATCTCAACCTCCGTGCTGGGGTTGAGCTATCAGACAGGAGCATTTACCTCTACCGAGGTTTCTGCTGCTTTTTGTTTAGCTATGCCCTGTCCCCAGAGGAGGAGTCTACAGAGGCAGGCAGGCCTCCTTGAGCTGCGGTGGGCTCCACCCAATTCGAGCTTCCCGGTGGCTTTGTTTACCCACTTAAGCCTCAGCAATGGCGGGCGCTCTTCCCCCAGCCTCGCTGCTGCCTTGCAGTTAGACCTCAGACTGCTGTGCTAGCAATGAGGGAGGCTCCGTGGGTGTGGGACCCTCCGGGCCAGGTGTGGGATATAATCTCCTGGTGTGCTGTTCGCTAAGACCCTTGGTAAAGCGCAGTATAGGGTGGGAGTTACCCGATTTTCCAGGTGTTGTCTGTCTCAGTTTCCCTTGGCTAGGAAAAGGGATTCACTTCCCCCTTGCACTTCCCAGGTGAGGCGATGCCTCGCCCTGCTTCAGCTCTCGCTGGTCGGGCTGCACCAGCTGACCAGCACTGATTGTCCGGCACTCCCCAGTGAGATGAACCTGGTACCTCAGTTGAAAATGCAGAAATCACCTGTCTTCTGTGTCACTCACGCTGGGAGCTGGAGGCTGGAGCTGTTCCTATTTGGCCATCTTGGGCCCTCCCCCCTCATGTGCTTTTTAATCCTCTTTCCTTCCCTTCTTTTCTTTCTCTTCCTTCCCTTCCCTCTCTTCCCTCCCTTCCTTTCTTTCCTTCTACCCTATCTCCCCTCCCATCTTCCTCCCTGCTTGCCTTCCTTTCTTTCTCTCTTTCAGCCCCCACTCTCTTACCCTATTGCTCTACCCCTCCACTCTGACAGAGTCTTGCTCTGTCACCCATGCTGGAGTGCAGTGGTGTGATCGATGAGTAGCTGACACCACAGGCATGTGCCATCATGCCCAGCTAATCTTTTATTATTTTTGTAGAGATAGGGTTTTCCTATGTTGCCCTGGCTGGTCTCGAACTCCTGAGCTCAGATGATTCTCCCGCCTTGGGCTTCCAAAGTGCTGGAATTACAGGTGTGAACCACTGTGCCCAGCTAATACTGTTTTCTTTCTCTAGAAAGATACCTCTGTGAGGGGAGCAGAAAAGAAATAGGTCACTACAGGTGGACAACGCACAAAAAAAAAAAAAAAAATTATCTAGCCTTATGGAATTGGGAAAGGTTTGTTTACCTGGGATGATACTGTTACTAGAAGGGAGTAGTAGGGAGCAGTATGAGGGGAAGATCTACTTAATTTCAGGAAGTAGAAAAAATAGACTTAACCACTTCAAGGCATTCTCTTATTCCTTTTTAGTGAATTCTTCAGTCACCTGTGAATACTAAGATAGTATAGATATATATGTGTGTGTATAGTACATGTTTGAATCTTGCAGAGTTAATTTTACTTGTAGTTATTTCTATCTCACAAGACATGTTAGCCAAAAAAATAGTGTTGTGATTGTTGGTTATGATACCACAACCCACAAACATGATTTAAGTAAATGGAAGAGTTTAATTAGTGTATTATTGAAATAAAAAGAACAGACATCCATTCCCAAAGCCATCCTCTGTACTTTTGTATTTCTTGGAAATGTTAAAGGCTTAAATTCCAGTATGCCATTATCCCATTGTGTTTCGATAGATGTTAATTTTATATGTGGGTAAATGGTTGTGTGAATTGATGCTGCTATAAATTTATTATGTCCAGCTTCAGCTGGACTCTCAGTGGTAGGAATTCTTTTGTGTATTCCTGGTTGATCCCTGCAGTTTACCACAGTGGCTCTTTAGCCTCTATGTACTGCTACTTCTCTCTCAGCTGATGACCTTGTCACCTGCAGAACAGTGAAAATTGAGGCTATTGAAAGTGAATATTCCACAGCATCCTCCCTTTTACCCAGGACTACTTAGAAAATTTTAGAAAAATATTACCTAAAGCATTGTTTCAAAGTATTGATCGCTTGAACAAAACCACTACCCTAGATGATCTTGGGCAGGTTAGGGGAATCTATGTTTTTAAAACACGTGTCTCAAATGATGCTTGGACACACTGAAGTTTGGAAGCCATAGTCAAGTGAATAAGATTACTTTAACCAGCATGCAAGATTCTCCAAGATGTCTGATCCCAGGCTATTTCTTCAGTCTCACCTCTCTCTGTATATCCTGCCCAGTCCCTATTCCCTAACCCCTGAAGTATTTTTACCATAAAATAGCTCACTCTTTTTCTAGTGTACCAGACTAAAATTGAGTAAGAGGTAGTGTTCTGTTTATTGTGATTCAAGTTATTTAAGGAAAAATAAAAACTAAAATGAGAAAGAGGGAGTGTTGATTTTTAGACAGTTTGGTGTACCCTTAATGACTTTAACACAGTGATTTTTAAAAGAGGTTAGGTGGGAGGAATTGTGCACTTGAGAACCACTGTATTAGAAGTATTAGAGATAGTAAGGACTGTAGTTTTTCTATTTGTGTGTATTGTGATGAGACATGTGAAATGTGACCTTTAACAGGTGAAACATTTTACCTAGTTTTACTTCAAAGTGGAATGCTTTCCTTTTTGTTCAGAACATGTTACTCTGAGGTTTCTGAAGCACCAGCAAGTGGATTAAGTAAAGGGCTGGGGATTTTCCACAGACAAATTGGTAAAAGTTGGAGGTGGGCAGCAGGCAGAAAAAGAAGACCTTTTAGATTGTATGTGAGTATAAAATGTTGATGCTCCTTCCAGAACTACAGGGATACTTACTGACATACTATGTGTGTGACAAGTTTGCTAGAGAAACAAACCATAAATAATGATAGGCATAATAAAGGGTGAGACTATCATGAATTTCCTCACAGTGGTGCTGCGGTCAGAAAGAAATATTCAATATGATTGTCACCATTCTGGCTAGCGTTTAGTAATTTGGCTTGTCATTACTTTCAGGGATGATCATAATGTGGAGTGTCATTAGGGAGGGGAAAATTTTATGAATGTTTGGATACTTAGGGTTTTTTTTTTTTTTAAATAACTGGCAGTTTCTAATATTGTTTATATTTTTCTGTCAGGAACTCGCAGATCCGTACTTTTAACCAGCATGAATGAATTTGTAACTTAGATTCTAGAACCCTGCCTGGCAGATGACCTGGTGGATAGGGCCATCTGTGTCCTTTACACAGATACAAACTATTCTTTCTCTACTGGCTCTCCCTGTTCTTTGCTAAATTTGAGAAAACCTTAAAAAAGTGACGTTCTCTTCTCAACCATATGGCACATTGCAGTATTGTGCTTATATTTATCAGGACACTTTGTATTGCAAATGACAGAAACCCAACTCAGATTAGTTTAAGTCAAAAAGGTCATTTTGTGGGTTTATGAACTTGGAAGTTCAGAGCATAAAATTAGGTTCTGACAAGACAGGATCCAGGACTTTTAACTGATATCATCAGGAATGTTTCCATATTTCCATCTATAAGCATTTCGTTGTACTTTTGGCTTTGTTCTTTGGCAGGTATGATGGTAAAGATGGTCAGTGGCATCTGTTGCCCAGGCTGGAGTGCAGTGGCACAATCTTGGCTCACTGCAGCCTCAGCATCCCGGGTTTAAGTGATTCTCCTGCCTCAGCCTCCCAAGTAGCTGGGATTACAGGTGCCTGCAACCACACCTGGCTAATTTTTTTTGTATGTTTAATAGAGATGAAGTTTCACCATGTTGGCCAGGCTGGTCTTGAATTCCTGACCTCAGGTGATCCACCTCAGCCTCCCAAAGTGCTAGGATTATAGGTATAAGCCCCCGCACCCAGTCTAGACTTGTATGCCAGAAGGAGGCATGTGTCTCTCTCCTTTTTTTTGAGACCGAGTCTCACTCTTGTCACTCAGGCTGGAGTGCAGTGGTGTGATCTTGGCTCACTCCAAACTCTGGTCTCTAGGTTAAAGTGATTCTCGTGCCTCAGCCTCCCAAGTAGCAGGCCCTGCAGGCATGTGCTACCAAACCTGGCTAATATTTTGTATTTTTAGTAGAGAAGGGGTTTCACCATGTTGCCTAGGCTGGTCTCAAACTCCTGAGCTCAAGCAGTCCACTCTTGGCATCCCAAAGTGGTGGCCTGATGTGAGCCGCCACACCTGGCCTGATGTGTCTCTCTTTCTGTATAGTACCAGCCAGACTGAGTGGATGGAAGGACATTGGCCAGGCTTGGGTCATGTAGCCCATCCCTGAGCCAGTCACTGTGGCCAGTGGAGTGTAGTTCTCTGACTTGACCAGCAACAAGTGCCTGCTTTTGGAGAGGGTCTTGAGATCATCCTTCCCTTAGGGCTTGAAGGAGAAGAGTGGTTCTTCAAATGAAAATTGGATACTGTTACCTAAGAGAAATGGATATAGGTTAGGCAAAAATTAGTAAATATTCTAACCATGAATCTAGATCTAATTTTAAAGAAATTGACTGACGTGGTGGGTTGAATTGTGTCCCCCAGAAAGATACATTGAAGTCTTAACCTCCAGTACCTGTGAATTTTAGCTTATTTATATAGAGAGTCTTTGCAGTTAAGATGAAGTCATACTAGATTAGGGTGGCCCCTAATCCAACAAGTGATATCTCCAGAAGAAGTGGGAAACGAGGATACAGACACGGAAGATGGAGGCAGAGATTAGAGTTATACTGCCACAAGCCAAGGAATGCCAAGGATTGTTGGCAACCACCGGAAGCTAGGAAAAAACAAGAAAGGATTCTTTTCTAGAGCCTTTGGAGGGATCATGGCCCTGTCAGTACCTTGGTTTCTGACTTCTAGCCTTAGAATTGCAATGTTGTTTTCAGCCAGTTACCCAGTTTGTGGTAATATGTTGCAGCAGTCCTAGAAAGCTAATACAGACTATATTTGGCACATGGCTGAAATTTAATTTTGAGTAATCCCATCATTTTGAAATGCTGACCATAAGTTTTCCCGGTGGATATCTTCAGAAAATGTGATGTTACTTTGTGGTTGGTTATATTTATGGAACTTTACCTTTTAGTCTATAGTTAAGAGTTTAGCTGAACCTGTGTTCCTTGTTGATGGACAGCTAAACATTTCTCAGTGTGTTCTATTCAGCAGTCATGTGTGAAAACTAATAGAAGAAATGAAGTGAAACACCTACAGTAAATACATGCCAATATCCTGAGTATAAAAGGAAGAGTATGTTTGGGGCAATTAGCTGTTGAAGTAGGGATACTTAGTATTTTGGTGAGTCCAAGCAAAAACTTAATAACTTGAATGATATTTCCAGGTTCTAGTTCATTTTCAGCAAACGAAGAGTTGGATAACACCTTTAAGGTTGGCTGGACTTTGAAAAAAACATATATGTTATGAATATTCTTTTGGTTTCTAATTTATAGAAAGTGGGTATCTTCTATAGATACTGTAATTCTTGTTCAGAAGCTTTGTGTTGTGACAAATTCATTTTTGAGGAACCTGAGACTTTAGTGGAAAAACAGATTTTAGGAGACCTATGCAAGTAGTTTTAAATCCATATGCTCTCCCTCCCAACCCCACTAAAATTCACTAAAATGAAATAACAGTAAGTAAAGAAAATGTCATAAGTTCATAATGATGAATGCAGTAAGCTTCTTTTAACACTTATAAATATTTTTGACAGTGGTGGTGTGAGTGTGGGAAAACAAAATCTGTTTTTCCTCTGCTCACACCATATTACAGTAATCACAGTCTTCAACACAGAAGAGGTCTGTGACCAAATGTGGATTTTTTTCCCCCACCAACAAGTAGGCAATCAATTCTGCAGTGGACACTAGGTGGGTCTTTCTCCTCTCCCTCTCCCTCTCCCTCTCCCTCTCCCTCTCTTCTCTCTTCTCTCTTCTCTCTTCTCTCTTCTCTCTTCTCTCTTCTCTTCTCTTCTCTTCTCTCTTTTTCTTTTTTTTGAGACAGGGTGTCTCACTCCGTCACCTGGGCTGGAGTTCAGTGCGCGATCACAGCTCACTGCATCCTCCACTTCCTGGGTTCAAGTGATTCTCCTGCCTCAGCTGCCTGAGTAGCTGGGGTTACAGATGCGTGCCATCACACCCGGCTCATTTTTGTATTTTTAGTACAGACGGGGTTTCACCATGTTCCAGGCTGGTCTCCAGTGATCTGCCTGCTTCGGCCTCCCAAAGTGCTGGGATTGCAGGGGTGAGCCACTGCGCCCAACCAAGGTGGTGTCTTCCACTTCAATTCCAACACTGTCTACCTGGAGATACCATCAGATCCCACATGTGAGGGCTCCGTCTCTAAGACTGACCCTCCTCCTTCGTACACCAGTCTTAAGTCTGGGCCTCTGGAACTTCTTACTGACTGTCTTCAAGTTGGGGTTCCCATAACTCCCTCTTTGCATTTGATTACTTTGCTAGAGTAGCCCACAAAACTCAGGGAAACATGGCCGGGCGCGGTGGCTCAAGCCTGTAATCCCAGCACTTTGGGAGGCCGAGACGGGCGGATCACGAGGTCAGGAGATCGAGACCATCCTGGCTAACACGGTGAAACCCTATCTCTACTAAAAATACAAAAACTAGCCGGGCGAGGTGGCGGGTGCCTGTAGTCCCAGCTACTCCGGAGGCTGAGGCAGGAGAATGGCGTAAACTCGGGAGGCGGAGCTTGCAGTGAGCTGAGATCCGGCCACTGCACTCCAGTCCGGGCGACAGAGTGAGACTCCGCCTCAAAAAAAAAAAAAAAAAAAAAACTCAGGGAAACACTTATTTACAGTTATTAGTTTATTATAAGTGATATTACGAAGATACAGATGAAGAGATGCATAGGGCAAGGCATGGAGGAAGGGGCACAGAGCTTTCATGCCCTCCCTGGGCACACTACTCTCCAGGAACCTCCACATGTTCAAGTATCTGGAAGCTCTCTAAACCCAATCCTTTTAAGTTTTTATGGGAGGCTTCATTACATAGGCATGATTTTCTTTTTCTTTTTCTTTTTTTTTTTTTTTTTTTTTTTGAGATAGCGTCTCACTCTGTTGCCCAGGCCGGAGTGCTGTGGCATAACCTTGGCTCGCTCTAGCCTCGATCTGAAGCAGTCCTCCCACCTCAGCCTCCTGTGTAGCTGGGACTACAGGTATGCACCACCATCCCTGGCTAATTGTTGTATTTTTTTTGTAGAGATGGGGTTTCACCATATTACCCAGGCTGATCTTGAACTCCTGACCTCAGGTGATCCGCCTGCCTCAACCTCCCAAAGTGCTGGGATTACAGGCGTGCACCAACAAGTCCAGCCACATAAGCATGATTGGTAAACTGTTGGCCATTGGTGATCAACTTAACCGTCAGCCCCTTTCCCTTTTCCAGCGTTTGGAAGGTGGGTTGCAAGTCCCAACCCTCTAATCCTGCCTTGGTCTTCCTGGTGACCAGCTCCCATCCTGAAGCTACCTAGGGATTGCCAGCACCGTCAAGTCATTACTGTACAAAAAGATAACACTTTGTAGTCTCTAAGGATTTTAGGAGTTAAAGAAGGTCCAAGACCGAATATATATTTCAGAATATCGTGAGTACCTTTTTTAAAGTTTAGTAATATGTTGTTTTTTTTTTTTGAAACAGAGTTTTGCTCTTGTGGCCCAGGCTGGAGTGCAATCGCGTGATCTCAGCTCACTGCAACCTCTGCCTCCTGGGTTGAAGCAATTCTCCTGCTTCAGCCTCCCAGGTAGCTGGGATTACAGACACCACCACCACACACCTGGCTAAATTTTGTATTTTTAGTAGAGATGGGGTTTCACCATGTTGGCCAGGCTGGTATCGTACTCCTGACCTCAAGTGATCCACCCGCCTCAGCCTCCCAGAGTGCTGGGATTAGAGATGTGAGCCACCACGCCCAGCCAAAGTAATATGTTTTCTTTTTCTTTTTCTTTTTTTTTTGAGATGGAGTCTCACTCTGTTGCTCAGGCTGGAGTGCAGTGGCAAGCTCTTGGCTCACTGCACCCTCTGCCTCTTTGGTTCAAGTAATTCTTCTGCCTCAGCCTCCTGAGTAGCTGTGATTACAGGCATGCGCCACCACACTCAGCTAATTTTTGTATTTTTAGTAGAGATGGGGTTTCACCATGTTAGCCAGGCTGGTCTTGAACTCCTGACCTCAAGTTATCTACCCACCTTGGCCTCCCAAAGTGCTGGAATTACAGGTGTGAGCCACCATGCCTGGTCCATCTTGTGAATTTTCTGATTTTTTCACATTCAGAATTGATTTTCTGGGAATGGATTCTAAAAGTTTGATAGCATCGTTAGTGCTTGGAAACGTGAAGTGTGTGGATTGGGATAGCATGATCAGATTTTTCTGAGGTCGTCCCTTTTCAAGAAAGCATAGACTGGTGGTGTGCAGTCTTTAAACTGCTCAAAAGGAGTTTAGGAAAACTGCTCAAATTTTGCCCGAAGGCTTGGTCTTGTATTTACCTTAGGCGTTTTCTAAAATAGTTTTTCTCTAGTAAGTTTAAGTTGATATTTTTGGTTTGATTTAGTGTGTTCTATAGAATGCTAGATGCCTTCTTTCATGATGCTATCTTTTATCTCTAACCTGCCTATTTTATCTGTTGTTTTTGGCACTTTATTCTTTCTGTATCAGTTAGCATTATGTTTACTGAGTGTTGGAGGAACTGTTTTGAGCTTTTTGGTAGGAATGTCACTTTGTATGTTTACATTCTGATGTGAAACACCCGTCCCTGAGCAGTTATGTTTCTATAGCTAATGATGCCATTAAATATTAACTTGGCAGTAGTTTATGAACCTTATTGCCTAATTTCTTTAGGTCCAATATCTTAGAAACTCTGGAAGCACATCATAAAATACACAACAGAGATTAAAGGTTATAAGAATAAATGTGCCCAACTAAGAAGGGACCAATAGGTAGAAGAAAAAGGATAGGAAATAATGACACAGAGTACAGTCCAATATTCTGAGAGCCAAGTTGAAAAGGAAGTAGATACGCGAGTAATGACTCATAGATGCTAATCCAAAATGTTCTCTGTCAAATAAAGGTATATTGACTTTCAGTTGATTTTTCAAACAAGGAAAAATCCTTATTTGCTTTAGGGACAGTCTTTGTTTAGATGGTGTGATTGGATTGTATTTTTTATTCACTGAGCCAAATGTTCTGTGAACATCTTTACTAGCTACCAAGCGCTATGGGGGGGATACAGTGATGTGCAAAGCAGACTCTGTTCCTGCTCGCATGGCACTTAGAATATAATGGGAAAAATAGGGACATCAGTAACACGAGGAACCAGATAAAAGCTCTGAAAAGAGACATTGTTCTCTGCGTGTATGTATGGTCATGCGCCTCTTAACAACGTTTCAGTCAACAACAGACCACATATATGAGAGTAATCTTGTAAGATTATAATACCGTATTTTTACTGTATCTTTTTTTTGTTTAGTTATGTTTAGATATACACATACTTACCATTGTGTTACCATTGCCAACAGCATTCAGTACAGTGGCATGCTGTAAATTTGTAGCCTACGAGCAGTAGCCTAGGTGTGTAGTAGGCTATACTGTCTAGGTTTGTGTAAGTACACCCTGTGATGTTCACACAACAACACACTTGTTGACATATTTCTCAGACCGTGTACCTGTTGTTAAGCGCTCAAGACTATAATTGTGCTTTAGTGGGGATGGATTGGAGTAATAGAAACTCAGAAGAATTTCTGAGAAAAGAAAATTTAATTTGAGAGACGAGAGATTAGTAGGAGTTGATTAACTATGGGCAGGAGGTGGGGGAAGTGTGGTTGGTACAAGGGACCGTAGGATATCAACATATATTTTCAGAAGACAGAAGAAGGAAAGTTAGATCTTAATTTCCCTCTTAAGACTCACACTGGTTTATACAAAATTTATATTTTCGTCTCACCATTTGATATGCTTAAACATGCCTTTATAAGGTTCAGTTTTAACTGTGGAATATTAGGCTGTTTTAAAAAAATTAGGGAAACTGTGAAAATTGGAAGGGGGCGCTGGATGAGTATATTGTTAAAATTTTACGGGAAGAAAAGATATACCTAGGCACTAGATATTTCTGTAAATGCATAGCTGTACAATTGCTCCCATTGGAGAAGCATGAAGGCATTTTTTTTTTTAATTTTTTATTTTTTTGAGATGGAGTCTTGCTCTGTCGCCCAGGCTGGAGTGCAGTGGCGCGATCTCGGCTCACAGCAAGCTCCACCTCCCGGATTCATGCCATTCTCCTGCCTCAGCTTCCCAAGTAGCTGGGACTATAGGCACCTGCTACCACGCCGGGCTAATTTTTTGTATTTTTAGTAGAGATGGGGTTTCACCGTGTTAGCCAGGATGGTCTCGATCTCCTGACCTTGTAATCGGCCTGCCTTGGCCTCCCAAAGTGCTGGGATTAAAGGCGTGAGCCACCGCGCCTGGGCATGAAGGCATTCTTAAGCAGACACTCTGTCAGTTTCTACCTCTCTCTTTTGAGATACAATTGAAATGTACAGTAGTTATAATCCCAGTAATCCCAGCACTTTGGAAGGCCGAGGTGGGTGATCACCTGAGGTCAGGAGTTCGAGACCAGCCTGACCAACATGGGGAAACCCCGTCTGTATTAAAAATACAAAAATTAGTCGGGCGTGGTGGCGCATGCCTGTAATCCCAGCTACTTGGGAAGCTGAGGCAGAAGAATCATTTGAACCCGGGAGGCAGAGATTGCAGTGAGCTGAGATCGCGCCATTGTACTCCAGCCTGGGTGATAAGAGCGAGACTCCATCTCAAAAAAAAAAAGAAAAAGGAAAAAGAGATAGAACACTGCCAGCCTCCTTGAAGGTTTGCTAGCATCCTTTTCCCGCCAATCTCTTACACTACAGTTGAGTGGCGATTGTAGGCCACCTCGGCCTCCCAAAGTGCTGGGATTACAGGCGTGAGCCACTGCGCCCCACTCAGAAGTGTTCTTTTTCTTGTTTTGGGTGATGGCAATGGGGTGTATACAACTGTCATAACTACTGTACATTTTAATTGTATCTCAAACATGATAAAAAAAAAATCACTCCTATTTGATTTTGAGAGATCAAAAGAGAGTTTTGCTCTCGTTGCCCAGGCTGGAGTACAATGCCACAATTTCGGCTCACTGCAACCTCTGCCTCCCTGCAGCCTCCTCCTCCCAGGTTCAAGCGATTCTCCTGCCTCAGCCTCCCTAGTAGCTGGGATTACAGGCACGCATCACCACACCCAGCTAATTATTTGTATTTTTAGTAGAGACGGGGTTTCACTATGTTGGCCAGGTTGGTTTCAAACTCCTGACCTCAGGCAATCCACCCGCCTCGGCCTCCCAAACTGTTGGGATTACAGACATGAGCCACTGTGCCTGGCCCCAAACAACTCTTGAAAGAGGTTATGCCACCACTTTACATTCCCACCAACAATTTATGAGAGATTGGTTTTTCCACATTTTCCCGGATTTTTGGTATTTGTCAGTCTTTTCTATGATTATTATTATTATTATTTTTTGAGACGGAGTTTTGCTCAATGCCCAGGCTGGGGGTACAATGTCGCAATCTTGGCTCACCGCAACCTCTGTCTCCCGAGTTCAAGTGATTCTTCTGCCTCAGCCTCCCAAGTAACTGGGATTACAGGTGTGCTCATCTTGGCCTCCCAAAGTGCTGGGATTGTATTTTGAGTAGAGATGGGGTTTCTCCATGTTAGTCAGGCTGGTCTCGAACTCCCGACCTCAGATGATCCGCTTGTTTCCGCCTCTCAAAGTGCTGCTATTGTGGGCATGAGCCACTGCGCCCATCCAGTCTTTTCTGTTTTAAATATTGGCCATGTGCAGTGGGCTTCACCTGTAACCCCAGTACTTGGTGAGGCTGAGGCAGGAGGATCGTTTGAGTCCAGGAGTTTGAGACCAGCCTGGGCAACATATGGAGATCTTGTCTCCCCAAAACATTTAAAAATTAGTTGGGTGTAGTGGCACCTACCTGTAGTCCCAGCTACTCAGAAGGCTGAGGTGGGAGGATCACTTGAGCTGAGGAGATTGAGACTGCAGTGAGCTGTGATCATACCACTGCATTCCAGCCTGGTTGACAGAGTGAAATTCTGTCTCAAAAAATGTATTTATAAGCCGAATGTGGTGGCTCACTTCTGTAATCTCTTTGGGAGGCCAAGATGGGAAGGCGGGAAGATGACTTGAGCCCAGGAGTTCAAGACTAGCCTGGATAACGTAGCAAAACCTCATCTCTGTTTTATGTGTGTAGATACATATTTAATCTACTTAATATGTAAAAATAATACAATATATTTATGTGTAAATATATATAAGTTTTAGAATATTTTGTCCATTTTTTCAAGATAGCCTACTGGAATTTTAACAAAGATGATGTTGAATATATTAATTTTTTTTTCTTTTTCTTTTTTGGAGATGGAGTCTCACTCTTGTTGCTCAGGCTGGAGTGCAATAGCATGATCTTGGCTCACTGCAGCCTCAGCCTCCCTGGTTCAAGCGATTCTCCTGCCTCAGCCTTCCCAAGTAGCTGGGATTACAGGTGCACACCACCACACTCAGCTTATTTTTGTATTTTTAGTAGAGACAAGATTTCTCCATGTTGGTCAGGCTGGTCTCAAACTCCTGACCTCAGGTGATCTGCCCACCTTGGCCTCCCAAAGTGCTGGGATTACAGGCATAAGCCACCGCATCCACCAGGGTCTCAGTTCTTCTTAAGGAAATATTTAGGTACACTAAACTGTAAGCTTCATGAGGACATAGAGACTTACCTGTGGTGCCCATCATTAAGCCTAAGCTAGGGAATGATGGGGCTCATAGGCAGGATCTGACTTCAGAGCCTAAACTTCTAACCATAAGTTGTTTGTTTTTGTTTCTGTTTTTGTTTTTGTTTTGAGACGGAGTCTCTCTGTCGCCTAGGCTGGAGTGCAGTGGCGTGATCTCAGCTCACTGCAAGCTCCACCTCCTGGGTTTGGGCCATTCTCCTGCCTCAGCCTCCTGAGTAGCTGGGACTACAAGCACCCACCACCACGCCTGGCTAGTTTTTTGTGTTTTTAGTAGAGATGGGGTTTCACTGTGTTAGCCACGATCGTCTCTATCTCCTGACCTCGTGATCTGCCTGCCTCTGCCTCCCAAAGTGCTGGGATTACAGGCGTGAGCCACTGCGCTCGGCCCTAAACCATAAGTTTTGACTTCTTTTTTTTTTTTTTTTTTTTTTTTTTTTGAGACGGAGTCTCGCTCTGTCGCCCAGTCTGGAGTGCAGTGGCCGGATCTCAGCTCACTGCAAGCTCCGCCTCCCGGGTTTACGCCATTCTCTCGCCTCAGCCTCCCGAGTAGCTGGGACTACAGGCGCCCGCCATCTCGCCCGGCTAATTTTTTGTATATATTTTTTTAGTAGAGACGGGGTTTCACCGTGTTAGCCAGGATGGTCTCGATCTCCTGACCTCGTGATCCGCCCGTCTCGGCCTCCCAAAGTGCTGGGATTACAGGCTTGAGCCACCGCGCCCGGCCAAGTTTTGACTTCTACTGTAAGAAGGAAAACAAACAAAAAAACACTAAACTAATTAAAACCATAATAAAATCCCCCAAAGTCAGTAGGCACTGACATATTACAACCTTCCCAAATCAGAACAAATTTCTCATATGTTGTCAACTTACCAGACATAAAGAGTAGCTCAGATCTCATAGACTCTTCAGATCTCACAGACTAATTTCAAGTCTTTTTAAAGTTTTGAAAAATACGTGCTATTTGGAATTTTATCATCCTCAAATATTAAACCTGGGCTCAAAAATCTGTTGTTTGATACTGGAAATAGTTAACTCCAGTTTTCTTCTATTAAGGTAAAATTCTTTCATCATGTCTGTGCCCTCTAAAATAACCCTCCTATTGCTTTGTCTTCCCCTTCTCCCCTCCTAGTCCTTCTGTAGTCATTCTGTTTAGAACCAAGACGCTCATGAGTTTAAGAATTAGAGCAAGAAGAAATTGGGCTAGAGATGTACAAAAGCTTTGGACAATAGTAGTTTTGCTTGTCCTCATTCATATTAGAAGTGCTGTTAATTTACTAATAAATTCTAGGTTGGAGGACAAATCTTTGCAACTGGTACCATATCAGTCAGTAATAGTTTGTTTTCCTTCGATCATATTGAGCTCCCGAAGTACAGAACAATGAGCAGATGTGAACCAAGATGCTGGGATTTTTTAAGTTTCAGATATGTGTGTTTATATATAAGAGACAGGATCTTGCTCTGTTGTCTAGGCAGGAGTGCAGTGGCATGCATGATCATAGCTCACTGCAGCCTTGAACTTTCAGGCTCAAGAGATCCCCCTGCCTTAGCCTCTCAAGTAGCTAGGCCTATAGGCATGTGCCACACCTAGCTTTTTTTTTTCTTTTCTTTTCTTTTTTTTTTCCTTGTAGAGACAAGGTTTCCCTATGTTGCCCAGGCTAGTCTCAAACTCCTGGCTACTAGTGATCCTCTTGCGTTGGCCTCCTAAAATGCTGGGACTACAGTGTGAGCTGCCACTCCCTGGCTCATTTTTTTTTTTTCTAAAGAATCAGAATAGGAAAAGGTCACTTTATTTAGACCTTTACTTTTTTCTTTTTTTGAATCAGGGTCTCACTCTGTTGCCCAGGCTGGAGTGCAGTGGCATGATCTCAGCTCAGTGCCACCTCGGCTTCCTGGACTCAAGTGATTCTCTAGCCTTAGCCTTGAGAGTAGCTGGGACTACAGGCGTGAGCCACCACGCCTGGCTAATTTTTTTTTTTTTTTTTGGTTGTTTTGTAGAAATGGAGGTTTCGCCCTGTTGCTCAGGCTGATCTTGAACTCTTGAGCTCAAAGCAAACTGGCCTGCCTTGGCCTCCCAAAGTGCTGGGATTACAGGTGTGAGCCACATGCCTGGCCTATTTAGGCCTTTTCTAAGGAGATTAGAAAATTAGTTGGTAAAATTAGTTTTAAAAAGTAACTGCAGTAGTTTATCAGTTATTATCGAACCATGATATTGTAGGCAGAAAGGAGGAGGAGCATTTTAGGAGATGTATCTTACAAAACAACAACAGTAAACAAACTGACTTAATAACCTTCTGAAGTCACAATATTGCCACTTTCGTAGAGTCAAGATAGAATCGTGGTCCTCAGTTCATCTTCTCCCCATGAAGTTTTGTAACTTTTGGTGGAGTCCCAAATAGACTCACATAGTCCGTGCCACATAGAAGCAGTTCTTCTGATCAAAAACACCTGAGATGAGGACTGCTCCCAAAATACTAGCCCTGTAGCTTGCCCCACAGTCTGTAGCTAACTCACATGCTACTGTCTCTACATAGGTAGCCATGTCTGATAGTCCACATAGCTGGAGTTAGGTGTGAACTCTATTGTGAGGGCACATGTGGCTTATGCCATTACTGCAGTGTCAGTAAAAAGTATTGCTGAACCTGTGGAAATTTCAGAGATCCCATCAGTATCAGCAGCCACACAGTTTAGCCTTTGTTACTATGAGATTTTAAGAGTGTCCAAAGAATCAGAGTGACCTGAACTGAGTGAGGATTTTAGCAAGATGCAGAGGCAGTGCTGTTTACAAATGAAGGAGGAGGCTGAATGTGGTGGCTCACACCTGTAGTCCTAGCACTTTGGGAGGCCAAGGTAAGCGGATCGCTTGAGCTCAGAAGTTCGACACCAGCCTGGGCAACGTGGTGGAACTCTCTCTCTACAAAAAATCAGCTAGGCATGGCGGTACTCACCTGTAGTCCCAGCTACTTGGGGGACTGAGGCAGGAGGATCGCTTAAGCCCAGGAGGTCTAGGCTGCAGTGAGCCGAGATCACACCACTGCACTCCGGCGTAAGACTCTGTCTTAAAAAAAAAAAAGGAAAATTACCCTAAGGAGCAAGCTAAATTAACATAAGACCATAACTGACATAATGAAGATAAAGACTATCAGTTAATTCTTCTTATAACAATAATAGCCTTAGTGTTTCAGAAGCACAATAGAGGAAGATGTTCTTATTGTATAAGCTATTTGGGGTTGGGCAGATATTTATGTGATTTCAAATGAGGTTTGTATTTAAAAGGTTATTTTTATTAAAACAGTAAATATATTTTTTAAAAAATACTATAGTATTAGATGACAGCAGGGTTACCCCAAATCCCATATGCAGAAATAACTGCCATTATTAACACTGTAGACAACTTTTATTGCATAGATACAGATAGAAGGGTGAGCAAAGGGCTAAGATGGATGAGTGGAGGGATGGATGGTTGGAAAGATAGACATAAGTTTAATAAAAATTGAGTTACATATGCTGCTTGTATTTTTAAATATTAACTTTAATTCTATTTGAATTTAGCAGAAAGGGAAATTGAAGCCATTGGTATCTTGAAGTAAATGTTAATTCACAGCACGAAGTACTGTAATTAGTTTCTAAAAGCTTCTTCTAAGTTTGTGGGGAAAAAGATTATGAGGGGGAAAAAACTAACTCATTGGGATTTTTTTAACTTTCCATTTTAGACAGTGGTTGTGCTTTGAAAGGTGAGGAAATTAGCATTCTAACATTTCTTTTCATCACCTTTTCCCTGAATTGCTGAGTTTGTAAATTATTTTAGTTTTATGCTCTCCAGGTTTATGAAATTTACATTCTTTTCTTTAATCCTAATTCCTGTGGTGGTGTTAAATTGATTCTATATTTGAATGGATTCAATATTAAGTAAGTTGTTTTGTTTTTTGATACATATATATATATGTAATTTTTTTTTTTTTTTTGAGACAGGGGCTCCCTCTGTGGCCCAGGCTGGAGTGCAGTGGTGCAATCTCAGCTCACTGTAACTTCTGCCTCCCTGGTTCAAGTGATTCTCCTGCCTCAGCCTCCTGAGTAGTTGGGATTACAGGAGCCCACCACCACAGTCCGAATAAGTTTTATAGTTTTAGTAGAGATGGGGTTTCATCATATTGGTCAGGCTGTAAATAAGTTGTTTTGATGTTAATTCTGTGGTGAACAATGATTAAAATATTCTTCTAGGATTAAACGGTGTGGGGGAAGGGATAGCATCATGGAGTTTTTAGAAAACCAGCTATTGGGTTGACTGAAGGACATTCGTGAGCTTTCGCCAACCTCTCTTGCTTGTAGAAGAGAAGACAATGGGGCACTTCAAGACCCAGAAAGAATTTTCTTGAAAATGATTTGCTTTACTGAATGGAAATTCCGTTTTACTAAAATAGAAAACATTAGATACAGTCTAAAAATATTTATTGTTGAGCATATATATCATGTACTATAAAACTATTATTTTGTAGCTTTAGTAGAGATCAGTATGGTTGTAAGATGTCTTGCACAGTGTTTGCAGATTTCTGCTATTTTTTAAGTTTTCATCACTTCCACATGTGACATAATTAAAGATTCTTTCTGATTCTTGCGTATCTGGATACCCATCCAATCTTTGACCTATATTGCCAGTGTAGTTTTGCTAAAACATTATGCCATTACTTGTCAGTAATCCTTCAGTGACTCCTCATAATCTTTAGGATAAAATCTGAACTCTAACATGGCTTTCCACACATATTTTAGTTTACTGCTTACTATTTTACCCAATTTATCTCCATGTCCCAGTAATCAGCATAATAATAGTTAACATTTATGTAGTATTTTTTATGCCAATAACTGACCGAGCAGTCATAATAAACTGCTTGTAATTCTGCAAATCATGTACTCTCAGTACTCTGCAAATATAGTATGTACTCTACATCTACATGTAGAGTACCCTGTGACTAGAGTACTTTTTTTTGTTGTTGTTGTTGTTGCCCAGGCTGGAGTGCAGTGGCGTGATCTCGGCTCCTGGGCTCAAACGATTCTCCTGCCTCAGCCTCCTGAGTAGCTGGGATTACAGGCATGCACCACCACACCCAGCTAATTTTTGTATTTTTAGTAGAGACCACGTTTCACCATGTTGGCCAGGGTGGTCTCAATCTCCTGACCTCGTGATCCACCTGTCTCAGCCTCCCAAAGTGCTGGGAGTCACTGCGCCCAGCCTGTCAATCTCTTTAATTATGTAATACTTGCTTATTCTTTGAGAGTCCATCCAGACAGCATTTCTTGGAAGCACAATTTCCATACTCATTTTCTGCACCCCCACCCCTTAAAATTTTTGTGAGCTGCCAGGGCAATACATTATATAATATCTAGTCTAAAACGGCTGGGTGCGGTGGCTCACGCCTGTAATCCCAGCACTTTGGGAGGCTGAGGCAGGCGGATCACAAAGTCAGGACATCCTGGCTAACACGGTGAAACCCCATCTCTGCTAAAAATACAAAAAATTAGCCGGGCGTGGTGGCAGGCGCCTGTAGTCCCAGCTACTCGAGAGACTGAGGCAGGAGAATGGCGTGAACCCAAGAGGCAGAGCTTGCAGTGAGCCAAGATCGCACCACTGAACTCCAGCCTGGGCGACAGAGCGAGACTCCATCTCAAAATAATAATAATAATAATAATAATAATAATGTATAAAACAGAACACAGTTTTTTTCTCTCTTACTCTCATCCTGTGTTGCCCCTTTTTCTACAGTGGTTAAAGTTCAGTAGAACTCAGTTGCCCTAGTTTAAGAGCAGAGGAAATAGGATTTTTGATTGTTCATCATCACCACTGCCTTCTTCACACCATGTGTTGGAAAACACATGGGCCAGGTTTGGTGGCCCAGGCCTGTAATCCCAGCACTTTGGGAGGATGAGGCGGGCCAATCATTTGAGCTCAGGAGTTAGAGCTCCTGAGCAGCATGGTGAAACCCTGTCTCTACAAAAAATGTAAGAGTTAACTGGGTGTGGTGGGGTGCCTGTGTAGTCCCAGCTACTTGGGAGGCTGAGGTGGGAGAATTGCTTGAGCACAGGAGGTTCTTCGAGGCTTCAGTGAGCTGTGTTTGCACCACTGCTCTCCAGCCTGGGCAACAGAGCGAGACCCTGTCTCAGAAAAAAACAGCAGAAAACACACGTGGTCCACTGGTAGGAGGCACAAAATTAGTAGAATCTTGCTTTCGAAGATCCCAAATTCTACTGGTAAAAGACTGACTTTTAAATAGCTAGTTATATCTAGCTGGGTCAGAGACTTAAACATTAAAAAAAAAAAAAAGAAAAAAAACATAAAAGAGATAGAAGCAACATAGACAATTTTTTCCCCTATCATATTGTCTTAGTTCGTTTTCTGTTGCTATGACAGAATACCTGAGACTGGGTAATATACAAAGAAAAGACATTGATTTCTTAACAGCTATGAAATCTGGAAAGTCCAAGATTGAGGAGCCATATCTGATGAGGGCCTTCTTGCCTCTAATCATGGAGGATACCTCATGGAAGAGAGCAAGAGTGCCAGCTCAGGTCTCCCCCTTCTTAAAGTCACTGTTCCCATCATGAGGACCCCACCCTGATGACCTTACCTAATCCTAATTACCTTCCAAAGGCCCTACTTGCAAATATCATCCAACATATGAATTTGGGGATTAATTTCTCAACACATCAAATTTGGGGATACATTCAAACAGTAGCACATATCGAAATGGGAAAGGCCTTTAAATTATAAAGGAATTGGTGTTTATATAAAAATTAAATACTTTATGTGACAAAAGCCATATAATCAAAAAGCAAGAGAAAAAAGACTGCAGCTTTTATTAATACATAACTTTCTGCCATGTATTAGAATGAACTCTTAATATTCAGAAAGTAAAAAAAATTAATGACTCATTAGAAAATATGGACAAGCAATGAATAGGCAGTTCACAAAGAATTAAAAGCCCAATCAGCTTTTTTTTTTTTTTTTTTTTTTTTTTTTTGAGACAGAGTTTCGCTGTTGTTGCCTAGGCTAGAGTGCAGTGGTGCGATCTCAGTTCACTGCATTCTCCGCCTCCCAGGTTCAATGATTCTCCTGCCTCAGGCCTCCCTAGTAGCTGGGATTACAGGCGACTGCCACCACACCCAGCTAATTTCTTGTATTTTTAGTAGAGACGGGGTTTCATCATGTTGGTCAGGTTGGTCTCGAGATCCTGACCTCAGGTGACCCACCTGCCTTGGCCTCCCAAAGTGCTGGGATTACAGGCGTGAGCCACTGCACCCAGCCAATAGACATATTTAAAAATTTTTCAGTCTTTATTATAATCAAGGAATTACAAATGTAAACATCAATGTAAAATCTTTTTGCCTATTGTATATTGGCTAAGATAAGGTGAAGCATCCAGAGGACCCAGGGGTCATCTCGTGTGCTCTCACTGGCCTAAGATGGAAAATAAACTATTTTTTTAAAATGGCTACAATGGATTTAGCTATATCAAATCAACAAAAATTCAGGAGTTCATGGTGATACTTTAAAAATAGGCCAGGTGCAGTGGCTCATGCCTGTAATCCAAGCACTTTGGGAGGCAGAGGTGGATGCATTGCTTGAGCTCAGGAGTTCAAGACCAGACAGGGCAACATGGTGAAAACCCCGTCTCTACAAAACATTCAAAAATTAGCTGAATGTGGTGATATGTGTCTGTAGTCCCAGCTACTTGGGAGGCTGAGATGGGAGGTTCAGTTGAGCCCAGGAGGTTGTGGCTGCAGTGAGCTGTGGTCATGACACTGCACTCCAGCCTGGGTGACAGAGTGAGATCTTGTCTCAAAAAAATAAGTAAAATAAAAATAATTTGTTGATCATCTTTGGAGATTGCAAGGGTGTCAACTCATTTTTCTGATGATTTTTTTTTTTTTTTTTTGAGACAGAGTCTTGCTCTGTCACCCAGACTGGAGTGCAATAGCACAGTCTTGGCTCACTGCAAACTCTGCCTCCTGGGTTCATGCCATTCTCCTGCTTCAGTGTCCCGGGTAGCTGGGACTACAGGCGCCCACCACCATGCCCAGCTAATTTTTTGTATTTTTAGTAGAGATGGGGTTTCACCGCGTTAGTCAGGATGGTGTTGATCTCCTGACCTCGTGATCCACCCACCTCGGCCTTCCAAAGTGCTGGGATTACAGGCGTGAGCCACCGTGCCCGGCCTGAAAATTTATAATAGGGAGGATAAATGCTTCATTTTTCTCCTATCACCCACAACGTGTATTACAAGGTAATCAAATAGTTGATAGTGGAAAGCTCTTCATTGAATAATTTAGTTAATGAAGAAAAATGAAAGTACTATTTTGCATCCATATACAGTTATTGTTCCAGGCAGATTATCAGTATATGCTAGTATATTTAAAAGTGTAGAAAAGTGACAGTGCAGACCATGTAAGGTGTATAGGCCATTGTGACAACTTCCACTTTTACTCTGAGCAAAATCGGCAGCATTGTAGGCATTTGAGCAGGAGATTTGACAGGATGAGATATGGCTTAGTTTTAGCAAACTAACTGGTTGATAATTGGCCAGGAGTGCTGGGGGCAGAATTGACATATACACCAAGCTGGAAGCTATTGCATCAATCCAGGTGAGAGATGAAGGTTGCTCGTACCATATACTAGTAGAGGACAGAAGTGATTAGGACTCTAAATGTATTAGATTGATAGATCTAACAGACTGCTGGTAGATTAATGTGAAAAGTGAGAAGAGAGAAAAGGAGAATTAAAGAGAGGAGGTTAGGAGGACTCTAAAGTTTTTGGTTTAAGCAACTGAAGCTTTAGAGTTGCCATTAACCAAGGAGGAGGCGACTGGATGGCACAGGTTTGGAGACAATAAAGAATTCAGTTTTGACTACCTTCCACGTAGTAGGTACTCTTTGTGAGCATAATATTGCTGAATATTAAGTTCCAGGGGTATGAGAAAGCTGTCATGAGGTGGCCTTTCATTGTCAGCCTCATATTGTTCATTAACCATGATTTCTCATTTCATCAACTTGATGTTTTTGTATTGTGTTTTGTTTTGTTTTTCCTTCTCTTCTCTCTTCTCTGTTTTCTCCTCTCTCCTCTCTCTTCTCTCCTCTTCTCTTTTCTCTTCTCTTCCGACATTGTTTGGCTCTGTTGCACAGGCTGGAGTGCAGCAATGCAGTCACAGCTCACTGCAGCCGTGACCTCCCAGGTTCAAGCAATCCTCCCACTCGCTTCAGCCTCCCGAGTAGCTGGGACTACAGGCTCACACTTCCACACCTGGCTAATTTTTTATTTGTTGTAGAGACAGGATTTTGCCATGTTGCCCAGGCTGGTCTCGAACTCCTGAGCTCAAGCGATTCGCCTGCCTTGACCTCCCAAAGTGCTGGGATTACAGTCTTGAGCCACCATGCCTGGCCTTTAGTTTGCTTTTCCATTTAAGATGTGTATGTATCCCCACTATATGCTGAATACTATTTAATTTTTCAAATATCTATTTAGTCCTCATAAAAACAGTGAAATAATATCGTCATACATGTTTCACAGGTGAAGCACAAAGAAATTAAGGAACTTTCCCAAGACCACTCAGCTAGAAAAGATAGAACTAGGACTTGAACCCCTTGCACCCCAGTGCTTCAAGAGTTCATATTCTAAACCACTATGCAGTGCTGCTTTCCTTTTTATTATTTCCCGTTATTTTATTGTAGTCATGAATGGAGAGTAGGATTGAAGCAAAAGCCAGAAGCTTATTCCAAGCTATCTCCACACAGAGTTTGTGGCTAATGAGTACTTCTGTAGCTTTAAAAATCATAGTTATTTTCATAATATAAAAAACAAACAGACTGCTAGTGCTGGTAAAAAAGTTGTAGAAATTATATCTCATAGTGCTCTTAGGCAATATTTAGGAGACCTTCTGAAATGTAATGGTTATCTAGGTTGAAGACTATGTATCAACACTGCATCTTTTTTTTTTTGAGACAGTCTGTCATCTCACTCTGTCGCCCAGGCTGGAGTGCAGTGCACGATCTTGGCTCACTGCAACCTCCGCTCCTGGGTTTGAGCTTTTCTCATACCTCAACCTCCTGAGTGTGCTAGGATTACAGGCGTGTGCCACCATGCCCAGCTAATTTTTGTGTATTTAGTAGAGGCAGGGTTTTACCATGTTGGCCAGGCTGGTCTTGAACTCCTAGCCTCAAGTTATCTACACACCCCAGCCTCCGAAAGTGCTGGGATTACAGGTGTGAGCCACCACACCTGGCCAGTACTGTATCTTTATGATTCTGTTTGCATGTCTGGCATGTTACAAGAAGTATTGGTTTGGGATTTGTGGATTAATGATGTTTCATGTGTTCCCATATTTAATGTTGCTTCAGTTGCTTCACTGTTAATACTGAAAATCCTTAAGGATCTGGCTGGCCTTTTGCATTCAAGTATTGGTTTTGCTCTATTTGGTTTAAACTGACATTGCCTCAAAGGCAGTGTAACTTTTTAGTACATACTTCTCTTTAATAATGTCAGTGACCTTTAGAGCTCTCAGTTTGAAATAATACAACTTTGCAAAATGTTTTATATCATTGGTTTTCCCTGGAGGGCATAGTGAGACTACAAAGGTGATGTTAATGGTGGCCTTCTAGCATTGAGAAAATATATTTTAAGGCCATCTTGTTTAGGTTATCTATATTCCTTGTTTTTTTTTGTGGTTTTTTTTTTTTTTTGAAGTCTCACTCTGTCAGCCAGGCTGGAGTGCAGTAGTGCAGTCTTGGCTCACTGCAACCTCCACCTTCCGAGTTCAAGCAATTCTCATGCCTTACCCTCCAGAGTAGCTGGGATTACAGGCACACGCCACCATGCCTGGCTAATTGTTGTATTTGTAGTAGAGATGGGGTTTTGCCATGTTGGCCAAACTGGTCACAAACTCCTGACCTCAGGTTATCCTCCTACCTCGGTCTCCCAAATTGTTGACATTACAGGCATGAGCCACCACACCTGGCTGGTTATCTATCTTCTTAATGGGGACCACAGAAATATAGAGCAACACTATATGATTTAATTCTGCTTCTCTTTGTTGGCATTAGTGAGTCATCAGTACAATTTTAGAAAAAATACACAGAATCATATTTTTCCATATAGCCAAGATGTAACAGTTGATATTTGTTTCTTGTATTGAACGTAGGTGAACCACTGAACACAGTTTGAGTGACTGTCAAGTCTTCCAAGAATCAAATATAACTAGTATCATTTAGGATTCATAAGAAAAATAAATTCGTTACATACAGTGGATGTCTTAGTGCATTTGAACTTGATTCTTTCAGACAGCCTAGTTAGGCTCATCTTGACTGTGGTCTGTTTTGTAAGTCTCGAGAGCTAAGGGTGGTTTTTCGTGAAGTAGGGACAGAGATTGTATATGGTCTGCAACACTTGAAATACTTATTATCTGGCCTTTTACAGAAAAGGTTTGTCTAACTCTCTCCTAGAGAAAAGAGTATGTAGATTTGAATCCCAGCCTCTCTCCTTTGGTAGCTGTTTGGCCTCATTATCTGACTCTAAATGGAAGATAGTAACAGTACCTATCTCAGAATTGTTGTGAAGATTACATAAAGTAATGAATATCAAGTTTTAGAATACAGTTTAATGATGGTTAACTGGTATTTTAACATATTTAATATGTAATATAAGATGGTAATATATGCTGTTGGTCTACGAATATGGCAGATATCAAGTCTTGGCTTTGTGATGCAAAGCGATGTTTTTGTTGTTGCTTTGGGTTTTTTTTTTTTTTTTTTGAGATGGAGTTTTGCTCTTGTAGCCCAGGCTGGAGTACAGTGGTGCAGTCTTGGCTCATTGCAACCTCCGCCTCCTGGGTTCAAGCAATTCTCCTTTCTCAACCTCCCAAGTAGCTGGGATTACAGGCACCCGCCACCACGCCCGGCTAATTTTTGAATTTTTAGTGGAGACAGGTTTTCACCATGTTGGCCAGGCTGGTCTTGAACTCGTGACCTCAGGTGATCCACCCATCTCAGCTTCCCAAAGTGGTGGGATTACAGGCGTAAGCCACCATGCCCAGCCAAAGCAATGTTATTTTAATTGAGAATATTAACCAATATTTGTGGTACCATGATATTTTATAGATTGTTGTGGTAGAAATATCCTCTTAAAAGCCATGTAATCTGTCTTCCATTGTTTTACCACTTTTCAGTGTTTGGTAATTCACTATTTCTCATAGTAGTCTGTCTCTTCTTTGGATAACACTGACATTTATTTTTAGTTGATGTACTGGTGCTGTCTTCCTCTAGCTTCCTCTAATTGCTATTCATTTGAGTTTTGTTGTCCTAGATAAGCAGCTCTCAAACTTTTTGGTCTCAGGAACCCTTAAAAATTATTGAGCTCTTTGAAGAGTTATTGTATTAATTATTTTAACTAATAATCAACCTCTTAACATATTAAACAACATATTAATGAAAAATTGTTTTTTCCCAAAACAAAAAATAAGTAGGAAAAGGGGCATTGCTTTTACCTTTTTGCACATTTCTTTAATGTCCGGGTTAACAGAAGGTAACTGAATTCTTATATCTACTTTTTCATTAAACTGTTTTATATGTTATCTTGGTTGAAGTATGTCACGAAAATCCAGCCTGATACAGAAAGTTTGTTGGCAAATATTAAAATAGCCTTTCAGTGGTGGGATTTTTTAGTTAATAAACTTTATTTCTAGAGTAATTTTACTTTCACAGCAATATTGAGCAGAAAGTAGTGTTCCTATATGCCCCTTCCCACACATGTACAACTCTCCTCCACTGTTGACTTCTCCATATTACAGTGGTACATTTATTATAGTTGATGAACCTACGATGACACGTCATTATCATCCAAAGTCCATAATTTATATTAGGGTTCACTGTTGTTGTTGTATATTCTATGGGTTTTGACACATGTGTTGATCATTGTAGTAGTGTGCAGAATAGTTTCACTGCTCTAAAAATCCTTTGTGCTCTGCCTGTTTATCCCTCCTCTTGCCTAACTCTGGCAACCACTGGTCTTTCTACTGTCTCCATAGTTTTGTCTTTTCCAGAATTTTATATAGTTGGAATCCTATAGTATGTAGCCTTTTCAGCTTGGCTTCTTTCACTTAGTAATACACTTCTTAATGTGTCTTACTCCATGTCTCTTTATGGCTTTATAGTTCATTTCTTTTTAGCAATGTCTAGATGTGCCATGTACCATAGTTTATCCATTCACCTACTACAAGACATCTTTGTTGCTTAAAGTTTTGACAGTTATAAATAAAGCTGCTATAAAATTTATGTGCAGATTTTTCTTTCTTTTTTTTCTTTCTTTTTTTTTGAGACAGAGTCTCATGCTGTTGCTCAGGCTGGAGTGCAGTGGCACAGTCTCAGCTCACTGCAACCTCTGCCTCCCAGGTTCAAGCAATTCTCCTGCCTCAGCTTCCCGAGTAGCCGGGATTACAGGCACGTGCCACCACCCCTGGCTAATTTTTGTATTTTTAGTAGAGACAGGGTTTCAGCATGTTGGCCAGACTGGTCTCAAACTCCCAACCTCAGGTCCTCCGCCTGCCTCGGCCTCCCAGAGTACTGGGATTACAGGCATGAACTACTGCTCCCAGCCTGTATGCAGGTTTTTTTTTTTTGAGACGGAGTCTCGCTCTGTCACCCAGGCTGGAGTGCAGTGGCACGATCTCGGCTCACTGCAAGCTCCGCCTCCCGGGTTCAGGCCATTCTCCTGCCTCAGCCTCCCGAGTAGCTGGGACTACAGGCGCCCGCCACCGCGCCCAGCTAATTTTTTGTATTTTTAGTAGAGACGGGGTTTCACCGTGGTCTCGATCTCCTGACCTTGTGATCCGCCCGCCTCGGCCTCCCAAAGTGCTGGGATTACAGGCGTGAGCCACCGCGCCCGGCCTGTATGCAGGTTTTTATGTGGACATGTTTTCATTTTATTTGAGTAACTACCAAGAAGTGCAATTGCTATATCTATCATATGGTAGGAGTATGTTTAATTTTGTAAGAAACTAACAGTCTTCCAAAGTGGTTGTACAATTTTGCATTTTTGAGAGTTCTGTTGCCCCATGTCTTCACCAGCATTTGGTGTTATCTGTGTTCTGGATTTTGGCCATCTGATAGTTGTATGGTTGTATCTCATTATTGTTTCAATTTTCAGTTCCCTGCAGACATATGATGTTGAACTTTCATATGCTTATTTGCTTTCTGTATGTCTTTGATGAGGTGTTTGTAGAGGTCGTTTGCTCATTTTCAATCAGGTTGTTTGTCTTCCTGTTGTTGAATTTTAAGTATCTTGTGTATATTTTGAATAACAGGCTTTTATCAGATGTTTTTTGCAGATTTTTTTTCCCAGTCTGTGGTTTACCTTCTCAATCTCTTGAATGGTAGTTTCTTTTTAATTAATGAATTATTTTAATTGACAAAAGTTGTATATATTTATGGTGTCCAACATGTTTTGATACATGTGTACATTGTGTAATGGCTAAATCAAGAGTGGAAGTTTCTTAAGAAATAATGGATTTTTTAAAAGTGATATTTATAGCTCACAGATACATTAATATGATTATTATATATACCATATAACATTTCAGATGTTTATACTGTTAAATATATTGTAATTCACCTCATTTGTAATAATTTTGCATAAATTATACAAGTTTGGGGACTTCTGAAGATTCAGGAGGTCAAAACTATTTTCATAATAATTATACTAAGCTGTTATTTGCCTTTCACTCTTCATTCTCTCACTAGTGAAGTTTTCCAGAGGTTATGGTATGTAATTATACCATCACTCTGACAGCTAATGGAATGTGAGTCCATTTTCTGTTTAATTTCAAATACAGCAAATATCAAAGATATAATTTACATAAACAAAAGGTCTTTAGCGGTTTCAGTAATTTTTAAGAGTATAAAGTGATCCTGGGAGCAACATATTTGAAAACTGCTAAAGTAGTATATTTGGATTCCTGTGCAGGGCATAAGCAAGGGGTTCACTTTGTCCAGTGGGACTCATCCTTTCTCTGTACCTCGGAAGAGAAGAACTTCCTTTGCTAGTGTTTGGATTCCGCCCCCCCCCCCCCGTCAGTCCCTTCTCCAGTGTTTCTAGGACAGCACTTCTCCAACTTTAGTAAACATAAGAATCACCTGATCACCTGGAAAGCTTGTTAAAACTAACATTCTTGAATACCATTTCCAGATACTCTGATTGATTAGGTCTGGGTTGAGGTACAAGAATTTACATTTCTGTGGAACAAGCTGCCCAATGCTGATATGGCAGGTCAGTGGACCACACTTTTGAGTAAGGTCTAGGGTCCTAGCGTTTATGCGAGAGTCTCAGTTTCATTTCTTAAGACCCTTCTGCCCCTGCATGTGTATTAAAACCCAAGTTGCTATGTTACCCATATTAATCAGTGCACTCTCAGCTCTGTCCTCCAGATTCTCCATTTCTGGTACATGAGGCATTTCCTACCTACCTTTTCAGCTTAGCTTGATGTGTGTGTTTGTTGGGGAGGGGAGTGGGTATATGTGTGCACTTAACACATATTTTATCCATTATATGTAGTAATAGGACTTTTAAGATGTCTTCACATACTTCTCTGAATAGTTTGTTCCCACCAATAAACCTATCACTGTTCAACTGGAAGTTTCCTGTAAATCTATTTATAGACCTTTTGGGAAAATGCCCTTAAATAAATACCACATTATTTTGGCTTTAGTATATACTTAATTTAAGGAAACGCACTGCTTTACAGTTATTTAGAACATCACTTCTCATTTGAAAATAGTAAAGCTTTCAGATTTGGACCCAGTGTGTTTTGAGCCTAGATTGTAACAATATATCTTTTTAAAAATTGCATTCTTAATCGTTTGTTGACTTGTCATTTGTTTCTCTTTTAGCATTAGAATGTTAAATAGGTTTTGTTTTTGTTTTTGTTTTCATTTTTTTGAGCCAGGGTTGCACTCTGTTTCCCATGCTGGAATGCAGTGGCATGATCACGGCTCACTGTACCCTTGACTTCCCAAGCCCTAGTGACCCTCCTGCCTCAGCCTCCCAGTAGCTGGGATCACAGGCCAGTGCCGCTGCTCCTGGCTAATTGAACTGTTTTTTTTTTTTTTTTTTTTTTTTTTTTTTTTAAAGTAGAGACAAGGTCTCCCTGTGTTGCCCAAGCTGATCTCAAACTCCTGGACTCAAGTGATCCCTGCCTCTGCCTCCCAAAGTGCTGAGATTACAGGTGTGAGCCACCGAACCTGGCTAAATGTTTTTTAAAAAAGGATTTCAGTTAAGAATTTGGGTTGTTCAGGATGAACCAAAAAGAAAAAAAAAGAATTTGGGTTGATCATGTTTTACTTAAAGTTCTAATTATAGGATACTTTAGATTTGATTTTATATTTTTGGTAAAAAGGATGCCCTGTTTTAATATTTCTTGATATGTTTCCCTTAATGATTTTAAAGATTGTATTTGTTTTTTGAGATAGAGTCTGGAGTGCAGTGGCTCTATCTCAGCTCACTGCAACCTCCCCCTTCCAGGTTCAAGCGATTCTTGTGCCTCAGCCTCCCGAGTAGCTAGGACTAGGGACATGCGCCACCATGCCCTGCTAATTTTTTTATTTCTAGTAGAGATGAGGTTTCACCATGTTGGCCAGGCTGGTCTTGAGCTCCTCACTTCAAGTAATCTGCCCCACTTGGCCTCTCAAAGTGCTGGGATTACAGGTATGAGCCACCGTGTCCAGCTAAAGACTTTGTCATATATCATTCTAGTTCTTTATATTTGCTTTGTTGAACTGCACTCAGAACTTCAGTAATCAGGTGTGGTGGCTGATGCCTGTAATCCCAGCACTTTGGGGTGCCAAGGTGGGCGGATCATGAGGTTAGGAGTTCGAGACCAGCCTGGCCAACATGGTGAAACCATGTCTCTACTAAAAATACAAAAATTAGCCAGGCTTGGTGGCGGCCACCTGTAGTCCCAGCTACTCAGGAGGCTGAGGCAGAAGAATTGCTTGAACCCAGGAGGCGGAGGTTGTAGTGAGCCAGATCATGCCACTGCCCTCTAGCCTGCGTGACAGAGCAAGACTCTGCCTCAAAAAAAAAAAAAAAAAAAAAAAGTTGTCAATTTCATCTTCCAAGAAAAAAATAATAGAATATTGGAAAACTTAAATCCACCACTGCGGGCATGAGAACTTCCCTTAAGAGACCTTTCTGATAGGATCAGTAGTGATATTAACAAGTGTAATTTTTTTTTTTGGTGTTATATTGTATGATGAAATATGTCAACATTTGGAAAATGCACATACCTCAGTGAATTAATGCTTTCCAAATGACCGATAATGATGTTACAGATAAACATTGGTCAAGTGCAAAATAGACTGATGGATTTTTTGTGTAAGAGAAATTGTGTTTTTTAAATTAAGTTGTAGTAAAACTGACCATTTTTGTGTACAGTTGTATGAATTTTACCACATGTGTAAATTTGTATACCCAATACCACAACTAAGAAACAGAATAGTTTTATGACCTGAAAAAGTTCCCTGTGCTGTCTTTTCTAATTGCCCCACCCAAAACCTCTGGCAGCCTCTGATCTATTCATTTGCTATAGTTATGTTTTTTAGAGAATGTCATATAAATGGAATCATACACTATGTAACCATTTGAGACTGGCTTCGTTCACTCAGCATGTATTTGAGAGTAATCCAAGTTGTATCTTCCGATATTTCACTCCCTTTTAAATAATTAAAATTCACCATTTGAGCTATTTTAAGGTGTGTATAATTCAGTGACTTTTAGTATATTCACAGTGTTTTACAACCATTACACTATCTAATTGTATAGCATTTTGATCACCCCCCAAAAGATAGACCATACCTATTACATAGTCACTTCTATTTCCATATTTCCTCCATAATATCTTTTATGTCTGTGAATTTTCCTGTTCTGGACATTTCATATAAATGGAATCATACAATATACGGCCTTTTGTATCTGGCTTTCATTTAGCTTATTTTTGAAGTTCATCCGTGTTGTTGTATGTATCAGTACTCATTCATGTTGTCAGCTCAGGTTGCCGTAACCAAAATACCACAGGCTTAGTGGCTTAAACCGCAGATACTTATTTCTTACACTTCTGAAGGCCGGAAGTACAGATCAAGGTCCACCTGTATTTGTTTTTGCTGAGGCCTCTTCTGGCTTGTAGGTAGCTACCTTCTCACTTTAACCTCACACAGCCTTTCCTCCCTGCTTATACAGGGAGGCAGCACAAGTGATCTTGAGCGTGTGTGCACTTTCTCTGGTTTCTGTCCTAACAAGGACACTAATTCTGTCAGATCAGGGACCCATCCTTCTGACCTTATTTCATCTTTGTTGCTTCCTTAGAGACCTTGTCTCCACATATAGCCACACCGGGGTTAGGGCGTTAACATGAATTTTGGGAGTAACATCAACTTTGAGTCCTTAACAGTTCTTTTTTATGGTTGAATAATATTCCATTGGATGGTTATACTCCATTTTGTTTACTCTTTAGTTGGTGGACATTTGAGTGTTTCCACTGTCACATTATTATGAATAATGCTGCTGTGAACATTCATGTATGACTTTTTGAACACCTGTTTTCATTTCTCTTGAGTATATACTTAGGAGTTTCCAGAATGCTGGGTCATTTGGTAATTCTATTTTTAACTTTTTGAGAAACACCTAACTTGTTTTCCAGAGCATCTGCGCCATTTTGCATTCCCACCAGCAATGTGTGAGGGTTCTCATTTCTTCACTTCCTTTACCAACACTCATTATTTTCTTGGTGTGTGTGTGGTTTTTTGTTTTGTTTTGTTTGGGACAGAGTCTCGCTGTGTCGCCCAAGCCGGAGTGCAGTGGCATGATCCGAGTTCAGTGTAACTTTGAACTCCTGGAGTGAAGTGATCCTCCCACCTCAGTCTAGGACTACGTACCACATCTGGCTGACCTTTAAAATATTTTGTAGAGAACGGGTCTGGCTGTGTTATGCAGGCTGATTTCAAACCCCTGGCCTCAAGCAATCTTCTCACCTCCACTTCCCCAAAGGACTGTAAGTGTGAGTCACCCCTGCCCAACCTAAAACTGATTTTCTTGTGCTGATCTTGTATTCTACAACCTTGCTGAACTTGTTTATTAGGTTAATGGTAGTGTTTTTAAAGATTCTTGAGAATTATGTATATATAAAATCATGTCATCTATAAAAGTAGTTTTACTTCTTCCTTTCCAATTTTGATGCCTTTTATTTCCTTTTCTTTTTTCTAACCACCCTTGCTAGAACTTCTAGACAGTGTTGAGTAGAAATGGTAAGAGCAGACATCCTTGCCTATTTTTGATATTAGGGGAAAGCTTTCAGTCTTTTGCTATTGAGTATGTTAGCTGTTTCATAACCAGGATTATGAAAAAGCTCCTTTCTATTCCTAGATTGTTGAGTGTTTTTATCATGAAAAGATGTTGGACTTTGTCCAGTGCTTTTCCTATGTCAATTGAGATTATCAGGTTTCTCTTTTCCCCGCTTTATTCTGTTAATATGGTGACTGTTTTTTTCAACTGATTGATTTTTGTATGTTGAACCAGCCTTGCATCTCTGGGATAGTTCCGTGATAGATGGTCATATGCTGCTCAGTTTGGTTTGCTAATATTTTGTTGAGGATTCTTGCGTCTGTATTTGTGAGGGAGATTGGTCTGTAGTTTTCTTATGATGATGTCTGTCTTTGCTGTCAGAGTAATACTAAATTTATGGAATGAGTTTGGAAGTTTTCACCCCTCTTCTCTTTTTTTGGAAGAGTTGGAGGAAGGATTGGTGTTCTTCTTTAAATGTTTGGTAGGATTCACCAGTGAAGCCATATGGTCCTGGGGTTTTTTTGTTGAAAGTTTTATTACAGTTTTCATCTTTTTACTTGTTACAGGTCTTTTCAGTTTTTTAGTTGAGTCAGTTTTGGTAGTTTCTAGAGGTTTATCCATTCATCTAGATTATCTAATTTGTTGGCATACAGTAGTTCATAGTATTCTCTTGTAATCTTTTTTATTTCTGTAAGATTGTAAAGATGTCCCCAGTTTTATTCCTGATTTTAGTAAATTGAGTCTTCTCTCTTCTTTTTTCTTGGTCTGTCTAGTTGTTTGTCAATATTGATATTTTTCAAGAAACTTTGGGTTCATTGATATTGATTTTTCTCTTGACTCTTTTTTTTTTTTTTTTTTGAGACAAGGTCTCACTCTGTCGCCCACCCTGGAGTGCAGGCAGTTCTGCCTCAGCCTCCTGAGTAGCTGGGATTACAGGTGCATGCCACCACGCCCAACTAATTTTTGTATTTTTAATAGAGACGGATTTTTACCATGTTGGCCAGACTAGTCGCGAACACCTGACCTCAGGTGATCCACCCGCCTCAGCCTCCCACAGTGCTGGGATTACAGGCGTGAGCCACCGCACCTAGCCTGTAGTTACTTTTTTGAGTAACTATTTAAGAATGTATTGTTTAATTTCCACATATTTTTAAAATTTTCAGTTTTCCTGTTATTAATTTCTAACTTAATTGCATTGTGGTTGGAAGAGATACTCTGTGATTTCAGTCTTTTGAAATTTACTGAAAATTTTTTTTGTGGTCTAACATATGTGCTACCCTGGAGAGGATGTTCCAGTGCACTTGAAAAGAATGTGTATTCTGCTGTTGTTGGTTGGAGTGTTCAGCGTATGTCTTTTAGGTCTGTCTTTTTCCTTATGTATCTTTTGCTTAGTTGTACCACCCATTATTGAAAGTAGGGTGTTGGAGTCTCTAGCTATTATTGTTGAACCATTTCTTCCTTCAACACTGTCAGTTTTTGCTTCATAGAATTTGGGGCTGTGTTGTTAGGGGCATATATGTTTTTAATTCTTAAATGTTCTTGATTGATTGACTCTTTATATTATGTCCTTTGTCTTTTTAAGTAGTTTTGTCTTAATGCCTTTCTTAGACCACTTGGGCTGCGTAAGTGGCTTATAAAAAAACAGTTTATTTCTCACAGTTCTGGAGGCTGGGAAGTTCAAGATCAAGACACAAACAGATTTAGTATGGTGAGGGGCCGCTTTCTGGTTCATGGATGACTGTCTTTTTGCTATGTTCTCATATGACAAAAGGATGAGGGGATCTCTCAGTGCCTCTTTTATAAGGGCACTAATCCCATTTATGAGGGCACTGACCTTATTTTCCTAATCAGCTTCGAAAGGCCCCACTTCTTAATACTATCACCTTGGAGGTGATAGGATTTCAACATACGAATTTTTGGGGGGACTCCAACATTTAGACCATCGCAGTGCCTATTTTGTCTGATACTAGTATAGCCACTCCATTTCTTTTTTGGTTACTGTTTGCATGGGCTTTTTCTTTTCTTTCACCTTAAACTTCTTTGTGTCCTCAGATCTAAATCAAATGTCTTGTGTACAGAATATTGTTGGATAATGCTTTTTAAATTCATTCTGCCCATACATGCCTTTTTTTTTTTTTTTTTTTTTTTTTTTTTTGGAGACAGAGTCTCGCTCTGCGGCCCAGGCTGGAGTGCAGTGGCCGGATCTCAGCTCACTGCAAGCTCTGCCTCCCGGGTTTACACCATTCTCCTGCCTCAGCCTCCCGAGTAGCTGGGACTACAGGCGCCTGCCACCTCGCCCGGCTAGTTTTTTGTATTTTTTAGTAGAGACGGGGTTTCACCGTCTTAGCCAGGATGGTCTCGATCTCCTGACCTCGTGACCCGCCCGTCTTGGCCTCCCAAAGTGCTGGGATTACAGGCTTGAGCCACCGCGCCCGGCCTACATGCCTTTTAATTGGAGGCTTTACTCCATTTACATGTAATGTAATTGCTGATAAGAAGGGACATTTGCCATTTTGTATTTCTTTCTGCCTGTCTTATATGAGTTTTGTTCAAGCCCTCCATGACTGATTTTTGTGTTACATAGATATTTTCTAGTGTACCATTTTTATTCCCTTCTCATTTCTTTTACTACATAATAGTTATTTTCTTAGTGTTTGTCCTGGGGATTATAATTAACACCTTCATTTGTAGCAGTCTATTTTGAATTAATAACAACTTAGTTTCAATAGTATATAAAATACTTTGCTGCTATATAGCTCTCCCCCCTCCAATAAATCTTTATGCATTTTTGTCCATCAACACAGAGTTATAATTATTGTTGTATGTAGTCTTTTAAATCATAGGGAACAAAAGAGGTGTTAACAGACTGAAAACGTAACCTCTCTGCCTTCTTTCCTTCCTAACACTTTATAATATAATGCCCCTAATATGTTTTCAGATATTATTCTAAATAATTTACAAATACTTGTCTAATCACGTTATAAATTTATATCCAAGGAAAGTGAGGTGTGAAGAAGACAAATAAATTGTCCAAGGTTTGGCCAGGCGTGGTGGCTCATGCCTGTGATTCCAGCACTTTGGGAGGCTGATGCGGGCAGATCACAAGGTCAGGAGTTCTAGACCAGCCTGGCCAATATGGTGAAACCCCATCTCTACTAAAAATACAAAAATTAGCTGGGCATGGTGGTGGGCGTCTGTAGTCCCAGCTACTCGGGAGGCCGAGGCAGGAAAATCACTTGAACCCAGGAGGTGGAGGTTGCATTAAGCCAAGATCGTGCCACTGTACTCCAGCCTGGGTGACAGAGCAACACTCCATCTCGGGGAAAAAAAAAAAATTGTCCAAGGTCGTAGAGCCTTTAAAAGGCAGAAACAGATATTTGAACCCAGGTGATCTGGCTTCGTAATTTACGTTCTTAACCACTACATCTCTTACTTCCTAGAGTTGTAGTACTCCTTTTATTACACTACAACAGTGAATGTAAAATTCAGTTGGATACATAAAACGTACATTCATGTTGAAAATGAAGGAAAATTCCCTATTTAATAAATGGTGCTGGGAAAATTGGCTAGCCATAAGTAGAAAGCTGAAACTGGATCCTTTCCTTACCCCTTATACGAAAATTAATTCAAGATGGATTAGAGACTTAAATGTTAGACCTAATACCATAAAAACCCTAGAAGAAAATCTAGGTAGTACCATTCAGGACATAGGCATGGGCAAGGGCTTCATGTCTAAAACACCAAAAGCAACGGCAGCAAAAGCCAAAATTGACAAATGGGATCTAATTAAACTAAAGAGCTTACGCACAGCAAAAGAAACTACCATCAGAGTGAACAGGCAACCTACAGAATGGGAGAAAATTTTTGCAACCTACTCATCTGACAAAGGGCTAATATCCAGAATCTACAAAGAACTCAAACAAATATACAAGAAAAAAACAAACAACCCCATCAAAAAGTGGGGAAAGGATATGAACAGACATTTCTCAAAAGAAGACATCCATACAGCCAACAGACACATGAAAAAATGCTCGTCATCACTCCCATCAGAGAAATGCAAATCAAAACCACAATGAGATACCATCTCACACCAGTTAGAATGGCAATCATTAAGAAGTCAGGAAACAATAGATGTTGGAGAGGATGTGGAGAAATAGGAGCACTTTTACACTGTTGGTGGGATTGTAAACTAGTTCAACCATTATGGAAAACAGTATGGCGATTCCTCAAGGATCTAGAACTAGATGTACCATATGACCCAGCCATCCCACTACTGGGTATATACCCAAAGGATTATAAATTACTCTACTACAAAGACACATGCACACGTATGTTTATTGCGGCACTATTCACAATAGCAAAGACTTGGAATCAACCCAAATGTCCATCTGTGACAGACTGGATTAAGAAAATGTGGCACATATACACCATGGAATACTATGCAGCCATCAAAAAGGATGAGTTTGCGTCCTTTGTAGGGACATGGATGCAGCTGGAAACCATCATTCTTAGCAAACTATCACAAGAAGAGAAAACCAAACACCGCATGTTCTCACTCATAGGTGGGAACTGAACAATGAGATCACTTGGACTCGGGAAGGGGAACATCAGACACTGGGGCCTATCATGGGGAGGGGGGAGGAGGGAGGGATTGCATTGGGGAGTTATACATGATATAAACGTTATGCACATGTACCCTAGAACTTAAAGTATAATAAAAAATAAAATGAAGGAAAAATAAAGTGAAAAATACTGGGAATCATTTGGGAGGAAAGATAATAGTTGGAAGGGACTTTCGAACTATGGCCTTGAAGACCACATAGGATCAAGACTGTTGATATTTGAGAGAACTTTTTCTTTTTTTTTGGTAATGGAGTCTTGCTCTGTCACCCAGGCTGGAGTGAAGTGGTGTGATCTTGGCTCACTGCACCCTCCGCCTCCTGGGGGTTCAAGTGATCCTCCTGTCTCAGCCTCCTGAGCAGCTGGGACTACAGGCGCGCACCACCACGCCCAGCTAATTTTTGTATTTTTAGTAGAGATGGGGTTTCACCATGTTTGCCAGGATGGTCTTGATCCCTTGACCTCGTGATCCGACCTCCTTAGACTCCCAAAGTGCTGGGATTACAGGCGTGAGCCACCGCATCCGGCCTGAGAGTACATTTTAGAAGGAACACGATGAAGAGAAGGATGAAGACACAGAAAATCAAGGCCTACTTGAGAAGCAGGTTGTTCTTGAAGTACACTGAAAAGGCTCACTTTTGGAAGGATTTGAAAGCCAGACGGAGCAGTTTGAATTTTATTACGCAGGCAGTAGCTAATCGTTGAACGTTTTTGAGTAGGGGAGAACTATTAAGAATTTTGTATATAAATCTGAAAGCTGACTCAAACTTTGGTACAGTTTAAAATTTTCTAATGCATCCTTCAATTGGGACCAGACTGAGGGTTTATCTTTTGTACTGCAATATATTATGGTGTATTAGAAGTGTGGTAAAAAGTAATGATTTTTAAAATATATAAATTAGATATATTTAGATGTGTTTGATTATATTAAAAGGAATCGGTTTCCTTTCAGAGTCCTCTCGTATGACATTTGGGTTGGGGTAAGATATGTCTTTATTTTAATAACACTGCCATATATAATAGTTCAGATCAGCTAGTATTTTTTGAGTACTTACCATCAAGTTGTTTGCTAGATGGTAAAGACAGCACAGTAAAAAAGACCTGATCTTAATTTTCAGTCTCTTTTTCTTTCTAATCTTTAAACATTGGAATGCTCCAGTGTTTGGTCCTGTTCCTTCCTTTCCTTAACTTAATATGATCTTACCTCGTCCTAAAGCTTTAAATTCTATCTGTACTTTACTGATTGCCAATTTTATATTGCCCCATCTCAGTGTCTCCCTTTCAACTTCCAAGTCACCTGTTTGGTTGCCTTCTTCATAGATCTACTTTGATTTCTAAGTAGCATCTCAGACTTACCTCCAAAACTGAACTAAATCTCTGCCTGCCAAACATGAATGCTCCAGTCTTCTCCATCCTAGAAAGTTAAGACTAGCATTTACTCAGTTCGCAGACCAAAAGCCTAAGTGTCATTCTCCCTCACATTCCACATCAGCACATCATCAAGCAAGTTGGTTTTATCTTTGATGTATACCCTCTATGTAGTCACTGCCCTCTACCTCCATTGCTAGCACTACCTCTTGCCAAGGCTGTTGTCATAATAGTCTCCTAATGCTTTATCCAATAATCCGTTCTCTGTACAGCTACCTGGTAATCTTAAACAATATATATCTGATTATTTTATCTCTACCACTACCTAAATATAAAACTTTAGTGGATTTCTATTAAAATTCAAAATCCAGTCTCCTCACTGTGGACTATATGATCATACCTCTAAATCTCTTACCTCATCTTGTACTGCCCATCTTAATCACCTTGCTGACCATGCCTGCTTTCTTACTAATTCTCAATATACTATACTTCATACCTTAACTACCTCAGTGCCGTTCACTCTGCCTAGAACATACATGTGTCTCCATATGGCTTGCTCCTTCACTTCATTGAGTGCTCAGAAATGTTACCTCCTTTGCCTGTAATCCCAGTGTTTTGGGAGGCTAAGGCAGAAGGATCGCTTGAGACCAGGAGTTTGAGACCAGCCTGGGCAACATAGCAAGACTCTATCTGTAAAGAAAAAATTAAAAATAAACTAGCTGTTGTGATGCATGCCTGTAGTCCAAGCTGCTCAGGAGGCTGAGGCAGGAGGATTGCTTGACCCCAGGATTTTGAGGTTACAGTGAGCTATGATTGTGCCATTACAACCCAGCCTGGGCAACAGAAAGACTCTGTCTCTAAAAAACAAAAAGAAAAAAAATCTTGCATCCTAGATAATTTTTTTCTCAGTTCTCTAAATGCTGTCTTCACTGCTTTGTACAGTAGCACTTATATGGATGTTACTGACATTTCTGGTATTTATTTCTGGCGTGTGGGATAAGGGAGGATCTCACTATTACCGTATAGTCATACCTTATGTCATTGACTTTTTTTATTCAGAAATATATTAAGACTGAAATACTTATCTCAAATAGAGTTCACCGCTTGTGAGGAATGGGGGAAAATATGAGTAACTTTAATTTCTTTTCTTTTCAGTAAATTACTTGCAAAGTAATTTTATTAGCTTTATTTATTATTATTACCTTTTTTTTTTTTTTTTTTTTTTGAGACAGATTCTCTCTCTGTTGCCCAGGCTGAAGTGCAGTGGCATGATCTCAGCTCAGTGCAACCTCCGCCACCCAGGCTCAAGCGATTCTCCCGCCTCAGCCTCCTGAGTAGCTGGGACTACAGGCACATGCCACGAAGCCTAGCTAATTTTTGTATTTTTAATAGAGGCAGGGTTTTACCATGTTGGCCAGGCTGGTCTCGAACTCCTGACCTCAGGTGATCCACCCACCTCGGCCTCCCAAAGTGCTGGGATTACAGACATGAACCTTGACACTCGGCCCAAAGTAATTTTAAAACAATACAGAGTTATTGAGATCTCCACACACCGAAGATAATAAATGCATCTCCTAACGGTATAAAGCTCCCACAAGCATGCTAGTTCTAGGCTGGGGCTAACTCTGGAAAGAAGAGAGTAAATGGACAAAAGAATAGGGAGAGGATGGGAAGGGATAGAAAAGGAACCCCCACTTTTCCAACCCTAAGAACTTTCAAAGTTTAGTTTTTATCTCAGTTCTTTCAACTGTAGAAATTTCCATTTTAGGTAAAGTGAAGGAAAACATTCAGCTTATAATTTTGTTTTTACTTAGTTAACTCCATTATTCCCAAGGAATAGGAGTTCTTCCTTTAAACTTCCACTGAAGGAGAGAAAGAGAAAAAGAGAGACAGAGAGAGAGAGAGAGAAGCAAAAAAACCCAAAAGAATGCTTACCTCTCACACTGTAATTTGTACTTTTGGTATCTTTGAGAAAAAAATGTGATGTAAAAAAGAGATTATGGATTCAGTAGTGCTTTTTAAATGAATACGTATTTAAACATATTTAAATATTTAACACATCCTGTTTGTAGCAGAATGTGTTAAAAAAGAGTAGTTAGTGGCTATATAAGCACATTTTTATTTAATTTACAAACAGTGCTTATATGGATTTACCGACCCTGTAATGACGGAGGTCTTCAAAGGGATTGTGGCCTATGGATTGTGAACTGATGTAATTGACTCATTCCTGATCAACCTCAGATTTGTATTTAAATGGTTTCTTTCTAAGCATAGTTAACCTAGACAGTTTGATATACTAGAAAAAATGAAACAAAACTGTCCTTGAATTTCCAAAGACTTATTCTGACCTAGCTACTCACTACCTCTGTGATTTTGGTAACTTATTTAATACCTTTAAATCTCATTTATGGCATTATGTATGTAAATACTGTATTCTGATAATGTTCTAACTACTTAGTATATCTTTCTTTTCCCTCCTTAATGTATTAATACCATTGTTTTTCAGTACTTTATCTGTTTTATTTTATTTCTATCTTCACTATGATTACAGCTTTCCACAAAAAAAGTTTGCGGCCCTCTGTTCGTGGGCCAGCAAAGAGAGCTCTTAATTATGTTTTGGTTTTTGTCCATAGATACAGGGAACCTAGCTGAGCTGGAGCAGAAAGCCATCTTTTTTTTTTTTTTTTTTTTTGTCAGATATCTATTATCCTTCTGTTATTTCTATTTTTTCAAGTCTTTAGCGTGCCTGACACACAAAACAGAGTCCTCGTAAAATCTCCAACCTCTCAATTATAATGATGTAGGAATTTAAAAGAATGTATTTGCATTCATCCAACAAATATTTATTGAGCATTTTACTTGAGAATGGTAGTTTAAAGAACAGGCTGATATTAAAAGATGGATAAACTCCAATTCTTTGCTCAAAATCGAGTGGATTAAATACCAAAAAAGGGTGTAGTTTATAAATAGTACAACTTGAGTACTGATGAGGATGTTCCTAACTTTGCCTGAGGCTTATGGGGTGAGATGGGTGATACCTTAGAATTAGATTGAGGGTTGCAGGAAGAACACTAGGCTGAGGCAATATTGTGCTCAAATGGCATAGAAGCATTGACTGTGTATTGTGACTGATCAGTACGGCCAGAGCATAGTGTATGTATACAGAATATGGTAGCAGGAGAGACAAAAGGTAATTTGGGATCAGAACCTATAATGATCATGCATGGCATCCAGAAATTTGAAATCTTCACTGTTGTCAGTGGAAAACTATCAAATGTTTTTAAAACCTAGAAAGAATGATGCTTAGCAGCAGTGGAAAGCTATCAAATGTTTTTAAAACCTAGAAAGAATGATGCTTAGCAGCAGCATGAAGGGTGGATTCTGGTGGTAGAGATGGTGGTGTGGGGGAATACTAAGATAAATTAAAAATAAAGAGATGTTATTAATAGGTAGTGTGATGAAATGAAAAGAGCCTGGGCTTTAGAATCACAGGCGTGGTTTTAAACCTAGGTATTGGCTTTTGCAGTTGAGAACGAATTGGCTGCTTTGATTTTCAGTTTTGTTTTGTTTTGTTTACATGTTCCGGGTAGTAATAGTACTTGTTTTACAGTGTTCTTCTGAAGATTTTGTTATGGGCATGAAGCACCTGCTGTAGTGCTTGCCTGATACCAAATAAGGGTGCAGTTAGTGATAACTGTCATTATTATTAACATGAGTGACATTTATTATAATTGTTAAGGTAAAAAATAGTGAAAACCTGAATGAATTTAAGGATAGAAAATGGAGAACAGATTGGGACGAATCTTTCTGAAGTAAAATGGATAGGACTCAATTAGCGGAATACTTGGTGATTTATGGAAAGAATGGAATTGTGACTAACTAAAGTCTCTATCTAACCTGAATAACTTGGGGGGAAGGTGTTCGTGATGCCATTTTCCTGGTAAGGAATACAGAATACAGGAGGAATCTGTGATTGAGATGAAGGAAAGGAGTAAAATGATTTTGATTTGGTGGGCGTTTTTAGGTATTTAGGAGATTTTGATGATAATATGAAGTAGGAAATTAGAAATTTGGTCTTGGGGCAAGAAATAAAGGATTGGAGAGTTATAATTATCTGCGTAGTGGTGGGAAAGCATGTTAATTTTGACTCCTTGACTAGAATTATAAATATCTTAATGGCAGGGCATATTTTTAAACATAACCCCTGTATCCCCACACTACTGAGCTCTATGTAAACACTTGATTAATTCTTATTAAATGTGAGATTTAAAAAATAATATTCTTGATGGCTTTGTGAATAGAAAAGGTAATGCAGTTACTTTGATTTTTAATTTTTAAGTGTTCACTTTATTTAAATTTATAAACTTAAAAAGTAGTTCTCTCTAAATACAGATCTTATTCTGTAACTAATTTTAACAAACTTTTGAGAAATATCTTAATTTAACTTCTTAAAACATTTAAATCTGTAAGTGTAAATTAAATTTATTTTCTCTGTAAATATCAATTTAATAAAACCTTAGATAAGTAAATCTTGTAAATCTAATATTTTGAAATTGTAAATGTAAACATTCTTAAGTTTTGTGAGTATTCTTATTCAGGATGCAAACTTAGTAAAATTTCAGCTTAAAATCATAAAGTCTAAAACAGCTATTCAAGTATACATTTTAAATTAGAATTACAAGACTGGCTCTAATAGGCCAGATTTTCTTAAAACATTACAAATATTTACCAAATAGCCATAAAGTACCTATTTTGTAAACAGCTTTATTGAGACATGATTTACATACCTTGCAGTTCACCTATTTTAAGTATACAGTTCACCGATTTTTATTATAGTCACAGAATTATGCAACCATCACCACAGTCTAATTTTAGAATATTTCCCTTAATGCAAAAAGAAATGTGTTGCCCATTTGCAATTATTTTTTCATTTTCACTCAGCCATAGGAAACCACTAATGTACTTTCTTCTTTCCATAGATTTGCTTTTTCAGTACATTTTATTTCAGTACATTTTATATCATAGTATGTGGTCTTTTGTTTCTGTCCTTTTTTCACCTAACACAATGTGTTTTGAGACTTATTCATCCATATTATAATTTTATTCCATTGTATGGATATACCACATTTTGTTTATCACAGATTACCTCTTAATATACAATACTTAAAATTTTAGTTCTTTTAAATCATCCTGTACTTGGTTCTTTTTTTAAAAAAAGAAACCTGAAAATAAGTAAATGAATCTTTTGTAAGTTAGACAAAAATGCAATAGAATAAACCCAAAGAAATGGATAATTGAAAAAAATTAGAGCAAAATTTAATGAAATCAGTGATATAATAGAGAAGATCAAAGTAGGTTTTTAAAAGAAGAAAAACTAAAAAAGCTGATAGGGATTGATCAAGGAATAAAAGAAACAAAAATAGTATGAAAATGAAGACTGACCACATATTAAAGAGTAAAAGACAAGGTATTTATAGCAGCCTGCCATTAGTTTTTATATAAACAGTCTTTTCCCTTTTCAGGAGATCTTTATTCTCAATCATATTTTTCTTAATGGAACTACTTTGAGTAACCCTTACCCCCCCCCCCAGTGAATGGCTGTTCTACTTTCAAAATCAGAGAATATCTATAAATGTCTTTTATCAATATTCATAAGCAACACATTGTCTACATTTTTCCTCTAGAATTTTGTAAATACTGCTTCATAGGCTTTTTTTTTTTTTAAACTTTCTTTTTTCTGTTTTAAGAGTTGGGGTCGGCCGGGCGCGGTGGCTCACGCCTGTAATCCCCAGCACTTTGGGAGGCTGAGGCGGGCGGATCACGAGGTCAGGAGATTGAGACCATCCTGGTTAACACAGTGAAACCCCGTCTCCACTAAAAATACAGAAAATTAGCCGGGCGTGGTGGTGGGTGCCTTGTAGTCCCAGCTACTCCGGAGGCTGAGGCAGGAGAATGGCTTGAACCCAGGAGGCGGAGCTTGCAATGAGCCAAGATCGCACCACCTCATTCCAACCTGGGTAACAGAGCAAGACTCTGTCTCAAAAAAATACATAAAAAGTAAAAAAATAAATAAAAAGAGACATGGGGTCTCTCAGTGTTGCCCAGGTCAAACTCCTGGATTCAACCAATCCTTCCACTTAAGCTTCTCAAGTAACTGGGACTACAGGTGTGTGTGTCACCACATACCATACCCAGCTCTCCATAGATGTTTAGCATTTACATTTACCAGTGAAGTGACTGGTAGTCTAGATCTCTTTCCTCTTATTTTAAGTAAAATTAAGTGAAATATTTTCCATATTTGGAGCTTGTAAAGAGTTATTGTTGAAATTCAGACATTTTACCAGGAGAGTCTACATGTGTAGCTTCCCCTCTAACCCCCAGTTGCTGCCCCAGTATTTCATGGAGCCCATTAGATAAGTCAGTAATCAACATTAGGAAGTTTTTGGTTCCTTTTCCTTCTCTAAACTTTTTTTTTTTTAATTTAAATGTTTAAAATGTTCATTCTTTGCCTTTTCTTGTTCTAAAAATCTTGTTTTACAGATATCGCACGTCTGGCCACCTCATCTCTAATCTTTTTATCATGATGTATGTGTCTTTGACACTTTGCTATGCAATATTAGGGCATTTCTTCTTTCCTTCCTTCCATCCGTTCTCTGTCCGTCTGTCAGTCTGCCTTCTTTCAATGGTCTCCCTCTGTTGCCCTGGCTGGAGTGCAGTGGCGCAATCTCGGCTCACTGCAGCTTCCATCTCCTGGACTCAAGTGATCTTCCCACGTCAGCCTCCCAGGTAGCTGGGACTACAGGTGTGTGCCACCACCCTGGGCTAATTTTTTGTACTTTTTGTAGAGACGAAGTTTTACCATGTTGTCCAGACTGATAGTAGAACATTTCTTAAGTTGATTTTCTAAATCGCTATTTTGTTGTGTATTTTTCTGCTTAATTCTGTTTGGTAATTTTAGTAGTTTTTCAAGCATTTGTTGTCTGCTCTTTTATTCAGAGCTCTTTGCTCTTTAAAAGAAAGAAAAAAAATACTATTCTCCCTGGCCTCAATAAAATTAGTATGTATAATTTTTCTTCAAGTCCTACTGTTTTTGTCTTCATTAATTCTGTTTCAGTTTGGGCCCATTAGTTGTGATTAAAGTGCTACTTCTCTTTGGTATATCTGGCCAGGTTTCGTCATCAGTTCTTGTGCTGGGTAATTCTAAGAGTGGTAAGTGAGCCAACAAATGGGGTTCATCATAGTGCATCATCTGGGAGAATGTGCTCAGGAGGAGAGGAAGAATTATTAATGAATGTAGTTCTCTAATAATGAAATGAATCACCAGGGATAGTAAGGGAAAGAGAAGCCTGAATGGTCATTATTCATTATCTATAGAAGTTCATCTGGTCTTTGATTTAATAACACACTGAGATAGTTGGAGTGTCAGTTAAAAAGAATTGATTACCTTAATTACCTTGGATAGAATATAAAAGATTGTATAATCTAGTGCTCTAAAATTATTACCACAATTACTATTGTACCAACCCAATACTTTCACTTTGTGACTGACTTGGTATGAAGCTCAGTGTGGTGGTGGCATCAAGTCACACATTCTGAGTTTTAAGTAAACAACTCCAGATAATATCATTTGCCTCTTTGTTTATTAGGACACTAATTGATTATTATTGCCAGCAAGCACCTTTGAACTGATACTTTGTAAAATATAATACAGTCATGTGTTGCTTAACAATGGGGATGCATTATGAGAAATACATCCTTAGGCAGTTTCATCATTTTTCAAACATCGTAAAGTATACCTGCACAAACCTAGGTAATATAGCCTACTACATACCTGTGCTATTTGGTATAGCCTGTTGCTGCTAGCCTACAAACCTGTACGGCATATTACTATACTGAATACTGTAGAAAATACCATCACTGTCACACAATATCATTGTCACACAGTGGTAAGTATTTGTGTATCTAAACATAGAAAAGGTACAGTAAAAATTGTCTCACCTGGATGGGGCACTTACCATGAATGGAGAGTGCAGGACTGGAAGTTGCTCTGGGTGAGTCAGTGAGTAAGTGGTAAGTGAACACGAAGGCCTAGAACATTGCTCTACACTACTATTGACTTATAAATACTGTACACTTAGGCTACACTGAATTTATTTAGGAATAAAGTAATTGCAGTCCAACATTACAGTGGCTATAATCACCAAGCAGTAGGAATTTTTCAGCTCCATTATAATCTTATGGGTCTACCGTGGTATATGCAGTCCATCCTTTACTAAAACATCGTTATATGGCACATGACTGTACTTTATTGAAGACTGAGCAGCAAGCTCAGTACAAGCTTGAGTACAAGATCCAGGGGACCTTGATGTGGAAATTGCTAATTTTCTGGTATATTCCTACGTTTTCTTCAGCACCTCCCTGAAACTGCTAGTCTCTATACTGGTTATCTCAGAGGAGAGGTTCCCAAGACCCAGAAACCATTTTTTCATTCTATTAATTTTTTTCCAAAAGAACAGGCTGTATTGGTGACCTTAGTTAGCTTTGTATTTGATATATTCCTATTCTTTTACTTTTTATAACCTGTTTTCCCCCTTTTCGTTGGAAATGGATTGTGATTTAGATAGAAGGGGGAAATTTGTGGGAGATCTTAGTCTTCTATCTTTTGTTTTTGAGAGCTGTGTGATTAAATCAGAAGCTAATCAGATATGTGAAGCCTTCCTATAAGAGAAACATTGTTCCTGTAAGAGAAACATTGCTTCCTAGCCTTCCTGGAGCGTTAATTCTCCTTGAGGAGATAAGACATAAATGAATAAAAGAAAAATGAGAACATAGGGTTTAAATAGCCTGTGACAAATTTTATTTTACAAAATACTTGAAAAGACAGTGTCTTGTAAATGGCAGAAAGCAGAGAAGACACTAGGCAACTGACTTTTATTTAAAATCAAGCAACAATCTGAGAATTCTGAGGATGAGAAAACTGGAAACTAAAGATCAATGAGGGCAGGTAACATGTCAGCTCAACACTGCCTGTTGAACAGTCCCTGGCAGATGACAGACTCTCAGTTAGTATATGTCGGATAAATGAATGTGTATTTGTTGAACAATTTGAAGATTATCTTGAAGGAGAGAGATACTATATTTGAGCAGAGGTGAGATGCAAAGGCTTGAGAAAATATATTAGGAGGTAGGAATGATCACTGAATACAACAGAAGACCATCCTGACCAGAGCTGTGGGAATGAGCAGGAAAGCTCTGGTAAGCCAGCTGACAGTAGGTAGGATCAAATTATAAGCAGTTTTGATTGCTGAATTAGGAAGTTGGAGTTTGTTCTTTAACCAGTGTGAACTTTGAAGAGGTGGTGGCATTATTGAAACAGTGTTTTAGGAATAGCCTGAAGACATGGTGCAGGTTGCAGTGAAGAAGAAACGAGATCAGCCTTGTGATGTTGGATAGGACTTCTTTCAAAAGTAGTCAACTTCCATAAAAAAAATTTTTTTTTTCTTTATATGTGATGTGTAAAGGTAGTTTTTAAGCCCTAGTGATTGAACATAACGGCATGGCTGTCTTTTCCAGTATTTAGTTTTCCGTGGCATTTTGTTATTGAACTTTCTGGCTTTTCTGTGTTATCATGGTATACATTTTGAATATATTTGTTCTTCCCTTATTTGCCTTTTGTTAATGTCAAGCATAGCACATCAGACATTCCCTGTTGCTATGCAACTGCTAAATTCAATATTTAATATTAATAAAACTGAGTGGCATTAACATCCAGTGAACAGAGGGTAGCAAAATATGACTTTACAGTATCTAATCAATAATATTTGTTAGGTTTAATGTATTGTTGCAGATATGAGCAAAAGAGGAGTGACTTGTTTACAGTTGCTATTTTGAGCAAAAATAGTTGTGATTAAATCTTTGTGTTTATGACCAGATTTTTTGTTTGCTTTTATTCTTTCTTTGTCATTGCTTTTTGATCTGTGACTCAAGTTTTTGTTAGTATTATTGATCTTCTGCCCAATTTTCTTACATCAGATTCTGTTCTTTTTTAACATTTTTATCTCCCAAAGCTTTTATTTGCATTTTTCTTTCCTGGCATTATTTCTTGCTATATTTACTTTTTTCCTTTTCAAGAATTTATGCTCAGCCCGCAAATTTGGAATTTGTTACAATGTTATATAAACCCAGGTGAAAGAATACTAGATTTGCTCTTCAGGATAAGACCTGCTTAATAATTTCCTTTAGCTATTTGCAGTGTGTGTTTGATGCTTGCAAGGTGTTGAAATACGTTATTATTTGTGAAATCAGATTTTCTTTTGGGAGGGCAGGCAGGAGGGCTTAAGAATTGGAGATAGACTGTGGGATTTATTTATTTTTTTAAGTCAGATCGTTCTGAAAATATCCAGTCTCTAGGGCCAAGATAGGCAGTATCTAGCAGTTTCTTCTCTTCTCTTACCACTACCTACCCACTCCCACAACCCTGCCCCAACCCTTTTTCCTCCCTAGTGTGGAAGAGAGGGGACCATAGCAATTTAGTGGAATATATTTTAATTTTAGTAGGTAAATAATAAACAGACATAGATACCTCCCATTTGTTTGAGTGGGTAGTTTGATTTTGTTAATGTCCTTGGAATAATTTTGATGGGAATTAAAGAGAGTTGGAAAACAATTACTCCCCAACAATAAATGAAAAATCTGGAATCTAGGATGTATCATATCGTATAGAAAAACCAGCTCTCTTATTACAGTATAAATAACATAAACTAGAGATTCCTGAAAATTATGGCTTAATACTAAGGCAAAGAAATCCCTTACATTACCATCTTCTTATAGCCAGATACACAAAATACCATTTTCAGAGGCCATCATTTCTACCTCCTTACCTTCTAAATCCTTTTCTGTGGTTGTATTTGTGGCAAAGAATTGATACATGTAAGGGGGCCTTATGTATACCTGCAGGATGTAGTATTTTAATTTAAGTGGTACCTTATCTTTTAAGCATGGGAATGCTTTTTAACAATTAAAAAAATTGCCAAGCCCCTAGGCGACAGATTATGTTACAGAATACACAGTGCCCCTAGCTACTAGGAATTCAGTAACACTTTTTATATTTACTTTATTGTAGTAACAGTCCTATGCATTTGAAAAGTAGTATGTGTACTGAATGCACAAGACATTAATTTCTTCCCAAAGGCCACACTGAGAGTGCATATGGATTCATAAGACTTCTTGTTTGTAATAACCATTTGAGTTCCCAGTGAGGTCCATGGCACACATTTTGGGAACCACTGCTTTAATGTGTTATTTCTGGTATGTTGTATAAAGATACAGTCTGATTCCTGCTCTTGTTTTCCTCCTTACTCTCTTGACCCATAAAAAAATTGGAAGATGAATCCCAGCACTTTGGGAGGCCGAGGCAGGCGGATCATGAGGTCAGGAGATCGAGACCATCCTGGCTAACATGGTGAAACCCTGTCTCTACTAAAAATACAAAAAATTAGCCGGGCGGGGTGGCAGGCCCCTGTAGTCCCAACTACTCAAAAGGCTGAGGCAGGAGAATGGCGTGAACACAGGAGGTGCAGCTTGCAGTGAGCTGAGATCACATCACTGTACTCCAGCCTGGGCAACAGAGCGAGACTCCGTCTCAAAAAAAAAAAAAAAAATTGCAAGATGGCGAAGATATTTTTAAATTGTTTATCATTCAGTAGATCATCAGTATTTGAGATAATAAGCCAGAAAAGAAGTTTTTGATTTGTTTCATTTTCTTCTTCTTTCACACTGGTAGAAGGACATAATAATTTAAACATTTGTGCTTTGGGAGGCCGAGACGGGCGGATCACGAGGTCAGGAGATCGAGACCATCCTGGCTAACACGGTGAAACCCCGTCTCTACTAAAAAATACAAAAAAAAAAAACTAGCCGGGCGAGGTAGCGGGCGCCTGTAGTCCCAGCTATTCGGGAGGCTGAGGCAGGAGAATGGCGTAAACCCCGGAGGCGGAGTTTGCAGTGAGCTGAGATCCGGCCACTGCACTCCAGCCCGGGTGACAGAGCGAGACTCCGTCTCAAAAAAAAAAAAAAAAAAAAAAAAATTTGTGTACAAGTATGTTTGATTTTTTTTCTCTTTTTTTTGTATGTATAATCAGTGGGGGTTTACATTTATAAAGGAACCAGCACATAGTTATTGTGGCAATGTTAAATAGTTACAAAAGTCTTTTAAGTCTTGTACCTTCTTTACAAAAGTCTTGTACCTTATGTTTGTGTGATGTAGTTTTTCTCAGTAAAGATTTCATAAACTGTTAACTCAAAATCTGTTGTCTCAATTGGTATTTTGAAAAATGCTATTTAGATTATTTTAGAAAGTTGTCAAAAATTTGAAGCAGTTTTTGACTGATTCATTGAGAAAAGTACCTTTTAAAATGGAGCCTGAGAGTTTGTACAAAGAGGTGTTTGGGATTTTGTAAAATGATTAGAGAATCTGTAGATTTTCATTCCTTCATTGGTCCTGTTCTTGAATGTGCTCAGAATTTGTGTTGAATGTTAATCATGGACAGAAATGCAAATGCCTCTTTTAGATTTGTCATTGACACTCTTTTTCTAAGCATCCCTTTAATAGTAATCCAGGATCCTTAAGAACTGGAAGAAAACATCATCTTTTTTTTTTTATGCAAAGATTATTCAATACTAGAATGAATATTATTGTGGTAATGGATTTTGTTTTTATCCTTTCAGGGTTTGAAAGTATTCTTGAAGGGCTGTTTGGACCTGCATTATTAAAAGATCTCAGTTTATTTAAAGGTATTCAAAATATTTTTGGTATTTCAAATTCTTCCTGGTGCCATACATGATACCTTGGTGATTTAAGCCTCAGTCTGCTTTTTATTCACGGTTTCATATGGATTAAAGTTATATTCATGTAAGCATCTTTTTGTGTTCAGTTGATATTGTTGATATATGTATGAATAATGTATTAACTGGTGAGCAGTTAAGACTTAAGAATTTTAAGAGTTAAAAATTTTAAGACAAATATGGCCTAACTACTTAGATTTTTGTTAAACAGTATTTTTAAAATTAATTGATTTATTTTCTGAAAAATTCTCTTTTATGACTATTAATTTGTTACTGTTTTTGCAGACTGTGAACCTGAAAGCATTTCTGATTGGACTTTTGATGAAAACTGTTTATTCTGTTGTTTGAGAAGAGATAAAGTAAAGGTAACTAAGAAGCTTGTGAAACTTTTATTTAGTGTAATATTTTAAAGTTTTCATTTTTTAAAACATTGTATTACTTCATTGGAGGATTTGTAGGAAAAGGAAAGTATGGTTTTGTACTTACGAAAGAGTTTGATAGTAATCCTGGGTTTTGCAATTTAAATTATTTCCATCCTGTTGATTAGCCTATTAAGAAACCTATATCCTACCATGCATTTGTTGTTGTTGTTGTGGGGTTTTTTTGTTTGTTTGTTTTTTTGAGACGGAGTTTCGCTGTGATGCCCAGGCTGGAGTGAAATGGCACGATCTCGGCTCACTGCAGCCGCCGCCTCCTGGGTTGAAGTGATTCTCCTGCCTCAGCCTCCCGAGCAGTTGGGATTACAGGTGCCTGCCACTACACCGGCTAATTTTTGTATTTTTAGTAGAGATGGGGTTACACCATATTGGGCAGTCTGGTCTTGAACTCCTAAGCTCAAGTGATCTGCCTGCCTCAGCCTCCCAAAGTGCTGGGATTACAGGCCTGAGCCACTGCCCATGGCCCATGCATTATTTTATTTATATAGTTCACTAGGCAGAATAATTAATTAGGTCTCAAACTGTTGTGTTTATTTGAAAATGAAATGTGTGGCAATTCAATAGTGGGAGTTATTTTTAGCACAAAAAGAACAGTAATGTAGATCTGGATCAAGCAGTTGCTAATTCATGCAGATTTGTGATATACTGTGGTTCTACTTTAAGACACTTCATAACATCTGCGCACGAATGCTGTTATTTTCAGTTATATAAACTGGCTGAACCTTTGTGTGTTTGTTGTTTTATTGCTTTGTTTTATACATAAACAGAATTTTGTTAGAAAACATTTCACTTGTTGGAAATATTTATTAATAGTGGTTTACTGTCTTTTACTTTTTTTTTCATGGTACATCGATTCTCTGTTTTAAAGCCTTGGGAACACTTTCTTCTGCCCTATACACTCTTAACGTAAATCATTGACCAGATTTTATCAGTTTTTCCCTCATAATGAATTTCATTTTTTTTCATTTCCACAATCATTACTATAGTTCTCTCTTAGTTTTCTTCAGTCTCTTAAATAGTCCTACAAGGTTAAACTCCTCCCAACCCTCACCCCTTAAATGGTGTAGAAATGTTACCTTATACTTAGTCTTTGATGACTTTCTCATTGTCTTCTGGATTCATTAGCCTAACAGTGCCTCAGTACCCTCCACATTTTAATCCACTTTTCTTTCTAATGATGTCCCACTAGTCTTCTATACAGTTTTCTTTCAACTAAGCTATTTCTCTATAGCTAGAAATTCCCTTGCTTTTACTCTTAAGCACCATCCTTCCTCTGTTTCTATTGCTGTTTCAACCTTTCACACTGTTGTCAATATTATCTGTGCCAATTACTTGTCGGTTAATATTCTGCCTTATTTTGTTCATCCTTTTTCATGTTTGAATCTTTTGTTCCTAACTACATTGTCAACTGCTAAAAACTGGGCAGACCATGCTGTATGCTTCCTTGTACCCCTGCATATAACTTGCATATTTGTGTTGGTAAGTTGCTTTAAAATTTGAAAGCCATCATGTAGTCAACTTAAGTGCTTCGTAATGTTCTTCTTTTATGGCTTCATTTTCTTGTTTTCTACATGAAGAAGTTGTTGCTCTGACTATTTGGAATGGTCTATTTTTGTTGAATTGAGGAAGAAAGTGTTTTAAAATTTAATCTGTCTCCAAAAAGACTAGAAAAGAAAGCAACATTGTTTTGAGTTAAACTTCCAGTGAAATTGAAGTTCATAATTTTAAACTCTGTGTGTGTGTGTGTGTGTCTGGTGGCTCTTTATTGAACAAGCCATTTAATAGGAATTTTTGAAGAATAAAAAGAAGAAACAGTTACTAATTTTTTTTTTCAGGTTAGGATAAGGAAGAGAGCCATTCTATGCTTGGTAGTTGTATATAGTATATTCTTGTAATATGATTGTGAGTTTTCCCTTGCTGTATAAGGGTAAAATATTATATAAATTTTTTTTTTTAAGAGACAGGGTCTCACTGTGTTGCCCAGGCTGGATTAAGTGATCCTGCTTCTTCAACCTTCCAAGTAGCTGCGACTACAGGTACACGCCACCACACCCAGCTTGTGTGAATATTTTTAGAAGAAAATACAGATAGAGAAAGTCATGAAATGGTGAAGCACTTAAAATAACTGTTTTACTGTTTGTGGTTCTACAGTTTTTAGTTGGTTTTCTAAATAGAAATAATTTTTCCATTTGACAACTCAGCTGGTTCTGGGAAAGCTGTTTTTCTCCATTAGATATTATCTCCTGTCTTTGGCGTTTATTTTTGGAGACAGTCATACATCTGTAATGGAAAATAGGAAAAGAGAAACCCTATATCATGTGAATTGTCAGATTTACAGTATTTCTTTAGTTGTGTTAGACTTAAAGTGTTTGTGTTGGAACTCTTTGCAGTCACTTGGAGCATCTTGTCTGAGAAGAACTGGAGTCTGGAAATTAAATTTTTTTTTTTTTTGGAGATTTATTATATCTGTTGGATTGAGGCTTGCATTTTAAGGCTGGCTTAACATTCTAAAATAGAAGGAACTATCTGGAGAATATGGTAATAGCCAATAGGTGGCAGCATAGAGCATGGTATTGGAAGCTCGAGTTTGAGATTGGCATGGTGAGATAATCTAGGTAGTATTTGGAAAAGCACTTAGAAATATTGACCTGATATTTGGGAAACAGCAGTTATGCATACTTTTAGCTAGTTGGATTTTCAGTAAATGCTAAATCTGTAGAATGGATAAAGCAAATACATTATTTATATTTACCTTTAGAAATATGTAGGTGAAAAATCTGAAGTAGACTCTTTGGGAAGTAGAACAGGGATTCACCTAGAGATTAGGAAAACTTTTTGAACTATGCTTCAGGATCCTGCGGAAGTTAGAGAATGTAATTTGTAAAGGAAAGGCAGCTAACATGTTCTGAGCATCTACTATGTGCCAGTTATTTTTACCTGTTCCTTTTTTTTTTTTTTTTATGAGACAGGGTCTTGCTCTGTTGCCCAGGCTGGAGGTCAGTGGTGTGATCTTGGCTCACCGTAACCTTCGCCTTCTGGGTTCAAGCGATTCTCATGCCTTAGCCTCCCAAGTAGCTGGGACTACAAGCATGTGATCCACCATGCCCAGCTAAGTTTTGTATTTTTGGTAGAGACAGGGTTTCACCATGTTGGCCAGGCTGGTCTTGAACCCCTGACCTCAAGTGATCCACTTGCCTCAGCCTCCCAAAGTGCTGGGATTACAGGTGTGAGCCACCACGCCCTCCTGCTCCTATTTAATCTTCAAAACAATCCTATAAAGTTGACTAAAGACACCCTAGTTTTCTAAATAAAGAAGTGGAAAGGGTCAGAGATGTTCAGTTATGGGCAAAATCACATAGCTGGGATTTGATGCATGTTTTTAGAATATATGCATTTTGTTAACAGTAGGAGCAGGAACATGGAAAGTGGAGAGCAAGAATTAAGTAGGTCTTGGAATTCAGTTGGAAAGAGGGAGGGAATCCTCAGTTGGAAATTTCTCAGTTGGAAAGAGGGAAAGTGTATTTGAAATGACCAATTATAGCTGTGTTAGGAATCTGTGAGTGAATTGCTGCCTGCCTGCCTCGGTTACCTACTTACTTCTTTCCTTCCTCCCTTTTTCTGTTTTATGGGCATATAAAGTGGGCACTCTAAAGTATTTATTAAATGAGTGTCTAAGAAGTCAGGAGGCTTAATAAACTTGGAAAATTATAATAATAGCTGTTTTGAGTGTTTTTACATATATGCACAATTCTCTGTGTACTGCTTATTCATGAGGCTTTTCTGTAACTTTTTTTTTTTTTTTTTGAGATGGAGTCTCACTCTGTCATGCAGGCTGAAGTGCAGAGGCATGATCTTAGCTCACTGCAGCCTCCACCTCCCTGGTTCAAGCAATTCCCCTACCTCAGCCTTCCGAGTAGCTGGGATTACAGGCGCATGCCACCACGCCTGGCTAATATTTTTGTATTTTTAATAGAGATGGGGTTTCACCATGTTGGTCAGAATGGTCTCGAACTGCTGACCTCAGGCAGTCCGCCTCAGCCTCCCAAAGTGCAGTTACAGGTGTGAGCCACTGCATCCGACCTTCTTTAACCTTTCTTTAAGCTTCAAATTTTTAAACTAATTTTAGCCTTATAAAACAGTTGTAAACATTGTGAAAGGAATTCCCATATATTCTTTAACCAGATTCTCCAAATGTTAGCGTGTTATATAACCACAGTACAATTATAAATTCAGGAAATTAACAATGATACAATAGTGTAATCTGCAAACCGTTGCAGATTTGCCAGTTATCCCACCAGTATCCTTTATCTGGTCCAAGATCCAGTCCAGGATTACAGTCTGACTGATGCTGTACCATTCTTCATGCATCATGTCAGAAAGCACATGGTGATATTTACTTTGATCACCTGGTTAAGGTGCTGTCTGCCTCTTTTCTCTAAGGTTTCCTTATTTTTTTATTTTTTTTTTCTTTTTTGTAGCTAATGGATACATTGTTGGGGGAGGTACTTTGAGATATTGTAAATATCCTCTTTTTAAATTATACTAGTTTTTTATCATCTAATTTTAGCATCCATTGATGAACATTGCCTGAAAAAATATTACTGTGGTGTTTACCAAATGATTTTCTCTTTCCATTATTTCTTCTACATTTATGTGTTGGAATTCTACTGTAAGGAAGAGCTTCTCTTTCTCCCCGTTTATGTTGTTGTTTTAATATATCAGTACGACCTCATGGATTCTTATTTCAATCTGTGGATTATAATTCATTACAGTCCTTGTTTACTTAGCAGTTCAGATTATTCTAGGCCATTTAGAGCCCTTTGAAGTTGCCTCTTGTGTCCTTTTTGACATCTTTGTTTTCTTTAAAGCACTTTTTTTTACTTTTTGGCATGAAAAGATGTTCCAGTCTTAACATACTTTCCCTGTCCCAGCCCTGGATTTCTCCAAAGAACTCTAGTTCCTTTTAATCAGAGAACTGTATAAGAATTCAAGGTGTGGGCACTAGGTGTACTCTTGGTACTAGAGTGTCATTGCTTTGAAACATGTATGTTTACTAAAATACACGTGTAACTATGTTATTTTGTATATCAATGAAAAACCATCTAATGAGATTTTTTGATTACAGATATGTTGATAGTATGAAGAGCTAATCCAGTAGTAGAGGATGGGGGAGAGATGGGAAGGAAGAGAAATTACTTTTAGTAGTTAATTCCTAAAAACAGACTGCTTCATTGATGAATCTGTTCTTGTGTATGGCTGGGATAGAGATAGCTGTTGTAAAGTACAGATAACATGGATGATTCACTAAGGATGATGGGAGTGTAGGATGTTATACCAAAATATAAAATTAGTTTATGCACTTAGGTTTAAGGCTAAAGTAAGTTCAGTATTTGATTGGCATATTAGAAGAATGTTTTAAGAAGTTAGTACTTAAGGCTGGGTGGCTCATACCTGTAATCTCAGCACTTTGGGAGGCCTCAGGCAGGCAGATCACTTGAGACCAGGAGTTTGAGACCAGCCTGGCCAGCAAGGCAAAACCCCATCTCTACTGAAAATACAAAAAAAATTAGCTGACTATGGTAGCCCATGCCTGTAATTCCAGCTACTTGGGAGGCATGAGAATCGTTTGAACCTAGGAGGTGGAAGTTGCAGTGAGCCGAGATCGTGCCTGGGCAACACAGAAAAACTCTGCAAAAAAAAGAAGGTCGAACTTGATCTGTGTTTTTGAAGAATATGTAAGTCTGGATGAGCAGAGATGAAAGGTCACATCCTACTTGGAACAGGGCATTTATTTTTGAAAGTAACCAGTGATATATGGTTGAAGCCAGATAACCTTTCAGTGCCCAGCTAGCTCAAGAATCATGTAACTAGATCTTTTTCATTGTATCAGCATATTTTGCTGAATGTTTCTTAATTTCTTCCAATTCGTGAATATGCATTAAGTTTGATTATATCCCTTTAACATTTTAGTTTTTATTGCATTTTATTTTGTTTTGAGATGGAGTCCCGCTCTTGTTGCACAGGCTGGAGTGCAGTGGCGCCATCTTGACTCACTGCAACCTCCACTTCCCAGATTCAAGTGATTGTCCTGCCTCAGCCCCTACAAGTAGCTGGGATTACAGGTGTCCGCCACCATGCCTGGCTAATTTTGTATTTTTAGTAGAGATGGGGGTTTCACCATGTTGGTCAGGCTGGTCTCAAACTCCTGACCTCAGGTGATCTGCCTGCCTCAGCCTCCCAAAGTGCTGGGATTACAGGCGTGAGCCACCACGCCTGGCCTTTATTGCTATTTTAATACATTGAATTTTTTTCCCCCAAGCCAAACTGTATCCAGCTTTATTAAAGATACTTTCAATAAACAATTGTAGTATTTCAGGCAGGACATGGGCAGACAGTCGTTAACAATATAGAAGAACTTTCAAACTCCCTTCTTCAGTGGACTACCAAAAATCAGAAAGCCGCTATAAAACCGAATGAAGTCTTCATCTGATGATCTAAATGGGGAAAGTTTAGAGTGAGGGTTGACATTTCACATTTAGCATGTTGTTTAACAGCTTTTCAAGAGCTGACCCAGACTTTAAGGAAGTGAAATGAAAATGGCAGTATTTATCTGAAAATCCACAATCTAGAAATGGAATCACTGCTCTTTTGAGGGGTGCCATCACTGGAAAGTCCAGATTGCCTGACACACTGGTAACCGATTATTGGGGGTCAGGTCCCAACAGATGTCTGGATTTAAGGGAGTTAAGCCTATGCTGAAAGGTGGAAAGGAAGAAGAAGACTTAAAAATGCGTTTGTTTTTCCATACCACAGGCTTTTGTGCCATGGTGCCTACGTGTATCAAAGTCAGGGAATCCCACCTCCTGGGAGCCAAGAGGAAGTCTCTCAAAATTAGAAGGGAAAGGTGTTTTCCCCGCAACAGTCTAGCTTCGGAGACATTCTATTAGTGACCTATGCCCCTTCCCCCAAAAGCAACAGTGAAGTATTCCGTGTGCTCACAGCGTAGCTTAAAAAAATATGTAAGTAAATAAGTCGGGCACGGAGGCTCACGCCTGTAATCCCAGCACTTTGGGAGGCTGAGGCAGACGGATCACAAGGTCAAGAGATCAAGACCATCCTGGCCAACATGGTGAAACCCTGTCTCTACTAAAAATATGAGAAAATTAGCTGGGCGTGGTGGCATGTGTCTGTAGTCCCAGCTACTTGGGAGGCTGAGGCAGGAAAATCACTTGAACCCGGGAGGTGGAGGTTGCAGTGAGCCAAGATTGCGCCACTGCACTCCAGCTTAGGGAGAGAGCAAGATTCCATCTTCAAAAATAATAATAATATAAATAAAACGAAGCAAAACCAAATTCTGCATTTTTATGAAACTTGGTAAAAAACAGAATTTCAAACTACACAGTCACCAGAAGTACAGTTATCAAAAATGCACACACTTCACTCGGTATCTGCAGCACCTTCAGCTTTCTGTGCCTGGTCTGATTTGGCATTTCCCATTTTCTGCAGGGTTATTCCCCTCCTTACCAGCATCAGCTTTTCCCTTTTTCCCTTTGTGTACCTTCTCTCCCTCCTTTGCAGGGCCCTTTGAGACTTGGGCTCTGGCTTTGGAGGAGCAGGGTTAGCAGACAACCTCGCAGATCTCTGTGGTTCGTCCTTCACCTTGGCATTATCTCCTCTAGCATCCCCTTCAGCCTTTCTCTAAGCATACTGGTGGTGACAGCGGTAGGATGTAGGTGCTGGCCACGAGATGCAGGGTGCGTGGCCTTTGGTAGTCCAAGGGTTGTTCTCACGTCTTCTTCACATTGTTCCCATTGAAAGTTGATATTACGAGCAAGCAGATGATAAATCTAGTTGTTACTTTTATATTGCATTCTTCAAAGTGTATTTATGTTGAATATGTTACTTTGGGCATATTCATACCTGCTCGATGTGACTTGCCTGTCATCTTACACCAGAATACCACAAATCAATAAGTATTTACCTGTGATATAAAAGGAACTATGGAAGAAAAATTTCAATAAGTTTCTGTGTATTAGGAGTGAGAAAGAAACGTGAGATATTTAAAGAAGATATATATATATAATTTATTATCATTTTGAGACGGAGTCTTGCTCTGTCGCACAGGTGTACAGTGGCACGATCTTAGCTCACTACAACCCTCACCTCCTGGGTTCAAGCAATTCTCGTGCCTGAACCTCCTGAGTAGCTGGGACTACAGGCACATGCCACCCCACCCAGCTAATTTTTGTATTTTTAGTAGAGATGGGATTTCACCATGTTGGCCAGGCTGGTCTTGAACTCCTGACCTCAAGTGATCCACCTGCCTTGGCTTCCCAAAGTACTGGGATTACAGGCGTGAGCCACTGTGCCCAGCCTGTATATGAGATTTAAATAGAATGCAGAGTTAAATAGATATCACATATTAATACATGTTAATTAGGTGCTCAGTTAATTGTCCAAATCTAAATTGCTGGGTCTAACCTTGTTGTATTTCCAGATGTTTGGTATAGATTATTTAGAAGGATTAAAGAAAACTGCTTGATATGAATCAGTGCTCAGTAAGAGATTCCATGAAATATCAAAGAGTTTATTTTTTCTCCTCCAATTTGTAGAGTTGTTTGCAAAACAGGCAAAGAGAAATCATTGTTGACTGCTCTGTTCAGTTTTATGTGGTCAGAGTCAATGAATAGAGTAATCATTTGGCAAGATTATTAAATATCTGGTTCTGTGTTTGGCCAGAGAGGATAACAAGTAAAAGACCTGGTCCCCCCTTGCTTGTGGAATATTGGGGAAACTGGGTGGCAAAAGCAATTAGACTTGTAATCTATAAGGTGATTTAAGTCAATCTACCCTGTGCACCCAAAACCAGAGTTCTCATATAGGCAGGGAACATTAAAAGTAAAATCCCATGCTCATTCCCATATTTAGTATTTTAGAGACAGTGGCTAACGTAAGAAAATATAAGTACTGTAGCAGTTTGAGAGGTGCAGTAGATGACACTGGAGTTGCTTAATCTAGAAGATAGAACTCAAACTGAACCTTAAAAGGATCTGTGTGTGTTTTAGAGTGGTTGGTTTGGTAATTGTTTTTAGAATGTAGTATAGAAGGATTTACAGCGAGAAAATTACGGGAGGGTCTTACAATAATTCAGAAAATGAAACTGTTCTAGAGTCATGGCTGTGAAGATGTGTAAGGAAGAGATGTGCGTAGAGAATCTGGAATAAAGAATTGTGGAAGCTTAGTGATTACGTAAATAGATAAATGAGGGAGAGGAAAGTGATACTGACATTAGGCTTCCACCGCAGATGGCTTGGCATGATGAATTAAAAGTCAGTTAGAAGTCAAGAAGAGAGAAGGGGAAGTTTTGGTTTTGGTGCAGTGGCCAGTTTTACGAGGAGAGAATGGAGATAGCTCAAGGCATTTTGAGGTGAGAGTGAACATTTAATTGGAAGTGTCCAGTAGATAGGATTGTGAGAAATGAGTTGAAATAAAAGGTCTGGGGTGAAGATATATTGGAGAGGGTTTCTGAAAACATATGATTGGACTATTTGAGCAAATGAAGTTTTTGAGGAGTAAAGCACAAAATACTGAGTTTTATAGAAGACCTTCATTTTGGGAAGTAAGGATCAGATTAAAAATAAGACAGAGTCATAAAATAAATGAGTTACCCATTTTGCATCAGTTATCTTCCTGGCCCCATACTCTATAATGACTGGGGGGATGGATTGTCATATTCGTCACACTAACGTGGACTCCTGTACCATTTCCCAGGATGGACCTCAGATGGGTTGAGCAAGTACCCTCAAAACATACTACAGTGGGCTTTGAGAGAATAGGTTCTCAAGAATTCTGGTTGTGAGGGACAGACTATAAGTCTGACAGCATTGATAAATATGTGGGTGTTGGTGGGAGTTAAGAAATGAATATACACTACTAGCTTGAAAAGTTGTCAGTGAAAGGAATGATGAAAACAGCACCATAGAAGAATAGGCAAAGGATTAAAGATTTTGGGAGCTAAAGGGGGAAGCTTAAGTACTATACTCAGAAGAAGCTGAGAGGAAGAAATTAAAACTTAAAAGGAGGGAACAGTTGGAAAAGGCAAAATTGTAAGAGATATTAGTTACTGAACATTGGTAGGAGATTCCTACTGGAATTAGAATACAGTCAGTGTAACTTCAGGAGTTACAGTTGGCAGGAATTAAATGAGGCATGAATGCCTGAATATAGGAACCGTGGCCAGCTGAGTTTGCACTCACAGTGACTGGTGAGAAACTCTCAGATATGAAATCAGTGTTTAACACAATAGTAAGGTGGTATAGGCCGTAGTAACTGTACTCCTCTCATCTGCAGCGCTGTTCAAAGTTTTCTAGTTACACCAGCAACATAAAAAGTAAAGTTTCAAGAAAAATAATAAGATTTCCTTATTTAGCAGTGTGTTTTTAAGTATAAAAAACTACTGAAGTCTAGATATTAAACAAAATCTTATTTTTGTATTTTACGTTTTGTCAGTGTAAAGACCATGAGGCAATTGGAATGTATACACATTGAGGTATCTTTCGACTCTAAAATTCTGTGATTCTCTGAAAATCTGTTTTCAATAGCTTGCTTAAGGAGTTTCTTAGATTGCTTAAGGAGATTCTTAGAATTAATCAGTGGTTTGAGTAAGTTTAGAATATGCCTACTTATATAAAAATTTGGATTAGAGTTACATAGAGCCTCAGTGTTTCATTTGAATGTCTTAATAGAGTCAGTATTTTCTTTCTTTCTGCCCATGAGTGTAGGTCTCACTTTTTTCTCTCCTTTCTTATGAACTGGTATTTGCACATTAGACTTTCTTTGTTCTTTCCCCTCGATTATGAGAGCTTGTATTTGTTCTGCTTCTCTTCCCCTGCTCCCCTTTTATTAGGTCTCCATCTTTTTTGAAGTTATTTACATTTTCTTCGTGGATTGTACCTTTTTATTTTTTTAAATTACAGTAAAATATACATGACAACATTTACTATCTTAACAATATTTAGGTGTACAAGATCAGTAGTTAAGTACTTGCATTGTTGTGCAACCAGTCTCCAGAACTCTCTTCATATTGTAAAATTGAAACTCTTTGTCCATTAAACAGTAACTCCCATTTCCTCCTCTCTTTAGCCCCTGGCGACGACTATTCTGCTTTTTGTCTCAATGAGTTTGCTTATTCAAGATATATGAGTAGAATCATATAGTATTTGTCATTTTGTGACTGGCTTGTTTTGCCTAATGTCCTTATGTTTTTCTATATTGTTTTATGTGTCAAAATCCCTTCCTTTTTAAAGCAGAACAATATTCCACTTATGTATATATCACGTTTTGTTCATCCATCCATCAGTGGACCCTTGGGTTGCTTTCACCTCTTAGCTGTTATTAATATTATGAACTTAATCATAAAGAAACATCAGAAAAACCTAAATTAAGAGAAATTCTATAAAATAAGTGTTCTACCCTATTTTAAAATGTCATTGTCATTAAAAATAAATAAAAGGGCTGGGCCCAGTGGCTCATGCCTGTAATCCCAGCACTTTGGGAGGCCGAGACAGGTGGATCACCTGAGGTCAGGAGTTCAATACCTGAGATCAGCCTGGCCAACATGGTGAAACCCCGTCTCTACTAAAAATACAAAATTTAGCCGAGCGTGGTGGCACACACCTGTAGTCCCAACTACTCAGGAGGCTAAGGCAGGAGAACTGCTTGAACCTGGGATGCGGAGGTTGCAGTGAGCCGAGACTGCGCCACTGTACTCCAGCCTGGGCAACAACAGTGAAACTCCATCTAAAAAAAAAAATAATAAATAAAAATGAAATAAAATAAATAAATAAATCGTTGAGGAACCATTCTAGACTAAAGGAGACTAAAGAGTAGTGGAAACCAAATTTAATGAGTGATGCTAAATTGGATTTTAAACTAAGAAGGGAGAATATAAAGGTCACTGGGGTAATTGGTAAAATTTGAGTAAGATTCATATATTAGATAATATTGTATCAGGGTTAACTTTCCTGATTTGGAAACTATATAGTGTGGTTCAGTAAGCAGATATCCTTGTTCTTAGGAAAAAGGGAAATACACACTGAAATATTTAAGAGTAAAGAGGTCTGAGGGGTATGATGGCAACAACTTATTTTCATATGGCTCGAGAAAATGCTGTGTTGTACACAGTAATGAAAAACAAAAATGACTAAATAATAAGGCAAATGTGGCAAAATAACAATTTGTGAATCTAGGTGAAGGGTATATAGCTATTTTTGTAGTATTCCTGCAACTTTTCTGTAAGTGTGAAATTACTTCAAAATCAAATAAAGTTGTCTGTTAAGTGTGCAATAGCATTTTACATAAAGAAACAATGTGTGTAACTTAAGAAATGCTTTATTGTTGAAAAATACTAACAATTATGTGAGCCTTCAGTGAATTGGAATCTTTTTGCTTGTGAAAGGTCTTGTCTTGATGTTGACTGCTGCCAACTGATCAAGTTGTTGGTTGCTGAAAGTTGGGGTGGCTTGTGGCAATTTCTTAAAAGAAGACAATGATGAAGTTTGTTGCATGGATTAACTTCTTTTCAGGAAAGATTTCTCTGTAGCATGTGAGGCTGTTTGCATTTTAGCTGCAGTATAACTTCATTCAAAATTGGAGCCAGTTCTCTCAAACCCTACTGCTGCTCTATCAACTAAGTTTGCTTAATATTCTATATCATACTTTGTTGTTATTTCAACAGTGTTAACAGCATCTTCACCAGGAGTAGATTCCATCTCAAGAAACTACTTTCTTCAAAACATGATGTAGACTCATTTAAAAATAAAACCACTTTTTTTCCCTCATCCATAACAAGCAACTCTTCATCCTTTCAAGTTTTGTCACAAGATTGCAGCAATTAAGTTACATCTTAAGGCTCCACTTCAAGTTCTCTTGCCATTTCCACAATATCTGCAGGTCCTTCCTCCACTGACGTCTTGAACTTCTCCAAGTATCCATGAGGGTTTGAATCAGCTTCTCCAAAACTCCTGTTAATATTTATATTTTGTTCTCCTCTCTTGAATCACGAGTATTCTTAATGGTGTCTAGAATGGCACATCTTTTCCAGAAAGTTTTTAATTTACTTTGCCCAGATCCTTATAGCCTTGCAAAATGTATTTCTTAAGTAACAAGACTTGAAAGTCAATATTACTCTTGGATACATGGGCTGCAGAATGGGTATTGTGTTAGTAGGCATGAAAACAACATTAATGTCCTTGTACATCTCCATCAGAGCTCTTGAATGACCAGGTGGATTGTCAGTGAGCAGTAATATTTTTAAAGGAATCTTCTTTCTTTCTTTTTTTTTTTCTGAGCAGTAGGTGTTAACTGGACTTAAAATGTTCAGTAAACCATAATATAAACACATGTGCTGTCATCCAGACTTTGTTGTTCTGTTTATAGAGTACAGGCAGTGTAGAGTTAGCATAATTCTTAAGGACCCTCGAATTTGGGGAATGGTAAATGAGCATTGGCTTCAGCTTTGGTCACCACTGCATTAGACTTTAACAAGAGAGTCAACCTGTTCTTGAAGCTTTGAAGCCAGGCATTGACTTGTCCTCTCTAACTATGAAAGTCCTTGCTGGCATCTTCTTCCAGTATGAGGCCTATTCGTCTACATTGAAAATCTGTTGTTTTGTGTAACCACCTTCATCAGTGATCTTAGAGTGATCTTTGGGATAACTTGGTGTAGTTTCTGTATCAGCACTTGCCACTTCACCTTGCACTTTTGCTATTATAGAGATGACTTTTCCTTAAACCTCATAAGCCAACCTCGACTAGCTTCCAGCGTTTCTTCTGCAGCTTCCTCATCTCTCAGCCTTCATAGAGTTGAATGTCTGAGTTAGGCTTTGGCTTAAGAGAATGTTGTAGCTGTAGTGGTCTTCTATCCAGACCACTCAGGCTTTCTTCATATGAGCAATAAAGGTGTTGTACTTTCTTGTCATTTTTGTGTTCACTGGAGTAGTGCATCTGATTTTCCTTAAGAACTTTTTCCTTTACATTCACAAGTTGGCTAACTGACATAAGAGACCTATGTTTTGACCTGTCAGCTTTCAGCATGCCTTCCTCACTAAGCTCAATCATTTCTAGCTTTTGATTTAAAGTGAGAGACATGCAAGTCTTTCTTTCACTTGAACACTAGAGGTCATTGTAAAGTATAATAACTGGCCTAATTTCTATTGTTTTGTCTCAGGGAATAGGAGGTCGGAGGAGAGGGAGAAAGACAAGGGAACAGGTGTTCAGTGGATCAGAACACAGCTAACATTTATCAGTTTAGTTCACCATCTTATACAGGTGCAGTTTGTGGGACCTCAAAATAATTACTACAGTAACATCAAAAATCACTGATTAGGAATCACCACTATGAAATAATAACCATCAAAAAGTTTGAAATATTGCAGATGTTACAAAAATGTGACACAAAGTGACCACATGCTCTTGGGAAAATGGCACTGCTAGACTTGGTTGACAGAGGGTTGCCCCAAACCTTTAATTTGTGAAAGACACAGTATCTGCCAAGTGCAATAAAGTGAGGTGTGCCTGTGTTTTGTGTCATTGATCTGTATGTCTATCCATACACCACTACCCCAGTGTCTTTATTATTATATCTTTATATGTAGAAATCGAGTAGTATGAGTCTTCTAATTTTTTTGTTTTTCAAACTTGTTTTGCTAATCTAGGTCTTTGATCTTTCTTTATAAAGTTTATAAAGATTATAATCATCTTACCAATTCTTGAAAAAGCCTTTTAGGATTTTGATTAGGATTGTATTGAAACTTAAATTAATTTAGAAAGAATTGGCACGTCAGTAGTAGTATTTGAGTTTATATAGTTTATCTCACCTGTATTCATGTTTAATTTCTCTCAGCAGTATTTTTATACTGTCATTTCCCTTCAACCCAAATAACTTCCTAAAACTTTCCTAGTGGCCCTGAGAGAGAGCTACTTTAAATTGTGGAGAAAAGCGTAGGGTCAACTTCTGTGCTTTCAGTGGGGGCTGCTCCAAAATGCAGGTATTGCCGATGTGATAGTATTAAGAGGTAGGGCCTTTTAAGAGGTGATTAGGCCATAAGGACTCCTTCCTTCTTAATGGAATTTAAAAAGGGACTTGGTGCAGGGCTAGGCTAGCTTACTTGCCCTTCTCTGCCTTCTGCCATGTGAGAGTGCAGCAAGAAGGCCCTCACCAGACACTGAATACTGTTGCCGTGATCGTGGGATTCCAGGTTCCAGACTGTGAGAAAATAAGCTTCTGTTATTTATAAATGACTTACTCTCAGGAATTTTGTTATAGCAGCACAAAATGGGCTAGACATACTCCATATTTGAAAATATATTTTAGATATTTTATAGCCCTTCCTAGAAAACATAATAAAGGCTCATATTAGATAATAGAAGTGTATATGTGTAAAGCTTTTACTATTATTACAAATTATGAGAAATATTTTTAATGTTATTATTAAAGCTTTTCCTATTGGAAAATATCTCAGCCCATGTAGTATTGTATCTCCTCCGCTGCTTTGGGTGATGGATGGTGACACCAAAAAGCACTGGTAGTTTTTTTTTTTCTTTGAGATGGAGTCTCGCTCGTTTCCCAGGCTGGAGTGCAGTGGTGTCATCTTGGTTCACTGCAACCTCCGCCTCCCGGATTCAAGTGATTCTTCTGCGTCAGCTCCCGAGTAGCTGGGACTACAGGTGCACACCACCATGCCTGGGTAATTTTTTTGTATTTTTGGAGATGCGGTTTCACCATGTTGGCGAGGCTGGTCTCAAACTCCTGACCTCATGTGATCCACCGCCTCGGCCTCCCAAAGTGCTGGGATCACTGGCATGAGCCACCGCGCCTGGCAGCATTGATAGTTTCTATAGCTCTTTTTCTCTCTGCTTCTCCCTACCACCTTCTACAATTCCCTTAAAAGAAATGACTTGGGCTAGGCGCGGTGGTTCACGCCTATAATCCCAGCACTTTGGGAGGCCGAGATGGGCGGATCACGAGGTCAGGAAATCGAGACCATCCTGGCTAACATGGTGAAACTCCGTCTCTACTGAAATACAAAAAAACAAACAAACTAGCCAGGCGTGGTGTCGGGCGCCTGTAGTTCCAGCTACTTGGGAGGCTGAGGCAGGACAATAGCGTGAACCCAGGAGGCGGAGCTTGCCATGAGCCGAGATCGCGCCACTACACTCCAGCCTGGGTGACAGCGAGACTCCGTCTCAAAAAAAAAAAGAAATGACTTGAAGGATATTGGGACGTGGACACAAAGTAGTGTGTCTACCAGAGAACATAACAACCTGAAGATAGATGACCTACACTTTCCCTTGAAAGCTGTATACAAAATTAAATTTTATATGCAAACATATATAAATATATTCTTCATTTGTTTCAGCAGCAGCAGTTAGGAAGTAAAAGAAAAATCCTTTCCATAATGACAAGAAAAAAGTAAGATAATAAGTATGTGGGAACTATATGAATAAACTTTGAAATCCATTAAAGTCCACTTGGGTAAATTTAAGACTGAATATTTTAAGGATACTACTCTTTCTGAATTACTTTCTAGGTATAATGCTATCGTGATCAAAAACGCATTGTCTGTCTGTGGGGAGCTTTTGCGGGGGGGATAGCAGAATTCACTAATCTAGGTCTTTGATCTTTCTTTATAAGTGATTTTAAATATATAATCTGAAGAATAAAGCTAGAATGGCCAGGATATTTTAAAGATATAAATAATGAGAGGGGATTTTCCTTCCTCTAAATACTAAGACTTACGTAATTTTAAAAATATGCTATTGATGATGGATTTGAAAAATAAATAAATAAAAATGGAATTAATGTTTGTAGAACTATTATGATGATTTTATAAAAAGTACCCTCAAACATTGCTTGGAAAATTAAGTGTTATTCAGCAGATGGTGCTAGAATTATTGGTTAATCATTATATTGCTTCCAGTAAACTCATAGGAAAGGAAAAAAGCTATGAAAGAACAATAAACCGTTAAAACATATTGCTCCTTACCAGTAATCAGAGAAGTGCAAATTGAAACAAAGAACCTTATTTCTTATTATTATTATTATTTTTTTTTTTTTTAAGACAGAGTCTTGCTCTGTCACCCAGGCTGGAGTGCAGTGGTGTGATCTTGGCTCACTGCAACCTCCGCCTCCCAGGTTCAAGCTATTCTCCTGCCTCAGCCTCCCCAGTAGCTCAGACTACAGGCGCACGCCACCACGCCTGGCTAATTTTTGTATTTTTAGTAGAGATGGGGTTTCACCATGTTGGCCAGGATGGTCTCGATCTCCTGACCTCGTGATCCACCCAGCTCGGCCTCCCAAAGTATTGGGATTACAGGCGTGAGCCACCATGCCCGGGCCAAAGAATCATTTTATACCAATGAAATGTGATGTCTACAAGTGTGGCAACATAGTACCCCCAACACTGCAAGTGGGAATACAAATTGGTATAACTTTTTCTTAGAAAAAAGTTTGCGAATATGTTTCAGGAAAGGAAGAAATTGTTTCTTTTGATTCATGCTTTCTCTTGTAGTAATCTATCCCAAGGAAATAATGAGAATCTAGAACAAATTCATTAAAATGCAGTTATAGTAACAAAATAAAAAACTGGTCTAAGTGCAAATTATGGTACATTTATTAAGGTGTTTTTGGAGAATAACAATATAAGAAAGAAAATCCTAATATTGAGAATAGGTAAAATGATCTTCAGTGTGAATCTCATTTAATTTTTTTAAGTTAATATATCTGCATATGTGTTTTTTAGGGGTATGTATCAAATGATTAGCAGTTCATAGCTAAGATTGTTGAGAATAATAGTTGTTTTTACTTTTTCTTTATAGCTTTGGGTACAAGGTAGCTTTTTTTCAGGATCTTCCAGAGAATGAGAAAAACGAGCATTATTTATAAAAGCATAAACCTTGTAGGATTTCTGTGCAATATATTTGCTTTAAGAAAAATGAAAATATAGATGATTGTGGCTTATAAATTTTTATTGATAAATGGTGAAACCTTTATTTGTATAGAGGAATAAAAGATAATACACGTCCCCAATTAAATTAATATAAAGTTTAGTAGCTTAATGGAATTGGTTTCAATTTACAGGTAGAAAGACTGTTTTTGAGATGGAGTCTCACTCTGTTGCACAGGCTGGAATGCAGTGGCACGATCTGGGCTAACTCAACCTCCGTCTCCCAGGTCCAAGCAATTCTCCCGCCTCAGCCTCCTGAGTAGCTGGGATTACAGGTGCGCGCCACCACACCCAGCTAATTTTTGTATTTTTAGTAGAGACGAGATTTCACCATGTTGATCAGGCTGATTTCCAGCGCCTGACCTCGTGACGCACCTGCCTCAGCCTCCCAAAGTGCTAGGATTACAGGCATGAGTCACTGTGCCCAGCCGAAAGACTCTTAATAGATTAAAACACAAATAAAAAGATACACTTGAATTTTTCAATATTGATTTCTCTTATGTAGTTCATTAATTAATTAATTCACTTTGAAAAGACTTCTGACTCAACAATTTACAGCTCTCTAGTTTCTTGAGATTCCATAAGTTGAAGATTTTTATAGCATTTGTTTAATATATTTTTCTGCTAAGTGTTTTGTCAGGAAAAAAGTTGTGATGTTCACCTTAGCAAAGTTCACAGCTTTGGCAAGACTTGTTTCTAAATACAACTCTCATTTAATGGAGGAAAATAATAAAGTGATCTTTAATCCAGATTCAGATGATTAAAATAAGATGATAATAAGCTTTATAATCTTTAAATTGATTCTCTAGGTAAGATTACCTATATTATTTTCGTGTAACTGAATTTAAGCCAAAAGTCCATTAAATAAACAGTATAGGACTATGAGAGATGGAGGAAACCCTTTGGGTTAATGGTGGTGTCACTGTAACAAATGCCTTAGCTCTTGTACCGTCATCCCTCCCTCATGTTTTCAGTTGTTTATTAAGGAGAGAGCTTCTTAAAAACTTAAGGACTACTTTCTACCCTAGAGCTATAGAGTCATAAGCTCTGGGGACTTCTAGGCATATATGCTTCTAAGAAGTTCACAGTAGATTATATAACAGTCGCTTCTGCCTATGAGCCAACCAATCTAGGTGGACCACTTTCTGCATCGTGAAGGAAGCAACTCCTCCTAGGAGGTAGAAATTCCAGTTGAAATCTGCAACTTTATTTGTATTTATTTTTCTTAGGACTGAGTGTCACTCTGTCACCCAGGCTAGAATTCAGTGGCGCAGTCTTGGCTCACTGCAACCTCAGCCTCCTGAGTAGCTGGGATGATAGGGTTTTGCCATGTTGGCCAGACTGGTGTCAAACTCCTGCCCTCAAATGATCTGCTCACTTCGGCCTCCAAAAGTGCTGGGTTTACAGGCATGAGCCACCGTACCTGGCCTACATCTCCAGCTTTACTCCTATTTAGTTTTATGCCAACAACTTGTTTTTTAATAATAAATAAATATTCCTAAATGTATTAGGAATAATACATGCAAAGAAAATGGTTTTTGAGTTACAGAAGAAGATTTCACATCTTTTTGTTTTTTGCCATACTGTACATAATGTATTATTTTAGAATTCAGCTGAGGGGAGATGACATGAGTTGGTTTCTTTAACTTTTCCTTACCTTCTGGCGCTATTTTATTTATTTATTTATTTTTTGTGAGAGTCTCTCACTGTTGCCCAGTCTGGAATGCAGTGGTGCGGTCTTGGCGCACTGCAGCCTCCACCTCCTGGGTTCAAGTGTTTTTCCTGCCTCAGCCTCTTGAGTAGCTAGAATTACAGGTGTGTGCCACCACCCCCCGCTAATGTTTGTATTTTTAGCAGAAATGGGGTTTCACCACTTTAGCCAGGCTGGTCTCAAACTCTTGACCTCAGGTGATCTGCCTGCCTTGGCCTCCCAAAGTACTGGAATTACAGGCTTAAGCCACTGCACCTGCTCATCTCCTGCTCATCTTCTCCTAGAGAAGAGTGAGACTCCTTCTCTACAAAATATTTTAAAAATTAGCCTGGTGTGGTGGCACACACCTGTAATCCCAGCCACTTGGGAGGCTGAGGCGGGAGGATGGCTTTAGCCCAGGAAGTCAAGGCTTGCAGTGAGCCGCGATTGTGCCACTGCACTGAAGCCTGGGCAACAGAGCAAGATCCTGTCTTTAAAGAAAACAAACTTAACAACAACAAAAATAAACAGAGAACTCCAGAACTGTCTGGCTTAGAAAATCTCACACCTAAAAGTGTTGAAAATGATGAAGATCTGTGTGAATAGTAGAGAGACACCTGGAAGATCCCTCATATTTGTAGCAACAGGTGAAATGACAGACCTGTTAGATGTTTATTTATTTATTTGATTCATGAATCAGGCAGTCTCCCGAGCCAGAGTAGGCTCTGAGGATTCCCCTGTTAGACGTTTAACAGAGAATCAGAATAAGAGACAAGCTAAGAGCCCTCCTGGGGTTGGAGGAAACCTCAAACATTGGCAACAACACGCCCCTGCAAAGGGGCCTGGCTTTTACTGGATCAGGCAAAGGAAATTAGAAACTAGTTTCAGATGAATTTTTAAAACTTACCAAAATGAATGAGATGTAGCTAACAGTACTTAGAAGTTTAAATTTAAAAAGCAGATCTCAAATCAATACCCTAATCATCCACTTTAGGAAACTAGAAAAAGAAGAGCAAACTAAACCCAAAGCAGGCAGAAAGAGGGAAATAGTAAAGATACGAGAGCAGAAAGAAATGAAGTAATGTAAAAAATGATAAAATCAACAAAACCAAAAACTGGTTTTTTTAAAAAAGATCAATTAGGTAAACTTTAGCTCTGATCAAGAAAAATAAAGACTCAAGTTACTAATCACAAATGAAATAGAGGAAGTCAGAAGTAAAAAAAATTGGGGAATACAGTGAGCAATGTGTATGCCAGCAATTTAGAGAATTTGATGAAATAGGCAAATTCCTAGAAAGTTACAAACTTACCAATACTGATGTAAGGCAAAACAGAAAATCTGAATAAACCTATGATGCAGATTGGATTGTGTCCCCCTAAAACATGAATCCACCCCTGGTACCTGTGAATGTGACCTTATTTGGAAATAACAGTAGTCTTCCCCCTTGTAAGGGGATGCCTGAAACTACAGATCGTACCAAACCCTATGTTTTTTCCTGTACACACATACCTGTGATAAAGCTTAATTTGTAAATTAATCACAATAAGAGATTAACAACTAATAATAAAATTGAACAATTATAACAAAAGTTATGTGAATATTCTCTCTCTTTTCTCAAAATATATTATTGTACTGTACCATGGGTAACTGTGGAAAGCAAAACTGCAGATAAAAGGAGACCACTGTAAGGTCTTTGCAGATGTAATCAATTTATGATGAAGTCATTACTGGATTAGAGTGGACCCTAAATCCAATGACTGTTGCCTTATAAGGAGAAAGAGACTTGGAGACAGACACACACACAAAGGGAAGAGGACCATGTAAAGATGGAGACAGAGATTGGAGTTATACTGCCACAAGGCAAGGAATGCCAAGGATTGTCAGCAACTACCAGAAGCTAGGAAGAGGCAAGGAAGGACTCTTCTCTAGAGCTTTCAGAGGGAAAATGACCATGCTGACACCCTAATTTTGGGTGCCTGAATTCCAAATTCAGCTGTGAGAGAATAAATCTCTGCTGTTTTAAGCCACCCAGTTTGTGAAAAAATACAGCACCCCTAGGGAACTAATACAACTTAGAGCAAGCATTGAGATTAAATTAGTAATTTATTAACTTCCATCAAAGAAAAGCCTATGGCCAGGTATCTTCACTGGTATATATTTTTTTTCTTTCTTTTTTTAAATAGAGATGGGGTCTCATGATGTTGCCCAGGCTGGTCTCAAACTCCTGGGCTCAAGCGATCTGCCCGCCTCAGCCTCCCAAAGTGCTGGGATTACAGGTGTGAGCCACCACGCTCTGCCTTCACTGGCATATTCTATCAGACATTTAAAGATGAATTAATACGTTTCTTCACAAACTTTTTCAAAGTATAGAAGAAAAGGGAATTTTCTGTGAGGCCAGTATTATTTATACGAAAACCAAAGATATCACAAGAAAACTACAGACAAATAGCATTTATGAGTACCAGCACAAAAAAATCCTCAACAAAACATTAGCAAACCAAATTTTGCAACATATAAAAAGTGTTATATACCACAACCAAGTGGAATTTATCCCAGGAGTGCAAAGTTGGTTTAACACCTTATTTATTTATTTGTTTGTTTGTTTGTTTGTTTGTTTTGTCTCGCCCTGTCCAGGCTGGAGCACAGTGGCACAATCACGGCTCACAGCAGCCTTGACCTCCCAGGCTCAGGAAATACTCCTGCCTCAGCCCCCAAGTAGCTGGGACTACAGGTGTGCACCACCATGCCCAGCTGTTAATAATTTTTTAACTGATTTGTAGAGACGGGGGTCTCTCTGTGTTGCTCAGGCTGGTCTCGAACTCCTGGGCTCAGGTGATCCTCCGGCCTCAGCCTTCCAAAGAGCTGGAATTACAGGCATGAGCCACTGTACCTGGCTGGTTTAACACTCTTACGTCTATTACTGTAATACAATGTATTAATACAGTAAGTGACACAGACCACATGAGCATCTCTGTAGACACCCTCCAGAATGGCATTTGGCCAAATCCAGCACTTTTTCTTGATGTAAAAACAAACAAACCCAACAAACTAGGAATAGAAGGGAACTTTCTCAACCTGAACTACAGAAACACCCAACTAAAAGATGGAACAGCTTCCCCCAAAATCAGGAACAAGGCAGGATGTCCACTCTCACCATGTACATCCACCGTTGTACATGAGGTTCTAGCCAGGGAAATTAGGCAATAAAAAGAAACCAAAGTCATTCAGATTGCAAAAGAAGAGGTAAAACTGTCTTGGTTTACAGATGACATGATGATGTATATAGAAAATCCCAAGAAATCTACAAAACACTTAGAGTTTAACAAGTTCAGCAAGGTTCAGAATACCACATCATTTAAAAAAAAAAAAACATAATTGTATTGCTATACACTAGCAGTGAACAATATGAACATGAAAGTTTGAAAACAATTCTATTTACAGTAGCATCAAAAAATACAACACTTAGGAATAAATATAAAAGAAGTATAAGACTTGTATGTTGTAAATTACAAAATATTGCTGAAAGAAAGTACATGGAAAGACATGTTCATGGATCAGAAGACATTGTTACCATGGTATTACTTCCCAAATTGATAGGCGGATTCAGTGCATTTTCTACCAAAATCCCAACTGACTTATTTGCAGAGATTCACAAGCTGGTCTTAAAATTCATATGAAAATTTAAGAGACTTCAAATAGTCTAAACAATCTTGTAAAAGAAGAACAAATTGCGAGGATTTATACTTTACCAGTTTCAAAACTTACTATAAAACTACCTTGGGCAGCTTAATGTGATGCTGGCTTGAGAATAGATATATAAATAGTAGAACAGAATCGAGTGTCCAGAAGTAAAATGTATGGCCAGTGACTTTTGACAAGAGTTCTAAAACAGTTCTTTTTTTTTTTTTTTGAGATGGAGTCTTGCTCTGTCGCCCAGGCTGCAGGCTGGAGTACAGTGGCCGGATCTCGGCTCACTGCAAGCTCCGCCTCCCGGGTTTATGCCATTCTCCTGCCTCAGCCTCCCTAGCAGCTGGGACTACAGGAGCCCGCCACCTAGCCCGGCTAGTTTTTTGTATTTTTTTTAGTAGAGACGGGGTTTCACCATGTTAGCCAGGATGGTCTCGATCTCCTGACCTCGTGATCCGCCCATCTCGGCCTCCCAAAGTGCTGGGATTACAGGCTTGAGCCACCGCGCCTGGACCTAAAACAGTTCTTTGGGGGAAAGAATTGTTTTTTCACCAAAAGGTGCTGGAACCAAGTGAGTATCCACATGCAAGAGAATGAGGTTGGACCCCTTCCTTATGCCATACACGAAATTAACTTGACATGTATTATAGGCCTAAAAGTAAGCCCTAAAACTATAAAATTCTTAGAAGAAAGCATAGGGTTAAATCTTCATGGCTAGGTTTTTTAGGTATAACATCAAAAGCACAAGTGACGAAAAATATATAGATTGGAATTCATTAAAATTAAGGCTTTCATGCTACTAACAGTACCGTCAGTACTATCAAGTAATAAAACTCAAAGAATGGGAGAAAATATTTGCAAATCATATATCTAATAATGGACTTGTTTCAGAATATATCAAGAATTCTTACAGTGCAACAATAAAATGGTAAATGACTCAATAAAAAATGAGCAAGGATCTCGGCCAGGCGCAGTGGCTCACGCCTGTAATCCCAGCACTTTGGGAGGCCGAGGCAGGTGGATCACGAGGTCAAGAGGTGGAGACCATCCTGGCCAACACAGTGAAACCCCATCACTACTAAAAATACAAAAAATTAGCCAGGCATGATGGCACGTGCCTATAGTCTCAGCAGCTCGGGAGGCTGAGGCAGGAGAATCGTTTGAACCTGGGAGGTGGAGGTTGCAGTGAGCCAAGATCGCACCACTGTGCTCCAGCCTAGGCAACAGAGTGAGACTCCGTCTCAAAAAAAAAAAAAACCAATGATCTGAATGGACTTTTTTCCGAAGAAGGTATAATGTGCCAATAAGCACATGAAAAGATGCTCAACATCATTAGTCAATTAGGAAAATACAAACCTTAAACCGTGAGATGTACCACTTCTCATCTACTAAAATGGTTGTAATAAAAAAGATAAGTGTTCATAAGTATGTGGAGAAGTCAGAACCCTTATACATTGTCTTTGGGAATATAAATAATGTAGCTGCTTTGGAAAATGGTTCAGTCTTCCTCAAAATAGTTAATGTGATGGAGAAATTTATAAAAGAGAATGTTGGCAAATACAACTATAATAAAGGTTCTCATTATTTATGACAAAATATTTCATTTAAATTTTTTAATACATTATATAGCAAACTTACTGTGCCTTATATAACAGTGTTTAAGGATCATTATTTTAGTTTGACTATGCCAGTGCTTCATATTAAGCTTTTTACAATATATAATCCATGCTAAATACATATTTTGGTTGTGCTTTTAATATAAATCTTAGAATGAGAAATTATAGAAAGCCGGTTGCAAATATCAGTGGGTATTTTTTAAATTTTTGAGGGAATCATTTGTGCATCATAACATGTCTTCAATGTGTTGTTTAATTCCTTTTCATTGTGCCAAGATATGTCCCATTTTCTTATTTATAGCACTTAGATATGGAAATAAAGACATTAATTAATACATTAAAGTGACTTCAAATAAATTATATGCGCTAGAGCTTAAAGAACACTTAAAAATGCACTTAGCTTTTTTTTTTTTGAGACGGAGTCTCACTCTGTCGCCCAGGCTGGAGTGCAGTGGCCGGATCTCAGCTCACTGCAAGCTCCGCCTCCCGGGTTTACGCCATTCTCCTGCCTCAGCCTCCCGAGTAGCTGGAACTACAGGAGCCCGCCACCTCGCCTGGCTAGTTTTTTGTATTTTTTAGTAGGGACGGGATTTCACCGTGTTAGCCAGGATGGTCTCGATCTCCTGACCTCGTGATCCACCCGTCTCGGCCTCCCAAAGTGCTGGGATTACAGGCTTGAGCCACCGTGCCCGTCCTGCGCTTAGCTTTTTAAAAATACTTTTATTTTCTGTTATTGTAAGATACAAGAGTGGAGGTAGGTGCAAAGTATTGTCAACTTGGTCGAGTGCTCCTGCAGTCTGGGATTAGAGGCTGGGAATCTCAGGGATGGCTATAGTACAGCGTATTGGAACTTTTTGGTAAGAGAAACTTTCTGATCTACTTTTTTTTTTTGAGACAAAGTCTTGTTCTGTCACCCAGGCTGGAGTGCAGTAGCATAATCTCAAGTGCAACCTCTACCTCCCAGGTTCAAGTGATTCTCAGGCCTCAGCCTCCTGAGTAGTTGGCATTACAGGCATGCGCCATCATGCCCAGCTAATTTTTGTATTTTTAGTAGAGACTGGGTTTCACCATGTTGGCCAGGCTGGTCTCGAACTCCTCACCTCAAGTGATCCGCCTGCTTCAGCCTCCCTAAGTGCTGAAATTACAGGCATGAGCCACCGCGCCCGTTCGGATTCACTGTTTATATTTCAAAGCTGTTCAAACATAGATATACTGTAACAAAAGACAATGCAGTGCTTACACTTAGAACATGCAGTGCATTCTAGTTTTCAGTTCATTTTGCTAGTGCTGCTTATTCATCTATTTTACAACCCATTAAAGGTTTGAGAACCACAGTTTTTGAAAAGTAATCTAAAGACAGAGTAGTGAATTGAGATGTATTCTGAGTTTTTCTTCCTAATGACCTTTTAAAAGTGTTTGTGTTTTGAATCTGGTGAAACACAGATCTCATACTAGGATCCTCAAATGAGATTTGAAATTAAAATTTTTTTTTTTCTTGTAAATTGAAAACATTCTGTCTGAATTGAGTTGCCTGTGAAAGATAACTATAGTATAATAGAGTGCTTTCAAGGAAATTATCCCTCTGGCAGTTAGTTTAATTAGACTAAGTTTTGAACAAAACTCATAGTCAAAGAAAAAGTGGATAAAATCCAACTAAAGAATATGTTTACATTTATTTTGCTTTTATACTTTTTCATGAAATTTATACTGAAGTTTTAAAATATTTTAATTGCATCAAATTAATTTGCCTTATTTGCTACTAACTTTGTCTTTGATTTCGTATCTATGCTTTTGATATTGAATGAGGAAAGACTTTTGTGCAACTATTTCACCAAGTATTTTTGCAGGGACACTTAGTCGGTCTGGATGAACCAGCTTCGGGAGGTGGGCAAGAAGCTCTGCTTAAACAAGAGCAAGCAAAAATCATTCGATTCGAGAGACAAGCAGAAGAATTCCTCAATGCAGTCTTTTATAGAAAAGGTTGGTTTCAGTGAAGATGATATTTAGCATCTGCTTGTCTTGTATTAATCTCCTTAATTTCAATGTCATTTTTAAAGTTCTTCTTAAAAACATTTTTCTTTATTGATGATATAATTTATATTGTTCTATATCCCTTGGGTCAAGTTCAGATTGGAATTAGGGTTAAGGTAAACCCTGTTCACCACATTTAGGCTCTGATGTGATGGTGAGTTAATAGTTTAGAAAATTATTACGAAATTCTAAAAATGTTAAGCTCTCAGTAGTACTATATTTTGTTAGACAACTTATAGAGACAGTTACTGTTTTAATCACCAATAACTAAAACCAACTGTGATTTTTTTTTTTCTTTTAGTGATTCCAACCTGAAATTTCATTTGGAGAGAAAATGTAGTTATATCATAAAATTAGATTTGTAAGCATTTTTTTCCTTGATACAGTCTTGTTTCACTAAAATTTTCTATATTAGGGAAATTATTATGTAGTAAAACTTTTCCCGCTATATTTGAGGTGGCATTTAATAGCTCAACCTCTTGCATTTTTAAAATTTATCTTTATCCTTGAAACTTTTGTAGGCATGTTTTGCATTTCTTTTGAAATACAGAAAAGTTCTTCAGTCATGGAGTCTTGAGGCTTATAAGTCCTTCATAGAGGCATTCAGATTTATTCTCTATTCACAATGCATAATTGCCATCAGCCAGAACCTTCAGGAAAGTTCCCTTCATATTCCCTTCTAGTGAACAGTCTTTACTTTTAAGAAATTATAAATGGATTTATACTTCTTGGTTACACTTTTCCTCCATTTCCAAGATGGTAGTTACTATAATGGGTTCTGAAAGTTTCATACAAACTCTTGATAATCTTAAATATTCTTATTTAATCTTCAGCAGACTCAGTGATTCCATTTTCTTTAATAATTCTTCATATATTCTAGTTTACACCTCTCATTCCTCTGGAAATTCCCTCCTTCCCTTTGACATTGGTTAAAAGTCTCATAAGTGCTGGTTCTGTTGGGTTTCTTTACAGTTGGACACTAGCTGGGCTTCTGCTTAATGTGATCAGTATTTCCAAAAGGTGGTGTGAAGTGTAGTGTCATATAAAATTAAGAAATGCACAGAGATTATTGTCTGTGGCACTTTTTTCCCCATTTTCTTCCATGAGAACTCTAGGCAGAATTAAATCGTTTAGTACATCCGTAACTCTCTTTAAACACCCACTAGCATCTCCTGACCTAAATCTCGCAGCTCAGTCTCCTATGTCTTATTATTCCTGCACACTGCTCAGAATTCCAAAATTATGTTCAAAATAATTTTTTTTTAGTTTTATGAACATTTGATTGTTAAAAGTAAATTTAAGTATCAACAACTGGTAGAGCAGTTCTATCAGTTTGCTTGCCAAATAAAATGTCTTTGCAGCTCCTCTCCTGAAGGATATACACGGAGTCATTGATCTGATGTGGTGTTATAGCAAGCTTCGTTATCTGAAAAGAGGACTTCCTCTCCCTAATTTACATGGAGGAACCACTTTTCATCCACTCTTTGCTTAGGGGACATTAATAAGGTCAATCATAAGACTCGTACAGAAAAGTTCTGTCACACTTTTCTACTAGTCCCATCCCTTTGTCATAGAGGAGTAACTTTAAAGTTTTTATAAAGTTTTTTTAAGAAATTAAGCTTTTGGGTTATAACCTTTAGGGGAGGAATTCTTACCTCGGAATCAGTCTCAGGATAGATTTCAAGAGATGGGAATGCTCTGAAATTGTAAGTTGAGTTTATTTGTTTAAGTACAGGTGTGTGATACCCAGAGAAATAACTCTTGCTTTGGAATTTGGACATTTTCTTCCCCTTTATGTATTAATATTGATATTTTTAGATATAATTCTCTTGTAACCATCTCCAAGATAGCCATTAGTACTCTTTAAATTAATACCGAAAATGTTTAGTATCCAGGGATATGATGGACATTTTAATCTGAAGAGAATCTTTTGTTTTAATAAATAATTCAGATGCTTAGAGTTGGTCCCTTGTTTCAAAGTATTATAAATTCTATGTTTTAAATAATTTGTGTAAAGATTATGTATAGTTAAGTAGAATCAGAGATGGAATAAAAGTAGGCTTTTATGATATGGAATCCATAATTTCATTTTAAGAACAGTAAACCTTCTACAAATGTCATGATGACATTTCTTTTCAGCTTGCTTTGTCACTTGTATTAAAAAGATCAGATTTGCCTTTTAAGATATATTGTGGTATAACATGTTTTTCTGCAGTTTTATTTTTGATCTGATTTGTTGCTTTTATTTGACTCAGTTGTGCTGTGTTCCCCTGGGTGTGGATATGTTTGTAGATGTGTATTTTAAGTATATCAAAGAATGAAATTTGTTCAATAAATTTTCACAAGATACAGAAATTCAAATGGCAGAGATGTAATTCGTAAACACTGTCTTGTCTCATGACTGTGTTTTCATTCAGTAAAGAGACAAGATTCTGCAGACATTGAGTGCTCAAAGAGTCTATGGTCCTTGTCCTAATATCTTTGACTCTTCACAGAGCTCTTTATTAATACTGCTTAAACACAGAGGCATCTCATAAATTCATAAATTTTATTTTACTTTTTGTATGGAAATTTCCTTTATGTATTACATGTTCTCCAACTATTCAGGGGTGAAAAGGTAAACTAATGTACTAAAACTTGAAATTTATACAATAGTTCATATGGAGATTTATGTAGGGAGAAAAATGGGTCTTAACTGGAAAGTTAAATGACTGTTAAGAAAATTCAGTGGATGGAGATATTTAAAAAGCAGTGTATGGATAAAATGTTTATTAAAACACTGAGGAACCATTTTCAGTAACTGTAGCAACTTCTGAACCGTACCTGGTTCCATACCTTTATTTTTAAACCACTGGAAATACTTATAGTCTCTATTTATGGAGAGGAAAGTTCGAGTTATAAATACTGCTTAGTATGACAGAAACATTATTACTAGTAGAGTGAGCCTCACTAAACCCCAGAAGATGAAATAAATAGCATAACTTTGTGAACATCTTCTGGTATTGAATATCATCCTTTGGGGGAAAAAAAAGCCTGTTCTTAGGAGTCCTGTGAGGTTTTGATGATGTATTTGTTTGTTTGTTGTTTATTATGGAGATTTTAGATTTTAGTTAGTAATTAGAGTCAGTTTTTCTTTAACTTTATAAATATAAATTAAACTCTTAAGTTCCTTACAGCTCCAAAATACTGTGCGTAAAGTTATCTGCCTTCTATAGCTAATCTTTAAAAGACTTAAGAAACCTTGGTTTCCTAAGAACTGTCTTGGAAAGCCTGAAAAGTGTGGTAGGAAGCAAAGGTCGCAGGTAAAACAGACCAGGGGAAGAGTTTTAATCGAGGGTCTATCACTAATCACCTATATAAATTTGTAGTGGCCACCTACTCTTTAGATCACATTTCCCTTTTTTTTTTTTTTTAAAGGACTGTTTCATGTTGATTGACGTATTTAGTATTCAACTAAATTGAATACACACTTTAGACCAGGCAAGATTAGGTATATAGAGGTACACAGAGGTAAACAAACACATTTTCTTCATTTTATTTTTTTAAAAGGGCCATTTCGTGCTGATTGATTTGATTGACCTGTTTAGTATTCAGCTAAATTGAATACACACTTTAGGTATTTAGAGGTACACAGAGGTAAACACACACAGTCTCAGCTCTTGAGAAGCTTAGTCTTCCTGATTGACTATTATAGTGTGGTAATTATAGAGGCATGATGATAATATATTTATACAAGTCATTTTCCCTTTCATCTTAACCTCTTTTGCCCTTCAAAGTCTCTTTCAGTGCTAAAAGTTTTTTGAGTTAATGAGTTCTTATGGTCTAAATTTAACACTGACTAGAAACTGATAATTTAGATGTTTATTTCATTATTTCCCTATTGTTTTACTAGTTGACAGAGTTTATTTAAAGTGCCCTTGGAAAATATGTGGTTTTTCGTAGGTTTTTGAGATTTGGCATTTAAACACCTAGCCCAGAGGTTCTGAAATTGTGGTCCCCAGACCAGCAGCATCTAAGAACTTGTTAGAATGCCAGTTCTTGAGCCCACCCTAGAACTACTGAATCAGAAACTCTGGGGAGAGAGCCCAACAATCTGTTTTTGCAAGCCATCAAGGTGATTCTGATGAACACTAAAGTGTGAGAATGATTGCCCTAGCCTACAATGGATCTGAAAATTAAGTATCTCCTTTTATAATCTTGGTATGCCTTCTGTCTTTACTATAAAGTAAATTCAGCACTCATGAACTCAGTAATGCATTCTTCAAATATTTAGGAGAAGGTGACTGAGGAAAAAATCTAGGGAGACCTGATGTGACCTATAGGTATGTTAACATGAGAGTAATTATTTCCTAAGAGAAGGGTTTTGGGATTTCTGTGTCAGGTAAGTGATTCTTGCCCAGAAGATATTCTAGTTATTATCCCTTTATTTAATTTCATAATGTTCAATTATTATATGGGGGAAAATGTTTAGAATTATTTTAATGAAAATTTTATTTTTAAAAATTGACAACTCAAAAGCTTAGAAAATATAAGTCAAAGGGGAGATAATATTTTTAAGATAACTGCATTTTAAGAAAAATAAAATGAAATTTTATGTTTACTTGAAAGCTGTTTTTTTTTTTTAGTACATTGTCCCACTTTAAAAGTAAATAAATCTTTATTTACAGACAGTCCCTGGGTCTCCGACCCCAATATTCCCCTAGTGGCCCGTGAGATCATGCAGCGAATGATCCAACAATTTGCTGCTGAATATACCTCAAAAAATAGCTCTACTCAGGACCCCAGCCAGCCCAATAGCACAAAGAACCAAAGCCTGCCGAAAGCATCTCCAGTCACCACCTCTCCCACGGCTGCAACTACTCAGAACCCTGTGCTCAGCAAACTTCTCATGGCTGACCAAGACTCACCTCTGGACCTTACTGTCAGAAAGTCTCAGTCAGAACCTAGCGAACAAGGTATGGTTTGATGTCAAGGTCTCCTCTATCTTATCAGAATACTTTAATTTGGGGAGAAAAAAAAAAAAAGCATTGGCAATTAGAGCATCAGCAGCAATAATAGCATAAAAACTAATGTGATTTTGAAATTATTTCTTATTATGCAGTGATGGAGAAGTACAGCTAAAGTTGTTACAGCCTTATCTGTCAGCAGTTCGTGGTCATGATTGATGTACCACTCAGGAAAGTCAGGTGGTTAACAGTTGTCACTAATCTTTCATTTGCTTGATATTTATATAAGCATTTTATATTTTCCATAGTATTTTTATGTTTTTTAAAATTCCTATGAAAAAGTAAGTTTTCCTCTTAACTATAAATTTTCTAGGACTAGCACCTGTCTGAGAAATATGCCTCTATTTGTAAGTATAAGTTATATGCTCTGCAAATGAGATCATAAGGAAAAACATGTATTTGAATTTTGAAAAAGAAACTACTAGGGTTACAAATAGAGAAAGCAGCAAAACATACTTTAGGTTGTTAAATATATTCAATGTTTTATAAATACAGAAACACATACATAAACACACATATCCACTGACTAACTTGAAAGTATTTCCAAAAGGGAATTTGTTGATGAGGACACTAATTAAGTGATGAAGTTAACAGGTTATCAGTTTTGTTTAGCAAATGTTTCTTGAGTCTCTGAAGTTTATTTTCTTCAGTAGGTATTCCTGTTGCTTTGTGATCTCATTTTACCTTTAATTTCACAAAAATTGAAGCAAGCATTTCAACTCAGCCACTGTTTGAACCACTACAAGTTGTAAATTGGTGATGTCTGTACTAATGAGATTTTATTTTCATAGAAATCTTCAGTATACAGAAAGGTTATGAGATTATGTGGATTTATTGATGAGAAATACATGCTTACTTTGGAAAATACATTTAATTCTTAAATAACCTCTTTGAAATAAATTTTGAGTAGTTTTCCTTTGCTTTTATCCTTTTCCTGTGTGGTGAACAGCAAACAAAATATCTGAGTTCTGAGAGATTTATTGACAGGTGACTTACTACTTGTTCACATTTCTCATGTACCTTTGGTTACCATATTTACGAAGTTGTATCTTTTTTATTGATGACTGTTTTCTTTTCCACAAGTTGGTAGTTTTCATTAAAGATCTCTTCACTCTAAATATTACGTCAGAAGCTTCAGGTTTATATTAGGAGAATGACAACATAGAATTATATTTAAACTATTAATGGAGGTTAACATAAAATGATACCACTTAGTCTAATTTAGCTGGTTATAAACTACTGTTACACTTAAGAGATAATACATTGTATTGACAGCATGCTCTTACAAAGAGGAATTTGAACTACATGATAGCATTATAGTATGTAGACTTCAAATGAAGTAAAAAAATTTTAAATTATATTTCCTTAATGAATGTGTTTTCAACTAAAAAGCAAAATATTTTTAGTGGTAGACTTAAAATATATTGCCTGTTTGATTAGACAAATTGACTATTTGACTTGTCTTTAAATAATAGTGTCTTTGGTTGGAAATGTTGTAAGCAGTACATTTGCTTCTTAGATGTATAATTGGGTTAGATGTCTAATAGGATAATTGGTTCTATAAGCTTATAATTATATTTTTAGAAATATTAGTGACTCTAAAGGACGAAACTCTTACTTATGAGTGTGGTGATTTTTTGTTTACAAACTCAGTTGCCTGTTTACTTCTAACAGCCTGAAATAAAATGTCCTCTGATACAATTTGTAAGTAGCTTCTACCCTGGGGTAATTTTTAATGTAACTAGATTGTAAAACCCCTCTGCTGGCCAACTGAAAGTCAAAGACATTGTGTATTATCTTGTTCTGTTAATTTCGGTCAGAGTGGTAGCTTTAAAAGATTTCTTTTCCAGGTATTTCAATAAGGAGAAAAATGACTTTGAGGGAAAAAAGTCTTCTAATTTTATGTATTAATAACACGAATTTGCGATTTGGTCTAGTTGCAGTAAAAAATGGTTGTACTTCCAGGCTCTCATCAATATCAAGACAGTTTCATTCTTCTTTCTTTCAGCTTTCTTCACTAATTTTTAATGTCTTCTTAATTGAAAAATTCTTACATCCATAAAATCCAGCAATTGAATTTTGAATCTCTGCAAATTTTTTTAAAAGACTGAATACAGGCCGGGCGCGGTGGCTCACGCCTGTAATCCCAGCACTTTGGGAGGCCGAGGTGGACGGATCACCAGGTCAGGAGATCGAGACCGTCCTGGCTAACACGGTGAAACCCTGTCTCTACTGAAAATACAAAAAATTAGCCGGGTGTGGTGGCGGGCGCCTGTAGTCCCAGCTACTCGGGAAGCTGAGGCGAGAGAAGGGCTGAGGCGAGAAAATGGCGTGAACCCAGGAGGCGGAGCTTGCAGTGAGCCAAGATCGCGCTACTGCACTCCAGCCTGGGCGACAGAGCGAGACTCCGTCTCAAAAAAAAGAAAAGAAAAAAAGATTGAATATAAGTATACATTTTTTATAGTGGTCTAGAAAACTATTAGGACACACCCAAATCATAAATCATTAACTGATTCATCTTACAGACCATCTTGTTTAGTATATACATGTGCTTTAATGACAAAAACTTACATTTAAAAACAATTTTTAGATCTTACTTAAAATTTTCTATATCCAACTTGTATGTACTTTTGGAGTTTCAGGTAGATTTAGCTCTTGAGGGATTTGGTTCTATAGTTTGTATGCTGCTGTGGGACATTAAAAACTTGTATGCTTTGATCAAGGAAAATTTAGAAAATGGAGTCTTAAAAATTCTGGTAACAGCAGACCTCATGCTATGTTAACTGCTATTTCTAGTATTTCACTATATCTTAACATCTTCAGTAATATGTTTTACCTTTTCTTTTTGCCCCATTAATAATATATTTAGCACTTGAGGATATTAAGTATAACATGTCTTGCTAAATTTATGTTGCTTCAGGATTGAATTGATTTTATAACTCAAATATATGACTAGCGTATCTGCTTAGTTGAATAAGCCTACTTACTGCTTTTTCATTTTTAGCCTATTCAGTTTACATTTGCTCCTAGCTTTTAATATCCTCAGGTGTTTCTTTGTGTCTCTGCAGACGGTGTACTTGATCTGTCCACTAAGAAAAGTCCATGTGCTGGCAGCACTTCCCTGAGCCACTCTCCAGGCTGCTCCAGTACTCAAGGGAACGGGTAAGGGAGAATATTTGTAGCCTTACACAGTTTCATATAGATAATTCATCAAAGGTTGATGCCAGTCTCCCTTTTACATTTTAAAAAATAACCCTTCTAAGTAAGTCATTTATAAATATGGACCATAGATCAAGTAAAAATGCAATCTGTGCAAAGTAAAATTGGCTAGTACAGATGAGTTTTTGTCAGTTTAGTACAAATAGTAAATAACCATGAGTATGGCAATTATTTCTTTAGACTTTTTGTTGTGGCATGTTTTGGAGTGTGAAACTCAAATAATTCTAAAGTTTAGATGTAAAGACAGTGTTATGTGTGCTGAAGCTGTTTAATGAAAATTGAGCTCCAATACTTGGTATCTCTAGTGGGATTTGTGTGTATGTGTGTTCATTTTTGTTTGTTTCTTTTGGGTTTGGTTTTGGTGGTTGATTTAAACTGTACTTTAACTCTGGCAGTTCAGAAAATGTAGTTTTCTGAAAGACTGATTGTAGATGTTGATGCATAACCATCTTAGGCTACCAAGACATTATTACTTGCTCAGTTTTGATAACTCTTAGGAGACTAAAGTAAATTCTCTGACTCCCTGATTTTATAGTATAAGAACTGTCTTCTCCCTGTGTGTATCTAATAACCAACTAGAAAAGTCAGACATTAATAAAGACATTCAGATACCATGTTGAAAAAGCATTTCTATAAAACTGTGTGACAAAAAATCAACTTTATCTAGATATGAAAAATAACTTGGTAAGTTTAAATTAGTTAATACTTAGTCTTATTTAACTTTCAGATGATCAGTGTGGGAAAGTTACTTAGATATTAAAGGAACAAGTGGATGCTAAGTGGACTAACCTTTTCCAACTTACTGTTAACTACCTTCAAATAGAAGGATTCCTTTACAGACTTCTAAAATCTCCCTTTCTCTAAAATTCCAAAACTTTTCATTTCCAGAAAGTATTAATTTAATCCATTATGCATAGTTTACTAATCTTTTTCTTAACCCTTTCTTTTCACTATGGTTTATACTAGATATAAGTCAGCATGTTCCCAAATCTTTGGGTTCTATTTATATATCGAAAGATACTTGAGCCAGGTGTGGTGGCTCACGCCTATTATCCCAACACTTTGGGACGCTGAAGTGGGCAGATCACCTGAGGTCAGGAGTTCAAGACCAGCCTGGGCAACATGGCAAAACCCATTCTCTACTAAAAATACAAAAATTGGCCAGGCGTGGTGGTGTGCACCTGTAGTCCCAGCTACTCAGGAGGCTGAGTTGGGAGGATTGCTTGAGCCCAGAAGGTCACAGCTACAGTGAGCCATGATCGCAGCACTGCACTCAAGCCTGGGTGACAGAGCGAGACCCAGTCTCCAAAAAAAAAAAAAACCTTGAGTTGTGTAATTTAAGGACACATGTAAAAGTCCATGTGCAGTTTGCATATACACATCCTTTGCTTAAGATTCACTGTAAACTTGGCTGCCAGGTTCATGTATTATATGGCTGAAGTTGCTTTTTTTATCCCTCTGAATGAAAAGTGTTTTCTACTGGTTTTATGGAAGAAAAATGCACCAATAGGATTGCCCATCTTTTAGTTGAATATTCAGTGTTATCCTAATTGTGTTACTGATGATAGTAGTCCCCATACAGTTTTGTAGAATATAACTGGTTTATCATTTCTGTGAAGCCCTGTTTTACGCCTAGTTAATGTAATCACCCCCTTGGGCGTGTTTTGCCACATGTCAGTCTTAATATTGATAATCTTTCTCTATTGTGAAAGTCAAAACCTTACGAATTAACTTTGTCTAAATAATTGATTTTTTAAACATTATTTGAAAGCCGTCCATTTGAAATTTCAAAATAGGTGTTTGATATTTCAAGAAGGGAGGTTTTTTTTAAGCCAGAGAAAACTGCTAAAAACTTGTTTATATCCCTCTGACAGTAATTACTTTGAGTAGAACTTAAGGGTTAAATAAAGAGTAATTTCTTTTAAGCTTGGATTATTTCAAATGGAAAATCATGATACTCATGTATCTGCAACTAGTAGTGTTTTAAAATGAAGACGTGTGGTAAGTTATAATGCAATGGGTCTTTTGGTTTGGTTTGTTGGGGAGTTTTTTTTTTTTTCTCCTTTGGGGCTGTTAGCCATATATACATATTTTCCCCCCCCAAGCAAAATAAGCAATATTATTTGGAATTGTTTGCTTTTTGATGATGAATATCAGCTTGTTTGTGGGATAAATGAGCAATTATCTATGGGTTCCAGTAATGTATATGGTTTCAGTTTTAAAACTAGTTGTCATGAATGTTGAATATATTGAATTAAAATAACTAATTTGGCTTACTCTTTTATTACTGTACTTGTTTAGTGGTAACGTCACATTGGCAACACAATTCTGTGTAGATCTATGGAGACTGATGATTACTTTGTAATTAATAATTAAGATGCTATTTTCAGACAGTTGCGCGAAACTTTTTCTCCGAAAATTTGTGAACCCAACCAGAGACCAGCTGACAGGTTTAATTTTTCTTTGCCCAAAAAGCTCCTGATTTTTTTTCTTTTTCCTTTTTCCTTTTTTGTGAACAAGTTTTAAAACTAACTGCCGAGACCATTTTTTTTTAATTTTAGAGAAAAATAAATAAATAACACAAAGTGATGTTACCCAAGCAAGGCCTTCTAATAAAGGAGTGGTCCCCTCACCCATCCCTCCCTACCTGTGCAAGTCCTGCTCACATCAGTTTCCTTCCATCCAATTAGGCGACCTGGGAGACCCAGCCAGTACCGCCCAGACGGACTTCGGAGTGGTGATGGGGTACCTCCAAGAAGCTTACAGGATGGAACCAGGGAAGGTTTTGGACACTCCACATCACTCAAAGTTCCACTGGCTCGATCCCTGCAGATTAGTGAAGAACTACTGAGCAGAAACCAATTGTCCACAGCTGCCAGCCTTGGGCCATCTGGATTACAGAATCATGGACAACACTTAATATTATCCAGGGAAGCCTCTTGGGCAAAACCACATTACGAGTTCAACCTCAGCCGTATGAAGTTCAGGGGAAATGGTGCACTCAGCAACATCAGTGACCTTCCTTTTCTTGCAGAAAACTCTGCTTTTCCAAAAATGGCACTTCAAGCAAAACAAGATGGAAAAAAGGATGTGAGCCATTCATCTCCTGTAGATTTAAAGATACCACAAGTTCGAGGAATGGATCTTTCTTGGGAGTCTCGCACTGGTGATCAGTACAGCTATAGCTCTTTGGTAATGGGTTCACAAACGGAGAGCGCGCTTAGTAAAAAATTAAGGGCTATTCTTCCAAAACAAAATAGAAAAAGCATGTTAGATGCTGGACCCGATTCTTGGGGCTCAGATGCTGAGCAGTCTACCTCTGGACAGCCATATCCCACATCGGATCAAGAAGGAGACCCTGGCTCCAAGCAGCCTCGGAAGAAAAGAGGGCGTTACAGACAGTACAACAGTGAGATACTGGAGGAAGCAATCTCAGTGGTTATGAGTGGAAAAATGAGTGTTTCCAAAGCTCAGAGTATTTATGGGATTCCCCACAGTACACTGGAGTACAAAGTAAAGGAGAGGCTGGGCACTTTGAAAAACCCTCCAAAGAAAAAGATGAAATTAATGAGGTCGGAGGGGCCAGATGTTTCTGTAAAGATTGAATTAGATCCCCAGGGAGAGGCAGCACAAAGTGCAAATGAATCAAAAAACGAGTAGGAATACTGTAGAGTGCCAATTACTGTACAAACTGGGTGAGCACTACTGCATCATTGTTCAGCTATCATTGCTTGCACGTAATTTCATTTACTGTGACACTTGTTTCTTTGCAGATTTTGCATTGACTTGTGTGTACAGAGATGAAATGTGCATTCTGAATGTTGCATATTTTAAATTTTTCATGTGCAGTATGGCTCGGAATATGTTTGGCCTTTTGCATGTTTCTCTACAAAAGAGAATTGAGTTACCTCACAGAGAACAGATACATGGAAGTGGACTCCTTGCCTGTAGAGCCTGCATGCTTTTTTGTTTTGTTTTGTTTTTTTGTTTTTTCTTAAGTTATATTTGTTTTTACTTTTTAAAAAAGAAGAGGAAAAAAAGCCCCCTTTTAGAAACTACGTCTGTCATACTGGGAGCTTTATCACTGCAAATTGGAAAGCCATCTTATAATACAAAATTACTCACATTTTTCATCTACGATTCAACTAATTGAAGGATTAAACTAAAGAAAAAACTAAGAAGAACAATGAACCTTTGAATTTGAGAAATTTGGTTATTCACTGACATAATTATTGGGTCATTTATAGTTACATTTTGTAATTTTCTTCTCACTATTAAATTTACTTAACAAATTAGCAAGCTATTAGTGCTCACCCAGAGGGGAAAGCGGTGGAAAATGTGCACACACTACCTTCAGAAATGCTTCAGTTAATTACTTTGAACACTACCTTTGCTGTAATTTCATTTGAGATTTTCTAAGGGTAGAATTTGGTCTCACCAACAAGTGAGGATATAGCCTTATCTCATGGAGGACGAGCTCCGTATTTACTCAGGAGCAGTCAGGGTACATTACATAAAACAATGGAGGATGCCTCATTTTAGCAAACTAGGTTTCTTTGTAATCTTCAGTCCTTTTACAGAATTGATGTGCTAACTGACTGAGTATCGTTGCAGCAACTAGATTAAGATATTCAAGATCTGTTTATTGGGGATGGGAGAAATAGGGAAAGAAATGTGTGTAAGTAGTTATGATATTGCAAAAGTGATACTTAGATTTTACAGCCTCAGTAGTCTGCCCAGTATCCACGTTAATGAAGGATCCATGTTTGTAGTGAGAGAAAAAAAAATCCCAAGGTAACCTGATAAGATTTAGGATGCATATCAGTTCTAACAATAATTCAATCAGAAGTCAGACTCATTGGAATTCCTTTTTTAACTGATCCAAATACTAGTAGAAGGGTGGGAGAGATTTCCTTTTTTTTTTTTTTAAATTTTGTTGGTTAGAATTGTTTTCTCTTTTTTTGGCATCCTACATAATACCCCCTTCTTGACTTTTTCTGATAATTAGCTGATATTCATGGTTGTTTAGCACACAGTTCAGGACCTTTGAGATCATGTTTGTATAAGCACTCCTTGAAGAATATCTTAAGCTTTTTTTGAGATGGGCTTTTAAAATGAAAGTAAGGAAAGTTTATTTTCTGCGGTTTTTGCAAGAATAAGCAAAGCCCATGGAATTTAATTTTTCATTGTGATCAGATTAAAATTACTATTTGTGCAAAGCAAAATCCACACCACATATATTGTATATTCTAATCTGCTGAGAAAGGTGGTCAGGCCCTTCTAAATGCTTAACCAAAAACAAACATTGGAGTTTCAGTATTTAAAATAACATTAAACTTGGAGCGTTGGTTAGATGTTGATTTCAGATGGATACTAACAGTTTGAGGGGAGGTCCAGATATTTCCAAGGCATAAATTTCTGCCTGGAAACTTTGGAGCAACTAATTAAATTAGGTGAAGTTTTCCCTCAGCAACCTGTGTGTTCAAAGGTTAGGCACACCATTGCTGTTATTAAAATACATGCACTGCTCATTCTTGACATAGCTTGGGTGTGGGTTCCTCTTGATTTGGTTATTTTGTGTAGCAGTTTAATCAGTGGATAACTGAGCCTGTTTCCCCTTAGATTTCTAGACTTCTTAACAGAAAAAACAGTTTGGGTTCAGTAGCATTTTATGATTCTACAATATTTTGTCACCTAGTTGGAAGTTGCAATAAAAATTCCTTATGAAATGTATGGTTTTCATCTACAATTGAAGGAAATCTTAGAAAGTTTGCTGAAAGCAAAGGACTAAGTTTATGAAGGAACGCCTCCTTTGTTACACACTTAAGAATTTGTCAGCACACAATTAATTGCAGCCATAGTACCTTTTTGTGTAATGTTTGGGATATTCAGTAGCCCAGGATTGCTGCAAAAAGGTTCTTTGAGAAAATTAATTTGTGCTTGCTTTTATCCCCTCTCAGAAAGGCATCACTAAAGGCCCATTAAAAATCTGGCCCTAAAAGTTCAACTTTTGTAGAGTTTACTGTTCAGAGAGGTTTAATCCTATGTGGTAGTTTATATAAGTGATGTATGAGTTGAGTTATGTAAATTTTGTCATTGTAGTGTACATGGAGTGATCATTTTACTAACATAAATATTTTCTATGTGTGTTTCAGTGGATGACAATCGAGCAGCAGAAGAATGGTGTGCCTACCCTTTAATGCTGCAGTTTAAATAAGAGAACTTGTATTGTGTCATTTCAGATTGTAGGCTGAGAGTTGTAAATAGTGAAAATTTGAGTACTTCTATTATTTGTTTTGGTTAGAAAGTGAATTTAAAAAACAAACCAAACTCTAAACTTTCTCAGATTAAAAGTCCTGAGACCTGAAGATTGTAATATTCATGTCTGTGAAGCTTTTAAACATTACACTTGAGATCAGTCATGACTTGATATTCAGGTAAATTTTCTTTTCCAAGAAGCTTTTGAATAAGCATATTTCCTCCAAAGGTCTCTCTCTTTCTCTCTCTTTTTTTGAGTGTAGATTATTTTAAAGCACTAATTGCATTACATTGGTAACTGCAATATAAAATAGCCATTATTGTTTTGTGAAGCATGGTTGAAATTAGCTAGTGGTCCCTTTTAAATTTCATGAGCCTCTCAAAAAAGAAAAACTTAAAAAAAAAAACAAAACAAAAAGCTGCTGGAATATTTCGAAAGATATATATTTTACCTTATTATAGGTTTTGTAAAGTTAGTTTGTAATATTCAGGTGCACTTTTAATGTTAAATTTTGTGTTCAGAGTTCCATTATACCATGTATTTCTCGGAGGTGGCTCATCACACGGCTGACTGGCAGTCTTGGTGCCGCAGTGATTCCTTAATATTTGATTTATCTCTTGATTTGCCACTATTCTGTATTGGCACTTTCAGTGTAGATATTCTGGTTTGGGGATGTCCTCACAAATGTGTAATAGAGATTGGTCTACTTAGCACGCTTAATTTCTGCTAATCAGAGTTTTGCATGGCCCAAACAACAGTTGACCATTTTTATGGTATGGGAAAGTGTAGTTCACAACTGTCTTTGTCATGAAAGCTGTTTTTCCTCACATTTTCCAGTAGGCAGATAACATTACTTAAATTATTAATATATAACACTCTTGGAACTATTGATAGGAAATAATGTATTTAAAATAATTTTTTTGCATTTTCAGAGAACCTTGATATTATAGGGTAGATACGCTATGGCACTATAAAATCAAAAACACTAATTCTGTGCAAGGATATCTAGTTGGTATTTTTATCTTTAGCTTTCTCATTTCTGAGACAGCGTGGTCATCCAGCTTGACAGTAATGTAGTATATTACTTTGGTCAGTGGGCTTATAAGTGACTCTGAATTACGTTTGTGATGAGCTATACACTTTTTTTCTGTTCCCCAAATACCATGAAGGACAAGGTCACTCTTTCAGGAAAAATAATTTATATTTGTGTATAATACTTTTTAATATTAAGTTTGTTGTTCTGAAGTTTAGATGTTGCTTGATAAACCTTTGCTGCAGCAGATCATGAATATGAGTAAGGCTTTGTGTGATAATAGGGGTCCTTATGTGAAGTTAATTACTGTTCAGTTCTGGTGAGCAAGCTCAACAAGTGTGAAGTGTGTATTAGCTTTATTTGGTACACTTTTACTTTACAATATTGAAGTGCTTTTAGAACTCTGGTTATCTTATATAAACCATTACCTCAACCAATTGGCATTTCTTTTCCCCAACATTTATCTTAGCTATAGTATGAGCTATGTGGGATCAGATGGTAAAAACTATAAAAAGGCACAATGAGAAGTTTAGTTCCCAAGTTTCGGAGAGAACTCTAAATTAGACTAAAAACAACTACCTGTTAACACCAATATCATAACTACCTTCTGTCATTAGGCAGTACATAGCAACCTTTGAGCTGCTAGCGAGCTATCTGTTCTGCCTCTACCCCCAAGTAAGCACACAGTGCCAGGCCTGGTTCTAAGCCTTTGTGATTCTCTTACATCTCATTGACCCATAATAGTGAAGCATGGATTCGTTTCTTTTCATAAAACAAATTGAGTCAGCTCGATGTCAGAAGCTGAAAATATTTTGAGTAGTTGTAGCAGTTACATGACAGATCGGCATCATGAACAGCTTTTATCTTTGTAGATTTCCTTTTGAGACCATGTATTTTTGCTTTTATAATTCTTTCATTAAATGCCAGAGGTTGTTTTCATATTAACCAGTCTTTTCTGTGTATTCAGGTTGCTGTCACTGGTGATAGAATATGGCAATAGACAGAATTGTGCTCCGCTTTATGTTTTATAGGAGATATTGAAAGTTATACGTTAAATTTTGGCCTTCTTGAAGATATCAAAGATTGTTTTCCTTGTTACCTTTAATTAGAATTTGGTCTTCATTAATGCTTTGGTCAGGCTAGTATTACTAAAAACTTGATGGCTTCAGCAGAACAGCCCATTTAGGAGACTACTAAGCTATCTAGGAATTTTTTAAAGAAAATGAATTGCTTTCAAAATCTGCAAAGGAAAAACGTATAATTGTGGTACAAAGAAGACAGAACTCCAGGCTCTTTCTTCTTAGTTTATTTTGGTTTAATTCTGTACTGGAGACTTGAATAGCATTTGTGAACATGGTGATGGAAAGAAAAATAGAGGACATTTATTTGTGTATCCTCATTCCTGAATAATCTTGCAGTCACCTTTTAAAGAAGCAGACGTTAGCCCTGTAACACAACACTGTAGCTATAAGCCCTAAGTGTTCAGAAGGAGATTGGGGTAGGGAGGGTGGAGTAGGATGGAAAAAGCATGTAGACTTCTGAGAAGAGGCTAAAAATTCTGCCCTGTGATACTAAAAATGAGTCACAAGATAATATGGTGAAGTTATGCCATCTTGATTTGATAGAAAAATCTTTTAGATTGTTTAAAAATGAGAATTGAGGCTAATTAATGTTGATTTGACAGTAGAGCATGAGCTAATTCTGCAGCTGTTTGGGGGGTAATTTTACGGTTTCCAGTTCATTTAGAGCTGTTATCAAGAAAAGCTAAAAAGCAAGCACTTTTAGTTAATCATAGATTTATTGGATGTAGCAAATATTATTATAATATTTAATCTCTATTATTTGAATGTGGAAATGAACTTTTTACCCCATCTTGAACTGTCATTGAACATGCTCAAGATGATCAACACTGGAAATGACCCTACACACATACCAAAAAAATCTAAAGCAGTAAGACATATTTGAAGATCCATACCTCTTAAACTTTTTAGATTTGTCTTGGGAAAGAATTTATGAACCTGTAACCAGTATTAGTGCAGTCTTGGGTTCCTTGTTCTGCATAATTGCACCCTTTCTCAGGTATGTCCTGACAACATAAATTTTAAAATAATCTCTTTAGAGATTAGATTCTCAGTGGATAGTGTGTAAGGGGACTAGGGGTGGGGGGCTGGGGGTAGTTGGACACAGGACACTGACACAGTAGAGCAGGGATTTTTAACAGTCAATAGCCAAATAGAATTTCAATCTACAATATTTTTACCCCCTCAGAATGAGCGAAACAACTTCTGTTATTTGGTATGCCCGGTGCTACACTCCTAAAAGTCTTTTTTTCATCCAGGTGGCTTTTTTATTTTTCCTGCTTGGTGGTGGAAGGTTATATAGCAAACTTCACTGTCACTAGGAAAGCACTTGTCCAAAATGTTTAAAGTACTAGAAAAGGGATAATTCAGCACTTTTTCTGTTACAACACTAAAGTCTTAATTTATCTTCAGAGTCTTAGGTACTGTAAGTTTTAGGATGATTATTTAGAAATATAAAACATACTACATAATATGGGGTCAGATCACATTTATATAAATCTTATTTTAAAAAAAGACAATAACATTTTGTACCTTTCTAGCAATTCCAAGTGATTGCCTCATTTTCTCTTATTAAGCATTTCAAGCTTAAGAATTTGGAATTTGAGAGAAGGTGAGGGGGAAGATTCCCCAAAATAAAAATTTGTTTCAGACCATTTTAGAAAAATAAATCACTAGGAAAATGGGTAGGGATTCTCTTCCCCTTTAAGTCTTCAGGGAATGAGCAGTATTTAGAATCTTTGGCTGAAATTCAAGCCTTTTTACTTTGTAAATTTTTAATATTAATTCACTGACATGCTTTTTACACCAGAGGACTGAAAATGGATCTTAATGTTTTTAAGTTGTGGAAGGGTATATTTCTAAAACAAGGGGGGGATAATTAACTAGGTTAGTATTACCAGCATTAGTAAGTTTAAGGAATTTTAGTATGTAATAGCAAAGTGTTTGATTAAAAGTCTAATCCTATATTGCTAGTCGAAATTAGTTACATTCTGATCTAGGAATGATAATAGTCATTGGATATTGATATGCTGTGCTGTCAGAAAACCAGACTAAGATAGAAACCTTTATCTGACTCCCACATGTTGCTTGTTCTGGTGGGATGTATACTTTACAGCAGCTTATTGCTGCTTTGAAAAAAAAAACGTATAACCTATACATTTGGAGTGTTTGCATATAATTCTTTATAACCTCCACTTAAAGCTGTCAGACATTGGTATTTTATCAGTCCATACTGTTTAATAAAACTAATGTTCTTAGGAATCCAGCTTGTACACACTGTTTAAAAACCCTCAGGGACAGTTTACACACTCTTCTCACTCAATTCAGGTACTTTGATGCTATTCTTAAACCTAACAGTGACTTGTATTTTTCTGTTTTGCTTTTATTTCAACGTGCTGGTAGCACATCTGATGAATGTCAACTTTAAAAACTCAGTTCAGGTATCCAGGTATAACTCAGCCAAACAGATTTTAAAGCTGCATATAACTCTCCAGCACATGGTGCCTCACACTCTTATAGTGGCATTCTATATATTCAGTTATTACTACTGAGCAGATAATGTGGGGGTTCCTGTTAACAGTGTATTTTTTTTTTTTAAGTACATAAATGTATAGCCAGCACACTACATACACACACACACACAGTTAAACTATATATTTTTAAATGCCACTAATAGCCAGCACAACTAAAACAAAAGACATTCCTAACTGCTCTGTAAGCTGTTAACAGATGCAGTTCCTTCTTGATGTGGCTCTTGCTTCTTCACGATAACTACTACTAAATTCAAGCACTGGTCCTTGGGTGTCTGACCTCTACATTCTAGTTTATGCAATGTCTTTAGAGAATTTTGTGCACTGGCCACTGTGATGGAACCATTGGGCCAGGAGTGCTTTGAGTTTATCAGTAGTGATTCTGCCAAAGTTGGTGTTGTAACATGAGTATGTAAAATGTCAAAAAAAATTAGCAGAGGTCTAGGTCTGCATATCAGCAGACAGTTTTGTCAGTGTATTTTGTAGCCTTGAAGTTCTCAGTGACAAGTTTTTTCTGATGCGAAGTTCTAATTCCAGTGTTTTAGTACTTTGCATCTTTAACGTTAAGACTTGTCTCTTAAAATTACTTTTGTTTTCTGCAGTACTATCTGTGGTTAACAAAACAGATTATTCCTCTGCTTTAATATTTGATATCTTACATCTAAAATAAATTCTCTCCACATATAAAACCCATAGTCTTTGGAGATATGGAAAATGGCATCTTTCAGATTTCTAGAAGTTCAAGTGTCATACAACAAAACAGGAACCCCCTTTACTCTTATGGACCTCATTTCAATATACTGTTTACAGTTTGATGGAATTGTATAATTTAATATTTCTCTTGTACTGTAGTTTATATTTATTTACAGATTTTTTTTGTACTGTGTGATTTGAACTTTTTGTTCCTCGCTATGATCAATGTTTATGTAGTAGAGCACTTATGATCACAAATTAAGTTTTTTGGTTTGATTGCACTACATTAAATTTTTTAATGCAGTTCTGATTTTTGACTGGACTAAAACTGTGTCTTAATGTATGTGATGAGTACTTAAAATTTTAATCCATGTGGTCCCCCCCTTTTTTGTTTTTTTTTTCTGCATTGTACGTCAAAAGCGCTAGTTCTTTCGTGCATGTGTAAGATTTAATGGTTCCATTGTATAATTTGACCATGACATTTTGGAGAAACATTCCCAGCTGTAATGTTGTGTATGGTAGTTCTCACTGGATGCTAGACTTTGCAAAACCACTATTCTTCTAATAAATTTTGTTGTGAAAAACTGTTTTTAAAGCTTGGTTTCTACTTCCTAAGATTTTAGTGCTTTTTGAAAAATTCACAAAATGGGTAAGAGTTGGATTGTACTCCAACTCTAAATACACATGGTAATCAAAGTGATTTTTTGTGATAAATTCTTTCTAGATGAAATCTCTTAAAGTTACTGCTATGAGATTCTGCTTTCATAATTCAGGTACAATACTGCCTTGTAACTCAGTGTCTACTCATTTGATACCTCGGCGCTCAGATTACCTGTTTATTGGATTATTCGTTTTAAAAAATGTATTCAGTTAAACAAGATACAGTGATGTTTTCGTAATACCTTCTTCTGTCTTGAGTGAGTTTTGTATAATTTTCTTAAGAGTATAAAACTTAATGCCAGGATTCCTTATCAGAAAATAATAGTGACTATTTTTTGTTTGCTGTTTTCTTGAGGCATACGTATGAAAGCAACATTGTCAGTCAATTAAGGTTATATAGTAGTTCTCATTCTTGGCAGGATACTGATAATTCCTTTTACCAGAAGACATAAAGAACAGAATATATGTTGGTCAACATTTAATTTTTTTTTTTTTTTTTTTTTGGAGACAGAGTCTCACTCTGTCACCCAGGCTGGAATGCAGTGGCCCAATCTCAGCTCACTGCAAGCTCCACTTCCCGGGTTCACACCATTCTCCTGCCTCCGCCTCCCGAGTAGCTGGGACTACAGGCGCCCTCCACCATGCCCGGCTAATTTTTTAATATTTTTAGTAGAGATGGGGTTTCACCACTTAGCCAGGATGGTCTGGATCTCCTGACCTCATGATCCACCCGCCTCAGCCTCCCAAAGTGCTGGGATTACAGATGTGAGCCACCGCGCCCAGCCTTAAATTGTTTTTAGAAATTAAATGTATAAAGAAACTTTGCATTATAAAGTGGTGCCTTTTCTAAAGTGGTTAGGAGAGCTGAATTTTAGTACATTATGATTAGAAATAAGAGAAATATAGTTAAGAAAACTGCTTTTTCAAGCTCATGATATAATTACCTGTAGGCAGTTTGAAGTGATTTTTGATAATTTGTAATGGTGGTTTTGGTTTTGTTTGTTTTTTGAGATGGAGTCTTGCTCTGTCACCCATGCTGGAGTGCAGTGGTGCGATCTTGGCTCACTGCAACTTCCATCTCCTGGGTTTAAGCAATTCTCCTCTCTCAGCCTCTCAAGTAACTGGGACTACAGGCGCATACCACCACGCCTAGCTAATTTTTTTTGTATTTTTAGTAGAAACAGAGTTTCACCATATTGGTCAGGCTGGTCTTGAACTTCTGACCTTAGATGATCCACCTGCCTTAGCCTCCCAAAGTGCTGGGATTACAGGTGTGAGCCACCGCACCTGGCCTCTAATGGTGTTTTATATTTAAAGATGATGCTATTGTTGTTAATTGGTCTAATTTATCTTTTAATAGTTTTTGTCACAGACTGGCTATCTAGCTGTTTTCTGCCTTTGGTCTGATGTTTATAAAATAGCAATTTATGTTAGTACTACAGACTTGTTCTGTTGGCTTTATTTGATCCCCTTAATTATGCCACATACTTAAATCAAAATTTTTTTAGAAAGCTAATTATTTTGGCCGGGCGCAGTGGCTCACACCTGTAATCCCAGCACTTTGGGAGGCCGAGATGGGTGGATCACGAGGTCAGGAGATCGAGACCATCCTGGCTAACATGGTGAAACTCTGTCTCTACTAAAAATACAAAAATTAGCCGGGCAGGGTGGTGGGCGCCTGTAGTCCCAGCTACTCGGGAGGCTGAGGCAGGAGAATGGCGTGAACCTGGAAGGCGGAGCTTTCAGTGAGTGGAGATGGAGCCACTGCACTCCAGCCTGGGCGACAGAGCAAGACTCCGTCTCAAAAAAAAAAAAAAAGAACTAATTATTTCACTGTAAGTTCCAAAGCCATACTTGTTTATTGTCATTTCCTGCCATTATTCATTATAAACTGGCAGCCAGATCAGTAGTAAGATTACAGTTTAGCATCTCATAAATGAATTTGCTTTATTTTAGTGATCCTATCTTCAAATTGATATTCAGCTCTTCAGTTATAAAGGCCCTATTTAAAGAAAGGACTTTTTCTTTTAAACTGGAATTTTCTCTGATTCTGCTATTTTGGAATTTAATTCAGGGGGGTCTTATGTTTTTAACAGGTGTGGAAATTAGGGAGATTGCATAAGGGAAGTGAAATGGAGAAAACGGAAACTTTTTTTTTTTTTTTTTTGCCATATCCTGGAGTTGTGAATTTTTCCCCCCAAGGACTCTCACCAAACACTGTATTCAAATATAACAGTATATGCTCAGGTCATGTGGTGTTAGGTTTTGTAGCTGAAATGAGTGAATAATCCTTTTTTTAATAGAAAGTGTTAAGTAATATAGTAGATAAGAGCTCTTGTTATGTTGTGTTCACTTTATTTGCTTCTAAAAGGTAAGCATTTTAACACAGAATTTTATTTATCAAATTACTTCCTTTGTTTGACAGGATCTCATTCTTATTACCCAGGTTGGAGTGCAGTGGTGTGATCACGGCTCACTGCAGCCTCGACCTGCTGGGCTTACATGATCCTCCCACTTCAGCCTCCTGAGTTGCTGGGACTGCAGGCACATGCTGCCATGCCTGGCTAATTTTTACAATTTTTTATGGAGACAGGGTTTCAGTGTGTTGCCCTGGCTGGTCTCGAACTCCTGAGCACAAGTGATTCTCCCACTTTGGCTTCCCTAAGTGCTAGGATTATAGGCATGAGCCATCATGCCTGGCCGACTGTAGAGGTTTTATAGGCATGTAAGAATACTACTGTTTCTTGACTAGTCATTTTTATTTTTTTTATTATTATTATTATTTTTTTGAGACGGAGTCTCACTCTGGCGCTATCTCGGCTCACTGCAACCTCCACCTCCCAAGTTCATGCCATTCTCCTGCCTCAGCCTCTCGAGTAGCTGGGACTACAGGTGCCTGCCACCATGTCCAGCTAATTTTTTTGTATTTTTAGTAGAGATGGGGTTTCACCGTGTTAACCAGAATGGTCTCGATTTCCTGACCTCGTGATCCTCCCTTCTCAGCTTCCCAAAGTGCTGGGATTACAGGTGTGAGCCACCGCACCCAGCCGACTAGTCATTTTTTAATGTTTGTTGTTTATCAGCAGTATGGAGTGATAATGGTTTGATACTTTTTTGAAATAGTCTGCCTCTGTCTCCTAGGCTGGAATGCAGTGATGCGATCTCAGCTCACCGTAATCTCCACCTCCAAGGCTCACAGGTGATTCTCATGCCTCAGCCACTCGAGTAGGTGGGGTTATAGGTTTGTGCCAACATGTCCAGCTAATTTTGTATTTTCATTAGCATCGGAGTTTCACCATGGTTGGCCTGCTTGTTTTGGAACTCCTGGCTTCAAGTGATCTGCCCACCTTGGTCTCCCAAAGTGCTGGGATTACAAGCGTGAGCCAACACACTTTGCCTGGATTATTATTTTAAAGTTATCTTTCAATTTGGTATACTAGAAAGATCACTTTCCTTCTGTAAAGTGAGGGTGTTACAGACTGAATGGTTTTTAGACCTTATTTCAACTCCGAGTTGAAATATTTAAAATGATAGAAAATGTTATTTTCTATTTAATGTGAGACAAATATGCAAATCGTATCTGTATGAACATTGGGAAATACCGTAGAAACTTCATTGAATAAGGTCTTGTAAACCCAGGTCTCACCTTTCCATTGAAATATTTTCTAAAGGAAAAATAAGATCTGGATGTCATATTTAGATGCCTTTTATTTAAAACAAAGTCTATTTTAAGTTTTTGTTATGAACGGTATATGAATATGATGATACTTTTGCAAATATTAACTTGAAAAGCCACTAAGTTATTCATAATTTTTATTTCTGTCGTGGGCAGTGTAGGTCTACCTTGAATATCAGAGCACTAAGGGTCTTGGGAATCATCAGATACAATCAGTCTTAAGCAGAATCAACCTTTTAAAAATATAAATGCCTGTGTCCTACACTAGACTAGATCCACTGAATCAGTTAATAGGAATGAGGCTTAGACATGTTCAGTATTTTCAAAATGCTCCACAGGAAGTTTTTTGGGTTTTTTATTATGGTTAAAAGAAAGCATTAAAATTACCATCTTAATCATTTTCAAGTATACAGCTCAGCATTGTTAAGTACATTCATGTTGTGACCACAGGAAGTTTATTAACCCACTGATTAAGTACTGTTGATCCCATTCTACTTTTTCATTTTTTTAGGTGAAAAACATGGAACTTGGAACCTTGAGGGACTTGTCCCGCCTCACACAATGAGTTGCCCATAATACTCATGATTTCATACCATCTTACTTATCTCCGTACCACTTGGCATTCTTGACTCAAGCTACAATTAGAATTAGGGATTGTACCTGCTAATAATTTTCCGTTAGATTCAGTTTTAACTTACTAAATTTTAACTATTAATTGAGTTTGGCTCTTGAGCAAACTTAACACTGCTTTTTAGGAAGAGAATGAAATCTGTTTTGTGAAATTAGCCATAAAAATATTGAAAGCATATAAAACTTCAGTGTTAAAAATCAGCATTAATAGGTGACTTTCAGAAAGCCCTCATAAAGGAGGTGAGTCTTGAAGAATAGGTAGGGCATGGATAGGAGAGGAGAGAATACCCCAAGTTTGAGAGATAGGATTTGATGGGCCCAGTTTTAGATGCCATGTCTCATGCTTGTAATCCCAGTGTTTTGGGAGGCCGAAATGAGAGGATCACTTGAGCCCAGGAGTTTGAGACCAGCCTGGACAACATGGTGAGACCCCGTCTCTACAAAAAATAGAAAAATTAACTGGCTTGGTGGCTCATGCCTATAGTCCCAGCTACTTGGGTGGTGAGGTGGGAGGATCACTTGGGCCCAAGAGATAGAGGCTATAGTCAGCCCTGATGGCACCACTGCACTCCAGACTGGGTGACAAAGTGAGAGACCCCGTCTCCAAAAAAAAAAAAAAAAAAAAATTTCAACCTTTGCACTTGCTTACTATATGATCTTGAACAAGTTACTGAACCTTCCTGAGTTTCAGTTTTCTTATCTGTAAAAGAGGGTCATAGATTTGCTATAAGGTTTAAATGAGATTCTGTTGTGTAAAATACTTAGCACTGTGGCAGGCTCTTTGTAAGTGTTCTATAAATGAAAGGCATTGACAGCACCTGATGGGCATGAATTTAGTGTGAGGGATAGAAGAGTGAGAAAGATTGACATTATACAAGAAACTGTATTGATTAGAACATTGAGAGTGAGGTCGTTGTGTTCATATTAGACTGAAGCAAAGGGCAGCCAATCTTGTTCAAGAACATAAACATATTGGGACTGTGATTGAAACCTGGAATGCTGCTTTCCTGCATTTCATGGTACTGTTTTAGGGTAATGTAATCAAACCATTAGTTATTATTTCTTTTCAGAGACTAAAATGGAATAAAAGTTGTTTGGAAGTAGAAGATGCTTAAGATTAGAAATTTAAAAGTCATGGAATTAACTGTGTGCATTTCCATTGCATACAAAATTTTTTGTATACTTTAAGGTTAAAGTTGTACATGCTTTGTAGACTTTTTGCATGGGTAGTAGAATTTGAACAATGATCTAAGAGCTGAGGGTGTGAATGTGTATGTTTAATTATCAAAACTTTTCCAGTGGGAGAAGTTGGGGACAATTCTGCCTATTTGGTTTTATCAGTTAGGGGTTCTGTGGATTTCAAACCAACAGATCAGATCACAGCTGACATAGTTTAGAGGTGCTCATTTCAACAGTTTTTTTTTGTTTTTTTTTTTTTTTTTGAGACGGAGTCTCGCTCTGTCACTCAGGCTGCAGTGGTGCTGTCTCAGCTCACTGCAAGCTCCACCTCTCAGGTTCATGCCATTCTCCTGCTTCAGCCTCCTGAGAAGCTGGGACTACAGGCGCCTGCCACCACACCCGGCTAATTTTTTTTTTTTTTTTTTAGTAGAGACGGGGTTTCACCATGTTAGCCAGGATGGTCTCGATCTCCTGACCTCATGATCTACCCACCTCAGCCTCCCAAAGTGCTGGGATTACAGGTGTGAGCCACTATGCCCAGCCTTCAACAACTATTAAATTGACTCGAGGCTAGGGGTCATGCCTGTAATCCCAGCACTTTGGGAGTCCGAGGCAGGCGGATCACCTGAGCTCAGGAGTTCAAGATCACCCTGGGAGACACAGTGAAATCCTGTCTCTACTAAAATACAAAAAAAAAAAACCGGATGTGGTGGCACTCGCCTGTAGTCCCAGCTACTCTGGAGGCTGAGGCACGAGAATCGCTTGAGCCCAGGAGGCGGAGGTTGCAGTGAGCCGAGATCACACCACTTCACTTCAGCTTGGGCTGCAGAGTGAGACGCCGTCTCAAAAAATAAATGAGAGTAAAAAATAAATCGACTTGAGGTATTTTTGCCAAGAAGACCTGGCAGTGTAATTTTAACTAGACAGACATGGATTAAGAGAAAATATATATCTTCTTGGATTTCTTCTCTACCTACCAGGTATTTTTTCACATTGGGTTGACCAGCTACAGCCTATTAATGGATTGTAAGATCCTAACCAGCATTTTATTTTATATGTTATGTTATTTTGGAGACAGAGTCTCACTCTGTTACCCAGGCTGGAGTGAAGTGTCATGATCTTGGCTCACCACAGCCTCTACCTCCCAGGTTCAAGTGATTCTTGTGCCTCAGCTTCCCAAATAGCTGGGACCACAAGTATGTGCCACCACACCCAGCTCATTTTTTGTATTTTGAGTAGAGATGGGGTTTTGCCCTGTTGCCCAGGCTGGTCTCTAACTCCTGAGCTCAGGCAGTCCTCCTGCCTCAGCCTCCCAAAGTTCTAGGATTACAGGCATGAGCCACCATGGGCGGCTCTAGCCAGCATTTTAAAAAAGAAATAGAATCAGAGTACATAGGATTATAGTAAAGATAAATAATGTTTTGTTGAAACTTACATCATTATACATATCTACAATACAAACTGGGATGTGTGTACCAGGTCACTTTGTAAAAAGCATTTCTTGTTCTGAATGGCTGTTGAAAACCTAGTGGTGTTTTAAAGCCATTACGTAAACCATTCCTTTTCATCCCAGTTTTCCTGGTACCTTAGAGAGCACACTTGGACTGCCTGTGTGCTTAGTCAAAACCTACATTCTTATTGTCTGCCCTTCAAAATTCCCTTCTTTCCCTGGCTCGTTGAACTCATTTTTATTGAAAGATTATTCTTTTCCCTTCTGATTATATGTAAAAATGTTTCCTCTACCCCTTTCAATTCCCTTGAAAAATGCATTTGGGAGAATTATTTTCACTACGTAATAATTTATTTGAATAGTCCATTTGTGACTGACTGAATGCCTGCCGTGAGCTGAGTCCCAAGCTTTAGGCATTGAGGCTACCAAGTTGAAAAGGACAAAGTCCTTGACCTAGAGGAGGTTCACAGTCCATGGAGAAGACGGTTAGGTCAATAGTTACCATGCAGCATAAAGTATTGTTTAACAAAAGATACAAGCAGACTGAGAGTAGAGGAAAAACTACCTAATGCAGCACCAGGGACAGGGTGCCGAGGAGGGTTGTGTAAGCAGTGGGGAGCTTATAGGAGTTTCATGCAAGAAAGTAACCAGATGAGATTTGGGCTTTAGGAAGATGGCTGTTCTGGATAATGTGATGCTGACTCTAAAATGAGGAGAAACTAGGGACAGAGATATACAATATACCATTTTCCAAAGAAAGTCAACCCTTGTAGTTAAACTGGATGATGTACTGGAGACAAGGGAAGTGAGGAAACTAATAATAAAAATTGAGGTAGAATAAATATCTAAATTGAGATAGAATATATAGCATAGGATATCTAAATAACAGGCCTTATAACTCTTATGTCTGCATGTGTGCCTACACATTCAGTTACATTTTGTCCTCCAAGATTCCTGAGTAAAAAATTGAATGTAGAGATGATTTTATTAATACTTAGTTCAGTCCTACCCCCAGAACATGTACAGCTGTAGCCTTGAGTGTTTCTAGGGAGGGGTGGGGTGGGTAATAGTTATAAAGGACTATTAATTCCTATAGTGCCCCAGAGAGGATGATAAATATACCTTGCTTATCCTCATACTTTAAAAAATAAAAATACTTAAAAAAATAAAAATTTAGTGTTATTGCTCACCCTATGAATATCAATGAGGTAAAGGGGGTAAAATTTTTTAAAATTTTTAAATGTATGTTATCCAGTCCAAAATCTCACGTCTCTCACTGCTTCTGAACCCTCCCTTCTTTTTTTTTAAATTGACACTTGTATATACCTTAGACTTTGCATAGTCTTACAAAGGATGATGAAGTTAGAAACAAAAGTCAATTTGGTAGGGGGAAAAACCACAGAAGTAGTTTGTCAGAGATGTCTGTTTTGTGAGGCTATTACATTTCCAGAGAGCAGATGGAGGCATTGACCTGTTGTGCTTAGTGATCCTTGCCCTGACTTCCAGCTCTCCAAGTAACTTTCTGACCATATTTTGGCATCCTGGGTACATTTGTCTGTAGGGTAAAAATATGTTAAAGAATGAACATGAGAATCTTCTGCATAGTTTATATTTTTTATTGTAATTTAATAAATTTGACAATCTACTTAAAATGAAGAAAAATAGGAGATACAATATATAAGCCTTAAAGTGCTTCTGTGATATTTAGGAGATCTACTCTGTCCCTTATATAGGGATATTAAGCCTTAAGATACAGAAAGCTAGCAAACTATGCCTTCATGCTCATTAAACTCCCTCTGAAACACCTATTTTTCCCCCAGTTTCGATAATTCATGATTTTTGAACCTTAATTCTGCTCTTTCAGTGAACATGGTTAAGAACATGGTAAACTTAGCTATTACAAAGGGATTGCATGCCTTTTGTTTTAGATCAGTACCTCCATACACTTGAACAAATAACCATGTTGCCATTAGCAATGGTGAGTCACTGAGGTTGGGACTTTTATAGGGGTGAAGAGATACAGCCTGGTTTCAACCCCTCACCATTCTCTATGATTCTGATCTCATAGAGATCAGAAAGGGGATAATTTAACCCCAATTTTGAGAATTGCTTTTTCTGTATCTAGGTTCTATCTACATCCAAATTCAGATAACTTGGATTTCAACCACCTGGAAATCGCATATTTAACAACCTGTGGTTTTTATGAACTTCATTTATCACTTTCCTGTATTCACTTTTGCCTACCCTTTCACTGCTTCTCCCAATCCAGTTCTGTGGAAAGAAAAGTTTGTTCAGGGGTTTTAAAGTACACCTATGGCTTTCTAAAGAGTGGAAAAATAAAATTTCCACATCCCATTCCAACCTTCTCCATTATGTGTACACAACTTTGTCATACCCCTTGGAATATCCTTATAGTCAGGTGTGGAGGATACACAGATGTGAAATAGCCAAGAGCAGATAAATTTCTCATTGTAGAGCAGGGACTTGTCAGCAGATTTTTTCAGGCCCTCCTGACTAATACTTTCTGTGCTTAAAGGAGAAGAAGTGAGAAAATTAGGGGACAGAATTTCAGATTATTGTCTGGCAAAAAATATAACTGTTATGCCTTCAAGAGGGGGTGAGGAAGCATTTTTATGTTTTATTTAAAGAGTCAAGCCATAGTAATTTACAACTCTTGACTACAGTCAGCTCTCTTAAAGCTTGCTTTCCCCTTCTGTTTTCCTGGGACTCCCTGTTTCTGCTATTAAGATTAGCCCCTATCTAAACATCATTCACTGTGGCTGTTGATCTTTTTTCAGTCAAGAAGAATGTATTTTGGTCATCAGTGATATTGCCTTTGCCCATCAAGCAGTTACTGGTAGTTAGAGAGTGAATACCTCAGTTCGTCACTCCCAAATTCTAGACTCTCAGACTTGTCACTTCACCTCCGTGCCACATCCCTTCTCCACTTGATCTTTTACCCTAAGATAACATAAGCATTGCCCACCCACCAGTGTTAACCACAGGAATGCTTTCCATCAGGAATTACATGTTGTATTATTGATTTGGTAGGCAAGTTCAGCTACGTCTAACTTGTGATGTAGATTAATATCATTGAGTAAATCATTAAAGATGGGGTTATGAAACAACAATCATTCTTAAACTGTAGCTTTTAAAGGGTTTATGAATATTATCTTATCCTTTTACCACACCCTTAACAATTAGACATGGAACTGAAGATAGGAAGACAGTGGTCAAGGTCATGCATACCGTTTCTCACCAAGGAGATAAACTGAAAACTAATTCAAGTATTGGAAATCCAGTTTTTTATTTTCCTTTATGAGAAGTGGGAGTACTTCCTCCCATTACCAATCCCTAGGATCTCACTGTGCTTTAGTGGTGGTTTTCAGGTATTTCTGATTAAAGAATAATTCACTTGACTATTACAAAGAGTCTTCTTAGTGAGCAGAAGCAGCATGAACTAGCATGAGCTCAAGTCATTTTAACATCTGTTATGAATTACTGTCCTTATAAAGACCTTATTTAGTCAGATGTGAAGGACATCGTATGATACAGACTATAATCTGCACTGAACTAAAACAGTGCTTCCTGGACCTTAGGCCAAGTTGAGGAAATGGTTTGCAGGACAAAAAATCGCCTCTTTCTGGTTTCCCTACTAGCTGCCCAACAATATTCTAAGTTAATGCAAATGCTTAATTTTTATGTTGTATCATATTAAAAATGTTTTTATGTTAAAAAATAGTAATAGAATTAAATATCAGGAAGTCGAGATTTATTTTTAAAATATTCAAATGATAAAGTGAAATTCATCTAAACTTAGGTGCTATTGGCCGGGTGCAGTGGCTCACACCCGTAATCCCAGCACTTTGGGAAGCCGAGGCTGGTGGATCACCTCAGGTCAGAAGCTCAAGACCAGCCTGGCCAACATGGTGAAACCCCATCACTACATTGCTAGTAAAAATACAAAAATTAGCTGGGTGTGGTGGCACATGCCTAATCCCAGCTTCTTAGGGGGCTGAGGCCCGAGAATTACTTGAACCCGGGAGGCAGTGGTTGCCGTGAGCCGAGATTGCACCACTGTACTCCAGCCTGGGCGACAGAGGGAGACTCTATCTCAAAATAGAATAATAAAATAAATACTTACGTGCTATTGAGAAAAGTTCTAGGAAAAAAAGTAGGAAGCTGGATAACTTTGAGGCACAGCCAAACTGATTTTATTGCTATATTGTAAAGTTAGCTGTTATGACAGGGCTTTTTAATGACACCTGGACAAAGGTTAGTATTAATGTGAAGGCCCCTCAGATCGAAGGGAAGCTATTGGTGGGTTCATCATGCCTATGTGTCTAGTTGCCTACCAGACATCTCAGATTCAGAATCGTGTAAATCTCCTAATACATATAGTACAGAGCTCTTCAGAAACATACACACCCTAACAACCACCAGCCACTACCTTTGTTACTTTTATTCCTTTCTGAGTAAATGGTGCTGCCCAGGACGAAAACTCAGGAAGCATCCTAGATCTAGATGTCCCTTTTTCCTCTCCTCTTTTTTGCTAGGAGAAAACAGGAAAACATGAAACATGATTCCTACCTGCCCTCAAGTAGCTTACATCTGCTTGGGAAGCTAAGACAAAAACAAGACAAAGTCAATACAAGATAAAAATTATAGGATAAATATTCAAGACTGGCCAGGCACAGTGGCCCACACCTGTAATCCTAGCACTTTGGAAGGCCAAGGTGGGTGGATCACGTGAGGTCAGGAGTTCGAGACCAGCCTGACCAACTTGGCGAAACCCTGTCTCTACTAAAAATACAAAAATTAGCTGGGTGTGGTGGCACATGCCTAATCCCAGCTTCTTAGGGGGCTGAGGCCCGAGAATTACTTGAACCCGGGAGGCAGTGGTTGCCGTGAGCCGAGATTGCACCACTGTACTCCAGCCTGGGCGACAGAGGGAGACTCTATCTCAAAATAGAATAATAAAATAAATACGTGCTATTGAGAAAAGTTCTAGGAAAAAAAGTAGGAAGCTGGATAACTTTGAGGCACAGCCAAACTGATTTTATTGCTATATTGTAAAGTTAGCTGTTATGACAGGGCTTTTTAATGACACCTGGACAAAGGTTAGTATTAATGTGAAGGCCCCTCAGATCGAAGGGAAGCTATTGGTGGGTTCATCATGCCTATGTGTCTAGTTGCCTACCAGACATCTCAGATTCAGAATCGTGTAAATCTCCTAATACATATAGTACAGAGCTCTTCAGAAACATACACACCCTAACAACCACCAGCCACTACCTTTGTTACTTTTATTCCTTTCTGAGTAAATGGTGCTGCCCAGGACGAAAACTCAGGAAGCATCCTAGATCTAGATGTCCCTTTTTCCTCTCCTCTTTTTTGCTGGGAGAAAACAGGAAAACATGAAACATGATTCCTACCTGCCCTCAAGTAGCTTACATCTGCTTGGGAAGCTAAGACAAAAACAAGACAAAGTCAATACAAGATAAAAATTATAGGATAAATATTCAAGACTGGCCAGGCACAGTGGCCCACACCTGTAATCCTAGCACTTTGGAAGGCCAAGGTGGGTGGATCACGTGAGGTCAGGAGTTCGAGACCAGCCTGACCAACTTGGCGAAACCCTGTCTCTACTAAAAATACAAAAATTAGCCGGATGTGGTTGTGGGCGCCTGTAATCCCAGCTACTTCAGAGACTGAGCCAGGAGAGTTGCTTGAACCCGGGAGGTGGAGGTTGCAGTGAGCCAAGATCATGCCATTGCACTCCAGCCTAGGCAACAAGAGCGAAACTCCTTGTATGTGTATATGTATATACCCACACACACAAGGCCCCAGATAATTAAGTTTTACCAAGCACAGTGGCTTAGGATTTTCAGGAACTAATGCAGTCAAACCAGGTGGGGTGGTTTTGAGCTGGCCAGTGACAGGCTGACAAGAATACCCTAATACCTGCTCTTGTACATTGTCCCTGATCCTTTTTATGAGGAAAACATACAAATGGCCTTTTTTGTTGATGCCATTTTATCTGGAGGTTGCCATTTGCAGTTCTGTGGAAAGAAAAGTTTATTCTTTTCATTCTCCTGAGCTTCCACAAACTACTGCTCTAAGTGTCTCTTAAGGTTGCTTTAGCCTGTGTCAGTCTCTCTGATGCTACTGTTTTTTAGTATCCACATGCTGTATTACATTGTTCCAGGTTAGAGTTCAGTGGATCCTGAACATGTTTCTTTAGCATGCCTTAGTGGTGGCATGGAAGGCACCACTGCCTCTTGCCATAAGGTTGTGAAGTACGTTCCTACCTACCTGTGGCTGTCTAATGGGGACTAGCTTGAGCCATATGGCCGCAGTTGTTGCTTCAGGGCTGGTTGCATGGCCCTTTGGAAGAGCTTCCATTAGTTAAAGGTAATGAAGATATTGGGGTGCTATTAAGTTATTGAAACATGGGACAGCAGCAGATTAGGGTCTCACAATCATAAGGGAAGTTAGATAATACCTGTGGACTAAATTATTACTCATTTATTCTGTGTGAGCATCACTTTAGAGGAAAGTGCTTCTTCAGCTTTCTTCATAGCACTCTGTCTTCTTACTGCATGCATACCTTGATGTCATTCATCCCCAGGCATCTCGTTAATTCCAAGTACTAAAGCTTGCTTCCAGAACCCAGCTATAGGCATGAAGCAGTACCTAGAAAATTTTTGCAAAGAGTTAGGCAATGATTGTGCTTCTTGAATTAGGAACAACCATTTATCTCTTCAGTATTTTACAATTAGATGCCATGATATTTCTTCACCTTCTTCACAGACCTTTGTCGACCCTTTTTTGTGTATTGCTAAAATGCACTTGGAGTATGTTCTTTGATGCATTGAAAAGGCATCCCACTTATTTATAGTCACCTACCTTGGAAACATCAGGAACATGTCCAAGAACCAGGAACTAAGGAATAAAGGCTTCTGAGCAGCAGAAGTTGTGGTTAGAAAATTCATGTACTTACCCCTAAAACTGTTCCTCAAGCTTTCATTCAGAGCCTATTTATTTTTACTTAAAGTACCATTCTGGCACTTGGGATATGGCTTCTCAGCTAGTGAGTAAAATTCTTTCCTAAAGTTAGAAGTAGGACTGCTAAGACCAGCCACTGTTTGGAAGCCAATAAGAAAGAAAATTTAATACAATACAGGCCACCACTGTGGCTTTTTAGGAAGTCAGACTTAATTGAGTCGCCCCCCAAACTATTAATCTAATTCAATTTAGTATAATAAAAATAATAGCCAGACTTCAGTAATAGTCCATATGGTAATGATCCCAAGTATCAGGAAGAATAAATTATGTTCCAAGATGATATAATTTTTTAAGACTTCCATCAGAAAAAATTTGAATCTTTAAGTATTTGCTTTAAAATGTTTGGTACTTGAAGGTTAAACTTTATCCAGAAAATGTGCCCCTTTTAGGTTATAAGAAAGCATTAATGCATGTTCTTGATCTCCAAGTTTGTTTGTTTGTTTGTTTTTTGATGTGGGGTCTCACTCTGTCACCCAGGCTGTAGTGCAGTGGCATGATCATAGCTCCCTGCAGCCTCGACCCCCTTGGCTCAAGCGATCCTCCTATCTTAAGTCTCCCAGGTAGCTGGGACTGCAGGCTCATGTTAGCAAGCCCAGCTAGCCCAGTGGTTTTTACTGAAGCACTTTTAATTTGATTCACTGACAGTAATAGTAGCTGATATTTGTATAAACTTTGTAGGTTTTTCCTTGGAGAATTTCCAAGTGGTAGATGGGGCAGGTACTCTACTAAGACCCGACGTGGTTAAGTGTTTTGGACAAGGTCACATAACTAGTAAGCAGCAGGACTACTTACTGGTTCTCCACCTCCTCTCTCGTACTGTAGCCTGTAACACATATTGTGCTGTTGCTTTCATCTGATAGACATAGCAACAAAGGTCCTCCTAAAGGGGTCCAGGGGTCCTTCAGCAGGGGCCTCCTCCTGCCTGCTCCATGAATAGAAAAGTCTGCAGCTGTATGAGGAGTCTGTTGAGCTCCCTTGTACATCTCATTGAGTCAGAGAGTTGGAAATGTCCTAACAGTCACTCATCCAAGGGTGTCACTGATGTCTTGCCTGTTCCAAAGGAAGAAGATAATATTTGCCATTCTTGCAAAGCAGGAGGAGCTTATTCCATATGTTGCCTTTTTGAAACTTTTACTAAGTCTGCTTTACAAATAGAAAAGTACTCAGTAGGTTTTTTCTAGCTGCTTTCTTCTTTTCTTTCCTTTGGTACATTTTGTCCCCGTCGCCAGCATGTACTTCAGAGTTCACCGTACTTGTGTACCTTTTGTAATACTTCTATAATAATCTTTTTTCCTAGTGTATTCACAATTCAGTTATCATTGGAAAGTTTGAGGTAGGCATTTTCTAAGACATTTCTAGTCTTTCAAATCCATGGTCTAACGTAGGCCTTTCGGGAACCCATGGCACTACTGACTAAAACTGCTTTCTTGCTAGTTGTGCAAACAAAAACACAGGGTAACCTTTTCTCTGGTAAAGCAGTTTAGGTTAAGCAACAGATTTGACTAATTTCTTAGTTTTGTATTTAGCCATGTTCAGCAACCTTTTCACCACTTGATCTTAAAGATCTCCATAAGTCCTGAACAGAAACTGAAATTGTCTGAGCACCTGCCCTTTTGTGCTTTGCACTTTATGTTTTATGTATGTTATCTAATATCTCACAACAATCCTTTGAGATACTGACATTCAGTCCCAACTTACAGATGAGGAAACCAAGGTTCAGAGAGATGAAGTAACTTGCCTAAGATCCTGTAGATAGTAAATGTCAGGGCCATAGGTGGAATCTCGGATCTCCATATTCCACAGCCTGTGCTCTTTTCCTCTGTGACCCCATTGCTCAGAAGCCAGTGGAGGGTGGGAAGGTAGGAGGTGACGTGGATTGTCTAAGGTCAGTCTTCCTGTAAAGGTGTCTCATGACTGAGACAGAAAAAGACTGAAGAAAAGAATTAGCCAGAAGATATTATCAAACATCTGTCTACACATTTAAGCTGCCTCTGTGCATTGCCGTATTTCATGGCAAGTCACATAATAGTCTCCTGAGGAATTATAATCCATACAGAGAGAGAGGGAATTTAAGAAATTATATAAAACTCCAGGAAATTGGAGCATACCAACTGCATGGGTTCAGTACAACCCAGACATCCAGAAGCACAAAGCAGCTAGTGAAAGGCCTGGCTGTCTAAGCAGGTATTATCTGTGGCATGTCTTGAGTCTAGCATCACCCTTTCACACAGTCCCCACTGTCTGCACTAAGCTCTAAAAATTTGTCCTGGGTGACTTACTTAAATGGTGGAAAGGGGTTTTTAACATAGAATGATTTCTTGTGGATGATTGTAAAAGGTGTATTGAAGGTCTTAGAGAATGTAGCAAGTGGGCCTTGAGTAAAGATACAATACTACTTGCAGTGACAGGCCTGTACAGTTTAGTGTGGCTTCATAGCTATCTCCTCACTTAAGAGACTGTGAATTGGGACTTGCTTGTCATCTCACCTTTTAAAATATGTGAAGTTATTGATTTCTATTCCTTTATGCTCCTAGGAAAAGGTAGAAGGATTCCCGCATTAGCATGACCAATTGGTCATGCCGAGAAACTATGTTAAAACTGTAAGTTCTCGGCCGAGTGCAGTGGCTCATGCCTGCAATCCTAGCACTTTGGGAGGTCAAAGCAGGCAGATTGCCTGAGCTCAGGAGTTCAAGACCAGTCTGGGCAACATGGTGAAACCCTGTCTCTACTAAAATACAAAAAATTAGCCAGGCGTGGCGGCGTGCGCCTGTAGTCTCAGCTACTTGGGAGGCTGAGGTAGGAGAATTGCTTGAACCCGGGAGGCAGAGGTTGCAGTGCACTGAGATCACACTACTGCCTTCCAGCCTGGGCCACAGAGCAAGACTCTGTCTCCATAAAAAATAAAAAGAATAAAAAATAAAAAAAACTGTGAGTTCTGTAAGTACTTCTAAACCAAGATTTGTACTGTAGTGCACCTCAATTCTTGTCAGTGTTGTGAACTTATAAACCAATGATTATTTAACAGGAATACCCAGACCTGAAATAAAGTAAAGTGTATGCTGACCAACTAGAGTTAATAGTGTGGTCAAAATTTTAGTTTTTTGAAAAAAAGTATTTGCGGCATTTCTTCTCTTTAAGATAAAAATGATTTTGAGGGATTACTTTTTAAACTATGAAGATTACTTTTAAAGTACTTTTACAGCAGGAAAATTTGAGACTATAACAGGCTGACCTTAAAATTAGGTAAATAATTCATATTTATTGAATCAAAATTACATGAGCAGACTTAGAAGCAGTTTTGGCCAAAGTACCCACTCCCTTTATAATACAGATAGCCAAGCAAGGTGGCTCACACCTGTAATCCCAGCACTTTGGGAGGCTGAGGCAGGAGGATCTCTTTAGGTCAGGAGTTCAAGATCAGCCTGGCCAACATAGCGAGACCTTGTATCTACAAAAAAGAAAAATAAATAATGAAATTAATAACATCGGGTGAATTTTATAATGTAAAAATGGTTCTTTGGTAAATGACCATACTAATTCCTTCTTTCTCTTTCTCTCTCTAGGGAGAACTCAACAGAGGCAAAAGCAGTAGATTCTAACAATCAGTCGAAGTCCCCACTGGAGAAGTTTATGGTCAAACTGTGTACTCATCATCAAAAGCAATTCATTCGTGTTCTGAACGACCTGTACACTGAATCTCAACCAGGCACTGAGGACCTGCAGCCTTCTGATTCTGGAGCAATGGATGTATCCACTTGCAATGCTGGCTGTGCCCAGCTCAGCACCAAACATAAAGAAAAAGATGCTCTGTGTCTCGATATGAAGTCTTCTGCTTCTGTAGATTTGTTCGTAGACTCATCAGACTCTCACAGCCCTTTACACTTGACGGAACAGACCCCGAAGGAGCCTCCTCCTGAGATAAACCCTGTAGATGGAAGAGAGAATGCCTTGACTGTTGTCCAGAAAGATTCCTCTGAACTTCCAACCACTAAACCGAATTCTATTAATAGCAGTTCAGTGGATAGTTTCACTCCGGGATACCTCACTGCATCTAATTCTTCCTCAGTGAACTTCCACCACATCCCTAAAAACTTGGAGGGGCAAACCACTGGACAGGAGCAAGACACAAATGTGAACATATGTGAGGATGGTAAAGACCATATGCAGAGTTCAACTTTAGTAGAAAGTCTAATTACCGTAAAAATGGCAGCTGAGAATAGTGAGGAGGGCAATACCTGTATTATTCCTCAAAGAAATTCGTTCAGGGCTTTATCAGAAGAGGCTTGGGACTCAGGGTTTATGGGGAACTCATCTAGAACTGCTGACAAAGAGAATACTTTACAGTGTCCAAAAACACCTTTGCGCCAGGACTTAGAGGCAAATGAACAAGATGCAAGGCCAAAGCAAGAGAACCATCTTCACTCGCTGGGAAGAAATAAGGTGGGTTACCATTTACATCCCAGTGATAAGGGCCAATTTGATCATTCCAAAGATGGTTGGTTAGGCCCTGGCCCTATGCCAACTGTACACAAAGCAGCAAATGGACACTCAAGAACCAAGATGATATCAACCTCCATTAAGACAGCTCGGAAAAGTAAAAGGGCATCAGGGCTGAGGATAAATGATTATGATAACCAGTGTGATGTTGTTTATATCAGTCAACCAATAACAGAATGCCACTTTGAGAATCAAAAATCAATATTATCTTCTCGGAAAACAGCCAGAAAGAGTACTCGGGGATACTTTTTCAATGGTGACTGTTGTGAGCTGCCAACTGTTCGTACATTGGCCAGAAATTTACACTCCCAGGAAAAAGCAAGCTGCTCAGCATTGGCATCAGAAGCAGTTTTCACTCCTAAGCAGACCCTTACAATTTCAGCCCCTAGACATACAGTAGATGTGCAGCTTCCCAGAGAAGACAACCCTGAAGAACCTAGCAAGGAAATAACCTCTCACGAGGAAGGAGGTGGAGACGTTTCACCTGGAAAAGAACCTCAAGAGCCTGAGGTTTGCCCCACAGAGATGAAGCCGAGTCTGAGCAGCTCCCCCAGGTCAGAGGAAACAACAGCCTCCAGCCTGGGGTGGCCTCTCCCCACTCACCTTCCTGAAGAGGACCTGCCAGAAGGTGGCCCCACAGTCTCAGCTCCCACAGCAAGTGGGATGTCTTCTGAACACAACCAACCACCACTTGCACTGTTGGATACGGAGGAGATGAGTGTACCCCAGGACTGTCACCTGCTTCCTTCCACTGAAAGCTTTTCTGGGGGAGGCAGTGAAGATGTCATTTCTAGGCCTCATTCTCCTCCTGAAACAGTCATTAGAGAAGAAAATCCTCAGTGCTCAGAAAATCAGAGTTCCCCAGTGGAGTTGGAGCCCCCCATGAGTCTGGGAAAGGCTGAGGACGACCAATGCATCAGTGCCGAGGTTGAGTCTGGAGACACCCAGAAGCTAGATGTCAACCCACTCTTGAAGGAAAGCAGGACTTTTACTGATGAAAACCCCAGTGGAACTGAGGAAAGTGAAGTAGCAGGCGGTACAGGAAAATTAGAGGCAGAGGATGATGATGTAAAATACCTGTCAGAAAAAGACACGTGTGATCCAAGCATTGACTCACTCGAAGAGAATTTAGACAAAAAGAAAAAAGGTAAAAAATTCCCTGAGGCCTCTGATAGGTGCCTAAGAAGTCAACTTTTGGATTCTTCCTCTGCTGACAGATGCCTAAGAAATCAAAGTTCAAATTCTTCCTCAGCTTGTCTTGAAATCAAAGTTCCTAAAAATCCTAGTGCAAAACGTTCAAAAAAAGAAGTGCACCCTGGTGGGACAACACCTGAGGGCCTTCCACCTGACAGTTTCCACACGGAAGCTCTGGAGGACACAGAAAAGCCAAGTGTCAGTGAACACCCCCCTGAGAAAGATGCCGAGCAGGAGGGCGAAGCAGGGGGAATCATCACCAGGCAGACTTTGAAAAACATGCTGGTCAAAGAAGTCAAGGAGTCAGGAGGAGAGATTTTCCCCAGCAGAGACCCCATAACCACAGCTGGACAGCCACTGCCTGGCGAGAGACTGGAAATCTATGTTCAGTCTAAAATGGATGAGAAGAATGCTCATATCCCCTCAGAAAGTATTCCTTGTAAGAGGGACCCAGAACAGGCAAAAGAAGAGCCAGGGCATATTCCCACACAGCATGTGGAGAAGGCTGTAAATGAGGTAGACAACGAAAACACTCAGCAGAAAGATGATGACAGTGATGCCCCGTGCAGCTCTCTTGGGTTGTCAAGTAGTGGAAGTGGTGATGCTGCTAGGCCACCAAAATCAGTGCCAAGGCCTAAAAGATTGACCTCTTCAACCTACAACCTAAGACATGCTCATTCTCTGGGCTCCTTGGATGCTTCAAAAGTGACTTCAGAAAAGGAAGCTGCACAAGTAAGCCCCACAATGCCAAAGGAAAATGGAGCTTCAGAGAGTGGAGACCCCCTAGATGAGGATGATGTTGACACCGTGGTAGATGAACAGCCAAAGTTTATGGAATGGTGTGCTGAGGAGGAGAACCAAGAGCTCATTGCCAACTTCAATGCCCAGTACATGAAAGTTCAGAAGGGCTGGATCCAGTTGGAGAAAGAAGGACAGCCAACACCAAGAGCAAGGAACAAATCAGATAAACTGAAAGAGATTTGGAAAAGCAAGAAAAGGTCACGGAAATGTAGGGGTTCGTTGGAGGGTCAGAAGTTTTCTCCCGTTCAGATGCTCTTTATGACAAACTTTAAATTATCTAATGTTTGTAAATGGTTCTTAGAGACAACTGAAACCCGGTCTCTAGTCATTGTGAAGAAGCTCAATACTCGCCTTCCAGGAGACGTTCCCCCTGTCAAGCATCCTCTTCAGAAATACTCTCCTTCCAGCCTATATCCCAGTTCACTACAGGCTGAGCGCTTGAAAAAGCACTTGAAGAAATTTCCTGGAGCTACCCCAGCTAGGAATAATTGGAAAACGCAGAAGCTCTGGGCTAAATTTCGAGAGAATCCTGATCAAGTGGAGCCAGAGGATGGCAGTGATGTCAGCCCCAGCCCTAATTCTGAAGACAGCATAGAGGAAGTCAAGGAAGATAAAAACAGCCATCCTCCAGCAAACCTGCCCACTCCAGCCAGTACCCGGATTCTTAGAAAATATTCCAATATTCGAGGAAAGCTCAGAGCCCAGCAACGTTTGATCAAGAATGAGAAAATGGAATGCCCAGATGGTCTGGCTGTGGAAAGTAAGCCAAGTCGTAAGAGCGTATGCATCAACCCTCTGATGTCACCCAAGCTTGCCCTGCAAGTGGATGTAGATGGGTTTCCTGTTAAGCCCAAGAGTACTGAAGGAATGAAGGGACGGAAAGGGAAGCAGGTGTCTGAAATCTTGCCTAAAGCAGAAGTTCAGAGTAAACGCAAGAGAACAGAAGGCAGCAGCCCTCCAGATGGTAAGAACAAGGGGCCTGCGGTGAAAGCCAGCAAAGAAAAGCATGCTGATGGAGTCACCAAAACCCCTGCTGCCAAGAGGCCAGCTGCAAGGGACAGAAGCAGCCAACCCCCCAAAAAGACGTCTTTGAAAGGGAATAAAGTGAAGATCCCTAAAAAGTCCGCTGGGAAGAGCTGCCCTCCCTCCAGGAAAGAAAAAGAGAATACAAACAAAAGGCCTACCCAGTCTATTGCCTCGGAAACACTGACGAAACCTGCAAAACAGAAGGGGGCGGGTGAATCCTCTTCAAGGCCTCAGAAAGCCACGAATAGGAAGCAGAGTAGTGGAAAGACTCGGGCCAGACCCTCAACGAAAACCCCAGAGAGCAGTGCAGCTCAGAGAAAGCGAAAGCTGAAGGCCAAGCTGGACTCTTCGCACGGCAAACGGAGGCGGCTGGATGCAAAGTGATTGGAAAGATGGTAGCCAAGAGTAAAACTGTTCTATAGAAGTAACCTTTTATTTTGCATTAACTAAATCTGCTTTTATAAGCTTATCAAGCCTTTCAAATTTACAGTTAATGGAGAACACCGTAATTTGAGATGTCCAAAAATGCATCTCACATGGAGAAGGGAACTTGCAGAGTCCTTCTCTGAGGCTAAGGGAAGTTATATATTATATTCTGGTTGTTCCTTGGGTTTTAAACTTGGAACTAAGCAGTTTTCGTTTTTAAAAGTACAGTGCCTTATTTATCCTTTTTGTTTTTAAATTTACAAAAGCTAAAAAGCTGATCTATGTGATTAAAGGCTTGTATTTTATACTTGATGCACAAGCACTTGTACTGTAGCCGAGAAGACCACCATCATGCACATAAAAGGAGCTTTTCAGCAGCCACCCTGCAGCATCTGCCCACGAACAGATGCCCCTCTTTGCAAACCCCAGCAGTGAACTTCCCTCTCTGTCTTGTTTGTTTGTTTAGATGATGTTTGAAAGCTAAACCAAATCATTTTTATGGTATGCAGAGGATTTATAATTATAAAAGATTACTATTTCTGTTACCCCCTTTTTAAAAAGATCATGTTCATTGTTGGTCCCTCCTCTCACCTTTGATGTTTTGTCATTTGAGAGCATGTATTCTAAATTATGTGCCCATGGGACAAGAGATAATGTCACAAGTGTTAATTTTGTTTATAACCTCTAAAACATCATTTGCATCCCCAAACTGTATTGCTAATTCTCACCATCTTCTTCATTTCTGGTCTTGCTAGCACTCCTGCAAGGCTTCCATCCTACTTTGGGAGGGAAAAGTCTAGGATTTTTTTTTTTTTTTTTTTCATCTTGTAGCTGTAATTGGATGATTAGGATGAAAATGACTCTTCTTATTTTCTTTCTTACCCAGAGTACTTCCATATTCAAAGAAAGCCAAACTTATTATTTCCAGTAATAGAAAGGTTTAAGAATGTGTATGTCTATGTGTGTTTGGGTGCATTTGCATGTGGTTATCAGCCACACATGTCTCCCAATCCCAATTTTACAGTAAAATTCTTTCTTCCCCATGCAGTGTGCTTGGGTGTCCCTGAGTTGAGTAATTAGCAAAGGACAGGTGGTTTAAAAGTAGCCCAGTGTCTCTGCGAGCAGCCCCAGTACCACTTTGGTACCAGACTCAGATCTAAAACAGCACAGAATTATGTAAAGGTTAGAGCAGCCTTGCAGTTAGAGGAAGCAATTCCAACATCTGTGGGGAGCCCACACACCCCCTACCCCCAGAGCTGATGTTTAGCTGTATGCTCCAATGTGAATGTACTTGTTGGAGTAGATATTCATTCTGATTGATTAACACCATCCTAGTAGTTAAATGCTTGTAGTATCCCTCCTGCCATGTCATGTCAGGCTCTGTTCCGTGTCTCAGAACTGAGAACCACCATATTTTAATGACTTTGTTTGCCTTTCCCAGGTGAAGCCTGAGATTGGCGCATTGGCTTCAACCTAGTGCCTATGACTTTGCTCCATGATTACAGCGCAGCGTGTACTTGACTTTTCCATTGGGCCACTCTGCAAAGAAAGGCTTGGTTGTTGAAGCCTCATCCAGCTTCCTTAACCTATTCTGTCACCAAAATCGGCTTGTATGAACAGCTGCTGCCCTGTCCTTTTTATTTAAAAATTTTCCATTTAGGTTGTTTCAGATCTCTTTAGATAAGCCCAGATGGACTTTTTCCTGAAAATCATGATAATACAGGCCTTCTACCCATTCTGGTAAAGGTTTGCTGTATATCATGGAAACTTCTGATGATTGGATAAGACTGGAGAAAAGTATTTGATTGGTGAGAAATTTAGAATTGTGTTGAATTTCATAGCTAGAGAAGCTTAGTATCTTATGAAGCCCTGACTGTTTTTCATGTCTTCTCTGTCTGATGAGTCTTTTTTTTTTTCTGGTATCTTTGACTTGGGCCATTCAAGAGCTGCCTATATTAATGAAACTGCTGAGTGTGTATGTTGGCAACTCTTTCTCAGCATTAAGTTGCACAGAGGCATTAATGTGTTTTGAATAGGTTCATTTAATCTTAAAAAATGGTTTTAAGGTTTTAAAAATATCTTTTCATATAGTTGTCACTGGATATTGTTTTTGTGGTGACTTAAACAGCTGATGTTTGCCAATGTCGGGCATGCTGATTCCTGTACAGAAGAGGTGCCCCTTGGCTGCATACAGACTACCTTGTAAGGTGCTTGGATTAGGTTAGGGAGAGGTGTAAGGTAGTGAGTGGGTGGAACTTTTCCAGTTCCAAGTTTGTAATTCATTCCATTTGTTTTCTAAGTTCTTTTTCGTTTTTAAAAGCTCACTTAAAGATAATAGCCTTCTTTCCCATTCTAGGCTGTGTGTGAGAAAAGGTGTTAATGTGTATGTATGTATTTTATATACCTAACAATGCAATGGATCATCTTTAAAATCAACTTATACTTTATAATAAGGACATTTAAATAGACCGAGAGTCTACATAATTATGACACTTAAAAGTTTAGAATGTTTATATTTGTTGAATCTCACTTTTGCTGATTCAGTTAATTTTGTTAATAGAAGAAAGAAAACAGCAAAACCTGAGGGCCAATCCTGAAAGGCCGTTTGATAGCTACAGCAGGTACTGGCAAAGCAGCTTCCCAGACACCTCCAGGCTCAGGCGTGGGATTGACTCAAGTCTGTTATTGTTTTCCCTCTGCAGAAACCTTCTTCCCAGAGCCATCTTCAAGAATGGCTTACCACCAAATGCAAAAGCAGTGCATCCCTTCCGATTCCAAATCAGAAAGGAAATTCTGCTCTTGGGTGTACACTTGGTGAAATGACAGTCCCAGTCTTGGGGCTGAAGTTGATGACCAAAGGACACTGGTATTCTCTGAGTTTCTGGAGAAGCTGGAAGATGCCTGGGAAGCAATCACTGAAGCTGCCGTAGCTCCCCTAGAGGAGGGCCCTCTTTAGGATACCTATCTTTTATCCCATGAGACTCCCTACTGTAGATGGACACGCAGGAGACCACTCCCTCACGTGGGATTCTGAGCCTCACCCCTAGCACTTCCTCAGACAGGTAACAATCTTGCAGCACAGCAGGAAGGTTGCGAACCTTTGTTCTGCTCCTGAGGCTTCCTTCGTAGGAATGCTATTAATGTCTGTAAGTCACCAGTCACTAGCCCCTTGGATTCCTTGTTAAAGACTTCTATGCAGCCTTATCTAAAACAGTAATCTTAGGCTGTGAGTCTCCTGCTGTATTGTTCCTAAAATTGTATGGGTAGAAGAGGTGCCCTTAATCATCCCTTTACATATGTGGTGCTTTCTAATGGGATCTTCTATGCATCACATACTATGCAGGTGAATTTCTCACTGTTAAGATAGGTCATCAGTAGAAGGCATCACTTCAAGATAGTTACTTTGAATTGAGGTTTGACCTCTTTTCCTGCTTTGTAATGGGTTCAGTGGTGAGGATGGGAGCTGTCATTCACATTTATGGGCAGCATTCCTGTTGATTAGTGGACCTAAGAGTCAAATAGGAAAATATAGCATGCTGTGTGATACAAGCTGGAGATGCTGTAGTGTTACTATCTGCAAGTTCTGTGCGGGCTGCCTTTTGGATTCCAGATGATCTGTCAAGGCTGGTCACTTGTTTGTGTAATAAAATGTGTTTGGAATATAGCCACACCCATTTTCTTATGTACTGCCTGCGGCTGCTTTCACACTGCAAGAGCAGAGTTGAGTAGCTGCAGCAGAGACCCGTGTGGCCCTTACAGCCTGAGATACTATCTAGACCTTCAGAAAACATCGCTGACCCTGCTTGAGAAAGTCATCCTTTTCAGGAACAAATATTCTTGATTTTCCTTCTCTCTTCTGCCCTTTTCTCTCTGTTCTTCTTTACTTCCTGTTTTCCTTGTCTCAATTTTGTTTTCTTTTCCTCCTCTTTAGTTATCTTGCTACAAAGAAGACATGTTATATCGATATGCGCTACTATCCCCTTAAACTTGAGCAACCGTAGCATTCCATCTTTCTTTAAAAAAACCCATCACAGTAGCCAAAATGAGGCCACCTTACCCTATGGAGCCAGAACCCATTAGCACATAGGGATTCAGAGTTCTAAAATTATGTGGCCGGGCCTCTCATTTCACTCACACAGAACTGACTCTGGCTTTATTTCTTCTTTATTAAAGTAAACCAAGATTTTGTTTCTGGTAAAATTAGTTGAGACTAGTTGGACTTTTAGTCCTCTGAATGTCACATTTAGATGTAGAAAACGTTTTTTCACAGACTAGAAACAAAGTCTGATCACAAACCCAAAGCATTGTTCATTCTTATATATTTTGTTCAGCTTTTAGGAAAATAAAAATGTGTTGGCACCGATACCTTTTCAGTCACATGCTTTCAAAATAATTTTATTAAAGGTAAGCCAACAAATAAAACATAGAGGCTTTTGAAGTGCTTTAATAATGATTTACAAAATTGGAGTTATAACCAGAGTATGACTGAAAAGCTATTAAAGTCTTCCTCCTCCTCCAAAAACTCAAGGATAAGGGGATATATCTTTTTTTTTTTTTTTTTTTTAATAGAGACAAGGTTACGCTGTGTTGCCCAGGCTGATCTCAAACTCCTGGCCTCAAGCAGTGCTCCCACCTCAGCCTCCCAAAGTGCTGGGATTACAAGTGTGAGCCACCGCACCAACACAAATACAAGTTTCTTTGCTGTTTTTTTTTTTTTTTTAATGTGATTCAGTGTCTTGTCAGTGAAAAATTTTTGTCAGTGGCCCCAAATCACTGATTGTTTCAGTTGTTTTGAAACAGACAATTATCATTTTGAATTCTTAGGATTACTTTGATGTCTTACTATGACTTGATATCCACTGAAATACTGGAATTTTTTTTAAGTATAAAATCAATCTGTGTAAGGCAGTCTTCATATCCTAGCAGTAAGTGCTCTTCCCCATGCTTGCTCTCAAATCCTTTTCAGGGGAAAAATAAAAAGATTATTGTATTTAAAATGAGCAGAATTGTGGAAGGGCCTTTTTTCCCCCTTCCGCCGCCCCCCCCCCCCCCCCCCCCGCCCGCCCGCAGACAGGGTCTCAGTCTATCGCCCCAGGCTGGAGTGCAATGGGCGTATGGTCTTATCTATTAGGGTATGTAGTTTAAAAGTGTAGTTTTTTTTTTTTTTTTTTTTTTTTTTTGAGACGGAGTCTCGCTGTATCGCCCAGGGTGGAGCGCAGTGGCCGGATCTCAGCTCACTGCAAGCTCCGCCTCCCGGATTCACGCCATTCTCCTGCCTCAGCCTCCCAAGTAGCTGGGACTACAGGCGCCCGCCACCTCGCTCGGCTAGTTTTTTGTATTTTTTAGTAGAGACGGGGTTTCACGGTGTTAGCCAGGATGGTCTCGATTTCCTGACCTCATGATCCACCCGTCTCGGCCTCCCAAAGTGCTGGGATTACAGGCTTGAGCCACCGCGCCCGGCCTAAAAGTGTAGTTTTTTAAAAGTATAGTCGTCTTCATTTTTATGATGCCCACTGCAGCCTTCATCTCCCAGGCTCAAAAGAGATTTTCACACCTCAGCCTCCTGAGTAGCTGGGACTACAGGTGCATGCCACCACACCCAGCTAATTTTTTTTTTTTTTTCCAGTTTTAGCAGAGATGAGGTCTTGCTGTGTTGCCCAGACTGGGAAGTCTTTTGAGGCAGCCTTCAATATAATTCATCCTTTGAAACCTCAGAACAGAGTCTTGTATTCTACAATGGATGGATTGGAAGACTTGAAGACCCAGCCTCTTTCCTTTATAGATAATCAGACTCGGGCAGAAACTCAGAGCTCTCAGGGCTTTGCTGTGCTGTGCCATGTCATGCCGTCCTGGGGCCCAGGGAACCACCCTGAGCACTTTGTGGAGTGTGTCCTTGCTCAGGCTTTTGCCTTGGGATTGAGCCGAGGCTGGTCAGTTCCTTCCACTTACCTCCTCTCTGTCTGATCTTCCTTTTCCCAGAGCCTCAGTGCTTGATGCTCAGTGCTCAGGAGATGTCCTTTGCTCCATCGTTCAGAAGGGCAGTTGTGTGGTTATGCTGCCGGGTGAGCACAGACACGTCCTTTCTCCCCTAGCTGGGGCCATCCCACACGGGGTGCTCAGTATGCATGCCTCATGAAAGCATAGACTGTCCATTTAAAAAAAATCAGGTACTCACGGTATTACAATATGCCAGGGGTTGGACAAATGGATTTTTTACCCTTTTTTAAAGGGTTATGTAAAAAAAAAAAAAAAGGCGACTATATGTGGCCCACATAACCTAAAATATTTACTTCCTGACTCTTGTATAAAAGCTCTACTGATCCTTGCAGTACTCATTAAAGATCAAATTGTATAGACAGGCAGAACTTTTTTTTTTTCTCATATAGTCCAACATTTTTTCATACAGTCCAGCAATTCTTTTAGATTTTAGAGTAGCTTGCCTGTGCATCTCAGTACACAGCTGCTGTTACAGATTATTCCTGAATAATGCTTTTGCATTAAGAAAAATTATACCCCTTTGCCAATTGTCTACTTGTTAATGAATTGTGGGCATGTGATCATATCTATTAGGGTACGTAGTTAAAACTAAAAATGCAGTCTTTAAAAGTACAGTCTTCATTTTTATGAATCAGAGTGAATTTGACTGTGGTAGACATTCCATTAACAGCAGTTCAGCACAAACAAGTTACTCATGAAGTTAAAGCCAAGAATAGTGCCTCTCCCTGAAAGTATGCAATGTGTTGGTTTTACCCCTAGAACGCTTCATTTCTCTTTTGTATCATATACTTGAAGGTTTCTCACTCTTCAAGCTCTGGTCGTGATATGCGAACATAAATGCCTGGTGTTTGCCTGTTTGACTTTCGAGTGCAGACCACACATTCTCTTAAAAACACCAGCATGTCTGTGGCATCTTGTCAAGACACCGGCAGCTTTAGACAGAACAAGTTCAGGGCTCTCCAGTCCAACCCGAGTCACCTGCTGGTTCTGAGGAGCCATCCTTGGCACCTTGCCCTTCCTCCTCCTGCCTCTGCTTATGCCGCCAGCTCCCTTCCAGGAGGCATATTCTCTGGGACAGTCCCCCACTTCCCCAGTGCAGCCCTGAACACAAATTTGTCACATTAGAAGCATTTTTATCTCAAAACTCTGTTTTCCTCTAGTATTTAGTTGTTGAGTTTAAATGCTATTCAACTTATCAACTTTTTTTTACCCCACTTTTCTATGATCTGCACCTCATAGTTGTCTTGTAGCTAAAGCTGCAGTATTTGGGAGCTAATTTTTGGGAAAGAGACTATACAAACAAGATTTGCATAATTTTGTATATTTATACCACAGGTAGGGATTATTTTTAGAGCCACTATAGCTTAAGGTTATTGATTTCACTAGTGTGGTTTCTGCATTCTAAATAGTTCTCGGAGACTGTGTTAGTGACTGGTTTCAAATACATATATATAATATTTATACACACCACTGTGGAATTTATTTCACTGTGTAAATAGTGATATTTTCCTGTTCAAATGCTTCTATAGAAAGTATTTATTTTAACAAGAAAATTAACTGTCAAAAGGGCTTTCCAAAAAGTGTTCTTTCTAGCCACCCATCCTCCCCAGCTACCATGCTCAACCATTGAGTCCCCAAACAACAGTGAAAGCAGAAAGGTGTGGCCTTGAAACCGTCACTGTATTTGGGCAGATGCAACAGAAGTGCATCTCCCCACTGTCACCCCATCCCACAACAAAGTGGGACTCCCATCGTGGGTATGGCTGTGCCAGCATGGCATCGGGCGTGCCCCACGCAGCCTACTTCTTGCATGCACAGTTGGTACATTCAGCTGTACACTTAACAGCCTGTACAGGAAAATGAGCCTTAGTTGTAGCCCCAAGGAAACCCAAACCCATGCCTGTGAGATACGGAGAAACCACTGGTTGCCTAGAGAAAGCATTAAGGTGTATTTCTAGTTCCTCTCTCATGTTGGTGAAAGACACTATTGACACTCTCGTTAATAATGGGAGATAAGCATGTTATCTTCTGCACCTTGACTATGCTCGTGAGCACCTGGCTCTTCTCTTCCTCCCCTCCCCTCCCTGTCTCAGTGTGCATCTGTGCAGCTGTGGGCCAGCCCCCCGTAACCAGTGGTTACAGAATGATACCATCTGTTCTAAGATGTGGTCAGCTTTACTTCTCAGGAGTCCTGTCCTACAATTCAGAGCACCCCTGGATGGGATGGAACCAGTGCTTTATGATCATGTTCCTCTTCCCTGTGCCCTGTCCTTGGGCACCTCCATGTAAGTCATGATCCTCATTGTGCAGGGCTGGCTGGACTGAGAATTGCAACTCCAGGACAGCAGGGAGCTTTGGGACTAGGCACGCAGGGGTTTTGTCATCCATTTGAACCATAATTTGCATATTTTCTTACGGCCTCCCTTTGTCTTTTCTAAATGAATGAGGCAGACACTTGAACAGTAATGCTGGAGAATGTTTTTTTTTTAAGAGACTTTGTAAGCAAATCTGATTTTAAGATGAAATGTGAATGAGAAACTAGGTGCCAGGGAATTTAGCACTGAACTAGACAGTCAGAACTTTTTTAACTTTGCAGGAAGAAATAAATTTTGCTGTCGTCTAAATGTTCACAAGAAGTAATGTTGTAAATAGTTTTCTAAAAATATTTATTACCTGTGCTGTATACAAATTCATGTTTTGAGTGATGTTGGTTTGCATCGTAGTATTATAGAATATATTTTGAGCAGTGGACTTCCTTTCATAACACAGTTCACACATGGAGAAAGAACAAAAACCAGCAGGTTGAGAGCGTTTGGGGCGTTTGATCTGTAATGTTACATCAAATCTAAGCTTTAACTGCCCCCTCTTCTCATCTGGTTATATTTTATATATATATATACACACACGCACACACACACAGGGGTATGATAAACTGGTCAGTGGTCAGTACCCAGATCTGCAGAGCAGATTTCCAGGTGTTCTTTCTGATGTGTTGCCCATAAGCAATAAGATCCTAGGTAATAACATTTATTCCGGGGCCCACATTGGCCCTTGTCTCAGAGGATAGGGTGGGGGTAGAACAGCTCTTGCTAAGACCTCTTGCCTTTGCCAGAGAGGTTGCTGTACTTGAATTTTTGCTTCTGTTTGTCTGCACGCTCCTTCATGTCATGGAACTCCAGCAAGGGATGAGAAATCTGCCAGCACCAGACACATCAAAACTGGGCATGTAGATTGAAAAATTTGCAATTTTTCATGAATTTATAGGGTTTCCAGAATCTAGTTGAGGCAAAGCTCATTTGGCTATAGAGTAAATGTAAGACTTGTTACAATAGAAATTTAAGTGGCCAGTTCAATGTCCTTTGGCTATATTTGACCTACCATTAAAAGCTAGCCCATTTCATATAAGCATCTTCCGTGCCTGGGCTTGAAATGTCTAAAGCTGCCTTCGTGTCTGGGATTACACCATGTAGGTCAGTATAAAGAGGGCAGTCACTCCTCCATTTTTCCCAGCGTGTCCAGTTCAGCAGATTTCTAAAGCTGTTAAGCAGCCTCTCTTTTTGACCGTCCTAAACTTTGTGAAAATAAATACCCCACACCCAGATAACCATTAATAGAAGTAATGTAGTTTTTTAGGCTTTTGGAATATGTCTTCTCTTTTGTATTTATGATGGTGTTTGGAATTTTTCACTAGTGTTTTTTTAGATTGAAGTGGGTGCATTAGGATAAAACTTTCCCTTGCTGATCCTGAAGGCAAGCAAGAGGAAAGAAATTGACCTGTATTGTGTCATTGGGGAGGTGACTACTTCTTGTAGTGGTAGGGGGTGGGGGGAATGGGGCATTGTAGGTTATGTGGGGGTACAATAGAATTCTGGCCTGAGGCTCCCCAAGTCTTATTACCTTGTATGAAAAATCCCCTTATTAGCCTCATTTAATCTCAATAGAAGCCTGCTGTTTACCCTCAGGGAACAAGTAGTTTTCAAAATTGAGCTCCTCCAAGGTCATTGGCCAATACTGTATGCAAGCATTGGTTATCTTTGTAAACTCATGGCATTATTTCCCCGTATGCATTATAATACTAAGAAATTCATCCCCAACCTGTATGAAAAGCACAGCCCAGGGCCCTAATTGAGGCTAGCGTGAATGCCTTTGAGGGGCCAGGGGGCCATAGGAGGCCCATGCAATTTAACTGAAGCTCAGGTGCCACGTTGGATTTTTATTCTTATTAGGCCACAACCCTTCTGAATGAGTTTAGGGCAGGGGCTGCTGATCCGGCTGTGGATTCAGGGAGCTCTAAAATGAATCTCTACCGTTCCTTTAAAGGTCTTTCTGGTTCCTCCCAGTGTTGTCATTGCCGAGGTTGATCTCGTAGTTGTTCAGTTGTGCTCTTTTTGCTGTCTTGTGAGTCTTAGCCAGTGATCCAGCTGCCCAAGGACAGGGCCTCCAGAGGGCCTAGCACCGTCCTGGTACCAAGCGTGTGCTCCCGGACTGTGTGACAGTGTCTTTCCAGAGCAGTGAAATGAGATATTCTGCAAGTGGCAACCCAGAAGATCAGTGTGTATCTCTTGGGCCTGGATTTCTACTATGTTAGTGAGTGTAGGAATATACTGTGTCTTTAATGGATGAAAATTCAATGTATGCTGTGAATTTGTTGGTTTGAAACATTGAAATTTTTCATTAGACAATGTTTACATACCTCACCTGAAGAACCTTTGAGAGTGTATATATAAAATTTAAAAATATATTAAGTTGCTTTAAAACAATATGTATAGCTATAAAAGTTGGAGTTATTTTAACTTTGAATATGTACCAAGTCTCTTAAATATTGAAATCTTGTAGACTTCTTGTGCTTCTGTGTTTTGCTTTCCTATCAGGCCATGTAGGAACCTGTGTTCTTGTTATTGGTAGAGGGGCCCTCACTGAAATCCAAGCTTGGAAGGATTTCCTGTGTTGTTTCAGATTCTCTTGTTTGGTTTTGAGGGATGGGGTGTGGAGCCAGAGGATGTGTGGGAGGGGTTTCTCTAACATTGACATCTATTCCATGAGCTTTTTCAAGGCGCTTATTTTATGGCAGCGTATTAAACTTCTTTGATATTCAAGTGTGTCTGTGTAGTCACTGAAGAGCGCATAGAATGCCTTGGAGCTGGTCATTCAACTTGCAGCGTAAGGCAAAATTGATGAGTTGCCAGAAGGAACCACAAAGCAATACTTCCACCAAGTGTCAGGGCTTAGAGAAGCCTTGTTTGCTAATGTCAGTAATCATTTTGTGAGTTCTGCCTAACTTCAGGGAAAAGAAAAGACAGTGGAGGAATCCTTGAGATTCCCATGGCAGGGTTGGAAAGGTGCCAGCATTTCATCCTGAGGGACAGGGAACAAAAATGAAGGGCAAGCTCCTGACCTCAGGCTAGCCACTGGGAAGTGTACAGGCCACAGGCCAGGGCTACCCAGCTCTTAATGCCTTTGTTGGAGTATGGCAGAAAAAGTCCTTCCATTTGCTAGCCTCATGAGTTTTTTCATTGTATGCTTTCAACTCTGCTTGAAGTGGGTCAGCGTAAGGACCCACAAGAAGCTCATCTGACTGTGCCATCACTATGCAGAACCACCTCCAGCAAAAATAACCCCACAGCTGACTGCCAGGCCACCCCTCTGAATCTGAATTTGGAAGACTACCTCATTCCAGGTTAGTTGTTTTCATTGTTAAGATAGACCTCTTTTCCTCCAGTAGTCATCCTGTAGGGGAATAACGAAAATACCCAAGAGGTGCAGACTGGCTGCTTTGGGGTGAGGGGACATCTCAAAAATTAACTCTGAGGGCTTTGGGTTTAGGGATGATAGAGGTGTCATCACCAATCTCAGAAAAACTTGGCAGCCCTAGTAATCAGGATGTTGCCTGTTGGAAGTCTGGGCACTGCTTTTTGGCCTCCATCCTCCCAACCAAGCCCGGCTGTGCCCATTCCCTTGGCTGGGGATTTCCTTTTAGCAGTGACATTTGCCACTGATTTTTCTTTAACTCAGAAATAGCAAACTGGTGGCCTACAGATGTGTTTTCTTCAGCCTCGTGTTTAAAAAAATACTTTGAGCTTTTCTTTACATAAAGATTGAGAGTTCTGACTTCTCTTTTTAAGGAAAATGAAAAAGATGAAGATTTGACAGAATTAACTCATGGTAAGAGTCAGCTGGCATGAGACTGGAAAAATGTGCCTTTCAGGACACCACAGCCCCTGATCGTCAGTTCCCATTTGATCACTGGTTCTTCACGGCAGGGGAATGGGTCTGTGTGCCTGCTGCCTTATCAGATGTGGCGACGCGAACGACAGGCCAGGTGACTGACAGGTAACCGACTGGCCTCGCGAGACAGCAGCAGCCAACCCCATTGGAAGCCATTTTCTCTCCTGCACACTGTTCATTACATTTCCTCCAAAATCCCTAATTTTTTTGAAGGCACGGAAGTTATATCAACTGGCCACTTTCAAGATGACCCATGTGCTGTTAAGGTGTGGCTTGTATTACCATTGCCCTGGCCCGATTTTCCACGGAAATCTGCCCATGGTTGTGGCTCATGGTCCTGGCTCAGGCTTCCGTTTAGTGTCAGTGACCCTGCCCAGCCTGCCTGCCCAGGCGTGGCCTTACCCAGACATCCATCCTGAGTCCTATAAAATTGTGCTTGCAGTGTTCTCATCTGAATGGTGATGGAGCCACTGCAGATGTATGTGTGCCTGCTTTCTCCACCAATTTCTAAGAGCCACTGTGCTAGGGACAGGAAAGTGAAACTCACAGGACATCTGAGAAGTCACACTATTGATTGCTCTGATGGCTCCGAAACCCTCAGAGCCAGATTAAAGATGGGTGTGGCTCTGTGCGCAAACTTACAGAATGTCCATGTCACGGCAATTCCTTGAAGGGAGATGAGGATGAGCAGCCTCCCCAGCTCGGCTGTGCACTGACAGACCCCACTCCCAGAGCGCCCTCCTTCTTCAGGAGGAATGGACTTCAGGAAGGGCAGGGAGTTCCAGGGACAGACGTCCTATGTGTGTGGCCCCTTGGAGCCACCCCTGGATGATGGCCCATATGTGATCAGCCCAGAAGCCCTAGGAGAGAATGCTAGCAGCACCGGGCCCGCTCTCGATGGAGAAAAAGAGACCAACAAGGCAGAGTGAATCAATGTCATGTTCACATGGAAGACAACAGACAACATCGACATAGTCTAAAACAATACTTCCAGGGCAGGTGCGGCTCCCTCACGGGCCTGTTCTAAACCAGCCTCTAGGAGTCGATTCAAACAAGACTACAGAAACCCCCAACAAAACATGCTACGACCACATAGCATCTGAAAGGCAAAACAAGACACTGGATGTTGACTTTAACATATAAAAATACTATAACAAAATGAAATACAAATATATATTAGAATCTGTAAGTATTCTGTATAAAGAGATACTTTTGCGGTTAGGCTACCAGCAGGCAAAGAGGAGACAAAGTCCAGCCTTTTCCACTTCCTGACACCTTCACCGGGAGCCCCGGCCCTGTTGCCAGTGGTGTTACAAGGCCACAGCTCCCTCGGGACGCACCCTGCTGTATCTCTTCATGTCTAAAATGCAGAGCGAACTAGGGGTCTTCACAAAGCGGGGCAAGATGTGGAGAGAGGACTTCTCAGAGGGGCGATTTCGCAGTAGCCGCCTTCCGGACTTTCAAGCGGAGTGTGAACAGGCAACGTGAGTGCTGACTCAACTCGCTGGTTGATGGCCAAGTTGGAGAAAAAGTTGGTCCTGGGGCACACAGCTCTCAGCTCACCTCATGGTGGATTCCAATCCTCAGACTGCACCGAGGTCAGTGCTGCTGTGCTAGGAGTCTGGGCCATGTGGTGGGGCTGGTCAGGGGAGCCTTAAACTCACATGGTGCTCCCTGGGAACAAATACGCCAGCCGCTCACCTCCCAGCCCCATGGCGCCAGGTGAGGGGTGAGCGTCACCTGTCTACAGGTACCCTTTCCACCTCCTGCAGAATGAAGAGGCCACCTGCCAGTCAGTGCCCTTCAAGCCTGGGAATTGGCTTCTCCAGGGTGGTGGGGAATGGTGGTGGCCAGGGAAGCTATCTTTCTCAGGGTTGGCGAGTCCCAGAGCAGCTGTCTTCCAGGGAAGAGGCAAGATGGCTGCTCTTGAGCTTTTCTGCCCCATCCAGCCCGGTGCAGATGCTCTGCAGGGTCCCAACGTGGCCTGGAAACTCAAAGTAGGAGAGGGATGCCATGTGGTCCTGGGAGAAGCCCCATGAGGCCCAGGCTGCAGTCTACTTGCGGGTGGGGCCAGACATTGTGGCCTTGCTCAGAGCTCCAAGCAAGTAGATCCCAGCCCCCTGGTGAGGGGCAGATCCTGCCATGAGGACACCTCCCACGTTAGGCAGGGCAGGGCCCTCTTCCCATCACAGGGACCCCAGGACTCATAGTTGCTAGGTTGAGTCCCCGTGGCATGGGACATGCCAGGCACCCTCTACCCCAGCTCTAGCCTTCTAATCAGCATCAAGGGCTCCCCTCACTGCCCTGGGCGGGGGACATGGGCAGGGGACACGGACACAATGACACTCTGAGCCTCACCTGAACATACACCCAGCCATACCTCCTGGTCACAGGTGGAGGGAGCCAGGGCAGAGACATGCTCACCACCGCTGCCCACCAGAACTCCCCAGGGGTGTGCCCTCTTGGTGAGGCCTCTGGGGAAAGAGAGTACAACTTTGCCTCCCTTTAGCCAATTCACAATTTGGCCTCACAAACCATCTTTCTACGTTTTCACTGTGTATAGAAGAGAAGACGATGCAGTCAGGCAATCATGTATTCAGTGCCTCTTCCAACACTTGCTCCTTCATTGCCAGCAACCCTCTGGCCTGGGCCACTGTCTGTGGCTGGAGCCACCACTCAGCTCAACTCTTCCCGGGCATCCTGGTCATTCCTGCGATGCTCTGGGATGAGTTCACATCTGTCCATTAGGCCAGAACGCCCACAGTCCCCAGCCCTGGGTTAGGCACATATATACTTATTGATGTGATCAATGAAAATAGGTCTTCTAACTCCTCTGGCCTCCCAAGACCACAGTCGGGGAGTCTACACTATTCATTTAGTCATCCTGCCTCTGACCTCTGGCCATTTTACAGCTGAGGAACCCGAGGCCCAGGCAGGGAGAAGTTTGCCCCGAGTGATAGAGCCCGCGGGAACTTCCCAATGCCTGGGGCACTGTCCCTTCCACTGCTCCCTACTGGCCCGCAGTGTGAAGGACTCTGAACCAGCTGCTCCCTGGTCAAGCCCCTGGGCCAGACCCTCACACCCAATCCCTCTGCCAATAGGTCACCGACAGCTTGTGGCTGACTGGTGGCTGGGGAAGCCCAGGACCAATGCCCCTTCTGTGACCAGTGTCTAGAGGCGGATGATGTTTGTTTACCTAGAGCAAAGAACCCCCTGCCCTTTTTGGTGGGGTCTGCCACCCTAAGCAGCCCCTGTGGCTGTTTCCTCCACAGAAGTCCTCCTTGAAGCTACAGTAGTCATCCTAGAACTTTAGGATTCAGCGGCCTGGTCCTAAGAACCACCTCCACCCACAGCCTCGTTCCCAAGCAGTGGCTGCAGTCAATCCAGCGGGGAAGGGTCCGACCCTCCCTGGCCAGCAGGAGGCGGCATCCCCGCTCCACAGCCTAGCCTACCACCAGCAGATTCTGTAGCAGCAGAATGAACCAGGCTGGCTGCCCTGGGAGACTGAGAGTACTTCATGGTTGCCTGCAGAGGGGTAAGAGGCTTCTGGGGCCACGGACCCAGCTCCAAGCCAGCCTGGGCCACAGGCCAGAGGGAAGGGTTGGTTTGGAAAGCTGTCATTTTTCTTCTCCAGACTCAGGTAGCAGATAAGGAGGGGTGTCATCGTTCTGCACTTCTTGGCCTGACCTCACGCACACATTCATTCAACAAATATTTATTAAGCGCCTATTTGTGCAAGGCACTTCCGGAGAGGGCAGCCCGCAGCTCAGGCCTCGCCCACCCCCGCTGCCCCCAGCTATGACGCAATTTGCTTTTAAAAGGCTGCTCTGGCACCACCCCATCCAGGAGGGCCCAGCTGCCCAGGAGCCGTCCTGTGATGACCTGCACCCCAGCCCAGCTGCTGGCGACTGTCTCTGCTGCTGCAGCGGCTGGGCCCCCTTGCCCACCCTCACCCGCCTGTCCACGCCCAGCACTATGCGCAGAGGGCACAGCCACATTTGGTGGGCTTTTCCACCTCCTCGGCAAAAGAGGTCCCGTCGCTGCACTCAAAGGTGAACTTCTTCCGCTTCAGCCGAAGGCCCTGGCAGCAGCCCTGGCCTGGGCACGAGCCCCGGCACTCCACCCATGACAGGGGGCGCGTGGTCTGGCAGATGGCATAGCCCCTCTGGACCTGGTGAAAGTCCCGGACAGGGTCCCCCCGGCACTCGGACTCTGGATGGGACAGACACCAAAAGAAAGCCTCAGGGCACGCCCATGGGTGAGCCGCTGCCTCCAGGGAGGCAGAAGGAAGAGGAGGAGTAGGGCAGCATCTGTGGGGTGGATCCTTTGGCTCTCAGACCCCATCTCTGTTCCCAGCATACTTCCGCCTCCCTCTGACATGCATAAGCTTCTTCCCAGGGCCTACAGTCTGGTCCTAGCGCCAGGGCCCTCCAGGACAGATTGAACTGCCGGAGGGAGGCAAGGTCCCCATTGCTAGAGGCGTGCAAGAGAGACTGGAGGCCCTGGAGGCAGTAACATTATGAAAAGTGTTCGTGCTGGGGAGGGGGTGGCCTAGGGGATCCTTAAGGTGCCTGAGTTCTGGGTTTCTCCAGCTTCTCCCTGCCCAGCCTTAACAGTCCGGATTCCAGCAGAAGCCATCTTGGTCAAGCAGGCCAGGGACGGCCTGGGAAGGAGTCCCCACCCCTCGGACTTCCTGCTGCCACTCCCAGGTCATGAGGTGATGAGGCCAAGGTACAGAGGTTGGGCCAGGAGCTGTTACCCTGGGTGGTCTCTTCTGCAAGGAGAGACCCCAGCCAGAAGAGGCGCATACCCTGGATAAGGGAGCTGCAGGGCAAACTGGGCCAAGAGAGACCGGGAGCAGTGCCCAGAGGGTGGAGGGACCCTGAAAGCCCCATAGCAGCCCATGGTACAGGGCTGGGTGAGGACAGAAGGGCTGCCGAGGTTGGGAGGAAGAACGAGTCAAATTGCTAAAGCAATTTGTGGGGGACCCTGGGGAGTGCACGTCAGGAGGGGGGCCCCTGACCTTGCTCACACAGCTCGCCCGAAAAGCCGGGGTCACACACACAGTGTGCCCCCTTGGTGGCTGAGGCCTGGCAGTGGCCATGCAGGCACTGCAGGCCTCTACAGGGCTCTGCCAGGGCCCCGGCCTGGTTGCACAGGGCCCCCGTGTACCCATCCTGGCACTGGCAGCTGTAGGAAAGAGCGTCGAGGGGCACACATTGCCCATGGACACACCTGCAGGGGACAGAGAAAAGGCGCTGTGAGGACAAACCCAGCCAAGCCCCACCCGACGCAGCCTACCCGGCCCTGACTTCACAGGTCTTTTATTCTGTTCCCAAGATTGAAACAAAGGGAGTTGCATGCGACTCCAGTGCCCCAGGCTCACTTGTGGCCATGGCAGGGGCCATCAGCAGGCTGGTCACAGTGCAGGCCCACCCAGCCGGCCTCACAGTGGCACATGGGCCCCGGGGTGGCGTTGGGCTGGCAGATGCCATGCAGGCAGTAGAGCTTGAGGCAGGGTTCGCAGCCTGGCACCACGCCCGGCTTCATCTGAGTCTTGGTGAAGTCCTGCAGCTCGTTGTTGATGTACAGGTTTCGGATGCAGCCGTGGAAGCCAGTGCCATTGAGGATCTGCCACAGGCGGAAGGCAGCTGAGTTGACGTCCACGGGCATCCCTGGGGTAGGGGAGGGAGCATAGCTGGGCTGAGTCAGGCTCGGGCTATGCCGGGCACCCACCTCTGAGGTCTGGGCAGCTCCATGGCCTTCCCTCTTGCCTGCGGCCTCTGTCCTTCATCTCTGCAACCCTGATCCAAGGTCCTCTGCCACCTTGGAGGGCCCAGGCTCCCTTCCCAGAAGAAAGGGAAAAGCTGCTTCCTCTGTGATTGGAGTTGGGGTGTCAGGCCTGGTGGTGGCCAGCTGCCACGTGCGGCTCTGAGGTACCTGTTCCTAAAGTCTGGCTGCCCTCGCCAAGGCGCCTTCTCTGCCTGGGACACCAGCTTTTACCTCCCGGAGACCCCAGCCGTAGCAAAGGGGCAGGACCGAGACATCATGTGTGGCGCTGGGTCACTGCTTTTGTGGCTGTCCCTTCTCAGCAGCCCTCTGAAGTAGGGCTTGCTAAGCCCCATTTGACAGATGCTCATGACTGGCCTGAAGCTGCACAAGGAGTAAGCTGCGGAGCTGGGCTGAGGCCCAGGGCCATCCCTCACCTCTGCCCCAGCCTCAGCACGCCCCCCACAGGGTGTGGAGACGGCCCCGCTGCATCCAACAGCCTGCTTATCAAGACCAAGAAATGCTTGCAGGTAGTCGATAGGGTCATCTAGCCTGCAAAGCCTCTAAGGCCAGCCGAGGCAGTCCCTGGCTGATGCAGGGACTCCGTACCTGAGTCTTCTTGCAGTGGCTCTGGGCCTCTGAGGGCCCCAAGACTGGGAATGGACCCTAAGCCATTGAAAAGCCCCTTCTAGCCCAAAACCAAGAGGAAAGGTGCCCAATGTGTCGCAGACAGCCTGGACAGTCCCAGGACCTCCCCTAAGCCAGGCCTTGCACCCAACCCAAGCATCCATCCTTCTTGGTCAGTCTCAGCCAGGCAGAGAGCAGCTGGGCCTCCAGGCAGCGAGGCCAGTCCACCTGCAGCTTGGCCACCACCAGGACCATCTTCCCACTTGGCATTTCCCACAGTGCAGTCCCTAGGCACCAGCTCTCCTGGCTGGCCTCAGGCCAGACAGCAAAAGAGGCCCCACCAGGGCCAGGTCCTCACCTCCCACATAGAGTGGCGCCTCGCTGTTGAGCGTGTAATGTTTGCCAAAGTTGTCCATGGTCATGGGGCTCCCACCATCAATGGAGAGATTCACCATCTGGTCAAAGGCAACCAGCTCAACAGTGTGGAACTGCCCGTCGTTGATCGTCTCAGCACTGGAAGAAGAGGGGGTTCCCCATCCCAGGGAGTGGGTGTCAGTCTGGACCATCCCTGCCTGGGCACTTCCCCCAGAAACACCACAGATTCTCCCCAGGAGACCAAATCTCTAAGGAAAAGGACTGTGGGGGCTCAATGGCCTATAACCTGATCCCTCTTATTCCCCTTCTTGGACTCCCTGGGGAAGGCTGAGAGGTTTGAGGCAGGGGTCTCAAACTTATGAGTCTCCCCCTCCCCATTAAGGAGCCTCCTCTAAGGTGGTGGTGGGTTGGGGAAGGACAGGGCCACTGCATAGGCCTCAGAGACCTCAGACCCAACCTTGGGCTAAACCAGATGGTTCAAGTGTCCTTCAAACTCAGCCCAGGTTTCTAGAGGTCTCGATAACCATCTGCTTTTGGCCCAGGAGAACTCGCCCTGGCAGTCCCGTACCCCTGAGGGCAGCTGGGGGGCATGAGGAAGCCCTACCTGTAGATGGCAGAGCTGGGGTAGCTGCCTGGGTCGTAGCTGACACGCACATGGCCCTGGTACAGCTCAACTGCAATGTGGTCGTTGTCCCCGTTGTACAGAAGGATCCCATTGTCCTCTGCCGTGGAGACCTGATGGGCAGTGGCACTTTCTCTCCCACCCCACCCCATGCAGCAGCAGCACAGGCTAGCAGGTGGGACAGAGAGGGCACCCAAGATTGGAAGAGAGATGTTCTGTGCAGACCTCTCTTCCCCCACCTGGCCAGCCTCCCCAAGGCCATTCCTCCAGGGGGCGCCAATAGGGGCTGCAGCCTCTGGTTCAAGCCCCATCCACTGCCAGCCTGGCCAGGTCTGGGCAGGGGAAGATGACGGGCCACTGAGGCCTGGAAACTCTGTGCCGGGAAAAGCAGCCAGGAGACCTCAGGAAAATCTTCCCAGAGAGGGAAATTAGACTGGGACCCCTGTCTGGAGGGTGTGGGTAGCCCTGTCCTGTGGGCCTTGGGGAGCTAGCTGCTAAGGGGGGGAACTACAGAGAGGACAAGTTCAGGAAGGCTCTCTGACAGCCAGAGTCAACCAAGCCTAGTGGAAGGAGCCACTCAGAAGGTAGTGTCTGTCACTGGAACCGTGCAAGCAAAAGTGAGATCTTTGCCTCAGGAGGGAGATCCCTCTAAGATGCTGTAGGAGCCATGATCATTTTTCCCTGTCTTGTCCTCCTCCCTCCATTTCTTCTGGTAAAGACCCTGAGCCCTCTGGTCTGTGGAGCTGGGCACATGACCCACGCTGTCTAGTCATACTGTCCCATCTCCTTGGACTCAGCGGCTGGTTCAGAGATGGGCATGTGACTAACGCCAGGCCAATCAGAGATCTTCCTTGAGCTGACCGAATTAGAGCTGGCAAGGAAGAGCCTTTGTAAATCACTGTCTGGTAAAAGATGAGGATAAACCAAGGACGTGCCCGAGGCAATGGCTGGTTAGGGTTTTGGTGAATTTTATTTTTGGCGGTTAGGCTAGCTGTTGTCTTGCCATGTAGACTATGTAAGTGGATAGGATGTTGGAGATGTGACGTAGGGGAAGAGAGCAGAATGCACATGTTTGAGAGGCTGAAGAGTTCTGAGAAAAAAGGAGAAGAGGACAAAAGAGAGGGAAGAAAGATGTGGCATTTGTGACAGGGAATGGAATTCGAGGGAAAGAGAAAGATGACTAAAGGAGAGTTTAACGTTCTTTATCATGTGCTGTGCAATATAAGCCACTCTCCTCTCCATCCCCCAAAAATATTTAGCAAAATATTGATATATTTCATCAATGCTGTTGAAGTGGGACTTGCTTTATTTTCCCCTCAATAGGAAGATGTTCTGAGATGGAACTGAAGGCATGAAAAGGACAATTTAAGGGACCCTAGGGACATACAGTTAAAGGTATAAGCCCAAAGTTAATTCTGGCCACATTCCAGCCACACGTAGAAAGCCTGTCTGCAGCACTGGAGGCAGACACTGAGGAGCAGCCTCCTCAGAAATGGGACAAGAAATGGTGGGAGGGGATGATGGCAAGTCTGGTTTTCTGGATTCAGTTACCCATGAGACCACGTCCACCCCTGCCCTGGTTTTGTGACACTATAACCTTTCTAATTGTGTTTAAATTAGTTCAAGCCGAGATTTTGATACCCATATACAAAAGGTTTTGATTACACAGAGTCCTTCCAGTTCCCCAGGCACCATGCAGGGATACATCTTGATGCTCTGGCCTAAGCCAGGGTCCCCTGCTCCCTGACTCCCCTCTGTGACCAAGCCCCCTGGCACGCACCTGCAATGTGATGTTGGCCCGTGGCCAGTTTTGCAGGTCAGTGAACTGCAGGTAAGTGTCCCGATCCACAAAGTTGACACTGAGCAACTTCTCACACTCAGGGCCACCGAAGCCTGGGAGGCACTGGCACACGGGCCTGTTGCCCTGGTCCACACAATTGGCCCCATTCTGGCACTCAGTCCCCTCACAGGGGCTCTTGGGGGTAGGCAGATGGGGAGGGATCTCACAGAGCTGTCCACTGAGAGAAAAGGACACAAGTCAGAGAGGGCCAAGGAGGAAGGGGGTATCTTCCTCTCCCATAGCCCTGGAGAGAAATACACTAAACATCTTGAGAAAATGGATTCTTAAAGTGACAGAAGATGCTCTAATAAACACTTTTCATGAGAGAGCTGAGAGCCAGAAGGATACCAGGATACAAGTATGGCCCCTGGTCCAGCAGCATCAACATTACCTGGACACTTGATAGAAATGGGAAACCCACTGAATCTGCTTTTTAACAAGATCCAAGGTGATTACTGACAATGTCAATAACTCTGCAAGCCAGATTTTACTATATACATTTTACAGAAAAGAAAACTGAGATTTAAGACACAAGCATAAAGAGGGAAGAGTCAAGTTACTAAAATAAGAAATAAAAGAAGGGACATTACTACCAACCTTATAGAAATACAATGAATTATAAAGGAATATTATGAACAATGATATACCAATAAACTAGATAACATAGATGAAATGCACAAATTCCTAGAAATATGCAAACTACCAAAGCTGAACCAAGAAAAAAATAGAAAATATGAATAGACCTATAACTAGTAAAGAAATTGAATTAGTAATCAGAAAATTCCCAGGCCCAGATGGTTTAACTGGTGAATTCTACCAACCATTTAAAAACAATAAATACCAATTCTTCACAAACTTGTCCAAAACATAAAAAATGAAGGAACATTTTCTAACTCATTCTGTGAGACCAGCATTACCCCAATACCAAAAACAAAGACATCACAACAAAAGATATCACAAAAAACTACAGACCAATATCTATTATAAATATTGTCACCAAAATCCTCAACAAATTACTAGGAAATCAAGTACAGCATAAAAAGGATTGTATACAATGACCAAGTGAGATTTACGCCAGAAATGCAAGGCTGGTTTGACCTCTGAAATTCAATTAATGGAATACATGACATTGATAGATGAAAAAGCAAAAAAAAAAAAAAAAAGGTTCATCTCAATAGATGCAGAAAATGCATTTGACAAACTTCAACATTCCTTCATGACAAAAATACTCCACAGACTAGGAATAGAAGTGAACTGCATCAACCTGATAAAGGGCATCTACAAAAAACACACAACTGACATCAAACTTAATAATGAGAGACTGAATTTTTTCCTCCTAAGATTAGGAACAACACAAGGATATTTGCTCTCACAATTTCTATTCAATATTTTACTGGAGGTTCTAGCCATGGCAGTTAGGAAAAAGGGAAAGGAAAAAAAAAGGAATGAAGGAAGAAGGGAAGGAGAGGGAGGGAAGGAGGGAAGGAGAGAGGGAAGGCAGGAAGGCAGGAAGGAAGGCAGGCAGGCAGGAAGGAAGGAAGGAAGGAGAAATAAAATGCATCCAGATGACATGATCTTGTATAAGAAAATCCTACAGATTCCATTAAAATGCTATTAGAATTAATGAAATAATTCAGCAAGACTGTAGAATACCAGATTAATGCACAAAAATCAAACAAAAAATGAAATTAAGAAAACAATTCCTTTATAATACATCAAACAGAATAAAATACTTAAGAACAAAATTTTTAAGTGCAAAACATATACTTTGAAAACTATAAAATGTTGAAAGAAATTAAAGAAGATCTAAATAAATGGAAAGGCATTCATGTTCATGGATCAGTATGCTTAATATTGTTAAAATGGCAATACTGGGCCAGGCATGGTGGCTCACACCTGTAATCCCAGCACTTTGGGAGGCCGAGATGGGTGGATCACCCGAGGTCAGGAGTCCAAGATCAGCCTGGCTAACATGGTGAAAACCAGTTTCTACTAAAAATACAAAAAATAAGCCAGGCGTGGTGGCACATGCCTATAATCCCAGCTACTCTGGAGGCTGAGGCAGGAGAATTGCTTGAACCTGGGAGGCAGAGGTTGCAGTGAGCCAAGATTGTGCCATTGCACTCCAGCTTGGGAAACAAGAGCAAAACTCTGTCTCAAAAAAAAAAAAAAGGCAACACTAGCTAAATTGATCTACAGATTCAATAGAACCTTTATCAAAATCCCAGTTGATTTCTTTGCAGAAATCAACATGCTGATCCTAAAATTCATACAGAAATTCAAGGGACCCAGAATAGCCAAAACAAGCTTTAAAAAGAAAAACAAACTGGGAGGACTGACACTTCCCAATTTCAAAATATATTACAAAAACTACAGTAATCAAGAAAGTGTGGTACTGGCATCAGGACAGTCATACAGATTAATGGAATAGAACTTGGAGTCCAGAAATATCCTTACATTTAAAGGTAGTTGATTTTGACAAGAGTGCCATGATCATTCAATTGGAAAGAATTATCTTTTCAACAAATAGTGCTAGTACAACTGTATATCTGCATGCAAAAGAATGAAGTGGGGCCCTCTACTTCACACCAAAGATAAAAATTAACTCAAAATGGATCAATGACCTAAATATAAGAGCTAAAACTGTAAAACTCTTAGAAGACAACATAGGTATAAATCTTCATAACCTTGGATTAGGCAACGGTTTTTTAGGATACCCACAACACAAGCAACAAAATAAAAAATAAACTAGATGTACCCAAATTATTAAACTAGATGTACCCAAATTAAACACTTTTGTGCATTATCAAGAAAAGACAACCAACAAAATGGGAGAAAATACTTGTCAACATATATCTGATAAGGGGCTTGTCTAGAATATATAAAAAGCCTTTACAACTCAATAACAAAAAGACAAATACCTCAATTTAAAAATGAGCAAAGAACTTGAATAGAATTTTTTTTCCAAAGAAGATATTTTTAAATGGCTAATAAGCACATGAAAAGATGCTCAACATCATTGGCCACTGAGGAAATGCAAATCAAAACCACAATGAGCTACCACTTCACACCTTCATATACTGGTGGTGGGAATGGTGCAACCATTAGGAAAAACAGTTTGGTAGTTCCTCAAACAGTTAAACATACAGTTAACATATGACTCAGAAAATCCACTCTTAGGCATATATCCCCGATAATTAAAAATGTATGTCTACATAAAAACCTGTACACAAATGTTGATAAGATCAGCCTTCATTATAGCCAAAAAGTGGCAACAACCTAAAAGCCTATCAACTGATGAGTGGGTAAACAAAATGTGGTTATGTCCATACAATGGAACATTGTTCAGCCATAAGAAGGAATGAAGTGCTGGCACACGCTACCACACAGATGAACCTCAAAACATGATGCTGAGTGAAAGCAGCCAGTCACAAAGGACAACAGATCGTACGATTCGACTTACAGGAAATCCCCAGAACAGGCAGATATATAGACACAAATAGTAGGAGATTAGTAGTTGCCTGGAGCTGGGTAGAAGAGGGGCTGGTGTGACAGATAAGGGGTATGGGGTTTTTCTGAGGAAAATGAAAATGTTCAAAATCGATTGTGGTGATGGATGTACAACTCTGGGAATAAACTAAAAGCCATGGAATTTTACATGTAACTGAGTAAACTGTATGCTACATGAATTATATCTCAATAAAGCGATTTTTTAACAAATGAGTGAACGGAGCATGGGACATGGGTGGCCGGAGAGAGGGTGGGCCCTCCAACCTCCCAGGGGAGCCCAGTGGGCTGGTAGATAACCTTTGTGGCAGGACATGTCTTCAGAGGCTCAGCTAGGCAGATAAGTGACAGCACACTGCCCTGTCATCTGCACCCACCTCTCACCCCCTGCACCAAACAGGTTAGGGGTCCTCTGCCTAGGCCCTGGGCAGTTACATGACTTTCCCAAGGCTGCACAGCTGGTGACTGGCAGAGCCATGGTTAAAACCCCAGCATCCAACTCCCAGGCTCTGACCCATACCCCTTTCCTTCGCCATGGCTGGAGGCTCCTGCCAGCCCAGGGGCTGACAGCCACAAGGAGTCACTCCTAGTGTGTCCAGGGGCCGCTCACCTGTAACCCTCAGCACAGAGGCAGGAGTAGCTGTTGACTTCATCCATACACTGGGCCCCATTCTGGCAGCGGTGGTCCCTGCAGTCATCCTGGTTCTCGCTGCAGTTGTCACCTGCGTAACCTGGCACACACTCACACCTGGTGTGGGGGGGGGCATGGGTAGTTGGGGGGTCAGCTACACAGAGCCTGGGAGGCCAGGGGAGTGCACCAGAGCTCCCCACACACAGTCTGTACATGTGAGGGAGAACCTCAAGTTCCACTGAGGGAGGCTGTGGGGATCTCCAGGAGGTCACACAGAGCTCTGGATCTAAAAGGGCCCCAGCCCATCCTGGGAGCCTTTCCTAGTAGGAGAAGAGAGCTCACATGGACTTGAGGTAGAGGCCTGGGGCTGAAAGAGTAGACCCCAGTGGCAGGGGGAGATGGAGTCTTGTCACAGAGGACCCACCCTCACCAGCAACAGCACTTCCAAGGCCAAGTGTCAGCCCCTTCCGGACCTCTCCAGCGGCTCAGCTGCACCCTCCCTGTTCTCCCAGGACCCGCTACCACGTGGCTGAGTTCCACAGACTCCCCCACTCCTCCTTCCCCAGCCTCCCAGTCCTCAGTAGGGCTAGTGCCCCCTGCTCAGTGGGTACCTTGACCTCAGGTCAGCCCCCAGCTTCCCAGCTCCCACCATGCCTCAGTGCTGGCCCAAAATACTCCCTTTGGGCTACTGTCTGCCTATCAAATCAATAAAGGACACTCCAGTAGTCCTTTCTAGTAATGGCCTTGCTCTCTGTCCTACAGGCCTCCTAATCCCCCGACACCAAACTCACCTCACCAAGCACTTCCCTGCCTTCACACCCGTGGATTCCAGAATACTGTCTCCTTTCTCCCAGCATGGTTCAGCCAGCTCACCTCCTCCAGGAAGCCTCCAGAGAGCGCTCCAGCCCTCACTGAGCAGTCCCCTTGTCTGATCTCCTTCTAAACTCCTAACTCTGAAGTTCAATCACACAACCTGGCAGATGGGTGCTCTTGCCTGGGTTTTTTACTCATTTCCTTGTCCAGTGTTTTTCAGGCTATAAGAAATACTTTCAAGCCCAGTACGTGTACACACACACACACACACACACACACACTCAAAACCAGATTCATACAATACTAATTATCCTTATTATATAAGATGGCATGTTGCTCTCTGATACTTTGTTTCATCTTTTAATGTTAATCTTGACATTAATATTAAACAGGGGCTGGGGCTCCCTTTATATCCAATTGATCACAACCCACTAATGAGTCTGGAGTTACAGTCTGAAAAATGTTATAGTAGCTAAGCCACCACTTACTCGTTCATTCATTTAATGACTATATATTGGATATATGTCTTGGGTTGCTGGTAATGCCAGGCACAGTTGAGCATGTCAGTTCTATCTTTCCACCAGGACAGGCAGTTAAGAGAACACGCACTCAACACTCCACTGTGTGCCACAGCCCCGGGTCCAGAGCTAAGCACAATGCTTACCCTTTGTGATTGAGGGACTGTGCTAGCAGCTCCAGGCTGGACAATGTGCAGTCCTGCCTTATCCTCCCCTCCAAGGAGGGCGCATGCTGCCCAATCTACCACTGCTGATTGGTCTGCCTGCCAAGCCCCACCCCTGGGAGCCCCCGCAGGAGTACAGTGTCCATCCACCATCTGGATGGAGGCTCTTGTGGGCCCATTGACCGTGGAACCAGGCCTCAACAATCCTGGACTCTTGCTTCCTGTTGTGGGCCTCAGGCTGCTCCAGTTAGACAGGGGGCTCCTGGGGGACTCCATCCGAGTCCCTGGGCTTGGGTCCCTCAGCCACAAGCCCCAGGAAACTCTGTCCTGACCACCCCTTGCTGGCCTGACTGGTGGAAGGCGGAGGTCCCAGAAATGAGACTATGTTTGCAAAACTGCAGTGGGAAGCATTATTTTAAAAATGTGTGACCTTTATAAAGCAGTCTTCAAGTAACAAACATTTTCACATATGCCGATAACAACCATGATGAAAATACAGACCAACAACTTTTACCCAAACCTCCTGGGACAGACAGGTTTTGGAATTCAACACTTTTTAGATTTTGGTAAGGTCAGACAATGCATATTACACAACCTACTGGTAGGAGCTGAGGCAGCCTCATCATCAGACTTACTCACATTTCTGCCACAAAATCTACACATGTTCACATTACATGGGATGAATAACAACAAAAAGCAATCTCATACCAGTGCAGGGCAGCTTTTGTTACCAAATACGTCCAGGTCAGATAAGATTTGGCCATGAGATGGGATGCTTTCCTGAATTTTGTGGATTTTGTAATTGGGGATAAGAAATGGTGGATCTGGAATAATAGCCTGGAGCACTTCACAGATGCCAGACCTGGAGCTAAGTGCTTTCCATGCATTTTCTCATCTTACCCTTGCAACCATCCCAGGAGGAAGCTACTGTTGCACCCAGTTGACAGATGAGAAAACAAGCTCAGAGCAGGCAAGTGACACATTCAGGGTCAGGCTGCAAACCCAGGTCTCTGTGGCCACAAAGCTGGGCACATCACCCCTCTACCCCAACCCCGCATGGATTCTCAGGAACCCTGTAGAGCTGAGACCAAACTCATTGGACAAATGAGGAAATGAGGGTGAGGTGCGGAGCCCAGACTGGAATCCAGTCTGACTCAGGGGCCCGAGCTCCTCCCCGGCCCTGGAAAGGGGCAACACTGACCTGGGCCCGTCTGGGGTGCCCACACACTGGGCCTCATGTTGACACGGGTTCAGATCTGGAGAGCACAAGTCCACCAGCTGTTCACAGGCCCTTCCTGGGGAAAGAACGAGCAAGGGGCAGGAAAGAAGCTGCTCTCCTGTGCTCTGTTGGGTGGCCAGACCCACAGGAATCCTGCAGACACTGAGGCAGGGACCCCCTTCCACTCCTGGGCATGGGGGCTCAGGGCTGTCTCTGTCCCCCACCTCCCCCAGACACTGCTCCCTGGCGCGCTTACCCTCATACTGCAGGGGGCACTGGCAGGTGTAGTTGCCTACGCCGTCCACACAGACACCCCCATTGGCACAGGTGTGACCGACACAGTCATCCGTGTTCACCCCACAGGTTGGTCCTTCAAAGCCGGTGGGACAGGAGCACCTGTGCGGGGAATGGGAGGATGGAGAGACAGCCCTCCTGGAACACTGGTGGAAGCCTGTGGCTACTGGTCAATATCACCATTCCACAGAGTTAGGGTCCCTACTCCGGGTCAGGCCCTTGCCAGGTGCTGGGCAGGGTTAGAGGTGACCAAGACTGACCCTGCCCTCATGGGATTCACTCACAGTCTAGTGGGGAGGCTAGAGGAGATGGGTGGTGAGAGGAGAGGTAGTGAGGACCAGGATGGTGTAAGCACTGAAGCCAAGGAGGTGGCACAGAGGGGCAGGAGACACCTGGCTCCTCCTTGGCACAGAGTGATAAGGGCAGGCTTCCTGGAGGAGGTGATGAATTAACCAAGGACCCTGACAAGGGAGAGCAGGAAGGGGAGGAAGGTGACTGGGGCAGTGGTGTTTGTAAAAGCCTGGAGTGGCCAGGCGCGGTGGCTCATGCCTGTAATCCCGGCACTCTGGGAGGCCAAAGCAGGTGGACCACCTGAGGTCAGAAGTTGGAGACCAGCCTGGCCAACATGGTGAAACTCTGTCTCTACTAAATTACCAAAATTAGCTGGACATGGTGGCATGTGCCTGTAATCCCAGCTACTTAGGAGGCTGAGCCAGGGAAATTGCTTGAACCTGTGAGGCAGAGATTACAGTGAGCCAAGATCATGCCACTGTACTCCAGCCTGGGAGACAGAGCAAGACTCTGTCTCAAAAAAAAAAAAAAAAAAAAAAGCCTGGAGTGGAAGGGAACCCCACAGCCAGTCTTCTACAGGGGCCCTGCCCATCCACACAGTCCAATACTTCAGGAGCACAGACTTCAGGCACGGTGAGCAAAGGGCTGCAGTGAGCAGGAGCCTGGTCATGAGGGGCCCTGGGGATCAGTGACCTTCAAACCAGGATACACCTTCCCCTGGGGCAGCCAAGGTTTCCAAGGGGTGTGCGAATCAGAGAGAGGTCCAAGAAATTAATTTCCAGATCTTCAAATATCTGCATGGGCTCCTCCCTAAATTGACCCAGCCCAGAACTCTTAAAAAGGTGGCATCTGTCCCAGCCCCAGCCCTTACAGACTGGGGGGTGATGGGACAAGCCCTACAGGTAGAAAGGTGGGCATGCTTCCAGGCACCAAATAAAGGGGCAGTTAGGAATCCTGATGTTTAGAAAGTGAATGAATACATGCAATCTAAGTCAAGAGGTTTCCAGTTCTGTGCACTGGAAGTAATTGAAGGAAGGCCTCATGGAACTGTCAGCTGATAGAACATTAAAAATAATCTTGATGGCAGGTCACTGTGGAGATGTGGCATATAAACCGGGAGGGCTTTCAAAGAATTGAGTGACATGGCTATAATAAAACTCCTAATCTCACCAGTTTATTTACATGAACAAACTTTCCCAGCATTTATATCTATAAAAACAAAACAAAACAGGAAAAGATCAACCGCTGTGTCCTCTCTCATTCTGCAACATTCACCCATATACCAGCTGAGAGAAGAACAGAACAAAAAAGCACCCCATCCATCTCATTAAGAGAGATACACTCTAATAAAATTTTCCTTCTACGTGTAATAATCTGCAACCCAATTCCATAATACAGTTATGTTGTTTCAAATTACTGTAGGGATAACTCACTGCAAAAGAAACTTTAAATCAGAAGCTTATAGTGATAAGAAATAAGAAAAAAACTTTAAGTTTTACCTTACACGTACCCATGTTGGGGACAGAGATGTATGGCAGAGTACTCAAGAAAAGACTCTAGCATAAAAACATATTCGGTTAGAAAAAAAAGACAGGAGGGTAAGGAGTAAAATAAAATACTAGTTAGAGGAGAAAAAAGAACAAGGTAAAATGTTCAACTGTTAAAGAAGAACTTGTTTGTGTCATTTTAAAATGGTGTCCAATTGGCCAGGTGTGGTGGCACATGCCTGTAATCCCAGCACTTTGGGAGGCCAAGGTGGGCGGATCTCTTGAGGTCAGGAGTTCGAGACCAGCCTGGCCAACACGGTGAAAACCCATCTCTACTAAAAATATAAAAATTAGCCGGGTGTGGTGGTGCATGCCTGTAGTCCCAGCTACTTGGGAGGCTGAGGCAGGAGAATTACTTGAACCCAGGAGGCGGAGGTTGCAGTGAGTCGAGATCTTGCCACTGCACTCCAGCCTGGTGACAGAGCGAGACTGTCTCAAAAAAAAAAAAATAGTGTCAAAATGATATGCTGTTCAGCTTGCATTGGAGAATGATAAAAGAATGATTTAAGGTCATATTTTTAAAACTTAACTTTTTTAAATTTTAGAAACAGTTTCACTGTGTTGCCCAGACTGGAGTGCAGTGGTGTGATCACAGCTCACTGCAGCCTCGACCTCCTGAGCTCAAGCAATCCTCCCTCCTCAGCCTCCTGAGAAGCTGGGACTATAGGCACTCACCATTACACCTGGCTAATTCTTAATTGTCTGTAGAGATGGGATTTGCCATGGGGATTTTGCCATGTTCCCCGGGCTGGTCTCCAACTACTGGTCTTAAGGCCCTTCCACCTCAGCCTCCCAAATAAAGTGATAGTTTTATTTTTAAATGTTAATAATATTTACAATATCTGGAAAATTGCCTCCTTTGCAATGAAAAACTTACAATGAAAATTTTAGCTGTCAATCTAAGGACGTGTGAGGGAGTGTTTGGTTTTTAGAATGTGTTTGGGGAGTCTGTGAGTAAAAAGACACTATTGCAGGAAATGGTCTGCGGTTAAATTTTTTTCCCTGAAGGCTGGAGGGGACCAGCAGCAGGGTTTTAAGCTGGGGTGACAGGGTCAGCTTCGCATTTCAGAAAGTGGCCTGTGGTAGGAGCTGGGGCAGGATAGCGGGAGTGGACACAGGTCAGGGGATAACAGGCGCCCCAGAGAGCCTCGGGGTTGAGGGGTAACTCGTGGAGGCACCCCCTTTCCACCTGGACAGCCCACTCCCCCAGCCCCCAGTCTGTAAGGTGGTGAGGTGAGGGGTGCCCCATCTCCCCATCTCAAGGTGAAGGGGGTGTCCTTTCAGCCCCCAGGTGAGGCGTCTCAGGAATGAGGAGGGTGAGGAAGCTAGGCGCAGAGTGTAAGGACGCTGTATCCAAGGCAACCAGGGGAAGAGAGGCCATTTAGTGATTCATTTTTACATCTGGTAATTTGGGTATGCAGAGGCAGGCTCAGCCATTTCTGCCCCCAGATTCAACATCATTTTCTGAAGAGCCAATGTATTGCGCCAGCAATTTACTTTCAGCAACTAAATACTATGTATTCCTCAGAAAAGCTCTGGGAGGGTGGGGCTCATTGGGCGGTCCCAGGGGAAGCAGCCAGTGGGAGGGGCTTGTGTTGTGATGTCAGCTCTGGAAGGACTTAAGAGATGGGGTCATTAGGGCTGGCCCCTTCATTGAATAGCAGAAAATGGGCTGCTCAGGGCAGGGCCAGAGGGCTATCCCCTCCCACAGTGCCCAGTGTGACTCATGAGATGGGGGAACCCCAGAGAAAGCAAACAGGCCTTGGCACCCACCCAGTGGCAGCCCCAGCTGTGTCTCAGGGGCCCAGGGTGGCAGCTTGAGGGGGCTGGCCAGGTCCCTGCCTGCAGGCAGAACCGTCAGGCACAGGCTGTTCGAGGGAGATTGGAGGCTTTGGGATAAATTGAAATTTTCTTTTCTTTTTTCTTTTTTCTTTTCTTTTCTTTTTTTTTTTTTTTTTTGAGACAGAGTTTCGCTCTTGCTGCTCAGGCTGGAGTGCAGTAATGATCTCGGCTCATTGCAACCTCTGCCTTCCAGTTTCAAGCGATTCTCCTGACTCAGCCTCCCGAGTAGCTGGGATTACAGGTGCCCACCACCATACCCAGCTAATTTTTGTATTTTTAGCACAGATGGGGTTTCACTATGTTGGCCAGGCTGGTCTCAAACTCCCAACCTCGTGATCCACCCACCTCAGGCTTCCAAAGCGTTGGGATTACAGGCGTGAGCCACCCCGCCCAGCCTGAATGGAAATTTATAGGAATTTCAAACACCCCTGCTGTGGTCCTTGGCACTGCATTGTATATGCTTTGGCCATGGATTCCCAGTGCCTTCAAAAAGGCCCCCATGGCACCTGGCAGGAGCAGGAAGAAGGCCTGGAGCAGGAGGCAGCAGAGCCCACTCCAAGCCCTGGTCAACCGTGGAGCTGGGGAGCTGTATGGCTCAGGCATCCACTGGTCTCTCTGTGCTCCCACCGCATCTGGGCAAGGAAGGCGTTCGTTGGCCCAGTGAGCTTGGAGAGCCCTCTGGCTATGATTTGGAGTACATGCCTGCCCCCCACAGTGCGCCTCCACCTCCCCCCAGGGCACAGAAGGTCTGGGCCATCCCTGAGGGAGAGGAGGGCCCTGAGGCACAGGTGCTGGACCCATCAGCACTCACCAGGCTCCTGCCCCTCCAGGTAACTCACATGAACGGGGCATCCTTGCCCTCCTGTGCATGGCAGGTGCCCCCGTTTTCACAGGGGCCACTGGAACAGCTGTCCAGGGACACCTCACAGTCTCGGCCCTGGGGGGAAAGTCAGTGATGGGGACCCCAGGGAGACCCGGGAGTTAGTATGAGCCCACAGCCAGCCAGACCCTCAGCAGCTCAGCCTTTCCCTGTCCCAGGAGCTGTTTTCATTCATTCATTCGTCCACTCCATTAATTAATTAATTCTTTCATTCATTCATATGTTAAGTCATTGGTTCACTCAAGCATCTGCTCTGAGTCAGGCGGTGCTCCGGGCCCTGGGGACAGCCCTGCAGTGCACAGGAGGAGCCCTCCTCCTCCCCGGCATCTGCCTCCACTCACCTTATAGCCGCTGGGGCAGGCACACCTGTACACCTCAAGGGGGTCGTTGTGGCAGATGCCCTGGTTCTGGCATGGACTAGATAAGCAGGGATCACACTTGGCCTGGACAGCCAAAGTTGGGGGACCTGCAGCAAGGGGAGGGTGTTAGTGCAGGGGGAGGGGTGGGCAGCACAGGGTTGGGCACAGAGCAGGCGCTGTGCACCGTGGCCATTAGGGCCGCATGATCCATGTAAGAAGGATCATGAGGCCCTAACCCACCGAAGTCGGCCAGCCCTTCCTCTTTCCCCTCGTGCCCTTCTGAGGCAATGACCCTAGCCTGACACCTGCTGACTAGGAGGACAGAAGGTGGCCACCTTGGCAGAGAGGAGACGGTGGCTCTGTGAGCATCGTGCCCAAGCTTGGCTCTGCAGGTTGGCCACACCAGAGAGCAGGAGTTGTTCCCCTCCACACCTGAGCCAGGGAGGATCATTTTCCCCCACCTTCCTGCTACAGCAGGCCCCTCCAGCATCTCCAGGATGCACTGGTTGCAGAGGTAACAGACAGGCCACCTGGGACGCCACTCGTGAGTGGCAGCAGGATCTCAGGAGACTAAATAGGAAGACCAGTAAACTCAGGCTTCCCTAGAAGATGCCTTCTAGAAGGGGTGGACTATTGCTCCTGCTGAAGAGGCATGAGCATGAACAGAAATACAAACACTTTGCAGCAGTGACTAGGACACATGACAGACTTCTGGGGTGAAGATGGGGTTCTGTTTCCTTTTTTTTCCTTTATTTTTATTTATTTATTTTTTTAGACAATGTCTTACTCTGTCACCCAGGCTGCAATGCACTGGCGCAAACATGGCTCACTGCAGCTTCAACTACCTGGGCTCAAGCAATCTTTCCATCTCCATCCAGTAGCTGGGACTACAGGCACACACCACCACGCCCAGCTAATTTAAACCATTGTTTTTGTAGCGACAGGGTCTCTCCACGTTGCCCAGGCTGGGCTTGAACTCTTGGGCTCGAGCGACCCTCCCACCTCGGCCTCCTAGAATGCTAGGATTACAGGTATGAGCCACCATGCCCAGCTGGGGTTCTGTTTCTTGATCCAGGTGCGGGTTGCCTGGGTGAGTTCAGCTTGTGAAACTTCAGCAACCCATTCACTCATGATCTGTGTACTTTAATGTGTGTGTGTTCTCTTTCAATAAAAATAATAAAACAAAACAAAACCCCTTCTCACCAGCACCAATCCCACCCCATTAAATAAACACAGAGCAAATGTTTCAGCACAAATTGACTTGCTCCCAACAGCCAAGCCGCAGATCAGGCCCCTCTGAGCCGTTAGGCTGTGACAGCATCCTGCACGCAGGGTGGCCCAGGGCCTCCTCATTAACCTACAGCTGTCAGCTTCATTTCCGACGGTGGCCTCTGAGCTTGCAGAGGGCAGGGGCCGTGCTCCACGGCCTCCAGTGTCTTCCCCCCCGCTGTACCCCTGCACATAAAGCCCGGCCCCAGCAGCCACTCAGCCACCTGTCTGTGCTCAGCAGGGCTTCTGGGGCTTGGGCCGTCACTCAATCCCTGAATGAGTATTTACACATGCCCACAGTGGAGCGTCCCAGGGCAAAGCCGGAACCAGCCTCCAGTGACACTCTGGCTCTGCATTTCTGTAAATGTCAGGAGAGTGGCTGCTGGGTCCCCTGCTCCACCAAGGACTGAGAGAGGTCTAAGTTAACTGCTGAACACAATTCCTACCAAAGGGAGGTCTGAGCGCATGCTCTGCTACGAGGCTTGGAGCTCCCAGAAGCACCGCTGCTATTTTTATTTTCCTTATGTAACCACAGGGAGGGATTACAGCCCTGATGGCCTGAGATTTTTCTGCCTGGCTCTTTTTGTCTATGATATGTCAGGACTGGAAGGCAGTCATCAAGCCGCAGGTGGCTTGTTCCTGTCCCGACTCCCTGCCCAGCAGTCGCCACAGGGACACAGGCATGTTAGGAAGGCCCTGCAGTGCTGGGCCAGTTCCACGGGCCCCCAGCAGCAGGGGCCACGCTCTTAGGCTCACCTTGGCATTCAAACTTCTTGGCAGGCGTGGTGAGGAGCAGCTTGCCCTCCATGTCCAGGGGCCCAGCACACCGGGCAATGCCCGGTTCCTTGTAGCCAGTCTTCACCCAGCTGGACAGCCAGCGGAGGTGGCAGTCACAGTATAGGGGGTTGGCACCAATGGCCCTGAGCAGAAAGCAGAGAGAAGCAGGCATTAGAGCTTCATGGGGTCCCTCTCCCATTGGAAACCTAGAGTCCCAGGCACTGCACCAGGGACTGGCAAAATCTTAGCCTCCATTTTGTGAGCATTTACTGTGTAGCGAGTGCTGCTTCTCTCTTTTTTTTTTTTTTTTTTTGAGATGGAGTGTTGCTCTGTCACCCAGGCTGGAGTGCAGTGGCGCGATCTTACCTCACTGCAACCTCCGCCTCCCAGGTTCAAGCAGTTCTCCTGTCTCAGCCTCCCAAGTAGCTGCGATTACAGGCACACGCCGCCATGCCCAGCTAATTTTTGTATTTTTAGTAGAGACAGGGTTTTGCCATATTGATCAGGCTGGTCTCGAACTCCTGAACTCAGGTTATCCACTCACCTCAGCCTCCCAAAGTGCTGGGATTACAGGCATGAGCCACTGCGCCCGGCTGCCAGTGCTGTTTCAAGCACTGCATATGCATTGTCTCACTTAGTCATCCCCACACACCACTATCCCCATTTTACATGTGCAGAAGCCAAGGCTCAAAAAGGCTGAGGAATTTGCCTAAGATCACACAGAGAAACAGGGAGCTGTTGGGGCCAGAGCCTACAAATGCACTGCCTCTAATGTGCATGGGGAGAAAGCAACCCACATCGACCGCTGCAATGAGACAGCTGCTTTTCCTGTGTTTGTGCACCGAATCATCTCATCAGCTCCACTGCGCAAGTTTTCTCCTCTCCATCTCAAAGACGTGGGCACTGAGCCTCCTATGGAATAAGTAATTTCCCTGGGGTCACACAACTAGCGAAGGGCAGCCCCTGGATCCAGATGCACCACTGTCTGCCTCCGAAGCCCATGCTCTTTTATTTTTCTTTTCATTTTTAATTAAACAGAACACATGAGTGCATTCTCATTGTCAGCCACTTTCAAACGTTGCAGACAAAGTGTCCACCTTGCACAACACTGTGAATGATTAAATGCCACTGAGTTGCATACTTTTTAAAAAACGGCTAATTCGATATTATGTAAATTTCACCTCAATTTTTTTGAAGGCACATTCCTGTGTTACTGATGGGAGTGCAAAATGGTAGAGCGCCCGTGGAGGGGAATTGTTTGACACTTATCATATGACTCATGCACTTGCCTTCTGATCCAGCCATTGTTTCTGGGCGTTTACCTGTGGGCACACATAAAGACATCTGTGCAATGGTCTTATTTGTAATGGAAAGACTGGAAATCCCATGTTCATCAATGGGGAGTGGTTATATAAATTGTGATACATTCACATTACAAAAAATAAAAGTCTACACCCCACTGTCACTGCCCTCCACAAAGGGGCACACGGTCACAGGGTCACCATGCTCGGATGTGTAGCCTTCCAGGCCTTTCCACACGTACACACATGGTTCCTCCTTACAAATCACATCACTCCTGAGCAGCTTGCTCCTTGTCACTAAACAGCACGTCTCGGGAATCTTCCCGGTCAGCATGTAAGCATCTATCTCATTGTGTCCAGCTGTTCTGCAATATCCCAGAGCGGATACCCCATGGCACAATGGACAGGGTCCCTGTTGCTGGACATTCTGGTTCTTTCCAATGGCAGTGAACACGCATAATACGTGCCTCTTTGGGTTTTTTTTGTTTGTTTGTTTTTTGTTTTTTGAGACAGGGTCTCACTCTGTGGCCCAGACTGTAGTGCAGTGGTATGATCTCAGCTCACCTCAACCTCTGCTTCCCAGGCTCGAGTGATTCTTGTACCTTATTCTACTGGGTAGCTGGGATTACAGGCGTGCACCACCATGCACACCTAATTTTTTTTTTTTGTATTTTTAGTAGAGACGGGGGTGTCGCCATGTTGGCCAGGCTGGTCTCAAACTCCTGGCCTCAAGTGATCCGTCCACCTCAGCCTCCCAAAGTGCTGAGGTTACAGGTGTAAGCCACTACGCCTGGCTCCTCTTTGTGTGGTGTATTTCTCTAGAACAGATGACTAGGAGTAGCATTTGGGGGGCAGAGGAAGCACATGTAATATGCTAATCGCCCACCCCCACCCACAAAGGTTGTATCCACTTACACTGGCCATCAGTACAAGGCTGGGCCTGCTCTCATGCCTGCACCGACATACTGCCAACCCCTTTGTTTCTTACCAATCTGGTGGGCAAGCTCAGAATCTCTCCACTAAACCACATGAGAGACTTAGAGACGGACAAAACATGGATTTGAGGGTAAGAAAGAGCCAGAGTTCTGGCTGGGCGCAGTACCTCATGACTATAATTGCAGCACTTTGGGAAGCCAAGGCAGGTGGATCACCTCAGGTCAGGAGTTCCAGACCAGCCCGGCCAAAATGGTGAAACCCCATCTCTACTAAAAGTACAAAAATTAGCCGGGCGTGGTAACGCATGCCTGTAATTCCAGCTACTCGGGAGGCTGAGGCAGTATCAGGCTGAATCACTTGAACCCAAGAGGCGGAGGCTGCAGTGAGTTGAGATCGTGATACAGCACTCCAGCCTGGGCGACAAGACTGAAACTCAGTCGAAAAAGAAAAAGAAAAGAAAGAGAGAGAAAGAGAGGAAGGAAGAGAGGGAGGGAGGGAAAGAGGGAAGAAAAGGTGGGCTAGAGTTCTCTGACTCAGCAAATAGGAAAATCAACGCCTTATGCCTAAAGTTCATTGATATCAACATTATTTTGAAAATATAAGGCTAAATAACGTGAATGAGAATGGGCACATTGACTAAGGAACCAATGGATGCCCTGCCATTTTCCACCTGTTTCTGGGCAGGACAGAGGAAGCGGTTCCTCTTGAGACCTGTACAGCCTGATTAAAGCAGCAGTGGCTCTGAGCAGGAATTCCCCAAAATAGCTCAGCTGATGATTCACAATCTTATACAGCAGGCTGAACAAGACAGGGACTCCGGCCCCCACACAGCTGTCCCATGCCTGGGCGACCTTGAGTGGCTCCCTTAATATCTCTGGGGGTCACTTCATGTTTCAATAAAGAGCCTGCAACCTAGAGGGAGAAGACAGACAAGCACGCGTGACCTAAAAGAGGTGCCGAGGGAACAACACAGCTCAGAAAAGAGAGCAGGTTCGAACTCGGCATGTGTTTCATTTTTTCTTTCCTTATTTGCTGACATCATCCATCCTGGCTAATGGGATGGGTGATTTTTTTCTGAAGTTCCAGTGTGTTTAGAAAAACAAAGACTTTTTAAGATAACAGGAATTCAAAAATGGTGGTATATTTAAAATGTTTGCACTTACCAGATTAGTATTTTTATACTAATAAAAAGTGTGATGTCACGTAAGTATGTGATTCAAAAGCTAAATACACAATTTATTTAGAAGTATTTTTTGGCCGGGCACGGTGGCTCACGTCTGTAATCCCAGCACTTTGGGAGGCCGAGGTGGTTAGATCATGAGGTCAGGAGATCGGGACCATCCTGGCTAACACGGTGAAACTGCGCCTCCACTAAAAATACAAAAAATTATCTGGGCGTGGTGGCAGGCACCTGTAGTCCCAGCTACTCAGGAGGCCGAGGCAGGAGAATGGCATGAACCTGGGAGGTGGGGCTTGCAGTGAGCCGAGACTGTGCCACTGCACTCCAGCCTGGATGACAGAGCGTCTTTTTTTGATGACTCCGTCTCAAAAAAAAAAAAAAGGTTTTTTTATAGCACACGATAAGGAGTGTGGCCTAGCAATGAGCCACAAGTTGAAAGATGATTGGGAATACCTTATTTCCGTTCTGTAGCTCATTTAGAGAAAAATGCCAAAAAGATGAAATCTGAGGCCATGTGAATGAGAGGGCCTGTGATGTGGCTTAAGGTCCCTCCATAAACGGCAGCAAAGTGACACCTGAGATGTAAGTGCTCCTTCCCCTCTCCCCATCTTAAAAAAAATATGGGTGCAGGCCGGAGTGATGGTTCACGCCTGTAATCCCAGCACTTTGGGAGGCTAAGGCAGGCGGATCACCTGAGGTCAGGCGTTCAAGACCAGCCTGGCCAACAGGGCGAAACCCCATCTCTACTAAACATACAAAAATTAGCTGGGTGCGCCGGCAGGCACCTGTAATACCAGCTACTCTACTGGAGAGGCTGAGGCAGGAGAATCACTTGAACCTGGGAGGCGGAGTAGTGAGCCAAGATCAAGCCACTGCACTCCAGCCTGGGCAAAAAGAGTGAGACTCCATCTCAAAAAACAAACAAAAAACAACAACAACAAAAAAAATATGGGTGCAAAGTCACATCTAAAGCCATTCAAAAATATGAATTCTAGATTGGCCCACACTTGCTTTTCTTTGTTTCTATACTGAATAGACTCTGAGCCACACCTGAATTCAACATTACAAGCTTTCATTTATCCAAAGGCTGGGTTTTCGTGGCTGAGGACTGCCTTGCCCTCTCTTCAGTAGTACTTGTAGTTTGTATTCATCTGGGGACTATTTCTCCCGATGAAAACTCCTGTGAACTCAGTGGGGAGTGGACAGCCAAGGGCCGACTGAGATGTATTTGGTGGGCAGGGATTGGGGAGGCAGACACTGCAGCCAGGCCACGTCAGTCCAAAAGGACTGTGGATTCAGGTTTATACCCCAGCCAAAGTATAAATAACCCTGTGTTGTTGATCTCTGGCATAATATGGAAATAGTTGAAACAGTAGCTATTTGATCTGCTCATGCCAAGGCCCTACCCAGCTCCTATTTGTGTAACCTGGACTGAAATAGCCTCCCCTGGCTGTCTCACAAGTCGCAGAACCATCCATCCCACTCCTAGGCGATCAATCTGTGTGCATTACTGTCATTTGAGGGCAGAAACCACTAAATCCCCAGCTGGGTCAGGCACTAGCAGGCACCAGTCAATGTCTGGTGAATGAATGAATGCCTGTCTAAAAGCATGAGAAAAGCACAACATCTCAGTGCAAAGGAAATTCAAAAAGAAAAGAACCATCTGTCATCCCATAAATGCAACTGATTTGATTTTACTGTATTCCCTTTCATTTCCTGTGTGTATGTTTGTACATCAGAGTGTACAGTCTACTTTATTCTGGGTTTTCATCAAATAATAAATTATAGTGTTGGCCAGGCATGGTGGCTCATGCCTGTAATCCCAGCACTTTGGGAGGCTGAGGCGGGTGGATCACCTGAGGTCACGAGTTTGAGACTAGCCTGGCCAACATGGTGAAACCCCATCTCTACTAAAAATACAAAACTTAGCCAGGCATAGTGGCAGGCGCCTGTAATCCCAGCTACTCAGGAGGCTGAGGCAGGAGAATTGGTTGAACCTGGGAGGCGGAAGTTGCAGTGAGCCAAGATCACGCCACCGCACTCCAGCCTCGGCAACAAGAACGAGACTCTGTCTCTAAATAAATAAATAAATGTGTTGTCATTATTGTCATTATTAATTACTTGCTATTCTGTCATATGGGCATGCCATAATTTACTTACTCCTTCCGTATTTCCTTTCATGCCAAATTCTTAATGAATTTGGACATCTAGCTTTCCAGCCTACAGCAAATTAGAGGCAACAAAATGCCAGATAATAGCAACGAAGACAGACATTGGGGAACCCTAGCCTGGGACATGGTGCATAGTAGATATTTCCTGATGGCTGACTGGATGGATAGACGGAAGATGAGTTAACTGCAAAGTAAATAGCAGCAGAGGATTGTGCAGGACATTGAAGTGCAGCCCAGTGAAGAGTGCTCACAATCATTACAGCTTGTTTGAACCATGTGAGACCTTAGAAATCATCTTTGTGCAGGTGAGAAAAGAGGCCTCAAGAGAAGAATAAATTGTCTGAAAACCCATTGCAAGTTGATGGCAGAACAAGAACCTAAAGCCCCAAGTCCTGATTAGTCTAGAGTTCAAGGGTTTTAAATATGATGACGTCCCCTCTTCTACACGCCCGTCCTCCACACTGCGAGTGGACAGAGAGGCCCTGGCCAGAGTCAGATCAGGAACAGGGCTTCTCAGTAACATCAGCACCTTCGGGAACCAGGAACACTAGATGGTAACTCCTGGCTATCCCTCAATTATCACTTGTCATAGAGCAATGCGCGAGGCCTCCCTTCAAATTGTATACAGCTTTCATGAAGCCCGGAGTGAATGCAGTGGGTCTATGTCATCTTTTTACCACTCTTCAACTCCTTATAAGTGCTCAAGAATTCTGTCTGGAAGAGTTGCAGGTCTTGAGTGCAGAGGCGACAACCGATGTATGTGTGCACATGACATATATCACATCAATACTACACGTGCATATCTGCACGCACATGAACATGAGTATACACACATCTTCCAGGCTGCTGCCTGTTTCCATCTTAAACCCTGGGTGTAAAGGGCAGAGTTTATCCACAAGCTTTCTTGATAACCACTGAAGGTTTCTTTCACACAGATGCTATTTCGTAGAGAAATTAAGCTTAGGTGCAATTAATAAACACATTTAATCAGTAAAACTGATGCCATTTTCTACAAGTACTGCTAACCTGATCTTTACTTAGTGGTTTATTTCTTATAAACTAGATCTGGCTTCTGGCCTGATATTACTGTTCTCCTTAAGAAAGTCTTAATTTATAGATGGGTATAGGCTCAAAATTTGTTTTTTCAGCTTTGGTTTTTTTGGTTTGCTCAAAACATATGTTGTTTGCTCACTTCTCATTTGAAAAACAAAACCTGTGTATTTTGAGCTGGAGACAAGATGTACTTGGATGTTAATTTGGTTCTCATGAGGAAGGAGAAAAGGTAGCCAACCGCGCATCTGCACAGTTAAACCCCGAGTAGAAGAGAAATATTAAGGGTGAATGCAAAGGTATAAAATGTAGACTAGATGCTGAAAAGACTAAGGTGGGCAGTAAAAGTGGACAGTCGGCTATGCCCAGGGGTATGCAACAAAAGCTATGTGGTCCCAGGGTAGCATCAGCCCCTGGTGCCCAGCAGAGACAAGCACAAATGCTCTCTGGAGAGGAGCATCTCCAACTTAGCTCTCCAGAATTCCTAAAGATATGTCAGCAAAAATGAGCGTGCAACCAAAAATTACCCAACACAGATGGAAACAAGCCCTGGTGAATTCAAGTCAGTAGGAACAATAAACAACACTGTCCCAACCTGACCTATGTCCAGAGGCACCACCTCCAGCAGGGCTCACTCCTGCCTCCTCCCATCCCACTCACCGTCTGTATGTCACCATGGGCTTTCCAGGAGTTTGCTGAAACTCAATTCCCCACAATTCCCCTTCTGTATACAATGAAGTGCAAACTCCTTAGCAGGTATAAATGGTCCTTCACAACAGAATTCCAATGTCCCTTTCCAGATTCATCTCCTCCCACCCCACATTCCTTCCCCAACCAAACACCCTTTATCCTATGCTGGACAACACAGCATCCCTGAACATCCCATTTTTTCGTGTTCACGCCTTTGCACGTGCTGCTCCCTCTTCCTAGGATGCCCTTCCTCACTTTCTCCAACTGGCCAACTCTAGTTCCTTTCCAATGACAGCATAAATTGTACCTCCTCTGTGAAGCCCCTTGGACTTGCTCAGAGTTAGTCACTGTTTCCTTTGAATTCTCTTTATAAGATCCCAAATGGTCACAGTGGGCAGAAACCTTGTGTTAGGAAATTCTTCAGCACCAGAGTCACTCTGGTTGCCCAGGATGTATTTATTAAGGCAATAAAGAATAAATAAAGAGCTTTGGAATCAGGCACACCTAAATTCAAATCCTAGGGAAGCTGCCTAACTTTTTAGAACCTAGGACTGTAAAAACAGAAATAATAAATCAAATCCTACCACCTGGGACACAGCCCCTTACCCCTCCCACTTCCATGGCAGACATTACAAATCAATCACTGCACCCCTCCCACTGAGTCCAGGTCCAGCCCTGGAATCTTCAGTGTGGTCCTCAAGACAGTTCTTGCCAATCATATGGAGCTGTCGCATAACACAAAACTCACTTCCCATTTCAATCATGGGGTAATCAAGACCTTGTAGATGAAGCAGAGTGCAGTACTTGACTCAGGTAGACCCTCAAAGAGCAACACCTATTACTATTTTATCTCCCGATGCTGTTTGATGCACCGCTGATTTCACATGCTTTCTGAAGGGTGGGGAACATGACCATACTAAATATACACTCTGGTTTTAGAGTTTAAAATGTAGAAAAAGTGAACCTTAGAGAAAATCTAGTGAGACTGATGAGTGAATGAACTTCAAGAAGAGTGGCTGGGGGCCCCAGAAGCTCTCCAACCTGGGTATGCCTGCCCACCAGGGCCTTTTAGGGCTTAAGGATGGGGCTGAGAGCAAAAGGAGACAGTTGCACCTGAGGTCCCAGGCATAGTCCACGCGACCACAGTTCTCCTATCCTGCCTCGGCCAGTAGTGCCAAGAGATGCCAGGAGAGAATGTGTGCCTGCTCAGTGCCCTGCCCAACCTCCAGAATTAGGATGGCCCTGTCACAGCCCAGTGCTTCTTGATGTTGTCTATTTTTATATGGCAAAATATATATATCACATGAAATTTGCCACTTTCACCATTTTAAGTGTACAATCCAGTAACATTGATTGTATTCACAGTGTTGTACATCACCACTACCTGTTTCCAAAACGATTTCATCACCCCAAAAGAACTCTGTGCTTACTGACCACCAACTCCCCATGGCCCCTTCCTCCAGCTCCTGGCATCCACCATTCCACTTTTTGCCTCTATGAATTTGATTCATATATATGGAATCATACAATATTCGTCCTCTTGTGTCTGACTTATCTCACCCAACATAATGCCTTCAAGATTCATCCGTGTGGTAGCACACATCAGAACTTCATCATTTTTATGGCCAATATCCCATTGTATGTATGTAGTACATTTTGTTTACCATCTGTGGACACAGACTGTTCCCACTTCATTATTATGAATAATGCTGCAGCAAACATTGGTGTACACGCATCTGTTTCACTCCCTGCTTTCCATTCTTTTGGATATACCTCTTAGAGTAGATTGCTGGGTTATATGGTAATCCTATACTGAGATTTTTGAGGAATCAAGCCCACCGTTTTTAAAGAATTCTCATAGCACTGCTAGCTAAATGGTTTTGGAAGTAGTTCTATATCGAATGACAGCACGTATTGGGGGCAGTAAATTTCCAGAGCTCATCCCCTACTGTGTGAAGTCGGAGGCACAGTACCAGCGGAGCGCTTCAGAGCACTGGCCTAGGAGTCAGAAACCCCACCACTCTGCAGCTGTGTAGCTTCCAGCGAGCATCCCACTTTTTCTCCATCCATTTCCTGGTGTGAAAGATAAGAACCACAGTACCTATGTTGTAGGACAACTGTGAGGCGCACATTAGCTGAGGCAGGCAAAGTGCACAGCAATCGATCAATGGTCATTACAACCTTCACTGCTGCTTGTGAGAAACTGTTCTTCTACTCTATTGCTGTGGCTGATGACCCACTGGACATATAAGAGTCCCAGAAGGTGCACATGGGAAGTTCACAAGCTTAATTTCAGTGTAAAAGCAACAAATTCTGACAATCTCAGGAGGTGGAGTCTTCTCAGAAACCAAGTCCTGTTGAAATCCAGAGAGACCCAGAGAAAGGGGCTGGAGTACTCACAGGTGAGACAGGGAGGTCACGTCTGCAAAGGTGCCCTCTTGGAGGGTGGAGATGTCATTGCCGTGGAGAGACCTGAGAAGAAAAGAGGCTGCTGGTGCTTTATCTACGGACAGAGATGGGAGACCTGCTGGAGGGAGAGGCCCAGCCCTCTGCAGAGAGGGGACAGGCCGTGCCTTCCCTCTAGGCCTCTCAATCAGTGGCCCAAGGGAAATGGCCCCCAGCTCAGAGACCCTGCCCCACTGGCCACAGGGAAGAAACCCTTGAGGTGGACCGCCCTGTCCCCCAGCCCTTCAGAGGACTGAAACACCGCGTTTATATTACAGACAGGACCTGTGCACCCAGAGCCCTCCCTCTTTTAGCAGAGGAGCCTAAGCGGCAGGCACTTCTTCTTAGTAAGGAAGTTAAGAAGGCCAGCCACAGGTTAGGGCTGGGAGAACGTCACCTTGCCCCCGGTGGGCTGACTGAGGCCATCGTAGTGGACGGATCGAGGGCTTTGATCCCAGGGTAAAACCTCCCAGTGAGAACTCATAGAAGAGGTTCACAAATCCCTTGCAAACAAACATGTTTCAATCCGAACAGAAGTCTCACATGTAAATGAAGGGCCGCCTTATCTTGGATGTCCCCTGCCAACACCACAGACTCATCTTGGGGGTGACAGCAACCCTCGTTTCTCAGATCATTTCCTATGCACGCCCCAGCTTCTTGGGAATGAGAGTATCCACAGGGGCTTAAGTGACAGCGCTCTGGACTCCACCATGGCACAGTGTGGGCCCTAGACATGGGAACATTGCTGCCCACCAGGTGGGTGGCGGGACCCTCGGTGGGGTGGATTTCCTGGCGGGATGGCAAGTGAGGAGACTTACAGCAGGCGCAGGGAGCGGAGTCCCTGGAAGGCCAGAGGCGGGATGCACTGCAGGGCATTGTAGCTGAGGATCCTGTGGAGGAAGGAGGCGGAGGAAGGGCACCATGTTAGTGCCTGGCCCCTGTGGGCACAGCCGCCGCCCAGGACATGGAGGCCCCTCTCACCCAGCAGCCTCCTCGGGCTCTGTGAGGGGAGGCAGAGCAGCCAGCAAGCGCATGGGCTGGGCTGTGCCCTGAGAAGCTGGTGCGCGTGGGCATGCCCCCTAATCTCCTTCTGCCTCAATCAGTTCCCTCGACTGTAAAATAGGGACAAAAATAATGCCAATTCCATAGGGCTGTCCTGGGGGTGAAATCCAGGTGAAGCCCTTAGCACCATGCCCAGCTCCAGTCAATCCTCAACAAAGGAGAGTTGCTGTTGTTATGATTGAGAACATTCCCTAAGGGGCTGCCCCAGCAAGGTGCCTAGGCAAGTTCCCTAGGAAGGTGACACCCAACCAGGACCTGCCTGCGGGGAGCTCATTGTCTCAGCTGACCACTTCCAGGGTGGACAGGCAAAGTCATCTACAATAATTTACTGTTGAAAAGCTGTGACAGAGAGGAAGGTGCTGTTACTACGCCCATCTTATAGATGAGGAGACTGAGGCCTTGAGAGGTGAAAGAATTTCTCCGGGGTCACATTATTAAGTCATTAAGAAGGGGCCGGATGCGGTGGCTCACACCTGTAATCCCAGCACTTTGGGAGGCTGAGGTGGGCAGATCACCTGAGGTCAGGAGTTTGAGAACAGCCTGGCCAACATGGCAAAACCCCGTCTCTACTAAAAATACAAATATTAGCCAGGCATGGCGGCACACGCCTATAATCCCAGCTACTCGGGAGGCTGAGGCAGGGGAATCACTTGAACCCGGGAGGCAGAGGTTGCGGTGAGCCCAAATCGTGCCACTGCACTCCAGCCTAGGCGACAGAGACTCTATCTCAAAAAAAAAAAAAAGTTATTAAGAAGGGATTTTCATTACAGCTTTCAGTTCCCAGAACCCACAGGCTAAGCCACTGTCCCAAAATGCTTCCAAGTAATTGAATCCATCCAGGGCAGACAGGCAGACGAATAAGGGAATCACACTGGCAACAGCGCCGTGCTGGAAACAACCTGAGTGTCCCCAGCAGATGGACAGACGAGCAAACTGTGGCACATCCACGCCTGTGCAGGGGAACACTGCTCAGCAATGGAAAAGAGCCACCGGCACACGCAACACCACACCACGCGGAACCTCAAAATAATCATGCTGGGTGCAGAAGCCAAGCAAAAATGACTGTTTCCATTTGTATGTAAAACCCTAGAAAATGCAAACTAACCTATAGTGACAGAAAGCAGAGCAGTGGTTGCCTGGGTCTCAGAGTTGGGAGAGGCAGGAGCAGGGGATTAGCAAGAATAGCACTCTTTTCTTTCTTTCCTTCCTTCCTTCCTTCCTTTCTTCTTTCCTTCCTTCCTTCCTTTTCTTTTTTCTTTCTTTCTTTTTTTTTTTTATAAGGTCTAGCTCTGTCACCCAGGATGGAGTGCAGTGGCGTGATCTTGGCTCGTTGCAACCTCTGCCTCCCAGGCTGAAACCATCCTCCCACCTCAGCCTCCCAAGTAGCTGGGACCACAGATGTGCGCCACCACACCAGGCTAATGTTTTGTATTTTGTATTTTGACTTGGGCCCACATCCTGCTCCTGGAGAATGGCTGGGTCAGGGCCCCTTCCTTTTTTGGGCACTGGCTCTACCGTTCTATCTGTAAAATGAGGTGTGGGGAAGGTGAATGAGATACTTTTACACACCAGGCAAATATAAGGGACACTTGGTAATATGTTCTGATCAATTGCTTGGAATATAATTAAAGCCAGCATTTATATATCTTAGAATATGGCCACAAAAAATGTTCAGAGGGTCGCCGCTCACAACAATCCAAACTGGAAGCAACCCCCAAATCCACCACGACTAGAATGGATGAGGAAAATGTGGCCTGCTCCTCCAAAGGAACAGTAGCTAGCAATGAGAGCGAACAGACCACAGCTGCCACGGTGGCATGAATGGATCCCACGGACAATGCTAAGCAAGAGAAGCCAGATACAAAAGACTATTGCCCATATGATTCCACTTGGACAAGGTTAAAAATGGACAAAATTAGACTATATTATTTAGAAATGCATATGTCGATGGTAATGCTGTAAAGAAAATAAAAGAAGTGATCCTCATCAAGTCAGGACAGCAGCTGCCTCAGGGTAGGGGAGGAGAGAGCAATAAGGATCAGGAAGAGACAAGATGCTAGCCTGTTCTATTTTTTTTTTTTTTTTTTTTTTCTGAGACACAGTCTCGCTCTGTCGCCCAGGCTGGAGTGCAATGGCATGATCTCGGCTCACTGCAATCTCCACCTCCCAGGTTCATGCGATTCTCCTGCCTCAGCCTCCCGAGTAGCTGGGACTACAGGCACCCGCCACCACGCCCGACTACTTTTTGTATTTTTGGTAGAGACGGGGTTTCACCGTGTTGGCCAAGCTGGTCTCAAATTCCTGACCTCAAGTGATTCACCTGCCTCAGCCTCCCAAAGTGCTGGGATTATAGGCGTGAGCCACCGCGCCCAGCCGAGTGTCCCTAATTTTTGACTTGGTATCTACATGTGTGCCAGCTTTATGATTATTTGTGAAACTGTACTTTTTTTTGCACTATTTATTTTTTGCATTATCATTTTCTGTATATACCATATGTTGTATTTCACCATGAAAGATGTTTTTTGAAAGTCTTTTAGGCTCTCGGGCCGCGCATCCTCTCCAGAGGGCAAGGAGTCTGTAGGTGAGGGATTGGGGTGCAACGCGCAGCACAGGCTGGGCCTTGGGAATGACTCACAGCCCTGGCCCCGGGGCGCCCACCCCAGCCCTGCTGGGACTCACAGCGTGGTCAGCTGGCTCATGTTGGTGAAGGAGGAATTGCTTAACGAGCTGATCTTGTTGTTGCTCAGGTCCCTGGAAAAGGCAAAGGCATCATGGTTGAGAAAGAACTCACTCAGCCCTGGCTCACGCTCTTGGGCTTCTTCCCCTCCCTCACTCTGCCCAGGGCCATTCCCCAGCCAAGTTGGCCAGGGGTGGAGAGGAGCCCAGGTGGTGCACAGCCTCGGGTCACAGCGCTTGCTTAGCTACAGCCCTACGCTGCTCCCTCAACTCCCTCGGGTACACACCAGGCAAATATAAGGGACACTTGGTATTTGGAGGCTTGGCGCCTCCATTTCCTGACCCCTACCCCCACCCCTCTGCAAGCAGAGCCTGGCTCTGCCCCTTTTCACCATGGGAACACTCCCACCAGGGTGTCGGTGGGCTCCCGACCAGATCCAGCACTCTCTCCTTCCTCTCCTGCCAGCACCTTAGGCGGGCCGGTTCAGAAGCCCTCCCTGCAGTCCTATCAGGGAGAGGGCAGCCCCGTTTGACAAAGACCCAGAGTCTCAGCGGGACCCATGAATCTTGAAGGGTCACCAGCTGGCCAGAGGCAGAGCCAGATTCAGAGCCGGTCCACCGGCCGCAAGCCCAGGATGCTGCCGTGGCCTCTCCACGTCACCTGTGGCATCTGACACAACTGACCGCCCTTCTCCTCTTCTCAAAACTCCCGCCACCCACTTTCCTCCACTCCCGACTGTCTTCGGGGGCCTTTGGCTGTGCCTCCTCAGTCTCTGGTGGAAGCTTCCTTCGTACTCACCTCAGAGGCATGGGGATCGCTAAACCCCATCTATGCCCCTTTTAGTTCAATCTGGGTGCCCTTGCGGACGCCCCTGTGCTGGCAGCGCCCCCCTTCCGTGGCCCCAGCCTGTCCTCTCATGAGCTCCTCCTCCTGATGCCCACAGACACTCATACTCCGTCCACATCTTGTGCTCCCCACCACGCCCCGTCCCGCAGGCTCCAGCTCCATAACGCCGCCTGCCCACACGTCTGCCCTCTCGTCCCACCCATCTGATCCGCCCCTGGCTGGTGGCCCTGGTAACCTCTCACGACGTGCCCTCCTCCTGAGCCAGCGTCCTCTCTCTCGGGCTCCTGCCTGGATTCTGACCTCATCTCTCACCCACTGCTCTGCCCTTTTGATCCATCTGTCATGAGGGTGGCACCACAGCAATCTCTCTATGACGCAAAGCTGACGAAGCCACTTCCCCACTGAAACCCCACAGTGGTACCCACGTGCCTAGCATGTGGACTCCAGGCCCTCTAGCTGGCCACCTGGCACTCCTGGGTCTGGTCCCTGCCCACCGCCCCTCTGCTTCCCGCCCGGAAGGCTTCCCAGGCTTAGGATTCACTAAGTTTCTTGAAGTTCTCTGAGCAGACTACACTCTGTGCCCCCAGACAGCTTATTCCCTCTGCCCACCAGTGAACTCGAACTCGTGTTCCAAGATGCCCTCCCCACCAGCCCCCTCCCTGAGTTGATCACATCCTCCTTGAGCCACAGCCCTAATCGGCATTGACCTCTGTTGGAACCCTTATGTGCTCCCTCCCCTCCCCCGTATCCTCCCTAAACCGTGACAGTCTGGAGAGGGGGCCATGACTTCAGGGCCTTCACATCTGCCCACTTCATGCACTCAGGAAACATTTAGAAAATGCAACGATGTGCCCTGCCTTCATCTTCTCCTCCTGAACGTTCCTCTAATCTAATTCCAAATCATTCCACTGTCTTTGGAGATATATGTAAGTGCTCTACTGAATGTTCAACACACTTTGTGGTCGTCCCCTGTGATGAGGAGGTGGCACAGCCCCCAAGAGGCAGTTTCACTGGCTCAAAGCACTGTGACACCAGCCACTGAACCACACTAGTCCATCCCCCCTCCACCCCTCCCACTGGAATGTTCAACACACATTGGCCAGGTCATTAAGCAAAAACAGATAAATTGGAGTTTCAAAATCCTGCAAGCCAGAGCCACCCAAAGTAGCCAGTCCTTGAAGTAAATTTCACCAACCCACAATAAGAAACTTGGGCCTTGGCCAGGCGCAGTGGCTCACGCCTGTAATCCCAGCACTTTGGGAGGCCGAGGCGGGTGGATCATGAGGTCAGGAGATCGAGACCATCCTGGCTAACCTCTCTACTAAAAATACAAAAAATTAGCCTGGTGTGGTGGTGGGCACCTGTAGACCCAGCTATTCAGGAGGCTGAGGCAGGAGAATGGCGTGAACCCAGGAGGTGGAGCTTGCAGTGAGCAGAGATCGTGCCACTGCACTCCAGCCTAGACGACAGAGCGAGACTCCGTCTCAAAAAAAAAAAAAAGAAAGAAAAAAGAAACCTGAGCCAAGACCCGGTCACCACACATAGCTTACTTTAGCGAACATTGTTTCAATAGCAAGACTTTCTCAACGGAGGAAGCAATACATTGATTTAGATTCTAGTGTAAGCACCTTATCTAATTACAAACCCATTAGAAACAGTTCTGGGACTGATAGGCCCGTAGATTGCACTTGGAGTGGCACTGCTCCAAACTACACTAAGATGGAATGTTCTCTGGACTTCTTTTTGGTAGAATCTGGCCAAGGAGCAGATAAAGACAAATGAAGTGAGGAGTTAAGTGGGTTAGAAAACTAAAAGGGGCTGAACTTATTATCCTCAGGCTTATTTTGTATATTTCCATGGAGTAGAAAGGCGGAAATAACAGAAAAGCAGAGGTGTAGCCTAAAGAAAACCTTAGTTACAGGTATGTATTTGTAGCTGCCATAGTTCATACTTGGTTTGAGAGCTGAGCTGGACCGAGAAGGCTTCCATCACCCTCCGCTTCTCCTGGATCCTAACCTTGCAAGAATAACCCCTCCTTTTGTGTGTGTGTGTGTGTGTGTGTGTGTGTGTGAGAGAGAGACGGAGTTTCGCTCTTGTTGCCCAGGCTGAGTGCAATGGCGCAATCTCGGCTCACTGCAACTTCTACCTCCCGGATTCAAGCTGTTCTCCTGCCTCAGCCTCCCAAGTAGCTGGGATTACAGGCATATGCCACCGTGCCCGGCCAATTTTGTATTTTTAGTAAAGACGGGGCTTCTCCATGTTGGTCAGGCTGGTCTTGAACTCCAACGTGAGTTCGAGAGGTTATCCGCCTGCCTTGGCCTCCCAAAGTGCTGAGATTACAGGCGTGAGCCACAGCACCCGACCAGGATAACCCCTCTTAACAGTCACGACCAGCCTCAAGAGAGCTTTGGGGAGATGGCCTGGGCAGGAGGAGGAGGCAGGTCCAACCCAACAGGGCCTGGAGCTATGTAATTGCCAATGATGGCCACTAGGTGGCAAAACAGCTCTAGGCACAGCTGTTTCCAGAGGGGAGCAGGGAAAGGAAAAAAGCGGAATCTGCCCAGAAGTGAGGTCTGTAGGAAATTCCAGGAAAGCCAGAGTCCTGACGGTTAGATGCCAAAGGCCCTCCTGTCCTCAAGCGGCCTGGATACTTACACGAGCTGCAGGTACTTGAAGGTGGACAGCTGTCCCGGAACCAGCGTGAACTGGTTCCCGTCCAAATAGCTGCAGAGAGAACGCAGCGGTGTTAGTGCCCATCTCCACCTCTGGTGGTGCCCCACGCTGGGGACAGCCTTCCCTGCAGCCAGGGACTTCTCTCTCATTTCCTCTCCTCCACATAGGCCACACAATGGGCCCAGAATTGCTTATAGGAGGAGAAAATATGTACATCGTTGAAGCCATTTGGGAAGGTGCCACCCAAAGGACTTGGTAAAAAGCCAAGAGTCACATGGCCTCTCTTGGTTCCCTTCTCACTTCCCTTCTCACCCTCCCAGCTTCCTCCTTGTCCATGGACACTCCCTGAGCCCCTACCTTCCCCTCCCTGCTCTGCTCTTTTCCTGGCCAAATAGATCTGAAATGCGTGTTACTGGGCCCTGCCAGCTCCCAGGGCTCCCTCTCCACCTGCTGGCATGGGCTGTGAAGCTGATTCACAGCCAGACTGCCCAGTCAGTTTCCCTCATTCCGTCAGCACCCTCTGCCGTCCTGCCTTCCAGGCTCTGTGCCTTGATGTCACTTCTCCACCTCGCTCTGCAGCCAGTGCCACCGTGGCTCTCTCACGGCTTCCTTTCCTTGCACTGTCATGCCACCCGCCGACTGCACACCACCACCCATGCCCGGGCTCCTGTTGCAGTCTCTTCTGTCTGTTCTCTGCACCTTGGACCTCGCTTCTGGCCTCCACTCTACTCACTGCTATCCAAGTCACCGTCCTTAAAACCAAGCCCACCAAAATCCTCCTAAGCCCTAAGATTCCCAAGGTTCCCATTTCTACAGGATAGAGCTTGGGATTCAAGATGCTCTGAACCTCCCCCTCTTCCCTTCATCATTGACCATTCATGCCTCCAGCCTGAAGGTTGCTAAGCAGTGGCCCAATGCCAGGTGCTGAGCCAAGCTGGACTCCAGCACAGGAACCCCCCATACCCCCAATAACTACAGCATGCAGGACAGCTCTCCCCCACTTCCCAAAAGCCCCAGAGAGGAGCAAAAGCAGGCTGTGCTCATCCTTACCCCTCACTCTGCATCATACAAACTGACTTCCCACCCATCTCATTTGATCCTCGAAGCAGCCCTTGTCCATATACCCAAGTAGTCCCATTTCACAGATGACAAAACTGAGGTTTAGAGAAGTTAAAAGATTTTCGCAAGCTCTGAACTTCAGCATCTTCAGTCAAAGAAAGTAGGCTACCCCACCCATCCCATTATTCTCAGGGCTGCTAGGAGGCTCTAAGGAGAAAACAAGGACTCATGAGGTCTGTAGGACACTAACTCTGCAGTAGAAAACAGGGTGAAGATGGGGCAGGCCGGGCCCAGGAAAAGGCCCATAGTGGTTGATGTGCTTGTGAAGAAAAGGCCAGCCTTGCTGGTAATACAAGAAACAACAAATGAAAGCTTCATCACTGGTGGCGGGAGTGGGGGAGAAAAGCTCAGCTTTGCAGGCCTGGAGGGATCGACCCAAGGGCACAGGAAGAGGTCAGAGGTCAGGAGCTGGCCAGAGCCTTTCATCGGGAGGTGTCTGCTGAAGAGGTCCCAGGTCTCCATCCCTGTTTGTCAAATGCATCTATGTCCAATCCTCCACATGCGCTCAGATACCAAATACCAATCAGCCAGGATTTCAGCACCACCATACTCAGTGCTGACCCAGGGAAGCAAGAAGGCCGCCTTCTCACATTGTCAATGGGAGTGCAAAGGAAACAGATTTTCTTGGAAGACCATCAGGCAAAAGGCAGCAAGAGTCCTAAAAAGGCACCGCTCGTTGACTGGCGATTTCAGTGAAGGGGTGTTAGCATTGGTTCTATTTATGACAGTAAAAAAAATTGGAAACAACTTAAATATGCAACAAAAGGGGGTTTGTTATCTGGATCATAGCAGACTCCTGTGAAGAACATTACACTGCTGCTACAAAAACCACATTTGTAAGTCTTCACAACACAGGAGCGTGAGACAATGATAGGTGGGAAAGCAATGTTTTCCTTATTTTAAAGGCAGAGCTTAAAGGGAGGAAGTATTCGCTGCCATGTGATATCAGGTGACCGCAGAGGGGGAATCAAAGAGAAGCTCAAAGGCTTCCTGGAGGCAGTGTTTTCTGCAAAGCCCAAACTCCAGCTCCTAGTCAGCTAATGCCTGCCCTTGGTCACCTCCTCCTCCCACTGCCAGGCCCCAGCCCCTCAGGAAATGTCCCCACTGTCCCCGTCCGGTGGACCCCCCTGAAGGGGGCAAGGCCTTGAGCTACTCACAGTTCTGTGACATTCTTGGGAATGCCCTTGGGCAGGGCCCGCAGGTGCTTGTTGCTGCATCGGACCACGGTGTCCAGGCAGGCACACTCCTGTGGGCACTGCGGGCGGGGCAAGCAGCCCCCCTCCTCCTGGCCTAGGGAAAAAGGCACAAAGTCCCTGTCAGGAAAGGGGACGAGCTGCTGTAGGGCCTCCTATAGTCGGGGCCATGCTCTGGGGTCTCTCAGATCAGAAGATCCCCCTGACACTACCTTTGCCATCAGCCAGTCTCTGCACCACACCTCCCCCCAAGCCACCACCACCACTAGGACTGAGGCCCCCAGAGCAGTTTGGAGGTTAAAATAGGTCTTCAGTTGATCTCTTTCTCCTCAGACTCAAAGTGGACCTGGTCGAAGTAGTGCAGGAGGATGGCCCGCACACCATCCCATCCCTGGAGTGCCTGCTACTCTGGGCACCGGATCGACATTGTCTCCTCAACAGTGCAGTCAGGGGTGCAGCCTTGCCCCTAGAATGCAGGCACGAGGAGGACGGAGACCTAGGCCTCTTTTCTCCTCTTTTTTCATTGATAGAGCCCAGTGCCTAGTGCAGTGCCTGGCACGCAGCAGCCCTCAAAACACATGAGTTGAGTGAATGAATGAACAAGTGGATGAATTTCCATTTTACTGAGACGTTAGGCAACTTGCTTGACTCATAAAGTTGGTCCAAGGCAATGCAGAGTCTGAGCCCAGGTCTGGCTGAAGCAAAATCTGAGCCCTTGATACCACACCATCCCTTCATTGATTCATTCATCTGTTCAATAAATCTGTGCCTTCCTTTCTGCTGATTGGGTGTCCGAGAGATGATACTATCACCACGGTCAGAGTTCTTGAGGACACTGGGATGCTGGTAGCACATGCTCCCCGGTGACAGTGACCATCAGTTATGCAGGCCCCACATGATAAGGGTGAAGTCACTGAGTCCTCAGAACAGCTCTCTAGTGAATGTGTTACTATCAGCCCATTGGAGCAATGAGGAAACTAAGGACAGAGTGGTTCAGAAACTTGCCCCAGCCTGGAGCAAGCAGCCTGCCTCCAGAACCTGCTCCATTGGCCACCAGGTTCTCAGCAGCAACATCTTAGAAATATTCACATCCTTTCACCTCTAGGAAGCTGTTCTAGTGGGGAGTAGAATATATATGTAGGGAGCATCTAGTAGGGTACTCCTGGCAGCACGATGCCTTGGAGTGGGACTGGGGAGGTTGTCTGAATACCCAGCAGCAGGGGCTGCTTACATCAATTGTGGTGCCTTCCAGATAACGGTTTTCACAGGTGGCCCTGCAAGATCCTTTGTGTGCCACACAGCAAAGATCTGGAAAGCCACATAGCAAATGTCGACAGGAGTTATCCAGAGTTGGGGCATGGGGGCTGGGGGGGTAGTGGGCACATCAGTAATTTTTTTTTTTTTGAGACAGATTCTCATTCTGTTGCCCAGGCTGGAGTGCAACGGTGCAGTCTCAGCTCACTGCAGCCTCCACCTCCCGAATTCTAAAGATTCTCCTGCCTCAGCCTCCCAAGTAGCTGGGACTATAGGCATGCGCCACCATGCCTGGCTAATTTTCATATTTTTAGTAGAGAGAGGGTTTCACCATGTTGGCCAAGCTGGTCTTGAACTCCTGACCTCAGGGATCTGCCCGCCTCAGCCTCCCAAAGTGCTGGAATTACAGGCATGAGCCTCCGAACCTGGCCTGTCAGTAACTTTTTTTAATCCTCCTTCTGGTTGTCCTTGGTTGATGTTGTTTTTAAGGAATGAGGATGCATTTCTTTTGTAATAAGAATGATAAAAGGAAATTGTATCTTGGAAAAAATAATGCTTCCAAAGGATAGTTAATGGCATGAGAAAATGCCCCAAATACATAGTTAGGTTTTAAACAAATCAGAATTTTGTAAAAAGATTTGCAAGCTATTTTTGTATGAATTAATAAAGGATATATGTAAATAGTACAGAGTCTTTTTTTAATTTTAGAAGTCGGAAGCAAAAGTATTCTTAGAAAATTCATTACTTTTGTTTAGAAAAATACCCTGATGGTGTTTCTTGGGGTGAAAATCAAAGCTCCCCACAGCCACGTGGCCTGGCCGGGCCAGCTGAGAGTGGAGCTGCCACTGGAGTGGGCTATTGGGGGTGGGGGGTAGAGGGCAAGAAAGGGAGAGACCAGGGAGAAGGGAGGCAATTTAGCACCTAGAAGCGGAGAAGGGAGCTGGAAGCTGAGGTGAGCCAGGGAGAAATTCCCTGCGGCAGGGTGTTGAGAGATGCTAAGGACAGGATGGCTGCACTGAGAAAAATCTGCTTCCTACAGTGACCTTCTGTGCTTGGCACTGTGGGGATAAAATGAGGGATGGGGCTACCCTGAGAAGTCCCAGGAAACAGGGCATTGAAGCAGAGTGACTAGGGTTTCCTACATACAGGGGAGGGGGATTTAAAAGGGTTCCATTGCATATTAAGATAAGGTGACCCCATGAGTCTAGAGCACTTAGGGACAGTCAAAAGGCAGGTCTGAGTTCACCAAAATTACAGAAATAAACTACACTAAAACAGGAACTGTTTTCTCTGAGCGACAGGATAAGAGGTCAAGTTTATTTCCCTCTTTTATCCGTATTTTCCCATTTTTTAAGGATAGGAACTTTATTGCTCTTATAACCACACAAAGACACCACCAGGCAGGGGCGTCTCCTCGCCTCTCCTGAAAACAGGGCCTCCCCTCCCCACCAAACCTCTCCCCTCAAGGGCATGCCAGGGGGTGCTGCCTGTCCACCCCCATCTTCCTAACCTGCCCCACCCCACTGGCTGGACCCAGGGCTCCCTCTCCCTCGCCACCTGGGGGCCACAAATTACCTTCCTCACACCTGAAGTCAGGGAAGGCCACGTCCTGCAGGGGAATCTGCCGCAAGAAGTCAGGGTTCTGGCATCGCGGGTTCCCCGTCACGATCTTGCGCTTCCGTAGCCAGCCCCCCAGCCAGGCCAGCTGGCAGTTGCAGTTGAAAGGGTTGGCAAGGAGGTTCCTGGAAGAGGCAGGCCAGGCGGCCATGGAGACACTCGGCCCCTCTCAGTGGTCCCAGCAAACCCCTCTTGTCCACCACGGCCACACAGCCACATGGCACTGTCTCCCAGACCACCACCCGTCACCAAGAGGACTGGCTCTCAGGACCGGAGGGAGACCTCGAAATGTGGAACCCACGTTTCAGCAAACCACGAAGACCCAGCACCTCCGGGGTGAGCGCTTTCAAAGGGGCTGCCCGGGAGGACCACGCCCTTGGGACAGTTGCTTCCAGAGCCCCCGCCCGCCTGTCCGGACTCACAGCGTGGAGAGGGACTGGAGGGTATCGAAGGCCCCTGGGGACACGGTGGTGATCTGGTTGTCGTAGAGCGAGAGGAGCCGGACGTTGCGCAGGCCCGTGAAGCTGTCGTTGTGGATGCAGCTGATGCGGTTGTTTCGCAGCATCCTGGGGAGGAGCCGGGGAGGGGAAGGGGCCCTTGCAGGCCTGCCAGCCGTCCCCCTGGGCCATGCAGCTTCAGCCACCGTGGCTCGTTCACAGCTCTCCTCCATAGACCCCGAGCCGCAGAGCCAGGAACCCGTGCCAGTCAGGCCCCGGTCAGGTGAGGCGAGTTCTACACACCTGTGTCCACTCCAGACACCCGCCCTGCCTCTGAGAAACCTCGAGACTCTGTCTCCCTCTCTCGCTGCCATTGTCCCGGCCCCCATGCTGGCCTCGCCTCCACGCCCTGGGTGAGCAGAGTTCCTGCCCGTCTTTAGGCCACGCTCCATATCAGTGCCCAGGAGACTTCCTAAAACCTAATCCATCATATCACTCTCCAGCTTCAAGTCCACTAACGGCCTCCAAACTGCCCACAGAGTCATGCTCAAACTCCTTACTCAATCTGAGACCATGTCCACCCAGACCCGGACCATCGCAGCCCCTTACTCTGATCTGAGACCATGTCCACCCAGATCCGGACCATCTCAGCCCCTTACTCTGATCTGAGACCATGTCCATCCAGACCCGGACCATCTCAGCCCTGGCACCTGCCTGCCTCCCCAGAGATGGACCAGCCCTCAGCCTGCTACACGGCTGTGACAGTTCTCTAGAATACTCTTTTTCCTCATCTACATCTGGGAAAACTGCTGCTCATCTTCAAAAACCTAGCCCAAGCCTGATGCAGTGGCTCATGCCTGTAAAACCAGCACTTTGGGAGGCCAAGGATTACTTAAAACCAGGAGTTTGAGACCAGCCTGGGCAATATAGTGAGACCTTCTCTCTACAGAAAAATGTAAAACTTAGCCAGGCATGGCGGTGTGCACTTGTAGTCCCAGCTGCTTGGGAGGTTGAGGCGGGAGGATCTCTTGAGCCCAGGAGTTCAAGGTTACAGTAAGCTATAATGGCACTACTGCACCCCAGCTGCCTGGGAAACAGAGCCAGACCCTGTCTCCCTAAACAACAACAACAATAACAACAAAAACCCAGCTCAATTTCACTCCTCAACCAAAAGTAAAAACAAAAACCAAGCCAACACAGAATAGCCAACTCACAAAAGAAATTAAAATGGTTTACCAACATTCACAAAAATGTTCAGTGTTACTACTAATCAAAGACATTTAAGCAATATTGATTTTTTGCCTACCAAATTGAAAAAGGATGAAAAATATAATAATAATAATAATGACGTTCAGGATCTGTGACAGTCTGAGTGACTGGGCACTTCCACACACTGGCAGGAGAGAGATGCCTTTGTACCCCCCTGGAAGTGCATTTGGTGAGATGTATCAAAATCCCTAAAACACTTTATGTTTTCACCGGACTACTCCATCTTTAGGAATTCCTAACAAGAGTATCATCATGCATTATCCATGAACTTCACAATAAAGATATTGTCACAGAATGAATGTGTTCCCCTCCAATCCCTATGTTGAAGTCCTAATCCCCAATGTGATGGGATTAGGATGGGGGGTCTTTGGGAGGTGATGAGGTCATAAGGGTGGAGCCCTCATGAACGGAGTCAGTGCCCTTATCAAGGAGATCCCAGAGAGCTCTCTTGCCCTCTTTCTACCATGTGAGGACACAATGAGAAGTCAGAAGTCTGCAACGCAGAAGAGGGCCCTCACCAGAACCCGTCCATGCTGGCACCCTCGTCTCAGATTTCCAGCCTCTAGAACTTCTGTTGTCTATAAAACTCCCATCTGTGGCACTTTGTTATAGCAGCCTGAACTCACGAAAGCAGGTATCAATACAACACTGCTTATAAAAAACAAAATAGAAACAGCCTACTTTGCCAATAATTATATAATACCTAGTCATTCAAATTGATGCAGAATACTTTTTTTGTATTAGGAATTAAATGTAGAATGGAAAAAAATTTTAATATGTAACAGTGCTCATATTAAGTTTAAGGAAAAAGCAGATTACTAAATAAAATGTACTATTCCATTAGAATATTTCTGTATGCGTGCATGTATGCACGTATGTATGTGTGTGCACATGTATGCATATGCAGGTTTAGAGATATGTAAAAGACTGGAAAGACAGTTGTTTATACCAACATTTAACAGTGGCCATTTCTGGATAGTGATGGAGTATGGGCCCTTCTCTTCTCCTCTGTCCTATTTTCCTTGGAAAGAATGCAGCTGACTAGACAGCCCCCATGCCCACATTTAAGGAATACTAGGTAAGCTTAAAGAAAAACGAGGCAGCCTGTAGGAACAGCCTGGAAAGATGGCAAAGCTATATTCACAGGTGAAAACAGCAAGCTGCAAAACATAGTGCATAATAAAACTTGCTTTTTGTAAAATAAAGGAACAAAAATCCACAGGGAGTCCCGTCACACATTCATCTACTTCTAAAATTTCCAGGATACGTGCTCAGAGACAAATATCCTGCTGCAGATTTGGGACTTACACCCGGGCAGGTGGCTTCCTAGAGCTGTGGTGTCCAATATGGTAGCCACTAGCCACATGTAGCTATCTAGATTTAAATGCATTAAAATAAAATGAAATTCAAAATTCTGTGCCTCAGTAGCACTAGCCATATTTCAACTGCTCCACAGCCACATGAGGTGGCTGGTCTGGACAGCATAGACATGAAACATTTCCATCTCTGTGGGAGATCCGATGGACTGCCCTGTCTATGGGACACGCTGCACACCCACAGGATCATCTGAAGAGCCAGCTCTGCTGGGGCAGATGGAGGGGGTGTCCTGCATCATGGAGGAGTAGGTGACCCCAGGATCCCACTGAGCTCCAGATTTTGGTCAGCTCAGGCTGGGCTGGGGGTTATGGGATCCCAGCATCTCAGGGACAGTGCAACATCACTGCTCCCCCATCTACACCCACTAAGTCACCCTGGCAAGGTCATCCAGCCCCTCCTGCCTGCGGTAGTGCCAGCCACTCCTGAACTCATGCTGTGCTCTTGCAGCCTGACCAGAGGGCAATGGGAAGGGACCTCTAGGAGGGCCCACATGTCTCCATCCCTTGATGCCAACCAGGCATCGGCCCCATGCCCCAGGGTACAAGAGAACAGGCCTCACCATAAAGTCACCAACACTTGATGACCTGTCCCAGCACGGTCAGGACCCTCAGTTCTCCCCATCTGCCTGCGAGCTGGGCCCAGGGGAGGGGCCCCTCCAGCCTCTCTCCTCCTTTCCCTTGGCTTCACCTACCTCCTGCAGCTGGCCCACCCTGCTCCCCAGCCCTGCATACTCACAGGGTCCTCAAGCCATCCAGACCCCGGAACATGCCGCTCCGGATGGACTCCAGCTGGTTGGCAGTCAGGTGCAGCTCGCTCACAGAGGCTGCGCCCTCGAAGGCCCCATCTTCAATTTCCGACACCTTATTGTTGCTCAGGTTGCTGGGAGAAGAGGTGGGGGGGAGGATTACACGTGGCCAGCACCCAGGAGCTCAGGCCCCTCCCTTCCTGCAGGCAACACCCCGTGCACGCAGCCCTGGCCCCCACAGTGGGAGCTGCCCCCACCTTGGCATTTCCCTTCTCCATCCCCGGCCAGCAGCCCAACAGACGCCTTCTCGCCAACGGGTAACTCACATTTTCTTCAGATGTGTCAGTTTTTTAAACATCCCAGTGGCCTCCAGGATGGAAATCTCATTGTTATTCAATCGCCTGTAAGAGGCAAGAATGAACTTGCACGTTCACAAATGATAGACATTTCAAATCCCTTCCAAACTGAGAATATTTGGGACTCAAACAGAGAAGACTCCCGGAAGAATTTATCTGGCAAAACAAACTGATCCTATTGAAAGGAAGGCTGGGCCTAGTACTGGGAGAGGATATGAATGGGGATATTTTTAACATTAAAAATGCCACGAAAAATTTACAGACGTAAATGACAGATGCTTGCAGGCATCTATGCACATAGACATATGTGCACACAAATTCATATTTTTAGATAGAGGAATAAAAATAACAAAGGGTTTTGGAATCATGCCCCCAGAAGAAGACAAACGCATCGTTGAGAAAAGCCATCCCTGATTCAGGCTGGTGACCTGCCCTGAGTGCCAGAGACTGGCATCTGCTTTTGAGGGGTGAGGGGGGCTGTGAATGAAGCAGAGGGCAGCAGGGGTGAGGTTTCTTCCTGCCCAAGCCAGCAGCTGGCATGTCCTGAGCCAAAGGCTCCAGTGGTGCAGCCTCAGACAGGGCTGGACCAAGAAAATCCTGGAGTAGGCCAAGGAGGGTTAGTGGTAGCTAGAGACAGGGGAGGGCTGGTGGAGGCGGGGACCCTCACAGTTCGGCCGTGGACTGGGGGATGCGCTCAGGGATCTTGGTGAGCTTCAGGCTGGAGCACTCCACCACGCTGGCCTCACAGCGGCACTTGTGGGGACAGATCACGTCACTGTTGCACTCGCTGTTCAGCTGGTAATCCTCTGTGCCTGCCATGAGAGGGTGGGGGCAGGGGCTGAGGGGCCCAGGGCAGGCTCCCAGCAGTCTGTGTCAACCAAGGCCCCCAGCCTGCCCACCCACTGCCACCATTCCCACCAGGCTGGCCTTGGTTCCCCCCACTCTCTTACCTGGAATGAAGTACTGCTCTTTGGCTGGGGAGAGAAGCAGAAATACCACAATGCAGGAATCAGCCAGGACCTGTAGTAACAGCCCAGGGCCCAGCCCCACTGCTCAGATGAAGGCACCCCAGACAGGGCTGAGGAGCCCGTGTGCCCAGTCCCTGTGCAGAAGGGTGAGCTACACAGCACGCATGTTCCTCGCCCAGGCTGACGCTGGGGGTGCCGCATCCAATTAAACCTCTTGCAAGGAGTGCCAAAACCATCGAGCTCCCACTTGCAATGGCACACGGTGGGGACTGTGCTAACTTTACAGGTGGGGATGGGGTACAGGTGGCGTCAGGTCCTTGACCAGGATCTAGGCTCAGAAGCTGCCCCACACTGTCCCCAGCCAGATGCCATGTGGACTACAATTGCTAAGGCTGTTTCTGCATCCCAAAGCCTGGAGGAGGCTCCTAGCTCACCAAGGAGGGTTCCCAGGCCTCCTGAGTGTCTTAAAAGACTTGACAACAAAGGCATAAGAGAGAACTGGCTGAAAGTGGAGGAACCTGAGGCCTCCCTCTGGGACTTTCAGCAAGCCTTGCTTCTTCCCTAGGCCTCAATAAAACGAGGTGAGACTGAACTACCTTTCAGATCAAGTCTAGAATTTTGGGCCCACACCCTCCAGCCTGGATTCACAGTCATGAAAGACACCTTTGTGGAAGCCATCCAGGAAACATCAGGGGGTCCCTGAGCAGGCTGAAGACAGACAGACAAGCAGACAGGTAGGCAGGCAGGCTGGTAGGGAGGCAGGTAGGTGAACAGGTGGGCAGGTGGGCAGGTATGCAGGTGGACAGGTAGGCAGGTGGGCAGGTGGGCAGGCAGGCAGGTACCTGAGCACCGGAACTTCTTGCTCTTGATCTGCCCAATGCGTTTGTTGGAGAGGCGCCGGGGACTGGCACAGCGGGCCCCACTTGTCTCGATGGGATTGGTGCGCAGGAAGTCTGCCAGCCACTTGAGGTTACAGTCGCAAATGAAAGGGTTCTGGGCCAGGTGCCTGTCCAAAGCAGGCAGATCAGCTATGAGAAACAAGGGCTGCAAACCCACGCTGACCTCCACCTGGACAGGGCCTTGTCGTGGCTGGGGCCAAGGAGGCTGCCTGTGGCCTGGAGCCTAGGGTTGGCCACAGCGGGAAAGGGAGAGTGGGGTGAACGCCAGGGTGCAGCCCACCAGCTCTGGAGAGGTCCTGCCAGTGCACTACAGGGGAGAAGTCTCTGCCACCCGGAGCTTCCTGCTGTCCCTGTCCTACTCCCCATTAAGCCTCATTCTGCCCCCTCTCTTTCCACTCACCTTTCCCTCCCTCTGCTCTGCGACATTTCACGAGCATGAGCGGAGACAGGAAGGACCCAGAGACTGGCCAGAGCACCCCTGGCCTTTCACAGGCAAGGAAGCCAAGGCCCAGAGAAGGTAACAAAACCCAGGACTGCAGGTGCCCAGGCCACAGCCTCTGACCCTCCCCAGTGGCCATGGGCCCTGGTTTGTCCCCTTTCCTTCAGACTCAGGTAGCAGCCTGTCTCCTATAGAGAGTGCTGGGGCCAGGGTGGCAAGGCCTGCTGGAGTCCCTGGGCTTTACAGGGAGTCACCATCCCCACCCCAGACCACAGGAGTGACCTCTCCTTGACCATTTTACAGCTGTCTCTCAACACAAAGAAAACTCAGAAACCATGACTGAGCAGCCCCCTCCTGGGGAATCACTCAGATTCTCTTGCAGGCTGCCTGTGTTGTCAGCAGGATAAACCTGGGGATGGTAGCAGGGAGCAGATGGCCGTGATGTGTGCAACCCCATGCTGGCATGCCCACGGGCGGGCTCTGACAAACAGTGGGTTCAGACCAGCCACCTCTGAGCCACCACAGCACTGGGCATGCCCTGCTCATGGCTGTCCAAACCGAGACAGCCTGGGAAGAGTGTTCCTACACCTATCCTGGCTCTGGACAATCACTTGAACCCGGGAGGCAGAGGTTGCGGTGAGCTGAGATTGCGCCACTGCGCTCCAGCCTGGGCAACAAGAGCGAAACTCCGTCTCAAATTAAAAAAGAAAAAGAAAACGAAGTACGGGGAGACAGAGCAGCGGGCCAACTCAAAGGGACTTGCCCTGCCATGCCACTTTTCCTCCATCTAAGTGCCATCAGTTCAGGCCATCTGACTTACTGGTCTCAGCCCAGGCCCCTGCAAGGGGCTGCAGAACTCTCCAAGCAGAAGAGTAAACCCTTGCCCAGGGTCTGTGCCCAGCTCAGCTCAGACCTTGGCGGTGCTCTCTGCCGTCCATCACCTCCTGGGCTCTGCCCTCTGGCCCCTGGTTGGGAACTGGGTCCCCGCCACCCCTCCTTTGCAGTGTCCTTCCCTATTTCCAGCCTGAGTTCTTGCTCCTCTCAGCTCCACCAGGTGGACCAGGCCCCTCCTACCTCTTCTGCATCAAGCTCAACATTTATTTCCCCTATTAAACTTTCAGTTTCCACAGACAGGATGTGTTTGCTGATATCCTGGAGGCAGAGTTTGTAGCTAATTTAAAACATACCAGGATTTAAGGACTGCTTATGACTCCTCCCCAGCTGCCCATCCACCTCTGCCTGTGACTTAGTGCCCCAGCCCCTGCCTGAACCACTTGCTTCCCTTTATTACCATCTTGGCAGAAAATTGTGTAAAGTCAATCTAATTGTGTTGTTTAGGCATGTATTAAAATACTCAAGGTGTGTGGCGTAGAATATCTCCTTCCTAAAAACAGGCTGTGCCAAAAACAACCTATAAAACTTGAACCACCCACAGAGACAGGTGGCTTCTGTGTAAACTTTAGTATTTTATACAAATTAGAATTTTTAACAGTTTCAAAGGGCAGGAAGCTGGAAAGGGAAAACACTCAGGAGGAAGAAAAAAAATCCGTTTGGGAAAAAATAATCGTGTTAAAGGAACACCCAAAAATGTGCTACATATGTGGCCATGCAGCTGCCTCTGTGAACAGTTTTGGCAGTGGAAGGAAAGGAAGAGAGGACTAATTCTCAGTGTCTTTCTAGATATATGCATTAAGGAGTCACAGCTAAAAATCTTTGGAGGCAGAGGCTCAAAATCATTAGTCATTAGGGAAATGCAAATTAAAACCACAATGAGATACCACTTCACACCCACTAGGATGGCTAGAATCAACAAGCAAAAAAAAAAAAAAAGAGACAATACCAAGTGTTGCTGAGGATGAGAATGAGAATGAGAGAAATCTGGAGCCCTCATAATACACCGCTGGTGGGAATGCAAAATGGTACAGCCACTTTGGAAAACACTGGCAGTTTCTTTAAAAAAGTTAAACAGGAATTTACCATATGAACCAGAAATTCCAAAAGAAATGAAAATGTTGGCCTGGCGCGGTGGCTCATGCCTGTAATCCCAGCACTTTGGGAGGCTAAGGCAGGTGGATCATGAGGTCAGGAGTTCAAGATCAGCCTGGCCAAAATGGTAAAACCCTGTCTCTACTAAAAATACAAAAAAAAAAATTAGCCAGGTGTGGTGGTGAGCACCTATAATCCCAGCTACTCAGGAGGCTGAGGCAGAGAATTGCTTTAACCCAGCAGGTGGAGGATGCAGTGAGCCGAGATTGCGCCACTGCACTCCAGCCTGGGCGACAGAGTGAAATTCCATCTCAAAAAAACAAAAAAGAAATGAAAATGTTGGTTCACACAAAGATTTGTGAGTGAATATTCATAGCAGCATTGTTCATAATGTCCCTAAGATGGAAACTGCCCAAATGTCCATCACCTGGAAGGGACAAGCAATTGTGGTCTATTACACAATGGAAAAATTATTTGGCAATCAAAGGAACAAAGTACTGATACATGAATGAGCCTCAAAAACATTATGCTAAAGAAAGAAGTCAGTCACAAAAGACGACATATTGTATGATTCCTTTTTTTTTTTTTTTTTTTTTGGAGTCAGGGTCTCAGGCTGTCACCCAGCCTAAGTGCAGTAGTACAATCAGCTCACTGCATCCTTGAACTTCTGGGCTCAAGGAATCCTCCCATCTCAGCCTCTTGAGTACTTGGGACCACAGGCATGGACCACCACACCTGGCTATTTTTTTTTTTTTTTTTTTTTTTTTGAGACGGAGTCTCGCTCTGTCGCCCAGGCTGGAGTGCAGTGGCCAGATCTCAGCTCACTGCAAGCTCTGCCTCCCGGGTTCACGCCATTCTCCTGCCTCAGCCTCCCGAGTAGCTGGGACTACAGGCGCCCACCACCACGCCCGGCTAGTTTTTTGTATTTTTTTAGTAGAGATGGGGTTTCACCATGTTAGCCAGGATGGTCTCGATCTCCTGACCTCGTGATCCGCCCGTCTCGGCCTCCCAAAGTGCTGGGATTACAGGCTTGAGCCACCGCGCCCGGCCGACCTGGCTAATTTTTAAGAATTTTGTGTAGAGATGAGGATTTCACTATGTTGCCCAGGCTAACCTCAAACTCCTGGCCTCAGGTGATCTGCCCACCTCAGCCTCCCAAAGCACTGGGATTACAGGTGTGAGCCACTGCACCTGGACTACACAATTCCATTTTTATGAAATGTCCAGAAAAGGCAATCTACAGAGAAAGAAAATAGATCAGTGATGGCCAGTGGCTGAGTCTGGAAATGGGGACAAGGGATTTTGAAGGCAAGGTGATGGAAATGTTCTAAAGTTGAATCATAGTGATAGTTGAACTCTGGAAATGTACTAAAAATCACTGAATTGTATACTTAGAACAGGTGAATTTTAGTATGTAAGTTATATCTCAGTAGGGCTATTTCTTTTTTTTTTAATGTTAAATCTCTTGGGGCAAGTAAAACTGCAGCAAAATCAATAGTGTTACACAGGAACTCGGCCACAGATCTTGGAGCTACGGACAAATCAAATATGATTTGGTAAATTTAAACCTGCTCAGGTTTAATAAAATAAGACTCAGTCAAGAAGCTGAACCACTTGAGGTTCTAATAATATTACTTGATCAGTACCTTGGATTTGTATTTCTTTTATTCTTGTTCCACATTGTAGTCGGTAACATCTAATAGATGTACATGAAAGTTCAGTGTTGCTTTACAGCCTTCAATAATGAGTTCTGTTCTTACAGAAAAAGCACAATTAAAGGGGAAGCTAAGTAATTTCTCGGTGATGGTGAAGAGATGCCTGAGATCAAATTCCTGTTTTACAGAATGTTCTGCAACATTGGGTGTGTCACATAACCTCCCTCAGTCTTTGTTTTAGGTAAAATCAGGATGATAGCACCTATCTTCATAGCATCTCTGTTAGGTATTAAGATAATACATGCAAATAACAATGGCTTACATGAGTCTCTCACTCCATTCCCCATCCCCAAGGTTTTCCTGTGTGTGGGTCCCTGGCCAGTAAATCTCCTTAGCATGTTTCTCTCAGATATTCTGCCAGCTGCTTCAAATAGTCCACCTTGCCAGTGTCTCCCTGTACCCTCTAATTTCACATACTTGGCAAAGTTTCCCATGGGGCTTCCTCTTGGTCTCCCTGGCTATAAGTAAATTAATTAGCAGGAGTTGGGCTGCAGGCAAATTTGTGGGCTTTAATGAGTTTGTCTTTGTGGCTGACATCTCTGGTGATGTGCAGAGTCCCCGGGGGTCCCGAGCTGCACCTTTTACTCAGCCTGTTTGAAACCTATCCCAATACCCCAAGTAGATGTTACCTGATGATGAGCACTGCCTGGCACAGACAGGGGCAGGGATGACAGCGACAACAACGGACAGTAATATTCATAATTAATGCTCATTAAAGGCACACCACAGGACCCACAAGTCAGCACATCCCGTCTTACTGCAGGCTCAGATTTAAAGATGTAGAATGAGAGGACCATCTATGTGCCTAAGTGTAACCACACAGCAGATGAGAATTTTCCTTATGTGGAAACATTCCAGTTAAATATAAGGATTCTGTTTTAAAGCATAGTCACAACTGCATTAGAAATGAAAAAAGAATGTTAGAATTCTGATACGGTTTGGATGTTCGTCCCCACCAAATCTCATGTAATCCCCAGTGTTGGAGGTGGGGCCTGATGGGAGGCGTTCGGATCGGTGTTCGGTGTTCAGTTGAATTTGCATCAGTCTACTTTTGTGTTTCTATAAAGGAATACCTGAGACTAGGTAACTTATAAAGAAAAGAGGTTTACTGGGCTGACAGTTCTGTGGGCTGGACGAGTATAGTACCAACATCCACTTGGCTTCTGGTGAGGCCTCAGGAAGCTTACAATCATGGGAGAAGGCAAAGCAAGGTTAGGCATGACAGTGGATCCCTGGTGACTGGCTTGGTGCTGCCCTCGTGATAATGAGTAAGTTCTTACTCTGAGTTCATGCAAGATCTGGTTATTTAAGAGAGCATGGCACTCCCTCTCCTTCTCTTGCTCCTTCTCTTGTCATGTGACATGCCTACCCTTGCTTCACCTTCCGCCGTGATGGTAAGCTTCCTGAGGCCTTACCAGAAGCCAAGCAGATGTTGGTGCCATAGGTGTACACCCCACAGAACTGTCAGCCAAGTAAACCTCTTTTCTTTATAAATTACCTAGTCTCTGGTATTCCTTTATAGTAACACAAAAACAGACTGATACAAATTCAAAATCACCATTTCAGGATTGCTAATGAATTAATGGATTCAAGCACTGAGATCAATGGCTGTTTTTATTACAAAAGGGAGACAGCCAGACATCTGTCTGCCTCCTGATGGGAAGTCCACAATCCCATCTATAAAGTCATCTTGCCAAATAAATCAATCAAAACTGAACCTGACCAAGCTCCTAGATCCAATTTTCAATCTGCAGGACACAGAGGGGACAGAGGAACAAGTGAAACTACACCACAGGGATGCAATAAAAAAAGTGTTGACCCTACAGAACCAATGATGCAGTATCTTCAACAAATGAATTACAAGGAAAAGGGAAATGGAGAGGACACATAGATTAAAAGCAACTTAAGAGGTACATCAACCAACATAAACCAACATCAGCCAATTATATTGCACAGGCTTTATTTAAATCCTGATGTGGTGGCTAACATCTGTAGTCCCAGCTCTTTGGGAGGCCGAGGCAGGTGGATCATGAGGTCAGGAGTTTGAGACAAGCCTGGCCAACAGGTGAAACCCCATCTCTATTAAAGATACAAAAAATTAGCAAGGCATGGTGGCGGGCACCTGTAATCCCTGCTACTTTGGAGGCTGAGGCAGGAGAATCACTTGAATCCAGGAGGTGGAGGTTGCAGTGAGCTGAGATTGTGCCATTGCACTGCAGCCTAGATGACAGAGCGAGACTCTGGGTCAAAAAGCAAACAACAAAAACAAACAAACAAAAGAATTGCATAACATGCAAGAGACACTTGGAAATTTGAACACTGATTAGATACTCAATTATATTAAGGAATTAATTGTACAGGATTGGAAGCTGGGTGATGAAAACTAGTACTCTGGTTTTTTTGTTTTGTTTTGTTTTGTTTTTTTGAAACAGGGTCTCTCTGTTGCCCAGGTGGGAGTGCAGGGGATGTGACCACAGCTCACTGCAGCCTGAACTTCCTGGGCTCAAGCAATCATCCTACTTTAGCCTCTCAGGTAGCTGAGACTACAAGTGTGTGCCATCACACCTGGCTACTTGTTTTAAAAAAGTTCTTGTGGAGATGGGGTGCCCAGCCATGTTACCCAAGCTGGTATTGAACTCCTGCGCAATCCTCCTGCCTCGGCCTCCCAGAGTATTGGGATTACAGGCATAAGCCACCATGCCTGGTCCACTGTATTACTCTTAATCTGCTTATAATTTTCCACAATAAAATATTACAACCAATTACCAGATTTACTGCTCTCTAATTTTTTATTCACAGTCACCATTGTCATTACTGTATTTCATCTGATTTGACATTATGAATTGTAAGAGGCACTACTATTTTTTGTACTATCAATAAAAAACAAAATGCTGCCAACTAAGTGATGTACCACTGATTATAACATGCATCCCAGTTTCAGAGCTGTTAATGTGGAAACAACATGTGTCTTGGAATCAATGTGATATATTATCATCATCATCACCATCAATATTATTGTTAGCCAAAGCCAGCATTTATCAAGCACTTGTAATGAGCTAAGCTTTGTACAAACATCCTCTTTAATCTCATAACAACCCTATGGGAAGGCGTCCCCATCTTATGGATAAATAAAAATGAGGCCCAGAGAAACTGCCCAGAGTCACACAGCCAATAAGAGGCCTAGGTGGACTTTGAACCCAGGATGGTCTAACCCAGGTCTGTGTCCTTCCTCTGTAAGAGGCCACCCCCAGTGAGCCCAGCAGCCCAGAGCCAGACAACTGCCTGTCCCTGGAGGCTGCAACCTCCCCCAGGCCCGCCTGCTGGGAGGGGAGAAGAAGAAGGCATCAGGGCACTCACAGAGTCTGGATGGCCCGCAGGGAGGTGAAAGTGCCCTTGGCGAGGCTCTGGATCTTGTTGTCATACAGGGAGAGCAGCGAGAGGTTCTGCAGGTCCTGGAAGGCATCGGGCCGGATGCAGTTGATCTTGTTGGCATTCAGGAGCCTGTGGGCAGAGCCAGGACCAAGTGGTGAGGAGAGAGGCTTGACATGAGACCCATCTCACGTCCTGGGCACCTTCTTTGGCCCCAGCCTGCGTTATTACAGGGAGGAGCCCACAGGAGCAGGCCTTCTCCATGCACAGGGACATCTCAGTCAACCCACTCTTCTCTTTCCAAGAACTGCTTGAGATGCCCTGTGGGATTCTGGGAAAGCAGAGAGCCACCTTGCAAAGGCATTTTGGTTGGGGCAGGGGGGCTCCTCCTCCTTCCCAGAGGTCCATTGGATTCCCCAGACAGCTGAGTTGGCACATTTGTGTTCTGTGCCTCTTGAGCCCTGGGAGAAAATCCTTGCCTGAAAGTTCATCGTTCAAGGAGGCCGAGCTGGCCTGGGTGTCCCCCTGCAGGAGAAAGCTCTGTCTCCAGCCACACCTCCTCAGGAGCACGGGCTGAGTCTCAGGAGCCTCTCTGCTTTGGCATCCTGTGAGCAGCTGTGAAGCTGCCTCTACCTCCCTCTCTAGCCTCTACAGAGCCCTGGAGACTTTCTCAGCCCTAGTGGGTCTGCCTGTCTTCCAAGCTCATTGTCTCAATTGAGTTCCATACCCCAAAGAGGCCCAAAGGGACAGTCTAGCAGGCCAGAGGAATGTTGGCCCTTCCCTGGGTCCCACCCAAGACACCCAGGATTCATTCTTACAGGAGCTGTAGGGTGTATAAGCCTCCAAACACACCGCGGGGGAGGTCTGTGATCTTGTTTCCATAGAGGACCCTGGAGAAAAGGCAGCAGAGAGGAGAGTTATAGAGGACAGCCCACCAGGGCGATAACACAGCTCTACAGATGGCCCCAGCTCAACAGTGCTGCCCCTAAGCCATTTACATGAAGCACATCCTAATGGCGTATATTTGTTATAGCAACTTGTCCACCACCCTCCCACGTGGACCCCACAGAAGGCTGCAAAGGGGTGCTTCCTGGGAAATTCATCTGGTCTAGAATCCAAAAGGAGATTGTTGAGAGAAGAGAAAACCCCATGGACAAGAATAACTAACATATTTTCAGAGAGTTACAGGAAAAAATAGAATGCCAGACGGCACATGCAGTGTGAGATCCGGATGGTGGGACTTCAAGCATTTTTTTAATATACTTTCGCATTTTCAAAGTTTTCTGCATTGAGCATGAATTCCATGTATAGATTTTTATAAAAAACAAAAGTTCAAAAAAAACACATGTAGACATGGGTGGGTTCGGGGGGACAGTGAAAGCATCCAGGAGGTTTGGGGAGGGGGGTTGTGTGCCATTCCCAATATCATAATCGGACCCCACAAGCTACACTCGTAAATGTTCAGGCTGAGTAAAAAATCCTGGGTACTTCTTCTTCAAACGTGGCTTTGAGATCATTCCTGGAGTGGGGCACAGCAACAGCAAAGGCCCTGCAGGGGAGCTGTGTGCGCCTGTCCTGTGTGGACAGGTGATAGGGCCAATGTGGCTGGAATGGAGGAAACAAATGGGGCGGTAGCTTGGGCTTTACCCAACCAGCATCAGGAAGCCATTGAGACAGCATCAGATTCCCATTTCAGAAACACCCCTCAAGCTGCTGGGTGGGAAATGGAGCAGAGGGGGCAGGAACTGAAGCAGGGAGGCAAGATCAGAGCTGGCCAAGATAGACAGTGTTGGTGGGGTGTACTGGAATCATCCATTTCCTATATGCAGGGAGGAGGCTGTGACCAGGTACCCATGAACAACAGAAAACCACTTGATTGGGTTCTTCACTTTTTACCTTTTTAGACTGCCATGTTCCAACTTAGGAGAGCTTTACTCACTTCTCAGAGGAAGGGCCCTGCCTTTTGGCAGGCCACTTTCAGAATCTGATCTCCTCAGCCAATGACAACGATCCCTCACCAGGCTGTCATGTACAGCTGTGTAGGGTGTATACTGCACAACTTCAGGGGTGCCATTCGCAATTAGCCCCACCCTCTACTTGGACTCTGCTCCAAGAAAAGATGGCATGCACAGAAGGCCCTGAGCTGGCAGGCTCCCACACTCGCCGGGGCAGTTCCATTCTGTTGTACTTGCCAGGCCTCTAGTCTATGCCAAGCGTGTGTCCTGGGCTGCCAAGGAGCAGGTGAAAACACTCATCCCCTAGAGTAACAAATGGCCCCTCCTACAGGGAACTCGCCCAACTCCAGGGCACCCTGAGTGTGCTCTCCGTACAGACAAAGTGCTGTAGGACCTCGGGGAGTGAGGCACTCGGTGAGTGGGAGATGGGGGTGCTGCACTACCTTTTGTATGCTCTATTGACAGACTTCCCCAGTAGAGCCTGAAGGAAGGGAAATATTGGAAGGAGGAGCGGGCAAATACTGTCCAAGCAGCACCCACCACATCTTGGGATTCATCACATTTGGGATAAAAGATAGCAAGGTGTGGCAGATGTTATAACTGGAGCTGGTGCTCACTGGCCCTGCGGTGACCGCAGAGGCCTCAGGAGCACAGTACACTGGGCTTCGGTGGGGGGGACGGGGCCAAGATGGTTGTGCAAAGAATGCTGGGAAAATCTTCACCGTGGCAGGGAGTGCATCCCAGTTGCCAGGGGCAACAGCTCTGCCTAGCTTCTCCACACTTCTCCCGCTCCCAGTGTCAGAAGGTCCACCAGTGAGGAAGAGGGAGCTGGAACAGCAAACCCTTTGCAGCCAAAGGATGACCCACTGAGGCTGGGGTGGGCAGGGACTGTGTGGAGGGGGGCATAGCCCTGCTCCTCCTCCTGTGTCTACCAGGGCCTTGGGCCCTGCCAGCCTCCTCAGGGGATGCCCTGGGCTGCTGAGGAAGCCTTGGCACTGCTACTCACAGCGAGTTCAGGGACCGGAGGCCCTGGAAGGCGTCGGGTGCAATCTCAGCAATCTGATTGTTGCTCAGGTCTCTGCAAAGTGAGCAGAAGGAGAGGGGCATCTGAATCCCTCAATGGCCACTGAGCCCTGCCCAGTCCCCTCCACCTCCTAGATGCCACGGAAGTAGGGTGGAGTGCTTTGAAATGAGAATAGTGAGAGGCCAGATCTTTCCTCCATTTGAAAAGCCCGTGGCCGCTATTTCCCTGTGCAGTCTGAGGGCTGGGCAGGAGGGGGCACTCCAACTTGGGAAGTTATGGACAAAGCTTTCCCATGCATCCTAGCAGTCTCCCGGCCCCCTCCCATCCTTAATTGCTCCTATCGGTACCCAAGCTGAAATAGGAGGATGACAAGCAGCTCCCGTCACAGGCCAGGCTCAGGCTCAGCATTCCCTCAGGCCTCACGATAGCCCTGCAAGGAGGTCCCTGCATCACAGCCAAGCAGCCTGAAGGGCAGGAATGCCAGGTGACTGGCTCAGGGCCACTCAGCTGCAGGGTGCTGAGTTAGGGCCTGCCCCAGGGCTGTGGGGCCACCCAGGATCTCCATCAGCCGTGTACCAGCTCCCCAGGAAGCAGCAGGAGGCACTCACATCCTCCGTAGCTTTCTGTAGGGTGAGAAGGCTCCGGGGGGGATGGACTTGATGCCATTGAGCTCCAGGCGTCTGTGGAGAAAAAACAGAGGAGAAGCACAAGGGCCTAGGTCAGCCCAGCCGTGGGTGTTATCTGCTGGGCTTATCCACCCTGAACAAGCCTTTGGCCCCTCCTGCCCCTGTTCCCTTCCGCCTTCCAGAAGTTGAAGTCTGGGGTAAGGATGCTGGAACAGACAGAGAAAATGCTGACTTGAGTTCCATTATCCCAGGTGTTTGTAACTGAAAGGGTCCCACAAATGATGCTGAGAACCCGATTCTAGCAGACTCACACCGCTGGGTGGGACCACAGAGGGACACTCCCTCCCCAGCCCTGCAGAGTTTCCCAGTCCTGGACACAAAGCTCAGCCCAGCAGGGGGAACCTGTGTCTTCTCCATGGTCACTGAGGGGCCTTGGGGCAAGCCCTGAGGCAGTGCCTACTCCAGCTCTTCACTGGCCCTCCGGAGCCAGGCCAGCCGAGCGGCTGCGCCCCAGCATCTGCCCTGCCCTGTACTCACATCTCCGTCATGGTCTCCGGCAGGTTGGCCGGGATGGCAGTGAGACCTTTGCCACGACAGTCCACGATGCCATTGCTGCAGGTGCACATGGCCGGGCAGGAGCCGGAGGACAGGGTGCAGGTGGGCACGCGCCCCGCTTCCCCCTGGCCTGCAGAAACAGGGGGGTGTGGCCTCAGGCTGTCGTGCATCAGCACCTCCCTTGAGCCCAGATACAGACTGATGGATGGGACAGGGTGCACACTGCAGTTTCTCTAGATGAGGATGAACCAGAGGGGATCACTAATGAAATAAGATTCTGGACTTTGGTATAACTCTGTGGGCACCTGGCACACAGTAGGTTCTTGTCAGATGTTTGCTGAACTTGAATCTGAATGGAACTGCACTGGTGTGTGATTCATACACTAAGAAATCCTTGCCTAGAATTCTGAAGCTCTGGATTCTAGTCCAAGTCACTTAACACTTCTGAGCCTGAGTTCCCTCATCTGTCATATGAAGGTGATAATGACTGTTTCCTAAACACTCAAGCACTTACTCTATGCCACATTCTATAATAAGTGTAGTACATGCAGTATTGCACTTAAACTTAAGAGGAGCCTATTACTGTTGCCATTCTACAGCTGAGAAAACAGAGTCCTCGATATTAATTAATTTGTAGAAATTCTCACAGCTAATAAGTGGTAAAACCAGGATCCAGCCCAGTGTCTAAAATAAGAGCCTTTGAAAAACTGGAGGTACAATTTATACAAAGTGCTCTTTCTGAAGCATGTAGCTGGTGGAACCACTACCTAGACATAGAACACTTCCATTACCCAAGAAGATTCCCTCCTGCCCCTTCGCTAAAGTAACCACTATTCTGAGATCTATCACCAAAGATTTGTTCTGCTCGTTTATGAACTTCACATAAATGAAACAGTAGTTTCTCTTGGCTTTTTTTGCTTAATATACAATCTTTGAGATTCACCATGTTGCTGTATGTATCAGTAGTTTGTTCTTTTTCATTGCTGAGTAGTATTCCATTATATGGATATATTATAATTAGTTGGTGGACATTCAGGTCATCTCCAATTTGGGGCTATTATGGAAAAAGCTGTCTTTAATATTTTTGGACATTTTTGCAGAAAAAAATGCACACACCTAGCAGGAGTGGCAGGGTCACAGGGTGGACAGACGTTGAGCCTTAGTGGATCCTGCTACACAGTTCTGCAGAGTGGTTGAGCCTATTGATACCCCCACCGACATTCTAACTTCGAATATTTTCCATGGCTGCCCCAAAGGGTGGGCACCAGAACCAAATGAGACAAAGCTACATGGATTCCTGGCATATTGTGACAGTGGCCTTCAAAGGAAAAGGGTTGCCAGGCCGATGAGACTCCAGAGTAGAAACTAATGTCTGAAAATAGAAACCACAATCTTCCAAATGCAAAGGAAAAGGTTTCATTTCAAAATAAAAATTGTTCATAGAAACCACAATCTTCCAAATGCAAAGGAAAAGGTTTCATTTCAAAATAAAAATTGTCCAAGTGATTAACCCATTCCCATTCCTAAAAACTGTGGCAGCTGCAATGATGCAGAGGCAGTCCTGGCTCACACATGAGACATACCCGCATGTACACACACACGTTTTCGCACACAGACACACATACACACAGCTGCATGCACACACACACAGCAGTGCTGAGCATATTGGTGTTCAAGCCCAGCCATTGCTCTGGGTGTCTGCCAGTGCAGTGGAGGAGGTGACAGCCACAGCCAAGAGCCTCATACTGAGGCCGGGAGGCTGTGCCTAGGAGATGCTTTCCTTCAGAGCTCTGTGTGGCTGGCAGGCCCAGTCCACGGGTTTGGGAGAAACAGTCAGCCTCTAAATCCTCTGTCACAAATCTGAGAACTGTCCATTCATTCAGCAAGCATTTCCTGTGCCAAGCAAAGTGCTGAGGATGCACCAGAAACACAATGCAGGACCTCATGTAGGATCACAGAAGGCTCCCTGGGCCCTGCAGGGTGAGGAGGAGTCAGCAGGCAACAAGGAGGGAAGGGTGTGCCCAGCAGAGGAACAGCCTGTGAGGTCAGGGCTGGGGGCACCTGCACCAGGAAGGGGCAGAGGCAGGCACAGCTGGGGAAGCTGCAGGCAGCGGGAGGCAGGGGAGGTGGCGCTGACCCTGGCCAGGCTTGCAGAGCCTGAGGGCAATTCAGACTCTCGACACAGTGCTGACGGCCAGGTGAGTACACGAGCAGTGACTGCCCAGACTTGTGGGTTCTTTTTGTTCTTCTGGCTGCAGTATGGACATCAAAGGGGCCAGGGAGGACGTGGGCAACTGGCTATCACAGAACCCCAGGGGGAAGGTGAAAGGGCGTGGGCTTTGAGGCCCACCTCTTTTGGAGCCAAGTTTAGAGGGCCCAATTCAATGACTTGTCTAGGCAGCAGAGGTGAGGCAATCGGAGGAGGGAGAAGGGGGTGATAGCAGGGGCAAGGAGCCCAGAGGACATCGGAGGAGGCACTGAGTAGGCCAAAAAGAGGATGAGGTGGAACAAAGGAGGTGATGAGTGGACGAGGCAGTGAGGGGACAGGAGGGAAAAGGAGAGGAGGCAAGAAGTGACACGCAGGGACAAAGGCCATGGTGAGAATGGGAGGTGATAGATGGGGCAGGAGGGGCAGATAGTGGGGTCAGGAGGTGATGGGTGGGGCCAGTTGATGGGTGGGGTCAGGAGGTGATGGGCAGGCCAGGTATTAATGTTGAGATTAGGGGCGGGAACAAGAGGCAGGGCAGGAGGCACTGGACAGTTGAGGGCCCAGCAGGGGCCTGCACCCACCTGAGCAGCTGAACTCACTCTTCTGGACCTCTGCCACATTGAGGCCACGCAGGCTGGCTGGGCCCGAGCACTGGGTGAACAGCCCGATGGTTGGTCGCTGCCTCAGCCACTGTGAGAGCCAGGCCAGGTGGCAGTCGCAAAACAGGTGGTTGGAGTGCAGGCGGCTGCAAGAGGACAGGATGGCTCACAACCCATTTGGAGCCCCCAGCCCAGCCAGATTGTGGGAACCCTCAACCTCAGGCAGGTGGCTGGTGCTGTGTTCAAGCCAAACACAGTCTACATTTAGTCAAGCAGGCAGCTCAACTCCAACCCGGGGATTATCCACAGCCCCATGAAGATCCTGCTGCTATCCCTCCCCTCCCACATGCTCTGGGCACAGCTGTGCCCAGCAAAGCCCAGGTCATCACACTGACCTCGTACAGGCTCACTGCCCCAAACCGCCTGGCTCATTTTCAAGCACAAAAACAAATCATTTGTTTTCCAAGGAAAAATCAAATTAAGTGGCACTGGATGCCCTGCAATTATATAACTCCTTCCACCTCCGACTGCATGGAGCCCCCAGCCTGGGCTGGCCTCTGGGGGTCTGAGGGAGAATGAGCTCCATGACTTGTCTGCAGAACCTTCACCTCCTGCCCCCACCCACCCTCAGCATCAGCTGGGCTTGGACGCCCCACTCCCCGCTGTCCCAGCTGACTCACAAGGTCCGTAACTTGGGCATGTGGTTGAAGCTGGACACGGGGATGGTGGTGATATTGTTGTTGTTCAGGGTCCTAAATGGGAAAAACCAGAGTCATTTAGCACCTGCCCAACAGACGATGTGGGACAGGGTCGCCCTGCTAACGAACGGGGAAGCTCTCGACCTTAAAGTGGACCAGCACGGGGCTGGACATGGAGGGGCTAAGCCAAAGAGCACAAGGCATATCCCACCCCACAGGAAAGCCCTGAGCTGGGATGGTGACTGTGAGCCGATGGCACCATAGACTCCAAGACAAGTAGGATGGAGACCTGGAGCAGGGCGGGTGATGGGACATGTCCCAGGCTTGGGTTGGCTTGGAAGAAAGGGTGGGGTTTGGATAGGCAGTGGGGAAAGGGGGAAGCATTCCAGGCCAAGTGCCAGAAACCCTTGGGTTTCCTCCTGAGCAGGTTACATTGGGACACACTGCTTGCTCAGGCATGACCCCATGAGTGCTTGTCCTCCCCTCCTCCGAGGTGCTTCTAGGAGGGCAGGTTTCCCCCTTCCTGTCTCCCTGACGCCCGCTGCCCAGGCTGCGGCACTTGGCACTCGCATAGCAGGGCCCTCCACACCCCTCCTTCCTTTTCCGTGCTTTACTTACAGCACCTCCAGCCCCCGCAGAGCACGGAAGGCCCCTTCCTCAATGCAGTTGATCTGGTTCTTGTCCAGCTGTCTGTGAAGGAAACAAAGGTTGTAGAGAGAAGGGCACATTGCCTAGAGTAAGGGTGTCCAAACATTGTGACCACGTGCTGCATTCATTCAAAAGAAGCAGCCCCCTAGTTGTTTGTTACGTGTGTATGTGTCAATCCAAATAGTAAACATTAGTAAAAACTTAACTTTTTTTTTCTAATTTTCAATTAAAATCATAAATATAAGTAAAAGTTATATTCTTCTACTCAACCTTACATTTCCCTTGGGGAGCAGGCATCCCCCTACACACACACACATTTTGGAGACCACCTAGTGGGTGCTGGCAACTGAAAAATGGGAGAGTCACAAAGCAGTGGCAGCCAGAACTGGCAAACAGATTTTTCAGCCTGAGTGCCAAAGAGGTTGACTAGAGGTGGCTACCTGGAGTGCTGTTGTCAGAGTAAACTGAAGCTGTGAGGTGAGCTCTGTGGGAAAGAATGTGGTGATTGATTACCAATGTCTGCCACAGGCGTGGGAGGGGGTATGTGTGACAAGCATGCCAGGCATTTGCCATCCCTGCTGTGGTCAGACCTCAGGGAGGTGGTAAGCCTGGACCAGAATAAATTTGGATAGTAATAATAATAAGCCATTACAATTAAATATCATTTGACAAAGCATATTTATTTCCATGTCTCATTTAAACCTCAGAAAATGCCTGTGAAGTAGATCTTATTATCCCCATTTTCCAGAACAACATATCGAGGCTCAGTGATGTTCACTGACTTGCAGCAGCGTATGTGACATGTAACTAGAAGAGAAGATTCAAACCCAGCTCTCCCAGCCCAAATATGAGGCAGGCACAGACACTGTGCCATCAAAATGGACTGAAAATATTGTCCACGCTGATAACACGCTTCACCAAGTCCCCAAGGGCCCCCTCCATTGGCTCTCACACGGAATCGCAACCAAGGGAGAGGCAAGGGCTGCCTGTTTCCTCCAACCCCAGATTATTCCAGAAGACCGTGCTGGCACCAACCTTCTGAGAGCCAGGTCCCTGGCTGCCTGGACTACACGGCTTGCTCGGGTATACCCTGAGGACACTGCCGGCAGTGGCCCTGGAGCTCCTGCACCCTTCTCCCTCCCAGGCCTGTACTCACAAATTTTTGAGGTCTGTAGCTCCCCGAAAAGCCTTCCTGGGGATTGCCTGGATGGCGTTCTCACTCAAGTCCCTGGGAGGATAAAGTCAGAGGGAGAGAAAACACTGGTCAGAAAAGAGGTTCCTGCAGAGTGCTGTGATGAGTCAGGGAAGCAGGGCAGGTGGGCTGGAGGGCACTGAACCAGCCACCGCTGCACCCCAGCACCTAGGACAGCGCCTGGCCCACAGAGGCCACTCAGCAAGCATTTGTTGAATGAATGAACGATGAAATTAGAGAGACACACCATGTCCTGGAGGCAGCTCAGTCCCCAGCCTCCCCTTCTCTGGGCTGGGGGCTTGCAGCTGGAAGGAGAAGCCTGGGGCAGCTATGATCAGCCCTGCCAGACCCCACCTGATGTAGTTTGGATATTTGTCCCCACCCAAATCTCATGTTGAATGGTAATCCCCAGTGCTGGAGGTGGAGCCTGATGGGAGGTGATCCAGTCATGGGGGTTGATGCCTCCTGGTTTGGTGCTGACTTCTCGATGGCGAGTGAGTTCCAGGAGCTCTGGTTGTTGAAGGGTGTGGAGCCTCCTCCTCCATTCTCCCTCTCCATTCCCCCACGCGAAGTGCCTGCTTCCGCCTCTGGCTTCCACCACGAGAAAAAGTTCCCTGAGGCCTCCCCAGAAGTAGATGCCTTTGCTTCCTGCACAGCCTGCAGAACGTAAGCCAAGTCGATCTCTTTTCTTATAAATTACCCAGTCTCAGCACTTCTTTATAGCAATATGAGAATGGCCTAATGCCCACAGAAGTCAGCCCACCGGACCCACAGAGGCCAGTTCAGCCCCACACAGCATCGTGCAGGGCTGCAAAGGGGCACACAACAGAAGTGCTTCTGGAGGGGGATTGATGACCACTGTCTGGCTCCAGACTGGGAGGGACAGCACCCTGGGCCGTCTGTGGTGGGTGTGCCTGGGGCTTACGCTCTGTATCTTATGCTGAGCAAGCTGACTCAGTAAGGACAAAATTGGCTCCATGACCCAGCCAGCCAGTGGCCCACCCAGGTCTTTAACTCCAGGCAGGGCCTGACTCCAAACCCGGTGCTCTTGGGGACTGCAGGCAGCAGGGCACCTCCCAGAGCCTGGGCCACAGGGAGTCAGGAGAACGCAGTGGGGCTGGGATCACTGAGGACTTCACAACTCCCCATGAATGCCGTGATGTGAGGGAGGGGACGCTGTCAGGACTGCAAATCCTCAGCCTTGGTGACTTCCAGGCCAGCTTTGGGGCCCTTCCTCCACTCCCTGGCAGGACCGGGCCTCTGACACCTGTCCACCTGCCTCTCTTCCCTCTTAGCAGCCTCCCTGGCATCCACAGACGTGGGCAAACGCCCCTTTCCAGGTCAGCTTTTCCTACTCACAGCCACACTCCCCCAAGGCTGGCACTGCCCTGAGTACTTCCCAGGAGCATGGCGTGGATATGATCACCATCCCCATTATACAAAGGAGAAAAGGGAGGCTCAGAGAAGCTAAGCAACTTCTTCAAGGTAATCCAGCTGGTGGGTGGTGGCTCCAGAATTTGAACACAGGCATTCAGGTCCCAGAGCCCCAGCTTGTACAGCAGCCCTGGGGGTAGGAACTGCCATTGCGCCCATTTCACAGAGGAGGAAACTGAGCTCCAAGATGTGAAATAACTGACCTGGGTTGGACCCAGGCTCCCTGCCCCAGAGCCTTGCCCCGGACACACCAGCGTCCTGAAGGTGAACAACCAGAGGCGGACCGTCCTGATGTAGGCCCCAGTGCCGGGCAATTCCACAGCCCCACCTCCTCCTCCTGGGCCAGGCCTGTGGGTTTTGACAGTGCCCTTCCTTTCAGCTCCTCACCACACAGGGTCCGAGAACGCAGCCCACAGCCCCCTACCCCGCCGCACACTGCCCCTTGAACTGTCAAGGCCAGCGCTGCCCTGTCTGGGTTTCCCTGTTGAGAAACCTAGCGGTGTGCACAGAGCCCTGAGTCAGAAAGGTAGGGGGCAGCTGAGCTAGAGGGCACTGGACCGGCCGCTGCTGCATCCCAGCACCTGGGACAGTGCCTGGCCCACATCAGCCACTCCGCAAGCATTGAATGAATGAATGAATGGATGAATGAATGATGGAACTGAAGAGAGGCACGCTGTCCTGGAGGGAGCTCAGTCCCCAGCTACCTCCCCGTCTCTGGGCTGGGGACTTGCAGCTGGAGGGAGGAGCCTGGGGTTTGAGTCCTGGCCCTCCCCTTCCTGGCTGTGTATCTGCAAGGCACCCTTTCCCTCCCGAACCCAGTTTCCTCATGCACAAAATGGGAAAAATGAAAGCCTGGCAAAGCAATTGCCTGCCAGTCCCCACAGAGTGGGCACCAACATCTGTGCACTCCCTCCCTCAAACCCAGCCCCTCCTGTCCTGTCCCCCTACAGCCTTCAGAAAAGCAGCCAAGTAGCTGTGTCTGAAGGGGCCTTGGCACCATCAGCGTCCCTCATTCTTGCTCTCTCTCCTGGAAAGGAGATGATTCAAGCCTGCAGCATAGACACAGCTGTCCCTCCTCCAGAGCCATCCCACCTGCCATCCCTGAGGCATCTCCCCTTCCTGCAGGGGAAGCTTCCTCCTCCTGCGCTCGCCCGGCCCCACCTTCCCTTCCTGCTCTCCACATGGCATCTTTGGTCTCCGATCTTGGTTACTTGTGCCATATCTCCAGCTCCCCTGTGTAGTCTGTCAATATTCCTGGAGACATTCCCCAAATTCTACCCATTTAGAAGCTGCTCCCCAGAGGGTCCCCAGTGGCCTGCTCCCCACTGCCTGTCTTTATGCAGCAACTCCCCCAGCCCCATGTGTCTTGAGAGGCGCAGTTCAGTCTTTGCCTGACTAATCCTTGTTATCATCTCTTCCTTGCCTAAAGAGCTCCTTGGCTGCCACATCCTCTTCTTAGTGTCCCTGCTTCATACAAGAAATTGCTACCTTGGTGGTGCCTGCAGTAATGGCTTGATGGTTCTCCTGGTCTGTGGACTTGTGGGCTTGTTCTCTCCATCTTCCTAAGTGGGGTGCTGCCATTGAGCAGAGTGGGTTGGCAGGGAAATTACTGGATTTGGAGCAGGGCTGTGCAGGCGACACAGGAAACAACAGACTGCCCACACTGCAGTTCATGGTCACGTGAGTTCCTCAGTAACCAGGAGCCCAGGACAACATAGGAGCCCAACATGAAACCAAACCCGCCTTGATGGAGTGCCCGCAGGCACCAGTGACGGGGCTGGGCTTGCAGATGCAGAGCTAACCACACGTGCATGGTCTACCCTAGAGCACTCACGCCCAGAAGAGGGCACAGATGGGAAACCAGTGAGTGGACCTTCAATCCTTCACTCCAGAAATGTGTACTGAGAGTTGATGGTCTGCTGGAGACCCCCAAAGACTTGCTTTCATGGGGTGTACATGCCAGCTTTCAACAATGGCTGGAGGAGCAGTACAGCCAAAGAGATGGGAGAGTACAGAGAAGTGAGTGAGCAAGTCTGCCGGAGGGAGGAGAGGTGATCTCTGACCGGATCTTATGGAGTTGATGCATCCCAGACAGAAATGAAAAATGAGGAAAGGGTGTTCTAAGCAGTGGTAACAGCATGTACAGAAGCCCAGAGGCAGGAAGGAATGAAGCAGGCAGGCTGGGGGAATCTCATGCGGTTTGGTATGACTGTTGTGTGGAAGTGGGAGGTCGTGGTGGTTAAAAGGCATCCATAAATTCTTTGACATTCCTCCCTTCAAAAGACAGAGGCTCATTCTCCTCCTCTTGTATATGGGCAGGACTCAGTAACTCACTTCTGAAGAACCACATATGATGGAAGCGGTAATCAATAACCTCTGACACCAGATCATAAAAAACACTGTAGCTCCCTTCTTGTTCTCTGGGAAAACCCAGCCAGGTCGCAGGACACTCAAGCAGCTCTCTGGGGAGGCCCACATGGAGAGGAACCGAGGCCTCCTGCCAACAGCAGGCACAGCCTTGCCAGCCCTGTGAGCCAGCCATCACAGAAGAGCATTCTCCAGCCCCAGCTGAGCCTTCAGATGACGCAACCCCCCAACATTGTGATGCAATCTCATGACAAACCCCAAGCCAGAACCACCCAGCCACCTACAGAGACTGTGAGATGTTTATTGTTTGTTCTTGAAAGTCACAGTATTTTGAAGTCATTGGTTATGCAACAGTCGATGACTCATCCAGCGGTGCTTTGGAGCATGACCCTAAGGAAGGGAGGGGCGTGCTTAGGATCAAAGTTAATGAGCTGAAATCGTGTTAGAGACTTAGCTACATCATTTCTGCTTTTTTGGGGCCTCAGTTTCCTCATTTGTCCAATTCATAGGCTGGACCAGAAGATTGCTAAGCTCTTCACCAGTGCAGACCCACCCACATGCCTGCAAGACACATTGCTATGGTCTGAAAGATCGTTTCCTCCCAAAAAAGGCATAGGTTGAAACCTAATCCCCAATATGATGGTATTAGGAGGTGAGGACTTTGGGAGGTGATAGGTCATGCAAGCTCCATCCATATAACAGGATTAGTGCCCTTATGAAAGAGACCCCAGAGAGCTGCCTTGCCCCTTCCTCCATGTGAGGATACAGCTAGAAGGCACCGTCTATGAAGCAGGAAGCAGCCTTCACCACACACCAAATCTGCCAGTACGTTGATCTTGGACTTCCCACCTCTAGAACTGGAGAAATAAATTTCTGTTGTTTATAAGCTACTCAGTCTATGGCAGTTTGTTTTCGTTTTTTTAGAGACAAGGTCTTGCTGTCACCCAGGCCAGACTGCAGTAGCACAATCAGAGCTCACTGTCACCTTGAACTCCTGGGCTCAAGTGATCCTCCCCACCTCAGCCTTCTGAGTAGCTGGGACTACAGCTGCTCTACAGGTGGAGACAGGGTCTCACTTTGTTGCTCAGGCTGGTCTCAAACTCCTGGCCTCAAGTGATTCACCCAACTCAGCCTCCCAATATGATATTTGGTTATAGCAGCTGGAACAGACTAAGACACACATCAAGAGAGGTGGTTGCTTCTATAGGGGATTTGGGGTCCCAGAAAGGAGGTGAGGAGGGGGTCTCATACGCCTACTGAAAGAGGGGGTCTGGGGAGAAGACAAACACAGCCTCCCGCCTTCGCTGACCCACAGGGACTCAGGGAGATGAGAGCACTAGCATTACGAGCCAGATGGGGGCAGGGAGGAGTGGTGGCCTGAGGACGTCCACAGACTCAGGAAGGCAGGACCTCCAGTGGGACCCTTATCTCAGCCCAGCCGACCACTCACCCTTTGGCCAAGCCTGGGAAGGAACGCTGGGCCGGCACTCACATCCATTCATTATTCCATTTAATCCTCACCACAACCCTGCAAGGAAGGTTTTTTTATTCGTATTGATTTGCTTATCGATTTAGACCCAACCTTGTTCTAGAAAGGCTTTAAGATGGCTTATAGGGATTTTCAAAACAGCAAGCAAGAGAGCAAGAGTGACAAATGAGGCACAGAGAAGAGGAGGAATCAATGGTGGGTACTAAGAATGCATGCACCATGTGACCGCACGCCAGGCACGGCCGATCGGGGCTCTGAGCTTTATCACTGAGAGCCAACGTGAAAGGAGAGCCAGTCAGTTCACAGCACCCACGGGACACGTATAAGTCTAAAAGGATCAGCTTCTCAGGAGTACAGCTGGTTTGGCACTCAGATGAGGCAAGAATTTTCCCAGGGGTCTTTATTAAAAATGACAGTGTAGCCTAATCAATAACACCAGATCCTTATAATAAATGGGGTTTGAGTGTCTGTTTCTTATAATAGCATCAAAGTACGATTCAGCAAAAGCAGTGCTATAAGGACTCACACCAGGAACTAAGTAGGGAAGAGGGAGAAGGCAGAGGCAGACTCCAGGCAGGCCCAGTCTATGCAAAGACGCTGGGGCATGAGAGAGCCTGGTATGACTGGGGAGGAGCAGAGGCTCTGGGAAGGAAGTGTCAGCTGGGAGAAGCCTCATACAGGCCAGGGAGAGTGATGGGATAGACTGGAGAGGGCTGTGATCTGACCATCTTTTTAACTATTTTATTTATTTATTTAGAGACAGCATCTCACTCTGTCACTCAGGCTGGAATGCAGTCACTCAATCACAGCTCACTGCACTGTTGAAATCCTGGGCTCAGTGATCCTCCTCTGTCAGCTTCCTGAGTAGCTGGAACTACAGGCACATGCTACCATGCCTGGTTAAATTTTTAAAAATCTTTTTGTAGAGACAGGGTCTCACTATGTTGTCCAGGCTGGTCTCAAACTCCTGGGCTCAAGTGATCCTTCCACTTTAGCCTCCCAAGTAACTGGGACTACAGGCTCAGGCACCGCGCCAGGCTCTGACCATCTTTCAGGCTTTGCTGTGGGCACCAAAGCTTAAAGAGGAAAGACACAACCCCCAGGCAGGCAGGCGGCAGGTGAAGCCAAGGGCCAGTCAAGAGATGAGGGATGGCCCAAAGCTGAGTGTGGAACTGCCCCACCCTGGCCAGCCAGCCTACAGCCGGAAGCAGCTCACATTCTTTAAATGAAGATAAGAAAGTGAATTTGGGGCCCCAGGAGAGGCCAGAGGAAAACAGGTGAACCTTGGAAGCCTCAGGAAGATGCAGTCTGGTGGCAGCAAAGTGGGTGGTAGAAGGAGCCTGCACCTGCAGACAGAAAGACCAGGTTCAACTCCTGTTTCTGCTATTGACCAACTATGGACCTGGGGAAATTCTGCACCTGAGAGCTCCTATTTGTAAAATACCTATTTGTGCCCTATTTGTAAAATACCTACCATGTGGGACTTTGGAGAAGATTGTGTGAGTTTATGTACCTAAGCTTCTGAATCACAACCTCCGTTTAGCAACACTCAAGAAATGCTGGCTGTTGTCCCTGCCCTAAGCACAGCCTAAGCAACTCTAAGGCTCTGTTGTTTCAAGCTTTCCCACGAGGGGGCGCCAGAAGCCTTCCCTGGACCTGGATGCCTCAACCACGTCACAAACTGTAACAAAGATATTCGCTCTTTTTTTTTTTTTTTTTCGTTTTTGCTCCATTGACTTCCTACCTTGCCAATACTTGTCTCATCTTTCCCAAATCCCTTTGAAATAAAGTGTATCATGTCTTCTGCCCCTGGTCTGCGTGGAAACCCCCCAAAAGCACCATCTAAGCCTTTCCCCATCAGTTTTCCCAGAGCCCTGGGACACCTTCATCTCCCTCAGACCCAGTCATTCCTGCCTGTTCTCCTCCCATGTGGCCTTGTCACACGCTCTGAAGTGAGGAGATGCCCGGGATGTGTCTGGGCAGAATGAGACATCCCGAGAACGGCTGTCCTGGAAGGGGGCAGGATCCACGACTGGAAGGACAGCCAAGCCCAGGGCAGCAGGGGCCTGTCCCAGCCCTGGGAAGCAGAGCCAGACAGGGGTTCAGAAGGAGGGCAGGGGTAGGACAGTGACAAGGGCACCATGACAGATCCCCAGAGCCAGACTCGGGACAGAGCTGGGGAGATACAGGGCTGGAGCAGAAGCTGAGGGGTGGGACAAGGTCCCAGACTTCTGACAAGCACCTGGGGGATGCGGGGATGCTGGTTCAGGGAACACTCACTGAGAGGCCAGGGTGCAGAGGACAAAGCCCACAGCTGGGTGTCACAGGGGAGACTTGGCTCCACTCACTGAAACCAGCGGCCTCGGGCAAGTCATGTAACCTCTCTGGCCTCAGTTTTCTCATCTGCAACATGGGGATGGAAAGTGGCACTTATGTTGCAGGATCTGATGGGAGAGGCACCCCTGCCTACTCTCTCACCTCTGTTGATATTCCTCCAGTTTCCCAGACCTCTCCTGCCATCCCCAGGACCTGTGTACTTGCTGTGGCCTCTGCCTGGAATACTCTTCCCTCACCTTCACCCAGGAAATGCTGTTCCTCCTTCACACCTCAGTCTACAAACACCTCCCCTGAGGCTGCTCCATCCGCAACAGACTCCCAGCACCCCCACTTTTACTTTTCGGCACAACCCAGGCTTGTAGTAAAATACAGGTGCACTGACTGTGATGAAGTACTGACTCTGGTGAACGTCCATCTCCCTCTCCAGACCATAACCTCCTGGCAGACACTCTCTTTCACTTTCCCTTGTATCCTGGCACATTGCAGGGACTCAGTAATTTTTAGCTCAATGAACTAAAATGGATCCTTACATGAGTCCCCTGCTCTAATCCCTCTCCAATTTCCCGGTCAAAACAAGGAGTTAGGACTGGCCAAGGGAGAGGCAGGAGCTCAGGGTCAGACAGGCTGGCTCTGTACGGCGACAGACCACAGCTCCTCACCTTTGCTGCGGCTACTTGTACCTGCTCTGCCTAACCAGGCTGCAGACCCAATGAGATGTGGGCTCAGAAGGGGAAGGCAGGCAAGGGCAAGCACTTGTCATCGTTGTATCAACCACGCCTCTTCCCTTCACACATCCTTTGGGATATTAACAACCAAACACCCTCAAGTAATTCCAAGTTCACACCAGCTTGAGGCAAGGGCCCTGCAGGCAAAGCCTGAACCCCATCGCTAAGATCAAGTGCCCCAGGAGGCAAGCTCCATCAACAGCAGCTCCCACTGGGCCTGGAAGCATCCGGCAACACCAGTCGGCCACCCACCCCTGAAGAGAAGGGGGCTGCCAGGCCCACACCCTGACTTGGCACCATCCCCAGGCACCCCACTCTCGCTGCCCCTCCTCCTGCACACTCTGCCAATCCCCCCATCCTCTACCAAGGCTGGGGGAGGCAGGGGCTGGGGAAGCCAAGGTCAAGACCCCATGTTCTGGCTGCTAATCTGCCTTCACGCTCTAACCTGATTGGTCCCTGCTGGCAGACCAGCCTCTAAGGGGATTAGCAGTGGGGGCGGGGGTGGGAGTACACAGAGAGCCATTGGACACCCGCCAAGGCTGGACTGGGCTCTGGGTTCTTGCTGCCCACTCGGGTTCCATTGCAGGGCACAGGCCTTACTTTGTCTGCCTTTCATGCCACATGGAAGCTCCTCGGCCCCCTGTAGCCTGAGTGGTTACCTTGAACCAGGGCAGCCCAAGGGTTCCAGGGCACCTCATCTGGGGGTTTAGATCCTTGTCAGAAGATGGTTGGATTAAGGACTCAGACTCTGGTCTCATGCACATCTTCTAACCCCCAAGCCTCAGTCTTCTCGTGGTAAAATGGGAATAATTATCACATGGCTTAACCACAGCTGAGTGTGGGGCTCTCAGCCAGGACTGGCAGAGTTGGCTGCCATTGCCCACACTTTAATAATTGTCTTTTGGGCTCTGTAGGGAGGAGGAGGGAGGGTCAGGGCCTGGGAGTCAGGAGGCTGAGGCTCAAGGCCACCAACACACTCCATGACCTCCGGCAGGACCGCAGTTAGTTCCCAACATCTGCAACAATATTGACCTCCCAGGGATGCTGGGAGGATGGGATTACAGGCTGTGTCTGTCACACACTCAGTGTGCCCACTGATAGCTGGTGCCAGCACGGGGCAGCCTCACACAGCTGTTATCAATAAGTGGCTGCCCGGGACTCCGCTGCAGATAACTCAGCAAGTGAGTCCCTGGCACCCGGTGGATGGGCAGCAGCATCATCACCAGGAAGTTTGTTAGGAAAGCAGATATTCTGGGCCCCACCTCCTGAGCCTGAACCTGCATTTCAGCAGGATCCCTCAGTGTCTCAGGTACACACTGAAGTCTGAGAAGTGCTGCCTCCAGCAGAGGAAAGGTGTCAAATGTTTTCATGTCCCCAGCTGGAGCCAAAACAAATCGGATTATAACCTCTGTACTGGTTAGCATTTCAAAGCAAGGGTTGGAGGTGCCAACTCCTATTCTTTGGGCACTGAGGTGGGGAGACTTAGACACAGACACCCCTAGTGAGTGGAGAAAGGGAAGAGCAGCTACCAACCCCTCAGCTGCAGCTCACCAAGGCTGGCCTTCCTGAGGAACAGAGAAGGCACTCACAGGGCTGGGGGACAGGGACCAGCCACTCCATTTGTCCCACATGCCCTTCCTGCATTTCTGCCAATTTGCATGGAAGACGCCTGAGGGCACGGGTGAGGAGCAGGTGTGAAGCTCCCCCGTGAATCGGCTCCAGCACTCTCAGCAGAGGGAGACTTGGTATCTCCAGCATGGCCAGGAGGTCAGGAGTCCCAGCTCTGGCTCCCTCCTCAGGCCAGGGAATGGGAGACAGACTCTTAAGGGATGTCTGTGCTGTAGGTCCCCGCTGCAGGGTGGCCTGGTAGGAGGGAGGCTATCAATACCCCTGGGTGGGACGCTGGGATGCACATCCTGCTCGGAGATGCTCCTGGGATCTCGCTGGACAATCCTGCCTTGTCTCCGCCCATCCTTCACACCTCCCTTTAGATCCTATGCTTCCCACCTAGAAGGGGAATTAATTCTGCAAGTACCCCTCCCTGCCTGCTCTCTCTAGCCCATGAAACAACACTCAAGTGCCCCAGATCTACCCTGTGTAGATCCGCATGTGTGCATACTGCATGTGTGCACACCTATCTCCAGGTCAGGGACTAGATCTAATTCACCTTCAAGGTGGGTTCTGGTGCGCATTCGATGATAAGAACCTGAATCATGCTGCCTTGGGCCTCAACTCAGAGGCCAGGGCTTTGTCCACTCACAAACCTCAGGTGCTCCCAGAAGATGCAAGTAGAAAGCTTATCAGGCAGCTAATTCTCAGTGTGAATCTGTTTGTTTCATCTTCCCCAGAAGTTCAAGCTCAGGTAGGGGCCGGGGCCAGGGTGCAAAGGAGACCCAGCAGTGGTGTCAAAGAGACCACACTGGTGCAGTGAAGGGGGAGTGGGTCCTGCCCGCCACAAGCCCAGTTTCCTTTAGTCTTGTCCCTCACCTCTCCGTCTTGTGAAAATACGTGATGGAACCGGGGGCAGCGGCTCACACCTATAATTTCAGCACTTTGGCAGGCTGAGGTGGGAGGATGGCTTGAGGCCAGTTTGAGATAGGCATGGGCAACATAGTGAGACCCATTCTCTCTAAACAGTTAAGAAAATCAGCCAGGCATACTGACATAGTCCTAGCTACTCCGGAGGCTAAGGCAGGAGGATTGTTTGAGCACAAGAGTTCAAGGTTACAGTGAGCTATAATCATGACACTACACTCCAACTTGGGTGACAAAGTGAGACTCAATCTCTTAAAAAAAATCACACAGGACAGGATAGATCCTGGAGCTGCCTTAGCCACCTCCTCTGGGCCTGGCTGCAGTCCTTTGAATGGTACGTTCCCCTTCCTAATCCTGGGTGCTCTCCTGCCCCACTTCTCTGCAACCCTGACTGCCATGAGCCAGACCAGCTGGAGTAGATGGCAGGGTCATTAGATCAGCAAGCTTCCCCAAAGGCAGTCTCAGGGCGCAGTAGCTAGTCTGGGAGCGGAGCCCTGCAGCCTGGATTCAAAACGAAGCTCAGCATCAACTGGTGCCTCTTTGGGCCTCAGTTTCCTTTTCTGTAACATAAGTTTGTAAGAGGAGACTGGCACACAGTGGGTGACAATCAGTTTTATTGTCCATGAGGCTTCCAACTGCCGCTACTAAATCCTGAGTGGTACAGCTCTGTGACCCTGAAGAAATGACTGCTCCCTCTCCTTTACCACCTCTCCTACTCCTAAGAGAATGATAAGATTCATGGAATTAAAGCTCACGCATGCTCTCCGAGGTCTGGAGATTTTTTTTTTTTTTTTTTTTTAATTATTGAACTACAGTCTGGGCACAGTGGCTCATGCTTGTAATCCCAGCACTTTGGGAGGCCGAAACAAGAGGGTCACTGGAGCCTAGGAATTTGAGGCAACCTGAGCAACATAGCAAGACCTCATCGCCACAAAAATGTTTTTAAATAATTAGCCAGGCGCAGTAGCGTGCCTGGGGTCTCAGCTACTCAGGAGACTGAGTTGGGAGGATTGTTAAGCCAATGAGATAGAGGCTGCAGTGAGCTGTGATCACGCTACTTCACTCCAGTCTGGGAGACAGAGTGAGATCCCGTCTCAAAAACTTAAAAAATAAGTAAATAAAATAAAATGTGGAACAGCCAACATGGTCCTGGGAACTCCTGGTATCCAAGTTCCTGCAGGTAGTTTGGGGGCCTGACACTGTGGATGGTGGGGTCTAAGTTTTGCCCTTATTCATCCCACCCACATTTACTGAGCACCCAGCATGTGCCAGGTCCCATTAGCTGAAGAGGTGCCCCCCTTCCCTGCCCACTGCGAAGCCGCAAACCCTACTGTGGCAGCCACCTCCTTCTCCCTCCAGCACCACCAGAGTTAATGTTGCAGAAACCTCATTAGGCAGAGACATTAAGCAATCTTGAATGGCCGCACCATAAAAGCACCCAGGGTAACATTTCCTTGAACCGGGCTGTTTGCTATGCAGCTACTGAGCATGCGTTCCCACAATAGAGACATGAGGGGTACATCCCACAAGGCAGCCCCGCTTTGAAGCGAAAGTTCAGCCCTGCCAAGGAACAACAGCTCAGAGGCTGAGTCCCACTAAGCAGCAAGAGGCTCAGGGGCACGCAGGAGACACAACCAGCTTCATCCTTCCACTCTGCCAACAGCAAGTGGCAGGCATGAGTCCTCGCCACCAAGGCAAGGGCACAGCACCAGGCAATGAGGGTGAATGAAGCATGCAGAGGAATGCAGGCGCCTCTGCACACGAACACCAGGGCAAGGCCTCCACACTTACTCAACACCAGGTGCTGAGCGCGGAGACCTTGGAGGCCCCTGGTGACCTGCTAGTCCTGGGCGGGAGTGCACCAGGGAGTGTGAGAGGCAAGGCTCCTGTCCCAGGCACCTACAGGGAACAGTTAGGACCAGTGACTTCAGAGGGTCCCAGGCCAGACACACAATGGTAGGGGCAGGGGAGATGGTGCAGGAGGACAAAGAATTGATGTACAGAGAAAAGGACACGAGCTTTGGAGCCAGACAACGTTGGGCTTGACTCCAAGCCCTACCATTTCCTGCCTGTGTGACCTTGGGCAAGTTACTTAACCTCTCTGAGTCTGGTTACCCATGGGTAGAGAAGAGTTAATCATGTCTCCCTCTTGCTGAGTTGTGAAGATTAAATACCACATGTACCACTTACATAAAATTGAAAATAGGCAAAACTAATCTATGCTGTTGGAAGTCAGGACTGTAGTTGGTCGGGATGGGAGGTGCAGGGATTTGTGGCTGGAAGGAGGTACAGGAGGCTTCTAGGAACTCAAGATGTTTTACTTTTTGATCTGGTGTTGGTTACATGAGGTTCACTTTGTGAAAATGTGGTGAGCTGTACGCTCATTGGCACACTTTTCAGAATATATGTTATACTTCAATTAAAAGTTTTAAAAAGTAACATGGGAAGCACTGATTCCAGCACCTGGTGCTTTGTAGGCATTCAACAAATGCCAGTACCCTCCCTCTCCAGTCCCTGTTGGAGGAGACAAATGGGGAAAAAATCTGCCAAGTGACAAATACTCCAAGAAGCCAGGCTCACAATTTTAAACAGTGGGGAAATTCCCAGGCTGGGAGGAAACTGCACGGAGGACAGTGTGGCAGATACAATCCCCAGCCAACATTAAGGAGGGACTAGGGCCAGCTGCCAATAGACACGGAGGCAGAGATGGGAAAATGGGCACTGTGCAGATGTGAGTATCTGACTCTGCCAGGGGAAGATGCTGCATCTTCCAGAGTCTCCAATACAGCAATGCCAGTTCAGGTGCTGTGTCTCCCTGGAGAACAAGCACAGTGCCCTGCTCTGGGACAAGACTTCCAGGTCACAGGGTAGAACTGCAGGAGCAAGGATCTGGGAGAGGCAGGGCTGGAGTGTGGGAAATAGGCCCATGGGATAGCCTTCAGAGTAGGTCCAAATGCCTTCTCTGCCTTGTTGCAGGAAGCAATGAGGGTATGTTATAAAATAGAGAAAACAGAAATCAGAGAAGTAAAAAAAATAAAGACAGAAATAGGTAGAAATATCAAACAAAAGAGAGGTGCAGCCTTCAAAGTCCTTTGCATCTCCTACCCACGGGCCCTGGGCTTCTCACAGCCTAGGGGGCCTGCGGGGACTGGTATTCTACACGGTTTAGAGCACAGTGGCCTTTCCTGGGTCTAAAACCAAGCACAGAGGCCTCCTACAAGTCTCTATAAAGAGATGATCGTAGGAGCTCATTTCCTGCAAGGAGCTCCCTGCTACCCCCTGCCAAAAAATAGAGATGACTGTGGGAGAGAAAAGCAATACCCTCACTAGCATCCCCAGCGGGGGCCCAAAAACACTCAGCCTCACAAGTCACAGGTCAGCTAATTCTGCAAAGGATCAATTTGCTAAATTTCTTTGTTTCCTTTAATAGTTTGGTTTTAGTTGGGCAGTTTCCCATTTCCCTTCACAATAGCCTTTTAAGGACAGTCGGATTGCCCCACCCCAGCCTCTTCCTGTAGGAAGACTCCAAGCTCCACCATTCATCTGTAGGAAGAGGCTGGGGCGGGTTCACTACAGTTCAAACACCCTGAGCTGGGGCAGGGACAAACGGAGCAGTTCTTAAACTGCTGTAATACAGATAAAATGCAAACCAGTCGACTCACACCAAATAGTTAAAAAAAGCAAATCAATTTGACGAATTGGTCATTTGACAAATTGGCCATTCCATGAATTGACTTTTGGCAAATTGGCTTTTAGCAAAAATGACATTTAGCAAATTGGTCTGCTTCTGTCATGGCAATGCGTTTCACAGGACAATTACTCACACGCTCCCAGCCCAGACTCATGGCCTGGTACTCGATCTCAGAAGAAGTCGTTCTGCAGGGTCAGCGCCACCACCTGCTACATTGCTCTTTGCTGGACTGGCTCAAGCTAGGTGGGTTTTAGGGTATTTTGAAGAATGCACAGGCTATGCAGCAGGCAGGCCACCCTTCACACGCATCATTTTTCTCAGGAAAACACATCCAGACTCTGAGGGGCAGACTCTTTGGGTTCTGTCGGTTGAGGACAAGGGGTGGCCCTGGACCAGGGGTGGGGCTGGGAAAGGCAGGATTAAATGTGGTTTGAAAAGAGAGAACCAAGGAGAGGAGTGACAGGGCTGGGTAAGCATAACCCAGGCCGCGCTGGGGGAAGGGGCTCTGTTCAGGGAAGTGACCAGGGCAGAGGCGCTGTGAATCCGAGCTTCTTCAGGGAGAAGCTGGGAGTCCCACCAACGTGGCAGGACAGCTAATGTCAAGACTGACATCTGACTTGAAGTCATGTCAGGAGCAGCCCACCAAGTAGGCCAGCAGAGCACCACTGAGTCCTTGGGGCATTTCTATTCCCTCTTCCTCAGGGGAAATGGAGTCGATTTCTCTACCAAAAAAACCATGCCCCATTCTTCCACACCTCAGTCTTCTACAGGGCTGTCACACCCTGTCAGTCTTGGCCTCAAGAGTTTCTCAGAAGAAAGAAGGGGCCTGAGGGATCGGAATAGCAAGAGTTCAGCTTCCCCGGGACATCTGCAGCCCCTGAGGCCCCCTTCCACAAGCACAGACAGGGATGCTCAAAGGGAATAAGACCCTAACGACTTTCCAGGCAGGCAGAAACACAGAGCCCTGACTGTTACAGGAGCAAGGAAGGTTTCCAGTTGGCTAAGGGTGATCTGCAGGTGGCCACAACAAAAGCCTAGAGTTACGAGGAGCCACAAGGAGTCGCTGTCTGGGGAGCTGTCCGTGGTACTGAATCCATCTGGCGGCTCCTCCTCTGCTTAAGGCTAAAGACTCACCTTGGATCCCAGCCACCTTCAACCTGGCTCATCTAGCCCACACATCAAACTTTGTCTACTCAGCTCTTCTTTCTCCAAAGCCTACAGAGAGACTGGTCCATAACACACACCCAGAAAGACAGGATACCTCCTCTATGAGTCTCAAGGGACCCACCCTTAGACTCCTAGGAGAGGCATGTGCTGAGGGCAATGCACATCACTGAGCTATTTCTATATGGGGTGAAGCTGAATCCTTCCCCAGTTCCCACTTCTCCAGAAGTCAGACCTCCCTGCTGCCTGCCTGGACACAGATGCAAGCACAAAGAGGTGCTGAGAGGGCATCTGGACACAATCCAAACCCTTGCACAAAAACTGTTCACTTTACTCCTAAGACATGAATGGTTGTGACTGGCTCCTGTGTAACACACAATTGTTATTAGTGGTGGTGGTGATGACAGTGGTAGTGGCAACATTTACTGTGCATTTACTATGTGCCTGGTACTGTGCTAGGTATTTTATATGTTTTATATATGTTATCTCATTTAATTATTTTATTTTAATTAATTAGTTTATTTATTTATTTTAAGATGGAGTCAAGCTCTGCCGCCCAGCTTGGAGTGCAGTGGCGCGATCTCGGCTCACTGCAAGCTCCACCTCCTGGGTTCACACCATTCTCCTGCCTCAGCCTCCCAAGTAGCTAGGACTACAGGCGCCACAACGCCCGGCTAATTTTTTGTATTTTTTAATAGAGATGAGGTTTCACCGTGTTAGCTAGGATGGTCTCGATTCCTGACCTTGTGATCCACCTGCCTCAGCCTCCCAAAGTGCTAGGATTACAGGCTTAAGCCATCGCGCCCGGCCTCATTTAATTCTTAAAACAACCTCATGAGACACATGCTCTCACCACTCTGGTGTGGGATGTTAATAGTCAGAGAGAATGTGTGTGGGAGGGGGCAGGGAGTAAATGAGAACTCTCTGGGCTTTCTGCTCAATTTTGCTGTGAACGTGAAACTGCTCTAAAAAAGAAAGTCTACTGTTTGTTTGTTTGTTTGTTTATAGAGACAGGGTCTTACTCTGTCACTCACACTGGAGTCCAGTGGCATAATCGTAGCTCACTGCAGCCTGGACTCAGGCAATCCTGGGCTCAAACAATTCTCTGCCTCAGACTGCAGAGTGGCTAGAACTCTGGGCACACCCCCATCATGCTCAGTTAATTATTGTTATTTTTTTGTAGCAAAGGGGTCTCACTATGTTGCCCAGGCTGGTCTTGAACTCCTGGCCTCAAGCGATGCTCCCACCTCAGCCTCCCAAAGTGCTGGGATTACAGGCATGAGATACTGCACCTGGCCAAAGTCTATTTTATTAAAAGTACTCTGATCATGCCTATTTTCCAGATAATGGAACTGAGGCATAGTAACTTTCCCAAGCTGCCTGACTGCAGAACCCACAAGCTAACCCACTATGCTACACTGGCACAGCACATGAGAATCTTCAAACTGATGGGCAGGTGTGTGGCGAGGCTTCTGGAAGCATACGTATGTCGGCAGTGACACTTGATGGATGAACTTGGAGGGAGGAGGTGAAAGCTTAGAAAGCAGAGTTCGATAGTGAACATTCATAATGTTGACATTGAGTCATCAAGGAAAGGTGAAATTATGTTCAGGGCCCTCTGTTTTAGAACTTAGATGCTTGTACAATAAATTCTAGACATATTCTCATCAAAAATGGCATACGATTCACATGTTTTCCCTGAGCAGCCGTGCTGCAGGGAATGTGGAATGTCAGCTCCTGTCTGCCATGAGCATTGCCTGGGGACTTCTCCTTGCCTCCCAGGATTCCTGTAAGTGTCTCAGGAACTGTCACTCCTTCCAAACCCCTGCAGGTTTGAAAGGCAAAGAGGCAGGCATTGGAATCTTGTGGTGAGAGGCTTCGATCAGAAGTCCCTACAGACACGCAGCTGCATTTGAGACTGCATCCTCAAGGCCTCCGAGAGTGAAGACTGTGGTGGGAGCAGCTTGGAGGGAGGATCCGAGCCCATCAGCCCCTGACTTCTCACAGTCTTTGGCACACCTCTGGGCCACCACCCAGGAGCCCTCAGCAGGAGTGACACCAGGGCTCCTGGCCCCCATCTTCACCTAGTTGTGGAAATGATGGCCAGCTCTGCAAAACCTGAACACACAGGGCACCTACACCTCCTGGTGTGGTGGCTGCAGCCAAATTCTGGGGAGACAGGAAGAAGATGGGTGGCTCTGACCACCACTGTGAATACCAGAAACTGTTCAGGGCTCAGGAACCTTCACCTTAGCATCCAATTTGGCCCAACTCCTGATTCTCTAGAAGGGGTGGACATTTTCTCCAACTTCTAGAGAATAGCTCCCGCAGCCAAGCCCTCTCCCAGGAAAGGGTTGGTGCTGCCAGGCACCCTGCTGCCTGCCTCATTCTCTCCATTCCTAGACCAGGGGTCCCCACCTGGGCTGTAGAGCCTCAAAGGCCACACAGCTGTTGCAATATCTGGGTATCCTCATGCACCCCTAGCACTGTGTGTGGAGTGAATGAGGGTTAAACACCATGGGCCTTAAACACTCTGGGAGCCTTATTTTCCATATCTGTAAAACGGGAGAAAGTAAGAGTCATGGCTGGTGGTTTAAGGCCCAATAAACGGGAGCTCTTGCTACTCCTCTTCTCTCCTCTCCACTCCTCTCCTCTCCTCTCCTCTCTCTCCTCTCTCCTCTCCTCTCCTCTTCTCTCCTCCCCTCTCCTCCCCTCCCCTCCCCTCCCCTCCCCTCTCCTTTCCTTTATGAGACAGAGTCTTGCTCTGTCACCCAGGCTGGAGTGCAATGGCTCGATCTCAACTCACTGCAATCTCCACCTCCTGAGTTCAAGCAATTCTTATGCCTCAGCCTCCCGAGTAGCTGGGATTGCAGGTGAGTGCCACCATGCCCGGCTAATGTTTTGTGTTTTTAGTAGAGACAAGGTTTTGCTATGTTGGCCATACTGGTCTCAAACTCTTGGCCTCAAGTGATCTGCCTGCCTCGGCCTTCCAAAGTGCTGGGATTACAGGCGTGAGCCACTGCACCCGGCCACTGTTACTTTTCTTATATCTCCCATGTGGGTGCAGATACCCTTGTGGACAAGTAAGATAGAGATTCAAAGGCACTGCTGGACTCCTAAGGTCTTCTTTAAAAACATGATGTATTTCCTCATCACTTCCTAACTACCCTACCCATGCTTTTTCTTCTTAGCATGTACCTTTTTTTTTTTTTTTTTTTTTTTTTGAGATGGAGTCTTGCTCTGTCACCCAGGCTGGAGGGCAGTGGCGCGAACTCAGCTGCAACCTCCGCCTCCCAGGTTCAAGTGATTCTCCTGCCTTAGCCTCCTGAGTAGCTGGGATTACAGGTGCATGCCACCATGCCCAGCCAATTTTTGTATTTTTAGTAGAGACAGGATTTCACCATGTTGGTCAGGCTGGTCTCGAACTCCTGACCTCATCATCTGCCTGCCTTAGCCTCCCAAAGTGCTGGGATTACAGGCGTGAGCCACCATGCCCAGCCAGCACTTACCATAGTTTTAATCAATCAGTTATTTATGAAATTATGTAATTAATATCTATCTCCTTCATTTAATTCTGTGTTCCAGAAGGGCAAGGGCCATGGATGTTTACTTTACGCCTAGCAAAGAGGTGGGATGTAATCAACATTTGATGATTATCTTTGAGTACTCAAAAAGGTCCAAACTAGCCCTTGGGAGGGGTCTGTGATGTTTTGACTTAACAGACGGTCCTCCACCACTCTTAGAGTGGCCAAAAGCCAGAGCACTGACAACGCCAGTGGCAAGAATGTGGGGCAACAGGAACTTCTGTCCCTTGCTGGTGAGGATACGAAATGGTACAGCCACTTCAGAAGATGGTTTGGCAGTTCCCCACATCACTAAACATACTCTCGCCATATGATCCAGTGATCATGCTCCTTAGGGTTACCCAAAGGAGTTACAACTTATGTTCACACAAAAAATCTGTACATGGGTGTTTATGGCAGCTTTATTCCTAACTGCTAAAACCTGGAAGCAGCCAAAATGGCCTTTAGTAGGTGAATGGATGAGTAAGTTGTGGGCCATCCAGACAATGGAATATTATTCAGTAATAAAAAGAAATGAGCTGGCCAGGCGAGGTGGCTCATGCCTGTAATCCCAGCCCTTTGGGGGGCTGAGGCGGGTGGACCACCTGAGGTCAGGGCTTTGAGACCAGCCTGGCCAACATGGTGAAACCTGTCTCTACTGAAAAAAAAAAAAAATTAGCCGGGCATGGTGGTGCATGCCTGTAGTCCCAGCTACTTGGGATGTTGAGGCAGGAGAATCGCTTGAACCCCGGAGGCAGAGGTTGCTGTGAGCTAAGATCATGCCACTGCACTCCAGCCTGGATGACAGAGTGGGATTCCATCTCCAAAAAAAAAAAGAAAAAAAAAGAAAGAAAAGAAATGAACTATCAAGTCAAACTGAAAAGCATATGTGTAAGTGAAAGAAGCCAGAATGAAAGGTTCTAACTGTATGACATTCTGGAAAAAGGCAAAATTATGGAGACAGTAAAAAAAAAAAAAAATCAGTGGATGCCAGCAGGTGGTGTGAGAGACGGATGAATACGCAGAGCATGGAGGACTTTTAGGGCGAGGGAACCACTCTGCGTGATACTACAACAGTGGATCCATGTCATTAGACATTTGTCCAAACCCATAGAGTCTGCAATACCAAGAGTGAACCCTACTGTAAACTACACACTCTAGGTGATAATGATGTGTCAACATAGATGTATTGATTATGACAAATGTACTGCTCTGGTGGGGAGTTTGATAACAGGGGAGGCTGTGCTTGTGAGGGAATGGGGTGGGGGTAAATTGGGAATCTCTGTGGATTCTGCCCAATTTTGCTGTGAACCTAAAACTGCTCTAAAAAAATAAGGTACGTCAAAACAAACAAACAAACAAAAAACAAGTACCAGTCCCCTTGAAGACTGACTGGACTGGATAAGTGTATGACGCCCTCTGCCACCACCACCCCCCAACCCAGCCTCATACACAGCTGTCGTTCCTCCAGGGAGCTTGTTCTCCAGCAGATGACAAAGGTCCCTGAACCAGGCCCAGCCTGCCTTTGTGACAGTGTTGGGCAGAAGGGCCACAGCCCCAGAAGGAAATTCTGACCGTCCCCTCCAGTCCCCTCTCACCATCCTCCTGCTTGCCTCCCTGTTCCCCCAAACAAACACTTTTCCCCATGGTCACCAGGGCCCTCCCCATCTTCATCCCTGCATTTGTCACATTGCATATCTGCAAGTCTCAAGCCTCCTGATAATAATGATGGCAGCACAGCTGTGGAGAAGGATGCACCTGCCCTCTGCCAGCCTCCTGGAGGAAGGCACGCTAATGTGAGTGAAAAATGCTCCCCTGGGCCATTCCTACAAGCCGGCACAGCCACGCCCTGATCCAATAGTTTGCACACAAAGGCTTGCCTCAAAGCACGGCTCTCTGCCTGAGCCTCCTGATCATGCTCTCGGCTCCTGCCCGGAGCATCTAGGAGCAGATCTGATTCCAGCCTGGGGAGCCCGAGGTCTCCACTCTAAGCTTGATCTCCAACTCAGATTTACCAGAGCTGTGCGCTGGGGAGATGGAGTCTTGATCAGCCCAGACAATATTTCCCATTTTCATCTTTCTTCGTTTGAGAACACAGCCAGGTTGGAGAACAAGCCAGGTAAACTAAAGCCTTGCCACCCAAAGTTTGGTAAGAAGATGGCTGTACCAGCAGTGACAGAAATGCAGCCCCCGAGACCTGCTGCATCGGAATCTGCCTTTAATAAGGCGATTTGTGGGTGCATTCAAGTGGCACAGCACTGGATAGAGAGTGGTTCTCAAACTCAGCTGCACACTGGAACTATCCGGGAAACTTAAAAAAAAATACTGATGCCTGGACCCACCCCAGAGATTCTGATTTTATTGATCAGGGAGGGAGCCTGGGCTTTGGGATTTTTCAAAGCTCCCAGGGGATTCCAAAATGTAGCCAGGATTGAGAGCCCTCATTCTACACATACGATCTCTAACACTATCTTCTCTGTCCCTCAAACTCCTCATTGTGTCCTTCCCCTCCCAGTGCCCCTCTTATGGTGCCACCTCTTTCTCCAACCCCTTCTCACAGTATTTCTAATGCCCCAGGATGACTGACGCTAACTAGGTGTTAAGGATGTTGGGCCTGGAAGAGTCGTTCATACTAGGTGGTGAATGATCAACAGCCCTAATATCCAAGTGGTATGTCAGGGGGAGTCCTGGCTTAGGCTAGTCCATCATTGGTGACATCTGACCAGTCTGGGAATGTAAATGAAATGCTTTGGGCACTTTGCTGGTCGCCCTGGATTAGCTTTTTTTATACAGCTAACCGTACTAAACAGGAAAGAGTTATGCATAGCATGGGTGAAAGTTTGCTACTAAATTTAGACAGTTCAGCAAATACACCTGTGTGTCTATCTGTGTGGGTGTGCCCAAATCTCTCCGTCCTGCTAACATTTTTGGTAGGAAAGAGAACAAAAGAAAGGGGAGTGAGTGAAGAGAGCACCTTCAGAAGCCAGGAACCAGGGCTGTGGGTGACAGGATCACAGGGGCCCACGTCCACAAAGGAATGAAGCACTGTGTCTGCCACAGCTTTTGGTGACTTGGTGTCAACATCCCCACCCAAAACCCTCCCCTCATCCTCATGAGCTGTCATGGGGAGGATCCAGAGACCCAGGGAAGAAAGAGGCTGGATCACACTTGTTTATCAGATGAGCAGTGGCCAAATGGAAGCCAGAAGCCCTAGCCACCCTCCTAGCCTGCCGGTGCACGCCTGGGCTGCACCCTGCGGGGAGAAACTGCAGAAGAGCAATGGCTGAAGCCCTGCGGGAGCAGCAGCCAGCTCCCAGGTGCCGGTGCCATCACGGTGCAGCAATCTGGGGGAAAGGCAAGGGAACCTGAGACAGAGAGAGAAAGGGAGGCAGTCCAGAGCCAGGAGACCAATACAGAGAAAAGCGCAAAAACAGAATGAAAAAGAAAGAGGAGTGAAAGTCGAAAAAAAGACAGAGTCAGACAGGAAGACACAGGGAGAGGTCAAGCCCCCCATGGCTGGGGGTGGGGCTCTGAGCTGGGAAGCCTTGGGACTTGGCTTTTTGCAGCAGTGAGGGGTGGCAGCAAGCCCCTGTCGCACCTGACAGCCAACTAAGGTGCAAATGAAAAGAACGCAGCGTGGGGCTGCTGGGGCCCTGGGCTCAGCTCCGGGGCGCTGGGCTCCGCTGCTCGCTGTCTCTCTGGGCTGACCAGGCAGAGAGAGAATTTGCCGATGGCTAGAGGTGTCAGACTCTGAAGATGAGTGTGAAGCCTGCAGGTGACCTGCCCACAGGGATGTGTCCTGTGTGACTAATCCCAGGCAGAGGTGGGAATGGAATTCTGGCCGCTGCAGCCCCTTCTCCAAATCACATCCCTGTGAGGCAGTGGATGGAGTCCTGTCCTCACTCACGGCTGGGGGAGGGAGGCTTCAGCTGGGGGAGAAGGCTGAGGGATCAAGGCCAGCAGGGACAGCCTGTCATCGTGGAGGGGTGGGGTTCACCGGGGAGGATGGCTCATGTTCTGTCTCGTACATCACAAATCCAACAAGCATTCCACACATCAGCAAAGGGCAGAAACTCTGGAGCCAGATTGTCTGAGTTGAATCCTGGCTCTGCTTCTCACTAGCTGGGTGACTCTGAGCTGGTTCCCTAACCTCTCCGTGCCTCACTTTCTTCTTGTATAAAACGGGAATAACAAATAGTAACAGTATCTAGCTGTCGTGGGGATTCGACAAGCATGTGACAAGCATTCAGCTCAGTCCCGGCTGGCACATGTGCCTGTCACCAGCATCCTTGCCGCTGCTGTTCATCCAGGCCCTCTCCGTTCTCAGGGCCGGACCACGGGCTTAGGCAGAGCAGCAACCAAGCCAAGGGAGCTCCATGCTTCCATCCCACTGGGGGAGCCAAAAGCCACCCACGTGATTTCAGAGATGGAGGAGTGCCGTGAAGGAAACAGAACAGGAGCCAGGATGGAGAGGGAGTGGGAAGGAGGGGCCCTGCAGCCCGCATGGTTGGGGGGCTTCCCTGTCTGTCAAGGGAGAAACAAAGTGACAAGAAGCAGGAAGCCAAGCAGAGTCCTGGGAAGTGTCCCAGGCAGAGGAACCAGCAGGCATAAAGGCCATGAGGTGGGCAAGAGCTGGATATGTCAGAGAATAGAAGGAAGGTGGTGGCTGGAACCATAGGCAGAGATTGGGTCGTGGAGGGCCTCGGAGGCATGACTGGGATGTGGGTTAGACTCGAAGTGAGTTGAAGGGTATTAGCAGGACAGCAGCAGGGTCTGGTTGGCGTTTTGTAAAGAGAACTGGCTTCTGGGAGGCAACTGGATTATAGGGGTGTTGGGGGGCAGTGAAAGCAAGAAGCAACCCTCTCGACAGCCTTAAGAGGTAAAATTTTTAGGATGAGGACACTGAGCACTGCCACAGGGTGGAAAGGGGTGGAAGGGGGTGCCACCAACAGCTCCCTTCACTGAGTGCTTGCACCACACCAGGCTCTGCACCTTGGCACTTTCACAGAAGAGGTGAAATTGCAAGCCCCAAGCCATCCAGCAGGTGCTGGGCCATGGCAGGCCCTGGCTGCTGCCTCTGAAGCCCACGCCCCATCCATGAAAGTGGCCCTCTGCTAGTGCTGAAGGGGGTGACAAGCAAGCCCCTGGGGGAGCCCCGGTTCTGAGTATGGCTGTAGAGCACATCTGCCCCCTGCCTCACTGCCACAGGAGTGGTTTATTCAATGTCACAGGCAGTGCTGGAGGAGAAACTACTTTGTGATATACTTGAGATCATTCATTGACATCAGCTGAGAAGATAGCTACCTATCCTAGCAAATGTTCAGTCTGGTTTGATATCATTCTATCACCTATCCCCATACTGAGAATTTGCCTCTTGCAAAAGGCAAGTGATATGGATTCACAGCACGGATTTGATTTTTTTCCATTTCACATGAACTTTGCAGCTGCATCTGAAAACCAATCAGTGTGGATGTGCTCAGACATGCTCTATGCACCACTCCTGCCATCTTCTCCCCTGGAAAGGGACTTCTCCTCATGTCTTTCCGTGAAGTGAGCCAGGTTCCTTAGGGGACTCACCTTTGTCTATCTACTACTGATTAGGGTCTATCCTCTGTGCACTTACACACGAACTTGTAGAGTTTTGGGTGGTAGAATTGCAAACCATTACTGTCTGGTAGAAAAAATAATCTCAGGCCGGGCGTGGTGGCTCAAGCCTGTAATCCCAGCACTTTGGGAGGCCGAGACGGGCGGATCACGAGGTCAGGAGATCGAGACCATCCTGGCTAACACGGTGAAACCCCGTCTCTACTAAAAAATACAAAAAACTAGCCGGGCGAGGTGGTGGGCGCCTGTAGTCCCAGCTACTCGGGAGGCGGGGGCAGGAGAATGGCGTAAACCTGGGAGGCGGAGCTTGCAGTGAGCTGAGATCCGGCCACTGCACTCCAGCCCGGGCGACAGAGCGAGACTCTGCCTAAAAAAAAAAAAAAAGAAAAAATAATCTCAAGGGTTAGTTTATTAACCCTGTCCAACATTAACCAATTTTGTATTGAACTTTGTAGTTTTATTTCGGTGTTCCCTATTTTCACTGATGATAAGCTCTCAGCCCCACAAATTCTCCTTGAAACAACTTTATCATCCTGCTGGTCCCTTCATTCATGAATTAAATATAAACTTTTGGCACATACCACTTTATATTTGTATGACAGTCACATTTCTAGTTCATTTACAATCATACTTTGACCGTGTTTTTATCTTCATTTTGCAAATGACAACACCGAGGCTGAGAGAAGCCAGGGAGCTGGCAGAAGCACACAGAGCTCGTAGGAGCATGGGCAGGGCTTGGACCCCGCTCTGTCCAATGCCAAGCCCATGGGCTAAGTGCCTTTGCAGTTCCCAAGTTGAAAAGAGCCTTAGAAATGATCTAAACAAGTTCCAGTCTGTTACAGGCCCGAACTAACTCTGAGGCCAGGAGTGGCGAGAAGTCTTGCTCACAGTCACACATTAGTAAAGGTCAAAGGGCAACCTTGGCAGAAAGGAAGATTTTTGGCTAACCATTGCCTCATCTTCTTACATTTATCTCAAGTCTTTGCTCAAACCAGGCCACCCACAAGGAGCAAGAAAGAGTGACTAGCACGCAGCGACATTTGTGAAGCCTGCCTTCACGTGCTTGCTGTCAAGGCAGCTCCGGCACAGGTCACTCCTGAGATTGTCAAGCAGGGTTCTGAGCTGGGGCCCCTGGAGGCTCTGAAGCCTCAGGGGTGGGCTGCCCAAGGTCTGTGCAGCCCCTAAAACTGTGTGCACATTGTGCTTATGTGCATGGTACGTCCGATTCTCAAAGGGATCTGCGACCCCAAAAATGTCACATACCCTTCTTTGAGAGACTGTCTCTAGAAGGCTCCTGTCAGAAGCAAATGAACTAACTGGGAAGAGACATGCGCTCATCTCCAAGCACTCGCATAGGTTAACCTGCTGAAGTGGGCCCAAGGATTTGTGAATATGAGAACAATGCGATTCAAAAGTCAGCCTTTGGGGCATCTCATTGGTCAAGCACCTGAAAGGCTCAGAAGCCATAAGAGCATGTGTGAGAGGCTAAGGCCCAGAGACCTATATACCTACATGGATGCTATTTCTGGTGGCAAAAGAGCAGCCAAGGGCCAGAGGGTCTCACCCAGCACAATGGGACTCTCCCCATGAAATCTCGGCTCCTTGAAGCAGGGATTCTTACCTGCTGTGCTGCCAAATATTCCAAAAGCTTCTGGAAGAGAGACTGGTGTATAGTAGATGCTCAATAAATATTTCTTGACTGAATGAGAATTGCCCAAAAGGAAAGAAATATGCCACTAACTGGTGATAACTATAAGATCCATGCCAAGGGCAAGACCCAAAAATGATAATAAAAATAGTAGTAACCAACACCTACTGAGCCCTTTGCAGTGTGCCAGGCTCTGTGCTAAGTGATCTGCACGCCTCCCCTATTTATCCCTCACAACAATTCCACAAGGCCACTGGACTATTGTTGGCTCCATTTCACATATGAGGAAAATGAGGTCCAGAGAGGTTCTATGATTTGCCTAAGGTTACACGGCTGGGAGTCCAGTCTGTAATCTGGACCAGGTCTACCTTAATCCACATCTTAACCACTGTACAAAAAACTGCCTTCCCTGGATTCATCAGAGAAGTGACAGAGGGAAAACCAGAGCAAAGAGAAAAAAAACTGTGAAGTAGGGTGAGAAGAGGGCAGTGCGGCAGCCAGAAGACATAACCTGTGTTGCAAAGCTCTCTAGAACAGCTTTTTTGAGACCCTGGAAGGGTGGTGGGTAGGGGAAGGGGAAAAGCAGCAAGACGTGGCAGAGGTTGCCAGGTGTTCCCAACCAAAATCCATTCTCCCCTTTTTCCTTCTTACAAGAACTGCAATTTGATTTGGCCACCCATGTGCCCAGATGAAAAATTACATTTCCAACTTCCCTTGCATCTTGGAGTAGCCAAGGTTTAAGTAGAAGTTGCTGAACAAAAAAAATTCCAGAAAAATATCTTTGAAGGAGGCTGACTCCGTTGGGAAATGTGCCCTTCCTTCACCATTTTCCTTCTTCTTCCTGCCTAAAGCCTATATGAGATGGCTGGAGTTCCAGCAGCCATCTTGAACCATGAGGTGACCTTGAGGATGGAATATAAAGCTTAAGAATGTTGGAGCAAAAGATAGAAGGATCCTGGGACTCTGACTCCCAGCTGGCTCTGGAGCTTCCATATTTTAATGTGAGAGAAAAACTCCCATATCTTAGTTGAAGTCATCTTTTTAAAAAGTTTTTATATTATGTAGAGCCAAACCCAATTCCAGCAGGCATAGAAGTCACCTTTGAGGAAAGACCAGCAGAGCTAGCAGTACCCAACACTCCATTTGCAGAAACATCGTCTTGCCAAGGCATGTGGAGGATGTGCAGGCACCTGTAGGCCTGACCACAGCAGAGAAGCAAAGCCCTGAGACGAAGGGAATAGGCCTCCCTCACACCCACACTGTCTCTTAGGCTGGTGACAAGGGAGAATTAGGAGGACACAAACAAGAAGTGGCTGAAATGTGAGTGAGTGCCAAAGAAACCAGCAACGGCAAAGAGAGGTATTTTCAGAAGGTGACAAAAACCACCTAGGAAAGGGATGCCCCCAGTGCTAAGACTGACATTCACCTTCTGGAAAGGCAGCAGGGTCACCCGTCCCCAGAGGACCCCCTGCATCCTACGTAGAAAAAGGCCAAGACCACAAAAGCATGTTGACCTGTGGGAAGAATTCAAGGCAGCTAGAACCAGAGCTGGGGCTGGAACCAGAACCTCCAGGGCCACCGCCAGGCCACAGGGGACCTTTGTGGGAATTAGAAAAAGGCATCCCTTCTTCAAGATGCTTCTATTTATTTGGAAATTATCAAAATAAATGTGCAAACCTACATCTATAATCAGAATGGTGTCCTTTAGAGGTGTCACCCTTGGGCAGTTGCACAGCCTGAGCAACAGAACATGGTGACCCTGCATAGCTGTCTGGTCCCACCACGCCTCCACCAACTTGTACGGCTCCAAAACTGGCCAAATGCTATGCACCTAAGGATGTCTCAGCCTTATTAAGTGATGATTATGTGAGGCCATGTGGCCTCTAATTAGGAAGACAGGAGGAATTTCCACTCTAAAAAATGATACAATGTCGAGTTTGGGCACCTGGGTTAAATAGTATTCATAAGAAGAATGCAGCTGTGTGGAGCAGGTGACAGTGGCACTAGGACCAGAAATTGCCTGGTCTGATAAGCATCGAGCACAGTGCCTAGGGAGAAGTCAGAGTCTAATAAGAAGTCGTGGAATGCATCAATCTATGACTAAATGAATGAAGGCATGAATATCTCTGAATTTTATTACAATTAATTAAAGCTACTTTATGTCATCTTATCAGTTTTTTCTCCCCTTGGGTGGAAGGAAGAACTTTTACAATTTACGCAATTATTTTAAACAACTAAATGCAAATGAGTACATTTCAATAAATTATTTAATTCTCCACTTTAATTCTCTACCCTACCCCTGTCCCAACTGCCAGAAAGAGAGAAAGAGATAGACCGGGTGCAGTGGCTCATGCCTATAATCCCAGCACTCTGGGGGACCGAGGCAGGTGGATCATCTGAGGTCAGGAGTTCGAGACCAGCCTGGCCAACATAGTGAAACCCTGTCTCTACTAAACATACAAAAATTAGTCAGGCATGGTAGTGGGCACCTGTAGTCCCAGCTACTAGGGAGACTAAAGCAGGAGAATCAGTTGAATCCAGAAGGCGGAGGTTGCAGTGAGCAGAGATCGCTCCAGTGCACTCCAGCCTGGGCGACAGGGCAAAACTCCCTCTCAAAAACGAAAAAGAGAGAGAGAAAGAAACCCAATTAAACTGCATCCATGCTTTCCAGCCAGCATCCAGCTGCTGACCTCACTACATCCTAATGCTGTTCTTACGGACCAACCACTACTTCCCCTGGAAGGTCCCTCTTCTTGGGGCTTCCTTGGGCCTTCCACGTCCATTTTGCACCTTGCTTCCTTGCATAGCTTCAGATACCAACTCTGGGACAAGCGGGGAGAAGCTAGCGTGTCCCGAATGAAGAAAGGGATAGGACTGAATCCCGTGCAGGGGAGATTCTTAGTGAGAACTGAAGTCCACCTGGCAAAGCCAACTGGTCCCTGACGCTATTCCCCCGGTTAGAAAAGCCACTATACTGCAGCAGGAAGAGAAGTAACTGCTGCACTTGTTGAACCTGCATCTGTGCCCGGCCCTATGACGGACATCACATGGATGGAAAAATGCTCCAGACCCTGGTTCAGAGGCCCTCGTTTCCTGCACCAGGTGTGTGACCTTGGGTGCATCCCTCTGCCACTCTGGAATTTCGCGTTCCCGTCTGAGGACACAGATGCTATCATCTCTAAAGCAGTGTTTCTCTACCACTAATGTGCACACAAATCCCCTGGGGACTTGTTCAGACGGGCAGGTCTGGGGTGGGCATGAGCATCTGTGTTACCGGACCAGCTCCTTGCAGAAGCTGATGCTGCCAGCCACAGGGCACCCTTTGAGCTGAGAGGTGCAAGGCCCCTCCCGGATCTCACCTGGGGCTGTGCCTCCTCCCCAGTGGCCAAGCAGAGAAAGAATCTCTCACCCTGAGTGAGGCTGGCAGCTGTCCCCCTACCTCCTGCCTCTGCCCTGGTGTGCCAGGCACTCTGATTTCAGGCACCGTTAGAATTTCACCCCAGCAAACAAAACAGCCAGCTGCGGCCCGAGCTTAGGGACGCAGACCGCTGCCTTCTGCTTTTTACTTTCCAAATGAAATTTGAGATGTCACTTGTTTTTTTAATCACAAAAAAGGCTGAGAAAAGAAAATAGATATTTCCTTCATGTCTGTCTCTGCTTCCTGCCTCCACTCACCACTTGCCAGAAACTAGTCTTGACATCCTCTTGCCATCGCACCCTCGAGCCCCCCCACTGGCGCCCTGTTCCCCCAACCCCTCCTGCCCTCCCCACCGCTCTCTGAGCGCACCTCTGGCAGAGCTGCCTTGCCAGGCTTATTTTTAACAGCTCTGATTGAAGCCGGGAGCCCGCTGACATTTACACTCCCTCATCATTATCAGCTCGAAGCTTCCAGCAGCCAAGCTAAAAAGGCTTCATGGAGCCCAAGCAGGAGGGGCCGGGAATGAAATGTCAGCAGCTCCTCACTCCCACCTCTTGCGGAGCTGCTTCGCCACCTGCCCACAGCACAGCCCACCCGCCCCAGCTCGACCCCGAGACAGGGGAGGCGGAGAGCCCCCTTCCCCAGCAAACCCAGAAAAACCCAGGGGCCAGTGGTTTTCTCGCTTCTAGTAACCACATTTTCTCTCTCAAGAATCAGGGCACGTGGTGTGATTTAGAAATGCATGGGTGTGAAAAGACTCATAGAGGCAGAAAAATTAAATCCCATTTAGTTTTGTATTTAATGAGAGCCACCAACAAGCCCTCCTGGGTGGCTTTACCCTCATTTGGACAAATTTAAACCGCCCAACCAGCTGTCTGCTGAACGTACAGCCTTCCTGCTCCTCTCTGGAGTTCTGTACCAGCCAAAGCGCTCATTTTTTCTCAGGGATACCAGGAGGGCAAGATGAGAGTGCACAGTGCCTGGCACCCAAAAGAGGCTGACTCTGCCCCCAGGCTCTTCACCAGCACCTGCCTAGCCTAGGCTGGGCTCCCACCCAAGGGCCTCCATGTCCTGCACACACACTCCTGCGTCTAACACTGCAACCACATCTCATCCTCGCAGCTACTACGCTGATGGGCCTGAGAAAGAGGATCCCAGAGCATGGAGCGTCTTGATGCTTTGCTGTCTCGGGAGAGATTCACTGTCGTGTTTTATGTCTGCTAAGCAAGGTCAGAGTTCATGGGAATGCATCTGGCTCATCTGGAAACTTCAGTGGTAGAAGGTCTCAGAGACCACTAAATAATTTACTCCCAGGTCATGGAGGAAATAATTTTTACAGAGAAAGCATTTCCAACTCAATGCACTAAAAGGTCATTTCATTAAGATGGTGGAGGTGGGGTGGGAGTTTAGAGGTGAGAACGATGCTTCTGTGGGAGGAAAAACTAGCTGTTACAAGCATAGAAAGAACACCCACAGTTTAGATTTCTTTATTTACCAAAGATGTCTTGCCTTTCCTATGTGGATGCTAATACAAAAACAACCTAAAACTTTTCATAGTGGGTGTTTTTTAAGTCTCAAGGAGCCCCCTCCAGGAAGTCTTCCCTGATTTACTCCACTCTGATCATTCATTCACTTTGCTATCCTGCAGCCCCCTGCTATATGTCTGGGTCTGCAATCTGCAGCCCCCAGCAAAATATTAAATTTCTCATTATTTTCACTATTCCAGGAAGGCCTTCCCCAGCCATACATAGTCTGTGGGCAGCCATCGGGCCTTGTACTTCTCTACCATGCTCTTCAGAGATATGGCAAGCTGTGTTTGCTTTGTTCAGAGTGCTTCCTTTCACTTCCACACGTACATTTGCAATCACCAGCCTAATGATTTTGTTAATGTTATCATTTTGATATTGCCATTTCAAATGAATCAGCAAACCCAGTTTATAGTCCAACCTGCAAAATTCTGATAGTGCTGCCAGCGACCAGGGTCTGGCAAAAAGAATAGCCTTGAACCATAACAGCTGGAACCACTATTCCTCAAGTGCCTTCCACAGATAGGACAGTGATGGAGTTGTGCAGGGAATGCGAACACGCATACAGGCACAGCCCTGCCCTAAGGAGTCCCGAGAAAACAGTGACCGGGATGACCCAGGTGGCTAAGAGTTCTGGGGCTCTCGCTATGGGCCAGACATGTTGCTGAGTCCCATTTTCTGTTCACAAAAGCCCCACTGCTGCTCCCAACTCAGAGCTGGGGAAGAGAGGCTGAGGAAGTGGTAACTGGGATGAAGCCAAGCTGCTAGGCAGGGAGGGGCAGGGGCCGGGTTTTCAGTCAGAGAAGACACCCCTCGGCTGGAGGGACCTGGGAGAGGTGAGGGCTCCTAGGGTTATGGTGAGGACTTGGCGAGGCAGAGCCAGTGAGCACAGGCAGGAAGCCCAGCGTGTGCTGGGACTAGAGCTGAAGAGCCTGGTGTCCACGTGGTGTGCACAGAGAAACAAGTTAGGAGTTGCCTGAGCTGGGCAGGTGCCCAAGGCCTTTGAATGCCATGTAAGGGAGAGGAACTTGAACCCACAGCCACAAGACCGCTGAAGACTTGAAAACAAGAGCGGATCAGCATGGTGTCTCAGGAAGACGACACCTAGCACCAAGTAGGATGGCTGGGAGAGGGGAAGGGCGGAGGAGAGTCCCTCGCGAGGCCACAATAGTCCTTAAAGCACCAGTGATGGGGCTCCCAACTCCCAAATGGAGGGATCTGGCTTCCCCCAGAAAGGGACAATGCCTGGGGACATAGGGGGCAAGAGTATCACGTGGCTGTCAGTAGGCACTCCAGAGCTGGCCTCACCAAGTGACCCTGGACAGTTCACTCAGCCCCTCCCATCCCCAGTTTCCTGAGCAATAAAGCAGCAGGAAATGAGACCAGCTCCTCACGCAGGGGTGTCAGGGGACCGAGGGAGCGAGCGTGTGTGACGTGCCCAGCCCAGCGCCTGGTTCCCAGTGCCCCTCACCATTGTTAGCTGTCATGATTAACGTGAACAGCAACAAGAGGTTGGAGTGCAGGTGTGTCCAGTCGGGGGAATGCTGTGACTGCCCCTCCCTCAGGCCATTAGGAACGTGAGACAGGACTAAGAGAAGGGCCAGGGCTTGACTTTGGGGCTCCTGGGGAAAAGGGAAGGCTGAAGCCACAGGAGGGCCTGAGATCTCAGGAAGAGTTCCAAGGAAGAGATGCAGGCAGACAGGCACCGCCGCACCAGCTCGGCCATCCAGAGCAGCAGGCTCAACACAGCTGAGCAGGGCTACAGCCACCTCGGAGTTTCTAAAAGTCAAAACTGCACCAAGGGAAGAAGGGAAGAAGACCCCAGGTGCTGCGGGAGGTGGGGCGGTGGGGAGGTGCGGCAGGCAGAAGCCAGGAGGAGAAGCTCCTGGACCTGTTGTACATCTGGGTAGGTGTCCGTCTGTCTGTCTCTGGCTGCTGCTGGCTCACCCAGTGTCCATCTCTGCCTGTGGCCCGGCCCTCTTTCTCTGCAGGTGTACATATGTGTGTGTCAGGTACGCAGGGAGTGGCGTGCTTCCAGTCTTTCCTTTCACTTATCCTTTTCGAATAAATCCAACTTGATGGTCCCCTGCCCTGACCTAGGAGCAGGGAAAGGCAGTCCCAGAAGGAGAGGGCAGCTCTGGCACCTTCTTGCCTGGGGGAGGCCAGAGACCCCGGGCAGTGGCCCCACAGCGTCTGGTTACCATGAAATGGAATTTATACATGAAAATCAGGAGAGAAGCCAGCCCAGGGCACACCAGTCACGGCTGTGACAGAACTGACAGCTAATTAGTAAGCTCCATTTGAGCCTCACGTTGAAAAGCCATTTAATAATTAAATGTCTTATCTGTATTTAAAATCTTCTGACAATATATACTTAGAGTATGGCCAGAGAACCAATTTTCTCACTTCCATCACCCTAGAAGACACAATATTTGAATCCAGGCATCTCCCCATTGACAATAAGTGACAAGATGTCACACGATTTGAATCAGGAAGTGTTCTAGTGTTGGAGACCCTTCCTGCTGGCTCTTGGATTGATACAGCACAGAGACTTCGACTCAGAAACATGTTTGGCATGAATACGCCCCTTCCCAAGTCATTGAGCTGGGACCGGGCACTCAGGAAGTGGGTGAGGGGACCGTCGGCCCCGCAAGGGAGGCACAGCAGGAGTGGTTCACCTGCGTGCAGCCAGCAAGAGGTGCACTGATTGTGCAGCAATAATAAAATTTTTGGCCAGGTGCAGTGGCTCATACCTGTAATCCCAGCACTTTGGGAGACCAAGGCAGGAGGATCACTTGAGGCCAGGAGTTCAAGACCAGCCTGGCCAACATGGTGAAACCCCATCTCTGAAAAAAAAAAAAAAAAAAAAAAGAGCCAGGCTTGGTGGCGCACACCTGTAATCCCAGCTACTCGGGAGGCTGAAACAGGAGAATCACTTTAACCCGGGAGGCAGAGGCTGCAGTGAGCCACAATCGTACCACTGCACTCCAGCCTGGGCAACAGAGTGCGACTCTGTCTCAAAAAACAAAAAATGTGAAACAATAATTGTTTATTCATCCATTAAAATAATGATCATAACAACAAAACCAATAATAAAAGTCAGTTCACTTTTCATAGCATCACACACTGGCAATTTTAAGACATGTCAGTGATACAGTACTCCTCCCCACCAGGGAGGGGCTCCCATTGCCACCCCTTGATATGCCACTGCCTCAGCCTTAGGTGACCACAAGGGCAAATGGTCTGGAAGCCACAGAGCTCCCTGGCTTGCTCAGGGAGGAGAGGAAAAGTGCTGCTGCATATTTCTAGGGACGGTGCAGACGCAGGCCGGTTTGGGCCCCATGGGTATTATCTGCCCACCTACAAGAGCAGAAAACAGAAAGGGAATGCACCTCTCTGTGCATCAATGAAGCTGAACCCCTTCACGCTGGCACTGAGCCCTTAACGTTGCCAGTGTCCCCAAGGGGACTGTGGAGGCCATGCAGCACTAGGGAGGGAGAGCAAATCCCAAAGACACATTCAGAAGCCTCACAAGGAGACCAGATACAGGTGGAAGAGAGTCATAGTCCTCCCGCTGGGGACACAGATGGAGTGTGTGCAGAGAAGAATGGAGAGGGAGGCACCAGAACCAGCTTCCTGGGTCCTCTTCTTATTGGATGGAGCGCTCCTCCCCAGACAACCCAGAACACTGCTGTCCTCACATCCAGGACAACCTCTCAGGGAGCAGAAGGCTGTACTTCCATCTCCCCTCCTGGAAGCAAAACTTCTCTACTTTCTCTGGCCAGCCAAAGAAGCTAGTGAACCCCTAGTGCGGGAGTGCACACACAAAGGAACTCAGACCCAGGGGGGAATTTAAACATGACCTAGTTCAACTCTCTCTTCTGGCAGATGAAAAGAAAGCCCAGAGAGGTCAAGTGCCTTCTCTGGACTCACGCAGTTTGTTAGCTGGTGCTCTTCCCATCGCCCCCACCCACCATGCTGCTCGGAGCAATGTCGTGTCACAGAGCCATTGCAGTCAGCCTGCCCTCCTCTGACAGCTGTGCCAGGGAGGATGCACTGCACATGCCTCCTGGCCTCAGACAGCAGCCTGGACTGGCCGTGAACAACCGAAGCATGGCCCCAGTACCAGGCAGCACCAGCCCTGCTCTGGGGGTGGATATGTGTTTGCATGTCTGGAGTGCTGAGTCACGCCTCTTGAGTCACAGCCAGTAAGACTAAATATCTCTCCCACGATCTGATCACTGTTGGAACTGGCCTGAACTGTCATTAAATTCAGGAGTGTCATGGATCTTGGAAAATACTAATTGCCCCTGACCCAGCTGGGATCCTGCCCTCAGGGTGATCCCTATTCTCCTGGGATCAAATGTCACTTCTCAAAGGGTGGTCGTGGACCGGCAGGGTCAGCCTCACCTGGCAGCTTGTATGAGCAGAATCAGGCTCCTCCTGAACCTCCTGAATCAGGACCTGCATTGACACAAGATCCCAGGGTGATGTAGATGCACATTAAAACCTGTGAGGTGGCCGGGCACGGTGGTCATGCCTGTAATCCCAGCACTTTGGGAGGCCAAGGCAGGTGGATCACCTGAGGTCAGGAGTTCAAGACCAGCCTGGCCAAAATGGTGAAACCCTGTCTCTACAAAAATTCCCAAGCATGGCGGTGGGCACCTGTAGTCCCGGCTACTCAGGAGGCTGAAGCAGGACAGTCGCTTGAACCCAGGAGGCGAAGGTTGCAGTGAGCCAAGATTGCACCATTGTGCTCCAGCCTGGGCGACAGAATGAGTAAAACTCCATCTCAAAAAAAAAAAAAAAAGAAAAGAAAAAAGAAAAAGAAAAGAAAGAAAGGGGAAAAAAAAGCTTGTGAGGCACTGCAGGGAGGCACTGCAGGGACATGCAAAGGTGACAACCTTAGAGACTGCCAAAGCTCACTCTGGACACCATCAGAGGCCATCGCAGACTGTCCTTCACAGGATGTGTGTGTGACATGCTGCCATGATCACTCTGTAACAGTGGCACAGGGGAGGATGAGGGAGGCCCGGCTCAGCAGCAGCTCAGGGTACTGAGTCGTAGATGACAGCAAGCTCAATGTGCACCGTTGCGTGATGTCACAGTGCAGCCGCCAGGTTGGCAGACCTGCTTATATACAGTGTCCAGGGAGCGCAGGCCCTGGGGCCCCACAAACCTGGGTCTGTGTGCCCACTCTTCATTAGCAGCTCCAGGACCAAGTGTGTTCAGGTCTCTGGAACTCACTTCCATATCTCCACTGTGATGTAAGGATGTGCACGGATCCTAAATATGAGAAGCTGGCAATCACCAGGTCCCTGGCAGGTGCTCAGAGTCTGAGCTACCATCAAAATCTAGGGCGCAGGGGGAGGCTAACTGCTTCTCTGAATACCCTAAGGGGGGCAGATCTAGGCCAGGTGACCAGGGCTTGCAAGTCCCAGGACAGCAGGTTGGGCTTGGTGCCCGGAAGAACTGATGAGCAGCTTCAGCCATGCAGTCGAGAGACTGTATGGGCAGCAACCTCTCCAATAGCAAGCGTCCAGCAAGGATAGGTTCGAGTACATCAGGGAGTCCAGGAGAGGGCTGGCTGCATGCCTGGGAGGGGCGATGAGATGGGGAGTCGGGTGCTTCCTCATTTCTGCTGCTCTAAGGTAACGCGGCCAGCCTTCTCCAAGATCCAGACAAGGTCTCCTGCTTCCCCTCTCTTTGCAGCAGGACAGATCAGGACAAAGCCATGCTGGAGTGAGGACCACACACCTGCCAAAAACCCCCAACACTCTTTTTCACAGCAGCAGCTTCCAAGCAACTCCCAGTGCCCTCCCACCTGCTAACCAGAAAGGAACCCACCATTGGTCTCCTTAGTAACGACTTCCAAGGCCCCTTGGTGAGGATTTTAACAAGCTTCCAGCTCTCTCCTAAAACTGCCTAATTTTTACAACAATCAGACTCCTTTTTTCTCCTCTAAACGTTTATTTTAGCACATCTGAAAAGCGCACAGTGTGATTTCCAGACCCAAGTTAGACAGCGATTTCTTCATGCAGTACAACGCCCTCCATTAATGAATCCTCTGGGAATGAAGTTCCTTCTAACAAAAACACTGTTCAAAATAAAGCTGGAAGAAAACCTCACACAGCCCCTAAGACAGAGACATGAGTGTTGTTGCCCAGTCACAACCATGACAAGGCGGTGTAGTTACACGGTAGGGTCAGAGGTGGGCAGTCTCCAGCCATTCCCAGCAGGTGACCTTGCCCGGTTACTTGAGCTTCAACTTGGTTTCGTTGTCTGCCAGATAAGGATGATGACAGGCAACTCCCACGGCAGGAGTGCAGACTACAGAACACTCACTCATGCAGTAACTACCTGCTGAGCAGCCCCTGTGCACCAGGCCTTGTTCCTGGGGCGGGGATACAGCAAGGAACACAGTCCTGCCCTGTGGAGCCCATATTCTGTGGTGTAGCGGGTGGAATTGAGTACTAAAGAGAAGAATCAAGCAGGTGAGGGGTAAAAGCACTGGGGATGCCGAGTGGGAGTTATCTTTTTCTAGGGTGGTGGGGAAGGTCTTTGAGCAAAGACCTAAAGGAAGAAGGGAGTGAGCCCCATGGGTGTCTGGGAGAAAGAGTATTCTAGGCAGAGAGAACAGTCAGTGCCAAGGTCCGGAAGCAGGAATATGCTTGGTGTTCACGGAAAACCAAGGAGTCCAGGGTGGCTGGAGTGAGAAAGGGGAAAAGTAATCAAGAGTAGGGATTTTGGATGTCACTGTGATGAAGCAGTAGCCATCAGAGGGTTCCAAACAGAAGAGTGACCAACATTTAGAACATGATGCACGTAAGGCACCAGGAACATGCCTTGCACACAGTAAGTGTTCAATTAACATCAGCAACTGTTATATACCTCAGTTTCTATCCAGTCACTCCACACATAAGCAAATGTACGTGCCCACTCAAAACCCTTCAATAACACCCCGCTGCCTACTGAGGCATCCCAGGCCCTTCAGTCTCGGATGCAAGCCCCTGTAACAAGGCCCAATCCACACCTCCAGCCCCCACCCCACCACACGTGCCCAGCTACAGCCTCCCTCTCCCTGAGTCCACACATCTTCCCTCGTCTTTGCTTTCACCTGTGCAAGTTCCTTCCTCCTCTCAGCACCTCCTGAAGTCCTACCCAACGTCACAACCCATCTCAAAGGCCGCCTCCTCCATGAACTCATCCCTCATGCTCCCAGAGGGGTGTCAGGCCTCCCACAGATTGCCAAGCATGCTGGGTCACGCATGGATATCTCATCCTTGATGCTGGTCTCATCTTCCCAGCAAACCCCACCTCCCACCCTTGTCACTACCCATGAGATGGTGACCTACCGAGCTTATCCGCGGGGCTTAGCCCCAGTGCTGAATAAGCCACTTTTAAATTCAGCTGAATAACACCAATAAATGTACGACTCCTATTTGACCCCCTCCACGTGACAGAGACCTGGCCAATACTTAGCCAAGATGCTGAGGGGGCAGAGCTGGCTCCTTCCAGTGTCCTAGGGACCAGCATAATTATAAATGGAAAGAAGGGGGGTATGCCCCTTCCTTAACATAAAAAAGTCAGCAGGAAAAATAAATCTGACAACTGCTCAGTTCCATTCACCACCATCTCCGAACGTAGATGCAGGTAAGTTATTTGACAAGATAAAAACAGGTCATGATGAAGAAGATGAGGAGATTCAAAAACACACACACAAAGGCTGAGCGGGGGTGCCTGGTCACACTCAAGCTCTTTTGTGTGCAGAAAGGGCACCTTGTACACATAAATGAGGCCCCAGGAGCAGCAAGAACCAGATGAAAGGGAACCCAAGGCCCTCCTTGCCAAGTCAGTGGCAGGGAGCGCTCTGGCTACATCACAGAGGCCTCCAGTGACCGTGGTGTAATGAGAGCAGGGAACGTAAATCACCATCCCTGTCTTTACAGAAAACATATCAAAGACTGCTGAACTCCCACATGATTTTCTGAAGCGGGCAGAAGAGATGGCAGATCAAACCAGGGTCAGAATCTTCCAGATGACTGCCTAACCAGATGTGGATAATCACAGGACCACAGGGCATCTCCGGAAGCTCTTAATTGAGGAGCTCGAAGTGAAAATGGGGCCAGGACACATGAACTGTTGTTAGCCATGGCCCCTCTGGAGGCCACAGGTAACAACATTTCAAGCCATTTCACCAGGTTAGCCTCAGCCCAGACTCTGCCCAGGGCCAAGAACAAAACAGAAAAATTGACCAGCCAGAGAAACAACCACACCCAGAATCTGGTCTCGAGGCCTCTGCCAAGGGCATCATCAGGTGGATGCTGGGAAAGGCATGCGGGAGGTCAGGATATAGGACAGAACCTCCAGGCAAGAAGGTCCTGCAGATAGTACCCATAGTGGTCATCCACTGGTTTTTGTTTTGTTTTGTTTTTGTCTGCAGCTTCTGCTCACCCTACTTCCCAGGGACTTCCCAGTGGTAACCCCAACTTTTGTCTGGAGATCTGCCCCTCCCAAACTCTGGTCTTGTGGTCAGGTGGAGATGACCAGCTCCAGGGCCAGCCCATAATTTCCCTGGCCATGAAGATTAGTTCTAGATGGAAACAGAATCCCATCAAAGCCATTATGATGGTGTGAGACTTCTGAGGCAGAGGCTAACATCATTTCTGGGGGACTTGGAGGTAAGGCAAGGCCAGAACTGGAGCTGCTGTAAACATCTTGGGACATGAATGAAGAAGGGGAGAATCAGAAATCAGGCCTACGTGGAAGAGATTAGGGGAGGGAGAGAGACAGAGAGAATGAATGAGTGAATGAATGAATGAATGAATGAATGAATCTTGGCCCTGGTAGCATCATTTGAGCCCCTGATCAGGCCTCATCTGACTCAGGTCTGCCAGACTGCAAAGGAAGGAAGCTAATGGGTACTGAGTGTTTATTGCCTGGTGCAGTGCAAGTGTTAGTGTATTTAGACCTTGCAATGACCCTGGGAGGTAGGCTTATTTGGGGGAAATATTTATTTGTAAATAAGGAAACAAATTAAAGTGTTGCTTTTTTCTTTTAAACTTGCCCAATTAGGTCATTCACGCATGGTGGAGACAGAATCTAGAGACCAGGGATCAGCCCCAAGGCTATGATCTTTGTGCTGTGCCGCTCTACCCCTGAGCAGACAGGCCAGAGGTCCAGAGAGGGCTGTACTGGCAGAGTTCATATTTTGATAACTGAACCCTGGAGTAAGCCTGCCCTGGAAACGTCAGCTCAAGGGACTGACGGGCACAATGCTCTTTGGGAGAGAAATGCCACATCTGCAGCGACATGCATCGTGACACTCTCCAAGGACTGGGGAACCAGCGGAAGGGCAGCTGATACATGTCAAGGCACACAGTAATCCTGGGTAATCCATTCAGAGCTGGCAGTAATCTAAACTTTCTGTACAGCAGTAACTCTGAGCTATCAGTCACAATGCAAGAGGGAGCCTTGAGGGTCCTCCAGGATGTTTGCCAAGGGCACAGGCCCAAAGCCAGAAAAGGCACCCAACAGGAATACCATCAGGAAGATGTTGGAAACAAAAGACAAAGCACTCTACCTGGGGGAAGTACCCCTGCAGCTGGAGGGGCCTCCTGGAGACATGCTCACCTGAGCTGGCTCACGTGCTGCTGAGGCTGGATGGAATGGCACATGGCAACATGCTTTGTCAATGGTAACATGTTGTTATTTTAACTCTATGATTAGTTTGTAAAGACTCACTCAGCCTCCTTTGTTAAATAAAACCCCGATCTCTCCCCAGGTAAGGCAGGGCAGCTGGCCAAGGGACGCCGCCTCTATTCCCCAGGCCTCCCCTTCTCCCCGGATACCTCACATCCTAACTGCATCACACAAGCCCTCAAAGCTCTGCTGATTCCCCTTGACACTGGAGCCCTTTTGGTCATGGACCAATTCCTGTTCTCAAAGACCTTTCTCTTTATGCCATAGAGGAATATTTGAAGAATACTAAAGAAAAACAAAGGAAATTGCAAGGAAATGCACAAGCAGCTTCCCCCAAGGTCCAGTTGGGAAAGTCCAGGTCCTGCCTTGCTGAGGCCCTGCCAAGGCTCAAAGACCCTGCCCCATCCCCACGTGCTGCCCTTTGAGCTGTGAGTAGGGTAGAGGACAGGGAGCCAACCCATTGGGCCAACTCCCTGGGGAGCTCAAGCAGGAGCTGGGCCAGGGACAGGTAGGTGCCACCCCCACTACCCACCAACCACACTCGAGGCCCATGTCACCCACACAAAGGAAAAGAAGACAAACCGAGGGGTCACTAACCTGTGGGCAGGACCAGCAGCACTGCACGAAGAGAGATGAAAGGGGTGAGGCTCCGGTCCAGAGGTAAACACAATCCTAAGTGACACACACACACGTGCCCAGCTCTTCCCTGCCCCGAGGTATCTGCCCCAGAGTTCACTGCCTGGGCTGCCCTCCTTTCTTCCTATCTCCCCTCCCTTAGGAAGTCCTGTGACCCCTACCATCTTCCACCTCTCTAGGGCTGGTTGTGCCGTCCCCTGGGGTGGCATCAGCACCCGGTGGTCGCCTCTGTGAGGACCTTCTGGAAGGTGCAGCAGGAGAGGTGGGTAGGAGGATAGGCTCTCCTTGCTGCCTGGGTTTACATCCCAGCTTTGCCACTTCCTTTGTCATTTTAACCACGTCACTTCACCGCTCTGTGCCTCAGTTTCCTCCTCTGTGAAATAAGGAGAGTAACAGTGCTGAGGAGTGAATAAAATAGTTCCCAGGAAGCACTTGGCTCATGCAGTAAATGTGAGTTTTCATGCTTTTAACTTGTCCTTTTCCTCCACCAAATCGAGAGCTCTCGAGGGCCCAGGCTCCATGTCACCCCTCCCTGCAGTGCCCCCAGCACACCAGAACATCCACCTCCCCCATGGCAATGGTAGCAGCCACCCAATGGGGCCCTCACGAAAGGCCCAACATGGTATCTGCTGGTGGTTAAGAGCCAGGTGCAGTGGTTCACGCCTGTAATCCTAGCACTTTGGGAGGCCAAGGCGGGTGGATCACGAGGTCAATAGATCAAGACCATCCTGGCCAACATGATGAAACCCCGTCTTTATTAAAAATACAAAAATTAGCTGGGCATAGTGGCATGTGCCCGTAGTCTCAGCTAGTCGGGAGGCTGAGGCAGGAGAATCACTTGAACCTGGGAGGTGGAGGTTGCAGTGAGCTAAGATCGTGCCACTGCACTCCAGCCTGGTGACAGAGTGAGACTCAGTCCCAAAAAAAAAAAAAGCCACACTCGGGACTCGGTGGTCCTGAGATCACGCACAGGCCCAGGGTCGGAGTGCAGTGACAAGGAACAAGTTCCTTTACTTCTTGAGCTTCAGTTTCCTCATCTGTAAACACGAAACAAAAATTACAATCTAAAAAAACAAATAAAAGGCCAGGCATGGTGACTCACACCTATAATCCCAGCACTTTGGGAAGCCAAGGTGGGAGGACCACTTGAGGCCATGAGTTCAACGCCAGCCTGGACAACATAAAGAGACCTCATCTCCACCAAAGAAAAAAAATAAAACCAACCTCACAGAGTTACTGTGAGAAATAGGTGAAAAGACACTTCAAGAGCTTAGCACAGTACCTGACACTTAGTAAGTCACAATAAATACAATGGGTTCGTTTTTAGCGATAATGATGCCGGCAGTCCTATCTGTAATGAGCAGTGAGTGCTCCGAGACCATCTGCAACCTCAGCTACTCTCTCCAGAGGTGCTTAAAGGAAGAAAGTAGGGCAGAAGGACTGCCTCCGAGATGCTCAGGGAGGAGAGGTGATCAGAAGAAGGTTCTGGAAACATCCCGACAGGAAACCTTCCCAGTGAGAAGCTGTGGGCTCCTGCCGCTCCCTGCATCTCTTGCTCTCTCTAACTCTGCCATCTTCCCTCTTCACCCCATTAGCCTTGTCAAACAGAGAGGAAGGGATGAAAGGACGGAGTTTGGAAATTAACATTTCAAAGTAAATACTGGAAGAGTGCTGCCTGAGCCTTGGAGTGGCAGGTGCACAGAGGAGGGGTGAGGGGCGGGTCTGGCGTGTGTGCTCTCCACAGCTTTTGTGCCTGATCAGTCATCTCATTTCCCTTCCGTAGCACATTAAAGAGAAACATCGCCGACAAACCTCTCAGTCCCCGCCAAGCTGTTGGGTGCAAGCTGAGCCAGCGGGCAGACACAGCCCGGTCCTCCTGGCTCTTCTCTTGCAAACCTCCATCAAATGGGCCAGAATTTGAGTGGGAAAGAACACTGTGTTCAGCTCAGTTTACTCATATACCACACCCAGGCAGTAGTTAGGACAGACCTCTAATGCCTTCCCAGAAGAGCCCAGAGCAAAGGGCCAATCCCTTATTCATTGACCCACTGTCCATCCAATAATCACTGAAACTAGATTTTACTTTTAAAATATGTGTCGGCTCCTTCTTTGCCTATCACGGAATGAGGACATCCTGTGCCTGGGAAGAAGGCACAGAAACAATTCCACAGCTTGAAACCATATAGAGGTGCCAGCCCTTCACTCAATGCCTAATCAAAACAGTTCCAATGACAGAGCCTCTCTTCATAGGCTTTACATTTGCAAAACGATCTGCTAAGACCCAGTGGAGTTGATGCACATGCCCATGACCTAGCAATTCCACTCCCAGGTATTCACCGAAGAAGCTCTCCCAACTGTGCACCAGGAAGCACCTGCCAGGATGTTCCAAGCATTATATGCAACTGAAAAACCTGAAAACAATCCAAATATACACCCAAAGGAAAGTGGGTAAATTGTGGTAATGCCACATAATAGTGAAAAATGCATGAACCACAGTCCACATCATCATGGATGAATTTCAGAAATGTAATGTTGAGTCCAAAAAATAAAAATAAAACCAGGCTCTTAAAAGGAATATACATAGTTTGATTTCTTTATGAAAAAGTTGGAGAATAAGCAAAAGTTAAGCTAAGGCTTAGAAATATACATCTACGTAGCAATACCAAAAAGAAAATCAAGGAAGTTATAAACACAGAAGTCAGTACAGAGGTTCCCTCTGGAGCTGAGGCTGGGGTTGAGCTGGAGAGGGCATGGGACCTTCCTGCAGCTTTGCTATGCTCTTTTGCTTTAGTCTGGTGGTGAATTCATGGATACTCATTTTATTATTATGCTTTGCCACTAACATTTACATTAAGACACATTCTAAATTTTCTTTTGTTACCAAAAAAAAAATCATTTCTAAAGCATTATTTTCAAACAGAGGGTTGGCCAGGCACGGTGGCTCATACCTGTAATCCCAGCACTTTGGGGTAAATCGCCTGGGGTCAGGAGTTTGAGACCAGCTGGCCAACATGGTGAAACCCATCTCTACTAAAAATATAAAAATTAGCCAGGCCTGGTGGCAGGTGCCTGTAATCGCAGCTACTCAGGAGGCTGAGGCAGGAGAATTGCTTGAACCTGGGAGGCGGAGGCTGCAGTGAGCCGGGATCGCACCACAGCACTCCAGCCTGGGTGTCAGAGCGAGACTCTGTCTCAAAAAAAAAAAAAAAAGAAGAAAAGAAAAGAAAGAGGGCTGACCCTAATATAGGTAAGGACATCTGAAGGCAAAAAGGGACTCCAAATGCTTCAGACGGCCAGCCGAGAGTCCGAGTCATTAAAAACCACAGAGACAAATGAACAACAATAATGGCTGTATTCACTGAGTGTCCATCATGTCATCGGCACACGCTAGACTCTACAGAGATTATTCTAATTCTCACAGTCACTATGCAAGATGGGTGTCATTATCACCGTGGAAACTACAGCTCCGATAGGTGAGGTGACAAGGCCAGGGTCATCAAGCTGCTCCCGCCGCGGAGTGAGAAACCAAACACACCCTGTCTGTCCACGCCTACAAAGACTGCATCTTTCCATGATGCCAAGCAGCCTCTCAAATATTTATAGACATAAATGGTGAATGAACCAAAGCGCAATTCAATCCAACACATATTTATAAATATTTATAACCAAATGTTTTGCTTTGATAATGCCTATTCTCTGAAGTGCCTGGTGTCAGACAAACAGGGCTTTTGCTGCGGGAGCCGGCTGCAGCTCACCTGGGAGCGTTCGCTCGTTTCCATGAACACACGCTTATGTCTGCGCTCGCATCCATACCCAGATGGCCCACAGCCCTGTTACTCATAGTCGTCAATTTAACACACCGTGAAAATAAGACTCGGGTGCCCAGGGACCACAGGATGCTGTTTGTGAGGGAATTTGTGCCTCTCTGCTGCCTAAAACCTGCCAGAGGCTCCCCATCACTTTCAGGATTAAAGCCAAGCCCCTCAGCTGAATGGTGTGTCCTTGCTGAACGCGCCAAGCTTGCCCCTTCCCACTCGCACCTGCACCCTGACCTGACAGGTCGGCTCCATTTCTGGGTTCTCAAACATATCACGTTCCCTTCGCTGTCCAAGGCTACACAGGCTGTTCCCTCTATCCTTCCCTTCTTCACCTCTCTCTTGGCCTAGTTAAGGTCTCCTAGACCCTCAGAGCCCAGCAATGATGCCCCCTCCTCCAGGAAGTGTCTGCCAAGCTTCGCTGCCGGGCTCCACCATTCCCTGACAGTGCCCCGCGGTACTCACCCCTTGGCACCAGCTCTCTCTGTTTTCTCCTCCATCCTCCCACGGTTCTGAGCTCCTCTTTCTGCATCCACAGCCTGTAGGCTGGGAGACATGAATTCAGAGCATACTATAAATAAAAGTGTGTGTCTCCTGGGCCTCAGGTCCCAGGACCACATAAAGCAATGGGCCAGGACAGATAATCCACACTCATGGGCAGGACCTGTGCTGAGCCTTCACAGCACTGTCCAGTTTAATCTTCACAACCACACTGTGAGGTACTACCATCCCATTTCACAGATGAGGCAATGAGATTTAGAAAAGTCCAGTATCAGGAACGAAACCACGCAATCTGTAACCCAAGACTGACTCCAAAGCCCATGATCTGTTATTTGCTTTTTGTTTTGTTTTGTTTTTTTGAGATAGGGTCTCACTCTGTCACCCAGGCTGGAGCTCAGTGGCACAATCTCTTCAACCTCTGCCCCTTGGCTCAAGCAGTCTTCCCACCTCAGCCTCCCAAGCAGCTGGGACCACAGGAACATGTCACTGCGCCCAGCTAATGTTTGTATTTTTTGTAGAGACAGGGTTTCACCATGTTGCCCAAGCTGGTGTCAAACTCTCAGGCTCAAGTAATCCTCCCACCTTGGCCTTTCAAAGTGCTGGGATTACAGGCATGAGCCACCACGCCCAGCCCAGTTATTAAATGTTTTAAATAAGCAATTGGATGCCACTAGATCTTGAAATCAGAGGACTTTAGGCCTGAAAGGTATCTTGGAAAGCAATATCAAATTTAGTGGTCATTTTTGTGTCCCTGATCATTTTTTTCTAATCATCTACAAAGATGCATTAATTGATTATAATTATATATAATTTGATATACAGCCTCTTGCAATGTCAAAGGATTGCTCATCTGAATCAGCTCTTCCGAACATTTTTCTTTCTTTTTTGGGGTTTTTTGTTTCTGTTTTTGAGATGGAGTTTCACTCGTTGCCCAGGCTGGAGTGCAGTGGCACTGCAACCTTTGCCTCCCAGGTTCAAGCGACTCTCCTGCCTCAGCCTCCCAAGAAGCTGGGATTACAGGCATGTACCACCATACCCAGCTAATTTTGCATTTTTAGTAGAGAAGGGGTTTCACTACATTGATCAGGCTGGTCTCAAACTCCTGACCTCAGGTGATCCACCCACCTCAGTCTCCCAAAGTGCTGGGATTACAGGCATGAGCCACCATGCTCAGCCCTGAACATTTTTCTTTTAGGATTTTTTTTTTTTTTTAGACAGAGTTTTGCTCTTGTTGCCCAGGCTGGTGCGCAACGGTGCCATCTCAGCGCACCGCTACCTCTGCCTCCCGGGTTCACGAGTTTCTCCTGCCTCAGTCTCCTGAGTAGCTGGGATTACAGGTATGCACCACCACACGTGGCTAATTTTATATGTTTAGTAGAGACAGGGTTTCTCCATGTTGATCAGGCTGATGTGAGTTTTATGGGTTCCAAAGGGTGGCCTGACCTGGTATAAAGCCACGCCTACAGTCACATGGAGAGTCTCACTAGACTCCCAGATGGGGCAGGGGTGGGAGTGAGGCATTGAGGGGAAGACATCCACCCCCCTACCCGGTGCCTAAAGCCACTCCAGCTCTCCCAGCCCCTCAAGATACTCAGGGACTGTCCTAGCAAGGCAAGGAGTGAGGACAAGGGACCTGGCAAAGGAGCACCCACCTGCCCAGCTTCTGACCACGTCACAGTGTAACTGTCTATGGTGATAATGTTACAAGCCAGGGGAGCAAAGGACAATTCACTGCAACACTTAGGGTCAACATGGAACAGCCACGGAGGCCCTGAGCCCCCTCAGAAGCACTCACGCCCACTCTGGGGCCTGCCCACGGGAGGCCAGTTGATGGAAAGGGGACCCAAGTGATCATAGAAACAGCAGAGGGAATTATTATTGCACATTCTGAAGTCTTCCTAGTAAGATCAAAAGTACAGGCTGGGTGCAGCAGATCACGTCTATAATCCCAGCACTTTGGGAGGCCAAGGCAGGAGGATCATTTGAGGCCAGGAGTTCAAGACCAGCCTGGGAAACAAGACCAGCCTGGGCAACAAAAATTTAAAAATTAATTCGGTGTAGTGATGCACACTTGTAGTCCCAGCTACTCTGGAGGCTGAAGTGGGAGGATCAGTTGAGCCCAAGAGGTTGAGGCTGCAGTGAGCCACGACTGCACCCTGCACTTCAGCCTGGTGACAAAGTGAGACCCTGTCTCAGAGAGAAAAAAAAGGACAAAGTAGGTGATGGAGTCATCTACCTGGATACTTAGAGTCATCCCTTAGCTCAAGGAAGAGTCCTAAGGAAGCTCGTCTCCCCAGCATCTCTAACCAAAAAATAAAAATCTAAATCCAAGCCCTCACTAGCTGTGTGATGTTGGGCAAATTCTTGGCCACTGTGAATTTCAGTTTCCTCCTCTATGACATGGGGATAATAATAATTCCAGCTTCATGAAGCTGTTGAGAGGATTCCATAAGATAATGATGGAAAACCCTTAGCACATGATAAATGGCACCTCATGCTGTTGTGACGGTTCCTGCCGTGGCCCATGACAGTCTCTGCTGTCTGTCTTGTTCACCATCACTGCCTGGTGTCAGATTAGACGCTCAGCAAATAGCAGTGGCCTGGCAGAGCACAAAAGGGCCCTTCCCATTGTGATATCGGAGGCCATGTGAGCTTCAAGGAAACATTTGGATCATGGAGTCTGAAGGCTGGCCCAGCGCAGGGGCCCCTTCCCGGCTTACCCATAAGGTTGGTTTAGGGATTGCCTACCTGGGCTCTGCTTGACCTTGCCCAGGGCCAGAGAGCTCACTACGGCTTGAGGCTCAACATCCACTCCCAGCCTGCTGTTCCTTGGAGTTGCCCTGAGACCTGCCTGCCGGTACTCACCCTACTTCTTCTGGAGAACAGAGAGTAAGCCCACTCATTCCCATGGCCACATCCATGCCTTCAAATCCTCTCAGCAGCTCTGGAGACCTGAAACCTCTTCAGTTTCTTCACTGACCCCTCACAGGTCCGGGGGCCAATTCTGGGTGCCTGTAAGTTTGGCAAACTTTCTCTGGAGATGAGGAGCATGGAGCCAGGCACCACAGTCTGAGAAGGGTGTTCCCAGCAGCCCTCAGCTCCCTGATGGCCCTCACTGAGCAGGTCTTCCAGGCCTGGAAGAGCCCTGGGCATCCTGACCCCTGAGTTCCTCCTATCTTTCTGTCACTGGGTCATTGCTGAGGGGAGGCTCAACAGCAACCGCAGCACTGGGCACCTGAGCATCCTGGGTCCTTCTCTAGAAATCCAGTCCCCACCAATGAGCCACCCGGCCTTCTCACTGTACTGTGAAAACGGTGTTTCTCTGCCCTTCCTTCTGAGGAGCCAAGGCTCAGAAAGGAAGCCTGTGTCCGATTCCAAGTCTTTTGAAAACAAAGAAAACATAGACTCCTCCCAGGAGGACTGGGGCACCAGGGATAAAGGGAACCTTCCCATAAGGTCAAAGGGCTCTATCCTTGATGGGCAGAGTGTGAGAAGCAGAGGGCCGAGCTGACAGAGCACAGGCTCTGGAGTCAGACCTGCATCCAAGCCTTGGCTGTGCCAATTCACCTGCTGTGTGACCTTGGGCAAGTTGCCTGACCTCTCTGAGCTTTAGTGTAAAAGTAGAATCAACAAAATACGTTTCATGGGCTGTTGAAATATGAGAATGAAATAATGTATGGAGAGTCCTGCTGGCAGCCTGGGTCAGACAGGTACTGAATGAGTCTTCAATTACGATGAGAAAGGAGAAAGAGGAGGAGGAGGAGGCAGCAGTAAGAGAGGAGAAAGAGAAGGAGGAAAGAGAGAAATAATAATTCAAATAATTCATCACCACCCCATTTCACTTCCTCCCTCCAGCTAGAGAGGACCATCTCCTGAGCTAGCAGAAGCCCACTGCAAGGATTCCAGGTTCTTCTTCCTTAGGGCCTGTCCTGAGCCCTGGGGTCAACACTGCTTTCCCAGCTTCCCCAGAGGAGGGAAGAGTAGAGGCTGCTGATGAGGAGCACCCACTACCCATGGGTCTAGCCTGGCATCCTGGGCCTCCTCCCTGAGCTGCTGACCAGGAGCCCATCTTGTCTCCTCTATGCCTGGCGGGCAGTGGGGTTTCTGTCCCTGGTCCAGCTCATTTCAGGAGGCAGTGGGGCTGGGGGCTGGGCATCCTGCCCAATTAACACTCTCAAGAATGCCAGGGAAGCAGCTGCCGTGCAGTCGGGCTCCCCAAGGAGAGGGGCCCAGGTGTTCCTGACTCCTCTCTGGTGCAGGCTGGGGGTGGGAGAGCCTGTCACTAGGCCTGGCCCTCACCCCAGAGCATCTGGGCTTCCTCTGTAGGGGTGGGGAGCATCTGGCAGCCCACATCCCCTCCATCCCCAGCCCACCATGGAAACGAGAGGACGGGTGGGCTCTGGAGCTCCAAAGACCTAGGATTTGCTCCTGCCCGCCCCTCCCCCTGCCCGTCAGCTTGTTACCTGTCTGTGAAATGACAACGCACTCTGCTGCCCACTGTTGCGAGGTAACAGGAAAGCATATGGCTTGGAACTTGGTCCGCAGTCAGTACCCAACACGGTTTTCTCTCCCTCCTTCCCCATCCCTAACTACAGTGGGTGGCAGAGACATGCCAATCCCTTGCTTCATAGAGAGAGGAGAAAATGAAATCAGAAGAAAAAAAAAAGCAATTTTGTCTCTGTGTTTCTACGAGACAGAGACTTAGAAAAACACTTGACATGAAGAGAGAAGTTCCAGGGACATGAGTTCCAACATCAAGGAGCCCTACCCTGAAAGATCTGAGAATAAAGCACGTGAAGTGGGCATGCAAAGAGCAAAGCAGGTACATTTAAAACAAAAATTACAGGGAAATGTAGGACAAAGAACAAGGTCTATTAAATAATTACAAGGAAAGATAGCTTCCTGTCTCTGATAACTTATTTGCTTGGAAAATTTGCTCTAAACATACTCTCCATGTCGATATTTGCTTGATGTTTGCTTGCATTTAGCTAGCTTAATAAAGCTGTTTGTCTTCATGTTAACAACGAAAAAAAGAAATATGACTATTCAAGGTTATAAATCCACGAGGGCGTGGATTTCCAAGAACAATCCTTGAGGCTCTATAGCATACTACTGCCACCTGGTGACAGTATACCTAAATTGGAGGGGTAGGATTTGAGAGTATATAAATAATCTCTTTGGTTGCTGAGTCTAAAAAAGGCCATGAGGCTTGGGCCATGCAAGTGACCCACATGCAAGTCACTCAGTTACCAGCAACTATTTTGAAAAATCAGTGAACTAAGATCCACTCCCGGCTCTCCCTGAGGGCAACTCATATCCGAGTTACAACCTGAGTTCCTTCTCTATAAATGAAGGAGGGACCTAAAAGATCTCTGAAGTCACTGCCAGCTCTTATATTTGAATGTTCTGTAAACATTTCAGAAACCCCAGGGGGATCTGTCAAAATGCAGAGTTCTGGTTCCAGTCTCAGATTCTCAATAAGCAGGTCAGGGGTAAAGCTCTGAAATCTACATTTTTTAATAAGCATTCTCTAGTGTTTGAGCATGGCTATTCCAAATCTTTGCATTTACTATTTAAGATTCTGCTTTATTAAATCGAGACGTTTTGAGGCGTCTGGCCCCATCACAGTACCCTCACATTTCCTGAGGGCCTGAATATCACATAACACTCAGTGCAGCTTTACAAGGACTGTATGGTATAAGAAGGTTTTAGGCCCATTTTGCTGATGGGGAAATTGAGGCTCAAAAAGGTGACACAAGCAGCTCAAGGTCACAGGCTGAGTAAGCTGGAGCTGGGTTTGAACCCTCGGCTTTGCATTCCCAAAGAACACAGGGCCTTCAGGACTTTGTCCTCCACTTCTTGGTGCAGCGGGACTTGGGGCACTGACCTAGCCATGGAGTCAGAGCCCACTCCCCACTTTTAAGGGCTTTCTGCAGGCTTCAGGCACACTCCAGACTCCAGCCCATGCATCTCTTGGCCTCCCTTGGCATCTCCTGTGCCACCCATCAAAGCGCCCCTCTATCTCCAAAATGGCCGTTGTAGGTTCTGACCTTCAACAGAAAAGGCGAAGGTATGACCAAACCTGTTCTCACCTCTTCTTCCCAGGAGAACACACATTCTTAAGGGGGAAGGAAACATGGCTCGTTTTTCCTGCAACTGCTGCTTCTACTTAAAAGACACACTGAATGATTCAAACCCCAGCTCTGTCACACACTAACCATGTAACCTTGGGTTATTCCTGGTGAGGAAATTATTATTTCCTCACCAGAAAAAATGGGGATTAAAAAAAATCCTCTCTTCTAGGATTGCTGTGGGGATTAAATGAGACAGTACATGTAAAATGTTATTCATGACAATAAATGGTAGCTAAAAAACAAAAAGCATACACACACATGCACAACATATGGTTTGGAGAGAAAGGGAAATACATCCCTGCTCTGACATGTCTGTTTCACTCAGGCATGCACAACGTGACCCTGAAGCTGGAAGGTTCCACGCAGCCCAGCAGTGATGGGCCATTCAGGCAGGCACTGCCTGGGGTCTCTTGTGTTCCCCTGGAGGGGCAGTGTTCTAGCCTGGGAAAAGGGTATCTGGCTAAAGTCAAAATTAGGAAGAGTTCTCTGTCCTCACCACCTCTCTCACCTTCCTGTAAACCCATGGGGAACTCCTCAGGGGAACCCCACCCTCACAGGGAGGTCAGGGGTCAGCTCATCACCATCCTATTGGCACAGAAATGGTGGGCAGATCCCCTTCCCTGATCCTCCCAGCTGGGGAGTGGGCTTATTTCTCTTTTAATGGAAAGGGGCGGGGGAAGCGAGTGGGTCTGGCCAGCCTGGCTGCTGCCTCCGTGTTCTTCAATTACAGGGACAAAATGATTTGATGCAGGAACCAAGCCGACATCTGGGTTCCAGTTAGCATCTGACATGGGGCCTTGCTAATTAATCTGGAAACATGAATTCACAATGGCTCAAATCCGAGCGCAGTCAGGGAGAAAGCCGGCTGATGGGCCGTGAACAGAAGGTGGGGTGCGGCGGGGCGGTGCGAGGTCATCGGGAGGGTCTGGGAGGACTCAGGAGACGGCGCCTTCGGTTCACCCATCCTCCCTGGCTTTGCATCTGACCCCCAGGGACAAGCAGGAGGTGGCCCAGCAGCAGTGGGAAGGGCCCCGGTGGATGCCCACTCTGTGTTGGCAGCCAGCGAGGAAGACAAAGGGACTCAAACATTTCACCCCATCAGCCAGATCAGTCCCTTCATTCTCACCTGGAGCAAATATGCCCAATGCTGGCAGACTGGCCCATCTTCTTGGGGCTTCCAATTCTTCTCACTCAGTCTTGAAAGTTTAGGAGGAAATATATTTATTTTTTTTCAAAGGGATATATACATATACATATATGTATATGTACATAGATTCAAAAGTACTTACCCATTTAACAAATATTTATCTGTCAGTTACCTTCTAGTTGAGCCTTTATTAGGCACCATCCATGGAGCTAAGAGCTTTACAACACTACGACATTTAATCCTTATGAATACCCCTTGAAGTTTTATCTCCATTTTACGGTTGAGTAAAACAGGGCTCAGAGAGGTCAAACTAGTTGCCTAGGACTGCACAGCTAGTAAGTGCAGGGTCAGATTCAGCCCAGGGTTGGGCAAGAAGACAGTGTGCCAGGCCTGCTCCCCACCACCACTTCCCTGTGACTGTTGAGCTCATCCCCAGCTGCCCAAATGAGTCCCAAACAGCTTTGGGGCTCCATGAGAAAGGCCCTGTGAGATTTACTTGAATACACGGCACTGCTGTCTGAAAAGTGTGTGACCTCCTGATTCAAATCCACTGCTCACCTTTTACAGTTAAAGAAACAAAACTCCAGGCAGGCTCAAGGACTTGTGCCAGGGGTACTGGAGGCAAAACGCAGTTTCCTGACTCGCAATCCTGCTTCCCATGGTGTGCACAGGCAGCTCTGAGCGGCGGCACAGTCCTTCCCAGCTCCTCATTTTCACAGGCTTTACACCCTGCTGAGGGCGCAAGGCAAGTGGCCCACCCTCTCTGTGCCTCCTCCCAGGATGTTTATGATGCTAAGCAGCCGACACCTCCGGAAGAGTTCGGCACAGTGCTCGGCACACTGCAAGTGCTCAGTAAATATTAGCTATTCTTATCACTTTACCTCACTGCTCCATGGTACTAAGATAAAGGCCCCTATCAGCCACTGGACTCTGACTCTCTCTTCCTACCCTATGGGAGAAGCTGCCTGAAATGAGAGCCGATCCAAATAAAATGCTTACCACAGCTCCTGCCACGTAGAAGGGTTCAGTCAAGCTTGACCAATATTGTCACGACTATTACTATATTACCTGGACTGCCTTCTCTCTCTGGGCTCTGTCCCCCTGAAACTATTAGATGTCAAGACGGTCTCCCTGGCCTGGAAGTGCCAGCATCTCACACCTCTCTCTGGGCTGACAGTTGGCACTACTTTGCATTCCCTCCTTCTGTAGACCTATTCATTGCTCCCCAGTTTCCTTTGGCTTCTGAAAATTAATTATCAGTGATTTGTTAAGTTCATTAGCTCTGCCTCTCAACAGCATGGAAGGCCCGCCATCTGGACCCACATTTTCACTTTCATGCGCGTTGTTCCGTAATTACACAATAAGTGGTGTCACCCTGCGAAGCCACGCTGAAGGCAGTCGGCTTACCCCCTCCCTTCGGCAGACTTGGGAAATCTCTCACCAGGTCAAGCTGATCTGTCCACCCTGCTCTTGGAGCTGCCGTCCCTTCAAATATGTGCAGAGTCCCACCAGCTTTCCCTTCTTAAATGCAAATGCACCCCGACTATGCACTGGGGCCTGTGGAGGTGCCATTCATATGGTCTCTTACTTAAGCCTTTAGTATTTCTGTGAGGTCACCATTATTAACCTAGTTACAGATTAAGAAACTGAGGCTCAGACAGATGAAGTAACTCACCCAAACTAATGTATCATTGTCAAGTAGTGGAGCCAAGATCTGAACCTAAGTCCTAATCACACACCAGAAAATCCTGAGGCTGAGTGCAGCATGATTCTGCAAGCCCACCCTTGCCTTCTTGCTACATCCAATTTCCCTCCTGTTTTCCTTTGCAGGACCTCTCGGACGTGTAGTTCTTACCTTAGCTCCGTTCCATCTGCCCATTCCTGCCTCATCAGCTGCAGTCCCACTCAACCCCATTGCTTTACCGATGCCAGATTCTTGACAGGATGGACACATACGGCTTAACGGGAAAAATAAATTCTACTTATTGAGCACACACTACCTGATAATTGCTCTAATATATTCCTGGATTACCTCATTTAATCCACACAGCAATCTTGTCAGGCAAGTAACCACAGGAATTAACAAACACATTTTACAGATGGGAGACCAAGGTGTAGAAAGACTGAGCCACTGCCCGCAGTCATCCAGTTAGTAAGTTACGGAACCTTCGCTTGAAGCCAGGCATTCTGACTCTAGTGTCTACTTCTCCAGCTCCCTAGCAAGGACAGAGCCAACTACATTTCTGAGACGGAGGCTGCTACAGAGATAAGGATTCCAGCCACATGGAAGATGGGATCTCCCATGTCTTGAGATGAGTACCAACAGATTCCCACAACTCCATTGTAGGCAACTGAAACCCTGTTTCAAGTAAACAATAATCAGAAGGGAAGAGGATTCGTGCCTCATTCATTCAACAAACATTTACTGAATATCTAATAGATAGCAAGGGCCATTCTGGGTATTACAGACACAGAGAACACAGATGTGCACCCCAGCCCTCCAAGAGAAACAGACTCCTGTTACAAAAAGGTGAAGCCATGGTGTCCAGAGAGCATGTGGCACTAAGAACCCCATCCAGCCCACGAGGTGAGGAAGGAAGCCTTGCTGGGTAAGTGGTATTTCAGCTTAGACCCAGAGGAGGACAGACATGGCCTGGACGATGTGTATGTGAGTGTATGTGCGTTACACACTTGCATGTGCATCTGTCCAGGGAGGTCCATACTCTGGGTGGGCCAAGAGAACAGTGTATGCAAGCCCAGAGTGGAGCGTGAGGAAGGCACATCTGAGAGGAGCTCAGAGAGCATCCGGGGAGCCCTTGTACTCATTCAGCAAATGTTTGCCAAATGCCAGTGATACCTCCTGGGAGCTCCTTGTCCGGAAGCTGCTTGCTAGTGCCAGCAAACTAGATCTGGCTTAGAAAGTCCGTCCTAGAGCTGCTTCTTCTCTGAGTTCCTCAGACAGCCTCCAAGTCTGTGCCTCACCTGCTCAGCAGCTTTATATTTCACCTATTTCACCTGCCTCTACCTTGAGGCTCATCCCCTCTGGCATCTCCAGGCCCTTCGACTCCACTCCTCATCAACAGATGTCATTTATCCAGGAAGGAAAGGGGGCTAATGTTTGTGGAGGGCAGCCCTGCACAGGGAACCTTCAAACACCCTTCAAAGAACCCAACCAATATCCCCAAAACAGAGATGCTATTACTATCCCCACTTTACAGATGAAGAAACTGAGGCTTAGGGAACTGCAGTGACAGTTGCCGCACGTCACAGATCTTGTCATGCTCTTCCCAAAGACAAGATCTTCAGAAGTCAACGCCCGGTCTTCCCTAAAGGGATTGCCAAAAAGTCACATATGTCAAATAGTTTTCTCCTAAAAATCTGACACCTTTTATCAGCACACCACAGTTTTGCAAAACAACGGACTCCTTCAAAATTCCTGTGGAATGTAAAATTGTGAGCCCTCTAGCAAGAGAAGAAGTAGAGCAACCTCCCTTCATTTGGCAAAGAATGCTAAGCAAGGGGAGACTGGGCCATTCCTTTCCTCCAGAATGTCTGAACCACATTTGTTCTCAAACAATTTCAGAACAAGCCCAATACTAGGCAAATTTGGAGGCAGGCCGGGCGCAGGGGTTCATGTCTGTAATCCCAGCACTTTGGAAGGCCAAGGCAGGTGGATCATTTGAGGTCAGGATCACTTTGAGACCAGCCTGGCCAACATGGTGAAACCCCGTCTCTACTAAAAATACAAAAATGAGCTGGGCATGGTGGTGGGCGCCTGTAATCCCAGCCATTCAGGAGGGTGAGGCAGGAGAATCACTTGAACCTGGGAGGTGGAGGTTGCAGTGAGCTCAGATGGCATCACTGCACTCCAGCCTGGGCGACAGGGCAAGACTCTGTCTGGGGAAAAATAAAAAATTGGAGACAGAGTAGAAACATAGTGCAGTGACCCAGTCACAAGATTCAACAGCTGGCAACTGAAACACAAGAAGGGTTCACGGCAGAGCCACAAAACCTCAGCCCTCAAGCAGAGGGACCAGCCGCCACGGCAGAGCCACAAAACCTCAGCCCTCAAGCAGAGGGACCAGCCGCCACGGCAGAGCCACAAAACCTCAGCCCTCAAGCAGAGGGACCAGCCGCCACGGCAGAGCCACAAAACCTCAGCCCTCAAGCAGAGGGACCAGCCGCCACGGCAGAGCCACAAAACTCAGCCCTCAAGCAGAGGGACCAGCCGCCACGGCAGAGCCACAAAACCTCAGCCCTCAAGCAGAGGGACCAGCCGCCACGGCAGAGCCAAAAACCTCAGCCTCAAGCAGAGGGACCAGCCGCCACGGCAGAGCCACAAAACCTCAGCCCAAGCAGAGGGACCAGCCGCCACGGCAGAGCCACAAAACCTCAGCCCTCAAGCAGAGGGACCAGCCGCCACGGCAGAGCCACAAAACTCAGCCCTCAAGCAGAGGGACCGCCGCCACGGCAGAGCCACAAAACCTCAGCCCTCAAGCAGAGGGACCAGCCGCCACGGCAGAGCCACAAAACCTCAGCCTCAAGCAGAGGGACCAGCCGCCACGGCAGAGCCACAAAACCTCAGCCTCAAGCAGAGGGACCAGCCGCACGGCAGAGCCACAACCTCAGCCCTCAAGCAGAGGGACCAGCCGCCACGGCAGAGCCACAAAACCTCAGCCCTCAAGCAGAGGGACCAGCCGCCACGTGGAGCAGGATGTGTTCCAAGGAGTCCTCAAATCCCTCCATCAGACATTGTTGCCTGAATAAACAGCACTCTCTTCACATGTATGCAGGCTCAGGGGATGAGTGAAAAACACACTTAACAGCATTATGCAGCGGAAGCCTCGCAGGTGAGACCACACAGGAGTTCACTTTCTGCATGATACAGCTTTGGGATATATGAATCTTATCCTGAGTATGCATAACCTTATAAAGTTTTAAATAATCTAAATATGAAACATGCTATGAAATTCAAGGTAGCTCTTGCCCCTGCACATTTTCTTAAAAGACACATGCTCAAAATCCAACCAAAACCTGACAGGGCAGGGGAGAGGAGGACTACGAAGCCCTTCGACATTCGAAAGTACTCTTTGGCCTGGGGAAGGTTGGGCCCCCAGGGAGGGGGGTCTGTCAGCCCCGTGCTCCTCCTCAGCATGGAGGCTGCCCTCCCTCGAGCCTTGCTATTCCAAGGTTGAGGCCATTTCATGCCTTATCAATAATTCATGGGTACAAACAATAATGCCAGCTGGATCTCCTCTGTGGATGGAGAGGGGCCTCGGCAGAGGCTGCAGGATAAACCTCTAACCATCTAGAAGCAAATGTCCACTGGGGTGCACACCCGGCTTCCCAGGGGGAGACAAGACTTAGAAGCACTTTAAGAATCAATTCCAGCCTGAGAGGGCTAAGCTTTGCAGACAGTCTTGAAGGTACCGCCATGTTCCACTCAGAGCCAATGGCACCCCCGGGAATACAGAGCATGGGGTCCCCTCCCCACCTAGGAGCACTAGGTATACCTAGTCCAGCCCTTGGACAGAGAAGCAGCATGGGCATTAGAAGCATCACTCAACCAGGAGAGGGAAAATTAGGTTCTAGTCTCAGCTCTGCAACTTACCCGCTGTGTGACCCAACATAAGTTGCTTAACCTCTCTGAGCTTCAGTGTACTCTTAATAAAATGAAGATGGAATAGAGAAATAGGCAAAGGATTCAAACAGGTAGTTTAACAGAAAAAGAACACAAATGGCCTTAAAAGCATTAAAATGGGATGCTCAACCACACTCATAATTAAAGAAATACAAGTTAAAACAAGGTGTATTTCAGCCCATCAAACTGGCAAAGTGAAAAATGTCAATAATGTTCAATACTAGAGAAGGTGTGGAGAAACAGAGCTTCTTGTATACTGTGAAGATGGAACAGCCTTTCTAGACAGCAACTGGGCAATAGGCATCATAATGTAAAATGCATCTTTTCTTTGACTTAGCACCTCCATTTCTAGGAGTTGGTCCTACTGATCTTGCCATATGAGAACACAGAGTCAAACAAGGATGTTTCTTTGTAACAATGTTTATAAGAGCAAAAAGACTGAAAATAATGCAGTGTCCCTCCATGAAATACATATAATAAGACTGTGTAAGCCTGAGCAACATGGCAGAAATCCTGTCTCTACAAAAAATACAAAAATTATCCAGGCCTGGTGGTGCACACCTGTGGTGCCCTACTCAGAAGGCTGAGATGGGAGAATCGCTTGAGCTCAGGAGGAGGAGGTTACAGTGAGCCAAGATCGCATCACTGCACTCCAGCCTGGGTGACAAAGCAAGACCCTGTGTCAAAAAAAAAAAAAAGTAGGCCGGGCGCAGAGGCTCATGCCTGTAATCCCAGCACTTTGGGAGGCTGAGGCGGGCGGATCACCTGAGGTCAGGAGTTCGAGACCAGCCTGGCTAACATGGCGAAACCCTGTCTCTACTAAAAATACAAAAATTAGACGGGCGTTGTGGTGCATGCCTGTAATCCCAGCTACTCAGGAGGCTGAGGAAGGAGAATCATTTGAACCCGGGAGGCAGAGGTTGCGGTGAGCCAAGATCGCACCACTGCACTCCAGCCTGGGCGACAGAGCAAGACTCTGTCTCAAAAAAAAAAAGAGAGAGAGAGAGAGAGAGAGAGAGAGAGCCTGAGTCTGTGGTGCTAAGAACAGAAGCCCAGCTGTAGATGTGCTGATATACAGTGGTCTCTTAGCTCTACAGGAGGCAAATAAATAGGTAAGCTCCCATTTTGAAGAAAGAGAGAGAGAATATCTGTGTTTTTATATGCAAAGAACATTTCAGGAAGCCTCCACATGAAGCTATTTTAGTAGCTGTCTCTGGGAAGGGGACCTCGAGATCTGAAATAGGACGGAGACTCCTGTTCATTTTATATGTCTCCGTCTTATTTAATTTTTTAAACTAGGTATTAGATTTTTAATAACTTTCAGATGTGAAAGTTCTGTTTCGCTTACACAGGAAGCACCTTGGCTGTGTGACAATTTAATGCAGCTGATATGAGAGAGGGCTATAAACTGTAACAGATGTGCGTGTACACATGGGACACGTGGGACATGGGTGTCTCTTAGAGAAGAAGATCCCACAGGGCGAACAATGAATCGGATGCAGTGCCCACTGCTTTTTAGAGTTCACGCCACATTCATCCCCAGAGGAGTTTGAGGAGCCACCAAAAGTATCAGAGTCCAAACTGGCCTTTATCCGAGAGGTTCAGGGTGGTGGAGATGAGGCTTTAAAAGCTTCCCAGGAACCAAACCTCTTCACTGATACATTTTACCTGATGAACCATCTTCAAGGCCAGAGACTGGTTCTCAAAGAGCAGGTCTGAGGGATGCACAAGGGTTTTGTTTGTTGACTGACAGATTCCAACACCAGCCCATAAACTCCACCTTTACAGCCGAGGCAGGAGGCATTCCCCAGCCTCACTGAAGCCTAGCTGGGCGCTCAGCGCACACTTGTGGAATACATGAATGAGCGGCTGGTCTCGAGCAGTTCCTGAGTGTCCACAGGCTGTTAGATCTGGTAGAACTTTCCAGAAGAAGCCCCTCAGTCCCACATATGGGTGTGACTTGCTCAAGACTCACAGCAACAAGAGACAGAGCCAAGGCTCAAGCCCAAGACCTATGACCCTCGCCTGGCACTTCCTGCCCTTATCTCCCTAAGCATGCACAGATGTCACCTTTTTCCAGATACAACATACGGCCAAACACTCCTCCCATCTATGCCATTCTCAGGCTTTAAAGGTTTTGAAGGCCGGGCATGGTGGCTCATGCCTGTAATCCTAGCACTTTGGGAGGCTGAGGCGGGTGGATCACAAGTTCAGGAAATCGATTTCATCCTGGCTAACACAGTGAAACCCTGTCTCTACTAAAAAAAATTTTTTTAAATTAGCCGGGCATGGTGGCAGGCACCTGTAGTCCCAGCTACTCGGGAGACTGAGGCAGGAGAATGACATGAACCTGGGAGGCAGAGTTTGCAGTGAGCCAGGATTGCGCCACTGCACTCCAGCCTGGGTGACACAGCGAGACTCCGTCTCAAAAAAAAAAAAGGTTTTGAAGTTGGTTTCCAGTCTGACATTTCTGTAAAGTATCCAAACCAATCAGACTCATCAGCCAAGCCTTACAGTTTAAAAGAGAAAAGGGCTCTTCCCGCCCTATGCTGTCCATAACTTAGGACAATGTCTGTGCAGTACCTGCCAGATGCAGGAAGACACAACTCACTCCCTCCTTAGGAAGTGAACTCAGGATCTCTCCCGGACAGGGCCAGGTCACCCAAGATGTGCAGAAGCAGCCTGACCAGCAAGGACCTCATCAGGAACCACGTCCTCTGGGTACAAAGATGAGCCAAACAGCCTCCAAGACCTCACCTCTATGTGTGCAAGTTCCACTCTAAAACTAAACACTCACTAGAGCTTCAGGGATCATGCGTTGGCACATGGTGGCTTCAGCACCGACCAGTGTGCAGGGAGGACTCCAGCAAAGTAAGAAAGCACAGCGGGGAAACCAGCAGCCTTGGGGCCGCTCCCAGCTCTGCTCCTACCCGGCTATGACTCCAAGGAACTCCTGTCCCAGGCCTCACTGTCCTCATCTGCAAAGACAGGACATGAATTAGAACCTCTCTCGGGTTCTTTCCAGTTCATATATGACTAAAGCAATGATTCTTCCGGGACGAGACCTAGAAACCCCAGAGGCAATGCTTTTTCATGAATTGACAAGCAGCCGCTCAGAACAGGCCCAGATCCCACACTGGCCTCCAAGAAGCCCCTGGGAAGGCACCATGCAGGGTCAGGGAGCGAATGCACCACCGAGCCCCTGCTCTCAGGCCTTGCATTGATGCCTTCTTCCCGCCCTTCCTGCGGTCAGCCCCCTTGGCCCCTCTGCCTCTTGTAAGTGAAGTTGGCCTCAGCCCTGGCCCTCTTTTCCCCTCCTCGGTCCATGCTGCTTCCTCTCACCAGACCTCTACAGTCCCAGGGCCCCGTCCCTCCCCTTCCCTGCAAGCCTGAGCCAGAGAGTCCCAGGGGGCTCTTCATCACATTTGAGAAACAAACCTTTTGAACAAATGTGGGTAATCATAAAGATGGGCCCAGCAGGACAAGCAGGAGTGTTCATCTCTCTCCTGGCACGATGCCCCCACCATGGCTAGAAGCACACGTGTGTACACACACACACTCCCCAAATCCCACTCCTCTTCAGCAAACAGCTGTGAGCAGCCACCAGGAGACACCCCACCAGCTCACCCCCACAAAGTTAACTTCCCAGAATGGGTCTTCCCCACCTCCCTTGGGCTCTGGGAGCAGGAGTTTAACAGGCCCCTCCTGCCCTGATGTCCACAACCTGCATTGTGTGTGCAGGATCCACAGAAAATATTGCAGCAAAGAAAGGCACGCCTGGAGCCCAGAACCCAAAGCCCGGGCTGGCGGTGGTTGCTAAGAGACAGAGGATGCCCAGCTGGAATCGTGACTGAGGTTTCTTGTTTGTGCAAGAGCAAGATGAAGAGGAAAGGAGAGGACGTGTTTGCTGTGATGAATTGTGGCCTCCACCAGATCCTGCCGGAGGGAGAAAAGATCTCACTTAGGATCATACTCAATGATGTTCAGGCCCTCCAGCCTTCCAGCAGCAGAACAAGCTATAAGCCCCATTCTTTCACTGTTCCTTAAATATTTGCCCTGGAAAACTAAGACAAAAAAAAATCTTAGGAAAGAAAAGTTAGCTATTTTATTTTGTAAGGTGCAGTGCGGTAAAGGAGCAAATCCAAAGTGAGGCGCAGACTGACTCCATTTAGTCCCAGCTTCTCTGCTTCCTGCTGTGTGTCCTTGGGGAAATTGCTTAACCTCCCTGTGCCTCAGTTTTCACTTACGTTAAAGAAGCTAATATGGCCAGGTTGTGGCTCGTGTCTGTAATCCCAGCACTTTGGGAGACCTAGGTGGGCGGATCACCTGAGGTCAGGAGTTCGAGACCAGTCTGAGCAACATAGCGAAACCCCCTGTCTACTAAAACTACAAAAATTAGTCAGGTGTGGTGGTGCACGGCTGTAATCCCAGCTACTCGGGAGGCTGAGGCAAGAGAATCACTTGAACTTCTGGGGCAGAGATTGCAGTGAGCTGAGGTCACGCCACTGATGGAGCAAGACTCTGTCGAAGAAGAAGAAGGAGAAGGAGAAGGGGAAGGGGAAGAAGAAGAAGCAGAAGCAGCAGCAGCTAATATAAGTTCCTCACAGTGTGTTGTGAGGATTAAGTTCAGTACCCATCACAGTGCCTGATCTCAGTTAGGACCCACGCAGGTTCACTGTTACTAGACGTGGACTGTCGCAGCTGGAGCATCTAGCACAACTCCTTATTCTAAGATGAGGAGTCAAAACTGCAGAATGGCCCTAACCAGGGGAGAGAGGGTCATTTCCATGCTGCTCCATCATACCCTCCCTCCTCTGCCCTGGGAGGACCTGTGGCCCATCTCACCAGCCTCCCAAGCAGGCATCCCAGGCCAGCACTCTGCAGCCCCAGCTCTGCTCTCTTCACTCCCTCATCCTGCACACAGGTCCTGAGCGCCTCACCATCGGGTACCAGGCATGGAGTGAAAACAATGTGGACACAGCTCTGCTCCCCCAACCCCACCCAAGCTTACTGCTGATGGAGCCTTCACAGCCAACACACACTCAGCCCCCTTCCTGCCCCCAGCCAGGCCGTTTCTCAAAAACAAGGCGGCCCCTCTCCACAAAACCCACAACTACTCACCCGGCTCTCAGGTCCTGGCATCGCTCCTAGATCCCAAAGCGGGTGAAAGCAAAGAGAAGAGGGAAAACAGAAGGAAATGACCTCTTCTGGTAGGGCAGTCTCTCTGCCGCCAGGAACTGGAGCCAAGTTCAGGGAAAGGGGAGGTTTGGGATAGCACCCTGAGTGGGCTGATGAAAAAAATTTCTAAATCTTAAATCAAGCACGTGCTCGGATGCAGGGATTTACTGGCATTAAAAAGTCTGGCCGGTATGGCAATATAGAATCACCACATGATCCAGCAATTCCACTCTGGGTACATACCCAAGGGGAATGTACAGGGACTCAAACAGACACTTGTACACCTGTGTTCATGGAAGTATTATTCACAACAGCCAAAAGGTGGAAGCAGCCTCAGCGTTCATCCACAGATAAATGGATAACAAGCATGGTATTTAATGTGGAATATTATTCAGCCTTAAAAAGGAGGCACATTCTGACATATGCCACAATGTGGATGAACCTTGATGACATTATGCCACGTGAAAAAAGCCAGTTGCGAAAGGACAAATATTGTATCATCTCACTTATCCAAGGTACCCAGCATGGTCAAATTCATGGAAACAGAAAGTAGAATGGTGGTTCCCAGGGGCTGGGCTCTGGAGCCTGACTGCCTAGGTTCAAGTCCTGGCTCTTCTTCTTTCTAGGTGTGTGATATTGAGCAAGTTACTTAACTTCTCTGTGCCTCAGTTTCTCCATCTGTAAAATAAGGATAGCTGTACTTATACCTCATAGGGCAACTGGGAGGATTAAATGAGTTAATATGTGTCAAGCATTTAGAACATCACAAGGCACATAAAAACACCACATCAGCACCGCTATTGTTTTTGATGGGGGAGGGAGTTGCCATTTGGTCCATGGTCTAGATGTCTGCGAACATTGCTGTCGTCCTTTCTTCTTCCCTGGATTTGTTCAGGGAACACGCCCTGGGATCTGGATCCCCAAAGAGTCCATGGTTCCCTGAGTGGGCAGGACCTTGGCCACGTGGACATTCTCAATCTTGGTCATGAAACTGTGGTGGCTGGGACATAGAATGGAGCCCGTGGGGCCCAAGCACACCCCGCCAGGTGAGGCCGACAGCATGGAGCAGGCCGAGCAAGGGCATTGTGGGCAGCATGATCCCGCCCTGCCCCGTCAGTTGGCACCAAAGGAGGGTACTTCCTTCTGCCCTAAACAGCCACACAGACCAGAAACAGCCTTCTCCTTCCTGCACAGCTGTCCATCCAGGGCCCATGGGACGCTTCTAATGCCCTTTAAAATTCTGCCAGCATCTCTCACTACACACACTCTCATCAAAAACAGGCCCATTGAGGCAGCTAATTCAAACAAATTCACCTGGGTGCTGACAGCTTCTGGTGGATGTGAAGCCACAAACAAGGCCTTTCTTCAGGCTGCATCCACCCAGCCCTGGACCGGGGGGTGGGGTGTGACCAGTAGTACTGCAGGCACACAGGCCCATGCCTCTGCCAGCCATGCTGGGCATGCCAACAACACACTCACCACATTCACAAGCACTTATTGGCACCCCACTACCAGCCAGGCCCTGGAGACCCCTGTGAACAGCAGATGTGAGTTCCGCCCTCTGGAGGCTGTGACGTTTCCCTAATGGCTCCGTCACCGTAAAGGCAGAGGACTGGAGCCCAGCTGTCCCAAGCACAGAGCTTCTTGAAGGTCTCTCATTTTATCTTAAACGTTCTAGCCAATTCTGCATTTTACTCCTTAATGCCCCATTTGTTTTCCGATAGTCATGATAATAACAGCCGCAAACATAAACTGAGACATGCCAAGTTTCAGGCACCATGCAGAGCTCTTTGTGTGTATCACTGCATTTGCTAAGCCCAGCCTGTGCGTGGGGACTAAGAATCCGCATGCTGCCAATGAGAACACTAAGGCAGAAAGAGGTTAGGCAACGTGCCCACGTGGCAGAGCTGGGCTTGGAACCCAGCCTGGCCCCCAAGTCCACTCCTTTAACAGCTGTATGAGTGAAATATGTAGAACTATTTTTAATCACTTAACTGCCCATCCCCCAAATGTTTAAAGTAGAAATGAAGCTCCAGGACGATGCCCCATTGAAGCCCTGTGGCTGCATGCCCCAGGCTCACTGCCCAGGACCCCTGGGGTGTCCACACTCCTGCAGATCCCTGCCTTCAAGATTCAGGTTCTAGGCACTGCAAACTGAGGTGCCCCTCTGCCAGCCACAACCTCCTCCTTTGGCTTCCCAGACCCTGGACCCTGCAGGCTTCAGTCTGGCCCCTCTGCAGGCTCAGGTAACCCGGGGTCCCAGACAAAGCCAACTCAAGGATCCCCTGCAATCTCAGTCTCTCCCCTCCTCACCAGGTGACAGATTTTAGGATTGTAGTACTCATTCTTTCCCATGATGACCCTTCCCAGCTCCGATGTCTGAGAGTCCTCTTGGTTCTCTGAGCCTCAAACCACCTCCAGAACTGCCCCCATGCAATAGGTGCCTGTCCACAGTCAGATGGCCAAGACCTGATACCCAAGTTGTCCAGCTGATTGCCACCTTGGCTCCCATCCCCGGTTATCAACCCAGTCATCCGCCCATTGCCACCACCCTCTTCTGAGCCCTGGGCCCTGTCCCTAAACTCCAACAGAATCTAAAATGCCAAGGGCCCCAGTATTTCCAGGGGTCACCCACCCCCACTTTTCATTGTGTATCCCCCACCTTTGGAGGGTCCAGTTCCCACTAGGCCCCCCGCACATCTGCCAGGATGCTGGAGCTTCCTGTGCCTCTGAGACGCCACACCTTGTCGACTGCCTCAATCTCCAGGGCCAGTGGGGCCAGCACTCCTGGCTCCTAGCCTGTCTCCTTCCCTGCCTGGATGGAGGCCTTCTTCACAAGAGGGAGCACAGCTACAGCTACACTGTCAGGCAGCCGAAGATGAGCATCTTTGGGGGGTATGAAATGGATCACTGGCAGCCCCACAGCCGGGGCAGGCTCTCCTGAGGTTTAGATGAAAACAGTCACCGGTCATAAAGTAAATTCAGGTGAGCCTGGAAATTGGGGAGTTGCATGCTCATGGCAGCTTTATCACAAGAGCCAGAGTGGGAGCCACCCAAGTGTCCATGCACAGTGGAATGGATGAACAAAATGTGTACAGACAATGGAATATTATTCAGCTTAAAAAAAGGGGCGGGGGGGAATCCTGACACACGCTACAACAGGGATGAGCCTTGAGGACATGATGCTAAGTGAAATAAGCCAGTCATAAAAAGATACACACTGGGCCAAGCCGGTGGCTCATACCTGTAATCCCAGCCTTTGGGAGGCCAAGGTGGGAAGATGGCTTGAGCCCAGGAGTGTGAATCCAGCCTGGGCAACATAGGGCGATCCCATCTCTAATTTTTTTTTAATTTATTTTTAAGACAAACACTGTATGATTCCACTTCTATGAGGTCCCTGGAGCTGTCAACTTTATAGAGACAGAAAGTAGAACGGTGGCTGCCAGGCACTGGCAGGCAGGGCAATGAGAGTTATCATTTAATGGCAATAGAGTTTCAGTTTTATAAAGTCAAAATGTTCTGGAGATCGGTTCCACAATGAGGCGAACTTAACATTACTGAACGGTACACTTAAAAATCATTATGATGGTAAATTTTATGTTATGTGTATTTAACCACAATTTAAATTTTTTTAATAAAATAAAAGTGAAACAAGGACTATTTTGCAAGTAGATGACATATCATTACACATCCATCACCTTCTATTTACTTGGAATCACATTCATGAGAAGTTGTGCTGAAAGGTTTGGGGAGGGAAGGATCTGGATGTTTCGTGGGCCTGCTAAAAACTCACTCCAGCGCCACCCCCAGGTCCTGTATCCCCTGCTCACCGCCTGGTCCCCTGGGTCACTCTGAATTGCCATCATTTCTGGACAGCCTTGTACCCTTGCTGCATTGGCTTTGGACTGTTTCTGTGCTGTCACTGTGCTGCTGGGCTATCTGGCCACGGAGCAGACAACCCATTCAGCTGCTGCGTGTTTCCTGGGGCGCTATCAGGCCTGAGGGCTGGAGAGCCCCTACCTCCCAGCGAGCGGCCCTGAACCTTGGTCAGATTCCTTGCAGGTCTTCTGCCATCTCAAGAGGCTGGGGCGGCCTCACTTCCTCTCCCCAAAGAGGAGTGTTTGCTCTGCTCTGGGTGGGGGATCATTAGCTTACCCCATCCTGTGCCACCCACCTCCTCCCACAGCCCTTGTGTCCCCACAGTCACAGCCACAGTTGCGTGACAAATGACTAAGGAGGTCTTGGGGACGCCATCTCATTCTGCAGGCATTATTGTGCCTGACCTAAACCCAAATACCCAGGCCCCAGTCTCCCGGGTGACACCTGAAGGCCGCGGTTTCCTGGCAACCAGGAACAATGGCCCCTGGGAAAAGCACACACAGTTTGGGAAAGGGCCGCCTGTTCTCTCTGCACCCCTGGGTAGGAACAGACCACTCATGTGGGCCGAGTCTCCATTCAAGCCTGAGGGTGGGGGCCTCGGAGCCCACCTGCCCACCCTAAGCCCGAGCTGCAGATCTCTCCCACCTGGGTGCTGTGAGCGCCTCTTCATGGGACAAAAGCCTCTCTGAGCCCACCCCTGGCTCTCCTCTCCCTCGGCAAGCATCCCTCCACGCCAGGCCCAAGTCTGGACTTTGTTCCCCCAGAGCTGATTCAAGGTGTTCAGACTCCTGTTTGGGGAACTTCTGTTGTCACCTTTTGCCTGCAGAAATGACATTCTCTTTCCCCTTTGATTTTTTGGGGCCAGCTTCCCAGTTTGATCACATGGTTCTGGATGAGGGGCGAGGACGCAGGTTTTGCCATCAGGCAGTCCTTTGGATGAACCTCCCTCCCAGCCACTCACCTACTCACTGTGTGACCTGGGCAAGTCACCAAACGAGGAATCTCCTCTCATGCAGCTCACATTGACTTCCATCCCCAACAGGACCCACCAGCTCTGAAAAGCAGAGACCACAGCCTTTTTTCTCACCACAATACCCCCAAAGACCAGAATGAGGCAGAAACAGAAATATTTGTTGAGTGTGTTACAAATGAAAAATTAAAGATCTGACCTAGGAAAAGCCAGAGGCCTACGGGCCCAGCCGGGGGAAAGCCCCGTGCCTGCAGACTCGAAGGCACGGGCTTCATGAACGACACCCAGTAGGCACAGCCAGGCAGGCTGGGGAGCCAGCGGCACATGCTCCCTTCCCCATCACCTGACCGTGTGCCTGCGTCTTCATCTGTCCGTAGCAGGTCAGTCAGTTAACATGGTTCTAAAATACTTAGGCCCGGTGTCCACTCACTGCACAACTCCATCAGCATCTCACTGAAAGAGGAGGAAAGGGACATGCAATTCTACCCTCCTCCCTAGAAGGGAAGCCTCTTCAAGAGAACAGCAGACCTGAAGAGCCAGGGCGACAGAACAGCATTCCTTTGGGAGGTAGAGAGCAACAAGCAGAAATCCATGAAAACCTGGAATCAGCAAGGGGAAATGGGGCAAGTTCAGCATCCTGGGAACTGGAGGCCGAGCAATAGTGAGGAAGCCAGGGTGGAAGCAGCTTCCCGCTGGGCAGCCTGAGGCCTGGAGAGGTAACCCCAGGGGGCTGCAGTGAGTACCCACAGCTCAGGCACTCCCCAGCCCTCAGGGCAGCTCTCACTGGATGCTGTGCTCAGGTGTCTCCCCCAGAGGGGCTTCTCAGCCAAGTGGAGGAGGAGCTACAGAAGGGGATTTAAACAGCCACGGATGGTTTTCCGAAAAGGACAATGACAGAGACCAGGTTGGGGAGGGAGTGGGTCCTCTGTGAAAACCACTTCTCTTGGGCATAAGAAGAGATCATTCTATTTTACCTGCTTCATAGAAAAACACCCCAGGAGCTGACACACTGTGCCCTGGGGAAGAATAAAGAAGGGACGGTGGTTGGAAAGGCACCCCGGACCCCTGGGTGGGCTCCTGGATTCCTGGGGTCCTTGGAGTGATGATGGAATTTAACATTAGGACGGGGCCCTCGGGCTGACTAACCTGAGATGTCAGCATCTGCATTTGGCATTGGTGATAAATAAAGAATGGCAACACACTCATAAAGCCATATTCTAAAGTCACTATAAATCCTTATAGAATGTACAGTACCAAGAGTGAACGCTTGTGTCAACTCTGGCCTTGGGTGATGCTGTGTCACCTTGTCCCTTCATCCATTGTAACAGGTGCACCCTTCTGCGGGGAGAGGCTGTACCCACGGGAGGGCAGGGGGTGTGTGGGGAATCTCTGTGTCTTCCATTTGGTGTTGCTGTGAACCTAAAACCGTTCTTTAAAAATAATTTTTTTTTAAGTGGCTTTACCATGAAGCTAAGGAAACTTCTATTTCAAGGCCACTCACTTGCATTGGCCTCTTCTACAGTGTGAGCAGGTCGCCATCAATGTGTCCATATGCTATCACAATTTTGTAAATTGTGTCATATAATCTTTTTGCATCCTTACTTTTAGAAATCCCCCATCAAAACACAAAACAAAGTAAAACATAACAAAAAGCTTCAGGGTCCCGCCCGCAAAACAAACAAAAGCAAACAACCCAGTTCCTTACATGAAAACAAAAAGCAAACCATCTCTGGCCGGCATTTTATAGAGTACTGATGAGCATGACCGGGCCCTCCCTGAAAGCCAGGAAATGAGCAGAAATGAGTGATCCTTCCATGTTTAACAAAGCTCCTAACTGCAGAGCTTGCAAGATTTGAAGGCACACTGTCGGTGTGTAGGAGGCAACACTGTGTCCTTGTGGCATGATGAGACATGCCTGGGGGCAGTGGCCGGGTCACTGGGAACACCTCTCAACCTAGGTCCCTTCTGAATGTGAGCTGATATTAACAATGGAGACAGGAGATCAGAACAGATTGAACAGGGACAAGTCCTCCCTGTTAGAGTCAAAACGGATAACTGTCAAGGTCTCACCCTCAACAAAGACGGATGCTCTCGGAGTTAAATGAGCTGGAAAAACCAGCAAGCATCCCTCCAACCTGGACTTCACACCAAGCAGGGCTGCAGTGAGGTCAAACCAGAGAAAAAGGAAGCTCTTTGCAGATTTAACCACAATCCTTTTATCAGCATTAAAAACAACCAGTTTTATTTTATTTTATTTCTTTATAAACAATGTGTTCCTCTTCCTAAATAATAAAGGAAATCCTTTATATAGTCAGGAAACATTAGCTATTAACTGAAGCACTTTGGAGAGAGACATCTTCGAGGCTCACTCCTCTCTTGCTAGAATGAATTCCACAAACTTGATATCCAGACCAAATTTCCAGAATCTCAGCCACATTTGGTGCCTGATTCTCTTTGTTTGGGGGGAAAAAAATCTACAAATAATCAGAAAACCACATCTGGAAAATTTTGCTCTAACATATTCTAAGTATAGGATGAGGATTAAGATGCGGGAAATGTAATTGCTTTTGTTGTTGTTGTTGTTCTCCACATTTTCTACTGTTAGACGGGCTCTAACTTAACTATCAAGAAAAACACAAGTTTAATGCTTCTTTTCCTTCCTTCCTTCCTTTCTCTCTCCCTTCCTTCCTTCCTTTCTTCTTTCCTTCCTTCCTCTCTCGCTCTCTCTCTCCCCCCCTCTCTTTCTTTCTTTCCATCTTTCCTTCTTTCTTTCAGACAAGGTCTCTTTCTATGCCCAGGCTGGAGTGCAGGGACAGAATCTGGGCTCACTGCAGCCTCAACTGCCCAGGCTCAAGTGATCCTGCCACCTCAGCCTCCCAAGTAGCTGGGATTACAGGTGTGCCCCAGCATGCCCAGCTAATTTTTGTATTTTCTGTAGAGACAGGGTTTCGTCATGTTGTCCAGGCTGGCTGCTTAATGTTTCTTGATAGTTCACCACATGTTGGGCCCCATTAACAGCATCATCTCATTTAATCTGTGCTCAACAATTTGAGATTGGTTCTTACTATGCCCTTTGTCCACATAAGAAAACTGAGTCTAAACAAGATTAAGCAACCTGCCAGGTCCCCTAGCCAGTAAGTAGCAGAGCTATTGGATTCCAGAGTCTAAACTCAACTTCCCTGTTGTGCCTGATTCCCAACTAAGATTACAGTTGATCCTTGAACAACATGGGTTTGAACTGCCTGGGTCCACTTACATTGGATTTTTTTCAGCCAGAGGCAGATGGGAAATACAGTGTTTGCAGGTTATGAAACCTGTGTATACCAAGGGCTGGCATTTTATATACACGTGTTCCATAGTGCTGACTGCAGAACCAATCTACCAAGTACACCAGTGGCCAATTGTACTTGGGTAGCACTAGAGAATACTACATGCAAAGTCCAGATGGAAGCTGCACAGCGGCCCCCCCTCTTAAAGGCCTCCAGGTCACCTGTGCCTTCAGCAATGTACAGCGGACACCTGCATTCACCTCCACCATCAACAGATGGCGCTTATCAGCAAGGGATGCACTCTTGCAGGGAGGCTGGGGACAGTCATCATGGTCTGGTCTGTGGTCAATGTTCAAATGACCAGTTGTCCATAGCCTTCTCTTCGGGACAACTGAGGTCTCATGCCATGTCCAGCTGGCTGGGAAAGATGCTATTAAAAATCATCAATACATGAGTTCCGGGCCTTGCTTATACAAATCTACGGTAAGGATCTGCCCAAAATGATTTCCTGTCCTTTGTTTCCTATAAATGGAGTTGTGACTTGTAGGAAACTGGTTTTTTTTTCTAGTTGCCTTTAGAGGTACAAGACATTCAGACATCCAGGTGTGGGGACCAAATTTGAATATATGTGAGACAGAGGAAGATGAGGAGGGTGATGATGCTGGAACAGCTGTATAATTGATATGTGTGCATCTGTGCCTGTGAAATACAATGTTTCACTATTTGTTTCCTTTTACATTCCAATTTTTTTCATTTCATGGATGGGAACCAGGAGAGAAAAAGCCAGGCTGCCAACCAGTCATCAAATTCTCACAGCTTACATCACTCACTTGAGAATCAGCAACCTGCAGCACCACCAGTCAACACTCTGCCTAAGCCCAAGACCATATCTAATCCACCCTGATATTCCCTGTGCCCGACAAATGACTGCACGCGGCAGGCTTGTAATGAATTGGTCGGGTGGATGAATGCATCCATGCATCCGGAGAGGGAAGCAGAGCCCAGGGTCCCCACAGCCACGTCAGGGAGAGTGAGGCTGGAAAGGAGGGCTGCCTCTCAGCCAGGCATCAGGCTGGGGGCCATCTCAAGAATTCAGTCGCCTTCAGGAGGGACACTCACCATGGGAAACTGGAGGTACTCAGGAGTCTAAGACCAGCTGCTACTTTGCAAACATCAGCCAGGAATCGCATTAAGGATTCACGATCCTGGGGCCAGGAGCCTTGGAGGAGAAAGAGGCTCCCATCAAATGGGGCATCCCCATTCTCTTCTTTCCTAAATGTTTTCTAAGCACTGTGGAGAGGAGAGCTGGTCACACACACAAAGAAAGGGAAATACATAAAAAGCGGCTTTGCTTTTTTGTTTCGGTTTCTAAGAAAAGAGTATTATCAACTTGATCAAGAACCAGTTGCTCTGTGACAGACGGGGAACCGAACCCCCGTCAGCAAGCACACTATTCTGAACTCTGGGACACCCCTGGTTGTTTGGGGAACCTCATGGAAGCCGTAAAAGTCCAAATCCAAACTGCCAAATGGCTTCCTCCAAAAGCCCCCAGGTAATAAATACTGTCCTCTTTGAGAGCTGACATGTCCAAAGGATTCTCCTAGAAATGGTGTGCAGAGTTCCGGTGGCCTGGATGAACAGGAAAACCCGGTCTTTGGGTCCCCTACAAGGGCACTGCACGTCAGTGTGCACACAGGGCACTGGGCCCTTGGCACCAGCTGAACGGTTGGGGACTCCCGAAATCGGCAAAGCCTCTCACAAGGTGGGTGCCCCTGGGGGTCCAACCACAGGGTCTCAGCAAGGTGCCCGTCACCCCTCACTATGAATGGGTAGGCAGCAGCAACAGAAGCCTCTGCTTTGTGCTGATTTCTGGCACTTAGCCCAAGGCTCCCCTCTTCCTCTGTCTTTCCAGGGGCCTTGCAGGGCAATGAAACCCCAGCATGGCTTTTCCTCTTCCCGCCATCCCTCATCCTAACCACGGCCCTGGGAGTGGGAACATCTCCAGCTCTGGCCATGGGGAGGGTGAAAGAGTGGCCCGTCTCCCTGCAAGGCGGGTGTCTCGCCACCAGAATTTATGTGCCTCATACCAGCTTTTCCCAGGTTACCTCCCTACCCATTACTACCCCATTAGTTGCCATGTGTTTTCCCCTAACTGTCACCAGCCCACACTGCCTCTTTGTTACCCTGCAGCTCTCAGGCGGGCCCCTCCCCAACAAGGGGCTAAGCTTCAACTTCGAATTGTGAAATATTTCCTCCCTCTCTCCTGTTCCCCTCCCACCACCCTCCTTGGGCCCCAGAGCCTTTAGTAAAACAAACCCGCCAAAGGGAATTCTCCGCTAAACACAGCACGAGTGGGCCCCCGAGTTGCCTGGAGCCCCTCATTCTCCATAAACACACTTCCCCGCCTTATTGGTATTCAGTCAATACCTTCCTTTCTAACCCTTCCCTGCTTGGCCTCCGAGATCGGCCGACAGAAGGGCCTTTGTTGAAGGAGCAGAGGGGTACAAACACCAGGGCCCTGAAGACAACTGCGTGGACTTCAAAGGGGGAAATGAGTCATTGCTCAGCGGGCGACGGCTGGGTGGGGGCAGCCCAGGGGAGAATGGGCTCCTCGGCACCTCTGGTTTTGCCCAGGGATAAACCTCCTGTGTCTCTTTACAAATCAGACATCATTTCCAAAGCGATTCGTTGATTTTTATTGTTCCAAATTTGACTCTGAAATGTGGGCCAGAATCTGAGGTCTGGTAAATATTTTGTTACACAGCTCACTGGAACCGCTTTGCTGGAGGGGATGGCTTCCAACACTGCGGCTCGGGCTAGGGGACTTCCAGGCTCCCACCAGCTGCCAGTTGCTTGTGCCTGTGAGCAGATTAACCATCTGAAACACTGCTTGAATCGGCTTCTCCCCTGCTCGCAAGTCCTCCTTGGCTCCCTTGTTAGAGGCTCTGCATCTAAAAGCACCCCAAGGCTATCAAGCCCTGGCTCCCCACAACAGCTCTAGCAGGCAGTTCTGGCAGATGCAGATTCAGCCCCTCCCTGAACTCTTCCAGGAATGACGTGACAAACACAGCAGCCCACCCTTCAGCAGCCAGCTCGTGTCTAGGAAGCCTGCCTCGTGCAGAACAACATCCACTTCCACCCCTGGACCCAGCTTCTGGAACAAATCTGCTCCCTTGTCCTCATGACAGCCCTTCACATAGATTTGAAAATTACTCTCAGGGTTCCCCTACGTTTTCTTTTCATCGCAACAAACAGCCCCAGGCCCCTTGACTCTATCCCATATGAAATGGTTTCCAGATGGCTCCCAGTGGTAGCCGCCCTCCTCCAAGCGTGTTCAGAGACCTCCCCAAAGCACATACGATAAAACAGATCCTGGTTCTGAACACTGTTCTCTGGATGTGCTTGAATCACCACAGACTAGAACAGGACTGTCCCCTCCCCTGGAGAGGATACCTTGCCTCTATTAATTCAAACTGAGACTATATCTTTTAGCCACCTTAGTGCATTGTGTTGTATTGTATTGTATTGTATTGTATTGTATTGTATTGTGTTGTGTTGTATTGTACTAGACAGAATCTCACTAAGTCATGCAGGTTGAAATGCAGTGGCATGCTGATGGTTCACTGCATCCTCAAACTCCTGGGCTCAAGCAATACTCCTGCTTCAGCCCCCCAGCCTCCCAGTAGTTGGGACTACAGGTGTGTACCGCCACATCCAGCTAATTTTTTTGTTTTTGTAGAGTAAGGGTCTCACTGATCTCTGGTCCTTGGCTGGTCTCCAACTCCTGGACTCAAGCGATCCTACTACCTGGGCCTCCCAAAATGCTGGGATTACAGGCATGAGACACCATGCCTGGCCTCTTAGCATACCCTTGACTTATCCTCAGCTTGAAGTCATCAGCCTTTTCACAACAAATACTGCCAAACCAGATCTCTCTTCTTATTTTAAAAAAAAAAAAAGTTGGAAGACTCACACTTCCTGATTTCAAAACTTACTACAAAGCTACAGTAATCAAAAGAAAGTGGTACTGGCATAAAGACAGACAAATAGATCCACAGAATAGAATAGACAGCCCAAAAACAAACCTTTGCATGTATATGTGGACAAGGGTGTCAAAATCATTCAATGAAGAAAAGACAGTCTCTTCAACAAATGATGCTGGGAAAACTGAATATCCCCATGCAAAAGAATGAAGTTGGACCCTTATCTGATACCATATACAAAAATTAATTCAAAATGGATCAAAGACCTAAATGTAAGAACTAAAACTAAAACACCTAGAAGAAAACATAGGGGGAAAGCTTCATGACATTGGACTTGGCAGTGCTTTCTTGGATATGACACCAAAAGCATAGAAAACAAAAGCAAAATAGAAAAATGAGACTACATCAGACTTAAAACCATGTTTGTCAAAGGACACAGTCAAAAGAATGGAAAGGCAACTTATGAAATGGAATATTTGCAAATCATATATCTGATAACGGGTTACTATCTAGAATATATAAAGAACTGCTGCAACTTAACAACAACAAAAAAAAACCCAATTAAAAAGCAGGCAAAAGACTTGAAAAGAAATTTCTCCAAAGATGATATGCAAATAACCAACATAACTAATCATGCTGTGCTCAACACAACTAAGATGTGCAAACTAATCATCAGAGAAATGCAAATCAAAACCATGATGACATATCACCTTATTAGGAGGGCTACTATTTTAAAAAAGAGAGAAAATAACATGTTGGCAAGGATGTGGGGAAATTGGAATCCTTATGCACTGATGGTGGGAATGTGAAATGGTGTAGCTGCTATGGAAAGCAGTATGACACTTACTCAAAAATTAAAAATAGAATTACCATATGATCCAGTCATTCCACTCTGGGTGTATATCCAAAAGAATCGAAAGCAGGGTCTCAAAGAGGTACTTGTATACCCATGTTCATAGCAGCACTATTCACAATATCCAAGAGGTACCAGTAACCCAGCTGTCCATCACAGATGAACGGATAACCAAATTGTGGGGTATACATATAATGGAATACTATCCAGCCTTAAAATGTAAAGAAGTTCTGATGCATGCTACAGCATGGATGAACCTTGAGGACATGATGTTAAGTGAAATAAGGCAGGCACAAAAAGACAAAAGCCATGTGATTCCATTCATATGAGGTATCTAAAGTAGTCAAATTCATAGACACAGAAAATAGAATGGTACCTACCTCAGGCTGTGGGGAGAAGGGAATGGAGGAACTCCAGAAGGGGTATAGACTTTCAGTTTTGCAAAATGACAAAGTTCTGGGGATCTGTTTAACACAAATGTGAACATACTTAACACTACTGAACTGGACACTTAAAAAGAGTTAAGACAGTAAGCTTTATATGTTTTTATCACAATTTTAGAAAAGCTACTACTGACGAGAGGTAAGACAGTCTAGAACTGGAAAAAAAGGAGGGATAGGGTTTGGGTTTCAGTGAAGCAGAACAGAGGTGCAGATACATCAGTGAATGCTGAAGAGTCTTTGTGAATATGAACATTAACCCTTCATTTACGTACAACAACCTCTGCTGCCTCCATGAACTTCTAATGCCAAGATAACCTGAAGTCCCAAAGTAACAAAACTATGTACATGTTCTAGGAAGGACTTTTGACGCTTAGAGGTTCAATGTTAAAGTTAAGATTAGATTAAGCAGGCTGGGCGCAGTGGCTCACACCTATAATCCCAGCACTTCGGGAGGCTGAGGCGGGCAGATCACCTGAGGTCAGGAGTTCGAGACCAGCCCGGCCAACACGGCGAAACCCTGTCTCTACTAAAAATACAAAAATTAGCTGGGAGTGATGGCAGGGGCCTGTAGTCCCAGGTACTCAGGAGGCTGAGGCATAAGAATCTCTTGAACCTGGGAGGCGGAGGTTGCAGTGAGCCAAGATCGCGCTATTGCGCTCCAGTCTGGGCGACAGGGTGAGACTCCATCTCAAAAAAAAAAAAAAAAAAAAAAAAGATTAGGCTAAGCAGAGATCTATTCAGTTAAGAATCCATGAAAGGCCGGGCGCGGTGGCTCACACCTGTAATCCCAGCACTTTGGGAGGCCGAGGCGGGTGGATCACGAGGTCAGGAGATCGAGACCATCCTGGCTAACACGGTGAAACCCCGTCTCTACTAAAAATACAAAAACTAGCCGGGCGAGGTGGTGGGCGCCTGTAGTCCCAGCTACTCGGAGGCTGAGGCAGGAGAATGGCGTGAACCCAGGAGGCGGAGCTTGCAGTGAGCCGAGATGGTGCCACTGCACTCCAGCCTGGGCGACAAAGCGAGACTCCGTCTCAAAAAAAAAAAAGAATCCATGAAAAAGGTAAGGCACTGTATCCAGGTGTTTATTTCTTCAAATCTTGCTCTGTTATAGATCAAGAATTTAAGGGTAATAAGTTCTAATTCATGTTAATATTCATGCCAAGTTAATCTAATGAAGAACTCTACATTTAAAGCCAACTCTTGGGGAATGCATTCAGAGAAAGAGGCTGTAGCCATTCTTCTTCCAGTGTATAAAGTCACTATCCCATTTTCAGTCTATAAACCAAAGAAAGGAGAGACTTCAGGAGTAAAGCTCTCAGGCAGCAGGCTAAGCTGCCTGCCAAATCCTGAGTGCACTGAGGCAAGATGCAAAGGGAGAGATAAGAAGCTCTGTACCCCGCAGAGAAGACAGGCAGTGGAACTGAGGGCAGGCCCTGCTGAGTCAGAGACAAACAGGGAGGCAACCTGCAGGCTCCCGGGCCCAGCCTGCAACCTCCCGCCGAAGCTGGGATGAAGCGGGACCTGGCAACCCCCAGCCAAAACCAATTTGTGAGAACTTCTAGGACAGCAAATTGTCCTCTGCATTCAAGCAATGCGGTAGGACGGGACATGTCCGCCCACCCCTCTATCACTTGCAATGGTTTGGGTGATGATCATAATCGCAATACCTACACTACATGCTCCATACAATCACCCCCAATCGTCATAACACCCCCAACACTTTACAGATGAGGAAATAGACACAGAAAGGTTAGGTAACCTGTCCAGAGCCCCACAGATAATCTGTACCCAGGACCATTGGAGGAAAAGAGAGGACTCAATGCCAAGGAGCCCAACTACCAACTGGAAGAGCCAGCAGAGCTGCCTCTGGGGTGCTCCTGGACTGGGGTGGTATGTGGGGGCATGTCAAGTATTATTATTAAATGATGTACAGTATTATTATTATTTTTTGAGACAGAGTCTCACTCTGTCACCCAGGCTGGAGTGCAATGGTGCGGTCTCAGCTCACTGCAACCTCTGCGTCCCAGGTTCAAGTGATTCTCTCGCCTCAGCTTCCCAAGTAGCTGGGACTACAGGCACCTGCCACCACACCCAGCTAATTTTTGTATTATTGGTAGAGACAGGGTTTCACCATGTTGGCCAGGATGGTCTCGAACTCCTGACCTCATGACCCGCCCTCCTTAGCCTCCCAAAGTGCTGGGATTACAGGAGTGAGCCACTGTGCCTGACCTATTTTTATGCTGTCCATTTTTCCTAAATGGCAAGCACTTCCTTTCAGATAAGCATCCACCTCAGCAGGCTCTGGTCAGGCCCAATTCTGATGTGAGAAGCCTGACCCCTCTCTGCCAGGCTGTGGTCCACTCTCGTATGCAGGATCCATGTGAGGGTCCACTCGTGACAGGTCACTCATCAGCTCCAACAAATGGCCAGATAAAGGTCAGAATGTGGCTGGAACTGAGAGGACTGAGGGAAAAAGAGTCAGAGATTAAGAGTTGGGTATGGAGTTATCAGCTCCTTACCTTCCCTTTATTCTCCTCTCCCTACTCCAAAGCTCCTACAAGAGGAGGAGACACTCAGAGCTCCTCTGAGACAAGGATAAGGCTTCTCCAAGATGCTCCACATAAACGCTGGGGCCAAAGCCAGACAGACTGTGGCAGTGAGGGCTACAGCATGGGATGGAGAAGGTGGGGCAGGAACAGGCCCAGATGTACAAGACAGCAGTTCTCGGCCATGTCACCACAAAGATGCCTTTTGATACTTTTCCCACCCCACCCCAAACCCAACATTTGAAAGATGTGAGCTATTATATTTATTAATAATGTATCTTCCCATATTTGTATTACTCAACAGCTGATTAATCAACTGTTAATCAAGTGAGCCAGGGTTTCTCATTAGCATCAGAGAGCCAGTGTTGCACCACAAACTGATTCCAAACTATAGGATTCCAGCCCCAAATCAAAGACTACATTGGAGTGATCACATTTTGCCTTAGGGCACACACTGCGAAGAGCTTGAGGAAGCCCATCATTACTTCTTTGAGCTCAAGATCCACTGATGCCTGGCTGAAAATTACAAGTACAAACCTGGGTCATGGCTTAAGGGAAGGGTCTAACTAGGAGGTGGTGACTCCTGTCCCATCCTAAACAAAAACTGAGTCAGTCAAACCCTACTATGTACAAGTCACCACCGCATCCCTGAGTCCAGCCTGGCACCAAATCATGCCCATCTCCACCCACTGAAAGGACCATGCTTCCTCTTGGATCCCCTCCTCCCTTGACTCCCTCCTCAAGCTTTCCCTGCCTCCCAGGAAACAGGGGCCTTCTTTAGGGCTCTGTGACTACCCCCACAGAGAAGTACCCCAGCCCCCTCCATTGAACACCTCCCAGTAGATTTTATTTATCCTGCAAGCCAGCACTAAACCCTAAATAACTGTCTTCGTGTTTCTGGGCCACAAGTCCAGGCCAACCACAGGCCGAGGAAAACAGAAGTCAGCTGAAAAGTTCTGAGTCTACAAAATCCATGAAGCTGCAGCCCAGCACAGACCCATAGAGCCCCAAGCCCTGAAATCAGACAGCAAGGAACGGGCAGCTCTAGTCACACCCCTTTCTCGGCCTTCAAGGCAGTGTTTGCCACCAGAAAGAAACCACACTTGCCAACCACACTAACCCCACTTGTGCTGGGGAAATAAGAACGACCCTGCCTGAGCCTCTGTCCAATCTGGTGGAGAAGGCAGGGCAAAGAGCTGAGGAGAATCGTGGGGGCTCTGACAGAGGCTCAAGCAACTGCTAAGAGGGCACTGAGAGGTGGAGGCAACCTACTGTCCATCAACAGCTGAATGAATCAACAAAATGTGGTCTATCCAAATAGTGGAATATTATCCAGCCATTAAAAAGAATGACATCTTGATATGTGCCACAACGTGGATGGACCTCAAAAATGCTACGTTAAGTGAAATAAGCCAGTCACAGAGGGCAAATTCTGTATGATTCCATGTCTGTGAGGTACTGAGAACAGGCAAAGTCACAGGGCCAGAAGAGAAGTAGCCAGGAGCTGCAGGGAGGCAGATGAGGAGCTATTGCTTAATGGGTACAGAGTTTATGTGGGGGATAATGGAAACATTTTGGGTATAGATAGTGATGATGGTTACACAACATTGTGAATGTACTTAATGCCACTAAACTGTGCACTTACACATAGCTGAAATGATAAATTATGTATATTTTACCATGATTTTTAAAAAGTGTTACAAAGGAAAAAAAAGAGGGCACTGGGGAGGCAACAACCAATTCTTTCTGGGGAAGGAGGAAGCTGTGATGGGAAGGTGGCATCTCAAGCAACCCATGGGAGACCCAGGCGAGGCAGAGGTGGGATCATCTGTCCCTCTTGTTCATGGCTCAGGTTCAGAGAGGTGGGAGGAGGGGAAGGAGGCCTTTGTAGGGGGTGACTGAGGCTCACTCTCCACTAAGTCACTCCGCTCTTCAAGAATACTCCATGGTTCACTCTTCCTATCACCCATCCAAACTCTTCACTCCAGAACATTCTAGGTCTAGAGCCCATCTACACTTCCTTCCAGGCTGAGCTCACACAACACTCTAGAACCATGGGGCCCCTGCTCACAGGGAATTGCATTCCCTCCCCTGTGTCTGCACAGCTACTCCTTCCACTGGAGTCCAGTTCTTCCTCTTCACCCTCCTGTGTCTCCCATACCCTTCAATACCTTGAAACCACCTTCCCAGAAGACTCATGAGCAGTCTCTTTCTTCTTCCTGTTTCTCCATATTCTCCCATTTTCTACAATGAAAAGGGTGTACAGCATGGTGAAGAAGAGCACACCCTCTGGGGTGACACTCCCTGTACTCCAAGCCCGGATCTGCCAACAACTAGCTATGCAAACAGTTTACTTAACCTGTGCCTCAATTCTCCCGCCTGTAAAAATGGGAAAATAATAGCACCCATTGCATAGGACCGTGACAATTAAAATGAGAGAATCCACATAAAGTTTTTGGCACATGAGCGCTTAACAAACTAACTATATATTGCTTTGGTACTAGACTTTTTTTTTTTTTTCTTTTTTTTTTTTTGAGGCAGGGTCTTGCTCTGTCACCCAGACTGGAGTGCAGTGGCACAATCGTAACTCATTATAACCTCAAACTCCTGGGCTCAAGCGATCCTCACACCTCGACTCCTGAGTAGCTGGGACTACAGGTGCATGTCACTACACCTAGCTATTTCTTCTTATTTTTTGTAGAGACAAGGTCTTGCTATGCTGCCCAGGCTGGCCTCGAACTCCTGGGCACAAGCAATTAACCCATGTCAGCCTCCCAAAGTGTTGGGATTATAAGCGTGAGCCACTATGCCCGGCCTAAACTTTATTTTTTTTAAATTTTGCATGTTAGCTCAATCTTTAAATGCCTTATTTAACTAGAAAACGAAATACCTTATCTCCTGTCTTTCTCTGCTTTTCTCTATTTTTCAAATGTTCACTCTCTAGCAAAATTATTTTCATAATTTTTTAAAATTGTATTCTTCCAAATAATTTTTTTTATTTTTAATATGTTTTAATTGACAAATAATATTTGTATAATTTTTGAAATGATTTTCTAAAATCCTCAACTCCCTAAAAGTTATTCATAAGACCCCGCTCCTGCATGCACGCCTCTCTATTCAGAATCTTCTCAATAGTTACAAATTCCATTTGTCTTGCACTGATTTTTGTAATGCTGTAGGAGAGGACCAGTGGCTTTTCATGCCTTTGAGCCCCTGTAAATGCAGGGCACCCCGCGTTTGCTGGGCATTCTCTCGGGATGACCCACTGACCGCTCACCACCCCCCGTGGCCCTCCTTCAGGCCCCGGGCTCCCTCGGATGTCCACATTTGTAAAACCCTGTGTGGTTCTTAGCCAGCAGGGGCAGAGCCGGATTCAAAGCCCACAGCCGGGCACCAGGGCTGTGTCTAGGACATTCATCCATGCTGGGCACATCAGCCCGCTCTGGCAAGTAGATGTCAATCTGAGGCCGGCCGCCCTCTTCCCGGAGACTCCCGTGCCGGCCCAGTGGGACGCTCGCCTCTTTCACTTGAGCCTTGACAGCAGGCTCAGATTTAATGATTGGAAAGCACTTCGAGAATCCAGAGTGCTCCATAATTGCCAACTCATAATCCCCAAATTGTTCTCTGTGTGGCTGCAGGAGGTGAAGCGTCTGCGCTTGGGGCCTTCGCTTACTTAGCATGGCTCTCACACTGAACCGGGTGGGGCAGAAGCAAAGAGGGGCTCTACCCAACAGGAAGCCCCTCCTAAGACTCATCATGCCTGATGGGGAGCAAGGCTTCTCAAGCATGAGCCAGATAAAGAGGGGTTTGATGATGATGCAGATTCCTGGGCCCTTCCACACTGACTGACTCAGAATCTCTGACGAGTGTGACCCTGGGAATCTGAATTTTAATGAACTCCCCACTGAGACAACTCTTAATCATACTCTAGTTCAAGGACTGACAGTTTGAAGGTAAGTATGTGCATTTGGGGTCAGGTGGGCCTGGGTTTGAATCTCAGCTCTGATTCTTACTGTCTGAGATTTCCACAAGTTACTTAATACTAGGCCCATGAGATGGTAAAAGGTATTCCCTGCAAAAGGCTCAAGCCTGTAATCCCAGCACTTTGGGAGGCCGAGACGGGTGGATCACGAGGTCAGGAGATCGAGACCATCCTGGCTAACACAGTGAAACCCCGTCTCTACTAAAAAATACAAAAAACTAGCCGGGCGACGTGGCGGGCGCCTGTAGTCCCAGCTACTCGGGAGGCTGAGGCAGGAGAATGGCGTAAACCTGGGAGGCAGAGCTTGCAGTGAGCTGCGATCCGCCACTGCACTCCAGCCCGGGCGACAGAGCGAGATTCCGTCTCAAAAAAAAAAAAAAAAAAAAATTAAATTTTTTTAGATTCACGGTCAGATATGTTTGGGAGACGCAACACTCCACTTCTGCCCTGGGAGCTGTACAGTGCACATGAGCGTGTTAAACAGGCTGAATAGTCCTTGACAAAGGACTCTGCTTGGCCCAGCTCTTCCCCAAATTGTCTAACCAAGGAAGCTCCTTTTTACCATTAATGCCAGGAACATCTTAATATCTTGAAGGACAAAGCTAGTGAAATTCCTTTCTGGGAAAAGGGAAGTCTAAGGAGTGATGGACAGCCATCTTAAGGAGCCCCCAGGGGACTCTGGCAGGAAGGAGGCTCTGGCTGGGGAGGGGTGGCTGGGAGCCCCCTTCTCGTGTGCTGGTGTCTCCGGGCACTCCTGGCTCAATTCTACAGCTCTGCTGCCTGGCATGGATGCATCACAACAGCGAGGTCACCTTCCTGCTTTGGGTAATTTCCCTTGGAGGCAAGATAGATCCATTTTTAACAGCTCTTCATTTCAGCGGAGAATGCCCTCCTGCCTCTGATGGGGGCTGGGGACCGAGACGGGAAGGGAAGCTTTGTTCTTCTGACCAGTGCTGACAGTTTAATTAAACCCAGCTTGAGACAGGGTCGATAGGGCCAGGCATTCTTCAACAGGGCTCCTGTGAATCTCACATCCATGCCTCTCCAACCACCAGGGCCCTGTTAATGAGTTATGGTGGTCCTTACAGCAGTGATATAAATAAGGGGAAATAAATGCCCTGGGCTGCCCTTAATCACCCACCCCCACCCCTTCCAGGCTCAACAGAGACACAAAAGGTCAATCTTGTCGGGACACATATTGGTTTCAAGGCTAAAAGGAAGCCCAGAGGAACTGGATTTCCAGAAGCGGCTTCTGGATGAGGAGGAGATCAGCAAGAGGAGGGCTGCACAGCAGCAGAGATCCTCCCCAGATCGGAGGCCAAGGAGGAGGCCTGCATGGTGAGCGGACACCCTGCTCCCCACCTGAACCTGGTGAAGACTGAGTTTCACTACTGTGAGACGCAATCAGGTTTCCAGCATATCCCTCTAACCCTCAACTTGACACCTGTGTATGCCCATGAACACAGCATCTCCACATCCTCTGAGGGTTCGCTGTCAGGAGACAGAGCTGACTCCCAAACCCAGGTAACCCGCCACCAGGGTATACCTGCCCCCCCGCCGGCAGGAGATATAGGTCCAGCCAGTGCAGCACCTGCCCCCACCCGCTCCAACCCACTGATAGGTCAGAGGGCGGCAGGCTGTTCTCAAAAAGCACTGATGATAGACCTGTCACCTCCCAAGAGGCAGGGCTACACTCATCCATCTTACGCAGACATCACTCCCAGGGTTCACAGTACCCAACACAGAGCCTGGCCCACAGGAGGCCCTCAGGAACTGTTGGATCAGTGGATGGTGAGTGGCAGATGGAAGGTGAGGAGGAGTGAATACAGGGGTGGAAGAAGGTGGGGAGGAGTTGGGGGATAGACAGGTCTCTGGGTTTATAGGTGGGTTGGTAGATGCGTAAGTCGGGGGAGGGGGAGGGTTAATGGATGGGGGTGGGAGAGTGGATGGATAGGCAGGTGGTGAGTGGGTGGGGAGTGCTGGATGGGAGAATGGATGGGAGGGGATGGGGGATGGAGGGACAGGTCAGGAGTAGGGAGAGAGATGGGTGGGTTGACTGATGGATTAGCAGATGGTGGGAGGGTAGATGGGAGGTGAAGGGCAGTGGTTGATAACTAGGTGGACGGACAAATGGGTGGACGGGTGGAGAAGGGGGGAGGTGAGGAGGTGAGGGGTGGTGTGGAAGGATGAGCTTTACTGTCAGACAGACTGGGGTTCGCATTTGGCTTAGCCCCTTGGGTGTGTCACAAACCCACTGAGCTTGCATTTCTTTATCTACAAAGTTCGGGAAGTGCTGACCTTGTAGAGATGTTCTGATGATGAAATCAGGTATATTTGTAAGTTGCTGCATGAGCCTGGCACACAATAACCTTCCATTCTTTCTAACCATTACTGTGATGGTTGCAGTCCCTGAGACCTTTCATGAGGCCCTGGGAGAGCGAGGCAGTGAAGGATGTCATGGGGCAGGTTCACTTCTGCAGGGGGGTGGGGGAAGGGGGTGTGCTCTCTTCTGAAGAGGTGTGAATGCTGCTGTGCAGAAACTCCAGCCCCACCCTCAATGGGGGCATCCCTAAGGAAGTACAGAATGCATCTGTAATTTCAGGGCACCAAGAAATGCCTCCAGGGCAGCATCACCTACTTGCTCCACGTTTGCTCCCCCCAGCCTGCTCAGGAAAGTGCCCAAGAGGACAGAAAGCAGATCTCCCACATCCTCAGCCCAGGCACTGACTGTGCCAAGGCCATGGCCCTCCTGCCCACCACATGCCAGCCTCCCTCCACAGCCTCCTCAGGGTGTCTCTGCAGGGGCACCTAAGCCCTTCAAGAAAAAAAAAAAAAAACCCTGCTGGGGGAAGGTCCCTGCAAATTGAGGGGATGGTTGTGAGTTAAGAGTGGTGAGGCTGGCCGGGCGCGGTGGCTCAAGCCTATAATCCCAGCACTTTGGGAGGCCGAGACGGGTGGATCATGAGGTCAGGAGATCGAGACCATCCTGGCTAACACAGTGAAACCCCGTCTCTACTAAAAAAAAAAAATACAGAAAACTAGCCGGGCGAGGTGGCGGGCGCCTGTAGTCCCAGCTACTCAGGAGGCTGAGGCAGGAGAATGGCGTGAACCCGGGAGGCGGAGCTTACAGTGAGCTGAGATCCGGCCACTGCACTCCAGCCCGGGCGACAGAGCAAGACTCCATCTCAAAAAAAAAAAAAAAGAGTGGTGAGGCTGAGCTGGCACAAGGGAAAGAGGAACCCGACATCAACACGGGACACAGGTCCAGGTGCAGGTCACCCCGGGGCTGCACCACCCTCCAAAGTAGCCCTGATGTGGACTCATTTGACATGTCCTGGGCACCTCCCACATGCCACAGTGTTCACGTCTGACACAAGAGAGTGTCACAGCTCTCTTTGTCACATCAGTCCCATGAGGCAGCCAGCCCTTACTATCTATCTGTACTTCACAGAAGAGCAAACAGGCTCGGTTAAAGGAAGCGCTGCAACATCATATCACAGGCATTCACTTCACCTCAGACAACAGGCTTTTCACTTCTTATTGAAAAACTGGGAGGTTTCCTACCATAAACATAACACATGCTTCTAGAGAACATCTGGGCCACAGAAGAGAAAAAAGCCACCCGGAGACAATCCCTGTTGGCATTTTCCAGATATGTTTTCATGCGTTATTTAGAGTGATTTATCGAGTGGTCATATTGTCAATGCAGTTTGGAATCCTGGCTTTTGATATCAAACACATTTATCTACATTACTTGACATCTTTCAAAAAGGCCATTTTTGATGACTGTATAAATATTCCATCAAGTAGATACATCATCATTTACTTCATCATGCCCCCAGTGTTGGCCATATATGTTATTTCCATATTCTTTTCATTATTCTATATTTCAATATTCTAAATAATACAGCAACGAACACGTCTGTGCTCATGTTTTATTATTTCTTTACGGCGGATCCCCAAATATGAGGTTCCTAGGTCAAGGTTTAAGACCACTTTCAGGCTCGTCAGGGCCCCTAGAAGGCCTGGTGTCTAATTCCAACCCCATCATCAAGTTGCTCTGTGGTCCAAGGCAAATCACCTCTCTGAGCCATAGATCCTGCATAGGAAAGAAATGGACAGACTAATCCCACAGCAGGTGAAATATCAGTGCAGAATAACCCCAACAGGATTTTAACTTCTGGAGGCCACACAGACAAAATCAACTGAAATGTGGGCTGTGCCACCACCTACAGACTTGGTGACCACGACTTACCCAGCACATTTGGTCTCTCTCAACCCCATTTTCATGCTGATTTAGCATAACAGCCTGTGCATGAAAGTCCATAATTTGCTCCAGATGGGAAGGATTAGTAACAGATCCCTCCAAAGCAAAGGGGAGGTCAACAAGTGAGAGACCAGGAATGCCAGGCACTGCCTTCTAAGGGAATAGGTCCCACTTCCAGCTCCTGAGATAGGGTGGGCACCATAGTGTCACTGCACCAGTGGATCCCACAATCCCCGCCAACAGTTCACTGGTCTGGTGTGACCTCTTGACCTAAGATGGGCTGATCAGATTCTTTCTCCAAGAAACCCAAAGCTGGGGCCTGAGACACTGTGTGGATCTGAGCTCTGAGGTCACAGGAAGTAGGAGGCGAATTGGCACCATGGCTGGAACTGAGATGCTGATGAGCCCAGAACACTGGTTTGCAGGGAAGAGCAGGACAACAAAGCAGATATTCAGAAAGAACTAGAAACAGCCCTCACATCTCAGTGCGGGTCCCTGGGAGGGCCAGCTAGATCTCACCTCCTGCTCTGGGAGCCTGGGAGCCTGCCAGCTGTGTCCCTACAAAACCCCACCTCCACCTTTACTATCACCAGCCGGCAGGGTATTCTGTTTCTGGAACCAAGCGTGCCGAATACTCCTTGGCCAGACCAACTCCGGGAGTTAACAGAGATACTTTAGAATGCCAGGTGCTCAGGTCAATAGAATGAGCCAGGGTGGATGCATACACAGTAATATTAGAAGAATATTAACAAGTAGATCTTTAAACACTTGCTCCTCTATCCTTCCCTATAACCATCTCCAAGGTGACCCGGTGAGCCCAGACATCAGGGACGAACAACCAGATGAATAAGGTTTGTTGAATCATTTCCCCCAGACAGTGCCCATTTTGAGATGGCCTGACCTGGAGGCCACCAAATGCCTTGGCCTCAGTGGAAACTAAGCAGGGCACACTGTGTGGGAGTCCTCCCAGAGCCCTGCAGGAGTCCTCTTGGTTTGCATGCCTTGCTTACAGATGAGGTTAAGAAATGTCAAGGGGAGAGCTAACAAAAAGAGTCTGCCTTTGCCCAAATCCTGCTATGCTCCTGAATGAGAAATGTTTCCTGCTAAGAGTTAAGGACCTGATGTGTGGAAAGAAAAGGCAGTAAGTGTTGGGGAGAAGTTCTGGCTCTAGAGCCTAGAAACACCCTCCAAAGGGCCACCAAGACTTCCACTGCCCTTCTGGAAGTCCCTCTGTTGGCTGCCAACCAGCCCCTTCCCCAAAGCAGCTGGCCTGGGACCACTGCAATGAGGATTCCCAATGTGTCTAGAGGCCTCTGCTCCCAGCCCCATAGGGTGCCAAGAGCAGGTGTCACACAGACTGCTGTCCTCTGCAATGGCTTTTTGCTCCCTAATTAATCTCCTTGTGCCAGCCTTTGGTTATAGAATCTGGCTATTTAATACTCATTAAAATGTAGATGTCCTTTCCTCTAGGACTCCTGTAAAATACGAAACCATGAAGAGGGCAGGGCTAGGAGTTAGAGGGCTTCATCCTGACTCTCAGGAAGTCACTTCCTCTTTCCAACCTGTCTCACTGGCAGTAACACTGGGAGACATTACTTGCCTCATGGCCACATGTGTCAGACAAGACATCAAGCACAAGAGCAGCCACTTCACCGAGGGGCTATTTGCTCACCCTGAGTTATCAGGGGCATGATGGATGAACATCCACTGAGGGCCAGCTGCAGGCTTGGTTATGTTACATGCATAGTCCCAGTTCAGACTCTTGCTAGTCCTACCATGTATGGGTAACAGAAATGGGCTCTGAGCAATTAAACCACCCAAAGTTATGCCTTGAAAAGCCCAGGACCACCTGACCCTTGGCTTTCTGCTTCCCAGGCCACCTTCCATTCCAGGGGGGAATCTAAGTTTCCCAGACACGGGCCAAGGAGGCAGCCAAGTTGTCATTTTCCTCAGGAAGGAACACAGGGGTATGCAAGGCACCAATGTCCAAAGAGAAGGGTGGACTCGAGTAAAGAAGGGAGGGAGTCCCCTGCAGAGCTATCCTTTACCCCCAAGGGCAGGTAGAAGGTTATGACAAAAGAAGTTAGCTCCCTCCTAAAAATGAATATGGCTGGAGATGATCTCTAGTAAAGGGCTGGAAGTTTGTGGATTCAGATTCACATGATGGGTCTTGGAGATTTTAAAATCAATGAGGGAGAGTGAAAGTGGGCACACAGAGCTTGATGGCAACTATACAGTATACATATGCCTTGATCCCAGCAAGCTGGAGGGCAGCGGATCACTATGGGAAGGAGAAGGGACCCAAGGAGGCAAATCATGCCAGGAGAGCAAGGACAAAAGCTTGAAAGGTTAAGAGGATGTAGGAGGGGAAAAGAATTGCACAACTGAGACCGAGAGAAAAGACATTCAAGACGAATTTTTGCAGAAAGGCAGAGCTGTTATAACACTTGCAAGTCAGCAGAGAAAGAACAGTAGAGAGAAAACAGGAGCTGCTAGGGCCAAGGCAGGGCAAGGCCAGCTGCCTGCATGTGGCCAGCAACAGCATGGACCACATAGACCATGCATGGCCCACAGGTTCAACAGACATTACCATGAAGGCACCTGCTGGGAAGAATCTTCTGCCTTTCACAATGAAGTAGGGAAAAATTAAGCACCCACTGTGTATGCCTGGCACACAATGGATTGGGCAACCTATCAGTTACAGGAAAACTGGAGAAGGCCCAACTCAAGCCCAAGGGTGGTGACAAAGATCAGCAAAAGAGATCATCACTAAAGGTCACTGTGGAGTGGCCTCCAGGCCAGGAGGAGGAAGCAACAGGAAGTGATCAGAAAGACCATTCCAACAGACTAAAAATTAGAGTTCCATTGTAAAGATAAAAGCCTGGCCAGGCGCGGTGGCTCACACCTGTAATCCCAGCACTTTGGAAGGCTGAGGCAGGTGGATTGCTTGAGCCCAGGAGTTTGAGACCAGCCTGGGCAACATGGCAAAACCCTGTCTCTACAAAAAAATGTAAAAATTAGCCGGGCGTGGTAGTGCACACCTGGAATCCCAGCTACTCTGGAGGCTGAGGTGGGAGGATCGCTTGAGCCCAGAAGGTTGAGGCTGCAGTGAGACAAGATCGTGCAACTGTATTCAGCCTGGGTGACAGAGCAACATCTCATCTCAAAAATAAATAAAAGTTTGAAGGTAAGATCAACAACAAATTCTGGAGATCACTGGGCTTGGAGACAGGTCTAGAAATCATGGCAGAGGCAGAAAGAACTAGCTGTGTTTAATCAGAGGAAACAAAATCAAGCCCCCGACTCTAGGAGCCCATGGTCAGACCCCTTAGCACTCAGGTAACCCTAGGTTGCCACCTCCCACCCAACCCACACCCCTCAGTCTTCCCTACATTGCTTATTACCCCTTTCTCTACCTAGGTACTGACCCATAAGCTCCTTCAAGGACGAACCAGTAGTGCCGTGCCAGGCATGCAGAAGGCCCCGCCAGTGGTTCTTAAGGTTATTAACGACAATAATTAAGGGAACTAAAAAACCTCACAACTCAAAATTCAAAAATCTGACAGCTCTTCAAAAGCTAGGTAATTATAAAAAGCAAAGCTAAGAAAAATATAAGTTACTGGAGAGCAGATTTAGGGCCCAGAGTTAAAAATTTTCTAATTTACTTATTTGTCCAGTGATAGAGTTGATTGTTTGCGGAACTGTTGAGCTCCCCATCACTAGAAGTAGCCAAGCAAAGACTGCGGGACCATATGCTAAGGAGCTGAAGAAAAGATTCCTTAGATAATCTAAAAGGTCTTGTCCAACCCAATTCCCATAAAATGAAATATATGGTAGAAAAATTACAGACACATGTGGCAAATCATGGTGCAGCAGAATTAGCAACTATCCTTTAAACTTGAAAGAAGTACACTGACAGCAAATAAAAATACGACCATGGTTAATAACCTTACAGACCTCATGACCCTAAAAGGTAGAAAGAGCTGAAAACAGAAATAGGTTCAAGAAGGGCTTAGTTGAATGAGTAAATATTCAGCTCCAGGCTGGTTACCAAAGGCGCAGTGAGAGATGGGTAAGAATGAGCCCCTGTAAAGGCTGGCATCACCGTCCACAAGCGTGCCTGCTGGCAGAATACCCTTGTACCCACACCGTCAGTGGCAGCTCACAAATCTGGATGAACTGTGGGTTCTTCCAAGTGCTTGCGATGGAGAAATACCCTGCACAGCACCTTCCTACAGAAAGGGCCTGGCCTTTGATGCCCTGGACCATTCCTGCCAGGGGAGGAGCACAGGGTCAAGGTCATGGGAACATCCAGGCCCCACTGACCTAACACTGTGCCTCCCACAGGGTGAGAGACAAAACCACAGGGAGAACTTTCTGGCCACAGAACGTCACTCACAGTCTTGACAAAGCCTGGTTATTCTGGAACAGCAGTTCCGGTAACATGTGCAGCTGGTTTCGGTTCAGTCGCCTAAAAAAGAGAAGAAGAATTGGAAATTACCTAGACGGCCAGGAAATCCAAAGGACTTCTCAGAAAACACCAGGCGGATTCTGAAGCAGAAGGTCCAGCATTCAAAACCTAACAGGGTCCATGTGGCATCCCAGGGAAATTACCTTCTCTGGGCCTCAGTTCTTCATCTGTAAAGTGGAGATTCCACCCCCCAGCACGTGGGGAGGATAAGCATAGAGCGTCTGTGGAAGCCCCTCACCAGCACCTCTCCTTCCACTATTTCTTCCCATAGCCATCATAATCATCACTTCACATCTGCAAGCGCTGTGTGGTTTCTAAGGCACTGATTCCAATGCTATCTCCCTTTGTGAGTTGGAAACCTGACTATACTTGAAATGGGAGACATACCCTAATGGCCACACAGCCCTGATTTCATCCACATTTGGTTTAACAGAGGTTTCACTTTTTTTTATTGTTTGCTTTGGGTCTTTTTTCAAAATGAAAATAGCAGCCAGGAATGGTGGCTTACAACTGTAATCCCAGCACTTTGGGAGGCCGAGGAGGTCGGATCACCTGAGGTCAGGAGTTCAAGACCAGCCTGGCCAACATGGTGAAACCCCATCTCTACTAAAAATATAAAAATTAGCCGGGTGTGGTGGCGGGCACCTGTAATCCCAGCTACTCGGGATGCTGAGGCAGGAGAATCGCTTGAACTCAGGAGACAGAGGTTGCAGCGAGCCAAGATTGCGCCACTGCACTCCAGCCTGGACAACAGAGCAAAACTCTGTCTCAAAAAAAAAAAAAAGAAAACAGCTTTATTGATTATTTTTATCATTAATAAAAATGTATGCTCAGCCAGGCATGATGGTGTGCACCTGTAATCCCAGCAATTCGGGAGGCTGAGGTGGGAGAATCACTTGAACCAGGGAGGTGGAGGGTGCAGTAAGCTGAGATCTCGCCACTGCACTCCAGCCTGGGCAACAGAGTGAGACTCTGTTTCAAAAAGAAAAAAAAAAAAAAAGCATGTCAAATAGCTCCTGCCTGTAATCCCAACACCTGGGGAGGCTGAATGAGAGGACTGCTTGAGGCCAGGGGCTTCAGATTTGCATGAGTAACAAAGAGAAATAACAAAGAGAAACTTCATCTCTACAAAAAATACAAAAAAAGTAACTGGGAAAGTAGCCCAGGCCTGTAGCCCCAGGGGTGTCTGAGGGGTCTTAGGACCAAACCCCCATGGATACCAAGGGACAACTGTATGATAAGCCATCTCAGCCAAAAGCTTTCTTCCAGAGGGAAGGAGAAAACCTTAATTCCACGTAGCCAGCAGTAACTGGTCTGTGGTTACCTCCTAGAAGGTTGTCCTTTATCTAATATGTGAGAAAGGCCACTGCCACCACACTGGGCACTGCCATGTTCCCCATGGTACAGACAATTAAGTCAACTTTTGGAGACCCACTGGAAGTTTACTTTTAAGGGCAGGCTCCTAGGGAAACACTTCATTGCCTTGGGGGGAAAAAAACACCAATACAATCCTTAAAGCAACAGGAGTAGACATCAGATAGCTCCAAATTCTTTATCCTTGGTCCAGTAAATTAATCCTGTATTTACACTGACTCATAACCACTGGTTTGGTTTGGTTTTCCCCTCAAGCCTTTCTCATTTTTCTGACTTCTGCTTCTGAAAATTATTTAGGAGGAAAATGATTCAATGCCTAGCTTAAAATGGAAAATTAAAGGACACTAAAGAAGGGACTCCACATGGCGAGGGACATGAAGGTTACTGAGAATGATAACAGTAGTCGTGGCCACCGTCATAATCAGCCCTTTACTATGTGCCAGGCAAGGGGCAAACGCATTAGGGGCATGAGCTCATCACAGGCGGGAAAGCAGAGCATAAAGGTGGGCCTCTTTCTCCTGAAAGTGACAACAGCATTCATGCACTCACCCTGTGACTCCCAACAAACACCCCTCACAAAGGTTTCCTGCCACCACTTTGCCACGTGGCTTGGCTCTTCATAGGTACCCAAGATAGGTTTGCTGACTTTGTTGAGTTGCTCATCTTTGAAAGATGAGAGAATAGGGACACCGAGAGGTAAGTGACTCGCCCAAGTCATTACTGAATGGTAGATGTGGGATCCTGAAGCTTGCCTTTCTCTACTCCCCATCCTGGCTGCTCCCATGGTACGATCCTGGCCACTGTACGGTGCCAGGCCAGTTCCCAGGGTGACCGGGCACACTCCACTCCTCTCCAGCTGCAGACTCGCTGAGGCCACAAAGTCCTGATCCCTCACAGCCAGCTCAACTGCACACTGCTGCATCTACACTGGAGTTTGTAACTGCTCACAAGAACCAGTTATGTCCACTCCCAAACCTATTTATGCCAGAGGCACTTGTCATTCTAACTCTGTAATTTAATTACCTATTATATAAATGAATGAAATGCTAGTGGAAAAAGAGTCATCTCTATGAAAACTAAGTGGAATGCTTTAGAAAGATTCGATGAAAGGAAAGCTGATAATTAAACGGCTCTTGAATTAAGTAAAAGACGGTGGCGGAGGGGGGTGGGTGTCACTTTAAAAATCAGGAATACTCCCCCAGATTGCTCCCAAGGCCCTTTGGAAAATCTCACTCCACCTTCCAGAAACCAAAACCAAAAATCATAAACATGGTATATGTGTGTGGTTTAGGCGAGGCAAACAACACAGAAAGAACTCCAGTGTTTCACACCAAAGAGAAAGACTTTGGCCAAAAAAAAAAGAAGAGGGGTTAGTAAATGCACATTTCTATGTTTTAACATAAAATGAAATGTCTAAGATGTGTGTGGGGTTTTGTGGTTGTTGCTACTGTTTTTGAGACAGAATCTTGCTCTGTCACCCAGGCTGGACTGCAGCGGCATGATCTCGGCTCACCGCAACCTCCGCCTCCTGGGTTCAAGTGATTCTCCTGCCTGAGCCTCTGGAGTAGCTGGGATTACAGGCACATACCACTGTGCCTGGCTAATTTCCATATTTTTAGTACAGGCAGGGTTTCACCATGTTGGCCAGACTGGTCTCAAACTCCTGACCTCAAGTGATCCACCCCCGCTTGGCCTCCCAAAGTGCTGGGATTACAGGCATGAGCCACCGCGCCTGGCTGGTATGTGTGGTTTTTAATGACTGCACTTTAATCACCTTTTATGATTAACTGATGCAACACTGGTCTCCAACAACTCAGTGGGAGGCCACTGAACTGACCACTCCGGAAGGTGCCTGCAGGGCTGAAGCTGTCACTCACCCACTGGGGTCATGTCTCGACCCCCCAGACCCTTTCCCTCCTCCCCTCCTTCCCGGCACCGGCGGTGGAGCCAGGTTGGGTCAGGTCCAGATCAGCCCCTTATAGCCAGGTCATTAACATGTATTTTGTTCTAAGTCTTCTAAAGAAAACAAATGCAGCATTCGACATCTGGTCTAGCTGTGGGCTTCTTATCATTTCGTTTGAGGCCTGGATGTGGAACACAAAAGAAAGATCGCCTTGCTTTCTTCCAGGCTGTAGGAAGGCAACGAGGCAATCGTATTCTTTTCCTTTTATTTAATATCTTATTTTCTTTAATATAAAAATGAAAGGGCCGGGCACAGTGGATCAGGCCTGTAATCCCAGCACTTTGGGAGGCTGAGGCGGGCAGATCACCTGAGGTCAGGAGTTCAAGACCAGCCTGCCCAACATGGTAAAACCTACTAAAACAACAATTTTAGTTGGTTTTTTTGGTGGTTTTTTTTAGTTTTAGGCTCTACTAAAAATATAAAAAATTAGCCGGACATGGTGGCGGGCACCTGTAATCCCAGCTACTCAGGAGGCTGAGGTAGGAGAATAGCTTGAACCCGGGAGGCGGAGATTGCAGTGAGTCGAGATCGTGCCACTGCACTCTAGCCCGGGCAAGAAGAGTGAAACTCTGTCTCAAAAAAAAAAAAAAAAAGAAAGGTGCGGTGTCAGGTCATCTTCATTAAGAGCTCAGACTTTGAAGGCAAAATGATCTGGGTTCTAATCCCTTCTTCTGCACAACTGGGGACAAGTGACTTGATCTCTGTGTACCTCTCTTTCTCATCTGTGAAATACCACTTAGAGCAGTGTTGTTTTAAGGATTAAATGAGATAATATAAGGCAAAGAGCTGCCCCAGGTTCCTAGCATAGAGTGGTGGTAGCTATAATCATAATAATAAACTTGTCATAAGAAAATTCATTAAAAGAGAAAAACACAAAGAATAAAAATAAAGTTACCTATAATCCACCACTCACTATAATGAGAGTCAGTGGTTCCAGTTGTCTTCTTCCTCCTGTATTCTATCTACATGCAAATTGATTTTAGTAATACTATTGTCATTTTTTATCTTTTCCATTTAACATTATATTGCAAGCACATTCCCATGGCCTTAACTGTTCTTCAGAAATGTGATTTTATATCTTATGTATCCACTAGAATGAATTTCCAATTTTTTTCTATTGAAATAATGTGCAATGGCTGGGTGTGGTGGCTCATGCCTGTAATCCTAGCACTTTGGGAGGCTGAGGCAGGTGGATCACCCGAGGTCAGGAGTTCACGACCAGCCTCACCAACATGGTGAAACCCCATCTCTACTAAAAATACAAAAACAATTAGCCAGGCGTGGTGGCGTGCACCTGTATACCCAGCTACTCGGGAGGCTGAGGCAGGAGAATCATTTGAATCCGGGAGGTGGAGGTTGTGGTGAGCCGAGATCATGCCACTGCACTCCAGCCTGGTAGACACAGCAAGACTTGGTCTCAAAAATAAATAAATAAATAAATAACAAAGTGCAATTAATATCCTGATATATAATTTTTAGCCATGTCTCTGATTATTTCCTTAAAATAAAACAGACTTTCTGGTTCAAAGAGCATGAACTTTAGGACTCTTAACACCTACAGCCAGTCCACTTTCAGAAGGAAGCGATCGGCGACCACCGTGAATATGAGTGCCCATCCCCCACCTCACCCCACCATTTTTTTTTCATCGTTGCCAAACTGAAATGCAAAACTTGATCAAGACCCATTTTCAAACTTAAAAGCCCTATTCAGCAACAAACCATGTGAATCAGAACACGCCTCCACCTTCACATTTCTGGACTGTGGCCCTGTGTACCTAAGACACCAATCCCCCGGGGCTTCCCTGATGGGTCCGCTTGGCACACCACAGCTTCCTTTAAGGACACACAAATCAATGGACAGCAGTTATGTCAGGATGAGATGACAGGAAGAAATTTCACTTCCTCTGTATTATTATGTAAATTTTTGGCCTCACATATCTTCAGGGAAAAACAACAGGGACAGTTGCATGGAGAATGTGGGGTAGGGACCCACTCCAGGTTTCTCTGTGACCATGCCTTGTGACCACTTTCACAGCTGCAGCTGCTCCTGGCTCCATCCGCTGAAGGAGGCAGGCTGAGCGTGGGGTCCCCTCCCCTGAGTGCCCCTCATCCCTGGCAGCAGCTTGGCCTGCCAGTTCCCTCACGTGCCAGCCCCCCGCCCTCCTGGCCCGCACCCTGCCAGGACTCACAGCCGCTCCAGCTCCTTCATGTCATCAAAAGCCCCGCGTTCCACTGCTCCAATCTGGTTCTCCATCAGCTGCCTGGGGAAGCAAAGAGACAAGGACAGCTACAGGTGTGTGGGACAAGGGCTGCTAGCAACAGCTGGCACGACGGAGGGGCAGAGGCAACCTCTGCCAGGGCAGCATTGGCAAGGGAGTAAGACAGGAGCCATGCCCAAGCCTCAAACAGGCCTACGCGTGGGCTGAGCAGACCCAGTTTCCTTACACCTTTGCAAATTCGCCAACATGGGCTCCTCAGGGTTCCCAGCATCTTACCTCACTGCAAAATACACTTGCAACCCCCGACCCTCTGAAGTTGTCTGCCAGGGCAGAAGGCCGCGGGGCACCCAAGCACCATGTCTCCGCTCCAATCAGGCTCCAGGGAGCCAGGCCCAGCAGCAGGCAGCACAGGCTGGCTTGAGCTGCTGGCGCACGTGCCCTGGCCTCTTTGGGCCCTGAAGGCACATGTCCAAGGGACAGAACAGGGGGGACCGGCCAGTATCGGGAGAGGGGAGCCTGTGCCAACTGGGCAGAGCCCACACAGGCAGCAACACACTCTACAACTGGCAGACAACACCCTCTCTGCCTGTACCCCCACCCCGCCTGGCCCCATCTGCTGAAGACAAGAGTGGGGTGCCCACGCCAACTGAACCACCTGGCTCTGTGGAACTCTGCGTCCCCTTGCCGCCAACGTGCCCTGAAACCCAGAGCATCCGGCTGGTGGGGCAGCATTTTTCACCAACAGATTGACTGTTGCCTGATAACTTTTGAGATAGTCAAGTATGTTTTTCCCACTGCATCTGTCCCTCTCCACCCGCAAGCAGGTGGCTTGCGTGCCCCTGCATGGGCCTCAGATGACGTTGGGGGCAGGGCAGGGGGTGAAACGCCACCAGACACTTCTCTTTCTCTGCCTTGTTTCCAAAAGCCTGAAGTATGAGAGGCTCCCTCTGGAGGCCTGGGGGCAGAGGGGAGGGGAATCCCTGGACAGAGCCTGGGCTTCCCCAGACTCAGAAGGGGCACACCCAGAGCCTGGGAAGGGGCACAGGTCAGGGGGCTCTGGAGCAGATCGCTGCCCAGCGGCTTGTCAGCTCTGACCTCAGAGACGATTGGTCATGAGGTCCCTGCTCCTCCAAAGACCCTCAGAACTGCGGAGGCAGGAGTTCTGAAAGAACTGAGGTCCTAGGATCCCTGCACTACCCTGAGAGCACAGGACGTCAGATCTTATGACGAGTTAAGACTCAAGACTCAACATCACCCCATCCGACACCCCTCAGGATGTCTTGCCAAGACCGACTCCACAGTGGAGGGGCCCAGCCAGTCCACCACCCTACCACCCACAGCCAGGGCCCTGCCCAGGACCACAGTGGCATTGCTGGGGGCGGGGTGGGAGGGAGCACCCCATACTCACAGCACCCGCAGCTGCTTGAGCCCCACAAAGTCATTCTTATGGATCCGAGTGATGTTGTTGCCATTGAGTTCCCTGGAGGAAGAAGGAGAGAAGGAAGCAGTGAGGTGAGCAGGGTGAGCCCCCAGGCCAGGGGCTTTGCTCCAGGTGCCCTCCCCGCTGGATCAGCCAGTCATCTCATCACTGGGGCTGGAGGCTTCTGTGAGTTGAGTCTGTGTCAAGGCCCAACAAGCTGGGCCCTCTTTGCAGCTGACATCCAACCCACTGGAACTGCAGGGCACAGGGTGCACCACTGCGAGTGCTGTGGAAACCGAAAACGTGGTTTCTGCCCACTAATGCAGCTCAGTCTAGTTGGAGAGATGAGCCATTCACCCAGGGAAGAATGTGGAAACTAGTCAAGGAGAGAGGCTATTCAGGTAGAATCCTCGCTGAGCCTCAGTTTCCTTATCTATAAAATGGGGACGACAACTGTGTCTAACTTATAGGGTCAGCTCAGGGTATAAGCAAGTAAAGGGCATGGCCTGCGCTTGCAAAGGGCCCCATGGGGACACCAGTGTTATCGTCTTGTGGCACTGGCTCCTGCGAGCTGTCCGTATTCTGAGCAAGAGAGAGCACCGAGGGCCATGCAATTTTAAAGGACTTAGGAAACGGGACTCAAGCTGAGGCTCCAAGACAAGGAAGAACTGCACACGACCGGGAGGGAGCAGACGTGCCTCGAGGACCACACTGCATCAGGCCTGGAGTAGCTGAGGGGTGAAGGGGGCAGCAGACAGCCAGAGAGTTGGAAGCTGTGAGAAGCAGGGCTGGGGGAAGGCGGGCCAGATCACAGAAGGCTGGAGAGAGCAAGCAGAGAAGAAACCGAGGGCCAGCGGAGGCTCTGGGTCAGGGGGATGGCAGGCCTGCCAGGAGGCCAGTCCTGCAGCAGTGAGCAGGAGGGTGGCCAGGAAGGGAGGCCACCCCCACCATCTGGGTCCTGGGGCCAGGCCTACGGCTCCTCCTCTCACCCCATGCCGGGCTGCCGGGCCCCTTCTTCCTTCCAAGGCCACCTTGGACCCACCTGAAGAGCTGTCTGCGCCCCCCCCCAGCCTCACTCAGCCTCACCAAGGCAGGCCATTCCAGGAGTGAGGCTCTCCCTACCCCAGAAAGCTCCCCCACTGAGCCCCCCACAGCAGAATCTCCCTCAGGCCTCACTCCTGCTGTCCCCTCTGCCATCTATCTCCCTGGGGCAGCTCCCGCTTGCCTCCACCTCTTCCTCAACACTGTCATGCTCACACATTCTCACGCGCAGGCGCACACACACGCCCCATGTTCACCTACAGCCCAGTCTTCTCACTTAGCCAACTTTAGTCAAAAGTTCTAGGTATGGCCAAGAGCTCAACCCAAGTCCAAGCTACTTTGAGAAACAAAGTCCCTGTCCTCCAGGTGTTTAGAAAGTGTCTGGTCTGGCCGGGTACAGCGGCTCACACTTGTAATCCCAGGACTTTGGGAGGCTGAGGCAGGCGGATCACCTGAGGTCAGGAGTTCAAGACCAGCCTGGCCAACATGGTGAAACCCCATCTCTACTAAAAATACAAAAAAATTAGTCGGGCATGGTGGCGGGCACCTGTAATCCCAGCTACTCAGGAGGCTGAGGCAGAAGAATCGCTTGAACGCGGGAGGTGGAGGTTGAAGTGAGCCAGGACCGCGCCATTGCACTCCAGCCTGGGCAACAAGAACGAAACTCCATTTCAAAAAAGAAAGAAAGAAAGAAAGTGTTTGGTCTGGGTGATGTTCTAGGGTTGCTTCCACTAAGATCAACAACACGTGGATTCCTTTTCTGCATCATCTAGGAACTGGCGTTAAGCACCATGCAGAAAAGTAGTAACTGTGCACCTCTTACAGATGAGAGTGGCTCTAAGAGGCTAGGTGCCTTCCCAAGGTCACCTGCTAGTCATTGACGGAACAGAAATCTGAACCCATGGCCATCTGACCCGCAGGCCAGGCTTTTTCTACCAGGTCAGGCTGTCTCAACATTAAACGCATCCTCTCGCTGCCCGTCCCGTGGGCCTGGCTCCTGATCCTCAGAAGCAGCTGCAAAAACTCATTCCCTTCTCCTCATCACTTTCCTAACAGGATCTCTCAGAGGGGCCTGAGGCCTTCCCAAGCTAACACAAGCTATTGGTGAGAGCCCCTGACAGAGCCGCCTCCCCACCCTAAACGCTGCAGGGACACCTTCTCCAAATGAGATGGCTCTGCTCAATGTAAAGGTCATTTTTCAATGAACTAAATATTATTTCCTGAAACAGCCACTTTGAGCCTCACTGTGTTGCACCCCAACCTGCTCGCTCTGCACCCTGGCCTTTCTTCAAACACTGAGAATGTCATCATGAAGCTCTTTAAAAGTGGTTCTCTTCCCAAGCAGGGCTGGTTTTCTTTGGGCTGAAATGTTTATCCCCAAACCTAAAACCAAAAGGCATTTTTGGTTGTTGTTTTTCTATTATAAAAATATGTCAGCATTGATTATAAGAGGAAAAATCTTAAACAAGTGAAATGGACATTAGTAGAGCATTGCTTGGTTGAATTCAGCACAGCTGCGAAACTGCCATCTGTCATGCAGCCATTTAAAATGGCACAGATCTGCTTGTCTTGACAAAGAAAGTTGTGCATGACACAGAACATGGGAAAAGGTCATAAGGCAACCCTTTTCTAAGAACCTGCTTGATATGGTTTGGCTGTTTCCCCACCCAAATCTCATCTTGAATTGTAGCTCCCATAATCCCCATGTGTCATAGGAGGGACCCGGTGGGAGGTAATTGAATCGTCTGAGCAGGTCTTTCCCGTGCTGTTCTCGTGATAGTGAATAAGTCTCATAAGATCTGATGGTTTTATAAAGGACCGTTCTCCTGCACTTCTCCTTGCTCCCACCATGTGAAGAAGGATGTGTTTGCTTCCCCTTCCACCATGATTGTAAGTTTCCTGAGGCCTCCCTAGCCATGTGGAACTGTGAGTCAATTCAACCTCTATCCTTTATGAATTACCCAGTCTCAGCTATGTCTTTATTAGCAGTGTGAGAATGGACTAACACACTGCTTATGTAGAAACAGACACACACACACGAATACAGAATGTGCTGGGGGCTGTGTGCCACATAGTAATAGCTGTCACCACTAAGTGGTAGGACTCAAGGTGACCTCAGTTTCTTTTTTATACTTTTCTGCAGTGTTTTCATTTTTTAAAGACATCTGTTTTTATAAACAAACATAATATGCAACATATAATATCCATAATAGCCAACATATAAATAAAAGTTATTGCATATAAAAATAAGAGTGCTGGCCGGGCGCGGTGGCTCAAGCTTGTAATCCCAGCACTTTGGGAGGCTGAGACGGGCGGATCACGAGGTCAGGAGATTGAGACCATCCTGGCTAACACGGTGAAACCCCGTCTCTACTAAAAATACAGAAAACGAGCCGGGCGAGGTGGCGGGCGCCTGTAGTCCCAGCTACTCGGGAGGCTGAGGCAGGAGAATGGCGTAAACCCGGGGGGCAGAGCTTGCAGTGAGCTGAGATCCAGCCACTGCACTCCAGCCCAGGCGACAGAGCTAGACTCCATCTCAAAAAAAAAAAAAGAAAAAGAAGAGTGCTATGCACATTACTGAATATTTTTCCATTTCCAAAACAAAGAAAAAAATGAAAGTCATACATAATCCCATCACTAAGAAATAACTCCTTTTAATGTTCTGAAATATTTGCCCTCAAGCCTGTTTTTGTTGGAAACTATTTTTATATACTTAAGATAATTCAACAAATGTTTACAGAAGACTTACTATGTGCAAAGTGTTTTGCAAGGTTCTGAAGAGGATGAATGAGACATAAATGTTACCCCCTCCTTCTACAATATCATACACGGTGTATTTTCCACCTAAGATTCCGATCGGCCATGAAGTGTCCCTTCATTTGGATATACCAAGTTACTGGACCACTCTCTCCCTGATTCCCTGTGACTGGTATCCCTGGGCTGCTTAGATATTGTCCAATTATAAACAATATTGCATAAAGGTTGATGAGCATTTGGGAGGAATACATTCCTGTAAATGCAATTACTTGGTCAAAATCATGAAAAATCTGATGAATTTTACATGTCATTCATCACTCATTCCTTTTCATGGCAACTAAAGCAATTGACTATGATAATTATTCCCACAGATGGCAAAATTGAGGCAAAGACAAACACTGACTTATCTGAACAAGGCGGCACCTAAAATGGAACTCAAGAATCCCTGAGGATGGAATTCCCACTAAGGCAGGGCAGAGGTGGAGAGGACATTCTGATGACACCCCACATTAGCACACCTCTCTTCTTACCCTTTTGTACCAGCCCCCACAGTGCAGGTGCAGAGGTGCATTCCTTAGTCCCACTCCTGTTTCTCACTTCCTACACCCCACTCCACACAAGACCTAAGACAAGCAGCGAGAAAAAGACAACGGCACAGACAGCAAGGCAAGCACAGCCTCTCCCTTGGGGACCCTGCTTCTGGGCCAGAATGTCAAAAGAGGCCCAAGCCCACCCCAGCCTGCCCCCATCAGCCTTGCTGTCTAATGCAGAGCTTAATGCCTTCTCTCAGGGGAGAGCCCCTCACCCCAGCCCACAGCCTGAGAGCTCTCACTAAGCTCCCAGGTCTGACGGCTGCTGCCTAAGGAGGCATTATTGCCACTTAGGCTGAGAAAGTGACCTCCACTGGGTAGCCCATCCTCTCTCCCACCAGGATCAAGTTCACAACCTAAGCCAGCCACTTCCCCTCATCAAAGGCTGCTAGAATTAGAATTTTCCTACCGCATCTAATTCCTCCAATGGGAGGTCCTCAATGTTGCCACAGAATCCCCTCCCCCAGCAAGCTGCCAGGGGAGACTGGGAGATGCTGCTAGGACCTTAAGCCCAGGGCAGCCAGAGCAGCTGGTGGAGTGGGCCCACCCGGGCAGGTCCCAGCCTCAAGTCTCAGGAAGATCCCAAGATCCAGAGCCCACCTGCGCTCCCTGAGGTTTTGCCACTAGAGCCCACACCTGCCACTTCTTCCTGGGCACCAACTATGTGCAGGTTCCAGGCCTGACCCTAAGCATGCTTCATCTCATTTCACTCTCATTTCACAACCTGTAACAGGAGTCATATGCTCTCCAACTTGCTGAGGAGGAAACTGAGGCACAGATGCATGAAGCAACTTGCACGGTGCTACACGGCTAATAAGTGGTGGGGCAGGATCAGACCCCAGCCAGTGTGATTCCACGTTCTGTCTCCTACGTCACAAGTCCTCATGTTGCTGGACTCTCCCTCTGTCCCCTCATCCCATGCCCTCACCTCGAGTGGCCATGCCTTGGACAGAGCTGAAGAACAAAACTTGAGGGCTTTGTAGAGGACACAGCTGCACTGGGGCTCCGTAACGAAACCATGTGCTCTGCCCACACAACAATTTCGGGGGCTCCCCCGCCAGTCTGAGCTAAGTGTTCTTAGTCGCCAAGAGTGTGGGCTCTGGAGCCAGACCATCCGGCTTCAAATTCCTGCTCCACCATTACACTGGCTGTGTGACCTTGGGCACGTAAGTTAGCTTTTCTATGCCTCAGTTTCCCGATTTATAAAATGAGGATGATGGTAAGACCCACCACTTGGAGATGTGGTGAGGTTTAAATGTCTTGATATTTCTAAAACACAAGAATAATGCCCGGCACACAATTCGTGCTCTCTACAGCAGTATTACCTGCTGCGATTATCTTTACTACTGCCACTGTTGTGACTTTCCTCTAGGACTATGGCTCCACCAGGAGGTGGCGTCCCCTGGCTCAGCTCCAGCCGGTGCTGGACTGGCAGGGCCAAGTTGAACTGGGAGGAGTCACTCACTTCCCTGCAGGACCCAGGAAGCTGAAGACTAGGGAAGACACCCTAAGATGGTTCTCCCTCTTCCAAAAGTCATGAGTTTACACCCACCCTTCTCCCCAAGGAGGAAAAATGCTCCAGTGGCAAATGGCCCTGATTTCCCTCCATTCCTGTGTGGTCATAACCTAAAAGGAAAACCTCGGTGGCAAAAGATTTTGGAGAAAATCCTCCGAAGCAAAGTTACCAAGGAAAAAACAAAAACACACAAGGATGTCTTGAATCCTCTCAGGAAACAAGAATTTGATCCCCAGTCTCTGGGTATTTGTGAGGAACCAAAAGAAACCTTGGGATTTCCTGGGGCTGCAGGAATAAACTCCCTAGGCCCCTCACGGGCTGTTCTGGGGGCTCCTGGCGCCAGCTTCACAATTTCTCACCCTGGAGCTCCAGCCACTCCTGTTACCTCAGGGACTAGAACGTTCCTTCCTCATCACAGCCTGTGGTGGATGGAGAGGCTCACCCTTCCTGCAGGGTCTCAAAAAAAAAAAAAAAAAAAAAAAAAAACAAGAAAGAAAGAAAGAAACCATGCATGCTATCACCGAATAAGACAAGCCTGCTTGGGAACGGTACACCCAGCTCTTTGCTTTGAAATCTTACCCTGGCCAAGGCTGCGGCGCTGAGAGTCTACAGAGTCAGACAGAGAGAACGGAGGAAAGAAAGAAATTCCCTCCCCAGCCACTGCCCAGACAGCAGTAAAGGGGCCCACAGAGGCCTAACACCCCAATCTGCAGGCTGGCCCATGCGCATTTCCCCCATCCCACCCGCCAGCTTCAACACCCGCCCCATGCCTCTATCCTCGAGCCTGAGCCCTGCAGCGCCGCCTCACAGGCTCCCCACGTTCACCTTGGCCCCCCTCCAATCTGCTCTCCAAGCCACAGCCAGAGTGGTCTTTTCAAGATGCAAATCTGATCATGTCACTCCGCACTTAAAGCCTTCAATGGATCTCCATTGCTCTTGGAATCAAGACAAATCTCCTTAGTGGCCGGGTGCGGTGGCTCATGTCTGTAATCCCAGGACTTAGGGAGGCTGAGGCAAGTGGATCACCTGAGGTCAGGAGTTAGAGACCAGCCTGGCCAACGTGGCGAAAACTGTCTCTACTAAAAATACAAAAATTAGCAGGGTGTGGTGGCAGGTGCCTGTAATCCCAGCTACTTGGGAGGCTGAGGCAGGAAAATCGCTTGAACCCAGGAGGCGGAGGTTGCAGTGAGCCAAGATTGTGCCACTGCACTCCAGCCTAGGTGACAGGGCAAAACTCCATCTTACAAAAAAAAAAAAAAAAAATCTCCTTACAGTGAACTACAAGCTCCTGAGTGGTCTGTTCTGTGTCCACCAACCCAGCCTGCCCCATGTTCCTTCTGACTTGCTACTTCCTCTGCCTGGAATGCTCCTTCCTTCCTCTTTGCCTATGAACTCCAATTGGCAAACCTTCCTATCACAGGCCCACAGAGCGCCCTGACCCTCTCCTTTGTAGCACAAATCAGAGCCAATTGCTTTTTTTTTTTTTTTTTTTTTTGAGATAGAGTCTTGCTCTGTCACCCAGGCCAAAGTGCAGTGGTGCAATCTCAGCTCAGTGCAACCTCCACCTCCCAGGTTGAAGCTATTGTCAGGCACCCACCACCATATCCAGCTAAATTTTTTTGCATTTTTAGTAGAGGCAGGGTTTCACCATGTTGTCCAGGCTGGTCTCCAACTCCTGACCTCAAGTGATCCAACTGCCTCAGCCTCCCAAAGTGCTGGGATTACAAGCGTGAGCCACCTCCCCCAGTCAGAGTCAATTTATACTGATTTGGAGGATTCCCTGACTGATGTCCCAGCCTCCACATGAGATTAGAAGCAACCTGGGGACACAGACTGTGTTTTATTGCTATTGTACACCCAGGGTGCAACACAGAACATGGCACATGATAGATGTTTCAATAAGTATTTCTTGAATACAGGAAAGAATTTGCATTAAAATTGACATTTTAAATAGCATTAGTTGAGTGGGTTTTCCATGTTTCTTTGTCTCCCTACTCCAAAAATAAACACACACACATTAAGAAGTGCTCTCCCCAGCCAGGCATGATGGCTCACTCCTATAATCCCAGTGCTTTGGGACGCCAAGAGGGGAGAATTGCTTGAGATCATCCTGGGCAACATAGCAAGACCCCATCTCTACAAAGAAAGTTTTATTTTAATTAACCAGGCATGGTCATCTCAGCTACTTGGGAGGCTGAGGTAGGAGGATCACTTGAGCCCAGGAGGTTGAGGCTGCAATGAGCTATGATTGCACCACTATACTACAGCCTGGGCAAGACACCAAGAACCCTGTTAAAAGAAAAAGAAAAAAAGAAAGAGAGAGAGAGAGAGAAAGGAGGGAGGGAGACGGAGAGAGAGAGACAGAAATTTAGAAAGAGAGAAAAAGAAACATTCTCCCCAAATGGACATCACCCCAAAAAAGCTCCACGCAGAGGATGCTCCCATGTTACCAACAACCTCCTCTCTTCCAGGTCTTTCCATTCTCATAAGTGAGCCCAATATGAGCAAGGAAATCGCATCCTTAGGGTCCAAGCTGCTAAGGGAGACAGCTGGGTGATTCCAGACACCCTCAGGAGGAAAGAGGAAAGGACAGGTTGTCTTCCTCCTGCTCGGGGGTGGTCTCAGTCTTCAGGAGAGCCAGGGTAGCCGGTGGAATGGGGCAGGTCCCTTCCACAGGGCAGCACTGGCCTGGCTGCTTCATAAACATGAGCTCCAAGTACTTCTTACAACATCCCTTGGAAGTAGGCATCTTTCACATCACCTTACAAATGAGGAAATGGAGCCTACAGGCTGAGTGTCAGAGCTGGGAAGCCAATCCAAGTGGTTCAGTGTTTGGGCCAAATAACTCAGGCCTTGAAGGCACAGGCCTGGGCTGGAATCCCAGCTCCACCCTTTTTTTTTTTTTTTTTTTAACACAGGGTCTCACTCTGTAGCCCAGGCTAGAGAGCAGGGGCATGATCACAGCTCACTGTAGCCTTGACCTCCCAGGCTCAAGTGGGGGTAATGAGGATCTGAGCAAAGCCAGCATTGGCCTCAAGCAGTGGTGAGGCAGGAGGGCCTGAGGCCCCAGCGGGTACAGTCTGGGGTTTCCAGGAATTGAGGTTGATGGGGAAGGAGGGGGTCACAGAGGGATCCCTGAGCACAGCTGCAAGCCTTGGCAGGTATTGGAAGACTCTGAAGTCCTGGAGGCCTGAGCCCAGAAGGGCAGAGTGAGCCCAAGGAAAGGGTAGCTGTGGCTCCCGAAGGGCAAAGGCCTCTGGCCAGCCTGCCTTGGCCTACGGGGTAGAAGAATAATTATTCCTCAGCCCTTTAATAGGAAAATACTAGCCCCCCAGCTGCAGGGCTTCCACTCTGCTCCCCCGTTCCCTTCAATATCAGCGCTTCCTTCTGGCCTGGAGCAGCCTAGAGCTCAGCAAGCTCTTCCCCTGCCCCCAGCACATGCACCAGGCTCCCTGTCCGAACAGCCTTCAGGCCTCCAGTCAAATGCCCTCCTCTAAACCAGCTTGTCCAGGTGCCCACTTATCTCCTCTGGAGCTCGGACAGCCATCGGAGTTGCAGGTCAATAGGAAGTCCTTTGTCTAAGGCCAGTTTCCCAGCTACCTGTAAGGGGAGAGGCCGCAGCTGGTTTGCTCACTGCTGTATCCCCGGCACCTATGAGGATACCTGGCACATAGTAGGTGCTCACTGAATACAGGCTGCCAGAACAACCCTGCCCACTAAGCCCAGGGGCTGCTGGCATACCATGGTCGAGGCCTTGCACGCACTCCCGAGCCAGCTGGGCCTTCCCCACATCCTCAGGCCTCAGTAGGTGAGAAGCCAGGGCTCCCAGCATCCCAGTCCTCCAACCCACCAGTCTGAGCCACAGCCAGACACCAACTCCAGGCTGGGACCTCTGATATGTGACATGTGATCAGTGGGAAAGCCCCAAGGAGGAGGAGGCAGGGACCCCATGCCAGGGCCCATTTGCTACTGATCCACTCCACCCTTGCGCCTGGGCTCCTGGGGACTGATCTTGTTTCCTTGGCTGGAGAAACAGCAATTGCTACAGTAGTATCCCAACCAAGTCAGCTCATTTAAGCCTCACAGTGGTACCTGGCTCAGAGGCTCCTTATCAGTCTTGACTGACAGATGAGGGCACTGAGGCTTAAAGAGTTTAGATGACCTGTTTCAGGTCACCCAGCTGGTTGAGGAGCAGGACTTGAGCTCTGGCACATCTGACCCCAGGACCCAGCTCTTTAAAAAAAAAAAAAAAAATTAGTTGTTAATTGTGGTAAAAATATACATAATATAAAATCTACCATCTTAATCTTTTTTTTTTTTTTTTGAGACGGAGTCTCGCTCTGTCACCCAGGCTGGAGTGCTGTGGCCGGATCTCAGCTCACTGCAAGCTCCGCCTCCCAGGTTCACGCCATTCTCCTGCCTCAGCCTCCCGGGTAGCTGGGACTACAGGCGCCGCCACCTCGCCCGGCTAGTTTTTTTTTTTTGTAGTTTTTTTAAGTGGAGACGGGGTTTCACCGTGTTAGCCAGGATGGTCTCGATCTCCTGACCTCGTGATCCGCCCGTCTCGGCCTCCCAAAGTGCTGGGATTACAGGCTTGAGCCACCGCGCCCGGCCCATCTTAATCATTTTTAAGTGCAGAGTTAGCTCTGTAGTATACTGTACTACTTTAAAATATATATATTCAGACTGTTGTGCAAACCAATCTCCAGAACTTTTTCACCTGCAAAGTGCAACTCTACGCTACAGAGCTCCCCCATTCTCCGCCAGTCCCTGGCAACTGCCCTTCTGCCTTCTGTCTCTGAATGTGACTCCTCTGGGTACCTCAGATACGTGAGATCATAGTGTTTGTCGTTTTATGACTCGCTTTTTCACCCAGCACAATGTCCTCAAGGTTCATCCATGTTGTAGCATGTGTCAGCATGTCCTTTTTTAAGGCTGAATCATATTCTATTCTATATAGAGAGACCACATTTGGTTTATCCCTTCATCTGTTGGTGGACATGTGGCTTGCTTCCTTGTTTTAGCTATCGCAAATAATGCCGCTTTGAATACGGGTGTACACATACCTCTTTGAGACTCTGCATTCAGTTCTTTTGGGTATTTACTTGGAAGTGAAATTGCTGGGTCATATGGTGATTCGATTGTTAATTGTTGAGGAATCACCATGCGGTTTTCCACAGGAGCTGCACCATTTCACATTCCCACCAACAGTGTGCGCATCCTTGTCAACACTTATTTTCTGTTTTTTTGACAGTCCCAACCCTAGCGGGTGTGAGGTAGTCAGGGCCCAGCTCCTAATCCCAACTCCATGGGATTCTGTCCTGAGGCCCAAAGTGCACCCCAATCCCTTCACTTCTGAGGCCCCGCCTTGCTCTTGCCAATCCCCTTCCCAGGTCTGCAGCCTACCCCCAAACCACAGCCCTGCAGCCAGGGCTCCACTGACAGCCCCTAGGCCTCCATGCTCTCTATCCATGCAGGCCCCTGGGAGGCCATCCACCACTGACCTCCTCCTGCACCACCACCTCCCTGAATCTGCCCAACTCTGCTCACCATTCTCCACCCCAGACCAGACACCTTGCTCCCTATACCAGCCTGCAACCTGGGTCCACCCAGCAAACATGTGCGGGCAGGAATCAATCATGGCCAATCTGCCTTTACAGCCCCAGCGCTCAGCTGGCAGGTGTTTTATAGATACTGAATGAATATCTGGCAAATAATGAAGAAATGAGTGAATGAAGTCAGGCCTCATTAAGACTACAGAGCAGAAGCCAAATTTAAAAACTAAACACAGGCACGTCTCAGAGCCTCAAGACTCAGGGAATCTCAGCTTACCACTTACCGGCCAGCTGTTCAACCCTGGGCAGATGGCTCCACCTCTCTGAACCTTCTTCTCATCTGCAAAGCAGAGGTGAGTAATACCTTCCTCCCAGGAGTGTTATGAGGAGTAAAAGAGGGAACTCTGGTAAAGCAGCTCATTTGAGGCCAGCGAGAGGGAGGGGCTCTAAGCCACGACCACGACAACAGCCACCATCAAAATTCCCTTTCACCTCTCTCTGCTTCTGTCCTTCTCTGGCCCATCACCAGCCCTCCCCCTTCCCGCATTCCCCAAGACCCCTGGCTCCCTCCTTCCCTCTCCAAGAGACTCCAGTCCACCTGCCTCTATGCTGCAAGCAACTCTCTCCTGAGCCTGCTCTCCTTCAGAGTTCCCATGCCTGTCTTCTCCTCTGCAAACTTCCTTACCACCTACTCGCTGCCGGCCATCTGCCTCCTGCCTTCTGCTTCTCCCAGGAAACTGCTCTGCCCACTTTACCAGTGACCTCTGATCTCATGTTCCAGAAGCTTTCCTTGGACCTCCTCCTCAGACAGACTGAATGCTCTCCACGCTGCTAACCCTCCTCCTCTTCGCCAGACTCCTTCTTTGGCCTTTGCAATAACCACTCGGCCCAGGTTCAAATCCACAAACGTGTAGCCAGTGCTCCCCACTGTCGAACACAGGACAGGAGTTCCTCCCGCCTCTCCACCATCTCTTCCCTCAACACCTTCCCTTCCTCCTGCCCTCTAACGTGGGTGGGAGCTAATGTGTGTAAGTCCTCGAAGGATGTGCTTTCTTCTCCAGGAAACCCCAGCACCAAGCAGTGTTTCTTAAACTGTGTCCTGGGCACTCCAGAATCCAAATCACCGGAACTGCCTTGCTGAAGATCTACAGAGCCAGCACCTCTAGGATGGGCCGGGAATCTGCATTTTGTGCCAGCCTCCCAGGAGATCCTTACTCCTACCAAAGTTTCTGTTCCACTGCCTTCATAGGTTGAAGCACTTCCCCTGAGGCTCCCCCGATCTCTCTCTCCAGCCTGAATACTCTCCAGAGTAACCTTCCCCATCATGACCTCTGGGGCCATCTTTTTCATGTAGATTTTTAGTGGCAATTCAAAGAAAACAGGCAAAAGCCAAATTCACAACTTCTCCTCCAGGATCAGTCAGCCTTTTCCAACTTTATTCCAGTCCCAAGATCACTCTCTCAGGCTCGAGCCTCAGAGTCCACCATGCCGTTCCCACTTACTCTCTCTGCTCTCTCTGCCTTGATCCAGACTCACTTCCCCTCGTATCTTGGCCTCTGCAATAGCTTTGAACTCTATGACTGTAGTAGATTCCTATGACAAATTACCATACACTAGTGGCTGAAAGTAACACAAATGTATTATCTTTCAGTTCTGGAAGTCAGAAGTCCAAAATCAGTCTAACCATGTCAAAGTCAAGGTGGTGGCAGGACATTAACAGCGGATTGGATAAAGAAAATGTGGGCTGCGCGTGGTGGCTCACACCTGTAATCCTAGCACTTTGGGAGGCCAAGGTGGGCAGATCACAAGGTCAGGAGATCGAGACCATCCTGGCTAACACGCTGAAACCCCGTCTCTACTAAAAATACACAAAATCAGCCGGGCATGGTGGCGGGGGCCTGTAGTCCCAGCTACTCAGGAGGCTGAGGCCGGAGAATGGCGTGAACCTGAGAGGCGGAGCTTGCAGTGAGCCGAGATCACGCCACTGCACTCCAGCCTGGGTGACAGAGCGAGACTCCGTCTCAAAAAAAAAAAAGAAAGAAAGAAAATGTGGTACATATACACTACACAGTACTACGAAACCATAAAAAAGAAGGAAAGCAGGCCTGGTGCAGTGGCTCAAGCCTGTAATCCCAACACTTTGGAAGGCCAAGGTGGGTGGATCACCTGAGGTCAGGAGTTTGAGACCAGCCTAACCAACATGGTGAAACCTCGTCTCTACTAAAAATACACAAATTAGCCAGGCACGGTGGTGGGTGCCTGTAATCCTGGCTACTCAGGAGGCTGAGGCAGGAGAATTGCTTGAACCCGGGAGGTAGAAGTTGCAGTGAGTCAAGATTGTGCCACTGCACTCCAGCCTGGGCAACAGAGCAAAAACTCCATCTCAAAAAATAAAAAAAACAAAACAGATGAGGGAGAAGGGAAAGTTCTTTCTTACCGTAGAAAGTCAACTAATAGAGAACAAATGATGGAGTTGAAAATCATCATGAATGCTAAAACTAGGGGGATGAAAACTTGATGAGAAACAGAATGTGCACCTAGCTTCAAACAATCCCCCAACAAATTACCTGTTAATACCAAAGAAGAAAACAACAGCCTCTCAGCAGAGAAGCCTGGCAGACATCAACTTATCAAGTGATTAAAGACAAAATCACCAATACTGGCACAAACCGACATCACCCGCCTTCTGACATGGTGCACCAGGAAGGACACGGAGTCATTATTTGGCATTCCCAGTAAAAATGCGTAACCCAAATGTAACCGTGAGGAAAGATCAAATGAAGCCAAACTGAGGAGCATTCTGCAAAATAATCAGCCTGCATATATCAATAATGTCAAAGTCAAGAAAAACAAAGAAAGGCTGAGGAACTCTTCCAAATTAAGGGACACTAAAGACCATGACCATTAAATGCCATGTGTGATTCTGGCAGGATTGTGGACCTGGGAAAAAACAGCCATGAAAGACATTATCCGGGCAATTGATAAAAACTGAATGTGAATTCTGGAGTATAGTTTTGCACCGATATTTAATTTTCTGATGTTGATAGCCTTATTGTTCTTAGAAAACACCCACCAAGTATTTAAAGGAAAAAAGTTACAATGTCTCCAAGCTATTATTATTATTATTATTTTTTTTTTTTTTGAGACGGAGTCTCGCTCTGTTGCTCAGGCTGGAGTGCAGTGGCGCGATCTCAGCTCACTGCAAGCTCCGCCTCCCGGTTTTACGCCATTCTCCTGCCTCAGCCTCCCGAGTAGCTGGGACTACAGGCACCCGCCATCTCGCCCGGCTAGTTTTTTTGTATTTTTTTAGAGACGGGGTTTCACCGTGTAGACCAGGATGGTCTCGATCTCCTGACCTCGTGATCCACCCGTCCGGCCTCCCAAAGTACTGGGATTACAGGCTTGAGCCACCGCGCCCGGCCGTCTCCAAGCTATTATTAAATGGTTCAGAAAAAAATTACCTATGAGTGTGTGTGATAGAGAGGAGAAAGTGTGTGTGTGTGTGTGATTATGATAAAGCAAATTGGATTGTGATGTATGCACAAGACCATAAGTTTATTAAAAATCATTTATTTGTTTTTTAAAATTTAATAAAAAGTTTTACACACCCCCTCTGAGGACTCCCATTTCCCTGCCCCATGGCCTAGGTGCCCACCCATTTCTTTATTCTCCTCTCCCAGAACTCACCAACACAAATCTTTGCCCCTCAGGGGGGTCTGCTTCTCACTCTCCTTCCCAAATACATGGCACATACCTTCTGAATGCTCCCAAACTCCCTTACCCTCACTTCCCCTTACTACTTAACCTAAGTCTTGTCCAGTCCTGAAGCCCCGGTTCAAACCCTACCTCCACAACACAGCAACAATCCAATCCCTCCTTCCCATCGAGCGACTCTCATCAGACTCATCTCCACACTGATGGGGCACTGACTATGTGCCAGGCATTGCTCTAATTATTAATCTTTATTCTTGCTGCCTTCAGCCAGCTTTTCCTAGCATTAACCTCTTTCATAACCATGGACAGTTATCAAAACTAAGAAATTAGCTGGGCATGGTAATGCATGCCTGTAGTTCCAGCTACTCGGGAGGCTGAGTGGGAGGATCGCTTGAGCCCAGGAATTTGAGACCAGCCTGGGGAATACAGTGAGATCACGTCTCAAAAAGATCATTTCATCTGAACTTCAAGGCCTACGAGGTAAATGCTGCCACTGGTCCCATTTTACAGATGAGTAAGCTGAGCCGCTAGTGAGTTGTCTAAGATCTCTTGGTAGGTGATGAAGCCAGGATTCAAACTGGGCCATTCTCGTACTGAAGCCTGGGCTGGTAGCCACTGTGCTCCTCGTCTCTACGGACATCCTTACACATTTGTTCTTTCTCCCTCACCAGGCCGAAAGCTCCTCAGGCCTCTCTCAATGACTCTATGCACCCTGCAGGTGCCCAACAGCTGTCTGTCCGCCACAGGCTGGGTTCCAGAAAGGAGAGGAGGGGGTCATGAGCTCTGTCGAAAAGAGGAGCCAATTCTCCACACCCTCCCCGCCCCCCAGCACAGCCCAGCTCCCTGGCTACTGCCCAAGGCCCGGCCGTCATCTGCTCTGGGTAATAAGTATTTGTATGGCGATAATTACAGCATTTCGGAAGAAAATCCCATTAAGCAAGAGCCCCGCCGAGCTGCTAATGCCGGCACAGAACTGGAGGCGGCAACTCCGCCAAGCACCCGTCTGCTCCCAATAATGCAGGAGTGGCCCAGCCCCAAAAGAGCACGGCCGCCCCTGCTGGCAGCCTCGGGCAGCCTGAGCCACCGACACCCCGCCTGCCCCGCACAAGAAGGGGCACCGAGGAACATCAGCCCCCATCCCCTGCTTGTGCCCCAGGGTTCCCATCGGCTGCCTGACGAGGAAGAGGAGGGCCACCCTGGGATCCAGCATGACGTCCAAATTTCCTTCACATCCCTGCAATTCTCTGTCACCTTAATAACAATAATACTACCATTTATTGGGCATTTGCTGTCTGCCAGGCCCTGTGCGAAGCACCTCTGCGAGCATTACCGCATTTAATCCTCATGACCACCCTTTGAAGCAGACCCTATCATCATCCCCACTTTATGGGCAAGGAAATGCGGTTCTGAGAAGTCGCCCTTTCCTCCAGACCACTTATCCCAGCTTGCAGTTATGTGCTTATTCTTATATTATGTCATTCATCTCTATCTCCCCTGCTGGACTAAAACTGGGGTTTGTGTTTCTGTCCGGCACTATTCATCCGGCACAATGCAGACGTTCAATAGTTAGCTATCTGTTGAATGAGGGAATTAAACCCCATCACTTGCCCAAGGCCTCCCCAGCTGCTGAGTGGCAGAGTGGGGTTAAAAACCTAGGCAGTCTGACTTCACAGCCCTGCCATCACGACCACCCGCTCTGCATACGGTCCTCACTCTGTCTCCAAATCCCGAGGGAAAGAGGCAGAGATGCCCAGGAAAGGTAAATGAGTGTTCTAAATAGACAGACTGTGCTCTAAGCAGACAGACTGCAAGAGAGCCAGCACTCAAATCCTTACCTCCTGAGCTCTCTTCTGCCCCACCCAAACCCTTGAGCCTCTAGCTTGAGCTTTCCAAATAATAACAATAATATCCTAATGATTGAATCACAAAGCCTTTTCACAACCGTAGCATGAGTGAGTGCAAAGGCCCTTTGAGGTAGTAGGTGTCATCAGCCCCAGAGGCCGAGGCAAGGGCGAACACCAGCCATGTGCCAAGTGTGGCACGTTGCCTCACTTACTGCTCACTATCAACCTGCACAGCTGTCGTCATCCCCTTTTACAGATGGGGAAACTGGGTCTCAGAGCAGGGAGAGGCACAGCATGGGGGTCCTAACACCAGTCATTCAGAGCCCAGCAATAAGCCAGTGTGCTGGCAACCACACCAAAGCCTAAGCAAGCAGGGGACTCTTGCCCTGCCAGGAGGAACCTCCCCTGCACAGCTCAGGTCTCTGCTACAGGAGACCATGGTGGCCTGCTCAGATCCAACCAGGCCCTGATGGCAGATGTGGCTGCAGTGGCCCCGACCTCATTTACCAAGGTCACCATACAATTATTATTGGAATTTCAAACAGGCTCCCCAGAGGATCAGCCTCAGGTGCCCTGGGCAGCCTCCCTTCTGTGTGACCACTCAGCCCTGTTAAATGAGACCTCGAGCTCAGGGAGCTGAGTCTAGAGAGGGCCTCCCAGGCCTGTACAGCAGGCATGGAGATAGAGCAGGGTGGGCGAACTGGCAAGGAGGGAAGGGCACATAAGGAGGACGGCAAGGCTGGGCATAGTAGCTCATGCCTGTAACCCCAGCACTTTGGGAGACTGAGGCAGGAGGATTGCTTGAGCCAGAAGTTTGAGACCAGCCTGGGCAACATAGCTAGATCCCCATCTCTACAAAAACAGGGAAAAAAAGACCTGACGAGCAGCAGAATGTGCTGGGCCTGGAGGCAAAGAAAGAACAGTAGGCCTTCCCAAAGGCCCTGCCTGCCTCCCTCCGGCAACTTCCCCTCTCTGCACCCACAAGGGGAATCTTCCACAGGCCTCAAATACCCAGTGTGCCGAGGGTTGGGGGACCCAGCGATGTCCACACATACTGCACTCTTACACTCTCCTGGATACTCTAGTTAAAAGATTCTTTTAATTAAAAATCAAGTCCAACTGAAAGTCAAGGTCGTTGTGGAAGAAAAAAAATAACGGTGACCATGGCTGGGTCCCTCTGTGCCTGGGCAGTACAAAGAGAGGAAGCTTCCTGGGCCTCCTCCGCCGCCTCTCCCAGCCCTGGCTCTGTATTTTAATTGTTCATTACAGTGAATTATTTAGCACCCCTTCCCTGCCCAGCTGACCAGCCCCACAGCCCCTCTGGCTGAAACAATTTCCTCAGCAGCTCTGCGGCCTACACAACCTCTTCCCCGAAATCCCCACAGCAAACCAATGACAATTTCTTTCCATTTCGAGGGACAGGCCTGGACCCAGAGTTATAGAATATATGATCACAAAGTTGCCAGGCCTCACAGGCTGCCGCAGAAACTGCCCAAAGGACAACAGGCAAATGCACAGCTGCAGTCCATAAAAATTTCACAGCCTCAGAAGAAGCCGCTGTTTCAGGCTCTGATACTGCACGACACTCATATTGATTAGAGAGAGCATTTGCCACAGTTATTTTGAGTCTGCCTGGGCTCTTACCAAGGCCTCTTTCAAGATGTTCTTTTCCTCTTCGAGCAGCTCTTTCACGGGCTGCCTGGAGAACAGGCGGGCTCCCTGCACTTTCCCAGTCCAGGAAGCTTTGCCCACATGGCAGAGATCAGACCTGCTCCACTTCCCCAGGATAACTCACCCCTGGATTCCAACTAGGAATTCCAGAGGAAAAGTTCACATATAGAAAGGCTTCCTGACCCTTCCCAACGTCTCTTTCCAGCCTCAAGTCCCACTCCACTCACTGGCCACTGGCCACAGCATGTTTCAGCCTCAGGGACAAGCTGGTCCATCTTCCCATATCAGGCCAGGCACACTCACACCTGCAGGCTTTTGGCTCATACTCACACCTGCAGGCTTTTGGCTCATACTCACACCTGCAGGCTTTTGGCTCATGCTCACACCTGCTGGCTTTTTGCTTATGCTCACACCTGTAATCCCAGCACTTTGGGAGGGGGAGGCAGGAGGATTGCTTGAGCCCAGAAGTTTGAGACCAGCCTGGGCAACATAGCTAGATCCTCATCGCTACAAAAAAAAAGCGGGGGGAGGGGGGGAAGAGGTCTGCAAGAAAGCAGGCCCCATGACCTGAAAAGCAGCAGAATGTGCTGGGCCTGGAGCCCAGCTATTCCCTCTGCCTAGATTGCCTGCCCTCTGTGCTTGGCAAAATCCAAACCAACCTTGATAAAGTGACCCATCCTCTGAGAAACCCCTTCACCCTGGAAAAGGGCTTCTCACCCCAGTGTTCCCACAGCCTGTTCCCTGAGGCTGCCTGACCCTCTTCTAAGAGCTTACCATTAGAGGTCCTCTGCCCAGTTCTCTAGACCATGTGCCCCTTGAGGACAGGGATGGGCTCACTCCCTGCTGACGCCTCAGCACCCAGGGCAGTTCCTGGCTCAGAAACATTTGCTGAATTAAAATAATGAGATTCCCCTCCCTATCCTATCGTAATAATGGCTCTCACTTAGCGAGCATCAGAAGGTACCAGGCACTTCCTATACAGGATCTTCCATCCTCACAAAAACCAGATATCTTATGGTTCTTTCAGCCCCATTTTCCTGATGGAAAGCAACTAAGGTTCAGAGAAGTTAAGTAACTTGCCCAAGGTCACACAGCTAATAGGTGACAGAGCTGGAACCCAGGTAGTATAGCTCCCAGAACACCACCTCTTTCCTCTATACTAGGAAATTTCACTTTCATCTCACTCTGATCACAAAAGAGCTAAAGAGTTCATGGAAGTCTTAAACACTAAAGGTGGTGAGTAAGGATGGAGGAGATGACTTTAAGACTCAAGATTCAAAAGCAAAGAAGAGGAGCTAATGTGTCTTAGAACTAGGCTGCAACCAGGGTAGCAGCTTCAGGAGAAACTCCAGTGGACAAGGCAAGGGGAGCAGGGAGCAGGTACAGAGGGGACAGGCATGGAGGGTGACCAGACCACCGCAGAGGTCCTCTGGACAGATTTCTGACCCTCAGTTCCTCTCCGGGATAATGCACACGCTGCCCATGGGAAACTCAGTTTGGTACTACCTCTCCCCAGCCCTGTAACACACAAGCACTCACACACACACACACACACACACACACACACACACACACCCTCTAGATTGCATCTAGATTGCAAATTCTCTGAAGCCTCCACAGAAATTTTTCAGATGCAGCCAAGAAGAGTCTGGGGCAAATATGTGCTCACTGATTGCTGGCCTTGGTACAGAGTCTGATTCAGGAGACAGCTCTCCTCAGGGTCAGATTTCTGTCTCTGACCAGCTGGGGGCCATGAAAATGTGCTCGAAAGTTATCAAAATATGCACGCCTTTCCTGAGAGCCACTGCAATCACCAAGGAGTGTGGGAAGGAGGAGTAGGTAGGTTTCAAAGGAGCCAGCAGCCTTCTCCAAAGCCCTGTTCAAAAATCTCCTGGTGCAGTCCCCTCTGCGAGCAGTACAAAGGCCCTGCATGTGACCAAAATCTACACACACACAGCCCATTACGGGGACTCTTATGGCCTCACACTATTAAGGTGGCCCCTTAATACTAGGAATTGACACAGAAATACATTATGCAGGAGACTCAGAAAACAAAGTATAAAGGTCTGTAAATACACACACGCAAACACACACACACACACACACATTCTACTAGCTTAGTGGGTCTAGAAAAGGGTCAAGTTTCCTCAAGAATTTACGAGTGAGAGAGAACAGGGGAAGAGAAATGCTGTTTTTATGTGACTTGTCATGGTCAATATCTTTAACCTTGGGCCCCCCTCTCCAAGCTCCTGACCTCTTGGCATTATCCACCCGGTTCTCCATCCAAGACACACCTACCCTTTCCGGGTGCTGAATGTTATAAACCCCAAGCCACATACCCAAAGCCCTCAGGTCCCATTGTCTGCCTGCGTTGGGGATGACTGGGTGGGGAGGGAGGCGGGTGAGTAGAGGACCAATGCGTGGCACCTGCAGGGGAAGAATTCTCAAGGCTCTGGGGCAAACAATGGAGAAGAAGGGGCAGACCAGAAACTTCGCCTCCATTCCACCCTGCTGCCCTTCGTCAGGAGCAAGCTCTGGGAGCGGTAATCTGCGCAGCTGGCTCAGAATGCGGCCGTAGCCCCATGTGCCCAAAAAGGAGACACTGTCCTGGCGAGTGTGGGAAGTGTCCCTCCTGGATGCAAGGAAGGCTTTCTGGCACCAGTTCGCAGGCACCCTGGAGGAATAAAGCGCTGGCGCAGTGGGGAGGGCGGGTGCGGAATGCAGGGTGCAGGTGTGAGGACCGGAGCTGACAAACCGCCGAGGGCCCTTTGAATCCCAGGGAAGGGGAAACCACAGCGCTCCTGGCTCCTGGCTCGGGAAAGACCTCGGCAAGAAATGACCCGTCTGTGGGCTGCAGAGCCCAGGCGGGCCCCAGTGGTCCTGCACCCACCCCGAAGTCCGGAATTGCGTCTGGGTTGGAGGGCAATCTCGGAGCCAGGGAGCCAGGGGCGGGGGCCATACTCACAGGCGCTCGGTGTTCCGCGGGATGTTCTTGGGAATGGCCTGCAGCCCAGTGCCGTGGCAGTCCACCGTGGTTCCGGTGCAGGTGCAGAGGGCGGGGCACGCAGAGGCTCCCAGGCTCCACGCGGCTGCCCACAACAGCAGCCAGAGCTCCGGTCGGACCGGCCCCGCGGAGGACCCCCACCCGGGCGTCAGCGCCATGGTGCCCTCACCGCGTCCCGCTCGCAAGCCAGACGGCGGTAGCCGCTGACCATCCCCGTCCGGGGCCGCCTCCAGGTGCAGTCCCGGGGCAGAGCCACCGCAGAACCCGCGGGCTTGCGCGCGGCGCCCCTGCGGGCTGGGAGGCACCTTACTCCTCCAAGCGACGGCGCCTGTGCGCGGACGGAGGGAGGGCGCCTTGGGCGGAGGGCGTTCGGCTCCTCTGCCGTTTCGCCGCCTGCGTCTCCCTCTCCCTCCCTCCAGTTCCCAACTGACTGCTGCGAGGAGGAAAATGGGCAGGCCCCGCGCGCGCACGCACCCTGAGCACACACCACACACACACACACACACACGATCACACACACACCCGCGCGCTCGCTCCCACCCGGCAGTCATCCATCAATCGAAAAGCACGCATCCAGGGCCGGGCTCCTCCCCGCCCTCCCCCCGCAGCCCCCCTCTCCCGACGACCACTCGGCGGCTGCAAGCCGCCTAGTTTCAAAGGTGGAACCTCCGAGGCGCCGCCAGCGGGCAGGGGGCTGCGGGGGAGGGGAGAGGAGGGAAGAGGGGGTGTGGCTCGACCTGCCAAGTCCTGGCTCTCTACACACACGCGCGCGCGCACACGCACACACACACACAGCGAGGATGCACACATTTAGACGCACGCACCCCGGCACCCGCGGCCCCAGCTGCTATTGCAGGGTGGGAGGGAGGTCTTATTTTGCTGCTTGGACGCCTTCCAGCGGGGTCAGACCCGTTTCCCCCATCCCCCGACGGCAGCAGCGGCCTTTAGACCCCACCTGACTCGCTATGCCAATTCTTGGTTAAAGGAAACCCTGTGCTTGTGCCCCAGGTGGCATCCTCAAGCCACCAACCTTACTTAGCCTGGACTTTGAGGGTGGAGCTTTGCCAGGGGCGGGACGGGGTGGGGGCGCTCCACGAAAGCTCTAGGCCAAGTACAGTCTCCTTCCTACCTCCATGCACCCACTTCTCAGAGGGTAACAAGCCAGCCCCATGCCCAGTATGAGAATGGCTCTGATTGGGACACTTGCTCAGCAGGGCACATTTGTACCATACAGTTACACGGGCTTCTTCCCCTGTTGTAGAAGAGGGACGAGACATTAAGGAGACTTGGAAATCTAGCAAACATCTTCCTCCACTCATACCGGCGTTCCTCCATTTCTGACAGGTGGAAACAGATGAAAACGAATATTCCATCTTGTCATCAAAGGAGACAGAGAGGGCTGGCATAGGGCTGGGCAGCCTGCTTGAGAAAGAACCCCACAGGCCACCCCGGTCAGACCCAGGCCTCACACCCAGCTGGGTAGGGACCTTCCTCACTGTAAGGCATGTGTGGACGTGGGCATGAACAGGACATCCAGGTGGGGAGAGAATTCTCCTCAACCCCAGAAAAGATGAAAGATCTCCTCAAAGCTAAGGACAGCTGTGGCTCACTGGGGCAGTGTCCAGAAGTCAGCGCCCCAATGTGAGGCTGCCTGGCAAGAGGACACTGCTGGGTAGCCCGAGAAACACCTCCCGTCTCAGGAGTGGCCGGGGTCCAGACACAGCATGGATGCAGTTGGTGGGGACAGTGTTGGGCGGGGTGGGGATGGAGGATGTTGATAGACTCCACAAGGTTGAACCCTTACCCACAAGGTACCCAAGGCTCAGGGGTTTTCTTTGTTTTTCTTTTCCATGTTGATGAAAAATTTGCAGTCTCTCTACTGTCATAGCACAGTATGTTACAATTTATGCAGCTGATTTCATGGGCTTTTGACAGTTCTTTTGAAAGTTTTCACACATCCCTGTCCATGACCTCCATCTGGGCAGTAGGTTCTTGAACATCAGTTCAGTTTCTCAGGGGGCAGGGCTTTCTCAGGGGTGCCTATGTGGTAGGATATTAGGGAAGCTTTCCACAAACCAGGCTGGAGTCTGAGAGGGCTGCCCCTGCCCTGCAGCTCACCAGCTCCTGCTCCATGGGGCCCTAGCCCCTCTATCCATGCCCTCCCGGTAGCCTCAGACCGAGTAACATTCCTCTGTGCCTGCTGCTTTGTTTATCCCCTCTTAGTACCTGCAGCTGCTTCTCCACACCCCACAACCCTGCCCACCTCCTGGCATCCTCACTCACTCACCCAGACACACACCCCAGCACCTGGCACTTAGTAGGCCTGTCACAGACAGCACTTAGGCTGTGGAAGATGTCTGGTCTCCAGTCTTCTGCTGCAGCAGTAGCTCCCCGGTCCCAGGACCTTGGAGGGCCCCTTCGAAGCCAAGACTCATGTGGAGAAGGGAGAGAGTGTTGATTAGCCGGGTGACATGCCCCTTAGTCCTCAGAGTGACAGAGTGAAGGGGTGTGAAGAGGGTGTGAGGAGGGGTGGGAGTGAGCAGGGGTGCAAGATCAGCCCTGCCTGTGGCTCCTGAGAACCAGCCCCTGCCCTAGAAGCTTCCAAACCAGCCTGGACAGTGAATCCCAAGCAGGCCCTGGGCTGAGTTGCTGCTGCCTGGCAAAGCCTGGCTTTTCCTCTGAAGGGAGGGAAGGAAGGAGCCCCCCAGACCCAGGACAAAGACTCCCCCGACAGCCCATCACGGGAGGCCCTGCCCAAACAGCGGGCAGCTCCCCAGCTTGGCTCCCGTCCCTGGTTCCTCCACCCCAGAACCTGGCCAGCTCCCCGATTCAGGAGGCGGCTCACCATGAATGAGCGCAGCTCATTAGCGTGCCCGGCACATTTACTTGTTAAACAACCGCCTGGCTGGCCACACACCCCCAAGCCCCCCTCTGTTTTTTCAATTTCCTCTCCCATGCCCCTCCCCATCTTGGGTCTCCCTACCCCCTCCCTACAGCCAGGCCACCTGCTCCCGCTGCACGGGTGGGGAGGAGGCAGGCCTGGCACATTGCTTCTACCAAGCCCAGCCCTGCTCACCTGTCACCAGCAGGGCAACCCCCTGGAAGGGAAATTTGGGGTTGAGTCTCCCCAGCCCAGTGACGTGAGTCCCCTCTGAGTCCTCTCAGCCATGTGTGCTGGGAGTTGAGGGCCACTTCCCACGTGTGATTCAAGGAGAGAGAGCTCTCTTTACGGCTTCTGCACAGGGTCCTCTCCCCCCCTCCACCAGCCCCTTCTGGAGCACCAGGAAGCAGGAGAGCCTGGGTGAGGCTGAGGAGCACTGTGGGGTGGATTTCCAAGCCGCAAAAGGCAAAAGTGAGACAGAATGCCTGCTAAGTAGACATCAGATAAACACCACTCACGGAGTATCTGTGTACTACATATGCTGTACTGGAACTCAGCAATTCAACAGGGGACAAGAATGGCCCTGGCCTTCAGTGGGCTCACTGTCCAGTGGGGGCACAGAAACAGGAAGCAGGAAAGCATATTCATTTGCGTGTCAGCGAATGTGGAATTGCAGAGAACCCAGAGTGAGGGCACAGAGTGGGGCTGGAAGGCTCCCTGGAAGAGGAGGCACTTGAACTAGGTCTTGAAGGATAAATAGGCATTCTTTGGGCAAAAAACAGGAAGAAAGGCTCTCTCAGCAAAGAGAAGTACATGAGGCAAGTCACACAGACTGGGAGCAGCATTCTCAATGGCTGAGCTGGGGCATGTCCAGCAAGGCTGGAGCGTGGCAGGGGATTCAGGTGGGAAGCACAGATGGAGGTTATGGAGGTAATGAGTACACACCCCAGAGGCCCTGGTGCAGCCTTTCTCTGGCTTCACTGGGCTTTTAGCATCACCTGGCCTGGCCCTGTCCTCAAACATGTGTCTACGTACGCATGTGCTTGGAAATGCACTACCTCTGGAACCAGTGTCTCTGGAATCTGGTGCTTCCAGGGAGGTGACTTGGGAGGTAGCAAGGAGACAGTTGCAGCAGATGCTTGTTTTCTGCTGTCTGGGTTTTTTTTGTTTGTTTGCTTTTTGAGATAGAGTCATGCTGTGTTGCTCAGGCTGGAGTCCAGTGGCACAATCACAGCTCACTGCAGCTTCCAACTCCTGGGCTCAAGCGATCCTCTCACCTCAGCCTCCCGAGTAGCCAGGACTACGGGCACATGTCACCATACTTGGCTAATTGTTTTTTGTTTGTTTGTTGTTTGTTGTTTGTTTTGTTTTGTTTTTTGTAGAGATGGGTCTCCCAGGGTTGCCCAGATTGGTCTCAAACTCCTGGATTCAAGTTATCCTCCCACCTCAGTCTCCCAAAGTGCTGGGATTACAGACCTGAGCCACCACACCCAGCCTTTGTTCATATTTTTTACCCTGTGTAGAATGAGCTAATTTCCCCCTACCAATACATTTTAACCCCCTCCTGGGGTGCTTATCATACACGCTGATTCCTGTGACCCATCCCCAACCTTCCCAATCAGAATCTTCACTGTTAACAAGCTGGGGATGGTGGATTACAGGCGGTGCTAATTCTGATGCAGGTGATTTCAGAGACCGTGCTCTAAGAATCAAGGCCTGGTGTGCCGAGTGATGAGTTTGGAATTAGACTGAAAACTCTGGGGAGCCACTGAAGGAAGGAGCCTGGTAGGGACAATGGGTCTCAGGCCCACCTGCCTTCCTCCTCTACAGGTTCCACACACCATTAGCAAGGATGAGGCACATCAAAGAGAAAGATGGTCAAGGGAGAGTGGCAGGGAAGTATAAGATGTCAGAGCTGTAAGGGGATTTAAAAATGATCAAATCCAAGCACCAGTAAACAGTTAGAAGCCCAGAGAAGTGAAGCAACCAGCCTGAGCTCACATGGCAAAGGAGCTGCAGAGGTGGGCCATGAATGAGGCCACACACCCAGGCAGAACACAGCATGCAGTCCATCCTTGGCACTCCTCCTGGCCCTGCCACCACAGGGGAACTACGAAAACAGGAGTCCCCGGGAAGTCTGTGCCAGCAGGACTCATGATATTTTAGCTTCAATCTCTAAACCCCTGGCTATGCTCAAATTTGGAGGAGGCTGAATTGTTGGAGGCTCTCAGTGGCAAAGCCTACAGCAAGGACAAGCTCCTAGTGGCTTTTATAGCCCAGAGACCACCATAGGCATCCAAGATAACTCTGGTAAATAGAAGTACTAGAAGCAAGAGAGAAGCAAAGTGGGTGCTGGGGTGGGAGAAGAGGAGGAAAAGAAAGGGAGAAAGCAGGGAGACAGCCTGCACTGACAGCAACCATTCATCTATTCATCAGACATTGATGGCATGCCAGCTGAGAGCCACGCACTGGAAATAGAAGAGATCTGTGCTTTGGGTTCATTGGCTTTTTTGTATCTTGTTCACAGTTTTCATCAAATTTAAAGTTTTTGGCCGGGCACGGCGGCTCAAGCCTGTAATCCCAGCACTTTGGGAGGCCAAGACGGGCAGATCACGAGGTCAGGAGATCGAGACCATCCTGGCTAACACGGTGAAACCCCGTCTCTACTAAAAAATACAAAAAACTAGCCGGGCGAGGTGGCGGGCGCCTGTAATCCCAGCTACTCAGGAGGCTGAGGCAGGAGAATGGCGTAAACCCGGGAGGCGGAGCTTGCAGTGAGCTGAGATCCGGCCACTGCATGCCAGCCTGGGTGACAGAGCGAGACTCTGTCTCAAAAAAAAAAAAGGTTTTCAACCATTATTTCTTCGCTTTTTTTTAATGTTCCCTCCTCTCTTTCTTCTTTTTTGGGGGCTCCATTTATACATAATTAGACCATTTGGAGTTGTCTCATAGTCCATGGATGATGCCCTGTTCCTTTTTTTAGTCTTGTTTCTCTCTTTCATTTTGGTGAGTTTCTCTTGGTGTATTGTCGTGTGCATTATCTTTTCTTCTACAGTATCTAATCTGCTGTTAATCCCACCTGGTAAGTTTTTTTTGTTTTGTTTTTTGTTTTGAGATGGAGTCTCACTCTGTCACCGCTGGAATGCAATGGCACAATCTCAGCTCACAGCAACCTCCGCCTCCCCGGTTCAAGCGATTCTCCTGCCTCAGCCTCCCAAGTAGCTGGGACTACAGGCATGTGCCATTGCACCTAGCTAATGTTTGTATTTTTAGTAGAGATGGAGTTTCACCATGTTAGCCAGGCTGGTCTCAAACCCCTGATCTCAAGAGATCTGCCCACCTCGGCCTCCCAAAGTTCTGGGATTACAGGCATGAGTCACCGTACTGACCCCATCTGGTACAATTCTTATCTCAGACATTGTACTTTTCATCTCTAGAAAATCTACTTGGATTTTTTTTTTTTTAATCTTCCATGTGTCTTCTTAACATGCTTATATTTTCCTCTACCTTCATGTACATATGGAATATAGTTGTAATAACTACATTACCAATTCTATTATATGTATCATTTCTGGGTTTGAAATGATTGATTGCTTTTCTTCTTCAATATGGATCATACTTTCCTACTACGTAGTCCCCCCTTATCTACATAGGGAAACATTGTCCAAGACCCCAAGTGGATGTCTACACCAAGGATAGTACCAAACCCTGTTATATTATGTTTTTCCTATACCTACATACCTTTGATAAAGTTTAATTATAAATTAGACACAGTAGAGATTAACAATATAACTAATAAGAAAAATAGAATATTATAACAATATACGATAATAAAAGTTATGTGAATGTGGTCTCTCTGCCTCCCTCTCTCTCAAAATATCTTATTGTACTATACCACAGATAACTGAAACCACAGGAAGTGCAAACATGGATAAAGGGGAGCTACGGTACTTTGTATCCTGGTAATTATAGATTTCATGCCAGACATTGTGGATTTTACCTTGTTGGGTGCTGGATATTCTTGTACTTTAAAAAAATATTCTTGAGCTTTGTCCTGGAACAGAGTCAAGTTGCTTGGAGCCAGTTGGATTCTTTTGAGGCTTGTTTTTAAGCTTTCTTAGGCAGGACCAGGACTAGCCTGTAGTCAAAGGCTGATTTCCCTACCCTTCTGAAAGCTCTCCCCAATGCCCTGTGAATTAGGAGGTTTCTGCTCTGGCTGGTGGGAATGCCAGCTAATCCCAACCCTGTAGGAACTCCAAGGATTGTTCTGCCTGCTCCTTGTCGGTGGAACTTTCCCACCTTCAGATAGTTTACACACAGGCACTGATCAGTTCTCAGCTGCAGACTGGAGGGGGAGAGGGTGGCACAGCAGGGAAGAACCATCGGCAGATCTCTAGCTGCTCGTTCTCTCTATGCAGCAATTTCCTCTCCTGTCTTCCGTGGGAACCTGAGCCACCTTGGCCTCCCTGGACTCTCAGCTCCAACTCCTCCATTCAGATTGATGCCGGGTTTCACCTGGGTCCCCCTCTTGCTCTGTGGCCTGGAAACTCTCTCCAGGCTGTAAGCCAGGCAATTACAGGGCTCATCCCACTTGTTTCCCCTCTCTCAGAAAACACTGCCCCACACTACCCATTGTTTAGTGTCTCATAACAGTTGTTTCCATTTTTCCCTGGCTTTTCAGTTGTTTAAGCCAGGAGGGGTAAAATTGTCCCATTATGTCTTCTTGGCCAGAAACAGAAATGGGGAAGAGATTTTTGACAGTACCTCACGCCCTCAAAACATGCTGTGTGTGCTGGGGAAAGACAGTCAAACAAACAGAAAATTACATGACCCTGACAAGTGCCCCGAAACTGCCCAGAGAGGACGGGACCTCAGCCACACAGGCTTCTCGCAGTTTATTAAGCACATAACGCTCGGTGCAGGCGGGTCCCTACCCTAGAATGGTCTTCCCATCATAATGGCTGGCATGGCCCCCTGCACCCTTCAGGTCTCAGCTTAAGCAGCAACTCCTCAAGAAGCCTTTCCTCATGCGGGGTTAGGTCAGCACCCCCATCCCACCAAAGGGGAATGGGAAGTCATCCAGGGATTTAAGCTGAGGCATGAGATATGATCTATGATCTCTCCTCTAACTGTCTTCTGCCTCAGCCCCTTCTGCCTCCCATGGCAGGTAGGAAGGAAGAGACCCTGTTTGGAAGCCCATCATAGAGCCAAACCCTTCTCTATCATATCCCCTTCTCCACCACACCCCCTTCTCCACCGCATCCCCTTCTCCACCGCACCCCCTTCTCCACCACACCCCCTTCTCCATCGCATCCCCTTCTTCACCGCATCCCCTTCTCCACCGCATCCCCTTCTCCACCACACCTCCTTCTCCACCACACCCCTTTCTCCACCACATCTCCTTCTCCATCACATTCCCTTCTCCACCGCATCCCCTTCTCCACCGCATCCCCTTCTCCACCGCATCCCCTTCTCCACCACACCTCCTTCTCCACCACACCCCTTTCTCCACCACATCTCCTTCTCCATCACATTCCCTTCTCCACCGCATCCCCTTCTCCACCGCATCCCCTTCTCCACCGCATCCCCTTCTCCACTGCACCCCCTTCTCCATCACATCCCCTTCTCCACCACACCCCCTTCTCCACCACACCCCCTTCTCCACCGCATCCCCTTCTCTATGGCATCCCCTTCTCCACCGCACCCCTTTCTTCACCGCACCCCCTTCCCCATCCCACCCCCTTCCCCATCGCACCCCCTTCCCCATCGCACCCCCTTCCCCATCGCACCCCCTTCTCCATCGCACCCCCTTCTCCATCGCATTGCCTTCTCCATCACACCCCCTCTCCATCACATCCCCTTCTCCATCACACCCCCTCTCCATCACACCCCCTCTCCATCACACCCCCTTCTCCATCACATCCCCTTCTCCATCACACCCCCTTCTCCATCACACCCCCTTCTCCATCACACCCCTTCTCCATCACATCCCCTTCTCCATCACATCCCCTTCTCCATCACATCCCCTTCTCCTCACATCCCCTTCTCCATCACACCCCCTCTCCATCACACCCCTTCTCCATCACACCCCTTCTCCATCACACCCCTTCTCCATCACACCCCCTTCTCCATCACATCCCCTTCTCCATCACACCCCCTTCTCCATCACATCCCCTTCTCCATCACACCCCCTTCTCCATCACATCCCCTTCTCGATCGCATCTCCTTCTCCATCGCATCCCCTTCCCCATCGCACCCCCTTCTCCATCACACCCCCTTCTCCATCACATCCCCTTCTCGATCACACCGCCTTCTCCATCACATCCCCTTCTCGATCACATCCCCTTCTCCATCACACCCCCTTCTCCATCACACCCCTTCTCCATCACCTCTCCTTCTCCATCGCATCCCCTTCCCCATCGCACCCCCTTCTCCATCACACCCCCTTCTCCATTGTATCCCCTTCTCCACTGCATCTCCTTCTCCATCACACCCCCTTCTCCATCACATCCCCTTCTCCATCACATCTCCTTCTCCATCACATCCCCTTCCCCATCGCACCCCCTCCTCCATCACACCCCCTTCTCCATCGTATCCCCTTCTCCACTGCATCTCCTTCTCCATCGGAGTCAGCTTTCAGTCCTCCAAAGTCCAAGAAGAAGACAAAAATGTGGCATCAGTGAGCTCATTAATCCACCTGCATTTTGGGGGCCTTGTCTGTAAAGAATAATCCTACCAACTAACAAACACTTCCACTGTACCTATAAATTTCAGGGGCTCATACTGTTCCAAGACCTTTACCTATTAAATCATTTAACACTCCCAAGAAACTTAGAAGGAGCTGGAAGCACAACGATGTTTGGGAGCTCGCCCAAGGTCACACAGCACATAGGTGGCAGAGCTGAGATGTAAAATATGCATTTATTTAAGATCTACCTCCTGGGGCCATGTGGGGATTGAATGGGTAGTACAATGAGAGCATCTTTTTTTTTTTTTTTTTTTTTTTTTTTTTTTTTTTTTTTGAGACGGAGTCTCACTCTGTCGCCCAGCTGGAGTGCAGTGGCCGGATCTCAGCTCACTGCAAGCTCCGCCTCCCGGGTTTACGCCATTCTCTCGCCTCAGCCTCCCGAGTAGCTGGACTACAGGCGCCCACCATCTCGCCCGGCTATTTTTTGTATATTTTAGTAGAGACGGGTTTTCACACGAGTTAGCCAGGATGGTCTCGATCTCCTGACCTCGTGATCCGCCCGTCTCGGCTCCCAAAGTGCTGGGATACAGGCTTGAGGACCCCCGCGCCCGCCCGAGGCATCTTATGAGCTAAGTGCAGTTGCTCACACCTGTAATCCAAGCACTTTGGGAGGCAAAGGCAGGCAGATCACTTGAGCTCAGGAGTTTAAGACCAGCCTGGGCAACATGGTGAAACACTATCTCTACAAAAAATATAAAAATTAGCTGGGCAAAGTGACTTTCGCCTGTAGCCCCAGCTACTCAGGAAGCTGAGCTGGGAGAATCGCTTGAACCCATGAAGTCAAAGCTGCAGTGAGCCGTGTTCACACAACTGCATTCCAGCCTGGGCAACAGAGCAAGACCCTGTCTCAAAAAAGTAAATGTGGCCGGGCGCAGTGGCTCAAGCCTGTAATCCCAGCACTTTGGGAGGCCGAGGCGGGTGGATCACGAGGTCAGGAGATCAAGACCATCCTGGCTAACATGGTGAAACCCCATCTCTACTAAAAAAAAAATACAAAAAGCTAGCTGGGCGTGGTGGTGGGCGCCTGTAGTCCCAGCTAGTCGGAGGCTGAGGCGGGAGAATGACGTGAACCCGGGAGGTGGAGCTTGCAGTGAGCCGAGATCACGCCACTGCACTCCAGCCTGGGCGACACAGCGAGACTCTGTCTAAAAAAAAAAAAAAGGAAATATATAAATAATAATAAATTTGGTCAGGTGCAGGGCCTCGCGCCTGTAATCCCAACACTTTGGGAGGCTGAGGCAGGTGGATCACTTGAGGTCAGGAGTTCCAGACCAGCCTGGTCAACATGGTAAAACCTTGTCTCTACTAAAAATACAAAATTAGCCCCGTGTGGTGGCGCATGCCTATAATCCCAGCTACTTGGGAGGCTGAGGCAGAAGAATCACTTGAACCTGGGAGGCAGAGGTTGCAGTGAGCCGAGATCATGCCATTGCACTCCAGCCTGGGCAACAAGAGCAAAACTTCATCTCAAAAATAATAATAATAATAATAATAAATTTAAAAACTGAAAAAAGATCCCGGCACTTTGGGAGGCCGAGACGGGCAGATCACGAGGTCAGGAGATCAAGACCATCCTGGCTAACACGGTGAAACCCCATCTCTACTAAAAAATACAAAAAAAGCGAGCCGGGTGAGGTGGCAGGTGCCTGTAATCCCAGCCACTCGGGAGGCTGAGGCAGGAGAATGGGGTAAACCCGGGAGGCGGAGCTTGCAGTGAGCTGAGATCCGGCCACTGCACTCCACCTGGGCGACAGAGTGAGACTCCGTCTCAAAAAAAAAAAAAAAAAAAACCTGAAAAAAGAAAGTGCCTTATACTGCAGTACAGGCATGTGGTTAGTGTGTTCATTGTTTTAAAAAGCCAAAATTGGTAATAGGGATAACTTAGGGAACAGGTCTGTCCAGAGAAAGTTCCGTTTGACAACATTATGTACAAGTAATTTTAGAGGATTCCTTCTTCTTCTTTTTCCTTAGCTACTTCTGCAAATGTGTGTGTTCTGGGTCTGCTTGTGTAACTGACACAAAACCCAGATATTCTTAGACCTTTCCTTTCCCTCACAGACTGTGGGTGGCCTTCTCATTACAAATGTAGTTGCCCTTCTCAAAATGGCAAAAACCCAGATTCAGCAGCTCCTAGCCTAAAAACATTCAATGAACTTAAAAGTAAATCTAATCTAATTAAAAGAAAATACACCCAAATGTTAACATCATTGGAATTATCACTGACTTCTAGCCTCTTATTTTATACCCTTCTATATTTTCTACAATAAGCTACAAAAAAATTTAGAAATAAAAATGTGATTACCAAATTATAGTTTGAATAAAATTACCACTAAATTTCGTATAGCAAATGTATTGATTTTATGTGAACACACTAAATACTAAATAACACATTTTCTATTCCTGCACTGAGAGAGCTGCTGCAGATCTGCAAAGGGTGCTTAAAAAATAAGCAAAGAGCGGGGCGTGGTGGCTCACACCTGTAATCCCAGCACTTTGGGAGGCCAAGGCAGGGGGATCACCTGAGGTCAGGAGTTCAAGACCAGCCTGGCCAACACGGCAAAACCCCATCTCTACTAAAAATACAAAAATTAGCCAGGTGTGGTGGTGGGCACCTGTAATCCCAGCTACTCAGGAGGCTGAGGCAGTAGAATCGCTTGAACTCGGGGTGGCGGAGGTTGCAGTGAGCCAAGATTGTACCACTGCCCTCCAGCCTGAGCAACAGAGAGAGACTCCATCTCAGAAAAATAAAATAAAATAAAAAAATAAGCGACAGTTTGTATGAAAATACATAGATCACACAAATTTATACAGACAGGGAGTAGATTAGAGGTTGCTAGGGACCGCAGGGAGATGGGAATAGGAAGTTACTGTTTAATGGGTACAAAGTTTCTGTTAGGTGTGAGGAAAAAAAATTGGAAATAAATGGTGATGATTGCACAACACTATGAATGCAATTAATGCCACTAATTGTACACTTACAGTGGTTAAATGGTAAATTTTGTCATACGTGTATAATTAGCACAATAAAAAATAATAAGTGATGGTTCAGCTAAGGGAGAAAATGTGGTCCAGAACGCGGGTGCTCCGCTGGTCTTTGTCTCCTGCTGCCAGTGATCGCTAGCATTAAGCAACTGCTGCCCAGGGAGTTAAGAAACTTGTTCATCATGCCCCACTGACAGAAGATCTTACCCCAGGCAGTCTGATGCCAGAGGTCACACCCTGAACCTTTTTACTGCACTCCACAATGACAAAACTGCCTGCTGTTGATGTCACATCTGGAATGATGTCGGACAGGAACGATCTGCAGGTAACGCTGTAAGGGAGTTGCTGTTAGCTCTGTTTACAGAGGAGAAACCGGAGCCTTGGAGGAGTTGTCGACTGCTGCTAGGTTATGCAGCCAGTGGGTGGCAAAGCCCCCTGTTCACGCCCAGACCTGGCACCTGCAAAGGCCAGTCAGCGGTGTCAACACCGCTGGCAGATTTAAAATCACCATCGCAGTACTGAAGCTGGGTCAGGGAGCTGAGGTAGGCCAGGCTGGAAAGGCTTGGAGAGGTTTCCAAGGAAGGCAGGATGAGTTTTTTAAATCGACCGTTTGGTGGCTGCTTTGGGCTTCCGCCAAGCCCGTTTGGGTCCTTGGAGGATCGCTCATCCTCCTCCATAAACATTCACCAGCTCCGGCCCGCGTCGTCCGGGCAGCGGCGCGGAACCCGGAGTGCTGGCTGGGTTCGCTTACACCGGCTCCCCGGCGCGGCGGCGTGGCGGCGCGGCTCAGCACGGCTGGACTCCCGGGGGAGGGAGCGCGGGGCGGGGGCCGCGAGGACGCGGAAGGGCAGGGCGGGGCCGGGCCATCTGGACCGCCGCTGGGGGGTGGGCGCGTTTGTTTCCTAAGAGGAGCGCCGAGCAAACGGAAACCGCGCGCCTCTACTGGATCAGTCAAAACAGCGCCTCCGGACAAACGGGAATGGGGCGGCGCAGAGGCCCTTCGGGAGGTTTCAGACACCGTCTGTGAGGGGCGCACCCATGGAAGCTCTGGGTTTGTCCACTCTGAGGCCCCTCCAGTTGTCCAACCACCCTGTCCTCAGCGTCCCTCGGTGGGGACAGATGCATAGCCCCCCTGCCCAGTACAGCCGGACGCGACTTCGGAAAGAAAGCCTTGCAATCCCATTTTACGGATAAGGAAATAGCGCCCCTAGAGGAGAAGTAGCTGCCCCAAGGTCACAGAACTTCTGGGGGCAGAGCCGAATGCCTTCCCAGCGCCACCCTGCTTACATATTGAGATGAAGTCTTTGTGCGTCTACCTGCCCACCTATCTATCAGCTTCTGTGCAACTCATGTGTGCAGTCTAGCCCCCAGCGCAGTCCCTGGAACCTAGTAGGTGCTCAATAAATGCTTGTGAAATGGAAACGAACTGAAATGGGGACTAGAAAACCCAGGTCCTTAATCTTTGAGGAAAGACAGAATTTAGAAATCCAAGAGTACTGACCGTTGTTTAGAGCCAGAGTAGCTGGAGGCTGGATGAATACACCCAACCCAGGGAACCCCGATAGCTGCCCACGCAGCTCCACTCCTGTCTACACGGAAAAAAAGAGCCACTCCCTCCCTCCCTCCTTCATCTCCCCACTCCTTCCCCAAGGCTGAGGATGAAGATATCCTCTGAGGGCTTCGCCTTAAAACCTTAGAGCTGGAAGGAACTTTCCATCGCCCCTAGTTACAGTCTATGTAATGTTTTCTTAAATGATTTTCTTTAAGTTCATTCAATATTTATCGTGCATCCACCGTGAACAAGGCCCTATATTGCTGAAACAAGACGTGTGATCCTTGTTAAAATCAAAAGCAAATGTACAAGTCAGGAGTCTTCTACAGCCAGAAGTATTTAGTAGCCGAACATAAGTATTCGATACAGACTATAAATACAGCAGCTGTTATTTCAAAAAGCAAAAGCCCATGTTAAAAGAGGTCATTCTTGGAGAAGTTTTTTTCTTCTTGATTGGAAAAAAGTTTCCAGGCATAGGGAACTGATTACTGGACTGAGGATGTGTCCCCAACCCTTTTCCTAGCCAATACAGATAGACCTGCTCTAGGACAACCAAAGAAAGCTAAAGAAGATGTGATATCTGGCAAAACAAGCCTAAACAAACCTCTGAAAAGTCAAGAAAGAATTGGGGGGAATTCAAGATTTATTACAGCCTGCAGGAAACCAAAGTTCAATTAAGTAATTGAAAATATGGAGGCCAGGCATGGCGGCTCCTGTCAGTAATCACAGCACCTTGGGAGGCTGAGACAGGTGGATCACTTGAGCCCAAGAGCTCTAGACCAACCTGGGCAACATGGTGAAACCCCATCTCTACAAAAAATGCAAAAATTAGCTGGGTGTGGTGGCGCACAACTGTGGTCCCAGCTACTCGGGAAGCTGAGGTGGGAGAATCACCTGAGCCTCGGAGGTCAAGGCTGCAGTGAACTGAGATCTCGCCACTGCACTCCAGCCTGGGTAACAAAGACCCTGTATTAAAAAAAAGAAGAAGAAGAAAATATGAAGTACTATAAAATATGAAAATAGGGAAAGGTTAGAGAATGAGCTGCCTGGTTGTATTAGGTGTTTGCTTTTCTTTAAGACTTGCTCTAAGTTGATATCATATCTCAGAATCAGAGTCTCAGTTTAACAGATATGAGTATACCTGGAGCCCAGCACGCTGTTTGACGTGCGATGGAAACCATTCACGTTTGATGCAATTCAGGGCTTGGTGAGTCAAACTCAGCTACTCCACGAGCTAAACATTGACCTACCCTGTGACTCTGTACTTTCTCTCCTAGATATATATATATGTTTGTATATGTATATATAAATATAGATGTATAGATATAGATATATGTACATACAACAGAAATGAGTGCTTAGGTCCACCGAAAGACATGTAGAAGAATATTTATGGCAGCCTCATTCAGAATAGCTCAGACTGGAAGCAGCTCAAATGTTCATCAACAGGAGAATGGATAAACAAATTGTGGCATAGCTATACGATGGAATAATGAGCAAGAACAAACCGCTGAACAACATTAATGAATTGCACAGGCATTATGCTGAGTGAAAGAAGCCAGACACAAGAATATATGTTGTTTAATCCAATTTCTATGAAATAGAACACAAGTAAATCTCATCTGTAGTGACAGAAGTCAAAATAATGGTTGCCTTTGAGACAGCAGTAACTGAAAGCCGGCACAAGGGGACATTTTGGGCCTCTGGAAATGGTCTGTATTTTGATCTAGGTGGTGCCAATGTGTGTACGTGTGTGTATAAATATTTATGCACATATATACACATTTGAGCATAAGTATGTAAATGTACATCAAGTTATACACTTAAAATCAGTGCACTTTATGAAGGTTGTCCCTCAATAGAAAACAGGAAGAAATCGTTTCAGTCAGGATGACAAGTGCACAGTGGGCAAACTACCACTCTCCCCTCCCCGGCCCGCAGCAGACGCCGCTAATTAATCACCACGCTCCTTTCCTTTGAACTCGGCTTCAGGACCATCGCAATCCAGCGCTCCAGCCAGCTGTGCTTTGAGGCAAAACTCTCAGCTTTCCCTCATGTATACACAAGTATGTTAAGATAATTAATTAATCATCTTACCATCTTAATTATTAATTATCATCTTCAATTTGTTCAGCCACACTCTGAAGCAGCCTGACTCCCACTATGGACTGGTGGCAGCTTCTCCAAAGTCTGGATTCAGTTCCCAGGAGGAAGTGACTTCTGAAGAGCACATTTGGATGCTGGAGAGTGACAGCGGGAGGGGCACACGACAGGAAGGAAGCCCCTTGACAGAGAGCTGGCAGATTAATGCAGCACACAGGTAAGCATGGGACTCAGAAAGGCTCGAATTTGACCGGGCACATTTTCTACCAAGTGGAACTAGTTGCTTCTTCTTGACTGAGGAGAGGGAAGAGGAGAGAAGTTGAGGCTGGACTGCAGGGACTGGCACTTCTTGATTTGCCGGAGGTTCTCTGGCACCTGAAGCACAGCCTGCCCCTTAATAGTCACCAAGGCTCTGTGTCTTATCGGGGATGATAACACTTCCTGTGGGGTTCATCCTGCACAGCGTACAAAATCTTCCACTTCACTATCACACCATCGTGAGATCTGGACAGGGTGGGAATTAGCCTCCTCACCCCAACCCCCCACCTCATTTTAAAATAAGAAAACTGGCCGGGCGCGGTGGCTCAAGCCTGTAATCCCAGCACTTTGGGAGGCCGAGACGGGCGGATCACGAGGTCAGGAGATCCAGACCATCCTGGCTAACACGGTGAAACCCCGTCTCTACTAAAAAATACAAAAAACTAGCCGGGCGAGGTGGCGGGCGCCTGTAGTCCCAGCTACTCGGGAGGCTGAGGCAGGAGAACGGCGTAAACCCGGGAGGCGGAGCTTGCAGTGAGCTGAGATCCGGCCACTGCACTCCAGCCCGGGCTAGAGCGAAACTCCGTCTCAAAAAAAAATAAAATAAAAGAAAAGAAAACTGGCCGAGCACAGTGGCTGACACCTGTAATCCCAGCACTTTGGGAGGCCGAGGCGGGTTGTTCACTTGAGGTCAGGAGTTCAAGACTAGCCTAGCCAACATAGTGAAACCCCATCACTACTAAAAATACAAAAATTAGCTGGGCATGTTGGCGCATCTGTAATCCCAGCTACTCGGGAGGCGGAGACATGAAAATCACTTGAACCTGGGAGGCAGAGGCTGCAGTGAGCCAGGATCACACCACGGCACTCCAGCCTGGACAACAGAGACAGACTCTGTTTCAAAAAAATAAAATAGGCTGGGCGTGGTGGCTCACGCTGTAATCCCAGCATCTTGGGAGGCTGAGGTGGGCAAATCACTTGAGGTCAGAAGTTTGAGATCAGCCTGGGCAACATGGTGAAGCTCCGTCTCTACTAAAAATACAAAAATTAGTCAGCCATAGTGGCGCATGCCTGTAATCCCCAACTGCTCGGGAGGCTGAAGCAGGAGAATCGCTCGAACCCAGGAGATGGAGGTTGCAGTGAGCCAAGATCATGCCATTCCACTCCAGCCTAGGCAACAAGAACAAAACTCTGTCTCAAAAAAAAAGTAAAATGAAATAAGAAAACCAAGGTTCAAAGAGGTCGTGTGACTGATAAACACCCTACTAACAAAGTAAGGGATTCCAGACTCAAACACAGGTCTGTGTCATACAAAGCCCATGATCCTTCTTTGTCTTATCCTTTCATTTTAGCTTTTATTTTTCATCAAAGTTATACATGCACATAAATGGACAACTTGTTCTGCAAGATTTTTTATGAAAATGGCAGTTCCTTGTCCCCATTTCCCTCTCCTGAAAATAACAACTTTCACCACTTTATTTTTTATTAGGTATTTTACTTTTTTGAGACAGGGTCTTGCTGTGTCACCCAGGCTGGAGTGCAGTGGCACAATCACAGCTCATTGTAGCCTTGACCTCCTGGGCCCAAGTGATCCTCTCACCTCAGCTTCCTGAGTAGCTGTGACTACAGGCCCATGTCACCATACCTGGCTAATTTTTGTATTTTGAGGGAGAGTTGGGGTTTTGCCATGTTGCCCAGGCTTGTCTCAAACTCCTAGACTCAAGCGATCTACCCGCTTCGAGGCTGCAGTGAGCTATGACCATGCCACTGCATGCCAGCCTGGGCAACAGAGGAAGCCCTTGTCTCAAAAAATAAATAAAATAAGACACGCAAAAGCAGTGTTGCACTGATTATAGTTTGGTTTCTCTCTACTGGCTGACTGCTAAGAAAGATGTTGCAGTTAATTAATGAAAAAGGAATGATCAAATTAGAGTAATACCATTTTGTACCCACCAACGAATGAATGAATCTAGGCATTGTGTATCAGCAGCTGTTAACATCACTCCCTTTACACATACACATACACAGACACACAAATAACACATTAGGTGCACCTCTTGAGGAAAGAACACACCATCACCTGTAGTTGTCAAAAAATCAGAACCTGAATTTGAGCGAGCCTCTGGATTTACCAATTTACTGGAAATACAGACATATTCCAGAGATATTGTAGGTTCAGTTCCAGACAACCACAGTAAAGAGAATATTGCAATGAAGTGAGTTATATGAATTTGTTGGTTTCCCGGTGCATATAAAAGTTATGTTTACCCTACACTGTAGTCTCTTAAGTGTGCAATTACAATTATGTTTTAAAAAGGCATATATAATTTAAAAAACTTGGCCAGGCACGGTGGCTCACGCCTGTAATCCCAGCACTTTGAGAGGCCAAAAGTGGATCACCATAGTCACAATTTAAATTTACTTTTAGAATTATTTGATTCACATCTGCCTCACTCACTAGGCTTTAAGCTCTAAGAGGGCAGAAGTCATGCCTGTATTAGCTCGTCATTTTATCCCCTGGTTTAGCACATGCAGGTGCTCACTGAAGAGACACTGAATGAGCTAAATATTAGATCGACAGAAAAGTTTGGTCCCCCTATCCCAGCTGCCACCCTTTGCATGCTGTTGCCCAAGGAAACCTGCCATCTTCTGTAGCCCTTAGACCCCTCCTAGAGGAGCCACCTCACCTCCTTCCACCTGCTCCCTCCCCTTCACCCTCCTTGCCTGCTGCTCAGAAGCTCTAGGCAACTGGCTGAGTGCAGTGGCTCACACCTGTAATCCCAGCACTTTGGGAAGCCAAGGCAGGCAGATCACCTAAGGTCAGGAGTTCGAGACCAGCCTAGTCAACATGGTGAAACTCTGCCTCTATTAAAAATGCAAAAATTAGGCCGGGCACAGTGGCTCAAGCCTGTAATCCCAGCACTTTGGGAGGCCGAGACGGGCGGATCACGAGGTCAGGAGATCAAGACCATCCTGGCTAACACGGTGAAACCCCGTCTCTACTAAAAAAAAAATACAAAAAACTAGCTGGGCGAGGTGGCGGGCGCCTATAGTCCCAGCTACTCGGGAGGCTGAGGCAGGAGAATGGCGTAAACCCGGGAGGCGGAGCTTGCAGTGAGCTGAGATCCGGCCACTGCACTCCAGCCTGGGTGACAGAGCGAGACTCCGTCTCAAAAAAAAAAAAAATGCAAAAATTAGCCGGGTATGGTGGTGCCTAACCCAACTACTCGGGAGGCTGAGGCACAAGACTTGCTTGAACCTGGGTGGCAGAGGTTGCAGTAAACTGAGGTAGCTCCACTGCACTCCAGCCTGGGTGACAGAGTGAGACTCCGTCTCAAAAAAAAAAAAAGGCTCCAAGCAACTAGAATAGACCTAGAAGAACTGAGGCAGTCATGCAAAATCTGGACCCTCTGGCCCCACTGAGAGTCAAAACCTCCTCCACAGGTCCCTGACAAGCCCGTGAGTCTGGGTTCTAGGTCCTGGGTACTCCCCCTAAGGCCTGGAAGATTCTTTTTTTGAGACAGAGTCTCACTCTCATCCAGGCTGGAGTACGGTGGCACAATCATGGCTCACCGCAGCCTCGACCTCCTGGGCACAGGCGATCCTCCCACCTCAGCCAAGTGGTTGGACTACAGGTACGCGCCACCAGGCCCAGCTAATTTTTTATAGAGATGGGGTTTCGCCATGTTGCCCAGGCTAGTCTCAAACTCCTAGGTTCAAGCAGTCTGCCCGCTTTGCCCTCCCAAAGTGCTGGGATTATAGGCATGAGCCGTCGTGCCCAGCCTGGCCTGGAAGATTCTTAAAGACACATCACCACAGTCATCTGAAGAATTCCCTCCACCTAAGAACCTGCTCCCCCGACTCTACCCTGCTGGATGGAAAGAAGGCCTGGGCACATATTTGATTATCCAGTGAGCGCCTGCTATGGCCAGGCTCTGTGTGAGATGGTTGGGGAACATCAGTGAACAAACACAGCAGACACAGCCACTTTCCCCTTGCTCCTTGCTCACCAAACAAAGTTCATTCCATCTCTCACCCTGGCCCCTTGGGGTCTTTGTTGTTTAAGCCAATCATGGTGTTATATTCCCTTATAAATGCTAGTACTTTTTTTTTTGTAGAGATGGGGTTTCGCCATGTTGCCCAGGCTGCAAGATGAAAAAGTACTTGGCACTGCTACACTATACATTTTAAATGGTTAAGATGGTAACTTTTATGTTGTGCTTCTTACTACAATTACAATTTATTTTAAAAGTTTGTGCATGGGTAAGACTAAATTGTACCGAGATGGGCGGATCACGAGGTCAGGAGATGGAGACCATCCTGGCTAACACGGTGAAACCCCGTCTCTACTAAAAAATACAAAAAACTAGCCGGGCGACGTGGCGGGTGCCTGTAGTCCCAGCTACTCGGGAGGCTGAGGCAGGAGAATGGCGTAAACCCAGGAGGCGGAGCTTGCAGTGAGCTGAGATCCGGCCACTGCACTCCAGCCTGGGCAACAGAGCGAGACTCCGTCTCAAAAAAAAAAAAAAAAAAAGACTAAATTGTAGAGTTTAAGAAGGCACTCATGGGTGAAATTATAAAGAAATGGAAGGAAGTTGTTACTATAAAAGTAGCTGAGCTTCTCTCTGAATATTTCTCTTTGAGTACTGCCACTGTCTGTCCAGTCAGACAAGAGGACTCACGCTGTCACACCCTGAGTGCCCAATGAAGCTGGAGCTGAACCCCAGGCCATCCTGTTTCCACTACACCGATGCTAGCATTCACAAGGGAATAGAGCACCATGACTGGCTTAGATGAACGACAATCCCAGCCAATAAAACTTGAGGAGGCGTCTGCTGGGAGCTGCTGGGGAGGTTTCCCTCACCCTTACAAAGGGACATGAAGAAGAAACACCTCCTCCTCAGGCCAGCATTGTGTGATGCCTGGAGCTGGGGCAGCAATTTTGCAACCTTGAGGGAAATGACTGCCACTGTGAAAATGGCAAGGCTGAAAGATAGAAAGAACCTGGGCTATTGGTGACAACACTGAGCTTCTGAATGCACCACCCTGGACATGCCCTCCCCCGATCTTCTTGTGGCCTATGAGGATGAAAGCCCTCATTGTTTACGCTGGTCCTGGATGAGTTTTCTATTACTTGCAGCCAAAAGTCACCTACAAGGGGCAGTTCACACTTCCTGGGCAACTGCTGGCTAGCAGGCACCGAGTCACAGACCTTAGTGCTCTCTCATTATTCCCATTCCCCGCTTAGGAGCTGGAACTCATGATCCCATTTTATAGCTGAGGAAGCTGAGACCCAGAGATCAACAGGGACTTGCTGTGTCACACACTAAGTGCCCGGTGGAGCTGGAGCTGAAGCCCAGGGCATTCTCTTTCCACTACACCAATGGTGGTGATAGATTTCATCACTATGCCCATTGGAACTCTCCACTGCAAGTGCAAGGAAGGGGAACCAGGCCAGCCCAAGCCACAGGGTATCCAGGAACTCAGAATCTTTCTCTCTCTCTCTCACCACCTCTCTGTCTCCATCTCTGTCTCTCTCCATCATTGCATACTCCATACTCTCAGGCCAGCTGCCCCACTAGGCTGGAAGCATGGCCACCAGCAATCCTAGTCTCACGTCCCAATAGCCAAGGGACAAAAAGGACAGCAGTCTCACTTTCCCCAGCTCGAGTTTTATTGGCCAACCTTGGGCCACATACCCCCACCTTGGGCCAATCATGTGAGCGAATTCTGGGTGCTACATCCTGATCTGTGGCTTGGACTATTCAAGCTCTCTAAGACTCAGTTTGCCCATCCTTAAACAAGGATAATAATAATTGTACCTACTTCATTGGGTTGTTGGGGGGATCATTCATTGATTTAATGAATACTTATTGCAGCCAACTCTGTGCCAGGCAGTGTTAGGTGTTGAAGCTACAGTAGAGGAAAGAGACCCAATCCCTGCCCTCATGGAGTTAATAGTCTAGCGAGAAGGACCAATGTTACATAGATAAACGCATGAACGATTCTCTCTATTACAACTGTGAGAAGTGTTTTAAAGGTACAGAATTCTACTGGAGAGAGGGAAAGGAAACCTAGCTCAGGTCAAATGAGTAACATTTAAAGAGCCCAACACCGGGCTTGGCACGAGTTAGCATTCAGTCTATGTAGCTATCACATAGCTTTTATTTGGCATCTTCCCAAACCTCTGGCCTCCCCACAGCCACTTCCCACAAGGAGAGGAGCTGAGTCACTTGGCTGCCCTGCAGCCAATTACAAGCTTCCTAGGGGACGGAGAGCAAGTGTGGCACATGCGTTGGGACAGCAGTGGTACAGCAGGTCCCAGGGAAGCACAGTGCTGGTGGGCGGCACACACCCAGCTCACAACATCACCACTTATTGGGAGCAGCCTTTCCTGGGCTCCAGCTGAAGCCCCAACCAGGAGACCTGCAGAGACCCCAGTGGCTTCTCAGGTTCCAGGGTCTCCCAAGCTCCTTTGGCTGGCTCTGCATCGAGCCCTAAAATGCACTGCCGAACAAATGACTTGCCTTTCACCACTGCTAGGCTCTGCCATCATGAGCCTCAACTCCCTGGCCTCAGGGACAAGGGTCCTGCCCCTGCCCCTGCCCCAAGGCACTGTGCTGTATAATCACTTCCTGGTGACCATTTGCAAAGCTCTTTGTGATCCAGGGATGTGTCTGTGGAACATACTGTGTCCCCAGCAGGGCCCTATACAGCTCCTTCTCATCTCCCTTGTGCAGAGGCACTGTTTCTTCAGGGAAGAAAGGCCAAGAAGCTGCCGTATTGGATCATTGCCACAAACACTGGCTCCGTTCCCATCCCCATCACCACTGCTCTGGCCTGAGCTCAAGCCCCCATGGGACCCCAGTGCCAGCCCATCTGGCCGCCCGGCCTCCAGGGTCTCCCTTCCAACATGAGGCAGCCAGAGGGGCTGCCTGGAGCACAAGTCACTCCTCCATTTGAGCACCTTTAGTGGCTCCCTGGATCTGCACCTAATGTTGCCACAAGGCCCTTGTGGTCTGGCCCCTGCCTAACATTCCCAACTGTACGTTCTCAGCCAGCCAACTATATGCATAGAGTTTGCCTGGAACGTGATACATGTTTGTCAAACATGTGTCCCCTTCTGCATTAATTTACTATGTGCCAGGCTCTGTGTGTGGCTCTGGGATGCAGTGGTGAGCCACACAGACATAGTCTCTGCCCTCAGAGAGTTCACGGTCTAGTATGGGAGGCAGATGGCAATGAAACAAAAGCAGTCACAAGGGTTTATCAGGGCAGGGTGTGGTGGCTCATTCCTATAATCCCAGCAGTTTGGGAGGCTGAGGCAATCGGATTGCTTGAGCCCAGGATTCAAGACCAGCCTGGGCAACATAATGAAACACTGTCTCTACTAAAAATACAAAAATTAGCTGGGCGTGGTGTCATGTGCCTGTAGTCCCAGCTACTTGGGAGGCTGAGGTGGGAGGATCACTTGAGCCTGGGAGGTCGAGCTGCAGTAAGCTGTGTTCATGCCACTGCGCTCCAGCCTCGACAGAGTGAGACCCTGTCTCAAAAATATAATTAATTTAAAAAAGAGTTTATCCTTACAAATGATAGTGAAAGCTATGAAGGACTCATCTATGAAGGATGGAGAGTATTACAGACGTGTGACTTTGCCTGGGAGTCAGCAGCTCCCCTGAGATGACACTAACTTGACATCAGATGAATGAGTAGTCACCATCCAGGTGAGGGGTTTGGGAGTAGATGGAGAGTGTCCCTGATGCTGAGGCCAGAGGGTACCCACAGGCTCTGGGATCTGCAAGCCTGGGGGCAGGTGGGCCCTAGGGATCCCAGGGCTATGAGCGGGCACACAGATGGGGCATGATCCCTCTGAACCGAGGAGGAATGGGAATGAAGACAGAGAAGCCTGGTGAGTGATGCTGGGGGTTTGAACTGATGTCATCACAGTAGAAATGCCAAGTCAAAGGGGACTTTATCATTGAACTTTTTTATTATGGAATTTAAAAAATAAATAAATGTAGAGAGAATAGTACCACGAACTCCCGAACCCCTCATCCAGCAGCATCCACAATAGCCGACCCACAGCCAAGCTTTTCTCAGCTATACCCCACCCATGCCCCTTACCCCAAATGTATGACGCCGAACCAAATCCCAGATCTGTTTGCTGTGTAGTTCACCCATAGATATTTCAATATGTGTCTCTACAACAAACGGACTGTTTTTCACATAACCACATGATCATACCTAGAAAGTAAATGATAACACAAGGGGAAATGTCTGAGGCTTGATATTTATTGTCAGACTACCCAGAAAAGCCCCCCACCAGAACCTCACCCCAAGGTATGAGGGTCCCCATCTCACTGCACACTTGCCAACACTGGGTGTTACAAGAGATGGATTTCTACAAGAAGCTCACCCCAAAACCTAGGAGCTAACCCTTAAATTCCAGGTTCATCTAATTTTAAAAGGCAGCCACAGAAACACTTTCTGTGAAAATCTCTCTCGCACATCCAACGGCCACTTGTGAACCGCCAGCGATTGGGGGTTGTAGAGACAGGAAGTGGTGAGCCCAGCAACCCCTGCCGGCTCTCCAGGGCAGGTCCAGGGTGGGTTCACAGAGCAGGGCCCCTGCCCATCCTTCATCTCCCACATCTGCCCTCAGCCAACGGGGCAGACTGAGAAAGGGTTTCCTTAGGACCCAAGGGTTTCCACAAACAACCCACCAGAGCCAGAGAGGGAAGGACCAGCACGTGATCCCTCCTATGGCAAGCACGTCCTCCTTCAGGGCTCAAAGGGTTTCTGTTTGAGCTGAAACCTGGGGACTCACTGCCTTGCCTCTCCTCAGACCTGTGCCCTCCCCACAGTGACTCATGGGCCTCCCATTCAGTCAGGAAACTAGAATATTAAAAAATCTACAAGCCAGATAGATGAGTTTTCAGGTTCAGATTGCAGTTCCATCTTTCTAGTAAGATGGAGGCAGCCACAGTTCCAGAACTCTCTGCACAGTTCCCTAACCTTTCTGAGCCGTGGTCTTTACCTAATCAGGTTTGACTTCCTGCTACAGCCTCCTACTCTCAGCCCAGAATAGAGGTGGCAACCAGGCATGGTGGCACGTGCCTGTGGTCCCAGCTACTCAGGAGGCTGAGGTGGGAGGATCGCCTGAACCCTTGGGAGTTCAAGGTTGTAGTGAGTTGTCATCTCACCACTGCACTCCAGCCCAAGTGAGACCCTATATCTAAAAAAATTAAAAATAGAGACAGCTGTCCTTCCTGCAAGCCAGCCAGTCAGACGCCGAGTCCTCACTGTGTTCCAGGCACCCTGCTAAGCCGGGGAGATGTAAGAGTGAATAGGACCTGATCCCTTCTCTGCAGGAGCTCACCATCTCTGAGAAAGGCAGTCACATAAACACCGTGCAAGTGACCAGGGCTCCAGAAGAGATGCGTTCATGCTGCTATGGGAATTCAGCTAGTGGAACCAAAAGCTCTGCCTGGAGAGAGAAGGCTTCTAAGGGGTGGGATCTTAAAAGCTGGGGCTTGAATGACACTAGGGAAAGTCAAGGTGGGGGAAATCGTCTCCTGGATAGGACATGAACTAACACTCTTTGGATTCAAGCAGCAGAACATCTTTTCATACACTTACTGGACATTTGTGCTTCTTATTTGAAGTAATGTCTATTCAGATCCTTGCCCATTTTTTAATTGGGTTATTTTTTTTTTATTATTGTTGAGTCGTAAGAATTCTTGGCCAAGCTCAGTGGCTCACGCCTGTAATCCCAACATTTTGGGAGGCTGAGGCAGGAGGATGACTTGAGCCCAGGAGCTTTAGACCAGCCTGGATAAGATAGCAAGATCCCGTCTCTACAAAAAATTAACTAGCCATGGTGGTACACATCTATAGTGCCAGCTAATGGGAAGGCTGAGGTGGGAGGATTGCTTGAGCCCAGGAGGTTGAGGCTACAGTGAGCTGTGATCACGCCACTGCACACCAGCCTAGGAAACAGAGCAAGACCCTGTCTCAAAAAAAAAAAAAAAAAAGGTTTCTTTATATATCCTAGACACCACTCCTTTGTCAGAGACATAATTTGCAAATATTTTCTTCCATTCTGTGAATCTCAATATTTCATACCTTTTGAATATGGTGCCATATACATATACTACCTATTAAAATATCATAGGTAATTCAACATTTTCTGGAGCCACAGTAAGAAAGTAAAAAGAGGGCCAGGCGCGGTGGCTTATTCCTGTAATCCCAGCACTTTGGGAGGCCAGGGCAGGTGAATCGCTTGAGGTCAGAAGTTCAAGACTAGCCTGGCCAAAATGGTGAATCCCCGTCTCTACTAAAAATACAAAATTAGCCGGGTGTGGTGGCGGGTGTCTGTAATCCCAGTTACTCGGGAGGCTGAGGCAAGAGAATCTCTTGAACTCGGGAGGTGGAGGTTGTTGCAGTGAGCCAAGGTTGTGCCATTGCACTCCAGCCTGGGCAACAGAGCAAGACAGAAGCTATATTATATAGAATTCCATGACAGTGAATGAGGTATTCCGTGAACACAGATGGTTGCACAGGCAGAAGTATTTTGGGAAGAGATGACAAATCCATATCTAGAATAAGAGTCTGTTCCAATGAGGACAAAATCGATGTCCCCGCCATGGTGGGTCCAATGTAGTTAGTCTACCACCAGATGGCTGGCTGAGATCCCCCCACCTCCAGGAATGAGGAGCTTCTGAAATGCCTGGAGGGCATTTTCTTTCCTTCCTTTCAACATTCACTGAACAATTTACTGGGGGCCTCCTCTGGTCCCAGCCCTATGCTCAGACTATCAGTGACATAGCAGGGGCTGGGCCCTTGGTCACTGTCTCAGGTTCAGGGTTTAGAGACATGAGAAACAGAAGTGGCTGCCACAGCCACCACTGCTGAAACAGAATGACCCAGTGAAAGGAGCACTGGGCAGGGAGTCTGGGGTACCTGACTTCCAGTTCCAGGTCTGCCACTAGCACCCATGTGACAGGAGTGGGAACACTGTGCTTCTCTAGGCTCAGATTCCTCATCCTTGAAACAGAATGGAAACTCCAGGATGGCGAGGACCAATGGTGGAACAAGGCTGGGGGGTGAAGAGGGGGTGCATTGTGGAATCAGTTCCTCTTGGGTGCAGAACACGAGTCATTTGTCAGCCGGGTGCAGTGGCTCACACATGTAATTCCAGAGGCCAAGGCAGGCGGATCACCTGAAGTCAGGAGTTCGAGACCAGCCTGGCCAACATGGCGAAATTCTGTCTCTACTAAAAATACAAAAATTAGCCGAGAGTGGTGGTGTGCACCTGTAGTCCCAGCTACTCGGGAGGCTGAGGCAGGCGAATCACTTGAACCCAGGAGATGGAGGTTGCAGTGAGCCGAGATCACACCACTGCACTCCAGTCTGGGTGACAGAGAAAAGCTCCATCTCAAAAAACAACAACAACAACAAAAGAGTCATTTGTCCATGAAGAATTTTTTAAATAATTAACTAATGGTTGGTCTCCTTTTTATTATCACAATACACCTGCAATTGTAAACAATGCCAGTGAGAAAATACTCATCAAAAAAAATCCTTGTTTTGCCTGAGTTCTAAATAATTACTACAGTTACTACTAAGTTTTAATAATGTATGTGTAAGCTTTAAATTGCAATTTTTAAATTATTTATCTTTTAACAAACATTGTATTCTACATGGACGTTAACTTGGAGAACTCCATTCTACAGTTATACCCAGCCACAAGCGGACCCAACTACCTGTGATTTTTCTAGAGTAAGTATGTAGTGACTTGGAATCTTTCAATCTCACTTCTGGCAGAAAGTGATTAAAATTTAAACAAATAAAGACAGGGAAATTTAAGTTCCCACTCACCCATCTCTTTAACACCTGACGCATTGAACCAGGGAAGCTCACCTGCGCCATCTAGTGGTAGAAATGGTGATTACAGGCACATGTGACAGGACATTCTCATCCCCGCGGGCAGCTCTTGTCCCACAGGGGTAGCGGGCACAGGACTATGGAGCACTTGAAATGTGACTCATCCGAATGGAGATGGGTTGCAGATGTAACATGCATACTGAATCTCTAAGACTTGGTATGAAAAAAGAAGGTAAAGTAGCTCTTTAACAATGGATTATACTAATTACATATTGATTTTCTATTGATTACACATTCAAATGATAATATTGGGGGTGAGGGAAGCCTCGGGAAGGTTTAATCAGACAAGCCAGCCCCAAGGCTGATTGCATCCTAGGTCCACCTAGATAACAACGAGCAAGTTCCTTCACTTCTCAGGGCCTTAGTTCCCTCGTCCTTAAAAATAGATGGGTGATACCGACATCACGGTACTGTGATGATTAAACGCGGTAAGCCATGTAAATGCCTAAGACACAGCGAGTGCTCGGCAGAAGCTGGTTTCCTTTCTCTCAGAGCTAATCAAAATGGCAGAAGAACTAGAGTAGGCAGCCTCCTCAGGCACTCTCAGAGGGTCTGGATTTATTTCCCTTTTTCCCCTTTAGCACTAGGCTGCAGGTGTGTGGCCCAGGCAATCAGCCCCTCTAATTGTGGAGGACCAGCTCCAGCTGCCGCCCTCCTGGGCCCCTGCCCACCTCGGTGCCCACTGTGTGCACAGCACCAGGCGCCAGCTCATGAGCTTGCTCTCGTCCTGTGGGGCAAGGCTCAATCCCACCTTTCTGCCTGGGTGTCTTCCCAGCCACACCGGCCCCTCCGCTTCCCGCAGTGGGCGGCCTCTCTGTATCCACACCCACCACTGGGCACAAACTGCACGCCCACTGCCACCTCTGCATCAGCGGTTCTGTGTCATGCTGGACCAACAGTATCAGCACCAGCTGGGAACCAATGAGAAATGCAAGTTCCTGGGCCTCAGACCTGCATCAGAGACTCCAGGGGTAAGGCGTGGCCATGCTTCAGAAATACCTCTAGGTGACTTAGCTGCCTGGTCAGTTTGAGAACCAGTGCCCTATAAACCCTCACAGCTTCTTTTATTCAGGGTCCCCTCCGCTCCCCTCCTACCCTCTCCATCCAGTGGAGCCCCTATCTGTTGCGGAGGAACTCCTGTGCCTAAAACTACCCTGTCATCCCCTTCACCATTTTGCCCATGGTAATCTTCACCAAACTTTAGCAAACTTTCAGTATTTTTATCACACACGCAGGCCACTTTTCTATTTCTTCCTCAACATTTTAAATTTGACACAAATTCAAATACACACTTTAGTTGGGCATAGTGGCTCACGCCTGTAATCCCAGCATTTTGGGAGAGTGAGGCAAGAGGCTTGCTTAAAGCCAGGAATATGAGACCAGTCTGGGTAACATACCAAGACCCCATTTCTACAAAAAAAAATTAAAAATTAGTTGCGCGCTGTGGCATGTGCCTGTAATCCTGGTTACTCGGATGGCTGAGGCAGGAGGATTGCTTGAGCCCAGGACTACAGTGAGCTATGATGGCACCACTGCACTCCAGCCTGGATGACACGACTGAGTGAGACTTTGTCTCTAAAAAACAAAACAACCCCAAATATACACTTTAGCCTGGTCCTAAAGAATCTAGAAATTCAGACTTAACATACAAATTATATTTTTTCTATCACATATTAAACACTATTAAAAACTGTTTATCACCAGGCACAGTGGCTCACGCCTGTAATCCCAGCACTTTGGGAGGCAGAGGCGGGTGGATCACCTGAGGTCAGGAGTTCAAGACCAGCCCGGCCAACATGGCAAAACCCCATCTCTACTAAAAATATAAAAATTAGCAGGGCATGGTGGCGTGCGCCTGTAATCCCAGCTACTTGGAAGGCTGAGGCACGAGAATCACTTGAACCCGGGAGACAGAGGTTGCAGTAAGCCGAGATTGTGCCACTGTACTCCAGCCTAGGGGAGAGAGCACGAGACTCTGTCTCCAAAAAAAAAAAAAAAAAAAAACTGTTTATCCAAAGTACTACCTACAAGTCATTTTGGGGAAACGATGCCTGCCATGTAGCCTGGCTCTCTCACAACACACTTTATCCTACCATGTCCTATCTACCCCTCAGGACTTCCATTTCCCTCCTCCTCTCATCTGCAACCCGGGCTATTGACAGCCCTACCTTCCTGGACCATCCAGCACCTCCCTTCCTTCAACCCCCGACCCAAGACTCTGACATCCCTGAGGACTCCCTGTGAAACATCACCAACTCAATAAACACACATGGAACGAATGAACTCGGCCCTCAAAACCTCTGCCTCTGCCCCACAGCGCCCCAAGCCCCAGTCCTTATGTAACTCGTCTCTAAGTAGCAGGTCCAGGAAGTGTCCCTGGACCTCCTGTACACATCTTTCCAGGCCTCCGCCCACCCACCCTTGCACCTTACTTTTCCACCCTCACCAAAGGCCTTGTGTGTGCCAGGCATTGTACTAGGTAGTGTGGAAACAGAATATAAAGAACAGCCCTGGCCTTCAAGGAACTCAGGTTCCCATAAGCCAGAACGGGTCTTCTCATTCTTGCTATTGCTCCCAGAAACATGTCACAAGCATCCTCCCTTGTCCATATCAGAACACCCGGAAACATAGGGTCAGTCAGAGAGTGGGAGGCATGGTCAGCACACCAACCGTGAGTTAGGGGTGGGTTTACTAACGAAAGCTCTCTCCAGTGATGGAAATGAAATCACTGGCAGCCCAGGGCAGGGGCATGGGAACTGACTGCAAAGTGGCATGAGAGAACTTTCTGGAGTGATGGAAATGTACATCTTAATTGGAGTGGTGGTTACAGAGATGTATATATTTGTCAAAACTTATCAAACTGGCCGGGCGCGATGGCTCACACCTGTAATCCCAGCACTTTGGGAGGCTAAGGTGGGTGGATCACCTGAGGTCAGGAATTCAAGACTAGCCTTGCCAACATGGTGAAACCCCCGTCTCTACTAAAAATGCAAAAATTAGCTAGGCATGGCGGCGCTTGCCTGTAATTCCACCTACTCAGAAGGTTGAGGCACAAGAATCGCTTGAAACTGGGAGGCGAGGAGGCTGCAGTGAACCGAGATTGTGCCACCGCACTCCAGCTTGGGCGGCAGAGTGAGACTCAGTCTCAAAAAAAAAAAAAAGTATCAAATTATATGCTTAATAGAGTTGATTTTAAAAGAGATAGACTCAAGTCCCCCATACTGCCCCTCACTATGCATCAGCTTGGGCCTAAGTTGCCATCTTTCCGAAACTGTTTCTCTAACACATGGTTTATGGGCTAGTTCAATGATTTTCAAGCCACTTATTTAAACAAAATCTTACCCTAAACCAGTACAAGGGAGCTCCCTGGCTGAAGAGGATGTGGAGAATCAGGTGCTATACTTCTGACCCCCTTCCCCTCCTCACAGTAACCCTGGCGGTGGTGCATGAACCCATCTGAAACCATTGGGATCCATTGTCTCTAAGGTCCCAAATAGCTATGACTGTCTTTGATTCTATGTCTCTGCTGAAGATTTGCTTCAGACTAAATATATCCCCTTTTCCTCCACACCAGATGGTTCTATATTCCTCCCCATGTGGAAAGAGTAGGTTTTCATGCTCCCATGGAAGACGGAAGCAGGGACCAGAAAGAAGGCCATGTCTCTCCTCTCCATTCTCCTCTTCCTGGGTCCTGTCACACAGCGCATACGGCAGGTGTTTAAGAAGGGGCTACAATTTAAGACCTCTCATTAATGGCCAATTTTGGTTACATCAAAGTACTTATTAAAGCCTGGATCACTGGGTCATTAGATGTCCAGTAAATCCCCATGGCTCTTCATCAAAGAGGCAGAAGGCCCTGGCCCAAGGCCTCTAACCTGAGCAGAAAGATTTGGTGGGTCTGTATGACCAGGGTAGTATCTCATGGGGTGGGGTGACATTTTTAGTGTTTGTCCTGTCCTCTGACCAGCTCTCCCTGCTTCTCCTCCCCAGAGTGGACTAAGGACTAACTAAAGGAAAAAAAGATGTGGCCACGGGTTCTGGTGGAGTAGGTTGTTGAGGAGAAAGGACAGCATAGGATTAGAGGCCCAGAGGTTCTGGGACAATCACAATATAACATGAGCCGTATGTGTAATTTTATGTTTTCTAGTTAGTAGCCACATTAAAAAAGTTAAAAGAAACAGATTGAATTCATTTTAATGATATATTTTATTAACCCAACATATTCAAAATCTCATTTCAACATGTCATCAATGTAAAAAATTATCAAGATATTTTTACATTTCTTTTTTCTTCCTACATCTTCGAATTCCGGTATTTCACACGGCACATCTCAGTCCAGATGGGCCACATTTCCAGTGCTTAATATCCACCTATGGCCAGAGACAAAAACATTGGGCAGGGCATGCAGAAGAGCAGAGAAATGAGGACAGACCCTCCCTAAGCAGTTCCTGCGGGGAGTGGGGAGTGTTAGCGGGGGTGAGTGGATGTCCTCCTGCGTCCGAATGCCATTTATCCTCTTCCCGGAAGGCACGCTTCTTGCTGTCCTCTCGGAGCCAGCACTGAGAGGCTCTGGGAGTGTCCTGTGCAGACCAGGAAGCAACCAGAAGCCAAGCAGCCCAGCGTCATGCAGAGGATGCCAGCTGGGCTCCTGGGCCAAACGCAGGCCGCAGAGGGGTCAGGTTTGGCTTCCATGGTGTTTTTAACTATCTTGAAGTGCTTGAGGTTCTCATTACCTTGCATGACCTTCCTGGCTCCTATAGATATTAGGGTGTGTAACCCCTGCCTAAGACCACAGTTTTGAGAGTCCATTAGCCCTGGATGATAGCTTGGCCACTTTGTCAGCTGTGTTTCTTTGTAGCTGACAACATACGTTATCAAACTATTCATATGTGTCTTCTATACAATTGGAGATAACAGTGCCTGATATGGTTTGGCTTTGTGTCCCCACCCAAATATCATGTCGAACTGTAATCCCCACAGGTCAGGGGCAGGACATGGTGGGAGGTGATTGGATCTTGGGGGTGGTTTCCCCCATGCTGTTCTCCTGATAGTGTGGGAGATTGGATTATTTATTATTATTTTTTTTTTTTTTGAGACAGAGCCTTGCTCTATTGCCCAGGCTGGAATGCAGCAGCGTGATCTCAGCTCACTGCAACCTCTACCTCCCAGGTTCAAGTGATTCTTGTGCCTCAGCCTCCCGGCTAGCTGGGATTACAGGTGTGCACCACCGCCAGGCTAATTGTTGGATTTTCAGTAGAGACAGGGTTTGATCATGTTGGCCCAGATGGTCTCAAACTCTGACCTCAGATGATTTGCCCATCTTGGCCTCCCAGAGTGCTGGGATTACAGGCATAAGCAACCACACCCAGCCAAGATCTGATCATTTAAAAGTGTTTGGCAGTCCCCTTCTGCCACCCCCTTCTGCCGCCATGTAAGACATGCCTTGCTTTCCCTTCACCTTCTGTCATAATTGTGTTTCCTGAGGCCTCCCCAGCCATGCAGAACTGTGAATCAATTAAACTTCCTTTCCTTATAAATTACCCAGTCTGAGGTACTTCTTTACAGCAGTGTGAAAACAGACTAATACAATGCCTCACAGAGATGTATGAGTTTAATGAGACAAGGAATTAATTGGCTAGCACTGAGTTCAGTAGATAGTAAATACTCAATAAATTAGTTTTCATTCACAAGAAATTTGAACTCCTTAGAGGCCCTGCTGGAAAAAGGGAAGTATGTGAGCAGAAGGCGCTCCCTTCAGCGATCCCCACTTCTGAACATGAGTGCTGAGCAATGGCTTCTGGGCGCACAATTTTCATTAATTTTTTAGTGTCAAGAAATGTCTTTTCATTCAGGCTGGACACACAGTAGACTCTAGGATGTTAACAACTTCAAATGGGGTAAAAAGCTATACTGGTTTTTGAGAACTTTCTTAGGCTATTTGCCACATGTACACATTCCACAGGGATTTACAATTTATAAAGTTCTTTTTAATACATGATCTCATCTGGATTTCAGAGTACATTATATGGAGAAGTAGAGTGGTTTTTATTATCTGTATTTTACAGTTAAGTAAACTGAAACTTAGCAAGATTATATAACAGGTCGGTGCAAAAGTAATTGTGGCTTTTGCCATTAAAATGCCACAATTACTTTTGCACCAACCTAATACTTAGTTTTCATACATTCTCATGTAGACAAAGTAACTGAATCCAGACTCCATGGCTGTGGTTCCTGGTGTGGTTTCCTTCCTCTGGCACCAACCATCAAACTCATTTTCACCATCCACTGTGAATGTCATGTGGGTCTGAATTACTATGTTCAGCCCTTCAAGTGAACCAATGGAACTTAGTTGAATTAAACCACAGCCTCTTGTTTCTAGAAGCTTCTAACGTGAGACTAAGAAAGGTGATCACGTAGAGAATGACTAGCAAAGAATTCTTAGTTTTTTTAATTGAGCTGAGGGCAAATAAAACACAAATGAGATTTTTTTAGTGGAACTGATGTTTGCTTTTAGGTTGAAACTTCCTAGCTCATCAAATACAATACAACCCCAATGGGAGAGATTGAGGTTGGATATATCTTCCAAAGAATGCCACTTTCTAAAAAGGATAGTGTTTCCACTGCAACACTTTCAGTCCCCTGGATAGAATCTTCTCATATAAGCACCTTCCTTAACACAGCTATAAAAATGAACAGAATATTGCTGGGCATGGTGGCATGTGCCTGTAGTCCCAGCTACTCAGGGGGCTGAGCGAGGAGGATCACTTGTGCCCAGAAGTGGCTATTCACGGGTGTGATCAGAACCTGAACTAGCCACCGAATAACCACTGAACTCCTGTCTCCAGCCTGGGTAACATATTGAGACCCCCACCTCTAAAAAAAAAAAAAAAGAAAGAAAGAAAGGAGGGAAGGAAGGAAATGAATAATATTGAATCCATCAGAGGAATAACCTCTGCTTCTCTCATGCTTAGTGTGCTGACTTGCTTTTCTTGGTTCTCAAATGATGCAATCGGATAGAGCTGCAGCTTCCTGGTTGAGGGTTATTTTTTCATGCCTATATTTAAGATGCTTAATTTTGTGATTCATTCTTTATAATTAGATACAACGTTTAGAATATATCTATGTATATCACATTCACATTTTTCCTTTGAGGGCTATTATTTTCCCCTCTGAGCTGATCTTAACTGCAAGTTTTTTTTTTTTTTTTAAGACAAGGTCTCACTCTGTCACCCAGGCTGGAGTGCAGTGGCATGATCTTGGCTCACTGCAGCCTCCGCCTCCTGGGCCCAAGTGATCCTTCCACCTCAGCCTCCCAGGTAGCTGGGACCACAGGCACACACCACCACGCCCAGCTGTGTGTGTGTGTATGTGTGTATTTTTAGTAGAGACAGGGTTTCACCATGTTGCCCAGGTTGGTCTCGAACTCCTGAGCTTAAGTGATCTGCCTGCTTCAGCCTCCCAAAGTGCTGGGATTACAGGTGTGAGCCATGATGCCTGGCCTCAACTGCAACCTTAAATTTGCAATTGCCATGAGTCAAGAGAGCCCCAGCTGTGTCCATGTGGAAAACTGACATTTCCCCCAAGGTTGGGGTGTGTGTGTGTGTGGTGTGTGTGTGTGTGTATATATATGCCCTGGACCATGTACAGCTGAAGAACATGGGTTTGAACTCCACAGGTCCACTTACAAGCAGATTTTCTTCCATCTCTGCCACTCCTGAGATAGTAAGAACAACCCCTCCTCTTCCTCCTCAACCTACTCAATGTGAAGATGATGAGGATGAAGGCCTTTACAACGATCCACTTCCACTTAATGAATAGTAAATATATTTTCCCTTCCTTAGGATTTTCTTAACACTTTGTTTTCTCTAACTTACTTTATTATAAGAATACTATATGAAATACATGTAACATACAAAGCATGTGTTAACTGACTTTATGTTACCCATAGGGCTATCAGTAGTTAAGTTTTGGGGAAGTCAAAAGTTATATGTGGATTTTGACTGCATGGGGGCCGGCGCCTCTAACCCCAGCACTGTCCGAGGGTCAACTGTGTACCTTGTTAGCTTGAATTGCAGCTCTTTTCTAGCCCACTGGCCTCACTTTTTTTTGGTTTCTTTGCCCCTGGGGCTCATGATTTTTAGCCTGTTTCTTTTCTCTTTTGCCCACAGATATGGTTCAATTGAATTAAGCATTCCTCAATACTAAGGCATTGGAAATAAAAACAACCTATTTCTGAGAATAAAAGAGGAGAGCTAGCATGACACCAGTGGCCCCAGCTACTCACCCTAACCCGGATTCTAGGATGGAACACTCAGGATCTGGGCACTGGACGCTGATGATAAAGGATTAGATATTAATGATCAACTTGAACCAAGACGTAGTCATTGCTCAACTTCAACTTTTCTTCCTTTTTTTTTTTTTTAATAGTGAAAATCAAGAGGCTGGGCCTTGACGCATCTCAGCAAGCATGACGTCCTCTACACCATACCCTCTGGCCTGGGGTTCAGCAGTCTTCACCGTTCCCATTCCATGAACCCCTCAAAATCAGGAATACAGGTAGGAATACAGGCAGCCCACATAGCAGGCAAAGGTAATGGAACTAGCCCACCAGGAAGGGGGACTGAGAGGAAAACTCTATACATTTCTGTTTTTCTATCTTCCCTTTCCATCACTTTTTTTTTTTTTTTTTTTTGAGACTTAGTCTTCACCCAGGCTGGAGTGCAGTGGCACGATCTTGGCTCACTGCAACCTCCGCCTCCTGGGTTCAAGCAACTCTCCTGCCTCAGCCTCCCAAGTAGCTGGGATTACAGGTGCATGCCACCATGCCTGGCTAATTTTTGTATTTTTGGTAGAAATGGGGTTTCACCATGTTGGCCAAGCTAGTCTCGAACTCCTGACCTCAGATGATCCACCTGCCTCAGCCTCCCAAAGTGCTGGGATTACAGTTGTGAGCCACTGTGCCTGGCCCCTTTCCACTATTTAATGCATGTCTACCTCTTCAGTCCTTTCTACAATTCAGTGATTAATGATTATGTGCTCAGTACCATACTCAGCATTTTGGTCCTCTTCCTGTTTTTCAAAATGTCCCTCTTGCCCCCGCCACTCCCTTTTCTTGGCATCACCCAGTTTCCCACATGTAACTTTTAAGAGTCTCTCCATGCTTCATTTTCAAGGACCTGGCTCCTTTCTTCACAGTGAGTAATAGGAGTTGGTCCTTGGGGGCTGGGGAGAGAGGGACAAGTAGCTCTGAATAGCGCCTCAGAAGCTAACATGGCAAAAGAGGAGTGTGTGGGTAGGTTAACAAAGTAAAGACAACTGTAGAGTGTTTATTTCTATTCAGGATTTAAATAACACCTTTGTCATCAAAGTAGCTATGTCAGCATCAATGACCTGCTGATTATAAAATTTATCCTTGGCAGAGAGAAAGAGAATTAACCTTTAATGAATAATTGCCATCTGCCAGCACTGTGTAAGGCTAGTGATCCTCAGTATTTTAATTGTCAAGGATTCCTCCGAGATTCTTGTAGAAGCTATGAAATCTCTCCCCTAGAAAAATGCAAATGTACACAAAATTTTACATAGAATTACAGGGGCAAACCATTGTCCTGAAGCATAACCACAGACCTTAGATTAAAATCCTCCATGCGAGATCCTTGTTATTGAGATGGATACCATTCTCCCCACCTTACAGATGAGGGGACAGGAGATTCAGGGACATACCCAAAGTCACATGCCTAATAAATTACAGCCACAGGCCGGGTACAGTGGCTCACACCTGTAATCCCAGCACTTTGGGAGGCTGAGGTGGGCAGATCACTTGAGTCCAGGAGTTCAAGACCAGCCTGGCCAACATGGCAAAACCCCTTCTCTACAAAAAATACAAAATTAGCTGGGTGTGGTGGCACACACCTGTAGCCCCAGCCACTTGGGAGGCTGAGGTGGGAGGATCACCTGAGCCTCGGAGGCGGAGGCTGCAGTGAGCCAAGATCACACCACTACACTTCAGCCTGGGTCACAGAGTAGGATGCTGTCTCCGAAAAACAAAGCAGCTGCTATAGACTGAATATTTGTATTCTCACAAATTACTTTTGAAATCTAATCTCCAATGTGATGATATTAGGAGGTAGGGTCTTTGGGAAGAGGGGTCTTTGGGAGTGTCTTTGGCAGGGCCCTCATGAATAGGATTAGTGCTCCTCTAAAAGAAGCCCCAGAGAGATCCCTCGTCCCTTCCACCATGTGAGGTTACAGTGAAGACGGCTGTCTGTGAACCAGGGAGTGCACCCTCAGCAGACAATCTGCTGGCGCCATGTTCTTGGACTCCCCAGACTGGAGAACTGTAAGACGCACATTTTTGACGTTGAGAAGCCACCTAGTCTATGGTGTTCTGTTAAAGCAGCCCAAGCCCACTAAGACAGCAGCAGGAACATTTCAACCTGAGCTGTCTAAACACACCTTCCCGCCTCAAATGAAAACCTCATCTAGGTTTTCCTGTTATTGTTAACTATCACTCCTTATTTTTTAAATGAAGAAATAAAAATTACGTGAGAAACTGAAACCCACGTGAAGCATTCTAGACTCAGTCATGGGAAATAAGGAAGCTCAGAATCCTGGAGGCTCCAAATCATTCTTCTTATCAGCCAAAAACCCCGCTCCTCCTCAACCCACCCACCCAGCTAAAAACAAGCCAAAGAGGAGCCTTTCTAGAGGCTTCACTTTCCTCAGAACAAGAGAAAAACTCTCTTCAAAATCAGCAGTCAAAATGTGAACTAATAGACCAGCCAAACCTCTGGATGTGAAACAAAACAATTTTAATTTCAGAATATTACAAGAATATAAAAGAAAGACAATGCATAGGATCGTTTCTTCACAATTACACACATATAGTCAAATAAGAATGAAAACTTTAAACAAAACAGTTAAGAAACCTTGTTTCTCTTGTTGAGCAAGATGAGGGATAGGACAAAGACAACCCTTGCTCTGCAGAAAGAACCCTGGGGTGAGGGAATATTTCCCCCACAGGTTCTATCTGTCCCCAGACATGGCCAGGGGAGGGCTCCATGGCTCTTTAGCATAGGCTATGGCCTCACATACTCCAGTCTCCATGGTAACCCAAGCACTCAGGCTATTATGTCCCACATCTCCTCGCTGGCCTGCTTCTGTCAACTCTACACTGGTAGAAGATCTCAGCCTTAGCTGTCTAGGGAAGCTAACTTCCTACAGTGAGTTTTAGTTGAGTTAATCACCACTGGTGTGAAAAGCCTGTGCAACTTAGGAACCCAAATCTTTCCCAAATTCTAGACAATCCCACAAAATGCTAGTATCTAGGTTTAGATCTAGGTCCTGTCTTCTGTTTGAAGGTTTCAGGGTAAAGGAGGGCAGAGATAAGGCTCTCTCCTGGGGAAAGGAGTTCTACACAAAAATGATCTCAGAATGGGGGCCATTCGCGTCAAGCATCTGTATGAGGCCTTATAGGAAAGAAGACAGAGTCTAGAGACATCTATTTCTAAAAATCACCCGGTTGCATGGCCAGTCACAGTGGGGCACGTTCCCAGTGACCTCAGGTTCTCCTAGAAGGCAGTATTTTCAACTGTATGCTAACACAGGCTCCTGTGAGGGAAGCTGAACAGAAACATTCCTGCTCAGGAGGAGAGAATGGCTCTGTTCTGACACTCTAGGATCTACTGTTCTGTTCTAGGTTAACAGAACAGATAACTCTGGAGCACCCAGGTGTCACTGTAGTCAACAGCCCTCCACTAGCCCATTTCCCAAGGGTGTTCCCTTATCCTTCCTGAATGATTCTGGAAGGACATTCTGGGTAAAGAGCTTTCTTTTGTGGAGGATCAACTGTAGTTTTGGTTACGATTCATTACCTGCTCCTTTTGTTATGGTTCATTACCTGCTCCTATTTTGGCACTCAGGAAGAGTCAGTATCTCCTGATGCTCTTTCACTGCTGGCAGGGTTTTCCACACCACATTCATTGGTCCCAATGTAAAAGTTTATCATTGTAAAAGGTGATAAACTCCAACACCTATGGTTCTCACCAATTCAGTCAGTGGGGTTCACACAGTACAGTCTGGACCAGGAAGGTGGCCTACAGTTTAATATGTATATCCTGGCACAAACACAACGCCCCATATTGACACCACATCAAACCCCATCACAGGTGACCCCAGAAAGAAATGAAGTTGTAAAAACCACAAGAAGAGGCACTTCCACAGAGATTGTTCCAACATGAAAAACAAACACAATGAAATGGATTCAAAAAAAATCTTATAGATTAAAAAACTCTGTTAAATACTGGCTCAAAAACAATACCTGCCCACCAAATCAGAAGGGAGACAGCAGCCTTCTGTGGCAAATAATAAAAGGGGTTTTGTCTGTGTTTTCTGTAAGATTCCACAGGATTAGAATAGTTACATATTACAAGGTAGAAGGTTATGCTGCTTACTCCTCAAATTTGGATTCTAAGTCAATCACAGCTTCTATTAAGAAAAATGACCTATAAACCCCTAAAGCAAGGGAAAACATACTCAATAAATAAACAAAACACACACAAACAACCCAAGGAGACCAGCTATATAAAGGCATGTGCATGTGATAAATATCTCTCTCGCGACCCTCACCCCAGAACACAACCCTTGCTTTCTGATTCCATTCACCCAAAGAGCATCTACGTCCATCTAAATCTCAGCTACTTCCCTTAAATAGAACCAAAAATTAACACGATGACAAGGAGCTATCAGGTCACCACTCTGCTCCCTCTACCTGATGCCAGCCCTGTTTAACAGACCACAGCACCACTTCAGGATGAAGCACATCTAAACAAACAAAGGAAAGAAGGAAGAGTTAAGGAAGAACACCATTTCAATTTGGTGATACCAAAAGGGTTTTCTGTTTGCATTAACTGCTATCTAGTGTAAGAGATTTCATTTTCTTAATAAGAAAAAAAAGTCAAGTATTTAATAGAAACCTACGCAAATGAATTTGCTAATATGTGTTTTTTAAAATGACATAAAACTACTCTAGAGAAAGGGGCTTCTAAGCAGTTTTGTTTTCCTAACCATCTATTGTTCACACTCTATTAAGCTGGAAGACCAAATTTTACATTTTTCTCCACTATTGCTGTTACAGCAGCAAAAGCAGCAGAAAGGCTGGCAGAGAGGGCTGCCAGCTGGGCACAAGGCCAAACTCTGCTCCCCCAGTCATCTTTCATTTCGGCAATGGTGCAGCATATTCAACAGTTTAGAAATGGGTCAGCAAACCACATTTTGTGGGGCAACTGCTTCCCCATAGTGGCCTGACTCAGCTCCAACCCACAGGGTGAGAAGGGTTATAGAGCTCCACAGAGCCAGGCACAAACCTGAGCATTCTCCCCTGCCACGTGCTGCTCTCTGGGCAGACACCAGTTCATACTAGGTCGAAGCCATGCCACTGCTCCATCCAACATATGTGAACACACCAAGTCCAAAAACCAGAAGCTCTGGCCCCATCTCCAAATTACCACCTGTGCCCCTTCTGACAAGGAGAGGGCGGCACAGTAATACTCCTTGAACATTGGTGATAAGCCACAGCTGCTTCCAAATAAGAACATTCTCTCCTTTAAATCCTGTCAACCCTGCAGAGGCTGCTGCTGGCTTCTTTTTTCGGATTCTAACTCGTTCTCAGGAGACGGTCTAGCCTGCACCCTCAGAGGGTGCAATATAATCCCACCCATAAAGACTCATCCTGGGACATAAAGGCAGCCAGTCCCTCCTAGGCACACTCCAGAGCTTCCTCCACATACAAATATTTCAGCAAACTTCTACTATGCTGTCAGTGACTTTTCTTGAGTCACAGTGATTTGGTTCAGAAGTATTACGTTGGCACCAGAGATGTTTTAGTCAAGAGGCAATTGAATGAAGGTAACAAGTTCAGCAAAACACAATTAGGAAAAAGGGAAAGAGAAAGAGATGGACAAGGGTGGGAGAAATGGAAGGAAGGAAAAGAGTTTAATAATTAAGATTTGTTAAAATACTGTATCATTCTGAATTCTCTTTTTCAATACTGCAGGTCAAATACTCTGGTGTCAGACCCAAGAAATAATAAAAAATGTCCAGAAAAGCTATAAATTCTTTGGACACAAATTAGGTATTGAGGAATACAGCCTCATAAGATAAAGAGTTTTCCCAAAGCTCAAAGTGAAAACAAGGGAAAGGCATCTAGCTTAGAGCCCATCCAAAAACATGGCTTTTAAAACAAAAAAATCAACAAAAACAACCAAATACCCAACACTATCAAAACAGAGAAAAACCCAAAATATCCATTAAAAATAACATCAATCCACTAGGACTGACAGTGCTTTTTCAAAAATTACTGGCAGTTGAGCACACATTCCATATTTTTTTCAAAAGTGGAATCTGCCTAAACACATTGAATGAGCACTGAAGCCCACCTTACTGTGCTATATAAGTTGGTTGGACAGTTAGTGGTTTCCCCATATTAAAAAAGAGAGAGAGAGCCTAAGCAGTCTCTCAGAAGGCACAGCTTGCAAACATCATCCAGTGAGTGGGATTAGAGGTATCAGTCGGGTCATGGGATTAGTTGGCCTTGACAATTCAAAATGCAGCAAGCAAGCTGCAAGTCCAAGCTTTGCTGTGGGCAGGAGTAACACCTTGTCCACTAAAGAGAAAATTCTGCATGGACCATAGGAGACAACTCTGGATCCTTCAGAGAAATCCTAGGTTGAAGGAAAAACAAGAGCATTAGACATGTTCTTAAATATTTCTTTTTGCAGACATCCCATTCAGAAGCCACAGGGTCTACATTTAGTATCTTCTCCAAACTGAGGGCCAATGAGTTTAATTAAGAATTTGTGACTCTACCAAATAAACATCTGCCTGACATAATCTCATTCATTAAATCATCTTAATGGCTATAACAGCTAAGAATAAGTGCATATTTTGTGCTGCTCTAAGTTATTTACGTACATTATTTATCCTCACAATAACCAGTATATGAGGTACTACTCCTACCATCTTACAGAGGAAGAATCCGCAGCCTACACAGTTCACTTGCCCGAGGACTAATATATAGCTATTAAGCAGCAAAACTGGGAATGGAACCCAAGCCCAGCTGAATGCAGAACTCATGCCCCTCTCAACAGTGAATGTTTACTAAAAGTCGACTCAGCACAAGGCACTGTCATTTTTCAGAGGAAGAGAAGAACAGGAGACAGAAGGCCACAAATACACTCAGTCTGACATTTGTCTTCTAGAAGAGAAACTAGTTACAGAGATAAGACAACACATGTGAAGTAAATACAGTAAATCATACTAAGTGTCAATATTTTTGTAGCATTAGTAAGTTCAAAGGAAAAAGTATTATATCTAGCTGCATTGGCCAGAGGAAGTTTCAAAGAGGAGGTGAGATTTAGGCTAGACTTTGCAGAATGGTAAGATTTTGACTACTGAAACTAATGGCCATTAATAAGTAGGTGCTAAATCAATGGTTCTCATGTGGAGGTGACTTTGCCTTCTCACCCCCATGGGACATTTGGCAATGTCTAGAAGCACTTTTACTTATCACAACAGGGGGAAGGATGCTCCCAGCATCTACAGAGTAGAGGCCAGGAAGGCTGCTCATTATACAATGCATATGGCAGCTCCCGTCACAAAGCATTATCTGAACCAACATGTCAGTAGTGCGCCAAGGTTGAGAAATCCTGTACTAAATAAAAGTCTTTTTGGATTATGTTGTTGATCATAGTAATAAAATGTCATTATCTTCTTCAAAGAATATTTTACTTTTATTATAAACATCACTATCAAAAACTCTGGGGTTGTGTATTCATTGTTGTGTAAAAGAAATATATGGCAGGCACCTGGATCTGTGGGCTTGGAGACTGCCAATGTCTGAAGAGAGTTCAGACCTGGAGTTGCCAGGCTGGAAGTAGTTATCATACAGAGAGCAGAGCTGAGCAGTGGAAGGAGACCAAGCTGCAAAGAGGCAGGAGAAGCAAGAGCAGAAAAGAGCAGAGAACTTAAGATAGAGCATTGAAAAAAATAAAGATGTAGTGGAATAGGCAAACAACAGTAAGCCACTGCAGATAAGGAAAAGAATTAGGAAGAAGGAGAACGAGAATAATATAGCATCATAACACTAGGAAGGCATTTCCAGAGAGAGGAAGTGACCAGGAGACAGTAAAGTGAAAGTGCCATTGCCTGATCCGATTGAGGGCCATTCGTTATCTCGACTTCTCTGAACTACTAACATTTTTGAGAATCTAATTAGAACTATATATTCTCTCCCCCAGAAAAACACACATATGTACCTACATAAAAGATTCCATCAACAATACCGAGAACTTTATTAGACCATTTAGGAAGTCCACAGACGACAAGGTCAAGAATCCCTGCTCTAAAGCTTACTGGTGAAATATTAAACTGGTTTTTAAAAAATGTCTTTCTTTCTTTCCAAGGTAGAGCTGTCAATACACAAAGATATTATTTCCAGATGTCTTTCAAAAATGAAAGCAACAAAAGGTGTAACTGATACAAAACAATGTAGCCTTCAGAAATAACTTATGCTTGGTTTTGATTCATGGACATACAGAAATATTTAGACACAAAAAACTCAAACACCCATCTTGTCTCAATTAGACAGTCCAGCATAGAAGACAGAAGCAAGGAGGAAAGAAAAAAGAGTTTAGATAATTCATTCAAGGATAAGTAAGAAGAATATACTGAAATCTAATTTTCCAGAAAAGAATTTATCCAAAAGGATTAGGCTTTTGTTCTCTTTCTATTGCTGATGTCTCAAATAGTAATTATGCTCATGTCCCAGCGATAAAATGATCATGTCAAACCAGACTCACTTCAGCTGCCACACGAGCCTTATATAACAAGACCAGGTTTCAGCTCGTTTTTTATAGTAACAACTATAACCACTTGTTAATGCTTTAACAATGACAATGTGCTGCCAAAACATTATTTCAATTGAGCCTCATAATAAATTAATAAATCTATGAAGTAGATGTAACTTTTATCTTCATTTTCAGAGGAGAAAACTTGAATTCAGAGAGAATGAGTGGTTTTCCTGGGTCAGAGGAATGATAACTCCCATCAGGACTAACCACAAATCTCACAGCCTTTCCACTGACCCACTTGGCTCCTTCAGAGGAAGGCACAGCAGTCTTTTACCAGAAGAGCCTGGGACAATCAGCAGTCCCAGCATTAAACAGTCCTCTTTGTCCTAAATAGCCCCCAAAATATGCTGTACGATATGATGTCCAGGATTCTTAGGCACAAGCTGTTGATCTGGAAAGCTTCACTAATCAGGGCTAGCCTACACAGAAAAGGAACCTAACTATTCCATAAGCATGCTCCCAGCACTGTAGAACTTGGTTCCACAAATCCATTTACACTTGTTTTTAATTTGCTTCACAAGTATTCTTAAGGTATTTTCCCCATGTGTCCTGTCTGTACAAGAACACAGGGACCAAGTAGGTCTGTGTTCACAGCTCTACCCCTTAACACCCAAGACAATGCTGAGTAGATGGTTCAATAACCATCTGGGGAATAAACTCAAGGGCAAGGACCTGGTCTTGCAATTTTTATGTCACTTCTGACTACAAATGTACTATCCTGGGAATTCAAACAAATGCTACTGACTACATGCAGAAAGGAATTACATTTAGTAAGAACACAGAGTAAGTACAATTAGTACCTTTTTTCCCCTCTTTCTTCCCTTCAGGCCACTTCAATCTTGTTGGTGTCATCGTGACAGCTGGAGAGCCAGAAAATAACTGTAATAAGAAAATTGTACAGTGGTTTCAATGTTCTAATGGCATTCCTATAGACAGACTTTACTAAATGAATTATTTGTTTAATTTCAATGTGAAGAGTTTTTCTGAGACTGACATATTTATATCTCATTAATCTTAACCGATTTACTGCTGGCTTAATGAAGTAGGCATGCCTAGGATATCTTGAAGCACCACCCCACAGGTAATGTAGAGCTCAAATGTCACCTGTCACCTGTGGCTCAAATGTCACCTGTCACCTGTGGAATATCCCAGTAAGAACTAACTGCTTCCTCCAGCACTTGTTTAAGGAGCTATTGTACGGTATTACTCATCTGCTTGTGACTAGTGATATCCTTCTTGAACTCAAAATGTGTCTGTTTGTTGAATGAATCAATGAAAACCAACAGAAAGAAGGTAGCATAAACGAAAGGACTGAGAAAAAGCCATTTGAATGGCAAAAGAAACACAGTAAAAAAGATGACAGTATATCAATTTTCCTCTTTTCTACAAATATAAACACACAGACAGTCCAAAGAACAGTGTCTTACTGAGTTCCTATTTTCTTTGCTGGCTCCCTTCAATTCACCAATGGCCACAGATTCTGGAGTGGGGTTCCTCTTTTTCTTTTCTGACATCATCTGATTTCCCAGGACTTTCCGCTGATTTAAGAACAGAAAACATTTGATTTATAAACACCTACTGTATCAATAGTGGTGAAGGCTATTATAGCTTTCAAAACTGTATACTGGCCTTCCAAACTGTAATGTCCTTGGGTTAAAAAAATCTCAGCATTCTGATAACTCTGTACGGACCTTCTCAGGCCATCTTACACAAGACAGGCCAAAGCATGTTACCAAAAAAACCCCAAATCATTACTTTTGTTTAAGTGATCACTTTTCCTCCACATTTAAAAGGGATTGAAAGGTTAGAAGCAACTTTAAAGTGGATTTAAACAAGCTAATATAGGTCAATTACAGTGTGCTTCTGAGACCAGTTAACTCACAATATAGAAACACCAGTTACTCATCATATAATTTTTTCTCCAAAGATGTGCTGTCTCTGGCAACTACTTAAAAGGTCCCTCCCCCCTACTCACCACTAAGGGATACTTAGGCTGGCTCTTCTCTAAGGCACTTCTTCCTCCCTGTCATTTACTCACACAGGACTGGAACATTTGGAGACATTCTATAAGAGTTCCTAATATAGCGACAAGAAGGTAGAGGCCTTCTTAAGGGGGTCACATGACTATACTGACATTCAGAGCAAGACTAAAAGCTCTTTCATCTCTGAACAGCTTAGAAATGATGTAGTTTATGTAACCGCCAACAGTGACAATTCTACCATCTTTGGAGAAATCTTTCTTTTTTTCCCTTAGAGAATAAATTTGAAATCCAAAAAAAGAACATATCAAAACTAGAACATTAAACCCTACATTATAAATATCAGCAGCAATATTCAGAACATTCTGATTTAATAAATAATTTACATGAGAGGAGTTCTAGAGGAAAAAACTCTAGCCAAAAAAGGGATCGAGACAGGCTAGATGGTCAATTATACCTTGATAAGGCTGAGGGAAAACACAAATTAAAAATATTTTAGGCCAGAAGCGGTGGCTCACGCCTGTAATCTCAGCACTTGGGGAGGCTGAGATGGATGAATCACTTGAGACCAGGAGTTCAAGACCAGCCTGGCCAACATGGTGAAATACTGTCTCTACTAAAAATACAAAAATTAATTGGGCATAGTGGTACATGCCTGTAATCCCAGCTACTCAGGAGGCCGAGGCATGAGAATCACTTGAACTCGGGAAGTGGAAGTTGTAGTGAGCTGAGATCATGCTACTGCACTCCAGCCTGTGCAACACGGTGAGACTCTGTCTCACAAAAAAAAAAAAGAAAAAAAAAGACTAACACATAGAGAAACATTCATCTGGCTATAACTTTTCTGATTATCAATCATCTTATTACAGGGAAGTAAGAGGGAATGATAGATTCTTCCAAATGAGAAGAAAAAAACGAGAATAAACTAAGGATTTTCATTTTACTAGCCCTGAATAAGCAAGTAAATGCACTTTTAGGATTCTAGCTAAGCGATTTTTTTTTAACGGGATAAAAGAAACATAACATAAAATGTACTATTTTAACCTTTTTTTTTTGAGACTGAGTCTAGCTCTGTCACCCACGCTGGAGTGCGGTGGCACGATCTTGGCTCACTGTAAGCTCTGACTCCCAGGTTCATGACACTCTCCTGTCTCAGCATCCCGAGTAGCTAGGACTACAGGTGCCTGCCACCATGCCCGGCTAATTTTTTGTATTTTTAGCAGAGATGGGGTTTCACCGTGTTAGCCAGATGGTCTTGATCTCCTGACGTTGTGATGCACCCGCCTCGGCCTCCCAAAGTGCTGGGACTACAGGTGTGAGCCACCACGCCCGGCCCCTATTTTAGCCATGTTTAAGTATACAGTTCAGTGGTATTAAGTACCTTCATAGTGTTGTGCAATCAGCACCATCATCCATCTTCAGAACTTTCTCATCCTCCCAAACAGAAATACTGTACCCACTAAACAACATCTCCCCATTCTCCTCATACTCTTAGCTCCCCTGACAACCAACCACCTTCTCTACTTTCTATCTCTACGAACCTGACTCATAGATACCTCAGTGGAATCATACAGTATTTTTCCTTTTATGATTGGATTATTTATCTTAGCATAATGTCTTCAAGATTCATGCATATTGTAGAATATGTCAGAATTTCCTTCCTTTTTAAGGACAAATAATGTTCCATTATCTGTATATCCAAGTTTTGTTATCCATTCATCAGTCAACAGACATCTGGGTTGCTTCTCCCTTTTGGCTATTGTGAATAATGCTGCTATGAAGACGGGTGTATGAATATTGCCTCAAGACCCTGCTTTCAATTCTTTTGGGTATATACTGGGAGTAGCATTGCTGGATGATAAGGTCATTCTCTTTAAATTTTTTAGGAACTGCATTACTGTTTTCCACAGTAGCTGCTCCATTTTACATTCCTATCAACAGTACACAGGGATTCCAATTTCTCCACATCCTCATCAACATTTGTTATTTTGTTATTTTTTTTTTTTTATAATAGCTATCCTAGTGGATGTGAAGTGGTATCTACTTGTGGTTTTGATTTACATTTCCCTAATGATTAGTAACATTGAACATCTTTTCATGTGCTTCTTGGCCATCTGTACATCTTCTCTGGAGAAATGTTTATTTAATTCCTTTGGTTTTTTTTTTTTTTTGGAGACGAAGTCTTGCTCTGTCACCCAGGCAGGAGCGCAGTGGCGCAATCTCGGCTTACTGCAACCTCTGCCTCCTGGGTTTAAACGATTCTCCTGCCTCAGCCTCCGGAGCAGCTGGGACTATAGGCACGTGCCAACATGCCTGGCTAATTTTTTGTATTTTTAGTAGAGATGGAGTTTCACCGTGTTAGCCAGAATGGTCTTAATCTCCTGACTTCATGATCCACCCGGCCTTTGCCCACTTTTTAATGAGGTTGTTTTTGCTGTGTTGAGTTACAGGAGTTCTTTAGATTATTACGGATATTAACCCCTAAACATATATATGATTTGCAAATATTTTCTCCCAATCCAGGGGTTGCCTTTTCACCCTGTAGATGGCAAAGGAAATTTTGATGTCAACTAAGCCTAATGTCCTAGAAGCTACTGGCCCCAGGTCAGGATTGAGAGTGAATTCTAGATATCTATAAATTATAACTAGGACCAAAATTACAGTAAGAGGAATTTGTAAATGCTAACAGCTGTACCTTAAAAAAAAAAAAATTACAGACACAGTGGCTCACATCTGTAATCTCAGCACTTTAGGGGGCCAAAGCAGGAGGATTGCTTGAGCCCAGAAATTCAAGATCAGCAACACAGGCTGTGCATGGTGACTCACGCCTATAATCTCAGCACTTTGGGAGGCCAAAGCGGGCAGATTACCCGAGGCCAGGAGTTCAAGACCAGGCTGGCCAACATGGTGAAACCCCGTCTCTACTAAAAATACAAAAAATTAGCCAGGCATGGTAGTGGGCGCCTATAATCCCAGCTACTCGGGAGGCTGAGGTGGAAGAATCACTTGAACCCCAGAGGTGGAGGTTGCAGTGAGCTGAGATCATACCACTGCACGCCAGCCTGAGACACAGAGAGAGACTCTGTTTCGAAAAAAAAAAAAGACCAGCAACACAGCAAGACCCCATCTCTACAAACATTTAAAAATCAGTCAGGCCTGATGGCATGCACTTGTGGTCCCAGCTACTTGGGAGGCTGAAGAAGGAGGATAGCTGAGTGCCCAGGAGATCAGGGCTGCAATAAGCCATGACAGTGCCACTTGTACTTCAGCCTGGGCAACAAGCAAGACCCTGTCTCAAAAATAAAAAAAATAAATATTACAAGTTATTTATTTTTAGGGCAAAAATTTTAAATTTTAAGCAAAGAGCTCCTTATGTGGCTGGAATTATAGATCTTAATAACAATTTTTAAAAGAAAAGCAGGGCAAAACACCAAAAAATCAAAATAAAATGAAGTCATTATCCTCAGCAAACTAACACAGGAACAGAAAACCAAACACCACATGTTCTCACTTATGAGTAGGAGTTGGCCAGGTGCGGTGGCTCAGGCCTATAATCCCAGCACTTTGGAAGGCCGAGGTGGGTGGATCACTTGAGGTCAGGAGTTTGAGACCAGCCTGGCCAACATGATGAAACCCCATCTCTACTAAAAATACAAAAATGAGCCAGTCATGTTGGTACACACCTGTAGTCCCAGCTACTTGGGAGGCTGAGGCAGGAAAATGGCTTGAAACCAGGAGGCGGAGGCTGCAGTGAGCCGAGATCAAGCCACTGCACTCCAGCCTGGGTGACAGAGAGAGGCTCCATCTTAAAAAAAAAAAAAGTCCGGGCGCAGTGGCTCAAGCCTGTAATCCCAGCACTTTGAGAGGCCGAGACGGGTGGATCACGAGGTCAGGAGATCGAGACCATCCTGGCTAACACGGTGAAACCCCGTCTCTACTAAAAATACAAAAAACTAGCCAGGCGAGGTGGCGGGCGCCTGTAGTCCCAGCTACTCGGGAGGCTGAGGCAGGAGAATGGCATAAACCCGGGAGGCGGAGCTTGCAGTGAGCTGAGATCCGGCCACTGCACTCCAGCCTGGGAGACAGAGCGAGACTCCGTCTCAAAAAAAAAAAAAAAAAAAAAGTGGAGCTAAACAATGAGAACATATGGACACAGGGAGGGGAACAACACACACTGGGGCCTGTTGGGGGGTAGGGTTGGGGGAGAGAGAGTATTAAGAAAAACAGCTGGCCAGACGTAATGGCTTATGCCTGTAATCCCAGCAATTTGGGAGGCTGAAGTGGGCAAATCACCTGAGGTCAGGAGTTCCAGACTAGCCTGGCCAACATGGTGAAACCCCCTCTCTATTAAAAAGACAAAAATTAGCCGGGTATGGTGGCAGGCACCTGTAATCCCAGCTACTTGGGAAGCTGAGGCAGGAGAATCACTTGAACCCAAGAGGGGGAGGTTGCAGTGAGCCAAGACCGTGTCATTGCACTCCAGCCTGGGCGACAACAGTGAGACTCTGTCTCAAAAAAATTTTTTTAAATAAAAATAGCTGCTAATGCGTGCTGGGCTTCATACCTAGGTGATGGGTTGACAGGTGTAGTAAACCACCATGGCACACATTTACCTATATAACAAACTTGCAATCCTGCACATGTATCCAGAACTAAAAATAAAAAAAATTTAAAAAATTAAAAAAAGGATACTCAGTGCTTTGGGGGCAGCAATCTCTTCCAAAAAACAAAAAAAAGAAAAGTAGAAAAGAAAGGCAGTGTATGGTACTAATCTCTCTCCAAGTTAACCAAAACCTTGCCTTAGTTCATGCATGGAAATTTGAACCCCATGATCAAGTTATCTACTGCCACCTGAAGGCAATATTCCTTCACTACAAGTTCCAATAGTCTGAAGATCTGTAAATTTAATCTGCAAACACCGTGACAGCAGCAATAACATGGAAGCATATTTTGTATTTGTTTTAAAAAGATTTTTACTGAATTTGATACATGGAAGAAAGTACAACTGTTAAAAATATTAAGCTCACAAAAATCTAGGGTATCAAAACTCACTAGTCTATTAGAAAATTCAGTTTTGTAACAGTTTCCCTAGTCTGTCACAACTTCCTCATTTCTCCACGGGTTTACCAAATTGCATAAAAAAGTGTGTAACTTGAAGCAGGTCAGAAAACAAAAGAGGCCGCTTACACTGCTCAGGAATGCAGACTCTGTCCTCAGCCCCAGAAGAAAAGGAAGGACCCTTACTTCTAGTACTCCTCACTTCACAGAGCCCCTTCTCTGATGTGAAACACGGCAAAGCGCTTTGCAATATAAAAGCTTTTCAACATTTTGTCTTTACCCCCTTATAAATTAGCCCTTTATAGGGTCCCCAAAAACAGAAGAAAACTTTTTATGCATAAGAAAAATCACATTGTTACATTTCCTAAAAATCAATGCTGAAAATGACAGCCCAGCATACCTACCTTAATAAGCCCACTGAAGGAGCGTGAACGAGCCCTCTTTTGTACCTGGGAAGTAGAAGGTTCTCGCCCTGGTGTCTGGGTCAATGACTGCTTATTAAACTAAAAGAAAACATAGAGAACATTTTATAAATATTTTCCCATCAAGACACAGCATTCTGTGACAACTAATAGCTAAGTGTAAATAAAAGTCCAGGAAAAACTGAGTCTGTGCATAGATGGATTAGGAGGTCAACAAGCAAATCACAAAGTCAGAAATGATGATGCCAAAAGAATTGGATTCAATTGCTCTGAGGGGCTCTGCACACCACATTCTTTGAATGTAGAATTACTGTCCCTATTTTACAGACAAAAAAACTGAGACTTGGAGAGTTTATGAAATTTACCCACGATCCTCAGCTGCTAACCAAGACTTTTTTGCAACAAAGCATCTTGGAACCACAGTTATTGGCACAATCTAAAACAGTCCCTAATTTAACATAAATTGCATACAGAAATTTTTTAAGTTACTAAAACTCTTTAAATGGACATCTATCATGACTGCCAGCCAACAATATCGTCAGAGGAAATACATCAGAATGCAGACTTGTCAATGCTATCAACATCAGCTCTCTGGAGGTACCTAAAGTGGAAAACGAGAAGACCCAATGCATTGAATAATCTTATTCAATGCTTTTTCAATGCTTTGATTAGCCATTCATTTCCCACTTAAAAAGTAATAATAATATAGCATTTAACTCTTCTACTCTTCTGCCTTTTCTGGTTGTTGTTGGAGACAAGAATCTCACACAATTGCCCAGGCTGGAGTGCAGTGGCACAATTGCGGCTCACTGCAACCTCCGCCTCCCAGGTTCAAGCAATTCTCATGCCTCAGCCTCACGAATAGCTGGGATTACAGGCGTGCACCACCACACTCAGCTAATTTTTTCTATTTTTAGTAGAGATGGGGTTTCATTGTGTTGGCCAGGCTGATCTCGAACTCCTGACCTCAAGTGATCCGCCCACCTCGGCCTCCCAAAGTGCTAGGATTACAGGCGTAGGATTACAGGCATAGGCCACCACACCCAGCCTCTTCTGCCTTTTCTAACTATACTTTTAAAATTTCGGAATTGTAAAAATTTGGAAATTTTATCAGTTCAAGTTCTGGAGGTTAAAAATTACTTTTACATAAAACTACCAAGAGGTTCTCAAAGTTAATTATCTCGGCAAGCAGAAAAATTAGCCACGTCTAAAGAGCTTAGCTAGTAAGTATCCCTCCTGAATAAATTGGGACAAGTAAAAATGCATCATTCCTGATGTTGGCAAGGATACAGTAAGGTAAATTCTCTCATATCCAACTCGGGGGGAGTGTTACCTGGCAAAATGTTCTGGGAGGGTATTTAGCAAGGTGTATCCAGAGCCTTTTTAAAATGCATATTAAAAAGTACACGCCACTAAAAATACAAAAATTAGCCAGGCATGGTGGCGTACATCTGCAGTCTCAGCTACTCAGGAGGCAGCAGTGGGAAGATCATGATCACCTGAGCCCAGGGAGGTTGAGGTTGCAGTGAGCCATGATTGTGCCACTGCACTCCAGCCTAGGCAACAGACTCAGAAAAAAAAAAAAAGTATACACCACACATAAAGGGTTCTTAGCCTGAAAAACTGAATTAGAATCAGATCAAACCTCTAGAAGTAGATCTAACTACCAGTTTATAGCATGAACAGAGGACTGTGAAACATGTTGAATAACATCACAGGAATGCAATCATTAAAATCCAGACTATAGGCCAAGCACAGTGGCTCATGCTTATAATCTCAGCACTTTGGGAGGCCAAAGCCAGCAGATCACTTGAGCTCAAGAGTTCATGACCAGCCTAGGCAACATGGCGAAACTCTGTCTCTACAAAAAATACAAAAATTAGCCAGGCATGGTGGCACACGCCTGTAGTCCTGGCTACTCAGGAAGCTGAAGTGGGAGGACGGCTTGAACCCAGGAGGCAGAGGTTGCAGTGAGCTGAGATCACGTCATTCCAGCCTAGGCAACATAGCTAGACCTTGTCTCAAAAGAAAAAAAAAAAAAAAAACTCAGTCTATGGAAAACAATATAGTTTCTTCCACAAATAAGTTTCAAATACAATAATGTACCACATAATGACATTTTGGTCAATGACAGACCACACATATGACAGTAGTCCCATCAGATTATAATGGAGGTGAAAAATTCCTATCACCTAATGACATCACTGCCGTTCTAACATCACAGCACAATGTGTTACTCAAATGACTGCAGTGATGCCGGAATAAACAAACCTACTGTACGGCCAGCTGTATAAAAGTCTAGTGCATACCATTATATATAGTATGTAATTCTTGATAATGATAATAAATGGGCTAGACATGGCAGCTCACACCTGTAATCCCAACACTTTAGGCGGCCGAGACAGGTGGGTCACTTGAGACCAGAAGTTCAAGACCAGCCTGGCCAACAGGGTGAAACCTCATCTCTACTAAAAATACAAAAATTAGCCAGGTGTGGTGGCAGGCGCCTGTAATCCCAGCTACTCAGGAGGCTGAGGCAGGAGAATCGCTTGAACCCGGGAGGCAGAGGTTGCAGTGAGCCAAGTTCACGCCACTGCACTCCAGCCTGGGTGACAGAGCGAGACTCCATCTCCAAAACAAAAACGATAATAAATGTTACTGGTTTATGTCTTTACTATACTATACTTTTATCATTATTTATACTTTTTACCATTATTTTAGAGTACACTCCTACTTATTTTTTTTTTAAAGTTAACTATACAACAGCCTCAGGCAGGTCTTTCAGGAGGTATTCTAGAAAAAGGCATTGTTATCATAGGAGATGACCGCTCCATGAGTGTCACTGCCTCTGAAGACCTTCTAGTGGAATAAGATGTAGAAGCAGAAGACGCTGATATTAATGATCCTGTGTAGGCCTAGGTTATGTGTATATTTGTGTCTTCAGTTTTGGGTTTTATTTTTTAGAGACGGAGCCCGCTCTGTTGCCCAGGCTGGAGCGCAGTGGGAGGGATCACAGCTCACTGCAGCCTCAAACTCCTGGGCTCAAGTGATTCTTCCTGCTGAGGCTGAGGCCTCCTGAGTAGCAGGACTACAGGCACACACTCATGAGCCCAGTTCACTTTGTTTTAAATTTTGTGGATACAAGGTCAATGCTGCCCAGGGTGGTCTCGAACTCCTGGCCTAAAGCAATCCTCCCACTTTGGCCTCCCAAAATGCTGGGATTACAGGAGTGAGTCACCACGCCCAGGTTGTGTCTTAATTTTTAATTAAAAAGTTTTAAAATTTACAAAAAAAGTTAAAAGTTTTTAAAATAGAAAAAAGCTTATAAAGATATAAAGAAAATATTTTGTACAGATGCATAGCGTTTTCACGTTTTAAGCTAAGTGTTATTACAAGAGTCAGAAAGTTAAAAAAGTTTTAAGTGTGTAAAGCAAAAAAGTTACAGTAAGCTAAGGTAATTAATTATTGAAGAAAAAATGTTATGTTTAGTCTAGCCTAAGTGTACAGTGACTATAAAGCCTACAGTCATGTACAGCAATGTTCTAGGTCTTCACATTCACTCACCACTCACTCACTGACACACCTAGAACAACTTCCAGTCCTGCAAGCTCCATTCATGGTAACTGCCCAATACAGGTATACTATTTTTATCTTTTATACTGTATTTTTACCGTAACTTTCCTATGTTTAGATACACAAATACTATTGTTACAAATGCCTACAGTACTCAATACAGTAACATCCTGTACATGTTTGTAGCCCAGAAGCAACAGGCTACACCATACAGCCTAGGTGTGTAGTAAGCTACGCCATCTAGGTTTATGTAAGTACACTCTGTGATGTTCACACAACAATGAAATCACCTAAAAACACATTTCCTAGAACACATCCCAATCATCAAGTGACACACGACTATAAAGAAAAAGGGAGTGGGCCAGGCACGGTGTCTCACAACTGTAATCCCAACACTTTGGGAGGCCAAGGTGGGGGGATCACGAGGTCAGGAGATTGAGACCATCCTGGCCAACATGGTAAAATCCCATCTCTATTAAAATACAAAAAAAAATTAGCCAGGCGTGGTGGCGCACGCCTGTAGTCCCAGCTATCCTGGAGGCTGAGGCGGGGGAATCGCTTGAACCCAGGAGGTGGAGACTGCAGTGAGCCGAGATCAGAGATCGCGCCACTGCACTCCAGCCTGGTAACAGAGCAAGACTCCGTATCAAAAAAAAATAGAAAAAAAAAAAACAAAAAGGGAGAGAGAGAGAGAGAGAGAGAGAGAGAGAGAGAGCGCGTGTGTGTGTGTGTGTCTGTGTGTGCCTAAATGTAGTGTGGCACCCTGGATTGGATCCTGGAGAAAACAAAAAGGATATTGGGGGGAAAAAAAGTAAAATCTGTAATGTTAATAAATAATGTACTAATTCTTTTTTTTTTTTTTTGGACACGGAGTTTCACTCGTTGTCCAGGCTGGAGTGCAATGGTGTGATCTCGGCTCACAGTAACCTCTGCCTCCCTGGTTCCAGCTATTCTCCTCTGCCTCAGCCTCCCAAGTAGCTGGGATTACAGGCCTGCGCCATCACGTCTGGCTAATTTTGTATTTTTAGTAGAGACAGGGTTTCTCCATGTTGGTCAGGCTGGTCTCGAACTCCTGACCTCAGGTGATCCGCCCGCCTCAGCCTCCCAAAGTGCTGTGATTACAGGCATGAGCTACCCTGCCCGGCCCTGTACTAATGTTAATTTCTTAGTTTTTATAATGTTAATATTACGGGGAATTGGGTAAAGGGTACTTACCCAGTTTTTATTTTAAAGTGTATTCAAACAAACTGGCAATGTTTTAAGGGGAAAAACAAGAAGAAAGGGAGAAAAAGAGGGACTTATCTATTAAAAGGGACCTAGTACATATAGCAGCCAAAAACATAATATATACTTGTTGATCATGCCACTTCTAGCAAATAATCTACAATGAAAATACTTATGAACAAAATTTATAAACTAAAAATATAATTCCCAAATACGTCCTGTAGTAGGCAAATTATGTATAAATTTGGTTATACAGAATAGAATATTATATAAACATTTAAGGTTGGGCATGGTGACCCATGCCTATAATCCCAGCACTTTGAGAACCCAAGGCAGGCAGATCACCTGAGGCCAGGAGTTCGAGACCAGCCTGGCCAACATGGTATAATCCCGTCTCTACTAAAAATACAAAAATTAGCCAGGCATGATGGTGCTCCACTGTAATCTCAGCTACTCGGGAGGCTGAGGCAGGAGAATTGTTTGAGCCCAGGAGGTGGAGGCTGCAGTGAGGTGAGATGACGCCACTGCACTCCAGCCTAGGTGACAGAGGGGAACTCTGTCTCAAAAAAAAAAAAAAAAGAATATTACATAAACATTGAAACTGTTCATAGCCTTTTAATAATATGAGAAATGTTTGTAATATAAAGTTAAATGAAAAGGGCAGAATATAAAACAATACATATTATGATTTTTTCTTTTGGCCCAGATGTAAGGGCTCAAATATGATCTTAAGTAAAAGAAAACAATGTGAAACACATATTCATGGAGAGAAACACTAGGAGGAAATACTCTAAAATGTTATCAGTGTTTACCTCTGGATGTGTATAGGTGATTTTTATGTTCTCTTTACACATTTCTGAGAGTTTCAATGTTTCTATAGTGAGCATGTATAATTTTTATAATCATAGAGAAAAAATTAGAACACCATAAAATTATAGTTTCTTCAAAAAGATACAGCAGGCTGGGTACAGTGGCTCGTATCTGTAATCCCAGCACTTTGGGAGGTGAGGCGGGCAGATCATTTGAGTTCAGGAGTTCGAGAACAGCCTGACCAACGTGCTGAAACTCCATCACTACTAAAAATACAAAAACATTAGCTGGGCATGGTGGCACATGCCTGTAATCCAAGCTACTCGGGAGGCTGAAGCAGGAGAATAGCTTGAATCTAAGAGGCGGAGGTTGCAGTGAGCCAAGATCGAGCCACTGCACTCAAATATGATCTTTTACTTAAGATCATACTTACTTAAGATCATATTTGAGCCCTTACATCAATACGCCAGCCTGGACAACACAACAAGACTCCGTCTCAAAAAAAAAGAAAGATACACAGTATTTAAAATGTATGGAAGGATGGGTAGGTGCGGTGGCTCACACCTGTAATCCCAGCACTTTGGGAGGCCGAGACGGGTGGATCACTTGAGGTCAAGAGTTCAAGACCAGCCTGGCCAACATGGTGAAACTCCATCTCTACTAAAAATGCGAAAATTAGTCGGGTGTGGTGGCGCACGCATGGAGTCCTAGCTACTCAGGAGGCTGACGCAGAAGAATTGCTTGAACCCGGGAGGCAGAGGTGGCAGTGAGCCGAGATCGCATCACTGCACTCCAGCCTGGGCAACAGAGCAAGACTCTGTCTCAAAAAACTAAAACTAAAACTAAAACTAAAATAAAATGTATGGAAGAGTCTGTCTGCATGCATAACAAATGCTTCGACTTGTCATGTTTAGTGAAAACAGGAAAAAATGTTAAAGTATATGGTATGATCATAACTATGTAAAAAGATATCCAGAGGAAAAAGACCAAAAGACAAAAGAAATGCCCACAACAAAAACACTGGCAGGAAGAGTGATTTGCTTTCTTCTTATCCTTCTCTATAATTTTCTGTTTTTCTAAAAAGTGCAAAATTTTTTTCTTTCTTAAGTATCAGTGTTCTTTTTTTTTTTTTTATTTCAGACGGGGTTTCACTCTTGTTGCCCAGGCTGGAGTGCAATGACATGATCTCGGCTCACCGCAACCTCCACCTCCCGGGCTCAAGCAATTCTCCTACCTCAGCCTCCAGAGTAGCTGGGATTACAGGCATGAGCTACCACACCTGGCTAATTTTGTTTTTGTTTTGTTTTGTTTTTTGAGACGGAGTTTCGCTCTTGTTGCCCAGGCTGGAGTGCAATGGCATGATCTCAGCTCACCACAACCTCTACCTCCTGGGTTCAAGCAATTCTCCTGCCTCAGCCTTCTGAGTAGCTGGGATTATGGGCATGCGCCACCACATTTGGCTGATTTTTTTTAGTAGAGACCAGGTTTCTCCACATTAGGCTGGTCTGGAACTCCCAACCTCAGGTGATCTGCCCGCCTCGGCCTCCCAAAGTGCTGGGATTACAGGCGTGAGCCACCGCACCCGGCCCTAATTTTGTATTTTTAGTAGAGATGGGGTTTCTCCATGTTGGTCAGGCTGGTCTCGAACTCTGGACCTCAGGTGATCCACCTGCCTCGGCCTCCCAAAGTGCTGGGATTACAGGTGTGAGCCACTGCGCCCAGCTGGTATCAGCGTTCTTGTTGAAAGAAGTCATTATACCTGTCCTACATGAAACTACTTAGTTTCTATCAAGAATTAAATCACTAGACTGGTTTGAATCTGCAGCAATACTCAGCCAACACCCTGTAAAATTCTAACACAATTTGCTAGATCTCAAACTAACTTCAAAGAGATGGCAGAAACTTTTCTCAAATGACTTTGTCAATTCTTAAGAACAGCTCAGTTCACCATTATCTGAGTACTTGTTTATACCTGGCCTTATGCTGGGAGTAGGTATAAAATAAGTAAAAAGAGACTCTTCCTCCAAGAAAGTCCCAGTTGAATAAAAGTCAAGAGGCTGACCGTGCCTGTTCAGGTAAAATTCAAGAGGGATTGAGACAAAATTAATCTCCTGAGAAAGAAACTACCCAAAGTCACAGGATTTACTTAAACCACACTTTGAGTCCCAAAATAGTAAATCTGTTCCCATAGCTCCAGCATAAACAAACTTAGCCACCAGAATTCCTACTTTCTAGTATCACACTAGGGCCCTGATTTATTGTGTTCTCTAACTGCAAACGACTCTGCTAGTAAAAAGTTACCACTTAGACTTTGCTATGCCAGCCACTCTACATAGATTATCTCTAATTTTTAGAACTATGAAACATTGATGTTACTATTACCATTTTACAAACAAGAAAACTGAAACTCAGAAAAGTTATTTTATAAGAAAATCTGGAGGGTTTAAACTTTGGAACAATATAGTGTAACTGCTGGTCCTCTCTCAGCAAACTTGGGACATGACCAAAATGAGAGACACTCTAACCACACTTGGATCCTCCTGCTTAACTGTAGAAATCAAGAGCCTCCACTCCTTTCTCTAGTGGAGCAGTGGCACAGAGATCGCCGTGGAGATTCCATAGACAAGCCTGCTTTCTTGGCTGAGCCAAAAATTAAATGAGATTAGGCCGGGCGCGGTGGCTCAAGCCTGTAATCCCAGCACTTTGGGAGGTCGAGAAGGGCGGATCACGAGGTCAGGAGATCGAGACCATCCTGGCTAACAATGTGAAACCCCGTCTCTACTAAAAAACACAAAAAACTAGCCAGGCGAGGTGGCGGGCGCCTATAGTCCCAGCTACGGGAGGCTGAGGCAGGAGAATGGCGTAAACCCGGGAGGCGGAGCTTGCAGTGAGCTGAGATCCGGCCACTGCACTCCAGCCCGGGCGACAGAGCGAGACTCCGTCTCAAAAAAAAAAAAAAAAAAAAAAATTAAATGAGATTCTTAACAATATGACCTACTGATTCTACAACCACGATTACACTCCTAAAGCCCCATCGCGACTTCCCTGCCTTTAGGCACCTGTCTAAGAAGTTGTTTCTTCTTTGCTGACTCTGGCATATTGTGAACGTGTTGAAACAGCTCTCTCAGTGCCTCTTCCGTATGCTGCTGGGTCTCCTCCTGGTGAGGGCAGGAATCTACCCGGTTACGTTTCTGAGACTTTGCCAGCTGAAAGGACTTAGTATGACATGAAGCTATCAGGTCAAGGTCATCCTAAGGAAAATTTAAAAGAAGAGTAAATTAATATATCCTGCCAAGTTTGTTTTGGGGTTCTTATAAAAACTTGGAACAAAAAAAGGGAGAGTGGTGACATAGTATACTCCTATACTCAGGAACAAGAAAAATCTTAACACTATTATCAGATAACAAGGAACCTATTAATATAGGTTATATTAATAGCCCACTCCCATGACCTGCCCAGAGAACCTAAGTGCATTTAGAATACTGCCACCAAGAGTTATATTTGTATGAGTCCAGTTTTTAAAACATCTTTTAATTTCATTAATTTATTCAACAATTCAACAAGGTAAGCATGGAAAGTATCATGATTCCCATCTGACAGAGGAAAAAAACTGAGGTTAAACTGTAAGTTTCGGCCGGGCGCGGTGGCTCAAGCCTGTAATCCCAGCACTTTGGGAGGCCGAGACGGGCGGATCACGAGGTCAGGAGATCGAGACCATCCTGGCTAACACTGTGAAACCCCATCTCTACTAAAAAATACAAAAACCTAGCCGGGCGAGGTGGCGGGCGCCTGTAGTCCCAGCTACTCCGGAGGCTGAGGCAGGAGAATGGCAGGAACCCGGGAGGCGGAGCTTACAGTGAGCTGAGATCCGGCCACTGCACTCCAGCCTGGGCGACAGAGCGAGACTCCGTCTCAAAAACAAAAAAACAAAACAAAAAAAAAAACTGTAAGTTTAAAGTCATCTGGATACTAAAGTGACAGACCCACCTGGGAGCCCAACGGGTCTGACTCTTGGCTAATACTCATTCCCACACATAGCAACTTAATATGACAACTAGACAGCAGTGCTAGAGGAACAAAAACAGCTCTCTAACAAAAAACCACACTCCATTTAAACTAGTTGAAACAAATACTGTTTTCCTAGTAACACTGAATATTTGCTGAATAAGAGGGAGAAACAAATAGGAGCAGAAAAAATAGCACAAGTGGACAACTTAAGTTTCTAACCATGACAGGATGAATAGAACTTGAAAAATTTAAGTACTCAAAAAGTGCTTGTAAAGTTTTTAACTTCTGACTTTTTTTTTTGTTTGTTTTCAAAGCAGGAGTGCAAGTTTATTTTAAAAGGCTTAGAACAGGAAAGAAAGGAAAGTATGCTTGGAAGAGACCCAAGCAGGCACATAAAGGTCAAGTGCCTAACTTCTCACTTTTTTTATTTTTTTGAGATTGGGTCTCACTCTGTCACCCAGACTGGAGTACAGTGTCACCATCTTGGCTTACTGCAACCTCCGCCTCCTGGGCTCAAGTGATCCGCCATCTCAGCCTCCCAAGTAGCTGAGACTACAGGTGCTTGCCACCACACCTGGCTAATTTTTTGCATTTTTGATAGAGACGGGGTTTGGCCATGTTACCCAAGTTGGTCTCAAAGTCCTGATCTCAAGTGATCCGCCTGCCTCAGCCTCTGAAAGTGCTAGGATTACAGGCATGAGTCACCACACCCAGCCATAACTTCTTACTTTTAAAACTCAATAATCATATCTAGGCTGGATGCGGTGGATCACGCCTTGAATCCCAGCACTTTGGGAGGCTGAGGCAGCCGGACCACTTGAGCCCAGGAGTTTGAGACCTGGGCAACATGGTGAAACCCTGTCTCTACCAAAAATACAAAAATTAGCGTGCATGGTGGTGCATGCCTGTAGTCCCAGCTACTCAGGAGGTTGACGTGAGAGGACCAGGGAGCCGAGATCATGCCACTGCACTCCAGCTTACCCAACAGAGTGAAACTCTGTCTCAAAAAAAAAAAAAAAAAAAAAATTATCATATCTAATCTTGTGAATAAGCATTATACATTTCCCTATCTATCTAAGCTCATGTAGTTTCAAGTCTTTTAGCCATTTGATAGAGTTTTACCATACCAATGAACCTAAAATAGGAATTAATTACATAAGATTGATAAAATTGTCCTTTCATTCCTACAAAATATTTAACACATTTGCTATTCACAGATTATTTATATCAGAAGGACTTTATGAAAAACCTCGAAACACAGGGTCTGTGTCATCACTCTTACGCAGAGGACACCATCTATCAGTGGAGAGCCTCTGAAAGCAAATAAAAATAGTGTGGGGGGGACTCTTTTTTTCAAGAGACAGGGTCTCACTGTGTTACCGAGGTTGGAGTGCAGTGGCACAGTCAGCTCACTGTAGACTTGAATTCTCCCATCTCAGCCTCCAGAGTCACTGGGATTACAGGCCTGAGCTACCACACCTCACATGTGGAGCATTTGTATTCTAATACATAACTTAATTCTTAGTCTTCTCCATTATGGCAAAATGACTAAGTAATTTTGAGCTATAATACTAAAAACTTATTTTCCAAGCTTTTACTTTGACTTCATACTTTGTTTTAAAACTCCACCAATCTTAACGTTCTCCTTGTTTGGGTTAAGAGCAGACTCCTATTCTTACCTTTGATGCCTGAGTTCTGGATCCCAAATAGTGCAATCTGGCACATTCCCGAATGTAAGCAGGAGCCTGGGCAGGACATAAAAGAAAATCAAAACCCAGTGATTACTAGGATATAACATTCTCTCAGGCCACAAGGACAGTGGTTCTCAAAATGATGTGACCAGCAGATTACTTTAGAAATGCCAAAGATCCTCAAAATTCATAGCCCCTCTATAGCTTCCTTTATCTTGCCACCAAATAGATACCTCAACAAATCTGATGGAAAAACTGTGAGAAGACACCAATGTAGTTGTTGCCACTTTAAAAATCAAACATGGCATGTATATATTCAAATAAGCCAAAGACAAAAATATAGACATTTGTAGGAATGTTTCTATCTGACAAAAACCACCCCCTCAAATCCTTACAAACTATAAGTGGTCTCCAGATCACATTTTAAAATCACAGTGTAGAAAATATCATTTAACGTCTGTAATCTCAGCACTTTGGGAGGCAGAAGCAGGAGGATCACTTCACCCCAGGAGTTTGAGACCAGCCTGGGCAACACAGGGAGACCCCTGTCTCTACAAAAAATACTAAAAAATGGCCAAGCACAGTGGCTCATGCCTGTAATCCCAGCACTATGGGAGGCCGAGAAGGGCGGATCACCTGAGGTCAGGAGTCTGAGACCAGCCTGACCAACATGGTGAAACCCTGTCTCTACTAAAAATACAAAATTAGCTGAGTGTGGTGGCGTACGCCTATAATTGCAGCTACTCAGGAGGCTGAGGCAGGAGAATTGCTTGAACCCAGGAGACAAGAGGTTGCAGTGAGCCAAGATCTCACCATTGCACTCCAACCTGGGCAACAAGAGCAAAACTCTGTCTCAAAAAAAAAAAAAAAAATTACAAAAAAATTACCCGGGGATGGTGGTGCATGCCTGTGGTCCCAGCTACTCAGGAGACTAACAGTGAGAATCACTTGAGCCCAGAAGTTCACGGCTGCAGTGAGCCATATTCATACCACTGCACTCCAGTCTGGGCAACAGAGCAAGACTCTGTCTCAAAAAAGAAAGAAAGAAAGAAATACCATTTAGAATTACTATGGAGTAGAATCCTGTGACAACTACCCTGATACTGTCTTAGTAGATGTACAAAATAATACAACTACCATAGAGGAAAACTGGGTACGTAGCATCTAATAAAATTACATTTGCATTTACCCTTTCACCCAGAAACCTCACTTCTGGTAACACATCCTGAGTATGTAACTCCAGAAATGCAAAACACACTTGTATAAGATTAATCAAAAAATTGGATACAACCCAAATGTTCTTTAACAGAGAACTGATTGAATCAACTTTCATACATCCATACAATACAGTACTATGAAGAAAGGAAGGGAGAGGAGGCAGGGAGGGAAAGAAAGGAAGGAACAGAGGGAAAGAAAAAAAGGAAAGGAAAGGAGAGAGAGAAAAAGAAAGGACAGAGGGAAGGAAGAAACACTTAATGAATTGATATGGAAGGATTTCTAGGATCTACTGTTGAGTGAGAAAAGTAAGTAAATGTACATTTGTGTAAGAAAAAAATGGGAAATAGCAATATACACACAAATATACATTTACTTGTTTTTATAAAAAGAAACACTAAGAGGATAACCAAGAAAACAATGAAAATAATTAGAAAGGATTGAGATTTCTCTAAGTACATCTTTTAATGTGGTTTTGATTTTTTTTTTTTTTTTTTTTTGAGATGGAGTCTCATTCTCTCGCCCAGGCTGGAGTGCAACGGCACGATCTCGGCTCACTGCGACCTCCGCCTCCCACGTTCCAGTGATTCTTCTGCCTCAGCCTCCCAAGTAGCTGGTATCACAGGCACCCACTATCATGCCCAGCTAATTTTTTGTACTTTTGTAGAGATGGGGTTTCACCACGTTGGCCAGGCTGGTCTCAAACTCCTGACCTCAGGTGATCCGCCCGCCTCAGCCTCCCAAAGTGCTGGGATTACAGGCCTAAGCCACAGTACCTGGCCAGTTTTGACTTTTGAACCATATTTACACTACAGGTTCATAACATAAAATTAAATCCAAAAGGAAAAAAAAAGGCAAGCCCTAAAACCAAACACCCAACAGGAAAAAAAAAGAACGTATCTGTATATCAAACTGACAATGTGAGCAGAGAAAGAAATTATTTCATATAACTTTTGAAAACAGTATTCTTGGCTGGGCACGGTGGCTCACGCCTGTAATCCCAGCACTTTGGGAGGGCGAGGCAGGCGGATCACGAGGTCAGGAGATGGAGACCATCCTGGCTAACACAGTGAAACCCCGTCTCTACTAAAAATACAAAAAATTAGCCGGGCAGGGCGGCGCGCTGCTGTAGTCCCAGCTACTTGGGAGGCTGAGGCAGGAAAACGGTGTGAACCCGGGAGGGGGAGCTTGCAGTGAGCCGAGATCGCGCCACTGCACTCCAGCCTGGGTGACTGAGTGAGATTCCGTCTCAAAAAAAAAAAAAAAACTGTATTCTGACTATATATCCTTAGTGGGATATATTCAAGGAAAAAGGAATTGCAAGAAAATCTTGAACTTCAATCAGCAAGTTTATATAGGCTTACTGTCAGTAGTAACAGTTGTATTATTTTGAAATTAATTTAAGCTTATTGTAGGACAGAGTAAATAACATATACAAATGCCATTAAAATCCAAAATTTGGCCGGGTACAGAGGATCATGCCTGTAATCACGGCACTTTGGGAGGCCAAAGAGGGTAGATCACTTGAGCCCAGGAGTTTGAGCCCAGCCTGGACAACATGGTGAAACCCCATCTCTACAAAAAATACAAAAATTAGCCGGGTGTGGTGGCGCTCACCTGTGGACCCAGCTACTCAAGAGGCTGAGGTGGGAGGATTGACTGGTCCCAGGAGGCAGAGGCTGCTGTAAGCCCAGATTGTGCTACTGCACTACAGCCTGGGTGACAGAGCGAAACTCTCCAAAAAAAGAAAAAAAAAATCTGAAATTTGCAATATAAGAAAAAAAGAAATACAAATACAAAACAAAAGAAGTCAAGAAAACGTTCTGTAGTATTAAATCTGAATTGGTGGTATTAATATGAACTTAGAATTGTTTAAAAAAAATTTTTAAGCAGCCTAGAAGCAATGACACACCAGAAACAATGAGTATACCTAGTGTCACTCAGAAGCCAAAGTTCCCTGGAGAAATAATTACTCCAGATCTAGGCCAGCACAAGTAGGAAGTGAGCTGGAAACATTTTATACCAGAAAGGAAACACTCAAAGATAATACAGTCCTGTCAAAAAGATGGAGAAGCCAGTTAACAAGGGCTATCACTGGCCAAATCTGGGATAATTTAAATATCAATTTTGTTTGTTTATTTGTGACAGGGTCTCACTGTCACCCAGGCTGGAGGGCAGTGGCATAATCTCGACTCAGTGCAACCTCCACCTCCCAGGCTCAAGTCATCCTACCACCTTAGCCTCTGAGTAGCTGGGACCGCAGGAGCATGCCATCACACCCAGCTAATTTTTTGTATTTTTCGTAGAGATGGGGTTTCACCACATTGCCCAAGAGAATATCAACATTATAAATAAAATTGACTAACACTTCGGAAATATAAAAATCCATGAGTTTATATTAATATTCTTTTTTTTTTTTTTTTTTTTTGAGACAGAGTCTTGCTCTGTCGCCCAGGCTGGAGTGCAGTGGCACGATCTCCACTCACGGCAAGCTCCCCCTCCCAGGTTCACACCATTCTCCTGCCTCAGCCTCCCATGTAGCTGGGTCTACAGGCGCCCGCCACCGCGCCTGGCTAATTTTTGTATTTTTAGTAGAGACAGGGTTTCACCGTGTTAGTCAGGATGGTCTCGATCTCCTGACCTCGTGATCCACCCGTCTCGGCCTCCCAAAGTGCTAGGATTACAGGCGTGAGCCACTGCGCCCGGCCTTAATATTCATTTTTAAAGGGAGAGAGAATGAGACAAAGAAAAGCTATGTTCCAAAGAAGAAAGTCAGCTAATAAAGGCTGAATGACAAAATTAGAAAATCATCATTTTTAATACCCAATGTAATCATAGATTCCAGCAGGATTATCAATGGATGCTAAAACCATTATTAGGTAATCATTCTACAGGTTATTTACTAATTGCAAAGGGGAAAAAAATGTACCTTTATAACTGAAAGATCCAGCAGTTAGCAAAACTAACATCGTGAAGAGTGAGAAAATCAAACAATCCGTGCCTCCTCATGTGAGGCAACGTGACGCACACAAACATCACCTGTGAAGTATCTTTGCCGAAAATGCTTAATTTGAATCTGATTAAGACTCTAGACCTAACTTCTAGTTTACAGGAACTGCATGGAAGGTGATAGAGGAACAAGTTAAATAACTTGAGAAAACGAAAAGACAAATTTAGAATGTGCGACATTCAACAACACAGTTAACTTGATGCCTCAACAAAAGACATGAAGAAAAAGCATGAGTGTGCAGCTTAAAAGTGTCATAATAATTAAAACCAGTACAGAAACGTTGATTGGCATATATTGAAAACAAGTATGAAATACATTCTTAGGACAGCTGGGGAATTTGAATATGTACTGAAAGTTAGATGGTAAGAAATTCTTGTTAGTTTCTTAGATGTGATAATAGTAGTGTGATAAGATAATATTTTTATTATTAGGAGATGCTTACTTAAGTACTTAGGAATGAAGCATGATGTCGTCTGCAATTACTTTTAGTAAATCAGCCAAAAAAAGGTAGGAACATATATAAAGAGAAATAAAGCGAATATGGCAAAATGATAACATCTGTTGACAGTGGGGGAGAGTTACATGAGTATTCACTATTTTACTCTTTAACTTTTCTCTATATTTGAAATTTTTCAAAATAAAGGTTTTTTAAAGAGTCTCGTGACAAAAACATTATGATATGTATAGTTTAATTAATTTATTTATTTATTTTTGAGATGGAGTCTTGCTCTGTCGCCAGGCTGGTGTGCAGTGGTGCAATCTCAGCTCACCGCAACCTCCACCTCCTGGCTTCAAGTGATTCTCCTGCCTCAGTCTCCCAACTGGCTGGGACTACAGGCGCCCGCTACCATGTCCAGCTAATTTCTGTATTTTTAGTAGAGATGGGGTTTCACCACGTTGGCCAGGCTGGTCTTGAACTCCTGACCTCAGGTGATCCACCTGCCTCAGTCTCCCAAAGTGCTGGGATTATAGGCGTGAGCCACCACGCCTGGCCAGTTTAATTTCTAAATTGAAAAACTATAAAACAGAGCTTAAGACCAACAGAAATTTTCTCCAAACAAGAATATATAAGGGCCCACGACATCTATTCTGTAAACTTCATTTAAAAAAAAGAAAGAAGGCCAAGCGCAGTGGCCCATGCCTGTAATCCCAGCACTTTTGGAGGCCAAGGCAGGAGAAATGCTTGAGCCCAGGAGTTCAACACCAGCCTGGGCAACATGGTATACCCTGTCACTACAAATAGTAGAAAAATTAGCCAGGCATGGTGGCATGCACCCGTCCCAGCTACTTGGGAAGCTGAGGTGGGAGGATCGCTTGAGCCTGGGAGGTCGAAGCTGCAGTGAGCAGATAACACTACTGCACTCCAGCCTAGGGGGCAGAGTGAGACCCTGTCAAAAGAAAGAAAATAAAGAAGGAAGGAAGGGAAAGGGGAAGGGGATGGGGAAGGGGAAGAGGAAGGGGATGGGGAAGGAGACAAGGAAGGGGAAGGGGAGGGAAGGTGAAGGGGAAGGGAAGGGGAAGGGAAGGGGAAGGGGAAGGGGAAGGGAAAGGGTAGGCAAAGGGGAGGGGAAGGGGAGGGGAAGGGAAGGGGAAGGAAGGGGAAGGGAAGGGGAAGGGAAGGGGAAGGGAAGGAGAAGGGAAGGGAAGGGAAAGGGGAAGGGAAAGGAAGAGGAGGGGAAGGGAAGGGAAGGGGAATGGAAGGGAAGGGAAAGGAAGAAAAAGGAAGGGGAAGGGAAGGGAAGAAAAGGGAAGGGGAAGGGAAGGGAAGAAAAGGGAAGGGGAAGGGAAGGAGCAGGGGAGGGGGAGGGGAAGGGGAAGGGAAGGGGAGGGGAAAGGAAGGGGAAGGGAAGGGGAAGCAAAGGGGAAGGGAAGCAAAGGGGAAGAGGAAGGGGAGGGGAAAGGAAGGGGAAGGGAAGGGGAAGAGAGGGGAAGGGGAAGAGGAAGGGGAGGGGAAGAGAAGGGGTAGGGGAAGAAAAGGGGAGGGGAAGAGAAGGGTTAGGGTAAGGGAAGGGGAAGGGGTGGGGAAGGGGTGGGGAAGGGAAGGGAAGGGAAAGGAAGGGGAAGGGAAGGGAAAGGGAAAGGGAAGGGAAGGGAAGGTGAAGAGAAGGGGCAGGAGAAGGGAAGGGGAGGGGAAGAGAAGGGTTAGGGTAAGGGAAGGGGAAGGGGTAGGGGAAGGAGAGGGGAAGGGGAAGGGGAAGGGGAAGAGAAGGGGTAGGGAAAGGGAAAGGAAGGGGAAGGGGAAGGAAGGGAAAGGGAAAGGGGAAGGGGAAGGGGAAGGGGAAGGGAAGGGGAAGAGAAGGGGCAGGAGAAGGGAAGGGAAGGTGAAGAGAAGAGGCAGGAGAAGGGAAGGGGAGGGGAAGGGAAGGGAAGGGGTAGGGGAAGGGAAGGGGTAGGGGAAGGGAAGGGGAAGGGGAAGGGAAAGGGGAAGGGGAAGGGAAGGGGAAGGGAAGGGAAGGGGAAGGGAAGGGGAAGGGGAAGGGAAGGGGAGGGGAAGGGGAAGGGGAGGGGAAGGGGAAGGGGAAGGGAAGGGGAAGGGGAAGGGAAGGGGAAGGGAAGGGGAAGGGGAAGGGAAGGGGAAGAGAAGGGGCAGGAGAAGGGAAGGGGAGGGGAAGATAAGGGTTAGGGGAAGGGAAGGGGAAGGGGTAGGGGAAGGGAAAGGAAAAGGGGAAGGGGAAGAGAGGGGAAGGGGAAGAGAGGGGAAGGGGAAGGGAAGGGAAGGGGAAGGGGAAGGGAAAGGGAAGGGGAAGGAAGGGGAAGGGGTAGGGGAAGGGAAAGGAAAAGGGGAAGGGGAAGGGAAGGAGAAGGGAAGGGGAAGGGAAAGGGAAGGGGAAGGGAAGGGGAAACGAAGAGAAAGAAAGGAAAGGGAAAAGGAAAGGGAAAAGGGAAGGGAGCGAGGGAGGGAGGAAGGAAGGACGGATGGACAGATGGACGGATAGGACAAAAAAAGTGGAGAGGGGAAGGGGAGGGGAGGGGAGGTGAGGGGAAGAGAGGCGAGGGGAGGTGAGGGGAGGGGAGGGGAGAGGTGGCGAGGGAAGAGAAGAGAAAAAAGGGAAACAAGGAAGGAAGGGAGGGAGGGAGGGAAGGAGGGAAAGGAAAGAAACAAAAAAAACACCATCCCCAAAGATGCTATGAGCTGAAAAAATATCCAGAAAGGGAGCCAGCCTTAGACAAACAGGCTTACATGAAAATCTGAGGTCTTAAGCATTTTACAATTCATAGAGAAACAACAAAAGGACTGCTCAAGTATTGGAAATTGGCCTTAACTGTATATACATTGTAAATCCCTAGGAAAAGATGTGGTGTTGGGAAGAGATAAAACCAGACTGAGTCAGATGGACTGATAACAGTAGAGGACAGAACTAGTAATAGTTAAGAAGAATTTTAGGAAAAATGATAAAGCAGGAACATAGCAAGACCTCATCTCTACAAAAAATTAAAAACTAGCCAGATGTGATAGCACGCACCTGTGGTCCCAGCTACTCAGGATGCTGAAGTAGGAGGATCCCTTGAGCCCAGTGAACTGTGATCATGCCACCACACTCCAGCCTGGGTGACAGAGTGAGACTCTGTCTCAAAAAAAAAAAAAAAAAAAAAAAAAGGGCCAGGCACGGTGGCTCATGCCTGTAATCCCAGCACTTTGGGAGGCCGAGGTGGGCGGATCACGAGGTCAGGAGATCGAGACCAACCTGGCTAACACGGTGAAACCCCATCTTTATTAAAAATACAAAAAAAAATTAGCCAGGCGTGGTGGCAGGCGCCTGTAGTCCCAGCTACTTGGGAGGCTGAGGCAGGAGAATGGCGCTAACCCAGGAGGCAGAGCTTGCAGTGAGCCAAGATTGCACCACTGAACTCCAGCATGGTGAGAGAGTGAGACTCTGTCTTAAAAAAATAAATAAATAAAAAAAAAATAACAGATGTTGATGAGGATGTAAAGAAAAGGGAACTCTTTTTTTTTTTTTTTTTGAGACGGAGTCTTGCTCTGCACCCAGGCTGGAGTGCAGTGGCGGATCTCAGCTCACTGCAAGCTCCGCCTCCCGGGTTCACGCCATTCTCTGTCTCAGCCTCCCGAGTAGCTGGGACTACAGGCGCCCGCCTCGTCGCCGGCTAGTTTTTTGTATTTTTTAGTAGAGACGGGGTTTCACCGTATTTAGCCAGGATGGTCTCGATCTCCTGACCTCGTGATCCGCCGTCTCGGCCTCCCAAAGTGCTGGGATTACAGGCTTGAGCCACCGCGCCCGGCCGAAAAGGGAACTCTTTTTTTTTTTTTTTTTTTGAGACGGAGTCTCGCTCTGTCGCCCAGGCTGGAGTGCAGTGGCCGGATCTCAGCTCACTGCAAGCTCGCCTCCCGGGTTCACGCCATTCTCCTGCCTCAGCCTCCCGAGTAGCTGGGACTACAGGCGCCCACCACTTCGCCCGGCTAGTTTTTTGTATTTTTTAGTAGAGACGGGGTTTCACCGTATTTAGCCAGGATGGTCTCGATCTCCTGACCTCGTGATCCGCCGTCTCGGCCTCCCAAAGTGCTGGGATTACAGGCTTGAGCCACCGCGCCCGGCCGAAAAGGGAACTCTTTTTTTTTTTTTTTTTTTTGAGACGGAGTCTCGCTCTGTCGCCCAGGCTGGAGTGCAGTGGCCGGATCTCAGCTCACTGCAAGCTCCGCCTCCCGGGTTCACGCCATTCTCCTGCCTCAGCCTCCCGAGTAGCTGGGACTACAGGCGCCCACCACTTCGCCCGGCTAGTTTTTTTGTATTTTTCAGTAGAGACGGGGTTTCACCGTGTTAGTCAGGATGGTCTCAATCTCCTGACCTCGTGATCCGCCCGTCTCAGCCTCCCAAAGTGCTGGGATTACAGGCTTGAGCCACCGCGCCCGGCCAAAGGGAACTCTTATACACTGTTGGTGGGAATGTAAATTAGTACTGCCATTATGGAAAGCAGTATGAAGATTTCTCAAGAAACTAAAAATAGAACTACCATATAATACAGCAATCCTACTACTGGGTATTTATTCAAAGGGAAGAAAATCAGTTTTCAAAGGAATATCTGCATCCCCATGTTTATTGCAGCACTATTCACAATAGCAAAGACATGGAATCAATGTAAGTGTCCATCAATGGATGAATGATAAAGAAAATTTGGTGTATATACACAATGGAATACTATTCCACCATAAAAAAAGAATGAAATCCTGTCATTTGCAGCAACAGGGATGGAACTGGAGGTTCTTAGATTAAGTGAAATAAATCAGGCACAGAAAGACAGATTATCACACATTCTCACTCATATGTGGGAGCTAAAAAGTGGATCTCAGGTCGGCCACAGTGGTTCACGCCTGTAATCCCAGCACTTTGGGAGGCCAAGGCAGGCAGTCAGGAGTTAGAGACCACCCTGGCCAATATGGTGAAACCCTGTCTCTACCAAAAATTAGCGTGATGCGTGCCTGTAATCCCAGCTACTCAAGAGGCTGAGGCAGGAGAATCGCTTGAACCCAGGAGACAGAGGCTGCAGTGAGCTGAGACTGCACCACTGCACGTCAGCCTGGGTAACAAGAGTGAAAACTCCACCTCAAAAAACAAAGTGCATCTCATGGTGAGAGAAAAAAAGGAAAGAGAAGAAAAAAAAAATTCATCTCATGGAGGTAGGGAGTAGAATAATAGTTACCAGATGCTGGGATAGGTGTTGGGGTAAGGGTAAAGAGCGGTTGGTCAATAGGTACAAACATGTAGTGAGACAGAAGAAATACGTTCTAACACTTAATAGCAAAGCAGGATGACTGTAGTTAACAACATCGTATGGTATATTTCAAAATAACTAGAAGAGGGGACCTGAAATGTTCCCAACTATTCAATGTAATGGATACTCTACATACCCTGACTTGATCATTGCACATTCAATCCAAGTAACAAAATATCACATGTACCCCATAAATATATACAAATATTATGGGTCAATAAAAAGTTTACCAAAAAGTCATATGCTGAGGTTGCTAAGATCCACTATAAGAATAAATCTTCTGGTCGGGCGCGGTGGCTCACGCCTGTAATCCCAGCACTTTGGGAGGCTGAGGCGGGCAGATCACGAGGTCAGGAGATCGAGACCATCCTGGTTAACACGATGAAACCCTATCTCTACTAAAAATACAAAAAAATTAGCCGAGCGTAGTGGCGGGCGCCTGTAGTCCCAGCTACTCGGGAGGCTGAGGCAGGAGAATGGCGTGAACCCAGGAGGCGAAGCTTGCAGTGAGCCGAGAGTGCGCCACTGCACTCCAGAATGGGCAACAGAGCGAGACTCAGTCTCAAAAAAAAAAAAAAAAAGAATACATCTTCTATCTGTGAAATTGTGAAGAAGAAAAAAGAAATTCAGCCGGGCACGGTGGCTCACGCCTGTAATCCCAGCACTTTGGGAGGCCGAGGTGGGCGGATCACGAGGTCAGGAGATCAAGACCATCCTAGCGAACACGGTGAAACCCCGTCTCTACTAAAAATACAAAAAAACTAGCCAGGCGTGGTGGCAGGCACCTGTAGTCCCAGCTTCTAGGGGAGGCTGAGGCAGGAGAATGGCGTGAACCCGGGAGGCGGCGGAGCTTGCAGTGAGCTGAGATTGCGCCACTGCACTCCAGCTGGGCGACAGAGTGAGACTCCGTCTCAAAAAAAAAAAAAAAAAAAAGAAATTTGTGTATAGTATACATATAGGGTTTGGTACTAGCCACAGTTTCAGGCATGTACTCGGGGCTTTGGAACATATCTCCCATGGATAAGAGGGAACTACTGTATAATGAAAACTATAAAATACTGCTGAAAGGAATTAGAGAAAACTAAGTAAATGGAAAGATATCCCATGTTCATATTATTGGATAAGGACTGCTAAGATGTCAATACTACTCAAGGCAATCTACAGATTCAATACAATCCCTATCAACCTTAGAAACATCAAAATACCAATGAGGTTTTTTGCAGCAAAGACAGAAAATCCATCCTAAAATTAATATGGAGTCTCAAGGCATCTTGAACAGCCAAAACAATGTCAAAAATGAAGAACCAACCTGGAGGATTCAAGCTTCCTGATTTCAGAATTTACAACAACACCTTTACAACATTTACTAATCACACCACCATGGTACTAGTATAAAGTCAGATAAGTAGACTAATGGAATAGACTAGAAAGCCAGAAATAAACTCTTACATATATATTCAAATGCTTTTCAATAAAAGGACCAAGACCAATGGAGAAAGGACAGTTTCTTCAACAAATGGTGCTGGGAAAACCATATAACCACATGCAAAAGAATGAAGTTGGACCCTTACCTGACACCAGAAACAAAAATTAACTCAAAATGGGTCAAAGACATAAATATAAGACCTAAAACTATAAAAACTTTTAGAGGAAAATATAAGGCAAAAGCTTCATGACAATGGATTTGGCAGTGATTTATTGGATATGACACCAAAGGGACAGGCAACAAGAGAAAAAATAGACCAATTAGACTTCATAAAACTTTTTTAAATTTGCACATCAAAACACACTATCAGGCCGGGCGCGGTGGCTCAAGCCTGTAATCCCAGCACTTTGGGAGGCCGAGACGGGCGGATCACGAGGTCAGGAGATCGAGACCATCCTGGCTAACACGGTGAAACCCCGTCTCTACTAAAAAATACAAAAAAAAACTAGCCGGGCGAGGTGGCAGGCGCCTGTAGTCCCAGCTACTCGGGAGGCTGAGGCAGGAGAATGGCGTAAACCTGGGAGGTGGAGCTTGCAGTGAGCTGAGATCTGGCCACTGCACTCCAGCCTGGGCCACAGAGCGAAACTCCGTCTCAAAAAAAAAAAAAAAAAAAAAAACAAAACACACTATCAACAAAGTAAAAAGGCAACCCACAGAATAGGAGAAAATATTTGTCCACATAGCTGATAAAGTATGATATCTGGAATATAAAGGGATGTCCATCAACTGATGAACAGATAAGCAAAATGTGGTATATAAACACAGTGGAATACTATGTACCCTTAAAAAGGAAGGAAATCCTGTCACATGCTACTGTGTGGATGAACCTTGAACACACTGTGCTAAGTGTAAATAAGGCAGTCATAGAAAGACAAATACTGTATGAGTCCACTTACATCAGGTACTTAGAGAAGTCAAATTCATAGAGATGGAAAGTAGAATGGTGGTTGCCAAGGATAGGAGGAGGGTTATGCAGAGTTACTGCTTAATGGGCACAGAGTTTCAATTTTGCAAGATGAAAAGAGTTCTGGAAATAGACAGCGATGATGGCTGCACAGCGTGAATGTACTTAATGCCACAGAACTGTGCACTTAAAAATGGTTAAGATGGCAAATTTTATAAGTATTTTACTGCAAGAAAAAAAGAAACCAGAACTGGATGATCTTGGAAACTTTCAGTCTCTCCAGATGGCAAAAGATGCTAAAATTGGCACATGCCTGTAATCCCAGCACTTTGGGAGGCCGAGGCAGGAGGATTGAACCCAGGAGTTCAAGACCAGCTTGGGCAACATGTTGAAACCCTGTCTCTACAAAAAATACAAAAATCAGCCAGGCATGGCAGTGCATGCCTGTGAATCCAGCTACTGTGGAGGCTGAGGTGGGAGGATCACTTGAGCCCAGAAGGTTGAGGCTGCAGTGAGCCAAGACTGTATCACTGCACTCCAGCCTGGGCGACAAAGGGAGACATTGTCTCAAAAAAAAAGATGCTAAAATTAAGAGATTCACTATCAAGGAAGTATACACTAAAGAAAAGGTCAAGGATGTGACTGTGCTACCTTTTGCTAAAACCTTAGAAACAGCAAAAGGTCAGAGTATTCAGTCATACAAAGGGCCCTTTCAAGAGAGTAAAAGCGTGCCTCACAGACCCTCTCACTTAAACCAGAAAGCCTTTAGGAAGCCTAAAGGTTCTGTCCCTTAGGTTTCTCAGCAGGTGAACAAGGCAGGCAGGGAAATATTTATCTTCAAAAGATTTGTTTATGTGGCCTTTGTCTAATGGAATGAATCCCACTGAAATCCACAGAAGACCTACAAAGTTCTTAGGAAAATTATGTCAGCAGAAACACAGCCTGTTTGGATTGAAAGGGCCAAAAAGTACAAAATGACCCCCAAAATTCTACTGGCAGTAAGCAGGCAGGATAAAACCACTCAGCTGCCACATGTGCTTCCTTTGCGAAAAAGGAAGAATGGCTCAGAGGGTGGAGCCAGTTACCCAAAGGATCCAGCCCTACTCAGCCTCCTATTCCTATTCCTTTCCACCGTAGTGGTTGTTATCCCTGGGTTTTGCCACTGCCCATTCTGGTTTGCAATCCCATTCAGGACCTTTTTTTCATTTAGTCATCTTTATAGCCCCACTTAGGATCCCACCTTGCTCCATTTTCTTTGTCCTGTTACCAACCAAATGCTATCCCTTACCTACCTTAAAAAGTTTCTGGGAGTGTTTAATCATAAAAGTCATCCCACTGTTTAACTTTGTGATATTCTCCTGAAGGTCATTTGCAGTGACCTATTCAGAGGAAAAGAAACCAAACAATAGGCATTAAGAGCTGGAAAGTAGTACTTACCAATAAGCTTGTTCTTTCTTTTTTTTTTTTTTTTTTTTCTTTGAGACGGAGTCTTGCTCTGTCGCCAGGCTGGAGTGCAGTGGCGCGGTCTCAGCTCAGTGCAACCTCGGCCTCCTGGGTTCAAGCGATTCTCCTGCCTCAGCCTCCCAAGTAGCTGGGATTATAGGCATGCGCCACTACACCCAGCTAATTTTTCTATTTTTAGTAGAGATGGGGTTTCACCATGTTAGCCAGGCTGGTCTTGAACTCCTGACCTCGTGATCTGCCTGCCTTGGCCTCCCAAAGTGCTGGGATTGCAGGCGTGAGCCATCGTGCCTGGCCAGCTTGTTCTTTCAAATGTATGAAGTTTCTATCCCTAACCTAGGTGCCTCTAATACAATGTTTAATTCTGGAAAGACTTTTTGGTTCAGCAGGATATGACATAATCTAGAAAAACAATGTGTCCCTGAAGTGATGAGGAAATCCCTGAAAACCAATTTTCATTTCCTAATTCTGCTTGAAAATTAGACATGTAAGCAAAATTGGCAAAGAAAATCTAGTCTAGGATGACTGGGCACAGTGGCGCACACCTGTAATCCCAGCACTTTGGGAGGCCGAGGCTGGAGGATCACGACGTCAGGAGATCAAGACCATCCTGGCTAACATGGTGAAACCCCCGTCTCTACTAAAAAATACAAAAAAATTACCCGGGCCTGGTGGCGGGCGCCTGTAGTCCCAGCTACTCGGGAGGCTGAGGCAGGAGAATGGCGTGACCCAGGAGGCGGAGCTTGCAGTGAGCCGAGATTGCACCACTGCACTCCAACCTGGGTGACAGAGTCAGAATCCGTCTCAAAAAAAAAAGAAAAAGAAAAAAGAAAATCTAGTCTAGGATTCAAAATGGGCAAAAAAACCAGAATCTGTTCCAGCCATCAAGGACACCACTGCCTCTTTAGAAAACTAGAGTTTCTCCAAAGACAAAAGAGAATGGTCACTACTGATACCAAAGGTGACATCTGTTTCTTAAAAACACAGTAAAATTGTCATTGATTTCCTTCCTTTGTTTCTCCTGTCTTTTTTAAATACTTCAGTAACTCTACTATCCCAAAGCCCTCATTTTCAACATGTATCTTTGTTACTCTGTTTGCTTTTAAATATTTTTTTTTTTAGAGATAGGGTCTCGCTTTTGGCACCCAGGTTGGAGTACAGTGGTGCAATCATAACTCACTGCAGCTGCAAACTCCTTGGCTCAAGCGATCCTTCCACTTCAGCCTCCCAAGCAGCTAGGAGCATAGGCATGTGCCACGACACCCAGCTTATGTGTCTTTTCCTTTTGTAGAGACAAGGTCTTGAGGTCTCACTGTGCTACCCAGGCTGGTCTCAACCTCCTGGCCTCAAGCAATCCTCCTACCTCAGCCTCCCAAAGTGCTGTGATTATAGGCGTAAGCCACCACTTCTTTTTATAACCACAGTTTACTCACTGCTTTTCTATATAGTCTTGGTTAGCTAGTTCTAAAATTCCTTCATTATGAGTCTTGATCTCCTTAATATAGACAAATGTTAATGTGTCTTCTTCTTCCCTACTCACCCCCAGAAGCTCTTCCTGGCCCAGAACTTTATTATTTTTTCACTAGTTATTTGTTAAGTAAAATGTTTCCCACAATCTCTCTCCTTTACCTTCCTTTTCTCATTTCTTATAATCTCAAAAATTTTTTATAAATTACTATAACCTATTTCTATTATCTTCCCAACAGCCTTGTGGGGTAAGTAGTAAAGCTATTACAGTATATCCTCACTTAAGGCGTCAATAGGTTCTTGGAAACTATGACGTTAAGTGCACCGACATACAGCAGGTCCTCGAATAACATCATTTTCTTCAACATCTTTTCATTATAACATTGATGAGAAAACTAATTTGTTTTGTTATAGGTTATTTTGATTAAAGTTTCAGTTTCCAAGAACCTATCAACAATGTTAATAGGTTGAGGACTTACTGTATTATGCCCAGTTTACAAAGGAAAAGCCTACGCATAGAAAAGGCAAAAGACTAAACAAACAAAAAATGGCTTGTAGACAGCTGCTTTAAAAAAAAAAAAAAAGTAAAAGGCCAGGCGCGGTGGCTCATGCCTATAATCCCAGAACTTCAAGAGGCAGCAGCGCTCATGCCTATAATCCCAGAACTTCAAGAGGCAGCGGCAGGTGGATCACCTGAGGTCAGTAGTTCGAGACCAGCCTGGCCAACATGGCAAAAGCCTGTCTCTACCAAAAATAGAAAAATACAAATATTAACTAGGCATGGTGGCGCACGCCTGTAGTCCCAGCTACTTGGGAGGCTGAGGCAGGCGAATCGCTTGAACCTAGGAGGCAGAGATTGCAGCAAGCTGAGGTTACACCACTGCACTCCAGCCTGGGCAACAGAGCAAGACTCTGTCTCAAAAAAAGGTAGAAGACATAGGTAACATCGCTGGTGTTTGGCTTCCAACCCACCTATCCTGGCTCACAACTCCATCACGTAGTAAAACCATATTAGAAGTGGGCAGGAGTATAAGCTATGTACCTCCAGGTCAGGAAGTTGTTTAAAAGACTTTAGATGAGGCTGCAGTGAGCAGTGATTGCGTTACTCCCCTCCAGCGTGGGCGACAGAATAAGACCCTATCTCAAAAAAATAGAGAAAAAGACTTCAGAGAATTTATTTCTCTGTGTTTTTATCCCTCAGGCATTAAAAAAAAGAGAGAGAGAATGAGTTTATTTCTCATGTAAGTCACTGAGAAGACCATGGTCTCCATAATAAGAAGCAAGTTCAGCTTCATCCAAGAAGACTATATATACAGGAAATAGAAAAGTTAGGACAAGGCAGGATTGCTCTAAGTTTCATCTCATCTATAAATCCATAAGCTTGGTGACATTATCCCATAAGATCATACAGCTCTATTCTAATTTTATAACATTCGATCTTCAGAAGCTAATTTAATTTCCCAAGAAGCCTTTCCTGTTAAGGATTCCACACTAAACAGCCAAAATGAATATTCTAGTTTATTCAGTAGCTACAATTTCCCACTAAGAGTTTCCACTAATACAATACAATGCCATGTAGGTTTATCAGAGATTGATTTATAAGTGAAGTTAGCAGGAATTGGCCCTCTCAGGTCTGATGACTCTTCAGTGAACTAATAAATAAAGTAAGTTCCCAACCTCATAAAGCTGAAGGCTAGACCTTGGACTCCTGATAATCTCACCAACGTACAGCTATAGAATGAGGCCCAGCCCAAGAAAACCAAGCAATCTTTACTCTTCCCGTCAACACTCACATTTTTTGGCCACAGGACATGGGGTGCAAACATAAGGGCAAGATTATAGGCTGACATCTTGTTCTTGTCTTGTTTCTTTGCTGTCTGGTATAGGAGATCAAGCAATAACTTCAGCAAATTACGATTAGGAGGAGGGAGAATGAGGAAGAGCAACTGGAGAGCCTCAATTTGCCGGTCCTTGTCTGGTATATTGGTCTTGTTTCCTTTATCATCAAACTGCATCAAATCTTGAGGACAAAAGAGAATTTGCAAAGCGGGGAGAAATATCAGCAAGAAAAATCAGTGCTTTCACCATTATCCTTCCCTCAACTCCATCAAAGAAAGGGAGAAAAAAGATTCAAGCCGAAACATCATTCAAAGATTACAGCAAAACATAACAACAAAATAATGTCAATGCAATTCAACAATAAAAAGACCAAAAAAATGTTTGTTTGTTTGTTTGAGACGGAGTCTTCCTCTGTCACTCAGGCTGGAGTGCAGTGACACACTCTCAGCTCACTGCAACCTCTGCCTCCCGGGTTCAAGTGATTCTCCTGCCTCAGCCTCCCGAGTAGCTGGGACTACAGGCACCCGCCACCACGCCCAGCTAATTTTTTGTATTTTTAGTAGACATGGGGTTTTGCCGTGTTAGCCAGGATGGTCTTGATCTCCTGACCTTGTGATCTGCCCACCTCAGCCTCCCAAAGTGCTGGGATTACAGGTGTGAGCCACCACACCCGGCCAAAATTTTTTTTAATGTGTACAGGATTTGAATAGACATTCCTTCAGAAAGTATATAAGTGGCCAATAAGGCTTTGTATGCTCAGTATCATTAGCCATCAAGAAACTATAAATCAAAACCACAGTGACATACTACTTATACCCACTACAATGGCTATAACTACAAACAGATTGACAAAAATGTTGGCAAAGATGTAGAGAGAATTAAACCCTCCCATATTGCTGGTGGGAATATAAAATGGTATAACCACCTGGAAAACATTTTGGCAGTTCCTCAAAAAGTGAGAGTTACCATTTGACCAAGAAATTCAATTCCTAGGTATATACTTAAGAGAAATAAACACATATCCAAATCAGGTGCAGTGGCACACGCCTGTAACCCCAGCACTTTGGGAAGCCAATGTGGGCAGATCGCTTGAGCCCAGGAGTTCGAGACTAGCCTGGGCAACATGGCGAAACCCCACCTCTATATAAAAATTTTAAAAAAAAGATCCACACATGCCTTTCATAATGCCACTCACTCCACTTCTCCCCACTCAGATATTTTACAGCTAAAAGAAAAATGAGGCCGGGCGCGGTGGCTCAAGCCTGTAATCCCAGCACTTTGGGAGGCCGAGACGGGCGGATCACGAGGTCAGGAGATCGAGACCATCCTGGCTAACACGGTGAAACCCCGTCTCTACTAAAAATACAAAAACTAGCCGGGCGAGGTGGCAGGCGCCTGTAGTCCCAGCTACTCGGGAGGCTGAGGCAGGAGAATGGCGTAAACCCGGGAGGCAGAGCTTGCAGTGAGCTGAGATCCGGCCACTGCACTCCAGTCCGGGCGACAGAGCGAGACGCTGCCTCAAAAAAAAAAAAAATAAAGAAAGAAAGAAAAATGAGAGTGAAAAATGAGAATAAATATGTCCTTATTCACAAGCTGCTCCTTATAACAGGCAGCTCCCAACGGAGTTAGAATTATTGGTTCTTCTCTAACAGACTAAAAAGGTTATCAATGAAAACAGTCCCCTGGATAACGAGAATTTCAAAGGACACTAATAATCATTTGAGTACAACTCATACAGACGTAAAAATGATTACAGTGTGTTATTTAAGCTGTTTAACCTCAATAATTCCAGGTTTAGGAAAGGCAGGTAACATTGCTACAAAATGTTCCCTGTTAATATGAAACTGAAAACAAAAATTCTTTCCAGTTATCAGCAAGGCATATGAAAGGCTACAACTGTGCCACGCCTCAGTATGTTCTCAAAGAACATTCAATCACGGGGTGGTAAAAGGGAGAATTTCAAATATTGCACTAAATGAATGAACTGAACTGGAAAGCAAACAAAACAAGCATCTTTCATGTTAACACTTATAAAAGAATATTTTCCAGGCCGGGCGTGGTGGCTCAAGCCTGTAATCCCAGCACTTTGGGAGGCCGAGACGGGCGGATCACGAGGTCAGGAGATCGAGACCATCCTGGCTAACACGGTGAAACCCCGTCTCTACTAAAAATACAAAAAAAGGAGCCGGGCGAGGTGGCGGGCGCCTGTAGTCCCAGCTACTCAGGAGGCTGAGGCAGGAGAATGGCGTGAACCCGGGGGGCAGAGCTTGCAGTGAGCTGAGATCCGGCCACTGCACTCCAGTTCGGGCGACAGAGCAAGACTCCGTCTCAAAAAAAAAAAAAAAAAAAAAGAATATTTTCCAAATATTTTTCAAAGGTCTAACATCTTTATTTCTCCCCAAAATAATTGTAAAATTATATAACATTCTAGTAATATTTACTCATTGCATCATTGGGATTGCTACTAAAAGTGCTAAAAAGGCCGGGCGCGGTGGCTCAAGCCTGTAATCCCAGCACTTTGGGAGGCCGAGACGGGCGGATCACGAGGTCAGGAGATCGAGACCATCCTGGCTAACACGGTGAAACCCCGTCTCTACTAAAAATACAAAAAACTAGCCGGGCGACGTGGCGGGCGCCTGTAGTCCCAGCTACTCGGGAGGCTGAGGCAGGAGAATGGCGGAAACCCGGGAGGCGGAGCTTGCAGTGAGCTGAGATCCGGCCACTGCACTCCAGCCTGGGCGACAGAGCGAGACTCCGAAGTGCTAAAAAAAAAAAAAAAACTAATCATATTAGATTTTTTTAATTCAAAACTTGTTTCTTTTTTTTTTCTTGAGACAGAGTCTTGCTCTGTCCCCCAGGCTGGAGTGCAGTGGTGCGATCTCCGCTCACTGCAAGCTCTGCTCTCCTGCCTCAGCCTGCAGAGTAGCTGGGACTATACAGGTGGCCACCACCACGCCCAGCTAATTTTTTGTATTTTCAGTAGAGATGGGTTTTCACCATGTTAGCCAGGATGGTCTCGATCTCCTGACCTCATGATCTGCCCACCTCAGCCTCCCAAAGTGCTGAGATTACAGGCGTGAGTCACCGCGCCAGGCCAACACTTGTTTCTTTAAGTAGTAAAAATTATTCAAAAAGGAAAAAACCTTATATTTCTTTTCCATATAATTAGAAGAAACAGGAAAAATACTCAGGGGCAGAAAACTAAGCAACTGCAGTAATGGATATTGATGCTGTGAACACTTAGAGCCCATAGCAGCATAACAGACATGCAATTTAAGAATGAATTCCCTGCCCCATGGATAGAAAGGAGTATGAAGAAACTATTAATGAGCTGAAAATGGAACATTCTTCAAGATACAGTAAGTGAAAAAAGCAAACCACAGAACCATGTGTATAACCTGTTACATAAAAATAGGAGAAAAGGAATATACATACTTGGGAATACACAAAATATCTCTGGAAGGATACTTTAGAAATCAATAACACTGGTCCGGGGGTTGCAGCTCATGCCTGCAATCCTAGCACTTTGGGAGACTGAGCAGGGAGGATCACTTGAAGCCAGGAGTTTGAGACCAGCCTGGGGAACAGGTTTTCTTTTTTTAAAAGAAAAAAAAATTTTTTTAATCAGTAACACTGATTGTTTCTGAGAAGAACTGGGTCTTGGGGAACAAGTGTAGGAGAGAAGGCTCTTACTGTATATTATTTGAATCATCTGAATTTTGAACTATGTGTTTCTATTCAGAAAACAAATAATTTTTTTAAAAAATAAATTTCCTTGGCTGGGCGTGGTAGCTCACACCTGTAATGCCAGCACTTTGGGAGGCTGAGGAGGGCAGATCACAAGGTCAAGAGATCAAGACCATCCTGGCCAACATGGTGAAATCCCATCTGTACTAAAAATACAAAAATTAGCTGGGTGTGGTGGCGGGCACCTGTAATCCCAGCTACTCGGGAGGCTGAAACAGGAGAATCACTTGAACCCGGGAGGCGGAGGTTGCAGTGAGCCGAGATCGCACCATTACACTCCAGCCTGGTGAGAGAGCGAGACTCCGTCTCAAAAAAAAAAAAAAAATTTTTTTTCAAGAGTAGAGATGTCCTCAACTGAGGCATAGAAATACTGAGCAAAAACCCCAAACCAAGGCAAATACCGAACCTGTAAACCTGTAAACCTCTGAAATATATGAATCAATCCAATGAAAAGCATATATTTATTAAGCAACTAAAACGGATTGGGCACAGTGGCCTACGCCTATAATCCCAGCACCTCAGGAGGCCAAGGTGGGCAGATCGCTTGAGCCCAGGAGTTTGAGCCTCGGCAACATGGCGAAACCCAGTGTCTACAAAAAGTACAAAAAATTTGCCAGGCGTGATGCCGCATGCCTATAGTCCCAGCTACTTAGGAGGCTGAGGTGGCAGGCTCACCTGAGCCTGGGAGTCAAGGCTGCAGTGAGCCAAGGTTGCACCACTGCACTCCAGCCTAGGTGACAGAGTGAGATCCTGTTTCCAACTATAATGTTCAACACACTACTCGAGAATCTATCAGAGATTCAAAAATAAATAAAACTCAGACCATATATTACTACCAGCTCCTTATCTCAATACAAAGCTTATTTATCAAGAAAGCCATTCGATTAAAATTAAATTTAACTAGCCAATACCTTTGAGTACCCAGAGAAGTCCAGCAACAACACGAAGTCTTAACCAATATTAATAGAAGTATTTCTGTGGGTCACAAGCAACAGAAAATTCCTAGGAACTTTACTAAATTTAAAGAAATGTATTTACATCTCCTTCTTACTTCCTATACTCACCAGCGATTTTAAGGTGTGCGTTGAAATGTTTATGTGTCAGCAGAGGCTCCGGCAACTCTCCTAGAAACATCTTCAGCAAAGTGGCAACATCATTTGAGTGAAACTCCCCTGATTCCAAGTCAATGTCAGTTCCATTATTGAGAGCATCCCTTAAAATTTGCTGTCGGACACTATTACCTGGTACTCTAAACAAACCCTCTACTCGTAAGTCTGTTTAGCATAAAAGAAAGCAGAGGACAGGCAAAAAGGAAGCAGAAATATTATGATTAAAATACACAGTCTAAAGACTACACTTCAAAGACCTTTTACAAAGCCTTTCAAGTAAGTTTTTGCCTTTTTTCATCAGTGTAGTTTAGAACCTACAGACCTCCTGAGGAGACATATCTGAACGCCCCTGGACACTTGGAGATCTTCCAAACTAAAGGTAGTCCTCCCAGGAGTCATTCAATCTCCTGAGGTATGTACAGACAATCTGAATTTAACCCAATCGATGGTCAGGATTAGCTTGAAAAATAAATTTTTAAAAAGCCAAATCTCGGCCGGGCGCGGTGGCTCAAGCCTGTAATCCCAGCACTTTGGGAGGCCGAGACGGGCGGATCACGAGGTCAGGAGATCGAGACCATCCTGGCTAACACGGTGAAACCCTGTCTCTACTTAAAAATACAAAAAACTAGCCGGGCGACGGGGTGGGCGCCTGTAGTCCCAGCTACTTGGGAGACTGAGGCAGGAGAATGGAGTAAACCCGGGAGGCGGAGCTTGCAGTGAGCTGAGATCCGGCCACTGCACTCCAGCCTGGGTGGCAGAGCAAGACTCCGTCTCAAAAAAAAAAAAAAAAAGCCAAATCTCCCTAAAGACCTCTTCTTGTTTATCCCAGACTTCATTTTGAGGGGCTACATACATCTGTGGATGTTTGTGGCTCTTATAAACTATTTTCCCAGCCCAGAATGAATCGAGTCTCTGTACTGCTCCAGGAATTAGAACTCTAATGTGTCAAATTCCTAAGAGATTCCCAGAAGCTTTAGGGTCATCCCAACTATTCATCCCTAGGCCAGGCGCAATAGCTCATGCCTATAATCTCAACACTTTGGGAGGCCTAGGCGGGTGAATCACTTGAGCACAGTTCAAGACAAGCCTAGGCAATATGGCAAAACCCCATCTCTACAAAAAACTACAAAAAGTAGCCGGGTGTGGTGGTGCAAGCTTGTGATCCCAGTTACTAGGGAGGCCGAGGTGGGAGAATCACCTGAGCCTGGAAGGTCAAGGCTGCAGTGAGCCAAGATCGCACCACTGCACCCCAGCCTGGGTGACAGAATGAGACCTTGTCTCAAAAAAAAAAAAAAAAAAGTAAAGAGTGTGTTTTAAGCATAGAATTCTGGAGAAAAAAGGTATCATGCTCTCTTAAATAAATGCAACAATTCTTTAGGGACAACATATTTTTCCAGAAGAAATGTCTCTCTGAGGCAAGAGGTAAATGTGACTTCATAGACACGGTCTAATTTATATACACTTTGAGAGTATAAAGCAAATGAATATGAGATGAAGTTTGAAAGGACATATATTTAAAAACATGCCACCTGAAATTAACACTGGTTAGTTCCTTTGATGGTTAATTGGCACCTACTAACTCAAGGCAGTTAGCTCTCAACAGAAAACAGAATTCTTCATTAAACAAAGAACGATAAAATTTCAAGTAGTCTTACTTTTGTGTAGATATTCAATCAGTTGATATATCTGGGCAATGCCTTCCTCTGTCAGTGGGGACCCAAATATCACTCCTTTTTCTGAAAAACCATACGATATGACAGGGCTGTATTTCACACAAATAGTACAAAATCATCATACTTAAAACCACTCAAGCATCCTATTTTACAATTCAGCAAGCGTTTTCACATGGTCAGTAAACAAAAACCTTAGAACTGGAAGTGCACCAGAAAATGCAAGCAGGATAACTCTCAATCAGCTTTCTCCAAGTTCAATATTAGACTGTAGGTTCTTTGAAGGCAAATACCATCTTCTTTTTTAAGTAAGAAGCATATATCTAGTAAGTAAGAAGGAGATATCTAGCATGTTAGTATTTAATTTAACAAACAAACAGAAAGCCAGGCATGGTGGCTCACACCTGTAATCCCCACGCTTTGGGAGGCTGAGGTGGGAGGACTGCTTGAAGCCAGGAGTTTGAGACCAGCCTGGGCAACATAGTGAGACCCCATTTCTACAAAAAATAGAAAACAGTCAGGCATGGCGTCATACATCTGTAGTCCCAGCTACTGGGAGCTGAGACAGAAGGATAGATTGAGCCCAGGAATTCAAGGCTGCAGTGAGGTATGACACCACTGCACTCCAACATCGGCAACAGAGTGAGACCCCATCCCTGAAAAAAAAGAAAATCCAAGCTTTCTGTTCTATAGTCTCTAGCTATGTAACTATGGTTTTTTAAAGATCATTTTCACATATTAATAGGGCACGAAAATCAAGATGCCCCTGATAACTACCTAAGTTAATCATGTCATCATCTCTCAGGGACTGAAAATATTTGCTTTAGTTTAATTATTTACTTATCTAGATAGTTTTTACAATTTGTATTACAATTACTTAAGGTGTTACTACTTATAAAAACTGAAAAAAACGGCCAAAAAAAAGCTCTAAGTTAATAGCAACTCTTCAGTGAATGTGTAGATGTCGAGAGAGAAGCCCAGGGAGCAGCTGAGGCCTGCCCACCCTTCACAGACACATCTCCTACCCTTTCGCTTGAGAGACATGAGAGACCGGAAGAATCCTGACGCTGGGCCGGCCCCGCCAGGCAACTTAAGGTCCACTTCCCCCATCAGCTGAGCCAACTCAGTTCCAGGTAAATCGATGAGCCTTGTGATATTGCTGACCACCAACTCAGTGAAAACCTCAGGTTTCTCATGTCGGAGTTTCTCCACAAAAAAGTCAGGATTAAAGATAATGGGCTGACCTCGAAGGGAAGAATCATTGCAGATCACAAAACCGCAGATGGCATCACTGAAAAACACAGAAGAAAATCTTTTGGGACATGATTTTTGTATGTTTCTTATGCACTACTCATTGGGTTACTTGGTCCTGACTCCACGCAAAGGCAGAGGTTTCCTTATAGTCTGCTTCCTTTAACTGAGCCAGATGCCCTTGAACACTGTTCCTTATAACCACAAAGCCTCACAGAGGGGAAGGCATTTACAGGTACACAAAACGGTAATTAATTCCGCTTTTCCCATGTCCACAAATAGGTTTTACTTTAAAATCCTTCAATTCTGGATGCCTCTGACCCATCTATCATCATCTAAGTCCAACCTCTGCTCAGACAGGTTCTTCTCTCTAGGGCTCCCGATCTTAGCTGGGTCTCCACTCCTACATTACATTGGGCTATACTCCTGGCAAAGCTCCTTTGAATCTCAGAAATATTTTCTTCCCTGTTCTTTGTTTCCCAATGCCTACTTTACCCCTGTATTAGTTCATTTTCATACTGCTATGAAGAAATACCCAAGACTGGGTAATTTATAAAGAAAAAGAGCTTTAATGGACTCACAGTTCCACATGACTGGGGAGGCCTCACAATCATGGCAGAAGGCGAAGGAGGAACAAAGGCACATCTTACATGGTAGCATGTTGGGAACAGGCACCAAAATCCGGCCATAAACTGGCCCCAAAACTGGCCATAAACAAAATCTCTGCAGCACGGTGACATGTTCACGATAGCCATGACGCCCATGCTGGAAGATTATGGGTCTACTGGAATGAGAGCAAGGAACCCCTGGCCCACCCAGGGTGGAAAACCCCTTAAAGGCATTCTTAAAACCACAAACAATAGCAAGCACGATCTGTGCCTTAAGGCCATGCTCCTGCTGCAGATAATTAGCCAAACCCATTCCTTTATTTCGGCCCATCCTTTTGTTTCCCGTAAGGAATACTTTTAGTTAATCTATAATCTATAAAAACAATGCTTATCACTGGCTTACTATTAATAAATACATGGGTAAATCTCTGTTCAGGGCTCTCAACTCTGAAGGCTGTGAGACCCCTGATTTCCCACTTCACACCTCTATATTTCTGTGTGTGTGTCTTTAATTCCTCTAGCACTGCTGGGTTAGGGTCTCACCGACCAAGCTGGTCTCAGCAAGTTGTGGGGCCCGAATCCAGGTCAAAAGGTCGCCGGAGCGACGGTTGGAGAACATGGAAAACTAAGCTGGAGAACACCCGAAGTACTCTTAAAGCAATCCCCCTGGTGATTAAGAAGGGAAGCTCGGAAGCATCAGGGTAACAATGGGACAAGTGTGGGCTCTGGTTCGTTCCACCATGGAACCTTTTCACATTAATGATGAGGAGGAAGGAGAGTATAATGAAGTAACAGAAGAGGTTACAGAGCAGGTTTGTTTGCCAGCTAAAGCTAAAGCATCAAAGGAGGGAGAGGTTCATCCCTACCTTTCTGTATCCCCTCATTATTATTTTGAAGAAAAAGAGTGGCCTGACCCTCCAGATCTTTCTTTTCCAGAGGACACTGGGCGAAAAGTAGTTGCCCCAGTGACTGTTCGAGCAGCGCCTCGAGCAACTGCTCTTAGTTCTATTCAGGCAAGAATTCAGCAAGCTAGAGGAGAGGGTGATATAGAGGCTTGGCAGTTCCCTGTTAGAATACACCCCCCAGAAAAACAGGCAAATATTATAGCTACATTTGAGCCTTCTCCTTTTAAATCACTCAAAGAATTTTTTTTTTTTTTTTTTTTTTTTTTTTTGAGGCGGTGTCTCGCTCTGTCGCCCGGACTGGAGTGCAGTAGCCGGATCTCAGCTCACTGCAAGCTCCGCCTCCCGGGTTCACGCCATTCTCCTGCCTCAGCCTCCCGAGCAGCTGGGACTACAGGCGCCCACCACCTCGCCCAGCTAGTTTTTTGTATTTTTAGTAGAGACGGGGTTTCACCGTGTTAGCCAGGATGGTCTCGATCTCCTGACCTCGTGATCCGCCCGTCTCAGCCTCCCAAAGTGCTGGGATTACAGGCTTGAGCCACCGCGCCTGGCCCACTCAAAGAATTTAAACAAGCTATAAATCAGTATGGACCAGGTTCTCCTTTTGTAATGGGACTGTTAAAGGATGTTGCTGTTTCCAGTCGCACGATTCCTACTGACTGGGATGCTCTTACTCGAGCTTGTCTAACTCCTGCTCAGTTCTTACAATTTAAAACTTGGTGGGCAGATGAAGCTTCCATTCAGGCTGCTCGAAATGCCCAGGCCCAACATCAAATTAATATAACTGCAGACCAACTTTTGGGGTTGGCAGCTGGGCTGGTTTACATGCACAGCTGGTCATGCAGGATGATGCCATACAACAGCTTAGGGGAGTGTACATTAGAGCTTCGGAAAAAAATCACTTCAGGTGGAGAACAATATCCTTCCTTCACTGCTACAAAACAGGGATCAAGAGACCCACACATTGATTTTATAGCTCGGATACAGGAGTATCTTAAACAGATGATTGCAGATTCGGCTGCTCAGAATATAGTGTTGCAGTTATTAGCTTTCGACAATGCTAATCCCGATTGCCAGGCTGCTCTGCGACCTATCAGAGGGAAAGCACATTTAGTTGATTATATCAAGGCCTGTGATGGTATCGGAGGTAATCTGCATAAAGCTACTTTGTTGGCACAGGCAATGGTAAGACTGAGAGTGGATAAAGGAAATACTCTGTTTCCTGGAGCTTGTTTTAACTGTGGGAAGCATGGTCATACTAAAAAAGAATGTAGAAAAAATCAGCAAGTCAAGTCACCCAATAGGGGAAAAAAGAATACTGAGACTGAAATATGTCCAAAATGTAAAAAAGGAAAACACTGAGCTAATCAGTGTCACTCTAAGTTTGATAAAGAAGGGAACCCTAGGCCGGGTACAGTGGTTCACACCTGTAATCCCAGCACTTTGGGAGGCCGAGACGGGCAGATCACGAGCTCAGGAGATCGAGACCATCCTGACTAACATGGTGAAACCCCATCTCTACTAAAAATACAAAAAATTAGCCGGGCGTGGTGGCAGGCACCTGTAGTCCCAGCTACTTGGGAGGCTGAGGCAGGAGAATGGCGTGAACCCAGGAGGCAGAGATTGCAGTGAGCCGAGATCGCACCACTGCACTCCAGTCTGGGCAACGAGCGAGACTCCGTCTCAAAAAAAAAAAAAAAAAAGGAAGGAACCCAATTTCAGGAAACGCCATGAAGGGCCCGTCCCAGGCCCCATTCTAAACCGAGGCATTTCCAGCTCAGGCCATTCCCTCACCCCCCATACAATGTCTGTCCCCCGCCACAGCCAATAGCGCCGCAGTAGATTTATGCTGCACAAAAGCTGCGCGTCTTCTGCCTGGGGAACTGCCACGAAAGGTCCCAACAGGAGTCTATGGTCCCTTGCCAGCAGGGACAATAGGAATACTTTTTGGAAGGTCTAGCTTAAGTTTAAAAGGGGTACAAATACATATAGGAGTCACTGATTCAGATTACAATGGGAAATTCAAATTGTTATATCTACTTCTGTTCCCTGGAAAGCAGAGCCAGGATAGCACATAGCAGGGCCATGATAGCGCATAGCAGAGCCAGGATAGCACATAGCTCCTGATTGTGCCGTATGTGGGAATGGGAAAAAGTGAAACTAAATGAACAAGAAGATTTGGAAGCACAAATAAACAAGGCAAAGCAGCTTACTGGGTAAATCAAGTTACTAATAAATGCCCTACCTGTGAAATAACTATTCAGGGAAAGAAATTTAAAGGTTTGGTAGATATAGGAGTCAACATTTCAGTCATTTCTATAGCACTGGTCGTCCACATGGCCAATTCAACCCACTCAATCTGACATAGTTGGAGTTGGTAAAGCCCCTGAAGTATATCAAAGTGTTATATTTTGCATTGTGAGGGGCCCGATGGACAACCTGGGACTATTCAACCAATTGTAATTTCTGTATCTATAAATTTATGGGGAAGAGATTTATTACAACAACAGGGAGCACAAGTTCTAATTCCAGAACAATTATATAGCCCTCAAAGTCAACATATGATGCATGAAATAGGGTATGTCCCTGATATGGGACTAGAAAAAAAATTGCAAGGTTTGAAAGAACTGCTTCAAGTGGAAAGACAAAGTTCCTGCCAAAGATTAGGGTATCATTTTTGACGGCAGCCATTGTTAAGCCTCCAGAACTTATACCTGGTTAACAGATAAGCCAATTTGGATAGAACAATGGCCACTGAGTAAGGAGAAACTGGAGGCTTTAGAGAAATTAGTTACTGAACAATTAGAAAATGAACACATAGCTCCAACATTTTCCCCTTGGAATTCTCCAGTTTTCATAATTAAGAAAAAGTTCAGGTAAATGGAGAATATTAACTGACTTAAGAGCCGACATCTTGACTTCTGTGCACCCGCAGGCCCAAAACCACATTGTACACTGCCAAGGCTTGGGGCCTGCGCCCTCTGAAGCAATGTCCTGAGCTGTACACTGGCCCCTTTTAGCCATAGCTGGGACCCAGGGCACCAAGTCCAGGGACTGCACAAAGCAGCAAGGCCCTGGGCCCAGCCCACAGTATCATTTTTCCTCGTAGGCTTCCAGGCCTGTGATGGGAGGGGCTGCTACAAAGGTCTCTGACATGCCCTGGAGACATTTTCCCCATTGTCTTAGAAATTAGGATTTGGCTCCTCCTAGCAAGAGTGACCTTTATATAAGTTCCCAACAAGTTCCTCATCTGCATCTTGAGACCACCTCAGTCTGGACTTCACTGTCCATAACACTATCAGCATTTTGTTTTTTGTTTTTTTTTTTTTTCTTTTTTTTTTCTTTTTTTTTTTTTGTTGAGACGGAGTCTCGCTCTGTCGCCCAGGCTGGAGTGCAGTGGCCGGATCTCAGCTCACTGCAAGCTCCGCCTCCCGGGTTTACGCCATTCTCTCGCCTCAGCCTCCCGAGTAGCTGGGACTACAGGCGCCCGCCATCTCGCCCGGCTAATTTTTTGCATTTTTTTAGTAGAGACGGGGTTTCACCGTGTTAGCCAGGATGGTCTCGATCTCCTGACCTCGTGATCCGCCCGTCTCGGCCTCCCAAAGTGCTGGGATTACAGGCTTGAGCCACCGCGCCCGGCCAACACTATCAGCATTTTGGTCAAAGCTATTCAACAAGTCTCTAGGAAGTTCCAAACTTCCCCACATCTTCCTGTATTCTGAGCCCTACATAATCTCTAGGAAGTTCCAAACTTTCCCACATTTCCCTGTCTTCTGAGTCCTCTAAACTGTTCCAACCTCTGCCTGTTACTCAGTTTAAAAGTCGCTTCCACATTTTCAGGTATCCTTACAGTAGTACCCAACTCTACTGGTACCAATTTACTGTATTAGTCTGTTCTCACGCTGTTAATAAAGACATACCAGAGACTCAGTAATTTATAAAGGAAAGACAGGTTTAATGGACTCACAGTTCCACATGGCTGGGGAGGCCTCACAATCATGGTGGAAGGCGAAGGGGGAACAAAGGCATGTCTTACGTGGCAGCAGTCAAGAGAGCGTGTGCAGGGGAACTGCCCTTTATAAAAACATCAGCTCTTGTGAGACTTATTCACTATCAAGAGAACAGCACAGGAAAAACCCGCCCCCATGATTCAATTACCTCCCACTGGGTTCTTCCTACAACACATGGGGATTATGGGAGCTAGAATTCAAGATGAGATTTGTGTGGGGACATAGCCAAAGCATATCATTCCCTTTTTACTTCTAATATGTTGTTATATTTAAGAATTGTATCCTTGAAACTCTTACAGAAGACATATAGTTTGTATCCATTAACAATAAAGTCTAATGGCTTGTTCTAATCCTTATTATATAAACAGTCATCTATTATATAACCAACAAATGGACATAACGCAAGCTAGAAAGGACAAGTTATCATATCTCAGTCAGGCAGAATTGAAATTCACCTGACTCATACAAACATACCCACAGTAAAAGCAATCACAACTTAAAAGTGGTCCATTATACCCTAGGTACCAAAGCACTATTCCAGGAAAAATGACGGCACTTCTAAATACTAAATGTAACTAATCTACAAAGGACATTGTCAATACTACATGGATAATTAATAATAACAGTATAGTGAAAACAAGGCATGGGTAGACTTCAAAGTTCATCTCTATTTCCTTGAAAAATTATTACATGATTTAATCAACAGTCCACATCTTCAGTTGGTGGCTAGGAGATTCCTTCTTTTCTCTGAAATGATAATGTGTTATGAGAAATAACAAAAATTAAAAACTAGGAATGTGTGTCCTCGAGCCAAGAAGTAACTAAAAAAAATAGAATTTAAAATGCTTGTCTCCTCAACCTTTTTACACACTAGTTATTTTTCCTGTTCAAATGTCAATGATGATAAATAAAAGCCAAATAAAATTAGAAGCAACTTCATCTTAAATCATTGACAAGAGCCTCTTTTTTTAACATCAGCTTATTTCAGTCAAGAAGCAAGGGTCAATACAGGACTATTGTTTATAATCACTGCCAATGAGAAATCACTACTCTACCAGGAGGGCCAGAAAAATCATAAAATGTGTAGTACCAAAAAGAGTCTTATAACTTATTGAGTCTAAACTAATCATTTTCTGGAACTCACATCACTTTTAATTCTGAATAACTGATTCAGATCAAATTAGCATTAACATAAAAATGTGTATTAATAGCAACCATTATATTCCTGAAACAGAAACACATACATACATACATAAAACTTCCAGACTTTTATGAATGTCCAGAGCAAAACTCAAGATTCTAACACTTTCAACACAGTTGACCCTTCCAGCACTAAACTGGATCAAATATTGTACACAAGTGAGAAAGAAACTAAAAGCAACATGTATAGTTTTTCAACAGAATTCTTCCTACTTGGCCATCACCCCCAAAACTACTCCCTCCTAAACAGCACAAACAGGGAGAAGAATAAACAGGTTCAAGACTGCTCCTAGCTATTTATAAGGAATACAAGAAAAAAGATACCTTGGAACTCGCAACACATAAGTAACACGTAAACAATCTCAGTTTCTCTTCCCTTCTGTTTTTTCTCCCCTTTCTTCCCATGTTCATTCTCTCATTATGTCACACTTTAATTTCTTTAAGCTAGTTCTTTTCTTTTCCCCTACTTCCTCACTTTTTCCATGTGGACCATCTGGTAAAACAATATCTAAGAGATGGAAATAGTTAAAAGAGAAATCAAATGGAAGGTGAAAGATGGAAAAGAGTTATAGCGGGTTATTTTTCTTAAAGTTACCCCATATCACAAAGCCCACTAATCCCTTTCCAAAGAATACACAATACCACAATATAAAGCTAAAATTATCAAGAAACATGTTTAAGAACTTAAGAAATTTATAGGATTAAAGAAAAAACTACTATATTTAAGCAAAAACAACCTTCCACTCTACAATATTGTAAAACAAACTAAATATACTAAAGTTCAAGAAAATAAATATATTTCTTACATAAGTGCTGAAAGCTTCTGATGAGGCATTGGTAAATCGAAGAGACAGGAAAAAAGCTTTCCCCTTGTTTGTTGTGACAAAGAAACTCTCCTTTCCCTGCCCCAGCACAGCCTACACACATTCCAGACATGTTAGAGGATACAAGGGCACATTATGAGGCCTGAAAGGCAGTACTTAGGACTCTGAGCACTCATCTGCAAGTAGAAAAATAGAGATAAAAAACTAGACCAGTTAATTAAATGTATTTGCCAATGCATAGATGAAGCTCAAAAGCAGACTCCCGTCACCACTGAAGTTATACTAGATGAAACAGTTACAAATGTAAAAGCATAGAACAGGTAGTTTTACAATATGGGGGAGGGGTGATCCCTACCTCACATTACAGACAAAAAATAAATTCCAAACAAAATAAAGATCTAAATATGAAAAGCCAAATTTAAAAGCAGTAAAAAACAATATAGAATAAATTAATGCAACAGAGGAAGAGTTTCTTAAACAAGACATAAAAAGCACAATCCCCAAAGAATCATAAATTTAGCTACATTAAATTTATCTGTATAACAAATGACACTACACATTAAATTTCTTAAAAATGAAGTCACAATGCCTCTAAAGAGAAATGGATAAAAGGGGAAGAAGAGTGGGAGAGAAACTTTTCACTGTATGCTCTTTTGTATTTTCTGGATTTTATATTCATGTGAACATACTATCCATTCATAATAAATAAATAAATAAATCCAAAACTCTAAAAGTAATAATAAAATACAAGATAAGCCACAGATTAAAAAAAGATGTTTGCCATGCATATAACCAGGATCAGTATTCAGAATGAATCAGTAATCCTAAAAATTAATAAGGAAAAGACACTTGACTCAACAGAAAATTAGTCAAATGACATGATTAGTAATGCAGAGAAGAGGGGACCTAATGACTAATAAACATAAAAAGAATCTCAACTTCACAAGTTGTCAGAATAAAGCAAATTTAAAAATAGTACCTTTCCTTACTCATCACTTAGCAAAATCAGATTCAGGTGGTATATTTTTATTCTCAGTTTGCTATGTTATTTATTTATTTTTTTTTAGACAGAGTCTCACTCTTGTCACCCAGGCTGGAGTGCAGTGGCACAATCTCGGCTCACTGCTGCCTCTGCCTTCCAGAGGAGATATATATATTTATTTATATATTTACTTATTTATTTAAAATTGTGTATTGGGTGTTTAATTTTATCAAATACTTATCAAAAATTTTTTGTGCATCTATTGATGATCATATAATTTTTTCCTTTATGGTAAATAATACTGATTTTCTATTGTCAAACCAACCTTGCATTTCTCAAATAACTCAACTTTGTTATGATGTATTATCATTTTTATATGTTGTTGAATTTGGTTTGCTTATAGTTTAAATTTCCCATTCATTCATAAGTGTGATTAGTCTTAAATTTTATTTTCTTGTAATGTCTTCATTAGGTTTTATATCAAGGTTGTTCTAGCCTTATACACCCAGGTGGGAAATATGTCTTTTTTTTTTTTTTTTGTCTTTTTTTTTTCAGACAGAGTCTCACTCTGTCGCCTGAACTGGAGTGCAGTGGCACGATCTCAGCTCACTCACCGCAACCTCCGCCTCCCAGGTTCAAGCAGTTCTCCTGCCTCAGTCTCCTGAGTAGCTGGGACTACAGGGCACATGCCGCCTCGCCCATCTAATTTTTTGTATTTTGGTAGAGACAGGATTTCATGGTGTTGCCCAGGCTGGTCTTGAACTCCTGAGCTCAGGCAATCTGCCCGCCTTGGCCTCCCACAGGCATGAGCCACCGCGCCTGGCCAATGTCTTATTTTTCTATTTTCTGAAAAAATTTATGTGAGGTTAGTGTTATTTCTTCTTTAAATATGTGACAGAATTGGCTGATTAAGCCATCTGAACCTAGAATTTTCTCTGTGAAAAAGTTTTTCATTACACATTCCACTTATTTTGTGTTATGGGACTACTCACATTTTCCTTTACTTCTTGTGTTAATTTTGTTAAGTTGTACATTTCAAGGAATTTGTCTATCTCACATAAACCTTCAAACTTTATCGGTATAAATTTGTATATAATATCCTCTTATCTTTTTTAATATCTCTAGGTTCCATAGTAATGTCCTCCTCTTTGTTCCTGATACTGGTAATTTGTTTTTCAGCTTTTGTTTTGCTTTTATTTGTGAGATTTAGCTATGATTGTACATATAGCTAGAGTCTGTCCATTTTCATTACTATGTAATATTCCATTGCAAATAAACAAAGCCATTAAATTAAAATTCTGCTGGACATTTTGCTTTTTTAGTTTTGGCTGTTTAGAAAATAATGTTGTGGGTTGGGTGTGGTGGCTCATGCCTATAATGCCAACACTTTGAGAGCCGAGGTGGGTGGATTGGTTGAGGCACGGTGGCTCAACCCTGTAATCCCAGCACTTTGGGAGGCCAAGACAGGCAGATCACGAGGTCAGGATATCAAGACCATCCTGGCTAACATGGTGAAACCCCGTCTCTACTAAAAAATACAAAAAACTAGCCGGGCGAGGTGGAGGGCGCCTGTAGTCCCAGCTACTTGGGAGGCTGAGGCAGGAGAATGGTGTAAACCTGGGAGGCCCAGCTTGCAGTGAGCTGAGATCCGGCCACTGCACTCCAGCCTGGGCGACAGAGGGAAACTGCGTCTCAAAAAAAAAAAAAAAAAATTTGTTTTTCAATGTAATTAGCTTTGTCAAAGTTCCAAATTCTAGCTTTGTTGAACCTCTCTATTGTATATGTTTGTTGTTTATTTCATTAGTTTCTTTTTTTTTTTTCTTCCTTTGAGATGGAGTCTTGCTGTGTCTTCTAGGCAGGAGTGCAATGGCACAATCTTGGCTCACTGCAACCTCCACCTCCCGAGTTCAAGCAATCCTCCTGCCTCAGCCTCCCCAGTGGCTGGAATTACAGGCACACATCACCATACCCAGCTAATTTTTGTATTTTTAGTAGAGATAGGGTTTCACCATGTTGGCCAGGCTGGTCTCGAACTCCTGACCTCAGGTGATCCACCCACCTTACCCTCCCAAAGTGCTGGGATTATAGGCGTGACTCACCACGCCCAGCTTATTTCATTAATTTCTGCTTTTTTTTTTTTTTTTTTTTTTTTTGAGACAGACTCATTCTGTTGCCCAGGCTGGAGTACAGTGGCACTACCCTGGCTCACTGCAACTTCTGCCTCCTTGGTTCAAGCGCTTCTCATGCCTCAGACTCCTGAGTAGTTGGGATTACAGGTGAGTGCCATCATGCCCAGCTAATTTTTGTATTTTTAGTAGAGATAGGGTTTCCCATGTTGAGCAGGCTGGTCTCAAACTCCTGGCCTCAACCAATCCACCCACCTCGGCTCTCAAAGTGTTGGCATTATAGGCATGAGCCACCACACCCAACCCACAACATTATTTTCTAAACAGCCAAAACTAAAAAAGCAAAATGTCCAGCAGAATTTTAATTTAATGGCTTTGTTTATTTGCAATGGAATATTACATAGTAATGAAAATGGACAGACTCTAGCTATATGTACAATCATAGCTAAATCTCACAAATAAAAGCAAAAGAAGCCACACACACACACACACACACACAAACATACACACAGACAACTACGTACTATATGATGACATATCAAATTTTAAAAATAAACGAAACTAGTATTTAGAGGTACTTGCTTAAATGGTAAACTGTAAAGAGAAGCAGAAATGTATTTACCATAATATTCAGGATAATGGTTACCTTTGGTGGACAGTGATTAAGAGAAGGCATGAAGGTATGAAAGAGTTCCTGAGGCCGGGTACGGTGGCTCACGCCTGTAATCCCAGCACTTTGGGAAGCCAAAGCAGGTGGATCACGAGGTCAGGCGGTGGAGACCAGCCTGGCCAACATGGTGAAACCCCCGTCTCTACTAAAAAATACAAAAATTAGGCCGGGCGCGGTGGCTCAAGCCTGTAATCCCAGCACTTTGGGAGGCCGAGACGGGCGGATCACGAGGTCAGGAGATCGAGACCATCCTGGCTAAAACTGTGAAACCCCGTCTCTACTAAAAAATACAAAAAACTAGCCGGGCGAGGTGGCGGCGCCTGTAGTCCCAGCTACCCAGGAGGCTGAGGCAGGAGAATGGCAGGAACCCGGGAGGCGGAGCTTGCAGTGAGCTGAGATCTGGCCACAGCACTCCAGCCTGGTGACAGAGCAAGATTCCGTCTCAAAAAAAAAAAAAAATACAAAAATACAAAAATTAGGCCGGGCGCGGTGGCTCAAGCCTGTAATCCCAGCACTTTGGGAGGCCGAGACGGGCGGATCACGAGGTCAGGAGATCGAGACCATCCTGGCTAAAACTGTGAAACCCCGTCTCTACTAAAAAATACAAAAAACTAGCCGGGCGAGGTGGCGGCGCCTGTAGTCCCAGCTACCCAGGAGGCTGAGGCAGGAGAATGGCAGGAACCCGGGAGGCGGAGCTTGCAGTGAGCTGAGATCTGGCCACAGCACTCCAGCCTGGTGACAGAGCAAGATTCCGTCTCAAAAAAAAAAAAAAAATACAAAAATACAAAAATTAGCCGGGCATGGTGGCGGGCGCCTGTATGCCAGCTACGCGAGAGGCTGAGGCAGAACTGCTTGAACCCCGGAGGTGGAGTTGCAGTGAGCTGAGATCGCGCCACTGCACTCTAGCCTGGGTGGCAGAGCAAGACCCCATCTTTATTTTTTTTATTTTTTTTATTTATTTATTTATTTTTTTTTTTTTTTTTTTTTTTTTTTTTTTTTTTTGAGACGGAGTCTCGCTCTGCCGCCCAGGCTGGAGTGCAGTGGCCGGGTCTCAGCTCACTGCAAGCTCCGCCTCCTGGGTTTACGCCATTCTCCTGCCTCAGCCTCCCAAGCAGCTGGGACTACAGGCGCCCGCCATGTCGCCCGGCTAGTTTTTTGTATTTTTTAGTAGAGACGGGGTTTCACCATGTTAGCCAAGAAGGTCTCGATCTCCTCACCTCGTGATCCGCCCGTCTCGGCCTCCCAAAGTGCTGGGATTACAGGCTTGAGCCACCGCGCCCGGCCTATTTTTTTTATTTTATTTTATTTTTTTTGAGACGGAATCTCGCTCTGTCGCCTGGGCTGGAGTGCAGTGGCCGGATCTCAGCTCACTGCAAGCTCCGCCTCCCGGGTTTACGCCATTCTCCTGTCTCAGCCTCCCGAGTAGCTGGGACTACAGGCGCCCGCCTCGTCGCCCGGCTAGTTTTTTGTACTTTTTAGTAGAGACGGGGTTTCACCGTGTTAGCCAGGATGGTCTCGATCTCCTGACCTCGTGATCCGCCTGTCTTGGCCTCCCAAAGTGCTGGGATTACAGGCTTGAGCCATCGCGCCCGGCCAAGACCCCATCTTTAAAAAAAAAAAAGAGTTCCTGAAGTGCTAATAACGTTCTTGTGGCTAAATCATTGAGCTATGGGAAAAGGGGAGCATTTGAAGCAAATATGGCAAAATTTTTTTTTTTTTTTTTTTTTTTTGAGGCGGAGTCTCGCTCTGTCGCCCGGACTGGAGTGCAGTGGCCAGATCTCAGCTCACTGCAAGCTCTGCCTCCCGGGTTTACGCCATTCTCCTGCCTCAGCCTCCCGAAATATGGCAAAATTTTAAGATTTGCTGAAGCTGGGTAATAGGAAGAGTATTGATTATATTATTCTATAAACTTGTATGTATAATCGACATTTCATGACAAATTTTTTTAAAGAAACCAAATACTGGGCTGGGCACAGTGGCTCACGCCTAAAATCCCAGCACTTTGGGAGGACGAGGCGGGCAGATCACGAGGTCAGGAGATCGAGACCACTCTGGCTAACACAGTGAAACCCCCAGTCTCTACTAAAAATACAAAAAATTAGCCGGGCGTGGTGGCAGGCGCCTGTGGTCCCAGCTACTCCGAAGGCTGAGGCAGGAGAACAGCATGAACACAGGAGGCGGAGCTCGCAGTGAGCCGAGATCACGACACTGCACTCCAGCCTGGGCAACAGAGCGAGACTCTGCCTCGGAAAAAAAAAAAAATAAAGAAACCAAGTAGTTTTGGCTTCAATCTCACTTCAATTTGATATAAATATTATAGAAAATCAAAGTATATACTAAAGATTAATTTCCTTATCATAAAAGTTTTTACATAGATGGCCAGAAGCAGGAAAATTAGTAGCTAGGTATGTAGGCATACAGAAATAACAAGGGCTCTGGGCAACTATCCCAAAGAATGATAGAGGTAAGATCCCTCAAAAAGAACAATTTGGGGCAGGTGGCCTGCAGGAGATTGACAGGATGTTGTGCATGGCAGCGTTCCTCTGGATACCAATGCTGAGGACACCATGTCAGGGCTCTCCTGCCCACTGCTGTGGGTCGCCCCTCCAAGATAACCCCAGTGCCAGTGACATCCTTCCCATCAGTCACCACTCCAGCACCAGAAATCTATGAAGGCTGCAACAGCTGTGTTTCCTGTTTTAAAGCACTGTTAATAATACCTGCTTTTAGATAGAATGTAAAGAAGATAAGAGCTACTGTTCACATAATTCAACAGTTAGAGACTGTGGTGTGGTGAACGGGACAGACTTCTGTTCTGTGCCAACTGCCACTCTGGTGCCAATCAATTCCACAGTGACACATAGATCCAGTGTTTCACACTCAGTGAACCTGAGCAGATTTGCTGAGGCTTTGTACGTTGAGTTCACAATGACTTTTTATGGATTTTGTGGAAATCTTGGGAAATACAGAAGCCTAAAGGAAATTATAACTCCCAGTATCCCAAGTTAAAACCACAACTCTGCCTTTCTCTTCTACAACTCCCACCACAGTTACTACATCAGGTACAACAAATACCACTTTCACTCCAACCTCACAATCTGTGCAGAAGTCTACTTTTGATGCAGCCAGTTTTTCTGGAAGAACTGTCCTTGTCTTTGGTATACAGGCTATAGTTTTCTTTCTTTATAAATTCTACAAATCTAAGAAACAAACTTACACTCTGTAAACAGACCATCACACTGATAAGGACTGGAGATTCATTCACGTAACTCACTGAAACCAAAATACTATCTTTCAAGATGTCCCACATGGAAGACGCTATTCCAGGATCTTTCGATTTCCAAAAGATGCATATAAGCTATTTGAAAGCATCATCCCTGAAGAAAAAAATCAGTGAAATCATTTTGTTCAACAGGAAAATTTTAAATATTCTGCACGAATCCTTGTGGCAGTCTTCTTTTATTTTAAATGGTTGCTGCTTTGGGATTATGTTTCTTTTCTTCTTGACAAGCCAAACGTAACTTTCTGTAAGTGACAGAAAATGCTGTCTTGTACAGACAATATCAGGACTCTTAGCAGTTTAAATTTAGTCACTGCATTATTAAAGCCTGAAAGCTGCATTATTTTCATCCTAACTCAAGATATAATTTAGTGAACAGAATTGAGAAGAGTGTGCCAAATGAGTATCAATCAGGTGGACTGTGCCCTATCATGTCAAAGTGGCATAAATTTATCAATCTAGTAATACTAAAAAAATAGTAATTTGTATAACCTACTTATAGTCTACAATTACCACTTTTACCACTAGATGGAACCCTACATGTAAGGTGATATGCTCAGTGAAAGGACTGGAAACAATCCACAGTCGAAAAATCAATTACAGAAAAATGAAATGCAAGTGCTTCTAAGACATGTTGAAGCCATGAATCTGCAAAATTCAAGGCAGTTAAAAAAAAAAAAAAAAAAACTGCATCCTGCAGATGTATCTTTTGGCTGACTATACCAAAACTGCATACCCACAAAACTAAATGTTTCCTCCCTGGTGAATTGCCTAACTTGATTTGTTTTCCAAGAACCACAACCTTGGCAAGATTTATCAAAATACGAGCTATATTTAAAGTTGTCTAAATCTGATTTACCACCCTGAGAGAAGTATTCACTCTCTCTTACTGCTTTTTCAACTCTAAAAGGCTCTGAAACATGGCTTTAACTGTGTCACTTTGTTGGAAAGCTGTTAGATAAGAAATACAACTATCAAAGAAAAGACTGTAGTCTTCCCTCTTTCTACATATCAAATTTAAGCCAGTATCATGAAAGTTGTACATAGAGAAGAGAAAACTAAACAGGCCCTATATGCCCAAGCTGGTGGTGCTTTTTAATATCAGAGACAGTTCAACATTAATAAGGAGTACCACAATTCAGGGAACGATATCCAATTTCTTAGATAAAATTTTTGAAACATTTATACCCTAAGGTCTGCCCTTAAGAATAGCTGTGCAATGTTTTGTAGTATAAACTACAAAATTATCTCTAATTTAGACTCCAAAAGTCTGAAAATATATTTGGCCCCTATATTTGATCTCAACCTGAACAACTTTCTTTCTTGCTTGCTTGTGTGTGTGTGTGTGTGTGTGTGTGTGTTTTATTTTTGTTTTCTTTTTTTTGAGACTGGGTCTCCCATTGTTGCCCAGGCTAGAGCACAATGGCACAATCATGACTCACTGTAGCCTCAACTGCCTGAGCTCAAGCAATTCCCCCACGTCGGCCTCCCAAGTAGCTGGGACCGCAGACATGCACCACCAACACCTGGCTAATTTTTTTTACTATTTGTAGACACAAGTCTTTCTATGTTGCCCAGGTCTCAAATTCCTGGGCCCAAGTGATCCTCCCACCTCGGCCTCCCAAAGTGCTGGGATCACAGGCATGAGCCACCATGCCTAGCCCAAATTTCAAACTAATAATACATCTTAACCAAAATTAAATTGGCAAACTATTCTGAAATGAAAAAACTCTTGATTGCCTACCTTCTTAACCTAAACATTTTTGGAATCCTAATCTAAGATTCTGCCCAATGGAATGACAATGTAATATTCTCAGTCAAGAATGATGAGTATCAATAATGCCAATTTATTGACTTATTTATTTGCTTGGTAATTTTTATCTTTTTGGGTGTCATATGAATAAGCATTAATTCTGTTGCTGACACCTTCCTTAATTTTCCTCCCTCACGCTAGTGTACAATGGGAAGAAAGTTATTTGTATTAAGAAAGTAACGGCCGGGCGCGGTGGCTCAAGCCTGTAATCCCAGCACTTTGGGAGGCCGAGACGGGTGGATCACGAGGTCAGGAGATCGAAACCATCCTGGCTAACACGGTGAAACCCCGTCTCTACTAAAAAAATACAAAAAACTAGCTGGGCGAGGTGGCGGGCGCCTGTAGTCCCAGCTACTCCGGAGGCTGAGGCAAGAGAATGGCGGGAACCCAGGAGGCGGAGCTTACAGTGAGCTGAGATCCGGCCACTGCACTCCAGCCCGGGTAACAGAGCCAGACTCCGTCTCAAAAAAAAAAAAAAAGAAGTAACATCTGGCCGGGCGCGGGGGCTCACGCCTGTAATCTCAGCACTTTGGGAGGCCAAGGCAGGTGGATCACGAGGTCAGGAGTTCAAGACCATCCTGGATTACATGGTGAAACCCTGTCTCTACTAAAAATATAAAAAAAAATTAGCCGAGCGTGGTGGCAGGCACCTGTAGCCCCAGCTACTTGGGACGCTGAGGCACGAGAATGGCGTGAACCCGGGAGGCAGAGCTTGCAGTGAGATCGCGCCACTGCATTCCAGCCTGGGCAACAGAGCGAGACTCTCAAAAAAAAAAAAAGAAAGAAAGAAAGAAAAAAAGACAGTAACATCTGGCACAGTGGTTCACATCTATAATCCCAGCACTTTGGGAGCCCGAGGTGGGCAGATGATTTGGGGTCAGGAGTTCGAGACCAGCCTGGCCAACATGGTGAAATCCCATCTCTACTAAAAATACAAAAAAATTAGCTGGATGTGGTGGTGCACACCTGTAATCCCAGCTACGAGGGAGGTTGAAGAAGGAGAATCACTTGAACCTGGGAGGTGGAGGTTGCAGTGAGCTGAGATTGTGCCACTGCACTCCAACCTGGGTAACAGAGTGAGACTCCATCTCAAAAACAAACAAAAAAGGCCAGGCACAGTGTGGCTCATACCTGTAATCCAGCACTTCGGGAGGCCAAAGAGGGTGGATCACCTGAGGTCAGGAGTTTGAGACCAGCCTGGCCAACATGGCAAAACCCCATCTCTACTAAAAATACAAAAATCAGCCAAGTGTGATGGCAAGCGCCTATAGTCCCAGCTACTCGGGAGGCTGAGGCAGGAGAATCACTTGAACCTGGGAGGCGGAGGTTGCAGTGAGTGGAGTTGCACCATTGCACTCCAGCCTGGGTGACAGACCAAGACTCTGTCTCAAAAATAATAATAATAAATAAAAGAAAAAAGATAACATCAAAATTCCCTATTAATTTGGAAAAAGTTCTATAGGATGCTTCACTGACAATACAGTCTCTTACCATTTATCTAAAAAATATTTGCTCCTCAGAAAATTAGAGTCAATGCTTCATGAGCCTCTCTTTTCCTACAGTTTTTGTTTTTGTTTTTGTTTTTTTTTCCTGAGACAGGGTCTCACTCTGTTGACCAGGCTATAAAGCAGTGTGCAATCACAGTTCACTTCAGGCTTGAACACCTGGGCTCAAGGGATCCTCCCACATCAGCCTCCCAAAGTGTAAAGACTAAAGGTGTGTGCCACCACACCTGGCTGATTTTTTAATTTTTTTGTATAGCCCAGGGTCTCACTATGTTGACCAAGCTAGTCTCAAACTCCTGGCCTCAAGCGATCATCCCAGCTCGGCCTCCCAAAGTGCTAGCATTACAGGCATGAGCCACTGCACCAGGCCTCCTACAGACTTTTAAGTGCCATGAGTCTCAGGCAATTAAAACTAGAAGTACTTCTATGTATGATCAGATTAGGTCCTAAAAGACTACTTCTATATTCATTTGTTCCAAAGTCCAGAGTGACACATACTATCCAAGAGACAGCTAATGGTTTTTGTTCTGGCATATGACTTGTTCATATCTACAGAAGCTCACAAATTGAAAATTTTTAAGAGTTTCTGGAGGCCGGGTGCAGTGGCTCATGCCTGTAATCCCAGCACTTTGGAAGGCCAAGGTGGGCAGATCATGAGGTCAGGAGATCGAGACCATCCTGGCTAACACGGTGAAACCCTATCTCTACTAAAAAAAAAAAAAAAAAAAAAAGAAAATGCAAAAAATTAGCCAGGCCTGGTGGCGGCCGCCTGTAGTGCCAGCTACTCAGGAGGCTGAGGCAGGAGAATGGCGTAAACCCGGGGAGGCGGAGTTTGCAGTGAGCCAAGATCATGCCACTGCACTCCAGTCTGGGTGACAGAGCGAGACTCCATCTCAAAAAAAAAAAAAAAGTTTCTGGCCAGGCACAGTGGCTCATGCCTATAATTCCAACACCTTATGAGGACAAGGTGTCAGGATCACTTGAGCCTAGGAGTTCAAGACCAGTCTAGGTGACATGACGAGACTCTGTCTCTACAAAAAAAAAAAAAAAAAAGAAAATGTTTTTAAATTAGCCAGGCATGATTGCTTGAGTCTATGGTCCCAACTACTCAGGAGGCTGAGGTGGGAGGATCACCTGAGTCCAGGAGGTCAAGGCTGCAGCAAGGTGTGTTCTTGCCTCTGCCACTCCAGCCTGAGTAATAATAGAGCGAGACCCTGTCTCAAAAAAGAAAAGACTTTCTATACTTTTAGTCAGCCAGAAGTATTCAGTATTCCACAAACTTAATCATAAATCTTTTCACCAACCAGCATAGGAAGATGAATTGCTTTTCTGAGATATATGGTACCCAAACAAGAAATTAGTCACTCATGTGTCATTTAAAATCAATCCAATCATGATCTACTGACTGCTTTGTAACTTTAAGGTATTGTAAGGTATAGGGACAAAAATTAAGGTAAGTCTCTGGCCTCCAGGAATTGAAAATTCACTAAGTGCTACACGATTTCAAATAGTAGCTGAAGACCACAACACAAAAGATGATACAAGATCATTAACAGCCAAACGCATGATACAAACAATAAAGGCTCCAAGAATTCAGGAGAGGCCAGGCGCGGTGGCTCAAGCCTGTAATCCCAGCACTTTGGGAGGCCGAGACGGGCGGATCACGAGGTCAGGAGATCGAGACCATCCTGGCTAACACGGTGAAACCCCGTCTCTACTAAAAAATACAAAAAACTAGCCGGGCGAGGTGGCGGGCGCCTGTAGACCCAGCTAATCGGGAGGCTGAGGCAGGAGAATGGGCGTAAACCCGGGAGGCAGAGCTTGCAGTGAGCTGAGATCTGGCCACTGCACTCCAGCCCGGGCGACAGAGCCAGACTCAGTCTCAAAAAAAAAAATTCAGGAGAGAGACTCTTTCACCCATATACAAGAGATGTGAGCTAGATCTTAAAGACGAGTAGGATTTAGACAGTGGGGGAAAAACGATAGCTAATACTTAAGGTGCTTTTTGGTTTCTTGGGGTTTTATTAAGAAACATAAAATGGTTTCACCACACATTAGTGGTCGACCCTTTTCAAAACATAAATTTAAAGAGAGGTACACGGGGAGTTACAGAGACAACACAGTGGACATCTGCTGCTTTTGCCTTCCCAATATCTATTTTCCCCTTCCTCTGATAACAGCACCCCCATTTTCCTTTAAGCAATAAACTTCTCAGCCAGGCGCAGTGGCTCACACCTGTAATCCCAGCACTTTGGGAGGCCAAGGGGGGCGGATCACAAGGTCAGGAGATGGAGACCATCCTGGCTAACACAGTGAAATCTCGTCTCTACTAAAAATACAAAAAATTAGCCGGGCATGGTGGCACCCGCCTCTAGTCCCAGCAACTCGGGAGGCTGAGGCAGGAGAATGACGTGAACCTGGGAGGTGGAGTTGCAGTGAGCCAAGATCGCGCCACTGCACTCCAGCCTGGGTGACAGAGCGAGACTCCGTCTCAAAAAAAAAAAAAAAACTTCTCCCCATCTTTCAAATCTATGTGATCTGGTGGTCACTGGCTATGAGCATGTCACCCAAGCTTAACCAACTGAAACATTCTGTTCCCTTCACGAATCCAGGCAAAGGCCCACAAGTCAAACTAGGATAAAAAGTCTCAACTCCAAGACTCTTGTGAAATTCTAAAATTGCTAAGTTGGTGGGATATAAGACTGACACCGTTGGTGGTCCATTACTGCCACTTTTTATACAGAATCTGCCTTCTTAGGAAGCAAAAACAGAGGAAACTAGATCTAAGACAGTAAAGAGGTAGATATCTAGTGACATTGAGATTTGAGATTTTCCATACAGATTAAACCATACTTGATTTATCCCCTAGGCTTTTCAGTTTCTTGAGCCAATTATAGAGTCTCTTTTTGCTTAAGCTAGTTTTAGTTTCTATCACATATAACTGAAAGAATCCTAACAAATATGAATGTGTAAGTCTGTTTGTCCCAGTATGAATCAGAGCCCTCCCTTCTGTATCTTCCCCTTCAGAGCAATGTCTCTGCCATTCAGTCAGCCATGGCCATGCCATCTCCAGCAAGGTCTGGAACTCTGCCCTAGGGGAATCTCTTCCTTGTACATTCTATCTCAGCTGATTCCTGTATCTATTTCTATATTTTTTAGAGATCTCTTTACTTCTTACTAGCCAATCCCTTGTTACTCGAATCCTCAGTTATAGTTAATAACTTATTAAACGTTCTCTGTTTAAATTACTATGTAGTTTCTTTTCTCTTTTTTTTTTTTTTTTTGAGACAGAGTCTCACTCTTGTCACCCAGGCTGGAGTGCAATGGTATGATCTTGGTTCACTGCAATCTCTGCCTCCCGGGTTCAAGCGATTCTCCTGCCTCAGCCTCCCGAGTAGCTGAGATTACAGGTGCCTGCCACCACGCCTGGCTAATTTTTGTATTTTTAGTAGAGATGGGGTTTCACCATATTGGCCAGTCTGGTCTCGAACTCGTGACCTCAGGCAATCCGCCCACCTCAGCATCCCAAAGTGCTGGGATTACAGCGTGAGCCACCGCGCCCGGCTATTACTATGTAGTTTCTATGGCCTAGTTGAACTTAGTTTATATCAGGTAATAGTAGCAAAACATCAGCACAAAATAAATAGACTCCAGCATCTGTGGAAACAACCCATCCTAAAAGATGGTTAGTAAAAGTGTAGGTGAAAGTGTTCACTGAAGGTGACCAGAGGGCATCTTCGGGAGCAGTGTGGTTCCCCGGATACCTCGCAGGCTTTGGGGCAGACAATCTGGGCTTTGATTCTGAGTCTGCCACTTCATAACCATTCTCAGTCTCAGTTTCCTCATCTCTAAACTAAGTATAATAATTCCTCATGGGGCTGCAGTGAGGACTAAAAACGAAAATAATTGTATTCCAGCCGGGCGTGGTGGCTCACGCCTGCAATCTCAACACTTTGGGAGGCTGAGGTGGGCGGATTGCCTGAGGTCAGGAGTTCGAGACCAACCCGGCCAACATAGTGAAACCTGGTCTCTACTAAAAATACAAAAATTAGCCGGCATGGTGGCGAGTGCCTGTAGTCCCAGCTACTCGAGAGAATTGCTTGAACCTGGGAGGCAGAGGTTGCAGTGAGCTAAGATCATGCCACTGTACTCCCGCCTGGGCAACAGAGCAAGACTCAGTCTCAAAAAAGAAAAAAAAGAAAGAAAGAAAATACTTGTATTTCAATCACTCTTTTGCTGTACTGTTTCCAACCGGAAATGATGCACTTATTGGGAGGAAATTGTGAAACCAAGATAGAAATCAAGTCTTGGATAGGTCACATTTTAGATAACAAAGTTTAAGACTCAGAAGGAACCAGACATGGTGGCTCACACCTGTAATCCCAGCACTTTGGGGTTCCAAGGGGGAAGGATGGCATGAGCCCAAGAGTTTAAGACCAGCCTGGGCAACATAGTGAAACTTCATCTCTATCAAAAAAAAAAAAAAAACTGTCTCAATGTTAATAATGGTTGTATCTATCTGGTAAATTGGAGTGGCTTATTTACTTTTTTCCTACATATTTTTCTTTTTTCTTTTTTTTTTTTAGAGACAGGGTCTCACTCTAGCACCCAGGTTGGAGCACAGTGGTATCATCATAGCTCACTGCAGCCTCAAGCTCCTGGGTTCAAGCAATTCTCCCACCTCAGCCTCCCCAGTAGCTGGGACTACAGGTGCACACCACCACACCTGGCTTTTTTCTCTTATTTTTATTTGTATTTTTTGTTTTTTGTTTTTGAGACAGAGTCTCACTCTCTTGCCCAAGCTACAGTACAGCGGTGCAATCTCGGCTCACTGCAACTTCTGCCTCCCACATTCAAGCGATTCTCCTGCCTCAGCCTCTTGAGTAGCTGGGATTACAGACATCTGACACCACGCCCAGCTACTTTTTGTCTTTTTAGTAGAGACAGGGTTTCACCATGTTGGCCAGGCTGGTCTGGAACTACTGACCTCAAGTGATCCCCCCACCTTGGCCTCCCAAAGTGCTGGGATTACAGGCGTGAGACACTGAGCCCAGCCCCGGGTTTCTTTCTACATATTTTTCTAGCCTTCTGTAGTAAATATTATATAAGTTTATTTCATAGCGGGGAAAGAGGGGAAAAAGTATATACTGGGTTTTTTTTGAGGCAGGGTCTTGCGCAGTTGCCCATGCTAGAGTGGTAGCATAATCACGGCTCACTGTATCCTCAACCTCCCAGGCTCAAGCAATCCTCCTGCCTCAGCCTCCCTAGTAGCTGAAACCACAGGCGTGTGCCACCATGCCTGACTAATTTTTTTTATTTTTAGTGGAGACAATGTCTTGCTAGGTTGCCCAGGCTGGTCTCAAACTCCTGGGCTCAAGTGATCCTACCACCTCAGCTTCCCAAAGTGATAGGATTACAGGTGTGAGCCACCACTCTCAGCCAAACTATACACTCTTAACAAAAAAGAAAGAAAAAAAAAAGTATATATTCTTTTTTTATACTTTTTTTTTTTTTTTTCCTGTGAGACTGAGTCTCACTCTGTTGCCCAGGCTGGAGTGCAATGGTATGATCTCAGCTCACCACAACCTCCACCTCCCAGGTTCAAGCAATTCTCCTGCCTCAGCCTCCCAAGTAGCTGGGATTACAGGTGCATGCCACTGCACCCAGCTAATTTTTTGTATTTTTAGTAGAGACAGGGTTTCACCATGCTGGCCAGGCTGGTCTTAAACTCCTGACCTCAGGTGATCTGCCCGCCTCGGCCTCCCAAAGTGCTGGGATTACAGGCATGAGCCACTGTGCAAGACCGAAAGTATAAACTCTTAAAGCTTCAATGGATTTGTAAGTTGTAGATGTTCCATATAAAAAATGGCTGGACACAGAACAATGCGAATATAGTTAACATTAATTAACTATACACTTACTAGGTAAGATGATACATGGCTATGTTTTTTAATACAATTTTTTTAAACAAATTTATTTTTTTTTACTTATTTTTTTTTAACAACAGGGTCTCAGTCACCCAGGCCAGAGTGTAGTGGCAGCATTCTAGCTTATTGCAGCCTCAAACTCTTGAGATCAAGTGATCCTCCTGCTTCAGCCTCCCAAGTAGCTGGGACTGTGGGTATGTGCCACCATACCCAGATAATTTTCTTTCCTTTTTTTTTTTTTTTTTTTTTTTCAGAGACAGAGTCTCTCTCTGTCGCCCAGGCTGGAATACAGTGGCACAATCTCAGCTCACTGCAACCTCCACCTCCCGGGTTCAAGCAATTCTCCTGCCTCAGCCTCCCTAGTAGCTGGGATTATAGGCACCTGTCACACACCCAGCTAATTTTTATATTTTTAGTAGAGACAGTGTTTCACCATGTTGGCCAGGCTGGTCTCGAACTCCTGACCTCAAGTGATCTGCCCACCTCAGCCTCCCAAAGTGCTGCAATTACAGGCATGAGCCACCACACCTAGCCTAAGCCAAATTTAATGTTTATGACAAAAAGTGTACAGATTTCCAATATCACTCTTTATAATACTACCAACCCACTTGTTCTGACCAAAGTAAACTTGTACAACAGTATCTGCTTTGCTTTATGCTTTGGTTTCATGCCACTTACCAGTTTATGCAGATTAATTTTAAAATTCTATTTTCTTCTTTCCCCTCCTTCCAAGACAGGACTTGTTTACAAATATGATCAAACTCTCAACCTGATCATTGATAAAATGTAAAATAAAACCATATTCAAGAAAATCCCCTGAAGAAATCTACTCCTCATTATCCTTCAGATAGAATTTCACAGCACAGGCCAGGCACGGTGGCTCACGCCTGTAATCCCAGCACTTTGGGAGGCCGAGGCAGGAGAATCACAAGGTCAGGAGATTTTTTTTTTTTTTTTTTTTTTTTTTTGGAAACGGAGTCTCCCTCTGTCGCCCAGGCTGGAGTGCAGTGACTGGATCTCAGCTCACTGCAAGCTCCGCCTCCTGGGTTTACGCCATTCTCCTGCCTCAGTCTCTCGAGTAGCTGGGACTACAGGCAGCCGCCACCTCGCCCGGCTAGTTTTTTGTATTTTTTAGTAGAGACAGGGTTTCACCGTGTTAGCCAGGATGGTCTCGATCTCCTGACCTCGTGATCCGCCCGTCTCGGCCTCCCAAAGTGCTGGGATTACAGGCTTGAGCCACCGCGCCCGGCAAGGTCAGGAGATTGAGACCATCCTGGCTAACACGGTGAAACCCCGTCCCTACTAAAAATACAAAAAAAACAAAAAAAATTAGCCAGGCATAGTGGCGGGCACCTGTAGTCCCAGCTACTCAGGAGGCTGAGGCAGGAGAATGGCGTGAACCTGGGAGATGAAGTTTGCAGTGAACCAAGATCGTGCCACTGCACTCCAGCCTGGGCGACAGAGCAAGACCCTATCTCAAAAAAAAAAAAAAAAAAGAATTTAACAGCACAAATACAAAACTAGATCAGATATTTAAACCAGGTTTTCTCACTTAACTTGTGCATATAAGAACAGACAAGTCTTCCTGTGATCAATAAAGGTTTAATCATTTTTCTCAAAGGAACACATTACTGTCTTATTACAGAAAAAGCAATTTAACAAAAAAGGCTCAGGCCAGGTGCAGTGGCTCACACCTGTAATCCCAACACTTTGGGAGGCCGAGGCGGGTGGATCACCTGAGGTCAGGGGTTTGAGACCAGCCTGGCCTACATGATGAAACCTGTCTACTAAAAATACAAAAATTAGCTGGATATGGTGGCACATGCCTGTAGTTGCCACTCCTCAGGAGGCTGAGGCAGGAGAATTGCCTGAATCCAGAAGGCGGAGGTTGCAGTGAGCCAACATTGCACCACTGCACTCCAGCCTGTGCCACAGAGTGAGACTCCGCCTCAAAAAAACAAGGCTCAGGAAGTCATGTTTACTAACCAGTATTCCATACCTAAGGTATATGTAAATTAACAGGATATAGAACCCTTTCCACAATCAGGCACCTCCCCTGTCCTCCAGAAACATTTCCAGGCATTCTATAGTCTGTTCCTAAGCTGGCTCTTCATGTAATAACAGTTAGCACTTTCTTTTAATGTCTCTTTTTAATTAAAAAATACTAAGCTGTGTGTATTTCCCTACTGCCAATTATGAAGAGAAGTAGCTTTATTTCATTTCCTGCTTTCACCTTTTCTCTTTGACCCTTAAAGGTCTCTGTTTATACTATTATTGGTAAAGTGGATAGTTTCTTTTTTTGTTTTTGTTGTTGTTGTTTGTACTGGGTCTCACTCTGTCACCCAGGCTAGAGTGCAAAGGCAGGATGATGGCTCTTTGTAGCCTCCACCTCCCGAGCTCAAGTGATCCTCCCACCTTAGCCTCCCAAGTAGCTGGGACCACAGGCATGCATCACCACACCTAACTATGTGTTTTTATTTTTTTATAGAGTCTCCTTATATTGCCCAGGCTAGTCGCGAACTCCTGGCCTCAGGTGATCCTCCTGTCTCTGCCTCCCCCTCCCAAAATACTGGGATTACAGGCGTGAGCCACCATGCCTGGCAGTGGATATTTTCTATTTGGGAATTCCCCTTTAGTATTGTCTGCTTAAGAGTAACTTGAAAGTATAACAAATGAAATGTGTTAAATTGTAAAGGACGATTCTACTTAATAAAGACCAGAAATGGAAGGGAGGGGGTGTTCCTCATCAACAGGTCAAAAACATAACATGGGAATCTTTATAGGCAGAGCAATGTTTCCCTGTTTAAATCTTTGGCCAGGTGCAGTAGCTCACACCTATAATCCCAACACTTTGGGGGCCAAGAGGAATGCTTGAGCCCAGGAGTTTGAGGCCTACCTGAGCAACATAGGGAGCCTCAATTCCTAGAATAAATTTTAAAAATTAGCTGAGTGTGGTGGCGCATGCCTGTGGTCCCAGCTACTTGAGAGGCTGAGGTGGGAGGATTGCTTGAGCCCAGCAGGTCGTGGCTATAGTGAGCCATGATCATGCCACTACACTTCAGCCTGGGTCACAAAGTGAGATCCAATCTCAAAAAAAAATCATAATAAGTTTTTAAAAATAAATCTTTTGGCTCGGTATGGTGGCTCACGCCTGTAATCCCAACACTTTGGGAGGCTAAGGCAGGCGGATCACCTGAGGTCGGGAGTTCGAGACCAGCCTGACCAACATGGAGAAACTCCATCTCTACTAAAAACACAAAATTAGCCAGGCGTGGTGGCATATGCCTGTAATCCCAGCTACTCGGGACACTGAGGCAGGAGAATCGCTTGAACCCAGGAGGTGGAGGTTGCAGTGAGCCAAGATCATGCCACTGCATTACAGCCTGGGCAACAAGAACAAAACTCCATCTCAAAAATAAATAAATAAATAAATAAATAAATATTTTATTAAAAGCAGTTAAAGCATTTGTAATTATTAGAAGCAGTGTTAAAATACTGATGAAAAAACAAAAAGCTGGGCAGTTCTAAATGATCACATATTCTGCATTCAATATTTAAATATGTATTCATCTGTGCAAATCAGACCATTTTTTCCTCTTCTTTATGGAATACAAGGGCCACACTATCAACAGAACATTAGAAAGATTAATACCTGCAGCCGGGTGCGGTGGCTCAGGCCTGTAATCCCAGCACTTTAGGAGGCTGAGGCGGGCGGATCACGAGGTCAAGAGATCGAGACCATCCTGGCCAACATGGTGAAACCCCGTCTCTACTAAAAATACAAAAATTAGCTGAGTGTGGTGGCATGCACCTGTAGTCCCAGCTACTTGGGAGGCTGAGGCAGGAGAATCGCTTGAACCTGGGAGGCAGAGGTTGCAGTGAGCTGAAATCGTGCCACTGCACTCCAGCCTGACGACAGAGCAAGACTCTGTCTCAAAAATAAATAAATAAATAAATAAATATTAATCCCTGCAGAGCAAGAAAGAATTTGTATTTATCACCACGAGAAAATATTTTTCTTAGAAATGACAGACTATTATTCACTAATTATTGACCACCTACACAAAGCTAAGTACTGGGAATATGTAATAAATACATATGTGGGTCCTGCCCTCAAAATGCCTTACAGAAACCCCAAACTTCTCTTCTTTATTTTTATTTTTATTTTTTTTGAGATGGAGTCTCATTCTGTTGCCCAGGCTGGAGTGCAGTGGCGTGATCTCAGCTCACTGCAACCTCCACCTCACGGGTTCAAGCAATTCTCCTGTCTCAGCCTCCCAAGTAGGTGGGATTACAGGCACACGCCACCACACTCGGCTAATTTTGTGTGTTTTTAGTAGAGACGGGGTTTCACTGTGTTCCCCAGGCTGATCTCGAACTCCTGAGCTCAGCTGATCCACCGGCCTGGGCCTCTCAAAGTGCTAGGATTACAGGCATGAGCCATCGCGCTCGGCTCACTTCTCTTTTACAATATGGAATTGATGAAATGGTTTCAGGTTCAGGTAAGATTGTGTGAATACCTACTGATCATGTAATTAACTAATACTCTCACTCAAAATTTAAATTCAACTGGGAATAGACTACAAAGAAATTCAGGCCAGGCGCAGTGGCTCACACCTATAATCCCAGCACTTTGGGAGCCTAAGGCAGGAGGATCACTTATGCCAGGAACTCAAGACCACCCAGGGCAACATGGTGAGACCCCAATTTCTACAAACAACAACAAAAAAAAAAAACACTAGCTGGACATAGTGGCATGTGCCTGTAGTCCCAACTACTCAAGAGACTGAGGAGGGAGGATCAATTGAGCCCAGGAGGTTAAGGCTGCAGGGACCTGTGATTGCACCACTGCACTCCAGCCTGGGCGACAGAAGGAGCCCCTGTGTAAAAAAAAAAAAAAAGAAAGAAAGAAAGAAAGAAAAGAAATTCAAACTACTCTTGCTATGGAATAGTATTTTATTTGTCCTCAGATTGTCACCAAAATTTAGAATTTTTTAAAGAACTGGATGAAGGATGATCTAATCAAATATATCAATCATCTCTACAGTTCCCGAGCAAAACAAAAATGATCAACCATTTATAGGCAGCTTCAAGAGTGGAAAACTCTTGTGTATCATATTTTATTTTATTTTTATTTATTTATTTATTTTGAGACGAAGTCTTGCTCTGTCATCCAGGGTGAAATGCAATGGCACGATCTCGGCTCACTGCAACCTCCGCCTGAGCCTCGAGAGTAGCCGGGACTACGGGCACCCACCACCACGCCCAGCTAATTATTGTATTTTTAGTAGAGACGGGGTTTCATCATGTTAGCCAGGCTGGTCTCGAACTCCTGACCTCAGGTGATCCGCTCGCCTCGGCCTCCCAAAGTGCTGGGATTACACGCGTGAGCCACCAAGCCCGACCCCGTATCATATTTTAAATAACACACTCAACCACGCTCATCTGGGCTCAGGAAGAAGTCGGGTCACAAAGTCATTAGTTTCCCAAGATTCTTGGAATCTCCTATTCGGTACAAATGGAACCAAAAGACGCCAAACCGAAGTATTTTACTGAGTTACGCTGGAGCAACCTAAATAAACTCAATCTATTGAATTATACCAAAAACAAAATTGCAATCAATTAAGACAACTTAGGTCTCAAGGCTAAGGCAACACCACCTCGAAATTCTCTCCTGGAAACGCTAAATCTCGGTGTGGCTGTTTAGGAAAGAACACCTGTGGAAATAAAGTCATGATGTCCTGGACTACAGATCCGTCTCACATCTGCTCCTTAGTTGTTCAACTAGGAAGAAGAAAATCTAGAGTTGTCATTATAGGCTAAGCTCAATGCTAGCTTTAAATGGATTGTCTTATTCAATCTTGACTCTTGGAAATAGGCATCCTCATGTCCCTTTGCAGGTGAAGAAACTGAAGTGGAGACAAGGTTTAAAAACTGGCCCAAGGACTCAACACCATTTCCAATTGACACTCAAATCCTTGCTCGGACCTGAATGCACTAAGTGCCTTGGGGAAGATGTGAAAAGCTGTGTGTTACAGTGAGGAATTCGCTAAACAGCCCTGGTCTTCCGTTTCCTCGCCATCAAGAGGAGTCTCGCCGCCAAGGCGATCAGCGCTGCCACCCCAGCTGGACGTCCGCAGCCAGCGCAGCGGGCGGAGCCTCCTCGGGCAGCGGCAGGACGGAGTGGGGGGCTTGGCTGGAGCCCAGCGCCGAGGCCCGTCCCCCGCGCCTCAGCCCCTGCAGGCGCGACGGTGAGAAATGCCATGGGAGAAACAAAGCCCGAACCGTGCGTCACCGTGACCCAAGGCAAAGGCGGCAGGACTAACAGCCCAAGACCGCGTTTCCCAGGAAACTGGACCAAACTCAGCTCACCTCCGGCCGGATTCGCGGGCTGGTACCTCCCCTTCACTCTGTGCCTCAGTCGCCATCTTCGTCAGCAAACTTCTTTCACCGCCCCACCTTAGGTCCCGCCCCCACATATTTGGATTGGCTAATATGTTTTCACCTCTTCCGTGCGATTGGATGACTTGACTGCCCCGCCTCAACCTGAACCGTTTAATACGTTATTGGTCTATTCAAATGACTAACCGTCATTGGTCGTTCCCAGCTCTGGCGGAAAAAAAAGGGAGGGGGCGGGGAAGACTACCTAGCCCCGAGGCCTGCCGGGAGTTGTAGTTTATCATTTTGAAGAACCCTCCGATTCCACAGACTTTCAGGTTCAAGTCAGAAATCATCAGCCTATGCTCAAATTTTGCCCTGATGTGTAAATCACGGAATTATAGAACTGTCAACTTTGAAAGTGACTCATCACGTTCTAAAATGCAAGACTCCGTACCCTGTATCTCAGCATCACACAGTATACACAATAACAAACCTACTCATGTACCCCCAAATTTAAAATAAAAGTTGAAAATAAATAATTTTTTTACAAATTTTTTATTTTATTTTATTTTATTTTTTCTGTTGAGACAGGGTTTCACCATGTTGCCCAGGCTGGTCTCGAACTCCTGAGCTCAAGCAATCCTCCCACCTCAGCCTCCCAAAGTGCTGGGATTACAGGCATGAGCCACTGCACCTGGCCATAAATTAATTAATCAACTGAATTTTTTTTTTTTTTTTTTTTTTTTGAGATGGAGTCTCGCTCTGTCGCCCAGGCTGGAGTGCAGTGGCCAGATCTCAGCTCACTGCAAGCTTCGCCTCCCGGGTTCACGCCATTCTCCTGCCTCAGCCTCCCGAGTAGCTGGGACTACAGGCGCCGCCACCTCGCCCGGCTAGTTTTTTGTATTTTTAGTAGAGACGGGGTTTCACCGTGTTAGCCAGGATGGTCTCGATCTCCTGACCTCGTGATCCTCCCGTCTCGGCCTCCCAAAGTGCTGGGATTACAGGCTTGAGCCACCGCGCCCGGCCTAATCAACTGAATTTAATTTAATTTAATTTAATGCAAGACTCGTTCTCTGTCTTGACCCGGAGAGAAATCCCTCAAGCACAGGCAGGGAGTGGCAACCTAGAAGTACTTGCTTTTAAACGTGTAGTTCAAAGCCTTCTTTCTTCAGATACTCAGCATAGCCCTGGCCATAAGTCATTTCTTTCCTTTCTTTTTTTTAGTTTTTTTTGAGACAGGTTCTCCCTCTGTCTCCCAGGCTGGATCACAGTACAATACTGCAGCATACCACCACACAGGGCAAATTTTTGTACTTTTTGTAGAGACGGGATTTCACTCTGTTGGCCAGGCTGGAGTCGGTCATTTCTGCTTCAATACACCCACTCCCTTCCAGCTTCCCAGAGAACCCACAGGGTTTGCCTCTGTGATATGAACCATGGAACCAAAAGCTGCATGATTTTGTCCCAAACTAAACTTTAATCCTCAATGGTAGGAGTAACCATAATTATCCTTGTCCTCCCTGCAGCACATACTTCTCCTAGGGATTAATTGAGGCAACATATGTGAGAACATTGTAAATTTTGAGCATTGTTGGGTTTTTTTTTTTTTCCATATTGTTTTCCTATGCTGGACTTTTCTAGGAAATTTCTGTATTGATCCTTCTGATGTCCAGCCACCTGGGGCTCTCCCTGCACTCTGCCTCCTGTTTACTAAACTGTACTGCACATGCTTCACTTTCTCAACTGTCTCAGGGCCTTTGTACATGTTGCTTTTTGTGGCTAGACCATTTTTCCACTTTTTTGGCTTTCAGGTTGAAACTTAAATGTCACTGACTCAAAGACCTCCCATGACCCCCATTGTATAAATCAATTCCTTCAGTAAACTTTCACAAAGAACTCTGTACTGTTCTTTCACAGTTCACATCACAACTCACAATTACATAGTAGTTTGTGTGACTATTTTTTTCATGTGAGGGTTCCCAGCTAGGCTTCCTGCCACAAGTGGGCAGAAACTGTATTTATTTTGTTCCCCACAGTGTCTGGCACATAATGACTGTCCAATAAATATTTTTTGAAAAATATAAGCAAGTCCTCAAACTATTACATCCAAATAAAAAATCAAATCATGGGCTGGGCGCGGTGGCTCACGCCTGTCATCCCAGTACTTTGGGAGACTGAGGTGGGTGGATCACGAGGTTAAGAGATCGAGACCATCCTGGCCAAAATGGTGAAATCCCGTCTCTACTAAAAATACAGAAATTAGCTGGGCATGGTGGCGCTTGCCTCTAGTCCCAGCTACTCGGGAGGCTGAGGCAGGAGAATTGCTTAAACCCGGGAGGCGCAGGTGCAGTGAGCAGAGAGTGCAATTGCACCTCCAGCCTGGTGACAGAGTGAGACTCCGTCTCAAAAAAAAAAAAATCAAATCACATATTCTAATATATTTTTTTTCAATTGACGAATTAATACTAAAAGTTTGATAAGGGCTAGATGCAGTGGCCTACACCCATAATCCCATCGCTTTTGGAGGCTGAGGCAGGAGGATCACCTGGGCCCAGGAGTTCAAGGTTAAAGCGAGCTATGATTGTGCCACTGCACTCCGGGCTGGGTGATAGAATGAGACCCTTTCTCTAAAAAACAAAATAAAAGTTTGATAAATGTGTCCAAATAAAATTGCATTTAGTTTGATGTTTTTTATGTTTTTTGTTTGAAACAGTCTCACTCTGTTGCCCAGGATGGAGTGTAATGGCATGATCTCCACTCACTGCAACCTCTGCCTCCCGGGTTCAAGCAATTCTTCTGCCTCAGTCACCCAAGTAGCTGGGATTACAGGTGTGTGCCACCACAGCCGGCTAATTTTTGTATTTTAGTAGAGACGGGTTTTGCCACGTTGGCCAGGCTGGTCTTGAACTCCTGAACTCAAGTGATCTACCCGCCTGGGCTTCCCAAAGTGCTGGGACGACAGGTATGAGCCACCACGCACGGTCTTACTTAGTTTGATGTTTAACAAATCATGTTTATTGAGCAAATACATGAAAAGAAACATAAAATTTAGCAAATGTATCAGTGAAATTTTTCATTGAACCCCAGATAGCCTTAGAAAATCCAGATGGGATCATTTGAGCCCAGGAGATTGAGGCTAGAGTGAGCATGTTCATTCCGCTGCACTCTACCCTGACAGAGCAAGACCCTGTCTCAAAAAAAAAAAAAAAAAAAAAAAGAGGCCAAGTGTGGTGGCTCACGCCTGTAATCCCAGCACTTTGGGAGGTTGAGGCAGATGGATCACTTGGGGTCAAGAGTTCAAGACCAGCCTGGCCAAAATGGTGAAACCCCATCTCTACTAAAAATACAAAAAAATAGCCAGGCATTGTGGCACACACCTGTAATCCCAGCTACTCAGGAGCCTGAGGCAGCAGAATCGCTTGAATCCAGGAGGTGGAAGTTGCAGAGTGCCACTGCACTCCAGCCTAGGCAACAGAGTGAGACTCTGTCAAACAAACAAAAAAAAGGCCAGGCAAGGTGGCTCACACCTGTAATCTCAGCACTTTGGGAGGCCGAGGTAGGTGGATCATCTGACGTCAGGAGTTCCAGACTAGCCTGGCAACATGGTGAAACCCTGTCTCTACTAAAAATACAAAAATTAGCCGAGCATGGTGCTGCATGCCTATAATCCCAGCTACTTGGGAGGCTGAGGCAGGAGAATCTCTTGAACCCAGGAGGTGGAGGTTGCAGTGAGCCAAGATCGTGCCACTACACTACAGCTTGGGCAATAGATTGGAGCTACGTCTCAAAAAAAAAAAAGAAAGAAAGAAAGAAAAAAGAAAGAAAGAAGAAAATCCAGGTTGCAGCAATTGCTATATATACTAAGCAAGGAACCCAAGGCTCAAATTCTGCCCTTCCCTCAAAATAGGAACTAGTTTTGTTTCTAGTCCCATGATACCCAGCACATGGACTGATTGACTGATTGAATGAAATTGATGCTTTCACAAAAGAAAAACTGTTTAAAACTTTAAAGTATTACTACTGCAACTAGGAGGAACACCACAAAACTATATTTCTGGTTCATTTGTTTTGATGAAAAATTTCACTTTTTTTTTTTTTTTGAGATGGAGTCTCGCTCTGTTGCCCAGGCAGGAGTGCAGTGGCATGATCTCAGATCACTGCAAACTCCCATCTCCCAGGTTCAAGCAATTCTCCTGCCTCAGCCTCCTGAGTAGCTGAGACTACAAGCACCCACCACCATGCCTGGCTAATTTTTGTATTTTTAGTAGAGACGGGGTTCGCCATGTTGGCCAGTCTGGTCTCGAACTCCTCACCTCAGGTGATCCACCCACCTGGGCCTTCCAAAGTGCTGGGATTACAGGTATGAGCCACCACACCTGGCCGAATCATATGTTTATATAATGTTTGGGAAAATACAGCACAGTAGTTAAAAGCATGGACTCTGGAGTTAATAAACCCAAGTTCAAATCCTGGCTCCAGAGTTTCTAGCTGTGTGACCCTGAACAAGTTACCTGACTTTCTGATTCCATTTCCTCTTCTGTAAAATGAGGATAGTAAGTCTCACAAGGGTATAGTGAAGAGTAAATAAGATAATTTCTGAAAAGCTGCTTGGTAGCACTGTGTCTAGAACATACTAAGATTAGATCAATGTTGGAGACGACATGATGAATATCAAGAATGCTAAACTCAGCCAGGCACCGGTGGCTCACACTGGTAATCCCAGGACTTTGGGAGGCCGAGGTGGGCGGATCACAAGGTCGGGAGTTCAAGACCAGCCTGGCCAACACGGTGAAACCCCCGTCTCTACTAAAGATACAAAAAAAATTAGCCAGGTGTGGTGGCACGTTCCTGTAATCCCAGCTACTTAGGAGGCTGAGGCAGAAAGAATCGCTTGAACCCGGGAGGCGGAGGTTGCAGTGAGCCGAGAATTGCACTCCAACCTGGGCAACAGGGCAAGACTCTGTCTCAACAAAAAAAAAAAAAAAAAAAAGAATGCTAAAAAAATGCTAAACTCGCTGGGCATGCACCTGTAGTCCCAGCTACTGCTGAGGCGGGAAGATTGCCTGAGCCCAGGAGCTCTGTATTGCAATGCACTATGCCTATGGGGTGTCTGCACTAAGTGTGGCATCAACGTGGTGACCTCCCAGGAGTGGGGGCCACCAGGTTGACTAAGGAGGGGTGATACAACCTAGGTTGGAAGCAGAGTATATCAAAAACCCCATGCTGGCTGGGCACAGTAGCTCCCGAGACCAGCCTGACCAACATGGCGAAACCCCGTCTCTACTAAAAATACAAACAATTATCCAGGTGTGATGGTGGGCACCTGTAATCCCAGCTACTCGGGAGGCTGAGGCAGGAGAATTGCTTGAACCTGGGAGGCAGAGGGTGCAGTGAGCAGAGATTGTGCCACTGCACTCCAGCCTGGTCGACAGAGTAAGACTCCGTCTCAAAACAAAAACAAACAAACAAAAAAAACCTTATGCTGACCAGTAGTGGAATTGTGCCTTTGAATAGCCACTGTACTCCAGCCTGGGCAACATAGTAAGACCCTGTCTCTAAAATAAATAAAGAAATAAAAGAATGCTAAACTCCCTTCTCTCCCTTCTCGGATAACACATCTATCTCCATGGCTGTGTGATAAGGACCACACATTACATCACAGTTACAGTTTAATCAATTACTCTAGAGAGAAAAGTGTTTCTCCTCAAAACCAACTGTTCTGCTGTAACTTCTGATTAAAAGCAAGTATCATCGCTGAGTGCTGTAAAAACACAAACTCAGCTGACAAGCCTTTGTTTCTGCAAGGGTATCATGACTTCCCTGAAGTCATCCTTGCTGTCTATTTAGGTACAGATTGTCAGCCTGGTGATAAGTGTGTACAGCATGAATTCAAGGCAGTTCAGAAAGTTATCTTGTTTTCAACAGCCTAGTTCAACAAAAGGTCACAGAAAGGTAGCCCCAGCCCTCAAGCAGTTTACAGTAGATTCAGGGAGACAAAATGAACACATGTAAGTCACATACCACAGAAGATAGTTTAGAATTACGGGGGCTGGGTGGGGGCTAAACATCAAAGTAGGGAGCAGACTCCTAGGCATTCAGAAGTGTGGAGAAGGAAGGAAGCCAAGACTGTCAGAAGGGTTTAGGAGCAAGCCCATGGACTTGAGTCTGCCATGAATGTCACTACAACTCCATCTACCTACCCCACAAGCCTGCGAGCTTTGGGGGCAAAAGTGGTGTTCTAATCATCTTTGTTTTTCCAGGCCCTAGCCTCCATGGCAAGGAAAAAGGGAGGGAGGAAAGCTGGGAAGGAAGTCAACAAAGGAACATGTTGGAAAAGGAAGAAAATGAAGATCTGCCCCTGACCCCACTTCTAACTTCACCCTTCAACAGTGCAGATGACTCGCAGCCCTTGATGCATCTTTGTGTTTTATACTTTTATTCTAGCTCTGCCCTCTGTTTAAATTAAAGCAAGCCTTTTTTTTTTTTTTTTTTTTTTGAGATGAAGTCTTGCTCTGTCGCCCAGGCTGGACTGCAATGGTGCGATCTCAGGTCACTGCACTGCAACCTCTGCCTTTCAGGTTCAGGTGATTCTCCTGCCTCAGCCTCCCTAGTAGCTGGGACTATGAGTGCGCACCACCACACCCGGCTAATTTTTATATTTGTAGTAGAGACAGAGTTTTACCATGTTGGCCAGGCTGGTCTTGAACTCCTGACCTCAAGTGATCCACCCGCCTTGGCCTCCCAAAATGGTGGGATTATGGGCATGAGCCACCGAGCTGGGCCTAAAGCAGGAAATTTTGATGCCGGCATCAAAATACAAAAGCATCATGTGCACAATAAACATTTCTGAGCCTTGTATCGGTTTCTAATCTTGTTAGGGATGGGGTGAGAGTGCCTACTAAATATCTTTTAAAAAATGAAAATCTAGGCTGGGCGTGGTGGCTCACGCCTGTAATCCCAGTACTTTGGGAGGCTGAGGCTGGCAGATCACGAAGTCCAGAGATCGAGACCATCCTGGCTAACATGGTGAAACCCCGTCTCTACTAAAACACAAAAAATTAGCTGGGTGTAGTGGTGGGCACCTGTAGTCCCAGCTACTGGGGAGGCTGGGGCAGGAGAATGGCATGAACCTGGGAGGCAGAGCTTGCAGTGAGTCAAGATCATGCCACTGCACTCCAGCCTGGGTGACAGAGCGAGACTCCATCTCAAAAAAAAAGAAAATCTAGGCTGGACACGGTGGCTCACACCAGCACTTTGGGAGGCCAAGGCAGGTGGGTCACAAAGTCAGGAGTTTAAGACCAGTCTGGCCAACATGGTGAAACCGTGTCTCTACTAAAAAAAAAATACAAAAATTAGCTGGGCATGATCGCGGGCATCTGTAATCCCAGCTACTCAGGAGGCTGAGGCAGGAGAATCACCTGAACCCGGGAGATGGAGGTTGCAGTGGGCTGAGATCACGCCATTGCACTCCAGCCTGGGCAACAAGAGCTAAAATGTAATTGTTCTCTTGTCAAAATAGCCAATACTCCCACCAAAATATCACATGGTTACCTGGAATACTAATTGCCTTCTTTCTTTGCTCCCTAACTTGTATTCATTATAAAACCATCTTTGAAATTACCATTTAGCCGGGCGCGGTGGCTCAAGCCTGTAATCCCAGCACTTTGGGAGGCCGAGACGGGCGGATCACGAGGTCAGGAGATCGAGACCATCCTGGCTAACACGGTGAAACCTCGTCTCTACTAAAAGAATACAAAAAAACTAGCCGGGCGAGGTAGCGGGCGCCTGTAGTCCCAGCTACTCGGGAGGCTGAGGCAGGAGAATAGCGTAAACCCGGGAGGCGGAGCTTGCAGTGAGCTGAGATCCGGCCATTGCACTCCAGCCTGGGTGGCAGAGCGAGACTCCGTCTCAAAAAAAAAAAAAAAAAAAATGAAATTACCATTTTAATGGCTTTCTTTTCACCTGTTAATATTTCTTTTTTTTTCTATAGACAGGGTCTCACTATGTTGCCCAGGCTGGTCTCAAACTCCTGTCTTCAAGTGATCCTTCCACCTTGACCCTTCACAGTGTTAAGATTACAGGCATGAGTCACCACATCCAGTCACCTGTTAATATTTAGTGCTTTTCTTTTTTTATTGTTTAATTATACAAGTAATACAGAAAGATATTTTCATTATTAAAAAACTCAGGTAATATGAATAAAACTTTACCCTTGTCTACATTCTAGTCCCTCTAAGAAACCACTATTTTCAGTTTTATGTGTGTCCTTCCAGATCTTTTTCTATATAATATTTTAACTCAACAAATATTTATTGAGTGTCTACTATGTGCCAGACACTGTCCTAGGCCTGGGAATATAGGTATGAACAAATAAAGTCCTTCTCTTTTAGCATTTCACTATAATGGTAGCACACATGTGTATAGAGAAATACATAATTTTGGCTAGGCACGGTGGCTCATGCTTGTAATCCCAGCACTTTGGGAGGCTGAGGCGGACAGATCACCTGAGGTCAGGAGTTTGAGACCAGCCTGGCCAACTTGGGGAAACCCCGTCTCTACTAAAAATACAAAAATTAACCAGGTGTGGTGGCACATGCCTGTAATCCCACCCACTTGGGAAGCTGAGGCAGGGAGAATCGCTTGAATCCAGGAGGTGGAGGTTGCAGTGAGCCGAAATCACACCATTTCACTCCAGCCCGGGTGACAGAGCGACACTCCGTCTCAAAAAAAAAAAAAAAAAAAGGTGTACATAACTTTGTTTTAATTTTTAAATAAAGAGTGATATACTGTACTGTCCTTAGACATGTATTATGGAGATCTTTCCACATCTATGTGCATAGTTCTGCCATTACTTTTTTGAACTGCTGCATGGTATTCCACATTGTAGATGTTTCTGCATTTATTTAAACCATCCCCTCTAATTGAACATTTATGTATATGTCAGGCAAGGTTGCAAGCACAGAAAATGGACTTGCCTAATAGAAACAGAAACTGGATTTGTTGGAAGGAAACTAAACTGAAGAACTGCCTGGAAGAAAAGGGGCTAGAGAGCAGGAAACCCAGCTGAGGTCACGCCATCCAGATCTGTCCACTGCAGCAGGTTCCCCTCCACCGAGTGCCCATTTATCCTTTGGGTTTGCCACTCCCTGGAAAGACAAGAGTGTTGAGTGAGAACGTCTGGCAGGCCGAACGTCTGGCAGGCCGAGCCTAAGTCTCATGCCTCCGCTGTCTGTTGGGAGGAAAGCCTTGCCTCCCACTAGAATTCTCCCTGTGGAGAAAACCCCCAAAGTGGGGAATAATTAAGAGACACACATTTCCTACAATTCCTTCTCAATTTTTTGCCTCCCAGGTCTCTTTGTGTACACAACCACATGTTTATTCAGGGCTGGGGCAAAACTTAATGCCCCACGAGTAGATCACCCGAGGTCAGGACTTCAAGACCAGCCTGGCCAACATGGTGAAACCCCATCTCTACTAAAAATACAAAAAATTAGCCGGAAGTGGTGGCAGGCGCCTGTAATCCCAGCTACTCCGGAGGCTGAGGCAGGAGAATTGTTTGAACCCGCGAGGCAGAGTTTGCCGTGAGTCAAGTTGAGATTGCGCCACTGCACTCCAGCCCGGGCAACAAGAGCAAAATTTTACCTCAAAAAAAAACCAAAAACTTAACGGCCCGGTCTTCTTTGGATACACCAAAGACTCTAGCATCTACATCATTCCATATGCAGAAAAAAAGAAAACCATCTTCAGCTTTGCTATGGAATGCTCTTCAAGACTGACCACAAGGCCAGAGAGTGGGAAAAGGGACTCAGTGAGGTGAGGGAAGAAGAACCAACTCGGTACTGCTAAAAACATTCAGTGCTGGAACTCCAGGATAAAAACTCTGGAGGTCACTTTCCCTAGCCAGGAGAACTACAAGCTGGGAAAGGTCACTGGCAGGAAGCTGGCAGAGAGGATTGAAAGCACAGGCAGTCACATAGCATTCTGATGGGGACTCGGCCATCTCAGGCACTGAGCTCAGTGTCGGGGCTATGGAGAAGAAGTCCTGGATCCTACACTCACAAGGCTCGCAGACTGGGGCCCGAGGGCAAGGGTGCTATGCCATCTGGGCCACAACAGAGCAAAGGACTGAACTCTCCAAAAGCAAGAAGACAGTCCCAGAAAATAGGCCTGGCATGGGGACCAGGTCTGAGGGAGGCATGGGTGACCCTGAGCCTGGCAGAGTGAGCGGGAAAGCCTGCAAACACACCAAACATTTGAAATCTCTCCGGCTGCTGTGGTTTGAATGTCCAATTTAAAACTCATGTTGTCTAGGTGCAGTGGCTCACGCCTGTAATCCTTGCCCTCTGGGAAGCCAAGGCAGGCGGATCACCTGAGGTCAGGTATTCAAGACTAGCCTGGCCAACTGAGTGAAACCCCGCCTCTACTAAAAATAAAAAAAAAAACACACACACACATTAGCTGGGCATGATGGCTCGCGCCTGTAGTCCCAACTACTTGGGAGGCTGAGTCAGGAGAACTGCTTCAACCCGGGAGGTGGAGGTTGCACTGAGTCAAGATCACGCCACTGCACTCCAGCCTGGGTGACAGAGCAAGTCTCCACCTCAAAAGAAAAAAAAACTAATGTTGAAAGTTAAACCCCAATGTGGCAATATGGAAAGGTGGGTCCTTCATGAATGTATTAATCCATTCACAGATTAAGGAATGAATGAATGGGTTAATAATTAGTGGGTTGCCATGGAAGGGGAACTGGTGGCTTTATTTATTTATTTTTATTTAGTTATTTATTTTTGAGATGGGGTCCCATTCTGTCACCCAGGCTGGAGTGCAATGGTGCAACTATGGCTCACTACACCCTCAACCTGGGCTCAAGCAACTCTCCCACTTCAGCCTCCCAAGTAGCTGGGACTACAGGCAAGCATCATCATGCCCAGTTAATTTTTATTTTTTATATTTTTTTTGTAGAGACACGTCTTGCTTTCTTGCCCAGGCTGGTCTTGAACTCCTGGCCTCAAATGATCCTCCCACCTTGGCCTCCCAAAGTGCTGGGATTATAGGCATGAAGCCACCACACCAGGCCAAACTGGTAGCTTTACAAGAACAGGAAGATAGGCTGGGTGTGGTGGCTCACGCCTGTAATCTCAGCACTTTGGGAGGTCGAGGTGGGTTGATCACCTGAGGTCAGGAGTTTGAGACCAGCCTGGCCAATACGGTGAAACCTTGTCTCTACTAAAAATACAAAAAGTAGCCAGCTGTAGTGGTAGGTGCCTGTAATCCCAGCTACCCAGGAGGCTGAGGCAGGAGAATCGCTTGAACCTAGGAGGCAGAGGTTGCAGTGAACTGAGATCATGCCATTCCACTCCAGCCTGGGCAACAAGAGCAAAACTCTGTCTGGAAAAACAAAACAAAACAAAAAAAGACCAGGCGCGGTGGCTCACACCTGTAATCCCAGCACTTTGGGAGACCAAGGTGGGCGGATCACGAGGTCAGGAATTGAGACCATCCTGGCTAACATGGTGAAACCCCGTCTCTACTAAAAATACAAAAAATTAGCTGGGCGTGGTGGCGGGCACCTGTAGTCCCAGCTACTCTGGAGGCTGAGGCAGGAGAATGGCGTAAACCCGGGAGGCAGAGTTTGCAGTGAGCCGAGAACATGCCACTGCACTCCAGCCTGGGCGACAGAGCAAGAGAAAAAAGAAAACAGAGATGGGATTTCACCATGTGGCCCAGGCAGGTTTTGAACTCCTGACCTCAGGCAATCTGCCCACCTTGGCCTCCCAAAGTGCTGAGATTACAGTCATAAGCCATTGCACCGGGCCTAATTTAGGGTGTTTTTTTTTTGTTTTTTTGTTTTTTTGAGATGGAGTCTCGCTCTGTCGCCCAGGCTGCAGTGCAGTGGCGCAATCTCGGCTCACTGCAACCTCTGCCTCCTGAGTTCAAGCGATTCTCCTGCCTCAGCCTCCCAAGTAGCTGGAACTACAGGTGCGTGCCACCACACCCGGCTAATTTTTTGTATTTTTAGTAGAGACGGGGTTTCTCCATGTTAGCCAGGATGGTCTCGATCTCCTGACCTCGTGATCTGCCAGCCTCGGCCTCCCAAAGTGTTGAGATTACAGGCGTGAGCCACCGTGCCTGGCCTAATTTTTGCATTTTTAATGGAGATGGGGTTTCACCATGTTGGCCAGGCTGGTCTCAAACTCCTGAGCTCAGGTGATCTGCCCACCTCGGCCTCCCAAAGTGCTGGGATTACAGGCGAGAGTCACTACGTCCGGCCAAAAAAAAAGCCACAAAAACTAGCTGGGTGCTATGGCTTGCACCTGTAGTCCCAGCTACTCTCAAGGCTGAGGCAGGAGAATCGCTTGAGCTGCGGAGGCAGAGGTTTCAGTGAGCTGAGATCACACCATTGCACTCCAGCCTGGGTGACAGGAGTGAAACGCTGTCTTAAAAAAAAAAAAAAAAAAAAAATCAGAAATAAAGGAAATTGTCCTTCAGCCCCTCAGGCTTAAACATCCCCATCCAGGGATCTACAGTCATTCCCATCCATGTGACTTACCTTCTTTCAGAGTTATCAAAAGAGCTGCTTTTGTTCATTCATTTACACTATAACGTGAATTAAATACAAAACTACTTCTTCTGAAATATGTGAATTTATTTGTGCATTTATTTATTTATTTTGAGATAGAGTCTCACTCTGTCCCCCAGGCTGGAGTGCAGTAGCACAATCTTGGCTCACTGAAACCTCCACCTCCCAGGCTCAAGGGATCCTCTTGCCTCAGCCTCCAAAGTGGCTGAGATTGCAGGTGCTTGCCAGCATGCCTAGCTAATTTTTATGTTTTTAGTAGAGATGGGGTTTCACCATGTTGGTCAGACTGGTCTCGAACTCCTGGTCTCAGGTGATCCACCAGCCTCAGCCTCCCAAAGTATTGGAATTACAGGTGTGAGCTACCACCCCCGGCCTGAAATAAGGACTCCTTCCAATTGTGAAAGAAAATGCTTGTTGCCCAGTTAACATAATTCCACATAATCATTTTGATTAGAAAACCTGTACAACTTCTGGAGAACTCAAGAGCTCTGTCCCCGGCTGCCATTTTACATTTGCTGCATTTCTAGATGTGTTTATATCATTGCTTGAGTGGTGGTGTCTTCTCCCACTGGAGTGTAGCTTCAGGACTTAAGAATCTTTCGGCCAGGGACAGTGGCTTCCGGCTGTAATCCCAGGACTTTGGGAGGCCGAGGTGGGCAGATCACCTGAGGTCAGGAAGTTGAAACCAGCCTGACCAATATGCTGTCTCTACCAAATATATAAAAAGTAGCCCGGCGTGGTGGCGTGCACCTGGAATCCCAGCTACTTGGGAGGCTGAGACAGGAGAATTGCTTGAACCCGGGAGGCAGAGGTTGCGGTGAGCAGCGGAGATGCGCCATTGCACTCCAGCCTGCCCAACAAGAGAGAAACTTGGTCTCAAAAAAAAAAAGGATATTTTTATTTTAAGGCTAGTCAAGTGATACATTTGGCTTTACTTAACCAACTATTTGTTGAATGAATAAAGGAACAAATGAATCAAACCAAAGATTCCAGGCCGGGCGCCCTGGCTCACCCCTGTGATCCCAGCACTTTGGGAGGCTGATGCAAAAATAAAACAATTAGTCAGGCGTAATGGCGGGCGCCCGCAGTCCCAGCTACTTGGGAGGCTGAGGCAGGAGAATTGCGTGAACCCGGGAGGCAGAGGTTGCAGTGAGCCGAGATCGCACCACTGCACACTCCAGCCTGGGCTACAGAACCAGATTCTGTCAAAAAAAAGAAGAAAAAAATCCATAGAAACAATGAGATTATTTAGATCTTATGGAAAAAACACATCCTGCCTACATTGGACATAGGATTTTGTTTTGATGCATGCAGCATCTCTGTAGAGGTTCTCTGCTTCCCCATCCTGTCCATGTGTTTTAGGTGACACTGATCCCATTTCTGGCTACAGGAGTGGGCAAGTGACATAGACCTGGCAAATCAGAGGAACCTAACCTCTAGATTCATGGATCTGACATTCTAGACCAGCCCAAGTCACTATAGAAAGGAGGTATGTGGCAAGGGCTCACTTGGAGGAACCAAAGAGAGTGGGAGGAAAGAGAGAGGGAGGAACCACTGACTCTTGGTGAGAGCAGAGACAGCTGCATGGAGGAGGTTTGTAGCTGGACTAAGATTTAGATGGGGAGAATTGAGGGAGGGCATTCTCTACACAAAGAGCAGGACCAAATATGGGGTGATAGGAACATGTAAGATGCTTTTGAAAGCTGGCAAGGGCCCAGTTGACAGGAGGAAAAGGTTTATGTGGGGGTGGAGGACAAGATAAAGTTGGAGGCATGGACCAGGACCAGCCCCTTGAGAGTTCTGGACACTGTGTTAAGGAGTGGAGGAGTTTACTCCAGAGGCCATGTGGACCTGTTCAGAGGGGAGGTCGTGGGTAACCTGAGCAGGGTTAGGCATTAGGAAGTTGATCTGTCAGAAGAGTGGATTAAAGGGAAAGAGGCTGGGGCTCCGACCCAAGACGCATGAGCCTGGCCAAAAAAACATTAAGGGCATCGGGCAGTGGGACCGAAATAGAACCACCAGCTGAGGCACTGAAGAAAGAATCAGTGTGCCCTGAGGAACATAATAAGGCAGAACTAAAAGACCAGATTCCAGAGACTGGGTTATGGCATCTGGGTAATGGTTTGAGAAGGGCAGGCTTTGGCATCAATCAAAACTGAGTTTGAATCCTGGCTCTGGCACTAGAAGTTTGTGTAATTCTGGGCAAGTTTACTTATTTCTGGGCCTTGGTTTTCCTATCCATGAAAAGAAATAATAATACCAAATTCAGAGGTTTTTGGAAGACTAAATGATATAATATCTTTAAAGCAATTTTCAGGGTCCAGGAATAAAATAAATATCCAATGTAGCTAGTGCGTACAAAGTTGCTTTTGGGAGTGATGCAAATGTTCTAAAATTAGATTACGGTTACACAACTCTGTAAATATCTAAGAACCATTGAGTTGTATACATTTTTTTGTGTGTGTGAGGGGTGTCTCGCTCTGTCGCCCATGCTGGAGTGCAGTGGCGCAGTCTCGGCTCACTGTAACCTCCACCTCCTAGGTTCAAGTGATTCTCCTGTCTCACCCTCCCAAGTAGCTGGGACTACAGGCACACGCCACCATGCCCGGATAATTTTTGTATTTTTAAAAATGTTTGTTGTTTTGGTTTTTTTTTTTTTTTTTTTTGAGACAGTCTCACTCTGTCGCCCAAACTGGAGTGCAGTGGTGCAATCTTAGCTCACTGCAACCTCTGCCTCCCGGGTTCAAGCAATTCTCCTGCCTCAGCCTCCTGAGTAGCTGAGATTACAGGTGCATACCACCACGCTCGGCTAATTTTTGTATTTTTAGTAGAGATGGGGTTTCACCATGTGGTTCAGGCTGGTCTCGAACTTCTGACCTCATGATCCACCTGCCTCAGCCTCCCAAAGTGCTGGGATTACAGGCATGAGTCACCGCAGCCAACCAAAAAAAAGTTTGTTTGGTATTTTTTGCTCACATGATCCTCTATTGAAATATTTTGTTTTGTGCTTCTTTGCTAGCTGGGCATATTCCATAGCACCACTGTTGATGTCATCTATGATGTCATGAGGGTGGCGGCCATCAACATTACAGCCCACAGACTAGGGACTTCCCAGGATTTCTTTTTTTTTTTTTTGAGATGGAGTCTTGCTCTGTCACCCAGGCTGGAGTGCAGTGGCGCGATCTGGGCTCACCATAAGCTCCGCCTCCCTGGGTTCACGCCATTCTCCTGCCTCAGCCTACCCTCCCCAGCAGCTGGGACTATAAGCGCATGCCGCCACAGCCGGCTATTTTTTCTTTTTTTTTTTTTTTTTTTGTACTTTTAGTAGAGATGGGATTTCACCATGTTAGCCAGGATGGTCTCGATCTCTTGACTTCATGATCCGCCCGCCTTAGCCTCCCAAAGTGCTGGGATTACAGGCGCGAGCCACCACGCCCAGCCCCCAGGATTTCTTTAATGTTTCCAGAGTTCTCTGGCTAAAGATTGGTGACACCTCTGTCAAGCAATGTTGACGATCTCAACAAAAGTGATATTCCCACTGTGTTTAATGTGTTTCTGTTTCTTCTGTCTCTTGATGGTTCCTTGAGAGCTTTGATGATCAGGGCAGAGGCAGAAGACACCACCTCAATCTGGGCCCATCTCTTCTGAATGTTCAGTTTCACTGTAATCCTCAGGACTTTCCAGTCACCCCTTGCCTTGGCAATGTCATCACCAACCTTTTTTAGAGACAGACCCAGGGGGCCGATCTTGGGGGCCAGTGAAGAAGTGGCACCGACTGCACCCCCAGTGCACCTCAGGTATACGACTTTAATCTTGTTGGGGTCGAACTTTGGTGGCATGGTAGAGGCGCCTGGTGTTGGATGAACCCAGATTCAGGATAACCAAAGAAAGTTGCACCTTGGCCTCTTCTGAGCCAAAAGCTGAATGCAAAAAATGTATTTTTAAAAATAAACAAACAGGGCCAAGCATGGTGGCTCATGCCTGTAATCCCAGAACTTTGGAAGGCCAAGGCAGGTAGATCACTTGAGGTCAGGAGTTCAAGACCAGCCTGGCCAATATGATGAAATCTCGTCTTTACTAAACATACAAAAAGTTCACTGAGTGTGGTGGTGCACCTGTGGGAGAATGGCTGGAACCTGGGAGGCGGAGGTTGCAGTGAGCTGAGATCAGGCCACTGAACTCCAGCAACGAGAGCAAAAACTCCATCTCAAAAAAAAAGATCCAGAGGTAGGCAATCCAGGACCATGTTTGGGGCTTTCAAAAGACCCCGGCAACAAAATAAAAGAAAAAGAGACAGGCTTGCCCCCTTCCTCACAGGGTGACTTTACAAAGGTGTCACATAATATGGCCCACTTGGCTGGGTGTGGTGGCTCATGCTTGCAATCCCAGCACTTTGGGAGGCCAAGGCGGGCAGATCACTTGAGGTCCGGAGTTAGAGACCAACCTGACCAACAGGGAGAAATCCCATCTCTATTAAAAATACAAAAATTAGCCGGGCATGGTGGCAGCATGTCTATAATCCCAGATACTCAGGAGGCTGAGGCAGGAGAATCGCTTGAACCCGGGAGGCAAGGGCTGTGGTGAGCCAAGATCGAGCCATTGCACTCCAGCCTGGGCAACAAAAGCGAAACTCCGTCTCAAAAAAAAAAAAAAAAATATATATATATATATATTATATATGTATATATGTGTGTGTGTGTATATATATATGTATATATATCCCACTTATATTTCATTGACCAGAACTTAATCACATGGCCCCATTTGGCTGCAAGAGAGGATGACAAATGAGTCTTATGGCTCTGGTACAGCTACAATTTGGGGTTTATTAAAGAGGAGAACAACTCTACTACAAAGACACATGCACACGTATGTTTATTGCGGCACTATTCACAATAGCAAAGACTTGGAATCAACCCAAATGTCCATCTGTGACAGACTGGATTAAGAAAATGTGGCACATATACACCATGGAATACTATGCAGCCATCAAAAAGGATGAGTTTGCGTCCTTTGTAGGGACATGGATGCAGCTGGAAACCATCATTCTTAGCAAACTATCACAAGAAGAGAAAACCAAACACCGCATGTTCTCACTCATAGGTGGGAACTGAACAATGAGATCACTTGGACTCGGGAAGGGGAACATCACACACTGGGGCCTATCAGGGGGAGGGGGGAGGAGGGAGGGATTGCATATACACCATGGAATACTATGCAGCCATCAAAAAGGATGAGTTTGCGTCCTTTGTAGGGACATGGATGCTGAGGCAGGAGAATGGCATAAACCCAGGAGGCGGAGCTTGCAGTGAGCTGAGACCCGGCCACTGCACTCCAGCCTGGGCGGCAGAGCGAGACTCCGTCTCAAAAAAAAAAAAAAAAAAAAAAAGAAAAAGAAAAAGAAAAAAAACACTGCCTCCTCCAGACACCTATAAGCAATCATGCGGCAAGTTTGAGCATCTACTCTTCCATTCCCATTGCCACCCAGGTAGCAAGGATGGCACAGTCCCAGAAATGGGAGCACTAACTGCTTCAGCCTACATGGAGTCATCATCATGGTCCCTGAGACTTGGTCCTAACATGGCCATCTTTTACCGATGATCAACATACCATGAGAGGGCCGGGCACGGTGGCTCATGCCTATTATCCCAGCACTGTGGGAGATTGAGCTGAGCAGATCACTTGAGCCCAGGACTTCAAGACCAGACTGGACAACATCAGGAAACTCCATCTCTACAAAAAAAATCACAAAAATTAGCCGGGTGTGGTGGTGCACACCTGTGGTTACAGCTTTGGGAGGCTAAGGTGGGAGGATTACTTGAGCACAGGTGGTGGAGGCTACAGTGAGCCATGATTGTGCCATTGCACTCCAGCCTAAGCAACAGAGTAAGAGCCTGTCTCAAAAAAATGTATATCTATCTGTCTATCTATATATATATGCATACACACACACAGACACACACATACACCCCATGAGAGATTTATTGACCCTTTGTCTTCCCATCTCTTTGTTCTTTTGCAGGGGATAGAGACCGGGTCTCATTATGTTGACTGGTCTCCAACTCTAGGGCTCAAGTGATACCCCTGCCTCAGCCTCCCAGTGTTGGGATTACAGGCATGAGCCCGCGCTTGGCCTCTTCACACTTGATTCCTGTTCTAATGGTAGATCTGGCTGTACCTATCATGAACCAACATCCATCACAGAGGTTCTCAATCACCGAGCTGCCAGCCTGAGCTGTAACCATAAAAAATAATCCCATGCTTCTCTGCCTTTGGTGTTTCTTGGTTTGTGGCAACATGCTTGACATATTGCCACATGGTATTCTCCTCATGTGTCTGTGTCCAAATTTCCTTCTTTTTATAAGGATACCAGTCCCTTCATTAGGTCCCACTCTAATCCAGTATGACCTCCTTTTAGTTTGATTACATCCGCAAAGATGCTATTTCCAAATAAGGTCACACTCACAGGTTCCGAGTAGATAGAAATTTAGGGGAAGCTACTCAACCCAGTATACTATTCCAGCCTCCAACCTGAGGGCTGCATCCCTCTGAACTATCTCCCTAACCTAGAGACCTTTCTCCTTTTTTAAATGACAAAATATCCTCAGGCAATGCTGTTAAATATACTTAAAAAAGGCCAGGCGCAGTGGCTCACGCCTGTAATCCCAGAACTTTGAGACGCCAAGGTGGGCGGGTTACTTGAGATTAAGAGTTCGAGAACAGCGCCGGGCGCGGTGGCTCACGCCTGTAATCCCAGCTCTCAGGGAGGCAGAGGCGGGAGGATAGCTTGAGCCCAGGAGTTCGAGACCTGCCTGGGTAATACAGCGAGACCCCGTTCTCCACAAAAAGGAAAAAAAAAAAAAAAAAAAGACAAAGAGTTCGAGAACAGCCTGGCCAACATGGTGAAACCTCATCTCTACTAAAAATACAAAAATGAGCCAGGCATTGTGGCAGGTGCCTGTAATCCCAGCCACTCAGGAGGCTGAGGCAGGAGAATCCCTTGAAATCAGGAGGCAGCGGCTGCAGTGAGCCGAGATTGCACCAGATAGCAAAACATTCTACACTGCTCCATCAGTGCTAGCTCCGAAGCCATCTAGTCATTTTAACTACTGGCTTCTAGACCCAACTGTTCTAATTCCCACCCCCACTCCCCCTTGTCTAACCGGTGGTTTATCTTTCCTGCCTAGTGAGCAGCTTCAAGACATTTTTAACTTTTGCCTTCCATGGCTTCCTCAGTTGCTAATCTACTGAAATATGTTTATTTTATTTTATTTTTTGAGATGGAATATCACTGTGTCACCCAGGTTAGAGTGCCATGGCACAGTCTCGACTCACTGCAAACTTTGTCCCCTGGGTTCAAGTGATTCTCCTGCCTCAGTCTCCCAAGTAGCTGGGAATATAGTGGCCTGCCACCACGCCTGGCTAATTGTTTTTTTCTTTTTCTTTTTCTTTTTTTTTAGTAGAGACGGGATTTCACCATGTTGGCCAGGCTGGCCTCGAACTCCTGACCTCAGGTGATCCGCCCACCTCAGCCTCCCAAACTGCTGTGATTACAGATACGAGCCGCTGCACCTAGCCTACTGAGAGGTGTTTAATATCTCATCCTCATCTCTTAACACCTCAGTTTGAGTCCCCTAATCTCTCTCTCTCTCTTTTTTTTTTTTTTTTTTTTTTGAGATGGAGTTTCACTCTTGTTGCCCAGGCTGGCATGCAAGGGCATCATCTCGGCTCACTGCAACCTCCACCTCCCGGGTTCAAGCGATTCTCCTGCCTCAGCCCCCCAAGTAGCTGGGATTACAGGCGCCTACCACCACACCCAGCTAATTTTGTGTGTATGTGTGTATGTGTGTGTGTGTGTGTGTGTGTGTTTTGAAGTGGAGTCTCACTCTGTCACCAGGCTGGAGTGCAGTGGCACAATCTCGGCTCACTGCAACCTCTGCCTCCCAGGTTCCAGCCATTCTCCTGCCTCAGCCTCCCTAGTGGTTGGGACTACAGGAGTGTGCCGCCATACTCAGCTAATTTATTTTTTGTATTTTTAGTAGAGATGGGGTTTCACCGTGTCAGCCAGGATGGTGTCAATCTCCTGACTTCGTGATCCACCCGCCTTGGCCTTCCAAACTGCTAGGATTACAGGCGTGAGCCACCGCGCCTGGCCGAGTCCACTAATCTCTTGAATTTTCTCAGTACACATCCCTCTTCCCCAGTCAGCTGAGCCTCCATTTAGAAGGCTGGGAGGTAATGAAAGAACTGGTAAAGAAGCAACCCTGGGGCCAGGCGTGGTGGCCAGGCGTGAGCCACCGCACCCAGCCCAGCCTAATTTCCCCTTTTGTTTTTCTTTTCTTTTTTTTTTTTTTTTTGAGACGGAGTCTCGCTCTGTCGCCCAGGCTGGAGTGCAGTGACCGGATCCCAGCTCACTGCAAGCTCCTCCTCCCGGGTTTACGCCATTCTCCTGCCTCAGCCTCCCGAGTAGCTGGGACTAACAGGCGCCCGCCACTACGCCCGGCTAATTTTTGTATTTTTTGTAGAGATGGGGTTTCACCGTGTTAGCCAGGATGGTCTCGATCTCCTGACCTTGTGATCCGCCCGTCTAGGCCTCCCAAAGTGCTGGGATTACAGACTTGAGCCACCACGCCCGGCCTCCCTTTTGTTTTTCTAGACAGAGTCTGTCTCTGTCGCCAGGCTGGAGTGCAGTGGCACAATCTCAGCTCACTGCAACCTCCACCTTCCTCCCAAGTTCAAGGGATTCTCCTGCCTCAGCCTCCCAAGTAGCTGGGACTACAGGCGCGCGCCACCACACCCAGCTAATTTTTGTATTTTTAGTAGAGATGGGGTTTCACCATGTTGGCCAGGATGGTCTCGATCTCTTGACCTCGGGATCTGCCCGCCTCGGCCTGCCAAAGTGCTAGGATTACAGGCCTGAGTCACCCAATTTCCCCTTTTCTATGGCTTATTGTTTCTAACACTTTATTGTAAAATTTTTCAAACAGCCAACAAAATTGAAAAATGCTGTTACCCAGCACCTAGATTCTAGTATTTTTTAAATTGAGATATATTTCATGTAACATAAAATTCAACATTTTAAAGTGTACACTTCAATAGTTTTTAGCTCTGTATATTCATTGTGTTGCACAAACATCACCACTAATTTCAAAACATTTTCTTTTTTTTTTTTTTTTTTTTTTTTTTTTTTTTTTGAGACGGAGTCTCGCTCTGTTGCCCAGGCTGGAGTGCAGTGGCCGGATCTCAGCTCACTGCAAGCTCCGCCTCCCGGGTTTACGCCATTCTCCTGCCTCAGCCTCCCGAGTAGCTGGGACTACAGGCGCCCGCCACCTCGCCCGGTTAGTTTTTTGTATTTTTTTTAGTAGAGACGGGGTTTCACCATGTTAGCCAGGATGGTCTCGATCTCCTGACCTCGTGATCCGCCCGTCTCGGCCTCCCAAAGTGCTGGGATTACAGGCTTGAGCCACCGCGCCCGGCCAATTTCAAAACATTTTCATAACCCCAAAGAGAAAACTCTTACCCATTAGCTGTTAGTCCTAATTCCCCCCTTCTCCCATCCCCTGGCAACCACTAATCTACCTTCTGTCTCTATGGATTTGTCTATTCTGGATGTTTCATATAAATAGAATTACACAATATGTTGCCTTTCCTGTCTGGCTTCGTTCACTCAGCATAATGTTTTCAACATTCATTCTTTTTGTAGCATGTATCAGTACTTCATTCCTTTTTATGGTGAATAATACTCCATTGTATGAGTATACGACTTTTGATTCATCCATTTATCAGCTGATGAATATTTGGGTTGTTTCCACTTTTTTTTTTTTTTTTTTTTTTTTTTTTTTTTTTTTTTGAGGCGGAGTCTTGCTCTGTGGCCCGGACTGGAGTGCAGTGGCCGGATCTCAGCTCACTGCAAGCTCCGCCTCCCGGGTTTACGCCATTCTCCTGCCTCAGCCTCCCAAGTAGCTGGGACTACAGGCGCCCGCCACCTCGCCCGGCTAGTTTTTTTGTATTTTTTTAGTAGAGACGGGGTTTCACCGTGTTAGCCAGGATGGTCTCGATCTCCTGACCTCGTGATCCGCCCGTCTCGGCCTCCCAAAGTGCTGGGATTACAGGCTTGAGCCACCGCGCCCGGCCTGTTTCCACTTTTTGACTATCATGAATAATGCTGCTATCAACATTTGTGTATACATTTTTATGTGAACATATGTTTTCAATTTTCTCAGGTATATAGCTAAAAGTAGAATTGATGGGTCATATGGTAACATTAACATTTTACTATACATGTTTTATCACATATCTACCTATCTATCTTTCTAATCCATCTATATTAATCCTTCTCACATTTTAGTGTACTTTGGAATAAATTGCAAACATCAGTACACCTCACTCCAAGCTCATCAGCATGTCTATTACTAGAATTCAATCTTTCTTTACAATTTATTCTCTTCATATAAAATTTACAATTGTTTTCTTTTTGTTGTTTTTTGTTTTGTTTTTGTTTTTGTTTTTTTGAGACAGGATCTCGCTCTGTTGCCCAGGCTGGAGTGCAGGGGCACAATCTTGGCTCACTGCAACCTCTGCCTCTTGGGCCCAAGCGATTCTCCTGCCTCAGCCTCCCAAGTAGCTGGGACTACAGGCGTGAGCCACCATGCCCAGCTAATTTTTGTATTTTTAGTAGAGACGGGGTTTCATCATGTTGGCCAGGCTGGTCTCAAACTCCTGACCTCAGCTGACCCACCCACCTCAGCCTCTCAAAGTGTTGGGATTACAGGCATGAGCCACTGCGCCCAGTCCACTCAATGAGTTTTAACACATGCCTAAACCTGTGAAACCCAAATCAAGATATCAACATTTAGAACATGTCCACTCTCCTGCAAGTTCCCTCTGTCTGTTTAGTGTCAGAGTGTCCGTCCTGCCCCTGCTCTACCTTTTTCAAAGGCAACCAGTCTTCTGATGTTTTCCCCACTGTAAGTTACTTTCCCTGTTCTAGAACTTCATATAAACAGAAACATATGAGGTATATCTGCTTCTATCTGGCGTCTTTCACTTAGCATACTGTTTTTAAGCTTCATTCATGTTACGGCATGCAGCAATATTCAGTCCTCTTTGTTGCTGAACTGTTTTCTGTCATCATCCTGTGTGAATGTACAATAGGTTGTTTGTCCATTCACCTGTTGATGAACACTTGGGCCATTTCACTTTTGGCTTTTATGAATAAAACTCCTTTGATGTGAGCCAACATCGTGCCACTGCACTCCAGCCTGGGTGAAAGAAGGAGACTCTGTCTCAATTAAAAAGGAAAAAAAAAAAAAAAAAAAAAAAAAGGCAGGGCGCGGTGGCTCACGCCTGTAATCCCAGCACTTTGGGAGGCCGGGGCAGGTGGATCACCTGAGGTCGGGAGTTCTGGACCAGCCTGACCAACATGGAGAAACCCCATCTCTACTAAAAATACAAAATTAGCCGTGCATGGTGACGCATGCCTGTAATCCCAGCTACTCAGGAGGCTGAGGCAGGAGACTTGCTTGAATCCAGGAGGTGGAGGTTGTGGCAACAAGAGCGAAACTCCGTCTCAAAAAAAAAAAAAAAAAAAACGGCTAGCAACTAGCAACCTAGGCCTGGCGCAGTGGCTCACGTCTGTAATCCCAGCACTTTGGGAGGCTAAGGCGGGTGGATCACCTGAGGTTAGGAGTTCGAGAACAGCCTGGCCAACATGGTGAAACCCCGTCTCTACTAAAAATACAAAAATTAGCCGGGCGTGGTGGTGGGCGCCTGTAATTCCAGCTACTCAGGAGGCTGAGGCAGGAGATTTGCTTGAACCCAGGAGGCCGAGGTTGTAGTGAGTGGAGATGAAGCCACTGCACTCCAGCCTGGGCGACAGAGCGAGACTCCGTCTCAAAAACAAACAAACAAAAAAGACTAGCAACCTCCTCCTCTCCAGCAGTCCAGGCCCCCATCCGCCCAGGATCTCGATCAAGAAACATTAATCTGTGGCCTTTCTTTGCCATTTCCAACTCTGCCACCTCCATCGCACGACAAGGTCCCCTTCTTCCTTTCCATTCCCGTCAGTTTCGTTTCCCTAATCTCCTTACAAATCCCTAGCCTGACTCTCTTTCCTTTCCATCCTCACCAGACACCCGCATGCCGGACCTCAAAAGCGCAAACGCTAAAACCCGGTTGAGTTGACGCACGGAGAGAAGGGGTGTGTGGGTCGGTGTGTGTGTGTTACTGTGTGTGTGCTTGTGTGTGGAAGAAACCAACAAGGTCCACGCTGGTGTCCATTTCTGGAAATGCCAATCGCGCCCGACTGCGTGAGCCAGGATCAGGTCCCCAGGGCGCCCTTGCAGACAGCACCCTGAGCGAAGGAGCTCAGAAGGCAATCCGGCTTCACCCAGACCCCCAGTCCCGCAGAAGCCCCGTCCCCCAGCGGCACAGCACCCCCTCCCCGGCGCGGTGGTAGGGCCCGGCGCGACGTCACCCATTGTTTACAAATCAACCAGAGCCGGCAGGATTCCGGCTCCCGCGGCTGCAGGCGCGCGGCTGGAGTGACTGGCGGGCTCCGGCTTCCGCGTCTGCCACGGCCCCGGCCCCGGCCACGGCCACGGCCACGGCCCGGGCATCGTCTTCAGCTCCGCGCCCGCTCCGCCGCGGCCCACCGCACCCGCCGGCAGCCGAGCCCCCAGCGACGCCCGCACAGCTCCGGGTGCCCGGACAGGGGGCCATGCCGTGCCGGAGGGAGGAGGAAGAGGAAACCGGCGAGGAGGCGGAGGGGGAGGAAGAGGAGGAGGACAGCTTCCTCCTGCTGCAGCAGTCGGTGGCGCTGGGCAGCTCGGGCGAGGTGGACCGGCTGGTGGCCCAGATCGGCGAGACGCTGCAGCTGGACGCGGCGCAGGACAGCCCGGCCTCGCCGTGCGCGCCCCCCGGGGCGCCGCTGCGGGCCCCGGGGCCCCTGGCTGCGGCGGTGCCGGCGGACAAGGCCAGGCCCTCGGCGGTGCCGCTGCTGCTGCCGCCCGCGTCGGCTGAGACTGTGGGCCCGGCGCCCCCTGGGGTCCTGCGCTGCGCCCTGGGGGACCGCGGCCGGGTGCGGGGACGCGCTGCGCCCTACTGCGTGGCGGAGCTCGCCACAGGCCCCAGCGCGCTGTCCCCACTGCCCCCTCAGGCCAACTTTGATGGGCCTCCGGATGCTGGCAAGCAGGGCGTCCGGCAGCCGCTGTCGGGTCCGTGCCGGCGAGGATGGCTCCGGGGCGCCGCCGCCTCCCGCCGCCTGCAGCAGCGACGCGGTTCCCAACCAGAAACCCGCACAGGCGACGACGACCCGCACCGGCTCCTGCAGCAGCTAGTGCTCTCTGGAAACCTCATCAAGGAAGCCGTGCGAAGGCTTCATTCGCGACGGCTGCAGTTACGTGCAAAGCTTCCCCAACGCCCGCTCCTGGGACCTCTGTCGGCCCCGGTGCATGAACCCCCTTCACCTCGCAGCCCTCGCGCGGCCTGCAGTGACCCTGGCGCCTCCGGGAGGGCGCAGCTCAGAACTGGCGACGGCGTTCTTGTCCCTGGCAGCTAACACGCCCGGGGTGGCCACAGCGCCAGCCTCAGACTGGAGGGCAAGGGGTTCCCCTGAGGGCTGCAATTCTGCTCAGGCTGGTGGAGAACTCTGGCTTTTGGAAGCGGGAGAAAAAAGCTAAAGACGAGGAACAGAAAAATCGCGAATGTTTCGCGCGTAACTGGGGTTGAGGGCCAAAATATTTGAAATGCAGGACTTGGCCCTATTGTAAGGCAGATTTTACGGAGCGCACCCCGCTTACAAGTCAGTAGGATTCCTTATTTGGCGTGACCCGACCTAGCCGCGGAGCGTGCAGTTCCGCGCAGCCGCTCAGTGCCCTCCAGCCCTGCGACCATGTGGCCACAATTCACGCTTCTCCGGATCGCGGTGCGCCGGAACTACTGAGGATGATGCCAGTTACTTGCTTTACCTTTTCAGGGCTGGCTCCTGATCCACTTTGGGGGAGGGGAACATGAGTAGATAATTTCAGGGTGCACCCCAAACCGCCAGACTTGAATATTTTCGACACTTAAAAAAACCATCTTGTGTCTTTGGAGGTGCTGCTTAATATCAAACACGCGGTGCCATGAAGGGACCCTTTGAGGGTTGAATAGGAGTTAACCCCTGCGCTCTCTTTGCAACTGTCTGCCTTTCTCAGAGTGGTGGGGGAAAGGCTGTACGACACGGGTGGGGACAGGATGTGGGGGCGGGGGGTATTGAATGGTGATGGAAGGGTAGAGAGGCGCGGAGTGAACCCCACGCGCTCTCTAAAGTGTATTTTCACAGCCGGCCCGCCTCTCCTCGGGTTCAAGGTCACTGTTTCCTGGGCACGCGCTGGGTTGCGGGACAGAGTAGCCGGATTCTGCCCGTGCTCGGAGAAGAGCGCAGTGTTTTTTGCAAGTGCTGGAGTCTCCTGAGGACACGCGCGCCGCCGCCACCGCGGGTGTGGGAAAGTGCGGACGTGCTGGGCGTCTGCTTCCCTATGCGACCACCGCCCCTGGCCGCGCTCCGGACTTTCACGGAAACTCCCGAGACGGAGCCCTGGGTTCCTCCTCTCCCACTTGGCTCTGCTGTCCTACTCAAGCGGGTGGCTCTGGGATCCTGGGGGCCTGGGTTGGGGGCTAGGGAGACGTCATGTGATGGGCACTCCAGGGACACACAGCCTAGCACAGCAGCTTATAATGGGCTCTCCGGGGCCATTTGCAATAACAGCTGCAATTCCCTGGATAGAGGAGTTGATTTCCTCCCTCTGCCCCTCCCCCAGCCATGCCAGCTGGCCTTTGTAAGTGCAGGAAACCGAGTAGAAAATGTGACCCTCCAAATGGAGAAGCTGCAGGCTTTGCCATTGTGAACCATGGTGAAGTGCTTGGAACATACTGTTCACTCTAAAGGCGCTGAGACTGTGTTGTTGTTCTCGTTTTTATAGTCAATGGCTTGTTCATCATCCAGATGTGGCTACTGACATATCTACACTTCGCACCGGAGTGTCTGGAATTGTGGCTATCCTGATTATAGGATTTTAACTTAACTGAAATGCCTGCTTTGAATAAATGTGTTGGGTTTTTTGTTTGGTTTTATTTTATACTTGCCATCGGTGAAAAAGATGTACAGAACACATTTCTCTGATCTCCATAAACATGAAAACACTTGAAATCCCTGTCAGCCTGGCTTGCGGATGGTAATTAGAGCGCCTTTGTGTCTGAGCAGCTCACTAGCTAGACAAGGTCTCCGCAGCTGGGTGTGTATTGGAGCTGGCATGAAATTAAATGAAAGTGAGGTCAGGTTTTGGACCAATCCCATTCGTTAAAACCTCAGAGCCTTTTGGATTACTAGTCAGTGATGGAGATGTGTTATAAAGCTGCCTCTATTAGCAAAGGACATCAGATCAGCCAGTCACTGCAGACTGGGAGGCTTATCTTTTTTTTTCTTTTCTTTTCTTTCTACTATGGCCATTAAGTGCACTTGTTCCACAAGGTGGGCCTTAAGGCTGGGGCAGCTCTTGATTAGGGGGCTGCTCACAACACGAGCCTGGTGGTAGGAAAGCTGGGTGGAAACTTAAAAAAGATTCCTCTCTTTGCCCCTGGCACATTTATACCATTCTGTCCCTAAGCAGTGACATAACAGCCCATGTCTATCGGTATAGTTCTGACTTACTTCAGTCTGTTCCCTCATGGAAGGAGCTAATTTCCTCCCTCTGAGGAAAGAGTACCCAGATTTTAAGTCCACTTCTAAAGTGGGAAGGGAACCTTGGACAAGTTGCTCTACCTCTGGGGCTTCAGTTTCCTCATCCATACAACCGGCATAATGAACTAAAAGGTGGGCCAGGCCCGACAGCTTACACCTGTAATCCTAGTAGCACTTTCGGAGGCTAAAGTTGACGACTGCTGGAGTGCAGAAGTTCAAGACCAGCCAGGGCAATATAGTGAGACCTCATCTCTCCAAAAATAAATAAATAAATGGCCGGGCACAGTGGCTCACACCTGTAATCCCAGCACTTTGGGAGGCCAAGGAGGGCGGATCACGAGGTCACGAGTTCAAGACCAGCCTGACCAACATGGTGAAACCCTGTCTCTACTAAAAATACAAAAATTAACTGAGCGTGGTGGTGCACGCCTGTAATCCCAGCTACTCAGGAGGCTGAGGCAGGAGAATCGCTTGAACCTGGAAGGTGGAGGTTGCAGTGAGCCAAGATCGTGCCATTGCACTCCAGCCTGGGCGACAGAGCGAGGTTCTGTCTCAAAAAAATAAATAAATAAGGCCGGGCACGGTGGCTCAAGCCTCTAATTCCAGCACTTTGGGAGGCCGAGACCGGGCAGATCACGAGGTCAGGAGATCGAGACTATCCTGGCTAACATAGTGAAACCCCGCCTCTACTAAAAAATACAAAAAAAGAACTAGCCGGGGGAGGTGGCAGGCGCCTGTAGTCCCAGCTAATCGGGAGGCTGAGGCAGGAGAATGGCGTAAACCCGGGAGGCGGAGCTTGCAGTGAGCTGAGATCCGGTCACTGCACTCCAGCCTGGGCGACAGACTGAGACGCCGTCTCAGAAAAATAAATTAAATAAATAAATAAATAAATGAGGCAGGAGGATTGCTTGAGCCTAGGAGTTTGAGGCAGTAGTGAGCTATGATCGAGCCACTGCACTCCCACCTGGGTGACAGAGCAAGACCCTGTCTCAAAAAAAATTAAAAGGCATATGGTGACTGGCACATGCTGGAGATAAACAGTATCTAATCCCTACCCCTTCCTTCCCAGGTGACTGTGTCCCAAGTGTCCTCATTTTCCTACAAAACAAGAGCATGCCATGATCCCAAATCTGCTTTCTGGAGTATTCTATGACTTTGAGTCCTGATTTTCTAACTCCCTTTTTGGTTCAATGCCCCATTTTCTCAAATTCACACTCAGATGCTGATGGTCTCTGAGGATTACCTTCAGAACACACCAAGCCTGCCATTTCCCACAACATGCCCAGAAAGGGCTGTGGGGGCCTCAGTCCAGTGTTCTCCAGCATGGGAAGGGTAACTATGGAGGCTCTAATACAAACTGAGGAAAAGGAGCCCCCAGAGTGCAATGGGCACCACCTCTGGGCGCTGAGCACGAGGGCAAAGTGGCCAAGTGCTGATGTCCCCTGGCATGGGAGTAGCCCTGAAGTCCCCAGTTCCCATTCTTAGTTGACGTGGGATTTATCCAAGGTCAAGGGGTTATGAGCAATCCAGGGCTTTCCATCCTTAAATAGGCTACGATTTGATGTCACTGCACTGCCTGTGCATAGTTTCTTGTAATAAGAATGACGGGTTAAGGTCAGACTCAACCTTAGGGCCCATGCAGTACAACCCCCTCCCAAAAAAGGAAAACTGGAAAAAACTAAAGCCTCTCAAGATAAGGCACTTTAGCACTCTAAACACACTATAATCCAGTAACCATCTGTGTTTTTATTTTTTATTTTATTTATTTATTTTTGAGACAGAGTCTCACTCTGTTGCCCAGGTGGGAGTGCAATGGTGTGATCTTGGCTCACTGCAAGCTCCGCCTCCCGGGTTCAAGTGATTCTCCTGCCTCAGTCTCCCGAGTAGCTGGGATTACAGGCACCCACCATCACACCCAGCTAATTTTTGTATAATTTTAGAGAAGGGGTTTCACCATATTGCCCAGACTGGTTTTGAACTCCTAGCCTCAGGTGATCCGCCTGCCTCGGCCTCCCAAAGTGCTGGGATTATAGACGTGAGCCACCGCATCTGGCCTGTTTTTTTTTTTTTTAGATCCTGCCAAGTTTTACTGTTCATCCCAAAATCTATTTTTTGCAGTAAGTCAGGATTTATATAAAGTGTGGGGTTTATTTGTTTGTTTGTGATGGGGTCTCAGTCAGTCACCCAGGAGTGCAATGGTGAGATCTCAGCTTACTGCAACCTCTACCTCCTGGACTCAAGTGATCCTCCCACCTCTTGAGTAATTGGACTACTACAGGCTCATGCCACCATGCTCGGCTAATTTTAAAACTTTTTATAGAGACAAGGTTTTGCCATGTGGCCCAGGCTGTTCTCCAACTCCTGGGCTCAAGCAATCCACCTGCCTCAACCTCCCAAAGTGCTGTGATTACAAGTGTGAGCCACCTCGCCCAGCCAGGATTTACATAAAGTATTTTAAAAGTTATATTGGGGCAGATGTGGTGGCTCATGCCTGTAATCCTAGCACTTTGGGAGGCCAAGGCAGGTGGATCACCTGAGGTCAAGAGTTCGAGACCAGCCTGGCCAAAATGGGGAAACCGCATCTCTACTAAAAATACAAAAATTAGCTGGATGTGATGGTGGGCACCTGTAATCCCAGCTACTAGGAGGCTCAGCCAGGAGAATCGCTTGAATCTAGGAGGCAGAGCGTGCAGTGAGCCGAGATCTCACCATTGCACTCCAGCCTGGGCAATAGAGCAAAGACTCTGTCTCAAAAAAAAAAAAGTCATATTAGACCATTGTATAGGTGGAAAAACAGTCCAAGGAAGTGAGCAGGGCAGAATGACCTACCAATGTTGTTTATGAAGCCAGAGGCCTAGCAAAGTCTAGAACCTAGGTCTCCCAGCTCCCAACTCAGGGCTCTTTCCAATGGCTCCATATCATCAAACATGGTCCAATATTGTTCACTGCACAACTCTGCATATAGGCTAACAGGGGAATGACATCTCTGCAGTTGCCCAAATTGGTGACCCCGCCATCGGAACCCCGGAAAATTGTGCTCCAAGTTCCTAGGCTGAGTTAGGGAATGCCATTTCCTTACAAAATGTTCAGCATCCTATGAAGACAGCTGGACACAGAAAACGGCCTGGGTGGGTCGGGCGCAGTGGCTCAAGCCTGTAATCCCAGCACTTTGGGAGGCCGAGATAGGCGGATCACAAGGTCAGGAGATCGAGACCATCCTGGCTAACACGGTGAAACCCCGTCTCTACTAAAAAATATAAGAAAACTAGCCGGGCAAGGTGGCGGGTGCCTGTAGTCCCAGCTACCTGGGAGGCTGAGGCAGGAGAATGGGCGTAAACCCGGGAGGCGGAGCTTGCAGTGAGCTGAGATCCGGCCACTGCACTCCAGCCTGGGCGACGGAGCGAGACTCGGTCTAAAAAAAAAAAAATAGAAAATGGCCTGGGTGAGATAAGAGAACAAAGGTATAAATGAAATGAAACAAAGTGAACACATACATTGGCAAATAAGGGGTTTAGAGAAAAGAATGCCACACCTCACAGAGAACTCCAGAGTCTGCCACCCCAAGATTTCAATCTAAATTAGCCATACATCTGACAATATTTGGATTCAATTTTTACCCTCTTCTGCTCTTTCTTTTTTCCAGCTTAGATGCAGAAACCTGGAGCAAAGATCAGACACCACTTTCCTATCTAGCAAAGTCTGTGTTGAAACCTGCGATCCCTTCCTTCCAATCAGGAAAGAGTTACCTTGGCAACGAAATTACTAACTCACTCAATTAGCCCCCACTTCTACCAATGCTCAGTAATCACAGACCGTCAGCCCCCGGAGAGCTCAGCCTTCAGCAGTCTGGTGCTACCGCCTCATTTAGAGATGGAAGCTCAGAGAGGTTTCCACTCCGAGGTGCACTCCACTTGAACACTGTGAAAACTGGTGCAGGCAAAGGGGCAAAACTCTTCCGAGTAGTTTCCTCCTGGTTTTCCATCATAACTGAAGGGAGAGCAATTGACCTGTCCCTCCCAGTGTTACCCAAAAGATATAATAGGTAAGAGTAGGGGCTCTGCAGGCAGCCCTCCACTCTCGGCTGTGTGATATGGAACAGGCTCAGTAAGCTCAATGAACTCATTTGCAAAATGTGGGTAAGGGTAGAGCACCTTGAAGAGTTGTGTGAAAATTAATTAAAATCAAAGAGCAAATAGTACGGGAACCAAAGAGCAAATAATAAACAAAACAGAACATTGTTCCTGAGAGATGTTGCATTAAGGCCACTTAAGAGTCTTCTGCAGAAAACCCTGCCTCTTATTGACTTTTTCAATATCTCTTAATAGGCACAAACCTGTTTCTTCTGAAGGTCAGACCAGTTTTCTGATCATGCACCCCAGTTGCATAGGTCAGTGTTAAGGGAAGTGTAGAAAAAGAGAATAAGGGTGGAGCCGGCCGGGCGCGGTGGCTCACGCCTGTAATCTCAACAATTTGGGAAGCCCAGGCAGGCAGATCACTTGAGGTCAGGAGTTCGAAACCAGCCTGGCCAACATGGTGAAACCTTGTCTCTACTAAAAATACAAAAATTAGCTGGGCATGCTGGTGCATGCTTGTAGTCCCAGCTACTTGGGAGGCTGAGGCAGGAGAATCGCTTGAACTCAGGAGGTGAAGGTTACACTAAGCCAAGATAACACCACCGCACTCCAGCATGGGCGTCTAAAAAGAGAGAGGGAAAAAACGGGTAGAGCCAAGCTAAGCCTGGAAAGCAGCTTAGGATTGGAACTGGTGGAATAGAGGCAGCAGGAATATCACAAAGGATAGGGTTGGCAGTTGGCAGTGAAGACAGCCTGGGGCCACAGCTCTTAACTCCCCCATTTCCTATCAGAAAACCAATCCTTTTCCAAAATTCAAACGCTGAAGTTCTACTTGCCTGTCCTGTCCACACCTATCTATAATCTGCACTGAGAAAACCATATAATAGGCCGGGTCTGGTAATCCCAACACTTTGGGAGGCCGAGACGGGTGGATCACCTGAGGTCAAGAGTTCGAGACTAGCCTGGCCAACATAGTGAAACCCCGTCTCTACTAAAAATACAAAAATTAGCCAGGCATGGTGGCATGTGCCTGTAGTCACAGCTACTTGGAAGGCTGAGGCAGGAGAATCACTTGAACCCATGAGGCGGAGGTTGCAGCGATCTGAGATCATGCCATTGCACTCCAGCCTGGGTGACAGAGTGAGACTCCATCTCCAAAAAAAAAAAAGAAAGAAAAAGAAAACTGTGCAATTTCTTCCCAGGAAGTGGCCTTTAAGTTCATTTCATTCTCACTCTCACATTTTATTTACTGTCATTATAGAATTATCTCAGGGACTCATATGTGAATGTCTTCTCTTCCCCAATAGATTATATATTTTGTGATGGAAGAGGAGTGGCAAGATGAAGAGGATGTTTTAGGCAGATTGTCAGGCCTCATGGCATGGGGAGTGGTCTGGAGCTGAAAGGAAACACTGATGGTCAGCCAGATCGGCTGAATGGCTGCTACAGCTCCCAGGCACCCAGGCAATAAGGAAGAGGAAAACACCAGACGTTTCCAAAAGAAAACTGGTAGGCCTCAGTTACAGTATTGTGTAGCTGTAAAATCGTGGCTCTGGAGCCAGACTGCCTGGCTCCTTCCTTGAAAGCTCCTTCCTGTGCCCTTGGGCAGGTAACTTCACCTCTCTAACCTTACCTTCAGTTGCAAAGTCCGATGATAAAAAAAAAAAGTCCCCCCCTCATAGGGTTGTTGTGAGGATTGAGCTAATGCTAGTAAAAATGCTTAGGTCACTGCCTGCAACATAGCTGCATTTAGCAACAGCCGCCAGGGTACTGGTATTTAGTAAATATTTGCAGAGCAAACAAAGGGGCAGTTTCAACAGACTGGCAGAGGCTAAAGGAGTGGGGTGCTTGGGACGTAGATGATGCGTTGTGGTGCCCACAAGTCTGAAGATGGGAAAAGAGGGACTACAGCTAAAAAGGGAAAATGGCCAAGGGAAGGATTCACTCACTCCTGTAATCCCAGTACTTTGGGAGACCGAGGCGGGTGGATCACTTGAGGTCAGGAGTTTGAGACCAACCTGGCCAATATGGTGAAATCCCGTCTCTACTGCAAATACAAAAATTAGGTGGGCATGGTGGCACACGCCTGTAGTTCCAGCTACTCAGGAGGCTGAGGTATGAGAATCGCTTGAACTCGGGAGGCAGAGGTGGCACTGAGCTGAGATCACACCACTATACTCCAGCCTGGGTGACACAGCGAGACACCATCTCAAGAAAAAAAAAGGGGTGAAATCAAAGGGAAGGTACTATAAAGGTCTAAGTTCCTGGAGTAGTGGGACGGTATGGGGTCCTCCGCCAGGGCAGGTTTGAAGGGCAGGGCTTACAGGGACTGTGGTTGTGGATGCCACACAACAGCTCCCTATGTTACTAACTGTCCTGCCACAGTGTGGCTGGAAGCTGACAGATTGGCTGCTGAAAGCATCCTTCATGCCTGGGATGGCTGGATATGTTTCTGTTGTTTTTGTGTGAATGAATTATTTGTAGCTGACGCTATAATGGAATGAAAACTAAAAGTGATAGCAAAGAGTTTACGTGTTCCCCCTTATCAACTGTTAACTGACTCATAGCAGGTAAAATCACAACCCCCACTTGATAGGCTGCCCAGGCAGTTTGTTTGACTTATTGATTTGGGTGGGTTAAAAAAAGCAAGAGCTGGTTATCATCCTGTTACCTTTGCCCTGCCTTTTGCCCATTTCTGTAACTGTCTAAATTAGATTCCATAGCCTAAGATTGGTGAAAACCGCTTTCCTATAGGTTTTCCTGGAAATCTTTCCTAGACACTGAAGTCACAAACCCCTTTCGCTGATGAACCATAAATAGTACTTTTCTTCAGCTGGGCTAATGAGGGGAGGAATCCAGTGCAGATGTTCAAAACACGCTACTTAAGGGTGCTGATGAAGGGAACTTGAGAATTAACTTCAGGATTCAAAAAAGACAGTGAAAGTCATTGAATAAGATCTGATTCCATATGCCCCAGACCTCTGTGGCCTGACTACAGAGGATATACATAGCAATTACAGATACAGCTGTGTTTGTGTTATGTGCACATGTGGACCCACATACATTCCACACGTCTACTGTTCACCCTAGTCTCCCTTGGCTTCTCTTGGTTCTACTTTTATTTTCTGTCTGTTCCTTTTGTGTAGTCTTCTTCCTCCACAGAGATTTGATGAGTTGGGTCTTTGTAAAGTGCTTAGAACACAGGCCGGGCACCCACAGGCTGGGTGTGGTGGCTCACGCCTATAATCCCAGCACTTTAGGAGGCCGAGGCAGGTGGATCACTTGAGGTCAAAAGTTCGAGACCAGCCTGGACAACATGGCAAAACTCCGTCTGTGCCCAAAAAATACAAAAAAAAAAAAAAAATTAGTCAGGTGTGGTGATGCCTGCCTGTAGCTACAGCTCCTTGGAAGGCTGGAGGCAGGAGAATCACCTGAACCTGGGAGGCAGAGGTTGTAGTGAGCTGAGATCACACCACTGCACTCCAGCCTGGGCAACAGAGTGAGACTGTCAATAAAAAAGAAAGAAAGAAAAAAAGGTGCTTAGCACACAGCCTGGCACATGGCAGGCACTACTGCACATTAGCTAGGGTTACTACTGCCCATCTCCCAGGCCCCGTTCTGTGCCCCACTCCATCCCACCCCCTTAGTCTTAACTGCCAAATCTTTATCTTAAGTCCTGAACCCTCTCCAACTCCTACTCATTTATGAGGCACCAGGCTTCTGTCCTTGTAACTTCCCATGTGAAACTCCTAACTCTCCAACCACCCCCCTCCCCCCCACACACCATTTCTCCTTATTATTTCCCTATTGCTCTGGTCCTTCTAGGCTAGACTTGCAGAATGTTATCAGGGAAACATGGGCACGGGCCCCTTCAGAAGACGAAGTTGTCTCAACTCTGTGCCCTTCCAATACAAGGGGTTAGGGATATCCTAGCCAGAATCATTCCTGAGCTAAGAATACTAGGAATGGGCTATCCCAAGCTGCAGCCCCTTGGAAACGGCCACTGCCTCCTAGACAAAGACACTTCCCCAGGCCCAGGCTCTCCACAGGCTCTGCAAATGGCTGGATCAGTAGCAAGAGGTGGGGTGTGTGAGAAGAGCATTGTGTGTAGGCTCAGACAGGGGGCAAGAGGACCAACTTAAGTGCCCTGAGTTCTGATTCTGCTCTACCACCAATAATTCCTACCTTTCACCACTGTATTTTCTTTTTAGTCTCGCTCTGTCGCCCAGGCTGGAGTGCAGTGGCCGGATCTCAGCTCACTGCAAGCTCCACCTCCCGGGTATACGTCATTCTCCTGCCTCAGCCTCCCGAGTAGCTGGGACTACAGGCGCCCGCCACCACGCCCGGCTAGTTTTTTGTATTTTTTTTTAGTAGAGACGGGGGTCTCACCGGGTTAGCCAGGATGGTCTCGATCTCCTGACCTTGTGATCCGCCCGTCTCGGCCTCCCAAAGTGCTGGGATGACAGGCTTGAGCCACTGTGCCCGGCCTCATCATTGTAAAAAGCAAAGTAGGGCCAGGCACGGTGGCTCATGCCTGTCATCCCAGCACTTTGGGAGGCCAAAGCGGGTGGATCACTTGAGGTCAGCAGTTTGAGACCAGCCAGGGCAACACAGTGAAACCCCATCTCTGCTAAAAATACAAAAGTTAGCTAGGAGTGGTGGCGGGTGCCTGTAATCCCAGTTACTTGGGAGGCTGAGGCAGGAGAATTGCTTGAACCCAGGAGGTAGAGGCTGCAGTGAACCAAGATCATGCCACTGCACTCCAGCCTGGGGACAGAGCAAGACCATGTCTCAAAAAAAAAAAAAACAAAACCGAGTGTGGTGTCTCATGCCTGTAATGCCAGCACTTTGGGAGGTCAAGGTGGGCGGATCACGAGGTCAGGAGATCGAGACCATCCTGGCCAACATGGTAAAACCCCATCTCTACTAAAAATACAAAAATTAGCTGCGTGTGGTGGCACGCACCTGTAGTCCCAGTTACTTGGGAGGCTGAGGCAGGAGAATCGCTTGAACCCAGGAGATGGAGGTTGCAGTGAGTCCAGATCACATCACTGCACTCCAGCCAGGCGACAGAGTGAGACTCCATCTCAAAAAAAAAAAAAAAGTCTTGTAAAAGGTGCCAACGAGGAACCAGGGTGCCTGCCCATAACAGGGATCAGCTCCCTCTCTACCTAGGCAAGCAGAGAAACACTCAAGATCCTGTAGGTCTCTTCCCATTGTCTGTAGTCCTTATGTGTAAGATGGAAAAATAGTGCTTACCTCATGGCACATAAAGCCATGTGGTAGTACCAAGAATGAGCAGCTATCACTTTTTGAGCAATGAAGTATCCCCTTCAAGTCCTCATTTAACCCTTCCAATTCCCCTATTAAATACTATTGTTTTACAAATCACAAGGGAAAAACTCAAGAGTCTGACTTGCCCAGCATGACACAGCGGGTGAGCAGAAAGGGCTGAGTCAACTGAGCATCAGCCTTCCCTCTGCAGCCTCAGCGTTAGGAGTGTGCTGAGCAGGAGAGGTTCCCTGGGGGCTGGTTAGTAGAGCTGGGCAAGGAAGGGGTAAGGCAGGGGCCAGGTGTGGTGGCTCACGCCTTTAATCCCAGCACTTTGGGAGGCCGAGGCAGGCAGATCACTTGAGTTCAAGAGTTCAAGACCAGCCTGGGCAAGACAGTGAGACCCCATCTCTACTAAAAATATAAAAAATTAGCCTGGCATGGTCGTATGAGCCTGTAGTCCCAGCTACTCAGGAGGTTGAGGTGGGAGGACTGTTCGAGTCCAGGAGGTTGAGGCTGCAGTGAGCCAAGATTCTGCCACTGTACTCCAACCTGGGTTACAGAGTAAGACACCATCTCAAAATAATAAAATTAAATTAAAAAGAGAAAAGGGCAAGGCAGGAACTAGGAAGGGATTCAGCAAGGGCTCTACGTCTGGGAAGACAGGGCAGAGAGAGAATGAGGAGAGAAGGAGGGCTACTGCAGTCAAATCTAACCCCCGACTGCTCAAACTAAGCCATTTTACAACTACCAAACACACTGCTGTAAAACCCTGTTTTTCTCTCCCAAGGCCATAGCTCAAGACTAGGTCAGTCTCAAAGGGGAAACCAGGCTGGCTTCGCCTGTGCCCTCCCCATTTTGCACAAAAACGTCCAGATGAAAATCCACCTCCCTCCACCACAGCACCTTTTGGCTCTCCAGCCCAGAAAGCATTTCTAGAATAACTCGTCTTTCCACAAAGGGAGTGGAAGCCCATCTTGCAGCTTCTAAAAACCTGGACTTAATTTTCGGATCTCGTGGAACAAAAACTCAGAAGCACTCAAGTACTGTGGCTCCACTAGGATTCTGTGCCCAGCGGCATTGGCCCAAACCATTTGTCCAGGTCCCCCTATTTAGTCCAAGTGCCCTCTTCGTTATTAAGAACATCCCTATATGCTTTTCTGCCCCCTCCCACCTTCCACCAAAATGCCAAACCGTGCTCCAAAACAAAAGCCAAATTTATTCAGTAGACATTTTAATTATGAAATCCTATAAATCAGGACCACCACAATTTCAGACACTCCGTTGCGAAGTGTACATCAATAGCTACATCTGGAGGATGAACAAGCCATTGAATCTTTTAAAAACTGGTTGAGCTACCTTAAAGTTTTGGGGTGGCACCTTACAAAAGCGCCGTCAAGTTTCACAAGGGTACAGCCAGCGGCTTCTCCTCTGGGAGAGTCACATTTTAAAACCGGTTTCAGACACAAAAGAAAGGCTGGCACAGGAGGAGGAAATAAATAGTGCGGGTGAGGAACCGCCAAGGCCGAGGCCCATCGCTCCATGGACGGCCAGAAGAGAGCAGAAAAACGTCCAGGGTCTCTCATGCATTCCTATAGACACCAGAAAGGGTGGAATAAGAAAGCTCAGCTGGGAGGACAGGAGAGAGACTCAAGAGATTGTTTATGACTGTTTCTGAGAAAGTTCCTGGCATGGCCATGAGTGGCCTACCGGGAGTCCTGGAAGCCGGCGAGGAAAGCACAGAAAACAGGAAGGAACTCTCCCTACACATCCCTCTCTGCCTGTTTGTGTCCTCGGGAGACTCCAAGTGGTGGTAAAGCACCGACAGGGCTCTTCTTGGAGCAAGAGAAAGAAGACTCCGAGTGAGTAAGGTCTCCCAGGAAGCCCACAGCAAACCGTGACCTTGACCACAGGTGGCAAGGTCAAGTCATTTACAAGTCCACATTCAAATCCAACTCTCCCACCTGCAAAATTCTTCACCTCCCTCCAGTCCCTTAACTGGAGTTCACATCTCCCACGTTCACCAGCCACGGAATTGGTGGGATAAAGGGGCAATGCCAACCCACCCACCACCAAACTTTTACATTCTTCTCCCCTCTGGAATTTCTTTGCACAGCAATTGTAGCACCACTTTCACTAAGTTCCTCCACAGGAAAATAACAAGAAAATGTATGCGTGTCGTTAGTTTTCAAGTATTGTTATAAAGCCATCGCGATTCCTGCCCGAGCCCTCTTTAAACAATCCAAGCTCACGACGCCCCCAAGGGCTAAGTGAGGTACAAGTCGATGCAAGTAGCTGCCATAGTTCTCCCAGTTTATCCCAGGTCCTTGGGCTTGGATGGCCCGGGAAATTCTCATGCCCCACGGACGCACCCTGGCGCACGCATTTCTCCACGCTTAAGTTTTCTCCGACGGCCTCGCCGCAGCTGGTAACTTCTGGCGGCTTGAGATCTCTCCCCACGCGCCTCCCCGCAGCCAAAGTGGTCGCTCCCAGGCTGGCGACGTCGGCTTCAGCTCATAGTTAGTAGGAACTGGACGCTGTTGGGTCTACGCAGCGGCCTCCACTTTCTCCTCCAGGAGGCTTGGGTCAGAGCAAGGAGCCTGAGGGCTGCAGGGCAATGGGGTCTGGTCCGCTGCAGCCTCCCCCGGGCCCAGGGGCGCTTGCGGGGCCCGTCGCTGCAACCGCGGCGACGGCTCGTTGGAGCCTCCGCACGGCTTCTTTGATGAGGTTTCCCGAAAGCACCAGCTGCTGCAGGAGCCGATGCGGGTCGTCGTCGCCGGCGCGTGCCCCGGCTTGGGTCCATCGTCGCTGCTGCAGGCGGCGGGAGGTGACCGCGTCCCTGAGCCATCCTCGCCGGCACGGCCCCGGCAGCGCGCTGGGGCCTGCGGCGAGCTCGGCCACGCAGTAGGGAGCGGCGCGTCCCCGCACGCGGCCGCGGTCCCCCAGGGCGCAGCGCAGGGCCCCAGGGGGCGCCGGGTCCACCGTTTCAGCCGACGCAGGCGGCAGCAGCAGCGGTACCGCCGGGGGCCGGGTCTTGTCCGCCGGCACCGCCGCAGCCAGGGACCCCGGGGCCCGCAGCGGCGCCCCCGGGGGCGCGCACGGCGAGGCCGGGCTGTCCTGCGCCGCGTCCAGTTGCAGCGTCTCGCCGATCTGGGCCACCAGCCGGTCCACCTCGCCCGAGCTCCCCAGCGTCACCGACTGCTGCAGCAGGAGGAAGCTGTCCTCCTCTTCTTCCTCCCCCTCCGCCTCCTCGCCGGCTTCCTCTTCCTCCTCCCTCCGGCACGGCATGGCCCCCCGTCCTGACACCCGGAGCTGTGCGGGCGTCGCTGGGGACTTGGTTGCCCGCGGGCGCGGGGCTGCGGGCGAAGTCGGGGCAGGGGCGGACGCGGAAGCCGGAGCCCGCCAGGCACTCCAGCCGCGCGACTGCCGCCGCGGGAGCCAGAATCCTGCCGGCTCCGGTTGATTTGTAAACAATGGGTGACGTCACGCCGGGCCCTACCACCGCGCCGGGGCGGGGGTGACGCGCTAGCAGGCGCGGAGGCGCGGGGCGGCTCGGGCATCAGCCGGAGCCGTCTCGCGTCTGTGTTCGTTGTCCCTCCAGGAGGGGGTCCGGGGCGTGGGGACTGATTTCCGACCGCCCGGGCCCGACAAGCGGTGTAGGAACTTGGCGCTTCGGAGGAGGCAGGGGTTGGTTTCTCCCACGCAGGGACACACCCACACCCACTCCGGGCCCGCCTCCTGGGCCGCAGCCTCCCTCCCCACGTGTCGGCCGCGCCTAGGCCCGCCCGGCTCCCGCCCCGCGCACCCGCAGTTCCCGGCCCCTGGCGTGGGGGAGGGGTGGGCCGCCGGGCGTCCGGCTTCCAGAAGGCGGAGCGGGGAAAGACGGAGGGAATTGGGAATGAAGAGGCTGCACCTTACTTATTTACTTATTTGTTATTTAGAAAGGATCTCTGCCGCCCAGGCTGAAGTATAGTGGCTCGAACACGGCTTACTGCAGCCTCGAACTCTGGCTTAAGCGATCCTCCCACTTCAAGCCTCCCGAGCAGCTGGGACCACAGGCGCGGCCACCTCGCCTGGCTAATTAAAAGAAGTTTTTTTGACCGGGCGCGGTGGCTTAAGCCTGTAATCCCAGCACTTTGGGAGGCCGAGACGGGCGGATCACGAGGTCAGGAGATCGAGACCATCCTGGTTAACCCAGTGAAACCCCGTCTCCACTAAAAAATACAAAAAAATTAGCCGGGCGAGGTGGCGGGCACCTGTAGTCCCAGCTACTCGGGAGGCTGAGGCAGGAGAATGGCGTAAACCCGGGAGGCGGAGCTTGCAGTGAGCTGAGATCCGGCCACTGCACTCCAGCCTGGGCGACAGAGCAAGACTCCGTCTCAAAATAAATAAATAATTAATTAATAAATAACTTTTTTTTTGTAGAGACGGGGGTCTCACTATTATTGCCCGGGCTGGACTCGAACTCTTGGGCTCAAGGAGTCCTCGCTCCTCGGCCTGCGAAAGTGGGGTTACTGGCGTGAGGCGTCGCGCCTGGCCTAAGCGGGGACGCTTTGAAGCAGAGCAGAGTCTCTCTGAGGTGAGGTCCCAGAAGCTTTCCCTCCCTCAGTCTTCAAGCCCCTGGGCCTATCATGAGAATAGGACTCACTGCCGCTCTGCTAAAGAATTCATTTTGTCTTTTTTTTTTTTTTTTAAGGTTCAAATAGAATATAGAGGATTGGCCAGGAGCGGTGGGTGGCTCATGCCAGTAATCCCAACACTTTGGGAGGCCCAGGTGGGCGGATCACCTGAGGTCAGGAGTTCGAGACCAGTCTGGCCAACATGGTGAAACCGCGTCTCTGCTAAAAATACAAAAATTAGCCGGGCGTGGTGGTAGGCGCCTGTAATTCCAGCTACTTGGGTGGCTGAGGCAGGAGAATGGTTTGAACCTGGGAGACGGAGGTTTGAGCCAAGATCACACCACTGCACTCCAGCCTGGGTAACAGAGCGAGACTCCGTCTCAAAAAAAAGAAAAAAAATATAGGGGATGGAAAAAATCTCTCATAGCACTCAAACATGGTTCACATTTAAATTTTTTTTCCTTTTTAGCCTTTGTTCTATGAAAGTGTACTATACAAATACACACATACAATGTTTTACACTTTTCCACTTTGCCTTACATCATAAACGTTTTTCATGTTGTTGCATGCACTTTGAAAACATTTTAATGATTACATAAGTTTCCATCAAGTGCCTGTGCTTTTAACATTTGCCTAATTTCACCATCATCGTTAAGTGCGTGACTAACATTTTTGTGCGTAACACTTTATTGATGATTCTTTCCTTAGAGCATATTCCCAGGAGTGGAATTTTAAGTCCCAGGAGTTGGGTATTTTAAGGTTTACTGATAAATGCTCCGGAAATCTCTTACCAAGAGTTAGGTAAATGTACTCTACCATCATTAATGTTTGAGCATACATCATTACACCTTCACTAGTATTTGAGTATTATCATTGAATTTTTTTTTTTTTTTTTTTTTGCAGATTATATAGGGAAATTTTCTCCCTTCAGTTTGCATATCTTTGATTTCAGTTAGGTAAGAGTAGTTTTCTAAATGTTTGTTAACAAACTGTACTTCCTTTCTTATGAATTGTCTATTTCCTAATAAGATTTTCCTAGGGAGCTTTTCTTATGTATTTGCATGACTCCTTTACATACCAAATGTTAACCCTTTTCTTTCATATTTTGCTGCAAATACGTCTCCAGGCTTTTGTTGGCTCTGTACAGTCATTTTTTCCCCCAGTAAAACCAAATTTTCATGTAGGCAAATTTTAAAATTCCTTTGAAATTTCTAACACGATGCTAAATTTGGAGTCTCCTTGCTGCCAGAAAGTTATTAAATATTCCATTCTGTTTTATTTAGATTTTTCAAATGCCTTGATTTTTTTTTTTTTTTCAAATCCATCTGGGATTAATTTTGGTCTTTGGTTCAAGGAGATGACATGAAATTAATTTTTTCCTGGAGAGCTTGCCAGCCAAAGGTGTATTTCTTCACTAGGAAAGAGGTGTGAGGGTAGCATAAACACAAGCTGTCTGGTGAGTTTCCAGTTGCTGGTTGAGCTGGTAGTTGTGAGGAGTGGGTGGGGCTGGGAATGTTTTGATCAGTTTGTTGTGTGAAGTCAAAAGAACCCAGAACAGGTTGTACAAAGACCTAGATCCAAGTCTCATTCCTGCCACATCCTGGGTGTGGGACTCCAGGCAAATCAGTTTACAAGTGTTTTCACTTGTAAATGGGAAAAATAATCCCTGCCCGGCCTCCCTCTGAGGATTGTTTTCAGGATCAAATGAGATAATGGGAACGGGTTTTGTCAGGCATTACACAAATGTAGGATTAGGTCCAGCGGTTTACTAACAGAGGCCTGGCTCAATTCCAGCGAGTGCCCCTGGGGAGCATCTAACATATTAATGTTGAAGATCCCCGCCATGCAGCCCACTAGGTGAAACGTACCTTGAAGGTATTACTTCCCTGCACTTGCCAGGTTTCTTAAATGCTGCCTCAGGTGTACCCTGACCTGGGATTGTGTAGGGCTTTACTGAAGTCAGTCCAGAGGCTCCCAAGCCCCACGGCGAGTTCCCACAACTAGTTCTGCAGGTTTGAGTGATGGAGACTTTCCCAGTGGGCAGCCTCCCACCTCCATCTCTGGAGGACTGTTCACACACTTTACTGATGAGGACTGAGCCATTCCCCCCGGAGAGACTGATTCTCATTTTCATTCCGATGGTACTTACTGGAGAATTTCAAGAGGAATGAAAATTAGGGGAGGGCTTTTGGATTTTAGTAGAGTTAAAATGGTAATTTTTTCCTCCTTTCTGTAAGATGATGCCTGGCTGTAAGTAGAGAAAAGCAGTTTTATGCTCCATTGACTTTAAACATTAATAGGTCTGGTTTAGCTATTGTCTCTCACCCAGCATCCCTGGAAGTTGTTTTTGTCTTCCTGTCAGGGTAATTCCAATAGTGTTCTTGGTACTATAGGAAATGGAGCTTTGAGATGGCATTCTTTAAAAAAAAAAAAAAAAAAAAAAAAATCTTCCCTTTGTAATGTTGCTTTTGTGTGAAGATTGCGATGTAAATATGCTGGGACTTGGATATTATACTATTCATTACAGAGATGAATTCATTACACAAGACCAGCTCCATTTTCTGGGGGCACCTCTCTGGAGAGCTCTGAGAGAGGGAAGTGCTGTGCTGGACCGGTGGGAGACAGAGAAATGTCCTGGATTAGGAAGCAAAATACAAGATGCTAGAAAGGCTCAGATGCAATTAAAAGTAATGAGAGGGTATCAAAAAGGGAAGCTATGAGAACTTGTGTGCCCAGCACATTGGCTCCCTGCCTGGAAAGAGACACTCTCGGACAGCATTCAGAATCACCCAGGGAAGAACAGAATTCAAGAGTTTTCTGCATTCACTTAGATTGCATTGAAATTCTCTGCAAGAAGTTTGCTTTCCACACAGACCTTGTTTCAAGTCACCTGCCCTCAGAGACAATAGCTATGGTACAGTGGGATGAACACTAGGCTTGGAAATACCACCTGGATGGGGTCACTTTATCCTTCTGTGCCTCTGATTCCTCATCTCTAAAATAGGGGACAGTCCCTTCTTTATGAAATAGTTATATTACATGAGAATAGTATGTATGGAAAGACTCATCATGTGGACCCTGAGGGTGGTGTTGGCATAGGTTCTAGGGAGTAGAAATACTCTTAGGGATGTTGAAGTTTTGTTTGTTTTTTGAGATGGAGTTTTCTCTTGTTGCCCAGGTTGGAGTGCAATGGTGTGATCTCAGCTCACTGCAAACTCTGCCTCCCAGGTTCAAGTGATTCTCCTGCCTTAGCCTCTCGAGTAGCTGGGATTACAGGCATGCGCCACCATGCCCGGCTAATTTTTTTTGTAATTTTAGTAGAGGCGGGTTTCTCCATGTTGGTCAAGCTGCTCTCAATCTCCTGACCTCAGGTGATCCGCCTGCCTCGGCCTCCCAAAGTGCTAGGATTACAGGCGTGAGCCACCACTCCTGGCCGATGTTCAAGTTTTTAAAAGGGCAAATTCTGGCCGGGCGCGGTGGCTCAAGCCTGTAATCCCAGCACTTTGGGAGGCCGAGACGGGCGGATCACGAGGTCAGGAGATCGAGACCATCCTGGCTAACACGGTGAAACCCCGTCTCTACTAAAAATACAAAAAAAAATTAGCCGGGCGAGGTGGCGGCGCCTGTAGTCCCAGCTACTCGGGAGGCTGAGGCAGGAGAATTGCCCGGAGGCGGAGCTTGCAGTGAGCTGAGATCCGGCCACTGCACTCCAGCCTGGGCGACAGAGCGAGACTCCGTCTCAAAAAACAAAAAAAAAAAAAAAAAAAAAAAAAAAAAAAAATAAAAGGGCAAATTCTAAGTTTGGTCTATCAATGGATGAATGGATAACAATTGTAGTATAGCCATATAACAATTTTTTTTTTTTTTGATACGGAGTCTTGCTTCGTGGCTCAGGCTGGAGTGCAGTGATGTGATCTCAGCTCACTGCAACCTCTGCCTCCCGGGTTCAAGCAATTCTCCTGTCTCAGCCTCCCAAGTAGCTGGGATTACAGGCACCCATGACTGCACCTGTCTAATTTTTGTATTTTTAATAGAGACGGGGTTTCACCATATTGGCCAGGCTTGTCTTGAACTCCTGACCTCAAGTGATCCACCCACCTCAGCCTCCCAAAGTGCTGGGATTACAGGCATGAGCCACCATGCACAGCCAATGCAACAAAATTTTATTCAGCCATGAAAAGGAATGAACTATTGATACATGCAAGAACATTTAAAACATGCTGAGTGAAGCCAGACACAACTTATAAGGCGGGCGCGGAGACTCATGCCTGTAATCCCAACACTTTGGGAGGCTGAGGCGGGCGGATCACGAAGTCAGGAGTTCGAGACCAGCCTGGTCAACATAGTGAAAACCCATCTCTACTGAAAATACAAAAAATTAGCCGGGTGTGGTGGCAGGCACCTATAATCCCAGCTACTTGGGAGGCTGAGGCAGGAGAATGGCTTGAACTCGGGAGGTGGAGGTTGCAGTGAGCTGAGATCACACCATTGCACTCCAGCCCAGGCAACAGTGCGAGACTCCATCTCAAAACAAACAAACAAACCAAAACCTTCATATTGTATGGTACCAATTACATGAAATATCCAGAATAAGTAAATCTATAGAGTTAAAAGCAGACTGATAGTTGATTAGAGCTGGGGGGTGATTGAGGTAGGGGGTGACTGCTAACAGGCAAGGGATATTCCTTTGGGGTAATGGAAAAATTTTGAAACTTGTTAGAAGTGATGGTTGCATAGCATTGCAGGTATACTAAATGCCACTAAAATGGCCACCCTTTGAGATCTCTAATTTTTTTTTTTTTTTCTGAGATGGAGTCTTGCTCTGTTGCCCAGGTTGGAGTGGAGTGGCATGATCTCGGCTCACTGCAACCTCCACGTCCTGAGTTCAAATGACTCTCCTGCCTCGGCCTCCAAAGTAGCTGGAACTATAGGCGCATGCTGCCATGCCCAGCCTTGAAATCGCTAATTTAAAGCAGGGCACTGGGCTGCAAGCTTATAGTCTCAGCTACTTGGGAGGCTGAGGAAGAAGCCTGGCTTGAGCCCAGGAGTTCAAGACCAGCCTGAGTAACAAAGAGAGACCACCCCCCACCAACGGACTCTGAAAAAATACATAAATAAAAGAATAAAATGGCAAAATTTTATGTTACGTTAATTTTGCCTCAATAAAAATAATTATATACTTTATGCAGTATTTGATCAACTTCTTTCTTGCTTTGTAGTTGGAACTGCAATCTATTTGCTGATGTAAAACAGTCACATCTGGCCGAGCATGGTGGCTCACGCCTGTAATCCCAGAGCTTTGGAAGGCTGAGGTGGGAGGATCCCTTGAGCCCAGAAGTTCAAGACCAGCCTGGACAACATGGCAAAATCCTGTCTCTACAAAAAAAGAAACAGTCAGACAAGGTGGGATGTGCTTATGGTCCTAGCTACTCGGGAAGCTGAGGCAGGAGGATTGCTTGAGCCCTAGAGGTTGAGGATCTATTAAGCCATGATCATATCACTGTACTCAAGCCTGGGTGACAGAGTGAGAGTCCCTGTCTCAAGAAAAAGGAAGAACAAACCTTCTTCATGTTAGTGTTGGAGATAGCAACTCCACAATGCCACTAGCACTGCACCACCGCAATAGCTATATAGATTGTTCCGAGAATTTTATTATTATAATTTTTTTTAAGACAGGGTCTCACTCTGTCCCCATCTGGAGTCCAGTGGCATGATCTTGGCTCACTGCAACCGCCGCCTCCCAAGCTCAAGTGATCCTCCCACCTCAGCGTCCTGAGAAGCTGGGACTACAGGTACACACCACAACACCCAGCTAATTTGTAGATTTTCTATAGAGATGGGGTTTTGCCGTGTTGTCCAGGCTGGTCTTGAACTTCCAGGCTCAAGCAATCCACCCGCCTCAGCTCCCCAAAGTGCTAGAATTACAGGCATGAACCACCACACCCAGCCTATTTATTTATTTTTACAGACAGGATCTCACTGTGCTGCCCAGGCTGAAGTGCAGTGATACAATCACAACTCACAGCGGCCTCAACCTCTTGGGTTCAAGCAGTCCTTCCACCTCAGCCTCCCAAGTAGCTAGGACAACAAATGCGTGCCACCACACCTGGCTAATTTTTTAAATTTTTTTGTAGAAATGAAGTCTCACTATGTTGACCAGGATGGTCTCCAACTCCTAGGGTCCAGCCATACTCCCTTCTCAGCCTCCCAAAGTGCAATTCTTCCTCCTCAGCCTCTGAAAGCCCTGGGATTAAAGGTGTGAGTCACTGCACCTGGCCCTGTTTTGAGAATTTGAAAACAGCTCTATTGTGTTAAATGCTGAACTTCTGAGGTTTGTTACAGCATCTAGCATAACCCTGACTAATGCAGGGGGATAAAGGTTATCAGGGAAAAGAGAGGTGGGGAGAGAGCAGCACTTCTAAGTACCATGAAAAAGTTCATGACATTATCTTTATGAAATTATGGCTGGCACGTAATGTCTGGGGGAGAGAAAAGAAGAGGGCATATTAAGGGTGCAGGGATGGGGGAGCTGCACTGGTCAATGCAGGGCCTGGTTATGAGTGCAGGTGGGCAAAGAGACCTGATTTGCATTTGAAGAGGAATGCACTCTACCCCTAGAAGAGGCACACTCTCCCCCTAGAGGTGCCAGGCTTAGGGGACTGACAGAGGCAGCAAATCCCAAAGATGTGAACAGAGAAGGCAAACGCCAGTTTAGGACTGATGGAAAAATTGCAGACTCTGATCAGACACAGCCCAATGCCTTCCCTCTTCTGCCACAGCCCAGTTGAGTTACTGTTGGCCTCCATTCCAGACAGCTGCCACCGTGTTTTCCAGGTCTCACAGGCCCTCTAGTTCACAGAATCCCAGTGAGTTCCTCCTACACTGGGTGGGTTGCTTCACTGAGGCAATTCTGAGTGTCCCTCCCTGGGTAATGTGGTTTATTGAGGAAAAGAAAGGGCAGATGACTCCAACCATCTGTAGACCCCAACATGCAAGTACACTTTTTTTTTTATTTGAGATGGAGTCTCGCTCTGTCACCCAGGCTGGAGTGAAGTGGCATGATCTCGGCTCATTGCAACCCTGCCTCCCGGGCTCAAGCTATTCTCCTGCCTCAGCCTCCCAAGTAGATGCGATTACAGGCAGGCACCACCACTCCCTGCTAATTTTTGTATTTTTAGTAGAGACACGGTTTCACCATTTTGGTCAGGCTAGTCTCGAATTCCTGACCTCAAGTGATCCCCCTGCCTCACCCTCCCAAAGTGCTGGGATTACAGGCGTGAGCCACTGCACCTCGCTGGTCAGAGGCTTCTTTTTCTTTTTTTTTTGAGGCGGAGTCTCACTCTATTGCCCAGGCTGCAGTGCAGTGGCACGATCTCGGCTCACTGTAACCTCTGCCTCCGGGTTCAAGCGACTCTCCTGCCTCAGCCTTCCGAGTAGCTGGGATCACAGGTGCCCACCAACACACCTGGCTAATTTTTGTATTTTTTAGTAGAGACAGGGTTTTACCATGTTGGCCAGGATAGTCTTGATCCCTTGACCTCATGATCCGCCTGCCTCGGGCTCCCAAAGTGCTGGGATTACAGGCATGCACCACCGCACCCGGCTTTTTTAAATTTTTAATTTTTTTGAGGCAGTGTCTCTGTCGCTCAACAGCTGGAGTGCAGTGGCAGGATCACAGCTCACTGCAGCCTCAACCTTCCTGGATTCAGGTGATCCTCCCACCTCAGCCACCCCAGTAGCTGGGAATACAGGTGGGTGCCGTCATGCCCAGCTAATTTTTGTATGATTTGTAGAGAAGGGGTTTTGCCATATTGCCCAAGCTGGTCTCCAACTCCTGGGCTCAAGATATCGGCCTGCCTCGGACTCCTAAAATGTTGGGATTACAGGCGTGAGCCACCCACCCAGCCAACAGCCACTTCTTATCTCCCCGTCCAGCACTGCCTCCACCCCAGCCTAATGCACCAGCCCCTCTTGCCTGGATCATAACAGCAGCTTCCCAGCAGGTCTCCTCATTTCCTCTTGCCCTGTTCTAATCCATCATCCATACAATAGCCAGTGATCTTAAAAAAGTAATAATAATATATTGAATCGGGTCAGTGTCCTGTGCACTCCCTGCCCCCTAATTTGAGTGAGGATAATTCCAGTCCCAGTGAGAACCGCCTCCACCACCAGCCTCTCAGCCCTGTCTGCCAGCACTCTCCTCCTTGCACCCCTGGTTGGGTAACCTTGGCCTTCTGTCAGTTCTTTGAAGAAGCCAAACTCTTCTGCTCCAGGGCCTCTACTGCTGAACATTCTTTTCTTCCTTCTTGGCCTGTAGCAGCATAGCCCCGAAGTGAGGCACTTTTTTTTTTTTTTTTTGAGATGGAGTTTCGCTCTTGTTGCCCAGGCTGGAGTGTTACAGCACAATCTCAGCTCACTGCAGCCTCTGCCTCCCAGGTTCAACCAATTCTCCTGCCTCAGCCTCCCAAGTAGCTGGGGTTACAGGTGCCTGCCACCACACCCGGCTAATTTTTGTATTTTTAGTAGAGATGTTTTTTCACCATGTTGGCCAGGCTTGTCTCGAACTCCTGACCTCAGGTGATCAGCCTGCCTCGGTCTCCCAAAGTGCTGGGATTACAGGCGTGAGCCACCACGCCTGGCCAGAGTGAGGCACTTTAACAGCACTGCTCCCAACCCCAATCGCACACACACATAAACACAGTTTAAGGAGAAACTGTAAGCCTGGTATGCAAACAAGGCTTCCACACGGGTTAGCCCCAGCCCACCTTCCAAGTTGCAAGTGACTGCTGCTCTTGGTCCTGGATTTCTGGAAATGTAGGAGCCTTGGTTGTTTGCTGCCCTAAAGCCTACTCATCCTCCAGGTCTTAGCTAAATGTCACTCCAAGAGGCCCTCCTGCTATGGCTCCCTCCCCTTGCCCAAACCAGGGCCCAGCATAATATCCATGCTGAACCTTCATAGCACTGTCCTAATCATGTGATTTATTAATTTTTTTTATTTATTTGTTCTGTCTCCTCATAAACTTTGTGAAGGCAAGGATCCTGCCTGCATTGCTTGCTACTCTATCTCCCACGCCTCACCAAATGTCTTTCTGGAAATCCTTTGCTCAGAATAAATGCCCAATGAGAGAGAGAGAGAGAGAAATGTACAAGAAGAAGATCATGAAAAGCGACTTGCAGGCCAATTGCATCCCCCTCCTTGAAGGAGACAGGAAGGAATGCGCAGCCCAGCCCAGCCTTTCCCTTCATGTCAAGTTCACGCTGGCACACTCACCCGCCTCTCACTGAGTATAAAGAGACCTGTTTTGTAATTGGTCTTTATCCCAGAGTAGCAGAGCTTTAGAAGCAAAGAGCCTGCAGGGTAATGAATGGGAGGGAGAACAGACGCTGGTGTCCAACTTCACACGGCATTTGGAAATTCACAGCCAAGCCTCTTTGCAACACTGAGCCCTCCCTGGGGCTAATTTCAGCATGCTGCAGCAGCACAGGCTTTAACTCCAGAGACCTGGGTGCTACCTTCTGCTACCTGCATAACTCTGCCCAAACCATGCATCCTTTCTGCCTTTCAGTTCTCAGCTGCGAAGTGGGAATCATGATAAAGATAACCATAATCACAATGCAAACAGGGCGACTGTTGCAAGGATCAAAAGAGATGGTGGGTGTGAATGCGTTTGGTAAACTGGAGAGCTCCGTACAAGCTCCAGTTGTAACTGCCACTGTACCTGCGCAGGAGATTCAAATCTGGCAGGTGTGACTGTGACTGTGCATGGAACAGATACTAGGTCCCTTTGTGAAATCCCGAGGAAGGGGGCCTACATGACCCATGTGATAGTCCTCATGTGAGCAGGGAGGAATTTTCTCAGAATACTAGATGTCAGCTTTGCTAGTTGATAATTACGAGTGTTTGCTTGGGAGCACCCCACCTTCTGCGAGGAGTTGAACTAGCTGCTGGAATGATGAAGGCGTTTTTAGATAAGTATTATCACACAGTGATCCAGTCGATACATATAAAATCTGCTCAGGGCAATACTATGCCTTGTCATTTTTATGAGCATATTTACAACTGAGGGTTGGTCTCAGGTTATCTACTGTGTATGTAATTCAGGCTCAGCGGCCTCAAGTCCAAGAGCTATGGCATAGCAACTGTTCTGGTTAAAAACAAGACTTCTGGCCGGGTGTGGTGGCTCACACCTGTAATCCCAGCACTTTGGGAGGCCGAGGCGGGTGGATCACTTAAGGTCAGGCGTTCAAGACCAGCTTGGCCAACATGGTGAAACCCCATCTCTACTAAAAGTACAGAAATTAGTTGGGTGTGGCAGCATGCACCTGTAATTCCAGCTACTCAGGAGGCTGAGGTAGGAGAATTGGTTGAACCCAGAGGTTGTAGTGAGCTGAGATCATGCCTCTGCACTCCAGCCTGGGTGACAGATTGAGACTCTGTCTCAAAACAAACAAACAAACAAACAAACGAAAAACCAAGACTTCCAAGAGCTTGCAGAACCTTCATTGGTGGGGGCCACGAGGGCTGTACAGGTTATTCCTGGCACCAGTTGCAAATCCATCTGCCTGTCATCAGTGCCTCACATCCTCTTTGAAATTCTGACTTAAAATCATCAGCTCTGTAGTGAGTACCTGTGGGTCTACAGGGTGACATCCCTGGAAGTTGGAAATCAGGCTGCCCTCTGGAAGTTAAACCCTTCAAGTCCACACGTGATGGATAGGATCAGTTATCTGAACAAGGCCCCAGAGGGAATAGGATGTCTCTCTGGTGAAAGCCAGAACTAGGCTTGGAAATTCAATCCAGGCATGCCTGCCTGTGAAGGAAACCTTATTAAATCTCAGAACAGACTAGGCATGGTGGCTAATGCCTGTAATCCTAGCACTTTGGGAGGCCGATGGGGGTGGATCACCTGAGGTCGGGAGTTCAAGACCAGCCTGGCCAACATGGTGAAACCCCATCTCTACTAAAAATACAAAAAATTAGCCAGGAGTGGTGGTGGGCGCCTGTAATCCCAGCTACTTGGGAGGCTGAGACAGGAGAATCGCTTGAACCTGGGAAGCGGAGGTTGCAGTGAGCCGAGAGCGTGCCACTGCACTCCAGCCTGGGCAACAAGAGCGAAACTCTGTCTCAAAAAAAAAAAAAAAATCTCCAAACAGCTTCTGAACAGCAGGTAAATGGCTACAAAGGCCATACAAGACACCAGAGAGGAAGGATCTGCTCCATTCTGCAGCCAACCAAAATAGAGGGGCAGGGCCCCAACAGGCTGCTAGGAGAATGGGACCCCCCGTAGGCAGTTATATCCCTAGAGACAAAACTGTCCCACCCCAATGACAATATGATTCACATATCACTTGCATGATTCCATTTGCCCTGTTTTATGCCCCCAGTACAGAAAAACCACTGGTTCCGGCCTCCTATGCAAGGGAGCATGTGCCGAGCAGTCACCTTGAGTATCTTGGGCAGTGATAGTTCTCATTATAAATTAATATATTATAATTTTGACTAGGTCTCATGTGAATCTGTATTTTCTTCTCTGAACCTGATCAATCCTGATTTTTTTTTTTGAGACAGAGTCTTGCTCTGTCGCCCAGGCGGGAGTGCAGTGGCCGGATCTCAGCTCACTGCAAGCTCCGCCTCCCGGGTTTATGCCATTCTCCTGCCCCCGCCTCCCGAGTAGCTGGGACTACAGGCGCCCACCACCTCGCCCGGCTAGTTTTTTGTATTTTTTAGTAGAGACGGGGTTTCACCGTGTTAGCCAGGATGGTCTCGATCTCCTGACCTCGTGATCCACCCGTCTCGGCCTCCCAAAGTGCTGGGATTACAGGCTTGAGCCACCGCGCCCGGCCCAATCCTGATTTTATCCTTATTTATTTAGAGTTCCAGGCTGCAGTGCAGTGACTATTCACAGGCTGGACCAAAGTGCACTGCAGCGTCAACCTCCTGGCCTCAAGTGATCCTCCCACCTCAGCCTTCCAAGTAGCTGGGTCTAGAGACACATGCCACCGCACCCAGCATCAATCCCGATTTTAGACTTGCAAAGCTGATCTCCAGACCTCAGCCCTGGAATGAGTATGCAGTGGCAAGCCACTACACAAACACCATCTACCTACGTTCGTAGTCAGTATTTCCTGATGATTGACCACGGCCTCAAAACCCAAATCCAGGTATTTCCATGACAAATCAATGAGATTGATGCATCCCTGGCCTTGGATGACTCAGTTGGCTTCTAACAGCTTGGTAAGTGTTTCTAATGGCAGTAGCTACGTCAAGCATAATTTCATGAAATGGCAAACCAGCTTACATTGTCCCACCCAAATCAGGGTTATTTTCTGGAGTACAGTCATCTATCTACTCATAATAATGTATATCAAAAATAGAACAAATAGTCGTCATCACGGCATTTTCTAAATATTGCTTTGCACACAGTCTAGCATCTAGTGAGGACATTAAATTCCTGCATACAGCAAAGAGCAACATACTTATGGACTCAAAGATCCTTTGTAAACTGAGCTATATCCGCTGGGGAGATTTTTTTTTTTTTTTTTTAAAGATGGAGTCTCACTCTGTCACCCAGGCTGGAGTGCAGTGGCACGATCTCCGCTCACTGCAAGCTCTGCCTCCCGGGTTCATGCCATTCTCCTGCCTCAGCCTCCTGAGTAGCTGGGACTACAGGTGCCCAACACCACTCCAGGCTAATTTTTTGTATTTTTAGTAGAGATGGGGTTTCACCATATTAGCTAGGATGGTCTCAATCTCCTGACCTCGTGATCTGTCCGCCTCGGCCTCCCAAAGTGCTGGGATTACAGGCGTGAGCCACCACGTGCGGCCCTGCTGGGCAGATGTTTAAAGCTGAGCCATTGAAAATGTTTATGGCCGGGCACGGTGGCTCATGCCTGTAATCCCAGCACTTTAGGAGGCCGAGGTGGGCGGATCACCTGAAGTCAGGAGTTCAAGACCAGCCTGACCAACATGGAGAAACCCTGTCCCTACTAAAAATACAAAAATTAGCCAGGCATGGTGGCACATGCCTGTAATCCCAGCTACTCAGGAGGCTGAGGCAGGAGAATCACTTGAACCTGGGAGGCGGAGATTGAAGTGAGCCAAGATGGTGCCACTACACTCCAGCCTGGGCAACAAGAGTGGAATTTCGTCTCAAAAAAGAAAAGAAAATTATATTTATGAAGCGTTTACATTAGTATACGGTAAGAACTTTAGTCAAGTGCAAATTTAGAACACAAATTGTCCAGGCATGGTGGCTCATGCCTGTAATCCTAACACTTTAGGAGGCTGAGGCAGAGGACTGTTTGTGCCCAGGGAGTTTGAGGCTGCAGTGAGCTATGACTGTGCCACTGCACTCCAGCCTGGATGACAGAGCAAGACCTTGTCTCAAAATATATATTAAAAAAAAAATGTAAACTTACATTTTAAAACTACATTTATTTATTTATTTATTTTGAGATGGAGTCCTGCTATGTCACCAAGGCTGGAGTGCAGTGGTGTGATCTCAGCTCACTGTGATCTCTGCCTCTCAAATTCAAGCGATTCTCTTGCCTCAGCCTCCCAAGTAGCTGGGATTACAGTCACGCGCCACCATGCCCAGCTAATTTTTTTGTATTTTTAGTAGAGATGGGGTTTCGCAATGTTGGCTAGGCTGGTCTTAAACTCCTGACCTCAGACGATTCACGTGCCTTGGCCTCCGAAAGTGCTGGGATTACAGACATGAGCCACCGTGCCCGGCCCCATTTTTCCTTTTTTTGAAACAGGGTCTTACTCTGTTGCCCAGGCTGGAGTTCAGTGACGTGATATCGGCTCACTTCAACCTCTGCTTCCCAGGCTCAAGCTCTTCTTGCACCTCAGCCTCCCAAGGAGCTGGGACTACAGGTGTATGCCATCATGCTTGGCTAATTTTTTGTAGAGACAAGGTCTCACTATATTGCCCAGGCCAGTCTCAAACTCCTGGGCATAAACGATCCTCCTGCTTCAGCCTCCCAAAGTGTTGGGATTACAGGTGTGAGCTATTGTGCCTGGCCTTACATTTTTTCCTGAATTAAAAAAAAAAAAAATAGCCCTCTGTATATTTAAAAAAAAACACCAAAAAAACCAGAATGAATTGCACTAGTGATAACTGAGAATTTGGTGGAAGGATTGTAGCCCCTGCTTTTACTTTTGTTTTTTCCAAATATTCTGTGAATCTTTATCACTTTTATAAAGGTGAAATATATATGATTTTAATTTTGAAAATTACCCTTTGAAGAAACATAAGCAACCAATAAAAAAAAAAAAAAAAGGGGGGAAAGGACTCTGAGGACTGAAAACAGGCTACCTGAACTTCATAAGCAATTTTGTTATGTGTTGCAAACAGTACAGAAAAAACACCCTTCTTGGGACTGATCAGGCTATAAGACTAGCCCTAAAACAGCCACTAGTGGGAATGAACTGCCAGGACAGTCCCCACCAAGCCTTCTGCCACAATCACGGGAAGGGAAATAGTGAAGGGGCAAGATCAGTTTAACCTGACTCACCCATGGCCAGAAGTGTCACGATGCGGACATGACTAGACGGCCTTTGCAAATCCCCAAAGCTTGACCACTCCCTTGGCCAACTGCGGGGTTGCAGGTTTCGTAGTCAGGCAGGGTAGGATCTGCTTTCTATTTCTGAGAATGAGTGGAGGATGGACCCCAGAAAAGCAAGCCTCAGATTGACATTCCCAAAAGCACAAATTGAAAATCTGGAGAGTAAGAGCTCTCAACTTTCCTATTCACTGTAAAATTGGATGAATCTTTTGTTGATAAACACTCCTAAGATTCTCTTTCACCCCCACTGTTGAAACAACACTGACTTCGTTTTTTTTTTTTTTTTTTTTGAGACGGAGTCTCGCTCTGCCGCCCAGGCTGGAGTGCAGTGGCCGGATCTCAGCTCACTGCAAGCTCCGCCTCCGGGTTCACGCCATTCTCCTGCCTCAGCCTCCCGAGTAGCTGGGACTACAGGCGCCCGCCACGTCGCCCGGCTAGTTTTTTTGTATTTTTAGTAGAGACGGGGTTTCACCATGTTAGCCAGGATGGTCTTGATCTTCTGACCTCGTGATCCGCCCGTCTCGGCCTCCCAAAGTGCTGGGATTACAGGCTTGAGCCACCGCGCCCGGCCAACTTCGTTTTTTTTGAGACAGTTTCGCTCTTGTCACCCCGGCTGGAGTGCAATGGTGCGATCTCAGCTTACTGCAACCTCCACCTCCTAGGTTCAAGCAATTCTCCTGCCTCAGCGTCCCGAGTAGCTGGGACTAGAGGTGTGTGCCACCACACCCGGTTAATTTTGTATTTTTAGTAGAGATGGGGTTTCACCATGTTGGCCAGGCTGCTCTTGAACTCCTGACCTCAGGTGATCCACCTGCCTTGGCCTCCCAGAGTGCTGGGATTACAGGTGTGAGTGATCACGTCCAGCCTAAAGAACACTGACTTTCAAAATACATGTTTTAAGCACCTGAAGTTTCTGGGATGAAGATTAATTCTTGCCTTTGCATCAAGATCACATGCATTTGAAGTCTACTTCCAAAAGAATATGGCATTCAGCACATCACTAAAGCCAACCTTTCTAGGTCACCTGCCTTTCCCATCTTTAAAAGAAAACAAAGTTCCTTGGAAAGTGTGCTATATATAATAAGAAGGTTGGCTTCATGCTTTCTTTTCTTTTTTTTGAGATGGAGTTTCACTCTTATTGCCCAGGTTGGAGTGCAATGGTGCGATCTCAGCTCACTGCAACCCCCGCCTCCTGGGTTCAAGCGATTCTCCTGCCTCAGCCTCCCAAGTAGCTGGGATTACAGGCACCCACCACCACACCTAGCTAATTTTGTATTTTTAGTGGAGACAGGGTTTCTCCTTGTTGGTCAGGTGATCCACCCGCCTCGGCCTCCCAAAGTGCTGGGATTGCAGGTGTGAGCCACAGTGCCTGGCCTTTATTTAAAAAAAAACCACAAAACAAAACAGTAGGGCCGGGCGCAGTGGCTCAAGCCTGTAATCCCAGCACTTTGGGAGGCCGAGACGGGCGGATCACGAGGTCAGGAGATCGAGACCATCCTGGCTAACACGGTGAAACCCCGTATCTACTAAAAAAAATACAAAAAATTAGCCGGGCGAGATGGCGGGCGCCTGTAGTCCCAGCTACTCGGGAGGCTGAGGCGAGAGAATGGCGTAAACCCGGGAGGCGGAGCTTGCAGTGAGCTGAGATCCGGCCACTGCACTCCAGCCTGGGCGACAGAGCGAGACTCCGTCTCAACAAAAAAAAAAAAAACAAAACAAAACAGTAAGCTGGCACAGTGGCTCACGCCTGTAATCTCAGCACTTTGGGAGGCCAAGGCGGGCGGATCACAAGGTCAGGAGTTCGAGACCAGCCTAACCAACATGGTAAAACCCTGTCTCTACTAGAAATACAAAAATTAGTGGGGCGTGGTGGTGAGCGCCTGTCTCAGCTACTCAGGCGGCTGAGGCAGAAGAATTGTTTGAACCTGGGAGGCAGAAGTTGCAGTAAGCTGAGATCGGCCATTGCATTCCAGCCTGGGTGACAGGGCAAGACTCCATCAAAACAAACAAACAGACAGAAAAACACCAATGCTGGGCAATTGGCTCATACCCCTATCTACTTTATACGAAGCTTCCCAGTGCACGTGGTCACATTTCCTGAGAAAGGAAACAGGAAAGGACTGGGCTTGGCTTACTTCAACCCAACTTGTGTCCACAAGTGTAACAATGGGGAGTATGGTTAGATCCCCTCTGCAAATCTCTGGTAGCCACTCCTGACCACCTTTCTTGCTTGCTCTTTAATTCTAGATTTCTGTGAACAAGGCATGTAAACAGTGCCACCTCTGGGCCAAGTGTGGTTCCTCTTCGCTTTTCCTAGCCCCAAATCATCGGGAGGAAATGCCCTAATTTGGGTAGCAATGGACTCAGTCAAGACTTGGGTCCCCTTAGAGAATGAGTGGAAGAGTATGGTGGGACAGGCTGCTAGGAGGTGCACAGGGCCTCCTGGGACCATTATCAGAGCCAAGTGCCTTAGACTAGAATGGAAACGAGGAATATGTGTATGTGCTCGCCTCACATTAGGGGGATCTGAGATGGGAAGAATATATCAGTCAGGTGCTAGGGCACAAAACACACTCCTCATATTGGGGTGTGGGAACAGTGCTGCGGTTCTTTGCTTCTGGCTACCTGTGGGAGCGTATCCACACGAGGGGACCCGGACTGACAGGACAGTGACCTCAGCACCTCTGTGCCATGCCCTTCTCTGCTCCAGACCAACAAAGCTAGACCAGTGAATCACATCACACAAGCAGATCCCCTTGTCTGGAAAAAAAGAATGTGGGAAAACAGGGAGGTGAATGAACCAGGCTATGCTGAGCCCACTTGGAGGGGCTCAGCAAACACTTTGTTGAATCAACGAACAAAGATGCTGGAGAGACTTGTGACCAGGGCAGCAGGGGCAGTCCCTGGTGCTGAACTGCAGCTCCCAACACCAGCCCTGGGGCACTCGCTGCCCCTCCTGACACAGGTGGGTGCTTCCTGGCAAGTTCCAAAGCCTGTCCTATGGGCAAAGCATCATGATATGCCCTGGACTGGATGTAAGGAGTCAGACAGGAAGAGGTCAGGCCACTGCTGCCAACAACTGGACACTGTTCTTACCCCTGGAGGGGGCAGATTATGAAACAGTTTCTAGAAAAAAAAATGCAGGGATGAGACACATTTATTCTACATCTGGTCACAATAAATCTCACACACCCAGACCACAGCCAGGATGCCATGTGGGTACAAGCAGCTGGGGGAAATAGAGATCATCTGCTCTGGTGCTTGTGGCCACTCTGGGCAGAAAGCAAAGGTGCCCCATGGCACCTACTCAGAGGCACTGAGGCCACATTCCCATCTCCAGGCACCAGGGATGTCTTTGAAGGGTGATTCCATTTGGAGTTTCCAAAATCCAGGACTTCTGAGAGCCAAGCCCTAGTTCCAAGTCATCCTGAGTCCAGGCTCTGCCGGAATCTTGAGTACCTGGAGCTGGTGGCAAGGTAGCCTGGGGGCTGAAAGGGCCTCAGGCTGGATCACGGGGCAGCCCTGGGCCTCAGGGCCGACGATCCTTTCTGCGGTTTTTGTGTCCCACCTGGGAACCTCGCCGGGCAGCCTTCACCAGGCCTTTGAACTGTCCCTGCAGCTTCATCTTCTTCCTGCAGGGCCAAGGAACAGAAGGGTCACATCTGGCTGAGAATAGGAGCCCCTCCTGATGCCAAATGATGGCTCACCCCCAGCGCCAGCAGGGATGAGAAGTGGGCCTCCAGGTGGTGGCCAGCACATGAACTGTGCAGATCACGCGTGGTTCCAGCTTCCACACAGCTCATGTCCTGACCGGGACATTCCACTTTGGCACAATTATCCCCCTGGAAACAGGCCTCACTGCCATTCTTCCTCTAATGTACGTCCAGAGAAGGTCAAAGCTCCCTCTGCCCACCCATCCCTCTATTGAAAGGTAACTTACAATCCACAGAAGCTAGAATTTTAGAACACCATTTGCCTAGTAACATTAGTTTCCAAAGCAGTCCTACACATAACCCAATTTAAGGGCCAAAGTGGGAAACAACTCTAATTTCCCACCAATAAAGGGATTAGAAAAGCAAATTATACAAAGCTATTAAAAATGATGACTATGTAGAGTATGTATATACCAGAAAACATCTGTATGACATAATATCATGTTTAAAGAAGCAGTTCAGGGCCAGGCGCGGTGGCTCACGCCTGTAATCCCAGCACTTTGGGAGGCCGAGGCGTGAGGATCACGAAGTCAAGAGATTGAGACCATCCCAGTCAACATGGTGAAACCCTGTCTCTACTAAAAATACAAAAATTAGCTGGGCATGGTGGCGCGTGCCTGTGGTCCCAGCTACTCGGGAGGCTGAGGCAGGAGACTAGCTGGAACCCGGGAGGCAGAGGTTACAGTGAGCCAAGATTGCACCACTGCACTCCAGCCTGGTGAGAAAGCAAGACTCTGTCTCAAAAAAAATAAATAAATAAAGAAGCAGTTCAAGTCAGTAATATAGGTAGGTACCAGCTACACGATGTAGGTGCATGTTAAAAAATAAAAGCTAGAAGAGACTCAAATTGAGTTGAGAGTTTAATAAGGCCTTCCCTTCTTTAGAGCACTCTGCTCCCTCGTCCCCTCCCATCCTCCAGCCCCCAGCCTGGCACAGCACCATACCTGCGGTTGAGCTTGCTTCTGTTGAGGGGGATGTAGGCATAGGGATCTGGTCGGCCTTTCTTCTTCACATCACCTTTTGCTTTCTGCTCGCCCAGGAGAAAAACAGAGTCAGCTAGGAGTGTGGGGTTCCCCTTCTGTCCCTGTCCTAGACTTGACAGGCCTCATAACCTCCCTTCATCCTCTGCCTTAGGTGGTGCTAAAGAGCTCCTGTATCCTTGGAAGGCCATTCAACAAGGTCCCCCATTTCAGATGCCACAAGGCCTTGGTATACCCCTTCTTCTTTCCTGGCCTCAGTTGAGTTCCAGGAAGGTGCCTCTCAAGACAGTGATGGGCACAGCTCCTCCTTGCCCCTCCCTGGCACCTGTCCAGTGCCAGGAGACCCCATGCCCTATATGCAGTGCTTACCTTGGCCTTGTATTCGACCCCAGGCATAGCCTTCTTGGCTACAGGGCGATGAATGCCAGAGCCTCCAGCTATAGGAAGAACACAGGACCATGAGTCAGGCAAAGCCAGGGTAGCCTCCTCCTAGAAGGCAATGGGCACCCTCTCTGAGCAAGCTGCCAGGGAGCAGATGAGTGAAGACCAGGAACTTGGCTCTGTCTTCTATCAAACCAGGACAAAGACTTTTCTCGAGGAGGGACTGTCTGGTGATTTGACAGTTAGATCACTGGACTCCTCAGACTGACCCAGAATCCTTACAGCTTACCAGAAACCTCTGGGAACACATACATTCTCCACTAACACACTAACAAAAAATAACCCATATTCTCCAAAGTCAGACAGAATTCAGCTAGTCAGCCAGGCTGAACTCCCAGCTCTGCCACTTACAGCTCCAACCTCAGGCAAGCCTCTTAACCTCATCTGTAAGAGAAGACAGTTTAGGCTTTCCCCTCTTATCTCATTTGGATTTCACACAAACACTGAGACAGAAGGACAGCTATTTAACCCATTGTACAGATGTGAACACTGTGGCTTAGAGAGATCAGGATTCTTGCCCAAGGTCAGCTGTATTCTCCAGCCTGGACTTCAACACTCAACAACGAGTTGTGGATGGAATCCTACAATGCCAGCTTAGGGGGACTCTGAGATGACCAACACGAACCCCCCCATCCCCTGTGTTTTTGCAGATGAGAAACTAGAAGCTCAGAGACAGACAGTGTAACCAGGTCAAGGTCACACAGCTAAGCAGAGGTTGGACAAGCAGCCATGACCCCATGTCTCTGCCTCATCAACTGGCAGGTACTCCTGCCTCAGCACCACTCCATCCCAGGGCACAGTAGGTGAGCTGGCCCTGGCTCGTGGGCACCACAGGCAGAAGAGCCATGAGGTTGTGCAGCTGCGTTATGATGCTCTAGGGCTCTGAGGACACACCAGCTACTGGAATCAGAGGTTTCCCACAGGAGCCCCTGGACCTCCAGATGCAAAGCAAGGGCTCTGCTGCAAGTGCTTGGGGGCAGGGGTCCTGCACGGCTGCCCTGGGAGGAAGGAAGCAGAGGTGAAGCCATCTTGGCACTTCTAGCAGCTGCTCTAGGAGGGCAACAGCTGGTGGGCCCAGAGACAGAAATAGAGGGGAACCCTCTGGCCGGACCCAATATCAACCTTCCCAGTTCCCACCCCCAGCACCGGCCAAGTGGCTTCTCTAAATCCAGCCTCACTCAGGGCTGGTGCTCTTAGGGTGACCAAGAGAGGCAAGTAGCTCGCAGAAGGGGTAGGCTTAAGCCTCTTGGGAGGCCTGGGCAGGTAGAGAGGAGCTGCGGCTCAGAGCTCCTTAGAAGGCTGGTGGTTCCATGCATAGATCTCCTAACCCACAGGCTCTCCCACACCCCCAGGGCCCCTTAGACTCCAGGCCCGTCTTGAGTGTCATATCAGCCAACCTCTGTTGGTGCCAAGTGAGTACAACCAGGCTGTGCACCCTCATGGCCCTGCCACCCCTTCCTGTGACTCCCTTCCCTAATGTAGGTGACAGGGATCCATGTGTCCCAGGACAGAGGAGTGGAAGCCTCACCTTGGTACTGAGGGGGTATCTCCAGCTCATCCTCCTCAGCCTCTTTCTGGTGCTTGAGCTTCTGGTGCTTTTTCTATAAAGAGGGAATAGGTTGGGAGTGAGTGAACCAGGGGATGTGCCCACCCTTGGAATGCCAACAGTAACAGCAGAGTACCCTGCATCGAGCAGGAGAGGCCCTCTGCTAAGAACCCCACCTCTTACTTACAGATGGGGAAACTAAGGCCCAGAGAGGGCAAAGAACTGTCTAAAGCCAAGCAGTGCAGGAGAGAAGCTCTGGCCACGTCTGGACTGGCAGGCTGGTGGCGGCTGCTCCTGCTCTGCCTTTCCACTCTGGGCCCCACCAAGGCCTGCAATTGCCCAGAGGGCTTCTGACATCAGCTTACCCAGCCTTCCTAATGGGGAAAATGAGGTCCCTGGCCTCTTCAGAGAGAACAGCTTTACCAGTTCTTTGCTTCACACAAACCCCACCCCACTCTCCCTATTAATCACTCACTTATTGATCCCCTACTAAGTGCCAGGCCCTAGGGACACAGGGCACAGGATCTAGTTCCTGTGCTCCAGGGGCTCTCAGGCAGGTGGGAGACCCTTGCTCAAGCCAGTCATCACTGATCCTCAACAGTGCTACCATCCCAGTAGGTATGAGCATGGACAGTGAGACACGTCAACTTGTCAAATTATATTGAACAGGAAGTGACAGAGCACCTACTGTGCGCCTGGCGCTGTGTTAGGCAGTCCAAGGGAAGGAGGGAGAGCCTGACAGCAGCCCCAGCCCACCAGATGTGAGCCCAGTAATCAACAATCAGGCCATGCAGAGACATGCTGTGCAGGGAGGGGAGGTAAACAGAGGCAGCCCCAGCTGGCAGGGCTGGTCCCTGCACTGTGGTGTGTGCCACTGTGCCCCAGAAGCATCTTGAAACTGCAGATTCCCAGGGCTCCAGCTACCCAGGGGATCCAGAGGCAGGCTCAGAGGCCAACCAGGGTAAAGGTGTGGCAGGTAAAGGGATCAGCCTGGGCAGAGTGAACAGGCTGCAGCACACACAGGGTGTGCCTGGGAGATGGGGAACACCAGGTCCACTGGCCAAAGCCCAGCTGAATGGGTTCCTAGTGGAGAAACAGGAACTGCGAGGAAGCTGACTCTGGCTGCACCATGGGGGACAATGGCTGAGCTGACTCTTGGTTCAGCTGGTGCCTGGTCAAGAGCCCAGCCTGCTGGCCTTAAATGGAGGCAGCTACTTGAACCCCAGCACTTCATGCTCCCACAGAGGTTGGCAGAAGAGTTAGAACTTGGCCAGGTGCGGTGGCTCAATCCTGTAATCCCAGCACTTTGGGAGGCTGAGGCAGGTGGATCACGAGATCAGGAGTTCGAGACCAGCCTGACCAACATGATAAAACCCCATCTCCACTAAAAATACAAAAATGAGCCAGGCGTGGTGGCATGCGCCTGTAATCCCAGCTACTCAGGAGGCTGAGGCAGGAGAATCACTTGAACCCGGGAGCGGGAGGTTGCAGTGAGCCAAGACTGCACCACTACACTCCAGCCTGGGCGAAAGAGCAAGACTTCATCTCAAGGAAAAAAAAAGAGTTAGAACTCAGCAACTGCCGGCCAAAAAAAGAGTTAGAACTCAGCAACTGCCGGCCGGGCGCGGTGGCTCACGCCTGTAATCCCAGCACTTTGGGAGGCCGAGGAGAGCGGATCACGAGGTCAGGAGATCGAGACCATCCTGGCTAACACGGTGAAACTCCGTCTCTACTAAAATTACAAAAAAAAAAAATTAGCCAGGCGTAGTGGCGAGCGCCTGTAGTCCCAGCTACTTGGAGGCTGAGGCAGGTGGATCACGAGATCAGGAGTTCGAGACCAGCCTGACCAACATGATAAAACCCCATCTCCACTAAAAATACAAAAATGAGCCAGGCGTGGTGGCATGCGCCTGTAATCCCAGCTACTCAGGAGGCTGAGGCAGGAGAATCACTTGAACCCGGGAGCGGGAGGTTGCAGTGAGCCAAGACTGCACCACTACACTCCAGCCTGGGCGAAAGAGCAAGACTTCATCTCAAGGAAAAAAAAAGAGTTAGAACTCAGCAACTGCCGGCCAAAAAAAGAGTTAGAACTCAGCAACTGCCGGCCGGGCGCGGTGGCTCACGCCTGTAATCCCAGCACTTTGGGAGGCCGAGGAGAGCGGATCACGAGGTCAGGAGATCGAGACCATCCTGGCTAACACGGTGAAACTCCGTCTCTACTAAAATTACAAAAAAAAAAAATTAGCCAGGCGTAGTGGCGAGCGCCTGTAGTCCCAGCTACTTGGGAGGCTGAGGCAGGAGAATGGCGTGAACCTGGGAGGCGGAGCTTGCAGTGATCCGTGATCACGCCACTGCACTGTAGCCTGGGCGACAGAGCAAGACTCCGTCTCAAAAAAAAAAAAAAAAAAGAACTCAGCAACTGCCATGCAAAAAACCCTCTACGGGTCTCAGTGGCAGGAGCCAGCCACAGAGTGCAGCTGCCCTAGGGCCCTCTCAGTGCCTGGAGACAAGGCGTCTGCCCAGTCCCGCTCTGCCCGGGGCAGTGGGGCCATCCTTAGAAGGCCGTGGTCGGTTCTCCACGGCCAGGAAAAGCCACATGTGAAGATTCGCTTAAGAAACCCAGGAGGCGGCCGGGCGCGGTGGCTCAAGCCTGTAATCCCAGCACTTTGGGAGGCCGAGACGGGTGGATCACGAGGTCAGGAGATCGAGACCATCCTGGCTAACACGGTGAAACCCCGTCTCTACTAAAAAAATACAAAAAATTAGCCGGGCGAGATGGCGGGCGCCTGTAGTCCCAGCTACTCGGGAGGCTGAGGCAGGAGAATGGCGTAAACCCGGGAGGCGGAGCTTGCAGTGAGCCGAGATCGCGCCACTGCACTCCAGCCTGGGTGACAGAGCAAGACTCCGTCTCAAAAAAAAAAAAAAAAGGCCGGGCGCGGTGGCTCAAGCCTGTAATCCCAGCACTTTGGGAGGCCGAGACGGGCGGATCACGAGGTCAGGAGATCGAGACCATCCTGGCTAATACGGTGAAACCCTGTCTCTACTTAAAAAATACAAAAAACTAGCCGGGCGACGAGGCGGGCGCCTGTAGTCCCAGCTACTCGGGAAGCTGAGGCAGGAGAATGGCATAAACCTGGAGGCGGAGCTTGCAGTGAGCTGAGATCCGGCCACTGCACTCCAGTCTGGGTGGCAGAGCAAGACTCCGTCTCAAAAAAAAAAAAAAAAAAGAAAAAAAAGAAACCCAGGAGGCGGCCGGGCGCGGTGGCTCAAGCCTGTAATCCAGCACTTTGGGAGGCCGAGACGGGTGGATCACGAGGTCAGGAGATCGAGACCATCCTGGCTAACACGGTGAAACCCCGTCTCTACTAAAAAAATACAAAAAATTAGCCGGGCGAGATGGCGGGCGCCTGTAGTCCCAGCTACTCGGGAGGCTGAGGCAGGAGAATGGCGTAAACCCGGGAGGCGGAGCTTGCAGTGAGCCGAGATCGCGCCACTGCACTCCAGCCTGGGTGACAGAGCAAGACTCCGTCTCAAAAAAAAAAAAAAAAGGCCGGGCGCGGTGGCTCAAGCCTGTAATCCCAGCACTTTGGGAGGCCGAGACGGGCGGATCACGAGGTCAGGAGATCGAGACCATCCTGGCTAATACGGTGAAACCCTGTCTCTACTTAAAAAATACAAAAAACTAGCCGGGCGACGAGGCGGGCGCCTGTAGTCCCAGCTACTCGGGAAGCTGAGGCAGGAGAATGGCATAAACCTGGGAGGCGGAGCTTGCAGTGAGCTGAGATCCGGCCACTGCACTCCAGTCTGGGTGGCAGAGCAAGACTCCGTCTCAAAAAAAAAAAAAAAAAGAAAAAAAAAGAAACCCAGGAGGCTTTGACTGGAAAAAGATTTCCAGGAAAAGTGAATAATCAGTCACGACAGCTTACTTGGCATCACTAAGTGGCAAGCACTGTACACAGAAACCAAGACTTGAGCCAGGCAGTCTGGGCCCAGAGACACATGTTTGGCAGACAACTGCCGTCACCTGGAAAGGGAGACTAGACTGGCCCGAGGGTGGCCTCTCGGAGGAGGCAAGCAGAGGAAGGACTCCCAGTAGGTGAAGCTGTCCCACAGGAGCAGTTGCCTGGGGGCAGAGAGGGGCAGGAGGGTTTTCAGCAGAAGCCCCACTGCTTTTCCTCAAGGGCATCCCAGAGGGGCTTCACGCATCAGAGGCTGCTCAGGTCCTCAGCTACTCTCTGACCCAGGACTCTGGATATGTACTCAGCTCTTCAAACAGAATCCTGCGCTGTCACAATGCTCTAATAACAAAGCTCCTCCTCAGGCCATGCTGGGCCGATGGACACTTGGCAAGGCATATGGGCAGACATTCATAAATATGATGCCAATGAAAATGGGGATGTGGGGGAAGTCTGTAACACGTCAGGCACTATACTAATGCACCTTACACACCCAATCTTACCAAACTGTCCCAATGACTCCACCAGGTGGTCTATTTATAACCCCACTTTACAGATCAGGAATATGAGGCTTTAAAAGATTAGGCTAAAGCCAAAATGGGACCCCAGAGCCTGCCGCTTCCCCACTGATACCACTACACCCCTGATGTAGGCACCTGTCACCTGCGGGTGGTGCCCAGGAAGGCTGGATGGGCTGGGGCACAGTCTGGAAGGACAGAGAGGGAAGAAACTGCTCCAGGATGGAAATGTTCCACTGAGCTTGAGACTGGCAGGTATTGGGTGACCGGCTGGGCCCACTTCACCCTTGCTGGTTCAGGTGGGGCAGCTAACAGGCTGTTTCCATCCTGGGAGGCAGCACTGCCAGGGCAACAGGGGTCATGGTGGCAAAGAGGTTGAATTCCTGGGCTTAGGAGACTGGAAAACCAGGGTTCAAATTCTTGGTTTGCACAGACTGAGCCCTGTGACCCTGGGCAGGCTACTTACCTCTGTACACTCCTCTGGTCACAGGGACGACGGAGTCCCTATCTTCGTGAGGCTATGTGGGGTCCTCAGCACAGTGCCGGGCACACAGCCATGCTCTCCCATGGTGGAAGACCCCACCCCATGCAGGAGCATGCAGGGAAGCTGCTGCCCTTGCCTCTGCACAGCACATGCCCTTGCTAGAGAGACAAGGGTCTCTGCCTTCTTTCTCCTTTAACTAGACAACCATCACCCTGTCCTGCACGGCACCCACAGCCTTCTGGACCACCTGCTATGCACACCTGCGAGGATGCACTGAGCATTCTGGAAACAGGGCAGGTCCAATATCTATGTGTGGTGGGGGTGAGAAGCTGTGGGGCCCAGGCTTAGGTCTGAAGCCCTAGCTCCCCCGTCCGCAGGAACTACTCACACTCCTGACGATCACATCTTCCATTAGGTCAGCCATCCCTTCATCTTCACCTGGAGCCAAAAAAGAGGTCCATGAGCGCTGTGGGAGCTCCTCAAACCTACCCTTTCCTTCTGCCCCTCCTGGCTCACCAGGCTGAGGGGGCACCAACTCCAGCCCCAGAAATTTGCCTTCCTCAGACCCATATCATCCTTCTGCTAGAAGAGGTGAGACCCCTGAGCACTGCCCCTTTCCCCTTTCCATCCTAGGCCCTAGGTATAATGGCCCCTCAAAGAAGTGGTGATCCTATTTTTGAGGTGAATATGGCTTTGTTTGAAACTTGTTTCCCCACTCACCCACCCTTCATTGTTTGAGATTTGAAGAAAGCCCAGGTTTCCGGGGGAGTCAGGCACTCCCGCAGCCCCATACACGCCCCCACTGTGCCAGCAAGGCTTCATTCTCCTGTTTGAAACCTCTGTCCCATGCAGTATGTGCTGGGCTCCATGTGGGGATACAAAGTATGAAACTGACCAGTTGGAGGGAAGAGAAACTCAGACAAAGTCAATCAACAACCAAAAGACAATAGAGAACACCTGACCAGCCATGTGCAGTGGCTCACACCTGTAATCCCCGCACTCTGGGAGGCCGAGGTGGGAGGATCACCTGAGGTCAGGAGTTCGAGACCAATCTGCAACATGACAAAACTCCGTCACTACTAAAAATACAAAAATTAGCTGGGCATGGTGGCGCATGCCTGTAGTCCCCAGCACTTGAGAGACTAAGGCAGGAGAATTGCATGAACTCAGGACATGGAGACTGCAGTGACTCGAGACCGAGCCACTGCACTCCAGCCTGCGTGATACAGCGAGACTCTATCACCAAAGAAAGCATATGACTAAGGGCTGAAGACTGGGTTTCCTCTGGGCTTGGCAGGAGTTCTGGGGGAATCAGGCCTATAGGCTGAGGGGCCCAGGAAAGGCTACAAAAGGGGCTTTGAGCTGAATGCTGAAGAGCAGGGGATTTGGAAAGGCAGAGAGAGAGGGGAGGGGTCCTGACCGCCTCAGGAATGCCTGGGCACCAAGGGGGACAGGAGATGGGAAAGTATACAGGGGTGAGAGAGGAGCAGAGAAGACGCCAGACACGGAAATATAACAGATACATGTACACCAAGCACATACGTTGTACCTGTTACAACGATTCATATTCATTCCAACCTGCAAAAGTGGGTATTAGGATTGTATGATATCCACTCCGAAGCAAGGAAATGGAGCTAAGGAGAGGCTGACTGAGTGGCTGCAGTCACGTGGCTGGTAAGTTGGGTGTATGTGGAGCAGTGAGGCTCCAGTTAGGAGGTGCAGTGAGACAAGGGCCCAAGCTCATAGCAGTGGGAACCAAACAAAGGGAAGACAGGTGTGTTCCTGAAGACCTAGGTGTTTCTTAGCTCATGGGTGGATATGTGCAGAGGTGCCACGAAAGACTAAAGAGGGCTCCGAGATGCCACACCCGAGGGACTCCCTGGCAACAAGAGCATTGGGATTGGGAAGTTGGGAGGGTTTCAGCCTCTGGCTCTTTCTGCCTCTATCTATTCTGCCTGAATCATCTTCAGGGCCTTAGCCAAGTTTGCATTAAAAAAAAAAAGAGGAAGGAAGACAAGGAGAAAGGAGGAGGGGGGAAGAGGAGGAGAAAAACAGGAGAGAGTAACAGCGCATCACACACAGTAAGGGGAAGTACCATTTCTGATAGTTTCCTTTGAGTTAAATACGTATTGTATAAATGGCTCGGTTACAACATAAAAAGATTTCTTAATGTTTCTCAAAAAAAGTTTGAGAAACTCAAAAAGTTTGAGGAAGCTGCCAAGAGAAGAGCTTCTTAGGTCTGTTTTTACCCACGCTTCCTCAGCAAGAGGTCACCAAAGGAATAAATGAACACGGTGAATAAATGAATGGAAAAGCGCGTTGGGCCCCACCTTTGGTGCCTTCCTCTTCCTCCGTCTTGTTGCCATCTGCCTCCTCCCTTATGATCAGCCGGCCATCAGCGCTCACCTTGAAGCCATGGTCCTTCTTCCTGCCCCGGCCTGGCCCTGGCTGTGTGGCTGGGATGGAGAGTTTGGCATGAGGAGGTGGAAGGCCAGTGCCATGCTACTCACCCTCATCATGACCAACAAGCCCATCTCAGGGACCCCAAACAGGCACCTCTCAGCCCTGCCCATAGGCCTGCCATGGATGCCATGCCCTACCCACCACCTGAGAACCTGGCACCATGGCAAGTCTGTTTTCTGAGTGCACGGGCCAGCCCTGTGCTTACCCAGGACTCGTTGGGCCACCTTGGGATCCAGGAAGTTGAGGGGCTCGTCCCCACCACCCTCCTTCAGCCATGCCTGGCTCCTCTGTCGCGCCAGCTTCCGCTGCTCCTTGCCCCGGCTTCTTTCCTCCTCCTCATTGTCCTCCTCGTCCTCTGAGTCAGCCAAAATCTCCTCAATGCTAAAGACAGAGAAGTCCCCAGTCAGAGTGCTCCTGGGAGAGGCGGGGGTCGGCGGGCATTGCCTGGGCAGGCCCTTGGGTTGGGAGACACGAGGTCCCATGGCCCTACCATGGTCTTACCTGTCGCCTTTGCCCTGGGTGGGCTCCTCCTCCTCCTCCTCTTCCTCCTCCTCTGTGGCAGCCTGGCTCAGGGCTCGGTGCCTCTTGGCCCGGGCCTCAGCTTTCCGAATGTTGACCAGGACTTTGTGGTACTCCTCGGGCAACAGCCTTTTCACCAGCTCAAATCTGGGGGTAGCAAGGAAGGGCTGATCAGAGGCACTGGCCGGACAGCACAACCCAGAATTAGTGTCCCTGGTAGGACTGGAAATCCTCGGCTCCTCGCCTGCCCTATCCCCACCCCCGCTCAGTGCACAGACCCAAACTTGCGGATGAACTTGGTGAAGAGGTTGCGAAGCTTCATGCGGAAGTGCCGCCGCATGTCATCTGAAAGCTTCCCAATGGCTTCCATCTGCGGGACAGAGCACCGGGCTTTCAGGGAGGCGAGCCTTCCACACTGCCCCCTTTCACTGCTGTCCAGCCCAGGGACGCAGGATGATCAAGCCCAGCTGAGGGGAGGGTTAGTGTGGCCCTGCTCCTGGCCCACACCCCGGCCCAGTCATGCTTCCCTTGGGTAGGCAGGCCCCATCTTTCCTCTGCACCCTCCTTCAGGACATAGGCCTGAGCACCCTCGCAGGATGAGAGCTTTAGTCTTCTCAACAGTGCTTGGTACTTGACATATATCCTCTCCTTGAATCCTTGGACTACCCCTGAGATACAGGCTATCACCCCCTATTTATAGAAGAGGATACGGCGGCACAGAGGGTAAAGTGTTTGCTAAATGGCCATAGAGATGGGAGTTCAGCCCAGACTCATCTAACACTGTGGCTCCTGCTTCGCTCCTAGCACCCCAAGATTTCTCTTGGTCCCCTATGTCCCTTTTATCTCACTGCATTCTGCTTTGGCTGGATTCCTCTTAGCCTTAATCTGGCCCAGTTTGGGTTACATATGCAGGTGGCAGATCTTATCTCCAGAGACTCCCAAATGGGCTAGGGGATAGGGCCTGTGTCTACTCTTTTTTTTGAGACGGAGTCTTGCTCTGTTGCCTAGACTGGAGTGCAATGGCATGATCTCAGCTCACTGTAACCTCCACCTCCCGGGTTCAAGCAATTCTCCTGCCTTAGCTTCCTGAATAGCTGGGATTACAGGCGCCTGCTACCACGCCTGGCTAATTTTTGTATTTTTAGTAATAGATAGGGTTTTACCATGCTGGCCAGGCTGGTCTTGAACTCCCAACCTCAGGCGATCCGCCCACCTCAGCCTCCCAAAGTACTGGGATTACAGGCGTGAGCCACCGTGCCCGGTTTTTTTTTTTTTTTTTTTTGAGACACAGTCTTGCTCTGTCACCCTGGCTGGAGTGCAATGGCATGGTCTTGGCTCACTGCAACCTCCACCTCCCAGGTTCAAGCAATTCTCACACCTCAGCCACATGAATAGTTGGGACTACAGGTGCGCACCACCACGCCTGGCTAATTTTTGTATTTTTTAGTAGAAATGGGGCTTCGCCATGTTGGCCAGGCTGGTCTCAAATTACTGACTTCAAGTGATCCACCCGCCTTGGCATCCCAAAGTGCTAGGGTTACAGGTGTGAGCCACTGCTCCTGGCCTCCCCATCCACTCTTTGAAGGGCTTCTATAAATCCTTTTTTTTTTTTTGAGATGGAGTCTTGCTCTGTCACCCAGGCTGAAGTGCAATGTGCAATCTTGGCTCACTGCAACCTCCACCTCCTGGGTTCAAGCGATTCTCCTGCCTCAGCCTCCCAAACAGCTGGGATTATAGGCACCTGCCAACACGCCCAGCTAATTTTTGTATTTTTAGTAGAGACGGGGTTTCACCATGTTGGCCAGGATGGTCTCAAACTCCTGAACTCAAGTGATCTGTCTGCCTTGGCCTCCCAAAGTGGTGGGATTACAGGCATGAGCTACTGCACCCAGCCAGGACTTCTATAAATTTGAATAACTCCATGATGGATCACTGCTCTAGCTGTTCTCCTCACCTTGGTCCCTAGTTAGGCTGCAGGCTTTGAGGGCAGCGGGAAGGCATGCTGATTCTCATCTGTCCCTTCCTATCTTGAACCCAAGGCCAGACCCAAAGAAAATATGCAAGAGGGACCTAGAGGTCTGATGTGACTCAAGCCAGTGGCACACGGGAAACTGAGGCAGCGGGTACAGAGAACAGCTTGTCTGGAAGCCTGTCCCAGCCTGGGCGAGGATTCTCTTGGGCAGGAGAGGGCCAGGGACCCTATACTAAGGGGCTCTTCAGATCCTTCTGCAGCCCAGCAGGGGACCCAAAGGAACGGCCTCTAACCAGCAAGGTCAAAATGCAAGATGGTTAAAAAAAAAAAAGGCAAGATGAGGGGGTCCTGTGAAGGGAGAGCCCAGCATCTGAGTCCCACAATCTGGAAAATCTCTGACCTCAGTTTCCCCATGTGTAAAATGAGGAGCGGCCCTGCCCGTGGGTCTCTGCCCTGAAGAGCCCCTGTTTCCTTCCATGTAGGGCTCTGGGGTGAAGAAAGCCACCTGGGCAGTGTGCCCCCTGCTCACCTCCACCTGATGGGCATTCCCCTATGGGTCCCTTTTAGGGCTCCTTAATGACCTTCTGGCTACAAAAAGAAAGTTTGAAACTTGCTGGCCTTGAGGCTTGCCGGGCCCATGCCAGCAGCTCAGAGGCCACCCTGCTACCTGCTAAGGGGAACGGGGACACTTACCACCAGCTGCACGTGCTTGGCCAGGTGTGCCATATCCATGACAGTCACCGCCACCTTGATGAAGCCCAGTGCGGACTTGACCACATCACGGGTGCGGGAGGCCAGAAGCAGGCACACGTTCTCCAGCAGCTGCTCCACTGTGCTGGTCCCCATCAGACCTATGGCAGTCAGGGGGGTCACTGTCTAAGACCTAGGACCCCACCCAGACCCAAACCCTCCCCATCGGAAAACAGCCACTCAAATGTCAGTAGAAGCTGACATTGAGAGCCTTTCTGTATGTCCAGGATGGTTCCAATCACGCTCCATGGAGTGGTTTTGGGTCCTTTTATCACCCTGAGGTGGGTGCTATTTCTTACTTCCAGTTTAGAGATAGGAAACTGAGGTACTACGAGGCTAATCAAGCTGTTCTAGGTCTCATGTGGTTGCCAAGAGGCAGGACTAGGACTAAAATTCAGCCATCGGCCCTAACCGCCTCCTAACCACTCTGACAGTGGGATGCAGGGCCGCTGGACTGCACAGTCACATGAGGGGACAGGCCTGAGGAAGGTGCCTTGGCATAGCCGCAAGGGCGGGAGAAAGAGACCCACAGGAAGGGAGACAGGCAGGCAAGCTGGGCTGGGTGCGGCTTTTCTGCCTTCCTCCAGGCACCTTTTCCCAGTTCCAGGAGCCACCTTATCCTGATCTTTCGGACATCTTCCTACCCTGAGAGCTTCTCAGACCTTCTAGGAAATAAGCATTTACCTTTAAACTCGAAAAGGAGGTGGGTCAGGGCCAGGATGCTGCAGCTGACCATGGTCACCGCGCCCACCAGGCCAGGGTAGATCAGGACGAGGTAGCGCTGCAGGGCCTCTGGGGACAGAGACCAAGGTGGGTCAAGCAAGAAGGACCCATTAGGTAGGAGGACTGAGGGCCAGAGAGGAGCAGCCTGCCCCGGGCCAGGGCACGGAGCTCTCTCCACCTTTTTTGAGGGGTGCTTCCCCACGCCCAGTCTATGAGCAGAGTGTCCACCCCCAGCCCGCATCACCTGGGCCTCACCTTCCTGGTTGGAGCCAAACCTTAGGAAAGCATGGCCCATCTCCACGAGCAGCGCAAAAGCATTCTTCCGTGCGCCCACCGACACCTCCTTGGTGCACAGGATCACCTGGCCAAGACAGCCCCATCAGCCTCTGCCCCCTAAGCCATCCGGCTGGGCAGCGAATCGAGTCCCCGTACTCCCATCACTGCCCTCCCTGGATCCTGAGGCCCTTAAGAGCTACATTCCAGGGACCCTCCTCTAAAACACATCCGCACGCTCACCTCTGGGACGAGGGCAGTGATGAACTCCTCGTGCTCAGCTGAGAGCTTCCTCACGATGTGTAGGAGGCACTTCAAACGGGGCTGTGGGCAGGGGGCTACCAGTCAGGACCCCTCAATGCTACCTCCACCCCACAAGCCTCAACAGTGGCTCCTTCCTGGTATTGCCCTAGAGCCCTCACCCTCTTGGCGGGCGAGGAGGTGCTCCGCAGCGAGTCCAGCAGCGTCTTCTTCAGGTCCTCCAGGTGGCTCTGCACGAAGAGGGCCCCGGGGCCCTGAGGACTGGCACACACCTCCTCCAGCACTCGGTAGGCCTTCTTCTGCACCCCGTGGGCCTTACTCTGGCAGACAGGAACGGGTGAGGGAGGCCTGGGCTCACCCCCGTCCAATGCCATCCACGGAGCATCCCCCAGCACTGGAGGGATTCTGAGCAGAAGTGGGCCCTGCCCCGCGGGGGCTCACGTGGCCTGACAGAGGACCAGTGGAATGTGGACAGCAAGTGGTTAACTCCTGGGCAAGGCACAGGGGTTGGGGGTGTGTGCCGTGGGGCCCACCAATCCACTCCACTCGCCCAGCTCCAGACAGCGCTCACTCCAGTGGCCTGAGCTCATGGTGCCTGGCACATGCCAAGGCCTGTACACCTGCTGCTCTTTCCAGCCAGAGCACTCCTCTCTCACCTTCCAAGACTGACAACTCCTTGCTCCTCCAAGCCAGCTCTCTGTCACACTCCCCCAACCCCCAACCCCAGACACCTTTCCCGAGGTGAGGTGGCCTGGCCCTGGATTTCCATGTCCACCTGCAGTGCTGCCCAAGAGCACTTCTCACACTATTAGGTAACTGCTACTAAACTGTAGTAGTGGGGGCAGCTTTCAGGGGGTCACTGGTGGGCTGAGATCTGCAGAGTGCTGGCCACAGCAGAGGGCATTTCAAGCCTAGGACCTAAACCCTGCAAAGGCACAGACGGGGCCTGTTATATCAGGGGGCCTTAAGGCAGCTGAAGGAGGCTGCAGCAGGGGTAGAGGAGAGTGGAATGGGTGGGATGAAGCTCAGGCCGGTCTGGGATGGGCCTGGGGAGTAAGCCAGGCAAAGAAGCATGGCCTTGGTTCTACAAGAGTCACTCAGCAGGCAAGGCCTAAGCACTGCTGTGCATTTCAGTCCCTTTGGGACCTACAAGACAGATGGGCTACACAGGACACAGAGGGAAGCCACTGCAGGAGAAAGCAGACAGGGACCTGATCTTGGGAAGCAGCAAGGGACAAAGACATGAAAACAGGCCCCACCTTCCCACAACCCACCTGCCCCCAAGCGTGGCTGTGTGGGGCTCCTGGCCACTGAGGCTTACCTCTAGGTAGGGCCGGATGGTGGAGTACAGCTTGCTGATGGCGGCTTCGTCAGCACACGGAGCCAAGGCCACGACCAGGTCCAGGACAGACAATCTGCTCGGGGCAGGAGACCAAAGAGAGGGGTGGGGAGCTGGAGAAGGGCACAGACTACCAGTGTTCTTATGTCTACTGGGTACGGGGAGGTGGGAGAAGTCAGGGTGAGGACAAGGGGCTTGAAGGAGCTCATGAACAATAATAGCTAGCACCTAATTGAGCATTCATCATGTACCACGCACTGTTCCTGGTGTTTTACACCTGCTAACTCCTTCAATCCTCATAGCAACCTTGTTGCAAGAACGATTATCATGCCCATTTTACAGATGAGGCCTTAGAGGCAGAATGGATAAGTAATTTGTCCAAGGTCACACAGCCCATAAGTGATGGGGCTGGGATCAGAACCTGGGCAATGTGTCTCCTGGGTCCTTGTTCCTGCCTAGGAGACTAAATAGTCTCTCCAGGAAGAAGGAACTAGTCAGCACAGCCTCTCAGCACAGCCTAGACAATTAATACCACAAGATTTCCTTAAATAATGCAAGAGGGAACCCACAGTGTTCTGCCAGATGCACCCTCCAGCTCCCTGGGATGCTCCAGCTCAAGTGGGAGGCCCTGAGCGTGTTACCTGGTAAAGTCAGAGCTGGCAGGGTCGAGCACCTTCTCACTGGCTTTTTCCAGGAGACTGTTCACCAACTTGAGGCCCCGACGGAATGAGGAGAGAGTTGTTGAGGAGGAGCGAAAGAAAGCAGCAATGGCAGCAGTCCCAGAGCGGCCTCCCCACCACCAGCAGCCCCCAGCCCTGCCCAAGTCACGACTGCTGGTATGTGCTCCAGAACGCAGAGACCCACATGAGTCCTGGTGGGTAGGGTCTCTGCCTCTCTGACACTGCCCACCTAAGAGCTACCCTCCTCCCTCCTTCCCTCCCTCTCATGGCTCACCTGAGTGTCAGTGATGGTGAGGTAAGTTCTGATGGTTTCCAGCACAGCCCGGCGAGGGGCTGGAGTGTCCCCGGCTGCCACAGGCTGCCCATACAGGTTGAAGAGGATCGGCAGAAAGTTCTTGGCAAAACGACTCACTTCAACACGGTCGGCCTCTGGCAAAAGGACCAAAGTTTGCACTAAAGGCACAGGAGTTGACTGTGCCTCAGTGGCTGCTGGGGCTGTGGCCCAGAGGCCTTCTCTTAGGGGAGCTGGCAGGACTTGGAACCCATACGTTGTGGCAGGAGCTGAGCCAGGGTATGGAGAGCCTGCTGCCCCAGTGGCCCGTGGTCCTCAATGGCTCCAACCCCAGGGAGCCAGCAAAGTGGCAGCCACTCGACACTAACTGAACAACCCGTAGCAGCTGTCAGCACACTGGAAGTAAAGGTAAGAGGGAAGGGTGGTTTCCAGCCTCCTACTATCCCCTGGGGTCTGCAGCAGAAGCAGCAAAGGATGAGCCCCAGAGGCAAGTCTCTGTGACTCTGCTTGGAAAGGAGCGTAGCAAGCCAGGGGATAGGGCCAGGGACTTGTGTCATCCTCCCCAGCCCCCATTCCCACAACCCACACGTACCTGCCTGGCAGCCCTTGGTGATGAGGGTACGCAGGGCCTGGCACACGGTGACCCTCAGGTCTGGACGCTCGCTGATGGCCGTGCCCAGCGTTCGTGCCAGCCCTTTGAAGGAGGTGGCCACATCCGTAGGCCTCGTGCAGAATCCAGGCAGGAGTGTCCAGATCTGGAGAAGGAGGGGACAATAAAGGAAAGTGACATAGAGCCACCCATGCCCCTGTGCGCTTCTCCCCACGCCCTCCCCTAGTTGACCCTTACCTGCCACTGCAGTGTGTCGTAGATCTTAGACTCCACTGTGCTGCCTGCCTGAGCCAGGTCCATGGCTGTAGTGTGATACAGGGACAGAGTATGAGCCCAGCACCCTCCTAGCCAACGGCCTTATTACCAAACCAAACCAGAAGCCCAATGATGAGGACAGGAATATTATGGGTGACTTCCCCCATCCCCATAAATTAAATCATAGCTGTTCATTCTAAAATACTACAATGAACCTATAATAAACAGAAAGCAAATGTCTCTTCATACTCCCACTCCCCCAGAGATAGCCTCTGTTTCTTTTTTTTTTGAGACAGAGTCTCATTCTGTTGCCCAGGCTAGAGTGCAGTGGCACGATCGCGGCTCACTGCAAGCTCCGCCTCCCAGGTTCACACCATTCTCCTGCCTCAGCCTCCCGAATAGCTGGGACTACAGGTGCCTGCCACCACGCCTGGCTAATTTTTTGTATTTTTAGTAGAGACAGGGTTTCACCATGTTAGCCAGGATGGTCTTGATCTCCTGACCTCGTGATCCGCCCGCCTCAGCCTCCCAAAGTGCTGGGATTACAGGCGTTAGCCACTGTGCCCAGCTAGCCTCTGTTTCTTGTAACTGTTTTATACTTCTTTAAACACATGCCCACTTTTTGTTTTGTTTTGTTTTTTTGAGACAGGGTCTCACTTTGTGGCCTAGGCTGGAGTGCAGTGGTGCAATCTGGGCTCACTGCAGCCTTGACCTCCCAGGCTCACGTGATCCTCCTACCTTAGCCTCCCAAGTAGCAGGGACTACGGGTGCGCATGCCACCATACCCAGCTAACTTTTTGTAGACACAGGGTTTCACCATGTTGCCCAGACTGGTCTCGAATTCCTAAGTTCAGGCGATCCACGTGCCTCGGCCTCCTAAAGTGCTGGGATTACAGGTTATAACACTGCGCCCAGCCACACGCCCACTTTTAAAAACATAAATAGGCCGGGCGCGGTGGCTCATGCCTGTAATCTCAGCACTTTGGGAGGCTGAGGTGGGTGGATCATGAGGTCAGGAGATCGATACCATCCCGGCTAACACGGTGAAATCCCGTCTCTACTAAAAATACAAAAAATTAGCCAGGCGTGGTGGGGGGCGCCTGTAGTCCCAGCTACTCAGTAAGCTGAGGCAGAAGAATGGTGTGAACTCGGAAGGTGGAGCTTGCATCAAGGACGGAGTCTTGCTATGTTGCCCAGGCTGTTCTTGAACTCTTGGCCTCACGCAATCCTTCTGCCTCAGCCTCTCAGAGTGTTGGGATTACACGTGTAAGCTACTGCCTCAGCCTCCCGAGTAGCTGGGATTACAGGCGCGTGCCACCATGCCCAGCTAATTTTTGTATTTTTAGTAGAGACGGGGTTTCTCCATGTTGTTTAGGCTGGTCTCGAACTCCTGACGTCATGATCCGCCCATTTCAGCCTCCCAAAGTGCTGGGATCACAGGTATGAGCCACTGTGCCTGGCCTTACTTTCTTCTCTAAGCACTTCCTGTATATTCTCACAAGATCATGTGTGAAACCAGGAAACCATGCCCTACCGCAGGCTTTCTCAATCTTGACAATGTGGAAATTTTAGGCCTAGTACTTTTTGTTGTGTGAGGCCATCCTGTGCATTGCAGGGTGCTTAGCAGCATCCTGACCTCTATCCACTAGATGCCAGAGCACCCTTCCCCCAACGGTAACAACCAAAAATGTCTCCAGGCATTGCCAAATGTCCTACAGGCAGCAAAATCACCCTCCTTGTTGAGAACCACTGCCCTAGACCAGGAGTCAGCCAACTTTTTGTGCAAAAGGGCCAGTACTTTAAGCTTGGCAGGCCATATGATTCATATTTTTCTTTTTTGAGACAGACTCTCACTCCGTTGCCCAGGCTGGAGTGCAGTGGCGCGACCTCAGCTCACTGCAACCTCCACCCCGCTTGGGGTTCAAGTGATTCTCCTGCCTCAGCCTCCCGAGTAGCTGGGATTATAGGCACCCGCCACCACGCCTGGCTAATTTTTGTATTTTTAGTAGAGATAGGGTTTCACCATGTTGGCCAGGCTGGTCTCAAGCTCCTGACTTCAGGTGCTCTACCCACCTCAGCCTCCCCAAGTGCTAGGATTACAGGTGTGAGCCACTGTGGCCAGCCCGCAATACATATGATTTCTATCACAATAACTCTGTCATTAAAAAGTAGTGTGACAGGCTGAGCATGGTGGTTCACGCCTGTACTCCCAGCACTTTGGGAGGCCGAGGCAGGCAGATCATCTGAGGTCAGGAGTTTGAGACCAGCCTGGCCAACATGGTGAAACCCCATCTGTATTAAAAACACAAAAAAATGTTTAAAAGTGAGCCGGGTATGGTGGCATCTGCCTGTAGTCCTAGCTACGTGGAAGGCTGAGGCAGGGGAATCGCTTGAATTCGGGAGGCGGAAGTTGCAGTGAGCTGAGATCACACCACTGCACTCCAACCTGGGTGATAAAGCAAGAATAAATGTGGCTGCGTTCCAAAAAAATTTTATTTACAGGCTGGACACAGTGGCTCATGCCTGTAATCCCAACACTTTGGGAGGCCAAGGCAGGTGGACCGCCTGAAGTCAGGAGTTCAAGATTAGCCTGGCCAACATGGTGAAACCCCGTCTCTACTAAAAATACAAAATTAGCTGGGCATGGTGGCAGATGCCTGTAATCCCAGCTCCTCGGGAGGCTGAGGCAGGAGAATCTCTTGAACCCAGGAGGTGGAGATTGCAGTAAGCTGAGATCGCGCCATTGCACTCCAGCCTGGGCGAAAAGAGCGAGAGTTCGTCTCAAAAAAACAAAAAAAAAAAAGAAAATTTATTTACAAAAACAGACAGTGGATGAAATAGTTTAGCAATGCTGCCCTAGATCCTCAAAATCCAATGAAAACAAAAATCTCCTGAAGCCATCACTAGGCCGAGCAATGTAACTCGATGCTCTGCCTATCATCATGTAGGCCTGAGTCTGTCTAATACAGGTCAGGAGTAAACTAGAGGATAAATGGAGAGAGGAGACCATGATCACGAAGGAGAAGAAACTATGTCTGAAAGCAGAGGGGCAGGGGATTGGGGATGTGCAGCCTGAAGAAAGAACACCTCTGGGGTAATCATTTTCAAATACACGTATATTACCTACAGTCACGCATCGCTTGACAGGGTGCGTTCTGAGAAATGCATTGGTAGGTGATTTTATTGTGTTCATAGCATAGAGTGTATTTACACAAACCTAGATGGCACAGCCCCTCCACACCTGGGCTATGTGGTGTAGTCTATTGCTCCTAGGCTAAAACCTGGACAGCATGTTGCTGTACTGAGTGCTGCAGGCAACTGTAATACAATGTTAAGTATGTGTATATCTAAACACACGTAAATACTGAAAAAGTACAGTAAAATATGGTATTATCATCTTAGGAGACCACCATCATTGAAACGTCATGTGGTGACTGTGTATATGTATGTACATATATACATATATATTCATATATATAAATACACCTGGCTAGGCGCGGTGGCTCACATCTGTAATCCCAGCACTTTGGGAGGCCGGGGCGGGCAGATCACCTGAGGTCAGGAGTTTGAGACCAGCCTGGCTGCCATGACAAAACCCTGTCACTACTAAAAATACAAAAATTAGCCAGGTGCAGTGGTGGGTACCTGTAGTCCCAGCTACTCGAGAGGCTGAGGCAGGAAAATCACTTGAATCGGGAAGGTGGAGGTTGCAGTGAGTGGAGATTGCACCACTGCACTCCAGTCTGGGAGACAGAGTGAGACTCCATCTCAAATAAATAAATAGGCCGGGTGCGGTGGCTCACGCCTATAATCCCAGCACTTTGGGAGGCCGAGGCGGGTGGATCACGAGGTCAGGAGATCCAGACCATCCTGGCTAACAGGGTGAAACCCCGTCTCTACTAAAAATACAAAAAAGCCGGGTGTGGTGGTGGGCGCCTGTAGTCCCAGCTACTTGGGAGGCTGAGGCAGAAGACTGGCGTGAACCTGGAAGGCGGAGCTTGCAGTGAGCCAAGATCACACCACTGCACTCCAGCCTGGGCGACACAGCAAGACTCCGTCTCAAAAAATAAAAAAAGTAAAATAAATAAATAAATAAAAATAATAATAAAAATATATACCAACAGGCTGGGCATGGTGGCTCATACCTGTAACCTCGGGACTTTGGGAGGCTGAGGCAGGTGGATTACCTGAGATCAGGCATTCAAAACCAGCCTGGCCAATATGGTGAAACCCCATTTGTACTAAAAATACAAAATTAGGCGGGTATGGTGGTGGGCACCTGTAATCCCAGCTACTCGAGAGGCTGAGGCAGGAGAATGGCTTGAACCTGGGAGGCAGAGGTTGCAGTGAGCTGAGATCAGCCACTGCACTCCAGCCTGGGCAACAAGAGCAAAACTCCGTCTCAAAAAATAATAATAATAATAAAGCAAACAAATAAATAAATACACCTAGAAGTATATAAAAGTATACATACGTATAAACAAACATATCACAAACTTTTACAAAATCGATCTCAAGGGCTTGCGTGAGGAAGAAGGGGCACAGCTGTTCTCTGTGATCCAAAGGGGAAGAACAAGGCCCAGTTGGGGCAGCTCCATGTGGAGGCAGCTCCTGTCTCACAGGGCAAGCTCTGCCACAGGGAGGGCTACGTGGCCACGCCTCGGAGCAGCAGGGAGAGAGACAGGCACTCAAGCACTGGCTGGCCACCTGCTCGGCAGAGGGATGTTGCCAAATGTCTTGAAGGCTAGGTGTGTGGGACTCAGCACCCTTCCCAACCCCTTCTGTGAAGGCTTCAGGACTGTGCGGAACCTCAGGTCACACACAGGCACTTCTACCTTTGCTCTTCAGGGTGTTAGCCAGGGGCAAGAAGTAGGTGGTGAAGAAACCAAGTCGCGTTTCCTGAACGTGGTCTCGGATGACAGGCAGCAGCCAACTCCGTGGGAAATCCAGAGCCTCCCTGGGAGGAGAATGGGAAGAACCCAGTGAGGATGAGGGGACAGCCCTGAGGGCAGTACATAGCGTACTGAGCCCAGGACAGAGCGAGACCTCCTCTGGCCCCTCCTGCTGAGCCCTGCACTGACACAGACTTTAGCCCACAGCAGCAGACATCCTTTCCAGGGGAGAGAACAAGCCTGGGGCTTGTCAGGAAGCCAGTCAGGGCCACACTTACTCAGAGCCATCAATTTCCAAAGGCACAGCCTGCAGCACCACCTCAGGTCCCATACTGGTCACCGCAGCCCCCACTGCCTGGTCGAGAGCCGCCGTGTGGGGGAAATGAGGGGAGAGGCGCAGGTCACACAGGGACTGGAGGCACTGGAGCAGAGATGAGTGACCACACATCAAGACATGCTCAAAAGCTGGGACCCATGACAAGACCCCGCCAAAAGATGAGGCCGGAATTCTGGGCCTGGGTTCAATGCTACACCAGTGGGTACAGACTGAGAACCCAATTAACCACTGGTGACTGTAAAATCCCAGGGCCTAGGATTTTACAAAATTCTGTTACATTTAATGACATATAAAAATTTGGGCCGGGCGCGGTGGCTCAAGCCTGTAATCCCAGCACTTTGGGAGGCCGAGACGGGCGGATCACGAGGTCAGGAGATCGAGACCATCCTGGCTAACACGGTGAAACCCCGTCTCTACTAAAATACAAAAAACTAGCCGGGCGAGGTGGCGGGCGCCTGTGGTCCCAGCTACTCGGGAGGCTGAGGCAGGAGAATGGCGTGAACCCGGGAGGCGGAGCTTGCAGTGAGCTGAGATCCGCCACTGCACTCCAGACCGGGCGACAGAGCAAGACTCCGTCTCAAAAAAAAAAATAAAATAAAATAAAATAAAAAAATAAAAATTTGGAAATTTCAACACAAATGTAGATTTCCAATTTATCTTCGAAAATGGGACACATTTATCTTGTCTGCATGTAACAATTAGCAAATCAGCAGGCGCTGAGGAGACAAAGCTGCACCCTTGGGTTCACCCGGGCCACAGCCCTCCCCCAGTCACACTTTCATGGCCCTGCCTGGCCTCTTGTATAAAGCCAAATTGGCCAACCTTATCTATGAGGGCTCCAGCCAGGCCTCTTGAGGGAGACCCTGTCCTCCCACCAGGGTTCCTTTTTTCCAGCATGGGAGGGAGTCAGCGAGGAAGGCCCCACAAGGCCAGGAGCGGCTGCCTCTGCTGATGCGGGACCAGTCTGGGGGCTTCCTCAGGCCCCTACTCTCTCCTGGACTAGGGTCTGCTCAGGATCCCTGAGTGATCCCTGATCCTTAAATGGTTAACCCTGGACTGGAGGAAGCTTCCTGGAACCTAGGGCTGTTGAGAACATCAACACTATACTCACTGGTTACAGGAAACTTACGATAACTGAAATGTAAAAGATAAGGGCTGGGGGTAAGGGAAAGCAAATAGATTCCCTAAGCTTCAAAACTAGCAACTCCAGCAAAGACTAGTGAGCAGGTGGGGGGACTCTCACCATTTTTCCTGCCCCTCCCTTATTGGCCCAGTCACCTTCCAGGGGATACTGCATGGGGCACCTGCTATGGCCCTGTCGGGGTAGGGTGGGGAGCAGAGTGCAGAGATAACAGACACACATGCCCTCCAGGAGCCCACAGTCTAAGGGCCAGCACCACCTCCTGCCCTGGCCCCATTCGCTCCTCACTCACCTTCCTCATCACAGGGTGGGCCTGTCTCCCACACACCTCAAAGAAGACACACAGCAGCTGCAACACGGAGCTCCAGGCCGCATGGAATTTGTATGTCAGGCCCTCCTCCACTGCCCTGCCAAGGGGGCGGCACAGTCAGGGCCACGGTCACATGCCACCCTGTGCCCCCCACCAGAGAAAGTCAATGACCAGCACCCTGAGCTACAGACGCTAGCTGGCCAGCAAGAATGGGGCCCCAGGACAGACAACGGAAGAGAACTAACATTTGTGACATGCCCACACTCCGTATGTTAAGAGTTTAATTTAGATAATGCTAGTGCTTAAAGAAAAATCGATGAGGTGGTTATCTGACCCAACTTCAGATGGGGAAACCACTAGGAAACCAAGAGGTGAGGTGTGGCTAAAACATGGCAGGCGCTCAAGTCCACAGTAGCTGCTCTGACAGATGTTCAGTAAGCAGCCTGCAATCCCGTAAAGCACTGCCACTGCAAGCCTGGCCCACAGCAGGTGGACAGTCGAGCAGTCGTATTATATAGAACTTTCCTCAAGGTACCACCATCCCTTCCTAACACGGACACCATATCCTCACCTGAACATCTTGGCAACAGACTGGGCAGGGCCCGAGGCTGAGGAGGTCACAGAGCCAATATCAGCCATGTGGGGAGCCACGCATTCCTTCAGGATCTCCTGCAAAGAGAGGCCACAGGCTTTCTGGGCCCAAGGTAGCCCCCCAGGACCACTCTCCCCTCCCAGGTGATAGCTTCCTGGGAGTCTAAGAAAGCTTCGAAGAAACCTATCTCCCATTTTGAGAGCGGCCTCTCTGGGCCTGAGCTGGTAGCCTGGGGCCAGTGCTGGGAAAGACAGGGCAGCCCGCAGAAGCCCCTGTGTTCTCTGCTTCCTCAGCTAAAGTTGCAGTACCTTGAGGCTCTGCGTGGCAGCAGTCACCACTTGCGAGTGTGGGGAAAGGAGGCAGGTCACCGCGGTTCCAAAAAAGCGAGGGAGGTGGCCTAGCCCCAGGTCCCACTGCAACCTGTCAAAACAAAAGGTTTCTGTGGGGCCTGGCCCTGAGTCCTGGGGACCCGGGCAACCAGGGCTCAGGGCTGAGATGGCCCAGGTCTGAAAACAATCACAAACCCACCGATCTCCAGGGCTCTATAGGGCCCTTCGGGTGGGTGGTTTTAAAAAGGCACTATCATTCAAGTAATAACTACATGTGGTAAAAAATTCAAACAGGTCTTCAAGGTGTAAACTGAAGGGCATGCCTTCCCCAATTCACCCTTCTGGCCTGACCCTTATATGCATTTCCCAGGGGAAAATCAAGGTTAAGTTTCTTAAATACCCTTCCAGAAATTCTAAAACGCACAAACATAAAAATAGTAACTTCTGTTAACTTTTTTTTTTTTTTTTGCAGTGGTGCAATCATAGCTCACGGAGTCTCAAACTCCTGGACTCAAACGATCCTCCCACCTCAGCCTCCTGAGTAGCTGGGGCTATAGGCACAAGTCACCATGCTCAGCTAGTCTTTTTATTTTTTGTAGAGACAGGATCTCACTGTGTTTCCCAGGTTAGTCTCCACCTCCTGGCCTCAAGTGATCCTCCTGCCCTGGCCTCCCAAAGCCCTGTGATTCAGGTGTGAGCCACTGCACCTGGCCTGGTAGCATTTATGTAACTCTTTATCATATACCAACCACTGATATAACATACATTTATTTAAACCTTGTAACAACCAATGAGATAAATCCTATTATTTTTCCATTTTATAGATGAGGAAAGACACAGAGAAGTCAAATAACTTGCCCAAGACCACCCAGCTTGGCAATGGGGTCAGGATTCCCATCCTTAGCAATGTGGTTCCAGAGTATACATGGAGAAACAATCACACCATACCTGCTATTCTATGTCTTGCTTTTTCCCAATATATCTTGGAGTTCTTTCCACGTAAGTGCACATACAACCACTTCGATTGTTTTTTTTTTTTTTTGAGATAGGGTCTCACCTTGTCACCCAGGCTGGAGCGCAATATTGCGATCTCAGCTCACTGCAACCTTCACCTCACAGGTTCAAGCGATTCTCGTGCCTCAGCCTCCCAAGTAGCTGGGATTACAGGTGTGCACCACCACACCCAGATAATTTTTGTATTTTTAGTAAAGATGGAGTTTTGCCATTTTGGCCAGGCTAGTCTCAAACTCCTGGCCTCAAGTGATCTGCCCACCTTGGTCTCCTAAAGTGCTGGGATTATAAGTGTAAGCCACTGTGCCAAGCCCACTTTGATTGTTTCTAATGGCTGCACAGTACTTCATTGTTTATATTTCACCCCTCCATGGGACATTTAGCTTGCTTCCAGTTTTTATGTTACCTAGAGTGCGACGATAAGCATCCTGGGATGCACACTGGGGCCTAACTGTGGGTGTGCTCCTGCAGGATGAAATCTGAGAAGTGGTGAATGGGATGATTTTGTCATTTTTGGACACCTCCCAGTAAAGGCAGTTTGGTGCAGGAAAAAGAACGTGGGCTGGGCAGACCTGGGCCGGGCAGACCTGGGCCAGAGACCTGACCTTACTCATCAGGGGCTGTGTGACTAGCTCACTCACAGAGCCTTGGTTTCTGGCTTATAAATTGGGGGTAAATGCTTCCTCATGGGGTTGCCTTGATTAGTGAAAGGAAACACAGATAAAGAGTGTTTGGCACACGCCTGGGTGAGAGCAGGCTGTGGGAACCCTTCAGCTGTGGAGAAGACAGGTCCAGCAAAACAGAGCCATGAGGCCTAAGAGACCCCTGCCTCCCTCCATGCAGGTCACCAACTGGTTACTGTATACTCAATTTCTTCTCAGCCTTATTCCAGAAAAGTGGAATTACTATTAAGTGGCCAAGCCCGAATCTGAAAGTATGCAGACACAAAGCAGAAAGTCGGTTCACGGGACTATGGAACCTAGAGAAGGGAGCCACCAGTCCAGGCGAGAGTGGAGTGGAGCGACAGAAAGGATATCCAATGGCCAGGAAACCAAGTGCACAGGAAGACACAGCCAGGGAGCAGCAAGAGGCAGGGTGAAACTCAGGCCTCAACCTGGGTCGCAGGGCTTGCAGCCCACCTTGCTGCTCCTCATGGCTGGCTGGCAAACGCTCTGGCAGGAATCAGACCCTGTTAGAACGAGCTGCACTCTCCTACCCCGTGCCTCACAAAAACAAGAGCTGCTCTGTAGCTCATTTGACACGGAGATGCCGTCAGGCCCCGAGAGGCTAAACAGCGTATCCAGCCTCTCGACGGAGGCCCTGAGCACCCCGAACCTCGGCAGCCAGGACAGAGGCCCTGAGAACTCCGCAACCTCTGCAGCCTGGACAGAGGCCCTGAGGACCCCCGACCTTGGCAGCCTGGACAGAGGCCCTGAGGACCCCCAACCTCGGCAGCCTGGACAGAGGCCCGAAGGACTCCCCCAACTGTGGCAGCCAGGATGGAGACCTCGAGGACCCTCCACCTCGGTGCCAGGATGGAGATCCTGAGGACACCGCAAACTCAGCAGCCAGGACGGAGACCCTGAGGACCCCCCACCTAGGCAGCCAGGACGGAGACCCTGAGGACCCCGAACCTCAGCAGCCAGGACAGAGGCCCTGAGAACTCCACAACCTCAGCAGCCAGGACGGAGGCCCTAAGGACCTTTCCCAACCTTGGCAGCCAGGACGAAGGCCCTGAGGACCCCTGACCTCAGCAGCCTAGACACAGGCCCTAAGGATCCCCCCAACCTTGGCAGCCAGGACGAAGGCCCTGAGGAGCCCCCACCTCGGCAGCCTGGGCACAGGCCCTGAGCCCCCCACCTCGGCAGCCTGGACAGAGGCCCAGAGCACCCCCAGGTCGGCAGCCTGGACAGAGGCCCTAAGCACCCCTCCTTCATCCGTACCTCACCAGGTTGATGTGGGCTTTCTCCATGACCTTAAGCCAGGCTAGCAGGGGCTGTAAATCATTCTCACTGGGAACATAGTCGTACAGGGCCTAAAGGTGGGAATAAGCAGGTGACTGAGCATGTGGGGTCTGCAACAGCCCAATGACGATGACCCCTTCCCATCCTGGCACCAGCAATGTCCTGGGGACAGTGCTTGTGACCCTGGCACTCACAGCCCCCTTGGCTTTCCCAGATCCTGCCTCTCCCTTCTCCACAAAGCCCTCCCGGCTCTGATTCTTTGGGAGAACAGCCTCTAGGAGCAGCGGAATATCATGGGTCATACACCCCTTTGTGTGTCTGACAAAAGCCAGAGGCCTTCTTTGGGGGAAAAAAGCCGTACATTTTGCTAACAATTTGGGGGATCTGTTCCCCCTCCCCACATCCATCCACAGACCTCTAAGGTCGAAAGCCCTGCTCAAGGTATCTGTGAGCACCACGAGACCATGCCGAAACAGTTCATTAAAGTTAACTAGGTCAAGGGTCAAGGTCCCAGCTCCTGGAGACATTGATGTGAATTTGATGACTGGACTCCAATCCTCCTTCCCTGTCTACTGGCCTCTTCCACTGGGACAACCCAGCCCAGCCAACCTCACTCTGTAGACAAGGCGCAGGGCCAGTGCCCCCAGCACAGCCTCCCAAGGGACCCCCCCTCCACAATGCTCCCACACCCCACCAACAGGCCTCACCGTGATGATCTGGGCATTGAGCTCTGCCGACAGGGTGCTCAGGCCAGGCCTGGCGTGGAAGAGGCTGTGAAAGGCCTGCATGGCACAGGCTGTCACCAGCTGGAGGGGGACACACAGGCTTAGAAAGGAACTACAAAGCCCATGGCTGGCCCTGGACCCCTCAACATTCCACTCCACTCTGTGTGCTAGGGAGTTGAGGGCCCCCTGAACCTTACACATGCCCCCTGCACAGGGACACCCTGAGAACTGCCACCTTAGTAAGACATGGAAGCCCCTGAAAAAGCTTTAAATGACTTAAAAAGACAGAAACATTAACAAAATGGTTTTAACATAACAGCCAAAAAAAGCAGGCTATAAACGGTCTGCATGCTATAATTACAGCTGTATTTTTTTTTTTTTTTGAGACAGAATCTTGCTTTGTTGCCAGATACAGGGATGAGACCAATACAGATGCATGCCACTGTGCCTGGCCAATTTTTAAATTTTTATAAAGATAGTCTTGTCTTACTATGTTGCCCAAGCTGGTCTCAAATTGCTTGCCTCCTGCCTCGGCCTCCCAAGTGCTAAGGTTACAGGTGTGAGCCACCGCTCCGGGCCTTTACATGTTTTATCATGTATATTTGTTTATCCAAAGAGAAAATGTCTCAAAGGATAACCAGAAAGTTATTCGCGTTGTCTACCTTAGGAAACAGAATTTGGAAGGAAGGAGTATTTTTACTTTATACACTTCTGACTTGTTTTTTCCTTTTAAACAATGATCATATTATTTATATTTTCAATTTTAAAAATATGTATGTAAATAAACACTACAAAAGAACACACACAAGGATGGGCGCGGAGGCTCACGCCTGTAATCCCAGCACTTTGGGAGGCCGAGGTGGGCGGATCACGAGGTCAGGAGATCGAGACCATCCTGGCTAACACGGTGAAACCCCGTCTGTACTAAAAATACAAAACAGCAGCCGGGTGTGGTGGCGGGCGCCTGTAGTCCCAGCTACTCAGGAGGCTAAAGCAGGAGAACAGCGTGAACCCGGGAAGCGGAGTTTGCAGTGAGCCAAGACCACGCCACTGCACCCCAGCCTGGGCGACAGAGCGAGACTCTGTCTCAAAAAAAAAAAAAGAGAATACACAGTGAGTTGGTGGGGGTATCTGTGGGGGGGATTGGTTCCAGGACTCCCCATGGACATAAAAATCTACCAATGCTCAAGTCTCTATTTTAAGTGGTGTAATATTTGCATATAACCTACATGCATCCTCCCATATATTCTTTTTTTTTTTTTTTTGAGACGGAGTCTCACTGTGTCGCCCAGGCTGGAGTGCAGTGGCCGGATCTCAGCTCACTGCAAGCTCCGCCTCCCGGGTTTACGCCATTCTCCTGCCTCAGCCTCCCAAGTAGCTGGACTACAGGCGCCCACCACCTCGCCCGGCTAGTTTTTTGTATTTTTTAGTAGAGATGGGGTTTCACCGTATTAGCCAGGATGGTCTCGATCTCCTGACCTCATGATCCGCCCGTCTCGGCCTCCCAAAGTGCTGGGATTACAGGCTTGAGCCACCGCGCCCGGCCCCTCCCATATATTCTAAATCACCTGGACTACTTATGATACGTAATAAAACATAAATGCTATGTAAATAGTTGCTACACTCTGTTGTCTAGGGAATAATGACACAGAAAAAACACTGTACATATTCAGTACAGAAGCAAGCAACCGTTTTCTTTTTCCTGAATATTTTCTTTTCTTTTTCTTTCTTTTTTTCCTTTTTCTTTTCTTTTTTTTTTTCTTTTGACACAGGGTTCTTGCTCTGTTGCCCAAGCTGGAGTGCAGTGGCATGACCACGGCTCACTGGGTTCACTGCAGCCTTGACCTCTTGGGCTCAAGCAATCCTCCCACTTCTACCTCCCAAGCAGCTGGGACTACAGGCACGTGCCGCCATGCCCAGTTTCCAAATATTTTCAATCCAAGGTTGGTTGAATTTATGGCTTTGGGACCCACACATACAAAGGGCTGACTGTATAAAGATTTACAGAATTGTGCTAGAAATGGTTGAAATACAGGAAATCACTTTTCATGTGTCTTTAAAGCTGCCAAAAAAAATTAGGTGGCTCACGCCTGTAATCCCAGCACTTTGGGAGGCTGAGGCGGGCGGATCACTTGAGGTCGGGAGTTCAAGACCAGCCTGACCAACATGGAGAAACCCCATCTCTACTAAAAATGCAAAAAATTAGCCAGGCGTGGTGGTACATGCCTGTAATCCCAGCCACTCGGGAGGCTGATGCAGAAGAATTGCTTGAACCCAAGAACCAGAGGTTGCAATGAGCCAAGATTGCGCCATTGCACTCCAGCCTGGGCAACAAGAGCGAAAATCCATTTCAAAAAAAAAAAAAAAAAAAAGGCCGGGCACGGTGGCTCAAGCCTGTAATCCCAGCACTTTGGGAGGCTGAGACGGGCGGATCACGAGGTCAGGAGATCGAGACCATCCTGGCTAACACTGTGAAACCCCGTCTCTACTAAAAACTACAAAAAACTAGCCGGGCGAGGTGGTGGGCGCCTGTAGTCCCAGCTACTTGGGAGGCTGAGGCAGGAGAATGGCGTGAACCCGGGAGGCGGAGCTTGCAGTGAGCTGAGATCCAGCCACTGCACTCCAGCCCCGGCAACAGAGTGGGACTCCGTCTCAAAAAAATTGGTATAGGGTACATAGAGCTGGGGCAGGAGGGTTTACCAGCCCACTACAGATCCACCCTGACTCTGACCTGATCTCTGAGGTCAGCTTCCATATGGAAGGGGACTCTGATATGGCCGGGCCTAGCCAAACACCACAGATTGATGTGGTACCGTTGGTTTTAGCCTAAGAACACAGTCAGGGAGACCCCAGGCCCTGCATTTTGACTGACCAGCGAGTTCCTCAAATGCCACCACTGCAGAACCCCCTTCCTCTAGCTCTTGGGCCTGAGCTCACCACATGGCTCAAGGTCATGACCCTGAGGAGAGTCTCACTGCAGCTCTTCACCAGGCCTTCTGGGAAGCAGGGCAGCAGGTCCTTCAGCAGCGTCAGCATGTGCAGCATGGTGGTGGCCTCCTTGGAGCCTGATAGACAGAAGGGGAATTGAGACACCAGCCCCTGCCCTGCAGCAGGCCCTGTCCTGCTCTGCCAGCCACTGCCTCCCATCCACCTGCCCTCCGTTTGGCTTCCCCACCTCCAGACTTCTCTATCTCCTGGATGCAGAACTTGGCAGTGGAAACGGCAGCAGGATGGTGGGCAGGGGCCTTTTCGCCAAACATGAATTCACTGCCCTTAAGGACTGAGCATACTCCATGCTGGGCAGCCTTCCGGATCTGAGAGGCAAGGAGAGCAGGGGACAAGGCCAAATCAGCATTCTACCAGCATCATGGGTGTCTGGCACAAGTATCAACCAATTAGCTTTGGCTGAACATATAGATCCAATGATGATCTAACTACTACAGATCCAGTGCTACGGCAGGGCCTTCATGTGTACAGAATCCTGAGCTGTGAAGCAAGACAAACCTTGGTTCAAATCCCTGCTCTACAACTAACTCACCAAATGGCCTTAAGCAACCCAACTACCTAATTTCTGAGTTTCAGTATCATCTTTAAAACAGGGGGTTCTTCATTCACTCAATCATCCGGCAAACACGGTGTGTCCACCAAGCCAGGCACTGTTCTAGGTCCTGGCAAACTGGCAGTGAATAGCAGGCAACGCACCTTCCAGCTGGGAGGCGGAAAACAAATACATAGCAGAAGGTTAAAAAGTACTTTGCAGACAATTAAGCAAGGGCTGCCACTTCTTATACAGTGGTCAGGAAAGTGTCACCGCAGTGAAGTGCCACTGCAGCGGGAGCTGAAGAAGGAGAGGAAAAGATCATGTGAGCACTGAGGGAAGGAGGCATGAGAGCATCTGGGCTGATGGTGCTCAGCACTGGGAGTGATCACATGACTGTTATTGTTACCACCTCCTGCCCTAAATTTCCAGAAGAAACAGTGGGGAACCACCACTTCCCAAGCACCTGCCGTAAGCCAAGAGGTGCGCTAGGCCTGTGGGGAACACTGGAATCTCCCCACAACTCTGTAGCAAAGCTGGTGGGATTATCTCTATTTCTTTTTTTTTCTTTTGAGATGGAGTCTCATTCTGTTGCCCAGGCTGGAGTGCAGTGGTACAATCTTGGCTCACTGCAACCTCTGCCTCCTGGGTTCAAGCGATTCTCCTGCCTCAGCCTCCCCAGTAGCTGGTATTACAAGCGCCCACCACCATGCCCAGCTAATTTTTATATTTTTAGTAGAGTCGAGGTTTCACTCGTTGGTCAGGCTGGTCTCTAACTCCTGACCTCAAATGATCCTCCCACTTTGGCCTCCCAATTCAGTGCTCACACCTCGAGCAGTAAATTCAGGATCCAACTCAGGTCTGTGTGACTCCCCCAGCTATGCCACCCTCCCTGCCGAGGTAAACAGACATATGGGGAGAGTCCATGTCAACAGGGCAATGGCTGACAAGGCACCAGAGACTCAGACAGGGCTGACAGGGGACAGCCTCCTGGAGGAGGAAGAGCCGCCCCGCCTTCTGCATCTAAATGCATGGTGCCTCAGAGGCAGAAAGCAGAAGCCAGTACTCAGGGCAAGCTCCCCAGTGCCACTCAGCTAGCCAAGTCTGGGCTGCGCTGGGCCGAGTGGTGGCTGTCCCCTTGTCGCATGATCTCACCTTGGGCTTGGAATGCACCGTGAAGCTCAGCAGCCCATGGTACACCTGAAGGGTCACAGGGTAGCCCCAGGCCTCCAGGTCTTGCTTCCGCAGAAGGGTGGCCAGGCAGGAAAGGACCTGGAAGAAAGTCAGAGCCCTCAGTGCCACCAGCCTCGGCCAGGAGGGAAAAGAGCCCAGGTTCTCAATGACTCCAGAAAATCCCATCTGTCTGAGGTCCCCAGGGTGCCTAAACCCCTCTCAGGGAACATCCAAGCATCACCAAATCAGACAGGCTCTGGGAGATGCCAGATGAGAAACTAAACCCCAGACACTAACCCATCGGAGGACAGACGTGGAGCCGCTGCTGGCCTGGGCTGACATGATATCCATGAAGGCTTTGGAGGTATCAGAGAACTTCTTAATGAGCACAGGGCTGGGAACACTGCGGGAAAGAACATAGACGGTCACCCCAGAGGATCCCGGAAGAGCAGCTGGTGCAGCCCCTTGTGGTACCAAGGACAGGGCAAGGGGCACTGGTGGCACAGTCACTCAGCAAGTGAGCAACAAAGTCAGAACAGGTGCCCACCGTATCAGCCAGCTCAGTGTGCTTTCCACTCGGAATCCCTGCCTCCCTCACCTTCCCACTACCCACTCATAAACGCATACCAATCCTCTCTCCACCTCCCCTGGCAGTTCACAGCTCCAGAAAGCTCGGGGCCAACAACCCCTTCCCTCTCTTCTGCCACTCACTGCTCCAGGGATGCCCCTCCTGGGGGCCAACCCTCACACTCCCTGGTATAGTGACCCAAGTCACCCAGGGCCTTATGTTGTAGAATGCCACCTGATACACAAGTATCTTTTAAATTGTATTTTTTTTTTTTTTTTTTGAGACGGAGTCTCGCTCTATCACCCAGGTTGGAGTGCAGTGGCACGATCTCGGCTCACTGCAAACTCCGCCTCCTGGATTCACGCCATTCTCCTGTCTCAGCCTCCTGAGTAGCTGGGACTACAGGCGACCGCCACCATGCCCAGCTAATTTTTTGTATTTTTAGTAGAGACGGGGTTTCATCATGTTAGCCAGGATGGTCTTGATCTCCTGACCTCGTGATCCGCCCGCCTCAGCCTCCCAAAGTGCTGGGATCACAGGCGTGAGCCACTGCGCCCGGCCTAAATTGTATTTTAAAATTTGTGGCTGGGCACGGTGGCTCATGTCTGCAATCCCAGCACTTTGGGAGGCCGAGGCTGGTGGATCACCTGAGGTCGGAGTTTGAGACCAGACTGACAAACATGGAGAAACCCTGTATCTACTAAAAATACAAAACTACTGGGCGTGATGGCGTATGCTTGTAATCCCAGCTACTCGGGAGACCGAGGCAGGAGAATCACTTGAACCCAGGAGGTGGAGGGTGCGGTGAGCCAAGATTGCGCCATTGCCCCCCAGCCTGGGTAACAAGAACAAAACCCCATCTCAAAAATGAATAAATAAATAAATTTCTAACTGTGGTAAAATACACATAAGATAAAACATCATTTCGGCCGGGCGCGGTGGCTCACGCCTGTAATCCCAGAACTTTGGGAGGCCAAGGCAGGTAGATCACGAGGTCAGGAGATCAAGACCATCCTGTCTAATACGGTGAAACCCCATCTCTACTAAAAATACAAAAAATTAGCCGGGCATGGTGGCGGGTGCCTGTAGTCCAAGCTACTTGGGAAGCTGAGGCAGGAGAATGGCATGAACCTGCGAGGCGGAGCTTGCAGTGAGCCAAGATGGCGCCACTGCACTCCAGCCTGGGAGACAGAGCAAGACTCCGTCTCAAAAAACAAACAAACAAGAAACAAACAAATAAACCAAACATCATTTCAATGATTTTTAGGTATATCATTCAGTACTGTTAAGTATATTCATGTTGTGGGTTTTTTTTTTTGGAGACAGGGTCTCACTCGTCACCCAAGCTGGAGTGTAGTGGCACAATTAGGCTCACTGCAACCTCTACCACCCAAGTAGCTGGGACTACAGGTGCATGCTACCACACCTAGCTCATTTTTGTATTTTTTTGTACAGATGAGGTTTTGCCATGTTGCCCAGGCTGGTTTCAAACTCCTGAGCTCAAGCAACCCACCTGCCTCAGCCTCCCAAAGTGCTGGGATTATGGGTGTGTATCACCACACCCAGCCAAGTACACTCACATTGTTGTGCAATCAATCTCAAGAACTTTTTCATCTTAAAGAATCAAGGTTTTTGTTTTTTTTTTACTTTATTATTTATTTATTTATTTATTTTATTGAGATGGAGTCTCACTCTGTTGCCCAGGCTGGACTGCAGTGGCTTGATCTTGGCTCACTGCAACCTCCATATCCTGGGTTCAAGTGATTCTCCTACCTCAGCCTCCCGTGTAGCTGGGATTACAGCTGTGCACCACCACATTTGGCTAATTTTGTATTTTTAGTAGAGACAGGGTTTCACCATGTTGGCCAGGTTGGTCTCGAACTCCTGGCTGCAAGCAATCCTCCTGCCTCAGTCTCCGAAAGTGCTGGGATTACAGGTGTGACCCACTGCGCCCAGCCATGACTTTTAATTTTTATTACTCAAAACAATTTTCATTTTCTTTCTTTCTTTTTTTTTTGAGACAGAGTCTTACACTGTTGACAGGGCTGGAGTGCAATGGCACGATCTCAGCTCACTGCAACCTCCGCCTACTGGGTTGAAACTAACTCTCCTGCCTCAGCCTCCCGAGTAGCTGAATTACAGGTGCCTGCCACCATGCCCAGCTAATTTTTGACAGCGTTTCACCATGTTGGCCAGGTTGGTCTTGAACTCCTGACCTCAGGTGATCTGCCCACCTCAGCTTCCCAAAGTGCTGGAGTTACAGGCGTGAGCCACAGCATGTAGCCTACCCGGCTAATTTTTGTATTTTTAGTAGAGACGGGGTTTCACCATGTTGGCCAGGATGGTCTCGATCTCCTGACCTCTTGATTCGCCCACCTCGGCCACCCAAAGTGCTGGGATTATAGGTGTGAACCACTGCACCCAGCCAAAAAAATTTCATTTTCAATAGAGCTTTCTGACTGTGCTTTGGCCTTCAACACTTTCACAATGATTTTCTGCTCCTCAATAAGGAAAGCACACTGGATTCTGTCATGAACAAACTTAGCACACATGGAACCAGGGAAGCACTGCAGGCCCTACGGACGTGCCTTTTGTTTTGGACAATCAAATAAGAACTTTAGATCTCACAGCATGAGCTCCTGAACGTCTGCCTGGGCACACACCACGTGAAGATTCTGGTGCTTTCCCAACCTTCTTGGCATAAAGGTAAATGATTCTATTACCAGGGGTTCAGGACAGCCTAGTTTTGTTAGAGGTTTCTCACTAGAGGCTTATCACAGTATGTCACACGCTGGCCCATTCTGCGTGCCTCTAGACAGTGCTCATGAAGAGCAAGTATCTTTTTAAAAAACAATTCCCTGATCCTGTTTCTCCTGTCCACATTCCCTTCTCCCTTCCACAAAAAGCCTTGGGGTTCAAACAGGAGGCAGAACTCACCGCTTCAGGACAAGGTTCAGCAGGTAAGCAACGGCGGCCAGGGACTCCGGGGACTCCACTGCTTCCATTGTTGTCATCTGAGGGCCAGATTGAGGGGGTGTGAATGGATAAAAATGTACACTGAGCAAACAGGAAAAACAGTCGGAGAACATGCACCCAGCAGAACAGTTGTGACCGAGAACCACAGTATCAGAGGTTCAAATCCTGACTCTGGCATTGTGTGGTTTTAGGCTAGTAATTTAACCTATCTGTGACTCAGTTTCTTCATTTGTAAAGTAGGGATAGTAATGCTACATACCTTGTAAGTTGTTGTGAGGTTTAATGGAATTAATATATATAAAATACTGCCGGACACATAATTAAAACTATATATATGTGGCTGGGCGCGGTGGCTCACGCCTGTAATCCCAGCACTTTGGGAGGCCGAGGCGGGCAGATCACAAAGTCAGGAGTTCGAGACCAGACTGGCCAACACGGTGAAACCTCATGTCTACTAAAAATATAAAAGGTAGCCAGGCGTGGTGCAGGTGCCTATAATCCCAGTTACTAGGGAGGCTGAGGCAGGAGAATCGCTTGAACCCGGGAGGCGGAGGCTGCAGTAAGCCGAGATCACGCCACTGCACTCCAGCCTGGGTGACAGAGCGAGACTCCGTCTCTAAAAACAAAACAAAACACTATAAACATGTTTATGTGCATATATATATATAGAGAGAGAGAGAGAGAGAAAGACAGTTTTTTTTTTTTTTTTTTTTTTTTTTTTTTTTTTTTGAGGCGGAGTCTCGCTCTGTCGCCCAGGCTGGAGTGCAATGGCCGGATCTCAGCTCACTGCAAGCTCGCCTCCCGGGTTTACGCCATTCTCCTGCCTCAGCCTCCCGAGTAGCTGAGACTACAGGCGCCCGCCATCTCGCCCGCTAATTTTTTATATTTTTTTTTAGTAGAGACGGGGTTTCACTGTATTAGCCAGGAGGGTCTCGATCTCCTGACCTCGTGATCCGCCCGTCTCGGCCTCCCAAAGTGCTGGGATTACAGGCTTGAGCCACCGCGCCCGGCCAAGAAAGACAGTTTTTTTGAGAGACAGGGCCTCCCAGCTTGGAGTACAGGTATGATCATAGCTCACTGTAACCTTGAACTCCAAAGCTCAAGAGATCCTCCCACATCAGCCTCCCAAGAAGCTAGAACTACAGGCATGCACCACAAAACTTGGCTAATTATTTTATTTTTTGTAGAGATAGGGTCTCACTATATTGCTCAGGCTGGTGTCCAACTCCTAGCCTCAAGCACTCCTCCCACCCTGACCTCCCAAAGTCCTAGGATTAAAGGCGTAAGCCACCACACCCAGCCAAACACCATATACTGCCATCTAATTTATTTCATTATTCTAGAGCAGAGGTTGGCAAACTTTTTCTATGAAGGACCAGACAGTAAATATTTTCAGCTTTGCATGCACATTTGGTCTCTGTTGTATGCTGTTTTTCTATGTGTTTTAACAATTCTTTAAAAATGTAATAACCAGGCTGGGCATGGTGGCTCATACGTGTAATCCCAGCACTTTGGGAGGCCGAAGTGGGAGAACTGATTCAGCCCAGGAGCTCAAGACAAGCCTGGGCAACGTGACGAAACTCCATCTCTACTAAAAATACAAAAATTAGCTGGGCATGGTGGCATGCAACTGTAATCCCAACTACTCAGGAGGCTAAGCACAATCATCATTTGAACACAGGAGTTGGAGGTTGCACTGAGCCATGATCATACCACTGCACTCCAGCCTGGGCAACAGAGTGAGATCTGTCTCCAAACCAAAACAAAAACAACAACAATAAAAAACACCAAAAATACAATAAAAAGAATATATATATACATATATATACACACACATACATACACACATATATTTATTTATTTACTGTAATAAGAAGGCCAGGCATGGTGGCTCACACCTATAATCCCAGTACTTTGAGAGGCTGAGGTGGGGGGATCACCTGAGGTCGGGAGTTCGAGACTAGCCGGGCCAACATGGTCAAACCCCATCTCTACTAAAAATACAAAAATCAGCCAGGTGTGGTGGCATACGCCTGTAATCCCAGGTCCTCAGGAGGCTAAGGCATGAAAATCACTTGATACCATGAGTCAGAGGTTGCAGTGAACTGGGATCATGCCACTGTAGTCCAACTTGGGCAACAGAGTGAGACTGTTCCAAAAAAAAAAAAAAAGTAGGCCAGGCCTGGCGGCTCACGCCTGTAATCCCAGCACTTTGAGAGGCTGAGGCAGGCAGATCATGAGGTCAGGAGTTCCAGACAAGTCTGGCCAACATAGTAAAACCCCTTCTCTACTAAAAAAATACAAAAAATTAGCTGGGTGTGGTGGTGTGTACCTGTAATCCCAGCTACTCGGGAGGCTGAGGGAGGAGAATCACATGAACCCAGGAGGCGGAGGTTGCAAAAAGTCGAAATCATGCCATTGCACTCCAGACTGGGGGACAGTGCGAGATTCCGTCTCAAAAAAAAAGTACGCCGGGCATGGTGGCTCAAGCCTGTAATCCCAGCACTTTGGGAGGCCAAGGCGGGCGGATCACAAGGTCAGGAGTTCGAGACCAGCCTGACCAATATGGTGAAACCCCGTCTCCACTAAAAATACAAAAATTAGCCGGGGGTGGTGGCGGATGCCTGTAGTCTCAGCTACTCAGGAGGCTGAAGCAGGAGAATCACTTGAACCCGGGAGGCAGAGGTTGTAGTGAGCCGAATAGTGCCACTGCACTCCAGCCTGGGAGATAGAGCAAGACTCTGTCTCAAAAAAAAAAAAAAAAAAAAGTACTAAGTAATCAGTTGCAGTGGCTCATGCCTGTAATCCCAACACTTTGGGAGGCCAGGGCAAGATGACAAGACGGTTTGAGCTCAGGAATTTGAAACCAGCCTGGACAACATGGTGAGACCCAGTCTCTTAAAAAAAAAAAAAAGAAAAGAAAAGAAAGAGAAAATAGAAATGTAGCAAATACCACCAGCCTTCCTAAGCCCCCTGAGAATAAATGCAGCACTTTCATCTGGTCAAGGCTGTCCTCTACCCCCACATGCCAGGGGCACTCGTCTTCTCACTAAATCTTGCATAACCTGCTGCTCTGAACACTCACCCTCCAGCGGCACCCACTCACCAGAGCAGCGAAGTACTCAGTCTCTGTCTCCTTCCCTCCCTGGGAGCGAATCACCTCAGTGACAGCAGCCAAAACAGCACAAATCTGCACAGGAGGGAGAAAGCACTGTGACTATTTGAGACCTAACCCCACCCCAGGGGAGCCTTCTTTCCTTGCTCCTTCACAGATTAATCTCCGGTTAAAGCCCAGAGACAGACAAGACAGGCAACATTCAGGGCCTGGGTCCATACCAGGGGGCCCAGCAAATAAGAAGACTCAGAAAATGCTTGCTAAAATTCCACTATGAGGTACTAACCTTGTAGAAATACCTGCATGAGATGAGTGTGCAAATATTTATGTACAAGGATGTTCATGGCAGCAACAAATTGGAATGGTCAAGAAGCCATCAACAGGAGATTAATAATGTACTGTAGTTGTCTCTAATGTACTGCAGTTATCGGGGGGGAATGGTTCCGGACCCCTAAAGATACCAAAATCTGAGGATGCTCAGGTCCCTTATATAAAATGGTGCAGTATTTGTGTATAACCTATATATATCTTCTCATATACTTTATTTTTTTTTGAGACAGAGTCTTACTCTGTTACCCAGACAAGAGTGCAGTGGCATGATCTCAGCTCACTGCAGCCTCCGCCTCTGGGTTCAAGCGATTCTCCTGCCTCAGCCTCCCAAGTAGCTAGGATTACAGGTGTGCATCATCACACCTGGCTAATATCTGTATTTTTAGTAGAGATGGGGTTTCACTATGTTGACCAAGCTGGTCTTGAACTCTTGGCCTCAAGTAATCTGCTCTCCTTAGCCTCTCAAAGTGCTGAGATTACAGGTATGAGCCACCATGCCTGGCCTCCCATATATTTTAAATCATCTCGAGATTACTTATAACACCTAACACAATGCAAATGCTATATAAATAGTTGTTATACTGTATTTTTGTTGTTGTTGTTGTTTTGAGACAGAGTCTCACTCTGTTGCCCAAGGTGGAATGCAGTGGCGCACTCTCCGCTAACTGCAGCCTCCACCTCCCAGGTTCAAGCGATTCTCCTGTCTCAGACTCCTGAGTAGCTGGGATTACAGGCATGTGCCACTACGCCAGGCTAATTTTTTGTATTTTTAGTAGAGATGGGGTTGCACCATGCTGGCCAGGCTGGTTTTGAACTTCTGACCTCAAGTGATCTGCCCGCCTCGGTCTCCCAAAGTGCTAGGGCTACAGGTGTGAGTCACCTCGCCCAGTATAATATTATTATTTTAAAAAGATTTTTCAATCCATGTTTGGTTGAATCTGCAGGTGCAGAACCTGCAGATATGGAGACCCAACTGTATCATATAATAAATAATGAAAGATTTAAATAATGCATTATTCAAAAGAATGAGAACAACTATATATCAACTTATAAATATCGCTCAGTAGGGAAAAAGTTGCAGAACAGTGGATAGAAAATAAACTAATCAAGCAGGGCACAGTGGCTCACACCTGTAATCCCAGCACTTTGGGAGGCTGAGGTGGGCAGATCCGTTGAGCCCAGGAGTTTGAGACCAATCTGGGCAATATGGCAAACCTCATCTCTACAAAAAATACAAAAATTAGCTGGGTATGATAGCAATCCCCTGTAGTCCCAGTTACTTGGGAGGCTGGGAGGCTGATCAGCCACTGCACTCCAGCCTGGGTGACCAAGTGAGACTCTGTCTCAAAAAAAAAGAAAAGAAACTAATCACATTTTGGTAAACCTAAATAACAAAATTGGGTAAATAATATTTTCTTTTCTTTTCTTTTTTTTTTTTTTTGAGACAGAGTCTCACTCTGTCACCCAGGCTGAAGCACAGTGGTGCGATCTTGGGTTGCTGCAACCTCCGCCTCCAGGGTTCAAGCGATTCTCCTGCCTCAGCTTCCCAAGTAGCTGGGATTACAGGCACATGCCACCATGCCAGGCTAATTTTTTAGTAGAGATGGGTTTTCACCATGTTGGCCAGGCTGGTCTCAAACTCTTGACCTCAAATGATCTGCCCACCTCGGCCTCCCAAAGTGCTAGGATTACAGGTGTGAGCCACTACGCCTGGCCTGAAAATTTAATTTTTAAATTTTAACTACTCATAATTTAAAATACTTGATCCATTTACTAGGAAACATATATTTGTAACAACCTGGCGAATAGGTTCGCAGTAATTCATACATAGTAGGCGAATTGTACAACTATAAATGTTATGAACTTGTACAACTATACTTGTACAACTATAAATGTTATGAACTCTAAATACACACGAACCAAGTATTTCCAATGAAAGTTTAGCATCTAAGTAGGGGAATATGGGTAAATTATACACTAGATTTTGAAGACTTAGTATCATAAAAATAACACTGTAGTAAAATATATTGATTATACATTGAAGTGATAATATTTTAAAGACACTGAGTTAAATAAAGTACATTATTAACATCAATTTGAGCCAGACGCAGTGGCTCACACCTGTAATCCCAGCACTTTAGGAGGCCAAAGCAGGTGGATCACCTGAGGTCGGGAGTTTGAGACCAGCCTGACCAACATGGAGAAACCCCGTCTCTACTAAAAACAGAAAATTAGCCAGGCATGGTGGCGCATGCCTGTAATCCCAGCTACTCGGGAGGCTGAGGCAGGAGAATCACCTGAACCCTGGAGGCGGAGGTTGCAGTGAGCCGAAATCGCGCCATTGCACCCTAGACTGGGCAACAAGAGTGAAATTCTGTCTCCAGAAAAAAAAAAAAAAAAAAGATTAATGTATTTTGCCTGTTTCTTTCAGTTTTTAATATCGCTACTAAAATTTTTTAAATTACATATGTGGCTTGAATTTAGATTACTATTGGACAGAGCTGGTCCAGGAAGACAGACAATGACCCATTAACAGGAGCTCTGTGAATGACTCAAGTTGGGGGCTCTACCATCACATTTTATTCTTCTTCTATCATTTTGATATCATTTAGAATTTTGACATTTTTTATTTCAGTAACAAAAAATATATATAACTTTAAAGGTAAAATAATAAAAGTAAGGCCAGGCACAGTGGCTCATGCCTGTAATCTCAGCACTTTAGGAGGCTCAGACCAGCCTGGCCAATATGGTGAAACCCCTTTCCTACTGAAAAAAAAAAAAAAGAAAAAATTAGCTAGGCGTAGTGGCACATGCCTGTAATCGCAGCTACTCGGGAGGCTGAGGCAGGAGAATTGCTTGAGCCTGGGAGACGGAGGTTGCAGTGAGTGAAGATCATGCCACTGCACTCCAGCCTGGCCAACAGAGCGAGACTCTGTCTTAAAATAAATACATGAATTAAATTAAATTAAATTAAATTTAGTTCTTGCTAGATAAAACGTTTACTAATCACTGTTACTCAGCATTTATTTACTCAACATATGTTTACTGAAAATACTCTGTGTTAGAAGTGCTGTGCTAGATATAGCTGAGGAGAGAAATGTTTGGAAAACATTTCTACCCTCAAGTACTTCTTCAGCAGGGGAGATGTTCTTATAAAAAGCAGAAAGTGGAACCTGCCCTAGGAGGGGACATAAAGGGGAGGAGTGATGACACATCATCCAGAAATACCAGCTGTTGTCATCGGAAACCAGTCAGCCAGAGCTGAAGAAAAGGCATGAGTTGGCCTCTCCTCACTATCCTACGGCCCTCCTGACCCTCGCTCCTACCTCCTTGTGGGCAGCCGAGTTGGACTCCCAGAAGCGCTGCACTTTGCTGAAGGTGACGTTTGTGCAGTCGGAAAGGCCACTCAGGAAGGTGCCCGAGGACTTCTCGGTGAGAGCCAGCTCTGCTTCTTCTTCCACGGGCGTCTCGGGGACTTCGCTTTTGCCCAAGCGCAAGGACCCTGACTGCAGCTCATTATGTAACTTCACAGCATCGACTGTCAGGTCACTCCTTCCTGAGAGCCAGAGGCACAAGATAAGGCCCAAGTCTCCTTTTGGTCAAGAGAACAGAACCCCTGGGAAACAAACCAGCTCAGGCCAAATCGCCAACCCGAGAGGCTGAATTCTGAACACAGCCAGTCTCATAAAACCACTGTATGCCTAAAAACTTGAAAAACCAAGGAGAAAGGGAATCCTCCATCTAAGAGTTTCTGCTTGCCTGTAGCAGTGGCATAAACGCCACTGGGAATCGGCTGGGAGCTACATTCAGAAGGCCTGGAAAATAAATTAAGGTGAAAGCGCTCTGTAAAGAGTTATCCAAGGTCCAAGCCATCAGTCTCAACTCTGACACCCGCGGTACCTTACACAAGACATTTCCCTACTGTGGACCTCAGTTTCCGTATCTGCTAAATTGGAAGGGCTGCCCTTCAGAGAGGGCTCCAGATCCGACATCCTAAGAGATGAAAGGTCCAATGCCTGGCCCCGGACTCTCCCAGAGGCCCCAGACTCATCTGGACCCAGGTCTGCCCGGAAACCCGCCGCCGGCTGAGCGTGGGTCCCAACCCAGCTACCTGACGGCCGGCTGAAGAAGCGGCTGCGGGCGGCCTGGCGGTGGCGGCAGATGGCGGGATTGCTGTCGCTGCTGTGGCCTTTCTTCCAGCGCTTCAACTTAGCTGAGACACCAGAGGGCAACTTTCCCGAGCGACCCATGTTGACTAAGCCGTGGCCAGCACTGAGCTTAAACGACCGGCTTCCAGGGACGTAGAAACACGCTCAGCACCCACGTGGATACCCTGTAGCCTTCACGTCCTCCTCTTCTGGCGTCACTTCCGGATTCGTGTGCATTACTATGGTAAAACAGTCAACATCCGGTTTTACGCCCCTTCCTGGCTTCGAATGGGGAGGAGCTCCAAGGAGATCTGTTGCTAGGGAGGAAGTTAGGTTGCTAAGGGTTCTATGCGGTTCTTACTCCAGCCAGGACCAGGTTTCAGGGCCACAGGGGTGAGCCTTATAAAACTGGAGTGTGGCCGGGCGTGGCCGGGCGTGGTGGCTCATGCCTGTAATCCCAGCACTTTGGGAGGCTGAGGCGGGTGGATCATTTGAGGTCAGGAGTTTGAGACCAGCCTGATCACCAGGGTGAAACCCTGTCTCTAATAAAATACAAAAATTAGCTGGGCTTGGTGGCGCGCACCTATAATCACAGCTACTCGGGAGGATGAGGCACAAGAATCACTTGAACTCGGGAGGCGGAGGTTGCAGTGAGCCAAGATTGCGCCTCGGCACTCCAGCCTGGACAACAGAGTAAGACTGTCTCAAAAAAACAAAACAAAGCAAACAAAAAACTGGAATTCTTTTGCAGTTCACAACAAAAAGTTGTTTTTGAAAATCTATTTTCAAAATTAAGCCTAGAAACATTTATATGAAAGTCATATACTCTCATATAAAAGTATATATGTAATCCCAACACTCTGGGAGGCTGAGACAGGCGGATCGCCTGAGGTCAGGATGTTCGAGACCAGCTTGACCAACGTGGAGAAACCCTGTCTCTACTAAAAATACAAAATAAGCCGGGCATGGTTGCACATGCCTGTAATCCCAGCTACTCGGGAGGCTGAGGCAGGAGAATCGCTTGAACCTGGGAGGCAGAGGTTGTGGTGAGCCGAGGTCACGCCATTGCACTCCAGCCTGGGCAACAAGAATGAAACTCTGTCTCAAAAACAGAAAAAAAGAAAGAAAAAAGAAAAAGTCAAAACTTATGGAGACTTGAAAGGGTGAAAATTAGCTTGACCTGAAAAGAGATAAAAGTAGTCAGTGTCTTCTAGACAAGCTTTGCTATTTTCATTTGTTACTGGAGATACTCGGTTGCTAAGCCACCCATGGCTTATGAGAGCATTCCATCCCTAGTTAATCTCCGGTTCTCTCTCTCTCTCTCTTTTTTTTTTGGAGACAGAGTCTTGCTCTGGCGCCCAGGCTGGAGTGCAGTGATGCGATCTCGTCTCACTGCAACCTCCACCTTTCAGGTTCAAGTGATTCTTCTGCCTCAGCCTCCCAAGTAGCTGGAATTACAAGCATGCACCACCACGCCCAGCTAATTTTTGTTGTTGTTGTTGTTGTTGTATTTTCAGTAGAGACAGAGTTTCACCATGTTGGCCAGGCTGGTCTCCTTACCTCAGGTGATCTGCCCACCTCCCAAAGTGCTGGGATTACAAGCATGAGCCACCACACCCGGCACCTAGCCAATTCCCAGTTCTCCTAATTCCACCTCAGAACCAGCAACCAATCCAGTTTATCCCCACTCCCCTGAGGCCCTCCTTAAAATCCTTCAACCAGATCCCAAACCTTACAAAAGACACATTTCTCTTCCCTCTTGCCCAGCAGCTTTATTCTAAAACTTCAGCAGCATTCTTTGGAAGAAGATATATATAACTAACAAAGTATATCTACAATATATAAAGAATTCCTACCAATCAGTAAGAACAAGGCAGACAATCCAATAAAAAGAATGGGCAAAAGGGACAGGTGGGTGCAGTGGCTCCTGCCTGGCCTGTAATTCCAACACTGTGGGAGGCCCGGGGGCAGGGAGTAGAGGGAAGGGAGGATTGCTCTAGCCCAGGAGTTCAAGACCAGCCTGAGCAACATCATGAGACCCCAGTCTCTACAAAACATACAAAAATTAGCTGAGCATGGTGGTGTGAGTCTGTATAGTCCAGCAACTCAGGAGGCTGAGGGGGGAGCCCAGAGAAGGTCGAGGCTGTAGTGAGCCGTGATTGCACCACTGTACCCCAGCCTGGGTGACAGAGTGAGACCCTGTCTCAAAAAAGAAACAAAATTAAAAAAAAAAAAACGGATCATGAGGTCAGGAGTTCAAGACCTGGCCAACACAGTGAAACCCCATCTCTACTAAAAATACAAAAAAAAAAAAAAAAATGCTGGGTGTGGTGGTGGGTGCCTGTAGTCCCAGCTACTTGTGAGGCTGAGGCAGGAGAATTACTTGAACCCAGGAGGTGGAGGTTACAGTGAGCTGAGATCGTGCCACTGCACTCTAGCCTGGGCACCACAGTGAGACTATGTCTCAAAAAAAAAAAAAAAAAAGAAGAAGAATGGGCAAAAGACACCAACAGCTGAACATCATGATGTATTGTACAAAAAATAAAAAAGACATGAACAGGCACTTCACAAAAATGAATATCCAAATGGCCAATAAATATATGAAAAACAGGCCAGGCATGGTAGCTCACGCCTGTAATACCAGCACTTTAGGAGGCCGAGGTAGGAGGATCACTTAAGCCCAGGAGTTGGAGACCAGCCTGGCCAACACAGCAAGACCTGTCTCCTCAAAAACTAAGCAAAATAGTGGGGTGCAGTGGCGTGCACCCATGGTCCCAGCTACCTGGGAAGCTGAGACAGGAGAATCTCTTCAGCCCAGGAGTTTGAGACTGTAGTAAGCTATAATAGCACCACTGCACTCCAGCCTGGGTGACACAATGAGACTTTGTCTCAAAAAAAAAAAAGTAAAAGAACAGACCAGAACAGAAAAGATACTCGGTTTCATTATCAACATATCAACATGGAAATACAAATTAAAATCACAGTGAAATGCCACTACACACCCACCAGAATGGCTAAAATTAAAAACACTAGCAATACCAATGTTGGTAAGGATGTGGAGAAACTGGTAAACATGCTGCCGTTGGAGTATAAAGTGATACAACCATTTTGGAAAACTGTGTGGTAGTATCTACTAAAACTGAATACATGCCTGCTCCATAACCCAGCAATACATTCCTGCGTATTTACTCAACAGAGATGTTTACTTGTATGCAAAAAAGAGATATAGGAGGATGTTCACAATGGAAATAATAAAATGTCCATCCACAGTAGAATGAGGCTGGATGCAGTGGTTCACACCTGTAATCCTAGTGCTTTGGGAGGCTGAGGCAGGAGGACTGCTTCAGGCCAACAGTTCAAGACCAATCTGGCCAAAATAGTGAGACCTCATCTTTAAAAAAATAAAATAAAAAATTATCAACATGTGGTGGCATGCACCCGTACTTGGGAAACTAAGGAGGATCACTTGAGCCCAGGAATTCAAGGTTAGGGTAAGCTATAATCATGCCACTGCATTCCAGCCTGGGCAACAGAGTGAGACTCTGTGTCTAAAATATAGATAGATAGATAGATAAGACAGACAGGCAGACAGATAGAGCAGAATGGATAAATTATGACATATTGATATATAATGGAATACTATAGCATTTGACTCTGTATAGCAATGAGAAGGAACTACTGCTACATATAACATCATGCATGACCTAGGTTGAGTAAAAGACTCCAGACACAAAAGAGTACATAGTTATAATCCCATTTATTTATTATTTAATTAATTATGTATTTATTTTGAGACACAGTCTTCCTCTGTCACTCAGGCTGAAATGCAGTAGCACAATCATGGCTCACTGCAGCCTTGACCTCCAGGCTCAAGCAATCCTCCCACTTCTGCCTCCCAAGTAGCTGGGACCACAGGCATGCATTGCCATTTTTTTTTTAAAGATAGGGCCGGCCGGGCGCGGTGGCTCAAGCCTGTAATCCCAGCACTTTGGGAGGCCGAGACGGGCGGATCACGAGGTCAGGAGATCGAGACCATCCTGGCTAACACGGTGAAACCCCGTCTCTACTAAAAAAATACAAAAAAATTAGCGGGCGAGGTGGCGGGCGCCTGTAGTCCCAGCTACTCGGGAGGCTGAGGCAGGAGAATGGCGTGAACCCGGGAGGCGGAGCTTGCAGTGAGCTGAGATCCGGCCACTGCACTCCAGCCTGGGCGGCAGAGCCAGACTCCGTCTCAAAAAAAAAAAAAAAAAAAAAAAAAGATAGGGCCTCACTCTGTCACCCAGGCTGGAGTCCAGTGGCATGATCATGGCTCACTATAACCTTAAACTCCTGAATTCAAGCCATCCTCCTGCTTCAGCCTCCCAAATAGCTGGGGCTACAGACACATATCCACCACACCAAGCTAATTTTTTTTTAAGAGACAGAGCCTTGCTATGTTGCCCAGACAAATCCTGATCTCCTGGCTTCAAGTGATCTGCTTCCCTTGGCCTCCCAAAGTGTTGGGATTATAGGCGTGAGTCACCATGCCCTGCTTATATGTATATTACACTTTATGGACTTACTGAAAATACAAAATGGGCCGGGGGCAATGGCTCACGCCTGTAACGCCAGCACTTTGGGAGGCTGAGGCGGGCAGATAACTTGAGCCCAGGAGTTCGAGACCAGCCTGGGTAACATGGTGAAACCCCATCTCTACAAAAAATATGACAATTAGCCAGACACGATGGCAGGCACCTGTAGTTCCAGTTGCTCAGAGGCTGAGGTGGGAGGATCGCTTGAATTTGGGAGGCGGAGGTTGCAGTGACTCAAGATTGTGCCACTGCACTCTAGCCTGGGTGACAGAGTGAGACTCTGTCTCAAAAAACAACAACAAAAAGTGGTCCTCACACCTAGAGCAGAGAGAGCATAAAGTGTGTTGATGTGAGAAAGCGTCGCTGCAGAGAAGACTGAAGTCAGCTCAGACTCCGGGCCTCAGCCCCTCCAAGCCTCTGGAGACATTATCACCCTCCAGTGGGGCCCTGTGCCTGGGACACAGGCTGAGACCTCAGTGGGAAGGCTGAGAAAAGGGAACTGGTGGCTGGGGGAGGAAAAGGAAATAGAGTGTGGAAACTGTTATAAGCAAGCTGTGCTCACGACCAGAGGTCTAGACTTGGGATAATTGCTGAAAGAAGGCAGGTAAAGTGCTGGGTTCAAGACGGGACATACTTCAACTATAAACCAAGCAAGGGATTTTAACCTCTCTAAGTCTCTGATTCCTGTTCTTTTTTTCCCTTTATTTATTTATGTATACATTTTTTTTTTACACATTCGAATGTGTCATATTATTTAAATTTATGATAATAATTCCTTTTTTTTTTTTTTTCTGAAACGGAGTCTCACTCTATTGCCCAGGCTGGAGTGCAGTGGTGTGATCTTGGCTCACTGCAACCTCCAACTCCTGGGTTCAAGCAATTCTCCTGCCTCAGGCTCCCAAGTAGCTGGGATTACAGGCACATGCCACCACACCCAGCTGACTATTTGTAATTTTAGTAGAGATGGGGTTTCACCATGTTGGCCAGGCTGGTCTCAAACTCCTGACCTCAAGTGATCCACCCACCTGGGCTTCCCAAAGTGCTGGGATTACAGGTGTGAACCACTGTGCCTGGCTGAAAGTTATGATAATAATTCTGAACCCACTGGGCTGCTGTGAGGATTCAGTGTGAAATTATGTATCTGTGGCTGTGCGCAGTGGCTTACACCTGTAATCCCAGCACTTTGGGAGGCCAAGGTGGGTGGATCACCTGAGGTAAGGAGTTCGAGACCAGCCTGGCCAACATAGTGAAATCCCGTCTCTACTAAAAATACAAAAATTAACCAGGTGTTGTGGTGCACGCCTGTAATCCCAACTACTTGGGAGGCTGAGGCAGGAGAATCGCTTGAACCCGGGAGGCAGAGGTTGCAGTGAGCCGAAATTATGCCACTGCACTCCAGCCTGGGCAACAGAGTGGGACTCCGTCTCAAAAAAATAAATAAAAATAAAAGAAACTATGTATATGTGTCAAATTACTGTAAATGTGTAGTACTGTGCTTTACAGAGGGGTCAGTGGTGCATCTTTGCCACCAGAGGGAGTGCTACCAACAACCTGTTAGGGCTAAAACCCTATAGAGAGCCTGCAACACCAACTAGTAGGCTGGGATTTTGCAAATCAGATGGGCAGAGGCCAAGGGTAGTGGCAGACTTCCCATCCTTTTCCTGGGCTACAGAAACCTGCTGGCCTCCAAACTGAGTCTGCGTCGTAACTGAATACAGCCCCTGGCTACATCGCCAGCCTGGTATGGGCATCGGAGGGCCCTAGGCCACCTGCTGGCCGTCCATCCTGAGGCGTCTGCTCTGAGCCTCCTTCAGGAGTCGTGCTCTATCAGAAGAGGGAAAAATAGGCATCCAAATGGCCTGAGCACAATCTCTTCCACCCCCGCACCCCAGGGCTCAGCTCTCCACCCCTGAGTTCTAGCAGCAACTCCCACCCAGAGGCTCTAGCTGTGTCCATGATCAGCCATTCCACATATGGCTAAAAGGACCACTCACATCTGAAGGATAGGTCCTGCAGTTAGACTCTCTGGGTTGGAATTCAGGTACCACCACTTGCTCTGTGACCTTGAACAACTCACCTTACTCTTCCCTGAGCCTCAGTTTTCCACATCTGTAAAATGGAGATAAGAATGCCTACCCATACGGTTTATGGGAACTAAATAACAATGAATTTAAAGTGCTGAGCACGCTGCCTGGTACACAGTGAGCATGCAGTAAATGCGAGCTATTATTATCATCCAAAAAAACTCTTCCTCAGTTCCAAAATACCTTTCCATTAATTCTCTAAGTGAGGAGGACAGAGCCGGTGTCCTCATTTCACAGATGGGGAAACATGGTTCCAAGGGGTTCAGTGACACCCCCAAGGTCACATAGTGAGCAGAAGCCAGGAGATCCAACGCTTAGCCCAGGATGAGCCCGCTCCCCCCATAGCACTGCTCTTGTTTTTTTGTTTTCTTGTTTTGAGATGGAGTTTCGCTCTTGTTGCCCAGGCTGGAGTACAATGGTGCGATCTCAGCTCACCGCAACCTCTGCTTCCCGGGTTCAAGCGATTCTCCTGCCTTAGACTTCCCGAGTAGCTGGGATTACAGGCATGTGCCACCAAGCCCGGCCAATGTTGTATTTTTAGTAGAGACAGGGTTTCTCCATGTTAGTCAGGCTGGTCTCGAACTCCCAACCTCAGGTGATCCGCCTGCCTCGCCCTCCCAAAGTGCTGGGATTATAGGCGTGAGCCATCGTACCTGGTCTGCACTGCTCTGCAAGGCTCCCGTGGAGGGAACAGAGCTGCCACACCCAAAGTTCTGAGGCCATGGGGAGCAGTAAGGCCAGTTTTAGGTCAGCAAGTTGTAATCTGTTATGACACTGGGCAGGAGGAAAGGGAAATTGAGGCTTAGCCTCTTGCCTCAAAGAGGAAGCAGATGGTCTGGGTGTTTAACCTGGGGCTCAAGCTCAGAGCATTTTGACCAACCCGTTGTGGTTGCAGCTTCTCCGGATGGTTTTCCTAACTGCTGGAGCTGTGTTAAAGCCCAGGCTTTGGACTTAGGAAGACTGGGTTTGGAGCCACATCCCAGCTGTGTGACCCAGGGCAGGCGGCTGAGCTCTATGAGCCACAGTCTCCTCATCTGAAAATGGGGTTGCTGTTATGAGACTAAAATGAGATGATGCATGTGAAATCCTTAGCCCAGTGCCTGGCACAGCACTGCTGCAGGGGTCTAGCATCCCTTGGCTCCTGGGGCATTACAATTCCATTTGATGCTGGGTGTGGTGGCTCCTGCCTGTAATCCCAACACTTCAGGAGGCCAAAGTGGGAGGATCGCTTGAGCCCAGAAGTTCAAGACCAGCCTGTGCATCACGGAGAAACCCCAACTCTACAAAAAATACAAAAATTAGCCAGGCATGGTGATGTGCGCCTATAGTCCCAGCTACTCGGGAGGCTGAGGTGCAGGAGGTCAAGACTGCAGTGAGCCATGATTGCACCCCTGCACTCCAGCCTGGGTGACAGAGTGAGAACCTATCTCAAAAAAAAAAAAAAAAAAAAAAATCCAAAAGCAAAAAGAGCTTGCTTTCTAGAGTAACTCTTGGGGAAAGTGCCTGGTGTGCTGGAGAGGAAGCATGTCTCCTCCTAGGCTGAGGAAGACTGGAATCTGGGCATGGCAGGGGACTCTGCTTAATGGGGAGGACTGCTCTCTCTCTACTTACCCCTAAATTAAACTGTTCCCCATTTACCAGTTCAAATTCTTCATTCTTCTCATGGCCTCTATATCAGCAAGGAATTCTGTTCAGCTGCTATAAGAGACGCTACAGTGGCTTAAACAGGCAATGGTTAATTATCTTACATTCAAGAAATGGAAATCAGGAGGCAATGGGCAGTCCAGGCTGCTACGGCAGCTCCACAGAATCTTCAGGATCCTGGGATCCCTCTCTTTTTCTGCTTCAGCCTCCATAGTGTATGACTTCCATTGTCACTGTCACTTTGTGCTCCTCTAGGGAGCTCCAACTGTCATATTCACGATCCAGGTGGAGGCCTAGTATAGAAAGGAAGGGAGGAAGAGCCAAAGGTGCACCTTCCAGCCAAGTCAGTTCCACTTACACCTGATTGACTAGAATTTAGTAATTTGGCCAAATTTAGCTGCAGAAGGGACTGGGAAATTTAGTCTTTTAGTTGGGTAAGTTGCAGCTCACCCCCTGTGCCTATTGAGAGAGGGAAGAATTGGCCTGGCACAGTGGCTCACGCCTGTAATCCCAGCACTTTGGGAGGCCAAGGTGGGCGGATCACTTGAGGTCAGGAGTTCGAGACCAGCCTGACCAATATGATGAAACCCCGTCTCTACTAAAAATACAAAAATTAGCTGGGTGTGGTGGCATGTGCCTGTAATCCCAGCTACTCGGGAGGCTGAGACAGGAGAATTGCTTGAACCCAGGAGGTGGAAGTTGCAGTGAGCTGAGATGGCGCCATTGCACTCCAGCCTGGGCAACAACAGTGAAACTCCATCTCAAAAAAAAAAAGAAGGGAAGAATTGATACTGGGGAGGCAACTAGCAGCCTCTGAATCTCAGCTGGGTGTTAGGAGGACTGGTTATGATCAATTTAACTGAGTTACATACTCAAAAGTTATTTCTTGAGCACCTATTATGTGCAAGGTACTATGCTAAGCACACATATGAAAGTATTTAAAGAAGCTTATGAAAAAAAAAAAAAAAAAGAAGCTTATGGCCAGGCACAGTGGCTCACGCCTGTAATCACAGCACTTTGGGAGGCCGAAGTGGATGGATCATATAAGGTCAGGAGTTCGAGACCAGCCTGACCAACATGGTGAAACCCTACCTCTACTAAAAATACCAAATAAGCTAGGCACAGTGGCACATGCCTGTAGTCCCAGCTACTTGGGGGGCTGAGGCAGGAGAATCACTTGAACCCAGGAGGCTGAGGTTGCAGTGAGCCGAGATCACGCCATTGTACTCCAGCCTGGGCAACAAGAGCGAAACTCCATCTAAAAAGACTCTTGGCAGTGTGCAGTGACTCATGCCTGTAATCCCAGCACTTTGGGAGGCTGAGGTGGGTAGATTACCTGAGGTCAGGAGTTCGAGACCAGCCTGGCCAATATGGTGAAACCCTGTCTCTACTAAAAATACAAAAATTAGCTGGGCATGGTGGCGCATGCCTGTAATCCCAGCTACATGGGAGGCTGAGGCAGGGGAATCACTTGAGCCCGGGAGGCAGAGATCGTAATGATCTGAGATTGTGCCACTGAACTCCAGCCTGGGTGACAGAGCAAAACTCTGTCTCAAAAAATAAATAAATAAATAATAAAAGAAATAAAAAGCCGGGCGCGGTGGCTCAAGCCTGTAATCCCAGCACTTTGGGAGGCCGAGACGGGCGGATCACGAGGTCAGGAGATCGAGACCATCCTGGCTAACACAGTGAAACCCCGTCTCTACTAAAAATACAAAAACTAGCCGGGCGAGGTGGCGGGCGCCTGTAGTCCCAGCAACTCGGGAGGCTGAGGCAGGAGAATGGCGTAAACCCGGGAGGCGGAGCTTGCAGTGAGCTGAGATCCGGCCACTGCACTCCAGTCCGGGCGACAGAGCGAGACTCTGCCTCAAAAAAAAAAAAAAAAAAAAAAAAAGAAATAAAAAGACTCTTGCTCTGCTTTAAGAAACCTACAGGGGATAATTAGCTAGGCATGGTGGCACATGCCTGTAATCCCAGCTACTTGGGAGGCTGAGGCATGAGAATTGCTTGAACCTGGGAGGTGGAGGTTGCAGTGAGCCAAGATCACACCGCGCCACTGCACTCCAGCCTGGGCGACAGCAAGATACTCTGTCTCCGAAAAAAAAAGAAAAAAAAGAAACCTACAGGGGAGTGGTGAAAAGACAAGCACAAAACTCTTCGGTTTTCTTATTTATAAATTGAAGATGTTGTACCCAGAGCTCTCTAAAACCCCTGGTAACTTTATTGTTCACTGATGCTCAATTAATAGAATTGCATTTTGCTTCTCTACTTCCCCCATCTGACCATCTGACTGTGAAACCCCTGATTACAGGAACCATGTCTGGTCTACTCTGGTGCCAGCAGAGCCTACCACAGTGTGTGGCTCAATACATCTGTTTGCCAAGTGAACACATGATTTATGCAGAGCTCAGCAAGGGGCACAAGAGAGGTTCAGATAAAGCTCTTAGGGTGTCTAAGAGGGGCTGTCTGAGGTATATCTTTTATGTCTGTCAACCAGGCTGGAATGCCGTAGTCACGCAGGCTGGAATGCCGTAGTCACGCAGGCTGGAATGCCGTAGTCACGCAGGCTGGAATGCCGTAGTCTCGCAGGCTGGAATGCCATCACGGTTCACTGGAGCCTTGACCTCCTAAGCTCAAGCGATCCTCTCACTTTAGCCTCCCAAGTAGCTGGAACTACAGGCATATATCACCATGCCCAGCTAATTTTTTTTTTTTTTTTTAGACAGAGTCTCGCTCTGTCGCCCAGACTGGAGTGCAGGGGCGCAATCTCAGCTCACTGCAAGCTCTGCCTCCCGAGTTCACGCCATTCTCCTGCCTCAGCCTCCCGAGTAGCCGGGACTACAGGTGCCTGCCACCACACCCGGCTAATTGTTTTTGTATTTTTAGTAGAGATGGGGTTTCACTGTGTTAGCCAGGATGGTCTCCAGCTCCTGACTTCGTGATCCACCCGCCACGACTTCCCAAAGTGCTGAGATTAGAGGCATGAGCCACTGTGCCAGGCCAAGCCCAGCTAATTTTTTAATTTTTTGTAGAGACAAGTCTCCTTATGTTGCCCAGACTGGTTTCAATATTCTGGGCTCAAGCAATCCTCCTGCCTCAGCCTCCCAAAGTGTTGGGATTACAGGCATGAGCCACCTTGCCTGGACAATAATTTTTGAAGGCTGCAATCAGGGAAAATAACAGAAATATTGGTCCATCCTGCTAAGTAAATTGGGCATTGTGGTAGAGAAGAGGAGAGGAAAATAGAATTTAATGGATGTCTCCTTTGTGTCAGAGGCTCTCTGTGGTAATAAGAACTATCATTTATTAGCCTCTATCCACCTGGGCACTTTACATGTGTGATCCTACTGAGTCCACGCAGCCACTCTGTAGGGTAGGTGCCATTATTATGCACATTTTATTTTTTTATTATTATTTTTTATTTATTTTTGAGATGGATCTCGCTCTGTCGTCCAGGCTGGAGTGCAGTGGCACCATCTTGGCTCCCTGAAACCTCCACCTCCCTGGTTCAAGCAATTCCCCTGCCTCAGCCTCCTGAGTAGCTGGGATTACAGGTACACACCGCCATGTCTGGCTAAATTTGTTTGTATTTTTAGTTGAGATGGGGTTTCACCATGTTGGCCAGACTGGTCTCAAATTCCTGACCTCAGGCAATCTGCCTGCCTCAGCCTCCCAAAGTGCTGGGATTACAGGGGTGAGCCACTACGCCTGGCCTATTCTTTTCTTCTTTTTTTTTAAATGAGAGACAGGGTCAACCAGGCGCAGTGGTTCATGCCTGTAATCCCAGCACTCTGGGAGGCCGAGGCAGGTGGATCACAAGGTCAGGAGTTCAAAACCAGCCTGGCCAAGATGGTGAAACCCCATCTCTACTGAAAATACAAAAATTAGCTGGGCGCAGTGGCAGGCACCTGTAATCCCAGCTACTTGGGAGGCTGAGGCAGGAGAATTGCTTGAAACCAGGTGGCAGAGGTTGCAGTGAGCCAAGATTGTGCCACTGCACTCCAGCCTGGGCGACAGAGTGAGACTCCATCTCCAAAAAAAAAAAAAAAAAATGGCAGGGTCTCACTGTTATCCAGCCTGGTCTCTAACTCCTGGCCTCAAGTGATCCTCCTGCCTTCGCCTCCCAAAGTGCTGGGATTACAGTCATAAGCCACTGCACCCGGCCTATTAGCCACATTTAAAAATGGGGAAACCAGGCCAGGCGTGATGGCTCAAGCCTGTAATCCCAGCACTTTGGGAGGCCGAGACGGGTGGATCACGAGGTCAGGAGATCGAGACCATCCTGGCTAACACGGTGAAACCCCGTCTCTACTAAAAAAAAATACAAAAAACTAGCCGGGCGAGGTGGCGGGCGCCTGTAGTCCCAGCTACTCAGGAGGCTGAGGCAGGAGAATGGCGTAAACCCGGGAGGTGGAGCTTGCAGTGAGCTGAGATCCGGCCACTGCACTCCAGCCCGGGAGATAGAGCGAGACTCCGTCTCAAAAAAAAAAAAAAAAAAAAAGGCCGGGCGCGGTGGCTCAAGCCTGTAATCCCAGCACTTTGGGAGGCCAAGACGGGCGGATCACGAGGTCAGGAGATCGAGACCATCCTGGCTAACACGGTGAAACCCCGTCTCTACTAAAAATACAAAAAAACACTAGCCGGGCGAGTGGCGGGCGCCTGTAGTCCCAGCTACTCGGGAGGCTGAGGCAGGAGAATGGCGTGAACCCGGGAGGCGGAGCTTGCAGTGAGCCGAGGTTGCGCCACTGCACTCCAGTCTGGGCGACAGAGCGAGACTCCGCCTCAAAAAAAATAAAAATAAAAAAAAAAAAAAAAAAAAAAATGAGGAAACCAAAGCTAGGGAAAGATTCCCAATAGCATTAAGTGGGGAGTTATAACTGTAATTTACTCCTCTCCCAATTCCTGTTCTTTATAACCATTTGGTTATCAAGCAATGAAGGAAGCCTAGCTCCCACATCTAGAGTTCACAGGCTGGTTGGGGTGGCAGTAAACAATCCCTGTGGCAATCAGTGCCATCATCCAGGTATGGCCAGGAGCTATGGGAGCCCAGAGCCTGGCAGACTATAGTCATGTCTAAGAGGGAGTCAGGGCCAGTTTTTGGGTGAGGTGATGTTGGAGCTGAGTGCTGCAGCATGAACTAGAATTGACCAGGAAGCTGAGGGTGGCTGTTCAGGCCAGGCAAGGCAATAGCAGCTACAAAGGCATGGGGCAAGTAAGAACATGACATGTTTGCTCTAGATGCCGGCAAGACATGAGTCACTGATACATCAGAGACTGCTGCACCAGTACAGGCAAGAAACCATAAGGGCTGAAACTAAGAATGTGGCAGTGGGGGCAAAGAGGGAAGGACAGACTCGAGAAGGTATCGAAGAGGGAGAATGGCACATGAAGGCTAGCGCTTATGGGGGTGAGCAGGGTTGTCATGTACAGTTGTGAAGTCTGTGGACTGCTTAGTTTCCCAGATGAGGGGTCTGAAATTCAGTCTTCATTGCTGCCTTGTACAGAAGAAGAGTTGGCCTTTTTTTTTTTTTTTTTTTGAGGCAGACTCTAGCTCTGTAGCCCAGGCTGGAGTGCAGTAGCACAGTTTCAACTCACCGCAGCCTCTGCCTCCCAGGCTCAAGCAATTCTCCTGCCTCAGCCTCCGGAGTAGCTGGGATTATAGGGGCCCGCCCCTATACCCAGCTAATTTTTGTATTTTGGTAGAGATGGGGTTTCAGCATGTTGGCCAGGCTGGTCTTGAACTCCTGGCCTCAGGTAATCTGCCCGCCTCAGCCTCTTAAAGTGCTGGGATTACAGGCGTGAGCCACCATGCCTGGAGTTTGCCTTTTTCTCATTCACCAGTGACACCATAGAGGCATATGATGCGTACAGGTATATGAAGCTCAGAGGCATGGAGGCAATGACACCACAGATGAAGTGAGAATAAATCACTCCCAGGAAGGCAAGATTCCAGAATATGAGTGTGTCTAAAGAAAAGACCACCTCTCAATATCTGAACCAAAAAGCTGCATTTACTACAGTATTTACTTAAGGGAGGCAGAGCTGGGCCTGTTAGGTGCAATCCCTGTGAGTGGAGCAGGGCACTGATCTTATATATAAGGTGCCAGGAGGTTGAAGATCAATGGTGGGCACATATCAAGGGAGGTAGTGTTTAGGGACTGGTTGGTCAACCAGTGTGGCTGTTACCAATTGGCTGGCTGTCAGATGTCTGGTCACTGAGGAAAATTGTTCAGCTGAAGGGAGATGAATTGTCTTTAAGTGGCTTAAAACTGGTTATGGTGGTGAGTTGTTGCCATGGCAACGGAACAGTCTTTCCTGTGGGTATGAACTTTTTTTTCCCCCTCAGTGACTGGTAACACAAAGCATTCACTCTCAGAGGTTGCTTTCCTTTATGAAGGACCATGTTGGCTCTGGGGAGGGAAGTTCACAGGCTGGCTAGGGTCAGAATACTTGCCTGGCCCAGGTATTCAAAGGTCCAGTTCATCAGCTCTCCAAGATCCTGTGGCTGAGGTGTTTCCAACACAGGGATCAGGGAAGTTAGTTGCATTGTAGGGAACATACCTAATCAGAAATGGGACCTAGGGCTGGGTGCAGTGGCTCACACCTGTGATCCCAGCACTTTGGGAGGTCAAAGCAAGGGGATCCCCTGAACCTAGGAGCTTGAGACCAGTCTGGCCAACATAGTGAGACCCCATTTCTTAAAAAAAAAAAAAAAAAAGCCTGGGCGCGGTGGCTCATGCCTGTAATCCAAGCACTTTGGGAGGCCAAGGCGGGTGGATCACCTGAGGTCAGGAGTTCGAGAGCAGCCTGAACAACATGGTGAAAGCCCGTCTCTACTAAAAAATTTAAAAAATTAGCCGAGCATTATGGTGGGTGCCTGTAATCCCAGCTACCCGGGAGGCTGAGGCAGGAGAATCCCTTGAACCCAGGAGGCAGAGGTTGCAGTGAGCCGAGATCGTGCCACTGCACTCTAGCCTGGGCGTTACAGAGCAAGACTCCGTCTAAAAAAAAAAAAAAAAGCTGGGCGTGATGGCACATGTTTGTAGTCTCAGCTACTTGGGAGCTGAGATGGGAGGATTGAGCTCAAGAGTTTGAGCTCAGGCTGCAGTGAGTCATGATCACGCCACTGCACTCCCACCCACAAGACACAGTGAGACCTTATCTCAAAAAAAAAAAAAAAATCAGAAATGAGACCTAGGAGCCCGGACTCCCAGTCACTTCTTCCGTAAAGGAGACTATGAAGTGCTGGTGGGCAGTGTGGTGCAGCTGGCCAGACCTCACAGCCAGCTTTTGCCCCTGCCTTCTCCACAGAGGCCTCTCCTTAGTCCCTCTTTTATGTCTCTCCTTGGGCTTAGTAGGAACCACATGTGTTTGCCCAACCATAATCCTGAGAACTATCCCTGGAGCTAGCTGCCATAGGAGGTTCTGAGCTCTGTCAGGACTAGGATAAAAGCAGATGGGTGCTTTTCTGCAGCTCAGCGGCCACTTACATCCATCCGAGCTACCCGCACACTTTACTCCCATTGAGCAATGGCTTCTGGTAGGTAGGCTCGGGTGGGTGGGTTTGTTTTTTAAAATAATTGTTTAAAACTTTTGGTCAGGCACTCAAGCCGGTAATCCCAGTACTTTGAGAGGCTGAGGTGGGTGGATCACCTAAGGTCAGGAGTTCAAGACCAGCCTGGCCAACATGGTGAAACCCCATCTCTACTAAAAATACAAAAATGAGCCAGGCATGGTGGCACAAACTTGTAATCCCAGCTACTCAGGAGGCTGAGGCAGGAGAATCACTTGAACCCAGGAGGTGGATGTTGCAGTGAGCTGAGATTGTGCCACTGCACTCCAGCCTGGGTAACAGAGTGAGACTCTGTCTCAAAAAAAAAAGAAAAAGAAAGTGTACAATTCAGTGGTTTTTGGTATCTTCACAGATGTGTGCAACATCACCACAGTCAACTTAAAACATTTTTGGCACCTCAAAAAGAAACCCCACCCCCTGTATTTATCACCCCCAACCCTCCCAGCCCCTGGCAATCACTACTCTACTTTCTGTCTCTATAGATTTGCCTATTCTGGACATTTCATATAAGTAAAATCATACACCATGCAGTCTTTTGTAACTAGCTTCTTTGGCTCAGCATAATGTTTTCTTTTTTTCTTTTCTTTCTTTTTTTTTTTTGACAGAGTCTCACACTCTCGCCCAGGCTGGAGTGCAGTGGTGCGATCTCGGCTCACTGCAAGCTCCGCCTCCCAGGTTCACGCCATTCTCCTGGCTCAGCCTCCCGAGTAGCTGGGACTACAGGTGCCTGCCACCGTGCCCAGCTAATTTTTTGTATTTTTAGTAGAGACTGGGTTTCACCGTGTTAGCCAGGATGGTCTCAATTTCCTAACCTTGTGATCTGCCCGCCTCAGCCTCCTAAAGTGCTGGGGTTACAGGTGTGAGCCACTGTGCCCAGCCATCTCAGCATAATGTTTTCAAGGTTCATCCATGTGTGGCATAGATCAGTACTTCATTCCTTTTTATGGCCAAATAACATTCCATTGTATGGATGTATCATATTTTGTTTTGTTTTGTTTTGTTTGAGACACAGTGTCAATCTGTCGCCCAGGCTGGAGTGCAGTAGCATGATCTCCGCTCACTACAACCTCCGTGTCCCAAGTTCAAGCGATTCTCCTGCCTCAGCCTCACGAGTAGCTGGGATTACAGGTGTGTGCCACCATACCTGGCTAATTTTTAGTAGAGACAGTGTTTCACCACGTTGGCCAGGCTGGTCTCAAACTCCTGGCCTCATGTGATCTGCCTGCCTCAGCCCCCCAAAGTGCTGGGATTACAGGTGTGAACCACCGCACCCAGCCACCATATTTTGCTTATTCATTCATCAGCTGATGGAGTTTTGGGTTGTTTCCGCCTTTTGGCTATTGTGAAAAATGCTGCTATGAACATTTGTGTAGGAATTTTTGTGTGGATATGTTTTCATTTCTCTTGAGTATATACCTAGGAGGGGAATTTCTGGGTCATATGGCAACTCTATGTTTAACCACTGAGAAACTCAGGTGGGTTCTTTTTTCTTTTTTAATTTTTTTGAGATGGAGTCTTGCTCCGTCGCCCAGGCTGGAGGACAGTGGTGTGATCTCAGCTCACTGCAACCTCCGCCACCTGGGCTCAAGCGAGTCTCCAGTCTCAGCCTCTCAAGTAGCTGGGATTACAGGTGTGTGCCACCACACCTGGCTAATTTTTTTTTTTTGTTCTTGTTGTTTGTTTTTGTTTTTGTTTTGAGATGGAGTCTCACTCTGTCGCCCAGGCTGGAGTGCAGAGGCGCCATCTTAGCTCACGGCAATGTCTGTCCCCCAGGTTCAAGCGATTCTCCTGCCTCAGCCTCCCGGGTAGCTGGGATTACAGGCACCCACCATCACACCTGACTAATTTTTTTTTTTCTTTTTTTTTTTTTGAGACGGAGTCTCGCTCTGTTGCCCAGGCTGGATTACAGTGGCCGGATATCAGCTCACTGCAAGCTCCACCTCCGGGGTTTACGCCATTCTCCTGCCTCAGCCTCCCGAGTAGCTGGGACTACAGGCGCCCGCCACCTCGCCCGGCTAGTTTTTTTAATTTTTTTTAGTAGAGACGGGGTTTCACCGTGTTAGCCAGGATGGTCTCGATCTCCTGACCTCGTGATCCGCCCGCCTCAGCCTCCCAAAGTGTTGGGATTATAGGCGTGAGCCACCGCGCCCAGCCCCATGGGGGTTTCTGATGGTTGTTGTTTCTTGTCCATATTTCTTAGGCTGGTCAACATTGAGCCTGCTCCCGATGACAGCTCTAGGAGACTGGACATTTTCCTCCACTGCAGTCAGAAATATAACAGCTCCTGCATGTAAACCCAGCACTTCGGGAGGCCGAGGCGGGAGGATCACCTAAGCCGGGAAGTTCGAGGCTGCAGTGAGCTATAATCATGCCACTGCACTCCAGCCTGGGTGATAGAGAAAGACTCTGTCTCAAAAAAAGAAAAAAAGGAATATAACAACCACCAGTTCCCCTGTTCCACCTCTGACAAAATCCTTAATATTGGATAGTTGGCCACCTTGCCATCAGCTGGCAGGTACCTTTAATAGCTTTCCTTAGTCAATTGGTAAGTAGCCACTGAATGCTGACCTGAAAGCACCTGATTGATTTATAGACTATACTGTGGCAGCCATGAGAACACACTCTTCAAATCTCATAGAGCAGCAGCTGATTTTTTTTTTTTTTTTTTTTTGAGATAGAGTCTTGCTCTGTCGCCCAGGCTGGAGTGCAGTGGCATAATCTTGGCTCACTGCAGCCTCCAACTCCTGGGTTCAGGCAGTCCTCTCATCTCAGCCTTCCGAAAACTGGAACTACAGGCATGCACTACTATATGGGCTACTTTTATTTTATTTATAAATTTTTTAAATTAATTAATTAATTTATTTATTTAGAGACAGTCTTGGTCTGTCGCCCAGGCTGGAGTGCAGTGGCGCGATCTGGGCTCACTGCAACCTCTGCCTCCTGGGTTCAAGCGATTCTCCTGCCTCAGCCTCCCGAGTAGCTGGGATTATAGGCACCTGCACCACACCCATTTTTAGTAGACATGAGGTTTCACCATGTTGGCCAGTCTGGTCTTGAACTCCTGACCTCATGATCCACCCACCTCAGCCTCCCAAAGTGCTGGGATTATAGGCGTGAGCCACCACACCCGGCCTATCTTTTTATTTTTATTTTTTTAAATAAGAAATGGGGTCTCACTGTGTTGCCCAGACTGGTCTTGAATTCCTGGACTCAGGTGATCCACCTGCCTCGGCCTCCCAAAGTGCTGAAATTACAGGCATAAGCTACCGTGCCCAGAGCAGAGAGCTGATTGGCTGAGGGCCCCTCCCAGCATTCAGAGGCTGTGCTGCCCATGGGCTGCATCCAGTCATGATTTAGCATCCCTGTATCGAGAATGTGAAGGCAGGCTGGTCTTGGGAGCCCGAGGACCCCTCTAAAGGGTAACTTTGCCTGGAATAACCCCCCACAGGCTTGCCAAATTTTCCCCAGAAATGCATTTGCAATCTAAGACGACACTGCCACCCATCAAACCTTCCTTCCTCCTTCCTTTACTCAGCATCACACCTGCGCTCCCAGCCCCATTTCCTGTCACAGAAACATCTAATATATTTCCTGCAAATCCTGTCTTGGCAACTGCTTCTCAGAGATCCTGGACTAACACAGTGCTAACCTCCCAACAATTCACTAAACTTGATGCAAATCAATCCCAAATAACTAAGTTTCTGCCAGTTTTGTTTTGGTTTGTTTTTTTAAAAAATTTTTTAGAGACAGGGTCTCACTTTATTGCCAAGCTGGAGTACAGTGGCTATTCACTTGTGTGATCATAGCGTATGGAAGCCTCGAACTCCTGACCTCAAGCCATCCTCCTGCTTTAGCATCCTGAGGAGCTGGGACTACAGGCACGTGCCTCCTGTGCCTAGAATGTCAGCTTGTTTTGAATGTACAATTTTGAGGTCAGGCTCAGTGGCTCACACAGGTAATTCCAGTGCTTTGGAAGGCCAAGGCAGGAGGATCGCTTGAAGCCAGGAGTTTAAAACTGGCTTGTGCAACATAGGGCGACCTCATCTCAAAAACAAAAACAGTGATCCAAGATTAATATAGACTGAGAAATCAGTTTCATGTGAATGAAAGTAGAAGGGTCAAAATTTGCTTATTGCCCTGCTTTGAGCATTTTACCATTACAGTTTTCACACAGGGTCTAGTGGCAGAGGGCTTGGTGCACACCAGGTGGTTTTGAGAGTGCCATAAATTTAAAAAAGAAAGAAGGCTTGGACTAAAGCCCGGCCTTATACTAAGTCTGACAATGCCGGGGGGATCAGGGAAGCCCAGGTGCTGTCAGGGGAGCCCTTGAGGAAGCCGCAGCCTGCCGGAGAGCCCTCCTGTCTTTCCTGGCAGCACCAGCTCCAGCTGTTTACCTGCAGATGGCGACTGCATTTCGGGCGGGGGCAGTCCAAGTCTCGGAAGCATTGCTTTCTCTCCTAGAACCTGAGTCTTGAGGCATCATCTGGGCTCACGCCCTCTATGAGGCAGAAATCCTCTCCTCTTCAGATACCAGCTAAGCCGGGAGATCTGAACAACAGGCGATGAGTTTGCAAGATGGTTCAACAACTATGGACATGTGGTATCCTCACAGGAGTCCTGTGGGCTGAACGGCAGCCGCCCCTCCTTCCACCCAGCACAAAACTTAGTTTGTCTTGCTCACTCTAAATCTGGGCCTTCAATGAATGTTCAGTCCTTGATGAGGGAGTTCTGTGGAAAAAAATAAACGGGAAAGGAAGGCTTGGAGAGGACTTTATTAGCCTAAGGGGCAATGGAAGGTAAAAGGGCTGTGACTCCTGGTTAGCTTTTTTTTTTTTATTGTTTTTTGTTTTGTTTTGATTTTTTTTCTGGTAGCTTCTTTTTTTTTTTTTTTTTTTTTTTTTTTGAGGCAGAGTCTCGCTCTGTCGCCCGGACTGGAGTGCAGTGGCCGGATCTCAGCTCACTGCAAGCTCCGTCTCCCAGGTTTACGCCATTCTCCTGCCTCAGCCTCCCGAGTAGCTGGGACTACAGGCGCCTGCCACCTCGCCCGGCTAGTTTTTGTATTTTTAGTAGAGACGGGGTTTCACCGTGTTTGCCAGGATGGTCTCGATCTCCTGACCTCGTGATCCGCCCGTCTCGGCCTCCCAAAGTGCTGGGATTACAGGCTTGAGCCACCGCGCCCGGCCTCTGGTAGCTTCTTTATCTCAGTGTTTTTTCTTTTCCTTTCCTTTTCTTTCTTTTTTTTTTTTGAGACAGGGTCTCACTCTGTCAGCCAAACTGGAGTACAGCGGTGCAATCACAACTTACTGAAGCCTCAACTTCTGGGGCTCAAGCAATCCTCCCACCTCAGCCTCCCTAGTGGCTGGGACTACAGGTGTGCACCACCACGCCTGGCTAATTTTTGTATTTTGTTGTAGAGACAGGTTTTCGCCATGTTGCCCAGGCTGGTCTCAAACTCCTGGGCTTAACTGATCCCCTTGCCTGGGCTTCCCAAAGTGCTGGGATTACAGGCATGAGCCACCATGCCTAACTCTTATCTGAGTTTTTGTAACAGTTTGACAAACGAGCTTGTTGTTGGAAAATTGTAAGAGTCCTGGGAATTTCCCTGGGGCCTGAGGAATGAAACACTGCTCTACAAGGGGAGGCTTTCTGTCCTCGAGTTCAGGGTTTAGGGGCTGGCTGGAGGCCTCGGGTAGAGATGAAGGCCCAGTTAAGATTTCCTTCACTGGAGTCCATCATTGATGAGTGCCTTGACTGGGGGTTGCCTGCTAAGAGGGCACAGAGCACAGATCCTCCACTGACACCCCTGCAGGAAGCAGGACTTGGTGGCCCCACTTACTCCCTACAGGATAGGAAAAGAGGGCAGTGCCCTGGTGAGGAGCTGTACAGGGGGTCCCTCAGGATGCTTGCTGGGAGGGGTGGGGAGGGCACAGGACATGCTGGGACCCCGCTGGGAGCTAAGCCCCTCCCAGCTGATTTATTTTTAGGACCAGTAATGCTCGCCTGCGTGTGCCTCGAGCTTCAGAAGGCCCAGGAATCAACCCGACAAATGCCTTTTTGTGCTGTGTTCAGTACAGATAAGATTAAAAAATAAATTAGTAGAGGGCAAAAAACAGTGGTTTACTCTCTTTGCTGGCATTGAAGAAACTTCTTTGGTTTGATAGGCTTTAAGCTTCTTCCCAGATTTAAAATGCTGTGATTGGCACTAAATGGACCCTATCTCTGCCCAGGAATTCTGGCTTCTGGCTGCAAAGCCTTTGGGGTCCTTGCAATGGGGCAGGCATAACCTCCCATATTCCCTCCCTCAATCTTCCTTTCCTGCCTTGCTCTCTTTTTATTTTTGAGACAAGGTCTCACTCTGTCACCCAGGCTGAAGAGCAATGGTGCAATCATGGCTCACCGCAGCCTCAACCTCCTAGGCTCAAGCGATCCTCCCACCTCAGCCTCCCAAGTAGCTGGGACTACAGGCACACACCACCACGTCCAGCTAATTTTTGTATTTTTTGTAGTGATGGGGATTTGCCACGTTGCCCAGGCTGGCCTTGAACTTCTAGGCTCAAGCCATGCTCTCACTTCAGCCTCTTAAAGTGCTGAGATTATAGGTTTGAGCCACCATGCCCTTCCTGCCTCTCTCTTCTGATAAAGGAAGCCCTGACTTTGGAGTCCTTCCCTGTGGATCACCTCTGATAAATCTAGTCTCTTGTTCATCTGCTCTTTTATTTATTTAAAAAAATTTTTTTAAAGACTAGTAAAGTGCAGTAGTGAGAAGTGGGGAAAGGGTAGAACAAGGAGTTTGATCTGTAACTGACTGTGAACAATCAATTGAGGTAACTCCTGACCTTCAGACCAGCCTCATCAGCCCTTTTGAATGGCTCCTCTCAGTTTCTTCATCTGGAAAATGTGAATTGTGCATGACAGGAGGTAGGTGGGGATTTGTAGTGGAGAATTCTCAAGGTCTCTCCCAGCTCTGACACTTGGGGACCCAGGGAGTCTACCAAGGGCAAAGGCATCACCCTAAGTGCAAGTTTGTATGTGGGGGTGTATGAAATAGTTAAGATGAAGTGCCCATCCTCAAGGAGTTTGCAGTTGAGTAGCTCAGAGGCATGCATAATAAATCTCAGGTAGGCCCAGTGCGGTGGCTCATGCCTGAAATCCCAGCATTTTGGGAGGCCAAGGCGGGTGGATCACGAGGTCAAGAGGTCGAGACCAGCCTGACCAACATGGTGAAACCCCATTGCTACTAAAAATACAAAAATGAGCTGGGCGTGGTAGCAGGCGCCTGTAATCCCAGCTACTCGGGAGGCTGAGGGAGGAGAATGGTTTGAACCCAGGAAGCAGAGGTTGCAGTGAGTCGAGATCACGCCACTGCACTCCAGCTTGGGCGACAGGGCGAGATTCCATTTCAAAAAAAAAAAAAAAAAAAGCAAATAAATAAAATAAAAATCAATCAATAAATAAATCTCAGATAGATATCCAGGAAGTGAGGCATATCAGAGTTCATCAGAATTCCAAGGAGATACAAGATTCCTTTGGGAGGCAGAGGGGGTTGGTGAAGGGAATAAAGTAGGGTTCCCGAGTTCCTTTCCGAGGCCAGTGGCGCAGATGCTTTTGGCTTCCCAAACAAAGAATCCCAGATATTGCCCAACTCTGATCCTGGCAGGCAAGTCTTCCCCTACTAGGCAGCCATACTCACACCTTCTGAATTGGTGGCTCATTAAATCTTTTTTGCCTTCTTAATCACACTGTTAATAATACTTATTTTTATTTTATTTTTTTGAGACTGAGTCTCATTGTTATCAGGTCAGGCTGGAGGGCAATGGTGCGATCTCGGCTCACTGCAACCTCCACCTCCCGGGTTCCAGCGATTCTCCTGCCTCAGCCTCCGAGTAGCTGGCACCCGCCACCACACTGGCTAATTTTTGTATTTTTAGTAGAGATGGGGGTTTCACCATATCGGCCAGGCTGGTCTCGAACTCCAGACCTCAGGTGATCCACCCATCTTGGCCTCCCAAAGTGCTGGGATTACAGGCGTGAGCCACCATGCCCAGCCAATAATATTTATTTATTTATTTATTTATTGAGACGGAGTCTCGCTCTGTCACCCAGGCTGGAGTGCTGTGGCCGGATCTCAGCTCACTGCAAGCTCCGCCTCCCGGGTTTACGCCATTCTCCTGCCTCAGCCTCCCGAGCAGCTGGGACTACAGGCGCCAGCCACCTCGCCCGGCTAGCTTTTTGTATTTTTTTTAGTAGAGACGGGGTTTCACCGTGTTAGCCAGGATGATCTCGAACTCCTGACCTCGTGATCCGCCCGTCTCGGCCTCCCAAAGTGCTGGGATTACAGGCTTGAGCCACCGCGCCCGGCCTATATTTATTAATATAATATTACCAGCCAATAATATCACTGGCCAGGTGTGGTGGCTCAAGCCTGTAATGCCAGTACTTTGGAAGGTCAAGGCGGGAGGATCACCTGAGCTCAGGAGTTTGACACCAGCTTGGCCAACATGGTGAAACCCCGTTTCTACCAAAAATAGAAAAATTAGCCAGGCGTGGTGATGGGCACCTATAATCCCAGCTCCTTGGGAGGCTGCGGCAGGAGAATTGCTTGAACCTGGGAGGCGGAGGTTTCAGTGAGCCGAGATCGCGCCATTGCCCTCCAGCCTAGGTGACAGAACAAGACTCCATCTAAATATATATATATATATATTTATTTATTTATTATTAATATATTTAAAATTCTTGACTAGTTGTTTCCATTCATGATCTCATCTATTTCTCACAACAGGGATTTGCTTAGGTGGGTATGAATATGATTACAGACAGGGAAATGGGATGAGAAGTTGAGTGACTCGTAGCAGGCCCCAGAGCTAACCAGAAACAGGAATATTTGAACTTGAGTTTCCGAGAACATCTTCTTCCTACTCACATTTCTTACTCATTGCAGAAATGAGAGAACCCAGTGAGGAGACGAGGTGACAAGGGCACAGAATCTTGAATGTCTTGAGAGCAGGAGGAGGAGAAGAAAACATGGTAGGAGTCAGGCTAGGAGCATGGATTTGGGCCAAGGCAGGACAAAAAGCCAAGGTTAAGGCTGGAACAGCTCTCCCTGGGAGTGCCTGAACAACAGATTAGGATAACTGAGCAGCAGGAAAGATCAGAGGGAGAACTGCCTATGAGACAGGCTCCTCAGCGAAACTCCCATGGGGTGACACCCCTGGGACTTGAACCATAAGCCCTTTGAGGGCATTCTAGCTTGGCAGCTCTAGGGTCCTGTAAGTTCTGGTGCAGCTTCTAGGGCTGCACCTCATCCCAGTCAACTCTCCAGTTACTGAATTCCATCTTCTCCCAGCTACAGAGGAGAGAAGCAGTGGAGTGCTGTGGTGAGAGTGCAGACTAGGCCATTGGGTGACCTGGGTTTGAGTCCCAGTTTCTCCTCCACTTCCTAGCTGTGACTCTGCACAACGATTCCCCTGGTCCCTGGTACCCTCATCTGTGGAACAGAGCTATAGTAGTTCTTACATAAGTCTGGGTATGGTGGCTCACACCTGTAATCCCAGCACTTTGGGAGGCCGAGGCGGGTGGATCACCTGAGGTCGGGAGTTTGAGACCAGCCTGACCGACATGGTGAAACCCCGTGTCTACTAAAAATACAAAATTACCCAGGCGTGGTGGCACATGCCTGTAATCCCAGCTCCTCGGGAGGCTGAGGCAGAAGAATTGCTTGAACCCAGGAGGCCGAGGTTGTGGTGAGCCAAGATTAAGCCATTGCTCTCCAGCCTGGGCAACCAGAGCAAAACCATGTCTCAAAAAAAAAAAAAAGTTCTTACATAATATGAATTGCTGGGGTTGAAATTATACATTAAAAGGCTAGTTGAGGCCGGGCTCGGTGGCTCAAGCCTGTAATCCCAGCACTTTGGGAGGCTGAGACGGGCGGATCACGACGTCAGGAGATCGAGACGGTGGTCAAGCCTGTAATCCCACACTTTGGGAGGCCGAGAGGGGGATCACGAAGGGATCGAGACATCTTACCGGTGAAACCCCGTCTCTACTAAAAATACAAAAAAAAAACTAGCCGGGCGAGGTGGCGGGCGCCTGTAGTCCCAGCTACCGGAGGCTGAGGCAGGAGAATGGCGTAAAACCCGGGAGGCGGGGCTTGCAGTGAGCTGAGATCCGGCCACTGCACTCCAGCCGGGCGAAAGAGCAGACTCCGTCTCAAAAAAAAAAAAAAAAAAAAAAAAAAGGAGATCGAGATCCTGCTAACACGGTGAAAGACTAAAACTACACAAAAATAGGCGACGTGGCGGCGCCTGTAGTCCCAGCTACCAGGAGGCTGAGGCAGGAGAATGGGTGAACGGGAGAGCTGCAGTGAGCTGAGATGCCACAGCACTCCAGCCGGGTGACAGAAACTCCGGTCAAAAAAAAAAAAAAAAAAAAAAAAAAAAAAAGGCTAGTTGTACTAAACCGTCACAAACAGGAGCCATTATGAAACTGTGTTTTGGTTCATGTTGTTCCCAAAGTGCCTTTTCTCTGCCTCTCAAATCTTCCTATACTTCAAAGTCAACAAATGCCAAAAATATAACAAAAATGTGGAGGCCACAGACAATAGTGGAGTAAGAGCATGTTCTTGGGAGCCAGCAGCCTGGGCTTGAATCCTAATCTCTGTCACCCTGGGCAAATTTCCTCATCTGCAAGTGGGGAAAAGATAGAACCTACCTCAGAGGGTCATTGTGGAGATATGAGGATTGAACGAGTTAATATTTGCAAAGCACTTAGAACACTGACTGGCATGCCGTAGGTGTTTTACTGGGACATGATCGCCGCTCACTGCAACCTCAGCCTCTCAGGTTCAAGTGATTCTCCTGCCTCAGCCTCCTGATTACAGGCACACTCCACCATGCCCGGCTGATATTTTTGTATTTTTAGTAGAGTGGGGGGGGTTTCACCATGTTGGTCAGGCTGGTCTCGAACTCCTGACCTCAAATGATCTGTCTGTCTTGGCCTCCCAAAGTGCTGGGATTACAGGTGTGAGCCACCCAATGTTACTTTTGGCTACTCGTACATGAGCCTCATTTGCCCTCTGCTTGCTTGAACAACAGGAAACACATTCAGCCCATCCTTGAGTCTAGTCCACTGCCTGGTTCATGTTTGGTGCTCATTAAAGTGTCTAAATTGAAATCAACCAGGAGACTGGCCTGCCACAGTGGCTCACACCTGTCATTCCAGTGTCTCTGGGAGGTTGCTGCAGGAGGATGGCTTGAGGCCAGGAGTTTGAGACCAGCCCAGTCAATATAGCAGTCAACATAGCCAGACCTATCTCTACAGAAAAAAAAAAAAAATTAGCCAGGCCTGGTGGCATGCCTGTAGTCCTAGCTATTCAAGAGGCTGAGGCAGGAGGATCACTTGAGTCCAGGAGTTCAAGGCTGCTGCAGTGAGCTATGATCATGCTACTGCACTCTGCTTTGGGAACAGAGGGAAACCCTGTTTCAAAAAGAAAAAGAAGGCTGGGCACGGTGGCTCATGCCGGTAATCCCCGCATTTTGGGAGGCCGAGGCCGGTGGATCACTTGAGGTCAGGAGTTCGATACTAGCCTGGACAACACGGTGAAACCCCGCCTCTACTAAAAGTACAAAAATCAGCTGTGCGTGGTGGCAGGTACCTGTAATCCCAGCTACTCGGTTGGCTGAGGCAGGAGAACTGCTTGAACCCGGGAGGTGGAGGTTGCAGTGAGGCGAGATCGAGCCACTCACTCACTGCACTCCAGCCTGGGAGACAGCGCCGTCTAAAAAAAAAAAAAAATTGTAGTAATAAATTGCTGATTGGGGCTGGGAGAAGGACGGGCAGCGACTAGAATTCGCCCCTTTCTGAAATATTTGAAGGGTCCTAGCGTTTGCTTCCTTGTTGGAGACCCAGAAAGCACTGACTTGACGTGTGTGAAAGATTGTAGACAGAGACGGGATAAAGAACCCCGTGCTGGAAAAAGAGCAGGCTCTGGAATCAGCAGGGTCACGGGCAGTTTCCTTACGTGTAAACTAGGAGTAAAAATATCAGTGTCCCGCCAAAATGAGAGAGTAATAGTAAAAACTACTATTTACTGAGCACTTCCAGGTACTCGGTAAGTATTTATGATTCCATTTTACAGATGAGGCTGGGAGGTTTCCCGACCTGCCAGAAGATACAAAGCAAGTAGTATGCACGAGTGAAAACTCGAACACAGGTCTGTGAATCAATCTCTGTGTGGGGATGGGAGCGGTTCCAGTGATAAGAGCCACTTAATCTGTCCCAGCCGCTCGGGAGCAGCGCGGCAGCCAGCGGAGTGGCACCGCCCCTAGAGCCCGCCGCCCTCCGCCCTCCGCGTGCTTACGTGCGCTCCGTGACCGCCGCCGCCGACGCGGGGCTGGCGAGGCAGGACGCATGCGCTCTGCGTGCCAGAGCGCGCCCCCCACCTCCTGTCGGGGGCCGCGGAGCCAGGATGCGGCGCATGCGCACACCTGGCGGGCGGAGAGCGGTCCAGAGCAAGTAGAAAGATTTGGGCGAGATCGTGCGCGGGAGCCGGGCCGTGCGGCGCGAGCGCGCAGGCGCGGCAGAGGGGGCGGGCTGCTACTCCGGAATCTGCGAACCGCAGTCGGTGCCGCATCCTCAGCCCGCCGCCATGGCCGCCTACAAGCTGGTGCTGATCCGGCACGGCGAGAGCGCATGGAACCTGGAGAACCGCTTCAGCGGCTGGTACGACGCCGACCTGAGCCCAGCGGGCCACGAGGAGGCGAAGCGCGGCGGGCAGGCGCTGCGAGGTGCGGAGGGGCCGGGTGGGAGCTGCGAAGGGCCGGGTGTCCGGCCTCGGAGGCTGCCTGGCTGGCGTCTGCGCCCTCCTGGAGAGGGCCGGCACCTTGGGCAGCATCTCTCTAGCACTTTAGTGTGTAGTTGAGAAAATGAATCCAGAAGGTAGAGTCGACTTGTTCAAGGTCACGCCGTGGAGCGTGAGGGACTGTGCCGGGGGAGGACCCAGGGCGGTCGCCCCGCAACCCTTTGCGCTCCCCACGACACCGCTTCGCAGTTTTCCCGTTCTAGTCTCGACGTTTAATAAGTCGGGGACAGGCCGGGCGCGGTGGCTCACGCCTGTAATCTCAGCATGTTGGGAGGCCGAGGCGGGTGGATCACTTGGGGTCAGGAGTTCGAGACCAGCCTGACTAACATGGTGAAACCCCGTCTCTACTGAAAATACAAAATTAGCCGGGCGTGGTGGCGCACGCTTGTAATCTCAGCTACTCGGGAGTCTGAGGCAGGAGAATCGCTTGAACCTGGGAGGCGGAGTGCCGTGAGCTGAGATCGCGCCATTGCACTCCAGCCTGGGGAACGAGAGCGAAACTCTGTCTCAGAAAAATAAAAAAAATAATAAGTCGTGGACAGTTTGCCCTAATGGAGCCATTTGTGGCGGCCAGGTCTTTTTCAGATTCCCCCAGCGCCAGAAACGGTTGGTACAGTCTGGGGCTCCTGGAGGAGGACGCCCTGTGCCTTACAGCAGCTGTAACCAAGGCTTCTCAAGAGGCGGCTACGGATCCTAGCGGATCGGTAGGCCACACAGCCTCGTCCCCAGCAGTAGGTTGGAGTCCCCGGGGGTGCCTAACAAGCCTCAGGACACCAAGAAATCCGCGTGCTTGTGTAGGACTTTGCTGTTCAGTAGCATTCCACAAATAGTGTGTCCAAAACGCATCCGTAGATATAACTGAGTGAATGAATGAATGGTTTGAGTTGCTCCTTCTACCCAATAGAGTAGGTAAGATTTTATCCTCCTCAGCCTTCCTAGGCCGCTTTGTAGTTGGGAAAAGTGAGGATGTGGAAAGATGCCTTGTCCAAGGTCATGTCTTATTCCTAGTCCAGTGTCCTCGCCCTAGTTCTGGGTGAAATAACAGGTAGGTGTTAGGAACTGGTATAGGCTTTTGGCCAAGGACGCCGGGCAAAGGTGGAAGTGGCTGTGAGATAATGCTTGCCTATCCAGGCTTGCCCCCACCCCAGTCTGCTCTTTGTGGTTTCGGAATGCTAATAAGGAAGCATTTCCTGCTGCCGGCAATGCCAAGAATCCCTGAAGAGGTGCTTCCACTGATAATAGGGGCAGATCCTCCTTTGCTCCCTTCTCACCTCTGGACAAAGAAGCAGCCATTCACAAGGGTCATTGGTGAGGCACAGGTATTTGGCCTCAGATTGCTCTCCTAGCTTCTTGCCTTCACTGTACTATCCTTCTCAAATGATGCAAAAAGCGGGACAGTCTGGGAAATGTAAACCTCTGCGGGGTGGGGTGGGCAGGGGAGTGAATATTTGAGATGGCCTGGTGTGACCTCATCTTTTAGGAGAGGCTGGGAAAGGGAAAGTGCTGGTAAAGGAGGCCATTTTCTTTAGCTCTGTGGCAGGAAGAACTGTATCAGTCTGGTGGTTTCCCAACAACTAGTCCACGTTAAACCATGTTGTCTCTATTTGAGACTGATCAAATAGTTAAACTTGTAATCTCTAAAATAACAGATCCTATTTCAGTTTTAAAATAAATGTTAGCATTAAATTAAAAAGTTAACTATAAAAAATTAAAATATTTAACAGTTTAAAAGGTCGAAAACATATAAATAATTCCTCAGTGCTTTAAGTGATAGGGTTTGTACAGTCTTGAATCTGATTTCAGGAGAAAGCTAGTGAGAACTGAGTTTCCCCATGCATCCTTACTGCTAAGAGAGGGATGGCCTGGGGGAGGATGGAGTCTACACTACAGTGTCCACTCCTACCCCTGTGAGTGTCCCTAGGCTATGTTTTACTTTGATGGGCAAGTTAAAGGAAGAGACTTTATGCTCTCATCTTTCAGGTTCTCTGTTAAGAGTCCTAAGCAGAACTTCTTTTGTCCTCAAGGTCCTATTTATGTGTCCAAAGTGAGCCGCCTCATTGCAAGTGGAAATAATTGCAGTAAAACAGCCTGAAGCTCTCCAGCATGGGGGCTGACGCGAGCACTGTGGGTATTCACTTCCGGGTGACTCAGCCTTTTGTTGGGGAGCCATTCCTCTCCTTACAGTTAGGAAGGTGACAGTAAGTGAGTCTACTAGGACTTGTCTGGCGGCTCAGTGATGAGACCTGTTTTTTCTCTTGTGGGTAGTGTGAGTTTTCCTGGTGATTAATTCCCCCCAGCCCTCACTCAGTAAGATTGAGTTCTTCTTGGCCTCATTCTCATTTGAATGACTGGCAGGAAAATTCACTTCATGTTTTATTAATTACTGTTGCTAACCTCAATATGAAGCCATATCCAGGCAAGTTTGTGCTGAATTTCTAAGAGGGCCTTCTAGCCTCATGGAGAAAAACAGGAATGTTTTCTTGGTCATCAAGGAAAGTGCCATCTCCCCATTATGGTGGGAGAGAGAGTACTCTTTCATGAAACAAAATCAGTTAAGACTGGCTTTTTTTTTTTTTTGAGCGCAACAGTGTCTCGCTCTGTCGCCCAGGCTGGAGTGCAGTGGCGCAATCTCGGCTCACTGCAAGCTCTGCCTTCCGGATTCATGCCATTCTCCTGCTTCAGCCTTCTGAATAGCTGGGACTACAGGCGCCCGCCACCACGCCCGGCTACTTTTTTTTTGTATTTTTAGTAGAGAAAGGGTTTCACCGTGTTAGTCAGGATGGTCTCAATCTCCTGACCTCATGATCCACCCGCCTCGGCCTTCCAAAGTGCTGGGATTACAGACGTGAGCCACCGTGCCTGGCCAAGACTGATTTATTGTAACCTATTCGTTGGGCCAACATAACTCTTGCCACAATAACTACTGTGTATGGAACACATATTCATTGATTCATCAGATAGTGCACAACACTGGGTCTTTCTTTAGTGAGTGGCTTCTCTTAAACTTGGTTTAATACTTAAGTAGGTATACTCTTCTGAGGGTACTTGGGATTAGGCTGGAACTTTGACTACAGTAGAGAGAAACCATGGATTAGAGTTTGTGATGTGATTTCCATACTCCACAGTGAATACAATTTCATACAACAAACAAATACAATTGCAAACAAATACAAAAACAAAATACAATTTCATACAACAAACTGAAGTTTTATGAGTACAGGAAGAGCTCTTCCTGTGTCCTGATTGGGACTTAAATCCTAATTTTCTTAGATCAGAGTTCTAGTAAAATGTCTATTAGAAGTGACAATTCCCAGCCTGGGCAACATGGTGAAACTCTGTCTCTACCAAAAATACAAAAATTAGCTGGATATGGTGGCGTGTGCCTGTAATTTCAGCTTACTTGGGAGGCTGAGGCAGAAGAATTGTTTGAACCTGGGAGACGGAGGTTGCAGTGAGCCGAGATCGCGCCACTGCACTCCACCCTGGGCAACAGAGTGAGACTGTCTCAAAAAAAAAAAAAAAAAAAAGCCAGGCATGGTGGCTCACGCCTGTAATCCCAGCGCTTTGGGAGGCTGAGGTGGGCGGAGTTCGAGACAAGCCTGGCTAACATAGTGAAACCCCGTCTCCACTAAAAATACAAAAATTAGCTGGGTGTGGTGGCATGCACCTGTAGTCCCAGCTACTTGGGAAGCTGAGGCAGGAGAATCACTTGAACCTGGGAGGCAGAGATTGCAGTGAGCTGAGACCACCCCATTGCACTGCAGCCTGCGTGACAGAGTGAGACTCTGTCTCAAAAAAAAAAAAAGTCACAATTCTAACTGAAATACAAACATCAGGATCCTTGGGGAAATGGGGAAAGCTAGAGACGGTGGTGAAAAGTTGGATTCTGGAGTCCCACAGCATGGGTTTTAATCTCTTACGTAATAGCTGTAACCTTAGGTAGATTGCAAGGATAAACAAAACAATTGGCCAAATACTTTGTTTTTTGGCCAGATATTGTCATTTGGACTACTTGTACAGGAGATTGATATGGAAGAACATTTTGGCTCAGAGTAGACCTCGTTAGCTTATCACTTTGAACTTCTGATTTCCAGATGCTGGCTATGAGTTTGACATCTGCTTCACCTCAGTACAGAAGAGAGCGATCCGGACCCTCTGGACAGTGCTAGATGCCATTGATCAGATGTGGCTGCCAGTGGTGAGGACCTGGCGCCTCAATGAGCGGCACTATGGGGGTCTAACCGGTCTCAATAAAGCAGAAACTGCTGCAAAGCATGGTGAGGCCCAGGTGAAGATCTGGAGGCGCTCCTATGATGTCCCACCACCTCCGATGGAGCCCGACCACCCTTTCTACAGCAATATCAGTAAGGTATGGACAAACAGAGGTTTGGTCACTCCGCCCAGGATCAGGGGCTTTTAGTAGTGTCTGCCTAATCTCACTGAGCTTATAATTCATGATAAAATAGTTAATTGTAATCCTTCTCCAAGGAATGACCTTCACTTACTAGAAGATATGGTTGGTAGTTTACTATCTCCTTTTTTGTATTTCCGTTGTCAGATTTTATAAAAACCTGTGAATGTGCATGGGCCAAAATTAATAGATCATGAAGTCTTTTAACAGATGTAACTGTTAATAAGTGGTGAACTTGGATTTTTTATTGCTTAGGATCGCAGGTATGCAGACCTCACAGAAGATCAGCTACCCTCCTGTGAGAGTCTGAAGGACACTATTGCCAGAGCTCTGCCCTTCTGGAATGAAGAAATAGTTCCCCAGATCAAGGAGGGGAAACGTGTACTGATTGCAGCCCATGGCAACAGCCTCCGGGGCATTGTCAAGCATCTGGAGGGTATGTATGTGTTTTCAGAGGTGCCTTCAAGGAAGGATAAAGCAGAACTGCTACAAATCAGGGACTTGGTAAAAAGGAGTCTAGGAAAGGGCTGGACATGTTAACGGCCTTAGAGGTGGTCTAGATTGATTTCTGGTGAAAACACATCCTCAACCCTTGTTTCTCAAAATGTGATCTGCAGAATAGTGACAGCTGGACCCCCTGGGAGCTTGTTATACATGCAGAACCTCAGGTATCACTCCAGACCTGTTTCAGAATCGGCATCTATTCCCCAGGTGATTTGGATACATATTAAAGCTTGAGAAGTTCACCTCTAGATTGGTATTGTCAAATGAAACTGCTAGTAAAAATCCTCCTTAGCTGGCCAAGCACCGTGGCTCATGCCTGTAATTGCAACACTTTGGGAGGCCAAGGCAGGAGGACCACTTGAGGCCAGAAGTTTGAGACAGCCTGGGGAACATAGTAAGACCGCATCTCTAAAAAAAATTTTTTTTTTTTTTTTTTTTGAGACGGAGTCTTGCTCTGTCGCCCAGGCTGGAGTGCAGTGGCCAGATCTCAGCTCACTGCAAGCTCCGCCTCCCGGGTTTATGCTATTCTCCTGCCTCAGCCTCCCGAGTACCCGGGACTACAAGCGCTCGCCACCTCGCCCAGCTAGTTTTTTGTATTTTTTAGTAGAGACGGGGTTTTACTGGGTTAGCCAGGATGGTCTCGATCTCCTGACCTCGTGATCCATCATCTTGGCCTCCCAAAGTGCTGGGATTACAGGCTTGAGCCACCGCGCCTGGCCTAAAAATTTTTAAAGGCCAACCACAGTGGTTCATGCCTGTACGTACCATCAGCACCTTGAGAGTTTAAAACCAGCCTGAGCAACAAAGCAAGACCTTGTATGTATAAAAGAAAAATGAAAAATTGGCTGCGTGTGGTGGCTCAAGCTTGTAATCCCAGCACTTTGGGAGGCCAAGGCAGGCGGATCACAAGGTCAGATTGAGACCATCCTGGCTAACACGGTGAAACTCCATCTCTACTAAAAATACAAAAGATTAGCCAGGCGTGGTGGCGGGCGACTGTAGTCCCAGCTACTTGGGTGGCTGAGGCAGGAGAATGGCGTGAACCTGGGAGGCAGAGGTTGCAGTGAGTCGAGATCGCATCACTGCACTCCAGCCTGGGCGACAGAGCAAGACTGTCTCAAGAAAAAAAAAAAAAGAAAAGAAAAATGAAAAATTAGCTTGATGTGGTGATGCTCACCTGTAGTCCCAGCTACTCAGGAGGCTGAGGCGGGAGATTGCTTGAGCCCAGCAGTTAGAGGTTATAGTGAGGTATGATTGTGCCACTACATTCTAGCCTGGGAGTAAGACTTTGTCTCTTAAAAAAAAAAAAAAAGGGAAAACATATATAAAATATTCTCCTTAGTCACAACCAGGCACAACTTTACCCATGAATCTCAATTTGCATCTTAAATTATTTCCTCCCTGAGGACCTAGAGGCCTGTGTGTGCTAATTTTTGGTTGGATGGACTATATGGGATATTTGAGATGTGTACACTCTTGCTTCACTGTGGGCTTCTAGACCTCACTTTGGTAGATAGATACCTGGCCATACACCTTGCTGTAGTTCGTTGGTGGTCTATCTTGTATACCTTTTCTTGCTTTTCAGTTTAATGGCTGAGAAATAAGTATGGCGGGGGCCATTCCCTGGGTTCAGAACTACTATAAAGATCAGAAAGGGTGTCTTATTTTAATTTCTGTCAAAGTCCTTTGTACCCTGGAGGACAAAAGAGTAAACCTGGAGGGGTGATGTGGATTTATGTCTTGTGTGGCTGATGATGGTGACTGTTTTCAGGTCTCTCTGAAGAGGCTATCATGGAGCTGAACCTGCCGACTGGTATTCCCATTGTCTATGAATTGGACAAGAACTTGAAGCCTATCAAGCCCATGCAGTTCCTGGGGGATGAAGAGACGGTGCGCAAAGCCATGGAAGCTGTGGCCGCCCAGGGCAAGGCCAAGAAGTGAAGGCCAGCCGGGAGGATACTGTCCCCAGGAGCACCCTCCCTGCCTGTCTTGTCCCTCTGCCCCTCCCACCTGCACATGTCACACTGACCACATCTGTAGACATCTTGAGTTGTAGCTGCAGATGGGGACCGGTCGCTCCCATTTTCATTTTAGCCATTTTGTCTTCTGCACCCACTCCCTTTGTACAATCTAGTCAGAATAGCACTTCTAGAGCATAGGTTCTCAGTCCAAGCTGTGGAAAAGCTCCCCTTATCCAACAGAGTTTAAAGGTAGTAACTTGGGTTTTTGCAAGTTCTTTGTTTACTAAGGACTTGTGGGGAGGAACCATGCTAAGCCATGACCAATGAGGAGAAGCAACAGAGCCTCTCTGTCCCCAGGAGCCAGTCCTCTGCTCTTCTGCAGTCAGGCCACTGCTTGGGAGCTCTAGTCATTCCAGTGGAGGATGAATGTAACCTGCATGGTGATGTGACGGCTGTTTCCTCCCTGACCCTAGAGGACCTGGCTCTAGAAGTTTGGGATCAATCCTGAATTTAGTTATGTGTTACATTTACTTTTATTAAAAAAGTATAGTATATATAAATAATACAAAACAGTAACCCTTCTGGGGTTTCTTGTGGCGGTTGAAATAGTCCCACATGTGGTCATCAGAAAATAAGCCATTCCTCATACCAGTATGGGATCAGTTCCTTGACCTCTGAGGGGCAGGAGTGCTTCCTGCTGTGTGTTAGAATCCCTTCCTGCCTTGTTTCATGGCAGTGAAATGCCCCTTGGTCCTCTCCAAGTGTCTTTCACTGATTTCCGAATCATGTTCTAGTTGCTTGGCTCTGCCACGTGGGTCCAGTGTTCACCTGAGCATAACTGTACTAAATCCTTTTTCCAGATCAGTATAATAAAGGAGTGATGTGCAATAGTTTCTTGTGTGATGTGGAAGAGCTTATCTGAGGAAACCTTAGCATTTAACTTGAAATGTCTCCCACTACCCTAGTCCTTGTGTGGCAGTTTGTTTTAGGACACCCAGTCACAACTTTACATGGTTGGTCCAAAAATGACACATCTCCCTGGGCTTCTCATGTCAGCCTGGTGAGCTGAGGTGGCGGTGGGAGGCCCTCCTGGCCAAGCCCTCCGTTCATGTTGCCCCCTGCAGCTCTTGCTTGGTGCTCCCCTGACTGGAAAGTCACATTCTGAAACTCCATTGTATCCTCTTTAGAGTAAATAGTCAGCTGGGGTTTTTTTTTTTTTTTTTTATCTGAGACAGTCGCTCTGCCGCCCAAACTTCAGTGCAGTGGCATAATCTCAGCTTAGTGCAGCCTCTGCCTCCAGGCAGGGTTCAAGCAATCCTCCCACCTCAGCCTCCCAAGTAGCTGGGACCACAGGCTTGTGCCACTATGCCTGCTTAATTTCTGTATTTTTAGTAGAGACGGGTTTTTGCCAAGTTGCCCAGGCTGGTCTCGAACCAGTTTTGGCCTCCCAAAGTGCTGTGATTACAGGTGTGAGCCACCGTGCAGGCCTCAGAATTTTTTAACCGTTTACTGTTACCAACTTGAAAACTTAAAGATGACCTCAAAAAGTGACTTGGTGCAGTGGAAAGGAGTATAATTACATTATAAACACAACTGCCTTCTCCTTTGAAAAGATCACTGGAATACAAGAAATCCCATAAAGCTGGAGAAAGAACATTCCCTTTTCCTTCTGGTGGGAGCAAGTAACACCCTCCATCTGTTGAGATCCTAATGCTCCTCTGCCACCCACTGGATGAGGGATATTACATACGTTAGCTCTAATCTTAACCCGCGAAAGGGCTGGTAACTACTGTTTAAGGAAGAGGAAACGGGCCCAAAGAAACGTAAAAAGCACCAAATGTCACACCACTTGGTACTGGGGCTGGGATGGGTATTACTAGTTCAAGCAAATCAAGGTTCTAAGATTTAAATACTTTCAAGCATCTTGCTTTTCAGTTTTAGATTTTCATTTGACCTACACAATAACCTTGAGTAATTTCAGTCTCCAAGAGGCTGGTGGAATGTTACTTTCCTAACCTGTGCAGAATCCTAGACCAGAAGCTGGTAATTTTGGCCAGCACAGCGGCACACACCTGTAATCCCAGCACTTTGGGAGGCTGAGGATCACTTGAGGCCAGGAGTTTGAGACTGGCCTGGGCAACATAGCAAGACCTGGTCTCTACAAAAAAAATTAGCCAGGCATGGTGGTACGTGCCTGTAGTCCCAGCTACTCAGGGGACTGATGGGTGGGAATTACCTGAGTCCAGGAGTTTGAGGCTGCAGTGAGCTATGACTGCACCACTGTGCTCCATCCTGGGTGACATTCTGAGGCCTTGTCTCTTTAAAAATTGCATGTACAACAAAAACACCAAGGCCAGGCATGGTGGCTGATGCCTATAAGCCCAGCACTTTGGGAGGCCAAGGCAGGTGGATCACCTGAGGTCAGGAATTCAAGACCAGTCTGGCCAACATGGTGAAACCTCATCTCTACCAAAAGTTAGCTGGGCGTGGTGGCACATGCCTGTACTCCCAGCTACCGGGAAGGCAGCAGCTGCAGTGAGTTGAGATCGCGCCACTGCACTTCAGCCTAGGTAACAGCAAGACTCTGTCTCAAAAACAAACAAAAAACAAAACCTGGATGTGGATCTACAATCTCAATCTCGGTAAAATTTTCAATTAAAGAAACCCTAACGTTCAAGGTTAGAAAGCAGAGGATAGAAACTAAGGTGGGTTGATTCTAAAGCTCACATTATGCACTGTCACTAATACTGAAGATATGGGTTTGAGTAACATCTCAAGAAGTGACATCTCAAGACTCGTATTTTGTCGGCAACCTCTCCATGCTTAACTTTCATCCCTTCCTCATCCCCAAACTTATGCCTTCATTTCTGCTTCTGTACTTAGCCTGGGCTTGTCTCTCTGCCTTGAATATATTCACTTACTTATGTTCTTTAATTTATTTTTATCTCATGTCACTAATCCTTTCCTGGCCACCTCATATGACAGTACTCTGTCCCACTTTTCAATTCAGATTTAACATTTCCTGGAGTACCCACTATATCAGTAATGTGTATCAAATACTTTTAGACATGTTACTTATTTTTTTTGAGACAGAGTCTCGCTCTGTTGTCCGGGCTGGAGTGCAGTGGCACAATCTCGGCTCACTACAACTTCCATGTCCAGGGTTCAAGCCATCTTCCTGCCTCAGCTTCCCAAGTAGTTGGGATTACAGGCATGTGCCACCACGCCCGGCTAATTATTGTATTTTTAGTAAAGACGGGGTTTTACCATGTTGGCCAGGCTGGTCTCGAACTCCTGACTTCAACCTGACTCGGCCTCCCAAAGTGCTGGGATTTACAAGCATGAGCCACCACGTCCGCCTCACATGCTATCTGTATCACGTGTCCTCAAATTTTCATTAAACCATAATGTACCTGAATGAAGGGGATGTATGTAAAGCACTTGACTCAGTGCCTAGCACAGTGAGTACTCAATAAGCAGAAGTACTGAAATGTCCTGACACCATTTAGATGTCTTTCTCTGCTTAAGACAACATAACATCCTTTTAGTAAAAAAGTTTTATCATAAAAAATATGTATTTATAAGGACTGTCAGGGGGATAGGCTATTTCCAATATCACAGTTTTGTTTGTTGGTGCCTTGAAAAGGTAAGTTTTATTACTCAAGAGAATGAAATCCATTGATAGGTTCACAGAAACGTGTTCCATCTACAGCATAAGTTTCTGGCAGATTTTTCTGGAAGTGGCTGTTGGCCGACGCCAGGTGTTTGAATAGACAGCAGCATCTGGGTGTTATACTCAGGAACAGCTTACCCCCTTCCATGGGGTAAAAAGTGGCTTCTTAGGTCTGCAAGAATTCAGGTTGTACTCGGGCTACTTTCCGGAATTCTTTAGTGTGGGTCTTAGGGCACTGCATCTCACACCAGCTGATGGGAACCATCTGGATACCTGGAAGGGAAAAGCTGGTGGAGCCCAGACCCCAAAGATTTGCCTGGGACTCCTCTTTTATGCTGGGTATGAAACTGAAGTGCCACCAAGCTTCCTACTGAACCTCAACTCATAAAGAAAAAACTTTGTTCTACTGACGTACGGAGTCCCGTTTCCTTGGATTTATATAAGGAGAATCAGGCTGGGTGCGGTGGCTCACACCCACAATCCCAGCACTTTGGGAGTCCAAGGCGGGCAGATCATTTGAGGCCAGGAGTTTGAGACCAGTCTGGCCAACATGGCGAAACCCCGTCTCTACTAAAAATACAAAAATTAGCTAGGTGTGGTGGCGTGTGTCTGTAATCCCAGCTACTTGGGTGATGAGAATTGCCTGAACCCGGGAGGTGAAGGCTGTGGTGAGTGGAGATCGCACCACTGCACTCCAGCCTCCTCGACACAGTGAGACCCAGTCTCAAACAACCACCACCACCAGCACCAAGCAAAAAAGAAAAAAAAAATCATTCTAATCTCAGAAGGAAATATCTATAGCCATACTGCTTCCCAGATAAGGGAAACCAGGAAAAACAATGGATTAATCCCAAACCATAGCTCCAGGGAAAGTAAAGATGTGGAAGCAAGGCCATCTCACCTGACTCACTGTGGGCTACCACCACTCCCAGCTCGTTCTCGGCAGTGGTTAGCAGGTAGTTGGACTGTGCATCACCTAAGGAGATCTAGTCACATAACACTGAAGGAAAATGAGGAGTTAGAAGTCTTCCCCCAACCGTAGCCACCTGAGTTGTTTTTCTACTTTCTCTTTGTTTTGTTTTTTTGAGACGGAGTCTCGCTCTGTTACCCAGGCTGGAGAGCAGTGGCGCGATCTCAGCTCACAGCAACCTGTGCCTCCAGGGTTCCAGCAGTTCTCCTGCCTCAGTTTCCCGAGTAGCTGAGATTACAGCCATGTGCCACCACGTCCAGCTAATTTTTGTATTTTCAGTAGAGACAGGGTTTCACCATGTTGGGCCAGGCTGGTCTCGAACTCCTGACCTCAGGTGATCCACCCGCCTTGGCCTCCCAAAGTGCTGGGATTACAGGCATGAGCCACCACGCCCAGCCTCCATCTCTTCTTTTGACAAAAAACCAGAAGTCTGCTGGGAATAAAGGATACCACTTTGGCCAAGACAATGTCACCTGGGCGGAAACTCTTATAAATTTCAACCTGTAAAGAAAGAACAGGAATGGTAAGTGAAAGTTCTAGACTGGGTCTATATGAAACTGTGAACCCTTCTGGTAAAGCCAGTCTACTTTCTAATCCTGGAGGGTAGAAATCATCATTACTCATGTCAAGTCAACAACTTTTAATTGCTTCTATAGTATTATCATACAAATGAAAAGTTTTTTTTTTTTTTTTTTTTTTTGAGATGGAGTCTCGCTCCATTGCCCAGGCTGGAGTGCAGTGGTACGATTTTGGCTCACTGCAACCTCCACCTCCCGGGTTCAAGCGATTCTCCTGCCTCAGCCTCCTGAGTAGCTGGGATTACAGGCGTTCAGCATGACGCTGGCTAGTTTTTGTATTTTTAGTAGAGACAGGGTTTCACCATGTTGGTCAGACTGGTCTTGAACTCCTGACCTCGTGATCTGCCCGCCTTGGCCTCCCAAAAAGCTGGGATTACAGGTGTGCACCACCGCACCTGGCCCTTTTTTGTTAAGAGGTAGAATCCCACTGTGTCACCCAGGCTGGAGTGCAGTGATGCAATGGTAGCTCACTGCAGCCTTGGACTGCTGGACCAAGGGATCCTCCTGCCTCAGCCTCCCAAGTAGCTAGGACTACAGGTTCGTGCCACCACATAACCTCAAACTCCTGGGCTCAAGCAATCCTCCAGCCACATCCTCTCAAGCAGCTGGGACTACAAGCATGAGCCACCATGCCCGCTAATTTTTAATTTTTAAAATTTTTGTAGAGACAGGGTCTCACTGTGTTGCCAGGGCTGGTCTTGAAGTCCTGGACTCAAGTGATCCTCCCGCCTCAGCCTCCCAAAGTACTGGGATTACAGGTGTGTGCAACCATGCCTGGTCTGAGATAATACTTTTAAGGGACTGAGATTTGTAAAGCCGTTAAAAAAAGAGAACCAACCAACAACCTTGTCTTTTTCAGTTGCTCGGACATCTTCCTTGCTATAAAAAAAGAATTAACAGAAAGATTAATTATCTGTGAGAAATAATTTTTTTTTTTTTCCAAGACAGAGTCTCCCTCTGTCACCCAGGCTGGGGTACAGTGGCACGATCTCGGCTCACTGCAACCTCCGCCTCCTGGCTTCAGGCATTTTTCTTGCCTCAGCCTCTCAAGCAGCTGGAATTACAGGCATGTGCCGCCACGCCCGGCTAGTTTTTGTATTTTTAGTGGAGATGGGGTTTCACCATGTTGGCCAGGCTGGTCTTGAACTCCTAACCTCAGGTGATCTATCCGCCTCAGCTTCCCAAAGTGCTGGGATTACAGGCATGAGTCACCTCGCCCAGCCTGTGAGAAAGAATTATTCTGTAGATTCCTAGTAAATAAAGAGCTACAAAAACAGACAGAACAAGTCTTAATTGGGACCCAGATGCTACTCAGGGGAGCAGGGTGGAGAGCAGATCAGATTTGGCAAGAAAGGATAAGGAGTTTTGTTGCCTCAGGGCTTGAACAGAAGCACTATAGCAGGGGTCCCCAACTTCTGGTGGCCTGTTAGGAACCGGGCTGCACAGAAGGAAGTGAGTGGCAGGCAAGCTTCATCTGTATTTACAGCTGCTCCCCAATCGCATACATTACTGCCTGAGCTCCGCCCCTGTCAGATCAAAGTGGGCATTAGATTCTCATAGAAGTATGAGCCCTATTGTGAGCTGTGCATATGAGGGAGGTAGGCTGCCCACTCCTTATGAGAATCTAATGCCTGATGATCCGTCACTGTCTCCCATTGCCCCCAGATAGGACCATCGAATTGCAGGGAAAGAAACTCAGGGCTCCCGCTGATTCTGTATTATGGTGAGTTGTAAAATTATTTCATTATATATTACAGTGTAATAATAATAGAAATAAAGTACACCATAAATGTAATGCACTTGAATCATTCTGCAACCACTCCCACCACAGTCTGTGGAAAAACTGTCTTCCAAGACACTGGTACCTGGTGCCAAGAAGCTTGGAGATTGCTGCACTACAGAACCACATCAAATCCTGAGGCTGGAAAGGGCCTCAAAAGTTAGATTATCTGCCTGGCAAGAAATGTTTGTCCTTTCTCAAGGAAGCCACAGGAAATCACCGTCTCACTCACAAATCTTTTTAATGTTTTATAACTTCTGAGTTCAATCTATATTAAATTTTTTAAAAAGTGCTTCCTAAAATGCCTTCCACTTTGGTTTGAGTCATCCTGACACTGCTAAACTTCAGCTTCACTCAATTCTTTTTGCTTTACTTTTCATTTATTTATTTGTTTTTTTGAGACAGAGTCTCACTTTGTCACCCAGGCTGGAGTGCAGTGGTACAATCTCAGCTCACTGTAACCTCCACCTCCTAGGCTCAAGTGATCTTCCCACTTCAGCTTCACAAGTAGCTGGGACGACAGGTATGCACCACCATGCCCAGCTAAATTTTTTTTTTTTTTTTTAAGAGATGGAGTCTCGCCGTGTACCCTGTGCTGGAGTGCAGTGGTGTGATCTTGGCTCACTGCAACCTCTGCCTCCCGGGTTCAGCCTCCTAAGTAGCTGGGATTACAGGCACACGCCACCATGTCCGGCTAGTTTTTGTATTTTTAGTAGAGACGGCGTTTCACCATATTGGCCAGGCTGGTCTCAAACTCCTGACTTTGTGATCCACCCACCTCGGCCTCCCAAAGTGCTAGGATTACAGGTGTGAGCCACTGTGCCCGGCTAATTTTTGTATTTTTTACAGAGACGGGGTTTCACCATGTTGGCTAGGCTGGTCTCAAACTCCTGATCTCAGTACATCCACCCGCCTCAGCTTCCCAAGGTACTAGGATTACAGGCATGAGCCACTGTGCCCAGCCTTTGCTTTACTTTTAAACCCTCTCTTGTTAATATTTTCCTTTTGTCCTAGCTCATCCACGTATTTTTGGATACTATTAGGGGAGAATCAAAGCACAAAGAAGAAAGAAAAATGGGCAAGAGAAAAATAGGAATTGTAACTGTTGCTCAAAATTCTGGTGTCCTAGTCTATCCTAATCTTATTGCAGTTGCTAAGGCATACGTGACAAGGATACTTCTTTTTTTTTTTTTGAGACGGAGTCTCGCTCTGTCACCCAGGCTGGAGTGCTGTGGCCGGATCTCAGCTCACTGCAAGCTCCGCCTCCCGGGTTCACGCCATTCTCCTGTCTCAGCCTCCCCGGTAGCTGGGACTACAGGCGCCGCCATGTCGCCCGGCTAGTTTTTTGTACTTTTTTTAGTAGAGACGGGGTTTCACCGTGTTAGCCAGGATGGTCTCGATCTCCTGACCTCATGATCCGCCCGTCTCGGCCTCCCAAAGTGCTGGGATTACAGGCTTGAGCCACCGCGCCCGGCCTGTGACAAGGATACTTCTTACCGGATAGTTCCTCGAAAAGAGTTCTTAAGTGGCATGGACCCCACATATAGGATGTGTACTTTGGCAAAGCGTGAATTGATACTAGAGACCTGTGGAATAGAGAAAAGATCAACATCAGAGTATAAGCAGTTGTCAGCTCAAGGAAGCAGCAACAAACTGGGGATTACTAGGACTTCGATGCAAGCAACCCTACTAAGGAGAGAATTTAAGACAAGTTAACTCCTACTTCTCTGCATAAGTGACATATGTAAAGGGGAATAAGAGCCACTCTGGCCACTTGATAGAGTTACCATGGGAAACAAAGATGGTATGGGTGTTTTTTTTTTTTTAGACAGAGTTTCGCTCTTGGTGCCCAGGCTGGAGTGCAATGGCGCAATCTTGGCTCACCGCAACCTCTGCCTCCCGGGTTCAAACAATCCTCCTGCCTCAGCCTCCTGAGTAGCTGGGATTAAAGGCATGCACCACCATGCCCGGCTAATTTTGTATTTTTAGTAGAGATGGGGTTTCTCCACGTTGGTCAGGCTGGTCTCGAACTCCTGACCTCAGGTGATCCGCCTGCCTCAGCCTCCCAAAGTGCCGGGATTATAGACGTCAGGCACCGCACCTTGCTGTTTTTTTTTTTTTTTTGAGACAGAGTCTCGCTCTGTCACTCAGGCTGGAGTGCAGTGGCATGATCTCGGCTCACTGCAAGCTCTGCCTCCCAGGTTCATGCCATTCTCCTGCCTCAGCCTCCCCAGCAGCTGGGACAACAGGCGCATGCCGTCACGCCTGGCTAATTTTTTAGTAGAGACAGGGGTTCACCATGTTAGCCAGGATGGTCTCGATCTCCTGACCTTGTGATCTGCCCGCCTCAGCCTCCGAAAGTGGTGGGATTACAGGCGTGAGCCAACACTCCCAGCTGTGTTTTTTAGTCTTTTCACAACTTGCCCTTCAGAGAGGTATAGATTTTTTAAAGTATAGATGGCTAACATTGGAAAAAAAAAAAGGCTGGACATGGTGGCTCATGCCTGTAATCCCAGCACTTTGGGAGGCTGAGGTGGGCACATCACTTGAGGTCAGGAGCTCGGGACCAGCCTGGCCAACCTGGTAAAACCCCATCTGTACTAAAAATACAAAAATTAGCCAGGCGTGGCAGCATACGCCTATAATCCCAGCTACTCGGGAGGCAGAGGCAGTAGAATCGCTTTAACCCAAGAGGTGGAGGCTGCAGTGAGCCGAGATTGTGCCACTGCACTCCAGCCTGGGTGACAGAGCAAGGCCCTGTCTCAAAAAAAAAAAAAAAAAAAAAAAAATCTAAAAAGGAAAAAAATCAAGGAATGCCAGAAAATAAAAGTCTTTTGCTTCTCTGCAGAAAAAGGTCTCAGCTTCAGATGTTCAAAAATAGGCTTCCCAATCATCCTCTGGCATCCCTGTTTCCCAGACACAGGTAGAAACTCTGTATTCAGAGAATTAGCTCAGTGAAGGAACTATGCATGCCTGATCTTGGCTGCCTTATTATTCTAGAAATCTGTAGACCAGCACAGTCCAATAAAACTTTCTGTAGTGACAGAAAAGTCATGTGCTGACCAGTATAGCAACCACTAGCCACAAGTGCTATTGAGTACTTGAAATGTGGCTAATGTGACTAAAGAAACCAATTTTATTTTATTTTTGAGAGACAGAACCTTGGAGTGATCATGGCTCACTGCAGCCTCAACCCCCTGGGCTCAAGCGATCTTCCTGCCTCAGCCTACCAAGTAGCTGGGACCACAGGCACGTGCTACCATGCCTGGCTAATTTTTTATTTTTATTTATTTTTTTTGTTTTTCAGACAGAGTCTCACTCTGTTGTCCAGGCTGGAGTGCTGTGACATGGACTCATTGCAACCTCGGCCTCCCGGGTTCAAGCAAATCTCCTGCCTCAGCCTCCCGAGTAGCTGGGATTATAGGCATGTGCCACCACATTGAGCTAATTTTTGTATTTTTAGTAGAGATGGGGTTTCACCATGTTAGCCATGATTGGCCAGGCTGGTCTCGAACTCCTGACCTCAGGTGATCTACCCACCTCGGCCTCCCAAAGTGCTGGGATTACAGGCGTGAGCCACAGTGCCCAGCAATTTTTGATTCTTTTTGTAGAGATGAGGTTTCACTATGTTTCCCAGGCTGGTCTTGAACTCTGGGTTGAAGCAATCCTCCTGCCTCGGCCTCTTTTTTTCTTTTTTTTTTTCCTTTGAGACAGAATTTCGCTCTGTTGCCCGGGCTGGAGTGCAGTGGCGCAATCTCAGCTCACTGCAAGCTCCGCCTCCCGGGTTCACGCCATTCTCCTGCCTCAGCCTCCCACATAGCTGGGACTACAGGTGCCCGCCACCATGCCCTGTTCATTTTTTTTGTATTTTTAGTAGAGACGGGGTTTCACCGTGTTAGCCAGCATGGTCTCAATCTCCTGACCTTGTGATCAGTCCCCCTTGGCCTCCCAAAGTGCTGGGATTACAGGCATGAGCCACCGCACCCAGCCTGCCTTGGCCTCTTAAAGTGCCAGAATTACCAGTGTGAGCCATTGTGCCCCGCCAGAAATAAATTTATGTAGCTTGTGGCTATCATACTGGACACTGCAGTTCTGGCATGGTCATGATTTCAGCACTGAATGGGCGTTCTAAGCATGGAAGTTAGGATAAACTTACCTTACAGGTTACAATAGCTCCCACATCTGGCAGTAACTGGGACTCTGTTTCTCTCACTACAGACACCACAGGAAGCTACAGAGGGAACAAGAAAAAACTGAAATGTCCTGGCTAACCCTTGGGTCAAGGCATTTGTGTCTTGAGAGTAATATAGGAATGTCTTGGTACACAGGTGAGAGCTGGAGTATGGATTCATTTATAGCCTAGAGCAGAAGGCCTTAGAAATTTTAGGAAATAGGAGGACCAGGGGGCTACAGAATCTGCTAGAAGATGTAAATCTCTAAACTTCTTTTTTTTGTTGTTGTTGGAGATGGAGTCTTGCTCTGTTGCCCAGGCTGGAGTGCAGTGGCACATTCTCGGCTCACTGCAAGCTCCACCTCCCGGGTTCACGCCATTCTCCAGCCTCAGCCTCCCAAGTAGCTAGGACTACAGGCACCCACCACCATGCTTGGCTAATTTTTTTGTAGTAAATCGCTAAACTTCCAATAAGTTTTTTGGTGATTCTCTCGGAATTTCTTGGTATACAACTATATTGCCTATAATCATTGACAATTTTACTTTTTTTGGCTTTTTTTTGAGGTGGAGTTTCACTCTTGTTGCCCAGGGTGGAGTGCAATGGTGCCATCTCGGTTCACTGCAACCTCCACCTACTGGGTTAAAGTGATTCTCCTGCCTCAGCCTCCCGAGTAGTTGGGATTACAGACGCCTGCCACCACGCTCGGGTAATTTTTTGTATTTTTAGTAGAGATGGGGTTTCACCATGTTGGTCAGACTGGTCTTGAACTCCTGACCTCAGGTGATCAACCCACCTTGGCTTCCCAAAGTGCTGGGATTACAGGCGTGAGCCACTGTCCGGCTGACAATTTTACTCTTTCCTCCAAAGTTATACTGCTTCTTTCTGTTTCTTATTTTACTGCATAGGCTGAAATTTCCACAGAAATGTTACATAATAGTGGCTACGCTTGTTGTAAGTGAATACTTGCAGAGTTTTCTTTGAGCATGGTATTGGCTGTTGGTATGAGACAGATATTTTGAGCCTCATCTTTTAACAATCTCTCCGTTGCTCACGATGCTTCAGCTCTCCTGGCCTTCTTTCAGTTTCCCAACTTACTAAATTCTTCCCACTTTCAGATCTCTCTTCAACCTATTCTTTCTGCCAGAACTGCAGTTTCTCCACCCACCTGACTCTAACCTACTCTTTAGATGATTCAGTTTCAATGTCACTTCTGCTGACTAGGATGGGTTTGCCTGTTACATGTTCTCAAGGTGCCCTGTAATATTCTTTCAAAGCAGCCACCACATAACCATATGCTCATTTGAGCATTTATTTGTTTACAATTTGTGTCTGTGTCCTTTGATAGCAGAAACCAAGTCAGCGCTGCGCCTGACACATGAAAATACTCAAGTGATATCTATGAAATGAACAAACTCAGGACTGTTAAGGACATTCCCAACAATGACTGAATAGAAAGCCCCTTGAGTCAGACAGCTTAAGTTACTTACTCAAAGCAGAATCGAGGTCAAGTTAGCCAGAACCTAACAGTTCTAATTCTGAATCCTCTTTCTACTGTGCTCCTTCAAATATTGCTTATATGATCCTGAGCTAATCCTGGATCAATCTCTAAAACTAGAAAGGTAGGTATTACGCATTCAACAAACATTTATGGAGGAGCTGCTTTGTGCTAGATACTGATGGTATGGTGGTAGCGCCTGCACTCGTGGAACTTAGATTTACGCAAGGGAGAAGTCTAGTGGGAAACATACCTGAGTGTCTAATCATATGCTGACATAAGTGCTTGGAAGAAAAGGGACAGAGTTTTTTGTGAGTCTTTTTTTTTTTTTTTTTTTTTTGAGACGGAGTCTTGCTCTGCCACCCAGGCTGGAGTGCAGTGGCCGGATCTCAGCTCACTGCAAGCTCCGCCTCCCGGGTTCACGCCATTCTCCTGCCTCAGCCTCCCGAGTAGCTGGGACTACAGGCGCCCGCCTCGTCGCCCGGCTAGTTTTTTGTATTTTTAAGTAGAGACAGGGTTTCACCGTATTAGCCAGGATGGTCTCGATCTCCTGACCTCGTGATCCGCCCGTCTCGGCCTCCCAAAGTGCTGGGATTACAGGCTTGAGCCACCGCGCCCGGCGTTTTTTGTGAGTCTTTAACAAAACAAACAAAAACAAAACATCCCACAAAACTCCTTTCCTCAATTAGTGGGTCCAGAAGGGCTTCTCTGAGGTGATAATACAGAAGCTATCTAACGGAGGTAGGAATTAAACAGGCCTAGGAAGGCAGAAGCGTTCCAGATAGATGGCATGTTACAAAGGCTCTGTAGCAGGAGAAAGCTTGGCGCATTACCGACACTGAAAGAAGCTAGTGTGTTATAAATTTTTTTTAAAAAGGCAAGCCAAGACTGTGATTATAACTTTTACAAATAGAAAAGACTGTATGATTAGATTGCGTCAGTGAGGTGGAGATAGTGGCACTAGATAAAGCCGGAGAGGGAAGCAACATTCATACAGTATACAACTCACTGCTGGGCTGAGCTGGGCTGGGTTACTGAGTTCGCATCTGCTTTTGTCCCAAGCTCCCTCCCCGAGGGTCAGCAGCACAACCAAGCGAGATCAACACAACTAGTGTGTGGTGGCTAAGTGCACAACAGCGGCGATACGGCTAGAAGAAACTAAGAGACCAACATTGTACCACTAAGGCTCTAAAGACGCGTCCGCAGTGCCCATGCCTAAGGACTGGAACTCAAGGGCAGCCTAAGGGAAAACAGAGAGAGAGGAGATGGCATGCCGTTTCCTTTACCGCGCCGTTCTCGCTGCTCTTCATCAGGCAGCCGGCAAGCGACGAAAAGATGTAGCCGTGGCGGGTGTAGGTGCCGCTGCCCGGGCTGCCCTCCTCCAAGTTACACAGACGTTCGCCTGCAGAAAAAATGCTGCATCGGTCACGGGCCCCCAGAAACTGCAGGCCGTCCAGCCTTCTTGCTTCGGCCCCTATCCAGGACTCTGTACGGGAAGCGCTCACGTACCGGGGATACAGTATCTCACAGGTGGTGCCATGATTGCCGCTGTCCCAAAACCCGGATGAAAACGAAGTCGATTTCTCATTGGCCAAACTCAGGCACAGTTCCGCAGTAAGACGCGCGTCAATTGGTGTTCTTTATCCTCGCGTGTAAACTCCATTTCCCAGGTTACCCCGGGACAAATCCGGGGGCGGAACTTCAGCGCTCCATGCTTGCGCCTGCGCGTGTGGTTGAGGATGGGCTGGCGGCAGGTCCGGGTCTGCTGGCTGGCGCTGCAGGCGGCGGGCCATGGTGGTTTGGATTGAGCCGGACCCGGCCGGGGCGCCGAGTCGGAGGGGGTGGCAGTGAGCGGCGGCAGAGGCTGCGGGGCTCGGTTTGGCTGACTGGGGAGTCGGCAGGCGGCAGGTAAGGGCGAAGCCTCGGCCCTTGCTCCCCATCCTAGTCCCTTTTTCTCGGTCGGGCACTGCCCTGGGGCCTTGTCTTGAGTCCGGGTTCCTGCTCTCTCCTCGCCCCGCCCTGCGGGGCTGCGCCCTCCTCAGCCGGAGCGCACCTTCCGAGCAACCGTTAGGTTCAGAGCAGGAAGGAAGGAGGTCAAGCGACCCAACTCGTCTGTTTCACAAATATGGAACCTCAGATTCAGAGACCGGGTTTGACTTGTCCAAAATCTTCAAGATAGAGCCCAAACTGGAACCCACGGTTTTTGACTTCCAGTCCATCGCAGTTTCACCTCGCGGCTGTCATTGAAAAATAAAACCTTTTCCCGATTTTTGTTTTGTTTTGTTTTGTTTTTGAGAAGGAGTCTCGCTCTTTGGCCAGGCTGGAGTGCAGTGGCGCGATCTCTGCGCACTGCAACCTCCGCCTCCTGGCATCAAGCGATTCTCCTGCCTCAGCCTCCCGCGCAGCTGGGACTACAGGCGCGCGCCATCACGCTCAGCTAATTTTTGTATTTTCAGTAGAGACGGGGTTTCACTGTGTTGGCCAGGATGGTCTCGATCTCTTGATCCGCCCGCCTCGGCCTCCCAACGTGCAGGAATTACAGGCTTGAGCCACCGCGCCCGGCCTTTTCCCAGTTTTTTAAACTGCAGCTTCCAGTCCTGCGGTCCGATCCTCTTCGCGGCCCCCCATCCCCACTTCAGTAAGCTTTCTCAGGTTGAAAAAGCCGAACTCTGGTTGTGTGGGCCCGTCATCAAAAGATAAGCAGCCCCAAAATAAAGTTGCTACCCTTTTTCTTCTCAGCGTGTTACCCCAGAAGGGAGGTCTGCACATGAATAAAATGCCAGTCTTTATTGATGTCTGGTATCTCCTACTTGAGATTGCAAACATCCTGAGAGCAGCGTCCTTGTCCAGATGACATTCCCCACGACTTTGATCTCAGTTCACCTGACTTCTGATGGCTTTGCCTTCTGTCCCTCCCTGTCCCCTCAGTCGACTTTCCCCTTGGGAAACAGATGGTGACTTAGAGCCATGGGAAGAGGGAAGTGCTGTCGCCTGCAATCTCCTCCAGTCTGGTGGCAGACGACCACTATGGCCTGTGACTGTTACTGAGGGAGGAGAGTACTCGGGCTTGTGCTTGGGGTGGTAGTAAAGCTGCGCTTTGCTCTTTCCTCCCCTATTCACTGAGATTACCCCCTTCTTCCCTACACACATATTTTTGAATTTTGCTTTACCTCTATTTCCTGAGATGAAAAGTCTGGGCCAGGTGCGGTGGCCCGCCTGTAATCCCAGCACTTTGGGAGGCTGAGGCGGGCGCATCACCTGAGGTTGGGAGTTCGAGACCAGCCTGACCTACATGGAGAAACCCCGTCTCTACTAAAAAAATACAAAATTAGCCGGGCGTGGGGGTGCATGCCTGTAACCCCAGCTACTCAGGAGGCTGAGACAGGAGAATTGCTTGAACCCAGGAGGCGGAGGTTGTGGTGAGCCCAGATTGTGCCATTGCACTCCAGCCTGGGCAACAAGAGCAAAACTCAGTCTCAAAAAAAAAAAAAAAAAGCAAAGTTTGTATGTTCAGTTGCAGCCCACTTACTACATATATCAATTTCCTGGCATCCTGTACCCCATTAGCTAATGGAGAGAGGCCCTAGCTTCAGACTTTGTTCACCCAAATCTGTATCTGTGCATCTAGGAGCTTTCTATTTACACGGTTGGGCTGATTTCTGGTTGGGCTTGTTTTCAAAAACGACTTGTAGCTCCTAAGTGCCATGATTTTAATAACAGTTTGTATTTCTCTCTTTATTAATCAGACAGAATGATAGCAGCAGACACTTATTTAGGGTTATCACATTGGCAAGAGTGTCCCTGTTGGTATTTGTAGGACAGACAGACATCTGGCCAGGCTTTCCACTTCTGCATCCCTCCAGGTCATTCGTTCAGCAAATATTTGAGTACTTCCATGAGCCAGGTATTGTGCTAAGTGCTTTATAAACATTTCATTTACACTTACCAAATACAGTTTGCCCTTCATACCTGTGAGTTTCACATCGCGGATTCAACCAACCATGGATTGGAAATACTTGGGGGCAGCTGGGCATGGTGGCTCACGCCTGTAATCCCAGCACTTTGGGAGGCCAAGGCAGGCAGATCACCTGAGGTCAGGAGTTGAAGACCAGCCTGGCCAACATTGCGAAACCCTGTCTCTGTTAAAACTACAAACATTTGCTGGGCGAGGTGACGGGTGCCTGTAATCCCAGCTACTTGGGAGGCAGAGGCAGGGAGAATTGCTTGAACCCAGGAGACAGAGGTTGCAGTGAGCCGAGATCCTGCCACGGTACTCCAGCCTGGGCAACAGAGCAAGACTTCATCTCGAAAACAAACAAAAAAAGTGTTTATATGTAGCATTTACTTTGTATTAGGTATTATGAGTAATCTAGAAATGATTTAAAGTATATGGGAGGATATGTATAGGTTATATGCAAATACTATGCCATTTTATATCAGATTTGAGCATCCATAGATTTTGGTATCTGAAGGGAGGACTGGAACCAATCCCTCCGCAGATACTGGGGTTGACTGTATCTGTATAGTTACAGAATCAATAAGGGTTAGAGCTGGAAGGGACTTCAGCATTTAATCCCACTCCCTCACTGAATGTGAACACAAGGAGATTGAGTCCCAGCAGGGTTGAATGATTTGTCCGAGGCTACAGAACTGCTTAGGGACAGAATTGAACCCTAAGGAATTGGGTAAATCTAGTCCTTGAGGCAGGCATTTCCTGTAGTGCTCAGGAATTTAGGACGTGGTTGAGAATGATCTGAAAAGTGGAGAATAGAAGTTTTTTTTTTAAGACTAGAAGAGGTGCGAGGTAGCATATAATTTGAGTTTATTACAAATGAGGAATGCATTGGATTTGCATGCTATTGCTACAAAAAGTATTTTGGCAAATAGGAAACTCTCCATTAGCTATAGAAAGGGAATGAACAGTGGTGTGGACAGTCCAAAAGCCACCTAGATTTGTTGTGGGGTAATCTGTTTTGTCCCACTCTTACATTTGATTGTGGGTATCTACCACTTTACCACTTTAAAAATTCATGCTACAAGCCAAATGATGCTTCCAAACAGTAGGGGTGGAAGTTTGAGCTTGAGCTTTTTTTTTTTTTTAATTTTTTTTGAGACGGAGTCTCACTCTGTCTCCCAGGCTGGAGTGCACTGGCGTGATCTCGGCTCACTGCAACCTCCACCTCTCGGGTTTCAGCGATTCTCCTGCCTCACCTCAGGCTCCCAAGTACCAGGATTACAGGCATGTGCCACCATGCCCAGCTATTTTTTTGTATTTTCAGTAGAGACAAGGTTTCACCATGTTGGCCAGGCTGGTCTCTAACTCCTGACCTCAAGCGATCCACCTGCCTCAGCCTCCCAAAGTGTTGGGAGTACAGGTGTGAGCCACTGCGCCTGGCCTTTTATTCTCTTTTCTACACTCTCCTTAATTCTTTTCGCTTCCTAGGAGGTGACAGGAACAGACAGTTTCTTTATCCTGGTGCTGAGTGTAGTTCCCTACCGAATTGTGCTTTCTCCTCTGTAGACCTTGTCTGCTAAGGTCCTTTTCGCCTTAGAGCTTACAGGGCTTGTGCAAGGAGGTAATTAAGTATTTTCTTTGAAAGGTCTTTTGTGGGGATGAGCCAGGGTGCAAGGAGAGTACAATGCTCCAGTTACCGAATTGAAACCATCCCTGCAGTGGAGCAGCCTCCTCCAGTTTCTGTTGGGTTTTGAGCTACCTGTTAAATAAGTCAGTGGGGTTGTCAAGGACAAAGCAGCCCTCCCTGGCTGCCTCAGGGCAAAATCAGATAATTTTTTTTTCTGGTGAAAGTATTTAATCTGCAGAACTGATGAAACTGTCATCTGTTAGTGCATCTGTGTCTTCTGGTCATTGCCCAGGTAGCTGATCTCTTCCCATGGCTGCCGCATGAGGTAGAAACTGCATAGAGGAGATGGAGGCACTGGTAGAGGTGCCACAGAAGCAGTGAACTGGGAAGTCTGGTTGGGCAGCTTGGGGCTAAGGTAGCAGCTGCAGAGAAGGTCTTGAGTGTCTAATTAGACTGGGGCAGTAGAGTCCATCAGAGAGGTCAGGCCCCGAGGCCTTCATGAATCAACATGGAGGTCCCCTCCCATTGCTTGTGACTCCTTCCTGTGGTTTTGGCTCAGAATACCTGGAGTTATCTTGGCTACCATTTCACTGGGAGTGGGGCTGGGAATGGAATTGGAGACAAAGCATTTTCTGTCATGCAAGGGGTAGCTGGCTGTCCTGACAGGAGACAGGGAATGTCATGCTACCAGGTTGAGTCGGCTAGCCTGTGACATCAGCCCAGAGGGAATAGGAAGGAAGAGTATCTTTTGCCAAGACTGAAATAGCGCCAGGGAATATCTTGGTGCAGGATCCACATTCTGTGTACTCATTCCTCCACTGGCTGTTCTTTGGTGAGGAGTAGTCGTCTGAAGGTGGGCTGATGAACCAACGCAGTCAGGAAGCCCCGGCGATCTCTGCCACGGTGGCCATGCCCAGAGACACAGTGGGCAGCTTTGTCCATGTTGGCACACTCCACCCAAAGGTCTGTCTACACAGACAATTCCTAAGACTGCTTTGGTTTGGAGCGGCCTTTCTCACCCCTTTCCTGTGGCCTGTTGCTTTAGGTGTGCATCACCTTGGATTTGCTATGCAACCATGTGGTGTAATATAAGTACGATTTCTGCAGGCTCAGAACCGTCAGTCTTACCCCCTTAATCTGGTTGGAACATGGGCACTGTCTGTAGAAAAATGAAGTAACCTTCCTACTTCTTAGTCTCAGGCTTTGCCCTCCCAGTGAGTACTCTAGGCTTTCCCACTAGCGGGTTAGGAAGGGAGGGCTCAGATTAGATCCTCACAATGGTGTGCTCTCCTAGGAAACATGCGAGGCCAGCGGAGCCTGCTGCTGGGCCCGGCCCGCCTCTGCCTCCGCCTGCTTCTGCTGCTGGGCTACAGGCGCCGCTGTCCACCTCTGCTCCGGGGTCTAGTACAGCGCTGGCGCTACGGCAAGGTCTGCCTGCGCTCTCTGCTCTACAACTCCTTTGGGGGCAGTGACACCGCTGTCGATGCTGCCTTTGAGCCCGTCTACTGGCTGGTAGACAATGTGATCCGCTGGTTTGGAGTGGTGAGTGATGTCCAGGGAGCAGGAAAAGGGGTATTGTGGGGAGCAGAGGGACATGTCTCTGACAGACCCAACCCAGGTTTTGGAGGCCGGCCCCCACCCCTAGGGAAACTCCAAGTCTGCTTTGGGCATAGCTCTTGCGCCATGTCTCCCTGACCTTGCTGGTGTTGGCAGGTGTTCGTAGTCCTGGTGATCGTGCTGACAGGCTCCATTGTGGCTATCGCCTACCTATGTGTCCTGCCTCTCATCCTCCGAACCTACTCAGTGCCACGACTCTGCTGGCATTTCTTCTATAGCCACTGGAATCTGATCCTGATTGTCTTCCACTACTACCAGGCCATCACCACTCCGCCTGGGTACCCACCCCAGGTGGGTCCTCACTGGGGCATTGGGGGAAGTTGCTGGCTATGGGACCTGGTCCCAGGAGTGGGGAGAGTACCTTGGTATGTTTTGAGAGACAGAACTGGTGCTGCCACAGTTATGCTCTCCCTTCACACAGGGCAGGAATGATATTGCCACGGTCTCCATCTGTAAGAAGTGCATTTACCCCAAGCCAGCCCGAACACACCACTGCAGCATCTGCAACAGGTGGGTCTTGGCTTTGCCCTCTGGGAATCCCAGCTGTGGTCCTTCTGCTATAGCCCTAGGGCAAAACCTCACCTTGAGTTTGCTAAGACATGGGTGAAGCACCCATCATGTCCCAGGCAATGTGCCCTCTTCTCCTGACACCTCATCCTTACAATGGTCCTCTGAGTTAGGCATTATTACCACTTGTGAAAACCGAGGTTTGGAGAGATGAGTTACCTTGTCCAGTATCTTATAGCTGTTAAACTGCAGAGCTGGGTTTGAAGCAAGGCCTGGCTGTCTTCAAAGTCTGTGCCCTTTCCACCTCAGCAGGATGATGTCAGGATTGGCACTGACATCTCAAGAACTTTGGCCACCGTAACAGAGCCTGTGTCCCTTCCTCACAGGTGTGTGCTGAAGATGGATCACCACTGCCGTATCCTTTTGCTTCCTCTTCTGCCTGAGGCCTTCCTTAGCTCCAGGGTACTGTACAGGGTTAATGACCACCATTTAGCATCACCCTGCAGAGAACACTGGAGTTGAGGAGTTGTGGGCGCTGACCATCTCCTGGGGGAGCAGGAAGCTCACACTCTAGGACAGATCTTCTTGGAGCAAGGAATCTTTTGACAGCTCTTTCTTTTCTAAACTCTCATGCTAACAGCTATTGGATGGAAAGAGATGTTTGAGCTTCTGTGGTTGTTCACTGGGTATGCCAGATAGAACCATGGGTCCCCATCTGCTGTTCCACACAGATGTTTGGCTGAGTCCAGCTAGGCTGAAATATCGGCAGATTCATTTTAGTGAAGGATTTCAGTTTCTGTGACTTCCTGGTGGGACCTGAATGCTCTGAAAAGCTTTGAGCACTTCTACCTCAACCTTGGGTGTAAAGAGTTGTATTTTCCTGCCTTTGGAAAGTAGTTCTTAGTGACTGGAAGCCTGAGGCTTGGGTGATGTTGTCACGAACCAGGGATGAATCCGAGGGGCCTGGACACCGCCTGAAATTGTGTTTGATTCTAGTCCTTAATCATTTCCCAACCAGCCTGGCTAAACAATTGTGTGGGCCACTATAACCATCGATACTTCTTCTCGTTCTGCTTTTTCATGACTCTGGGCTGTGTCTACTGCAGCTATGGAAGTTGGGACCTTTTCCGGGAGGCTTATGCTGCCATTGAGGTGAGCTCGTTGTCAGGAATAGGGCAGCTCAGTAGTGCAGAACTTTGGGATGTAGAACCTGTCCCTAAGGAATGGGGCGGTAGCATCCCATCCTAGAGGCCTGAGAATATAACCAGCACTGTTTTCCATCCCCTTAGAAAATGAAACAGCTCGACAAGAACAAACTACAGGCGGTTGCCAACCAGGTGGGCTGTCCCCACCCCACTGCCTCCTGCTGCTCAGGCCTGGGGGCATAGAGTTGTTCAGGCAACTGGGGCCGACCTGCCCATTTAGTTGTAGAGGCTGCTGAGAGGCCACTCTAGACCAGATCAGGAGTGTTCAGGCTGACTGGCTGTGGTGGGTAAACTAAGTTACCTACAGGCAAGCTGGAAGTTCCTGGTATTTGACAGTTTTGGCTGTCTATCCCGTCATCACCTCTCTTTGGCCGAGCAAGCAATCTGCCTTGGTGACGGCCTGAGCAGCAAGGAGTCTATGTATAGTCTGTGTAATGGGGTTCCAGGGGACAGAGATCAGGCTGAGCCAGTCTGATCATCCCTTGCACCTGGTCTATCTACATCTGGATCATCCCTGTCCCCCAGTACCTTTTAGGACTCCTTAATCTGCTGAGCCCATCTTGATTGTATTTCTGCTGCCCTTTCACAGTCCCTAGTGGTTCTCCTCACTCCAGTCAGTCCATTCTGGGTATGGTCTGGTCTCCTCTCTTGGGGATACAGCCGCGCAGTGAAGGAGTTCTGGCTGGGGATTGGAGTGGCTTCCCCTGGAGCCCCATTTGTGTTGTCACTCTGAAGGCCCAGGGTCAGCTCCTCCTGTGCTTCACCATCCTGTCCAGACCCTGCTCTGCTGCCCAGTGTTTGTCCATGTGGTGATGCCGCTGGGCTTGGTCCACTCATCTTCGCTGCTACCCTGACCCCTCTGTGGCTTTACCCCGTTTCCTCTGCCTGGGTTTGGATCACTTCCTGCCTATAGGTGCTGGGGCAGTTGCTGGAGACCCACAGAGCAAATGAGCCAGCTTTGCTGTTTTCTTTTTGTAGACTTATCACCAGACCCCACCACCCATCTTCTCCTTTCGAGAAAGGATGACTCACAAGAGTCTTGTCTACCTCTGGTTCCTGTGCAGGTATTTAATTTTGATAGTTTTAAGGGAGGGGAAGCTTCAGAAAAAAAGTTTTTTAGGTGCCCATACGCAGGCGGAAACCCATTCCTAAGTGAACTGCTACAGTTTTAGTCTAATTTAGGTTGGCAAAGAGCCAGCACTTTTCTAAAGCATTTCAGGGCAGGGAGCACTGAGGATATTGGCATTGCTTATTACTAAGCACATGGATACAAGTATATGCTTGATATGTAACCAAAGTAAGTTAAACTCCTTATTTATAGATGAGGAAAACTGAAAATTGGGGGCCAAGGGGCGGTGAAGTGAAGTGACTTGTTCTATGATACATAGCTAGTAGGAATAGTAGCACTGGAATCTGAATTTCATGCCATCCCATTCCAACCCTGGGTGCTTTTACTACCTCCCACTATCTCCCAAGCATGGGTATTTTAGGAAATGTAGAACATTTTCTCAGTAATACAGACTTCTCTACTCTCCTTTCTACATACTCTCTTATTTTCCTTTAACAACAACAGAGATGGAGTCTTGCTATGTTGCCCATGCTAGACTCAAATGATCTTCCTATCTCAGCCTCCCGAGTTGCTGGGACTACTAGGCATGAGCTACTATGCCTGGCTTCACATCATTTATTCTTAGGCCACTTTGATGCTTTTTCTTTTTTCTTTTTTTTTTTTTTTGAGACAGAGTCTGGCTCTATTGCCCAGGCTGGAGTGCAGTGGCTGGATCTCAGCTCACTGCAAGCTCCGCCTCCCGGGTTTACACCATTCTCCTGCCTCAGCCTCCCGAGTAGCTGGGACTACAGGCGCCCGCCACCTCGCCTGGCTAGTTTTTTGTATTTTTTAGTAGAGACGGGGTTTCACGGTGTTAGCCAGGATGGTCTCGATCTCCAGACCTCGTGATCCGCCTGTCTCGGCCTCCCAAAGTGCTGGGATTACAGGCTTGAGCCACCGTGCCCGGCCTTTGATGCTTTTTCATTGATGCTCTTTATAGACATAATGAAGTAAAAGTTTATCTAGGATATATGCTGGGAGGTGAGGAAGACTTAGGTAGAGAGGTTACAAGCTAGTTGTTATTGCTTAGCTCAATTTCAGACATACTTCCTCCAGCCCTCTCTAAACTACCCACCAGTCTTTGCCCCTCTTTTCTTAGTTCTGTGGCACTTGCCCTGGGTGCCCTAACTGTATGGCATGCTGTTCTCATCAGTCGAGGTGAGACTAGCATCGAAAGGCACATCAACAAGAAGGAGAGACGTCGGCTACAGGCCAAGGGCAGAGTGAGTAGGGTTGAAGGCTCGGGGTGGGTAGGTGGGTAACTGAACCTGCTCTCCTGTAAACAGGCCATGGGCAGGGCTGACTAGGGCAAGCATTGTAAAAGGCCAGAACTACTCTAACTGAGCTTTAGCTTAGCCAGTTTAGTCTCAAAAATTAGAAGTTCAAAGAAACATGTGTTTTTCTTGGCTCCAGGTATTTAGGAATCCTTACAACTACGGCTGCTTGGACAACTGGAAGGTATTCCTGGGTGTGGACACAGGAAGGTAATGTAAGACACACAGACTAATGCAGTCCAACAGAATGCTGTGAAGAGAAAGATGTTCTGTGCCTGTGAGCACTTGGAATATGGCTAGTGGCTACTGTGTTAGCACAGTTCTAGACTCTACGAATAGAGATCACTGTTCATTTGAACCTAAGAAGCTTGAGGCCAACACTATGTGGTTTTAAGTAACAGATGAGGCTTCAACATGACTACAGTAGAATCCTCGGAAAGCTGTGCTCAGGAAGGGGCCTCTGGTTGTAGGATGCAGTGGGCAGCAGTCACCTCTCACTTGGAGAGCAGTGTCTAGAGTTCAAGCCAATAATTTGTGAGATGAAAATAATCTGCTTGTCACAGAGGCCCTAAGACAGTAACTGGAGCTACCTCTCAGCCCAAGACAAGGGGAAACAATTTTTCTTTTTTTTTTTTTTTTGAGATGGAGTCTCGCTCTGTTGCCCAGGCTGGAGTGCAGTGGCGCAATCTCGGCTCACTGCAAGCTCCGCCTCCGGGGTTCACACCATTCTCCTGCCTCAGCCTCCCAAGTAGCTGGGACTACAGGCGCCTGCCACCTCGCCCGGCTAGTTTTTGTTTTGTATTTTCAGTAGAGATGGGGTTTCACCATGTTAGCCAGGATGGTCTCGATCTGACCTCGTGATCCGCCCGCCTCGGCCTCGCAAAGTGCTGGGATTACAGGTGTGAGCCACCACGCCTGGCTGGGGAAACAATTTTTCAAATGGCAGTTACTGAGGCGATAACAATTAGATGAGCAGACGTGCCTTCCCTCCACCCTTTCCCATGTACATGACACTCCTATCACTGTGCTTAAAGTGGACCTTTACAAATTGAGCTCGAAACCTCAAAAGGCCTTCAAAGAACCAAAAGGTACATTTGTTGGATAAAATTAGGCAGAAAAAATTAGAACTTTTGTTACTTTCATAATTGACATCAAGGCAGCTTCAGGATACCTTGATGTATGCTTGTTAAGGAATGATGAGCGGGAAGGACCAAGAATTCTTGGAACTCAGAGACATTTTTCTCTTCTCTTCTAGGCATTGGCTTACTCGGGTGCTCTTACCTTCTAGTCACCTGCCCCATGGGAATGGAATGAGCTGGGAGCCCCCTCCCTGGGTGACTGCTCACTCAGCCTCTGTGATGGCAGTGTGAGCTATACTGTGTCAGCCACGACTTGAGCACTCATTCTGCTTCCTATGTTATTTCAAGGGCCTCCAAGGGCAACTTTTCTTGGAATCCTTGATCAAAAAGAGCCAGTGGGCCTGCCTTAGGGTACCATGCAGGACAATTCAAGGACCAGCCTTTTTGTAACTGCAGAAGACAGACACAATGTGGAGAAATCTTAGGACTGACATCCCTTTACTCAGGCAAACAGAAGTTCCAACCCCAGACTAGGGGTCAGGCAGCTAGCTACCTACCTTGCCCAGTGCTGACCAGGACCTCCTCCAGGATATAGCACTGGAGTTGGCCACCACCTCTCCTACTTGCTGTCTGAAAAAACACCTGACTAGTACAGCTGAGATCTTGGCTTCTCAACAGGGCAAAGATACCAGACCTGCTGCTGAGGTCACTGCCACTTCTCACATGCTGCTGAAGGGAACAAAAATAAAGGTATTCGATTTTTAAAGATATGTAGCTTCTCACTGTGCCTCACAATAGGGCAGGGAAGGGGAAAGTCAAAACCTAGTGACTAGGTGTTCTGGTCATGCCTCTTTTTTTTTTTTGGAGACGGAGTCTCACTCTGTCTCCTAGACTGGAGTGCAGGGGTGCGATCTCGACTCACTGCAACCTCCGCCTCCCAGTTTCAAGTGATTCTTGTCTCAGCCTCCCAAGTAGCTGTGATTAAAGGTGGGTACCACCATGCCTAATTTTTGTATTTTTAGTAGAGATGGGGTTTCACCCTGTTGGCCAGTCTGGTCTTCAACTCCTGACCTCTAGTGATCCATGCGCCTCAGCCTCCCCAAATGCTGGGATTATAGGCATCGGCCACCATGCCCAATCTAATTTTTTTTTTTTTTTTTTTTTTTTTGAGGTGGAGTCTCGCTCTGTCGCCGGGACTGGAGTGCAGTGGCCAGATCTCAGCTCACTGCAAGCTCCGCCTCCCGGGTTTACGCCATTCTCCTGCCTCAGCCTCCCGAGTAGCTGGGACTACAGGCGCCCGCCATCTCGCCCGGCTAGTTTTTGTATTTTTAGTAGAGACGGGTTTCACCGTGTTAGCCAGGATGGTCTCGATCTCCTGACCTCGTGATCCGCCCGTCTCGGCCTCCCAAAGTGCTGGGATTACAGGCTTGAGCCACCGCGCCCGGCCCCAATCTAATTTTTTAAAAAATTATTTGTAGAAATGGGTTCTTGCTGTATTGCCAGGGCTAGTCTGAAACTCCTAGCCTCAAGCGATCAGCCTGCCTCAGCCTCCTAAGGTGTTGGTCTTACAGGCCAGTCCCTGTCATTGTTCCTCCAGCTTGGTGCAGTGGCCCCTCCGGTTATATGAAGCACATGTGGGGTGGGGGAAATATCTGACAGCCCCTTACCAAAAGAAATCTTTATTCTTCAGCAGGTACACACATCCGCCAGCCCTGGTCCTCAGGGCCACACTCATATGCACTCACCCCTCAGCAGCATATCGCCCCTTTTCTGACATACCAATGCAAGAGACCCAGGACCCTAGATCTTTCTTCAAACACAAGTGTCTCACACATACTTATTTCACAAATCCACTAGAAATCCGGACTCTTATGTTCCTTGTACAGCCATGCAACAGAGGCCTAGCATTTGTGCTGTGTCTGTGGGAAAGGCAGTCAGAGGCCAGTGGTTTCCCTGCTTTGGGGAAGATGGCTCGATAGTAATTCCAGGTTAGATTGTCAGAACAGTCTAGGCCAGGACTGAGGGCTCAGCTGCCAGGACTCCCCAGCAGAAACCTGTAGGCAGAAAGAAAGTTGGCGGCATTAGTGGTGAGGCCCATTTTGGTCCCATCTCTCCCCATGACCTAGAAACTCACCATTCCCCCCTGGCTGACACTGCTTCCTTGCGCACCAGTCTCTTCTTGTCATCCAGGGGTTTGGCTAAGGCCCGGATCACCTGTGGTTTGTACGGCAGCAGCTGTGGAGTCAGAGGATATAGAGGATATAATCAACCTTGCTCATCCAAGGCAACTGAAAGTACCGCTTTTTTGATTCTGTACAACTAATATTCTGAGGAAAGCAAAACATCTTTAGCGATTCCAAGGGATGTTAAGTGGCAGGATGACCATTCTATTACCTTCTGGGCCCAGGGAAAAGAATCCTTGGGCCGATAATTACAAGATCTGTACCTTGTAATTCAGATCTCAATTACACAGCAGGGTGGCCAAGCCCACTTGACTAGTCAAGGCAAAAAGGTACTTACGTGTCTCTTCTGAGACGTTCCCAGGCCAGGGACGGACACCTGAGGTACTTACCACAGGGGTGGGCAGGCGAGTGAGAGCATGCATGCATTGCAGTGCGGCAATCCGGACAGCCTGGAACACAACCACAAGGAGGTGAGAGCATGCCCAGGGAGAGATGCTGGTGCCTAAAAGAGTTGCTGGGGCTCAACGTACCATGGAAGGGCTAGAGCTGAGGTTCAGAAACTTGGTGACGAGGGTGTCCACATGAAGACTCATGACTTGGGGTGCTTCCAGTAGAAGAGGCTGAAGGCAGCTGAGGGTGGAGAGCTGTACCACACAGTCAGGGCAGGACAGGGCCTCCAGCAGCAAGGAAAGAAGCTAAGGGGCAATGGGCAAGGTGGGGGATGGCCACATTGTGAAGATCCTGGTTCTTGTCCCCTCCTCTTTCTAGCCCCATCTGAGGAAGAATAGCTTTGTCCTTTGCTTAGAAGCTCTGCCTGCAGGACTTACCGTGGGCAGCTCTGGCAAGAGCACAGGCTTAGGCAGCCTGTTAAGTACATGAGAAAGACCCTTCAAGTAGTTTGGCTTCACATCTGTAAAAAATGGAAAGGCTTAGAAGAGAAATTGGACTTCGATATATAGCTTGAGAATTCAATCCCGATCTGTGATGAGGCTGAGACATCAGCCTACAAAGGAGTAAAAAAGTCCTTCACGCTCAGAATAAGCAAGATACACCCATCAAAGGAAGAAGTGGGACAAGAATTTAGAAGTTTAGTCTTCCAGCCACAGACCACAATATAGCTCTAAAGAAGCAAGTGGCTCCTAAATTATCTTGGGGAATGTGGCCAAGCAAAGGAAAGGTGTGTATATGTGGGGCCTTTCTTTCAGACTCCTCACCTTGGGGAGCAGCATGGAAGCCCTGGACCAAAGCAGGCACATTATCGGTGAAGAACCGCTGGCGGAACATGATCCGCACTTCAGCATGGCCAGCACGAGTCAACACATCAGTGCAGTCAGACATGAGCAGAGAGAAGCCATCAGCTGCTGCTGGACCTAATTCTGGGTCATTCAGGAGGTCCATGAGCTGGAGAAAAAAGAGCCTTTGAGGTACATCAGGGAAGAAGAATCTTAAGTGCCAAAGATGAGAATGGGGCTGGGTGTGGTGGCTCATGTCTGTAATCCTAGCACTTTGGGAGGCCAAAGCAGGTGGACTGCTTGAGCCTAGGAGTCTGGGCAACATGGCCAGACCCAGTTGTTACAAAAAATACAAAAATTAGCTGGGTGTGGTGGGGTGCCCTTGTAGTCCCAGCTACTTGGGAGGCTGAAGTGGGAGGATCACCGAACCTATGGAGGTTGAGGCTGGAGTGAGCTGTGATCACACCACTGCACTCCAGCCTGGGCGACAGAGTGAGACCCTGTCTCCAAAAAAAAAAAAAAACCCACACAGAGGAGGATGGAAGTCCTTGGGAGGAATAGGAGCAACAGGAAAGTTTGTTTAGGTCCCGGGTTCTCCTGTCTCCAGAAAGGACATACCCGGGCTGTAAGGCAGGAGCTGAGAGGATGGTATCTGAGCACGAGGGCCTTTGTTACCTGTAATTAGAGACACAGAGAGCAATTGGGGAATGACACTCAAACCCCAGAACCCCGAGACATAGATGTTTATAGTTTAGGGTCAAACAGGGACATTTTATTTAACCAGACATAACTGCCTCTCTGTCTAACAGACTCTACTCCAACTCCTTACCCAGAGAAGAAGAGTGAAGGCCTGACTACGACAGGGCCCAGAGCCCAGGCCAGCCTCCACTTTGTCCACAGCCAGCTGTAGGAATTCATCCAGCTGTTGCCCTAAAAAGGAGAGGAAATGGTGACATAAAGGCTACACATTTGCCCTTTAACAATGAAGGATGCAAATCACTTAAGTGCAGAGCTCCCTGAGAAGCTGTTAGAAAGGGAAAATACCATTTTTGCCTGTGGACAAAATGATTGGACACCTGCATAAGAGCCTGGTATTCTCATAATACAGAGGTGCTGCCATTTGAAAAGAGAGGGTTGTCACTAGCCCCACTGTAGGGAGTAGGATGGCAGAACTAGATTCTTTGTGCTCCCTTCTCTTCTTAGGTACTATAAAGCTCTGCCCAACTGTGGTCTTGATGCTTTTCCCACGGGCAGTCCCAGGACAGTGCTTGAGCAGTTGAAGCCCTATTAATGTTATTAGCAAGCTCCTTTTAAAAAGAGAATGAGGACTGAGCTATAAGATTTCACGGGTAGTTGATTGTGGGAGGCTCCTTACACAGTCTGATCTCAGTACCTGCAGGGTGCTTGTTGAGGAGTCCTGCAAAGCACTTGGCAGCAGCGGTAGAAGAAAAGGGGCAGCTGTGGCAGCAGCTCAGTTCCAAAAGCTCCCGCATGAGTTGGTTCAGCTGAGGGATTTCCACCTACAGAAAACCTGGCCATGTAATGGACCCAGAGAACACCTGAACTCCAAGAGAACCAGTACACAGTGGCAGCAGGGACCGGGATGGATAAGAACTAACTTCTCTGGTGGGGGAAGTAAAAGATCAGCCTAGCCTGTGGCAAATTTCAACCCAAAGTCACCTGGGATCCATTTCCCCTTGTCAAGGTTAAATAACGGTACTTCCCAAATGTGCTCACTTACATTTCGAGGCAGGGAGCAGACAAAGGCCATAAGCAGTGCAATCAGCCGCCTCTGCCCCGAGGCGTCATCCTATAAAGGAAGCAGAGCCCGATCAAGCCTGCCAGTAATAGGCTTGTCTGCCCGTCTACCCGTTCCAGATTAGCCCTAAAAAAACCAGCTTGAAGGATGTAAGTTCTAAGACTGTCACCTGGAATGGCTGGAATCGGCTGGGGAAGCTGTTTTCAGGCAGAAAGGAGACCTTGCCATCCAAGAAGAGGGGCACAATGTGTGTGACACTCTGCGCAGCTAACCTGGGGGCAGAGTACTAGGTATGACCAAGGAGCTAGGATTCTAAAGCAGCCCTCTCCTCCACAGACATGCTTTTCAACCTGGGGTTCAAATTAGGATCACCAAGTCAATGGGACATGCCCTGATCATTCATGCATTGAACAAATACTAATTTGGCACATATTATGTGCCAGTAATCATTTATATTCAGGTTCCCATCTGGGAAGTTAAGGTATGTTTTAAAATGCCCTACAGGTAATTCTTAAGCCCATCTGCAGCTAAGAACCACTGGTCCATGGCTTCCCACCCTCATAGTCCATGGTGCTAAGAGCCCCTTCCTTTTGTCAGCAAAACTTACAAGACAATTAACTGCACCCACGTTTACATATAGGTAAAAGGACAGCTGACAAGGCAGCTACCTGTTGCTTCTTCCCAAGAATGCTATCCTCCCTGGGTTCAGGCCACATCCATGATTATACTTACTCAGGGCTCAGGTGGGTGGTAGCAGTGCCAATGACAGACACCATGGCAGCCAACACCTCATCCTCCAACAGTACTTTTTTCAGAACTGAGGGCTCCTTCTCTGCAAAACATACACATGCACACAATCACAAGACCACGACGGGTTCAAGAAATGGATGATTGGGTTCTGTCACCATCACTGACTCTGGGGCTTGACTCTAGCGATGACAGCAGTTCTTAATTTGGCCTCTGGTAGTGCTGTAGTCCTGAGAACCAGCAGGGCACCAGAAACAGGAGTGGTCTGACCTGGAGCCACAGAGCGCTCTTGAGAACTCGGCACAGTCCTTAGACTAGGCCAACAGTGGGAAAGAAGGATAGCTAAGATGAACATTCTTAATATAAGAAATAGAAATGTTGTCCCTGGTGTCCATGGAGATGCAAAGGAAAAAAAAAACAGTAATGTTGGTTTCTGAAAAAATTAAAAACATGCATTTATCTTCATGAGTCCTTATTATTTATAGCAACTATCATATACTGAGTACTTCCTGTGTGGCAGGTACTACACACTATCTTATTTAGTCCTTACCAACTACCCTGTGAAATAGTTTTTCTTTCTTTTTTTTTTTTGAGACAGGAACAGGATCTCGCTCTGTCACCCAGGCTTGAGTGCAGAGGCACAATCATGGCTCACTGCAGCCTTGAACTCCTGGGCTCAGGTTATCCTCCCACCTCAGCCTCTTGAGCAGCTGGGATTATAGGTATGCACCACTATGCCTGACTATTTGTAGGAACAGGGTCCCCTGTGTTGCCCAGGCTGGTCTCAAAACTCCTGGACTCAAGTGATCCTCCTATCTTGGCCTCCTGAAGTGCTGGGATTACAGGTGTGAACCATGGTGCCAGCCTAGACGGTACTCTATCTCCATCTTACAAGTGAGGAAATTGAGGCTTGGAAAGGCTGAATAGCTTCACCTAAATTAGCACGTGGTAGAGCTGAGGCTGAAACCCAACCAGGTGGGCTTGACTCCAGAGTCCAATTCTAAGTAAACTAATCACATAGCACTTCAAGGGGAAAAGGTGTGCATTCTTTTGAACGTTGCTAACACTAGTGGCTTTTGGTTCCTGCCATTGGTCAGGGTGGCACCCTTTGCTATGAAATGAAATCTCAACTCTGAGGACAAAGGATTCAAAATAAACCTCTGATGATACAAAACACAGTACCAATACCCAGAGGGTGGCAGTGGTGTTCAACACCAGCAGAGGGCAGAGTTCCCAAAGGCCAGGAAGGAGAGGTGGAAAGTTACCTGGCATAGAGGCCTGCACAGCCAAGGCAAGCAGGCAAGGTATAGCTGTCTGGTGGAAATACCAGCAGCTCTCAGGGTCCTGCTGACATTTTTCTGCCATCTGTTTGAGGCTCTGACAGACAGCAATAACGTCACTGGATTGTGCAACCATATTCCCTGTTGGTGAGAAAGTGTTCTCTGTAAGGTTTTCTTAAAAGCACTTTCAGGTATTTCTAATACACAGCAGATGAGAAGAACAAAGATGAGTGACTGAAGAGACCAAGAGTGCCTTATTAAAAAGCTGAGTCACTTTATTCTCCTGGCTGTTCTTTCTGATCTATTCAGACTTCATAGTTGAGACTTGCTCTGTTCCAGGCTCTGCAGCAGAAACACTTGTATATATTCTCCCCTTATTTTTCGTAACAATCCTAGAAGTATAATTTCCCTCACTCTATAGAGAAGGACATGGAGGCACGATGAAATAAATGATCAGTGGCTTTTCCAGGGTCACAGGAAGTGCAAAGTCAGGAATCAAGCCCAAGTTATAATCCAAGTCTAGTATTCATTCTACTATGTAACAGCTGCTGGATCAACCACGGCAGGCCTGAATCTACCCACAGGGCAGACTGCTGTCACTTTTGCCTTGGAGCAGTGCTTCTCAAACTCAACGGTCTCCGAGTTACCAGGGGACACTGTTAAAATGCAGATTCTGATCAGTGAGGGCCTGAGATTCTGCACTTCTAACAAGCTCCCAGATGACGCCCATGCTGCTGGTTAACAGACCATCTTTTGAGCACCATGGCCTTAGGGTGATGCCTCTCAATTCTGCCCCACATGAAAATTACCTAGGTACTCTTTTTTTTTTTGGAGACAGGGCTTTACTCCTGTTGCCCAGGTCAGGCTGGAGTGCAGTGAAGCAATCTCGGCTTGCTCCAACCTGCACCTCCTGGGCTCAAAGTGATTCTCCTGCCTTAGCCTCCCAAGTAGCTGAGACTATAGGTCCATGCTACTGCTCCTGGCTAATTTTTGTATTTGTTGTAGAGATGGGGTTTTGCCATGTTGCACAGGCTGTTCAGGTCTCAAAACTCCTGAGCTCAACTGATCCATCAGCTTTGGCCTCCCAAAGTGCTGGGATTACAGGCGTAAGCCACCACACCTGGCCCGGCACTTTTTTTTTTTTTTTTTGAGATGGAGTCTCACCCTGTCTGCCCAGGATGGAGTGCAACATCACTATCTTGGCTCACTGCAAACTCCCCCTCCCAGGTTCAAATGATTATCCTGCCTCAGCCTCCCGAGTAGCTGGGATTACAGGCGCCTGCCACCACACCCAGATAACTGTTAGTAGAGACGGGCTTGCACCATATTGGCCAGGCTGGTCTCCAACTCCTGACCTTGTGATCTGCCCGCCTCAGCTTCCCAAAGTGCTGGGATTACAGGCGTGAGGCACTATGCCTAGCCCTTTTTTTCTTTTGAGACAGAGTTTCACTCTGTCGCTCAGGCTGGCCAGGCTGGAGTGCAGTGGTGCAATCTCAGGTCACTGCAACCTCCGCCTCCCAGGTTCAAGAGATTCTCCTGCCTCAGCCTCCCTAGTAGCTGGGATTACAGGCACATGCCACCATGCCCAGCTAATTTTTTTGTATTTTTAGTAGAGACGGGGTTTCTCCATGTTGGCTAAGTTGGTCTCAAATTCCTGACCTCAAGTGATTCACTGGTCTTGGCCTCCCAAAGTGCTGAGATTACAGGCATGAGCGGCGGCCCTGGCTGAGTACTCTTAATAGTACTATTGCCCAAGTCCCATCTCTCCTCAGAGACTGATTTAGTTGGACGCAGGCATCAGTATTTTTTTTCTTTTAAAAGAGTTGATTGTGTTACTCTTATGTATAGCTACAGCTAGAACCACTGCCTTAGAGGCATCAACTCCAAACTTGACTACAGCTCCCCATTCAGCCCAGTCCCTTGGTTATTATTCCTAGTAGTTACCTCTGTTCACCTGCCAGAGATGCTGCAGCAGCAGAGGCAGTGTCTCCTTGACGATGCTGGGATGTGTTGATACAGCTGACAAGGCTTGCAGACAGCACAGATGCCGGGAGCATTGGGTGGGCTCATCTCCTTTAGTCAAATTTGACTCCCCTGAAAGCAACCCATAAGATGAAGGTTCACTGTGTGATAGCAAGCACGAAGGCCCCAAAGCCTTGCTGGGAAGGGATGGGCCACAGAGGATTAGAGACACATACCTACACGCAGCTCCTCAGCGAGCTTGGGTACGAGGTGGCTGCTGAAGGCCACAGGGTAGAGAGCAGCCAGGGTTCCTGATGCTTCCAGTGCTGCCACCCTGCTGGAGGCGCAGAGCAGATGAGTAATAGCTGAGCCTTGGCTCATGGCTCTCTTGCCTAGGTCTGATACTAGGCAGATTCAGGAATGTGAGCTCCCAACACCTCCTTGCTAAAGAGTAGAACTCAAGTACCTACACCACTGAGTTTGACACAGTTTCTTAAAGCCTAAGAAGAGAGCAGTCCTACATCTCTCCAACCGGTTAGCAGCCAGAGCCTAACACAGAGCTCACCTCCCCTAAGGAGAGCCAAGGGTCAGAAGCACAGAGCCCTGGTCCTAGCTTGATCTGTTGCTGCCAATACAGAGGCAGGGAACAGCGTGCTCTATATCTCACTGCTTTAAATTCTCACCAACTCTGGGAATCCTCCTCCAGGAAGCTCAGTCTGTACAGGTGACCCACTGCCAGCTCCAAGTCCTCAGAAGATAGGAGATCTGTAGTTAGAAGGGAACATGAATCTCATCTTTCTTCCCCTGCAGCCATCACAACCCTTCCAACCTCTTATTAGAAATCCCAAATCATCCAGAGTTGCAGTGAGAACAGGATAGTAAGGCTGCTTTTCACTAAGGCAGCCTTACAAGAAAAGGACCAATATCCTTCTCTCTTTCCCTTAAGATGTACCTGGCTGGGCACCCAAGACTGTGAGTGTACGGATGCCAACAAGCTGAAGCTGGGTGCTGGGGTCTGTTAGGGCCATGAATACCAGTGAGCACAGCTGGTCCTTGAAGCCATTCAGAGGCCTTTGATCTAGGGAGAGACAGAGGCCAGGTTAGAAGGAAGCCATTACATTCCATATCCCTGACTAAGCTGTGATATACAGACAACCTGGGGTAGATTTTTTTTTTTTTGAGACAAGGTCTCTGTTGCCCAGGCTGGAGTGCAGTGGCACAATCTCGGCTCACTGCAGCCTCTGCCTCCCAGGTTCAAGCTATTCTCCTGCCTCAGCCTCCCGAGTAGCTGGAATTACAGGTATGTGCCAACATACCTGGCTAATTTTTGTATTTTTAGTAGAGACAGGGTTTTTCACCATATTGGCCAGGCTGGTCTCGAACTTCTGACCTCAAGTTTTCCACCTGCCTTAGCCTACCAAAGTGCTGGGATTATAGGTGTGAGCCACCATGCCCCGCCTCCTGGGGCAGATTTAAAGAGCTTAATCCATTGGGTATCCAGGAAGCACACTGAGAAAAATAAACAGATCTCATCCATCTCATCTGTTAAGTGTTCTCTTGTGCTACAACCTCAGAATAGGACCATTGTTCTAGACTACTTTTCCACAGCACTCTTTGCCCTGCTGTCCTTTATAGTCTGCAGTGTTCAACAGTCCCCAGAGCACTGCAATGGAAGGCAACCTCACCTTTGTCTTCATAGCTCCATTTCTGCTGCAGCTTCAAGAAACCCAGGAGCATTTCAAGGATTGTCCGCCGCTGGCTGCTCTGGAATGTTTCAAGGGGTACTGGAGTCAAAGAATATTTTAAGGGATTTCAATCCTGCTACTCTGGATGTAGGGAGAAACCTTTCTTTCTTCCAAGAGATGGGGGCTTTGCTCTGCCACAGTCAGGCTGGAATACAGCAGCATGATTATAGCTCACTGCAGCCCCGACCTCCTAGGTTCAAGTGATTCTCTCGCCTCAGCCTCCTGAGTGGCTGCGACTACAGATGCGTGCCACCTTATACAGCTAATTTAATTTTTTTTTTTTTTTTTGTAGAGATGTGGTCTTGCTATGTTGCCCAAGCTGGTCTTTAAATCCTAGCCTCAAGTGATTCTCCTGCCTTGGCCTCCCAAAGTGCAGGGATTACAGGCATGAACCAGCATGTCCTGCTTGGCTAATTAAAAAAAAATTTTGTTTTTTAGAGATGGGATCTCGCTTTGTTGCCCAGGCTGATCTTGAACTCCTGGCTTCAAGCAATCCTCCCTTCTTGGGAGAATGATCCTTTTATGTAAGAGACAGGGAAAAAGTGAGTAAGGGAAGCAGCAGCAGCAGCCAATGGGAGCAAAACCCAAGATCTACTATGTCGGCCCCAGCTAAAACTTAGCTCTCTGATAAAGGGAACCTAGCACACAGGTCCCGTCATTCCCCCAAAGATTCTGCTCCCTTACCTGACTGTGCTTGTGGAACTGTTCCAGCAGTAAAGGCAGTACATTGCTGGTGATATAGTCACAGGCCCGGGCAGATGCACCTGCAGCTGCCTGCAACAGCTTGGCACTAGGCCACACCAGTTTCATGTCTGGTTCACACAGGTGGTGCCTGCAGTCTAGAGAAGCAGCACATCACAGACCTGGGGAGGAGGCCAAATGGTGCCTGACTCCCCTAACAGTCCACAGAGGTTGGAGACTGAGACCCATGACAGTTTACAAGCAGTTAACATTCAAATTGTTTTCAATTCAGAGTAGGGCTATCGCCCCCAAATCACCAAATATGTTGGGGCTAAACAAGAAAGGTCACTGGCTCTTAAGGAATGTCATTTTTTTTTTTTTTTTTAATTTGAGACGGAGTTTTGCTCTTGTTGCCCAGGCTGGAATGCAGTGATGCGATCTCAGCTCACTGCAACCTCTGCCTTCCAGTTTCAAGCGATTCTCCTGCCTCAGCCTCCTGAGTAGCTGGGATTACAGGTGCCCACCACCACGCCCGGCTAATTTTTGTATTTTCAGTAGAGACAAGGTTTCACCATGTTGGCCAGGCTGGTCTTGAACTCCTGACCACCTGCCTCGGCCTCCTAAAGTACAGGGACTACAGGCGTGAGCCACCGCACCCGGGCAAGGAATGTCATTTCTATTGTGCTCACTCCCCCTTCCTGGCTGCCACAGCCCCATTACCCTGTAGAATGTTGCTAAGGAAGGAGTCAAGGAGGTCCTCAGCGTCAGCCCTCAGCACAGAACGAGACAAACACGCAGTCAGGGAGTGGAGGGCCGCCAGGCCCTCTGCCTCCACCCGCTCACTTGCCGTCTGGAACACCTGTCAGGGAGGGATCCCATGGCTACTGAGGTGAGCCTGCACCAGATGAGACCCCACCAATCCACTGCCTATTTCCTTGTTGGAGAAGAGAGTGAGAACCTCTAGGACACAGAAATGGAAATTAACACGTCAACTGAGTGTCTTCTCACTGGTGTGTTCTTACCAAGTCCTTAGTCACACTCAGGACAGAGACACATACTTTCTGAGAAACAGAAAGCCAACTCTGAGCAGTGGCTCTGCTCGCCTTTCTATTCACCACGGTGCCAGAGGCACCATGACCTGCACTCCTTGCCACAGAAGGACAAGAAGTGGGTAATGTGCAAAGGTGATCAACTGCTCTTACCAAGCAGCTGACCATCACATAGGGACTCTCTCTCGTCATTCAACTAGAATTATGTCCCCCTGCTTGCCTCCTGAATAACCAGGCATAATACCTTGGCCCTGGGGATGACAGAGGGAAAAGGACAGGATGTATTATTTCCCTTCATGCCTGACAATTGAGAGTTAACGGTAGTGAATTTATCTGAGTAACACTCACCTCTCTGCGGATAGAAGCCCAAAGGCTGGGGAGGAAGTCCTTCAGCTCCTTCTGTCCATACACAGCACAGCAAGCATTCTGCCAAGGAAACCGCTGCTATCAGTTATGTGCACACTCAGACACCTAGGATGTGCAGGTACCTCAGTTCATAACGGCACCTGGAGGAGCCTTGGTCTCAGCAGAAAAACCAGTGAAGATTTTTAACAGTCCTACTCAGGGAACAGAAAAGTGGATTACCCTGGTTGATAAAATAGAAGCCTAAAGAGGGAGTGCTGGTCAGCCCTTCCTCAGTTACTATGGGATGGGACATGACAGTATGCAGCTGGGGACTTCAGGTGGACACAGAGGCCCAAATCCTGGGTGTCCTCTTCTGAGGCCCACGAACTGTTCCTTGGCTATCCAAGAATCTATATCCTTTAGTACCCCTAACTTGTCAAAAGATACCTGGGTCCTGCAAGGAGAAAAATCACTCACCAGAGTCTGTAGAGAATCCAACTTGGCACTCAGAACCTCAGAATCCACTTTTTCAATCAACAGGGGCAGCAGAAACTGTGGGGCAGAAGCAAGATCTTAAGCCTGAGATGGGTGGTGTGTGAGTCACATCAAGTCCCCAGAAGCAGGTACTACATCAAGGAGCTATATTCAAGTCAGGAGCTATGATTGTGAGCTAACTTTCCTGCCAAGCGGTGGCCAGAGCCCCACTACCTCAAAAACAGGCAGGTTGACAAAGTTACAGGAGTTTAAAAGACAGCACCATATAGGGATTGGGTTTATTTATTTATTTTATTTTTTTGTGTAGGAGGGGACGGGGTCTCCCTATGTTGCCCAGGCTGGACTTGAACTCCTGGGCTTAAGTGATCCTTTCCACTCAGACTCTCCTGAGTAGCTGGGACTATAGGTGTGTGCCACTAAATCCAGCTCTGGATTATGAAGAGATGGTAAAGTTTTCTACATCGAAGGTTTGAAGATACCTGCCATACAAGACACTTGTAGGGTGTCATGCCCTAAAATGTATACCAGATCTTTTTTTCTCCATGCTTTTACTGCTCTTTCTTCAGAACCGTCTATGGGCAGAGGCTATATACCCTAATCTTGGCTAGACCCACCTCAGCGAATCGTGGTGTAGAAGCCAGCACAGCGCGAAGACTCAGGATGAGGTCTTCTCTCTGGATACCATGGGGGTCATTAGGTGGCTGGAAAAGGGAGAAGGGCTGTGGGTTTGTGTAACATTTCAGACCACCCTTGAACACAGGCTTGAACCTGGTAACCCTGCAGAACAGGGTGATACTCATACCCAATCAGGGAAGACAGTAAGATAATGACACCTCAGCAAGAAGACATGCTTGACCTTTTATGTATTCCTTGGGAACTTTTGTCTTTAGGCATTTTTAAAGATCTGATTACACATTTTCTATCATTTCACCACTAAGAGATAAGCATGCTTAACTTTCTCGTGTATTGCTTTCTTCTCTGATATACATTGTTACTATGTGCTAGTATATACTGTTTCTGTATACTTAAAAATAATTTTGTACATGCGGTTTTTAATTTTTTTCACTTAACATATTAAGAACATTTTTATGGTATTATTCTTTCATAGCATTAGTTTTAGTGGCTATGATTTCATTTTGTGGTTGTACCAGTTTATCTAAATAATTCCTTGTTGATGGACATTTCCATTTTTTTCACCCTTATAAAAAGCTGTAATTCTGAAAACAGAAAGCCTTGATGGTTTCTGTACCAAGACCACAGATTGAAAACATAAATCAGGTTTTCCTTTTCCTCTTCGCAAACTCCACCAAAAACACAGTAAAAGAAGGCATTTACTTTTTTTTTTTTTTTTTGAGATGGAGTCTTACTCTGTCACCCATGCTGGATTGCAGTGGCTCAATCTTGGCTCACTGCAACCTCCACCTCCTAGGTTCAAGTGATTCTCATGTCTCAGCCTCCCAAGTAGCTGGGGTTACAGGTGCGCCAACACACCCAGCTAATTTTTGTATTTTTTGTAGATATGGGGTTTCGCCATGTTGGCCAGGCTGGTGTGGAACTGCTGACCTCAAATGATCCACCCGCCTCAGCCTCCCAAAGTGCTCAGATTACAGGCGTAAGCCACCGAGCCTGGCCTGGTTTTTGTTTTCATGACTGCACTTTGATAGAAAAGATAAAACTGTGGAATTGTCTTATAAAGTAACAAAAAGACAGAGGTACAAAATAGAAAACAAAAGGTCAGAAAATCAGAGGTCCAACAAAAGATTAATGAGAGTTCCAAAATGAAGGAACAGAGAAAAGAGAGGGGAAGAAATCATCAATTAAAGAATTCAAGAGAAATTTACAGGACTAATGGACATGCGTTACTACTGACAGGGCCTACTAAGTGCCCAACACAGTGCATGAAATAGACCAATACCAAGGCACATCACTGTGAAGTTTCAATATATTGGGGAGAACCAAACTTACCAGTTTCTAGAGAGGAAGAAAAAAATGGTACATACGAAGTTTATGAAACAGAAGAAACTCAGACTTCTCCACAGCAAATGAAAACTAGATAACTAGACTTATTTATTTATTTGAGATGGAGTTTTGCTCGTTACCCAAGCTGCACTGCAACCTCTGCCTCCAGGATTCAAGCGATTCTCCTGCCTCAGCCTCCCAAGTAGCTGGGATTACAGGCACATGCCACCACGCCCGGCTAATTTTTTTGTATTTTTAGTAGAAATGGGGTTTCACCATGTTAGCTAGCAGCTGGTCTTGAACTCCTGACCTCAGGTGATCCGCCTGCCTTGGCCTTCCAAAGTGTTGAGATTATACGTGTGAGCCACCACGCCCAGCCAATAACTAGATTTAAATGTAGCATTGCCTTCAAAATCTTAGGAGAAAATAATTTTTTTTTTTTTTTGGTTTCTGAGTCTGGTTCTGTCTTCCAGGCTGGAGTGCAGAGGCATGATCTTGGCTCAATGTAACCTCTGCCTCCCCAGCCCAAGCCATCCTCCCACTTCCGCCTCCCAAGTAGCAGGGGCTACAGGCTCAACCACCACACCCAGTTAATTTTTGTATTTCTTATAGACAGGGTTTTGCCATGGTGCCGAGGCTTGTCGTGAACTCCTGAACTCAAGCAATCCACCTGCCTCAGCCTCCTAAAGTACTGGGATTACAAGCGTCAGTTACTGTACCTGGCCTCTTTCTCAGGTGCAATCATAGTGCACTATAGCTTCAAACTCCTGGCCTCAAGTGATTGTTCTGCCTCAGCCTCACAAGTAGCTGGGACTACAGACATGTGCAACTGTATCCAGCTAGAATTCCTTTTTTTTTTTTTTTTTTTTTTGAGGTGGAGTTTTACTCTTGTTGCCCAGGCTGGAGTGCAATGGTGCGATTTCAGCTCACTGTAACCTCTACCTCCCAGGTTCAAGCAATTCTCCTGTCTCAGCCTCCCAAGTATCTGGGATGACAGGCGCCTGCCACCATGCCTGGCTAATTTTTGTATTTCTAGTAGAGACGGGATTTCACCATGTTGGTCAGGCTGGTCTCGAACTCCTGACCTCAAGTGATCCTCCCACCTCAGCCTCCTAAAGTGCTTGGATTACAGGTGTGAGCCACTGCACCTGGCCTAGAATTTCTATTCCTGAATTACATACCCATAATGTTTGAAGACATTTTAGGCTTACAAATCTAAAAAATCCTCACTTCTTCCTACATTCTCACAGGAAAATATTAAAGGAAGTACACCACCAAACTGAGGGGGTAAACCACAAAATGAGGAATATGTGAACTCAGGAAATAGGAGATCTGATCCAAGAAAAATGATAAGGGAATCTAGGATGACGGTGAAGGAAGATCCAATATCTACTCTGCATTAGGAGTAAAAATCAACCTGTTGACATTGTTTGGCTAAGAATGGTTTTAACATTTTTAATGTTTGAAACAAACCAAAAGAATATCTTGTGACAAGTGAAAATTATATGAAATTCAAAGTTTAATGTTGATAATAAAAGTTTTATTGGGATACAGCTACTGTAGCTGTTCTTGTGTCTAAGGCTGTTTTTGTGCAGTAACAGCAGAGTTGAGGAGACCATATGACCCACAAAGCTATTGTCTGGCCTTTTATAGAAAACGTTGGCCAGGCATGGTGGCTTATGCCTGTAATCCCAACACTTTGGGAAGTCAAGGCAGGTGGAAGCCCAGGAATTCAAGACCAACCTGGGCAACAAGGCAAAATCCTGTCTCTACAGAAAAATACAACAATTAGTTGGGAGTAGTGTCGTGTGCCTATAGTTCCAGCTACTCAGGAGGCAGGGATGGGAGGATCACCAGAGTACCAGAATCCAGGGAGGTGGAGGCTGCAGTGAGCCGTGATGGTGCCACTACACTCCAGCCTGCCTCAAAAAAAAAAAAAAAAGAAAGAAAAAGTTTGCCAGCCTCTTCTTAGAGTGAGCATATAAGCATAGTGAAGAAACTGAACCTTAAACTGATCAGATCCACTATGATGGCACACGATCAACACTGAGTTGTGGCTGGGCGTGGTGGCTCACGCATATAATTCTGGCACTCTGGGAGGCTGAGGCAGGTAGATCAGTTGAGGTGAGGAATTCGAGACCAACCTGGACAGCATGGCAAAACCCCATCTCTACTAAAAAAATATATATAAAAAAAATTAGTCGAGCATGGTGGCACGTACTGTAGTCCCAGCTATTCAGGTGGCTGAGGCACAAGAGTCACCTAAACCCAGGAGGCAGGGGTTGCAGTGAGCAAGGATTGTGCTATTGCACTCCAGCTTGGGCAACAGAGTGAGACCCTGTCTCAAAAACGAAACAAAACAGAACCAACAACAATAAAAACCCTGATTTGTAAGACAAAGAATATCTGTAACTCAAATTGTTACACTAAAGCCAGGTGCCTCTGTTTTAATTAATATCTTGATAAGAGCTTTCTGCTTCTGACAGACTGCAGTGCAGAACAACATACAAAAATCTGCTTGAATGAGAGAAACTTTCCTAACATTATCTGTAAGTTTATTTTGCCTAGATTATCTCTGTGAAAATAAACAGCTGTGAACAGTGATTGTTTCCAATCGGAAAATGGACAGTGGCAGTAAAGGGGTATGAAAGGAGTTTAATTATCTACCCTTTAAATGTTGAATCGTGCTCATTGTATAATCTTTCAAAAATTGGATGAAATACTGTTCCTCTCCCCCAAATTATAAATGCATATATTCTTTGACCTAGCAATTTCTTTTAGGAATTTATTCTATCATTATACCCATGTATGAAAGTTGTAGCACTGCTCATAACAGCAAAAGATTAGCAACAATCCACAGAGGACTAGTGAAATAAATTCGTTATTTCTGGTCAAAGGAATATTATGGAGCCATAAAGAATGAAATACTAACTTATATACTGACATGGAACACTCTCCAAGACATACTGTTCAGTGAAAAAAGCAAAGTATAGGAGAAGTGTGTGTGTGTGTGTACATGCCCACATGTGCATACACTATGATTTTAGGGGGGTGGTGTTAAGGCATTTGCTTATATATAGATGAAAAAGCTCTGTAAAGATACAAACATAACTGATAACTTGGTTGATTATGAAGAAAAAAAGATGGTAGGGAGATTTCTCACCCTTTTGGACTTTGGATCATGTGAATGAATTATCTTTTCAAAACCAACACAAAACACAAAATAAAACAAAGTAAAGGCTGGACATGGTGGCCCACACCTGTAATCCCAGCACTTTGGGAGGCTGACACAGGTGGATCACGAACTCAGGGGTTCAAGACCAGCCTGGTCAAGATGGTGAAACCCCATTTCTACTAAAAATACAAAAAAAAATTAGCCGGCTGTGGTGGCGGGCACCTATAATCCCAGCTACTTGGGAGGCCGAGGCAGATAACTGCTTGAACCCGGAAGGCAGAGGTTGCAGTGAGTTGAGATCGCACCACTGCACTCCAGCCTGGGCGACAGAGCAAGACTCTGTCTCAAAAAAGCAAAAACCAAACCAAACCAAACCAAAAAACCACACAAACCGAAGTGAAAACAGAAGAATGTGGTGGCTGAACCAGGATCTTTCAAGATTTCAAGGGTATAGAGTTAGAATAAGAATTCTGATTATGAAAGAGATGAAAAGATTCATTTCGGGAGAGAGCTGGTCCCCAGTAACATAATGTCAACTGAAATAAGCTGGTAAGAAATTCGCTACAGCAAAGATGGTGGTGTCACTATGAAGGCAATGAGAGTCAATATGCTGTTTGGCATGCTGCAACAGAATGCCTTTTATTTCTTTCAAACCACTAATGCTTGCAGCACACACACCCACATGGTGATGAAACTCTGAGTATTTGGCAGTAGAAGGGAACTCAACTGCAGAGTGGGAGGAAGGCCCAAGAGGGTCAGAGCAAATACCTTGTGTACACTGTGCACAACTGTGCCTTCTTTGTTTTGTCACTTTGTTTCTATAGCCTGAGATGCCCTATCCAACTCCAGAATCATATCTTATGCATCCCCTACAAACCAGCTGAAATCCTATCTTAATTGCGAAGTCAGTTCCTGCCTACTCTAGCTCACACTGAACTCGTCTTCTCTGAACAGCTATAGCACTACTCATTTTCCTACCTAATCTACTGTTACTTAAATGTTTCAGCCTTCAAGGGCAGGGACAGTGTTTTGCAATCCTGTAGCCTTCAGCACTAAATACAGTGTTAAGGAGCTTAAGAATTCGCCCAAATACACGCTGCTTTGAATCATTCCTCATATGTCAAACGCTTTTCCACTTCCTAGTTTATTAAAAAATAAAATAATGCGGGCAGGGATGTCTATTTTGGTAACCTGTACCCTCAGTGCCCAGAACAGGGCTTGGCACATAGCAGATACTCAACAAATACATGATCAATCAACGAAGGTGCTACTTACAGGGGTAAAATCGATAGGGAAATAACAGGATGTCACTTCAAACAACTCCTCCACAAAGGGTCCTGTGGCAACAGAGAAAGAATGAGGTTGGCTTATCAGCTTCATTCATCTGATAAAGCTCCAACCAGCTAATCATGGCTACCACGATGTACCCAGGCTATAGTCCCTGGAGATGAGGTCATGGACGATGCGGAAGGCCACCAGAAGATTACGGGGATCCTTTTCTCCATCCATCACCTGGATGAAGCCAAAGGTGAAGTCAGCTCCTAGGCTCTTTAGCTCTGGGAAGGAGAGAATAAGGTTACTATATTGTCCCACAGCACAGAAAGTGTGGGCTTTCTCCTGGCCTGTATTCTCCCTCTGTTATCACTGCTTCCCTTTTCCTTTCAGGGCTGACCCTTTTTCCATTCCAAGAAAGTACTCAGTAAAGAGATGTGCAACAATACACACATTGCTGTGGAGGTAAGAATTTAAAACACTGGCTAAAACAAACTCTACCCTTCCTTTACTTCACCGGGGAGGGAGCGGACTCCCCCTTTCCCTTTATCATTCTCTCTCAGGATACCAGCTCTTCTATATAACCCCAGGTAAAATAAGTCCTACAAATAGGGGAAAAAGTAGGATGTGCTTGCTTTTGACATTTCCCAGAAGGCTCTGCCTCTTACCTTCTTCCCGGGTTCGCATAAAATTGGTGATGATATTGTACACTGTGTGTCGGTCCACCTGTGGCAGGGACTTGGGGGTGGAGGAGAAAGAAGTGAAGAAAGTGCTCAAAGAATACCTCAGCTGACACAGCTAGTTCCTGCTTCATAATCTCTAAGTGAACAGTGCTCCTTATACCAGCATAAGATCAATCTAAGAGAAACTACAGAGAAAGGGTATGCTATTGACTCAGCAGCACAGCAGTGGTGCCAATAATCCAAACCTGCCTGATGGATGGATGCCTTACTTTCTGTAGGTATAAGAGGATACAGGTCAGATCTAATGGCATGCACCCCTCTCCTTGTCCAGTAGCAAAGAAGAGCATATAAACATGCTGAAGAAGAGCATGTAAACATTCATAAGATCCCAAAGAATTCAGAATTTAGAAGGCAATAATTTTTGTTATTGAATCCCAGTTATGTTAAGGGGTGGAGACAGAGGAAAACACCAACATGACTGTTATCCCTCACCTGTACATGTACTTCCTGGAAGATGGCTTTAAGCACAGAAACAGCCAGCCCTGGGGGCAGGGCCACACACAGGCTCTGGGGGAAAGGAGAAGGTATGTGAACACTGAGGGAATTGCAGCATGGACTCCAAAACACAACCCTACAACAGGCCTAATTAGCTACTGTAAGAATCACAGCACCCTGGTTGAGGAATAAGTACTAATAGTGAGAATCTTTCTCAAGCTGATGAGTTCTATGCAGCTCTTTCCAGCGGGCTCTGGTTTCCAGTCCCCCAAAGTACACTTTTACTTGCTAGAGGGAAAAGGGAAGTAGAGCTGGTAACACTAATTTAGTCCCACATTTGGGCACCTGCTCCTCAGCATGTGAACCAAAGCGCAAGGAGAGAACTAGACAAGGGCTCCCTTGAACAAAGTTACGTAATGAAATGAAGGAGAACTCACAAGTGCCTTCAAACCCTGCAGGACAGATGGGATCACAAGATGATGGTCCTTCAGCCGGTTCTCATAGAACAGTATCAGGTGTACCACTGCACAAACCAGATTCAGCCATTAACGGACATAGGCACGAGAACGGCGCAATAGTTCTGCTCCTTTCCTAAGTCTGTAACAGCTGTTTCTGTTTGGGTTCCACTACAAATTTTCTATTTTACCAAGAGATATGTCCTATGCTATACCGCTAAACAGGCTGTAGGTTGCGCATGTGGTGCTTGCCTCTAGGGAGGCTGAGGTGGGAGGATCATTTAAGCCCAGGGGTTTAAGGCCAGCCTGAGCAACACAGTGAGACTCTGCCTCTAAAAAACAAAAGGAATTCCCTCTCTCGGCTTTGGAGCCCTCCCTCCCTCTGCCTCTATACAGGGGAGCTTCTTCCTTCTCCCTTCCTTCTTGCCTATTAAACTCTCTGCTACTTAAAACCACTTCACGTGTATCGGTGTCATTTTATCTAAACCAGCATGAGGACCAAGAACCCTGATGTTCCTCCACTCACTAGACCCGTATCATTTTGTGTGTTGGCTGGGAAAGGAAATTCATTCATCAGACTGAAGCAATCAAACTCCAAATGGTACTGTAAACTGAATCACATATCCACACGCCATTCTTCTGAGGACTCTCAGATCAGCTCCAGGAGGAGCCCTTGCTGCTGTTCCCCATTTGACACCCCTTTCCAGTAGGAAGTAGCCAGAAGGAGTCATCACCTCAAACCCCCTAACAGCAGTTAGTGTGGCATCTCTACAGGGGGGAATGTTGCAGGAGTTATTAAGAAATTATTTTAGGCAGACAGAGAGGAAAACGGGTCCTTGGGAAGTTTTTGTTTTTAAAAGCATCTCCAGAAAAGTTTCTTGTAAAGCCCTGGCTCTTAGTGTCAAGCTGCAACCTTTGATATGCAAATGCAATCCATTAGAAACTGGGTCCACCCAAATATGGCAATTCCCGTGGCGTTCCTGCTTCCTATAGTTTGCCTACACCTGCTATACAAGATAAGTAAGATGTTGGCCTTCTTCCCCCTCAGGACCTCAAAGCATGCTGATATTTCATTACTTTTCCTCTTTACCTATGAAATACTGCTCTGTTCATTTTACAGAGTGGGAAAATACACTGAAAAAACAGTCTAAGGCTACATTTGAAATCCATGTGTCTTTCTTTTTTTGGAGACGGAGTCCCGCTCTGTCATCCAGGCTGGAGTTCAGTGGTGTGATCTCCGCTCACTGCACCTCCCATCTCCTGTGTTCAAGCGATTTCTGCCTCAGCCTCCCAAGTAGCCGCAGGCGCCCGCCACCATGCCTGGCTAACGTTTTGTATTGAAATCCATGTGTCTTTTGTCTCAATTCTAATCATCTCTGCGACATATACCAGTGAGAAATGAAGACCTTGCATTAGTAGTTCATAGATACTTTAAGCCCTCCCTCCCTGCCAGTAAAGTTGGCTTGAATATATATGGGAGACCTGGGCTCAGCAATCCAGGAAGACATTCCTACTAGTGACACCAGTACCTTCCTTCTCCAGGAGCAAGGTGTGACAGTGGAGTAGCACCTGTGACAAAAGTTGGATTCCTCGAGCCCGAGTTCGGGGTTCTGGATTCTCTAGAGAGGACCTGAGGGAAAACAGGGTAGAGAGGGCCTGCAATTACCCAGTTCAAATGTTTGAAAAAATAAGTATTTTACATTCGTCACACTCACCCCCTGGGCATGGAAGCAGAGCCAAGCCCTGTTAAGAGTAAAAACAGCCCAGGAAGGTATTCCTGAGGTAACGGCATTACAGATACCAGTAAGGACAGAAGGCTTAAGAGCGATCCTCAGACTGATGTGGCATCATTTAGAGGCACACATGACACCAAGAGCCAACAGAGGTTTCTTCCTCCAGGCACCCCCAGCTTGGCACCTAATTGAGCACTGTGCTTATTCTTTCTCCCCAGTGTTATGATTGTGACATTCCTCTGAACTACAGCTTAGCAGCTACCCACAGAATTTGAGAGATGATTGGCAGCTGCAGCTTCCACCAAAACAAGGAGAATACGTGTATTTTTGTAAATTAATGCTAAGGAAAAAAACAATACTCAGAATCACCACCAAGTTCCTAGGATAAAAGAAAACATGAAAAACCAAAACTTTATAACTGGAAGGTTACAAAGTAAGATGGCCAGAATATAGCTCTAACTAGGTAGGATTACTGATATAGGAGAAGCTGGACTGAAGCAACAAGGAAGTAACTTATCCTCAATATTGCTCTATGGAGATTATACTGAAACATATTAGAAATAATCTAAGCAGGAACAAGCAGAAAGTGGACGAGTTCTGGCCATGACAGTTGTATTGAACCTCCAGGGTAAGAGTATATATTAACTAAGAGTAAGGGGACAAAAATAAGGTCACTCTTAACAGGATCCCCAGGATAAAAACCTGTAAAGGTTTCTACTCAGGAAGTAGGAAAACTGTGCATTCAGGTTGGGTGTGGTGGCTCACACCTGTAATCCCAGAATTTTGGGAGATAGATGAGAGGATCAATTGAGCCCGGCAGTCGCAACCAGCATGGGCAACACAGTGGGAACCTGTCTCTACAAAAAATACAAAAACTTAGCTGGGCATGGTGGCACAAGCCTGTAGTCCCAGCTACTTGGGAGGCTGAGGTGGGTGGATGGCTTGGGCCCAGGAGGTTTAGGCTGCAGTGGGCCATGATCGCTCCACTGCACTCTAGCCTGATTAACAGAGTGAGACCGTCTCAAAGAAAACTATGCATTTGGAGCATTTAAAAATGGAACAAGGCACACAAATGCTCATAGCAGCATTATTAGGAATAGCAAAAAAGTGGAAACGATCCAGATGTCCATCCACTGATAAATGATTAAATAAGATGCATAGCCATACACTGGGAATATTATTCAGCAAGAAAAGAAATGCAGAACTGATATGTGCTGCAACATGGATGAACCTTGAAAACATGCTAAGTGAAAGAAGCCAGCAACAAAGGTCACATGAAATTTCCAGAGGAGGCAAATCCATAGAAGACAGAAAGTAGATTAGTGATTGCTGGGGGTTGGTTAGAAGAGGGAAGGGGAAATGACTGCTAATGGGCATGGGTTTCTTTATGGAGTAATGAAAATGTCCTCAAACCGACTGTGCTGAGAATTGCACAAATCTGTAAATACACTTTTAAAAGCCACAGAATTGCACATTTTAAAATGGTGAACTTTATGATATGTGAATTATATATCAATAAGGCTGTATGTATATATGTATGTGTATATATATATTTTTTTCGAGACAGAGTCTTGCTCTGTCACCCAGGCTGGAGTGCAGTGGTGCGATCTCGGCTCACTGCAAGCTCCACCTCCCGGATTCACACCATTCTCCTGCCTCAGCCTCCCGAGTAGCTGGGACTACAGGCGCCCGCCACCACGCCCAGCTAATTTTTTTGTATTTTTAGTAGAGAAGGGGTTTCACTGTGTTAACCAGGATGGTCTTGATCTCCTGACCTCGTGATCTGCCCACCTTGTCCTCCAAAAGTGCTGGGATTACAGGCATGAGCCACCGTGCCTGGCCTATATATATATTTTTTATGGGGGTCTCACTCTGTCACCTGGGTTGGAATGCAGTGGCATGACCTGTTTACCACAACCTCCACCTCCCAGACTCCAGTGATCCTCCCACCTCAGCCTTCTGGGTAGCTGGGACCATAGGTGCATGCCACCACGCCTAGCTAATTTTTTTGTATTTTTGGTAAAGACAGGGTTTCACCATGTTGCCCAGGTTGGTCTTGAACTCTTGAGCTCAGGCAATCCACCTTCTTTGGCCTCTCAAAGTGCTGGGATTACAGGTATGAGCCACCACACCCAGCCAATGCTGTATTTTTTTTTTTTAATGGACCAAAGCCACCACAATGTGAGTAGAAAGGCCAAATAGTCTGTTACGCGGGAGAAATGTGTAACAGTGACTTCATTTTTTAATTTCCCCCAATTTTCTAGTTTTCTGTTTTAGAAGACATGCTGTCACAATTAACAACTCTTACTAGTAAGACTTGTCAATTTAAATGGTCTATACTACACTACATACTACAAGCACATACTTCCTCTAAGTGCTTAGAATCCCAAGCTATAACACTGCTTTATCAGCTGTTTCCCAAAGCCTTTTCTCCCAGTGGGGATCTGCAGCAGGGTCAGCCTCCTGGGAACTCCCCAGGCAGGGCCCACAGCTTGTTCTGAGTCAGGTCTAGGCAGGCTAGCATCCCATGGGGGTAGGTGGGTCTAAAGATGCACACAGGAATCAACAACAGCTGATGGCCTTCAACCACATACCTCACCCCAAAGCTGTGGGCTGTGCCAGGAGTTGATGTGGCCTACAGGCTATGTGCTCCCAAATACTAAAGAAGCCTCAGCCAGATGGCATGAAACTTTTCAGGAGAAACAATTCAAACACATAGTCTTAGACTGAGGTACTAATATGGAAGGGGCTGCTGGGCTACAGGACAAATTCAGGTTCCAGGAAAGCAAGGATGCGCAAAAGTAACTTTTCAGAATATGCAGTCAGGATTGGAGAAGAACATTCTATAGCAGAGGCTCTTACCCAAGGGCTTCCACAACTTGTAACACTGTATAGTTGCCAGATTTCACATCTGCAGGAAATAAAATAAATATGAAAAATTAAAAAAAAAAAACCCTACCAAAGTGTTGAGTAACACTAATTATAATGTTTCCTGCCTGCCCTAGGCTTTGTACCTGGGGGTCTACTATTCTTGCCAAGAACTCTCCAAGATAAGAAGCAGCATTACTGTAACACTTCAAATATGCAGCTTTGTATAAAAAATAAAAAGAAAATAAATATATCATTTGTGAATGACATGAGCGTGTATCTTGAAAATCCAAGATAAATTTTAAAAATTACAAACAAAATAATTTGTTAAATTAGTTGGACACAAAATATTATGAAATTTAAAACCTTCATATATATATATATAAATATATATATATAAATATATATAAATATATATATAATATATATAAATATATAAATATATATAAATATATATAAATATATATATAAATATATATAAATATATATATAAATATATAAAATATATAAATATATATAATATATATATATATATATATACACACACACACACACACATACACACACAATAGCCTGTAAAATGATATAAGGAAAAAGACCTGGTTTATAATAGCGAAAAAAGAAAAAGGGAATAAATACCTGGATATAAACTTTTATCCTCATTTTAAAAAATCATAGTAAAATACACTGCATAAAAACTTTTTTTTTGGCTGGGTGCGGTGGCTCATGTCTGTAATCCCAGCACTTTGGGAGGTGAGGAGGGCAGATCATGAGCTCAGGAGATCGAAACCATCCTGGCTAACATGATGAAACCGTCTCTGTTAAAAATACAAGAAATTAGCCTGGCCTGGTGGCATGTGCCTGTGGTCTCAGCTACTCAGAAAGCTGAGGCAGGAGAATCGCTTGAACCCTGGAGTGTAGTGGTGTAATCACAGTCTCTGAGGCTCAGGTGATCCTCCCACCGCAGCCTCCCGAGTAGCTGGGACCAAAGGCATGTGCCACTACCCCTGGCTAAGTATTTTATATTTCTTTGTAGAGATGGGTTTTGCCATGTTGCTGGTCTTGAACTCGTGGGCTCAAATGATTCTCCCATCTCAGTCTCCCAAAGTGCTGGGATTACAGACGTGAGCCACTGCGCCCGACCTAGATATAAACTTAACAAAAAAATGTGAAAATCTGAATGATGAAAACTTTATTTTTGAGATGGAGTTTGCTTTTGTCACCCAAGCTAGAGTGCAATGGTGTGATCTCGGTTCACTGCAACCTCCAACTTCTGGGTTAAAGCAATTCTCATGCCTCAGCGTCCCAAGTAGCTAGGATTTGCAGGTGTGTGCCACCACACCCAGCTAATTTTGAGATGGAGTCTCACTCTGTCGCCCAGGCTGGAGTGCAGTGGCGCGATCTCGGCTCACTGCAACCTCTGTGGTCCAGGTTCAAGTGATTCTCCTGCCTCAGCCTCTCGAGTACCTCTCGAGTACCTCTCGAGTACAGGAACCTGCCACTGCACCGGGCTAATTTTTTGTATTTTTAGTAGAGACGGGGTTTCACCGTGTTAACCAGGATGGTCTCAATCTCCTGACCTCGTGATCCACCCGCCTCAGCCTCCCAAAGTGCTGGGATTACAGGCATGAGCCACCGCGCCTGGCCCCAATTTTTGTATTTTTAGTAGAGATGGGGTTGTGTCATGTTGGCCAGGCTGGTCTCGAACTCCTGACCTCATGATCTGCCTGCCTCAGCCTCCCGAAGTGCTGGGATTACAGGCATGAGCCACTGTGCCTGGCCCTAATTTTTGTATTTTTAGTAGAGAGAGGGCTTTACCATGTTGGCCAGGCTGGTCTTGAACTCCTGACCTCAGGTGATCCACCTGCCTCTGCCTCCCAAAGTGCTGGGATTACAGGCATAAGCCACTGCACCCGGATGATGAAAACTTTAAAGCACTAGTGAGATATCACTTCACATCTGCTAGGATGGCTATTATCAAAAAGACAAAGAGATAACAAGTGCTGGTAAAGACAGAGAGAAAAGGGAACCTTTGTACACTGTTGGTGGAAATGTAAATTAGTACAGCCATTATGGAAAACAGCATGGAGGTTCCTTAAAAAAATTAAAAATAGAACTACTGTATGATCCAACAATCCCACTACTAGGTACATATCCAAAGGAAATGAAATCAGTATCTGTAGAGATGTCTGTACTCCCATATTAACTGCAGCATTATTCACATTAGCCAAGATCTGGTAACAACCTAAGTGTCAACAGATAAATCAATAAAGAAAACATGACATGTGTGTACACATATACAACAGAACACTATTCAGCTATTAAGAAAGAAAGAGGCAGCCGGGCGCGGTGGCTCAAGCCTGTAATCCCAGCACTTTGGGAGGCCGAGACGGGCGGATCACGAGGTCAGGAGATCGAGATCATCCTGGCTAACACGGTGAAACCCCGTCTCTACTAAAAATACAAAAAATTAGCCGGGCGAGGTGGCGGGCGCCTGTAGTCCCAGCTACTCGGGAGGCTGAGGCAGGAGAATGGCCTAAACCCGGGAGGCGGAGCTTGCAGTGAGCTGAGATCCGGCCACAGCACTCCAGCCTGGGCGACAGAGTGAGACTCCGTCTCAAAAAAAAAAAAAAAAAAAAAGAAAGAAAGAGGCTGGGTGCGGTGGCTCAAGCCTGTAATCCCAGCACTTTGGGAGGCCGAGGCGGGCGGATCACAAGGTCAGGAGATCGAGACCATCCTGGCTAACACGGTGAAACCCCGTCTCTACTAAAAAGTACAAAAAACTAGCCGGGCGAGGTGGCGGGTGCCTGTAGTCCCAGCTACTTGGGAGACTGAGGCAGGAGAATGGCGTGAACCTGGGAGGCAGAGCTTGCAGTGAGCTGAGATCCAGCCACTGCACTCCAGCTTGGGCAACAGAGCAAGACTCCGTCTCAAAAATAAAAAAGAAAGAAAGAAATCGTGCCACTTTTTTTTTTTTTTTGAGACAGAGTCTCTCTCTGTCACCCAGACTGGAGTGCAGTGGTGTGATCTCAGCTCACTGCAACCTCCACTTCCCAGTTTCAAGCAATTCTCCTGTCCAAGCCTCCCAAGTAGCCAGAATTACAGACACATGCCACCATGCCCGGCTAATTTTTGTATTTTTTAGTAGAGACGGGGTTTCGCCATGTTGGCCAGGCTGGTCTCAAACTTGTGACCTCAGGTGATCCGCCCACCTCAACCTCCGAAAGTGCTGGGATTACAGGCATGAGCCACTGCGTCAGGCCAAAATTCTGCCACTTGGGACAATACACATGAACCTGGATGAACATCTTGCTAAGTGAAATAAGCCAGACAGAGAAAGACAAATACAGTATCCTATGATCTCACTTATATGCAGAATCTAAAAAAAGTTTAATTCACAAAAGCAGAGAGTAGAATGGTGGCTGCAAAGTACAGAAGAAAATGGGGAGAAACTGGTTAAAGGTTTTTTTTTTTTTTTTTTTTTTTTTTTTTTTTTGAGACGGAGTCTCGCTCTGTCGCCCAGGCTGGAGTGCAGTGGCCGGATCTCAGCTCACTGCAAGCTCCGCCTCCCGGGTTTACGCCATTCTCTCGCCTCAGCCTCCTGAGTAGCTGGGACTACAGGCGCCCGCCACATCGCCCGGCTAATTTTTTGTATTTTTTTTAGTAGAGATGGGGTTTCACCGTGTTAGCCAGGATGGTCTCGATCTCCTGACCTCGTCTCGGCCTCCCAAAGTGCTGGGATTACAGGCTTGAGCCACCGCGCCCGGCCTAAAGGGTTTTTTTAAACAAGCACTAATGAGGATCTGAAAAAGAAACTTTATAGAAAGGCATCTCATATCTTTGAAAGACTCAAGATAACAAATCTCCTAAATCAATCTATAATTTTAAGATAATCACCATAAAAACACTAATAGAATACTTTTGGAAACTAGATAAGCTTATCCTGAAATTAAAGTGCTATATATATATATTATATATATATTATACATATATAATTAGACAAGCAAGTTGTGAAAAAGTAATAGAAAAGCAGGGAGAAGGTAGCCCTTCCAGATATTAAGAGATTATTATACGGTCACATTTTAAAAGTGTATACTTTTAACTACAAAAAAGAAAAATAAAAAGTATATGCTTTTGAATATACTTGTAATTTTCCATAATAAAAGTAAAAAACAAAAACAACCAGTGTAGTTTCAATTCATATTCAAAGAAATCAATGGTACAAAAATAGAATGGAAAGTCCAGAGACATAAATACATATGAGAATATGATTTTTAAAATCCTATTTCAGTTAATGGGAAAAATAAAGACTATTCAATAAACAGTGTTAGAATGACTGGGTAAACATTTGGAAAACAAACAAAAACAAACATTGGTTTTAAATCATTCACCAAAATACCTTTTTTAAATATGAGAAAATTTCTAAGAACAAGATAAAATTCAGAAGCCATAAAAGATTGGTTTTAGGCCAGGCGCGGTGGCTCAAGCCTGTAATCCCAGCACTTTGGGAGGCCGAGACGGGCGGATCACGAGGTCAGGAGATCGAGATCATCCTGGCTAACACGGTGAAACCCCGTCTCTACTAAAAATACAAAAAAAACTAGCCGGGCGAGGTGGCAGGCGCCTGTAGTCCCAGCTACTCGGGAGGCTGAGGCAGGAGAATGGCGTGAACCCGGGAGGCGGAGCTTGCAGTGAGCTGAGATCCGGCCACTGCACCCCAGCCTGGGCGACACAGCAAGACTTCGTCTCAAAAAAAAAAAAAAAAAAAAGATTGGTTTTAAAAAGTCAGATTTTCTACAAGGCAAAAATAATTACCATAGGACAAACTGGGAAAAAAAAATTGCAAGTCTTATAACAAAAAGCCAGTTTACCAATATATAAAGAGTTCCTACAAATCAATGCAGAAAAGGCCAACAATTTAAAATGGGCAAAAATAGGCAGGGCACAATGGCTCGTGCCTGTAATTCCAACACTTTGGGAGGCCAAGGCAGGTGGACTGCTTGAGGCCAGGAGTTTGCGACCAGCCTAGCCAACATGGCAAAACCCCATCTCTACTAAATACACAAAAATTAGCAGGGTGTGGTGGCACATGCCTGTAAATTCCAGCTACTTGGGAGGCTGAGAGGCAAGAATCACTTGATCCCGGGAAGCAGAGGTTACAGTCAGCCGAGATCGTGCCACTGCACTCTAGCCTGGGTGACAGAGTGAAAATCTGTCTCAAAAATAAATAAATAGATAAAATTTAAAAAAAATGGCCAAAACAAAAAAATGAATAGCCATTCCACATAAAAGGAACTGTAAATATGTATGAAAAGGTGCTCAACAATATTCACAATAAAAGGTGTAAATTAAACTACACAGAAACCTTTTAAGAAAATCTAACAGACTGGCAAAGACAAAAAAACTTAGCAATATATTATGTTTGGTCCTGCTCTTCACAAATAGACATTCTTAAACATTGTAGGTAGGATTATAAATTGGTGCAACCCTATATTGAGGGCAGTATAACACCTTTAGAATTCCAGGTGCATATAGGCTTTAACCCAGGAAAGCCAGAAATTTATCCTCTAGCTATCTAGTCATCTTTTGGTATATATATACATGGGAAATTGGTTCCAGGACCTCCTGAGGATACTAAAATCTGTGGATGCTCAAGACCCTTACATAAAATGGTAGAGTATTTGCATACAAACTATGCACACTCTCCTGTATACTTTAGATCATCTCTAGATTACTCATAATAATACAATCTAAGTGCTATGCAAATAGTTGTTACACTGTATTGTTTAGGGAATAATGACAAGAAAAAAGTCTATACATGTTCAGTACAGTTGCAATTTTTTCTCCCAAATACTTTTGATCTGCAGTTGGTTGAATCAAGGATTCAGAACACCCAGATACAGAGGGCTAACTGTACTGTAAAAGTGTAAAATAATGCACATATAACATTATTCAATACAGCATTATTCATAATAGTAAATGACTGCAAACACATGCCCATCAATAAGAAACCAGTTAAATGAATTACAGTACATCCATACAATGGAATTCTCTGTAGCTACTTTTATTTTTTAATCTCTCTTATTTTTATTTTTTAAGACAGCATCTTGTTCTGTCACCCAGGCTGGATTGTATTTTTAGTAGAGATGGGGTTTCGCCATGTTGCCTATGGCTGGTCTCGAACTCCTGAGCTCAAGTGATCTGCCTGCCTTGGCCTCCCAAAGTGCTGAGATTACAGGCGTGAGCCAACGCACCTGGCTTGTTGCTACTTTTAAAAAGACAAATGAAGAAAGACTGAAGCTATATATATACTGATAATGAGTCAAGATCTAAAAGCAGAACAGCGTGTATAGTGTATATAATATGTGCGTAGTATTGTTTTTAAACGGGGGGGGGGGGATTTTTATTTGCATTTATTTACATCTCTGGATATAAAAGGAACTAATAACATTTGTTGCCTTCAGGGAGGGAAAATGCATAGTTAAGGGTTGAGAGGTAGACTATTGTTTTAAAAGAAATGTTTCATTTTTGAATAATTTTACATTTATAGCAAAGTTGCAATGACAGTACGGAATTCCCGTATAGCTGTCACTCGGTTTCTCTTCATGTTAACATCTTACATGGCACACATCTGTGAAACTACGTACAAATGTCAAAACTAAGAGATTAGGTTAGCACTGATACACACTATTAACCAAACTCTAGGCTTTATTCAGATTTCACTAGTTACTCCACTAATGCCGAATTTCTGTTCCAGGATCCAATTAAGAATACCAAATTGCAATTAGTCATCTTGAATTCTTAGTCTCTCCTGGTCTGCGAAAGTTTCTTAGTCTGTCCTTGTTTTTCATGACCTTGATAGTTTTAAAGAAGTACTTTATAGAAGATTCCCCAATTTGCGTTTGTTTGGTGTTTCCCTCATGTTTAGACTGGGGTTATGGGTTTTTTTGTTTGTTTGTTTGTTTTTTTTTTTTTGAGACGGAGTCTCGCTCTGCCGCCCAGGCTGGAGTGCTGTGGCCGGATCTCAGCTCACTGCAAGCTCCGCCTCCCGGGTTTAGGCCATTCTCCTGCCTCAGCCTCCCGAGTAGCTGGGACTACAGGTGCCCGCCACCTCACCCGGCTAATTTTTTGTATTTTTAGTAGAGACGGGGTTTCACCGTGTTAGCCAGGATGGTCTCGATCTCCTGACCTCGTGATCCGCCCGTCTCGGCCTCCCAAAGTGCTGGGATTACAGGCTTGAGCCACCGCGCCCGGCCGGGGTTATGGGTTTTAAAGAAGAATATCACAGAGGTGAAGTACCCTTCTCATCATATCATATCATATCAGGGATATAAGATAGTAACATGGCTTCGCCATCACTGGCAATGTTAATGTTGATCACTTGGTTAAGGTACGTCTGCCAGGTCTCTGCACTATAGAGTTACTATTTTTCTCTTTCTGGTACTCTTTTATTTGTAAGGTATTCATTAAGTCCAGCTCATATTCAATGGGGAGGGGAAGATTAAACTCTACCTACTGGAGGAGGAGTATCTACCTATATCATTTAGATTTTTTTTTTTGAGGCAGGGTCTAGCTCTGTACAGTAGTACAATCATGGCTCACTGCAGCCTTGACCTCCTGGGCTCAAGTGATCCTCCCACCTCAGCCTCCCGAGTAGCTGAGACTACAGGCATGCACTACACCACCATGCCTGCCTAATTTTTGTATTTTTTTTTGTAGAGACAGGGTTTTGCCATGTTGCCCAGGCTGGTCTCAAATTTCCGGGCTCAAGCAATCCACTCGCCTTGACCTCTCAAAGTGCTGGGATTACAGATGTGAGCCACTGCACCTGGCCTTTAAATGCAATTTTAGCAGCACAATAGTAACTCACATAGATTGAACAGAAGCATCTTAGAATGTATTTTCAAGGGAGAAACAGGGTAAAAGGCTAACAATCTTCATAAGGCTTTGGTTCACATTGAACACTTATAGCTAAATAAAGTGTGACAACCAGAGAATTACTTTCAGAGCCTGTTCTGGGTTCCTAATCCACCTACCTCTAAATGCAGAACCTTAACTAGTCAGTTTGCGCCAACGCTGGAAAAAGTGAAAGAGAACTTTTAAGAAATCCTAAACTTCCAGTTTTCCTAAAGTCTGTGGTCTCACAGCAACAGTTACGAGCTGAGTTGGACAGAGACTTACTCTAGCACTACAGTAAGAAGTCATCCAGTAAGACTGAGGAAAATGAGAGCTCTAGTTAGGACTTATAGCTCGTGACTGGCACCAATTTAGACATCAGGCACTCTTAGCCCACTCGTGCCAGGATGTGGAAGGCCCAGCTGCTGCCCCAGCTACTGAGAAAGAGCCAAGGGAAAAAATGAGCGGACTGTAAGGGTGGGGGAAGGGGTAGCAGCCAGACTAACAGGCCAAACAAACCAAGTTGGGTTCTACACCCAATTCCTTAATGGCAACACTTACATAAACTGAAACACCTATTTCTGGATTAGGAATCATAAAAGGGCATTGCAACATTTGAGAAGGTAGAAAAGGGTACTTTCTTGGAACCCCCTGGCTGTATACAGTACAGAAAACTCTGCTGAAACAACCCATCTAAAAACTAATTTCAAAAATGGGCACAGAAAGAGTTAGCAATTGTACAGACAAAGCCATAGGGGACTAACAACTGTTAACAGCAAAGGATATCAATGAACTGAATCATTTTTCTTCAGCATACCATCAAAACCCTCCATGGATGCCAGACTAGGGTCTATCTTTGGATTCAAGGCTCTAAGACAAGAAGTGCCAAATAAGGCCCATTCAGTACCTTCTATTTTTTCATTTTTTAAAAAAATTGAGGTAAAGGCCAGGTGCAGTGGCTCACGCCTATAATCCCAGCACTCTGGGAGTCCGAGGTGGGCAGATCATGAGGTCAGGAGATCGAGACCATCCTGGCTAACACGGTGAAACCCCATATCTACTAAAAATACGAAAACATTAGCTGGGCGTGGTGGCGAGCGCCTGTGGTCCCAGCTACTGGGGAGGCTGAGGCAGGAGAATGGTGTGAACCCGGGAGGCGGAGCTTGCAGTGAGCTGGGATCACACCACTGCACTCCAGCCTGGGTGACATGGGAAGACTCTGTCTCAAGAAAAAAAAAAAAATTGAGGTAAAATTTACACACACTGAATTGCACAGATATTAAGTGTACAGTTTTATACATTTTTTTTTGTTTTTTTTTTTGAGACAGTGTCTCACACTGTTGACCAGGCTGAAGTGCAGTGGCGCCATCTCAGCTCACTACAAGCTCCGCCTCCTGGGTTCACGCCATTCTCCTGCCTCAGCCTCCCGAGTAGCTGGGACTACAGGCACCAGCCACCACGCCCAGTTAATTTTTTCTATTTTTTAGTAGAGGCGGGGTTTCACCGTATTAGCCAGGATGGTCTCAATCTCCTGACCTTGTGATCCGCCCACCTCGACCTCCCAGAGTGCTGGGATTACAGACGTGAGCCACTGCTTCCAGCTGTTTATAAGTTTTTTTTTTTTTTGAGACAGAGTCTCCCTCTGTCACCCAGGCTTGAGTGCAGTGGCCGGATCTCAACTCACTGCAAGCTCCGCCTCCCGGGTTCACGCCATTCTCCTGTCTCAGCCTCCCGGGTAGCTGGGACTACAGGCGCCGCCACCTCGCCCGGCTTTTTTTTTTTTTTTGTAGTTTTTAGTAGAGACGGGGTTTCACCGTGTTAGCCAGGATGGTCTCGATCTCCTGACCTCGCGATCCGCCCGTCTCGGCCTCCCAAAGTGCTGGGATCACAGGCTTGAGCCACTGCGTCCGGCCCCGTTTATAAGTTTTAATAAAAGTATACACCCAAATAACCAAGGTCCCAGTCAAGATACAGAACATTTCCATTATCAGAGAAAGTTCCATTATGCCCTATATAAGTTAGTTCCTACTCTCATAGGTTGCCTCAAGTTTTATAATTGAAAAATGCTGGCCGGGCGCGGTGACTCACGTCTGTAATCCCAGCACTTTGGGAGGCCGAGGCAGGCAGATCACCAGGTCAGGAGTTCGAGACCAGTCTGGCCAATATGGTGAAATCCCGTCTCTACTAAAAATACAAAAATTAGCTGGGCATAGTGGCTTCAGCCTGTAGTCCCAGTTACTCAGGAGACTGAGGCAGAATAATTGCTTGAACCTGGGAGGCAGGGGCTGCAGTGAGCCAAAATCACGCCACTGCACTCCAGCCTGGGCAACACAGTGAGACTCCATCTCAAAAAAAAAAAGAGAAAAGAAAAGAAAAAGGAGAAAAATGCTTCTTCGGAATTCTGCATACATTAATATGAAAATGGCTGCTTTATAATTACAAATAGCCATTTGCATGTGATTCCTTGAATCTCAGTATGTGGGTGAACTCTCCTGGCAAAGCCCTTTAGTCTTCATATCTTTCATAAAATTCTTGAATCAATGCAGCACAAACATAAAAGTGAGTATAGGGCCGGGCATGGTGGCTCACGCCTGTAATCCTCGCACTTTGGGAGGCCGAGGTGGGTGGATCACCTTAGGTCAGGAGTTCAAGACCAGCCTTGCCAATGTGGCGAAACCCTGCCTATACTAATACAAAAACTAGCCAGGCATGGTGGTGCATGCCTGTAATCCCAGCTACTCTGAAGGTTGAGGCAGGAGAATCACTTGAACTTGGGAGGCATAGGTTGCAATGAGCTGAGATCATGCCATTGCACTCCAGCCTAGGTTACAGAGTGAAACTCTGCCTCAAAAAAAAAAAAAAAAAAAGTGAATATAAAAGTAGAAAAAAATTAGAGAAAAATGAGATAATAAAGCTATTACAAGACAGTAAAGAAGAGTAAGGAAAATGGTGGCCAGGCGTGGTGGCTCACACCTGTAATCCCTGCACTTTGAGAGCCCAAGGCAGGTGGATTACTTGAGGTTAGGAGTTTTGAGACCAGCCTGGCCAACATGATGAAACCCTGTCTCTACTAAAAAAAAAAAAAAAGAAAAATTAGCTGGCCGTGGTGGCATGGGCCTGTAATCCTAGCTGCTTGGGAGGCTGAGGCAGGATGAGGCAGGAGAGTCATTTGAATCCGGGAGGTGAAGGTTGTAGTGAGCCGAGATCGTGCCACTGCACTCCAGCCTGGGCAACAGAGCAAGACTCTGTCTTCAAAAACATTAAAAAAAAAGCCGTATGTTTGTTTTCAGTCAACATTTACTGAATATTATAAATCGGGTACCATGTTAGGGTTTAAGACAGAAATATGGGCAGGGAGTTTTGGGGAAGTTCACAGTCTGTTGGAGCAGAACGACGAACCATTCATTCATTCATTCATTCATTTTTGAGACAGAGTCTCGCTCTGTCGCCCAGGCTGGAGTACTGTGGTGCCATCTTTGGGTCAATGCAACTTCTGCCTCCAGGGTTCAAGTGATCCTCCCACCTCAGCCTCCCAAGTGGCTGTGACTGCAGGCACACCACCATGCTGGGCTGATTTTTAAAGATTTTTGTAGAGACAAGATCTCACTATACTGTACAGACTAGTCTCAAATTCTTGGGCCCAAGCAATCCTCGCACCTCGGCCTCCCAAAATGCTGGGATTACAGGCATGAACCAGCATGCCTAGCCCAGAAAGACATTTAAAACAATCACAGTGGGCCGAGGCTGGAGGATCGCTTGAGGTCAGGAGTTGGAAACCACCTTGTGCAACAAAACAAGGCCGTGTTCTCTACAAAAAAAATTAGCCAGGTGTGGTGGCATGGGCCTGTAGTCTCTGCTACTCTGGAAGGTGAGGCCAGAGGATCACTTGAGCCCAGAAGTTCTTCAAGGTCTCACTGCACTCCAGCTGGGGCAAGAGTGGACCCTGCTTCTAAAATAAATAAACAAACAATCACAGTGTAACAAGTTCTGTGTTACCATAGTGATACAAACAGAGACTGGGTTAGCATGAGAAAGAAGTAAAAGTCCTGGGTTTATGGACCATAGGCCACTAACTTTAAGTGATTCTTTTAATGTTGCAAATTCTCCAAAATTAAAAATAACCAGGCTTGGCATGGTGGCTTACACCTGTAATCCTAGCACTTTGGGAGGCCAAGGCAGGCAGATCACCTGAGGTCAGGAGTTTTGAGACCTGCCTGACCAACATGGAGAAACCCCATCTCTACTAAAAATACAAAATTAGCCAGGCGTGGTGGCGTACGCCTGTGATCCCAGCTACTCGGGAGACTGAAGCAGGAGAATCACTTGAACCCGGGAGGCGGAGGTTATGGTTAGCGGAGATCGCACTATTGCACTCCAGCCTGGGCAACAAGAGCGAAACTCCGTCTCAAACGAACAAACACACCCAGAATACCTGGAAATACTATTAATTATGCACTCGGACTCCTGGGATGAAGAAAGCTAACAGAGAGTTAATTTTCCTAAGGGTATTTTCGCTGGCATTAAGGAAAAAAACAGTGTACGTTCATTTCCCTTCATAGGAGGGTCTAAGATTTTCCAACATGTTCAAGATTTGTTCTCTAAAAATGGACCTACTAGCACCTCCTAACTACCGACACTTTCCTTAGCAAGGCACCAGTTTGTGTGGGGGCACTGGGAAGTCAAAGGAGTATTTATGTGATCATTGACACAGAATGCACAAACAGATCTCTGTCTGATGGATTTGAAGCCTCTCGAGGATCTGGACTAGCAGTCAAAGGGAAGTGAGGGGAAGCGGGTAGTGTGGGAGGATGAGGAGCAGGAGAGAGAAAAATCCCAATTGGGACTAGGTTCCAATCAAGCTCTCAAAATGCCCTTTCTGCTGATAATGGCCTCAGATATTTCACTAAACTGTATTTTACTGTTCTTTAACATTTTGACTTAAGAAATAGTGGTCTTCTTAGGGAGTCACAGACATGGAAAAACACAATACAATAAAAACTGAAATGAAGGAAAATCCAAATAACTAAAAGGAAAAAAATTATATCCATCACTTGCAAATTCAATGTGTTCAAAAATCACATTCTCCAAAAATCAGCTCTTGTCCCAACCTCCAATTTTGGACAAAGTATTTCTTTTTCTCATCCTCTGGTTCAAAACCTTGGGGTCTTCTTGGAGTCCTCTCTCTCCTTCAAGCCTTATAATAACTAGTTAGAACTCAAATTCCACAGATTCTTCCTTCAACATCTCTCACTGCATTCACTCAAGTAGTTTTTATTGTGTACCTACTGATGAGGAGATTCTGGTGGTACAACTGGGAGGGTAGTATGTGGAGATGTATACAGCAGCAGCTACTAAACTAGTCCACTAAATACATGAGTGGTTGAGAAAAAAGTGCGTACTACAAAGATTCTGAAGTATGAGATGCTGTCTGGCTGGGTTAATCAGGAAACACTTGCGCAGGGGTAGGGAACTCAAGCTGGGCCTTGACTCTCAGGTCTAACTTCGATTACACAGAGCTAGTGGAGGGAATTGGGAAGGAAAGCATTCAGGAACTATGAATAAAAGTGGCTGCCTAGAATTAAATGTCCAGGGAGCAGTGAAAAAAAAAGGCTGGGGTCAGGTAGTGGCAGGCTTTGAAGGCTTGCCCAAGAGGCCTTTAACCCTTAGGCTGCCAGGTCATTTCCCTCCCATCGCCTGCACCTTCTTTACAGCTGACACTTTCACCAGGAATCCAGGTACAAAACAAAGGTGGCAGCAGCTGCTTTTGTGATCAAAGGGTGTTCCTTCTGCATTTACATTTGTAGGTTGCTACTCTGAGTGACTGAACAGGAAGCTAGCTGGTCCCTTTAGCACTAACAAAGCTTGATTTAGGCTGAAGGATTAGAAAGCACATCTTATTTCTATAAAAGCTTCAACACTCTGTTATCCTTCAACAACCCTAACTAGGGCTGTGATCTAAGACTGACAATATTAACTTAATCCTTGTCAAATTCGTTTTCATTTTATGGCTTCCTTGCTCAAGGATCTACAATAACTCTTAGCACATATAATAGGTCATTCAAATCTCCCTCTGCCTGGAATCCAAAGTTATGCAGAATCCAACCCCACCAAACCTTTTCAACTTTTATCTGTTACTATTCCTCTGTATCAACTTTCTTTTCTTTTCTTTTTTTTGAGATGGAAGTCTTGCTCTGTCGCCCAGGCTGGAGTGCAGGGGCGCGATTTCCATTCACTGCAGCCTCCGCCTCCCAGGCTCAAGTGATTCTCCAGCCTCAGCCTCCTGAGTAGCTGGGATTACAGGCATGCACCACCACGCCTGGCTAATTTTTGTATTTTCGGTAGAGACGAGGTTTCACCATGTTGGCCAGGCTGGTCTCAAACTCCTGGGCTCAAGCGATCTGCCTACTTTGGCCTCTTGAAGTGTTGGCATTACAGGCATGAGTCACCGTGCCCAGCACCAACTTTCTTTTCTTAAGAGGGCTAAATTACAGCAGGGTTAGTGTTACAGTCTTAGATCAGCTGATTGAATTCAACTAAACAATAGTTTAGATCATTTTCTTCCGGAAAGAAACAAAATACAAATTTTGCAAAAACGTTTGTAAGAACTGAACAGTCCCAGTGGCTCATGCCTGTGATTCCAGCACTTCGGGAGGCTGAGATGGGAGGATGGCTTCAGTCCTGGAGCTAGAGACCAAGCTATCCAACATAGTGAAACCCTGTCACTACAATACAAAAATTAGCCGAGCACAGTGGCACACGTCCTGTTGTCCCAGCTACTCCGGGAGGCTGAGGCCGGAGGATTGCTTGAGCATAGGTCGAGGCTACAGTGAGCCATGATTTCACCACTGCACTCCAGCCTGGCAGACAGAGCGGGACCTTGTCTCAAAAAAAAAAAAAAGAGAAGAATTTAGAAGTCCTTATTCACGATAAGACATTCAAGATGTTTTTTCAAAATATGTTCTGAATTCAAAAAATCAGTAATTATTGTTTTCATATTGCATAAATGTGAAAGACTCGTCACAAATGACACTGATATAGTAATGTTCTGTATCTTGGTAGGGGGTTGGATTGTATAGGTATATGCATTAGTCAAAATCAGTGAATGTACACTTAAAGATTTATATATTTCATTGGATATAAATTTTACACCAAAATAAACTGTCAACAAACTCTAGTCAATGACATCCATGCCAAAGTGTTTAAAGGAAAGTGTACAGGTATCTGCAATTTAAATGGATGGATAGCTGTATGGCAAAGCAAGTAATATTAAATGCTAATGATAGGATAGATCCTAAGTGATGTATTCCTTATAAAATTCTTTATACTTGGCAGGATATTTAAAAATTTTCATAATAAAACATGAAGGAAAACGACATTATTAAGACACTGTACTTGTAAAGTGTAAACACTGATAATACACTACATTTCATAAAATTGTAAGAAGTTTGGTGGCAACACCAGGTATTTGCTCCTTGATGCTTCCAAATTATCCTGCACATCCCTCTTATAGAATGGTTGCCTCTCCCAGCATACTATACGTTCCCGGTGGGCACAGATCTAACCTAATTTGTATTTATATTCCTTAGGCTTTGCATCATGTTTGGGGAATAATATGTGTTCAACAATAGCGGCATGACCGAATCAAAGTGGAATACTGCTAACGAACAAAGTATTTTATTTCTAGCAGATTGACTATTCTTTTCTTACACATTCTAAAGGTTAATACGCTCAATTTGCAAGAGTAATGTGTCCTTACTTCTCTCCAAGCATGCGAAATTTCCAAAATTTTTTTAAACTACCCATTAGATAATTTTATATTGTTACTTAAACCCAAGATCTGAAGCCTTCCTAACATTCAATAACTTTTTAGTGGATTTTTTTTTCCTAGAAGAGCAAAGTCTCAGAACTCCACGGAAGCCTGGAAATTGTTTTATTCTAATTTTAGATAAGCTGTCTGAACTAAGAGATCTCTGAACTTGTCAAAAGCAGGAAAGTGGGGGTCTAGGAAGAAGATAAAAACAAACGCCACATAAAACGTCACGGAGCAAACTAATCAAGAACTTTGGCAAGAAACGGAGAGAAAGTCTTAAGGAGGACACCCAGAACATCTCCAACTCCTCCTGGCCCGACTCCTCGCCTCCTCTTAATTCCAGCCAGTCAGAGCGCGGGGCCATCCGCCACTCCCAGGATGCCACGCGACGGGAGCGGACGCTGCGAGGATGAACCTCCACACGTCAACCTCCCACAAACAGCGTGGCTTCGTGGCGTGAGCACCCGGTTCGGACGTGAACGCCTGGGTCCGAGTCCCAGCTCCCCCTCCTGCGTGGTCTGCAGCCCTGCGCAAGTCCTCTTGCCTTCGCTGAGCCTCAGTTTCCTCATCTGTAAAATGTAATAATTCCCTATAATTGGCTATAGGGAGATGAGAAGTGTAAATGGTTTTAAGGAAGACACAGGCAACTCTCCAACTTGTTACGGCTCCGAAGCTCGCGGTGCTCACTAACCAGCCTTGAGACCAATCTCTCAAAGTCACCCGCTCCTCCTTTCCCGCCCGGCGCCTGTACTGAGGCCGCTCCCTCCTGTTGGTCCCCATGCGGAAGGCGCGCGGCGCCGTCTGCCGTACCTGCAGCCACCTGGTCAGCGGGGCTCTCTTGTTGACCCATGACGAAGTCGTGCACGAGGCCCCATAGGGCGCCCGTAGGCGCCGCCGCCTCCAGAGCCGTGGCGGCGGCCATGACGCGAACAAGAGACCGTGGGAGGGGATATGGGCGGTGGCAAGAGACGGGCCTCTCCGCGCATGCGCCTCCCGAGGCAATCGCGGGGAGAAGGCCAAGGAGGCGGGGCGCACCGGGTCACGTGCCTGCCGGCTTCTAGCCAGGCAGTTCCAGGGAGGGGCGGGGCCTGGAATGGGGCGGTGGCACCGAGAGGGAAGGCGGCTGCTGGGCACGCAGCCGGAGGCCATTGAGGGCGAATAATTCCCGGCCCGTCTCCCCGGGAGACGGGCGGCGGGGCGGGCACCTGGCTGGGTGGGGAGAGGGGCGGTACGCACCACGGGGGAAGCCAATGAGAAAATCAGGCCCAGCCCGAGGGGGCGGTGCTGTCGGTCACATGCGCACCTGGGGCGGGTGGTGGCGGCGTAGCGCGCACCGCGAGCCGGCGGTAGGGAGCGGGGCCGGCCTGGGGCGGGGTTAGGCAGGTGAGTGACAGGCTCCAGGGGGCCGGCCCCTGCCTGGAGCCCCGAGCGACCGGGAGTAGCTGCGGCGGTGCCCGCCCCCTCTCTCCGCCCCTCCAGCGGAGCTGGTCTCCGGCCGGGCACCGTCGCGGGCCCCCCTGGCCCGGCCACCTGGGACCGTGCTAGGGAGTCTGCCACCTCCCTCTCTCCCCTGGCCCGCAAAGTTTTGGCGGAGCCAGCGCGGGGGCTGAGTGCGCCCCCGGGGGGAGATCGGGGAGCGCCAGATGTCGGGCGGCCGGAGCCGTTGACCCGGGACGCCGCCGTCCGGGGCAGGAGCGCGGAGCAGCCGACCACCTCGCCGCCTCCGGTGCATGGGGACTGGCTGAGGAGCCAGCATGGGCAACTGCGTGGGGAGACAGCGCCGGGAGAGGCCGGCAGCCCCGGGACACCCCCGCAAGCGAGCAGGTAACGACGGGGAAGGGAGCAGGGCCTCGGGCACCCCGCCAGTTGTCCCCCTCCTCGCCCGAGCTCTGGGCTTACCGATAGACTCCCCACTGGTGCTGGCGCTTGGGTTTCCCCGATGGGCTGCTCCGCAACCAGACGGGGCCGCTCCCCAGCGCCGGGCGGCCGGGGGAGCTGAGTTGGGGCAACTGCGAGCGCTGAGCCGGCTGGGCGACCAACTCTCTCCAACTGGGAAGCTCCTGGTGGGGGTGGGGGCAGGAAATGTTTGCAGACCGCAGCGGGGCCGACGGATTGGGAGGAGGGCCCGGGGCGAGGGCGCCGCTGGCCTGGCAGCTCCGGCCGGGGTCGGACACCGGCCCGTCGGGGCACGGCGCGGGCAGCCAGGCGTCCCCAGAACTCGGAGCGAGCGGAGCGAGAACAGTCGCTCCTTCCAAAGACTGTGTCATTATCGGGCTGCAGATCGTGTCTGCCGGAATCCGACTTGCAAAGCAGCGCAGGACTCTGGGAAAGAAATCTTTATTTTTCCCGCAGGGGTTTTTAGAGCCTCTCGGCCGTCTGGGAGTCTATAAAAGAGTGGGTGCGGGGTGAAAGTCACCCTCGGAATTGTTGGGATCCTTCCTAGCTGTGGGAGTGAGATCGCTCGCTGGTGATTCTCGAGGCCCGGGCAACCCTTTCTCACTTTCATGGTACACCCCGCCTGCCCTGGCATTTCGCCCCGGAAAGAGGTCTGTCGGTCATTTTTCTGGGTCTTACACTCACTTCCTTCTTTGAGGGTGTTGCAAGGACCTGCTGGGAATAAAATCGTAGACTTGAGAGCTCAAAGGGACCTTCAGAACTTGTCTGGATTCCCGATGGACCTTTGTCCTCCTCTCCATGTCAAAGCCCAGGTCCCAAGAGATTGAGCACCTTGTCCAAAGTCACACAGTTAGTTAGGAGCACAGCTGGGGCTAGAACTCAGCCTCCTCTCCCACCCCATTGCCACATATCCCCTTATGTAAGAGGAGCCACAGGCAGAGTTGTTAATGAAGTGGAAACTCTAGTTGGAGTTTCCTGTCTCCCTTGACACCGAAGGTGTGTTGCTTGGGTTGCGGAAACTGGGAAGGAAGATGGGGGAACCAGGGGAAGCAGGGAAGGATGTCTGTGTGATGGACAGGATGACTTGTGGAGGAAGAAACGTGTTTTTATGGGAAGGATGGAGTAAAACTTACTGAAATTCTTTTGTCTGAAGGTAACTCTGCCCATTCTTCTGACTGAGGAGAGATGACTCAAAACCAAGGACTGGCTTGCTTTCATTCATTCATTTGTTCAACAAATATGTGTTCAGTCCCCATAACTGATTAGCAGCATTTTTTGCTCTTGACAACTGTCTCCCACGAGACATTCTCCCCCTTCCTTTCTTGGCATCAGACTGTCTTGGTTTTCCATTCTGAACACCCCTTTCCACCATCACCTTCTAGGTGGGGGGCGCACTGGTGCTTCAGTTTGACATTCTGTTTTTTCTCTCATTACACTCCCTCCCAGAGAAATCTTGTTCAGTCTCACAACTCTTTGTCCATTGGGAAGACCCCTATGCTTAATCTTCAGCTCTTCTCTCTTGAACCCCAGAACCCCATCTCTAGATGCCCACTGGACACTGCGATATAGATATTCCCAGATTTGACACTTCCAAAACCAGGCTCTGCATTGCTCCCTGTCCACCAGCTTTCCTTCTTTACTCATGTTCTTCCAGCTGCCTAACTTTAGGCTGTGAAGAGCTCTCTCTCTCATGACTTTCTCTGCTTCCTTGTCACCTGTCTCTCAGCCAGCCAGCCACTGGGGTCTGCTGGCTCTTCCTTCCACAGGTCTTGCGAACCTGTCCCTTGCCACCCCACTTCATACCCTTCTCACCTCAAGTCAACCCTTGTCTCAGGCTGAAGTGAGGTAACCCCCCAAAGGCAACTTCATCTTCAGTCATTATCCAGTCCTACACACAGTTGTCCCCTTCGAAGACATTTGTTAAAATAACTTCTTCCAGATTTTATAGTTCTGTGTTCAAAATATTTCTGTACTTGGCCAGGCATGGAGGCTCACGCCTGTAATCCAGCACTTTGGGAGGCCAAGGCAGGCGGATCACCTGAGGTCAGGAGTTGGAGACCAGCCTGGCCAACATGGCAAAATATAATTTTTATATTTTATAAAAATATAAAAATTAGCCAGGCATGGTGGCAGGCGCCGGTAATCCCAGCTGCTCGGGAGGCCGAGGCAGGCAGAATTCCTTGAACCGGAAGGCAGAGGTTGTAGTGAGCCGAGATTGCGCCATTGCACTCCAGCCTGGGTGACAGAGCGAGACTCTATCTCAAAAAAACCCAAAACAACAATAACAACAAACACCTTTCTGCACTTTCCCACTCCTACAAGTACTTTAACTGTCAAGGCCAGTCCTTCCTTTTAAGTCCTAATTTCTTTCCCTTCTCTGACATTAAGACCACCAGTGTTTGCTCGTGCCGTTTCCTTCTTATTGAGAGTGTTTCATCCCTTGGGTTCACTTCAAGTGCCGTATCTTGTTTGAAGCACCTTGCCTGACAAGTCTGCCATTTCCCCCTCCCTCCGCACTCCACCACACACACCCCGTGGAAGTGATTGCTCCTTCTGAGAACTCCTGCAGACACATTATCTATGCCACTTACTTAACAATTATGTACTCCGTATTATTAGTCATGTCTTTGATGTTTACAGTCTTTTATCAGCAACTACATTGCAAGCCTCGAAGACCTGGGTTCTGTCTTATCCTTGTGTATATGTCTCTCTCACTCATATAGCCACACGCACACACATTCAGCACTTAACACAATGAGTTGTACAGAGGTAGCACTCAGTATTTGTTGATTTTAGAAAGCTAACTCAACTTCATCCTACCATCTGCATTTTTCATATATCTGCATTTTTTTTTTTACCTGCTAGTTTATCATTGCTTTAGTTCTGTGTGTCCTACTATGAATAGCTTTATTCATAAAGTCCAAAGCCGAGGGGAGCTCTGTAGATGACAAATTTGGTACAAGGGAAGGAATCCTTAACTCCACAGTGCACCTGGCATTCCTGTAACATCTGTGGCTTTTCCTTTGATAAGGATATAGTTTTATGTTATAAGACTAATGCCTAAAACTCCCCCAGTGCCACTGTAACTCTTACCTTCCTTTGGCACTAATGTAATGGGAAGAAAGCCTCAACAGGGAGCTAGGACCTGAGTTCTAGTCCTGGGCCTATAACTCAGTGACCCTGGGCAAGTCATCAAACCTTTCTGGGTCACTCTTTCAATAATCAGAAAGGGGGAGGGTTATACAAGATCATTAGAGCTGTTTTATCATCTTCACAAAGGCAGCTGTTTAAAGCTAGAAAGTTATTGAGGTGAAATCTTTATGCCTTGTAATGTCACCCTTTGTCCTTAGTTCGTCTTCTTAGTCACTTGGTAGGTAAAGCAGAGACACAATACTCTCTGGTAAGGGATTCTTGTCTTAGGAAGAAGGGAGGTGTCCTCTCGTCTCATCAAATTTTGTGATTGTCACTCATATGTGTGTGTGTATATATATATATATATTTGAGAGATAGGGTCTTGTTCTCTCACCCAGGCTGGAGTATGGTGGTGCAGTTATAGCTCCCTGCAGCCTTTAACTCCTGAGCTCAAGTGATTCTCTCCCCTCAGTCTCTCCAGTAGCTAGATCTACAAGTGTGCACCACCACGCCCAGCTAACTTTTTATTTTTTTGTAGAGATGGGGTCTCGCTATGTTGCCCAAGCTGGTCTCAAACTCCTGGCCTCAAGTAATCTTCTTACCTTGGCTTCCCAAAGTGCTGGGATTACTGGTGTGAGCCACTGCACCCAGCCTTAAAAATTTTTTTTTGGATTGTTACTCTTAATGCATCCCCAGTAGGTCTGTGTTCCTCTCCTTCAGGTGCTGGGTGGTTCTTGTGTGCTTCAGAGAATACTTGGGGATTTACTCCTTTGGTGGGGGATCTTGCCACCCCATAGATATACACTAGGTAGATAAATATCTCTGCCCATGAATTGGGTGAAGGAGCCTCTCCCCCAGCCACTCCAGGGAGAGGTAGAGGTGGTAGAACAGGCAAGTCTGTTGCCCAGCTCCACCCTTTGAGAATGTGGCAGGGCTGAAACCCAAATATCTGACTCTGTGATGTGCCAGGCGTATCCACTTACATTCTGGAATCTCAAGCTTGGGGTGGACAGACCCAGGGCCCTGTTTGGGGCTGGTTGGGCTTGGCACTGTGGTTGCGAGAGAGTCTGCTTCTTGTGTGGGCTGTGTGGCTATTCTTGAGGGAGTAATTGGGCAACTTCTCCATTTGCTCAGTAAATATTTACTGAGTGCCAAGCACCCTGCTGGCTGTGAACAGACATAGTCCTTGGCCACATGGAGCTTACAGTCTTGCAGGGGGCAGACAGTAAACACATAGTCATGCAAATTACACATGATCATACATAGAATTATGTAGTATTATATGTGCTGGTGACTCCTCTCACATTTATAATTTCAGCCCATTCTCTCCAGCTTCAGCCTTGGATATTCTACTGCCTGCTCACCACACTTGCTGTCTAAAAGGCTTCTCAGTTTAACATGTCCACAACAGAATGAACCCCCATCCCATCCCTGTACCTCCCAAAGTCTTTCCCATCCCAGTTCATGATGATTTCATCCTTCCAGTTGCTGAGGCCCCTAAAATTCTAGTCGTCCCTGACTTCTCCCTTTCGCTCACACCTCACATCCATTTAATCAATAAAGCCTATTGGCTTTGCCTTAAATATGTCCTGAACCTGACTCTGACCATCTCCACCACTTTCACCCTGGTCTAAGCTACCACTGGCCTATGAACTGACCTTCCTGCTTCCTCCCTTGTCTCCCGACAGACTATTTCCATCCCAGCAGTTTAGAGCATGAAGCTCTAAACTGTAAGTCAGATTTCATTACTCCTTTGCTCAAGCCTTCTTATGACACCCCATCTCATTCAAGAGTCCTTATGTTGGTCTGCAAGATATGATATGATTTTCACCTGCTTACCTTTCTTAAGCCATCTCATGCTCTCCATTGCCTTGTTCAACCCCCTGATATCTGAATGGGTCCCTCTCTCTCCTTGTCCCAGTCTCCTATTTAAGGAGTCAGACCCTCCCAGGCCATTTCATTTAAAATGATCCCCTTCCCTCTACCACCTGCTCTCAGCATTATCTACCTCCTTTTCCTGTTTTATTTTGCTCCATTGCCTGTGTCATCCTCTGACATTGGCTGTCTCCCCTTGCTCCATGTGGTCAGAGATATTTATTTGTTCACTCTGTGATACCAAGAGCAGTGCCTGGTAAATATTTGTTGGATAAAACTAGAGTTGGTGAAGTCTATAGAAAAGCATAAATGAACACATCTGATTGATCTCCTACCTTAGATGGGTGTTAAGGCAGGTATCTTAATGAAGGGACTTAAACTGCAACCTCAGAGTGGTGTTCTTTCTCTGGGACTGGCTTCTCTCTTGCCCCAGGCTTGGGTAAGTTCTCAGATACCTGGGATATATATGATTCCTGTGGTATGGGAGCCTCTTGCTGGCAGATACCAGGGCTGAAGCAGGAGGGCAAAGTGAAGCTCGCTATTGGGGTCCTAACGAGGCAGTAGCACCTTCTTGGCATTTTATGTGTGCACCTATGTCAGAGTGGACCCCCTCTCCCAGGCACACGTGATGTTTGTAGTCCTTAGCTCGCAGGGCAGGGATAGGGTGGCCTAATAGACTACAAGGCAGGAGGTCAGGTGATGTGGATTCCAGACCTCTCTTACCCATCAACTTGCTGGAGAATTTTTAGAATCATAGAATTTTAGAGCTGAAAAGGAACCTAAAGATTTCTATAATCTCTTTTTTCTTGCCCAGCCATTAGAAAGAGAACAAAGGTATGTCTATCCCCTGCCTAGTTCACAGAAACACGGTGCAACCTACATAAAAACTGCATGGGCTCCTTTAAGTTGTGAGTGTGTGGAGGTCAAGATATTATAGGGAAGTGATCGAGGTCAAGTGTATTCAAAAGAGAGGAGGTCTAGTCTCTGCCACTTTCTTGAATGGTAATCTTGAGCAGGTCATTTGTTTCTTGCTCAGTTGATCCTCCATTTTAAAAAGATAATATTTCCAGTTTACTTCAGAGAGATGTTGTGGAGATAAGATAAACTAATGGTGGTTTTAAAATTACTTTCATGGCTATACAGTGTGCTCAGATATGAGGTCGCAGCCCAGAGTTTCATCTGGCATTGGTGGAAAATGAAGCCTGGGGTCTCTGTTCCTTCCTAGTTGTTTGTGTGACTTTGGACAAGCCGCTTGATCTCTTTGAGCCTCAGTTTCCCCATTTGTGCAATGGAGTGACTGCCACCCCACTCACTTCTCAGAGAGGTTGTAAGATTAAAGCGAGACCCTGGATAAAAAGAGATTTTGTGAACTTGGAAAGTTTCTATTATTCCAAGCTACCAGGATTTTTACACACAAAAGCCATAGCCAGTGATTTTTCCCACTTACTCATTGAAGCTTACTCTTTTTAAGGAGCAGAGCTATAAAAGAAATGTTTAAAAACTATTTTTGGATGGAAATCTTTCTGAAATGAATGATACGCTTCTGAACAAAATATTAACATACAGCTCGGAAAGAACCTCCGGTTTGGGACTAGGGGTTGTTGAGTTCATACCGGTATGTACAGAGTGCCTGCTTGGTGAGAGTGGGACCACAAAAGGTTCTTTCTCTCAAAAGTGTTACCTCCCAAAGAGGAGAGCTGGGGTGAGGGAGGGAACTAGTGGTAGGCAGAGGGAAATTGCTGGGGGAGAGCCCATTCTGGGATTGCCTTGCCTCAAGGTTCCATGTAGCAACACTGGCGCTGCAGGAAGGCTCTTAAATCCTGTTCAAGGCTCTGAGTGGGAAGAGCCAGTCCTACCCGATCAGTTACTGTGCTTATAATAGTGTGAGGCCACAGGGCTTGTGAGACTCTAGGGCAGTGGGCCCCAAACGTCGTGGTTCCCAGCTGTTGTGCTTTGGGAGTTCATGTTTCCACCTACAATCTTTGCTCTGCCTTCTGCCTGGTAGACAGTAGTCACTTCTCTTTTTTTCTTTACTTTTTTTTTTTTTTTAAGTGTGGTTACCTAGATATGATGTAAAATTTACTTGTAACAGCAAATTTTTCAGTCTATAGTTTTGTAGCATGAGTACATTCTTTGTACTTACTGTTGTACAGCTATCACCAGTACCCATCTCCAGAACTTTTTCATTTTACCCAACTGAAACTCTTTACCCATTAAGCACTACCCCATTTCTTCCTCCCCCCAGCCACTGGCAACTGATATTTTGCTCTCTGTCTTAGAGTTTGACTACTCTGGATACCTCGTATGAGTGGAATCATGTAGTATTTTTCCTTTTGTGGCTGGCTTGTTTCGCTTAGCATAATGTTGTCAAGTGTCCATGGTGTAGCATGTGTCAGAATGTCCTTCCTTTTTAAGGCTGAGTAATATTCCATTGTATGTATATACCACATTTTGCTTATTCATTCCTCCATTGATGGATCCCTGGGTTGCTTCCACCTTTTGGCTATCGTAAATAATGCTGCTGTGAACATAGGTATGCAAACCAGGAGCAAAAGGTGAATGCTCTCTGAGTCTCTGCTTTCAGTTATTTTGTGTATATACCCAGAGGTAGAATTTCTGGATCAAATGGTAATTCTATTTTTAATTTTTTGAATAACCCCCCATACCACTTTCCTCAGCAGCTGCACCATTTTATATTTTCACCAACAGGGTGCGAGGGTTCCTGTTTCTCTACATCTTCACCAACACTTGTTATTTTCTGCTTTTTGTTGATTTGGTTTGGTTTGGTTTTATAATAGCCATCCTAATGGGTGTGAAGTGGTTTATCATGTGGTGATCATTTATGCTGGATTCAAAGAGCAGTCCCTCCAAATCTCTGGGAAAACAGACATCTGAGTGTGTTAGAATTGTGCATAGAGGCTGGGCATGGTGGCCCACACCTATAATCCCAGCACTTTGGGAGACCAAGGCAGGAGGATTGCTTGAGGCCAGGAGTTCAAGACCAACCTGGGCAGCATAGTGAGACCTTGTCTCTATTTTTTAAAAAATTGGCTGGGCACAGTGGCTCATGCCTGTAATCCCAGCACTTTGGGAGGCCGAGCTGGGCAGATCACGAGGTCAGGAGTTCAAGACCAGCCTGATCAACATGGTGAAACCCTGTCTCTACTAAAAATACAAAAAAAATTAGCCGGGCATGGTGTCATGTGCCTGTAATCCCAGCTACTCAGGGGGCTGAGGCAGGAGAATTGCTTGAACCTGAGAGACGGAGGTTGCAGTGAGCCGAGATCACACCACTGCACTCCAGCCTGACGACAGAGCGAGACTGCGTCTCAAAAAAAAAGAGAAAAAAAATAAGGAACCTGGCAGGAAAGAGGCTGGAACACCTTCAGCAAGGTATGGGGAGGGAGACTGAGGGGACAGGGATGACTCCTCGTTTGTACCTTTTTCCTCTGGAAGGCTTGGGACCAGGGGCAAAGGGTGAATGGTGCCTGGGCAGCTGGTCACTAACCAAGTAGCCTGAATCTTAGTTGCCAGCCTGCGCACTTGGAGTTTTGTTGTTTTTAAAGGCTCAGAGAGATGTAATTAGCAGCAGCTCACCTTTGCAGGGTGTTTGCCATGTACTAGGAGCATCACGTGCAGTATTTGGGTTAATCCTCACAACCACTCTATGGGTGGATTCTACTATCACCTTTTCACAGATGAAGAAGCTGAGCCGTAGAAGGGTAATGTCTGCTGCCTAAGGCCGCACAGCTTGTAAACTGCAGAGCCGGGACTGGAACCCAGGTGTTGATCTCAGAGCCCACGCTTTGGGCCAGTGTGTAGTTTATCCTCATGAGAATGGGAAGAAGAGAACATTTTTTTTTGTTTAGTTTTGTTTTTTAATGAGTTTATTGTTGAGCACCTTTAGGCACCCCCTTGCTGGATCCCTTCACAAACATCATCTTATTTGATTCTCCCTATTTTACCTATGGGAACATGCCTACCTATTTTACATATGGGAAACCTGATGGCCAGGAAAGTGAATGGATTGCCAGTGGTTATGATGCAGAGCTGAAACTCAGCCTGAGGATGTTGATTCATTCCAGTGCTCACAGCTCATTCCATTGTGCTGTGAGCCCTGACCAGCTTCCACCCCACCCCCATGGAAAGAAGCTGGTAGGTCAGCTGTGAAGTCTGCAAAACTCCAAGGACTATAGCCACTGCCTTCCTTTCCCATTGCTGTCCCTTCCTCCTCTAATTTCCCCACCCCAAGACTACCACCTCCACACCTAGAAGTCATGTGAGTCCATCATCTTGGATCAAAGTGCTTGGAACATAGTAGGTGCTCAATAAATATGCGTTGACTGTTGTTTGAGGGCTGGGTGTGCTGGAGGCAATAGAATCTCAGCCAAGATTGTGTTCCTAAAGAGAAACACAAGTAGAATGCAAATATTATTGTTTCCTCCTCCTTCTCCCAGAGCAAACCTCCGCTTTCCAACACCCAGATGCCAGGGACTTGAAGAAAAGAGTGTCATCGCTCTGCAAACTTTGAATTATTCCCAAATTCCCAAAGGAAAAGAGGCACAGAGAGTCATGTTAGCAAAGTGCTTGCAGAATCGGGTGTCACTCTTTGTAATTAATAAGATTAATGATCTCTTGCTTTGCTCAGCATTTTGTGGTTTTCAAAATGCTGTCTCAAGTATTATATATCATTTGATCTCCTCAGCCATCCTGTTAGATAGGCAAGGCAGGACTCATTTTTCCCGTTTTATAGATGAGGACACTGAGACTTGGTGAGGATGTTAAGATACTCAAGGTTGGCCGGGCGCGGTGGCTCAAGCCTGTAATCCCAGCACTTTGGGAGGCCAAGACGGGCGGATCACGAGGTCAGGAGATCGAGACCATCCTGGCTAACACTGTGAAACCCCGTCTCTACTAAAAAATACAAAAAACTAGCCGGGCGAGGTGGCAGGCGCCTGTAGTCCCAGCTCCTCGGGAGGCTGAGGCAGGAGAATGGCGTAAACCCGGGAGGCGGAGCTTGCAGTGAGCTGAGATCCGGCCACTGCACTCCAGCCCGGGCGACAGAGCGAGACTCCTCAAAAAAAAAAAAAAAAAAAGATACTCAAGGTTATTGACTGAATAAGTGGCAGAAGCCATGGAGAGGGAAGTGGTTCCACTACTTTCTTTGCAGAGCCTCAGTTTCTGCATCTGTAAAATGGGGTAAGCGTACATCACTTAGAGTAGTCAAGCATGAAATGTGATTGTGTGTGTGATGTGATCAGTACAGTGCCCACACACGGCACAGGGGATGCTTAGATGGGGAACAACACAAAGCTCATTGTTCCGCTGATGACTTGTATTGTACTGACCATTGTTCCACCCCAACTTTTGGGAGGAGCAAGTATAGCCTCCCTAGTCCTCCCTGGTCACCTTCTGTTCTGGTCACCTTCTGGCTCATCCCCTGGAGTCAGAGTGCAATCACAAGGGCTGGCCATGAATTTCCTTTTTTTTCCCCCACCCTGAAACGGAGTCTTGTTCTGTTGCCCAGGCTGGAGTGCAATGGCACAATCTTGGCTCACTGCGACTTCTGCCTCCTGGGTTCAAGCGATTCTCCTGCCTCAGCCTCCTGAGTAGCTGGGATTATAGGTGCGCACTACCACACTCAGCTAATTTTTTTGTATTTTTAGGAAAGACGGGATTTCACCATGTTGGCCATGCTGGTCTTGAACTCCTGACCTTGTGATCTGCCCGCCTCGGCCTCCCAAAGTGCCGGGATGACAGGCGTGAGCCACCATGCCTGTGCCTGGCCTTTTTTTTTTTTTTCTTTGAGACAGAGCTCACTCTGTTGCTCAGGCTGGAGTGCAGTGGTGTGATCTTGGCTCACTGCAACCTCTGCCTCCTGGATTCAAGTGACTCTTGTGCCTCAGCCTCCCAAGTAGCTAGGATTACAGGTGTGTGCCACCACACCCAGCTTATTTTTTTGTATTTGTAGTAGAGATGGGGTTTCAACATGTTGTCCAGGCTGGTCTCGTACTCCTGGCCTCAAGTGGTCCACCCACCTCAGCCTCCCAGATTGTTGGGATTACAGGCATGAGCCACCTTGCCCAGCCATGAATTTCCTTTTTTTTCCCCCACCCTGAAACGGAGTCTTGTTCTGTTGCCCAGGCTGGAGTGCAATGGCACAATCTTGGCTCACTGCGACTTCTGCCTCCTGGGTTCAAGCGATTCTCCTGCCTCAGCCTCCTGAGTAGCTGGGATTATAGGTGCGCACTACCACACTCAGCTAATTTTTTTGTATTTTTAGGAAAGACGGGATTTCACCATGTTGGCCATGCTGGTCTTGAACTCCTGACCTTGTGATCTGCCCGCCTCGGCCTCCCAAAGTGCCGGGATGACAGGCGTGAGCCACCATGCCTGTGCCTGGCCTTTTTTTTTTTTTTCTTTGAGACAGAGCTCACTCTGTTGCTCAGGCTGGAGTGCAGTGGTGTGATCTTGGCTCACTGCAACCTCTGCCTCCTGGATTCAAGTGACTCTTGTGCCTCAGCCTCCCAAGTAGCTAGGATTACAGGTGTGTGCCACCACACCCAGCTTATTTTTTTGTATTTGTAGTAGAGATGGGGTTTCAACATGTTGTCCAGGCTGGTCTCGTACTCCTGGCCTCAAGTGGTCCACCCACCTCAGCCTCCCAGATTGTTGGGATTACAGGCATGAGCCACCTTGCCCAGCCATGAATTTCCTTTTTTTTCCCCCACCCTGAAACGGAGTCTTGTTCTGTTGCCCAGGCTGGAGTGCAATGGCACAATCTTGGCTCACTGCGACTTCTGCCTCCTGGGTTCAAGCGATTCTCCTGCCTCAGCCTCCTGAGTAGCTGGGATTATAGGTGCGCACTACCACACTCAGCTAATTTTTTTGTATTTTTAGGAAAGACGGGATTTCACCATGTTGGCCATGCTGGTCTTGAACTCCTGACCTTGTGATCTGCCCGCCTCGGCCTCCCAAAGTGCCGGGATGACAGGCGTGAGCCACCATGCCTGTGCCTGGCCTTTTTTTTTTTTTTTCTTTGAGACAGAGCTCACTCTGTTGCTCAGGCTGGAGTGCAGTGGTGTGATCTTGGCTCACTGCAACCTCTGCCTCCTGGATTCAAGTGACTCTTGTGCCTCAGCCTCCCAAGTAGCTAGGATTACAGGTGTGTGCCACCACACCCAGCTTATTTTTTTGTATTTGTAGTAGAGATGGGGTTTCAACATGTTGTCCAGGCTGGTCTCGTACTCCTGGCCTCAAGTGGTCCACCCACCTCAGCCTCCCAGATTGTTGGGATTACAGGCATGAGCCACCTTGCCCAGCCATGAATTTCCTTTGATTTGTAAAATCTGAGGTCTGTCAAAGAGAACATCTATAAGATAGTTTTCCTTTGGTGACAGGTGATTATGACAAATGTTTTATTCATTTAGTACCAATTTACATGTTATTATCCTAGCTCCTCCAAATAATTAGCTATGTAACCTTGGGCACGTTATTTTGAATTTTGAGGCCTCAGTTTTCTTATCTGTGAAATGGAGATAACGGTGTCTACTCCATAGGGTTGTCATAAGAATTAGATGAGTTAAAGCACATCAGGTCTTGAGAATGGTGCCTGGGACATATTACCTACTCAGTAAGCATTAGTTATTATTTTTACTATTCTCACCATGCTTGATGCTCTGTTAAAGACAGCTGCCCCCAGCCTTATACTTCCCCCATGTTGAGATATATAGCCAGTGAAGTTCATATGCAAAACCTGACTTCTTCATTGTGTCCTGGGTTATCTACTGTTCAAACCATTCAGTCAGGAAGGCAAATCCGAAGCAAGTTGCAAGATAGTGTGGTTATCATAGAGATAGCCTTGAATCCAGCTTGAATCAACTCTCATTAGTAACAAATCATTTGCAACACACCCTACATACAACTCTTGCTGATCTCAGCAACAACCAGAGGCTACTTTTCTAGGCTATCTCCACATAGATGGAAACATTTCTTGCCAGTAGGTCAAGGCTGTGAGTGCCCTCTGTTTGCGGTGGCCCATCTTGAGCTTGGCAGAACATCTCTGAGTCCCCAGGGCTTCCTTCCTGGAGCTTTGTGCGTTTCTCTGATACACATTGTGAGCCGCAGATACCTCCTCTGTGAACTTCCAAGATGCTGCTGATAAACGTCCACATCAGAGCCTCTTTCACACTTGATGAGCATCCCTGCATGCCTAGATTCAAAATTACTGTTTGATTTCTTGTATACTGCTACTGATTGCACACTGACTGTGCAGCAGGCACTGTAGTAGGTACTCACACACATCTCATCTAATCCTCCTGATAGTCCGCTGAGGTAGAGATTCTCCTTTAGGGGAGAGGTTCAGTGATGTTAACTGTGTGTACGGGGGTTGGGGGACACAGAGTGAGAATGAAATATTTGGGGTATCAGTCTCAGGTTCCTTCCATGCAATACCCACCTCACTGTCAACTTCAACAGAGGACTCCCTGGGCCCTAAACAGGTATTGCTGGTTTACTGATGTCACTGCCACTCATGATTAGCAAATAGACTACTTCTGCCAGTTCTTGCACTATATATCCGAATGTGCCAGAAAGTACACTTTGTGACAACCTTCATGGATTTGTCCGTCCTTTCCCCTCATCTCACCCCCGACACAGTGTCTGGGACACAGACCACACTGTCCTCTGTTACATGGGATACTACACATGGCATTGATTTTTTTTTTTTAACTTAGTGAAAGCGCTCTGTTCCCCCAAAATAGACTGTCACATGGATGAGCATTTCATTTCCCGAGCCTTCACAGCAGCTCCAGGAATTGCCATCACTGAAATCAGTATCATTTATTAATCTCCTACCATGTGTGTGGTGGGCACTCTACTGGATTCTTGACATCACTGTTTACAGTTTTCACATCTACTCCGTAAGGGCAGGCCTCATTTATGTCCATTTTACAAATGAGGAAACTGAGGCTGTGAGGGAGTGTCGAGACACTTGCTCATGACAGTGGAGGGGCTGCTGTTTGAATCCTGGGAGTTGTATCCTGGGGGCTTACACCTTAGCCACTATGAGAAACTGCCTCTCAATATTTACTACATTGGCCTTATCCCAGGCACTGTGTTAGGGGAGGGGAACGCAGCATGGAGAGTCAGTTCATCTCCTCAAGGAGTTCAGAGTGATGGACTGAATAATACTGGAGTGGTTTTTATTTTTTCCAAACCTATTTCCACATGCCCCCACCCCTGGCCCCTGGCTGAGGCAGCAGATCCATAACACACAGAGCCAAGGGTCCAGGGGAGCTGAGGAGGCAGTTCCTGGGGGGACAACAGTGCTTTGCACTGTGTATTTACACCCCAGGCTGACTCCTCTGTTTCCTCTTTGCCCTTTTCCCCTCTACTCTCATATCAGATCCACAGAGCCAAGAGCTCATTTAGGTCTGGCTCAGTGTGATAGTCTTACTGTTGCCTGGTCCATGTCTGGCTACTGAGGAGACAGGAGGCCTTATTTGGCCATAACTTATTGCTATGATGACTTTTTATAAGGCCTGAATGGCATTTCTTAGAAACCCACATGCTATATGCACTGTTATTTGTGCTCTCTTCCTAGGGGCAGGATGGGCCAGTCTTCGGGGTCAGTAGGCAAAAGACCCTGGGCCTTTAATCTGCAGCTGACCCCTCCTATTTTGCAGCTGAGCCTAGCTGTGTCCTGCTGTGACACATGTCCCATGGAATATTCAGGGCCTAGATATCTGATCCATCACTGAGCACCAAGCACTTTTTCTACAACCCTGGACAGAAGTGTTCAGCCCGCTGCTTTTGACAGTACCATTCCTTGAGCATTTGTCTGTGATGGGCCATAGCCCAGAGCAAGTGTGCAAGGAGAGACTTCTACCCAAAGGCCCTGTCCTTCATGTGTCTGGCCCACCCTCTGGTGCTAGTTTTTGGGTAGGGATGGATGGGGACCCCTTTTGTAGGCTGTACCTGGGGCCTCAATTCTAGAGATTATCTCTTTTTCAAAACTCGTGAGGTTGGCAGGCTTGCACAGAATCCTTCCTTACCTTTTGGGGGAAGGGAATTGGTATTGCTGGGGAATTCAGCTGGAAGAACTTGGGACTGGTTCAGAGGGGTCAAGCCACTGTCTGTGGTCTGCTCTGCACAGAGGTGGTGCTGGTATCCGATCCAGGAAATCTGACTCCCTTTCCTGTGCCCTTTCTAAAATTCCACCCTGCCTCATTCCTGCAAATGTGTGTGCACATATGATACAAGTATATCTCATCATCCAGATGGCTTATGGTCTACTTGGGAGAGGAAGCAAAGACAAATAAAGGTGTAATACCACTTCAAACAAGATAACATGTAGACAAGTGCTAAGTCATACAGTGTAGACAAGTTGAGACAAAGGCAACGTGTAGACCCTTTTAAAAAGAGTTGGGATGAGAGAGGTCCCTGTGAACTCGAGTTACGGATGGGAAGATTTCTGAGGGTGGTGGTGGTACTCAAGTTGCTCCTTGGGGGATTGGGATAAGAGATATTGGGAATGAGTGGACATACTTTGTAGAAGGATTAGTGATTTGAGGAAAGGTGCAAGTTGGAGAGAAGCAAGCCGTACAGTCCTCTTTATTGTAAAAGTAAAGTGTGCTCACGTAAAAAATGTGAACGATATGAGAAAGCTCAAAGAAGAAAATCTTTGTACTCCTACTGCCCAGACAGAGTCTCCATTCTCATTTGGTGTTTATCTGCCTGTTTCTTTTTATTTAGAGATAGGGTCTTATTCTGTTGCCCAGGCTGGAGTGCAGTGGAGCTGTTATGGCTCACTGCAGCCTTGAACTCCTGCGCTCAAGTGATCCTCCCACCCCAGCTCCTGAGTACCTAAGACTACAGGTGCGGACTAATTTCTGTATTTTTTATAGAGACGGGGTCTCGCCGTGTTGCCCAGGCTGGTCTCAAACTTCTGGCCTCAAACACTCCTCCCACCTCGGCTTCCCAAAGTGCTGGGATTACAGGTGTGAGCCATTGCACCCAGCCTCTTTTTCTTTTCTTTTCTTCCTTTTTTTTTTTTTAAAGGCATTAAGATCAAATCTATTGTGTCCACCAAGATTATGGAAGATATCGAATAGTATATGGGGACGCTTAGGTCAAAGGGAACCACTGTTGGTTCTTGCTCAAGGGGTGCAGATGGATGTTGTTGTTTGAGAAGAGGTACCCGACATCTGTGAGCAGGCAGGACGGGAGCCTAGGACGAAGCAGTGGCTTTACCACACCAGACTTGGGACTCTTTCATTACCCACTGCGTGTGAGTCTCAGGTTTACCGTTCTCCACTGCTGCCCCGGGGGCTCAGAGGAAGAATTTCTCCTGAGTTGTCTCAAAAGCTGGTTCCCCACCTGCCACCCTCATACCTCCCCATCCCCAAAATTCCTCTTTTTTCCATTTACCACCTAGTTTCTGAAGCAGTTCTCCTCCCCTAGAGTTGTTGGGGACACAGCAGGTTTTGCCACACCACAAACCTTTGCTGCTGCATGAGGTCATTTCAGGGGAGAAACTATATATAGCGGAGGACTAGCATCAGGACAGCTCCACGTTGTTCAGGCCGGTTAGCATCGCCCTTCCTCTGATGCAGGCAGGGTCACCTCAGATTCAGCACTCATCCAGTGGGGGTGTGGTCAGGAGTCCCGAGGAACCAGGGCAAGGTCGTCTTATCTTCATTGCCCTCTCTGTGTAAGCCCATGAATCTCTGGTTCCTCATCTGAGTAATGAAGGAGTTGGTCTGGGAGGGGAATTTTGTACCGTTTTCCTTTTTTCTGTTTTTTTTTTTTTTTTTTGAGACAGAGTCTCGCCCTGTTGCCCAGGCTAGAGTGCAGTGGTATGGTCTTGACTCACTGCAACCTCTGCTTCCTGGGTTCACACCGTTCTCCCGCCTCAGCCTCCCGAGTAGCTGGGACTACAGGCGCCCGCCATCACGCCCGGCTAATTTTGTTGTTGTTGTTGTTTGTATTTTTAGTAGAGACGGGGTTTCACCGTGTTAGCCAGGATGGTCTCGATCTCATGACCTCGTGATCCGCCTGCCTCGGCCTCCCAAAGTGCTGGGATTACAGGCGTGAGCCACCGCGCCCGTCCTTGTACCGTTTTCCAAAGCTACTTGAACCCTTTCTGGGGTAAGCTTACAAGGTAGCTTGATATATACAACCAACTGGGTACTGTGCTGGTTGAAGCTAGAGAGAACGACCCCCCAGAGGGTTCCACGTATGTCCTGGGGTCCTACAGAGCACACAGTTTGAAAACCACTGAGCAAGCTGATCCTCTGAGATTTCTTTCAGAGAGTCTGGCCTCATGCGTAGGATCTGGCATAAATAACACATAAGTAGGGTTGCAAGCTCTATGACCTTTGGAGACATTGATGGGCATCTTGGGTAGCCTGGGGGTGTGGCATAGGGACAGATCTCAGGGCAGAGTCTTCTGGAGCTGGGGCAGCCAGGCAGTGGCACAGTTTGCAGATGCAGTTGGACTTGCTGGCCTGCATGTTGGAAGGGCTGTTTCTTTTTCTGTCTACTCCTGCCTGCCTTTCTTTTTAGCACTGGTTTACCCCAAAGAAGAGATGAAAATGAGGATTTAATGCATTTCAGGCAAGCAAAGAGCATTTAATTTAAGTTGCCTGAGGCTGAATTACACATTTTATAGAAAGAGTATTTGTCGAGCACAGTGGTGCCTTTGGCAGATATAGGAAAGCCAGAATGTGGGGCCAGTTTTTCTTCATTCAGCAAGTATTTGTAGAGCGCCAGCTTTGTATTCCTGGAGAAGCAGAGAAGCACAAGGGAGATCCCAGCTGTGTTAGAGCTCCTTGATTGCAAGTAGCAAACCAACTGAATCCATCTTAAGCAAAAAGGGCGCTTTATGATAGGGCTTCGGGGATACTCAGGACCCCACAGGCAGGGTTGCTGCCTGGCCTTAAGTAGGGATTAGAAAAACCTTGTTAGATTCTCCCTTCTCTCTCAGCTCTGCTTCTCTTTGAGTTTCCTTCACTTCTCTGCAGCCTGGCTTCCCCCTCCTGAGCCCACACGGTCCCAGCCACACTCACATGTACTGAGATCTCCCAGTCCAAAGTCCATATTCCCATGGGAGAGAGAGAGTCTGGTTGGCACAGCCTGTGTCACATCTCTACCCTCAGTCTGCTCAGCTCCAGCCAGGGGATGGGGTCACACGTGATGAAACAGGTCTGGCAGGAGCCACTCCTGATACCGTGCAGATCAGAGGCAGCTCCGAACAGGGGAACTTTGACAGCACAAAGCCGGGTGCTCCTTGAGGCTTTGATGAGGAGCTCTGGTCCCAGGGAGGAAACTGGGTTTATGTGGAACATTTAATAGCCACATAAGGAGACAGTGAAAGAAGTGACCCTCAGCAGAGCCTGCGTATTGCCAAATACATGGCTTTTCCAGCTGGGGCTGTCAGACCGGCAGGGGACATGGGTTCCCCAAGCCTGGTGTCAGCGGGAGCCCCTCCAGGTTCGCTCAGGAGAAAGGGGCTTTGTTGGAAGGATTTTGGCAGGGCAGCCTGGCCTCCTGGGAGCTGGGTCTGGAAGGCAGGCAGGAGTGGAGGCAGCCCTGACTTTGGGGAGCTGTGTGGCCTCTCTGCTTTTGTCTGAGCATCTGCTCCTGTCCCCTCTCTTACAGAGGACCCAGGCTTCTCCTCTTACGTGTCAGCATGTGCCATGGTTGAACATACCAGTGCCTCTGTGAATGGCTTCTCTGGGTCACAGGCAGCTAGTGCGGGACTGGACCTCGTTGACTGGGAGGCTGCCCCTTTCAGGGCTTTGGGTAGGGCAGGCATTAGAAACCCATCTCCTCAGCCGGGCGCGGTGGCTCACGCCTGTAATCTCAGTACTTTGGGAGGCTGAGGCGGGCGGATCATGAGGTCAGGAGATCGAGACCATCCTGGCTAACACGGTGAAACTCCGTCTCTACTAAAAGTATAAAAACTTAGCCGGGCATGGTGGCAGGCGCCTGTAGTCCCAGCTACTCGGGAGGCTGAGGCAGGAGAATGGTGTGAACCCGGGAGGCGGAGCTTGCAGCCGAGATCGTGCCACTGCACTCCAGCCTGGGTGACAGAGTGACTCCATCTCAAAATAAAAAAAAGAAACCCATCTCCTCGCATCTCCGACAGTCAGGGGATGCTGTTCTGTGGACACTGGAGAGCCACGCCTGGACAGCTGGGGGAAGCGGGGACCAACCTGCACCAAAGCCAGGGTGCAGGGAAGGGAGGGCAGTAGGACGTGGGGCCTGAATGGCACCTCGGATGCTGGCTGCAGGGCAGGGCTGTGGAGGTGTGAGGAGCCACAGGGAACCTGTGACCAGGGAGAGTCAGGGCACCTGGGAGGGCATTGCTGGACTCCAAGGATGGCAGGGGAAGCTGGGAAACAGGTAGGGCAGGATAGAAGACAGGGAGACCACCTGGGAGGCTGGTGGCACTCCAGGCAGCAGGGGAGGGTCAGGAATGGAAGTGCAAGGGTATGGACGATCCTTTCAAGAAGGAGGTCCCGAACTTTGGCAACAGTCTGGCTGAAGCAGAGCAAGGGTCCAGTGATAGGGGCACTGGGGAGGGGCCTGGCACAACCTGGCTTGAGGAAGGAGAGAGATGGGCAGCCAGAGGAATGGAGTGCCGCTGGAGAGCCTGCTGGTGGTGGCTGAGGGTGGAGAGATCTGGGGACATTTACAGCAGGAAGGGAAGTCCCCGGTAGAGGAGGAGCTGCTGGAGAATGGGTCCTGGGCCCACCAGCTCTGCCCCTCAGCAGCCATGACAGTGGCCAAGTCGCCTCAGCTCCCTCATCTTCAACGTGGGGACAGTCTCTGCCCAGTCCCCTTGCTGAGGTGTGGGGAAAGGCTGAGGTTGTGCATGTCACAGGGCTCTGTGCACAGGAAAGTCTCGTGCAGATGCAGGCAGCCTTGTGACCACGGTCGCTCATGGCATGGAGCTGCCCGGTGCCCCTCCGCGGGATCAGGGAGACTGCTTTTCTGGCCCTGGGATGTGACTGGACACTGGCTCCACCACAACCCATCTCCTGGGCATCTCGGGCTGGTGACCCTGCTGCCAACCGTGTTCCCTGTCCCTGGGGGTGAGTAGAGAACAGCAGTGCCCAGGCCTCATGTCTGAGGGTCTAGGAATGTCCGCGTAGGCCTAGGATCCCTTCACCCACACTGGCTTCTGAGATCCCCTGGTGGTGCTGTGTGTGTGGAGACCAGCAGCAGGGCGGAGGCAGGAGCGAGGTGACTGTGTTCTCCTTCCTGGGCAAGCAAAGAGGCCATAGGGGATGTGGTTGAGTGGGGACAGACACACCACATTTACTTCCTAGTGTGGAACTGGAGGGGCGGCTCTGAGAATGGTGTTAGCCTCCTTGGCCTGTTTCCCAGAGAGAAAATCTTGGAGTGCTTGTTTCAAAGATACCAGGAAAGTGGGGAATGCTGAAACCTGCATCCTGTTTTGCTGCTGGCCTAGGGAAGAGGACCTGGATGGGAACAGTAGCTGGTGGCAGAGACTGGAGTACTGGCTGCCTCCTGGGGCCCACAGAGCTGGGGGAACCAGTGGAGGGTTGAGGCGAGGACCTGAGGTCAACGGGGGAGAACCTGTGGCTTCCTTCCTCTTTGGTGCCGACCTTACTCCATCCAGGACTGCCTGGCAGCCTGGTTCCTTCTTCCTAGCTGCCCGTCCCCAAGGACACAGCCCGCTGTCCTCTGCCGTTCACATCCCACTTTTCCTGTATGAGCCATGCCTACCCATCTGAGGCTGCCTCCAGCTCACCTGCAGCTTCCTTTCTCCAGGAAGGCCTGGCTTCTATGTGTCTTCCTTGCCCTCCAGCCTGTTTGCCTATTTCTGTTCATTTTCCCTCCGTGGAGCCTCTGGCAGAGCTGCCTGCTCTCTTCAACCCCAAGCCAGCTTTTGTCTTCTCCTGCCTGCTCGTTTCCAATCACAGGGGTTGGAAGGGGTCTCAGACCCCTTGGAGCATTATTTTTTCTAAAGTGCAGCAGCTGTGCATCTCCCTGGCCTGCCCAGCTGTTCTTGTCCTTGACTGGGGAGTTTATGTCACTTGTGACAATAAATAGGAAATTAGAATGAGAGGGTTGCCAGACTGCCCTTCCAGCTGCCTGAATTTCTGTTGGGAAACAAGGAGAGAAATAAGCACAATAAGGCTAACACTTAGAAGTACCTCCCATGTTCTCTTAATGTTTTCCAGACGTAGTACCAAACCTTTTCCATGTATTATCTCATTTAATCTTTGTAGTAACTCGATGAAGTAAGTTATATGATCATCCTCTCACAGCAAGGGACACAGAGGCCCAGAGAGGTTGTGTAATTTGCCCAACATCATCAATGAGTAAGTGGCAGAACCAGACCAGAACCTGTATCAGTCTGACTCCCAGGGAGAGTGCCCTGGGCACTCCCAGGGCACTCTCCTAACCACTAGAGGAGGAGAGGGCCACGGGCCAGGCATCTCCGGAGCCCACTTGAACTTCAAGTTCTCCTTTTCTGCAGTTGCCTGTTGCAAATAATCATGTGCTCAAAGGAGCCTCATGGTGTCATTCTCAGAGCCATCCTTTATTCTTCTTTCTCTGTACCCCAAACAACAAAAAGAACTTTTGGATGGTAGAGGTTGTAGTATTTCTCTTTGCTTGGAGTCCCCTTACCAGCATCCCATTTTATAGTCTTCCATAAAGCTTTAAGAACTTCATCAGCCGGGCCCACTGGCTGACACCTGTAATCCCAGCACTTTGGGAGGCCGAGGCGGGCAGATCACCAGAGACTGGGAGTTCAAGACCAGCCTGACCAACATGGAGAAACCCCATCTCTACTAAAAATACAAAATTAGCCAGGTGTGGTGGCATGCCCGGGAGGCTGAGGCAGGAGAATTGCTTGAACCCAGGAGGCGGAGGTTGCGGTGAGCTGGAGATTGCGCCACTGCACTCCAGCCTGGGCAACAAGAGCGAAACTCTGTCTCAAAAAAAAAAAAAAAAAAAACCACTTCATCGACATTATCCTTTCAAATAAGGGGCTACAGAAGAATAAATAATAGCCTAATCTTGAGTTTTCTCTGATGATCTTTCCACTTAGATCATATTCCATTCTCTCCTGAGCGTGCTTGACATGCCCAAGATTCCTGTTCTACACATTCTGTATTGACGGGGAACATTTCTGCTCTTTGTGGTAAACGTTTTGTGTGCTATTATTGTCCATAAGTGGTGATTGTCAATTGGGGAGAGAGAGGGAGAATGAATCACAGTCTCTGGGGATTGGGGCAAGTGTGAAATTTGAAAAGCATATTCAGGATCATAATCTCATTTTAGATTTGGAAATATATATATATATATTTAAATGTAAACAATTGAAGAAAGTGGACTTGGACAAAATCTTGCCTGATATTACAGTAATTCTCAAGTGAGGCATAGCAGTTTTAGGTGGGGGTGTATATGGGAAGCCTATATATTGATTAAAAGGGGGTATGTGCTTTAAAAGGCTAAGAAACTGTCTCCCAACAAGAGACTGTATGTATCCTGTCATTCTGTCTCCCACAGCCCTGCAGGTGTTTACTGGAGGTCTCTGAGAGTGGTGCATACTATATAGGGCATCAAAAGACCCAGGGGCTTGGGGCAGGTGCACTAAACACCACTGGTTTGCTAACTGGGACCTTGTAGCTTAGTGGTTAAGATCACAGGTTTGGCTCAGACCATGGCAAAGTTTAAATCCCAGCTCTGCTGCTTTGTGGTAGTATTCCTTAACCTCTAAATGTCTCAGTTCTGTTACATAGATGGTGGTAGTACCTACCCTATCATGTAGCTGTGGTGATTATGTGGGATAATGCCTGGCACCTGGCTGGTAGTCAGTGACGGTGGATACTGTTTCTCACCCATCCTACCTGCTTTGTCTCAGTTGGATCAAACCCTCATGGGGCTCTGGGTGGCTGACCCAATGGCTTTGTCGAAATGAAAGTGTTTTGTGGTCCTGGAGGTCCTCCTGGTTCAAGGCTAATCTGAAGCATCTGTCTGCATAAAGCCCAGATGTGCATTGAGTTTCTCCATGCCCCTCCCCATGCTCGATCCTGGGTGTGCAGCTGAGCAAAACAGATACGGTCCTTCCCTCAGTCCTTCGCTCCGAGGTCCCACAGAATAATGGGGAAACAGATGATACTCAGGTAATCAAAAGGTAACACATACTACAAAGGTAAGAACAGGGTACTGGGAGAGAATTATGGGTTAGGAGAAATGAATTATTTTGGAGCGGAGGGTCAGGAAGCCTTCCCTGAAAAAGAGACACCTACGCTGACACCTGGAGGCTGGGGCTGAGGGAACCGTGTTTGTCTCACGTGTCCCCACCCCTGGCCAGGGCTGCCTGCTGGCCCGTGTAACACCTTTGGGTGAATTAGAGAAAGATGCCTCCTCTGGGCAAGGGCACAACTGGAGAGAGAAAGGGAAAGAAGCAAGTGGCCACCCTGGTTTCTGCCCTCGTGGGGTGAGGAGGTGTTTTCCCTTTCTAGGAGAAAGAGAGAGACCGTGTCCAGGACACTGTCCGGAGCTGCTAAGCTGGCCAGCAAGTGCTCAGAGTCTGGCTTCCATGGACTGTAGCTGGTGACTGTCTGCTGTGACCTTTTTCCCATAGCAGATATCTCTTCCACAATGTGCTATAAAGAGAGAGGACCACTAGGAGGGCAGGAGGGAGAGAGGAGGGAGATCTGCTGGGGAAGCCGGGCCAGAGACTGAGGCCCAGGGCCTGGCAGCTCCTGTCTCGCCTCCCTAGCACGAGTGCCTACGTGATGCTGAGTTCTATGCTAACCTTGTTATTTAATCTGGAGTGTTTTGTTTTGTTTGTCTTCTCACCTGGGACCCACTTTGCATTCCACAGGTAGGGGTGATGAACTCAATGCAAATGATGGTTGGTAAGGCAAGGCTTTGCTAGGTGGGCAGCTCCCTGGCTGGCGGAAGGCATGCTTGAGGAAGTGGCATTTGAGTTCCCTTCTAGGTGCTTGGATGCCTGGCAGTCATGAGTGGAAGTTCCAGGAAGTTACTTTTCTGTTCCCCCTAAGGGAGATCTCCTTTCCCAAAGGAGAGCAGTCTGACATGGGAATGGGTTGCCTCTGAGAGCCCAGCCTCCAGGGTTGGTGAGGTTCATTCCCAGGGATTCTTACGTCAGCTGGGGCACACGCTGCAGGGCCTTCCACGACCTCTCTGGCTCCAGTGGGATCCGGCTCTGCAAAAGTTAAGCCCTTCTGCCTTAGCCTGGTAGAGGCTTTTTCTAAATCAAGCTGGGAGGGCTGCTCTCAGGCAGGCTGGAGCAGCAGTCTCCAGACTCACCAGATCCTGGAGCTCTGTGTTCCGGGTCCCTGATCTCCCTGAAGCCCCAGCTATGGAGCTTGGTCCAGATTTCCCCCAACAACAGCTGGGCAGCAGTGTGTGCCTGGCCCCCTTTGGAGTGGGTCACACACCCACCTGGCCAGGCTCTGGCATGGAGGCTGGCACTAGGATGGGCTTCAGGGATAGCACACACCTCTTTCGTGCTGCTTTTGCCAACTAGCTGGCCTTGGGCTTCTTGGAACTACAGATGTTTGCATCATTGGACTGATTGTCTTTTGACTTTGTCTTTGCCTTACTGACTTTCTGTGGCCATATGGTTAGCTTCGGATACAGAGAGGTGTGCGGTGGTCCCAGAGTGCCTGCCACAACATCAAGTTTATATAGATGGGAGCCCTTCTGTAAACCTCAGAAGGTGGCAGGAGCGTGTCTGACAGTGATTGGAATTGAGCCCTGCAAGACACAGACGAGATTACCTCTTCAACTCCAGAGTGTTGTGGCAGGGCACCAGAGCTGGAAAAGCCTGGAAGGTCATGTCCAGCTGCCCACCCAATGTGGAGATGCTCCACTTAGTACCCTTGCCAGGCATTCAGCCAGACTTTCTTTGGGCGAGGCTAGCTTTTGAACGCACTGAGCGAGTAGAAAGTCCGTCCTTGCCTTGGCCTGTCTCTCTGTGGAGCGGGTGCCTATGCCCTGTCTCATTGCCCACGCCGTGGCCCTATGAGAGCAGCTGCCTCTGTTCGTGTGAACTTTAGATGAGCCTGAGTGTGCTTCCTTTGTGTCTCTCACTCACTGGCTCTGCCTGAGAAGTTTGTTTCCTTTTGGTAAAGTTTTCCTGTTATATAGCTCTTGGGATTTGAATCGGGTGACTTGTCTTACAGAGTGGTGAAGATCAGAGACAGGGTGTGTGGCTTGCCCAGGTCATCTCAAATTTGTTACCACGCCAGAAACGCAACCCCAGAGATGCTTGATCTTGTCATTTTGCTGCTTGAACACATTCAGCCTCCTTTCTGACCTCCAGCATGTTTTGTGAGCAAGATTCTGAGAGGCCCCTCTAAACAGCAAGTCAGAGCTTTTAGCTTCCTTCATCTTTAGATTGTACCTGGCTGGTGAGTGGAGGTAAGGGTGGGGATGGACATGTAGGAGCCATTTGGTGCCAGGAATAAGACAAAGCAGCTTGGAAGAGGGGTCTGGAGGGAGCCAGGGTGTGATGACTGAGTGCCACAGAGGAGGGCCACAGCTGCAGGGCCAAGCCTGCCTGCGTCACCTTTAGAGGCTTTCATCTCCCTGACTCCTTTCTTTTTCTGCTTTCTCCTTTTCCTCTTCTGTTGAGGCATCCCTGAACATTCTTTCCCCTGCCTACCTGGAGATCTCTAGACCTTGAGATTTATTATCCTTGACACAGTGTATTTCTTTATAATGCCTTCCCCTTCGGACCTGTGCAGCCATACTGCTTGACAGCCACCCCTGCCTGCACCTAATGGGAGCTTTCACATCAGAGCCTTAACCAGATGCTCTGGATGCTGCCTGCCAGCCGCCCAGAACACTGAATTGTCTTTTGCAGGAAGTGACATCTTACCCCACTGGGACATTTTATAGACAGTGCCTTCACCCTGAAGGTGGGAATTTCATGAATTGTGGCAAGTCAACAAGGCGGCTATCTGGGAGCAATAGAGGGAAATGGGCATTTGCGGAGTGCCTTCCATGCTCCAGGCACGACTGTTGTGTTCTCCCAGCACCTGGTGACGTGGCATCATTCATCTGCATTGTACAGATTGGAGAACTAAAGCTTATAGATGGGGTCACCAGGCCAGTTGGGGGTGGGGTCAGAATGAGAATCCTCTTCTGCTTGGCTCCAGAGCCCAACTCCTCCTGGTCTGTGTGGCCTCTCTGCAAGGCCTGTCTTCTCCACTGTTGCCTCGCTAGCACTGAGCCCAGCACCTGGCATCAACATGAAGCGATGGTTGTAGAAGGTGGGCTAGAGCTGACAGGCCGGAACTTGAGCTTGGTAGAGCCAGGATAGTTGGGCAGATGATTTGGGCACCTGGGGGCTGGGGATGGGGGCAGTATCTGTCCTCTGTCTTTGTACCTTCTTTGGGTATAACTTGGTGGACACGAGTTCAGAGTTGAGGTGGTGTAGGGTGTAGCAGACCCAGAATTAAGGCAGGACTGTTGGTCTCTGTAGCCTCCTGAGACTGCTGAAGACCCGACTTCCCTGGCTCCTGCTGCGTCTGTGGCAGCTGGAGCCAGTGAGATGATGCCCCTTCCCCATTTATCATTTTCTACAGTTCTGCCTCCATGACAGCCAGCAGGATGAGTGTGGGGAGACCCGTAAGAGGGACTAGAATGAACGTTTGTGTGCATTTGGTTTTGTGTTCCTTAGCCCTTCTTTAGCAGCAGGACTGGCTTTTAAACTTGCCGTGGACTCCGAGGCTGCCCTCCCACCCTGATCACAGTGCCCTTGCTCCTTATGGGTTCCTCGCTTTCTCACCCAGGCTCGAGTGCAGTGGCGTGATTACGGTTCACCGCAGCCTCTACCTCCCAGGCTCAGGCAATTCTCCCACTTTAGGCTCCAGAGTAGCTGGGACCACAGGCATGTATCACCATCCATGGCTAATTTTTTTATGTTTTTATAGAGATGGGGGTCTCACTGTGTTGCCCAGGCTAGTCTTGAACTCTTGGACTCAAGCAATCCACCCCACCTCAGCCTCCTAAAGCACTGAGATTACAGACATGAACCACCACGCCCGGTCCCCCATAGAGTTTTTTTTTTTTTTTTTTTTTGAGACGGAGTCTCGCTCTGTCACCCAGCCTGGAGTGCAGTGGTGCCATCTAGGCTCACTGCAAGCTCCGCCTCCCAGGTTTACGCCATTCTCCTGCCTCAGTCTCCCGAGTAGCTGGGACTACAGGCACCCGCCACCTCGCCTGGCTAGTTTTTCGTATTTTTTAGTAGAGACGGGGTTTCACCATGTTAGCCAGGATAATCTCGATCTCCTGACCTCGTGATCCGCCGGTCTCGGCCTCCCAAAGTGCTGGGATTACAGGCTTGAGCCACCGCGCCCGGCCCCCATAGAGTTTTTAACCCTGACTTGCACACCTCCTTCATCTAGCCCCGTCTTCCTGATACTCCCAAATCTTAGGGGTTGGCTGGGAACAGGATTCACCATTCCTCCTGGAGGCACCAGACAGGTTTTTGAGAACGATGATGACTTATGTCTCATTGATGCTCTGCTCACCCTATGAAGGCAGGTACATTTCTTTGTGGAAAGCTGTCCTGCTGCATTGAAGGGCCCTAATGATACAGTGGCTTAAAGAATGAGGAGTTTGTTTTTCTGTCTCACGTAATGGTCCTGATGTCCTCCACATGAACAGACAAGGTGAGGGGGGCAGCTCGGCTCCTTGTGGTCACCTAGGATCCTGTTTTTTTGAAGTTGCTGCCACATCATAGGACATTGTTGTTTGCATGGTTGAAGTTGGGTTGCAGCTATGTCTGGGCTCCAGCCAATGGAGGGGGAAGAAGGGGTGGAGGAGGCCTGCCCACATTCCCTAGGCCCTGGTCCTCCATGGCATGTGTGCAGCATAGTCACATGGCTTCCCTGACTGCAAGTAAGGCTGGGAAATGTCGTCTGTCTGGGCTGCTGTGTGGCCATGAAGAAGGGGAGTCTGGCTTTGGATAGGTAACTAACAGCCTCACTGCAGAAGATGGAGAGGATTTTCACTTGCATGTGCTGAGAAAGAATATGCCTCCCCGCTAGTCATGTGCCCACACTCTTTGGCAACTTGCACACATGCCCCCTTCCTTGGGAAACATCTGTGTGCCAGACTATGCTGCACCAACTTAGGGGACCAGAAGCCAAATAAGGCAATTTCTGCCTTTTAGCAGCTCACAGTGTAGTCTGGAGAGGGCATATGTGGAACCTAGACAATTTGTAGATGCCACAACAGAGAATCTCTTTTGTTGTATGCTGGGCCCTGCAGATAGAGAGCTAAAAGACTACCTGGGGCCTCCATATGCTCGCAGTTGGGCAGACTGGAAAATGGAACGAAGTGCTGAGAGCAGTGTGGCTGAGGAATTAGGAGGGCTTCACAGAAGAGGTGACATTCTAGCTGGGCGCTGACGTTTTCAATTTCAAAAGATGGGGTATCTTCAGGAGAGATAACCAATAGCAAAGGCATGGAGACTTGGAAGCCCATGGAGGGCTGGTGGCTCAGGTGTGGGCTGAGCATAGTGGAAGCGAGTGAGAAAACAGGCCCCAGCTGTCTGTGCGGCTCACTTCTCCCCCATCTGGCCTCTGCACCTATCTCCTTGTTAGAGGCCTTCCCTGGTTCACCATTCTCAGTTCTCATCACTGTATTTTTCTGCTTAACTTGAGGATGACATAAATACCTGACACACTCTAGATGGCCTTGTGCATTGTCTCTCCTGCTAGAATGTAAACTGCAGGAGAGCAAGGACTTTGTTTTGTGCAGGTAAATAGTGGGTCCTCAAATATTTGTTGAATGAATACATAAGTTTATGGGAATATGGGACTGTGGACTGAATATCATATTTTTGGAAAGACTTGATTTCCATGCTAAGGTGTTTGGCTTTTATTTTTAGATAGTGGGGAGCTATAGAAAGTTTTTGAGCAGGGGAGTGACATAATCACTATTAACAAGGTTCCTGGCAGCAGCAAGGAAGATGGTCAGAGTGGGGAGAGAGTGCCCCTTCCCTGGCCCTAGGCCAGCTCCAAAGCAACTTACCTTGCAGCCTGATGTGCCATTTGTGTAGTCTGGAAACCTATTCCCAGTCATTGTGTTTGGGGCCAAACAGAGGATTCGATCTCTGGCAGGGCTTCATCCCTAAGGGTCTAACAAGTACTCTTATGCACTGCTGGTGGAAGTGAAAATTGATAGTCTTTCTGGAAAGCAATTTGGCAAAAGGTAACAAGAACCTTAAAAATATCCCTACTCTTTGACCTAGAAATTCCACAACAAGGACTTTATCATAGAGAACCAAGCCGAAGTGTGTGCAAAACTCTGTGCATAAGACTTTGATTCCAGTGTGAAAAATGGAAAGTCTAAAGGTGTGACTCAGAGACCTCTCAAATCCATCCTGTCATCTCCATCCCCACTAAAACTCTGCCCGCTGCATGATAGACACAGTAAAATCTGAATCCAGGCCCCTGTTTTTTCATACCTTTTTTTTTTTTCTTTTTTTTTTGAGACGGAGTCTCGCTCTGTCGCCCAAGCTGGAGTGCACTGGCTGGATCTCAGCTCACTGCAAGCTCCGCCTCCCGGGTTCACGCCATTCTCCTGCCTCAGCCTCCCGAGTAGCTGGAACTACAGGCGCCCGCCACCTCGCCTGGCTAGTTTTTTGTACTTTTTAGTAGAGACGGGGTTTCACCGTATTAGCCAGGATGGTCTCCATCTCCTGACCTTGTGATCCGCCTGCCTCAGCCTCCCAAAGTGCTGGGATTACAGGCTTGAGCCACCGCGCCTGGCCTTCATACCTCTTCTAATGCAGCAGCCTCCCAACTGATCTTCCTGCCTCAGTCAAGACTCCTTAAACCCACTCTCCACATGGATTCCAGAGTGAACAATCAAAAATGCCTGCCTTACGTATCATTTGAGGTCAGGAGTTCAAGACCAGCCTGGCCAACATGGTGAAACCCCATCTCTACTAAAAATACAAAAATTAGCCGGGAGTGGTGGCATGCACCGGTAGTCCCAGCTACTTGGGAGGCTGAAGCAGGAGAATTGCTTGAACCTGGGAGGCAGAGGTTGCAGTGAGCCAAGATCACGCCACTGCACTCCAGCCTGGGTGACAGAGCGAGACTCCGTCTCAAAACAAAACAAAACAAAAGCCTCCCTTAGGCCGAGCGCGGTGGCTTACACCTGTAATACCAGCACTTTAGGAGGCTGAGACGGGTGGATTACCTGAGCTCAGGAGTTCAAGACCAGCCTGGGCAACATGGGAAAACCCTGTCTCTACTGAAATACAAAAATTAACAGGCCGGGCGCGGTGGCTCAAGCCTGTAATCCCAGCACTTTGGGAGGCCAAGACGGGCGGATCACGAGGTCAGGAGATCGAGACCATCCTGGCTAACACGGTGAAACCCCGTCTCTACTAAAAATACAAAAAAAAAAAACTAGCCGGGCGAGGTGGCGGGCGCCTGTAGTCCCAGCTACTCCAGAGGCTGAGGCAGGAGAATGGCGTGAACCCAGGAGGCGGAGCTTGCAGTGAGCTGAGATCCGGCCACTGCACTCCAGCCCGGGGGACAGAGCAAGACTCTGTCTCAAAAAAAAAAAAAAAAGAAAAAAAAAAATTAACCAGGCGTGGTGACAGGCGCCTGTAATATAAGCTACTCAGGAAGCTGAAGCATGAGAATTGCTTGAATCAGGAGGTGGAGGTTGGAGTGAGCCAAGATCGTGCCACTACACTCCAGCCTAGGCAACAAAGCGAAATTCTGTCTCCAAAAAAAAAAAAAATGCCTGCCTTGGCAGACTGCAGTGGCTCATGTCTGTAATCCCAGCACTTTGGGAGGCCAACACGGGAGGATCACTTGAGTCCAGGAGTTCGAGACTAGCCTGGGCAACCCTATCTCTACAAAAAATTTCAAAAAGAAAAAGAATGCCTATCCTTCCTTGGCTTTGTTCCTTCAGAGGCTCTCCCATCCCTTAGGGCATAATGTCCAAGTTGTGTCACTGGCCCAGAGGCCCTCGCTGATCTGCCTTCTTTGGCTTCATTCTGACCACCTCCTGCCTCGTGTGATCTACCTGGCAGCACTGCTTGCAGCTCCACAAACCTGAGCCCAGAGTAGGCTCACATTGCCTCCTCTGTCTGGTGAGCCCAGCCCCCTTGCCCTTTTGCCTGGCCAGCTCCAGCTTGTCCTTTGGTACTCGGAGCAAACTTTAAGACCTTCTGCAGAGGGGGTGAGACCACATTCATGTGCCCCCCGATTCCTGTGCATATCTCTCCCCTTGCATGTGTGCATTAGTTTCTGATGATCTCCTGACATGTCTGTCTCCCTCACTAGCTCTGACCTTGAGAGCCTGTCTTGTCGACTTTGTGTCCATGTTCCCCAGCACAGGGCCTGGTGCATACTAGAAGCTCAATACATGTTTCGTGAATGAATGAATGAATGAATGGATGAATCGATGAATGAATGAAGAATGATGCAAGCTCTTTATTATAAGAAATGCATCGTGAGCTGAGCATGGTGGCTTACACCTTTAATCCCAGTGACTCAGGAGGCTGAGGCAGGAGGAATGCTTGAGCCCAGGAGTTTGAGGCTGCAATGAGTTACAGTCGTGCCACTGCACTCCAGCCTGGGCTACAGAGTGAGACCCCATCTCCAAAAAAATTTTTTAAAAGCATCCTTTATAGTGCTCAGCACATATTTGCTCAATAAATATTTATCAGATGATTCCATGTGAAGTAAAAACAGGATTTTTTTGAATTGTTACATTTATTCTAGATTTTCTTTATGTCCTGAGTTGATTTCTAGGGGTAGAACCTAGGGAAGAGGGGCACAGGTAAATCCGGTAAGCAGCAGGGGTTGAGAACCACTCATCCAGCAGCTGGCTTCAGATTAAAATAAAAACAGGGTCATGGACATCATAATGGTAGAAGCTTGTACATGCCATATGATCTCAGCAATGTGAATGCAAATTGAGAGGAACAAAAGAAAATGTCTCAACATATTATTGCTGGTTATTTGGGGGTGATAGGATATAGGTTACTTATGTTTTTCCTTTTTCTGTTTTTATTATATAATTTTTATTTTTTTTATTTAACATTCGTCATCTTTTTTCTTTTTCTTTTTTTAAATGGAGTCTCGCCGTCACCCAAGTTGGAGTGCAGTGTCACAATTTCAGCTTGTTGCAGCCTCTGCCTCTCGGGTTCAAGTGATCCTCCTGCCTCAGCCTCCCGAGCAGCTGAGATTACAGGCGTGCACCACCATGCCCAGCTAATTTTTGTATTTTTGTAGAGATGAGGTTTCCGCACGGCTAATTTTTGTATTTTTGTAGAGACGAGGTTTCACCATGTTGGCCAGGCAGGTCTCAAACTCCTGACCTCAAGTGATCTGCCCGCCTCAGCCTCCCAAAGTGCTGGAATTCCAAGCGTGAGCCATCATGCCTGGCCTACATATGTCATCTTTTAAATGTAAAAAATAAGAAAAGTGGGCCGGGCGCGGTGGCTCAAGCCTGTAATCCCAGCACTTTGGGAGGCCGAGACGGGCGGATCACGAGGTCAGGAGATCGAGACCATCCTGGCTAACATGGTGAAACCCCGTCTCTACTAAAAAATACAAAAAACTAGCCGGGCGAGGTGGCGGGCGCCTGTAGTCCCAGCTACTCGGGAAGCTGAGGCAGGAGAATGGCGTGAACCCGGGAGGCGGAGCTTGCAGTGAGCTGAGATCTGGCCACTGCACTCCAGGCTGGGCGACAGAGCGAGACTCCGTCTCAAAAAAATAAATAAATAAATAAATAAGAAAAGTGGTTGGACAAGGGACTCCTGGCTGTACTTGGGATCACTGGGTCATGGAGCCAGTCCCTGAATTTCAGCCTTCGGTTAGCCCCCCAGGGGCTATTCCGGGTATCAGGTCCATTCCTGACCCTCTGGCCCTTTCTGAGCACCAGCATCCTGGTGCTCCAAGAAACTGTCTTGTGCCCTTGGAAACTGATAAACAGTTCCTAGGCCCGCAACAGGCTCCCCTGTGGTTTCCGGGTCCCCAGGTGAGGGCGGAGCATGAGGAATGTGACAGACCATGGTGTAATGGGATTTTGCTAAGAATTTACCACCAGGAGGTAGTCTCCAAATGGGTCCCAGAATGGAAAAACTGGCCTGGGGTGTGATGAGGAATGGGACCACAGACCTGGGGGCCAAGACCTGCAGGAAGACTCAGCAACAAGGCATTGTGATCCTGGGGGCTGGGTAGTTGGCTGTCCTGGCAGGCAATTGGAGGTAAGCAGGGACAGCCAGATGGGACACTGAGGGTTAGAAAGGTGAGACAGTCAAAGAGCAGATAGTAGGGGGCTGACTGAGCCGGGAGAGCGGCCAGTGGAGGGAGCACCCTGGGCCAAGGCGCTCTCCGTCTGCCATCTCTTGGCCCTGGAGCAAACCTAGCAGCTGGAGTTGTCTGCAGGGAGATTTGTAAGTTCACTTGTTTGCTGTTTCATGCCATCTTCTTCCCAGAGCCTTTCCTGAGTCTCTTCCTGTTATGTGTTCCACAGTTAAGGTGAGCTCTTTTTCTCCTTGAAAGCCCTGATGGGCCAGGCGCAGTGGCTCATGCCTGTAATCCCAGCACTTTGGGAGGCCGAGGCAGGCAGATCTCCTAAGGTCGGGAGTTCAAGACCAGCCTGACCAACATGGAGAAACCCTGTCTTTACTAAAAATACAAAAAAATTAGCCAGGCCGGGTGGTGCATGCCTGTAATCCCAGCTACTCAGGAGGCTGAGGCAGGAGAATCACTCGAACCCGGGAGGCAGAGGTTGCAGTGAGCCGAGATCGTGCCACTGCACTCCAGCCTGGGCAACAAGAGCACAACTCCATCTCAAAAAAAAAAGTCTTTGGTCTTGCCTGTTATCACCCTCATCATTTTCTAATGTTGTGCTCTTATTTCCGGTGTGTCTTGGGCCCCTCCCGAGGGCAGCATGGAGTCTGTTGCATCTTCGCCGTCCTTGCGGGTGGTATAGTGCCGGGCCCATGGTCAGGGTCCAGGGGAGGAGGAGTGCTTTGCATCCACTTTCCCAGCTGGAAAGCTGTGTTCCTGGCCTTGTGGCTGACTCCTGCATGGTGTTTCCTGGAGTCACCACGGCGACAAGATGTTCACTTGCAAGCAAATAGCATCCCCTGCCTAGGGCTGCCAGCCTCAGCAGTTCTTGACCTCCAGCTGAGCTGAAACTGAGAGGATGCCTTTTCTACTAGCTGGGAGCTGAGCCCATAGGGCTCCCTCCCTGACCCTTTGGTGACTGTGCTGAAAGCAGACACCTCCTGCTGCCCCGGGTTTGGTGCCTCCTCCTCCCCACCCACTGCTAGAGCCTGTCTGGCATCTATGAAGGGAGGACGTTTGGGCCAAAACAGATGGTGGTCTCCTAGCACAGAGCTACCAGCTGCATCCTGTCTGCAAGGGAGACTTCTTCCCGGGGCTTTGCTTTTCCTGGGTTTCAGCACCATGGGAGGCCGCCTATATTCTATGCCATGGCGGGTGGGAGGAGAGTACGAGGAGGCTGCCCTTGCCTGGCCTCGGGCTGGTGGAGTATATCTGAGAGAATGAGGCCTGATCTGTCTGCCCTGCCTCTTTGCAGCATCCCCGTTTGTCCCCCAGCTCCATCAAGTCTGACTCAGCCCTTTCTTGAAACAGATCTTAAGCTCTGGGCCAGGTGTGGTAGCTCATGCCTGTAATCCCAGCACTTTGGGAGGCCAAAGCAGGCAGATCACATGAGGTCAGGAGTTTGAGACCAGCCTGGCCAACATGGTGAAACCTCGTCTCTACTAAAAATACAAAAATTAGCTGGGTGTGGTGGTGCGGACCTGTAGTCCCAGTTTCTCAGGAGGTTGAGGCAGGAGAATCACTTGAGCCCGGGAGGTCGAGTTACAGTGAGCCGAGATCACACCACTTTACTCAAGCCTGGGTGACAAAGCAAGACTCCATCTCAAAAAAAAAAAAAAGAAAAAATCTTAAGCCCTTGTCAGACTCGCCTCGGGAGGGACAGGTGAGCCCGTCTTCCCTAGGCCTGCCAGGCCCTGAAGCCTTCTACTGCCTGGAAACCTTGCAGGCAGGACCAGCTGCGACCTTTTCTGGCCAGCTTCTGCCTCCTTCCCCTAAGACAAAGGCCTGAGGACAGCTTGCCAAGGGTTTCACTGGTTTCTGCCTTTCCGCAGGGCTCCTCTATTGGGCCCTTTCCCACTTCACCCCCTTCCCAGGAAACCAGAGCTGTCACCACCTCCCATGTGGTCCACTCCCTAGTTCATTCTGTCAGCTTTTATTGAGCACCTATTGTGTGCCAGGCATTGGCCTGAGCCCTAGGACTGAGATGGGAAGGGCGCAGCCCTGCCCTTACAGCTTGTTTGTGTTACAATTCTCACAAAGTGGCTTAAATGGGAGCTTTGTTTGATCCAAGGCAGTTGAAACAGTCTTTCCTTCGAGGTACCTTGTAGAAGACACTCCAAGTCCTGGCTAAGCTTTCTCCACTTTGTCATGACAAGGATCTTTATTGCCTTTCCCCCTAAGTCTCAAGATTTTCTACCACACCACATACAAGCAAAAGCTTAAGGCACTAAGGAACACACACACACACACACACACACCACCCTTACTCCTAAAAAAGCCAATACATGCACAAATATATATCCTAGAATGTGAAAGGTCCACCACCCCACTTCTGGGGTAGAAAAGGTGGTGTGTGTTCCTCCAGATTTTTTCCATTGCAGATGCTAATGCTGTCTTTACAAACTTGGGCCCATTTGGGAGCTGCCAATTTGCTTGGGAGGCACACAGCCTCCAAGGGCCACCATCTGACCCCTGGCAGAGACTCCAGCCCACACCTCTGCCCAGAGTAGAAATGATGTCAGGCTCGCAGCCCCCCTTGCCCACCTCCCAACCAAGTGGCACTCAGCCAGCCTTTCTAAAGCCCTCTGTTGAAAGCCCTCATTGGCCAGGAGGGGGCAGCCTTTCTCCCTGCCACCCCCTTAGGCCCCACACTCCTCTTTCCCTGGAAGAGGGCTTGTGTGGGCCGAGGAGAAATCTCACCTGGACTCTGGAGGCTGGGGCTTCTGGGCTTTTCTGCCCATTCTTCCTCACTCTGGCCATATCTCTCACTTCCTCTGTCTCATGGCCCCAAGAAACCAAGTCACAGGGGCATCACCATCCAGGTTGGCCAAAGCCTCCTTTCTGGACTAGCCTGCCACCAGCTCTGTGTGAACAGCTAGTTCCCATATGCTGATAAGAAGGCTTAACAATAGCTAGGTCTTAGCATTTCCATTAAAAAAAAAAATTACTTGGCCTGGTGTGGTGGCTCACACCTGTAATCCCAGTACTTTGGGAGGCTGAGGTGGGCGGATCATGAGATAAGGAGATCGAGACCATCCTGGCTAACACAGTGAAATTCCCCATCTCTACTAAAAGTACAAAAAATTAGCTGGGCATGGTGGCATGCACCTGTAGTCCCAGCTACTCTGGAGGTGGGGACTGGGGGAGCCCACTTTAGTTAGGCCAGCAGGGCAGGCCTGTCTGAGGAGGTGCTCTTTAAACCTGAGACACACTTTAAGGTAATTAGGATGTCTCCCTCATTTTCTCAGCCCCTTGAGTGCCTGGCAGGATCTTAAACACAGTGGGTACGCAGGAATTGTGTGTTGAAATGAATCTGGGCCATGACACTTTTGTCTGGGCCTAAGCACCCTGGTAATCATCACCCTTTCCTGCCTTAGGGCTCCCCAGCCCCACCTCCAGCTGTCATTTGACCATGAAGAATTGGGTTACCTTGGGGGTGGGGTGGCAGGGGCTGCTCCCAGGCCAAGCCCATTAGCACCAGGGGTAGGATAGCTAGAGAGCAGGGGCCAGCGACCTGCACACAGCTTGGATGCTGCGTGTGACCTGTGCTCTTGCACCTGGATTCTTGATCAGAAATGTCTCACCTCCCGTCACCCTCATTATTGCAGAAGGAAACTGAGGCCCAAAGCTTGTATGCCGCCTCTCCAGCAGCAGCAGAGGCCAAAGCAGGGCAGGTCGTTGTATGTGGAGAGGGTGAGTGAGCTGGGAGGTCTGAAAGGAGGGAGAGGGTGAGGTTTGCTGCCACCTGGGTCCTCCCAGCCAGCTGGAGCCTATGTCCAGAGCCCTTGTCACAGAGGGTCAGAGCTGGACATGACCTTAGAGATAAGCTAACCCAGCTCCCTCCCTCCCCTGCAGTAGAAGCAGAAAGGAGACCTGGTCCTTCAGGGTGTGTGCTCACAACAGGCTTTCTCTTTTTTTTTTTTTTTTTTTTTTGAGACAGGGTCTCTCTCTGTCATCCAGGCTGGAATGAAGTGGCATGATCTCAGCTCAGTGCAACCTGTACCTCCCAGGTTCAAGCAATTCTCGTGCCTCAGCCTCCCAAGTAGCTGGGACTACAGGTGTGCACCACCACACCTGGCTAATTTTTGTATTTTAAGTAGAAATGGGCTTTTGCCACGTTGGCCAGGCTGGTCTTGAACTCCTGGCCTCAAATGATCCACTCGCCTCAGCCTCCCAAAGTGCTCGGATTACAGGCACCAGCCACCATGCTCAGCCCCAACAGACTTTCCGCATACCTCTACTCTTGCATGTACCAGTTTGCCTGGTTGTTTCACTTTGTTTTTAAAATTTACATGTATTGGCCAGGCACAGTGGCTAGCGCCTATTAGTAATCCCTATACTTTGGGAGGCTGAGGTGAGAGGATCCCTTGAGGCCAGGAGTTTGAGACCAACCTGGGCAACATAGTGAGACCTCATCCCTATTTTATTTTTAAAAACTTAAAAATAAAATAAAAATTTTAAACTTACATTTATTATTTTACATTTGTATGTTTTAAAAAATGTACCACAGAGTAACAGATTACAAGGATTTCCTAAGTTTTACATTTAAATGTATTCAAAATAGTGAGTATGACCATAACGTATGAGAATACTGAGTGGGATCCTTGCGTATCATTTGTGTGATTCAGCTGCAGCCCAGACAGTGAGATGAGCTTGTCTGGTCAGGGACTTGTCATGCTCTTCTGGACGTCTACCGTGCCTGGCACTGGTAGATGATAGTGAACATTTTATGAATGACTATGGGAATGATCTGAGCAGTTTCTACTTTAACAGGGTTTCTGTGGGCTTATGAGAGTCTCTTTCCTCTGGGTCTCAAAGCTTTTTTTTTTTTTTTTTTTTTTTTGCAGAGAATCTGGTAACCCTTCTGTGTGTGTCTGTGTGTGTGAGTGTGTTATTGCACATATGGTTTGCTTTGCAGTTTGGGGCAGGGGCTGGGGATTTTTGGAGGGCTAGGATCTTGCCTTAGCTGTCTTTGTGGCCTTCAAGAACACTGCACAGGTCTTTCCACAAAGTGGATGTGAGTTGAGTCTTAGAGCTGGAATGGGCCCTGGAAACCATGTTACAGATGAGTGGTGCCAGGGAGAAGACCTGCCCAGGTCACATGGTGCATTAGAGCATGGCTGGCAGTGCTCCTGTTGTCCTGGGCCTGAGGTGTCCCAGTTCAGGCAGCTGAGTTGGGTGCTGCCCAGGAGGTGAAGGCTGTCTGACAGCACAAGTGGGTTTCTCCGAGAGGCCTGGGATGGGCAGTGTCAGGTAGGAGCTGAAGCTCATGTGACCTCTGGAGCCTGGGGTTTCTGGAGGTGTCAGGAGGGATGGGCAGGTGAACAACAACCCCAACCCCGAACAGCTCCACTTTACCTGCCTCAGATAGGCTTCTTTTAAAGCCTTTCACTACCTTTGAAAAAAGTTTTGGGCTGGGAGCAGTGGCTCACACCTGGAATCCCAGCCCTTTAGGAGGCTAAGGCGCGAGGATCACTTGACCCCAGGAGTTCAAGACTAGTGTGGGCAACAAAGGGAGAGACCCTGTCTCTACAAAAATTTAAAAATTAGCTGGGTGTGGTGATGCACACTTGTGGTCCCAGCTACTCGAGAGGCTAAGGTAGGAGGATCTCTTGAGCCCAGGAGGTGGAGGCTGCAGTGAGCTGTGATTGTGCCCTTGCACTCCAACCTGGGCGACAGAGAGAGGCCCCATCTCAAAAAAAAGTTTTGCTATTTTTTAAAAAAGTTCAAGACTGATTGTTAACACCCAAAACAGGCCTTACCTGCCTACTCCCTCAAGCCTTTCTTGGGTGAGGGGATGGCTTGCACGGGGGAAGTGGGGCTGGATGGGGAGACCCTATTTGTGTTTAATTGGGGGTCCTGTTCTTGTAGTCTGGCGGGAGGCTGGAGATGTGATGTGTGGGAAGACAAGAGGCCCTGCCTCTCCCTGCTGCCTGTGCAGACGCCAGGGCCAACTCCTAGAAGCAGCTCGTTACCCCGTTAGCTCCCTTCTTTCCAGATCTACCTCCTTAAGCATTGCCAAATCAAATAGCTGGGATGCCTGTGCAGCCCCTGAGGCCCTTCCACACAACCACCCCCAGAGGGCTGGGTGCAAAGCCTCTGACCGTTTCCGCCCCCTCTCCTTAGGGGCTGCCATCTCCCATCTGGAACCTTCTCGGAGGAAGGGGGAAGGGCATGGCACCACCAGGGTTGGGGTCATCGCCTCTCTTCCAGAAATCTGGATCCTGTTACCCTCCTGTAGAGGGAGCAAGGAGGCTCTGTTCACTGAGGTCTTGTTTTTTCACACTTTTTTGTGGGTTTTTGCTTTGTATTTCACAGGAACTTCAAATAACTCAGCTAGATTATACACAGAATAGGACTCGGTAATAAGTGCTAGAAATGGAATTAGATGGAAAGAGATTCATTCATTGATTCATCTTAGAACTGCTTCCTGAGCATCGGCTAGACTCTCTCCGATGTTCTGAGCGCTTACGATCTACCAGGCCCTTGACACTCAGTAGACGCAGTATCTTATGGGGGTCGGGATGGGAGTTCCAGAGCCAGCCCGCCACCCAGCTGTGTAACCTTTGGATTAGATGATGTAATACATATGAAGAGTTTAGAAGAGTGCCTGGCATATGATACGCACTTAATAAATGTTAGCAGTTCTTGTTCATGTCATTCTTATTACCGTAGTGCTCATGGTACTCCTGTAAGGTGTGGTTATTAGCCCCATTTTCTAGATATGGAAACTGAGGTTCTCAGAGGATGAATAACATGCCTAAGTCATGCACATAAGTGGCAGAGCCAGGGTTCTCTCTGAGGTCTGGAATCTGAGGCTTTTGGCAACCCACTGGTACTGCTTATCTGGTTCCAGGCTAGGAGCTGGGCATCTAGATGTCAGCACGAAGGAGACCACCTGCTGCCTTGAGGAGCTCACAGCCTGGCATGGAGGCAGACATGGGCATTGCCGAGTCAATTTCTGGAGACACCATGTGGGTTAGACCCCAGCCAGGCTGTGTGGGCGGCAGGGTAGGACTGGCCAATGGTGCCAGCAGGGCCTTGTGTCCTGGGCTGGAGGCAGTGCTGCTTCTCTGCCTGTCAGCTGCGTGTGCGTCCACAGGGGTTGGTCTCACTGCCCTGGGGAGTTGGTAGGCATGACGGGGTCTGGAACAGGCAGTGGGCTGGGAGTGAGAGGACCTGAAACCACTCCCTGGATTCCTGTCATTGTCTCAGCATCCTCATCCGTAGAAGGAGAGTAGTCATATTTGCCACACAGGGTCGTTACAAGGATTAAATGAAATGAAGCATGTAAAAAAATCTCTTACCAGGCACAGTGGCTCATGCCTGTAATCCCAGCACTTTGGGAGGCTGAGGCAGGAGAATTGCTTGAGCCCAAGAATTTGAGACCAGCCTGGGCAACACAGGCAGATCCCATCTCTACAAAAAATTTTAAAATTGGCCAGTGCTGGTGGTATGTGCCTGTAGTCCCAACTACTTTGGGAGGCTGAGACAGGAGGATTGCTTGAGCACAGGAGGTCAAGGCTGCAGTGGGCTATGATCACACCACTGCACTCCAGCCTGGATGACAGAGCAAGACCCTGTCTCCAAAAAAAAAAAAAGAATCTCTTTATAATCCTAAAACTGATATTTCTACAACTCTACAACTAGTAAATGCTACCATTTTCAAGCTCCTACTGTGTGCTGCACACAGCACTGGTTTCGGCCTTACTGCAGCCCCTCTAGGTGGATATTATTGCTCCCATTTTATGCATGTGGAAACTGATCCAGTGGTTCAGCTGCTGTAAGTCACACCTGTGAGGGCGTGGAGTTGGGAGTTAGACCTAGGTCCTCTCTGATTCTTTTTTTTTTTGAGATGGAGTTTAACTCTTGTCATCCAGGCTATAGTACAATGGTACGATCTTGGCTCCCTGCAACCTCCACCTCCCTAAGTTTAAGCGATTCTCCTGCCTCAGCCTCCTGAGTAGCTGGGATTACAGGCGCCTGCCTACCACACCCAGTTAATTTTTTGTATTTTTAGTAGAGATGGGGTTTCACCATGTTTACCAGGCTGGTCTTGAACTCCTGACCTCAGGTGATCCGCCCACCTCGGCCTCCCAAAATGCTGGGATTACAGGCATGAGCCACCACGCCCAGCCTCCTCTCTGAGTCTTAAAGCCACTTGTCCATGTTCCAAAGCCTCTGAATTGTCTTCTCTCCCAGCCCCGCCCCTCTCTATGAAGCAGCCTTGGCTATTCCAGGGTGGAGGCCAGGCTGAGGGTGGTGCCCCAGCCAGGCCCACCACCCAGGCCCTGCATCTGGCAGTGGGAAGGATGCATCAGGAAGGATGGTCCTCTAGCAGCCAGAGGGATGGAGGGATGGACTTTACCTGCCCACAGCCCCAGGTTATGGTGGCAGCAGCAGATTCCCCTCCCAGCCAGTCTGGCAAGTCAGTTTTGTTGGCCTGTGAATCACACCAGCACTGATGAGTCAGGTTTTTCCCTTCTTCGTGCCCAGAGCAGCTGGGGAGGGAGTGGGGGGTTTCTTAGGAAACAGGACCTCCCTCCCTCTGCTCTCCCACTCATGCCCTTGCCTTGGAGCTGCTCATTTTCTCTCTGGAGGGCTGTGGCTAAGCCCTGGAGAAAGAGGCCTTCATGTTCCCACTAAAGAGGGTGTCTGGGCACAGGCCACACTGGGCAGGAAAGACCAGGCCCCAGGCTGAGTTTAATCAGGAGGCGGAGGGTGAAGAGGCCTTCCCTCTTGGGAAGGAGAGGAGGGCAGCAGTCCCGGGCTGTCTGACTCCAAAGCCCGTGCTCTTGGCCAGTTGGCTTGCCCTCTCCTTTCTATAAAGTGGGATTATCCTCTGGGCAGGGCAGCTGGGTTTCCCCAAAGAGAGGGTCCCCTGAGCCACCCCCTTCTTGCCTTTTGACCAACCTGGCTATAAAGGCTGTCCATATGGTCAACCTCAGGCAGGCATAGGGCAGGCATAGAACCCTCACAGAGGCCTCATTAAACCCAGTCAAAGCAGCCAGCCGGCTGGGCAGCCTGGTTCTAGATCAGCACTTCTCGGCCCTGGCCATGTATTGGAATCACCTAGAGAGCTTTTAAACATCTCTGCTGCTCCCATACTCCAGAGCAAGGAAGTCAGAATCCCAGGGACCAGGCTCCAGGCAACCATGTTTTTGGTGGGATGCCTCTGAAGAGCCTGCCTTCCCAGAGGTGACACTGAAGTTGCAAACACAGCACAACACCCAGGGAACAGTCATGCTAGAGTACAGTGTGGACCCCGAGGGTCAGAAGAGACACGTGGGGAGAGGCGGGGCGCCTGGTGGGAAGAGGGCTTCAGTCCTGCATCCTGAGGCATGGCTTGGGAAGGAAACCAGGGAGGATGCCGGCCTGACAGCGCTGGTGAGTCACGGGCCAAGGAGGAGGAAGGGGAAGGGATGAGTCAGGCGCAGCTGCCTGCATGGCCCTAGCCTGGCTTGGGAGGAGAATGAACGTGCTTCTCTGTTGATCCACAAACCCAGTGTTGTGGTCCTGAGCCTTGCCACATGAAGGAGCGGGTGAGCCTTCATGTTGGACATCTGTGCGTGCACTTCACACTTCGCACAGAAACTCCCTGGAGCATTTTGGCATTTCTGTACGCCAGACTGATGAATGGCATTTGCATTTGGCAGATGTGCTTGGACAGATGAAGCCCTGTGCCCTGGGTCACACAGCAGGTCCTGATGGAAATGGACCCAGGTCTTCTGACCCCAAGTTCACCCCACTGTATGCAGGAGTCCAGTGGGGCCTGGTGCTGGCTGGGCCACACTTGGACTGTTAAGTTAGTTGAAACAAGGATGAGTGAGACAGTAAAGAATCTGGAGAAAGGCCGGCACAGGGGCTCATGCCTGTAATCCCAGCACTTTGAGAAGCTGAGGCAGGCAGATCACCTGAGGTCAGGAGTTCAAGACCAGCCTGGCCAACATAGTGAAACCCCGTCTCTACTAAAAAAATTTTTTTAAATACAAAAATAGCTGGGTGTGGTGGCCAGCACGTGTAATCCCAGCTACTCAGGAGGCTGAGGCAGGAGAATCGCTTGAACCTGAGAGGCGGAGGTTGCAGTGAGCCAAGATCATGCCATTGCACTTCAGCCTGGGTGACAAGAGAGAAACTCTGTCTCAAAACAAAAAAAAAGGAATCTGGAGAAACTGTAGGAGGGAATGGGGATCTCCAGCCTGGAGAGCAGAAAAGTGTCAGATAACTCCACTGAAGAGGCTGTAACTTGTTCAGTGTTATTCCGGAGAGTGGAGCCGATGGATTTCAGATCAAAATAATAATGTTAATAATAATGACAAAAGCGACGGCAGTTGGCCCTTGAACAGCGCAGGGTTAGGAATGCTGACCCCCATGCAGTTGAAAATCCATGTCAAACTTCTGCTCCTCAAAAACTTAGCTACTAATAACCTAGTTTTGACCAGAAGCCTTACTAATAACATAAACAGTTGATTAACACATATTTTGTATATTATGTGTACTATATACTGTATTCTTACAATAAAGTAAGCTAGATAAAAAAATGTTATTAAGCAAATCATGGCCGGGTGCAGTGGCTCATGCCTGTAATCCCAACACTTTGGGAGGCTGAGGTGGGAGGATCACTTGGCACCCAGGAGTTTGAAACCAGCCTGGGCAACATAGTGAGATCCTGTCTCCACATAATAAATAAATAAAATCATAAGGAAGAGAAAATATATTTACTATTCATTAAGTTGAAGTGGATCATCATAAAAGTCTTTGTGCTTGTCTTCATGTTGAGTAGGCTGAGGAGGAGGAACAGGAGGGGTTGGTCTTGCTGTCTCAGTGGCAGAGGTAGAAGAAAATTCGAACCCATGTTGTTCAAGGGTCAACTGTATGATGACAGTAGTAAGTACCTACTCTCCGACCAAGCATGGTGGCTCACACCTGGAATCCCAGCACTTTGGGAGGCCGAGGCGGGCGGATCACAAGGTCAGGAGATCAAGATCATCCTGACTAACACGGTGAAACCCCGTCTCTACTAAAAATTAAAAAAAAAAAAAAAATTAGCCGGGTGTGGTGGGGGGCGCCTATAGTCCCAGCTACTCAGGAGGCTGAGAATGGCATGAACCTGGGAGGCGGAGCTTGCAATGAGTAGAGATCATGCCACTGCACTCCAACCTGGACGACAGAGCGAGACTCTGGCTCAAAAAAAAAAAAAAAAAGATCTACTCTCTATTCTCTGGTAACTATGGGGCTTGTGTGTGTGTGTGGTGTGTGTGTGTCTTAAGCAAGAGCCTTGTGGGGCTTGGTGCTAGGAAGTCGCCTGGCTGATTTATTATGTGTAGTAATATATAACACATATGTGTTAGGTGATTTATTATGGATAATCTTCTTGATTATATTCGTGTGTATCTTCAGCCCCCCTAATCTCCCTTAGATGTGTGGCTGGGAACACTCCCTACTTCCTAGAAGAGACTGGAAAGCTTAAGGCATTTGCCCAAGGTCACTTAGTGCTTTAATTAAAGATGGAGGCCGGGCGCGGTGGCTCAAGCCTGTAATCCCAGCACTTTGGGAGGCCGAGACGGGCGGATCACGAGGTCAGGAGATCGAGACCATCCTGACTAACACGGTGAAACCCCGTCTCTACTAAAAAATACAAAAAAACTAGCCGGGCGAGGTGGCAGGCGCCTGTAGTCCCAGCTACTCGGGAGGCTGAGGCAGGAGAATGGCGTAAACCCGGGAGGCGGAGCTTGCAGTGAGCTGAGATCTGGCCACTGCACTCCAGTCCGGGCGACAGAGCGAGACTCCGCCTCAAAAAAAAAAAAAAAAAATTAAAGATGGAGCTGGCCAGGTGCGGTGGCTCAAGCCTGTAATCCCAGCACTTTGGGAGGCTGAGACGGGCGGATCACGAGGTCAGGAGATCGAGACCATCCTGGCTAACACGGTGAAACCCCATCTCTACTAAAAAATACAAAAAACTAGCCAGGAGAGGTGGCGGGCGCCTGTAGTCCCAGCTACTCGGGAGGCTGAGGCAGGAGAATGGCGTAAACCCGGGAGGCAGAACTTGCAGTGAGCTGAGATCCGGCTACTGCACTCCAGTCTGGGCGACAGAGCGAGACTCTGTCTCAAACAAACAAAAAAAAAAAAGATGGAGCTGATGTTCAAGCCCAAGTCTGCCTGAGGATAGAACCTATGCCTTCAGCGCCCGTGTGTCTCTGTTCTAGGCCTGCCAGGTAGCTCAGTAAAGGGTAACTATAATTACTATTAACTTCCTTTTTTTTTCGAGATAGAGTTTCACCATTGCCTAGTCTGGCATGCAGTGGCGCAATCTCAGCTCACTGCAGCCTTAGCCCCCAAAGTAGCTGGGACTACAGGCATGTGCCACCATACCCGGCTAATTTTTATATTTTTAGTAGAGAATTTTAGTTTCACCGTGTTGGCCAGGCTGGTCTCGAACTCCTGACCTCAAGAGATCCGCCCACCTCGGCCTCCCAAAGTGCTGGGATTACAGGCGTGAGCCACCACACCCAGCCACCATTAACTTTCTAATTAGATTCATCCAACAGTGGAATAGTCTTCTTTGTGGCATGGGGAGCACCTCAGCTCAGGAAGTGCACAGAGGCTAAATTGTCCCCCAGCTGGGGTGACTGTGGGGTAGTAGGTGGGTCTCCATCACTGAGTTCCAAACCAGCCATACTGAATCAGTCTTGAGCTGGTGTCCAGGTGTGTGTTTCTGTGAAGCCACAGGAGGGCCAGGCGTGGTGGCCCTCACCTGTAGTCCCAGCACTCTGGGAGGCTGAAGTTGGTGGTGGATCACTTGACCTCAGAAGTTCGAGACCAGCCTGGCCAACATAGTGAAACCTGATCTGTACTGAAAATCAAAAAAAGTAGCCGAATGTAATGGTGCATACCTGTAGTCCCAGCTACTGGGGAAGCTGAGGTGGGAGGATTATTTGAGTCCAGGAGATCGAGGCTGCAATGAGCCTCATTACCCACTGCACTCCAGCCTGGGTGACAGAATGAGACCCTGTCTCAGAAAAAAAAAAAAAAAAACTCACAGGAGGCCGGGGCACACAGTCAGGTGTGGGGTGTGGATAGCACTGGCCCAGCTGTCCTGGGAGGGCTCAGCTCTTAGATTCTGTTCCTCTGTAATGGGCACTGGGAGGTTGGTAGCTCCTCCCACCTTGCTCCTGCTGTGTGTTTTTCTTGCTGCTTTTCCCATTGGCATATGCGTCAGAGCTGTGCGTTCAGCTCCTGACATTTTCATATTCTAGTTATAATTCAGCTTCCACTAGTAGTGGAGTGGTTTGGTAGAAAGAATTTACCATACCCCACTGCCACCACCCACCCACCCACACACACACACACACACACACAAACACACACACGCATGCTCTTTCTCTCTCTCTCTGTCTCTCTCTCTGACCGTCTGTGTCTCTCTCTTGGGAAACAGCTGTCAGGTCTGGGACAAGTCACGTCACCTTTCAGCCTTGGTTTCCTTGTCTGTAAAATAAAGTGGCTAGGGCAGAAGACTTTAAGGTCACTCCCAGCTTCAGGACTCTGCCATACTCGGGGAACGTGCCCCCTTGGAGTGGTGCATGTCTGAGTGCTCGTGGCAGTTGACACCCAGTGGGATGGAGTCACAGTGTCAGAAGTCAGTCTATGCCGTTCGCTTCCAGGCACCTGGCTGCCATGCCGGTGCCCGTTGGGTCCTGCTCCTTGCCAGCAGTGAGGGAGGTTGGACTGCTATGTCCAGCAGTGAAAAGCACAGTGACTGAGAAGACCTGCCTCCCCTTCCTGGAGTCCTGAGGTAGCAATGGGAGCCAGCCAGATGCAGGAGACCTTTCTAGAAACCTCTGGGGAGTTCTTGTTTTATTTATTAGCCGCCATCCTCCTTCTTCTGCCCCAGGAAAAGTGCTGACCCTACGCTGTGCAACCAGCACGAGGAGGCGGACATCCATCAAGCCCACTCTCTGTCACTGTTGAGCTTGACCTCATTTAACCCCTGCATTCTCCTGCGCTGCGAAGTAAAGACTGAGACATCCCTGCAGCAGGAGCTTTCTTTTCTTTTTTTGAGACAGTCTTGCTGTTGCCCAGGCTGGAGTGCAGTGGCGCAACCTCGGCTCACTGCAACCTCCACCTCCTGGGTTCAAGCGATTCTCCTGCCTCAGCCTCCTGAGTAAATGGAACTACAGGCATACGCCGCCACGTCTGGCTAATTTTTGTATTTTTAGTAGAGACAGGGTTTCACCATGTTGGCCAGATTGGTTTTGAATTCCTAACCTCAGGTTATCACCTGCCTTGGCCTCCCAGGTGCTGGGATTACGGGTGTGAGCCACCACGCCCAGCCTTGCAGTTTTCATTTTTCAAAATCACAGCAACTTTATGGAAAAAAGAAAAAGTAACCTTTAATTGTGTAATGGTAAAAGCATTACTGACTCAGCTTGGTCACCAATGACAATAGCTACTGTCTTTTCAGCACTGGGCAGAGTGGTCTCATTTAATCCTTACAGCAGTCCCATTAGGTGGGAGTTACATGCTCTTTTTACAGATGGAAACACCACATCTTAGGATGGTGAGGTCATCCACCCGTGGTCACAAAGTTGGTCAGCAGCCAAAGAGAACCCCCACTGTCCATCTCTGAAGCCCACATGTGAGTAGCCAGGTTGCAGAGACAGGCTACAGTGTCTGTTTACACATACATAATTATCCATGATCCAGGTTGTCAGAAAGCACATGTAATCAGGGTTCCCTCCAGAGCTGCTAACACTGGAACTGCTCATGTTCAAGCTAGGATTCTGGCTGCACTTGAGAGCAAACACGTCAGTAAGTGGCAAAGATGAGAGTGTGTTGACTACAGGAAAGGGACATAGGTACTTAAAACAAGGGAAGTGTGGTAATTTCCCAAACACCTATGTCTGACTCCACTTGCGAAATACAGTATTCTCTCCAAAGCAGCCTTAGAAAACATGTTAGTTGTATGGCAGGATAGAACTCCAGAGTTAGGCCTGGCACAGTGGCTCACGCCTGTAATCCCAGCACTTTGGGAGGCCGAAGCAGGAGGATCACTTGAGGCCAGGAGTTCAAGACCAGCCTGGCCAACATGGCGAAACCTCATCTCTACTAAAAATACAAAAATTAGCTGTGGGGGCACACGTCTGTAATCCCAGCTACTTGGGAGGCTGGGGCAGGAAAATCACTTGAACCCAGGAGGTGGAGGTTGCAGTGAGCCGAGATTGTGTCACTGCACTCCAGCCTGGGTAACAGAGCAAGACTCCGTCTCAAAAAAAGACTAAACAAAAACCCTAGAGTTAGATCCTGAGGATTTGGGGGCTCTGTTTGTAATGGAGATCAGATAGGCCAGTTTTCCTCCGGAAAAGAGTCGGGGGATGGCTGGTCAGTGCCCAACGCTGGGAGACCACCCTTCCCCCAGCCTGGCCAGATGTGGCCAGGGCCCCGAGGCTGGACTCACGGGCCAGAGAGCAGAAAAAGGCCTGCTCTGCCTGAGCCCAGCCGGGTGGCCCACCCTGTGAATGTGTACGTTGTATGCAGCACCATGAAAGCACACCCTGTCTCCTCACACTTGTGTGCCCCCTTGTCCATATCTGTGGCTGCCCACGCACCGAGGCCTTGGGTAGGTCTGTTTCTCTTGGCTGCACTTTTGTCTCTCCTGTGGCCACAGTGGATCCACAGAGGATCCGGGCCCACCTCCTCCAGCAGGTTTCCTCACTGTACACCTACTTCAGTGACTGGTTTTGTCCCTCCTGGACTCCCACCTCCACCTACCCCCTTTCTTCCTGCCTCTTCCTATTTGGTGAAGCTTGTTCACAAAACATAGTCCTCTGTTCCCCCTTTGCAGGGGTTTCTTGCAGACAGCTCTGTCTACTGTCCCATCTGATCTGCGCCTCCCCTCTCCAGCTCCTCCTCCTTTTCCTTAACTGCCTTCCCATTTCACTTGCCCATGCAGTATGCCAGGCGTTGACCCTGTCTCTAGGATCAAAAAGATGAACTGGAGGAGGTCCCAGCCTCAGGCAGACAAATAAGATCATCGCAGAGAATTTCCGTTGCTGTGGGCCGGGCATCATCCTAGAGCCGAGAATTGGGCCCTCAGGGGTGCCACCCTGCCTTGATCCTTCAGCTCTGCTTAGGGCCACCTGGGACCAACTGTGCCTCCAGAGATGCCCGTTAGAAAGCCTGGCCCGTCACTTAGCAACTGGCTCCACCCCTTTCCCTCCCTGAGCTGGGGCCCGAGAGGAGGAAAGACCCATAGGCCTGTAAAGAGGCCACCAAATCCCAGAGCGTGGGAGGCTCCAGCTGACCAGAGCTGGGCCAGCACTTTCCCTTCAAAAGTTACCCAGGCTCTGAGGGTCATCGCAGCTAAGTCTAACTATAAATATCACCCTTCCTGAAGGGATTACCTGGGCTCCCCTCCCCGCTTGGGCTGATCCTTCTGGCCCCTGTGTTCTTCCTGACCCCTTTTTCCCGCTGCCAGGTGGGAGACTTCAGACTACCTGTGTTTCAGCTGTGACTGCTGGGGTGGGAGGGGAGAAAGGAGAGATTCGAGTCTGTATCCTGGCCAGAGGGCCCTTGCCTGCCAGGCTGTTGGGACAAGGAGGCTCTTGTTCCTGCCTTCTCCCATCCGGTGTGAGAGCCCTGTCTCTCACACCAGCCAGAGCAAGCCCAGACTTGTCACATAATCGGTACATCTGGGAAGGACACTGTTGGCCCCATCCCTGGAGTAAGGGCTTGGGGACAGAACTTGGTAACTGAGTGTGGAACAGCTTGGGGATTGCCGCAGGTATAAACAGGGCTGTCTCCTGGCTTGGGTGGCCTGACTGGGGAACTCTCTGCTCCCCTTGGCTGATCTCAAATTTGGTGTCACATCCTAGTGGCTCACTTATTCCAGTCCCTGAAGTCACAGGAATAATCTGGGGTCTGAGATCAATAAGTGAAGGAGGGGCCACTCCCCTGCAGACCTCTCCCCTGCTTTCGCCTGCCTCCCTGCTGCTGCAGTGAGCCGTAACTCCTCCACCCCTCCCCACCTGCTCACGGCGCCTTGGTCAGTTCCTTTCTCAATTCAGCAGATACTTGCTGAGAACTGCGCTGGGCCAGGCACTGTGTGAGGCAGTGGGATCTATTCAGCCAGGGTCTGCCATCCTTCCTTGTGGTTTTGGAATCTCCTCTTCTGTGTAGCCATCCTGAGTCCAGCAGAGTGAATTGAGTGGTGGGAGTACACCCACACATGCATACACACTCGTAGATGCGCACCAGCTCTGGGCAACTTGGAGAGGACCTTTAATGTTCTGTCTCCCACTCTCCTTTCAGTGCCCTCCCTTGGGGGTGGCATCACCAGACACCATTCATTATCGAGGCCAAACCACCGCGTCCACCATCATTATCCTCCTCCAGCCCAGACGTGGTGCCCTCTTGCTCTCTTCCCTCTTCCCTCTCCAAATCAGCTCTCAGCAGCAGCTCTGGAGACCATGTGTTGAACTGTTGATGTTAAGGTGTGGCTGGGCATACCATTTCCACTCCTGTGTTGCTGTGTTTACAGATAGGTTCTTAAGTCAGATCAAATACATACCCCAGCCCAGCCACTGTAACTGGTTCCATGGGTGTGAGGTGGGCCCTGAGAATCTGGATTTTGAACCAGCACCCCAGGAGATCCTAATACGGGAGGTTTCAGCCAGCCTTTGGGACCCCAGCCTTTGCCTCTATATGCAGACATGTACATTCTCTTTTCAATCACAAATGTTGGCAGGGCATGGTGGCTCACACCTGTAATCCTAGCACTTCGGGAGGTCGAGACAGGAGGATCCCTCGAGCCCAGGTGTTCGAGACCAGCCTGGGCAACATAGGGAGACCCCCTCTCTATTAAAATAAAAAAAAGAAGAAGTTTAAACAAACAAAAAATGTCTGTTGCTGTCCTCTGCCCAGCACAATCGCGGAAACGCATGCTTTTTGTGTGTGTGTTGCCCAGAGGCCTCCCTGTGCAGGTTGTATGTCTTTGTCAGCTTCATTAAGGACAGGAACCATTTCTGTTACTCTGTCTTTGACCTGAAGCTTATCTAGGACAGGTGGAGATGTAAGTAGAAGCTACTAAATGCTCCTGCTGCTGAAACCAGCAGAGCCTTCCTGGCCCTGGACAAAGCCTCGGGGGGCTGTCAGTAACTGATATCCTACAGGGCATGGGCTTAGCAAATCACCACCACCGTCGGCTCCCCAAACTCTTCCCACTTTTCCATGGCTGTGCCCCAGAACTCCAAGTATCCTCTTTCCTAATTAACAACTTTTATGGTATTATTCTTATTATTAAAGTAGTAAGTTCTTATTGTAGAAAACTTGGAAAATATAAACCAAGAAGAAATAATCGGTAACTGCCAGTGAAATATAACCGCTGTTTACATTTTGATATAAATCCTTCCAGCCTTTTTTCTCTTTTAAAGACCAGGTCTTACTCCGTTGCCCAGTCTGGAGTATAGTGGTGTAATTATAGCTTATCACTGCAGCCTTGGCCTTCTGGGCTCAAACGATCCTCCCGCCTCGGTCTCCCAAAGTGCTGGGGTTACAGGTGCGAGCCATTGTGCTTGGCCCTCCTGTCTTTTTAATATATATAATTATACAGCTGAGCACTTTGGGAGGCTGAGGAAGGAGGATCACTTGAAGACAGGAGTTTGAGACCAGCCTGGGCAACATGGCGAGACCCCATCTCTACAAAAAAAAATTTTTTTTAATTATCCAGTCATGTTGGTGCATGCCTATAATCACAGCTTCTCAGGAGGCAGAGGTGGAAGCATCGCTTGAGCCCAGGAGGTTGAGGCTGCAGTGAGCTATGATGACATGGCCTGAGTGATAGAGCCAGACCCCATCTAAAAACAAACAAAATATAATAATTATACACTTTTTTTTTTTTTTTTTGAGACACAGTCTCGCTCTGTGACCCAGGCTGGAGTGCAGTGGTGCAATCTTAGCTCACTGCAACCTCCGCCTCCTCGGTTCAAGCAATTTTCCTGCCTCAAGCTCTCAAGTAGTTGGGACTACAGGCGCACACCACCACCAAGCCTGGCTAATTTTTGTAGAGATGGGTTTTTACCATGTTGTCCCAGCCGGTCTTGAACTCCTGACCTCAAGTGATCTGTCTGCCTCGGCCTCCCAAAATTCTGGGATTGCATAGGTGAACCACCACACCTGGCCAATACATACTTTTTTTGAATTAAAAGCTGGAGCACTGTGCACTTGCTGTATGGGACCTTTTTTCACTGTGTTGTGGACATTTTCCCGTGTTACTCAGCATCCTACGTCACCATTACAGAGTGGCTGCCGCCGATGCTTCGAGAGGATGCCCATACTTTATGTAGCCTTTCTCCTGGCCGTGTGCATTAGGTGGTTCCTAGCTTTTCCCTATTAAAAACGTGCTGAGTTAAATAGCTTTCTAGATAAGTCTTCACCACACACTTGTGATTATTTTCTTAGAATAAATTATTAGAAACCAAATAGCTGAGCCAAAGGGATGAACATTTTAAAGTTTCTCAGTACCATACAAATGCCCTCCCAGAGATATGCACCAATTTGTGCAGCATATGAATGTTCACACTTTCCACTGCCCAACTTTTTTGACTCCATACAGTATCTTTTTGTTTTTGTTTTTGACTTTTCGAGATGGAGTTTCCCTCTTGTTTCCCAGGCTGGAGTGCAATGGCACGATCTCAGCTTACTGCAACCTCTGCCTCCCAGGTTCAGGCAATTCTCCTGCCTCAGCCTCCTGAGTAGCTGGGATTACAGGCATGTGGCACCACGCCCGGCTAATTTTTGTATTTTTAGTAGAGATGAGGTTTCGCCATGTTGGTCAGGCTGGTCTCAAACTCCTGACCTCAGGTGATCCACCTGCCCCAGCCTCCAAAAGTGCTGGGATTACAGGCGTCAGCCACCACGGCCAGCCAATATCTTTTTAAGTAAATGAAATTAATATGTTCATCATCAACTTGTTCATATGCTTAGATGAAAAACTTCCTTTTCTGTGTTTGTCTGTATCTGTGGCTAAGATTGTAAGCACCCGTGTGTAGAGCTGCAAACGTCTGGGCATGTCTCCTATACATGCTTAACTTTGGGCCTGAAGAACTTGGTGAGTTATTTTTGTGCAGCGTTTGACCCACTGATGAAGAGAGCCAACACCAGTCCAGAGGTGCTGCGGCTGCCCTCTGCTGGCTCTGAGGTGCAGTGATGACTGAGAAGGCAATGGCTGGACTCCTGGGGCTCAGCTTACATTAACCCTGCCTGCCCCCTGCCCCTCACCAGCCCATTCTAAGATTTTCAGCCACAGAGGCCCTACCTGGAGGGTGAAGAGTTTGTCACCGCTGTATCCTGGGTCACTGCATTAATTAGGCACTGTTAATACTTGGAGAGGCTCACTCACAGTGTGACTGTCAGTGGGGAAGAAGCATAGAAATGACTGCTAGCAAAGCTGGCTGCTGTTGTGTAGCGGGGAGGCGACCCTGAAGGCTACTCTGGGGGAGCTCAGGAGGTTTGTGAGCCAAGGCAGCATCCTTCAGGCCACGTGTGTGGCCTTCTGAGGTGATGACTTTGAAAGGGGCCACCATGGAGCTTTGTTTATTTTAAAGGTCAGTTCTTTAGTGTTCTCAAGAGAAAATGAGATGCATAGGCGCAGTTACAGCTCAGGTGTCCTTGTGTCACAGTCCAGCACCTCACTTGTCGGGCACAGAGCCCAAAGGTGAACACTTTGTTTTTGTTTTGGGTTTTTTTTTTGTTTGTTTTTTTGTTTTGTTTTGTTTTGAGACAGAATCTTACTCTGTCACCCAGGCTGGAGTATAGTGACATGATCTCAGCTCACTGCAACCTCCGTCTCTGGGGTTCAAGCGATTCTTCTGCCTCACCTCCTGAATATCTGGGATTACAGGCGCCTGCCACCACGCCTGTATTTTTAGTAGAGACGAGGTTTCTGCATGTTGACCAGGCTGGTCTCGAACTCCTGGACTCAAGCAATCCACCTGCCTTGGCCGCCCAAAGTGCTGGGATTACCTGCATGGGCCACTGTGCCCGGCCATTTATTTATTTATTTATTTAAATGGCAGGGTCTCACTCTGTCACCCAGGCTGGCGTGCAGTGGTGCAGTCATAACTCACTGCAGCCTTGACCTCCTGGGCTCAAGCAACCCTCCCACCTCAGCCTCCCGAGTAGCTGGGACTACAGGTGCATGCCACCGCGCCCAGCTAATTTTTTTTATTTTTTGTAGAGACGAGGGGTCTTGCTTTGTTGCCCAGGCTGATTGTGACCTCCTGGCCTTAAGTGATCCTTCCACCTCAGCTTCCCAAAGTGCTGGGATTATAGGTGTCAGCCACCATGCTGGCCGAACAGTGAACATTTTTAAATGTCACAAAGCCTGGTCTCTTTCTTCTGTGGGAAGCCTCTCTTGTAGACAGTGCTGACAGCTTGGTTGTGCCCTTTCTCAGCCCTTGGCAGATTAGGAATGGCCCATGAGCTGGGCCTGCCCTCTCCCCATGTTAGAAGCAGCAGATAGAGACCAGTAAGAAGTGACATCTGACAAAGAGGAAGGAAGGCAGGGAAACTATAGATTCAGCTCAAGAAGTTAAAATGCCACTGAAGCTAAACAGCTGTTTAGGGAAGAGGCAGAAGTCCCACACCCAGGGGTCCCTGAGGGAGTCACTGTATAATTACTGTGACTCCTGGTGGATCAAAGCTCTTATTAGGAGATCATCCCTGCTAAATAATGAGAGAGAAAAGGAGTCCAGAAATCATGAAATGGAGCAACTTCCTTGGTCAAGGCATAAACACCTCCAGGCTAAACTTCATAAAAAATATCTGGATGAAATTGTAACCTTCAGTTTCTTCAGTGTGTCCTTTCCGTCCCTCATACTTAAGCCTTTGATAACCTGGTTTTGATTTTCGTGGCTGGCATGAGGTGGGGATTGCAGTTCATGTTTCCATCATAGTCCCAGCATCATTTGTTACACATAGTCATCTTCCCTTCCAACCTGCAACAGGAATGTTCCTTCTCACCGCAAGCAAATTCCTGTACACACCTGGGTCTGTTTCTGGACTCTCTGTTCTCATTTGTCTTGTATACCAAAAATAAAATTCTAAGTCCTCCAACCAGCTGAATGGACCCATCTTCTCAGCCAAGGGGATTCCAAAGAAATCTGAAAAACAAGTCCAGGCCATGATGGGAAGGGGAGTCAGGCCTCATTATACTCTCCTCTCTTTGAAGTTCAGGCACAACTGACCAGCATTAACATTAAAACAGTCCAGGCGTGGTGGCTCATGTCTGTAATCCCAGCACTTTGGGAGGCTGAGGCGGGTGGATCACCTGAGGTCATGAGTTCGAGACTAACCTGGCAACATGGTGAAACCCTGTTTCTACTACAAATACAAAAATTAGTGAGGTGTGGTGGTACACATCTGTAATCCCAGCTACTCAGTGTCATGCGCATCCGCGTGAAGAGACCACCAAACAGGCTTTGTGTGAGCAATAAAGCTTTTTAAATCACCTGGGTGTAGGCGAGCTGAGTCCCAAAAGAGCGTCACCAAAGGCTGGTGGCATTATCATTAGTTCTTACAGTTTTGGGATAGGCAGTGGAGTTAGGAGCAATTTTTGGTGGGCAGGGGGTGGATCTTGCAAAGTACATTCTCAAGGGTGGGGAGAATATTACCAAGTACCTTCTTAAGGGCGGGGGAGGATATTACAAAGTACCTTCTCAAGGGTCGGGAGGGTGTATCGTACAAAGTACATTCACAAGGGTGGGGGAATATCACAAAGTACATTATCGCAAGGGCAGGGAGGGTGTGTTGTCACAAAGTCAATTGATCAGTTAGGGTGGGGCACGAACAAATCACAATGGTGGAATGTCATCAGTTAAGGCAGGAACTGGCTCTTTTCACTTCTGTGGATCTTCAGTTGCTTCAGGCCATCTGGATGTGTACACGCAGGTCACAGGGGATAGGACAGCTTAGCTTGGGCTCAGAGGCCTGACATTCCTGTCTTCTTATATTAATAAGAAAAACTAAACAAAATGGTATGAAGTGTTGGGGCGGCGAAAATTTGGGGGGATGGTGTGGAGAGATAATGGTCGATATTTCTCAGGGCTGCTTCAAGGGGATTGGGGCAGTGTGGGAACCTATAGTGGGAGAGATTAAACTGAAGAAAGATTTTGGGGTAAGCGGTGATATTGTGGGGTTGTTAGAAGGAGCATTTGTCGTATAGAATGATTAGTGATGGCCTGGATGCGGTTTTGTATGACTTGAGAAACTAAGTGGAAGACACAAGGTCCAAATAAAAGGAGAAAAACAGGTATTAAAGGACTAAGAATTGGGAGAACCCAGGACATCCAATTAGAGAGTGTCCAAGGGGGTTCGGCGTAATTATTTGCTTGGTTGGTCAGTTTTTGGGCTCTATCTTTGAGTTTTTTATGTTGTCATATACCAAGCCAGATTGATTTGGGTAAAAACAACACTCTTCATTTAAACATATACAGAGTTCTCCTTTTTCAGCAGTGAGTAAATCGAGGCCTCAGCGGTTTTGGAGGAGAGAGAAATGCAAAGCCAGTAATTGTTTGTTAAAGGATTAGAAACGGCTAGGAGAGAGAGTGAGATTGATAGTGTGGTGGAGATAGGTAGGGAGAGGTAAAGAGTGACTGGAGAATGGGAGCAAGGATAAGAGTGAGTAGAAAAGTTAAAAAAAGGGCTTCAGGCCGGGCGCGGTGGCTCAAGCCTGTAATCCCAGCACTTTGGGAGGCCGAGACGGGCGGATCACAAGGTCAGGAGATTGAGACCATCCTGGCTAACACGGTGAAACCCCGTCTCTACTAAAAAATACAAAAAATTAGCCGGGAGAGGTGGCAGGCACCTGTAGTCCCAGCTACTCGGGAGGCTGAGGCAGGAGAATGGCGTGAACCCGGGAGGCGGAGCTTGCAGTGAGCTGAGATCCGGCCACAGCACTCCAGCCTGGGCGGCAGAGCGAGACTCCGTCTCAAAAAAAAAAAAAGAAAAAAGGAAAAAAGGGCTTCATCAAGGTGAAGGTATTGGAGGGTGCCCTGTCAGCAAAGATCATCTATCCACTCCAAGAGGGAGTCAAGAGTGGCAGATTAGGGATAGCACTAGGAGACAGCCGCTACGATGGTTTGGAGGAATAGTGTAAACTGGCAGTGTAAACAGGGACAGGGCATTTACGAGTAGTTAAGAATGGTGAATAGGGGTATGACTAGACAGAAGATAGTAGGGATGACAAGTTTGCAGGGTGCAATCCAAGTTGTGGGGGTGGTGATTGCATAAAGCCTGTTGTAAAGAGTAGGGTAAGGAAGGAGAGACCTAATAAAAATGAAAGGATGTGTTAGGCTCATAAGGGTTACTGTTATCCTTTAGAAATGCAGGTGAGTTTAAGGGAAGTAGGAGTGAGCACTTGCGACTTCCAGGAGGAAGAGGAGAGATCAGGCTGGCTGTCCAACGGACACAGTTTTATTCTGGAACAGTGAACCCAATGGGGAGGGTCCTGCAGTTGGATGGCATTTGAGGTACTATAGATGACTAAGTAGGGTCCAGTCCATCGAGGTTGTAGAGTTTGAGGGGTCATATTCTTAACAAGAACTGATCGTCCAGCTAGGGTGTCTTCATATGGCTGGGAATCTAGAGTAGACAAGAGAAGATTAGCAGCCTGGCGAATTTCCGTCTAGCCTGCTGGAGGACTGGAAGATAGTTGCCTAGAGGGCTGGTGTCTGGGACAAGGTTGGGGCCTAGCAAGAAAGTGCATCCATATAAAAGTTCAAATGGACTGTACCTTCAAATGGACTGTAACATATTTTGAAATGGCCCTGCAAAACTGTCTCTTATGGGGTATGTTTACATTTTCTGTAAAGAATCCCATTCCCTTTCCAGGTCTTTTTCTGATGCTGAAGAGATTAGCTAAAAATCTGGCACCTGTTAAAAGTCTGAATAGGAAACATTTGCCATCTATTGCCTCTAAGGGCAGCCACCTATGAAACTTCATCTACATAATAAGAACCTTGGTCTCCACAACTTCTTATCTTTTTTTCTTTTTTTGAGATGGAGTTTCACTTTTTGTTGTCCAGGCTGGAGTGCAGTGGCACAATCTTGGCTCACTGCAACCTCCGCCTCCCAAGTTCAAGCCATTCTCCTGCCTCAGCCTCCTGAGTAGCTGGGATTACAGGTGCCTGCCACCACACCCAGCTAATTTTTGTATTTTTAGTAGAGATGGGATTTCACAATGTTGGCCTGGCTGGTCTCGAACTCCTGACCTCAGGTGATCCACCCACCTTGGCCTCCCAAAGCGTTGGGATTACAGGCGTGAGCCACCACGCCTGGCCCACAACTCCTTATCTTAACCCAGACATTCCTTTTTGTTGATTCGAGGACTTAAGATAATAACTCTTTCAACCAATTGCCAACCAGAACATCTTTAAATCCACCTATGACCTTTCAGTCCCCGCCCCTTCAAGTTGTCCCTCCTTTCCACACCAAACCAATGTATATCTCACATGTAATGACTGATGTCTTAAGTCTCCCTAAAACATATAAAACCAAGCTGTAATCCAACTCCCTTTGGGCACATGTTCCCAGAACCACCTGAGACTGCATCACAAGTCATGGCCCTCACATTTGGCTCAGAATAAATCTCTTCAAATATTTTACCAGGTTTGGCTTTTTTTGTCCAACAGTCTGTCCCTGTTCCAGTACTGTGCCAACTGTAACTTTATAATTAAAGCTGATCATGGCAGCGCAACTTCTCCCACCTGATTCTTTTCTAGGAGCATCTTTGTTCTTCTATATAAAATTTAGAATCAGCTTGCCAGGTTCCTTAGGAAAAAACTGACAGGAATTATATTGGAATTGTATTACATTTATAGATCAATTTAGGGGGAGTGGACATCTCCATGATTTCTTTGAATGTTGCTTCATTCCCATTTTCCCTATTGTATCCTTCTGGAAATTCAGTTCAAAATTTTAGACCTAGAAGGGCATAGTGTCCCTTATATAGTCCCAGCTACTTGGGAGGCTGCTGGGGAAGAATACCTTGAGCCCAGAAGTTTGAGGCTGCAGTGAGCTATGATGACACCACCGCACTCCAGACTGGGCAACAGAGTGACCTTGTCTCTCAAAAAGAAAAAAGATATCCGAATCTCAATTATATTGTCTTTTTCTATTTTTATTTTCTTTTTATTTTTTTGAGACAGGGTCTCACTTTGTCACCCAGTCTGGAGTTGGAGTGCAGTGGCGTGATCATGACTTACTGCAGCGTCAACCTTTCTGGGCTCAGGTGATCCTCCCACCTCAGCCTCCCAAGTAACTGGGTCTACAGGTGCACGCCACCATGCCCGACTAATTTTTTTGTATTTTTTGTAGAGACAGGTTTTTGCCATATTGCCCAGGCTGGTCTTGAATTCCTGGGCTCAAGTAGTCCATCTGCCTTGGCTTCCCAAAGTGCTGGGATTACAAGTGTGAGCCACTGGGCCCGGCCTGTATTTCTCATTTTTAGAAGTTCTATGTGGTTCTTTTAAGATCTTATTGGTTATACATATTATGTACCCACAAAAATTAAACATTTTTTAAATCTCCTTGATCATTCTTTATAGTCTTTTATTCGTATTTTTAAGGCCCTCATCCCTTAACTCAGTATTTCATAATCTATCCAGAGTCTTTGCAAATCTGATTCTTTTGTCTGCTGTTTTTGCCAGTAAAGCTTGTACTGCCTTGTTTCCTTGCATATTGACATTTTTTTTTTAAAACTATTACCTTATTTATTTTTCTTGGAACTTTATCTTGGGAATTCTTTGAGGCCTTGTTTGAAGTTATTTTCCTCCAAAGAGGGTTTGCCTTTCCTTCTGCCACCTCACCACCCCAGAAACACTTTAAATTAAATGTTTGGCTTTAGAGTTTTCTGCCCCTACACTGTGAATTCCGATGGTGAACTACAGGATTTAGTCAGACCTGAGGTGGAACCCTCACTCACTTACTATGTGACCTGGGGCAAGTCATTTAATCTCTCTAAATCTGTCCTATCACCTGTGAAATAGCAATAGTAATACCTACTGCCTAAGCAAGGATGAAATGGGATCGTGTATATAAATAAATCTTGCCTGGGATTCTTTCTCAGCGGAGGTCAGTGCCTGCTATTCTCTTCCTTTTGCCCCAGCCAGTGGGAGCAGTCTGGTGGTGGCCCCCAGCCTTAGTTCTGCCTCTCACCGTAGGACCTGAGTTATAGTGGAAGGAGAGTGCTTCACATCTCACTCCTGTGGCTCACTCTGCCTTTAGTTTTGAGATAACTGAGCCTCCAAAAACCTTTGAGAGACGCCTCTGCCCTCAGTCTTGACTGTGGTTTGGAGTTGTCTTAGAGATCACTTGGAGCTGGGTAACAAGAAAAATGACATTTGACAGAATTGTTTTATTTGTCAGATGCTGCAGGAATTTTTTGTGGAGTTTGTTGATTATGATTTCTTAAAAAAAATCCTTGTGACTATACAGTGGGACATTAGTAACAAGATGTTAAAATTGTTAATAATTTTTTTTTTTTTTTGAGACATGATCTCGCTCTCTTGCCCAGGAAGGAGTGCAGTGGCACTATCACAGCTCACTGCAGCCTCAGCCTCCTAGGCTCAAGTGATTTCTCCCATGTTCGCCTCCCAAGTAGTAGCTGGAACTACAGGAGCGTGCCATCGTGCCTGGCTAATTTTTAAAAATTTTTTTGTAGAAACAGGGTTTTACCATGTTGCCCTGACTGGTCTAGAACTGCCAGGCTCAAGCGATCCTACTGCCTCCCAAAGCACTGGGATTACAGGCGTGAGCCACCGCACCCTGCCCCACATGATCATTCATTCAATCACACCTGTAATCCCAGCGCTCAGGAGGCTGAGGTGGGCGGATCACAAGGTCAGGAATTTCAGACCAGCCTGACCAACATGGTGAAACTCCATCTCTACTAAAAATACAAAAATTAGCCAGGTGTGGTGACAGGCATCTGTAATCCCAGGTACTCAGGAGGCTGAGGCAGGAGAATCGCTTGAACCTGGGAGTCGGAGGTTGCAGTGAGCCGAGATCGTGCCACTGCACTCCAGCCTGGGCAACAAGAGTGAAACTCCATCTCAAAAAAAAAAAAAAAAAAAAGGCAACAAAAACAATGGTAGCATATGCTTTGCTAACACAATTATTTTATGTCCCTAGGTTGGTTATGTGAAGTTTCCTGACTCTTCCCTGCTATTTAGGAAGGGCTTCAGAGACCTGAATACTTAGTAGCCAGTGCAGCAGGGTTTCAGAGTCTGGCCTGGGAGGGTAAGGGAGGGGGAGGGCAGATTGCAGCTCAAGTAGCTTTAGAGATGCTGAGCCTCTCCTTCTGTCCTGCCCAGGACGCAATGAGCCCCTGAAGAAAGAGCGGCTCAAGTGGAAGAGCGACTACCCCATGACTGATGGGCAGCTGCGGAGCAAACGGGATGAGTTCTGGGACACAGCGCCAGCCTTTGAGGGCCGCAAGGAGATCTGGGATGCCCTCAAGGCCGCCGCCTATGCTGCTGAAGCCAATGACCACGAGCTGGCCCAGGCCATCCTGGATGGAGCCAGCATCACCCTGCCTCATGGTAAGTGGGCAGGGCCACGGCTTTATCCCCACTGGAGCTCGGGGGTCACCAGCACAGTTTGAGGGTGTTGAGGGGTGTGGAGCGGTGGGGCAGGTGGTTACTCACGTGTTCATTCCTTCAAGCAACCCTAACTGAGCGTGGACCAGGAGTGGGTACACAAGGAAAATGAGAAAATGAGGCACAGTCTGTGCTTGCCTAATGACACGACAAAAAGACATCAACAAACCTGCAAAGCAGTGTCACAAATGCACTTTGGGACCCTAGAACATCCAAGGCACCGACCTTTATTTTATTTTTTATTATTTTTTTTGAGATGGAGTCTTACTCACTCTGTCGCTTAGGCTGGAGTGCAGTGGTGGGATTTCGGCTCACTGCAACCTTTACCTCCTGAGTTCAAGCAATTCTCCTGCCTCAGCCTCCTGAGTAGCTGGGATTACAGGCATGTGCCACCACGCCTGGCTAATTTTTGTATTTTTAGTAGAGACCGGGTTTCACCATGTTGGCCAGGCTGGTCTCAAACTCCTGAGCTCAAGTGATCCACTGACCTTTTATTGGGTCATTATGTGCTGGACACTGATCTAGAAACTTCCAGTGCATTAGCTCACGTAAGTTCATAGCAGCCTTATGGGGCCATGTAAAGCAGAGGGTAATAGTGGAGCTCTAGAATCACAGACTTGAGTTCCTTTTTTTTTTGAGATGGAGTTTCTCTCTTGTTGCCCAGACTGGAATGCAATGGTGCGATCTTGGCTCACTGCAACCTCCGCCTCCCAGGTTCAAGTGATTCTCCTGTCTCAGCCTCCTGAGTAGCTGGGTTTACAGGCATGTGCCACCAGGCTGAGCTAATTTTGTATTTTTAGTAGATACAGGGTTTCTCCTTGTTGGTCAGGCTTGTCTTGAACTTCCACCCTCAGGTGATCTGCCCGCCTTGGCGTCCCAAAGTGCTGGGATTACAAGCGGGAACTACTGTGCCTGGTCACAAACCTGGGTTTCAATCTGAATGTTTCCCTTTCCTAACTGTGTTGCCTTTAGCAAGGAGCTTCTCGAATTTAGAGCCTGAGTGCCTTACAACTGTAAAGGGGAGATAATTATTAGGATTCAGCAAGATACATATAACATGATTTAGTCCAGTCCCAGCACTTAGTAGGTGCTTAAGAGACAATAAAGATATTTCTCCATGCATTACATTTTACCAGTAAGGACACTAAGGCCCATGGAGAGCAGAGCTGTGCTGTTTCATTCATCCCTATAACCCCAGCATCTGGCACATGTGAAGAAATGAAAAATCATATGCCAGGATGAACAAGCCAGCACCTGGTGGAGCTGGGATGCCAGCTCAGGTATTCCTGACTCCAGTCCTGTACCCCTAGTCATCAGGCTGTCCTAGGGAGATCTGACTGTGGGGTGGCCATGGCAGGTGTATTAGTCTGCTCAGGCTGCTGTAACAAAATACCACATGCTGGGTGACTTAATCAAGAGACATGTATTTCCCACAGTTCTGGAGGCTGGGAAATCTGGCATCATGGTGCTGGCCAGTTCAGGTTTTGGTGAAGACTCTCTTGCTGGCTTGCAGGTGGCTGCCTTCTTGCTGTGTCCTCACATGGGGAGCGAGTGGAGAGTGAGATAGTGCTCTAGTGTCTCTACAAGAACTATAAGCCAGGGCAGTGGAGCACACCTGTAGTCTCAGCTGCTCGGGAGGCTGAGGTGGGAGGATTGCATGAGCCCAGGAGTTCGAGATCAACCTAGGCAACATAGGGAGATCTTGTCTCAAAAAAAAAAGAAAAAGAATCATCCTTCCGATCAGCGGACCAGAGGGTCAGGGCCTCACCCTATGACCTCATTTAACTTTAATTATTTCTCTATAGGCCCTGTGTCCAAATACAGTCACACTGGGGGTTAGAGTTTCACCATATGAATTTGGGGGAACCCAAACATTTAATCCATGATAGTGGATCCCCAAGCTGACTCTGACCTCCCTGCCTCTCCTGTAGGCACCCTCTGTGAATGCTACGATGAGCTGGGCAATCGCTACCAGCTGCCCATCTACTGCCTGTCACCGCCCGTGAACCTGCTGCTGGAGCACACGGAGGAGGAGAGCCTGGAGCCCTCCGAGCCCCCACCCAGCGTGCGCCGTGAGTTCCCACTGAAGGTGCGCCTGTCCACAGGCAAGGACGTGAGGCTCAGCGCCAGCCTGCCCGACACGGTGGGGCAGCTCAAGAGGCAGCTGCATGCCCAGGAGGGCATCGAGCCATCATGGCAGCGGTGGTTCTTCTCCGGGAAGCTGCTCACAGACCGCACACGGCTCCAGGAGACCAAGATCCAGAAAGATTTTGTCATCCAGGTCATCATCAACCAGCCCCCACCACCCCAGGACTGATGGGCCCATGGACCCCTGGGAAGAGGCCCCGCCTGGAGCACTAGGCCTCTGCCCTGCTGCTGCCTTCCAGTACTGTCATTTTCTGCAGGGGCCCTCCCCTCAGCTTGGCTGATGGGTGAGCTGTGAAGGGACCCTGCCTTTCAGGGCACTACGTGCCACCAGTTCCCAGTACCCAGGGAGCAGGCGGCCACACACAGGCCTTGCAACCTTGTCAGAGAAAAGGCGAATGGGGCCGTCACCCTGCCTCTCTCCCGCAGCAGGTTCGAGCCACGAGGGCCAGCCAGGAGGCCCCTGGAGCCCAGATCTGTCATCTGGTGCTGCCAGCTGTGCTCACTCCGATTTTCTGCTCAGGGTCTGAAGCAGCTGCTGTCTCCCTCCTCTGCCCCCATCCCCTGGCTCTCCCCTGGGCACAGTGCCACTCCCTTGGAAGGGAGGGAACCACCTGTGAGCCCCAGGGCTCGGGAAGCCTGAGGCGGGCCTCTGCCTCTCCCTGCCCCCAGCACAATTGGCAGAGATGAGGCGGGTGGTGGACGGCTGGGCTGTCGTGGCAGGGTCTGCACAGGACCATGTTCTGGCTATAACCCAGGCAGTGGGAGGTCTGCAGCCTCGTCATGGCCCCCACAGCAGGTCCCTGTGGACAGACGTATCTGCATATTTATCAATAAAGCCTTTTGCTCCTTCTCGCTTGCCTGGCATTTGACTAAATTCTCCTGCAGCCCTGTGGGGCTCCTGGAGCTGTTCTGGTATGGGAACAGGTGGATGCCTGGCCTCTCCAGCTGCTCTGGGCATGCAATCTCCAGCAGAGTGAGCCTGGAACTGCCAGTCTTCTGGGCCCTGATCCCAGCTCCCTTGGTGTCCTCATGAGTCCTTAGGAAAAGCCACTCAACCTCTGAACCCTCTTTGCTTTTCTTTTTTTTTTTTTTTTTTTTTTTTTTTTTGAGACGGAGTCTCGCTCTGCCGCCCAGGCTGGAGTGCAGTGGCCGGATCTCAGCTCACTGCAAGCTTCGCCTCCTGGGTTTATGCCATTCTCCTGCCTCAGCCTCCCAAGCAGCTGGGACTACAGGCGCCCGCCACGTCGCCCGGCTAGATTTTTGTATTTTTCTTTAGTAGAGACGGGGTTTCACCATGTTAGCCAGGATGGTCTTGATCTCCTGACCTCGTGATCCGCCCGTCTCGGCCTCCCAAAGTGCTGGGATTACAGGCTTGAGCCACCGCGCCCAGCCTGCTTTTCTTTAAAGCAGAGCCATGCTGCCTGCCCTGCCTCCTCCATCAGTTGCTGGGAGGATTAAGCAGGAAGACAGATGTGAAAGTGCTTGCAAGGCAAAGACAGCACCTCAGGAAGGTGGTCTGCTCCTGTGGCAGGAGGGGCTCACTTCCGGCCCTTGGAGATGCTGTACCCATCGTGATGTTAAAGCAAAATCTCTGACAGGTTTAGATCATGTGTCAGAGGTTTGTGTCAGATTCCCAGCAAGGGAACCGGAGAGGAAAAGGAACCAGTTCCTCATGCTTCCTAGGGGAATGTGTGCATATCTGAAGAGAGGTGAATCTTATATAAGGCTATTTAGCTGAGGGCAGCCACCAGCCAGGTGAACCTTACAGAAGCACAGGGCCGGGTGTCTGCAGTTCCCTAGCAGGTTAACCTGAGTCACAGTGAATTCAGTGGAACTGAGCAAGTACAGATCTGATTTTGCTCCAGTTGGGAGTATTTTTCCTTCTTAGTGAGCATGGACAGCCTCCTGGCCAGGGAAGTCTAGCATTGTCTGGGCCTGGCAAGGAAACCCTGGGAGGGCAGGAGGATCCAGAGTAGCTGCTGCTCCTTGCCAGCTGGGCTTAGTGCTTTCCGGAGACCCCTCTCTTGAAGCAAGACTCTGTAAGCCCTGCAGAGCTTCCCTGAGCACTTACCAAGGGAGGAGACAGATTGGATAAGGTTTGTTCATGACTAAAAGTCACCCAGCCAAATGCAGTGATGCTTAACTGGGGAGCATGTGGGACCCCGGAGAGCCGAAGGTCAGCGTGAGCTGTGATCAAAGAGGGAGACAGCTGCCCTGCCTGCTACCACGGCCCTGGGCTGGACAAGTAGAGTGTGACCCTCCTCACAGCCAGCAGGGCCTGTCTGCAGGACAGCCTGGGAGTACAGAACTGTCCTGGGTCCCCACGTTTGGTTTTCAGGCCCTCTTCCTGGAGCTGGCTGAGTAGGGTTTCCAGGCATCCAGCAGGGGGCACTGTCATCTGGGCTGGAGCATGCAGCCGGCAGGTCCCTTGTGCAGCCCAGCTGCCTTGGCTGAGGCCCAGCCAGGCCCAAGCACTCAGGACAGAGGCTGGAGAGGCTCCTTCCTACAGCCCTGCTCTTGGACACGGTGCCCTCCAGCTCTAGTAGGCCAGGAGTTGATGGGGCAACTGGCCCTGTTCCCTGGCCCTGGCTCCCCCTGCTCCCTGGGGCTGCCCGAGGTGAAGGTGACAGGTGGGGGAGGCAGGTGGAGAATTGGGCCAGTGAGCTCATGGCAAAGGCGCCCAGCTGGGCAGGGGTGGGTGCTCTGGCCTATAAAGCCCCCGAGGCCCTGTGGCCTGCAGAAGCGGTAATGGACGGCACCATGGAGGACTCCGAGGCGGTGCAGAAGGCCACGGCGCTCATCGAGCAGCGGCTGGCACAGGAGGAGGAGAATGAGGTGCGGGCAGGGGTGGAGGTGCCCAAGGGAGTCTGAGGAGATCCAGCTGTGTTGTCAAGGGGAGGGAGAGCCTGTCTGCTACACCTGTGGTGGGGAGGGGGTTAGATGTCCCCAAGGGCCCAGTTGGGCCTCATTCCTGTCTCAGGGTATTGCTGGCAGCAGAAGACTGAGGCTTCAGCCTCCAAAACTGAGTCAGTGGGGTGGGGAGCTGGGCTGGGCCTCCTAAGAGTGCTCACCCTCCTGGGCCTTGAGAGACAGTGGGCTGTACAAAGCAGACAGCTGGGTGCTCCCTGGGACTGTCAGGAATGTGTGGCCCTGTGATGCTCCAGTGACGGACTGGAAGGCTGGGGCAGGGGAAACTCCAGTGTTTGGCCACTGAAGAAGAGAGTAAGGAACAGTGAGGAAGGGATGCTGGGAAAGGAAGCATGGATTTTGCCAGCCTGCTGGCCACCCTTGGGGAGATCTTTGGAATGTGGTATTCTGGGCAATTGCATTTTCTCTGGGATAAGGAAGTGGAGCGGTGGCAGGGGGTGCTGGCTTGTCCTACTCTTCATTCTTTTTTTGAGACGGGGTCTCCCTCTGTCACCCAGGCTGGAGTGCAATGGCACGATCTTGACTCACTGCAACTTTTTCCTCCTGGGTTCAAGCAATTCTCCTGCCTCAGCCTCCTGAGTAGCTGGGATTACAGGCATGCACCACCATGCCTGGCTAATTTTTGTATTTTTAGTAGAGATGGAGTTTCACTATGTTGGTCAGGCTGGTCTCGAACTCCTGGCCTCTGGTGATCTACCCACCTCGGCCTCCCAAAGTGCTGGGATTATAGGTGTGAGCCACCGTGCCCGGCCCCTACTCTTCATTTTATTTAAACTAATACTTCATCTAGTGTCAGCTGTGCCAAGAGCCCAGCGCTGTAGAAATGGGTGGACCAATAAGGCCCAGACCATGCCTTCTTTTTACCAACCCAGCATTCATTTTAGCCCACTTGTCGGCTTCATAGTCAACTAAGAAACAAGGCAAAGGGAAGAAATGACTAAATAGAGGTGTGAATCAGAAGTGGAGGAACACAAGGGGCTCATGAATTGTTCTGAGGGCTTTCAAGGACTTCTCTGTGGACAGGGCCAGGTGCAGTGGCTCAAGCCTGTAATCCCAGCATTTTGAGATCTGAGATTCGAGGTGGGTGGATCACTTGAAGTCAGGAGTTTGAGACCAGCCCAGCCAACATGGTAAAACCCCGTCTCTACTAAAAATACAAAAATTAGCCAGGAATGGTGTTGGGCACCTGTAATCCCAGCTACTCAGGAGGCTGAGGCAGGAGAATTGCTTGAACCCGGGAGGCGGAGGTTGCAGTGAGCCGAGATTGCACTACTGCACTTCAGCCTGGGTGACAGAGGGAGACTCCGTCTCAAAATAAATAAATAAATAAAAATAAATAAAGAGACTCCTCTGTGGACAGGAGGATACCTGAGCTGGGCCTTCAAGGGGACTCAGTGGAGTCCAGGATGGTGGAGGGTATTCCAGCCTCAGGAAATGCAGGAGCTGAAGTTTCCATGAGTGAAAACATGGCAGTTTTGAGAAAATCTGGTAGTAGGGCTAAGGCTGGAGAGATACAAGCCAGAGAGGGCCATCTTCTGTGGGTAGTGAGGCGCCACTAAATGTTATTGAGTGCGGGAGATTGGTGTCATCTGCCCTATTTTAGGAAGGCAGCTCTGATGGCCCTGAGGACTTGTTGGAAAAGGCTGGCCCTAACAGGAGTGGAGGGGAGGAGATAAATCAGTTTGGAGGTAGATGCCATTCAAAAAAAGGAGTGTGACTGAATGAGGGGTGAGGAGGAAGGAAGGGTCAGGACCCCGAGGGAAGAAGAGATGAGGTCAGGAAAGAGCTTGGACTGAGCCCTGGCTGGGGCAAGCATCCGTGGATCTCTAGGAATCCTACTTCTCACTCCCCCAAGGGCATGTACCTATGGTTGGCTGGTGCCAGGCAGGTGAGTCATGCTGCTATGCCAGTTCTGGATTGCTGCCAGTAGACACAGGGACCTTCAGCGAGGGGATGCAGAGCAGTCCTCTTCCGTTCATTCATCCAATAAATATAGCTACAGCGCTGGCAGCACAGCAGTGCCAGGCCCTGTGCAAAGCATTTTACAGGCATTCTCTCTTTTAATCTGCATGACAATCTATGAAGTAAGGTGGGAGCTTTGTGTGTTTCATGAACTCACATTCAATGCAGCAAACAGTTACTGAGCACCTACTGTATGTCAGCCCACAAAGACCTGAAATGAAGGGCTCTAGGGTCTGGGGAAGATGTGGGTGAGCATTAGAGTCCCCAGTTGTCTCTACCGGGACCCAGCCTGGCAGGGTTCTTGGAGGAGAGCCTCTGTTTAGCCTGTGCACAATCCCCAGGGTGGGAAGGGAAGGAGGGTCCCAGAGGCCAGCACAGGGGCTGGAGTTCTACTGTGGTGAGCTTACTGGGTTAGGTCATCACTGAGAACTTAAGGGTTAGCAGAGATGCTGAGCCTGCTTGCCATCATCCATTCACTCCATTCATTCATTCATTCACCAGTCACTAAGCACCTACTATGTGCTAGGGCCTGTCACAGATGCTGGGGACACCAAGATGATTAAGACACAAGCTGGGGAGCTGCAGTGGCTCAGGCCTGTTGTCCTGGCATATAAGGAGGCAAGGCTAGGCGTTCAAGGCCAGCCTGGATAACATAGAAACCTCTCATCTATATAACAACAGCAACAAAAATTATAGCCAGGTGCGGTAGTTCACACCTGTAATCCCAGCACTTTGGGAGGACAAGGCGGGCGGATTGCCTGAGCTCAGGAGTTCGCGGCCAGCCTGAGCAACGTGGTGGAACCCCGTCTCTACTAAAATACAAAAAATAATTAGCCGGGCGTGGTGGTATGCGCCTGTAGTCCCAGCTACTTGGGAGGCTGAGGCAGGAGAATCACTTGAACCCAGGAGGTGGAGGTTGCAGTGAGCCGAGATTGCGCCACTGCACTCCAGCCTGGGTGACAGCAGGACTCCATCTCAAAAAAAAAAAAAAAAAAACACAAGCTGGCTCTCTGGGTGCTCCCTGAGGAGCCCAGCCAAAGTCCCACATGCAGCAGTAGCTGCAGCCCCGGGTTATCTTTCATTCTTGGAAGAAGATGCAGTGTTTCAGGTTAGGCCAGCACTGAGACCTCAAACCATGAAGCCCAGCATGAAAGGGAGAAAGCAGTGGCTAATAGAACCTTCAGAATGAAGACCTGGGGAATCGGCTCTCAAAACCACCTTGAAGGAGCAAAAAGGAGCAAATGTGGGAGCTCAGGGAGGAATGGGAAAGGGACCTGAGTGGTCTGTAAGCGTGGTCTCCTTCCCGGCTGCCACATTGACTCAGGACCCTCCAACCTGGGCAATTGTTCCCGGACTCATAGCCACACAAGCTGCCTGGTGGGGACTGCAGAGATGGGGGTGCCAGCACATCACAAAGAGAGAAGAAACAGTCCAGGAAAATCAGAGGGCAAATGCAGAGACCTGGCAGGCAGTTGGACCTGGATTATAGTGAAAAGAAGGTTAAGACTTAGAGCCCATTTCAGGCTGAAGGCTGAGGAGCTGCTGCTCCCATCACCAAGTTCCCCTGAAAGCACTAGTTTCCAAGCTCTAGACTTCACAGATCAGTGAAATCTGAGAGAGAAACAAAAAGGTATCTAACAAAGGAGTTGCCAAATTTTATATTGCAAAGTAAGACCATTTAAGATATAATCATCTCTCATCACAATTATTTCATTAAAGTGAATTATTTGCTTATTTTTAAAACTTATTTACTTATTGTTTTATTCATTTTTTTGAGACCGAGTCTCACTCTGTTGCCCAGGCTGGAGTACAGTGGCACTATCTTGCCTCACTGCAACCTCCACCTCCTGGGTTCAAGTGATTCTCCTGCCTCAGCCTCCCGAGTAGCTGGGACTACAGATGTGTGCCAACACGCCTGGCTAATTTTTGTATTTTTAGTAGGGATAGGGTTTCGCCATGTTGCCTATGGCTGGTCTCAAACTCCTGGGCTCAAGCAATCCACCTGCCTCGGCCTCCCAAAGTGCTTGGATTATAGGCGTGAGCCGCTGTGCCTGGCCTATTTTTTGAGGCAGGGTCATTCTCTCTCTGTCTCACTGTCACTCAGGCTGGAGTGCAATGGCATGATCTTGGCTCACTGCAACCTCCCCTTCCTGGGCTCAAGTAATCCTCCCACCTCAGTCTCCCAAGTAGCTGGGACTACAACAAAATCCACCATGCTTGGCTAATTATTTAAATTTTTTATAAAGATGGGGTCTCACTATATTGCCCAGGCTGATCTCAAACTTCTGGCTCAAGCGATCCACCCACCTCAGCCTCCCAAAGTGCTGGGATTACAGATGTGAGCCACTGTGCCTGGTCTATTTATTTTTAGAGACACGATCTTGCTATGTCTCTGGAGCTTGTCTCGAACCCCTGGGATTGACAAATATTTCTGTCCCAGCTACTCCCTCCCCAGTAGCTGGGACTAAAGGCTGGCACCACCACACCCAGTCAAAGTGAATTTTTAGGGCCAAAAAAGTAAAGAAAGAAAAAAAAAAAAGGCCGGGCGCGGTGGCTCACGCCTGTAATCCCAGCACTTTGGGAGGCCGAGGCAGGCGGATCACGAGATCAGGAGATCGAGACCATCCTGGCTAACACGGTGAAACCCCGTCTCTACTAAAAATGCAAAAAATTAGCCGGGCGGGGCGGCAGGTGCTTGTGGTCCCAGCTACTCCGGAGGCTGAGGCAGGAGAATGGCATGAACCCGGGAGGCGGAGCTTGCAGTGAGCCGAGATCGTGCCACTGCACTCCAGCCTGGGCGACTGAGCAAGACTCCGTCTCAAAAAAAAAAAAAAAATCTCGGTGCTTGAAAGAGTGAATATATCTAATCTCATGACAAACTCACTCTGGTGGCCTTTAATGTTGTTTTGCAGGGATCCAGGCCAGTCAGCAGGCAGGTGTCTGAGCTCAGGGTTGGGACTGGGGCTGAAGCTGAGGTGGGGAACTCGCTCCTTTTGGGGGCCTCTCCAGGGGCCCTGCTCTTGCTGGGGGCTCTCCAGGATCAGCCAGAAGGACTCTGAGACCACCCAGGAGGAGGTCCCTGTGGGGTGTCCTTGGCGTGTTTGGGGAAGAGGCTGCCTGTCTCCTCGGGTCCTGGAGAAGGTGCCCTCCTTGGATCACCAGAAACTCCGGGGAGACGCACGCCAGAAGCTGCCCATGGACTTGCTGGTACTGGAGGATGAGAAGCACCACGGAGCTCAGAGTGCAGCCCTGCAGAAGGTGAAGGTAAGCCGGGGAGGACCCAATGTCTACACCCAGGGGACCAGCCAGGCAGCCATGGCCTGTCTGCACCTCTCCCCACGTAGCCCATGGACCAGCAGTTCAGCATCCCCGGGAGAGCTTGCTAGCCCTGAAGAATCTCCGCCCCGCCCCTGAACTACTGAGTCAGAATTCCCCCAATCTGAGAGCCATCTAGGCCTGGAAGGAGGGATAGACCCTGGTTCCTTCTTTCTTGAGAAGGTCTTCCTGCCCACCCCACCCTCCCCACCCGCTTAGCTCAGAGGTCTGCCAAGCCCCCCAGACTCTCTGCCCAGCCTGGGGGTTAATGGGCCATCCCGCGCAGGGCCAAGAGCGCGTGCGCAAGACGTCCTTGGACCTGCGGCGGGAGATCATCGACGTGGGCGGGATCCAGAACCTCATTGAGCTGCGGAAGAAACGCAAGCAGAAGAAGCGGGACGCCCTGGCCGCCTCGCAGGAGCCGCCCCCGGAGCCCGAGGAGATCGTAAGGGTCCTGGGGAGGACACCGCGAGGAGGCGGAGGGGGAGCCCGGGAGGGTTCTGATCGCCGGGACGGCCAGTGACTGCTGCGTCCACACCTGCAGACTGGCCCTGTGGATGAGGAGACCTTCCTGAAAGCCGCGGTGGAGGGGAAAATGAAGGTCATTGAGAAGTTCCTGGCTGACGGGGGATCAGCTGACACGTGCGACCAGGTGATGCTCCTAGCTGCCCCTGACCGGCCTCCCTGTCAGTTGCCACCCACTCTGCTCAGCTCCTGGGCAGCCCACTGTGAGCCTATTTGAGAGGGGGCACGGTTGTTCTTTGGATGGGTGGGCGGCTGGGGCGCTCAGAATGGGGTGTCCCTTCCCCGCACAGGAATTGACCTAAATCCTTAAACTCTTTTCCAACTTGAGTCACCTGCAAAGCAACAAATGTCACATGTTTGTTTAGGAAAGAAAGGAAAAATGTAATCAAATAAAAATAGACCAGGACCAGAAGATGTGGGCTCAAATCCCATCTCTCTCATTCACGAATTGTGGGACCTGTGGCTGGGTCGGTGCCCACTCCATGCCCAGTTTCCTCCTCTGTGAAATGGCCTGCTTCCCTCACAACATGTTACGGTGATCGAATGGAATATTAGGCTGGGCACTGTGGCTCACGTCTGTAATCCCAGCACTTTAGGAGGTCAAGGTGGGAGGAGCGCTTGAGCTTAGGAGTTCAAGACTAGCCCAACCAACAGAATGAGACGCTGTCCTCTCTATGTAGATATAGATATAGATATAGACATAGATATAGATATAGATATGTTTTTTGGTAAAAAATTTTTTTTGGTAAAAGGAAAAAAGGAATATTAGCACCTTAGTAAGTATTCACTGAATGAATGAAGAGCTATCAAGCATGTGTTAAGAGACGATATTTTTGTTTGTTATGGTATAGTACTGTACTTATTTTATTATTTTTTTTTTTTGAGACAGAGTCTCACTCTGTCGCCCAGGCTAGAGTGCAGTGGTGCAATCTCAGCTCACTGCAACTTTCGCCTCCCAGGCTCAAGCAATCCTCCCACCTCAGCCTCCCAAAGTGCTGGGATTACAGGCTTGAGACACCACTCCTGGCCCATTTTTATTTTTTTTTTTTTTTTTTTTTTTTTTGAGGCGAAGTCTCGCTCTGTCGCCCGGACTGGAGTGCAGTGGCCAGATCTCAGCTCACTGCAAGCTCCGCCTTCCGGGTTTACGCCATTCTCCTGCCTCAGCCTCTCGAGTAGCTGGGACTACAGGCGCCTGCCACCTCGCCCGGCTAGTTTTTGTATTTTTAGTAGAGACGGGGTTTCACCGTGTTAGCCAGGATGGTCTCGATCTCCTGACCTCGTGATCCACCCGTCTCGGCCTCCCAAAGTGCTGGGATTACAGGCTTGAGCCACCGCGCCCGGCCCATTTTAATTTTTTTATGATGGTAAAACATAACATGAAATGTTCCACTTTAACCATTTTAAGTGTACAATTCAGTGGTATTAATTACATTTACAATGTTGTACAATCATATTTTCTTTTCTTTTCTTTCTTTTTTTTTTTTTTTTTTTGAGATGGAGTCTCACTCTGTCACCCAGGCTGGAGTGCAGTGGCGTGATCTCGGCTTACTGCAACCTCTGCCTCCCAGGTTCAAGTGATTCTCCTGCCTCAGCCTCCTGAGTAGCTGGGATTACAGGTGCCCGCCACCATACCCGGCTAATTTTTGTATTTTTAGTAGAGACAGGGTTTCAACATGTTGGCCAGGCTGGTCTCGAACTCCTGTTCTCAGTTGATTCACCTGCCTCAGCCTCCTGAAGTGCTGGAATTACAGGCATGAGTCATCGTGTCCGGCCCCTCTTGCAGCCATATTTTCTAAATTTTTCATCACCCATCATACTTATTTTTGTTTTCCCTGAAACTGCCTCTTTCACACTTCTGGGGTGCTTTCTTGCTGTCATATCCTGGAATTTGGCACATTAGTGGTTTTCCACCTTTGGTCTACATTATTGTAGACTTGGACCGCATGTCCTTTCTGTTTTTTAGACTCCAAAGTCTTAATCCTTTCAGTCTGTCCAAGTACCTCCTACTTCTGAGTGCCATGCTAGGTGCCAGAATACAAAAATAAAAATAAATAAATAAAACAGGCCGGGGTTGGTTCCTTGGGGAGACTGACGTGTAACCAGATCATTAGAATATGGAAAGATACTCACAGTGGCCTGTAACTGGATCATGAGAATATGGAAAGATATTGTGGCTTGAGCGTTTCAAAAGTCCAAGGCAGAAAGGAGAAGGGGAAAAGTTTATTTTTTCCTGGAATCAGTGATCAGTGTCACCTGTTCATTCTGGCCTTGTGCTAGGCACTTGGGGAGTCCAGCAAGACTTGACTTGCCCTCAAACACACTCTCACAGTTAAGGGTTATCTGGGCCCTAGGGAAGCCCTGGCCTAGAGGTTTCAAGGAAATGATGGCATTTGAGCTGCATCTTGAAGGAATAGCAGATTTCATCAAGCACTCCCAGGAAGTGAGGGCAAAACAGTCATGCTTGGCAGAGGAAACCGCCTGTGTAGAGGCACGGCTTGATGTGCTTGGCAGGCAGTGAGAAGGCCGGGTTCCCTGGGGCAGAGGGCTCCCAGGCTGGTCTGGATAGAGCATAAGGGAGCTGGCAGAACACGGAAAACATGGGGGCCAAGCACAGGGGTGAGAATCAAGCTGTGGGGGAGGCCTGGGCCTCAGCTTGGGTGGGAGATGGGCTCAGGCCTGGAGCCAGAGGCCAGGTCCTGACAGCCTCTCTGGGGACAGTTCCGTCGGACAGCACTGCACCGATCCTCCCTGGAAGGCCACGTGGAAATCCTGGAGAAGCTTCTAACTAGTGGAGCCACTGTGGACTTCCAGGATCGGGTGAGTAGGAGGGCAGGTGTTCAATGGGAGACAGGAGTGTGTCCAGCACTGACAGACACCCTCTCCCTGACACCTGTGCCAACCTGAAGCATCAACAGGTTGCTCAGGGGCCAGACTCCACCTCAGTGGCTTATGTGACCTTGAGTTAGCCCCTTCTCCTCCCTAAGCATCCTCTGTGAGTCTGGCTTGGACCAGATGGGCCCTGAGTGTTCTTCTGTTCCACTTGGCCCATTGCCCATGCCCAGGCCTGCTCCCTGTACCTTTCTCCTAGATATCCCTCTGCCCTTCTGGCTGGAGTCCATTCCCCCCAGATGCTTTCTTCCCTGCAGCTCTGTAGTTAGACCCCATCACTTCCTTCTAGCTGGACTGCACAGCCATGCATTGGGCCTGCCGCGGGGGTCACTTAGAGGTGGTGAAACTTCTGCAAAGCCGAGGAGCAGACACCAATGTGAGGGATAAGGTGAGGCAACAATGCTCAGATGCAACAGATATTGGGGTGGCTGTGGGGAGGAAGGCAGGGGTCCGAGGGCAGGAAAGCCCAGGGGGCAGGAAGGTAGTGAGCTAGTCTGGTTTCTGGCTGCAGAGCAGGGAAGCTAAAACAGTATCCTACTGGGCCTCCCAGCCCACGAATTGGTCCCTGCCATCCACACAGGCCCTTGAGGAACCACCATCTGAGGATAGGAGCAGGAAGAGCAGACAAGAAGGGAGAACAAGAGACTCACTGTCTTGGGGGCTTTAGGACCACTCAAAAGATGCATGATTTGTTCATGTTCTCCGCCATTATCCTTTATCTACCTATCTATTCATCCATCCATTCCTCCATTTATTTATCCCTTCATTCATTCATTTATTTATGCACCATCCTTCTATTCATTCATTCTTTCATGTAGAACCTTGAACAAGTGACAGCCTCTGAGCTTCTGTTCCTCATCTGTAAAATGTCTTGCAGAGTTCTTGTGTAGATTAGGTGGGAAAACATATGTAAATGAATTATTTGTTCAACATAAGGCAAATGTCTTGTAAGCTTTTGCCATATCCATTACATAGTCATCTCTCAATAAATGACGTCTATTATGATTATTAAAAGAAGGGTAGGGCCAGGCACGGTGGCTCACGCCTGTAATCCCAGCACTTTGGGAGGCCAAGGTGGGCAGATCATGAGGTCAGGAGATTGCGACCATCCTGGCTAACACAGTAAAATCCCATCTCTACTAAAAATACAAAAAAAAAAAAACTAACTGGGCATGGTGGTGGGCGCCTGTAGTCCCAGCTACTTGGGAGGCCAAGGCAGGAGAATGGTGTGAACCTGGGAGGCGGAGCTTGCAGTGAGCCAAGATGGCACCACTGCACTCCAGCCTGGGCAACAGAGCAAGACTCCATCTAAAAAAAAAAAAAAAAAGAAGGGTAGAAGAGTGAGCAGCTGGGTGAGAGAAGAATCATAGAAGGCTTCCTAGAGGAAGTGGCATTTAAGTCTTCAGAGTTGGGCCATTGGATAGGATGGTAGGAAATTGTACCATTCTCTGTACCTCCAGGGCTCAGGCCTTGGCACTAGGACTTGGAAGAGGGATTAAGCTGGAGTTAGGACAGCCCCCGCTCCCCAGGGGTACCATAGTTCCGACCCTGTCAACCAGCAGTTCCTGATTCTTCCCACCCAGCTGCTGAGCACCCCGCTGCACGTGGCAGTTCGGACAGGGCACGTGGAGATTGTGGAGCACTTTCTATCCCTGGGCCTGGACATCAATGCCAGAGACAGAGTGAGTGCTAGCCTGTCCGCTGCTCACCCCGCCATGGGTGCATGGGCAGCCTGCAGGCCCCTACAGGTGGTGTCCTTCCTCCTGGGGCCTTCAGGACTTGGCCCTGAGCAGGGTCTCTAGCCCACCTCCCACCACCCTTGCCCCTCCCACTGCCCACAAGGGCCATGCTGAGTGCCACTCTGACTCTAGGAAGGGGATACTGCCCTGCATGACGCCGTGAGGCTCAACCGCTACAAAATCATCAAACTGCTGCTCCTGCATGGGGCTGACATGATGACCAAGAACCTGGTAAGCTCATTCCCCCTGATTCAGTCACTGGCGTGAGCACTCACACAGTGCAGGGGCCGTCCAGGCCCCTGGGGCAGCCCGTGCCTCGGCACATGTGTCACTGGCTCTAGCCAGCACCATAGTACCTAAAGTTGTCCTCTTCCAGAGCACCATGCCAACTGCCCGCCCCATTCTCTATGTGTCTCTATGTGTGCCAGAGTGCAAGTGCAGAGAGACAGCAGGAGGGGCAGCAAGAGGACTTCCCAAAGACCCCCAGTTGGGCCAGAGGGGGTCCTCACGTACAGGCCCAAGGAGGCCAGAATCATGAAGGGCCAGAGCTGGAAGGGACCGAGCACTTGGCTGGCATGACAGTTCCTAGCACTCCATGTCAGTTCCTGTGGTCTTTGAGTTTTCTTAGGATCTAGGCAGGAAGTCCTTGGAAGAGGAAGGTGCCCAGGGAACACCTCAGACTAGGGAACACTTAGTCCAAGTTCTTCTTTGGGGCCCAAAGCATTCACAAAAGGAGGGCATGGGAGAGTCCCTCGGGCTCAAGAAAGGCTAAGGGGATAATGAGAAAAGCAGGAAAATCTGGAGAAGGTATAAATGAGGGTTTTTCACCCTCAGCATGATTGACATTTCAGGCTGGGTGATTGTTGTAGGGGACTGTCCTATGTGTTGTAGGATGTTTAAGCAGCATTCTTGGCCTCTGTCCACTAGATGCCAGTAGTACCCTGTCCCCTAGTGTGACAACCAAAAGTATCTTCACACGTAGCCAGTTGCCCCCATTTGAGAAGCACGGGTGGTGTTGATGAGGGTACCTTCTGTGAAAGCCTTCAGGAGAGTGAACAGATTTTCTCTTGCCCCTGCCCCGCCCCGCCAACCCAGGCAGGAAAGACCCCCACAGATCTGGTGCAGCTGTGGCAGACTGATACCCGGCACGCCCTGAAGCATCCTGAGCAGGGGGCTGAGCATAACGGACTGGAGGGGCCTGATGAGAGTGGGCGGGAGACCCCTCAGCCCGTGCCAGCCCAGTGAATTTGTGCCCCAGCACAGCCAGCTACCCAGCCCCTCTCTGTGTGCAGCCAGAGGGTCCTAAGAATGACTCTCAGAGCTAACTGAGGGCCCAGCCTTTTTTCGGCGTGATACAGGAGCACCCACAAACTACCACAATAAAAAAGCTGTTTTTGCTAATTGCGATGTTCATTTCCATTTGTGTCTGAAATCTCTGGGAATGAAGGAAGACTAGGGGCAAATGTTGGCTTGGGGAGGAGGAAAACTGGGAGCTAGTTGGCCCTCTGAGCCAGCCCCGCAGCTGCTTTACTGTGGTCTCTTTTCCTTTCTTCCCTGCCCTTTTCCTGCCCCTTCCCACGTCCCAACTTCCCACGATGCAACTTTTCCTGCCCCTTCCCACGTCTCTAGGGCCAGGCTTGGCCCTTGCATGGATTGACGGTAATACACTCATCCTGGGCCCCGTTCCTGGTGACTGCTGTCCTGTGGGGCTGTCTGTGGCTAGCACAGGCTTGTTACGTGGTGGCCTTGGCAGGAGGAGCCTGGCAAGGGAGCAGGGCAGGGGAGGGACAGCCCGCCACAGGCAGCTTCTTGCCCAGCCTTGCCACGCCTCCCACAGGGCAGGGCCTGCTCAGCCAATCAGCTCCACCAACCTCACAACTGCCCGTGGAAACCTGGCTAGGCTTCTGGCTTTGGGGCTGGGAATTGTGGGAGGAGGGCCCAGATCCCGCTGGAGATACCCTTTAGTATTGGGATCTCAGAAACCAGTCCTACATCTGGCCAGAGGGACACTGGATTGTGGCATTTCTCCAGCTGCTACCCAGAAGGAAGAGGGCCCCCTGGGGCCTATAGGCCTTGGTCCTGACCCTGGGGACACCCAGCTTAGGCCTGCCCCAGTGGCCACAAGTCAGGGAGGCCGCAAATTTTTAACTAGACACATTGATCATTAATAGGGGGTTAGAAAGAGTTCAAACTAAGTCTCACTCCGGGACATAGGCCAATTGTGCCTCAGGCCTCCTGCAGAGATGCTGGGTCCCCAAGTCTGGTCCTCTGTGAGGCAGGGGCTAAGCAGGAGCTTGTCCAGGAATGTGAGGGGCTGGGCCTCAGGGGAGGGGAAGAAGGTGGACATTGCGGGCATCTACCCCCCTGTGACCACCCCCTTCACTGCCACTGCAGAGGTGAACTATGGGAAACTGGAGGAGAATCTGCACAAACTGGGCACCTTCCCCTTCCGAGGTAAGCGGGGCTGTCCTATGTGGGAGTTGGGGAGATGTGAGTGACCCTATTCTCTTTAACCAGAGACCAAGGGAGGGTACACAGGCTCTGTCAAGCTGTCCAGGGATAGTCTGGTACTCAGTGGGTCATTTTATTATTGGAGACGAACAGGGGAGACTGGTCTGGAGTCAGGAGACAGGCAGGAAGCTCCTTGCTGGCCTGTAAACTTAAGCTAAACCTCACCTGCTTCAGTTTACCCAGCTGTAAACTGTTAACGTGCCTTTGTAGCTCCCAGAGTGATTCTGGGGTTGGACTGGAAAATGGGTGTGAAAGTACTTGTCAACCTTGTTACTCAGTGCAGATGTGAGGGCATGTGGCTGGGGTCACGTGGCAGTCCAGCCACAGTCCCAGTTCCCTCCAAAGTTTGTTTGTACATTCTCTTCTGGACAAAGCCTCCTTGCCAGAATTAATTCTCCCTGTTGTGGCTCCTGTGATCCCGTCTCTCTTTACGCATGGGTCTCCCCTACTCTGAGGTTAGGGACCAGATGATATTTGCGACACTCAACATGTAACAGAGTCCCAGGCGCAATAAATGAAGGTAGAAGAAAATGGCAAATCCTGCTTGCCCTGCTCCGCCCATCCCCATTCCTTACCGCACAATCCTCTGAGGTAGTGCTCTCTATAGGGCCATCCCACAGATGGGAGTCCGGGCCTCAGAGTAACATGGTCACTGCCCAAGGTCGTTCGGCTAACACATAGCTGAGCTGAGATTTGCACCTCGTCTGACTGCATGGCCCATGCTCCGTTTTACTCCCTCACTGACTCTCATTATAAACTCTTTGGAGCTGCTAGGCCACACTATTTCAACAGAGTGTCTGGTCAGCTTTGGGAATGGTGTGGCTCCTATTGAGGCAGTATCATGTAGACCGTGGACTCTAGTTTCAAATCACAGCTCTGGGTGAGTGCCTGTAATCCCAACACTTTGGGAGGCAGAAGTGGGCGGATCACGAGGTCAGGAGTTTGAGACCAGCCTAGCCAACATAGTGAAACCTCGTCTTTACTAAAAATACAAAAATTAGCTGGGCATGGTGGTGGGCGCCTGTAATCCTAGCTACTTGGGAGGCTGAGGCAGGAGAATCACTTGAACCCGGGAGGCGGAGGTTGCGGTGAGCCAAGATCACACCATTGCACTCCAGCCTGGGTGACAGAGCAAGACTCCATCTAAAAAAAAAAAAAAAAAATCACAGCTCTGGCACTGACTTAGTGTGGGATGATTGCTATCCCTATTGGACACATGGGAGTGATAATGCTCATATTATGGGATGGTTGAACAAAAAAATCTGAGAGAATGCAACGAAAGCATGCTATAAATTGTAGAGGAATATGCATTGGAAAGTACTGATTCCAACAGTAATAATGATTAAAGTGACAGTGTGATTGGCATTGCGGCAAAGCTGCTTTGTGACTGTGACCCTTGGCCTGGTGGACACGTTGATCATTCATAGCTCAGTACTGAGGGAATGTGCCCCTTCCTTGGGGACAACGAATGCCCTGTGGAGGCCCACGTTGAGCAGGGACACAACTCTAAGTTTCTGCTGGTGCTTGGCTCGTGGGGCCTGGAGGTTTGGTGAGGTCCTGGTTCTCCTGAAGTGAGAAGCATTTTGAGCCTCTAAGTAGAAGACCTTACTTCAGCTTCAAGGTTCAAGGACGCTCTAGTTCAGGGTGGGGAGGGTGGACTTTGCATCTGGTGCTTGCCTGCCACCCAGAGAATCCACAGAGACCCCCAGACTCTTCTCTGGACCCTCCCTTCTGTGCTCCCCACCCACTCCTGCAGAGGGCATGGGGTGCCCAGGAGCACAGGCTTCTGGGGATTTGGCAGGCCGTGGGCTGCACATACCCACTTGTCTGTCTCCCTTGCAACCTATGCTGGCTCCAGCTTCCATCTGATCACTCACCCACACACCAGAGAGCCAACGGGGTGTGGTAGGAAGAGCCCAGCATCTGGAGTCAGAGGACCTGGGCAAGAATCCTGCCACTTCTGCCAGTTAACAGAGACCTTGGGGAAACCACTTAACCTTTCAAATCCAGTTTCCTCATTTTAGAATAGGAACTGAGCCTTCAGGCTCTTAGCCACAGGGTCAATATAATCCTTCCAAGGCACTGTCACAGAGAACACTGTCAGAGATAGAGGTCCCTTCCCTGCTGCTGGGGCACAGCCAAAATGCCCAGGAAGGAAGACGCAAACAACTTTCGCTCTGACATCTGTATTTCTCTCTTGCCCTGTCCTGGCCCCTGAGGTAGACTTTGCAGCCCAACACTCAGGCCGAGGAGGGAATATGTCACATTGTAAGGGCCTCCTGCAGCCATTAAAGGTCCTCTAAAGAGGAGACGGGGTCCAGGCTCAGTGGCTCACTCCTGTAAGCCCAGCACTTTGGGAGGCCAAGGCAGGAGGATCTCCTGAGACCAGGAGTTGGAGACCAGCCTGGCCAATATAGTGAGACCCTGTCTCTATTAAAATAAATAAATAGGAGGTGGGAAGCTGCCCTGGATGAATCAGTGAAGAGTTAGAGATTCTTCTGGAAAGCACTCCCTGAAACTCTGTAGCTCTCATTTTTTTTTTTTTTTTTTTTTTTTGAGACAGAGTCTCACTCTGTTGCTTAGGCTGGAGTGCAGTGGCGCAATTCGGCTCACCACAACTTCCACCTCCCAGGTTCAAGCGATTCTCCTGCCTCAGCTTCCTGAGTAGCTGGGATTACAGGTGCCTGCCACCACGCCTGGTTAATTTTTGTATTTTTAGTAGAGATGGGGTTTCACCAGGTTGGCCAGCCTGGTCTCGAACTCCTGACCTCACGATCTGCCAGCCTCAGCCTCCCAGAGTGTTGGGACTACAGGCATGAGCCATCGTGCTGGGCCTCTTATTTATTTATTTATTTATTATTTTTAAGATGGAGTCTCAGTCTGTCACCCAGGCTGGAATGCAGTGGCACAGTCTCAGCTCACTGCAACCTCTGCCTCCTGGCACTAAAGCAATCTGCCCACCTCAACCTCCCGAGTAGCTGGGACCAAAGGTGCACACCACCATGCCCAGCTAATTTTTTGTATTTTTAGTAGAGATGGGATTTTGCCATGTTGCCCAGGCTGGTCTCAAATTCCTGAGCTCAACTGATCTGCCTGCCTCTGCCTCCCTAAGTGCTGGGATTACAGGCGTGAGCCACCATGCCCGGCCCTGTGTAGCTCTTTTTTAAAAAATCTTTTTAGCATCGCTAATTCGTACTGATTATTTGAATAAAGAGTATTCTTTTTCTTCTTCTTCTTTTTTTGTGACGGAGTCTTGCTCTGTCTCCCAGGCTGCAGTGCAGTGGCGTGATCTCGGCTCACTGCAAGCTCTGCCTTCCAGGTTCACATCATTTTCCTGCCTCAGCCTCCTGAGTAGCTGGGATTACAGGCTCCTGCCACCACACCCGGCTAATTTTTTTTTTTTTTTGCATTTTTAGTAGAGATGGGGTTTCACCATGTTAGCCAGGATGGTCTCGATCTCCTGACCTTGTGATCATCTGCTTCGGCCTCCCAAAGTGCTGGGATTACAGGCATGACCCACTGCACCGGCCAAGAGTATTCTTTTTAAATAAAAGTTATGACTTTAGTCTAGAGGAGGGGGTCATTACAGAAGGGCTCTATGGCCCTGAACTCACACCCATAAACACCCTCAAAGATGGACTTTGAATTGTTATTTCCAAATGAGGTTAGTGGCCAACCACAGGACTAGTGCAGCAGGACTGGGAAGATGAGGTTCTCCATAAAATGCTTGCGTCCTATTCCTTCCATATGTAGAGTGGACCATGCTTTCTTGCAATAATATAATATTTTGTATATATTAAAACCATTACTCTGTTAAAGAAAATATTTTGCTTAAAGCATCACAATTTTTACAACCCCATTTTGGCATTTCTTATTTTTTTTTAATGGGCTAGATGCTTTCGAGGGGAAAAAAAAATACAGTGGCCCAGGCCTGTCTATACCCTGAGAGGCCTTGGAGATTAATTAGGCTTTTCGTTGTCTGCACCTATGGAAAGCCTTGCCAGCAAGCTCAGCTGCTCACAACCCGAACCATGCCTATTTATGGGGGGACAAATTCCAGGTTTGTAGGTGCATCACTAAGGCAAGAGGTAGCAGCCACCATCCGAAATCTAGACCCAATGAAGTCTCCTGTCCTGTCCACTCTGCCTTCTCAGCCCACTGCTTGCCTCCCCGCCCTCAGCCCATTGTGACCTCATGTTAGTTATTCCAGAATGAGCTTCTTCCTGGGTTCTTTTCCCTCTGAACTCTGCCCTGTAGTGGGGTGAGGGGCTCAAATGAGGATGGACTATGCCAGGCTGGCAGCAGACATGGGCCCTGGATGGAGGGTTCTCTGGTCTCAGATGGCTAGGAATGGATACCAGCCCCATCAAGGGGGTCCTTCTGCCATGGCCAGCCTGACCCAGCATCCTTTGCCCCTGGGGACCACCAGATCAGGAGAAAGAGAAACCAAAGACTGGAAGATACAAAGGCCTAAGTTGTAGAATGGGTTCCAAGCAGAAGGCAGAAGGACTCAGAATCGGAGAAGCGGCCCTTTCACTGAGCTTGGGGACAGCTGTCCGGAGGAGACAGGACCCAGGCCTCAGGCAATGCATGCCAGGCTAGACATGAGGGATGCTGCAGCCTCTCCCCACCCCACTCTCCCCACCCCACCCCCAACTGCCTTCCTCACAATGGGGTTCATTGTTGAGGTGGTAGGGGGCACCTAGGGAGGGTGCAGCAGGGGGCCTGCCCGCCAGACATCCTTGGGGAGCCTGCCCTTTCAAGCATGAACCATACCACCAGAGATCGCCCAGCGTGCTCTTAGCTCTGCCTGCCTGGTGTAGGGTCCTGGAGACCTTCTTGGAGCTCATCCAGCAGCCATCATGCAAGGTGGTGCTGGGGACTGCCCTCTTGCTAGGAGGTGGAGGTCTCATGCTGTGGGTTCAGAAAAAGAGGAGAAGAAAGGTAACCTCTGAGTGTCCACCAGACAAGGACAAGTCACCAGAATCCCATAAAGCAAAGAATGAAAGCTGGATTAAATCTCACTTTAGCCGCCTTTCCGAAGAGAAGCTGGCCCACAACAACAACGCCAGCACCAGTGGCAATGCTACCCAGACTGAGAGTGGGAGTGGAGAGGCCAGCACCACAATTCACATGGAGACCTTCACCACGAGGCACGGAGAAGTGGGCTCCGCTCTGCACCGGGATTCCTTCACCAGCAGGCAGAAGACATCTGGGCCGTCAGTGATCCAAGAGATCCACCAGGAGTCTGGAAAAGCCCCATCCACTGATGAGGCCATGTGGGCCGCTGTGGCTGCCTGCACCAAGGAGATTGACACCCAGGGGCGGCACCTGGCTCACTCCATGTTGCAGCGGGCCACAGCTTACCAGCACTCAGGTCACCTGGAGTCCAAGGACATCAACCAGGAGGAGCTGAGGGGCCTTGAGGAAGTAGAGATGAAGCTGCAAAAGAATTTCCTCACCCAGCGGGAAAACACCATAGCTGGTGCCAACCACACACACACTTTCTATGGCCACAGTCACCACGGCCACCCGAGCCACCAGAGCCACAGCCTGCCCAACCGCAGACACTAGATCTATGACTGCTTGGAAGCCATCTAACCACGGATGGAGATGCCCCTGCCCCCAGCAAGGCTGGCTCACACACATGTCTGTTTTCTCTCCTATGGGGCCATCTATGCAGCCCAGGGTGGGATGCTGTGCCCAAATCCCTACTTTCTTAGGCTCCCCACAGGGATCTTGGGCCCTTTCAACTCCATGAGTGTGGTCTGCCGCAGAAGATGGCCCCTGTTGGAGGGAGAGCTGGGAGGACACAGCGCAGGTGAGACAGACCCTGAGGCCCCTGAAGACCCACCAAGGGAAGACAGATGGGAGCAGGCAAGAGCCCCACACTGATGTCCTTGCCTGGAACGGAGCCAATAAAGCTTTGCGTGCCTTCACTCTGACTCCAGGGGTTCTGTGGGCAGCCTGAGGTCTGGCAGGGATGGAGGGAGGTGGCTCCCTCTCCAGCAGTCCTCTGCGTGTGGGCCCCGGCCTGGGACCTTTTCACTGGGCCTGATTTAAGGCTGTATGAAACAGCTACCCTGGTCTCAGGTTCTGGAAAAGGGGCACCTCCAGACGCCTCAACACCACCAACCTGATGTTGCCAGGGAACGGGGGAGCAGCCAGGTATTGGGCTTGGAAGAGAAACAGGCTTTCAGAGGAGGCTAACTAAGCCAGATGGGAATGAGGGCCCCTGTCCTCTTGGTGCTATCGTTGTTCTCAAGTCATGTGGCATCCTACAAGGCAGTTCTCTCCCCAGCCCCACCTGCCTTCTGGGGCCCTTTGGGATCCATGTTAGTACCTCCCCACCACCTAGGTCTACAGCTACTGAGTGGGCACAACACTGTCTTCTTGTTTGTTTTGTTTTTAATTTAATTTAAAGTTCCAGGATACATGGGCAGGACGTTCAGGTTTGTTACACAGGTAAACGTGTGCCATGGTGGTTTGCTGCACCTATCAACATGTCACCTAAGGTATTAAGCCCTGCATGCATTAGCTATTTATCCTGATCATCTTGGTTTTCTTTTCTTTTTTCTTTTCCCTTTTTTTCTTGTTATATATATATATTTATTTTGAGACAGAGTTTCACTCCTGCCGCCTAGGCTAGAGTACAGTGGCGTGATCATGGCTCACTGCAACCTTTGCCTCCCGGGTTCAAACGATCCTCCCACCTCAGCTTCCCAACTAGCTGGGACTGCAGGTGTGTGGAATCACAGCTGGCTAATTTTTTTTTTCTTTTTTCTTTTCTTTTCTTTTCTTTCCTTTCCTTTTTTTTTTTTTTTGGTGTGTGTGTGTGTGTGTGTGTGTGTGTGTGTGTGAGAGAGAGAGAGAGAGAGAGAGACAGAGTCTCGCTTCGTTGCCCAGGCTGGAGTGCAGTGGCACAATCTCGGCTCACTGCAACCTCTGCCTCCTGGGTTCATGCGGTTCTCATGCCTCAGCCTCCAGAGTAGCTGGGGCCAAAGGCACACACCACTATGCCTGGCTAATTTTTTTTTTTTTTTGTATTTTTAGTAGAGATGGGATTTCATCATGTTGCCCAGGCTGGAGTACAGTGGTGATATCAGTTCACTGCAGCCTCAGACTCAAACTGGCAAAATTCAAATAAAGTCCTTAGTTAATGACATTGTACCAATGTTAATTCTTTGGTTCTGGTCATCATATTATAGGTAGGTAAGACATTATCATTGGTGGAGGGTGGGTGAAGGATGTATAGAAAATCCCTGTACTTTTTTTTTTTTTTTTTTGAGACAGAGTCTCGCTCTGTCACCCAGGCTGGAGTGCAGTGGCGCGATCTCAGCTCACTGAGGAATTGTAATTTCTTTCAGAGGGAGGTTATGAATTACATCGTGCAAAAAAGTTTGGCCACGGACCAGGGCAGGAAAAAAAAAAAAGAACTTGTTTTTCTTTCACACAACAAATTCCTATGCTAGGTGCCACATCAGAGGCCAGAATGCACCCAGGCAAAGTAAGGTGAGCACTGGGCAAGGAAAACAGAATGCTGGGGAGCAGACTTGAGCTTGTTGGCCCTCATGGAATTTGGGAGGTGTTCCAGGCAGAAAGGAACAGCAAAAGCAAGTGTGCAGAGGGAGGGAAGTGCAGTGTGTCTGGGGAACCATGGCAGTCAGCTTGTGTTTTTTGTTTTTTTTTTTCGAGATGGAGTCTCGCTCTGTCACCCAGGCTGGAGTGCAGTGGGGCCATCTTGGCTCACTGCAAGCTCCGTCTCCCGGGTTCATGATTCTCCTGCCTCAGCCTCCTGAGTAGCTGGGACTACAGGTGCCCGCCACCACACCCGGCTAATTTTTTTGTATTTTTAGTAGAGTCGGGGTTTCACCATGTTAGCCAGGATGGTCTCGATCTCCTGACTTCGTGGTCCGCCCGCCTCAGCCTCCCAAAGTGCTGTGGTTACAGGTGTGAGCCACCGCTCCCAGCCTGTTTTGTTTTTGTTTTTGTTTTTGTTTTCTGAGACCAAGTTTCACTCTTGTCACCCAGGCTTGAGTGCAGTGGCACAATCTCGGTTCACTGCAACCTCCGCCTCCCGGGTTCAAGTGATTCTCCTACCTCAGTGCACCACCACGCCCAGCTAATTTTTGTATTTTTAGTAGAGATAGGGTTTCACCACATTGGCCAGGCTGGTCTCGAACTCCTGACCTCAAGTGATCAGCCTGCCTCGGCCTCCCAAAGTGCTTGAATTACAGGCATGAGCCACCATGCCTGGACTTTTTTTTTTTTTTTTGAGACAGAGTCTTACTCTGTCACCCAGGCTACCATGCAGTGGCGCGATCTGGGCTCACTGCAACCTCCACCTCCCAGGCTTAAGCAATTCTCCTGCTTCTGACTCCCAAGTAGCTGGGATTACAGGTGCGTGCCTCCACGCTCAGCTAATTTTTAATTTATTTTTATTTATTTTTTAAATTATTTTTTGAGACAGAGTCTCGCACTGTCGCCCAGGCTAGAGTGCAGTAGTGCAATCTCGGCTCACTGCAACCTCTGCCTCCTGGGTTCAAACGATTCTCCTGCCTCAGCCTTCCAAGTAGCTGGGATTACAGACGCCTGACACCATGCCCAGCTAATTTTTGTATTTTTAGTAGAGACGGAGTTTCACCATGTTGGCCAGGCTGATCTCGAACTCCTGACCTTGTGATTCGCCCGCCTTGGCCTCCCAAAGTGCTGAGATCGCAAGCGTGAGCCACCGTGCCTGGCCTAATTTTTAAGTTTTTTAGTAGAGACGGGGTTTCACCATGTTGGCCAGGCTGGTCTCGAACTCCTGGCCTCAAACAGTCTGCCTGTCTTGGCATCTCAAAGTGCTGGGATTACAAGTGTAAGCCACTGTGCCCGGCCCAATTTCTGATTTTATAGGAGAGGTGAGATTGAGAAATTGTGTCTAATCCCATAGGTGGGGGAGGGGGTGGGGGATTGAAGAGTTCTGGGGACCTTTGTAGATGGGTGCTGTCCATGGGGAAATATTATACAAGAAACAGGTAACGGAAATGCAGAGCAGGGAGGCCCAGTGGAGAGATCCCAGGAAGACTTCTCAGACGAGGTGGCAATGATGATGGACCAAGAAGGCGTAATAATGTCTGGGGACACTCCTTATGTGATTCTTTTTAGTCACAGTAAGCCACCATGTTGCTTATGTGTCCCCAGGCCCAAATGCCCACTCCCCTCCCTGCCGTCCAGCTCCCAGAGCAGCAAGTGTAAACGTGGGGGCAGGGGAGAGTATCTTCCTTTGTCTTACAGCTGGAGGGGGCCTTGTACACCCACTCCTAATATCACAGTGGGTGTACAATGAGAGGTCATTGAGAGCAGCCTCCCCTTCAACACCCGCCACCCTCCTGATTTAAGGTTTGAGCACTTTCTCCTTATTCCCTAAGAATGACAGCTAACACTTATTGAGCACCAGGTTCTATTTGAAGTACTTTACAAATAGTATCTCATTTAAACTTCAAAACAACTCTAAGAGGCTGGGCGTGATGGCTCATGTCTGTAATCCCCAGCACTTTGGGAGGCCAAGGCAGGCAGATCACCGGAGGCCCGGAGTTCGAGACCAGCCTGGCCAACATGGTGAAACCCTGTCTCTACTAAAAATACAAAAATTAGCCAGCATTGTGGCAAGTGCCTGTAATCCCAGCTACTCGGGAGGCTGAGGCAGGAGAATTGTTTGAGCCTGGGAGACGGAGGCTGCAGTGAGCCGAGGTCGCACCACTACACTCCAGCCTGGGCAACAGAGTGAGACTCTGTCTCAAAACAAAGCGAAACTCTGAGAAAGGCACTAATATCATCACCATTTTTCAACTGAGTTAGCCTGGGCTTCTCTGACTTCAGGGCCTGTGCATCTGACCCCTCTCCTGTGAGCCCTCTGCGTTTCTGCTTTTTCCACAGTCCCTGGTTCATCGGAGATCCTGGCCTTTTCCTCTCCTCTGGCCCCCTCTCTACACTACAGGGACACATCAGGCTCACACCTGGACATCTAACCAGGGTGAAGGAGAGGCTCTTTGGGGTACCCACTCACAGATTTCTGGGACATTTTCTTATCTAAGCCTTTAAAACAGTCCTATAAGGTAGGATTGAAATCATTTCCCTGTCATCCGATAGAAAAGGAAACAGAGACTCAAGGATGTGATGTGACTTGTTAAATAGCCAGAGGTGACTCCTGAGTCCAGTGCAGCCCTGTCTGCGCCACACTCCCTCTTCTCCAGCCAGGCACTTCTTCCTTCTTGGGAGTCAGGCATGAGCCAGTTGCCCCTTTCAATGAGATAGAAGACAGGGCTATGTCATAGAAGCTTTGAGCACAAGGTCTGCTTCTGACTCCCAGAGTGCAAGCCCCAGCTGTCCTGCTGTTTAGACCAGCTCCACCAGTGGGGCCCAGAGTGTTCCTGGAACCGACCAGCAGGATGAGAGGTGAAGGAAGGGGATGATAGTGGCTGAATCAGTGGCCGCAGCAAGAACATGCCTCATCCCAGGACGGCAGGCAGAGGTGGGGAGGAAGACGACTTTGGTATTGGAACAGAGAGAGTGGCAAGAGCTTGATCTCTGACTCTTTAGTCAGAGGGTGCTGGTCTAATTGTAGCTAGATTGGAGTCCTCCTCCAGTGCTGGCACCTTTTACAGAGAGCACTGCAGCTCCATGTAGCAAGACACAAGGAGGCCCTACCTTGGGCTACTAGCCTGGACACAGATAAATCAATCCCCCCAGAAGCAATCCCACAGAAGTGAGAAGCTGTGTGCCTCCAGATGTTTCCTGCAATGTTACCAATGCAAAATAACTACCAAAAAAAAAACAGGCAAGGCGGCTAAATATCCAGTGAGAGATATCCTGATATCCTGGCAACTCACTCTGGAATCTGATGGTGTAGTGAACAGCATGGAAAAAGGTTGGTGGAACGAAGTGGAGTCTACATCACACAGTGTCCCCTGAAGGATGACTCACAGGAACAATTTCTCTTGGTCCCAGTGCCAGGAAACTCTGTGTTTCTCTGGGGCAGTTGCTTTGCTTTTATCTTTTGGGTTCTACATATCTGTTAACTGATCGTGTTTCCCTTGTAGCTCTGGCTGTCGGGAAACTCCACATCAAATTTCTGGCTCATTTCTCAGAACTATATGGCAAGAACTTTGTATACCAATACTGCTTGTGGCCTTATTTTCATTTCCTTCTCCCAAATAGCCTCCAATTTTTTTTTTTTTTTTTGGAGACAGGGTCTTGCTCTGTCACCCAGGCTGGAGTGCAATGGCGCAATCATAGTTCACTGCAGCTTCAAATGCACCTGGTTTATTTATTTATTTATTTTTTGTAAAGTCAGGGTCTCACTTTGTTACCCAGGCTGGTCTCGAACTCCTGGCCTCAAGTGATCCTCCCACCTTGGCCTCCTGAAGTGCTGGGATTACAGGCCCAAATATCCTTCTATTAATTAAGAATCCTGTTGTATTGTACTCTATTTGTAAACTACTTCTATTTTTTTTTTCTTTAATGGAATGGGATGGAGAGGAGAAAGAAGAAGAAAGAGAAAGTTAAGCGGGCTGGGCACCGTGGCTCACCTGTAACTGGTACCGGTTACTGGTTAGACATATCCCAAGTAAATGATTGATAAAAACAGGAAAACACAAAATAAAGCAAGGAGATTCACTTTTCACCCAGAAAGTTGGCAAAAATTAGTTCTGACAATACCAAGATTTGGCATGCACGACATTCTATGCTGCTACAGTGATTGATTAGCAATGTGGCACACAGTCAGGCATTGGGGCTCACATCTGTAATCCTAGCACTTTGGGAGGCCAAGGTGGGTGGATCACCTGGGCCCAGGAACTCGAGCCAGCCTGGGCAAAATGGTGAAGCTCCATCTCTACAAAAAAAACTACACAAATTAGTTGGACGTGGTAGCTCATGTCTGTAATCCTAGCTACTTGAGAGGCTAAGACAGGAGGATCACTTGAACCTGGGGGGTCAAGGCTGCAGTGAGCCTTGACTGTGCCACTGTACTCCAGCCTGGGTGACAGAGTGAGACCCTGCCTCAAAGAAAAAGTAAATACATAAAAAATGTGTCACAGATGAAGGTGAACATAGATATGACTCAGCAATTACACACCAAAGTATCTGAACTCTAGAGGAACTCTTTTTTTTTTTTTTGAGATGGAGTCTTGCTCTATTGCCCAGGCTGGAGTGCAGTGGCACAATCTCGGCTCACTGCAAGCTCCGCCTCCCAGGTTCATGCCATTCTCCTGCCTCAGCCGCCCAAGTAGCTGTGACTACAGGCGCCCACCAGCACGCCCGGCTAATTTTTTGTATTTTTTTAGTAGAGACGGGCTTTCACTATGTTAGCCAGCATGGTCTCGATCTCCTGACCTCGTGATCCGCCCGCCTCAGCCTCCCAAAGTGCTGGGATTACAAGCGTGAGCCACCACGCCCAGCCTACAGGAGCTCTTAGACATATGCACAGAAGACTTTACAGAAAATGTTTGTTTCAGCATTGTTTGTAATAGCAAAAAGAAGAAAACATTCTTTTTTTCTTTTTTCTTTTTTCTTTTTTGGTAGAGACAGGTATGCCCTTTTTTGGTAGAGACAGGGAGCCATGCTGCCCTGGCTGGTTTTGAACTCCTGGGCTCAAGTGATCCACCCACCTTGGCCTCTTAAAGTGCTGAAATTACAGGTGTGAGCCACCAGGCCCAGCCAAAAAGAAGGAAACATTCTAAGTGCTCTCAACAAGAGAAAGAAAAATAAATTCTGTTCTAACCATACAACAGAATACCATACAGCAGGTAAAATGAATGAATCAGGGCTATGTGTGCTGCTGTGGACAAAGCTCAAAACATAGTATTAAATAAATAGAAAACTGCAGAGGGCTATTTAAGCTTAATTCCATTTCTATAAGGCTTAAAATTGTAATAACCATATTACATAAGGATTACTTGAGCTCAGAAGTTTGAAGCTGCAACAAGCTATAATTGAGCCACTGCATCCCAGCCTGGGCAACAGAGCGAGACCCTGTGTCTAAAACAGAAAAACGATGTGAACCGTCATTGCAGCTGTGTGGGAACCTTCTGCCTGCAAAGATGGGAAGGAAATGTGTGAAAGATTGTGGTGTTGAAAGGTAGGAACACTAACGTCCTGGTTGTTTTATAGAGGATGGGAAGGAGTTGGTCAGCTGTGTCTCTTGCAGGCTTCGTGGTCCAGGGCTCCAATGGCGAGTTTCCCTTCCTGACCAGCAGCGAGCGCCTCGAGGTGGTGAGCCGTGTGCGCCAGGCCATGCCCAAGAACAGGCTCCTGCTAGCTGGCTCGGGATGCGAGTGTGAGCCAGAATGCCCTGTGCCCTGGGGATGGGAGGGTGTGTAGGATCCAGGCTCCTAGGCCCTAGCTTGGGTCCTGTCTCCTTGTTCTGCCTCTTCTGGGACATGCTGAGGCACCCTCGCTTGGCCCAGTGCCCTGGTCCAGGCCTCCTTCTGCCTGCTGTCACCTCTCTCCTTCCTCCGGCAGCCACTCAAGCCACAGTGGAGATGACTGTCAGCATGGCCCAGGTCGGGGCTGACGCGGCCATGGTGGTGACCCCTTGCTACTATCGTGGCCGCATGAGCAGCGCGGCCCTCATTCACCACTACACCAAGGTGTGTGTGGGGCCTGAGACCAAGAGAAGGCTCTGCCCAGGGAGAGGAGATGAGGGAAGCTGGGAGTGGGGTGCTACTTCCTATGAACGGCAGCTATAGGAAACGGGTGGACTGCCACCATGGATCAGCTGCACAACATTGGGAGGCTTACCTAACCACTCTGTGTTACTGCTTCCTCCCCTCTAAAATTGGAGGAATGATGTCATCTATCTCATAGGGTTGCAGTGAGCATCAAATGAGATCAGGAACATAAAGGGCTTAGAACAGTGCCTGGCATATGGAAAGCACTCCATAAATATGACCCACCGTGATTGCTTACACTCGGGGCACGCAGCACAGGAGGGAGGCCTGTCCAGGTGGCCCTGGAGTGAAGCAGGCCTGGACCTGTGGGTGGGCAAGTCTCTGGCTCCTGGGACCTGGGGCGGCTGCCCTCTCCTGCTTTTTTCTGCGCCCCGCAGGTTGCTGATCTCTCTCCAATCCCTGTGGTGCTGTACAGTGTCCCAGCCAACACGGGGCTGGACCTGCCTGTGGATGCGGTGGTCACGCTTTCCCAGCACCCAAATATTGTGGGCATGAAGGACAGCGGTGGTGATGTGAGTGGCAGCAGCTCCGGGGTTGTGGTCCTCTCCTCCTTTTCTGGTTCCTGGTTCCTAGTACTTTTGCTTCTGAGGGCAACTCTGAGATCTGTTTCCATCCTTGGCTTCTGTGTGGATTCTCTCTGTCGTGTGGGCTCCCTGGGACTTTCTTGAGGGCATCTCTTTGGGCACTGGGCTTTCATTCCACCATGCTTACCCGGCCCTCACCCAGGATAAGGCTCTGGGCACAGCTCTCACACCACATTTGCTGTTGCAGGTGACCAGGATTGGGCTGATTGTTCACAAGACCAGGACGCAGGATTTCCAGGTGTTGGCTGGATCGGCTGGCTTCCTGATGGCCAGCTATGCCTTGGGTAGGCCGCCCACTGCTCTCAAATTGTCATGGGTGACCAAGAGATACCCAGGCACCTGGGTCTGCTGGGAGAGACCGTGAGGGCTGGGGCTGGGTCTGAAGACAGTAGTTTGCCAGCCTGCCCGCTCTGAAAACTCAGAAACCTGGCCACGCCGCTTGCCTGTCTGAATACGGGGTGCTGTGAGTAACCTTGCTGGCTGGAGGAGGATGGCCGTGTACAATCCCTGGCCTGTAGTAGGGATGCCTGCAGTTTGTTCTAAGTCCGGAGCTCCGTGATTAGATGACAAACTTAGTTGCTCTAATCCACTTTGTACATCATTCTCTGAGGGCAGAGGCCTTGGGGCCCTCCTCTGTAGTTCAGGAGTCCATTTTCCTCTCCCCTGTCCCAGGCAAGAATGAATTGTCAGATCTACAGAGTTGAGCCAGGGATCTTCAGTTGCCTGATCAGATTCTGTTCCAATCCAGGGTCCCTATGAATGTCTCTTAGATCAACTGTTCTTGTCTGTTTGGGGTCAGCGTCCTTGGGTTTGGGTTAGATTTGAGCCCTGGAGGGGAGGGAGGAGAAGGGAAGCTGTTCCTTTCAGTTGAAGCCCCAGTGAGGAGAGATTTGAGTGACCTTTCTAGCACTGCAGGGGAGAATCCTGGTTCCTATTCCATCTGGTCTCTCCAGACTTTGGCTGGTTGTCTAGGGCCTTGTACATCTCCCCCTGCCATGTCACGGCCTCTACAGTGAAGGGGAAGAAGAAGGGGTCCATCATTTCTCTCTCATTCCTGAAAGTGGAGTAGAAAAAAAAAAAAAGCACAGGCTCTGGAGGTTGGAGGGAATCTCAGTTCTGCAGTTTATTCACTGGGTAATGCTGGGCAAAGCATTCACCTCTCTGGGCCTGAGTTTCTACTCTGTGCACGGAGGGATCGTGAGGATTAGAGAGCATCAGGGCCATGCTGCTGAAGCGCGCCTGGAACACATAATAGGTATTCCACAAACAACAGCTCTATTAGCTCATTCTAAATTGCCTGCTCTCTGGTCTTGAGGCCACTGGTTCTTGGGTTCCACTCCTATCTAGCCTTAGAAGCATCCTCACAGACTTGCAGAAGTGGTGGGGCTTTCTGAGATCACAGCCAAACCCATTTTCATTGCCCTGATGAGCACAAACAGGACTAGAGAGGGTCTCATTCAGGTTTATGCAGTCAATGGGAAGACATGCCTGGTGACCTGACTCTGTCCAGGGCGCTTTCCACGCCCACTGCTGTCTCTGGTTGCATCCACTGGGGGGAATAAGATTTCAAAAGAGCAAAGGCTTCCCATCCATCCTACCCTCTTACGGGACTGATGAGTCAGGGGGCTATTGGAGGAAGCTAGAGGTGTCAACTGGCAGATGGGATTTTATTCCGGGAGGGGTTCAGGGAAGGAACTGTCCTTGAGTTCACTTTCAGGCTCTGCTCCCTGCCCCTCACAGATCAGCCCTGAGCAGCACTCGACCTGCAGGATTCTATTTTGAATATGCAGGTAGCTCTTCTCTCTGGAAATGTGTACTCTGGACTCACAGAGCATGCCTTTGATGTAGCCAGCCAAGTGACATAGAAATCTGTATGTAATGTCCCCAGGCTGAAGAGGTGCTGGGACCAGGGCTTGAAATGCTCAGAGGGGAGAGGCTCTGGCTGACGTTCTGTGTCTTACTTTGTGCAGGAGCTGTGGGGGGCGTGTGCGCCCTGGCCAATGTCCTGGGGGCTCAGGTGTGCCAGCTGGAGCGACTGTGCCTCACAGGGCAATGGGAAGATGCCCAGAAACTGCAACACCGCCTCATCGAGCCAAACGCTGCGGTGAGCCAGTGGCAGCAAGGGCGCGGTGTGGGGGGAGTGGGCAGTCTGTGTCCTCACTGGAGCAGGACCCAGGGCTGGCACCAGGCCCCACTCAGTCTCTTCCTTTCAGAAAATCCTTTGAGAGAACATCCCAGTGTGGGAACTCCTTGTGCCTGCCAGAAAATCCTGACTTTGGACAAAGTCGGGCACTATTGATTGTGAAACTTAAGTGTACATTAAAATTCCCTTAGAGGCAAATTAAAGTTCCAACTTTTGGGCCCAAGAAGATGCACTGAAACAAACATCCTGTGTGATTGTGATAGAATAACCCTAGGACCACACTTAGAGGTGCCTGGAGAGAAAGAGCATAAACCAGGGCCTCTAAATCCACGCTGTTGGGGGCCAGGTCCTGAAAAAATAGGAATGATTGGGGCTAGCAAAGGAGTTAGAAGGCAGGAGAGTACCATCTTCATATAATCTGTTCTGTGGTCAGACTGTGTACCCCAATTCTTTGTTGGGCAAACAAAGAAGAACTTCAGAGAGAACGCCCGTCAAGTTCAGGGCCATTCTGAAGTCTGAGGCAACAGAAAAATGTGTGCCCCTGTATTCAAGTTTTAATGTACATTTTATCCTTTATTTCCTTCCTTCCTCCCTCCCTCCCTTGCTCCTTTATTTCTCTCTCTCTCTTTCTTTCTCTGTCTCTCTCTCTTTTCTTTTTTTTTCTTTTTTTTTTTTGAGACAGAGTCTCGCTCTTTTGCCCAGGCTGGAATGCAGCAATCTCAGCTCACTGCAACCTCTGTCTCCCAGGTTCAAGCAATTCTTGTGCCTCACGCTCCTGAATAATAGAGATTACACGTGTGCACCACCATCCCCAGCTAATTTTTGTTTTTGTTTTCATGTTTCAGTAGAGATGGGGTTTCACCATGTTGGCCAGGCTAGTCTCAAATTCCTGGCCTCAAGTGATCCGCCCACCTCAGCCTCCCAAAGTGCTGGGATTACAGGCGTGAGCCACAGTGCCTGGCCTTTTTCTTTTCTTTTCCTTTCTTTTCTCTTCTCTTCTCGTTTCTTTTCTGAGACAGAGTCTCGCTCTGTCGCCCAGGCTGGAGTGCAGTGGCTCAATCTCGGCTCACTGCAACCTCCGCCTCCTAGGTGCAAGCAATTCTCCTGTCTCAGCCTCCCTAGTAGCTGGGATTACAGGCACGTCCCATCATACCCAGCTAATATTTTTGTATTTTTAGTAGAGACGGGGTTTCACCATGTTGGCCAGGCTGGCCTCAAACTCCTAACCTCAAGTGACCCTCCTGCCTCGGCCTCCCAATTTTTTGCTTTTATTTTTTTATTTTCGAAACAGAGTCATTCTCTGTCACCCAGGCTAGAGAGCAGTGGTGTGATGACAGCTCACTGCAGCCTCAACGTCCTGGGCTTAAGCAATCTTTTTTATTTTTTATTTTTATTTTTGTAGAGATGGCGGTCTCACTATGTTGCCCAGGCTGGTCTTTATCTCCTGGGCTCAAGCGGTCCTCCCACCTCAGCCTCCCAAAATGCTGGGATTACAGGCATGAGCCACCATGGCTGGCCTACTGTATATTTTATATTAAACTTTTTATTTTATTTATTTACTTTGAGATGGAGTCTCACTCTGTCACCCAGGCTGGCGTGCAGTGGCACAATCTCGGCTTATTGCAACCTCTGCCTCCTGGGTTCAAGCAATTCTCCTGCTCAGCCTCCCAAGTAGCTGGGATTACAGGTACCTGCCGCCACACCCGGCTAATTTTTGTGTTTTTAGTGAAGACAGGTTTCACCATGTTGGCCAGGCTGGTCTCAAACTCCTGACCTCGTGATCCACCTGCCTTGGCCTCCCAAAGTGCTAGGATTATAGGCATGAGCCACCGTGCCCGGCCAAACTTTTTATTTTTAGATAATTATAGATTCCCATGCAACTTTAAGAAATAATACAAAGGGATCCCATGTACCCATGATCCAGTTTTCCCCAATGGCAACATCTTACAAAACTGTAGAATAATTTCACAGTCTGGATATTGACCTTGATACAGTCAAGACACAGAATATTTCTGTCCCTACAAGGATCCCTCATGTCATCCTCTTATAGCCATGCCTACTCACATTTGCCTTCACCGGCTCCTTAACCTCTAGCAACCACACATACATTCACCATTTTATAATTTTGTCAGTTCAAGAGTATACTATATGGAATCACATGGTATATAACTTTTGGGGACTAGCTTTTTCCACTCAGCATAATTCTCTGGATATTCATCCAGGTTGTTTGCTGCATGTATCAATAGTTAATTCTTTTTATTTCTGAGTAGTATACCATGGCATGGCTGTACCACAGCATGTTTATTTATTATTTATTTATTGAGACAGGGTCTTGTTCTGTCGCCCAGGATGAGTGCAGTGGCAGGATTATTGCTCACTGCAGCCTCAACCTCCTTGCTCAAGCAATCTTCCCAGTTCATCCTCCCAAGTAGCTGGGTCAACAGGTGCACACTACCACACCTGGCTAATTCTTTTTTATTTTTAGTAGAGACAAGGTCTCGCTATGTTGCCCAGGCTGGTCTCGAACTCCTGGTCTCAAGCCATCTTGCCTCAGCCTCCCAAAGTGCTGGGATTACAGGCATGAACCACCACAGCCGGCCCCCTACAGCATGTTTAACCACTCACCTGTTGAAGAACAGCTGGGTTATTTTCAGTTTTTGGCTATTAAAAGCTGCCATGGGCTGGGTGCAGTGGCTCACGCCTGTAATCCCAGCACTTTGGGAGGCCAAGGTGGGCAGATCACCTGAGGTCAGGAGTTTGAGACCAGCCTGGCCAACATGGTGAAACTCCGTCTCTACTAAAAATAAAAAAATTAGCTGGGCGTGGTGGTGCACGTCTGTATTCCCAGCTACTCGAGTGGCTGAGCAGGAGAATCGCTTGAACCCAGGAGGCGGAGGTTGCAGTGAGCCAAGATTGTGCCACTGCACTCCAGCCTGGGTGACAGAGTGAGACTCTGTCTCAATAAATAAATAAATAAATAAACAAATAAATAAATAAATAAAAGCTGCCATGAACATTCATGAACAGGTTTTCGTGTGTCCGTAAGTTTTCATTTTTCTGGGATCAATACACAGCAGTAAAAATGGTGGGTCATAGGGTAGTCACAGGTTTCATTTTCTGAGAAACTGCTGGCTGGGTGTGGTGGCTCACACTTGCAATCCCATCATTTTGGGAGGCTGAGGGGGGTGGATTGCTTGAGCCCAGGAGTTCAAGACCAGCCTGCACAACATGGGGAGACTCTGTCTCTACAAAAAATACAGAAAATTAGCTAGGTGTGGTGGCATGCACCTGTGGTCCCACGACTCAGGAGGCTGAGGCAGAAGGGAAGGTCCCTTGAATCTGGGAGGTTGAGGCTGCAGTGAGCTGTGATTTTGCCACTGCACTCCAGCCTGGGCTACAGAGTGAGATCCTGTCTCAAAAAACAAAACAAAACAAAAAAACGAACCCCAAAACCCCAAAACAAACAAACAAAAACCCAGAAACAAACCTGCCAAACTTTTCCAGAGCGGCTGTACTATTTTAAATTTACACTGATGTAAACATATGAGTGATCTAGTTTTTCTGCAGCTTTGCCAGCATTTGGTGGTGTGACTATTTTTTATTTTAGCCATTCTGATAGATGTGTAGTACCATCTCATTGTGGTTTTAATTTGCATTTCTCTGATGGCTAATGCTATTGAACATTTTTTTTCATGTATTTATTTGCCATCTTTTCAGTGAACTATCTATATTTCTTACCCGTTTTAAAATTGGATTGTTCTGGCCGGGTGTGGTGGCTCAAGCCTGTAATCCCAGCACTTTGGGAGGCCGAGACGGGCGGATCACGAGGTCAGGAGATCGAGACCATCCTGGCTAACATGGTGAAACCCCGTCTCTACTAAAAAAATACAAACAAACAAACAAAAAAACTAGCCAGGCGCGGTGGCAGGCGCCTGTAGTCCCAGCTACTCAGGAGGCTGAGGCAGGAGAATGGCGTAAACCCGGGAGGCGGAGCTTGCAGTGAGCTGAGATCCGGCCACTGCACTCTAGCCTGGGCGACAGAGCGAGACTCCGTCTCAAAAAAAAAAAAAAAAAAAAAAAATTGGATTGTTCTTTTGACTGTTGAATTTTAAAGTTCTTTATAGCTTCTAAATACTAGTCCTTTGTTAGATATGTGGCTTGTAAATATTTTCTCCCAGTCTGCAGCTTGTCTTTTCATTGCCTTAACAGGTCTTTTGCAGAGCAAGTTTTACATTTTGATGAAGTACAATTTATCAACATTTTCTATTATGGATCATGTTTGTGGTGTCAAGTCTAATAATTCTTAAAGAGTTCTGGGCACGGTGGCTCACGTCTATAATCCCAGCTCTTTGGGAGGCTGAGGCGGGTGGATCACGAGGTCAGGAGTTCAAGATCAGCCTGGCTGAGATGGTGAAACTCCCGTCTCTACTAAAAATACAAAAAAAAAAAAAAAAATTAGCCAGGCGCAGTGGCAGGCGCCTGTAATCCTAGCTACTCAGGAGGCTGAGGCAGGAGAATCACTTGAACTCGGAGGGCAGAAGTTGCAGTGAGCCTAGATCGTGCCATTGCATTCCAGCCTGGGTGACAGAGTGAGACTCCATCTCAGAAAACAAAATAAAACAAAACAAACAAACAAACAACTCTTAAAGAATTCTCAGGGCCAGGTGCGGTGGCTCACACCTGTAATCCCAGCACTTTGGGAGGCCAAGGCAGGCAGATCATGAGGTCAGGAGACTGAGACCATCCTGGCTAATACTGTGAAACCCAGTCTCTACCAAAAATACAAAAAATTAGCCGGGCGTGGTGGCGGGAGCCTGTAGTCCCAGCTACTACTGGAGGCTGAGGGAGGAGAATGGTGTGAACCTGGGAGGTGGAGCTTGCAGTGAGCTGAGATTGCCCCACTGCACTCCAGCCTGGGCGACAGAGCGAGATTCCGTCTCAAAAAAAAAAAAAAAAGTGTTCTTAGAAGATTATAAAGATTTTCTCTTATTTTTTTCCTTTAAGTTTTATAGTTTTATGTTTTATAAGTCTGTGACTCATTTTGAGTTAATTTTTGTATAAAGTGTGAGACTTAGGTCGAGGTTTTGTGGTTTTCTTCCCTAAGGGATATCCATTTGCTCCAGCATCATTTGTTGAAAAGGCCATCTTTCCTCCATTGAACTGCTTGCGTGCCTTGTCAAAAGTCAGTGGGGCATATTTGTGTGGGTCTATTTCTGGGTTCTCTCTTCTTTCCATTGATTTTTGTGTCTATCTCTCTACAGTACCACACAGACTTGATTACTATAGCTAAGCCTTAAAATCAGGTAGACTGATTCCTCCCACTTTGCTCTTTTGTTTTTCCTTCAAATGGTTTTAGTCGAATTTCTTTACCTTTTCATATAAATTTTACAAGACTCTTGTCTATATCTACAATAAAATCTTGCTGGGCCTTTGATCGAAATTGTGTTAAGCCTGCATACCAAGCTGGGGACAACTGACTTCTTTACCATGTTGTCCTCCAGTCCTTGAACATGGTACATTTCTCTGTTTATTTAGATCTTCTTTGATTTATTTCTTTAGCATTTTGTAGTTTCCAGCCAATAAGTCTTATACATATTTTTTAAAATTGACACCTAAGGATCTGGTGCAGACTGGCTCACGCCTGTAATCCTAGCACTTTTGGAGATAGAGATGGCAGTATTGCTTGAGGCCAGGAGTTTGAGACCAGCCTGGGCAACATGGCGAGACCCCATCTCTGAAAAAAAAAAAGACACCTCTGCACTAGGCTCTGTACTAGGCATCTATGCACATCCTGCTGCCTGGAGGGTAGAAGAGCCCCCTTGTTGCTCCCTACACACTGCCTCCACTGCATTGCCTGTGTGTCTGGCAGCAGGTGGGGTGGGCTCTGGTGGCGTTTTGAAGATGAGCAGTGGTACAAGTCCTGACTTCCCTCCACTAGGCCTGCTCTGACACCACCCAGCTGGGAGCAGGGGTGACAGTTCAGACTCCTTCACTCAGTCTTTGCTAGCCTGGCTGGTGTTTGACTAGCGTAGAGCAGTTATTGTCTGAAAGCTGTCCATCTTGCTAGGCCACCCCTTTTCCGGTCCTTTGGCTAGAGAGAACTGGTTTCTGTTAGTGCTTGTATTGTCTGTACCGTATTGGCATTGCGTGCTTGCTGACTTCTTCAGCTCCAAGTCTGGGCCAGGGTATGCAGCGCTGTGTTGCTTATTGGGTCCCTTGTTGGTCTTCCTTCTTCTCTCTGCCTTCCAGAGTCTTCTTATGTCTGTTTTTTATATAATGTCCAGATATATATAATTTTTTAATAAAATGTCCAGATAATATTTTTAGATAATGTCCAGAGTTTTTAGTTGTACTTATTGGGAAGAATTGGGACAAGTACATCTACTCCACCTTCCTGAAAGTAAAAGCTCTAAGTATTTTTCTAAATGGTGATTTTTTCCCCCTAAGAACATGAAAGTGGGTGAAAAAATATTGAAAATTGAAAAGTAGGTATGTTAAAACTCACAGCACTATTTTAGGTTTAAATATTTCATATACCAAAAACATGATTTGTTATAATTTTATTTTCCTGGCTTTAACGGAAGCAAACTCATCAAAACATATTTTTCCAAATCTACTTCTAGAGAAAGATTAACCATTAAAAAGATACCAGCAGGGCACAGTGGCTCACACCTGTAATCCCAGCAATTTGGGAGGTTGAGGCAGGAAGATCATTTGAGCTCAGGAGTTTGAGACCCGCCTGGGCAACAGAGTGAGACTTTGTCTTCAGTAAAAATAAACAAAAATTAGCCAGGCGTGGTGGCGTGCAACTGTAGTCCCAGCTACTCAGAGGCTGAGGCAGGAAGATTGCTTGAGCCCATGAGGCCGAGGCTGCAGTGAGCTATGATCATGCCACTTCACTCTAGCCTGGACAAAAGAGCAAGACCTTGTCTCAAAAAAAGAAATTTAAAAAATACAATAAATAAAAATAAAAATGAAAAATACACCAAAAAACCCCATGTATTTGGGGTATATATGATTACTTATGCATGAGTCTTCAATATGGTGGGCCACAGCTAGATCCTGTCTTTATTTAAAGCTTTGTTCATTGTGGATTTTTTTTGCATTAATTTTGATTTTTAAAAAAATATTGCATTGAAATATTACTTATTTTGGCTGGGCGCAGTGGCTCACGCCTATAATCCCAGCATTTTGGGAGGCCGAGGGGGGCAGATCGCCTGAGGTCAGGAGTTCGAGATCAGCCTGGCCAACATGGTGAAACTCTCTCTCTATTAAAAATACAAAAATTAGCCAGGTGTGGTGGTGGGCACCTGTAATCCCAGCTGCTCAGGAGACTGAGGCAGAAGAATCACTTGAACCCAGGAGGTGGAAGTTTCAGTGAGCCGAGATCGCACCACTGCACTCCAGCCTGGGTGACAGAGTGAGACTGTTTAAAAAAAAAAAAAAAGCATTGAAATATTACTTATTTTGATGATTGAGGTTTTTGGCCTCCCCTTAAGTTTTGCACGCAAGGTAAGGGCCTCATGGGCCTGGTTGCAGTCCCAGGCTGAGCTAGGCACTCCACAATGTTTTGTTTGGGTAAAGTGGTGGGTGGGCTCTAGAGCTCCCTCACAGCTGTATCCTTACCTCAAAGGGGCAGATGAACTTAGATTTAGAGAAAGGGCAGCTGAGGAGGTAGATCTGAGTCCCGCCGAGGTGAAGGGGCTTCCGAGATGGGGCCTTTCTATAAATAGGTTGTAGGAACTTGCAGAAGCGATTGGGTCCCCATTGGGCACAGGCCGTCCTGCACATACTGAACATTCCACTGGGGTGGGGCCTCTGCTCTCCCACTCCCAATGCACCTGTGAAAGCGAAGGTCCCAGAACCCGCATGCCACCGGGACAGGAAAAGGAGCGGATTCCAGGGCTCATGGGAACTGGTCTAATATTAGCGGTGTTTTCTCATCTGGCCCTTGGGACGTCTCTATGGGGTAGGTGGTGTTATCCCTCATTTTGCAGACGAAGCAGCTTGGGCTGCCCCTGGGGAAGAGAGGATGCCTAGCTGTCATCCCAGATCTCTGCATGTCATCCCGCCCTACCCCATCCTGCCTCACCCTTCATTCTGTGTCCTCTCCTGTGCCAGCTCTGGGCACATACCCAGGAATGCCTGGAACACCTTTCTGCTGCCTGGGCTGTGGGCTCAGACACCACGAGAGCAGCTTGATGTCACTCTATTGCCCCTCCCTGGTCGAACACAATGTCCTTCCTCCACCTTGCCACCAGCCTGTCTCTTGCCCCTGGCTATATTTAGGACTTTCTACAGTCTTTGCCACCAACCCTTTCTTCGGGTTTGAAGAGAGGCCACACCAGATATCTTTGGAAACCCATGGCAGGAGCAAGCTTTTCTCTAGGTACCTCTTATTTCCATCCTCTATCCTGGGTCTCTCCCACCTACTCAGGCTTTGAGTAAAAAGGCCAGACTATTAGAACATCATGGGGGTGGTGAGGCCTGGAGGAGGGTGGCTTACCACCCATTCCAAGAAAAAAAAAATCCATGCTTGATGAAGCCTCCGGGACTCTAGTGATAAACAGTTATTAGTCAATCTTTCATCAGTGGTTCCTGGCCTCTTTATCCCAAACAACCTCTTATTTATCCTCCTAAGGTTTTAGCTTCCCTCCAGATAAAACTTTCTTAAGGACTACTTTCTTTCTTTTTTTTTTTTTTTTTTTTTTTTTTTGAGACGGAGTCTGGCTCTGTCGCCCAGGCTGGAGTGCAGTGGCCGGATCTCAGCTCACTACAAGCTCCACCTCCCGGGTTTATGCCATTCTCCTGCCTCAGCCTCCTGAGTAGCTGGGACTACAGGCGCCCGCCATCTCGCCCGGCTAGTTTTTTGTATTTTTTAGTAGAGACGGGGTTTCACTGTGTTAGCCAGGATGGTCTCGATCTCCTGACCTCGTGATCCGCCCGTCTCGGCCTCCCAAAGTGCTGGGATTACAGGCTTGAGCCACAGCGCCCGGCCAGGACTACTTTCATAGTTTTTAGGTAGTGAAAGATTCATCTAAGATTTCTGATCAGCATGAAATAACCAGTTGCTATACCAAAAGCAAGGAAATTTGATGCTTCATTTACTCTGTAAAATTCCACACATGATTTTAAATTATAACAGGCCAGGCGCCATGGCTCATGCCTGTAATCCCAGGACTTTGGGAGGCCGAGGTGTGTGGATCACTTGAGCTCAGGAGTTTGTGACTAGCCTGAGCAACACAGCAAGACCTCATCTCTACAAAAAATGCAAAAATTAGCCAGGCATGGTGGCATGCATCTGTAGTCGAAGGTGATCTGGAGACTGAGGCAGGAAAATCGATCGAGCCCAGGAGGTCTGGGCTACAGTTAGCCATGATCATACCACTGCACTCTGGCCTGAGTGGCAGAGTGAGACTCTGTCTCAAAAAAATAAAAATAAAATAAAAATAAATAAATTATTCCAGGTGCGGTGGCTCGTGCCTGTAATCCTAGCACTTTGGGAGGTCGAGGCGGGCAGATCACTTGAGGTCAGGAGTTTGAGACCAGCCTGGCCAACATGGCGAAGCCCTGTCTCTACTAAAAATACAAAGATAAAATAAAATAAAATAAAATAAAATGAGCCTGGTGTGGTGGCAGGTGCCTGTAATCTCAGCTACTCAGGAGGCTGAGGCAGGAGAATTACTTGAACTCAGGAGGCAGAGGTTGCAATAAGCCGAGATCACGCCACTGCACTCCAGCCTGGGTGACAGAGCAAGACTCTGTCTCAAAAAACAAACAAACAAACAAATAAATAAATAAATAATAACAATAGCTTTAGGTTCCCCATTATCAGGGAAAAGCCTTTAGAGATCATGTTGTCCAGCTCCTTCATTTTTTACACAGGAGAACTTACTCAGAGATAATAAGTAAATGACATAAGGTTTATACAACAAAACTTCCTTGGGCAACCATGCTTTGCTTTTCCTGGGAGAACATTTAGTGTTAGGGTCAGGAAGAGCTATGGGGAGGTGAGGGCAGCCTGTTGCAAGGGGAGTGGAGGTCTGGGCTGTGGCTGAGGCTGTCACAGATCCTTCCCCCTCCTGACTTCCCAGGCCTGGTGTGCCCTGCGTCAGCTTTCGGGGAACTGGGCTGCAGACTGCTGATGCTCTAGTACCTAGACCCGCAGCCTTGCTGTCTTCTCCCACCCCAGCTCAAGGACCGAATGACACTCCCTGCTCTGTTGGAGTGGATTTTTCTCCTAAAACCAAAAGAGGCACTCTTCTTCCCCAATCTGAAGTTTTTGTATTTTTTCTATTACAGACCTGCTCTCTGGTCTCTAAATCTGGATTCCCAATCTACCCTGGGTGCCATAGAGTTGGTAGTTACTTTCCTGGGGGAAGAGGGTAGGACTTCAACATTCTGAAAGTGACAGATTTCCGAGTTCCAGATATAGGCGTTCAGCAAATTTCTCAGTCTCTTTTAACAGGCCCTGCTTTGCAGGTGACCCGGCGCTTCGGGATCCCAGGGCTGAAGAAAATCATGGACTGGTTTGGCTACTACGGAGGCCCCTGCCGCGCCCCCTTGCAGGAGCTGAGCCCCGCTGAGGAGGAGGCACTGCGCATGGATTTCACTAGCAACGGCTGGCTCTGAGGGCCGGCAGCGTCCATGGCTGGCCTGAGCCCATCTCAGCCTCCTGCCTTGCACTTGCAGCCTGAAGCAGAGAGCGCAGGGGGGATGAGGGCGGCGGGCGAGGGGAGCCGGTAGAGGCTCCTTTGCCTACTTTAGTCCTCCAGGCAGCCTTTCACAGGCACGCCCACGCACATCTCCTATTCTCATTGCCCCTGACCTCTCCCTTTTCTATCCTAAACTGTCTCTCTGGCCTGAAGACTGGTAAGGAGCAATTTCTCAATTTGTCCCTCTACTGTGGATGCTGTCCTATGCCCTGAGGCACATGAAATCAGAAAGGAAGGGCAGAGGTGCAAGTAGGCACAGTCAGGAAATTTTTTTTTCTTTCTTTTCTTTTTTTTTTTTTGAGACAGTTTCGCTCTGTTGCCCAGGCTGGAGTGCAATGGTACCATCTCGGCTCACTGCAACCTCCGCCTCCTGGGTTCAAGCAATTCTCCTGCCTCAGCCTCCCGAGTAGTTGGGATTACAGGCACCTGCCACCACGTCCAGCTAATTTTTGTATTTTTAGTAGAGACAGGGTTTCACCATGTTGGCCAGGCTGGTCTCGAACTCCTGACCTAGGTGATTCAACTGCCTCGGCCTCCCAAAGTGCTGGGATTACAGCCATGAGCCACTGCACCCAGCCGGGAATTTGTTTTATTGAAGCGGGGACTACTTAGACTTGGGGCTTCAAACCTGAGTCTAGCACAATGCAGCTGGAAGCCAGGGCTACTCCTACAAACCCAAGTTCTGACTCCTTCCAGGGAAGTATCAGCCTAGGAAACTTGATCAGGAAAGTGTCACTGGTCTTTCAAAGAGCCCTCTTTACCCTCCCACCCCCGCCCTCCACACTGCAAGCTGCATTCCAGCCACAATGCCCTTTTCTAAATCTGTTTTCATTCATCTCCTATTCTGGTCTCTAGCCTTGATTCCAACCACTGAAAGCACGGAGACAGCTCAGCGCCTTGTCAGATGGGTAAATAGTGACACCTGGTGGATAAATGTTACATTCTAGAAGACTATTCTGGTCAGCCTAGGTCTGAAACACTAAGGGGACTTCCTCTGAGATAGGGCCATCCTCTTGCCTACAGGCACTCTGCTTTTATTATTAAAAATAATCACTTTATTACTATAATAAAATTTAACAGGTAAAATTAGTGTGACTGTGTACAGACGGACACTCTATTGCTATGTAGATCTTAGGTTTCCTGGCCAGATGTCAAGAATCTTCCTAAAGGCAAGTGAACTCTGATGGTCTGACTTCTCCCAGCTCTAAGAGCGGCCCCAACAATACTGGGCCAGCAGGCATTCACTTACTGGAGGCCTAGGGAAGGGGTAAGAGGCAAAAGAGAGCAACTGAGCTATTTAGAAACACTTAGCACTCTTATTTTTTTTGAGACAGAGTCTTGCTCTGTCATTCAGGCTATGTGCAGTGGCATGATCTCGGCTCACTACAACCTCCGCCTCCCAGGTTCAAGCAACTCTCCTGCGTCACCCTCCCGAGTAGCTGGGATTACAGACATGCACCACCACGCCCGGCTAATTTTTGTATTTTTAATAGAGACGGGGTTTCTCCATTTTGATCAAGCTGGTCTCGAACTCCTGACCTCAGGTGATCCTCCTGCCTCGGCCTCCCAAAGTGCTGGGATTACAGGCGTGAGCCACGGTACCCAGCCAGCATCCTTTTTGATTAAAGTGCTAAGTGTTTAGGGCCGGGCAGCACTTTGAGAGGCCGGGCAGCACTCTGGGAGGTGAAGAGTTTGAGACCAGCCTGACCAACATGGCAAAACCCTGTCTCTACTAAAAATACAAACATTAGCCGGGCGTGATGGCACACTCCTGTAATCCCAGTTACTTGGGAGGCTGAGGCACAAGAATTGCTTGAGCCCGGGAGGCAGAGGATGCAGTGAGCTGAGATCATGCCACAGCACTCCAGCCTGGGCCACAAGAGCGAAACTCCATCTCCAAAAAAAAAAAGATGCTTTCTCCAAAATATTTAACATTTTTCAGTGGTAATATTTGACTAGTGGCAGAAAAATGGAGATACATTAAAAAAAATTACTCATTAAAAAGAAAGTGTAAGGTTAAAAAGAGAGGTAAATAGACACTTGTTTAGGGCAGAGGCTAAAGGAGAGAAAATAAAAGATCTCAATCTTCAACCCAAAACCAGGCTCTGAATGGAACTAAAGCTTGGGGCTTAGTGCCTGGGGTCCTCTCTTTTTTTTTTTTTTTTTTGAGACGGAGTCTTGCTCTGTCGCCGGGGCTGGAGTGCAGTGGCCGGATCTCAGCTCACTGCAAGCTCCGACTCCCTGGTTCACGCCATTCTCCTGCCTCAGCCTCCCGAGTAGCTGGGACTACAGACGCCCGCCACCTCGCCCGGCTAGTTTTTTGTATTTTTTAGTAGAGACGGGGTTTCACAGTGTTCACCAGGATGGTCTCGATGGGGTCCTCTCACAGGCAACTTGCAGTGGAGCTGGGCTCAGAAGAGAATCAAGTTTAGGACTTGGGGGAATAGTTAAGGCTAGGCAGGCAGGGTAGTGTACTGAGTAAGAGCTCAGCCTCTGGGCTTAAACAGGTCTGGGTTTAAGTTCTGGGATCTGCCCCTTAGTGTCTATGGGACCTTGGAGAAACTGCTTAACTTCCCTGAGCCTCATCTGTAACACAGGGATAATAATAGTACCTTCCTCCAACAAGGATGCATGTAAAAGGGTTAGTGTGGGGGTCAATGCTCCACCACTCTCCCACTGCAGGGAAAGGGAAACTCCGGCAGGAGTGGACCTGCCAGAGGTAACCCAGCAGGTGTGGCCATAACTAGTCTCAGGACTTTGGCACTCTGATGCTCAGGGTGAGAGGGGTCCAGTAAAGGGAGATGGAGTCAGAAAGACTTGGTTACAAATCCCACCCAGCTGTGCCACCTACTAGTTGCGGCATCCTGAGATTGTCTGATTCAAGTAAGAAAAAAAAATTCCTATGTCCTCTGTAGAGGCTGAGAAAATTAAATGACTTGATATAGTAAAGTGTGCAGGGTCAGTTCCAAGGGCTAATCTGATTAACTTTTACAAACAGCAAATGGGTTGATATTCATGAAGACGCAGGGCCAGAAAGTCAGGAAAACTAGGTATAGGCAGTTCTGGTGATTTCTTTATTCTTTATAAACACCTTTTTCTACAGTACAATTCAGAGAATAAATAGAGGCACACGGCTATAACTTCCACCACCATCTGCTGTTGAGGAGACATTTAGTGTGAGGCTAGGGGGCTAGAGGTGGGGAACGTATTTAGGTACCAGGGTAACGGGAGGCCTCCGTGATAAACTGCAGAGATCCCATCAGTAAGGTCTGACTGCGGCCTGACGGTCAAGGCTCGTGATAGAAGAGCTACAGTGAGCCAAATGTTCCTTTAGTTCCCTACAGTCCTAGAGTAGGTCCAGTTCTACCAAAACCCCAGGGGTTCGGGTGAGTCTGATTTATCGGTCCACTGGGAAGAGACTGTGTCAGCCCAAGCCATCCCTACGAATTCAGTTCACTCCATAGTAGGGCCTGAAATGGCCTAAATATTCTACCCTTTTCCCTGGAGTTAGTCACATATACAATTAATAAGATTACTGTTTACATGAGTTTTTTTCTTGACTGTCCCAAAAAGGGATCCTGTTCCCCATCTAAGGAAGGAGAGAGGCACACACATGGGGATTATCTGCTGTAACTTGGTGAAGGAAGACAGTCTGTCTTCTAAAGGGAGGAGGAAAGAGCACTCTTACCGAATCCTTCTTGGGGGGCATAGGCAGGAATGAATACCAGTCTGATCAGACCAAGTGAAAGCCTGGAGCTATGATTCCAACCAGCATGAGGAGTAACATACGGAAAAGCTCTGCCAGCCAGGCACAGTGGCTCACACCTGCAATCCTAGCACTCTGGCAGGCCCAGGCAGGAGCATCGCTTGAGCCCAGGAGTTTGAGACGAGCCTGAGCAACATAGCAAGACCTGGCTCATTTTTTTATAATAATAAAATAAAAGGCTGGGCGTGGTGGCTCACGCCTGTAATCCCAGCACTTTGGGAGACCGAGGTGGGTGGATCACGAGGTCAGGAGTTCGAGACCAGCCTGGCCAACATGGTGAAACCCCATCTCTACTTAAGAAAATACAAAAATTAGCCAGGTGTGGTGGCGCACTCCTGTAGTCCCAGCTACTCAGGAGGCTGAGGCAGGGGAGTCACTTGAACCTGGGAGGTGGAGGTTGCAGTGAGACAAGATTGCGCCACTGCACTCTAGCCTGGACGACAGAGTGAGACTCCATCTCAAAATAATAATAATAATAATAATAATAATAATAATAAAATTAAAGAAAAGCTCTGGCCTTGACTTTCACAGGGCTGCTCTACTGAGCCACCCCTATCTTTTTCCTGTTTCTCCAGGGTAGCACAGAACACTGGCCCTAAGGTGGGGTAGAATCACCTGCCCCAAAAGCAGCAGAATGAAGGTTCTGTATCACTTGGCTGAAAATGAAGCAGAAGGGTCACAGCAGGCTGCATTGGGTAACCCGAGGTCTTAGGAACAGAGTATCAACAGTGAGAAGAGGCAGTTCCTCTGTCCTCCAGCACACAAGGGTCAGGGAAAGACAGAACCACCAATGACTGAGAGCGTCCGCTGGCCAGCATCCTCAGCACTTTTCTGCGGTCCAGTTCTGGAATGGCAGGTGACAGGGCACATACAAGACCTCTGCTCCACTGTCATTGTCAACTCATCTCAGCTCTGGTTCATTTGTTCACCTCCAGTCAACAAGGGGCGCATGGCTTTACCCAATACTTGTCAGCTGGTGCTCACTGCGCTGTCAGGCAGTGAGATTTCTGGCTGACTTGGAGGCGCTCTGGGCCCGCTGAACGACGGCAGAACACTTCTCACGCCGCAGCAGCTTGTTGTTCTCAAAGAGACCTTCGTTGCGGGGGATTCCATGAGAACCATCGGGGAAAGTCAGCAGGCCTTTGAGGAGGGCAGAGAAAACATGGGAGTAACAATGGTGTTAATGTCTCAAAGGTGAGCTTGATACGTTGAGGCTGAAGAAGAGAAAAACTCCCAGCTCTACTCAGGAGTACTCTACTGGTGAGTTCAATGGATAGGCGTCAGGGATGGCCGCTATGGATTGCTGGACACCCGCAGGATGAAAATGAAACAGGTATATTTCCACCCGTATTATGTCCACCTAAGTCACCCATCCTGCTGGGCTGCAACTTACCAAAACCATCTACTCTGCCATTTTTAAATTCCCCCTCAAAGGTCATGTTGTCGTATCGAATGAAGACTCCGACGCCATTAAACTTGCCCTGGGCAAACTCCCCCTCATACCTGCAGAAACACCAGAAGTTAGCCTTCAGTGGAAAGTTAGCTGTCCAGATTAATGGAGTTGAGCAGCTGCTGATCTCTGTTATTTAATAATGCCAAGGAGCAAGCCGATTCCACCTGTCACATAGCTCCATCTACCCCATCTATTCCCAACCAGCAGAGAAGGATCAGAGAGTATATATGCCATGAAGCCCTGATCTCAACCAAAGAAAATAGGACGGGAATGGGAGTGGGGTGGAAAGTCACTCACTTGGTTGACATTTCAAATTTTAGGTCCACTTAAAAAATAACCAATAAAAGGACTACTTATTCCTCATCTGTGTTCTGCAGGGAGTGAGACAAGCTCCGGATTGACCAGATATTTACCAGTGTCCCATTTTTATGTCAGACCCTCCCTTATTTAAGGCTAAGAAAGGAATGACCTCATACCCACCTTGAACCATCTGAGAAAGTCAATACCCCAAAGCCATTAAAGAGCCCATTCTCAAAATGACCCAGGTAGGTGCCACCATCTGCAAACATCAGTTGACCAAAACCATGCCTGCGGCCTGAACAAAGAGAAGGACAGGTGTCAGGTTGGAAGGAGGCAGTTTCAGGGTCCCTTCTTACTCTTCTAGCATCCCTTACCTGCCATCACCCTACCCACAAAGAAAACAAGAGAAGCAGTGACATTAGCAGGGCAGAGGATTATTAGCCAGAGTCAGGCACTGGGAAAACCTGGCTCCTGGGGCCTTTCCATCTTATCACTACAGATTAAAGCAGGTCTACCCAAGTATGAATAAGAGAGCACTTAAAAATAACAACAGCTGGCCAGGCGCAGTAGCTCATGCCTGTAGTGCCAGCATTTTGGGAGGCCAAGGTGGGTGGATCATGAGGTCAAGAGATCAAGACAGTCTGGCCACCATGGTGAAACCTCGTCTCTACTAAAAATACAAAAATTAGCTGCGTGCAGTGGCGCGTGCCTGTAGTCCCAGCTACTCGGGAGGCTGAGGCAGGAGAATCACTTGAACCCGGGAGGCGGAGGTTGCAGTGAGTCAAGATCGGGCTATTGCACTCCAGCCTGGGCAACAAGAGCGAGACTCCATCTCAAAAAAACAAACAATAGCTGGCTGGGTGCAGTGGCTCACGCCTGTAATTCTAGCACTTTGGGAGGCTGAGGAGGCAGGTGGATCACCTGTGATCAGGAGTTCGAGACCAGCCTGGCTAACATGGTAAAACCCTGTTTCTACTAAAACGACAAAAAATTAGCCAGGCACGGTGGTGGTGTGCTCCTGTAATCCAGTTACTCAGGAGGCTGAGGCAGGAGAATCCCTTGAACACAGGAGGCGGGCCGGGCGCGGTGGCTCAAGCCTGTAATCCCAGCACTTTGGGAGGCCGAGACGGGCGGATCACGAGGTCAGGAGATCGAGACCATCCTGGCCAACACGGTGAAACCCCGTCTCTACTAAAAAATACAAAAAACTAGCTGGGCGAGGTGGCGGGCGCCTGTAGTCCCAGCTGCTCGGGAGGCTGAGGCAGGAGAATGGCGTGAACCCGGGAGGCGGAGCTTGCAGTGAGCTGAGATCCGGCCACTGCACTCCAGCCTGGGCGACAGAGCGAGACTCCGTCTCAAAAAAAACAAACAAACAAACAAACAAACAAACAAATACCTGGTGTCCCCTCTAATGTGGTCTGTTAGAGGAGAGACTTTCTAAGGCTCTACTGGGTGGGTGTATCCACCACAAGAACTCCCTTGAATTCTGTTTGAAAGGCATGATTACTCCTGCAACATCTTGCTCTGTTTTCTGGTCAGTTCAGAGAGTAAGCACAGTCCCACTGACGTAACGAAGCTCAAACCAGTGCTGCCAATCAGGCTGTTAGATTTGCCCAGCAGCTTTAAGGTGCTAATGGGGTACTGGTTTTTTTTTTTTCCTCAGAGAGGCAGTGTAGTTAGATGTTGAGGACATCGAGTCAGGCTGCCTGCTGTGTTTGCCTTCTTGTTCTACTACTTAAGAGTTCTGTGATCTTGTGTAAGTTACTTAGCTTCTCCTTGCCTCAATTTCCCCATCTGTTAAATGGGAATAATAATAGTATGTGCCTACCTCATAAGGTTGTCATGAGGATTAAATAAGATGATAAATACAAAATGCTTAGAAGAGAGGCTGGCATGGGCCGGGTATGGTGGCTGATGCCTGTAATTCCAGCACTTTGGGAGGCCGAGGTGGGCAGATCACCTGAGGTCAGGAGTTGGAGACCAGCCTGGCCAACATGGTGAAACCCATCTTTACTAAAAATACAAAAATTAGCCGGACATGGTGGTAGGTGCCTGTAATCCCAGCTACTTGGGAGGCTGAGGCACGAGAATCGCTCGAACCCAGGAGGCAGAGGTTGCAGTGAGCCGAGATCGCACCATTGCACTCCAGTCTGGGCAACACAGTGAGCAAGACCTCATCTCAAAAAAAAAACCAGAAAGATATAACTCATTCCTGGAGGTTGAATTAAAAATAGCATTTTCGAATTCCTTTATTTAATCCTAAAATGGAATAAAGGAAAGGCAGGCACTATGTGGAATTAAATCCTGGAGTTGAAAATGAAAACCCATAAAGTTGGCTACATATGCTGATGTATTTGTCCTCCAGCAAATGAAGTGTTCATCATTGGACACTCCCCAGGGGTCCTTCTCACCCTCCTTCCATTCGCCACGATATTCCTCCCCACTGGAGTAGGTGAAGGAACCTTTCGTCAGGGTCATGGTGACAGATTACAGGATAAAAGGACGAAAACTGTAGGAAATAAGCAGAGGAGAACCAGTGTCATGGAATGGCGGGAGGAAAGGACTGCAAAGCAATTTTGTAGATACATTCTAAAGGCCACCAGCCTGGTAAGTGTACGCTGCCTTAGGTGCATTTAACCAAAATACTCATGTCTCCAACAACCACCAGCACCATCAACTCCACCTCTGCCCAAGTGCTCTTATCCTCCTGCTTATCTTAAAAGTTTTCAGCCAGTTCCTATTTTCTATGACCTGGGATGGAAATGGAGAATTAATTTACAAATATTTACTTGATACCTACTACGTGCTCAGTTGATGTATAAAATACAGTATCTTCCCTTGACGAGTTTATAATCTAGTTAATAAGACTAACAATTGAAACACTGAATTATGCCAGAGATAATGTGATTAAGTGCCAACTTGGATGGCAGAGATTAACAAAGACATGAGATGGCCAGAATTTAAAACAAGCAGACAAGCAGTGGAGAAGGCAAAGAGCAATTCCAGAATCAGAAAACATAGGGAACAGGCCAGGGGCAGTGACTCACGCCTATAATCCCAACACTTTGGGAGGCCGAGGTGGGCGGGATCACCTGAGGTCAGTAGTTTGAGACCAGCCTGGAACATGGTGAGATCCTGTCTCTACTAAAAATGCAAAAATTAGCTGGGCATGGTGGCGGGAGCCTGTAATCCTAGCTACTCGGAAGGTTGAGGCAGGAGAATCACTTAAACCTGGGAGGCGGAGGTTGCAGTGAGCCAAGATCACACCACTGTTACTCCAACCTGGGTGATGGAGCAAGACTCTGTCTCAAAAAAAAAAAAAAAAAAGGGAAAACATGGGGAAACCAACACTCAAAGGGCGAGGAACACTCTAAGGGCCATGTGAACACGAGCTGTTCCATTGCAAAATGAGAAACCTGGTCTCATTACAGTTGAGGGTTTATTTGCGGAGTAATAGGAAATAAGCCTGTGTAGGGACATGTAGCCACAATCTTAAAGTTGAAGACAGGCCTGGTGTAGTGACTCACACCTGTAATCCCAGCACTTTGGGAGGCTGAGGTGGGAGAATCACTTGAGCCCAGGAGTTCAAGATCAGCCTGGGCAACATAGCAAGACCTCATGTCAAAAATGTAAAATTAAAAAATAAAAAATAGGCTGGGCACGCACGGTAGCTCACGCCTGTAATCCCAGTACTTTGGGAGGCTGAGGTGGGCAGATCACGAGGTCAAGAGTTCGAGACCAGCCTGGCCAACATGGTAAAACCACATCTCTACTAAAAATACAAAAATGAGCCAGGTATGGTGGCAGGCGCCTGTAATCCCAGCTACTCAGGAGGCTGAGGCAGGAGAATTGCTTGAACCCGGGAGGCAGAGGTTGCAGTGAGCTGAGATCACACCACTGCACTCCAGCCTGAGTGACAGAGCAAGACTCTGTCTCAAAAAAAAATAAAAAATAAAAAAAAAATAAATAAATCTGAAAAGAACCTCACGGATTTAGTCCAACCTCTCATTTTATAGGAGAAACAGAAGCCCAGAGAGGTAATCAAGTTTGTTGGCAGCCTCCCCTGACTATGCTAGTCCTTTTTCCTTGTACAGCATAGCCTCTGCTTTTAGCTCAGGCTAACTCAAAGAGACCTTTGAAAGCTGGGCGTAAGAGTTTACAGCACATGAGGGAGGAAAAGAGGCAGCCTCTGCAGGTTTGTGAACCAGGATGTAATATGATGAAGGCAGTGTGTAAGGAAAATGAATGTGGTAGCGTGAAGTGGGATGAATTGAAGCAGCAAGTCCATAGTCAGAAAAGCTTGCAAGGAAGGGAAATATGATAATGCAGCAGATTGTAAAAATGGGCAGAGTTATTCTCCCTCTGTTCATGACCCTACAATGTGACAAGGCAGATCCTCCCATTAAGAGACAGAGTTGGCCAGGTGTGGTGGCTCATGCCTGTAATCCCAGCACTCTAGGAGGCTGAGGCGGGTGGATCACCTGAACCAGACTGGCCAGCATGACGAAACCCTATATCTACTAAAGATACAAAAGATTAGCAGGGCGTGGTGGTGGGTGCCTGTAATCCCAGCTACTCGGGAGGCTGATACAGAAGAATTGCTTGAACTCGGGTGTCAGAGGTTGCAGTGAGCCAAGATTGCACCACTGCATTCCAGTCTGGGCGATGCAGTGAGACTCTGTCTGAAAAAAAAAAGAGAGGCAGAGTTTATTTATTCCTCCACCCGCTGGATCTGGGTTGGCTATGTGACTTGCTCTGGATGATGAAATGTCCGCAAAGGTGATCTAGCAGAGGTCTGCAAAGCACCTGTGCACTAGGCTTGCCCTCTTGCTATACTTGGACCTGTTCTGCCCCCATGTAAATAAGCCCAATCTAGTCTACTGGATGGTGAGACCCTATCCCAGCTGGCCACAGATGAACAAATAGCTCAGGCAAGACCAGAAGAACTGCCCTTCTGAGCCTAGCCCCAAACTAGCGACCACAGACTCACAGGATAAATAAATGGTTATTGTTTCAAGCCACTGTGTTTTCTGGTGGTGTGTTATTACCCAGAAAAAGCTACTGATACATTCAGGCATGAGTCTGGGAGATCACAGTATAATGGGAGCAGAAGGAACAACCAGGATGGATACATCATAGGAAAACCATCAGTAATATTTGGGGACTGGCTCGATATGGCTTCCACTAGTGGTGAAAAGATGTACTGAAGGATATCCTATAAGAAGGGAACTGCACAGTGGCTCAAGCCTATAATCCCAGCACTTTGGGAGGCTGAGGCAGGCAGACCACTTGAGCTCAGGAGTTTGAGACCAGCCTGGGCAACATGGTGAAACCCCATCTCTACCAAAATTACAAAAAATTTAAAAAGTTAGCCGGGTATGGTGGCGTGTTCCTGTAGTCCCAGCTACTTGGGAGGCTGAGGTGGAAGGATCGCTTGAACTCAGGAGGCAGAGGTGCAGTAAGCCAAGATCACGCCACTACACTCCAGCCTGGGTGACAGAGGGAGACCCTGTCTCAAAAAAAAAAAAAAAAAAAGAAGAATAAGGGAATTAAGATAACCCCAAAATCATTAAATATAAACAGAGGCAAATAGCATGTCATTTGATAAACTAAAAAATACAAGCCCTATTTCTTTTTTAATTCCCTAGGTCTTTTCATTCATCACTTCATCTTTCATTTACTTATCTATTTATTTTTTAGAGACAGGGTCTTGCTCTGTCACCCAGGCTAGAGTGCAGTGGCAAGATCATAGCTCACTGTAACCTCAGACTCCTGGATTCAAGGGATCCCGTCACCTCAGTCTCCAGGGTAGCTGGGATTACAGGCACACACAGCTACCTCCTCATCTTTTCCAGATCTAAGCAATACAATGTTTTCTCCAGTGATTTTGACATGCAGATTCCTAGGCCCAAACTCAGACTTACTGAATCAGATTCTGTATAGTTAGAGCCCGGGAACCTGCAGTTTTAATAAGCACATCATTAGATCCTTACTTCAAAGCTTGGGGCCTACTACTATAATAAACAGAAATACTGTTTGTGAAAAGTTCTCTGAACAATAAATAACTGTTGAAAAGTCCTCTATCAACCAAGCATGGTGTCTCATGCCTGTAATTCCAGCACTTTGGGAGGCTCAGCAGGGACAATTGCTTGAGCCCAGGAGTCTGAGGCTGCAGTAAGTCATGATAGTGCCACTGTAGCCTGGGTGACAGAACGAGACCCTGTCTCAGAAAAAGGAAAGAAAGGGAAAAAAAAGTCCCCTCTAATTAGTAAGTAACCTAGAGTCTGACCCTGAGGCATCTGACTGAGTTCCAACAGGACAAGGACACATTTTCCTCAGAGTACTGGGGCCAGACCTGGCAGACAAACAGGAAAGAATTCTTTTTTCTTTTAGAGACAGGGTCTCATTATGTTACCCAGGCTGGACTTGAACTCCTAGGTTCAAGAGATCCTCCAATCCCATCTTAGCCTTCTGAGTAGCTGGAACTACAGGTGCATGCCACTGCTCCCAGCTCAAAACAAGATGGGTTTTTATTTTTTTTTTGAGACGGAGTCTTGCTCTGTCGCCCAGGCAGGAGTGCAGTGGCGCAATCTCGGCTCACTGCAAACTGCCTCCCGGGTTCACGCCACTCTCCTGCCTCAGCCTCCCGAGTAGCTGGGACTACAGACTCCCGCCACCACACCCCACTAACTTTTTGTATTTTTTTTTTTTTTTTTTTTTGAGACAGAGTCTTGCTCTGTCGCCCGGGCTGGAGTGCAGTGGCCGGATCTCAGCTCACTGCAAGCTCCGCCTCCCGAGTTTACACCATTCTCCTGCCTCAGCCTCCGGAGTAGCTGGGACTACAGGCGCCCGCCACTTCGCCCGGCTAGTTTTTTGTATTTTTAGTAGAGACGGGGTTTCACCGTGTTAGCCAGGATGGTCTCGATCTCCTGACCTCGTGATCTGCCCGTCTCGGCCTCCCAAAGTGCTGGGATTACAGGCTTGAGCCACCGCGCCCGGCCTGTATTTTTTAGTAAAGACGGGGTTTCACCGTGTTAGCCAGGATGGTCTCGATCTCCTGACCTTGTGATCCGCCCGCCTTGGCCTCCTGAAGTGCTAAGATTACAGGCGTGAGCCACCGCTCCTGGCCGCAAGATTCTTAAATCTTGGGGGCCTGGCGCCAACAGCTAGTTTCCTTTTTCTTCAAGACCCAGAGAAGCCAAAACCTCATCCACTCAAGATGGAGTTCCAAAGAGTGGGTTCCATAGTTTCATAGCACAAAAGGGGTCTGGTATATTTTATACAAAAGTGATGCTTTAAATATTCAACTAAAACAACACATATGTTAAATTTACTTTCTCCACATTGTCATGGTGGACAGTGCTAGATTTATATTCCAATTCAGTTGGCACAACCCTCTCTAATAATCAATTGCACTAACCCCAGAGAAGCTGTCTGAAATACCTTTATAACAGAAGCTAACATTTACTGACCTCTTATTGTGTTCCATCAGTGCTGTTTGTTTGTTTTAAGAGATGGGGTCTCACTGTTACCCAGCCTGGAATGCAGTGGTATGATTATAGCTCACTACAGTCTCAAATTTCTGGGCTCAAGTGATCCTCCCACCCCATCCTCTCCAGTAGCTGGGACTAGAGGTATGTGCCAACACACCCAGCTACTTTTAAAATTTTTTGTTGAGATGGATATTGCTATGGTGCCTAGACTGGTCCTGAACTCCTGGCCTCAAGTGATTCTTCCTCATCAGCTTCCACTGGTGTGAGCATCAGTGTTTTTTGTTTTGTTTTGTTTTGTTTTTGAGACGGAGTTTCACTCTTATTTCCCAGGCTGGAGTGCAATGGCGCGATCTCGGCTCACTGCAACCTCCGCCTCAGCCTCCCAAGTAGCTGGGATTACAGGCATGCGCCACCACGCCTGGCTAATTTTGTGTTTTTAGTAGAGATGGGTTTTCACCATGTTGGTCAGGCTGGTCTCAAACTCCCGACCTCAGGTGATTCACATGCCTCGGCCTCCCAAAGTGCTGAGATTACAGGCATGAGCCACTGCGCCCGGCATGAGCATCAATGTTTTTAAATGTTTTAAAATGTTATCTAATTTCATCTCACAACAACTTTTTGGGGTGGGTATTATTATTATTTCCACTTTAGGGATGAGGAAACTAAGGTGCAGAGAGGATAAGTAAATTAACTAAGGTCATACTTTAACATGTGGAAACTAACACGTGAAAGTTAGAATCAGAGCTCTGACAGCTGACCTTGCTGGCTCAAGTTCTTGCACTAACTTGCTAACTCATACCATCCTATCTTATCTGGCCTCCCAGGATAATACGGTGGTGTTGTAGACTCTGAGCACAGAAGGACTTGAGTTCAAATCTGAGTTCACTGTATAATTATGGGCAAGGTATTTATGCATCTCTAAATCTCAGTCTCCTCATCTGTAAAGTGAAGATAATGTATGTATTTCACAGAGTTGGCAGGTGGACTCAGTTAAATATCTGAGAGTCAGTGGATGACAGGAAAGAAAAATAAAAGAAAGAAAATGACACACACTAAGTACCTAGAACACTGCCAGGGTCCGTCCACTAAATGTTAGTTTCTTTTCCTCTTTCAAAGTTTTACATTTAAACTCACACATATACTTACTGTAATGAAAACTTCTCTAGGTCTTTCCTCAGTAAAAATTGCTACCAATGTAATTCAAACAACACTCTGAAAAAGAAAATCTCCGCATTTTGACTAAAGAGCTGAATACTAAGTAGAGGAGAAACAAACTATAATTGCTGCCCATCCACTCTTTATCAACATCCTACAGGATATTTGCATTTTGGCCTTATGTCATAATTTTTTTTTTTTTTTTTTTTTGAGATGGAGTCTCGCTCTGTCGCCCAGGCTGGAGTGCAGTGGCGCGATCTCAGCTCACTGCAAGCTCTGCCTCCCGGGTTCACACCATTCTCCTGCCTCAGCCTCCTGAGTAGCTGGGACTACAGGTGCCTGCCACCACGCCAGGCTAAGTTTTTGTATTTTTAGTAGAGACAGGGTTTCATCGTGTTAGCCAGGATGGTCTCGATCTCCTGACCTCGTGATCCGCCCACCTCAGCCTCCAAAAGTGCTGGGATTACAGGCGTAAACCACCGCACCCGGCCTGATTTTTTGTTTTTAAGGAGACAGTCTGTCGCTCTGTTGCCCCTGCTGGTGTGCAATGGCATGATCATAACTCACTGCGACCCCGAACTTGTGGGCTCAAACAACCCTCCTGCCCCAGCCTCCGTAGTAGCTAGGACCATAGGCACACACCACTATGTCCGACTAATTAACTTCTTTGTAGAGACAGTGTCCCACCATGTTGCCCAGGCTAATCTCATACTCCTAGCCTCAAACAATCTCTGGTCTTGGCCTCCCAAAGTGCTAGGATTATAAGCATGAGCCACTACACCCAGCCTCACAACATTTTGTTTTTTTTTTTTTTAAGAGAACAAGCAGGACGGGCGCAGTGGCTCATGCCTGTAATCCCAGCACTTTGGGAGGCTAAGATGGGTGGATCACCTGAGGTCGGGAGTTGAAGACCAGCCTGGCCAACATGGTGAAGCCCTGTCTCTACTAAAAACACAAAAATTAGCCAGATGTGGTGATGGTTGCCTGTAATCCCAGCTACTTGAGAGGCTGAGACAGGAGAATCACTTGAACCTGGGAGGTGGAGTTTGCAGTGAGCCAAGATCATGCCACTGGTTTCCAGCCTGGGTGACAGAGCAACACTCTGACTCAATAATAATAATAATTAATAATAATAACAATTATGTTCTGATGCTTGTTCTCTTTTTTTTTTGAAACGGAGTCTCAGACATTGTCTGGATTTTATGACTTTTATAACTAACCATGCTAATATATAATATATAACTAACCACAGCTACTATATATATACTACTATATATATAATATATATTATATATAATATATCGTATAATATATTATATACAATATATATCGTATAATATATTATATATAATATATTATATACAATATATAATATATTATATATAATATATTATATACAGTATATAATATATTATATACTATATATAATCTATATTATATACAATATATAACTAACCACAGCAACTGACCTAAAAAGGAATTTCACCAGTAACCATGGTCATTGAGACAAATCTAGTTTAACAAAATACAGCCAGTGCTGATGAAGACTGAAAGCCCAATACTTCTTTTTTTTTTTTTTTGTGGCAGAGTCTGGCTCTGTCATCCAAGCTGGAGTGCAGTGGCGTCATCTCAGCCACTGCAATCTCTGCCTCCTGGGCTCAAGCCACCCTCCCACCTTAGCCTCCTGAGTAGCTGGGACTACAGGAACATGCCACCGCACCCAGGTAAGTTTTGCATTTTTTGGTAGAGACAGGATTTCACCATGTTGCCCAGGCTGGTCTTGAACCCCTGGGCTCAAGTGATATGCTTGCCTCAGCCTTCCAAAGTGCTAGGATTACAGGTGTGAGCCACCGTGTCTGGCCCAATACTTTAATAAGAGATGCAAATCAGTATTTGTATCAGTTATCCAAATCATCTTTTTAAAAAGAATATATGGCTTAGGGGTTTAGGCTACAAATATACCCATGGAATCCAGTCACAAGCCAAGATGATTCACACTTCTAAACAGACACTCACCCTTCCTGCACTCCTGATAGATTGGTTGCAAAGGATCAGTCCAAACAATTTACATAAAAGAAAATTACTATTCTGTCCCTGTAAACCAATATACTATTAGTCTGCACTATAGACTACATTCCTGCTGTCTTCATTTTCTTCTGCCCAACATTTCTTTATTATTATTTTCTTATTTTCAAACAGAACTCTGAGACAGTAACAAGAATTTTTGTTTCTGTTCTATTTATCTTTTTCTAATTTTAAGAAATCAATTTATTAAAGAACATTTTTGTATTCACAGTAACCTGTGTCCAATTTAAGAGGATTAAGAAAAAAAAAAAAAACTGACATAAAGAGGAAAAGGGCCCGGCATGATGGCTCACTCTGTAATCCTAGCACGTTGGGAGGCTGAGGCAAGAGGATCACTTGAGCCCAGGAGTTCAATACCAAGCTGGGAAACATAGTGAGATCTCATCTCTACAAAACAATTCAAAAATTAGCTGGATGTGGTGGTGCATGCCTGTAGTCCCAGCTACTCAGGAGGCTGAGGCAGGAGGATTGCTTGAGCCCAGAATTTGAGGCTGCCAGGGTGAGCAGTGACTGTACCACACCTGCCCTCCAGCCTGGGCAACAGAGCCAGACCTTATCTCAAGAAAAATAAAAGAAAAACAAACAAACAAACAAACAAACAAAAAGGATGGGGCAGTGGGGAAGATCCAGTTAGAGAATACTGGTTGGAGGCAGCCACCCTAACTACCCACATGTCTCCCCAAAACCCCCTTCCCAGGGTACAACAGTCTTGTCAAATTATTTCAGTAATAAAGCAGTTCATAGAACCCTAAAGAGAGGAAAACGAAGGCTTTGATGAACAAAGATTAACCTTGTTAAGAACCTAGAACAAAAAGTCAAATACTCTTTTTTTTGTTTTGTTTGTTTTTGCTCTCTCCCCCATGCTGGAGTGCAGGGCAGGGTCTCGGCTCACTGCAACCGCCGCCTCCCAGGTTCAGGCAATTCTCCTGCCTTAGCCTCCTGGGTAGCTGGGATTACAGGCGCCCGCCACCACGCTCGGCTAATTTTTGTATTTTTAGTAGAGACGGGGTTTCACCATCTTGGCCAAGCTAGTCTTGAAATCCTGCCCTCGTGATCCACCCGCCTCGGCCTACCAAAGTGTTGGGATTACAGGCGTGAGCCACCACCCCCGGCCTAAATATTCTTTTTTTAGGTGTTTTAAAAGGAGCTCGAAATAACTGTTTTTCATTGTAAGTCTAACCTCCTCTTTCCTCATGTGAAAAGTAAAGAAATGTATCGTTGCTATATGAAGGGTTCGTTTAGGAAGACTGGGATGGTTAGATTGAAGAAAGTGGGAAGAAAATTGGCGCCAAAAAGAATATTAAAAAAAAAAAAAAAAAGGCGATGATGACCTGACCTGGGGATGATTGGGACTAGGGAGTAATACTGCCAGAATACGATCCCATTTCACGGGAAAGGGAATGCCTGGGCTGGACTCCGATATAGCAGCTATTCCTGCTGGTACCTAAGCAGTTCAGAGATGCTAGACTGCAGGGATACCCCCCCATCAACGAATTGAAGCATCCCATTCCCCAGGCTTCCATACGTGGGAGTTCTCTCCACCAGCAAGATAAAGGCGGGTCCAGGGAAAACAAAGCCCTAGACCATAACAAGGTAACACCTTCTCACACCCCATTTTCACGTTCCTGCTCGGTTGCTTCCTGCTATCCCGGTCCGCTCTCCCGCCCGGCAGGGTCTAACGCTCCCACGGGTCTGCCAATTCCCCTGATGCAACCCTCCACCCCCTGCTCGCTAACCCCAGTCCAGTCGGCTCTCCTGGGCCTCGACCTCCGCGGTGGAGACTAAAGGGTTCAGGTTTGGGTCCCCCACAGGCAGCCGACCTCGGGTCAGCGTATCCGAGGTGGAGCCGCATCCCCGAGCCCGGTCATCTAGTGCTGGGTTCCTCAGTGCCCACCTGGCCGATCACACTCTTTCCCAGCCCCCTCCCTCCTGCGCCTCCAGCCAACCTGGGACTGGCCTTTCGGGATGACCGTCACGCCTGGACGCAGGGCTCCAACGCCTCGGACTTTTCCTCTGATGGGCTCCCGGCTGCCACCTTGCTCTCCGCCACCTCCACCAGCGCTTGCCCCACTTGACGCCGCCATCCCGGGCGACCGCACTGGGCACAATTCCCGCTGCCCATTGGCTGTTACCTAGGCAACCGGGAGCAACGCCACTCCGCATTGGCCCAGCCCGCCTCCGCGCCATCTTTGTGCGGGGCGGAGTGTTTGCGAACCGGAGCTGACTATGTGAAAGAGGGGTGGTCCCACCTCTGCCACGCAGATAAGACAGAGGATCCAAATCTGGCCTACCCCGAGGCCGTCTGGTTGAAATGGCAACCCCAAAGAAAACCAAACCTGCGCCGGAAGCAACAGTGACCATCAACGCGAGCAGCTGTGATCTTCCTCCAGTCCCCACTGCTGAGTTTAAGACAGATCCTAAATCCAGCTTCAGAGAAGCAGCTTTGTAAATTGTAATGCGCTGGGCAGGACAGCCTCCAATAACTCTGTGCTAGACATTGTGATATCAAGACACTTTTGCATTCATTATAGGAATTTGTGCTGTCCTTGTCATTACCTAGATCCTTTTTGTTTAAAATATAGTACCTGGCCAGGCGCAGTGGCTCACATCTGTAATCCCAGCACTTTGGGAAACTGAGGCAGAGGAGGATCGCTTGAGCCCAGGAGTTCTAGATCAGCCTGGGCAATGCAGGAAGACTCCATATCTATAGAAAAAAAAAAATTACCCAGCCTGGTGTTGTGTGCCTGTAGTCCCAGTTACTCAGGAGGCTGAGGTGGGAGGATCCGTTGAGCCCAGGAGGTTGAGGCCGCAGTAAGCCATGAATCTGCCACTGTACCCCAGCCTGGGCGACCTACCAAGACCCTGTCTCAAATAAATAAACAAACAAATAAATAAATAAACAAACTGCAAACCAAAAAGTATCTGAGACAGGTCTCAATTTAGAAGTTTATTTTGCCAATGTTAAGGACATGCCCGTGACACAGCCTTAGAAGGTCCTAAGAATGTGTGTCCAAAATAGTTGGGCCACTGCTTGGTTTTATACATTTTAGGGAGACATAAGACATCAATCAACACATGTCAAATGTACATTGGCTTGGTCCCGAAAGGAGGTGGGGGTGGCAGGTTCCAGCATGTAAGTGGATTCAAAGATGTCCTGATTGACAATTGGTTGAAAGAGTTTAAAGACCTGGAACCCATAGAAGGGAATGTCTGGGTTAAGTTAAGGAATTGTTACTAAGATATGCACACACACACACACACACACACACACACAGAATTGTGGAAATCAAGATTTTTATTATGCAGAGAAGGCTACAGGTAGCAGGCTACAGAGAGCATAGATTGTAAATGTTTCTTTGCTTTTTGTTTTGTTTTGAGACAGGGTCTCCCTCTGTCACCCAGTCGGGAGTGCAGTAGCTGGATCATGGCTTACTGCAGTCTTGACCTCCCAGGCTCAAGTGATCCTCCCACCTCAACCTCCTAAGTAGCTGAGACTACTGGTTCATTCCACTATGCCTGGCTTATTTTTGTATTTTTTGTAGAGACGGTGTTTCCTTATGTTGCCCAGGCTGGTATTGAACTCCTGGGCTCAAGCGATCCTCCCATCTCTACCTCCCAAAGTGCTGGGATTACAGGCATGAGCCACCATGCCTGGCCAGTGTTTCTTATCAGATTTAAAAAGGTATCAGACTCTTAGTTAGTTCTCTCCTGGATCAGGAAAAAGACCTGGAAAGGGAAGGGGATTTTCTACAGAATGTAGATTTTCACCACAAAAGACACCATTGCCTGCTATCATGACAGATGGGGTCTGCTATCTGTCAATGCTGGTATCATTGCTACAAAGAGTCTGCTGTGTCAACCTTAAGTTCTCTGCTTTAATGTTTTTTTTTTTTTTTTGAGACAGAGTTTTGCTCTTTTTGCCCAGGCTGGAGTGCAATGGTGCAATCTCGGCTCACCTCAACCTCTGCCTCCCAGGTTCAAGCGACTCTCCTGCCTCAGCCTCCCGAGTAGCTGGGATTACAGGCATGCACCACCACCCCGGCTAATTTTGTATTTTTAGTAGAAACAGGGTTTCTCCATGTTGGTCAGGCTGGTCTTGAACTCCTGACCTCAGGTGATCCACCTGCCTCAGCCTCTCAAAGTGCTGGGATTACAGGCGTGAGCCACCGCACCCAGCTATCTGCTTTAATGTTAAATGCTGGTCCTGAATTCCAAAAGGAGGAGAATATAATGAGGCATGTCTGACTCCCACTTCTCATCATGGCCTCAACTAGTTTTTCAGGTTAATTTAGGAATGCCCTTGGCCCAGAGGAGGAGCCCATTCATTTGGTTGGGGGGCTTAGAATTTTATTTCTGGTTCACTAGATAGATAGATAGATAGATAGATAGATAGATAGATAGATAGATAGATAAATAGGCCGGGCGCGGTGGCTCACGCCTGTAATCCCAGCACTTTGGGAGGCCGCGGCGGGCGGATCACAAGGTCAGGAGATCGAGACCATGGTGAAACCCCGTCTCTACTAAAAATACAAAAAAATTAGCTGGGCGCGGTGGCAGGAGCCTGTAGTCCCAGCTACTCAGGAGGCTGAGGCAGGAGAATGGCGTGAACCCGGGAGGCGGAGCTTGCAGTGAGCCGAGATCGCGCCACTGCACTCCAGCCTGGGCGGCAGAGCGAGACTCCGCCTCAAAAAAGAAAAAATAAATAAATAAATAAATAAATAAATAAATAAATAAAATATAGTGCCAAGACTGGAGCAAATCTTCCCAAATATCATGCACATCAATCCGTGTATCCATATGTTTATTTCTTAAACAATGTGAGTACAGCATGATGTTAGGTTCTGACAGGCTTGAAAAGCCATGATTGCTACTCTTATGGCATTTATAATTAGCTGAGTGTGGTGACAAGTGTCTGTGGTCCCAGCACTCGGGAGGTTAAGGCAAGATAATTGCTTGAGCCTGGTTAATACAGAGACCCTGTCTCAAAACATAAATAAATAAATAAATAAAATGCAGTTTCTGGGCCAGGGGAATGAGATACTACAAACAGTATTTTATGAAAATTAGTCTGGCAGTGACACTCAGAGATGACCAGTGAGAGATTAGAAGCAAAGTAACAAACTCAGAAGTTATCGTAATAATGCAACTAACATATCCTGAAAGTTTCATGTGGCATCAGTGGAGATGAAAGAAAGGGGATGAATATGAGACATATTTCATAGGGATATTTAATAAGAATCAACATAGTGTTAAGAGCATGGAAACAGTCTGCCTGGATTTGGACCCAGCTCTGCCATTTACCAGCTGAATGACAATGGGCATATTACCTTTACCTCCCTGGGTCTCAGTTTCCAACATCACAGGATATTGTAAAGCTGGTTCCATGAGTTAATCCATGCAATGCATTTAAAACAATGTCTAGGCTGGGCACAGTGGCTCATGCCTATAATCCCAGCACTTTGGGAAGCCGAGGTGGGTGGATCATGAGGTCAACAGATCGAGACCATCCTGGCCAACATGGTGAAACCTCATCTCTACTAAAAAATACAAAAATTAGCCGGACATGGTGGCCCTTGCCTGTAGTCCTAGCTACTTGGGAGGCTGAGGCAGGAGAATTGCTTGAACCCGGGAGGCAGAGGTTGCGATGAGCTGAGATTATGCCACTGCAATCCAGCCTGGGCGATGGAGCTGGCTAATTTTTGTATTTTTAAGAGAGACAGGGTTTCACCATGTTGGCCAGGCTGGTCTCGAACTCCTGACCTCGTGATCCACCCTCCTCGGCCTCCCAAAGTGCTGGGATTACAGGTGTAAGCCACTGTGCCCGGCCAAAAAAATTTTTTTAATAAAATAAAAGACAGCCGGGCGCGGTGGCTCAAGCCTGTAATCCCAGCACTTTGGGAGGCCGAGACGGGCGGATCACGAGGTCAGGAGATCGAGACCATCCTGGTTAACACGGTGAAACCCCGTCTCTACTAAAAATACAAAAACTAGCCGGGCGAGGTGACGGGCGCCTGTAGTCCCAGCTACTCGGGAGGCTGAGGCAGGAGAATGGCATAAACCCGGGAGGTGGAGCTTGCAGTGAGCTGAGATCTGGCCACTGCACTCCAGTCCGGCTCCGCCTCAAAAAAAATAAAAATAAAAAATAAAAAAAATAAAATAAAAGACAGAGGGGTTTCTGGAGAGAAAAAAACTCAGAATTCCAGGGAGAACTCTAAATCTGGGACCTTTCCTTTACGATAATTTGAAGCTTACAGGCTAAGCGAGATGAACGATACCAAAAGAGTATCTATGTGGCTACAGACCCTAGGCCATAAGAGTCAGGCATTGGTTGATTATTGAGGTCTAGATAGGAAAAGGAAGTGCATGTATTATAACTGAAAGGGGCAATTTAACCATCCGTATGGACTTTTGTTCAGAATGGTTTATTTGGCCAAAAATGTTTAAGACATTCCCATACATATAATTAAATAATAGTGCTTTCAATTTGTACTTTTAGTTAGTAGTGGCAATAATTTGATTCAAGAAAGAATGATTATGAAATATTGGTGATAGGCCGGGCACGATGGCTCACGCCTGTAATCCCAGCACTTTGGGAGGCCAAGGCAGGCGGATCACGAGGTCAGGAGATCGAGACCATCCTGGCTAACATGGTGAAACCCCATCTCTACTGAAAATACAAAAAATTAGCCGGGTGTGGTGGTGGGCGCCTGTAGTCCCAGCTACTTGGGAGGCTGAGGCAGGAGAATGGCGTGAACCTGGGAGGTGGAGCTTGCAGTGAGCTGAGATCATGCCAATGCACTCCAGCCTGGGCGACAAAGCGAGACTCCGTTTCAAAAAAAAAAAAAAGAAATACTGGTAACTGTGACCTGTCATGATTCATGAAAACCCATACGTCTAGTCTGCTGGTGACTTTAAGCATAAAAACAAAAACAACATCCACAATAACATCAGCAGTGATTTTTTTCAAAAAGCTACCATATGTTGAGTGCTCTTTATGTACAAAACACAATGCTAAGTGCTTTATTTTTATTTTTCCTGTTAGAGAGTCATGCTTTATACGCTAAGTGCTTCACATAACATTATATTGATTCTTGGTTCAATAATCATGGGATGATTATTCCCATTTTATAGGTTAAGGAACTGAGGCTTAGAGAGGTTATGTAATTTGTTTAAAACAACTGCTCACCATGGAGACTGAATTCAAACTCAAATGTCTCTGATTTCCAAGCCCATGCTTCCAACCATTACAGTTTACACTTTTTTTTTTTTTTCTTTTCTTTGCGATGGAGTCTGGCCCTGTTGCCTAGGCTGGAGTGCAATGGCGTGATCTTGGCTCACTGCAACCTCCACCTTCCAGGTTCAAGCGATTCTCTTGCCCCAGCCTCCCGAGTAGCTGGGATTACAGACCCCTGCCCCCATGCCCGGCTAATTTTTTGTAGTAGAGATGGGGTTTCACCATGTCGGCCAGGCTGGTTTCGAACTTCTGACCTTGTGATCCACCTGCCTCGGTCTCCCCTAGGATTACAGGTGTGAGCCACCATGCCTGGCCGTACAGTCTACACTTTTGAAGGTAGTGTTTGTATACCTTTTTTTTTGTTTTTGAGACGGATTCTTGTTCTGTCACCCAGGCTGGTGTGCAGGAGTACGATCTCGGCTCACTGCAACCTCCTCCTCCCAGGTTCAAGCGATTCTCCTGCCCCAGCCTCCCGAGCAGCTGGGATCATAGGTGTGTGCCACCATGACCAGCTAATTATTATTATTATTGTATTTTTAGTAGAGACAGGGTTTTGCCATGTTGTCCAGGCTGGTCTTGAACTACTGACCTCAGGTGATCCACCCGCCTCAGCCTCCCAGAGTGCTAGGATTACAGGCGTGAGCCACTGCACCTGGCTTGTTTGTATAAATTTTAACTGAAACAGTATTCCATGGATTTATTATTATTATTATTTGAGACTGAGTTTCGCTCTTGTTGCCCAGGCTGGAGTGCAATGGCACAATCTCTGCTCACTGCAACCTCTGCCTCCCGGGTTCAAGAGATTCTCCTGCCTCAGCCTTCCGAGTAGCTGGGATTACAGGCATGAGCCACCAAGCCTGGGTAATGTTTGTATTTTTAGTAGAGACAGGGTTTCACCATGTTGTCCAGGCTAGTCTCATTCTGTTCTAGTTTCCAGGCCCTTGGTAACTCAGTTTAACTCTGCTTCCCCTAGAAACAAGAAGGTTGCTCTATGTTGCCTACCAGACTTAGCCTTCCTCTTTTTCTCCGGAAACTCCTGCTTGGTGGACCATTTTTTTCCTCTCTCCTTTTTTTTCCAGCAATCTAATTACTCTTTCTTTAAGACTCAGCTGATAGCACATGACCCACTTAAAGCCTTTGCTTGATCCTTGAGCATTCTGGTTGAAATAAATAAATAAATAAAATAAAGGCTTTGTTAAGGCTGCAGCCTGCCTCAGTTAATTTGTGAACTGTTACGGAGTTTTGAGCTCATTTTGTTGGCTTTTTTTTTTCTCCTACTGTCTCAGAAAGTCACATGCCTTCAGCCTGAGGGCAGGGACTCTATCTTCCTTCCCTTTCTCATGAATAGTAATGTACTGAGCACCTACTGTGTCTAGATACTGAGATTTTACAGTGTGAATAAAAGTGATGGACTCTTACCTCGTGGTAAGAACTTCTTAGGCTCACCGACCATATTTTTCTTCAATTAACAAATAAGCATTGAGCAGCTGGGCCAGGCACAGTGTAACATAGTCCCAGCTACTCGGGAGGCTGAGGCAGGAGAATGTCATAAACCCGGGAGGCGGAGCTTGCAGTGAGCTGAGATCCGGCCACTGCACTCCAGCCTGGGCGAAAGAGGGAGACTCCGTCTCAAAAAAAAAAAAAAAAAAAAAAGATATTAATTGGCTATGCAGTATTCTTTGTATCACAAGTTTGTATCTTCACAGGAACTTGCAGATAATGGGTGAGGCAGTGAGTCAGGAACAAAATGTCTTAACAATTGCCCCCAGGTTTTCCTAGGAACTCCTTAAAAAATTAATTTTTTAAAAATAGATGGAGTCTTGCTATGTTGCCCAGGCTGACCTTGAACTCCTATAAGGTTGAGAAGGAAAGATAGCTTAGAGCAGTCTGAGCTCTGTGTGATGTATGCATGATTTATTGGCTCAAAGACATGAGTATGGGACTTCAGTCATGCTTTCCACACCCACACTCTGGGGCAATGGTTTCTTTCTTTTCTTTCTTCCTCCCCCTCTCCCTCTCCCTCTCCCTTTCTTTCTCGCTCTCTCTTTCTTTCTTTCTTGACAGAGTTTCTCACTGCAACCTCCACCTCCTGGGTTCAAGTGATTCTCCTGTCTCAGCCTCTCGAGTAGCTGAGATTACAGGCATGCGCCACCATGCCAGGCTAATTTTGTATTTTTAGTAGAGACAGGGTTTCTCCATGTTGGTCTTGAACTCCCGACCTCAAGTGATCTGCCTGCCTCAGCCTCCCAAAGTGCTGGGATTACAGGTGTGAGCCACCGTGCCTGGTGGGTTTTTTTCTTTTAAAAATTTTTTATTTTTTGGCCGCACTGTGGGTGGTTCACACCTGTAATCCCCCAGCACTCTGGGGGACTGAGGCAGGAGGATCGCCTGAGGACAGGAGTTCAAGACCAGCCTGGGCAACACAGAGATAACCTACCTCTAAAAAAGTAATAATAATAATTTAAAAAGAAATCTTCAGGGGTTCCTAGGAAAACCTGGAGGCAATTGTTAAGACATTTTATCCTGACTAGCTACTTCACCCATTACCTTCAAGTTCCTGTGAACTTGAAGTGTAACATGACACTGTTACATCTACATTGGAAATACGTTAGGTCAACTGAGATAAGAATTTGGGATACAAAGTACAATGTATAGCCAATCTATAACTTGTTATTTTAATGTAAATTCTTGGTAAACGAGTTAGGAACTGCCTCTTTTCCTTTAAAAACCAACTTGCAGGCCAAGCACAGTGGCTCGCACCTGTAATCCCAGCACTTTGGGAGGTCGAGGTGGGCAGATCACCTGATCCCTGTCTTTTTTTTTTCTGGAGACAGATCACTCTGTCTCAAAAAAAAAAAAACCCAAAACAAAACCCAAGAAACAAACAAAGAAAAAAACCCTAAAAAAAACCTTTCATCGAGGTAGAGCAGCAGCTTTGTTTCTTTGCTTCACTGCTGTCTCCCTAGCATTTAGAACATACAGTACGTGCTCAATTAATGAATGAGTGCCTGACTGAATGAATGAAGATACATAGATGAGATTCCTCCAATCTCACAACCGGTTCAGAGTAAGCACTCAATGAGTGACTGACAGGAAGGTTGCTGTTTTAAAAGCGCCCAAATCCAGTAAGCCAATTGGAAGCTAAGCGCGGCGCTGGGATACCAGGGGCAGAAAAAGTGTCTGACCCACGGTTGGGTCCTGGAGCATGCGCAGTCTTCACAGAAGGTGACGGGGAGAAAAATGCGGAGGCAGCGATTGCGTAGGAGCAGGTTCTGATTGGCTACTGTTCGCGCGCGAGGGGCCGCGCCTATTCGTAGCCAAGTAAACAGGGAAGGTTAGGGGCGGGGCCAAGGAAGCGTCGCGACCTGGTTGGCCGGCCGGGGCCTGGGGGATGTCACGGATTGGTCGCGGCCGCGAGCGCAGTGGTGTGCAGCGCGCCGGATCCCGGAGCCGGCTGACTGAGGGATGGACGAGACGAGCCCACTAGTGTCCCCCGAGCGGGCCCAACCCCCGGACTACACCTTCCCGTCGAGCTCGGGCGCTCACTTTCCGCAGGTGCCCGGGGGCGCGGTCCGAGTGGCGGCGGCGGCGGGCTCGGGCCCCTCTCCTCCGGGCTCGCCGGGCCACGACCGGGAGCGGCAGCCTCTGCTGGATCGGGCCCGGGGCGCGGCGGCCCAGGGCCAGACCCAAACCGTGGCGGCGCAGGCCCAGGCTCTGGCCGCTCAGGCCGCGGCGGCAGCGCACGCCGCTCAGGCCCACCGCGAGCGGAACGAGTTCCCGGAGGATCCCGAGTTCGAGGCGGTGGTGCGGCAGGCCGAGCTGGCCATCGAGCGCTGCATCTTTCCCGAGCGCATCTACCAGGGCTCCAGCGGAAGCTACTTCGTCAAGGACCTTCAGGGGGTGAGTGCCGGGGTGGGGACCGCTGCCGCGGGCTGGGGACCGGCGGCGCTCCTGGGGAGTTTGAGGCTTCGCACAGCCGGAGGGAGAAGGGAGAAACTTCACAGTACCAGTCCCTGGCAGGATTTAGGGATGCCACTGAGGACTGGAGCTGGGGACGTTCTGCGGAATGGAGAAATAAATCAGAACCTGCTTGGTGGGGGAGGAGTGAGCGGAAAATGAAAAGAGGAAATTGACCAGATACGGGCCGGGGGCCCAGCAGTGTGGTGGGGCAATCCGCCGCTGGACAGAGACTGCTTTCTAGTAGGATACTTAGCTTCACACTACTGGGACTGCTATTCGGCCGCTGACTTACAGGTTTGGGGCTTTAGGCCTGTTCTCTATTTTTGGACCGACCGAACCAGTGTGTCGCTGTTCACGGAGGAGGATGGGTGACCCATCAGGGGATCTGAGAATTCTGTTCCAGCCTTCTGTGTTGTGGGGGATGTCACTGCCACCGTCCCAACTCTTATTAACAGACGTTGAAGAAAGAGTGGGCGGACTCACCAGTTTCATCTGCCCTGGTTTTTGCTCACTTCTGGTAAAGGGTTCAGATCCTTTTTGACGGCTCCAAAGTTTAGATAGAACTTGGAGTTTTAGAAACATGGGGCCGTCAGCTACTTTTACTTTCATTTCTCTCCCAAGGCTATCAATAGCCTGCTTTTTCAGCTTAGGCAGAGTGTTTGCTGACCTTTATTTTGTCCCCTGCCTATATATAAAGGGAGATGGTGATAGGATGGGGCATGGAGTGACCAGGGCATCTGAGAAGTGACCTTTATCCTTTTGAGAACTGCAGAATTTAAGAAATATCAAGTCTTCCCTGTTTTCAGGGAAGTTTCAGGGAAATTTTCAGGTGTGCTAGAATGGGTCATTGGAAAGATGTATTGTTGTTTAAATTAAGGGTGTCAAAGTTTCCTCAGGTTTTCCCTGATATCTCTCTTGTGTGAACTCTTTAGATGGCCAGGGTGCTGTTTCGATAGGAGTCCTCAGTGGCCAGGATGGGCTGTTACTTGTAGCTCTTGGTTCGGTTCATTGAATGATCTAGTTATTCACTCAGAGTTTGAGTTGTCCCTGAATTAATCAAGAATTAGAGAACAAACAGTTTACATAAACTGAGTTGAGGAAAGCTTTGAGAGTAATAAGTCTTTCAAATTTTCTTTTCTTTTCTTTCTTTTTTTTTTTTTTTTTTGAGACGGAGTCTTGCTCTGTGGCCAGGCTGGAGTGCAGTGGTACGATCTCGGCTCACTGCAACCTCCGCCTCCAGGGTTCAAGCAATTGTCCTGCTTCAGCCTCCTGTGTGGCTGGGACTACAGGCATGCGCCACCACGCGCAGCTAATTTTTGTATTTTTAGTAGAGACGAGGTTTCACCATGTTGGCCAGGATGGTCTCGATCTCTTGACCTTGTGATCTGCCCACGTCGGCCTCCCAAAGTGCTGGGATTACAGGTGTGCCACCGCACCCGGCCTCCAAGTTTCTTTTTTTTTTTTTTTTGAGACGGAGTCTCGCTGTGTCCCCCAGGCTGGAGTGCAGTGGCTGGATCTCAGCTCACTGCAAGCTCCGCCTCCCGGATTCACGCCATTCTCCTGCCTCAGCCTCCCGAGTAGCTGGGACTACAGGCGCCCGTCACCACGCCCGGCTAGTTTTTTGTATTTTTTAGTAGAGACGGGGTTTCACCGTGTTAGCCAGGATGGTCTCGATCTCCTGACCTCGTGATCCACCTGTCTAGGCCTCCCAAAGTGCTGGGCCAAGTTTCTTAAATAAAAGAACTTGCAAGCGCAAGTGGGAACCATCATTTCTAGAAGCAAAGAAATGTGAGTGCCAGATGCTTTCTTTCTTTCTTTTTTTTTTTTCGAGAGAAGGTCTCACTCTGACACCCAGGCTGGAGTGCAGTGGTGCAGTCTCATTGCTCACTGCAGCCTTGACATCCGGGCTGAAGGTCCTCCCACTCAGCTTCCGAGTAGCTGGGACTACAGGCATGCACCACACACCCAGCTAAAAATTATTTTTGGTAGAGACAAGAGTCTCACTATGTTGCCCTGGTTGGTCTCAGACTCCTGGGTTCAAGCAATCATCCTCTTGCCTCAGCCTCCCAAAGTGCTGGGATTACAGGTGTGACCCGCCATGCCTGTCCTTTTTTTGTGGGCAGAGGGTATTTTTAGTTTGTTGGCAAATGTAAGAAGGGGCTAAGATTATCTTTGATAGGTACAGGAGAAGGAGGAATATTTTTGTTTTTCTTTCATGACACTGTTACAGCTGCATTGGAAGTGGGTGAGGTCAGCTGAGAAGTGAGCTGGTGCTTTAACAGGTGGAAGTAATATGATCTTTTATCTCTACCTGGCAGGTAAAGTACTACCATCTCAGTACATAGGCCACAGAGAAGGATATACCATAGGTATGTTACTTGGTGATTTAGGGATTCTGGTCTCTAAAACTTCCTGGCCACTATCCTTTCTCATAGGGGATGTCAAAACACAGATGCCCTGACAAAACTTTTTGATGTACCCATACTGCTTCCAGTGAAGCAAATGTGATTTAGAACAAAGGGCACTTTCTAAGTGCTTGTGGTGGGTTAGACTGGCCCACAGACTTACTGTAGTTGGAATTGTCATCTTTGGCTCTCCTCCAAATGTATTTACTTTATTAAACAAATACTTACATAGCATTTACTATATTCCTTTCAGTGCTTTACAAATAATAACTCACTTAATCTTTATAACCACCCTTGGAGGTAGGTACTGTTTTTTTTTTTTTTTTTTGAGACGGAGTCTCACTCTGTCACCCAGGCTGGAGTGCAGTGGCCAGATCTCAGCTCACTGCAAGCTCCGCCTCCTGGGTTCACGCCATTCTCCTGCCTCAGCCTCCCGAGTAGCTGGGACTACAGGCGCCGCCACCTCGCCCGGCTAGTTTTTTGTATTTTTAGTAGAGACGGGGTTTCACCGTGTTAGCCAGGATGGTCTCGATCTCCTGACCTTGTGATCCGCCCGTCTCGGCCTCCCAAAGTGCTGGGATTACAGGCTTGAGCCACCGCGCCCGGCCAAGAGGTAGGTACTGTTATTATCCCCACAGGTGACAACACAGACCGATGGTATAACTAATTTTTCGAAGGTCTCACGCCTAGTAAGTGGTAGAGGCAGGATTGGGCCCAGGCAGGTTGGCTGTGGAGTTCATGTTCTCACCACTATTCTTTGGTCCCTCAGACTCAGTCATCAGAATTTTCAGATTCTGGCCAAGCGCGGTGGCTCACGCCTGTAATCCCAACACTTTGGGAGGCCGAGGCAGGCGCATCACTGGAGGTCAGGAGTTCGAGACCAGCCTGGTCAACATAGTGAAACCCCCATCTCTACTAAAAATTCAAAAATTAGCTGAGCACTGTGGCAGGCACTTGTAATCCCATCTACTCGGGAGGCTGAAGCAGGAGAACTACTTGAGCCTGGGAGGTGGAGGTTGCAGTGAGCCGAGATCGCACCACTGCACTCTAGCCTGAGCAACAGAGTGAGACTGTCTCAAAAACAAAACAAAACAAAACAAAATTTCTGAATTCTCTTCTCAGCTACTGTATTGGTTAGTATTGAATTTGGCTATATGTGACAGATATTTTAAAATAATGATGACTTGAAGAAAGGTTCATTTACGCCTCATGTAAAAGAAGTCTATAGACTAGCTACTCAGGCATGCTCAGGGCTGGCATGACATTTTACTTTATTGGGGACATAGGGTTCTTCCTGCCAGCTGATCAGCCATCCTTAGAATGTGGCTTCTACTCCGTGGTCCAAGATGGCCGCTCAAGCTGCAAACATCTTGTCTGCTTTTCAGCCAGTTGGAAGAAGGAAAGGGAAAGGATTAATATGCCCCCATCCTTTAAGGCAGTTCATAGAAGTTGTAGGAGACTCTTCTACTTATATCCCATTGTCTAAAACTTAGCTATAGTAGTGGCTGGGAACTATAGCCGTTTTTTTTTTTTTTTTTTGCTCAGGTACAAATCATGGGTCTTGTGCCCAGGGAACAAGGGGGAACAGAGATTGGGAGAACCAACACTTTCTGCCACAGCCACTTTTGGATCTTAGACAGTCTGAAAGATTCTTGAAGATAACAGCCCTGGTCCTATTTCTCAATTTTGGATGGTTTCTGTCTCAGTGGGGTCCAGGAACAGATGGAAAATGCTAGAAGTCATGGGGAGAGTACACACATTACTCCTCCTCACTTACCTCCTTGTGCTTCAGGTTTCATGCTCACTCAACTGCAAAAGAATTTTTTGAGCGTTTTCTCTTTTGCGTGGAGTAATACTATTTGTTCACATTGCCAAGAATCATAGGACAGCATGTGACTCACTAGGTTAAGAGGATTAAATGACATATCACACATGAAAGCCCCTGATGTAGTTCCTGGCACTTAGTGGGGGCAGCTCAATCAGAGTGTTTTGGGTTTTGTTTTTAAAAACATTCCTACTAACTGCTGAATTAGGGTTTCTTGGGTACATGGCATCGAATAAGGCTATAAGAGTTGGTAGATGATGCTTAAAATCTCAAGACCTACATGTATGACATACAAACTTGACTGCCTCTTAATGTTTTAGTAAAATAATTTTATTATATTTTATTATATATATATTTTTGAGACAGTATCTCACCCTGTCGCCCAGGCTGGAGTGCAGTGGCACAACCTTGGCTCATTGCAGCCTTGGCCTCCCAGTGTTGGGATTACAGGTGTGAGCCACTGTGCCTGGATAGTTTTATATATTTGGACAAGCCCTTCCCTTCCTTTTGTAAGAATGAACTTGTAAATAAGGCTTCTCAACCTAAATAACTAAATCAAGGACTGCTATTTTCCTCCAATCTATACCATAGAATACAGCGGTTCTTAGAGTGTGGCCCAGGGACCTTGACCTCTGGGAGTTCCTTTTTGGGGGTCCACAGGTCAAAATTATTTTCATCATAATTCTAAGACTTTATTTGCCTTTTTCATTCTCATTTACTTATGAGTGGAGAGTGGAGATTTCCAGAGACTACATGATGTGTGATGTTGAAACAGATTGAATACTAAGATATGAGAATACAGTTGTCTTCAATTAAGACATTAGAGAGATTTGCAAAAATGTAAAATAGTGCCAGTCTTCTCACTAAAATATCTTTTGAAAATATAGTTTTTTAAATAAAAATATGTCATTTATGTTAACATGCAATGGGTTTATTTGTATTATTATTAATGAATTAGTATTAATAGAATAAATATAATTTTATAATAATATAAATAAAATAAATTTATAGATTAGTATTTAAGTATTAAGTATAGTTAAAGTGAATACTTAATTATTAAGTATAGTTTGTTCAAAATTGAAACACTTGTTTTAATTTTGAAGGCAAATATAGCCTTTACCCACATTAACAAATGCTTTTTGGAGTCCTTAATAATTTTTTTTTTTTGAGATGAAGTCTCACTCTGTCACTCAGGCTAGAGTGCAGTGGCATGATCTCGACTCACTGCCACCTCTGCCTCCTAGGTTCAAGCAATTCTTCTGCTTCAGCCTCCTGAGTAGTTGGGATTACAGGCGTGCCCACCAGCATGCCCAGCTAATTTTTGTATTTTTAGCAGAGACAAGATTTCACCATGTTGGCCAGGCTGATCTCAAACTCCTGATCTCAGGTGATCCACCCGCCTTGGCCTCCCAAAGTACTGGGATTACAGGCATGAGCCACCGTACCCAGCCTAATTTTTAAGAGTTTAAAGGGGTCTTGAGACCAAAAAGTTTGAGAACTGTCCACTTCATGTTTACTAAACTTTAAAAGAAGACTTTTATGAAAGGTCATTTCTGTATATTTCACTGTGTGATATGAATGATATGCTTGAACTGTCTCACATTTTAGGTTCTGGGAGAAAGGGCCTCTTTTAGCATAGCATGACACCCTCCTTCTTGTCACTGCTGGTTAGATATAGGACCCTCCTCGATTCCAGGTTCCAGTAATTTTTTGTTGCTGTTGTTAGCTTGTTTTGAGAGGGGGTCTAGCTCTGTTGCCCAGGCTGGAGTGCAGTGGTGTGATTTCGGCTCACTGCAACTTCCACCTCCTAGGTTCAAGCAATTCTCCTGCCTCAGCCTCCTGAGTAGCTGATACTACAGGCACGTGCCACCATGCCTGGCTAATTTTTTCCATTTTTTTGTAGAGACGGGGTTTCACCATGTTGGCCAGGCTGGTCTTGAACTCCTGATCTCAAATGATCCATCTGTCTTGGCCTCCCAAGTGCTGGGATAATAAGTGTGAGCCACTGCACTGGGCTCAGGTTCCAGTAGTTGGTTGTGGGTTCTGACACCAGCTGGTGCATGACCTCTTGCTTTCTTGTGTAATTTGGTTTTTATTCCCAACTTCATGAACTGCTACTGCTTAAGCTATCTGTACCTCACCCCTCCTTTGTTAAGAGGGGAGATTAGTAAATGGGTGTTAAGAAAAGTTGTTTTCATAATATTGGCATCAAACTGATGCTCTCTCCTAGATATAATAAAGGAATTGAAGATCTATTAAAGAAGAGAGTGGATAGTGAGGAAAAATCAGGCAGTAGTTGTTTTCTTTTCCAGCTAAATGCTGGTGGGTGTCTTTCCAATTTGAGTGGTTTTAGAGTTTGTTCTCTGTGAGGAGAACAATGAGGAGCGTATTCTTGATTATTCAGGAGCATCGTTGATTTTATGAAGTGAACATTGGAAATTAGGCCAGAGGCTATTTTACCTCTCTGTCTAGGAAAGCCACCAAATGCCTGCGGAATGCTTGCACATCTTTCTGCACAGGCTAGGTCCTGAGCAAATGCTAACATAATTGAATTGAACTGAGGCCTACACTTAGTCTTGAAAGGCACTTGTCTCCCCTTCTGTCTGAATGCCCTTTTGTTCCTCTGTCCTTCATACTCTAGCATTCCCTCATTGATCTAGTCCAGGCAGTATTCTTTAATGAAACCCCTGTACTACTGACGTAACCATAATTACTCATGCTTTCGGAGTCATTGAAATGCTTCTTATTCTCCTTATGGTAGAAGGAAATCGAAATGTTTGAGAGGTCAGTCTTTAAATGACACTTGACTGCAATCTTGGCCTTCAAATTCTGCTTTCTTTTTTGTTGTTTTTTAATTTTTCTTTTGTAGAGATGGGGTCTTGCTCTGTCACCCAGGCTAGAGTGCAGTGGCATGCTCCTAGTTCACTGCAGCCTTGATCTCCTAGGCTTAAGGGATTCTCCCTGCTGAGTAGCTGGGACTACAGGTGCATACCACCACACTTGGCTAATTTTTTTTTTCTTTTTTCTTTTTTTTTTTTTTTTTTTGAGACGCAGTCTCGCTCTGTCGCCCAGGCTGGAGTGCAGTGGCTGGATCTCAGCTCACTGCAAGCTCCGCCTCCCGGGTTCACGCCATTCTCCTGCCTCAGCCTCCCGAGTAGCTGGGACTACAGGCGCTCGCCACCTCGCCCGGCTAGTTTTTTGTATTTTTTAGTAGAGACGGGGTTTCACCGTATTAGCCAGGATGGTCTTGATCTCCTGACCTCGTGATCCGCCCGTCTCGGCCTCCCAAAGTGCTGGGATTACAGGCTTGAGCCACCGCGCCCGGCCTTTTTTTTTCTTTTTTTTTGAGACGGTATTTCACTCGTTGCCCAGGCTGGAGTGCAATGGCGCGATCTCGGCTCACTGTGACCTCCACCTCCCAGGTTCAAGCGATTCTCTTGACTCAGCCTCCCGAGTAGCTGGGATTACAGGCATGGGCCACCATGCCCAGCTAATTTTGTATTTTTAGTAGAGATGGAGTTTCTTCATGTTGATCAGGCTGGTCTTGAACTTCTGACCTCAGGTGATCCGCCCACCTTGGCCTCCCAAAGTGCTGGGATTACAGGCATGATTCCTGGCTAATTTGTAAAAATCAGTGACAGCATCTTGTGTTGTCCAAGCTGGTCTCAAACTCCAGGCCTCAGGCAATCCTGCCTCATCCTCTGAAAGTGCTGGGCTTATAGGCATGAGCCACCATGCTCAACCTTTTCTTTCTTTAAGTAGAAGTATTTACCAGTTGGCCTTCGCCCTGGTATTTTTCAGCCTCCAGTAATAATAGGAGTGTCTTGGCCTCCCTTTCATTGCGGACCAGCTTCCTGAACTCCGTAATGTGCCTCAGTTGAACTGACTGTTGGGTTCTGGGACATGCTTCAGGTTGCCTTTTGATTTTCCTGTCTAGGTTCCGGAGGGTTACAGTGAATTCATCAGTCATTTTCTGAGTTGTGAGCCTGTTGCTACTGCTGCTTTGTTATTAAGAGGCTGGGGTTCCAGGGGAACAGAGACAGAGAAGACTGCTGAGGCCTTTAGCTAACTGCTTTGGACAAGAAAGTAATTCTGAAGACTTATGATGTGAATATATGCATTTTGCATTTGCCAGTAAACAAGTTAGTTTGTCTTTAAGAATAAATCGATTCTTTTTGGAGGGAGAAGGAGGAGTTCTGTATTTTTCTTGTCCTCTCAAATCCTTGGAGGGCATTTTTAAAGGAGCTGGCTTCAAGATCGACCGGTTATTGTTAGCAACATGGACCTAGCCAATTCCTAATATGAGTACTGAGTTGGTGAAAGCGGATGGGTGCATGTTGTCTGCTGTGACCTGCCATTCAGGAAGTGACACCCACAGGAAAATGTCTTATGACCCAGACTAGCTTGAGTAGGCTGTGGGGTGGAGAGGACAAGGAGAGTCTTACGATATGAGGATGAATCACTTGGATAGCATATTTGCTTTTTTTTTTTTATTTTCTTTTTTTTGAGACAGACTCTCGCTCTTATTGCCCAGGCCGGAGTGCAATGGCATGATCTCGGCTCACTGCAACCTCCGCCTCCTGGGTTCAAGCGATTCTCCTGCCTCAGCCTCCTGACTAGCTAGGACTACAGGCATGTGTCACCATGACCAGCTAATTTTGCATTTTTAGTAGAGACGGGATTTCTCCATGTTGGTTAGGCTGGTCTCGAACTCCCGACCTCAGGTGATCTGCCCGCCTCGGCCTCCCAAAGTGCTGGGATTACAGGCGTGAGCCACCACATCCGGCCACATATTTGCTTTTTTCCCTTGAATTACCAGTTTGGGGACTGGAGGGAATGAGATGAATGTAAAACAATCTCAGAGGGCTGACTGGCCTTTTGAAGAAAACATTCAGGAGGGAGGGCCATAGTTTCTAGGCATCCTGTATTTCCAAGGACCTTAGAAGATTAAGTTACTGTCTGCTACAGAAAATGAATTTAATCTGTGTGGCATCTCATGTCCTGGTTTCTTGCCTATCAGAATTACTTAAGAGAGCTTCATTCTAATCAAGTAGCAGAGTCTTTTTTCCTGCTGTGATTTTTCTCTTTGGATAATAAGGCTGTGAGAGGAAATCTCTTTATCATTGATGAAGGAATTTCCTTAACCTCATTCCATAATAGTTTTTTTTTTTTTTTTTTTTGAGACAGTCTCCATCTTATCGCCCAGGCTAGAATGTAGTGGCATGATCTCGGCTCACTACAACCTCTGCCTCTTGGGTTCAAGTGATTCTCCTGCCTCAGCTTCCCGGGCACCTGGGATTGCAGGTGCATGCCACCACACCCAGCAAATTTTTGTATTTTTAGTAGAGACAGGGTTTCACCATGTTGGCCAGGCTGGTCTCGAACTCCTGACCTCAGGTTATCCACCCACCTCGGCTTCCCAAAGTGCTGGGATTACAAGTATGAGCCACCATGCCCGGCCCATAATACCTTCTTTAATTCCTTCCAGTTGGTAAAGTTTTTAAAAAAGTTTTTCTGTAATTGATGCAGAACAACAGTGTGCATATATGTAACTTCGAAAATTAGAGTTTATGGTGTTAAATTTCTGGCATACCACGTACACAAAGATCCTGTAGGATAAATAGGGCAGGGGCGCATGCCAAAAAAGATAACATATGATCTGTGATCAGTTAATTCCTCATTTTTTTGGGGGAAAGATTACTTTAGAGCCCTTGTGCATTAGGATATTATATCTTTCCGGAGGGCAGGAAGCAGTATCGTATTGGCGTTAGATGCTGCCAGTGACTCAAGATCTACCACTGAATTGGCTTCTTTTTTTTTTTTGAGGCGGAGTCTCCCTCTGTCTCCGGGACTGGAGTGCAGTGGCCGGATCTCAGCTCACTGCAAGCTCCGCCTCCCAGGTTTACGCCATTCTCCTGCCTCAGCCTCCTGAGTAGCTGGGACTACAGGCGCCCGCCACCTCGCCCGGCTAGTTTTTGTATTTTTAGTAGAGACGGGGTTTCACCGTGTTAGCCAGGATGGTCTCGATCTCCTGACCTCGTGATCCGCCCGTCTCGGCCTCCCAAAGTGCTGGGATTACAGGCTTGAGCCACCGTGCCCGGCCTGAATTGGCTTCTGTACTTTTTTTTTTTTTTTTTTTTTTTGTGAGACAGGGTCTCACTTGGTCACCCAGGGTGAGGAGTGCAATGCAGGCAATCTCGGCTCATTTCAACCTCCCCCCCATGGTCAAGTGATTCTCATGCCTCAGCCTCCCAAGTAGCTGGGATTACAGATGTGTACCACTGCGCCCAGCTACTTTTTGTATTTTTAGTAGAGACAGGGTTTCACCATGTTGGCCAGGCTGGTCTCAAACTCCCGGCCTCAAGTGATCTGCACGCCTTGGCCTCCCAAAGTGCTGGAATTACAGGTATGAGTCCCTGTACCTGGCCTGCTTCTGTATCTTGCTCCTAGAAACGTAGCAATCTATTTACCTTGTTTGTTTGAAGCACCAAGTTAGAGGTAGGTACTTACATGAGGGAAAAGAGATGGGGAAGAGGGATAAAGGAGCAAGGAAGAAAAAGAAGACTTAATATGTTCTTTGGCCACAACCCTTTCTAGCAGTGGGTCTCTTAGCTGCCAACACGAGCTGCTGTCTTCCTCTTACCAACTGGGAGAAACCTGAGTCTGACTGTAAGTAGGAATTGTCCGCCTATGCCCTCTCATTTCTTTCTAGATTCCTGCTGACTTGGTCTGTGGGCTATTTCAGTCAACTCGGATTTAACATCCTCTTTTTCTTTCGTCTTTGTAGAGGATCATTGCTGTCTTCAAACCCAAGAATGAAGAGCCCTATGGGCATCTTAATCCTAAGTGGACCAAGTGGCTGCAGAAGCTGTGCTGTCCCTGCTGCTTTGGCCGTGACTGCCTTGTCCTCAACCAGGGCTATCTCTCAGAGGCAGGGGCCAGCCTAGTGGACCAAAAACTGGAACTCAACATTGTTCCCCGTACAAAGGTCAGTGACCCATCTCCAGGAAACCTTACTGCCTGGCCACAGTTTCCTGGGGCCTAAGCCCTGCTACATGTTAGTGGGACCTTGGGTCCAGTGGGGCCATTTATATACCCTAAGTCTGGGTTCTCGATCTTTTTTCGGGAGGTTGGCAGGATTAGGCTCATGATTTGATCATCTGATGAAGGCTATCTTTTGAAGGATGCACACACAATTTTTGCATACAATTTTAGGAAATTCACAAGCTTCTACTGCATATTTATGGCTCCCTTGGTCTTTGAATCGCAGCTAACCCCAAGCTAGTTAGAAACCTAGTGACTTTGTGGTTTACTCTCAGACTTCTGAGCTATCCCAGCATTTTGATACAGTCTAGGACTGGCTAATGACAGCTAAGCACTTCTGGAGGGTCTGACAAGGAAGACTTTAGGATGGGCTGAGGGTTAGAGAAATGGTCTGGCCTGAACCCTACGGGAACTGACATTGAATTTTTCTCATTTATCTTTATGCTGTGGAATTTGGGGACTTGTCTGAACATATCAAAATAAGGATGCCAGATCCAGGCAGACTCACACTCAGAATGGATTCATACACATCTTGTATGTGTTATAGACATAGTTGAGGTTCCCCCCCAACCCCCACCAATATGCTTGAATACAGAATTGATTGCATACAATTTCAGGGAGTTTACTGATACCAGGCTAAGAACCCCTGCACTACAAGGTGTTCCATGAAACTCACCAAGGGTTATGAGGGGAAGGAATCTACTGGTCAGCATATGAACATGTCCGGGCACACCATTCACCGAGTACATAGCTACCTGGGATTTAGTAACAACTTAGGTGGAACTCTCATCTGATGCCCTGAGGCTGCTGAGTCATCCAAACCATCCTGGCTTTGTGCTTAGTCTTAACTAGTCTATGCTACTTTATTTAGTTATTGACTAAATAACTAAAACCAAATTTATTTAGTTTCTCTCTGAGAATCTGATAAAACCTATAGACCCCCTTTCCAGAAAAAGTGCATATATTTGTAATTATAGTTTTGGGTATAATTTTAGGATGATGGTTCATAAATGTTGTAGTCTATCCATTGACCACCCCTGCAGGGAGCATGCCTCTAGATTAAAATCCCCCTGCTTAAAAAGTTTTCTTTTCTTTCTTGTTTTTAGAGATAGGGTCTTGCTCTGTTGCCCAGGCTGGGGTACAGTGGCACAATCACAGCTCACTGCAGCCTTGGCCTCCCCGGCTCAAGCAGTCCTCCCACCTCAGCCTCTCAGGTTAGGATTACGGGCATGTGCCACCAAGCCTGGCCAATTATTTTTTTTTTTTAATTTTTTCTAGAAACAAGGTCTCCCTGTTTTGCTCAGGCTGGTCTTGAACTCCTGGGCTCAAGCGATCCTCCTGCCTTGGCCTCCCAAAGTGCTGGGATTACAAGTGTGAGCCACCATGCCCAGCCTTGAAGATTTCTTCACAGGTTTAGATAGCAGACTCTCTGAGCAAAGAGATTGATCAGCAGATAGAAACTTCCCTTCCATCTGAGAGGAAAATATGACTATCGTGGATATTTAACCATGTCTGCTTTTTTGCTACTAAACTCCAAACAATTAGTCAACTAGTTTGTAAGTTATAGAAGTCAGAGACCACTTCTCAAGTTTTCCTCTCTCATTCTTAGCACCTAGCAAAATACTATATTTATAGTAAGCATTCATGAAGTACCAGCTGAGTCAGTAAATGAATATCAAATCATGAGAAACAATACCAAAGTTCTCCCAACTTCAGGTCTAGCGAGAAAATGTTTGACCAGGCTTGTAGTTCCCATTTCACATCCAATTCACTGCCTGGCTTTGTGCAGCTCATTCCTTCTCTTTATGCCTTACTTTTCCCTCTCTGTGCAAATAGTTTTACAGCATGCTTTGAACATCTTGTATGATAATTAATGCTCTTAAGTCTCCTAACCGGAAATGCTTCTACTAGGCTCCTCTTAGACTCTAGAAACTTTTAAATTCTCCTTGCTTATCAGTCTGTAGTTTTCTTCCTTTACTAGGCAAATAGCAGACCATGCCTGGCCCTGTGCCTGCCTGCTCTGTTGGTGCTTCTGGAGCACTTGAGTTTGAATTCTTGCTCTGCAGTTTTTGATTTGTGTAACACTTGGGCAAGTCAGGCACAATGTAAACCCTCCATATGTTAGCCTGTGATATTTTTATGAGCTATTCTAATCCTTAGCGTCACCCCCACAATCCCTTTCTTCCCTATCTCTGGTCTTCCTCTTTCCCTGTTAGAGAACCTTCATGAGGCCTGAGGATCTTTTGCATCAGAAAGTCAGCAACAACAAAAATACTTGTCTTGGCTGGGCTCAGTGGCTCACGCTGTAATCCCAGCACTTTGGGAGGCCAAAGTGGGTGAATCACCTGAGGTCAGGAGTTTGAGACCAGCCTGGCCAACATCGTGAAAACCCGTCTCTACTAAAAATACAAAAGTAGCTGGGCATGGTGGTGTGTGCCTGTAATCCCAGCTACTTGGGTGGCTGAGGTGGGAGAATCGCTTGAACCTGGGAGGCAGAGGTTGCAGTGAGCTGAGATTGTGCCACCACACTCTATCCTGGGCAACAAAGCAACACTCCATCTCAAAAAAAAAAAAAAAAAAAAAAAAAACTTGTCTTATGTAAGACTGAGATGAGACAGAACTTTGGAATCTTAACATATAGCTGCTGGAGAATAGTAAGAAGACTCCCCTTCCTGTCTCCCCAACTCTTGTGATAGGACTCTATCGAGTTGATCAGAGCATCTGTCATTATAGAAACAGGGCTCACATTGCGTTGGAACTTCAAATGGTAAGGCTGTAATTCTCACTCACTGGCTGTCTCTGCTCTCTGCTTCTATGAGGTTTCAGGTTATGACAGTTTCATAGTCATGGGGAAAAAGTGGTTTATTAGGAAGAATGACAGAAAATAAATATGATGGGGGCAAAAGGGGATTTATGGCTTGAGAGAGCCAGAAGTTTCACTGTGGACACTGGCAAGGTAGCCTTAGAAAAACTCTTTTTCCTTTATTCCTATGCCTGAGTTTTCTGATTTGTAAGGCAGGAAGTGCCTACTACAGTACCATGCACATCCATTTTAGGCGCTCTATTAATACTAGATGGTAGGATGGAGTGATAGATGAGAGGCAGTTATTTTGCCTCTCCAGGTACATGGGAAAAAATAGTTATTTGTAATAACTTTCACAAGGCTTAGGAAAATAGCTTTCTTATAAGTTTTATTTTAGGTATTTATATGCTAAAACTCGCTTGTTGCTGTCTCTGAAAGAAGCTTGTAATTCATTCATTCATTCACTTAATATTTAATGAGCATGTGCCAGCTACTGTGTTAGGTACTGTGGATGCTAATATAAATAAGATGTTCTCTTGCTTCCTCAAATCTCATTAGTTTTAAGGGAGAAGTTAGATATACAAATGAATAATTACAAGACAATGTGATAAGTGTGACAATAGATGCATATGTGGATTACAATGATGTCACTGCAGTTTCACTTAAATCAAGTATAATATTGATGACATGTTAAAAAATTTTTTTAGAATAGGCAATGCATGCATCTAGTACAAAAATCAGAAGCCCATAGGGTAAACAGAGAAAAGTAATTCAGACTCCCTGCTACCCCTATCTCCTGACCATTCAGTTTCCTTCCTCAGAGGCAGCCAGGATTACAGTATTTCTTGTGTAATATTCCAGATATAGCCTATACATAAAAATAGCAGTTAATTAAAATGAAAACCAATTTTAATGTTTATCTTTTGAATATGAATAATTTCACAAAGTGAAAAAATTCAAAAGGGCCAGGGCACAGTGGCTCATGCCTGTAATCCCAGCACTTTGGGAGGCCAAGGTGGGGGGATCACCTGAGGTCAGGAGTTCAAGACCAGCCTGGCCAACATGGTGAAACCCTCTCTCTACTAAAAATACAAACATTAGTCAGAAGTGGTGGCACACACCTGTAATCCCAGCTACTTGGGAGGCTGAGGCATGAGAATCCCTTGAACCTGGGATGTGGAGGTTGCAGTGAGCCAAGACTGTGCCACTGCACTCCAGCCTGGGCAACAGGGTGAGACTCTGTCTCAAAAAAAAAAAAAAAAAAAAACATTCAAAAGGAAATAAGGGGGTATAGAGTAAATTGCAACTTGTTTGTATCTGGAAATAAAATGGGCATTTGGCCTAATCTAACCCAGGAGATGACAGTGTTAATCCTTGTGCTTCATACTAGCTGCTGTAACAACCCCTAAATCTCAGTGGTTTAATACAATTGGATTGTATTTCTTTTTTTTCTTTTTTTTTGGGACAGAGTCTCCCTCTGCAACCCAGGATAGAATGTGCAGTGGCGTGATCTTGGCTCACTGCAACCTCTGCTTCTGATGTTCAAGCCATCCTCCCACCTCAGCCTCCCAGTTAGGTAGGATTACAGACATGCACCACCATGCCTGGCTAATTTTTTTTCTTTGTGTTTTTAGTAGAGACTGAGGTTTCATCATGTTGGCCAGGCTGGTCTCGAACTCCTGACCTCAAGTGATCCGCCCTCCTTGACCTCCCAGAGTGTTGAGATTACAGGGCATGAGCTACCGCGCCTGGCCAGGAGTGTATTTCTTGATTACATCTCAGACTCATGCCAGATAGGCAGCTCTCCTAGATACCACATCACTCATATAGTAACAAGGTATCCGAGGTTCTTCCATGGTGTGGCTCTGTGATTTCCCAGCCCTTCTTTCCTAACTGTACAGACTGGGGAATGTGAATTAAGGATTGTGGGAGATTTTAGTGGCCAGCAGTGGAAGTGTTGTACATATATAATTTTGTCATTATTTCGTTGGCTCAAAGTAGTTATCTTCCCTCTCCTAGTTGCTGGGAAGGCTGAGAAATGTATTTTTTCTGTGCCCTGGAAGAGGAATAGTATTTGTGAACATCAAGCTATTTATTCTCTGCCATAGTGTTCTGGTTCCTTAAACTTGACTCTAACCTTAGTATCTCTCCTCTTTTCACTGTAGGTAGTATACTTGGCCAGTGAGACCTTCAACTATAGTGCCATTGACCGAGTGAAGTCCAGGGGCAAGCGGCTTGCGCTAGAGAAAGTGCCAAAAGTGGGACAGCGGTTTAACCGCATCGGGCTACCACCAAAGGTATAGGTGCACCTCTGTGGCTTATCAAGGGTCATGATTTATAGTGACATAGTCATCCAAGTGGTGAAGCAAGGTGCCTACAACTCAAATATGGGCACGTGAGTAACCTGCCCTGAGGATCCTGTCTTCCTCATTTCTGTCAAGTGGCTAAAGTTTAAAAAGTTGAGACCTAACTTTTCACTTTACTCCTCTGGTTCATTTGGATAGGTTCTTTAATTTGGATGGATGATCACTGTTAAATCTCTTTTCTCCTATACTTGGAAGAAATGAGGAAGTAAAGATCTTGAAAAGTTTCCCTTCTCTGATACAAACTCCATAGGGCCTTCATGGGTATCTGGCATACACCAAAGGTCTTTGGACTTGGGCAGTAGGGAAAAACCTTTGTTCCTTCCTCTTGGTTCCAGGTTGGTTCATTCCAGCTCTTTGTTGAAGGCTACAAAGATGCAGACTATTGGCTACGGCGTTTTGAAGCAGAACCTCTTCCTGAGAATACTAACCGGCAACTACTGTTGCAGTTTGAGCGGTTGGTGGTGCTGGATTACATCATCCGCAACACTGGTGAGTAGCTGCAGGTGGTCCCATGTCCTGTGCCAGACTGTGTTGAGGCACAGGGAGGCCTGGAGGCTTGCAGGGCTTGGGAGTCAGAGTGCCTCGTCCAGACACATCATGTGTAGTTTTCAGAGGTGGTGATGCCTGGAGTTAGTATTTATGTTTTATCTTACACTCTTTGCTGGTTCCAGACAGAAGACACTTAGCTCTTCCAAAGCACTGTGAAGAGTACTCTTATCCTTGGTCCCTCATCATTCTTGTAGCCTCAAGACCTGTAACAGGACAGTTTTGTCTTCCTCTAACTTCTGGAGGTAGATACTTAGATCATTGCTAATTAAAAAAAAATTTTTTTTCAGTGCAATTTAAATTCAACTAACCTGGCAAAATTTACATATATTGAGGACAAAATTTTTAAATTCAGACTGGACGCGGTGGCTCATGCCTGTACTCCTAGCACTTTGGGAGGCCAAGGCAGATGGATCACTTGAGGCCAGGAGTTCAAGACCAGCCTGGACAACATGGTGAAACCCCTGTCTCTACTAAAAATACAAAAATTAGCCCGGTGTGGTGGTGCGTGCCTGTAGTCCCAGCTATTCAGGAGGCTGAGGTGGGAAAATCTCTTGAACCCGGGAGGCGGAGGTTGCAGTAAGTCAAAATTGTACCACTGCACTCTAGCCTGGGTGACAGAGCAAGATTGTGTTTCCAAAAAAAAAGATCTTTAAATTCACCTTATTGAACCTATATTGTGTCTGATTTTAAAAATCATAGTAAAATGTATATAACATCAAATTTATTATCTTAACCATTTTAAAGTAGTATGAAATACATTCGGCTGGGCGCGGTGGCTCAAGCCTGTAATCCCAGCACTTTGGGAGGCCGAGACGGGCGGATCACGAGGTCAGGAGATCGAGACCATCCTGGCTAATATGGTGAAACCCCGTCTCTACTAAAAAATACAAAAAGCTAGCCAGGCGAGGTGGCTGGCGCCTGTAGTCCCAGCTGCTCGGGAGGCTGAGGCAGGAGAATGGCGTAAACCAGGGAGGCGGAGCTTGCAGTGAGCTGAGATCCGGCCACTGCACTCCAGCCCAGGCGACAGAGCGAGACTCCGTCTCAAAAAAAAAAAAGAAATACATTCATATTATGCAACTGTCACCACCATCCATCTCCAGAACTCTTTTATTTTGTTGTCGTTGAGACGGAGTCTCGCTCCGTCACCTAGGTTGGAGTGCAATGGCGCGATCTCAGCTCACTGCAACCCCCACCTCCTGGGTTCATGTGATTTTCCCACCTCAGCCTCCCGAGTAGCTGGGATTACAGACACCCACCATCATGCCCAGCTTATTTTTGTATTTTTATAGAGATGGAGTTTCACCATGTTGGCCAGGCTGGTCTTCAGCTGACCTCAGGTGATCCACCCATCTCAGTGTCTCAAAGTGCTGGGATTACAGGTGTGAGCCACCATGCTCGGCCTCTAGAACTCTTTTTATCTTGTATAACTGAAGCTCTATACTCATTAAACAGTAACTCTTCATTCCCCCTCCCCACGTCCCTGGCAACCATCATTCTGTTTTCTGTTTCTATGATTTTGACTGCTCTAAGTACCTCATATAAGTGGAATAGTATAGTATTTGCCTTTTGGTGATTCACTTATTCACTTAGCATAACGTCCTCAAGGTACATCTATGATGCAGTATATATCAGAATTTCCTTCCTTTTTAAGGGTAAATACTGATCCATTTTATGTATATACCACATTTTGTGTATCCATTCATCTTTCAGTGAACACTTGGGTTGCTTCTGCATTTTAGCTATTATGGACAATGCTACTGGGTGTACAAATATCTCTTCAAGACCCTGCTTTCAGTTTTTTTGAGTATATATCTAGAAGTGGAATTACTGGATCATATATGGTAATTCTATTTTTAATTTTTTGAGAAACCACCATACTGTTTTCCACAGCAGCTGCGTCATTTTTACATTCCCACCAACAGCACACGAGGGTTCCTTCCAATTTCTCTACATTCTCACCAGCACTTACTGTTTTCTGTTTTTCTCCTTTTCCTATTTCATCTGCATTCTGCTGAATGTTTTCTATTTTTGTTTTGATAGTAACCATCCTAATGGGTGTGAGATGTTATCGTATCGTTTTGATTTGCATTTCCTTAATGATTAGTGATGTTAAGCATCTTTTTTTTTTTTTTTTGAGATGGAGTCTCGCTCAGTCGCCCAGGCTGGAGTGCACTGGTGTGATCTCGGCTCACTGCAAGCTCCGCCTCCTGGGTTCACGCCATTCTCCTGCCTCAGCCTCCCAAGTAGCTGGGACTACAGGCGCCCGCCGCCTCACCCGGCTAATTTTTTGCATTTTTAGTAGAGACGGGGTTTCACCGTGTTAGCCAGGATGGTCTCGATCTCCTGACCTCGTGATCCGCCTGCCTCGGCCTCCCAAAGTGCTGGGATTACAGGTGTGAGCCACTGCACCCGGCCAATGTTAAACAACTTTTTATGTGCTGATTGGCCAATCATATATCTTCTTTGGAGTTGGCTATTTAAGTCCTTTGCCTATTTTTGAATTTTTTTTTTTTTTGGTCGTTATTGTTGAGTTCTCTCTACATTTGTTGAAAGTTCTCTGTATATCTGGCTATTAATCCCATATCACATATATAATTTGCAAATACTTTCTCTCACTCTATTGCCTTTAGTTTTACTTTTTAAAGAGACAGCGTTATGCTCTATTATCCAGGCTGAAGTGCAGTGGTACAATCATAGCTCACTACAGCCTCGGACTCCTGGGTTCAAGTGATCCTCCTACCTCTGCCGCATGAGTAGGAGTAGCTGGACTACAGGTGTGAGGACCACGCCTGGCTAGTTTTTAAATTTTTTGTGGAGACGAGGTCTCACTGCGTTGCCCAGGCTGGTCTCGAATTCCTGGGCTCAAGCAATCCTCCTACCTCAGCCTCCCAAAGTGCTGGGATTACAGGTGTGAACGACTGCGCCCGGCTTGCAACTGATTTTTTTGTGGATTGACTTTGTATGTTGCTACTTTGCTGAATTATTAGTTCTAGCAGTTTGTTTTTTGTGGAAATTTTAGGGTTATGTACATACACAATCATATTTATGAACGGACATAATTTTCCCTCTTTTTTTTTTTTTCCCAATTTGGGGGCTTTTTATTTCTTTTTTCTCGCTTCAGTGCTCTAAGACTTCCATTACTATGTTGAATAGAAGTAAAAGCAGGCATCTTTTCATTGTTCTTGATTGCAGTCTTTCACCATTATGATGTTAGGGTCCTTTTTGCCCACCTTGGCACCCTCAAGCTGTTTGCAGGCTGCTCCTAGAACTTGTGCATATCTGGCTGCCATGTGGCTGAAGGGTGGGGGTTGTGTAGCTGCTTGTGGGGCTAAGAGCCAAAATTGAATGAAATTAACCACAATTTACTGTCCAGGCTTTCCCCTGCAAGTTGCAGGCCCTCCATAGACTCCAGAGCTCCAAAATAATTACATCAGACAGATTTTTGCCACTACAATTGTTGTCCACATGGGGAGACAGATTTCTGTTGTTTCCTACTCCACCATCTTCCTAGAATCCTCTCTTAGAGTATTGATTTTTAGCTTTTCTCCTCTCCTCTCCTCTCCTCTCCTCCCCTCCCCTCCCCTCCCCTCCCCTCTCCTCTCCTCCCCTCCCCCTGCCCCCCTTTCCCCCCTCCCCTTCCTTCCCCTCCCCTCCCCTCTCCTCTCCTTTTTTTTTTTTTTGAGACGGAGTCTTGCTCTGTCGCCCAGGCTAGATTGCAGTGGCGTGATCTGGGCTCACTGCAACCTCTGCTTCCTGGGTTCAAACGATTCTCCTGCCTCAGCCTCCTGAGTAGCTGGGACTACAGGTGCATGCCACCACGCCCGGCTAATTTTTGTATTTTTAGTAGAGACGGGGTTTCACCATATTGGTCAGGCTGGTCTTGAACTCCTGACCTCGTGATCCGCCCGCCTTGGCCTCCCAAAGTGCTGGGATTACAGGTGAGAGCCATCGCACCCGGCCTCTTCTTTTCTAACATATGCACTTCAGACTTTAATTTCATCTTAAGCATAGTTTAGGTGTATCATACAAGTGTGTATTTTTCCACTGTAATCAATCATTATAAAATATATTTAAACATTTTTTATCCTCTCATTTTATAGATGGAGACTATATTTTCTTTTTTTTTTTTTTTTTTTTGAGACGGAGTCTTGCTCTGTGGCCCAGGCTGGAGTGCAGTGGCCGGATCTCAGCTCACTGCAAGCTCCGCCTCCCGGGTTCACGCCATTCTCCTGCCTCAGCCTCCCGAGTAGCTGGGACTACAGGCGCCCGCCACCTCGCCCGGTTGGTTTTTTGTATTTTTTAGTAGAGACGGGGTTTCACAGTGTTAGCCAGGATGGTCTCGATCTCCTGACCTCGTGATCCACCCGTCTCGGCCTCCCAAAGTGCTGGGATTACAGGCTTGAGCCACCGCGCCCGGCCGGAGACTATATTTTCTAATTTCCATTGTTCATTTCTTCTGTGTCCCATAGTTTACTTAAAATAATTTTTTAGCTGATTAGTAGGAAAATTTCAAAATACACAAAAGTAAAGAGACTGGTATAATAAACCCCATATACTTGTTACCACCTTCAACGGTTACTGTGTAAAGTCTCACTTCCTGCTACCCCCATCCCTGCTGGATTTTTTTTTTTTTCAACTAAGGCTTTAACTGGAACTGCTGGATTATTTTAAAGCAAATCGGAGACATAATTTTATAGTATCTATAGATACCTCCATATGTTCTTGAAGAGATACATTTTTTTTTCAGTATAATCAGTATTTAATGTCCCATCAGTGTTCAGATTACCCCAGTTGTCTCATAAAAAAGTGGTTTTTATAATTGGCTTGTTGAAATCATGATATAAAGGTCTACATATTACATTTGGTTAATATCTTTCTTTTCTGTTTTTTTGGAGATGGGATCTCACGGTGTTGCCCAGGCTGGTCTTAAACTCCTGGGCTCAAGCAGTCCTCCTACCTCAGCCTCCCCAAGTGCTGAGATAACTGGCATAAGCCACTGTGTCTGGCCAGGTTAATATGTTTCTTAAATGTCTTCAATTTAGGGAGAGTTTCACATTTTTTTCCCCTTGCCTTTTATTTGTTGAAGAAACTGGATATTTGCCCTATAGAATTTCCACAATGTGGATTTGACACCCTCTATTCTCTGTGTTTCCTGTAAATTACTGCTTGAGTTTAAAGGCTTGATCAAATTCAGGGTTTTTTTTTTTTTTTTTTTTTTTTGGAGGCAGGGTATCACTCTATTGTCCAGGCTAGAGTGCAGTGATATGATCATAGCTCATTGCAGCAGCCTCTAACTCTTGGCTCAAGCTATCCTGCCTCAGCCTCCCGAGTAGCTGGAACTATAGGCACATACCACCACACCTGGCTAATCTTATTTACAATTTATTTAGACATGGGGTCTGGCTATTTTGCCCAGGCTGGTCTTGAACTCCTGACCTCAAGTGATTCTCTGCCTCCTCAGCCTCCCAAAATGCTGGGATATCAGGTACAGCCTCTGCCGATATTCTTAATCTTGACTTTTATCTTTTTAAACATATTAAGGATTTTATTGTGAACATTTTAAAGTCTGTATATTTTATTGTTTGGAGCCCCTACAGATCTGTTTTAATTTTCAGTTGTTTCTCTTTGTTTTTATTCCTGTCATCTTGTTTCTTTGTGTACCTGGTTGTTTTTCATTGTCAAATACTGCCTATCAGAAATCGTAGAGCTGTATGAAGGCCTAAGATGTTATTGTAAATCCTGTCTGGAGGAAGAAGATTTCTTTTGGCAAGCACCTAGGGCACTAACAATCCAGTATCACTTTCATTTCAGGTGTTGAGGTGAAGCTTGGTGTATTTCCAAGGTGTGGTAGTGAGTGCTTCAGGTCTTAACTCAAAGCATAGATGATATACGAGGGTCCCTTACCCCGATCAGTCACTGGATTATAGTTTTTGTCTCTCTAGCTCCACAAGGCTCTTATAACAAGACTCTGGTTCTACCTCTCAAGCTCATAGCCACCTCTTTCCAAATCGGCAAGTGCTCTAGGGGAAAATAAGCCACAGTGCTGGGCTCCACTTCCTTCCATGGATTTCCTTTCTTTCCCAGAACATCACTCTTAAATTCTTTGTGGTCTTGTTAAAATCTCCAGTACCTTAAAGAGATCTAAAAATATTTTATCCAGTGTTTATAGTCATTCTCAGTAGAAGGGTTAGTCTGAGTGTCCGGAATACCTAGTCCACTATTACAAAAATTGAAAGTCATCCCCCTTTTTTCTGCTAACTTTATATTTCTGTTCACAGATCGAGGCAATGACAACTGGCTGATTAAATATGACTGTCCAATGGATAGTTCTAGCTCTCGGGTAAGAGGCTGAGATAAATCTTAAAGAGAATGAAGAGTATTTGCGTAATACAGAAACACGTAAAATGGTCAGAGATGTAGGTCATATAAATTCAGAAGAATCGGAGGGTGCGTACGTTTAAAATTAATAGGTTAATATTTGGTATCGTTTTACTCAATATGTGTTTCAAGGACATCCTACTGACACATGTTAATAGGAATAGCATGAAGAAAGGGTCAAGTAGATTTGAAACATATTACGTACTCTGTTCCTTTCTTTGAGCTTCGTATTGCACAGTACCACAGGAAAGGTCTTAGAAGTATTATATTAAACAAACCTATTTAAATTTGATTTCTACCCTTTTTAAACCATGCCACTTTTCTCACAATAGACCGCAAGTCCACAGAACATAAGTTTAGAAAAAGCTGCTCCTGGCCGGGCATGGTGGCTCAAGCCTGTAATCCCAGCACTTTGGGAGGCCGAGATGGGCGGATCACGAGGTCAGGAGATCGAGACCATCCTGGCTAACACGGTGAAACCCCGTCTCTACTAAAAAAATACAAAAAACTAGCCGGGCGAGGTGGCGGACGCCTGTAGTCCCAGCTACTCAGGAGGCTGAGGCAGGAGAATGGCATAAACCCGGGAGGCGGAGCTTGCAGTGAGCTGAGATCCGGCCACTGCACTCCAGCCTGGGCAACAGAGCGAGACTTTGTCTCAAAAAAAAAAAAAAAAGAGAAAGCTGCTCCTGCAACTTTTTTTCCTTTCTCATTCCTTTCATCCTCCACCACGCTTCTCTACCACTGTTCAGTCGGCATGTTTTACAAAATTAGCAGAAGGCTACCTGAGGAAGAGTGAGATTGGTTTTATTTCTTCTTTTGTTTTCTTTTTTTTTTTTTTTTTTTTTTTTAAGAAAGAGGGTTGGCCGGGCATGGTGACTCACGCCTGTAATCCCAGCACTTTGGGAGGCTGAGGTAGGAGGATCACCTGAGGTCAGGAGTTCAGCCTGGCCAATGTGGTGAAACCCCATCTCTACTAAAAATAGAAAAATTAGCCAGGCATGATGGCGGGAGTTTGTATTCCTAGTTACTCGGGAGGCTGAGTCACGAGAATGACTTGAATTCGGGAGGTGGAGGTTGCAGTGAGCCAAGATTACGCCATTGCATTCCAGCCTGGATGACAGAGCAAGACTCTGTCTCAAAAATTATAAAAAAAAAAAAAAAAAAAAAAAAAGAGGGTCTTGCTCTGTTGCCCAGGCTGGAGTGCAGTAGTGCTATCCTAGCTCACAGCAGCCTTGGACTCCTGGACTCAAAGCAGTCCTCTGACCTCAGCCTCCTGAGTAACTGGGACTACAGACACAAAGTTTGTTTAATTTTTTGTAGAGATGAGGTCTTGCTATGTTGCCCAGGGTGGGGTTTTTATTCCTTATAACTTTTTTACTTTCTATAATAGTGGCTCTCAAATTTTGTGCCCGAATCTTCTGAAGAGTTATTTAAAATAGTACATAGATTCTTCAGGCCTTTCCCTTAGAAACTGATTCATCAGGTCTGGTGTAAAACTCAGGATTCTGCACATTTAATAAGGCATCTCAGGGGATTCAGATTCAGGCATCCTGGAACCACAGTTCTTGTTCCTATGATGGCACCCATGAGCCTGAAGCATGGAGCCACATAGTGTTGTCTCTGACATGGGCTGTCACAGGTGACATGCCCACTCTTTTTACATTCAGCTCTTGTCCTTTTCCTTTTCATGCACCACTGAAGCAGGAAAACAGACTCCCTTGTGCAGGAGCAGCCAGCTGTTATCTTCCGGGGCTCTGTTTTCTCACTGGAAAATGTAGTTGTCACCAGTGAAGTAACATCTGAGTCAAGGTCCACACAAAAGGACCTTGGCCAACTGATATGGATTTTATTTCTTCTGTTCTGCTTTCGGGATTCTCATTTTCTTTCCCTAGGAGGAATGACTTATAGTTATCTTTATTATTGTCATTATCCTTCTTACCAAGGACTGTAGCAACTTCTGGGGAGGTGTACCTTTTCTGAGATAAGAACAGGACTCTTGAGCCTTGAACAAGAGCCAGGTCAGAGGCGCCAAAATGTGCTAAGTTAAGATAATAACATGGAAGTCAGTTCAGAGAGTAGCTCAAGATGAGTTCAATAAGGATTGTTCTCTTGAGGGAAGTCGGGATGCGTTGCTTTGCTACTACTTGGAAGGGCCTGAGGGAGATGGGATTCCTCAGTCATTAGTCTTTCCTTGCTCTTCAGGACACAGACTGGGTGGTGGTGAAGGAGCCTGTTATCAAGGTGGCTGCCATAGACAATGGGCTGGCCTTCCCACTGAAGCATCCTGACTCCTGGAGGGCATGTAAGTCTCGAGACAATGGTGATCTGGCTCTTCCCTTGCTCAGTCTATGTTCTCCCTGTGCAGCGGAGATGATAATGTCTCTATCATAGGATTATTCTAAAAAGTAATGAAGTAATGCAGTTCAGGCACTTTAACACAATGGCTGGCATGTGGCAACTATTTCATAATATAAGCTGTTTTTCTAATTTTTGTCTTCTATGATTCCCATTACAAGCATAAAGGTGATTAGAAATCAGAAACATAAAGATGAGTTTTCTCATTGTATCTTTGCATTCTTCTCGTTCTTTCTGAGGACTCTCTTTTTTTTTTTGGAAATGGAGTTTCGCTCTTGTTGCCTAGGCTGGAGTGCAGTGATGCTATCTGGGCTTACTGCAACCTCCACCTCACGGGTTCAAGCGATTCTCCTGCCTCAATCTCCTGAGTAGCTGGGATTACAGGCATGCACCACCACACCCAGCTAATTTTGTATTTTTAGTAGAGATGGGGTTTCACCATGTTGGCCAGGCTGGTCTCGAACTCCTGACTTCAGGTGATCCACCTGCCTCAGCCTCCCAAAATGCTTGGATTACAGGTGTGAGCCACTGTGCCTGGCCGAGGGCTATTTATTTTTTATTTTTTTATTTTTTTTGAGATGGAGTCTTGCTCTGTCGCCCAGGCTGGAGTGCAGTGGCGTGATCTCAGCTCACTGCAACCTCCGCCTCCTGGGTTCATGCCATTCTCCTGCCTCAGCCTCCCAAGTCGCTGGGACTATAGGCTCCCACCACCATGCCCAGCTAATTTTTGTATTTTTAGTAGAGACAGGGTTTCAGTGTGTTAGCCAAGATGATCTCAATCTCCTGACCTTGTGATCTGCCCGCCTCGGCCTCCCAAAGTGCTGGGATTACAGGCGTGAGCCACCGCGCCCAGCCCTTTTTAAATTTTTTAATTTGTTATTTTATTGTTTTAGTGTATATTTCGTGAAATACCTTTTTTTTTTCTGTTATCTGAGGACTATCTTTCCATAATTTATTCTATTTGTGTCTCTAATATTCTATTTGTGTCTCTAAATATAAGCTGCCTATCAGTGTTCTGTCTTCCTTGTTACATCTCCTACCCTGTTGAAACTGAGAAGCTTTTGGAAAGGAGGAGAAATAAACCTAGGGAGTCAGTAGCCCCTTTTGCAGCATTGGTCTTCCTTTTCAGAAGGACCATCTCAGCGTCTCAATGGCAAGTAGTTGCTTCTAGACCTTGCATCTTGGAAAGTCATGTAATGTTTGAGAAAGAGCTCTGAGATTAGGCAGTCCTGGGTTTGAACCCTGGTTCCTCTACTGACTACCTAGGTAACCTTTACAATTAAGAGCACTTGTAAGTTTTTGTTTCTGTTGTATATCAGGGAAGAGGGGTTCTCCTTTAGAAAGGGCCTTGACCAGTGGAGGACACAGATGAGCAGGGACTTTTCCAACAGCAGCTTTGCCTGTGGCTTTTCCTCTTTTCAGATCCTTTTTACTGGGCCTGGTTGCCCCAGGCGAAAGTCCCATTTTCTCAGGAGATAAAAGATCTGATCCTTCCAAAGATATCGGACCCTAACTTCGTCAAGGACTTGGAAGAGGACCTTTATGAACTCTTCAAGGTCAGCCCTGGGAACCTCAGCCCTATTATCATGTGGAAGAAGGAGTTTTTAATGGTTTTTTAAATTGGTCCTGACACAAGCCAAGAGGAAATGGCTAACACCTTTCTGACTGGAGTTAGGCAACGAATAGCAAGATTTCCACATGTGGACAGCGGGACCTGGTTTGGATGGGTTTGAGAGAAATGGGCAGGGGTGATAAATCACACTGATGTGTCTCTCCTGTGCATCATGTGGCTGCAATGTATCTGCAGGGCTTTCATTTTAATATGGAGCACTGAAGCCTAGAGTTTGAGATGCAGAGGAAGATACCGACTTGTTTTCTGTTTCCTCATCTGTAAAGCAGGGAGTTCTTGTGGGAGTAGTTGACTTCACCAAGCTGCAGAAGCCTTATGCAGGTTTTCCTTATTAGAAAGTTTCTAACTAGGAGAAAAAATGGGTTCCTGTGAGGCATTCACACAGGTTCCATCTCCTTCTGGTCTTCTTTTGCAGAAAGATCCTGGTTTCGACAGGGGCCAGTTCCATAAGCAGATTGCTGTCATGCGGGGCCAGGTAAGCCTGGGACATCCTCCCAGTATCTTTTTGGTGTCTCTCTGGGAGGGTTGTGTCCTCAGGTTGAGCAAATGTTTGAAGCTTGTGTTTTACACCCTTTTTTTTTTTTTTTTTTTGGAGACCGAGTCTTACTCTATCACCCAGGCTGAGGTGCAGTAGCATGATCTCCACTCACTGCAACCTCCGCCTCCCAGGTTCAAGCAATTCTTATGCCTCAGCTTCCCAAGTAGCTAAGATTACAGGCGCATGTCACAACGTCCGGCTAATTTTTGCATTTTTAGTAGAGATGGGGTTTTACCATTGTTGGCCAGGCTGGTCTCGAACTCCTGACCTCAAGTGATGCACCTTCCTCGGCCTGCCGAAGCGCTGGGATTACAGGCACGAGGCACTGTGCCCGGCCATGTTTTATATCTTTTTTCAGTCTGTTCCATATATTATTTATGGCTCTACCCTAACACCTAGGAGAGGAAACGTGGCCCTCCCAATTCTCCCACCTCTTCCCTTATATCTGGTGCTTGATGAAGCACTTAATGTGTGCTTATCTCTGCTAGTTGCTAGGTAATTCATTGGTAGTTAAACTAATGCTCCCTGTCCTCAAGTTACTCAAGGCAGGCTGTATGTTTTGGTGGTTAAGATCTGGGCCCTGGAGCCAAACTGCTTCACTACTTGGAAGCTCTGTGGCCTGGGGCAAAAGCCTCTGTTTTCTTGTTTATAAAACAGAATAGTAATAATATATTGCACAGTTGGCTGGAGGATTTCACGAGATAATGCTTATCAAGCGTTTAGTAAAAAGAGTACTGGGCACATGAAGCACTCAGATATTGATTATGGTTATAATTTTGTTGTTATAGGTACAAGTTACATTATTCCTTCTCCTTCCACTTCACCTTAAAAGGGAGCTAAGGAAACCAAGGGGATTGTTGATCTTCCAAAGCATAGTAAAGAAATGCTTGAAAAATGGTTTGAAAACTCTTTGGGGTACTGGTGTTATGCTTATCACTTTGAAGTCTTCTTAAAGAGAGCTGGGATGGCCTAGTGGTTAAGGGTACAAACTGGTCAGAGTGCCTGGGTTTTTGAAGCCTGGCTCTGCCATTTACTACCTGTGAGATTTTGGGCAAGTTACTTAAATCTCTCCTTCCCTTAGTTTCCTCGTGTCTAATGTGGGATCAATAATAGTAGCTGAGACCAGGCATGGTGGCTCACACCTGTAATCCCAGCACTTTGAGAGGCTGAGGTGGGCAGATCACTTGAGCTAAGGAGTTGGAGACCAGCCTGGGCAACATGGTGAAACCCCATCTCTACAAAAAATACAAAAATTAGCCGTGTGTGGTGGCGCAGGCCTGTAATCCTAGCTACTTAGGAGGCTAAGGTGGGAGGATCACTTGAACCTGGGAGGTCTAGGATGCAGTGAACTGAGATGGCACCACTGCAGTCTAGTCTGGGGGACAGAGTGAGAACCTGTCTCAAGATAATAATAATAATAATGGTACCTGCCTTACAGAATTATTATGAGATAAATGATTTGAAACAGAGTAGTACCTGGCATATTGAAATACTCAATTTGTAGTATTAATAGCTGTTAGGATTATGATTTTTGTATACAGAAAATTCAGCTTCTCCCGTCTTTAAAGGGCAAGAGGATCTTCTCAGCCTTAATTCTGCATTTACTTCTTCCTGCCATTTATCTAAAGACCTCTGATGACAGCACCTTCTGGGCTTGCTGAGCCCGTTTTTCCCTGGAAGTAGGTTGGACAGAGGGGCTTTTTTTTTTTTTTTTTTTTTTGGGAGACAGAGTCTCTCTCTGTCACCTAGGCTGGAGTGCAGTGGTGCAATCTTGGCTCACTGCAACCTTCACCTCCCAGGTTCAAGTGATTCTCCTGCCTCAGCCTCCCAAGTAGCTGGGATTACAGGTGCATGGTATCACACCTAGCTAATTTTTGTATTTTTAGTAGAGATGGGGTTTCACCGTGTTGGCCAGGCTGGTCTCAAACTCCTGACCTCAGGTGGTCTGCCCGCCTTGGCCTCCCAAAGTGCTGGGATTACAGGAGTGAGCCACTGAGCCCGACCTGGACAGAAGTTTTAAGAACTACAATTATTGTAGCTGTCTGAATACCAGTAACATAGTATTCCTACATTTCCCAAGTAATGTAAGGGACCAATTAGGCTGGCAGAATTTTTGGAAACATTAAAAGCCACATGATAGACTCTGATATTATGGAACTCAGCATAAAGAAATAAACTGGCTTCTCCAGTTGATATAGGCTGTGCCTCTTTCCGTATTGCAATGTCTTGTCTAATTTCTTCCCAGCTCAGTCCCTTGCCAACCCTTCTCCCATTACTCAGATAGGGCCATTATTCAGGGTGATAGGGGAGGCTGGGGTAGTGCAGTTTTATTTCTCTCCATCTTGTGCTCCTAATGTCTTCAGAGGAGCTTTTGGCATCTTGTAACCTACAGCACCTACTACCTTAGGGTGACCATCCAGCTCCTTCCAACATGCACGTGGCCAGTATATCACTCATGTGCTTACTTGTCTACAATTCACACATCAAAGCAAAATGGTCCTCTGCACTATCGAAATCTGACAAAGCACAGAGAAAAGAGATCATAACCCTGTCTACGTAGCTGAGCCATTATCACAGGATGGGCTGTAGTACAAGGGCCCTGAGATGTAGGGAAAGAGTGAAGAGGCCCCACAGGGACACAGTCAGGTGATAGAAGTTGTTACTCAAAGGCTTCTCACCAAGAGTTAAAGAATCTAGGGTCTGACACAGATGTATATTTTGCTAACAGCAATTCCAGGCTCAGTATTGTGACCGCGGAGCCACAGGGACCCCACGCACATTCCGTTGCCTTACCCGATGGCTTGTGACGCAGAGAGAACTGATTAAAACCGTTTGATAAACTCCTGCCTTGTCTAGCCCTGTGTTCACTGTGAACGCTGTAGAGGCAGGTTGGCCCGTCTGTACCTGGACTTTGAATAAATCTTCTGTATCCTAAAAAAAAAAAAAAAAAAAAAAGAATCTAGGTCTGAGAGAAAGCCTCTTTAACATTTTCTTTTTCTTTTTCTTTTCTTTGTTTAAAAGACAGGGTCATGCTCTGTCACCCAGGCTGGAGTGCAGTGGCCCAGTCGTAGTCAACTGCAACTTTGAACTCCTAGGTTCAAGAAGTCCTCCCCACTCAGCCTCCTGAGTAGCTGGGACCACAGGCATGCACCACCATTTCTGGGTAATTTTTTTGTCGCCCAGGCTGGAATGCAGTGGTGCCATCTCGGCTCACTACAGCCTCCGACTCCCGAGTTCATGCCATTCTCCTGCCTCAGCCTCATGAGTAGCTGGGACTACAGGTGCCCGCCACCACGCCTGGCTAATTTTTTGTATTTTTTGTGGAGACGGGGTTTCACAGTGTTAGCTTGTTAGCTGGGGTGGTCTCGATCTCCTGACCTTGTGATCCACCCGCCTCTGCCTCCCAAAGTGCTGGGATTACAGGTGTGAGCCACTGCGCCCGGCCTTGGGTAATTTTTTTTTTTAAGAGATGGGGTCTTGCAATGTCGTCCAGGCTGGTCTCAAACTCCTGACTTCAAGTGATCCTCCTGCCTTGGCCTCCCGAGGTACTGAGATTATAGGCATGAGCTACCACGTCCAGCTCAACATTTTCAAAGATAGTATTTATCCTTTAGTAATATGTGACTACTATAATTTTTCTTCAACTTTTTTTTTTTTTTTTTTTTTTTGAGACGGAGTCTCGCTCTGTAGCCCGGGCTGGAGTGCAGTGGCCGGATCTCAGCTCACTGCAAGCTCCGCCTCCCGGGTTCACGCCATTCTCCTGCCTCAGCCTCCCGAGTAGCTGGGACTACAGGCGCCCGCCACCTCGCCCGGCTAGTTTTTTTGTATTTTTTAGTAGAGACGGGGTTTCACCATGTTGGCCAGGATGGTCTCGATCTCCTGACCTCGTGATCCGCCCGCCTTGGCCTCCCAAAGTGCTGGGATTACAGGCTTGAGCCACCGCGCCCAGCCTCTTCAACTTTTAAAAATAATTTTTCTTTTTTAATTTTTTTTTTTGTTTTGAGACAGAGTCTTGCTCTGTTGCCCAGGCTAGGGTACAGTGGCGTGATCTCGGCTCACTGCAAGCTCTGCCTCCCGGGTTCATGCCATTCTCCTGCCTCAGCCTCCCGAGTAACTGGGACTACAGGCGCCCGCCACCACGCCCGGCTAATTTTTTGTATTTTTAGTAGAGACGGGGTTTCATCATGTTGGCCAGGATGGTCTCGATCTCCTGACCTCGTAATCCACCTGCCTCGGCCTCCCAAAGTGCTGGGATTACAGGCGTGAGCCACCGCGACTGGCCTCTTTTTTAATTCTTTATTCTCCTTTCTTTTTAGTCCCAGTTCCAGGCTTATCTTCAGCTTTTTAATTGGGAAATTTTTGAACCTCAGTAAAGTTGAAAGAATGGAACCTTCTGGATTCTTCAGTTGTTGTATTTAGCCAGATTTATCTCATGTGTCTATGTATTATCCACTGGTATATCTGAATAATGTCTGTTTAATTCTCTCTCTCCCTAGATAGATTTTCTTTTTTGCCAAATCTTTTGAAAATAAGTAGTAGACAATTTGACATGTTTACCCCAGATACTCCAGCAATCTCCTTTCAGTTCTTCACCTTGATATTGTGCTTAAGACTATTTGGAACAGTGTAGGATGCTGGCAAGTACCAAAACAATTAAGTAAAAAAGAAATTTGTTACTGATAGGGTAACAAATGACCCCTGTTGCAGGTGTAGCTCTGTCCCTTTATAAGCAACAGTTGTGTAAGAGGATATCTGTGGCTTGAGGGCTGTGTGTCTGTGTGATTTCAGGGTGCAGCTTAGCTTACCCACCCATGGTCTGTGACCTCACCATGAAATCTTCAACATCTACCATCTTTTAAAGAAGATAGGGCTAGGCGTGGTGGCTCATGCCTGTAATCCCAGCACTTTGGGAGGCCGAGGCGGGTGGATCACCTGAGGTTGCAAGTTTGAGACCAGCCTGACCAACATGGAAAAACCCCATCTCTACTAAAAATACAAAATTAGCTGGGTGTGGTGGTGCATACCTGTAATCCCAGCTACTCAGAAGGCTGAGGCAGGCTGAGGCAGGAGAATCGCTTGAACCTGGGAGGTGAAGGTTACTGTGAGCTGAGATTGCGCCATTGCACTCCAGCCTGGGCAACAAGAATGAAACTCCGTCTCAGAAAAAAAAAAAGAGTGAGAGAGAGAGAAGATAGGACATCTTCAGCTTTTGTACTCTCCTACCAGAGAAGATAAATGATGGTGATACTAATTTTGACAAAGAGGAGAAACTGTGTCCTCATGAACACATAACTGAAATACCTATAAAATACTGACAAAAGATGGTGAGGACTGGACTCAGTGGCTCACGCCTGTTATCCCAACACTTTGGGAGGCTGAGGTGGGAGGATCATTTGAGGCCAGAAGTTGGAGGGTGCAGTGAGCTATGAATGTGTCACTGTACTGCAGCTTGGGCGACAGAGTGAGTGAGACCTTGTCTCAGAAAAGAAAGAAAAAAAATTAGGGGAAACTGGGCAAATGCTATATAGGAACTCTCTGTACTATCTGCAACTTTTCTCTAAAATTATTCCAAGGTAAAACATTTATTTTAAAAAAAAAAAGATGATGAAGAGATAGTGGTGGAAGGAGAATCCAAATGAAATGTTGGCTTTTTACTTCTTTTTTTTTTTTGAGACGGAGTCTCGCTCATTCGCTTAGACTGGAGTGCAGTGGCGCAATCTCAGCTCACTGCAACCTCCGCCTCCCGGGTTCAAGTGATTCTCCTGCCTCAGCCTCCCCAGTAGCTGGGATTACAGGCAACTGCCATCATGCTCAGCTAATTTTTGTATTTTTGTAGAGACAGGGTTTCACCATATTGGCCAGGCTGGTCTCAAACTCCTGACCTCAAGTGACCCACCCACCTCGGCCTCCCAAAGTGCTGGGATTATAGGCGTGAGCCACCACGCCCAGCTGGCTTTTTACATTTTACATTTATATCATCTTTGTAGGAAAATGAAAATAGGGATGAACAACAATAAATAATTAAAAACACCTATAATTTATTGATACCCAGAGATGACCACTGCCAACTGCCAGACTTTTTTCTACACTATAGGTAGATAGGAAGACAGAATTTTAGAAAGTAAAAGGGGTTACAGTCTTACACGGGTTCCTTTTCTGCTTTCCTTTGCATCTAACACAACATTGTGATTACTTCTATGCCAATACATTTACATATATATCTGATAGTTCCCTGGTTAAATTTCTAGATATTTTAGGATAATTGTTTCTTATCCCTTAAATTATTAACTAATTTAATTTACATATTTTCACTGTTATAAACAATATTACATTATATATTTTTTGAAACTAAATGTTTTATGCATATCCATTAGTGTTTCTTAAAAATGGAATTGCCAAGTCAGAGGGTCTGTTTTGTTTTATTTTATTTTATTTTATTTTTTGAGACGGGGTCTTGCTCTTTTGCCCAGGCTGGAGTACAGTGGCATGATCTCAGCTCACTGCAACCTCTGCCTCCCCGGTTCAAGAGATTCTTATGCCCAGCCTCCCAAGCATCTGGGATTACAGGTGTGCACCACCCCGCCTGGCTAATTTTTTTGTATTTTTAGTAGATACAGAGTTTCACCATGTTGGCCAGGTTAGCATCTGTTCATTTTTCAGTGTTTTTTTTGTGTTTTGTTTTTGTTTTTGTTTTTTGAGATGGAGTCTCACTCTGTTGCCCAGGCTGGAGTACAGTGGCATGATCTCAGCTCACTGCAACCTCCGCCTCCTGGGTTCGAGAGATTCTTCTGCCTCAGCCTCCTCAGTAGTTGGGACTACAGGTGTGTGCTCACATGGCCAGCTAATTTTTTTTTGGTATTTTTAGTAGAGATGGGGTTTCACCATGTTGGCCAGCCTGGTCTGAAACTCCTGACCTCTAGTGATCCACCTGCCTCGGCCTCCCAAGTGCTAGGATTACAGGCGTGAGCCAGTGTGCCTGGCAAGTGTTTATTTTTTTGAACTCTCCCCAACTCTGAGTCATTCTTTTGTATCTTTACTAACTGGAGGGCAAAAAATAAAATAAAATATTTGTTTTCATTTATATTTTTTAAATGATTCAAGAGGTTTCTATTTTCTGTTTTGCTCATTTCTACTTTTGTAAATAGCCTATTTGCATGATTTTCCATTGGTGTTTTTAAAAATTGATTTGTAGGAGTCCTCTCTACTGATCTCCTTTCAGAGGCAGATCTGGAATGCTGAGGCCTCTCCCTCACCCATCTCCTTTTTCCCACTGCAGATCTTAAATCTGACCCAGGCCTTGAAAGACAACAAGAGTCCCCTGCACCTCGTCCAGATGCCACCTGTGATTGTTGAGACGGCCCGTTCCCACCAGCGGTCTTCTAGCGAGTCCTACACACAGAGCTTTCAGAGCCGGAAGCCCTTCTTTTCATGGTGGTAGCTCCAGAGGCACGCAGAGGAAATATTCTCAGAGACTGGTGGGAGGAAGCCTGGGAAGTGGGGTGCAGGAAAAGCCAGAGAAGCCAGTGGAGAGCAGCACCTTTAAGAGCCCTCCCTCTCTGCTTGCCACCCTGCTCAGGGCTTTCCCATCCACAGGGAGAAGCACAATCAGGAACAGTGAGTGCTCCTCACCCTTCTGAGTGTGGGGAGGCTGGAGCTCCATGCACATAGTCCAGATGCCTGGGAAGGAGCATCTCCCTTCCAGCATCTGCTGGTGGCAGGCTGGGACAGTCCCTTCCTTCCCTGACACCCTGCTCTATTGCAATTCCCTATTATATTCTGCATCAGAAAAACAAACAAAACAAAAACAACTTTAAATGCTTGTCGCAGAACCCTGGGTCATCTCATGTCAGAAACCTTTAATCCAGGCCTAAATTTGCATAGACCTGACATTCAGCTGCCTTGCAGTTGCTTCCTCCCATGAGCCAAGGCGGTGTCAGAGGCAACTGGATGACTCGCAGTACTACAGCACTGGGACAGACAGAAGCCACACCTTTCTTCTGGGTTTTTGGCAAGCCTCCTCCATCTCCCACCAGTGCTGTGGGCTGGCTGCAAGCCTCCAAACCGTTCTGGAAGAGAGGTTTTTGCTTTACCCCCGCCAGCACTTCCGCACACAATCATAGAGAACCTCTCTGCTCTCTGCTGGCCTATAGCTTGTGTCTTTCTCAAGCAGAGGCAGGAAGAGCTAGTCTTAGCATTTATATTTTAGTAGGAAGTTGACTCCCAGCATGTAAAAGTGATCCACGCGGCCGGAGTGTATGCTGGGAGCTAAGTGATCTATGGGTGAACATATCCCACCTTGCTTCCTGAGTCCTTGGTCCCAATCTTCTCATTTATTCCTGTCGTTTTAAGTTCCCCACCCCCCAACTATTTTGATGTAAAAGTTCAGTTTGTCTTCTGGAGTGGGTCTCTGCAAGGGTTCTGGGATGAGTCTTGGCTTCTAAGAGGACAGGCTATTAGGTTCTTGGACTTTTTTCTGTGCCACCACTGCTGCTTGGTGGAAGTCACAGAACGTGGATTCTGCCTCATAAATGGCAGTTTCCCTTTTCTCCCTGACTTGTTCTAGGTCAATTTCTCTGTCGCTTCCTGAGAAAGGCGGGACCCAAAGGACAGAGGCCTTCAGACTGTCCCAGGTCCTGCCCAGCTCAGTGCGCATCTTCTTGCTTCCATGTGTCTTTTCCCCTGCTGCCTCACTCCCCACCCCCACTTGCCAGGTGTTTGAGCCCTTTCTACACCAAAGCAAAGTATGGCCTCAGGAGGGAGTAAAAAGGGTGCCCTGTATGTCTGAGGGGCAGCTGTGTTCATGCCCTGTGCTACTGGACATTTCACAATTCTGGCACCTTGGAATTGGTCAGTCAACCTCAGAAAGAAACTATCTTGAAGGTTTGAAAAACAACCAAAGAAAGGGAGTGAGGACTATGGCTGCATGTCTACTGCTTGCCTGGCTGCAGAGCAGAGATGTGCAGCCCTCTGGTCAGCTGGTTCAGGCTGGTCTCTGCCAGTCCCCTTCCAGTCCAGCCACCAGGAGCCTAGTTGTCCCAGGCTTCCACCTGGCTGACAGGAAGAATTTCTGAGAGCCGGATGTGCATGCCCCATGGACAAAGGTACAGCTCACCTGCCTGCCCCAGCCCCAGCCCCGACAATCACATGCAGCTGACTCGGACACTGGCCTTGGGAACAATGTTTGAGGGAACACCTGCCCCCTGACTGTAGGAGCCAGAAGGGGACCCAGGTGTGCATAGTTCTCTGTAGACATTTTTACCCAAACCTGTTGGTGAAGTGCCCATCTGGTGCTCAAGGGAGCCTGGGGGTCTAACAGGGAGCCCGGCTGCCTCACCTGGCCACAGCCTCCATGCCAGATCTGCACATTTTCTTGATCCAGACCAGCTCTGTGATCAGAAGGAAATTGGGTCCAGTGTAGAAGCAAGCTGGTCCTGGGCCTGGCAGGCAAGAGTGTGGGCATCCTTTCCTGGCCTTTCTCCACTCTCCCTCAAGCCTGTGCTCAGGTTGCCTTGAATGTGGACTCTGGAAGAGCCAGGGGCCCAGAGTGCCGGGGCAGGCTTCTGGGTGGCACTCGTGGAACACCGTCCCTCTGCCAGCCATAGGCCCTGCCTCCAGTGTCAGGGAATGGAGGCTGGGCTGCGAGAGTGCTGCTGCCCCGTGTCATTCTTCTAATCCACTGTAGAAATTGTACGTAATGTATTTAAATCAACGCAAATGTATGAATAACAAATCCAGTTCTGACCTTTTTTGTCCAGTTTCTTTTGGGGGAAGGAAGACAAAGAAGGTAGGAACAGAATTTTGACGGCAAAGAAACCTGTGTTTCTACGGAGTTGCTGAGACGGGCTATTTCCCCTGAATAAAGTAAGATCCAGGCCCTCATTTCCAAAGTCCCGATGCTCTGAAAACCACAAGTATTTTCATAACCCATTTGAAACCAAACCTGACCTGAACCTGCACTGATGGGAAGCTGTTGGTAATTATGATGGGTCCCTCTTAGTGTGATTCTTTGTTGCAGAAATGTCAATATATTTTATGACATGGTTCCCTACCAGGGACACAGTATTTGCCCTGACTACTTAAGAGCCAAAAAAGTAAAAAATCTGAATTCCAAAATAATCTAGTACCAAGGGCTTGGGATAAGAAATGTGGACCTACAGGCTGGGTGCAGTGGCTCACGCCTGTAATCCCAGCACTTTGGGAGGCTGAGGTAGGCACATCGCTTAAGGTCAGGAGTTTGAGAACAGCCTGGCCAACATGGCAAAACCTCATCTCTACTAAAAACACAAAAATTAGCCGGGCGTGGTGGCACACACCTGTAATCCCAGCTACTTGGAAGGCTGAGGCAGGAGAATCGCTTGAACCCGGGAGGTGGAGGTTGCACTGAGCCGAGATCGCACTACTGCATTCCAGCCTGGAGGTAAGACTCTGTCTCAAAAATAAATAAATAAATAAATAAATAAAATAAGCAGACAATAAAATAAAAAAGAGGTGCTACCTATACTCAGGTAGTAGTGACTCCTCCTCTCGGCCACCAGAGGGCAGCCCTGCCTTGTGTACATCCCTGCCCCACTTGAAACCCTGAATAATCTGCTGGATCTGCTGTATGCTTTATAGGGCGGGTGGAGAGGGAGAAGAAAGTTAATAAGCACAGAGTGTGCTTCTCTTGAGGTGGAGCTAGAACTGCAGGAAAACCCCCTGCTTTCAAGGATTTCCAGGTCATGGGAAGCCTAGGATATAATGCAGGCAGCTTCAGGACGATTGGTCCACCTTTGGATGGTCAGCCCATAAGGATGAAGAAGCCAAATGAGGAGCTGGCACCACTAGTTTGACTGCAGATTAAGCCAATCCAAGGCCCCAGCCTACTGTGCGGGGCTCACCATGACAGTCTTTCCCTTCTGATCCTGTGGATCAGGACTGCTGCAGACTCTCCCCTCTACTCCCGATCCAACAGGCTCTGGAAAAGGAAGCTGTGGTCCAGGGGCTTGGCATGGGGGTGAAAAAGGAGAGGGAGGTGAAAAGGAGAGGAAGCCAGCCCTGATTTTTCCTTACTGGGGATACTCTTGCCCCTCCCACTCTGTTTCAGTTCCTCCCCTTCTGTGACAGACACACACTCTTGATGCAGATGTTTTTATTTGCCACTTAAACCACGGTTTCCCTGTGGACCCTGATGGTGCGGGAGTGTGGAACAGGCTGCTGGAACCATGGTTTACAGTAGTAGCAGGTAGATTAGTAGCGTGAGTGGTGAAATGCTGTGTCTGAGGGCCTGTCACTTGGCTCCCAGGGGAATATCATGCAGCCCGAGAATAGTGTTAGATTGGGAAAGACTGTGGCAGGAACAGTCACTGTCTCTCCTCATTTTGGTAAGGAATGGGTCGCACATAATGGAGAGCCCAGCAGAAGCATCCAGTCCTGTTCTGAATGGAGCAGACCAGTGGCAGCGGCCTCTTGCTTTCATTTACCCCTTTGGGCTGCTTGCCTAAAGTCTCTCTTCCTTCTTCACCTCCCCAGGCCCTTTGGCAAGAGGGAAGACACTGCCATTCCTGGCTCTTTCCCTGGATCAGTGTCTGATCTGGTGGAGGTAGCTTGTGGGGCCTGGCTTCCTCCAGTTCCGGCGGATCCTGGCACTTGTCCTCCTAGAGTGCAGATACTGCTCACTGGAGGCTGTCTCCGTGGCACTCTGTGGGTCGGCCAGTGGAGAGTGGGGCTCCAGGATTCTGCAGAGAACAAGTGTATGATTAGCCAACATCAATAGGGAGAATGGAATGGGGATTTCAAGAGATTTTTTTCATGGCAGACCATAAAACGTACGATTTGGAGCAAAATGAGACCGGGGCTCTGGTCTGGTCTTTCCTGCTCTGAGAACTGACTAGACAAAGTTTTCAGATTTCTCTGCAGTAGAAAGGGTTGGACCAGATCAGGTTGTACAAAACTCAACATTTCTTCATCCTCATCCTGTACTCATGGCAGATGTCATTAATTAGTCATGCTATTAAACTGGTTTGATAAGCAGTGACTACTAATCAACTGGAGTTAAATACAAGCTATGACACTGACTTGCCATCTCAGGACCTGATGACCTCCAAAGGCCTGTTCAGGTCTGATGTTCTGACTGTGGGCCCCAGAGAAGGCAGCAGAGAGATGAAGTGCAGAGCATCACCCATAGTGATTGGTTGAGGCCAAGTGGTTCAGCTCCATCCTTTTGGGTTCACTCTTCCTGGGCTGGCAGTGGCCTAGGCAAAGAAGTGGCCGACTAGGGAGACTGGGGAGAGATCTCAAGGTAAAAGTTTTTCAACAATTTTTAACCCATAATGCCTCGACAATACATTCCTAAGCTGTATTCTCTCTAATCCCCAGCCAAGATTTTAATTAGGCTTTTTTTTTTTTTTTTTTTAAAGAGATAGGGTCTCACTCTGTCACTCGGGCTGGAGTGCAGTGACAGGATCATAGCTTACTGCAGCCTCAAACTCCTGGCCTCAAGTGATCCTCCTACCTTACCTCAGCCCCTGGAGTAGCTCGGACTGCAGGTGCATGCCACCTGGCTAATTTTTCTTTGTGTGTGCGTGTGTGTGTGTGTGTGTGTGTGTGTGTGTGTTTTTCTTCAGAGACAGGATCTCACCATGTTGCCCAGGCTGGTAAGCTGAGAATCACAGCAAAATGAGGTGGTGCTACTAGGACTCAGGGATCTCTTTCCATGGGAGTTTACAGGGTTGTGTATGACTCCAAAAGTAACATCTGTCTTTTTTTTTTTTTCTTTTTGAGACAGAGTCTCGCTCTGTCACCCAGGTTGGAGTGCAATGGCACGATCTCGGCTCACTGAAACCTCAGCCTCCCGGGTTCAAGCAGTTCTCCTGCCTCACCCTCATGAGTAGCTGGAATTATAGGTGTGCACCACCACACCCAGCTAATTTTTGTAATTTTAGTAGAGACAGGGTTTCACCATGTTGGTCAGGCTGGTCTCAAACTCCTGACCTAGTGATCTGCCTGCCTTGGCCCCCCAAAGTGCTGGGATTACAGGCATGAAACCACCGCATCCACCGACAGCAGTCTTGTAAGTGCCAACCAAGTGATGACACTGTGTAGACCTTATAACCACCCTAGTGGTAGGCAGGCACTTTACAGTGAGGCCACTAGCTCCAGGCCACACAGTCAACACAACGGTGGAACAGGCGTTGGTGCTCTTCCCTCAGCCATCCAGTTCTAGGAACCTACCTGAGCCGGCTGCAGTGGTGTAGCGAGTGGCCCAGGGGTTTCTGCCTTGGGGGCCTCTTCCTGCGCAGCCTCTTGAGGGCCTCAGCCACACGGTGGTCCCCTGCACATTCCCAGATGATCTGTGCCCGTTCCTCGGCCAGCTGGTCCCCACTGCGTTGAAACAGGCCTTGGATCTGCAGCAGCTCGGCGTCCTGGAAGATGTTGGCTGAGGCCTGCTTGCGGCCCCGGGCCTCAGTTGGGGCCTGCCAAGGGGGTGGCTCACTGACCACCGAGGCTGGGGTACCCATTGCGGATGCTCTGAGGATGGAAAGCATGGAGACATCAGCAACTCAGCTGGTCCTTCCCAGACCTGGGGGTCCTGGCTAATCCTAGGGCTTCTGATGTTTCCATTCTCCAGGAGCTAAACTGGAGGAAGTCTCTTGCCTTAACACCACTTAAGCGCTTATGTGTCAGACACCTATATTATCTCATTTAGGATTCACAGCAACCCGTGAGGTAAGAACTATTGTTTATCCTCATTTTACAGATGAAGAAGTGCAACTCAGAGGGGTTAAATGACTTGCCAGTGTCACAAAGCCACATGCACATGCAGAGCCAGCAGTTGAACCCAGGTCTGTCTAGCTGTAAATTCCATGCAGACACCAGGATGCCCAGTAGCAGCTCAACTGTGCTGAGTACTTATACCAGGCACCTGTAAGAGCTTGCCTTTCATAGTATCAATGAGATGTAACAAGCATAACAGCCCTGTAAGGTAGGTATTTTTATCCTCCTCATTTCACAGATGAGGAATCTGAGGAAAGGTTAAGTCATCCATGGTTATGCAACTAGGATGAGAACCCAGGCCTCTCTGATGCTAAGGCCCAGGTGCTGTAGCACACAGGTAAGAGAGGAGTTGTGGAACTGGGCTACCCAGTTTGGAATCCCACTTTATCCCCCTCCACCACTTACTTGGTGGGGCATCCCCCCTGCCTCAGCTGCCTCCCATGTCAAATTATCACCTGGTACTAGCACCTACTTTATAGGATTAATTTGAAGATTGAAGGAAGACCTAAAGTATATAGAATAGTGGTCAGTGTTTTCAGTCTATAAAATTGAGACATCATCCCGCCTCCTATTTTCAAGACCTTGGGGATGAACCAAATCCATATAATTTAGTAAACATAGTATGAAATAAGTCAATCAGATCTAACCACAGTCCAGTGGACCTAATGAGCCAGAGATGGAGGCAGAAGAGGAGGCTGCAAGGGTTAGAATATACTGTCAAGGGCAGAGGCTGAAATTTATAAGAACAATAGAAGTTAGGCTCTGTGTCAATGTCTCCCATCATATCCAGGAAGTCAAAATTAAATGATCTCCTTTGATTCTAGATAGTCCACTTTGAATAATAAGGGCCTAAGAAGCTTACCCACCACATCCTTGTCTCCAGCACAGCCTGGAAACAAGACTGGCATTACACAGAACAGGTTTCGAGTCCCAACTCTGACACCTTAAGCAAGTTACCCAACCTCCTCTCTGAGCCTGTCTCCTTAAATGTCAAATGGGGATAAGATTACCCACTTCTTAGGGTTATAGTAAGGATTAAATGAGCCTAGTATATCAGTTACCCAATAAGAGCTATAGTTGGCCCTCAGCATCTGTGGGTTCTACATCCAGGGATTCAGCCAACCTTGGATAAATAAAAAATTTAAAAATACAATGATATGGCTGGGCATGGTGGCTTACACCTGTAATCCCAGCACTTTGGGAGGTAAGGCGGGCAGATCACCTGAGGTTGGGAGTTCAAGACCAGCCTGACCAACATTGAGAAACTCTGTCTAAAAATACAAAATTAGCGGGGAGTGGTGGCGGGTGCCTTTAATCCCAGCTACTCAGGAGGCTGAGGCAGGAGAATCACTTGAACCCAGGAAGCGGAGGTTGCGGTGAGCCGAGATCGCACCATTTCACTCCAGCCTGGGCAACAAGAGCAAAACTCTGTCTCAAAAAAAAAAGAATACAATGATACAACAATAAAAAAAATAAAAAATGGATTCATTGTAACTACAGAGCATTCACATTGTATTAGGTATTATAAGTACCCTAGAGATGATTTCAAGCATGCAGGAGGATGTGCACAGTCTATACACAAACATGATATTTTATGTAAGTGACTCAAGCATCCCACGGAGGAGCCTGGAACCACCCTCCATGGATACTGAGGAATTTGTAAATGCAAATCCTCCTCTGTTGGCCTCTGTGACCTTTGTACCTGAGTCAGGGGTATAGGTGAACCCTGCTTTCCTCCAAGCTGTGTGGCCACAGCCAGCTGATGACAGCCCTGCGCTCTCACCCCTTTCCCAGCCCCAGGCCTTTTGGGGAGAGGAGGAGCAGGTCCTGCTGCTTTCCCAGGGCCTGGCTGCCTGAGTCAGACCTCATTCCACAGCCAGCTACAGAGACAGCAATCAACAGCAACCAGCTTCCAAAGGGGGAAAAGGAACATTAAAATATGTTTAAATTAAAATATTTATATGCTCATCATAAGAGGCAAACAGTACAAAACCTTATATATAAAAGCTTTTCTAATTTCCTATCAACCCACTTGCAGAAGAAATCCTTCCCCTAACCTGCCTTTTGTTCTCTGTAAGGGTTTGAATTATCTCCGCCCCACTCATACTCCCAAAATATGACTCCCTCCCTTGCCCTGGCTTTCCCCGCTCCTCACCTCAATAGTCACCCTCATTATTCCAATCATTTCTATGCTCACTTTGTCCCAGTTTCCAGGCCTTCTATCATAAAAACTCCACCCTGTTTTCAAAAGATTTAACAACTAAAATAAAGCTGTAGAAGACTTCCAGATGAGTTAACATCATGAAAATTGTACTTTTTATCTGGAAAACGGGAATTTAAAAATCTGCCCCTTCTTAGGTGCTATTACAAAAATCCAGTTAAAATCTAATCTATGTGGTAATTAAGCCCCCAGAGCTGGATGACATAAACACACTGTGACAAGAAGACAATAGTCAGGCCGGGCGCGATGGCTCACGCCTGTAATCCCAGCACTTGGGGAGGCCGAGGCGGGCGGATCACAAGGTCAGGAGATCAAGACCACCCTGGCTAACATGGTGAAACCCCGTCTCTACTAAAAATACAAAAAATTAGCCGGGTGTGGTGGTGGGCACCTGTAGTCCCAGCTACTCAGGAGGCTGAGGCAGGAGAATGGTGTGAACCAGGGAGGCAGAGCTTGCAGTGAGCCGAGATCGCGCCACTGCACTCCAGCCTAGGCGGCAGAGTGAGACTCCATCTCAAAAAAACAAAAAAGACAACAGTCACCAGGTAACACTTCTAGGCTGATAAAGAGAAATAAAAGCTAACTATGGGATATTTACTCTGGATGAGGCAATATGGATGATATCCTTTCATCCTCAAAACAATTCTAGGAGTTAGGGACTGTTATCCCATTTCACAGGGAAGTAAAGGGAAGCTGAGATGCAAGTATGACTACCAGTGGCTCAGCCGAGGCCAGAGGTGGTTGAAATGACTGCAGCCATGCTTTTATTTTTATTATTACATATATTTTTGAGAGCGAGTTTTGCTATTGTTGCCCAAGCTGGAGTGCAGTGGTACAGTCTCAGCTCACTGCAACCTCCACCTCCCAAGTTCAAGCGATTCTCCTGCCTCAGCCTCCTGCGTAGCTGGAATTACAGGCATCCCCCACCACTCCTGGCTAATTCTTTGTGTTTTTAGTAAAGACGGGGTTTCACCATGTTGGTCAGGCTGGTCTTGAACTCCTGACCTCAGGTGATCCCCCCGCCTTGGCCTCTCAAAGTGTTGTGATTACAGGCTTGAGCCACTGAGCCCGGTCAGCCCACGCTTCTAAACCCCTGAGCTGGCTTCACAGCCAGGCAGCTTAAAGAACACTTCATGTTTCTATGAAGAGTGCTTTCCTATTCCCACCTAATTCATGAAGGGGAAATCCTGCCAATGGAAAGGGAAGGACAATGAATTATCCCACCTGGTGGAGGCAGGGGTGGAGCTGTGGAATTGTGTTAGTCTGTTCACTAGGGTCTGGGCTCTTTCCTGGGTGACAGTTAGCCCAGCCTTGAGCTGTAGCACTCTAAAGAGGAAGAGCCCAGCTTCCACAGAAGAAATCAAGAACTGCAACCCAGCGCAGTACACAGAGCCCTGGCTTATGACTCAGAGGAGTGGGTTCAAGCCCTACTTCTGCCACTTACTGGCTGAAAGGCCTCAGGCAATTCACATCCCCTCTGTGGGTCAGTTTCCCTGTTACTGCTATAAGAACAGCTTGATGTTGATGGCTTCTGAGGGCCTGCACAGTGCTGGGAGTCAACAATTCCATGTGCAGGTAAGTCTGTACAGAAGGAGGAATGGAGCTACTTGTCTGCCAAAGCTAGGGGCAACATGTGTGGACAGGTCTGGCTAACTGGGTGCTAGGAAACTCCCCGGCCAGTAGCTCCCTTTCTCCTCCCTACTCTATGCTGTTTTGCTGCAGTGGGCCCTGGGGTTAGGATCTGGTAGAAAACAGAACTCACAGCTCTAAAGCTCCCTAGTGACCTCAGCTGGCTATGACCAAGCCTGGGGCAGAGGCCTAGGCTGGTCTGGGGTGGTAGGAGAAAGGGTGATATCCGGCCTCACCTCCCCAGGGAAAGAAGGGCAATAAGGATCATGTAGCAGCAGCTGCCTCAGGGAGGAAATGGCTTGGAGCCTGACTTCCCAGCAACCTCTCCCAGGACAGCAAGGCTTTGACTACAGCTTCAGTGAGCTGCGTTACAAACATACCAAGAAACCCTTGCAGAGAGTCTGAGCCTCCAGCCTCAACCATACCCTCCATGAACCTTGGGGAGGGCTTAGCACCTTCAGATTTTGAGGCCCCTCACTCTTTTTTGTTTGTTTAGTTTTTGTTTTTTTTTTTTTTCTGAGGCAGAGTCTCACTCTGTCACCCAGGCTGGAGTGCAGTGGTGCAAATCTCAGCTCACTGCAACCTCCGCCTCCAAGGTTCAAGCAATTTTCTTGCCTCAACATCCCAAGTAGCTGGGATTACAGGTGCCCGCCACCACGGCTGACTAATTTTTGTATTTTTAGTAGAGACAAGGTTTCACCATGTTGGCCAGGCTGGTCTTGAACTCCTGACCTCAAGTGATCCACCCACCTCATCCTCCCAGGGTGTTGGGAATACAGGTGTGAGCCACCACCACCGGCTGAGACCCCTCACTCTTGGCTCTGCCTCTTATTCTGGGATTCAGACAGCAGAGTGAGGCTGGGAATAAAACTAGGCAGATTCCAGGTAGGATTAGATGGTAAGTTTTGGGAAAACCGATGAAATGGCGAATCAGAACACTTTTATTATCAAAAGAAACTTCCTGCCTCATTCAATGTGTTCAATAGTTATTTTCCCTCCAATTTCCTGGAGAAGACCTTAGTCCAGGAAAAGTCAGTGTATACTTGAACAATAGTACTTTTGAAAACTAGAAAATGAAACCATGGGGCTATTAGATTACAAATGGACCTTTCATTTCAAAGCTGACATAAAAGAAGATAAGTATGGGTCTGTGTACAAAGACCAATTGCAAAATACTTCAATTTGACACAAACTAGGTTGAAAATGAACCCCAAAGGAAATACCAAACGTTGAAAATGACAAAGTTCAACTTGTTTTGAAACAGGCAGTAAGTGAAGAACTGTGGAACCCTAACAAAGAAATATATTTAAAAAGTGACTCACCATGCAATGAATTTGCAATATATAAATATGGTGTGCAATTGAGCACCCTTTGCAGTATACGAAGTTCAGTTCAGACAGCTATTCTAGGAGAGTATCTCACTGTAGTCCAGGGAGGCCCAGGTAACCACGAGAGGCAGAACACGTTTGGGTGAGCTGGCATCTCCTAGGTTCTCACGCAGGAGGAGGCCCCCTTCCAATAACCCAGGTGATAGCAATAATCTCTGTAATCAGGGGCCTAGGGGCTCTTAGAAAAATTACTGGAGGCTCTGGCCCAAGACCCTAATCAACACTTGGGGCCCTGGCCTGCTACCCTACACAGACATGCCACTGGACAGCAGCCAAAATCTGTGACTCCTCAAATGGGAAGCCCAGTTCAAATGGCTGTGTGGGCTTCCCCACCAGCAGGGCCTAGCCTCAGGGAGGTATGCCTAGAGAACTGGATATACTTTGGCCTCCAAATCTGTGCCCCTGGAGGTGGAGAAAGGAACTGGGCCCTTTCCCCAGACCAGTTCTCATATATGACCTGAAAATAAACTGTTACTAGATCTGGGGATAACCCTTTCAAGAGTTCTAGAACCCTGAATTCTGGCTGTGCTGCTAACTGGGTGACCTTGGATAAGTCTCAGTTTCCCCTGCCACAAGTTGATCATCATCAAAATAGTGAGTATAAGGCCGGGCCCGGTGGCTCATGCCTATAATCCCAGCACTTTGGGAGGCTGAGGTGGGAGGATCGCTTGAGCCCAGGAGTTTGAGACCAGCCTGGTCAACATAGCAAGACTGCCTCTACAAAATTTTAAATCAGCTTTTAAAAAGAAATAGAATAAATAACCCTTAGCAGGAAAAGGGAGATTAAGTTTGCGAGGGCATTCCTTCTAGTACCTGGTATACCACAGACATTCCACGTATGCTGGTTGAATGAATAAATGATGAAGGGAAAGGCTACCTGACTACCAGAGGCTATAGAATCATTGTCATTTTCATCATCACAGCCATCAGCAAATCTGTGTACTTTTAAGTCATAGCTTTATGATTAAAATCATAGAGGCAGCTTGTTCAGTGTCAAGCACAGAACAGAGCACGTTCAGATGGGTGCTTTCTCTCCTCCTCACATGAGGTGGCACTATTGTTACACCCATTTTACAGATGAGAACACTACACCCAAAGTCACACAGCTGGCAGGTGATGGAAGGCTGGGACATGAACCCAGGCAGTCTGACCCCAGCACCCGGGCTCTCAAGCCACTGTTATTTTTGTTCCTGCCAGATGGCTGAGGAGGTCTTCTGGGGAAGGTCAGACCCAGAAGCCTTTCGGAAGCTATCTGCTTCTGTAGATTGTGGAAGGCACAGGGATCCAAAGTCAGGACTCCCAAGCCAGCCTGTGCCCTCTGCACTCCACTGCCCGGTGGAGAATTGGAGAAGGTACTCACCACGCTGAAGGGCAGCTCTGACAGACCTCAAATGGGGATGGGGCAAGCTAAGATGCGCCCACTCCAACCTCTTCCACAGCCTTCAGAAAGGGCGGGCGCAGCTCTGAGCTTCCTGCTGCGAAAATGCTTCCAGGGCCAGTCGGTGATCACGGGCAGCACAAGAGCGTGGCAGAGGGTATCCTGGCCGAGGTCCTAAAGCGCCATCTCCAGCACGAGGAGGCCCCGGGGCTCCGACGTGGCCGCTTCGCAGAACGACGGGGCCCTAAGTGGATCTGGCGGTTGCGTCCCGGTAGCACCCCGGCTGCCTGTTGCCCTCCGGCTCCCACGGAAGCGCCGAGCTGGGCCGCCGACCTAAGTACCTGGTTGCTCGAGGCAGGCCGCACGAAGCTCCAAACTGGTCCGGACCACCTGGGTCACAGCCGCGGTTCCCGGGAGAAAGCGCTCCCCAAGCCCGGAACAACCAATCCTCGGCCCGAGCCGGGTGTGAGCTCCCAGGCGAGCCTTCCAAACCCAAGGTGGAGTGCCGTGCGCCAATCATAGGCGGGAGACGGGGAGGGGGCGTGTCCAGCCCCGCCCCCCGCCTCTGCTGGCCTGGAAAGCAGAGTTGAGAAGCTTCCTAGAACCTCATCAGCGGCGGAGCGGCGGAGAGGCGGGGAGGGGGCGTGTCCACCCGGGCCCTGGCCACCGCCCTCACCGCCCTAGCGCGGCGCCGGAGGCGCCCAGTTCATTGACGTCAGTCCCCAGGGCCAGCGCGGTTTTGCAGGCGCGGGCGCCGGGCGGGGCTGCATTCCTGCCCCAGGGTGCGGCGGCAGCTGTCCCTGTAGGGTACACGTGACGGTGCCCCTTCTCCTGGGCCCAAGGCCAGCGCGCACGGCACCGACTGCCTTACGGCGCGTGGCCCTCTGCAGATCCTCAGATTCTGCCTTTCAACTTCCCTCCCAGCCCACCGTTTGGCTCCGACTTTGGAGAGGAAGGGGCAGTCTGCTGCGGTCAGACCTTGGGCTTCAAAGCCAGAAAGTCGTGGGTTCAAATATTAGGTCGTTTGTGCGACTTTGGGCCGGTTACCTAAACAAGACAGTATTTTAAAGTTTGTATTCATTCGGAAATGTTCGTTAGTGACCTATGCTGTCTGAGTTCCCTGATAGGCAGTAAACAAGAGAGACGGAAAGACCTATAGTCCTTGTCCTGGGGAGTCTACAGCCTAGTAAGGGAGGCAGGCGGTAAACAACCTAAAACATGGAATATGTGATTACAATTGTGATCAATGTTATGGCTATAAGAGAATAATTATGGAGGAACCTAAGCTTCCTCTGGGAGGTTCAGGAGGGCTGAAGAAGCAACATTTAAGCTGAGATATAAAGAAGAGTTGAAATTGGCCAAATGAAGAGGAGTGGGTCTGGGGAAACTGCTTTAAGGAAAGAGGGAAAGGCATTTGGTTGGGCCAGGAGGTAGCTTGGCTCCGGAGGAATTAAATGCGACCCGGAGTAAGGCTAACAAGAGAGAGCACGATGGGAAACAGAAGGCAGAGGCAGGCAGAGAAGGTTCCATGTGATCCTCGCAGGGGTTTAAACAGGGAATGGCATTATATGTACTGTGTTTATGTAACGGGAATTTTATAGTACTTACCACGTACCAGTAGTGTCAGTCAGCACTTTGCAAATTTTATCCTCATGACAAGTTTGTGTTTTTAGAAGGTCACTCTGGCTGCAGCTTGGAACTTGGATTGGAGGGGCAGGAGTGGATGCAGGGTGTCCAGTGGGCCTCTAATAAATGCTTGTTTTGTCCTTGGACGATGAGGTGTTCGTGCACTTGTTCAGCAATGCTCAGGAAAGGCTCTTGGGTCTCCCTGACTTCCTTTTTACATCATAACTGACCTCTTATACATTTAAGCTTGATTTTTCTTCTGTAAAAGTTCTGGGTGGGAAGGGGAAGAGCCAGCACGTGGGGATTTGTGAATTCCTTGTTGCAGGGTGAAGGGGATGTTAGGGAGCTATTCGTCCTCACCCCATGATCTCCAGTTCCTCTCTCTGTCCTTCTGCACAAAAATAGCATCGGTAAGTGTTGTTGTGCTGTGGCTAAAAGGGTTTTTTGTTCTGTTTTGTTTTTTTGAGTCAGAGTCTCACTCTGTTGCCCAAACTGGAGTGCAGTGGCACCACCTCAGCTCACTGCATCCTCTGCCCCCTGGGTTCAAGCGATTCTCCTGCCTCAGCCTCCTGAGTAGCTGGGACTACAGGCGTGTGCTACCACACCTGGCTAATTTTTGTATTTTTAGTAGAGATGGGGTTTCACCATGTTGGCCAGACTGGTCTTGAACTCCTGACCTCAGGTAATCCACCTGCCTCAGCCTCCTAAAGTGCTGGGATTACAGGCGTGAGCCACCATGCCCGGCTGCTAAAAGGTTTTTTGTTGTTTTTTTTTTTTGAGATGGAATCTCACTCTGTTGTCAGGCTGGAGTGCAGTGGCACGATCTCGGCTCACTGCAACCTCTGCCTCCTGGGTTCAAGCGATTCTCCTGCTTCAGCCTCCTGAGTAGCTGGGATTACAAGCACATGCCACCACACCCGGCTAATTTTTGTATTTTTAGTAGAGGCGGGGTTTCACCACGTTGGCCAGGATGGTCTCAATCTATTGATCTCATGATCCTCCCACCTCGGCCTCCCAAAGTGTTGGGATTACAGGCATGAGCCACAGCGCCTGGCCCGTTAAAAAGGTTTTTACAGTGGCTTCTCTTCACCTTTCCTCAAGCCCTGGGGAAGTGTTGAAAAAAACAAAGAAATCAGCAATGTTCATCTCCAGTGGAAAGTATTGGTGCAGAGACTTTCAGCCAACTACTTGGCTAAGGAGGGGACTGTGCAGGCTCCTGAACCAAAGGCTGAGCTTCTGAGCCAGTGACTCCCACTGACCCATTCTAACGAATAGGGAAGCCAGACTCTTGGCATATCGGTGCTGGGTGAACCTAGGAATTCTGATGCCACGAGCTTAGATGAGCATCCCGAGGTAGGAATTGGGAACTTGTGGTTTCTGGGTCAGATGTGACTAAGGCTGGGTGGAGCGTATCTGGTATCTCCAAACATTTTTGCAGGCATGTGACCATGTACTTACAATGGAACCATTTCTATTGTTACAGCTTTGTGATTCAACACTTTCGGCGAGAAGATGGGGCACTCCACAGTTGTGTGGGCCATGTAAGCCTCACCAGAAGTGGAGTCATCTGAGACTCACAGAATGGTGCTGGAGACAGTAATCACCCCAGACAGGGCCCTGTTTAGAGAAAGTCAACTCTGGGGAATGGAAATCTCATGAAATTCAGGCCCAAACTTGATTTTACCCAAGGCCTAGATTAAAGTGAGTTTAGTGAGGAACTCCTTTCAGGCATAAAATTTAAGAGGGCACCAAAAAACTCAGGAAATCCAAGATAAATAATATCTTAACACAACATTTTTTAAAATCAAAATTAATGCAAAAAATCCATGATGAACAGAATATCAACATTTAAAATATAGGCGGGCTATTGTTTATGACCTTGCTTTATTTTGCAATGGGAACAGTCACTACCAATGAGGCTTTATGAGAGTTGACAATAACGTGTGAACAGATTGAATAACATGGAACTTTATATGCAGTCATTTTTTTATTGGAATGCTTTCATCCACTTTTTCTATTTGGTTCAAAATATGGAAGGTGAGTGCATATAGGACATATATTTTTTCTTTTGTCTTGGGCCCAAATATGGTTCAACTCAGTACTGGTTTTTACCCTCAAAGGAAGTAAAGTCTAAGAAGGGAATTCTAACTGTTTTACCTTAAGCAAATTAGTTAATTCCTCTGCCTATTTTCTTATCTTTTTTTTTTTTTTTTTTAAGACAGGTCATGCTCTGTCACCAGGCTGGAGTGCAGTGGCCCAATCTCAGCTCACTTCAACCTCCGCCTCCCGGATTCAAGCAATTCTCCTGCCTCAGCCTCCTGAGCAGCTGGGACTACAGGTGTGCGCCACCACGCCCGGCTAATGTTTGTATTTTTAGTAGAGACGGGTTTCATTATGTTGGCCAGAATGGTCTCTATCTCTTGACCTCGTGATCTGCCCGCCTCGGCCTCCCAAAGTGCTGGGATTACAGACATGAGCCACCCAGCCTGGCCTATTTTTCTTGTCTTTAAAATGAGAATAATCACACCACTTTTCAGTGTTGCTGTGAAGACAACTTGAGGTACTATAGGCTGAGTTCTTAATATACACCTTGCTATAGACACTAAACCAGCACTGGACTCCTTCCCTCTTTCTGTCCTGCAAGAATGGTTCCTTAATGGGGCTGACACTTATTCCCATGGGTTTCTTATTGCTATTTGTCCTGTTCTGGGCAAAGTGGAGAGAAGTTTTACACTTAACTGACATGCAACAGTGCAACTTTTGAATTAATTCTGATTTTCTTGATTAATAATCATGGACATTCTAAACTTTTTAATAAAGTCCCTTCTGCTTACAACATTACATAAGGCAACTAGACTATAGCCCGCTTCTATCAACTGACTATCTGGACAGGCCAAAAATAGCAAAGTCCTTATAGAAAAATGGTACATGCCAGGCACGGTGGCTCACACCTGCCTGTAATCCCAGCACTTTGGGAGGCCGAGGTGGGTGGATCACGAGGTCAGCAGTTCAAGACCAGCCTGACCAACGGGTGAAACCCTGTCTCTACTAAAAATACAAAAAAATTAGCTGGGTGTGGTGGCGGGCGCCTGTAATCCCAGCTACTTGGGAGGCTGAGGCAGGAGAATCACTTGAAACTGAAAGGCTGAGGTTGCAGTGAGCCAAGATTGCACCACTGCACTCTAGACTGGGCAACGGCAGCAAAACTCCATCTCCAAAAAAGAAAAAAAGAAAAAGAAAAGAAAAGAAAAAAGAAAAATGGTACATTATAGAAGCACTAAAAAAGTACACTATTCATGTAGATTAGAATTAAAGGTCAGTATTGTGTCAGCCTACTGTAACAAAATACCATAGACTGGGTGGCTTAAACAACATTTATTTTCTCACAGCTTTGAAGGCTGGGAAGTCCAAGCTTAAGATGCCAGCCAATTCAACTTCTGGCGAGGGCTCTCTTCTTGGCTTGTAGATGGCCACCTTCTCACTGTGTCCTCACATGCTGAAAGAGAGACAGAGAGAGCATATGCGAGTGAGCTTTGGGGTCTCTTCTTTTCTTACAAGGACATGCATCCTTATCTTTTCTTTTCTTTTTTTTTTTTTTGAGACAGAGTCTTGCTCTGTTGCCTAGCCTAGAGTGTAGTGGTGAGATCTCGGTCACTGCGACCTCTGCCTCCCTGGTTCAAGTGATTCTCCTGCCTCAGCCTCCCAAGTAGCTGTGATTACAGAGGCATGCCACCATGTCCTGCTAATTTTGTATTTTTAGTAGAGACGGTGTTTCACCATGTTGGCCAGGCTGGTTTCGAACTCCTTTCCTCAAGTGATCCATCCGCCCACCCCCGCCTCCCAAATTGCTGAGATTACAGGTGTGAGCCACTGCTCCTGAAAAAGGACACTAATCCTATTGAATCAGGGCTTCACCCTTACGACCCTGTTTAATCTTAATTACTTCCTTATTCCCAGTGGAGTCACACTGGAGGTTAGGGCTTCAACATATGAATTTTGAGGGGACACAATTCAATCCATAGCTAGTATGAACTCATGGTTTTAAGATATAGATAAATAGATACAAAAATAAATACAACTGGGTGCAGTGGCTCATGTCTGTAATCCCAGCCACTCAGGAGGCTGAGGTGGGAGAATTGCTTAAGCCCAGAAGTTTGAGGCTGCAATGAGCTATGGTTGTGCCACTGCACTCTACCCTGGGTGACAGAATAAGACCCTGTCTCTAAAAATAAATAAAGCCATAAATGTGTGTGTGTGTGTGTATATATATTCACATACATGTACATATATGCATATGTATGTATATGAACAATCACATTCACACACACATATACTCCCCAGCTCTGTTGGTAAAGAAGGCCTAGAAACAGTGATAGTGTAGTGGGAATAACCACACTTAGCACCCAGATACTGACTTCTCAGTAACCATTCTCTACAAAAAGGGACTATGGATCCTTGGAGAAATGGTTGACTCTAGAATGAAGTTGAGAAAATTCAAGATGAATGAACCTGGAACATCTTGTTGTGCCAGAAAGTAAGGAGGTTCTCAAATAATAATGGAGACATGTCAAAGGACCAGGAGTCAGGTTAAAAGGGCTCCCACTGGCCAAAGTGGGGCAATTAGGCATCAAAATAAAATATAACAGTAATAAATTATAATGTAATAAAATAAGAATGTTTAAGTCCACATTAATATCAATCAGTAAATTAAAAGGAGAAAGAAGAAAGCTCTTCCTTACAGTAGAATGCTCACTCATAAATGTAGAAGGAATGACATAGTTAGAAAATCATCAGTGGTTACTAGAATTAGTGGGTGAAAGTTTACTGATTAACAGGATACTTATATAGTCTAAAAAGTATCTCTTCACAAATTACTTATTAATTCTAAAGAAAAAAATAGTGACTAGAGTGGAGAGACCTAGCAGACACCAAGTTAATCAAAGATCAAAGTTAACATCACCAATGCTGGGGCAAATGATCATAACATGCCTCCTGATACAATGCACTGGGAAAGACACAGCACCACTTCTGTGATACACCTGCTAAAAAATACATAATCAGTCAGGCTGGGTGTGGTGGCTCACGCCTGTAATCCCAACACTTTGGGAGGCCGAGGCAGGTGGATCACAAGGTCTGGAGTTTGAGACTATCCTGGCCAACATGGAGAAACCCCATCTCTACTGAAAATACAAAAAATGATCCCAGCGTGGTGGCGGGTGCCTGTAGTCCCAGCTACTCGGGAGGCTGAGGCAGGTGAATCACTTGAACCCCGGGAGGCGGAGGTTGCAGTGAGCCCAGATCGCGCCACTGCACTCCAGCCTGGGCAACAGAGCAAGACTCCGTCTAAACAAACAAACAAACAAACAAACCATAAACAGTCTGGATCAAATCAGAAGGAAACATCAGACAAATCCAAAGTGAATGATAGTCTATAAAAGAACTGACCAGGTGGCCAGTCATGGTGGCTCATGCCTGTAATCTCAGCACTTTGGGAGGCCAAGGAGGGCAGATCACCTAAGGTCAGGAGTTCGAGACCAGCCTGGCTAACATGGTGAAACCCTGTTTCTACTAAACATACAAAAAATTACCCGGGTATGGTGGCGCATGCCTGTAATCCCAGCTACTGAGGAGGCTGAGGCAGGATGATAGCTTGAACCTGGGAGGCTGAAGTTGCAGTGAGCTGGGATTGCACCACTGCACTCCAGCTTGGACAACAAGAGCAAAGCTCCATCTCAAAAAAAAAAAAAAAAGGCCGGGCGCAGTGGCTCAAGCCTGTAATCCCAGCACTTTGGGAGGCCGAGACGGGCGGATCACGAGGTCAGGAGATCGAGACCATCCTGGCTAACACGGTGAAACCCCGTCTCTACTAAAAAAATACAAAAAACTAGCGGGGCGAGGTGGCGGCGCCTGTAGTCCCAGCTACTCGGGAGGCTGAGGCAGGAGAATGGCGTGAACCCGGGAGGAGGAGCTTGCAGTGAGCTGAGATCCGGCCACTGCACTCCAGCCCGGGCGACAGAGCGAGACTGCGTCTCAAAAAAAAAAAAAAAAAAAAAAAAGAACTGGCCGGGCACAATGACTCATGCCTGCAATTCTAGCACATTGGAAGTCTGAGGCAAGAGGATTGCTTGAAGTCAGGGCTTCGAGACCAGCCTGGGCAATATAGCCAGACCCTGTCTCTAATAAATAAATAAATAAATAAATAAATAAATACAAAAGAACTGGCCTGTATTCCTCAAAAGTGTCGAGGTCAAGAAAAACAAAGGAAGATTGAGGAATAGTTCCAGATTGAAGGAAACTAAAAAGACATGAAAAGTAAATGTAATGTATGATCCTAGACTGGGCTGGGCAAAAAGAAATAGCAATAAGAGACATTATTTGACAATTGTTGAAATTTGTACATGGACTGTGAGAGAGTATTATATCAATTGAAATCTTCTGATTTTGATAATCATGCTGAAGTTCTGCAAGGGAATGCCCTTGTTCTTAGGAAATACACATTGAAGTAGTTGGAGTTAAAGGACAGGATGTTTCCAATTCAGTCTCAAGTGGTTCAGAATGAAAGACAGCCTGCTCTGAAAGAGAAAGGGAAAGAGAGAGAGTATCAGAACAACAGTCACATGGAAATTCCTTGCATCATTCTTACAACACTTTTGTAAATTTAAAATTATATTGGCCGGGCACGGTGGCTTACACCTGTAATCCTAGCACTTTGGGAGGCCAGGGCAGGTGGATCACCTAAGGTCAGGAGTTCAAGACCAACCTGGCCAACATGGTGAAACCCTGTCTCTACTAATAATACAAAAATTAGCCAGGCATGGTGGGGCACACCTGCAATCCCAGCTACTGGGGAGGCTGAGGCAGAAGAATCACTTGAACCCAGGAGGTGGAGGTTGCAGTGAGCCAAGATTGCGCCATTGCACTCTAGCAAGGGCAACACGAGTGAAACTCTGTCAAGAAAGAAAGAAAGAAAGAGAGAGAGAGAGGGAGGGAGGGAGGGAGGAAGGGAGGGAGGAAGGAAGGAAGGAAGGGAAAAGAAAGGAAGAAAGAAATTAGATCAAAATTAAAAGCAACCAAAAATACACCAGTCAGTCAAATAAGTGTTTACTAGCAAACCAGGGTTAAGCAATATGGCAAGCAGAGAAACAATTATTAAGCAGCATCTACTGATTATATATAAATATAATATAAATGCACACTTTAACAATAGTAATTCCTCCAATCCATGAGCTTGGGATATCTTTCTACTTATTTATGTATCTTCAATTTATTTGTTTATTTATTTTTGAAAACAAGGGAATTGGAGGACATTATGCTAAATAAGGTAAGCCAGCCACAGAAAGGCAAATATTACACTTATATGTGGAATCCAAAATAGTTGAAGTTAAAGAAACAGAGAGTAGAGGAATGGTGTTGCCAGCACCTAGGGAGTGGTGGAATGCGAAGGTGTTAGTCAAAAGTACAAGCTTTCAGTTATAAGATGAATAAGTTCTGAGATCTAATGTACAGTATGGCAATTATACTTAATAATAATAGTATATACTTGAAATTTGCTAGGGGAATAGATCCTAAATGTTCACATCACCCATACACACAAAAAGGTAACTATGTCAGGTGACAAGTATGTTAATTAGCTTAATTGTGAGAAACATTACACAAGGTATATTTATAAGGTATTGAAACACCATGTTGTAACCTTAAATATATACAATATTCTATTTTTTTCTTTTCTTTTTTTTTTCTTGAGACAGAGTCTTGCTCTGTTGCCCAGGCTGGAGTGCAGTGGCGTGATCTCGGCTTACTGCAAGCTCTGCCTCCCAGGTTCATGCCATTCTCCTGCCTCAGCCTCCCAAGTAGCTGGGACGACAGGTGCCCACCACCATGCCCGGCTAATTTTTAAAATATTTTTAGTAGAGACGGAGTTTCACTGTGTTAGCCAGGATAGTCTCAATCTCCTGACCTCGTGATCTGCCTTCCTTGGCCTCCCAAAGAGCTGGGATTACAGGCATGAGCCACCGTACCCAGCCACTTTTTTTCTTTTTTTTGAGACAGAGTTTTGCTGTTGTTGCCCAGGCTGGAGTACAATGGCGCGATCTTAGCTCACTGCAACCTCCGCCACCCGGGTTCAAGCATTCTCCTGCCTCAGCCCCCTGAGTAGCTAAGATTACAGTTGCCCACCACCACGCCCAGCTAATTGTTTTGTGTTTTTAGAGGATACGGGGTTTCACCATGTTGATTCTGTTTGTCAATCACACCTCAGTAAAGCTGGGGGAAATAAATACATAAATCATATGTAAATTGCTTCAGGTCAGGAGTTCTCTGTTAGAAGACGGAGAACACGTACATCATCAGGATGCTTTTGACTTCAAGTAACAGAAAACCCAACATCATCACTCAAGGTTCTGGCAGGAAACATTCTTTTTGTTGTTGTTGTTGTTGTTGTTGTTGTTGTTGAGACGGAGTCTCGCTCTGTCGCCCAGGCTGGAGTGCAGTGGCCGGATCTCAGCTCACTGCAAGCTCCGCCTCCCGGGTTTACGCCATTCTCTCGCCTCAGCCTCCCGAGTAGCTGGGACTACAGGCGCCCGCCATCTCGCCCGGCTAATTATTTGTATTTTTTTTAGTAGAGACGGGGTTTCACCGTGTTAGCCAGGATGGTCTCGATCTCCTGACCTCGTGATCCGCCCGTCTCGGCCTCCCAAAGTGCTGGGATTACAGGCTTGAGCCACCGCGCCCGGCCCTGGCAGGAAACATTCTAACTTATTTCTCTCCCTCCTGTCTCTTGTGGGTGTGTTTTATTGGCCAAACCCAGTTGAAAGCCAGAGGAGAAGGGAAGTCCCTGATGTAACTGAAGTGAGTCAGCCCCCAGGGCAAGAGCAGAGTGGAAAAATGGCAGAAAGTAGATCAAGAGGGGGTAAACAGAAGATATTGCGCTAATTAAACTGAATTACACAGGAGAAGCTTATTCTCATACATATCATGAAGTCCAGATGCAGGGAGATTACTGGAACGGGTCATTCAGCAGGGCGATGGTGTCATTCATTTTTCTGCTCTGCTTACTCAACACATGGGCAGTATCTCTCCTCATGGACCCAAGAGGGCTGCAGCAGTTCTGTGAGTAAAATTCAACCAGAACTATATTCATTCCCACGCATTCCTTTCTTTAAGAAAGTGACTACTACAAAGAAAAATAATACCCAGAAATTAACCGAAGAAGTGAAAGATTTCTACAATGAAAATTGTGAAACATTGATGCAAGAAATTGAAGAGGACACAGAAAACTGGAAAGTGATTCGCTGTTCATGGATTGAAAGAATCGTTATTGTTCAAATGTCCATACTGCTTAAAGCAATCTACAGATTTAATGCAATCCCGATCAATCAAAATACCAATGACATTCTTCACAGCATTAGAAAAAAACCATGGGAGGCTGAGGCAGGAGAATAGCTTGAACCAGGGATGCGGAGTTTGCAGTGAGCCAAGATCACTCCACTGCACTCCAGCCTGGGCAGCAGAGCGAGACTCCATCTCAAAAAAAAGAAAACAAAGAAAAACCCTAAAATTTAAACGGAACCACAAAAGACCCAGAATAGCTGAACCATAAAGCCTCACATAAAGCCACAAGAATGGCTTGTACTGTACACTGAACTTAGTACAGAGCCTTCTCTTGCTCTGATCCCAATTCAAAACTGGTAGCCATGGAGGGGACTCTATAAATACGGTGAAGTAGTACACTCAGATGTGGTACGTTGCTTCCGAAATCAGAAAAGATCTACCAAGCATTGTGCTTCTTTTCTCAAGGTAGGTGGTGTGAAGTATAGGTGTCTGTCACCATAGAAGGCCTATTTTCAGATGGTTTAAGCCATTAAATGTGCCAGAAACTTCATATAACATGGGCAGCCCCTGAATATTTTTTTTTTTTTTGAGACAGAGCCTCACTCTATTGCCCAGGCTGAAGTGCAGCGGCTCAATCTCAGCTCACTGCAACCTCTGCTGCCCGGGTTCAAGAGATTCTCCTGCCTCAGCCTCCCGAGTAGCTGGGATTACAGGCGCCTGCAACTGCACCCAGCTAATTTTTGTATTTTTAATAGAGACAGAGTTTCACCATGTTGGTCAGGCTGGTCTTGAACTCCTGAGCTCAAGCAATCTACCCACTTGATCTCCAAGTGCTGGGATTACAGACTTGAGCCACCGTTTCTAGCCTGCTAGGATTGTATATGACAGAGAGCAGGAGAATTGACAGCATGCTCCAGATGTCTGTCAGACCCTTTCTCTTGCCTCCCAAGTTCTTGTGCAATGGGCCCACAAACAAAGTGGTCATGGTGGCATAGATGGAGGCTGCCCAGGGATTCAATTATGTGAACTTCACCTTTCCAAAGCTGACCTAGATAACATCACTGTTGAGTGCCTAATCTGCCAACAGCCGAGACCCATAGAAAGCCCTCCAATATGGCACCACTCACAGAGGGGACCAGCCAGCCCCTGGTGGCAAGTTCATTACACTGCACCTCTTTCATCATGGAAGGGCTGAGATTTGTCCTCATTGCAATAGACACATATTCTGAATATGGATTTGCCTTCCTTGCCCATTATGCTTCTGCCAGAAACAGCACTGATGGACTCACAGAATGCCTTATTTACCATCATGGGCTTCCCTCCCCATAACAATACTTCTGGTCAGATAACTCATTTCACAGCAATGGGTCCATCGCCATGCAATTAACTAGTTTTACCACCTACTCCATCACCTGAAAATGGCTGGGCTAGTTAAAAGGTGGAATGGAGGGCCCGGCGCAGTGGCTTACGCCTGTAATCCCAGCACTTTGGGAGGCCAAGCCAGGCGGATCACCTGAGGTCAGGAGTTTGAGACCAGCCTGACTAACATGTAGAAACCCCATCTCTACTAAAAATACAAAATTAGTTGGGCATCGTGGCGTATGCCTGTAATCCCAGCTACTCAGGAGGCTGAGGCAGAAGAATTGCTTGAACCCAGGAGGTGGAGGTTGTGGTGAGATCACACCATTGCACTCTAGCCTGGCAACAAGAGCAAAACTCCATCTCAAACAACAAACAAACAAACAAACAAACAAAAACAAAGGAAAGGTGGAATGGCCTACTGAAGAGTCAGTTACAGTGCTGTTCAGGAGACAAGACACAGAAAAGATGAATTTGTCTTACAACATGCAATATATACTTTGAATCATTTGATGCTATCTCTTCCATAGCTAGAACTCATGAATCAAGGAAGTAAGGGTAGAAGTGGTAGTGGATCCACTTACTACTATCCCCAGTAACCCACTAGCAGAATTTTTTTTTTTTTGAGACAGAGCCTCACTCTGTTGCCCAGGCTGGAGTTCAGTGGCACGATCTTAGCCCACTACAACCTCTGCCTCCCAGGTTTAAGCGATTCTCATGCCCCAGCCTCCCGAGTAGCTGGGATTACAGGTGCACACCACCATGCCTGGCTAATTTTTGTATTTTTAGTAGAGATGGGGTTTCACCATGTTGGCCAGGCTGGTCTCGAACTCCTGACTTCAGGTGATCCACCCACCTTGGCCTCCCAAAGTGCTGGGATTACAAGCATGAGCCACCACTCCCAGCCCAGAATTTTTTATCTAAATTATCTATCTTAACAACCTTGACCCTTGCAGATTTGGGAGTCTTATTCTACAAGGTGGGAGATGTGGGGAAGATGTTTCAACCAAGTGCCATAACATAGTTCCATTGTATTGGAAGATGAGACTGTCCATTTTGGTGGTCTGTGCTACTGAGTCAACAAGCAGAAAACAGATTATTTTACTGGATGAAGTGATTGATCCAGGTGGTCAGGGGAAGCTGGATTGCTACTACCTAGTGAGGTATATTAGTTTTCTTTTTTTCTTTTTCTTTTTTTTTTTCTGAGATGGAGTCTCAGTTTGTCACCCAGGCTGGAGTGCAGTGGCTTGATCTCGGCTCACTGCAAACTCTACCCCCCAAGTTCAAGTGATTCTCCTACCTCAGCCCGCCACCACACCTGGCTAATTTTTGTATTTTTAGTAGAGACAAGGTTTCACCATGTTGGCCAGGCTGGTCTCAAACTCCTGACCTTAGATGACCCACCCACCTTGGCATCCCAAAGTGCTGGGATTTACAGGTGTGAGCTACTGCAACAGGTGAGTTTTCTACTACTGTGTAACAAATTGCCACAAACACAGTGGCTTAAAACAACACCCATTTATTGACCCACGGTTTCTGTGGGTCAGGAAAGTTGGTAGGGCTCAGTTGGGTTGTTTGCTGAAGACTCACAGGCTGCAATCAAGGTGTTGGCCAAGGCTGCACCTTGGAGCCTGGAGGCCTGGCAGGGGAAGAAGCCTCTTCCAAGCTCAAAGTGTTGGCAGAATTCATTCCATTCGCCCCACCCTGCCCCGCCTCGCCTCTCCTCTTTTTGAGACAGAGTTTTGTTCTTGTTGCCCAGGCTGGGTGCAATGGTTGCTCACGGCAACCTCCACCTCCTAAGTTCAAGTGATTCACCTGCCTCAGGCTCCCGAGTAGCTGGGATTACAGGCATGCACCACCACATCTGGCTAATTTTGTATTTTTAGTAGAGATGGGGTTTCTTCATGCTGGTCAGTCTGTTCTCGAGCTCCTAACCTCAGGTGATTCGCCAGCCTCGGCGTCCCAAAGTGCTGGGATTACAGGCATGAGCCATCTCGCCTGGCCATGATTTCTTGCTAGCTGGAGGCTGCTCACAGTTCTCCGGGGGGTTCTACAGCCCTTTGCCACATGGGCTTTTGCCAATGGCCACTTACTTCATCAAGCCAGCAAGGAGAGTCTCTAGAGCAAGTCTACAAGCAAGACAGACTCGTAGACTAGCATAACACAACCATGGGACATCACATAACATAACCATGGGAGTGCTATCACCTTTGTCATGGCCTAGGCTCCTTCTGGTTAGCAGTCAATCTCAGGTCCTGTTCCTATTCAAGGTGTGGGGAACACATAAAAGTGTGAATACCAGGCGAGGTGCGGTGACTCATGCCTGTAATCCCAGCACTTTGGGAGGCCACGGCAGGTGGATCACTTGAGGTCAGGAGTTCAAGACCAGCCTGGCAAACATGGTGAAACCCTGTCTCTACTAAAACTACAAAAAATTAGCCAGGTGTGGTGGCATGTGCCTGTAATCCCAGCTACTTGAGAGGCTGAGGCAGGAGATTAGCTTGAATCCAGGAGGTGGAGGTTGCAGTGAGCCAAGATCTCACCACTGCACTCCAACCTGGGCGACAGAGCAAAACTCCATCTCAGACAAACAAACAAAAAACAAAAACAAAAAATGTAAATACCAGGAAGCAGACATAGTGGGGAACTACCTTACAGTCTGTCTGCAACATGTGAATAGGAGGACTATGTCTGGAAACCAGAGGATCCTCAGGGTATACCAAGTGGTACTTCCATGCCCAGTAGTAAAGGTCAATGGAAAACTAGTAGCCAAAAGAAGGTAGGAAGAGTGACATCTCAGGACCTTCAGAAATGAAACTTTAGACCAGGTGTGGTGACTCATGCCTGTAATCCCAGCACTTTGGGAGACTGAGGTGGGTGGATTACTTGAGTTCAGGAGTTCAAGACCAGGCTGGCCAACATGGTGAAATCCCACCTCTACTAAAAATACAAAAATTAGCCAGACATGATGGCATGTGCATATATTCCTACTTGGGAGGCTGAGGCAGCAGAATCGCTTGAACCTGAGAGGTGGAGGCTGCAGTGAGCCAAGATCTCACCACTGTACTCCAGCCTGGGCGACAGAGGAAGACTCCGTCTCAAAAAAAAAAAAAAAAAAAAAGAAAAGAAAAGAAAGAAAGGAAAAAGAAACAAAACTTTGGGTTACTTCAACACATGAAAAAATTCACTCATCCATGGTTCTGGCTAAAATGAGGGGAAATACGGAATGAGTAATGAAAGAAGGAAGGCATAGATATCAATTACGGCCTTGTGACCGATTATTACCCTGGTCTTGTGACCGGCCACCTGGACTATAGTAGTAGTTTTGCATGTTTTCTTTCTGTTTGTTATGTATATGTGGGACTTTTTTACATGCTGCCTCAGTCTGTTCAAAATCTCATAGACTAGGTAGCTGCTGCGGCTACTGCTGCTGCAGCTGCTTTTTTTTTTATGGGAGTGGGTGGGTTATAGAGATGAGATCTTGTTCTGTTGCCCAGGCTGGTCTCAACCTCCTGGCCTCAAGCGATCCTTCCACCTTGGCCTTCCAAATTACTGGGATTACAGGCCTGAGCCACTATGCCTAGCCAGCAAGCAGCTTCTAGCTTCTAAACAACAGAAATTTATTTCTTACTGTTCTAGAGGTTGGAAGTCCAAAATCAAGGCACTGTCAGATTCATTGCCTGGTAAGGGCCTTTTTCCTAATTCGTAGATTGCACCTTCTTGCTGTGTCCTCGCATAGTGGAAGAGCAAGACATCTCTCTGGGGCCTTTTTTAGAAGGACATTTATTCCATCAATGAGGGTTCTGCCCTCATGACATAATCACCACACAAAAGTCTCTACCTCCTAATACCATCACCTTGTGGGGTGAAGATGTCAACATAATAATTTGGGGGGGACACAAGCATTCAAATCACAGCACTAACTTTTTTGTTTCTCTTTCTCTCCATTTTTATTTCCTATGTAAGTTGCTGCATGCAAGCTAATGTTACAATTTAGTCTTTAGGTAAAAAATAATAGAGACCATGACCGCATTTGATAAGTATTTAGTAGAGCCAGTGATGCAATGAGTGTTGGGACTGTGTGTCTTCTTATTTGGGAGAGAGGATGAGAACTTCTTCATTTATAAGAAAGACAGTTGGTCTTCTTTAGGTGGAAATATGGAGCTGTTTCATTATTGCATGGAAATTCAAATGTATATAGGAGTGGATATGGAAGCTGAGTGTTGATCCACTGCGCCATTTATCAACTTGTTGCCTCCAGCAACAAATGCACCTTCTGTTGTACAACTCCATGATCCTGGAGAGGAGCCTGGTAAATACTTTTTCTTTTCCAGCTAACACAATGCTCAGCTTTGTTAGTAGAGGGAGCTAGCGGACACTGTAGGAGGCAAGGGTTTATGGGTTTCTCGCTTTGGTTCCTGTGTGTGCCTCTCATTAGGCCCCTGTGGGTTTTTTGGTTGGTTGGTTGGTTTTTGAGGCAGGGTTTCACTCTGTCGCCCAGGCTGGGGTGCAGTGGTGTGATCATGGCTCACTGCAACCTCAAACTCCTGGGCTCAAGGGATCCTCCCACTTCAGCTTCCCAAGTAGCTGGGACTACAGGCGTGTGCCAACATGCTCAGCTAATTGTGTGCTGGGATTACAGGCGTGTAACACCATGTCTGGCCTCTTGAAACGTTTGAGGTTCCTCTATGGCCTGACCCCTGGAGCACATTTGGCTCTCCAGCCCAGGCTGCTGCAGCGTGGGCTCCTATGGTGTGAGCAGCTTCTTCAGTGCCTAGGTCCTACAGCGCATGGCAGTCAGCAACACACTATGGTTAGGAGCTTCCCTTGGCACCTCTTTGGGTGACTTTGCAGCAGGTTTTGAGATGCAGTACCTCCCTGTGAGCAACTTCCCCAGCATACCTAAATGGCAGATTTCTAGCAAGTTCCACCAGTGCAGCACCACAATGACTTCTTTGCCCTCCAGTGAGCCACAGCCCCATCCTCTCCAATGAGGTCTGGATTTCAGCCCTGGAGGAAGCGTGAGGAAGACACTCTTTTTTGGGTGTCTATCTCAGCCCCAGGTCCTAGAAGCTGCCCCTTATATCTTCTATTCCTTATTCTTTAGCATTCTCCTTGTCTTAGGAGCCAATCCCTCACTACTCCAACTCCTTGTTACAGTGAATGAGTCTTTATATCAAACTTCGCCTGTCTAAATGACTGTGTGGAGACTGGACTCTGATATAGTGGGTGATGACAAAACTAGTAGGAAGAAGTATGAAGAACCTCAAGACAGCTAGTTTTGTCTTATAATCCAGGGATACCCTGGGAACCAATGACCTGGCTGGGTGCCAAAACTCTTTTAGAAAACAACATTGATGGCTGGGTGCGGTGGCTCAGGCCTGTAATCCCAGCACTTTGGGAGGCCAAGGTGGGCAGATCACCTGAGGTCAGGAGTTTGAGACCAGCCTAGGTGAAACCCCATCTCTACTAAAAATACAAAATTAGCTGGGCATGGTGGTACATGCCTATAATCCAAGCTACTTGGGAAGCTGAGGCAGGAGAATCGCTTGAACCTGGGAGGCGGAGGTTGCAGTGAGCTGAGATTGCAACACTGCTCTCCAGCCTAGGCGACAGAGCGAGACTCCGTCTCAAAAAAGAAGTAAAGTGACATACAAATATCAGTAGTGAGGTACAGAAACAGCTGGATTGGTTACAGGTTGGCATTTGCCTTATTTGAAGACAGTTTGAACACTCAGCAGTGTAGGAGTGGTTGAAGTATGGCGCCGGATTGGCCAAGACTCAGTGATTGTTACAGGTGTATACTCATAAATTACGTTTTCAGTCTTGTGTACCTAATAAGTTAGGTTGCAGTTCATCCACAAATACGGGCCGGGTGCGGTGACTCACACCAACTATCCCAGCACTTTGGGAGGCCAAGGCGGGCGGATTGCCTGAGGTCAGGAGTTTGAGACCAGCTTGGCCAACATGGTGAAACCCCATCTCTACTAAAAATACAAAAATTAGGCTGGGCACGGTGGCTCATGCCTGTAATCCCAGCACTTTGGGAGGCTGAGGGGATAGGATCGCTTAAGAGCGGGAGTTCAAGACCAGCTCGGGCAATATGGTGGGACCTCAGGTCCACAAAAAAACAAAAATAAAAACTTAGCCAGGCATGGTGGTGCACACTTGTATTCCCAGCTACTTGGGAGAGTGAGGCAGGAAGATCTCTTGCCAGGAGTTAGAGGATGCAGTGTTTGCACCACAGCACACCAGCATGGGTGACAGAACAAGACCCTGTCTCTCTAAAAAAAAAAAAAAAAAAGAAAGAAAGAAAAAGAAAAAGAAGAAGAAAAAAAGAAATTAGCTGGCTCTGGAGGAGGCAGTCCCTCCACTGGTATGCCAGGGCCCATGGTATCAAAAATATATCTTAAATTACAGAAAGTAAAATAAATGCATTATAAAATACAGAAAAGCACCAAACAACAACAACAACAACAAAAAACCAAAACCATGATCACTGCACAGGAATTCAGCCAGAGCACAGCAGGAGGGGCTTGCTTTTGCTCCACAATGTCAGGACTTCAGCTGGGAAGCCTTGAATGCTGAGGTTGACTTGATAACTGAAGGGGCTGGAATAACTATTTCTTATCTCTTTGGTGCCTAGCTTGAGGAACCCTGAAGACTAGAACTGTTGACTGGAGTGCTTCAGTGGCTTCTCAATGTGACCAGAAGCATGGTGGCCTCAGAATAGCCAGACTTCTTCCATAGTGGCTCAAGGCTTCAAGTGTATGTGTATTTTGGCAAATATGGCAGAAGCTGCATTCATTGCCCTTTTTTTTTTTTTTTTTTTTTTGAGACAGTGTCTCACTCTGTCACCCAGGTTGGAGTGCAGTGGTGTGATCTTGGCTCACTGCAACCTCTGCCTCCCAAGTTTAAGCGATCCTCCTACTTCAGCCTCCCAAGTAGCTGGGACTACAGGCTCATGCCACCACACCCAGGTAAATTTTTTGTTTTTTATTTTTTTGTATTTTTGGTAGAGATAGGGTTTTGCCATGTTGCCCAGGCTGGTCTCGAACTCCAGCCTGGTCAGGGCGATCTGCCTACCTCGGCCTCCCAAAGTGCTGGGATTATAGACATGAGCCACCATGCCGAGGTTGCGTTGCCTTTTTTGACATGACCTAGAAGAGACATAGTGTTGTTATTGCCATTAGTTACAACTGAGTCATACGCCTGCCCAGATTCAAGAGAAGTGGACATAGACCCAACATCTTGACGGGAGGAGAGTCACAGAACTTCCAGCTATTTTTTTAAAACCCGGCCGCATGGAACCAGGATTCAGATTCTGGCATTTTGGCTGCAGACCCTCCTTATTTAACTACAGAGTCAATGTAAGGCACAGAAATCTGTTTAAGTTTGCCCAAGAAGTGGGGAGAAAGGTACTGTAAGCCTAAAGTGTGTTCACAGATGTGAAGTCCAGCTGAATGACCTGGAGCAAGTCACAGGCAGCTGTTTTCTGTCTCTTACTATGCCTCGTCTCTGCACATCTGCTTGTGGTAGTTAATTTTATGTGTCAACTTGACTGGGCCATAGGATGCCCAGCTATTTGCTCAAACATGATTCTGGGTGTTTCAGTGAGGGTGTTTGTGGACGAGATTAACATATACTTTGGTAGACTGAAAGCCAATTGCCCTCCCCATGTGGGTGGGGCTTATCTAATCAGTTGAAGGCCTGAATAGAACACAAACCAGCCAGTTTATAGGCTGTCGTGTGGGATAAGGAGGTGATGCAGATAAACACTCAGCACAGAGCATCATCCAACTCCAGCCCAGCCCTTGGGGGCATCCTCCTACATTAAAGCTCCTACTGCCGGGCCCAGTGGCTCACGCCTGTAAACCCAGCACTTTGGGAGGTTGAGGCGGGTGGATCACCTGAGGTCAGGAGTTCAAGACCAGCCTGGCCAACATGGTGAAACTCCATCTCTACTAAAAATACAAAAATGAGCCGGGCATGGTGGCAGGCGCCTGTAATCCCAGCTACTCAGGAGGCTGAGGCAGGAGAATCACTTGAACCTGGGAGGTGGAGGTTGCAGTGAACCAGGATCACACCATTACACTCCAGTCTGGGTGACAGAGCGAGACTCTGTCTCAAACAAAACAAAAACAAAACAAAACAAAAAAAGCTTCTGCTGTGGATAGGATAGGGAGTTAGGGGGCAAATCCCCCATTCCAGGGGCTCCCTAGCATAGCAGGGGGAGACATGGAAATAGCAAACAGAGTCAGGCTCCCAAGTGCAAATCTCAGGGACTGCAGCAACCACACCCACTCTCATGGTCTTTTGCCTGGCCCCACTCACTAATTTTTGAAATTTTAGTAGAGACGGGGTTTCACCATGTTGGCCAGGCTGGTCTCAAACCCCTGACTTCAGATGATCTGCCTGCCTCAGCCTCCCAAAGTGCTGGGATTACAGGCATGAGCCACCACGCCTGGCCACCATCACCATTTTTTTTTTTTTGAGACGGAGTCTCACTCTGTCGCCCAGGCTGGAGTGCAGTGGCCGGATCTCAGCTCACTGCAAGCTCCGCCTCCCGGTTTAGGCCATTCTCCTGTCTCAGCCTCCCGAGTAGCTGGGACTACAGGCACCCGCCACCTCACCCGGCTAGTTTTTTGTATTTTTTCAGTAGAGATGGGGTTTCACTGTGTTAGCCAGGATGGTCTCGATCTCCTGACCTCGTGATCCGCCCGTCTCGGCCTCCCAAAGTGCTGGGATTACAGGCTTGAGCCACCGCGCCCAGCCTCCATCACCATTTTTATTGTAAGCAAGCCTGCTCTTTGGGAGATGTTCCCTTATCTCTTAAGGTTGCTGGCTGCAGACATGACCTTGAAGAATGGCAGGGGAAAGAGCAACTATGGCCTTGCATTTGTGGCATGCCCAGCGATAACATCCAGCCATGCTCTGGACCCATGGCGGGGTGCCACTCCCAGCAACTCTGGTCTCCTACCTCTGATGGTTCTATCTGGCCTCCAATGACACCTTGTGCTGAAAGATTCCCCAGCCCTCCCCTCACATACTCTCTCCTCCCCTTTTGTATTTCCTTAGAACCCTCATCTACACCTCTCTTTTGTGTCCACAATGGTCCCTCCCCTACCAGCAGAGTGCAAACACTTTGAGGGCAGAAGTTGGTCCTTTTCATTCCTGCTTTCCACATCCAGATTGTCTGCAGCTAGCAGGTGCCTAGACCATATTCGTTGAGTTGGGCAGAATCAGAATTTTCCTGCATGTTATGCTTTTTCCAGAGAGTCCGCTGAACCGCCCCGTGGAATGTGAAAACATTCCAGGATTCCAGAGGCTAAAAATATCGCCCCAAAGCCTATGCAGGCGCTTCCTTGTAAGGGGTGATGTGACTCCAGAAGCTGCAAGTTTATGCTCACCAGGTGGCGCCCTGACCCTCAAATCTCCCAATGCCTTTTTTAGAAAGGAAGGATTATGTTCTCTCTCTCTTAAAGTTTGTTCACTTAGGTCCCCCACTCACATTAATCCCCTATCACCAGCCCAGCACCCAGATTCAGCTCCCAGCTGCCCATCTGAGTCTACGCCCTACTCAAGACTGGCATATAGAGGGCACTGAAGATGTCCCCCCAGGGCACAGAGGGATGCTAAGGGATACTGAGGGGAAAGCCCTGAAACTGGGATCTGAAGACCTAGGTTTGAGTCACGACAATGACACTTACAAGTTGGGTTTCTTTGGGCAAGTCACTTAGCCTTTCCGGGTCCCTGTGAGTGTAGTCAAGAATAAAATGTGGAAATTATACTAGTGCACTTTAAATGTGGTATGGAGTCAGCTCCCCTGGGCTGGTGTTTGAGCTGTCACCACCTTCCTGTGAACATGGTCAGCTTCTTCTTCTTTTGAGATGGAGTCTTGCTCTGTCACCAGGCTGGAGTGCAATGGCGCTATCTTGGCTCACTGCAACCTCTGACTCCCTAGTTCAAGAGATTCTCCTGCCTCAACCTCCCGAGTAGCTGGGACTATAGGCGCATGCCACCAGGCTGGGCTAATTTTTGAATCTTTAGCAGAGACGGGGTTTCACCATGTTGGCCAGGCTGGTCTCAAACTCCTGACCTCATGATCCACCCACCTTGGCCTTCCAAAGTGCTGGGATTACAGGGGTTGGCCAACACGCCCAGCCATGGTCAGCTTCTTGAACCCTGTAAGCCCCAGTTTCCCCATCAGCAAATCAGAGCGAATAACAATCATTTTCTAGGGTTGGTGCAAGGATCAAGTTAAACAACGAATACAAAGTGCGCATCATAGTGCCTAGAATACAGTAAGCATTCAATTAATAAAAATCACATGTATATTGGCCGGGCACGGCGGCTCATGCCTGTAATCCCAGCACTTTGGGAGGCTGAGGCGGGCAGATCATGAGGTCAGGAGATCGAGATCATCCTCGCGGTAGTTACCAGCTTTCTGGTCTTCATTCCTCCTCAGTAAAATGAGCGGAGTTGCGTGTATCCGTGGTTGTTTTGAGGGTTAAATGAGAACGCAGGTAAAGCGGTCGCACGGAATAACAATAATGTAAAGCATCGTTGGCCTCCATCACAAGCAGTTAGGCCTACTAGTTAAGCCGGTGGGCTTTGCTTCCTCTTGGCCCTGGGTTTGTGTCCCAGCCATGTTAGGCAGCGTATTTTGAATCTGGGCAAGATGGGAGGATGGTAAGGAAGGGTTGGATAAAAGAGGGCGTGGACGATAAACTTGTGTCGAGTGGGACGGGTGGCGGTGCCTCTGGTGGGTGATGGACTCTTACTCCGACACCGGGAACTTGAACAGCTTTGGACAGGACGAGGCGGGCCCTGGCAGGAGACTGCCGACGTCCAGGTGACAGTGGATGTCAGTTCAAAACCAGCACTGCTCTCCTCCCGCGCCCAGGAAGAGCCCAGAGGCCAGGGGTGGGCGCTATGGCTGGAGAAAGGGGAAAGGAGGAGGCAGCGCGGGTAGGGGCGGCCCCAGATGTGGCAAACTTGGCGCAGCAGCGCACGGGCGGGGAGGGCGGAAGGCCCGCGTCGGGCTGGGAGGTGCGCCCTGCCCTGGCCGGAGGATGAAGGAATCCGAGCTGCGGGCCTGGCGCAGAGGAGAAAGGGGGGCGCCAGGGTGGTGAGCGAGACGGCAAGAGAGATGGTAGGAAGCCGGGAGGAGCGCGCGGGGGAGGAGACCGCGGAGGGGAAGTGGAAGGGAAAGGGGCGGGTGGGAAGGGTGGAGAGCGGGAGAGAGAAGGCGAGGAGGGCCGAGGGGAGGAGAGAGGAGAGGAAGGGTGGGGAAAGGAGGAGAGGAAGAGAGGACTAAGAGGGGAGCAAGGCGAGGAGGCCGCGGCGGGCGCAGCGGGCATCTGGGCCGGGCTGCCCCAGCGAGCAAGGCGCCGCCATTCCGCTGCTCGGGGCGCCGCCGCCGCCGCCACCGCGCCCGGGGGCCATGCTCCCGCCGCCCCCGCGCCAGCCGCCGCCCCAGGCGCGTGCGGCCCGCGGCGCGGTGAGCCTGCAGCGGCCCTTCCTGCGCAGCCCCCTGGGCGTGTTGCGGCTGCTGCAGCTGCTGGCCGGCGCTGCCTTCTGGATCACTATCGCCACCAGCAAGTACCAGGGCCCCGTGCACTTCGCGCTCTTCGTGTCGGTGCTCTTCTGGCTGCTTACCCTGGGCCTCTACTTCCTCACGCTGCTGGGCAAGCACGAGCTGGTCCCCGTGCTGGGCTCGCGCTGGCTCGTGGTCAACGTGGCGCACGACGTGCTGGCGGCCGCGCTCTACGGCGCCGCGACCGGCATCATGAGTGACCAGATGCAGCGCCACAGCTACTGCAACCTCAAGGATTACCCGCTGCCCTGCGCCTACCACGCCTTCCTGGCGGCCGCCGTCTGCGGCGGCGTTTGCCACGGCCTCTACCTGCTCTCGGCGCTCTACGGCTGCGGGCGTCGCTGCCAGGGCAAGCAGGAGGTGGCGTGAGGCCGCCCGCGCCCGCCGCGGCCCTGATCGGGGCGGGGGACCCCCGGAGACCAGCGCCCCCAGTCCCTCCCCTGCCTCCCCGCGCGGGTGCGCCCTGGCACCCTCTCCCCGTTTCCACTGTCGCCCGCGCCCAGGGACCCTGACGCGCAGCTCCCGCCCAACGGCAGCGCCGCCGCCGCCGCCCAGAATCCCAGCCACTGCCCAGAATCCCGACAGCCGCGCCGGACGCGCAGTCTCCTGGGACCAGCGCAGGCTGCAATCCGAGGGGCGGACGCACACTCGCAGACCAGCCGCCCCGAGGCGAAACCTCGTGGTTCCTCTTCCCTTCCCTGCTGAGACTAAGACGTGGACGGGCGCCGCGTAGATCCGGAGGAGGCTCCCAAATTGGAACCAGGCTTCCGCCTGCCCCCTTCCCTCCCGCCCCGCGGTCGGAAGAGCACCCCTTTCCCCGGCCCCTCTCCCAGCCTCCGGTGCTGTGAAACGCAGGCGCTGGGCCGCGGGCGGAGCTGAGGACAGGCCTTGGCTGGTTGCAGGATGAGCGAAGAGTTTGGTTTTAGCTGGGGGTTGTGCGGGCATCCTGCGAAGCCCTTCGCAGTCAGTCTCCCGGTGCTTGGTTGTCCTGGGGTGGGGCCCATCCGCAGAGGTGGGGACGGATAGGAGCCGCCGGTGGGCTGTACACATACACTTGTGGAGTCTCCTCGTGCCTCTGCCTACTCCGCCTTTGTCCTTCAGGTTTTTGCAGGCCAGTCCCCAACACACGCTAACTGTCCTGGCCTCTCCGTGACACAAGTTTCTTCCCAGCCTTCCTCACAGGCTTCTGCCGCCCCCCTCATCCCCATCCCCCCATATCTGTTTGCATTAGGAGTCCCACGACCATGGCGGAATGTTAAGGGGAACCCCACCGCTTCTTACTGATGGGGACCCAGAGCCTGCTCTTGGGAACAGCCAGAGTAAGATTAGAACCCAGACTTGCAGTCCAGCGCTGTTTGCATTAAAAGGGTGGGTGAGTCAGGACCCCTGGCTCAGGAGCCGCCTCTCCGAAAAGAGGGTTTCAAGCCCAAATGGGTTTGTCAGCCGTGCTGTCTCCCTTTCCTGGAGATGCTCATTAGCTTATCAAAGACTCTGAGAAGTCCCGCTGTTAGAGAAATAATTTAGTTTACTGTATTAACTGCTCCTGAGCCTGGAGCAGTATTCCTACCTTGAGGTTCCAAGCATCCCTGTGCTGTCCAGGCTCTCATTCATGCCTAAGGGCCCAACCCATTGGCTGTGTTCTGTTTGAAGATTTCGGGAGTGCCTTCTCTTTCTTCTCCAGGGAATTTCTCTAGCAGAGGGAGGGGACCCACCCCATGGAGGAAGGAGATTGCTGCCCCTAGCCAGAGACCCGAACTGGGAAATAGGAACATTCCTTTACATTGTTGGAGAAATGAAGCCAAAGTTGTTCAGATGGTTTTCCCAGTCTAAAGGAAAGTCACCTGCAAGATATCCCGGCACTGACCTGAAGCACCTGACAGGGTGGGTCTCCCTTACCAAAGAGAAGAACCACTCTCTGACGCTGGGGTGACCTGCTGGCTGGGCCTGTAAGGTAAGACGCTTCTTGGTTTTCTGGAAGGGATCATGGGCATTTGAATAAAAAGCACAGAGCCTACTCCTTTTCCAAAAGTTAAAGAGTTTTTATTCAGAGCAAGTTGGAGAGGTGACAGTAATAACCACAGTATCTACTGTGAAGATTCAATCTTTTTGCTAAAATCCTTCAATGGTCTGCTCTTTTATTTTTTCTTTCTTTTTTGTTTTGTTTTTGAGGCAGTCTTACTGTGTCACCCACACTGGAGTGCAGTGGTGTGATTATGGCTCACTGCAGTCTGGACCTCCCAGACTCAAGTGATCCTCTCACCTCAGCCTGCCAGGTAGCTGAGACTACAGGCACGTGACACCAAGCCTGGCTAATTTTTAAATTTTTGTAGAGACAGGGCCCCATTATATTTTGTATGCTGGTCTCAAACTCCTGGGCTCAAGAAATCCTCCTGTCTCAGCCTCCCAGAGTGTTGGGATTACAGGTGTAAGCCACTGTGCCTGGCCTTGCTGTTTGAAAAGGCTCAACCTTCTCTGGATTAGAAACTAGAAGAGGGGGCCGGGCGCGGTGGCTCAAGCCTGTAATCCCAGCACTTTGGGAGGCCGAGACGGGTGGATCACGAGGTCAGGAGATCGAGACCATCCTGGCTAACACGGTGAAACCCCGTCTCTACTAAAAATACAAAAAATTAGCCGGGCGAGGTGGCGGGCGCCTGTAGTCCCAGCTACTCGGGAGGCTGAGGCAGGAGAATGGCGTGAACCCGGGAGGCGGAGCTTGCAGTGAGCTGAGATCCGGCCACTGTACTCCAGCCTGGGCGACAGAGCGAGACTCCGTCTCAAAAAAAAAAAAAAAAAAAAGAAAAGAAACTAGAAGAGGGGAGGCCATGTGTGTTTTTTTTTTTTTTTTTTGAGACAGAGTCTCGCTCTGTCGCCCAGGCTGGAGTGCAGTGGCCGGATCTCAGCTCACTACAAGCTCCGCCTCCTGGGTTCACGCCATTCTCCTGCCTCAGCCTCCCGAGTAGCTGGGACTACAGGTGCCCGCCATCTCGCCCGGCTAATTTTTTGTATTTTTTAGTAGAGACGGGGTTTCACCGTGTTAGCCAGGATGGTCTCGATCTCCTGACCTCGTGATCCGCCCGTCTCGGCCTCCCAAAGTGCTGGGATTACAGGCTTGAGCCACCGCGCCCGGCCAGCCATGTGTTTTCGTGAGCTTGTTTTTAAAGTTTAGGTGCACAGGTGTTAGATTTCTCTGTGGAGGTTGCATAGGTGTAGTTTTAGGGTGTGTGAAGCATGAATGTAATTCTAGATATGTTGCCATCAGAGCACCTGTGTAGCTCTACTATGTGGCTGTCACATCTCAAAGCATTTTACAGGTGTCCATTGATTCTCTCAATAACCCTATTGAGGTGGGTTCTAATGTCATTCCCATATTCCGAATAGGAAAATGAGTCCCAGAGAGGTTAAATACCTTGCCCAAGGTCTCCCAGCTAATGAGTGGTAGAGGTAGGATTTGAATCCTGACAGCCTGGCCTCTTCATGACCAGGCTATACTCTATATAGTAGGGTATCAATACATGTTAGATACATGTTAATGTATCTAGTTTTTAATTAACATGTAATATACATGTTAATGTAGCTGTTTTTTAAATTGTAAAATATACTTAAAATTTACCATCTTAACAATTTTTAAGTGTATAGTTCAGTGGCATTAAGAACATTCACAGCTAGGCACAGTGGCTCATGTCTGTAATCCCAGCACTTTGGGGACGCTGAGGCTTGAGACTAGCCTTGGCAACATAGCAAGATCCTATTTGTACAACAAGTTTTAAAAATTAGCTGAGTGTGGTGGTGTGTGCCTGTGATTCCAGCTGCTTAGGAGGCTGAGGGTGGGGATCGTTTGAGCCCAAGAGGTCGAGGCTGCGGTGAGCCGTGTTGGTGCCATGGTACTCCATCCTGGGTGACAGCGAGACCCTGTCTCAAAAAGAACATTCATATTGTTATGCAGCCATCACCACCATCTATCTTCAGAACTTTTCTCATCTTGTAAAACTGAAACTCTGTACCCAGTAAAATCGTGGGGTTTTTGGTTTGTTTTTCGTTTTTTCTGTGTGTGTGTGTGAGACGGAGTCTCGCTCTGTCACCCAGACTGGAGTCCAATGGCGTGATCTCAGCTCACTGCAACCTTCGCCTCCCGAGTTCAAGCCATTCTCCTGCCTCAGCCTCCCAAGTAGCTGGGACTACAGGCGCGGGCCAACACACCCAGCTAATTTTTGTATTTTTAGTAGAGACAGAGTTTCACCATGTTGGCTAGGCTGCTCTTGAACTTCTGACCTCAAGTGATCCACCCACCTCAGCCTTCCAAAGTGCTCAGATTACAGGCATGGGCCACTGCACCCGGCCAAATTGTGGTTGTTTTTGTTGTTTTTTTCTCTTCTCTGGGAAATTCTAGAACACTGATCCCAAAGTCCCCCAACTCCTTCAATGTCTCAGTTAGGCCAGGTCCCACTGCCAAGCTCCAGGAAGGGTAACGTTCCCTCAGCCCCAAGTGCTGGTGCAGTGAGAACCTGGGGTGAGACACTTGGGGTGCCTTTGAAGCCCATTGACTTTGGCTATCCTGTTGCAGGTTTCCATGTGGCTGAGGCCATGGAGATTCCCAGAGTTGGTCACACCAACCACTTTCAGGGACCGCTGCCCTGGGCTGGTAACACCATTCTGGCCTGGGCCTGCAGAAACTTTCAGAGTCTTCACTGGCAGTAGGGGGAGATGGGGAGAGGAATGACCTCTGCCCAGCAGCTTCCTTTCCACACCATTCAATGGAAGAGCCCAGATGGGTGAAGATTGATTTTGCCTTAACCCAAGAGAATTCCTGTTCTCCTTGTGCTATGATTTGGACACAAGATTCTGGACACCTGGAACTTAGCTGTGTACTCCTGTACCCTAAACAATGGGTTTGAGTTCCAGCCTTTATTCTTTTTTTCTTTTTTCAGATCACCATCTAAGTTACATCTTTAGCTCAGGTCCATCCTTCCCAAGATCTCCTTCTTAGCCCCCAGCCCCTGGTGCTGTCTGTGGTCAGGTGACCTTACTCAGGAGCAGATATCTCCTTGGCCGTCATGGAGCCTCATCCATCCACACGTGCCTGTAGCATTCCAGAGCTCACTGCTCTTCTAGATGTGCCTTCCCGCTTGGCTTCCAGCGGCTTGTGCTCCTTCTGTCTGCCAGGTATGAGAAGAACGCGTAAGACCGCCCACATTCACCCTCCCTCAAGGCCCTGTGCCATAGGGTGGCCACCCGACCTGCCCCCAGAACTTTTGGATACTGGAGGCAGTTGTGTAGGCCTCTCTCTCTGGGTACCAGGACTCAGTCCAGCCCAAGACCACTCTGGGCAGCTCCCATCCCAGTCTAGGGCCATTTGCAGACCCAGGAAAGGATTTCTACAGTGTTCTGTAAAAGCCAAAAGGGAGAGTGGATTTGGGAAGAGTGAGGGTGGTTGGGGAGGGGGGACCGATGTGCCTCATTGTTTAGTGGTGATTACAAATATGCTTTTCTGGATAAAGTTTGGTTGTTTGCTTTTGGCGTGTGTGTCTTCCGTCCTGGTCTTCTGCAGTACCCCTCCGTGTGAGGTCCTCCCATTCTGTCTCATTGTGCCTCACGCCCTGTTGCTGGCCTCTTTTCTGCCTCTCTGGCTTCCTCTTTCCTTCTAGGAAGGAAAGAGAGTGAGTTCACAGATGTCCAGTGCAGTTAGGAGCCTGGACCAGGGGTTGCCTGAGGACAGAAACCAGAGGGAAGAAAACTGCCTGTGTCCCTGATGGAGGCTGGAGGAAATTCCAGAGGCTTTTGTCCTTGCTCTCAATGGGCCCTCTGTTACAGAGCTCCACTGCCTCTCATTCTGGGCGCAGAAAGACCGTGGTTGTGGAGCTAGAGTGTCCTGTTCTAGTCCAACCCCATCGTTTTACAGAAGGGGAAACGAAGTCCAGGGCATGGTGGCAACCTGCCTGATGCCACACAGCTGATGAGGGGCAGAACTGGGGTCTCCTGTAGCCCAGGCCCTGTTTTTTTCCCTGTATACCACTGTGGCCTGCTCTGATGTTGCCGCCTGGACCACACCCTACCTGCCTTTCCCCCGATTCCCCTGAGATTCTTTGCCCAGCCAGCTGCTGGCTACTGATGGATGCCCTGGAAAGGGTGTGAGGGCAGAGTTAAAAGGCTTCCTCCCAGGCTCCTCCTCCCTGTGCCCCGAGCGTGACATCTGCAGCCAGGAAACAGGATTTTTCAAAACTCACCTGGAACACTCCTCCTCCCTGTGCCCTGGGCATGACATCTGCAGCCAGGAAACAGGAAGATTTCAAAAGTCACCTGGAACAGCTCCAGGCTGGGATCTGATGCCACATGTGTGCACCACACCCACTCTTTTCCAAAGAACCATTCCAGTGCCTGTGCACACAAACATACACACAGGCACACACACTGTCTTCATAATTTGGTTTGTGACTGGACAGTGGGTGGAGGAAAACACCATCAGCTGCCAAGGCCCCTCCCCTATTTCCCTCTTCCCTCTCCTGTCTGTTTGTGAATTTCAGGCAAAGTAAAAAGTGGCTTTGCTTTCCCCAAAGGCTGGTAAGCCCCTGCTCTACTCTATTTTAGTGGTGGAGCATTTTGCGGTTTAAAATATGCTTCTCCCTGCGTTACCCTATTTGATCTTCCCTGTAGTCTTTTGTTTTTTTGAGATGGAGTCTCGCTCTGTCACTCAAGCTGTAATGCAATGGCATATTCTCAGTTCACTGCAGGCTCTATCTCCCAGGTTCAAGCAATTCTGCCTCTGCCTTCCGAGTAGCTGGGACTACAGGCGTGCACCACCACATCCCACCAATTTTTGTATTTTTAGTACAGACAGGGCTTCACTATGTTAGCCAGGCTGGTCTCAAACTCCTGACCTCACATGATCCACCAGCCGCAGTCTCCCAAAGTGCTGTAATTACAGGTGTGAGCTACGGCACCCAGTCCCTTCCCAGTAGTCTTACAGGTTGGCATTGTTGCCCCCCACATCTCCTATCCCATTCAGTAGAAGAAATGGAGCCCAGAGAATGGAAAGGCCTTATCCATGGTCATACAGCTGGCTAGCGACAGGGCAGGGACTGGAAGGCAGAGGTTTCTTTAAGCGCTGTGGTCCTTTGGCAGGCTCTAAAGCTTATGGGGAGTTTAGTTTTCCTTCCAGGAGACCAGGTGTTTAGGAATGGCCTAATCCGGCATTTCCTGCTTAGTGCACTTTGAAGTAAGACACTGTTTCTCAGACATAATGAGCTCCTTTGAGTGGGAAACCTCAGGGTTTATGTCTGTTACTTTTCCTGCTTTTCTAGGGATGGAGGTGGGGTGGTCAGCGGTAAAAAGCGAGAATTAATAAATGAATATTTTCAGTGATCAAAGGAAAAAGCAGGAATATGAGACAGAAAAGTTTGGTTAGCATGATTTATTTACGTGTTTTTTGTTTGGTCACAATAGTTATTTGTAAAATAAAATAGCAGTATATAGCCAGGAGAGGTGGCGGGCGCCTGTAGTCCCAGCTACTCGGGAGGCTGAGGCAGGAGAATGGCGTAAACCCGGGAGGCGGAGCTTGCAGTGAGCTGAGATCCGACCACTGCACTCCAGCCCGGGCGACAGAGCGAGACTCCGTCTCAAAAAAAAAAAAAAAAAAAAAAAAAAAATATATATATATATATATATATATATATATATAAAATACCAATATGCACCATCAAAAAATGTAAGCAGTATAGATGTGTAAAAAGTAAAAAGAGAAGCTGGGCCAGGTGCAGTGGCTCATGCCTGTAATTCCCAACAGTTTGGGAGACTGAGGTGGGCAGATCACTTAAGCTCAGGAGTTTGAGACCAGCCTGGGCAACATGGCAAAACCCTGTCTCTACAAAAAATATGAAAAAAATCAGCTGGGCATGGTGGCATGTGCCTGTGGTTGCAGCTATTCTGGAGGCTGACGTGGGAGGATCTCTTGAGCCTGGGGGGTTGAGGCTGTAGTGAGCCATGATTGTGCCACTGCACTCCCACCTGGGCGATAGAGTGAGACCCTCAAAATAACAACAAAAAAGACAAAAAGTAAAAAGAGGCTGGGCGTGGTGGCTCACGCTCTGGGAGGCCGAGGTGGGTGGATCACTTGAGTTCAGAAGTTCGAGACCAGCCTGAGCAACATGGTGAAACCCTGCCTCCACCAAAAAATACAAAAATTAGTTGGGCATGGGGGCATGTGCCTGTAGTCCCCAGCTACTCGGGAGGCTGTGGCAGGAGAATGGCATAAACCCGGGAGGCAAAGGTTTCAGTGAGCTGAGATCCGGCCACTGCACTCCAGCCTGGGCGACAGAGCGAGACTCCGTCTCAAAAAAAAAAGTAAAAAGAAGTCATTTGACCATCCTAATCTCCTTTTTTTTTTTTTTTTTTGACATGGAGTCTCACCCTGTCGCCCAGGCTGGAGTGCAGTGGCGCAATCTCAGCCCACTGCAAGCTCCACCTCCTGGGTTCATGCCATTCTCCTGCCTCAGCCTCCTGAGTAGCTGGGACTACAGGCGCCTGCCACCATGCCTGGATAATTTTTTGTATTTTTAGTAGAGATGGGGTTTCACTGCATTAACCAGGCTGGTCTCAAACTCCTGACCTTATGATCCGCCCGCCTTGGCCTCCCAAAGTGCTGGGGTTATAGGCATGAGCCACCATGCCCGGCCTTGACCATCCTAATCTCATACACTAGAGAAAAATCATTGTGTTTTGTTCCTTTGTATTGTTTTATTTTGTTTCGAGACAGAGTCTTACTCTGTCACCTAGGCTGGAGTACAGTGGCATGATCTTGGTTCACTGCAACTTCCGTCTCCCAGGTTCAGGTGATTCTAGTGCCTCAGCCTCCCGAGTAGCTGAGATTACAGGTGCCTGCCACCACAACCAGCTAATTTTTGTATTTTTAGTAGAGACAGGGTTTCAACATTGTTGGCCAGGCTGGTCTCGAACTCCTGATCTCAGGTGGTCCATCCACCAAAATTATTGTTAACTATTAACACTCCTTCCTCTTTTTTCTTTTTGAGACAGGGTCTTCCTCAGTTGTGCAGGTTGGAATGCAGTGGTGTGATCACGGCTCACTGTAGCCTTGACCTCCTGGACTCAGGTGATCCTCCCACCTCAGCCTTCCAAGTGCCTGGGACTACAGACACACGCCACCACACCCAGCAAATTTTAATTTTTTTTATTTATTTTAGTAGAGACAGGGTTGTACCCTGTTGCCTAGGCTGGTCTTGAAGTCCTAGACTCAAACAATCTGCCAACATCGGCCTCCCAAAGTGTTGGGATTACAGGCATGAGCAACCTCGCGGGACCGCTCTAGTTTTTATAACTAATCAAACATTTATGGATGTGCGCGCGTGCGCACACACACACAGACTGTTGTACAGCTTGCTTTTTTAAATGTAACAATAATATAGTTCTAACTCTGTATGTCCATAGAAACAGTAGTCAGGGACTGCAAGAATTCTATGGGCTTTTTGGAGCCTTTATAACTTTCTTACACTGGTTAACTTTGTTAGTCCCTTGGCTGTTCCCTATAGAGATCTTAATAAAACCCATAAAAGGAGGTGGGTCTTTTTCTAGGGACGAGGAAACCGATACTGAGGGAAAGTGGTTCCCCAGGCCTGTGCCGTTTTTAACCCCTATCCTGCCAAGAGTAGCAAGGATGGGAGGAGCCCTGGAGTGGCTGCATCCCACTCCACAGCCAGTCTTGGGGACAGCAGCCCCAGGGACTAGGGTTAGTGGGGGCAGCTGGAAAGAGATGAGGAGGGCCTGAGACTTTCTGGGCCCCGTGGGGCAAAGTATGCTGGGGAGGTGATCAGAACCCAAGAAGAGCACTTGGACATGCCCGGCAGGAGGTCTATGGGACCCACCCAGGCCAGCCTCAACAGCCGATGGACATTCCTGACTGGTCTCTAATCTTTTTTTTTTTTTTGAGACAGAGTCTGGCTCTGTCGCCCAGGCTGGAGTGCGGTGGCCGGATCTCAGCTCACTGCAAGCTCCACCTCCCAGGTTCACGCCATTCTCCTGCCTCCGCCTCCCAAGTAGCTGGGACTACAGGCGCCCGCCTCGTCGCCCGGCTAGTTTTTTGTATTCTTTAGTAGAGACGGGGTTTCACCGTATGAGCCAGGATGGTCTCGATCTCCTGACCTTGTGATCCGCCCGTCTCGGCCTCCCAAAGTGCTGGGATTACAGGCTTGAGCCACCGCGCCCGGCCTGGTTTCTAATCTTAAGGCCCTTCTGCCCTCCCTAATCCATAGACTCATGGCCTCATTCCTTTTTTTTTTTTTTTTTTGAGACCAAGTCTCACTCTGTCACCCAGGCTGGAGTGCAGTCGCACAATCTTGGCTCATTGCAACATCTGCCTCCTGGGTTCAAGCGATTCTCCTGCCTCAACCTCCTGAGTAGCTGGGATTATAGGCGCGTGCCACCACGCCCAGCTAATTTTTGAATTTTTGGTAGAGACGGGGTTTTACCCTGTTGGCCAGGCTGGTCTCGAACTCCTGGCGTCAGGTGGTCACCCAGCTCGGCCTCCCAAAGTGCTGGGATTACAGGAATGAGCCGCCGCACCTGGCACCTTGGGATCTGGTAGGCACCAAGGCTGTGCCATTCCTTCCCCAGCACGGATGGGGACAGGAAGCTACTGGAGGCCGGAGGCTGACCCTCCTGGCTTCATACTTGCCTGTCCCTCCACCTGGAGGCACGTTCTCCTTGCTGCCATCTCCAGGACACCTGAAGGGAGCACCCTGACTCGTAGTTGTGAAGCACTTCTGAGTTAAGGCTGGGAAGAGGGAGAAAGGGAACTAGCTTTAGGAAGGACCTACCATGAGCCAAGAACAGAATGGGTGCCTTATATAACATCTCTTATCCTCTCATTCCCACGAAGTAGCAAATACCCCCATTGAAGAGTTCTGGAAACAGGCTCACAGGAGTAGGATGATGTGCCCTGGCACTTGACTACGTAGTGACTGAAACAAGATTCAAACTCAGGTCTGTGCCACCGTGCCACCGTGCCGCCATGCTGCTTCAAGGATTTCCCAGCAGACAGGCTTTTTCCCAGCCATCCAAATACTTCATCCAAACTTCATCGGAGTTTTGAAATATTTACATCTTGAGCTAATGCCGGAAAGAAAGACAAAAGAACAGGCCAGGAGGCCGGGCGTGGTGCCTCACGCCTGTAATCCCAGTACTTTGGGAGGCTGAGGCAGGTGGATCACCTGAGGTCAGGAATTTGACACCAACCTGGCCAACATGGTGAAACCCCGTCTCTACTACACACACACACACACACACACACACACACACACAAATTGGCTGGGCATGGTGGCGGGCATCTGTAATCCTAGCTACTCAGGAGGCTGAGGCAGGAGAATTGCTTGAACCCGGGAGCCAGAGGTTGCAATGAGATGAGATCATGCCACTGCACTCCAGTATGGGCGACAGAGCGAGACTCTGTCCTCCCCCCTCAAAAAAAAACAAAACTAGGCGGGGCATGGTGGCTCACACCTGTAATCCCAACACTTGAGGAGGCCAAGGCAGGGGGATTGCTTGAGCTCAGGATTTTGAGACCAGCCTGAGCAACATAGCAAGACTCCATCTCTACAAAAAGTAAAAAAAAATTAGCTGGGCATGGTGGCACGCAGCAGTAGTCCCAGCTACATGGGTGGCTGAAGTGAAAGGATTGAGCCCAGGAGGTTGAGGCTATAGTTAGCTATGAGTGCACTAGTGCACAGCCTGGGCGACAGAGCAAGACCCTGTATATATTTAAAAAACGTTATTACAAATCTGAATTATGTCACTTCTCTCTTCTCAGGTTATAATGAAGTTACCTAGTTTTACCTTTAGATAGAAACAGCTTGCTGTGCTGAGGTCACTCTCCCATTCCCTGGAGACCGTCCCTCTGTCTGCAGGATGTGAGAAGGGTATATCAGAGTGCCTCCCAGCCCCTCCTCCCTGTTGTGGCCCTGTGCCAGAGGTGTGAACACCTGACCTGACTCTGAACTCCGGATACTAAAGCCTCTGCCTCTTGCAATCTTGTCCTGTACTCTGTTCTGTCTCCTTTTGTGTCTCCCAGGCAGTTAGCATGACTCATTCTAATTTTTGGGTGAGCTCAGGCTATGACATCAGAGGTGAGCTCTATCTCTTATTAGTTGTCCAGTCTTAGGCAATTTATGAAACCTCTTTGCCTCTCAGCTTTCTCACTTAGTAAACGGGGATAATACTGGTACCTACCTCACTGGGCTGTTGAAAGACCTGCATGAGATGAGGCGTGCCTGGCAATTTCGTCAGTGCAATTCAGCCCTCAGCAGTATATGTTTGTTGGGAGGATTTCATAAGATATACATAAAATGCTGGGCTCAACGCCTGACCCAGTCATAGTTAGTGCTCATAAATGTGAATTCCCTCCTGCCCCATTCCACTCTGGGTCTCCCTGCACCTAAGGAATGATAATCTCACCAGCCTAGGCGGATCCTTCTTTCTCATTGGTGTTTACTGTTCTTTCTTGAATCCTTTCTTGTGGTTTTTTTTTTTTTTTTTTTTTTTTTGAGATGGAGTTTCACTCTTGTTACCCAGGCTAGAGTGCAATGGAGTGATCTCAGCTCACTGCCATTATGGAGGCTGAGGCAGGAGGATCACTTGAGCCCAGGAGTTTGAGGTTGCAGTGAGCTATGACTATGCCACTGTGCTCCAGCAAGACCCTGTCTCAAAAAAAAAAAAAAAAGAGAGAAAGAAAACATATTCATAATGTCCAAAAGCTTCCCTGTGCTCTTCGTACTCCCTCTTCTTTCCTTCCCATCTCCCCTACCCCAGGTAACCACTGATCTACTATGATTATAGAATTCTAGAATTGTATATAATGTATGTATAGTATGTGTTCCTTTTGGGAGAGGGCGGTATCTGGCTTCTTTCACTCAGCTTAATTATTTTGAGATTCATTCATGATGTTGCAGTAACAGTAGTTCATTTTCATTACTGAGTGAATATATAGATATAATTTGTTTAGCCTGTTGTATTGTTTCACATTTTTGGTTATTGCAAATATAGCTGCTTTGAATGTTCATGTACACGTCTTTGTGTGGACACATATGCTTTAATTTCCCTTGGGTAGATAGCTATCAGTGGAATGGCTCCTTTGTATGGTAGGCTTTTTGTTTTTATTATTTAAAAATTGTCTGTATTGCAGATGAAATGTGTGTGTGTGTGTGTGTGTGTGTGTGTGTGTGTTCTTGCTTGGCATTTGTATCAGAGAGGGTGATTCTGGACTCACAGACTAAATTAGGAAGTTTTTCATACTGTTCTATGCTCTGGAATACTTTAACTGTATCATTTTAAAAAATGGATTCTGGCTGCACAGTGGCTCACGCCAGTAATCCCAACACTTTGGGAGGCCAAGGGAGGCAGATCACCTGAGGTCAGGAGTTTGAGACCAGCCTGGTCAACAAGTGTTCAATAAATACATCTTTCTGTATTTATTTACTAGACCAACAAGTTTAGTAGAGACCAACCCCACCTCTCCAAAACACAGAAAAATTCGCTGGGCATGGTGGTGGGCGCCTGTAATCCAGCTACTCGGGAGGCTGAGACAGGAGAACCGCTTGAACCCAGGAGGCAGAGGTTGCATTGAGCGGAGATCGCACCACTGCACTCCAGCCTGGGCGACAGAGACAGACTCTGCCTCAAAAAAAAAAAAAAAAAAAAAAAAAAAAAAGGTTTGATAAAATTTGTCTATGAAATAATCTGGGCCTGATGTCTTTTGGGTTTCACATTTTTATTTCTTTTTATTTTTAATTATTTCAATTTTGTAAATGGTATTTGGTGTATTCAGGTTTTTGGTGGGTCACATACTGCTCTCCCATGGGTGGTATATGTATTCAGGTTGTCTGTCCCACTAGGCTGTAAGATTTTCAGGAAATAATTCCAAGCTCTTGATCTCTGTAATCCCATGAAAGGCACATGATAATAGTCATTTGGTGGAATGAATAAATGCTGATGGCTAGCTGCTGTAACAAATACACCTCAGCATTTCAGCAGCTTCATATAATGAAAATCTATTTGTTATTCACATACAAATCAATTTCTTCCTCACATAATTGTCCACTGTGGCTACTCTGAGGCAGAGGGAGACACTCCACCATAGGGTGAGTCAAGGACCCAGGCTCCTTCCACCTTGTGGCTCGGCCGTCCGCTCTGCATTGAGCTCACAGGTGAGGGAGGAGAGGCAGGAAACCTTTTCCTGCCTCTCCTGCATACCTCGATCTAGAAGTAACACTCAGAGCTCCCACTCACCTCCTTGGGAGTAACAGGACCTGATCTATAAGCAGAGGAGGCTAGGAAATGTAGTCCCTGGCCAGGCAGCTGCTGCTTAGCAACAACTCTATATCATGGTAGGGGGCACAGGACTTTTTGGTGGACAGTTAATTGTCTCTTTCAAGGGTGGCACAAGGTTTTATTGCTGAGGTTTTCATTGCCTTGCTCTGTGAGACTCTGTTAGTGCCAGTGTTTGATGAATAGTTGTTTTCATGGCTGCCAAGAGCTGTTGAGTAAGAATGTAACTGCAGACAGTCATTTCCTTGCTATGTTTGTCCAACAACCACTGTCTCACAGCTGGAAAACTCATTACTCATGAGTACTTCTTTCCCAGGTACAAGAACATAAAGATGTATTTATTCAACTTTTTAGGGCAATGACACTTCACTGTTAATCCAAAAATCTACGCTGGTCAATACCAGGGAAAATACCAGGGAAAATCCAAATATTAAGGAGAATTTAAAGATATATACCAGTCAAATATTTATTTCATTTGTCTATTCATTTTTTTCTTTCTTTTTTTGTTTTGTTGCATCTATTCATTTTAAAAATGGAAACCTAATTCATATACTATAAAATTTCACATAACATAAAAGTTCCGAGTTTTATTTATTTTTATTAATTTTATATTAATAATATAAATATATTAATTTTATATTTATTAGTAATATATTAACAATTTATCAATATGTTTATTAATAATACATTTATTAATAACTAATTAATACTAAATTAATTAATTAATTTAGAGACAGAGTCTTGCTCTGTTGCCCAGGCTGGAGTGCAGTGGTGCAATTTCGGCTCACTGCAACCTCTGCCTCTCGGGTTCGAGAGATTCTCCTGCCTCAGCCTCCTCACCCAACACCATGCCAGGCTAATGTTTGTATTTTTCATAGAGATGGGGTTTCACCATGTTGACCAGGCTGGTCTTGAACTCCGGACCTCAGGTGATCTGCCCGCCTCAGCCTTCCAAAGTGCTGGGATTATACATGTGAGCTGTCGCACCCGGCCAAAAATGCCCAGTTTTAAAGTGCACAATTCAGTATTTTTCAGTATATTCAGAAGATTGTACAACCATCACCACCATCTAATTCGAGGACATTTTCATCACCCCAAAGAGAAACCCTGTACCTGTTAGCAGTCACTCCCAGTTTCTCCCTCCCCCTAGTCTCTGGCAACCACTAATTTACTCTGTCTCTATAGACTTGCTTATTGTGGCTGGGCGTGGTGGCTCATTACTGAATCCCAGCACTTTGGGAGGCCGAGGTGGGCAGATCACCTGAGGTCAGGAGTTCAAGACCAACCTGGCCAACATGGTGAAACCCCATCTCTAGTAAAAATACAAAAAAAAAAAAAAAAAAGGCTGGGCATGGTGGCTCACGCCTGTAATCCCAGCACTTCGGGAGGCCAAGGCGGGCGGATCACGAGGTCAGGAGATTGAGACCATCCTGGCTAACACGGTGAAACCCCATCTCTACTAAAAATACAACAAAATTAGCTGGGCTTGGTGGCAGGCGCCTGTAGTCTCAGCTACTCGGGAGGCTGAGGCAGGAGAATGGCGTGAACCCAGGAGGTGGAGCTTGCAGTGAGCCAAGATCGCGCCACTGCGCTCCAGCCTGGCTGACAGAGCAAGACTCCATCTCAAAAAAAAAAAAAAAAAAATTAGCCAGGTGTGGTGGCAGGCACCTGGCAATCTCAGCTACTCAGGAGGCTGAGGCAGGAGAATCGCTTGAACCTGGGAGGCAGAGGATGCAGTGATCCAAGATCATGCCACTGCACTCCAGCGTGGGTGACAGAGTGAGATTCTGTCTCCAAAAAAAAAAAAAAATTTGTTTATTCTGGACATTTTACATAAATGGAATAATATGCGGCTTTTATGTCTGGTTTCTTTCACTTAGCACAATGTTTCCAAGGTTCATTCATGTTGTAGCATGTATTAATAACTCATTTCTTTTTTTTTGTCTTCCAACATGATCTCAAGACTCATTTTTTATGGTGAATAATATTCCAGTAAATGGATAGAATATGTTTTGTGTATATCATTCACTAATTTTCAATTTTTCTTTTTTTTTTTTTTGAGACAGAGTTTCCCTCTATCACCTAGGCTGGAGTGCAATGGCATGATCTCAGCTCACTGCAACCTCTGCTTTCCAGGCTCAAGCGATTCTCGTGCCTCAGTCTCTTGAGTAGCTGAGATTACAGGTGTGCGCCACCGCGCCTGGCTAATTTTTGTATTTTTAGTAGAAATGGGGTTTCGCCATGTTGCCCAGGCTGGTCTCGAATTCCTGGCCTCAAGTGATCTGCAGGCCTTGGCCTCCCAGAGTGCTGGGATTACAGGCATGAGCCATACCGTCCAGCCTCTTAAATTTTTTTTAATTGTAGTAACATACACATAACATAAAATTGACCATTTTTTTTTTATTATTATACTTTATGTTCTAGGGTACATGTGCACAACGTGCAGGTTTATTACATATGTATACATGTGCCATGTTGGTGTGCTGCACCCATCAACTCGTCATTTACATCAGGTATATCTCTTAATGCTATCCCTCCCCACTCCCCTGATGCCACAACAGGCCCCGGTGTGTGATGTTCCCCTTCCTGTGTCCAAGTGTTCTCATTGTAAATTGACCATTGTCAAGTGTACAGTTTGATGGTATTAAGTCCATTCATATTGTTAAACAATATGGTCTACACTGACTGTTGTGCAACCATCACCACCATCCATCTCCATGGCTCTTCTCATCTTGCAAAACTAAAACCCTGAACCATGAAACAGTAACTCCCCATTTCCTCCTCCCTACAGCCCCTGGCAATCACCATTCTACTTTCAGTCTCTGAATTTGACTATGCTAGGTACTTCATAGAAGTGGAATCATACAGTACTTATCTTTTCGTCACTAGCTTATTTCATTTAGCATAATGTATTCAAGGGTCATCCATGCTGTAGCATGTGTCAGAATGTCCTTCTGTTTTAAGGCTGAATAATGTTGTGTCTTCTGTATATTCCGCATTTTGTTTATCCATTCATCCGTTGATGGACCCCCGGGTTGCTTCTACCTTTTGGCTATTGTGAATACTCTGCGAATGAACATGCGTGTACAAATATATCTTTTCGATACCTTGCTTTAAATTTTTTTTTTTTTTTTTTGAGACGGAGTCTCACTCTCTCACCCAGGCTGGAGTGCAGCGGCATGATCTCAGCTCACTGCAAACTCCGCCTCCCGGGTTCATGACATTCTCCTGCCTTAGCCTCCCGAGTAGCTGGGACTACAGGTGCCCGCCACCATGCCTGGCTAATTTTTTTGTATTTTTAGTAGAGACGAGGTTTCACCATGTTAGCCAGGATGGTCTCAATCTCCTGACCTCGTGATCCACTCATCTTGGCCTCCCAAAGTGCTGGGATTACAGGTGTGATCCACCGTGCCCGGCCAAGACCTCGCTTTAAATTCTTCTGGGTATATATTCAGAAGTGGAATTGCTGGATCAAATGGTAATTCTATTTTTCAATTTTTAAGGAACTGCCACAATGCTTTCCATACTATTTTACATTCTCATTGATGGTGCACAAGGGTTCCAATTTCTCCACATCCCCACCAACTTTTTTTTTTTTCTCTCAAAGAGGGAGTCTCACTCTGTCGCCCAGGCTGGAGTGCAGTGGCACAATCTCGGCTCACTGCAACCTTTCCCCTCCCAGGTTCAAGCAGTTCTCCTGTCTCTGCCTCCTGAGTAGCTGGGATTACAGGCATGCGCCACCATGACTGGCTAATTTTTGTATTTTTAGTAGAGACGGGCTTTCACCATGTTGGTCAGGCTGGTCTCAAACTCTTGACCTCATGATGTGCCTGCCTCAGCCTCCCAAAGTGCTGGGATTACAGGCATGAGCCACCGTGCCCAGCCCCACCAACTTCTTATTTTCCATGTTATTTATTCATTTTTAAACAAGCATTCATCGAGTACCTACTATGCCACAGCTCTATACTTCGTAGAAACTGAGGCTGCCAGAATGTTAAATCTGTTTCCCTGCTGTTAGGAACTTAGGAAATAATGGAGAAACAGTCATGTTCAAGAGATAGAGTGAAACACAAGGTGATAGGTGCCTAATAGAGATGGAATCAATAGTAGATTGGATAAAGAAAATGTGGTACCAGCCGGGTGCTGTGGCTCATGCCTATAATCCTAACACTTTGGGAGGCCCAGGCAGGTGGATAGCCTGAGCCCCGGTGTTTGAGATCAGCCTGAGAAACATGGTAAAATCCTGGCTCTACAAAAAGATACAAATATTAGCTGGGCTTGTTGATGCATGCCTGTAATTCCAGCTACCTGGGAGACTGAGGTGGGAGGATCCCCTGAGCCCAAGGAGGTGAAGGCTGCAGTGAACCTTGATTGTGCCACTGTACTCCAGCTTGGGTGATAGAATGAGACCTTGTCTTAAAAAAAAAAAAAAAGGCCGGGCGCGGTGGCTCAAGCCTGTAATCCCAGCACTTTGGGAGGCCGAGACGGGCGGATCACGAGGTCAGGAGATCGAGTCCATCCTGGCTAACACAGTGAAACCCGTCTCTACTAAAAAATACAAAAAACTAGCCGGGCGATGTGGCGGGCGCCTGTAGTCCCAGCTACGTGGGAGGCTGAGGCAGGAGAATGGTGTGAACCCGGGAGGCGGAGCTTGCAGTGAGCTGAGATCCGGCCACTGCACTCCAGTCCGGGCGACAGAGCGAGACTCCGTCTCAAAAACAAAAAAAAAGAAGAAGAAGAAGAAGAAGAAGAAGAAGAAGAAGAAGAAGAAGAAGAAGAAGAAGAAGAAAATATGGTACATATATACCAAGGCCTTAAAAAGAATGAGATCATAGCCTTTGCAGCAACATGGATGGAGGTGGAGGCCATTATCCTAAGTGAGCTAACACAGGAGCAGAAAACCAAACACTGCATGTTCTTACTTATAAATGGGAGCTAAATACTGAATATACATGGACACAAAGAAGGGAAGAGACGCCAGGGAGACAGCAGGGCCCACCTGAGGATGGAAAGCTGAAGGAGGCTGAGGACTGAAAAACTACCTATAAGTACACAGATACTATGCCCATTAACTGGATGACAAAATAATATGAACACTGAATCCCCATGACTTGGAATTTATCTATAGAACCAACCTGCACATGTACCCCTAAAACAAAAATAAAAGTTAAAAAGAAAAAGAGAGAGATGGAGGCTGGGTGTGGTGGCTCACGCCTGTAATCCCAGCACTTTGGGAGGCTGAGGTGGGTGGATCACCTGAGGTCAGGAGTTTGAGACCAGCCTAGCCAACATGGGGAAAACCCATCTCTACTAAAAATACAAAAATCAGCTGGACATGGTGGCGGGTGCCTGTAATCCCAGTTACCTGGGAGGCTGAGGCTGGAGAATTGCTTGAACCTAGGAGGCAGAGGTTGCAGTAAGTCGAGATCATGCCATTGTACTCCAGCCTAGGCGACAGAATTAGACTCCATCTCAACCACCCCCCCAATCCCCCTCCAAAAAAAAGAAAAAAAATGGTGTGTGATTTCTGAGGATGCATCAGAAGAGACCTTTGGCTTTCTTCCTGGCTCCCTAGTGGATCTCTTATTCTGGGTGAAGGCATTCGCCATGTCAGGAGGACACTCAAGAAGCCCTCAGGAGAGCCCCAAGCAAGAGGACCTGGCACCTCTGCCATCTTGTCTCTGTGAGAGAGTGCCAGCATCACCTTGTCAGCCCTGCGAGGAAACCACCCTGGGAGCCGATCCTCCAGCCTCACTAAGCCTTCAGATGATTGCAGCCTTGGCCAACATGTGACTGCAACCTTATGAAAGCGCCCAAGCCAAAACCATCACCAAGCTGCTCTTGATTTTCTGACTAAAAACACCCAGAACCCAAAAAACTGTGAGATAATACATGCTTATTGTTGTTTTAAGTCATTAAGTTTTGAAATACTTCATTACACAGCAAGAGATAACTAATGCAGCTAGAAGCATGAAAATATCTAGCATAGTGTGGAAATGGTGAGAAATGCATTGAGGCTGGCACAAGAGCTTAAAGCCAGAAACTTGGAGTTGAAAGAGATGCTTCTGAAACGCTATGTTTCTCCATAAGAGTGGGCAAGAGAGCCATCTGGTGGAAGAGGCATGCTTAGACATTCCCTTCTCTCTTGCCTCATTTCTTCAGCCTGTTCTCAGCATTTCCACCTAGTATTTCTCCAAGGGCCACAGTGAGGTTTATAAGTCAAGCATGTGGGCCATAAACACTACTTACTTGTTGATGTAAATACTAACCTCTGCAAAATGTCAAGGTAAGTTATTATCCTCAGTGATTATTTAATTTTCTCCCTTAGTCTCTTCCACCTGTCTGCTATCCAGGGGAAAACATCAGGAGCACCAGGAGTTGAGGCAGAATGCTGGAGGAGGGAAAGAAGGAACTAGAATTTGATTATGGAAAAATCAGAATTAGACTCGAGAGAGCACAGTCAAGCTGGTCTGTCTCTTAATTATAAGGGGAGGCCTTTGTTCATTGATACCGGCCATGACTATTGTCCCTTTCTGGTTTTTAGAGCCTTCTTGTATCCTCCAATATTCCCTCCAAATAATGTCTAGAAGTTCTTGAATAATATCCCTCAATTCTATAGCTGCTGGAAGAGAAAACAAATACTACTACTCTCCACTGTCAGCCTGAAGCCAAGGAGGAGGAATTGCAAATTAACTAAAATTTAGTTTTAATTTTAGTTTATTTGGAGTAAATTACCAGTGGGAGAATTTCAGGTACTTAGGATATATATATTATTATTTTTTTGAGATGGAGTCTTGCTCTGTCACCCAGCCTGGAGTGGGCTTGGCTCACTGCAATTCCCGCCTCCTGGGTTCAAGCAATTCTCCTGTCTCAGCCTCCTAAGTAGCTGGGATTACAGGCATGTGTCACCATGCCCAGCTAATTTTTATTTTTATTTATTTATTTATTTTGAGACCAAGTCTAGCTCGGTCGCCCAGGCTGGAGTGCAGTGGCACGATCTCGGCTCACTGCAAGCTCCGCCTCCTGGGTTCACGCCATTCTCTTGCCTCAGCCTCCCAAGTAGCTGGGACTACAGACGCCCGCCACCACGCCTGGCTAGTTTTTTTGTATTTTTAGTAGAGACCAGGTTTCACTGTGTTAGCCAGAATGGTCTAGATCTCTTGACCTTGTGATTTGCCCGCCTCAGCCTCCCAAAGTGCTGGGATTACAGGCGTGAGCCACTGTGCCTGGGCTAGTTTTATATTTTTAGTAGAAACGGGGTTTCACCTTGTTGGCCAGGCTGGTCTTGAACTCTTGACCTCAGGTGATCTGCCCACCTCAGCCTCCCAAAGTGCTGGGATTACACGTGTGAGCCACTGTGCCTCACCGGTACTCAAGATATTAAAGAAAAAAAAATGTATTCTTCTTAAGAAGGGTGGGGACTCCTTAGCTTAAATACTACATTGTTGAACAGAAAACTTTCCCCATCCTCTTATTCAGATTAAGTCTGCCTCTTCTCTCTGCTCCTACTGTTAGAATAGGATCCCCTGCTTTGTATCATGGCTTAGTCAAGTCAGCGTCCCCTGTTGAACTAAGAGTTCATAGAGGGTAGAATTTCTGTCCAGCTCATTCTTGGTGGTTTCACAGTCATTGTTTTAAGAAATGATTCATGACCAGCCTGGGCAACATAGCGACACCTCATTCTACCAAAAACAAAACAAAACAAAACAAAACAAAAAAAATTGGCCAGGCACAGTGGCTCACGCCTGTAATCCCTGCCCTTTGGGAGGCTAAGGCAGGCGGATCACGAGGTCAAGAGCTCAAGACCATCCTGGCCAACATGGTGAAACCCCGTCTCTACTATACAAAAATTAGCCGGGCGTGGTCGCGTGCACCTGCAGTACCAGCTACTTGGGAGACTGAGGCAGGAGAATCGCTTGAACCTGGGAGGTGGAGGTTGCAGTGAGCCGAGATCATGCCACTGCACTCCAGCCTGGTGACAGAGTGAGACTCTGTCTCAAAAAAAAAAAAAAAAAAAAAAAAAAAAAAAAATTAAATAGCTGGGTGTGGTGGTGTGTGCCTGTAGTCCCAGCTCCTCTGGAGGCTGAGGCAGGAGGATTGTTTGAGCCAAGGAGTTAGAGTGGTGATTGCACCATTGCATTGCAGCCTGGGCAGCAGAACAAGACCCTATCTCAAAAACAAAATAAAATTACAATAAAAAAAGAAATAAAGAGAAGAAAAATAAAAAAGAAATGGGCATTGTTCTGGGGCTTTTGTTGAAAGAGATGTGAATTCTGTGCTCCAAGAGGAAATTGACACGCATGCACTCATTCAAGGAACATTTGTTGGTACCTCCTTTGTGCTAGATGCTGGACACACAGAAATTATAGTCAGTTCCCTCAGGACTCTCACTGTCTAGAGAGAGGAGGAGCCACCAAGTGCTGGGGTGGGGCAGGCCCACGGAGCCAAATCAGAAGGGCACCTAATCCAGACAGTGGTTGCTGATGGGGAAAGTGTCAGAGAAGTCTTTCTCCAGGGGTGAGATCTGAGCTAAATTTTGGAGGAAGAATAAGAGTTGGCCAACTAAAGAATGTGGGGCCGGGTGCGGTGGCTCACATCTGTAATCCTAGCACTTTGGGAGGTGGAGGCAGGTGGATCACCTGAGGTAAGGAGTTTGAGACCAGCCTAACCAACATGGTGAAACTCCATCTCTACTCAATACAAAAAATTAGCCAGGGGTGGTGGTGCATGCCTGTAATCTCAGCTACTTGGGAGACTGAGGTGGAAGAATCGCTTGAACCTGGGAGGCAAAAGTTGCAGTGAGCCAAGATTTCTCCACTGCACTCCAGCCTGGGCAACAAGGTAGAAAGGTACAGTAATGGGAGAAGGTGTGACATATCCAGCAACTGCCAGAGTTGAATACACCAGGCTTTGGTTTTATCCTGGAGGTCACAGGGTGCCACTGAAACTATCCAGCAAGAGAGTGGTCTGAGAAAGATACAGAGGGGTGGGAAGGGTGGGGGATAGGAGTGGGTGGGGAGTGTTGATGGCCTACCCTGGAATTCAGACCTGAGGCCAGGTTAGGAAACGAAGAAGAGGGGCCTTCAGAAGCTATCTGCATGACAGACCCAGGAGCCTTCTGGGAAAAGACCCATCCTAAGGGAGGAGAGGCAGAGTCCAGCAGATGCGCCTGGCCCAGCCACAAAGCTAAGTCAATTTCTCTAAGGGGTGGTGAGTGGATTTCTGTATGTAGCTTAGTGATACGTGTGGGAATTGGATCTTTCTACATTTTGACCTTTCGTGGATTCTTGTCTGATTTTTGGGCTAGGGGTGGTGGTGGTAGGGCTTTGAGTAAAAATAAAAATCACAATGATTGCTAACAATTTTTGAACACTTATAACATGCCAGGAATTTACATACTTTAGCTCATTTAATTTTCATCACAGCCCCACACTGAGGTTACCACTATGGTTATCCCCATTTTACATCTGGAAAAACCAACCAAGCAACTCATCTGAAGAGAAGCCCTCCTACCTTACTCATGTTGGGACTGGCGCATAACAGGTAATTGACAAAGTCAACTAAAGCAAGGAGCTGTGAGAAAAATACCTACATAGAGTAAGCATTTAATTTTGGGACAATCATCAATTTATACATAGTTAAAAGAACTAACACAGGGAGATCCCACAGACTACCCCCCAATGGTAACATCTTACAACCCTTCTTAACAGAATGCCTACCATGTGCCAGGTACTGCTTCAGGTGCTGGAGACATAGACATGGGAAACATTAGTCGACAGAAGCCACAAGAGTGAATGAGATCCTCAGGGAGTGTCTTGAGTCAGAAGAAGGGTGGCAAAAGGAGCCCCTACCTTGAGGGGTAGGAAGAAAAGCCCTAAGAAGACCTTGAAGGTAGGAAAGAGAGAAGGAGAGGGTAGTGTCATGGAAGCTAAGGTGGACAATGGTGACAAGAAGGAAAGACAGTCCAGTGCTTCCGAGGTCACCTGCAAGGCAGCCTGGGAAGTGTCCATTAGATTTAGCAGCTAGGATGTCACAGGTGAGCCAAGTAATATGGAGGGGAGCAGGACTACAGTCAGTGAGGAGTGAACTGGGTGAGGAAGCAGCAGTAGAGAGCACTTTACAGTGAGTCTTCCAAGTCAGGTAGGAAAGAGGGGGTAAAGTTAGGCTAAAGGAGAAAATTTCCATGAATTTTGTCTCTAAAATGATGATTAAGAGTTAATGAGTCAAGATTTCAGGCCTGTTAGAGCAAAGCCCCAAGGAAATAAGAGTTGGACCCTGGAGCACAGCTGAGTCCTGGCTGGAGGGGTGGGCCTGTTTCTGAAAGGAGATACTGGAGGAAGAAGTGCAGATAAAGCTCTGTGGCTGCTTGAAGAGGGAAGTGATTACTTCCAGCTGGGGCACTCAAGGAAGGGATACAGACATTTGAGTGCCAGGGGCATTTGAGGGTAACAATGGAGGGGTTCAGTTGGCCAAAGTTAAAGGCAGCTGAAAGATGGCAGGGGACGAGACCAGGAAATGCAGACCAAGGTGGGTGTGGTATGGTTGGGGTGCTGGGGTCAGATGACACATAAGCTTCAAATTCCCGCTCCCAGTTGCTTCTTAGCTGCGTGTTCCTAAGACGTTCCTTAACACGTCTGAGATTCCCCATCTGTAAAATGGCGACAACCCTAATAGGGTTGTTGAGGAGGACTAGATAATGTCTAAAAAGAGCTCAGTCCGGTCCAGTGCTTTGCTCCTCCGTACCTGAGCGTCAAGTCACTACTGTAGAGCTATCGGACGTGTCCTTTAAGGGAAATTAACTGGGCCACACGGTGTGAAGTGAACTGAGCTGGGAGAAGCCTGCACAGGACCTTGTACACACTAGCTACTCAGGAAACAACTGCATGCTCTGCTGAGCATCTCATATAGGATACGGTTTCCGTCTTTCCTGGGCTCACACATAGTGCCCAGTTCAGTTCCAAAGTTTTAAGGAAAGAGGATGAAGATGTAAATTCTTCAGTTAAGCCTCTCGCCAACTGCTCCCTGCGGCGAGGAAGGGCAACGAGGTGCACGGTCGCCAAGCACGTGCTCCCAAGGGTCCTCAGGTCTTTGTGAAACGCGGCCAACCAAGGACAACGATAACTCCAGCCTGCAACGCGCGGGGAAAGGCGCGCAGGCGCACTGCTGGCAAGGGGGGGGGGGCGCTCACCTGTGCTGGAGTGGGCGGAGCTAAAGCCAGAGCGGCATGACGTCATGAGGACGCAGCCGCAGAGCGATTCGCGTCCCGGAAGCGGCGGCGGTGGCGGAGGCGGCGTAGGCGGAGGAGATTTTCGGACCTGCGACTTCCCAACGGCCCTGGTAGGAGGAGCGGCGTTTGGCCGGGGCGGGCCTGAGGAAACGCTCTGGGGCCCAGTGGCTCTCCCGCTGCTCCTTCCCGAACCTGCCGTCTCTCTTACGGAGCCAGCGGCCGGGTACGTGAGGTGCCGGCCCCCCCCCCACACCCCGCGTCCCCGTGTCTCCGCAGGCTGTGTGTAGTTGGGCGCTAGGGCGCAGCAGGGGCCGCCACCTGCTGGCCCCGGGAACTTGGGCGTGGCCTTCCCTGTCCTGCCGCATGGGCTCCATCAGGCCCCCCTGGCTGCAGAGGTCTTGGCCAAGGCCAGTGCGGGCGTCGACCTACCTCACCCCTTCCTGGGCTTCTACCTGGCGCCGCTCCCTGCCTTTTTGCCCTGGCTCGGCCTGCGGTGATTTCGGCTCCCGTTGGCCCCTTTGTCCCATCCCCTCACCATCCCATCAGGTCGCGGCTAATTGCCTGGGACTGGTTTATGTTGCTCTTCGCCGAGGTTCCGCCCGCTCGTTTGCTGCTTAGCGTTCAGGGTAGGACTTTGAACTGGGGAAGACCGTAAAGGCTCCTGGGTTTCCTCATCAGAGAGGGCAGAAGGGAATGGGGCGTTGTGATGCCGACTGCCCTGGGCGGAGATGGCCCAGGAAGTTGTTGGGAACTGAAGGGTTAGAGGATGGGGCGGGAGTCCTGGAGCACGGTATTTCATTCACTCATTCAGCAGGCATTTGTTAAGCACCCACTGTGTACAGAAACAGTCGTGAATGGCGGCCAGTTAAGAGCAGAGAGTTTTACTTTGACGTAGTAAGTGCTCTGCAGTTGATCTTAGCCACAAGGCCAAGAAGCGATGTGATGTGATAAGTGCTCTGTTAGGGTGAGTACGTGATCCTTTGGGAGCATTGGGGAGGGTCTCCCAGTCCAGAGTTGGAGGTGTCAGAGACTTGCCAGAGTAAGGGAGTGATGTTTAAGCTGATACCTGAAGGATGAGTAGGAATTAACCAGGTAAAGAGTGGGAGAAAAATGTTCCGGGACATCATTTCATTTCAGCCCATGGGCTTCCTCGCTACAGCGATCATTTATGCTTGGTTTTTATGATTTTTAGTTTTGATGGATCTGTGGGGAAAAGAGCATTGGACGGAGAGTCCAAAGAGCAGGATTTTAGGTCTGAATTCACTTTGCCTTACTCACAGGTTTACTGTGGCACCACCTGAAGCAGTAGGTAGAAGTGTGTTGGGGACTAGATGTGCAATGCAAATGTTGGTAATTATTATGGTTACAGGATGCAGACATCAGAACGTGAGGGGAGTGGGCCGGAGCTGAGCCCCAGCGTGATGCCCGAGGCTCCCCTGGAGTCTCCACCTTTTCCTACCAAGTCCCCAGCGTTTGACCTTTTCAACTTGGTTCTCTCCTACAAGAGGCTGGAGATCTACCTGGAACCCTTGAAGGATGCAGGTGATGGTGTTCGATACTTGCTCAGGTACAGACTTTGTGGAGTTGCTCGTGTCTGCTGTGCCTTCTGCCTTCCTGCTCTGTAGTAACTAACACCGGCCGTTTAGGCAGTGCCTGGGCTGTCCTTTCTGCCCTAGTGAGGAGCAGTTCTGGGAGGTCTTTTCGGCCTCTGGGTTTATCTAGGCCTACCCTGTGTCTCAGACCCAGCCCAGGAAAGGCAGATACTGGGAATGATCCTGCCTTTCAGCAGGATTCTTCTTTGTGACTGAATAAGCTCCTTCCTCCGGACTGCTGGACAGCCTTGAACATCAGGCCTTCTGCAGCTTAGAGCAGGCTTAATTTTTTCCTTTGCTCCCAATATTGGCTTAATTAATATTTAAAAATTAGGGTATAATTTTGAACAAAAGTTTAAGAAATACAAAAATCTATGAATAAGCAGATACCATTTTCACTATTTTTTTTTTTTTTTGAGACAGGATCTTGCGGTGTTGTCCAGGCTGGAATGCAGTAGTGTGATCATGGCTCACTGTAGCCTCAACCTCTTCGACTCAAGCGATCCTCCTACCTCAGCCACTGTGCTTGGCTAATTTAAAAAAAAAAAAATTGTAGAGAGGGTCTCGCTGTGTTGCCTAGGCTGGTCTTGAACTGTTGGGCTCAAGCGATCCTCCTGCCTCAGCCTCCCAAAGTGCTGGGATTACAAGTGTGAGCCACTGCACCCAGCCCATTTTTACTAATTTATTGAGATTATGGATTTTAATTTTTTCCCTCCTATCCTGCTTTGATTTTCATTCTCTATAATTTTCTTTTTTTTCTTTTGGCTCATTTTATTATGTTAAAATTATTATTATTATTATTATTATTTTGAGACAGAGTCTCACTCTGTTGCCCAGACTGAAGTGCAGTGGTACGATCTCGGCTCACTGCAAGCTCTTCCTCCCGGGTTCACACCATTCTCCTGCCTCAGCCTCCCAAGTAGCTGGTACTACAGGCACCCGCCACCACGCCCAGCTCATTTTTTGTTTTTTAGTAGAGACGGGGTTTCACGTGTTAGCCAGGATGGTCTTGATCTCCTGACCTCGTGATCCACCCACCTCAGCCTCCCAAAGTGCTGGGATTATAGGCGTGAGCCACTGTACCCAGCCGTTAACATTATTTTAAATTACTTATATGGCATTCTACTCCCTAAATATGTCAGTTTTTATCTCTAAATAATTTAATTAAGGATGTTTCTTTCAAGATCAAAGTAATATCATACCTAACAAAATTAGTAACTTCTTGGTATCATCCTATACTCAGTTCATATTCCATTTCCTCAGTTGTACCATCTATTTTGGCTAAATCACATTTCAGTCCAGGACTGTGCATTGTTTGTAGTTATTATGTTTTTTTTTTTTTTTTTTGAGACGGAGTCTCGCTCTGTCGCCCAGGCTGGAGTGCAGTGGCCGGATCTCAGCTCACTGCAAGCTCCGCCTCCTGGGTTCCCGCCATTCTCCTGCCTCAGCCTCCCGAGTAGCTGGGGCTACAGGCGCCCGCCACCTCAGCCGGCTAGTTTTTTGTATTTTTTAGTAGAGACGGGGTTTCACCGTATTAGCCAGGATGGTCTCGATCTCTTGACCTCGTGATCCGCCCGTCTCGGCCTCCCAAAGTGCTGGGATTACAGGCTTGAGCCACCGCGCCCGGCTATTATGTCTTTTAAGTCTTTTTTCAGTCTAATCGTCTCTCATGATGTCGACTTGCTGAAGAGACTGAGACTGAACTGACTTTCCTGGAGAATTTGCTGCCGAGATTTGTCTGGTTTCTTCCTCGTGGTGCAGACTGGAAGTTAGATTTAAAGGTTGGATTTGATTCAAGTTAGAAAAGTTTTTTTTTTCCCCAGAGGTAAATGTTGTGTCCCTGATATTGCATTGCATCAGGAGTCACACAAAAACCTGATTGTCCTAAAGAGCAGAGGTTTTTAACTTGGAGCCTATGGGTGAATTTTAGGGATCAGTGAATCCCCTGAAACTGCATATAAAATTGTGTGTCTGCACATGTGTATATTTCTAGGGAAAAGCTTCTAGTTTTCATCAGATTCTCATAAAGACCCTCAACCCTATAAAATACCTGAGAGAGACTGGTAGGAAGCAGGGTGAGTGGAGTTAGGTTAACCTCTGAGGATGCCATTGCATATTTATCAACGCCTCAGGCTGGAAATAGTGGATGGTTTGTTACTAGTTCTCTGGCCAAGGCCCTATATTTTTCTTGTTCATCTAATTTATGTCAGTATCTGTAGAGATGAGCTAGTCAGTGTTCCAGAGCTGTGTTCTCTACTGTAAGATCACTGTACTCTTGGCACAGGGGGTAGTGAGACAGTATGAGGGGAGGCTGTTTTCTCCTTTTATAATCTCAGCATGATGTGAAGTTTGGTCTTTAGGAGAGAGGCTGTGTCCCCTGGCACATTCTTTGTATGTGTGTGTATTGCCCTTTGTGGTAAAGTACAAAAGTTAAGTATATCCTGCCCTGCCCTCCTCCTTTTCCTCTACTAGTCTGTAGTGCTTCTTAGCATACTAATGTGTTAGGGTTTTTCCATTTTATGGAAATTGGAGGATGTGGTAGGATTGGTTAGCTGGATGCAGGAGGAGCATTGGATCTAAAAGCCTCCAGGAGCCTGCGGTTTCTGTGCTGCTGGGAGAGGGAGCATTGGTCCGTGAAAGTGGCTGTCACGTTAGTTTGTGCTTTTGATTGTTCTTTTCTTAGTAAAGAGGATTTGACTTTGAAGAGGGACCTAATCTTGGGCTCTGGCTATTAGGTCTGAAGCCTAGAGCTGCAGTAAATTGTTAACAGACTCTCTTCTGGGATCAGCCACTCTACTGCTTGGGTCTCCTGGGACCAAAGTGTCAGTAAAGACATTTTATAGAAGGCAAGAGGCTTTAAAATGAAAGTGACTTGAGTGGTAGTGTGATGTTTTTATTTCCAAAATGGGATTGGCTTTTATTTCACTTTTACCCTGGTAGCTGCCACTAGAGGTTTTGAGGCCTAATTAGGGTGGTACAGGTGGAGTGTGTTGAATTTCAGGAGAAAGACAGAGATATCATTTCATTCCCTTACTCATAAATTTTATTAAAAAGTAAAAGCCCCTTTACACTGTTGGTGGCAGTGTAAATTAGTTCAACCATTGTGGAAGACAGTGTGGCGATTCCTCAAGGATCTAGAAGCAGAAATACCATTTGACCCAGCAATCCCATTACTGGGTATATATCCAAAGGATTATGCATCATTCTGCTATAAAGACACATGCACATGTATGTTTATTGCAGCATTATTCACAATAGCAAAGACTTGGAACCAACGTAAATGTCCATCAGTGATAGACTAGATAAAGAAAATGTGGCACATATACACCATGGAATACTATGCAGCCATGAAAAAGGATGAGCTCATGTCCTTTGCAGGGACATGGATGAAGCTGGAAACCATCATTCTCAGCAAACTAACACAGGGAGAGAAAACCAAACACCACATGTTCTCACTTGTAAGTGGGAGTTGAACAACGAGAACACATGGGCACAGGGAGGGGAACATCACACACCGGGGCCTGTTGGTGGGTGAGGGGCTAGGGGAGAGATAGCATTAGGAGAAATACCTAATGTAGATGACGGGTCGATGGATGCAGCAAACCACCATGGCACATGTATACCTATGTAACAAACCCACACGTTCTGCACATGTATCCCAGAACTTACAATAATAATAAAAAAGTGAAAGCCCTGCATAAATTAGTTAACCTCATTCAGTAACTCTTAAATACTCCCATTAGAGAACAAGAAAATATATTTAGCCCCGGCACGGTAGCTTACGCCTTTAATCCCAGCACTTTGGGAGGCCAAGATGGGCAGATCACCTGAGGTCAGGAGTTTGAGAGTTTGAGACCAACCTGGCCAAACCTGGCCAACATAGTGAAACATCCCGTCCCTACTGAAAACACAAAAACCGGCCAGGCGTGGTAGTGTGTGCCTGTAATCCCAGCTACTAGGGAAGCTGAGACAGGAGAATCTTGAACCCAGGAGGCAGAGGTTGTAGTGAGCCAAGATGGCGCCACTGCACTCCAGTCTGGGCAACAGAGCGAGACTCCGTCTCAAAAGAAAATACATTCAATGCTTTGCCAGCAATTTACCTGTTTATTTTTCTGATATTTGTCTCCCTCCTAATGACTCACCTTACATATTGTCACTGCCTTTAGAATTTGGGTGTCGTCGCTTCATTGTTGCATCTGTGCTTCTCTTTTTTTTTTTTTTTTTTTTTTTTTTTTTTTTTTTTGAGACGGAGTCTCGCTCTGTCGCCCAGGCTGGAGTGCAGTGGCCGGACCTCAGCTCACTGCAAGCTCCGCCTCCTGGGTTACACCATTCTCCTGCCTCAGCCTCCCGAGTGGCTGGGACTACAGGCGCCTGCCACCTCGCCCGGCTAGTTTTTTGTATTTTTTTTTTTTAGTAGAGACGGGGTTTCACCATGTTAGCCAGGATGGTCTCGATCTCCTGACTTCGTGATCCGCCTGTCTCGGCCTCCCAAAGTGCTGGGATTACAGGCTTGAGCCACCGCGCCCGGCCGCATCTGTGCTTCTCTTTCACTACTAAATGTCCTTTATCGGAGATGGAGCCAGCAGCATTTGCTTGTTCTCAGCAACCTGAGTCTCTGGTCTTCCTTCCCTCTTTAGGGGATTCTACATTGCCATTTGGTGGTGGTGGTGGTGGCAGCGACTGTATCTTGTGTTTGCTTCTGTCTGTTCCAGCTCACTTAAGGTGTGATTGCTAAGTGAATGCTGCACCCTACTTTCATCTTGATTTTTAATATATTAAAATATTTACTACTGTTTCTCCTTTTGAATTAATAGGTATTCAAAATAAACTCTCAGATAAACTCAAAGTTTCAAAAACACGGACATAAGAAGATAAAGGCACAAACGGGGCCAAAGAAGTCCACAATTTGTTCTTTCTTGATTTCCGTATTAGTTGAATCTTGTGCAATGATTATATATTCTTAAGAAATTATAAAAAAGAATAGAGGAAAATATTAAAAATGTTTGTCAGTGTCACCTCTTTTTTTTTTTTTTTTTTTTTTGAGACGGAGTCTCGCTGTGTCGCCCAGGCTGGAGTGCAGTGGCGCGATCTCGGCTCACTGCAAGCTCCGCCTCCCGGGTTCCCGCCATTCTCCCGCCTCAGCCTCCGAGTAGCTGGGACTACAGGCGCCCGCCACCGCGCCCGGCTAGTTTTTTGTATTTTTAGTAGAGACGGGGTTTCACCGTGTTAGCCAGGAGGGTCTCGATCTCCTGACCTCGTGATCCGCCCGCCTCGGCCTCCCAAAGTGCTGGGATTACAGGCTTGAGCCACCGCGCCCGGCCCAGTGTCACCTCTTAAGGAGAATACAGCCTTACAAAACACAGGTTAAATGGTATTAACTGGGTTTCTTAACTGTTTTTTTTTTTTTTTTTTGAGATGGAGTCTCGCTCTGTCGCCCAGGCTGGAGTGCAGTGGCGTGATTTCGGCTCACTGCAAGCTCCGCCTCCCGAGTAGCTGGGACTAAAGGTGCCCACCACCACACCCGGCTAATTTTTTTGTATTTTTAGTAGAGACAGGGTTTCACGGGGTTAGCCAGGATGGTCTTGATCTCCTGACCTCGTGATCCACCCGCCTTGGCCTCCCAAAGTGCTGGGATTACAGGCGTGAGCCACCGCGCCCGGCCTTCTAAACTGATATTTTAGAAATTCTTCTTCCTTTTGGGAGAAAGCACTACAGACCTAACAGTTTCCTCACCCCAGGTGCTAATGTGTGACATCTTACCGCCTCTCCTGTGCACCAGTCCAAGTGAGAGGCCCCCTTTTCGTTTCTCCTTGACCTTCTGTATTCCAGGCCTCCTCTCTGGTTTGATGTCCCATCTGTGCCGCCCGGTCTCCCCTCCCCAGCTGGAGGAGTGGCTCTCTGTAGTGATCGGGACTCTCTGTGTTGTAGGTGGCAGATGCCTTTGTGTTCCTTGCTGACCTGCCTGGGCCTCAACATCTTGTTCCTCACTTTGAATGAGGGTAAGAACTGCCTTCAGGGGCCAGTGGTTTTTGTGAATGAATGTGGGGAAAGAACACCTGGATGCAGCCCCACCCTGTGTGTGGGAGCTGCTCTTGTTGTCCTGGAGTTAGTGTTCCTCTGTGTCTGCTTGGAGTCAGAAACAGGCTCTAGAGGGACAATCCAGGCTGAGCTGCCTGCTGTGACCTTGGGCAAATTATTGGACTTCCCTGTTAAGGCCTAGTTTTCCTTATCTCTAGAGGGAGGATAAAAATGATGCTTTCCTCCTAGAGTATTTGTGAGGAATGCGGCAGTCTAGGCATAATACTTAGCACAGTGCCTGGCGTGGAAGAGGCAGCCAGTGCATTGTAGCTGCTCTAAGTATTATTGTTGTTTCCTTCTTGACTTCCTGCTGAGGATGCATTCACCTTTTTCCGTTTTGGTTTTCAAGTGGATTCAAGGGTCATCTGGGGACATGCCATGGGTGAAGGTACTGGGAAGGGGAACTGATAAGGGGTTTTTGCCATATCTGTTGCTTTTCTCTGGTTCAGCTAGTGAGCCTAGCAGGAGCTGCTGGGCAGTCATCAGCAGTGAGGAGTGGCATAAAGCCTTTGAGATAGAAGTGTGGACACATGGGTGTCTGTTGGGGTCCTGAGTCATGTCTCCTATGAACCTCTTACTACAGTACATACCGTGACCCTACCCTGTCGGTGGTTGGCACTGGCAGATGGCCACATAAAAAGACCCCTCAGGGTGAGAATAAAGAGTCTGGGACAGAATGTTTGGAGGAGCTGGGCCATTATTCATGTTTTTGTTCTTATATTTACCTTGTATTTCTCAGTTGTCTTCTTTGTTTCCTCTGGAGATAGGGGTTGAGTAGGTTGAAAATAAATCCAGTTCATACAAGATCTCATTTTCTGTTTCTTAGTTGGACTCATCTTTACCTGTTCAAAACTTCGTAGGATGTTTGATTTTTTCTATATTTTTTTTGATTTTTGATTTTGATGTTTGATTTTTTCTATATATGCTCCCAAAGTAAATCAGTTCCTGTGACATGTTTAATAAGCATTTATTATGTGCCCACTGCTCTGTTAGCTTGCTGTTGGGGTGCTATGTTACACCCCAACAAAAGAAGTTCCAAAGAAGTTCCTCCTTTGAATTTTATCTCGACTTTGCCATTTCTCAAGGCACAGGTGTCTGCAGTGTCCTAAAAGCTGAACGAAAGACCTTCCAGTCTTCCTTAGTGGCCCAGAGGTCCGAGTGTCAGGCATCAGGAGCACCTGGCAGTCACACTCCAGCGTGAGCCTCCTACTGTGTGCTAGCAGCATCTTAAAATGTATTAAAAGTGAGGATGGAGCCACAGCAGTGACCAAAGGGACAAAGTCCCAGCCCTCAAGAGCTTACTTAGTAGAGGAGACAACAGACATGCCTGTAATGTGTCATGTGGTGATAAGGTCTGTGAGAAGTGAAGCTGGGTTAAGGGGACTGGAGAGTAGGGGTGTGACACTGTGTCATACAGGGCCATCAGGGAAGGCCTGACTGGCAGAGCCCTGGAGGAGGTGAGGAACAAGCAGTGGGCGTCTGGGTGGGCCGACTCCTGGTCTTTGCTTACCTGTGTTACCTGCAGTGTTTTTGATTCTGTAGGTGCATGGTACTCAGTAGGTGCCCTGATGATTTCAGTGCCCGCCCTGCTGGGCTACCTTCAGGAGGTTTGCCGGGCACGGCTGCCTGAGTCCGAGCTGATGCGGAGGAAGTATCATAGTGTGAGGCAGGAGGACCTGCAGAGAGTTCGCCTGTCTCGTCCTGAGGCTGTGGCTGAGGTGAAGAGCTTGTGAGTATGGAAGAGAGGCCAGGGAGGTGGGGGAACAGTAACAGCAGCCATGACACTAAGTGCTAGCTTTGTGTGCCAGACATTATATTAGGCAAACCACAGCTGTTATTTCATTTAACCTTTTTAACAGTTCTGAGAGGTAGCTAATATTAACATCTTCCATTTAGGGGTAAAGAAAAAGGCTGACTTACTTAGCTAGAAAGTGGCCAAGCTGGGATGAGAATCTAGATCTGGCTGTTTTCACAGCTCCTATTCTTTCTGCTGGAGAGACAGTTTAGAGTCTTGATTAAGCATGTGCATGTATAAGCCACTGCCTGGGTTCAAATCCCAGCTCTCCCATTTACTTGCTGTGTAACATTGGGCAAGTTGCTTAGCCTCTCTGTGTCTCAGGTTTCTCATCTGTTAAAATGGAATGATAACAGGGCTTACTTACAAGGTGGTTGTGAAGATTGAACAGATGTCTGGTACCGGGGAAGTGTTGAGTAGATACTAGTTATCACTATACTGTGGAGAAACTTCCTAAACATAACAGAGCTGGTACTTCTGAGGAAGCATTTTAAGACTTGAAAAATACTCATCTAACAACTTCAGTAGCAGTGGGCATTTACACTTCCCTTCCCTGGAGTGGGATCTCTGCATTCTCTTGAGATACAGTAGGGGCAAAAGAAGTTTTAAACAAATAGATATCTGGGCCTCACCCCAGAAATTTTGAGTCAGTTTTCTGGAGTGGGGCCTGGATATGTAGTTTTTTTAAAAAAGACTTTCTTACTTTGAAATAGTTTTTTATATGTGTGTGTGTATACATATACACACACACATATATATATATATATTTTTTTTTGAGACGGAATCTTGCTGTGTCACCCAGGCTGGAGTGTAGTGGCACCATCTCGGCTCACTGCAAGCTCCGCCTCCCGGGTTCACACCATTCTCCTGCCTCAGCCTCCCGAGTCGCTGGGACTACAGGCGTCCACCACCATGGTCGGATAATTTTTTGTATTTTTAGTAGAGACAGCGTTTCACCGTGTTAGCCAGGATGGTCTTGATCTCCTGGCCTCGTGATCCGCCCACCTCGGCCTCCCAAAGTGCTGGGGTTACAGGCATGAGCCACCGCGCCTAGCCATTTTTTTGAGACAGAGTCTTGTTATGTCACCCAGGCTGGAATGCACATCTTGGCTCACTGCAGCCTCGGCCTCCTGTGTTCAAGCGATTCTCATGCCTCAGCCTCCAGAGTAGCTGGGATTACAGCTTCCACGTCCAGCTAATTTTGTATTTTTCGTAGAGATGAGGTTTCATCATGTTGGCCAGCCTGGTCTCGAGCTTCAGCCTCAAGTGATCTGCCTGTGGCCTCCCAAAGTGCTGGGATTGCAGGCATGAGCCACCGCACCCAGCCTGAAATAGTTTTAAACTTAAAGAAGTGCAAGAATAATACAAAGAACAGCTTTATGCCCTTTACCCAGATAGAACAATTGTTAACATTTTGGCGTGTTGGCTTCGTCTGTCTCTCTACATATACATATTCTTTTCTTTTTCCTACACCATTTGAAAGTAAGTTGCAAACGTAACTGTTTACCCCAAATACTTCAGCATTTATTTCCTAAGAACAAGGACATTCACTTATATATCCACAGAACTGTAATCAAAATTAGGAAACTTGGCCGGGCGCGGTGGCTCAAGCCTGTAATCCCAGCACTTTGGGAGGCCGAGACGGGTGGATCACGAGGTCAGGAGATCGAGACCATCCTGGCTAACACGGTGAAACCCCGTCTCTACTAAAAAATACAGAAAACTAGCCAGGCGTGGTGGTGGGCGCCTGTAGTCCCAGCTACTCGGGAGGCTGAGGCAGGAGAATGGCATAAACCTGGGAAGCGGAGCTTGCAGTGAGCTGAGATCCGGCCATTGCACTCCAGGCCGGCGATAGAGCAAGACTCCGTCTCAAAAAAAAAAAAAAAAAAATTAGGAAACTTAACATTGATAACTAATGTATAATTTGTAATCAGATTTTACCAGTTTTATTAATAAAGTTCTTTTTCTTCTTTTGTTTTCGTTTTCTTTTTCTTTTTTTTTTTTTTTTTACTTTTTGAGATGGGGTTTTGCTCTGTCGTCCGTGCTGGAATGCAGTGGCATGATCATGGCTTACTGCAGCCTTGACCTCCTGGACTCAAGTGATCCTCCTACCTCAGCCTCCTGAGTAGCTGGGACCACAGGCACATGCACCATGCCCTGCTAATTAAAAAAATTTTTATGTAGAGATGGGGTCTCACTGTCTTGCCCAGTCTGGCTTTGAATTCCTGGGCTCAAGCAATCCTCCTGCCTCAGCCTCCCAAAGTGCTGGGACTACAAGTGTGCGCCAGTGCAGGTGGCCTAATAAAGTTCTTTGTATCAGTTTCCCTGATCTGGGATCCAATTCAGGATTATACATCATGTTTAATTTTTTTTTATGTTTCTTTAGTCTTCTTTAATGTGGAGCAGTTCCGCGGTCCTTGTTTCTTGTGACATTGACATTTTTGAATAGTGCAAGCTTATTGTTTTGTAGAATCTCCCTCATTTTTGGATCGTTTGGTTCCTTGTGATGTGTCATGTTCAGTGCATCCGCATAAGGAGGCACACGATGTCAGGAAATACTGACTCTGATCACTTGGTTAAGGCATCCGTACTGTAAATTACCATTTTACTCTTCTTTGGTAGTAATTCGAGGGGAGATACTTTGAGACTATGTAATTATCTTGTTCCTCATCAAACATTTACCGACTTCTTTAAAAATCCATTGATGGGTCTTGCCTTAATCAGTTTATTACTATGATGGTTGCAAAGATGATCTTCTAATTATTCTATTTGCATTTTTTTTTAACTGGCTTTCTACTATAAGAAAGCTCTTCCTTATTTATTATCAGTGTGAACTCATAGATTTATATTTGATGAGTTTTTTATTTTATATTTTATTTATGAGAATCTGTTACTATCATTATTTATTTTGATATCAAATTGTCCTAAATTTGGTCAGTAGGAGCTCTTTTGGGTTGGCTCTTGTTTGCATTGGTCCCTGTCAATTTTGAGTGCTTCCTTACTTTATGGTACAACAGGATGGTCAAATTCATCTTATACTTCCCTGCCGCAGCCCTGAAATCAGCTTGTCTCCAAGTTCCCTGGTTTGCCTTCGGAAACCCAGATCTAGGTTTAGATTGTGCTCATGGCTTCTGTGGTTCATCCATGTTTAAAAAAACAACAGCCAGAACTCCCCAAGTGAGTCTGTTTCACATCCTAGGTGGAGAATATCATGCCATTTTTTCTGACAGCTGCTGTGTACCTGTGAGGTGGGTCCTCTGATCCTCATTTTATAGATACAGAAGCTACAGCCCTGGAAAAGTTCAGTAGCCTGCCTGACATCAACAGCTAGGAAGAGACCAAAGAAGGAACGTTTATACTGTTTCCACCTCAGCAAGAGGCTCCAAAAAGGGGACTGAAAGGTAGCTGGGGTGGCTTAGCCAGGCCTGTTTCTCCCATGCTGTCTCAACCCCTCTCTCTTTAAGCATATGGTGAGTGTGTTTAGAGAGATTGACTATCCCTAGCCAACTGTACCTGCAAGGCTCCAGGCTCCACTTCACAGGGCTTCTGTCCTGCCCACTCACCAAAGCCCCTGTGTCTGTAGCTTGATCCAGCTGGAGGCCTTCCTGAGCCGCCTGTGCTGCACCTGTGAAGCTGCCTACCGTGTGCTGCACTGGGAGAACCCTGTCGTGTCCTCACAGTGAGTGACCCCTCCTCTCCCACCACTACCCTGTAGGAATTTGCAGCTTGAACCCGAGCAAAGCCAGCTGCCTTGAGAGGACCTCTGCCCCCTCCTACCTCGGGAAGAGCTCGCCTCCTGGGCTCTTGTGTGTGTATCTGCACATACGCTTGTGGGCTCTAATGTAGGCTTTTGTTTAGATGCTTTCTTTTATGTGTGGTAAAAATATTTTAATAATAGAAAAATAACTCACCGTGTAATCCACTGTGCAGCCCAATCTCATGTTTGTTTTGCTTGCTAGAATTTGTCATATGCATCTACTTTATGGATGTATAATTTCGTAGTGTATGTTTGATTTTTCTTTTGTTTTCCACTTATCATTGTATTAAAGATGATTTTCTTTGTTGCTATATAGCCTTTGGAATTATTTATAATACCAGATTAATATAGATGGCAAATATAATTTATAGAACCATTCTGTTATAGATTTAGTCAATTTCTCTTTACTAACCCCATGGTAAACATTTTTATGGATTTAGCTTTAATCTGTTAGAAAATTTTTCTTAGAATAAATTCAAGGATGAAACTACCATACAGAATAGGTGTTTTTGAGGCTCTTTAATGTGAATAATAGTGATAACTAATGTTTGTTGTCTTCACCTGGTGCCAGGCACTGCTCAGCATGTCCTCTGTGTTACCTCACTCTTATAGTAACTCCATTAGGTATGCGCTATTTCAGTCCCCATCTTACACGGGAAGGGAGCTGTGCCCAGAGAACCAAGAGACTTCTCAGAATGAGAAGTGGCAGAGCTGGATTCAATCCCAGTCTGTCTTACTCTAGACTTCAGAGTCTAGACCTTGAGGAGTGATCGTGGTTGAACCAGTTCATGTGCCCCCAGCTGACACCACCTCGGCCTCACCAGCATTAGATGTTTGCACCGGTGACTTGTAGTTCTTTGTCTTCATCGCCATTTTCCACTGGTTTGATGAGCGGGTCTTGTCAGTTTATTAATGTGCCCAGAGCTGTGTCTCACCTGGACCCCGCTGTGGGTTTGCTCCAAACCCGTCTCCTTCTGCTGTTATGAATTTCTGATGTTGTGGTTCTTCCCTGTCATCCAGGTTCTATGGGGCTCTTCTGGGCACGGTCTGCATGCTGTATTTGCTGCCACTCTGCTGGGTCCTCACCCTTTTAAACAGCACGCTCTTTCTGGGGAATGTGGAGTTCTTCCGAGGTGAGCCCTGGAGGGCCTGACAGGGATGGCTAGGCTAGGCTCCCCAGTTCTGTCTCTATAGCTAATCATCAGTTTGCTGTGCTTCCACAAGGGGCAGCACCACACTGGGGTCCTGTCTCATGGGCTCTGTGTCTTTGAGATGTTAGATGAAGCTGGAATCTCACCAGGGGAGGGTGCTACCATTGGGCTCCCATCTCCCTTCCCTCCCTTCCCAAGGCAGATGAATCAATGCTTATATATATGGCTTCTGGAAGATGAGGGAAGGATGTTTTCCCAAAGCTGCCTCCCATCCCCTGGGGTGCAGCCACCTGGAGTTGCCACCACATGTCTGTGTGATCCCAGAGTACCCGTCTGTTGTCTGGCTTCTAAAGTGCTGAAGCAGTCTGGAGAGGCACTGAGTCACAGAGGCCTGAGTCTGTACATATGTTTGGGTGATTGCTGTATTTGTTTTCCTCCCTGTGGTAGAGTAATTAATTACAGAAGCCATGATTTATTGACCATTTGCTACATTTAATCTCTGTAGCCATCTAGGGCAGGTGGTGTTATCTAAGTTTTGTTTAAGAGGCTCAGGTTAGATGACTTGCTCAGAGTTAGGAGGACGACTCTTTCCTGTAGCATAGGGAAGAGAGGCCAGTCAGCTGCAGAAGTGGGTACCCTCAAAGTGCCACTCATGGTGTCTCATTTTTGCCTCCTACCCTGTTCTCCACTCCCTGGGTAGTTGTGTCTGAGTACAGGGCATCTCTGCAGCAGAGGATGAACCCAAAGCAGGAAGAGCATGCCTTTGAGAGCCCTCCACCACCAGATGTTGAGGGGAAGGGTGGTCCCATGGACAGCACGCCTGCCCTCACACCCACGGAGGTAAGTGCCACTGTCAGGGCAGAGCCTGCTGTGGCAGCTTGTGGGCCCCCCTGTTATCAGCTTGTTTATGGCTCCTGGGCTGGCCTCTGTCGTAGTTCCTGCTGTTTCCCAGGCCTTATCTCCCCTGAAGTGTTTAATAATAATAATTGGAATAAAAACAGCTACTCCGTGCTTCGTTGAGTGCTTGCCCTGTGTCAGATGCTGCTCCAAGTGCTTTATAGATAGACAGTCACGTCATAGAGTGCAGGTTCTTTCTTTCTCCTTTTCTTTCTTTTTTGTTTTAATTTTTTTTGAGTTAGGGTCTCCCTCTGTCACCCAGGCTAGAGTGCAGTGGGGCAATCACGGCTCACTACAACCTCCACCTCCTGGGCTTAGGCAGTCCTCCCGCCTCAGCCTCTTGGGTAGCTGGGATGCAGGCATGTGCCATCATGCCCAGCTAATTTTTTTGTATTTTTAGTAGAGATGAGGTTTTGCTACGTTGCCCAGGCTGGTCTCAAACTCCTGGGCTCAAGTGATGTGCCTGTCTCGGCCTCCCAAAGTGCTGGGATTACAGGCATGAGCCACCACACCAGGCTGGTGTCTAAGACCCCAGCCCTGTGGTTCTAGAGCTCGTGCCCTCAACCACTGTGTGATGCGGCCACTGTAGGGCCAGCCGTGCTCGTGCTTCCATCTTCCCCACCCTGCCAGGCTAGAGGTTGCTCCTTCCTGTGATTTCCTTCTTTCTTGCAGTTGTGCCATTTCCTGGTGTTTTGGGTAGCCTGGATGCTGGCTTGAGGAGGGGGTCCTCTGCCTTAGGGAGCAACGCTGCCATCCTTCTCCTTCTGTCATAGAGTCTCTCTTCCCAGGACCTCACACCGGGCAGCGTGGAAGAGGCTGAGGAGGCTGAGCCAGATGAGGAGTTTAAAGATGCGATTGAGGTGGGTGGCCCTTCCCCAGCATCCTCTATTGAGCAGGCCAAAAATTGGGTGGTCCTGGAGCTGTTTTTTGTTTTTGTTTTTCAATGTCCAAGTGAGAAGCTAAAACTTGCTGTGAGCTAGAACTGGTTGAAAGGGTGCCACTGAACCCCTCCCCGCTCCTGTTTCTTGTTGAGCCAGCTGTCCTGGGTGCCCAGGGCAAGAATGGCTCTGGAAGTCTCCGGGTAATGCCCTACTGGGGGAGCTGGATGATTTCTGGCCTTTGCTGGAGACCGTGGGCTTGGTGCCTTTGATATAGGAAAGGCGGCTTTTGAGGAGGCTGCTGCCCTGGGTCTCCGCTCTTCTGCAGAGTGAGTTCCATAAGATGTCCCTTTGCCGGGCAGGGAGGGGAGGTTGGAGAAAGTAGTTGCATGGCCAACTGCTAGGTCGGGAAGTTAAACAGCCTTCTTGATTTTAGGATGGTGATTCAGACTGGTAGTTTGCAGAAGTTGTTTTATTTGGCATGCACAGTTTCAAAATAATTTTTTGAGCCAATGTTTAAATATGGAGAGATTTTTGTTAGAACTGCAGGTTTCCAGTTTCTCTGGTAGCCCTGAGTATGCAGCAGTAGGTGTTGCTAAGGAGCTGCTGTCCCCTTTACGTAGGTCACAGGTGGCTACAGGTGGTCTTCAACACCCCTGCTGTATCTTGTCGCTGAGATCAAGTGGCAGTTGCCATTTGTCACATTTGCGTTTGTTTTTCTTAGAGTGGGATATAATTTCTCTTTATTTATTTCTCTTTGTAAAGTGGGAAATTGAGATGTAAGAAAAACACCTCATGGATTTCCACTAGGCCTGTGATTTACCCCAATTCACCTCAATCATACATCAGCCCAGGCCATGCAGGCATTTGACTTTCTAATGGCTAAAAGATTGCTCCAAAACTTTGATATATGATTATAGACCGTGAATCTTGGTGGAGGGAATTTGTAGAGCAGGGGTTTTCAAGCATTTTTGTTCATGACCTGTAGTAAGGAACACGTTTTGCATCTTGACTCAGTTCACACTTAGGTCTATAAAATATGTAAAACTTAAGTGAAACAAAAGTTTCCTGAAAATACATTTTAAGGGATTTTTTTTTCCTTTTTTGTTCTACTCAAATAAAGACCTACTCAATTAATATCACCCAGTTTGAGAAACAGTAGTACCCAGCTTTTTCCAAGGCTGTTCCATGCTGGGATCCCCTTTTGGTGGGGGCGTCTGTCAACGTAACCATTTGGGAAGTGCACAGAGCTCAGAGCAGTGCTTCCATGCTTCCCTCTGCTTGGGGGCCCCTCCAGGCAGCTTCTTTCTTCTTGCTATCTTTTTCTCTCTGTTTTCTCTCCTCTTCCCCGCACCTTGGGAGGCAGGAGACCCACTTGGTGGTGCTGGTAAGTGGAAGGCTTGGTGGGTGGGCAGGGGCTGGGCTGGGGAGGGTAGCTGAACCGGTTGCTGCCACACCTCGTGGGGGCTGCTGTGCCGGATGCCTCTGCACGCAGGTCCCGCAGCCTTGCAAGAGGTGGGCAGGACTGGAAGGAGCTGTTCCCACAGGAGGATGATGAGGGTGTCCCGTGCCCAGCAGAGGATGAGCTGGCCCTGCAGGACAACGGGTTCCTGAGTAAGAATGAGGTGCTGCGCAGCAAGGTGTCTCGGCTCACGGAGCGGCTCCGCAAGCGCTACCCCACCAACAACTTCGGTTCGGCCAGGGCACAGGGCTGGGCTGGTGGGGGAGTAGGGGGCCACTGCTGGGACTTGGGGGGGAACACCCAGCCACCGGGGCAGAGTCTCAGAACCGTGGGTACTGACTTGTGACAAGAGCAAGGAGTGAAGGTGTGTCCACGGGACCCTGGGGCGCTAGCAGATGCCCGACAGGACTGTTGAGGGAGTGGGTGTGGGTTCCTTCTTGTCCCTCTGTACTGATTGGACATTCACTTGTGGGAAGACAAGGAACTCAGTTTGGGAAATGCCATCCCAGGACTGCAGAGAACTGTAATCCTGACAGAACTTCAGAAGGCAGTGTAGCATGATGGTGAGGAACAGAGTGGAGTTTCATCGCTTGCTGCAAATCCCAGCTCAGCCAGGTGTCCTTGAGCAAATTATTTCACACCCTGTGCCTCAATTTCCCCTTCTGTAAAATGGGGATCATCATTCTAACCTCATAGGGTTGTTACAGGTCTCATGTCAAATAAGACAGTAGTACTTACGAAGGGCACAGTGCTGGTTGGTTCATAGTGAGTAGTGGGTGCGGTTAATGTGGGAGGCCCTGGCCCACCCCGTGGGTTCCTAGGATCCTGTCTTGGTCTTTCTGATCCAGCTGCAAGCAAGTTGAAGCAAACATTGTTTCTCTGGACATGATAAGAGCCCTGAGTTCACCTCTTCCCAGTCAGTCGTTATTTTACTGAGGGTTGGGGAGAGCGGTCAAGGAAGGCAGCTTTGGAGAAGGGTGGACTTGATGGTTAGCACAGCTTGGAGACCTGGCTTAGATCAGCAGCGTTGGGAGCTGAGCCACATGACAATTGTGGAGGAAGCCTAGAGTAGCTAGGTTGACCTGGGAGCTGCTTGCTCCTAAGGAAGGGCCCTCCTGCCTGCTGTCAGATGGGAGCAGGGGAGGGTGGCAGTACTGTGGGTTCTGGTGTCGAGTGAGTTCTAGGGTGTTTGCCCTGGAAGAAGCCTATGGAGTTTATCTTGAGAAATTTAACTCAGGGCCCCCAGGGTCCTGCCTTCCTACCCCCATAGCAACCAGGGCAGTTGTTTTCTCAGGATTAGATGTCCTGGGCAGGCTCTTTCCTTCTGCTGTGTGAATGTCCCCCAGTTACTCAAGATCTCTTTCTTTTTTTTTGAGACAAGGTCTCACTGTGTCTTCCAGGCTGGAGTGCAGCGGCATGATGACAGCTCACTGCAGCCTCGACTTCCTGGGCTCAAGTGATCCTCACAGCTCAGCCTCCCGAGTAGCTGGGACTGCAGGCATGCAGCACCATGCCTGGCTAATTTTTTTTTTTTTTTCCTAGAGACAGGGTCTTACTTTGTTCCTCAGGCTGGTCTCGAACTCCTGGGTTCAAGTGATCCTCGTACCTTGGTCTTCCAAAGTGTTAGGATTACAAGTGTGAGCCACCACGCCTGGCCTCTTTTATTTATGCTGCTGGCTGACTTCTGTAGGGCATTCTATATGTTCATTGATCTATTTACCCTCCATACTTGCACATGTGTGATCTCATTTCATCCTTACTGTAGGTGTGACAGGAGCAGGCAGTTCTTAAGGGCTCAGAGCAGCCAGGTTCCAGCAGTCCCTAGTAGCACTACACACAAGAAGTATTACTCTGGTCCAGCAAATAATATATCTATTTCTACAACTTCTAAGTAAAGGTACTTAGTTGTTCCCATTTTACAGATGAGTAACCTGAGGTAAAAACAGTGCTTTGCCCAAAGACTTTAGCCTGGAAATGGTAGAGCTGTGACTCAAATTCAGATCGTCTAATTTGGCTCTTGTGTTCTTTGTACCTCTTCATCCTCCCTCTCCATTTTCCCTTTGCCCTCATGTGTGCAGTCCCTTGTTTTATGTCTGTCCCGCTTTTGTATTTGATTTTTGATTTGGATAATCTCTGCCAGCATGGGCAGAGGCCTTTTCAGTTTCCCTCAAGGATGGCAAGGGCAGAAAGTGCTTCTTTTCTTAAACCCCTTTTAGCTCCTCATCCTTCAAGACCACTCACTTCTTTCCCTTTTCTGAAATGTTCTCAAGCTCTTTGCTGTGAGGGCAGGTGTAGCAGCTCTGCTCCTGCAGCCTCTGCTCATGGGTCTGGGTCCTGAGAGCAGGGCGAGGGGAGCTGCTTTGGGGGCTGTCTTTCTCCATTTCAGCTGCTATAATGAAATACACTAAGCCGGGTGGCTTTTAAGTAGTGGAAATCTCTCTCAGTTCTGGAGGCTGGAAGTCCAAGATCAGGGTGTCAGCAGGATCAGGTTCTGGTGAGGTCCATTTCCGCCATCATAGACAGCACCTTCTCACTGTGTCCTCGCGAGAAGGAGGGTCACAGCAGTTCCCTGGGGCCTCTTTTATAAGGGCAGTAATCCCATTCACGAAGGCTCCACCCTCATGACCCAGTCACCTCCCAGGGGCCCTGCTTTGAGTGTTAGGATTCCACATGTGAATGTTGGGGGATGGTAGCAGGGGCCATTCTGTTTACCCCTGCCCATGGATGAGGGGATGCATGGGGAGAATGAGGGCAGACTGTGCAGGAGCTTCTCTGTGGCCTCCATGTGGGAGAGGTCTTGCTGGGGAGGGCCCTCCTTTGTCCTGGAGGCTCCGTAACTGTTGCCCTGGCAGGTCCCACTGGGCCTTAGTGCCCCTGCTCTCATGGCCGGCATCATCACATGGTGAGTGGGGATGGGTGAGTCCAGGCCGTTGCCGAGAAGGGGCAGAAAGAGTTGGTAGGTGTTGGAAGGGAACATCACCTGACTGAGGTGCTCTCAGTGCCCAGAGCCCTCCCTGGCTCTGGCCTGTGTGTGGGTTCACAGCTGACTCACCAGCCCACTTGGCTGTCCTAGGCTGCTTGGCCCTGGCATCCCATTCAGTTCAGAGGAGCCCTTGGGCATAGGCCAGTGTCAGTCTTTGAGTAGATCCTTTTGCCTGTCCCATTCACCTGCGTCCCTTGTTAAGGAGAGGCTGGGGCAGGCTGGCTTCCCCAAATTCTTAGTGTAGGGACAGAATCTTGGAGCAGCAGTTTCCTGGTTTGGCACCAGCAGCAGGCTTGTTCTTCTTTTTCCCTGGCTGATTGACAGAGTGGGCATTTACCTGAAGCGCTTTGGCCTCAGATTTCCCCTGGCTCTAGCTCAGGTCTTCCTTTCCCTGAACCTAGGGAGTCTCTTTTAGCAAGAACTTCAGGTGATTTTGGCTGGACAAAGGAAGGGACCACATGTAGCCGTCAATAAAGCTTTAGGGCCTTTGTGTGAAAGTGAGGCATGGTGCTCTGTACCTGCCCAGACAGGTGGTCCGGCTGGGTCACAGCAGGACTATGGGCCCCACATCCCGGAAACCTCCTCCTTCCCTATCTTTCCTCTCCCTTTACACCCTATTGTTGTCTTCTAGCCATTTTCTAAGCTGCCGTTGCCCGTCCACTGTTGCCGGGCACTTGGCCATCCTGGCATCTCTGGTAGTTTAGGCAGGACCTTGCCTTGCTCTGCATCCCCCCATGCCACTCACTGCCTACCACAGTTGAGCATTCTACCCTTTATGTCTTCTCGGAATGTGCCTGGCTCTCAGCTTCTCTCCTCCAGTCTTCAGGGGACAGAAAGCAGGAGTTTGGGTTTTTAGGAGGAGTTTCTGTCTTTAGCCTGTGGGTGGAGTATTTGTAAGGCGTTGTTCTGGAAAGGGTCGTGTTAGGCAGGTGTCATTTGGGGATGCCTGTGGTCAGGTCCCTGCCAGCTTAGCTGGCTTTCCAGGAGTGGATTCTGCTGGGTGCTCTTTGAGTTCTGTTGAACCTGCAGGTGGGGCCACTCAGCTCTGGAAGGGTTCAGGGACTGGTACCTATGTATGGCTGGAAACATCAGTTCTCAGGGGCTATCAGTCTTCTTAGTTTGAGTCCTTTCTGGCTCTGAATCTGGCCTTGCTCCCTGGCTCACTGTGTCCAACCAAGGAGGCTGGGCAGGTGTCCTGAGTTTCCCATTTAGAAGTGCTAGGAGCAGGTGAGCGTGAGAGTCCTGGGATGGGCGGGGACTGAGCTGCTGCCTCTGTTTCTCAGGGAACTGCACAGGCTGCTCGGCCACCTTCTCAGTGCTGAAGAAGAGGGTGAGTGTGAGGTTGCATTTGTTGGGGACAGCGTCCTTGGGACTGTCGGGTGGGGAAGAGTTGAGGGGAGTCATTGAGGAAGTCTGGCTCGGGTCACATTGGGCCTGGCAGTGGCTTTCTGGAGTGAGTGTGCCCTCCCCTGCTCCTGTGCCACCTTTCACCAGCCTCCCCAGGGGGCATTCCATTTGCTCTCTTTCCTGCTCCACTTGGGTACCTCCCAGTCCCAGTTTCCTTGGGTGGGATCCGCTGGTGTAAAGGAGGGAGGCGCTGAGAACTCCAGGTGCCTGAGGGTGGGGGACACATCTGACCTTGGCTCTTGTCTGCAGCGGAGCTGCAGTAACTGTGGAAACAGCTTCTGCTCTCGATGCTGCTCCTTCAAGGTGCCCAGGTCCTCCATGGGGGCCACAGGTGAGTGGTGCAGGTGGTGGGAGGGCTTGGTTGGTATCCCATCAAGGGGATGCCACATCGTGGCAAGGGGGCGAGGGTGTCAGAGGTCAAGGGAACTTGGGATTGTAGTCAGGCCTATGGGAACGTTTCCTCCATCCCCTTCAGCAAAATCCTGAAACATTTGGTACATGCCGAAGAATAGATATGATGTACCTGTGAATTACGAAGGGTAATAACAAGATGAATACCTGTGGCCACTTCCCTAAAGTTGAAAAACAAGAGCACTGGCAACATCCCCGTGGCTCCCAGCACTGCTCCTGCCTTCCTGGAGTCAATCCCAGCTGCACTTTTAATCCTTATTTCCTTGGCACTTTGAACAAAAGTTAAAAATCCCTTTTTTCCTTTTATAAAAGCTGTACATATATGTTGTAAATAACACAGATAAACAAAAGGAAGAAAAATATTCCTGATTTCTTCCAGAGAGAACAATCGGACGTGGACCCTGCTGCTCATTAGCTTGCATGTAGAATAAAAGCGCGTGCATATTCCTGAAAAATGTGGTCACGTTTCATGTGCCGTTTTGTAATATAACATTAAACCAAGTTCTTTTTTTTTGAGATGGAGTTTCGCTCTTGTTGCCCAGGCTGGAGTGCAGTGGTACGACCTTGGCTCACCACAACCTCTGCCCCCTGGGTGCAAGCGATTCTCTTGCCTCAGCCTCCCGAGTAGCTGGGATGACAGGCACGCACCACCACACCCGGCTAATTTTGTATTTCTAGTAGAGATGGGGTTTCTCCATGTTGGCCAGACTGGTCTTGAACTCCTGACCTCAGGTGATCTGCCCGCCTTGGCCTCCCAAAGTGCTGGGATTACAGGTGTGAGCCACCGCGCCCAACCCAAGTTCTTTTTTCTTCCAATGCAAGTAACACATGCTTACTAACTAGAAAATTTGGAAATTATTAAGCAGAAGAAGAAGGAAGAGAAAAATAACCCTGTAATCTTACCACCCAGAGATAACCACTGCTAAAACATTTTGGGAAGTTTCACTGTAACATTTTACTTATTTTAGTCTTATTTTTTTGAGACAGAGTCTCGCTCTGTCACCCAGCCTGGAGTGCAGTGGCACCATCTCGGCTCACTGCAACCTGTGCCTCCTGGGTTCAAACAATTCTTGTGCTTCAACCTCTTGAGTAGCTGGGATTACAGGCATGCACCACCACGCCTGGCTAATTTTTGTATTTGATATTTTATTTAAAAAGACATTTTTAAAGGTGTTCTGTTCGTGCCACAATGATGTCTAATTCATAGCACAGGAGCAGCCTGCTGTTGGCATCATCATGCCCGGGATCCCTAGTTCCCATGGAAAGAAGAGTCTCTGCGGGCTGGGCCGGGGGTCTGTGTGGGGCATTTGGGAGAGTGGTTCTAGTAGTTGGGGCCATGAACCAAAGGGCACAAGGAAATGTCTCACCAAGTTCTTCCTCCTTTTCAGCCCCTGAAGCCCAGAGGGAGACTGTGTTTGTGTGTGCCTCCTGTAACCAGACCTTGAGCAAGTGAGAAGAGAGGCCAGGGTCCAACCAGGCACCCATCCTTGGGGCCAGAAGTAGGCCCCCCACTCTCCCCACCCCTGGCCCCCTATGGTGTGTGCTGGGCAAATGTGGCCTGAATGCTAGGTAGGCTTCCCCTTCTTTCCTCGCTCTCTCCAGCTGGATTCTGGAGCTGTTCTCCACCCCTGAGAGTGGCTGGCAGTGGCTGCTGTCAATCCCTTGGGGAGAGGAGCCCCTGGAGGGCCTGGCATGTTTGCCCTGCTCTGCCTGGGACTGAATGAGTGGACTCAGGGCTGGGCAGGCAGTAGCCACCAGAGGGCAGCAGTGAACTAGGCCAGGTCTGACTGGGGTCTGATGACCAGCGTCAGTGTGCCTATGCCTGGGAATTCCAGACCTGAGGTTGGGAAAAGAGGTTTTTCTCCTGTAGGGTACTGGCCAGGCCCTCAGCCTCAGAAAGCCTGCAGAAGGGCTTGGGAGTGCCACACCCCATCTTGGCTGATTGAATGTCCTTCCAGGCACCAGGATCTCATCATTTCCCCCATCAGAGGGTGTGGCCAGGCCTGACAAGACCAGGGGTGCTTCTAGAAACAGGGTTGAAGTTCCCAGATTCCCCCAGAGGAGAATGTGTATAGGAGGGGTTGGCTGAGTCCTTCAGCATTAAGTGGAGGAAAGCATGGGGAAGCCCCAACAGCTGGACAGACCTCAGCCTCCCCTCGAAGACACCTCCATTCACAGACTCAGCCCACACGATGCCCTAGTGTCCCCAGCTGCGCTGGAGCAGCTGCAGGGCACTCGGATCACAACTTCTGCACCCTCTGCCCAGAGTCTGAGGCAGTCCTCTACTGGCCCAGCGCTCCAGCTTCCTTTCCCTGCCTCTTATCCCATGGAGTGGGAGGCCAGGTGAGTGGAGCAGAGGTCCTGAAGCCCTTGACCCCTGGGGGCCTGGGAAGTGTAGGATCTCTCTGGGCTGGGTCCTGGATCCCGGGGCTATTCCCTGGAGGACAATCTCAGTTATGGGATAAGGCCCCTTGGGGGTCTCCATTTTCTTTCCAACAATTTCATATTCACTGCTGTACTCTTACGGGCTCAGTATCTCTCCCTTAGCCATGAGCTGGTTCAGGCATCCCTTCCCTTCCCTGGAGCTGCTTTGCCTTTCTAAAGTATTTATTTATTTATTGCATGGTTCCTGGGAACATGTAGCACAAGGAATGGGATGAGGAGGAATTGGGAGGGGGTCTCCTACTTAGAACTCTTCCCTGGAGACATGGACTGCCTGGGACTCAGGACCCATGAGGGGGCCGAGAGGTTTCTACACTCGGGGAGCAGGGGTGCAGAGAGGCAGGTTGGGGAGACAAGGGACCCATCCTAGGCCCAGGCCAAGCACTTTAGCTGGGACTCTACAGCCAGGGACCTGCCCAGGCCAGTGGAGGTGCCAGAGCCCTGGGGAGCCTGGCACGCTTTGGTATCGTATCGCCTCTGTGTCCTGTTAGGAGAGTTCAGTACCCCGTGCTTGCTTTACACTGGAGAGGAACTAAAAGGATCTCTGTGTCTATGGAGAATTGTCAATAAAAAGGCCTCAAGCTTCTTGTTTTTGTCCTGTCTTTGTGTTGGCATTTTCCCTGAGACTGGAAGACCAGATCTCCCTGCCACTGCTGGAGTTTTGCAGGCCTGGGCAATTCCTGCAGGACCAGGCTGAGGGGTGGGCCTTTGGGACACCCTGGTGGCAGGGGTGTGGGGGCTGCAGCCTGGTCTGGGTGTGAGCTGGGGGCCAAGAGGAGGAAAGCTGTGCCTTGCACGCAGGAGGGGCTCAGCACATGCTTGTCAGATTGACTTGAGGCCTAGTCTTGTGACCAAATTGTGAGGACCCAGCACTGGGGGTTGGGGTTGGGACTAGAACTTGGTAAATGCCAAACAATGCAGACTTTAGAATGGAAAGATTTTAACTAATCCCTCTGAGAAAGCCAGAAAGGGTGAGCCTTCAGGGAGGCCGAGAGCGGCAGGAAAGAGGATTGGACATGAGATGGGAAGTACACACCATGCCCTGAGCTGGGGCAGGTGGGTGGCGGGTGGCTGGGTGCTGGGCACTGGTAAGGGCTTTGCGTGCGGTATCTCATTTATTGCTCGCAACAACTTGAGGTAAGCACTGTTCCCCTGAAGCAGGTGGAGGGTGGTGCCTGGCGCTGCCTGCTGTGGCCCAGCTCCATGCTTGGCCCCTTTACCATCTGTTGGAGCAGTGCTGGGGCCTGCTGGCACAGGGGTGCTGCCCCCAGGCTCACTGTGCTTTCCTTCTCTGGAAAGTGCACCTGATGGTGATGTGCATCTGGTGTGGGTGCTGTGAGAGAAATGAGAGAGTCCGCGGGAGGCATGGGGCATGGTGCCTGGCATGCTGGACACACTGGCTCCTGTCATCCTGGCCACCTTTAGAGGACAAACAGCTCTGTCCTGGGTGGCTTAGAATAGTGATCTTTTTTTTGTTTTAAACCAGAGAATAATTTTAGATTATTCTTCAGAGAAGAGTATCAGAGGCACGAGTGTAGTTTGGAAAAGCAGAGTCAATACATTTTATTTTTGGAAAATGAAAATGCCAAATGTTGGTGAAATCTTGACCATAACAGCAGTGACTTGAAGCCTGTGCTTGCAGGCATGGATTACAGAGATGGGAGAAACATGAGTTTCCATCCTTGGGTAGCAGCCTCAGAGAAGGGGGTGCTAGTGGGCCTTGTCCCCTTGAGGTGCCCCTGAGAGTAGGCAGGGGACATAACTTTCAATTGCAGGTACCACTGGGAAGCGAAGTCACGAAGGGATTGTGCTTTACAACTGGCTGCATCCACAGCATGGAGAGGACCTGCATATGGGTGGCCTGGAAGACAAATTGTCCATGTTTGAAAAAAAAAAAAAAAATTTCTTCTCAGGCCCCTGAGGACGAGGGGATGGGGAACCAGACTCTGCTGCAGCCCTGGCGCCTGCTGGGGCAGGTCTGGGGCTCCAGCTCCCACAGCCTGGTATGGGCTTAGGGCTCTCCCGATCCTTTCTGTGGTTGATTGTGTTGAGCAGCCTCCTGTGAGCCGTGGCTGGCAGTGGTTTCTGGTATCTTCAGGATTTTCAGCCCTGGGGCTGAAGCCATATGAAGTTCTGTGTTCATCCCCTTGTTTCCCTGGAACCTTCGAGGCACCCCCTAAGAGAGGTCCTGGCCCAGCATCTGTCTTATAGCTGGTGGCCCTCGGGATAACACCTACATTGATGGAGCACCTGTGCCGGGCACCATGCTGAGTGCATCATCTCATCAAGACCTCATGATAGTCTCCAAAAGTAGGTTCTGTTGTTAGCTCTGTTTAATTGATGAATAAATGGAGGTGTGGGGAGGTTAGGGAACCTGCCCAAGGTCACATAGCTAGTAAGTCATGGAGCCGGGATGTGAATTGTGCGACATGCGCTTGTAGAGGCCTCATAAGAGAATGTTTGGAGGAACAGAGCAATACTGGGTGCCACCCTCCCCTCTGTCTGCCTGGCCCCCACTGGCTCCAGGAGCTAGCCACTGAGCTAACAAGAAGGCCTACCCACTAAGGACAGCCTCCTCTCCTCTCCTCCCTCCCACCCCCCAACCCTAGCGAAGTGGGCTCAGCCTCAAGAACAGAGGCAGCCTTGTGACCGGAGTTTCTCCAGCTCCCAGCAACCCCACCTCCGGTCTGGCTGAGTATGTTTCAACACCCCAGAGCAGCACATTCCATTCTCTGGCACAGCTAGGGGCTGGGGATTCCGGATTCCCCTGGCTGCTTGTGTTCTTCACAGCCCCAGCAGAGCCTGCTGTCTGGGCTGGGACGTGGGGTCCCCGCCACACACATTCCAGCAGCAACCACCCACTACGTTACATTTCTTCAGGAGTGAACTTCAGCCAGGATTACAGGCGACTAAACAGTTATGGGATGAGCTTCCTTTGTGGAGACCTAAGGCTGGATGCTGGCAGGGCTGAGAGGGGAGAGGGGATTGGGGGTGGGCTGTCTTTGGGAATTAGGAGAAAAGCCACTGACTCCTCTGCCTCTGTCAGTTACCTTTGGAGTGGGATTGGAACAGGGCTCCCAGAAATCTTCGTGTGAGGCAGGCTGGCAGAAGCATGGCTGCCTGCACCCCCGGCCTTGGCTTTGCCCCTACAGACGGTAGTATAGTGGTTAAGAGCATGAAGTCAAATTCTAGCACTGCCATGTGCAAGCTGTGTGACCTCCAACAAGTTCCTTAACCTCTCTGAGCCTCAGCCACCATCACTGAAATGCCACCACCTTAAATGGCTGTTGGGAGGCTTAAATTAGAATGCAAAAGTTGGGTGAGCCACAGTGGCTCATGCCTGTAATCCCAGCACTTTGGGAGGCCAAGGAGGGAGGATTGCTTGTGTCCAGGAGTTTGACAGCAGCCTGGGCAACATAATGAGACTTCAACTCTACAAAAAATAAGAAATTAGCCAGGCATAGTGGCATGCTCCTGTGGTCCCAGCTACTTGGGAGGCTGAGGCAGGAGGATCGCTTGAGCCTGGCAGGTTTGAGACTGCAGTGAGCCATGATCGTAATACTGTATTTAGCCTGGGCAACACAGTGAGACCTTGTTTCAAAACAAAGAAAAAAAAGAGAAAAGATCAGAGAATGCAAAAGTGTTTTGAGTAGTGCCTACCACCCATCATGGCCTTGATATTTATCGATTACTAGTGTTATAGGAATACTACTAATCTCTTCAATATTGGCTTACACCACCACCTGTATTTCTGAAGCAAAACCCCAAAGGTAGGTTCTAGCTCCGTTCTGGCTTTTAGATTAAGATCCTCTTGTCTTCTCCCTGCCTTCCTGCCAGTATTGTTTCTTAGTTGATTAATGAATCAATTAGGAATTTTACAGAGCACTTACTATGGACAGGCACTGCTAGGTCATCGCTTTTGGTTAATAAAAATACTCATTACCATTTAATGGACATCTATATACTGTGCATTGTACTTTTCATGCATTTTCCCACCTAACGCTCAGCAACCCTGTGAAGTAGACATTTTTACTCCATTTTACAGCTGGGCACTATTCCCGACATTACGCCGTCACAAAGGCACAAGATGAGAAGCCAGGACTGGACTGTACCTGCCTCTTCTCACCCCAGCCCAGAGTGTTCAGCTGCCTCCCCCCTTGTCCTTTCTGTTCTCTATTAGAACTCTGATTTTGTCCCCAGCTGAAAAAGCTTGACTTACTCTGCTCTCTTGTACCTAGGGGTGGCCATGTGACTTAGTTTTGGCCAGTGAGCTAAAAGTGGAAATCTACTAGGTAGGATTGCTGGGGAAATTTCTGTTTTCCTGATCAAAGGGGGCCCAAAGGCAGCTGACAAGCTGTGCTCCTTGCCCTTCCCCGCCTTGCTGTCTGGAATGTGGTGGAGAAGTTGGAAGGAGGCATTGTCTATAACCACGAGGGTGAACGTCGCCCCATGACAAAGCAGGAAGGCAGGAGTTGGACATAGACCTCCCGCCTGTCCACCTCCAACCCTCTTGTGTGGAGAATCTGGGGTTTCTTTTCCTGGAGTTTCTGTTCTGTGCGGTTGGGGGCCACGTTGTTCACTGCACCCAGGTGCTCTCGGGGCAACACAGCTGCTGGGTCTCCAGCCAGTGGGAGGGAGCCTTGTGTGGCTGAAGGGAATGAAGGGTGGGGCTCAGGCCTGGAAGGACCTCCCTGGTCTTTGGGAAGATTCTTCTTGGTCACAGAAAATAGGTTCCTGGTGAGTCTGACAGCAGATGTTGGGGGATAGCAGTCAGAGCTATGCCCTGACCTCTTGTGGGGGTAGAAGAGTGCCTTCCTGGGCTTCACGGGATGGACTAAGGGAGTCTTTCCCTCGCCCTGCTGCCCCATGGCTGCCAGCATCTGGCAGAAGTCAGCATAGTACTTCAGCCAGGGCAGGCCCAGTCCTGTGTGTGCCATGGAAAAATCACCCCTGGTCCTGGTTGACCACAGAAGTGTCCGTAAACATTTGGTCAGGGTAGGCGGCTGGGAGACAAGGGGCAGATTCAGGGAGCCAGGTGCGCTGGGCAGGGTTTGGGCGTCGGTGGGTGAGGGAGGAACAAGGCGGCCCATGTAGCTGCTGACCTGCGGCGAGGCCACCTGCCTGCCTGGGGTGATTTATGGGCACGCTGTTGGACTACCTGCTAGCCAGACCTCAGGGGAGTGCGCGCGCATGGCCCACAGCAGAACTCAGCCCTGGCCCCTCTGGAGTCATTTCCCTGAGGTGATGTGCACCTCTGGGAGTGGAAGCCAAGGCTTTCCTCAGCTCCAGAGAACGAGGCTCCTTTGTCTTGGAGGAACACCAGGCCTTGTCTGGACTTGGCATCCCAGCTTTACCCCCACTGGTGAGGTAGACTTCTCCCACTGGTGGGGAGAGCCCCTCAGGGAGTGCCCCTAGCCCCCTGCTCTGGGTACATCTGGCATCTGCTGATGGACCCCCCAGGGAGCTCCTTTCTGGCACTGCCCTGTCCCTAGGCTGCCCATTAGAGTGGAAGTGGCTTCTCGCCTCCATCTCAAGCTTTCTCCCCTCCCTGCCATCCACCTCAAGGCAGCAGCCTCCATCTGCTCTGAGCCCACTGGGGCACCCTCTCAGCTCCTTGCCCTCTCCCTGTCTCAGTCGTCACCTTATCTAGGTAGTAGTTCTCAATCCTGGCTACACATCATCCCAGGGAGCATCTACAAACACTAACTCCTGGACTCCCTACAGAGATTCTGATTGAATTGCATTAGAGTAGGGCCCAGGATTCTGTAAAAGCTCCCTAGATGATTCTAACGTTTATGTGTTGAAATGCAGATTCGGATACAGCAGGTCTGCATTTCTTTGTTGTTGTTGTTGAGTTAGGGTCTCACCATGTTGCCCAGGCTGGTCTTGAACTCCTGGGCTTAAGGGATCCTCCTGCCTCAGCCTTCCAAAGTGCTGGGATTACGGGCATGAGCTACCATGCCCCCAGCCAGATGCTGCCTTTCTAACCAGCTCCCAGATGATGCTCATGCTGCTGGACCAGGGACAGGTAAGGAGCAGTGCCCGCAGTGTGACACATCTTCGACCTCAGGCTTTTCACGATAGTTCCCTGCGGCCCTGCCTTCTTGGACTCTTCCGATCAGGCCCTCACCTCCTGGGGGAGCTGCTGCAGGACCATGGAGTCTTCAGACTGTGGGAGAAAGCTGGGGAACTTGGCACTTCCATTCGTCCTCAGGGACAAAAGAACGTCCATCTCCATCCCTCACTTAGCAGTCAGAATGACAGGGTGACCCTTGCTGTGTACTACAAAAACACAAGCCTTGCTTTTCTTAGGCATTCCAAGGAGGTCTGTGTGGCCAGGCCATGGGTTAAGATAAGGGCTTCTTTCTGGGTGAGGCTCCATTCTAAACCTCCCTCTCCCCCCACCTCTTGGGAACCAGCTGACAAAGAAATCACCTGGTCCAAACCAATTATTGTTTTCTTTGATTTAATTAAAAAGTTAAAAAATTAGAAAACACAACCGTGTATGTATTGGTTGCCTAGTACCTATGGCCTCACAGCAGTAGCAATAACTTATCGGGATAAAAAGGAGAAGCAGAGGCTGAGGAATGAACCCCGGGAAGCGAGCCTGCGGGTGTACCGGACGGGGGTCTGTGCTGAGGCTGGGCTGGGCTTGCTCTCCAGTCCAGGGAGAGCTCTGGGCTTGGGGGCAGGGAAATGGACAAGCTAGGGAAGGCAGGGGTTGTGGCTGGAGGCACTGAGACCCTAACTCCTTTCCTTTGGGGGGCTAGGATGACGCATACAGGGGCGGTGGGGAAAGCTGTCTCCCAAATAGCTTAGCCTAATATTGAGACTTCCCTCTTCAAGGCGAGGCCCCACCACCGACAGAGGGGAGCTGGAGCTGACATCACCGTCTACTCTGAAACCTCCTCCTCAGGGTGCCCTGAGCCCCTCCACCCTTCCCTCACCCTCTCCTCCCCTACCTACTTTCTGAGACCCTGGGGTCTTCCCCCAGATGAAGAAGCCCTGCTCCTGAGAGAGGAAGCCCAATATCCCAGGGACCCCAGGACCCCTGGGTCAAAAAGGATAGCCTGGGCTCCGTGCCCATCCCTTGGGCCCTGTGCCAGTAACAACACTGGTGAAAACACCCTCCAGCAGGGCTGGGTCAACCTGGAAGTAGGGGCGGGGCCAGAGGGCAAGCAAGGCACAGCTGGCAGGGCAGGGAGGAGTGCCCTTTAGTGGGGCTCTGCGGCCCCGTAGAAGAAAGGGTAGTAGAGGGAGCAGGGGTAGGAGAACATGAATTTGACTGCGAACTTCATCTCCTTATTCTTCTTGTCCCAGCGGTAGACGGCCATGAGCAGCAGCTGTCCGTCCACTTTGCGTCCCATGACCAGGAAGCTGCCTGCCAGGCCGTCCAGCTGCGGGCAGGGGCAGCCCGCGCCGTTCTTCATGTGCAACACCAGCCGCTTGGTGTCCTTGCGCTTCAGGGGGCCCGGCTTGAGCAGCTTCTTCTTTTTCTGGGCTCCAATCAACTTCCGGTCCCCATTCTCTATCTTGATCTCCTTGATGCGCATTTTGACCACTGTGGGAAGAAAGGACAGGGGCAAGTTGGGAATGGTCAGATCTACGTGGGCCCAGAGTTGCTGTGTTCTGGACCTTCGGGCTCGGGGAGCCTGACGCCCTGCGGGGTTTGGAAGGGTGGAGCTCGTACAGGCACATTTTCATGTTTATGAAGCACTTACCATGCTGCACTCTCATGGACAGCATCACGTTTCATCCTCAAGGTACAGGAAAGGGGAAATGAGGGGTAGAGAGCTTGTGACCTGCGTGAATCGAGAGCCCAAGCCCTTCTGAGACACCAAATGCAGGGTGGAGAGCTCCTGATGGAGCAGCGTGTGGGGCTCTCCAGGGAGGGGATAAGGAGTGGATGGGACTGGGGCTGGCTGCTTGGAAGGGGATCCTTGCAATGGAGGGAGGCTGGACTTCCTGATATCTGGGGATGATTGCCATTGGGATTTCTGGCTGTGTGTGAGTGTATGGTATGGAGTATATATGGGGTGTGTATATGTGTAGAGTGTGTGCGTGCACACACGGTGAGTGTGGTTGGAGCAGTGGTGGGCTGGCAAATATTTAACAGCTGGCTCTGTGGACAGGGAGCCCTGCTTTGCATTCATTGACATCCATGGGGTAAATACTCCCACCACAACTGACCACAAGACTGGGCGTGGAGCTGGGAATAGATACACACAGTTCAGCTCTTGCTGGTGTGAACACACCACTGTACAGTAATATGTATGTGTGTGAGACAGAGATTGTATGGTGGGTGGGAGTGTGTTTGTGGTATGTATAGGAGTAGGGCAGGGGGTGTGGCTGGAGGCACTGAGACTCTAACTCCTTTCCTTTGTGGGGCTAGGATGAAGGCAGGGTCTGTGACCAGAGAGCCACGGTGCAGGTCACCCTGCAGTGGATGTAGAGAGCCTAAGGAGTCCTGGGCCTCAGGGTGGGGTGGGGAGTCCCTCGGGCTGGTTTCTCCCTTCTTCAGGCTTCTGGGCCCCCATCTCTGTGGGGCCAGGGAGAAGTCAGAGAATAACTCTGCCCACTCTTGGCGGGATATTGTCATAAAATCTTGTTCCTTCTCTTTATGTCCCCTTCCTCTTCTCTTTCTCTCTCTGACACACACACACACCCCTTGCAATAGCAGTATTCTCTTTCCAAACAGGCTACCGAAGTAAAAGACTCCTCTGAAGAAAGGACTTCATTATCATCTCCTTTTTTCTTTTTTATAGACAGGGAGGCTAAGACACAAAACAGGGAACTGACTTGGCAAAGATCACACAATGGACCGCGTGGCCCATGTGTGAGCCGGGTCCTGACCGGACTTGGCTGGGTTTTCCCGGAAAATGGGAAGGCTCTGGATGAAGCTGTGGTGACAGGTGACCACAGCTCTGCTGGCAGGAGGTGTGCTCAGTCCCAGGTGGAGGTATCCACGGACAAGGGTGCTCCACTTCCATCCTAGAGCCATCACTCCCCACCTGGCTCCATCCATCTCTGGGCTAAACCTGGCTCCATTCATCTCTGGGCTAAGCCTGCACTATCCACAGAGATGATCCAGTCATGGAGGCCCCTCTGAAAATGACACCAAGGGAGGGCTGCGGGAGCCCTGGCCAGGGTGGTTTCTGAGGCCTAAGGCCCATAGCCTTGAGGGACTTGTGATGGTCCTGAGATGATGCAGAATGAGGTGCATTTCTCTTGGGAGAGGGTTTATGGTTATCATTGGATTCTAAACCAGAGCCATGATGCAAAACCTGTTGGGATTCACTGTGATGGATGTGGGCACGTATGTTCCTATGTGTGTCAAGAAAGAGAGGCTGGGGGTGGTGCCGGGGCAGTGGCAGCATGGGCCCCACACTCACCAAAGTCACTGGAGCACATCTGCTCCATGAGGCCGTCAGCGCTGTGCTCCATCTCACATTGGGCGCAGATCTTGGTCACTGAAGACAGAAAGTGGGGTGGGGTTGGGGGACAGTTGGTGAGGGGATTGGAGTTCCAAGAGCCACTCAGGGTGCAGGCTTCCTCACTGACCAGCCACTTCCCCCTACCAAGCCTCTACTTCCTTATCCGGAAATGGGATGATGGCAATCATATCACTACCCGCTCACAGAGTGACTGACAATCACCAGACAGGCTGTGCAGGGACAAAACTGCCAGGTGGGCACAGTAACTACTCCATGACCCTGGTGGCCACAGCCATGATGTGCACTGTCTTTTAAATTTTATCTCCTCTCATCCTCAGCCTATGAAGTAGGGATTCATATTCCTATTTTATTTTTGAGACGGAGTCTCGCTCTGTCACCCAGGCTGGAGAGCAGTGGCTCTCCAATCTCAGCTCACTGCAATCTCTGCCTCCCAGGTTTAAGCGATTCTTCTGTCTCAGCCTCCCAAGTAGCTGAGATTACAGGTGTGTGCCACTGTGCCCGGCTAATTTTTGTATTTTCAGTAGAGATGGGGTTTCACCATGTTGGCCAGGCTGGTCTAGAACTCCTGACCTCAAGTGATTCACCCACCTTGGCCTCCCAAAGTGCTGGGATTACAGGCATGAACCATGGTGCCTGGCCCTTATTCCTAATTTGGAGAAAAGGGAACCGAGGCCCAGAGCGAGTTACTCAAGTCTGACAGCAGACGGGGAGGAAGGGGGTGAGGGCATGGAGCCGGCCTGGAAGAGCTATGTGGACCAGCACAGCAAAGGGGAGGCTGAGACCAGGGAGAAATTAGGGTTCAGGGGACTGAGGGTGTGGGTGGGAGGAGGGACTTAGGATCTCATAGGTTTCATGAGCCTGGGATGGCTTCCTATTTTATGGATGGGGAAACTGAGGCTCAGTGAAGTCAAGCAACTTGCCTAAGGGCTTTTTTCTTTAGGGGCAGAGCCTAATCTGCTCTTCCTTCCGCAGTGAGCCTTACCCAAATGACTCCCAGCCAGGGGAATGGAGGAAGAGGGTGGAGATCTTAGGGTTCCAGGTACAGAAAATGGGGAGGCAGACCATAGCCCAGGAATGTTCTTAGTCCCCAGTCTTTCCCCACACCCCTTCCCTCACCTCTCCTCTCTTCCCAAGGTCCCAACACGGGGTGGGGGTGTTGCTGGCTTTGGTGCCTCGGGATCCAGGTGAAAGGCATTGTTTAACGACCCCAGACATTCTTGGGCTGAGAGGGGTCGTAAGGCATTTATCAGGACGTCCCAAGATGGGGGACGGCATTGGGGGATTATCAGCAGCTTGGTTGGGTGGGCACTGAGAGGGGTGCCAGGGGTGTCCAGGGAACGAGAGCCAGAGGGAAGGTCTGGAGCCGCAGGGAGGCACTACGCTGCTACTCCCTGGGGAGGCGGGAAGGCGGAAAGGCTGCGGGGGATAATTCCGGGGGCGATGGGCTGAGCTAAGACAGCGTGTGTGTGTGTGTGTGTGTGTGTGTGTGTATGTGTGTGAAGGGCGGGAGCTGTGCTAGGGGAGCTGCAGGGCCGACGGAGCGCTCGGGGACCGCGGCGGCGGCGCTACCTGGAGGCGCGGTGGCGGGCAGGTGTCCGAACTGCACGGCGATGCAGAGGTCGTTGTCCAGGGGGAACTTGTGGCAGTGCAGCATCTCGGGCCAGGGGAAGCCGTAGGCCTCCATGAGGGGCGCGCAGCCGGCACGCACGGCCTCGCACAGCGAGCGGCACGGGTAGATGGGCCGGTCGAGACAGACGGGCGCAAAGAGCGAGCACAGGAAGACCTGCGTATCCGAGTGGCAACGCTTGGCCAGCAGCGGCAGCCAGCTGCTCGCCTGCTGCTTCACTTCGGCCAGGCTCTCGTGCTCCAGCAGGTTGGGCAGCCGCATGCGCTTGTAGCCCACCGTGTGGCAGAGCGGCAGGTCGGCAGGGATGTCGAGGCACTGCGGCGGCTTGGAGTAGGAGCGGCCGTGCAGCGGCTCGGCCTGCCAGCCATAGTAGTCGTACTCCTCGCCGCGCGCCGGCGTCCAGTGCAGCGCCCCCAGCAACAGCGCCAGAGCGGCTGTCCGCGCCACCCCAGCCGCCGCCCGCATGGCTGCGCCCTCTCCAGGCGCGCGCCGCGCAGCCCCCCGACGCTCGGTGCCCGGCGGCCCAGATGCCCCGGCGTTCACCCCCGGCCCCGACTCTCCCCAACTGCCGCCGCGGAGGTCGCCCAGGTGGGTGGCAGCCTGCGCTCCGTGCGCCCCAACTGATGCTGGCGCCTCCCACCTCGGGGCTCCAGCCCGGGCCTTGCCGTGCGCCCCAGCCAATCTCCGGCCGCCTGGCCCCAGCTCCAAGGCGTGGAGGCAGTGGGGGCGGCCCTCAGCCCCTCCCGCACCGTGCCCGCGCGTCCGGCCCAGCGCCGGCTCTTGCGCCCCTCTCCCGGCTCGGCTCCGCTGCTGCGGCCCTGGCCTCGCCCAGCGCTTGTCCCCGGGGCTCCCTGCCTCCCTGGGCATTTTCCTCGACCCTCGCCTTCTCCATCCTTCCTCCTTATCTCTCTCCGCCACAGCCTCTCCTGTTCCTTTTCTCACTCACTTCACTTACTTATCTCTCTGCCTCGGCCTTTCTCCCTCTGCTCTGTTTTCTCTTCCCTGACACCTCGGTTCCTCTTCTCCCTGGTGGGAGGCTCGTGCCACCCCACACCCTCCTGGATCTTCTAGTCCTCCAGGCAGGTCTTCGTTGAGCTTGGTGCCAGACCCCGTGCTGGCTGCCGGGAAATCAAAGATGGATATAACCCAGAACCCACCCCCAGGGCCAGGATAGTCTAGTGGGGGTGAAGGTAATCATAGCTTCTATTTAATGAGCTCTTACTACCAGTCAGGGACGGTGCAAGGTGCAAGGTGCGGTGCATGGTACGTTCCAAACTTATCAGCTATTGCTAATGATAGCCAATACTTAGTGGGTGCTAATTGTGTGCCAAGTCTGATCTGAGCACATTGCATAAACTCCTTCTGCTAATTCTCACAATAATGCTAGATGGTGGGTAGGTACTATTATTGTCCCACCTTACAGATAAAGATCCTGAGGCAGAGAGGTTAAGCACGGATTAGAGCTGGGATTTGAACCCAGATAGTCAGATTCGAGAATCAGAGCCCAGAAACAACTAGGAGGCCTGGATTCTGAGTCTGTAGGCCTAATGACCAAGGGGATAGGGAGTTCAGAGAGGTGGAGTAACTGGCCCTTGGCCACACAGCTCATATGTGAAGGAGCTAGGATTTGAATCCAGGTGTTGGGCTCCAAAGGCCGGGGCTTAACCACCCTGTGGTAAGATAACATCCAACCCATGGTAGGTAACATGGTGGGAGGAGGGGGGATTGATGGTGTCTCTGAGCAGTGCACCCAGGCAAGCATCAGAGGGGAGGGGACCTTCAGGAACCCAATGCTTGGTGCCTTTCTCTCCTGTCTGAGTCCTGCCTTTCATTGGCTTTCCCTTGAGAGGAACTCGGACTGGAGGCTTGAAGGGAGGGGAATTCCTTCCTGAGAGCCTAACCTGGCATCTGACCTCCCAGTCTTTGGTGGGGAGGGTACCCTGGGGAGGTGTCTCCTAGGAGGGCTTGGGGAGCTGGGGGCTGGCTCTGCTGGAAGGCAGGAGTGCTGGGGCACTTTCCCCCTCTGCTCCTTCCCTTAGTCCCACTGATGGATGTTTCCAGGGCTCCTGTCTTCCTCTGGGTCTGTCCTTGCAGTGGTAGTGGAGAGGGGTGAGGGGCCACTCCTTAAAATTCATGGAAAATGCATGGAGTACCTACTATCTGCAAGGCATGGAGTAGGGTATGGATGGGGACACAGAGGTGCAAAAGACATGGCTATGTTCCTTCTGATCTAGTTGTAAGAAAAAGACACAAGGCAGGCAGAGGAGGCAGGAGAAGCCTCACCCCACTGAGCCCCAAGGGTGGGACAGGCTGTGTTTGATGTCCAGGATGACCTAGTGGGGTCCAGGTGGAGTAAACTTTGACCTTTTCCCCTCTCCCTCTCCCAGCCCCTAGCATGAAGAGGTTATGTGGATGGCCACTCAGAAGGTGAAGGACTGGTCTCTGCAGGGCCAGGCAGTACAGTATAGCAATGGTGCAAGAGCCTGGGCTCTGCAGACGATGGAGCCAGGCTCAGATCCTGGCCATGTACTAGCTCTATGACCTTGGGCAAGTACTTAACCTGATTTCATTCTTTGTAAAATGGAATTTCTTCAGCAGTTTTTGTGAGGAGCAAATAAGGTGAATGGAAAGAAAGCCCCATGCACAGTGCCAACACACAGAATGAACACCTAGGAATGTTAGATCCCCAAGGGACGTGTGACTTTGGAGTAAAAATGTGCTGTGTAAACACAGCAAGACCCCATCTCTGCAAAAAATAGAAAAGTTAGCTGGGTATGGTGGCATACGCCTGCAATCCCAGCTACTCAGGAGGCTGAGGTGGGAGGATTACTTGAGTTCAGGAGTTCGAGGTTACAGTAAGCTGTGATTGCACCACTGCACTCCAGCCTGGGCAACAGAGCAATACCTTGTCTCTTAAAAGAAGAAAGTGGTGGCTGGACATGATGGCTCACGCCTATAATCCCAGCACTTTGGGAGGCCAAGGTGGGCAGATCACCTGAGGTCAGGATTTTGACACCAGCCTGGCCAACACTGTGAAATCCTGTCTCTACTAAAAATACAAAACTTAGCTGGGCGTGGTGGTGCATGCCTGTAATCCCAGCTACTCAGGAGGCTGAGGCAGGAAAATTGCTTGAACCTGGGAGGCGGAGGTTGCAGTGAGCTGAGATCGTGCCACTGCACTCTAGCCTGGGAGACTGAGCGAGACTCCGTCTCAAAAAAAAAAAAAAAAAAGAAAGTGGTGTGTGTTCTGAAAGCCCTTGGATACCTTGGCTCTGGCTCTGGTTTGGGGCTCTGAACAGCAGTTGTGCCCCTGCACGCTGACTCTCCCACCTCTCTAGGCTTGGCAGGCTCCCACCCTCCAGGGAAGGTGTGGCCTCAGGCACTGGCAGGGGTGTTAGAGCCCCCCAGGTGGTTGTGCAAGGTGCTGGCTCCTTGGGCAGCTGGTCGGCTGTGCTGTTCTTGGCGTCCCCGTGCCTGGCCTGGACAGAGCAGGGTTTTGTTTCTACTGGTGGCTATGTGAGAACTGCACATGACCAGAGAGCTGTGAGTCCATACCCGACAGCTCCGAGGGCTGTTAACGGGCAGAGGGGCCAGGCTGAAAGCCTCCTGGAAGAGGAGCGTGGACAGTCTTTACCTGGCAGCTCTGTCGTGGGAACCCCTGAGGGCCCCTGACACAGGGCAGGGTGAATTTGAGGAGGTAAACTTGACAGGAACCAAGCCGAGGTGAGGGCTGCACCATGGGGCTGTTGTCAGGGGAGCTCTCTCTGTGTGGCCATTGGACCTGGTTCTGCAGCCTGGGCAGGAGAAGGCTGGCTCTGATGTAGTGCCCCTTCTTGCTGAGGCTGAACCAGGGCCTAAGCAGCAGGTGGAACACCTGGGCACTGTGCTGGGCATCTGTCCATCTTGAAGCATCCACAGCCTGTCCAGACCTTTCCCCCAGCTGATAAAGGGGACCATTTGTTCAAAAAAATGTGTATTCGTGGTTTGTTGTGCGCAAAGTTCTATATAAATACCTCTTAGATCAAACTTGCTAATTATGTTGTCAAATTCTACATTTTTCTATTCTTTTATTGTCTATTTCAGTGGTTCTCCATGTGTGGTCAGTGTTCCCTAGGGGGACCCCAGGACTCTTTCTGGAGGAGTATACAAGCTCAAAACTGTACAAAATTTAAATGCCCGTTCAAAGTACAAGATAGTCTAGTGGATTTTAAGGTAATTGGGTAAGAGAAGCTTATTGATATGGTTTCAGAATCTGCATTACATTTAAGAAACTACACGTGTCAGGCCAGGCGCGGTGGCTCATGCCTGTAATCCCAGCACTTTGGGAGACCGAGGTGGGTGAATTGCTTGAGCTCAGGAGTTTTGAGACCAGCCTGGGCAACGTGCTGAGACCCTGTTTCTACTAAAAATACAAAAAAATAGCCGGGTGTGGTGGTGTGTGCCTGTGGTCCCAGCTGCTCAGGAGGCTGAGGTGGGAGGATGGACGCTTGAGTGGGGGTCGGGGAGTGGGGTTTGTTGAGGAGAGGCAGTGGAGGTTGCAGAGAGCCAAGATTACACCACTGTACTCCAGCCTGGGTGACAGAGTGAGACCCTGTCTCAAGAAAAAAAAAAAAAAAAAGAGTACACATGTCAATCTTTGGGGTAGTATCAAAGAAGTATATTCACAATTAACTGAAAAGGCCATCAAAATACTCCTCCCTTTCTGACAGCATTTATGTGTGAGGCCAAATTTTCTTCGTATACTTCAACCAAAACAACATATGGCAACAGACTGAATGCGGAAGCATATATGTTAATCTGCTGTCTTCTGTTAAGCCAGACATTAAACAGATTTGCAAAAATGTAAAACAATGTCACTCTTCTCACTAAAATTATTTTTTGTTTTGAAAAATACAATTATTTTTCATAAAAATTTGTATTAACATATAAACATTTCTTTTAAATGCATTAATGCATTTTACTTTTTCCTCATTTTTAATTCCAAATATAGTGAATAATGATAGGTATAAAACCATGTAAACAAAATCTCTTTGGGATTCTCAATTTTTTTTTTTTTTTGTATTTAAGAAGGAGTCTCTCTCTGTTGCCCAGGCTGGAGTGTAGTGGTACAGTCTCAACTTACTGCAACCTCTGCCTCCTGGGTTCAAGCGATTCTCCCACTTCAGCCTCCCGAGTAGCTGGGATTACAGGTGTGTGCCACCATGCCCGGCTAATCTTTGTATTTTTAGTAAAGACAGGATTTCACCATGTTGGTTGGCCAGGCTGGTCTCAAACTCCTGACCTCAGGTGATTCACCCGCCCTGGCCTCCCAAACTGCTGAGATTACAGGTGTGAGCCACCATGCCCAGTCTGGGGTCTCAATTTTTAAGAGTGCAAGAAGGTTCTGAGACCAAAATGTTTGAGAACTGCTGGGCTACTTAATCTGTCCATTTCTGATAGAGGTATATGAAATCTACTGTGCATATGGGTTTGGCAATTTTTCCTTTTTTAAAAATCAATTTTAGCTTTATATACCTTAATGCTGTGTTGTCAGGTGTATAAAGTTTCGTGATTATTATAACTTCTGATTGAATTGTAACTTCTGTCTATATGAAATATCCTTTTTTGTTCCTTTTAATGCCTTAGGACTTAAGAATAATGATTTCATGAACCAACACTTAAATAGAACCTGCTATGGGCCAGGTATGGATGCGAAAGAGATTTAGTTCTTGTCGGTGTGGAGTACACAGGCACAGGAAGGCAACATATGTAGTGCGGCAGGCACAGTCTGGCCTTTGGAGTCAGACTGACCTGTGCTGAATTCTAAGCACTTCCTAGTGGTGTGTCCTTGGGCCTATGTATGTTGGACCTTGAACCTCAGTTTATAACATAGGGTTAATAGCATCTATGTACTAGTAGTGCTAGTTGCGGAAGGCTTCCTGAGATAATGAGTGACAGCAGCACCCTGCAGAGTGTGCCCTGTGTAGTAGCTCTGTGATCAGTGCTGCAGCAGAGCCACCAGCCGGGAGATCTGCCCTGTTTATGCCTCCTGACAAGGCCCCCAGGAGAGGCAGTGTGGAGCAGTGGGGAGTGCACTGAGCTGGGATTCAAAAGATCCTGAGTTATACCTTTTTAATTTACTAGCAAAAGTAATTTAATTACTTTTTAATTTAGTAAGACCCTGAGTCTCAGTTGCCTCATCTGTGCGGTGAGGGGGACCCAGGAGGGCTGGGATGACTGAAGTGCTAAGACAGGGTCCTGTCATTATTTCAGACTCCTGGAATTGTCTGCCTTTTTTTTTTTTTTTTTTTTTTTTTTGAGACTGAGTCTCACTCTGTTACCAGGCTGGAGTACCGTGGTACGATCTCAGCTCACCACAACCTCTGCTTCCTGGGTTCAAGTGATTCTCCTGCCTCAGCCTCTTGAGTAGCTGGGACTACAGGCGCCCGCCACCACGCCCAACTAAGTTTTGTATTTTTAGTAGAGACGAGGTTTCACCATGTTGGCCAGGATGGTCTTGATCTCTTGACCTCATGGTCCACCTGCCTCAGCCTCCAAAAGTGCTGGGATTACAGGTGTGAGCCACCGTGCCCGGCCAATTGTCTGCCTTTTACAATCCCAGTGCTTCTCTGACAGGGTGGTGTCTTCATAGCAGCTGCCATTAAGTGCCCATTAAAAAGCCAGGGTGAGTGGTCTAATTAATGAAACTATCAGTGCTGGTAGGCACCTACTTTCCCCAAGCATCGCCCTCCTGGTCCCCCACCACTTTCTTTAAGAGGAAACTAAAAATTGGCCTTCCTGAGCCCGCAGTCTAGAGCTCTTCCTATCATACCTCCAGTTGTTTTACTTTCCAGCATTTTAGCTTTGTCAATTGCAAAGTCAACATCTGTCCCAGAGGCCCCCAGCTGTGCAGCGCCTCCCTGCTGAGCAGTCTGTGCTCTGGCTGGCAGTTCAGGTTGGCCTGCTCAGCATCACTGGGTAAACTGGTTACAGAGGGGCTTGAGCGAGACTTAACTGGCCACTAAATCAAGTGACCAGGGAGGCCAGCCTCGGTCCTCCCTTCTATGAGCCTAGCCACTGGCAGGCTCTCCGACTTGTCCTGATCTCACATGGCTTGAAGAACAGAAAAGCAGAGGCGAGGCTTCTCTTGGACCTGGGGCTGAGTCCAGCTCAAAGCGTGCCCATCTGAAGCATGAAGGCAGGTGGGATGGGTGGGCACTGCTGGCATTCTCTAGTGGGGGCTATGGATGGAGAGAAGGCTGAATACTGCTTTCCTCTTCTCCCTGGGTTCCTGGCACACCTGGAGTCCCTGGGCTGTGGCCAGTTGGCAACACTGGCTAGAAGCACATTGGAGAGGCTGTGTAATGTTTTGGTTAAGAGTGTGAACTCTGGGGCTAGACTGGGTTCTGATTTTAGCAATGCAACATGACCTTGGGCAAGTTATTTAACCTCTCTGTGCTCCAGTTTCCTCATCTGTAAAATGGGGATATTAATAACAATAATTTCTTAGAGAATTGTTGAGGTTAGATTTAATTTTAAAAATCATTTAGGACAGTGCACAGTAAGCACTATATAATTGTTGGTTAATATTATTGAATGTGGGCATGACAGTGGTCTTTAGAGACCATCGCCAAATCCTGTAGCTCTTCACTCCCAGTTTCTCTGATATCCCTCCCGTGCTCTCCCTCCCTTTGCTCTCCGCGCATCCTCCCTGCTCCCTCTGCAGTCTCAGTTTTCCACTCTGCAGGAGCCAACAAGATCATTTCAAACTGCAAACCTGATGGTCTCACCCTTCAGCTCAAGCCCCTCAGTGGCTCTTACTGTTCTTAGCGTAAAGTTCTTACCCAGACTCTGGGTAAAGCTCTTACCCAAGGCCAGGTCCCCTTGCTGGGCACTGTCTGGAAGCCTGAAGTTCCCTTTGCATATAATGGCACTGGTCATTATGTAACTGTTTATTTTATCAGCTTCTGGCTTCTCACTAGACTGAGAGATCCACAAGGGTATGCCCTCATCTTGTTCATCTCCGTTGTTCCCAGACCCCTGTCAGTCACATAATAGGTGCTCCATAAATGTTTGGTGAATGAATGACTGAACAGATGGATGAATAGTCAGTGGGAGGAAGTAATAGAAGGAAGGAGTCTTTGGAGCCAGATGGGTTCAGGCTGGAACCCAGAACCTTTTTCAGGCCCTGTTGGAATTCTTGAGAGGACCAGGGAAGATCAGGAAAATTCTAGCAGGGAGCTGGTAAGGACCAAGTGGAGTAAGAGGAGTGATACGTCCGTTGTGGTGCTTGCTGCCTATCGGGGAGTGATGGGCGTGCTCCTTAAGTGTGGGTCGGCCTCTCTGTCTCCTTCCTTTCATGAATACTTGTTTAGGGCGCCTAGGTGCTTGGTACTATGTTCCCTGCTCTCCCGTGTATTATTTCATGTCATCATCCAGATAGCACTGTGAGGGAGGTATTATTATCCCCATGTGATATGAGAAAATTGAGATTCAGAGAGGGTCAGCAACTTGCCCAGAGTCACACAGCCAAGAAGCAGCAGAGTCAGGACTTGAACCCAGGACTTCCTGCTGTGGATGTGAGAAGTGATTGGGGGTAGTGCCACTCTGTTGAACACTGACCCAAACTGGCTTGCAGGGGAAGGCAGCCCTAGGGAAGCAGACCCTTCTGTGATAATCAAGTCGCTGAGGTTGCAGCAGGTTTGACCCAGTTGGCTGGGTTGTTGCCCTCAGGGAGCTCACAGTCTAGAGGTAGAGGGGGAATCAGCCGATACACGGATACACAAATAGTTTATCATTGCAACTAGGGTGACTTCCTGGGAGACGGGTGGAGAGGCACCCCAGGGCCTGCTCTTTGTGGAAGCTGGAAAGAGCACCAGATGCAGAGTGAGAGCCGCCTATGCCTATTAGGCTTTGCCTCTACCACTTCTGGGTTGTGGGAACTCAGGCACATGAATCCCTGTGCCTCAGTTTCCTCATCTGCAGAACAGGGACAGGAAGAACTTTCTTTGTAGATTTCTTGGGAAGATTAAATGAGAGATACTTGAAAGTGCTTAAAACTGCTGGTGTTAAGTATTCAAAGGGTTTTGTACAATCACAGGAGGTGGGTGGCATGGCCCCCCTCTCTTTGCCCTGACTATGGCTATGTGGGGCCCTTGGGACCCCAGATTTATAAAATGTTGCAGCTGAAAGCTCTCCTATATTCTCCTGACCACCCAGGGGCTGTGAAGGCAGTACTAAAGGTTCATAAATGATTCTCCATGTTTCCCCAAATCAACACAGAAGGGTTCATTTGCCGTAAACAAAACAGCAGACTTCTTTGCTTTTGGCTGAATTACAGCTCTCAGGATGGAACTCCTCTCATGCTGAACAGAAGTCGGCTGGCAGTCCCTGCATCTCTGATGAATATAAAAACAGAGGCTGGGAGGGGAACTGACTTGCCCGCAAACGGGACAATAGGTCAGAGAGGCTTCAAGCTACTTTGTGCTGGGCACCAGGGGAGGAAGTGAGGAACCCCCAGGGAGAACCCTGGGGGCAGGATTGTGGAGGGGAAATCCAGGGCAGGAGTGTTGGGGTGGGGGCAGGAGTGACGGGGAATCCTGGGCAGACAATGGCCTCATTAAGGAGAGGGTGAGGGTGTGGAGAAGCAGGGCACGGCCACAGCTAGTGAGGGTGAGGAAGTGGTGGACTGAGGCTCTTCCTCCCAACCCCGGCCAATGGAGCAATTGTCCTCTGCTGGGAGGGAGCTGGGCCTGGGCCTGGGAAAGGCTGGATGCCTGCCCTTAGGGCCACCGAGGTGCTCCTGGCCTCCTTGCCTGGTCCCAGAATAGCTCCTCTGTGCAGGCTGCTGATCCTTCAGGCCCCAGTAGGGTTACCCAGTCCTACTTCTTCCAGTTGGCAGTTTGGGGTATGGATGCCCAGCCAAGGTACTCTGAAGAGGGGCCCCCACTTCCCTTCTGCACACTTCTGGGAAACCTGAGCCCTGTTTAGGCTGGTCTCTGAGGCCTGGGCCCAGCCCACTTCCTGGAGCTCCCCTGCTTTCAGCTCCACCCTGCTGCCCTGTGGCCGGTTGGCTTGGCTTCTTGGGTCTCAGCTGCTTTACCTGTAAAGTGAGAGAGTTGAGCTATGAATAGCAGTGCTTCTTCCCCAGTGGTTAGCCCGTCTGGGCCCGGGGTGGGGCATGGGCTCAGTCCTCAGGACCCCTGGGGCTGGCACTCAGGGGAAGGGCCAGGGCTGCTAAATTCCTGCTGGGTTCAGCACAGCCCTGCAGGATCAAGAACTGCCATGCCCCAAGAGCCGACGGAGCCCCTGTTGAGCTGCACTGCTAGATGGATGCTTTTCACTCTTGTTTTTAGGGTAGCACCATCCTGTTTTCAAACGATGTGGCTTGTGGGAACTCGACAGATAAAACAGATGAAAGGGGAAAGTATGGTTGGGGCTGGTCGGGGGGCCCGGTGGGAACCCTCCCTGGGCCCTCATCCGGGCCTCTCTGCAGCTGGCTGTGCCCTGTGTGGGCGGTTCTGGGTGTTCTGTTCTGATGGATGGGGCATCTGCTGAAATTGGCAATGTCTGTGCTGTACCAGTTGTTACTCCTTACCCTGGCATATGCCGCAGGGTTTTGTCTTTTTGTTTAACTCTAAGCGATAGGATGGGCAGACAGGGTTTGGAGATTAACTTCCTGTGGCCGGGAATTGTCCTTGGTCTCCTGGGCCAAGGCCTGACCAGGCTGGCTGAGACCAGGCTGCTGGCATGGGCACACCCCCCAGCCAGGGGAGGAGAGGGGTTCCCAAACTTTATATTGCAAAGCAGTCACTATAGAAGCTGATTAAAGTATATATTTAGATTGCGGGGCCACTGCACGAACTCTAGTTCAATACCTGTGACTCCCAGGCAATTTTGAGGCAGTGGGCTGCAGACCAGGATGGGAAATGCTAGCCTCCCAGGGGGCTATGCCTGCTCCTCGTTCCACCGCTGCCTCCTCCTGCCCCAGCTGGCCACAGCCTCCCTCCAGGGCCCTGCTGGTGGGCCTCCTTCAGGCTGAAATGAGAACTCTTTCTTTCTGGAAGCTGCACACAACCTGGCGTCCCCTCCACAGTCCTGTTCCCTGTCCCCCTCTGTGTGGGGTCAGTAGTTGGGTTCACAGCCACCTTATCTGCTCCAGTGCCCATCTCAGGGCTGTGATTCATGATGGTGTCCGCAGACATTAGTGTGCCCAGACCCTAGGCTAAGTGCCTTATCATCTCATTTAAACCTTTTGACAGTGCTATGAGATGGGTGTTACTGTTATCACCCTCCCTCACTCCATTTACAGAGGAGAACTCAGAGGTGATTGAGTAACTTGCCCAAGGTCACAGAGTGGGGAGTCTCCCAGGTAGATCTGACTCCACTTGACACATGCTGGATACTGGGAGGGCAGCCAGCCCTGGCCTCTGTCTGGGTTTTTGTAATCAGTCTTCAATGAGTCTGGCATGCTACTATTATTATTATTGCTTTGAGTCAAGGTCTCACTCTGTTGCCCAGGCTGGAGTGCAGCAGCATGATCACAGCTCACTGTAGCTTCGAACTCCTGGGTTCAGGTGATACTCCTGCCTCAGCCTCCCAAGCTGGCACAACAAGCACACGCCACCATGGCCTGCTAAGTTTTCCTATTTTTTGTAGAGACGAGGTCTCACTATGTTGTCCAGGTTGGTCTCCAATTCCTGGATTCAAGTGATCCTCCTGCATTGGCCCCCCAAAGCACGAGGATTTCAGGCATGAGCCACTGTGCCTGGCCATTAGTATTATTATTAATGAGGACTTCAGGTTTTTTTTTTTTTTTTAATAGAGACTGGTCTCCCTTTGTTGCCCAGGCTGGTCTCGAATTCCTGGACTCAAGGGATCCTCCTGCCTCAGCCTTCCAAGGTGCTGGGATTACAGGTGTGATTCACCATGCTGGGTCGTTATTGTCGTTATTATTATGATTATTCTTGAGACCAAGTCTCATTCTGTTGCCCAGGCTGGAGTGCAATGGTGTAATCTCGGCTCACTGCAACTTCCACCTCCCAGGTTCAAGCGATTCTCGTGCCTCAGCCTCCTGAGTAGCTGGGTACGTGCCACCACGCCCAGCTAATTTTTGTATTTTTAGTAGAGATGGGGTTTCACCATGTTGGCCAGGCTGGTCTCAAACTCCTGACCTTGGATGATCCTCCCGCCTCGGCCTCCCAAAGTGCTGGGATTATAGGTGTGAGCCACCACGCCCAGCTTGTTAGTATTACTATTAATGAGGACTTGAGTCTTAAGACTTCCTAGAGGTTGGTACTTAAGGAAAGATCTCATGGGAACAGCAGCTGAGAATTGCTGGGGTCCTGGGGAGGAAGACTCATTGTGGTGTGTTTGGGAGTCACATCTGTGACCTTGTTTCTTCCTTATGACAACTTAGGGAGGCGTGCATGGACAGTCCTTATTTTACAGATGAGGAAACTGAGGCTCAGAGAGGTTAAGTTCACTTACTCAAAGTCTCTCTGCCAGTAAGTGATGGAACCCAAGTTGAACAAAGTCCTGACTCTGCTGAGATGCCATGCTTTTCTTATTGCCCCATGAGTTAAGATTGTGCCAAAGTCAGGGAAATGGAAAAGGCCTGAGATTTGCCCCTCCCCACCCCACCCTGGAGGGCTCTGAAGCCAGCTCAAGGTCTGCTGGAGACAACGAGGTCCATGCCCTGTTGACCTAGTTATGTGGCGAGGCAACTCGGGGTCAGGGAAAGGTGCATTCTTTCCCTTCAACTCATATTACCCAGCTTCTGGCTTCCTGGAATTTTTGTTACTATTCCAAATCACTTGGCAATAAGTTCTCTTCCCCACAGTTTTTGCAAACAGGAACCGAGCACCCTTGAACTAGAAGACCACACACTTTCACACCCTTTTCTTCTTTAAACTGGTGCCAGGGCGCTGTTAGGAAAAAGCAGCTCTGATAAGAAACCAAGAAGCGAGGTGTGGCAGAGGAACCACATGGCCTGAGAGGAGTTTGGTGACAACATCCTGGGCTCAGGCCCATGTCATGGGAGGCAGAAGGGACCATAGACTTGATGCCTAAAGACTCAGTGTGAGTCCCTGGTCTGCCACTCCCTGTCCTCTTTGAGGCTGCACTTCCCCTCTCTGGGCCCTCATTTCCCTGTTAAAGGAAAATAGGCCAGGCGTGGTGGCTCACACCTGGAATCCTAGCACTTTGGGAGGCCGAAGCAGGTGGATCACCTGAGGTCCAGAGTTCAAGACCAGCCTGGCCAACATGGGTGAGACCCCGTCTCTACTAAAAATACAAAAAATGAGCCGGGCATGGTGGTGGGCTCCTGTAATCCCAGCTACTTAGGAGGCTGAGGCAGGAGAATCACTTGAACCCGGTGGAGGATCGGGGGTGAAGGTTGCAGTGAGCTGAGATCATGTCACTTCACTCCAGCCTGGGTGACAGAGTGAAACTCCATCTCAAAAAAAAAAAAAAAAGAAAAGAATACCCTCCTGGTGAGAGGATCAGGTGAGAAAATACATGTGAAGAGGCTGTACCATTATAATTACTTGGTTACCTGGAGGTCAAGTTTGCCTAGCAGAGTTGTTTAGCAGGGCCTCTGCAATGACAGAGGGCTTCTACCTCTGTGCTCTCCAGTTCGGTAGCCACTAGCCACGCATGGCTGCTGAGCACTTGAAATGTGGCTAGTGCTGCTGAGAAACTGAATTTTAAACTTTTCAATTAAAAACAGTTTTTTTTAGGGACAAGATCTTGTTCTGTCACTTAGGATGGAATGCAGTGGTGCAATCCTGGTTCACTGTAACCTTGAACTCCTGGGCTCAAGCAGTCCTCCTACCTCAGCCTCCCCAGTTGCTGGGACTGCAGGTGTGCACCACCATATCCAGGTAATTGTGATTATTATTATTGGTAGAGATGGGATTTCCCTATATTGCCCAGGCTAGTCTCCAACTCCTGGCCTCAAGGGATCCGCCTGCCTTGGCTTCCTGAAGTGCTGGGATTACAGGTGTAAGCTATCTCGCGTGGCCCTCTGAATTTTAAATTGAATTTTGTTTTAGTGAGGTGAAATTCACATAACATAAATATAGTTAAATGAAGAACCATCCAGCGACATTTAGTACATTGACAATGTTATGCAACTGTCACTTCTATCTAGTTCTAAAATATTTTTTGTCTCCCTTGAAAGAAGCACATTAAACAGTTGTTCCCTGTTCCCCCTTCCCCGCAGCTGCTGGCAGCCACCGTGATACCTTCTAGGCATCTGCCTGTTCTGACATTTCATATCTGTAGGAACCCTACAGTATGGGACTTTCTGTACCTGGCTTCTGTCACTTAACGTAATGTTTCCACGCCTCATCTGTGTTGTGGCATGTGTCAGTACCGCTTTCCTTTTTGATGATGGAATAATATTCATTTTAGTTAATTTTAATTCATTTAAGTTTAAATAACCACAAGCAGCTGCTGCCTACTATATTGGACAACCAGGAACCTCTGGTATCCTTCTGGGCAAGTGAGAGAGCAGGGCCCCCACTTCCCTGCTGACACCGCAGAGAACCCCATGAGAGAGAAGGAGCCGGAGAATGGAAAGACTGAGATGGGCATCCCAGGTTCCCCAAAGGAGCCCACGCTTGGCCACTGACGGACATGCATATGACATGTTCTGAGGCCTCATGAGGCTGGGCACTGGGCTGTGTGTATTGTGGATGTCAACTCACTGCGTCCTCATAGCACCCTTTTGGTGTAGGTCTGTCCTATCATCATCCCTGTGTGACACAGCGGGACTGAGTGATGAAGTATAATAGCTTGCTCCAGGTCACACAGCTGGTTGTTGGGAAGAGACAGCTCTAGGAACCCGTGTCTGGTTTTTCCTGAGTCCATGACCTTCACTGCTAGGCTACATAGTCTATCCAGCCTGATTCTGGGGCTGCCCAGTAAAGGCCGATCAAGGACCCCAGCCACACACACACACATTGCACACCTCAAAGCAGGGCTGTCTACTCCATCTCATGCTGGCCTTTCTGAGCTTGGACTGCCTGGGACGCTGGGGCCTCTTTGGGTCAGGAAGGGGTGGCCGATGGGACACCTTGGAGCAAGACTGGGAGTAGCCTCCATCAATTCCCTATTGTTTAATCAATGAGTAACCTGGCCGGTCGGGGCTCCCGGTGCCCGCTGTAGGCCCCCAACTGTTCATTGATCTGGGAAGGAGACTTGGTTAATTGCCCACCCAAAGTAAACAGGGCTGGGAAAACCGGGGCTGACAGCAGAGAGTTTTCCTTGGCTGTGCTGCCCTTTGCCCTTTGGGAAAGGGCAAAAGAGAGCGAAGGGGAAGGGCAGTCCTAGGAATGTCTTTGGAATGAGGGAGGGAAGACTGGCTTCTTGGGGTCCCAAAGAGTCACTCTGTCTGTCCCTCTGGAAATTAAGTCCTCTGCTGGGCTTTCTTGTGTCTTGCCAAAGGGATGGGAGCTGGGGCTGGCAAGACTCTCACGCCATCTCTCTTCATGCCTCCTTTGTCCATCTGTCCATCTCTTCATCCCTCCCTTTTGACATCCTTCCCTGCTTCCTTTCTTCCACTCACTCATTCTCCCTTTTCATCCATTTGTCCCCTCCCCTCATTTAATTCACCCAGGCTGGAGTGCAGTGGTGCAATCAAGGCTTGCTGCAGCCTCGATGTCCTGGGCTCAAGTGATCCTCCTACCTCAGCCTCCTGAGTAGCTGGGACTACAGCTGTGCACGGCTACGCCTGGCTAAATTTTTGTATTTTTTGTAGAGACGGGGTTTCGCCACATTGCTCAGGCTGGTCTTGAACTCTTGGGCTCAAGTGATACTCCTACCTCCATGTCCCAAAGTGCTGGGATTACAGGTGTGAGCCACCACGCCCAGCCCATTATTCCCTTATTCTGTTCATTTGTCTGAAAGTTCATCCCCCACCTTGTTCCCTCCATCCTTTTTGCCCCTCTCCCCCATCACATATTTATTTTCTTATCTTCCTTTCCCTTATGCAGCGAGCACAGGCTTCTTGAGAAAGCCAGGGAAGAGGTGGGTGGGAGTCCTGTGGGCTCTTCCCATAGGGGCCAAGCCCAGCCATGGGGTTCTGAGTCTGGGCCCCCATGTAGCCCTGGCAGAGTTAATTACCTGGCTTCAGACATACAGGCCACTCACTCAGGTCAGATGGAGCCTCATCGTCCCTGGAAGGAGAAAACTTGTTCTTTCAACAAGGAGACCATGTCAGTTATTGTCCAAATGGGGACACTTTGGAGAGTGGAAAGGGTTCTCTTGACAATAGGAGTTACCACACCCAGGCAAGGGGAGTAGCCTGGGACTGTCCTGGGCAAAGGGGGACATTTGGCCCTCCTCCTTCAGCCCCAGCCTTGAGAGGGCCTGTGACTTAGCATCTGTTCTCTCCCAGACCTGAGCTGGATTTTGGGGTTGGTCCTGTGTGTAGAAACCCACGTCAGTGTCAACCCCCTGGTGACAGTTTGGTGTCTGACTCCTTCTAGGATCCCAAAACCTACGATCCTGTGTGATGTGGAATAGTCCCTAAAAGGTTTTCCAGAAGTTATTACATCTTAACAATCCTGTGTGGAGGACAGTGTGAGATTAGTTTATCCCTTTTACAGATGGAGAAGCTGAGGCTCAGAGTGTGAAGGATTTGCTGAAGCCTGGATAGACCAGCTGGATAGACCTCTAAGCCCCCTCTTAGGCTCTCAGTCAAATCACATTTAAAAAAATCAGACCGGGCACAGTGGCTCATGCCTGTAGTCCTAGCACTTTGGGAGGCCAAGGCGGGTGGATCACTTGAAGTCAGGAGTTCAAGACCAGCCTGGCCAACATGGTGAAACCCTGTCTCTATTAAAAATACAAAAATCAGCCAGGCGTGGTGGCGCACACCTGTAGTCCCAGCTACTCAGAAGGCTGAGGCAGGAGAATCGCCTAAACTGGGGAGATGGATGTTGCAGTGAACCAAGGTTGCACCACTGCACTCCAGCCTGGGTGACAGAGTGAGACTCTGTCTCAATGAAAAAAAAAAAAAAAAAATTCAGATCTACAGTCTCATTCCTAAGCCCTAAACCTGTGCCTGCGTTCCAGATGGAGCACCTGAGGCTGGAGTGGGGTGGTGACTTCCTCATTGCTCCACAGGCTGTTCAGGAATCTTGCGGGGCAGCTCAGCCCTAGGGCAGGTGCTGGCCTAGGACTCCCAGAACTAACAACAGCAACAGAAACAATGCTACCATGCACTGAGCCCCTGTTAAGTTCTGGGAACCGTCCTTGGTGCTTTACCTATTTTGCAGTGGCTCAGCCAGTTCAGATGGGAGAGCAGGACGGCAGCGAGAGAACAGTCCCCTTGGAGCTCTCCTCCTGCTCCCACCCTCCTGCAGAGCTCTCGGGTTGATCTAGGGGGCAGAACGTGTTCTTCCTGAGCCCTGCCACCCCCATTAATTTCTAACCAATGCAGCTGGGAGATAAGATAGCGCCAGCCCATTAATCAAGGCTGCCTGGCTGGGTGGGGTGGGGGTGGGATGAGACAACACCACATCACAGGTGGAGATAAGCCCCTTCCTCCTGGATCCCTCAGGGGCTGGGCCAGTGGAGATTGCTGGGAAGTTTGGCCCAGGTTCCAATCCCAAGTGTCTGGGTAGGGAGGGTGGAGCCCACAGTAGGCACTGGGGCAGTCACTGCGCTGGGAAGGGCAGGGAGCAGGCTGGATTGAGACCAGCCAGGAGACCTGGGTTCCGGCCACAGGGCTCCCTCAGTTCCCTCTGTGCCTTTATTTATTTTATTTTTTTAGATGGAGTCTCACTCTGTCACCCAGGCTGGAGTGCCGTGGCGTGATCTCGGTTCACTGCAACCTCTGCTTCCTGGGTTCAGGCAATTCTGCCACCTCAGCCTCCCGAGTAGCTGGGATTGCAGGCACCCACCACCATGCCAGACTAATTTTTGTATTTTTTATAGAGATGGGGTTTCACCATGTTGGCCAGGCTGGTCTTGAACTCCTGACTTCAAATGATCCCCTGCCTTGGCCTCCTGAAGTGCTGGGATTATAGGTGTGAGCCACCACGCCCGGCCCCCTCTGTGTCCTTAGATAAGTCACTGCACCTCTTTGGGCCGCGGTTTCTACCTCTGAAAAAATGAGGGACTGGAGGATTGGACTAGATGACACGAAGGGCATCTTTAAAGGCGCTCAGTGCCAGGCCCTGGATAGGTGAGACACAGACTGCCCCGTTGGCAGGGAGAGGGCCGGAGGGTGTGTGGGCAGAGGCACCACCTTGGCTAAGGGACAGTGAGCTGGATGGGATTTGTCTCCGCACCTGTCTTAGTCACCCAGGACAGCAAGTGGGCGGTGGGGGTGGCGGTGTTGCTGGGGGACAGGAAGGGTAACGGGGCCCTTGAGCCACTGTGCACCGTGGAGGGCCATGCAGTACGCTGGTTAAGCACGCAGGTACTGGAGTAGTGGAATTTGATTCAAATCCCAGCTCTGCCTCTCCCCTGTGTAATCTTGGCTGGGTTTCTCAACCTCTGGCACCAGTTCCTCTATCTGTACAATGGGCATAATAATAGTGTTTACCTTGTCATTTTTGGGAGGTTTTGCTAGAAAGATAAATGTAAAGTGCTTAGCTTGATGCCTGGCAAATGGCAATTGCCTAGTAAATGTGAGTTCTTACTTCTTTCCTGGCCAGGTCCGTAGGGCCTGGACCCTCATTAGAGCAGATTCTCTGTGACCACAGCTGTGCAGGAGGTGGGGCAGCTCAGCCTCAAAGCAACTGCTGACCCAAGGATGCTGATTATAAAGTGTATTAGTTATCGCTTTGTACTTAAAATGATCAACATTTATTATCTCGTAATGCAACAAATAATTATAATAAATAATTCAGTGGCTTGGGAATTCAGGAGCATCCGAGCTGGATGGTTCTGACTCAGGGTCTCTCTCATGAGATCGCCATCAATGTATTGTCTAGGGGCCAGGCACAGTGGCTTACACCTGTCATCCCAGCACTTTGGGAGGCTGAGCCGGGAGGGTCACCTGAACCCAGGAGTTTGAGACCAACCTGGGCAACGTAGGGAGACTCTGTCTTTATAAAAAATTAACAAAAAAGTTAGCTGGGCATGGTGGCATGTGTGGGATCCCAGCTACTCAGGAGGCTGAGGCAAGAGGATCACTTGAGCCCGGGAGTTTGAGGCTGCAGTGAGCCATGATTACACCACTGCACTTCAGCCTGGGTGACAGAGTGAGACACTGTCTCCCCTGCCTCTGCCAAAAAAAAAAAAAAAAAGATATTGGCCAGGGCTGCAGCCACCTGGAGGCTTGGGTGGGGCTGGAGGATCTGACTCCAAGTCCACTTGCGCGGCTGTTGACTGGAGGTCACGTGGACAGCTTGAGTGTCCTCATGACATGGGAGCTGGCTTCCCCAGGGTAAGTGACCTAAGGAAGCCAGGCCGGGAGAAGCACAGTGCCTCTTATTACTTGGTCTCTGAAATTGCCCGCCATCAATTCTGCTTACTCTGTTCATTGGAGACAAGTCACACCCAAGGGAACGGAGAAGTGTCAGAATTTGTGGACTGCTTTTAAAGCCACCACAAACATTAACAGCTATTCTATGCCCAGGTGCTCTGTGGTGGGAACTGGACACACATTATCTCTAATTCTCACAAAAGCTTTCTAAGTTAGGAATGAAGTTTATGGGTGAGAATATAGTGATTCAAAGGGATGAAGCATTTTGCCCAAGGCCACCAGCCAGGCGGTGTCCACAGTGCTGTCTGGTCCCAGAGCCTGGCCTTTCCCACCACACCAGGCCATTTCCCACCCCAGGTACACCCCAGTTTCAGCCACACCCAATCCAGCGTTGGCTTTGAAGCCAACAGGACTGGCTATGGTAAGGAGACCTCCTTGGTTGTAGGATTAAAAGTAACGTATGAGGCACAGAGCACGGGAAAGGTAGGGACTTTCAGAGCCACACTGACATGGGTTCAAGTTCTGAGTTTGCTTCGTGCCTCAGTTCTCATCTGTGTGGTAGGAGCAATCATGTCCATGGGGCAGGACAGCTGCAAGGATTAGATGAGGTGTGTACGCAGCAGGTGTGCAGCGCTGGCTGTTATTATCATGGGATGGGGTCAGGTAGCCCTGAGGCTGGGCGGAGAGAGGGCTGCCCTCCCTGGGAGTAGTGTGTTCTCATGGTGGAAGCAATGTCCCCCCTTCCTGGTCTGGGGACTCCCATCCAGGTTGTGCTCAGCAAAGACGGGGAATCCAAGTAATGGTGCTGCTTTGCCAGCCCTGTAAGTAGGGCTGAGGCCAGGCCCCCACGCCTGAGGGCAGGACTTGGCCAGGCTACCGACTTCACCTAGCCTCCCCTCCCTGCCTCTTCCCAGGCTGAGGGGGTCCAGGCTGGGAGCTCCCTGGAGCCCTACCCTCCTACCCTCTTGGCTTCCCAGCGTCTGCCACTTCTCCGGCAAGGAGGGATCTGCATGCACGTGTCTGCTTCCGCCAGCAGAGGGAGCAGGTGCTGTGTTTGGGAACCAGGGAGGCTCCAGGTGAGGTGGCCGTCTGGCAGGGGGTGCTCTTGTCCTGTAAGCCCCTCAGCCTAGAGGGTGACTGGGTGATTTGGAACAGAGCTGGCAAGGGTGAGGGCTGCATCCTAGAGCTCCTCCGAAAAGACCAGTCTCAGTTCTCTGGAGCCCAGGAGATGGGGCCATGTGCAAGGAAGGGAAGGGATGGGGTTTCCTGGGCCTGAGATCCCAGATCTTGGCCCCTGCCTCCCTTGCCATCCAGGGAGGCAAAGAAGTCATTGTTGCACTCTGTAATCTGTTCAGCTAATGTCATGCAGTGCCAACTGTGTGCCAGGCACTGTGGTAGCCCTGGGAGTGCGTGGCAGACGTGGCCTTTCACAGGGCTGACATTCTAAAGGGAAGCTGGGCAAAGACAAGATGTATGAACGGAGTAATGGCAAACGTGCAGTAAAGGAAATAAACAGGAGGCTGGGAGAGGCAGCAGCTGGGGACCTGTGTCTACATTGCTCACCTAGATGGCCAGGTGGGATTGAGGTGGAGCAAGTGCGCGAGTCTGTGGGTGGGAACTGCCTCCTCCACCACGCCCCTCTCAGCCATGGGTTCCTATTGTCACCAGAAATCACCACAGGTCATCCTAAGGACCTGGCCATGACAGCAGGGAGGATGTTTAGTCCACTAGTCACCTGCAGGATTATCCATGGAACTAACTCACTGGAGGACCTGGAGTCACACAGGCCTGGCTTCTGGCCTGGCTCAGTCACTTATCACCTGTGTGACCTTGGCTAAGACGTGTAAGTTCTCGTTTTGGCATCTGCAGAGCAGTAATAAAGATTCCTACATAGTGCGAGGACGGTGGTGTGTTCATCATCTTGCACCACCGCCTCTTGCCAGCTGACGCCTTGCACTCACATGCATTGGTTTTTTATTGTTGCTGAAACAAATTACACATGTGTGTTGCTTTAGCATTTAAAGCAACACACATTTATTAGCAAACTGTCTCTGTGGGTTGGGAGTCCAGGCACGGGTTACCTGGGTCCTCTGCTCAGGGTCTTACAAAGCTGCAGTCAAAGTGTCAGTCAGGTCCAGGCGCGGTGGTTCACACCTGTAATCCCAGCAGTTTGGAAGGCCGAGGTGGGTGGATCACTTGAGATCGGGAGTTTGAGACCAGCCTGGCCAATATGGTGAAATCTCGTCTGTACTAAAAATACAAAAATTAGCCGGATGTGATGGCATGCGCCTGTAGTTCCAGCTACTTGGGAGACAGGCAGGAGAATTGCTTAAACCCAGGAGGCAGAGGTTGCAGTGAGATGAAATCACACCACTACACTCTAATCTGGGTAACAGAGTGAGATTTCATCTCAAACAAAACAAAACCCAACATCTCAGCTGAGGTAGGGTCATCTGAGACTCGGGGGCTTCTTCCAAGCTTCCTAGCTTTTAGCAGAATTAATGTCCTTGCAGATGTAGAACTGCTTCCTGCCTCCCTTCCTCTCTCCCTCCCTTCATCCCTTCCTCCCTTCCTCCTTCCGTTTCTCCCTCCCTTCCTTTCTTCCCTTTCTTTTATTTCATATAGAGATGAGGTCTTGAACTCCTGAGCTCAAGCAATCCTCCTGCCTTGGCCTTCCAAAGTGCTGGGATTACAGGTGTGAGCCACCACACCCAGCCCAACCTCTTTAAGATCCTTCCTTCCTTCTTTCCTTTCTTCCTTTCTCTTTCTCTCTTTCTTTCTCTTTCGTTCTCCTTCTCCTTCTCCTCCTCCTCCTCCTCCTTTTCCTTCTCCTCTTTCTCCTCCTGCTCCTCCTCCTTCTTCTTCTTCTTGAGATGAGGTCTCACTATGTTGCCCAGGCTGGTCTCGAACTCCTGGGCTCAAGTGATCCTCCCACAGTGCTGGGATCACAGGCATGAGCCACTGCACCAAGCCCTGCATCTTGTTCTTGAAGACTGTGTCTTCAAAGCCAGCTGGAGAGCTCTCTCTGAGGTGTAGCCATCTTTAAAAGGGCTCACCTGATTAGGTCAGGCCTACCCAGGATCATCTCACTTTCTATTAACTCAAAGTCAACTGATTGTAACATTCCATGTTTGCTGGTCCCGCCCACACTAAGGAATAGAAGATCATACAGTCTTTGCATAGTCTGGGTAGGAATCTTGGAGGCTATTTTAGAATTATCAGTATGACAAAAATTATTTTCACTAATAACCATGTAATAATCAGTAATAATTATTTTTTAAACAACTTGTTCTTTCATTTTGAAAAAAACACAAAGAAAATGTCAACTTTAAGCATACTGTTCAAATTCAGTAGAACGTTTTGCGTATAAACAAATGTTGGATTTACCAGACAAAAACATTCATACTTTACATCATGGTTATCCATTTTAAACACAAAACAAACCTCCATAGAGTGGTCCCATAGAATTACAGAATTGAAGAAACTCAAGTTCTGCTTTTTTTTCATACTCAATAGGCTATAATTTTTTATTTTGAATAAAATAAAAAAATAAAAGAACTAACTAAATAAAATACCCTTTAAATGCAGGAATGTGTAGAACTGTAGGATTTGGGGACACAAACTGCACTTGAAGCCAGCTTGAGTGATTCTTTATTTTTTATTTTTTGAGATGGAGTCTCCCTCCGTCATCCAGGCTGGAGTGCAGTGGCACGATCTCTGCTCACTGCAACCTCCGCCTCCCAAGTTCAAGCGATTCTCCTGCCTCACCCTCCTGAGTAGCTGGGACTACAGGCGTAGTCTGTAGTCTGTAGACCATGCCTGGCTAATTTTTTTTGTATTTTTGGTAGAGATGGGGTTTCACCATGTTGACCAGGCTGGTCTCGAACTCCTGACTTCAGGTGATTCACTCGCTTCAGCCTCCCGTAGTGCTGGGATTACAGGCGTGAGCCACCGTGCCTGGCCCAGCTTGAATGATTCTAAACTGTTAGGAACTTACCCTAGAAATATGCAGGTGGGAAACAAGCAAGGGGCCCTTCAATAAGTAAATGGTAAATTGTGGTGCATCCATGCAATGGAATGTTATTCAGTGAGCAAAAGAGATAAGATGCACTGTCAAGCTATGAAAAGATACTGAAGAACCTCAAATGCGTAGTAATAAGGCGAAAAGCCCATCTGAAAAGGCCACATGCTGTGTGGTTCCAACTACAGTGCATGACATTCTGGAAAAGGCAAAACTATGGAGACAGCAAAAAGATCAGTGGTTTCCAGGGGCTGGGGGAGGGAGGGATGAATAGGTGGATGGCAGAGGATTTTTAGGACAGTGAAACTATTCTGTGTAGTACTATAGTGATGAGTAATGTCATTACACGGTCAAAACCCGTAGAATGTACGAAGCTTTTGCTGGTCATTAGTGAACTCTAATGTAAACTATGAATTTTCATTAACAACAATGTATCAGTATTGGTTCACCAGTTGTAACAAATGTACCACTGTAGTGTAAGATGTTCATATTAAGGGAAACCACCCATACTCAATTTTTCTATAAACCTAAAACCTCTCTAAAAATGAAGTTTACTAATTAAAAATATATCACAAGCATAGCTAAGTCAGTGTGTGTCTAAGGCTGCCCGAATAACCGAGAGCTTTCTAAACTAACTGTCATGTAGAATATGATGCTTATGAAAGAATAAATCATGAAAATGTGTTAATTGGAAGTTAACACATATGGAAGCCCAGCAGTATAACCGCGGCACTTGTTTAGGACTTAGACCAATGAAGGATTTTTTAGGGAATGGTATTTTATCACTGATATACCTTAAAGGAGTTGCTTGGTGAGGATAGCATGTCGATGGCCCCTTAGCTTGTTTTACTGATGTTTCCAATTCTCTCCCAGCACACTCCCATAGTGCCTGCACCTGGGAGGGTCCCCACTCCCACCGCCCTGCTCTCGGCGCCCCCTGCCAGCAACCCAGGTGTTATTCCATGGGCAGTGCGTCCCTGGGTGCTGCATCCCATCTCACAGGACCTTGTTAACAGGCAGAAGAGAACTGTTTCTTTTCTCATGTCTTAAAAATTTTTTTTTTAATAGACTTAATTTTTTTTAGAGCAGTTTTCGTTTCACAGCAACATTGAGAGGAAGGTAGAGAGATTCCCCATATACCCGCTGCCCTCCCACCATGCACAGCCTTCCCCACTATCCATACCCCCCACCAGAGTGGCACATGTGTTACAACTGATGAGCTTACATGGGCACACCATCGTCTCCCAAAGTCCATGCTTTTCATGATGGTTTGCTCTTGGTGTTGTACATTCTATGGGTTTGGATAAATGTCTAATGACGCGTATCCACCATTATAGTATCATACAGAATAGTTTCATTGTCTTAAAAATCCTCTGTGCTCCACCTATTCACCCCTCTCTCTCCACTAACCCCTGAAAACACTGATCTTTTTGCTGTCTTCACCATTTTTCCTTTTCCAGAATGTCATATAGTACATAGCCTATTCAGACTGACTGCTTTTACTTAGTAATATGCATTTAAGCTTCCTCCGTGTCTTTTCATGACTTGGTAGCTTTTTTTTTTTCTTGTTGAATAACATTCCATTGCATGGATTGGCCACAGTTTACTTATCTTCTGTGTCTTTTTTTAAGAGCAAGAAAGCATTTCCTAGGAGTCTCCCCAGCTGACTTCCTGTCATGTCTCATCAGACAGAATCAAGTCATATGTTCCTCCCTAAGCCAGATACTGGCAAGGGGAAAGATGTTACCATGAGTGACCAAGTATCAGTCCTGGGACAAGGGAGAGTCCAGCTTTCTCTGAAGGTCTGACAACCTAATACATGAAAAACTTCTTGCAGGGACTATTTAATGAGGATGGAGTCAGGAAATGGCTGCTGGGTGGGTAACCAATAATGTTTGCTTCAGCAATCACTTTTTAAAACTTTTTAAAATTTTTATTTATTTATTTATTTTTTGAGACAGGATCTTATTCTGTTGCCCAGGCTGGAGTGCAGTGGTTTGACATAGCTCACTGCAACCTTGAACTCCTGGGCTCAAGTGATCCCCCTACTTCAGCCTCCCAAATAGCTGGGACTACAGGCACACACCACCATGCCCAGATAATTTATGTATTTACTTTTGTGGAGACAGGGTCTCACTGTGTTGTCCAAGCTGGTCTTAAACTCCTGGCCTCAGATGATCCTCCTGCCTTGGCCTCCCAAAGTGCCATGCTCAGCCTACATCTTTTTTAAAAATAAAATTTAATTTTTCTGCTTATAAAATGCATTTTAGAAAATCTGAAAACTATGCAAAGTAAAAGAAACAAAACTCACCTATAATCCGAACTTCTGGTGATTATTATTGTTAGCACCATGCAGAATCCATCTCTTTCTCAATTTTTTTCTCTATTTACTTGCAGTGACACATAGAATGAGATATTAAGTCAGGACTCTTTCTCTTCCAGTATTGACTGGGGCAAGAAGACAGAGGTACCACATGCAGAAGGAGCTGTGGGCAGCACACTGTGGTTGAGAACTGGGGAGATGGCAAAATGGGGTCAGGATCTGGAGATTTAGGAAAATTTGAGAGAATTTCTTTGTAGAAGGCTATGCTATGAGTCCCAGCCCCTTGGTGCCAACCCCTGAGGGAGGGAGGTTGCCCCTCCCCTCAAGCCTGGTAAGATGATCTATAAGGAAACCCCTTGGAGGAACCTGGGGTGTGTCTCCTGGAGTTTGGGAGGCTCAAGGATCATGACATGAACCCAAGGAGTCTAATGTGAAGGGCTTTGGCTTTCAGCCTGAAAAGGTGTAGCAAAGAGAGCAAGTGAGAAAAGACCTGTGTTGGGAGCCAGCTCCTCTTCTATGGATGGTGAAGCTAAGGAGGTGTGCATGTTCTCTGTGGACCAGATGAGGTCATGCATGAGGGAGATGCAGTCTGGAGCTGCTTTAGTTTCATTCCAATGGGACCACCTGGAAGGGAGGTGGGATTCCAGCTGAGGGTCAGGGTGACTGGGCCACTGGAAATCAGACAGTCTGGGGAGAAACAGTTAAGTGCACTTGAAACTTTCAGAGGCTCTTAGGATCTCTCTCAGATCTGAATTCTGTTCCCCAGGCTTCCTCAGACCCCTCCCACAGATACCTCTTCACACCTTCCACATCTGGTTTCCTACCCTGGTCCTTGCATATACTCCTCTCTACTGTGCAAGGTAACAGAATCCCAATCCTCATGCTCCTTCCTGTGTCTTGCAAAACTCTGCCATCTCAGTCTTCAGCTAGATGCTAATGAGGTCTTCCTCTGCCCAGGCTTTTGCAAGTTGAAAATTAGGAGAGGGATTTGACAAAGAAGAAAAAGTTTAGGCTTTCTCTACCAGGGCTGTGACCATTGTTCTACTTAAGGGCAAAAACACCTCATTATCATCAAGGAACCCATAGGATAGAGTCACTTAAGGAATGCTCTGCCGCATGCTTTTTCTTCCCTCCTGAGACTTCTCTTAAAAGTGTGCTAAGTGTTCTCACTCTGTCTTCTAGGTCTCTTACATTTGCATCTATATTTTTCACCCTTAATCTCTCTGTGCTGCCTTCTGGATAGTTTCTTTTTTTCTTTTTCTTTTCTTTTTGAGACGGAGTCTCACTCTGTTGCCCAGGCTGGAGTGCAGTGGCCGGATCTCAGCTCACTGCAAGCTCCGCCTCCCGGGTTCACGCCATTCTCCTGCCTTAGCCTCCTGAGTAGCTGGGACTTCAGGCGCCCGCCACCTAGTCCAGCTAGTTTTTTGTATTTTTTAGTAGAGACGGGGTTTCACAGTGTTAGCCAGGATGGTCTTGATCTCCTGACCTCGTGATCCGCCCGTCTCGGCCTCCCAAAGTGCTGGGATTACAGGCTTGATTCACTGCACCCGGCCCTGGATAGTTTCTTAAGACCTAACTTCTGATTCACTAATTCTCTTTTTGGCTGTATCTAAACTGCTGTTAACCCCATTCTTTGAGATCCTAATTTTTTTTTCAGAGTGAGAATTTCTATTTGGTTCTTTTTCAGACTTGCTATGTCACTTTTTATAGTTACTTATTCCCTGCCAAAATTTGAAAATTTAGACTTAAGAAAAACCCAGACATGTGAGAGAAGACTTTTATTTCTTTGAATACAGTAAGCATAGTTGGTTTTAGTTTCTGCCTGATAATACCCATATTTTATGTACTTTGGGATCTATTTCTGTTGTCCATTGTTTCTTTTATTCTTAGAAAAATAACTCTACCACCAGCTCAGCGTTACTCAGGCTGTGACCAGGCTGTGATCAATTCTAGCTCTGAAAAAAAATTAGAATCTCAAAGAATAGTGTTAACAACAGTTTAAATACAGCTGAAAAGAGACTTAGTGAGCTAGAAGTTAGGTCTTAAGAAACTATCTGGAATGCAGCACAGAGATTAATGATGAAAAATATAGATGCAAATGTAAGAGACATAGAAGATAGAGTGAGAAGACTTATCATACTTTTAAAAGAAGTCTCAGGAGAGAAGAAAAGCATGTGGCAGAGCATCTCTTAAGTGACTCATCCTATGGGTTCTTTGATGATAATGAGGTGTTTTTGCCCTTAAGTAAGTAGAACACTGGTCATAGCCCTGGTAGAGAAAGTCTACAAAGCAGCTTTGTAGCTGAGCTTAAGCAGCTTTGTAGCTGGGCTTATCTCTTGGGGTGGAGTTTTTGTCATGGAGTTTGGTATAATATCTTGAAGCCTAGGATTCAAAATCCAGAGAGTATTATTATTTGCTTCAGCCAAATGCTTGGGGGTGTTATCATTTTGGGACCACCACAATTCAATTTCAAGGCTTGATATTTCCTGGTAAGAAACCAGGGTGCAAGTCTGTGTGAAGGCTGGTTTACTTCAGGTTCCCTTCCTGCCTGTTGTTGCACCCATCCTGGGTATATGGTCTCAGTTCTGTGCAGGGCATGGGTTTTCAGCATTCCCACCCTTGACAATCCCTGGGTTTTCACTTCTTTCCCTCCATCCTTGGGAGGGATACCCAGAGCACAGACCTTCACCAGCATCTGTTTCTCCCAGGCAAGCAAATGTCTTTTGAACAAAAGCCACTTTGTGACTGGGCTTATCTCTCTAGATTCTTGTTTACTCCCAGATACTAGCCCAGCACTTCCTCAGGGGTTTGTAATCTTTGATGTTTTCAAGAATATATTTTTCTAATTTTTTGGATCACCTTCCTTTCATTGTCCTCAGTGAAAACTGGCCTACATTATCTTGTTATAGCAACCAAAAGTTTAAATGAAGAATAAGTGGTAGTGACCATACTCTTACACAAATAGCAACCCTGGATTTGTTCTCCAAAGGTGGTTTGGTTGCCTTCCTGGGATTGTTTTCGTCACAAAGTGCCCCCATGTTGACCAAGAGCACATCTGACTTGGTCACGCAGGATGGGTAGTGCCATCCTCATATAGTTACGTTCTTGGCCCCAATTTTTCTCTTGCCACAAGCAGAAGCAGCAATAGTCAAGGAGTTGGAGATTTGCGTCACTGCTGGCTTTGCCACTTACTCCTTCCTTATCCTGGAAAAGGGGGTTACTTCCCTTTTAGGCCTCTTTTTTTAAAATAGCTTATCTGCAACATGGAATTAAGAACCAGTTCTCCTAAAATAATGTCTGCAAACATCCCCAACATGCTGCTTGACACATTTTGACACTCAGCAAATGCTTGAATAATATTCATCTGAACCAGTTACATGCTGTATCAATTTAGTTGCAAATACTAGAAACTCTTTTTCAACAGAGAGTTTGTTTCTCACTCTCATGTAACTGACATCTGAAGATATGTAGTCCAGGGCTGGGGCAGTGACTCCAATTTGTGGGGACTGCTGACGCCAGCCACCTTGCTGCTCCTTCATCCTTAGTGCAGGGCCTTATGGCCCAAGGCACTACTCAAGCTGCACCTGCATTTTAGGCGTGGGAGGAGAAGGGCTGGAGAAAGGCACACCTTTCCAGTTAGGGAGGCTTCTTGGCAGTCCTGCAGAGTAAACCTCCTTAATCTCATGGACTGGACCTTGTATACCACTCACATGGAGCTGCCAGGGAAGTTGGGAAATGGAACCTGTGAGCTGGGTAGCACTGGGCTGGTTGTGGGGTTCTTTATCTAAGGAAGACAAGAAAAAGGGAAACTGGAAGGCAATTGGAAGTTTCTGTCACTGTAACTTTGACTGGATCACTTTTTCTCATTGAATTTCAGTTCTTCATCTATAACTGGGGAGAAGGCACTGTGGGCAGTGCCTTCTGTGTTGGGTGCTACTGTGTTAGGTGGCACAATTCTTCACTGTGCAGAACTGTCCTCTGCCATGTAGGGCATTTAGCACTCCCGGGCCATGTCTGTTAAATGTCAGTAGCATACCTAGGCTCCGTTACCACCACAACAGCCCTGCTCTTTGCTACCTGCTTCTAGGGGACAGTGCTGCTCCCTGTTGTGAACCCCTGGGCAACATGGTTCTAAATTCCTCCTAACAGTGGCATTCTGTGGGAGCCTGTGGTTCTATGATTCTTGGGTCTCAGTAACTTCATCTGTCAAATGGGCAAAGGAAGTAGAGAGGAGGGGAATGCGAATCTGCTTCTTTGGTTCTCCTTGACTTTAGAGGGAGAAAGGAATCACGCAGCTAGAGTCAGGGTCATAGGTCTCCAAGGTCAGTGGTCAGAGACGGAGAAAGGACAGAGGGGAGGGAAGGAAGGGGCCAGGACAGAACTTTCTAAGGAGTGGGAGAGGTGGAGGCAGGAACCCAGAACACCTAGTCCCAGCAGCGGCCTGCTGCCCCTCCCCAGGCCTTCACTGTGCCCCTGGTGTGAGCATCATCTCCTGAGAAGTTGGCACACTGGCCTTCATCTGTCATGATGCCCTTATTAGTGGCTCCCACGTCCATTGGCGGGACCTCATAAGCGGGGCCTGCCTGACCTTTGGAGCAGCAGATGCTACATCTGGCAGGGCAGATCAAAGAACCCCGAGACCAGGAGGCCTTGGGACTTGGCCGGTGCCCAGTGGCTCTGCCTCCTCTCCTGCGGGCTCTCAGTCTCTGGTCCCTGCTGGGGGTGTGGGAGGCAATTAGATGGATCACACTGTATTCACCTCAGTGGGTTCTGATGGAGCCAGACGGGAGGACGTGTGACTCCCAAGAGCTTTGCTGCCTAGATTCAAAGCTGGTTCTGACACGTATTTAATTGTGTGACTTTGGACAAGTTGCTTAACCTTTCTCTGTTGTTTGTTCCCTCATCTGCAAAATTGAGATAATAATCGTTCATATAAATAAGTGGTAGTTGTTGCTATTCTGGGTGGAACTCTGCTGTCTTTGTTCCTGGCCCTGGAGATTCTGGTGCATACGATGTGGCTTAGAGGATTTAAGCAGTTTGCCCCAGGTTCCACAGTTAGCCAATGTGGGCAAGGCCCTGCCTACCTCAGAGTGCAAGCTCTCTGTCAACCCATGATGCAGAGAGGGGTTCCCTGGGAGGGAAGTGGCAGCCTTGGGGTTTGTTGTTCTACTCAGAGGGGCTGGGATGTGTGGGGGAGTGCAGGGGATGGAGGTGATGGAGGATCTGGGCCACACAGCTCCTGTGCAGAAAGCTTCAGAAGGCTTACCAAGGCTTGACCAACAGGGAGGCTGAGGGCTGTGAGTGTCTTTGGAGGAAGATGGGGTGGGACACAGTGGTGAGTGGATCAATAGCGGCCATGCGGCAAGCAGAGTCAAGCTGGGCTCCACTCAGAGTGGACACCTGAGCTCATAGCTGCCTCAGCTGTGCCCACTGTAGGTCTAGAAGCTCAGAGAGAGCCACGTCTCTGCCATCTGCCCCAGTTCAGACATAGATGCAGATGTAGGCTTACATGTACTGTTCAATTTTTGTCTCCAGCTATTCCTCAGAATGTGTGCCAGGAGCCCGAGGGAGGAGCTGGCCCAACCCAGAGAAATGTTCTTGGAAGCTGCCCAGGCCTTAGGGAGGGGCCCATGAACAGGCTCCCCTGAGCTAGCCAGCAGCACAGGGTCGTGACCTGCCACTGGAGGTTCCACAGAGTGCCACGGAGGTGCTGGGGAATGGAGGGGGCAGGGCTGGGCCCCAGAGGCACACAGCGAGGAGGCACAGAACCACCGCTGGGGCCACTTTCACCCCCATGCAGGCTCCACTGGGTAAGAAAGGGGAGGACGGGGCTGTGGTGGGGAACAGTGAGGCATTTGGCAGATAAGCTGGGTCTAAGGTCAGAAGATCCAAGCACTAGCCCTGGTTTTGGCATTTATGAGCATTGAGTATAATATTTAAGCTAATATCATAATTATGGTGTCATCTTTATAGATGTCAATGAATAATGAGCATTAATTAATATGAGGAACAACTATTTATGTACTGCTTACCATGTGCCAGGCATTGTGCCAAGGGCATCTATGTCATTCTCCCGGAATTTTATGAGGAAGGTGTCGTTTTCAGAGAGGAAACTGCCGTGAAGGCCGGTGACTTGTCAAGGTCCTGCAGCAGGCAAAGGGTGGTGGCTGGGATTGGATCCTGCTGTGTCTCCTCCACGGGACACATGCTGCATCATGGACAAGCATGCCACTTGTTAGCTGCGAACCACCCTACCTTTCCCAACTTCCTTTTGCTCATCAGCAAAATAGTTTTAAATACTTTTATCCTGATTATGTCACAGGGAGCAGTTAGAATCAATTGAATGAGGCATGTGACAAGTATTTGTAGGTTCCACTTCTTTTTTTTTTTTTTTTTTTTTTTTTTTTTTTTTTTTTTTGAGGCAGAGTCTCGCTCTGCTGCCCAGGCTGGAGGGCAGTGGCCGGATCTCAGCTCACTGCAAGCTCTGCCTCCCGGGTTCACGCCATTCTCCTGCCTCAGCCTCCCAAGTAGCTGGGACTACAGGCGCCCGCCATCTCGCCCGGCTAGTTTTTTGTATTTTTAGTAGAGACGGGGTTTCACCATGTTAGCCAGGATGGTCTCGATCTGCTGACCTCGTGATCCACCGTCTCGGCCTCCCAAAGTGCTGGGATTACAGGCTTGAGCCACCGCGCCCGGCCTGTAGGTTCATTTATTATGTAGTCAATGATGATTTATGGAGTCCCTGTTTTGTGCTGGCCACTCTTCTAGAGCCCGGTAAGAGAGCAGTGAACAGAATAGGCAAGGTCCCTGCTTTCATAGGACCTAAATTCTAGCGTGGGGGTAGGGAGACATGCAATCAACAATTCATGTATTTGTACATAAAACAATTATGTAATTGTACATAAAAAACAATACAATGTTCTTTCTCATAGTGTTCAGTGCTTAGAATAAAAAAAGAGAGGCTGGGCGCAGTGGCTCAAGCCCGTAATCCCAGCACTTTGGGAGGCCGAGGCGGGCAGATCACGAGGTCAAGAGATTGAGACCATCCTGGCTAACACGGTGAAACCCCGTCTCTACTAAAAATACAAAAAAATTAGCCGGGTGTGGTGGTGGGCTCCTGTAGTCCCAGCTACTCGGGAGGCTGAGGCAGGAGAATGGCGCGAACCCAGGAGGCAGAGCTTGCAGTGAGCGGAGATTGCGCCACTGCACTCCGGCCTGGGGGACAGAGCAAGACTCTGTCTCAAAAAAAAAAAAAAAAAAAAGAGAGAGAGAGGGTGATGGGACTCAGTCTGTGTCAGATGGATTGGGAGACAGAGGTGATGTGAGGAGGTGACGCTTGGAGTTGAAGACCACTGACATAAGGGAGCCAGACACATAAGGTTACTGATGAAGGGATGGGAGGAGGATCTGACCAGTGGCTGGAGCACAGAAAGTGGAGGGAGGGTGGCACGGGAGGACAGAGTCAGGCAGGGGCCAGGCTGCCAGAGTCTTGTGGGCACTAGCAGGGAGTTTGAATTTTTTTTTTTGAGAGTACAGTGGTGTGATCACATCTCACTGCAGCCTCAACTTTGAAGACTCAAGCGATCCTTCCACTTCAGCCTCCCATGTATCTGGAACTACAGGCATGCACCACAATGCCTGCCAGATTTTTTAATTTTTTTAATTTTTGGAGAGACGAAGTCTCACTATGTTGTCTAGGCTGGTCTTGAACTCCTGGCTCAAGCAATCCTCCTGCCTCAGCCTCCCAAACTGCTGGGATTACAGGCATGAGCCACTGTGCCCAGCCAAGTTTGGATTTTATTCTCAGGGGAATGGGAGCTGGGTTGTGTAATTTAGAAATAAATGTGTTGCAGAAAACTAAACCAACAGTGTCACAAACAAATGAAGTTTATTTTTCTCGCTTGAAAAGGAGACTGGAGCTGGGTGACTGTTGGTTGCTGGCTCAGTGGCTTGGGAAGGTTGGGGCTGAGATGTGTGTCATTCCTGGACTTTCCCCTCTGGTTGTGAGTGGCTGCAGCAGCTCCAGGTATCACAGCTATATCCCAGGCAGAGTCTGCTGGCTTCTTCTTAATCAGAACTGCTCTTAGCTTCAAGGGAGGCCGGAAAAGGGAGTCAAGTATAGGAATGAACTTTTCTGGTCCCCAAATGAAGGCAGGCAGGAAAGCTAGGGCTGGAGGTTGGGTGGGGTGAGCCTTGGCCTCAGCTGCACTAGCGCTGCTTGAACTTTCAAGGCATAGGATGCATGGGTCTGTGCTGGGCTCCGAGATTCTGTGTTTCAGACATGCTCTCAGGGGATGCTTATGGGGCTGGCCTATTACCCAGACTTTGAAGAACATTGGTAAACACCACTGGAGAGTTTTAAGTAAGAAAGTGGTAGGCCAGGTGCGGTGGCTCATGCCTGTAATCCCAGCACTTTGGGAGGCTGAGGCCAGCCGATCACTTGAGGTCGGGAGTTCGAGACCAGACTGGCCATCATGATGAAACCCCATCTCTACTAAAAATATAAAAATTAGCCAGGCATGGTGGCGGGTGCCTGTAATCCCAGCCACTCGGGAGGCTGAGGCAGGAGAATCACTTGAACCTGGGAGGTGGAGGTTGCAGTGAGCCGAGATTGCAATTGCACCACTGTACTCCAGCCTGGGTGATAGAACCAGACTCCTTCTAAAAAAAAAAAACAAAGAAAGAAAAGAAAAGGAAGGAAAGTGGTGACTTGAATTGTGTGGCTCTGTGGAGAGTCCAATGTCAGGGACTAGAGGCGACAGCAGGGATCCGGTTAAGGGACCAGAAATCACGATCTCTTGGGTTAGGGTGGTAGCTGGTGCTGGTAGTTGGGTTAAAAATATTTTTTTATTTTTAATTTTCAAAATTGTAAAATATACATAACATAAACTTTATCATTTTCATTGGTTTTAAGTATATACAGTTCTGTGGCATTTAAATACATTCTCAATATTGAACCCCATCACCACGGTCCAGTTCCGGAGCTTTTTCATCACTCCAGACGGAAACTCTGTACCCATTCAGCAATAAGTTCCCATTCTCTCTCCCCTCAGTCTCTGGCAACCTCTGTCCCACTTCCCGTCTCTATGAATTTGACTACTCTAGGTGCCTTATAGAAGCAGAATCACACAATACTTGTCCTTTTGGAACTGGCTTATTTCACTTCACATAACGTCCTCAAGATTCATCCACAATAATGCTGCTGTAAACATGGGTGTGCAAGGATCTGAGTGAGTCCCGTGGTTGGTTGTGAGAGGTCATTTGGAGTAGAGCCATCAGAACGCCCTGATCGGTGGAAACACAGGCTGGAGCAGCGTGACTCCTGGGTTTCTGGCTTAGTGGCCGTGGTGGCTTATGTTAAGTTGGGGAAGAACTTGTAAAGTGCTCTGCAAACAGCAGATAGTATTTTATTCAGAATTGTTTTAAGGAGTTATCAGCCATGAAATTATCCTAATAAAGGCATGAAAACCTCCCTCTATTTATTTATTTATTTATTATTTATTTATTGAGATAGGGTCTCACTCTGTCACCCAGGCTGGAGTGCAGTGGCATGATCTCGGCTCACTGCAACCTCTGCCTCCGGGGTTCAAGTGATTCTCAGCCTCCTGAGTAGATGGGACTACAGGTGCATGCTACCATGCTTGGCTAATTTTTGTATTTTTAGTAGAGACAGTTTCACCGTTTTGGCCAAACTGGTCTTGAACTCCTGACATCATGTGATCCACTGGCCTCGGTCTCGAACTCCTGGCCTCAAGTGATCCGCCTGCCTTGGCCTCTCAAAGTGCTGGGATTACAGGCGTGAACCACCGTGCCCAGTGAAAACCTCTCTTTGAAGAGTCATGCACCTGGGGTCTGGGCGTGCAGGTTTCCATACCCCTTCCATAACTGCCTGATTTGAATGAGCAGTTGGCAAACTATGGTCCACAGACCAAATCTGGCTCACCACCTGGTTTTATATGTCTTAGGGCTAAGAATAGTTTCACATTTTGAAATATAAAATGTGGGGGGAAAAAAGACGATGTAGCCCTTCACCTAGAACAGTTGATCAGTTTTGCCTCTTGGCCCCACAGAGCCTAAAACGTTGACTGTCAGGCGCTTTGTAGAAGTTTGCTGACCTCTGACCTATGTTTATTGGTTTGGCTCGGACAGGAGAAGATAGTGTGGTATCTTCTTCTGGAAATAAAACAGAAAACAAAAAACAAAACCCCTCCTCACCACTGCTGACCTACTTCTGTTCTGATGCGCACCTGCTGGTTATAGGAGACAGCAAGCCAGACCACCCACCCTGAGGGCCTCTGTGTTAACAGCCGCAGTCAGCTGAGCCGGTGAAATGGATTCATGCCAGCACAGTGCTGTTTACCAGAGCAAGTGATTTATTTAGCATCTAAATTTTAAAGGGTGCCTGTGCTTCCCAGGAAGCTGTCTGGTTTAGAAAATTGCGGCCGGCGCGGTGGCTCAAGCCTGTAATCCCAGCACTTTGGGAGGCTGAGACGGGCGGATCACGAGGTCAGGAGATCGAGACCATCCTGGCTAATACGCTGAAACCCCGTCTCTACTAAAAATACAAAAAAAAAAACTAGCCGGGCAAGGTGGCGGGCGCCTGTAGTCCCAGCTACTCGGGAGGCTGAGGCAGGAGAATGGCGTAAACCCGGGAGGCGGAGCTTGCAGTGAGCTGAGATCTGGCCACTGCACTCCAGTCCGGGCGACAGAGCGAGACTCCGCCTCAAAAAAAAAAAAAAAAAAAAAAAAAAAAAAAAAAAAGAAAATTGCCCATAATAAATGCATGTAATAAATCCATTATTTTGAACCTAAAGAAAAGTATTCAAGTTTTATGAGAGAAAAGCAGTTTCTCCTCATCCTCGCTAAATACACGTTGTGTAAATAATTACAAACAATGGCTTGAATGGGTGCTAAATTATCAACTTGCCAAAATGCAATCATAGTTCTTATTATTCCAATTAATCATGCAAAAATCCACTGGCTGGTTTCTCCCTAGTGAGGCCTCCCCCATTCCTGAATAACCTAAGAATCCGTGGTCCTTTTTGTCAGAAGACCTTGGAGAGAGCTGCCCCTTCACTCAGGGTTTTCAGCTGTCGGACCCAGTCCTGGGTGCTCCTGGGCCTCCTCATCTGCTGCTGCAAGGATGCCTTGGCCTGGTAGGCTGTGAGGTTGCCCCATTCTCACGCTCTTGAAGTTCTAGCTCACTTAGCTCCCGAGGGGCTGAGTCCTAAGAGGCAGTGAGCTTCGATCCCAAGCCATGCCCCTTCCCTGGGACTTATAGGCCAAGGTTGAGGCCTAGACCCACGATGTCACCACATCCATCTTTGAGGGTGCTGGGGTTGGGCAGGGCATTCTTCCAGGAAACTTTCTGATCTCCTGGAAATTTGCAAATTTACCCACCTGCTCCTCTGGAATTACTTCTGTGTACCAAGGGAGATTGGGTGTGGTGATCTTTGTCAGGCCATAGGAGGTCCTGGGCAATGAATGTCTACTCGCCTCACCTTTACATAACCAAGAGAGGTTCCCAGGAGTCTCTTCCTCCAGCTGAGAATATGGGTGGTGCATGGCGTGTTGCTGGTTCACCTAGTCGAAGTGGCCAGGAACCTCTGTCCTGCAAAATTTATGCATTCAGCAAGTGGGTTTTTTCTGTTTTGTTTTGTTTTGAGACAGTCTGTCTCTGTTGCCCAGGTTGGAGTGCAGTGGCGCGATCTCAGCTCACTGCAACGTCCACCTCCCAGGTTCAAGTGATTCTCATGCCTCGCCTCCTGAGTAGCTGGGACCACAGGCACCTGCCGCCACACCCAGCTAATTTTTGTATTTTTAGAAGAGATGGGGTTCTGCCATTATGGCCAGGCTGGTCTCAAACTCCTGGCCTCAAGTGATCCGCCCACCTTGGCCTCCCAAAGTGCTGGGATTACAGGTGCAAGCCACTGCTCCCGGCCACATTCAACAAGTGTTTATGCAGCACCTCCTGTGTGTTGGGCGCTGTCCCGGGCAGTTGGGATATGCCAGTGACCAGTGTGCAAAACAAAGATCCCTGCCCTTTGAGGCTACGTGGTGGTCTATAAAGCTCTGTTCTTGAGTACATCGTAGTGCTGGGGGATCCAGATTGCTGTGTGTGTGTGTGTGTGTGTCCAGGACACTGGAAAGGCCTCCCATAAGAGGAGGCATTTGATAGGGTCTTAAATGCTAAAGCAGGATTCACCAAGGCCCACAGAGGCAGAGCTGGGGAAGGGCACCCATGCCTGAAGGTCTGGAATTAGCAGGAGCTGGGCAAATTCAGACTTGGAAGAGCCATGTGGCAGGAGCCAGGGATGCTCCGGGAGTGCAGTTTGCTCGCAGAATTCCCAGTTTCTTGCAAATAAATCAGCTCCAGGAGGGGCTACTCAGGGGAAAGGGTGCCTGTAGGGTGGGTTGGGGCCCAACTCTAAGGGGCTTTGAATGCTTTGCAAAAGGGTTTGATTTGTGTATTTGTAGCCTTATCCTCAGGGCCTCCAGCAGTGGACATCTCTAGGGGGTGGCATCACAAAGACTTCAAGGCGAGTGTCACCCCCTGTGGTTGGGTCCTGCCCCCTTCCCAACCACTGGTTCCCGATCTCCCCCAGTATGCTCTCCAAGGGCTGGCTCTGTGGGTGCATGTTGGAGAGAAGCACCCTGACTCACTGTCTCATCCCCACCTGTTCTAGAGATCACATTGAGTAATTTTCTCCTTCTTAGGTGCTGCATGCTGCACCTCCTGATTTAGGACCAGAATTCATTAGCACCTGTTTTGGGCACCTCCAAGGGTGGGGACGATTCCCCTGGGTCTGTCTTCTTAGTTCAAAGCGGTTCTTTGTGTGCAGTATTCCTAACTGTGGGTTCAGCCCCCACATGTGAGTTTCTGAAATAGCAGCAAGTGGGAGTTGAAGGCAGAGGTCCTCAAGGTTTGTCCTTGGACCGTGTGAACCTGCATCATCCTGTTGGAAATGCAGATCTCCAGCTCAGAGCTGCCGAGTTTGAATCTCTAGGAGGGGGGCTGGAGTCGGTTTTGGAATGTGTTTCCCAAGCGTTTCTTAATGTGTGTCAAAGTTTGAGGACTACTATATATGAGAGCTGTTCCTTAACATTTTGGGAGCTGGGGCTAGGTCTCCTTGACTGGATGCATGCGTTTAGCCTTCAGAGATAATGGGATCTGGACTCAGCTGGCCTCTGCCTGACAGTGTCTACGTCTCCAGAGTCACTACCTACAAGGCTATTGTTCACAGTGGAGAAAAGGTGAACCTATCTTTCTTTCTTTTTCTCTCTTTCTTTCTCTCTCTCTCTTTCTTTTTCTTTGTTTCCTTCCTTCCTTCCTTCCTTCCTTCCTTCCTTCCTTCCTTCCTTCTTTTCTTTCTTTCATTCTCTCTCTCTCTGTCTCTCTCTCTTTCTCTCTTTCTGTCTGTCTCTCTCTCTCTCTCCCTTTCCTTCCTTCCTTCCTTCCTTCCTTCCTTCCTTCCTTCTTTTCTTTCTTTCTTTTTGACAGAGTCTAGCTCTGTCACCCAGGCTGGAGTGCAATGGCGTGAACTTGGCTCACTACAACCTCTGCCTCCTGGGTTCAAACGATTCTCCTGACTCAGCCTCCTGAGTAGCTGGGATTACAGGCGCATACCACCACACCCGGGTAATTTTTGTATTTTTTAGTAGAGATAGGGTTTCACCATGTTGGCTAGACTGGTCTTGAACTCCTGACCTCAAGCAATCCACCTGCCTCAGCCTCCTAAAGTGCTGGGATTACAGGCATGAGCCACCCACGCCCGGCTGGAATCTTTCTTTTTTTGAGACAGGGTCTCACTCTGTTGCCCAGGCTGGAGTGCAGTGGCACAATCACAGCTCACTGCAGGCTCAACCTCTGGGTTCAGGTGATCCTCTCACCTTAGCCTCCTGGATAGCTGGGACTGCAGTCATGTGCCACTGTCCCTGGCTAATTTTTATGTATTTTTTTAGACACGAGGTTTCGCCATGTTGCCCAGGCTAGGCTAGTCTCGAACTCCTGGGCTCAAGTGATCTTCCTGCCTTATCCTCTATAAGTGTTGGGATTATAGGCATGAGCCCCCATGCCTGGCTGAATCTTTCTTATTTGAAACCAGATCTCCTTCCCTGAGATTTCTACGCTGTGGTTCTAGTTCAGCCCACTGGAGTCAGACAAAGTAAACCCAGTGTGTCTTTCAGACGGCGCTCCCGCAGACACCTGCAGTCTGCTGTCATATCAAGACCCCTGGATTTTTTGACTAGTTTTTATCTATTATGATCTCTAGACACTTTGCTCTCCTGGGCACTCCCTTGAATGATGACTCTGTGCTATGTGCTTTCTATATATTCTTATTTAACCCTGCCCACATCCCAGTAAGGTTGGCTTTATTATCCCTATTTTACAGATGACTAAAGGCAGGTCCAAAGAGGTGACGAGACTTCCCTAAGGTTGCATGACTAGTTTGTGGCAGAGCTGGGATTTGAGCCTAAGGTCAGCTAGACACCAAAGCCAGAGTGCTGTTATGACCCCCATTTTACAGACAGGGAAACTGAGGCTTAGAGGAGTCAAGGGCCTACCTAAATCACACCACAGCAAGTGATAGAGCTGGGATATGACTCCAGAGCCTACATTATTTTTTTGGAGATGGGAAGCTCACTGTCTCCCAGGTTGGAGTGCCGCGGCGTGATCATAGCTCACTGTAACCTAAACTCAACCTCCTGGACTCAAGGGATCCTCCTTCTTCAGCCTCCCAAGTAGCTGGGGCTACAGCTGCATGCCACTATGCCTGGCTAAGTTTTTTTTTTTTTTTTAATGTTTGTAGAGACAGGGTCTTGTTATATTGCCCAGGTTGGTCTTGAATTCCTTGCCTTAAGTTTTCCTCCTGACTTAACCTCCCAAGTCACTGGGATTACAGGTGTGAGCCACTATGCTTGGCAGAGTCTGCATTCTTAATCATGATGCCAAATACCGCCTTCCCACATAGTAATCATGCTTACATCAGGGGCTTCGCTGCTGAACACGGGGCTGCTAAGCACGTAGTTAGCAACCAAAAGAAATATTGGATAATAGGATTATTGATATTATTTTTAGAGATTGACACTGTTTCCACCTAATATGACACACACACACACACACACACACACACACACAAATATACCTGTCTAATATCAAAGGGAATGTGTTTTTTAACTTGACATACTGTAAGATGACCAAAATTGCTATTGCTTGGGTGCAGAAAGATGTTTCAAAACATCGCTGGGAGTGACTGGTACCATCCAATACCACCAGTAGTTTGTTTGTTTGTTTGTTTTTTTACCTTTTTAAATTACAAAAAGAAGTATTTTTGTAGAGACAGGGTTTTGCTATATTGCCCAAGCTAGTCTTGAACTCTTGAGCTCAAGCAATCCTCTCACCTCAGCCTCCCAAAGTGCTGGGATTACAGGGGTGAGCCACCATGCCAGGCCTACCAGAAGTGTTTGCTGAGCACCTTGCACAGGACCAGATGCAAAGGGCCCCTGAATCGGATCCTATAGCTGTCCATTCACAGTCAAGCCCCCTTCCTTGTAGACTGAATGAGATTTTGTTCTGGTATCAGGTAACTGTGTTTCATGACCCCTTCTCCAGCTTCAAAGGCCACATATTAATACGCCCATACCATTTGTCTTATCTCTGATTACACATATTTCCAGTTCTCTTGCTAATGGTTGCCTTAGGTCTGGGCATGTGATAGGTATTCAATGGTCTATCAATTGGCCAATGAGACATTAGGAGATGTGTGCATCGGGAGAGCACTGGGAAAATTGTAGTGACTTTTAAGGCAAGACGTACGAAGGCCTCTCCCTGTCTTTTGGATATTATTGTGTGCGAATGAGATGTTTGTCACTGTCACAGGTCTCTATGACTGGGTTGGATAAAGCCCAGAGAATGCCAGAGAAGGTGACCCAAAGCCCTGATTTTGTTGTGCCACTGAATTAACATAATCTGGGTGTCTCCTGCCTCCAGGCTTCTTGTATGAGATTATAAGTGTCCTTATTACATAAGTGACTTTCAGTTGGGCATTCTGATACTTGCAGCCAAAAGCATAACCTAAATGCTTATGGTCCCTAAAGAGCTTACAGGGTTCCTGGGGCGATAAGGAACACACTCAGGTATCATTAGGTCACTATATGGCAGCAGGACGTAACTCAGCACCAACCACACAGTGACAGGCACGACATTAGGAGAGAAGGGTGAGATCTGAGAGAAGGAAGAGGGGAGGTGAAGCGTGGGTGGGCCTGGGATTCAAAATGACTTAGAACTTAGGCTTTTTGTTGTTGTTGTTGAGAAGGAGTCTTGCTCTGTGGCCCAGGCTGGAGTGCAGTGGCACCATCTGGGCTCACTACAACCTCTGTCTCCCAGGTTTGAGCGATTCTCCTGTCTCAGCCTCCTGAGTAGCTGGGACTACAAGTGCACTTGCCACCATACCTGGCTAATTTTTGTATGTTTAGTAGAGACGGGGTTTCACCACGTTGGCCAGGTTGGTCTTGAACTCCTGACCTCAAGTGATCCGCCCACCTCGGCCTCCCAAAGTGCTGGGATTACAGGTGTGAGCCACCGCACCTGGCCTAGAGCTTGGGCTTTGAAACCTGCCTCTACCACTTAATGGCAGTGAAGCCTTGGGAAATAGACTTAACCTCTCTTGGCCTCAGTTTCCTCATCTGTCAAGTAGGGATAATACTAGGGCCTAAATCATGGGGCTTTGTGAGGATTTGAAAAGCCATTGAGCGTGGTGCTTGGTACATGGCAAACTCAAATGAAAACCATTGTGATGATTACTCCGGAGACATGAACCACTGTGAGGACCCTGGCTGCAGCCTCACTCCTGCCATCTGTCCGGAACCAGCTGAAACACTTTCCTCCTGCTGCAGGTGCAGGCTCAGGTGGGCATGAAGAAACTCTTTAGCAAAGATCTTCCTCCAGGACGCTTCTGTTTCTTCTTACTTGTGCTATATTCTTGTTCTATGTGGTTCTGGACTTTAGGGCTCAGCTCTGACCTGGAAACCAGACTTCAGGCTTCCTGTTGATCCTAAATTGGTCCCCAGAATTGTGTCTTTTTTCTAGCCATGAATTTGGGCTCCCCGGTCTTGAAGATCTTGAGCTACCCTTTTTGACCTGCTCCAGTTTGATGCTCTAAGCTTAGAACCTCCTCGCTGATAAGTTGGCCCACAGGTGGTTGTGGATTGGTGCTTCTCTAGCTTCTGCCTGAGAGCATCCCTGGAGACAGAGGTGTGTGAACACCGTTCAAGTCTGCTCCAAGTGAGAAGGGTGTCTAAAGCCTTGTGTCTGATCTTTAATTCATGTGGATTTTGCAGCACTTCCTGACTTGAACAAATCATTAAGATATAAAAAGCTTAAGATAATTTCCATCAGGAAAGAATACAAAGAGCGGCTGCCCTATGCATTAATGCATGGGATGCAGCTGCAGTGAATCTAGCTATTTTTTTGTATTGCACTGAACTGAAAAGAGATCACATTGCCTCACAGATTAGCTTCTCTCCTCTGTCCAAGGTTATAGTATATTAAAAACCCAGATCCATGTAACTCTGTGGCTATAAAGGGTAACAGTTCTGTGTGTGGCAGCTTCAGGTAATCCCCGATGAGAGACATCTGGAATACCATCAGAGCAGTGGGGCCGTGTAGCACGTTCAGGCTTCTGTTGGCAGGCTGGATAGCCCGGGAAATGGGGAGAATACTCTCCCTGACCTGGTGAAGCCGCAGAACTCTGTCTCTTGCCGCCCTCCAGGTCTTCAACTGGCTGGCCCCTGCTTCTTAAACCGGGTCTCATTCATGTGACTTGAATCCTGCAGCCTGGATCTGTCTACCTCTGTCCTCTGAGTCAGATAGGATACAGGCAACAGAATATCCCGTGCACAGTGGCTTAAACCACAGTGATACCGAATTATCCCAGGAGTCTGATCTGGAGCTGATGAGCAGATAGAAGATGTTGAAAGGATCCACGCTCTTTCCATCTCTCTGCTTAATCATCCTCGCTGTGTTTGCTTTTCTTAAGTTTGTTACTTTTTTTTTTTTGAGATCGATTTCGCTTTTATCACCCAGGCTGGAGTGCAATGGTGCAATCTCTGCTCACTGCAACCTCCACCTCCCGAGTTCAAGCGATTCTTCTGCCTCAGCCTCCTGAGTAGCTGGCACCACAGATGTACATCACCCTACCCAGCTAATTTTTGTATTTTTAGCAGAGACAGGGTTTTGCCATGTTGGCCAGGCTGGTCTTGAACTCCTGAGCTCAAGTGATCCGCCCGCCTTGGCCTCCCAAAGTGCTGGGATTACAGGCATGAGCCACCGTGCCTGGACAAGCTTGTCACCTTTTGATGGCAAGATGGCTGCCACAGCTTCAGCCATCACGCCCTCACTCAACCACATTCGAGGCAAGAAGGAGGAGAAAGGGACAGTTTCTTCCATTAAATGTCTATCTCTTTTATCAGGAAGCAAGAAGCCCTCCTTCAGCTTTGTCTTTATTTTTCATTGGCTGGAACCGTATCTTGACAGCAAGGGAAAATGGGGAAGTAAGAATTGGGGGAAAGCAAATGAGATTACTGTGTTTGTTTAGCCCAATCCTGATTCATCTTCTGAGGCTGGAACAAATATCAGAGTCTGTAGCAATAAAGAGAAGGCAGTGACTTAAGGGTAGGCACTAATGGTGTCCACCAGTCTTTCTAATTTCCCGTGTCACCCTCAACTTCTCAGGCCCATCCCTGGCTTGCCTGAGGAGCCTCAGGAGAATGCCCCCTTCTTTGTCAGACCCTCCTTTGTAGCTACTGAGGCCTTCTTCGTACTTTGTCTTGAAATCTGTCATAGGGAAGATATGTCCTCTTTCGTCAAATCTCATGGAATTGTGTTCTGTGCCAGTCTGTAGGTAACAAATGACTGAGATAGAGACAGCTCTCACCCCGGCACATCTCAAAGACTGCTGTCTCTGCGAACAGAGATTGTTCTGAAGAAAAGGCTGACCATTAGCCCCCCACCACAAAATTATTCCCCAAATAAGTTTGGGTAAAATGACTATCCTTAGTAATTGACTATTGTTATAGACAATTCCGCGCATTTGCATTGCTTTCGAATGCGGGGTGGCCTAGGAGGGGCATGCTTTTTTCTGCAGGTATAAGGAAGGGCACAGACTTGGGAGTCCAGGTTTGAGTCCTGGCACTGACAGTGTGAGCTGGGGTAAGTCCTTGAACTTCCCCAGGCTCTGTTGGTGTCCCTCTGAATAGGAGACATGATTGCCGCTTCAGGGAGTGCTGTGAAGATGGACTGGGGCTTTAGTGGGAAAAGACTGGAGGGCTCTAAATGTGGTGTTACTTCCTGCCTTCAAGGCCTCTACTGTGAGCAGATTTTCAGTTATGTATTTGCACTTGAACTTTGCCACCTGCTGGCTGGCTCACTTTGCTAGAAATCAAGACCGTGGCTTATTTGGCAGCAGCAAGGTTCTTTTTTTTTTTTTTTTTTGAGACGGAAGACTCGGTCGCAGGGGCTGGAGTGCGGTCGCCGGATCTCAGCTCACTGCGAGCTCCGCCTCCCGGGTTCACGCCATTCTCCTGCCTCAGCCTCCTGAGTAGCTGGGATTACAGGCGCCCGCCACCTCGCCCGGCTAGATTTTTGTATTTTTTAGTAGAGACGGGGTTTCACCATGTTAGCCAGGATGGTCTCGATCTCCTGACCTCGTGATCCGCCCGTCTCGGCCTCCCAAAGTGCTGGGATTACAGGCTTGAGCCACTGCGCCTGGCCTGGAGCAAGGTTCTTATACCTCATTAGCCTTTATGCCTCTCTTTAAACTTCCCCAAGGAACTGGCAAGCAGGTCTCCAGCTTCTTGGGTTTGTAGGTATATGTGGGGAACTTTTTTCCCTTCCTTTTGTCCATTGCTATTTTCTTTTCTTTTATTATTGAGGTAAAATTTACATACAGTAAAGTCCACAATTTTTTTTTTTTTGAGATGGAGTCTCTCTGTCACCCAGGCTGAAGTGCAGTGTCACGATCTCAGCTCCCTGCAACCTCGGCCTCCCAGGTTCAAGCAATTCTCCTTCCTCAGCCTCCCGAGTAGCAGGGATTACAGGCATGTGCCACCATGCCTGGCAAATTTCTGTATTTTTAGTAGAGATCGGATTTCACCATGTTGGCCAGGCTGGTCTCAAACTCCTAGCCTTAAATGATCCCCCCACCCTGGCTCCCCAAAATGCTGGGATTACAGGCATGAGCCACCGTGCCTGGCCAAGTCCACCAATCTTTACATGTGCTGTATAGTCGGTGTATTTTTTCTATATTTGTACATCAGTGCAAGCACGGCTCTAATCAGGATATGGACTGTTTCCATCACTCCAGAGGCTTCCCCATCCCCCCACCCGCTTCCCCCATTAACCCAGCTTGTGCTGGCACCACACAGCAGCTGCCGCTGAACTTCACATGGGGCACTATTATACACCATGGGCTTTACATTGTTCCCTCAGGACCTTCACTTCTTTTTCTGATCAATTTTAAGCAACCTCTCAGCCCTTTTTCTGATGGGCTGGGCTCCTCCCTCCTGGCACATCACTGGTGACAGCCTACTGTCGTCTCTTGAGATGGCAGAAGCCTCAGATGTGCCTCCCGTGGCAGGGTGTGTCCTGGGATATTCCTGCGGGCACCCAGACCAGGCCTTTGCTCCCAAGGATAGCTCTGTGGCTTTGCTGGTTCTTGCATTGCAGGTCTTGGAGGAGCTGGGAATGGACCGGGGGCGGGGTGCCCTGGGCAAAGGTTTCTGAGAAGTGGCATGAAGTCAGGTCAAACTGGGGGGCTTTAGAGAGGGAGTGGATAAAGCTACAGACCCAAGAGAGGTCTGCATGATGGGGGGCTGCTCACAGAACACCCAGTGATGTTAGAAGCGGCAGTTAAGTGTGGGGTGGTGAATTAGGCATTAGCTTGGCCCTCCACTGAGAGTGAGCGGGGACAGGCCCACCCCTGCTGACAAGGCTGACCTTAGGTGTGGTATGGTGGGAAGTCCCCCTTCCCTACAAAAATACCCCTTTCTCCTGCCTGCCAACACCATGCGTTCACCCACTTGTTCATGTCAGGGGTATTTCCTGGGACCCTGGGGATGCAGGCAATGTGCTAACACCAACTGTGTGAGGCTGCCCACAGGGCCTCTCATCCCGAGGGTCCACTTCTTAGACAGGCTGCTAACAGGTGGCCCACAGGCCAGATTGGGACCTCAGATGTACCGGCTTTGGCTTCCGTGGTTTAAGAAGCTGAAATTTGCCTGTAAAAACTAGATTCCTGACTTCCCTTGACAAATCAGGAGATCTGGCAACCCCAGCCTGCTACACAGCAGCAGGTAGGAGTGGGCACAGCACGCCTTCTCCAGTTTGCTACATTCCCTACCATTCCTCTGGCCTCATACCTGCTGGTCTAGGTATGTACATTTCTGCTACTACAGAAATGTAGACATCTCTGCTAATTTGAAAGGATGGGAAGAGTTGATGAAGGCCTCACAGGGGAGGCAGTGAGGCTTGGTCACCGGTTGGAGGGTGCCTGTCCAAACCTACTCAGGCTCTTCCTTCTCAGGGTGATGCTCTTCTCGGCAGATGCTCTCTGGAGAGGATGATAGTGCAGGGCAGGGGGAATGGGCAGGAGAGCAAGATGCTGAGATATCATCCCACCAAGGCCCAGGGTAGTGGTTCTCAAAGTATGGACTACCCGCATCAGGATCACCTGGGGGTGCTGGTTCAAAATGCAGCCCCACTGCAGCAGAGCCTGGAGGGAAGATCCCCAGGTGATGTCCTGCTCATTCAAGTATGAGAAGAGGAGGCTGGGGCTTAGCGGGCCGTGGGTCTGACACAAACCATGTTTTCTAGGGCAAGACTGGGGACCCAATTCCTCCATCCAGTCTGCTGATGGAGCCTTGTTTTGGAGACCCTCCTTCCGGGCACAGCTGGGGCCGCCACCAGGCTGAGGGCTTGAGAATCATCTTCTCCAGCCTTCCGGCCCCTGCACCTGGAGGAAAGGTCATGCTTGGCTTTGCCAAGTCTTGTCATTTTCCAGAATCTTTGAACTGCCACCCAGGCAGTGGGCCAGCTCTGGGGAATGGAATGGTGGCTGACCAGCTGGTAAGGGACACCTTGTCTCCTGTTCCCTTTGATGGGTGTGCCTGCCTCTCAGCCAGGTGGCCTGACAGTTGCTGGGCTCTGGCCAGGGGGCTGGAATCATGGCCGTTTGTCAGTAAGGAGGGGCAGGGGTAGGGAGGCACCCTGGGGGTGGCCAGGGCGTGCGTAAGGAGGCACTTATGCTCAGGATCTTGAAGTGATCCAGCGAGGGAGCGTCTCCTTAAGAACGAGGTTCTTGGGGAGCAAAATATGGGAGGCCCTCATTCTCAGGGTGGTGAAAGGCCCACTCCCCACCCACTGCTGCCAGAGCCTGAGAATGCGGGCTCCCTAAATGTCCCACTTGCCCGCCCTTGTCTGGTCCTGTATCCTGGTTACTGCACTCAGGGAGCACAAGGGATGTGCTGGGATTGGAGGTGAAGGAGAGGGTGGGACAGGCAGAGCGTTCAGGACCTCTCACACCAGACCACTGCTTCTCAACCCTGGCTGCACACAGGAAGCCCCGGGGAAGCTTTAACATTTCCTGATGCCAGGACCCCATCCCCAGAGATCTGGATTTAATGAATCTGAGGTGCAGCCGGCGTTGGGGTTTGTAAAACTCCCCAGGGGATTCCAGTGTGCAGCGAAGTTTGGAAGTCTCTGACCCGGACGGAGCAGGCAGGGTGTTGTGTGTAGCTTTTCCTCCCATCTGTTTTAGTTGTGAGCAACAGACCCACAAGCAGGACACAGACTTCTAAGGGTAATGCTGTTTTCTGTTTTTTCTTTGAGATGGTGTCTCACCCATTCAGATTGTACAGTGGCACAGTCTCGACTCACTGCAACATCTGTCTCTCAGGTTCAAGCGATTCTCCTGCCTCAGCCTCTCGAGTAGCTGGGATTACAGGCGCACACCACCATACCTGGCTAATTTTTGTATTTTTAGTAGAGATGGGGTTTTGCCACGTTGGCCAGGCTGGTCTCAAACTCCTGAGCTCAGGTGATCCTCGCCCGCCTCGACCTCCCAAAATGCTGGGATTACAGGAGTGAGCCACCGTGCCCGGCCTGGGTAACACTTTTGCTGGTAACACCAATAGCTGTATGCCATTGTCAACATTTCAGCGAAGTGAATGGAGTATGAGGAGGACGGAAAGAAGCCTAAGATTCAAGCTCCCAGTCTGTGCCACATGCATTGTGTTTGCCACTTAACGATCAGCCCTGGGAGCTTCAGTCTTGGCTGGGCTAAGGACTTTGCCTGCGCCTCACAGCTGTGGAATAGTAGAGAGCCTTAAATGAAATTGATGTGTGCCAAGGTGCTGGTAGGAATGAAAGTCCTTCCTGTTGCTTTCAGATTGGTTTTCTAAACAAAGTATTTCTGGGGTCAGCTGGTGGAGGAGAGGGCTTGGGAAAGAACTGGGCCCTGATTCCTCTTTGCCTGCAAAATAGAGGGTGGGGAGGAGTTGAAGGCTATTTTAGGCCCCATCCCCCATCAGATTCTATCGGAATCTGGTCTCAGCCAGCTGCCCCAAGTGATTTTAAGGAAAAAAACTTCTCCCTCTGCTTAAAGTCAAATAGGTCCTGGAACCTAAAGTGAGTTGACTAGTGTGATAAAAACGGGGCCTCCTCCTTGCCTCCAAATTAACACACACACACACGTATGCACACAAACACACATATGCACACATACACACACTCAGAGTTACCACAATTCTACCAATTAGGTGATTAGATTCAGCCAGAAAATACTCATGGGAGGGTAAGTGGGGAGACAATCCCATTGTCCCACTGGCTTCCAAAGCAGTAACAATGCTGTGAGCAGCTTTTTGTTGTGGTGACAAAAGTCCACTTTCCCCTACTGAGAGCGGTTTCTGCATTCTCAGTTGGTTCACGAGGAGCAGTGGGCCAGGGAAGACAGCACCAGGGCTGATTGGATTCCTGCCTGTCCACTTACAGGCTCCCTCACCTTGGGTGAGGAGATTAGCCTCTGAGTCCTGGTTTCCTCCTATGCATGCTGGGGGCTTCTGCTTCTGGCCAAGACAGGGTAGCAGGGACTGGATTTGCACTCCTGACTGAAACAATTTTTTAAAAACAGACAGAACATATGAAATAATGGTTTTCAAGACACTAGACATCAGGCTACAAGATTCAGGGGTTCCTAGTTCACACTAATCAACTCACTTTAGATTCAGGGACCTATGTGACTTTAAGCAGGGGGAGAGTTAGCAGGTTGTCCCTGCTTACTGCCTGGAGAGTGTTTTCCGGCCATGACCCAGAGAGGGGGAACTCAGGCCAGGAGGGGAGAAATGGAAGTAACTTCTGTAAGATTCTTATACTTGGTGTGAAGTGGCACAACATCACTTGAAGGTAAATTGTGAAAAGGTCAAGATGTGTACTATAAATACTAAAGCAACTGCTAAAATAGCAGAGTTACAGCTGCTAAGCCAATAAAGAAGATAAAATGGAATCATCAAAAGTAGTCCAAAAGAAGGCAGAAAAGGGGAAAAAAACAGAACAAATAGAAAACAAATAGCAAAACGATAGACTGAGACCCAACTATATCAATAATCACATTAAATGTCAATGGTCTGAACACCATTTAGAGATTGTCAGATAAAAGAGCAAGAGTTAATTCCATGCTGCCTACAAGAAACCGACTGTAAATATAAGGACACAAATATTTTCAAAGTACAAAGATGGTTAGCATATAGCATGCTAACACTAATCAAAAGAAAGCCGGAATGGCTAAGTCAATATAAGACAAAGTAGGTTTCAGAACAGACACTACCTGGTAGGTCTATATCTATATATTTATATCGAATCTATGTTTATAATATACGGAACAATGATCCTTGCCTCACTGGGTTTTGGTGAGAACTGAGTGAGGTAATACCTGGCAAAGTGCTCCACAGACTATAAAACAGGATCCAGGTGTAATTGGGCCTTAATGATTAGAAGCAGGACCATCTGAACTCTTGTAAAGAGTCAAGGAGCTGGGTTTGAACTGTTGGGTTCTTGAGAAAAAAAAAAAAAGAAATCCCAGATAGCAGCTCTGAGGAGGGCAGCCTAGGGCTGGCTGGAGGAGCCAGGGCCCAGAAATGTCAGTGCCATGGTGCCTCGGCCAGTGCTTCTGAGCCCCAGCAAGTTTACCAGCATCCACTACAGCAAGGGGGCTTCCCTGAGCAGCAGGAGGAGACATGAGACCAGAGCACACCTGAATCCCATAACCCCAGAAGCTTTGGTAATCCTAGCAGATGTTTGACTAAAAGAAAAAGTAAGATGTCCGGGAGTTACTGTGCCGTGTCTTTTCTGAGCATTTTCTCCTTCGTTGGTCTTATTTGGTTGGGACTGATGCCATCATCTCCATTTGACAGATGGGTATATGGAAGTGAGCATTACAGAGCCATTTAGTCATTGGGCCAGGATTTGGACCCATGCGGTCTAGACCAGAGCCCAAGCCCTAACCACTACCTTAACCACGCACGAGGTGAGGGATGGGGAGGCCTCGGGCAGCCAAGGGGTTATATCTAGATTTGGAAGCAGGGAGAGAGAGGGGTAGAGCTAGGGTAAGCTCCTTCACCCTCCAGCCCATGCAGTGCATCCCTGCCCCTCCCTCAGGCTCCCCCTTCCCCATCCCATGCCCCTCACCTGCCCTTCAGGGGCCAGCAGGCGAGGAGTGGGGACCAGCCAGCTGGAAGGAGCTGTTGCTGGGCTGCAGGCCTGGGGTGACGCCAGGTTCCCCTGCCTCTCCTCCTTGGAGTCAGGAGGAGCAATTTTTAAAAAAGTTTTCATTTTAAAAAATCATAAAGTTTATATAAATCCATGCTTACTATAACAATTCAAAGACATCTCTAGCCCTGCCTCCAAGCCACACTGAACCTTGGTTTTCTCATCTGAAGAATGGGATAGCAGTTCTGACCTCTCCGGGATATCTGAGGGTTCCTCGGGAGTGTGGTTCCTGGTGGAGGATGGCTGCTTTCCCTCTTCTGTCTGCCTGGCCCAGCTCCTGCCCCTGATCTCCTGTCCCTTCTCCTACTTGGGGGTATTTCTCTCCCTTGGACTCCCCTGCCTCTCCAAGGCCTTCTGGGAGCCAAGTGGCTCGGCCCTGCCAGTGGGCAGGTTGAAGCTTTTTCCTTCATGACCCTCGAAGGCCAGGTGGTTAGGGGTTGAGGGGCATGAAAGCTGAGTGAGATAAAGCTTTTATTTTTATTTTTTGATTTTAAAAAAATGTTTCATTGGTCTTTTTTTTTTTTTAGATACAATTCACATAACATACAAGGAACCATGTTAAAGTGTACAATTCAGTCTGGGTGCGGTGGTCCACACCTCTAATCCTAGCACTTTGGGAGGCCAAGGTGGGAGGATCACTTGAGTCTAGGAGTTTGAAACCAGCCTGGGCAATGTGGTGAAAACCTGTCTCTATAAAAAGTAGAAGAATTAGCTGGGTGTGGTGGTGTGTGCCTGTGGTCCCAGCCACTCGGGAGGCTGAGATGGGAAGATGGCTTGAGCCTGGGAGGCAGAGGTTGCAGTGAGCCGAGATCGCCCCACTGCACTCTGGTCTGGGCAACAGAGTGAGACCCTGTCTCAATCAATCAATCAATTAATAAAATTATACAATTCGGTGGCATTTAGTACATTCCCAATGTTGTACAACTACCGGTTTCAAAACCTCTAGTTTCAAAATTTTTCATCACCTCAGGAAAACACCCTATGCCCATTAAGTAATCACTCCTCATTCCCTTCCTCTCCGCAGCCCCTGGCAACCACTCATCTGCTTTCTACCTTTATGGATTTACCTATTGTGGTCATTTCATTTCAAAGGAATCATAGACTCTGTGGCCTTTTGTGTCTGGCTCCCTTCCCTTAGCATAATGTTTTCAAGTTTCATCCATGTTATAGCAAATGTCAGTACTTTATTTCTTTTTAATAGCTGAATAATATTATATTGCATGTATATAACACGATTTGTTTATCCATTCAGCTGCTGATGGACACTGAGTTGTTTCTACCTTTCGGTTACTGTGGATAGTGCTGTGATGAACATTTGTGAACAAGGGGAGTCCCTGTTTTCAGTTCTTTAGAGCCTATACCAAGGCACGGAGTTGCTGGGTCATATGGAAATTCTGTTTAACTTTTGCGGAAACTGCCAAACTGCTCTCCGCAGTGGCGGTGCCTCCTTTTAGTTTTCATATTATATTATTCTAAGTGCAAAGATAAGATAATACCATAGAAAATTTGGAAATTATTCATTCAGCGATTTTTTAAAAAAGTTTTCATTTTAAAAAATCATGAAGTTTATGTAAATCCATGCTTACTATAACAATTCAAAGACATTTCTAGCAGAAAAAAGTCTATCTGCTCCTCCATCACTTTCCCCCTAACTGATAAATGTTGACCCTTTAGTATGTATCCTTCCAGACATTTTCCAGGCATTGATAGAGTTTTGCATTTTTTCTTTTTACATGAACTTGTCATGCTATCCATATTATCTTGCTTTGAAATCTTTCTATACATTTCTTGTGAATTTCTAGTTGGAAAGATTGTCTCAGAGCCAGGTGGGTGGTCCCTGGAGGAGAGACCCTCAGATCTGTGACTTGTCCTTGCTCTGTTAAAAAAAAGTCTGGAAGTCTGGGCCACGGGTATGGACCAAGTTGTCCTTGAGTGGATGGATAAAGAATGTATTATACTTTTCTTTTTATTACCTGCATATACAAATTCTTTGTAAAATGAGTACGAATTGCTTTTATAATAAGAAAAAAAAAGTAGGGAAGAATTGAGGGCCTGCAGGCTTGGTGCCCAGCTTGTACCTTAATTTAGCACTAACTTCATTCCTCCTCGTTGCATAATGAGTTGTTTATATGTTTGCCTCCCTGGAGGGCGGACAGGCTTATTTATCTCCTTGCCCTCCCAACTCCTCCCCTGCTCAGGGCTGAGCCGCATGCCAGGCACACAGCAGGATTGCTGAACAAGCAAGTAGCCCCTGCAGGGTTGTGGTGGAGGCTGCAGAGGAGAGGGTGAGTCCCAAAGACCCCCATATGCCCTCAGCTCAGGCTCACAAAGCAGAGTGCATAGCCGGGGGAGTCCAGGCCCCCAGGACCAGGCTCCCAGTGGTCACACTGTCTGCAGGGGCACTGGGCCCAGCCTCTGTGGGAAGCTGAGTGTGAGCACAGGTGCAGTTATTCATGGCAGGCAGCACCCAGCTGAGGAAGGCCAGGGTACCCATGGCAGGCAGCACCCAGCTGAGGAAGTAATTAGAGCACTGCCAGGAGCAGGAAAGGGGGGCGGGAGGCTTGGAGGCTTGGGCTCCCCTTCCAGAGAGAGAGAAATAGCTGGGCTCCTGGTGGAGGCGGAGAGCAGTACACACAGGATTGGAGGTGCGAGCAGCCAGTGCTAGGGGCACGGGGTGGGGGCTGTCTTCTTGGGCTTGTCCGTCATTCCTGTTTGGGAGTGGGAAGGGGAAGGGCCATGTGGTCTGTGGCCCAGAAGGGGGACTGTCCAAGGCCCTTCCTCTCCTTCCTGGGGCCTCCCCATCTGTCCCCCAAGCCTGGCCTGCCAGGGCTCATCGGGGGCACCACAACAGCCCCACAGCCCTGGCCTCAGCTTCCTGCCTCTAGCTTTCCATGAGAAGCAGCCTATGAAGGGGTGTGGTGGGGTTCCAGAGCTCAGGATCATTCTAGCATCTCCAGGGGATAGTCCGTGGTGGTGCTGGGCAGCTCCGTGCCTGACTCATCTGAAAACACTTTATAAATAACCTGGCAGAGGGACGTGGGTTGTCCACCCCCGTATCCGCCACACTCTGTGAGCAGGTGGCAGCACTGAGGTCCTGAGGGCTTTTGAGATGTCCAGGGCAGGGTTCTGGTCAGAAGCCAGGCCCAGGGGGATGCCAGGAGGGAGCGTTGTCCACCTCTGGTGAATGGCGCAGCGGAGGTTCTGAGCACCGTGGAGTCCTCCTCTCAGCTGTGATGTTGTCAGCGCCACAGCCTTCGATGACAGCATCGGGGATTTCTGACTGGGCAAACTGAGCCACTATGGACTAAAGTTGCTGGGCAACCTGGGATGAGTCACTTCCCTTCTCTGGAAGCCCTCAGTGGTAAAATGAAAAGGTTAAACTAGGTGAGTACTAAGGTACATTTTTTGTTCTCTTTGGTGGGTACAGGTTGGTGTTCCTAAATTAGATACCACAAATATTTACTGAGCCCTCATGTCCCTGCACCGTGCTAGGCAGCTCTACGCAATTAATTATTATTATTATTATTATTATTTTTATTAGAGACGGTCTTGCTCTGTTGCCAAGGCTGGAGTGCAGTGGTGAGATCTCAGTTCACTGCAGCCTAAACCTTCCAGGCTCAAGCAATCCTTCCATCTCAGCCCCTGAGTAGCTGGGACTATAGGCACACACCACTACAGCTGGCTAATTTTAAAAGTTTTTGTGGAGATGTGGTCTCCCTGTGTTGCCTAGGATGGTCTCAAACTCCTGGCCTCAAGAAATTCTCCCTCCTCAGCCTCCCGAAGTGTTGGGATTATAGGTGAGAGCCACTGCACCTGGCTTTTTTTCTTTTCTTTTTTTCTTGAGACAGAGTCTTGCTCTGTTGCCCAGGCTGAAGTGCAGTGGCATGATCTTGGCTCACTGCAACCTCTGCCTCCTGGGTTCAAGTGATTCTCCTGCCTCAGCCTCCCAGGTAGCTGGCATTACAGTTGCACGCCACCACACCTGGCTAATTTTTGTATTTTTTTTTTTTTAGTAAAAACAGGACTTTGCCATGTTGGCCATGCTGGTCTCGAATTCCTGACCTCAAGTGATTTGCCCACCTCAGCCTCCCAAAGTGCTTCGATTCCAGGCATGAGCCACCACGCCCAGCCTCAAATATTTTTTAATAAGGCTCATTGGCTGCTAGTTAGTCCATTGGGTAGGGGCCCATGCCGCTCAGGCCACATCAGGGTCTCAGGCCAGGGCAACAGCTGTATGTGTGTCCGTTGTCTGAAGGATTAGGAAGGGGGTGTGGCCACGGCTCAGGCAAAGGCAGAAAACACCTGACACCAAGAGAGAAGGGCACGGTGGGCTCTGATGCTTGTCCGAATTTCCCTCAGCAGCCCCGTTCACCAGATGGCCCCGGGACTCGCTCAAGGTCCTGCAGCTGGAAGTGGCAGGGGTCCTGGGAGGACCTGGGTGTTCTGATTTCAAGCCGGTTTCTTGGGAGGAATCCTCATTGTTTCCATCTTCTCTATTTGGAAATATCTCAAGTAGACATGGTGGCACCAGGAGCCAGAGGCCACTGGGCAGAGAAGGCAGGGTCCTGAGTGTTCCTGATCAGGCCTGCTCCGGTCTCAGGCCGGGAAGGACACTGTGTCCTGGTGCTCGGCGGTGTCTGGTGCAGATGGGTGTGTGTGGGGGGCCGGAGGAGGAACAGTTACTTGCAAATGGAGCCTGTGTGCTGGACAAGGAGAGTCTCTACCTTGTCAGGCCTAAGGGGACACCAGGAGCCTCCAGGGCAGGAATAGCATCTGGGAGGCCGGGGGTTGGGGACAGGGCTGCAATAGGGCCTGATTTTGTTCCTGAGGAAGAAGAGACATTTGACTAGTCAGTCACAGAAGGCAGACAAGGACCCCGGATGCAGATTGCAGCATGGCACAGCCCGTGTGCTCACTGCTGGGGCATTGTCACCTGTGAGGTGGTGGGCTCCCAGTCCCCTGATGGGTGGCCTTCTGTGAGGGTGTGGAGGAGGGGACTCCCTGAGGGAAGGGCTGCATTAGGCTGGTGGTCCCCAACATGGCAGCACATCAGAATCCCTGGAGGAGTTTGCTTATGGTACAGATCCCCGAGTCACCCCCCGAGTCCCCACTGGATGGGGCTCTCCAGGGGTGAGGCCCAGGGACTGAGCTGCGCAACCTCCATGTCAGGCCTCCAGAGGCTGGGGATCCATTTATCCCAGCCTCCTCTGCTCACCCCTGAGATACGCTGTTGAGGTTTCAAGCACAGTGCAGCCGCAGAGGTAGTAGCAGTCCACAGACAGAGAACAAACAGCAACCTCAGGAGACCGCGGATTCGGAGCTTAGTCAGTGGACTTGGTGGCTGCACAGAACCTGGACAATGACTTCCCTGCAGGCCACTCAAGAGACTGATGTCAGGTGTCATGCCTTTGGGGATTAAGATGCTGAAAGGGTTTTGATATCTTTCAAGGGAAACAGAGCTACAGGGCCTTCAACAAGCTGCTCTGCTCCTGCGGTCAGTCCAGTTCAATAGTACTCTCTGGCTAGGTGCGGTGGCTCATGCCAACACTTTGGGAGGCCGAGGCTGGAGGATTGCTTGAGGACAGGAGTTCGAGACCAGCCTGGCCAACGTGGCAAAAACCCTTCTCTACTAAAAATACAAAAATTAGCAGGGCGTGGTGGCGCACACTCATAATCTCAGCTATGTGGGTGGCTGAGGCATGAGAACTACTTGAACCTAAGAGGCAGAGGTTGCAGTGAGCCGAGACTATGCCACTGTACTCCAGCCTGGGCAACAGAGCGAGACTCCATCTCGAGAAAAAAGAAACAAAAACAGAAAACAAATGTGGCCCCTGATGAGGAGGAGCCGGTGCAGTAGGAAGAGTGTGGCCAGGAACAAGTCCAAAGCCTCCTCCTCTCTCGCTGTGTGACTTTGAGCTAGTGTCTCACCCTCTCTGGGCCTCTCATTTGTAAAGTGAGGGAGTTGGACCTTCAAATCCTCCGTGACCTGGCATGTTACAATACCTTGAGTGACCAGGATCTGGGGTGTTTGCCTAGTGGCTGGCATCAAATGTTCTGATCTGTTCCTTGCTGTGGCATCACCCCTACTTAGTTACTTGTTTCCCACGGTCTGCTGGAAGTGTAGCTGGCCTGGCCAATCAGGCAGGAAGGCCTGGTAACAATGGAGGCAGGACAGTTGGTGGGAGGGAAGGAGTGAGCATGTGGACCTGCCAGGCACTGGAGCTGGCCAGGGGCAGGATGCCAGGGACCAGGGCAGGGGAAACTGCCAGGAATCTATAGGCCCTGCCTCAGAGAGAGGACTTGGGCCAGAAGTGGGTGCTTCTGGCTTAGTATACAAGCCCTTGAGGCGCATGAGGCCTCCAGAGAGCATGGTGACCAAGTGTAATGTACAGGACACTCCTAGGGTTAGGGATGGGACAGGCAAGGAGACATTAGTGCCACACCTTGAGGGCATATTCAGGGCCAGACATTGCATTTGTACCATTTTCAGATCTCACAAAACTCACGAGTGGATATCACTTGCCTCATTTATAGACAAACATAGGAAGGCCCATGTTAAATGATTTGCTCATGGCCACACAGCCAGTGAGAGGCAGAATAGGACCTGAACTCAGGTCTGGCTGATTCTAAAGTGCACAGGGCTCCCTCTGCACCATGCACCTCCTCCTCTGTTACAAGCATCATTCTTCTAAAGTGCGATGGCACCCATCAGCACAAGGCTCTGCGTGTATCTGTCCGAGGACAGGGGTATGTGCACAGAAATGGACATGCACGAAGGAAGTGTGACTCAGAATTAAATTGCAACAGAGAAATTTAAAATCACCTAGGCAAACAGAGTGTCAACAGGATTTGAACCTGAGACCTATCAGGTTGCAAAACTGATGGATGGGGAAACAGAGGTTGATAAGTTCCAGCCCCTGACTATGTGCTCACATGGTATGTGGGAGGCCAGCTGCGGGGTAGTTGCAATGCCTCCTATTTTTGGGAGGTGGCCATGAGCTGCTGTGCTGGAGGCAGTCAGGGAGGGGTCCCCCAAAGAGGCAGAGCTTGAGTTGTCCCTCAAAAGATGGTTGAAATACACGTGGCAGTTAGATATGGGAGAGAAGAGTTCTAGACAGCTGGAACAGCATGTGAAAAAAATCAGAGGCCTGGAAGGATGTGCAGAGTTGGGGAAACTGGGAGTATCTCCCTGGGGCGGGAGGCTGGGTGCAGGTGAGAAGGGAGGTGTGGGAGACAAGGCTGGGCAGGGGTGCCAGAGCAGTGGGCCAGGTACTGGAGAGGGTTTATTAGTGTGACCTTCTGACTTTGGCCAAGCCTCAGTTTCCTCAGCTATAAAATGGGAGAAATAAGGCCCTCTGTCTGTACAGGTTGTTGTGAGATGTAAACTAGATAGTAACAGTGAAGTAGGTGGCAGGGGCAGTAACTGGCTGTTGCTGCTGTAGTTGGTGATGGTGATGGTGATGGTGATAATAATAACTGGGCTTCCCAGGTTCCTTTGATCTATTCTCAACACAGTAGCAAGAGTAGTTCTGTTAAGACATATGGCAGATAATAGCCTTCCCTTGCTCACAGGCCTCCAGGAACTCCCCTTTCATGCATGGGAAATGCCACAATCCTTGTGATGGTCTTCAGGCTCTGCCTGACTTAATCTGCCCTTTAGCATACTCCCCAAGTGTTCCCATGCTGCTCCCTTCCTGTCACTCTGCTCTAGCTGCTGGCCTCTTCGCCATGCCTGGAACTTGCCAGATTACTCCTGCCTCAGGGCCTTTGCACTTGCTGCTCCTGAGCCTGGAATACTCCTCCCCAGGTGTCTGCACAGCTTGCCCTGTCTAGCCTCCTTCAGGTCTTCGATCACATAATCACCTTTTTTTTTTTTTTTCAGACAAGGTCCTGTTCTGTCACCCAGGCTGTAGTGCAATGGTGCAATAATGGCTCACTGCAGCCTTAACCTCCTGGGCTCAAGCGATCCTCCCGTGTTGGCTTCTTGAGTAGCTGGGACCACAGGTATGTGCCACCATGCCCAGCTAGTCTTTTAAAAGTTTTTGTAGACATAAAGTCTCACCATGTTGCCTAGGCTGGTTTCAAACTCCTGGGCTCAAGCAATCCTCCTGCCTTGTCCCCCTAAAGTGTTGGGATTACAGGTGTGAGCTACCATGCCCGGCCACGTCACCTCTTTAGTGAGGTCTTTGGTCATGCTGCCTAAAATTGCAAACTGCCCGCTGGCCCCTGCCAGCACCCCGCCCCCCCTCCCCATCTCTTCTCCCTCCTCTATATCCCTTCTAAGTGTTTATTGCCTTCTAGTTTATTATGTATTCGTGTTGTATTGCTTGTCACTCCCTTTAGAACATAATGAGAGAAGGGCCTTTTGCTTGTTTTGTGCTCCATGGTATCTCCAGCGTCTAGCTCAGAATTGGTGCTCAGCAATATGTTATTATTTTTTATACGCTCTCTGGAGGATAGGTTGGGCCAGCACCCCCCTGCTGGTGTGACTGGGCCATGACCAGGGTCCCATAGCTCGCTGTGCTTCTTCGGAAAGATGCTTCCTCCATCCCTCCCGTCTCTTCCACAGGAGCCCAGGAGCAGGATTCCTGCTGACAGCCCCTCCCACCCACAGGCATCCCACTGATGGCAAAATGCAGCCCCTCTGCTGGCTCTGGGCTCCCTCCCTGCCAGAAGCTCAGTGAGCATCCGGGGGGGGGATGGCTGGCAGCCTGTGTGCCATCTCATTCCGGAGGAATTTCCCCACTTCCCAAAGCGGTCCAGTGCCTGGGGGCCCCGGAGCCTGGGTGGCCTGATTTAGATGCTGGGAGTAGGGCCCCAGCTGCAGTCTTCCCTAGCCAGCCGAAACTCCTTCTGCCAGAGAGGTTTTTTCTCTAAAGGCTGTCTGGCCTTGTGCATTTCTGCCCCAGAGAGCTATTCTTTCTAGATCACTGGGCTGCACCCAAGTGTGGGAGTAAGGTACCGCAGTCACTCGGTCACTCTGCTGCACCAAGCTCCTCTTTCTTTAGGCACACCTCCTGGAGCATCTGCAGGTGTCTCTCAGACCCCCTCCCCTCCCAATAGTCCCAGCCTCATCCCCTGTCAAACCTTGTTGACCCATGTCCCATTTGCTTATTGCCTGGCCTGTTGGAGTGACTGACAGTCCGATACCTTCCTCATTTATTGTGTCCCTCTGGGACCTTCAGGAGACAACAGCGCTTTCATTCAGAGAGTGGCAAATGGAATTGCAGGCTGGCAGTGGTGGGATTTTGGAATAGGCTGGCCTCCCGTCTCTGGATTCCCACTAGGGAAGTGGAGACTCCCTGGAAAGAGGACAAGATCAGGTATCAGATAGACCGGAGTTGGAATCCTGTCTTTCTTACTTGGATGTGTCCTCTTGGGAAAGTTCCTTGCCCGTCTGTAGAATGAGTGTAGCAGAGGTACCACTCCTCCCAGGAGGGCTGGGGGGACTAAGTGAAATGATGGATATGAGGCCCTTGGCTTGGGGCCTGGCACAGAGTAAGGGTCAACAAATGGGAGTGGTCCTGCTGCACCAGGATGTGGGTCAGGTCTTCTGCCTGCCAAGTGCTGAGCCATCAATGGTACCCAGCTACCCCAGGGCTATCTGAAGCAATGCAGGAGCCAGCTGGTCCCCTGGAACCTGCCCTGGGCATGGGCGAAGGCTCCTCCTCCTGGGATCCAGCATCTCTCTGGCTATGGCTCTCCATGCAGGACCTGCTCCTCCCACCTTGCTCTTTCTGTCTGGGCAGTCAGGGCTGATGAAGCTGGCCACCCTGGAGCCATAGGGAAGTCTCTGCCTGTTGTGTTTGGTATATCCTCTGACACTCAGTGACTTCTATTTCACAGACCTCTCGAGGATCCTGATTTCCTGCTGTCTTGTGTGTAAAATGACTCAAATGAGGGACAGAAACCCAGACACACATGAACAGCTGGAACACAGAAGAATTTTTAAATTCCGGGGTATCAGGCCTGGGAGAGCCCTGAGGGTCGTGAGACCCACCTGCTCTGTCAATGATGGAGAGCCCGAGGTCCAGAGAGGGCCTGTTACCTGTCACAGGTCACACAGCTTGTAAAGGACTGAGCTAGGGTTCAAACCTGGATTTCCTGATTCCCCATCCAGTGCTCTCTCCAGTGCACCCCACCAGCCTGAACCGTCAGTGTGCTGGGGACCCCACAGGGGACCCCACTTTCAGTTCCTGTCTCCATGTCTTGACCCAATTCCCCATACTGGAATCAGGTAGAAAGTCACAGGGAGCAACTGACAGCGTGGGGATTGGTGAGGATCAGGATGGTCTCTAATTCCAAATGGGCCACTTACAAGAACTCGCTGACTGCCTCCTCTCCACGCCTCTGTCCGTGCTTTTTCTGTAGTCTGGATTGCTCTCCTCCCAACTCTGCTGGTCAAAATAGCCTTCTCACACCTCCCAGGTACCACCCCTTCCAACTCCCACACCTCCCAGATCCCAGCCCTCCCAGGTCCCATACCTCCCAGCTCCCACCCCTCCCAGGTCCCACCCCTCCCGGATCCCATCCCTCCCGGATCCCACCCCTCCTAGCTCCCACTCCTCCTAGGTCCCACCCCTCCCAGCTCCCCCTCCTCCTAGGTCCTACCCCTTCTGGATCCCACCCCTCCCAGCTCCCACCCCTCCCAGATCCCACACTTCCCGAAAAGCTTTGTGCAGAAAAGGAAGGACTGTGCACTGTTCCTTTGTGCCCCATATAGCCCTTTGTTTATGCTGCTTTTATCACATAGTTTCTTGTTTTCATTGTTGGCTGAAGGAAATGGCCCTTTCCCGCTTTCATGCTAAGACATTTGGGAGCCAAGTCAGCTTCAGAGGAAGCCAGGAGTCACCTGCGTCCCGACCATAGCATTCAGCGGGAGCTTCTCTGCTGCTGAGGCTGGGGTGGCCTGGCTTCCTCCCACCCGGCCAAACTGTCATCTTCCCTCAGTTTGTGGGAAGTGAGTCTGTTCATCTCTGAAATACTCTTAACAGGCACTTTTAAACTAGACATTGGGTCCTTCTGTAAACCTGTTCTGGCACAGATGCTTACAAACACTCATTTTTCCAGTAGGGTCCCGAGACCAGATGGCCTGGTGCCCACAGTGTCGCAAAAGGCTGGAGTTTGGTTGGTTTCCCCTGCCTTGAAAATAAAGGAAAGGAAGATGTGGCATCCACCTAACCAGGCTCTCCCGCTGAGGATTTCCAGCTCTCAGAAATCTCGCATTGTTAAGAGCTATCATGTCTGAGTTGGGGCCTGCTATCACCTGCACCTCCCAAGCAGCTCCTGCAGGAAGTTGGACCTCAGAGCCAATCAAAGCCTTAGGATTCCAGGGATCTGCTGGTATCCTCCTCCTGTCATGGACCAGAGATCCTAGCAAAAGCCAATGATTGGCTCCATGCAGACTTTGTAGCTGACACTTAATGCCTTCTTCCTGTATGCCAGGTGCTGTGACAGCAGCTTGTGTGTTATCACATGTGATCATCCCGATAACCTGAAAGCACAGGGGATAGTGTCACCATTTCATAGATGCAGAAATTGAGGCCTTGGGATGTTGAGCCGTGTGCCCAAGGTCACACACAGCTAGAAGGCTGCCAGCTGGGACTGGAACCCAGCTCTTGCTGACCAGAAAACCTGTGCAAATGACCATTGCACCACCCTGCCATCAGGTCACCTCTGCCCCCTAACACCTGATCCCAGCTTTCTAGAATAAGGCCAGTGTACTCGTAGAGTCTCCAGGTTCGGCTTAACGTGGACTTAAATGCCATCAGGGTGGAACTCTACTCCTTCCATTAGGAAACTGCTGCCCAAACTCAGAGCTTTGCCAGGAGAAAATGGTTCCTGCCACTAGGCCTCAAATTCCCAGGGATCCATCTCATACCATTTTGCATAATTATACCCTCTCATGTCATCCCCAATACTTCCCCTCCCTCAAAGGCCTTCACACCCCTTGGAGCCTTGCGTGCAATTATCCTATTCTGCTGAACTTGGCAAAGCCCAGAATGTGGGTCTTTTCATCTGTTATAATTATTCCATTTCCCTTGTCCCTGCATTGTTTCAGATATTTCATCTCTGAACACCCTCCAACTGCAGGGTACCCTCTGGAACAGTGGCTGCCAAGAGCCCAGTGTTGCAGTCAGGAAGAGCCCAATGTTGCAGTCAGGAAAGATCTCATTAGGAGCAGATGGAGGGAGGGAACATCCCCACTGGGCAGGGGTTGCCCAAGCTGCTAGTAACAATGCCATCTGGAGGGTTTTACCTCTTCCATTCCTGGGCATCCAGGGCTGCCCAGACGCTAGTCTGAAGGCAGAAGAGGCTTACCAATTGCTCTCTGGGCACGGAGGGTGTGGATAGACCCCTCTCTGAGCAGGGACATGGGTCTGAGTCTGTCTACATGTCTCTCACCTCAGCCTTGTTTCACTACTCTAGTTCAGCTGTTCGTTTATTTAACAAACATTTGTCAAAGACCTGCCACATGCCAGACCTAGATCTGGGTGGTGGGGATGCCATGGTAAATAGAGGCATGCAGTCCCTGCCCTCAAGGGACATATGTTCCAGTACGTGGGAAAGACAGTAAGCAAGCAAAGCAGCTAATGCATAAGGACAGTTGAGGCACAAGGAGGGCAAGGGGCAGAGTCCAGGGAAGGAGAGTAACAAGGGGTCCCGCTGAAGTGGGGGTGGTCAAGAGGGGCCTCTGAGCAGGCGGCACTGAAGCTGAGACCTGAAGATGGGAAGGACCCTGCTAGGGAAAGATGTGGGAGGTCGCTTTCTGAAAGAGGTGACAGGATATACAAAACCCTGGGCAGGAGAGGCTTGGCTGAATGGAAGGATGGATGGAAGGGCAGTGGGCATGAGCTGAGGCTGGAGGGCTGGCAGCCCAGACTGGGAGGAGGTTACGTATGATTGCAAGTACCTGCCTCTCCCACTCACTTGCTGTGTGGCATGAGCAAGTCACTAACTTAGGTCTTCTCTTTGGTAAAATCGAGAAGGAAGATCAGGCACAGTGGCTTATGCCTATAATCTCAGTAATTTGGGAGGCTGGGGCAGGAGGATCACTTGAGGCCAGGAGTTTAAAACTAGCCTGAGCAACATAGCAAGAACCTGTCCCTATGGAAAAAAAAAAAAAAAAAAATTAGCTGGGCACAGTGATGTGCGCCTGTAGTCCAAGGTACTCAGGAGGCTGAAGTGGGAGGATCACTTGAGCCTGGGAGTTCCAGAGTGTAGTGAGCTATGATGTGCACTCCAGCCTGGGTGACAGAGTGAGACCCTATCTCTTAAAAAGAAATGGAGATGGTAATTCCCCCTTCCTAAACATGTCAGGAGGTTTCAATGGGAAGCCAGGCTGTTCCAGGCCCAGGGCAAGCCCTGCATGCAGGGAGCAAGTCTTTTCTTTTTTTCACCCCTAGTTCCTTAAGGAAAAACATTCTAATGTCTCGGCTCTCTCTCTCCAACCCACTCTTGTCCACCGTCCTTCCCCTCCCAAATGTGAGATTCTCTCATTCTAAGTGACACCCAGACAGAACTGGCCAGACTTCAGCCATAACGCGTCCAGTTGTCTCAACTCCATGTTGTTTGAGCTCTGCCGGTCCCAGATGGTGACGCATCGGACAGGGCTTCTGCCCCACGGTGGGCTTGCAGGTGTGCCTTCACCTCACTTGCATTCTCTCTCCTTTTTAATCTTCAAATTGTTTTAATTAGTTATTCAGTGGGTACAAAATAATTTTTCTGGCATCTGTGTGAAGTATAAAGAATGAGAACACAGCGAACACCTGCGTACCCACCGCTTGGTTTAAGGGGAGCGTTTCCTTCCTATTTGGACTTATGCGTCTGTGTCTCCCCAAGTTTGCCTACAGCTAATCGCTTTCTTCAATTTCGTGTTTATCTTTTTATTTCTTTTCTTTATAGTTTTGCACTTATGTTTACATACCCACGTAACATATTGTTTTAGTTTCTGCATGCTTTGGAACTTTATGTAAATATAAATGCAACCACACTGTATGTATCTTTCATTTGCCTTTTTTGTTCAACCTGGTTTTTTTGAGATCCGTGTTATAACTGGTTTTTTTGCTCTTGTCCCCCAGGTTGGAGTGCAATGGCTCAATCTTGGCTCACTTGAACCTCCCTGGTTCAAGCAATTCTCCTGCTTCAGCCTCCCGAGTAGCTGGGATTACAGGTGCCCGCCACCACGCCCAGCTAATTTTTGTATTTTTAGTAAAGATGGGGTTTCACCATGTTGGTCAGGCTTGTCTCGAACTCCTGATCTCAAGTGATTTGCCCACCTCGGCCTCCCAAAGTGCTGGGATTACAGGCATGAGCCACTGCACCTGGTCGGTTACTGTTATATAGTTATTCTATTATGGGAGTAGATCATGATTTAATTATTCATTCTCTGATCTAAGGATGTTTGGAGCTGTTTTCAGGTTTTTTCTTTCACAGAGCTGCTGAGAACATTCCGGTTCGTAACTGGACCCACAGATGCAGTGGTGTCGATCTAGGAGTGGAATTGCTGGGTTATGGAGTAAGGCTAAATTGTTTTCGAAAGCGGCTGTACCTGCTGATACTCCCTTTGGGAGTATAGAAGTATTCCTGTTGATCCACAGCCTTCCCAGCCCATGGTTGGTATCTTTTTAAGTTTTGTTGATTTAGAGGGTGGTATCTCATTGTGATCCCCCTCAATGTTCCAGTGTATTCTTCAAAGCAGCCATTTTTTGTCTTCGCCAAGGTTAAGATTACTCTCTCCTCTTCAGAGTTTGTTTCCAGGCCCACCCTCTACCCGTCTTGACTATGGCAGAAAAGGATGCAGCCTTCCTTCTCTCTCAAGCCTGGGCTCTTTTCTCTCTAATGTAGGAGCCCACTTCTCCCCTTCCTCCCCATCATCTATAGTGTCCCCATATTTATGATTTCCAGATTTCATAAATGAGTAGTGTGGTAGGTAGTGTTGGTCACATACCCATACTGTGGCTATTTTCAACCTCTTCTTCCTTGCCTTCCTCTTCCTATAGAGTCTGAAAATGTTGGATAGCTTCCTGGCTGCCCTTGCAACTAGATGTGGCCATGGGACCGAGTTCTGGTCAATACGATACAGGGGCATGTTTACTGGGAGGCTTCTGAGAAAGATTTATCTCCTTGAAAAAAGGAAGTAGGTTCTCCCTCCTTCTGCCTGCCATGGATGTTTATACATGAGAGCATGATGTTTGGAACTGCAGCAGCCACCTTGCAAGTCCGGGCAGTAAGTCTGAGGATGAGAAGCCAGTGTGCTTGGGATGTAGAGAAAGGATGAAAAAGGCCTGGATTCTTAGGGACACTGGGGGGCCAGGGAGCTAATTCTGGAGCTGCCACCCTATAGACTGCTTGTTATGTTAATCAGATGTCTTTATTCTCAAATGATGTTCATAGGATAATCTATTTGCAGCCCCAAAATCCTGACTTTGGCCTTTGTAGCGATTTCTGACTCTTTTTGTACTCCAAATCACGCTCTCTAAAGACTCAGTAATGTAATTCCTGCCAATCCAGTGCATCCTGAACTTTCTATAATACCTGACACTGTTCATCCACCTTCTGGAGGGCTTTTCCCTCTTGGGCTTCCGTGATGCTCCAGCGTCCGGGGTCTTCAGCTGCTGTCATCTTTTTCTCCTTACACTGACTCCTTCTCTCCATGAGTTACTTTTGCTGAACACCTGCTACAGACCAGGAGCTGAACATGGTTCTTTCCAGAGGTCATTTTACTCCCTACAAAACTCCTGTGACTTTGGTATTACAATTTCCACTTCACAGATGTGAAGCCTAAGCTCAGAGATGGTAATTAACTCATCCACAGTGATGGACTTAGTAAGTGACACACAGCTGGGATTTGAACTGAGGTATCTTCAATTTCAATTACACCATCTCGCCCAAGGCTAGACAGCCAGTCTCTTTCTCATAGCTCTTTTTAACGCTCTCCTGAGGTCAAATGACACATTCTTATTGTAATAGGCCATTCTTGCATTGCTATAATAAAATACCTGAGACACAGCCTGGTGCAGTGGCTTGTGCCTGTAGTCTCAGTACTTTGGGAGGCCAAGGAGGGCAGATTGCCTGAGTCCAGTAGTTCAAGACCAGCCTGGGCAATATGGTGAAACCCTATCTCTACCAAAAATACAAAAATTAGGCAGGCGTGGTGGCTTGTAACTGTGGTCCCAGCTATTCAGGAGACTGAGGTGGGAGAATCATTTGATCTTGGGAGGTTGAGGCTGCAATGAACCACGATAGCACCACTGGACTGTAGCCTGGGGTGACAGAGTGAGACCCTGTCTTAAAAAATACCTGAGACTGGGTAATTCATAAAGAAAAGAGGTTTAATTGGCTCACAGTTCTTCAGGCTTCACAGGAAGCGTGGTGTTAGCATCTGCTCGGCTTCTGGTGAAGGCTCAGGGAGCTTTCAACTATGGTGGAAGGCAAAAGGGGAACAGGAATGTCACATGGGGGCCATACACTTTTAGACAGACAGATCTTGCGAGAACTCACTCACTATTGTGAGGACAGCACCAAAAGGATGACACCAAACCATTCATGGAAATCCACCCCCACGGTCCAGTCACCTCCCACCAGGCTCCACCTCCAATACTGGAGATTATAGTTCAACATGAGATTTGGGTGGGGACAAATATACAAACGATATCACTCACTGCATCAATTCTAGAGAGGCCTCCCAAGTTTTTCCCACAGTCTTACATGATCCCTTCAGTCCTGAAAAACCACGAAGGCTTCTCCTCTCCCCTTACATCTGCCATGTGTACTTCTCACCTGGTCTGCCTTTATGGTTTCTGACCACAGCATCTTTCAACCATGGAGATGGATGGGGCATCCCGCATTCTTTTTTCCACCCCTCCCTTCTCCATTTCATATTCTCAGTCAGAAGCAGCAGCCCTGGGTGACCCCATTGAAAATGTTTCTCACATCTGTCCCTTTGTCCTCACTCCTAGGCCATGCCCCATGCCTCACCACGTGGTCCTTCCCCTTCTCATCCGTCCCCGAGACTGCTCCCAGATGGGTGGTTCCAATCCATTGCTTTCCTGATGCCCTCACATGCTCCCATTGCTTATATGGCCCAGTCCTGGCTTTCATGGCCCTTCATGATCTGGCTCCAGCTTTGGTTCTTGACAGAGTAGTTCAAATCCGCCAGCATGGGCTGCTGTTTCCAGACATACCTTCCCCTTTCTTAACTTCCAGCTGCCCACTCTCCACCCCCATACTGTCTGGCATCTTCCTCCCCTAAGCAGAAAACACCTCATCTTTCAATACCCACCTCTAGTCCTATGGGTGAGGGGAAGACTTCGGTTACTAGACTGCTGGGATCTCTCCCCCCTCAGCTTTCCTATAACTCTTGCTGTCTCTACAGGTTCCTGGGGCACCTGTCAGATGCTCACTGTGTCATGGTGTCTGAGCCACATTTCCCACACAAGACCATAAAGTTCTTTACGATTGGAACCATGCCTCTCCCTATCTCAACCTTGGAAAACTGAATGGAGATGTTCCCTTTCCTGTAAGTCAACTCACCTGCCTGTATAAATATTAACTGAGCATTTACTATGTTCCAGGTTCTATTCTAGGCACTAGGAATGCAGTTGGGGAGACAAAGTTCCTGCCTTTAGGAGTTTATGGTGTAATAGGGAAAACAAACAAATAAATTGTAGAAAGAATGACTTATTATAGGGAAAGTATAGGGTGCTCGTAATAGGGGTGCACATAACCAAGGCCAGAGTGACAGGAAAGGCTTCATGCCAGGGAAGGAAATTGTAAATCGAGACTAGAAGAGGTTTAGCCAGGTGAAGAGGCAGGTGAAGAGCAAGGAATATTCCAGGTAGAGCACATGTGAAAGCTCAGAAGTGAGAGAGAGCACAGCACATTTGAGAGAGTGGAAAACCAAAGTCTACTCTGGCTGTGGCTGGCATGGAGTGTGTGTGGAAGAGAAGTGGTAAGAAGGGCTAGGAGGGGTGGTGGGTGGGGGCCAGATGCACTGGACCCATCAGAGAGAGGAGTCCTGGGTATTGTGGCCTTGGTGAGGAGGGATGACACTTTTTTTTTTTTTTTTTTTTGAGGTGGAGTCTCGCTGTGTCTCCCAGGCTCGAGTGTGGTGGCACGATCTCGGCTCACTGCAACCTCCACCTCCTGGGTTCAAGCGATTCTCCCACCTCAGCCTCCTGAGTAGCTGAGACTACACGTGCACACCACCACACCTGGATAATTTTTGTAGAGATGGGCATGTTGGCCAATATGGCTGGTTTCACCCCCAGCCTCAAGCAATCTGTCCACCTTGGCCTCCCAAAGTGCTGGGATTATAGGCATGAGCCCCCGCACCTGGCCCCAGCGCTTTTTGGCCAAGAAAGCTTTAGGTCCAGGGGCATATCAGGGGCCCAGCAGGAGGAATAGATGACGTGGAGGCAGGAAATGGTGAAATGGCTGCTAGAACTCGGAAGACTATGGAAGTGTTCCAATTGCCGGAACTTGCCCTGTGACCTGGGCAATGGTCAGGAATTCCAAAACCTCTAAGGAGTTTACCAGGCAAAGCATGGTAAGATAGAAACCATGAGGGAGGTGTCTAGAAAGCCCTGTATTTGGGAGTGGAATGGTTCAAGAAAGGCTTCCTGGTCCTGATGGACTTCAAGATGCGTCTGCAACGTGGGACTGATAGTGCTGGGCGTCGATGTGGTGAGAAAGGTGTTCTCTCCTTCCTGCCAGTGCCCAGAACAGTACCTGGAACATAGGAGATGCTCAATCTTAGCCTGTGGCTAAGTGCTTCTGGCTCTGGGGCCCCTGGTGGCCCAGTTACCCCTGGGACCTCTGGTTCTCCTTTCCAAAGCAGAAACTGACCTTGGGAGAGTGAGGTTGGCCAAGGCCACTTCCTCATCATTCATGTCCTTCCCGGTCTCTACCAAGCTAAGCAAATAGCTACTTTCTTTCCAAGGTAATTGGACCAATTTGTCCAAACATGGAAAGCCAACAAATGGGTCTGAAGTCTTTATCTATTATGGCACCACCCCTATTGTCTATAATTTAGTATCATCTGCAAAATAAAATTGTCATTTATACACCCTCCCATAGAACAAATCAGATACAAAATGATAGATTCTAGCAGTATCTCAAAGAAGCTCCCTTTCCAGAGAACTCTGCTTTAATTAATTCAACAAATATTTATTGAACCAGGCATTATTCTAGGCATTTGGGATACATCAGTGAACATAGCAAAGATCCTTACCTAAGCTTGCAATTTAGCAGGCAAGACAAACAGAAGACATAATAAGGAAATTACACAGTTTGCTAGAAAAGGTGATGAGTGCTACAGAAAAGGACTAGAAGGGGGACTAAACAGAGAGTTCTCTTTTCCACAAGCCAACCTACCTGAGTGGGAAGGAGGATGGGAAGGACAGGAGGGAAGGAAGAGATAGGACACAACGTCTGTGTTTTACTGCCTGCATAAGACTTTGTCCCTGGTTGGAATTTTAAACTAATTGAATGTGTTACTTTGATAAAAAATAAGTTTAAATAGTGACATAACTATATTGGGAGGGGAGGGCATCGGTGTGACCCAAGTTCTCTTCTGTCGCTGAAGAAAACAGGACAAAGTTTCTAAAGTGAATAAATCAAGAGATAGAAGCACAGGTATATAGGTCAGGCACGGTGGCTCACGCCTGTAATCACAGCACTTTGGGATGCTGAGGCAGGAGGATCACTTTAGGTCAGGAGTTCAAGACCAGCCTGGCCAACACGGTGAAACTGTCTCTACTAAAAATACAAAAATTAGCCAGGCGTGGTGGCACACACTTGTAATCCCAGCGACTAGGGAGGCTGGGGCAGGGAAATCACTTGAACCCAGGAGGCGGAGGTTGCAGTGAGCCGAGATCATACCACTGCACTCCAGCCTGGGTGACAGAGCGAGACTCTGTCTTGAAAAAAAAGTACAGGTATACCGTTTAGAAAGTAAAGATCATTATCAGAAGAATTTAAAACAGAAACCACAAAAACAGTGAAAAGTCATTTCTTTTAGAGGAAAGAAGACAGACTGGGAAGGCTCAGGACAGAGTTGGTGGGGGACTCTTGCCTTTTTAAAATAAGTCTTGCTGTATGTTTGGGGTTTTAAACTCATAGGCGTGTGTTACTTTGATGATTAAAAAAAATTCTGCTGAGCACTTGAGGGGGTCCACGATGATGGTAGACACCTTTGGGACTTCTGCAGGGAGTGGAGGGTGGTAGAGCAAGCAAGTTCTGCCTCATTTAATCCAAATCCACTTTCTTCTATTTGTTTTATGTATCTGACTTTCATGCGAGACTTTGAACAAAGGGTTCTGCAGCTAAAATTGGTTTGAATTCTATGATCCCTTTTGGCTCTCGTAATTAATGATGCTTTATAAGCACCTGTTACCCTTTGTGCTCATGTCTATTTACTTCCTGAAATAATTTCCTTAATTTAGCCAGAAGCCTTGCAGTCTTCCCCCAGTTGGCTATGGTGTGAAATGATTGGTGAGTTTGCTGCCAGTTTGCTTGGTGTAGAAGTGAGACCGTGCAGTCAGTCATTCCTGATTGCTACTTCAGAGGGCCTCTGGAGCCACTGTTAGAACAAAGGTCCCATGGGCATTCTGTCTGGCCTCCAGTACAGTGGCTATTGTAACAACAGGTAAACATTTTGGCCAATAATTCCCCAATGTCATCTCAGTATCTGCAGTCTCTCCTGTGCAGCTGTGAATCTGCTTATAGAACCTATTTATAGAACCTTGCCTCCCACTCCACTTCCTGGGGATGGGGAAGAGAGAGACAGAGAGAGAGAGAGAGAGAGAGAGAGAGAGACAGAGAGAGAGAGAGAGAGAGGGAGACTGTGAATGAAGTTAGGAAAGGGAGGGAGGGAGGCAACTCCCCTTTAGCTTAGTCACCTCCTAGTGACTCCACTTCCAGACATGTGTCATAGTCGGCCTACTCTTGCTCTTGTTCTATTTTTAGGGCATGTCCACTCCATTCATGTTTCTTGTTGTTGCCATTTCTGCCTGGCAGCTGCTTTCTTGAATTTGAGGTTCCAGAGGTTCTGTGTTTCCAGGCACCTTTCATGCACCCTTGCCTTTGCACACTGTTTTTCATCTGGTGTCTGGGAATCTGACACTAATCCTTGAAGGCCACGATCAAATGCCATGTAGTTTGTAAAACCTTTCTGGGCCCCCAACTCTGGAGAATCTGTCTCCACCTTAGCACTTATCACAGACCCTGGCCATCTCTCGATTGCATGTTGGTGTCCTTGGTGGGTTGGAAACATCCCATGGTCGTCTCTCTGAGGCATACAGTGGATGTTTAATAACTGCTTGCCGAGTGAAATGAAGTATATTTGCCAATATCTCTTCTATGCTTTAGGAAATCCCACTGGGCCTGCAAGAAATGTCAGTGTGGGAAGGTTTCTCTCAAGGCATCACCATAAATCTTTTCCTGTTTTCTTCTTGAAAGACAAGATGTGGAAGAGTCAGGTAACATCTAGAGAAAGCCTCTAATATTTGGATAAATTCTATCTGGGGAGGGGGAATTCTTGCCACCATTTTACAGATCAGAAATCTGAGACTCAGAGAGATTGAGACTCGCTAATGATTACATAGTAAATAGCAGAGCCAGAGGTTGAAACCTGTGTCATCTGACTCCAGGGACGCCGTTTCCTACCGCACACTTCCTAGTGGTCTCCGCAGTGTGCTGTGAGATGACATCGTTTAAGACTTTCCAGACCACAAGTTCCCCCTCAAGCATTCATGCGATTGTTTTCCATCCAGACCCAAGTGCTGAGAATTTCCTTGTCTCCCCTGCTTTTTCTTCATCTTCCTGAGGTTTGCTAGCTCATTCTCTGGCTTCTCTGCAGTCTGCAAGAGTTCGTTTTTCTCTCATCTCTTTCCAGATATTATGATTTCCAAATCTTTCTGTTGGTTTCTTTTTCCGGCTGTGGTCCTTTATTGGGAGGCTTTCCAATGCAGCCGCAGATCGGAGGATGATAACACTGAATTAGTTAGTGGATCTTCTTTGATGTTATTTTGTGGGTGAACTCATTAATTTATGATAAAAAAAATCAAAGAGTTAGGCTCTTGCATAGGACTGGGTTGTCCCAAGGCAGTTGGATAATAATGATTAGTCAGATTAAATCTCAAAGAGCTCTCTGCCTCAAATATAGGGGTTAAAGTCCAGATGACTGCATTTGGGAACATCCCATCCTCTAGCATCCCATCACAGCCTTGAGTCAGCGCAACATGGAACGCTCCCCACTCTGAATGTGGGTCTGTCTCTGTGGCTTCCACTTTGAGGCCACTAAGACTTCAGGTCTGTCCAGATTGTTACAACGCTGGAGGCAATGTAGGGGAAATAGGGTGAGGCTGTGAAAGCCTCTTTCCCATCAGAGCAGCTGGATATTAAAAGGGATCATTTATCCTTGCGTGAGTGATCTCAAAGCTCTCTGTAGACTCTAGTCCTGTGACGTCAATGGGGAGAACTCTCTCTGGGCTACACAGGGAAGTGCCAGCTCCATGCTTGGCATGGAGCAAGCTTTCTATAGGTACTGGTTGAATGATGGACCAAGCTTTCTAGAGGTAATGGTTGAATGATGTGTGAAAAGCTGTTGGCTAGTAGAAGGGGAGCAGGAGTGGAGCTCAGGTTTTTCTTTATGTGACAAAACCTCCTAACCAGCTCCCATCTGTGGCCATTTACCGTGCTTCTTTCACCTCTGTGGAAAATTGTCTGTGCTCCTCTCCCAAGCCATCCCCTCTCTGTTTGCCTTGTGTTCCATTCCCTGCTGGCCTGTTAAGGGCTTGCTCCTGCAATTAACCCTCTCTTTTCTGAACTATCAGTGTTTCCCTCTCTACTAGACGATTCCTGTCAGCAGACAAACATGCCCTAATGTCTTCCCTCTTGAAAGGAACCTCCCTTGCTTTCATGTCTCCCTTGGACCTCCATGCTAGTCTTTGCTTCCCTTTGCAGCAGAAAGAGTTGTTTACACTCTCAGTGCCTCTCCTTCCTTTCCTCCATGCTAACTCTCATACCCACTTTAATCAGGATCTTATCCCTGCACCACTAAAACGACTCTTGTCAAGGTCACTGGTGAACCTTCTTGCTGCCAAGTCCAGTGGTCATTTCTCAGTTCTCATCTTATTCCACCTGCGAGCAGTGTTCAATATGGCAGGCAAGACTCTCTTTCCAGCCTTCTTTGCTTGGCTTCAGGACACCACTCTCTCGGGTCTCCTCCTACTTCACTGGCCCCTCTTCTCAGTCTTTTGTCTTCCAGCCTGTCAGTGACCAAGTGTCCTGAATCAGTTCTTGGACAGCTTTTCTAGTTATGCCTACTCCCTTGATGTCTCTAGTCCCATGGTTTTAAATGCTATCCACATACTGAAGGGTCCTGAAGTTATATCTCCAACTCCTCCTCCTCCCTTATAATTTACTTATAACATATACATCAAACTTCAAACCTAAGTCAACAAAACACAACCAAAATGCTGTGTACCCCAACCCTTCAAGCCTACTCAGTCCCTAGTCTTCCCTCTCAGTAGACAACCACTCCTTTCTTCTGATGGCTCAGATCTCAAGACTTAGAATCATCTTTGACTATCTCTTGTGTATTTATGTATTTATATATTTATTTATTTTGAGACAAAGTCTTTCTCTGTCCAGGCTGGAATGCAGTGGCACAATCTCAGCTTACTGCAGCCTCTGCCTCCTGGGTTCAAGTGATTCTTCTCCCTTAGCCTCCTGAGTAGCTGGGACTACAGGTGTGTGCCCCCATGCCTGGCTAATTTTTGTATTTTTAGTGGAGTCAGGGTTTTGCCATATTGGTCAGGCTGGTCTTGAACACCTGATCTCAAGTGATCCACCCGCCTTGGCCTCCCAAAGTGCTGAGATTACAGGCATGAACCACCATGCCCGGCCTGTCTTCTTTATACCACACATCAATCCATCAGAAGATCCTCTCAGCATTACTTTCAAATTATTTCTAGAATCTGGCCACTTCTTCCAACTTCTACTGCTACTACCAAATTCTAAGCCACCACCACATCTTCTAAGCCTGAGCTGCTCTAACAACCTCCTGATTGGTTTTGCAGCTTCTAGTCTTGCCTCCCCTCTGACATCCAGTGGAATCTTTTAAAAACTGCAATTAGATGATGTCACACCCCTATGCTAAACCTTCTTAGGCTTGCCATCTCACTTTATGAGTAGAATCTAAAGTCTTTATCGGGGCCTACAAGACCCTGGAAGACCTGATTCTTGCTACCTCTCTGAACTCAACTGCCAACTCTCTTCCCCTTGCTCACCTCAGGTCTAGCTACACTGGTCTCCCAGCTATTTTTTGTTATTATTATTATTATTTTTTGGAACTGAGTCTCACACTGTCACCCAGGATGGAGTGTACTGGTGCAATCTCAGCTCACTGCAACCTCCGCCTACCACGTTCAAGTGATTTTCCAGCCTCAGCCTCCCAAGTAGCTAGGATTACATGCAACCACCACCACCACACCTGGCTAATTTTTGTATTTTTAGTAGAGATGGGCTTTTGCCATGTTGGCCAGTAGAGTCTTGAACTTCTGTCCTCAAGTGATCCACCTGCCTTGGACTCCCAAAGTGCTGGGATTACAGGTGTGAGCCACCATGCCTGGCCTCCTGCTGTTTTTTGAACATACCAAGCCCAGTCCTGCGTCAGGGCCCTTGGATTCTGTCCTGTTTGCCTTGTCACTCTTCCTCCGGGTATCTATATGTCTAGGTCTCTCTCTTCCTTCAGGGCTCTACCCAAATTTCACCTTATCAAAAAAAGTATTTCCTGACTATTCCTTTCTAAAATAACCCCTCTCTATCACTATCTCCTTACCATGTCTTCTTCCTAGCAGTGATCACAACTTGCCATATTTTACACATATTTGCTTATGTCATGGATTGTTACCCCCATTACTATATAAGTTCAATAAGGACAGAGGCTTTGTATTTTTAGTCATGACTGTATCCCAAGTTCCTAGAAGAGTGCCTGATACACAGTAGGCATTCAACAAATAGATGTTGAATGAATAGATTTGTTGAATGGCCTCATCTGGATATCTAGTCATCAAGTTAAGAGAGTGGTTTCCAGAAGGTTGTGTAATTGATGTGATCAAAATCAAGTGGGAGGAACTGTGAAATTTACATGGAGATAATCAGATTATGTGCTCATTTATTACCAGTGACCACTGCAGGATTCATAGATATTCTGTTTGGTCCTTTATGCCAAATCCTATGCCAAACTATAAGGTAGAATGAGACACCTGTCTTTAACTTCTTTAGCATGTCACTTATCCTCTGGGACTCAGTGTTTTCATCTGCAAATTAGACAGCTGGAGATGTGGTCATTGCTCTGCTAGTCTATGGTCTACCAGATGCTGGAGGGAGGCAGCACAGTTAAGAGGATCAACCACACAGGCTCTGGAGCTTGACTGCCCGTGTCTGAAACCTGTCTCCATTTCCCACAAACCCTGTGACTTTGGGCAACTTACTCAGCTCCCTCATTTATAAAGTGGGAATAATAAAAAGATCACAAGAACACAACTCAGAGTAATTGTGAGGATTACATAAGATCATACATGTAAAGTGTGTAGCATATGGACTGGCACATGGTAAGTGCTCACTAAATGTTAGCTATTAAAAATGGAAAGTTCGGCCGGGCGCGGTGGCTCAAGCCTGTAATCCCAGCACTTTGGGAGGCCGAGACGGGCGGATCACGAGGTCAGGAGATCGAGACCATCCTGGCTAACGTGGTGAAACCCCGTCTCTACTAAAAATACAAAAACTAGCCGGGCGAGGTGGCTGGCGCCTGTAGTCCCAGCTACTCGGGAGGCTGAGGCAGGAGAATGGCGTAAACCCGGGAGGCGGAGCTTGCAGTGAGCTGAGATCCGGCCACTGCACTCCAGCCTGGGCGACAGAGCCAGACTCCGTCTCAAAAAAAAAAAAAAAAAAAAAAAAAAGGAAAGTTCTGGGGGAATTTTTGAGGGGTCATTGCTATTAATGTGTTTTAGAGGTGACAAACTGTTCTAGAATATTAGATGATATGGGAATTTTAAAAGCATGATAATTGGCTGGATGTGGTGGCTCACGCCTGTAATCCTGGCATTTTGGGAGGCCGAGCTGGGTGAATCAACTGAGCTCAGGAGTTTGAGACCAGCCTGGCCAACACGGCGAAACCCCATCTCTACTAAAAATACAAAAATTAGCCGGGCACGGTGGTGCGTGCCGGTAGTCCCAGCTACTCGGGAGGCTGAAAATCACTTGAACCCAGGAGGCAGAGGTTGCAGTGAGCCGAGATAGCGCCACTGCATTCCAGCCTGGGTGACAGAGCAAGACCCTATCGCAATAAAATAAAATAAAATAAAATAAATAAAGCATGAGAATGGTATTGTGCCTAGTTCAGATAATGCTGTTCTTCTTGGGAGATGCATGGTGAATGGAAGTACTTACAGATAAAACCTCATGATGTCTGTCACCTTCTAATAATCTAGGCAAATATATCTCTGTTTTTATATCTATCAATAAAGCAAATGTGGCAAAAAGCAATAGTTGGAGCTAGGTAGATGGCATAGTTTATTGTACTATTCTTTCAACTTTTCTGTTTCAAAATTTCAAAATAAAAGGTTGGAGAAAATACAAAAGGCCCTAGAAACAGTCTAGTGAAATCCAACACTCATATCTTACAGAAAGAGAACCATAAGCTCAGAAAACAAGACAGTTGCTCAAGGTTATACAGCTGGAAAAGCCTGGGCCAGAAATCCCTCCCGGTCTCCTGGCTGCCAGGTTCTCCCTGTGTGTGGGCTTCAGACTGTCAGGCAGCAGTGAGCTGCAGAGGGGCACACCCCACCACCCCTCAAAGAGACCAAGGGGTAATATGGGTGTGTAAAAAGACACTTGTGTTGGTGTTTTCTTTTTTATGTTTACTTTATTTATTTAATTATTTTGAGACAGAGTTTCACTCTTGTTGCCTAGGCTGGAGTGCAATGGTGCGATCTCAGCTCACTGTAACCTCTGCCTCCCGGGTTCAAGCAATTCTCCTGCTTCAGCCTCCTGAGTACCTGGGACTACAGGCATGCGCCACCATGCCTAGCTAATTTTTTTGTATTTTTGGTAGAGATGGGGTTTCACCATGTTGGCCAGGCTGGTCTTGAACTACTGACCTCAGGTGATCCACTCACCTTGGCCTCCGAAAGTGCTGGGATTACAGGCATGAGCCACTGCACCCGGCCTTATTTTTAATTTTTTAAGAGACAGGCTCTTGTTCTATTGCCCAGGTTGGAGTGTAGTGGCACAATCATGGCTAGCTGCAGCCTTGAACTCTTGGATTCAAGTGATTCTCCTGCCTCAGCCTTCTGAGTAGCTGGGACCACAGGCACACATCACAACATCCGGCTAATGTTTTCATTTTTTGTGCAGACAGGGTCTTGCCCAGGCTTGTCTCGAACTCCTGAGCTCAAGCAATCCTCCCACCTCAGCCTCCCAAAGTGTTGGGATTACAGCTGTGAACCACTGCGCCTGGTCTCCTTTTTATTAAACAAATAGCTCATTTAGTTGGAATTTATGATGTCAAAAGTGTGAAGGTGGCACCAGAGTCAGACCTGCTATCCTTGGAGAGTGAGCATACCGGTTTGGCACCATCTGCTTGTGGTTTTGAGTGGTGGTGGTAGTGGTGGTGCGTGTGTGTAAACTCGGGTTGCAGAGGAGAGAGGGAAGAGTAAAAGGGTGGGGCCCAGGTCCAGGAAGATCAGCAAGGAGAGACTGGCTTCAATTCTGGAGCTCCCTGAAAGAAGTGACCCCAGGCTACGGCTGTGAACGAAATGTGGGCACGTATTTAAAGAAAGGAAATGATTCTCTGCGGTCAGCAGGATCTTTGTCTAGCTAGTGGGGTTCCAGGAAGTGCAAAGGAGAGGGGAAAGGAGGGGCCGTCCGTGCAAGCCTGGCTGTGTGTATATGGGGGGAGCACACAGCGAGGAAAAGGGAGAGAAAGAAGAGAAATTATTCTGAAGAGGAAGCCGGGGGCGGGGCGGGGGAGGGGTAGAGCCGGGGCACTGGGGGTGGCTGGAAAGGTAGAGAGGTCGCACCTGGGGGCCCGCGAGAGGCTCGGGAGTAGTCAGCCTTCGCAGGCTGAAGCGTCTTGCCCCAGAAAAATCCCTGCCCCACTCTCCTTCAGGCTGGATGTCCCGGGGGCCGCGGCAGCGAGCGCAGAGCTCCGGGGCTCTCACAAGGGGGAGGGCAGGAAGGGGAGGCGGGGCCTCGCGCGGGGCGGGAGCCGAGCCTGTGGCCCGGGCGGGGCTCCTCTCCGGCGGCGCCGGAGTCTGGGGGCCGCGGCTTCCCCCTCCTGGCCCGCGGCAGCTCCTGGCCCCTCCTCCCCCCGCCGCCCCCACCCCCGCCGCCGCCGCCGCCGCCAAAGCTAAACCCGGCCGTTGCCTGCAGGAGCCGCGGCAGCGGGCGATCGGGCCGTGAGGAGCTTCGGGCGCGGCCTCGCCTCCCGGGCCCGGCGCCTGCCTCAGCACCGCGGAGAGCGCCGCGCCCCTTGCCGGGACCCCGCCGCCCGCCCGTCCCCGGCCCACCTGTGCCCGGGCCCGCGGCGCCCGCATCAGCACTGCGGACAGCGCCCCGGGCCCCAGCTCGCAGCCGCCACCGCCCACCTGCTCCCGGGGTCAGCACCGCGGACAGCCCCCCTCGCCCAGCCTCGCGACAGCCTCCGAGCGCCCCCTGATCATGGCCACTGAGGTAGGGGCGAGCGCCCGACTCGCAGGCAGTGCCCGATTGCCGCAGGACCAAATGCCCTAGGGGCGGGCTGGGCAGAAGGGGGAGGCGGGAGTTGGGGGTGGGATGGGGTGATTCCCCGGGTCAGGTCTGGAGGGAGGAGGTAGGGGCTTAGTGAGGGCTCATCTCCCCCTTGCGTGTCAATCTTCCCCTCGCCCCACCTGAGCCCCTAAGCTGTCCACGACACTTGTTGGCATTAGTGCCAGGGTTGCTTCAGGGCCCCAGGCTGGACTTTCCCCTTCTCTGGACTTCACAAGTCCTGAAATCGCTTTCCTAGAGGGTTGGAGACTCGTGTGTGCGCGTGTGTGAGGGGAGGGAAGGCGGCTGTCCGCCGTTGCTATGCAGTCAGCTTCTGAACCCTAAAGCTTGGCTAAGGGATGACAGACTTACCTCTACATCTGCATTTCCTTTGCGGGAGGGAGGGGACAAAGACATCCTCAGGCTGAGAACCCAAACGATTGGTCCCCACTTTTGCATATCACTCTTCTTGAGTTTTTACCCCATTCGAGGTTTTTTTCTTTTTTCTTTTTTTTTCCCCAGGGTGTCCAAATTTCCCCTCCATCTGATGGGAGGTTCTGCCTTCTTCAGGGTGCAGTGATAGGTGTGTCACCTTCAAGCACTTGAAGGCTGAACCAAGGGGCCTGTTAGCTAAGGGCAGAATCCTGGTGTAATGCTTGAGGTCAGGGATTCCCCGTCTACCCCTAGGAATTGCCCTTCTCCCCCCTCATTTCAGGACGGAGATTCGGCTGTTTATGTTCCCACTTTATACATGGTAAAGGTGATGGATGAAAAACGAGAGAACTGATTTGCTACTCCACACAACATGTCAGCGGTAGAGCTGAAAGATTTTGCCTTTGAATTTTTGGAGTGAAACTCAGGACATCAGGGTCTCCCCAGTTCTGATGTTGACTTCCTTTGTGGTGTCTCCCCATTTCCAATCCAGCTGGCATGAGCTGGGGGAGCGCAGAGGCCTTTGAATGATTCAGTGCAGTGCTTCTGGGCATCCTAGTGCAGTGTGACATTAATATCAAGTGTGGCTGTTGTTATTCCACTCAAGTTTCCACCACAGAACAAGGTGTCATTGCTTGGCATTGCTTGGCATTCTGACAAGGCACAAGGTTACCTAGGAGGAGAGCTTGCCCCTCAGGACTAGGTGTGGGGGCAAGCCCTGGGCAGACCCTGGGAGCTTGGTTTCTAGAGTAGAGGAACCCAGAGTACTCACAAAGCACCAAAGACACAGAAGAGGGCAGGAATAATAAAGGGAGAAACCAAGGAGCTGGTTACCTTCCAGATAGGGCTGCCAGATTGCAGCAGAGCTGTGTTGGATGGAAAAGGGGAACTTCAGCTACATGGGCATGGCTGGGCCAGCAGTGTGGGCAGAGAAGGCAGCTGCCTCTGCGATGTGATCTGACAGATTCCAACAGGCCCATCTGTCCCAGGATATCTCCCTCACAGGTCTGCCATGGTCCACGGATTCCAACCAGCAGGCTACATCTCTAGGTTGAGGCGGCATTTCCAGGAGGCTGCTGTGAGACATGCATGACTCTCCCCTGGGAGGGGCTCTGCTCATAACGCCTCTGAGAATATTGCACTTTCCTGTGTACAAAGCACTATCGCATGTGTGATCTCTGTCAAGCCTCAGAGCAGCCCTGTGAAGTGGGTAAGGATGGTATTATTATGCCCAATTAACAGATGAGACAACTAAGGTTCAGAAGCTTGCCTGGTCCCTGTGAAGGAGCCAAAGAAGGCATCATTATCCCATTTTACAGATGATGCAACTGAAGTGCTGAGACTTATTCAGGAAAATATGGCTAAAAGGTGGTAGGGATGGGATAAGAACTTGAGTCTTCTGCTTCTTTGGCCAGTGCTTTTTTTTTTCCCCCCCCCTGCATCTAATTAGCCTATTGTGTCACCTGATAGAGAGGAGGGCCCTCCAGGTCTTGATGTGAAGCTTTGATGGAGAGAAAAGGAAATCAAGAAGGGCTGGAATGTGGCGACTCAGGCCCCCTGCTTGGCCTGGCTGGGTTGGTTTGAGGGCAGAGGGACAGAGGGGCAGAGGAAAGTCCAGAAGTGATGGGGAGTTGAGGACAAACATTCCTCACTTCACAATTTGGCCTTGGGTGGACTCTGGTGGCAGAACTGAGGCAGGAAGCCTTAGCTCTGCCGGGGCACAGGACATGCACATATTCTGGGCTGTGGGGTGAGTCATTCTCCTGAGGCTGTTTTTACTATTAGAATTGAGTTGAGATTACCAGGACAAACTTGTTGGGAGAGGGAAAACATTGCTTTCAGTTCCCATGATTATTCTCTTAGGATTCTCAATAGGAAGTCCTCAGCTCTAGGAGAAGCTGTATTGAGAGGAGAGAGGGAGAGGAAAGGGGTGGGGAGAGGGACAGAGAGGGAGGGGTGAGGGAGAGGGAAGAGATTCATGGGTGGAAACTGGGTCTTTTCTGTTCCCTAATTTCTGTTTAGGAGTTAGCATTAGGGGAGAGATGTCTGTGAGGAACTCAGAGGAGGGATGGAGCCTCCTGAGCGATACACTGACCTCATTTGGAAAGCTGCAATGAGCCCATTTTCTGAGCAGCAAACCTCTGTGAATGTGTGTCACTGGGAGCAGGGTCTGCCCTGGGAAATAGTCCAGATGACCAAGGATAACTAGGAAGTGCCTGGCTGGGAGGGGCTTCTCCAAGTGGTGGGATTTGGCCTCTAAGAGATTTTAAAATACATCCAAGTAGCATTATTCAAGCAGGGTGTTTGGAGGTTTGATCTTTGAGGCATGGAATTAATAACCAGTAGCCATTGGGTCAGGCTTGAACACTGGTACAGGCTGAGAAGAAGGGAGGCCTTGTGGCTGGTGTTTTATCCTTAGTCTTGACCTGGCTGTCTGTGACTCACAGTCCTCACTCCTCCTTCACACCCTAGCCAGAAAGCAGAGTGCTGGCATCAGCGGAACCTCCTGATTCTTGATGCCTCACATGCATCCTATGGAATGAGATGGTTTTTAATGAGGATGAAGATGGGGCCAGGGGGGCACTCCTGTTGGATTTGGGCAGACTGGACAAGGAGCTCATTCGCACTCCAGAGCTTGTTCCTCTGTACCCCAGCTGGTTGACTGTCAGATGAACAGGAGCCAAATATGTGACCTGTGGTACCCACTCTCCAGGAAGCCTCCCCCTCCTTCTCACACTGAAGTTTGAAAATTGGTCCCATGGGTCTTACCACTGATTTTCTTCCTTATGAAATGCCTCTTGGCCCTGTCTTCACTCTGCTGCCAGTGGGCCAGGGGTGGCAACGAGAGAGAGGGGCAGGGTTGAGGAAGGTGAGAAGTGGAGAGAGGCTCAGGTCTCTGGGTCAGTTAAGAACCTCCTGGGAGATGCCCAGGGGAGACTCAGAAACTGCAGCCTCAGAGAGAGGTGTGCACATATTTTGAGATCCTCTGGTAGGATTTCAGAGCATCATGGATCTCTGCTTGAAAGCCCCACCAGCTTGCTGAAAGCTTAGTAGCTGGCCAGAGGCCTGGAGCCTGGCTTAGCTCTTGCCCAAGGGGCCCCAGCCATGGGATTCTTTTTTTAGAGGTCCTAAACTAGCAGCTCTAGAAATGAGTCTGGTCCATGGGTGTGCCTTATTTAGTCTGTTGAGTGCTTATACATTTAAAAAATGTATTGGAAACATTCAAAAATCAGGATATTTGTTGTTAAAAAGATCTAGATTTGTGGCTTCTTTTGAGACACCAGAAGTGCTGGCAACCTGGGTATACATTCCCCTGTGGCCATAGTCATCTGCCTCCTTGAGATGGGGCACCAGTTTTCTAATTAGCCCCAGGCCCCACCTGGCCCACTTATTGCTCAGCCCCTGTAAACATTTGCATTCATAATCCCTGATAAAACCTCTAAAATGTCAGAGCTGAAAGGGGCTTGAGCAATGATGTAGTTCCAGTTTCTTAGTTTCCAGCTGAAGAAATTGAGGTCCAGAGAAGGGAAGACTTTCCCAGGGCCATGTGGCCCAGGGTCAAGTCTCCTGCTCCCAGGTCAGTGGGCCATCTTTCCACCAGGGCTTCCTGGCACTTCACACTCAAGCCACCCTGAATGGAGAAAACCAGGAGACCCTGCCTTGCCTTAAATCCTGCTCTTCACCAACTTCAGATGGGTCTGTAAGATATATACTCTATGTAGGTCTGGGAGGCTAAGGCTCTGCCATATAAAATGTGTCTGATATCCTTTAGCAACTCCTCAAGAGTTGCTCCTTCACAAACACTCTCCAGGGAGAGAAGCAGATCTCTGGTCACCCAGAGCCTGGATAGTAGTCTAAGGCTCAGGTTATTGTTGGTGCTGAAAAGGGTATTGACCTATCTTTCTTTGTCTACTTGAGAACCCGTGGATCAAAGCCAAGAGGAAATGGGAATGTATTATGTAAGGTAGCACCCCCAAATCTTAATATATTAATAACTTAATACAATAGAAGTTTGTATCCTGCTCAGTGAAGTTCCAGGTAAGTGTTCCCGATCAATAGATATTGATCTTTCCGGCAGTGATTCAGGGACCCAGGCTCTCCCCAACTTGTGGTGTCACTATCTTCAACAGAGGGCTCCACCAGACTCCATGAAAGGGGAAAGAGCAGGGAGGAGTGGTACATCTTTATGAGTCGAGCCTACACATGGCATTCGTCACTTCCTCTCACATTCTATTCAGTCATAGGGACCCACCTAACTGCATGGGAGGCTGGGAATTAATATAGCTGTGTGCCTAGGAGCAAGAAGAAATGGCTTTGGTCAATAGCTAGCCAGTCACTAGAGACACATGCCTTCAGGACAGCACACATATACGTGTGTACACATGTGTGCATTCAGGCACAGATTTAACGCAATCCCTATCAAATTAGCAACATCATTTTTCACAGTATTAGAAAAAACAATGCTAAAAAAGAGAAAAACAATGCTAAAGTTCATATGGAACCAAAAGAGAACCTGAATAGCCAAAGCAATCCTATGCAAAGAACAAATCCAGAGGCATCACATTGCCTGACTTCAAATTATACTACAAGGTTATAGTAACGAAAACAGCAGGTTTTATATGGGTCAGAGGAGATGAAGCTGAGTCCATGTCAGAATGGTTTCTCTCCTTTCTTTCCATTCTCACCACCACTTTTCTCACCACTCTTTAGTTTTTCCCATGGACTATTAGAAAGAGAATCATCCCTCCAACTGGCCCCTCACCCCAGTCTTGTCCACTTCCCACAAAACTGCTAGAATGAACCTTCTAGGGGTAGGGGAGTCCACAGATTGACTGACTTTTGTAAGTTGGTTTTACAGGGGCAGAAGAAGGCCATAGCCCTATTCTTTACTCTTGAAAATACATTATAAAACCTTAACCAGAGCAGACACATTAACAATTAACTTATTTATATTACCAAAGAATTCTTTATTTCTCCAAGTTTTCATAGGTTCCTAGTAGATATCAAGGGGATTTCCTCAAAGAAAACCTTGATTAGAGGAATCAGTGAATATAAGCCTAGAGGAGGGCTTAGACATTATTTAATTCAGTCACAATACTTTGAGATTATGTACATTTTGTACATAGAGCAAGGTTTACCTGGATTTAGGAAAGTCACACATAGTGTTTTTGGATTCCCACCTTTTCAGGACCTTGATCTACCAATTAACTGCTCCTTCTACTTTATTAATAACCTTTCCCAGGTATTTATTATTTCCCAAGATTTTTGTTTGTTTTTAAATTTTATTTTATTTTAGATTCAGGGAGTATATGTGCATGTTTGTTTCATGAGTATACTGCATATTGGTGGTGATTGGGCTTCTAGTGTACCCATCATCCAAATAGTGAACATTGTACCTGATGGGTAATTTTTTAACCCTCACCTCCTCCCCTCTTTTGGAATCCCCAGTGTCTATTATTTTCATCTTTATATCAATGTATACTCATTGTTTAGCTTAGACTTATAAGTGAGAAGGTGTGTTTTGTGGTATTTGATTTTCTGTTTCTAAGTTAGTTCACTAAGGATAATGGCCTCTAGCTCCATTCATGTTGCTGCAAAATATGTAACTTTATTATTTTGCGTGGCTGTGTAGTATTCCATGGTGTATATATACCACATATTCTTTATCCAGTCAAATGTTGATCGTCACTCTGAAGTTGGTTCTATGACTTTGCTATTGTGAATAGTGCTGTGATGAACATACGAGTATAGGTGTCTTTTTAACATAGTGATTTATTTTCCTCTGGGAGGATGCCCTGTAGTGGGATTGCTGGGTTGAATGGTAGTTCTCTTTTTAGTTATTCAAGAAATCTTCATACTGTTTTCCATAGAAGTGGAACTAATTTACATTTCCACCAACAGTGTATAAGTGTTCCCTGTTCTCTGCATCTATGCCAGCATCTGTTGTTGTTTTTTTGATAGTAGCCATTCTGATTGGTGTAGCATGATATCTCATTGTGGTTTTAATTTGCATTTCTCTGATGCTTATTTATGTTGATCCTTTTCATGCATTTATTGGCAGTATTTATTCTTTTCAGAAATGTCTGTTTATGTCCTTTGCCCAGTTTTTAATGGGTTTTTTTTTTCTTGTTGAGTTGTTTGAGTTCCTCATAGAATCTGGATATTAGTCTTTTGTCAAAGGCATAATTTGCAAATATTTTCTCCCTTTCTGTAGGTTGTCTGTGCACTTTGTTAGTTATTTTTTTTGCTATGCAGAAGCTTTTTAATTTAGTGAAGTCCCATTTGTCTATTTTTGTTTTTATTTCATTTGCTTTTGGGGACTTCATCATACATTATTTGCCTACGCCAATATCCAGAAGAGTTTTTCCTAGATTTTCCACTAGAATTTTTATGGTTTCAGGTCTTAAATTTCAGTCTTTAATCCATCTTTAATTAATTTTTGTATATGGTGAGAAATAGGGGTCCAGTTTATTCTTCTGCACATGGTCAGCCGGTTTTCCCAGCACCATTCTTTGAATAGGGAGTCCTTTCCCCATCCCATTTACAATAGTCACACACACACACACACACACACATACATACACACACACACACACACACACTCTTAACCAAGGAAATAAAAGATCTCTATGAGGAGAACTACAAAACACTGATGAAAGAAATCGTAGATAACACAAACATATGGAAAGACATCCCATGCTCAAGGACTGGAAGAATCAACATCGTTAAAACGACCACGCAGCCCGAAGCAATCTACAGATTTAACACAATCCCTATCAAATTTAGCCACATCATTTTTCACAGGATTGGGAAAAACAATGCTAAAAAAAAGAAAAAACAATGCTAAAGTTTATGTGGAACCAAAAGAGAACCTGAATAGCCAAAGCAATCCTATGCAAAGAACAAATCCAGAGGCATCTCATTGCCTGATGTCAAATTATACTACGAGGCTATATAACCAAAACAGCAGGTTTTGTCTGGGTTACTGGTACAAAAATAGATGTATAGACCAAGGGAACAGAACCCAGAACCCAGAAATAAAGCAACATATCTACAACCAACTGATCTTTAACAAAGTTTTTCCCCAGTGTTTAAGCAAGTTTAAGTATCTTTCATCTTAAATCCTCCCCTTCAGCAGGAACCTTTCCTGCTCCTTGTGATCTGATTCTTGCCTCCTCTACAGTCTCATCTCCCACTGTTTCTTATCTAATCTGCAAAGTACCTCCAGTCTTGCTGAAATTTGCCTCTAGTAGACCATGTGCTCTGTCTTTGTCACTTTGCACAAGCTTCTCTTTTTTCCTGGGTTGCCTTTTCCTCCCTCTCCACACTCCCTGCCTGCCCCCTACTACTAGTAACCCCTGGCCTTCCTTTATGACTCAACACAGGCTTCAGGAGGCCTTTTCTGAGTGAGCATTTCTGGGTAAGATGTTACTTCTCTGTGGCATTTGTCACTGTCTAATTCATTATATATTTACTTGTCTTCCTCCCTGGAGCTCACAGACTCTTTTGCTCAGCACCCCCAGAGCTTGGCACTAGGAGAGACTCAATAAATGAGAGGCGAGTGACTGAATGGATCCAGCTTAATTACATGGGATGAACTGGCTGTTGTTCACTCTGCCTTTGGGGCTTGGTATCCACGTGGTCTCAGTGTTGGTCATATTTCAACCAGTGGGATTCTTGTCTTGAATGTGGGTGACTGAGGCTGGAGAGGTGGAAAAAGTGGCCTTGTTCTGTGGAATTGAGCCCATTCTCCTCAAGCACTAGAGTCTGTGTCAATGTCAAATCCACAGATGTGCACAAGGGACAGAAATCTCCCCTCTCCTTCCTGCCAGGGAAGGCTATTTCTTCCATTTCTGGCCTCAGTCCACTTCATCCACACTATTCTCTGGGGAAGTTTGGGGAAGGACCCACACTGTTTATGGGCCCTTTGTTTCCTGTGGTGAGAAGTGCTGGATGTGAAAAGCATCCGGGGTGCTCTCTGGCCGGGGCCACAAAACTCGGCCTGGAACCCAGTCTCTGAGTTCAGGGGTGCATCAGGTATTCCTCTGTCCCACATGCTACCTGCCCCCAACTCTGTTGTGAATTCCACTTGGCAGGATTGGAGCATCGGTCTTGTTCAGTGCTTGGTTCCCCAAGCACAGGGTCTCACAAGTGAACGCTTGGTACTTGGTGAATGAATGAAAATATGAAAGGTTCTGCTGTGTGTGTGTGTGCGTGTATGTGTGTGCGAGAGAGAGAGAGAGAGAGAATAAGAGAGAATGAGAGAAAGAGAGAGAGAGAGAGAGAGAGAGGACTGGATCGGCCACCAGGAGGTCTTGTTCCTTTTGTTAAAATATGTTGGTTCCAGAACTTCTCATTTTGGCTCAACTTTGGCCCCGCTTTAGGCTTGTTAAAAATTTTCTTAGAGTTGCGGTCTTGCTCTGTCACCCAGGCTGGAGTGCCGTGGTGCAATCACAGCTTACTGCAGCCTTTAACTCTTGGGCTCCAGCAATCCTCCCACCTCAGCCTCTCAAAGTGCTGGGATTACAGGCATGAGCCACTGCACCCAGCCTTGCTTTAGGCTTTTAAAAGATCTTTCTTGGATAGCTCAGGGCAGCTTCTTGGGTAGACCCCACAGCCCTGCCTCCCTTGGCCTCCTGGAGCACCTGTAGTGTGCCCAGCGTGTCTCTGCATGCTGGGAACTTTCCTGGTGTTAGTGCTGGAAGACCCGGATTCTGGGAAGCCCCTGTGTTTGGGATATGCTGAGAAGGATGATCACTCTGAGCACCTGCGGCCCGCACATCTCCTCAGGTCCACAATCTGCAGGAGCTCCGGCGAAGCGCCTCACTGGCCACCAAGGTCTTTATCCAGAGAGACTACAGCGATGGGACCATCTGTCAGTTCCAGACCAAATTCCCCCCAGAGCTGGACAGCCGGGTAAGGATGCCTTTTTCTACACTTGGAACCCAGGGCTGTGATGGAACTGAGGTTCTTATTGGAATGTATTTTTTTCTAGGATCATATGACACATAACATCATAGGACACATAACCTGTTCAGCCATTTCAAAAGGATGAATTTTAAAAAATCTAAAGGATGATTCTTAATATTGTCTTACTGTCTCCTCATAGAAGTTAGAGCTGAAGGGATCTCAGGAATTTTCTGGTCTGGCAGCTCTCAAGTTTCAGTTGCCTAAGAATGATGTAGAGAGCTTGTTAAACAAGTGGAAATTCCTGAGTCCTACTGGATGATACAGGTGTTGTCCAGTGGCGCTGATTCAGCTGTTGGACTGTGGCTCAGGAGTCTCCATTTATTAGCAGCTGTTCTTAACCTTGGCTGTACATTAGACGTTCCTGGGGAGCTTAAAAAATCCCGAGGCTCAGACTGCAGCCCAAACCAACTACATTAGACCCTCTAGGGGTGGGGCTCTGGAATCCGAATAGTTTTAAATCCTAATTTTAAAATGAATTTTAATCATGATTGTTTAAACTTTAATATTTATTTATTTATACTTTTGTGGGTACCTAGCAGGTGTATATATTTATGGGATACATGAGATACTTTGATACAGGCATGCCATGTGTAATAATCACATCAGGGTAAATGGAGTATCCATTACTTCAGACATTTATCTTATGTGTTACAAACAATCCAGTTATACCGTTTTAGTTATTTTAAAATGTACAATTAAATTATTATTGATTATAGTCACTCCGTTGTGCTATGAAATACCAGGTCTTTTTTTTTTTTTTTTCCCCTTGATGGAAATCCAGGATGGAGTGCAGCTCCCCGTAGCCTCTGTCTCCCAGCTAAGGTGATCTTCCTGCCTCGGCCTCCCAGGTAGCTGGGGTTACAGGTTCGTGCCACCACACCTGGCTAATTGTATTTTTAGTAGAGATGGGGTTTTGCCATGTTGCCCAGGCTGGTCTCAAACTCCTGGGCTCAAGTGATCCACCCTCCTTGGCCTTCCGAAGTGCTGGGATTACAGGTGTGAGCCACCATGCCTAGACCAAATGCCAGTTCTTAAACCTTATTTTTTAATGAGGAATTCCCAGGTGAATCAGAATCAAGTGGTTCATAGATTACACTGGGAGAATTGCTGGTCTTGTTCAGCTGGTCTTCTTCAGAAACAGTGCTGCTTCTCATCCTTGGCTGCACGTTAGAGGCACCTGGGAATTTGATAAAGGAACCTTGCAGGGCGTCAGCTTGGGTAGGGCAGGGCAGTGGTGATCTTTGCTGCTCTGACCTATCCTCCCTCTTCCCAGACCATTGACTCAGAATCTCCTGGCGGGGAAGACTTGGGCATCATAGGGTTTAAAGACTGCTCAGATAATTTAAGTGTGCAGCTGGAGCTGAGAACCATGAAGTCTTTGTTACTAAAACTGTGGCCTGTGGATCAACAATATCAACATTACCTGGGAGCTTGATAGAAATGCAGAATCTCGGGTCCCTCCCTGGATCTACTGAATCCGAATCTGGGTTTTAATCGATTCCTTGGGTTATTCAGATATGCATGAAATTTTGAGAAGCTCCACACTAGTCCATGCTTCTCATTTAGCAGAGGAAACCGAGGGCCAGAAAGAAGTGACTTATGGGAGTTAGTAAGTACCAGACGGGCTTAAGTGCCCTGCCTCTCTGCTTTTTCACAGGACTCTTATTTTCTTGCTGACACAATTGCATCTTTCATGAGTACAGATCAAACTAGATGCCTTCGTGATCACAGTCTTGCAGGAAAAGCTTAGAGACTTAAAGGAGGAACTGCAGGCTGCTTTTCCCTTCTCCCTGCCTCGGGCAAAGGGGAGAGCCGGATGCACCATCCCACAGTCTGCTGGGTGGCATAAAAGGCAGTCAGCCAAGGGCTCTGCCCACAGCCTCTGCCTCTAGACTCAGCTAGTTGGGTGACTCATGGACCTCAGGCTGCTGTGATGCATCAGCTGCTGAGTTTTGCTTCTGGTCCAGGGGTGTCTGCAGCTTTCATCCTAGGCTGCCCTACAGTGGGCCTGGGATTGCGGAAGCCAGAAGGCAGATCCCGACCTTTCATTCAGCAGCCCAGCAGATCTGAATGGGTTTGGGAAGTGGGGGCAGGGATGGTCTGTACGGATAGGACCCCGAGCCAGCTTTTGGAGAGGATGTGGGTCTCTTTCTCATCTTAGCATGCTTGTCCTGTAGAGCGGGCTGACCCCCAGGGTGGAGCAGCAGGGCTTGTGGCATGGACTAGATGGGCAGGATTTTCATAGGATTTTCTCTCTGAGTTCTCCCCAGGTCTGTGTGGGGGGGGGAAATCCTAAGCTTCTAACTATTCTTGGACGAAACTTTTGTCCTAGAGAGGCAGGGAGGTCCCTAAACTGTGTGATCAGCAGTTCTGGTCCTGCTGCATGAGTGGGGAAGAAGCTACTGTAAAGAATGTGAAAAATAGGGCTACGATGTTGACACTTTGACACCTGCTGAGTTTGGAGTGTGACCTTCCCGGCTGTCTGGTGTTACACAGTGAAGGGCACAGACTGGGGTCAGAGCTGTAACCTTGGACAAGTTCTCTTATCAATCACTACGTATTTATTGAGCACTTAGCATTCACTAAATATTTATTGAGTATGTATTAGGCTCTAGAGATACAGGAGTAAACTCATGGCATTTATTTTCTATTAGATGGTATAGAAAATAAAAAAGCAAGCAAATACAGTTGACCCTTGCACAACACGGGGTTAGGGGTGCCCATCCCCTGCACAGTCAAAAATCTGGATATAACCTTTGGCTTTCTAAAAACTTAACTACTAGTAGCCTACTGTTGACTGGGAGCCTTCTGATAACACAAACAGTTTATTAACACACATTTTGCATGTTATGTATATTATATGCTGTATTCTTATAATAAAGTAAGCTAGAGAAAAGAAAATGTTAAGGAAATCATAAGGAGAAGAAAATATATTGACTACTTATTAACTGGAAGTGGATCGTCAAAAAGGTCTTCATCCTCGTCATCTTCATATTGGGTAGGCTGAGGAAGAGGAGGAAGAGGACAGGTTGATCTTGCTTTCCCAGGGGTGGCAGAGGCAGAAGAAAATTCACATATACACGGACCCACACAGTTCAGACCCATGTTATTCCAGGGCCAACTGTAAATATACCTCGCTCAGGAGATAACAAATACTAGAAGAATAAGGGGAGGATGTCAGGGGGGTTGGGTGTGCTGGGGAGAGGTGAATGATTCTGGGCACAGGGGGAGGCTGTTGAATAAGGTGAGACCCGAGGGTGTTAAGGGTGTCATGGCAGCCTGCAGGGGAAAGTGTGGCAGCTGAGGAGACAGACACAAAGGGCCTGAGGCAATTTCAAGAAGCAGGTGTACTGAGTGAGGAGGAGAGGAGGAGAGGGGCCCAGGGGTAGCAGGGTCAGGCCATGGAGGGCCTAGCGGGCATTGTAAGGACTTCTTGGATTTTACTTGCAGAGAGATGGGAAGATTGTGGGAGTTCTTGATCACAGCTGTGACGTAATCTGACTTTAACAGGAAGTTAGGGCAGGAGCAGGGGCAGGGAGGCCGGTGAAGGGGCCAGAGACGGTGGCAGCTGGAACCACAGAGCAGTTCGTGGTCTGCGTGGTCTTAGGCCCACAGAGCAGTCCTCACATGTAAAATGGGGATGACCGTAGTACTTTTCTGATAGAATTGTTGTGAGGGTTAAATAAACGAGTGTGTTTCCTGGCACATATTAAGCACACAAAGTGCTTAATACATATTAGCTATTCCTGTTATGGATACGGGCAGGACAGCTTCTCAGGTGTCCAAACACACAGGGCTGTGGTGTTGTGGGTGACCTCGGAGCTAGATATGCCCCTTCCTGGTCTCACTGAAGCAGTCTCGTGCAATCCCATCCACACATGGACAGCCCCTATGAATTGAGTCCTGAGCTCTCTCACAGCCAGCAAGATGGGACGTGTCAAAATCACTAGAAGAGTTGTTCTGATCTTCTGCAGAAAACATCTGGGATATCATGGGAGTTTCCTGTTTCCAAGGAAGGACAAGCAGCCATTCTTATTCCCATTTTATAGATGAGGAAACTGAGGCCTAGATGGTTAAGCTGTAAGTTCAAGGTCACGCAGCCCGTTAGTTGATGGCCATGTCTGGACTGGCCCCCCAGTCTCCTGACTCCCAGGCCAGTGCTCTTTCTGCTCTGCCTGCAGCCTCTTTGGTCTTACCCGTGTGCCAATGTCGTCTCCCCCATCTACATGGCCCCACCATTGTCACCCCCAGCCCCACCTGTGACTGTGCGCACTCTAGGAAGGCTAACCACAGCCTGGCTCTGTCCCCCTCTCCCTCCAGATCGAGCGGCAGCTCTTTGAAGAGACTGTGAAGACCCTCAACGGCTTTTATGCAGAGGCTGAGAAGATTGGGGGCAGCTCCTATCTTGAGGGCTGCCTGGCCTGCGCCACGGCCTACTTCATCTTCCTCTGCATGGAGACCCACTACGAGAAGGTGGCCCCTCCCGCCCCACCGTGCGTCCCCTCCCTCAGGGCTGCCCGGCGGCACGCGCATCCTTGTCTGGCTCCTCTTTTTGCAGGTTCTCAAGAAGATTTCCCGCTACATCCAGGAGCAGAATGAGAAGATCTTTGCGCCTCGAGGCCTCCTACTCACAGACCCTGTGGAGCGTGGGATGAGGGTTGTATCCTTCCGGGCTGTTCTGTGTGAGGGCACAGGACTGCCACCCAGTAGAGATCCTGGTGAGGCTGCCAGGAAATGGGGCCACCTTAGGGGCCTCCACTCAGGTTTTCCCAGGATTCCCCACATCAGTGGTCCTCAGCCCTCCTCCGCCACCATAAGTTATTGGAGGCTTTGTGAGTTTCAGGGTTTGCACTTGTTGGGCTGCATGTAATCAGTGCTTAGAATATGCCAGCTATCATGTGAAGTGCTTTGAAAATATGAATTCATGTACTTCTTATAACAATCTTACCAGGTGGGTTGCTCTGATTATTCCCAGCAACCTGCTCAGAGTCGTGCAGCTGGTGAATGTGGGAGCCAGGAATTGCGCCCAGGCTCACCCTTAACTGCAAAGACCCCTCCAGGAATATGCAAATCACCACATTCATTGACAGGTCCTGGGTCTCATGCAGTCCTCATGGAATTTCCCGTGGCAGGTCCCATTGTCCTCCTTTCGCAGATGAGAGACGTGAGGTCTAGGATGAGGTGACTCCCCCAAGGTCTCAGTCCTGGTGAGAGGCTGGACAGGGGGTGGGGCGTGGTTCTGCCGACTCTACCTCCACTTGGAATAGTGTGATCTGGGTGTGCACACATCCCATCCCCCAGGCAGCAACAACACGAGTAGAATTGCTAAAAAATAAAGTTTACTGGAAAACTGAGGAGAAACAGAGTCAAAAAACCACAAACACTCAGAATCACGTGTTGACAAAGCCCAGTGAGAGGCACTTGTTTTTATTGAGCCATTGCTATGTGCCAGGTTTTGTGCTAAGTGCCTTACATACATTTCATCTAATCTCCACACTAACCCCTAGATTCTATTCTTAATCCCCATTTTGCAGATGCGATAATGGATGACTAACAAGTTAAGTGACTGGTGTAAGGTCACATAGTTTTGTGAGTGCCTGAGTCAGGACTTAAACTCAGGACACTAAAGTTCTCATACTTCCTGTGCAGTACCACCAGCTTCCTGGGCACATCTGTGTCCTAAGATATGGTCATTAGACCCACTGGAATGTAAGCTCCATCAGGGCAGCCACCCTGTCTGCTGTGATCACGGCTGTGTGCCCAGCACAGGGCCTGGCCTTACAAGTCTCCCTAATTGTTAGCTAAGTAATGTGCATGGATGGGCTTGGGGAGGGTCTAGCTCCCAGGCCTCTACATCCCTACTGTCTAGGCAGCAGCACAAGCCCACTTTCCCACTCCTCTGCCGGACTCCATCCACTGGTTCATGTCTGACCCCTGCTCAGCAGCTGGGCTCGCAATTCTCTTTGACCGTCGACCCCAGATTGAGATCTCCATCTACGAGGACCGGTGCAGCAGTGGCAGCTCCAGCAGCGGCAGCAGCAGTGGCAGTGGCAGCAGCAGCGGTGGGGGTGGTGGGGCTGGGGCCCGGTGACTGGCCGAGAGTCCCTGTAGGGAGGTGTATGGCCGGAGTGAGGGCCTCGCAGACCTGCGGCGGCTGCGCTACCAGAGCACCCGCTTCTGAGTCATTCTCTGGGCCCACCCTGCTGCTGCCCGGGGTGGGAGGGAGGGTGACGGGCCTCATATTTCCTGTGGGCCATCAACCTATGACCCCTATCCCTCACCCCCAGCTGGATCAGTCCATTTCCTGACCTGGGGGCTTTCCCTTCCTGATGGGGCTGGTCTGGGCCACACAGAGACAGATCTTCCTAGGAAGGCTGGGGTGGGGAGAACACAACCTAGGCGGCCCCTCTCTTCCACAGCCCCTCTCCCAACCCCACGAGAGGGGCCCAGGTCTGCCACATAGAGGACTCCCACACTGCATGACCCCTCATCCCCAAACCCATGTCCACCAGGACTCTCTCTCTTGGGCCTTGCGTCCTGTGGCTGTCTGCCAGTATCTGCTCCTTCTCATGCCCCTGCAGGGCCCCGGCCTGTCTATGATCCTGCCTCCACCAAATTGAAGGTGTGGGGAGATGAGTGCCGTGGTTGGGAGCTGTTCAGCCCACTCCTGACCTCTTCTAGACCTATGGGTTTCCTGGCCTGCAGCCAGAGCTGGAGGCCAGCTCGGCCTTGCCGGAAGCATCCAACTTTGAGACTTTGCAGGCTGCCAGGTGCTGGTTGGGGGACACACAGCCTGGGGCTCTGGGAGGTAATATGGGAGTCTGGAGAAACTTTGCAGAGACATAGCCACACGGGGCCTGAACCTCCTGAACTGGAGCCAGTTTCCTGAGATTAGAACCTGTATGTATGCACATGTGAATGTATGTGTGAGTGCACATGTGTGTAAGTGCAGTGTGCATAAATGTGTGAGTCTGCGTGTGTTAGCATGCCTGTGTGTGAGCACATGTGTGTGCACCAGTGCACAAATGTATGAATGTGGGTGCATGTGTAAGCACACCTGTGTGTGTATGAGTACATGGGCACACATGCGTGCACAAGTGTGCCTTTATATGAGTGTGAGTGCATGCATGTGCATGAGCACGTGTGCACAAGCATGTATGTATGATTGTTCGTGTGTATGAGTGTGTGTGTGTGTATGCAGGTGAGTGCATGTGTGTGTGAGTGTGTTTGTGTGTTCCCCTTGGCTGCTAGGCCAATGACTGCTTCTCTGCTTCCTGCTGTCTTCACTGCCTGAGGGTCCGTGACTTCTTCCCTGTGTGGGTCCAGCCTGGCCCTGTAAATAAATGTCCGAAGGCCCCTTGCCCTTCCCCTAGGGCTACCAGGGAACGTACTCTACCGCATATATTCTAGTGGAAGAGAAGCTGGGCTTCTAGGAGAGAAGAGCCAAACCTTGGTGGCCTTTGGTGCCCCTCTCAGCTCCCCATGACAAGACAACGGAGCTACAGACACTGTGTGTTCAGCCTTCCCCCGGGGGCTGGGGCTCTTTAAGGCTTGGTAGGTGAGGTTTCCGTGGACCTTCAAAGGTGCCAGCAGCCTGCAGGGGAAAGGCAAACTCCCTCCTTGCAAGGAAAGGAGATGTCCAGCCAGTGATGCCTGGCTTCCGAGGCCCAGAGGAGCAGGTGGGATGGGAGCAGCCCCTGGGGCTGGTGTCTGGAAGATGAAATGAAGGGGGCTGCCTACCTCAGTTGGCGGGAGGTGCTAGAAGTGGATGTGCAAGACCAGCCACTGCAGGTAGCTCTCTGGAACCAAAGAGAGGCCTGCTTTTCTACCAGACATGGGAGCAGCATGTGGGAAACAAGGGCCTACCCAGAGAGCAGAGAGAGTCCGCCTAGTCCTTGCAGCCTCAGGAAGTCTTGGGCCCACGTGAGTCCTGGTCCAAGGATCCCCCTGGAGAGCTGCAGTTCAGTGGGCTCCACTGCAGCCCCTGGCCACAGCCTATGTCCACCCTGGGCCCCTGTGGGGCTGGGCATTGTGTCCGACCTGTGCATCTCCCATGGGAGGGCTGGGCACAGGCAGTGCCATGTTCTTTTATTTTTTCTTTTTCCAATAAAAGAACTTGCCCAGCATGAGGCTCTGTGATGCTTTCTCTGCCCCATGACAATGGAGGGTCTGTTCTATGCCCCAGGACCACATGAGGGGATGCTCGGCTGCCTGAACTGGACCTGACGTGGGGAGCAGGATGAACCCTGTCTTTTTGGAGCTTGTAGTCTACTGGGGAGGCAAACACTTCAGCGCCTCTAATCTGGAATCTCTGGGGCACCCGTAGCCTTGGGTGGGGGAACAGGTTGGACTGAAAGCCAGGCCAAAAGTAATCAATGATATCAATAAATGCTCATTTCTTGAGCTCTTCCCCTGGGTTGGGTCCTGCTGGGAGCTGGATCACACAGGTCACTCAGTACTGAAGATGAGAAAGTAGCTGGATGATCACTTCTGGGCCTTTTGGCTAAGATCAGGTGTGGAGAAAGTAGCTGGATGTTGTAACCTAGCAGAGTTGTGTCTTGAATTTTATAATTTATTGAGCACCTACTATGTGCCGGATACTTGGCTAAAACCATACATTAGAGCTGGGAGGGGATTTAAAGATCACTTGAATCCTGTCACAGAGGTCCAGAGAGGGTGGGTGACTTGCCCCAGGCCACACAGCTGGTTGCTGATGACAGGGTCCAAGCTTGGAACCCAGGTCTCCTGACTCAGTGCCCACTCTGATACCACAGGGATGGCACCCAGATGGGAAGCTGCCCGAGGCTGCAGGGAGACTGGGGTCACACACTCAGGTCTGTTCCTGGAGAGGAGCTCATCAGACCTCCTCTTGGGTGGGGGCTGGGCAGTCCCCTCTGGGTGGTTCTCATGTTTGTTCTTACTCTGCTTAGCGCAGCTTGCTGCTTGCTTGAGCTGTGCGCAGCCTAGACTCACTCCCTCTGCTGGTACCTGGGCCGTGTGTGGGTTGCTGCAAGTGAGGGTGTTCTCTCACGTGAGGGCGGGTTCATTCTGTTTTCGGCTAGGAAGTTTGCTCTACCCCGAGGCCAGATTTGAACCCAAGCTCAGCTCTTCGAGAGAGGAGGTCCTGGGAAGGGGTGAGGATTTACTAAACGGGTAAAACCAAATCCAGATGCTTATCTGACTGACAGGCATTCGACCCTTCCATTTTCAAATGGTAATCATCATAATAAACAATAGTAGCTGACGTTTATTTAGCACTTCCTGTGTGCCCGGCACTAGGCTAAGACTCTATACATAATTAGTCATTCGATCCTCACAGCAACCCTCCATGGCATGGATTCTTATTTCCCATTTTACATATGGGGAAACTGAGGCTCATGGAAGTTAAGTAACTGGGAAGTTGCAGATCTTGGCTTCGAATCTAGGCAATCTGACTCCAAACTGCAGGGCAGAAGACAGATCCAGCCTCAAGAGACCCTTTAGCAGCTTGAGGGCCTCAGCCATCCTGGGATCAAGATCAGGCAGATTCCCAGGGAAGGACTTGGAGCTATGCCTGGGCTTTGAGGCAGGGCTGGCACCTCCACTTCCAGGACATCGCGGGCGTGTTCATGGGCTGTGCTTGCAGGCATGCGGGACCCAGAGGCAGCCCGGTGAAGGGGAGTGGGAACCTGACTCACTGTGGGCCTGGGGAGGTGTGGTTTCTCTCTGCCGGCTTAGTTACAGGCAGTGGCCTGTCTCTCTGCGGTCTGGCTGTAGCCGTGTCCCTGCAGCCACCTTGCCAGCCAGGGACACGCCCTGTCAAGACCCAGGAGCAGCTCCAGCCTCAGCCAAACTGTCCCAGGTCCCAAGTGAGGCCCCAGCCACCCAGGCATGCCCCAGGAAGCTCCTGCTGCACACGCTCCTCTCCCTGCGCCAGCACCCGCTGCCTGGCTTCCTTCCTTTGGCTGCACACGCTCCTCTCCCTGCGCCACCACCCGCTGCCTGGCTTCCTTCCTTTGGCTGCAGGCGGGCTGTGTGAAACCACAGGGTTTACAGAAGCTTGAGGTGCCATTGAGTGGCAGAATTGTGCACTGCACTCGGGGAACCAAAGGTGGAGGCAGAAAGAACTATGGCCGTTGTGACACATCCCCCACGGCTCCCCAGCTGGCAGCCACTGCCACTCGCAGAGACTTTTCTGCGGCCGGCTTCCAGAGGTGCAGGGCAAAGGTGGAGTCTGGTAACGTTCTCCCTAGGGCCAGCCCCTGGGCTGTCTTTACGGCACCAGTAGCCTGGGAAACTCCACATCCCTCTCCACACCTCTAGAAGGACTCACAATGAGGGGGGACCAGGCAGGAGGCATCACCACCTGGTTTGGGCTTTACTATTCACCCAGGGATAAGGCAAGGCAAACACCACTCCACATCAGATCTGAATTTGAGCTCTGGCTTCATGATATTAACACATAAAGACTCTTGGAGCCTCAGTTTCCCCAGTTGTAAAATAAGGAGACTAATACTTCACAGAGTTATTTAGACCCGAGGTGTTCAACCTTGGTGGCAATGAGTGTCACCCAGGAGCATGAAAAATGACCGATGCCTAATCTTATCCTCAGAGATTCTCATTTAATTATTTTGGGGGACAGCTTGGGTGTCAGGATTCTAAAGAGTTTCCCTGGTGATTCTAATGTGAAGGTAAGGCTGACAATCCCTGGTTTTGACAGTACCTATAGCCTATAAGCCTTTAATACACCTCTGAAAATGCCTGAGACCTGAATAAGAAGTTTATGGTTCTACAGAAGCAGTCAGACACAAAAATGAGTATGTACCGTGTGACTGCCCTTATAGGAAACTCAAAGACAGGCCAAACTAGCCTTTGATTGGGAGTCAGGATCAAGATTACCCTGGGTGGGAGGTAGCAAATGGATGGGGACCTGGGGGGCATCTGGGAGCTCAGGATGTTCTGTTTCTTGACCAGAGTGCCAGTTACACAGGGGTGCTCACTTCATGAGAATTCACCGAGCTGTACACTTAGGAGCTGCGTATTTGTCTATACCAGTGATATATTTCAATAAAATTCACCAAAAAAAGCCTATTGGCTACAACATAGGAAAAGAAAGGACAGACTTGAAATTAATGTTTTGTTAAATATCTGGAAATGTAACACATATGCCCAACAGACAACTGCAGCTCTATGTTACGTGTGTGTGTGTGTGTGTGTGTGTGTGTGAAAATGTAATGTCTGCCCTGCTGAGGGTGGGGCCTCTAAAAGGGAAGGTCTCTGATGCCTAAGAAAATCTGAAAACAGCCCAGGTTCACACCAGGAGTTCTTAACCTCGACCCGACTGCATTCATGTGCATATTATGTGCCGTTATCTGAGGAGAGAATCTACAGCTTTCAGCAGATTTTCAAAAGGGTATGCAACCCCCTAAAAAGGTTAAGAACAATTGGTTTTGAGAAGTCAGTGAGAAACTGGCCATGAATGTGCTTGGCATGAAAGAGGTGCTTGGTAATGTCGGTTTCTTTCTTTCCTTTCAGAGCCCAGCCTTTGGGGGTTTCCTCATGACCCTTCTCGGGAGACTTCTAGGAGGATTTATTCTCCTGGCAGTGCCAAGGGCAGCCTGCCCCAAGCTCACAGTTCTTCCTGCAAGAGGATGTTCAAAGGGCCTGTCATTTCAGCATCTGCTGGACAGCAGAACTTTGTGTGCAAGATCCTGGAGCTGCGTTGGGTCTTGAATCAGGGACAATGGAGGAAGTGGGAAGGTGTGAAGGGAGTCAGAGGGCTGTGCCAGCTGCCCCCCTTCCCACCTCCAGCAATTCACTTAACTTTCCTGAGTCTCAGCTTTGTCATTATGAGAATACATATATTTATAAATAATCATCTGTTTCTCCAATGTAAGATACTATTGTTATTGCAGAAGTGATACTAGGATCTCTTATACGATGGCCTCATGATATAGATTTATAGCAGGCTTCAGATTCTGGCATAGAATAAACAGATACGTATCCAAGGGTTCACTAATTCCCTAATAAATGCCAGGAACATTCATGTACATTATTATTCCATTTAATTCTCCAACACTGGGGTGTTGAAATCTTATTTTACAGATGAGGAAACTGATGTTCTAGGTGGTTAGGTAGCTTGACAAGGGCTAGTAAGTGTCAGAGCAAAGACTTGAACCTAAGTCTCTGACTCCAAATCCCACTCTCACTCTGCCACAAGAGTGAGATGTGGGAGATGAGAGACACTGTTCTACCTGGATTGACTCATAAAGATAGAAGACAGATTCCAGACCAGAGAGAAACTCGTGGGCAAATGTATCCCCAGAAAAATTAGCTTTGCAGGGGCATGAAGGTGCTAGTTATTTTAGAGTAATTCAAGTTATTGATTTCTGTAATGGAAAAGTGATTGGGAACCAGCTACCACCTGAGAACAGTGCTGAGTGAGTCCCCAAGAAGGGGGAAACGTTACACACAAGCTTACATACAGCTTACAAGACCTCAGAGATGGCAAGGGTCCTTTTCCCTGCTGCCCGCAATTAATCAGTACACTTCTCAAGGGCAGGGAGCCTGCCTTACTCACTCCCCCACCCTCACTCTCACCTCTCCCGGTCCTAAGTGCTTGTCACAGGGCCTGGCCCTGGCCAGGTGAATGGAAGATTCTGCCCATCTCAGGCTGGCAGGAAGAGGCGAGCATATACAGATGTGTCATCTGCAGACCTGTGGGGCAATGTGCCACTGAGAAGCAGCTCAGAACCATGCAGACAGGCAGTGGTCACTGAAGGATACAATTCACCTGCAAGTGTTCACCTTATAACTCAGTTAAAGGGTGGATGCAGTGACCCCAGGCCACCCCCTGAGCTGGGCAGCAACTCTCAGTGATGTTGCCCTGGCTGTGACATTGTGACTCTGCTCATGACCTCTAGCTATCCTGGGAGAGGAGGGGAGGAAGCGTGTGTCCCACCCCAGTCGGCCCTGCCTGACGCTCCCCAAACACCATTTCGAGGTGGGGAAATCCTTCTGGTCCTGAATGCTTTACCTGAGAGATCTGGGCCTCAGGCCCTAGAGAGTGAATTACTGTGAGTGAATCGCTGGCTGGCTGGCTGGCTGGCTGGCTAAGTGAATGGATACAGAGAAGATAGGTGTAGAGAGATGACGGACAGATGAGAGATGAGCGAGAGGCCTGCCTGGCTTCAGATGGATGCTGGCAGACCCTGGAGAGGCAGGTGAATGGATGGGTACCGATCGCCCCGGGCTCCCCAGTGCAGACCTAATACAGGGCTGGAGCTCTTCAAAGGGAAGATGCTGTGTTATCCCAGTCCCCACATGAACTCCACATTTGTAACTCTGAGTGATGGATGTGTCTTGTTGGGAAGAATCCTTATAGTCTAATATTGTCCCAGCTAATGGCTTATGGATTGTTGTAAAGTCAGGCATTGCTGGAAGTGAAACCAGGAGGTTAAAGGTCCTGGTACAGATTTTATGACAATATCTGCATTTCATCAGTCAGGCACTGCAGCAAGTACCTTATAGGCTCGATGAAGCCTCACAACTCTATGAGGATTTTATCACTGCCTCCATTGTGTGGATGAAAAAACTGAGGCTCAGAGATGGAAAAACTTCTTAAGGCCACTTCCGAATGCCTGGGTGGAGGGTCTGGCCTTCAAGTCCATTTGATCCCAGAGTTTCAGTGTGAAGGGAAAATTTTAAGGACAGGTGAAAGGGAGAGGGGAGGGCCATAGGATTTGTGCACCGCTCTAAGAAAAAACATGGCATTTTGGCACATGAGAGACTCCTTCTGCAGTAGGAAGAGGCGCTGAGACTTTCCAATGACTAGGTGCCCTGAGGGTAGCCCCAGGCTTCCTTCTCCCTCTCTTTCCTCTGTGTCAGCCTTCCAGGGCTCTCAACCTTGAGTCTGGGGACCTGAACTGCAGAGAGGGTATATGTCTGGCTCACTTTCCTTCCTTTGGCCTAAACTTGTCCTTCTGCCATGGTCCCCACAAGCAGTTGGGGAATGAGGATGTGCTTTTCTCCTATTCCAGGGGCTCTACAGCCAGGTCTGGGGTGGAGGGAGGGAAGTTAATCCTTAGATTTGTGGGGAGGGTGCTTTAATGACTCTAGGGGATGAGATCCTTCCTGGCTGCTCTGGGGCTGGCCATGAAGAACGAGAACCAGCTACCTTTAGCGGAGTTATTCTGGCCCCAGACTGCTTTCCTGCTGGCAGGCAGGCAGAGGGCATGAGGTTCTGGGCAGGACATTCTGGGAATGGGTGATACAGATTCTCCATCTGCCGCACCCTTGTCCTGATCCTGCCTCCCTCCTCACAGCTGAGCAGGCTCGTCTCTGCATTCGGGACCTCCATTCAGATCTGTATTTAATCCCAGCTGAGTTCTTTTTTTTTTGTTTGTTTTTTTGAGACGGAGTCTCGCTCTGTCGCCGGGGCTGGAGTGCAATGGCCGGATCTCAGCTCACTGCAAGCTCCGCCTCCCAGGTTTACGCCATTCTCCTGCCTCAGCCTCCCCGAGTAGCTGGGACTACAGGCGCCCGCCACCTCGCCCTGCTAGTTTTTGTTTTTGTATTTTTTTAGTAGAGACGGGGTTTCACCGTGTTAGCCAGGATGGTCTCGATCTCCTGACCTCGTGATCTGCCCGTCTCGGCCTCCCAAAGTGCTGGGATTACAGGCTTGAGCCACCGCGCCCGGCCAATCCCAGCTGAGTTCTAAGGTCCAAGTGTGGTTCTTCTGTTACTTGATGGGCACGTATCCTGACTCAGTTTCCATATCAGCAGAGCAGGAAGGACAAGCCCTGCCTCTCTTATTCTTGAACTTGTTCATATACTTGGGCTTCTGGAACACGTGGAGCTTTCTGGAGAAGGGTGCTAGGAGCAGCCTGGGGCTGAGCTCTTTTGAGGAGCAGCCGGCAGCCGGGCAGGGAAAGGGACCAGACCGGGGCGCAGATGCCTTGGGAAAGTCGTAGCTCCTTTTTGGGCCTTGGTTTTCACGTCTGAAAAGGGGAGGATGGGACTAGATGACTTCTCAGCTGTTCCTGGATTTAAAGCTGTAGGATTCTGTGATTGTTGAGGGCCAAATTCCCAGGTCAGCTCACTAGCTCCCGGTGACCTCCGCTCTGTGTGGCCCAGTCCATGCCATGCCCGCCCAGCTCAGTTCACCTTGTTGTATGACTATTCTCTCTGGGAATGGCACCGCATGAGAATTCAGCTGAACACAGCACAGCCCAGGCCCCTGGAAGGTTGGCTTTGCCCCTTATGGTCATTTGCCATCTTTTTCTGGTGAATCTGTCAGTTCCCTGGAGGTGGCCCCATCCTCCCCATCTCTCCCATCACAGGTGTCCCGGGTGGCAGCAGGGTGCACCAGGAAGCACAGGAGCTTTGGCACTGAATGGGCCCGGGGCTCCATCCTGAACATGGCTACTTAATAATAATTATATCTCTAATTTGTTGGGGACTTTCTATGTGCCAGGCACCATGTCAAGTCTAATATAATAACTTCATGAGGTATTATCCCCATCTTGCAGATGGGAAAACTGAGGTTCAGTGACACTTTACCTACTTTAAGTCTTTGCTCAATGCCTCTTTCTCAGGGAGCGCCACCCTCACCCCGCTATTAAAAATGGCATTCCACCTCCATCCTGGCCCTCCCAGATGGCCTTGATGTTACTCTTCTCCAGCCCTCCATAGCACATATCATGCTCCAACACGCTACAGACTTTCCTTATTCTGGGTATTGTTTAGTGCCTGCCACGTCTTGCTAGGGAAGGGACCTTTGTCAGTGTTGTTCACAGATATATATCCCAAGCCACTAGAACAACACCCAGCACACAGTAGGTGTTCAGTCACTGTACATCACATGAACAACTGGTTAAATAACTTCCTCAGTGTCAGTTACCTAGAGATTACACAGCATAAGGCTTAAGAACCCAGGTTTTGGAGCCAGTCATGAGTTTGAATTACAGCTCTTGCCACTTTAGCTAGCTATATGACTTTGCATAATTTACTGTTTCTGAGCCTCAGTTTCTTGGGTAATAAAATAGACTAATAACATTTATATTCTGGGATGGGTGTGAGGATTCATGGAGACATGGATGTAAAGTTCTTGGCATACGGCAGGCATTGCATAAATGTTAGCTGCTTTCCTGGAGGATGTTTTTCTTCTCTCTTGCATCTCATTTTCCCTCTGGTGGCCTATTTTTTGACCACTTCACTGTCAACAGTAGTTCCTTGGAGGACAAGTCACCGTGGGAGGGGTTGGCATCATCTGTGGTGTTAACCAGCCCATGTTCTTTTGCCTTCCTTCCAGGATGTGCCTGTTGCTACGGAGACACAACAGCAACCCCTGGCAGGTTCCTGGCCCCTGTGGCTGGGATTCTGGCCTCAGAGAAGGCTGGCCTTGGGGACAGGGAGGCAGGGAGGGGCTCGGTTTGCCTTCTGGGCTGGAAGTCTGGGTGGAGGTATCAGCCTGGAATCTGTTGGAAGAACTTTGCTGGCTCCCTGCAAAAATGAAATGCTCATCTTCCTGTCTCCATGGGGCTCTTGGAGTCTGGAGCGGAGTTCCTGCTTGGGCTGAGGTCCAGTGGCACTGGTCTGGGTGTGATGCCCAGACCCTAGGAGGGGGCCATAGCAGCCAGAGTGACATGTAATCAAACTCCTGGCCCTCAGAATGGCACCTTCCCAGAGTAGGGTTGGCAACCATGTAGATGCTTAAAGAGGCCTGGTGGATGGTTTACCATTCTGCCTCAGCGAAGGCTGGCCGAGCCCGCCTGGCGAGGGTACTCTCGACATGAGTGAGCACTGCCACCTCTTCTTGTAGACTTGAACGTGACCGTGGGGAGGACTGTTTCAGATCACTGGGCCTCCAGGGGCTCCATTTTCCCCTTCCCAATCTTGCTCTTGATCCTGGGCAGCATGAGTGACTGTGGCTTTTGCTTAAACCAATTCACCATCCCAAATGAAGAAGGGAGTGGTAGTTGAGAGTGCCAGCAGGCAGCCAGACTCCTGGGATCCAATCCTGCCTTCATCTGTCCGGGCTATGTGACCCTGCACAAACCATTTAGCTTATCTGTAAACCTGGGATAATTACAGCACCTTCCTCTTGAGATTATTGTGAGGATTAGACGAGTTGATTATTGTGAAGACTTTAGATTCAACCCAGACACGTCGAGCCCACTAAATGTAAGCTATCATTGTCATTTTAAGGTGTACGTGCCTGTGAAGAGGGAGTTCTTGAGCAGAATAAAAATGGTATTATTCTTATTATTTGGTTTCTCTTGAAAAATGGGGAGTTGTGGCAGCAGTGGCCCACCTTCCTGCTGGAGTGAGTTGCGGCTGCCTGGTGCAGGCAGGTGGGGGACCAGCTCCTCCATTTGCATAATCCCTTCCGGGTCCATTTCATTACTTGACTGCCCCTAAAGGCATTTGCTATTTTTGTTACAAATTAAAGTGTAGCACAAGCCAACAAAGATGTCAGGAGCCCGGGTGGGGCTACGGGACAAGGAAAAGACAGACTTATCTGCACAGGAGGGGACGGAACGGTTTGGGCTCCCACGGGTCTCAGAGAAAGAGATTAGAAGAAAGAGGGGAACGGGAATGCTGAGCCTGGGTAGATTGGGGGTGGCTTTGCACCCACAAATCTGTGCCTGGTATAGCACAGACCAGTAGATGCATTGAATTTGAGGCACCTGCTCAAAAAGCCTGTACTGCTACGTCAATGGGGAGAAGCTCTGTATTTTTTTTTGGCGGTGAGGAGCAGGTAACGTTGAGTGGGTTCACTATCCACCTGTCCTCTGTATCTTTCAGCCTTGTATCTCTTGCAACACAAGCATCTTGGGGGCAGGGGATTTGTCCACCTCATTAGAGGGTCCCTATCACATTCCTCATGGGAGGAACCTAGTGCTTGTCATACAGGATATTCTCAGTAAATGCTTGCTGAATGAATATGTAAATGAATGAATGCAGAGAGCTTGCTTTCTGGTATAGCAACTGAGAATTCAGTTTGACGTTTTAGACAGCCCTTTGGTGTCCCACTTCTATCCCATGCACTTGGCTCCTCTATCTGGCTGGAGGGAAGGCAGTGTGTAGGGGTGGCAACCACATTACCTTCACTTACCATTACATACCTAGAGCCTAGCTCAGTACCTGGCACATAATAGGTGCTCAACGAGGCCGGGCGCGGTGGCTCAAGCCTGTAATCCCAGCACTTTGGGAGGCCGAGACGGGTGGATCACGAGGTCAGGAGATCAAGACCATCCTGGCTAACACGGTGAAACCCCGTCTCTACTAAAAAAATACCAAAAATTAGTCGGGCGATGTGGCGGGCGCCTGTAATCCCAGCTACTCGGGAGGCTGAGGCGAGAGAATGGCGTAAACCCGGGAGGCGGAGCTTGCAGTGAGCTGAGATCCGGCCACTGCACTCTAGCCTGGGCGACAGACTCCGTCTCAAAAAAAAAAAAAGGTGCTCAACGAATATTACTTTCACTTACCATCGTACGCCTAGAGCCTAGCTCAGTACTGGGCACATAGTAGGGGCTCAACAAATATTACTTTCACTTACCATTGTGTGCCTAGAGCCTAGCTCAGCACCTGCACGTAGCAGGGGATCAACAATATTACTTTCACTTACCATTGTGTGCCTAGAGCCTAGCTCAGCACCTGCACGTAGCAGGGGATCAACAAATATTACTTTCATTTACCACTGTTACCTTCACTTACCATTGTATGCCTAGAGCCTAGCCAAATATTTGGCACATTGTAGGTGCTCAATCCGTATTTGTTGAACTCATGAATGAATCAAATGGAAGCCTTATCCTGGAGTCTGAGTGCTGTAGTGGTGCTCTTATCAGCTGTGGGAACTTAGAACTCCTCTTTGCAACTCATTGGACCCCACTCACCCAACACGGTCACATGACACAGACATACTCTGTTATATAAAACTCAATGTAAAGGCATTCATGATCACTTATAAGGCATCATCTGAAGTCTGCTGTCACCCTGAACCCCCAATGTCCTTGGCAGGCTGTCTCTGTAGTTGTCTTGTCCCTTATTTCTTGTGCTGTTGTGTATGGACAGTCAATGGGCACTGTTATCTTGTCATTTACCACTGCATTTGGAACCATTCCTCTGTGGGTTTTGGGTTTTACTTATCTCGCTATCTTAGATACACTTTGTTCATTTTTTAAAAGGCAGCAGCAGCTTCCAGAAGGACTAAGGAATAGTCTGAACAGTGACAGAGCCGCCTGTTACCCCTCTGACAAGATGGTGTGGTGGGAAAGGGCTCCAGCCCTGGCCTGGGGAGCAGTGGGCTCCATGACCTTGGGCGCAGTGACCTTGAACACTTCAGCTCTCTGAGCCTCATCTCTGGAGCCCTTTCAGATCTTTAATTCTACGTCAATACACAGGAATGGGCTTTCTAGAAGTGGAATGATTTTTAAATTGGTGTCTGCTTTTCAGAGAAATTGTAGCTGTTTTCATTTAAAAACTTTTCATTTACGCTCCTGTTCTGAGTGTAAAAACAGCACTAGCTACAAGGAATTCATATTTTGTGATTTATTAGGAGTATTACTATGATATCAGAAAATTGGCAGGGTTCTTTGTTTGTTTGTTTGTTAAATATGTTTTTTAAAGGGTTCCTGTATTCTTAAGTGTAATTTTATTATATCCTGGGATGACTTTTTTTCCCTATGAAGAATAGATCTATGTTTTACAACAAGCCTTCACTACCGAGGCTGGTCGTGAGCATATTCTATGGTGTTACATCATTCCCAAAGGGTGTTCTGGCTACAGGAGTGTTCTATTTTCCAAGCAGATTGCAGAGACCAAGCAGCAAGGTTCTTTCTAGAAATCAGAGTAAACTGAGATGAGCCATGCCTATGTCCAGCCAGACACTGAGGAGTCTTAGAAAGGAAAGGCCCTTAGGGATATACCAGCCCAACTCTCTTGTCATCTACATTAGGGAAACTGAGGCCCAGCATGGAGAAGTGACTTCCTGTAGGTAAAAGGCCCAGAGTACACACTCCATTTCTGCCCCTCACTCATCACACATCCTTCACTTGGCCCAAACCCTGGTCCCCCAAATGTGAACAGTGTTATACACAACCAGCCAGTGCTGGTGCCTGAGGGTGATACCTGCTTTGTGTTATGATCTGCTTTCAAAGCATCCCATGGTGGAAGGGCTGCTCCTAATTCAGCATTCCAATCAGTTCTACTTGCCCCAGACCCTTTTTATCACCAGCTTGGCACTAATATCTAGTAGAGAGTTTATTGGCATAATTTCTTCATAAAAGAGGCTGGAAGGCTTAGCAAGTTCAAATGATAACATTTTTATCAAGAGTCCCAAAGGACCACCCTTTTCCTTCCCATCACCACCACCAACACCAATAAGGCTTTCTCTAGCACAGGAAGTCAGGGGCAAAAAGCAGAAACAGCACAGGCCAAATCAGCAGGCACATGGTACATTATCAGATCAACCAGCAAGCAACCACCTGAGAGCCATCTTTGTTAAGGGCAAAATAAGGAGCTCATGAGACACTGGAGGATACAAGACTATCTTGATTCTTCTGAAGGAGTGAGGGAGGCTGGATGGGGTAATGGGGAGACTTTCCTTTCTGTTTTCTCAGAAAACATGCAAAGAAAGTCTTCACAAACAACTAAGGTTGCGTCAGTATCCCAACCTTCCCTTTTCAAAGATGGCCACCCCTGTTGTCCATTCAGAGGGAGCACACAGCAGAATCTACTGGGCGTGGAGAGAGAGACAGGCAGCAGGAGAGAGATTTAGTTTTCCACAAAGGCTGTTAGTTTTGTTTTGTTTTTTTCCTTTATTGATGGGATTTAAAGTGCATATAACTGAAGGCAAAGTCCAAGGCCTAGAGAAAGATATGAGGCCCGAGAGAGAGGCTCAGAGATTCTAAAGGCGGCAGAAGAATACCCACCTAAAAAGGCCACTTGAGCTGCAAAACGGACAGGACAGGGAGATAGAAAATGGGAAAAAGAGAAAGGGGGTGGGGATGGGGTGGGGGTGGAGGAAGGAGTTTGGGAAGAAGAAATTACCAGTTTAGAAATTCAGCCAAAGATGAGTAGTAGGAGTTAGTTTATATCCCAGCTATGAAAATATGGGCTGACCTCAAGGTAGGAACAGTTGTTTTAGGAAAGGTAAGAAGAATGATAGCCTCAGGCCAGGACACAGCATCCCCTGGCCCTTCAGGTGATGGTAGAAGTGATGGGGCTTCTCCAAGCCTCTGTCATGGTCTTCCCTGGAGACCCAATGTGGGTCAAAGGAGACTCTATCCAGCCAGGAGAAGGAAGGGGTTGGGGACCTTGATCTGGGGGCCTACCCAGAGCTCCCCAGTGGAAGGCAACTTCCCTTTGCTACTGGACTATGGCTGGGGCCCCACTCACCCACACAGGCTGTGCCATCCTCGTTGGGCTCGTAGCCCCGACTGCACCTCTTGTTGGTCCGGCACCTGTAGCTTCCATAGGTGTTGACACATACGGGCTTGTCTCGAGGGCACACGAATGGGAACTGGATGCATTCATTGGTGTCTGCAAGGCGAGGGGAACCACTCACCATGAAGGTGTGGGGCAGCAAGTCCCAGCCCAGGCTCTGCCTGCCCATACATTATCTGGCTTTGGGAAAGTGCCTTCCTCGCAGAGCTCCAGTTTCCCTGCTTCAATTCCCTTGGCTGGCTCCTCCTGTACTTGGTCTCTATATGCTGGGGGGCACTCAGGCTTGGTCGTGGGTCCTCTCTTCTATCTACCACAATCGTTCTAGGTGATCTCTTCATGCATGGATGATTCCAAAAGTTCTATCTCCAGTCGCAGCCTCTTCCTGTAGCTCCAGATTCACGAATACAATAACCCATGACCTACTTGACAGCTCCGCTTGGATGTCTAAGATGCACCTCGTGCTTAATATGTCCAAAATAGAACTCCAGATTCTGCCCTGCCCTTAAACCTCTCTTGCCCTCTATTCTGTCTTCTCTAGCTCAATCATTACCCCCATCATCTATCAGCTGCTCAAGGAGAAATCAGAGCGACCCCGATTGCTTCGCCTTTCTTGCGCCCTGTGCGATTTCACAGCAGAGCCTGTCCACTCTTCCCCACAGTCCACCAGTCCACCTCTCTCTGTCAACTCTTTCTCATTCCTCTGCCACCACCCAATTTCCTGCCATCATGACCTCTTGCCTGGACTTCTGCAGCTGCCTCCACACAGAATACCTGGCTTCCCCTCTTCCCTTCAATTCACTCTGCAATTCAGCAGCTGAAGTGAGCCTTTAAAAACATGAATCACATCATATCACTCTCTAGTTTAGCTTCTAAGGCCACTAAGAGCAAAATTCAGACTCCCTACAGGGGCCTTATGGACTCTCCATCATCTCCAGGCCATACTGGCCTCCCTCCTTCTCCTTCGACACATGAAGCCTTTGTCTTGCCTCCTGCTTTTCACTCCTGCCTTTCCCTCAGCTCTTTCTGGGCCTGGATCCTTCTCATCCTTCAGGTCTCAGTTCAAAGTCTTTCTCCCGAGGCCCTCCCTGACCACTCTGTCTGGAATAGTCTCCAGGGAGCACCTTGCTCAGAGGGTTCTGAAATCATCTTGTCCAGCTGTGTGGTTTGTCTCCCTCTACTAGAATGGATGCCCCTCTTGTGGAGGCTGGGGTGGGCGTGGCACTTGGCCCCAGCTCCCAGCATGACACTTGCTGTGTATGAGGCACATAACTGCCTGTTGGGTGATGAAAAGGAAGAGGAGGCTTATCTCAAAGGGTCCTTCCAGCAGGCAGAGAAGACACTGGAATTTCTGTGCACCTGCACTGTGTGTTTGGAGTGGGGCCAGGTGGGGATGTGGAGAGCATAGGGGAGTCATTTCCTCCTCCAGCCACCCTTGGCACCACTGCTCCTTCGCGTCCCAACCTGTGCTCCTTTGTCCAGACAGTGCCTGCCACCAGAACCCTGTCTCCCCTCTCTGTGACTGCCAAACTCCTCCTCATTCCTCAGGGCCCAGGCTTGGACCTCACTTTCTCTAGGGCACCTTCTAGGACCCTCCCTATGCTGGTTTAGGGCCCCTGCTTTGTAGTCTCCAAGCCCCTGCCCTCCCCCATCTGGGCCCTGATCACACTGTGTGGTTGTCAGCTGTTTACTTGTGTGGCTCTCCATTGGCTTTTAGCTCCTGAGAGTGGTATCTGTCTTGTTTACTCCTGTATCTCAGTAGCAAAGGGCTAATGAGCGGCTGCAGAGTAGACTTGGGAAGAATGCTGGATGAGGGTTCAAGGAAGGAGGGATCCTTGGCCGGATCCCTCATTGCTGGTCACTGGGATGGGAAGTCTCCTGGACACTGAACTTCTAGGCTGCCCCTTCCCATTCCAGGCCTTTGGGGACTTTCAGAAGGTTCTTGGACCCTCAAGGAGCTGCCATCCTGGTAGTGCTGCAGCTACCTGCCTGCCCGAGTACTGCACCAGGCTGCAGTCTCCCTTCCACAATGTGACCACACTCCATACACTATTTTACCCCAATGCCTTGGCAATGCCCACCCTTGCCTGCCAGTCCCCTTGCTTGCTGCTCCACATGGACTTGCTGGCCATGGCATGTGGCTATTCCCCCTATGCCAGGGTGGTGGTGTGTCTCCTTCCCATGTGCACTTTCTCGGTACTCATGGCAGGGAAACGCTGCCAGTTCCCAGAACTGTAGTGATTCAGCCTGTGGGTCATTAATATCACTCCCACTCTGGTGAGTCATGTGGTGGTTGTCTTGGCATATGGAGTCCCAGGACAAACAACACCCTCCCCTGTCCTCCTTTCTACCCCTTGCTTGTACCCTGGACCTTGCCATGAGTCAGGCGGGCGTTCCCCAGGGAGATTCCGGCCTCCGCCCCATGCCCTGGTGACTGAAGGCAACTCACCCATGCAATGGCCATTTTCCTGCTGGGAGAATCCTTGGCCGCACTGCAAGGTGGGCAGAAACAGAGACATGAGTGAGTTGAGAAGGTCCCATCCCAGGTTCCCTCGTAGTCATGGCCACAGAGCAGCTGTTGCCCTAACCACAGTGTGAGGCATGCTTTGGGCCTGGGGGGAGCCCCCTCCCTTGTAAGACCCTTCCTTTGTGCTGAGAACAGAAGCCTGGCAGGGAGGCCACGAATGGATACAGTTCAGACGCTTGCTCATTTCCCTGTGCAGGGGATCCACGTGCCTGAGATGGGATGCCTAGCAGAACCTGTCCCTCCTGTAGCATAGCCTTGAGGCTGAAGTTGGGTCTGTCAGGGCAAAGAGTAATGAGGGCTGGGAGATGCTTTTTGAAGTGTCTGCTCACTGCCGACACGCACTTCTCCAAGAACCTCCCCTCACGTGGGTGGGTGCCTGCAGCCATGCTTGTGTTCCGTCTCTCTGGCCAGGGCTGACGGGCGGACATCCTAGCAGGAGGGAAGACTCAAGGCTTTGCAGCAAGAATTTGAACAAATGGACTCAAGACTTGAGAGTTCGGAGCTGGTCCTGCCAGGCTGTGGAGGCTCTACCATGCCCATATGGGGGTCTCAGAGACAGCAGCCTGGGGTGGGGCAGGGGACTCAAAATGTAACACACTTGGCACAAAATGTCAATCTACCATACTGATGAATGAGGTGGGTGTATGGGGATTGTTGGGGAAGAGGGGCCCCTCTCCTCCCAAAGCCAGTGCACGGACAAAGGTCCTTGAGCTCCTAGGGCTGAGGCCATCAAGCTGCCAGTTTCCACTCATCCTGAGCTTCCCTGAGTTTTGTGAGTGATCCTCCTTATAAGTCCCCTTTATTTGTGTGAGTTTCGATGGGTTACTGTTACTCGCCACCAAGTGAACCCCATCAGAGTTGGAATGACACTGCTGACATGGGTCCAGAGCTGCTCCTCAAAGAGACCCCAGAAGCCCTGCTGCAGGCTCTGAGCACCATCTTAGGGCAACAGGAGGTCTCGTCAGAGACTTGGAAAGAACCAGGAGGGCAGCAGGAGACCTGGGGTCATTTTTTAACTCTGCTCACAACTGACTGTGCAGCCTAGGTGGGCCTTGGTGGGTTTCCTCTCTTAACTTCGGTTTTCTTCCTCTGTAAAACTGGTGCAAAAATGCTTGCCCTGCCAATACAGCAGGGATTCTTTGAGGAGCAGAAAAGATGTGGGTGTGATAGTGTTGTGCAAACTACAAATGGAGGGATCAGTATGAGGCCTTCGCTTTGCCAAGAAGATTTCCATCACTCTAGAGGCTGAGTTTGCAGATTCCTGGGAACCCAGCTTCAGCCCATGGGGTTGTGGGTGGTGCCCACTTTTCTGGCTATGAGGCCCAGATGCCTTTGCCCACCTCCAGTGGGGCTGGGTTCTGAAGTGTGTCCTCATCCCGGGGGTAGGGGATCTCCAGCACCGAGTTCATCTCCCTGCTGGCCACGTTCCGGCTCACCATCTTGCCATCTGGCCATGTCACCTCCACACTGCCGGCTTCATCCTTCCCTGAGGGATGGAAGGAGAGCGCATCAGCAGCAGAGGAGAGCAGGAGGCTCTCAGAGGAAGCATCAGCATCAATGAATTCATCCATTGAATAAAAGCATGAATTAAGCACTGTTCTAAGTGCTAAGGAAATGGTGAACGAGACAGATTTGAGGTCCCTCCTCTCTGGAACAATGCTGTCCAATATACCTGTCTGTCTGCAAGGACAGAAATGTTCTGCATCTATGCCGTCCAGTACGGTAGCCACTGGTCACATGTGGCTGTTGAGCACTTGAAGTGGGACTTGTGTTGACTGAGGAGGTGAATTTTCAATTTTATTTAACTTTAATTAATTTAAATTTAATAGCCACACATGGCTGGTGGCTGTCATGTTGGATAGTGCAGCTCTCGAACTCACGTTCTAGCGGAGAGGCTAAGCATCAGGAGGCTGTACTAGAGGACACGGTAAGGCCTGTGATAAGCAGGTTGTCTTTGGAGTCTGGGGTTCAAATCTTGGCTCTACCCCTTACCTGGTATGTTGGAAAGGGCATGGCGGGAAGTGGGTGGGAGACCTGGGGACAAATCTCAGCTTTGCAGCTAACTGGCTTTGTCATCCCAGGAATGCTTCTTGTATTTCTATTTATTGAGCTCTGCTAAGGGCCGGGCTCTCTCTTGTCACTGGGGATGCCCCTGTTCTCATGGAGTTCCTGCTCCAATTGGGGAGACAAGCAAACACATGAACAAATAAATCATGTCAGATATTGACAAAAGCAGGGCAAGTAGGTAAGGAGGAGCTGGGGGTTGCCAGGGCCTTGTCTAGTCAGGTGGTCAGGGGCAGCCTCTTAGGGAGGGGGCATTTGCACTGAGCTCCACATAAAAACTTGGAAAAAGAGCTGGGCATGGTGGCTCATGCCTGGAATCCCAGCTACTCAGGAGGATGAGGCAGAAGGATCGCCTGAGCCCAGGACTTCAAGGCCAACCTGGGCAACATAGTGAGACCCTGCTTCTGAAAAAAACAAAAAACAACAACAACAACAACAACAAAAACAAACAAACAACAACTTAGAAAGATGGAGTGATAAACAGCTGGCAGGTGGAGGACAGGGGAGAAAGACCATTCTACAAATCTAAGATGCTTACAGAAGATGTTGGGAAGCTCAGAGATATTCACAGTGAATCCATTTGCACACACCCCTAAAGCAACGTGCTACATCATTGGTGGAAAGCAGACTGGAAAGATTTGTCAGATGTTTAGGCACTGTCAAAGCCAGCCCCAGCTCCCCGCATAAGGAAACAGGCCTGCCACTGTGGCAAGGTCAGGCTAATGGTGATGGATGGGGGTGGGGAGGAGGCGGGGGTGGGCCTCACCTTCCGGGAGAGGCTGCTCTCAGGTCAGCCCCTGGGAAGGATTGCTGTGCCCAGCACAGACAGGGGGAGCGCACAGCCCACTCTATCACCCATGGGGCTGAGCAGATGTGGGGACACGGGGTCCTGCAGGGGGCCTCGAAATCAACACACTCCCCCAAACACCATTCCTGGGTTAAATAATATATCACCCACATATATGCACTATTATTTTTCCTAACATATGTAGATAGTGTTAGAAAACAAATTAAACTTAAAATTGCTGTTGAATGTATATTCACTTTTGGTCATTGCTATCCACCAATGGATTTTACAACGATAGCTACTATGGGGTGGACGGTAGTTGGCAAAATATCTTGATGTATAAAGGGGGTTTCCATATTTTAGATAAGGGTGTTTGGAGGCTACATGCAGACTTGGAGGAGAATCTTTGTGTAGACTTCTGGTAGAGACCACTGTGGGGCATGGAGGAAGGGAGCCAGGTGCTGGGGGGGAGGGCCCATGATGAGGGGGTTCCAGAGGGAGTTACGCCTTGCGAGCCACAACCCCCAGCTTCTAGATCCTTCCCATGTTTGGTCTCCTGTTGCTCTCCCACCCTGGCCTCCAGGGGAGTCTCACTGGAACGTCCCATCCTTGCTGCTGCCATGCTGTGAGTCTATGAGGGCCAGGGCCAGAGCTACGCTCTGAAGTGTCCATGGAGAAGCAGCCCCTGCCCTCATGGGCTCGGCAGGCAGCAGCCACAGAGACGCTCGGAGACAGAGGCTCGTCCTCACACACTGAGTTCCTCTCCCACACAGCTCAGTTGCTCTTTGCACAGAGAAATCCTCTCCTTCCGGGTCCAACCTTACTGTTCTGGGTTTTGCTTTATCAAGCAAGGAATTATTTCTCATCAATCCCTCAATCTACAAGAATCCCTTCTGCAGAAGAGGGGTAAAAAATGGGACTGGGGAGTGCCAACTACAGATTTTCTTTTCTTTCTTTCTTTTTTTTTTTTTTTCCAGATGGTGTCTCACTCTGTCACCCAGGCTGGAGTGCGGTGGTGGGATCTCAGCTCACTGCAACCTTCCCCTCCCAGGTTTCAGCGATTCTCCTGCCTTAGCCTCCTGAGTAGCTGGGATTACAGGCATGTACCACCGCACCTGGCTAATTTTTGTATTTTTAGTACAGACGGGGTTTCGCCATGTTGGCCAGGCTGGTCTCAAACTCCTGACCTCAAGTGATCCATCCACCTCAGTGTTGGGATTACAAGCGTGACCCATCACACCTGGCCAGATTTTTTTTTTTTTTTTCTAATTTGAAGTAGAATCTTGAGGCGCGAGAGATTTGGCATTTTCAGGGTGTGCAGTTCCCAAATTAAGTGGCACATATAAAAGGTAAATATTTGCCGTTAAAAGGAGACAAAGAACAGCAAATGTTTCTTACCTAAGACTGCAGAACAACTACATGAATATGTTTTCCAGCCTGACTGAAGGGCCACAAAGGACTCAAAAGAGTCGCGGAATATTCACAGACAGTCACAGATTTGCCTGTGGTACTTGCCGCACTTAGTTTTTTTTTGTTTTGTTTTGTTTTCTGTTTTTATTTTGAGATGGAGTTTTGCTCTTGTTGCCCAGGCTGGATTGCAGTGGCGGGATCTCAGTTCACCACAACCTCCACCTCCCAGGTTCAAACAATTCTCCTGCCTAGGCCTTCCCAAGTAGCTGGGATTACAGGTATGCGCCACCATGCCTGGCTAACTTTGTATTTTTAGTAGAGACAGGGTTTCTCCATGTTGGTTAGTCTGGTCTCGAACTCCCGACCTCAGGTGATCCACCCGCCTCGGCCTCCCAAAGTGCTGGGATTACAGGTGTGAGCCACCACGCCCAACGGGAGTTAGTTTTGAGTTCTGCTTCAGCAGCTTCCTCTAGACCCAGACGTGGTGCAGGGGGCCTGGGACTATGAGATAAGCAGACCTCAGAAAGCACAACCAGCAGGACTCCCTCCTCTGCTGCTGTTTTTTGCTAACTTGGGCATCCTCTCTGGGCCTCAGTTTCTTCATCTATAAGATGGGGGTGCTGGCCGACAGCCTTACCACTCCTGGGAAGCAGAGCCTTTCTACCCTGGAGCAGGAGTCCTGCCCCGCCGTTAATCATTCACCTCAGCGTCCCTGGCACCATCAGCTCTTGGACATGGGGTCTCCCTACAGTTTCCAAAGGGCTTTCTGGTGTTGGTAACAACAGTGAACACTGACAACATGCTCCAAGCTGTACCAACTGCTTTATGATGCTAACGCATTAAAACTTTACATCTCCACGAGGAAGGTGCCAGTGTTATCATTTCTGTCTTAGAGACGAGAAGGCGGAGCCATGGAGAGGTGCAGTGAATCGCCCAGTTGCCCAGCAGAGGTCCGACAGATCCCAGAGCCGGTATCTACTGTGCCCCGGTTACACTGCCCACCCTATCCCACGCCCAGCAGCCACCATATACCAAGCTTTGTGCAGGGATTTGGGATTCAACAGAGAATGAGACAGACCCAGGCCCCATTCTCATGATTCCCATGGGAGCAACGAATGCAAGTGATTATATTATAAGCTGGGAAAGTGCCACAACAGCAGTGCTACCATGTGGTGAGAGAGGTGGGTCATTTCATTTGGGCATTGCAGGAGGAGTAAGAGTTTGTGAGGCGGAGAAGGCAAGGAAGGAGCATTCCAGGGAAAGGATACAGTGTGGGCAAAGGTACAGCGGCATCCAAGGGTAAGTTGTAGCTGAAGGTCAGGAAGAAGTTCAGAGCGGGAAAGAGTGTCAGAATGTGTATCAGGTGGGAATGTGTATCAGAGGAGGCTGGGGAGGGGCTTCAGAGCCTTCACACTTACGAGGTGGGTATTTTATCCCCATTCTCCAGATGTCGACATTGAGGCTTGACAAGGTGAAGTGACTTGCAAGTGTCTGAGCTAGGACCGGAAACCAGTCTCCTGTCCTTAGGCGCAGCTCATCCTTCTGCCCAGGCAATCTGCATAACATCTTAAGTCTTCCTGGGGCGGGCTGCATGGCCGAGGGGAACTGGCTCCCAGACACCGCACACCAGCAGCCTTGAAGCCGGCCAGTCCTGCCAGGCCTGTGTGTAGGGGAGGGCTGAGCAGAGGAGCGCCCCCCATTAACCAGCAGAGACATGAGGTCAGGAGCAGCAGTGAGTCACCTCTGGCAGCTTTTAAAGGACAGAGGCCAAGGAGGCAGAGAGAATTGCACTTTTCAGAAGAATTACAAACAAAACAGATGGTGGGAATACAGTTGGTAGAATATTTTTGCACTTTAATAAAGCAATTTTTATGTGGGCCACTGAATTTCCCTTCCCTAAATGAGCATCAGCCAGCGCGGAGAGGCAGCTCTGAGTCACCTGCAAGCAATTAGCTGAAAGGACGGTGGCATGTGTGGGTGGGGCTGGGGCATCGGCAATGCCGGTTGTGGGGGAGGGGGAAGAGGGGAGGGAGAATGGTGGGGGTGGCTGCCTGAGCCGGTGACTCCCAGTGGAGCTGGCGGAGGCAAATAGATGATTGGTGTTGTTTTTATTTTCTGGGTTTGGGAGTGAGCTGCCTCGGCCCGCTACCAGTTGGGAAGAGGAGGGTGGGCATGTGGGGCTTGGGGCTGGGTTCCGAGCAACCAGGTTGGTGGTGGGGGAGCCCTCGACAAGGGCTATAAGCAGAAACACTTATTTTCAGCAGGAGGTGAGGAGCAGCAGGGAAAGGCCGGGGTGGAGAGGGACTGTGGAACTTGGTGGGGGGCTCCACTGAGCAAGGCAGGGTCCACTGAGAAGGGACCCCACAGCAAGATGTCGCTGTGAGAGCTCTGCACAACACAGTGGGCCCTCTGGGAACCCCCCATGCTGACACTCACTGCCTGTGGACGGAGGTGGGGAGTACAGGTGAGGGCCTGCGTCCTCTGGGTGTGCTCCAGTGGGAGCAGACACGTGTGCACACTCACATACACGTCCATGTACCCACACATGCGCACCGCACCTTGCTGCAAAATCAGGAGGAGGCAGCGCACGACTCATGGAGGCAGGAAGGGGGCAGGGGCCCTGGGGGCAGGCGAGTTGAAGTCTTGTGAGTGCCGGCAGGGGAGCTTCCCGGTGGCTCCTCTCCTCTACTCCTCAGTCATAGGGGACCTCAAGGCAGGCCTTTCTCAGATTCATGTTGTAGACATCCCCACTTCTCACCCCAACTGCTCAGAACTGGAAACAATCTAACTGTCCATCTAGAGGGTACTAGGTAAATAGGTGGTGAGTGTGACTGTTGCCTCACAGTGAAATACTCCACAGCCCTGAAAGGAAACAAGAGATATGCACAGACTTGGCATGCTGTCCAGGATGTGTACACACACTCATGCACACACACACTCACACGTGTATATAACAGGCTCTCACTCTGTTACCCAAGCTGGAGTACAGTGTTGTGATCATAGCTCACTGCAGCCTCAAACTCCTGGCCTTGAGCAATCTTCCTGCCTCATCCTCCTGAGTAGCTGGGACTATAGGCTTGCACCACCACACTGGGCTAATTTTTATAGAGAGGGGGTCTCACCATGTTGCCTAGGCTGGTCTTGATCTCCTAGCCTCAAGAAATCCTCCCTCCTTGGCTTCCCAAAGCACTAGGATTACAGGTATGAGCCACTGCACCTGGCCTTGGACATATGGTTAAGAGGGGAAAAAAGCAACTTACAGAAACAAGTGGAAAGTATTCTTTTGATTTTAAAAATTGCCAAGAAATACGTGTCTGTGTATTCCTGTGTATATGACATGTAATAAAAGCACATCACAAGCATGACCTGTCCAACCCAGACCACTGTGCTGGAAAACTGCTCCTTGCCCTTTCCCCTCTGCACTCCTAATCCATTCCTCTGTTCTGCATTTTCTTTTCTTTTCTTTTTTTTTTTGAGATGGAGTTTCGCTCTTGTTGCCTAGACTGGAGTGCAATGGCACAGTCTTGGCTCACCGTAACCTCTGCCTCCTGGGTTCAAGCGATTCTCCTGCCTCAGCCTCCCGAGTAGCTGGGATTACAGGCATGCACCACTATGCCCAGCTAATTTTGTATTTCTAGTAGAGACGGGGTTTCTCCATGTTGGTCAGGCTGGTCTCTAACTCCCGACCTCAGGTGATCTGCCCGCCTTGGCCTCCCAAAGTGCTGGGATTACAGGCGAGAGCCACTGCACTCGGCTGCATTTTCTTTTTTCATAGCCCATTATATCTTCTAACATTCTATTTATTTACCTATTTACTATGTGTATTATGTACATAAGTTCCTTCTACTGGAACGTAGGATGGCTTGTGGCAAGGATCTTCAGTTTTGTGTTTGGCACACAGTAGGTGCTCAGTAAATATGTAGTCACTAAATGAATCAAATGATATTGAGGGAAGGTGAAGGAAGAAACATTTACTTTTTCCTTAATATTCCAAACAGTGGTGAAATGATGAGTAATTTTTCTTCTTTTAAAAATAATTGTCTTATTTTCCTATAATCAATATGCATTGTTCTTACAATGAGAAAAAAAAAGTTTTCCAAAACATTCCCATTCTTTGGACTGGACCTTCCCACTTCCGGGCCTTTGGCCAAGCCAGTGCAACCTCTGGAATGCTCTCCTTAGGCCTTCGCCTACCCCTTCTAAGCTCCCACTGTCCTTCTAGACCTAATTCCAGTCCCACTTCCTCTGGGAAGCTGCCCAGAACAAAACTGACTTCTCTCGCCTGTGTCCTCCCATGGCCACGGGGCCAGTGTGGCGGTGTCCAGATCTGCCTCTCATGAGAGTCCTGTGTCCATCTGCCTTCTGCCCACTGCCAGCCTGGAGGGCAGGGGGCATTTCTTATCTGCCTCTTTCCCCATGTCTCTGCCTCTCCTGGTCTTCCACAGGCCCATCTCTGTCTTTCTGTCTCCCCCTGTTCTCTCTCTTCCCAGTCCTTCCCTCCATCTGGCCTTCTCTACTGGCGCCCTCGCTCCTGCTTCGTTGCCAGCTCCCCCATCAGTCAGGAAGAGCAGTGCTGAGCTCCACTCATAAGAGATCCAGAGGGGCCTTGGAGCTGCAGGGATGGAACTGCCCGCCTCTCACTGTGTCCCTGGCGGCTGGGTTGGCCATCTGCTGAGGCGCCTCATGACCCAAGGGGCCTGTCCCTAGAGCAGCCTGCCTTCCAGTGCCGCTGAGAATGGATCCTGTCAATAGAGAGGGGAGTCTGCCAGGAGGCCCCTTAGAGCATTTTGAGCCAGAGGTCAGACCAAGAACAAACCCCAGGGCTTTGCAAAATAGCAAGGACTGGCACTAGGCGGAGGTCCCAATGAGATGCAGTGTGCATAATACTGAGTGTGCGGAGCAGGTGCCCAGAAGGGACTATTGAGCCCCCTTCTCCCCATCATATGACCTGGCCAGTTAAGAAAGCAATCTATTCTCCTGGCAGGGCAGATTCTGGCCAGAGAAGGGACCAAGTGAGGTCCCTAATACATCTCTTAAAATAGCAGAGGCAGCCCCTGAGATGTAGGGAAGGAGAATTTCAGCCCCCATCCTGCCCTTGCCATTGATTTACAAGGTAAGCCTCAATGTCCTTACTGGCACAATGGAGTAGGGGAGTTGATTTCCAACCAGAAGCCTGGATAAACAGCCACCTATGATACCACGGCGGTCACCTTGCCGCTTGTCTGGCGGCACAAAGCAGCTACTAGAGGTGTTAAGTCACAGTCAGGAACTCAGACCGTGGCGTCGGGAGGTGGGATCCAAATCTAGCTCTCCTTACTCTGTGGAGGTGTGGTTTGGGGCAAGTTACTTGACCTCAGTCTCAGTTTTCTGACCTGTAAAATGTGGGTTATGATACCTGATTCTTCAAGCTGTGAAAATCAAATGAAGTGACAGGCAAACCACTCAGCCCAGTGCCTGGCACATACTAATTGCTTGATAAGTGTTGGCTACTGCTACTTTGCAAGACAGTACTGTGTATTTAAAAGGTGTCTTGTGCCTTTAGGGCCAGCTTAGCACATAGCTGCCTTAGGAGTGATAAACACTCCAACCTCAGGCTGACTTATCCAGGGTGAAATAGCCCAAGAAAACGATCATATAACCAGGCCCTGGGTCCCCTAAATATTTATTGCTTATTTTTCAGACTACACATAAATATTATGTGTTCCCTATAAAAACTGGAGCGGGCCGGCCGCGGTGGCTCAAGCCTGTAATCCCAGCACTTTGGGAGGCCGAGATGGGCGGATCACGAGGTCAGGAGATCGAGACCATCCTGGCTAACACAGTGAAACCTCGTCTCTACTAAAAATACAAAAAGCTAGCCAGGCAAGGTGGCGGGCGCCTGTAGTCCCAGCTACTCGGGAGGCTGAGGCAGGAGAATGGCGTGAACCCGGGAGGCAGAGCTTGCAGTGAGCTGAGATCCTGCCACTGTACTCCAGCCTGGGCGACAGAGCCAGACTCCGTCTCAAAAAAAAAAAAAAAAACTGGAGCGCACACACACAACAAAACATATGGAAGAAAATAAAAACCACACGCTCAAGGAAGCCTGGGTTTGAATCCCAGTGCTGCCATATAGTATCATGTGACCTTGGCAGGTTTCTTAAGTGTTCTGATCTTCAGTTTTCCCATGTGTAACATGGGGATAATATTGCTCATCTCACAAGGTAGTCATGAGGATTAAATGAAGTAATAAGAGTGAAGTGCTTGGCACTGTGTCTGGAATAAGTGAGAGTTACTATATTAATCCAGCCACTCAGACAGAATCACTGTTCTCACTTTTTGCATTTCCTTTCAGTTTTTTTCCTGCACCTATGATGTGTGTATAATATTAACATTTGTATTCAGTAGTTTGAGACCATAGTGCCTATTCCTTTTATATTAAAATGGTACATCTCATGAGGTGCGAACACCTGGGGAAGGTGTCTGATTTTGAACCTAGGAATGTTTGACTCCAGCACTTTCTGAACCACTGTGTTTCAGTGAAGACACTCCGGGCTCCTCTACTCCTACTGGTGTTTCTCAATGTTTTTTCCATCATTGTAATCCCCTCACCCTGCCAGAAGACTCTTTAGACTTTTTCCCCAATTTCCCCCATACATTCATTTTAAAATGTTGTATTTTAAAATAATTATAGATTCACAGGAAGTTGCAAAGATAGTACAGAAAGCGCCTCTGTGCCCTTCACCCAGTTTCACCCAATGGTTGCAGGTTCCCTACCCAGGGATCCGCCAGAGGCACCACAAAGATCCCCTCGGGCTGCCCTTGATGATAGTCACACCCACTCCTCTCCCTTCTGTCATCTCTAAGTCCTGCCAACCACCAATCTCTTTTCCGCTGTATAATTTCGTCATTTTGAGAATGTTATGTAAACAAAAATCTACCATACGTGACCTTTGCAGATGAGCCTTTTCTCCCCTTTTCTCACTCACCATAGTGCCCCAGTGATCTACTGAGTTTTTGCACGTATCAATAGTTTATTCTTCTCATAGCTGAGTAATATTCCATGGAAGGGCTGTATCACAGTCGCTCGAACTATTAACACCTAGGTTGTTTCTAGTTCCAGGCTATTAATATAAAGATACTATGAACAGATGTAAAGATGTTTGTGTGGATATAAGTTTTTATTAGTCTGAGATAAGTGGCTTGGGATATGATAGCTGGGTCATAGAGTAGCAGTTGTTTGCTTAGGTTTGTTTTGTTTTCTTAAAATAAACTGCCAAAAGATTTTCCAGAGTAACTGTACCATTTTACATTTTCACCAGGGATGTAGGAGAGATCCAGTTTCTCTGATTTCTAGAAGCTACCTGGATCCTTGCCAGCATTTGGTATTGTTGCTATTTTAAATTTTTGTTCTAATAGGTGTGTAGTGATAGTTCCATTAATGCCACCGATATACTGTATATCTGTTTATGTGCTATATGCTTGGTGATGCTTTTTTATTTTTTGAGACAGAGTCTCACTCACTCCAGCCTAGGCTGGAGTGCAGTGGTGCAATCACAGCTCACTGCAGCCTCTACCTCCCTGGGCTCAGGTGATCCTCCCACCTCAGTCTCCCAGGTAGCTGGAACTACAGGCATGCGCCACCATGCCTGGCTATTGTTTTTTTTTTTGTACTTTTGGTAGAGATGAGGTTTCGCCATGTTGCCCAGGCTGGTCTCCAACTCCTGAGCCCAAGGGATCCACCTGCCTCAGCCTCCCAAAGTATTAGGATTATAGGCATGAGCCACTGCACCTGGCCCCTGATGCTTTTACATATTTAAAAAAAAAAAAAAGATAGATTTTGTCATCCCCTTTCCCCTGCCAAGAACCCACTCTCTCCCCTTTGGGGTGACTTCACTCCCACTGAGAATGCATGGTTTCCCAAGCCTTCTGTTCAAGACTGAACCAGCTCCCAAGAGGCTAGGGAAACAGCTGGCTTGGACACGTTTGGTGCAGCCCAGCATTTGAACAAGTCTACAGCCTTGAACAAATGGAGGATTAGACACTCTGACCCCAAGGTGAACTAATTCCACGGAGGCACTGGGGTGGGGACTCCTGCAAGCGAGATGCATGAAAATCTAACCAGCACTTCCCACTTGCCTCCTCTTGAGCTCAGGCTCATCTCAGAGCAGGGTTTGTCCCCAGTAGCTGGTGTCCACCATGGCTGTCACAGTAGAGCGGTGCCCAAGGATGCTCGGGCTGTGAGTCCCTGAATCAGTCAGCATCCCGCTGTCCTGACAACAGCTCACCATCCCCCACCGGACCCCTACTCACCCAGGCCAAAGTGTGCCACAGGCTCCATCTCGCACAGGTAGCCTGAACCCCCGTCAATGATCCTCAGGTGGGCCCCGCTCTTCTTGGTGTAGAGCACGACCTTAGCCCCCCTGGCAAAGGCCCCAAACCGGGTGCGTGGCACCACTCGCAGCCAGTTGTTGTTGAAGCCCTGCAGGGAGAGTGAGAGGTAGACACCTGGTGGGCGTCAGCGTGGTGGGTGGGAAGAGCAGGGAGCCAGGGAGGATGGGAGGGGGAGAGGGAGAAGAAGGAGGAAGAGAGGAAAGCGGGCAGAGGAAAAAGAGAGGAAGAGGAAGCCCGGCGAGAAAAATGAATGAGGCAAAGACAGATTGGCTGAATGAAGGAGAGGCACTGCAGATAGAGGAGACAAAAGCCAAGGGACTCAGGGCACAGTGTTTGGCAGAGAAACGACAGTGGAAGGCAGAGAGGCAAGGGCTTCTCCCAAGGCAGCCCTTCCTGAGCTTCCTGGTGCTGCTGGGATGTACCTCCCTCCTCCAGGGCCCAGGGCTTCCATTACCCGCCATGCTGGCCAAGCCAGCACCCCAGTGCCTTGCCCTCACCAACCTAAGGTACCCAAGAGCACACAGGGCTGGGATCTGTGGCTCCTGAGGTCTGAGCGCACCTGATTGCCCCGGAAGACGGACAGCGGCTGAGCCATGGACTCTCCATGGGACAAGATGAGGTCCAGCATCCCGTCTCCGTCGAAGTCGGTCACCACACCCCCTACAAACAATGCAGATTTCACTTCTGGCCACCATCCAGGAGACCCACAGAGGAGAGATGTTCCCAACCAAGTGCAGTATCCACAGCCCTGGGTACGGGCATCAGAGAAAGCGCAGCACCAGGGCAGGAAGGCTGGGGCTCGGCACCCATCTCCTATCCTTCCTAACAGCCGACTCATGATAGGACTCATGGGACAGATATTTCCTTCCTTCCCCCGGTCTTTGCATGGACACAGTGCATGCAAATTACTCAGACCACATAGGCTTCTTTCTGGTCTTTCTATTATGGTTTGAATAATACATGCCTGTTGTATTTGCATAGATTTTTCTGTCAATTTATCAAGTGTTTGCATATACACAGGCTCCTTTTGGTTGTCATTACAACCCAAAGAGGTGAAGAGGACAGGTATAATTATCCCCATTTTATGAATGTGGAGAACAAGACCCAAAAGGTAAAACCACTTTTCCAAGATCACAAAGTGAGGCAATGTCAGAGCTGGGTTCTGGGACTCCTGGCCCAGGGCTCTGTCTGACAAGCTGAGTGCAAAGAGGGGAGGGGTCAGATGGCAAGATCCTCTGCCTGAGAGCAGAAGGGGCTCACTCCTCTCCTTTCCGTCCCCATCTGGCAAGGTATGGCTAGAGAAGCTCCTGCCCACAGACCCACAGATTCTCATTCCCCCGCCCCCATCAACCTGGGATTGGGGGAGTGGACCATCCTCTCCTCTGTTTCCTGCCTAGCCATCCCCAGGGTTCCCTCATCTCCACTCTCTCCCCTGCCCTTGAGTCTCAGCCCTCAGTGTGGCAGGGACAGGAGGGACTCTGCCGTGGGACTGGCTGCCCCATCCCTCCTGCCCTCGTCCCGGGGTATGAACAGTGCTAAGGGGGCACTGCAGGCCAGATCCCCCAGGTGCCCCTCACCTGTGCCCCGGCCCTCAGGCTCCAAGGCGTCCCCAGGATTGAGCTCCTCGATGAGGGGGTCTCCGTGCTCCCTACGGATGACGCTGCAGGAGAGGAAACAGGTTTGCTCTGGGAGGTCTCAGAGGCCCCTGGACCTGAAGACCCACCTGCTCCACTCTGTCCCCTGAACATCCCCAGGTCCCAATGTACATGGGCTGCCACCTGGCTGCCCATGGAGTCACTCTCTGCTCCCAGACCCTGCCTACACTCTGCCTGTTCCTTGCCTGGGTTTTAATTTATGTTGGTAAATATTGATTTTTCCTTCTCTGATGGATGAATTATAGGCAGACTGGGGAAGGGCAGTTGATGGATGAAGAAGGGGCAGGGACAGAACTTCCTTCAACCGACCTTCCTTGTCCTTCAAGTGGCCCCGGGTTTCCTAGTTCTGGATGCTACCCAGGGTTTAACCCCACTCAGTGCCACCTCCTCCATGCCCTCCTGGACCATCCTGCTGGAAGCAATCCCTTCTTTCTTCATGGGCTTCATCACTTTCTGCCTGTGTTACAGCTCTGTATGAATGCATCTGAGCTCCCCTGGTGGAATGTGAGCTCTTTGCAGGCCGGGACCTTGCATTATTCATCTTTGCATCTCTTGCAGCATCTAACACAGTGCTCGGCTCTCAGAAAGTTCCAAGCACATGTCTGCAGGATATAAAGGTGAATTCCAGAGGCAAAGAGAGGAAAGGGGTCCTTTTGGGTTGCAGTGGTTCTGTCTGTTTGGAACTCTGAATTTTGGCATTGTTTCAGAAACGTCTGCTAGGGAAGTCCTGCTCTTTCTCTACACTTAGCTGATGATGGCCATGAGCTTTCCTCTAGAATTGTTCTCACTTGGTGTATTCTCACAGCCTTGGGTGCTCTGCCGTAGATGTGTGGGGCAATGATGGGAAGGTAGGGTGTAAGGAAGAATTGGCATCGCACTTCCTACCACACTGCAGGTTGCCTGTGAGAAACACCAGAGAGCTGTGATACAGTCATAGGTTCAGGAGGGGGTTGGTGTCCCCTGAGCTGGAGCCTTTGGTGGCCGGGTGGCAGAGAGAGCTGGCAGATGCCCCATGAGGTGGGCTTGTGTGTTGGTGTGCATGGGTGTGATGCCCACAGTCTCTTTGACCATCTGTGTCCTGCAGCCTCTGCCACAGCTGTGCAGAGACACTTCTTGGTTCAGGTGACAACGCAGTTAAGGAGTCCTAAGGATAACACCCAGCAATTCCACTGCATTTCTGTGTTCTTTGAACACATTCTTAGGCAGCAACTATTGTGTACGGGGCCCTGTGTGAGGTATGGTGCACAGTAGAAAGGATGGAGCTCAGAGTCCGTGTTAACAGGAACCACCGTTCAGAGGGCTGAAGGCCCAGGGAGAGTGGGACGTGGGGAGTGCAGAGCTGGGAAAGCTCACCCGGATTCGGGCAATCAGGGAAGGTTCCCTAGAGGAAGGGTCAGCTAAGCTGAGACCACCATGGTGAGTGAACACATGTCGCTCAAATGAAGAGGGAGAATTGGGGGCTAGAGGGAGTTGGCAGCCTGAGGGTGAGGCTTGGCACAGCCCAGAACTGAAGGAAGCTTGCTGTGCCGGCTGCTTAGATGTAAACAGAGAAGTAGAAAGTGACGAGGCTGGAGATGGAGCCGGGCTATGTGGGTTGTGTCAAAGAGTTTGGACTTCATCCAAAGGCAATGGGGAGCTTCTAGAGGATCTTCGGTGGGAAAGGGGTGTGGCCAGACTTGCGTTTTCTCTGCAGGACTAGAGACAAGGAGAGCAGCTGGGGGAGGTGCAGGAATCTCCGTGGGAGACCAGGAGTGGTGTCATGGTGGAGAGTTAAGAGCAGATTGGAGACATGGCTAGATGCAAAAGGGGGTGACCCTGCACACGGCGGCTGGCCTAGGAGTGTCCCTGTTCATGCATTTTTGCCTCTGTGATTCTTTTTCTTTTTTCCTTCTTCTTTTTTTCTGTGTTGTGATTATTAAGAGGGCTCCCTTAAACTCTCATTAAGTGACTGTTTGGGTGATGAGTTCCCCGGATGCTGCAGGTATCATTAAAGGATGTAGACTCAAGCACACTGAGGCATTGTGTCCCCATAGAGTGCCTGGCATGTTCCTGGAGAGCACCAGGGCCAACGAGCCGACGATGCCTGCTCAGTGACAGGCGAAAAGCCCCTGTGGTGTGGGACAGTTGGGGGTTAAACTTCCAGAGCTGCCAGCTGAGTGCCAGTCCCAGCTGCAGCCCCTCTTGCTCTCCTCTCTGTTGTGTGTGCTCAGGACCCAGCCATCTGCCACGGGGACTTGGGGCACAGCCACGTACCTGGGAAGTGGCTTCTGCTGCTGCTGAGTGGAAGCAAACACACTAACCCATTGGGCAGCCACGTGGTGACTTGCTCTGTCCACTGACAGCTCTGGGCCAGCCTGCCTTGTCCTCCTTCCCAGCCCTGTCTCCCGGCTGCAGGGGATGCTGGGAGATGGGAAGCAGGCTGGATGGGCAGGAAGACCTAGGTTCTGGAGCCACAGAGACGGGGGCACTAGATTCCTCAGTGCCCAGTCCTCATCCTCCTGGCGAGTGACACTTTATTAGCCAGAGAAGGAAAGCAGTGTCTCTGTTAACTAGCAATTGATCTTCTGCAATTAATCTAGAAGTTGTGAATAAGCTTTTTGCAAGGCACCTAATTAGTAAATCTAGCGCCTTTGGGGGGTGATTACATCCAGTCAGGATTGATGCTTTGTTAATAATTATATTTTAAAACACGCTTAGTCACACTCTTGCCTTTTAGTATAAATAGTTGGACCCTCCCGGGAGATGGGGTAGGAGTCTTGGGGGGCCAAGCAGATGATCTGACACATGTTCTGGATCCAAGGCCCTGGCCCGCCTGCCTTTTCCCACCTGGTCCTGAGCCCTCTTGGAATGTTTTAGGCCAGGAACAGGGACATCTCAGGCCACATGCCTGCCCAGGACTCCACCTATCCAGGACTCATGGGGAGACCCTGAACTCAGTTCCCCAACAGTGGTTCTCAAACTTCAATGTGATGAGAATCACCTGGTGCCTACTGTACTTGTTAAAATACAGATTCCTGGGCCTCACCCCCTGAGATTCTAAATCAGGAGATGTGGGGCAGGTCCCAGGATTCTGTACTTTAAGCCCTCTGGGTGATTCTGATGCCAGTGGTCTCTGGATGTTCCCTTGGAGAAATATTGCCACAGCAAATCCAGCCCTTCCTCCCTAGACACACTGCTCAGAGGCCTGCACATTCCCTCCATTTCTGAGACCCTTTTCCTTGTCTACTAGGAACCTTTGTCATCCAGAATTTCCCAAAGGATGGTTTGCAGAACACCAATCTCAACAGAAAAATCTGTGAAAGAAGTGCCCTGTGATCAGGCCTATTTGGAATACTCCATCCATCTTTTGGAAAATTAAAATATTCATGGTCAAGTTAAAGGCACTGAGAAGTCCTGCAGTAAATAAACCTGTAATTACTTGGGACCTGTAGCCCCTTTTTGTGGTAGTGATTGGATCCTGTAGCCCCTTTTCGTGGTAGTGTGACTTTGTATCTTGTGGCACTTGGGTTTTGGGCATACTTTGGGCCACATTCCTCTTCCCTTTCCCTGCAATAGCAGAGGCCAGCTCCTTGACCAGGCTATGCCCTGCATTCCCACAGCCTCTTGCCCAGTCCTTGTCCTTCCCTCCTTTCTGTTTCTTCATCAGGGGACCTGCATTGACCTTGGCCTGACCACCTGGCCCTGGGAACCCTCCCCTTCTGATTCTTAAACCTTCTCCCTGACCGTTCCTCCCACCAGCTGTCAAGGGTGAAGGGCCACGAGCCAGGATGGAGCATCTACCGGAAGAGGCGGTTGGCTGCGGAGCTGCGGTAGGCGATGTTGTTGAAGAAGATCTCCAGCTCCTGGTCATTGTCAAAGTCAGCAGTAATGACTGTGCGGACAGGGGAGGGCATGGAGAACTTGGGCGAGGCGATGTCCTGGAGGAAACAAGGCTGGGGTCAGCGGCAGGAGAGTGGGCTCGGGCAGGAGGCCAGCTCTCCTCTATGGAGTGTGGGGGCAATTAAAAATAAGAGGCAGCCCAACCCAACAGCTCCTCTCCTGCCTCCTCAAAAGGACCTGGGGGCTGCCTTTAGGATCACACAGACCTCAGGCTGCTTGTACCAGAAGAAGGAGGGAAGAATAACAGTCGTGATAGACACCAGTGAAGCACTTAGCCGTTCCCTAGTCTGGATCTCACCTGTCCATCCCTCGAGGCAGTACAGACATCAGCGTTCCCATTTGGTGGGTGAGGTAATTGAGTTCTGGAGAAGGAGGGGGACTGCGATGTCACAGCTACTGAGTGGGGAGGCCAGGCCTTCTGATTCTGGATGCTGTGCCCTTTCTCCTAGGCATCCTTCCTCCTCCGTGCTGAGTCAGAAGCTGGGTGGGCCTGAAAATCTCTGTGCATCTAAATCCAGGCTCCACCACTGACTAGCTGTGTGATCTTAGGCAAGTTACTAACCCCCTCGGATCTCACCTTCCCCATCAGTAACGTGGGAATAATAATAGCTGCCTGGGTGGTGAGGATTGCATGTAAAATGCCTGGCACAGAGTGGGCATGAGACAGATCGCCGGCAGCTTGTCCTGCCTTACCTGCCACCCGCCTCAGGGAAGGTGAAAGAGGTTACCTGTAGCTGTGGATTTGGCTGCCTCTACTACCTTACGTTGTTTCTTGGGAGCCTTCTTATTTTTATTTTTTGAGACATTTGCTTTGAGGGGGTTGTGGTATCAGCTACACCTGTCCAGGACGAATGGGGAGACCCCAGGCCCAGGATAGCCCAGCTGGAACTCCAAAGTGCTGGGAGGGTCTTGGGGGACTAGGCTAAGGGTCCCAGGTGTGTTTTTGCCTCTGAAACAGAAGGAGAGCTGGGAAGGGCAACCTTCTATTTCTGAGTGTAATATCCTCATCGTAGGTGGGTTTTTCCCTTAAAGACCTTGGGGTCCTGTCCAAGTCCCAAGACCCACATGGAGAGGGCTGAGATACAAGTGGTGTCTCTAGGAGTCTCCTCTACCCCAGGCTTGGGCCTGCTCTTGGCCTCCTGCTGCAGGCCCTCTTTGGGGGCCACAGGGATGAGCAGGCTGGGTCAGCAGTCGAGCTGTCTGCTCTGGGGAGGCCAGGGAAGGAGGCTGTCTCCATCAGAGCAGTAATGAGGTTGAATAAGCCTGGCCAGCTGGTCAGGGTGGGTTGAGCTGGGCCTGAAGAGCCAGGGAGCAAAAAGACCTCAGGATCTCTAGCTATTATGATTCTATTGATCCTATAAAAATGGAAACCTCCCATAGCCCCCCTGGGGTTGCCCTATTCAATGCCTGAGCTTCCGAGATAATATATGGTAAGCTTAGCACAGTTCCTGACACATGGAAGACACTTGATAAATGGGGTATTTATTTATCATATTTTATTTAATTATTATTATTGCTCCTGAGAGCTCTGGGGAGGGACCATCGGCCGAGTTAACAGGGTTCCTCGCCCTCAGCGCACTGGCGTTTGGGGCTGGATAACTATTTGCTGTGGGGCTGCTCTATGCACTGCAGGGTGTTCAGCCCTATCCCTAGGCTCTGCATACTAGATGCCAGGAGCACTCCCTTCCCCAGCTGTGACAAACCCAAGTGTCCCGAGACATTGTTGAATGTCCTGGAGGGAGGGCAGCAAGATCATCCCTGTTGAGAAGCTGGGTGAGAACAAGAGCGGAATACAGATGGAAATCATCCAAGATCCCAGCAACAGCTGCTCTGGGTTCAGGGCATGCCTCCCCCCAACTCAGAGAGCCTGAGTCTCAAGCCTTAGCAGGGAGGGAGTGGCTGAGCCTGGGCCTCCCAAGGTGGCTGCCTACAGGGAAGGGACTTGGTAGGGGTGGCCTCTTCTTGGTCACACAGAAATGAGGTCCCTGGGGACTTCCCTGGGATCATCAAGCCTCAGGTAAATCCTGGAACTTTCCCGTTTCCTCAGGGTGTTTTGGCAGACCTAGGTACCTGCAGAACAGTCCTGGCTCCCTGAGATCAGCTTCAACCAGTCCATGCCCTCTGTTGCCAGTCCAGCTTCAACCATGCCCAGCTTCAACCAGTCCATGCCCTCTGTTGTCCTCCCTGAGAAAGTCCCAAACCCATGCCCCTCATGCCATCACTGTCACTAACAGCCCTTTTGAAGAATTCTTGGCTCAGGGAGGGGGCACAGAGAGGGCTCTGAGGCCACCTTGCCTGCCATCTGCTGTTTGTCTTTAGGGGCAGCTGTTGGGAACTCCGTGGCTTCAATCTTCCAATCTCTCCACCACTTTGCCCTTGGTCTGAACGTCAGTCTGAAAAGGTCTGAAAAGCTGAGGCTGGGCTTTTGTGGAGTATGCAGAGGACGCCATCCTGTATTCCCTGCACACTCCACAAACACTCACCCTGCTCTAGCTTCTGGATCCATTCCAGGAGCCATCAGGAAAAGTGGCCTGGATCCAAATAGTGCAGCCCACCTCCCAGGGCTCTAGCACCCCTCGGAGGCTGCTCTCCTGCCTCCCTCTGCTGACCTGGCTCTTCCTACTCTTGGCTCCAGAGCTCCTATAGCAGCCCAGCTGTAGTCCCTCATCCCCTAGTATAATCTTCCTTGTCACACCACCCCCACCCTGGGCCCTGAGAGCCCTGAACCCTGCTCATGCCAGCCTGCAGCCTGGTGACTGAGTGCAGTAGCAGGATCTCGGCTCACTGCAACCTCCACCTCCCGGGCTCAAGATTCTTGTGCCTCAGCTACTGGAGTAGCTGGGATTATAGGCATGCACCACCACATCTGGCTAATTTTTTGTGTTTTTAGTAGAGACAGGTTTTGGCCATGTTGGCTAGGCTGGTCTTGAATTCCAAGGGTGAGGCCCCTTCTTACCCGAAAGCGGACCTTCCCATGGGCACTCATCTGCAGATAGAGGCGGTGGGGGCCATTCCAGTTGCCATAGACGATGTCCACCTTGCCATCACGGTTGAAGTCAGCCAGGGCAACGCCTCGCCCATGCTGGTGGGGGTCGTCCACACCTGGGGAGGAGAGGCAGGAACTCTCAGGGCGGCATCCCCTGTACACTCCACAAACACCCTGCTCTAGCTCTGTGGCAAGCAACTAGGGAGGGTGGCTCTCACCTTATTCCCAGGAGGAGATACGGGAGACACAGCTGCAGTCTCAGAAGCTCTCTAGCTCTCTATAGCGGCAGGAGGTGGGACAGTCATGTGGTTCAAAAGAAGACCCAAGACTTGTGTTCAAGCTGTGTTTGGCCAGCATGCATATTATTTTTACCCTGTTTGGGGGCGGCATGAGTTGGGGGAGGGAGACTGGGGGAAATTCTGGAGGAACAAAGGCTCTTCCCAGCCACCCCTAACACTGCCACTGGAAGACATTAAGCTGATCATGCCACTCTTTTGCTTAGGCTGATCACTCCCTTCAATCCTCTTGGGCAAAGTTCTAATTCTTCTAATTCCTGCCTGGGGAGCACAGGGCTCTGCCTGACCATGGTCCTGTCCACCTTATCTGGTCTTGATCTGGTCCCACTCTCCCCATCTTTCCAGCTCCTGCGCCTTTTCTCAAGCTGGTTGCTCTACCTGGGATGCTCTCCCTCTAGCTCTAGGTTACCCAGCTCCTGATTATTCTCCTCTCAGCCACAATGTCACCTCCTGCAGGAAGCCCTCCCTGACCACCCATCTGAGACAGCTCATCTTGCCCACCCTGTCATTCTCCCTGACAGACAGCCTCCTAGTCTTCTCCTCCCACAGGCTGATCACAATGTGCAGTTATGTTCCTTTGTGGCTGACTTGTTAGGGTCTGGTTTTCCCACTAGTCCTGACATTCCATGAGGTCAGGACTCTCTTCTCAGTTCACTTGGGTACACGCAACGTCTATCTCAGGGCCTGTGGTTGCCTGTAGTTTTCAGTAAATACTTGCTGAATGAGTGCACAGACATAAATAACATGACAGAAGGCAAACCGGGGACGTGGGTGACAGCAGAGGAAATACTACAGCCACGACAGGGAAGCCCACAGCATGCCTGGCGAGATCTGGAAAGTGAAGCCTCTGTGCCCAATGCCAACTGCTTACACCATCCACTGAGTGGGTCCTGGGGGAGGACAGAGGGTGGCTTTGCCCAGAGCGATGGCCTGACCTCCTAGCTGCCCACTGGCCAGCGCATAGCTGAGAGACGAAGGTGAATGTGACTCTAAGCACCCACCCACGTTGACTCTCAGAGGATAAATAGCTGTAGGTCGTCAGGCTCTCTGGGATGGCAGGCCACAGGACAATGTAATAGGCTGTGGGGATCAGAGACCCCAGGACACAGGGAGCTCTTGCCAGAAGGCAGGGTGGGGCCTCCTGGGAACCCTGGAGGCTGAGTGTCCTCCTAGGGGAGGGAAGGAGTTGGGTGGAGGAGTGGGGAGAAGAGGCAGTGAGACCCGGGCTTGAGAAAGAGGGTTTGCAGAGACTAGGGGCAGCCTCCAATCTCTAGGATTAATACTCCATTAATTCTCTGCCAGACTCCCTGGCCCAAATGTCGGTGGCCTTCTGCATTGGCCCATTTCTCTCCTATCTATGAGGCACCTTGACAAGGAGCTGGTTCCCTTTCAGGGGAATAATCGGTGCCAGGCTGCATTTCACAGCAGCATCTGTTTGGGTGATGAATGCCCTCTTGACATGTCTTGTTAAACCCCTGCAATCATTCTGACTTTCAATTACGGGCCTAGCACCTTTCCTCTCTCCTCCCGCCTGATACTTTCTCCCACTCCAACTTGTTCGCTCACCTCTGCTTCCATCTCTTTAACACCTTATCAAATCCTCTAGATTTTCTCCACTATCCCCTCCCCTTTGCTTTATGATTTTTCAGCAATGAGAAAATTTGCTGCCAAAGAATAGCACTAGGAGGGGTGAGCCAGGTGGGAGGACAGGCCAGGGGAGCCCAACTTCAGCCTTGCCAGAGAAGGACAAGAGGTAAGGCAAGATTGGGGGCTGAATGGCAAAAAGCTGGGGGTGGGTGTGTGTTCTGGGCCAGTAAGTCTCCACAATGGAGCTCCTGGGCAGAAAGCTGGGGTGGTAGGTACTCGTAAGTCCAAGAATCCAAGAGAACGGACTGGCACACGTGCAGGGATGCGACGCAAACTGCCGGCAAGAGCCAGAGCTTGCAGGACCCTTGATTTACGTGTCTAGATCCTACTCACCACTCCTGCAGGCCAGAACTCTTCCCCATGCCTCCAAGAAGGAGGTGAAATCAAACCTCCCATTCATTGGCAAGGTGGGGGGAAATGGTCAGGGGCATGTGGGATGTAATCATACATCCGAAAACTTGCAGGGTGTCCACTTTGCCATTCAGCAGAATTTACCGGGTGGGCACTGGATGCCAAGCCTGTGTCAAGAATGAATAGAACCGTGACCCGGTCCTTGTAAAGCTCATAGACAGACCATGATGGTAATGTGGAGCCTGAGTGAGGTGTGCATGCCAGGGACAGCAGGAGGAGGAAGGGCCAGTCTCTGCTAGGTGGCACAGGGGAGTAAGGAAAATCTCTGCAGAGGTGATATTTGAGGTGAACGATGAAGGCTAAACAGACATTCTGCAGGTAGGGAAGGGGGAGGGCAGTCCAGGCAGAGGCCATGGCAGGTGCAAAGGCCCTGAGGTGGGTGGGGATGAGTGCAGAGGAAGGAGGAGAAGCAGATCTGGGGGCCTGGGGCACTATTTTGTGTGGTTTTTATCCTGCTTCTTATTAGAGGAGGATATTTTTGTCTATTTCTGTTTCTAGAATGTCAGTGCCTTTTCTGTGTGTGGGGTGGTCTTAGCCTGATTCAAGTGGGCATCCCTGGTTCCCAGCGCCAGCCTGATGCTTAGCAGGGGCTCCATGAATGCTCACTGTATTGAAATGAATGTTGAAGATAAATGTGGGAGGGGGCCAAGGTGGGGAGAGGCAGCTTGGAGGATAGGTTGATGCTGAGAGACACAAGCAGGACTTGGGGTGTCGCGGGCAATCTCAGATACTGGGCAGGACGATGGGCAGGAGTTTCAGACCCCATTCCCCAGCAGCAAACACTCCCTGTGGCTGGAGCCATGGGAGCTAGGGAATAGGAAGTGACAAGCAGCGTTTCTCTGTGTGGTGCAGACGATGATTTGTCCTGCTCTCCCTGCAGCCAGAAGAGACCATGCTGGAGGGGGCAGGGAAGTCTGGAGTCCTCTGTGGTTCTGGGGTGAGGGGTCAGGGCGCACAGGGCATGGCTGCCTCCACTCACCCGCACTGGCCGCAGCGTCCACAAAGGTGCCATCGCCCCGGTTGTGGAAAAGGAAATTAGGCCCATTCTCGTTGTCGCAGAAGATATCTGAGGCACTGCTGCTGAGGATGGGGCCCACGCTGACACCTCGGCCCCCTAGGAAAAGACACACCGACCCACAGTGAGCGGCAGAAGCAAAGCCCCAGGCCCACCCGGAGGACAGGGCTGCCTCTGAGGCCTGGGGGGAAGTGCAATGGAGGCTCCTCAGAGGAGCCTGGAGGGAATTCTTCCCGTGCTTTCCTGAGCCCAAATCTGGGCTCACCGTCTCCATGAACCTGCGTGGAAGGTGACAACACTGATGAAGAGGGAAGGAAGGAGCTCGACAGGACATGGGGACCCCGCACAGAGGTCAGCGCCTGCCTTCCCCTTCTAAGAGAAGTGGCTGAACAATCATCTTAAATCCTAAACCCACAATAATCCTAAACCCAGCTCTAAGCATGACATTTTAGTCAAGTCACAGATCCGCTGACAGCCTCCTGACTCCCACTTTGAGTCATACGTATGCTGGTCAAGACCACTGGGTATGTCCCAGCTTTAAGAACCTGTAGGAACAGGTCCCAGCTATAGGTACGAGGATGTTTACTTTGCCTTGTTTGACATTAAACAATTACGTCCATTGATAGTGAAGGAGTTGAATGGATTACGGAGCATCCATATGACAAACCATTCTGCAGTAAAAAGACTGCATAGATCCATATGGATTGACTTGGAGGAGGGCCTGTGATATATGGTTGAAAGAATCAGCAGTTCACCAAGCAATGGTATTGTGTGATCTTGTTTTTATTTTTTAAAATAGGAAAATACATGCTAGTTCTGAATACACATGTTTGTGCAGACTTATTCAGTTTGGAGAAAAGCAGGAAAGGCCACACCCCAAGCTGTGAACACTGGCTACCTTCCTTGATGGGGCAGGATTTGGGGAGGGAAAGAGAAACGATAGTTGGCCTTTTTTCTTTGAATGTCTTTGTAGCGTTTGACTTGTTGCAACAAGAACTGCTTCTGTAGTTTGAAAGGAAGAAATCCAATAAAGTGTATATGTTTTTTTTAAAAAGGAAAGACATCAAGCCAGCTCCACATTGGGCTTTGAAGTCTCTAAGATCAAATTTGAGCTATCCATGTCAAGAAGTCTAACCTTAATACGTCCTGAACAAACCACCCCCACCCAGTGGGTTTCAAATGAAGGCTCTCTGCTTGCCAGGCCCCACCTACAGCTCCCAGGAACACAAATCTGCCCTGAGAAAGCCTCCCTGAGCCATGCCCCCAAACACTGGAAATACTGTGCAGAAAATGGCTTGACTAGGATCAAGACATGGATTCTAGCCCCAGCCTGGCTTCTAACAAGCTCTGTGACCCTGGGAAATTTACGTTACCCTTGAGACTCAGTTTCCTCATTTGTAAAATGGGGGAGAGTCCGACCTGCCTTTTCTACTTTGGGGTTTTGAGAGGACGAAATGAGGTAAAATACACCTGTCAGAATGACCATTATCAAAAATATGAAAGATGACATGTGTTGGCAAGGGTGTAGAGAAAAGGGTACCTTTGTATACTGTTGGTGGGAATGTAAATGAGTACAGACATTATAAAAAACAGTATAAGGCTCCTTAAAAATTAAAAATAGAACTACCATATGATCCAGCAATCCCACGACTGGGTATATATATCCAAAGGAAATGAAATCAGTGTGTTAAAGAGATATCTGCACTCCGAGGTTCACTGCAGCATTATTCACAATAGCCAAGATACGGAATGAAGATATGAAGTGTCCATCAATGGATGAATGAAAAAGAAAACGTGATATATATACGTAATAGTACTACTCAGCTTTAAAGGAGAAAATCCTGTCATTTGTGACAACGTGGATGAACCTGGAGGACATTATGCTAAGTGAAATAAGCCAGGCACAGAGAAGCAAATACCACATGATCTCACTTATACGTGGAATCTAAAAAAGTTGAACTCATAGAAGCAGAGAGTAGAATAGTGCTTACTAGGGGCTGGGGTAGGGGTGTTGGAGAAATGTTGGTCAAAGGATACAACATTTCAGTTTAACAGGAGGAATAAGTACAAGGGATCCATTGTACAACATGGTGACTTTAGTTAATAAGAAGGCACTATATCTCAAAAAAAAAAAAAAAAAAAAAAAAAAAAAAAAAAAGAGGCACTATATACTTGAACTTGCTAAGAGAGTAGATTTTAAGGGTTGCCACCACATTACACAAGTATGTGAGGTAATGCATATGTTGATTAGCTCGATTTGGCCATTCCACAATGTCTACATTATTTCAAAACCTCATGTTGTACGATGAGCTGTATGAAGGGCTCTGTGGACACTGCAGCAGCTTGCTGCTCAGAGCCAGGTCTGAGAAGCAGTTGCAGGAGTGTCACCTGGGAGCTTGCTAGAATTGCAGAATCTCAGGCCCCTAATGGAATCAGAACTTGCATTCTAACAAGACCCCTGGGTGGTTATGTGCGCATTAAAGTTTGAAAATACTGCTTTAAAGGGTTGTTTACTATAATAAAAAGAGTTATCAGAGCACTCCAGAAGAACTTGATTTAAAAAAAAATAAAGCTCAAGCAGACCTATGTAAAGAAAGGCCAGGCCTCCCTCACCCCCACCTGCTCTGGATGGGGCAAAGGTTTCCCCAAAGTGACCATGCTTATTTGAGACAGGGATTCTCTTGGTCTCTAGGTGCCTCCCATCCTCTGAGATAGGCCCCCAGGAGAAATCATGGGTCCTTTTTCGCCTCTGCAAATGGAGCCTGCCCATCAGAGCTGGCATTTGGGGCCAGGGAGATGGGGTGGGGCGATGGCATTGCCACTCTTATTGCGCTCATAGTTAACACATTCTGGGCTGGATGCCTCCCAGATAATCTCATTAGCTGCCAAAGAGAGCCCAAGCCACATGAAAATGAAGCCACTGAATTCACACTGCTCCTCTGGAATGTCCTCCAAGACACAGCATGCACTCTTCATGATGGGAGCTATGGAGTGGCATGGGTGGCTTCCAGTGGCCTGTCCTAAAGCTAGCAAGAAAGGATGTGGGGTCACAACCTGGGCACCACCTCTGTCCATTAAAAGAGGTGCCACTAAGTGGTTGCTGGCAGCTGTCCCTGCCCTGGTCTTACCAGCTTCTGTGAGAATCCCTTGGCCCTGCCCGGGCCCCTGGAAATTCCAGGTGGGACTCAGGGACTTGCCTCCACACAGCTCCATCCTTCTTCCTCCGCTTCCACATCCTCCAATTTCCTCTCTGCCTCTGGCTCCCAAGCTGTGACACATTCCCTTCATTTTCTACAAAGCAGGTTATTTCCCTTTTGGACAAATTTCTAAATCTTTCTAATTAACTAATTGGGTTGGGTTGAAGCCTTGTACCATTTGTAACCTGTAATTACTAGAAAATTGCCATGGTAACCACACTACTAATTAGCCACAATTTATTGCCATGGCAACCGGACCATAACAGAGATGTTACCCACACCTCCTTCTTGGCAAGTTGGCTGCATAGTTGGGGAGCAGGTGAGTCGACAGTCAGGAAGCTGGCCTCCTGGGCGCCAGTCCCAGCAGCTTTAACAATGGGGGCCCAACTTGGGCCTGAGGTGGGGCAGCCAGATACCTGCACCCCTCACTGATGCCACAGGGAGATGACTCCCAGGTCGACAAGCAAATCTTCAAACCAATGGAATCCACCCATCATTATGTAGGCTGCCATGCCTATGCCCTACCAGGCCAATGTCAAAGGCTAATTATTCAGTAAATGTTCCCCTCCTCTCTTCTCTCTTTTGTCACACCCTCCCTCTCCTCCATCTCTTAAGGTTTAGCACACACCAAATTTGGTCACCCAGGGGGCTGCTAGGAACATCTTTATTTAGCTTTGGAGAATGATGTTCTAACAGGGAATTAACTCCACCTTGCATCAATTAATTCTTTTATAATTTGAGGCCAGCGCATTCTCTTGGGGCTGGAGAGGCAGCACTGGTGGTGGGAGACACCACAGGACCGGGGGTCGGAAAGTCCAAATTTGAGCTGTGTGACCTTGAGCTCATCACTGAACCTCCCTGGGCTTCTGTTTTCTCAGCTAGAACATAAGAGTGGTAATAATAAGGGCTCCTTCTTGGGGTTGTCATAAATATTAAGTGAGCTGGTCTTTGGAAGGTGCCTTGGAAAATGTCAGGTGCCACATAGTCATTAGCTGGGACTATTTACCACCTGCTGGGTGAATAATATCCCTTTATTTTTTCCAGCACTTTCAAGCTTCAAAGGCCTCCTTGTTCGGCTGTTGGGGTGTGAGTGCTCCTCCCTGCCCGTCCCTGCTGAAGGCTTCTGCTCACTCTGCCCGCCAGGCTGGGTAGGGGGTGGGGTTAGAGGGAAAAATGCCCCTTTGAGGTCCCCATTTCCTCCAGCCACATTCTGGCACTCTTGATGATCTGTTCATTGGGCCCAACCCCGATAGGGCAGCCTTGGTTGTCCTCAAGAACCATCCCTCTACCTCTGAGCCCTGGCACGCTGGCAATGCAGACCAAAGTACAAGTCAGCTGCGGGCAATCCATCTCTCAGACTGCATCTGGGCCAGCCCTCAGGGACTGGGGGGTGAGACAGGGAAAGGTGGTGAGGAGGGGGTGTGTGCCTGCCGCTGAACTTCTCCAAGCTGTGGGTCTGAGGACCCAGGGATGAGGCAGCACACGGATTCACGGTGCTAAGGTAAAGCCTCTTGGTTCCTGCCTGGCCTCTGCGCCTCTCCTCCTGCAGGATCACAGGAAGCATGCTCTCCAGGCCTCAGTTTCCTTCCTGTAAAGTGGGTGGGAATTGAGAAGATCTCCAAGACTGCTACTAGCTTACTTTGCAATGAATGAATCCTCCAGGGTGGACACAGGATAAGCGTGTTGGGGGCCGATCCCTGTGCCCATCTAGCCCTGCACCCTCTGCATCAGCGGAGACTCTGAGGTGAACCTCCTCAGCCAGGGAACTTGGCCATCTGCTGAATAGAACCTTAACAGAAACATGTTTCTGGTGGATGCCATGATTTGCAGGCTGCCAAGAGCATCCAAGATATTGTAAATGAGTAGGGCAGAGATGCTGGAAACGTGGTGCAGGAATGGGCAGAGTGTGTGCATGTGCGTGTGTGTGTGCACATGCTGCAGAATGGGGTGTGAGGATCAAGTACGGGATGGTAACAGGGTCTCTCATCCTAAATTTCCTGAAAACTTATAAGACAAGATAACTGTGTAGGTGCTGGTGTTGCCACTCCCAAGCCTTCTGGGAGCCTTCAGAAGCTGCGCAGGACTTGACTATTCTGTGTGGTGGGTATTAGACAGGGACACACCCACCCTCATCCTTCCTGCCCTGTGTCTGCAGAATGTTAAGGCAAGGATTGGGGCAGCAGGACAGGCCCCATCATTTGTTTCCTCTCGACAGAGGAGGGATTTGCACTGGCAAAACCTGGGGGTGTAGCCTGGGGGTATAACCTGGAGTGGCTCGCCACAGGCTTGACATTTCTTTAAAATCTCCTGTGTTAGCTGAGAAAAATGCACACAAAAATTACATTTCAATTCTGTAACATATCTGTGTTTGTTTTAAAAGAAACATAATGTTCCCCCTGATACTCATCAAATGCATCTGATACCCCTATAAAATAGTCTCTGTGTGTCCTGGGCTTTGAGTACCCCTAGCAGGCCCATGCTGCACTCCCTGGGGTCCTGGGCCCTGGCTTGGGAGCCTATCACTCCAGCCCTGCCTGGTCCTTGGCTGTCAGATCTGGCTTCACTCCCGATGAAAGGCCAGTGCCCGCCTGGGAAGCTAGGAGGCCCCTTGGCCCCCACTCTGTGGCCCCTGGTTGAGCTCGCTGGTGAGGATCTGCCAGAAGGCCTCAGCTGGGCTTTAGGCATCTCCGTCTCCTTCAATAATGACTTCCTATAAATCAGGTCTGCCCTCCGCTTTGTTCCACACCGCTCCCAGCCAACAGCAAAACTCCCCACCCGACATCATAAATCCACCTTCATTTTCTTTCTGAATTTCTTTTAAGGCTTCTTTAATCACCACCTTGCAGCCTGGACAGATGCTGCCTCAAAGGGTGAGGCCAAAATGTAGAGTTCCTGGGGAGGAGACAAGGCCTGCGGGAGGCCAGGCAGGTGGGAAGGAGAGCAGAGAGATGAACTCCGGGGGGATGGGGATGAATATCCCACTGGCCATGCCCAGGACTGGAGGTTTGGGGGGACACACAGAGAATGTTTCCCAGGCAGGAGCTGGGCCTGCTTCTCTGGGGCACCCCCCTGTGCCTTGCACAGTGCTCCCTGTACCCAGGAGATGCCCAGCAGAGGGCCCTGGTATCGCTCTGGCAGAGCCTCAGAGCAGGAGGTATTGGTATTTGCTATACTCCGTAGGCACCATCCGTGTGCCAAGCCATGTGCCAGCCATGTCTCATGTGCGCCTCCTTTCATTCTCACAACAGTCCTATTTTGAAGGTGAGAAAACTGAGGCTGGGAGAATAGTGTGCCCACTACTGCCTAGGCTGTAATGCATGGGGTAGGCTGAATCTGCACCTGTGGCCTGACTCCAAACCCCGTCCCCTCACCTGCTAGCTCAATGCCCTCAGAGAAGCTGAGGGGCATGCCCAAGGTCACTGGGGCCTGGACCATAGAGGCAGTGCAGGACTCCTGCCTCCCACCTTTCCCTCCTCTGGTTCCATCTGGTTCCATGCCAGGGCCTTGGCCATGGCCAGAACCCAATTTCCAGGATTCCCAGGCAGGGCAGCTACCGGCACTGTCTTGGCTTCAAGAGGCCTCAAGCAGCTGGGGAAGTTGGGGACCAGGGGATGGGAGAGTGGTCTTGCTGCCCCAGTTTCTCTCCCAATCTCTCGCTCGGCCACCCTCCCGGGGCCCTCGAGTCCCCCGAGAGCCGGCATACTGGCCACTAGATGGCACTGTGACCCAGCAGAGCAGCTGCAGCCACGGGAATGGATAATGTCTAGAGAGGCGGCCTCCCCTCCCCCTCCCGCAGTGCCGAGGGCCGGTGCCTGGGTAGCACCTTTGCCCGGACTGCCCCGGGGTGACTGGACCTCCCCCGCTGCCCTGAACACTCAGCCAGGCAGCTGCTTCAGCCACAACCACCTGGGTGGGGCTGCCTCAAGTCCGGGTGCCAGCCTGGGGCTGTCTTCCCAGTGGGTGTGGGCCTCCCCTCACAGCCCCTTCCATCTTGCAGGATGGCAGGATTCTCAAGCTGGAGGTCATCGGAAAGGTCAGCAGGCTGTGGCAGTTTAGGCATCAGGAGGAGATGGGCTCTAAGTGCTAGCTCTCTACAAACCTCCTGTGTGACCTTGGGCGAGTCTCTTCTCCCTGGATCTCGCTCTGTTCTTTGTAAAATGGGAGGTTCTCCCAGGTCGTACAGCTGTCTAGCAGGCAGGTGCTGTGTGGCTTGGCTCCAGGGACCTCCCAGCTCCCTGAGTGCACATCTGGATGTGGCCTGCCCCTTCCGCCTGCTTCCCTCGCGGCTTCTCAGGACCCCTGGCACTGGAGTGGTGCTGAGCGCTGGCCACGCGCCCAGAGCCTCAGCCATCAGGCCGGGCTCAGCATGGCGGCCCTTGGGGTCCATTCCTGGGGCTCGGGGGTGGGGGGAACTCTGGGCTGGTTTTCCAGCCAGATGTCCATGTATCATTAGCTGAGTGACAAGGGGGGCTGCAGGGTAGTGTTGGGGGGCTTGGCGGGCAGGGAAAGGGTGGGCTGGAGAAGGCGGGCCGACAGAATAGTAACATGGTGGGCCAAATAGGTTCTTGTCAGCCAAATGGCTTTTGGAAGTCTGCAGAGCTGCTCGAACGTGTCCTCTGGGCACGCCAGCTGCCCCAGCCTCCCTCCGCACCGAAGCTGCTGCTTCTTCCTTGAACCGCCTGTCCTTCCAGCCCAGCCGGCACAGTTGGCTGGTGCTTCCATCCCCACCGTGCTCCTCAGCTGCCTCCTCTGGGTCTCCTCCTTCGCCCTCCTCGTTTCTGTGCCAGCCCAGTCAGCGTGAACAATGCCCCCTTCGTGCTGAAACCCAGCCGCAACCTCCAAATTCTTTTATTCTGCATCTAGCCTGCTCTCCCAGTCCTTGCCTCCCTTCCACCTCGTCATTTTCAAGTGCTTCATCCCCCCAGTGCACCCCCTTCCCTTGCAAGATCAAGGCACTTAATTGCCAAGCCAGCCCAGTGCACAGAACTGGGAACTATTCAGAAAAATTGACTGTACAAATCTAGGCTGAAGTGCCTGCATGTTTATTTCTTTTCCGGGGGAAACATGGTTTATTACTGACACAGCCTTTCCATGGTACCTTCACCCGCGGAGCTCTCAGGCACTTAGATGGGGCTTGAGCTGTGCTAACTATTTTATTGTCTAGTCATTTGTTCCCAGAAACTTTGTCAGACAGGTCAACATTAATCTCCCCCTTTCACCAGGGTGAAACGTGGTTAGAGAAAGGCATCGTAAACTCAGGAGGGGCAGTGACAACCCTTTCTGGGCAGGACTTTGAGATGATGCCACCACCCAGGTGTCTGGAGGCAGGGGGGTGCCCCAAAGGACCCCTCAACCATCCTTCCAGCCTCAGGATTCAGACTGAGGAAGGCTGCCACTTTGGAAGCCTCTGCCGCACACTTTGGGATGGATATGTCGGGAAGGCTGACCAACAAGAGGATCTCTCTGTCCCAAGTGCAGGTCAGGTGTGAGTGTGGCTTAAGTTCACATGACAAGTTGTTGTGTACAGCTCTGGCTTCCTGATTTTTGGCACCCAAAACAGGAACTGGATTGCTCTGCCATCAGCAGTCTATTGGCAGATTATCAGAGTTTTAGTCAGCAGCCGTGCTGGAATTAGAAAAACAGCCTTCCCTAGAAAGATCTCCCTGTCAGAGACTCTGACAGTAGGTCCCCCATCCAGAAAGATGAGGGGGGAGCGTGCCTTCAAAAAAAGTGCTGGAGAGGTTTTGGAACAAGAACACAATTCTCTGAGCTCAGTTATCCGAGACGGGACCCAGCTGAAGCCTAGGGATTTAGCACTCAATTCCTGGTTGCTTATGTGTAAGTAAATAATTTCATCTGCGATTTGGCAATAAAGAATGCTTTAAATCTCGGTTTTTGTGATTTGCCAGTTTTCTCCTACAGAACCTGCTCACCCATCATGGAGGTTACCAGAGGGAGTGGGGCAAGAGGTTCCAGAGAGAGAATGATGTTGTGATGATGTGATTCTCATATCCATTTTCCAGCAAGCCAGATGCCCCCTCTTGGGTACCCTGAAACTCATACCTGCCAGATATCTCACCAATGCTTGGAGAGGCAGTGTGGGAGAAGCCTTCTGTGGGTGGCAGGATGGCATAGAGCCTTTATTTCCCCTCCCCAGGGACATAAGGCCACCCTTTCCTTGTGGTCTCTGATGAATTAGACTCAGCCTTGCAGGGCCCTGGACCCCAGCCCCAGCCCCTCCAGCACACCGCCTCCCACATCCCTCTGCGTACCTGTATATTTGCTGACCCCAGCCTCAGCAGCCACATCTCTAAGCGCCAGAATGCCCCGGGAGAGGTCACTGGCCTCAGGGTCCATTTCAATGAGGGCATCAGGGCCCACATTACCGTAGGCGTAATTGGCAATGTAGATAGAGTAGCGTCCAGAGCCCTGAGGAAGAAGGGAAGGAAGCGGTGAGCAGGCCGACCTTGGCTCATCCCAGAAACTGCCCCCTCCCCACCCCAGGTAGGACCATAGCTCTTTCACAGGGTTGGGTTCTTCTCCCCAGGTCTGTTGCGAATGGCCTTGTAGGCCATGCATGGCGCACTTCCAGAGGGGCTTTTCACAAAGGCTGCCATGTGAATGACACTCCCGGGAGTCGTACAACAAAGCAGCCTGCTTCTCCTTCCATCCTGTTCCAGAAGAACACATCCCTCCCTCTCCCCCACAACCACCTTTTTATAGACAATTTTCTAATGTGCCTCCCTCCAGCTGAGCTCTCTCCAGCTGCCTGCCAGGGTAGCTGCTCAATAAATATTTGCTGATTGATTGATCTACCAGTTCCCATTATTCTCAGTCTCTCTCTCTCCCATTCAAGCTCACTCCAGCCAAGATGACAAGCAAATTCCTGAGCCATCTCCCTCCCCCTGTTCCCACCCCACGCTTCTTCATTCCCCTGTTTTGGTAGCACAAGAGGCACAGATTTGCAGGGGTCCTACTTCCCTCTTCCATTCCGTTATTTCCCCCGTATTACCAGGAAGAAAGAGTGTATCACTTCCGTCTTTATAACACTGTCTCAAAGATTCGCTTTTCCCTTTGCATCCAGGAGCAGCCTTGGGCACCAGCTCCTCTGTGCAAGGGTCATTCTCTTCACTAGTCCAAAACACCGCTGATGAAAGACTCTTCTCTTCTGCCTGTTGTTATAATGGTGCTATTTCTTCAATGGGTGACTTCTTCCCAAGAGATCCACACACTTTCTAAATCAGTTTTCTGGCTTTTCTCTCATCCTTTGCATCACTTCCCTCTAATTAATTAGACAGTAAATATTTCTTAAGCTCCAACGATGTGCCAAGTGCTGTGTTATAAACGTACTTAAGACAAAATCTCTGACCGTAGGTTGCTTATAGTCTAGTTTGAAAGACAAGCCATAAACCTAAAAGGATCTAAGAGAAACTGTTGAGCTCACGGCAATAAGACTGGTGGTCCCCTTTCCTTGCTTTGATTTCTCATCCATTGGCACCATGAGCACAATTCTTGTTCCACCGAACTGGTCAGTGACTTTATATCTTTGTGGGTTTTTTGGTGTGTGTGTGTGTGTGTTTTTTGTTTGTTTGGGTCTCACTCTGTTGCCACAGCTGAAGTGCAGTGGTGTGATCTCGGCTCACTGCGGCCTCCACCTCCCAGGTTCAAGCGATTGTCTTGCTTTAGCTTCCCAAGTAGCTGGGATTACAGGCGTGCACCACCACTCCTGGCTAATTTTTGTATTTTTTAGTAGAGACGGGGTTTCACCATATTGGTGAGGCTGATCTTGAACTCCTGACCTCAAGTGAACCACCCCCCTGGGCCTCCCAAAGTGCTGGAATTATAGGCGTAAGCCACCGTGCTTGGCCAATCTTTGAAGGGATCATTTTCTTTGAGGAAGCTGATGAAGAGCCACACGAGTCTGTCTAACTGGTGGGTGAGACCAAGGAGGGAGCTTAGAGTTTCCTGTTAGAGTCTCCTGGGTGACACAGATGTATCAACAATGAGACAAGCATATGGCAGAGAGCACGGACGGGATTTCCTGGGTACCCAGAAGAGGAGTTCCTAACCCAGGGGAAGGGCACCTAACCATGGGAAGTTCCGAAAAGCTTTCCTTAAAGGAGTCTCAGTCAGGTGAATTGGAGGGAAAAGAACCTTCCAAGTAGAGATGAGAAAGAGAAGGATGTATGTAGAGAAACTACAGCAGTTAGTTCAATGTTGCTGGAATATAAAATGCAAGGCAGAGAGTGTCAAGGGGTGAAGCTGGAGAAGGTGGTAAATTTGTTCCCTACAGATTGCTCTACTCCTTCTCTTTTGGTTATCTGAGTCTTTATGCTGCTACCCAGAAATCTGTGCTTTACAAATCTTGCTACTCAAAGTGGTCCCTACACCAGTGGCATTGGTGACCTCTGGGATCATGTTTGAAGTGTAGACCCTCAGCAAACCCCCCCGCCCCCTGCAAGACTCACTGAATCAGAATCTGCATTGTAGCAAGACTGCCATGTGATTCCTGTGCAAAATTGAGTTTGAGATGCACTGCTTTACAGTACAGCCTATTTTTTTTTTTTTTTTTTAGACAGGGTCTCCCTTTGTCACTCAGGCTCACTGCAGCCTCTACTAGGCTCAAGTGATCCTCCTACTCCAGCCTCCCAAGTAGCTGGGACTACAGGTATGCACCACCACACCCAGCTAATTTTTTTTTTTTGTTTGTTTGTTGTAGAGACAGAGTCTCCCTATGTTGTTGAGGCTGGTCTTGAACTCCTGGTGTCTCAATCTATCCTCCTGATTTGGATGCCCAAAGTGCTGGTTAAGGGTTTGAGCCACCACACCTGGCCTAACAAGGTTTCTTGATTAGGGGAGAACTTTGAGAATTTCTCAGCCATCCGAGGCTGTGCAGAATGACTGGATGAAGAGTGAATGATGGGGCCAAAGAGGAAAGTGCGCCATCACAAACCGTTCCCAACCCTACCAGCTGGCAGCAGTCTCATCAACAAATGAGCAATAAGTTCAATGGACTGAAATTCACTCTGCCAGAAATTAGGATATTTACAAAATTCAGTTATGCCTAGTTCCTTACTTTGATTTATCAGGGGGATAAACTGACAAACACAGATGTGTTACGGTTGTAGAATATTGCAGAAATTCACATGTGAACTTGACCACGGTAATTCTGGGAGGGTGAGATGATTCCAAGGGAAGGAAGATGTTTCTGCAGTGTTGGGGCCAGTGCAGTGGTTCCCACACTTTAGCCTACATCAGAATCACCTGGGGGGCTCGTTAAAACACAGATTTTTTTTTTTTTTTTTTTTTTTTGAGATGGGGTCTCACTCTGTCGCCCAGGCTGGAGTGCAGTGGCTGGATCTCAGCTCACTGCAAGCTCCACCTCCGGGGTTTACGCCATTCTCCTGCCTCAGCCTCCTGAGTAGCTGGGACTACAGGCGCCCGCCACCTCGCCTGGCTAGATTTTGTATTTTTTAGTAGAGATGGGGTTTCACCACGTGTTAGCCAGGATGGTCTCGATCTCCTGATCTCATGATCCGCCCATCTCGGCCTCCCAAAGTGCTGGGATTACAGGCTTGAGCCACCGCGCCCGGCCCAGATTTTTTTTTTTTTTTTAACATCTGGCCCCATCCCCTGAGTTTCTGACCAACAGGTCTGGGGTGAGCCATGAGAATCTGCATTTCTAACAAGTTCCCAGATGATGCTGACACTGCTGGTCTGGGAACCACACTTTGAGAACCCTGATCCAGGGCCATTAGCCTGGATCCTAGTCTAGGGCCTGCCCCTAACTGCTCGTCTTTGGGTAAATCCCTGGCTGCCTCCAGGCTGCATCTCCTCAGATGTTAAATGGGGATCATATTCCCCCTGCTTCCTGGCAGGGTTGTTGAGAAGATTAAATGAGACAACGTATGTGAAAAGTCTTTGAAAAGATAAAAATGCTATATAAACATGAGGCATAATCATTATTGATCAGAGGACGTTCTTGTAAGAGATCGGTTTTGAGCTGGATCCAGAAAGGTGGGTGAGTGATGAGGCAGCTGGAGAGAAAGGACAAGCGGATGTTCTGGGTTTGGAGCAGAGAACGAGTGAGGGGTGGAAGGGGAGAGGGGAGAGAACAGCACGTGGCAGAGTGGGGGCGGGGCTGAGGCATTTATGGAGCAAAAGGTCTCATACTTGAGCATGCATCAGAGTCACCTGCAGGGCTAGCTGAACCCCAGATTGCTGGCCCCACCCCTGGAGTTTCTGATTCAGTCTGTCTGGAGGGTGGAGTGGGGCAGGGCCTGAGAATGTGCATTTCTAGCAATGCTGCTGCCGCTGGCCCAGAGGCTACACTGAGAACCACTGACCAGGTAGCTAGATTAAAAGGCCCTGCCCCGGGTAGAGGCTATGGGGCTAAGGAAGGATGACTAGGGTGAGTGCTGTAATAAAGTTAGAAACTTGTGTCTGCTATCATTTCACCCAGGGGCAGGGCGGCTGAGGGTTTTCAGGCAGGCAAGGTTCAATTCCTGGCTTTGCCTGTTGCTTCATGTGTGATTAAGGTCAAGTTGCCTAATTTCTCAAAGCCTGAGTTTCCATATCTGTCAAATGAGATAGTGATGGCATCTACCTTGTTGGTGTCTTATGAGGACTCAGTAGGACGAGGGAGGTAAAGTGTGCAGCACAAGGCGTGGCATTTCCCTAGTGTAAGAGGTGTTGGCAGTTACTGTTGTCCTTGCTCTTGTGTTTTCCTGCACCGTGCTGCATTGCCCTCTCTCAACTTCCAGGCTGCCCTTGGCCTCTCTCCATTCCTCCCCTGGCAGTCCTCAGGCCCCAGGGATGGCCGAGGTGGTGGCTGGACTCAGAAAGCAACCCTCCTCTGCTGGCAGATTGACTGTAGGGCTTCTTTCTAGTTCTCTGAGGCCTGGGAGACTGAAGTCAGGGGCTGAGCAGGGTGTGAGCAAGCTTCTGGACTCCTGCCTCCTGTGCTGCCGTGCCAGGCCTTTTTTTTTTTTTTTTTTGCATTTCACATAGTGCTTTTGTCCTGTGGTTAAATGCGTGGGTGTGCGGATGACCTTGTTAGGACAGAGTGCATCTCTTTGTGATTAACCTGCATGCCTCTCCCTCCAGTTCTCTGAGAAGTTGCCCACGTTAGCTGAGTGTCAAAAGCCTTGGTCCTGAATGGGTGAGATGGGAAACCAGGAGGAGGCTGGGAAGAGGCCCCTAACCATGACCAAGTCTGGCGCCCCCCAGCTCCACCCCACACTCTGGGGCTGTTCACAGAGCTGCCTCCCCATCCCTCCCACCAGGCAGGAGTCCAGGTGGCACAGATTCAGGTCAGGCTAAATGTGGCTTCACAGCCCAGCTTGGCTTCTCTTCCCAGCACCAGCTTGTTAAGAAATAAATATGTATACCTGGCACCTGCCTTCTCCCAAGGCCTGGAGGCCCCTGCTGTAAAGATTCACACTGAATCCCCAATCCCCTCGGTGCCATCTCAATTCCAAAGCGAGCCAAGCCTCTTGCCCCTGCCCCCAGAGTGGGGGCCATAGACACTCCTGTGGCAGCCGGGCAGCAGCTGGGCCCCTGATTTAGTGATGACTGTTTACAAAGCCAAGGAGGTGGGCGGCAGGGGAGCAGGTGACAGGAGGTATAAATCACCTTTGCAGCAAGCTGCTGGCTCTGGCGAGGCCTGCTGGGACCCAAGCCTGGGTGGGCGGCTGCCCCCTCCCTGGGCAGATGGCTGCAGGGGCTCATGCCCCTTCCCACTCCGTCTTTCCTTCCCGTCCAGTTTGGGTGGGGCACCTCTGTGTAGGGTGCACTTGCAGGGCACGAAAACGTTGGAGGAGCTATTGATGAACTAAAGTACTTGTATATTGAGGCAACCCTCCCCTCACCTACCTAGGAACCCCTACATTGGGCCTTCATTTATTCCGTAAATATTTACGAAGGGCCCCATGGCTCAGTGCCTGGCACACAGGAGGCACTTAGTAAATGTTAGTTGAGTGAATGAATGCAGGCAGGATTTACAGCTAGAAGAGGTGGATTCATGTCCTAGCCACACCACTCATCTGGTTTGGGCTCCCACGCAAGTCACTGCTCCAAGCTAGGCTTCCATCCCCACAAGTGTCCCGAGGACACAATGATCCCTTGGCTGGCTTCCTCACTGGTTTCTGGGAGGGCTGCATGTGAGACAGGATGTGAAAGGTACAAAGCAATGCATTCTGCAAGTCTTAGTTGTTGGTATTTAGTACCCAATCTATCCAAGACACCGTGGGAGCTGCCACTCTGTCAGGGGATGTCTACACAGTGGCTCCTCTCCTGGCTGTCACATGGCTTCTCCCCAGGCCCCCCATGCACCCCTGTACTCACCTTTCTGTCCACACAGGCCACAGAACGTCCGGCAAAGAGGCTGGCCACCCCACGGGCCACGTTGACCTCATCACTCAGAATGTCTTCCCACCGGTTATTGCGGAACTTGAACAACTTATCGGTGTATGTGGCCACCCCTGGAGAGAGGAGGAAAGGGAGGGCTGGTGGACAGTGGATCAGGGTCTCGGTTATGATCTCTGGGTATGTCTCATGGCACCTGCCACAAGGTTCTTGGGACCGGAGGAGGATGGGTCATCTGCGGCAAGGAAGACCTCAAGCAGGTGAGACTCCTCTGTGTTTGGGGAGCACTCAGATGTTTCCAGTTGAGGGAAGAGATTCTGAGCCTCATGAAGATGGCTGGCCCAGGCCTCAGGAACTAGGGAAGAAGTGCCACTGCTGCAGTGTGACTGAGATAACTCTTAGCAGCTGGATTTCGTGCCCTGCCCCGTTCTCCTGCAACAGCAGCAAGGAGCTCCTGGGACTGCAATACCGTAACATCCAAACTCAACCCAGGATGGCTCTTTTTCCAGGCGCTGTCCCTGCATTCTCTACTGGATCGCAGGACCTACCTGATTTGGGTCTCAGAAGAAATGGTTCTGGTTCATGAGTAGGTCTCAGTCCTCCCTGAGGAAGGGGCTGGAAGTTGAGCTCCGACAGGGTGAGAAGTGAGGGGTTGTTCTGCCTGGGGTGTGATGAGTTTGGGCAGCCCTGGGAGGCCCCTGGTCCCAGGACTGTAGAGCCCCAGAAGGCAGTGGTTTTCACCTCTTTTGGATTACTGGCCCCTTTGAGAACTGGAGGGAGGTGAAGGACCTTCAGCTGAGGGAGTTGCAGGTTTGCACCACACAATATGCCATACGTCATTTCAGGTCTGTGGCCCTCTGGAGCTCGTTCGTGACTAAGAAGCCTTGTTCTGGGGAAGTGGGAATAACTGCTGGTGGCTGAGGCCTCAGGCCCATTCAAGTGACCACTTGAAAGGCAGAGCTGTTTCCTCCACCATCACCCTTAGTTAATTTCTTGTTAATGCAAGACCCAGAGTGTTCATAGTTTAGGGGGGGCCTCGTTCTATCTCCTGGGCTGGACAGGAAACACAGGGAGAGGAGCAGCTGAAGGAATCAGGGAAGGTGAGCTTGAGGAAGAGTGGACCTGGGGACAGAACCCTGAACTTGACTGTCTGGACCACGGAAAAGGCAGCAGGCTTAGACTGAGGACAGACAGCATGGCACAGGGGCACCCGGGCCAAGAGCTCAGGTGATGGAAATGATCTGGAGCCCCAGTGTTGGTTCTGCTTGGATTCTACTTCTAGACTCTAGACTTGAGGCATGCTGCCCAGTATCTCTGAGCCTCGGTTTTCCTGTTTGGGAGTGGGGATGATAGTAGTTACAGAAAGTTTACTGTGAGGAATAATGGGATGATGCACACTAAAGGTTTGGGATAGTCTCCCCACAAAAGTGGTAGCTATGTTTCGACAGAAATGATTTTTCTCATATTATAGATGAACTACTTTCCAAGGTTCTTTAGAGACATCAGCCCTGCACTGCGGGGGTTCGATGAAAACCAGTGATTCTGTGAGTGGGTGTGTGTGAGGGTGGGAAGTGTGTGAGTGTGAGTATGAGCCAGAGTGAGCATTGTGAGAGTGAATTGTGTGTGTGGATGTGTGAATGAGTGAGAATGTGTAGGAGTAAGAGCCAGCGTGAGTGACAGTAAGAGTGTGTGAGTGGGCTGGGCACGGTGGCTCATACCAGTAATCCCAGTACTGTGGGAGGCCGAGGAGGACAGATCACTTGAGCCCAGGAGTACTAGACCAGCCAGGCAACATAGCAAGACCCCATCTCTACAAACCACCCCCTAAAAAATTAGCCAGGTGTGGTGGCACATGCCTGTAGTCCCAGCTACTCAGGAGGCTGAAGCAGGAGGATCACCTGAGCCCAGGAGGTCGAGGCTGCAGTGAACTGCGACTGCGCCACTGCACTCCAGCCTGGGTGACAGAACAATACCATGTCTCAAAAAAAAAAAAAAAAAAAAAATTGCTGCGAGTTTGTGACAGCAAGTGTGTGAGAAAAAGAGTGAGCATGAGAATGAGTGTGTAGGTGTGAGAGTGAGACAATGGCTGAGCATGAGTGTGTGTCAGCATGAGTGGGTGTGTGAGGATGTGTGGTGAGTACACGAGAGTAAGAGTGTGTCAGAGAATAAGAGTGGGCAAGGACAAGTGAGTGTGAGAGAGTGGGCATGAGTGAGTTGAGAATGTGGGCATGAGTGAGAGTGAGTGTGGGCATGAGTCAGAGTGAGTGTGAGAGTGGGGATGAGTGAGTGAGTGTGAGGGGTGAGAGTGAGTATGGGGGAGTGAGTGAGAGTGAGTGTGGGGGGATGAGTGAGAGTGAGTGTGAGGGGGTGAGTGAGCATGAGAAGGGAGCGAGTGAGAGTGAGCATGAGACGGGGGTGGGTGAGGGGGAGAGTGAGTGTGGGGGGTGAGAGTGAGTGTGGGGGGATGAGTGAGAGTGAGTGTGAGGGGGAGAGCATGAGAGGGGGTGAGTGAGAGTGAGCATGAGAGGAGGGTGGGTGAGAGTGAGTGTGAGGGGGTGAGAGTGAGTATGGGGGAGTGAGTGAGAGTGAGTGTGGGGGGATGAGTGAGAGTGAGTGTGAGGGGGTGAGTGAGCATGAGAAGGGAGCGAGTGAGAGTGAGCATGAGACGGGGGTGGGTGAGGGGGAGAGTGAGTGTGGGGGGTGAGAGTGAGTGTGGGGGGATGAGTGAGAGTGAGTGTGAGGGGGAGAGCATGAGAGGGGGTGAGTGAGAGTGAGCATGAGAGGAGGGTGGGTGAGAGTGAGTGTGAGGGGGTGAGAGTGAGTGTGGGGGTGAGTGAGCGTGAGAGGGGGTGAGTAAGAGTCAGTGTGGGGGGATGAGTGAGAGTGTGTGTGGGGGGATGAGTGAGAGTGAGTGTGGGGGTGAGTGTGAGAGGGGTGGGTGAGAGTGAGTTTGGGGGGTGAGTGTGAGAGGGGGTGAGTGAGAGTGAGTGTGGGGGTGAGTGTGAGAGGGGTGGGTGAGAGTGAGTTTGGGGGGTGAGTGAGAGTGAGTGTGGGGGTGAGTGTGAGAGGGGGAGAGTGAGAGGGTGGGGGGTGAGTGTGAGAGGGGGTGAGTGAGAGTGAGTGTGGGGTGAGTGTGAGAGGGGGTGAGAGTAAGTGTGGGGGTGAGTGTGAGAGGGCAGTGAGAATGAGTGTGGGGGGTGTGAGAGGGGGTGAGTGAGAGTGAGTGTGGGGGTGAGTGTGAGAGGGCAGTGAGAATGAGTGTGGGGGTGAGTGTGAGGGGGTGAGTGAGAGTGAGTGTGGGGGTGAGTGTGAGAGGGCAGTGAGAATGAGTGTGGGGGTGAGTGTGAGGGGGTGAGTGAGAGTGAGTGTGGGGGTGAGTGTGAGAGGGCAGTGAGAGTGAGTGTGGGGGATGTGAGAGGGGGTGAGTGAGAGTGAGTGGGGGGGGGTGAGTGTGAGAGGGGGGTGAGAGTGAGTGTGGGGGTGAGTGTGAGGGGGTGAGAGTGAGTGTGAGAGGGGGAGAGTGAGTGTGGGGGGGTGAGTGTGAGGGAGTGGGTGAGAGTGAGTGTGGGGGGTGAGTGAGAGTGAGTGTGAGAGGGGGTGAGTGAGTGTGGGGAGGGTGAGTGCGAGAGGGTGAGAGTGTGAGGAGGTGAGAGTGAGTGTGAGAGGGGGTGAGTGAGTGTGGGGAGGGTGAGTGCGAGAGGTGAGAGTGTGAGGAGGTGAGAATGAGTGTGAGAGGGGGTGAGTGAGTGTGGGGAGGTGAGTGCGAGAGGGTGAGAGTGTGAGGAGGTGAGAGTGAGTGTGAGAGGGGGTGAGTGAGAGTGAGTGTGAGAGGGGGTGAGTGAGAGTGAGTGTGAGGGGGGTGAGTGAGAGTGAGTGTGGGGGTGAGTGAGGATGAGTGTGGGCACGAGTGAGAGTGAGTGTGAGCGTAGTGTGCGAGAACAGGCAAGTGTGTGTGTGGAAGTGAGCAGATGAGCGTGAGTACTTGTGGGAGTATGCATAGGTGAGGGGAGTGTGTAAGTGACCCTCGACCCCTCAGGTGGCTCCACCCAGGAGAGGACAAAAGGTTTGGTCTCTGAGGGGTCCTCACGCTGCGACCCCCTGAGACCGCAGGACCCACAGGAGCAGAAGCATCATCTGTGGGGTCTGGAGTTGGCCCCAGGGGTCCTCACCCGACAGCAGGGAACCGGCACTCTCTCTCCTGCCTTCTCTCCAGAGAAGCCTGACCCAGGGAGGAGGAAACGTCCCTTCCGTTGAGTGGAGGCAGACCCAGGAGGCCTGCAGGGGTTGCAGGTGGAGGCTTCAGCACAGGCCCATTTCTGTGGAGCCCAGAAGGGATCTGCACAGAGCTGCTGTGGCCTGGATGCACATGGGGGAAACTGAGTCGTGGATTACCCCGACAAAACCACAGCGCCCCGACCCAGTAGACCGGGGTCGCGTTCCACATCCGAGGCTTGTTAGCTGTGAGGCCCGAGGTCTTGGCTTCTTCATCTAAAAGTTGTGGATAACAGCTCTGCCTCCCTCCCAGCATCGCTGTGGGAATTACATGAGAAACGCACACGGAGAGAGTTCGGCGGCGGGTCTGAGACCCCAGGTCCACAGCCCCTCCTCAAAATTCCTGGGAGTCAAATGTGTTCAGGAATTTACATATTTTTCCTTCAGATTTTGGAAAGGTAACACAGTGCACACACCGTTTATTACATAACACCCCCAGCAGGGATGGAGGCAGCACCCTGTAATTAAACACATTAATATTTCTGCAGTGAATTATATGAATATTCACCCTAAGTGGGATAAATAAAGCCTATAAATAGCTCAGATTAGCCCAGGACAGGTTTTGCTATCAATTGAATTTCCCACAAAACTTAAAAAATGCACTTGAAGTGTTCAGAGGGTTCTGGATTTCAGGGCTCTGGAGAAGGGACTTGGACTTAGGCCACCATCATCATGGCTCTCCTGGAGGCAGTGGCAGGCTTGCTATTGCTTCCAGATGCCTGGGAGCGTCTGTGGATAGCCCCTGCAGGCTTCCGGGTCTCCAGCCCTCACCATCAGCAAGCAGCCCTTGCCCATCTCTGCCCAACCAGGGCCCCTTTAGATGCTGTACCTCCAGCTAGCACCATCCCTGAGATGCCTGGGTCACACTCCACTGAAGCCTGGGCCGGCATGGAGTCGGGGAGAAAATGGGTGTGGTAGCTGGCGTTCTGCAGAGCTCTGATGGACACCTCTGGATTCAGTGAGAGAAATTTCTCAAGCTGCCAAGTTCCTGCCTTAGCTATCTAGAGGAGAAACTAGGTCTAGGGTGACTCTGTCCCCCTCTGTTTGACTTCTCACCTCCAGTTCCTCCTGTCCACCTCAGGCAGCATTTCCCAAAGTGTGCTTTGTGGGACTCTGGTCTCTATGAGGAGCCTGGAGAAAGGACTGTGATCATGTGAGCTTGGGAAAGACTGCACACTCACCTACCCCTCGGAGATTTCCCCTGGACATTGATCTATTAGTATGTCAAGAAGTCTTGCAGTGAATTACCTGTTTAATTTTATTTAACCCAGCCTTTCCCAAATGTTCCTTGGCCATGGAACCCTTTTTTGTAGACCACCTCTTAGTGCCCTGTGTAACTGGTGCTGTCCTTAGCAAGTTGCTGTCCTAAGGTGCTGATGTCTGGTCAGGCTCAGAGCTTTTCAGCCGGAGGTGTTAGGGCGCCTGTGCTGTTGGCCTCTCCCACTCTTTAGCCTCCTGGCTCCTGAGCTCAACAGGGATGCCCAGAAGAATAAACTAATTAAGGTAAAATGTGCAACAGCCATGCAGAGCCTTGTAGATCATAAATGGGAACGGCAAAATCAATGGCAGCCCTTCTGCAGGCAGAGGCCCGGAGGCCTGGGCGACAGCAGAGATGGGAGCCCGTGATTTAGGAAGAGCAAACGCTCTGGCAGCTGCAACCTGGGTAATTAGGTGTGTCAGGAAGACAGATAAACAGCGAGCTGTGCGGGTCGATGGCACAGGCAATAAACACCCAGCACTGGCCCCTGGCCCATGTCAGCATGCAGTCCTGCCTTCTGGCTCCTTGTAGCTGCACAAGAACTGCACTCTGCCCTGGGGTCCCTCATAAGAGGGTGGGGGCAGCTGTTCGGGAAGAGGTGAGGTGAGGAAGAGGAGCAGGAGAGAGGTATTCTCTTGAGTCCCCTGGGGAAAGACACTGAGAAGGTAGAGGCCTGGGAGAAACAGGAGGGCATCTGGGGCAGGGCAGGGGGCCCTGGAGTCATAGCCCCCATGAGAGGCAAGTCTGGGGATTCCCATTTCCACCCCGATTCTGGCATCTTGGCATTAAAGGAGCCTTGAAGGTCTCAGAGTCCAGTAGAACCACCATTTGCTGCCAGGAGGCCAGAGGGAGGGGTCTGTGGGTGAGGCTCAGGTGCCCACCATGCCCTGCAGGGGGCCAGGTGCTACACCAGATGCCGTGGGAGGCCAGGGGAAGTATGCCTCTGTCCCTGGCTAGGGGCTTTTAGAGTCCACCCACAACACCAGGGACAGGTAAAGGAGATACTAGGAGACAGCCATGAAATGAATGATACTGTCATGTTTATAGCACTTGCCAGGTGCCAGGAAATTCACATATATTCACTTATTAACCCTCACCACAACCCCTCAAGGTGGGTACTATTTTCATGACCCCTTTACACATGAAGTGCCTGGGGCATGAGAGAGAAGGGGACTTTCCTAAGAGTCCACAGCTGCCAGAGCCCAGCAGGGCAGAATTCGACAGTATGTCGGAGATGCCTTGAAATCAGGATGGAAGAGGTTGCTGTGATCAGGGAGGGCTTCATAAGGGAGGAGGCACCTGAACTGAGACTGGAAGGGTCAGAGTAACAACAGCACTGCACTCTACAGTTTAGGCAGGATGGCAAGAAAAAGGCACAGAGGGGACACTGAGTTTGCCTAGGGAGGGGGATTTGTGCAGGTGGAGGAGGAGAAGCATGGCAGGGTGGGGGAGACCCAGTAATTCCAGTACTGAGGGCAAAGGGGCCATTGGTGGCTTCTGATATGGGAAAAGTCAGGGGAAGACAGTGTTTCTGGAAGATTAAGTTAGCAGGGGAATGAAGGGTGAATGCGCTAGCGAGGGAGAAAATGCAGCGAGTGGCCACTTTTGTAGGAGCTCAGACTTGATCAGGATGGGGAGGAAGCACCGGTGCAGGAGGGGTTGGGTGGCCGGGAGAGTGAGGGAGCTGCCCAAAATGTGGAAACAGTGACCCAAGCAGGGACGCTGAGCTCGCTGGCGGTGAGCAGGAGCCTGGCTTCAGACAGTTTGCATTTAAAGTGACCACAGGGTGGCCAAGAGGTCACTGGCCATGAGGCATGACTATGACTCCTTACAGAGTAGTGAGTCTGGAGCTAAGGAGAAGGGAAAGACCAGGCCATAAACAGGGTCGCTTGAGTCCTGGGGAGAAACCACATTTGGGACAGAGAAGGAGGCATCAGAAGACTAGCAAAGGGGAATAAGAGGGCACCTGGAGCCACTGGGAGCATGAGGTTGTGTCATAAAGGATTCTCCCTAAGGATCACAGGATTGGAATGCCTCCTCCCCAGGGGGCTTTCCTCACCTGGGAGATGGTCTGTCTCAAGGTCTGGTATTGGTGGTAGAGAGAAGGGTGGGCAGGTTTTTGTGGCAAGGCAGAGGCCTCAGCCTCCAACCTCATTCATCAGGCAAACAGCAGGGCTGGGGAGGTAGCCAGCAATATCCCTCCCTCTAGGTGGATCTTGGGCAACTCATGAACTTGTGTTTTTCTGATCTGTAAAATGGAATGAGAATGGCCACCTATTCATCAGGTTGTTGTGAGGGTTAAATTAGATAATGTACATAAAGTGCTGAGAACAATACCAGGCACATGATAAGTTAAATAAATAGTAACAACACCATCACCATCACCACCATCATCCAGGAAATCACAGCACATGACCACAGCAGATCCTCAACTCAGGAGGCAACTGTGATGTTAAGTATAAAAGGCTTTATAAGACTTAGTCAATGGAAAACCAGCAAGACAGTGATGGCTCCAGGGAAAGAAAGAACTCATTCAGTCAAAGGACATTTTCAAAGAGGAGCCCAGGCTGTCCTGGGTCCCCGATGTAAATGCTGACCCCAGCCTTCCTTCCCCCATCCCAAGGTGAAGAGGGAAACCTGATCAGCTCCCGCCAGGCACTTTGCCCACATCAGCTCCTTCAGTGCTCTCTGCAGCAGTGCCAGGAAGGTGGAGTCTTCATTTCACAGACAGAAACTGGGGCTCAGAGGGTTAGGTCATTTGCCTAAGGTTGCACAGCTGTTATGAGGTGGTCTGCCTGTTGCAGAGCCCCCTCTCATGTTATTAAAGAGCTGAGTCGCTCATGGGAGGCAGTCCCAGCTCCCAAGGGTCCTTGTTAGGACCACGGGAATGGCCTCTGGGGTCCCATGTTCCGTATTGTGCTGCTTTGGCCCATGCTGGGAGAGCTGCAAATCAGGACTTTGCATCCAAGTAAAATCTGGCTGGGGGATCAGGAGACCCTAGAATCTACTTTAGGACCTAGAGAATCCTAGGAAAAGACGGTGGATCCATAGGGCCATACATCTCAGACTTTGCTGGGTTCAGGAAGCTCTTGGAGATTAAATACAGATTCTGGTTTCGGAGGTTGGGGTGGGGCCTAAGACTCTGCATTTTTAAGAGCGCCCAGCTGATTGCCATGCTTATGGCCCATGCGTCACACTTGGAGTAGTGAGGTACAGAATATCTGGGTACAGTTGGAATTGGGACTAGGTGGAGGAGCTGCCCGACCAGGGGTGCTTCTCTCAAGATCAGTCAGCTCCTCTGCTGTGAAGGCAGAAGAGCCTGGAAGTACCACCCATCCAAATACCCTTCTCTTTATCGAGGTGACTGACGCTCCTTCTCCTCTCTAAGAAGTTACAAGAGCCTCTGCTGAGGCCTCTGTAAGTATGACACAGAGCACCCCCCACAGAAAAGTGATCAATCCAAGTCCATAAAAATGAAAATGTTCCACATTACAACATCCACCAAGAGCAAAGACAAAAGAAAAAAAAGACAAACAAGGGAAAAGTATCTTCAACTTGTTCTATAGACAAAGGGCTAATTCCCTAATTTATAAAGAGCTGTTACAACTCAATAAGGAAAAGACCAATAATCAATACAAAAATAGGCAGAGGCTATGAGCAGACAAGAGATCCAAATACATAAAAATCTTCTCAGTCTCCTTCATTTTAACAAAATTGAAAATTAAGACTGTACTTAGATATCATTTTTTCCCCGTCAGATTAGCAAATACTGTAAAAATAGATGAAATATTGTGTTGGGAGTGTTGGAAAGTGCTTGCTTGCATATTTGGTCGATGGGAACGTCCTGAGCAGTGGCCCTAGGAAGGACAATTTGGCAGTGGCTATGAAAACTACACATGTATATTCATTTGAGGCAGTAATTCTATTTCTATGAACTCACAAACATGCCTGCAATTGTGGGAAATGGCATGTTGTACAAACTTATTCATTTGGTAGCATGCTTTGTAAGGGCGAAAGGCAAAACCTGACTGCAAGTACTCTTTCATCAATAGAAGACCAATTAAATTAATGGCACAGTGGAGTACTATACAACCATAAAAAGAATGAGAAAGCTGTCTGTGTACTGCCATGAAATCAAATCCAAACTGCATTGTTAAATGAAAAGAGCAAAGAGTGGAACCATGAGTTGGGCATGCTGTTTGTGTAGGAAGGAGGGAGACACATAAATTATTTGAGCAGTACCCCACACATAGCAGATCTTCAATCATCATTTTGTGGAACTGAATGCGTGAAAATCGTGTAGCGGTGGGGCTCACAGTTCACACTGACCCATCTGCTACCCATGCTTCTGTTCGTTACCCCAGGCCAGCCCATGTAGGTGGGAATGCTCAGGGCTATTCAGTGAAGCAGCAGGGGTGAGCTAGTGTGTGACCTCCCAGGGGATGGGCTCTGACCAGGAGCTGCAGAACATCCTAGGTTCTGGATGTGGAGGTGAGGTGTCGGCACCTGCCTCTTGTCCTTCTGCGTCCTACACACTCTCCTACCTGGTTTCACTGAGTAGTGTTGCCTGAAATGCTACTCAGTGGCTTGTATTTTTCCAGGCTGGTGAAGCCATAAGCTGATTTCCTGGCCCAGGACGTCCTGGGATGGTGGTCAGTCTTCCTCCTTCTCCTTTCCCTTACCCACTTTCCAATTCTCAGCCCTTGACCCAGGCCCACTGGGCCCCTCATCTGCACAGTGTTATACTGCGGTCCTTTTCTCTTTGCTCCCACGGTCTCTCCTTCCCACAGGCCAGGAGGAAGGCCTGTGGACCTCTACCCACGACACTTTGAGAGGCTCTGGCTTTCTTCAGAGCCACAGGACTAGAACAGCTATTGTGTGGAGTGCTTATTAAGTCCTGGGCACTGTAATAAGTGCTTTCATTCATTATCTCAGGTATTCCTTCAAAAATATGTATTTAATGCTTACTAAGTGACAGGCACTCCTTTGGATCTGGAGTATAGCAGTGAACAATGCACTCCCACGGAACTAAGACCCTAGTAGGAGAGATGGACAACAAACAAAAAATCGCTTATTTTCAGTTAGTGGTCAGTACTGTGAAGGAAAATAAAGCCAGTTAAGGGCACAGGGGGTAATGGGGTTACAATTTTAGATAAGGGGCTCAGGAAAGATCTCACTGGAGGAGGGGCCTGAATGAAGGAGTGAGCCTGGAGAACATCAGTGGGAAAAGCATTTCAGGTAGAGGGAATAGCAAGTACGAAGGCCTCAGGTGGGAAGGCAGTGAGTAAGAGGAAGAATGGAGGAAAGAAGGTCAGAAAGGCAACCCGGGTCACATAGGAGGGGTGCTGTAGGCGATGGGAAGGGATTTGGATATAGTCTATGGAGCCATTGGTGGGAATTGAGCTTAAGAAGTTGGCGTGATTTTAGATGAGGGAGTTGAGACTGAGAGAGGTCAAGTAACCTGTCCAAGGTCACACAGTAAATAAGGGGCAGACCCCAGGTTTGTACAAAATGACTCCCCCAGGATGTTATTGGAATGCAGGGTGCTTGCCTTCTTCTAGGAACTCCAATGCTAACATCCCAAAGGCTGGCCAAGGGAGGAGAGAGGGACCATGCTTCCACAGGTTGCTCCAACACCCTGGCACATGCCATGGGCACAGCTAAACGCCATGGGCATGCCTGGGCTGGTTGGGGGCCCTGGAGAGTGGGCAGGGTGGCAATGGCTGAGTGCCATGCCAGCTGGGCCCGAGGAAGTGCTGACACGGCACAATGTCCCTGCTCCACACCCCGCTCACTGTCGATGAATCAATGGGATCACTCAACTGAAAAATTAACTCAAACCCACAGACATCCCTGAAACCCATAGAAGGTGGCCAGCACTGAGGCTGCTGGGCACTGTTGCCTTACCCCCACCCCGGGGGCTGGCTCCGGCCTCTCCCAGTGCACACTTATGTCCTCGATCTCAGGAGCCCAGGGCCTTTCTGGTGCCTCCACTGTGCCTGCCTTTCTTGACTTCCCTCAATAGGCAAACCGTCTCTCAGGCCCAACAGCTCACGCCTGCCTGTTCTTCCTGGGATTTATTTATCAAATTTTAACTTAGCTCTTAGGATGTGTAATGTCTGACTGGGACCGAAGGGGGCCACAATATGAATGATACAAGGTTTTGCCTTCAAGCATCTTTGAGTACAGGCAGGGGATTGGGAGAGGGGACTCAGATACCCAGAGAAACACAAGGCTGTGTTGAGGATAGAGTGTAAACTTTATGAGGGCAGGATTTTTGTGTTTTATTCACTGAAGCATCCTCAGTCCCTAGAATAGTAAGTGCTCAGTAAATATTTGTCCAATGGATGAATGCATTAATAAATGAGTAGGGTTGTTGTGAGGCTGAGCATGAAACTAGCATGATTCTGAGGTAGTGGCCTTCCACCTTGGTGTATGGGGAATCGCCTGGAGGTCTTTACCGTCTGGTGACTGCCTGGCTATGATGATCGTCATCATAGCCTGGGAGCGGGTCAGAAGTGCAGGGTCTCGGCCCCACCCAGACCTGCTGAATCAGTCTGCATTTGCACACTCCTAGAGGTTCTGATGGGATTGACTGGAGTGCCGCTTAGCTGGGATTGTTGAAAGCTCCCCAGGTGACCCTAATGTGCAGCCTGGGCAGGGAATCAGGGCTCTGGGATTCACAATGCAGCACTCTTAAGAGCGTGGGAGGGGCTGCTGCTTCAGAGACACCTGGTGGCTGCCACTGCAGGTGCTCTGTGCTTGGTGAATAGGGGATGGTCTGTCCCCTTCCTCTGGCATCTGCCTGATGAGCCCACACTTCCACAGTTCTCCTTGCTCCAGCTTCCCAGCCTCTGAGAGACTTCCTGGGGACTCACCCCTTCTGTAGGCATCCCTTGACACTGCTCCCTTTCTGACCTTGTCCCATATTAAAGAGTTGATCAGCCCATCAATTAATTGTGTCCTAATCCAATCTTGGCTTGGCTGGAGAGAAGGCAGTAAATCCAGCTGCATAATCATGCCCTGATATTTGTGTAGGGATAATTACTATCTCTCAGGCCTCACTTGGTGGCAAGATGAGATGAAAACCCATAAAACACCACTCAGGGCTGTGGCTCATTGTTTCTTGGCTGCACAAGGCTGGCTGCCAGCCAGACAGCACTGCCTGCCCCTGCCCCTGGCATGAGCCCTAACCTCTTCCTCTCCCATTCATGCAACTGCAGGACTCAACATCAGGGGCAGTCTAGGGGCTGGATCCTGGCTTGGGCTCCACAACCAATAACGGTAAAGTTGTGGCTCAGGGGAAAGCCAGTGTATGTGTGCCAGGGTGGGGAGTGGAGCACAAGGAAGGTGGTCCTCATAGCCAGGCAGTTACCGGCCTCCAGGAGGTTGGGAGGTCCAGGATGATGACTGCTCAAGTCTGAACCACAGAGCTTCATCCAAAGCAGACCTGAAAGACGACTGCCTTCTGGGGGAGCCCACTGCATATTCAGCCTGGCCCCACAGGGACACAGGGCCCTACATCCCTCACAGTGTCCCTCATCTCGAGACACTGTGGCCTGGGACTTCCACAGAGATGTTACAGCCCCACAGGCCTGGGCTGAGATCCTGAGATCTGAGCCTGAGAAAATGCAAGCATCAGGGGTGGGAAACCACCTTGATCTGCTGCCACAAGGGCACAGCCCCCAAATCATGAGACACTGAGCAACCACTGCAAGCTAGGCTCTCCAAGAGGCAGTGAGGACACCGGGTTGAGGAAAGCCAAAGAGCATCTTGATTAAGAGGATGGATCTGGAGTCAGACTCCTGGGTTTGAATCCTGGGACTTACAAGCTGTGTGGCCTTGGGCAAGTCAGGTAACATCTTTGTGCCTCAGTTTCCTCAATTGTACAGTGGCATTTACCAGTACCTACTAATCGAGGTGTGTGAGGCCTAAATGAGATAATTAATGTAAATGCTTATATCAGGGCCTGACACACAACAGGTGCAACTTAAATATTAACTGTTATTATTGTCACTGTCATTTAGCCTTCTGGGCATCAATTTCCCTCATCCATTCCTTAGCACGCAGGACCTTGTTACTCAAAGTGTGGTCCCTGACCCAGAGGCATCGTCATCATAGCCTGGGAGCGGGTCAGAAGTGCAGGGTCTCGGCCCCATCCAGACCTGCTGAATCAGTCTGCATTTGCACAAGACCTCTAGGGGATTTGGATGCACACTTCAGTTCGAGAAGCTCCTGCAAGAAAAGGCTCCATGAACTCAAGGTCTCTCTTCCTCACAGTTGTATCCTCAGCACCTCTAGGCTGGCATAGTGTAGGTGCTTGGCAAGAATTTGGGGAGGGGGTAAGGAGGGCTCACATTAGGAGGTGGTGGCGGGGACACTCAGTCTGAGGGAGAGCCTCGGTCTCTGCTCACCCTGTCCATCTCCAGGCCCGGGGTTCAGGAGATGAGACCTGCAGGCTCACACGCAAGAGAAGAAGTCATTCTGGGACCTAGAGAGGTCCTGCGGCAGCAGGGGGCAGTGCCTAGGGGGACGATGACAGTTGCCTGAGGAAGGGCCAGGGTTCCCACGGCCCTCCCCAAGTTGGTGCTGGGAGGGAGAAGATGGGAAGCAGCAAAAGACCCGAGCCCCAGTCCTTACCCGAGAAGGCGTTATTGGTGTTGAGAAAGTAGATCTCCTCCCGGCCGTCCCCGTCGATGTCGCAGGCTGTGACCCCGATGGCGTTCCCCTGCCGGTCCCGCAGCGCATAGTAGGGTGAGCTGCGCTCGTCGACCGCGATGTTCACCAGCCGCTTCTGGGCCCGGTCGTACTTCAGAACCAGGTTGGGGCCATTGTACCTGGAGGAGGAATGGGGAGGGGATGCTGGAGAGGAGCCGCTGGGCCCACCCAGTCCCATCCGACCAGTGCAATGGGTTGGGAGTCCTCCCGGACACGCTATGGGGCAAGTCAGATCCAGAGTGTTCCTGGGGAACCCGGCCAGCCTTGCCTCACGGACCCCTGAGTGTTGGATGAGTGTCCCTGAATCAGATTTGGGCTCGGGTGCAGTGAAAGTCAGCAGGGGCCATGTGGGATACCATATAAGCAGCCAGTTGGCGGAGGGAAGTGGGAGCCACGGACAGACCCTTCCTACAGGCTCCACTGAAGAAAACAAAGAACTTCCTGATGCTCATCTTGCCCATTTCAATGCAAAAGGCACTTTCACATTTATAATCTCATTAATTTAAATTTAACAATCAAGAGAGGTAGGCATGTATTAGTAACCCATTTTATGGATGAGGCAACCGATGAGGTTTATCAGGGAAACTGAGGCTCAGAGAGGCTGAATGCCCTTTCCGAGGTAACACAGCCTAGGAAGTGTCAGGTGCTGGGAGTTGAACCAAGGCCCTTTCTACTATCCCGAGTCCCGAGTCCCTGTGTGAATTAGTCCTGGAGGAGCAGGAGGCTTTGTTGTTGAGGTTTGAACAACTCTCCTGACAAAGTCACCGCATTTAAACAGAAGGATGAAATTAGCCTCTCCGTTGGGAGAACACGAACATGTCTAAAGTTATTAGACAGACTTGCTGGATCTTTTTCTAAGAACTCAAGACAAAAGGTTAAAAGGCATCACTACTTATCTCTCCTCTGTCTCACTCTCCTGCACCTGCAACTCCCTTCTTGCTGCACTGAAGCCCAGTCACGTTCTTGCCTCAGGGACTTTGCACTTGCTGTTCTCTGCCTAGGATGCTGTTCCTGCAGACATCCACACCACTGGCTCCCGCCTTCACCTCCCTTAAACCTTTGCTCCCCTGTTCCTTCTCAGTGAGGCCTTGCCTGCACACGCTCCGAAAATTAGCAACCACCCCCACCACTGCACCACCACCCTGTTCTCTATCTCTCACTAATGCTCTCTTCCCAGAGCTCTGACCAACAGCTGACAATTCCATATTCTCATTTACCTCTTCCTTCTGTCTGGTCCCATTAGAGTGTCAGCTCCATGAAGGCAGAACTTCTCGTCTGTTTTGTTCTCCAGTGCCTAGAACCATGCCTAGCATTCAACAGGTGCTCAATAAATATTTATTGGCTAATTGAATGAATGAAAGCTCAGAGCTCATGTCTGAATCATAAAAACTCAGGTGTCCCATGGCTGATTTCTTTGCATCACCCTCCCATATGGAGAAAACAAGGGCCCTGCAGGAAGTCAGCGTGCCCAAGGTCACACCCTAGGCAGCACAGAAATGAATGTCTGAGGCCTCTTCCTGCCCGCTGGGAGCACCAGCTTGCCAGGTCCTCCCAAAGAATGGAACAGACCTCATCCACAGGGTCCCCCACCTCTTCCTATGCTTCAGCCTGAATGTGCACATTCAGAGGGAAATGCAGATACTGGCTCCGGAGGGCCCCCAGCTGGGAACACCCAGGGAGGGCAGGAAGAGCTCTCCAAGGTCTTCGAGAGAAATCACTTCTTTCTTTCCTGTAACAAATCCAGTCTGGCCCGCTGCACCATCCCAAGATGCAGAAGCCAGAGAGGTTTAGGGGATGCTGAGCAGCTGGCTGGGTGCCTTCTGGCCCCCACAGGGTGTGAAAGGAGAGACGGAGCTCCTGGGGACTCAGTCAGCGCCCGGTGATGGGAGGTTGTGCCTTAGACACCTTGACGAAGAGCGTCTGAGGGCTGCATGTCTAGGGCGCGGCATGACCTATGGAGATGTGTCTAGCCAAGGGCCAGGGGAGACAGGCACTTGGGTTCCAGAACTGTCAGCAGCTGGCTCCAGTGCTCGGGGACAGGAAGTGCCTGTGAGGGCTGAACACGAGTCTTGCAAGCCTTGGGGTCTTCTCCTTTTCCATCACTACTGCACCTTGTAAGATGGCTGTATTTGTGGCGCGCTTGGCCTTGTTAAAAGCACCCTTACACGCACGGTCTCCCTTGAGCCCCACACCATCTCAGAAGGAAGGTAGGCAAAGCATTTTTGCAGAAAAGGAAACTAAAGTGAGGTCCAAGGTTAGACAACTTGTTGGTGGCAGCGCTGGGCCTCTCTGTCTTCAGGGTCCAAACCCCAAGTTCTTTCCGTACTGCCTATGATGCCAGCACTCTCAGGCTTGTTCATTTTTCCCCCTGGCTGCCTCCCACAAAGTAGTGCCCCTGAGAAATGCCTGAGAATTTCACAGAGATGTAGCTGGCGAAGATTACCGTAGTCTTACATTTCAATAGCACTTTGCACTTTACAAAGCACTTTCTCATCCTTGGGCTCATTTACTTCTTAAAGTTCCTAGCTCTGCCAGAGATGAGGTTGGTGGCCTTGGGTTGGTCAGTTCTCTCTAGGCTCTGCATTTCTCTTCTGTGAAATGCAAGAGTTGGACAAAATCTGAGGGTCATGATATGTGTGGTAAAAGGCAGCCCCAGGGACCCGCTGCTCTGTTCAACTAGAGCATCTGTGTGTTAATGCATTTTGTTTTATGCATCACATTCCACAATACGTTGTTTGAACAAGGGATTCCAGAGCTGGAGTTTAAAAGCCCCTGGACTCTGTGGGTCCGTGAGTCTTACTAACTTTATGAGATGATCAGAGCAGGCGCCCTATGTCCCAGGCTGTGGCTGAGAAGCCATCACGTAAACCCAGCACTGACACCCTTCCTCTGCATCCCTGCCCCTTGGGTCTCCTAGAATGTCTTCACCACCCCCTGAAGCCAGCTCCCAGTGAGAGGTGAGGAGGGATCATGGCCTCCTCACATATTGGAGTCCAGTCCTTCTGCTCTGAATCTGGAGAAGTTGGGGTACACACAAGGTCCCTGCACCATGGTAGTAACCCCGGAAAGGCAGTTGGCCCTGGCTCTCTCTTCTTTAAAGAGTTTTGGGTGCCAGTTCCAGCGGTGAGGTTGCTAGGCTGGGTCAAATTCTTCGATCTGGTACAGAGTGAGCACATGCCACAAAGGCTTCCCTAAACCTATGCGGTAGCTTGGGATGCATCCTGACACTCTGCCCCTCATCTCCCCCAGCCCCCACTGCCTCCCAGGACTACAGATACAAAGCCAGACCAACAATTCCTAGGTTGGGTTCTTGGCACCCCATGGTGCAAGGCCAGGGTAGTGCCTGGAGTTGCCACTTCCTCCTTTCACCCAGGCTGCTCTCTGCTGAGTCTGCTGGACCAACACTCAGAGCCTCTCACAATCCCCCAAGAAAAACAGGAGAACCAACCTTCTTCCCTCTCCCACTTCTTCCTGAGGCTGACGCTCCTGTTTGCTTCCTCACCATCCACTGAGTGTGCTCTGCCCTTTCCAGCTCCTGTGGTTTTGCTCAGCTGCAGCAGTCCCCTCCCACAGGGAATGCTCTCCCCACCTTCTCAGCCTCCCACAAAGCCTGCCCCGACTGCCCCTGCTGGATGTGACCTTCTCTTCTCTGGAAACCCACAGCATTTTGCACCTTGCTTATTCCTGTGCGGCCAGAATTGTTTGTGTTCCAACATCACTTTCCTCATTAAAACATGTGCTTCTTGAGCTCAGGAAGCATGTGGAGTGGACGCATCTCTGCATTTGCTGTGCCTGGAGCAATGCTTGGCACGGAGCAGGTGCTTAACAAATGTCTATTTGATGCAAGAATGAGTGAATCAGTGGGTGAATGAATGAATGAATAAAAATAATCATGGGTAGCATTAGCAGAGCAGCCACTGCGTGCTGAGAGTTATGCTAAGTGCTTTGTACCCACTGTCTCATTCCATCCTCACAACGATCCTAGGACATGGGTCTTATTAACACCCCATTTCACAGACGTGGAGACTGAGGTTCAGAGGTTAGATGACTTGCCCACTGTCACTCTGCTGGAAGTCCCCACGCTGACGAGCCTGAGAAGCTGGGTGTGAGCTATGTGGGCTTACACACTTTCTCTGACACCTGTCAGAGACTTTTGGGCACTTTTATAAATTCTGAAGACTTCAAAGCTCAGTTAAATGAAGCCAGGAAGTGGGGCAAAGTCCCATGTTTTGAAGCAGCTATGGCTTCCCAAAGGATGGGCCAGCAGGCAGGGGTGACGGGCTCAGTGGAACTGTAAAATCTGCTTGAGAGACGCCATCAAGGGCACAACTGGCCCGTGCTGTGAGATCCATCCCATTTTGGTGCCAGTTCACTGGGACAGCACCACTGTGGAGAGAGAAGGGGCCTGGGGTTTGCCGAGAGCAGCCTGGGGGTGGGGTCCTGGCCCTACCACCTCCTGGCTCTGACCCCACGCTTGTCCCTTGGTTCTTCTAAGCTTTGGCTTCTGCATCTGGAACAGGGGGCTGCTGCATACCTCGCAGGATGGCTGTGAGGATGAGGTGCCAGAGTGTGTGTGACAACACTTTGTAAACTGTGAAGAGTTACACAATGAGAAGTTCTTATCATTATTTAGAAAAACAACAAACCCGGGGCACAATCTCTCACTCTCCAGTGATCATGTTGATATTTCCAAACACACTCCAGCATTTCTTGTCCCCAAACATCCCACCCTCAGTAGCTCATCCTCTGCAGGTATATTTCTTTATTCCCATGTAAAACCAAACTTCTCTTCTACTTTCCCGCTGCCTATTTGCCCCACCCCCATCCACCTTCCTACCCCAATTCTGACACAGCTTTTCCTGCTACTGTCATGGGTGGCACCCCACCCACATCTCGGGGTGCCCTTTTCTGTCCTCATGCCCCTCGGCCTCTCAGCTGTATCTGGCACAGTTGTTGCTCTCTCTGCCTTTCTCCCACCGCTTTCTTCTGAAAGCACTCTCCCCTCTAGGCTGAGGAGGCCACCCTCCTCTGTTTCCTGCTCTCTCTCTGGCTTCCTCTCCTTTCCCCACCATAATTCCTTCTTCCTCTCCCTTCCCTTTTAATGTTGGAGTCCCCAGGCCAGGTCCTGAGCCTTCTCTTCTTTCTCTCCCCTTTCACTAGGGGATAACGTTATTCCCCTGACTGACAATTCCAGATTTATACCTCCAACCCAAATCCCCAGTCCCAGGTCAAATGCATATCTCTGACTGGCTACCTGACATCATCCTTTGGATGTCCACTGCTACCTCCAATAGAACATGTTCAAAGTGGACCACTCCACCCCTCCCTCCCACAAAGGAACACCCAAGTACTAAGGCCAGGAACCTGCATCAGCCTTGGCTCTCCCTCCCCTTTGTCTTCGCCTTTCATTAATAGGCCCATCCTGTCGTTTCTACTTCCAAAAATGTTTCACAAATCCTTTCTCTTCTTTCCTCCTCCACTGCCACCATCTCTGGGCAGACACCCTTCTCTGTTTCCTCACTTGATCCTCCCCTAATTTAATTCCCCTACACTGTAGCCAGGGTCATCTTTTTTACTGCATAAATCAGATCATAGCTAAAACCCTTTGGTGGCTTCCCATTGTATGGGAATGAAACCCAGACCTGTGATCACTCCTGGCCTCACAGTCCGCATGGTCTTCTCCCCTACCTCACTGGCTTCCTTCTGCCACAGGGTCTCCTTTCAGCTCCTTGAATTCTGGCAGGTGCTTCCCAACCCAGAGCCCTCTTGCGGAATTGCTCCTGCCACCCAGAACACTCCTTCTCATTCTTTGGCTTCCTCTTCAGAGGCTCCTCAGAGAGATCTCCCTCACTGGTATTCTTATCACTGCATTCAGCACTTATTCCTGTTTCTTCACTTATGTATTGCCTGTCTCTTCCAGTAAACTATAAGCTTCCTGAGGTCAAAGACTGTGTCTGTTTTGTTCACTCCTGTCTCCCCATCATCCAGTCCATAGTGAGCACTCAATAAACCACCACAGAGCGAATGGAAGAGACGAAGCCTGTGGAAGGTACAAAGAGCTGAACAAAAGTTTGATTGGGCCGCCAATCTCTTGTTTGGTCTTTGACTCTACACTTTCATCAGTTCCCAAAATATTAATATATGTACAAACATAGTCATGAAAAAGAGCTTTCAGCACCAAGAATTGGTGTCCTGGGTAAGGGGGAGAGAAAACAACAAATGTGTAGTTACGGAGGATCGACTTCTTTTCTGCTTAGAATCATTGATCTATGTGAAAAAAAATCACTTAGGGAGTCACATAAGGAGAAGCCAGATAGAAGGATGTGAGCACCTATTGTATACCAGCTACTGTGCTAAGTAATTTACATATGACATTCCATTTTATATACATAGAAACATTTTTTAGATTTGAAAGATACAGAAAATATGCTATTTGAAAATTAATAACAGAGAAATTGTTTTCATTAATTTTTTTTTATTAAAAAGTGAAAAAAAAGGCTGGGCATGGTAGCTCATGCCTGTAATCCCAGCACTTTAGGAGGCTGAGGCGGGAGCATCCCTTGAGCCCAGGAGGTTGAGACCAGCCTGGGCAACATAGTGACACCTATCTCTACAAAAAAAAAAAAAAAAAAAAAATTTAGCTGGGTGTGGTGGTGCATTCCTGTAGTCCCAGTTACTCAGGAGGCTGAGGTGGGAGGACTGCTTGAGCACAGGAGGTCAAGACTGTGCTGAGCTGTGATCATGCCACTGCACTCCAGCCTGGGCAACAGAGCAAAATGCTGTCTTAAAAAAAAAAGTGAAAAGAATATATCTATTCAGTAGTATAGTCAAGATAGAGAGTCCGGGCAGAAAGAAGAGACAGATGTACGAATACACAAAGAGTGCAAGACCGAGACCAGAGACACATGGAATATACAAAAATGGAAATGAGGAAATATACAAAAAGGGAAAATTAAGCCGATAAGCAGAGATAAAATGATATCAGGGCATACCTAAAACCCCTTAAGTAAACATAGATACAGAGATAAAGACACCTATCCATATAAAGGGAGCCCCATGAAAAAGGGCATCTGCAGATCTACAAAGAAAAATGGAGAGAGCCCTAGAAAGTCTCGAAGTCACGGACACATCAACAGGACTCTGAGATATGATCACAGAGAAATAATGCCATCTTGTGGCCATTTGGGGCATTTCCTCTAAACGTTTTTAAAGATGTGTTGCATTTTCACAACTATGGGTACAAAGGAGTATTTTATTGTTGGTCACTTTGATATTCTCATTTTATAGATACACAAAGTTTCTGAGAAAAGTGACTTTCTAAAGTCAAACAGCTAGTCATTAGATAAAATAAATGGAAAGACAAACTTATCCCTTAGTCTAAAGCAGGGATCAGCAAACTATGGCCTGTGGGCCAAATCTGGCCTGCTCCCATTTTTGTAAATACGGTTTTATTGGAACACAGACATACTCATTCACTTATGTATTATCTATGGCTGCTTTTGTTAAATATTGAAGGTGATTAATTGCAATAGAGATTGTATGGCCAAAGCTGAAAATATTTTCCATTTGGTGCTTTACCGAAAAAGATTGCCAACCCCTGGTCTCCAGGATTGTCAGCCTTATGTTACGAGTATATTATAAGTTTTAAATGATCATTATAATAACTTAACAAAAAATTAGAATAAGGTTTAGTAAAAATTAATTTGGGTTCAGTACTTGGGAATACATAGTTTCCTGAAGCAAGTATTTCAGGGAGAGTGAAGGTTAAATGTAGGAAAGATTTTAGGTCTTAGGATGGCGACTTTAAGGCGAGATAACCTTTGGGGGAAAAAGAAACTGAGAAGAGTTGCTTAATGGCCAGGCACAGTGGCTCACACCTGTACTTCCAGCACTTTGGGAAGCCGAGGTGGGTGGATCACCTGAAGTCAGGAATTCAAGACCAGCCTGGCCAACATGGTGAAACCCCATCTCTACTAAAAGAAAATACAAAAATTATCTGGGCGAGGTGGTGCACACCCTGTAATCCCAGCTACTTAGGAGGCTGAGGCAGAAGAATCGTTTGAACCTATGAGTTAGAGGTTACAGTAAGCCAAGATCACCCCACTGCTCCCCAGCCTGGGTAACAAGAGTGAAACTCCATCTAAAAAAAAATAATAAAAGAGTTGCTTAAGATGATAACAGTGTTCTCTAAATAGGGATTTAATCCAAGGCTAAGAAATGAGCAAAAGCATTTGTGCTCTAAGTGAGGGGGTAGAAAGGATGTGGTGAATGGTCTCTAAAAATGGCCACCATCATTTCCTTTCTTCTCTGTATGCATGTGTTACTCCACTCATCAAGACGTGGAGTCTATTTCTCCTCCCCTTAAATTTGGGCTGGCTTTGTGATTTGCCTTGATTGGCAGAATATGGTGGAAGTGATGTTGGAGCAGTTCTGAGCCTAGCCTGTAAGGGGCCTAGCAGCTTCCACTTAGTCTCTGGAGGGAGCCAGGTACCATATACAAAATTTGGCTACCTTGAGACCACCATGCACTGAAATCAAACTAGCCCCATGGAAAGGCCATGTGAAAGAGCACCAAGGCATCTGATTTGTGAGCGAGGACTTCTCAAACTTCCTAGCTTAGCTCATCGACAGCTGAATGTAGCTAAGTGAGTGACACCAGCTAATATCACATGGAGCAGAAGAACCACCCAGATGAGCCCTTTCCAAATTCCTGATTGACAGAATTGTGAAAAATAATAAATTGTTTTTAAGCCCCTAAGTTTTTGGAAAAGAAAGTAGATAATGATGAACTATCATCTCAGACCTAAGGAGAGGAAAAATTTATCCCTGGCAAGTAGGAAAAAGGATTACTCCTAAATCAGTGGAATTCTCTAGGATGGCTATTTGAATCCACAGTAGACAGGTCTCCCCAAGGGAGGCCTGGACCAATTGTGTTGGTACTTGGATCTCAGGATATGGGAAGGACTGTGCAGAACCTGAGGGTGGAAGGGTAATAAGAATACAGGGATCCCAGAAACTCCTGTTTTTCTACTCCTCCTTCTCTTTCTTCTTTCCTTTCTAACCTTATCTAAATGTTTCCCATTTTGAATGCACACTCTTGAGAATAGATCATTTCTTTGGAAATGTGTGTAATGCTCCTTTTTTGTTCCTTTTTACACATTTATTCTTTGAAAGCCATTTAAGTTAAATAGGACCAGAAAACATATGGGAAGACATTCAAACAGGAGATTCACAGATTGTATCCTGGAATAGGATATATCCAGAGGCCATATATTAGTTTAAAGGAATGGAGACTTTGGTAATGGGAAGGTTCTGGGCATGATGAGAAATCTGGGGCAGGGTTCCGCTAGGGAATAAATTGAGTAAGGTTGGAAAAATACCAATAACAAAATCAGATTTGATCCTGATTTAGGAGCTGACCAGAGTGGAGAAAATTCCACAAATAGAGTGCTCTACTGAAGAAGGTAACTTTAAGAAAAAAAAGAAAAACCTTTTGTCCTAAGGGGCAGATAGTTTTTCAAGAAAGGGATGGTTGGCACCAAAAGGTCAAAATAATCTGCTGTGATGAGTGTCTGTGTTCTGTAAAAACTCCACTCAGACTGATTGATTTATGCCTTGTTCTTAAAAAGATCTGTGCTCAGCATGTGCTCGATGCCCTTGGAATTTCTTATATTTTCATGAGCATAGAAGCACCCAGAAGGCAGGGACTATCCTACGCAGATCTATTCCCCATCATGCCTAGGCCAGTGCCAGGAAAGAGCAAGTGCTCAGTCATGTTTGCTGATGATGACGAAAACCATAACTCCATTCCTCAATGCATGTTTCTAGGAAAAGAGGAAGACAGAGTCAGGAATTCCCATAAACTGTCAAAGAAGGGATTCAGGTGACAGACGGAGGCTATGTTAATCAGGATTCTTTGGTTGCAAGTTAACTAGCTGAGAAATGTATTGGCTTAGATGTCCGAAAGCAGGAACAGCAAGGGTGCAGCTAGACTTCTGGATGACTGGAACCAGGATGTGGTGAGCACTTCCTTTTCCTTCTTTCTCATTCTTTTCTCTGCCTATCGGCCTCATTCTCTCACATGATCCTCCTTCCCAAGACTTCAACTATGGCAGCACTCCCAGACTCACATCTCAGCTGTAGGACCAGAAGGGAAAGTGTGTTCTCTCTTCAGTTTGCATGTAAAAAACCCCAGGAAAGAGCACCAATTGGCTCAGGGTGGGTCACCTGTTCATCCCCAGAGGCAGGAGCTGGGAACCTGTGGTTGGCAGCTTTCAACTAGTAGCAAGGCCAGTGAAAGTGGAGTCTTGGGATCCACCTATACAGATGCAGGAAGAGAAGTGCCAGAACGGATAAGGATGTGGTTCTAGATGAGAGTGACTCATCTGAGTCTGCACATTCTGGAGACAAACCTATCAGGGCCTCCTGATGGGAGACAACAAACGCTTCCCTGGGACCAGCAAGTCACCGTGTCCTCTAGACACATCTCAAGGGCCCACTATTCCCCTCCAGAAGCCCCAGAAAGAGGTAAATACAGAAAGTGGAACAACGTTTGAGTCACTAGGTCCTGGAAATGATCTGGTTCTTGACTTCCTGCCTGATCTTCAAGCCCTGTGTTCCAAGCCGCAAAGCTGGACTCCAGAGAAGCAGGAGGACACTAAGAGTTGGCAGCGATGAGATCAGCAAGTGGATCCCAGAGTCTGGCCAGAGTTCACCCACTTGCTGTGGATTCCGGCAAATCACTAACTGCTTGGTCACAAAACACTTTAAATATCTATTCAAACTTTCTTTCCTTCATGCTGTAACTACTCAGAAGCTTCTAGCTAAAAAGCTATTGGTCTTTGTCGCTCTTTCAGTTGAGGAGGTAGGCCAATTTAGGGACAGAATAGTGGGGGCAAGGAGCCAATGGATGCTTCACTCTTCTTTAAGAGTAAAAAGATAAGTCAGCCGTTGACTTCATTCCACCCTTCTGGGATCCTATTTCTAGGCAGGCACACCGCGAGGTACTGTGATGGACGCACATGGCATATGATGTAATTCTCTGCTCAGAGTCTCCAGCCCATTATAGCAAATAAAGAGTGGTCCCAATCCCAAACTTTCAGAGGAAAGAGGGCCAAAAGTTGTAGGGGTAAAAGTTTTAATAAAGGTTTGTTTGATCTAGAACTTGAAAGATATATAGGATTTTAGTAAGAGACATAAGGGTCAGGCATTTATGAAATAAATGGCGTGAACAAGGAACAGAAAAATATGTTTAGGGAATAGGGGGTAGACTAGCTGGACAACATAGAAGTGTGTGTTGGACAGAAGTGAAAAATAGTGAAAAGCAAATCGGAAAAGTACACGTTCCGTGAAAGGGCTGTATATGCAAAGCATTCCCGAAATGTTAAAGGAGCCGAGAAATAAAAGAATGAGGTAGACAGATCCAGTTTGTTGGTAAAGGGTCTTTAATTGGGGGAACTTAAAGACAGAAGTGTGGTCTTGGTGTACTGGGAAACTAAGGTTGTGGAAGATGTGGCATGAAACTAAGGTTTTATATTTTCTGGGCCAGGTATGGTGGCTCATGCCTGTAATCTCAACACTTTGGGAAGCCAAGTCGGGAGGATCGCTTGAGACCAGCAGTTTGAAATCAGCCTGGGCAACATAGTGAGACCTCATCTCTAAAAGTAAATAAAATAATAATTAAGAAATAAATGAAGATTATATTTGCTAGGAAATAGGGGCTACTGAAGGATTCTGTGCAGGGATTCCGTGTACTGTTATGTCAAACACTGTTTCGGAGAGTATTGTCTGGTATGTATGAAGGACTGGCCACAGAAGAAAATTGAAATGATAGTGCAGAATAATGGCAATTGGATTCCATAGCATTCCTTGAATTATTGCAAAAAACTCTTCTGAGCTAATGTGATTAGGTTTCTTTTCCTTATAATAAGTAAATGACTCCTAAGACAAAGTAGTGTCAAAAGAACACAGAAATCAAGAAGGCAAGGGTTAAAATAAGAGGGGTAGCCAACAGTGTCAGATGCTTTTAAGGGTCAAAAAGGCCAAGGAGTGGAAAAAGCAAGTGTATTTGGGAATTTGGAAGCCACTGATGACTTTCAAGAAAGCTGTTTCCTTAGAGAGGGGAGGAGAGGAGAGCCAGACTGAGGGTGCATGGGAGTGGATGGGGCCACAGTGTGGATGGGTCATTGTGGACAAAATGTGCTCAGAAAGTCCTGAGATACGTACTGGGGAACACATGGTTAAGCAAGGGTTTCACCAAGCTCTGGGGCCTGTGCATGTTTGTGAGCAAGAGGAGAAGACCTAGGATGGGCAGTTGATGCTACGGGCATCTAGGCAGGGTGTGCAGTAGGTCGAGAGAACAGAGTGTCATGTACCAGCCGATGGGTTGGGCCTGGAATTAAGAGGAAAGGAAGCCAGGATGGGCAAGAAGAGAGGATGAGGTGGAAGAGAGCAACTAGACTGTAATACCCTGTATTAGTCCATTCTCACGCTGCTATAAAGAACTGCCTGCGACTGGGTAATTTACAAAGGAAAGAGGTTTAATTGAAGTTCCACATGGCTGGGGAGGCCTCAGGAAACTTACAATCATGGGGGAAGGGGAAACAAACACTTCCTTCTTCACATGGCATCAGGAGAGACAAGTGCCAAATACAGGGGGAAAAGCCCCTTCTAAAACTATCAGATCTCATGAGAACTTGTTCGCTATCATAAAGACAGCATGGGGGTAACTACCCCCAACACGATTCAATTCCCTTCCACAACACATGGAGATTATGGGAACTGCAATTCAAGATAAGATTTGGGTGGGGACACAGCCAAACCATATCACACCCAGAGAGCTTGTTGAAGGAGAAGCTAGATTAGCAAGTGAGAGACTTACACATGACCACTTGCCACGGTAAACAGGGCCTGCAGGATCAGCCAACTCAGAGGGGAAAGTCAGGCCAACTCAAGGAATGTAAGCTGCTGCGAACAGGTGCTGGGACCCTGGTCCCACAGAGAAGAGAGACCCTGCACCAGGAGGGGAGCAATCTGTGCAGAGAGTCCTGGGCAGAGCCAGGCAGCCAAATTGGACAAGAGGGCACAGACAGAGGTGGAACACAGGCAGGCAACCCTAGGGAGTGGCTTGGTAAAGGTGGTAGAAGCATCTGCTCTCCAGAATGAGGTGAGTTCTGTGGGGGTAGCACAGAGTGACGGAGAGAGCCCTGGACTTGAAGTCAGACATAAAGGCTGAGAGGCAGCATCACTCCATGGTGAGGCACTCAGCTGGGCAGTCAGACCGTCTGAGGGCAGATTCCTGCTCTGCAACTCTCTAACTGTGTGGGTGCTCCTGGACAAGTCACCTAACCTGTCCAAGCCTCAGTTTCCTCATGTGTAAAGTGAGGATGCCGAGATCAGCTCCCAGGCCATAGGGCTGTGCAGAGGATTAGCATAATATCTATAAAGTAGTGAATACAGGGCTTGGCACAGAGCAAATTCTCAGTAAACACTGGTTAATATGTCTGTATTTTTCTCCTTATATACTCAGTGTCTGACACATAATGGGAGCTCGAAAAATATTTTTGAAAGAATAAATTATTATTATTACCTGTGTAGCCTTGAGCACAGAAGACTCTGAGCTCCATGGAGTTCTGGACTATATTTTATTCTTCCAGCCCTTAACACAATGTTTGATTAAGGAACCTGCATATATTCACTAAGATTCAGTTTCCTCATCTATAAAGTGGGGCTAACAATATTTGTCCTACCCCAAGGTCAAACGAGATAATATATGTAAACCATGACACAGCTGTTGGTTTTGCATGTATGCATACGCATACACACACACACACACACACAGAGACAGAGAGAGAGAGAGAGAGTATATGGCTATTATCTGTAGCAGAGGCAGCTGCCTGGGCCCTGGGGAGCCCTAGGTCTTCTACCCAATTTGACAGGAGCTGAATGATAGGCCCATTGCGTTGCAGAAATGCCCCATTAAAGGAGAAGACGGGAATTTGTTGAGGATCTGGTCAGCTGGCAGCTGTGTGGTTTTCTCCAGCAGGGAGGACGTTTGGGGCTGAGCACAGGACTAGAGATGTGAGCACAGGACTAGAGATGTGCAGGAGGCTGCTGTAAGCAAGCGTGGCCTGAAGTCTGGGTTAGACAGGCAAACAGACACAGGTCACTAGACACAGGTCATGGGCCCTGTTGGGGCAGAGAGCAGACAGGACTTGCCTGGTGAAGGGCAGGGTTGTCATATAAAGATAGACCAGGTGAGCTCTTGCTGGTCACCGCTCATGGGGGAATGGATGAGAAAACAGAAAGGCCATTTTCAGATCAGAAAAGGCCTATTCTGCTAGCCCAGGGCTCTGTCCAACCAGACAGAGATGTAAGCCTGGAATTAAGTGGAAAGGAAGTCAAGATGGGCAAGAGGATAGAACAAGGTGGAAGACAGTGACTAGAGAGTGACACCCAGAGACCTTGGCCTTCTCATAGGTACATAAGTGATGAGGTTCTCAGCTGAGAGAAGGGTGTGAAGTCACGGCTTGAGGAAGGAGAAGTTGGAACAGCAACTGAGAAGCTGGCTGGGGGGCCAGGTGATTCTGCACAGATGACTACCTCCTCTTCATGATGGTGAAGTTCCCCTACAATGACTATCTGCTTGGCATTTTTAATATAAGTCACTGAGTGCCCTGTATCTGTCAAGACAAATGGGCCATGTGGTGTTGGACCCTTTGCTCACCTGCATCTCCACCTCCTCTGTCCATACCTTGTGCATATACTGTTCTGCCTGCTGGATCTACTCCCTACTGTGGGTATCCCATCCCTATGGCAAAATCAAGACAACAAAATCCTTCTAGTTGTCTCTTTCCTGCTGCAGCTAGTGGGGGGTAGGACGGGCTATGTCTTGAGAAATAACGGTTGGAGGAAGCAGCAAAAGCCTTCTAGTTGCTATGGAGTGTTAACTTATGAGTTAAACTCTTCATTTTGATTTGAAGAAAATAGTTCTAGAAGAGATTCTTTCTTTAAAAAATATATAAAGCTGCCATGTACTAAAAGCGGTCATTCAGAGGGCTCTTTGTTGCAGGCTGCCTTGAATTTCCTCAGCCAAGCATTGACACTGATCAGAATCTGGATGTTGGAGCAAATGTGCCTTAAAGTTTAGGGATAGAAAATGTTGTGTGTTAAGTATTAATGAGAAAGTACCAAACTGTACCTAGACATTTATTTCTTTGAAGTGCTTGCTATATAAAAATTACCTACCTGACTGCCAGTTAAGATAAACAGTGATTTTAATTACAAATGAAAGGTACATGACTACAATCTAAGATATTAGGTAAGCAGACATTTTATGGTTTGATTCATCCATCTAGAACAAAGCCCCTGCTAGAGCTGTACCTCCCACCTGCAGGAAAAGAATAGCAAAAGTAGATTCTTGCTACTCAAAGTGTGGAGTGGGGACTGGTGGTGCCAGCATTATTGGGGAGCATGTCAAAAAGTGTGAAATTTTGGGCCCCACCCCAGATCTCTGAATCAGAATCTGCATTTTAAAAAGGTGCCTGGGGATTCACAAGCATATTAATGTTTCAGAAGGGCTGGCCTGGATCAGCCTGACTCAAAAAATAGCCTGTAGACCACCTACAATGAAAACATCCAGAGAGCTTGTTAAAAATGCAAATTCTATGCTGGGCTTGGTGGCCCACACCTATAATTCCAGGACTTTGGGAGGCTGAGGCGAGTGGATTACCTGAGGCCAGGAGTTTGAGACCAGCCTGGTCAACATGGCGAAATCCCGTCTCTACTGAAAATATAAAAATTAGCGAAGCGTGGTGCTTGGCACCTGTAGTCCCAGTTACTTGGGAGGCTGAGGCAGAAGAATCGCTTGAACCTGGGAGGTGGAGGTTGCAGTGAGCCAAGATCATGCCATTGCACTCCAACCTGGGAGAAAAGAGTGAAATTCCATCTCAAAAATAAAAAAAGCAAATTTTAGAGTGCTACCCAGACCTACTGATTAGAATTGCTAGAAGTGGAGTCCAGGAATCAGCATTCCAAACAAACCCCCAGGTGGTTTTTATGTTCACCAAAATGTGAGACCCATCCCTGGTCCTTCCAATCTCATCAGGATCCATTAAGGACCAGTTGACACATGGTGCTTTGAGTCTAGTACAGAAAAGACTTGGATAAATCTTGTCTCTGCCATTTAGGAGTTTAAAATATCACTACAGTTGAACAGGTAGAGAACAAGCTATGGTGTGAATACCTAGAAGGACTGTATTATTGATTAATTCACAATTCACAATGCATTTGATTCTCCCTTCCACACGTGTGAATATACGTCCTCCTTGAGGATGGAGAGTAACCAACATGCTGCCTCCATCCTTCCCAGTTCTGGAGCTGAGTAGATTCCCACTCCCAGGAACCATTCATTCTCTTGAGCCCATGCCTCTGCCACTCTAGTATCCTGCTCAGGGCAGACAGGAAGACAGCGATTTTATTTCATTAGCTTTTTCCTATAAGCCCTCCCCCCTTCCTCCTTGCACCTGCCACCCCTTCCAAGGACCAGTCAGCCCATCCCTCTGCAGCTCTGCCCAAGTTCAGCTCCTAAGACACAGGTCAGAAAGGGGTCAGATCAAGCCTAGGCATCTGCAAGCGCTCAGTCCTTTGGGATGGCACTACCTTTCTTCTTTTCCTTTTGATATGTGCATTTGGTTCCTTCAGAACGAGAGTGGCATGCACCATCACATTCTCTTTTAGAGATAAGAGAAACCAGCCAGCATCTTTTGAAATTCAGTGTACGACAAGCAGAGATGCAACAAGGTGTGAGAGCAGCCCGGCCGGAGGTCTCTGTTGATTCGTAGCCTTGATAAATGGCCAGGAGGCCAGCAGGCCCTCAACGGAGGTCCCTTAGAGGAACAGTGTCTGTGTTGGTCTAACCCAGCCCTGACCTTGGGATTCAAAACACAGAACTAAAGAGGGACAAAGCATTCCTTCCATCCTCATGGCCTCGTTGTCTGCGTCTGTAGTTGCATAGCACATTGATGGCTTAATCCTCTCAGCAATCCAGTGGGGTCATTATTTATTTTCCCCACTTTTCAATGAGAAACTAAAGCCCGAGGTCAGTCATATGCCCAAGTCACACCACTGGAAAATGTAGGGCTGGGCTTTGAACTCGGTTCCCTGATTCCAAATTCTAGTTTCTTTTTACCCAACCATAATGTGTTATTTTCCTCCTATTCATGAGCTAACGTATTATTTCAACTAGACCAGGGATTCCTTTTGGCAAAGCTTGCTGTAAATTATACCAGTGAGTGCAGAACTAGCATGTGATACCCCCTCGGCAGGTGTGATGGCCAAAAAGAAGAGTTACTGCTTCTTTACTTTATGACTCTGGCAAATTCTCGGGAGGTGTAGCTGAAAAATCAATGCCAGATGGCTGTTGTGGAGAAGTTTCTATAGTCGAGCTGCCGTGGCGTCGCCCTGGGAGAAACATCTTTGCAGCTGAGGAGTGTGGCAAGTCTCTGCGGAACCCCAGACCACACAAGCCTCCTGGTCTCTCTGTGGCAGCACATTCCTACTAATTTGGTTCAGCTCCACTTTACTGGAGAAGGGCTAATATTGAAGTAAAATGAGGGAAGAGGATATGCAGCAAGAACAATATCTAGGAGGCATGATTGCTCATCTTGAGAGGACCCCCCAGACCTGGATGTAGATGGTGATAAAGTGGGACAGTGACAGCACAAGTAAGCCTCCTGTCCTCACCGTCATTAGACTCCACAGAAAAATGCAGACCTGTTGTCAGAAATGCCAGTCTGAGCATTACAAATAACTGACTCAACGTTGTAATTGCTGGAGCTGGGGTTCAGGAGGAAAGAGGAAGCCTGAGTAGTGACCCAGATTCTGCCCTTTGAAGGGTCTTGAAAGAGCAGAGAGGATTCCTGCCAGATCCCGCTTACCTACGTGCATGAATGAGGAGGGCACCATGAACGCATTCTTCCAAGGACTCTGACACATGCCCTAGGCCTTCATCTTTGTGCGAAATAATTCCCATATATAGCGTGTGAGCTGGGGCCGTGTTGGGGCAATGACCCGGGTATTAGTCTCCTAGGGCTGCCACAACAAAGTGTTGCAAATGCTGGCTCAAACAGAAACCTATACTGTCACAGCTCTGGAGGCTAGAAGTCTGAAATCAAGGTATTAACAAGGTCACACTGCCTTCAGAGGCTCAGAGAGAAGATGTTCCTTGCCTTTTCTACAATCTGGGGGCTGCAGGCATTGCTTGGCTTATGGCTGCATCACTTCAAGATAAACTCTTCTTAGGATCTTGATCTTCATCATGTCTTTTGCCAGAAAAAGTACTGTTCACAGGTTCCAAGGATTAGGACGTGGACATAGCTCTTTGGGGGACCACCATTCAACCACTACATCCTCTCTGGGTTGACACTTATTTTCCCATAAAACCTAACAGTTAGGATAATAATAATAATAGCAGCTAGGGAGTGTACTAGATGCTTCATATGCAACTCACTTAATCTTCCCAACAACTCTGCAAGGACAATGTTTGTATTTTTTTTCACAAAGAGAACACAAAAGCTCTGAAGTCTACCCTCCTTCAGATTCACCAGAGGTTTTGGGTCTGTGTCCTGTGGAGTCCAAGGGTTTCTCAGAGAGTCCTCAAGAATTCTGAGTGGAAGAGAGGGAGAAAGAGATGGGCTCTGGGCCCCTAAACCCCTTCAGTCCAGTCATTCCACTTGGATCTGATTTCTGTGTTAGGATACTGCATAAGATTTTCTTTTTGTTTCAAATGGTTACACTGAGAAAATAAAGTCTTAAAACCACCCCTCTATGCCACACTGCTTAGCAATGCTTGGGCAGGAGCCCAGGTTAAGAAGCCCCGTCTCTGGAGTCAGACACACCTGGCCCCAAACCTCTTCTCTATTCTTTCCTTGTTCTGTGTCCTTGGGCAAGTTAACCTAGCCTCTCTGAGTATACGCTTCTCATCTGTGTAACAGAAATAATAATAGTAACTATATAAAAACGTTCTTGTGAGAATCGAATGAGATAATGCACCTATAATGCTTAAAAAGTGCTCAAGAATGAATAACTATCATTTTCACTCCCATCTTCATTGTCTTGTGCATGCCTCTACTGACCAGTTCCCTTATATTCAATCTGGGATGTCATGAAAGTTAAAGTGTTTATCCAGAACAGGCAACTCTGGCCGTGTTTCTCTCGCTAGACCTTCCAGAGGAGATAGCTGGTAGCCTCAGGGTGATGACATGCTCTTCTTGGCTCATATAGGAGGACACTGCTATCCACACTGTGCCCAAGGGATCCACATCATATGCGTGGGTGCATGGTGAGGAATTCATGGTGCAGTCATTGCCTCAGACAGGAGTGCCAAAGAGGCCATGATGACTAAACTTGCAAAGGTTGAGCGCCACAGGGAGCTGTGGGTCTTTCTTGATATCTTTGATAATCACACAGATTTATTTATTGACATCTGTGGGCTTCTAAATGACCTTGTAGTAAGCAACTGATGCTTCAGTGACCAAGCACAACTCACCATAAAGGCCACGTAAGAAGAAAAGGGAACCACACCCACTTCTGCTAAAGGCCTATGATTACAGTTGCTTCCAGATTGGATGAAACATGTGACTTCCAGGAGGCAAGTTGACTGACACCAAGTTCTTCCATATATTCCAAAACAGCTGCTTAAAGCACAGGTTCTGACAGGATTTTAGAATGCATCCTAATGTCAGCTTAGCACGTATTGACTGCTTACTGCCTGCCAGGCACAGGGCTAAGCACTTTATATGCATGTTCTCATGTTCTCCCAAATGAACCTGTTATCCCTTTTTACAGATGAGGCATAAGAGCTCAAGTGACTTCCCGAAGGTCACTGAGTTACAAAGTGACAGTGCACGGTTCAGACTGGGATTTGCATGAGCCCCTGGCGGCTGTGCTCTCAATCCGGCACATGATTATACTCTAGGGTCAGTGTTCTTGAGGAAGAATTTGCACTGCCTGCTGTTGGGCATCTTTATTTTGGAAAGGATCTTATCCTTCACATTAAAAATAAACTGTATATGCACTAACAGTGATGATTTAGCAAAGTAAAACAAAACAGAGAACCCACCACTAGCACCCACAAAATACAAACAAATGAACAGAAGATATCTTTGGGCTGATCCTCTTCTAAATCACTGAAATCTACAACTGTAGGTTCTTAAAAGGAGCAAACACTAACACAGACCCAGACAGTTTCCCTCAAGGCACAGCACTTTGCTGGGGTCACAAAAATGATCTCAGAGGTGTCAGGGGCAGGGAGAACTCTCTGGAAAGTACACACTGAAAAGCAGGGCACTTTATTTTTATTGAGACAGAGTCTTTCTCTGTCAGCCAGGCTGGAGTACAGTAGTGTGATCTCGGCACACTGCAACTCAGCCTCCTGGGCTCAAGTGATCCTTCCACCTCAGCTTCCCAGGTATTTGGGACTTCAGTCACATGCCACCACACCTGGCTAATACTTGTATTTTTTTTTTTTGGAAGAGATAGGGTCTCACTGTATTGCCCAGGCTGCTCTTGAGTTCCTGGGCTCAGTGATCCTTCCACCTTGGCCTGCCAAAGTGTTGGGATTATAGGTGTGAACCACTGTGCCCAGCCAGGGCACTTATGTTAAGAGAAGAGGGCCCCTCTTTGGGGAGGAGAGGGCAATGCTTTAAAAAGACATTGGGACAAGGATGCGTCTGGCATTGGCAGTCTCTCTGGAGGGGGTAATGGTAGGCTTCTTAGAATAAGGAGGGAGAGGTAACAGAATTGAGGTGCAGAGGTGGGCGGTGGAGAAAGGGAATGAGTGATGATAAAAGCTGTGTGCTTTTATTGTGGCCCAGAGGAGGTGGGCTGGGGACAGCACCAACAACATCAGCAACATCAGCGACAGGAGCAGCCCAAGCTGATGTTTACTGAGGGCTTACTATGAGCCATGTGCACTGTAGCTGAATGATCTCATTCAATCCTCACGCTCTGTAAGGCAAGGCACAGCCTGTTATGATCTCCATTTTACTGATGAGAAAACCAAGGCTCAGCAAGGTTAGGGAATTTGCCTGCGGCTGCACAGCTGGAAAGTAGCAGAGCCCAATTCAAACCTAGCCCCATAGGATCCTAGAGCTCACATTCTTAACACAGTTTTCTTCTTACCTTTCAACTGGCTGTTCCCTGCCTTCAGTCTTCTGAAAGTAGACACGTTTGTGATGCAGTGTATCAAAAATGCAGGGACTCTCCCCTGTCATTGTCTGTGTATCATACTGGAATGCAATGGACCCTCCACTCCCAGGAGGCTAGGATTAAAGTGCATGAAATATCAAAGACACACTGAATGGGGAGTTGAGGAAGGAGATGGTGGGTGAGGGGCTTGGAAACAGGAAATGGCAGTGACAATCTTTAACACATATCATAACTTATGTGACGTGGCTTTGAATTTGGGGGAGCTCTTCCTCCAACCAATACCCGCAGGGCTGCACAGGGGAAAGTCTCTTCCTTCTTTCTTTTAAAGCCTCCTCTAGCCTTTGCCAGGGTCTTGTAAGCAGGATACCCCACATGCTGGCTCTAGGTCTCTTCTTTGGCCTCTCGAACCTGATGCTTTCTCTACTGAGGTTAATAGGGGTTTGGTACAACATTGTTTCCCAACAGAGTCACACAGGGTAAAAGGGTAGTCCCACAGTAACTTCCTGGCTCCCTCAGCCCCAGGGCTCCTTAGGTGAAGGAATCAGTCTAAAAACAGCACTGGGCACTCTGTGCATTCTCAGGCTGGGGGAGAGGGAGGGTGCATCACATACCAATTGGCAAAAGAAAGGGACAATGTCATCTCTCTCAAAGATACTTCGGTGCATTTAATGGAGAAGCAATGGGGAATGTTAGAAATTAGTCACCCTTTGAAGAAAGTGGCCTTCTCTCACTGCCCTGATCCATACCCTACGCTTGTAGGGTATAAATCTCCTTGTAGAGCTAGTGAATCTCCTTGGGTTTTTGTTTTTTAACCAACAGACTTTATTTTTTAGAGCAGGAAGGACAGACATTTCCCACATACTCCCCCATCATTGACATCCCCTACCAGAGTGGTTAACTTGTTATAATGATGACCCCACGTTGACACATCATTGAGTCCATAGAGAATACTAGGGTTCACTATTGGTTTTGTACTTTTTAGGAGTTTTGGAGCACACCCTTTTTTACTTGATAGGAAAAGGAAGGGGTAACTGGCTGGTGGCCACCCAGCAGGGTCATAATGGCCACAGCCACATTAGTCCTTAACCCCTGATTAGCTCACATACGACGCCTTCTTTGCCAGAAAATACAACCACTTGTTCTCCCAGGGGCTGAAGAGAATCCACCAGGATGAAACTAATGGGGATAAATTTCACAGGTCCTAAAAAATAAGGTCCACTCTCTATCCCTGCTGCTTTAAAGCCATCTGCTTGGTGGTTTATTCTCATCCCAGAAGACAATGAGACAGACGAGACATGGGCACTCTGGAAATCTGAGTGCTACCTGTTCAGGTGTTGGGCCTGCAGGAGCAGCGAGTGTGAAAGAGCTCCTGGCCATTATGAGACTCTGTGGGACAAGCCAGCCTTTGGAGTTAGACCTGGGTTCAAGTAACAGGTCTGTGAGTTACCAGTAATAAGTAAATGATATGATGAGTATCACATACTCATGTGGGTCAGGGGTCCCCATGACCACCCCTAGACTCAGTGATTCACTGGGAGGACACGCAAGTCTGCATAGAATCATACTCCTGGTCGAGATTATTAAAGTAAAAAAATAGCAAGAAAAATAAGCAAAGGGAAAAGGCACGTGGAGTGAAGTCTGAAGGTCACCAGGCACAAGCTTCCAAGAGCCTGCTGCAGGGTAAACATATCTGATAGCAACAACTTAAGCACAACTTAGAATCACTGTGTGACACATGCACCTGAATGTGTGTCCCAAGCTAGGGAATCTGGGAGTGCCCAATTGGAAAATTCATTCCTTGTCTATAAGGAATATCTGAGCCCCTGGCTCATCTCGTGGAACATGGGCTCTACAGGGGTTTGAGGCCCTGAGTTTTGGGTTGGATGAAGGTGGCCAGGTGGAGGCTGTTAAGGGGAGGGTGTTAAGTAAAAGTGCTATATAAAGTGCATGCTGTTTGCAAGGTGTGCGGTTTTATTGCCTGGCCCCCCGCCACTGGGCCATGTGGTTATACTGTTCAGCTCACCATCACTGGACCATAGGTAAGGCGAATATGTCGTCCAGCCCACTGCCACTGGACTCTCTCCTCTGTATGTAAGCCCCTAATAAAACCCCATGTTTCATTTGCTGGCTCTAGATCTCTTCTTCAGCTTATTGAACCTAGTGCCTTCCCTACTGAGGTTAATAGCGGTTTGGCACAAAATCCTTCCCTAATAGTCACAGAGACAACATTTAATTCCTCCAGCAATGAGTTGTGACAACATGTGTGAAATGTTGTCTACCAGGAAGGCTCATTAGAGACTCAGTGCCCAGGGATTTTACTGGGGGCTGGCCCCATAGGCACACTCTGCCTAGCATGTACTAAAATTACTGTCTTCCAGAAGGAAAACAGGTGTTCAGAAAGAACCACTTGTATGGATAAACCGTTTAGGTACAGTGAGCCCCCGGCATCAGTTCTGGGGATGGTAGGAATGCTCCCGAAGTTCCCAGACATCAGCCAAAGGGCAACCTTGCAAGCAGGTCTTTCTGGGGATAGCAGTCCCAGCCCCGGGGACAGCAGTTCCAGCCCTGCTGTAACTCTTTTCTGCACAGCCTTCTTCATTGTTTGGCAATGGTGTTAATAGATTAATAGTATTAATAGATACTCAATAAATTGTAGCACCTCTTGTCAGCAGCATCACATATTTGTATCTTTACAGCAAGGAGAGACCATCATATAAACACCAGCCCCCTCCAAGTCAAACTGGAAACCTCCTTGGGAAATGAAGGACGCATGCCTCCATACATACATATGCATGTGTGTATATATAGCATATGTTTCCATGATGGCCTCTCTGTACACACACGTGTGTATCTATGATAAATTAACTGCTTACATAATAAATCTTTTCCTCTCCAAATGTCGAATCATTATTCTTCCATCTCTGGTCTTGGTTTGCCTTTTACAATTCTGATTAGCATGCCCTCCTAGTCTTTAGCTGAGTGATTAATAAAAAAGGGTTCAACAGGGCAGGATCCTGGACAGAGCCTTTCTTCCAGCTCTAGAATCCACCTTTGGGGCATAATTCTGGCTAAGAGAATGATCATCTGGCTTATGGGTCAACATATTCGATGTAAAACGTGTAGGGAGACTGTTAACTGCTTCGCTAAAACAAAAATAAACTATGTCCACAGCATCCTGCCAATTTACCAGCCAAATGCCTCCTTGCAAGGAAACAAGGGTAGTGTGTACAGATTATTCTTAGGCAGCCAGTGTTAGCTCCTGGTCCCCACACTATGTCCTAAAAATGTATAAGCCATTTGTTTGAACTCACTGTTCTTTAATTTTCAGATCCACTCTTTTTTTCTTCATGTTTGAAATATAATTTGACTGTTCTCTTCCCTGGTTGCTCCATTTTCCAGGACCATTGTGTCATTATGTGCAACCAGTCTTGTAATTTTTTTTTTTTTTAATTTTAGCAATACTAGCCTGAGAGTGGTCTTGTAATTTTATCTCAGATGGCCATGTGTGAGCTTCACAGGCCTTAGGCTGGAGTTCCCTTAGTAGGTTATTGGTTACACCTGCTTGAAGACCCCACCCCCAACCCTATGGAGAAGATGAAAGTCAACAGAAGTTGTAACTTCTATCTTCTTTCTCTCACTTAGCAACATGATATTCCACCCCCAAACAACCTATCTATCCTTTCTCATCCTTTGTTACTTCCAAGAAGTATAACAACACTGCACCCCAGAACATCATTACTTAGGTGGGGGAAAAAGTCATGAAAAGCTCACCAAAATTACAGAGGGTTCATTATCCTATTCTGTCTATTTTGTATACGTTTAAAACTTTTTAACATAATTTTTTTTTCAAAAATCAACCAAAATATGTGAGCTATATTAGAAAACACAAATTATGAGTCTGGATCTTGGGTCAGAGTGAAAGGAGGGGAGAGACTCAGCATGTGAACAGGGAGGGGACCGAGCAAGACACAGGATCTTGGAGAAATTAACTTCTATAGGGCCTTATAACCCTAAGTCCCAAGGCTCAAATATACCGTTTCCTACTTCTTCCCCCTCTTAGGGTGGTGATGGCTAAGGAAGATAATTCTGGACTCAATTTAAGCAAAGACTTCCAACGTTCTATGCATTGACTGGATGCAGTGGCTCATGCCTATAAAACCCCAGCTGTCTGGGAGGCCAAGGTGGGAGGATTGCTTGCAGCTAGGAGTTCAAGACCAATGCTCCATGCATTGATCTCACTTCTTCCTCTAGGATAAGCACCTACTTCAGGCTAGCGTCTAATTTTAACAGTAACTGGTGAGTTTCTATGTGTACTTGGTGCTTGTGTCTCCTTTATGTCTGCTGTCTTTTTTAGAGGTGTCTTTTTTAGAACACAGATCCCAGAAGACAGTTTCCATGTCTTTAACTTCTTCAGAAAGCCGTGGAACATCACTGTGCTCAGGAGCCCAGCAAATCCCTGTTCTCAGACGTGCAGCCTCTATGCTCGCGGTTTTCCTTCTTCATCCAGTGCCTGTCTGTGCATAGGTCTCGGGTCACGAGGGTTGGGGCTGTCTGCCAGTTTCTAACTCAACACTCCAGGCAGAAAAAAGGGAGGGAGAAGGTGAGCAGATCTGAAGCAGCCTTCCTGAATAAGACTTACAGGGATGAGATCACAGCCAACTACCTCGAAGTTTCTGATCCACAGAAAACAGGACCAGAACCATTTTTCAAAACCAGCAGCTGTAAAGGAATTAACGCAGATCACCATCTAGTGCACATGCAGCCTTATTCCTCCCTTGAAGAGCTTCACAGTCATTATGAAAGAACACATTTCAGAACATAATATTATTAGGCTATTGATTGTTGTTTGTTTCGATGTTTAATTCAGTAACAACTCGAGTTGTGGAGAGCTTTAAATGAAACAGATGCTCTGAATACCGGCAGAAACATTCCAGTTTTCCACTGGGTTTCACAAGGAGCTTTGGCAATGCTGTGGGGACCAGGGTTACTGGTGCCATGAGGTTCTTATAGGTGGGGAATTCAGGGGCCGCTGCTGAGCAAGGCTCTGCGGTCTTTTGGTACAGAAAATAGAAAAGGCGGAGAGTTCCACATGAATCCAAACAACATCCGCTCTCTCTGTCACCACGCATTAAATGATCCAGGACTGAAATTCAATACACACCCCAGGCACTCTTGCAGAACGGTACCTGTGCATCTCGGTGGCATCAACATCCCAGGAGGAAAAGAATAGCAAAAAAAAAAAAACCCTTCTTCTCTGAACATCCATGGAGATAAAAGAGACTGCACTGAGAAACCCAGTCCTAGCTGGGATGATGAGACTAAAGGTTCCAAAAGTACAGCCAGGCCACACGACAGCAGCTCCTCCTCTCCCCCATAGACAGTTGGCTAGCAGGACCTGAAAGGTGTGTCCGAAATCTAGGCACAAGCAAAGCACAAGGCCAGACTTAGACGCAGCCTAGCCCCAGTGTCCTTGGGTCCTTTGTCATCATTTCCTGTCCAGTGCACCCCTAAAACCTTGCTTAGAACCGGCATCCCCACCCTCTCTGCTTGGTGCTTGTGTCATCTTTGTTTGGATGCCCTCTTCTTTTTCCTGGATCGGTAGCTCTCCAGCACTGGTGTCTCCTGGGGGCTTGTTAAAAATGTGCATTTCTTGGGCCCCACCCCAGACTTCTAGAGTCAGAAACTCTGAGGATGAGGCCCAGCCATCCATGTTTTTGACAAGTTCTCCAGGTGATTCTGATGCACTCTCAATTTTGAGAACCACTGGTTTGGACTGTTGCAACAGTCTGTGATGGTCTCTTGCCTCCAGAGCCAACCTTCTCAAACACAAACCTCACCAGCTTCAGGGCCTGGCACAGCCTAGCACATTGTAGGTGTACAATAAACGCTTATTGACTGACTAAATGAAATATGACCTCTGCTTTTAAAACTCTGAGGGTTACTCACAGCCTATAAAAAATTAAAGTAGAAATTCCTTAGTAAGGTAGAATAATGTTTATTTGATTGTTATTGCTTGTTAGTACTATTTTTATTTGTAGCTATCATTTTATTAGCAGTATCTACATTGCTGCAGGTGCTTTGGTAAACACTATGTATCGATATTTATTTACTTTTTAAACATTTCAGGCCTGAGAGGTAGATGTAGGTAGTTGCCTTTTACAGAAGAAGAAATTGAGGCTCGGAGAGGTTGTGTAACTTGCATAAGGACACACAGGTAGCAAGCAATGAGCTGGAGTTCAAACCCAGGTTTGTCTGTCTTCAGGACTCATGCCTTAACTGTACGTCCTTTCAAAATCAGATCTTGATGTGCTTTCTACACTCGCCCCACCTACCACGCCGTCTCAGGGCTCCACGGTTTGGCTTGTGCTGTCCCCTCTTTCCAGCACATCCTTTCCTCCTCCTCCCTGGCAATCAGAGAACCACCTGAAACTGCTCTGATCCTCACCCAAGACAGAATGAGCTACTTGCTAATTATACCAATGAGCCAGGGCATTTTGCTGGGTGGCTTGTGGGGGCCTAAAAGCCCTAAGATGAGTATTTCCTGAAGTGTGGTCCTCAGATCAGCTACATCAGAATCACATGGTGGGGGAAGCGTGTGAGAAATGAGAGCCTAAGCACCCCCTCCTCCATGGTTATTCTGCACAGTAATGTTTGAGGACCACCGCCCTGCAGTGTGAGTTTGTCTTATTCACGTGGGTCCCCTGCAGCAAATGCAGAGGGGTTGCTGCTTGACAGGCCATCAGAGAATGAATGAATGAGCCCTTTTCTCTTAAAAAGATTGAGGTGGGCTGGGGTATCCCATAAAACACTCACAGGAGAAAAGCCACAGCAGAAACAGCCTTCCCAGATGTGGCACCAGCTGTTGGCACGTAAGAAACAAGCTTGAGTGTGAAAAGAAGACACATGTTCTGAGCCGCAAAAACTTGACTTATTGACTTTGGCAAGGCTTGTCGACCACACAGTGCTGATAATGTTATTAATGCTGAATGTATTCACCTGACCTTATCAGGCCATATAAAGGGCACAGGTGTCTAATTAAGTTCAGACGTCAGCACCTCTAACTTCTTTCTCGATAGCCGCTGAGCCCATCATTTACCCTGATGTTCCTGAAATGATCAGTCTTTAAAACCAAAGGAAGATGGTCATTAGCATATGTAAGGCTCTTGTCATGATTTGTGGTAAGACTAATCTGGTGTCCCAAGAAGGAGGGCATTTCATGCTACTTGGCATGACACCAGCCCAGGGGGTAGGAGACCCGGCCTTATCACCGCATCACACTTGCAACTGAGCTGTGCTCTCTGTCTCCTTCTATTCAACATGTGCACAGATGAATTGGAAGGTGACGCTGATGGGCTGGCTGATCAAATGAGTGCATGACATAAAATTGGGAGAGGAAGCCAGAGTGCTGGGTGTCAGAGCTGGGATCCAAAAGAGAACTGTAGTCAGGAGTGATTGACCACAGGCTGGTGGAAGGTCCTCTTCTTGGACTGTCTCTACCCTCAGAACAAATATTAAAATAATAGCAGATAATAGCAAACATTTGTATAGAACTCACTGTGTGCCAACTCAGCCCAAGTACCTTTACACACATGAATTCACTTAATCTCCAGCATCCTATGAGGTAGGTTATATTAATATCCTCATTTTAAAGATGAGGAAACTGAGGCAAAAGCAGTTAAGTAATTTGTTCAGGGGACTGTAAACATAATTGGATTGAGCCTCCTTTTTCAGTTCCACCCACGAAGTCTCCCCACCTTTTTTTTTTTGTAGCTGCCAGGTATACTTGAATACTCCTGGTGTTGGAACACTTACTACTACCAGAGGCAACTCTTCGCTTTTTCTTTCTTTCTTCTTTTTTGGTAAGCTCCTACTTTGTGGAAAGTTATTCTCTATACTGATTGTAATGGAGTTGTTATTGTTTTTCAAAAAAACTGGATAGTTGAGTTGGAGATACTCATGTGAGGTGACTGCCCCCCAAAGTAAAGTCAATTTAGCCTCTATGGGCTATATTAATAGAGACATATGTCGTGAACTGAAGGAGGTGACAGGCCTGCTTTTCCCTGGGCTGTGCAGCCATACTCAGAGTGTCATGTTCAATTCTGGGCACCTCAATGAACTTGGGCAGACGGTTGTCAAACTGAGCTGTGCCTGAAGAAGGGTGGTCTAGTCAGTGAGAAAAGCTGAAAGCAGGACTCAGAGTTTCTGATGGAGGTGGAGATACCTGACTTGGAAATGAGATGATAGATGGGGCAGGGGAGAGGTGAGTGTGATGGCTGCCACTTGGGAGCGGCCTGGAGGGACACAAGGCTGGCCTGTTCTAGGTCATTTCTGAGTTAACTCAGGCCAAGGATAGAGCCAAGGCCAGTACATGGGTAGGAAAAGCTGATTTTCTTTCTTTTTTGAGACAGTCTCACTCCATTACCCAGGCTGGAGTGCAGCGGCATGATCTCAGCTCACTGCAACCTCTACCTCCCGGGTTTAAGCAATTCTTATGCCTCAGCCTCCTGAGTAGCCACTACAGGCATGCACCACTATATATGGCTAATTACAGGCATGTGCCACTCCACTACACCCAGCTAATTTTTGTATTTTTGGTACAGACCAGATTTCACCATGTTGGCCAGGCTGGTCTCGAATTCCTGGCCTCAGGTGGTCCACCCCCTTCGGCTTCCCAAAGTGCTGGGATTAGAGCCACTGTGTCCAGCCTGATTTTCTTTTTTAAGTGCACATTTTAGTTTAGGATAGTCTTAAGTTTACAGAAAAGTTGCAAGGGTAGTATAGGGAGTTCCCACAAACGCCCTGCCCAGTTTCTCCTATCATTGACATCCTACATCGGTATGTTACACGGGTCACAATTACTGAACCAGTATCATTGTATTGATTATTTACTAATGTCCATACTTCATTCAGATTTCTTTAGTTTTCCCCTAATGTCCCTATTCTGTTCCAGGATCCCACCTAGGATACCACATTACATTTAATCGTCATATCTCTTTAGCTCTTCTTGGCCATGACAGTTTCTCACTTTCCTTGGTCTTGATGACCTGGACAGCTTTGAGGGGTACTGATCAGGTATTTTTGCAGAACGTCCCTCAGCGGGATTTGTCTGATGTTTTTCTCAGGGTTAGACTGGGGTTAGTGGGTTTTTGGGAGGAAGACCACAAAGGCACCTTGTCATTTTCATCACATTGTAACCAGGGCACACTCTCAACATGACTTGTCCCTGCTGATGTTGACCTTGATCACCTGGTTGAGGCTGTGTTTGCTGTGTTTCTCCATTGTAAAGTTATACCCCCCACATCCTACACACTTCAGAAAGAAGTCCCTATGTGGCACCTACGCAGGAGTAGGGAGTTACACTTCAGCTCCTCCGGGGAGGTGTATTGACATCAATTATTTGGAATTCTTCTGTCTGGGAGGTTTGTCTATTCTCCTTCATTTATTTATTTATACAATCATTTATATCAGCATAGTTTCATTGATATTTGTTTATACTTTAGGTTATAATCCAATACAACTTTATGTTGTTGCTCAAATTGCTGCAGCATTAGCCATTGGGAGCTCTTTCAGTTAACTCCTCTGTCTCTTTCATACACCCCATCATGGTGGCTTTTCAAGCACCTCCTTACTGTCTGCACTACCAGATGCTCCAGGCTCATTTTATAGATTTCTTGTCCCATTCCTAGAATCAGCCATTTCTCCAAGGAGCCTTGGTTCCTTTTGTTGGAGAATGGTATTAGAAACTAAGATCTGGGGGCTAGGTGTGCTTGTTGATACTGGAGTGTCAGTTGCGTCTAGGGCCTCTGAGATGACAGATCAAGGAAATATATGTGTGTATACTAATCCATGTATAGACATTTATCTATAAATATTTCTATATGTAACCATCTGTATCTATATTATGTTCACACTGTCTCCAACTCTAATCCATTACCACATGAATCATCCTATCTTAGGGGAGACTGATTTTTAAACAACATTAAAAAAAAATTCTGCAAAGCTGGAGCTGGTTGCTTTTGGAATTAGTGAGTGCTCCATCACTGAGTGTATTCAAGCAGATTGGGAAGAAATAAGGAAAGGAGAGATCTGATGGGTACAACTGGAAAAGTTCCATTTAACTATACTCAAGGTCCCTTCCAGCCCAGTGGTTGTTGAAACAGAAGTGCCATATAAGGAAAGGTACATCCAAGGTACACATGGCTTCCCGGGGGCATTCTTTTTCTTCCGTCTTTCAGAAGTCTGAGATCTGGGCAAGGAGAAAGAGCTGGCATTTAGACAAATAAAGGATACACCATTCAACAGGTAGGAAATTTATGGGATTTGCAATCCAAAGAAGAGAAAACAGGCTTAAAATATAAATGAAGTTCAAAAAGGTTTTAAATTCACAGATGACAGAGCCAGAATGGATTATGAAAGGGGAACAATGCTGGCTTGTGGGAAGGACACTTGCCAGGGTGTTGACATCTGAGGAAGTAATTCTGCTGCTCCCTTAAGGTCCTGGGTGTGCACAGAGGAGCAATTCTTTCTTTCTTTTCTTCCTTCCTTCCTTCCTTCCTTCCTTCCTTCCTTCCTTCCTTCCTTCCTTTTCTTTTTTTTGAGACAGAGTCTCGCTCTGTCACTTAGGCTGGAGTGCAGTGGTGTTATCTTGGCTCACTGCAACCTCTGCCTCCTGGGTTCAAGCGATTCTCCTGCCTCAGTCACCCAAGTAGCTGGGACTTCAGGCATGTGCCATCATGCCTGGCTAATTTTTTTGTATTTTTAGTAGACATCGGGTTTCACCATGTTAGCCAGGATGGTCTCGATCTCCTAACCTCGTGATCCGCCTGCCTCCCAAAGTGCTGGGATTACAGGTGTGAGCCACCATGCCCAGCTTGCAATTTTTTTATATTTTACTACAGCAGCCCAGTCGGGGTAAATGGGGGAGGCCAGAGTCTGAGAAGGTAATAAGGAATCGACCATCCTGAACATACAGCAAGGCTGAGTTCCCCAGGAAGGCAGTGCTGCCCCAGTTTTAGGACATGTTAGAAATAGGATGGCCACCCTACTGCAGGAGAAATGATCTTTCTCAACCAGCAGCTCTTCCTTCTTCCTGAAGCCTTGTCTGAAAAGACCATGAATCACCTCTTGCGGAAGGAATAGAGATGATAGGACAAAGAGAGAATTCCTACACTAGCGGGTGCTCACTAAAAATGCAGACCGTGGGTCCTATCCCCGAAGATTTTGAGCCAGTACATCTGGAGATGAGCTCAGAGATTTATTTTTAAAATCATATCTCTAGGTGATGCTGATACTGGAATTTCTCAGTCACATTTGGAGCTCTGCTGGTGGTCTTAATACCAGAGTTTGCCCAGGACACTCCCAGTTGGTTTGCTTTCCTTTCCCCTCATGTCAAAAGTGCCTTCATTTGGGTGACAAATTATATGGTCATTCCCTGCTTAACACTGATATGTCTCCAAGCAGCAGCAGAAGTCACATGTTGATAGGCATCTTTTTTGGCCAACGATGCCTATACCATCCCAGCTCCAATCTGAGAGTGTATCCACCCTTGAAAGTGAGGCTTCTCAACTGGGGAGGAGGAGGATCTAGAATCTCCTGGGGTCAGGGACTTGGGAGCCAGGGAAGAATAGACTGGCAAAGCTCCCAGGCGTTTGGATGCTCCGTCCCCTCCCAGCCCCTTGCAATCACTACTGTAAAGAAGCAGCCAGTCGGTGGGGACAGGGCTGCCACTCCAGCCCTAGCCTTCCTTTGGGCCCCTTGCCTTTCCTTTCTCTTTCTCTTCCTCTCTTTCTCCCAAGTCTGCATTTTCCCCTGTCAGTATCAAAGGGCTGCCAATGTGCTTTGCCTGTTGATGATGACTCTTGAGATTAAAGACTTAGCTGATCTTTGGTCAACTGTAACCATGGAAATCTGAGACATTAACCATTGCCTGCTGGGGACCTCAGATAGGAAGCTCTCATACTCCCTCCATGCTCAAGAGAGATGAAATAGACCATGGATGACCCCACAGAGCCATTGGTCAGAAACACAGATCTGATCATGTCTTATCTCCCCACCCAGATCCACTCCCAGCTTGGTAACCCTCAAAATGCCAAAACCACAGCAAAGGGTGCAAATCTTTGCTGACGCTGGAGGCAGCAGGCTTAGTCAGTGGGTATCTCCTCTTGCATCAGTTTTTCACTCTTTGGTGACCTCACACAGTATCAGGGCTTTAAATACCATCTACCCGCTGACAACTCTCAAATTTATATCTCCACCCCAGACCTCTTCCCTGAACTCCAGACTCATATATCCAACTGCCTACTCGACATTGCTCTTGAATGTTTAATAGACATTTCAAACTTAACTTATCAAAAACTGAGCTCCCAGTAGCCCTTCTAGACCTACTCCTGCTGTCTTTCCTTTCCCAACTTCTGGCTTTCAGGCCAAAAGCTCCAAGTCTAACTGGATTCCTCTCCCATCCCATACCCAATTCCTACTGGCAAATCCTATTGGCTCTACCTTACAATATATTAATACACAGAACATGGTTATTTCTCACACCTCTGCTAATCTCTGGTTTAAGCCCATCATCTTTCATTTGGATTACTGCAAGAACTTTCCGACAGCTCTCAGCTTCCCCCTTTCCTTCCTTCAGTCTCTTCTCAACAAGAAAATCAGAGCATCCTTTTAAAGTGCAAGTTGCATCATGTCACCCCTTGGCTCAAAATCCATCTCCTAACGGCTTTCTTCTCACTCAGAGAAAGAAGCCGGACTCTGAGCAACCCGCCCTCAGGGCCAGCATGGTCTGCTGTTCTGGCTACACTCAGTTCTTATTTGTCACTCCTCTCTGCTTCCTCACTCTGCTCCAGCAGAGAAGGCTCCCGTGTTCCTGCCTCGGGCCAGCTCTCCCCAGCTAACCACAGGGCTCCCTCCCTCGGGTTGCCTCAAACTCCTTAGAGAGGCCTTCCCTGACACCCACCCCTGACACTTCTACCTCCCTTTCCCACTTTAACTTTTCTCCTTAGTACTTATGCCATGTAACATATTAATATTTTGTGTAACATCTTTCTCCCTCTCTAGGAGGTAAACTCCATGAGGGCAGAGATTTCTGTCTGATGGTTCGCAGCAGTCTCTCCAATGCCTAGACAGTGCCTGACACAGACAGGAGGTGCTACAAGAATGCCGGTGATTGTTTAAATGAATCATTCATCTATAATAAGTGCCTATAGAGTAATAAGTAAAACACATCTTTAATAAGACAATGATCAGAGTACATAAAAAGACAATTTACAAAGAGGAAACACACCCCAGCTAATGAAGGTTTTCTTTTAAAGTTTACCTTTATTAGGAATGATCAAAGAAGTGTGTGTTGAAACAATGACATGCTATATCGCCAGTATCAAAGTAACAAAGATAAAGCAAATAATAATATCCAATGCTGACAAGCACACTTATACTCTGATAGAGGTAGTAAAAATTTATAAAAAGGTTTTTGAAAGCAGTTTCACAATATGTATTAAGAGTCTAACATATTTTTCATACCTTCTGATTGACAACTAGGAATCTATTCTACAGAGCCCAAAATTCAGATAAAAGCTTATGCACACCAATGGATGAATGCATAAACAAAATGTGGTACATCCACACAATGGAATATTATTCAGCCTTAAATAGGAAGGAAATTCTGACACATGCTACAAGGAATAAACCTTGAGGACATTATGCTAAATGAAATAAGTCAGCCACAGAAAGGCAAACACTGTATGATTCCACTTATAAGAAATAGGTAGAGTAGTTAAATTCATAGAGACAGGAAGTTGAATGGTGGCTGCCAGGGGCTGGCGGGAGGAGAGAATGAGGAGTGAGTGTTTATTTAATAGGTTCAGAGTTTCAGTTTGGAAAGATGAAAAGAGATCTGTGGATGAATGGTGATAATGGTTGCACAACAATGTGGATGCATGTAATGCCATTGAACTGTACTCTTAAAGATGGTTAAGAAAGGGAATTGTATGTTATGCATAGCTTACCACAATTTTGTTTTTTTAAAGCTACAAGATTGAACACAGAGCTGCAGGTAAGTTCACCAACGGTTTATTTATATACCTTGGAGAGGTGGGAAGTTTGATGCACGTTTTTCGAAGATAAGTCTTATTACATCATATCAATGTTTGGCTTCAAGTGTACATTTATCTGTTTTGAGAGCCCCCAGCTACATTGAGGTTTCAGTAACCAGAGTGACTAGCAACCCTGCCCTAAGAGGAAATGCAGGGGAGCTGGACATGGTGTGTCCAGTATGCCTTTCACGGGATACTTCTTTTACCTGGAGGACAGCCAAATGCCTAGCTGTCTAACCTGAGACCAGGGTCCCTCGCCCAGGAAACTTGTTTCTACTGCCAGACATCCTTGTGGCTCTCGTCTGACTGTCGAGCTGACACTGGGAGACTGACCAGGTGCCCAGAGAAAACCCAGCCTGGGGCAGCCCCTGGTTCTTCAGATGGAAGGTACAATACACCACCAGAACAAGAAACAAGTTCAAAGACCTTTTACTTCCAGACCCTGAGCAAAGAGAGCACCATGAGTCAGGAGGGCAGTCCTCTGTTTCCAGGCCACGGGAGGCAGGAATAAAGAAAGAGTCAGACAGAGAGAGAGAGAGTGCACGTCACAACTAGCAGCGTATGTTATAAGGGAACAGGGTGTGGGTCACTTCAAGTTCGCAGGCAAATGCCTGAATGGTCCATTACAAGCAGCTGCAGGAAAGCAGGGAGCCCGGCCTGCCAGGCAGGAGACATGACTCTATGTTCCCATGCCCTCTGGGTGTGGTGTAGGACTGGAAACTGGGCTCTGCTTCTATTATGAGAAAGTTAAACTTGTACTCGAAATGGATGCCAAGGCAACATAAAGTCATCAGAATCTACTACATTATCTCTGAATAAAATGTTAAAAACAAAAAAATTAAAAAGGTTATGCAAAGTGTTTTTCACTAAGATACTATATACAGTAGTAAAAAAGAAATCAACGTAGTACCTATGGATAGGGAAATGGTTGCATAAATTATAGAATATCCATGTAATGAAATATTATGCAGCTATAAAAATTGCTTTTGTAAATGCTTTTATAACTTGGAGAATTATTGTGGCACCATCCTGAGTCAAGAAGTAAGACACAAAATTTGAAATACGATGAGAACTCAAGTTCAAAAAACAACGTAGCCATATTTCATCAACTCCAAGACATGGATGGAAATCCAAGGATTGTTTTTTCACATTGTAACCTCTCTGAAATGGAATATGTCTCACTCCCTCTGATAAGAAGCACTGTGTCAAGTGTAATTGTGCATTTGTAGAGGCACAGAAAGTAGTGATGTGCTCCCAAACGATGGTGTCTTAGATGTAATGAAACAGGGCCTGGACAGAAGACTAAAGGAAGGATTATGCCAAAATGCCAACTAACTGTGTGTGTGTATTTCTTTCTAATTTTCCATATTTTTAAGACATTTCTATAATCAGCTTGTATTACTTTTAGAATCAGAAAAAAAGTAAGTTAAAAACATCTCATCTTGGCTGTTCATTGCCTGACAGGACAAAGCACAAACTCCCCAGCCCCTGTGCCTCTGAGGCCGGCTTCACTGTTCAGCCTTGTCTCCCTCCCACCCTAATTCACACACCAACAAATTACTCCTGGGCCTCCATGCCATCATCTCTGTGGAAATGCTCTTTCTCCTGCCTGAAATGCCCCCCATCCCTGGCTCCCTTTTCTGCCTAGTGATTTCCTACTTATGTTTCAACAGCCCATCTCAAAACCGGACTCCTCTGTGGAGACTTCCTGTTTACTTCCTATCCCAAAAGGAGCAGAGCAGCCTCTGCATTTCCAAAGCACTTGTTGCCTGAGCTTGAAACTTCCTCCCCTTCCCCACTGAAACTTTTCTCCTAGAGCCCCCCCACCACCAACCTGCTCATTTCTAATTCTAGGGAACGCTTCCCAGTCCTTATGTTCTCTGAGTTTTCTGAGGCAGCTGATGGGCACCACTTCCTCCTCCTGAACCCCTTTTGGCCTGCTGCTGCAGTGACAACTTTTCTAGAATATTCTCCTCCACCTAACTCCTTTCTTACCATTGTCACTGACCCTTCTTTTTAGACAGTCACTGAAATGCCTTTTTTCTTTGGTTCCATGTTTCTTACTTCGAAGTCAGGGATCTGTGGATAGGTCCTAGGGGTTCACGAACCTCCCAAAACTGTTTGCAGAATTCTGTGATTATAATAGTGGGCACACTGCCTGGGGAGACAGCCATCACATTCTTTGTCTCATAAAATATCCCATACAAAAAAAAAAAAAAGGTTAAAAATGAAAATGACTGCCCTACACATTCTCTGGTGACCTCATCTACTTTTGATTTTAAGATAAAATACCACTTATATTTTTATCTCCCCTCAAAGAACTTCTAAAGGATGGCTGCTGCATGCTGTGTTGTGTGCGGGAGATATTTTTGCATGGGGAGGAGGCGTTTTCTCTTAAGTCACAACTCAGCCTGTTCTGCCTACACACATTAGGAGGAAGAGAAGACGGCTGGGAGACGCCCAGGAAGCGCCTGTCGGTGTGTAGTAGGGAGGACTGGGTACAGAGAAGCTGCCATGAAACCAGCAGGCTCCCCCCTGCTGCGTAACAGGCGGACTCATTTTGTTGTACATTTCGTCTCATCTCAACACTGAAGTCTGCGGTTCACGTGCACTCAGGCACCTCCGGTTACCGCTCAAGCAGCAAGGTCACCTGCTTACAACTTAGGAAAAATTCAGAGACAACACGGCTTAGAGTATCTGAATAGATTTGCGCATCCAGGACTGGCAAGTCAGCCTCTTTCAACGCTTCCCAATATCCTCAAAAATAAAGAAAAAAAAAAATACTAATCTAGAGAAGGAGAAGTCGCTTTGGTGCAAATTGTTTTCTCCTCCGTCTCTCCAGGGTTGTTTAACTCCTTGAAGATATCAAACTGATTTCATCTCTGCTCCCCGGGTCCCCTCTGCGCCCCAGTCCTGCTTCCCCTCTGCCCCTCCGCTCGGGGTCACCCCTGCCTCTGCTGGGAGCCCAGAGAAGCTGGACTCGGGGAGCCAGGACAGGCTCGGATCCTAAGGCCAGCATTTATGCTCCCTGTTCAGAGATAGGAAAAAAGACCCCTTTCTTCTGCTTGATATATTTAGTAACGACCTTAAAGAGTCTGCGAGGCTGAATGAATTGGTGCATCTCGCTGCATTGGAAGCAGCTGCCGCGGAGCAGACAGGAGGAGGGAGAGACCGAGGGGAAGGGGAGGCGGGCGGAGGGAGACGCTGGGGAGAAGGGAGCGGGAGGTGGGGGGAGGAGGAGGAGGAGGAGACCGGAGAACGTGGAGCCCGCGGGAGGAGGCCGGAGCACCGGCAGGGACCGGCCCGGATCGAATCCCGGGAGACAGTGGAGGGCCGGCCCGGGAGGAGCGGCAGAGGGGCCGGAGCCTACCGTTAAATCTGGCTAAATGGCAGCATTTAAGGGCCCTGCGAAGAAATCCAATTTGCGCACGAGGATCGTCTACAAATTTATATGTCGGCATTTAACACAAAATGCTCTTGGCCCAATCCCAGGGCGCAGAGGGACCCGGGGTCCGGCTGACTGATGCGGCTGCCCTCAGCCCCCTCACGGAGCACGGGTGCGGAAGGCGCCAGCGCCGGGTCCTGACCCGCCTCGCGGCTGGAAGACTTCAGACCTCCGGAGCCCTGTGCACAGAGATGCTGGCTGCATGGGGCGTGAAGGGGCGGGATGGGGAGCCCGCAGACCTCGCTTTCTTCCTCTTCTTCAGGGGAGAAGTAGCTGGAAGACTCAACATCTCTTGGTATTCAAGAGCAGAAAGAGGAGAACCCTGTCGGCACTTTGGCCCAGGTCGGAATGGAGTCATTTCCTCAAGGACGTGGGGCACCATTTCTGTTACAACTGGCAGCCAGTCTTCTGCATAGTTCTAGATGGAACCTCCCTGTGAATGACAAAAAGGCGCCCCTTCCTCCAGGCCTGCACAGCCTCACACGGGGGTAGGGCTGGGGGAGCCGAGGGAAGGCTGGGCTTCCAGCCCCCAGCTCCTACACAGAGGCCCCTGTCTAAATGCTCCTCTGCCCTCTGTGCCAAGAGCCTCTCCACCTGCCAGGGAAGCTAGGCACACTCGGTGAGCGTGCTCCTGGGCCCTTAGTGAGGAGCTAGCTCCCGGCTGCCCCTTGAGGTCATGAAGCCTTGGAAGAAAGAGGAACCGTCTCCCTGGTGTGTGGCCCCTTCCCCGAACCACATCTTACATCTTAGGGCCCCTATAGAGACCACTGACATGGAGTCCCAAAACCCAGAGGAACAGAGACAACTTAGCTGCCCTCTGAGGACCAGAAAGACACTCCAGGGTCAGGGAGCTGCATGCCTGGAGAGCCTGTTCTTGGCCATCTAGAGCTCAGAAAGGCAGGCTGCGGCAGCTACTCTCATCCAGACCTTCACTCATTATAGGTGGCTCCAAAGCCCATAGTGAGGAATAAACAAACATCTTCAGTAGGTCCTCCGTGCTCATTCCACTTCTAACAAAGCTTAACAGAGTTGATTAGTGATTTTAAAGTGAGGATAATAAGAAAGAAAACCAAATATCTTGCATGTAGAAGCAAAAGTGTTTCATAATTAACAGCATGGGCACTGGCTCCAGGCTGCCTGGGTTCAAATCCCAGCTCCCCATAGAGTAGTATTTGGCCTGAGGCAGGTTTCCTGATCTTGCTAGGCTTCACCTGTCTCACCTATAAAGTAGGAATCACATGCATCAAACCACATGGGGTTAAAGAGATGATCAGATGAGCTAACACATACAAAGCACTTGGAATAGCGTGGGATACATGGAAAGACCTTACTACTTCACAGCAGTTTTTAGTTTTACTAAAAATGCTCATCTCTCAGTTGAAATTCTATCTATTCATGGGCAAACCAGATCCATCGCCACTGCTTCCACAAAACTGTTCCAGACTTCTCCAGTTAGAATTTATCCTTTCCCACCCCACTCTGATCCAGCCTCTCATCCAGAATTGATCACATTCTATTTTTTGTACTAGTTATTTGTGGATGTGTCTACAGGTTCAACTGTAATAGGTTACAATCTTCTTGATTACAGGACTGCACTTTATATATCTTTGTTTCTCCTTGAGTGATTGGCAAAGTTCCTTCACACAGCTCGGTAAGTGTTTGTTGAATTGAACAAAATGTAGACAAATATAGGCTAGCTCAGTCATTTTTGTTCATTTTGGCCCAGGGATCATCTCGTCCAAAGGTGTGAAGTACATATTCCCTTAGAGCCTCTGAGTCTTTGCTGGACCTTCAAGATGTCACAGGAAAAATGGGAGTATTTGCTAAGCATTTCTATGCAGTTGGTATTCATGTGCAATTTACTGCCAAATTAGTATTGGGCTTGCTTGGAATTTATGGGTAAGTTCTGAACAGCTGGACCAGGTGGGCCCCTGACACATAAGAGGGCCCAGGGTAATTGATAAAGGGGCCTCCACTCAGGCATCTTTTGTGACAGGTTCTATAAGTCCTTTGGCAAGCTGCTCATCATGACAGGAGCTGAATTGTGAAGTCTGGAATACTACGGCCAGGGAGGAGAGCGGCAGCTCCAGGAACACTGTCTGGCACGTGAGCAAGACAGGAGCAAGACTCAGGAGCTATAATTGCATCTCAGCAGGTTCTTTTTAGGACCAGCTCTGCTCACCCAATGGGGCAAGGCACTGTGAAAGGTCCCCCAAATCAAGTCTTGTCAGTTTTTCCCCTCTCTGGTAACAGTGGCTACTGCAATGATATTCCTGCTGTTAAAAAGAAAGCCAGCTGTTTACAGTCTATGCTGATTTTTTTTTTTTTTTCTGGGATAATCACAATAGCAACTCACTAGGGTACCAACTCAAATTTGAGACTGGGAGAACCCTGGGGAGGGATGTCAGCTCTGAGACCCAGACAGGAACAAGATCTGGTTAGCAAGGAATTATATGCCATTCTTGGAAACGTAACTGAGAAACGCTGGCTTTATGGAGTTGGTTTTTGCTATCAAAACTGAAACCTGAAATAACTCAACAAGTTCCCTATTGGAATTGATGAGTACCTCACGAGTGTAAATCAGAGTGGCAGGGAACCAACATGCTGTGATCATCAGTATGTACGGCCTGAGCTGAGGCTGTGCCTAAGACAAAGCAGGGATTCACACCAGCCACTGTTCCTGGGTGGGAGGGGAGGCCTCTACCACCTATTCCTGAGGTTTTATATCAGTATCTGAAAGAACTTCAGCCTCTGATCCTGGACTGCTGGGTGGGGTGCCAGAAGGTCAACTCCAACAGAGTCCACCTGATCAAATCGCAGAAATAATCACCAGACCCTCACCCCCTAATTCTGACCAAATGGCCATGGTTGGCACCCATGATGACCTAAGATTTTGCTATGCAAAGTGTGGCCCATGGGCCAGCAGGAGTGACATCACCTGGGAGGCTGTCACCAATTCAGTATCTCAGGCTCCACTCCCAGACCTAGCCAATGAGAATCTGCATTTTAACAAGGTCTCTGGTGACTTGTGTAACAGGAGTGCTTCAGAAGCACGGCTTTGAGCTCCATTTTTTACCAGCCCTGTCACCTTGGTAATGTTCCTTTACTCCCTTTCCACCTCAGTTTGTTTCATACAAAAAATGGGAATAAATCCCCCTTTCCTCTTATATCTTACATAGTACATCATTACTCCAATGAGACCACAGATGTAAAGAACTTTCTAGTGCTAGGAAACGCAAGTGGCTGCTGTGCACATATCAACCCTTGCTTACTTTCTGTTCTTCCCATGCACCAAGCTCGCTCCTGCCCTAGGAATTTCTGTACAATCTGCTGGCTCCCATGACATTGGAGTTGATGGCTTCTCAAGGTTTGCAACACTCTTGACATAGGGACTCTTGTCCTAGGTCCTTGAGGGCTACCTCCTTTTGTCATTCAAGTCTCAGCTCTAATGTCCTCCCTTCAGAAGGGCCTTTCTGCTCCTCCCAGTCCAAAGCTACGCTCTCTGTCACTCACTCTGATTTGCTGTCTTCCTATCGCTTACCCCCTCTGAAATGATCTTGCTTATTTGTTGTCTGTTTGGTGGTTCCTTACAAGAGCTCCGTGGAGGCAACAATCTGGGCCGACTCGTCTACCGTTCTTCTTCCAGTCACTAGAACACAGTCTGGCATTTAGCAGGCATCACATGCATCTTGCCCAATGATTTGATGAATTCACACTGCTGTCTGGAAGTGTGTGTGATGACCCATGACTGAGCAAGGAGATGGGGGCAGGGCTGGTCCTTGACTCTGTGTGGATGTGCCTCAGTGGTGTCCCCTGCAAATGTTATGATCAGACACACTGGAAGCTCCCTCAGAGAAGTTCTTGCTCCAAAGCATTATTTTGCACTGGCCAGGAAGCAGGGCAGGGCTCATACTTATGCTTATGTGGTTTGTGAGTTCCATGATAGCCAAACTGCTAAAGCATGGTCCTTGAAGGGTGATCTCCTGACGAGCAGTGTTAGCCCCACTCTGTACATGCTCAGTTAGACTCTGTGTGGATAGGATCCTGCAATCTGTTCCAACAAACCCTCCGTGTGATTCGGATATACCCCACCCGAACCACCATGGGGAAGGAACAAGAGAATCCTCATCTTTGCTCAAGCTCTGGTCTATGCAGCATCTTAAGGGCATCAGGCTTTGGTGTCCCATAAGGAGCTGGAGAGTGAATGGAAGCAAGGACTGATGACACACATTGCTGGTCATTTTGCTTTTCTTCTTTCAGCCCTTACATGAGTCCCCTGATTGCTGGGCTGGAAGTGGGAGACAGTTGGTGGGCACTGAGTGATTTTTCTTTTACCAGTGTTTTTTTAGAGTAAGTCAGGCTGATTTAATTTTAATCAGTGAGGCAGCAGAGCGGTGGTTCTCAGCCTTGGCTGCACTTTAGAATCACCTGCTTTAAGATACTACTGAAGCTTGGGTCCCACCCCAGTCCGATTAAATCCAAATGTCTCTGGGGTGGAGCTTGTCACCAGTATTTTTTTTTTTTGAAGGGTCGCCAGATGATTCTAACCTGCAACAGAGGCTGAGAATCACTGCAGTATTGTCAAACACCACTCTCCCAAGCTTGCCTGATGATAAAAATCACCAGGGACACTTGGTAAAACTACCAATTCCCAGGTTCTTCCCCAGACCACCCAGCCAGAGGAGCTCCAAGGACCTGGGGGCTGTCTCTTTAACAAATGCCCGGGGTCACTCTTTTAACCGAGCTTGGCACACACTGGTCCAATGGCCTGTGTAAGCTCTGGGACTGAATTCTAGCTCTGCAGTTTAAAGCAACCCCAGGAAAGTTTCTTAAATCTTTGTTTGCTCATTCATAAAATGGAGAAAACAATAGTATCAATTTCAAAGGATTGCTGAGGATTAAATTAGAAGATTCATGTAAAGTGCTCAGGGCAATGCCAGGCACACAGTCGGTGCTCAATGACTGTTACTTGGCACACCCACCCTCATATAAGGTGGGTTCTGAGAAGCTGTTTTTAATAATGCACTTGCTTTTATTTTAGTTTTGGACAAATTTTTGACATGGTCCATTTAAATCAGGGACATGCTTACAATTTGCTTCTAAGCCTCCAAAACCTCTAATACTATATTCTACACTCCAAGAGTCCCATACCTGCCAACTGTAGGGTGGGTTTTAATTCACCATCAGTAGTGCCTGTGAGGAAGTCCTGGGATCTACTTCCACAAAACGTCACACTTGGGTGCTTGGGACTAATGAGGGGATAGTGTCATAGAAGCAAACCAGGTTGAAGTTGAAGACATTCAATCATGTAGTTCAACCTCCTCATGCCACAGCTCAGAGGTAGAGGAAGAAGGCTTTTAATTTCCAGCACACTGACATGAACTTAGACATGGGGCACCTATGCACCAGAGCAGAGGCTCAGAGAAGTCTGGCACAAATACGAGATGGAAAAATGACCCCACGGATGTGTCTAGTATTCCCCGAATATTTAAAAGCGTAGATTTAAGTGCCACACACATGCACAAAGTCGTCACTGGCTCCCTTGCTATTCCTGGATGGAGAGCGGCTGAATAAGAATGAATCCATTGCTGAACTCTGGAAAGCACATTTCAGAAACCTTCTCAGTTAAGACAATTATTGAGGAACATGTTTCCAACTCCACCCTACAATATCAGACAGAAGAATCTGCAGAATCCCTGTGATTCTTGACAAGGTGCAGGAAATCATCAAACAGCTGAAAAAATAAGGCACCTGGAGCCAGTGGAATTTCTGCTAAAATTTTCCCAATTAGGTGAAGAGAAACACATAATTGTTCTCCCTGTTCTCATCCTGAAGACCTGAAATGCTGAAACAAAAAATTATTGGGTGACCCTATGGATGCTATAATTATGATCCTTAAAAGTCTTTCCTGATTATAAGAAAAAGTGTGCACATTTTACAAAAATTAGAAACAAACAGAAAGACATAAGGAAGAAAATAAAAATAACCTCTAAATCAACCACCTAGGATAGCGTTTAATACTTTGGTGTGTTTGCTTCTCATCCCTTTCCTGTGAATATTTAAATATTTTGTGAAGTTGGGATTGTACTGTATCAAGTTTTATATTATACTTCTTTCCCTTAGTTATGATATCATAAATATTTCTCCATGTACTTAAATATTACTTGAAAAGAATTTTAATGACCTCATAATATCTCATCACATTGGTGTTCTATAATTTACTTAACCATTTTGTTATTAACAGGTATTAAAGTTGCTTCTGGTTTTTTGCTGTTATAAACATGCACAACAAATAATATTGCACATAAATTTCTGATCTTGTATTTCTGATTATTTTCCTAAGACAAAGTTATAGAAGTAGAATTATAGAGTCAAAAGGGCTGTATATTTTTTAGGCTCTTTGTACCTTTTGCAAATTTCTTTCCAAATTTTCAAACTCCCACTAACAGTTTATGAAAATGTCCATCTCATCACATCTTTGCCAACATTGAGTAGTATAATCTACCTAATTTTTTGCTAGTTTTGTTAATAAAAACCAGAGTCTGATTTTATGCCACATCTTGAAAATTCTTAGTTGAAGTCATGTATTGTTTTCATGTCTATTGGCCATCTGCATCTCCTCTTTTGTGAATTAGTGCTTATGATTATTTTAAGAATTCATATACAAAGTGAAACTGCACCTACCACATTACAGGAAATCCCTGCACATGAGCTGTCTATTTCAGCATCTTACTGTGGCTTTAAGTCATGTACTCCTAGCCTCATAAATGGCTACTTTCACCTCTTGCCAGTGGCAAGAAAAATTTAGAAACCATAATCCTATTGTTTCATACCTTATCTGATTTCATAAAAGCTTCTGACTCACCAAATGATATCTACTGTTAGAAGATGTTCATCAATACAAATGTCCACCAAAATCTGTCAAGATAGAGTTATTTTCTCTATGGTGCAATCTAGGCAGGAATCTTTGATAATATTAACACTTTCTGACCCTTCAAGGTCAACACAAAGTCAAACAAGGTTGGGTTTCAGTCTAACACTCCTTGACATTTCTTTTTCTGTGGAAAGTTCTTTCCCTAACTATCTTCAAAGCATGAAGTTAAATCAGTCGGTGGACAGTAAATCTCTGCTGACTCTGAGGGAGAAGTAAAACCCACTCTGATCTAATCAAATCTAATCATCAAGCTCAAAAATGCTGCTGCTGCTGCTTTAATTTCAGTAACAGATCTTCACACAACTGTCAACATCATTACCAAAACACATCAGAAAATTGGATGAAAGTGCAACACGTAGACAATCATAATCCCCCATCATCAATCTCTAGCGGTCCCCAGTTGACAATTCAGATTAGGGGGTGAGTCTCTAGGGGACACATTTTGTAAATCAACGTCACAAAAGAGTAATATTAACCCCAGAAGCACCACAATTGTGTGAATTCAGGTACTGGCCAACTGAAAAACAGGAATTGAAGGAGCATCACAACATTTGAACAAAGTTTGTGGTCTAGCCTGTTATGGATGACCTGACACAGACCACTAAGAGTTGAAGAAAGTGGGAAAGTTGTTGCCTATGGAAAGATTTTCAAAAACACAGAGTAAAAGAACAAACAACTTTTTAATTTTTTAAAACAAACAACTTTTGACGAGCAAAAGCCAACAGCATTGAGCGATGGTCAGTTGCTAGCAATTCTGCTGGGTAAACCATGTGAACCTTCAATTCTAGACTCTCAAGATGACTCTGATATGCTAACGTGGTGACTGAGTGTTCTCAGAAGAATGGCAAAACGATGTTTTAGAAAATAAGCACCCAACAAATATGAAACATGCCAAAGGACAGTGGTGATGCCCACTACAGGGAGGGAGCCCACCTTTGGAGAAAGCCCACCAGTAGACTCTCCTCAGTTACCAGGGAAGCCATAGAGAGAGTTATGGAATGCCCTGAAATGCCCTTAGAAGTCATCCTACTCACCCATAAATACTTAGGGAGCACCTACACTGGGCCAAGCACTGTGCTTACATTCAAGAAGACAGGTTTAGAGAGGTTAAATAATCTGTCCAAGGTCAGACGGATAGTTAAAGCCAAGACATCTACTGAAAAACTAGCATTTCAATTTTTTATGACAAGAGATAGAAAAAGAATGTTTGACAGAAATGAGTTACAGAACAAATAAATAATCCAAGACTGTCTTAGAGTCTGCCAAAAGTAGAGATTCTCCTCTCCCTTCCCTCATTGGGCTGTGCTCTTTTGATCACAAAGAGATAGAAATTTCAAGACACCAAGAGACAGAAATCAATTCTGAGAGCTCCATTCTTCCTTTGTTTCTCTATCAAAAGACACATCAAGAACTACCACATTTCTTCTTCCCCATGCCTGAAAGTGGAATTCTTCTACTGTTGAAATGGTCCAGGACCCCAGGCTTGGCAATGGTATAGTGGTAGAAGACAGAAGATTCATCTGTTTCTCTGGCCTATGTGTGTGGGTGTGGCCGGGTGATAAGTATCAACATATCAAGATAGGGGTGAAGTAGGGTGTGTTCCACCCACCCTCATGTTTCCATCTGGGGCCTGTAGTGTCATCCAAAAATATGTATGCACATAACACACAGCATACACACATTTTTTTATTTTGGGAAACCTAATGGCAAATATTTTTCTAATCTAAAAGAAAGTTAAGAAGCAAGGAAACATGATGTGTATACAAGGGGCTTTAACCAGGGGTTTGCTGATGGACATTACATATTCTTTTATTTTAGATTTGCAACTCATCCTTGGGCAGAGGACACACATCTTGTTTAAGAGCAAGAGACAACAGCCACTGCTTGTTAAACCTCATCAGCTTCCCATGTGAAGGCGAAAATCCCTACATGGCTGTGTTTGAGGGGTGGGGAAGAGTCTCAGACTGCATGTAGAGAATTTTCCAAAGGCTCTTAAAACACTCTAGCTCTCAGGCTTGGAAACGTGTCTCCAGCATGGAGTGTGACTTCTAGATAATGAGATGGGTTACTTAGTAAATATATTGGAATCTGTCCGTCCAAATGAGTGTCCCTTTCCCTTCTGAGCAGCCATCAGAGATGTCAGATATTTATCCCAAGGTTGCTGCCATTGTTCCAGCCACTTTGGGGCCTCTCTTGAGAATTTTCTTCAAATCGATGCCACATTATTTGGAATAAGCACAATGGCAGCAGATCCCCATCCTGCGGAGCTGAATTTTATTTTTGGAAACAGTCAAGAGGCTTTTTGGCATTTGTAGCCAAGCCCAGTGAATAACCAGCTGATTGAGCTGGTAATGTTGTTTTGGGTCCAAATTGAAGCATGGTTACAGGGTCTGGTGTTCTTGCATGGCATGGAAACAAGGCTCCCAAGGTCATCTCAAATGCAAAACTCCTGCACTCTTTGAGGGTTGGCAGCACCACTGAACCAGGTACATGACCTTCCAGACCCCTCTGTGAAGAGAACTCGTTTGAGCATGTGATGCTCAGTGGGATTCTTTGATTGTAAGCAACAGAAACTGAGTCTGTCTGACTTATATGAAAAGGAAATTGACTGGCAGGGCTATGGGGGAGCTTGCTAGTCCAAAGGGAAGGCTGAAGGACCAGGCTAGGAACAGGCAGCTCAAGGAGGAGCCAGAAACTTCTGACAGCCTAGCTCAGGTGCTGCAGTGAAAATAACTAAATTTCAAACAATTCTTCAATCCTTGCATTGCTGAGCCCCAAAATGAAAGACTCAGGGAAGACTGTAATTGGATGCATGTCAGACTTGTGCCCAACTTGTGGCTCTGTCCCTTAGCCAGAACCTCCAGGGATCGTTTTGGTTTGTGTAGAGTAAAGGGCAATATTCCTTGATTACCATTTCTCTGAAACTGCCCACAAAAGGGGAGAAGCAAAAAAAAAAAAAAAGCAAAAAAAAAAAAAAAAAAAGGGAGAAGCAATTACCTACTAGGAAAGAAAGGAAGAGAGAGTGGATGCTAGGCACCAAAAAATGACAAATATGAACCACAGCTAAGCCCTGTTATTCTTCTTCCTACTACTGTATAATATTATGTATAAGAAGTTTTGCTCTATTTGTCAACATTTTTCTCATGTTGTAAATTACATTAGCCTCATTAGCCATCACCAGTTCCTTGAGCTGATGGAATCTTTCTCTTTTATCTCACAGCTCCTAAAAAATACACCAGTCTATGGGCTGCTCCATCTTCTCCAGATGGAACTAGACCCCGCTCCTTTCCCTCAGATCACTGATAAGGCCAGGGAGCCAGCTTCGTTCTTCTCCTTGTCCTAATGAAGAGAGCAGGTGATCTTCCTGCTTGCGAAATGCCTGCCACAGCCACCTCTGGCAGCCACATGGAGGCCAGCTGTGCATCTGTCACTGTGGATGAGCCGGGGCATGCATGAGAACAGCCTTTGGTCATCCCAGAGGTGCGCTTGCCTCTGCAAAGTGCCAAGGCCTCCTGTGTAGTCCAATTGTGCTTGCTCCCAACAAAACCAGCCATGGCCTATGCAGAGAGGAATCACCCTTCAACCCCTGCACACAGAGGGAAAGCCATATACATGCATCTGGACCATTATTAACATGTAAGCCAGGTCCTGAGGCAGTAGCTGGCCCACCCATCCCAGCCCGTTGTGCACTGAAATAAGAGATCACTTTGTGAACTGCCAAGAGCTCTGGGGAATCCACTTGACCTCAGTGTCCCTGGCCAGCAAGGGACAGAAGGCCACAACCTCCCTATTGAGGATCTTTGAGAAGTTATTCCAAGCCAGAGCACCAATGGAGGCCACAATAGCTGCAACAGCCTCTAAAATGTTGTTTGTGGAGGTTCTGAGAGCAATAAAAGCTGCAATGTGTGGGAAAAGGGCTGGGCTCTGGGAAGGAGGAAGGGTAAAGGGAAAATGAGGCTGTGTCTCAGTTGGCCCAGGACTGGGAGGGAGGCTGCTTGGGGATGAAATGCACCAAGGGCAGGGACTGGGCTCTCAAGCAGCCTGCCACAACACAGGGGAGAGGAGAGCTGTAGCATTTGAACCCAAGACCCTTGCAAGCACCCCCAAGGGGTCCTCTAAGCCTCAATTCCCTAGCCTGTGAAACTCCTTTAGTGGTTTGATGTATTAGAGACAGCACATGCAAACCATCCAGCCTGGGGCCCATGGGCACTCCATGAAGGGCAGCCCTTCCTTCATGAGATGCCAATGTTATCTAGAGCAGTACTTTCCAACGTTAAGATGTCATGGTACAGTGAACTTTCAAAAACAAACTTGAGAGCACTCATGTAGGATTGCCAGTGTTTTATTTTGCCAACTGAGAACAATATAAAAAACAAAGCAAAACCCTCATCATCTATGATATAACCTTAAAGATACTTTTTAACACCAGAAAAACAAGAATTACAAAATCTTAGAACTGAAAAATTAGTCCTTTAAATAATTTGAGTGTTATGAAAATATTAGTAGTACATTATTCTTATTTAGTTAATTTTGCTACAAAGTGACAACAATTTCATTCAGACTGGCCCTGCCCTGCTTTGGGAACCAGGGGCAGGAAGGAAAAGTCTGGGCCTTGGTGCTAAATAGGCCACAGTCACCTCCCGACTCTGCCCCTTACTAACTGGGTTACCTTCAGCGAGAGATCTGCCCTCCTGCTCTCACTTTTCTCTTTTACAAATCAGAAACAGTAGCACCTCCATCATAAATGAGATTATGTGTACAGGGCAAAGCACAGAGTTGGTACACTGTAGGTGCTCATTAAATACTAATGCCAGAGTGTCCTGATGTTTGAGAGAGGGCTGGGTCACTTCCAAATTCTGAGACTCTCAGTATATTAAGAAATGAAGGAATACCAAAACAGAGTTGCCAAAATCATTCACATCTTTTAAAAATATCACAAGAAAAGATATTTGAAACACATGCACACACAAATACAATGGTTGTATATACAGCCTTATGAACCTCACATTTGAGAGACTAAGGCTGGAGCCCAGTAGCCCCTTCATCCCCAGAGACAGGCCCTGGTTGGCTCCTTTATAAGCCATGGCTCTCATGGATGACACACTCTGAGACACTGACTTTACTCATCTGTTTTCCTTTGTTCTTTTCCAGACTGGGGTTCATGTGGAACATTTCTCTAGGCCTCCCTTCCTTTAGTTCATAATTCTGAGCATGCAAATTTTCTTGGATATCTAGCTGGTGTCTTCTTTGCATCACTGGATCTCAATAGGTTTCAAAAGGACTAAAATTGAGGGTTAGAAGGAAAGATAAATGGGTGCTGTAGTGGATGATTTAACTAGGGGATTCCAGGGCAACCAAGGAAGGGAAAGGGGTCCGTGCTGGAGAAGGCATGCCAACAGCAGGCTGCAGGACTTTCCCTGTGAGCAGTGTTCATGTGCATGAATGTGCATCATCTACATGCACTTACTTTCCTACAGAAATTCAAATGTCCTGTTTCTTTGTTTATTGCTGTCTCTCCTATTGGAATGTCAGCTCCATAACAGCAGGGACCATGTACCTCTTGGCCATCCCTGTGTCTCTAGTGCTAAATACACATAGGTGCTCAATAAGTATTTGCTGAACGAGTGACTATGTCATGATGATGTGTCTGCTCAGCACTCTTCCTTCTTGGATCTAGGAACAGACCCCCTTTGCATTTGAAGATCAATCCTACCCCCTTTCCCAACCACACAATTTCCCTGAAACACAGGGATGGGCTTGTGGTTACCCAGAATTCTTTTCTTGTGATTGGAACTTTCTCTCTGGTGGTCAGGCTGGGAAGATATGTGCCAGGATTGACAGCATTTTTGGTGCTAGACTTACAGAGAAAGATGCTCTGAAATAACTAAGTGGACAGGCCAAGGCACAGACATGGGGATGAGAGGCAGGGACACAGAGAACGATCCTGGCCACATTTGGTCTCTGGCTCCTGTCTGTCCTGACATCCCCTGCTGTCCCTTTGCTGCTTTCTCAAGACTCAGTTAATCTTGTCTTAACTTTGAGTTCTGTGCGTGCCCCAGTATGTCTCCTCTAGATCCTCCTTTTTTTTGGGTGGGGAGGAGTGGGTAGCAAACAGTTTCTTCTATTGCAATCAAAAGAGTTCTGACGAATCCAGTTCATTAAAGATGAAGATTAACCAAAAAGTAGCACTCAGATATTTGCGGATGGGTAAGACTGAAAGATCTCATGGGTAGACTCAAGGTGGGACAGTAAGAAATGATGATGGTAGCTGGGCATGGTGGCTCACACCTGTAATCCCAGCACTTTGGGAGGCCAAGGCAGGCAGATCACTTGAGGTCAGGATTTTGAGACCAGCCTGGCCAACATGGGGACTCTGTCTCTACGAAAAATATAAAAATTAGTTGGGTGTGGCAGCAAGCGTCTGTAGTCCCAACTACTCAGGAGGCTGAGGCAGGAGAATCTCTAACCTAGGAGGCAGAGGTTGCAGTGAGCCGAGATTGCACCATTGCACTCCAGCCTGGGCGACAGAGAGAAACTCTGTCTCTAAAACAAACAAACAAACAAAAAAGAAATTATGATGGTGGTGCTGGCTAATATCTGAGTACCGTCTACATGTCAGACATAGGACCAAGCATTTTGTGTGCATTATTTTAACTACTGTGAGCGTCAGTTTCATGTGTCAATTTGAGTAGGCCACAGGTACCCAGATTAAACATTGTTTCTGGTGCTTCTGAGAAGGTATTTCCAGAGGAGATCACTGTTTCAATCTGCAGACTCAGTAGATTGCCCTCTCCCATGTGAAGGAGCATCATGCAATCTGTTGTGGGCCTGAGTAGAAAAATACGCAGAGGAAGGAGGAATTTGCCCCTCATCCCCTGCCTCACTGCAGAGCTGGGGCATCCCTTCTCATCTTCTCCTGCCCTGGAACTGGGATTTACATCATTGGCTCCCCTGGTTCTCAGGCTTTCAGACTCAGACTGAATCACACTCCAGGCTTTTCTGAGCCTTTTGCTTGCAGACGGCAGATCATGGGACTTCTCAGCCTCCATAATCACATGCCAATTCCTCATAATAAATCAATCAATCTCTCTATCCCCACCCAATGCACACACAGTGTCTTACGTAATAATAACTAAGATACATTCTGAGAGATGTGTTGTTAGGTGATTTTGTCTTTATGCAAACATCATAGCTTGTACTTACACAAACCTAGTCTTGCCTACTACACAAACTGCCGACTACACACCTAGGCTAGATGGTATAGCCTATTGATTCTAGGATACAAACCTGCACAGCATGTTGCTATACTCAATACTGTAGGCAATTGTCACACAATGGTAAGTATTTGTGTATCTAAATATAAAAAGGCACAATAAAGATACAATTTTATTATCTTATGGGACCACCATTGTACATGTGGTTCACCTTTGGCCAAAATGTTGTTATGCGTTGCATGCTATAACTCCTATTGGTTCTTTTCTCTTATTGGAGAACTTTAATACCACCACTACCATAGTGCTATGAAGTAGGCTATTAGCTATTATTGTCTCTACTTTATGGAGAAAACCAAAACTCAGAGAGGCTAGGTAACTTGTTTTAAGGTCCCACAGCTAGGAAGAGAAGGAGCTAGAGTTTAACCACAGATTTGTGTAACCACAGATTGTGTGACCCCATCACTTCTCTCCTACATGTTGTGTACAGTTCTTCTCTCTGTTCTTTTCTCACTCCTCTGTTCTCTCATTCTTTCTCCACGTCTTGTCTGAAATCTCATTTTCTCTTCTTTCAATGACCCTTCTCTGGCTTCTTTTAATCCCATTTTTTATGACAGTACATAGCATATATTTTAAGACTATGGTTTTGAACTCTTTTCAGGTGTGAAGATACCTTTTAATGTTAAAGAATCTCCATATAATGGTAGCTGTACTAGCATCTATTGATAAAATGCCCAGGCACAGATGGATCCTCAGATGCTGTATAATAACTCTGTGACCTCTAGATTGGCATTCCCTACTTTAAAATATATGGGAGAATCCAGATAATCATCCCTCTTACTCCTACCTGCTTGGCTTGTTGCAATATAGAAAAGGCTTATAAATGCTACTCTAGAGCTCATTTTTGCTCACCCTGTGCCTTAAGGCTACCAATTTCTTCTGAAATGTGGTTTTTTTGTCCTTCCTTTAATATGTTTAATTATTTAAGAAGGCATGAACTGTGATACTTACATTTTATATATCACCTCTTGATTATCCAGGGGCTGATTAATTCATGGATTGCCCAAGTCGAGTCCTTCTCCTTTCTAACCCCATTTTGTTTTATCATTCCATTTCCTATTAGCGTCTTTTAGCAAGTACGGACAGTGGGGATGAGAAATGATTCTGGTTACAAATTATGAATTCTGATGAAAGATTTCGTTGGAGGAAGTTGAAGTTATTTCCCAAAGTAAGAATTTCTTTAATCCATCAGGCATATTGACTCTCTTTCTGAGCTCTGTGAAGGCAGGTGTTGCTCTCATTCACTACTAACCTCCAGGGCTCAGCAAGGTGCCTTGCACATGGTAGCTTAATAAAAGAATGAGTGGAATGAACGAATAAGAGCTGATGAATATAATAGGGAAAATAAACTTTCTCCTAGGTGAGACATTGATTCATAGGAAACTAAGTAAAATACAAGATAACTTATTTTACGTTGCATGTTTGCAGACAACACAGTATTCAACAATGTTTAAAGGACTGCTTTAAAAATTACCAACAAAAGAGACATAGTTCTAATTAAAAAACAAAAAATATGGCTGGGCATGATGGCTTATGCCTGTAATCCCAGCACTTTGGGAGACTGAGGTGGGAAGATGGCTTGAGGCCAGGGGTTTGAGACCAACCTTGGCAACATGTGAGAATCCATCTCTACCAAAACAAAAAATTATCTCAGTGTTGTGGCATGCACTCCCAGCTCAGGAGGCTGAAGTGGGAGGATTGCTTGAGCCCAGGAGTTTGAGATGAGCAGCCTGGGCAACATAGTGATACCCTGTCTCTAGAAATAATTAAAAAACAAAAATTAGCCAGGTGTGGTGGCACACACCTGTAGTGTCAGCTACTTGGGAGAGTGAGGAGAAAGAATCACTTAAGCCCAGGAATCAGAGGCTGAAGCGAACTATGAATGCACCACTGCACTCCAGCCTGGGTGACAGAGGAGAACCCTGTCTTTAAAGAATAATAAATAAATAAATAAATAAGATAAAAACAAAAAAAGTTACACAGTGTCATTTTATGCCCCTGATAAAAAGAGGGATAGAGAAACACATTTCTAAGACAAGGATCGGTCCAGGCAAACTCCTCCTGTTATATTAGGCATTAAAGAAACATATTCATACACAACACACTAACTATTGAGCACTTAGTATGTGTCAGGTGCTGTGCTAAGCAATTTACATGCCTTATCTCATTTGTCTTCACCACAACGGTAGGAAGTACTATTATTTGACAGGCATCAGCAAGTTACCAGTGTTCTCTGAAAATTTCTTTAGCTCTCCAGCTTTTTGAACCAAGAATGAGTCTTGGTTGTCTTCTTTTTACTTCCTGGTTTTTAAATTAAAGATTTATTTTCCTATGAAATGTTAGGCATATTTGAAAGATTGATTTAGATTTTAGATATACCCTTGGAAACTTTGAGATATGTTATTTCACTATCTCTTGCTTTTTGACATTAATACATTGTCTAGAAAAAATTTTATAATGAGACTTACCATACTTTTAAAAATCTTCCTAAGCAAAATGTTTTGCATGTGGGGATGCAGACAGGGAGGAAGGCCAGGCAGCGTCTCTGAGCCTGTTCCATGGCTCTGGTGCTGTCCAGGAATCAGGTGCTGAAATGGCTTAACCAAGGCCTTGTCAGGCCAGCCGGATGGAGCAATAGCTGATGGGAGTTGGAGGAGTGCTGCCTCGACTATAGCCTGGTGCAGCTGCTTCCCAGAATAGGGAAGCAACTTTAAAAGATCCTGGTGGAACTGGAATTACAGCTCATCTTATTTGGAGGGGGTTGAGGGAAATAGCTAGCTATCTCCCTCCTACTCCTTCCATACTTTGCTTTAGTTTGGAAGGAAGGATATGGACAACAGGTTACTGATGGAAAAATATATGTTCAAAAAATAAGCCTAATTATGGAAAACCGTATGGAAGTTCCTCAAAAAATTAAAAATAGAACTACCATATGATCCAGCAATCCCACTACTGGGTATATATCCAAAGGAAATGAAATCAGTATGTTGAAGAGGTATCTGCATTCCCTTGTTCATTGCAACATTATTCACAACAGCTCAGATAAGGAGTCAACCTAAGTGTGAATCAATGGATGAACGGATAAAGAAAATGTGATAATACATAATAAAGTATTATTTGGCCTTAAAGAAGAAGAAAATCCTGTCATTTGTGACAACATGGGTGAACCTGGAAGACATTATGCTAAGTGAAATAAGCCAGGCACAGAAAGACAAATACCACATAATCTCACCTACATGTAGAATCTAAAAATGTTGAACTCATGGAAGTGGAGAGTGGAATTATGGTTATCAGGGGCTAGGAGTGAGGAAGGGAGATATTGGTTAAAGGATACAAAAATTTCAGTTAGATGGGAAGAATGAGTTCAACAGATTTATTGTATAACATGGTGACTATAGTTAATAACAATGTATTGTATTCTCAAAAATCACTAAGAGAGTAGATTTTAAATGTTCTCATCACAAAAAAGTGAGGTAATGCATATCTTAATTAGCTCGATTTAGCCATTCCACAGTGTATACATATTTTATAACATGATTTGTACATGATAAATATATACAACTTTTATTTGCCAATTAAAACAAAAGCCAGGTTGACATTAGTACAACTGATTAGTGGCGCATTTTGAGAATTTCACTGCCTCTTCCGTCTTGGTGTTAGATGGGAACGGAGAAGAACCAGGACTGGAGGCTCAAAGATACTGTCAGTCCCTCGGGACTATTCAGCCAACAAAAAATTATTGCAGTTTAATGAAAGGGAAATTAACGTAGGGACTTTGGCTTTAACAGTAAAAGATCAAACCCATAGAGAAGTTTTTCATCATAGAAAAGTTCCATAGAGGGGGAAACCTTATGACTACAACCTCATATGAAATGCAGTGTTTATAAGAAGTTAGAATATTCACTGGAGACATGAACTTGATGAGTGTGCTGAACATGGAATGAGTGTCTTTGCTGTAGCACATATGACATTCTGCTCTGTTATTTCCATATATGCCTTATCTCTCTTATGACTAAGATAGCTTGAAGGAGAGGATCATATTCTTGTATCTTCCAAAGCACTGAGCACACAACTATGCACATGGTAGGCAGGCTTGTAGAATTTGCTTATTGAATTGATTGATGTTGCTCTCAAGGTGAAGGTCCTTAAATCAGTCACTTCTGAGAGTAGCTAATATTTATTATTTTCATTAATCCTCTTATCTAAAATCCTCCATCCACCCATAAGACCCCTGCCTGTTTCATCTGAACACTATATGATAGGCACTATAGGTGCACGGATGAAAAAGATAAAGTTCCTGCCTTTAGAAGTCTGCAATCTAATGTGAGAGGAGAAATTTTAAAAAGAACTATTGATCAAAACGTGTATGTAGAATTTTTACTCTTTTTTTTTGATACAGAGTTTTGCTCTTGTCCCCCAGGCTGGAGTGCAATGGTGCCATCTTGGCTCACTGCAACCTCCACCTGCTGGGTTCAAGCAATTCTCCTGCCTCAGCCTCCCAAGTAGATGGTATTACAGGCATGCACCACCATGCCCAGCTAATTTTTGTATTTTCAGTAGACACGGGGTTTCACCGTGTTGGCCAGGCTGGTCTTGAACTCCTAACCTCAAGTGATCTGCCCACCTAGGTCTCCCAAATTGCTAGGATTACAGACGTGAGCCACCGTGCCTGGCCTAGAATGTTTACTATTTAATTAAATAACATTGGGATCTATTTTTGGTTTGAGTTTTATTTTAAATCTGATTCAGATAGTAAAAACTCCTTCACAAACCTAGGTTAACATGGATCACAGATTGCCAACTGTTTTTATGTATTCTTAAGAATTTTCCCAAAGCATCTCCTTTGGGGCTAGGGATGGTTATGCTCTGGTTTGCAACTCAGCACCAGCTAGGGTGCTCACTCTGGTCTACAAAGGGGCTTCTCTTGTCTGACTTATAAGCCATAAGTTTTGGTATAAGATGAGGAAAGTAGCTGTAGAGAAAAGGAGGGAGAGGACGTACTAGAGGCATATGCCAGGGTGTTCCCAGAACTAAAGGAGAGCTTCAGGGGACGCATAGATCCGTGGACCTCAGGGACAGGCCCCTGGGATTCTCTCCTTGTCTTTTCTCTGGATGTCATTGGCATTCTCTCAGGTTCCTCCATGAGATGGGGGACAGAACAGGTGGTAGTTGTGATAAACCTTTTCACCTCATGATTCAACAGCAAAGGGAGAACTTTCCTTCAAGATAGAAAATTTCAGATCAAGATACTGATTAGATACTGGACTAATCCCTAGTGGCCAAAGGGCTACTTTGAGTGGCAGCCCCACAGGATCTTGTGATTGGAACAGTTCTCCTGAGGAGGAGTATTCTTCTCAGAAGGAATCAAGGCCCTTTGGAGGCCCAAGGAACAGATCCGGCCACCTTATCCTGTGTGAGGAGCTCTGGAATGCATTGCTGCTCCCAAGCAGGAAGAATCTCCTTCCACTGCCCACTCGTGGACAGCACACAGAATGACTGCAACAGCTGGGCACATCAAAGGATACTGTGTAGTTGTCCATGACCTCATATGGCTATAAGCATTTTATAAACAACATGGGAAGATGGCTGCTGAGGGGAAAGGAATCTTTTCTGATGTGCACAGTTCATGTTTCTTTGCTTGGCATAACCAAACACCAGTGGATGGTATCATCTGTGCTGTAAACAGATTCTGATCTTGAACTTGCATGCTCTTCTAGAGAGGCACAGTCCAAGGACCACAGTCTGGCCTGGCTTTTCTTGAGTACATGGGGCTTCCTGCACATGCTTCTCTCCTCCAAAACACGCACACACACACACACACACACACCTCCTCATCTGTCTTATACCCAAGTCTTCCATGCTATAGAGCTCTTTCTATTTTGCAATAAGTGAGTTCAAGCAGCTCTGAAAAGCTAAGGGGAAGGACCTTTTAAATTCTACTTCCTTTAGTTACACATACCCTCCAATGTCTTCTTGGTGACAGAAAGAATACAAGCTTTGGATTTCCTAAGTCTATTTTTCTGTTTCCAATGATATGCAGACCTCTGAAGGACCCTACCACTACAGAACAAGCAGATCCCCAATGAACTATATTTTTAGTGTATTACTGGGTTCACAAACTTAAGGAAAAACTCCAAGAACCATCCCACCCCACAGAAAAGTGAGAGCTGAAATTAGACCTGGCAGCAATGAATGGTAAATACATGGAAATGAAGGACTCTGAGCATCATAAAGAATATTACTAATCCTTGAATTGGTGGCAAGATAGGGTTACAGAACCCCTACATTAAGCCAGGACCCTTGGAGAGAGCTAGGGTATTCTCAGGTCAGTAGGACCGCTTGGCTCTCAGTAGAGGTGGATACAAATCCTCTCTGATAAAAAGTGTTTTCAGGCCAGGCACGGTGGCTCACGTCTGTAATCTCAGGATTTTGGGGGGCTGAGGTGGGTGGATCAGGAGGTCAGGAGATCGAGACCATCCTAGCTAACATGGTGAAACTCTATCTCTACTAAAAATACAAAAAATTAGCCAGGCATGATGGCATGTCCCTGTAGTCCCAGCTACTTGGGACACTGAGGCAGGAGAATTGCTTGAATCCGGGAGGTGGAGGTTGCAGTGAGCCGAGATCACGTCACTGCACTCCAGCCTGGGCAACAGAGTGAGACTCTGTCTCAAAAAAAAAAAAAAAATGTTTTCAATTTAGGCCCACAGAACTCCTACGTTTTAAGATCAAGCAAATATAATAAGGAAGTAAGCCACCAGAAGTTAGTGGTAATGAAAACAACTAAGAACACATTTAACACCCAAGGACTGCAGATATTAGAACTGTCAAATACAGATTATAACTATGCATGAAATGTTTAAAGAATGAAATGATGAACTCACAAAAGTGAATAAGCAGTAAGACATTTTCAGAAATTATCAGGGAGATTTGAAAAGAACCATATAAAACTCCTAAAAATAAAAAACAGTTTTGAAATGAAAACTCAGCAGTTTAGATACAATTGAAGAAATAATTAGTGAACTGGAAGATATAACTGGAAAATTATCCAGAATGCAGCAGCACAGAGAGACAGAAGTTGAAATAATGTGAGAACAGTTAAGAGACTTGGAGGCTACAATGGGAAAATCTCACATTGTCTGAATAGAGTCCCAGAAGGAGAGAGTAGAGAGAATGGGGTAACAACTTTTGCTTTTTTTTGAGACAGAGTCTTGCTCTGCCACAGTAGGCTGGAGTGCAGTGGCGTGATCTCGGCTCAATGCCACTTCGATTTCCCAGGTTCAAGAGATCTTCCCACATCAGTCTCCTGAAAAACTGGGACTACAGGTGCACACCACTACACCAGCTAATTTATCTTGTATTTTTAGTAGAGATGAGGTTTCTCCATGTTGTGCAGTCTGGTTTCAAACTCCTGGGCTGAACTGATTTGCTTGTCTTGATCTCCCAAACTGCTGGTATTACAGGCCTGAGCCACTGTTCCTGGCCAAGGAAAGACTTAAAAAGATGATGGCTGAGAAATACTCAGAATGATGACAGATATGACTCCTTCAATTTGGGAAGCACAGACCAGACTTTTTTTTTTTTTAAAGAGATCCATATACATGATAGTAAAACTGCCAAACTGAACGATGAAAGAGAGAGACAAGAGAGAGATCACCTAAAAAGGAATGGCATTAGTAATAATCGGCATCTGAAAAGAAACAATGGCAACCATTACACCATGGAATAATAGCCATCAACTTGAAATTGTGAATACAGAAAAAGGTTCTTTCAAGAATGAAGATACAGTAAAGATATTTTTAGATTAAACAAAAACTGAGTTTATCAGGATGGGGCATTCAGCAAAGTAACATCTTTGGAATTAAAATGATCCCAGAAGGTCTTTCTGAGATGCAAGAAGGAAAAATGAGCAAATAAAATGGTAAAAAAATGTAAAACCATTGTCTTTATACAATAACAACAACAACGATTATTATTAATTATTATTATTATAACTGGCAGGGCTAACAAAGGGCAAAGACTAAAATACTACACAAATGCCAAGAGTAAGGGGTCCAGAGTTAACATGTCCTGAAGTCCTTATATTGTTTTAGAAGGGGGTTAAGATAATTTCAGAGTTTGTTAAGTTAAAATGTATATAAAGTTTCAAAGTAAACCTCTGAAAAAACAAAAGTAGAGGTATAAATCCCAAATCAATAGGGGTAAAAAAAAAAGGGATTTAGAAAACAAGAACCTTCTGATGATGGCAGCGACAGGCCATCCGGAGTGGCCACTGCCATCACGCCAGCTGTAGCAGGGAGGTGCAGCTGCAGACCCAGGTCTCCCACTCCAGGAAGAAGGCAGGAGCCCTGCCCTCCCAGGCACAGCTGCAGCTGCCCATACCCAGGGCTGCCAACCCAGGCCTCCCACTCCAGTAAGAAGGCAGAAGCCCCACCATCCTGGGCACAGCTGCGGCTGTCCAAACCCCAGCTGCAGACCTAGGCATCCCTGTGCTCTTGGGGGCCTGGGAAGTCCCCCGTGCCCTCACAGGCTCAGAAGTGCCTGCCCCTGAGACCTGGCTTCTCCCTGCTGTTGGTGCCTGCTCCAATCTCAGAGCAAAGTTAGGGCAAGCCTGGGCATTGTTGTGGCCCAGCCAGGTGTGCACAGGCTCAGGGCAGTGCTGACATGCCAACCCCCTGCTGCCTCTTCCCCCTCTGGACTTTGGGTGCCAATGAGCATAGAAGGGAAGCCAAAGGGGTGCTGAGGGCAGCTCAGCACTGGCCTGCAAATGCCCCTTGGCACCTACAACTTGCATGCCATGAATGGCAGCAGGAGGCAGACAGGTTTCTGAGAAGAAGGGGGCAGGTCCACATTTAGTCCCTACCTTCAGGCCAGGGAGGGCCTGATGGCTGGGTTTGGGCTGCCAGCACCATGGACAGGAGTGGGAACTTATGGTGCCTTTTCTCGGTCCACCCATGGCTGTCCATGGACCAACTGGTGTGCACTTTTTCCTCTCTGAGGCCCATAAAAGCCCTAGGCTCAGCCAGAGCTGGGCATACATCAGGACGACCAGCTGCAGAGAGGAGCTACCCACTCCAGGGCCCCCTCACTGCTGAGAGCTGCAGAGATGACTGATGCCCTGCCTGCAGAGAGAAACCACCCACTCTAGGGCCTCCTCCCTGCTGAGAGCTGCACAGATGATGGAATGACCAGCTGCAGAGAGGAGCTACCCTCTCTGCTAGGAGGTGAACACTCGACAGGACACCCTGGCTACAGAAAGGAGTTGCCCCATGGGAGACTGAGCTGTTCTATCACTCAGTAAAGCTCCTCTTAGTCTGGCTCACCATTCACTTGTCTGACTACCTCATTCTTCCTGGTCACAGGACAAGAACTTGGGACCTGTAGAATGGCAAGGCTGAAAGAGCTGTAATGCAAAGAAGGCTGAAACATGCCCCTTGTTCTCTATGTTGTGGGAAGAGAGAAGGAGAGAAGAGCTGTGGCCCTTCAGGGAGCCCAGACCTAGGATCTCCTCGAGCCAGGGCTGTGACTCCCTCTTTGAGACCCTGCAGTTCCCAGCATCTCCAAGCTTCTAGGTGCCACCACGTTCCCCAGTGCCAGACAGAGAAGCTACCTGCATCCGGTCCAGCCGCAGCCTTGCAGAGAGCAGGCACCCATGCCAGCACCTGGAGCTACCCGCCCTGTGGTAGCAGCCAGCATGTCTGACTGCACAGTGGCTGGGTCCTGCACTGGCTCACACACCCCTTGGCAGTCCACGTCTGACTTGCAGTCTCCCTTGGAGGTGTGGGATCCAGGCTGGTGGTGTAAGCTGAGCACAGCCTGCCAGGGCGAGTGGGCGGAGCGAGCCCATCAGGCCCAAGCAAAACTTGGGCAAAGGTGCCACCAGCCACAGGTGTCTGGCTAGAAGAGTGACACCCTAGAGATCTTGAAACTCTGCCACCTTCAATAAAAAAGACTTTCAACCGATCAAATTTTTAAAAAGCAAGAAAGGAAGAGAAAACCATTGAAAACACGGAAACTGAGAAAACAAAATAACAAAAACAAGTTTAAACATATTGATGTTCCCATTATATGGAAGTGGACTAAACTAATTGGCAAAGGGACATAGACAGGGTCAAACATTTGGAGAAACTTAAGCTGTACATAGGCTACATACCAGAAACACACATAAAACATAAGGACTTTGAAAAGTTCAAAGTTAAAGTATGGTAAAGATAAACCTGGCAAATACTAACCAAAAGAAAGCTGGACTAGATATCATGTTATCAGACCAAATGTGTATTTAGGGATGGATGAGATCACTTCTTGACAATGGGTCCATTCACCAGGAAAATACAGTTGGTAAAGCTGCACCTAATAAATTAGGCTCTACATGTATAAAACAAAAATTGACAGAATTACTGAGAGAAATGAACCGCCATAGTAGGATATTACAAAGCAAGCCCCTCAGTTATTAATAGGCCAAGCAGAAAAAAATGTAGTAAAGATTATCATTTGAATAACACGATTAACAAGCTTAATTTAATGGGCATAAATAGAATATTATTCTACTTTTTACCATCTCTGCGAACGCAAGCAGGTCTCTGGACCTCAGTTTCCTCATCTGCAAAGCAGGGACGACACTATTTACAGTGTTTTCATCAAATCTAAAGTGTTATTGGCAATAAGACTTACCATGATATTACGTATCTCTAGGCAAGGAAGAACTCTGCCAGTAAATGCAGGCTGCCAATTCTAAGCCCCATCTCAATTTTAGAGATATTAAAATGTAAAAAAAAAAAAATTGTGACTTAGGATCAATTAAATGCTGCATCTCATATGAACTGCTTGATGGTTAAAATGAGATGTCGGTAAAATACCAGACCCGTGCTTTTCCTGCTCTCTATGCCTCCATAACTATAGGCTGCAAGCAGGTGAAGGTAAACTAGGGAAGAGCATGGTACAAATCTGAAGTGGGAATGTTCGTTTTTAGCTTCCGCACATCCTTTTGTGTTCTAGATACCCGCACCTCAAAAATAACCTCAAAAGTTTCCTTAGAGGGAAAATTAAGTCAGAATCACAGCAAAATGGCAAGACCACCTGCTCACCAGGTCAGTAGGACTGGATAAGAGAAGGGATGTGTGAAGTAAAACACAGGATGGGGAGGCTGGCGTCAGATCCGCCCCCTAGAGCAGCAGTGATGCTGAGTGGGAGCTGCATATATTCCAAAGAGCAGAGCAAGAATGAGGAAGGCCCGTGGTGCAAGGCCGGGGAGGGTCAGCCTCAGCTCTCTCCTGCCCTAGGCCTGGGCCTCTGCAGCCTGCAGTGGGGCCCATGGGACTAAGAAGGTCCTTCAGCCAGCCCACCGCTTAAAAAAAAATGGGGAGAAGAGAGACTTCAAGGAAAGCGATTGGAGACACGGCATACGTCTACTTTCTAAATGGATGAAAAATTCAGACTACTAAATGTAGCTTTGCCGTTTTCAGCAGAGGCATTTTTAGCGTTTTAATTATATCACTATTTTTGAATGGCTTTTTATATAAATACTCTTCACTACTTTGTGAAAATCAGGTTTTTTTGTTAAAAGCCTTTTAAAAAATAAATTTAAAAACAAACGAACAAAAACAAATAAGCCTAAAACTATCTTTGACCTAGAGAGGCTTCTGTCCCCTTGGTAAACAGATCTACAGGCTGCCTGTCCTTCCACGGCCATCGAAAGGCCACCTCCAGACCTCTGGATTCCCAGCTGGAAGTGCTCTCGACCCCTCTGACCTCCAGGAATGCTTGTATCTCTCTGGTGGCACTGGTCACTTATGACCTCACCCAGTTCGGGTGTGTTTATTCCCCCAAAGACAGTGAGATCTTTAAAAGCTCTGAATTCCCTCTCTCCACCTCCAGCCACTCATAGCACTAGGTGTCAAACAGTGAGTTGCCGAGTGAATTAATCCGATGGTCACCGAGGAACAAAGTATGCTTTTAGGAGTTCTTTACAAAACTCACATGGTTTTTTCTTTTCTTTTCTTTTTCTTTTTCTTTTTCTTTTTTTTTTTTGAGATGGAGTCTTGCTCTGTCACCCAGACTGGAGTGCAGTGGCACAATCTCGGCTCACTGCAAGCTCCGCCTCCCGGGTTCACGCCATTCCCCTGCCTCAGCTTCCAGAGTAGCTGGGACTACAGGCGCCCGTCACCACACCCAGCTAATTTGTTTTTTTTGTATTTTTAGGAGAGATGGGGTTTTACCATGTTAGCCAGGATGGTCTCAATCTCCTGACCTTGTGATCCACCTGCCTTGGCCTCCCAAAGTGCTAGGATTACAGGTGTGAGCCACCGCGCCCGGCCCAAAACTCACATGTCTCTATGACGGGGATTGACATTGGTTAAAAATAATACATTTGTTGGTAGCATATTTTGTTTATTGTTGTGAAATTATACAATAGCACAGTTAAAATTCTCTGAAGTAATGGCCATCACCTCTCTGAAAAATGACACCAAGCATTCAACCTTTTATCTTGTGTTTTAGTTTTCTATGGCTGCTTTGAAAAATTACAATGAACTTAATGGCTTACAACAATACACTGGTTATCTTACAGTTCTGTACATTAGAAGTCCAGCATTGGTCCTGCTGGGCTAAAATCAAGATTGGCAGGGCTGCATTTTCTTCTGGAGGCTCGAGGGATAAATCTGTTTCCTTGCCTTTTCCAACTTCTGGAGGCCGCCCACATTCCTCGGCTCTTGGCCTCTCCCTCCATCTTCAAAGCCAGAATAGTGGGTTGAATCCTTTTCACACAGAATCACTCTGACTTCCCCTTCTGCCTCCCTTTTCCCCACTTTTAAAGACCTTTGATTACACTGGGGCTACTCAGATAATCCAGAATGTTCTCCCCATTCCAAGGTCTTTAACTTAATCACTTCTGCGAAGTCCACTTTGCCAGGTAAGATATTGGTGGGCTCTGGGGATTAGGATGTGGCATTTTGGGGAGGCCATTATTCTGCCTACCACGCCAACTGGCTCAGTTGTTCTGTGTGTGTGTGTGTGTGTGTGTGTGTGTGTGTCTGGGGTAATTACATAGGGGCCTCAGACCTTTGAGCTGATCAGGAGAGTATGTAATTTGGGGTGAGGGGGTGGAAGTGGAATTCTGCCCATTGTTCCTGGCTGCCCAGGACTGGGGAGAAGGAGGTATGGATGCGGCAATGAGACAGCTCTGGCAAATCTGCCAGGCACTGCTGAGTAACCTTTTTAAGAAAAGTTTTAAGAATGGGCTAGAAAAAGCCCTGGCTCCTGCTCCAGTTCATATGTATTAGCATTTAATTAGTATTTAATTTAATTGGTATTTATTAGTGTTCAGAATCAGGGGCAGTCCATCCAAAACCACAGCAGAAGAGCTGGCACACTGCAATCATTCTTCCATGATACCAACAACAATGAAATCTCAGGGTTAAGGGTGACCCATTTAAGAAATATATTTTTGCAGAAGAAGCTTTAGAGGAGGCCCTTTCAGCAGTTTGAATCAGAAAGTACTGAAGTTCCTCAATCCAGTTTTAACAGCAGCAGCTTCCTTTGCAGATGTAGAAGAGGCGCTCTTTTCCTTCTTAGGATTGTTAAATCTACGTTGACAACGTTCAGACCCTGGAACATATTTGGCTGTACACACAGTAGGTGCTTGAACAGCTGTTGAGCTGAATAATCCAAAGCCTTTTACTTCTAGGCTCTGAGTAAATACAAAAAACTAGATTGACAGCAATTTGGTGACATCTAATAAAATTTAAAATGAACATATCCCTGACCCTGCGGTTCTACTTCTTGGTATCCATTCTAAAGAAATATTTCCATATGTGTGTAAGGATGTACATGCAGTGTGGTGGAATTTGCAATGGTCACAGATTAGAAACAGCTTAAACGTCACTTGAGGAATGGCAAAATGAATACAGTACATCCATACTAAGTAACTTTTAAAAAAGCTACATCTATGTGTTTGAACATATTATACAGTGAAAAAAAGCAAGTTTTGGAACAATATGTATCAGTGTGATTTCTCCATAAATTATGTATTTTATAATATATATACACAGTAGAAATGTACATAACATAGACTCTTTCTCCCTATGTCTCTGTCTGTCTCTCACACACTCTCTCTATATACATGACATAGAAATTTCTGGAAGCATAAACAGCAGACCGAAAAAGTTGTTATTCTGGGAGGGGGCTGGGATGGTCTTGAAGGAGTGTGGATTGGTAAAAATGGATTTTTACCTTCACTTAGGTTGTGTGATTTTTTGTGCAACAAAATGTGTTTAAGTGTAATTAAAAGTAATACACACACACATATATATATATAGCTTTTTTTGAGATGGAGTTTTGCCATCCAGGCTTGTCATCCAGGCTGAGGTGCAATGGCGTGATCTCGGCTCACTGCAATCTCCGCCTCCCAAGTTCAAGCAATTCTCCTGCCTCAGGCTCCCAAGTAGATGGGATTATAGGCACGTGCCACCATGTCTGGCTAATTTTTGTACTTTTAGTAGAGACAGAGTTTCACCATGTTGGCCAGGCTGGTGTCGAACTCCTGACCTCAGGTGATCTGCCTGCCTCAGCCTCCCAAAGTGGTGGGATTACAGGCGTGAGCCACCGTGCCTGGCCAAAAGTAAAATATATTTTAAGTAAAAAAAAAGAAACAGAATGAAATAATTTAACATTTTAAGATAATATCAAAACTGATTATCAAATCTATTAAAATGTTATACAAAACAACAATTAAGACTGAAAGTTCAAAAATATTTGTACTGGTTTTGTTAAAAGCATATGTGAATGTGTGCATATATGTATATATTTCAATATGTATCTAATTATATTTATATACATACTACATCTACCTATTATTTACCATATCTATCTATAAATACTATATATATCTATATACTACATGTATGTATGTATATATACTTATAATAAAATGCATAAATGCTGCTTTGGCTAAATCATGGATAAATGTGTCTTTTTAAAAATCATTGTTCTTATTATTTATAATGGCAAATTTATCCCCTATATAATTATGATTAATTTGGTAATTGAATACAATTTGCCTTTTAAATAATTCAATTAACTGTAGTAAATTAAAAAGTTTCCTGACATAGTTGCAAAATTAAGAAAAACCTAAAACACTGCTTTACAGTATGTAGCATCCCTTTAAATGAAACCCTTCCAAGTTTGAAGAATGTGTTACGGTTTTATCAAATGAATAATCTTTGGGTAGAAAAATGGATCTAAATCATGATTTAAACTTTACAACCACTACAATCTTTCCATTTGAGCAAAATCCTGTTGGAAACTGAGATGGTAGGGGTGTTATGTCAGACCTCTGGGGATATCCCAGGAAACAAAAACTGCTCTAAAGGAATTGTACAAGATTGACACCAACAGGAATTCCTTTCCAGACTCTGTGAGACTGTAGATTAGGTGTTTAGTTCCACTGAGAAAAGGAGAAGCCACTGGGCTTTCTATTTACTGGAAAACTAGTCCTGAAGATCCTCAATGGTCTGTGCGTGCATGGAAGTTGCCAGAGGTGATCAAATCTTCCCCTCACCCCGCAGGGAGCAGACTGCAATCATACACCTGCCGGTTAACAGATAAGCCCTCCATATGCGGAGGCACTCGCCCAGATGTGCAGAGGATCCGAGCCGGCCCAGTCCCTCCCCCATCTCCGCAGAACAAAGGGCGGTCATTTCCTGCTCCTCCCAGAGTCAGAGACAGGCACACGCCTTCCATCACAATTAACTCAAGAATCTGAAATACAACACAAACCGACCCGCAACACGCTCAGAATCAATGCTGTCAATAACCAGAACGAGGACACCGAAAAAGCAACACAAAACAAACCTATTCAAAGAGTAAATACTCAAAGCAACAGGGCTCCAGTCAGACATACTACAAGGTCAACACATTCAAGACAAGTCCAAGTACAGAGTGCTTTATAAACTGAAGAGCTGGCTGCTCTACCAGGGGTGGCAAAAGTAAATGCCTTCAGGGGGCAGGTAGTGGAAGGTCTATAAGGTAATAGAGGGTGGACCTGTCATGAACTGGACCGTAGGTGCCCCTGATAAAGGCTACAAATGCAATTTTTCAAAATTTCAACTCCTGCTACATGATTCTTAAACAGAGAGTTGACAATTGGACAGATAATAAAACAGAATTAAATATAGGTTTAGGGTGGATGAAATCTGAGGGTCAAAATCAGAAATGTTGCCAAAAAGTCCACATGGGATGAAATGCAGGGCAGTGATCCTAGCTTTCATTGTTTGAAAAGATAGTGATCATTTGGTTTGTATCTTCAAAGGCAATAGCAAAACAAAAGCTAAAAGCAATAGCTTAGTAAGCTGTAATATGAGGGATTCAGATTAGTCAAATTAGTTCTTGACATAAGTAACTATCGAGCTGGATTACAATAGGATTGCCACGTTCCCTCAGATGGCTCAAAGTAAATGGAGCCTCTGAATGCTATAGGTGTGGCCTTATTGTAAGGCAAGGGGTGGACGAAATGACCTCCCAAGATCCTGATTTAAATATGTCTGTATAGTCCATTTTTGGTTATCCAGCCCCAAAAAGGAGACAGTGACAAATCATCCTAAGCTGAAGATAATAAAAAGTTATATTTGCCTTTGGAATGTATTTTGGTACTCAAATTAGAATGTGTCTTTCTGATGCTCTGAGAATTCACAATGCTTCACAACAGCCACAAAGAAAGTCTGACCTGGAGCTGGAGACTGCCCAATTTTGCCATCCTGTCTTCTGTGTAACTCTTGTTCTTTGCTGGGGGTGAGCAATAAATATCATCTTTCAGAATAACATCCAGCAGCCCAAGCTTTCTCAGACAGAGGCTGCCTGGCTCAACCCTGCCCTAGAAGAGACAGGGCTCTCTCTAAATGACTGATTCCACATCAAGACCCAGGATGGTCTAGTTCTTGTTTCCAGAGGATGACTCCAAAGTCCTACAGGACCCATATAAACAGCAAGTTACACAAGGTTGAGACTTCTAAACCTTGCAGTCAGTGCAAATGATGGTCTAGCTTCACTGCCACAGAGGACACAAAGGCACATTTCTTGAAAGAGAAAGCTAAAAAGACTTCATTGAAGAGGAAGATGAAATGAATGCCCAACACTTGGAAAGAAAGAAACCGAAGGCTCAGGAGGTGCAGGAGCAATCCCCTGCACATCAAAGGACTGGCGGGATAAAGACCTGCACACGGAACCCATATTTACACACAGGCTCAAGGAATTGACCTCAGCGAGTGGGCCCATGGGGGCACATATCACTCCGTTTGACCTGGAAAGGACAGGCAAACTGAAAATCCTGCTACCAAACAGCTCTGCTTCTTCCCAAATAGACCCAGGCCAGCACCAGCCCTGGGGCCAAGACCTTCTCTGCTAGTTCTGCTCTTCGCAGCTGAAAGATGAATCATGAGGAGAGCAATGCAACCTGTGCCTACTATCTCAGCATGCCTTTGAGAGTGATGCTGTGGAAAGGGGAAAACGATAGCAAAAATAATGAAGTATGCTGTAAGAGGCTCTTTGCATCTTCCTTTAGGGAGTGTGCTCCGCCCTTCGCACCCTTTCTTTCCTTCCATCTGGAACCATGGGAAAAGAGTGCAACAGAGCAGGAGACCCAATGGGTCTCCTGCAACAGCCAGGGGAGAAGGAGGGAAAGCCAAACCATAAGAAGCAGCGTTGGCTGCTCAGTGTAGGGGCAGGGGCTGGGAGAGGGGTGCAAGGTACTGAAATCAGACACAGCTTCCCAGTGGAGACAGGGAGAGGCTTTCCATGCTCTGGGATCTGGCTAGCTCCTTCCAGATGTCCAGGTCTCAGAAGGAGAAGAAAATAGGGTGAAGACACTTTCTGTTCATATCTCAGGTCTTACTTTTTTCCATATTAACTTGTGGGAATACAAGAGTATACCATCTTCCAAGATGAAAGGAGAGCACAATAGTTGCAACTTGGGGGGCGAGAAGGAGGAGAGAAGGATGGTTGCCCTGCTGTTCTCTGTCCTCTTTCAGTCCCCAGGGTCTATCAGGGGAGGCCAGGGTCGCCAAGTAGGAGGCAGGGCAACCATCCAAACAGAACGTCTCAGAGATGCATCAAAGTCTTTTAACCAGAGATTCTGGCAGAGTGGCACATGGCTCTGGGAATCAGGTTGGGCATGGACTTAGTGAGGAGGGTGTCTCCCTGACTCAGAGAGCAACTGGACAGTCACAGAACTGGACACAGGCAAGGCTGATTGACTGCAAATCTGCTCAGGTCACCCAAGGTAAAAAGGGTCATTACAATGATTCCATTTCTCCTTTTCTGTCATATTCAGCTCTTTAGTTTTTTCCTTCTAAAAGCCCAGAACTGTACTGTTCAATTCAAAAGTGGCTATTTTTAATTAAAATGAAAGAAAATTTAAAAATTCAGTTCATTGGTCACACTAGCTACCATTTCACATACTCAGTAGCTACATGTGGCTGGTGGATTCCATACTGGACAGCATCAACACAGAACATTTACATCATCGCAGAAAGTGCTTCTGGACAGCACACCAATCTAGATCTAGAAGGCCTAGAATTGAGTAACTCTACTCTTTGCAGAGTAGAAGAAATGAACAGACAAAATAAAAACTGTACTTTACAAAGAATCTTTTCTATACATCTCACCACTAAACCTCATGACTACCCTGTAGATTTCAATACGCCAATTTTATTTAGACGAGGAAAGTGGGTCTGTGTAAAGTAAATTGCATAAGGTTTATAAATACTGGGTTGGCTACGGTTAGAATTAAAACCAGGTCTTCCAATTCCAAGGTCAAAGCTTTCTACTGTTACATGCAATTGCTGCAAATAATGTTACCCGCCAGTTACTTTAGTGCTACCAAAAAAGCTCGGGCCTCCCAGAATGAGGTCGACAGGCCCCTGTAGTGTTTTTATTGATTGACTGATTTTTGAAGTGATAACGAAACTTTGTACAGTGCCGTTTGACAGCTGTAGAGTTAGGAAGCCTTGGGGTTCAGATCCCGACTCATCTACTTACTATTTACTTAGCAGAGAGCAAGCTGCTTACTGTCTCTGAACCCCACCTTCCTTTTCTCTCAATGGGGATGACAATACATTTACTTCATAGTGCTGTTGGGGATGAAATAGAATGAGGGATGTGAAATGAGATGATGTATAGTGCCTGGCACATATTAGTGCTCGATGCACAATCTTTTTTTTTTTTTTTTAGATGGAGTCTTGTTCTGTTGCCCAGGCTGGAGTGCAGTGGTGCCATCTCGGCTCACTGCAACCTCTACCTCCTGGGTTCAAGCAATTCTTGTGCCTCAGTCACCTGAATAGCTGGGATTACAGGCGTGTGTCACCATGCCCAGCTAATTTTTGTATTTTTAGTAGAGACGGGATTTCACCATGTTGGCCAGGCTGGTCTTGAACTCCTGACCTCAAGTGATTCACTCATCTCGGCCTCCTAAAGTGTTAAGATTACAGGCATGAGCCACTGCACCCTCAGTGCACAGTAATTATCAGTGGTGATTGGCAGAAATTTACAATGCACTGTCACATACAATAGCCTATGAAGGCTTCAAGACAACAAGCCATTACAGTTATTCCCCTTTTTACAGAGAGTATCTCTGAATCTCAGTGAGTAAGAGACTGAAGGTCATACAACTAGAACGTTTACATCTTAGGGCATGAACTCAGGCTATTTGGATTCCTAGTCTTATGCTTTTTTTGCAACCCAATGTTGGTTTTCAGGAGAGAAGGGAGCCGTGGGCACCAAGGCATGTTCAGCGGGGTTTAGCTGTCCCTCTTAATTTCCATCTTCCCCCCTCTCTGAAATGGTTAATTAATGTTTTCTTAGTCTTACGTAAAGTGCTGTGCAAAGGCAGCTTTGAGCATCCCCTTCTACCATAATTGTCACCCTTAAGGCCTTCCTGTACAGAGATCATACAGCCCCACTCATAAAGAAGTAATACCTGCATCATCAAGTAGGCTTAAATATGAAGAGAAGAGAGTGCCTTAAAGCAGGGCATTCCAGTTTTCTCCCTGAAAAGCCTGTGGATCAAACACCCTTCTTCCAAACTTCCTTCTATCCTGACTCACTGCAGTAGCAAAAGGCGAGGCCATAGCATCCCAGAACCCCAGCTGAGCCCAGCAGACGACCACAGACCTACGAGAATGTATGTTGTTGCAAGTCACTGGGATTTGGAGTTGTTACACAGCCTTATTACAGCAAAAGCTGAGGGTGGGAGGCACTTACCCCGCCACGACGATCTCAAAGTCCCCATCATGGTCCACATCGGTAACTGCCACACCATAGTTGAGCTGGGTGGGATTACTGTCATAGTCAGGGGGCAGAACTGAGTTGGTGACTGCAGTGAACATGGGTTCAGCCCGCTGGGACCCCTCAGTGATAGGCAGAAACCAGAGCAGCAGCAGGAACATCCTGGACATCTGAAACCAAAAGTGACAAACGTTACTGAAAGAACCTGTAACCAAAGCAACCCCAGAACATTAAAGTCCTGGGGAGGCCCAGAGTGCCTTTCTCTCCTATTCATGGAGAGCTTGGCAGTGCCTAGGCTGCTGCTTTTCCACAAATCCTGCCTTACCCTGTCCACCCTCCTTGAAACTGCAACCTGCCTCCATCATGGCTGATCGCCCTTAGCCTGCTCTGCTTTTTCTTTTTCTATGGCACCTATCATTGTATGATGTATGGTGTAATTTACTTATTATTACACTTATAATTTATTGTGTGCCTCCCTCTGCTAGAGTGTAAGCTCCACTTGGGCAAGGATCTCTGTTTTATTCACTGATATGCAGCAAGCCAAGGGTAGTTCACATAATAGGCACTTCTTTCCTTCATTTATTTCATATTTGTGGAAGGAAGGAAATGAGGGAGGAAGGGAGGGAGATGGGGAGGGAAAGGTGTAAATACAAAGGCATTTCCCACACTCTGGGAGAAAGACTGGGAGAATGAAGATCATAACAGCTCTCAAACAATGCAGAGTTTGGGTGAGACCCTCATGAGTATCCAGATCTAGAACAATAGTAGATGCAATGAAAGACTGTTCTTCTGTGGTACATACTCCAGAGATAGCCAGGGGGAATATGCGACTTGGCAGGTTCCTCAAGCCAAGATCCCTCCCTAGGGCAGCTGGCCATCACCTCCAGACCAAGAAGCAGTCAGTTAGGGAAGGCATTCCAGCAGGATCTGGCGGGTAGCACATCATTCACTTGGAGAAATTAAACCACTGCATGCGTGTTTCATTATAAATTAATTATGTATAATGCATTGTATAATTCATTATTATATCTCTAACATAACTCGGGGTGTTGCCAAGTAGCCTGGTGCCATGGGAGCCAGTGGCACACACCCAGGAGACAGATGAAAATGGCCAAGGAGGTGGAGGGACTCCACCTCTTTTGAGTGAAAGCAAGGGAGACACTTGGAACGCTGCAGATGGCACCACCCTGAGACTCTCCCCGCAGGCCTGGAATCAGCACTCATGGAATGTTTTAAAGGCTCTGCTGGAAGGAGGCCCACAAAGGCTGCATGGGTCCAGTCCCAGCAGGCAAAGCGGTACTGTCTTGCCTTCAGAAGGTAGCAGACCTATTCTAGATGGAACTTTTCCTGCTGGCTTGTCAGTGCATCTGGCAGCCAAGAGCAAGGCTGAGTGAGGCTGATGTCTTAATGAAGGGAAGAGCAAGGAAGATCTGAAGACTGTCTCCCCATATGGAGACAGATGCTCCTGCCAGCAAATGAGCTTGCTGTTCAAGGACCCAGAGACCAAAATGAAGGGCCCGGGCACTGCCTTCAGAGTCAGACGTGATTCAGGAGCCTCTTGAATGCTTTGCTGGAGAGGCTGGGGAGTGACACAGGGGCAAGGCTCCAATGGCAGGGCAAAAACTGGGAAGGAGGTTCTTGTAGTGTGTTCACAGGGCACATGTGGGGCGTGGCACTACCAAACTGAGGTCATTCCAAATTACAGAGATGTCTGAACGAGACAGCATCTTCTGCTGGGTTTTCTAATCACTAAAGACAAATGCACCATGAATCACTAAAAGAGCTTTGCAACTTGGCAGGAACTTTGATTGGATAAAGGAAACTCATAATTGGATTAATGAGCAGCTGGGTGGGGATGGGGGAGGAAATGAGAAACTAAAGAGTATTTAATAACCACTGTCGACATGCCGAAATGTAGCATGGATGTGAAGGTCATTGGACTTTTCAAGGGATGACCTCTATTGTAGTGAATGGCAAAGGAGTTTCAATTTGAGGGCCAAATCCAATTGATTGGCAGTGGCTGGAAAGAGTGCTGTGATCAGCTTACAACATCAGCAATGGGCATGGAAGAGAAAAGTGGCATCCGACATGTGTTTTAGAAGCTAGTTAGTTCCTCCCAGGCACCACACCTGCAATTTGGGTCATGGCCACCAGTGAGGCTGGTCCCATTCGGGTAATATGAGCCTAAAAGTTCTAATCATTAGAACCTTTCTAATGAAGGCCCTGAGAGTCAAGAACCATGATCTAGCCTCTTTAGTTTTACCTTTACTTTTAATGAAAAGGAGAGATACGAAAGAAGTAGTTGCTCTGTGTTATCCGTTTCCAGATAAATAACTTAAAGCAAGATGAGAAAGAAATAATGCACCCATTGGCTGACCTCTATTTTGCCTGGGTGGCCTTAAACAAGTCACAACCTCTTTGGGTCTCAGTTTTCTTCCCCAAAATGAAGGTTTGGAGTTCTCTAAAGATCCTTTCCGGCTCTAAAATTCTATGATGAATTAAAGGATATTTTTTTAGATGCAGACCTTCAGCAGTTTTTTCCCTCCTGAGTTTCTTCTATAAACTTCAGACCAACCAATGTGTTTTTCCTTTCTGAGGATATGAAACATATTTTGAACAAGACAAGCTTTTCAGCAGGGTTTTATAATAGTTGCCTCACAAGGGCCAAGGCCAGAGAGGAGCAAGCCATCATGTGGATCCTGAACTCACCCAGCATGAGTAGAGCAGTGGTTGGCCTCCCCCTGAGACCAGGGAGAGAGTGGGGCAGGGAGAATAAGTCCTTTACATTTCATTCCTCTGCCATGCCAAACGTACCCAATGCACCCACCAGGCTGCTCAGTACCAGTTTGAAAGTCAGGGATAAGCAGTGGGCTGTCTTGATGGTGTATTTTTTGGGCAATGGTTATGGTGAGGAAGCTTAGAAGACGGTCTGTAAATATAATATTTACCCTCTTTTTGGGGGGTTCAGATAAAGTAAATCATTTAAATGCTCTTCTCTACCCTGGCTACTCAGAGCAGTCGGCAGACCAGCGCATCAGCGTCATTTAGGAGCTTGTTGGAAATGCAGAATCTTGGATCCCACTCCAGACTTAATAAATCAGAATCTGCATTTTAACAAGATTTCAGATTATTCCAATGCATGTTAAAATTTGAGAAACACTGCTCAATCTTGGCTGTGCATTGGAATCATCTGGGGAGCTTTAAAAAAATTCTCATGCCTGACAATAGTTTCTTGGATAAGACAGCAAAAGCACAGGCAACAAAAGAAAAAATAGCTAAAACAGACTGCATCAAAATTAAAAACTTTTGTACATCCAAGGACACTATCAAAAGAGTGAAAAGGGAACTTACAGAATGGGAGAAAATATTTGCAAATCATATATCTAACAAAGTATTAATATCCAGAATATATAAAGAACTACAACTCAACAACAAAAAAACTAAACAACCTGACTCACAACAAAGGACTTGAATAGACATTTCTCCAAAGATATACAAATGCTCAATAAGTACATGAAACATCACTAATCATTAGGGATATGCAAATCAAAACCACAATGAGATACCATTTCACACCCATTAGAATGGCTATAACAAAAAACAAAAACAGAAAATAAGTGTGGTGAGGATGTAGAGAAATTGGAATCCTTGTGCACTGCTGGTGGAAATGAAAATAATGCAGCTGCTATGGAAAATAGTATGGCAATTCCTCAGAAAATTCCAATTAGAATTGTCATATGATCTAGCAATTCCACTTGGGCATATACACGAAAGAACTGCAAAAAGAGACATGAACAGATATTTTACACCCATGTTCATAGAAGTATTATTCACAATAGCCAAAAGGCAGAAGCAACCCAAGTGTCCGTCAACAGCTGAATGGATAAACAAAATGTGACCTATGCATACAATGAATATTGTTCAGCTTTAAACACAGAGGAATTGCTTTTATATAGGAAGAAAGAAAAAATAAAAAATAAGTAAAAGGAAAGAAATTCTGACACATACTACAAGGTGGGTAAATCCTGAAGACATTATGCTAAGTGAAATAAGCCAGTCGCAAAAGGACGAATACTCTATGTTCCACTTCTACAAGGTGTCTAGAGTAGTCAGATTCATAGAGGCAGAAAGCAGAATGGTGGTTGCCAGGGGCTGGGTATAGGGGAAATGGGAGTGTTTAGTGGATTATGGAGTTTCTTTTTGGGAAAATGAAGAAGTTCTGAAGATAGATGGTGGTCATGGTTGTACAACAATGTTAATATGCATAACATCACTAAAGTATATGCTTAAATATGGTTAAAATTGCAAATTTTATGTTCTGTGTATTGCATCACAATAAAAAAATATGAGTGCTTGGGTCTCATCTCAAGATATTCTGACTTAACTGGCACAGGATGTGTGTGTAGTAAGGGCACCAAATTTTTGTTGCTGTTAATAGATAATCATGGGATATCAGATTTTTAAAAGCTCCCACATGATTCTAATATGTTGCAAAATTTGATGAGCACTGTTCTATATCAGTGCTTCTCAAACTTTAATGTGTGTGTGAATCACCTGGTGGTCTTGTTAAAATGCAGATTCTGATTCAATAACTCTGCAGTGGAGTCCAAGATTCTATATTTCTAACAAACTCCCAGGTGGTGGTGATGATGTCGGTCCATAAACTATACACCGAATAGCAAGGCTCCATACCGTAGCTCCCAGAGTCCTGAAACCAGACTATATACTACAGTGAAGGTACAAGATTGGTTTAAGAACATTCTCCTCTGCCTCTGGATCTAAGAAGCTGAAATCAATCCTAGGTTATGCAATCTCCAGAGCTGCCCAGGCTCAGTTTATCTTTACACACTCATAGAGCTGGCTGTCTTCAGCTCAAGATCAAAGTACCACAATTGACAAGGAGTGACAAAGATGGATTCTGACTCTAATTTTTATGAAGAGGTGAGAAGGGGAAAGCGTTGATGCTGGAGAGAGGGTTAGGTCAAGGAGATGAAGGATAGCTCCCATTAAAGGGCAGAGCCTAGAAAGAAGGGATTCTGGGCAGGAATTTGCAGGCCAAGATAGAAACATATGCCCTTGTGTTCCCAGAAACCATCATAGTGCCTGATACCTAGCAGGTTCTCTGTTAATATGTGTTAAGTAAGCATAGGAATGAGTATGTCCAATTGATAACATGAATCAACAGAAACTGCTTGTAATTTGTCATAGTTGTTTAAAAACTGTTCTTCCTCTAAAGAAATGCTCCTCAAAAGGCAATGTGCTTACCAATCACTTGAGGGTCATGTTGAAAATACAGATTCGGATTCGGTAGGTGTGGGGTGGCCCCTGAGAGCCTGCATTCCCAGGAAGCTGTCAGGTGATACAAGACCCTAGGCTGGTGGCTCTGAACCCTAGGTGCCCAACAGAACCACCTGGGGTGGAGGTGTTTAGAAATATGCCACCACCCACGTCCCTTACCCAGCTTCTGATTGAACTGGTCTGAGGTGGGAGTTTGAGTGCTGTGTATTTTTAGAAGCTGCCCAGATCATATAAATGGACAGTCTGGGTTGGGAACCACTGCCCCAGCTTCGTGGTCCCCAGATGGGAAGCTGCAATCTGATTTGAAGTGAGAAATGTTTCTGCTACCAAAATTCATCATCGGCTGGTTGAAGTCTATAAAGAAAATCTATTTATCTAGGGAGTGTCAGAGGAGGAGGGGAGATATAAAGTTTTGGGGGAAAAGCAGAGCAGGATGACACTGCCTGAAGCAGAAGAGCAGCTGGCACCTGGAGTGACCTCGCATATTGTGTGGCTGACTCAGGGAGCCTCTTGTCACACCACTGTGAACATCTGAATCCTTGGGGAGAACAGGTCGAAAGATTAAGAATGGAATGAAAAAGTAGGTTGAACTGAACTGTTTTGTTTTCTTGAATGCTTGGGTATCAAGCACCTACTATGTATTAGAGCACTGGGAGTAGCACTCCCCGGCAGGTGTAGCACTAGAGAAGTACAGAGTACACACTACTCCATGCAGAAATGCGGAAGGTCCTAGGAGTGAAAAGATGAATAAAACCCAGCCTCTGCCTTCCTTGAAGGAGCTCTCCCAATAGTCAGTGGAGCAGCCATGTGATTTTAGGTGTAACACCCCGTGTAAGGGCAATGGGAGGCTATTCAGGTAAAGCAGCCCAGACGAGGCGAGGCTAAATATCAAAGGCAGAGGGGCACAGGGCCAGAGCGCAGGGTGCCTCGGTAAGGGATGTGAGCTTCTCCTGCAGGGGAGGTGTGCGGAGGGGGAAAAGAAGGGACTTCATAAAGGCCAGAGATGGGAAAACTCGTGTTTCAAGCTGTGAGAAGAATTGTTTTTTAATAATAATTTATTTTCTGTTTTTTGAGACAGGGTCTCACTGTCAACCAGGCTGGAGTGCAGTTGCACGATCATAGCTCACTGTAGTCTCAAACTCCTGGGCTCAAGCAATTGTCTCACCTCAGCCTCTCAAGTAGCCTAGGACTCCAGTTGGGTGCTAACACTCCTGGCTATTTTTTTTTTTTTTTTTTTTTGTGGAGATGGGGTCTTGCTACTGTCGCCCAGGCTGATCTTGAACTTCCTGGGCTCAAGCAATTCTCCCACACTGGCCTTCCAAAGTGCTGAGATTATAGGCATGAGCCATCACACCTGGCAATAATTTCTTAAAAATGCTCTATAAGCAAACTTTTTGAACAATTCCCAGCAAGGTGAAGAGACAGAGAGATAAAGAGAGAGGCCGGGCATGGTGGCTCATGCCTGGAATTCCAGCACTTTGGGAGGCCGAGGCAGGTGGATTGCTTGAGGTCAGGAGTTCAAGAGCAGCCTGGCCAACATGGTGAAACCCTGTCTCTACTAAAAGTACAACAAAATTAGCTGGGTGTGGTAAGGGGCACCTCCTGTAATCCCAGCTACTCAGGAGGCTGAGGCAGGAGAATCGCTTGAACCCAGGAGGTGGAGGTTGCAGCAGTGAGCCAAGATCGTGCCACTGCACTCCAGTCTGGGTAACAGAGCAAGACGCTGTCTCAAAAAAAAAAAAAAAAAAAAAAAGAGTGAGACCAACATTTGGAGTTAGCAACCCGGCTTTGGATCTCATCTTGTTGGTCTTTGGTGTCCTCATCTGTACCATGGAGATCAGATGACCGGCTTTCAAGGGTTAAGTCAGTGACAAGTAAGGCCTCTCCAGGGCCAGGCAGGTGGCACCCAACTTGCATGTTCCCCTTCTTTGACGCAGAGAGCTGAAAGGTGAGATAGTCCTTAGACATTAATTGTGGGTTCCATGTAGCCAAACTGTTTTCTGTGGCCTCAGGACTTTCCTGAATTGAGCCTGGAAACCGGTAACCAAGCAACCTGGATTCTCTGACCTGGGGTCAGGCAGCTGTGGGGAGAGGCCTCCAGGGCAATTTTCGGGGTAAGCAGTTCTTTCGCAACTATGGAAAGAGCCAAGGCCACACCCCAAGCTCTCATGAAAACAAGAAGCCTAAATGTTTCCGATGTTGGGAACAAGCAGAGAATACACAGCCTTTCAGACACTTGTAGGAGGGCTGAGACATGAAGGAGAGAGGCAGCCATGGGAACACTCTGCCCGGCACAGGCTGGGCCACCAGCTCCACAAAGACACCCACAAAAGAGCTCCTGGCACTCAAGCAACACTGGAGAAGAGCTAATAGGAGCTGCCCTGGGTCTTCACCTGTGACAACACTTCTTGCAGACCTTTGATGACCCTGGCATTGTGCTAGGTGCTAGGGTCACAGCAAGAAAACTGCTCACCATTTGCAGTACAGGGTGAGGGGTGCTGCGGAGGAGGGAGCACAGAGAGATCTAAGTTAGCTAGTAGGCGGAGCTGGGGAGCGCTTCCTAGAGGGAGGGGTTGTAGCTGGAGGATGCCATGAAGTTAGGTGGGCATGGAGAGGCAGGAGGAGGAGCAGGAAGGAAAGAAAAACAGAGAGCCGACTCTGCAAAGGTCAGGAGGACCCAGCCTTCACCCAATCTGTCCTTCCCTATCTACAGACCCCACCGCCTGGCTTATAAGCTGGGAGGCAGCACCCATTTCCCCACACTGCGTGTTTCCAGTCAAAGGCCCTTCCATCAGACTAGAGCAGTGGTTCTCCACTACGGCGATTTTGCTGCTCTCTGGCCCCAGGGACATTTGGCAATATCTGGGGATACTTTTGGTTGTCACAACCAGGGAAGAGGTGCTACTAGAATCTAGTGGGTAGAGGCACGGAATTCTGCTGAACATCTACAATGCACAGGACAGCCCCCACAATTATTCAGCCCAAAATATCAACAGTGCTGAGATGGAGAAACCTTAGCTAGAGTGACATCCTGGGCCTCCCTCTTTACTCTGCTCCCTTCTCCCAAGGGAGGCAGTTTGAAAGAACTGGGATTGAAGAGCCCTTTCTGGACCTGCCTCCCTGCAGGGGTCACTCTGCCATGTGTGGAGCTTGGCCAGGCAGGCTCCACCCTGCCCCCACCCACAGGGAAGCCTGCAGTGGGCAGGGCTAAGGTGTCAGCAAGCCCCAGGGACCCCACACAGGAGCCTGGCCTGCCAGGCAGTTGCCTCTAGAATAAAGGTGGCATTTCCATCTCCACCTGCCTGAGCCCCACCTCTCCTGTCCTTTCTCTTAGTTGGCCCTGAATCTGAGTCGGGGAGTGGGACGCTATTCGCTGGACCCCTTCAAATCCCAACACTGTCACTCCGGCTGGAAATCTGGCACCATCTCTGCTGCCTCTTCATTCTTCACACCCACTGGATCCCCGAGTCAATTCTGCTTCACAAATCTCACTCAAAGCTGCTCAGTCTTTCCACCCCTCCTGCGGGGGATCTCCCTCACCTGAACAATAGCAATACCTGCTAACTGCTTCTGCCTCTCCTCTCCCCTCCTCCCACTTCCACACGCTGCCAGAGCTTCCTTCCTAAATCTCAGAATGGGTCATGTGGATCTTCATACGGACTCTGTACACCAGGCACACAGAGAGGCACGTAATTGCAATTTTGCATAGCAAGTACTATACGAAGAATGGATAGTTAACAATAATAATACATACCTACCGCTGACCATGTGCCAGACACTAACCCTTCACATGAGTGACCCACTTAATCCGCATAGTAACCCTGTGAGAGAAGAACTATGACTGTCCCTATTTTACAGATAAGAAAACTAAGGCACAGAGAGGGTAAGTAACTTGCCCAAGGTCACACAGCTAGTACCTGGTGGACCCAGGATGTGCATCCAAGCAAAGGAGCTCCAGAATTCTTCAACACCATACTGAATAGTTTCTCTCATGATATCAAACTTGTCTTAACCAAGTGAGATGGGAGCACAGTGAAAGGAGCAACCATCTCTGCCTGGGGAAGCTGGGGAAGGCCTAAGAGAGGCAACACCAAGCAGAACAGAGGAACAAGATGGAGAGAGTGCTCCAGGCTGAGAGGAGCAGGTGCCTGGGAGATGTGCAGGTTTGTGTAGTGCAGTGAGGCTCTGCAGGGCAGACTTGGGGCAGGGGCAGGACACCTGGTGGGAAGGAGTACAGCAAAGGAGGCTGGAAAAGATCTTGGAAGCCTCGTGAGTGACACAGGCCCAGTGGGCCAGGGAATGCCATGGCTGGAGTGGTGTGTTAGAAGGAATTCTCTGTCAATACAGTGTGGAGACAGTCATGAGAAAGCTGGGCTGGAAGCAAAGAAGCCAGCTAGGCAGCAAATACTGTGGCCCAAGTGAGCGAGAACACTAGAGGCCATCATTCACTCATTCATTCATTCATTCACTCACTCATTCATTGAGTCATTCATTCACTCATTCATTCATTCATCCATCCATCCATTCACTCATTCATTCATTCCTTCATTCATTCATTATGTCTTGTGCACCTACTCTATGTCAGGTACTGCTCTGGGCACTAGGAAAACAGCTGAGAACAAGATGAAGTTTTTGGTAATGTATGGCATTAGTATACATTCTAATGCTTCTATTTCTGTACCCTGTCCCCCACCCTTGTCCTCTGTATTGCCAGTCTAAGAGACAAACTCCAGACCTCTGCAACTCCCTACCCCACAGAAGGTGCCATGTTTCATGCATTTTCCCCAGCACGAAGAAAATGTAAGAATTCCTCTTCCTCCCCTCTACCTGGAGACAGTTCTAGACACTGCCTGCAGCAGCACTCATAGATGAGAGACTTGGGCTTGCTCCAGAAAAAGGCAGACAAACCCTCAGGGGACCCAGTAGAGGAAGTGCCACAGAAGCCAGTGGGCTAATGAAATGGTGTTTCTGAAAGTGAGAGGACAAATGGAATCTCCTAGCCTTATGCAGAAGTCACAGCAGGTTCTTAATAGGTACTATTAACTGCTCAGACTTCCCATTCTGTAAAATGGGAAATAACGTTTATCGGGTTGTCGTGAGAATGAAATGAGATGAATGTGTGTTAAGTGCTGAGCGTAATGCCTGGCAGAAAGTCCACACGTGGTAGGTAACAGTACCAATAATCACATTGTTACTACTAATGACAAATGTTTGTGGGATGCATGAATGCGTACCAGGTGACAGAGTCCAGGCCTGCTTGGTGCTCCCCTTCCAGGAGTAGTTGCCAGATGTTGAATGGAATGCTCTGGACTGTAAGACTTTGAGGAATAGGTTTGCTTCTGTAACTAATTTGTCCAGGGGACCCTGATGGAGTTCTTCGACTCCTTAAATACTGCTTCCTAAGCACAGAACCCCTTAGCATGCTATGCTACACACATTAATTCTTCAAACATTGAGAAGATGCCTATGGGCCAGTTTAGAAATGATGAAAAAGACATAGTCCCTGACCTCAAGGAGCTTACAGTCTATCAGGGGTGAGACATAATTCAGTGGGATAAGCTCAGAGTAGAAACAGGTACAAAGTAGGCCGGGCACGGTAGCTCACGCCTGTAATCCCAGCACTTTGGGAGGCTGAGTCAGACAGATCACCTGTGGTCGGGAGTCTGAGACCGGCCTGACCAACATGGAGAAACCCCAACTCTACTAAAAATACAAAATTAGCAAGGTGTGGTGGTGCATGCCTGTAATCCCAGCTACTTGGGAAGCTGAGGCAGGGGAATCGCTTGAGCCTGGGAGGCAGAGGTTGTAGTGAGCTGAGACCATGCCATTGCACTCCAGGCTGGGCAACAAGAGCAAAACTCCATCTAAAAAAAAAAAAAAAGGAAAAGAACAAGTATAAAGCCTAGACATAGGCCATAGGAGGGTGGGATTAACTAGGGAGGTGGTGGGAAGGGCAGGCAGAAAAGACTCTCTGAATATGGTGAATTGGATTCTAGATGGTGGAGACCTATGGATCAACGACATGCATGTGAGACAGCTTGGTACATGCTGTGGATGCATTTGTTGCTGCTGGAGAGCAATGTCTGGGATATGGGGTCGGGGGGGAGAGAAGAGGGGACAGTGGGGACAGGGGTGGAGACGCAGTCTTGTGTGGGGCAGCAGCTGGGACCTGGAGAGCCTGCCATGCCACAGTAAGGAGCCTGGAGTCACAACATGTGGGAAGTTTTGAAGTCGGGCAGAGACAGGATCAGACTTGCATTTTTGAAAGGGCGTTTTAGACTTTAAGCAGCAGTGTGCAGGATGGATAGACCATGTTTCTGAAGAGTGAGTGACAGCATCACAGAGAGGATCTGAATATCCTGGGGCACGGGTCAGGTGGGGCACTGGATGACTTTCAAAATCCTTTTCCAGGCCTAATAGTTTATGGGTCAAGTTTTTCCCTAAATAATTTAAAATGCATTCATGGACCCTGCTATTTAAAAGCATCCTCCCAGATATCTTTTTGTGATTTACTTCCTAGTTTGTCTCCAGTGGAAGTCCAAATTTCCATGTAGTCTATCAGCTTCAAGCAAAGTAAACCTGCACTGAGCTTCCCCGCAGCAGCCAGGTGGGAAGGGGGCAGGAAGGAGAGGGAGAACAGCAAAGGGAGGTAAAGAGGAAGAGAAACAGCCTTGCTCCAGGCTCAGAGCCAGCCATCATCTCATGGAGTGGGTCTTGTCTGGAGTCCTCAAACGCTGCTTGATTAGGGGACCTTTGGAGGTTTACATAGTCCTCATGCCGGCTCTGGGAAGGAGCTAGATGGAAGGTGGGTTTGGAGATCCAATCGAATACCAAGGGCCACCTCTGCCCCAGAATGGCCACCAACATTCACTTACTCATTTGTGCACCCACCGAGCACCTACTGAACCCCTCCACATGCCAAGTGCCGTGCTAGGCACTGAATTTTGTGGCTGAGAACAAATGACAATGTCTGCCTCATACTGTTTACAAGGCAGCATTTCTCCTTGAAGACTCTTATTTCCCCACCTGAAAAAGCCTCTTTGGATATACACAGCTTCTCAGATGAGAGGTGCATGATGATGATTTCTAAGAAAGAGCCTGTTCTTAGAGACTAGCGTGAAAGGGAATGTGCCACCCCTTAGAGGAAGAGACTGCCGGTGATGGAAAGAGCCTGCCACCAGCTCCTCTGATTACAGTGACTGACCTCCAGAGGCTAAGGGACCTCTTTCAGGACAAGTAGAAGATTCATGGCAGGAATCTACACAGTGACGCTCCCATGTGGGAAGAGAGGGATGTCACCTCAGTCCTCTCAGAGGAGCCTCAAGTGACTTCCTACCTCCGATCCTGAGCACAAGGAGGACAAGACCAGGGTCAGACCTCATGTGAAAAACACCAACTAAGGCTGTTCCCACCAATCCTACAAGAGTTCCTCTGCCCTTCTGGGAGGAGAACTCCAGCTCCCAGGCCTGTTCCCCTTCCTAAGAGCTGTGTTAAAATTTGTACAACATGATGCTTCCTTTAAGACCAGTCTATATCAATAGAGGTCTGGAATGCCAAAGCAGGAATCTCCACCGAGGTGGCTACTCTCCAGGTAGGTGAAGGTTGATGTAAGGAAAGAAAGCAGTCCCTGCAGTCCCTCCTCAGGTCACCGTGACACTCCCAGAGCTCAGCAGTGATTCCCATGTCCTTGTCACTGTACTTGTTGGGTGCAAATAAAGATAAGAGTAACTGGAAACAACAGAGAGGGTCATTTTACACTCTCTGCACTCTCAATTCTTCTGTAGCTAATTAAAGTAATATGTCAAATGTCCCTTGGAAGAGCTGTTTAAGAATATGTCTGTTAAGTAAACAAGGCTTCACTAATTAATGACACGCCTTCCCATCCCTCACTGAAGTTCCTTGTAGAACTTCTGGGCCAGGAGGGTTGAGCAGGAAAGGATGGAGGAGAAGTCGCCATCTCCTTTTCTCGGAGGGAGAGGGGACATATCCAGCCTCTTGTCATTTGTGGAGCTATCAGTTTCTCCTCCGGATGTTGATCAGATTTCCTGGGCTGGAACCAACTTACAGGGCCAGGGTACTGGAATTTTTCCAAGAAGTAAACGCTTTGCTTCTTACGAAGTCAACATGATTTCTTTCAAGGAAAATTTTTATTTTTTTAAGTGCCTAGGGTTTTTGAAGGGCAAATCTTTGGACCTTTCTCTAAAGAGAATGATTATAATATATATCTATTTTTTGCTAAGACCACCTCCCCACCACACACACACACACACAGAGGCATGAGGGTGGGAGAATGATTTGTTCAGTATTACACAATGAGTCAGTGGCATAGCCAGAAATATAACTTTCCAAACTCCCAATTCTTAATAATAGAAATATTAATATAGTCTCTATAATTTTCTGTTTATTTTTGTTTTCACAGCTCACATTCAATGTTCACAACAACTCTGGGGAAATCTGGGTAAAACGGTCTCAGGAGAGAGCAGATCTGAATTCCATTCCAGCTCTGCCACTTGCTTGCAGTGTGATCCTGGCTGGTTCCCTCTCCTCTCTGGATCTCAGTGCTGTCAGCTGTGAATTGGGGGAATTGGAGGAGAATACTTCCAAAATCCCTCCCACCTCTAATGTGCTGTGATTCTGTACTGCGATGCTCCAGTCCTGGGTTTCTCAATCTTGGTGTTAATGGCATTTGGGGCCAGATAATTCCTTGTGGTGAGGCGTGTTCTGTGCACTGTATGATGTTCAGCAGCATCCCTGGCCTCTACCTAGTGGATACTAGTAGCACCTCATTCCCCAGTTGTAACAAGAAAAAACGTCTACAGACATTGCCAAATATCTGGGAGGGGGAACAAAATAACCCCTGTAGTCACCATTCAAGGACTTTGATAAGGTCAAAATCATGCGTGCTTCAGTGGAAAAAAGGTCTTCCTCTCCCTTCCTTTTCCCCAACCCTTTCACACCTTTCTGCACACTTTTCAAAGACAACCTCTCAGTCCTTGGCTACTTCTCATTTCTTAAATGCCCTAAATGGTCCAGGGTGTGTTTGGTGTGATAATGAACCAATTGATTTCATACTTTCTCCTAAGGAAAGTTCACAGGTTTATGTCCCCTAAGCAACCAGCCAGGTTCTCCAGAAATCCCTAGCAGAGCCCAGGCTGGCCTGGAAGCCTGTATCTGCAGCCTGCAGGAGGCTCGGTGAGCATGAATTTGTCAGCACTCTTAAATCACTGGGCTCCGAGGAAGGCTTCTCCCAGCAGAAAGATCCTTCCTTAGGAATCAATAGCTCAGGGCCCTCCATCACATTCAGAATTATCCTGGGACCTGTAAAATTTCTTTTTCCCAAACATGGCAGAACCCCAAAGTGAAAACCCTGAGGTGGGGGAGGGAAAGAGGCAATGAGGGAGCCCTGCCAAGAAGTCCTTGCCCATCAGCCCAGATGTTGCTGTGAGTAGAGGCTGATGTGCAAACCTGGGCACTCAAGCTCACTCTCTGGGAAAGAGAAGACTCCGGGGGTTCCCAGTGATTCAGCAATAATATCCCCTTCCAACTGAATACCTCTTTACCTCTAACCAAGGGCAGAGGAGACTAAAGACTGTCTCCCTCCAGCTTTGCTCCCCTACCCTCATCACACGTTGTCAGCCTCATCATTTAGCAGAGAAGGAAACTGAGGCTTGCAGAGGTTAAGTGGTTTGTTTAAGGTCTCTAAGCCAACAAGCACAGACCAGATTCTAAGCCTGTGTCCTTACCATTACAATGAGAGGGGGACGGGTCAGTCATCCGGTGGGGCTCATAAAAGCCCCACTAGACAACTTCCTGTTTCTCATAGTCTAATGCCACTTCTCAAGCTCTCTACCCACTCCCACATTCAAACAAAAGTCCAGAGAGCTTATGCTATAACCACAGTTTATGTAAGTGTATTCCTCTGGTCTTATCCAGAACTAGACCAAATCTTGAGAATGCAGGCTCATTTCACCAGTAAAGCTAGGAGCTGGTGAGATCTCAAGCACAGCCTCTTAAGACTCCAGTTTAAAGAGAGGGGCTTTTGCTCTCAGGTGGTCCATGTGATCCTGCCACCTCCCTCCTCCCGCTGAAGATGAAGCCCAATTTCATCTTCTGTGAGCATGAGGGAGAGGAGGGGACTCAAGCATCTTCCCTGGCAACAAGCATCCCTTTCGTGAGTCTTAGGGAGAGAAGAGGATTCCGCCTCTCAGAATTCTGGCTTGGCAGCAGTGGGTTTCTTATGAGGGTAGGCCGCCAAGTCTGCTAAGGCTCCAAGAAGAACCAGGAGGAAGTCCTTTCAGTGTGCAAATAATCCAGGTGGGGAGACAAGAACAAAGGGGGCAGCCCACACGCCACTCAGCAAACCTCTTTCCAGAGCCCAGCTCAGATGTCAACAGCAGGCTCTCGGAACAGAAGAAAGGGCAATGGAAATGGTAGTATCTTGCAGATCACCCAAGAAGCCCAAACATAAGGATTATGCAAAAATAGAATGTCCTAGCACTCTGACCTTGAGCTAGGAGCAGCAAGGGTGGAGGAAATAGGCAAATACTCTTTGGAAACTCTCCAATCCATCTAGAATGAATCTGGGAGGTCTCACTAGCAATGGTGTGACTGCAAGACAGAGAAACCCCATGCCAGCATTCCTTGGTGCTCCAGGCCTGGGTTCCAAGACCACAGTGGGGGACTCAGCACTTCTGACTCTTAATGCACAGACAGAAACCTGGACTTGCATGGCTTTTGCTTAAAACACCACTTGGAATAATGAGACGAGATTGTAGAGGGAGGGAAAGAATAATTAGGACTTTCTATGACCTGTGTATGTCCAAGACAAGAACTGTATTTTCTCCTCACCTTCTCACTCTGAAAAACAGATTCAAAGAGAATTTCCCCAACTGTATGGGATGTATTAATTTACCAAAGCCTGGTCAGTCAATAACTATGAGTGACTACTGTACAGAGAAAGTATATCCATCTTTACAGTGAAGAGGAAGCAGGCCACTGGAGTGGAAACAGCTCTGAATCGAGCACTGGGAATCCTAGGACCTAGTTCCATGTCTTCCACCAAATAGCCATGTGACCTTGGCTTTACCCAGCTTCAGTTTTCTCATCTGTGAATTAAATGTGCATGTGAGCGTTGGGATGGGATGGGGTTGGATGAGATGCTCTCCAAGGCTCCTTGCTTCTGGCTCTCATGTTCTGGAACTCCATGAACCCTTAAAGGGTTCAAATAACACAGTGGCTCCAAGTACAAAGGAGTGATCCCTGAGAGAGGGTGGGGCTGTGTACCAGCTCTGTCTCCTTGGAACGTTGTGCTTGCACCTGCCCCATTGCACCTGAGGTCACAGGACCACCTGAAGCCCAGGAGGCATGTGGTAGAAGGATTCGAATTACGATGGTGGTGGTTGAAGGCTGTAGGCTGAGCTGCCTTAAAGCATTAAGTTGCTACAGCCAGTGAAGGGCAAGGAGTGAGAAAGTCAGTGGTCCTGAGCTAGCTACCTTTGGCGCCCCCTACTGGACACCAAGGAGTCTGCTCCACCATTATGCTTCTACCGCCTCAGCATGGTAAGCAAGGGAGGGCTTGAGCATGGGAGGCTGTCAAAAGCTGTTTAATAGGACTGCCTTCCTGGTTGGTGGTATTCTTTCTAAAAGCGTCTATTTCACTCCCTAGAATTACACAGGCCATTGGTCCACACATTCACAGGGGCACCCCGTGCAGCCATAGGACGTCTTAACCAAACATCAAGGTGCCAAGGAATAAACACCAGGATTCCGAATACCAGGTGCTGCCCAGATGGAGAAGGGAAGAAAAAGCAACAAGCAGGTACTTCACTGCACAAATCCCCAGTGGAGAGAAGGTCTTGGGAAATGCAGCAGAAAAATGTTGACTGCAGGGAGACAACGATGGAGTTGGGGGTTGGGATATGGATTGATAGCCCCCATAAAATATCTCCAGGCTGAAGCAGGTACCCTAGGAGTTTGAACATCCAGCCACATTCAGGGATGGGATAAGGTGGAGGATTCAGCCCCAAATGAGCAGCCACAGAGCAGGTTTCCCTGACTCCCCACACACAGTTTTGACCTTCTCCAGAGTCCATTAGTACCCACCGGAAAGTGGAATGTTCTAATTGTGGTCCTCTGTGCCATCATCAAGACCCTCAACTCTCTTCATTACCTCTTAAATTGACTTTAGGACCTACTGCCAGAAGGATGTTCTTAACCAAGTCGAGAGAGAGAGAGAGAGAGAGAGAGAGAGAGAGAGAGAGAGAGAGACAACATTTTCTCAAGAACCATGCTGGAACAGCCACCATGTTCCCACTTTTCCAGCCTCCACCTCTCCCCCATGGCTGAGGGTGATGTACTGTGTGACTCTCTCAATGAGCTCTAATTCAGTCTTGGACATCTCCAGCCCCAAGTCATCTGGGTTCCAAATTTCCGTCAATCGCTTATCTCTTCCCACATGAGTTCTCCCCTGACTCAAGACAACACTATAGAACTGTCCCCTGTCCTGGAACCCTCTTCCCTTCTTTTCCACCTGGCTTCACGTGGAAAGTCCTGCACCCATCCGAGAAGATATCTCAAGTACGACTCAAGAATGTGTACTGTCAGGAGAACTGAAGCGTCTCCTGGGATGTGCAGAAGCCACACTAGGTGCACCCACCACCACCACCACCAGCAGCGGCAGCAGCAGCAATATTCATTAGTCATTCCCGGAGGAAGCCCCCCCAGGCTCTCAACCCTAGGAGAATTTCCCCGCCACTCTGGGAGGCTTCCATCCAGGCTGGTATGACTTTGGATTCTTGAGTTGCTTTCTGCAGAAGCGGGACTAACCAGGGCTCCCAACTAGTGTACTGCAAAGAAGCGCGCTGCATTGCTGGGCATGCCCCCAAGCCCGGCCTGGCTGCCCCATCAAAGCCTTCAAGTGCGCCCACGGGGTCGAGGAGGACTCACGGTTTCCCTGGAATGCCTGAAGCTGGCTTGCCTGAGGCAGCCTGAAGGGAAGACCACACCTCGTCCAGTATAAGGCGGCTAGCAGCTACGCCGCGCGCTGGGCTGGCTCCCGGAGCTCTCTGCCACCCAGCGCTGTGCCCGGGAACTGGGCTTCCCAGGGGAGGAAGAGCCAGCCCCCGGGGCTCTTCCCCAGCCTAGAAGCGTAGGCACTCGGCCGAGGCCAGTGGCTTCCCCGGCCCGGATCTCAGCCTGGATGAGTGGGAGACTCTCCCGATACCCTGGCACGTCCCTCCTCACCCGCTCCGCCCCCTATCGGCCCCGGAGGCCCCCTCCCCTGACAGCTGACCTCCAGCGCGCCCCCAACACCTTCTCTGTCAGCTGCGGGCTCTTGCCCCCACACCTCGGCTCCCACCTCTCCGCCACCTCCAACCCGGCCTCCGCCTCGCCCCCCAGCCCGCAGGGGAGGCTCCGCGCGCCAATCGAGTCCAGCGCCTCCCAGCAAGTTAGGAGCGAAGCCGCCGCCTTCGCGATCTCCGTCTTCCCCGGTTCCCGGGCGGCGTCCCTGCCATCCTTGCGGGCGGATCCGGGGGGCGCGCAGAGCTGGAGAAACTTTCTCTGCCTGAGGGTGGGGGGCACTGGTGCGGGTACTCACGCCGGGGTCAGCGCTCGGAGCCATCCTCCCGCTCTCGGCCCCGCCGCCTGGGGGCGTGGGAAGCGGGCGCTTGCTGCCGCCTCTGCCGCCGGTGCCGCCGCCTGCTAGCTTCCAGCCCCGGTCCCGGGCTGGCCTCGAGCCTCCCGCCCCGACGCCGCGCGCTCGCTTTATAGAACTCCACTCGAGCGCGCCCGGGCTTATGTAAAGGCTGGCGGAGGCCCGCAGCCAATGGCGCGGCAGTTGGAGCTGGGGGCCCGGGTTGGGGGGCGCCAGTGCGGCCAATCGCGGTCCAGGGAGCCCGGGGAGCCAGGCGAGGGGAGGGAGCGCCTCCCCGCGCTGATTTAGGAGCCGGGATTGCGGTGGCAGCAGCCGGCAGCCAGGCTGGCCCGGCGCGGCGCGGCGGGCACTGGGGTGGGCGGCGGCGCAGGCGGCGGCGAGGGCGGGCTCCCCCCCGCGCCCCGCCACTGCGTCGCGTAACCTTCAGGAGGCAGCGGGGCCTGGCGAGGAGGGGAGAGGGCGTCTGGCTGGGCGCTGGGGGCCCCGGGCGGGAGGGAAGCGGGGGTCCCTGGGGAGGCCGCGCAGGGAAGGAATGCGAAGGGGGAGGGGAGAGCGGCGAGCCCCAGGACCCCGCGGCCACCCTTGCGCTCAGGACCAAGGGTGGCGGCGGGAGCGGCGTCGCTGCCTTCCCGTTTCTCCCCCAGGATAGCGATCTGGCGTCGCCGGGCCGGGCCATAGCGGCCGCGCGAGCCGCGCTGATGGCGAGATTTCGACTGCGGATCTAGCGCCGAGCCGATCTTTATCCAGCCTGGGGACGTGTCCAAGCACCTCCCGAGGACTGCTGAGTATGGAGAGCAGGGCTCCGCGACGGACCCCGCAGGCGGGGAGCGGGCGAGCGCAGCTCCGAGATCAGGCGCGCAGAGGCCCAGGTGGCTGCCGGCAGCGCCGCTTCCACTCCACCCTCTGTCCCCATGGGCAGTGCCCCCACCCCGTCCCACCTAGTCCCCACCCCAGCAGTGGCCGGGTCGGGCCTGGCCCTCCTGCTCCTGCTGCCCGCGTCCTACTAGCCTCCCTCACCGCTTTGATCACAGGTACTGCTCCCCTGTCTTCGCCCCTAACCCGCTGCCTTGCGAGGGGATGGCTTCTGCCTCTCTGGACCAGGGGAATGGGGGTGCTAAGCGCCAGAAAAACACACCTGATCAGCAATGCTCAAAATACCCCTGTCCAGGCAGGAAACTGGCCTTGGTGGGTCACACTCTGAAGGCAAATCCTTTATTTTACGCCTAGAATAGAGCCTGGCACATAGTAGGCGCTCAGTGTTTATTGAATGAATTCTGAGCTTCCATTAGTGAGGTCTTTGGGTTTCTGAAAGCTGGGTAAAGGGCTACAGAAGAGAAAGACTTGGGAATCCACCATTGGAGAGGGAAGGAGCTAGGACTGTTTTCCCATCTGTTGACGCTTTTGTGACCATCACCCACTAGTCTGGCTTCTGGGCCCTTGACTCTTAAAATGATTTAAATGTGTTCTTTTATAGAGGGCCAGTCAGTCAGTCCCTGGCCCCTGTTATCCCTGGATTTTGAGCAGAACTACCAGGACCTACTCTGGGCTCTGTTTTCAGGTCTCTGTGATCTTCCTCTGAAAAGAAATAGCTAGGCATAGACAAACTTTCTGGCTTTTTGAGCCTCCATCAAGCCTTTAACGGTTGTGGGCCCCTTTGAAAATCTGGCAAAAATTACTAAATCATTTTTGCAGAAAAATATACAAACACACATTTACACACACACACACACACACACACACACACACACACACCCCTTGAGTAAACTTTCAGGATCATTAGGAACCCTGAGTCTCTTGGGGCTCTGTCCAATGTCAACCTGTTTCTTCAGGGATCTAGGACGGTAGTTTATAATCACCCTCCTTTTGGGGATCCCAGACCCTTTAGAACCTTTCAAGAATCTCATAAATGTTATGGATCTGTTTCTTTTAAAAATTCTTACTCACATACACACATGTTGACATGCAACTTTAGGAGGGTTCATGGATCATTAAAACTTAATCTAGGGCCCTGATTAAGAACCTTCATCTATTGGCAAATAGACTCTGCTCCAAGGCCATATCTGATTCCCAGCTCTCTGCATAAGGAGTCCAGTTGGTTCTGCACCCTGCTGGAGCATGCCACCACCTTGTTCTGAGGCCATCTGAGTCATCCGGCCAAGGCTCTGGCACCTGAGAGGCTATCTCCACACTTTCTCTGCATCTTGGTCCCTGCCACCCTCTTACTGTGGAAATAAGTTGCAGGTTGTCATATTCTGTCTGATCTATGAGCATTCCTTAGCCAGAAACTCCAACTCAGGGAGACAGCAAGTGACTGGTAATTAACCAGTTTCACTCAATCCCAAGCATCTGAGCACATCTTTCTTGGTTTTTGTTCTCACTTCTCTCTCCGCCGGCAAAGCTGTGCACAGCAGCCCCAGCTGTAGCGCCTCACCTCACCCAGACCCGACAGATTTAGTAACCAGCATGGTAATTATCAGCATTAGCCAACCAGATGTGAAGAGGTGCTCTGTGCAAAATAACTCTATAATAATCTCACACTTTCCTGCAGCTAGTCAGGTAAGGTTACAACAGACCAAAGGTGCTAGGGAAGGACAGAAAAATGCAGGAAATGATGGAGATGTTCCAGCCAGGAAGTGCTCCAGGGAATACAATCCGGCTTCAGCACTTGAACTTGTGAGGGTTGAGCCCAGTGGGCCAGGAAGTCCTGGCTGGAAAATTTCTCATTTCTCTGATGTCCTCTATGTCCTTTTGCTCAGTTCATGTCAGTGTCTCTTCAGAGCTCCAGCCCTGCCACCCTCCCTATCCCATGGTAGACCTCTTGTCCTCCCACATTGCCCAGGCACACCCAGCTTTCTTGAGGCACATGCACACAGTTATAAGACTGAATTGTGCCTCTCCAGACCAAATTCACATAATGAAGCCCCAACCCCTAATGTGACTGCATTTGGAGATAAGGCCTTTAAAGGGGCAATTAAGGCAAAATGAGGTCATAAGGGTGGACCCTAATTCAATAGGACTAGTGTCCTCATCAGAAGAGAAAGAGACACCAGGGATCTCCTATTTCTCTCTCTATGTCCTCAGGAGAAAGCCTGCGTGAGTAACAGAAGGAGGCCACCTGCAAGCCAGGAGCAGGGCCTCTGAAGAAACCAGACCTGCCAGTTCCTTGATCTGGGACTTCCAGGCTCCAGAACTGTGAGAACATTAACTTCTGTGGTTAAGCTCCACATGTGTGGTATTGGCTATGGCAGCCTGAGCTGACTAATAAACACATTTTCAGCACACCCTTACCCCATGCATCTTGTTCAGGCTCCAGTCCTTTGAGCCCAGTGAAGTTGTTTGTCTTCAGAGTGTTCCCCCACAAACTTCTTCATTCTTACCTAGGAAACATGCTTAAAGTGTTTTCTCGTCTGTTCATACCCAAACCAAGACTTCCCTCCTGCACCACCTTCCAAAACTGCCCTGGCCAGCAGTTTTCAGCTCTCCTGCAGGTCTACACCATCTTATCACCTGTATGCATATTTGCTTTTTTCTCTGATTGTTTCACTCAGGGATACTTGGCCTCCCTATCAGAATATGACCCCTTGAAGTCCAGAGTTTGTACCTTACAGTTGACTACCTCACAGAACCCAGTATGAAACTGGGCACAGAGTGAACACACGGTAGATATTTGCTGAGTTATTCCAATTAAACCTATTTACTTAAAAACACTGTTAAAGCTATACAGTACTTCATTTTCTAAAAACTCAAGACATATTGTGTGTGTTAGTCATCATCAGCATCACTGGAGCAGGAGTTCTCAGGAGCTAGTTTTCTCCTAAAGTCTAGGCTCAGAGAGGTTGGACTTTACACAGGTTGCTAACAGTCACACACGTCAAGGACAGGACAAAGACTGTGGGAAACATCAAAGACAACCTCCAGCCCCCACATCCTTTCATTGACAAATGACTTTGTTAATTCTCTCTCTACATTAGAAGATTTGCAATTCTTAGTTTCCTTGTGGCCCTCACTGATCCCCTTCGCTATCTTCTCACATGAGAAGTCAAGACCCCAGATCTTAGAGATTCTTCTGTCCCAAGAGGTCTGTCATGGGAGAACAGAGAGGCTGGTATAGTTCCTCACAGCTTTATCTGAAGCCCTTGAAGCCAGAGGCATTTTAGAATTCAGAAAGGTACCATACATTTCGAAACATCCTCAGTAAAACCTTGAGCAGCATATTGAAATCAGACACATTAATATTTCTGCAGCAAAATATATGAAGTTTACACTAAGCAGGTGTGAGGATAAAGTAACTTCACATCAGTTTAGGTCAGATTTTGCTACCAGATGAGTTTTGGCATCAAACTTGCAAAACAAAAATCCTTTTAACTTACAGAGATTTGAGGGTTTGGAATTGTAGAAAAGGGATTGTGTATTTTAGCCTTGATTGTCCAAAAGAAATGAATGTTTTTGTTAGGGGGTGGAAAAACAGCAATAGTTGAAAATGGGAAACCACAAACTGTGAAAGAAATGAGGAGCTAAAGGGAGTGTGAGGAAATAACCCCTTCTCAGACCAAGTCGTATGGAAGGGTCGTCCCTTTTTTCCAAGGAGTACACATTTATCACACGGCTGATGAGTTTCAGATGCACTTGTGTTAACAGTGCCTTGTAAATGGCAGATGTACAGGATGGACTTTCAAGGGGAGGTAGGTTAGGGGTAAAGTTGGACGGGAACTCTTTTTTTTTTTTTTAGAGGGAGTCTTGCTCTGTCGCCCAGGCTGGAGTGCAGTGGCCCCATCTCAGCTCACTGCAAGCTCTGCCTCCCAGGTTTACGCCATTCTTCTGCCTCAGCCTCCCAAGTAGCTGGGACTACAGGTGCCCGCCACCTCGCCAGGCTATTTTTTTTTGTATTTTTTAGTAGAGACGGAGTTTCACTGTGTTAGCCAGCATGGTCTCGATCTCCTGACCTCTTGATCTGCCGGTCTCGGTCTCCCAAAGTCCTGGAATTACAGGCTTGAGCCACGGTGCCCGGCAGAAACTCTTTTAGAGAAGTCACAAACCTTGGGGGATGGCTCAGTCAGGGCCAGAGCCATCACAGATGCAGAACGGAGTCTTCCAGATGGCCAGAGAGTTAGTCCAGAAGACCTTGAGCTGCAAGCACATGCTGCAGGGAAACTCTTCCAGGTAGACAGTGCCCCAGGAAAGGGATGCTGGAGGAAGGAGGACACGATGGAATCCTGGGGAAGTCTGGTTAGAAAGTTTAGAGGCTGTGGGGCAGGGGGAAGCCTGGGGGTAATGATGCAAGCAGGTGTCTGCTCATCACGTTAACCTGTGCCAAAATAGCTTGGGTTCCAGGAACTCACCTGCCTATGTGTCCAGTGAGCTATGGGGTTTTCCCATACTCTCGTGGGAGTGGCTCTGCAATCTGAGGGGCTGGTTAAGAATGTGATATAGGGAGGGAGATGGGAAAAGGGAAGCCATGGTGGGCCCCAGACCACACAGCTCTCTACCCCTGCTTGAGATGCTCAGCCAGCAGTCTTTATGATAAAGGGGCTCCCTGAAGTCCAAGTCAACAGCAAGGAAGCTTCATCTTGGATCTTCATCATTGTTGCTGACCTTGGTCCTGCTCTGCCTTTCTTCTCAGGTCCTAGTACCACACCGTTACCTTTTTCTTCTGATAGAACTCCTGCTGGTACCCCCAGCTCCAGTCACTGGGTCTCCATCCCATTCTCACCTCCTGGTGCCCTACTCCATGACACAGGACCTCAGGGCCTAGGATTCTGGGGTCTGGATACTTTTCTTTCTTCCCTGAGGTTGAGTCTTTACCACCTGCTGCTCCACATTCCAGGCATCAACTGTCCTCTTGAATCTCTGCCAACTGTCTCATGCCAGCTTCCTTTAACATGCCCCCAACCTGGCCTCACTTTTGTCTCCAGCTGCCAGGACTTCCCCAGACCCTGGCCCTGCCTTGGTGGACAGGTCCTGTTTCAGGTTCCAGCCCTTCCAGGTCTGGCATATCCAGCTGCCAACCCACCCAGGTTTCTGACAGACATGAGCTCATGGTCATGGTTTAAAAAAGAAAAGAAAAGAAAAAAAAAAAAAAAAAAACCCTGTCAGCAGTTGGGTGGTGGTAGCACACACTTACTAGCAGCAAATGCCAGTGAGCTCCTGAGCTAGGAGTGTCCTTGTCAGTTTCCATCCTAAGGGAAGAGAGAGAAATGGGTGCAAAGTGAAGAGAAGAGGAAGGGGAACAGGAAGGAGTAAATAAAAGGAGGGGAAGAATCAGGAGAAGAGAGAAAGGGAAGGGAGGATGTTGGGAGAGGACGCAAAGTGGGGCAGGAAGAGTGTCTGTAGCTGTACCCTGTTTTCAATGTGTAAGCTGAGCATGGAGAGCTTGTCATCCGCAGAGTCAGACATTGACACAAAAGAAGATGGAAAAGGTAATTGAGCCTGTGTGTGTGTGCATGTGTGAGGAGGGGGAGAGAGAAAGAGAGACATAAGAAAAAGAGAAAGAGAAGAGTAAGGAAATGGGCCATCCAGGAAGTAGAAGATAGAAGTGGAGGGCTAACAAGGTGGACAAAAATCAATGGCATCTGGAGAAAGGAATCCATGCTTGAAATTTGTAAGGGCCATCATTTCTGATTACTCTTCTGATGTCATTAACCAGGGTTTGTGGAAGACCCTCTGCCCCGACAACCTATCTCTGCACCTCTTGCTTGGTTCTCTGATTTGTTACAAATCCCTATCCTCATCCTGACCCAAATTCCATTATAGATAGGATGGATCTCTCATGGGTTCAGCTTGAGGGTATGGAGGTATGTTATGACCGGCCATATGCAAGGGTAAAATGAGGATAATAAAACCTCTTGACGGGGATTTCATAAGAAATACGTGAGATAATGTACGCAAAGCCCTTAGTAGAACACCTGGCACATAGTGAGCATTCCATAAATGACAGCTATCATCCTTCTTCCTTTCTTTTTCCTCAGTCTCTGTACCCAACTGTCACCTCCTTCTGCCTGTCATTCCTGTGAAATGCCACTCACTTTCATCACTTTCTCTTCCTCCAAGCCCTTTAGCACATCACATGTGCATTTCTCCTATTGCAGACATGTAGAGCCCCTGCCTTCATATTCGCCCCACCCCAATCTATGATAATCCTTTAATTGTGTAGCACTTTATAGAATAAAAAAAAAACCTCATTAACATCTATGAGATAGACACATAAATGAAGGCTCAGAGAGGTGTAGGGCTTGCCCAGTGCAGCACAGCGAATAAAAGGCAGAGCTGGGGCCAGGCACGGTGGCTCACGCCTGTAATTCCAGCACTTTTGGAGGCCAAGGCCGGTGGATTACCTGAGGTCAGGAGTTTGAGACCAGCCTGGCCAACATGGCAAAACCCCATCTCTACTAAAAATACAAAAATTAGTTGAGCATGGTGGCAGGCGCCTGTAATCTCAGCTACTTGGGAGTGAGGCAGGAGAATCACTTGAACCCAGGAGGTGGAGGTTGCGGTGAGCTGAGATCGCACCATTGTACTCCAGCTGGGGCGACAGAGAGAGACTCCATCTAAACAAACAAACGAACAAAAAAAGAGCTGTGATGCAAATGCAAGTCTCTTGGGCCAAAATCAGTGCATTCTCCACTATCCACAGAGTTGAGTCAGTAAGTGATTCTTTTATGGCGCTATTATTGAGGGTAGAGACCTGGTTTTACATTTCCCATAAACCTCTTCAAGGTCTGACCCACAAGAGGCCCTTAGTCAGTGTCAGTTATTTACTTCCAGGCACCCAAAAGAGCTCAGGACTACCCTTGGCTTAGCCCTGCTTCCATGGTAAAGGGTCCTCTCTGCTTCAGTGTTGCTCCCTTCACACCCCAGAGGCAGGATCTCAGCCTGGACCAAGGCTCGCACACACCGTAGATGAGGGCTGAGCAGACCCGAAGCCAATATTCCATCCTTTGGTGAGGCAGGGAGAATATTGTGAGGAATTAGGCTTGTTTAAGTATAGCTCAAACCAGCAGAGAATAAAAGCAACTCCATGCTCATTGCAACAGAAAGGAATTGAGATTTCATGAAAAGAAGGCCTTTTTCTGCGTGAGAGTTGTGAGATGTTAGAACGAGATTCCTGCAGAGGTTGTAGAAACTGCTCCCCTGGAGGTCTTTAAGAGCTGGAGCGCTATTCGCTTTCCAGCGGGATGCGGGGCTGAAGGCTGTGTGTGCAGGCGAGGGCACAGGCAGCTGGAGGAGGGCTCAGGATGCAGCAGGCCTGACCTGACACCTCCGCCGCGGGAGGCAGGTGGGAACTCAAAGGCAAGGCGGGGCGGGGCTGGGAGGAGAGAGCAGGCCCCGGGGAGGCAGGAGGTCAGAGGGGCAGACAGCACGAAGAGTCAAGAGTCGCAACAGGCTGTCGAGTTCCCGGTTCCTGGTGGAGAGCCCCGCAGGCTGTTTGTTCTCCGACATGTGCAACTGCTGCCTGCTGGCGGGGCTGTGGGTGAGGCAGCGTGGAAGTAAGGGGTGGGAAAAGGTGCATTTTGGACCCTCGCATTGATTGGACCCAAATGGACAAAAGCCAATTATTTTTCTCTCAGTAAAGCAAGGTACGGAGGCTGGCCATCAAAATATTAAACACACTTCGCTTCTTGGTCTTTTGGCTAAGATCAAGTGTAAAATATTAAACACAAATAACTAAATCTGAAGGGAAGTCTTACACAATGCTTGTTAAACAAGTATGCTGGAAGTATTCTGGGAACACAAAATACCCCAGATAAAAGTGCCACATCTTCCTCCTTCCTGGAAGATCCACTTTCACTAGAAGACCCACTCTGGAAGACCCACTTTTACTAGAAGACCCACTTTGCCAGGGGTGGGGAGAAAGAGGAGGAGTGGTAGGTAATTTACTGGTAAGAAATAAAAATATCTGGCCAGGCGTGGTGGATCACACCTGTAATCTCAGCACTTTGGGAGGTCAAGGTGGGCAGATCACCTGAGGTCAGGAGTTCAAGACCAGCCTGGCCAACATGGTGAAACCCTGTCTCTACTGAAAATACAAAAAAGTAGCCAGGCATGGTGGCACATGCCTGTAGTCCTAGCTATTTGGGAGGCTGAGGCAGGAGAATTGCTTGAACCCAGGAAGTGGAGGTTACAGTGAGCCGAGATCCTACCACCGCACTCCAGCCTGGGTGACAGAGTGGGATTCCGACTCAAAAAAAAAAAAAAAAGGAAAAGACATAAAAATACCTAATTATGATTTGAATAAATCCGCATATATCATGGAGCTGAATGCAAAACTGTGTGAGCATATTTTAAACAAAGCATGAGCCTTGAAAAGACCTTCCAGGCTTCCTGTTGGGTAAGATTCTCAGATTCCCCCAACCTTGTGGGGATTCGTGTAACCTTTTCTTTTGCGTTTAGAGTAGTAAAAAGTTTTAACAGTGCTGCTTTAGTGTTTACAAAGCATTGTTTCGCACCACATCTTATTGGGATATTCAATAAGCATTTAAGCACTTTCTGTGTGCCAGGCGCTGTGCCCTTAAGGACAAAGAAGTGGGTATTTGTATTTCCCCTATTGTGGAGAAGAGGAACTAGAAAGACGGGGTGACTCCCATCACCTCCCGAAGTTCTCATGGGGTAAAGCAGAGCTAGGAATGTGGGTGTCTTTCTTGGCATGCTGCGCCTTTCTGCCATGCCTGCTGCTCTTTCCATATCTCTGCAATTCCTCCTACACCCATTCCTGCCATTAAGCAATTACACAGCACTCACCACCACGTGCCATCCTCCCGAGAGATTTCCAGGCAGGAGGGGCAGGTCACAGGCAAATGGGAAGCCCAGGAAAGCCAGCTGGTGCCTGTGCCTTTTCTCCTTCTGCCTGTGATTATGACATGGTCTGCACGCATTTACAGGTAAGGGCATTAGCACAGAGTAACTAACATCCTCAGGTCACAGGCAGAGCATCCAATTCTGTGACTGGGCTGATGGAGTCACAGCTCAGCGCAGAGCCCTAGGTTATCTGGAATGTGATCAGTGCACTGGATAGCCCAGGATAGATTGCTCAACAACAGGCATTTGTCCTGGGCTTGTTAGGTGTGGGCTCTGTGTTAGGCTGGTGGGAGAACAGAGATAAACACAACCTCTGCCTTCAAGGAGCTTACCATACAGCAGGAAATTGGTGCCCAAGTTGTGCTGAAAGAGATAAGGAATAGGGCCAGGCACAGTGGCTCATGACTGCAATCCCAGCATAGTATTTCTGTGAGGCCCAGATGAGATACTGCATGTGGAATGGCTGGAGAATACCTGTCTAGAGTATGCTTGAGTGACAGTCCCAGCTTTGCCACTTACTTATTTTGAGAGGAAGAAGTGGGAGGATTGCTTGAGCCCAGGAGTTTGAGACTAGCCTGGGCAACATAGGAAGACCCCCATCTCTACACACACACACACAAAATTATCCAGGGTTAGTGGTGCATGCCTGTGGTCCCAGCTACTTGGGAGATTGAGGTGGGAGGATTGCTTGAGCCCAGGAGGTCCAGGCTGTAGTGAGCCATGATCATGCCACTGCACTCTAGCCTGGGCAACAGAGTGAGATCCTGTTTCAAAAAGAGAGGGAGTGGGAAGGGAGGGAGGGGGAGAGAGAGAAAGAGACAGAGAGAGACACACAGAGAGAGAAGGAATAGAAATGGGCTGGAGAGATGTGGCTACCAGGTGATGTCCCTTCTTCCCACATCCTGTGAGCTTCCTTTCCAAGGCACTGTGGGGGCAGGAGACATTTCCTTGGTTAGTGTGCACCTTCACTCCCCATCTGCAAGTGGAACTCCTCCTTCTCTGCTTATTCATAGGTGTCTCATCTTCATCCTTAGTCAAACATTCACCTTCTTTCTCTGCAGCTTCCCAGCAGCCACCTCAACCAAAGCCAGGGCAGCCTGTGGTCATAGCCGATCCACCTAATGGCACTTTACAGATGATGGCAGCACACACTGAAACTGTATGTTCAGGTGCTCAGAACTGTTCAAGTGCTTAACTGTTTTCATCGTCCTAACAAGCCTGTGATTCTGTTCTTATGCCCATTTTATAGGTGAAAAAGCTGAGGGTAAGTAAACAGCAAGTAAGTGGTAAAGCTGAGACTGTCACTCAAGCACACTCTAGACACGTATTCTTCAGCCATTCTGCATGCAGTGCCTCCTCTGGGCCCCACAGCAATACTGTGTGTAAGTGGATGGGGAAATCTTCTGTTCAAATACATTGAACCAGAAGGTTCAAATGTATTATTACCAAGCTCAATTGATCTACAGGCAAAGTGGACACAGGAACCTAGGTCTGCCTCTTAGCTAGTGTTCTTTCCATTACATTTTGTTGCTGAAACCAGAAAATATTCCCTGTATGTTTCCAGTGGCCCTAAACCCACCTAGTCTTTGGAGGATTTGTTTTTGCATTTTCCTATTGGGTGAAAACAAACTCAAAACAGTCTTGACCACACTTAAGCCAGAAAAGCTTGAAAGACCACCACCTGGTGGCTTTCTTGGTGGTGGCGATTGAAATTGACCCCGACCTGCGATCATTGGTCTTAGGGGTCAGTGGTGAGTCTGGAAGAGTAGACGTTGGAGCTTATGGCCACTGACTATGTGCCAGGTGCTCTGTTAAGTACTTTAAAGGGCTCCCTCTCATTTATTCTTTGCATTAACCAAGGGAGGTTGGTCCTATTCTGATTGGTCCCATTTCATAGATGAGGAAACTGAGGCTCAGAGGTGAAGTAACCAGTTCAAGGTCACACTGTTAATAAATCTTTATTTTTAAATTTTTATTTCTATTTTTTTTTGAGATGGAATCTCTCTCTGTCACCCAGGCTGGAATGCAGTGGCAAGATCTTGGCTCACTACTACCTTTGCCTCCCAGGTTCAAGTGATTTTTGTCCCTCAGCTTCCTGAGTAGCTGGGATTACACGCATGCACCACCACACCTGGCTAATTTTTGTGTTTTTAGTAGAGAGAGAGTTTCACCATGTTGGCCAGGCTGGTCTCGAACTCTTGACCTCAAGTGATCTGCCTGTCTTGGCCTCCCAAAGTGCTGGGATTGCAGGTGTGAGCCACTGCACCCGGCCTATAACTCTTGAAACTGGGCTTCAAATCCAGATTTTTCTGACTCTGGGTCTTGCTTCTACTTAACTACCTTTATCCTACCCGCCCCCGCCCCGCCCCCAGCCTTACTCCATTAGGCCATGGCCCATCCCCCAGCCCTGCTCACTGAGCCACAGCCACTCCGACTATCCCTCTCTTCTTTAGGCTCTGTCTCACACAAGGAGAATGTTCCAGGTGGAGGGCACAACAAGTGCTCTTCTTTGCACTTCTTTGCACGTCTGGAACATTCTCCCGGGTTTGCCTGTGGCTGGTTACTCGTCCTACAGATCTCAGCTCATATGGGTCACTTCCTCAAAGATGCCATTCCACCGATCCATCCAAGTTGTCCCTGCCCAAGCCCAGTTCCTCACTATCCTATTACCTAACTGCATGTCCTTCTGAGGGCTTAGCATTCTCTGACGGTATCTTATTTGTTTGCTTGTCTGCATTCCCCACTGGGAATGTCAGCTCCATGCTGCGTCTCAGTGCCTACCCTAGTGCTTGCCGTAAATGTGTACTGGATGAATGATCAGAAGGAAGGTGACAGGAGAGAAAAGGTCCTAAGACTGGTATTTTATCCATCTACTAACAACTCAGGGGCCTTCTCGTTCCTCCCATGGTTGGTATCATCCTAGCCTCCTTCTTTTTTGGACCCCACCTCTTTGTATCCAGGACCAGAGGTGAACTAAGGCCAGAGCTAGGAATATAGATGTTACAAATATAAGACGGCTTGCATTTCTGGTCCTTGGTATTTGATATAGTTGAAGAGTCTGGGTTTTTTGGTAGTGGTTGTTGTTAATTCTTGTAATTAGCTTGTATCTTATAGATATTGCTCTTGGCCATTTAAAAAGAGGTTTAATTGGTCATTCAGGCCTGGAACCTATTCTGTTTTCCAACTTTATTACTTCCTCCACCACATTCAGAACCTGGCAAGGTAGATTAGCATCTCAGGATTATAAACTGCCTGTTCTCACTCACCCACACTTGGATGTGCTCCAGAAAACAGACACTGGCTTGTGAATTTGAATTTAGAATCCTGCACTTGTAAGGAGAAGCTCAGACCCAGGCACAATATTTAAGATCTGCTGAAAACAAGAGCAGAGTACAAATGCTTACAGAGATGAGTTCCTAGCCAAAGATATGAGGAGCCTCAGAAAGGAAAAACCACAGTAGCTAATGGTCATTAAAGCTTAGCTGATGTAATTTCAGAGAATGAGGACAGCCACAATCCCAGTTAAATAACACCAGGAGATTTTAGCTCTGAGCTGACAGTGCCACGACTGTGATGTGGTGGCAGAGTGGTACCAGGGTGACCACCGCGTGAGGAACTGGAAAACCTGGCCTCTCATCTGGACTGCCACTGTCCCACTGTATGTCCCTACTTAATCTGGAAAGATAAAACTGAGCTGGATGATCTTTCATATTCCCTGCAGTTTTGATGGTCTAGCCCTTTATTTGGGGGTAGAAGCAGGAAGAAGGTCTGGGGAAAAGGAGGTTAATATTTATCGAGTTCCTTCTCTCAGTCAGGCACTGAACTGAGCACAGTGGCATCACATCTTCACAGCAGCCCTGCTAGCATAGTCTCTATTTTGCCTATGAAGAAAAAAAAAAAAGGGAGGTTAAGTGACATGCCTAAAGTCACATAGCTGGACCATGACACTCAAGCCAGCATACTTTCTACTTTGCCACAAGGCATCTGGCCACTTAAAAACCATCTCTACCTGCTGCTCCGGAATATCTGATTCCTAGAAGTGGCACTCAACTTCTGTGGAGCATGACTCTGATCCACACAGTGACTGGGAAAGAGAGATGTCAGCTGAGTTGCCAGATTTCCTGGTTTATTTCAACATCATCTTCTGGCTCCCAATTAGGCAACTCAGGGGTGAGAGCTGCCCTTGATGTAAGTAATGAGCAGTAGAACTCGCGTTATAGGCTGACCCCACAGGACACTGAATGATTCTGTAATTACACCATCCAGTATTCACTGAGGGTCATGCATGTGCTGTACACTAACAACAGCAATAGCAACAGCAGCAGCAAAAACAGTGGCAACAACAGTGGTGACAACAGCAACAGTAGCGGCAACAACAGCAGCAAAACAGCAGCAACAGCAACAACAGTAGCGACAACAGCAACAACAGTAGTGGCAACAACAGCAGCAAAACAGCAACAGCAGCAGCAGCAGCAACAACAGCAACAGCAGCAACAACACCAGCAACAGCAGCAGCAGTAGCAGCAACAACAGCAGCAACAGCAGCAGCAGTAGCAGCGACAACAGCAACAGCAGCAACAGCAGCAGCAGCAGCAGCAACAACAACAGCAGCAATAGCAGCAACAGCAACAGCAACAATAATAGCAACAACAGTAGTGGCAATAACAGCAGCAAAACAGCAACAGCAGCAGCAGCAACAACAGCAGCAGCAACAACAGCAGCAGCAACAACAGCAGCAGCAACAACAGCAGCAGCAACAGCAGCAACAGCAACAATCAATGACCTTTGTGAGGGCTCATTCTGCACTGGGCACAGTAAAATACTTACACGCATATCACCTATGACGGGTGTAAGATGACTCTCCCTATTTTCTGCTTGAGGATATTGGGTCTCAATCTCGGACAGATGAAACAAGTACCCCAATGGCTGAACTGCCAGGATCAACATGCTTCTGCTTCTATATGGCAGAGAAGGTGTTAACTCGCTAGGTAAATCGAGGGGCTATATTTTCTGAATTAGAAATCGGGGCACATGGTCTGATACACTGGCTGGTGATCAGCAGGATCTCTAAAAACCCCAGGGGCAGTTGCAATCAGTATGGGTCTCAGCATAGCTATCTGCCTCTTTGTGCCTCCTCTTCTGCTCCACATTCACCACATCACTTTCTGGCCGCCCAAAGCCCTCCCACAAAGGCTCATCACTCTGGCCTCCCCGCCAGAGTATCTCATGCTCAAAAACTGTGACCTCTAATCTACAATCAAATTTACCATTCTCAGATTAAACAATTCCCAACCTATTCTGGTGGAGGAAACCCTAACAGCTGATTGGTGTAATTCATACTAAGGTGTGAGTGACTGACAAGCTGTCTATCATGAGCAAGTGTCTGTCGTTTTAAAGAGAAGCTAGTTTCTCCACCAGACAGCTCTCTCTAATAGGATCCTAGCTGCCTGGCAGTCCAGGCTTCATGGGGGCAGTCTCATGGGGAAAGGTGGAGAGAGAGACAGAGAGACCAACCTCTCCAAAGGGGTGATTTTCAAAGGGAAGTGCCTTATCCCCTCTTTCTAGTCTCTGATCAGAATGCAGGGGCACAGGGAGAGTGCTTGTAAACCCTACATCCCCTCTCCTATTGGCAGTGCCTCACCTTTCGAGACCCTCTCTTCAGTGAGAAACCATTTTAATAAGGCTGTAATTTCGTGACAGAATTTTGTAATTAAATATCTTTAAAAGAAACGAGGCTGCAGGTCCCTATCTCCCAATTTATCATAGACTTAATTCCCCAAGTTACAGGGTTTAATCAAGAATGTATCCCTATTACAACTTCATGCAGTTTCCTGGCCTTAGAGATAGGAAGTGCTCTGAATTTATCATGAGGGTGCTCTCTGTTCCTGGGATGTTATTGTTTACCAAATAAGTGGTGGCTTCTTAGTCAGAAATAGCAGATCCGTCCTCACCCCTGCCCTCACCCTAGTCCTCTGGGCCTGTCTCACCCTCCGAGGTAAATCCATCCATCAGCTCTTCAGAGGGTGTCACGGTTCAGAGCTGGCGGCTTCATTTAAGGAGCAAACGTGCTCCCCCTGCTGGCTGAGGGCAGCCAATACATGGGTGTGCTGCAAAATCACAAACCTGGTTTTTGGGCTCCCTCCAAACCACAGGTGTGAGCTCCTACAACGTGCTGGGTGCAGTACTAACGGATATCAAGATGAGAAGGGCCAGGCAGCTGTCCTCAAAGACCATAGAGTCTGCTAGGAGAGACAAAACTGTGCATATATATTATACATAATCCACAAAATCATGTGTTAACTTCTATTTACTTAATTGTGGGATTGCAGAGAGAAGAGAAATTACTTCGGTCCACAGAGATAGTGAATGTAGCACTTTACCTGCATCCTGAAAAAGCAGTCAGATTTCAGAAAGTGATGATGGTGGAATCAGACAACTTAGAGTGTTAGGGGTAAAGAGAACTGAAGAATCACTTACTTTAAATGACTCCTTTTACGAGTGAGGAAAGGGAGCTTAGAGAGGCCAAACATCCTATGTGCAAGTGATGGAACAGAGAGTGGAATGTATCTCTTCTCATTCCAACTCTGGGCTCACCAAGAATTCCAGGCTGAGGGCAGATGAAAGGCAGTGGGTGGGAAAGTGCCGGATACGTCGGGGAAATGGTGAAAGGGGTCAGAGTCGCCACAAGAAATTCAATCGCTTTTACTGAGGAAGTGAAATGGTCTGGTTAATTTAATTTCCTAATTAGATGGAAGTTCTGCAGAAAGGCTGCTTTGTTAGAAATGTTTTTAAATTTTAAAAAACTTCCTAAAATATTTTATTCTGCTTTCCTGCCTTAGCAAGCAAAATGAAGGCCACAGTTAGGCCATTGATAAGTCTGGCAGTATCTTGCAATTATTTTAGCTGCAGAGAACATGCAAATTTACAGATAGAGACCCTTGACGGGGTTTTAAAAATCTTTAATGGCAACATATTTGCCTACTATTTGTCTGTCATCAACCGCAGTATACAGATTTATTTATCAGTGTGGGATAGTTAAATCAAGAAATCTGATTAAATGAGGGCCCTGGCTCACGTTGCTCTGGGTAATGGAGGTTTTGCTGGGTTATTAGAGTGGTCCCTGCTGAGCCCCCCCATATCTTTGCCCTCGCTCTTTGCAGGACTGCGCAGGCATTGGGGCTTCAGCAAGGAGCCTTGTTGAATTCCTGGGCTTGCTTTGAAAAGGAGCAGGCAGAACATTTCACTGATGATACTGGCTGGCTCATGGACAAGTTCTTCCCACTGGGACCCCTGCCCACAGAAAAGTATGAATAGTGCCCTTATCTAAATGAGAGCAAGAGGTTTGACTTCAGCCTAGATGTGGTAGCCAGCTGCCCCAGATTACCACTTTCTGATATTCACACCCTGTACAGGCCCCTCCTACATGACACCAGGGTCAGTTTGTATAGCGAATAAAATAGGTGATAGCATGTCACTTCCTGGGTCAAGTTATAAAAAGTCGTTGCAGCTTTCATCCTGGCAGTTTTCTCTCTCAGATCACTTGCTCTCGGGGGAGGTAGCTGCCATGTCATGAGCATCACTATGGAGAGGCCCAAATGGCAAGGAGCTGAGGCCAACAGCTTAGAGTCATGTGAGTGAGCCTGGAGGCCTGGGCTCCAGCCCCGGTTTAGCCTTTAGATGACTGCAGTCCTGGCTGACATCTTGACTGCAACTTCATGAGAGAGACTGAGCCAGAACTACCCAGCTAAGCCACTCTCAGATTCACAACCCTCAGAAATTGTATGAGATGATAAATATGTGTTGTTTTAAGCAGCCGAATTTAGGCTAATTTGTTATGCAACAATAGGAAACTAATGCACTAGCTAGAGACCTCCCTGGCATGGGGAGCCTTGGGCACTGCTCTTTCTCATCGCTCTATCTAAGTGGCCAGAGGTCGTCTTGACACCCCAGAATCTTAAATCTAGAAGAGGCCCTGGAGTTTAGCTAGTCCAGTTCCCTCAGTTTATGGTGGAAAAAGGGGCCAGAGGAGAAGAGGCTTTGTGTGTAGCCAAGATGAAAATAAAAGTCAGATCTCCTGATTTGGGATTCTGCCGTTCCTCCTCTATTTCCATTCCCCATACTTAGTTGGCTTCCCAATTCATCATTTTTATTATCTGAGACAAGATCTTGCTCTGTCACTCAGGCTGGAGTGCAGTGGCATGATCACAGCTCACTGCAGCCTCGGCCTCCCTGGGCTCAGGTGATCTTCCCATTTCAGCCTCCTGAGTAGCTGGGACTACAGGCATGCACCACGATGCCCAGTTATTTATTTATTTTTTTGTACTTTTTGTAGAGAGGGAGCTTCACCATGTTGCCCAGTCTGGTCTCAAACTCCCAGACTCAAGTGATCTGCCCACCTTAGCCTCCCAAAATGGTAGGATTACAGGCATGAGGCCCCTGCCCTAATTATTATTTTATTCATCAAATATTTATAGAGTTCCTACTATGTGCTATGTCCTGTGTTAGGCCCTGGGTCATTGCAGAGGCTCTTGGCACATGTGGGACTATGGTCAAAAGTCATCATTAGAATGAAATATATTTATTGTAATGTATAGATGCTGAATAAATGAATGAGTCAGGAGACACCATGTGCTAGCTCTGACTCCAACACTGGTGCCTTGGGTCTCCTTTGCCATTCTCTGTAAATGAAGCTTCCAGGCTGATATGTAATGCAAAGACTTAGATTAAGACATAGAATCTTCAAATTTTAGAACTAGAAAAGACTTTGGCAGGCAAGTGATGTGAAATTTTAGAGGGAAAGTGATCCCTTTGAAAATCAAATGAGATATGGACTCCTTTATCTAAATACACAAAACGCTGTGCATACAAATGCTGGGGATTCCTAGAATATTTGAAGCCTATTTGTGGACTTCCTAGCAATCCATATGCCAAGAACCTCACATCTGGGCTAACCTCCCATTATTTTGGGTGAGAAATCTGAGACTCAGAGGAGGGAAGAGAAGTCTTACATCTCACAGCAAGTCAGTAGCAAAGTCCATGCTTGAGATCTGGTCCCGTGCTCTCCCGCCACAGACCCCTGACTTACAGGAAGCACATGTAATATGAGGAAACCAGTGCTGGCTCCCAGGAACACAGAACTTCAGGATGTCACATGCTGATATTTATTTTGTGTGCATATCTCTCAGGGACAGACAGAGTGGTTCAGACAGCCAACTCTGTCTCCAGTGTGAGGCTATATAGCACCTCTGGATGCTTCCTAAAATTGGGCAGTTGGAACTCTCCGGAGATGGATTGGCAGAGCTGGTGAGTCAAGGGTGGAGGGAAGCGGGAAGCAGAGGAGAGTCTGGTGGTCTGGGTACTCAACAGCGAGGCCTCAAGGACAGTCAGCTTCCCTCTGTCCACTGGCTGGTCCCCGGAGTTCAGGGGGCTTTTCTGCCACGGGATAGTGGTGCACAGTAAGGCAGAGCCTGGTCTCTGGCTATCATGGAAAGAACTAACTTAGCATAGTGCCTGAGAGCAGGGGCACTGGTGCCTCACTGCCAGGGTTTAGAGTCATGTTGTTCTACTTCCTTGCTGTGCCACCTTGGGCCTCTAGCTAACCTCTCTTCCTGATCTGTAAAGTGGGGTCCGTGATGCCATTACACTATAAGCTTGTGAGAATTACATAAGTTCGTTTTTGCAAAATGCATAGAACAGAGCCTGACATATAATACATGCCATACAAATGTATGATAATTCAGGGAATAAAATCCATACTTCTTCAGGCATTAGTTTTCCTCTGCTGGATTCTTCACAACAGGCCACTACACTTGAAAACAATGTTACATTTAAAAAAATCAACTTTATCAAATTATAAAGTATATGCAATCATATGTAATAATATGTACCTGTTGTAATTGTACATTCAGACAAATTAGTTTTGGTAAATGTATGTATTTATGTAACCACCACCGCAATCAGGATACAGAATGTTTTCATCACCCCCAAAGCTTATTTCCTGTCCCTTATCTCAGTCAATCCACCCTTATCCGTAGCTCCAGGTGATCATGACATTTGCCACCAAAGGTTACGGTGGCATATCTCTATCGATGTGCATTTGCTGGGCTGCCAAAATATATGGATGTCTCCCAATATATGTATTCAGTTGTTATATAATATATATATATATGCCCTGCTATCAGTCTGTATCATACTCACTAGGAAAGCTTACTTCATGGCTTTTTTTTTTCAGATAAAAATAAATACGAGAAAATTATTAAGCAAATGGTTAAGATGAGAACCGTTGGGGGACTGGTGTAAAGGGAACACGAGAGTTCTTTGTACAGTTCTTGAAAGTTTTCTGTAAGATTAACATTGTACCAAAAGGAAAACTTACAGCAAATTGACCTAAGCAGCAGCCAGTAGAGCTATTGTTGGGCACTTTGCACACTGTCCTTTCTCAGAACCCCCTGGAAAGTTTCTGAACCCTGCCGAAGCCCAGGCCTCGTCCCATCTCACAAGAATCAGAAGCTCCAGTGGTGGAGCTTTGGGCATCCACTTGGCTCACAGTGATGGAGTCAGGGTTCCTCAGGGCCATGGGCCTTGGCGGGAGAGGACTCCTTTCATCTGGCTGAGTCCACACTGGCCTTCAGAGGAAAATCCGCCAGGCTTGAGTTTGGCTAGAGAAGAACTGGCTCAAGTCGTGGGGCAGATGTGTTTGTGAACATGCTTTGTATCTGTAAAGCACTGTATATGTCTAAGGGCAAAAGCATCCCACTCTGGAAATGAGGTAGCTTAAAAGTGAATAAACGCATACACAGAATAGATGTAGAATATAAAGCGTCGGCTAATTATTAGATCACCTCCACTGCTGCAATTACTACTACTACTAACTGGCCATCCTGGTTTGCCTGGAACTGTCCTGATTTTAACACTGAAAGACTTGCATTCCAGGAAAACCCTCCATTCCAGATAAACTGGGATGGCTGGTCACCCCAGAGCCTGTTAATACCCTTTCAATTACCATGATAACTTTGACTACCACTGTATTAGTCAGCTCAGGCTGCCATTAAAAATACCATCGACTGGAGGGCCTAAACATCAGAAATTCATTTTCCCATAGTTCTGGAGACCAGGAAACTCAAGATCAAGGTTCTGGCTGATTCAGTTCCTGGTGGGAGCTCTCTTCCTTGTTGTAGATGGTGGCCTTCTTGCTGTGCCCTCACATGGCCTTTCCTCTTGCTCACAAAGGATAAAAGGACCCCTGGTATCCCCTCCTCTAGTAAGGCAGATCAGGGCCTCAGCCTTATGACCTCATTTAACTACAGCTCCTTCTGTAAAGGGCTTCTCTCCAGTCACATTGGGGGTTAGGGCTTCAACATGTGAATTTTGGGGGGACACATTCAGCCCACAACAACCACCACCCACTCTGCCCACCACCATTACAACCATAACTGTGTAGCCAGTCTCTGGGGCTCTCTGCTTGGCTGCACCTGCCCCTCTTGGGATAGCTCCCACCTTCATGAGCATTCCCTGCCTTTGCTCTCTTACCCTCTTCCTTGAGCTCTTAGCATGTTGCTGGCCCTGGGAATGTTGTATGTCTTTGAACATGCCTTCTCCAGGCTGCTTGCCCGGCCAAAGGAAAGCCAGGTACCTGGCATGACCAAGGAAAAGCCAGGCTTTCAAAGGAGCTGGATCTGCCTGTCCAGAAAAGGAATCCCCTAGAACCCTCTCTTACAGCTTCTCCCCATGAAATTACTCCCCAACCTACCCCTTCTCCTGGATTTGCCACAACAATGTCCATCTCAGCAGTGGGCAGCCCACTGGCTGCATGGGTGTGGGGGGCTCCTGAAAGTTAATGAGGTTCAGGCTGCTGGTCCTCATGGAGGTCACTGTCACCCCCAGTTATGTCCCGGAGCCCTGTGCTGGCCTCTTCCTGTCGCCACGACATCATTAGAAATGTTAATTATTAATTATCACTAAAAGCCCTTTTTGCTGCATTGCTGTTCTCAATTGCTCTCACTATCTCTCTTTCTCCCTTTTTCTTTCTGTAACTGGATCCTGGTTCCTGGGTCTTCTGTTTTTCTTTGGGTCCTTTTCTCTGCTTGCCTCTCACCTGCAGGCTGGGGAGCTGGGGTGTCCTGGGGCAAGGAGTAGCCAGGGATACACACCTGGACACATCCTTTTGCAGAGTCATTCTGACCAGAGTACCCATTTCCTTCTTTCAAAGCACTGGGGACTCAAGGGCATAGAAACTGTGCAGAATCTGGGTGAGAACTGGGTTCTAACGTTCTGAAGTATTTTTGGTGAAATCCAAATAACACCCATTCTTTCCACTCTCTCTCTATTTTCAGCTCAGGTGCTAAGACCCATTTTTATTGGCAGACAAGGAGAGCCACCCAAAGAGATGTCATTTGAAGGCATCCTGGAAGGGTCCGCCTACCAAAAATGTTCTCTTCGTCCTGTGATGGTGTCCTACTTCCACCTTAGGGAGGAGGCTTGCAGAGGGGAAGAGCGCTGGAAGAGTCAGGTGGTGACTCAAGGCCCAGAGTTGTCACTATTTTCTGTGAGACCTTAGATCACTTCTTTTCATCTCAGACTACATAGTTCAGCGAAATAACATGGTCTGGGGGTCGGGAGACCTGGGTTTGAATCCTTGCTCTGCCACACCTACTGTGCAGACTTGGACAAGTTAGACAACCTCTCTGAGCCTCATCACTTAAAACATGGCAATAATCTTTCCCTCTTTGGGATATTGGAGAATTTAATGAGATCTTATCTCTGGCTCCAAGCATGATACATTGTAGGTGCTTAATAAATGTTCATATCTTATCCATAAAAAAGAGATGAAAACTCCTGCCCTTTGTATGTAACAGAGCTGAGGGGGTTGAATTTCTGAACAATTGCTATGTGCCAGCCACTATTTTAAATACTTTATACATATTAACTCATTTAACTCCCATAACAACTTTACGATGGAGACATTATTATTATCATTACTATTTATGAAGGAGGAGAATCAGATAAAGAAAAGTTAAATAACATGACTGAGGCCACGGGCTAGTAAGTAGGAAAGGTAGGACATTTTTAGGGTCTTTTAGGGTCCAGAACTGTCTTGTCCAATAATGTGGCTCTTTCCCAGATATGGTTATTGACCCCTTGAAATGTGGCTGAATTGGGATATGCTTTAAGTGCAAATTATACATCCAGTTTCAAAGACTTATTTCAAAAAGAAAGAGAGAATATAAAATAGCTCAGTAATAACTTTTATATTGACTGCATGTTAAATAGGTAATATTTTGGATATGTAGTGAGTTAGATAAAATATATTATTAAAATTAACTTCACCTGTTTCTTTGTCTGATTTTTTAGCATGGCTACTAGAAAATTTAAAATGACAGGTGGCTTGTATTATCTTTTCTTTGGGCCACAAGGCCCAGAGCCCCCACTCATAGCTACCTACTATACTGTGGCCAGCAGTGAGGATGTGTAGATACTGAAGTGCTAGGTTATATGAGAGTAAAGTCACCACCAGCTCCTAAATGGGGGTTCTTGGGGTTTTGTAAAGTCACCACCAGCTCCTAAATGGGGGTTCTTGGGGTTTTGTCAATATCAGGGGTTCTCTTCCTAAAGTGTAGACACCTCTGAGAGAATGATATTCCAAGCCATCTCTAGACCAGTCTAGGAAGAGCTTCACAAAGACTAAGTCTTTGACCTTGAGTCTTTACTCACCTTCCTGCTGCCCAAACTTGGAAGAGGCAGTGAAAGGAAAGAGAGTTTGTCCAAGACACATTTTTGCTTCTCAGTTCTGACCCTGGGTAGGATGAGGGCTCACATTTAGTAGAACCGACATCCCGACCAGCTGCTCAGAGATCCCCACGGTGGGAGAGGGAGGCAAGCTCTCAGCCTGGGACTGGCTTTCCTCAGGATAGTGTGATCTGCTCTGCCCAAGGGTTCTCTGGTAGATTCCTGTGTGAGTGTGCCTTCAATAACAGGGAGCTCAATGCCCCTGTCTGCCCCACCGCTGGACAGTTCTACTTTTTAGAAAACTCTTCTTTTTATTGAACCACCCTTTATAGAATGCTTAGGTTCTAAAAATAACTCTGAGTTCTATTTTCTGGAACCGTGCTTTTTCAAAATTCTAGAAAAAAATGGCAAGGAGCTTAGTACTCCCTAAGACCTGCTGAATTATAATTTCCTAGAGTGAAAGTCTAGGAATTTGCATCTTTCCCTCTCTCAGCCTGTTTCTCTCTCTCTCTCTCTCTCTCTCTCTCTCTCTCTTTCACACACACACACACCACACACACACACACACACACAAAAGCAGGGGCTCTCAGTCTTGGTGTCACAGTGCCTAATACTGTGATCAGTTGTAACATGTGCTGCCAGTAATTTTTCCTATAATAAAGTGACTAAATTTTAAAATTATTTATCTCTTAAATTAACTTGCACAGACTCAGGATTATTCCTCTAGTAGTACTGCTTTTACTCACTTGCCTTCTGGGACACCTTCTTGATTAGAAGAGAAGGGTGTGGTGTTACTGCCATGATGAGCACTGTGCATACCCACATCTTATCACTGCCTAGGGATGTCAGCAATCAAGGAGGGATGGATGGGTCAGCAATTTACTAATATTGAGGCTGACTTTGTAACCAGCAATGTGCTAAGAACTTTATGTATATTATTTCATGTAACTCTCCCACTAATCCTTGGAGGGGGAACCAATATTGGCTTCATTTTCCAAGGAAGGAAACTGAGAAGAGAGGTTAGGTAACTTGCTTAAGCCAGCTGGGAAACAAACAAACGAAACAGAATAAGACCCTGATAGCTAAGTAGATCTGTCTATCTTGTTAGACCTTAGTTGTTCCATGACAATTAGAGATGGCTGGGAGATTTATATAATCCTTGTCCAGGGACCTTGATAAGGGAATGCTGCCATCTCTCCCTAAGAGGACCCCAGGGACATAAAACGGGACCAAGGTGAGGCAAAGGAACACATTATAATTCTGGGGACCGAGTGCAGGGTGCTGAGGAGCTGTTCTGGACCCCTTGGGGAGCTCTTACTTCAATGAGGACAGCCTAGAATCAAGGCCAGCTGAAAGGGCTGCTCTGCTGACATCCACGCCAAAGTGTCTAGCCAATTATTGGCTTTTAACATTTCAATGTGAGGAAAGGCCACACTTACCAGAAAGAAGTAGATGAAAGCACCAAAGACCAAGAGAATGCTATATGTGTGCTGTGTAGATTTACTTATCCCCACCCCAGTCAGGCTCTGCCCTTCCTAGGATGCCAGATGGGGTGGCAGGCAGAGAAGCTGTGACATTTTCTCAGCCACCAGGCCCCTGCTGGAGACCACCAAGTCTCCACAACTAATGTGACTTTGTTGTGACAATGACACATTACTGTAAGTTCTTTACTTTCCTGCAACTATGCTGTGGCAGGGGTGTCTAAAATCAGGAGTCTGTCATGGGAATGTGTTGAGTATGTGAACATTATCTGTCACATGGATTCCAGTGAATAAATGTGTTTGGGAATGGCTGGTCTAGAGGAATCCTCTGAGGAAGTCCACTCTAGTTCCCACACAACAGCTCTTCACATGTTTGCAGAAGCACTCGTATTCCCCTGAATTGCGTCCCCCTGGACCCAAGTTTCCCAGCCCCCCACACTTTCTATGGGCATGGCTTTCAGCTCCTGCATCATCTGGCTGCCATTCTCAGAACATGCTCCAATTTCTCAATATCCTTCTTATCCTATAATGCCCAGGGTTGAGCATGGTGTTCCAGACAGGACTAACCAGTTTTGAGCACACCGAGGCCATGCTGTAGTCTAGACCAGAGATATTTGCTTCTCTAAATTGTGGGCCAAGATTGTGTTCGCTTTATGTATCATGTATCAACCACATAACACAGTTGGACCAAGCTGAGCTAGTGGCCAACTTACAGAATAACAAACAAATAGGTCATTTTCACATGGACTGCTGCCAAACCAGGCCTACCCCATCCGGTACTTGTGCAATTAATTTTTAACCTAAATGTAAGACTTTGCATTTCTCTTTGTTTCATTCCATCATGTTGGTTTTAGCCCTGTGTTCCTTCCTGTTGAGGTCATTTCTTATTTCCATTCTGTCATCTGTAGTGGTAACTATACTTCCCAGCTTCGCGTCGGCTGCAGACTTGATTAGAACACCTTGTACGTCGTCTTCTGAGTCACAGGTAACAGTGCCAATGAGGTCAGCACCAAGGACAGAGCTCGATGGCATGCCCCTACAAACCTCTTTTGGGTTGATAGAAAAACTAATCAACATGCTTTGACTGTGGTGCTCATCCAGCTATGACTCCACTTCCTGTCCTCTGACCCAATTCTCATTTCCCCATCATGTTCTCAAGGGCACCAGGTAAAGCATTTGTCAAATGCCATGGCTGGAATCAAGATACATTGGGTCCATATCACTGCTTTGATCTTCTGCGTGAATGAATTGCTGCTGACATGCAATGGGCAAAATATTTACCTGGCTGGAGGGGGGGGAACGGAGAAAAAAAATAAATGTGTAAATGACTGAGAAGATAGGGATTCATTATGAAAATAGAAACTCATTTAAAGTTGAAGGATTGGTACATAAACCTGTCCTAGAAAGTATCATTTTACTTCCCCAAATATGCATATTGTTTTCTTATAATAGCCTATCATGTGTTGTGATTATTGCATACATTTTTATCTCCCCCATGAACCTTTAAATCTTTTCTCTTTTTTCTTAAACCAGCTCTATATCTCTTGTTACCAAACGTTTTTAAAAATACCATCCTTAAGTCAAAGACTGCATCTTAATAATTGAATAAGAATATATGAAAAGTATCCAGTCCAGAGCTTGGACCAATGTAGGAGTCTAAAAAGTATTAGTTTCCTTTGTGTGCTCACAGCATTGCTCAGGGCCTTATACTCAGCACGTGCTCAGTAAATGGGTGAATGGATGCACATGTGCTTGAAGGACCGCAGTGGATGTGGACATCTCATATCTCCTTGGCATTCAGACTGAAATAGTAAAGGCATGGGAATGATTACATGAGGAGACCTGGTACATGGATTTATAGTTGAACTGAGTTCAATCAGTTTATGTCTGATTCATGTCAACCAAACCAACTTCACAAGAGGTCAATTGTCAAACCAGAATACGACGTATTCATTTGCTCTGAGAACTATTGTCTGACCGTAACTCAAGGGGAGATAGCGCACATCTGGCTGGAGGATGTAGATCAATTGAATAGGTGTTGGGAGAGGGACAGGGGATCCCAGAGAGGGCAAGAGCAGGATCAGAGATGACTCCAAAGAACATTTGATTGAGAGGCCAAGGCTCCAAATGAAATAAAGTTCTGTTGGTCTTAGGTCCAACAAGTGGGCATGGGATCGAAGTGGGAGACAATCCAAGAAAGCAGGTGCCAAGTAAGTGCTAGAAAAAGCAAGGAGCGAAAGTGCACATGCTCTGAGATGGACCAGGACTTTTATTGCAAATGTGGCTGATATGCCCAGATCTTGCTCTTATTGTTGCCCAGATCAGCTGCATGCGGCCTGGGGTGGTTTGGCTAGGTTGGAAGACCTGGATCTGGGTAGGCTGTTATGACAGTTAGATGCATCTAAATACACATTTCCCCTGCTCATGTGTTGGAGAAATGCCGATTCATTTGCATTATCCAAATTCTCATTTTAAACAGAATCCTTTCCTTTGTTAACTGATCAGCCTGTTATTACAAAAATACTTTTTTTATATTCCAAGCCAGGATGGGCTTTGCACTAAAGCAGTACTGGGTTCAAATCTCAGGTCTGATACTTGTGACTGTTTGATCTTGGGGAAGTTACTTAGCTTTTCCAAGCCTTAGTTTCCCCACCTGCAGACTGGAAGTAATAATTTCTACCTCATGGTACTGCCAGGAAATTAGATTTAACATATCTAAAATGCTTAGCAGGTAGTTGTCATAAACTGTAGCCATCTTTATTAACTGTGTGACTTTGGACAAAAGTCACTTAACTCCTCTGAGCCTCATTTCATCATGAACAGAATGGCTATAAGAATTGTGAGGATATGGGATGGAAAACATTTTGCAAAGTATGAAGTACTCAATAAACATAAAAAATTATTATTACTTACAGGTTGCTTAGATAGCGTAGGAAAGTCTCGCTATTTCATATACTCACCAAGTCCAAAGATGTGCCCTGAGTCAGAGATCCAGGGACAGCCTTCACAGAGCTCTGTGATGCTTTCAAAACTGTTTGCAAAGTGTTGTGAATATTCACACACAACATGTTCTCCTGGTGAGAGAATTTATAGCTTTAATTCTATTTTCAAAGGGGTCCATCTTCCCTAAAAGGTCAGGAAACATGGCCCTGGGATAATGAAAATATAGGAAAGCTATAGTTTTCCAATATTGTTGTTAAATCTGGGTATGGGAAGTCCCTCAGAATGAATAGTCAGTACTGTGACCATCTGGGACAATTCCACATCTGGGTTCATTTCCCTTGGGTCTTTCTCTAGCACGCAGGAATTCAAGGTCCTACCCTGTTGAGCTGCTTGTTTCTGAAGCAGTGTACATGAGCCTGAACTAGCTATTCATTCACTGTTAATAGTTCTGCCCATTTGCAAAGGCCTTTCATGCCATTCCTGAGTAATTGCAAATGAGCCTGTGAGTTCATTTAGAATTATGACCCTTACTTTGTCAACAGTGAAAAGGGTTCAGCAATGCTTGGGACAGTGGCCAGCAGAGTTTATGTGCAGAGCAGAATTAGCACGTGGGCAGTCAGGACAAGAGCTGGAGGATCTGAGTTAGAGACCAAGTTCTTTTTCCCCTACCCAACCCCCAGCCATGTGATTAATAGAACAGGCTAATTCGAGGACTCTTGTTTGCCACTGCGGGGTATTGGTGAGGAGGCTGGGGGCAGTTAGGGGTCCCTTGTCAGATGATAGTATCTGATCCTGGTCACCTCACTTCTTCACTCACCCCTGAGGATAATGAAGTGAAGAATGGTCCAGCAGCAGACGATGCCATTATCTCTTCCCCATCTTCACTTCTCCACGAAGCAGTCACACATGGATTACTCCCCATGCTTAAGGAGCCTTGGGGAGGAGGCTTAGACCAGCTTCACTCTAGGCATTAGGACAAGCTCCCTCTCTTGCTGTCTCATCCTTCATTTGATGTGGGGTGACCTTGTATCCCATAGGAGCATCATGTTCTTACACCTGAGTTTGGATGTTAAGAAGAATAGATGGTTTCCTTTTGTGCAAAGAAGGAGTATTCCTGCACAGTCCAGCATACTGGGATATAAGTTCAAACCCCAGCTAGTCATGGCAATTATAGCTAACATTTATATAGTAATGTAGCATGGTGCCAAGTGTTTTGCCAGCATTAAATGCATTTAATTCTCCCAAACAACCTATCAAATAAATACTATTAAAACTCCTTCCTAAGAGAGAAGATAATTGAGGCATGAGAAGAGGAAGCAAACGACTTGCCCAAAGTCACACAGTGAGTACTGGTAGTGTCAGGATTCAAACCCAGTTGGTTCAGTAAATCCACAGGCTTAATCACTACACATATTGCCTCTGTAAGAGGAAATCACCATTTCCTTGGCCCTGCCACATTTCTGCACATATCTATGCCAGGGTCTTGCTAGGAAGGGAGGTTCCTGGGCCGAGGCAGAATTTATGTATTGCTAGTTTGAATGGTAAATGTGGCCCGTTTCCTCATTTGTAAAGCAGGGACTATTCATACGCTACTTTCTTACAGAATTATTGTGTAGATCAAATGAGCCCTTGGGTGTGAAGGCCTTGTAAACACTGAGTATTGCCCAATACGAAGCATCACCATTATTATGACTGGTTGAGCAGCTCTAAGAGTCTCAGCTGCTTGGGGTGATATACAGCCTACGACTCTGCTAGAGCTGTGATTAGAGACCTCTTCACCTGCTTTTCCAAGGCCCAGATCCCCTTCATTCCTAGTTTTCCCTGAGAATAGTCAAGAGAAGGGACCAGGCATGGTGACTCACACCTGTAATCCCAGCAGATTGGGAGGCCGAGGTGGGTGGATCATGAGGTCAGGAGTTCGAGACCAGCCTGGCCAACGTGGTGAAACCCCATCTCTACTGAAAATACAAAAATTAGCCAGCACGGTGGTATGTGCCTGTAATACCAGCTAATCAGGAGGCTGAGGCAGGGGAATCACTTGAACCTGGGAGGTGGAGGTTGCAGTGAGCCAAGATCACACTACTGCACTCCAGCCTGGGTGACAGAGCAAAACTTGGTCTCGAAAGAATAAAAAGAAGAGTCAACGGGCCGGGTGCGGTGGCTCAAGCCTGTAATCCCAGCACTTTGGGAGGCCGAGATGGGCGGATCACGAGGTCAGGAGATCGAAACCATCCTGGCTAATATGGTGAAACCCCGTCTCTACTAAAAAAATACAAAAAAAAAAAAAAAACTAGCCAGGCACGGTGGCGGGTGCCTGTAGTCCCAGCTACTCCGGAGGCTGAGGCAGGAGAATGGCGGGAACCCGGGAGGCGGAGCTTGCAGTGAGCTGAGATCGGGCCACTGCACTCCAGCCTGGGCGACAGAGTGAGACTCCATCTCAAAAAAAAAAAAAAAAAAAAGAAGAGTCAAGAGAAGGCATTTTGTCTTCCAGCCCAGAACATGACCCAAATCCCAGGAGGAAAAGATGTGCCAAGACACTGAGTTGTTTTGCCAACACATTTGCCCAGGGGCCCTGGACAGCTCCTAACACTGGCAATCAATCATCGCCGGCCTCTACTAGCCACTTGCTGCCGTTTCCCCATCTCTGTTTTCACTTGCCCTCTACCCCATCCTGCCACACAGTCGAAGTGTCTGTCGTAAATGGATGCTGCACTGCACTTATGAGAAGTCCAAAATCCAGATCCTGGGACACAGGGTACAAGAAAAAGGAGTGAAGAAGAAAGAAAATGGTTAGCCCTCCGATGTCGTGTTTCTAAGATTATCCCTTTCTGCCCGCCTCCCACTCTTTGGAGTGGCGGGTTCAACTGAGCATCTGCTTATTTGGCCAACAGCTCTAATGGAAGCACAAAAGAAAGCTCTGGCACTTGAGGAGGCCCAGCTTCCGCCAGGCATTTCACTCACTGAGGTGTGAGGCTTCTAGAGGGAGAAGGGGCTCCTAGTTGGTTGGATTTTAAAAGATGGAGAGGGGAAGTAGTTTCAGTGAAGAAGGGGTGTAGAGAAGAGGAAACTCATGGTGGGGCAGTAGTTCTAGGAGTTGGGTGAGCAGGGATTGGAAAAGGCCATGTTGAGATTGCTGGACTCACTGTTTGCTAGCTGGGGTTCCAAGCTGCAGAGAGATGTGGGGTATCCAGGCAGCAGAAAGAGGACTGATGGGAGCCTGCCTGGATTGAAAGATAGATCTGGAAGTGGGGCTATACTGGGTGGGTAGTCTGTGAGTTTCCCATTTTACAGATGGGAAAACTGAGACCCAAGTAAGTAAAATGGCTTGGCCAAGGTCACATGGGTAGCGGCAGAGCTAAAACTAGAACTTGATTTCAAGTCAGGCTTGGAATAACTAGGAATTTGGATGCTTATTGATTGTGTGGCCTTGGACAGCTTCCTTAATGCTCAGAGCCTCAATTTTCCGCATAAGTATATTGGAGATGATAATATTTACCCTGTAGAGATGTTTTGAGGACTGAATGAGCACTGGGTGATGCTCCATCTGTGTCCTTTCCACCACGTTCATCAGTCTTCCAGGCTGGGCAGCCTTACCATGCAAGGGATCCAGAAACGCAAAATATTCATAATCTGGGTTGTTTTGAGGGCGGATTTTGTCAAGCATTTGGGTAGCAGAGCCTATCCAGTGAACAGAAAACACGGATGGGTCAGAGAAGCAGGAAAGGAATATGGACCTTTCCCCATTGCTGGTGCACTTTGCTCTCCCGTTTTAGTGTCTCCTTCTCACTGTCTTGATGACTTTCCTTCCCACATCTCCTCCCATGACCACTCTTACTTAGCCATAAATAAAAGTACATTCACCATGACTTTCTGTTTTTAATGAATAATATACTATAGCCTCTGATCTGAATTTTAAAATTAGCCACCCCCTTCATCAATTTATTCAATACTCATTCATTCAACAAGTATTTATTGAGCATCTGCTATGTGCCAGTCATTGTGCCAGGAGTTGGGGATATAGCAGTGAACAGAGCAGTCTAAATTCCCTGTCCATGTGGAACTTATCCTCTAGTGGGATAATTACCCGCCTCCACCCACATCCCTCACTGAATATATTTAGTTTCTATTTTTATTGCTTTCTTCCTTGGCTGGTGTGTGTGTGCACGCGCGCATGTGTGTATCAGTGGTCCTCCACATAGAGTCATCCCTACCATGACTCAAATCTATTGTCTGGTGTAGTAAGACTTGGTTGACACTCAAAAGAAAGCAGAATAAGTGGCAAAGCCAATGACTCTCCTCCCCAGGTCCCAGACTGACCATGCTGTTTTCCAGGACTTGATCATTTCCGTTTAGATAAAGAGTGGTGGCAATCAGCTGTCTACCTGGCCCTCTCCTCTCTTGTTCTATGGAGTCACTGGAGGCAGGGCCATGTGTGCTCTCTGGGGAATAGGGTTGGGTATACAGTAGGGGCTGAAAAAGATTAGTTGAATAAATATGTGTAAATGGATAAATTGACAATCAGAACCTCTTGGTACTGTTTGGGTGAGGGCAGGACCAGGTAGTCTGGTGGTGTGCTTTGATCTGGGAGGTCTGGCCATGGCAGAGCTTATGCTAGAGCAGATCTAATCCTGAGCCCTCACATGAGGGGACAAAGCATGGCCCTTTTCTTCTTACTGGGTCTCTTCTTCCCAGAAGCCTATTTGTTAGCCTCCTCTGCAGCTGCTGGGAGTGTCTGTGAGTGAGGGAAGGTCCTGCTAAACCCAGAAATGCCTTCTCAAGAGCAGGGACAGACCAGAGAAAGGAAAGCTGGCTGTTGCTTGCACAGTAAGTGCCTATAATCTGCTCAGGGAGGTGAACCTGGGGCCTTATCCCTCTGAGCAAGAGATTAAAGGTCTGAACTTGTGATTGCTGCTCGGCTGGAGATCTCTGCCATACACCAACAGGGAGCCCCAAGAGCACAGCTGCCGCTGGAGGAAGTCAGCGTGGGGACCGCCAGTGGCAGGCTGTTGAAAACAAATGGGGCAAAGAAACGATTCCGATGCTATCGATTGGAGCTGATGTTTGCAGAACAGCCGGAAATGACTTACTTGACTTCAAAACCAATAGGGAAACTGAAGTCAGTGAGACTAGGACAGACCTTGCTAAGCCCTGCAAAGGGTTTCCATGTCCCCTGCCCTTCTGCCCCCCTCCCAGAAATACCAATTACACATTAGCCCAGCCATCTCAACACCATTGAAACCCCGGTCTGGGGGATGGGATAGGTACTCCCAGCCGCCCCTGCTTCTCCCTCCCCACTCCTTACCTTGGATGGCCTCCAGCGTTAATGGCTTCCTCAGTCTCCCACCGGGCTGGCTGCTGCTGCCACCACCATCTGATCTCAATTCCCCCTTGCAGCTGTCGTCAAGGTCTCCACTGTGTGTCAGGATGTGCATGAACGCCTTCACCCCCTTGGGTTAGTGGAGACACACTGCAGCTTTTGTTGTTGTTGTCGCTTACTTAAAAGGAACTCCACTAGTCAATTATAAAAACAAATCAGGAAAACAAAGTATGAAACCCTAGAAATTGATGCATTTGCAGAGCAGGGATTCTTCTATCCGAGATAACTCAAGATTAGCTCAGTGAGCAGGGCCTACTAGAAACCTAGGCTCTTATACGTAAGCCTTGTGAAATGATTATTCAGCAATAAAAAGGAAGACACATTTTTTAAAAAGTAGCCCTTTTTAAAGGGCTCTTAATTCTCTCTCTCTCTCTCTTTCTTTCTTTCTCCCTTTCTCTCTTTCTTTCTTTTTCTTTCTCTCCTTCCTTCCTTCCTCTCTTTCTTTCTTTTCTTTTTTCTTTCTCTCCTTCCTTCCTTCTTTCCTCCCTCTTTCTTCCCTTCCTTCCTTCTTTCCTCCCTCTCTTTCCTTCCTTCCTTCCTTTCTTCCTCCCTCCTTCCCTCCCTCTTTCTCTCTCTTTCTTTCTTCATCTCTTTCTTTCTTTTCTTTCTTTCTCTCTCTTTCTCTTTTTCTTTCTTTCTCTCTCTTTCTCTTTTTCTTTCTTTCTCTCTCCTTCCTTCCTCTTTCTTTCTTTCTTTGTCTTTCTTTTCTTTCTTTCTCTCCTTCCTTCCTTCTTTCCTCCCTCTTTCCTTCTTTCCTTCCTTCCTTCCTCCCTCCCTCCTTCCCTCTCTCTCTCCCTTTCCTTCCTTCTATCTTTCTTTCTTTCTTTCTCTCTCTCTCTTTCTTTCTTTCTTCCTTCCTTCCTTCTTTCCTTCCTTCCTTTCTCCCTCCCTCCCTCCCTCCTCTTTCTTTCTTTCTCTCTCTCTCTTTCTCTCTCTCTCTCTCTCTCTTTATCTCTCTCTCTTTCTCTCTTTCTTTCGCCTCCACTCTGTGTTAGCCTGGGTCTACCAAGAAGCAGATGCCAAGATGGGATTAAAGGAGCGTGGATTTTACTAGGGGAAATACCTATGAGAGAGAAAATGGGGAGGGAACTATAAAAGGCTGGAAGAAGTAATGCAAGTCCCATCTCGAGTGAAGAAGAGGAAGAAAACAGGTCCAGTAGGGGCATGCTTGGCCGCCTTGCAGTCTGAGGAAGGCTCAGCAAGGCGATTGTAGAGTCCTCAAGCCAAAGCTGGCTATCAGAGGAGTCCGATGTCTCCAAGGAAGGGGCCTGCTTTCGTATCCCTGTTGTGCTTAGTCTTCTGGAAGGAACAGAACCTAGGAAGTATGGCTTCGGCGAAAACTAGGTGATGGATTTCAGAGTCCAGCACTGAGAGTGTTGGTCAGTTCTGCTCCCTGCAGTTGGAGGTCTGCCAGGCACATTCATAACCCTGTCTGCATTGGGAAGACTGAAACCAATCCACAGACGAATTCTACCCTTTGTCAATGGACTCTGACTCTTTATCTGGTCTTCTTCTAGATAGCCACATGACTTACTTCCACCATCCCCTTTTCCACACAGTCTCCCCTGGCTACTCCTATAATCCCAGCACTTTGGGAGGCCAGGGTGGGCAGATCACACGGGGTCAGGAGTTCAAGACCAGCCTGGCCAACATAGTGAAATTCTATCTCTACTAAAAATACAAAAAAATTAGCCGGGTGTGGTCATGCATGCCTGTAATCCCAGCTACTCGGGAGGCTGAGGCATGAGAATCACTTGAACCTGGGAGGCAGAGGTTGCAGTGAGTGGAGATCATGCGACTGCATTCCAGCATGGGCGATAGAACAAGACTCCATCTCAAAAAAAAGAAAAAGAAAAAAAAAAACAAAACTATGGTTTTCTGTCCAATGAAACATACATGCCTCCTTCCCTGTGTATATTTGCCCCAACTCTTATCACTATCTAACCTACCATATGTTTTTATTTATTGTGTTTATTGTCTCTCTTTCCTACTAAGGTAGCATTCCATGAGGGCAGGGATTTTTGTCTATCCTGGTCAATGTTGTATTCCCAAAGCCAAACAATGCCTGGCACGTGATAGCTATTTGTTGAATGAATAAAGAGTGGCTCTTGTTCAGGGTAATCTTTGGGCTCAGTGTCTCCAGCAGCTATGTGGACCTCAGGAAAAGGGCTCCCTTCTTTAGAGCTTGAGAAATTCACACCCCCTTCCAGGAGCTATAGAGTAGGTGCTATGGTGCAAGGATTAATAGCATAGGATTTGGCATTAGACAGACTCAAGAACTGGTTCCAGCTCCATCACTTACAAGTTGTGTGACCTTAAGTGAAGCACTTAACCTCTCTGTGCCAGGGCTCCCTCATCGGTGAAATGAGGACAAAAAATCTACCACTCAGAATGGTTTTAAGGTTGAGAGGCTTCTGATTACCCCAAGTAAGCCTTATTGAAGACTTTTCCTTACTTAAGAATCAGCACTCACTAATTGTTTATTGACAAACAATTTTTTCAATTGAGAGAGAACTTCAGCTCTGCCTACTTCCCAGGGTCCTCTGGGGCTTCTCCTATGCTTCCTCAGTACCAGTCATTCCCCCTGCCCAAATAGCAGTAAGGTTTTGGAATTCCTTAACTCTAGGTCTCCATCATAATGATAACTATCATTTTTCTGTGGAATAATTGCTTTGCATACACTGTTATACAACTTAAATAATTAGAGCTATATGATGATGGGGACTGTGTATCTGGTCCCCTGCTATGCCCCCAGGGTCTGATGCTAAGTAGGTACTCAGTCAACATTGTGAAGTCATCACAGCCAACTGGAAGGTTGGTATCATTCCTATTTTACAGATGTGGAGACTGAGACTTGCCCATAGTCACAGATTAAATAAGTGGTAGAGCCAAGACTGAAACCCAGACCTGTCTGATCCCCAAACCTGAGAGTTTTCTATTCTAGGAAGCTTCCTGAGGAAGGTGGCTCTTTCACATTATCCTCATGCAAAAGGAGAGCCCAGGTGCAGGCACAAACTCATGGTGATCTCAGGACTCATCTGGTACCCTGGTTATAGAAAGTATCAGGGTATTCAGATTCAGTGGTGGGAAGGGAGTATGGCTTCACAAACATTGTGTCTTTAGCCCATTGACTTTTATTGCCAGTACGTTCTTTTCCAGATTGGGTGAATCATCCTTGGCTGGCAGGTAGACCTCTTTTAATTTTTTTTAGCTGCTCCTGAATTCTTGACAATGTTGAGTCATTCCTTGGCAGGGCATTGCCAATGTTGTGGCAATTGGGACAATTGGTGTAAGCCAAATGGCTTAGTTTTCTAACCTATAGGTTTTCTTTAAACACAGCACAGAGTTTAACTCTGTTCTAGGGAGTGTTTGAAAGAGCAGTGGCAGTTCTTTAATCCTTGCAGAATGCTTTCAAAATCTCAAGGTGGGTGGAGGTAGGTGGAAGACAGAGGGGGTATATTTGTAAACTGCAAAGAATGTCTTTTAACAATCCAAGCTGGGCTGTTTGTGCTTGAAATAAGACTCAGGCATGCACACAAATACACAAACACCCTGTGATGAAAAAACCTCAGTCTTTATTGTACAAACAGCTGTGTTTGCCTTTAAATGATGCAATTAAAATAATGTTAAGGATAAGTAGAGTGTGGCCTCAGCTAGGGTCCTATTTGAGAATCAGAAGAAGAGCTGCTGATGGGGCATCGTTTTTGAGAGGCACCTCAAAGGCTGTTCTTTCTCAAAAATCTCCCACCCTAATTCTGCTCAGGGGGCTGTGACTTTTCACCATTGGTCACTAGTAGAAGATATAACATTGGGCCTTTTATCGGGGGTACACATAGGTGATGAGTAAGTGGTAGCATATTAATGCACTCGTGCGCAATGACACTCAGTCATTTTAGGTGTCAAATTAGCCAGCTGATGCCCTGGGAAAGCTTGGGGAATACAGGTGATAAGCTACGGTTTGGTTGTGGAGCGATGTCTTGTTGTTTTTGTCCACCCAGCATATTTTTTCTTTTTTTGAGACAGAGTTTCACTCTTGTTGCCCAGGCTGGAGTGCAATGGCACAATCTCACCTCACTGCAACTTCTGCCTCCCAGGTTCAAGCAATTCTCTTGCCTCAGCCTCCTGAGTAGCTGGGATTATAGGCACCCACCACCACGCCAGGCTAGTTTTTTATATTTTTAGTAGAGAAGGGGTTTCACCATATTGGCCAGGGTGGTCTTGAACTCATGACCTTAGGTGATCTGCCCGCCTCAGCTTCCCAAAGTGCTGGGATTACAAGCTTGAACCACTGCACTGGGCAGCATATTTTTTTTCTAGACATAGGATCTTGATTTTAATTTAGGGAACCGTCCATCATCTAAGCTTAGTCCATGGAGTTTCAGTGGGCATGTGACCCCGGCTTAGCCAGTCAGAGCTCTGCATTCTCTTGGGCACTGTAATTGGATCAAGAATAGGCATATTACCTGATCCAAGCCAATAGGAGGCCTTATCTAGAATTGTGCTGGCGCCATTGGGACAGTGCTGTATTCCTGCAGGTTGCTAAGCTGGTGGAATGTAAGGCTGGAACACCTGGGTGGGAGTGAAGGACATAACGAAGCAAGAGTCTGCCTGAGAGTAAAGCCAAGGCAGAGAAAAGGGGACTGGAAAGAGGAGAGGGACACGGTCCTTAGGACATTAGAAGCCCTGGATCTTGTCATGCCTAAAAACATTTACTTTTCAACTTTTAAGTTATATGATATAATGAACTAATAACTTCATCTCTCTTAACACCCTCTCTTTTCTTTTTTACCTAAGCTTGTCACCTGAAACTGAATCTTGATTGATACATTTTACTTATTTGCTGCTTTCTCTCTCCCACCAGATTGTAAGCTTCCTAAAAGCAGATATTTTTGTCTTATTTGTCTGTATATACTTAGTATCTAGCATAGTACTGTAGCAGACAAAGAGAAAAGATGCCAAGACTGTTCACTTTAAGCAAGCTGGTCTTGAACAACAAGATGGCCTATTCTGCTTCCCTAGTGCAGAAGCAAACTGAAGAGATATGCATCTTTTCAGAGCGGTTGTGCAAAGGACTTGAGGGGAAAAGATCAGGATGGACTATATGGAAGAGGGTGGTGCTTGATCCAGGGAAAGAGACCCACAGTGATTATCAACAAAGAGTGGGTGAGTGCTGATATCAGTACCCGGAGATCAGATGCAGAACTAAATGAGGGTTGGAAAACCAGAAAAAGCAAGAATGCATGCCCAGAGGTCAAAACTAGCAAATGGGAGGCAACTGGATGGATTTTGGAGACAGAAGTCATTATCTTCAGCTTAGCATTTGATAGAGAGGTCAAGCCCATTCAAAGGGAGATATCTTAGTTCATTTTATGTTGCTATGACAGAATATCACAGACTAGGCAATTTAAAAAGAACAGAAATTTACTTGGCTCATAGGTTTGGATGCTAGGAAGTCCAAGAGCATGTCATTGGTATCTGGTGAGAGCCTTCTTGCTGTGTCATCCCATGGCAGAAGACAAGACGGCATGAGAGAGTAGAGAGAAGTGCTTTTGTGATGAACCCACTCTCACAATAACTCATCCACTCCTGAAATGACGAGAGGCAGAGTCCTTATGACCTAACCACTTTTTATTAGGTTCCATCTCCCAATAGAGGGGATTTTCTGATACATGAACCTTAGGGCACACATGAAACCATAACGGGGGAAAGACAAGATGAGGAGGGATGAAAATTTGGGGTGCCTTCCCAGGAGGCTGGACTCAGAATGTGTAACAGAGACAACATTCCCCATTTTCATCATTTTTCTAAAATCTTTAAATTTAGTAAGAAAACTTGTTGGTACCCTTCTTCCAACTCTGCCTTTTATGGAGGTGAATTAACTTGGTGAGAGAGATGAGTAGTGGGCTTTATAAGCATATCAGTATATCCTGGATTATCCCATAATTATACATGACCTCATGGAGCAGCCCTGCCCGGGTACCCTGTCTTCCAAAGTAAATCCAACTGTTTGAGTCATTGAGTCATTCCCATATACTGACCAGAAGAGACCACGTTCCATTTCAAACAAGCTCAGGACACCTAGTATTTAAAAACTTATGAGCCAGGAGCCACTTCTTCTTCCATCATTAAATTTATTGAATCTGTTTTGTAGTGTCTATATCTGGATATCTGGATGCTGTGCTCCTGTATAAAGGAAGGAGAAGGATGTCTCCAAGGCTGAAATAAGTTGAACATTTAATAAACCTGAGCCTTAAGTATTGCTGGGGGTGATGGAACAGGACTCAGCAATCAATAGTTGCTCTTTTTAAGGTTCCTAACTGCATCCCATAGGAAACTTGTTTAGTCTCCTTCCTTTTCCATCTTATGACTCCCCCCAGTCCTCACTCTGGCACCAATCAGGAGATTCATGGGAAAAGGTGAGTCAGCACAGCTTTTGCTCCCTACATGACTGAGTGAGAGAGTTTAATTGATAAGCCAGGTGATTTGGATCTAATCCTAACTCTTTAAGACTTTCATTCCTTGGCCTTGGGAAAGAGTCAGTCCTCTCTAAACTTCAGTGGCTTGTTGATTCTGTAACTCTGGGAATTGATGATACAGCAATCCCCTCGTGTGTGTGTGTGTGTGTGTGTGTGTGGTGTGTGTGTGTGTGTGTGTGTGTGTGTGTATGGAATGAAGTACTGTCCAGGGCTTGGAAGGCTGAGCACTTGGCCTCAGTGTCTGGGTCTTGCCTTGTGAGATATCTACAATCTCTTTGGGCTGACCCCCGCTTTCTATACATGTCCTCTCAGCCATACCTCCCAATAGATGCCTGGATTTTTTAGTTGGGAAATCTAAAGTTGGCAAACTTTAGAGGAGACCAAAATGTTGTGCCGCCAGAGACCAACAGGGATTTCAATAAATGAAACTTTAGCATTTAAAAGGTTCAAGTCCAATTCCCTCAGAAAAGTTACTGAAAATAAAGATTATTCACTTAAACACCCAAAGATAGCATTTACGAAAAAGGCACTTTGCAGAAAAATCAATCTTAATGCTGCCTTTCATAATTCCAAATCCCTATGTGCTGTTAAGAAGTGGCCCTTAACATTTCCTTGGGTCTCTGTTCACCAGGACCCTCCCCAGATAGACCTGTTTTTGCCTTGGGGCTTTCTCTTCTTTTTTCTAATAAAGTTATGAGAAAACTGGAGGATTGGCAGTGGGACAGCCACCCTGTGATGAGCACTGATATCAAGAAGGGTTCTTGTCATTTGGTTCCCATCTGGAAGTCATTACAAGGAAAGGAAAGGTAGTGATAGAAAGTCACAAGCTTCGGCTCAAATCCTTAACTTTGGGATTTTCTGACAAAACTCTTATGCTGAGAATGGTCTTTTAGAGTCCTTTGCTCACTACTCGTGCACAAGTGTCTGAGTTTCCAAGGGAAAAATAAGCAAAACCTTCATGCTGCCTTTGGATTAATTTTTTGTAGCTTAGAAGTTGGCACAATATCAAGTGATTAAGTGAAGGATGACATTCTTTTCTCACCTTAGATCAGTTTTGTTTTTCTCATGACAACCTGAAAATAGATATCTGAATTATCTCTGTTTTATAGATGAGGAAACATAGGCTTAGAGAAGTAAAAGAATTCATTCAAGTTCACATAGAGAGTCAGTGGCAGAGTCAGGATTTAGACCCACATATTTCTGATTTCAAAACTCATGTTCTTTATCCCAGAACTGGCATTTGGCATGTATTGCTACACATCCTGTGTAACTTGCTACTTTGAATTTTGCTCTTTGCATTTTCTGCAGATCTTGGCATGTAGAAAAAGCTCAATAAATGCCTCTAAATTAGTTGATTAGTGGTAAGGGTTTTTTCTTAATTTGATTCATATGATTTTATTATTTATTTCCAACTAGTAACATTTTAGCCTTCCTGAGTATAAATCATTAAAGGTCTGGGATGGCCTTTGTTGACAAGTATCATTTTAAGTTCTGGGTTCCAAATGAGGAATTAATAGATAGATGTCAGAGAAGGAGCTCCTGACTCTTGATCTAATTAGGGAGCTTGATGATGATTTTGTTTATAGATTATGAATCATTCATTTCATCTCCCAGGACATTCAGCTAAGCTTCTTCATTACTACTACCACCACCACCATCATCATCATCACCACCAGTATATAGGTATAGAGATCTTTATGCTTGCAAGATACGTTTCTGGATTCTGGAATAGATATAAAGCAGTACAATATAGTTCCTATCTTTGAAGAGTTTTCAATCCAATTGAGAAAGCAGGGAAGGCTTCAATGTGGAAGTTTAGCCTGGGCTTTCAAAGTACAGTTGTTTGGAAGAGAAGAGGAGTTTTGTTAGAACTTATAATATTCCAGATGAAGGGAAAAATATAAGCAAAGGCAGAGAGATGTGGAAGTATATGTTTTAAGAAAATCCATATTTAAAGATGTGTAAGCACTAGAATGGAGTGTATTTAAAAGTTACAATCCATCTGTAATACATTTTATGTGGTGTGAGGTAGGGATATGACTTTATACTTTCTCCCCTCAGCACCATTTAATGAATTGTCAATCATTTCCCAACTAATTAAAAATAAGACATTTTTCATACATCAAACTCCTTAAAGACTTTTCTTTAAGTCTGTTTCTGAATTCTGTTTCTCTTTCATTGACTTCTTTGTATCTGAGCCAGTACCACATTATTTAAATTCATAGAGTTTTGTAATATGTCTTTACACCTGGTAGGACAAGACCCTCTCTTTGTTCTTTTTCAAAATAGTTATGGCTATTCTTGTACATTGATTTCTCTATATGAATTTTAGAGGTTGCTAATCAAATTCCCTGAAAAATCACAGGGGGCATGAAAGGAATGCTGTGAGGCATGGAGGAGTGTAATGGACCATGAGGCTGGTAAAGTAGTTTGAAGGTCAAATGATAGCGACTTCGATTGTCCAGCCAAGACATGCAGAGCCCACAGCACTTCTGGGTATCTCTAAAGGAGCTGAGATAACTGTTGGCATCCAGGCTCCCCCCTTAAGAAACTTGTCTGTAATGCCTTGCACGTAGACTGCTACAGACTGACCAGAACACCCATGTCTCCAGAGCTCTGCATGGCGGGCTGAAGAGAGATCTCAACCTGTCAGAGGAGCAAAGAAAAACTTGTCCACCTTGCCTATTCAGAATGCAGAAGTGACCTGATTCTAGTCAGGTGCAGTGGCTCACGCCTGCAATCCTAGCAGTTTGGGAGGCTGAGGCGGGTAGATCACCTGAGGTCAGGAGTTTGAGACCAGCCTGGCCAACATGGTGAAACCCCATCTCTACTAAAAATACAAAAATTGACCAGGTGTGATGACATGCACCTGTAGTCCCAGCTACTCAGGAGACTGAGACAGGAGAATTGCTTGAACACCTGGGGGCAGAGGTTGCAGTGAGCTGAGATGGTGTCACTACACTCTAGCCTGGGCAACAGAGTGAGACTCCATTTCAATAAGTAAATAAATAAATAAAATTTTAAAAAGTAACCTGATTCTGAAGTCCCAAGGCAGTTCCTTTCTCTGCCTTGGTCTTTTGACTGCCTATGCTTTCCCTGGCCACCATCTGTCACAGTTACAGATGATTGGACAAAGCTAAGGAGAAAGAGTCAGCTGCACATTGTGTCTTCCTTGAGGACTAATGTCAGCCTTGGATCAGAAATCACAGGGAGAAACCCTGGCCTTTGGGTTTTGTGGGGAGCATGTGAGCCCCTTGAACAAGTCTCCAGGGAGAGGCTGCCCTCTCATTCACCCCATTGCATTAGCTATAAGACAGAGGCATGAGAGCTGGAAAATGCCTCTCTTCTGCTTGCCTCTCTGGTTTCTCTCTTCTTCTTTTTTTTGTGTGTGTGTTTGTCTTCATTCAACATGTATTAAATGAACACTTGCTATGTGTCAGGTGCCGAGTAAACAATGTGAGCAAAACAGGCTTAGCTTCCGTCCTCATGGAGTTTACTGTCTGGAGGAGGAGACAGCCAACCATAAGTTAACTAACAAACATACACGTACTTCCCGTCTTCTCCAAGCACAGCTCTCCTTCAGGAAGACTTTGCCAAAAATGGACGGAGGAATGTGGGCTGATGTATTTATTAAAAAGAGAGGGCTCTAGGCATACCTGGGGGTGCCCGAGTGAAGAATTATGGGTGGTTTCTATGTGTAGGAGGCAGTCTTGAAAATATGACTTGGATTCCCATTTGTTTAATCCCACCAGGTAATTCCTGTCTCCCTTTCTGAGGGTCAGATAAAAGTCCCATGTCTGAATAACATCCCTCACTGGATGACATGAACTATAGGAGGATGGACGTGTTGTTCTGTTCTAAGCAAGGAGAAGGAGAATGGTGAACACATTCTATATCCAAAGATGATGGGAAGGAGGACAGAATATTCTGGCAGGTGAATCCTGACTTATCAGAGGCAATCTGTAAAATGTCCTCCCCAGAGGGGTACCTGGAGCTGGTGACTACGATGTGATGTGTGTGATTGAAATTCTGAGCCAGTTCTGCAGCCAGATGAATCTGAGAGACCAGGAGACCAAGGAATATATGAAAAGGAGAAATGGGTGGTGGCATGACCTTGAACCCAGCCACAGGCCATCTCAGGAGAAGATGGAGGAGCAGGAGCATGTAGATCCGTGGAAGAGGTGCAGGGGGTTCTTGATGAGAGGAAAAATCAGGAAGGACTTTTATCCACTCTCAGAACTCCAAGGACAGAAATTTAATACTGAATATAGGCACATGGAATTTGTTAAAAAACAAATAGGAGTGTGGGAGATAGGGAGAAATTTGTTAAAGGATACACAATTACAGCTAGAGAGGAGAAATATGTTCTAGTGTTCCATACTACTATAGAATAACTATAGTTAGCAATAATATATTATATAGTTTTGAATAGTTAGAAGGAGGATTTTGAAGGTTCCCAATACAAAGAAATCATAAGTGTTTGAGATGACAGATATGCTAATTGCCCTGATCTGATCATGACATATTATATATAATGAAATCTCACTACATACCCTATGAATAAAATGCAATTATTATTTGTTGATTAAAAATAAAAAATTAAAATAAGATAAAGTGGAAAATAACAAACTAGAGCTATGGCTTTGAGAAAGGCACAAGGCATCAGTTTCTGCATCTATATACAAATATATTGTGGGGAAGGTGGAATGAGGTGCTGAGTGTGGTATTTAATTATTTACAATGGTTTTCCCACCTTTAATGTCATGTGTTTCTGTTTCCACGGGGTGGTCACTATATACCTAGAAATGTGCTAGGATCTTTAATTTTAGTTTTACTTTTGGAAATCTATAGACTCTGAGGATAATAGATATATTTTTAGCATAAAGTTGCATAAAGTTTTGTTGATGAAAAAATAAATGAGTGAGGAATAAATAAAACATATGAAAAGAGTCTACTTCTAGGTTACAGCAATCAGAAAATACTTTTGAAGTAGTTTTTTTTTAAGTCTGCTAGACAATCCATATTTAAGTTGAAATTCTGACGGTACTCTCCAGTTCCAGAGAGTGCTGTGGACAGCTCAGTGGTGCTGAAGGTAGAGCTGTAATGAGGTGAATGCAATGTAGTTTCCAATTCAGTGTCCGTCAATTCACTCATCCCACAAACATTCTCCGAGGGCCCATTACATGCAGGCAGCATCTAGATATAATAGGGAAGAAGCAGTCTGAGTATTTTAAAGTTGAAGATAACCTTAGAGGAAATGACCACAAACTATTACAACACAGGTTTCCAAGGAAAACAGGAAAGGAAACACAAAAGAAAGACTATTTAAGTTTAAAAAGTTGTATTTAGAAAGATTAGGAAAATCATAATAGATACAATTTGTTGAGTTCCTACTATAAACCAGGCTCTGTACATACATTATTTCTAAATAGCTCCATAAGATAGGGACACAGAGAGAGTATGAGTTCAGAATCACATGGCTTGTAAGTAGTGGAACAGGATTAAGACCATGCCTGTGTTCCTTCAAAGTTCGGATTCTTCCTATATCATTATGATTCCCCCCTTAGGAGACTATGGGAGAAAGAAACATACTAGTCTGTACAGTTTGCTTGTGGAGCTTATAGAGAGAACAGTCAGCTCCTTTGCTCCTTTTCCTCCTCTGAGTGTCTTCTTACCATCTTGGCCTTGGGATGGCACTTGGGGTGCCAGCTTGGGGTGAGAGGGAGTGAAGAGACTCCAGAGCTATTTGAAATGTGTGAGGTGCATTAGTCAGAGATCTTTCAGTAAGATAATAGTTTCCTCAACTCAAATAAGCCTAATAAATGAAAGTCTATTGGTTCATAAGACTAAGAAATCTGGGTGTAGATCTAGCTTCAGAGATGCTGGATTTGTGTATGTGTGTGTGGGGAGGGTGTGTTATTATATGCTGTCATCATAACTCTGTCCCTTTCTCCAGTCCTTGTTCTCCACTTTGCTTTTCTGAAGATCAACTTCCATCATGGGAGACAAAGTGGCTGCCATGAGATCCAGAATCCCACCATCCCTGATTTGCAGCACAAGCAGAAAGGTACCATCTCCCTTCCAATTTCCATTCATCAGTCACAGCAGAGATTCTGAGTGACTCTGCCTAGGTCCTGTGCATGTACTCTGATTGATCAGCCTCAGTGGCATGGCCTCACCTGAGGAGAGAAAAGAGCACACAGGGAACAAGAATGAGAACTCTGACCACATCCCCAAAGTGAGGGAGGAGCTCCCTAAAGAACCAGAAGAAAGACAATGCGGAATCCAGCTGGACAAACAAAAGTAAATACCCTGGCCCCTTGTGTAGAAATGCAGAGCCCAGCCAGTTAGGTCAGATAGGTCCCTCTCCCTATCTGCGGAGAGGGACGTGCGGAGGCTGTGAAAAGCAGCTTGTGGGAAAGGTGAGTGGCCCTGTTCAGTGAACTTTTGGGGACAGAAGCAGTTGTGGTTCCTGGTTTTACCTGCAGAGTTCACCTTTATAAGCATATCCACAAAAGCAATAACCTCTCTATTCTCTGCAGTTTAGTACAGACTGTCTGACCATCTTCTCAGAGCTTCATAACAACTGGCAGGTAGCAGGCAAGTGTCACTTCCCTATTTTACAGGTAAAGAAACTGAGGCTCTGAGATGCTAAGTGACCTGCCCAAGGTCACGGAGTTGGGTAAGTTGCAGAGCTGTGACTATCAATCCACTCTCTAGCACAATGAATTAATTAAAGTCCTATTAAAAAAAACTCCAACATGAACAAGATTGGAAAAGTGAGAAAGGGAGAAGTCTCATTGGCCAGACAAAAAGCTGCAGAGGGAACAGATCTGCCAGTTGGAAAGGCAAAAACAGGAAGCTTGGCCAGGTTGCCCAAGAAGAGAACAAAGAAATAGCCAGAATTTATAGGCATGAGAAGAGAAAAATCAAAGAAAGAAATGAGATGCAACCTGCAAAACACATAAAAGGAAATGGAAAAACATTCTTTAAAATACACTGGGAACAAGAGAAAGATAAGGGGGAATGTTTCTTCCTAATAGATGATGAGGGAAAGCTGATAATGGATGACAACAGAAATGCATAGGTTTTTAATGCTCTATTCCCCTGGTAGCTGGAACAAACTGCATATAGACTAGAAGGCAAGGAAAACAACCAGAGTGCAGAGGGTGAAGGCACGGCACCTACAAGGAACAAAAGGTCTGGGGTCACATTTAGGGTCTGGAGGGACCCTAGATGTCATGTGGCCCCATGCTCACTTTACAGACAATGAGAGTGAATATCAGTGATGGAGGGCGGGGGCAGGGTGAGCCAACCAAGGTCTCTCTTAGTATTGGCAGAGCTGGGACTAGACCCTAGGCTTCTGGCTCTCAGTGCAGTGTGTCTTTCTGGCACACATGGAAGATGGGGAGAAGGGGAGAAACAGTGATGGATAAACTGAGGTGTAAAATCCAGTGTGAGTACACAAATAACTTTGGCTGAAGCCAGGGTAAAAGGCAGGACTTAGGGAGGGCTGGAGATTCAAGGTTAAGAGGAATCTGCCTTGACATCAGGGTTTGAGTCTTGCTGTGGCTTTGGCCTCCATTACTCTATCAATCTGATTTTCCAGGGTCTTAGGGTCTCAGACTCCCTCAGATCCCAGAGTCTTTGGATCATATAGAGTATGGTCTAACACTTGAATTCTTCATGTCTTGCATTGTATCTTACATTAGTTTTCTATTGCCACAATAATGCTGTCTAACAAACTGCCCCAATGCTTAGAGGCTTAAACCAATACTCATTTATTTAGCTTGCTGTAGGTCAGTTATTGAGACTGAACTCAGCTAGGAGGGTTTCCTATAATGGCTGGAGTATTTCACATTCATGGGGAGGTTGGCTTGTTATTGGCTGATCTAGGAAGCCTTTACTGGATGGCTTGGATGACTGGAATAAATGAGATGACTCAGTCCCTTACCAAGGGTCCAGCAGGCTAGACCAGGTATATTCTCATGGCATGGCAGTGGGGCATGACAAACAAGCTCAACTGTGCAAGGAATGGAAACATACCAGCACTTTTCAAGTTTCTGCTTGCAAACATGTTTGCTAACATGTCATAGCCAAAGCAAATAACATGGCCAAGTCTAGAATCAGAGTGGGCAGAACAACCAAATTATAGGATAAAGGACATAATTCAGTGAAACCATTAACTGGAGCCATGAGCTCAATGAGTCTACCACTGCACCTCTCTTCCCAGGGTCTTCAGTTCCGGTGTCTTGCTCTACTTCCCACCAACTTGGTCCTCCTGAGTGAACTGCTTCTCTGGCCCTCAACCATCATGCTTTGAGTGCTCTCTGCTGCTTAGGGTCCATCCAGGCTGGGTTTGCCTTTCCAAGGACACTCCCAGAAGCAATACCCTCTAAAACCCTTGAGCTGGGAACTCCTAAACCCATGAGCATTGATCAATTGCCATTCACTTCCAAGTCCTCTCTGTCCATGGGTGTATGTCAAGGAGAAACCAGGTAGGATGTCCTCTGCAGCCTCTATCCTGTGTCCATACCACCTGACTCTGTCCTCTGAAAGGGTGTTATGGGCTGAATTGTGTCCCCCTGCCCCACCCTACCAATTCATATGTCGAAATCCTAAGCACCAATACCTCATAATATAACTGTCTTTGGAGCAGCGTTTTTAAAGAGATAATAAAGTTAAAATGAGGTAAGTAGGGTGAACCCTAATCCAGTTAAACTGGTGTCCTTATGAGAAGAGGAAGTTTGGAAACAGACAAGTACAGAGCAAAGACAATGTGAAGACACTGGGAGGAGATGGCCATCTGCAAGCTGAAGAAAGAGGCCTCAGGAGAGACCAGCTCTTCCGACACCTTGGCCACAGGCTTCTGACCTCTAAGACTGTGAGAAAATAGATTTCTGTTGATGCTGTGTTATGACAGCCCTAGAAAACAAATACTGAGGGATAGGCCCAGTGTTGGATATTCCACTAAAGACACCAGGATGCTCGGAGATAGTCTTCCCTTCAGCCCAGAGCTCCAGACCCTGAGGTAGGAAAGAATACAGGGAGACACCAATCTGTGTGAATCCACCTCCTGGTTTCCATTCTGAAGGCTGAGTACACCCTGACCTTCCTTCTTGATGCATCCCTGGACAGAGCTTACTAAGTGTGGGGTAGATCCTGACCCTTGACCCCTGCTTCCTCAGACAAGGCTAAGGTTCTGTCAGTTCTGAGTCCTCTACCCTCTACTGCCTGGCCCTGCACCCCCTTCTATACCTCCCTTTTCATCCCCATCAGGCCAGTTCAAGTAGTTCCGCATTTCCCAGCGGGGAATTCTCTTGCCAGGAGATGAGATCTGGGTTTTCATGAATTCAGGATGTCAAAGCCCATTCTTTTCTTCCCATCACCCTCAATAATATATACTATTCAGTCATTTTTCAGAAAAAAAATTAATGTCCATATAATTTGAGAAAGAAGGGAAAGTATGTTTCATTACCAGGAAATGAATAAGAACCCATTTTAAGTTCTGAGGCAGGAGATTAGCCTGTCAAAGGAAGCATCTGTTGGATGTTGAAGCATAGTTTAGATTGCAAAAGGATGGGCTGGTGGCTGGGAGATGAGCCAGGCAGGCACTGTGCTGGCAGGTGGAAAGAGCCCTGGACCAGGAGTCAGAAGCCCCAGCCATGAACCTGCTCTGTCAGTTGAGCCCTGTGCATATTGAGTATGACGCTGTGTGCCACTTTGCCAAATGCTGGGGATAGAATTGCATATGGCTGACAAGGACACTGCCCTCATGGGGTGTCCACTGTCTCTGGGTGACACAGTTCACTCAAGCCTCAGTTTCCCCATCTTTAAAGCACAAAGTTTGGGCTATGATTTCTTCTAATGTCATTTCTTCCTCTAGCATTCCATAGGGCCTGTCCCTTAGGTATGCAGTAAGAAGAACCTAGGTCATAACAGTGCAACATTAAAAATGGAAAGGAAGGGATGAATCCAGAAACATCCTCAAGAAGGAATTGATTGACCAGCTATCGGGAAGGAGTGAATTAGAAGCAGCAAAAATGCCTGAGGTTTTTAACCTGAAGGTGTCATTGACAAGGAAAAGGAAATTAGGAAAGGAAAAAAGATGAATACTAGAACAAATTATTTCTTAGTAATTATACAAGAAGGTGTATTTTTCTCCAAAGAAGGAAAAATAAACTATACAAATTAAAAGGTGTATGTTCATGTGTCTGTATAGAGTTTGGGGCGGGAGATGCTCACTGACTATATATGCATATGAATGAAAAAGATCCAGAGGTCCTAGTGGAAGATAAATTGACTCCACACCAGAAATGAGTACTGCTGGGAGAAGACACTGGTAATATGGAGGTACAATGAGCAGTGGAATTTGCACATACACGGCCGTTCTCCCATGTGCCCCGGAGGGTGCAGGGCTGGAGAGGAAAATTGACAGGTCATTTTTCCATCCCTGAGGGATTGTGAACCTGAAATGCTGTCCTTCTCCATAAACACAGTTTTTCATCTTCTAAAGGAGCCGAGTGCGTGGTAACCTAGCCAAACCTTAAGTGCCCACCATTTAGTCAACTTGATAAACACTATTTTAGTTCCCTCCATGTTCCAGTCAATAGGCTAGGTGCCAAAGATGCAGAGATGAATAGGAGAGGGTCTCTGTTCATAAAATTAGAGTAGGCGTGGGGAGGCAGACATACAGCTGACTCATGCAGGAAGCCTGTGACATAAAACAGCGTTAACACATCATGCTGGTGAGTAATTCTGATGGCCAGGCTCTCTGAGGGCCTCATGGAGGAGGTGATGTTTAAGCTGGGCCCTATGGGCAATCTGTATTGGAAGAGGTAAGCAAAATGTAGGGGCTTGCAGAAGTATCATCTACAGGCTTTGGCAGGAGGAGAATGACAGAGGGTGGCATAAGGCTTGGAGAATGTTACAGGCCAAGGACATAATTAAATTTGGTGGTGGCTTGGGTGGGGAGGCTTGTGGGTAGGGATCTTCTAGCACAACCCTGGGTGTCCAAGTGCTCACATAGGACAGAAACTCTGATTTAATTCAAAACTAAGCGGTGCCACATCCAGAGGACAGGAGAAGCTACTCTTGGTGATGGTGGGGAGTGGGTGTCATCCCTAGGAAGAGGCAAGGGAAGAGGCAGTTACAAGCAGCAGGCGGGCGTGGGAGGCTTTGGACGGCGCAGCTGTTTGAGAAGGTGAAGTAGGCCAACACCACAAAGGCGTGGAAGGCTCCGGAGCCTGAGGGACAGCGCACTGATGAGCTGCTTGGGCAGTGAAGCAAGGAAAGGAGCTGGGATGGCAGCTGAAAAGACACATGGGGTCAGAGGAGGGAGGCAGTAAGCGGCCCGGGAGTTCTTAGCTCCTACCTATGCTGCCCTGCCTGGGGCCTGAGGCTGGAGGTGAGGGGGCCGTGGGGCTTGCCAGAATCTGCACAGCTGGGTTGTGGGACAGCTGTAGGCCCCTGAGCAACACGGGGACTGAGCAGACTATAACACATATAGCCAGGCTGCAGCAGTGAGGCTGGCCAGATGCAGCTTGCCTACCTGACAGGTACTGACCAGGTGCAGAGCCCAGACCTCGCGCTGCTCCCACTGGCTGCCTCCCTGAGTGACTGACTTCTTTTTCCTGCCCTACTCCCTTCCTCTTCCCTCTCATTCTCCCTATCACCCTTCCTTCCATTCAACAAAATTTTCTTAGGCACTGATTACATTGGTACTAGGCTTTCTTTTGCACAGAGGCTTAGAGATCGATTAAAGAGGAAAATCTCAGACCCAGTTCCAGTCACACTTAGCCTGTCAGAGTCTTTGCAAGCCCCTGCTCGCCCCACAGAGGCTGAGCACGATGAATCTTGCCGCTGCTCTCGTCCTACGCCCAGTCCTCTCATGGATGGCCGCCCAAAGGGGATTTGAGGGAGGGAGGGTGCTCAAGTTCTTGGGTAAAGTCTGCTCCTCACACAAGCCTATTTTCCTCTTAGTCATAATTATCTTGCTAATGCCAATCTTACCTTCTTTGTCCCAGTTTGCTTAACTTTGGTTAGTGGGCTTCTCTCACGGCTCTGAGAGAAAGCAAGAGGGTTCAACAGGTAGGACAATAACAATAGGAGTAAGAATAGTCATGGCTACTACTTACTGAGCAGTTACTAAAATGCCAGCACCGTGTTAAACAAGCCACTTAACTTGATGCTTACAGTAACTCTGTAAGGCGGATATTGTTTCCCCAAGTTTCAGAATGGTACACTGAGGCTCAGAGAGATTAAGTTAACTTGCCCAAGGTCATACAGCTACTAGGTAGCAGAACTCATATCTGACCCCAGGCTGACCTGGTTCTGAACCTGGGCCAATGAACACATTAGACTGACTCCCTTTAGTCTTTAAACAAAGAGTCATAGGTTGTCTCTCCCCAGGGATGACTCTCGACCAGATGGGCCCCTTCCCCTCAGACCCATCTCTCCTCCCCTGTGCATCCAGCCACCTTCAGTTCCAGCCCCATCCACATCCTTAATACATTGAGGCACAACTGTGTTACCAACATAGGGGGATCATTCACCACCAGCTTTTCAGAGCGAGGGGAGGCAAAGGTAATTTGACAGCAAAAAGGACAGAGCTCAGACACATAGAACACCTGAGGACAAGGGCAAGGGAGGGAGTCACTTCCATTTTTCAATCCTGGTGACTTTATTGGCAGGACAAGGTAACCAAGCATTGCCAAGCTAGTTCATCAACCTCCTGCACTCTCCTCTCTAGCAGGAGTTGAAGCTCCCATCCTGATCCAAGCAGGTTGATGTCCCAGGAGCAGCTGCTGGCTCCTGTTATGAGTCTGTGTCTGCCACCTTCTCTCTCTCCAAAGCCCCTAATTTCCTTCCTTGATAACCCAGAGATGAAGATGGCCGTGATATGTACCTCAGTCTAACAGTTATGATGTATTTTCACAAGCATCCTCTCATCTGGTATGTTTAGTCCATGTCACGTTAGTAATGAGACCCTGTTCCGGTGTGAGTTTCATGGTCCTTGCAGGGCCTGGATCACATTCTGAAGTGCTGTTCCCCGCCTCCTTGCTTGGATTCACCTTATCCATCACCTTAGCTGGTTTCAACCTCAAGTCCCAGCTCATTGCCAAAATAGGTAGACTCCACAGCTACCAGGAGAAAAATGTTGCGTCCCTCATCTAAGATATGGAGAGACTGGGGCTCTGAGAGGTTGTCCTGAGTAAGGTTACCCAGCTACTAAGTAGAGAAGCAGAGATTTGAGCCCAGGGCTGTCTCTGCTACACTGTGTTTTCCCTTTCTCTGCAGAGCAGTCATGGGGGTAATGTTTGAACTGAGCCATGATGCACAAGCAGCGTTCTGATGGGGAGGGAGGGGTGTGAGAAAGACTTGAAAGTGGGACAGTGTGTGGCAGCAGGTCCTGCTGGAAGACAAGCAAGGCAGGGGACGTGGAAGGAGGCTGGAGTCCCATTTCCAGGGCTTTCTCTGCCAGGTTAATGACTTTGAACCTCGTCACAGTCATGGCCAATGGGAAGTTTTAAGAGGAAAATGGGTTCATCTCATCTAAGATTTAAGGTAGGTGGAATTTCTGAGGGAAATATCTGACATTTCAGTCTCTGAAGAATCAGAAAGAATTAAAGTTGAATCTAGTGGTTTTGTCCAGTGAGAATGCTGTTGGTGCTGGGGCAAGTCTGAGGCTTCTTGGTCAACACTAGGGGAGATATCATAAAATCTGTGTGTTCCAAGAGGCACTGGAAGTGGACTCTGGGTGATGTGCCTCTTGCCTGGAGGAGACAGGGGGCTTAGGGACTGTCTCATGGGGACAGGGACAGGAGGAGTTCACAGGGTTCGTCACAGCTGAAACAGCAAGTGTCAGGACTTCAGGAATGAGCCATGTGGTGCAGGGAGGGCTGGGAAAAGTTACTTACAGGCCTTGGGCTCCAAGGAGGCAGACTCCCATGGAAATAGAGAAAGGGTTCCTGGAGGCAGGGCTGAGTGGGCTTAATGGAACTCAGGGAACCTGGGATCTGGTCTTGGTCTCCTGTGATCTTCCAGGGAGAAGGGGAGGGAGCTCTGTCTTTCAACATTAGATCCTTTCAAGGAGGAGATCCAACAGATACCAGGGTTCCAGCCCATTGGAAGAAGATGTGGCTGTCTCCCAGGCCAGAGCTATGCCCCTAGGGTCAGGCTCCTGGGCTTCAGCAAGACAATTGTCAAAAAGCCCATTGGAAGAAGATGTGGCTGTCTCCCAGGCCAGAGCTATGCCCCTAGGGTCAGGCTCCTGGGCTTCAGCAAGACAATTGTCAAAAAGCAGGTGGATTCTCAGGCATGGAGCTGAAGGTGGTTTTGGATTCTCTCCAAAAGCTGACCCATGCATACCCCCCACCTCGCCTCAAATCACAGCCCCCTGGCTTTCTGCACCCAGTCACACCGGCCTGCTATGGTCCCTGAACGCCTCTGCTCTTCCCTCCAGGGATTCACACAGCCTATCCTGTCTGTCCCTTTCCCTACAGCCCTGCTTTAGTCACTGAGGCTGCTGTAACACAACACCACAGAGTGAGGGGCTTGTAAACAACAGAAATTTATTTCGCACAGTTCTGAAGGTGGGAAGTTCCAGATCAAGGGGCTGGTAGATTTGGTGTCTAAGGGTTGCTTCCTGGTTCACACATGGCCCCTTCTTGCTGTCTATTCAGGTGGGGGAAGGGGCAAAGAAGCTCTCTGGGGACCCTTTGATAATAGCACTAATCCCATTGATGAGGGCCCTGCCCTCATGACCTAACCACCTCCCAAAGGCCCCACCTCCAGATACCCTCAATTAGGCATTAGGTTTCAATATATGACTTCTGGAGAGACACAAACATTCAAACCATAGCAAACCTTACTTGTTCTTTGGTCTTTTATGTCTTGGCCTTGACTCACTTCCTCGTGGGAGACTGACCTGACGCCCCAGCCTTCAGCCAGTCCCCTGCCTGGATCTCACAGCTTCCTGTACTTCTTCACCATAGGTTCTTCTCAGTTTGCAATTTACGTGTATGTTTCATATCTGTCTCCTCAACTAGACTGTAGGCTCCCCAAGCATCAGCCTCTGAGCTTGGTTTGCTCACTAGCATCCCCTGTGCCTGACATGTAGCAGACACTTTGTCAAGGACCCACCTCTCCAGGGTCAGCATTTCCCACTACAGCTCCAAGTCAGACACAAGAATGCCCTGTGCTATCACATTGGCCTCACAGCTGTGAGTCTGTGGGTCCAGGACACAGGCATCACTGGGCCGGCAGGGCCATCACAGCCCCTGGTGAAGTGTGAAGAAGCCACGGAAGGCTTTGGGGCCATTTCAGGGCATTCTAGGGGCATTTACTCAATCATTAAAGAGACTAATTCTTCTTAAGTTTGGACTTCTGTTGCGGTTGCCCTCCAAGTGACCCAAATTTTTTTGTGTGTGTGCCAATTTTCTCCTATAACAATATCCAGTAAGAGGTGCTATAGGATGTGGTGATTGTTATTAAGATTGTCCTCCTTTCATTGGATACAAGAACCTATGAGATAGGCAGGGCAAGTGTTATCATCCCCATTCGACAGGAGGGGAAAGTGAGACTCAGAGAGGAAAGTGACTTGCCCTGGTCACAGGTTTTTTTTCCATAAGTTATTGGGGTATGGGTGGTATTTGGTTACATTTGGTCATTGGGGTACAGGTGGTATTTGTGAGGGTATTTGGAGGTGGGGCCTTTGGGAGGTGGTTAGGTCATGAGTAAGTTCTTACTTGAGTAAGTTCTTTAGTGGTGATTTGTGAGATTTTGGTGTGTCCATCACCCGAGCAGTGCCCACTACCCCATATTTGTAGTCTTTTACTCCTTGCCCCCCTCCCACTCTTCCCCACAAATCCCCAAAGTCCACCATATTATTCTTATGCCTTTGGGTCCTCATAACTTAGCTCCCACATATCAGTGAGAATGTACGATGTTTGGTTTTCCATTCCTGAGCTACTTCACTTAGAATAATAGTTTCCAATCTCATCCAGGTAGCTGCAAATGCTGTTAATTCACTTATTTTTACAGCTGAGTAGTATTCCATCACATAAATATACCACGGTTTCTTTATCCACTCATTGATTGGTGGGCATTTGGGTTGGTTCCATGATTTTGCAATTGTGAATTGTGCTCCTATAAATATGCGTGTGCAAGTATCTTTTTCGAATAATGACGTATTTTCCTCTGGGTAGATACCCAATAGTGGGATTGCTGGATGAAATGGTAGTTCTACTTTCAGTTCTTTAAGGAATCTTCACATTGTTTTCTATAGTGGCTGTACTAGTTTACATTCCCACCAGCAGTATAGAAGTGTTCCCTGATCACCACATTCTTGCCAACATCTACTGTTTTTTGATGTTTGATTATGGCCATTGATATGGTTTGGCTGTGTCTTGCTCTGGACTTGCCCTGGTCACAGCTTCTCAAGGGAGGTAGGTCTATAATCCTTGTTTTCTGAATCCTTGAGTGGTTTCCTTTCCCCTTTGCCCATGGTGCCTTCAGTGGAAGTGGTCATCATTGGGACATACTTCTCCCTTATCCTCAGAACCCAGTTTGCATCCTCCTAATGTCCAGGGCAGCTGTGTTGCCTGCAGAGGAGAGGAGTGAGAGACAGGAAGAGGAACATTCCACTTGCAATCTTATGCCCACCCAAATGAAACTAACATGTCAGGGGCACTGCCTGTGTGCCAGGCACAGCACTGGGGCTGTCATCCTTATTATTCCTTTAGACCTTCCACAATCCCATGAGCTAGAGCTGATGCTGAAAACCCATTTTGCAGATGTAGAACCTGAGGCCCAGAGAGCACCAGTGACTTGCCCAAGGTCACACCATCGGCAGCATAGCTAGGATTCAGCTTCCTGTCTCTTTGACTCCAAAACCTGAGGACTTTCCACATCATTACATTGCTTCTCATGACCATGTTCTCTGGGAAGAGCCCAAAAGACAGAATGCAGGTGCTGGATAATGACTGTCTTGCTGGAGGCTGGGGTCAGCTGCTCTGAGAAATGTGACTCAGTTCATCATCCTCTCAACAGGTTTGCAGAGGAACTGAACCAAGAGGAATTCTTCCCCAATCTGTTACCTAACTCTTCCCTGTACAGGACAGGCTATGCCCAGAGACCAGAAAGTTTATTTAGAAGTTCCAAGAGCATCTTCCCCCCAAAAAAGAGATACGAGCAAGCAGTGGTGGCATTTGTCAAAGGTAAAAAACAGAAAAAAAAAGAACAAAGAGAAGTCAGTGGGAATTGGGGAGAGGAAACAGGAGTCAAGGGGATGGTGGACAACAGAAAAAGACAGAATGACTCAGGAAGAAGGATGGGTGCCCTGGGGGGAGGGGTTGGGAACAGGGCTGGAATGGCGAGCAGCAATTTGTGAAGTTTACAGATAAATCTTGGTCCTTTCAGCAAAGCTTATCTGTAATGGGCTCGGCTCGCTGAGGCCCCGTCTCCTGTAGACATAAATCATTTTCTAATTTATAACATGAATAATTGATTTTGCCTCTGTAGCCTCAACAATAAATCTCCCGATCACACATGCATAAGAAAATAATAATAATGAAAGCGATCAGGATATGCTGCCATCGATTAACTGTGAGAGGGGCCACTTGACTCGCAATTCATGTTTTAAGTATTCCAGGTGGCACTGTGCCCACAAGCCACTTCTGCCCCCTGCCCCTGAGCTCAGCCTGTCACAGTAGTAGGGCAGGGCAGAGGGAGGAGAGGGCTGTGAGAGGACGGAAAGCCAGGTCTGGCTATGACTGGCTGCCGTTGGGATCAATGCAAATGCTTCCTCAATAGCTGTCATTCATTCGTTTACTGAGCATCTCTTAGCTGGAAGGTCTTGGGAGTGGCGCTGTCCAAGGTAAAGTGAGACCTGGTATTTTGCTTCAAGATGTTTATGATCCAGTTAAAGAGCAAAACTCGGAACACATGTTTGGGTGTTCAGATGGGACTAAAGGAAAAAGAGGCTTTCACTCTTCTATTGTAGTCACCTCCAAGCCAGGGACCCTGGAGTCCTCCCTGACTCTTTCCTCTCCCTCTCCACAGGGTCTTGCAGATTCTCTCTCCCCTAGGGTCCTAGAATCCAGCCACTCTGGCCCGTAGCTGCAGCCTAGTTCAGGCCTTCATCACTTTTCTCTCAGTATTGCAATGTCCCCCTAAAGGGCTACCCTGCACCCCAACATCTTCCATTCTCCTGTAGCCAGAGTGACCTTTAAAACCATAGGTGGGCTTTCCCACAGGTCCTTGGATTCAAGTCTCCCGCGAACTCCAAGTCTGGATAAAATTTTCCTGATAAGTACCTCTATTACATATGACACTGCCCCTTCGTATCATTCATCTCATTGGTAATTTCCTGTTCAGTAGTTTTTCTTTCTGTTGAGAATGAAGTTCAGAAAGCCTAGATCCAAACCATCTTTGCTGCTGCTTCCTTGGAGCCCAGCACAGTGCCTGACACACAGCAGGTGCTCCATAAGTGTTCGTCGAACGAATAAGTCTTGCTGCCACTAGCCTCTTATCTCTCTGGATCGTCCTACATGGGGTAGTTTGTGTGTTTTTTTTAACTCCTCAGCCAGGTTATCTTTTGTTCAGGAATCATCACTAGCTGCCAGTGCCGTACATGAAGCCCAAACATTCTACCCTGGTCCTGGTTCTGGGAACCTATGCTGCTCAGTCATTCCAACTTCCTATCCCACGAGTCCTCTCAGCAGGTTCTCTGCTCACTTCCTGAAATCCTACTCATCCTTTGAGACTTGCCTCAAAGGCCAGCTCTATTATGGTACTCATTCCTTGCTTAAAATCCACTGATGCTTCCCCTTTGCTACAAGATATAAAGGGACATTGAAGAATTTTAAGGGGAAGAGTGATTTGCCCTGATTTGGGTTTGGGCTGAGTGTTCCTAAAGCTCCATAGGGATGAATCAGGGGTGGCAGGTGCTGGAGGGAAGCAAACCTCTTGCTCTGAACATGATGCTCACCCAGTGCCTACAAGTCTGTGGAACCGGGGGCTTGCTCAAGGCCTCACAGTGATTCATCATCAGGCTTAGAGATTTACACCCAGTTGGTGCCAAGGCCGCTGCCATTTTATCCACTCAGTTCTGCTGCTGATCTGGCCCCTGGGAGTGTGGTTTCCCAATTCCCTGGATCCCTGGCCTGAATCCCACGGTCTCCCTCACAATGGGACCTAAAAATAGAAGCCACTTTTATAGTGTAGGGGAAAAGGCAAAGGACCCAGGCAAGGTTTAAATGGAAGTGGTCCCTGGAGGGCTCTCTGGGGAACACGGGGACTGTCTCAGGAGGCTCTGAACATAAGGGACAGGCCTTCTGGCAGGGGACAAAGTGGCCCTGTTTGCTTTTGGAAAGGCCCAGCTCCACTTCCCTCACCTACTCACAATCTCTCTTCTTATGCCTTTCCTGGCTCTGAACCCATGCCTTACCCAGCGCTCTGTCCCTATCCCCAGGAAGGGCCTTTGTAGCCATCATGAAGCATTAGAGTGAAGCATTAGAGACAGCCAAGGAGCCATCAAACCAGAGTCAAAGAGGGGAGAAGAGGATGGGGCCACAGCGAGGGGAGGGCCAGGTGAAGACACCCAAAGTGTCTGAAGTGAACATCACCATCTCGAACAGTACAGGTCTCTCTGGCTGACAGTACTGGGCATTCCTGCTTCCACCCACACATCACTGAAAATGCCCCAGATGGGCCCACGTGCCAGGAGACCACATCACACCCTCCCTAGCAGGTTCCAGTACTGACAGTACGATCCTGGAATTACCTTCCTGAACCATCATCTTTCCATATTAACAATGAAAAACTTTAAAAAATTGTTTTTGAGATGGAGTCTTGCTTTGTCACCCAGGCTGGAGTGCAGTGGCACAATCTTGGCTCACTGCAACCTCCATTTCCCAAGTTCAAGGGATTCTCCTGCCTCAGCCTCTCAAGTAGCTGGGACTACAGGTGTGCGCCATCACGCCCAGCTAATTTTTGTATTTTTAGTAGAGATGGGGTTTCACCATGTTGGGCAGGCTGGTCTCGAACTCTTGACCTCAGGTGATCTGCCTGCATCAGCCTCCCAAAGTGCTGAGATTATAGGCGTGAGCCACTACACACGACCTAAAAATATTAATAGTAGGATTTAAAAATAAAGATAAACAAACGGAGGCATAACTTCACATAATAAATCACAGAAATCATAAGTGTACAGCTCGCTGAATTTTTGCATATGTATGCACCTGCAGAACCATCACCCATACCAAGACACAAACGTTGCCAGCATGCCACAGGGCTTCCTCTGGCTCCCTCCCGGTCAGTACCACCCCCACTCCAGCCCCACCCCACCAAGGGTAACCACCATTTCTTTCTTTCTTTTCTTTTTTTTTTTGAGATGGAGATTCACTCTTGTTGCCCAGGCTAGAATGCAATGGCACGATCTCGACTCACTGCAACTTCTGCCTCTGGGGTTCAAGCGATTCTCTTGCCTCAGTCTCCTAAGTAGCTGGGATTACAGGTAGCCACCACAACGCCTGGCTAATTTTTGCATTTTTAGTAGAGACAGAATTTCACCACGTTGGCCAGGTTGGTCTCGAACTCCTGACCTCAGGTGATCCATCCACCTCGGCCTCCCAAAGTTCTGGGACTACAGGCATGAGCCACTGCGCCCAGCTGGTAACCACTATTTCTGATTAGGTTGATGTATTTTTGAAATTTGCATGAAATCATATAATGTGTGCTGTTTGGTGTCTGGATTCTTTCCCTTGCAGGGTTTTGTAAGGATCAAATGAAATAGTCCACACTAAAACACCTAGCGCAGGACCTGGGATACAGTAGAAACTTGGTGAGTATTTACGGAGGTATGGGGTGGTTTGAATGAGAAAGACCTGGCTTCCAAACCAGCTCTATGACTTGCCAGCTGTGTGACATTCTGAGCCTCCATCTTCCTATCTGTAAAACGGGACAATTGCTACCTCATGGGGTTGTCATGGGGATTAAATGAGATAAAGAATATATTGCCCCTGGCAATAAGTGCTCAATAAATGTTCATTCTGTGCCCCTCCCAACTATGGGGCTGAGGCCAAGACCCCAGACTTTGTCCTAGAGAGCCAGTTACTTTGCTATATTCCAGTGGTTTTCAAATTGCATTTCCTGGAGCCTCAGGATTCTGGTCCTGAATCAGAGGCTGAGAGGAAGGGGCAAGTAACAGAAGAAGGAGAAAGCTTTGCAGATGGGATCTGAGTTTCTTCCCAGGTCAACCAGAGCAGTTCTGCTTTCATCCCTTTGGTAAGTTGTTCAGTGGGGCGCAGGGGTCGGGGGCACTTGCAAAAAGAGTTCTGCTTCTAAAAATAATGTGAAAACCACCATTCCATTCCATAACCACAGAGTGTTGCCCAACAGGCCAATCAGATATTTCATAAGGGGGAAAACAAGTGAAAATATACCCATGTTAATTGGTTAGAACTTCCTGAAAACCTCTCCAGACAAACGCCCTACACTTCAGCCCAAGGACATCATAAGATGCATCAAATGAATGAAACAGTTTTTTTCTTTTCTTTTTAACTTTGCTCAAGTTATAAACTGCTTTTTAGGGACATCTACATTTCTATTTATTTAATGAACTGTAATACAGAAATAAAGTAAAAATTTAAAAGAAAACCTTTCAAGATTCTATCACTTTAATGTGGCAACTATGAAACTCATTTTTTAAAAAAAAGCCATAGTGGATGTCTGTTGTACTTGTCTGCCAACCATGCCTTTGTCTCTCCCCTGGCTCCAGAACCTCATTTCTTCCTCTGTGGAGTCACCCCTTTCCTATTCTTGGTACATGTCGGGTCAATCTGATTCCGAGAATGCACAGGTGTGCACCTGCATGGTTTAACTGTGGATGTTAAATCAGACTTCAAACTTTGAAGTTCAGTTTCTGCTAAACACATGCCACTTTTGTACCACTATAAAGTCAATCTGGTTCCAAGAATGCATACGATGCCTGAAATAAGATTTAACTGTGGATGTTTCAGTCACTGGGCCAGTACTTTTTTTTTTTTTTTTTATCTTTAAGCCAGTTTGAGTTGGATTTCTCTCACCTTCCACCAAAAAAGTTCTGCTTAATTTACAAGTAGATCAAAGCTTTATCATGTAAGTGCATTTCCCTTCAAAATTGTCACCTTGGGAAGCAACACTTATTTCAAATGACCCAGTCGTGGTCACTCAGAGTATTCCATCTTCTTGGCCAAGGTGATTGCTCAGGGAAAGGCACCGCACCAGTCAGGCCAATGAGATTCTATCGCGGAACTTTTTTTTTTTTTTATTTGAGATGGAGTCTTGCTCTGTTGCCCAGGCTGGAGTGGTGCAATCTCAGCTCACTGCAATCTCCGCCTCCTGGGTTCATGCCATTCTCCTGCCTCAGCCTCCCAAGTAGCTGGGACTACGGGCGCCTGCCACCACACCCAGCTAATTTTTTTGTATTTTTAGTAGAGATGGAGTTTCACCGTGTTAGCCAGGATGGTCTCCATCACCTGACCTTGTGATCCGCCCGCCTCAGCCTCCCAAAGAGCTGGGATTACAGGCGTGAGCCACCGCACCTGGCCCCTCTATCACAGAACTTCTGTTGAAATTGGTGGGAAAGTGGAACTCTCTTTCCATCGCATTTGAAGATTGAGCGGCTGGGGCCATCATGTTCAGAGGGCTTGCTTGAGAGTGAAAAGAAAGCACAGGGAAACAGCTAAGAGATTAAGAACTGCTAGGTCCTGATGGCATTATTTTAGCTCCTGGGTCCAGCTATGCCTGAAACAAAATTTGACTGTGGATGTTTCAGTCACTGAGCCAATAAATTATTATTATTTTTTTAATCTTTAAGCTAGTTTGAGTTGGATTTCTCTCACCTTCCATCAAAAAAGTTCTGCTTAATTTACAAGTAGATCAAAGCTACATTGTGTAAGTACGTTTCCCTTCAAAGTTGTCACCTTGGGAAGCAATACTTATTTCAAAGTATTTTTTAGAACTCCTCATTGAGATAACCCTTGGTACCAATTTAACAATAAAGTCATCTGCTTACTTTGTATCACTGAGAGGGAGGAGAGGATTACAGATGCTCCTCAACTTACCATGGAGTTACATCTGGATAAACCTATTGTAAATTGAAAATACTGTAATTTGAAAATTCATTTAATACACATAACCTGTGGAACATCATAGCTTAGCCTAGCCTACAACATGCTCAAAACACTTATATTAGCCTAAAGTTGGGCAAAGTCATCTAACATAAATCCTGTCTTATGATAAAGTGTTGAATTTCTCATGTAATTTATTGAACCCAGTATACTGTAGAGTACTGGTTGTTTAACTTGTGACTGCATGCCTGGCTGGGGGCCCAGCATCACAATTGAGTATCATACCGCATATTGTTATCCTGGGAAAAAATCAGACTTCAAAATTTGAAGTTCAGTTTCTACTAAACGCATACCACTTTTGTACCACTATGAAGCCAAAAAACCATAAGTTAAACCGTGATAAACTGAGGACCATCTGTAGTCTATCTGAGTGCTTAGATTGTTCATCAGGCTCAACTCTAATTGACAATGTCCCAAAACCAAATCTACCCATGGAGGATGGAGACTTGCTGACCAGAACGCCAGCTGAGAATGGGTTGGATCTTTGAATTGCTGTTTTGCTTTTCAAGGTGAACAGGAGAAAATTAATTTGTGTAGGTGAATTGTAGTGTGAAAGATCCATCTCATTGTTTTTGGTCATACTTCAAAACAACAACAACAAAACAACAGTGCTTCTTCCCCTGGCCTCATTTGCTCAGAGAAACATATGGACTTCATCTCCCTCTTGTCTCAATGAGAGGACTCATATTCCCATTTCGCAAATAAGAAAATCAAGGCAAACTTGAGTTCTTTTTAGTGAAGCCACATATGTACTGGGATCCAGAATATTAAATTGAATCACTGAATAAAGAGAGCAGCCAGGAGGTCAGGCTGGAGGATAAATCTTGGGATCTGAGTAGAGACATACAGGGCCAACAGGAAGCAAGATGAAAGACAGGGGAGAGAGGACCAAGCAAAGGCAGTTACTAGCCAGGAGCAGGCTGAGACCAGCTAAGTTCAGAAGATGCGCCTAGCAGAGGGGTAAGGACCTGGCTCTGCTGGGATCTCCTTCTCCAGCTGGCAATGGGTTGTGAGTTGGCCCCAGGTGCACAGTCTGTGCTCCCTGCAGGGTTCTTATCAGGGTATGCCTGAACCTGAGGAGCACGGTAGGAGGGCTTCCAAGGCTCCTGGCTCCAAAATCTGCTCAAGAAGAGGTGTCTCACAAGGCGGAGAGGTTTACTGCAGCCAGGGAATTTAATCCTACCAAGCATTTGGGCAGGCCCTGGAGATAATAAAGAAAGAAGGTAACAGAGTGGATCTGCAAAGCCTTTAATACGCAGCATTAAAGGGTAATGGGAAAATCAATGGGACTATACAACAGGGTCACCCCAACTGCCAGCAGTGCTGTCATGAATGGGACAGTTGGTGCTCCCGCTACTGCAAGACTGCTGGGCAGGACCCTAGCACTGGGGACCCAGCCTGGCCTCTTCAGAGCTCAAATGGCTCCATGGACTCTGGGGCTTCCTACTTGGACAGGAACACAAGGGGATGGCCTTCTTCTCTCCCTTGGGTACATTGCACTCTCCTAACTGTGGCCAAGTGGCTTAATAACAGCTACCATTTATTGATCACTTTCTATGGGCCAGCTCTAGGCTGAGAGCGCTCTGAATTGTTGCATTTAATCCTTACAACAACTCTATAAATTAGTTACTATTACTGTAGTTTCCATTTCACAAGTAAGTAAGGTGAGATCCAGGGAGATATGTGTGCCCTTGATCATTGGCTAGGACAGAGAGTGGATGGATTCGCTCAGATCATAGAATGTGGAGAAGTTGGGAAGGGTCTCATGGCACATCTGGCCTGACTCCTTAGGATAGAGAAGTGGAGTGACTTGCCCCAGATCATACAGCTGTACAGTAGAAAATGTGAGATTATAAAGCAGGTGTTCTACCTTTACGTCCTGTGTTCTTTGTCCCCATTATATCATCCTATCATTTCCATCCACAAAGCACACACTCCACTGGCTTTGGACTTCAGAGTCATTCATTGTAATTAAAGGGATGGTCATTTAGGAATTGTTTTAATTCAATGCAAAGTTACTAAAGCCACTTACTGTGTTCTGGGAGAGTAGGTGTTGAAGTGCAGGAAGGTCTGGTATTGTTCTTAAACACCTATAGCATCTGGCTGGGGAGAGAAAAACCACATAGACCTGAAACAACCTTAGAATAATTCCAAGACAACAAATAAATAAGTGTGAGAGTGTGTGATGCCAACCATGTACACTGAGCATCAGGGAATTAAAAGGAAAGGAAGGCAGGCTCAGTTCGAGAAGGCTTTGTGGAGGCAGAGTGTGGACCTGAGTTGGTAAAGGAATGAAGGACTGGGATTAGAGAAAATTAGAGAGAACGGCTTGTCTGATGGCAGAAACCACATAGGCCAAGGCCCAGTGGCTAGAAAGAACATAGTATATCAAGTTGGACCTCCAGGGAAGGAGAATTTATTCTGCAGAAGCAGGGAGGCATGGGCTGGAGAGGCAAGAGTTTCAGACTCAGAGTGCAAGGCAAGGCTGGGCCAATATAGGTGGTTAAGGAGGGGCAGCAAGGTGACAGCAATGGGTTTATGAAGACGTCATTGACAGTAAATACCTCAGAATATTGGAGGCTGGGGAACTGGATTCTAGGTAGGAAAGTAATGAGGGAAATCTAGGCATGAGTAGTGGTGGCAGTGGGGGCTGGTGAGGAGGCCAGAAAGTAATCAAGAGATGACGCCCAGAGGCTGCAATGAAGAGGGCACCAGGGTTTGGCATAAGGGCTGAAGGAGAGAAGGCGTCCAGTTTTTTTTTTTTTTGTCTTTTTTTTCAAGACAGAGTCTCACTCTGTCACTTAGGCTGGAGTGCAGTGGTGCAATCTTGGCTCACTGCAACCTCTGCCTCCTGGATTCAAGCAATTCTCATGCCTCAGCCTCCTGAGTAGCTGGAATTACAGGAGTGCCACCACACTGGCTAAGTTTTGTATTTTTTTAGTAGAGAAAGGGTTTTGCCACGTTGGCCAGGCTAGTCTCAAACTCCTGACCTCAGGTGATCCACCTGCCTCAGCCTTCCAAAGTGCTGGGATTACAGGCATGAGCTACTGGGCCCAGCGTGAGAAGGCATCAAATGGAATCAGATACAAGGCCAGGGGGCATGGTGGCAAAGTGGGTAATTTTGTGAGTTGAGTTTGTGAGTGAGGTGGGGAAGGGAGAGAGAGTTTTTTCTGAGGAGGGATAGCAGGACTAGACACAAAAAGGCCTGGGGGAAGTGAAACAATTGGGGCAATGGCCATTTTCTCTTGGGGACCATTTTCCTTTGGACAGCTTACAGGAAAAAGAAGTTTCCATAACATGGAACAAATGTCTCCTCTCCTTTCGCCTCCCTCCAGTGTGCTTGTCTTCCGAGCTGTGTGGAGTGGGGTCAGGGGCACGGGCTTGGGAGATTGTCAGCTTAACTCTCAGTCCCAGCTCTGCTGCTACCGGCCTGGAGTCCCTGGGCACGTCACATAAAGGCAATGAAGGAGACAATAAGATTGACCTCACGGCCCTGCCAGGAGATGAAATGAGAGGCAGGTAAAGTGCCTACTCGGGTTCCTTGTACTCATATGTTAGCTGCTGTTATTACAAAACCACTTTAACCCAGCATATGGTTCAAGTTTCCAAACCACCGAAATGGCTCAGGACTTACTCACACAGATTGTTGAAAAACAAAGGAGAGTTGAGGGAAAGGCTGTTGGATGAGGTTAGCCAGAGATTCTGAGGCAGTGATTTGTCCAGCCTCACCACTGTCTTTCTTGGAGTGGCCGACAGCCTCCTGCCCGGGTCTCCTGGGGGACTTGTGGAAACTGCAGTGCTTTGGGCTCTTTGCTTAGGGTGGGGTTTGGGACTCTGTTTTTAGTAAGCTCCACAGGTGATTCTATTGCAAACTGAAGTTTGAGAACCACATTTTTTTCTGCTAACACCAATCTCCTTGGCAAGATCTCCGGCCTATGTGGTCACTGTCAAAGTGACAAGGGGTTCCCATCTGGGGCCAGGTCATCCATCTCTTTGGACCAGGTTTCCTGTTAATAAGGTCCCTTTCAGCCCCATGACCAACTCAGGGACATGAGGAGTCAGAGAAGGAAGAAAAGAACAGTGGGAGAGGAATCTGAGAGAAGGAAGAAAAGAACAGTGGGAGAGGAATCTGACAGCAGAGCAGAGAAGGACACTGAGGAAACAGGCAGACCTGGATCACTTTGCAGGTGGAGGGGCAGGCAGCACACCGCTAGGGCGAGGAAGAGCTGGAGCTGCCTCCACCGCAGTCCAGTCGTGCAGGGTTATTAAAAGAAAGAAGAATGAGTCTCTGTATCTCGGCAGAGCAGGGCAAGAGTCATCAGCAGATGTTATTAAAATCCTTTCCTCACCAGTGAAAGACACTTACTGCTCTTCATCAGCAAAGCTCTCTTTTCGGAAAGGAAAATCAGCTTAACAGGTGGGGACCGTCCTTTTGCTCCTCCCATGAAACACACCAAGGCTGCCACCCGTCAGCCCCCAAACCAGTGTGGGGCTCACGGAGCTCCCCCAGAGTGGTAGGTGGGAAACCATGGACACTCGGCATCTTGGCACTGTGTGCGTGAGGGACCTCTCCCCTGCCGCAGGGGATGTCTGGATGCTGTGGGTACCAGTGATGACTGACTGCTGCAGAGGGGCTTTGGATCCCTCAACAAGAAGCAGTGGGGGCACAGCCTCCTCGCCAGTGTCCTTGCCCCAGCTCTGGCCTCCTCCCGTCTGTCCTGCGTCCCACCAGACTCTTCTCGACTGAGCGTGTCACCCCCATGCTGACAAACGCTTGGAGATCGCTCACTGCAGCAAGAACACATTCACACACATCAGCCCAGGGTTCAAGGCCCTTCCCAGACTGGCCGCAAACACCTCTCCAGCCTGCTTCCCCACCCCTTGTCAGACTGCAGGCTGGAGCATCACTGCTCTTCTCCAAACCCCAGTGCCCTTGCCTGCCTCCCTGCTTTGCCCAAGGCGGTTGCTCTGCCTGCAGCTCCTCGCCCCTCTTCTCTGCCAGGTGATCCAGTTAATGGCCCAGCTCAAATGTCTCCTCCTCGGGGAAGCCCTCTCTGACCTCTCCAGGCAGAACTAATTATTCCCTCCACTGGTTCCCATAGCAGGCGTGCTACTGTTTTAACAATGACCACACTATATTCTGGTTGGGTGTAATCCTTTGTTTCTGTTTCTGTCTGTGTTTCCCCTCATCACAGGGAGTTCTGGCAGAAAGAGGGCTGTCTCCTGCTCCTCTGTATCCCCCACAGAATGAAGCACAGTTCTTAATAAAAATAATAGTTAGCATGTACTGAGGGCTTACTCAGCACTCTGGGAGGCCTTCATTCACATTATTTCATGTTATCCTCAGAACAATTCTTCCAGGTTATTAGGCCTATTTCACAGATGAAGAAACTGAGGTTTGTAGAAGTGAAGTGACCTGTACAGGGACACATGGCTAGTATGTGGCAGAGCAGGGACTAGAAACCAGAACTGTCTGAGCCAGCAAAGGTTTGTTGACTGAATGAATGAACCTCTACTCCCACCCCACCTCTGGTGCCAACTGCCCTCAGGAAGACCAGCGGAAGGGCCCATGGTGGTGTTTAGCTCCTGAGCCAGTGCTGTCTGTCAATCCATCCCATCCCCATCTCTGTGACTCAGGCTTTCTCTGCTTCCAAGGGATCACACTTTTGTTTCTTTTCTCCTGGGCATGACCAGGAGGTCCTAGAGAAAGGTCTCTGCCACCTTCCCCAACTAGCCCCCATGACCCCACCACTCTTACTCTCCCTAGGACAGCAACCCCTTCTAGGCATTCCCTCCCCAAGGCCCCTCCCCAGCTCCTGCTGTGCGGTCAGCATTCCAGCTTCTCTGTCCCCAGCAACTTGGTCCCTGGTGTGCCTCCAGCCTCTGGTGAAGACCTGGAAAACATTCACAGGACTGTGTTTCAGACAGAGCCCTGCGCAGTTGTCATTCCTTCTTCGTTCACTGGGGAACGCGGGAGTAGCTCCTCTCTTCCTAAGCCCCAGTTTTCAAGACCAACTTCAATTTTACAGTCTTGTAAGCTTCCTGAGAATAGCAGCTGAGTTTTTTCAACTCTACAGGCCCTGCAATCCATCATCAAGAGCCATGCACCTAGGTAGATGCCCAGTAAATGGCAAATGAATGACTTCCTGGAAAACACCAAGAACATTCTGTGAATACTTCCTCAAACATAACACTTCCCATCTTAATATATTCCATCCCTTCATCAATCTTTTTTTTTTTTTTTTTCAGACGGAGTCTCACTCTGTTGCCTAGGTTGGAGTGCAGTGATGCAGTGGCACGATCTCGCCTCACTGCAACCTCTGCCTCAGGGATTCAAGTGATTCTCCTGTCTTAGCCTCCTGAGTAGCTGGGATTACAGGCGTGTGCCACCATGCCCGGCTAATTTTTGTATTTTTAGTAGAGACAGGGTTTTGCCATGTTGGCCAGGCTGGTATCGAACTCCTGACCTTGTGATCTGCCCGCCTCAGCCTCCCAAAGTGCTGGGATTATAGGTGTGAACCACCATGCCTGGCCTGCATCAATCTTCTTTTTCTTCCCTCTGGTTCTAGAAAGGATGGTGATATATCTCTTCTCTCTAAACCTGATCCCTCCCATCTCTGCTGAGCTCACCCCTTTGGGCAGCAACTCTCCCAGTGCTCTAATGCACCAAACCTGGGAGCAGGTCACCAGGCCCCGACGACCTCCCATCCCTGTGTTCCCAGGGCCCTAACATACTGGATGGACCCTGCTTTAAAAGACCAAGAGAATTCATCTCATTTCTACACTCATTTAACAAAAGGTAGCAACACACACCGGGTGCTAGGGCCTACAATAGAGAGAGAATGTGGTTCAGGGACTCAGTCTGTGGCAAGAAAAATCATACTGTCTGTTTTTTTTCACTGTTGGCTCCCTAGTGTCTAGAACAGTGCCCAGTGCATAGTAGGAGTTCAATAAGTGTTTGTTGGGTGAAAAAATGAATGAATGGCCTTTGTATTTACTTTTCTGCTCATTCCAGACATAGTTATCTAATATTACTATTTTTCAACCTCTTTTACTCCAGGGACCTCTATGCACCCTCACCCTCAACTCCCCCTCAATTTGTTCTCATAATCCCCATGACCCCCAGTTTTATAACACCACTCTCAGGAGCCCAAAGCTGCCATTTATTAACTTCCATTAGCATGACTCTTCACCTACCTTGGGGTCTTCAGTTTCTCCCCTCCTCCTAATTTCCAGGATTCTATTCTGCCTCTGCTGGCCTCCCTACAAAGCCTGCAACACCATAAGCCATTTCAGCAAAGAGCTTGATCATCTTTTGGTGACCCCTGCATTCATGACTCACTACCTTACCTGTCTTTGGCTCTGCATGTCCCCCAGTTTCCCTTTCTTTCTCTGGAAAGAGAGATTGCCCAAGAGTCCTGAAGATCAGCATTACTACAAATGCATGCAGACCAGCTTCAGCTGCTTGCCAACTCTTTAAAAAATGAGTAAACAATTTTCTAAACTTAAAAAATGAGTAAACAATTTTCTTCTCCTCCTCACACCAACTATTTGCACAATTCAGTGACCTTTTATAAACCATGCCATTGTATAAGCATCATTTCAAGGGTAGAAATCAACTATTCATCCCATTTCATACTGTACCTCATTCACCTAACATTTTTCTGTATAAACATTCTCATGTATTGACAGAGTACTCGTATTTATCATTTGTAATGGTTATATAATATTCTATCATATTAATGTTTCATAGTTTGCTTAACAATTCCCCATTTGTGGAGCATTTGGGTGCTTTCCAGGACTTTCTTATTATGAACAGGGCAGCAATAAACATCTTTTCGCAAATAGCTTGTATTTCCTTTTCAGTTATTTCCCTGGTATATATTCCCAGAAGAGGGATTATTAGGTCAAAGGCTAGAGACGCTTTTATGGCTTTTGTTGTGAGGTGCCAGACTGCTCTCCAAAAGACTGTACTAATTTGCAATTCTCCTGTCTTTTTATTCATGCTTTGTAGCCTCCAAATGAATTCCCCCAGGGGTTGTTCCAAATCTTCTGGGCCTGCCTGGGGCATCCAGCCACTCTCACCCTTCAGAGGTGATTTTACTGGGAAAGTTACACGCATGTCCCTGAGTTTCCTCAATTTCCTTCCACATCAACATTTCTATTTTTATCTGGGCTCCCCTCCTAGGCTAATCTCTGAAGAAGAGGTGTCCGATTTCCGCTCCAAACACATCTCCCTGCCTGCATATTTGACCTCGTTCCCTCTTCCTGTCTCTTCAGCACCATGCTGCATCACTTTTTCCACCCTTTTTACATCATCTATCTCTCCCTCTTCTTCTGCTCTTTCCCCTCAGCCTGCAAATATCCTCATCTCCCTTTTCTAAAAGCAATAGACAATTTCTCCTTCTCCCCGTGAAATATCTCTTTCTGTCACCACTCATCTTTCTGAAGAGTCTACACTTCACTGTCTCATCTTCTAGTTCCTTCTCAACATTTGCCCTCTTTTACTGATGACCAACACTCAACTAAAGCTGCCATTTCAAGGCCATCAATAATTTTCTTAATAATCCAAACAAATGGCCCTCTATTGGTCATCATTCCTACCACCTTGTTGACTATCTTGTCCTCATGGAAACATTTTCCTATCTGAGGTTCCGTGGCAGTAAAATTTCTTTAGTGTCCCTTCTATCCTACCAAAATTGCACCTCTATAAGAATTTGTCCTCAAACCTTTTAGTAAACTTTAAATGATCTCTACCTCCCACTGTGTAGCAGCCAGGAGAATTGGGAGGGACTGATCCTACCCTCAGCTCTAGTGGAAGCTAGGACTCATGTAAGCCCATTAGTATAAACCCATTCCTCCTACCACAGTGATGTCTCAGGGAAAACCAGACCAGAGCAATTAACATGTGACATTTTCATGTGACCTCTGGTGATCCAATTAGAGCAAAGCTCAGGATTTTTGTTTGATAGTTGAGGGAAAATAGTTATTTCTTTCCCCTTGGATATAAACAGTAAAGCACGTAAACCTAATTGCTGTTGGCTACCATTGTACAACCTTGAGGGAATTCAGTATGAAAATGAAGTCACACACAGAATAAAGCAGAGAGAACTGATGCATAATGGATCCAGATTCCTGACTGAACTATGCCTGAAGCCCACTCTATTATAGGATTTTTCAGTTACATGCGCCAATAAGTTCCTTGCATTATTTAAATCATGATGTATAGGGATTTCCATTGTTTGCAATTTAAACATATAACCATTATAGCTTCCTTCACTGTTCTCCCTTTATATGTTATATCTCATTGCTCTTACCTATTCCAGTAGCTTCCATGTTTATATCTATGTAGATGATTCCTCTACACCTCTACCACCTGTCTCCTTACCTTCAACTCCAGCACTACTAGCTTTTCACTGAGTAGCTATACTTGGTTTATGAAGCTTTAATCTTAGACTATTTAACACCAACATTTTTTACCATCATCACCCAAGACAAATCAACTTCACCTCCCTACTTTCTTATGTAGGATTATTCAGTTGCCCAAGTTTGAAACTTCAGAGTTATCCATATCCTTTTCTCCTTTAGACTCCTCAACCAGTCAGCTACCATGACTTCACACTTTTGCCTCTAGCTGCGTCCTGACCAACATAGCGTCTGTCTCAAATTGACAGTTTTCCCAGTTGGTGTCCCTGCCTCCTAGTTCTCCCAGTTTCTGATCACCCTGACAACACCCATCAGAAACATCTTCCTGAAACATCAAACATTTTTAATGATTTCTCAGTGTGTTTTAGATTTAGCCAACACTTTCCATTCTAAACCCAAGAATGGATTTAGACCACTACAAGGTCTTTTCACTATCTTTCTGGTTTTATAATCCCATGACCCTCTCATTGGTGCCCAAGCTACAGGCAAATTGAGCTACGTCCCAGTTCTTCCACACCTTGCTGCCAATGAGATGAATCTACCTGGACCAACTTCCCTTCACATTTCATCTGTTGAAATCCTACTCATCCTTTAAGAACCATCTCAAAACCACCTCCATAAAGGATACTTTGATTTACCCAAATAGATATTTCTCTTCTTGAACCCTACAATGTCTCACTCTTGTGTTACTCATCAGAATAGGAAAGCTAACTTTTATTTTTTTATCTGCTAAGCACAGAACACAGGGCCTTGAAAATGGTAGGTGCTCAATTAATACTCATTCAATTAGTCGGATTCAAGGGCAAACTTATGAAGCAGAGATGCCACAAGAAGGTAGCTGAGAAGGAGTCTCTCTCTTTTATCTATAGATTCACTAGAATCTCTTTCTCTCTTTTTTCTTTCCTTCAGTGACAGTTAGGAGTTCATCAAGTCAACAAATGTTTATTTAGTACTGTATACAAGTCAACACTGGAATCTGGGAGAAGCCAGCTTTGAAATCTTGTACTCTTGACTGGCTCAGAGCTGTGGTTCTCAGAGCATGGTTCACACGGATGTTCCTGGAAGCCAAGGGCAGATCTACCTTTCCACAATATCAATATTTAGGTAAGCTCTGAATAGTATAGCTATTGAGTGGGGAATGAAAAGCAACAGACCAAGAGTCCACAGACCTGAGCTCTGGGCCTAGATATTTCACTAACCAGCTATGTGACCTCGAACAAGTCTTTTAACCTCTCTGTGACTCTATTGCTTCTTTGCCTGTGAAACAATGAGGTTAGACTGTAATGTCTCTCAAAATGTGATCTTCAGAACACTTGCAGCAGATTCTCCTGTGGCTTTTAGAAAATACAAATAATTCTGGGCTTGGTGTGGTGGCTCACACCTATAATCTCAGCCCTTTGGGAGGCCAAGGCAGATGGATCACTTGAGGTCAGGAGTTTGAGACCAGACTGGCCAACACGGTGAAACCCTGTCTCTATTAAAAATACAAAAAAATTAGCCAGGCATGGTGGTGTGTACCTGTAATTCCAGCTACTCAGGAGGCTGAGGCACAAGAGTGGATTGAACCCAGGACATGGAGGTTGCAGTTAGCCAAGATTGCACCACTGCACTCCAGCCTGGGCAATGGAGTGAGTCTGTCTCAAAAGAAAAAAAAAGGTATATATATACACACACACACACATATATATATACACGCATATATATACACACACATATATATAATGCAAATTCCCTGGACTCAAACCAGTGCTATCAAAATGAATCTTTGGGGCCTTGGGAGTCTGTAGTTGAGCAAACTCCCCAGGCGATTCTTATTTCCACTCAAGTTGAAAACCTTTAAAATTTTATAATAGCAAGGTTTTTTTCTGTTCTAAGACGTGGGCGTTACCGGATTAAGTAATCATTTGAGTTATTTTGAAGTGCCGAGTAGAATGGATGAGTGAGTAATCCAGAGGATATTTTCTCCTGACAAAGTGTCTCTGGAGAGAAAGATTAGAGAGCTTCTATTCCATGGTCTACACCGAGGCCACTGCCCCAGGACCACGTGCAGCTGCATGCCGGTTGGCTTGCTGGCCTCTCTACCCCTCCCTTCCACTCTCCCTTTCTTCTCTCATTTCCCTTATTTTCATTCTTCCCTTTCCTCCCCCCTTCTCCCCTCCCTGTTCCCTCCCTCCTTCCTTCACTCCCTCCTTCTTTCCTTTTCTCTCTTTTTCTCTTTCTTTCCTTTTCTCTTTCTTTTTCTCTCTCGCCTTCCCTCCCTCCCTCCTTCCCTTCCCCCTTCCCTTCTTTCCTTCCTTCCTTCCTTTCCTCCTCTCTCCCTCTATCTCACTGTCTCTTTCTCTCTCTCTCTCTTCTTCTCTCCCTCCTTACTTTCCCTCCCTTCTTTTCTTTTTCATTTTTCCTTTTCACTCCTTCCAAACTCCTACAGGTACCTTAGTAAGCACACCATGATCGATACATTTATTTGCACTTACCTAATAGACTTTTTTTCCACAAAATCTTTCCGGCTCCCTCAATCAGATGTAAACATTTCCTGCTCAGAACTCTCACAGCACTTTGAACTTCTCCCATGCCATTAATCATACTTTGCCATGTAATATTTCCAGGTCTACTGTATTGTATGCCCCTGGGGAAAAAGGCTATTTTATTCATCTTTATGTCCCTCCTTCTGCAGTGCCTAGCGTGATGTCTTGCACACGTTGACCATGTTTTACATTTATGTGATGTATAACTAGTTTAAGAAGTATTTTCACAAACACTAATGAATAATGTTTGTGAAAATAACTGAAATAATGGTCTGAATAAGTGAAATGTTATTCACTAACGTTTGTGAAAAACTTATTCAGACACTGAGTAAATATTCTGAACAGATTCGTGTATGAATTCCTTTCTTTCCCCCCCTTATCATATTGTTGAGCTTGTCTTATCTCCTGTCCAGGAGGCAGGATTGTGCAGTAGTAAGGACACTGACCTTGAAGTTAGACATCTGAATCTGAAGTCTTATTTTAGCTCTTAATAGCTGGGCCATCTTAGGCATGTTATTTAACCCCTCTGAACCATAGTTTTGTCTATAAAGAGGCCATAACAACATCTTCTTTACAAGATTGGTGATGATTAATTGCAATTACTTGTGAAAACATCTGGCGCATAGCAGATCATTTAAAAATACTCGTTAAATGGAATTCTTTCCTTCCCCCAACTCTTCACCTCCATTAGAATGTCCTTTAAGGACAAACACTGGCTTTTCTAATTCTTTCTCTCCAGATTTTTATGCTGTGTCTTGGTGCATTGCATACAAAGATGTGCAGAATAAATTTTTTGTGTACTCTTAAGAATAGTCAATGTCATAAGGTGAAACACGTATGGAAAACATTCAAACTGAAATGAACAGGATTCCTTGTTGCAAGGGCCATACACCCAATTCAAACAAACTTGACAGGGAGAATAGAATTTATTGACTTTCAAAATTGGGAAGTTCCAGGGTAGATCTGCCTTTCAGCAAAGTGTTGTCCAGGGGTTAAAATACTGAAGACAGGATACTGTCTCCTTTTCTCCAGCTCTGGGTGGGCCCTGCCTCTATGGCTTTATTCTCAGGCAAGATATCTCCAGCTGGCGGGAAGGATGGCTGGGGGCTTGTGAGTCAAAGGGGAGAAGCCCTTTCTCTCTTCGTGTCCATGTGCAAATCTCATGGAAGAACTCTCTCACTGACTCTGCTTGGGTTCTCCGCCCACATCTGAACTAGACATAGGTACAAAGGATATAACACTATGGCTGGCTCAGTCTGGGTCGCATGCCTACCCAGTAGCCATGGGGAAAGACATAGTAGTTTGAAGCCTCTCAGACTACAAGGAATGAAGGAGAGGTAGTTCTTCCAAATGAAGAGGTGCCAAAAGATAAAACCAACTTGTTGGGTGCACACATAGAATATAACGTGCTAAGGCCGGGCGTGGTGGCTCAAGCCTGTAATCCCAGCACTTTGGAAGGCCGAGATGGGCGGATCACGAGGTCAGGAGATCGAGACCATCCTGGCTAACACAGTGAAACCCCGTCTCTACTAAAAAAATATAAAAAAAACTAGCCGGGCGAGGTGGCGGGCGCCTGTAGTCCCAGCTACCTGGGAGGCTGAGGCAGGAGAATGGCGTAAACCCGGGAGGCGGAGCTTGCAGTGAGCTGAGATCTGGCCACTGTACTCTAGCCTGGGCGACAGAGTGAGACTCTGTCCCAACAACAACAACAACAACAAAGAATATAATGTGCTATTTCCCACAAGATGCCCTAAGCTTAAACCGTCTGTTTTGTGTCATTTAAAGGGCCCAGCTTTATTTACTCATCAATTTCCTCATTCACTGTTACTGGAAAAATAAAACCATCCTGAGGATCTCCTCAAGTCCAGACCCAGTGCCAAGGGTTGGGGTAAAGCAGTGACAAAGTCAAGCTTGGGCTTCCTCTCACAGATCTTCCAGTCCAGTGAGGGCTCAGGAACCTCTCACTGCATGGACCACCACATTTTCTGAAGTTTCCTCCACTAAATATGGTCTTTGGCTTCAAGAAGTGAGTTCCACAGGGTTCCATTTATAGTGTATGCACTGGAAGGAGCATCACTTTATCCCATTATCACCTGTTTAGTGAAACTGCCTTTGCAAAAGTTATGACAGTGAGAAAAATCAGACCTGACTGACTCCATCTTGCTTCCAACCTCCAAGCCGCACTTGTTAATTCCTGGGCTTAGGCCAGGCTAACTACGGAAGGAATTAAGTTCATAGCTTAACTTTGAAACAAAGATAACAATAGCCCTTTCCTGAAACAAACTCTCTCCTTGCTTGTAGATCAGACCTCTTTTGTAAAACTAATAAATTAGCCACAAGATTAGAAATTATGGCTCAGGAGTCATGCAGCTAGAGGCCACAAGATTCTTAACTCCCCAGTTGCTCCTATAGAAGACATCATGATTGTAAAATCTAAGATTGGTGTTCAAGATATTTTTCACATCTTGCACTCTGATGAACCAGTTGACACCACCCAAACGGATAAAGTGGCTCAGCTGGTCTTGTGGCTCCTACCCAGGAATTGACTCAGTGCAAGAAGACAAGCTATGAATCCCTATGCTTTCATCTGTGACCCAACCAATCAGCATGCCCCATTCCCTAGCCCCCTGCCTGCCAAAATGTCCTTAAAAAACCCTGCCCTTCAAACTTTTAGGGAGGCTAATTTAAGTAATAATAAACTCTTATCCTTCTGCTGAGCTGGCTCTGCATTTATTAAACTCTTTGTCTATTGCAAAAACCTGCTGTTCTCAGTGATGAACTATGCAGCAGGCAAGATGAACCCATTGGGCAATTGCATTAGCACACTTGGTTTGTTGGCTGAACTGGCCTCTCTTGGTAGAGATCACAGAATCGGACTCTCAGATAAAGGACATGGAGAGCCAATTCACTTCAGTAGCTAGTGCACAGTTCCCGAGAATGGTGAAAGGGGAAGATCAGGGGGTTTTGTTGCGAGCTTTTTGTTTTGTTTTGTATGAGTAATTTAAAAAGTTTTTTAATTATAGAAAAATACACATAACATAAAACTTACCATTTTAACCAATTTAAATGTATAGTTCAGTAGTGTTAAATATATTCGTATTGTTGTATGACCAACCTTCAGAACTTTTTCGTCTTGCAAACGTGAAACTGTACCCCCATCAAACAACTCTTCATTCTTCCCTCTCTCCCCAGCCCTTGGCAACTTCCATTCTTTCTGACTCTGTTAATCTGACTACTCCAGGTACCTCATCTAAATAGAATCATACAGTATTTGTCCTTTTGGGGGTGGCTTATTTCACTTAGTATTATATCCTCAAGGTTCGTCCATGTTTTAGCACATGTCAGAATTTCCTTCCTATTTAAGGCTGAATAATATTCCATTGTATGTAGACACCGTGTTTTGTTTATCCATGCATCCATCAGTGGGTACTTAGGTTGCTTCTACCTTTTGGCAATCGTGAATAATGCTGTAAGCATCCTGGGGAAGATCAGTTGTGATGGCAGAAACCTGTGTATTCTGGAGGCCAGCAGCATTCAGATCAAGTAGGGCCTTTGTAGGATCCTGAATAGACAAGTTCTGAGTTCAAAGAGGCAGCAGAAGCGCTGGGGCACCCTCTGCAGGGTAGAGGAAGGGACAGTTTCCTGGGCCTGAGGAAGTATCCATGTATAAGGGAGAGGATCTAGAAGGAAGGGAAATGCCAAACTTTATCTACTTCCCCATTTGTCCAGTGCTGGCCCTGATTTCACACTTTGTTGACCGTCTTAGGAACTCTTGTCAGGTGGTTAGAGGCGACTTCCAAGCAGTAACATTGTACTCGCTACTTTAGGAGAGGTCTTTACTCATTCGAGAGTCCTGCCCATCTCTGCTGAGCCTCCTACTAAAGCACTCTCAGCCCTATCCCACCCTCTGCAGAGCTTGGCCTCCCTCCTCCACCATCTCCCAGTCCCCATTTTAATTTCCTCTGCCAGCATTGCCTATATCGGACTTGCTCATTCATCTGTTTATCTGCCATCTACACGGGACTGAAGTGAGGAGCCAGCCTCATCCAAGTGCCCAGCTGTTCTGGGCATTGAAGAAGTTGCTGTCCAGTGCAGTAGGACAGGATGGTGACACAGATTAAACTGGGCACTGCTTCGTGGTACTCAGCATAAGTAGCCTGTTAGCTGGAGGCTGAGCCAAATAGAAGTGAAGTATCTGGGGAACTTCGAAATGGCTGCCGAATACAAGGGAATTGCTTGTTGGAACTAGGTGAACCAGGAGCAGGTTTCATGGTACAGTAGATCGATATTGTTCCTTCTAAGGAAACAAACAGAATCAATGCCAGCTGCCCCAGGTCTCTAAGCATATCTGAAAGCCACAGGGCCCATGGATGGAGGCTTCATGCTGATTTTGTAGAATACAGCAATGTGTACCTGGTTGGGAGACATTTTATTGAATTTCATACCAACAATTGTACCTGGGCCACCAGAGGCCCAGTATTCAAGCATAGAGTGAAGGAGGAGTATACAACTGAAGGGCTGAAGTAGTCTTTGGGGAGTGAGAACGGCATTCTTGTTGCCATTCCCTGCTCCTCTACCCACAGCAGACATTGTTTCCTGATATCCACGTGCTTGCTAAGCACAGAGGCAGCCTCAGAATGTTCTCACCAGTGTTTCAGCAGCCATGACCAGATCATCACAGTTGGCACTCAATGTGAAGGCTTTTGCCTTTCCTGATTTTATTCAATCTAACATCATTCCAGTAGGATTCCTTCTGTAGCTTTCTGGAGAGCTGCTCTAGAGGCTTTGTGAACCTATTTTGTTGTTGAATAGCTCAAATTATTAAGCCTCTGATTCAATTAAAGCTCACTGTGTTCCTACCACAGGAAAAGCCCTGGGCTAGGTATTGAGAAGATGCTTCCTTAAGCAGGACAGAAACCTTTCTTCTTGCAAGTTCTCCCCATTGGTCCTATACCTGCCTTCTGGACAGCACGCAGTAAGGCTCTCCCTATGCCATATGACAGCCCTTCCAACACTAGAAGATGGCTTTTGTGCCTTCCCCTAGTTTTTATTTTTTCTGGGGGAAATCTAAGCACTTCCAGCTACTTTTTTATTGTTGTTTTATTTTTTTCTTTTTTTCCTCCAGACAGGATCCCACTCTGTCACGCAGGCTGTAGTGCAGTGGCATGACCTTGGCACACTGTAGCCTCCATCTCCCGGGCTCAAGCATTCCTCCCACCTCGGCCTCCTGAGTAGCTGGGACTACAAGCGCGCACCACCACGCCCAGCTAATTTTTCTATTTTTTTGTAGAGACAGGGTTTCACCATGTTGCGCAGGCTGACCTTGAAGTCCTGAGCTGAAACGATCCACCTGCTTTGGCCACCCGATTGCCGGCATTACAGGAGGGAGCCACCATGCCCAGCCTCCAACTGTTTCTTTTAGTATTTGGTTTTCAGACTCCTCACTCCCTGGTTGGCTTCCCGTGATCATGCCCCGGTGTGTCTACATTCCTCCTAAATTGTGGTGCCCAGCGTGTACATAGTACTTCATCTGTGATCTTAATAATTTGGAGTACAAGCCAGCACACAGGGACATTTAGATGAATCTCGAAAGGGATAAGGGGTCCACCGAGTTGACAGGGTGCACCAAGGTGTTCCTAGTAAGTGAGAAGTCTGTAAAAGTGTGACCATGGCTTGTTCGGGGTGAATTATGCAAATTCTTGTATGAACCAAGCCCGGTAATTTTTCATGACTTAAAAATTGTTCTTAAAATTATAGAAGCTTAGAGTTACAAAGATTCTTAAAAGGCATCATCACCCATCTGTTGATTAAATCACCAGGCTACAACATTCCTTGAGAGAAACAGGGGGTCTTGAGTATTCTATAATGGAAACTCTTGTTTTTTATGAAACAGGCCCTTCAGTGTTTTGACTTCTCATTCAAAAGTTTCTCCTTTTCATTTGAAACCTGCTGCATCGAAAGGTTAGTTGGCCGGGTGCAATGGCTCATGCCTGTAACCCCAGCAGTTTGGAAGGTTGAGGCTGAAGGATCACTTGAGCTCAGGAGATCGAGACCAGCTTCAGCCACATAGTGAGACTCCATCTCTACAAAAAAATAAAAAATTAGCCAAGTATAATAGCCTACAGTCCCAACTACTTCGAAGACTGAGGTGGAAGGATCTCATGAGCCTAGAAAGTTGAGACTACAGTGAGCTATGATCATGCCACTGCTCTCCAGTCTGGGCAACTGAGCTAGACCCCATCTCAAGAAAGAAGAAAAGAAAGAAGAAAAGAAAGAAGAAAAGAAAGAAGAAAAGAAAGAAAGAAGAAAAGAAAGAAAGAAGAAAAGAAAGAAAAAAGAGAAAGAAAGAAAGAAAGAAAGAAAAAAGAGAAAGAAAGAAAGAAAGAAAGAGAAAGAAAGAAAGTCATCTTTCAGAGTTATGGAGTGTCTACCTTGTGCAGCACTGTTTTAGGTATGTGTGTGGGTGGACATGGGTGGTCCATGGGGGTAGTCAAGGTGGAGGAAAAAGGACAAATAAGCTCAGACTTTGTCTCTAAGGAACTTGCACTCCAGTGGGGACAACCCAGGAAAGAGTAAAACAAATGCTATAATCGAGACATGGTAAATACTGTGGAAGCGCAGAGGAGAAGGAGGTTGCTTCCAAAGAAAGGAGCAGAGATAGCCTGTTCATGTCTATTCAGCAGCCAGAGTTATTGCTTTAAAAACCAAATCAGATCATATTTCTTGCTGTTCAAAATCCTTCAAGGTTTCCCATCACACTAAAAAATTAACCCCAGGGGCCAGGTATAGTGGCTCACACCCATAATCCCAGCACTTTGGGAGGCAGAAGTGGGAGGATTGCTTGAGGCTGGGAGTTTGAGACCAGCCTGGACAACATAGTGAGACCCCATCTCTTAAAAAAACAGAAAACAAAACAAACTGAAATGAACCCCATGTCCTTACAGTGGCCCGTAGGATCCCGCACTACCTGGCATCTGGTCACTTCTTCTTACCCACATGAACTTTCAAACGTTTCCACTTTGGCCACTCTGACTTCATTGCTGTCCCTTGAACCCACCAGATTCCTATGTTAGGGCTTTTATATTGAGTGTTTCCTCTTGGGAACTCTGCTCCTTTACGCTTCCCCATGCCTTGCTCCCTCATATCATTCAGCTGTACAGGGAGACCTAAAGTCCCCTTACCCCACGACTTGTTGCTTGCTATCCCCTTACCCTGCCTTATTTACTTAATAGCATTTATTACTATCTAAATTTATCTTTTATTTACTTATTAGTTGTCAGTCTCCCAATAGAATGTGAGCTCTTTGGAGGCAGGATTTTGTCTATTTCGTTCACTGCCATATCCCCAGCGCCAAGAACGGGGCTGGCTCATGACATGTGCCAAATAAACATTTGTGGAGTGAATGAATGAGTTAATCTTCTTGATAACCTATTCTAAAAACTAGCAGCTGGCCAGGCTCAGTGGCTCACACCCAGAATCCCAGCACTTTGGGACACCAAGATGGGAGGACACTTCCAGTCAGGATTTTGAGACCAGCCTGAGCAAGAAAGTGAGACCCCATCTCTACAAAAATTTAGAAATTAGCTGGGCATAGTGGTGCGTGCCTGTAGTCCCAGCTCCTTGGGAGACTGAGGTGGAAAAATTGCTTGACCCTAGGAGTCTGAGGTTGTGGTGAGCTGTGATCAGCCACTGCACTCCGGTCTGGGCAACAGAGCAAGACTCTCTCGCAATAAACAAATAAAAATAAAAGTTAGCAGCATTAATATCCAGAGTACTTGTCTGTAGTTTCTAGAAACAAGTCCAATCTTTTTGAAAATGTGTCCAAATAGTTTCTCATCAGAAATCCTCTGGCATTTCTTACTCTTCATGATTTCTCAAAGATTTTGACTGCGGCTGTAAGATCTGGAAGTTCTTTCAGTTGTGTGTGTAGGAGATTTTCTACTTTGGCCTAGGGACCTAAGCAAATTGCATGCACAGAAGATTTTTATCTAGCATGAGGTTACATTCTCAAGTCAGCATAGGAAGGTGAAATTGACATATCATCAGGATTTTCCTTGAACATCCCGAGCATCACAACAGATTACTGATTCTGCAGTTGTGTGCCTGAGGAATTGGTTTGTTTGCATTAGCAGCCCTGTAGTATGAAAAAATATGGATCTCTGAACACCTGAATTACTTTTAGCCTGGTTAGGTGCTTTTCCTGTAGGAAGTATTTGGGAACTGAGGCTGACTGAGAGAACAGCCATTTTATATCCCCTAGGATAGCCAAGCGGTTTTGAGCATGGGTGCTGGAGCCAAACTGTCTAATTTTTAATCCTGGCTCTAACATTTACTTACTTGCTGTATGACTACAGGCAAGATATTCAACTTGTCTATGCATCAGTTTTCTCATCTGTAAAGCAGAACAATAATAGTACCTGCCTCACAGGAATAGTTTGAGGACCAAGTTTATTAATGTATATGGGGTCTCTAGACTAGCACCGGGCACATAGTATTTCTATGCTTTCTAATCAACATGAGCAATTATTTTATTATCTCCCATCTCATGTTCATACGGGGGCATATGTTCAATGGATGGAAGGGAGGCAGCATATAGCAGACTGTTTAAATTGTGATTTCTCCCTCATTCTTTTTCTCTCTGTTTCTCTTTTTCCCCAAATGCCAATAGTTGAATTTGTATGATGTGAGCTCTCTGTAAATTGCTTAGGTGCTTTCCCTTTGCTGGAATTCTAGGCACTCTTCTATTGATTATCATATAATTTCTCGTTTGAACACCTTTATAAAGACTGGGGAAGGTGAGTAGAAAACCAGACGTGAAATACTTTGACCTCTTTGTCTGTCATGCATACACATTTCCACACTTTCCGTAAACAATGGGGTTAGCCTTTTTCTAATGTTCTCCTCCAAACATAATGATTTGAGTCTCTTTGGTTGCTTTTAGCTTTTTCTGGAGCACTGGCTCATCCTCTGGCTTCAGCTTTTTGGATACTTTTCTTATAGATTCATACTCTTCCCTTTCTTTGAGCACTGAGAAAGTAAAAAAGCCAGGAAGAAAGACAACAATGCAGAAAATGCATAAAAAATAGCCAGCCAGTTTTTTTTTTTTTTTTTTTTTAATGTGAAGAATAGAAAAGAGAGAGGCCTGAGGAGTTGGCATGAGCAGAAAGGAACATTTGCTGTTATATATGGCAGAAGCTGCTGTTCTACTAAGGTGATGGACTTCCTGAGGCCAGAGCTGCAGGAGACACGCAGGGCTCTAGGAGCAGCCAGCCTGGGATGCAAGTTTTGACCACATTTGGAAGGTTCAGTTATTACTGGTACTTGTTTTCCTACCAAGCCCTGGGACAAAATCCCTTGTTCCTGGGCTGATATTGAGAATAGTGAGGGAAATGTTATATAAGGGTTCAGTAAGTGCCATATATTATTAATATCATCCTTTAGCTACCCCCCCATACCTTATCTGATTGTTCTTTACCCTGATCTGCCTCTACCATTCTCCTGCTTGAAAACAGAATTGTCATTGCAATTTTTAAAATCTAATTGAAACCGGGCATGGTGGTGCAATCCTGTAGTCCCAGCTAGTCGGGAAGCTGCAGTGAGCCATGATCATGCCACTGCACTCTAGCCTGGGTAACAGAGCAAGACTTGAAAAGAGAGAGAGAGAGAGAGAGAGAGAGAGAGAGAGAGAGAGAGAGAGAAAGCAAGAAAAAGAAATCTAGTTGTTCCAACTTATCCTGATCTGTCCCTTAGGAGCAAAACTTCATGTAATTTGTATCTCCCCCTTTTCCTTGTTAGCTAGTTTACCAAACCATTTCCCATCCACTATATGACTTAATATTCATGATTACCCAATGAGGTAGGTGGTCTTGGTGGCTTTCCATTTTATAGATGAGGAAACTGAGTTTTAGTGAATCATTTATTCATTAGTTCATTCATTCAACAAATATTTACTGAGCACTTCTATTCCAGGCATGATGTAAAGCGTTGAAGATAAAAAGATGAGGTAGACAGTCTCCTCCTGTAAGTAGCTCCTATCTAGTGAGGAAAAGAGGCACAAACAGATATCTCTCACACAGCAGGGTAAGTCCAATGTCTTAGGTTGGGTGCCCCAGAAACAGTCCTAGACAGTGATCCCAAGAAGTACCGGTAGAGGAGTGAGAAGCTAAGACAAACAAGGAGAGGAATTGAGTACAGGGTATGTTAATGAACAGGGTCCTGCTGTGGGCAACTGGGCTCAGTCCCATTGGGAACCTCTCAGAGAGTATAGAAGCTGTGTCAGTGATGTCCCATCTGAGGGTGAGAATCTAGGGTATTTGCCCATTAATCTCTACCTTCTGGCTTGGCCTGACCTCCGGCCAAGTACATGCTTGGCCATCGGCAGTAGGGAGTCATAGGTGAGCAGAAAACGATGGTGCCAAGAGAATGTGGGCAGAGCACTGAGGATGTCTGTTATGTGGACTTATAGACACAAGCACAGACCATTACAGAAGCCCTGAAGAGGAGTTCCCAGCTCAAACTGGCTGGGTCCAAAAAGTCTTCCTGGAAGAGGTGATGGAGGAACAGTATTCTGAGGGAATGCCTTACTCCAGAGTTGTTTAGTGAGGGCATGTGCAGAGAGGCCCTGATGTCTGGCCACACTAAAGATTTTAGATTGAGAGTTCTGGCTAAGGTTAAGAAATTATCTACTTATCACCCTACCCAGGGAAATTGGGAGGTTAAGAACAGGACAAGAACTCAGATGGCTAACAGATCCTCAGAGTACTGTCCTCTCCAAAATTGAGGGATGAGAGTGAGTGAGTGAGAGAGAGAGAGAGAGAGAGAGAGCAGCAAGAAGTGAGCTTGTGTCTGCTTTTTGTAAAGAAACACAAGGACTTTTCTGGGTTTCCCCAAGACCCACCCCAGGCTTCTGTCTATTTATGGATTAGGTGGTTCCTCAGAACATCCTTCCTTCCAGAGCTGCCATCCGCAGCCCTGCCCAGCCCCCAGATGCTTGCTGTGCTCACTCCTTCATAAGCACCACCTCCCAATTAGACCAAGGATGTGGCAATCGGGCTGCCCAGAATTACTCTCCCCACCTTCAGCTTGCCCTGAGCAGAGTTCAGATTGCACATTTCCCGACACTCAGAGAGACCCATTAATATTTAGCAAGTTACATTTCTAAAGCACTTTGCTAACATGAATTGATCTTTTCGGCACCCCCTTGTGAGGCAGCTCAGTACTGCCAGCCCTACTGGGGACGTAAGGCTTTGAGAAGATAAGCTACTTAGGCTAGGGCCATGGCTGGTGAGCGATGGATCCAGATGAGAACCAAAGGTGGATGACACCAGTTTTCTGAGCCTGCCGGCAGAACTCCAGCATGGCCACAACACCCCCTCCTTGCTCAGGATATCTTGGAGCAAATCCAGCCCTCTGAAGGTTTAAATAGAATGGGCTTGTCATCTTTCAGATTGGACTGTTCACAAGCCAGCTACTGCTTATGGAGTGCTTATAATGTGCCAGGAGTTGGGCACTTCCCATAGTTTGTATCATTTAATTCTCACAACCCTTGCACACTTTCTATGGTATCACTACTATTATTTTAGGCATCAGAAAACTGAGGCACAGAAAGATTAAGTAACTTGCTTAAAGTTGCACAACTAGTAAGAAGTAGAGCTAGGATTTAAACCTGGGCTATTCAGCTTCAGAGATTTTAACTACTATGAATCAGCCTAAAGGTGGGTAGAGAAACCAAGGTAAGTGGAATTGCACTTTGTGAAGTTCTGCCTACTCCCAGGCAATTCATCACATGCCTTGCAAAATTATTTCTAGAGGTAGAGGAATTAGGTGTAGGGAGAAGCTGTCTGCAAAAGTGATCTTGAGGAATGAGAGTATTAACTAAAGTTGTTATTTGATTTTTCTTTTGGATCCCCATTCCCAGGCCTCCCTAAAAGGACAGAGAGAGGACCAGTCCATTCAATAAACAAGCACGAGGCCCCTGTGCCATGCACTGTGTTTAGCAATGATGCTGGCTTTGGTGGGGTAGAGATATGCATACATAATTATGATCTGGTGGGGAGCACTATAACCATGATGATGAGAGCCCATTGGGAAGGCGGATGGAGGGAGGAGGCAGAAGTGACTTGTTAGTCCAAGGAAGTTGGAAAAGTTTTGTAGACATGAGTTGGATCCTGATGGAGATGGAGGAAGGAGAGAAAGGAACAACACGTGCAAAGGAAGCAAGGTGTAAAATAATGTGTCTTGGAGAGCAGAAAAAAAGCAAGGAGAGCTGTCCTCCTTGCTTTCTTGAGATAAGTGGGTCAATTTGGGGCCTTATAACCCTAGATGAGGGATTGGGTTACAAATTTTAAGGTGTCCTAAGGATGTAACTCTGTGACATGTCTAGCCAAATTCTCATCTTGGTACACCATTGTTAGATAGAAAGGATAATTGTAGCCAGGTGAGGTGGTGTGTGCCAGTCGCCCTAGCTACTCAGGAGGCTGAGGCAGGAGGATCACTTGAGGCAGGAGATCCAGACAAGCCTGGGCAACATAGGGAGACTCCATCTCAAGGAAAAAAATAAGGATGATGGTGTAACAATAGTCTTTCTTCTATGCCTGTGGGGGATTGATTCCAGGACCCCTGCAGATAACAAAATCCATGGATGCTCCAGTCCCTTATATAAAATGGCATGTGCTGGGTGCAACGGCTTATGCCTATAATTCCAGCACTTTGAGAAGTTGAGGTGGGAAGACTCCTTGTGGCCAAGAGTTCAAGACCAGCCTGGGCAACAAAGCAAGATCCGCATGTCTACAAAATTATTTTTTAAAAATTAACTGGGCATGGTGGCACATGTCTGTGGTTTCAGCTACTCAGGATGCTGAGGTGGAAGGATTGCTTGAGCCCAGGAGGTTGAGGCTGCTGCAGTGAGCTATGATTACAGCACTGTACTTTAGCCTGGGTGGCAGAGTAGACCGTCAATAAAAAAAAATAAAGATGGTGTAGTATTTGCGTATAACCCGCACACATTTTCTTGTATACTTTATTTTTATTTATGTATTTATATATTTATGTATTTATTTTTATTTTATGTATTTATTTATTTTAGATGGAGTATCGCTCTGTCACCCAAGCTGGAATGCAGTGGCACGATCCCAGCTCACTGCAACCTCCGCCTCCTGGGTTCAAGTGATTCTCCTGCCTCAGCCTCCCGAGTAGCTGGGACTACAGGTGAACGCCAGCAAGCCTGGCTAATATTTGTATTTTTTGGTGGAGACAGGGTTTTGCCATGTTGCCCAGGCTGGTCTCGAACTCCTGACCTCAAGTGATCCACCAGCCTTGGCCTCCTAGGGTGCTGGATTACAGGTGTGAGCCACAGTGCCCGGCCTTATGTATTTATGTTCAATTTCAATAGGTTTTGGGGGAACAGGTGCTATTTGGTTACATGAACAAGTTCTTTAGTGGTAATTTCTGAGATTTTAGTGCACCCTTGATCTGAGCAGTATACACTGTATCCAATGTGTAGTCTTTTATCTCTTGCCACACCCCACCCTTGCCTCTGAGTCCCCAAAGTCCAATGTATCATCCTTTGCATCCTCATTGCTTAGCTCCCACATATGAGTGAAAACATATGATGTTTGGTTTTCCATTCCTGAGTTATTTCACTTAGAATAACAGTTTCCAATTCCATCCAGGTTGCTGCAAATGCCATTATTTCATTCCTTTTTATGGCTGAGTAGTATTCCATGGCGTATATACACTAGGATTTCTTTATCTCATTGATTGATAGGTAGTTGGGCTGCTTCCATATTTTTGCAGTAGCAAATTGTGCTGCTGTAAACATGCGTGTGCAAGTATCTTTTTTGTATGACTTCTTTTCCTCTGGGTAGATACCTAGCAATGGGATTGCTGGATCAAACACTAGATCTCCATACTGTTTTCCCTAGTGGTTGTACTAGTTTACATTCCCACCAACAGTGTAAAAGTGTTCCCTTTTCACTGCATCTATGCCAATCTGCATCTATTATTTTTTAAATTACGACCCTTCTTGCAGGAGTGAGGTGGTATCATATTGTGGTTTTGATTTGTATTTCCATGGATGTTAGTGATGTTGAGCATTTTTTCATATGCTTGTTGGCCATTTGTATATCTTCTTTTGCAAATTATATATTCATGTCCTTAGCCCACTTTTAGATGGGATGTTGATTTTTTTCTAGCTGATCTATTTGTGGATCCTGAATATTATTCCTTGGATGGATGTTTAGATTATGAAGATTTTCTCCCACTCTGTGGGTTGCCTGTTACCTCTGCTGATTATTTCATTTTCTGTGCAGAAGCTTTTTAGTTTAATTAAGTCTCATCTATTTATCTTTGTTTTTGTTGCATTTGCTTTTGGGTTCTTGGTCACGCAGTCTTTGCCTAAGCCAATGTCTAGAGGGTTTTTTCAATGTTATCTTCCAGAATTTTTATGGTTTCAGGTCTTAGATTTAAGTATTTGACCCATTTTGGGTTGATTTTTGTATAAGGTGAGAGATGAGGATCTAGTTTCAGTCTTCTACATGTGGCTTGCCAATTATCCCAGCACCATTTGTCAAATAGGGTGTCATTTCTCCCACTTTGTTTTTGTTTGCTTTGTCAAAAATCAGTTGGCTGTTAAGTATTTAGCTTTATTCTGGGTTCTCTATTCTGTTCCATTGGTCTATGTGCCTATTTTTATACCAGTATCATGCTGTTTGGATGACTACGGCCTTATAGTATAGTTTGAAGTTGGGTAATGTGATGCTTCCAGATTTGTTCTTTTTGCTTAGTCTTGCTTTGGCTATGCAGCCTCCTTTTTCGGTTCTGTATGAATTTTAGAATTGTTTTTTCTAGCTCTGTGAAGAATGATGGTGATATTTTGATGGGAATTGCATTGAATTTGTAGATTGCTTTTAACAGTATGGTCATTTTCATAATATTGATTCTACACATCCATGAGCATGGGATGTGTTTTCATTTGTTTGTGACATCTATGATTTCTTTCAGCAGTGTTTTATGGCTTTTCTTGTAGAAGTCTTTCACGTCCTTAATTAGGTATATTCCTAAGTACTTTTTTTTTTTTTGCAGCTACTGTAAAAGGAGTTGAGTTATTGATTTGATTCTCAGCTTAGTTGCTGTTGGTATATAGCAGAGCTACTGATTCGTGTACATTTATTTTGTATCCTGAAACTTTGCTGAATTAATTTACCAGTCCTAGGAGTTTTCTGCATGAGTCTTTAGGGTTTTCTAGGCATATGATCACATCATGAGTGACATGGTTTGGCTGTGTCCCCACCCAAATCTCACCTTGAATTGTAATAATCCCCATGTGTCAAGGGCAGGGCCAGGTGGAGATAATTGAATCGTGGAGGTGGTTCTCCCATACTGTTCTGTTAGTAGTGAACAGGTCTCACAAGATCTGATGGTTTTATAAATGGGAGTTCCCCTGAACAAGCTCTCTCTTGCCTGCTGCCATGTAAGACATGACTTTGCTTCTCATTTGTCTTCCATCATGTTCGCAAGGCCTCCCCAGCCATGTGGAACTGTGAGTCAGTTAAACCTCTTTCTTTTATAAATTACTCAGTCTCAGGTATGTCTTTATTAGCAGCATGAGAACAGACTAATACTATCAGCAAACAGTGACAGTTTGACTTCATGTTTACTGATTTGGATGCTCTTTATTTCTTTCTCTTGTCTGATTTCTCTAGCTAGGAGTTCCAGTACTATATTGAACAGAAGTGGTGAAAGTGGGCATTCTTGTCTTGTTTCAGTTCTCAGGGAAAATGCTTTCAACATTTCACTGTTCAGTATATTCTTGGCTCTGTGTTTGTCATAGATGGCTTTTATTACGCTGAAGTTTGTCCCTTCTATGCCAATTGCTGAGGATGTTGATCGTAAAAGGATGCCGGATCTTGTCAAATGCTTTTTCTGCATCTATTGAGATGATCATGTGATTTTTGTTTTTAATTTTGTTTATGTGGTATATCACATTTATTGACTTACATATGTTAAACCATCCCTGCATCCCTGGTATGAAATACACTTGATCATGGTGGATTATCTTTTTGATATGCTGTTGGATTTGGTTCTCTAGTATTTTGTTGAGGATTTTCACATCTGTGTTCATGAGGGATATGGCTCTGTAGTTTTCTTTTTTTTGTTATGTCCTTCCCTGGTTTTGGTATCAGGGTGATACTGGCTTCATAGAATGATTTAGGGAGGATCCCCTCTTTCTCTATCTTGTGGAATAGTGTCAATAGGATTGGTACCAATTCTTCTTTGAATGTCTGATAGAATTCAGCTGTGAATCCATCTGGTCCTGGATTCTTTTTTTTTTGAGACGGAATCTCGCTCTGTGGTCCAGGCTGGAGTGCAGTGGCCGGATCTCGGCTCACTGCAAGCTCCACCTCCCGGGTTCACGCCATTCTCCTGCCTCAGCCTCCCGAGTAGCTGGAACTACAGGCGCCCGCCACCGCGCCTGGCTAATTTTTTGTATTTTTAATAGAGACGGGGTTTCACCGTGTTAGCCAGGATGGTCTCGATCTCTTGACCTCGTGATCTGCCTGTCTCGGCCTCCCAAAGTGCTGGGATGGCAATTTTAAAATTACCATTTCAATCTTGCTGCTTGTTATTGGTCTGTTCAGAGATTCTATATCTTCCTGGTTTAATCTAGGAGGGTTGTATATTTGCAGGAATTTATCCATCTCCTCTAGGTTTTCTAGTTTATGCACATAGAGGTGTTTATAGTAGCCTTGAATAATTTTTGTTTATTTGTGGTATCAGTTGTAATATTTCCCATTTCGTTTCTAATTCAGCTTATTTGGATCTTCTCTCTTCTTTTCTTGGTTAATCTTGTTAACAGTCTATCAATTTTATTTATCTTTTTAAAGAACTAGGTTTTGTTTCATTTACCTTTTGGTTTTTGTTTGTTTGTTTGTTTCAATTTTATTTAGTTCTGCTCTGGTCTTATTTCTTTTCTTCTGCTGGGTTTGGGTTTGAATTGTTCTTGTTTCTCCATTTCTGTGAGATGTGACCTTAGATTGTCTATTTGCACTCTTTTAGACTTCTTGATGTAGGCATTTAATGCTATGAACTTTCCTCTTAGCACTGTTTTTGCTGTATCCCAGAGGTTTTGATAGGTTGTGTCACTATTATTGTTCATTCAAAAAATTTTTAAATTTCCATCTTAATTTCATTGTTGACCCAATGATCATTCAGGAGCAGGTTGCTTAATTTCCATGTATTTGCATGGTTTTGAGGCTTCCTTTTGGAGTTGACTTCCAGTTTTATTCCACAGTGTCCTGAGAAAGTACTTGGTGTAATTTTGATTTTCTTAAATTTACTGAGACTTGTTTTGTGGCCTATCATATAGTCTATCTTGGAGAATGTTCCATGTGCTGATGAATAGAATGTATATTCTGCAGTTGTTGGGTAGAATGTTCTGTAAATATCTGTTAAGTCCATTTGTTCTAGGGTATAGTTTAAGTCCATTGTTTCTTTGTTGACTTTCTGTCTTGATGACCTGTCTAGTGCTGTCAGTGGAGTATTAAAGTCTCTCACTATTATTGTGTTGTCATCTACCTCATTTCTTAGGTCTAGTAGTATTTGTTGTATAAATCTGGGATCTCTAGTGTTAGGTGCATATGTACTTAGAATTGTGACATTTTCCTGTTGGATGAGTCCTTTTATCATTATATATTGTTCCTTTTTGTCTTTTTTTTTTTTTTTGAGACAGAGTCTTGCTCTGTTGCCCAGGTTGGAGTGCTGTGGTGCGATCTCAGCTCACTGCAAGCTCCACCTCCTGGGTTCATGCCATTCTCCTGCCTCAGCCTCCTGAGTAGCTGGGACTACAGGCCCCCGCCGCCACACCCGGCTAGTTTTTTGTAATTTTTAGTAGAGACGGGGTTTCACTGTGTTAGCCAGGATGGTCTCGATCTCCTGACCTAGTGATCTGCCCGCGTCAGCCTCCCAAAGTGCTGGGATTACAGGCGTGAGCCACCATGCCCAGCCCCTTTTTGTCTTTTTAAGTGCTGTTGCCTTAAAGTTTGTTTTGTCTGATATGAGAATAGCTACTCCTCCTCACTTTTGGTGTCCCTTTGCATGGAATATCCTTTTCCACCCATTTACCTTAAGTTTATGTGAGTTCTTATGTGTTAGGTGAGTCTCCTGAAGACAGCAAAAACTTGGCTGAAGTTTTTAATGGATAAGTTAATTCTTAACCATTGTGCCATTCTGTATTTTTTAAGTGGAGCATTTAGGCCATTTACATTCAACATTAGTATTGAGATGTGAGGTATTATTCTATTCATTGTGCCTGAATACCTTGTGTGTGTGTTTTTTTTACATCATGTTATTGTTATATAGGTCATGTGAGATTTATGCTTTAAGAAGGTTCTATTTTGGTGTATTTTGAGCATTTGTTTCAAGACTTAGAGCTCCTTTCAGCAGTTCTTGTGGTGCTGGCTTGGTACTGGCAAATTCTCTCAGAATTTGTTTGTCTGGAAAAGATTATATCTTTCCTTCATTTATGAAGCTTAGCTTTGCTGGGTACAAAGTTCTTGGCTGATAATTGTCTCATTCAGGAGGCTAAAAATAGGAACTCAACCCCTTCTAGCTTGTAGGGTTTCTGCTGAGAAGTATTCTGTAATCTAATAGGTTTTCCTTTGTAGGCTACCAGATGCTTTCACCTCAAAGCTCTTAAGATTCTTTCCTTCATCTTGACTTTAGATAACCTGATGACTATGTCCCTAGGCAATGATCCTTTTGCAATGAATTCCCCAGGTGTTCTTTGCGCTTCTTGGATTTGGATGTCTAGATCGCTAGCAAGTCTGGGAAATTTTTCCTCAATTTTTCTCAAATGTGTTTTCCAAACTTTTAGATTTCTCTTCTTCCTAGGGAACACCAATTATTCTTAGGTTTGGATAGTTAACATGGTCTCAAAGTTCCTGGAGGCTTTTTTCATTTTTAAAAATCCTTCTTTATTTGTCTTTGATGGATTGGATTAATTCAAAAGTCTAATCTTAGATTTCTGAAGTTCTTTTTTATGCTTGTTTGATTCTATAGCTGAGACTTTATAGTGTACTTTGCATTTCTCTAAGTGTGCCCTTGATTTCCAGAAGTTGTGATTGTTTTTTAGTTTTGCTATTTCACTGAAGAATTTTACTTTCGTATCCTGTATTATGTTTTTGATTTCTTTAAGTTGGACTTCACCTTTCTCTGGTGCCTCCTTGATTAGCCTAATAGCTTAATAATTGTCCTGAATTCTTTTTCTGGCAGTTCAGAGATTTCATCTTGGTTTGGATCCATTGCTGGTGAGCTGGTATGATCTTTGGGGTGAGGGGGGTAGTAAGAACCTTGTTTTATCATACTACCAGAATCGTTTTTCTGGTTTCTTCTCATTTGGGTAGACTTTGTCAGAGGGAAGATCTGAGATTCAAGGGCTGCTGTTCAGATTCTTTTGTCTCATGGGGTGCTCCCTTGATGGGGTGTTCTCCCTCTTCTTCTAGGAATGGGGCTTCCTGAGAGCCAAACTGTGGTGATTGTTTTTGCTCTTCTGGGCCTAGCCACCCAGAGGAACTACCAGGCTCTGGGCTGGTACCAGAGAGTGTCTGCAAAGAGTCTTGTGATGTAGTTCATCTTCAGATCTTGCAGCCGTGGATACCAGCACCTGCTCTGGTGAAGTTAGCAGGGGAGTGAAGTGGACTCTGTAAGGATCTTTGATTGAGTTTTTGTTTAGTGTGCTGGGTTTGTGTTCGTTGGCCTCCAGCTATCTACTAGTCTGTTCTCACATTGCTAATAAAGACATACCCAAGACTGGGTAATTTATAAAAGAAAGAGGTTTAACTGACTCACAGTTTCACATGGCTGGGGAGGCCTCACAGTCATGGCAGAAGGTGAATGAGGAGCAAAGTCATGGTTGCAAGCAAGAGAGAGCTTGTGCAGGGCAACTCCCATTTATAAAATCATCAGATCTTGTGAGATGTATTCACTACCGCTAGAACCGTATGGGGACAGTGCCCTCATGATTCAGTTATCTCCACCTGGCCCCACCCTTGACACACGGGGATGATTATTACAATTCAAGGTGAGATTTGGGTGGGTACACAACTAAACCATATTATTCCACCCCAGGCCCTTCCCAAATCTAATGTCCCCACATTTCAAAACCAATCATGCCTTCCCAACAGTCCCCCAAAGCCTTAACTCATTTCAGGATTAATTCAAAAGTGCACAGTCCAAAGTCTCATCTGAGACAAGGCAAGCCCCTTCCACCTATGAGCTTGTAAAATCAAAAGCAAGTTACTTCCTAGATACAATGGGGGTACAGGCATTGGGTAAATACACCCATTCTAAATGGGAGAAATTGGCCAGAATGAAGGGACTTCAGCCCCCATACAAGTCTAAAATCTAACAGGGCTGTCAAATCTTAAAGCTTCAAAATTATCTTCTTTGACTCCATGTCTCACATCCAGCTTATGCTAATGCAAGAGGTGGGTTCCCATGGTCTTGGGCAGCTCCACCCCTGTGGCTTTGCAGGGTATAGCCCTACTCCTGGCTACTTTCATGGGCTGGCATTGAGTGTCTGCAGCTTTTCTAGGTGCACAGTGCAAGCTGTCAGTGGATCTACCATTTTGGGGTCTGGAGGATGGTGGCCATCTTCTCACAGCTCCACTAGGCAGTGCCCCAGTGAGGACTCTGTGTGAGAGTTCCCACCCCATGTCTCCCTTCTGTGCTGCCCTAGCAGAGAGGACCTAGCAGAGAGCTTCTCCATGAAGGCTCTGCCTCTGCAGCACACCTCTGCCTGGACATTCGGGCATTTCCACATATCCTCTGATGTCTAGATGGAGGTTCCTAAACCTCAATTCTTGACTTCTGTGCACCCACAGGCTGAACATCACAGAGAAGCTGCCAAGGTTTGGGGCTTATACCCTCCAAAGCCATGGCCCGAGCCATACCATGACCCCTTTTACCCTTGGCTGGAGCAGCTAGGATACAGGGCACCAAGTTTGTAGGCTGCACATCCTGAGCAGCCTACATGGGCCTAGCTCAAGAAACCATTTTTTCTTCTGAGGCTTCCAGGCCTGTGATGGCAGGGGCTGCTGCTCAGAGGTCTCTGATATACCCTGGAGACATTTTTCTCATTGTCTTGGTGATTAACATTTGACTCCTTGTTACTTATGCATATTTCTGTAGCAGGCTTGAATTTCTCCACAGAAAATGGATTTTTCTTTTCTTCTGCGTCATCAGACTGTAAATTTTCCAAACTTTTATGCTCTGTCACCTCTTGAATGCTTTTCTGCTTATAAATTTCTTCCACTTTATACCTGAAATCATCTCTCTGACGTTCAAAGTTCCACAGATCTCTAGGGCAGGGGAAAATGTCACCAGTCTCTTTGCTAAAATACAGCAAGAGTAACCTTTATTCCAGTTCCCAACAAGTTCCTCAGCTCTATCTGAGACCACCTCAACCTGGACTTCATTATTCATAGCAGTATCAGCGTTTTGGTCAAAGTCATTCAACAAGTCTCTAGGAAGTTCCAAATTTTCCCACATCTTCCTGTTTTCTTCCGAGCTCTCCAAACTGTTTCAACTTGTTACCTAGTTCCAAAGTCACTTCTACATTTTTGGGTATCTTTACAGCAGCACCCCGCTACCTGGTATGAAATTACTGTATTTGTCTGTTCTCACACTGCTAATAAAGACATACCTGAGGCTGGGTAATTTATAAAGGAAAGAGGTTTATTGGCCTAAACTCACAGTTCCACATGGCTGTGGAGGACTCACAATCATGGCAGAAGGAAAAGGAGAAGAAAAGTCATATCTTACGCGGTGGCAGGCAAGAGAGAGCTTGTGCAGGGACCTCCCATTTATACAACCATTAGATCTCGTGAGGCTTTTTCACCACCACCAGAACGGTATGGGGGAAACTGCGCCCATGATTCAATTATCTCCACCTGGCCCCACCCTTGACATGTGAGGATTATTACAATTCAAGGTGAGATTTAGGTGGGGACACAGCCAAACTATATAAAACCAGGAGGTGGTGCTTTCAAGAGTGCATCAGCTGCAGTCCTATAAGGAGGATGCAGACTTGTCCTAGGTAAATATTGCCCTGGTTAAATATTCATGTTTCTCAGGCGGTGGGTAAGGCCATAGAGCTCCCAAGAGATTATGACCTTTGTCTTTGGCTACCAGGGCAAGTAGAGAAAGACCACCAGATAGGGGCAGGGATAGGTGTGTCTGAGCGCAGTCCCTCCTTGAGCAGGGCTTGCTGTGGCTGCTGTGGGAGAGGGGGTTGTGGTTCCCAGTCCAGTGGAGTTTTATTCCCAAGGGGATTATGGCTGCCTCTGCTGAGTCATACAGTCTGCCAGGGAAGTGAGGGAAATCTGGCCGTCATAGGCCTCACCGCACTCCCATGCAGCCCACAGTTTTAAAGGCTGGTCTCACTCCTACTGTGCCCACCCCGTCCCCAAACAGCACCGAGTATATTTCCAGGCAGCTGGTGATTAGGGTTGAGAACTTGCCCCAAACCACAAGCCTCCCCGTTGAGAAAGTAAGTAGACTCACAGTTTTTCCATGTCTCAGGGAGCCTGCAGCAGTGATCCAGTTCCTTTAAAGGGTCTATGGATTATCTTGGCTTTCCTGGTACGTTCCTGTGGTAGTTATTGGAGCAAAAGTTTATGATATGAGTCTCCACATGCTGATCTGTCCCTCTAAACAGGGACTACAAGCTAATCCTGCCTCCTATCCTCCATCTTAATCCCTTTCTGTATGCTTTAAATCATCTCTAGGTTACTTACAATACCTAATATAATGTAAATGCCATGTAAACAATTGTTATACTGATTGTTTAGGGAATAATGACAAGAAAAAAAGTCCGTACAGGCTCAGTACAGATGCAACCATCTTAAATCTAACCACATCTTCTATCCACCGTTGGTTGAATCTGTAGGTGCAGAGCTCATAGACATGGAGAGCCAACTGTATATGTAAGGCACTAGGTGGCAGTTGACTGGGGACCATGACTTTTTGAGTGGTATGGAGCCAAGGGAGAGGGTCTGGAACTGAGAATTTGTGTCCTGGGAAGGAAACCTTGAAGAAGAGTCACTTAGCCTCTACCAATCTCCTGACTGAAAAAAGAATCAGCATCACAATTTGAAAAATCTAATTGTTCCTCACTCTGATCTGTCCCTTAGGAGCAAAACTTTATGTAATATACATTTACCTTTTTCCTTGTTAGCTAGTTTATGAAACCATTTCCTATCCATTATATGACTAAATATTCATGATTACCTGATGAGACAGGTGGTCTGGTGGGTCTCCATTTTACAGATGAGGAAGCTGAGTTTTAGTGAATCATCTAAGGTTATATGCTTTATAGCAGTAGACATTTGCAGGGTCCTAGTCTCAAGTTTGTTTCTATATCCATTTGCTTTGCCTGCTAGCTCCTTCCAGGTGCTTGGCGCAGCTTCTAATGAATGCCATGGGCCCCTGGCAGCACCTTGGGGTGAGAGATGTGGCTTGCTGCACTTCCTGAGACAGGAGTTGAGACGTCAAAATCAGGGCATGTTAGAACCAAAGAGTCCAGTTCTAAATATCTGACTGGTTTGGTCAGAGCTGAGCTGTGAGGGTCTAAGTGGAAGAAATTACCAGAGTAGTTATCAATTATAGCTCTAAGGAGTCTTTGTTCTCAGATAATACAGTCAAGATGAATGTGAGCATAATATTGCCAAGACCTACCCCTGAAATGGGCATTGTGGCATTGAATAGTTTAGACATGCAAGCCTTGATATCAAGAAGTGGATAGACCAGCCTTGGTGCAGGAAAGCTAATTGTGAGGAAGTGTATGGATATGGTGCGGGGTGGGGAGAAGTGCTGGTATAACTCACAATTGGATATTACCATCTGATGCTATGACGTCAAGCACAGAGATTCCACCCAAGCAGCAGTTGCTACCATGCCCTTCTTAATGTGGCTTGAGTTAGAGCTAGAGCTCTCTGGGTTCCTAACTTAGACTTTGGGGTCTGTCAGAGTTCTCTATCCTGCTTTTCCTCAGGAATTAAATGGAAGCTACGTGTTGATACCCTGCCCTCCTATTGTCCCCCCAAATCATACCTTTACTCCAGTTGATGCCTGAGACCCCTGCAGTGCCAAATGGTAGCACTTGCCCACACTAGCCATGAGGGGAGAATCCAGTACCTAAAAGCCCAGTAAAATGTGGATCCTCTGTGCTCATGAGCTGAAAGTAACAAAAAGAAAGAATCCTCAAGTTAGGAGGGACCAATCACAGCCCACATTTCCAAGGAGAAGGCTTATTTAATCCTTCTCTCCAGAAAACATTTTCTCCTCCATCTTCCATACCGTATGGGTAATTGTGGTATTATATTGGGAGAATATTGAAACTCAGAGGAGATTGTAAAATGTCCCCCAGCAAGATTTGGTCTTTTATATCACCTTACAAACCCTTTTTTTGTCTTATATATCCCTTGTTCAAACTGTCCATTTTGAAGCTAGGCTGCAGATAACCCTGCCTTAATCACTGAGCAGACAGGCAACATACAATTCCTGTGTGTCTGAGAACCAGATATCCTCTGTTAGCTATCGCAGGACTTGAAAGGGTCACACTGCTGAAACAGGGCAATTGGCACCAGGAACATCTGTATTAGAGGCGGCATACAACAGTAGTTGACAGTTCAGACTCTGGAGCCACACTGTCTTGGTTCAACTCTCAGGTTTGTCACTTATTACCTGCATAGCCTTGGGCATATTATGTAATCTCCCTCTGCCTCAGCTTCCTCCAATGTAAAATAACGGCATTTATAGATCCTACCAGGTAGGGCTGTGTGAGGATTGACTCCAATCAGGCATGTGAAGGGTTTAGCGCATCTCCTGGCACACATTGAGCCCTTGTTAACTGTTAAATGCTATTCATTATGAAGGGACAGTGCATTTCCTCCTCCAGGGTGTTTCCTTCTCTTCCTTATGTCTTTGAGACCCACCCCTGACCTTCCCCCACTTGACATTTCTGAAGCCAGCTGCTCCAATATTTCTTCCTTCTTGTCCAGGATGCAAAAGAAAAACAGCTCGCACGTGAGCATTTAAAAAAAAAAAATATTGCTTATAGCATCACTGTAAACCAATACACCACAGCTCATTTTATCCAAGAGCTAAGGGCCTTTTAAACCATTTCTTATTTATTCTGTTAAAAAAAAAAAAACACAAGGTCCTTTGGTTTCATGTTCCTTTATTGTATTTTGTAAGGCACTGAGCACATATTGGGTACTATGTAAATGTGAATTACTCTAACAATAGTAACTGAGACAGATGAGAAACTCGAGGAAGTAAAGTCACCATTTTGAATTTAGTGTTTTATTGATGGGCTGAGTGATTTGGGAGAGACAGTGTGGCTCCGAGGCTAAAGAGCCCATAGAGATTCAGAGGGCAGAGGTTTGAATCTCAGTCATAGTGGCAGCTCTGAATAGCTCTGGTGACCCCAGGCAAGCAGCTTCCTTCCCCTGGACCTCAAATTCTCCTCATAAATACTGGGCTTAATGCCACAAAACCATCTTCCAGAGATGTTAAGCCAGGGCTGCTGAATGTGGTTGTGCAGACTGTGCACTGCACAAGGGCACCAGCCAAGGGGGTAAGTGGTAGCTGAAATCTAGTCCATATTCTGCACCCTGATGATGGGCCATGACCATCTGGAGGAAGGGCACACTTTTTCCTAATTTTCATAACACTACTATACGGACTAGTAGAGGCCTTGTATTAAGGAATGTGACAGTGATGGGGCACAGAATTTAGCATGTAAAATGGATAAGTTTATTCAACACAGTTGTAGTATACATACTATGTGCAAAGCCCAATTCTAGGGGCTGAAGATACAGAGATGGATATAACCTATTAGTGCCCTTGGGTCCTCTTTTTCCTTCATCAGTCCATCCTCCCCTATATTCAATCCATTAGCAAGTCCTGTTGACTCAAAAGATCAAATCCACCCACTTCTCTCCATCCCACTGCAAGCATTTTGTTTCATTATTTCTCACCTAGCCTACTGCAACAGATGGGCTCCCACTTCCATTCCAGTCTTCTAAACCAAAGCAAGAGCAATTGTATTAAAATGTGAATCAGATAACATCATCCCTTTTCTGAAACCCCCTTTTTTTGATGGCTATAATTTAATCCAGGGTTCTTACCATGGCCTTGAGGCTGTGCATCCCTGGCTCTAATTACCACCTCAGGTCATCTAGACCACTCAACCCACTCTCTCCACTCCAGGAAAATGGACCATCCTGTCTCTCAAGCAGCCTGGCTCTTTCTTTGTGTGGTCTGATCCCTTTGGCTGGAGCACACTGTCCCCAGTTCTCCATCTCTTTCTCATCCTTCCATGCTCAGTGGAAAGGTTGTCTACTCAGAGAGGTCTCCTTAGACCATCTTGTTAAAGTAGGATAGTATTTTATGTCCACCACCATCGTCATTGGTTCTTGCATTCCTATAAAGAACTACCTGAGACTGGGTAATTTATAAAGAAAAGAGGTTTAATTGTCTCATGGTTCTGCAGGCTCCACAGGATGCATGGCCAAAGAGGCCTCAGGAGAAACTTACAATGATGGCAGAAGGTGAAGGGAAAGCAGGTGCATCCTACATGGGGGGAGTAAGAGAAAGAAAGAGAGAGGGAAGTGCTGCACACTTTTAAACCATCAGATCTCATGAGAACTCACTGTCATGAGAACAGCAAGGGAGAAATACACCCACATGATCCAATCACCGGGCCCCACATCCAACACTGGCGATTACAATTCGACCTAAGATTTGGATTGGGACACAAATCCAAACCGTATCAACCATCATTCATGGCCAGGATGTTCTACTGCACAGCAGCCTTGCTCCGTTTGAAAGTACAGAGTTCTTTGTTATTTCTTGTCTTATCTGCTAGAGTGTAAGCTCCATTACAGTAGGGACCATGCTTGTGTGTTCTCCACCGTGTGCCCTCTCATCACCTTGCTAAGTCTCTGGTGTATGGTAATAAAAATTAATACATATTTGCTAAATGAAGTTGACCCAAGGAATTCTTCTAATTGGGGAGTGGACATTACAATATAATGTAGATGTGTGATATGACAAAGGCATTGATATGCTAGTAAACTGGCTCTTCAACAGCAACAACAACAAAAAGAAGCCCTGATTTGTCGTTTGCTAATTTCCATGGAGTATTCACACACACACACACACACCCACCCACACACACCCACACACACACATTACAAATCACAGCAGATTTCAAACTACCAATGGCTTAAACTGGCTTGCAAAAATTCCTGAACATCTAACAGTTGTCTCTTTAAAGCTGGTATGAGGCTGGGGGTGGTGGCTCATGCCTGTAATCTCAGCACTTTGGGAGGCCAAGGTGCGAGAACTGCTTCAGCCCAGGAGTTCGAGACCAGCCTGGGCAACAGAGTGATAACTCATCTCTATTAAAAAATTAAATGAATAAATAATAAATAACAAAGTTGGTATGAGCTGGCTCTAGCATATCACCGGAAGAGAGGCCAACATGGGTGGGATGAGTGTCTAGGAAAGGGGCACTAATTTGTCTTGGTGGGGGTGGGGGGCAGAGTTCAGCAAAGGCTTCCTGGAGGAGATGATACTTGATTTGTGTTTTGAAGGGTGGGTATGTTAGCTTTGGCCTGATACCTCTAAACTGGATAACATAGTCCAGGTCCCTATAGGCCACATTTCACTGTTTCTGGGTCCCCTACTGAGCCCACTGCTTTAGTGCCTGAGGCTTATCATCTGACTCAGCACAATCCTCAGAAAATCCTTTCATGTGGCTGGTGTTCTACTGGGTTTCCTCTGAATCCCATAGAGGAGAATTAGACAGCAGTATAAGTTAGTCAAGGGAGAAGAGAGAGGGTTTTCCAAACAGAGGGACGGCTTATGCAAAGGTTAAAGAGCAAGTGCTACAGCAGTTTGGTAAATCTAAGGTGTCCATGGGAGGGGGTAGGAGGAGATTAGCTCCTGACAGGCTTTGTTTGACAGGGTAAGGAACATAAACTAATTCCCAATCTGGGCTGGGGCAGGTGGGAGAGAAGGGGAAAGGGACCAATTATAATACTTTTCTTCCATAATTCTTATTACAGCTGGTAACTGTGGGTTTTTTGTTGGTTTTGATTTTTGGTATGGAATCATTTGATTAATATCTGTCTCTTCAAAGAGAATGTAAACTCCACAAGGCCAGGTAATATTCTGTTCACTGTTGTTTTCTCAGTACCCAGCACTGGTACACAGTAAGCAACAAAACATATTTTGTTGAATAATTGAATAACCAGGGAACTTTATTTTATATTTAATTTTCTTTTTTTTGAGACAGTATTACTCAGGGTGGAGGGCAGTGGCACAATCATGGCCCATCATAACTTTGAATTCTTGGGTTCAAGCAATCTCCCCACCTCAGCCTTCCAAGCCTTCCAGGCTTGTGCCACCATGCCTGGCTAATTAAAAAAAAAATTTTTTTTTGGTAGAGATGAGATCTCCTTATGGTGTCTAGGCTGGTCTTGACCTCCTGGGTTCAAGCAATGCTCCCACCTCAGTCTCCCAAATTGCTGGGATTACAGGCATGAGCCACCACAGTGGGCCTCCTCAGGAACTTTTAAAATAATGCCCATGTCCACCTACCCTACAATAAGATTTGCTATAAATCTTCCTTCACTGAACCTCCCAACCACAATACTGGATTCTGATTGCCTGGTGAGTTTTTCCTGCCCACTGCACAGATAAAACCAATTCACTGAGACCATGGCAGAGCAGTAAAGAATTTAATTGATGAAGAGTTATCACTTAAATCAATCTCCTTGAAGGTTCAGAGGTTAGGGTTTTTATGGACATTTTGGTGGGCAGGGGGCTAGAGAATGGGTGCTGCTGATGGGTTGGGGATGAAATCATAAGGGTGTGGAAAACAGTCCTCATGCTCTGAGTCCCCTCTGGGTGGGGCCACAGGAGCAGCTGAGTCATGAGTTGAGAGTCCTGAAGAAGGAACAGATTCAAGGTGTACTTGGGAGATAGAATCTACAACATTTGGTGACTATTTGAATATAGGAGGAAGAGGAAGTGAGAAAGGAGGAATCGGGTTAAAAAGTGAATATTAATGAGTAGGGAGGAGGGGTAGTAGTTCACTTTTCTTTCCTTTTTTTTTTTTTTTTTTTTGGAGACAGAGTCTCCCTGTGTCACCCACCCAGGGGGCTGGAGTACATGCAGTGGCGCAATCTTGGCTTACTGCAACCTCCACCTCCCAGGTTCAAGCGATTCTCCTTCAAGCAATTCTCCCGCCTTGGCCTCCTGGGTAGCTGGGATTATAGGTGCCCACCACCACACACAGCTAATTTTTGTACTTTTAGTAGAGACATGTTGGTCAGGCTGGTCTCGAACTCCTGACTGCAGGTGATCCACCTGCCTCGGCCTCCCAAAGTGCTGGGATTACAGGCGGGAGTCACTGTTCCTGGCCCCAGTAGTTCACTTTTCAAAGACATTTGAGATACCTGTGGGCATGGATGAGGAAAGGTCTGCCTAGGAAGTTGAGAATACAAACAATGAGCTCAGGTGAGACGGGGCTGGAGTGTCCCTTCTCCCACCCCAATTTTAAGAACTCTGGAAAACACCAGTGTTTTAGAGGTAAGTTAGAACAATAATTCTTGGAGGAAACCGAGTAGAATGAATTGAGAGAAGGAAAACCTGGATAGTGTCATAGAAAATAAGTGATAATGCCCAATAGCGTCAAATGACTAAAGCTTGAGTTAGATGAGTCCGAAAATACCTCCAATCAGTTTGGCAACAAGGACACTTATGACAGCGAGACATTTTCCATGGGAGCGGAAGCTGCAGTGTGGAGTGAACAAGATGAGCAAGGAGAGTCAGAGTGTAGATTATCTTTTTCAAGAAACTTGGCTGTTAACGGAATAAGTGAGATGGTATGACTGAGTAGGATGTGAGGAGATTTGAGCACGTATATAGCTGAGAGGAATGAGGGAGGGTTGAAGGGGCAGGAGCGTATACGCCCTCCCGCACTCGCCATTTTTCCAGCTTCTCCTCACGTGACCTGAACTCAGTGGGCGCAGCCGGGCTCGCGGAAACTACAACCCCCAGAAGGCCCCGCGGCGTTGGGGGCGGAGCCGAGGCCTGGCGCGCGCCCCAGCGGCGCGAGCGGAAGAGATAGAGCTTCGCGGAGACGGCGGAAGCGGAGAGGGACAGCGCGCGGGTAACAACCAGCCCCAGATCCCCTCCCTCTGTACCCCAAGCTAGGACTTTTAATCTCTACTTTTCCCTTCACAGCCCGGGACAAGACTTCCATTCCTTCGTTTGTTGCTGGTATTTTTTTTCCTCATGTGACGCGAGGGGCCGCCCCCCGCCTGGGGCGGAGGTTACTGGGAAGCTCCCGCCTTCCGACCCCTGCGGGCCCGCGGTTGAGAAGCGACCCTCCTGGGGCTCTTTTGCCTTCACCGGGGCTCGTGCTCGCTTTGGGCGCTCGCCCCAAATGCTCCTGGCGGAGAGGACGTGCTTTTTGTGGATTTCAGCAGGCATTGAGCGGGGTCCCTGGCGACCCCCTCGGGGCGGCGGGGGCTTGGGCCGCCGAGGCTGCCCCTGAGACGACCCTGGGGCTGCTGGCGGTTTCCGGGCTTCGCTTCGAGCCTCGCATTTGAGTCTTCTCCGCTGCCCGGGAGCCCCGGGCTACGGGCTGGGCGTGAGCAATCTATAAAGGAGCAGGTACTTCCTGCTTTTTCTTGGCAGGCCTTCGAAAAATCACAAGTCCGGTCTTTAAAGTTTGTCCGTGCAGCCGCCTCTCGGTTGTTTACGGGAAGGAGCACAGGATTTGGAGTCTTATGTCCTGGGAGAAGTCTCAGTCCGGCTACTTGGCTGGACCTGTGATCTATTGTACAGCAGTCTGTTTACGCCAGCCTCAGTTTCCTTGTTTGAAAAGTGGGCATAATGTTTTTTCTCCTGCTGCCTTCCAGGGTTGTGGGCTTCAGCAGAAGTGATATTCCTTCAAAAGCTTTGAACTCTAAAGCATGTTTCGGGTATAACCTTGCCATCCCCCAGTCTCCAGTCCAGGTCAGTTGAGTTTTAAAACCAGGTTCATGTCTATACGAAGATCAAATTAGTTAATAAATAGGGGGAAAGTGTCTTTGGAAACGAATCTGAACCATGCAAATGTTTTTATGCCAGGTTCCTCTTGAAGAGGTGACCTTAGGGCGTTACCACCTGTGGAGTCAGTTTAAAACTTCATCTGGATTTTAAGGCCCACCAGAATTTAAACTCTTCTTCCTCAGCACACACAACTGTCTCTTGCTGTTATAACCTCCCTTCAGTATCACACAGGTGCAAGCATAAAGCAGTAAACGTTCCTCAGATAGGGTGATGCTACAACTAATGCCTGTCCCCAGCAGCTCTTGTGCCTTGTATCACAGTTGAAATTCAGAATATAAATAGACAAATATTCCATCTGTTTCTTTTTTTTTTTTGACATTAAGCTTTGAGACTAAGCAAGTTGCTTATTGTCTTATTTTTCCCCTTGTATAGAATGGTAATTCTGCAATCAATTTTTTTTTTGGTAGAATCAGGATTTCACTATGTTGTCCAGGCTAGTCTAATTCCTGGGCTCAAATGATCCTCCCACCTCGGCCTCCGAAAGTGTGGGTATTACAGGTGTTTGCCACTGTGCCCACTGTGCCCGACCTCTACAATTAAGTTTTAAAGGGGTATGAGAGTGTAGTTAGGTACTTTTAGCCTGTGTTTATTCAGAGTTTATTGATTGAAGAATACTTGAAAATGGTCCAAAAAACAAGAGAGGATGACAGTAAGTTGCATTAGCTTAGTGTGCAAACTCGAGCAAATTTGAGTTCAAATCCTAGTGCTGTGTCTTACTACAGGTTGGAGTATCCTTATCTGAAACGCTTGGGACCAGAGTGTTTCAAATTTCGGATTTTGAAATATTTGCGTATACATAGATCTCTTTGGGATGGGACCCCAATCTAAACATGAAATTCATTTAGGTTTTATATATACCTTATATACGTAGCCTGAAGGTAATTTTATATAGTATTTTTAATAATTTAATTTGTGTCCAGATGCTGTGCCTCATGCCTTGTAATCCTAGCACTTTGGGAGGCTGAGGCAGGCAGATTGCCTGAGCTCAGGAGTTCAAGACCAGCCTGGGCAACAAAGCGAAACCCCACCTCTATTAAAAATACAAAAAATTAACCAGGTGTAGTGGTGCACGCCTGTAGTCCCAGCTACTCTGGAGGCTGCGGCACGAGAATCACTTAAGTCCTGGAGGTGGAGGTTGCAGTGAGCTGAGATTGCGCCGTTGCACTCCAGCCTGGCCGTTAGAGTGAGACCCTGCTGGGCATGACACTAAGTTTGGATTGCATTTTGACTTAAGACCTGTCACATGAGGTCATGTGTGGAATTTTCCACTGGTGGTGTCAAAAAGTTTTTGGGGCTGAGCGCAGTGGCTCACGCCTGTAATCCTGGCACTTTGGGAGGCCGAGGCGGGCAGATCACGAGGTCAAAAGATGGAGACTATCCTGGCAAACATGGTGAAACCCTGTCTCTACTAAACTACAAAAAACTTAGCCGGGCGTGGTGGCGTGTGCCTGTAGTCCCAGCTCCTCAGGAGGCTAAGGTATGGGAATCGCTTGAACCTGGGAGGCAGAGGTTGCAGTGAGCCGAGATCGCGCCACTGCGCTCCGGCTTTGGGACAGGGCAAGACTCCCGTCTCAAAAAAAAAAAAAAAAAAAAAGTTTTTAAGCATTTTGGATTTCGGATTTTCCGATTAGCGATTCTCAACCTGTAGTTTTTGATTTTGGGCCAATTAGTTGACTTATCTGAGCCTGTTTCCTAATCTCTAAAATGGAGGTAAATAACATTATGTCACAAGGTGTCTACAAAGATGAGATGTGACCATAAATGGCTTAGTAGTGCTGGGTACAAATAAAGTTCTCATTTTGTTGCTATTGTTGATGATTATGATAATAGTGATGATAATTTTAGGTATTTTCCTGAAATTCCATTTATCTGTAAAATGAGGATAGTCATCCTTAATTCACAAACTTTACAAAATACTCTGAATAGAAGTTCTCAGATTGCAGTTTGTTTTTTAGCAATTGCATTTTATATAAAAATTATATTAGATGTTTTCAATTTTAGAGGTTCCTAAAATGCTGTTGTGCAAGGTTATTGAGCTTTGCTGTGTTTCTGTTTTTCGAGAGATTCCAAATGTTGATTTGTACCTAGTTTGTTGAAATTAAGCTGGTGCTTCATTTACAACCTGTGGTAAGAATGCACTTCTGTATATTGTAGCTTGTGGCAGAACAATTATCTATCTTTATGACTCAGATATTGACTAGGATGGACGTTTATGGAACAGTTTTTTCTTCCTGCCTTATTTTTATTTTTTTTAAGCCAGACTATTTGACTTTAAAATTTAAGCCTGTTGGGTAGGGTTTGGGAGACTTGGTGACCTTCATTTTTTCAAGATGGCATTTCTTAGTGACTGATGCTAATGATGGCATTGGTATGTGTGTATCTGCAGGGAGTGAGAGTTGAGAAAAACCAAAGAGGAAAGCCTTAGAGAGAAAAATGGTTTGTTGGTCAAGGCAAAGTCTTGGAGTTCAGAGTTGAAGTATGTATTTTTTACTTACTTCAAGTGCCATATTGACTACCAGATATCTGCCGATTCAGATGCTTAGGAAATGTTTCCTTTACTCTCTTTTTTTGATGTGGTATGCCTGTGCTATGTTTTGCCAGCTTCTTTCTACCTTTAGTTATGAATCAGCAAGATAACTATTTTTTCACACCAGACTTGTATACAAAGCTATGACAACAGGAAGTCACTTCCATTAAAATCTACTTTGTATGCTATGTGTTATTTTTTCCTTTATGTTTTAATCTTAAACACTTTTAGCTGGGGCGTAATAGCTCGTTCCTGTAATTCCAGCACTTTGAGATCCTTTGAGGTAGGCTCATTTGAGGCCGGGAGTTCGAGACCAGCCTGGGCAACAAAGTGAGACTTCATCTCTGTAAAAAATTAACAACAACAACAAAAATCAGTTCAACACTTTTGTTCCTTGACTGTTTTTTACTTAAAAGGAATTTTTGGAAAGTATACTAATTCTCAGCTATAGTGTGTGACTATGCATAGTGGATGCTCAGTAATGAGTGTGCTGACTAGTTCTGAATAGGAACATTTTGTTGATTGTCCTAGGTCACTGAGGTGCACTCTGGAGAGGCCATGTAGCATTGTGGCAGTAACCTATGCTTTGGAGTCAAGACAGACCAAGGTCTGAATCCAGGCTCACTAGATGTAACTTTGCTTCATATGATCATTCTGAATTGAGTTTCTCATCATCTGTAAGACAGATTAGACTAACCCTGCATGGTTGAAAAGATTAAAGATTATTTGAATGAGGCACATATTAGTCAGGTTTAGTATAATATTAGAGATTGGAGTGGTGTTGTTATTACTATTTTTAATTTGTATTATTTTTTCTGAAAGGTATGGATTTTGTTGATACATCTATATTCATTCCCCTAATGCTTCAGTGATCAGTATGTTTCTTAGCCAAGGTTAAGGTTGTTGACTGTTGACCATGAAACCTAGAAACACACAGCAAAGCTAATTGGCCAGCATGGAGTTTGAGTCTGTGACCTTGTCCTCATTAGCTCCATAGCTAACTATTCACAAATAATCTCACCAGAATGAAAGAAAAGACTGGTATATTTTTTATTTGGCCCTCATGCAACTCATTAGACATAAGTAAATGAACTAGTGCCAGAAGCAAAAGTATAGATTTTTCATTAGCTTATATAAATATATGATTAGCCCTCACACTGTGTATAAAACTTGTGACCTGTAGGATGATCTTTGACAACTCCACTAACCTAAGTTTATAATTTAGACATTTCTTTTAGTTGTTGAATTGTATTTGTTGTAGACTTCTCACCTACAGGAGAAGTGAGAAGAAATGGAACTAGGCTATTCATGTCTTGAAGGAGTACCCTCCTTCTGTTGTGCTACCCACAAGGAAATGTGCTCTTAGCTAGTGCAGAAAACACTTAGAGTTATCCAGTAATGAGCCCAGCAGGATGGATGAAGCTTGGGGAACTCCTAAGAGCTTATTGAATTACAGAGAAATTCCAGTTGTCAAAGCATTAGATAGAGGAAAAGTTATAGGGTGTTACTCAGCAGTAGTAAGCCTGAATTTGGAGAGAATTTTCTTTTCTCTTAATAAAACATGGACCAATTGCTTTGAGTTTTGGTGTCCATTTTTCACTGTCTCATGCTAGCCTTCTGTATAGTTTTTCATTCTTCAAATTCACCCTTCAGTTTTATTAGTATTTGTTGTCCTTTTTTTTTTTTTTTTTTAATGCCAAATGTGGCTGGGTTGGGACTAGGGATAAAAACAGAAGAAGAGGAGCACTGTTGGAAAATAGATTCTAGTGTCTAGTATCGTGAGGTGGTTTCCAAATAACATAGGTCAAACTGAACATGATGATACGGATTTCTGGGATAGGCAGATGGTTGACAGTTCATGACCATTTAACCTGTGCAGAGTGAATAATGTGGGCAAAAGGTGTATAGCACTCCTTAATATCATATTTGTCTCTTAGAAAATAATCTGAATGTGTGTAGTGTTACTATTGGCTTGCAGTTGTGCTGTTTCAAGTTCTTTGCCATGGAATGCCAGAAGAGTATTAAAGAAAGAAGGGAAGCACTTGGATTTACATCCTGACTTCTCAAATTTTATGCCAGTAGTCCTGTTTCTGTTTTCTTATCTTTAAAATAGGGTTAATAAAACCAGCTCTGCTTGTTTATAAATATTAAAAGGAAAATTAAACAGCAAGAATGTATTGAAAATGAGGTGGATAACGGAGAGAGTCAGAAAGGCAGAATCCAAGAGAGGCGTTCAAAGACAGCTACACACATAGTCATAGAGACACATGCAATAGGCAGAGAGAGAGGAAGGTTAGTCAGAGACAGAGAAGTCAGAAAGACGGAGCGGGACAGTCACCTAGGCAGAGTTAGAAAGCAGGGTAATCTGAGATGTAAAGAGAAGGGCAGAGTTAGAAATTCAGACAGACAGATACAGGGAGGGAGACAGAAAGAGTGAATGTCATGACCAAGATGGAGAGCTTATTGAGTGTTTGTTATTTGAGAAGAACATGTAAATATAGTTGGCTAGGAAAGGGAAAATAAGCAGATATTAATAGTAAGTCAAGTAACATACTTATGAAATTTTTATTACACTAGCATTTTTCCTTAAATACTAAATTTATTTTGCATATTCAGCATGCAAATATCAAGCCAATTTATGTATTACCTGTTAACTGCTTAAATGACCTCTCAAGTGTAGTTTAAACACATTTTTTAAAAAATTAAGATTAATATTATTTTTTCCCTCAAAAAATCTAATACATAACTTACTATAGAAAACATAGCAAATACGGTAAATTTAAAAGGACAACAGAAAACACTCATAATCTCACAATCTAAACATAACATACAATGAGGCCCACATTTTTCATTTTTTTTTTTCCAGTCTTCCTTTTCCTAGGCATTTACTAAAGCCCATCTACTTTCCTAAAGGACCCAAATGCTGTTTTTAAGTCCAAAATGATGCTATAACTATTTGTGGCAGAGTTAACACTTTATGATCCTATTTTGGCACTTAGGTACTTTTATAAACTATTTGTGTACCCATTTTTTTCTCTCCCTAGATTTGTAAACTTTTAACTACAGACTATATGTTATTCATCTTTGTGTCTTAGGAATCTAGCAAAGTATCTTACATATCATAGGTATTCAGGGTATATTTGAGATAAATTGTTAAGCCTCCTAAGTAGAAACTGTCTTATTTAAACAGGTCTGCCAAATTGCACATTGGATTGGACCTTCCTTAAAGTTGAGAAAAACTTGATTTTAGGGGTGGTGTGTGTGTGTGTGTGTGTGTAATATAAAGCTACCAAACTGGGAAAGGGCACTTTTTTTCTCGTTACCTTTTGTTTTGTTTGTAACAAGCCATTCCAAAACATAATGGTATAAAACAACCATTTTATTGTGCTGTGGATCTGTTGGAATTCAGACAGGACAGTTTCTGCATAGATGGTTTGCTTAAGCCTTAGCTGGGAAGATTCAAAAGCTGGTGGTGACTTTATGACTTTAGAGCCTGGAGGCTTCTTCACTCACATGCCTGGTGATTGATGTTGGTTGTCCCTCAGAACACCTACCTACCCAGATAGGCTAATTTGAGCTTCTTTGCAGCATGGTGGCTGTTTTCTACACGTGAGCATCTAGAGAGAACCAGGTAGAGACTGCATTACTTTTTGTGACCAAGCCGTAGAAGTTCTGTGGTATCACAAGCTTGCCAGATTCAAGGAGTGAGTGACAATTACATGGGATCCGCTTCTCACAGGAGTGTCAGAGTCATACTGTGAGAAAAACATTTTGGGGGTGGGAGGTAGCAAGTTAAAAAATGAGTTAATAAAACATTGTCACTTTTTAAATGTCAGTGAATAAATGTTCTATTGAAAGGAAGGGTTTTTCCCTACTGCTAATGGTGTTTAGTTAAAAAATTTGTACTAGTAAAAATTTCTAAACCTAAAGCTATTTTAAATTATTTTCTTGGCTTTTAAGCTCTGAACAAGATCTTATTATTTCTTTTTAACTGAATTTGCAAGTTGGTCAGTTTTTATACTTGGGTCTTGCCTCACCTCCATTTAATAAAACAAGTCTTGTTTTGTAGATGATATACATGTTCACTGCAGACAATTGAGAAAATCAGGAAAGAAACAAAATCAACTCATGATCTCACCTCTGAGATGTAATCAGTTTCAGGTTCATAATTTCTTTCTTTTCTTTTTTTCCCTTTTTTCTTTTTTTATACCTGTAATCCCAACACTTTGGGAGGCTGAGGCAAGTGGATCATTTAAGGCCAGGAGTTCAAGACCAGCCTGGCCAACATGGGGAAATCGTGTCTCTACTAAAAATACAAAAATTAGCTGGGCATGGTGGCATGTGCCTGTAGTACCAGCTACTCGAGTAGCTGAAGCACGAGAATCATATGAACCCAGGAGGTGGAGGTTGCAGTGAGTGGAGATTGCGTTGCCGCCCTCCAGCCTGGGTGACAGAGTGAGACTCTGTCTCAAAAAAAAAAAAAAAAAAAAAAAAAGGTAGACCGGGTGTGGTGGCTCACGCCTATAATCTCAACACTTTGGGAGGCTGAGGCCGGCAGATTACTTGAGGTCAGGAGTTCAAGACTAGCCTGGCCAACATGGCAAAACCCCGTCTCCACTAAAAATACAAAAATTAGCCGGGTGTGGCAACATGTGCCTGTAGTCTCAGCTACTCAGGAGGCTGAGGCAGGAGAATCGTTTGAATCTGGGAGGCAGAGATTGTAGTGAGTTGAGGTTATGCCACTACACTCCGGCCTGGGCCACAGAGTAACACTCTGTCTCCAAAAAACAAACACAAAAACAGAAGAAGAAAAAATACTAATGTGTTTAATTACGAAGTATTTTGCCTAGACCCTGGTTGGAATATTTTGTGACATATGGAACATTTACCATATTAACCTTTACTAAATCTGAAAATTTCTGATTTCTGAATCTTGTCTGGTTCCACAAGTTTTGGATTAGGGATTTTGAACTGCAATTAAAAACCTAGTGTTAGGAAAAGATGAGTTTATTAACTTGTTTTGGTAGTTCTGAACTTTTTTATCCCATGAATCTTCCCAGAACTTTTGTGCTTTCATTTCACATTTTCATTTCAGGAGAAGATCCAGAAGGAAAATAAATAGTCTTGATTTGTTTATATGATCAGTAGTTCTCTCTTACCATCCCACATAACTATTTCAAACTTGTGACCATCTCTCAATACGTTCAGAATTTCTACTGACTTTTGTGCCTCTTGATCCTTCATGTGAGAAGCAGTGATTTAAATTAAGTACCAGAGTTGACAAGCCCCTGGAGCCATGTAGTTCTTGGTTTTTGCCTCTGGTATTGTCACTGTGACATTGCTGTTCTTTCCCTTTTTGCCATATTATTTCTTTTTTGTACTGTGTTTCTTGTTTGCTTCCTTGGGTATCCTGAAACTTTTCATTGCTTCTAACACTTTGGTGAGGGACAGTGCTTCAAAAACTCGGATAAGATCTTGGCTGCCAGTTTATTAACTTGCAGTTTGCCCCCCTCAGTGGAGAGAAAACATTAAAATGAAGGTTGAGGAGTGTATCTTTGACTTCATAACATCATGTAGTTTTAACTTTTTGAGTTATTAGTACTGTCATAAATTCAGTATATGACCATACATTATAAAATATTCCAACCAGGGTCTAGGGCAGTACTTTGTAATTAAACACATTAATAGTTCACATGTATTCATTATAGAGGATTTGGAAAATACAACCATATTTTCACCACCTGGAAGTAACTGTTACCATTGGGGTTTATTACCCCATTCTATTTTCTGTGTGTCTATTACCATAGTACACACACATACTTAAACTGGAATCTCTTGTTGTTATATATAAACTTTGTATCCTGCTTTAAAAAATATATAATTGGTTGGGACAGTGGCTCAGTAATCCCAGCATTTTGTGGGGGGGCCAAAACGAGAAGATTGCTTGAACTCAGGAGTTTGAGACCAGCCGGGGTGACATAGTGAGACCCATCTCTACAAAAACAAAAATGTGGAATGTAGTACAAATTATATTACTGGGCAGTATTATTTATTTATTTCTGAGATGGAGTCTTGCTCTGTCGCCCAGAGCTGGAGTGCAGTGGTGTGATCTCGGCTTACTGCAACCTCTGCCTCCCGGGTTCAAGCAATTCTTCTGCCTCAGCCTCTTGAGTAGCTGGGATTACAGGGGTGCACCACCACGCCTGGCTAATTTTTGTATTTTTAGTAGAGGTGGGGTTTCACCATGTTGGCCAGGCTGGTCTCAAATTCCTGACCTCGTGATCTGCCTGCCTTGGCCTCCCAAATTGCTGGGATTATGGGTGTTAGCCACCGTGCCCAGCCGGGGCAGTAATCTTTAGATTTGTCTTCGTTTTGAATGGGAACCTAGGAGACTGGGATTCAAATTCTGGCTTTGTCCTTGCCAAACTGAAAACTAGGGCAAGTTATAGGATACCTCTGGGCTTCCATGTGTCAGCTGTCAGATTTCCAAAGTATTTGACACCACAGTCTTATGAAAGTTAACCCTCTGCTTAGAACATTATTCATACACAAAAGAAGTCCTAGTCTGGTCTGTCTTTGAGATTCTTCCAGTTCTACTACTGAATGATCTCTAGGTTGAGGAGTGCAAAATACAGCAGTATTTATGTCAGGTTATTTAGGCCTAATGGAACAGAAGGATCTTGAAGGAAATGAAAGAGTAACAGATTGACTGGAGGGGACAGAAGAAAACTCTGGAGGGAATGATGTGAAGTTGGGAGCAAGAATGAGTACAGTATGTGAACTGAGTGAGACGAACAAGTGATCTTAACAGTATTCCACAAATAGAATGATTTTTACTGATGAGTAGTGAGGAGATATGATTTGTTAAGTTTGTATGTGTATGGGGTAATGAAGGAGAATCAAGGGACAATATTGAAGGCTAGGCTGAAAAACTTAAATTTGATCCAATAGGTGGCAGGACTTCTGTTCAGAGTCATGTAATGAAAACCGTTTGACTAAGGCTGCCTTGGCAACTTTGTATGTTTGATAAACTTAAGTAGAGGGAGTTACTGAAGAGTACAGTATTTCAATTGTACTGTGGAATAATGTGGAAATAGAAATAATTTAAAAATAGAAAACATGATACCTCTTGTTTGTAAGATACGGGGTTAGAACTGGGAGTCAGAATACCACAGAATTTGAGCCTGACATATCAAGCATACTGTGTCATTGATAGTGGCATTGGGAAAGGATCTCGGATAGGTCTTGGAGAAAGATAACAAGTTCAATTTCTAATATATTCAGTTTTAGGCATTAGGTTATTTAAGTGGTAGTTTTAAAAGTCTGGTGCTTTAAAAATTTATTCACCTAGATGAATGCTGCCCCTTTTAAAGTAATGTTTTTGGGGACATGCATTTATTCTAGCAAATAAATGTTCTCTGGAATTTGTCTTTTGAAACTGCTTTTAGAACCTGTAGAGCCACATAAGAAAACCATTCTCACTGGGCACAGTGGCTCACGCCTGTAATCCCAGCACTTTGGGAGCCTGAGGCAGGCGGATCACGAGGTCAGGAGATCGAGACCATCCTGACCAACATGGTGAAACCCTGTCTGTACTAAATATACAAAAATTAGCTGGGTGTGGTGGCGCGCACCTGTAATCCCAGCTACTCGAGAGGCTGAGGCAGGAGAATCACTTGAACCCTGGAGGCGGAGGTTGCAGTGAGCTGAGATTGTGTCACTGCACTTCAGCCTGGGCAACAGTGTGAGACTCCGTCTCAAAAAAAAAAAAAAAAGAAAGCCATTCTCATGACTTGATGGTCATATCCATTGTGCTCAAAAGAATATGATCTTACTTGGTCATCTATTTACCATACATATTCCTAAGTAATAATTGGCAGTTTCTAAAAATTAATCTGCGGAAACATCAAATTTATTACTATGGAGGATATTTTAATGACTTGTGATTGTTGGGGGCACTAAAAGTCTTAAGCTGTGATAGCATCTTATTTTGGTTATAGCTTTGTTGGCAAATAATTTGCATACTGTACAGTTTACCCATTTTTTTGGTGGAGGGGACGTATGATAAATTTATATAATTTGTAAAGATCTAATAAGAGTAAATAGGGATATCCATCACCTTACACAGTTGTGTTTTGTTTTGTTAAAAACGTTTGAAATATGTAATAGATGATTGTAAACTTTAGTCATCCTACTGATCTGTCAAACACTAGGTTGTATTTCTTCTATCAAATTATATGTTTGTACCCATTAATCAACCTCTTTTTATCTTCCCCATCCACACTCCTTGGCTTCTGGTACCCACTAGTCTACATTCTGTCTTCAAGACATGTGCTTTTCAGATCCCATGTATAAGTGAGAACACATGATATTTGTCTTTCTGAACTTGGCTTGTTTTACTTAACATAATGACCTCTAGTTCCATTTATGTTGCTGCAAATGACAGGATATCATTCTTTAAAACATTTTTTGTTTTATTTTAAAATTATTTTTATCAGGGCAACCTTCTGAGCCAGAATAGGTTCAGAGAGACTCCCAATTTCATTCTTCTTCATGGCTGAATAATATTCTACCGTGTATATGTACCATTTTTTCTTCCTACGTTTATCCATTGAGGGACACTTAGGTTGATTTCATATTTTGGATATTGTGAATAGTGCTGCAAAAAAATAACATGGAAGTCCAGATGTCTCTTTAATATATCAATTTCCTTTCTTTTGAATATATATCAGGTAGTGGAATTGCTGGATCGTATGATGATTCTATTTTTCATTTTTTGAGGAACCTCCATACTGTTCCCCATAGTGGCTGTATTAATTTACATTCCTTCCAACAGTGTAGGAGAGTTCCCCTTTCTCCATATCCTCACCAACATCTGTTACGCCCTGCCTTTTTTATAAAAGCCATTTTAACTGGTGTGAGATTACATCTCATTGTGGTTTTGATTTGTATTTCTCTGATGAATAGTGATGTTGGACATTTTTTTCATGTACCTGTTGGCCATTTGAATGTCGTCTTTTGAAACATCTATTCAGATCTTTTGCCTGTTTTTAAATCAATCTGATTTATTTGTTCTTTTGCTGTTGAGTTGTTTGAACTCCTCATATATTCTCGTTATTAATCCTTTGCCAGATGGATAGTTTGCAAATATTTTCTCCATTCTATGGGTTATCTCTTTACTTTGATTGTGTCCTTTGCTGTGCAGAAACTTTTTAGCTTGATTTAGTTCCATTTGTCTATTTTGTCTGGGTTGCATGTGTTTTTGAGGTCTTACACAAAAAATCTTCGCCTAGATCAATGTCCTGGAGCAACTCATCAATGTTTTCTTCTAACAGTTTGATGGTTTCAGGCCTTACATTTAAGTCTTTAATCCATTTTGATTTGATTTTTGTATACAGTGAAACATAAGTCCTAGTTTCATTATTCTCAATATAGTTATCCAGTTTTTCCAGCACCATTTGTTGAAGAGACTGTGTTCTTTCCCCATTTTATGTTCTTGGTGCCTTTGTCAAAAATAAATTGGCTTTAAATGTATGGATTTATATTTGGATTCTCTATTTTGTCCCATTGGTCTGTGTGTCTGTTTTAATTCTGATACCATATTGATGTGGTTACCAGAGTTTTGTAGTATAATTTGAAGTCAGATAGTGTGATACCTCCAGTTTTCTTCTTTTTGCTCAGGATTGCTTTGGCTATTCAGGTTCTTTTGTGATTCTGTATAATTTTTGTGTTTGTTCTTCTGTTTCTATGAAGAATATCGTTGGTATTTTGATAGAGATTGCATTGAATCTGTACATTCTTTGGGTAGTATTGTCATTTTAACTGTGTTACTACCTCTAATTCGTGAGCATGGAATATCTTTCCATTTTTGGTATCGACTTCAGTTTCTTTCATCAGTGTTTTATAATGTTTCTTGTATAGATCTTTCACTTCTTTGGTAAAACTGATTCTTTGTAGCTATCGTAAATGGGATTGCTTCCTTGAATTCTTTTTCAGATTGTTTGCTATTGGCATATATAAATCTACTGATTTTTGTATGTTGATTTTTGTGTCCTACAACTGTACTGAATTTATCAGTTCTAAGAATTTTTTGGTGGAATTTTTAGGTTTTTCTATATATAAATCATTTTGTCTGCAAAAAGGGACAATTTGACTTCCTTTCCAATTTTTTTGTTTCTTTCTCTTGCCTTATTGCTCTGGCCAAAACTTCCAGTATTATGTTGAATAAAAGTTGTAAATGTGGGCATCCTTGTCTTGTTCCAGATTTTAGAGGAAAGGCTTTCAATGTGTGATATTAGCTATGGATTTGTCATATATAGCCTTTATTATTTTGTATATTCCTTCTATACCCAATGTGCTGAGGGTTTTTATCATAAAGGGATATTAGATTTTATTGAATGCTTATTCAGCATCTATTAAAGTGATCATAGGGTTTTTCGTTCTTGGTTCTGTTAATGTGTCATGTTTATTGATTTGCACATGTTGAACTGTCTTTGCCTCCCTGGGATGAATCCCACTTGATCACGGGGAATTATCTTTTTAGTACTGTGCCATTGAATTTGGTCTTCTAGTATTTTTGCGTCTATGTTCATTAGTGATACTGGCCCACAGTTTTCTTTTTTTGTTGTGTCCTTGACTGGTTTTGGAATCAGGGTAATGCTGGCCTTGTAGAATGAGTTGGGAAGTATTCCCTCTCCTTCAGTTTTTTGGAAGATTATGAGCAGAATTGGTATTCTTTGAATGTCTGGTAGAATTCACCAGTGAATCCATCAGGTCCTGGGCTTTTCTTTAATGGGAGACTTTTTATTACAGCTTCAATCTGGCTATTCCTTATTGGTTTGTTTGAGTTTTTCTATTTCTTCATGGTTCACTCTTGATAGGTTGTATTTGTCCAGGAATCTGTCCATTTCTTCCAGGTTTTCCAATTTGTTGGCATATAGATGTTAAAATAGTCTCTAATGATTCTTTATGTTTATGGTCTCACTTGTTTTGTCTCCTTTTTCATTTCTGATTTTATTTGTGTCTTCACTTTTTTCTTAGTTTAGCTGAAGTTTTGTCGATTTTGTTTCTCTTTTCCAAAAAACAACTTTTTATTTTGTTGATTTTCTGTAGTCTAAATTCTATTTCTTTCTGCTCTGATCTTTATTATTTCTTTCCTTTTACTAATTTTGGGTTAGGTTTGTTCTTTTCTAGTTCCTTGAGGCACGTTATTAGATTATTTGGAGTCTTTCTACTTTTTTGATGTAGGCATTTGTTGCTATAACTTCCCTCTTACTGCTGCTTTTGCTTTATTCTATAGATTGTAGTGTGTTATATTTCCATTTTTGTTGTTTCAAGAAATTTTTAAATTTCCTTCTAATTTCTTCATTGATCATTCAGGTGGTACTTGATATCCATGTGTTTGTGTTTCCTGAACTTCCTCTTGTTACTGATTTTTAGTTTTGTTCCATTGTAGTCAGAAAAGATAACTTCACATGCTTTCTGCTTTTTTGAATTTGTTCAGACTTGTTTTGTGACCTAAGATATAGTCTGTTCTGCAGAATGTTCCATATCCGGATAGAAAAGCGTGTGTATTCTGTGCACTTGGATGTTCTAGAAATGTCAGGCTGATTTGTTCTAGTGTATAGTTTAACTCTGATGTTTCTTTGTTGATTTTTTTGTCTGGATGATCTGTCCTTTTCTGAGAGTGGAGTGTTGAAGTCCCCTACTGTTACTCTATTGCAGTCTGTCTCTCCCTTAAGATCTATTAACATTTGCATTTTATACTTGGCAGCGTTGGTCTTTTTTCTCCTTTAATTGTGTATCTTCAAATAGCCTCTCAAGTTCACTGATTCTTTCCTTTGTGTGATCTTTCTGCTGTTGAGAGCCTCTAATGACTTTTTCAGTTCACAAATGTATTTCTGAGTTCCAAGATTTGATTTCTTGTACTATTTCAATCTCTTTGTTAAATTTCTTCAATCAATTTCTGAATTGCTTTTCTATGTTATCTTGGTGATCGCCAAATTCCCTTAAAATGGCTATTTTAAATTCTTGGTTAGAGGGTTCCCAAATTGCTGTCTTGCTAGGGTCAGTTACTGGTTCCTTGCTTTGCTGTTCGAAGAGGCCTTGGTTCCCTGTTTGCTATTGTTTCTTGTGGATGTACATCTGTATCTTTGCATTGAAGGATAGTTCTTTGTTCCAGTCTTTTCTTTCTGCCTTGTTTTCTGTTTGCAAGCTCCCATGTTTGGATCTACTTGTTTTGGTTTTTATTATGTGTTTGCTTAGTGATTCTTTATACCTCTTGATTTTCTTTTTCTTTTCTTTTCTTTTTTTTTCCTGCTAGATTGCTGCCTCTTTTTCGGCACCAGCTGGCACCTTAAGCCCAGGTTTGCCTCGGTTCTAGTAACCAGTCAGTATGCTGCCCCTCCTGCATAGGGGCGTCCCACAGGAGATATTCCAGTAGTGTGGGAAGACTGGCTATGGGTTCATGCCCAGGTGACTTGTGGAATGAACTTCCTACAGTGTGGTGCTGCTGAACAGCTGTTTTGATTTGGAGTCACAGAGCAGAGTTTCTAGGGCTGGGAATAGTAGTCCCCCCTCCCCTCTTTGTCTCTGGCTGTCCTCAGGGATACTTCTTCCTTTACATACTCCCAACACTTCCTGTAATTTGAGGCAGGGACAGGTCTCCTGCCAGAGATCCTAAGATGGTGGAAAGCTGGTTGTCCACCTGATTCTCTTTTTCCAGTATAGTGATTGTGAGTCGGGGGGGAAGTTTTCTGCATTCTTGGTGTTGAGCATGTTGGGGAAAAGGGCATCAAGGTTATGGAAGTTCGGTTTTTGTTTCCTGCTTAGGTTTTCTCACTTCTCCATGGCCCTGAGACTGTCTCCTCCTCATTTTTGAATTCTGGGACATTGCTGGTGATAATCTCAGCACTTTGTTTTTGGTTTTCTGTGGGGCAGTTGAATGAAGCCAGCTTGCTTCTATGCTGCCATTTTGGAACTGGAAGAATATGTGATAGTACTTTGGAAGAAGGTCTAGTGTGTGCTGGTTAAAAGGATGGGTTCTGGGGACCTAGGTTTGAATGATCTCTTTAGTACATTGTGTCTTGAGCAACTTATTTAATTTGTCTAGGCCTCATTTCCTCATTTGTAGAATGGAGATGGTGATAAAACTTTACTTTGTAGGATTGTTGTGAGGATTGGCTCTGAGAACAATGACTGGCAAATACTAAGAGCTCAGTAAATATTAGCTATTTATTACCACCACCACAACTCCTATTATTGTTTCTACCACCACTTTGTCTGTTTATCTATTTTGTTTTAAAAATTAGTTATATTCCCATATAATTATGTCGCATACTAGTGGAATGATAGGCAGCTGAATATAAAATTGGAGCTCAATAGATGAGACGTAGAGATGTTTTTTTAAGAATGTTTGTCCTGAACCTTAGAGAAGAGCAGAAAAGACTAAGGATGAAGAATTAGGGAATACCCATAGTAAGGGTGCAGGAGGCAGAAAAGGAGCCAGTAAAAGAGTAGAGAGAGATTGTTTAGAGAAAGAAGGAAAATAAGGCATATATATTAGTGTAGAGGTTATATGAATTGGAATTAGATTTAGTTGCAACCAAGTACCAGAGACTTAAATGTGATAGAAGTTCATGTCTGTTGAGTTAGAAATTCCAGAAGTAGTCAGTTTAGGACTCATGTGGTTTGCCATGGTGTCACATTTCCCCACTGTGCTCGGATTCTGTTATTTTCCAAAGACACTTTAGGGTCTAAGAGAGCTACTAACTTCAGCTATTTCACGTACATTGCAGTCATCAGAAGGAGAAAGAGAAGAACACATCTCACTTCCTTTAAGGATACTTCCTGGAAGTTATATATTACAGGTTGAGTGTCCCTTATCCAATATGCTTAGATCCAGAGAATGGTTTCACATTGTTTTCACATTTTGGAATGTTTGATTACTCTGTGGATATCATGCAGACCTTTTCGATACTTTCAGAGAATAAGCAAAAAAAAAAAAAAAAAAAAAAAGAAAGAAAGAGCATAGTGAGTAATAGTAATGCAGTACATCTTGGCCCCATGTGAGGCATTGTGGGGAGCCTACAGTTGGTGTATCTGGCGTATACACGTGTCGTTTTATTACCCATTGTGGGCATGCTTGTGTAGAGGAATCCGGGTGTGTGCAGATATATATTGCAGCTGATGGGGGCTGGGAGGGTCTTTCTTTCCTTGGGGACACTGAATAAACTATGTGTTGGGTGCCTGCATTGTGACTGCAACCTGTCACATGAGATCAGGAGTGGAATTTTTCACTTGTGGCATCATTTTGACACTTAGAACATTTTAGATTTTGTAGCATTATAGATTTTTGGATTAGGGAGTTCCATGTATACTACTTTTGCTCATATTCCATTGGTCAAACTTAGTCACATGGCCACACCTTGCTGCTGGAGAGACTGGGAAATGTAGACTTTATTTTGAATGGTCAGTGCCTGGCCATTCAAATAAAGTGCAGGAACAGTGAGACTAATCCCAGTGTAGCTAGATGAAGAATACAGGTAGATAACAGTTAATTGTCTTTAGGACAGTTTAATTCATTATTGGTTATTCTTGATAGAGTTTTTATAATTACTGAACTATAAGTACAAATTCATTCTTGTCAAATTGCATCAACAGTATGTTGTTTTTAGGGTGTAATCTCTTCATGAATCCTTGCTTAATTAGGATTATCAGTTTCTCATAAAAAAATTGTATGTATACATATGTATGTGTTTATGTGCATGTGTGTGTACACATCCCCCCATTTAACATTAGTGTTGGCCAAAATTATTTCATATGACAACAGTGTGAAGTAAAATTGATGGTAAATAAGCTGCTGATAACCCTCTTCTATTGTTTTAAGCCTGTAATTTTACCCAGTATTCTATTTGGTAAATACTCTCCAATTTGGTTGTTTTTTTGGCCAATGTTTTTAATCTGTCTCTGTCCTTTTATATTACTACTCTGTCTCACTGCTGTTAATTATACTTCCTAAAATAGATAAATGAGCAAATTTAATTAAATGTGTTATTTGCACTGTCTCCTGATCATTAATGAATTTGTAAGTAAGGTCAGACCTATAATCTTTCTAGTATTACAATTCGTGAATCTTCACTGTCTACTCAATTAGTAATTATTTGCTTAAATTTTTTTTTTATTTTTAAAGCTTCTATATTTTGTGTGTTTATGCTCTTTCAGTATTAGAAATATAAAGATCTTCTAGCAAAAAGGAAACTTTTTCTGTAGGATATTCTGTCCCTTTCGGTTGAAAATGTTTTCTTTAGACATGTTTTTGAATGATGAACACTTAAGTTTATATGGTGCTATTTGGGTTTTCAAAAAAAAAAATTAAAAATAATTTAAAATATTTTATCAATAGATGTAGAGTTTAAAATAGACATGTTTTAAAAAGTCCAATAGTGAAAAAAGGTTTTTTGTTTTTGTTTTTTGTTTTTTTTTTTTTTTTGAGACGGAGTCTCGCTCTGTCGCCCAGGCTGGAGTGCAGTGGCCGGATCTCAGCTCACTGCAAGCTCCGCCTCCCGGGTTCCCGCCATTCTCCTGCCTCAGCCTCCCAAGTAGCTGGGACTACAGGCGCCCGCCAACGCGCCCGGCTAGTTTTTTGTATTTTTTAGTAGAGACGGGGTTTCACCGTATTAGCCAGGATGGTCTCGATCTCCTGACCTCGTGATCCGCCCGTCTCGGCCTCCCAAAGTGCTGGGATTACAGGCTTGAGCCACCGCGCCCGGCCGAAAAAAGGTTTTATAACAAAGTATAGTGAGTAGTTTTTGTCTCACCACTTCCCATTCTCTCTAGTCCTCTCCCTAGAGGATACAGGGTAGATAACAGTTAATTTTTTATTAACTTAATAATTTAACAGTTAATAAGCTATTTCTTCTTAAGCTATTTCTTCTGGCATCAACCTATCTGTGTATTTAAAAGTAATGTATGTACGATGCTATCTTTTGATTTACCAGTTTTTTTCATTATATATGGAGTTTCTATTATGGTAGAGAAAGTTTTAGTGTTATTAAATACCATCTCCACTACTGCTTCTCCCTAGCTTCTTAATTTAGTTCTATTAAAATATTTGGTTAAGTCTAATAATGTTATGTTTACATTACTATGCCTGTGCAAATTTTACTTGCTGATAGTGTCTTAAATAGCCTCTCGGTGCAGTTTTCCACAAGGTCAATCACAGTAATCTGTCAGTTAGAATTTTTTTTTTTTTTAATTCTTGGAAATTTCTCTTCTAGAGACTTCCAGTGTCCTACTATTGAAGCCTACTCTCTCGACCTGCTGCATTGCTCTTTTCCTAGTATGATTTCCCCTTGTTGTTATCCTTAGATTTTTCTCTGCTGGGTTTGAGTCTCCGAATATTGTTAGAACTCCTATCTTCTTTAGGCTTCATTTACCTCTTGCTTAGGTGGAGCACATCCTCTAGTAGTTGTGTTGGATTCAAAAGATGATACCATGCCAGACAGCATGAGGATGACAGCCTTCAGCATGCCTACCCTCTCACATAGCTTCAATCTGGATTGGTTGCTTTCTGCTGCTGGTGCACAGTTATCATCCTAGAGTCCCATTCACTAGTATTCCTTCACTTCTCTCTTGTGTTGGATGTCTTGTTTTCTGTATCTTATCTCTTCTTTGCTTTGGCTTGTTTCCTTGTTTGTTGTCAAAGGATGATGAGACCATCACTGTCTAAAATATCTAATCAGGCACAATGTCCCAGAACAAAGCAGATTGCTAGTTTTATATAGTGTTTTGGGGGAGTGTGGTGCTCAGGGATTAGAAAATTTTAAGAGGCAGCAGAAGCAGATTAACATAATCTATAGACAAATGGTTACTTGGGTGAGACCATTGTTGATTGGTTGAGACCATTGTCGATTGGTTGGCATTTGGGTATTTTATTGTAGTGACTTTCTCCCTAACTTTAAATTGGCTGACTTTCAGAAGTAAGGGGCTAAACTAACACTGATTGGCTTGTAAAAGAAAAGTAAGTTGTTTTTACAATGGAATGGGTATAAGTAGTCCTTGGCAACTTTTTACTATAGTTACAAACAATCAGTCTTTCCTAAATTTGTAAGAACTTTAAAATTCTCAATCTTCTATTAACTTTCTAGGAAAGCGTACATGGTACGTAATTTTTTGAGCCTTTCCATGTCTGAAAATATTTTTGGTTTCTGTTTTCACATTTGATTAATATAGTTTGGGTGAGTGTAAAATTCTAGATTGGAAATATTTTTCTTTGGAATTTTGAAGGCATAGTTTCTTTTTTCTCCTCATCCTTTATTGCTTTTGAGAAGTCTTAAGCCAATGTGGACTCTCTTCTTTCGTTTGGATCTTTTCACTGGAAACTTGTTAGATCTCTGCTTTGTCCCCAGTGTTCTGAAGTTTCACAATGATGTGCTTTGGTGTGGGTCTGTGTTTATTTTTATCCACTGTCCTGGGTGTTTGTGGGTACCTTTCAATGTAGAACAGTTGGCATTTTTCTGGGACCTGGTATATGGAATAGGGGTGGGGCAGTGGATTTTAGGTTCAGTATGCTTACTTAATGACCCAGTTTTAAAGACCTCTGCACTTCCAGTCAGCCCCTGATCTACAGATGGTCTATTCTACATTTTAGAGATAATCCCAAACTTTTTTTTCACAGAGGAGGAGGGGATCTCAGGATCGCTCCTTTCACCCAGTGCCCTCCCTGCATTTAACTTCCAGTTCCAGAGTTGGTATGGCCAGTCCCTGACTCTCACGAGGATTTCTGACTGTAAATTGGGTTGAGTGGCAACTTTCTCTACTGCTGGTTTGGAATTTGGCTTTTTCAGTTCTGCTACACATTGAGCATTCATCAATACATAACTTCCAAAGTTTTGTTACTTTTTTTTTTCTCTTCTCCGCTGTCTATCCGTGTGGATTTATGTTTTAAGACAAAACAAATTGACTTATTTCAGTAGAATTTTTGGAGAGAAGCAAAATTATATGTGTATGTGCATTCCATTCTCTTAACAGAAAAACAGCTATAAGACTAACTGCAATATTCTTTTTTTTGTTTGTTTGTTTGTTTGTTTGAGACGGAATCTTGCTCTGTCGCCCAGGCTGGAGTGCAGTGGCGCGATCTTGGCTCACTGCAAGCTCTGCCTCCCGGGTTCATGCTATTCTCCTGCCTCAGCCTCCCGAGTAGCTGGGATTACAGGCGTGCACCACCACACTGGCTAATTTTTTGTATTTTTAGTAGAGACGAGGTTTCACCGTGTTAGCCAGGATGGTCTTGATCTCCTGACCTCGTGATCTGTGCGCCTCGGCCTCCCAAAGTGCTGGGATTACAGGTGTGAGCCACCGCTCCCGGCCCTAACTGCAATATTCTTATGTGAAATAATATTACAGTAGCATTACATGATTATTATATTTCTGATATGTGAAAGGTAGAGTAACAGAATATGTTGCTCAAATGCAGTAACACTAAACATAGGTCTGCGGAGAGGGCACTGCTACAGAGAATGAATAGTCATACCTTCCTTGATTGTGAGCTATTCCTTTAATTTCTAAAAATCATCATTGGAAAACCCACAAAAATGTTACATCTGTATTATAGGAAAACTAGAATACAGTGATAAACATGAAGAATAAAATAAGAGTCACTTTAATTACACTACCCAGAGCTGCCCACTATTAACAGATTAGTGTATATATTTTTCTAGTCTTTGTTTATGCATTTGCCTATGTATTTGTTGGACATATGTTTAAATGGGGCATACTGTATGTATTATTTTGTTCCTTCCCCCATTTTTTCCAACCATAAAAGTATATGGCTCTTGAGTCGAGAATTTTTTTGCACAGAATCCTAGAGATTATATTCTCATTAACAACGTCTAACTCCCATTTGCTTGATTGTATATTATGTGCCAAGCACTGTGCTGACTGACATCTTTGTTTTTCTGTTTAATTTATGTTGACATTATTTCAGACCACAGAAGAATTCCAAGAGTGTATAGAGCGTTCACCCAAATATCCCAAATGTTAGCATTTTACTACATTCCCTTTCTTATTTCTCTCTCATGAGAGTAAAATGTAGACTTTACTCCCTTTTATACCTAAATAGTTAAGTGTGCACTTTCTAAAAAACAAGGACATTCTTTTATATAAGTAAGCCACAGGATAGTTGTCAAAATCAGGAAATTAACGTTGATTTAATGTTAATTATGTAACCTACAGACTTATTCAGATTTTACCCATTGGCCCATTGTACTTTATAATAAAGAAAATTCCAGGTCATGAGAGTGCATTTAGTTGTCATATCTCTAGTTTCCTTTAATCTGGTGCAGTTACTGTTTCTTTCATGACATTGACTTTTTTTTTTTTTTTTTTTTTGGAGATAGAGTCTTACTGTTGCCCAGGCTGGAGTGCAGTGGTGTGATCATGGCTCCCTGCAGCCTTGAACTCCCGGACTCAAGCAATCCTCCTGCCTCAGCCTCCTGAGTAGCTGGCACTACAGGCACCCGCCACCACACCTGGCTAATTTTTTATTTTTTGTAGAGACAGATTCTCCCTGTGTTGCCCAGGCTGGTCTCGAACTCCTGGGCTCAAGTGATCCTCTTGCCTTGGCCTTCCAAAAAGTGTTGGGATTATAGGTGTGAGCCACTGCATCCAGCCGACATTGATATTTCTGAAGAGTGCAAGACAGTTATTTTGTAGAACATGTACAGTTTGGGTTCATCTGATGTTTTCTCATGATTGGATTAAGGTTATTCATTTTTGGCAGGAGTACCACAAAGTATCGTTATGCTTTTGCATCATATCAGGAGGCACAAGATGGTAATATGATTTTGGATCACTTGATTGTTACTATTTTTCCTTTTGTAATTTTTTTGTGGTAAAATATACATCATTTATTTTTATGTTTTGACCATTTTTAAGTGTATAGCTTAGTGGCATTATATTCTGTTTGTAATTCACATTCACAGTCCCTTTGTAATTTTAAAGTATTTTGTGAAAAAATACATAGAGACTTGGTAAATATCCTGTCACTATTTGAACTTTCACTCACTAATTTTAGTATCCGTTTGTTGTAAACATCTTGTTACTCCTTGAACTTTTGCTCACGAATTTTAGTATCTGTTGGTGATTTCTGCCTAATTTTCATAATGGTTCTTGAGTGGTGATATTCTAATTCCATTATTCCTTCTACGCTTACTTATAATAGTACTTTATTTTGACACTGTCCCTGACGTGGCCAGTGGGAGCCCCTTCAGTTCTTTTGACATGCCACTGTCATTCTTGGAGCACGTATTCTAGGCTCATCTTGCACTTTCCCAGCCCCAGCCTTGGAATAAGGAATTTCTTCTCGAAGCCCTGATTCCTTTTAATAATGACTTTAAAAGCCACAGTCTGGACTCTAGATGTCCTGGTTGCGATTGTTATTGCTTCTAGGCCTTCTCAGCTGACATCTAGGAAATAAGTATGTGTGAGAGGAGGGAGTGTGTGTGTTTGTGTGTATGTGCGTGCACAGTAGTGTATCTTTATTAAAAGCAATGAGTTTATACAGGTACCTCAGATTCTGACCCAACACTACAGGGTTTATTCTATCCTTTCCTCATTCCATATTTATAGCTCTGATTTCCAACAATGAGAAATTACTCATATTTTTGCTTATTGGTTCAATTCAAGAATATAAGAAAATAGTTTAAGAATTATTAACTCATACCACCATTTAAAAAGACACCTTGTAAGTAGAATTCAATGTTTGTTTATAGTGTTTTTCCTTTAGCCTAAGGACATGTAGTCTAAATCTGTACTGTGTAATAATACGGTAGCTACTAGCCACATGAATAGAGATGTGTTACAAGTATAAAATGTACATTGGATTTGAAAACTTACTACAAAATAAATATGAAATATCTCACTGGTATTTTAATAATAGTTTATGTTGATTATGTGTTGAAATATTTTAAGTGTATTAGATAAAATATATTAATAAAATTAATTTCACTTTAATGTGACTACTAGAAAATGTTAAATTACATATGTGGCTCTATTATATTTCTATTAGAATGTGCTGATATGAAAACCATGTTCAAAAGTTACTTGGATTAATTTTCCTTCTCTAACATTCTTTCCCTCCTCCCTGGGGTTATGTTATTCATTTGAAATACAGTGTACTTCATTTATTTCTATTTGTATTCTGTCTTTTTCACTTGATCCTAATTGATCTTATTTATTCTTCAGTATGTGAAACATCAACATGTTTCCAAAAGTCAGAACTCTACAAAAATGTTTATACTCAGGGCACTGTCACCCATTCCTTCTGCCCTTCTCTAACCTGTCCTCTGTAGGCTACCAGTCTAATGATTCCCCCAGTTATCCTTCATGCATTTTTTTCCCCTCAGGATTGAGGATATAGATGCACATTTTCTTATTTTTCTTTCATTCTTACACAAAAGGTAGCATACTGTAGATACTCTTTTGTACTCTTACGCTCTTTCTAATATTTTGAATTTACAAAAAGTACTACAACCATGTCCATATGTATTTTGGTATGTTGGAGGTGTATTTTGGAGTACATTTTCAAAATGGAATGGTTGGGCCAGAAGTTAAAAGCATATGTAGTTTTCTTAAATATTGCTAAATGCCTTTCTGCAGAGGTTGTACGAATTTGAATTCCCATCAGCAGTGTATGAGAGGGTTAGTTTCCCCACAGCCTCATCATCAGAGTGTGTTGGCATGCTTTTAATTTTTGCTAACTTGATAGGTAAGAAATAGTATCTCAGTATAGTTTTAATGTTTGTTTCTCTTGTTATCAGTGAAGCTGAACATCTTTTCATATGTTTAAGGGTCATTTTTTATCTTTTTGTGTGAAATATATCTTCGTTTTTCCATCAGGTTTTTGGTCCCCTCCCCTTTCTCAATTGTTGGGAGTTTTTAAATATTAGGAATATTAGCTCTTTACTGGTTATGTATGTTACAAATATTTTCTCCCAGTTTGTAGTGTTTATGCGTGGGTATGAATGTTTAGACCTTTATGTAGTCCAGTTTTTGAGTTTTTTGTTTTATCTGAATTTTGGATTAAAATTAGAGGCTTTCCTTGGACCCATGGTAAATAATTCACCTATGTTTTCTTCTAGTACTTCTGTGGTTTTAGTTGTTAATTTGGATCTTTGATCCATTTGGAGGTATGGCTTCTTTAAAAATGAATAAAAAGACCAATTTTGCCCCAGTGTTCTTTTTTTTTTTTTGAGACGGAGTCTGGCTCTGTCACCCAGGCTGGAGTGCAGTGGCCGGATCTCGGCTCCCTGCAAGCTCCGCCTCCTGGGCTCAGGCCATTCTCCTGCTTCAGCCTCCCGAGTAGCTGGGACTACAGGCGCCCGCCACCTCGCCTGGCTAGTTTTTTGTATTGTTTTTAGTAGAGATGGGGTTTCACCGTGTTAGCCAGGATGGTCTCAATCTCCTGACCTCGTGATCCGTCCGTCTCAGCCTCCCAAAGTGCTGGGATTACAGGCTTGAGCCACCGCACCCGGCCATCCCAGTGTTCTTTGATATGCTGCCTTTATCATATATGAAATTTCTATTTGATTTATTTCTGGACTTTCTATTTTCTATACCATTATCACACCGTTTCAATTATAAAGGCTTGATAGTATATCAAGGGCTAGCTTTTTAAATTTTTAGTGTTTTCCTGACTATTCTTGCATGTTTATTTTTCTGTTGAACTTTAGTATCAGCTTGTCTGTCTGAATAAAAAAGCTTGCAGGTATTTTTATTGGGGTTATGTTAAATTTATAAGTTAACATATGGAAAACTGACTTTTTAATGCTGTTATTTCGTGCTGAGATTTCTGTCCAAGAACAAAGAATATCTTTCCATTTGTTCAGATCTACTTTTGTATCTTTCAGGAACGTTTTAAAGTTTTCTTCATATTTAACTCCTTGATAAATTCTCCACTTTTTTTTCAGCTCAATAATACATCTTATAGATCTTTCTTTTGTATATCTACATAGTTTTCTACAGTGTGGATGCACCATAATTTATTTAACCTGGCTGATATGGGTGGACGTTAAAGTTGTTTAAAATTTTTCACTATTGCAAACAGTTCTGGAATAAGTAAGTATCCTTGTAGAAGTCTAGTTACTTCCTTATGATAAATTTATCAGAGGAGAATTGCCTCGTCAAAGGTCTTTTGACACATAAAAATTTCTGAAACATATTGTTAACAGCTTTCCATATTAATAAAATGTATACCTCCACTAACACTGTATTTGAGCCCTATTCTGTTGACATTCAGCAAAACAGAACCTTATTGCTCTTTTTTAATATTTGCCAGTTTGATAGCAAAACAAAGTATGTTTATATTGCATTACTTTGCTAACTGATGAGTTTTATTTTTTATCCATCTGCCATTCCGCTGGCCAGCATATACTCGTTGAGTATCCACCATGTTCCATAAGCTATCCCATGTATTAAAACTGTAATAATGACTAGAAGTTGAACATCTGTTTGTATCTCTCTCTCTCTCTCTCTCTCTCTCTCTCTCTCTCTCTCTCTCTCTCTCTCTGTGTGTGTGTGTTAGAGATAGGATCTCATTCTGTCACCCAGGTTGGAGTGCAGTGGTGCCATCACAGCTCACTGCAGCCTTGAGCTGCTGGGCTCAAGCAATGTTCCCACCTCAGCCTCTTGAGTAGCTGGGAGTACAGGTGCATGCTACCATGCTTGGCTGATTTTTATATTTTTTGTAGAGATGGAGTTTTGCCATGTTGTCGAGGCTGGTGTCGAAATCCTGAGCTCAAGTGGTCTGCCTGCCTTGGCGTCCCACAGTGCTGGGATTACAGTCATGAGCCACCATGCCTGGCGTCTTTTTGTGATTTTTATTATTTTGTGTCTTATGTCTTTTTTTTTTTGTTGACGGTTAGTAGACTTTCCTGTCCTCAGGTCTGAGAATGACAGAAGATGGCATTTCCTTATTCTGTTTGGTTGATGAGCTTCTAAAAAGTGCTTTTGTATGTGTGTCTTCATTGCACATTCTGTGGCACATCACTGTGTTAAACGCAGACTTACAAAATGAGTTAATGAAAGTTAAGTGCCTAGACAGGTGTCAAAGAAATAACTGTATATTTTTATAAAAATAACTTTTATTATTACTGTTTTTCAGGTGAGGCTGCTGTCTGTCAGAAAGGAACTTTTACACAGTTTGCCTTCAGAGACAGTCTATCTGCATGTTGTAGAGTTTTATTATTAAGAAAATAAATGTTACTTATATGGTAAGTTGCCTTTACTTATGCATATTTTGTAGAAATACTGTCTATTTACTCTAAAGATTTGTTTGCTTGTATTTTGTTTCTTCAGCGTCGTTTTATTTTGTAACTGTCATGTAAAACAAGTTTGAAAAGTGGCAATTTCCTGAAAGGTGTGGGGTCTTTTGAAGATTTTCTTCTGTTTACTGTCTGTCTTAATGTTATTGTTTATAGTAGAGAGGAGAACAGGGGCTGTTTAAATATTGGGATTAGTTTTCAAAGTTGGATCACTAGCTTTGGTCTGTCTCTTTCCACTGTAACAGCTGAGAATTAACATCCTTCTTGTCAAGCCCTGGCATCACTATAATTCATATAGTGAGCAGCAAAGATGCAGTGTTATTTTAAGGGTTTGATTAACTGATTCAGGAAGAATAGGTGGTCATTTAAATAGTAAAGTATAAAACAGAATGAATAATTTTATTAAATTACTTAGAAATGAAAAAAGATAACTGATTTTAATTTTTAAATATTACCCTATAGGTATTTGTTGTTAGTTAAAAAAATTTTTTTTCAAGGAAAATTTAGTAAGTTGATATGACCTGCTGTTTTGTGAGAGGTTTTCTTACATCCTCTGGTGATCTTTTGAGTATATTCCAACTTCTGACTCTCCTGTGTGGCCAGTGACAATGGGCCAGCCGATGCGTAGGGTGATAGCTTTAGTGGTAACCAGAGGGTTGGTCACAGCAACTGTCAGAAGATAAATATACTCATGTGCTGCTGACGCACGTTGCAAAAACTGGATGGAAAGTATGACATGATACTGGTGATTTGCCGAATTTTCTCTCAAATAGTTTTGTGCAGCTAAACACAGTGAGAAATAAATGTTGATGTTGAGAGCTGAGTTCAAACAAAGTAGTCTCAAATAGAATCCAAGGATGAGGAGCTATAGGCACTGAAAAAAGAGAGGAACAATGTTATCCTTAGATTTGTTTTTTCTTAGTCTTTTTGCTTTTGTTAGCATCAGAAAACTGTCTTAGGTATTTCTGGATGTTTTGCAGGGCTCATGTGAGTAGAAACATAGGATTTCATTGTACATGACTGAAAAGGCCTGCATCTCAGAGCAAATCAAAGTGAGTTTTAATCTTGGTTATTTGAAATCTCCTTGTACCTGTCTTATTAGGAGTATTTTTTTTTTTTTAAGAAGAAACTAATTTGCAGTTGGCTATAAAGAGTGACATTGTGTCTGGGAAAATGCTGTACTAACACACTGTGCTGTCCCACAAGAGTACTTCTCAAGTCCCCAAACGCAGTGCTGACAATCTGTGACAGCCTGTGAATTGTTGGGCAGCAGTTGGGGAAGATGGACAGCAGAGTGAGGTGGTTGTGTGTAAGTTAGAGGAGGTGGGGAGGGGAAGAAGTAAGAGAAGAGCAGAGCAGCTTGTAAGTTTTGTGGGCAATTTGAATGGAAGGTGTTTTAGTTGTTGTGTTCTGCTAATACAGCTGTGAAATAAACAGCTAGAGGGTGGGGTGGAAATAGTGTATTTCACCTTTCCTTTCAAGGTATTATTGATTCTGTCATCAAAACTGTAAGGTTGCCTGGGCATGGCAACTCACCCCCATAATCCCAGTACTTTGGGAGGCCCAGGTGGGCAGATTACTTGAGTTCAGGAGTTCGAGACCAGCCTGGCCAGCAGAGGGAAACCCCATCTCTACTATAAATATAAAAAATTAGCTGGGCATGGTGATATACACCTGTAATCCCAGCTATTCTGGAGGCTGAGGCGTGAGAATTGTTTGAGCCAGGCAGGCGGAAGTTGCAGTGAGCTGAGATTGCGCAAGCCAGTGCACTTCCAGCCTGGGCGACGGAATGAGACTCTGTCTCAAAAAATCAAATAACAAAAAACCCTGTAAGGTTCTGTGTTCTATTGATGAGAGTATGGGTTGGATTGAATTAAAACTTTTGAGGAGACTAGAAATATCACATCATACCAGGAAATGAAATTGAAGGTAAGGGTAATGGGGATAGGGCTTATCTTTTCCAGGAATTATTATAGTAGTAGTAAGGCCAGTTAGCATATCTAGATCCACAATGGCTAGGCCTTTATCTCAGACAAATGTACAGCTTGTTATTTATTTATTTATTTGATTGATTTGATACATATACTATCAGCTGTTACTGTTTCTATAGCAAGCATTGTCAGACATCAAAGACAGGAATTTCTGGATATATATATTTGGATTGTGGAGTAGAATTTAATGTGGGCAAGTTATGGTTCAATTCTTTCTTTCAGTATGAGAGTAGTTATACAAAGTAAATAGCTTTGCTACAATGAACCTTTGGCTGTAGCCAGACTAATATTGGGGACTGAATGTTTGTGTTCCCCCTAAACTCATATGTTGAAATCTAGTCCCCAGTGTCATGGTGTTGGAGATGGGGCCTTCAGGGTGTAATTTAGTCATGAAGGTGGAGCCCTCATGAATGAGATGACTTCCCTTATAGGAAGAAGTCAGGGACCAGGTGCCGTGGCTCACGCCTGTAATCCCAGCACTTTGGGAGGTCAAGGCAGGTGGCTCACCTGAGGTCAGGAGTTCGAAACCAGCCTGACCAGCATGGTGAAACCCCATCTCTATTACGTACAAAAAATTAACTGGCATGGTGGCACATGCCTGTAATCCCAGCTGCTTCAGAAGCTGAGGCAGGAGAATCACTTAAACCTGGAGGCAGAGCTAAGATTGCACCATTGCACTCCAGTCTGGGCAACAAGAGCGAAAACTCTGTCTCAAAAAACAAACAAACAAACCAAGAAGAAGCCAGGGAGCTAGCTTGCTCTATGTTTCTGCTATATGAGAATACAATGGGAAATCAACCTACTACAACCTAGAAGAGGGCCTGCTCCAGAACCAGGCCATGCTGGCACCCTGATCTTGAACTTCTCGCTATTAGAATTGTGAAAAATTTTTGTTGTTTTTAAGCCACCCGGTCTATGGTACTTTGTTATAGCAGCCTGAACTAAGACAACCAGTTCCTGTGAGTCTCCAAAATAACACTTTCCGACTTTTTGCCTCTTCACGTGTTGAGTGTGTTCTTTCCACTTGTAATGTCTCCCCTCAGTTCTGTGTCTGAATATCTGCTTCTAAAGGCCTAGCCTCAGTTCCACCCACTTTATGACATTTTCCTCACCCATTCGAAGCCCTTAGTGATATTTTTCTCCTCTGATTTCTATCATTTACTGCTTTTCTTTTATTTGGCAGTTAGAGACATATGTTCCCTTAAAACAACATGAAAATAGTCTTTCCAATTAGGTAGAGACATCTTAAGGGGAAGCTTCATTTTTACTCTCTCGGCTCACTGCAACCTCCGCCTCCTGGGTTCAAGCAATTCTCCTGCCTCAGCCTCCCGAGTAGCTGGGACTACAGGTGCATGCCACCATGCCTGGCTAATTTTTTGTATTTTTAGTAGAGATGGGATTTTACCGTGTTAGCCAGGATGGTCTCGATCTCCTGACCTCCTGATCTGCCCACCTCAGCCTCCCAAAGTGCTGGGATTACAGGCGTGAGCCACCGCGCCTGGCCCCTACTTTATAATTTCTACTACCCCAGCAGGGATGTCAATACAATATGTGCACTTAATAAATATTTGATGGTAAAAAAAAAATGCCATTGCCTATTGTTAGCTTTTACCCATCTTTAAAAATTATCTTTCTCTTTGTATCATAAGAATACTAGATAAGAATTGAGTTTAAATACCTGAGCCATGTTCGTTCAGGAGATGATTCGTTTTTGAAAGCCTTCTGTAGCCCTGTGTACAGGCGTTCTGTTCCTTAAAGTAACATTGCTTTGACAATGTTACTATATTGTAATTATCTGTTATTCTTTCAAACTCTAATTAATAAACTTTGAAACTGCATAGAAGAGAAACTCTTAAATTTATTAACTTGCTAATGCTTTTTTTGTCTGAAACTTGCTTTTGGTTTCTCAGTTTCTCACCAGGCACATTTCACACTTGCTGGTATAGCTCCAAGGAGGGAGGTGATAGATACGGAGCTGTAGCTATGTCTCTAACAGACAGACTCTACCTCATTTATAATTGTTCATTTTTGTCATTATTGTGATGTGGTATTTTAAAAATTAAACTATTCTGTGCTATGCATTTTTACAAACATACATACAGAGTAAAGAGCTTTGCTACAATGAACCTTTGGTTGTAGCCAGACTAGTATTCTGTGCTGTGCATTTTTACCCCAACATAATTTTTAGAAGGTGTATGTTTTAGTCTAGTGCAGTAGTTAGGTGCAGGGACTTTGAAATCCAATCCAGGGACTTTGAAGTCCTGTCCAACACTTGGAAACTGTGTGATCTTAAGTAACTTAAGTTTCAGATTTCTCATCTGTAAAGTTGGGATAATAATACTACCTCTTAGTATTGTAGTTGGGATCAAATGAGATCATATATATGACACTTAGCTGAGATTGAGTCTGGTGGCCTCTACTTTCAAAATTTACCCAGTGGTTTATTAGCTTTACTCTGTGAATCTTAAAGAGGAAAAAAAAAATCAAGTTCAATGCATGTCAAGGTTGAGGTAAAGCCCCCAAAGCCTTATCCATTTGAGCTCCTTTATTGTCAACTATAGGATGTCAGTTAAACCCAGAATAGACCCAGGAGAGGAACTAATTTCAAATAACTAGAAACAGACCAACCTCCAGATGTGTAATGAGGGAAAGAAGTTTTAAGAGGGAGTTTTTTTCTTTTCTTCTGTCCCCTACCACCAGTTACATATGCAGAGTAGGAAGCAAACTTTTCCCTTTACCTTCCTATTACATATCATATTGCCGTTGTTCAGTGTATTAAGGCTTTTTATCTGACTGCCTTTTGAGGTGGTCAGTAATAGGTGCTAACATTAAACTTGGAGCAGTTAAATTGGTGAGCTGTGGGGTTACCTTGTCAGTGGAGTGTGAAAAAGACTAAGCTGCGGACTGTTTCCCAGCCTATAAAGCGTGAAATCAGTTGGTGCTGATGCATGGCGACTATAGCCAGTGGAGTATAAAATACGCTGGGGGCATGAATTGTGTTATGTTGTGAGAAAGACCTTTTGTGCCAGTTTATTTATGTATTTTGGGACTTCCAAGATCCTACTGGAATCATGTATCTTGTATCTCTTGTTGTCTTGATACTTAGTTTTTTCATGAAATGTTTCTTCCAGTTGTGCAAGCTGTATACTTTGTCCAGCTGCGGGCAGAGAGGCAGAGGCAATACATACAAATGTCCAAGGCAGACGAATACTAAAATACTGTATTATATTCTGTTTAAGATTGCATCTGAAAATACCATCTGCAGTTGGTATTTGATATACAAGTTTCTTCTGTTTTAGACTCAAGATTTGAAAGTATACTTTGCCTTCTACTTTGAGCTTCTGCCAGTGTGAGAACTGTGTTACCAGTTTCACTGGTTGGTGGTCCCGTGTTGAAATGTGCCTCTGGAGAAGGGACATAGAGAAGGACAGCATTTTCAAATGCTTGGAGGAGTTGGTAGGAATAAGTATAGAGATTATTCTTATGGGGAATAGAAGAGAGGGTGTTCCTCTCCTGACACCTGGTGAGGTTCTTTACCATATGGCTTTGAGGGTGAGGCAAGGTGAATGAGGAAGTTTCAGAGACAATAGTGAATTATTGTCAGCCTTTTTAAGTCTGGAAGGTTATTGGAAATAGGTATGCCATGAAAGCATTAAAGGTCTTTCATTCTTATCTTACTTGGTTTTCTCCTTTTACGGCGGCAGTCTTTGAACTCTTTTTGGTTGCTTTGCAGTTACATGGATTCTAAGCAAATTGTGAGTATTTATGAAACTGAGCATCATTGTGAGACCATTCTGCTGAGTATCAGGCAGTCTAGTATAGTAGTTAAGTGCAGAGACTTTGAAATCCTAACCAACACTTAGAAGTTGTGTGATCTTTAGTTATTTAAGCTTCAGATTTCTCATATATAAAATTGGGTTAATCATAGCTATCTCAGTACTATAGTTGGAACCAAATGAGATAGTGAATATACAATGTTTACCACAGTCCCTGTCACATAGTAAGCACTCAGTAAATGGTAGCTGATTATTATTCTTTCTCTTCCTCTGCTACTACTAATGGCACTACTCTACCACTACTTCACTTTGCTTGTAGGGCCTAAACCATAATGAAACAGAAAACACAATTAGACATGGTTCATTGCGGCAGATTTGGAAAAATATGTCATTGTTCTCTTGGGCATGGCTTAATAGTTCTTTCTTAACTAAGTAGAAACGATAAAAAGACTTTTTATTTAAAATGAAAGATAAGAATCTTTGTCTTGGTTTAAGATAGCTTTGTAAATGAGTATAAAAAACTGGTTATTCTAAAATGTATTTGCTTAATGCAAATAAATCAGCCTTTATATGAGCTTTGGGAATATATAAAACTAACAGTTCAAAGAATTGTCATTCCTTATTACTCACCTAACACAACCTTATTTTTTTTTTTTTCCCCAGAGTGAGTGCTTTTTTGGGGAATTGTTTGAAGTTTTTTTCTTGTGCCAAGATAGTCATAGTAGAAGTCTTGTCCAGTGTATGAGGCACATTTTTGGGGGAATGGGATGGAAAAATCACCCCGATCATTTATCCTTGATGGTAATGAGCATTAGTGTGTATAATATATTTGGATTTGATGTGCATTATGTGATTATTTCTTCCAGCACAATTAACTTCCTAATTAAACTTTGCTCAGCATATATCCTGAGCATATACTTGGTGGAAAACTGATAATACAGCTATAATGATGGTAAAACTGCTAGTTTAGTTGATAGACAATCTGGGTTCTAGTCTTGGTTACTACCACTCAAATAGTCTTAGATAAATCCCTCAACCAGATGGTTTTCAAAGGCTCTTTTCAGCTATAAGCTTTTTGTTTGTTTGTTTTGAGACTGGGTCTTGCTCTGTCACCCAGGCTGGAGTACAGTGACACAATCATAGTTCACTGTGCCCTCAAATTCATGGGCTCAAGTAGTCTCCCTGCCTCAGCCTTCCAAGTAGTGAGGGTTACAGATATGCGCTACCATTCTCAGCTAATTTTCTATCTTATTTTAATTTTTTAGAGACCGTGTTGCTGTGTCGCCCAGGCTGGTCTTGAACTCCTGACCTCAGGCAGTACTTCCACCTCGGCTTCCCAGAGTGCTGGGATTGCCTGCGTGAGCCACTATCCCTGGCTTCAGCTGTAAGATTTGAAGATGGGTATGGAGGTAGCTTACAAACTGGGAAATGTAGTAGTGACACATTTTGGCCACCAGAGGGTGTGAAGTCCAGTCATTGAAGTTGTGCTCTGTAATTGACCAGAATGTGGCATTCTTGGAAATGAAGAGGACACATTGCTCCTTTGTTCATTTATGTTAAGTCATAGAGCCTCTTGTTGTCTGATTCTACTTGCACTTATTATCTTTCTGCTATTTTCTTCTTAAAACTTTGTGGGTAGGACTGGGGCAGATATTAAAGAAAGGAGAAGAAGGGAATAGACGTATCTAATTGTCAAGTAGTCATCCAGTTTTGTTCTATAAAATAGTGAATGGCTTTCAGATGACCTATGGGCAACCTCGATGGGAAGCACAATAGTATAGGTCACCACACTTAATTATTTGTGGCCATCTTCCTTCCCCAAAACACATTGGCATGCACACAACACTTAACCCTCGTTGCCTTCACTCTTTCTGAAATTCCAAGGATGAAAGCAGAATGTCTGAGAAATATAGCAGAATGAGCACAGCCCTTATAATTGTAACCGAGGTTCAAATCTTGCATTGTCACTTAATATCTATGTAACCACAGACATTACAATTTTGAATTCCAGTATCTTTATCTGAAAAACTAGGATGTTGAATTCTGACCTATACAGTCCCTTTCAGTAAGTCTAATTCTAAGGCTCTGTAAAAATTCTTTAATGTTTATTTGAAGGGCAGTGCTATTCTTTATACAACACTAATAAAGTAGTATCTTTAACAATAGCATGTTCTTTTTTGATAGAAACAGAGCTGTAGATGTTGTTAAGGCTTAAATATTAAAGTATTAAGTAAACTACCATAACACCAAGTAGAAAAACAGTTACTACTCCACCGTGGCATTTTTTTTAGCCCCATAAACAAATACAAACTAATTTTCTGTGAATGTAGGCTCAGGATGGCAGTGGTTCATTCAAGAGGGGCCAAGACTAGGGGGAGCCAGGCCAAGCTGATTTCGGGTGTAGTTAATAGTGAGACATTTTGAGAAGTCATCATTTGGGGATAAGGAAGCTTAGCAAAAGAGGGCATGTAGGTTCTGGGAACCTATGTCGTGAAGCTGGAGTCAGAATCTATTTCTTCCAGCCACACTAGTGGAAATAACTTTGACACAATATTCAATTATACAAGTCCAAGTTGCTGTCTGAGAGCTCAGGATGATAAGATGGAAGGAACAAGGAAAGGCATGGTGGTCTAAATACCCAGACAAGCTGAGATGAGTGTCTAGAATGTGACAGAGCAAATGGACTCAGAAGTGTGCTTGTGAGAGCAGGCAAGAATTAGTACTTACTACGATATGTACACAAGAGAGTAGAAGCCAGTCAAGCTGATTGGGTAGAAACAACATTTTAGGATTATGTTCAAAAGATAATTTTAATCTGTCCTGGTTTTAATCACTATCCTTGGTGTTGGTAGAGAAGGTCTATTTGGTATGTCTAAGGCTCTACACATGTTTGAGGCTAGTGATTATGTCATTGACAAACTCTAGGTTGTTTGATGGTTCTAATAGCTTTATACTCCATGGGATATACACATATTCACAGGTCTGTTCACTACTGCTGCAGAGTTCATTTCACAGAAATGAACTGGCTAGTAAAAAATTTGGCAGACAAACTAGCTTTTCGAGAAGCTGCTAGGAATGGAGCCCAGCTGTTCCCTTTGGGCTTGAGCTGTTGGAATTCACTGGGTTAACAGCTAGAAAGAAAGAAACTGTAACATTCTTAGCTTGGTTCATGACAGCAAAGCTGAGGTGTTAGGATTTCTGTTCTGGAGGTTTACACTTGCAAGTAACTTAACTTGATTGTGTGTCTTAATATTACTGGGCTTCTGACCGCTGAAATATGGCTTGAATCGATGGTGGTTTGGAGAAAGTAGAAAGAGGGCTATCCATCATCCAGAGGCTCCATAGAAGCTGGCTGATAATGCTGCTTTCACCAGGCAGCCATCTGTCCATCCATCCATCAGTAGGATGAAATGAGATTTAGCGGAACAGGCAGCCGTAACTCTGAGCTACTTTCTAACCAACAATTGCAGCCCTGGCCTGAGTCTGACCACAAAGCACAGCACTGGGGTTTGGCGGGATGTGGCAGCAAGTGCAGCCTCCTTCCCGTTACTGCCAGCCTAGAATGTATTCAGTATGAGGCTGTAGCCCAAGCTTACTTCCCATACAAAATTTGACTAAACTTGGGATGACAAATAGACAGAAATAGTCTTTCAGCTCCAGACTATTTTACAGGTTGAACAGACCCTTTCGTTGGGGAATATTTTTGCTTAACACTTGGGGTACTTCTAGTAATTCTGTCATTGTGGTATTGAGGGATGAGGTAAAGGTAATTTACTGATTTCATTTTGTATAAATTCTTGTTTTTCTTCGTAAATATAAATTTTTACCTAGATTGTTAGGTTGCAAAAATGGAATTTTCATTCTCTCATTTCTCTCTACTCTCTTTGGTGGTGCTAATATGAAAGGCAAGAAAATGTAGATGGGGAAATGGGTACAAAATTCGAAGCAAGAAACTGATGATCCCTCAAATGGACAGTTAGGCTCTGAATAATTGGTTGTGTACCATGTCTTCCCTGGTTCTTTTGCAGGAACATTGAGCCTTCCGAGAGAGCTTCTTAGTATAGCTCTGTGCTCATGTTGCCTGTCCTGGTACCATCCCTAGTCATGGCCAGCTTTCTTGACTGCTTTCTCTCACCTCAGCTCCTGCTCTTTGTTCTGAAACCTTGCTTTTCACTTCAGATTGGGGGAGGGGTAGAGGGAGCCTAATGTACCGGAGATGCTTCGGAAATGAGAGCCTTGGATGAATTCCTGGGCCTATTGATCCACCGGCAGTTTATGCATCCTGACATTCATAATCTCAGTAGGCTGCTGATGTTCCTGATTAATGGGCCCAGGGGCTGTCCATCCGTCACTTCACATTAATTACTGAAGAGGTGTTTTTCCAGTGATTTACCTGACAGCGGTCTGTGATAAATACCCCGAAGCAGAGTGGGCAGTGATTAATCACAGGGCCACACCCCTCCCCCTACTCTTTTTTCCCCCTAACCACAGGTTAGCATTGGGACCTGACCAAAGAGTGCCCCCTCCTCATAAGCTATCTATCTCCATAATTGCTTGTGGATGCGTATTTATTGGGGCATGGGGCCTGGCAGATAGCATTCTAGAACTTGTGCCAAAGATGATGAAAAATAAATCTTCCCAATAGGAAGAGTAACTAACATGTTTTTACATGGGGCAGAGAAGTATCTGTGAGCTGCCTGTATGTTGCTTTTTAAGAAATCTGATAGGAATATCGCCCACCTACTATGCATGCACTCAATACTGCAATGGTTGCTTTTTGAGCTTTAAAAAAAGGAGATAGAACAACTTTTGTGTTTGCTATACTTGTAGTATATTCAGGGAGAATATGTGAACAAATATGAGAAATTAGAGAAGATTTCAAAGTACTAATATAATATTGGGAGAATTGGACTACAACTTCAGGATTCCATTTCTTACTTTGTGGCCTTAGAAAGTGAAATTTAGTTAACTATTTAATTAATGTTTTTCATGTGTCAGACACTGTATTCAACTCTGGAGATATGAAGATGAATGTGATACAGCTGAGATCTCGGAACAAAGTCTAGTGCCCCTTGCCTCAGTTTCTCAAAGTACAAAATAAACTTCCAGGCAGTTACCGAGTTAATTTTAAATTAATATAAGATCTAAAGTAATTTAAAATCAGTTCTTACATTAATTTTTCTGTGAATATTTATTGAATTCCCAGGGATAAAAGAAGTTTATGAAAGATACTATCTGCTCTCAAGAAACTTATAGAATGTGAGATGGCATTCATAAATGAAACAGTTGAATAAAAATATAAAGTAGTATATAATGAGAGTGATATAACAACAATGAGGTATCTCAGTTTAAACCCAACTCATTTAGGAGGGCGTTACACATTATCAAGGAGGGCATTTCAGAAGTTGGAAGGAGCAGACAATGAGGCCATCCTGCCTAGAATGGAGACTTTGTGTCTGAGAATGATAGCTACATTATTGAAATAGTAGATTGACACCAAATCATGGAAAATCTTGAATGCAAGGTAAGCTTAGTTTTTATTTGTATGCTTTGTTGGTGAATCTAAGGTTTTGAGTGAGAAAGTTTGGAAAAAAATATATTTTAGAAAAAATTCTTACATATTGATGTTCCTAATGTTATTTGGAATTGCCAAATTACCTCAGCATTCTTGGAGCCCTCTTTTCCTCTATAGTTCAAAATAAAACTGTTCAAATTAAAAATATAGTTTTATATATGTGCCTGAGTGCAGCGCAAAGGATTTTGTAGTTTGGTTGTATATGGAGGAGATGATAGAGTTGACAGTCAAGAGACACCAAGTTTCTCATTGTTAACACGTACAAAGTTGAGTAAGTCAATTAAGTTTTAAGTAATGACTGCAGAATTAAATTGGGAAAGACTGTAGCCTCAAGATTTAAGAAAGAAACCATCAGATTTACAGATAACTTCATTAAGGCTATACTGATTATTCACTGGCTACTAGATAGGCATATTTTAAAGCCAAGAGTCAGAAATTAAAGGGTCAGTGCTGTCAGCTATATTTTGGCAGGAATTTTAGAGGTGTCATTTTTTTCATTAAAAAACTTAAGATTATACATGGCAAACTTCACCTTTCATGGAGTACATTTTGTGAATTTTGACAAACATACAGTTGTGTAACTCCCACACAATTAAAATGCAGAGAGAGCAGTTCCATCAATCCAAAAAATTCCCTTGTCACTTTATAGTCAGCCCCTTACCTGATCCCAAGCTTCTGGCAACCAGTGATATGTTTGCTGTCTCTACAGTTTTGTATTTTCCAGAATGTTGTGTAACTGGAATTGTATTTCTCTAATGATAAATGATTTTTAACATCTTTTTTGCCATCCTTATATCTTCTTTGGTGAAGTATTCTTAAATAATTTTGTTGTTTTTTTTGACACTGAGTTTTGAGATTCTGGATGAAAGTACCTTATCAGATGTGATTTGCAAATATTTTCTCGCAGTTTGTGGCTTTTTACAATTCTCTTACATGTCTTTGAAGAGCAGAAGTTTGAATTTCGATGAAGTCGAGTTTATTGATTTAACACTCATAGGTGCAAATTGAACAGTGAGATCACTTGGACACAGGAAGGGGAACATCACACACCGGGGCCTATTGTGGGGTCAGGGGAGTGGGGAGGGATAGCATTAGGAGATATACCTAATGTAAAGGACGAGTTAATGGGTGCAGCACACCAACATGGCACATGTATACATATGTAACAAACCTGCATGTTGTGCACATGTACCCTAGAACATAAAGTATAATTTAAAAAAATCATTTTATGGATCATGCTTTTGATGTTATATCTAAGAAACCTTTGCTAAACCAAAAATCCCGAAGATTTTGTTCTGTATTTATGTATAGCAGTGTTAAAATTGTAGGTTTACATTTAGATCTGTGATTCATTTTGTTAGTTTTTATATGTGGTGTGAGGTATAGATACAGTTTTTGTTGTTGGAAATGAATTTCTACTTGTTTTGGCACCATTTTTTGGAAGGACTCTCTTTTTCATAGAATTTCCTTTATACATGTCTTGAAAATCAGTTGTTGTTCGGGCGCAGTGGCTCAAGCCTGTAATCCCAGCACTTTGGGAGGCTGAGACGGGCGGATCACGAGGTCAGGAGATCGCGACCATCCTGGCTAACACAGTGAAACCCCGTCTCTACTAAAAAATACAAAAAAAATTAGCCGAGCGAGGTGGCGGGAGCCTGTAGTCCCAGCTACTCGGGAGGCTGAGGCAGGAGAATGGCGTGAACCCGGGAGGCGGAGCTTGCAGTGAGCTGAGATCCGGCCACAGCAGTCCAGCCTGGGCGGCAGAGCGAGACTCTGTCTCAAAAAAAAGAAAGAAAGAAAATCAGTTGTTCATATACGTGCGAGTCTTTTTCTGGACTCTTACTCCGTTTCATTCATCTATATACTTACCCTTTCTCTACTATGACACCTGATTATTGTAGCTCTATAGTGAACTTGAAATCTATCTTTGTCCCTTTTCAGAGTTACTTTGGCGATTCCATTTCCTATGCCTCTTCATACCCATTTTAGAATCAGCTTCTTAATATCTGTAGGAAGTCCTTCTGGATTCTGATTTAATTCTAAAGATCATTTTGGGGAGAACTGACATCTTAAATATTGAGGCATCTCATTTATTATCTTTCTTTAGATTTTTGATGTCTTATTAGTGTATTTTAGTTTTCAGCGTAGATTGTACACATACTCTGTTAGTTTTATGCCTAAGCATTTCATGTTTTTGAGTGCTCATGTAAATGATACTCTTCAATTTTCAGTTTTTTTCATTGATAGAATATAGAACTGCTTGTATCCTTATGACCTTGCTAAACTTACTTAGTTCTGGTAGCTTTCTTATAGATTCTATGGGATTTCTATGCAGAAGATTATGTCACCTGCAGATAAAGACAATATTACTTCTTTATTCCAATCTGGATGTCTTTTATATTTTTTTCTGCCTTGCTGCACTGGCTGAAACCTCCATTTTAATGCCAAATAGTGTGGTCATCTTTACTTTGTTTTTGCATCTTATGGGGAAAGCATTTGGTTCTTCATCAAGTATAATATAAGCTATAGGTTTTTATTGCTCTGCTTTTTTTTGTAGATAACATTTATTAGGATGAGGAAGTTCTATTCCTAGTTTACTGGATGGATGTTGATTTTTGTCAAATATTTTATGTACATCTATTGAAATAATCATGTATTTTATTTTTTTAGTCTTTTATGGTGAATTACATTTTGCCTGAACTTTTTAAATTAATTAGTTTATCTATTATACTTTAAGTTCTAGGGTACATATGCACAATGTATAGGTTTGTTACATATGTATATATGTGCCATGTTCATTTGCTGCATCCATTAACTCGTCTTTTACATTAGGTATTTGTCCTAATGCTATCCCTCCCCCACCCCCCCACCCCATGATAGGCCCCGCTGTGTGATGTTCCCTGCCCTGTGTCCAAGTGTTCTCATTGTTCAATTCCCACCTGTAAGTGAGAACATGAGGTGTTTGGTTTTCTGTCCTTGTGTTAGTTTGCTCAGAATGATGATTTCCAGCTTTATCCATGTCCCTAGAAAGGACGTGAACTCATCCTTTCTTTTGGCTGCATGGTATTCCATGGTATGTATGTGCCACATTTTCTTAATCCAGTCTATCATTGATGGACATTTGGATCGGTTCCAAGTTTTTGTTACTGTGAATAGTGCCACAGTAAACATACGTGTGCATGTGTCTTTATAGTACCATGATTTATAATCCTTTGGGTATATACCCAGTAATGGGATCGCTGGGTCAAATGGTATTTCTAGTTCTAGATCCTTGAGGAATTGCCACACTGTCTTCCACAGTGATTGAACTAGTTTACTCTGCCACCAACAGTGTAAAAATGTTCCTGTTTCTCCACATCCTTTCCAGCACCTGTTGTTTCCTGACTTTTTAATGATCACCATTCTAATTGGTGTGAGATGGTATCTCATTGTGCTTTTTATTAGCATTTCTCTGATGACCGGTGATGATGAGCATTTTTTCATGTGTCTGTTGGCTGCATAAATACCTTATTTTGAGAAGTGTCTGTTCATATCCTTTGCCCACTTTTTGATGGGGTTGTTTGATTTTTTTCTTGCAAATTTAAGTTCTTTATAGATTCTGGATATCAGCCCTTTGTCAGATGGGTAGATTGCAAAAATTTTCTCCTGTTCTATAGGTTGCTTGTTCACTCTGATGGTAGTTTCTTTTGCTGTGCAGAAGCTCTTTAGTTTAATTAGATCCCATTTGTCTATTTTGGCTTTTGTTGCCATTGCTTTTGGTGTTTTAGTCATGAAGTCCTTGCCCATGCCTATGTCCTGAATGGTATTGCCTAGGTTTTCTTTTAGGGTTTTTATGGTTTTAGGTCTAACATTTAAGTCTTTAATCCATCTTGAATTAGTTTTTGTATAAGGTATAAGGAAGGGATCCAGTTTCATCTTTCTACATATGGCTAGCCAGTTTTCCCAGCACCATTTATTAAATAGGGAATCCTTTCCCCATTTCTTGTTTTTGTCAGGTTTGTCAAAGATCAGATGGTTGTAGATATGTGGTGTTATTTCTGAGGCCTCTGTTCTGTTCCATTGGTCTGTATCTCTGTTTTGGTACCAGTACCATGCTGTTTTGGTTACTGTAGCCTTGTAGTATAGTTTGAAGTCAGGTAGCATGATGCCTCCAGCTTTGTTCTTTTGACTTAGGATTGTCTTGGCAGTGTGGGCTCATTTTTGGTTCCATATGAACTTTAAAGTAGCTTTTTCCAATTCTGTGAAGAAAGTCATTGGTAGCTTGATGGGGATGGCATTGAATCTATAAATTACCTTGGGCGCTGTGGCTCTTTTCACGATATTGGTTCTTCCTATCCATGAGCATGGAATGTTCTTCCATTCGTTTGTGTCCTCTTTTATTTTATGGAGCAGTGGTTTGTAGTTCTCCTTGAAGAGGTCCTTCACATCCCTTGTAAGTTGGATTCCTAGGTATTTTATTCTCTTTGTAGCAATTGTGAATGGGAGTTCACTCATCATTTGACTCTCTGTCTGTTATTGGTGCATAGGAATACTTGTGATTTTTGCACATTGATTTTGTATCCTGAGACTTCGCTGAAGTTGCTTATTAGCTTAAGGAGATTTTTGGCTGAGACAATGGGGTTTTCTAAATATACAGTCATGTCATCTGCAAACAGGGACAATTTGACTTCCTCCTTTTCTAGTTGAATACCCTTTATTTCTTTCTCTTGCCTAATTGCCCTGGCCAGAACTTCCAACACTATGTTGAATAGGAGTGGTGAGAGAAGGCATCCCTGTCTTGTGCCAATTTTCAGAGGGAATGCTTCTAGTTTTTGCCCATTCAGTATGATATTGGCTGTGGGTTTGTCATAAATAGCTCTTATTATTTTGAGATACATTTCATCGATACCTAGTTTATTGAGAGTTTTTAACATGAAAGACTGTTGAATTTTGTTGAAGGCCTTTTCTGCATCTATTGAGATAATCATGTGGTTTTTGTCTTCGGTTCTGTTTATGTGATGGATTACGCTTATTGATTTGTGTATGTTGAACCAGCTTTGCATCCTAGGGATGAAGCCAACTTGATCTTGGTGGATAAGCTTTTTGATTTGCTGCTGGATTTGGTTTGCCAGTATTTTATTGAGGATTTTTGAATCAGTGTTCATCAGGGATATTGTTCTAAAATTCTCTTTTTTTGTTGTGCCTCTGTCAGGCTTTGGTTTCAGGATGATGCTGGCCTCATAAAATGAGTTAGGCCATCTTTTTCTATTGATTGGAATAGTTTCAGAAGGAATGGTACCAGCTTCTCTTTGTACCTCTGGTAGAATTCAACTGTGAATCCTTCTGGTCCTGGACTTTTTTTAGTTGGTAGGCTATTAATTATTGCCTCAATTTCAGAGCCTATTTTTGGTCTATTCAGGGATTCAAATTCTTCCTGGTTTAGTCTTGGGAGGGTGTATGTGTCCAGGAATTTATCCATTTCTTCTAGATTTTCTAGTTTATTTGCGTAGAGGTATGTATAGTATTCTCTAATAGTAGTTTGTATTTCTGTGGGATTGGTGATGATATCCCCTTTATCATTTTTTATTGCGTCTATTTGATTCTTCTCTTCTTCTTTATTAGTCTTGCTAGCGGTCTATCAATTTTGTTGTCCTTTTCAAAAAACCAGCTCCTGGATTCATTGATTTTTTGAAGGGTTTTTGTGTCTGTATCTCCTTCAGTTCTGCTCTGATCTTAGTTGTTTCTTGCCTTCTGCTAGTTTTTGAATTTGTTTTCTCTTGCTTCTCTAGTTCTTTTAATTGTGATGTTAGGGTGTCGATTTTAGATCTTTCCTGCTTTCTCATGTGGGCATGTAGTGCTTTAAATGTGTCCCAGAGATTCTGGTATGTTGTGTCTTTGTTCTCATTGGTTTCAAAGAACATCTTTATTTCTGCCTTCATTTCGTTATTTACCCAGTAGTCGTTCAGGAGCAGGTTGTTCAGTTTCCATGCGGTTGTGTGGTTTTGAGTGAGTTTCTTAATCCTGAGTTCTAATTTGATTGCACTGTGGTCTGAGAGACAATTTGTTGTGATTTCTGTTCTTTTAAATTTGCTGAGGAGTGTTTTACTCCCTATTATGTGGTCAGTTTTAGAAATAAGTGTGATGTGGTGCTGAGAAGAATGTATATTCTGTTGATTTGGGGTGGAGAGTTCTGTAGATGTCTGTTAGGTCTGCTTGGTGCAGAGTGAGTTCAAGTCCTGGATATCCTTGTTAACCTTCTGTCTTGTTGATCTGTCTAATATTGACAGTGGGGTGTTAAAATCTCCCATTATTGTGTGGGAGTTAAGTCTTTTTGTAGGTCTCTAAGGACTTGCTTTATGAATCTGGGTGCTCCTGTATTGGGTGCATATGTATTAAGGATAGTTAGCTCTTCTTGTTGAATTGGTCCCTTTACCATTATGTAATGGCCTTCTTTGTCTCTTTTGATCTTTGTTGGTTTAAAGTCTGTTTTATCAGAGATTAGGATTGCAACCCTTACTTTTTTTTTTGCTTTCCATTTGCTTGGTAGATCTTCCTCCATCCCTTTATTTGGAGCCTGTATGTGTCTCTGCATGTGAGATGGGTCTCCTGAATACAGCACACTGATGGATCTTGACTCTTTATCCAATTTGCCAGTCTGTGTTTTTAATTGGGGCATTTAGCCCATTTACATTTAAGGTTAATATTGTTATGTGTGAATTTGATCCTGTCATTATGATGTTAGCTGGTTATTTTGCCCGTTAGTTGATGCAGTTTCTTCCTAGCATTGATGGTCTTTACAATTTGGCATGTTTTTGCTATGGCTAGTACTGGTTGTTCCTTTCCATGTTTGGTGCTTCCTTTAGGAGCTCTGGTGGTGACAAAATCTCTCAGCATTTACTTGTCTGTAAAGGATTTTATTTCTCCACTTATGAAGCTTAGTTTGGCTGGATATGAAATTCGGGGTTGAAAATTCTTTTAAGAATGTTGAATATTGGCCCCCACTGTCTTCTGGCTCGTAGAGTTTCTGCCAAGAGATCTGCTATTAGTCTGACAGGCTTCCCTTTGTGGGTAACCCGACCTTTCTCTCTGACTACCCTTAACATTTTTTCCTTCATTTCAACCTTGGTGAATTTGACAATTATGTGTTTTGGGGTTGCTCTTCTCGAGGAGTAATCTTTGTGGCGTTCTCTGTATTTCCTGAATTTGAATGTTGGCCTACCTTGCTAGGCTGGGGAAGTTCTCCTGGATAATATCCTGAAGAGTGTTTTCCAACTTGGTTCCATTCTCCCCGTCACTTTCAGATACACCAATCAAATGTAGATTTGGTCTTTTCACATAGTGCCATATTTCTTGGAGCCTTTGTTCGTTTCTTTTTACTCTTTTTTCTCTAAACTTCTTGCTTCATTTCATTAATTCGATCTTCAATCACAGATACCGTTTCTTTCACTTGATCGAATTGGCTACTGAAGCTTGTGCATGCGTCATGTAGTTATCATGCCATGGTTTTCAGCTTCATCGGGTCATTTAATGTCTTCTCTATACTGTTTATTCTCCTTAGCCATTTGTCTAATCTTTTTTCAAGATTTTTAGCTTCCTTGCGATGGGTTTGAACATCTTCCTTTAGCTTGAAGAAGTTTGTTATTACCACTCTTCTGAAGCCTACTTCTGTCAGCTTGTCAAAGTCGTTATCCGTCCAGCTTTGTTCCGTTGCTGGCGAGGAGCTGTGATCCTTTGGAGGAGAAGAGGTGCTCTGGTTTTTAGAATTTTCAGCTTTTCTTCTCTGGTTTCTCCCCATCTTTGTGGTTTTATCTACCTTTGCTCTTTGATGATGATGACCTACAGATGGGGTTTTGGTGTAGATGTCCTTTTTGTTGATGTTGATGCTATTCCTTTCTATTTGTTAGTTTTCCTTCTAACAGTCAGGGCCCTCAGCTGCAGGTCTGTTGGAGTTTGCTGGAGGTCCACTCCAGACCCTGTTTGCCTGGGTATCACCAGCGGAGGCTGTAGAACAGCAAATACCGCAGAACAGCAAATATTCCTGCCTGATCCTTCCTCTGGAAACTTCGTCTCAGAGGGGCACCCTCTGAGTATGAGTATGAATATGAGGTGTCAGTTGGCCCCAACTGGGAGGTGTCTCCCAGTTAGGCTACACGGGGGTCAGGGACCCAATTGAGAAGGCAGTCTGTCCATTCTCAGAGTTCAGACACTGTGCTGGGAGAACCTCTGCTGTCTTCAGAGCTGTCAGACAGGGACGTTAAGTCTGCAGAAGTTTCTGCTGCCTTTTGTTCATCTATGCTCTGCCCCCAGAGGTGGAGTCTACAGAGGCCTGCAAGCCTCCTTGAGCTGCGGTGGGCTCCACCCAGTTTGAGCTTCCTGGCCACTTTGTTTACCATTACTCTGCAATGGTGGATGCCCCTCCCTGAGCCAGGCTGCCGCTTGGCAGTTCAATCTCGGACTGCTGCACTAGCAGTGAGCAAGGCTCTGTGGGTGTGGGACTTGCTGAGCCAAGCGTGGGATATAATCTCCTGGTGTGCCATTTGCTAAGACCATTGGAAAAGCGCAGTATTTGGGTGGCAGTGTCCCTATTTTCCTGGTACAGTCTGTCACGGCTTCCCTTGGCTAGTAAAGGGAAATCCCCGGACCCCTTGTACTTCCCAGGTGAGGCGATGCCCCGCCCTGCTTTGGCTCGCCCTCCCTGGGCTGCACCCACTGTCCAACCAGTCCCAATGAGATGAACCAGGTACCTCAGTTGGAAATGCAGAAATCACCCATCTTCTGCATCAGTCACACAGGGAGCTGCAGACTGGAGCTGTTCCTATTTGGCCATCTTGGAATGGACCACAAGCCTGAACATTTTTTATTTCTTCTTCAATTTGAAAGATATTTTCATGGATATAGATTTCTGCATTGAGAGTTTTTTCTTTCAGCACTTTAGTGGCATCTGGCTTTCATAGTTTCTGAAAGTTCTTATCGTGTTCCATTGTATTGTGTCTTTTTTTTTTTTTTTTAACTCTAGCAGCCTTCAAGGTTTTCTCTTTATCTTTGATTTTTTCCCCATCAGTTTGAATATGATGTGTCTAATTGTGAATTTTTGTTGTTGTTGTTGTTGTTTGTTTATTTGATGCTGCCTCGTGTTCTCTGAGCTTTTTGGATTCTTTTGTATTAATTTTGAAAAACTTTGGTTATTATCTCTTCATATTTTGTTTCTGTCTTACTGTCTTTCTAGAATTCCAGTTACACATATGTTAGAGTATTTGATATTGTCCTATAGCACTTGGATGTTCTCTTCTCTGTTTTTCATTCTCTTATTATGTTTTGTTGGGGTAGTTTCTGTTGGTCTTTACTGATTCTGTGACTGTCTTGGTCTTCTGATAAGGTTGTTGAAAGCTTTCGTCTCTGTTACTATATTTTTATTTCTAGCATTTCCATTTGATTTCTTCTTACTGTTTCCTTCCCTGTGCTTAAATTACACATCTGCGTATGCATGTTATCTACCTATTTTGTTAGAGCATTTAACCTATAAATTCCGTGTTTGATAGTTCTAACATGATGGTTGTGTCCAAATCTGGTTCTATTGATTGTTTTGTCTCTTGCCAGTGTGGTTTTGTGTTTTGTTTTTTTTCTTTGCTTCTTTTTCTGTTTTTTTTTTTTTTTTGGTTGAAATCTGGACATTTTGTGTAGAGAGCCAGTTAAATAGTATTTATACCTGGAAATGGACATGCTTTGTCTTTTCCTGAGACGTGTGTGTGTGTGTGTGTGTGTGTGTGTGTAGTAGAAGGAGTGTTGGGGGGTTGTTGTTGCTAGGTTACCTTTAATTTACCACAGGTTTCAAGTTTCTCTAGCATTACTTCGTGTTTAGGGAGGATTTAGTTTGCCAGAGAGTTTTTCTTAATGTCTGCTCTACCCTCAGCTTTAGGTCTTCCCTTTGAACTTGTATCTCAGAGAAGGTATTTCTCCATGCTTTAGCTCTTTGCTCGTGAACAGTCATGCACTACATAACAATGTTTTGGCCAACAGCAGACTGCATATATGATGATGGTCCCCTAAGATTATAATGTCATATTTTAACTGTACCTTTCTATATTTACATAAACAAAAGACTTACCATTGTGTTACAGTTGCCTACAGTATTCAGTACAGTAACATGCTGTACAGTTTAGTAGCCTAAGACCAATAATATACTATACTGTATAGTCTAGGTGTGTAACAGGCTATACTGTCTTTGTCTGTGTAAGTATACTCTGTGATGTTCTCACAATGAAATCATCTAATGGTGCATTTCTCAGACCATATCCCTGTCATTACGTGACACCTGACTGTAGTACATTGCTGTTACATGTTGTTTGAGACTTGCTAGCCTGCTTTTGATGGGAGATGGGGAGGACATTTTGTGTTGGATTTTTCTAGTCTCAGTTTTAGCTAGGTGTTTCCATTTTCTCTGGGTCTCAGGTATGGGGCTTTTTCAGAGATCCTGCCCCTTCTTTAAGCGGGGTAGAGGGTTTTTTTGTTGGTTTGTTTTGTTTGCTTCCCCTAGCTGCAGGTCCACATTTGGCTTGCAGTAATTAAAAAATTTTTTTTAACCAAGTTCTTGTTGGCTTGTATGGTGTCCGGTGTTTACTACAGGTAAAGTAATGCTCATGTCCCATCTCTCCCTTTAAAATCCTGTCTTTCTTTAGATTTTAGATCAGTTACTTAGATTTACGGTTACCTTACTTTTGTGCTGGGTTCAAGAAAATTTGTGATTTTGCACAGCGTCCATCTTTTACTTTGTTTTAAGGGTGAAAATGACATACTTTCTACCTTTCTACATCCTAAGCAGAATCTAGAAGTCCCATTTATTTCTTGAGCATATCTATTGATATGAGATATTTGATGGTTAAAATATCTTTTAGATCTGTTCCTTTCAATTTTTTCCTCCAAATTTTTATTTTTGTTTGTTCATTTATTCAGTATAAAAACGTCAAGTCTGTGCTATGTGTCTAGGCACTGTGCTTAGTGTTAGGGGATATAGGGATGGGCAAGAACCCATAATAATCCCTTTTCTAATGAGCATGTAGTTTAATGAGGAAGACCGGATAATTACAGTAGTAATTATACTAAAGTAATGGTAAGAGCTGTAATAGGAGAAGTATGTGGAAGGAGGCACCCAGTCTTATCTAGAATGATTAGGTAAGGTTTCTCAGAGAAAGAACTGTGATGTAGACATAAAGGTTATGTAGGAATGAGATTAAAGATGGCTGGGAGGCTGTGGGGAAGCAGAGTACGTGGGGAAGGAAGAGATTGTCCAGTAGCTAAGATGCAAAACAATCCCACAGAACCAACATGAAGAGTTTGAGAATCTGAAAGGAGAGCCATGTGGCTATAAAGCATATGAAGACAGAAGTGACAAAAGGTAAGACTGGAGAAATTGATTGGAGCCAGGTTAGAAAGAAGAGTCTTCTAAGCCATGTTAAGTTGATTTTATCATGAAAACGATGGCAAGTCATTGAAAGGCTTTAGGGAGGGTGACATCTGAGTAGCTAATGGTTTTGAAAAAGTCATTTTGGATGGAAGGTGAGGAGTGAATGGAAAGAAGCAAAGCAGTTACCAAGACTAGTTAGTTAGGTTGCCTCAGTGATCCAGGCATTTGCATGTGTTGTTTTAACTTGGAGTAGTGGCATTAGAGATAGGGACAACCAGGCAAATTAAAGAGATACTCAGATGTGAAGATCAGTGGAACTTTTCCATTGATTGAATACAGAGAGTGAGGAAGAGGGAAGACTTGGGATGTATCCAGTAAAAATCTTGGTATGTTTCTGAAGAACCTCTAAGTTTCCTTCCTTCTTTCAGAGGGAGAGTAGAAGAAATGACCCCTTTTTACTTTAATAATTCTCTTTTATGTATGGCCCAAAATTCATTGAGGCCATGGAGGTAAGTCAGAAAAAGGGAAAAGGAAAAAAATATGTAAATAATATGTAAGTCATGGTAAATGAACTTCTCTTGCCTGATTGTCTTTGAGTGTTGAGAAAAACAGGACAGTTTGGTTCCTTCAGTTTTGATGTTTAGCCGATGGGTATATAAACAAAATCTGCAAACCTTGCTCTTTTGGAACAAAAATTGCATACAATTGATCTTCTCAAATAGCTGTTCCGTGTAGAGAGACATTTAACTATATTTAATCATATAATTTCCTTGTTTTTTCCAGATGGTTTTACTCAGCATTTGGTGTGGTGGATCTTACATAAACCTTTAAAACTTACATTAGAGTGTTCAGGTCTTCTGAGACTCCAGAGTCACCTAAGGTAGTGATAATTGCCCCTAATAGCTGTGACAAGTTTTATACAGAACATTGCTGTGGGTACCAATAGTGTTGTTCATGGCAGTGGAGGGGCACAGTATGGTTTTCAGAAAAAGGATGTTAGTAATAAACAGCTCTCATATGATTCAAGATTTCAGTGGATAAGGTGGGAAAGTAGGTGTGGAGCTTACAGAGGTGATCAGTTTTCCTTCTCAGAATGATGGATGCAGTTAAAAGCAAGTATGGTGTATTATTACAATGTTAGAGTTAGGCAGTTATGATTTAGAAAATTTTTTGTTTTGTTGAGGGTATACTGTGGGATAGAGTTGTGAGTAGCTACATAACTCAGGTATTAGTTAAAGTTGAGTGTGTATTCTGATTTCTATACTTACTAGCTAGGTGTACAACCTTGAGTCTTCATTTATTTGTCTGTAAAATGGTAATAATAATTATATACACCTTGAAGAGTTATTACAAAGGTTAAATGAGATGATGTATACAAGCACTTAACCCAGTGCTTCGTTCATTGACTTATTTGGTAGGGTACAAGTTTAAATTATATTGCCGTGTACAGTTTGTTAAATCCAACATGCTACAGATTGAGTAGCCCTTATCTGAAATGCTTAGGACCAGAAGTGTTTTTGATTTTGATTTTGTTTGTTTTTGAATATTTGCATTATATTTAACAGTTGAACATCCCTAACCTGAAAATCTGAAATCTGGAATGTTCCAATATGCATTTCCTTTGAGTGTCATGTCAGTGCTCGGAAAGTTTTGGGCTTCGGAGCATTTTGGATTGCAGATTTTCACATTAGGGCATATCAACCCATATAAGGTGTTTATAATCTAATAAGCAGTCATAATCTTAGGTCTCTTAATCATTTCTCATAATTGGATTATGTTCACATATTTCCCATCTGTAAAAAGGGCTAGTAATGTAAAAATACAGAGTATCATTTCTTTGATGGTGGCAGGAAATTATGGTTTACGAGAATGAAGTAGGTATTAGATGGAGGGCTTGAATATTGCTCTGGTTTAATTTTGCTGTTATCATTAGTTTGCACATAAGGTCTCTTTCTATAAGTAGATATGTATCATATATACAAATTGAGAAAGGTTTGCTTTAGTAGGAAAATAGCTAGTGAGTTGAGTCAAAGAGATAAGATACAACAAATCTTTTTTTTTAAAAAGAGATAAGGTCTTGTTCTGTTGCCCAGGATGGAGTGCATTAGCATGGTCTTAGTTCACTGTAACCTCAGACTCCTGGGCTTAGGTGATCCTCCTGCCTCAACCTCCTAAGTAGCTAGGACTACAGATGTGCACCACCATGCCCAACTAATTAAAAAAAATTTTTTTTGTACAGATAGAGTCTCACTATGTTGCCCAGGCTGGTCTCAAACTCCTGAACTTAAGTGATCCTCCCACCTTGGCTTCCCAGAAGTTCTGGGGTTAGGATCCACTGTACCTGGCCAAAGGAATTCTTAACGTTGTTCAAGAATGCACACACCTTTTACACGCGCACACACACACACACACAATCTCAAATTAAGGAGAAACACCTGAATTGATACTGCTTTGTGCCAGGCACATTTGCTTTTGCACTCATTTATTTACCAAACATCTCATTGAATGCCATATGTGCCAGGAATAGTGCGGGGTATTGAGAAACTAAAAATGGTAAGGTATTTCTTGCTTTGAAGGAGCTGTAGGTATGATTGTTAGTCAGACAAGCCTACAGTTTGGTATGGCAGCAGAGAGCACAGAATACCAAGCCCACATTTACTCAAGGAATATTTATTGAAAGCTAAAATGTACAAGTGTTCGGTAGGCATTCAGAGATCATTTAGAACTACATCTCAAAAGGAACAGCCCTAAGTCATCCTTGGTAAGTAAGTCTTCAAATGGCAATGGAGAATCCTGTGTCTGGATCCACTATAGGATAGGCTCAGCATAATAATGCTAGATAAGGCTAGACACTGGAAAACTTCCTTATCAGCTTTGTTGACCCATTGGTGTTCCTTTGGCTTTTCATTTCTCTGCCTCAGTTATGTCTTTCAGAGTAGCTTTTGGGGAGGTGAAAGGAGGCAATTAGGGCTTCTCATCTCCTAGGCATCAAGTAATTGATATAGTTATTTCTGTATTTTTTTCCCATAAGATTGTTAAAGATATTTAAGTGGGGAGTACTAACCACACTGATATATTCATATTGCCATAGGCATTTATGAGCACAAACATAGGTTAAGATCTAGATAATCCTCTGCCATATTCTAGTCCCTTGGCCTTGGGGGACACAATTTAACACCCTCGTTGCCTCAGTTTTCTTATTTGTAGAATTGGACCAGTAATAACTCCACTTCATAGGGTTGTTGGGAGAATCAAATGAAATGTTACTATTTTGAACATAAAATAGTCAAGTGAGTTATTTGTCAGGTGAGCAAGTAAGATCTGGTAAGTGGCCAAAATAAATATAAAGATTGTGTTTTTAAGTTCAAATACTTTGCTCAATTAGGAAACACCTCAGATCCTTACTTAGAAGCCTTTTATTGTTACTTTGTATGTAATTTGGACACTCTGGAATTTGCAGTGCCCTTTAGGTTGAGAGAAATAGAAATGCCTAGAGTAGCAAAAAGTGACAGATGGCGAAGAGAAAGAAACAATAAAAATCAGGTACTCTACTGGAAAAAAAATAGTGATCTGGAGATTGTAGTACAGCTGTGCACATTGCATGTGGGGTGAGGACAGCCTTTCACAATGAAGAAGGCCTTGAGTCATCACCTTATACATGGCACAGTTTGGCAGTTTGAATAGAACTGTTTGACTTCTCATTCTGCTTTCTGCTAGTGATTGTGTTTCTTAAATGCCTTTTAGTAAAGTCTGTCTACGTAAGGTCTCTCAATAACGAGTGTCTACCTGGGTTAAAAACGTATTTCTCTTTCGTCCAGATACGTTAAAGAGAAGACCTATAAAGTAATTTCTTTCACTATAGACTTTAATTTTAGAAATTATTGTCTTATGTCAACTTAAATTGTAATATATATTTTGTATAGCCTGGTTTGAATAGAAGTAAAAATGAATCCCCAAGCAGATATAGGAATTATTTTGTGTTTTCAAGTGTGAAATATATCATTGTATTATAATAACTAGTGCAACTGCATTTACGGAAGGATGCATTAAGAAAACTACAGCAGAATCAGTTGTGGTTCATTAGCAGATTTTATAGTTTTTAAAATATGAAGCCATTTCTCTGCTGTCCCAGTATAATTTTTTATGTTATTATATCGCACACAAGTGCCTCTGTGCTGTGTTTGTATTGTATCTCTTTTAAAGTGAAGCTCCTATGCCAAGAGAAGGACATTTCTTGGTTTCTTGATTGCAAATGCAGTTGACTCTTAGTATCCCTGGGGAATGGGTTCTAAGACTTTCCTTGGAAACCACAGTTTGAGGATGTTCAAGTCTCTGATATAAAATGGCAGTATTTGTATATGACCTATGTTCATCCTCCTTTTTACTTTATATCATCTCTAGATTACTTATAATACCTAATACAATATAAATGCTAGGTAAATATTTGTTAGACTCTTTTGTTTAGGGAATAATAACAAGGAAAATCTATACATGTTCAGTACATGTACAGATTTTTTTAACTGAATATTTTTTAACATGTGATTAAAATATTTCTTACATGAATTTTTTAACATGTAAAATTTTTTTAACTGAATGTTTTCCATCTGTGGGTTGGTTGAATCCATAGATATGGAGCCCACGGATATGGAGGGCCAGTTGTACTGTACTTGTGATTGACATTGGAAGTGGGAAGACCTTGAAAGTGTGGAAAGGATTGGGTATATTTTTAATTTTATTATTTTATTATTCTGATTTTATTCTGCCAAAGAATCTTCTGATTTTTTACTCATGTTTTCTCTTTTACCTTGCTCTACAACCAGAATTACAAATTATTTGAAACAGAAAATGTTTTCTATGCCTGTCGTATGCATTTCTGACATTGAATATACTGTTTAGAATAGTATTTTAAAACGTTTGTTCAGGTGAAATCAACTTAGTGAATAAATTGATTTTAAATTATAAGAATTTTAAAAATCTTAAATTGTAAAAAATGAAGGAGAATTCTAGATTAAAAGTAAGAATAGTGCCTACATTAAGGGTAAGTATTTTATGGACTTTTTTATTATTATACTTTAAGTTCTGTGGTACATGTGCACAACCTGCAGGTTTGATACATAGGTATATGCATGTGCCATGTTGGTTTGCTGCACCCATCAACTCATCATTTACATTAGGCATTTCTCCTAATGCTATCCCTCCCCAAGCCCCCGGCCCCCTGACAGGCCCCAGTGTGTGATGTTCCCTGCTGTGTGTCCAAGTGATGTCATTGTTCAGTTCCTACCTGTGAGTGAGAACATGCTGTGTTTGGTTTTCTGTCCTCGTGATAGTTTGCTGAGAATGATGGTTTCTAGCTTCATCCATTTCCCTGCAAAGGACATGAACTCATCCTTTTTGTCAGCTGCATAATATTCCATGGTATATATGTGCCACATTTTCTTAATCCAGTCTGTCATTGATGGACATTTGGGTTGGTTCCAAGTCTTTGCTATTGTGAATAGTGCCGCAATAAACATATGTGTGCATGTGTCTTTATAGTAGTATGATTTATAGTCATTTGGTATATGCATGTGCCATGTTGGTTTGCTGCACCCATCAACTCATCATTTACATTAGGTATTTCTCCTAATGCTATCCCTCCCAAAGCCCCCGACCCCCTGACAGGCCCCGGTGTGTGATGTTCCCTGCTGTGCGTCCCATAGTAATGGAATTGCTGGGGCAAATGGTAATTCTAGTTGTAGATCCTTGAGGAATCGCCACACTGTCTTCCACAATGGTTGAACCAATTTACACTCCCACCAACAGTGTAAAAATGTTCCTATTTCTCCACATCCTCCCCAGCATCTGTTGTTTCCTGACTTTTTAATGATTGCCATTCTAACTGGTGTGAGATGGTATCTCATTGTGGTTTTGATTTACATTTCTCTGATGACCAGTGATGATGAGCATTTTTTCATGTGTCTGTTGGCTGCATAGATGTCTTCTTTTGAGAAGTGTCTGTTCATATCCTTTGCCCATTTTTTGATGGGGTTGTTTTTTTCTTGTAAATTTGTTTGAGTTCTTCGTAGATTCTGGATATTAGCCCTTTGTCAGATGGGTAGATTGCAAAACTTTTCTCCTATTCTATAGGTTGCCTGTTCACTCTGATGGTAGTTTCTTTTGCCGTGCAGAAGCTCTTTAGTTTAATCAGATCCCATTTGTCTATTGTGGCTTTTGTTGCCATTGCTGGTGTTTCAGTCAGGAAGTCCTTGCCCATGCATATGTCCTGAATGGTATTGCCTAGGTTTTCTCGTAGAGTTTTTATGGTTTTAGGTCTAACATTTAAGTCTTTAATCCATCTTGCATCAATTTTTGTATAAGGTGTAAGGTAAGGATGGAGTCTCACTGTATTGCCCAGGCTTGAGTGCAGTGGCACAATCTTGGCTCAGTGCAGCCTCTGCCTTGTGGGTTCAAGCAATTCTCCTGCTTCAGCCTTCCAAGTAGCTGGGATTACAGGTGCCCGTCACTATGCCCGGCTAATTTTTGTACTTTCAGTAGAAATGGAGTTTCACCACGTTGGCCAAGCTGGCCTTGAACTCCTGACCTCAGGTGATCCACCCATCTTGGCGTCCCAAACTGCTGGGATTACAGGTGTGAGGCACTGCGCCCAGCCTGGACTTTTTTTTTAAGTCACGTATTTGTATGAGTCTGTTTACTGTGTTATTATATGAAATGCTTTTCTTACTAGGGAATGCAGGAAAAAAATTGGAAAAACTGGCTTAGGAACCTGTGCTTTTAGGTAAGTCTTACAAAGCTTAAGAAAAGAAGGTCTTGGAAATAATATAGAGCAGAAATAAAAAAAATAGAAAATAGGAAAATAATAGAAAAAATTAAAGAAACTAATAGTTTGACATTTTGAAAAGACCATAAGATCAGTAAAATTGACAAACCCTTAGCTAGGCTAAGGAAAAAGAGAGTAGACTCAACTAAAAGTCAGAAATGAAAAAGGAGACATTGCAACTGATGCCACAGAAATACAAAGGATCATAAGTGACTATTATGAACAATTATATGCCAACATATTGGCTAACCTGAAAGAAACTGATAGATTTCTAGAAATTTACCAAGACTGAATAATGAAGAAATAGAAAATCTGAGCAGACCCATAAGCAGTAAGGAAATTCCATTAGTAATAAAAAATCTCCTAGCAAAGAAAAGCCCAGGACCACATAGCTTCATTGGGGAATTCTACCAGACATTTAAAGGAGAATTGACACCAGTTCTTCTTAAATTCTTCTAAAAAATGGAAGAGGAAGGAACACTTCCAGACTCATTTAATGAGGTCAGCATTACCCTGATACCAAAGCCAGAGATACTATAAGAAAACTCCAGGCCAGTATCTCTAATGAATATTGTAAAAATCTTCAACAAAATACTAGCAAGATGAATTCAGTAACACATTAAAAGGATCTTACACTATGACCAAGTGGAATTTATCTTTGGGATGCAAGGATGGCGCAACATGCGAAACTCAATAAATATAGATTATATACCATATTAACAATTGAGGACAAAAATCACATCATTTCAATTGATTCAGTAAAAGCATTGACAAAACATAACTTTTTATGATAAAAACACTCAACAGTCTAGGAATAGAAGGAAATTATCTCAACATAATAAAGGTAATATGTGAAAAGCTCACAGCTAACATAATCATTAGTGAAAAATGAAGTTTTTCCTCTAAGATCAGGAACAAGGCAAGAATGCCCATTCATCACTTTCTTCAACATTGTAATAGAAATCCTAACTAGAGCAGTTAGACGAGAAAAAGAAATAAAAAGCATCCAAATTGGAAAGGAGGAAGTAAGGTTATCCCTAATCACAGATGACTTGGTTTTTTACATGTGCAAAACCTTAAAGATTCTTAAAAAAAAAAAAAACTTTAAGAACTAATAAATTCAGCCAAGTTGCAGGATACAAAGTCAACTCTCCAAAATCAGTTGTGTTTCTGTGCACTAACAATTAAGGAAATAAAGAAAATCTCATTTACAGTAGCATCACAAAGAATAAAATGCATAAGTAAACTTAATCAGGAGGGAAAGACATACATTGAAAACTATAAAACATTGCTGAAATAAAGATACAAAAAAATGGAAAGACATACCTTTGATATTATTATGCTGAAACTAAAGGCAGACAGATACTACTGGTTGAGCATCTCCAAAAATCCAAAATTCAGAATGCTCCAATGAGCATTTCCTTTGAGTATGACCTTTGAGCACTGTAAGCACTCAAAAAGTTACGGATTTTGGAGCATTTTGGATTTAGGATTCTCATATTAGGGCTGCTCAATCTGTACGAGAAGACCAATATTCCTGATAAATATTGATGCAATATGTTGTGGATTGGAAGACTTAATATAGTTAAAATGTCCATACTGTCCAATCTACAAAGTCAGAACAATCTCTGGCAAAATCCTTATGGCGTTTTTTGCAGAAACAGATAAAACCATCCTAAAATTCATATGGAATCTCAAAGGAGCCTGAGTAGCCAAAGCAGTCTTGAGAAAGAAGAACAAAGCTGGAGGCCTCACACTTCCTGATTCCATAGTGTATTACAAAGCTATAGTAATCAAAACAGTGTGGTATTGGCATAAAAACAGACATATAGACCAATGGCACAGACTAGAGAGCCCAGAAATAAACACATATAGTCAAATGATCTTTGATGAGCGTACCAAGACTACACAATGGAAAAAAGGATAGTTTCTTCAATAAATCGTGTTGGGAAAACTGGACATCCACATGCAAAAGAATGAGGTCTACCATATACAGAATTTAATTAAAAATGGATTAAATATAAGAACTGAGACTGTGAAAGTCCTAGAATAAAACAGGGGAAAAGCTTTATGATATTGGAATTAGCAGTGGTTTCTTGATACGACATCAAAAGCACAAGTAACAACAGCAGCAAAAACATGTACATCCAACTTAAAAAACTAAAAAAGTAAAAAAATCCAACTTAAAAATCTTCTATGCAGCAAATAAACAATCATCAGAGTGTAAACACAGCCTAAGGAATAGGAGAAGATATTTGTAAACCACATATTAGACAAGGGGTTAATATTGAGAATATATAAAGAACCTGACAACTCAGTAACAAATAATCTGAATAAAAAATGGGCAGAACCCAAATAGAGATTTCTCCAAAGAAGATACGTGCATGACCAGCAGGCATGTGAAAAGATGCTCTACACAACTAATCATTTAGGGAGATGCAAATCAAAACCACAATAAGATACTATCTCACACCTGTTAAGATGGCCACCATCAAAGAAGAAACAGATAATAGCAAGTGTTGAAAAGGATGTAGAGGAGTTGGAACCCTTGCACACTATTGGTGGAATTGTACAGTGACATAGCTCCTATGGAAAACGTATGGAAATTCTTCCTGAAACTAAAAATAGAACTATTATATAATCCAGCAGTCCCACTACTGGGTATATATTCAGAGGGAATGAGATTAGGATGTTAAAGATACATCTGCACTCCTATGTTCAGTGCAACATTATTCATAGTAATCAAGATGTGGAACCTAAGTGTCCATCAGTGGATGAATGGATAAAGAAAATACGATATATACATAAAACAGAATATTATTCAACCTTATAAGGAAGAAATTCTTGTCATGCTGCCTCCTGGTTGAACCTTCAGGACATTTTGCTAAGTGAAATAACCCAATCACAAAAAGACGAATACTTGCATAATTTCACTAATATGAGGTATCTAAAGGAATTAAACTCATAGAAACAGAGACTCAAATGGTGGTTGCCAAGGAAACGAGGAATTATTCAGTGAGTGTAGAGTTTCAGTCATGTAAGATGAAAAAGTGCTAGCGATCTGTTGTACAACAATGTGCATGTAGTTAAAATACTGTGCTATACACTTGAAAATTGTGAAGAGGTAAATTTATGTTTTTTTTTTTTTTTTTTACTACAGAAAATGCACAAAAGGTCAATAAGCATACAAAACAAAATGTTATCAGTGGTTTTCTCTGGAAGGAGAACACAGATTTTTAGTTTTTGCTTTTAGGTTTATTGTAAAGTCCTTTTGTATTAAAATACAAAAACAAACAAACCCTTTTTTTGTTAGCTGTATACTATTAAAACTTTTCCTAAAAGTAGATTATACCTTCCATTGTAGACCTTTGAGCCATCTATTATTTTTAAAACTGTACGCTGTTAAACCCCATCTTTTTTGACTTGGAGACCTCATTCTTCAAGTAGCCGGTAGTGACCAAGTAAAATAACTTTGTATCTAGTTTCGTCATCAAAACACTAAGCACTGTATAAAAATTCATCAGTAAATACTAGCTGCTACGTCCATAAAGTGAGCCAGTACTCTAAAACTGTATACTGGCTGTTGCTAAAGAAGCAGAGTTTATTTAAATATGTGTTCCTTAGACTGAATTCAAATGACTGGAGAACTGATTTTGTACAGGCTTTAATACTGAACTTTGCTAAGTCATGAATAGCTTTTAAGGAAGATTTTGAATATGTGACCTTTATTTGTGTATAAATACTGAGTCTCAAGGTGCTTTAATTGACATGTGGTGAATAATAGAGGAGTGCAAAATACTATATTCTACTTAATACTACCCTTGCATTTCTAATAAAGGTATGACAAAGCAGGTATTGTTAGAATTTCTAATCTCATAGTTGCTCACTTTTTGTTCCAGGTTTTAAAAATTATTTATGTATGCCTTTATTGCAGTTAACCCATTTATCTCCCATTTACATCATCAGTTTTTACCTTCCTATTGGATTAGTCTTCCTCCCCTCACACTTGCTTCCTAGACTGTTCCAGTGGGATATTTATCTCCCCAATTCCATGAAGCGTTCCAGTGTTACCAACAACCCCATGTTGCTAATCCAGTAGAAACTCTTGAGTTCGTCCTACTTGATCTTCCAACAGCATTTTTCTTATTTTATTTGTATTTATTTATGTGAGATAGGGTTGAAACCTCAACCTGCTGGGTTCAGGTGTTCCACCACCTCAGCCTCCTGAGTAGCTGGGACTGTAAGGCACATGCCACCACGTCCAACTATTTTTTGTATTTTTTGTAGAGAAAAGGTTTCTCCTCTCTACCTTTCATATCTCATACCATCAGTCCGTCAAGTTTTGTTAGCTTTGCTTTCAGATTCTATGATTAATCTGACCACTTCTTATCACCTTGTCTGCTACCACCCTAGACGTGCTGCAATAACTTCCTAACAGGTCTCCTTCCTTCTACTCTTGTCCCCCTGTACTCACATATTAGCTAGAATGATCTTTAGCAAAAGTAAGTCAGATCATGTTGAAACCTTCCTATAATTCCCCAGCACTCTGAAATAAAATCCAAAGCTCTTGACATAACCTACCAGCTACTACCCATTCTGTCCCTTAGCTCTCTTCCTGACTTCTCTGCCCTTTTTTTTTCTCTTGAGACAGGCTCCCACTCTGTCATCCAGGCTGGAGTGCATTGGCGCAATCTCAGCTCACTGCAACCTCCACCTCCCAGGTTCAAGCGATTCTCCTACCTCCCAAGTAGCTGGGATTACAGATGTGTGCCACCATGTCCGACTAATTTTTGGTATTTTTAGTAGAGCAGAGGTTTCACCATGTTGGCCTGGCTGGCCTTGAACTCCTGACCTCAGGTGACCCACCCGCCTCGGCCTCCCAAAGTGCTGGGATTACAGACGCGAGCCACCGTACCCAGCCTCTCCACCCCTTCCTGTTCTGCTGATACCACACTTGTTTTCCTGTTACTTTTTGTCCATGCCAAAATTGTCCTGCCTCAGAGCTTTTGCATGTGTTCATTCTTTTTCCTGGATTTCTCTTTTCCCTGATAATTTATATGTCTCTCTGACTCAGTTTAAGCATCAGCTCAGGTGTTAACTCCTCAGAGTGGTCTTCCTCACTTTACAACATGGTCTTCCCTGTATTTTCTGGATTTTCATCTCTGCTCCATTTTACTCTGTAGCATTATACATTATAGGATATGTTTAAATGTTGATTGATTGTCTTCAGCAGTAAGCTCCATGAGGCCAGGAGCTTTGTTCATTACTGTGTTCCCAGTGCCTGAGATGGGACTTGGCACATAGTAGTTAATAAATATTTGTGGAATGAATGAATATTTAGTGATATAAATAAATGATATTTATTTAGTGCCAAATGCAGTGCTATGGCATTGTAGATACAAAGACAAAAAGACACTAACTCTACACTGGAGAGGCAGATGTGCAAACAAGTAACTATAAAGTAATATGTTCATTGCTTTAATGAAAGTGTGTGTATGTAAAGATGTGTGTATAGTAGAAACTTATAGGAAGGAGCTTAGACTATCAAGGAGAGTCAGTAATGAAGTTACAGAAAAGGTAACCTTTCACGTGAGACTTGAAGGATAAATAGGAGACTATCAGGCAGACATCCAACTGAGGAAATAGTATGCTTCAAACCACAGAGGTATGAGAGGTCAGCTGGGCATGTGTCTGGTACTATCAGAAGTTGGGATTGATGGAATATAAAGTCTGAAATTAGGAATAGCCAGAGATGAGACTGGGCAGATAAGAAGTTTTGGGAGTGGTAATAGAGCTAAATTATGTAGGATTGTATTTGCTATGCAAAAAAGCTTGTGTGTGAAAAACCACTGAAGAATTTTGAACAGGGAAATGAACAGGAGAATCTGATTGGTATTTTAGAAAGTCACTGGAAGCAGTGTAGAGGTAGATGAATAGGACTTGGTAATTGGTTGAAATATCAGGGGTAGTGACTTCCTGGGTTTTGACTTGAACAACTGGGCTGGCTGACAGTGATACTGTTCACCAAACCATGAAGTTGGGGAGAGGAGAGCAGTGAATTTTTTTTTTTTTTTCTTTGAGAGGATGGCTAGAATTTAGAAATATGTAATTATCTTAGTGCTCAGAAATCTTATGGTTTACTTGTGTCACTTAATATAATTTTTAATACTATACTTAATTACAAACATACTAAATTTGTCTTTAAGGTACTTCCATTCCTTTACAAACGGGCATATATACTGCTGAATGGAAGGACCGGGACATCTCTTAGTTTTGCCAGTTTGTAAGGAGACCAAAGAGAAGAAAGAATACTCTTGGTAGTGTAGTGAAACCAAGGAAGTTCTTTTTTTAATATGCAAAGAAATGATTTGAAATTTAGGGCCTTCCACAGTTTCAAACATACATAAAAAGCCTTGATTTTCAGGGGAAAAAAAAATAACAAGTTGGGAAAAATGCTCCTAAATTTGTTGGAGCTGACTTTTACCTCTCAGATTGTTATCTAATTGGTTTTGTTTTCTGATTTATGGAACATGAGTAGACTTTACTTCTTTGGATCCTTTAAAAAATCATTATGAACTAAAGTGTTTGTATGCAGATAAGCTTATCTGTACATTCATGGTTTAGTTGATTTCTTGATTTGGTATGTTACCATGCTGCTGAAGCCAATAAAACAGAAGGCGAAAAGCAGATTGTATTTATCCTGTGGCATTAGGGGTACGGCAAGATCTTAGACCAGTGGTAACCCATTAGCATTATTTAATGTGGACCACAAATGTGAACCATATATGTGATTCTAAATTCTCTAGAAGCCACTTTAAAAAGTACAAAAGTAAACAAATGAAGTTAATTTTAATGTTTTATTTAAAGCAATATATCCAAAATAGTATCATTTCAATGTATAATCAGTATAAAAGTAATAGACAATTTGTATTTTTTTGTACAAAGTCTTTGAAATCCAAGTGTATTTTATATGCACAGCACATCAGTTTAGACTAACTACACTTCAAGTGCTTGATAGCTACTTGTGACTAATTGGACAGTATAGTCCTAGATCATTCTTAAACTAAAAAGTAGAGGTTGCTTGGCATTCTGCAACATTTGAGAGGATCTGTCCAACATGGAGTAGTTTATGTGCTGCTTGTTACATTTTCCTGAGTATATTAAAGAGTTTCTTCTTTTGTCCTGTCATCATTTTCCTGCTTACAGTAATTTTGTCCAATAAATATCTGCTTATCAATATTCATTGCCTTTGCTTTCTCTTACACATTTATAGTAATGTCCTATTATGGCTAAAACAATAGCGTATCTTTAAATTTTAGTGATTTTGTTTTAATTACAAGAGTACTGCCTGTTCTTTTTGTAACACATTTAAACAATACTGTGGCATATGTTGTATAAAAAGATAATAATTCTTTATAATTCTTTTTCCTCTTTCAGTTCCTGCTCTCCCAGTTGTAATCAGTGTTAGCAGTTTAGATAATAGCTTTTTTTTCCTCATTAGGAATATATACTTAAGAGAAATTCTTGCTAATTGAGAAAATTAGTATTTGGAAAATACCTCTTAAAAGTAAACCTATTAAAAATGGAGACAAGATTTATTAGTTATTAATGGAAAAGATTTGTTAGGGACAGTATTCAGAAATGAAAACATTTTACTATATGTGTTTTTCTATATGTTTAACAAAATTTAAATTGTAACTGCAGCTATGCTAATTCTCAGAATTAACAAAGAATGATGTGATACCTTCTTGGCATAATTTTTCCAGTAAAATTGTATAATTGTCTGATAGCATCCTTCATTTTGTGTTTCATTTATCTAGCATTTGTTATATAAAATAGACTTGTACATCAGTTTTATCAAAACTCTTGAGGGTTTCACCAGTTTCTCAAGATATTTTCTTACCCCTTTCTCAATTCTTATTCTGTCATCGTCCTTCTTTAGTTGTTGAGTGAATTGCCCTATCTTTAGTTGTTGAGTGGTTTGATTCTGCCAGAATCCAAGGATTTTGCTGTGAGATAAGCATTTTCTAATATTATTTTCATAGACTTTATGAAATCTTGCATTCTTTTGAGGGTTTGCTTTTCCACATTACAACTGAGTTGCATTGTATTTACTTTGTATGATGGGTTATTTACAGCATTAGGCTATTAGTGAGAAATTGATAAACAAAACCAGGAAACATGGTTGCAGTAGGTGTTAGTGTCTAGTAGAAACAGATATCGGGGACATTAAGAATACTAATGTATCATAAGGGCCTTGACTCCCTCTGCAAACTTGTAACTTAAGGGATTCAATGTCTATTTAAGTAGTAATAGCTGACTTTTATGGAGACTTTTACCATGCCTGGCAAATTTCTGTACATGCGTATTTTTAGGTACTCTGCTCAGTGTGCCTATAAGTCTGTTATTATCCCCATTTTATGCATTAAGTAAACTAAGGCTTGGAGCAGTAACTTTTGTAGTATAGAATCTGGCCCATTGAAGACTTATAAAGTAGACTTCTGTTGGGACTGCTCAACACAAAAGGAAGAAAGCCCAAATAAATAATAGTAAGCACAAAAAAGGGGACATATAGCAGAGATAAAGCAACAACAAGAAATTATTGTGAATAACTTTTATATCAATAAATTTGAAAAACGAGGTCAAAGGCAGATATTCTAGAAGAAGAAAGAGAAACTGGAATAGACCTTAGAAAACGAATCATTTTTAAACATCTTCACTAAAAAGTATGAGTCCCTGACAGTGCTGCCAAGGAATTCTACCAACAATAAGCCCACCCAGCCTTATTTTATAAATCTTTAACTTACATCGTGTGTCTTGCAGTAACCTTGGTAACCCAATCATATAACTCCCAGTACTGGGAGGGAAAATCATAGACCAGTCTCATTTGAATATACATGCAAAACCCTCAATATTGACAAGCCAAATGAACAGCCAGCCATTTGTCCTGACATTGAATGTTCCATATTTTTCCATTGATTTGAAGTGCCACATTTGTTATAAAATGAATTCCATATAGATGTGGATCCATTTTAGGGGGGTTTACTTGTGTGCTTAATCTGTCATCTTGAATTAAAAGCCTGTCTGTTGAATCTTAACATTCAAGATATTTGCATTGGCATTTAAATGTATGAGAATTGTAATGGTCTGGTAATGGTCTGGTAGTGTATGCTTTATATAAATATCTTTCTGTCGCATAGTTTTTTGCATATCATTTGAAGAGGATGCCAGGATTAGAACTCAATATACTGAATTCCTCATTTGAGACATTTTGTAATTCCAAAGAATATATCATCATTCAAACAACTTTAAGTTGATAAAACTTAAAGATACTATTCAGAAAATAGATTTGAAATAAATATATTGTCTAAGTATTTTCCACAAAAATGTTTTCCTTCCATACCCTCCCATGTGCCTTGCCTCCTTCCCAAAGGAATTGGAGATGACTTTATAAAGGGACAGAGAAGCACATATTATCAGACACCTGAGATGGACTAGTCATTGCATTTGAACACCAAACTTAATTCTGTGTTTTCTAGAAAAGAAAGCAGAATGGGACATATGTTATGCTATGTCTGGTAAAGGAACTATGTGACTTTGTCTGAGAGACATGCTTTCTTTCCATTGTTTTATAAGCGAGACACTGGAAAGATGGAAAGATGATAGTTGCCTTTACCTTTGAGTTTGCAAAAGTTAGGAAATGTTTTTCGGATAGATATTTCCTATATTGACCAATGACTATGAAGGATAAGATTTTGGTTTTTTTTTTTAAAAAGAGACGGGCTCTCGCTACCTTGCCCAAGCTGGAGTGCAGTGGTTGTTCATCCACAGGCATAGTAATAGCACACTGCAGCCTTGAACTCCTGGCCTCAAGCTGTCCTCCCACCTCAGCCTTCCAAGTAACTCGGATTACAGGCGCATGCCTCTGGCTGAGATTTTAACATTAAATTTTAATTTAGGGAATCTTAGCATCTATAGTGAGCTGAGATAAATGATTTACTTTTGCTTTCAGAAAAATTCCAAGGCCTGACTGGTATATGTGGAGGGACCCCTAAAGTTGGAAAATCATCTGTTTTGCAACCATCATAGTAAAGATGGAATCAGATAAGAATAATCAGATTTAGAATGCTACCTGGTTTTGATGAGGAAGAGAATTTGCATGCTTTTAAAGTACTACCCCACACACTGCTTATTAATTGCAAGGGAGAAAATATGTAGTAATTATACAGTAGAAAAATCGGACAATACTTGGACTGGATGATCAAAGTTAAGAGCATCACTGAAGGACAGGTAGAAATCATGTCCCTCAAGATGTGATGCCCTAAGGACACATCACCACCATAAAGTGTTCTGACTGAAAATGTGTAACCTCAGTCTCATCACGGGAAGACATCAGACAAGCCTTACATAGGAGCATTCTCTTAAAAAATAGAGTGGGGGCCGGGTGCGGTGACTCACACTTGTAATCCCAGTGCTTTGGGAGCCTGAGGTAGGCAGATCACAAGGTCAGGAGTTCAAGACCAGCCTGGCTAATATGGTGAAACCTCATCTCTAGTAAAAGTACAAAAATGAGCCGGGTGTGGTGGTGGGCACCTGTAGTCCCAGCTACTCAGGAGACGGAGACAGGAGAATCACTTGAACCTGCGAGGTCGAGGTTACAGTGAGCCGAGATTGCACCACTGCACTCCAGCCTGGGTGACAGAGTGAGACTCTGTCGCAGAAAAAAAAAAAAAAAAAGAGTGGGAGGGGAGCTGTTCTCCCAACATGTCAACACCATAAATGACAGCTTTCACTGTGGAGGTGTTCTAGAAGGTCGGAAACTTAAGACACCTGGCACTTAAAGGGACTACTTGACCCTAACTGGATCCTGTATGGAAAGGGAAATATTCTATAAAGGACATTATAAGATTACTTGACAGAATTGGAATACTTACGTTAAATGCGTTAAATGAAAGTATTTTATTATTGTTAAATATGCTGACATTGATAACTGTGTTGTGGCTGTGTAAGAGAATATCCCTATTTATAGGAAATGTATTACACTTTGAAGTATTTAGGGCAAAGGGCCATGATGTCTGCAATTTGCCCTCAAAAATATTCGGGAAAAAAACTGCGTGCGTGCGTGCGTGTGTGTGTGTGTGTGTGTGTGTGTGTGTGTATGTAAAGAGAGGAAGAGGAGGAGGAATATGCATGATTGCAAATGATAAATGAGGTGAAATATTAACCATTGGTGAATATGGGTAAACAGTGTAAGGGTACTATTTGTATTATTTTTACTTTTGTAACATCTATAGGTATGAAATTATTCCCAAATAAAATGTTAAGACAATATATATAGTTTAGCTATGGTGCATTCTGATGAACTAACAAATACCAAATTTGTTCTAGAAGAATGAATAGTTAGTATGCCCATTAGGCAGTTTCTCTCAAATATCAGATGTCTCATGTGAGTCTTTGGTGAATACTGGATTAAATCAATTCATGGTTGAATTACCCAGTGAGTGCCTTAAGTGCCAATACTCAGTTGTTGATTGAAGAGGGATCCATATGTTTTAGACACCAAATATGGGACAAACACCGTTGACGTTCTGTTGTGAAAATATGAAAGTCCAATTTATTTTGTGCTTGTTCAATTTCTCATGAAGATGGATCAGAGAGGTACTTACAGGAAGTTACCAATATTTTCTCTCAGGGAGCCTTGGAAACTGTAGAAGCAATTGGACAGGTGCTCAGGTATGATCCCAGTGTTCAATAGTATAATATAAAAAAATGATTTGGCCTAAAATATTTTAAAGGCATGTGTTAGCAATTGACTGACCTCCATTATGAAGGAATCTGAATTTTTATCCCCTTTAGAAAGTGTGATTTTTTTGAACAGAGTGCATGCTGATGGTCCTTCAAGGACAAATTAGCTGCAAAATGCACCCCAAATAATGGATTCTGTCTAGTTAAGAAGCAAATTAGATGGATAAAAAGCACTTAGAACATTGTAAAAAAGTTAAAACTGTGTTAAAAGAGAGAAAATATCGGCCCGGTACGGTGGCTTACACCCTGTAATTCCAGCACTTCGGGAGGCCGAGGCAGTCGGATCACCTGAGGTCGGGAGTTTGAGACCAGCCTGACCAACATAGAGAAACCCCATCTCTACTAAAAACACAAAATTAGCCGGGCATGATGGTGGGCACCTGTAACGCCAGCTACTTGGGAGGCTGAGGCAGGAGAACAGCTTGAACCCAAGAGGCAGAGGTTGTGGTGAGCCAAGATCGCGCCATTGCAGTCTAGCCTGGGCAACAAGAGTGAAACTCCGTCTCAAAAAAAGAGAGAGAAAGAGAGAATATCAAGTGCTAATAGCAGGTAGCAGGGTGGGAAAAGTTTAATCCAAGGTACATTTTTAAAAATTGTATGGCAGACAGCCCCACTCCCAATGTGAAAAGCCTTTCATGCCTATAGTTGCAAAAGAAATTCATAAAAATGCAACAAGGCTTTAAATTAAATTGGCAGTATAGTGTTCTCTTTTCCATGGTTTTGCTTTCCATGGTTTCAGTTCCTGTAGTCATCCATGGTATAAAAATATTGCATACTATAATATACTTTGAGAGACCACATTCATGTAACTTTTATGTATTATATGTAACAATATTACGTATTATACTTGTTCTGTTTTATTATTATTGTTAATCTTTTCCTGTGCCTAATTTATAAATTAAAATTTATCATAGGTATGTATGTGTATAGTAAAAGACAATGTGTATGGGGTTTGGGTACTATCCATGGTCCAGGCATCCATTGGGGATCTTGGTACATATCTCCTGCAGGTAAGAGTGGGGACTACTGTATCTTGACAGTCCACAAGAATGGGGATGCTGCTCCTTTTTTCTGTCTGTGAGTTATGAAAGAATGGGCATAGTGGTGGATTGGAGTGTCTCCTACTGGCCTGAGAACTGATGGTTAAAATTTTAGGAATTCTTCAAACTGATTGTTAAACACAGCTATTATTAAAAACTAAAGAACATAGGCTTACTATTAAAATTACATTTTTAAAAGCTAATAAATACTCTAAATTCCTGACTTCCTAATTATTTTACTACACTTTATTATGATCTATGCTTTTGAAGTTATTTATTTAAGTATATCCTATCTCTGGTTGAAATACTATAATGGTGTGCTTTTGTACATTTTTTCCCCCAACTCTGTGTTTGGTAATGTCATAGTGATAACTAGAAATTAGCTATGGCAAGAATATTTACACTACAGAGATTGTCAAATGCCATAAATAGGACTTGATTTATTATTTCTTGATTGTCTAGACTTAAAGTGATAGAGAGAATGCTGCTAATAAAAATGTATCATGCCTTTAGCTATTATATTTTAACTAAAAAAAAGTATATATTCTTCCATTATTAAAAAATGATTACTTCAGCTAAGAAGTCACTCACATCATTGACATCAATGACATAAAGAAAAACATCAAGTAATACTATGAAGGACACTTGGAAAGCTGATTGCTGAATATTTGCCAACACACTGCTAGTCATGGCACAGTCGAAATCATTGCTTTTGTAGGAAATATATAGTAATACAAATTTATTATACTGATTTTCAGCTACAGGAAGTAGTATTATGACTGTATGTGAGCATTATTTAAGAAAAAAAGGTTGAGTTTGTAAAGTCGTTAACTGTGGCACATAATAATTTTAAAGTAGATAATTTGAGGCCTTCGATAGGTTTATTGCAGATTAGAAATAGAATCATAGAATTTAGAGTTTCTCTAGTATATGTCAGTCATCCAGCCTTTATCTAAATTCTGCTAGAGATAGAGCTCATTTTCTGGTAATAACATTGGAGAAATCTAGAAGTAGAATTCTTTCCTACATTGAACTAAATTTTGTTTTCCTTTTATTTCTAACATTTGGTTCTGGTACTGACTTCTGGAGAAACATAGAAACATAAACAAGAAATTTTGTGTCTTTTATAGAGCAGCCAATCTTTCAGGTGTAAAGTTAGCTGTGGTTTTTTGGGCTCTTTGGGCAAGAGTTATACCTTTAGTTCTTTTAGCTCTACACTGTGTGACATATTTTCTAAACTCTGTAATCTAAGAGTGTGTTGCCTTTTTAAAACATCACGTCACTACTTTGGGGCTTTTATTGCCCTTGTGAACAAAATAAAAGCCTTTAGATCTTTCTTTATGCAAATTGTACAGAAGTCACGTCTTCTGTCTTCTGTTTGATTCTTTTAAAAAAAAAAAAGCGCTCTGAAAGAGATCCTTGTGTTTACTGTTTTATACCTTTGTATTGTCAAAGGCACAACCTTTCAGATTATAGAAAAGATACTGAATTTTAATTTTTTAATTTTTGGTATTCTGTCATTTTTATGTCAGTTGCAGATTTGATAAGCACTCAGTGTTTATTGTTTACATCTAAATTATTGTATAAAATGTTGAATTTCAAAGGGCTATATAATCCTCCTTTAATCTCTAAATTCATTTCTACCCATTATTTTTTGTTGTTTAATCTTTTGTGAGTCCACTTATCAGTTTTGCTAAGTAATCCCCATTTCATCATTTTGTATCCAGAAGTTCATTATGACATATTTTGTCAGTTTTATTTACTGTAATCCAGGCATGCTATGTCTCTGGTATCCCTTCCTATGAAACACACTTCAGTACTCCTGTCTTTGAAAATTAGGCATTTTTTGAAAAATCCTGGCATGGCTAAATGTTAAGGTCATATTCTTCCTCAAATGGAATATATAATGTACATGAAGAGTGTTGGGCTAGATATTAACTAAGATATCAAAAGAGAAAAAGAACAAGATAATCACTGGAGATACTTAACGATCAGGGCCACGGTATTACTTGGGCTGAAAGGAAAATAAGCTGTGCCATGAGAATAGAGCTTTTTCACCAAGGAAGTATTCTGGACCAGGTGAAATTTTAGGGATCTGGAATAGAGTGGACAGGATGTGTTAGCCTTTTTTCCTCTCTGCCTTCTTATTATCTCCTTTTGAAATGTATGTTGTGAAATGTTAACAGTGGGTGCATCTGCATGTATGTGAGTGTTTCTCTGTTGTGTATTGCACCTCCTTACTCTGTCCTGGACAAACTTATCCCTACTTCATAGCATTATTTTGAAAATTAAAAGAATAATTCAATATGAAATTCCCTAGCACATTTTCTTATATTTAGTAGATAGTAGATAAAGGTTTAACTTTTGTTATATTTCTTCTTGTTAAACTCCATTGAGCTACCATGGTGGAGGTTGTCAGGAAGTTACTAGAGTGAATTGTCTCATCACAGTTTCCTCCATCTTCTACCCTCCTTCATCCTAGCCAGATCTGTTTTATTACTGCTGGAAGCAAGGGAAATTCATAGCAAGTCACTTGACTAAATGGTATTAATAGAATAATACTTTTCTCTTTTTCACTACTTTCTCTTTTCTAAAAAATATTAAAAGCAACATCTTCTAGAAAGCATTCTCTGATAAGTCATTTAATTTTCTAGCCAACAGTCAAGTTACTCTCAAAAATCACTTTATGTGCATATATATTTATGTTGAACAAAAACAAAAAATTAAAGGAAAAAAAAAGACTGGGCACAGTGGTTCATGCCTGTACTCCCAGCACTTTGGGAGACTGAGGTGGGTGGATTGCCTTGAGCTCAGCCTGGGCTTAAGACCAGCCTAGGCAAGATGGCGAAACCCCATCTCTAACAGAAATACAAAAACAAACAAACAGAACCACAAAGCAAGGCACGGTGGCATGTGTCTGTGGTCCCAGCTACTCGGGAGGCAGAGGTAGAAGGATCACTTGAGCCTGGGAGGGCAGAGGTTATAGTGAGCTGAGATCTCTTCATTGCACTCTAGCCTGGGTGACAGAGTGAGACTCTGTCTCAAAAAGAAAAAAGAAAATCTTTGGTTCAATACATTGTAATTAGTGTCTGATAATTAAATCATTCTTCTCTTGCAGATTGTGTTGGTGCCATGCAGCAAGAAGCAGAGAGATGCAGAGTTCGAGCCAGAAGGCCTGACATGGCACTTTATGTACCTAAAGCTCGAAGGGGTGCAGTACTCCTTAAGACAGGTGATGAAGAAGAAAGCTGTGGTTCACCTAACTCTGTGGTGAAAGAAAAGCAAAAAGAAAGCTCTCTCTCCCAAAAAGAAGTCTTTAGAGACAAACCAGAGGCTGGAAGACTAGGTATCAATCCTGATAGAAAGGAGCATAATTGTAGAGAAGGAAAAAAATCTTCAACAAAGTTAAGAAAGGACACATGCCTTCAAAAAACAAATAGAGTTTGTTCTAAGAGAGGAACCACTGAATCTAAAGAGGTATTATCCCAAGGACATCAGCAGGGAGCCCCAAATGCTGGGGTTATAGCTAATGCACCTTTACAGAGACATTTTAAGCCAAAGAAGGTGGAGTGTTTGGAAATTGAAACTACAAATGTGACAGGACATGAGAGGATACTTCTATCACAGGCCTGTTCAGAAATCAGTGAGGCTCAGGTTCCAAGCAAACCATTCCAAAATGTGGAAGTCTGTGACTTCAGTAGGCATGAACCTGATGGGGAAACATTTGAACACAAAGATTTGGAAGGCAGAATTGAAACTGATACCAAGGTTTTGGAGATACTATATGAGTTTCCTAGAGTTTTTAGTTCTGTCATGAAACCTGAGAATATGATTGTACCAATAAAACTAAGCTCTGATTCTGAAATTGTGCAACAAAGCATGCAAACATCAGATGGAATATTGAAGCCCAGCAGCGGAGGCATCACCACTACTTCTGTTCCTGGAAGTCCAGATGGTGTCTTTGATCAAACTTGCGTAGATTTTGAAGCTGAGAATGTAGGTGGTATAGCCAATAGTACAGGTTTCATCTTAGATCAAAAAGATACAGATTCCATTCCTGAAACTATGGGTCACATCTCTCTGTCAGAGAGCACAAATGACACTGTTAGTCCAGTGATGATTGGAGAATGTGAGAAGAATGACATTACTGCTGATGAGTTACATGTAAAACACGAACCTCATGATACAGCTGTCCTTGCTCATGAAACACATAGAGATAATGGATTTAAGAATGTAGGTGACATTACCAATAAAGCATGTATGATGGACACCACAGTTACGTCCTGTAGTGATCATGTAGCTGTTGATAGCTCTTACGTAGTTGCAGTTAGAATAGCTGATGAGATCTCTAATAATACACAAAGTTTCTCAAAGTTTATGGGAATGAGTGCAGATGCAATCCCTCTTCATGTAGCTGGAAGTGGGAATGACACTGAAAATTTCAGCAACCTGACTGCTTGCTCAGGTATTTATGCTGAGAGTATTTCATCTTGTTTTACAGAGTCAACAGGAAAGTTGATAGAGAGCTTGTCAGATTGTGCTTCCTCCTTACCTATAAAAAAGATTGCTGGTAGTAATTATAACACTTTTTTGGACTCTGAACTCAGTATGTTAAATGGGACAAAAGTACTTTCAGACAGTGCCGTGGGCATTGATCTGGGTAGTACTGGTGATACAACAGAAGCATCGCACGAACTAAGAACTGCCGAAGAGTTCAAAACAAAAGAGCAAGATGACTCAGAGAATGTAGAATTTGGTGTATCTTTTCCTGATAGGGAATCATTATCTGTGGAAACATCCATTGAACCAAAAGCAAATGAAACTTCTCACACAGAGGGAATTACTGCCACTGAGGAGAGCTGGGAATCTATGTTTAACGATGATGGTGACTGCCTGGATCCACGTCTTCTACAAGAGGTATGTTTAATTGAAATTGCTTGATGCTTAGACAGTTTATAAATTAGGATTTCAGTGGTAATATTGATAGACATTGATGCACATTCACTGATATTTGAGAGTTCCTGCAATAAACTAATAGACTTGTAGATTGAGAAGAGAATATCTGATGGATCTTTAAAAAATAAAATATACAGCATTGAGCTATATCTATAATAGCCAAGCCCTGAGAGATCTTATTGAATAAAGATGAATTTAATGGATTTTGGCTCTCTGTTGAGGAAATACAAAGGAAAACTTCTTCAAAAAGGTTTTTCTGTGTTAACAAGGTATCTTTTACATGGGCCTATTTAAGGGAAGGAGAATAATTTATTACTATTGTTATTTGTATTTTATTTTCTTGTGGATGTTGGAGTGTTAGACACTGTAGAGGGAAGGAAGTAGAGAAAGGAAAGGTAAAATACAAGGAAGTATCATTGTTTTTTAAGGAGTTTATACTGGGTTAAATTGAAGAATGAATTACCTATTTAGCATAAATAGAAAATGTAAGTGAATAATGATATGCTGGCCAATTAGAATTCATAAATAAATGTTAGATTTGAGGCATCTTAGAAATTACTCAGTTCAGTCTTTTTGTTTTCTTAATTTAAATGTTTACTCTGTATCCAACATTTAAATTCCTTACCATAAATAAGAATCACTGGCATTTCCTCACCTAAAGGGTTTCTTTTGAGGCATTCCAAAGACCCTTTTAAATACTAAGTGATGAGTCTTTTGTTTCTGAGAATTAAGCTAGAAGTATAGAAAAATTATCACATGCCTGTAAACCAGCCACATAATACTGAAGAGCGCAGCCCATTGGACAGAACTGACTTTCCAATACCAAGCAATCCCACCTCGTACATGGGAGGTGTTTGCACAGAAAGAATTTCCCTGTACCACAAACGAGCACATCCTACAGTCAGGTCAGGAAACACTGTATCTTAAACATTCCTCAGAACAAAATATAGAGCAGAGAATATCTATGAGTGAGCATCCATGAGCCCCTTGAAATTACATGCAAAATTATATGTATGTATGTGCGTTTTTTCATAGCTTTCATCAGATTCTCAAAGGCAGTGATTTCCAAAGTATGGTCCCTAGATCAGCAGCATGAGTGTCATCTGGGAACTTGTCAGAAATGCAATTTATTTAGCCCAGCAAATACAACTTTTTCAGGTGATTCTGATGCACATAAAGCTTGAGAACCACTGCTCAAAGGTAATACACTTAAACCTATATGAGAATGTGAGTGGGGAACTACAAATGACTGTCAGCCCATAATTAGAAACATACTGTTTAGTAGAGGTTTGAGATCCAAATCAGGTTAAGAAATAATAATATGGTGGGAAGCTAGGTGAATATAGAGATGTTATTAAGAATTAAAGCATTGAGAGAAGGCTTTAGACTGAGAAAAGAAACAGTATTTGCAAGAGTTGGTGAAAGGACTGCATGAGGAATAGAGAGCACAGGAACATGGAGGAGAGATGAACAGCTTCTTCCAAAAGAAGAGCATGGCTCTCATGGCCTTTTACGCATGGAGTAGTACTCAGTAAATATTTATCCAATGGATAGAGTTGATAGGGCAGAGTTGGGGACTCTGTCTTTTTAGGGTTGCCTCCAGGGGCTTTCAAAACATCAGGGGCTGGAACTTGGATTTGGTGGAGTAGCTTATGGATATGGCTTGTGTATTGAAGAGGGGGAGTTCAGGTGTACAATTCAGTTTTTCAGGTCTTTGCAGTGTTTAGAGTAGGTGTAAAATAATTTAAGCAACAACTCAGTATTTTGAGGAGCATAGTAATATGTAGTAATATGGTTAAAAAGGACATTGGGATGACCTAAAGCTGGGATTGGGAGGAAAACAGATAATACAGTATTTTAAGCTGAAGTTGGACAGTGTCTGGTTGTTGTGTTTGGCTTATGTTTGGCTTTTGTTTGGAGGTACTTGGAAGAGAGTAGGGTCTGTGTTGAGGAATGAGCATAAATAAGAGCAGGAAGGAAGGAAATTGAGGATACAAGTAGCAGATCCAACTGCAAAACTATGGTCTCCTCTGCTTTGAGTTTTAGAAAATGTAATAGTGATAATGTTATTAAAAGATGTCATAAATCCAGCAACATTAATAACCCTATGATGACTTCTGGTTTATTATTTTTATTGCTCCAAACATACTTTAGTAAGTGCTAAACCAGAGTGAGTGCCTGCCTACCTTGAAACTTTTCCAACCAAAGGTTTTTGGCTATCATCCCAGCTGGCCTGTTTCTTGATATGATAACAGCTAGACATATGGAGGTATGTCTGATACTTCTAATGGTCAGGTATGCTGTAGAGCAAGGTGTGACAGCCATTGGCTTGTGAAGCAATTTCCTGTGACATTTGAACCTCCAGAACTGCCTCAGGGGGTTAGAGTATAAGTAGGTCATTATTGAGCTCTCAGAACTGCAACTCTTGATGAGTCTCCAAAAATCACACTTAGTCTTCTAAAGCCACGGTATGGAATGCCCAGAAATTTAAGGTGGTAATTGATGAAGGACACGATATTGGCATGACTTTTTTTAGCCTTCTGAATTCTTGGTAGAAGAACACAGGAGTTATTGTTCACTAGAAAAAACTTTCATAGCCCCTACTGCCGTCTGTAGTGATCAGCAAATCTATTGGTAGGAGGATTAATGGGTTACCAAGAAGGTAACATTGATGTTGATAGATACCAGCATCTGTCACCGTCATTGTCATTTGTGGCACTGATTTGAATTTTTAGATAGGGGTAAATATTTAAGTAGGTATCTCCTAAATTTTGTAAGAATTTGAGGCCTTTTAGTTACAGAAAGCCACTAATATTATACAACCATATTCTATAATAGTATGTAGACCATAATGGGAAAGAGAAGAGTAAAAGGAATACCATCCTATCCCACTCGTCTTACTTCTCTGTGTGTGCTAACTTACATTGTTATACTCTCTCTGTCTCCCTATAGTATTTTGCAAAAATGGTGTCCATGTTATGTGCAAAACCCAAAACTGAAAGGAAGAACTTATAATCCAGTCACTAAAAGCAAATTATATAACCATACAAAGAGAGGAAAGCCCTTCATATCACAACCCCTTGATGCCTCATAAATACTTGCTAGCCTATCACCTTTCAGTTTAATAGCAAATATTGAACACTTAGAGTTTGATAAACTATAAATCCCAAATAGCTACAGATATGTTGTTATCACTGCTGTGTTAAAGGCACTGTGCTGCATGCCATCTTTTGCTCTGAAGTTGTTCATGTTTTATTTGGAGAGACAATGTGTAACTAACTATGTGACTAGTTACACAGCAATCTGCAGGGTAATTAATATAAAACAACCTTATAACAGAGGTACTAAAACTGTATTTCATTGCCTGATAAGTGACACAGAATATAACTTCAAAAGGAGATTAGAGGGATAGGATGGGGGAAAAGGAACAAAAGGAGATTAGATCCCCCAGTGCTGGACTGGTTGATGCAGTTTCTTCATGTTGGTGAGGCTATAGAATTAAACTAGAGATTATAGTTCCCACTTTTACTATACTGTTCTATGTTTCTAATTTCTGTTTTCTATTCTATTTTTTAAAAAATGTATAGACTTTATTTTCGAGTAGTTTTAGATTTATTCAAAAAATTGAACAGAGTACAGAGTTCCCATGTACCCCCTCACCTGTCTAGTTCTAATTTTTTTCACAGTGTCTTTTAATAGTTGCAGCTCATTTTAACAGATTTATAATTCATATTTTTATAAAAATGTCCGAATTGACATGTTATTGACTGCCTAAGTGGGGATTTATAGACTCACTTTCCAGATGCTGTATATTCTAATGCAGTCAGTTGGGACATCCAGTGAAGAATCTGAGTGAATTATGTACTCTGTTTTTATTGTTCAATCCATTAGTGAATGATGACTAGATCTCTGGTCCAAACAGAAAGAAGGAACATTAAGTAGATTCCATCGCTCATAGTTTGTTTTGTTTTTGTAACTAGGTGACTCCTAAAATTAAAAATCCCCCTTCTGAGCTCTGTTATATTTGTTGCATAACATTTTTTCCTCAGAATCAGCATAGAAGCCAGCAGCATTTTAATTTCTGATCCTCTTTCAAAACTGGAGAAAGGTGAACAGTTCTTGGCCTATATTGTCAGTACAAGGAAACTTTTATTTAAGGATTCTTGTCTGAAGATTCAGATTCCTAGTATACCTTGCTGTGTCCTTGACAGTGCTTGTTTCCGTGAATTCCATGAGATATGGCATGTGGAGTATGGTTAGGGCATTTTTTAATTTGTTAGCGTTTATAGTAAATCATAAAATTTTAAATTGATTTTCTTCAATAGAAAGTGAGTTAACAAGCAGTTAAGTGGAAGAGAAAAACAGAAATGAAGGACTTGAATAACCTCACCTACATAATTGAGAATTGATTATATGGGTTAATTCTATGTAAATAGATTTTTGAAGCAACTGTAGTAATTTTACACCACCAACTTGTGCCCAAATCTTGTTGTCCTTGTTCCTGTAACCCCCAGTGCCTCTCATTTAAATTTGTTATACCTATAACTGTAAAGTGGTTTATTATGTTTAATTGTGTTTAATTAAAAGTACCCACAAAAATGTTCTTATTCCTATCTTCCAAGATGAGCGAGAATTTATATTATAGTCCTTAACATATAAGGACTCAGAACTAGAGCTTTATCCTGTCTTAGAGATAGAACTGCACAAGTCATTTTAAAAAAGTGGAATGTTAGTGTTTAAAATGATTTCTGAAAATAAGTCTCATTAGTTCCACAAGACTATCAACTCCTTAAACATGGATTCAGCAGTCTAGCCTACAAACTAGGCTGGCCCCTTCTTATTTTATAGACGAGGTAACTAAGACCCAGAAGGGTTGTAGCTAAAGTAAGTTAATGCCCGAGTTGGCATTAGAATCTGTGCCTCCTGGTTTCTAGCCCTTTGTTCTTTCCATGACATTAAGCCTTTGTCTCTACCTGACAGGTCTCAGCCAGTCAACAGAGACTGAACAAATATTCTGTGCCCAGCACTGATCTTAGTGATGTTGGGGGTAAAAGAGAAGGATAACAGTAAACAGTGTACAGTCTTGTGGAACTAATGAGACTTATTTATTCTCAGGAATGACTAGAAAAAAAGTATTCTATTTCAATGAATTGGAAATGCCTTTGATTGTGAAATATACCATTATTTTGTGTATTACTAAGATAGAAAAAACTTTGACACAGTGCTTTTCCCTTAGAATTTGAATTTTATACATATTGAAACAACTCTCCTAATTGGACATAAATTTTTTTGTCATATTTCATCTTCATACATAAAAAATGTAGTAAAATAAATTGGTTAAGATTTTCCTAATACTTCACGTTCACAATCCAACTCTTTCTAATAATTTCTTGATTCAGCCACTGATACTGATGCTTTTCTATTCAGTGTCATTCATTTTGCCATTAAGAACTTCGATGATGCAGCATTTCTTAATACATAAAAGACCAAATATCTTAGTTGCTGGATTCTTAAGACACCTTTGCACTTGTATAGAGCTGTTCTGATATCTGGAATTTTCCTCCACATTACTGACCACCCTTTCTGCCAGTTTTGGTACTGGTGCTTCTGATGTGCATGTGCAGGGAGCAATAACAGCAATAACAATATGTTGATTGTGATGCGTCCTAATGTCAGTGATATTAAAATGTGAAAAAAAGGATATATCTTAGAATTGATGAAATGTGATATATATCCAACTGCTAAGTGTTAGGAAATAGCAATATAGGAAAGGAAAGATCGCCAAATTGGAGTAAATTGGGAAAGAAGCATCAAGAGGAGTTAAAGATTGAAGCTGGATCTTGGGAGAAGGAACATGAGCAGAAAAAGCATTCCAGGTTGTGAGAACAGCTTGTGAAAAATACAGAATCCTTCCAGAATCAAGTCCTGAGTTTGTCACTATCAGAAGTACAGGTGATTTATTTTGAAATTTTTTTTTCTTTTTATAATTTATTCTGAATTTTCTTCATGATTTATTAACCAGGGCAATTTAAGTTGATTGGTAAAGGGAAAGAAAAAAGTATCAATTTTTTTCCCCCAATTTTAGAGTGCCATTTAGAATCATTTAAAAAATATATGTTGTTACCTGAGCATGGTGGCTCACACCTGTAATCCCAGCACTTTGTGAGGCCGAGGCAGGTGGATCGCTTGAGTGCAGGAGTTTGAGACCAGCCTAGGCAACATGGCGAAACCTCATCTCTACAAAAAATACAAAACTTAACCGGGCGTAGTGGCATGTGCCTGTGGTCCCAGCTACTGGGGAGGGTGAGGTGGAAGGATCTCTTGAGCCTAGGAGGCAGACGCTGCAGTGAGCCAACTCATACCCCTGCACTTCAGCCTGGGCAACACAATGAGACCCTGTCTCAACATACATATATTTGTTGTTGTATAAATCAAATAAGTCTTGGTTTTTTTTTTTGTTCATCTGTTTTTCAGGTGGTGGGGGTTGAGACAGAGTCTGACTTTGTTGCCCAGGCTAGAGTATAGTGGCATGATCTTAGCTCACTGTAGCCTCAAACTCGTGGGCTCAAGCAATTCTCCTGCCTCAGCCTCCCAAGTAGCTGGGACCACAAGTGTATGTCACCATGCCTGCCTAATTTTTAAAAAATTATTTTTTGTAGAGGAGGGCTTTTGCTGTGTTGCCTAGGCTGGTCTTGATTTTTGGCCTCAAGTGATCGTCTGAGCTCAGCCCCCCAAAGTGTTGGAATTACAGGTATGACCCACCACACCCAGCCTAGAATAAGTCTTGTTAAGCATGCATTTGGACAAAATAATTAACTTGAAGCATGTGCATTTTATTCATTCTATAAATATATATTGACTGCCTAGTTTGCAAGATAATATGATCAATGGGGGAATATAGGAATAAATATGACATGTCAGTTATAGTTGAATTTAAAATCAAAATGTTGGTGAGGAAATTGAAACTCCATTCTTCCTTTCCAGCATTATTTACTGGAATAAGGTGTTAGTTTGCTAGGGCTGTCTTAACAGAGTTTTATAGTTTCAGGTCTTTTGTTTAAGTCATTAATTCATTTTGAGTTGATTTTTATGTGCAGTAAGAGATAGGAATCTGACTTCATTCTTCTGCATATAGACATCCAGTTTTTTCAGCACCATTTGTTGAAGAGGGTGTGCTTTCCCCAATGTTCTTGGTGCCTTTGTCAAAAATTAGTTGGCTGTAAATGCATGAAACAGAATAGGGTTCTCTATTCTGTTCCATTGGTCTGTATGCTGTTTTGGTTACTACAGTTTTACAGTATTTTTTGAAATCAGGTAGTGTGATACCTCCAGGTTTATTCTTTTTGCTCAGCATTGCTTTGACTATTTTTCATCAGTGTTTTGTAGTTTTCCTCGTAGAGAGCTTTTGCCTCCTTGGTTAGATTTACTCCTAGGTATTTTATTTCATTTTTTGTATTTATTATAAATGGGATTTCTTTCTTAATTTTTTTTTCCAACTAGTGTGCTGTTGGTGTATAGAAATGCTGAGTTATATTGGCTGACTTTGTATCTGGTAATTTACTGAATTTTTTTTTTCAGTTATGAGAGTTTTTTGGTGGAGTCATTAGATTTTTCTGTAAGATCATTTCATCGTCAAAGAGATACAGTTTGACTTTCTCTTTCCAATTTGGCAGTTCTTTATTTCTCTTACTGTTGCTCTGTCTAGGACTTCAAGTACTACGTTGAGTAAGAGTGGTGAATGTGGACATTGTTGCTTTGTTCCCGTCCTTAGAGGAAAAGTGGAAAGCTTTTCCCATTCATCATAATATTAGGTGTGAGTTTGTCATATATAGCCTTTATTATGTTGAGGTATGTTTCTTCTATTTCTAATTTGTTGAGGGTTTTTTATCATGAAGGAATGTTGAACTTCATCAAGTGCTTTTTCTGTATCTATTGAGATGTTTATATGGGTTCTGACCTTCATTCTGTTGACGTAATGTATCACATTTTTTACAAAAATCTTCACCAAAATACTAGCAAACCAAATTCAACATAAAAAAAAAAAGATATCATGATCAAGTGGGGTTTATTCTAGGAATGCAAGGATGATTCAGTATATGCAAATCATATAATTTCACTATGGTTAGTCTAGCTGGTGTTTCATTGATTTTGTTTTTTGCATTAAAAAAACTTTTTGTTTCATTGATCCTTTGTGTTTTCTTAGTCTCTCATTTAGTTCCACTGTTACCTGTATTAAGTCTTTCCTTTTACTAATTTTGGATTTGGTTTGTTCTTGATTTTCTAATTCTTTGAGGTGCTTCATTAGGTTGTACTGATGAGAATGTATTCTGCAGTTGTTGGATAAAGTGTTCCAGTAATGTCTGTTAGGTCCATTTGATTTACAGTGCAGTGTAAATCCAATGTTTCTCTGTTGATTTTTCTGTCGAGATGATCTGTCCAATGCTGAGAGTAGGATGTTGAAGCCCCCAACTATTATTGTATTGGAGTCTATGTCTTCCTTTGTTGTATTGGAGTGTATTGCTTCCTTTAGATCTAATAGTATTTGCTTTATATATCTGGGTGCTCTTGTATTGGGTGCATATATATTTGCAATGTTATATCATCTTACTGAGTTGATCCCTTTATCATTATATAATGACTTTGTTTCTTTTTTCTTTTTTCCTTTTTTTTTTTTTTGGAGACAGAGTTTGGCTCTGTCTCCCAGGCTGGAGTGCAGTGGCATGGTCTTAGCCCACTGCAACCTCCACCTTCTGGGTTCAAGCGATTCTCTTGACTCAGCCCCCTGAGTAGCTGGGATTATAGGCGCACGCTATTATGCTCAGCTAATTTTTGTATATTTAGTAGAGATGGGCTTTCGCCATGTTGGTCAGGCTGGTCTCGAACTCCTGGCCTCAAGTGATCTGCCTGCCTTGCCATCCCAAAGTGCTGGGATTACAGGTGTGAGCCACCATGCCCAGCCCTTTTTAAAGTTTTGACTTAAAGTCTGTTTTATCTCATATAACTATCCCTGCTTTGCTCTTGGTTTCTGTTTGTGTGGAATATATTTTTCCATCCTTTCACTTCTAGGCAATATGTGTCTACAGGTGAAGTGTTTCTTATAGGCAGCATATAGTTGGGTCATGTTTATTAATCTGTTCAGCCAAATTATATCTTTTAAGTAGAGAATTTAAAATGGTTAAATATGGTTATTATTGATAGGTTATTGAGAACCTATCAATAATAGGTTATTATTGATAATGGTTATTATTGATAGGTAAGGACTTATTCCTTTCATTTTATTGTTTTCTGTTTTATGTATCTTTTGTTTCTTTCTTCCTATCTTATTTTTCTTTGCAGTGTGATGGTTTTCTGTGGTGGTAACATTTGACTTCTTTCTCTCATTTGTGTCTGTTCTGCCAGTGAGCTTTATACTTTCATGTATTTTTATGATGGTAGACAGCATCCTTTCACTTCCAGGTGTAAGATTTCCTTAAGCATTTCTTGTAGGTCCAGTCTCAAGATAATGAATTCCCTGTTTTTGCTTGTCTGGGAACAACTTTATTGTTCCCGTCTGATGGGAATTCCTTTCTATATAACTTGAAGGTTTTCTCTTGCTGTTTTTTAGAATTCTTAGTCTTTGACTTTTGACAGTTTGACTATAGTGTGCTTTGGAGAAGACATTTTTGGGTTGAATCTATTTGGGAATCTTTGAGCTTCCTATATTTGGATGTCTATATCTCTTGCAAGACTTGGGACATTTTCAGCTGTTATTTCATTAAATAGGTTTTTTGTGCCTTTAGCCATCTCTTCTCTGGAACTCCCAAAATTTAAATATTTGTCACTTTGTGATGTCCCTCATTTCACGTAAGCTTTCTTTAGTCTATTTATTTTCTGACAGGGTTATTTCAGAAGGTCTGTCTTTTAAGTTTAGAAATTCTTTCTTCTGCTTGATCTAGTCTACTATTGCCCTCAATTGTATTTTTTGTTTCATTCATTGAATTGTTCAGTTCAGGATTGATTTAGTTCTTTATGAACTCTAACTCTTTGTTGAATTTCTCATTGAGGTCATGAATTGTTTGTCTGATTTCCTTATATTATTTATCTATGTTTTCTTGAATCTCACTGACCTCCTTTAATATTTTTGAATTCTTTGTCAGGCGTTATAGATTTCTTTTTCATTGGAATGTTGGTGAATAATTACTGTGTTCTTTTGGAAGTGTTATGTTTCCTTGCTTTTTTATGTTTCTTGTGTTCTTTTATTGATATCTGTGCATCTAGTATAATAGTCACTTCTTCATATTTTATGGATTGGCTTTCATAAGGAAAATACTTTTCCCTATAGATATATCTATTCTTTTGGTTGGGTCCAGCTCTTTGGTTTTAATTCTGGGTGGGTACAGTAGCATAGTTTCTGTATGATTTCTTGGGCTGTAATCAGTGTCATTTGTGTCTGTGAGTTTCTCAATGGCTTAGGCTGTGGTGGTTAGTGGAAGCTGTAGTAGAACTTTGTTGGGGATGAGGACACCAGGTAGAGGCCAGTCCTTGGACAACAGCAGGCTGAGTGTGCTGATCCTTAGGGCTTCAGGCAGCGTTCTGTGCACCAAAGGTAGGGAGTCTGGACAGGCTGATCCTTAGGCCTCCAGGCAGTTTACTTTGGTGCCAGCAGTGGCAGCAGTGTGCTGGGTGAGCAGATGGGTCCTTGAGCCCCTGGGCAATGTGTTTTGGTGATGGTAGGAGCAGCAGTGGGCTATCCCTCTGGCTCCCAAGCAGCACGCAGAATGCTTATGCAGGTGGGGGGTTGGGGTGGGTCATTCTCCAGGCTCCCTGATGGTGCACTTGAGTGCAGGCTGTGGCAAGTGGAGTAGGCTAATCCCTAGCCCTCAGACAGCGTGCTTGGGTGCCATTTGTTGTTGTAGCAGCGGAAAGCTGTGTAGGCTCATCCTTAGGCCCCAGGAAGGTGTGCACGAGTGACAGATGGGCAGGTCTGCTTTTACGTTCCCCTCATGGTGTGTGTGGGTGCCAGTGGCAGCAGCGAGGGAGGGCATAATGTAGCATGCATATATGAATATATATAAATATATTTTGTCTGTGGGGAATAATTGGCATGTGACTTCAGAACTTCTTGTATTTTCCTTTTATATGTTGAAGAACTAAGTATTAAATAAACAGAAAACAAAAAATAAAAACTCAGTGATGCATGCCTTGTTGACCTTGTGCTCTTTGCCCTATCCTTTTATCCCTCTGCAAATAGGCATCAGGGCAATAACATCATTACTAGTTGGGTAATAGTTTATAGACTTGTTTTCAAGACCAGACTGCTAGGCCCTAAGTGTCTTCAAACCCTCTATTTCAGGAAGTTAATTTTGATTTAGTTGAATGGTTTTGTGGAAGCTGGCTGTGCATATGAAGGAATACTCACATATCATTTATGCTTTATAAATAGCAACACAGACCACTATTTAAAATCCTAAAAATATTTGTGATTCATAACTCAAAATCGTTTTCTCTGAATCATTTGTAAACTCTCCCTTGGTCTATAATAGATAGATCAGAATGAATGAAATTCTAAACCTCTACCCTCTGTTTTTGCTGTATCATTCTTAGCCCTAATAAAAAATATTATGAAGGTTTGACATTGACTCTAGAGGGATTGCCCAAATACTTGTGATTCTTAAGGTAAATGTTTCTGTTGTCTACAGTAGAAATACAATGCAAGTCACAAATGTGAACCACATGTATAATTTTGAATTTTCTAGTAGCCATATTAGAAAAGTAATAACAGGTGAAATTAATAATATATTTTAAACTAATATGTTCAAAATATTTCAACATGTAATCAGTATTAACAATTATGAATGAGATATTTCTTTTTGTATTAAGTCTTGAAATCTAAGGGGTATTTTATACTTACAGCATATCTCAATTTGAACTAGCCACATTTTACTTATTACATAGCCCCATGTGACAGGCAGCTACTGTATTGGATAGTCCAGGCCTACTGCAAAAGTGCATAATCAGTACATCAGATTGTAGAGCTTTTTCTTAAAGCTTTCCATACTGCTGTGTCTCATCCCTCTGTGTCAGTGGTTCTATCTCTCCATCCCTCTTCACAGTCTTTCTCTGCCTCACTTCCATCTTCATCCCATATTATCCTCTCTTCGACACTTTCTCCCTTTTATGCCACATATCCTCTCCTTCTTTCTGTCAAGTTCTCTTGCATGTTTTGCTGAGATTCTTAGGAGAGAAAGTTCCATTAACAGTATGATATCCTACCTCCACAAAAAAAATATGTTACTGAGGAAATGTGAGCTGATCCCAACAATATCAGTACCCTGGGGGAAATGAAGTTCTTCCTCCTCTAGGAAAAGTTAGGAATCTCTAGTGATAGTGGATTCTGAGTGATAGAGGAAGAACTGATCAGAAGTATGTAACTCGTAGCCTTCATTTGTTTCATGAAATGTAGAATAAGAATTATGTTTTTTGCTATTATTAACAGTTTTTAATCAGTGTCAGAAGCCAGATGTTTAATAGGTACCTCAGAAATGAAATATAAGTATACAAGTTTAGCTTTGCTGACTAGGTTAGAACAAAGGTGCATAATCAAATTTTCTTGCCAGACTATCCTGTCATTTCTTTCCTTTTTTAACGCCACGCCCCCTTTTTTTTTTGATACAAAGTCTTGCTCTGCAACCCAGGCTGGAGTGTAGTGGCACAATCTTGGCTCACTGCAGCCTCGACCTCCCAGACTCAAGCTATCCTCCGGCCTCAGCACTCCCACCCCGAGTAGCTGGGATTACAGGTGTGTGCCACCACACTCGGCTAATGTTTTGTAATTTTTGTAGAGGCAGGGTTTTGCCATGTTGTCCAGGCTGGTCTTGAACTCAAGCAGTTTGCCTGCCTGGGCCTCCCAAAGTGCTGGGATTACAGGTCCGTGCCACCACGCCTGGCCTAAAACATTTCTTAGGATTTATATTTCTAAGATATTTTGTGATTTACATTGTATCTTTCACAATGTATTATTTAGCCCCAGTTTATAAATGTACAAACATGCAGTTCCTTGTTTTGTTTGGGTTTTGGAAAGTAACTCAAAGTCAATGCAGAAAATGAAGAAAGCAATTTTACAGTAACCTCAAAAAGAATAAAACATTTAGGAACACATTTAACAAAAAAGATATAAAATTTATACTCTGAAAACTGTAGAACATTGTTGGAAGAAATTAAGGACTTAGAGAAATGGGAAGACACCCCATGTTTATCTTCTGGAGAACTTAATATTGTTCAGATATTTCCTAAGTTGATTTACATATTCAGTGGAATCCCAGCTGCCGGGTTGGCAGAAAATTTTTTGCAGAAATTGACAAGCAGATCCTCAAAATCTGTGGAAATGCAAAGTGCCCTAAATAATCAAAAGTGATTTTGAAAAGAACAAAGTTGGAGGACTCAGGCTTTATAGTAAGCTTCTTGATTTCAAACAGTACTATAAAGCTACAGTAATCAAAACAGTGTGGCACTGCCATAGGGATTGAGTTGCAAGTTATTGCAGACTCCTTTTGTCCCTGGCCTCTGAGTTATTCCAAACTGTTACCACTAATCTACTCTAGATGTTTAAGAATTTATTAAAACTGGCCGGGCGCGGTGGCTCAAGCCTGTAATCCCAGCACTTTGGGAGGCCGAGATGGGCGGATCACGAGGTCAGGAGATCGAGACCATCCTGGCTAATACGGTGAAACCCTGTCTCTACTTAAAAATACAAAAAACTAGCCGGGCGACGAGGTGGGCGCCTGTAGTCCCAGCTACTCGGGAGGCTGAGGCAGGAGAATGGCGTAAACCCGGAGGCGGAGCTTGCAGTGAGCTGAGATCCGGCCACTGCACTCCAGCCTGGGTGTCAGAGCAAGACTCCGTCTCAAAAAAAAAAAAAAAAAAAAAAAAGAATTTATTAAAACTTTAGCTGATATCTTCTTGGCCCACTTATATGGTGATCACTTTCCCAGTGGTCTGCCAAAGGCAAAACAGTTTATGTATTCTGTTTCTCTTTGGGAGAGACTTGTCATTATATGGATTTTAAGATAACCAGTTTCCCTTGTTATCTTACAAACTCAGCTCTCTGGTAAACTCAAGAAAAGTTATGATTTTATAGATCAGCTGGTCTTTTCTCTTGTTACGGTGGGGAGAACATTCTCTTCTGCTTTCTACATCCTAAGCAGAGTGGAACTAATATGGTGTTTGGCATGTAACAGACTTAGTGCTTGGTTAAAATTGGTTTAAAGTGGGTTGAATTTACGGAATACTTTTGTGCCAAGCAGTATGCTAAGCATTTGCCATATCATCTCCTTTAGTCCATGCACTTATCTATGAAGTGTAGGTACTGTTATTATTCCCATGTTTTACATGTAAAACTGAGGCTTAGTAGAGAAAAGGAACTGGAGGACAGGAATAAATAATAATTTTTATTGATATTATCCAAGTCATCTTCCTCCTTCTCCCAAAAAAACTCTTGAATCCATTTTTCAACTTCTCCAAGGAAAGGAGATATATATTCCTGGCATTGCAAGTTCTTATTTTCCTCAGTTGATGGGAAAAGAGACACAGTATTAAAACCAGAGAAAGCTTGAAGGGACCTCCTTGAACTTTTGAGTAACAGAGAGAGAGAAAAAAAAAATTATCTTAAGGATCTCTGGTGGCTTTGGGTCATCAGCAGCGTCTAGGTTTTATAACAGGTGAATGACAGAATGACTGTCATGGCTTTGCTGCCACTTTTCACTTTCCCGTTTTCTTTCTTTTGCTTCCAGTGTGAAGTTCAACTTTTTTTTATAGGATGGTAGAATTTTAATTTGTTACCTCCTTTATTTATTCCTTCACTAGCCTGCTATATGCGCATTCCTTAAGGTAGGTCTCATGCTAAGGACATTAAGTATAACTACTTGTGCCACTTAATTTGTCTTAACAAATGTCTTTGTAAGCTGTCTCCTCACCCTTTAATACATTCAACAAAAAGTGAAGTAAAAAAGTTTATTTTTTTCATTTTTGTTCACTTCCAGAAAAGAAACTATGATATGAGCCTGGTCAGTAAGCTCAGTTAAAACAAATATTATCAGTTAATCTCTTCAGCTATTATCTGAGCATCAGTTTCCAAGATGTACCATTTATAACTCACCACAGTATTCAGTCTGTTTTCTTGTGTGCTGGTTAGAGATGCAAGTTGAGTTTCATGCATTGCCTGTCTGCTGGAATTTTAACATTTTTTCAACTGTTCCATATGTATAGTATAAACTGGGTGATAAGCACCTGATCATTATTGTATCTATGAGTAGAATAAATACAGAGACTATGCCAAAGGTTGAGGAATGAGAACACGTGGAGAAAGGGAGGAGGATTGTTTATATATAGGAATATATTTTACAGTAGCCAGGTTTGATGTAACCGGCACTTATGTGCTTCTTCCTTTGTAGTTATCAGGGAATATGAAGGGCAGAGAGAGCATCCAGGAACCTAGATTTGATTACTACAACCATGAAGTTCCTGATATTGACCTCAGTGATTGTGAATTCCCACATGTCATTGAAATTTATGACTTTCCCCAAGAATTTCGTACTGAAGACCTTCTACGGGTTTTCTGCAGTTATCAGTGAGTATGCAAATGATTGTGGATGTTAGGGAGTGTGAGGTGAAGTCTTTAAAAAATGTTTTCTGAGAAATCATCTCTTGTTTTTCATATCCCCTGTTTTTCATATTTTAGCATCAGGCTGGTTTATTGTCTTTTCCAGGTCCAGTAGAAATTTTCTATATTAAACTACTGTTCTAAGTTCCTTAAAAATGTCAGGTAGCCTTTCTAGCCCCCATTTTAGCATTTAAGAAGACTGTCATCAGTGATGACTTCATGGTGCATTTAGTCCATTGATATTTATTGTAATTGTTGATATATTTGGATGTATTGTCAAATTGCCTGCCATCTTTATGTGTTTACTTGTCCCATCTTTTTCTTTCTTGCCTTCTTTTGGGGTCACTGCAGCCTCGGATTCCTGGGCTCAAGCAATCCTCCCAGCTTAGCTTCCCAAGTAGCTGGGACCACAGGTGTGTGTCACCATGCCCGGCGAATTTTTGTATTTTTTTTGTAGAGACAGGATTTCACCATGTTGCTGGGTTAGTTTCAAACTCCTTCACTTAAGCCATCTGCCTACTTCAGCCTCCCAAAGTGCTGGGATTAGAAGTGTGAGTTGCCACGCCTGGCCTCAACTAAGTTTTTACAGACACAATAACTCTTCTTTTTTATGCTCTGCACCTGTTTCATTGGTTTAATTTTATTTAATTCCATGGTGAAAATATCAGTTCACACCGATATAAGTGGGTTTGAGAACACTTGCCCTAACCCTTGGTGTGTGTATAGCTGATACTTATATAGGAGACGTTAAAAGAGTTAGAAGTATATAGCTCTGTATATTTAGCTTACAAGAAAAAATAAGCTTCAGGAATAAAGAGATGATAATCTAGAAAGAAAGTTATTAAGAGGATTTTCAGGGTCTGGAAGAAAATCAGTATCAAGAAGGATTATACTTTAATGTTTCAGTCCTGATATTTAAAATGAACCAGGTCTGTAGTGTGATACAACAAATTTAAATTTAAAATTCACCTTGAATGTGTAAGATTCTGTTATAAGTCAGGGTATAGCCCTTAACTTTCTCTTAAAAGATAAGTAAATATTTTAGACAACTCTGCCATTGTTAAACAGAAGCAAGCAAAAACAGTACATAAATGAGCATGGCTGTAAACTAAAACTATTTATAAGAACAAGTGTTCTATTTTCATATGAATTTCTAGAACAGGCAAAACTAGCAGCCATGTACTTGTTTAGTCAGTTAAACGTAATTCGGCGGGGAGCATCAGTTCTATAACTAACAGAAAGAAAGGGTGAATGGATCCTGGAGGACAGTTAATCTCTGCCATAAACTTTAAATGTATAGTGTGTAGGTCAGTCTTATTTATTAGAATTAGGTTTAGATCTAGTATCAGAACCTGTTCAACATAAAATTCATAGTAGATTTTTTAAAAGCAGTCAGAGGGATCAAATCCCATTAGAACTACCTTAGACTGTCATAAATGATGATTCTTAAAACCAAGGATCATTTTGTTGATGTCTAGAATTTCATGAAGATTAGTGAACTCTCATAAACTATTTACTTCCCTTTGCTTTGTTTCTTGATAATCTCACCTGCAAGACCATTTTTCTATCAAATTTAAAAACATTCTCCAAAGAGAAAAATTTTAAAGGGTTATGAAATTTTGAAGTAGAAAAGGCCCTCTGGAACCCGTCTGTGATTTATAAAAACGAAAAAAAAGGTCATGGTGCAAAAGCCTGTAATAATGCCTGCGAGTCAAATTCCAGAGTCAGCTTCATGTTTTAATCACCGTCTTCATCAATATTAATATTGATGAACATTGCTATTAATAATAAAAGTAATGAACACCATTAATTTATTAGATGCCCATGAAGTGCTCAACACCATCTTCTTTGCCTTGTCATGGATGATCTCATTTCCATTTTCACAACAGCTCTGTGGGGGACATACTTTGCTCATTTTTACAAATGAGCCAACCTAGCTTCAAGAGAGGTTAAACTTGCCCAAGGTCTCAAAGTGGCAGAACCCTGAATCCATGAGCATTTTTAAGCTCTTAGCTGAAAAATATAACTGTTATGTCATCATCCTGACATTCCTTGTGCTCACTAAGTAGCTCTTCTCCAAAATAAAAGTGTTTCTGTAGTACTTAAATGTTCATTCTTTTGATCCTTTCTAATCTGGTCTGTTATTTCTCTTATCATGATTTCTTTCATCCTGAATTTTTCTGACTTTGCCACACAATTCTTTCCTATTTTTTTCTTATTTTTTTAACCTCCCTTCTGCAACAAGTGAAGAACAGATCAGCCTCTGTGATTATAGTTGCCCCCTTTTTTCCCCATTACTTGACTTTTTAAAAAAAAAATTGAATGACATCTTGCAGTATAATCTCCCCTACCCCATTCTCGCATTCTGTTTCCGTCTCTGTCCTCAAGGACAGAGTTTACATTTGCGTTAAATCCAGGTGACCTTCCCTGCCTACCTACTCTTCTTATATTCTAACCCTCTGCTTCCTCTTTCCATTTCTTCTCATTCCCTGCCCATAAGAGCATCTCGTGTAAATAGTGCATTAAATACTTTACATCCCCAAGGGACTTGTGAGGATTAATTAGTTGATGTCTATAAAATGGCTGAGAACGTAAAATACTCCTGGGTAGTTATTTATGATGGTATTATTGCTTTTAAAATTCAATGGCTTCTTCTGTCCTCCAAGCTGTTTTTGGTGTCATTATCCCCATTCCACCTGTGCACTCGTTGAGTGTTTCTATCTTGTGAAATGCTTTATGAGATTCTATTTGTGAGATGTTTCATAAAAGTAAATTTTATTTTAGGAAATGAAATTTTTTTTGTGTGTTGCAGAAAGAAAGGATTTGATATTAAATGGGTGGATGATACACATGCCCTAGGAGTATTCTCCAGTCCAGTTACAGGTATTCACCCAGTGGCTTTCAATCTTCCTTTCTTATTGTTCATTTTTCTCACGCTACTTTATCTATTTCCCTTCTATTTGAGAAAGTTGGCATTTTATTCAGCCAGTGTAGGTAATAGGACAGATAGTGGTTTTTTTGAAGTAAGATACTTTGGTACCCATTCTCCTCTTTCATGTTAGTCCAGTGGTATTTGGAGAGATAGAGTCAACACCTTTCAAGGTTATTTGTACACATAACTGTCATGATAGTACATAAACAGATTAAGGTAGAGATTGAAGAATCCAGTGGGGCTAACTCTTACAATATTGGTGATTTTTTTTTTCCCCATCCCAGACAAGTGAATTTAAGTAACACTTTAACCTATCTAGTGAGAAGTTATAATACATACTCTCTGAATATATGATTGGGCCTTTTTACATATATCATTGGCCTCATGACAGATCTGATGCAGAGGCATTCAAAGAAAATAGAGATATTAAAATGTTAGTTCCTGTCTGAACCACCTAGAATATGGGTCTGCAAAATTATTATATAAAGGACCAAACGGTAAAAACAGTATTTTAGGCTTTGTGGAGCATCAGTCTCTGTCACTACTTAACTCTGCTGTTGGAGCAAGAAAGCAGCCATAGACAATATACAAGCCAGATGGGCATGGCTCTGCTTCAGTAAAATAATAAAATTACTTTGTAAATAAATATAAAAACAGGTGGTTGGCTGCATTTGGTCACAGAGCCATAGTTTGCTGATACCTGATCTAAAATAATTACTGCCATGTTGATCCTCTAGATCTTACTGTCTCTTTTGCTTGCTTTGAAAAAAAAAAGCATAACATCTAGGAAATACTAAGAGCCATCCCTAGTTGTTCCTTTGCATCACTCTACTTCATGTCTTCTGCTTCCTTTTATTCCTCTTTGTAGCTCGTGATGCGTTGGGTATTAAACACACCATGGTGAAGATTCGTCCCTTATCACAGGCCACAAGAGCAGCCAAGGCCAAAGCTAGAGCTTATGCTGGTGAGTCTATAATCTCTGGGTTTTTTTTGCTGATGGTGGTATTATTGTTCTTTCCAGCAGTTTTATAGCATCCAGACATCTAAAGACATATCACTTTTATTTTTAGTGTTAAAAGAAGTATGTTTTTAAGAAAAAATAAATAAAAGAGAAATGACCATGTTGGAAATATGGCATCTGAGCAGCCACTTTGAGAGTTTGAGAACTAACTGCAGGCAATGCAGCAACCAGTTTCTGATGACATCCCTACCTAGTTTACCTCTGTGTTTAACTGCCTGATAGAGTCACTGTAAGATACTGTGTTAATGCAGATAATGAAGCCAGGGTTGTTTGTGCTTTGTCATGTTAATTTTCTCTGATCGTCATCTATCAGGCTTGTATTAATTACTGCTGATGCAGCCCTTGTTAGTCTATTTTGTATGTTAATTACTGAGTTAAATCACTTGAAGCTGGAGTGCTCTCTCTTCTTTACTCCCTCCTACTCCCTTCCTTTCTTCCATTCAGAGTTCCTCCAGCCAGCAAAGGAGCGTCCTGAGACTTCAGCAGCCCTAGCCAGAAGGTTAGTCATCAGTGCCCTTGGGGTTCGAAGTAAGCAGAGCAAAACCGAACGAGAAGCAGAGCTCAAGAAACTGCAAGAAGCCAGAGGTGAGCTGAAAGGATGGTGTTCTTCTCTAGTCCCTTTACAGCTCACTATAAGGCGTGTGTTTTTAAAAAAAAATGAATGAAGCCCATTCCATTTTGTCATTTCTGTTTCCTAGAAGCCTCCTAAGTGTGTAGAAAGTTTCATGCCTTATGTTCAGGAGAAGACGTTTCAGGATTTGTCTGCCTGTTTCACACACCAAGACATCCTAATCCAACATCCTAATCCATGCTCCTACTGTTGTTTTCCAAGAGATAGGTTTGGTCTTCTCAGCCCATCCATGGCTTTTCCTACAGTTTTTCTCTGAGAAAAATTTTCCTTTGAAAACTTATAGTGTCCTAGGCAGAAAACATTTGCTATGGTTTTACTGGGCCACGATTGCCATGATATTGCCCTAATGTTATCAAATGGTTTAGATCTGAGGTAGAAGACAAATTTAGGAAAAACCAGCAACTGACCTTGATAACAACTGTAGGAGGTATTTTTGTCTTTTTAAGGCAGTCCTGAGCGGCTCCATTAGAGTACATCTAGATTTACCTGTCTTCTGACTATTTTCCATTATCCAAGCGTTCTCAGAAAAATATTTCCCTTGATCCACAAGCAGAGTTTTTATTTTCTTATAGTTTGAGGTTGAAGTTAAAATCTGTCTCCTCTACAGGCTGTTGAATTGTATGTAAAGGCTTGGGACTCTGGTGTGGCACTTAAGTACTTTTTATCAACCTTCAGGCTTTAGACAGTCTCATTGCCTTAGCCCACAATCCCTGGAATCTGTGAAGGCAATTTATTCTGAAAACTCCACTTACCAAAAAGTAACTTCATTTTTCCATTAAACGAATTGAAGTTTCAAACTCCTTGTTTATTGCTGGTCTAACAAGGCCATTAATACTTCCTGTCCTCTCTGCTTTGGTGATAGCAGGCAGCTTACAGACTCTCAGCTGCACTGGCCAGATAACCAGTGACAGAGTGTGTCGTGGCAGGTGCTAGAGTTTCAGAGTTGAACCCAACTAATTATTGAAACCTTAATGACTATAATGAGGCAGTTTTGATGTTTTCCAATCATTGTTTACTCAAAGGCCTCCTACGGACTATAGAAACATAACTGGGTTCCTTGGGTTTTTATAGATGGCAGTAACAGAACTAGATTAAAGATGAATGTGCAGTATCCTTAACCCTTTGTTAATTGGTTGTCTCTGAAGAAAATGATTTCTGTGTGATAACAGTGATATCTATAAAAGGGGATATGACTCCCTTTGCCATGTTATCATCCTTCTCTTTGGGTGTATATCACCTGTATCTCTACAGATCCTGCAACAGTGGTTTTGTGTGGATATCATCTTGAGTATTCCCTTTTCTTTCTCTAGGCGCATCAGCATGCAGCTCCACTTGAAGTATTTGTTTTAAGTGTCTGGCTATACAAAGGACATTTCAGTGATGCAATTAAAATTGAGACTGTTGACTAAGTGGGTACTCTATTGCTTTCCTAAAGAAGGCCTTTATTTGTGAATAGAGACCCACTGTGATAAGTTCCTCCTACGTATTGGTGCTGAGGCTGTATGGATTATAGAGGACTCTTCCTTTATTATGCTCCAGAGTGCTACTACCATTCTTTGTATCTGAGGAAATGCATCTGGAAAATTTCCTGATGTATCTCTTTCTGGCCTCTTTCTGTGTTGGGCAGATACTTATATGCTTGCCTGCATGGAGCCCAGGCTTTAAAGATTTTTTTCGGTGGAAACTTTACTGTTTTAGGTATTAGACTCTGGAATCGCACTTCCTGGGTCCACATCTTAGGTCTGCCATTTACTGTCTGTGTGACCTTGAGAGGGTAGGTAAGTAACTTACTCTCTGGAGGCCTCTGTTTTCTCATCCTTAAATGGAACTCAAGCGAGTTAATCCATGAAGGATACTTAGTCATCTTCAAAAAATCATAGGTACTCTCTTGCTCCTGTATTCTGCAGGCCTATGATGAGTTATATGATAAGTGTTAGCTGCTATTGTTTTTGTTAGTAACAATAGTAGTAGCATTATATGGTGAATCCAGCACAGATTTCAGTGCGTACTTTTGCCATTAATTACTCTTTTTATTTTAAAATTCCTATAATCTCTATTAGCTCCATGTGGCATTCACTGAGCACCTGCCCTGTGGAAAGCATTGTGTTTGCTGTTTAGGAGAATTAGAAAGGTGGCAAGATTTTGTTCCTCTCCTTAAGCCTTACAATCTAGTGGAGATAATCTGCCTTGAGTAGGGAAGAAAATATGTTCCTCTTTTGGGCATTTTAAGCAGTTGTTTTTCCTCTCACTTCAGTTTTGTAGATTTTAAGATTAAAAATGATAAATGATTTTTGTTGATTAAAAGGACAGGAAGGAAATTCCATCATAACTTATAGGTGATGATGATTCTGTGTTATGATAACTCTGTGACCAATAATACCATCTTGAGTTTAGAGCTGACCCAGAGAAGTTAAGTAACTGGCCTAAAGTCACCCAGCTGGTAAACTGAAAGAGAAGGCATCTGAATCTAGGTACCACTGATTAAAACCCATGCTCCTTCTGTAATACTGTAATCCCTCTTGAAGGACTTTTGGAGTTATTGACATTTTTTCCCAGAAAAAAAATACTTACATAAAACATTTTTTAAAGTCTCCAGGAATAAAATATGACAAACTTCTTTATTATCTGTACCAATGGTTAGCAGCTTTTCACTCTCAGAAAAATCTTCCTTGGGTCTGAGTTAAATCTGCATGATAGTTTAAACCAGTGTCCTCTTGTTTTTTCCTTAGTAGAAATAGAGAATATCTGCGTACTGTTTTGTTCTAACAACTTTAACTGTAAAGATCAGGGGCAGATTGTTTAGAAATGAGGAAATCTGGGCTCTGATAGACCTTTTGCCATTACCTAGCTGTGTGGCCATGGGCGAGTCAGATACCTCTCTGCGCCCCCTGGTTTCCAGCAAAGTGAAAGTACTCCTCAGCCTACCTAATCATGGAGAATGTTTTGAGCACAGAATAAGTTAACATATGTAAAAATGTTTGGTAAAGTGCTTTACAAATTCAGGATACGATTATTGATATGACTGTTAAGAATTTAATGTTCATTATAATATGAGCTTGTAATGACAAATATGTATTATATACTGCTACTCTCCATCCATTACACATGGCAGATATTGTTAAATCAGTCATGACATTCTTGGTGAGTTTTACATGACCATTGCCAAGGGATCAGAATTAGCATGGGAATTGAAATCTGTATATCTTCCTGTTATAATATGGTATGATAATCTCCCAGCCTTTCTTTCTCCCACTTGAAGAGTTCTGCTGTCTGGCAACAGTGCCTGGTACATAAAAAGATACTCAATACATGTTCATTGACCAAATACATGGATGACATTGGTTACTCTAATTTTTCTTTGTAAATCTTAACTCTACTCTGAATGCTATATCCTCCATGTTTTTCTTTATAAAACCCAGAGTGTGAAACCTTCCTAATTAATGAATTTTGAATTCGTGATTTTGAGTTTTAAGTACTTTTCTGCTACATTTTTCACTCTACTTTGATTATTTATTTATTGAGACATTTATTGAGACAGGGTCTCACTTTGTCACCCAGACTGGAGTGCAGTGGCATGATCACAGCTCTCTGCAGCCTCAACCTCCCAGGTGCAAGCAATCCTTTCACCTCAGCCTCCTGAGTAGCTGGGGCTATAGGCATGTGCCACCATGCCAGCTAATTTTTTCCTTTTTGTAGTGATAGGGTCTCTCTGTGTTGCCTAGGCTAGTCTCAAACTCTTGGACTCGAGTGATCTTCTGCCTTGGCCTCCCAAAGTGCTGGAATTACAGACCTGAGCCACTGTGCCCAGCCTAAAACCACATTTTAAAGACCAGACTCAGGGCTGGGCATGGCGGCTTACTCCTGTAATCCCAGCATTTTGGGATGCCGAGGCAGGCGGATCATCTGAGGTCAAGAGTTTGATTCCAGCCTGGCCAACATGGTGAAACCCTGTCTCTACTAAAAATAGAAAAATTAGCCGGGTGTGGTGGCATGCACCTGTAGTCCCAGCTACTCAGGAGGCTGAGACAGGAGAATCGCTTGAACCTGAGAGGCGGAGGTTGCAGTGAGCCGAGATTGCGCCATCGCATTCCAGCCTGGGCAACAGAGCAAGACTCCATCTCAAAAAAATAAAAAACAAGATAAAGATCAAACTCAGGAATGTATATACAATTTTCCCATGTTCCACTCATAAAAATATTTGATTCCCACCTAAAACTGGACATAGATATCATTACCTTTCAGAATAAGCTACCTTCTCATTTTCAAAGCCTGCTACAATTTTATTTTAATTTATTTTCATTTTATTTTTGAAGGTAGGTGATTAATTGGCTGGTTCTGAAAGCCTGTCTTTTGGGTCAGAGGCCTGAAAGGCAAAGTAAGTAAATAGTAATCTGCTCACTTAGTTTGATTAATTAAATCACAAAGAACTTCAAACCATCTCTGTAAGATAGTAATAAATTTAATCATAGTTGATACCTTATGAAAACCCTTTTTAGACTTTCCATTACTCTGCCTTAAAGGGCAGTGTGGCATTGCTGATTCATAATCTAGGTCTTAGGGTATTTTCTTGGTGTCTTTTCTCCCCTGATGTCTGAAGTTCATTTCTAACCACATTTTTTTTTTTTTTCCATTTTAATGTGACTTTTTTTCTGTGATGTAGCATTTACTCATTTTTTGGTATCAATTGCTGTTTAATAAACCTACTACCTTTGCCTAGATCAGAGATGAAAATGTTAACCTAGGACTAACTAACTGACCAGGTCACCAGCTGTTGCTAAAATAAATAGTACATGGTTCCTTGTGTTGACACTTAATACATTGATAATTATTCGACACTCTAGGGTTAAATGCCGCCTTATTGGATTCAGACTGTATTTTTCCATATATTATGATTATATAAATATTTGGTAAACTTAAAATCTAAAACTTTCCTAAAATTAAGAGGTTATTTAGATTACTTCTCCTTGATCTACTACATCTGTCCCTCTATAAAAGAAGGGAATAAGATTCGTTTGACCAGACGTGTTCTTCACGAAGCATGTTGTCTCTTGTTCTGTAGGTGACTACAGTAGATTTTGTGATTATTTTTCATAGACCTAGAAGTAAATTTTGAAAGTCTTTTAATTTACATCCTCTGTCTTTGCTTTTTTTAAAACATGACACCAAACTGGCCCTTTTACAATCTTCACATTCTCTTATGTCAAGTCTTGACTGCACTGTGATTGCAGGCAACTCATTTAATATAGTCATTTCTGTTGATTGATTTATTATATTGGAGAATGAAAGTTTTCAGGGCCAGCCGATGTGAATGTTTTAGGTCAATCACTTTGTGCTGAATTTTCTGTTTTTTCTTAATTCCTTGCCCTCATGTCTACTGTTGGGCTTTCTCTTTATTTATTCTTTTAATTGTTGGAGGTCAAGTTAGTAGGAGCTTTCTTTCATACAGTTTATCAGCTATTATCTGCTTTCCTGTCTCTTTAATAAAGGGACATGTTTCTTTGTCTTTCTGTTCATACAGTTTTTTTCATATTTTTTCCCTTGTAGATATTTCAGATGTCAGGATAGTAGAAGGTGTGCTGGTGAAGAATTAAGGATCTGGGTCCTAGATTCAGTTCTTTCACTGGCTGTGCAACCTTAGGCAAGTCATTTCAGCTCTCCTAGCTTCTGTTTCCTCATCTTTAAAATAAAGAAATTATTATTTCCGGCCGGGCGCGGTGGCTCAAGCCTGTAATCCCAGCACTTTGGGAGGCCGAGACGGGCGGATCACGAGGTCAGGCGATCGAGACCATCCTGGCTAACACGGTGAAACCCCGTCTCTACTAAAAATACAAAAAACTAGCTGGGCGAGGTGGCGGGCGCCTGTAGTCCCAGCTGCTCGGGAGGCTGAGGCAGGAGAATGGCGTGAACCCGGGAGGCGGAGCTTGCAGTGAGCTGAGATCCGGCCACTGCACTCCAGTCCGGGCGACAGAGCGAGACACCGCCTCAAAAAAAAAAAAAAAAAAAAAAAAAAAAAAAAAAAGAAATTATTATTTCCTATCCTGACCTACATTTCTCTATTCTATTCATGTTCTTGTATTTCTAAATTTACACCTCCCATTTTCACTATTTCTTTGTGCTTCTCAATTTGTCTTCCTACTCCTACTAGTTTTTTCATATGGCTTATCATTAGAATCTATTTGCTTTTATTAGAAAGTGTTAGGAAATGTTTCACGCAGGGCACAGTGGCTCACGCCTATCATCCCAGCACTTTGGGAGGCTGAGGCGGGCAGATTACCTGAGCTCAGGAGTTCAAGACCAGCCTGGCTAGCATGGCGAAACCGTGTCTCTACTACAAATACAAAAAAATTAGCCGGGCATGGTGGCACATGCCTGTTACTCAAGAGCTACTCAGGAGGCTGAGGCACGAGAATCGCTTGAACCCAGGAGGCGGAGGTTGCAGTAAGCCAAGATCACACCACTGCACTCCACCCTGGGGACAGAGTGAGACTCCATCTCCCCCCCAAAAAAAAAAAAAAAGTTTGAGAATTCTGAACTTTCCAGATTTTAGAAAGCTATATGGTATCTGTGTCTTATAACACCAAAATCAAGACACATTAATATTTCTGCAGCAGAGTGTGTGACTGTTCACATTAAATGGGATATGTTAAGACTATAAATGGCTTCGTATCCTTTCAGGTTAGATTTGCCTCCATCAATTAATTTTGGCCCCAAGCTTTAAAGAAAGCAATAACTTTGTTTTCAGAATTGTTTTGATTTTGGAATTGTGTGTTATGGGCCAGTCATATTTTTCTACTGCTCTTGGATCTCTTCTGTCTTCTCATATTACTCTTATGATTTAAGTTTCACACCTTATTGAAAAATTGGAGTTCTAATAATTTACTTTTCTGGTTTCTTCATTTTTCCTTGGGATGTAGAACCAGATTTTGATTGCTTTCATCCATTGCCTTTAGATCCCCTCCTAACTTCTCCATATTTGTAAGAATCAAGACCATACTGCCTTCCTAAGAAATTCTGGAATCCTTTAGACCAGCCAGTTATTCTTTGTGCTGTCTCCTAGGGGACCCCAGTGCAGTTCAAGCCTGCCTCAGTTCCAAGGCACTCTACCAGCCTTCATTCAGTTTGCAATTTGCAGACCACTGTTTTTTGCCTCAACTTTGCTGCTATATTCAGATAATGCCACAAGATGGTGCCCAAATAGCAGTGAATTTCTTTTTCTTATATTTCCAAGTGCCAGTCAGCTTCATAACCAACTTCTTTGCCCTTAAAGTATAGTCAGATATAGTGTAGGAATGTTGTAAAGGATTCTGCTGATGAGGAAAGATACATCAGAATAGCAAGTGTTTATTCTAAATTCATCTCGATTTCTGTAATCTCCCTGATTCATGACTTGCTGAATCTTATACAGGCATTATCAATTTGGAACAATAAGAAGGAAGCATTTAGGCTTACCATCTATCATGTAGGCTTATCACCATTTTATGGTTTCAAGATAAATGACTAGCCATGCAATTGGAACTGGTATTGTGGCACCTAAAGGAGTGCTTGAGTCACCAGACTGTTGTATGGTCCGTATTTTCTCAGACCTTGGTGAAAGTGTTAAATGGAGAACCAAGCTTCCATATTAAAAATTGAAGATAGATTATCCAGATTTGTATATTTTTTGTTTTTAGAAATAGTTTTAGTTTTCCATATTGTAATTGTATATTTCAGAAGATTTCTGGCTCCTGGAAGTGCTCTGAAAATACTGAAATTTGGTTTGCCTCTGAAATATTTTTTCAATAAAGTTGTAGAAGGGAGATATGAGTAAAGCCCAGGGGCTACCATTTCCATTTAAGCAACAAAATAGAATATCAATACATATCCTTGATATCTATTGAAATATTTATAAAGATCAGTAAGCTGGGAATAATGGGCAATTGTGTTGAAGCACTAAACATAGTTGAAAAGTAGAATTTAAATATGTTTTAGCAAGACTAGAATCTGAGTCCTACTAGATTCTGACTTATTCCATATACTTCTATTAGCCTCAGATATTTTTTATTATATAGTAATAAATGTAATGACTTATAGTAGTATCATTTTCACTTACAAAGCACTTAGGAAGTTAAAGGAATTAACTCTTGGAATCAGGTAAGAGAGACCAAGATATCCACTTGTCTCATGATGAAAGTTTGCCTTGTAATTTGGATTAAGGGAAAGTCATTGATTATATGAAGTAGACAACCATGGTTAACACTGCTCTTATTTACAGAGAGAAAGCGGTTGGAAGCCAAGCAACGGGAAGACATCTGGGAAGGCAGAGACCAGTCCGCAGTTTGAACATCACTCAATGAAAGGGATAATTCCATGAATCAGAAAATGTTTCCATAGTCTTCAGATAAGAGGATCCTTCCAGAGCTCTGTGTACATGCAGATGTGCATGTTAAAGAGATAAAGTGATCGAGACAAGGACTGACTGGGTATAGAAGGAAGACAGACTTCTGTCTTCACTCCTAAATGCAGTTCTTTGGAATCACCCTACTATGGTGGGCATAGTAGGGAGCCATCAACTAGGAAGAAACGTGGGAGATGTGAATTCCAGGAGTCCCCTGTACAGGGCAAGTCATGTTAGCGTGGGTCACACTTCCAAGATATTTAAAGCAAATACAAAAGAGAGCAGAGGATTCAAACCGCAAGAATGGGAGATTTAGGCCCTGCAAAGGCAGAGCATTCCTTAGTACCTCACAAAACAGAATAATACTGGAGGCAGAGTAGGGGGTGGATAGAGAGTGGTTAGTACAAAGAGACAGAACAGTGTCTGGTTTACTTGGCCTACAAAGAATCTACACTGCTGGTTCCAGAACTCCAAAGTTGGTGAACTACAGGAGATGTGGGTAGTTAGACTCCAAAGTGTGTACTGAGCTCAGTGCCTGGGACCATTCCAGCTATACTGCAGCCAGGGGGGATGCCAGCTTCATTCCTCAGAGTAAACCAACCTTGGGAGCTGTGTGCCAGTTCCAGTGTAAGCAGTAATACCATGTTGTAAGAGCAGACATTAAAGCCCATTTTATGACATATCACTGTGGCGTTTGTTGGGTTTTGTCATTCCAACAAGAAATAGGAGAGGAGCTTTCTTCTTATCCTCATGCCTATAGTGCTGTGCATAGGTTAAATGGATCTGTTGTTTTTCTTGAATCCCAGTGAGTAGAGAATTGATCATCTCTCTGCCTCAGTATACTACAAAAGTGATTATCCTGGGACTGGTATCTGGTAGCTCCTCTCCTCTTCATATCTTCCTTGTGCACCCTCATTCCAACCTTTTTCTTGCCTTCTGCCATCTTTGCAACTCTGATACCCTGAAGAAGACATGTGGCACACCAGCGTGTTCTTGATATGATCTTCTCAACCTTTGCCAGAGGGACTTGGCAAGCAGCACCAGACCATCCGTTACGATGACGAGCAGCCAGGATAAAATAAACACCTCTGGGCACTGAGAGATTTCCTAAAGGATGTGGACAAGTCAAAGCCATCAACTCAGGCTTTATCCATCTCATATCTGCATTCTCAGTGTTTTTGGAAAGTAGTTCTGTGCTGAAGAAATGGTAGCACTAGACCTTAAGGTGCCGAGGTGGCAAGAAATAGTGGCTCATTGTGCTTTCAGCTAGGGCAATAGCCTCATGTTTTAATGATTTAGTGCCCATGACAATGATGGATTATTAGCATTATCTAGAACATGGTAGAGTAGGGCTCTATTCAGATGTTTCTCAAATGACACTGGCCTTGGATCTTGATCCTTACCCAACTATGCCTGCTGCTATTGAGATATTATAGCCTTCTCCCCTTTCCTCAGCATTGTTTTCCTCATTCGTGGTCGGTTCTACTAGTGTCCTTTGTTCATGTTCAGTGACTCCATTCCAAATTTAGGGATGAAATAAGTTGTTCTCTTGACCCTCTCCACTAATACTTTGTCCAAGTGCCCCTCTCTTTGGCTTTTAGCAACAAGACTTCTGCTCTTTGTCTTTATGGAACAGACTTCTCTAAGATAGTTCTGTTTGAACAGTACAGCTCCATTTGAAAGAAAATGCAGGGAATTGTAGCCTGACTTCATACTGAATGGTATACCTCTGAGTTATACCTTTGCTCTGTTTTGGTTCTTCCAGGCCAAGAGTGACCTTGGGCAGTACAAAAGAGATGACTACTCCTGTCACTTGTCTGTGAGGATGCCTCTTTCTGGCTACACTTTAGCTTTTAAAGGCATTGTTAGTGGTAACATATAGCCCCATGTTGATTTCCCAGTTTTCTTGTAATCTTCGTAATTTCAGTAACTTACTTTGGTTCTCATTCTAATGCTGTATGCTAGTAGTCTATCCTGTTTTTCAGCCAATAGTCAGCCACCTCTAACTTTCAGATTTATCCTTATAACCAGACCCAGAGAAAGGATTTTTTTTTTTCACCTACACTCGAAAATTATGGAGTGTTGCTGCTTCTACCATTAGTAGAGAATGTGCTTTTTAGTTACATTATTCAAGCAGTTGGGATTGATGTACACTAGCTGGAGGTAAGAGCTCCTGCTATGACCCAGCACAGACTATATTGAGCTTTTCCAGATGGGAAATAAATCCTTGGGCACATCCAAGCCATGCTTTCTCAAGATGAGTTAGCTGAAGAGCACCCTGTAGCTGCCACTGGCGCCCTTGTTAGATACTCAGGAAGATAGCTAATGTACTCTGCTGTGCATATGTAAAGTACATTTCCCATGAGTTCTGATATGCTCTCCATAGACTGACATTCTTAGCACCTTAGTGTCTCTGAGGCTAAAGTATGCTGAGGTGAAAGTCTTCTGACATTTTTGGTTCTGCCTGGAATTTGGTGGTTAGTATTCTGTTAACATTCCTCATCTAGTTATAAGTCATGCCAGCCACCAGTCTTCCCATGTCCTTCCCTTTCAGCTCAGAGTTGTAACAGCACAACCCTTGTATGGCCTTTTCCAAGAATTAGAACTGACTGCACCTATCAAACGTGTGATGTGGCAGCAAGGCTGAGACCAGAGCCGGTGGCTGGCTGCCTGGCCTGCTTTTTTGGGCCCTCTTAGAAACTGGATCCAGCAAGCAGCTGTGGGTAACCACCCTGCCTGAATCCAGTCATCAGTCACCACATGCTCCCCTGCTAGCTGCACATTCTTTCACAGACCATTAGCTGCATGTGTGAGCATAATGTTGTTACTGTTCGGGGGATGTTTGCTGGATCCAACAGGAAATCAGTCCTTCCCTTGTTTACCTAAACTGCCATGCCAAAATATAATGCTCCCTCTGCCTAATGAAGGAGACGAGGGAGTTGAGGAGAGGTAAGGTCGGGGAGAAGGAAGAAAGCACTTCTTTGTATTCACAGAGGGTTCCCCTTTTTACTCCCTAAGGAGGGGGTAGCTCTTGTGATGTGGTGGCTCTTGTGATGTGGTGGGGGTAGTGCTGTTGTAAATCTGCTCCATCTGCTACCATTTATTTTGGCTTTGCAGCCTTGATTATAAAAGTTTACAATCCTCAGACTTTACCTTCTTGTCCCTATCCTTCACCCCTTAACCTTTCTAACCCGTGTTTCAGCTCTGAGCCTGGGGAGGCTGACTGGGTAGCAGTCTTATGTCTGATTGGAGAAATGTAGATGGGCAGTCACGAGAAGCATGTGTGCTCTGTGCATCCCAGGCCCTGGCTCTGTGGGAGGGAAAAGGGTAGGACTGTGGTTTTGGGGCGTGTACATAATCACAGCTGGTCTGGTCTTTGTAGCAGTCCATAATGAGCAACCTTTTTTGGCATTAGGGTGTCAGTCCTGTAAGGATCATCACTAAAGTTTGTCTCAGTGGAGAAAAGATCAAGAATCATGTCAAGAAGACCATGGGGTTTTATTCTACTTGAGCGAGAGCAAATCACAGCCCCATCAAGCAGGAATGGTGGCCTTTCCCAGGTTCCATCCTTAACTACACTGACTGTTCCCCCTTCTGATTTCTCCATGGTCTTCTGTCTCTCACTCTGCCAGACTTGTTTTCATATCTCCATAGAGATGAGTAGCTTGTTTGATGTTCTTTCCATGGCAAAAATTTATTCAATGCAAAGTTCACTTCAGACGCTTGGTTGGGACTTGAAGCTTAGACCAATCCTGAGATGCGTGGTGATCCTGAGAGAGATCAGACTGCCTGCCAGGTAAATCGTCCATATTTTTTCCTTGGCAGAGGCCCTGACAGGGCCTGGGATCCATGTTACCTCAGCAGTCTTTCTGCTTGGCCTACTCTTGCTGCTCTGTAGGAAGGCCCTGTCTGGCCATTTCTGTGAAACTTGCCCCTTCTCAAGCACTCAGTAACTGTTGGTGTTGGCCCATCAGGCAATAAGGGGATGCCCGAGGTCTGTGCTTCCAAGGATAATAGAAACACCCATGTGTGTGGTAGGATAAAGGTAAGGACACTAAAGAACAGAGTGTGAGAGGTGACTTGTAAATAATAACAGATGAAGAAAGTATTGGATCCACCAGCTTCTCTGCCAGTTGTGATTTTGATACAAGTTGTGTTGCTTTGAGCTCCTAGCAGAGAGCTAACACTACCTGCTGTGTGTTTTGGTACTCTGTCCTATACTCCTCCAAGACATTTGCAAAGCACCACTTAGATGGGGGACTGGGCCATAGTCCATCCCTAAAGAACTGAAAGCTCCTGAACCCCGCATCTCTGTGGCAAGATTCAGGGATGACTGGGTTTCCTTATAGAAGAGGAGCTCAGCTGAGCAAAGCCTGGAAGTCATATTCCAGCCCTTAGTGGGTAGGCCCAGTGCCATCCTGAAGAAGCAGTACCATCTGGATTGGTGATCTTGCCATCAAAAGGCTTCCTGAGCAGGTTCTTGGTGCCCCTTGGCACTGGCCCTTTTCCTCTGAGTTGGGACTCTGAAGGGCATGGCTCCAGTAAGCTGAGGTATCTGGTGTATTGGCAGCAGCTAGGAGTGTGCAGTGAGGGCTTCAGATGAGGTTGTTCCTGAGACGCTGTTCTTGCTCCAGGGAGAGTTCTGCATTGGCTGGGTATGAATTCCCTGTGGGCCAAAGGAAAACAGGTAAGCAGCCAACCTTACCACAGTCTCATCCCTTCCCTGACAACTTACATAGATCCACTCTGCCCAGCTCATCCTTTATATCAAGTCAGTCATGGCATGGGCACAGACACCAGTCATTCTATAGAAATAGGGCTGGGACAGTTGTGTGGTTTCAGGAACATCAGGAAGAACAGGCTATTGATTGGAAAGGGCTGTGCTAGTTATTCTTTGCCTCCCTCCCCAGGTTCATTCTCTGCCCTTTTTTTCTCTGTGCCCTAGGAAGCTGACCCCTAGCGATTACATCACTCTGGTTCCTTTGTCTTCTTTTTTTTTGTTTGAGTTGGGTCAATGGAAAGCAACAGCAGAAGGTCAGAGGGTGGATGGAGAGAGGCCAAATATTCTTTCCCCTACTTTGGCCCTGTGGTTCTGGCAGTGATGGTCTATGACTCCTGCTCCAGCTAGGTTCACCCTCCTTCATAACTCTGGCTTGCACCTGGCTGCAAAACAGCCCTTGCCCCTCTTCAAGCCTAAAGCAGATAACAGTTTTCTACTTTATTTATGCTTGATGTCTCAGCACCCCTTGTTTCGTTATAAATAGTCCTTTAATTAAATAACCTCAGACTCTCACCTGAGTGTGCCTTCTCTTTTCTGCAGGGACCCTGTTGGGTCCTAAACACTGGCAAGATGACCTGTAGGACTGCATTATTTTTCTTGTCCTTGTCACTGCCTGGGAACCCTTGCAGCCTGATTCCAGCATTATGGAGGATCTGCTGTCTCCGTGTGTGTAGACTTGGATTCTAGTTCCTGGTTCCTTTCAATATCCCTGTTTCATTTAAGTGGCAGCATAATCTACTCAGCCACACAAATTCAAAACCTTAGACTGTTCTTCCTTTTCTCATTTTCGTCCATCTGTTGCCACGGTTATTTTTTGAAAACCTAAATGATCTTTTGCCTCCTTGACTGAAATTTGTCAATAGTTCCCAGAAGCCCACAGGATAAAATCCATTATCTTAGAACTATCACAACCCTCCCTGCAAAAAGCTCTAGTACTTAGTAGGTTTGAAGTATACAGCCTCATTTTACAAAACAGAAAACTCAGGTCGTGATTTCCTCACTGTCTTCCAGCTAGAAAGTGGTGGGACTGGATTCGGGAACCAGTGACACCTTCGGAAGCCCAGTCCTGTGCTCTTTCTTTACTCCTCCCATCTTTGACTTTGGCCCCTCCTTCAAAACTCAGCTCAAATACTACTTCTGTGAAGCTTGTGCTAGCCCCCATCCGGTTGCTTTCTGTCTGTGCTTGCTCAGCATTCAGTCCACACATTAGTAGTACTGGGGCTATTTGCATGTGTGCATACCCCATCTGACACTTACATTCCCAGTGTCTGGGGCACAGCGTTCAACACAACAGTGAGCCTTAATAAATGTTTGTTGACTGAATGAACAACTCTGCCCATCCCACCGCACATATGCAAGTATGGGTGTGAATGCACATCCCATAGCAAATATAGGCATTTTTAACCCTTGAAGATAGAGGGAGTCTTTACTGACAGGTAGAACAGCCCTTCTTCTCTGACCCCACTGGATGATGATGCTTCCTTTGATGCTACCAATCCTGTGAGTGGCCCTGTTTTCCATGGTCCCCTTCTTGCAAGCAGTGATCACAGCTGGAGACAGCAACACAGAGCAAGAGGACTTCTACTTTTACCTGTGAGGACCCTAACCCTAACTTCTACATGAAAGAGAAAGGAAAAATAATGGACTTGAAAATACTGACATGGCTTGAGGTGACAGGAAAGATTCTAGGACAGATTGGAAACTGAGTTTACAATCGAACAGCCTTAAGTGCACACAGGGATGTAGAAGATGTAGTTATTGGGTGAAGCCAATGGTCTGACCAATTCTAGAAGTCTGCCTTGTAAGATGTCAAAGGAAATGCATCTCTCTTCCATCCGTAGCCTTTTACAAACCACACACATACAAGTCACACACTGGAGTGTGGGAGCAGAGAGTAGTACATTTACAGTCTTCCAGCTCCCTGAGCCTATACATGACTGGTTCCGCAGTGGCTCGGAGTTACCTGTGTGGCAGTTGTGCAGCCAGACCCGATGCCCATCATACTTGCAGCGGCACTGCATCATATTGTTGGAGAAATCTGACTCTGCCACCTCATAGTGGGGGTTCACAATCACCTGGAGTGAAAGAGGGGACAACTGAAAATGGATGGTTTGGTTTCTGAATGAGTTGACTCTGGCTGTGATAATCCCTTACATGTGTTTCTATTTGCTTCATTAATTCTTAAAATTACCCAGGCGGTAGGCACTGATGTTCCCATTTTACAGATAGGGACTGAGAAGTTCCAACTGAGAAGCTGATTTATCCAGTGTTCACTGAATCAGGACTCAAACCCAGGTTCGCTGGATCCAGCTTGAGTGTTACTTCCCTAATAGGACAGCTCCTTTTAGTGACAGGCCTGTGGGAAACCCTATATGGGAAATTCTCTCCCTTCATTTGCCCTCAGGGAAAGTTTTAGAACATCTGGAGGAAATTGGGCTCTGTGGGGAATCCCCCAGCCACCTTACCTGGAAGATATAGTTCCCAGGGCCCACGTCTGTGATATCCACCCATTGGCAATCAATGTCATGCCGGTAGGTGTCCCAGCAGCCTACAGTCACTCCCTGTTCCCCAAAGTTGGCACACGCGTAGCGCCGCTGCAGTCCTGTAAGGAAGGGGACAGCTTTTGAGACAGGAGCAAGCACTCTGCTAGGTCTTTTATTTGCTTTACCAGTTCAGTGTCATCATGCCTAGTTCACAGATTAAAGGACTGTCAGAGCTAGAATCCTGCTATGAATCCAGCACCATAACAAACCACATTTGTGACAAAGGTATGATTCATTTGATTCGTTTGACTGCTCCAGTGCAAATCCCTGTTGATTCCAACCCTCCTGTGCTAATTTATTTGTGCATCTGCCTATCCATCCTTCCAACCCTCTAAAGATCCAGTGTTTACCATGTAGTTCCTAAGGGTTAGGGGCTGCGGGTATACAGACAGGAAGCAGACAATGCTTGCCCTCCGCGAGCTCAGCAGAGATAGGACAGGTCTGCAACTCTTTTCCAAGACAGAAAGTGCTGAGTGTTTTAAAAGAAGAACAATGTGCGTGGGGAATTCAGAGGAAGTAAAAACCTCCTGTGTAAGATTTCAGAAGGTAAGAAATTGCCTTGATTGCTAACTTTTCAAGCCAGGGTCTCCAGGTGCCTTGGGCTGCTGAACAGAGCGGAGAGAAGCCTGATCCCAAAGGGGCTGAAGAACATAACAAGAGGAGATGCTGGTAGGTGCTGACAGGAAACCACATACCTGTGGGGCAGTTTGTGTCCTCCAGACAGAAGCTGGCCTTGTGCCCCTCAGCCACCTTGGAGCCATTGAGGGTGAGGAGGTCATAGTGGGTGAAGACTTCAATGCTGTGGTAATGCCTGCAGAAGGGATAGAGCTGTCAGTGCAGCAGCAACAGGAGAGAGGGGCCTCTCTGGAGGGGCTGGTAGGGAAGACAGGCACCAGGCCCCATCATGACCCGAGAGCAAAGTTATAATAGTAGGCAGTGCCCTTCTCCCTCCCAAACCCAAGATTAGTATGACACAGAGCCTACTTTGCTGGCATCCCTGCCAGGCAGCAAGCACAGCTGTCCCCATCACCTAGGGTCTCAACCCAGGCAAGAGGTAGAAGCCCTGCCCTGGTCACCTCTAGGAGGCTGGTGCCTGACAGCAAGGCCTGAACTGGGGGGATAGGTGGGGCACCAGGTCTCTGAGCAGCCTAGGAGCTGAGCTGCTGGGAAGAGGATCCCTGTCAGCCTGGGACCAAATTGCTACCATTGTTTCCAATCCAGTTATAATGACAGCTCTGTTCATGCTACAGGGAAAGGTGCTTATTATCTCAGGCGAGACCAAGTCCCAAAGTCATTGCCCATTCCTCTCCAGTTTCTCCACCCATGACTGTGTTCTGAAGAAACAAAAATGCTGCCTTTGTCAGAGGCATTGTCTCTCCCTCTCTCTGGTCTGGAAGCTCCTGATAGGAAAGAATGCTCATTGTCCCTTTTTTAGTGCCAGTCTGTTCATGCTGTTCTTTGAGGGCCTTGCCTTGCTGCTGAAGGAACCAGCGAGCTTTTCCTGCAGAGCCAGCACCCTGGATGGGATGTCTATTTTGGGCCTCCAGGTTCCTGGGAGTCCCCACTTTACCTGGCTTCTGAAGACAAGGCCTGTGATCCAACATAGGAAAAGTGTCAAATACCATTCTAACAGAACAAATCTGCTGGTGGTGACGCCTCTGTGGGATGTTGCTGTGGGGCACCACTGACATAGTGAAGGTGAGAGCGATGGAGGGGCAGGTGGATGCCGCTGTCCTCACTGCCTCCTGCAGGCAAGGCCAGCAAGGAGAGCGCACACCCCTCCCTGGAAAGCTTGCCTGTGGCCAGGGAAGGACCAAACTGCTCCCTGGACCCTGCTTTTTGTTCCTAACCCTCTAGTGCCAAGGCATGGGCAGGCTCTAACCTGTGGCACTGGTGCCAAACCCAGCTATCGCGTCCAGTCTTCGGACGAAAGTCTGTCCGGCCCAGGTTGTAGATCTGTGTGGAGAAGCGCAGTAGGCGCCGGTATCCATAGGGCCAGTCCATGTGATCCGCAGACTTGGAGAGGCAGTTCTCCTCGTGGGCACAATACAGCTGGCTGAGCGGGCGGTCCTCCAGGTAGGCTGTCTCCTGCACTAGCTGGGCGTTCATCACCAGGTCTGGTGCACCTGGGGCAGCAGAGGTCATGGCAGTGACTTAGAGGGTGGACAGGCAGCCAGTCTTAGTCTCCAGCACAGAGGGCAGGCTTGCCCCTGGATTAAACCCTCTGGGAGGACCCCAGAAAGAAAGAGCAGTTTTAAGTGTCAGGAGATGGTGAGTTCTAATAACAGTTAAAGGAAGGCTATCACCTTAACCTGGGAGGCAGCTACAGTGTCATGGTTAAGCTTGCTGGGTTTGGAGCCAGGCCACCTGGGTTCGTTCTTGGCTTTCTGACTGTATAATTTACCAGCTGTGTAACTGCTTAACCATTTTGTCTCTCATTTTCATCATCTGTAAGATGAAGATAATAGTGATATTAATGTGATGACACCTGTAACATGTCTGACCCACAGTAAACGTGGTTGAAGTAAGCTAGTATTTCTTTTGTAAAATGCTTTTAAGTCTGTAAAGTGCCTTTATATAGCTTAGTTCATATAATCCTCTCAGAAAGCTCTGCTGATACCTAACTTGGACACTTTGCCTGTACTGTCACTAAAAATCATTATCACTAAAGTAGTCCTGGGCGGAAGTGAGGCCCTGCCACACCGCTGACCACAGCGTGCATGCCACCTGGGCAGGCCGGCCGCAGCTTGCCCCAGGCTGGAGCCATCTGCTCCTGGCAGTTGGCCATGTGGGGCCCTGTGGTATATATTGGAGAGAGCCAGGAAGTGCCCACTGACAAAGAGTTCCTTAGGGAAAGAAGGCGAGCTTTCAGAAAGAATGAGAAGAGAAAAAGGAAAGAAAGCAATGTGAAAAGCCAGGGAGGAAAAGCAGGTGGTTACAGAGGCTGCAGGTTGGCTGGCTGTGCCCAGCTGTCATGAAGCATCCATCAAATGTGTTCAAGAAGAGAGCTGCCACTGTAGGCAGTGGAGCAGGGAGGGGTTCGAGGTTCCCAGGAAGGGGAGTCGAGTGGGGAGCAGGCTCCCCATGTGCTGGGAGGCCTTGGTGATGAGGAGACCCACTCTGATGCCCCATCCCTGCAGGGGAGGGTCTGATGGATGGGCCCAGGGTTCTCACCAGGGTTCCCTGGACAGAAAGGAAGCCAAGAGCTCACTGACAAAGGTTAAGGATGTCTTGGTGTTGAAATTTGGCCAAGAAGAAGGTCAAGTGGCCACTTGGGTTGATGCTATCTGTAGCCTTTGGACTGGGTATAGTCCATCTTGGCACTGACCTGGTTGGGAGATGTCAAGAGTTGCTGCTGCCGTAAGAATCTGGGTTTGTGGGGCAGAGCAGTGCCACAGATGGCCTTGTCCCAAAACCTTTTGGGTAAATCCCACAGCTCAGGAAGAGAACACACAGCTGGGCCTTGGCCCCGGGTGTGCTCATATTTATATGTCCTCTACGACAGCTTTCAAACTGCTTTTCTGACTACAAACCACAGTAAGAAATACATTTTATGCTGTAACCCAGTACACACATAGTTCCAAGGAAAAACTGCCCTTGCTGTTTTCTGTCCTGTTCCGTTGTTTGAAACTGTTGTTCATAACCCAAAGTTGAAAACGGCCGTTCTGTGTCCTTGTGCTTTCTCATGTTCTCAGTGTTCTTTCTCACAGTAACTCCGTGAGGGGGCAGGGTATGGATCCTGATGGGACGGGTGATTTGGCCACACAGCTGGGAAATGGCAGAGCTGGTACATTCATTCCCCCATGCTGCTGGTCGTAGGCCTGGGACCAGCATGCAGGGCCTTCCCTGAGGAGGAGCACAGGCCTACCTGTCCCCAGCCCTGTGAGCCCTCCGTCACTCACTGTCCATGCAGGAGACTCCAGCCAGGAAGCGCCCGCCGCCATGGGAGCAGTGCACCGGCCCGTGCCTCTGGCACTGCTGCAGGGCCAGCTCTGTGCCTGAGCAGCGCACCCCGCTCATCACCACCTCTTGGGCCCTCGGCATCCCTGACCAGTACCAGGTTTCCTAAGAAAACAGCCAGTGTCACCCAATCAGCGTGACTTGGAGTCACCTCCTGACTCCCATCTGAGGTGTGGCCCCAGTCATACCACCCCCACCAGGTTGTGTCCAGCCTGGGCCCGAAATCTTTAGTGATGAGAACCCATATTCCCTGGGGCAGTCCATGACACATTTGGACCCTTGTGATGTTAGAAATCCCTTCCATGTATGGAAGTAAAAATCCACCCACCGTGGCTTCCACTACTAGCCCTACACGCCTCCCTCTTCCAGACAGCAGAGGAGGGTCCTGTTCCCCATCCTTCTGCCCAGGGGCTGTGCTCCCATTTCCCCAGCTGCTTCTCAAGCGGCCCAGATCGTCATTTGTGCTCAGGGTTGCCCAGTCGGCATTGTGCGGCAGCCCAGTGTGGGTGCAGGTGCAGAGGTTTCTCTTGCAGTCACACCTAAGTCCTCTTGATTTTATTTTTTGATGTATTTTAGATCTATCCACTTATTTCCCCTGGACTGCCTGGTCCAGTCCAGCCTCATTTCTCACCTGGGCTACTACAGTAGCCTCCTGAGTGTGTTTCCTTGCATTCATGTTAGTCTCCACCCAACTGTTTTCCAAACAGCAAAGGAAGAAATCTTTTAAACGTGTGGATTGCAAGTTTTGAGTGATCTTGCCACTGCCTCCTCTGCCCTCATGCTTGACAGCACTCTCTCCAGAGCCACTCTACAACCCCTGGCCCTGATTTCCTCAGCCGAATCAAGCTTTCTCTGGCCACAGGGCTTTTACATAAGCTGTTCATTCCTCCTCCACCTCGTCTGACTAACTTCTATTCATCTTTCCTGCAGACACAACTGTGTCCCTCATTGACCATTTCATTAAGGACTATGTCTTCTTGTTTACCACACTGTTCCCAACACTCGGCATCATGTCAGCTCATAGTTTCACTCAGTAATGAATTGCCAAATGGGTAAAGAGGCAGCAGCTTTAGCACAGGAAGTTTTGGGCCTCAGTCCAGGAGGGTGAGAGGTCATGCGGAAGAAACAACACAGGGACCTACCTTGTGGGCATGGATGGCAAAACCCAGGCCGAGCTGTCGGCAGGCCACCATGGCTTCGGTGAGCCCCCAGTTTTCACTGCACACACTCCCCCAGCGTGGGACCCCGTTCACCTCCACCTGCACCTCCAACAGCCCCTCCTCAGGGATGCGCCCACCAGCCAAGCGCACCTGCAATGGTGAGGGGTGTGTGAGGAGTAGGGTAGCCTTGCAGGGAAGAGCTCAGGGCTGTGAGCCTGGAGGGCTGCTCAGACCAACTCACTGTGTCGCCCTAGACAAGATAGTCCCCTTCTCTGCCTTGGTCTCCTCTGTAAGGTAAGGACAGTGTAGCAGGTAGTCTCTAATGTCCCTGCCTACTAGAGAAATCTGACTCAAAGTGCCTGGACCAGGGGCTCTTCTTCCTGCTCTGGCACTTGCCCTCCACCATTAATGACAACTGGCAATTTGCAAAGGGCTTTCATGCCCCTCGCCTCATTCACAGTGACCCCCCGAGAGTGTGAACCCCGTTTTACAGTGGCACCAGCGACTTGCTCACAGTCCACATTAGCACTGACACTGCCCTGAGCATCCCACACAGACTCCCTTGTGCCGACAGCCCCGTGGCTGTCTTCCCAGGCACCTTCTTTCTCAGCTTCATGGGGGGCCCGAGACAGGTGTGGGAGAGCACATCCATCTGCAGAGTCCCTGTGACCTCTGACATTTCGGAGGGGCTGCAGCCAGGCCGGCTGTAAGGGAAGGCAGACTGGTGCCCAAAGCAGAAGTGCTAGCCGCTTCTCCTGGACCTCTCCCCGCTAGCTTGATGTGGTGTCCTGGGGGCTCCCCAGGGTTTCCTGGCCCCCAGCCTGAGGCCATGCTCAGACCCAAACTCACCTGATTCTGAAAGCCCATGTTAGGGACATTGCACCTGACAGCAGCATCATTCTCATGTTGACAACCATTCTGGGACCCTTTTAGGGCAGGGCAGTCGCTGAGGGTCCGCTCATACCCCCTGCAGCGCACCTCACTCAGGTGGATGGGCCCTAGCCCTAGACAGGGAGAGAGGTGCTGTGTGCGAGGCTCCATCTCCGTAACCCCGCACTTGTGGCTTCCCCTTCACAGAGGGGGAGAATTTTCTGTCCTGGCCCCGTCACCCCAGGGCCTTCAAGACATGGACCAGTGGCATACCCAGGCCTTCTCACCCCTCCCCAGGCCACCTCACTCACCTTGGCCCAGCCGGGCCCCAAAGAGGGCCTCCCGAGCAGAGCCAAAGCCCAGCTGACGACACACGACACTGGCAGAGATGAGGTTCCACCTGTGGTCACAGACCGTGCCCCACTGGCGGTTCACGAGCACTTCCACCCGGCCCTCGCCCACCTGGGCCCCGGAGCGCAGGCGCACCCTCAGCTCCTGCTGGGAGAAACCTGCTTCAGGGACGGCCGAGGAGGAGGCAGCCAGCAGGGGCTGAGCCACCACCGCAGAATCCCAAACGGGACTCCTTCAAGCTCCATGGCGGTGGCCAGAGCCAAGGGTGGGGAGTTCCAGTCCTGCCTCTGACTTCCTATAGCTGTCATCCTGGATAAGCTGTTTTTCTTGATCTCCATTTCTTCAATAACCAATCACCACCACAGCCTCATCAAAGATGTCGTCTCAAGTGTGGCGCTGAGGCATCTGTACCACCTCACGAGGCCACCCCAGTGTGGCGCTGAGGCGTCTCTACCGCCTCATGAGCACTGGCTGATCTCTTTATAACAAAGGAGCAGGCTCAGTACTGGCCCTCAGCGGAATGTAGTTAGGATTTAATTACTGTTTTTATGGTCACCTTCTATTCAAGGCGGGTGATGTCAGCTTTCCATTTATGGTAGGGCTATATATGATTCCCTTTAAATACATTCCAAGGTTCTACAGTTCTGTGATTCACTCTCCTCCTCCCAGTCTGGTTCCTCTCTCCTGCATGTCCTGGACCTCCCTGCACCCCTCACCAGGCAGGATCCCGCCCGTGCCTCCAAGCTGTGGTGTGGGTGCAGGGCCCCCAGGGCTCACCTCTGCCCGGGACCCTTTGCGTTGTGGCTTTGTCTTTGGTGGGCGGAAGCGAGGCCCTGCCACACAGCTGACCACAGCGTGCATGCCACCTGGGCAGGCTGGCTGCAGCTTGCCCTGGACTGGAGCCACCTGCACCTGGCAGTTGGCCATGTGGGGCTCTGTCCCCAGGCAGGTGACCTGGTGGATCCAAAATGAGTTCTTATTCGTCAGGCTCTTCAGCCTAGAAGACAAGGGAGATTGAGGGTGGAGGAAGGGCTGAGGGAAGAGCGTGAGGACTAAGGGAGGCCAAGGTAGAAAGGAGGGGATAGAGGCCCTTCATGCCACACCCGGTTGCTTCCTCCCCCAAGGGTGCTGCTCCTCACCTAGATTTAGGGTCCCTCATCTTCAGATCCCAGACTTTCCTGTTATGGGAGAAAACAGATAGGAGATGGAAGGGGTGTGGAAGTCCCACCCCCTGCCACCTGGTTCCTCATAGTTGTCCTTAAGTTTGCACAGGACTTTACATTTTGTAAACTTGTTCATAAATCTTATTTCAATGCTGAGTTTCACAGCAGCCCTGATGGGGTGGCCACCTCACAAATAACAATTTTACAAGGAAGGCAAGCAAGGTCCCTCAGCCAGGCCTAGAGTGGGGACAGGCGGATCAAGCTTGCCCTCTCCCAAGTCCAGAGGAAGGGGAGCATTTAGGGAGGGCCCAAGAGAAGGGACCCTCTGGGGACAGGTGGGAGGTGAAGGCCTTGCTGGTGGGGGCAGCCCCAGAGACACCCAGGCTATCATCAGGCCTGCCCTCCTCATGGGTGGCAGGCGAGTCAGCGAGACCTAGGTGTGCAATTACCAGGCAGGGGGAGTCGGGCTGCATCCCAGGATCCCCAAGGATGGAGCAGGGGCTGGCCACCACTCATGTTTCCTCAGGACAGTGGTCCTCTAAGTCAAAGACACAAGGACACTGCAACAAGGGCCTTCTAACCCTTTAGGGAAGCAGGATCAAACTGATTGGGGTGGATGAAGCAGATGACTCACATGTACTATGGGAGATTTCTCCCTTGATGAGAAACACAAGTCTTCCCTGACATGGATCTGGCAGAACCGTGACTGTGGCTGTCGTTTACTGGTTGATGGAATCAGCTGTGACAGTTCAGCCATGTTTCTGACAATATTTTTATGTCTCCTCTCTCCAGGCTCCCACCCCATGCCTCGCTTACACGCAACCCAGTCACAGTCTGGCTTGGACCACAGCTGAGGAAATTCATGAGGGAAGAGTTGGGATATTCACAGTGGAATTGAGGATGGAGGCCCAGAGGCCCTACCCAAAGCCCTAAAACCAGTCAATGGCTGAACTGAGGCCAGAACAGTTTGTCTAAACTCTACATGTGGGTGTCACTGAAAGTATCTGCAGGGAAGTCTAGGGTTTTAACCAGGGACACGCAGTTTTATGTTCGATTGTTTTCACGGGGCCGGGAGGGGGCGCACATTCTGTACCTAGTCAGTTCTGTTTACATAATTCAACAGTGCAGTGTTTACTTTCTGACTGTTTCTAGGTATTTCCCAGGATCCTGAAGGTCCTCCTCATTCACTTTCCTGTTTATTATTCTGAGGCACCCATGAAGCAGGAAATCCAGGCACATTCCTCAGTAGGGCCTGTTTTCTTTCCCCCAGTCCCAACACCTGCGGGATGTCCTGCCACAGACAACACCACTGCCACTCAGTCCTCACTGAACTCTGCGAGGTCCCACATGCCACACACATCACACACTCACCTGTGTGCACACTTACTTGCCCCTTACATGAGTCCACACTCAGGCTCATGCACACACCCTACATCGCACGCAGGCACATGCACACACACTCAGTCCCTGCCCCACAACCCTGCCTCCTGTGGGGCTTACACCAGCCGCGCTCCTACCTGTAGTAGTGGCTGTCGACAGGCACCTCGCTGGGGAAGCCCAGCATCCCGCACACCACCCTGCTGTTGTTCATGGTCCAGCCCTGGTCACACGCCTGCCGCCAGTGGCCCTCATACTTCACCTCCACGGCTCCCTCGGTCACTGGGCTATGCTGCTTGGCACTGGCAAGGATGGGCTTGAGCCGCACCTCCTCCAGCCGCCGGCCCTGCAGGGTGCACAGTCACCTGTGGGCCTCGGGACTCCCCGCTGCAGATCTTCATGCAGAAAGGCTGGGGCTTGGAGCTTGTAGAGACCATCCCACCCAGCCTCATCATTGAACAGGCCAGGAAACTGAGGCCCAGAGAGGGGGAGGCATTATCAAAGGCCACAGAGTAAGTTCAAGGCAGAACCTCAGCTTGTCTAAGCCCTTTCCCTCAGTTCCTTGAATTTGTCAAACTGGAGAGAACAAGGCAGATCTGGCCCTCCCTGGGATCAGGATGGGAGCCCTTGGAGTTTGGGAGGCTTTTGCTGGGCATGGAAGGGCCTTCTCCGTGCCACCCTGAGAGAGCTGAGGTGGGCATAGACCAGCCACTTGAGACCATAGCAGGATCCTTTGGCCCACAAGACCCCCAGCCCTAGCCCTGGGATGACTTAGACCAGTACAGAGTCCCTTCACAGCGTGTTTCAGTGACCAGCTGTCCCGAGGCTGGAGGCTGCCTGGCAGCAGAGCCCTGCCCTGCCCGCTCCTGTTTGGCTTGGGCTGTTTTTAGCTCAGGGTTGTTTGTGCTGAGAAGAGGCAGCAATTGTGGCCAGGCCTCGTGGATGAGGGAGCCCCTTACCCCACTGCTGTCTCCCTTATGGGAGCAGCTTCTGTGATTCCCAGTGGGGTCAGTTGTGGTCATCTGGCCTGCCTTGCCTCAGGCTGGGGCCCTCTATTTATGCACCTGCTGCAGGGCACACTCAGGAATCGGGGCCCATGGGATGATGCTCAGTGCAAACTGCACCCTTTCCCCTTGCTCCTGTAGGCCTACCTTCTGGGAGGCTCTCTGTCCTCTGACCCAGCCCTTGGCTCAGACCAGAGCCTGAACAGCCCCCTCACCTGGGGCCCAAGGGCATTGGAGACGGTTTCAGAAAGGTAGCCACGATGGCGCCTGGGGTGGCATATCACCCCTACGTCTTCAGAGTGACTGCAGTCACTGACACCCCAGCCATTAGACCCGCACTGGTCCAGGGAGCTCTCCGTGCCCACACAGCGCACATTGTCCAGCCAGATGGGTCCTGTGGAGTGGGGGTGATGCTCAAAGATGGCACAGAGAGGCAGGTCACAGGCTCTGCCTCCTGCATAGGACCCCATGCTTACCAAGTCACCTCTTCCAAACCCTGGGAGAAAGTGGCAGAGAGGAGGAAGTTTGGGTCTCCTGGGGAATTCGTATTTATAACCCTGCCTGCTACCTCCTTTGGGTACTGGGTCTTAGAAAATCTGTTTTTGGAAAATGCCAGGTAGCTCTAGGAATCAGACCTACCCGTTTGCCCATTTTTTCATTCAACATTCTCTAAGCACCCACTGTGTGCCAGTTGCTATGTTCGAGGAACTTGGAGTTTAGTGGTGGTGACGGCAGTGGCCTTATTACAGGAGAGAATAGGAGGGTGGGAGCAGGGGCTATGTGCAGCTGAGGCACTCAGGATATGCCTTGTGGAGGAGGTCATGTGAGCAAGGTATCAAAGGATGGGTGGGTATCAGTGAGTCCAACCCGAGAGAAGACTGTTACCATCTCCTTGCCATCCCACTGGGTGGCACCAGTCACTCACCCTCCCCTTGGCCATACTTGGCACTGTGGGCCCAGGTCAAGGCAGCTTCGAAGCCCAGCTGGCGGCAAGCCACTGTGGCCTCCTGGAGAGCAAAGTTGTCATCACACACGGTGCCCCACTGGCCCTGGTGCAGCACCTCCAGGCGGCCCTCCTCTGGCTTGCTCTCTGGGCCCACCAGCCGGAGCTTGGTGGTGCCCAGTGACTGTGGCCTGCTGGGAGCGGGCTGGCCTAGCAGTAGCAGGAACAGAGAGAAGGTGACTGGTGGGGACCACGCCATGGTGACTTCAAGGACAGCTGAGGTCAAGATACCTGAGGAATGAGTAAACATGACAGTGATCACCACCTCTACCCAGATCTCAGGCCTCTTCAGCAATTTGGCAGCTCCTGGCAAGACAAATGAAAGAAGACCCCCTGAGAGAAAGAGAGAGAGAGAGAGAGAGAGAGAGAGAGAGAGAGAGAGTGTGTGTGTGCATGCATAGTGGCATTAATTGAGTCTGGGCCAGTTTAGCTGATTTGGCTCAAATCCACCACATTCGCCATGTGACCCTGAGGAAGTTTAAGCTTAACCTCACTGAGTCTCATTCTCCTCATCTGTAAAATGGGGATAGTCATCTCCATCTCACAGTGTTGTTGAGTGTTAAATAAAACACTGTATGGAAAGTGCTTAGCAAAGTCCTAGCATTGGTGAGTACACAATAAACAGCTGCTATTACATACCTAAAGTCTTATGTGTAGGTAGACGAGGTCATCCACCCTTTGAGTCATGGGGGAGCCCCCAGGGTGCCCTCAGGTCAAGACTATCTACCCCAGGGGCACTGCCACCACCTTCTGATGTGCCTAGCACCCTAATCAAATGTGTGAAATGTCGCCTTCACCCTAGAAGGCACATGGAAGGCTGGAGCAGAAAGGGCTGTTAGAGGGGCATCAAGGACTCCATCGCTCATTGGCTGTGTGGGTCGGGCAAGTCTCTTCAACTCTCTAAGTTCTGACTGTCTCTTTTTCCTTTTTTTTTTTTTTTTTTTTTTGAGACGGAGTCTCGCTCTGTTGCTCAGGCTAGAGTGCAGTGGTGCAATCTCGGCTCACTGCAACCTCCGCCTCCCAGGTTTAAGCAATTCTCTGCCTCAGCCTCCCGAGTAGCTGGGATTACAGGTGCCCACAACCATGCCCAGCTAAATTTTTTGTATTTGTAGTAGAGACGGGGGTTTCACCATCTTGGCCTGGCTGGTCTTGAACTCCTGACCTCGTGATCCACCCGCCTCGGCCTCCCCAAGTGCTGGGATTACAGGCATGAGCTAGCGCACCTGGCCCTGACTCTTTATTTCTAAAGTGAGGAGATGGAACCACGTATCATCTGATCCCTCCTGCAGCTTGGATAACCTATGATAGCCTCGCATCCATCTAGGTGTATGATTCATGCAGATTCAATACACATTTTTGGAATACTTGCTTCAGGCCAGGTGCTGGGACACAGAAATGAAGACATCAAACACCCTCCCTACCTTCATGAAGCTCAAGCAAAAATTAGGGAAGCCTTTCAAAGAAGGGACACTTAACCTGAGCCTTATTGGGCAAATAAGATTCTCCCAGGTGAGAAAAGAGGCATTCAAGGTAGAGAGAAGAGGACTAGGAAAGAGGGAAAGAGGAGAGTTTGTGCAAGAGCAGGAAGTGCCCTTCTCTTACCCCAGACTATAGTGTGGGGGCTTGGAGGAGAAAGAGATGGAGGGACGAGCTGGGGCCAAAGATCAAGGGCCTTGTGTACCACACAGAGGGTTTGCCTTCATCCTGTAGGAAATTAGGGGCCAGGGGAGGGTTTCAGGCAGTAAACAGAGAGGGCCTCTGTCTCCAGGAGGCTGTAATCAGATGTTCTTTGGGTCCTTAGAGAGAGGATGAGGCTGGGGGCAGTTCCTCTCCCCCTCACACAGCAGCCTTGGTCCTGGGACCAGCAGGTGGAGAAGGGCATAGAGGAGAGAGTCACAGCTGGTTAGAGCTGTCAGAGACCTCTGGAGCCACCAAAGCTGAAGCTCCTTCACCCCGAGGCTCTGCTGCCGAGGGGAGCTAAGGCCAACCTGGAACGGGATGGAGAAGACGGGCTAAGAAAGCTCATTCTGATGAGACCTGCCTCTTCCACGGCCATGGGAGGAATCCTGCAGCTCATCCGCTTGAGTGGGAAGGCTCCCACAGGCCCCTGCCACTCTCACTTCCATGGATGGCATCTGCCCCACTCCCTCTCAACAGCCTTGGCCAGCAGGGCTGGGTGGAGTGGGCTCCTAAAAGTGCACTAGACAAGTCCTGGGAATGAAGCTTCACGGGAGTGGGGATGTGTCGTGTCCCCAGTGTCCAAAATAGTGTCAGGTGTGTAGGTGGAGCTCATTCTTATCTGTGGTTGCATGGGTGGGAGGTGGCAGCACAGTGCTTGAGAGCACAGGCTGGACGGTCAGACTGCTGGGGTTCAAATCCTGCCTCCACCAGTTCACTTCTAAGTGATCTTGGGCCAGCGATTTAGTTTCTCCCTGCCTCAGTATCTCCCTCTGAAAAGTGGGGATAATAATAGCAACTATCTCATAGGATTTTTGTAAAGATTAAATGAAGAAATATTAAACCCTTAGAAGAGCAAGCATTCAGTAACAATGAACTACTATTATTATTATTATTATTGAGATGGATTTTTGCTTGTCACCCAGGCTGCAGTGCAATAGCACAAACTTGCCTCACTGCAACCTCCGCCTCTCGGGTTCAAGTGATTATCTTGCCTCAGCCTCCCAAGTAGCTGGGATTACAGGCATTCGCCAACACGCCCAGCTAATTTATTTGTATTTTAAGTAGAGACAGGGTTTCACCTTGTCGGTTCTTGAACTCCTGACCTCAGGTGATCCACCCACCTTGGCCTCCCAAAGTGCTGGGATTACCAGTGTGAGCCACAGCACCCGGCCAACAATGAACTATTATTAACAGCTACTGTGAGAGCTATGATAGAACCACTGGTCTAGATTGGTCCTACCTCCTCTCTATACAAAGAAGGAAATGGAGGCCACGTCCGATCTCAACTGCAAGTCCTTGGCACTCCTCTTTGCAGCATTCTCTAGATTTGCCCCTTTTCCCTTCACACACACTACAGAGCCTAGATGCTCCCCTCTCCACTCCCTGAGACTGTGTAGGGGCTGCCTTCCCATTCTCACCTCTGCAGCTCTCCCGCTCTGACCCCTCCCACACTTCCTTTCCAGACTGAAACACTGTCTTCTGCATGTCAGGGCCTGTGGGGGCTCCCAGCTGGCTGTCCCACGAGCAGAGTGCTCTCCATTGTTTCCCATTCCCTCCTCCATGCTCCCCGGAAGAGGAGGTAGATAGCCAGGGACTGAGCCAAACCACTCCCCAGATGGCAAGAAAGGATGGGATGGATCGGGCTCAGGTCCCTCAGCTGTTAGGACCCAGTGGTCACACTGGGTCTCGGCTGAGTGATGACCACACCTCCTCTGCCACCCCCAGGAGTCAAGATGCTCCTATCTCTGCCACCAAATTGTGTCTGGTGTCAATTGTTTTCCTTTCTCTGAGTCTCAGCTGCAAAACCTGTAAAATGAGGGGGTGGCACTCGAGGGCCCCCCTATACAACATGCTCTGATGGGGCCCAGGGTAGGCTGGGCAGGTCTGCTGTTTGGCTGAAGTCCCCGCCCCGCTGAGGAGGTCTTATTACAGGCTGTGGACAGCCCCAGGCCAGCAGCTCCTTTCTCTCCAAGGGACCAACCTGAGGGCATGAGAGGGCTTCTGCTGTAGGACCCTGGGGTCTGGGCCAGGGAAGCTCCCTTCCATGAACGCTGCTGGAAGATAGGGGGATGGCAGCGGGAACCAAGAGTCAGATGCAGGGAGAGCCCCTCTTATCGGCCTTCCTGCCCACTATAGGCCCCCCAGAGCTTTTGCTCACACCAAACTATAGCCTTCACCTCCCAGCCTCTAAGCCTTTGCTCTCTCTGTTCCTTTCCCTCTAAGATTGTTAAACTCCTACACATCCCGTGGCACCAGCTCAAATGCCACCCCCTCCATTAAGCCCTCCCACAAAGCCTTCCACAAAGCACATTGTATGTTTGCTTCCTGACGCCACAACCAGACTGCACGTATCTGTTCCCCTAGCACTGAGCACAGAGAACCAAGCTGTGCATCCTCCCTCAAAGAAGGAAGCAGCCTCAAAAGTGGCCGTTACTTTCCCAAATGAAGGAGAAGGGGACAGAGGAGGGAAGGAAGGTGGAGGGGAAAGAGGAGGGGAGGGAAGTGAGGATAATAATTACAAATTTTAAAATACAGATTAAATACTTATCTCCATTTTACAGACGAGAAGATAAGGTCCAGGGAAGTCAAGTAACTTGCCCAGTCAGGATTCAAACCCAGGCAGCCTGGCTAGACACCGGGCTCTCAAAACCACCAAGAATGAATGTTGAAAGAGGGGGAAGAGGAAAGGAAGGCAGGGAGCAGACTGAAATTCCACCGTGTTCTTGTGGATTTATGACCCAGGCCCTGATGTGAGGGCACTGCACAGGGTGCTCTTCGCTGAATGCCACCGAGTGACAGATCCAAGACCTTGCCAGCTTGAGGCACAGAGGCACCTGCTTCAGGTGTGCCAGGAGATGCTGGGACCTGGCCTGACCTAGCACAGGTAGGGAGGGCTGGAAGACAGCAAATGCCTGTATTCAAGAGAGAACATGGGGGGTGATGTCCTGAGGGCGCAGCAACTTTGGGATGGCTCATCTCTTCTCTGCAGTTCGGCAGCTCTTCTCAGCAGCCTCCTCTCAGCCCTGTGGCCTCCCCGGGGTTACTGACTCTGTGGACCCGAAGCAGTGCCAGCAAATGGTCTCTGAGCTGTACCTGTCCGGGCTAGGAAAGGGGGGGCTCAAAGTCTTCTGTCCCTTTCCCTTCCGTGTTTCTGTCACACGCTGACCCCCAACATAATCAGCTCCGGTCTGGATAGTTGGAGAGCCGAGATCAGCCCTGGCTCTTTGTCCCCCAAGTCGTAAGTGTGACATCTGAACCTGCCTTGCCCATTCCCTGTCTCCTCCCTGGGAGAAGGTAGAGCAATCGTTACACACGGCCACAAACAAGACATGCAGGCACCCCTGAGGCCTGGGCGCACCACTCAGGGCGGGACTTGGGCCAAGCTCCCAAACGTGGTTACTTGTCCAGTTGGAAGCAGGTTGGCGAGCGACTGGAGGGCTGGGCTGAGGGTCCATGCGACCCCCTAGGCCCAGTCTCCAGGAATCCTCAGAGGCCTGCAGACCCACAGAGAGACAGAAGTACAGACGGGACAGCAAGAGGCAGACCAAGAGGCAGACGCGGGGCCAGGGGCCAGGGGCCAGGGCCAGGCCAGGCGGGGGCTCACCAGCTGGAGCGCGGACGGTCCGGGGCTGGGCGGGCGCCGCGGCGGAGCAGCGCTAACGGGCTCCCTCCCTGGGCGCCCTGGGGCCTTTTTATCCGCCTGCCGCCCGCGGCCCCCCAGCCCCCAGCTGGCCGCGGAGGAGGCCCCGCAGGCCCCGCCCCGGGCGGGCGTGGAGTCCGCGGGCGCCCCGCCCGGCTTCCCGCGCGGCGCCCCCCGTCCGGACACGGGCTAGGTGGCGGGGGCGCCCAGCCGCAGCCGGCGGGGCCGGGAAGTCCCGGGGGCGGGAGCCGCAGGGGTGGGGGGAGCGGAGTTCCCGGGAAAGGGCGGCGCGGGGCCTGCGACTGTTTTGCAGGGAGGGCCGCTGCGGCCTCGGGAGTCCCTCTCCCAGGCACAGTTGCCTCTTTTGCCGAACGAGGTAGTGACGCTCACCTAGAGTCCCAGTCCGTGAGTCCTGCTGAGTGCCAGGGCCCCCGGCACAGCGCCCTTCGCGCGGGAGCGCCCGGCTGTCACAGGGGCCGAATCCCATGAGCTCGGTTTCTTAGGACAATGTGGACGCTCTTTCGGGGAGGCCCGGGGCTCAGTTCAGAGAGGTCGAGGTGGCGCAGTGCGGCGGTGCCCTACTGCAGGAACACGCGAGTCCCCCCGAAGTTTACTGTACTAAATACCGCCCCCCGCCCTCTGTGTGAAACTCCGTGCTGCCCATTGTGCAGTTGGGAACACTGAGCCCCAGGCGACGTAATTCTAGGAAGTTTGGGTTTGTGATAGGCAAATACACAGTGAATGCGAGAACCCCTTCACGGAGCTGAGTGATGTAGTCCTGGCCCTTGTCAGACTCACGGGAGGAGGGTGTTAGTACAGAGAGCAGGGACTGTGGAATTGAAGAAATGTAGACATGGCTGACAGAGAGGAGTCCCATCAGCTGAACTGAGCACTTAGGTGCCTGAACCCCAGTCCCAGCCCCCAGTTTCTTTACCCTAGACCTGGTCCTGCCCTGAGCCTCAGTGGCCCCATCTGTAAAATGGACAGAGGGTTCCAGCCTCCCGGTTTCCTCCCTAGGCCCAGAACTGCCCAACCTGGTCTCCCCTCTTGCCCCCACCCTGTCCTTCCAAAGGTTCATTCATCCCACAAGCCTTTATTGATTTTCTCCTACATGCTAGACAGGGTGCTGGAGTGCTAGACACTGGGAGGGGGCCTTCCCAGTCTGGTGGAGAAGGCAGATGTGCAAATAAGAATAAGCCTGGACAGGCAGAGTGTGATAGAGCTAGGATGTCGAGATGGATTTTTTCGATCCTGGGTGACAGCCAGGTCTTAATGACCCTGCTGCCAGGGACCTGCCATCCACTCCTGGCCGCCCATGTCCAAGATGTCCCCCTAGTGCCCCTGCCCCACCCCAGCTGGGCCAAAACATTCCCTGTGATGAATCAACAGGAAAGAATGCTCCCAGCCTCGGGTCAGTGGCAGCAGCCCAGCTCCTCCCCCAGGGACAATGAGGCAGCTGTGGGCTTGGGTGCCAGGTATGCCTAAGCCCCCTCCTAGGGCCCAGCCACCTCTCATGCTGAGCCAGAAGCAACACAGAGGGTTCGGAAACGTGGGCTCTGCCTGCTGCCAATCGCTCACCAGGCCTGGCTGCCCAGAACTAAAAATACCCCGGAGCACAGGGGCCAGCAGAGGATAAAGACCAGGGAATGAATGGATGTTGCCCTGAAGTCCTTTAATTGCACGACTCTGGGCAGGGGCCAAGGCTGGGAAGCAGTGGAAGTGGGGATCTCTAAGGCATGCGCTGTGAGTCCCAAACCCTGAGAAGTGAGGGGCTCTGGTCCCAGCCCCAGCCCATGGCATACTAGCAGTGGGATTTTCTCAGCTGAGTCTTCATCTCCTCATCCTTAAATGTGATTGCTGTAGGGGTCAGATGGGACCACTGGATTCATCTCAATCAGCTTTGATTTGATTGAGAACGCCCTCTTCTTCCCTCCCACCTGGCTATGCTCACCCAGCCTCAGCCCAGCACCTGTGACCCTCTCCACACTCTTTATATAATGGTCTGTGTCTGCCTTAACTCTGCCCACCCCCTCCCCGCAGCTTCTTATTTACCTCTAAACCCAGATCCTGTCACAGGGCTTGGCACATAGCAAGTGTTCCAGAAGTGCTCACAGATTCAATAAATGGACCTAGTAGTGTGTGCCAGTTTCTGGTCCCCAAGGAGATACAGACAAGCCAGCGGTGATTCCTATCTTGTCCTCAAGGAATTTGCAGAGTGGTGAGGGAGACAGAGCCACAATCAACCAGCAGGACAAGGCATCATCACCATTATCATCATCATGGCTGGCTGGGGTCAAAAACCCATGGACAATGCTTTCATCACCTCCTGTTTACACAGTGAAACTGGGACACAAAGGGGTTAAATGACTTGGCCAACATCACACAGCTGTAATCTGCAGAGGGGAGCAAGTGATCAATGACAACGAAAGCACGGGGCTGTGTGGATGCCGAGCAGGGAAGTCTGAGGGTTGAAGTCTTCCCAGAAGTGCCTTGAAAGGTGGATCAGATACACTGGGTAGAGAGGTGGGAAAGCGGAGTGGTCAGTAATAACACTTTACGATGCTGTGGAAGCCGTGAGGTATCATGCAGGTGTCTGGAGTTATCGCAGCTCCCCTCATCCCTCAGCTAGTACCCAGGGACTTGGGTGTGTAAGCATCACCTCTCCCTGCCTCCTCCCAGGGAAAGGAGCTAACATGAATCTCTTCCCCATGGGGTGCTTCTCAACCCTCCTTTCCTGCCTAAGCCAGGGTCTGTACTTTCCTCCCAAGTGGGAAGGCCAGAATCTCCTGCAGAAAGCAGTGGCCTCCAGGGTGCACCTGGGTGAACCTAGTAGTGAACCTGGTGGAGTGCCCAGTGCCCATGCCTGCTGGCAAACTTCCTCCTCAGCAGCCTTCAGGACTCAGTTCTAGCCTCACCTCCTTTGTGACTCAGTATGGAGGAAATTCTATAGCTTTAAAACTGGGCAACCTGAGTTCTAGTTCTGCTTCTGAATTGTGTGGCCTCGGGTAAGTTATTTCACTGAGCCTAAGGTACTGCCTCCTGCATCTATTTGTCCTGCCGTTGCATTCCTGCCCCCTCTAACATTCAGTGCTGTGGCAATAGCCCCCACACTGCTCTCAGTTTTTCCCTGCATCTCACTCTTCCTGACATCAGTCTTTCTAAAGTGTCTTGCTCTAGCTCAAGAATCTTCAATTGCTCATTACTGCCCACAGGAAAGGAGGAATCTCCTGTTGCCTCTACTCACTTCATTTTCCATATTCTACCTTCCCTTCAGGCCTAACTCAGATTCCAACTCCTCCACGATTTCTCCCATGAAAACTTGCATGAATGCTCTCAAAGTAGAAGGTGCTGGAAAAGTCACAAAGCCAAACCAGACACAGTGTTTGCCCTCAAGGAGCTCACTGCCTAGTGAGAGAGATGACTCAAAGACATAGCTTGATGGAACGTAGATTGAGATAACAGAAAGTAGGACAAAAGGGGAGAACAAGCCATTTTGGCCAAGGACAGGCCTTTGAGAGCTGTTTAGCTAGGAACAGGGCTTTTGTTCAGGGAGAAGATGGGAGCTGAGGGGGTTTTGTAAGATCATGAAGTTGGGGGAGTGGGGAGGGTGGATCTAGGAAGGCTGGAAGGGCTAGTCAAGGATATGGTTTCTAGGGAGAAAGGAGAGATGAGCTGGCTGCAGTAAGGAGAGGAAATTCGGGGGAAGAGCAGAGCTAGTTAAAAAGAAATTCTAGGAAGTTTGGCTTTGTGATAGGCAAAGTCACCCTCTCCCCTATTCTCCTGTGAAAGCTTCAGAAACCCCACATAAGTCAATCAAGTTTGGAGCTGGACAGGCCCACCCCAGCATTTGCAGGGCCTAGGGCAAGACTCAAGGGAGGCTTCATGCCATGAGTCAAGTATTTTAAAGCCAACAACCAAATGAACCCGTTGTTAAGTCAAACATGTCTATCCTCCTACCTTGACAAATACACCTTTGGAAAGACCTGGAAGGTCAGGTTTGCATTCAGAACTCTCCACTCCTCGGAGTTCTGTATGGAACACGCTATGACAAGAGTGTCTGCCTCTGGCCTTGCACCCTGGTGTGCTCCTCTGCAACATATCCTGCCCCATCCCACACAGCAAGGGGCCCTCTGCTGTGACAAAGACACGCAGCACCCTCGGCTCTGTGCACAACTCCCACAGACAGCTGTCCTGTGGCTGCCCCATGCCTGGGTGCACACTCTGGCACAGGCACAGGCTGCGCTCAAGAGGAAGGGCTAGAAGTGGCCTCTGGCCTCCTGGGCAAAGAATTCCAAGAGCATGGGTTTGGAAATCCAGTGGAAGTTCCTTGCCCTGTGACCGGCAGTGGGGAGGGGGATGTAATTGACAAGGGCCGCGGTGATGCCCTCTATAGCAGGAGGACCAGAGCAGGGACCCTTGCCCAGGTCTAAGGGCAGCATGGAAGTGGGATTGTGTGTATGTGTGTATGGGGCAAGGGAGAGGATGTGACATGAAGGTGGGAATGTGGCTCAGAGGTGGGCCCTGGGGGAGAGTGAGGGGGCTACTCAGTCACTCAGCCTCCTTAGAGTCACACAAAATGCTCCGCGGCTGAGAGAGAGGAGAGGTTGCCCCCAGTGCGGGGCGTGAGCGAGGCGGGGGAGAGGAAGGCAGAGGCATTTGGTCTGGGCTCAGGTGGAAGATGCTGGCAGGGAGAGGGTTGAAGAGGGAGCAGCCCAGCCAGGTTACCTTTAGAGAGCTGTGGGCCACCTGAGCAGGGGCCTTAGCTGGGCAGGTAGGAGGGGCTGCTACAGCTTTCTGAATGGGTTGGGGTAGGGGTAGGGGTGGGATTTGGTTAGAGTTGGGCTACAGGAACCTTAATCTTGCCAGGTACTGTCCTGAGCTGGTTTAATGCTTCACAGTCATACCTTTTTGTAGGAGGTGAGGGGAGGGGAACTGATAAGGGGTTGGGGTGAGGGGACAGGAAGGAGTTTAACAAGCTGTAAGCTACTGAAAGGCAGAGAATAGGACTCACATTCCCTACTTCCACCTCCAGGAATCCTGGCACAAATGCCCTGAATTCCCAGAGATGTTTGAACTCTGTAAGATCAATTGCTCAACGCACATTTCTCCCTCAGAGTCTCTTCCTGCCCCTCAGGAAGACACATGCTGTCACCCCATTTCTCATATGTAACTCCTCCTCAACTGGGGAAGCTCAGTGTCCCAGCTCTCCTCCTCCCCTTCCTCCTCCTCTTCCTCTCTCCCCTCAGGACCTCTTCCTGCCCTGCTGCCTTCCCCACCCTCTCTCTCCTTCCTCCATCTCCCTCCTGGTCACATACCCTTTCTAAACTCACCTCCAACCCTTCTCCAGTTCCCTTAAAAATATATCTCCCCCTGCCAATTTCCCTCTTTCCCTCCACCCCCAGTGCCACCTGCAGAGCCCCGCTTTCCCTGTCTCAGCAGCTGGACACAGGCGCAGCGCCTGGATGTGCTTCTATTCAGGTAAATTACAGTCATCAGTTCTGGGGGGAAATGAGGTGGAATGAAGACTCAGTGCCACAGCCACGCAGCCCCGGAGGTCCCTTCAGGAGCTCATGCAAGTCTGCACTGACCTTCCCACCTGCCAGTAATTGAACCCCTTTTTCCTTAAGCAACACCAGACAAGTTAAATTAAAAGACATTTCTTATTCTATGCTGTTTTCCTGGGTGCTTTAAAGTGACTGGTGTAGTAACTGTGTTGCATCTCCTATGGCCCATGGCGGATGAGATCAACAGGCCTTAGTGGACTAGCCTGGGAACTTTGCAGGCTACAATGTTCTCTTCGCAGGGGAACAATGTTCTTCCTAGCCCAGGGCTTTGCTTCTTCTTGGCCCCTTTGGGAAGATCACTATTTGGGGGCACAGCCAAACTGAATGCTTAAGTGGTAGGAACCACTCCCAACCCCAGATCCACTACTGGTGAATTATGTCTGGAATTAATTGAGATATTCCATGGGAAGTAATTTCAGGAACAGAGGTATTGATTAAAGAGAGCTACACGTGAACTTAACACAGATATCTTCAGTCTTGTATTATCTTAGTTTTTCTTCTCTTTTCTTTTTCTTTTTTTTTTCTTTTTTTGAGATGAAGTCTCGCTCTGTTGCCCAGGCTGGAGTGCGGAGGTGTGATCTTGGCTTACTGCAGACTTTGCCTCCCGGGTTCAAGCGATTCTTCTGCCGCAGCCTCCTGAGTAGTTGGGATTACAGGCATAGGCCACTGTGTCTGGCTAATTTTTGTATTATTAGTAGTGATGGGTTTTCACCATGTTGGCCAGGCTGGTCTTGAACTCCTGACATCAAGTGATCCACCTCCCTCAACTTCCCAAAGTGCTGGGATTACAGGCATGAGCCACTATGCCTGGCCTAGTCTTGTATTATCTTGCATTTTGGTTTGTTGATGTAGAGCTTTGTAAACATTTTAAAGACTCTTTGTTAGGAATTGGTTTTATCTACCAGCTAGAATGTATGATCCTTCAAGACTGGGACTGACAGATTCCAAAGGGTTAATTTTCATGTAAACAGCTCATCTTTAGCTTCCAGGAACCAGGAAGGGACAGCCAAGCGCTGTCCTGGTGGGGAATTCCCTTGACCTAGCTTGGAGGGGCAGAGAGGCAGGGGACCTGCCACAGAGGTCAAGGGAGATCCTTGGATCAAGCAGGACCTGAGCCAAGACCAGAGCCAGAGAGCCAGGAACGAGATGCAGAGCCATTGACATCAAAGTGTTATTAAAGACCAAGCCAGAAGTCAGGACCAAGGGTGGAGGGGTGAAGGACAAGCCCTATCAGAAGCCAGGGCTGAGTCTGACGAGCCTGTTCAGATGCCACCAGACAGAGCAGGAGACAGGCAACCCCCACTTCTAGTCCAGAGGCTCTTCAAGTGTGGTCCTGGATCAGTAACATCAGCATGGCCCACGACTGCGTTTGAAATGCCAATTCTTACGCCCCACCACAGAGTCATTGAATCAGAAACCTGGTGGCGATGGGGCCTAGCATCTGTATTCTAACACATCCTCCAGATAATTTTAATGCCTGCTACCATTTGAGAACCTCTTGTCTAGACCACACCTTTAGACACTGTTTGGTCTGACAGAGTCTGGAGCCCTGCAGGTGCCATTCTCCTTGGAGCCCCAGACCCGTCTGGCAGGCAGGGGCCCTCTTGCGTTCTGAGGAAGCTCTTCCACAGATGTCAGGCTGAGTTTTGGGGAAGCACAGCCTTCTACATCCCAGTTATTTCCAAACGGATTCCAACCTCTTCGTGGTGGAGTGGGAGAGCCGTGTCCTGCTTAGAGTTCTGTAAGGGCCTCCATGTCCCCAAGGAGCCCGTCACTGTGGTGGTGGGAACTCCTCTTCTAGTCTTCAGGGGGCCCTACCTGCGCTGGGTCAGGAAGTGGAGGTCAGGCCAACATCTAGATTCTGACAAATTCTTCCTGCATGATGGAAATTTCAACATCTATTCAACACCAGAAAAGTCAGTGCCACTGTGAACATCAGACTGAAGGCTGAGATCTTCCTGGAGACCAGTTGGCCAAAAGGTGTCATTGAGGCCCAGCTCTGGGCAGGCAGAAGAGACCTGGAGCCTGTTACAAATGCCTTCTCTTTCTTCTTGGAGTTGGTTCTGGCTTTCATAATTCACAGTGGATCCAGAGTTGCAGAGATAATTCTTAGTCTTGGGCCATTCTGGATATATCATTCTTCATCATAGACCATTCTGGATACATCTTTGTGGCCAAAAAAGAGTTAAATAGCTTCAGGGTTGTTGATTTGTTTACAAAAAAAAAAAAAAAAAAAGGAGGAAAACTGCTCAGAAAGGACAAGAAAAGCTTCATTTCCTAGCCATTAACTGAAAACCACTTTTCTTAGGACAGCTTGACCTCTAAAGTGTTGACTGATTATCCAGAAAAAAAATGTAGATAAATGATGTCTCTTTTTAGCATTTCATACTAATAAACAAGGTGGGAGAGAAGGAATTTCACCAAGATAGCAGAAACATAACTTCGGAGAAGAAATAATTTCCTCTTCATTACCAATTAATGAACACAAGCTTCTGCCCGCCAGCACTCTGAATTGCTGTCACTGTGGTGAGGTGGTGTGACAGGAACTTGGGGTAACGCCTTAGGCCTCTGGCAATGATTCTTACATCAGAGCTAATAGGTGAATATGTCTCATTCAAGATGGGTGTTGCTCTGTGCTAAGTCTTGGGCATGGAGCCATTGTATCTGAACAGAAAACACTTTACTAGGCACTATGGAGACACCAAGAGGGAAAGACCCAGTTCCTTCCCTCGATTTAAGTCATGGATTATGTTCATATCACTATATGAATTACATAAACCAGTGAAATCTATTTGTATAGATGAGATCATTCATTCACTTATTCATTCAGCACATATTTATTGAGCACCCATGATTTATATAGCCACTTTGGGGGTCTAGAAAAGTCAACATAATCCATGTTTCCCAGGCTCCAGGACAGTGCTGGGGTCACACTAATGATAATGGCCATATTTTCCGGGTTCATGTCTCTACTATTCAGAGAGCACGTCCAGCACCATGCCCCCCAACCCCCGCTCCAATCAAATTCTCACTCAGTTTGCATCTAGGAGTTTTCAAAGGCGGCCAACATGTACTCATAAAGCAGGCTGTAAGCCACGGTTAGATTGCAGCATCTTCCATAATCTTCCCACCCAGCTTTGCACACTTCCCTCTCCAACCCTTGATGTTCATTACCTGAGAAACTTTGTAAAAAAACTTTTCAAGTATTTGTGGCTAGTGCCCACTGCAAAAAAATGCTGCTGTCCATGCCAGGTTGTTAGCAGCTCCTAAAGCTGCCACCTCACCTCTCAAGGCATGGAATGGTGCTACGTTTCCTCCATAATGAGGAAAGTGCCTGACTCCACCCTGTGCTTGCAATGTGCCATCTGCACTCTATTCTGTTCCACTGGCCTATGGCCTGTTTTTTCACCAGTATCACACCATATTGGTTATTATAGTTTCATGTAAGTCTTACATCAGATAGTGTGAGTCCTCCAACTTGGTTCTTTTTCAAAACTGCTTTGTTTATTCTAGCTCCTTTGCCTTTCCATATATATATATATATATATTTATTTATTTATTTTTAAGATAAAGTTTCACTCTGTTGCCCAGGCTAGAGTACAATGGTGCGACCTCAGCTCACTGCAACCTCCGCCTCCTGAGTTCACCTGCCTCAGCCTCCTGAGTAGCTGGGGCAACAGGTGTGTGCCACCATGCCCAGCTGGTTTTTGTATTTTTAGTAGAGATGGGATTTTGCCATGTTGGCCAGGCTGGTCTTGAACTCTTGACCCAAAGTGTTCCGCTCACCTCAGCCTCCCAAAGTGCTGGGATTACAGGTGTGAGTCACCACACCCAGCCTCCATATACATTTTAGAATGTCTTTCCATATACATATTTCAGCCTGTCAATTTCTTAAAAAAAAAAAAAGCCTGCTGGGATTTTCATTGGGATTACACTGAATTTATAGATGAGTGTGAGGAGAGATGACATTTTAAGAAAACTGAGTCTTCCAATTCACGAACAAAGTTTGGTCTCTGATTTCTTTAATCAGTGATTTGTAGTTTTCAGCATAAAGATCCCACACGTAACATAATATTTTAGACTTATGCCTGAGTGTTATATATTTTGGTAATATTGCAAATGGTGCTTAAAATTTTTTAAAATTTCCGATTGGTTATTGCTAGTACATAAAAATACAATTGACTTTTTTGTATTGACTATAAATTTTCTGTGAAATTGCTAAATTCATTTCTAGTAACTTGTATTTTCCTTGAACTTTTCTACATAGAAAAGCGTGTTATCTGTGACTAGAAACAGTTTTATTTCACTTTTCCCACTTGTGTGCCTTTCATGTCTTTTCCTTGGCTGATTGCACTTTCTAGGCCCTCCAGTATAAAGATGAGAAGGAAGGACAGCGAATGTCCCCGCCTTGCTCTCAATCTTAAGGGAAAAGCTTTCAGTGTTTTACCATTATATATGTATGTTACCTGCAGGTCCATTTCACTTCAGTTGTCAAATTTATGTGTGTAGGGTTATTTATAGCACTCTTTCATTATCCTTTTGATGCATGCAGGGTCTTTAGTTATATCCCTTGCTTCGTTCCTGATACCAGTAATTTGCGTCTTCTCTCTTTTTCTTTGTCAGTCTTGATAGAGGACTGTCAATTTTATGATCTTTTGGAAGAATTGACTTTTTGTTTTATTGATTTTCTCTATTGTTTTTGTTTTCAATTTCATTGATTTCTGCTCCTATCTTTATTATTTCTTTCTTCTGTTAAAACTGTGTTTATTGTTTATTTTGTGTTTTTAGGTGCTTAAAGTGGGAAATTAGATGATTAATTTGAGACTTTCCCTCTTTTTTAATGTAAGCATTTAGTGCTATACATTTTCCTTTCAACACTGCTTTATCTCTGTCTCACAAGTTTTGATATGTTGTATTTTCATTTTCATTCAGTTCAAAGCATTCTAAAATTTCCCTTGAGACTTCTTCTGTGACCCATGAATTATTTAGAAGTGTGTTGTTTTATTTCCAAGTGAGCAATTTAATTGATATATTTATACCATTTACATTTAATGTAATTATTGATACATCTGTGCTTAAGTCTGCCATTTTATTTATGTTTTCTGTTCTCTCTGTTTTTTGCTTATACATTTGTTTCCTGTCATTTTATGGGCTAATTGAACACGTTTTAGAATTCAGTGCTGATTAATCTATACAGTTTTTCAGTGTATCTGTTTGCAAAGCTATTTTAAGTGGTTGCTTTAGGTATTACATTATATATATCTAATTCATTATAATATACTGGTATTGCCATTTTCCCAGTTACAGTGAACTGGGGAACGAAATCTCCTTTTATGTCTCTTTCCCCTCCCCTATTTATATAATTGTCTTAAATATTTATAACCACAACAGTGTTTCGTTGGATGGGGAACCTGGACTTATACCCCCACCTAGCAGTAACAAATGATGCCACTCTTTCCCTGATGGAGCAGTATCAGAGAAAGCCAGTTAAAACAAAAGGTTTAAACAGTATCCAGAGTGTTATAACATAGTACCCCAAATTTTTAGACTTTGATGAATCACTCATTATACTGAGACCCAGGAAGCCCTCAAACTGAATGAAAAAGACCATCAAGAGATACTAACACTGAAATATCACAGATGTTATAATTTTCTGACAAAGATTTTAAAGCAGCCATTATAAAAATGTCTCAACAAATGATTACGCAGTTGAAACAAATGAAAAAGAAAACAGTCTTAGAAAAGACATAAAAAGCTCCAGAGAAAAAATTAGAAAATACAAAGAAGAACCAAAAGGAAATTTCAGAACATAAAAATACAGTAATCAAAATTTGAAATCTCAATGGATGAGCTCAAGAACAGAAGGAAAATGGGTATTTATTCATCTCTTTGCTTTTCTGTTGCTTTTTATTTTTTTCTGACATTCCAAAATTTCTTCTTTTTATTGTTTCCTCCCTGTTTATGAAATTTCTGCTAGCCATTCTTTTAGAATAGGTCCCCTGGCAGCACATTCTCTGTTTTACTTCACTTGAAAATATCTTGATTATCCCTCCATTCCTGAAGGACTTTTTTGACTGATATAGAACTTGGGGTTGACAGTTTTTTCTTTTAGTTATTTTCTGTCTTGAGAATGTGCCATTTCTTACTGGTCTCCATGATTTCTGATGAGAAATACTTTGTCATTCAAATTCTTTTCCTCTATAGGTAAGGTATCATTTCTCTCTCATTGCTTTCAATAATTTTCCTTGTTTTTGGTTTTCAGAACTTTGACTATGATGTATCTTGGTATGGAGGTACTGGGGTTCATCCTATTTGGGATTTATTTATCTTCTTGAATTTAGAGGTTTATGTATTTTGCCAAATTAAAAAAAATTTCAGCAGCTATTTCTTCAAGTGCTTTTTCAGTTTGGCCCCATTTTCCCCTCTGCTTCCAGGACTCTGATGACAAGAATGGTGAATGTTAGATCTTTTGTTATAGTGCTACAGTTCCCTGAGGCTTTACTTATTCTTCTTCTTCTTTTTTTAAAGTCTATCTTCTGTATATTGTTTAGATTAGTTAATGTCTATTTCTCTATCTCTTAATGCATTGATTCTTTCCTTTGTGTCCTATATACGTTCTTGAGCTCACCCATTGAGGTTTCAATTTTGGTTATTGTATTTTTATGTTCTAAAATTTTATTTTGGTTCTTCTTTACATTTTCTATTTTTCTTCCTCTGAGGCTTTTTATTTCTTTGGTAAGACTGTTTTCTTTTTTATTTGTTTCAACAGTGTTTGTAATCATTTGTTGAGACATTTTTATGATGGCTGCTTTAAAATCTTTGTCAGAAAATTCTAACATCTGTGATATTTCAGTGTTAGTATCTCCTGATGGTCTTTTCATTCAATTGGAGAGCTTTATGGTTCTCGGCATGATGAGTGATTTTTCATCAAAACCTAGACATTTTGGGTGTTATGACACTCTGGATATTGTTTAAACCTTTTGTTTTAACTGGCTTTCTCTGATACTGCTCCATCAGGGGAAGAGTGGCATCATTTGTTGCTGCTAGGTGGAGGTGTAAGTCCAGTTTCCCAATCCAGCCTCCCTTGATGCATGAGGGGGAGAGCTTCTCATTACTCCTGGGTAGGAATGGCTGGTTGGTTTTCTACTATGCCTTCCCTGATGCTTCCCTGACTGGGATGAGTAGGAGTTCTTGTCACTATTCCTTACATGGCCTTCACTGACCCCACAGGAAGGGGGTGGCCTCATTATTACTGGGTGGTAGTGAAGGTCCTGACTCTCCACTAGCCCTTGCGGAGGGGAAGGAGTGCCTTATTACTGCTGGGTAGGAGTGGAAATTAGGCTCCACTGATACTGTCAAGGGTATCAGTGGTAGTGAGAGGCTCATTACCGCCTGCTGGGAATGGAAGTCCCAGCTCCCTACTCAGCCTTTTCTGATACCACTGTGGTGGAGGGACTGGGTGTCTGTTATAGCTGGGAAAGAATGGAGGTCCAGACTCCATACCTGGTCTTTGCTGGCGTGTGTGTGTGTGTGTACATGTGTGTTGGCCGATGGTGGGGGTAGGGGACAGAGCCATAGTTTTTTCTGTGATGTCTGGCTAGAGTACAGCAGTCATTATCTGGACATTTTCTGTCTTGCTAAGCTGCCCTTTTCCTGATCTTTTAGCTGGAGAGAGTAGGTTTTTGTTTGACCACTTTGCTTTTCTTTTCTATGCACATTGGTGCAGCCAGGTTGCTTGCCTCTTCAGCACTAAGTCTAGGATATACATGAGGCAAACATAACACCCAGAGAACTCACCATCATTCGTTCTTTGGGCCCCAGGGTCTCTAGCTGGGTTGCCTTATTCTTTCTACCTTTAAGGGTCTCTTTTGTTTATTTTATATATAATGCCCAAGATTTTTAGTTGTATTACTACTTAAACTCCCAGAGAGACAGAAAAAAGTGCTTCTATTTCATCTCCCCAGAGGCAGAAATGTTTCCTCCTCATTTATTTTCTGAAGAGTTTATGTAGGATTGGTATTATGCTTCTTAAATGTTCGGTAGAATTTTCCAGGGAGGCCACCTGAGCCTGTGGTTCTCTCTGTTGGAAGATTTTTTACTGTGAATTTCTTTACTATATCTAGGATTATTTGAGTTACTTATTTTTCTTTTTTCTTTTTCTTTTCTTTTCTTTTTTTTAGACGGAGTCTCGTTCTGTCACCCAGGCTGGAGTGTGGTGGCATGATCTTAGCTCACTGCAACCTCTGCCTCCTGGGTTTGAGCAATTCTCCTGCCTCAGCCACCTGAGTAGCTGGGATTACAGTTGTGCACCACCACACCTGGCTAATTTGTGTATTTTTAGTAGAGATGGGGTTTTTGCCATGCTGGTCAAGCTGGTCTTGAACTCCTGACCTCAGGTGATCCACCCATCTTGTCTTCCCAGAGTGCTGGGATTACAAGCATGAGCCACCGCACTGGGCCGAGTTACCTATTTTTCATGTAAATGAAAGTTTGGCAGCTTATGATTTTCAAGGAATTTGTCTATTTTATCTAAGTTTTCAAATTTACAGGCATAGTTTGTTTGTTTGTTTGTTTTTTTTTTAACATTCTCTTATTTTATTTTTAATGTCTTAGGGTCTATAGGGATAACCTTTTTTTTTTTTTTCTCATTTCTATTATTGTGTCTTCTCTCTTTTTTTTCTTATTAAGCCAGATCTTGAGGAGGACAAGCATTATCTTGTGAGGTGTCTACCTCGGCTGACAACTTCAAATAGTATCCATTCAAGGGGCTGGATCTTGTAGGTGGGACGATCTTGAATAAGGGAGAGGGGGATGTCTCAGCCAGGCCAGAGGCTTCAAGTGAATCTGAGGGTTCATGGTTCTCATACCCATTCTCCTGTGTGTGTCATCCTAGATCTTAGGGTCCATTTATTCCCTATCATGGTTCAGCATAAGAAACTAGTTAAAAATGCATCCATATCCTTTTCAGTTTTACCACTCTTGCAGTTAAACCCTGTGCCTAATTTTCAGCACTCTCCCCCATGGCTACAGGGATGAGAGTCTCTTTAAATGCTGCCAGGCAGGGCTTCCAGCTTTCATGGAATGCTGAGTTGGTAGTTGACTGAGCCTGTTGTTTTCTTGCTGTGATATTTCTAGGATAATATTTTAGAAAATCATTCAATTCCATTATCCTTATTAGGACCATTGCCACCACAATATTCAACTTCTTGAGTATTGCATGAGCCAATATTTTCCCTTCTAGCTGTTTGTTATCCCAGTACACCGCTGGCAAGAACCTTAACATTTGTGAGCTGCAACATAGTACAAAGGGTTTTAACACCCACCCTTACCACCATTAATGCAGTCATTTTGCTGTGTGAACCAGTAAATAATTCAGTTTCAGAATCCTATCCTGAGGGTACACTTTGGTACCAATGGAATTAGTTTGGGTTCTCCTGGAGGCAGTGCCTGAGATAAGGACTACTGTGCAAATTGTTTACGTGGCGGAACATTCCAGAAGACAGAAGTAAAGGACAAAGAAGAATGATACCAGCAAGGGAGAAAAGCCAATAGATGTGTTATTGAGCTGGTTACCATAGTGAGTACTTGAGGATCTATCTACTAGGGACTCTCTTTGGAGGGATACAACTAAAATTTATCCTGAAAAGATGTGAGGCTGGGACATTTATTTCCTAATTCTTTCTCCATTTGTGTCCTGTCTTGTGGAGGGTTGCCTTCAGGGCATTAGCTACCTAGGGGGATACAGCATGGAGCATAAAAAGCATCTGCTGGATCTCCATGCTGCCAGTGTGGAACCTGGATGCAATGCCAGGCATGGCCATAGTCCTTCAGCTACAGTATAGCTTGAGCTTGTGTTATGACCCCAACAATTGTGCCTAGGTTTATCCTAACCTGACTGTAACTCTGCTGGTCTCTTAGTCAACCAGGCTTCTCCAGTGCTGGCTCTCTCCTATGATAGCAGCCTGCTTTTCTGGGGTTTTGATGTCCTGCCTGCTCTGATGAGCGTTCGGGGGAGAGATGGGGTAGGCAGAGGCTGATTCTATTCCCAGATACCAGCTGTATCAGAGGGCTGAATAGTGGCCCAAATAAGATATATCTAAGTCCTAACTCCTAGAATCTATGAAGATGACCTTATTTGGTAAAAGGATCTTTGCAGATACAATTAAGGAACTTGAAATTAGTTCATCCTGGTTTTAGGGTGGACCCTAAATCCAATGACAGGTATCTTTATAAGAGAAAGGAGAGAGAGATTTGAGACACAGGGACAGAGATTGGAATGATGCTGTCACAAGACAAAGAGTTTCTAAAGCCACCAGAAGCTCGAAGAAGCTGGGAAGGGCTTTCCCCTGGAGCCTTCAGAGGGAGTGTGGCTCTGCTGACACCTTGGTTTTGGACCTCTGGCCTCCATACTCTGAGAAAATGAATTTCTGTTTTAAGCCACACAGAGTATAATAATTTGTTATTGTGGTTCTAGGAAAATAATACATAAGGCACAGGCTGAAACTTTTGCTGTGAGAGGGCCAAGTACCCCAAAGCTGGAGCAGCTGCCCCATTGCTGTGTTACCTCTGTTGGCTGGGAAATGGCCACTCCTGTGGTCAGCCATCTGCTGACCTCATGGATCCCAGCCCACAATGGCTGGAACTTGGCCATAACTGAGGTCTTTAAATCCGCTCAATATTGTCCTGACCTGTGTGATGCTTCCACTAAAGTGGCTTAGTTGCCCAGGCCCTGCCTGGCCAGAGACATGGGATGCAGCCTGATTACCTGTCACCACTCAGATCTCTCCTAGCAGGACCTTGTGGGTGATATGAATCAGAGCTTGTGTTGCTTAGAAACGATAGACATCGACTTTGATTAATTTAAACAAAAAAAAGGAAGTTATCAGAGGGATATAGGAAAAGCTGAACAATCCAGTCTGGTAAAGGCAGACCAATGGCCCAGGAGACCTGGTTATTAGCTGGAATGAAAGACTAGTTGAGCCAGGTTGCTGCCAGTAAAATGGCCTGACTGGGCCAGATGAGGTTCTGTGCTAGGCCTCTGGGGGAACAAGGATGCAGGTGATAAGGGGACACTTTGAGAGTCCAACCAAGTCCCAGAATGGGTGGGGGGTTCCTCAAAGGGAAGGTGAAGTGTGGTACCAATGAAAAGAGAAAGGACCCTGGGCAGAAAAAAACACCTGCTTGCAGGCCAGGGACAAGAGCTTGTTTTACTGCACCTCTTCTTGCCCTGATTCCTCCCTTGCAATTGCTACCGCTTTCCACTTGGTTCCTCAGAAGGACGAGGGAGAAGCCAGACTGTTTTTTTTCTAACATTAGAGGATCCCTCGAGTCAGCATTGAATGATAATTAGACTGTGATCATTCTATTTAAGCACTTCACTTAATCAATTACAATTGCCTATGCTGTCTCCTAGTATCGATTATAGAGTCCCTCGTTCTGGAAATCATAAAGCTCCCTCCTGGGATATACCACTGGCACCATGACTCTCGTGGACGCATGAACACCCCGTGCTGAAGCAGATCTTTCGATGCAGCTGCTTGAGATCCTTTTTCATCTTAATTGTTTCTGAAGACAGGACAGAATACCAGCTCCTTCTATTCCTAATCTGAATCTAAGTGGGAGGGAGCAGCCCAGCTAATGGGGCATACAGTGGCTCCCAGGTGGGCAGGATGAGGTTGGCGGCTCCAGACACCCTCTCAGAGGAGACATAGGACACGGCCTACAGATTGGCTGTGACCCCTTGTAAGTATGATAACTGGGGAAAGGTGACCCTGGACAAACACCAGCCACCTCACCTACCATAGTCATTCTGTCGGAAAACAATGGCTCAGGCCAGGACAGGGTGCAAGTCAGCAGGAAGGTCCCAGAGCTGCCTCAGGTCTAAGCAGTGTGGAAAGGAGAGGAAGGGCTGGAGGCTGAAGACAAAGTTGCAGTGGTTTTCAACCTGGCTGCACATTTTAAAACACCCATGCCTCGGTGGGTTAGGAAGAGCAAGCTAGTTGCACAAACTGGAGACACCTGAGTAGGGAGAATAACTGGGAAATTAACCCAGGTCTCTTAGCCAGGGTTCTCCCAAGAGACAAATCCAATAGGAGCTCTTTCTCTCTCTCTCTTTCTCTCTCTCTCTATCTCTATCTCCACACACATGTACAAACACACACACACACACACACACACACACTCATATATGAGAGGGGATCTCTTAGCATAACTGGCTCACACGGTTTGGAGGCTGAGAAGTGCCACAGCAGGCTGTCTGCAAGCTGGAGACCCTGGGATGCTGTAGTGTGGCCCAGTCTCAGAGCCAAGGAAGCTGATGGTGTAATTCTCAGTCTGAGGCTGACGACCTAAGAAGCTTGGGGACTGCTGGCGTAGTCCTGAGTCCCAAGGCCTGACAGCCCGAATTTCTGATATCCAAGGACAGGAGAAAAAGAATGTCCCAGGTCCAGGAGAAAGACAGGCTTTCTTGTCTGTCTTTCCTCTGCCCTTTTTCATTTTATTCAGCCCCCCAGCGGATTAGATGGTGTCCACCTACACTGAGGGCAGACCCTCCCCACCCAGTCCGCCCACTCGCATGCCAGTCTCCCCTGCAAACAACCTCACAGACACACCCAGAAGTGATGCTTTACCAGCTCTCCAGAGAGTCCTTCATTCAGTCAAGCTGATGCTTACAGTTAACCATCACGCCAGGTATGAAGTGAAAAGGACCCTCCACTGAGGTGTAGGCAAGTTGGCAGAGGTGGTCATGTTTGAGCGAATGGCCTGCTAATGGTTTAAAGGCTTTTTATTGAAGTATGGGTGGTGAACAGAGCTGCCTGCCCTCCCCTGATCAATCCCAGGGCTGTCTGCCTCCTCTCAGCACCTAGTCCTGTGCCTGGACCTGGAAAGTGCTTGATAAATTGTGAATGAACCCAAGGACCTGGGCAAAGAAACATAGTTCATTACCAGGAAAAAAGGACATTTAAACTTACCTCAGTAAAGGAGTGATTAAATAACCCACGGTATAACCCTGGTATGGAACACTGAACAACAGAGAAAAAGGATGAGAAAAGCAATCCCGTTATTGGGTTTGCTTTTTTATATTTTATATTTATATTTTATATTTATATTTCCTGAAGGAATATAAATTGTTCCACTATAAAGACACACGCACGTGTATGTTCACCAAAGCACTATTCACAATAGCAAAGTCATGAAATCAACCTAAATGCCCATAAGTGGTAGACTGGGTAAAGAAAATGTGGTACATACATGGAATACTACATGGTCATATAAAAGAACAAGATCATGTCCTTTGCATCAACATGGATGGAGCTGGAGGCCATTATCCTAAGTGAACTATCACAGGAACAGAAAGCTAAATACTGCATGTTCTCACTTATAACTGGGAGCTAAACATCAAGTGCTTATGGACACAAAGAAGGGAACAACAAACACCGGGGCCGACTTGAGGGCAGAAGGAGGAGGGTGAGGATCGAAAAACTCCCTGGGTTCTATGCTTACTACCTGAGTGGCCAAGTAATCGGTACACCAAACCCCCATGACATGCAATTTACCTATATAACAAACAGGCACATGTACTCTGGAACCTAAAATGAAAGTTACAAATAAAAAGTAAATTGAAAAAAAGTATAAGAAGACATGGAATGGTTTCCAGACAAAAGTGAAAAAAGCAAGTTCCTCATGAATGTGAGTAGAAGGATGCCATTTGTGTAAAGAAGGAGAAGTTCAAATTATATGAGTATGCAAATGTGTTTGTTTGTTTTTGAGACAGAATTTTGCTTTTGTTGCCGAGGCTGGAGTGCAGTGGCACAATCTCAGCTCACTGCAACTTCTACCTCCCGGGTTCAAGCGATTCTCTTGCCTCAGCCTCCCGAGTACCTGGGATTACAGGCTCCCACCACCACACCTGGCTAATTTTTGTATTTTTAGTAGAGACGGGATTTTGCCATGTTGCCCAGGCTGGTCTCGAACACCTGATCTCAGATGATCTGCCCCCCCTCAGCCTCCCAAAGTGCTGGGATTATAGGCGTGAGTCACAGCACCTGGCCTGCAATTGCATTTTTAAAAAGTATGGAAGGATGTGCAACCAGCAATTGACAGGGATTTCCTCCAAGGAAGGAAGTGAGATGGGAAAGGAGGACATTCACTTTGTGCACTTAAAGTTTTGCTGTGTGTTCTACTTTTCTTTTAAAACAACTAATATGCATTCCTTTATTACCTGTGTAGTTAAGACAACTTTTAAAAATTAGAATTATAGTCAGCCTTCCGTATCCGCGGGTTCTGCATCCTCAGATTCAAACCAGTGCAGATCAAAAATATTTGGGAAAAAATGATAAAAAATAATATAGTGAGAAATAATATATATAAAAATACAGCATAACAACTATTTACATAGCATTTACTTTGCATTAGGGCTTGTAAGTAATTTAAAGATGATTTAAAGCAAGCTTGTCCCAGCCGCGACCCACAGGCCTCGTGTGGCCCAGGACAGCTTTGAATGTGACCCAACACAAACTCATAAGCTTTCTTAAAACATTATGAGATTCTTTTGTGGATTTTTTTGTTCTTTTAGCTCATCAGCTATCATTAATGTTAGTGTATTTTATGCGTGGCTCAAGACAATTCTTCCAATGTGGCCCAAAGAAACCCAAAGATTGGACACCCATGATTTAAAGTAAATGGGAGGGCCGGGTGCAGTGGCTCAAGCCTGTAATCCCAGCACTTTGGGAGGCCGAGACGGGCGGATCACGAGGTCAGGAGATCGAGACCATCCTGACTAACACGGTGAAACCCCGTCTCTACTAAAAACACAAAAACTAGCCGGGCGAGGTGGCGGGCGCCTGTAGTCCCAGCTACTCGGGAGGCTGAGGCAGGAGAATGGCGTAAACCCGGGAGGCGGAGCTTGCAGTGAGCTGAGATCCGGCCACTGCACTCCAGTCCAGGCGACAGAGCGAGACTCCGCCTCAAAAAAAAAAAAAAATAAATAAAAAAATAAAGTAAATGGGAGGATGTGCGTAGGTTATATGAAAATACTACATTATTTTACATCAGGGGCTTGAGCACCTGTGGATTTTGGTATCCATGGGGGGCCCAGAACCAGTCTGCAGATATGGGAAATGCCTGCATAGTTATGGAATGGGTTAGAGGAGGCCACGATACTCAATTTTGTTGTGTAGTTGAGGGAACAGTGGTGACTGACTATACGTGGACAGGACGGGGCTGAGATGAGAATACCTCCCATTGCAGGGAGTCTGAAACCCCAGTGTGCACCAGAATGAGCATTAGGGGGCTGCCTAAATGCAGATTTCTCAGCCATACTGACGCAGGATGTCAGAGTGACACATCTGCATTTCAGCCAGCTTTCCGCGATCCTGACGCCAGTGGGTCCCTGAAGCACTCCTGTGCATCCACAAAACTGCCTCCCTCCCTGGGCTTAGCAGCCAGACAGCAGGCCACCAGCCCTGCTGGGTACCTGGGCAGGGCGACTTCCCCTTCAGCTGCATCTAACCTGAGGGAGGAGAAGCTGGCGTGTGCTGTGCGGGGCGGCCCCGCCTTCGGAATGTGTGGTTCAGCGGGGCAAACACCATCCTTTTTCACTACTCCGTGCCGTGAGCTGGTGCCACGGCGCCCCTCGGGATCTTCATTTACTTTGAGGGACAAAGGTAACAACTTAAGCTTCTCTGGGCCATTCTAAAAAGACACCCAAGCTGCCCAAATTATCCATTCCAAATTCATTTGGAATTCTAAGCAAGTAGGGCAAACTGGTGTTAATTAAATATTTAATTCATGTCCATTAAGGCTAGAATATTGGTTTTCATTCAAATTTATGGCCTGGTTGTATTTTTTATAGCTGCCCATATATTGCATATAGGTCATTGGTTCCCTTCCCTCAGTGAAGTGTTCAGTGTATTTATGCCCATTGTATAGGACTTGGAGCATAACTTGAGTATTTTAAGTGGTTATAGAGACATACAGTATTCACTTTATGACATTGTTGGTCACATCAGTGATAAATTTGCTGTCGAGTTACCACTGATCAGGCCAGTAACCACCAATTACAACCCTGTGCCTATGGGAAAATATGGGCTGCTTTACAGCAATCTATTTTATTATTCGATTTTCAGGAACCTGTTGAGGTTCAAATGTGAGTCCATTTGCACATTTACAAGGCAGCGGGCAGGGGTTGAAGGGCCCTTTCCCTCACATGGCCCAGGCAAAGTCTAGAAGCAGACTTCTGCAATTTCATACATGAGTTTCGACAGTCCCTCAAAGAGTTACAGAAAGTCACGGAGGGGACTCCCTCCAGGGTCCCTCTCATGAGTTACAGAGAGTCCCTGTAGAACAGAGTGACTGACTAATCTGTGCAGGGAGGAGAGGAACACAGAGGCCTCCCTTCCTCTTTTGTTCAGCCTTCTGGAAGCCCTGGCCCTGGAACTTTCACCTTTCAGGAATGATTCTTCTACCAGGGATGGGGAGCTGTAGAACTTCTGGTCTCCAACCAGCAACAGAACAGATGCTGAGGTCAGTTTGGGTTCAGTGGTGAAAATGGAGCCCAAACTGACCCTTCTTTCCTGGTAGCCCTTGTTTCCAGAAAATTGATGTGGCATAGCTTTCAATTTCCAGAATGGATGAAGTAGGCCCCGCTCTGTTTCATGTCACATAAGAGCTGGCAGAGAGCTTAGAGATCTGAGGGCCAATGTTCTTCTTTGAAGATTTTTTAAAAAGAGAAAAAAAATAATCTAACAACATACAAACAGAACTAATTTTTCCTGCAATCATACCATGTACCAGACCTACACTAAGGGTCGTGCAGGCATTGCCTCATTTAGCCCTCAGAATAGGCTGCTGAGGGAGGCATTCTTATTACCCCCGTTTACAGATAGGAGATGTGAGGCCCAGCGAGGTTGAGTAATTGATCCACTGTTACCCCAGCCGAAGGTGGCTCAGCTTTAAACTAGGTCTTCCTGATTCCCAGCCCAAGCTCTCAACCTTATGCTCTGAGAAATTCGTTGTTTAGTTGCGGAGTGGAAGTTTGGATCCTGAAGATCCCAGGGAGACGAGGAGGGGCAGAAGGCATAGAAATGGTCCAGAGGAAAACAAACACCCCCATCAAAAAGTGGGCAAAGGATATGAATAGACATTTCTCAAAAGAAGACATTCATACAGCCAACAGACACATGAAAAAATGCTCATCATCACTGGCCATCAGAGAAATGCAAATCAAAACCACAATGAGATACCATCTCACACTAGTTAGAATGGCAATCATTAAACAGTCAAGAAACAACAGGTGCTGGAGAGGATGTGGAGAAATAGGAACACTTCTACACTGTCGATGGGATTGTAAACTAGTTCAACCATTGTGGAAGACAGTGTGGCGATTCCTCAAGGATCTAGAACTAGAAATACCATTTGACCCAGCCATCCCATTACTGGGTATATACCCAAAGGATTATAAATCATGCTGCTATAAAGACACATGCACATGTATGTTTATTGCGGCACTATTCACAATAGCAAAGACTTGGAATCAACCCAAATGTCCATCAGTGACAGACTGGATTAAGAAAATGTGGCACATACACACCATGGAATACTATGCAGCCATAAAAAAGGATGAGTTTGTGTCCTTTGTAGGGACATGGATGCAGCTGGAAACCATCATTCTCAGCAAACTATCACAAGAACAGAAAACCAAACACCGCATGTTCTCACGCATAGGTGGGAACTGAACAATGAGATCACTTGGACTCGGGAAGGGGAACATCACACACCGGGGCCTATTATGGGGAGGGGGGAGGGCGGAGGGATGGCATTGGGAGTTATACCTGATGTAAATGACGAGTTGATGGGTGCTGACGAGTGGAAGGGTGCAGCACACCAACATGGCACAAGTATACATATGTAACAAACCTGCACGTTGTGCATATGTACCCTATAACTTAAAGTATAATAATAATAAAAAAAAGAAATGGTCCAGAGAGAAAGTTCAGAGACACAACCACAAACATATTCAGCCACTTTCTCCAGAAAGGGCCTCTGTCCTCTGGATCAGATCTGTTCCTGGCTGCACACGTCTGAGAACAGTTCCCACACTACTGGAAACTTCTCTGTTGTTAAGCAAAGCATTTTGGGATTTCTGCATGTTTGCAAAGTATCTTTGCCTCAATATTTCTGGAAGAGTTCTTGCTTCCACATGGCCTGGAAGCAGGCTGTGTGCATCCTAAACCTTTATTTAGAGCTGCTTCTGATGCTCACCACAAAGCCTTGATCACGTAACAATTGAAACACCACAAATTGTGACCTTATCAAACCCGCAAGAGTCGATCCCAGTAAACACTTGAGGTTTGGAGCAGCAGAGTAACCTGCCCACAGGCACACAGCAGAGCCCTAAGTAAGACCTAGTTCTCCAGGGACCTGCCCCATCTCTTCTCCCAAAGTTCATATCCCACTGTGTCCACCTGGAGCTTCAACTTGAGGTGCTTTCAGCTTTAAGGACACCTGGTGTTTTGGGAGAGCCACAGATGGCTCACAATCACTCTGTATTTCATTTCTGGACTTAGTTTTTATTTCAGTTCATTGCATCTCCATCCTTCACCTTGGCGGGAAGATGACTTTGTTTTCAAATAAAAGTCAAAAAGGAAGGATATCTGTTGGTGATGAGAATGCAAATTTGTAAAACCTTTCTGGAAAAGAGTTTGGCAATCTCTTATAAAGCTAAACACACTCTTACCATAGGATACAGTTCACGCCTAGGTATTTGCCCTGAAGAAATACACTTTTGTTCACAGAAAAACCTGTACATGACTGTTTATAGCAGCTCTATTCACAAAGGCCAAAAACAAAAACAAAAGCCCCACCTTGAAACAGTACACATGTCCGTCTTCATGTGAAGAGATGAACCGCAGCACGCCCATGCAGTGGAATGCCACTTAGCAACACAAGGAACAAACTACTGATACAGGCGGCGACATGGTGTATTTCAAAGGCATGGCACGGAATAGAAGAAGCCTGTCTCAAAGGCTACGGACTCGATGATTCCTTTATAAAGCATCCTGGAAAAGACAAAACCATGGTGATGAAGGACAGATCAGTGGTTGCCAAGGTTGTGGGTTGGAGGAGAGTGTGACGAGAAGAGGCAGCACGAGGTGTTGGGGATGATGGAACTGCCTGTACTCCCAAACTGTGGTGGTGGGTATGTGAACCTATACATGTGTTAAAACTTGTGGAACTCTACACCAAAATTAAGGTAAAAATGAAAAAGGAAAAGCTCCATTTCTGCTAGAACAATCTAGCTCTGACAGCACAGGAAGAAGGATTTCATGTTGGGGAGAGTGGTTCTTGGCCAAGTCTGAGGATCCCACCTTTCTGCCCTCCAGACCAGCAGGACAAACCCTGGTCTAAGGCTTTGGCTCCAGGAGGTGCGTCCATCACCAGCAGGTCCCTCCGTGCTTGGAGGATGTCCACCCAGCTGACAGTCCATCTCCACCTCCACACGGAGTTGGGGGGGGCAGCAGGCTACCAGCTCCAAGACTTTCTCTGGACTCCTTTGGGAGTGGCCCAGAGGTTCTGGGGCTCCTTTTCCTCTGGATGCTGGGGAACAGCCAGATGGCTCCAGGTGACAGAGGTGTCACTCACAATGGTTGTTCCTTTGAGCTATGCTCCACTCCTTGGGATTCCGGAGAAAAGAAGCCTACCTTCCACTTCTAACCCCCAAATCATACACATATCCACAGGAAGCAAGCAGCAGTCACTCCACACTGCTACTACTGGGAAAAGTCTTCCAGAATCAAATTAGCTTGAACTGGCCAACCTAGCCAGGAGCCCAGGCACGCAGACATGAATAACCTGAGGATTCCAGGAAGAGGAACTGGAGGGCAGTCAGCTCCCAGAGCAATGGCACTGAGGTTGGCAGTGCCTTCTGGCCCTGTCTGAGCAGGAACACATGTCTGCAGTTGGGAGCTCTGTGGATGGCCCTTGTACCACAGAGTCATATCAGAAGGCAGGAGGAGAAAAGGCCAGGTGGTGGCTTTAACCATTTGTGGTCCCAAAGGAGTGGTCCTCAGAGTGGCAGCTCATGGCACAAGTGACTGGCAAGGCCGTAGTGCAGAGCTGGGCAATCCTGGGCAGGCTGGGGCTGCCGGCTTTGGCTGCTAGTACTTTTCTCCATTTACTCATCAGACTGAAAAACAACTCGGCCCACTTGCGCTGAGCTCTGCCCTGCATTTTTCACCTTTGAGCTATCATTCCAAGGAAGACATACCAGCCCAGGAGGAAAGTTTTGGCCAAGTTGAAAGGGAAGGGCTTGGGGAATGGAAAGTCCTCTGGAACCTTGCTCAGATGGTGACTGCCTGACCCAGATTTTGCCTTTTCAAAAATATGCTTGGAGCTCAAAGGCCCGGGTGTCATGTAGACATGGGCGTGACAGAGTCACAGGGAAAACACATCAACCAGAGCACAGCTGGATCCTCACTCAGAGGAACCTCAAGCCTGAACGTCTGGCAGGACTCCAAAGGTCAGCCTGGCTGTCACATGTTTCTGCAGGGGCTTCTGGGGACACCCACAGAGGTGAGGCTTGAGCCCACCCAGTGTTGGGTCTTCTCTTGGGGCCAGCTCCTGTCTCAACATGAGACTCCTCTCCCCTGTCCCCATCTCCTGGGTGTCTTATTTTCCATCCTCTGGCTTGGATGCTGAGACCCGGGAGGTGACTCCAGGAGGCACACAGTGTGGCTGCTCCACTGGGCGATGTTTCTGCTGCCTGGTCTATGTTGACAGGTGTTTCCCTGACTTGACACTCCTACAGGGATGGAGCTGGAGAAAACGGGCCAGTGCAAAATTGTACATGTGTCCTCTCACCCCGCCCCAACACACACACACTTTACTGGCATCTGTATGACAAGAAAAAAAGCCCCTACCCTTTCTCTTTCTAGCAGGGCAAATGGGTTTGACCTAGTAAAAACAATATCTGGTCTCATCCTCATCTGCTTCGAGGAGTTAATTCCTCACTGCTCCCCCTGCCCCAGGAGGAAGGAGGGGAGGAAATACTGAGACTGAAAGGGATGAGCCTCTAGGCTAGCCTTTTCTGGTTCCCAGTCTCTAGAGTATGGTTGTTCAGCCCTGAATTACTTGGGCACCAGCTGGTGCCTAGTACCATGACAAGCTCGGGTGTCACCCCAACCCTGGCTACGTGGGGCCCCTGCAGTTCCATGATTTCCAAAGTGTCAAGACAAAGCAAACTTTATTTTATTATTTGTTTAATAAATAATAAATAATGTCGCCCAGGCTGAAGTGCAGTGGTGCAATCACGGCTCACTGCAGCCTCAGCCTCTGGGTTCAAGAGATCCTCCTACCTCAGCCTCCTGTGTAGCTGAGACTACAGGTGCATGCCACCACACCAGGCTAATTTTTAATTTTTTTCATGGAAATGGTGTCTCACTATGTTGCCCAGGCTGATCTCAAACTCCTGGACTCAAGCGATCCTCCTGCCTTCGCCTCCCAAAGAACTGGGATTACAGGCATCAGCCACTATGCCTGGCCAAGGCAAACTCTAGTTTCTTAGCTTTCGTGCTGCAGCCCTGGGTCTCTTTGATTCTCTCTCACCTGCTGTGGTCCCCCTGGCTATAAAGCAGACTGCCAGATAGTATCTCTCAGCCCAGCCCCACTGTTCTATATTCTGCTTTGTAGTGCCCAAGCTGGGATGCTGCAAACCACACATTTCCTTTGCCAGCTGCTCACTGGTAGGTGCTGCCAATGGGGAGGCCAGAAGGAAGCAAGGGGCAGGAGGAGGGAGTTGGGCCTGGCTCCTTCCTGATTTGCTTCTTGGTCCTGGCAACATTACCCGATGATTGTTCTCCATCCTGGCAGCAGGAGTCAGTTTCAGTTTCTAGCCGTTTTTATTTTGTTTTGTTTTGTTTTCACACTTCTAGAATCAGCCTCACTGTGCCCCCTCAGATATACCAGCCAGGCAGCACCTACCTCTTTGAAGTCTGGGTCCCAGCTTCTCCCCCATCGCAGGCAGCCACTCCTCCCAGCTTATAGGTTCTAATAACCCCTCCCTTCCCTTTCTTCCTGCAGTGGGGTGCTAGCTGCTTTTTGTAGTTATTCACTCTGCTACCTCAATGTGTCCCTCATTTCTTTTTTTTTTTTTTTTTTTTTTTTGCCATTTCAGCCATCCAGTACAGGTTTGACCAATTCTCCAGATTAAATTCTCTCTGTTAAAATAACTGCTGTGGTTTCTGTTTTCCTGACCAGACACTGACTGATACAGACCCCATGGCTGCCAAACAGGCTGCATGAGGAAGCTGTAATTTACCATCTGTTTTTCCTCCTTCAAAGGAGTAGGTGGCTTCCAGCTTACCCAGTTACTATACTGCATTGAGGTCATTCCAGCCCAAAGCAGAAAACCCTGAAACCTCGGTCAGCCTGTGTAACCTGATCATGGGCACAGTGATGATTCTGTTCTGTTCTTATGGTAACACCTTTTTGCAGATTTCCTCGAGGTCCCTGCAGGACAGGGAGGAAGGCCATGATGGGAGCCATCGGCCTCAGGTCTCCTTAGGCTTGTAGAACCTTCTGTTCCCCAAATGGCTATGAGGCACCCCTCCAGGCTCCCAATCTCCACGGCTCCCTCCCAGGTTGCCCCCGCCCCTTGGTTCTCACCTCTCTCCTCCTAATTGGTTACCAGGGGATGGTCTCCATGGTTCTAAGTAGGCAGGGTCCCCACAGGGCCCAGACTGGGAGGACAGAGGAGATTCTAACACACGCAACAGTTAGGGTTGAGCTTTTCCCAACTCAGTGGCAACATCCCTCACAGAGCCTCAGAGCTGGAAGAGAACCCAGAGACCAACTATCCCCACCCTGCCATTCTACAGAAGAAACCAGAGCCCACAGAGGTCAGGCAGCTTGTCTAAGGTTACATAGCTTGCAGAGGCAAGTCTATGGCTAAGGACAAAACCTCTGTCTCTGGAGAGCTCCCAGTTCTTCCCAGGAACCACGCTGAGATCACGCAGTCTACAAGTCTCTGCAGGCCAGCAGAGGTCACTTGTTTCTGCCCGGCATCCTCTCCTAGATTTCCTGAGAAGTGGGGAGAGCTCTCTGCTTCCCCTGACTTATCTCTGAGCTTCCTCTGAGTTCCCTGACCCCTCAGGCTCTTTCTTGTCTCTATTTCTGGTCCAGCTCTCTGATTCTCTGCCCGTTCTAACCGCCTTTCCCGACCCAGCCCCAAAGGCTTTCTGCCCCTCTTAGGGAGTTGGGCTCTCAGTCTCCCATTACCAATGGACCTTGGCAGTCAGTCCTGGCTGTTGGGTTATGTGAACAGTGGCTTCATGCAGGGTACACCCCTGGAATCACAGGCAAGTCCCTGCCCCACTGCCCCATGGCATTGATTGAGCCACCTCTCATGAAAACCCTGTTTTTCTCAAATTGCAGGTCTGTAAGTACCATCTTCTGAGCATTCTTGGGAAGGTGGGGCAACATCCTTAAAAGTCCAGACATGATTGCTCTATTGATCAGCCCAGGTTACTCCCGAAAGCCTTTTTCTCTGGCGAGTTTGTCTGTGCAAAAGAAAGGAAAGACAGGCCGGGCGCGGTGGCTCAAGCTTGTAATCCCAGCACTTTGGGAGGCCGAGACGGGCGGATCACGAGGTCAGGAGATCGAGACCATCCTGGCGAACACGGTGAAACCCCGTCTCTACTAAAAAATACAAAAAACTAGCCGGGCGAGGTGGCAGGCGCCTGTAGTCCCAGCTACTCGGGAGGCTGAGGCAGGAGAATGGCGTAAACCCGGGAGGCGGAGCTTGCAGTGAGCTGAGATCCGGCCACCGCACTCCAGCCTGGGCGACAGAGCGAGACTCTGTCTCAAAATAAATAAATAAATAAATAGAAAGGAAAGACATTGTATCCCTTTGAGTGGTGAAAGCAGAGCTAGTTCTGAGAAATCACATCTGAAGCTGTCACCCCAGGCACAGCATAACAGAACCTCTACTTATGTTTGTGGTGCGAGGCAGTTTGCTTTAGTTCAGGGGCTCTCATGTCTGATGTAAATCAAAATCACCTGGGAAGCTGTTTAAAAATAAGTTCCTGCCCCCACCCCTGAACTTTGAAAACGGAGCCCCTGGGGGCGGGGGTCTAAGGATCTGTGTATTTTAAAACACTCTCTGAATGATTCTGTTGCTCTGCCAAGTTGAGAAGCCCTGCCTAGACAGATAACAGAGGATACAGGAAGGCTGCTAGCACATCTGCACATCTTGGTAGAAAAAAAGCATGCAGTGGAGGGTCTGAGTGCATGGGGAATGAGGCTATATCGTTAAAATCTTGGAGACTGCGCATTTGTCCTAGAACAGGCTGTGTGGGGACAGATTCTGGGCTCATCTCTCTGCACGAGTAGCCTTTCTTGGTCAGGAGTGTCTCCTTCAGGGTCATGCCACCTCTGGAACATAGACTGAGAAACCAAGAGACCTGTCACTCTGGCATCCTCTCCTGCCAGGGACACTGGGTGACTCTGGGACTGCACACACCTTTGAGGACTTTCATGCAAATACGATGCCTGCAGTGTTTCCCATCACGGCCCCCATGCAATGAGAGTTATTGAATGGCATTTGTAGGTCCCACTTTGACAGGGACCATTAGCTTTTTATTCTGCATGCATCTGATGACAAGAAAAATGCATTTAAAAAATATGTGACTGAAGCATCTTTGCCGTTATCACTTCTAAAGTTTTATCTATCTATCTATCTATCTATCTATCTATCTATCTATCTGTCGTCATCTATCCATCTATCTATCATCTGTCTGTCTATCCTACAATAATTTAACAATTTTTATACATGGATCAGCTTTGGAAGGTGGTTTGCACTGGGAGTTGGAGTGACTTTGTTGGACATCTGTTCACCTATCTTCCCTGGGAATGGCTCCCCTGCTCAGTAACCACATTCCTGCTGGGTGACCTGTGAAGCCTGGCCTGTTTGCACCAGGGGTGATTCTAAACAGGCTCAATCAGATTTTCTCTTCCAATAAATTGGAGTTGGGACTGAGAAAATGAAGCCAATCTGGTCCAGTGTCTGTTCTGGCCCTACAATGTGATAGTCACGAACAACAGAGAGCACAATGGGCTGAGTGGATGGAAGAACAGAGACAACTGACCTACAGAGGGAATAAGGAGACCCTGGGGAAGGGTGGTCATTCCCAGGGAAACAGATGAACACATGTCCAACAAAGTCACCTTAACTCCCAGTACAAACCTCTTTCAATGCTGATCCACAGTCTACAGATGAGCAGCTGAGATTTGAGCAGTCACATGACTGTTTCAAGAGCACCCAGGTGCCCAGTCTATGGCTCCTATTCTCCCTACCCTGAATGGAAGCTTTGGAAACCAGTTTAGTTTTCCATTTGGGGCAGGGAGGCAAAACTGGTAGAATGCCTAAAAGTTGTTAAGTTGTTGTATGAGAGACAGATAATATATAGATGATAGACAGATGATAGATAGATAGATAATAGATAGAGATGATAGATAGAGATAGACAGGAGATGGTGAAGGGGCCTGGTGATCTTACAGGTCCCAGTTTGCAGCGCTACTGAGGGGTGGGATACTCATACTCTTGGCTTCCGTAAGACACCACCATGCCCTAAGGCAACCCCCATTTTATTTTACATAAACCCCACACCCGTCTTTTGTTACTTGCAGCCATTGATTCCTAACTCATGAACAGGAAGAGGGCCCACCAATCCAGAGATTGGAAGTCTACAAGAGCAGCCTAGGCAGAACATTGAGGCTACAATGGATATTAATGTTAGGATTCTCTTATTGAGCACCTACTACATGACAGACACGATATAAGTATTTTATATTCACCAACCTTTTAAATCTCCTCAACAAACTTGAAGGGCAAATGTTATTATCTTACCTTACAGAAAAGGGGCTGAGGCTCATGGAGAAGAGACACCTTTCTCAACTCACTTAATGGAGGATAGAATGGAGACTCAGACCCAGGTCTGCATGATTTGACAACCTATCTTCTTTACACCACGCTGCTTTTCTGTGTGGTGTAAGACTGAAGCAGATGCGGATGCTGTTAATATTAGATGTGGCTGGCATATGGAGGGCAAAATCCAGTAAAGCAGAGGCAGCAGACCCAGCTGAAGGTCTGAGGGTCCACTGGGTCCAAGAGTATCAAGCAGAGCCTGGCCAGTACCCTGGAGAGCTCCGAAGAAGCAACAGAGACGACATACGTTTGCTCCTCGGAGACACAGGCCTGCCTGGCAGCTCCACCTCTGCAGGCTAGAGGGAGGGATTATTCACACACATGAAGAGGGGTTATTCCCTGGAACCCCGGGATTATCTTGGATCATCTCCTCTCCCTCCCTCCAATCCAGCCCCACTGTATACGTTTTTCTCTGCATCAGCTTTGGAGAGGGAATGCTGTCTTAAGGTGCCCATGTCTTCACATCCAGAGTTGAAAATAACTTGAGTAGTCTCTTTCAAACCAGCCCACCTTTTCATAAATGAAGCAACTGGTAAATGTGATCTGTTAATCATGTCAGCTTTCCTTTGGCAATGTAAAAACCAAACTGACTGCTTTGCATAATAAAAGGTTAAAATTATGAGCCATACAGGGAAAAAATAAAGCTTAATCATTCAGGCTCAAAATTTGTGACCGAAGCTTCTTGCTCTTGCTTTTCACTTTTGCTCCTTCGTCACATGTCTGACCTCAACTACGGCTGTTTATTTTTAATCTGCGTTTCCCCAAAATAGATATTAATAATTTTCCTGCAGCTTTTCTGGCAACACCGTCTACATTGTCCAAGAGCAACGAGATTTCTTTAACTATATGCATTTGGGGTTTTCTTTGACACTGTAAATGGATCTTTTGCGTGGTATTTAAGTTGGCTCTTTGTGGGAAATGTTGGCCAGTTCAGACTTCCTTAATAAGTTCTTCATGACTGCATTTGTGATGATGTTAATGAAACCATTCTGAATATCAGTGGGCAGATAATGAGCCCAGAGGCAGAGACCAGGGCGAGGGCCCAGATGGAGGGAGGAGTTGGGGTGACTGAGCAGAAGTGGGGGCAAAGTGGTCTTTCTGGTTCCTAAAGCAAAGTGATATGAATTCAAAACCCCTAGAGCCTGACTTTTCTCCCTCCATGTGGAGAGGTTTTGGAGGGGGGTATCCAAGAGTTTAATGGTTCTGTCTTCAGCCTGCATAAGAGAATGAGACTCAGAAGACTGTTCTCCTCCTGGAAGAGAAGCAAGCTAGGACATTTTCTCTCACACTCATGGAGAGACACTGGGCCTTGATGCTCTTTGGATGCACTTGGCTTTGGACCCCCCTTTCTTGCTCTCCCTGCAGACCCCCATGCTGGCCTACCTCCCTACCCTGACCCCAGCACCCCACACCTACACTGCCAGGAGGAGTGCCCAGCCTCCCACCTCACTCTTCCTTTTTCAATCCGTGTTGGCCTGGGTTCCTGTTTCTGCAGCCTCTGGCCATTCTCTTGTATTGGGGAGGGTGCAGGAGGTACCAGGGGCTCCTCTCAGGTCTCAGGGCTTCATCAGTCTGCTCCCTGAGTCTCTGGGTGACCAAGGGCTGTCTATTCCGGGCCAAGCCAGCTGTTCAGAGAATGGAAGGGAAAAGTCAAAGGTCTTGATGGGGCCATGTTGGAGGGATCTGAGATGAGAGGCAGAAAGAGGCAATGCCCCCATCCAGGCTGCCACATTCAGATGATGCATTGCACAGCGTGGAGGCCCCATTCATGTCTTACACACTGCAGATGTGTAAGAGAATGATGACAGGTTCCTGGCAATCAGGTATCTTATACTAACAAAATCAATACATGACAACACTTTTTCAACAATCGGAAGTAAAGTATGTTGTGTAAGGGGAATCTTTCTCTACTTTGCCCAAAGATGCTGTATAGGCTGGGGTGACTCTCCATTTGGGAACCCCATAAATTTTGAGGGACTTTCTGCATCTCCAAAACTGCTGTGTGACAGTACTCAGACCAGTGTCCTCATGCAGGGAAGGGCAGCAGGGGGAAGAGGCTCGTGTCCAGAGGGAGGGGTATGTCATCACATATGAAGTAAATCTCATTCTACCAGTTTCGCCTCCCTGCCCCAAATGGATAACTAAACTGATTTCCAAAGCTTCCATTCAGGGTAGGGAGAATAGGAGCCATAGACTGGGCACCTGGGTGCTCTTGAAACAGTCATGTGACTGCTCAAATCTCAGCTGCTCATCTGTAGACTGTGGTGGCTGTTATACCCATTGACCTTACCTCCTGGGGACACTAGGAGGTGCAGGCAGAGAAATGATGCCCACGTGCTTTGGAATCTAAGAAGTGGAGTTGTTTAAAACCTCTGACACCATAAGATACACAGGGCTGCAGCAGGGGTCAGCTCATTCCTCGCCCCAGCAAACAGCAACTTCCATTTCATCCTAGACATTCCAAAGGTGCTGGAATAACAGGCTGCTCTTCAGAAGGGTCATTCGATAGCTGTGGCCCTGCTTGGCCCTGCTGGCTCTTCCCAGAAGAAAACAAACAGGAAGGCAAGTTGGCAGTAAACAGAAGGGGACCGGGGGCCAACAGGCAGACTCAGAGGGTGCTGTTGAGCCAGATGTGGAAGTGTTACTCTAGGCAACAGATAACCCAGCTGAGCAGCCCAGTCAACGAGTCCCCTAGAGAGGTCACCGGAAGGCCAGGAGCTGTGGCTTTGCCTCGCAGTGGGCTCAGAGAGCATTTCCTCCTCTCTGCCAGATGCCAGGTGACAGCATGGCTCACGTGTCGGTTTGTGTCTACCTTGGCCTTGTCCCTGGAGCCTGGAGCTCTCATGTCAATCCCAGGCAGCTTGGTTAAACAACTTCTTTTCCAGCTGGGAGCGGGGCATGCCCCAGCCTGGCCCCGTGGTCCCAGCTCCCAGACAGCTGGTCTTCCAGCTGGAGCATGCAAAGGTGCCAGAGCGGCAGAACCACTCAAGAAATTGATTTTAAAGGGAGGCTTGGAGGTTATGTGTATCTCATTTGTACCCCCACCCCCACCCCACAAGCTGTTCCCTGTAGCCAAACATCTCAGCTCAGGGGAGTGCAAAGCTGATAAAAATAGATTTTAGCCAGAGTGGCAGAAAAGGGAGGAGAGGACAGAGACTCAGCGCACCCCTCCTTCCTGAGAAATCAGCACAGGCCATGTGCTCTACCCTGGGTGAGGGGCAGGTGCTCCTTACCATCTTCCATCTCCAAAACCGCTGTGTGGCAGTACTCAGACCAGTGTTCTCATGCAGGGAAGGGCAGCAGGGGGAAGAGGCTCATGTCCGGAGGGAGGGGTATGTCATCACTTAATAGAGGATGAGAGCTTGGTTGTCGGGAATAATAATAGTGATCATGGTAATAATAGTAGTAATAGCTAACATTAGTGAGCGCTGGCTATAATGTTAGGTACTGCTATATTTACTGTTTAATTTACTCCTCCTAGCACAAGTATAACAGTTATGGTGTCATAGTCAGTTTGGGTTACCATAAAAAGATACCGTAAACTGTGGGATGGGGGTTGAGGGCTTATACACTTAATTCTCGAGTTTGGAGGGTGCCAGCATAGTCAGGTTCTGGTGAGCATCCTCCTCTGGATTATGGACTGCTGACTTCTCATTGTGTCCTCACATGGTGGAAAGAGTGAGACAGCTCTCTGGGGTCCCTTAGAGAAAGGCATTTTTCTCATTCACAAGGGCTCCACCCTCATCACAAAATCTCGTCCCAAAGTCCCCACCTCCTAATACCTTCACATTGGGGGTTAGAATTTCAACAGATGAATTTGAGGGGAAACAAACATTCAGTCTATTGCATTTTGTCAGCTCCATTTCCCAGATGAGAAACCAAAGCTGAAAGAGAGTGAGTTTCGGCCTGAAGCTGCCCAGCTGGTCTGCAGCAATTGCCAGGATCCAAACGCAGGTCCGTCCAACAGTAAAGCTCACAGGCCTAGCCATGGGGCTATGTGGGAAGTGGACCTGCCTGTGGGGCTTGTGGATCCAAGCCATGCAGAAGAGAAGTTGACCAGCCAGGGACTCTGGGGAACGAGGGCACAGGGATAGACAGGTGCTGGTGGCTCAGACAGATGTTCGGTACCTGAGAGGGTGCCCTTGAGAAATAGCCTGGGATATGGTCCTAGCAGATGTGCCTCATGCCCTGGGAGTCTGGGGAAGGCTAGGCAGTGGGTGCCTGTTGGGAGGGTGAAATGAGTGATCCAGCAAGCAGGTGGCCAGCCCGGGGAAAGGTTCCAAAAGTTCCAATGCAGTGACTCCCAGCCGTCCATTCAAGGGCTCTTCTGAAGGCTTCAGGGGCTTCTACAGATTTAGAACCCAGGTCTGCCCAGTGAGCCTTTCTGGGGAGGGGGCTTGGGAGCTGGTTTTACACAAGCTGCATGATCCTGACTCAGATGCTCCAGGAACCACATTGCCAGAAGCTCTAGCCAGGAGAAGTGGTGAGAGCAGGGCAGGCCCCAGGGTCAGAGACAATGGGGCTGCAGGAGAGGCAGTCAAGCCTGAGCTCAGGCAGCAGGAGGTGAGGTGGGGGCTGGCCACCAGGGCAGACACTGGCTGCCAAGAGGAGACTCTAGCTGAGTGGAGTGAAGGCTTCAGGTTCTTCCATGTAGGGCAGATGGGGCAGAAGTTAGGATTCAGGCTTAAAGCAGTGGGAATGGGAGGAATCTTCTCATTTCCCTGCTTACAACTTTATAGGGACTTCCCGCACCCTTACAATAAGTGCAAACTCCTTCCGTGGCTATCAAGGCTGCATGGTGGAGCCCTTGGCCATTTGACCTCAGCCCTCCAACTTCCCCGTCCTTATTAGGCTCTATCCACATTGCTCTTCTTACCTCTGAGCCTCCGAACATTCTGGTCCTTTTGCCCTGATGAGTTTCCTCCCTAGTGTGATAGTGTTTTCTAGGGGAGCTTCCTCAGACTTTGGACCCCTCTCTGAGATGGACACCCTCCCCCTCTACCTCCACAATTATTTTCTGTCTCAGCCACTTGCTGCTTTCTTGCAGGGTTCTCACCAATATTTGTAATGTTTTGCCCCCACTGCTCCCAATAGAGTACGCACTCTGTGAGGCTGGGAACATGTCAGTCTCGTTTACCTGTGTATCCAAGTACCTGCCACTTGGTTGGCACCTGATTGGTGGGGGGATGTGGGGAAACTGCAAGTCTTCAGGAAACTCTCTTTGGAAACTTTCTGAAACATGTTCTTTTACACCAACAGTGATAGGAAAGTCGGGAAAATCCACATCACCTCTGGTTTTGTTGTCCAGGTCTGAAAAAGATAATGGGGTGGGGAAGAGGGGGTAAGTTCTCTGTCTTGCTGGAAAAGGTAAAATAAATAAATACAACAAAAATTGACAGGTTATCCTTCCTCAAGGCTCTGCTTCAAATGCCACCTCCTCCAGGAATGCCTTCCTGATCACCACCTGCATTAGCCAGTTGGGCGTGGTGGCTCCCTCCTCTGAATTTGTGCTCCCCCTTTGATGTGTCTTCTGTGGTGCCTCTCACACGCTGCCTGGATTGTGCCGGTTGTGCGTGCATGTCTTATGTGTTATATATGTGTCTTGATTCATCAGGATGCTTTTGATTGCAAATGACAGAAACTTGACTCAACTAGCTTAACCCATGAGAAATTTATCAATTCATGTAGCTAGGAAGAAAGAGGTGGTGTTAGCATCAGAGGAGCTGGATGGATCTGGGGAAACTCTGATGAGAGCCTCTCTCTCTCTTTTTCTTCCTCTTCTTTTCCCCATTCCCCATCACTTCACTTCCTGGCTTTTCTCATTGTCTTCCATCCAACAGTTCTCTATGTGGTAGGGAATATGACCACTGCCCAGCTCCAGGCTTATCACATCACTGGTCACTATCCATGGCAGATGAGCCTCTCTCCCAGTCCTCATAGCAGATCTCATGGAAGTGTCCTAAGTGGCCCTACTTGCTCATATGCCCAGTCTTTCGACCAATCACTCTGAATGGGAAGGGGGATTAACGAGGCCTTGTTACGGGTCCGTCCTCTTAGTCAGGGCACAGACCACTATGATTGGCCACCTCACTAGAATCATAATTAGAGAGAGGGAGGAGTAGTTGCCAAAAGAAAGGAACATGAGAAAGGGGTGCTGGGCAGATAAACGTCTTAGAAATTTACTCACTTATCTTATAACGGCTTCTATTTTTAAAGTGTCTGCGTGTTAGACTTGGTGTAAGACCTTTTCCATAAGCTGTTTCTAATCCCTTTAGTTGCCAGTGAAGGTGGGTGTGTTAGGCTGTTCTTCTGTTGCTATAAAGCAAGCTTGTCCAACCCATGGCCCATGGATGGCTTTGAATGCAGCCTGGCACAAATTCGCAAACGTTCTGGGCAGTTGTATTTTTTATTTCTTTAGCTCATCAGCTATTGTTAGTGTTTGTGTGCTTTACGTGTGGCCCAAGACAATTCTTCTTCCAATGTGGCCCAGGGAAGCCAAAAGACTAGACACCCCTGTTATAAAGAAATGTCTGAGACTGGGTAATTTATAAAGGGAAGAGGGCCAGATACAGTGGCTCAGGCCTGTAATGCCAGCACTTCGGGAGGCCAAGGCAGGAGGACTGAGTCCAGAGCTTCACCACCAGCCTGGCTAACATGGCAAGACTTATATCTACAAAAAATACAAAAAGTAGCCAGGCACGGCGGTGCTCGCCTATAGTCCCAGCTACTTGGGAGGCTAGGGTGGGAGGATGGCTTGAGCCCAGGAGATCAATTTGCAGGGAGCTATGATTGTGCCACTGCACTGCAGCCTGGGTGACAGGGTGAGACCCTATCTCAAATAAATAAATAAATAAATAAATAAGTAAATAAAAGAGGTTTAATTGGCTCACGGTTCTGCAGGCTTTATAGGAAGTGTGGCGCCAGCATCTGCTCAGCCTGCGGGGAGGTCTCAGGAAGCTTTTACTTATGGTGGGAGGGGAAGTCAGAGCAGGTCCATCACATGGCAGGAGCAGGAGCAAGAGTTGGAGGAGGTGCCACACACACACACACACACATACACACACACACACACCAGATCTTGAGAACTCAATCACTATCATGAGGACAGCATGAAAGGGATGGTGCCAAACCATTCATGAGCAATCTACCCCCATCCAGATACCTCCCACCAGTTCTTACCTCCAACAATGGGGACTGCATTTCGACATGAGATTTCACAGGCACATATACTCAAACTAAGCAAGTGGGTATTATACATCATATTTGTAAAGGTGAGGAAAACAAGTTCAGAGAGGCTAACTTGCCCAAGCCACATAGCTAGTAAGTGGCTAGTCCAGGATTCAAACATGGGTGTGTTTATCTCCAAGGCCCAAGCTTGGGTGTGTTTATCTCTAAGGCTCAAGCTTGTCCCACCACACTGTCATTCCTGGGGACAGAGATGATCTATTACTAGAAGTAAACAGATGGATAATCTCACATATTCTTACCTGGGAATTGTATCAGTCAGGATAGGCTTGGTTAAGATACAGTAACAAACAGCCCCCAATCTCAGTGGGTTAAAAACCATGGTTTTCTTTCTTACTTAGTTGACATGTCCACGATAAGTCAATAAGAGTGCTGTGCTCATCATAGCAGCTCAGGGTGCTGGGCTGCAGGAAGAGCCATGATTTTTAATGTTGCCAGTCACTGTGCCAGAGGGAAGAGGAGCTCTGGAGGGCCCAGAACCTTCTGCTCACAACTCACTGGACATAAGTAGCCACACAAACTTAATCCACCGCAGGGGCTCCAAAAAGTGCAAATCTGCCACGAACCCAGAAGGAGGAAAACCAGAAAAATTTAGAGAACAACACCAATAAATTTTTAAAACCCATTTTGTATTTTTTTGTGGTATATAATAGAGTGATTTTTAAATGTAATAATTTCATTTTAGATCAGTATATTATGATCAATTATATTTTAAGGTATATTTTAATCACTCTTTAATTATAACCATAATGTATAAAGATGAATTTGAGCATTTTCCTCACTGAGGAGGTGATATAAGTGCTATTTAATTTAATCACGCAAAAAAGTGATTTGCTGACAAATTTTAATTTGATATATTATATGTTTCATTTGAGGACTAAATGTATTTTAAAATGCATGTTGTAATTATAAGTTGCAGCATAACAATGTTTTTAGGACCTCATATTTGAACTTAATGGAAATTTTGTATTTCAAAAAATAAAGTTGTTTTTTTAAATGTAAAGGATTTTCTCCCATTGGATATTGAGATTAAGGGTATGAAACCACTATTTTTTGGTTTTGTTTTGTTTTGTTTTGAGACAGAGTCTTACTGTGGCCCAGGCTGGAGTGTAGTGGCATGATCTTGGCTCACTGCAACCTCTGCCTCCTGGGTTCAAGTGATTCTTGTGCCTCAGTTTCCTGAATAGCTGGGATTACAGGCATGCGCCACCACACCCAACTAATGTTTGTATTTTTAGTAGAGATGGGGTTTCACCATGTTGGCCAGGCTGGTCTTGAACTCCTGACCTCAGGTGATCTGCCCATTGTGGCCTCCCTAAGTGTTGGGATTACAGGCATGAGCCACCTTGCCAGGTCAGAAACTGCTATTTGTTAGCACTTCTCAAAAATACACTACAGGAATGGATCATCTTTATTCTTAATAAATAAAAATGTCAACTTGGCCATAATTGCCAGTGTGTTTTCTCTTTTTAGCATTGGTTTATGGAGTACTAGAACAATTTTTAGAATTATTCTATTTTTTATGTTCCTCATTAACTTGATAGTGTATTTCCATCTCAGTGTTCCTTATGCTTCTTGTCTTAAACCAATGGTCCATCCATCCTGGGTGTAAATTAAACTGAGTATGACTAAACATAAAAAGAATTTAATGCTGCATGATAGTGAAACCCACCAGGATGGTTAGTGGTGTTCGGCTGAGTGCTGAGCCAACAGGCTGGAGACTGAGTCACAGCGAAACTGATCTCTACTTCCAGGGAAGGTGTGCTCTCTGGGCATGCCTTCGGAGCACTCACGCCCTTCCATTTAGAAAAATAACTACTGTATTATTGATTTAGAAAATAACTGGAAACATACTATCATTGCCTTGAAGCACACAGATGCTTGCAATATCTTCAGGAGTCCTTGAGGATCACAAATAGCACACTGGGAAATGTTTCACAACGCCAGCTTCCACCGACTGTAGGCGCCTGGGGGCACATCTGAACTCAGCCATCTCTGCAGGTGACAGCCTCGTGGTGCCCAGCCCAGTGGGTTTTGCATAGGCTTAGATACTTGCTATTTGTAGATTGTAGCTGATATTGCTTGATATTTGGAAGGGCAAAGAAAAAAAGGAGGGAAAGACCGACTACCTCCTCTTGAGTACATTCGCTTCCCAGTTTACAAGGGGGTTGACTGCACTGCCCAGGTCTGGATCATGTCTACACAGCCCGAAGAATGAGAGATGGTGGTTGGCAGGATGCAGCCAGGGCTGGAAAGAGATGCAGAGATTCCCCAGGAATCAGTGTGTGAACTCTCTGGCCGTGTCCTCCCCCTGCCATGAAGAGCCGAGATAATGAAGATAGAACAAGTTCAGAGCAGGGCAGAGAAGTGATCCAGGAGACATGACTTACAGGAGGAGAGTTTAATTGGTTTAGCCTAAAAAGCCCATTACGTTCTCTGGTGGACACGGTAATGCTATAAATATCCACAAGGTGACAACAAGGGAGAGAGGATGGAATCCGTCTCACTGATAGACTGTTAAGACCGGCGGCGCAGCAGGGGGAGGCAGGACCTGCTGGGGGCTTGAGCCCATTTCAGGGGCTTGGAGATGTTTTTACAGTCAGAATCCTTTGTTCTAATGAAAGCATACATGGAACTCTGTTACATGAAACAGATGGATAACTAAGCTTCTCTAGTGGAAGTGAAGGTCATTCTCTGCCCCAACTCCTGCAGATACCTCACCTCACCCTCCCCCGCCCCCCAAGTCCCCCGGCATCTCCTCCAGGCTTAGTTGGAAAACCTCTAGCTGAGCTACTCAGAGGCCCCCAGCTCTGACAGTCCTTGCTGGGGAGTGATCGTGTCTAAGCAGGAGATGAGGGTGGGGCACCCAAAAAGACAGGCTGTGGGGATGCAGCTTAAAGCAGGGCCCCTGGATGGAAAGTGGTTTTGGCTGGGATGAGATCCTGGGAGTGGTGAGACAGTACCCATCAAGCCTCGGGAAGGACCGAGCTCATTAGATCACAAGTCGTATCTCACTTGCAGCTGCAGTCTTGGGAGCAGGCATTGGCGATGAATTGTGAGCAAGCGCATGCCTGTGGGGTGTTTCACATGGTCGGGAGGGGAGCTCAGCTTTCAGGGAGCATCCCAGAGTGTGCAGATGAGAGGGTGTTAGGGAGAAGGAAGCAGGGTGACGAGCACGCGAGTCCCGGACCCAGAGTGCGGAAGCTGAGCTCCGATCCCTGCTCTCTGTAAATCTGCCATGTGACCTTGGGTTGTTTGGCTCTCAATTTCCTGATCTGAAACACAAGGTTGGATAAGAAGAGGGACTGGGATGGAGGCGTAAACTGCAGCCGCCCATTCCCAGCCCTCTTCCGCCCTCTTATGGCCACCCCTGAACCAGCCTTTGCTAGGAGGCTTCCCAGAGACTCCAGGGCCTGCGAGCGCAGCCTGGGAAAACTCGGCTTGGCAGTGACCCTAGCAAGGGCATCCCAGGCCCTGGTTCCTGGATGAGACAGACAGAATCAACTCTGCCCTGGCGGGAGGGGAACTGGGAGAGCTCCTTTTCCAAGGGACCACACTTGGGGGCCACCCTTGAACCTCTTTCTAACAAGGAACAAAGACAGCTCCACGAATGACTCCCCTGCTCAGAAACACAGCTCTCTGCTGCCTGGAAATCACAAAAAGGCACCGAGTGATGGGGTGCCCTTCTGTGCTCTGGTTCCCTCCCAGTTTCTTTCCTCCCAATTTCCCTCCTCATCTTCTACGCTTCTATTTAGCCCTCAGGACGTGACAGTTCCTAGATGCCTCCCTTTATCTGAAATGCTGGTTCCAGCCTCCAGCACTCCCCGTAACAGGGAACAGGTACTCACTCTCTGCTCCCTATGAGACACAATTAACACTAACATGCAATTTTTAAATGTGAATATCAACCACAAAGCAGGCCAGGCACAGTGGCTCATGCCTGTAATCCCAGTATTTCGGGAGGCTGAGGTGGGAGGATTGCTTGAGCCCAGGGGTTCAAGACCAGCCTGGGCAAAATAGTGAGACCACGTCTCAGAAAAAATAGAAAACCAGCCACAGAGCCGACTACTCACATGTGTAATTCCTCAGTAGGAGCCATGGTGCACCTGGCCTTTTGTTCTTGGTTTTTCATCACTGTACAATGTTTTTTTCCTGCTGCTCCATAATCCTGATGATAGTAATTTAGCAGCTGCATGATTCATCATTGTACAGACTGGTGGCTGTCAGTCTGATTCTAGGGGCTGTCCAGGTAATGGCATCCAACTGCTGCATTGACTCCAGGAACTCTGCATTTACCTTTCTCCCAGCGTCATTGTCTTGTTATAACACACTGGGGGTTTCAGGAAAGATTTTATTTGGAAAAAAAATCTGTGATTTAAAACACTTAAAAATCATGGAGCTAGATTAACAAATCTGCACATAACCAAATGCATAACAAATACGCACATAACCAAATGCATCATTTCAAAGAATGGTTGTGCACATGCAGACTTTCCCTCTTTCAAAAGTGTCTTGTTGGCATTTTTTTTCTCCCCTGCCTGGCATTGTCCTTCTCTGGAGAATGTGTTTGCCTCGTCCCTTCAATTAGAACAGGACTCCTGAGAGTCAGGGGCTGGGTCTTGTTCATCTCAAGGCCTGGCAAGGTGCCTCACACACAGTACATGCTCCCTTGTGGAACTGAATATGAAGGTGGCTCCACAGGGGAACTGGGACATGCCTATGTTGGATGGACAAGACGTTCCTGTTCAGAATTTCTCAGCACACCAGGGAATGGCAGAGGTTCTCCAAGAAAGTTTTTGTTGTCAGGGTAGGGCCAAGACCACCTCCCTTGCCAGGCTCCGGGGAGACTCAGAGAGTCGTTTCCCTGGCAGGGGTTTTGTCAGGAGCACCAGGTGAAATAGACCATTCTGGGCTCCCTCCGGGGCTCAGGACAGGCCTCGGCCTCGGCATTCATCACTGGAGCCTTTCCCACATCCTCCACTGCACCTTGCTGGTCTGCGTCCATCACTCATCTGAATGTCCTGCTGGTGAGGCACCTAGCTAGGAGAGAAGTGTCCCTGGGCTCTGCTTGGAGGAATAGCCCTTGGCCCATCTCCTGTGCTGTGACCCTCCATGCCTGCCCTCAAGTCATGTCTCCAGAAGGAAACTGCCAGTCAGTCCCCAGCAAGGGGGAATAGTGAATCAGAACACAAAGAGGCTTTTGGCTGGGTACGGTGGCTCATGTCTTCCCAGCACTTTTGAAGGCTAAGGTAGGCGGATCACTTGAGGTCAAGAGTTCGAGATCAGCATGGCCAGCATGGTGAAACCCTGTCTCTACTAAAAATACAAAAATAGCCAGGCGTGGTGGCAGGCACCTGTAATCCCAGCTACTCGGGAGGCTGAGGCAGGAGATTTGCTTGAGCCCAGTAAGCGGAGCTTGCAGTGAGCTGAGATCGTGCCACTGCACTCCAGCCTGATAAAAAGCGGCTTTAGTGAGCCGGCCCACACCCTCTTTTATTGATAACCTAACAGGGCACAGGCTGGCTCAAGGCAGGGCCTAGGGTTCCCGGTGCCTTCATCAGCATCACAGTGTTAGGTGTGGCTCTTGATGCCTCTTCCTTGTGTCTCTCACTGGACAGGAAACAGGAGAAAAACACCACGGCCTAGAACTTGGGAGACTTGGTTTTTGGAGATCCCCATCTGGGTGAACTCGGGAACAGCACCTGAGCCCTCTTTCTGCCTTCGTTTATTCAACTACAAAACAAGCAAGTTGGTCTAGCAGGTCTCCAAGGGGGCACCCAGATGTGGCATCTTGTGGTTTACACGTGGGGAGTGGGATTGGGAGGGGATTCCATTTCCTTAACTGTGGCCCCAGGAAAATGTCCTAAGTCGGGGAGTACCATGTGAGTTATTATCCAACCCGGGACACTTCTGAGTAAAAGGGAGTTTTGTTTATAAATACCTAGGGACAACAGGTGGAAACCAGACAAACTGGTACATTTGGGTGCCTGGGTGATGGGGTGTAGGTTAAGCCACAAGCACCCACACAGCTCACCTCCCAAGAACCCTGTAGGTTGCTTGCTCACAGTAAGCAAGATTAGTAATGCCCAAGACCAGACCTGTTTCTCCCTCTTCCCACTTGTGGCATGGCTGATGCTGCAAGATCCATTCCAGAGAGATGAGCCTCCTCCTCCTGGGGAGTCCATGGGGCACATCGGATGCCCTGGGCACATCACTGGGCTTCTTCTAAGAAATGTCTTCTATGACAGCTTCTCTCTGAATGGCAGAACCTAAAGTCTTTTCATTGCGCTCGAGCTCATTTCATCTTTATGGCATTCTCAGCAGGAAGGCATCGTGATTCCCATTGTACAGGCGGGAAAATTGACGCTCAGAGACATTAGCTTGTCCCAGATCCCATGGCTATGAGTGGCCGAGTCGGGCCCCGGCCCAGGTGTGTGGCCCGCTCCTCTGGCCCTCCGCAGTCCACCACACCCTGCTGGCCATGAGCTGCGGCTACACAGCGCAGGCGTAAGTGCTTAGAACGGGAAGCAGAGTTTGGTGATGGGGTTATAAATTATTTGCTAAAACCTCAGGCTAAGTACTAGGCATTCTGTGGTTTTGACTAAGTGCAAATGCCTTCCCTCAAGTAGAGGACCTCTGTAAGCTGGGCTTGCTCAGCCAGGAATTCACCTTGGGATTCTGAAGATATGTATAGCCTCGCCGTTTGTGGATTTCACATTTATGAGCCCTTCCTTGGCACTTGTAATAACTGTCTGTTAAAAGTTTGCATTTTTCCCCTCTGCAAGGGCCCCTCTCCAGCCTTTTGGGTTGAACTTGTCTCTACCTTGTTCAGGATTTTGGAATTATAACAAGGGAAGGAATTACTAGTGAGGAAGCATTTACTATTTGCAGGATCCATCACTTCTGTTCACTAGTTAAATCCTCAGCGTGAGCCTAGGAAGTAATCAAACTTATTTTCAGGTGTGAAAATAGAGTCTGTGATTTGGCTGAGTCACTCTAGGGTAGGGAGAAGCTGGTTCTTAAACCCCTGAGGAGCTTTTCCCTTCTCTGTAAGGGTGAGGGCCACCAATCCCAGGGAGTAATTCTCAGAAGCCAGTGATGTCCTAGACAGGACTTTAAGCTACATTTAATTGAGGCCAAGGTGGAAGCTGTTCCAAGAACTCAGGGACACTTGGGAGCATTCAAATCTGTTTCTAGAATTCCAAGGACAAAGACCTTGGAAAGCTGCTGACAAATGCCCATTAAAGGGCCTGTAGAATTCAATTAAATCCAATGAACTTTTATGACTGCCTCCTGTAAGCCAGGTGCTGTGCCAAGTGCTTTGGGGAAGCAAAGGTGAATAGGCAGGTCCCTACCTTTATGGAACTCCCTGGATGGCGACACTGGCATTTCTGGCCTCACCACACAGCAGCCCCATGCCACCGAGATGGAAGAACAGAGAACCCTCTAGCAGGGGCCGTCAAACATGTTTGTGAAGCATTGAGTTCTGGAACCTTCTCCTGTAGCCCATCCACATTGGCATTTTCAAAGGCTTGAGAAGGAAGGACATTTGTTTAACTTTCTTTAGAGTTTCCTGAACTTATCTGACAATGGAGCCCACTCCTCCTATGTCCTCTTGTGCCTGGTGGAGTATTTACTAACATCCTCAGAATATTCCATGGAACACACTTTGGGATACAGCAACCTGGGGGCAGCTCCATGGTGGGCCTGGGAGGCTAATGGACGTGTTCTCTTCTTTTAGAATAAATCGTTTGGGGATGTCACTACTTCTCGCTCTTTGCTCTCTTGGACAGAAGATGCATCTGCGGAGGCTTGGGTTTAGCTTTGGCAGCTTACTTAAAAGGGCGTCTTTCAAAATTGGAGATTACTCAGGCTTTTCAGCCTTTCCGCCAAAGAGATCCCTTGGGTCAGCATACGAGTGTTTGGGGGACACGAACATGGCCACAGCTTTCATAACATATGCAACAGCACAATTTCCAGCAGGGGATTGATGCAGCCTAAATTTTAACGGAGAAAACACACTGGAAAACAACATGGGGAGGGGCCATTTGGCCTCTAGCTTGTGGGCTTTGGTCAACAGGGCTCCACTTTCGTCCCCACTGAGGTAGCCCAGCCTCACTGGCTGGACTCCAGGCATTTATTTGCAGGATGAAAATGGATGGGCAGCTGTTGACAGCATCACAACATCCAAGCCTTGGCCTCGTATGTCTGGGGCCTCTTCTTGGAGGTGACACGTTGACAAAGCTGTTTACCCAGCACAGCCAATGCAAGGAAGTAACTTAGATCCCCAAGGCTGTGGCAAAATTAAATGCCTTCATGGGTGTGGTGACATTTTTCCTTGGTTGAGAAATAGCCTGGCACCATGACTAGGGCACGTTCTCCAGTGTCATGCAGGCTTGGCCCTGCCTTGGGCCCGTTGTGTAATCTTTCTGAGCTTTGGGCTTTTCTGTTAAATAAGAATAATTCCTACCTTGGAATGTCCAGTTCTGGATGAATTTAGAGGCCCCCTGGGGTCTACCTTTAGGATTAGGTTGTCAAGTCAATGTGAAAATGCTTTATAAACTGTAAAGCTCTGTACAAATGGAGAAGATTGCAGTCAAACTTTACTGAGTACTCACTGTTTGCTGGGTCTGTTGTCATATAATGAGTTACACACATTATCTCATCGAAGACTCACAACAACCCTATGAAGTCGGATACTATGATTCTCCTCATCTAACGGACGAGAAAACTGAGATTCAGAGGTTGAGTAATTTGTCTAAGGTTACACGTGATGGAACCGGATTTCCTCCCAGGTCTGTTTCCTTGCAGAGCCCCAGACCTCAGTTCCGTAATCTTTGCTGGAGAAGAAGTATTCTCCTATTGGGGGCTGGCTAGGAGACAGGGGAGTCTGAACATTCTGAGGGAGGCGCAGGATTCTAGAGGCTCCGAGTCTTTCCTGGAATCTTTTATGTCAGGTACCCCCAGAGAGAGGAGCAGCCTTCTCACCCTGGCCTCTGCAGGTAAGAGTCCTTCCCTTCCTCCTAGTGATGAGGTGGGAGCATGATGAAGGCACTGCTTCTGCTGTTGCTGTGATGTTACTGGTAATATGGACAGTTATGGAACCTTTTATCTTGCTTCATCCTCACAACAATTATCAGGGAGTGACAGCACAACACCCCACTTCATAGTTGGGGAGACTGAGGCATAGAGAAAACTTGTGCCTGGTAAGCTCCAAAGCTGAGACCCAAACCCCAATGCTGGCTCTCAAGCCTGAACTTCACATCCTCGGAATGTTGGGGTTTCAGATCCTCTGGAAGGCCCCAAGGGGAAGCATCTCCTGTGGTCCAGTTCCCAGGCCAGGCCTGGAGAGAAAGAGATGGGCACTCCACATATTTCCATCTCACCAAACTTTACAACTGAGGTATGTCCGACTGTGCTGATTTCACAGATGAGCAAAGGCAGGCTTAGAGAGCTTGCAGAGATGTGTCCAAGGCCACCCAGCTAGGGAGGAGTACCAGTCTGCTGGGCTCCAAAGCCCACCTTTGTCCCTCTACCTCTCAGACACCCTTAGGAACCCTTCTGCTCTCTGAGACTCTCACCCAAGCACACTGTGTGCTTCTCAGTTGGGCACCCATGGGACCAGGACTCTCAGCATATTTACTTTAGGCCTCTTTCTCAGCAGCTCAGACCCAAAGGCAGGTGGTAAGAAGAGAGGGTGAAACATGGTAATGAGGGGAACCAAATCACCCATCTTACCCCTGTGATGGCCATGCCCCTAAGAGTCTCTGCAGATAACTTTGGCCACTGGATGGACATTTCCCTGTTCAGAAACTATCATCTGCTCTTCTCCTCCCAGAATCACATGCTCCTCATGCATTGTAGCAGCACAGAAGGCACCAGGACCAGGAACTTACAGGAAAACGAGATCTGAGGCACGGTTGCAAGATCCAGCCGCAGAGTCACTGTACTGGGAAGTGCTGATGGCAGGAGGGGTGTCTGCACAGGCTGAGCTGTGGGAAGCAGGGATAAGGCATTCATTTATTTACTTCTTCCTTTCACTATGCTTTATTAAACACCTACTGTGTGCCAGGCACCATGGTGAGTGCTGGGATTAAGAACAGAGGTTTTGGAGCTCACTGGACTGAATTCAAATTCCAGCTCCATCCCTGAGCAAGTCACTTAACCTCACTGTTTGTCAGTATCCTCAGCTCCAAAATGGACACAGTGGCAGCACCCCACTCACTGAGCTGTGGTGAGGATTAGATGAGGTTATGTATTTTAAGTACTTAGAGCAGTGCCTGGCACATAGTAAGAGCTGAATAAATGGTGGCTATTAGTGCTATTATTATCTCTGTCCTTGGGAGTTCACAGTCTGGTGAGGCACAGGCATTAAAAGAAACAGATAATTTCCTAATGACTTGGGCCAGGAAGTGAGTTACACTGAGTAATGAGTGTCAGAAAATCCTGCCTCCCTGCTCTCTATGAAATGCACTGAGGTCACATTCTGTGCTTTGTTTCAGGATGGGATCTGACTGGAGTACTCCCTCTGCCATGGGTGCTAGGGGGCTGGGGTCCAGAAAAGGGGTCCTTGCCATCTTCCCTCGTTTGGTTTCACCTTCTGAAAGGAGAGAAAAACTGCTGGGATTGGAAAGAGTAACCAAGGCTCCTTACAATTCTGCACTGCAGACAACAGACAATGAGATGGAAAATCCAAATGGCCAAATGAATATATAAGAGCAGGAAGTTTAACAGTTTTGATGACAAGCAGCACATGAAATGATAATCCCCTGGCAGGTGACAAGCATTTTGGAAGCAACAGAGCAGAAAAGGATTAGTGGGGTGAAGTTAGGGACCCTTGCTCCCTGGTCTGGTGGAACGCCTCTAGGGGAAGGGGGGCCACGTCCACTTTCTAGACTTTGCGGTGAGTTTTGTCACCTGAAAGGATCACCCAGAGGCCGACTATTCTCAATCGTCACTGCTTTTATTACACTCATGATCTTAAGGACAATATTTGCCCAGGGGCAGAGGGAACTAGACTTTCCAGGGGCCCCAGAAAGACTCAATTTTAATCAAAATGGCGATCACCTTCCTCTCACATCCTAACTGTAGAACACACACATTTTATTTTGTTCTTTTGTATTGTCAACTTTGTACCCAAAAGATCATCTCCGAGGAGCTATCTTTAAAGAGATTTTTTTTTTTTAATTGATGTCTCAACTTAGAGTCAGTCACAGTCTGGATGGAAAATTCTCCTTCCAGGAGGTCAGGTGTGCTGATCTTAGGACGAGACAGTACTGAAGCTAAATGTGCCTCTGAGGTTTGCCTGCTGCTGGGGCCAATCCCTGCGGTGGCTACTGACAGAGTTCAGGCAGGTTCTAGGCCTCACCATTATATTAAGCCAAGACTCTGGGCAAGAGCCAGACTGAGGAAAAGGGACCTGCAGAGGAGGGATAGACGGGTGAACCAGCGTCATCCCAGGTAATGAGACTTCCCATTCGGAGTGATCTTGTCTTGGTGGGTGTAATAGTGGCCCCCAAAAGATATGTCCACGCCTTAACCCCTGGCACCTGCGAATGTGATCTTATTTGAAAAATGGTTTCTGCAGATGTGATCAAATTAAGTATCCTGAGATGAGATAATCCTGGATTATCTGGGTGGGCTCTAAATCCTTACAAGAGATAGAAGAGAAGGGGCCATGTGAAGACATAGGCAGAGCTGGAGGGAGGCAGCCACGAGCCAACAGGTGCTCGGAGCCATGAGGAGCTGGAGGAGATGAGGAAGGAGTCTTCCCTAGAGCCTTTGGAAGCAGGGCAGCCTTGCTGACGCCTTGATTTGGACCGTGTGTTACTGATGTTGGACTTATGGCCCCCACAATTGTGATAGAATAAATTCTGCTATTTTCAGACCCCACGTCTGTGGTCATTTGTTGTGGCAGCTGTCGGCAATGGATCCAGTGGAGACAGAACTAAGTGATGAAAACGTTCATTGAAGAGCTGAGCCCATGAAGACCGTGGCTCACAAACAGGCAGGAGGCCCAGGGTGGGTTGTTGAATAAAGAGACAAAGAGGGGTCCAGAGCCTCTCATCCTCATCCTCGGCCAGCATAAGCTCAGGCCAAAGATGAGCTCCACCTGAAGTACCTGGGCGAGCACCATCCAGGGTGACGTGGGCAGTCGTGGCGCCTCTCTCTTTGATTCTTGCTTTTCCATCCTTCCCATTATGCCCACTGGCTTGCTGTGGTTACAAGGGAAGAGATCTGCTCAGGTGATTTAAGAATGCGTGAGCACCTGGGGCCCAGGCATATCATCTCAGCAGCAGCCCAAGTCACACTGGAATCTGGTACTTCAACCAGATGCAGGTGACTGCTGGGCTCAGGACAGTGCTGGTGACTGCCCTTAGCCCTGGCGCACTTCTCACACCAGAGTCCTACATCTGGGGAGCTGGAAGGGGCTTTCTGAACTCTCACGGACTGGATTCCTACACACCATGGCTCAGTCTTCTCACGAGACCCCATCCTTAGTTTTTGATACGTGCTGCTCCTCCACCGCTGGGCAGACTTAGGAGCCCACAGCATGAATGAACAAGCAGCAAGCAGATGCTAAGAGAACCTTTGCACGCAGCCAATCTCAGCTTGGCAGCTTGTTATTATTTTTTTTTCTAGAACATGTGTGTTTGTGGTTATGATATTATATTGCACACATTAATACAGTCATATTTTCTGCTAGTAAAATTGTTCCTGGCTCATATAATGGGATTAAATATATCAGTATTTCATGGTGTTCCGCAAAAAGCCCCATAACTTCCAGGTGCTCAGCCACGTGGGCAAGTTTGAGAACCACTGATCTATAATAAAGGGCAAAATCATTGAACACATAAGTAAGCAGGAGGTCTGAAAGAAATCATTTGTCACCAATCCATCAGCATTCTGGGAGGTGGTAATTGTCCATGTGTACAGGCAAACTGATAAATGAAAGTTATTTTAAATTTTCAAGAAGTATTTGATTATACTTTGCATCTAATAGAACTGATATGAAACACTGAAGACCTCTTCTAGCTCTCAGGGCCAAGCCAGAAAATCAGCCTCAGGACTTCATGAAATAAACGGAGCCTCGTGACTTCCTGGCCACACTTTGATTTGTCCATCTCATTCTGTCCACGCAAATGGAGGCTGCATATATAAACGCCACATCACAGATGCTGGCCCCGGCCCCAGGGTTCATAGGGTCTGCCGCTCAATCAGTTGACTTGCGAAGTGTCCTCAGGAGACAGGAATATCCTGGCATCAGGGTCATTGTCTGCCTAATCTGAACTGAATCCTACTGAGCTGTCAAATGAAACCTATAAAGGGTCCTCGAGTCCCTGCAAACTATTCTCAGCAGTTATTTGCAGGAAGACATTCTTTAAAGGCCAGGAAGCCTGGATGTTGGCCGCCTGCTAGAAGACGTTGTTCTGCCTCTGCAGAAGCCAGCGGTGGACTGGCTCCGGCTGGAGCGTGGAATGCATGTTAGTCACTGGGCATCCTTGAACTGGAGACGGTTTAGAGAAATCTGCTGAAGACCAAGGGGGTTATGATTTGGGATCAGAAGACAGAGAAATAACAAAGAATAATCATGCAGTAATAATAAAAATAAAATAAGCCTCTCTTACTTATAATGTAGTCATATCATATGATGAGGATGGGAATGAAGAAAATGGCTCAGAAAAAGCAAGTTAAGCCAAGGATGCACTTTAGGTCTGGAAAGGGTTACTCCAACTTTGGCCAAAGGAAATGTGCCTTCGTAAGATGGAGTTCATGATGAGAAAGCATAGGCAGAAAACGTAACGAGAGAAAAAAAGATGCAGCAAAATCTTCCGATGGATCCACAACTGGCTCTTAAAGAGAATTCTGAGTTCAGAGGCGTGTTGTTTATTCCTTGATCATTTGTTCAGACTCCTCTCTACTGTGTGGTAGGCACTGGGCTAGGCCCTGCTGGCACAGCTGTTCAGAAGACAGACACTGTCCTGCCCTTTAAGGAATGAGCTCTTCGGTGAGCAATCTATGAACACAGGTGGTAATTACAATGCCATGTGATAAGGGTTATCACTAGGAACCCAGGATCTGATGAAAGAAAGGGCATCTCCTCCAGTTGAGGGAGCGGGGAGGAGGGTGGCCATCCCCGTGTCTCTGCTAGAGAAGGAACCTGGCTTACTGAGCCTTGGACAGTGTCTCTTACGCTAGGACACATCATGGTCCCTGGAGAGCAGCTACCAGGAGCACAGATTGTTGTGAAAGCATTTTAATGACTGGGTCCATTCATAATGCAGCTGCTGTAGCCCCAGAAACTCAGACAAGGGGCAATACGATGGAGTCTATACTATTATAAATATTTGATCTCCTAAGACAATATTACGGTAAATATTATTTGCTACCCTGAAAAGCTTCAAGCTCATAGTTTAAATTTCCCCCATTAGGAGCCTAATGAAGAGGATTTCAAAGTGCACTCTCTGCGGGCAGGGCTTCCTGGCAGGCTCCATGCTGGGGAGGGAGGGTAAATGCAGGCTGGGTGGTGCTGGCTCTGGGCGAGGGAGACAGGCAGGCCCAGAGGGAGGAGTACCGCAGATGTCAGTAGAGAAGCCTGCACTGGGGCCCCTGGGGATCTGGGGGACCCGAGGGGGAGGCTGCACTTTACCCAGCGTCCCAGAGAGGAGTATGGGACTGCGGCTGTCTCTGCTTCAGATTCACTGGGTGGCCTCAGGCTCGGTACAAAGTCACCTCATCTGCAAAATATAGACAATATCTGGCCCTACCTTGTAGGATGAACATGTGGGAGAATGTGGGGACCTAGCACAGGGCTCTGCACGTATTAAGTTCGTAGGAAATACCAGCTGTTAGCACTGCAGCGAGCACGGCTCCTGCATTCTGCGGCTGCTGCTGCTGCTAATGGACAGCCCACACCCTTCAGGTTACAACCCAGCCCCTCAGCACGGCCCACAAGCCGCTCCTCCATCTTAACCACCTCTCTGCTGAGACAGGCCCCAGGTCCTGGCAGACACTTACTGTTGCCCCTCATGGCACTCGCGCTCCTTGTGCTTCCCCTGCTGCTTGCTCTCTGTGGCTGGAACACTCACATTTCTCTCTGCCTGGCCAGCTCCTTTGGGTCCATGATGCTTTAACTGCCGGGGCCCCCTCCATGGAGCCTCCCTGACCCTCGGGCACCTGGGAGACCTCTCTTGTGGGTTCCCTGAGGGCCCTGACTCTCTGTGAGAGGTGCTTGCTGGCCAGTTTCCTCTCCATGCAGCCATGAGCCTCTGGCAAGCAAGGATGGAGCCTCACTCATCTTTCTACCTTGAGAGCCCAGCAGAGCGCTTGGTGATTGGAGCTCAGTAGTTGCTTGTTGAATGAATGAATGTATTATTACAGACATTTACAGTCTCCAAAGGATTTTCATACCTGGTGTGCATTTGCTCCATGGATGTCCTGGAAGCATTGTGGTGCTTCTCAGAGGCTCAGGGAGGCTAAGTGAATTGTCCAGAGGTACTCAGCAAGTTAGGAACATGATAGTAATCCAGGTGCTTCTATACCCTGAGCCCAAGGGATGCTGAGTGATTACAGTGTACTCTGGGGCCTGGATTGTGTGAGTGGACTCAGGGCATCTTTTTCTGACTGTGACTGTTTTAAGAGGTGAGGACTCCTACAGAACTATTACTCCTGGCTCTCCTGCAGTTCCAGGTTATTGGCGGTAAGGTGGGAGTGGAGGGGTTCTCCTGGAGCTAGAAGCCATCAAAGCTCTCAGAGTCATCAGATCCTATGACAGGGTCTTGGAAGAGGAGACTGAGGCACAGAGAAGTTGGTTCACCTGCTCAAGGTCACACAGCGAGTCAGTGGTAGAACTTGGCAAGGAGCTCAAGCTCTTATCCACTGTTCATTTCCCTGGGTCTTTGACACAGAGATCACGCCAGGGTCTAAAACAAATCTAGCCCCCAGGATAGCTGGTGCTGATGATTTAAAGGGCCTGGCAGTGCTTAATCTTTCTGCCCGGCTCCCTCATTTTAGAAAATGTTGAGATTTAAGAGCTCATAAAACTGAGCTATAACAGCACCCTGCCAAGAACTCAGCATAGGGCTTTCTATCCTGGGCTGCCCGGCCCAGTGGTTTCAGTCTTGTCCCCAGTCACCCTGGGAGAGTTTTGCAGTCGATTACAGCTGCTGGGCTCCTTGGGCCCTCAGGAGGCCCATCAGGTCATCTATGTCCTTGCCAGGGCTGAATGACGTGTGGCATGGCAATGTGCGCAGTGACTGGCTAAGTTCATAAATTGTTCAGGACTCTGGCAGCAGTGGCAGCAAGGCTGGGCATCAGGGTTCATTCAGCCTGTCACCAAAACAAGTGAGCATTGACAAGCATTTGCACAGGGACCACCTTTCTGTGACCACAGCAAAGCAGAGGTGACAGATGCCCATGGAGCCAGCTGTGTGGTCGCTTGCAGCCCGCTTAATCCATTTTGATGGTGGTTTTCTTCTGGTTGAAATCCCCTTCGAAAGTTTAGGGCTCATGTCACTAATATATACTTCCTCCAGTCATGCCTCCAGCACCTAGCAGGGTCTTGTCCAATAGCAGATATCCAATCAATGTGTACTGGGTGGAAGGATGGATGGATAGGAGGAAGAGAGGGAGAGACAAAGGGAAGGATGGTAAATTGATTATGAAAACGACCCCATTTCTTCATGTCTCTCTGTATCCACACCACTTACGATGTGACTTTTCAGCTTCCTGCATGAAGAAGTGGAGGGCTTTCCCCCCTATCCCTTAAGTCTAAGTTGCATTTGTGACTCACTGTGGCCAATGGAATGCAGTGGAAGTGACAATGTACCAGCTCCAAGCCAAGGCCTCAGGGCCTCTTGTGTACTTCTGCTTTTTCCCTTGGCACCTGGCCAAGCCACTAAGTGACTAAGCATGAGCTGGCCAAGTGCATGATGACAGACACATGGCCTAGCTACCCCTTCACTTCGGCCTGTGGCCAGCCATCCCCCAGGCACATGTGTGAAGGGCCTCAGGCTGCCCCAGCAGCTGACCTGCAGATGCAAGAGCCCAGCTGAAGTCAAACAAGCCTGGATTAGATCTTCCCTGTGGAATGATCATCTCATGAGTGATAATAAATGCCTGTTGCTTTCAGGCTACTGAGCTACAGGGTGGTTAGTTATGTAGTGACAGTTAACCGATACAGTATAGAAACCGTGGGAAACTATGCTCTCCAGGTTCCACAGAGCCCCAGTGTCTCCTTTTCAGAGGCCTCTTCCTTGTCCCCTTTTGTCCTGTGCCATCCTCTCCTGCCACTCCAGCCAGAGCCTTCCATTCACGTTTGGACTTTCTTTCACTAAGTCCATATCTAAGATGTTGTGCAAGCTTTTCAATTCAATTCAGCCAACATTTATGGAGCACCTGCATACCAGGTGCTATGGAGATGGACAAAAATAACACATGACTCTTGCTTTCAGTACATTTAGTGGCCGTAATAGCAGCAGCATTAACGATAACTGATATTTGCACAGTACTTGACACTAAAAGCGCTTTCACACATTATCATATATTTGAACTTATGATTTAGGGGGTGGCACAGCAGGTCAGACGCAGATTCAGCTATTACTGGGTATCTACTGTGTATGCAGCACCACGACAGATGCTAGTGAAAATAAATGTCACAGGATCATTGTAAAGATTCGAGCTTCACTCAGTGCTGGAGTGGTTACGTCCACTCCCTTTTAAGCTGTATCCCTCCTCGTAGAGGAAAATTGAGATGCCAAACCAAAGACTACAAGGAACACATGTAAATTTCCACCTTGAGGTTCAAAAAATCAATTTTGCAAGTGCAAGTGCAGTCAGGGGATCCATGGCTTAGCATCAGTCCTTGTGGAAAAGATCTGAGAGAGATTTTAGTTGTCATAGCAACTGAAAAGCCAATTCTGTTTTAGATTACGGAATGAACATGGTAATCATGTTACAGGACTATGTGAGGGTGCTGGGCTTCTCATGCTACATCCAGGCCCAGCTCTACATTCTTGTTTTTTGGAGACAGAGTCTCCCTCTGTTGCCCAGGCTGGAGTGCAATGGCATGATCTCAGCTCACTGCAACCTCTGCCTCCCGGATTCAAGCAATTCTCCTGCCTCAGCTTCCCGAGTAGCTGGGACTACAGACACATGCCACCACGCCCAGCTAATTTTTCTGTATTTTGGTAGAGACAGGGTTTCACTGTGTTGCCCAAACTGGTCTCAAACTGCTGAGCTCAGGCCATCCGCCCGCCTTGGCCTCCTGAAGTGCTAGGGTTACAGGTGTGAGCCACCGTGCCTGGCCCAGCTCTACATTCTAAGGAGCCTATTAATTAACCAGAGTGTGGTCAGAGGGAAGACTGGGATGAAGAAGTGTTAGGAAACTGGGTCTGGATGTTTGAGGAAATTTGGAATATTTAGCCTAGAGAAGAGAGGGCCCAAGAAAGATGGCAGGGCAACTTTAATTGTTTGAAAAGTCTGCTGTGTTTAAGAAGGCTAGACCTCAGACTGCTGCCAGTGGAGAAAAAAAAAAAAAAGGCTAGACTTCTCCACTGTTGGCCATGAGAAAAGAATGAACAGGGTGAGAGAGAAATAAATTTCAGTTCAACTTAAGCAATAACTTTCTAATATCTGAAACCATCCATCAAGGGAACAGGCTCTTCCTCTGTGGAGAAGATCTTCAGTATCCATTGACTAAAGGTTGTTTGGCTTGGTAAGAGTTTGAGTTCAATGACTTCTAAGGTATCTTCCACCTCTGAGTCCCTGTGAAGAGCTCTGCAAAAGTGGCTTCTGAGACCCCAGGGGCGGCCACATCCTTTTGTAAAGACAGCTAAAAAGAAGGTTAATTGGAAGAACGCTTCCATCAGCACATTGGACTCTGGTGGCTGCTGAGAACATTTGAGAAATTGGTCTATGCCAGGAGAATGTACATTAGCCATCCTATAGGAACCCATATAAAGATTTTATCTATATCACAGTTCATACGTATATGTTATGAAAATGTGGCCTATAATTATATAACTACATGGCATCTATGTAAATGTGATGTTTAATTCTTCTCTGAAGAGGTGGGATTGAAAGCCTGGCTGGGCCCCTCTTTTCGTTATGGTGAGGGGCTCCTCTCTCCCAATTAAAGGGTTCAAGAATATGAAGCCACAGTGTTAAGCAGAGGGAGTAGGAGAGGAAGGCAGACAAGGGAGGGGAGTGACAAGGAACCAAGCCAAATGGGTGGTCAGATTAACGGTGCTGCAGCAGGGAGACACGTCAGCTGGGTGAGGGGTTGAGGTGGGGGTTGTGTTCACTTGCTTCCGGCATGCAGCTTTGGGATGTTGTTACTGTTGTTGTTGTTGTTGTTTGAGACAGAGTCTCACTCTGTTGCCCAGGCTGAAGTGCAGTGGTGCGGTCTCCACTCACTGCAACCTCTGGCTCCTGGGCTCAAGTGATGCTTGTGCCTCAGCCTCCCTAGTAGTTGGATTACAGGCACCTGCCACCATGCCTGGCTAATTTTTGTATTTTTAGTAGAGACAGGGTTTCACTATGTTGGCCAGCTGATCTCAAACTCCCAACCTCAGGTGATCCACTCACCTTGGCCTCTCAAAGTGCTGGGATTACTGGTGTGGGTCCCCCAGCCCGGCAGAAGATTTTGTTGATGATAATAGTGCTAATAGTTGACGTTTACCAAGCATTTACTGTATGCCAGGGACTATGCTTTACATGTTATCTCATTTAAACTTCACAACAAGCCAGTGCTGTAGGTGCTCTTGTTACCTCTACTTTAGAGAAGAGCAATTAAGGCACAGAGAGTTTAAGTAACTTAGCCAAGGTCACACAGCCGGGAAGTGGCAGAGCTTGCATCTGAACCTAGATTGTCTGACTAAAGCCTGCACCTTTAACCTCGTCCCAGTCACATCTTGTCTGTCTCTGTAGTGCTAGTGGAAGGTTGTCCATCTGTCCTTCAGGCATCTGCAGTCCCTAGGGTGTGAATAGGACAGCGTCAAAAAACAGTTCAAGAGTGCCGAGCAATCCCACCACCTCAATATATTGATTCCTCCCCTGGAAAGAGACAGGAGAGAAAGATGAGTTCTGTCTGGTAGCATAAATTAGCTCTGTGCCCTTGGGGCTTTGTCTCACCATGCTGCTGCCTTGCCGTTCAGATGGCAGGCCTGCCTGCAGCAGAGCTGTTGCTAGAGCGATTCGTGGCCGGCACATTGCAAGTGCCAGGACAGCAGCTTCCACATTGAGCCTGGACAAATGGCAGAACAGAGCAGAGGGCAACGCAATTTACAAGGAATCTTAGCAACCAGGCAAGGGGCAATAAACCAGAAAATCGCTGAGGAAACTCAGTGGAGCATGAGCTAAACGAATTGCAGGATTTGTGAACCAATTTACACCCATCAGTGGAGGGGTGAGAGGGGTACCGGGCGGCTCCGAAAGCCATGGCTGGAGAACTGCCAGGTTGTCACCCACGGCAGACTTGTTGAAGGGCAGTGAGGACACACAATCCCTGCCAAGGGACCGCTGGGCAGTGGTCTCTGGGGACATGACGAGAGGACCTTTGGCTGCCCTCTCTGCAAGGGACCTGGGGTACCTCATCCCGCTGTGGAGGGATGGGTGTCAGGGAAGGGGAAAAGTATGGATGGAGGGCCTCTCTTCCTTGTTCCCAGGGAACTGGTAAAAGACAGATGAAGTGTTCTTGACCAGAAATGAAGCCCACCTTTGGTTTCCATTCCAAGGAGTAAATCCCCTGGGAAGTGAACACCATTTCTCACATGAGGCGCCCCGATGGGAAGTGGGAAGAGGCTGGTGAGGACGTGGAAAACCAGCAAAGCAGCGAGCAGCACCTTCTCCTGTGGGTGATGGTGGCACATGTCTGTGCAGAAGCACACTCCCATCCTGGGAGCTCTGGGAGGGACAGATTCAGCTGTCCGTGGACCTATGCAGTGGGGAGGGCACAGGAGGGGCCAGGTTTTCCCATATAAACATTCCCAGCTAGTTAAAGCAGAGCTCCAAGAGAGCATGTGAGGCAGACATGTCCCTTTCGGCCACACAGGGTCTAGGACAGCGTCTGACCCCGCGGTGGCCTGGCATGTTCAACGGTCAGGTGAATGATCAAGCTCTCTAATAGTAATAAATGTGCAAGGTCCTGAACTGGTATTAAGGGCTAGAATCTCAGGTTAAGTTAAAAACAACAGTGTATAGATATTTTAGTAAGGAGACTAATGCATTGCCCTAACAGCGTGACTCTCGCTGATACTCCTGGGAATGGGAGTGAGACTACATTGCAAAGAAGTGGGCCTCAGTCTTCCCATCCGTAAAGCAAGGTGGGAGGTTGAAACCACACTTCTCTAGGGCCATCTCCAGCTCTGTCTTGCTGTGGTTTTGCGATTCTCAGCAGCACCAGAGTGGCTTGGACTTTTCCCTGGAGGAGCAGTATGATCCAGTCTTCCCACAAGCCACATGGTGCTCCCCCCAGAAGCTTCTGGAAAGCCTGTCTGCTCACCCCACTGCTCCCTTTCCTCTGAGTTCTAAGCTCTACTGGCCACAGAATGGCTCCCCAAGGCTTCGCTGCTGCTCAGCAGGATGCAGCACAGGGGATCTGTCCTTTTCAGGTTCCTGCCACAGTTCCTGTCTGGGAATCCACCTGCAGTGCAGGGTCTGGACTGGGAGGAGGGAGCAATGGCAAAAATGGCAGCGACCACTGACCCAGGGCCTAGCTCTCTGGCCCTGAGCACAGATGGGGAGAGAGCTCAGCTGTGATTGAAATGGCCTTGCCTGCCACCCTAGTGTACAGGGCACAGAGTGAGTCACACAATTTAGGTCAACACAGGGCAGTGGCATGGTGTGGGCTCTGGAACTGGACACAGCTGGGTTTGAGCTCTCTCTCCACATGGCTGTGAGGCTCAGAAAACTCCTCGGAGTGCATTAGTCTTTTTGTGTGTACTAGAAGGCTGAGGAGTACCTGAAATAACACATATGGCTCCTTAGTACGGGGCCTGGCACATTGTTAGTGTATGCTCGGTGTTAGCTAATTTTTGGTGCCTATAACCTAAATCCTAGTGACTAAGATGCACGTGTTCTTTCCTGCTTGTTGTTAGGCCATCCTAGAGATTCTAATCCTATGGGACAAGCTGGAGGCCCAGGACTCTCACCTGAGCTGAGATCCTTGGCACAGGCTGGGACTGCACATGGGAGTGGAGTCTAATGTCCACATGACTTAGGAGCTAGCTGAATGGTCCAAAGAATCAAGGCCAAATGGATAAGAACAAGAAGAAGAATCAGATCTTCCAGGAAGGGTCTGTTACAGAGTGTATCAGTCAGCTTTTGCTACATGACAAACAGCTGCAACATCTCGGTAGCACATAACCCCAAGCATTCATTTTACTCATGAATCTGTAACTTGTCTGGGGAAGCTCTGCTTCATATGGTCCCCAGGCTGAAGGAGCAGCAGCTACCCAGGAAAAGCTGTGCTCACAGCTGTGGCAGAAGCACCAAGGAGCAGGTGAAAGCTTGCCAGGCCACTTAAGGTTTAGGCTGGGAGCTGGCATACTCATTTCTGTTTCATTCTATTAACCAAAGCAAGTTACGGAACCAAGCTTAAAATTAAAGAGCAGGAAAGTGGCTGGGTGTGGTGGTTCATGCCTGTAATCCCAGCACTTTGGGAGGCCAAGGCGAGTGGATCACTTGAGGTCAGGAGTTGGAGACCAGGCTGGCCAACATGGCAAAACCCCATCTCTACTAAAAATACAAAAAATTATCCAGGCATGGTGGCGCATGCCTGTAGTCCCAGCTGCTTGGCAGGCTGAGGCACAAGAATCACTTGAACCCAGGGAGGTGGAGGTTGCAGTGAGCCGCGATTGTACCATTGCACTCCAGCCTGGGCGACAGAGTGGGACTCCACGTCCCCTGCCCCGCAGATAAAAGGAAAGTATACTCTGCCCGGGTGGAGGCTGCAGCAAGGATGTAGTTACAGGGAGGGGTGAAGAATTGCGGTCTCCAATTTGATCTTTCACTTAAAGAGGGAACCCTGGTGGATAGGAATAGATGTAGGAGGCAGAGAGATCCCCAAAGAAACAGAGACCAAAGAAGGTCTGCAGTGGGGCTGAAGGAGATGTGAAGTGAGCAGAACTGCTTCAGGTAGAAATAACAGTGTCCGCTTCCCTGGGTCCCAGGGCATCACCATGAAGCCCCACTGGCCAGGACCTCTCCATTTGACTTTATCATTGCCAAATGGGCTGGCATAAAAGTGGAATGGCTCGCATCCTTGTAGGGAAATTGCCCAGCGTTATATCAGAAAGAGGCTGTATTTGATCAGAGACTTACCAGGACTTCCGTTATACCAGAAAATGACTAAGTGATATCACTGTGTAACAGTTCATTCCTTAAAAATTCCATTCCTCTCAGGCCGGCCGAATGTACCCAACTGCATCTTAAAATGGCTCTTAAGGTGCACTTGCCTGAAAATGCCAGGAGGGAACCTGGTATTGGTGAAGGGAATTATTAATTACTAAGGCAGGCATGGCTTTAAAGAGATGGCCTGGGGTCATGATTATTGTTTTTTTTTTTTTATTTGTGATTTGTGTTCCTCTTAACTTCCAAACAAATTTGAGATGACTGACAATTAAAAATATGGGCCCCAGGACAGCAAGATTAAAGATAAAATATCCAAAGTCATAGGGATGAAGGGAAGAAATGATTAAACCAGAAACCTAGCAGAAGATAGTTACTGCAATTGCACATTAAATTGAGCTAAAGCGAAAGGGAAAATATGATGAGTTATTGGATAAAGGGAAGTATAGCTATTTGTCAGGAGAGCCAAACTTTTCCCTGACACTCAATGTGAGCACAAATTTATCATGAGAATCTCAACAGAGGGGGACAGTGAGGCCCATAACAGGCGCTCTCCTCCAAGACTCCTGCAGAAGATGCAGAAACATTCTTCAGATGGTCGTTTATTATATCGACCCTGGATAAAAGCTGAGGTCTTCGAGATGAACCCTTCTAGATTTAATATAGCCCCGGCTAATGGCTTATAGATTGTTGAAGAGACAGGCCCAGTTAGAGTGTTAGAAGGTCAGCCCTAGAGCAGAGGGCAAACACTGGGAGCGATGTGTGGCTTTCCTCCTGGAGCCAGACTGAGAAAGGACTCCTAGATGGGCACTGCATGGCCCACATCCTCCTGGAAGCACGATCGCTAAGCAAGGCAGAGTCCTGAGTAGGTGAAGAGCAAGAAAGCCCTTAGTATAGGAAGAAACGTGAACAATCAGGCCACAAAATGGACTACAACCATCTCATTTCATTTATGTGAACAAACCATATACGCAAAGAGAAAAGACTCAAAGGAAATTCACCAGTTTGTGAATAGTGGTAAACCCTGGGTTGTAGGAACTTGGAGGATTCTTTCTCCTTATAATTGTCTTTACTTTTCAAATCTTCTAAGATTCAGCTGGCATAATTTTATAAACAAAAAAAAAAAAAAGAGAGAGAAAGAAAATGTCTTTCCTAAATCATGTTTCTGAGGTATTTAAATTGTGGAGAGGAATCACTAGCAATGGTCCATGTCTTCCTGGATAGACATCCTTCCAAGCAGGTGGGAATAAGATGTTCAGAGCCATGGAAGTCTTCATTCCTGTTTCTGCTTCTCTCACAAGCTACTAAACCTAACCCTTCCTCTCTGCATCATGTGGTTTCACAGAGAGTAAGGAAGATGTGGAGGAGCTTGGCAGCTGTGACCCCTGATCATAAGAACATTTCGCTTTGTTGGCACAACTTCTCTGGCAGGAAAACTGGCAATATGTGGCAAAACCTTAAAAGCGTGCCTACCCTCGCTACATTGATTTTATATATGGAAACTTATTCTAAGGAAATAATCATGGCCACATGGGAAGATTGAGCTGTAAAGACATTCTTTACTGCATTATCTGTACAGCAAAATATGGGGAAACTCACTCCACATTTAGCAAACTTAAATATTCACCATTAGGGATGCAGTTAAATCAATGGTGGTCCTAAGGAACACAGTACAACCTTCACAGAGGACAGTTTGGTGGGATGCCTAGTGGCAAGGGGCTGTTTTATGGGTCTCTGTTAAAAAGTGCAGGTTTCAGAAGCTCATGTACAAGACTGTTCTATTCTTGGAAAAAGGAAAAATGTATACATCAGTAGGATTATAGATGATTTTTCCTTTCTCCTCCCTATTCCTATTTCTGGTTTATCTGCATTTACTAAAATTTCTATTATGACTATTTTTTTGGTAATTAAAAAAATGAAAGAAAATGCATTTTTTTCCTCAAAGTAGTACTATTTCATAGTTCTGTTTTCTGAAGGAAGATTAGAGGAACACGTGCAGTGTTGGGATGATCTTTAAGGACCCCACTGGGAACAGGCTTGCCCTGGTTTCAGGATAGGAGGTTGGAGCTGAACAGGATGAGGCATCTCTGGGCCATTTGTCTCTTGCGTCCTTTCCTTTGTGTCCCTCCCTGGGTTTGAAGCAATTTGCATGACACTGCAGCACGTCCGCCTTCCCTCCTCTCTCTCCTGCTCCTCCGGTAGGAGATGATTATGGGTGATGCCCCCTACTGGAGGTGGAAAATGCCAGGAAGCAAGAACAAGAACAATTGCTAACCCTGATGTCAGGCTGGCTTTTGAAAGATGACATGTTCTTCTCAGGAAAGACTCGCTTTAAGAGACAGGGACCCAAAGCAGTGCCCCTGCCTCTTGTGTGTACCCTCCATGAGATTTGTTTGGCTTTTTGCTATTAAGTTCAGTCCTTTGAAAATTCATCCCGGTTCAGTTTCTTCCCATGTTGCTCCTCTTTGCAGACAAGCTAAAACAGACGAACATTTTTCTTCTTGGTCTCCCTAGGTTATAAGCCACAAAAGTGAAGGGATATGTCTTCAAGAGAAAAATAATACATTGGGCATGTCACAAATATTACCGGGCCTTTGTGCCATGAGATTAAGGGATGTCTGGTTGAAATAAAGACAGGCAGGAAAAAATGTCATAAGAGTGAAGGAAAGAAATCACAGACGACAGGAGTCCTGGATTTGAAGAGACCCAAATGAAGCTGGTGACATGTCTCCTTGTTAGAATGGTTCTTACAGTGCGGTCCGGGGATGTGGGTGGGACACAGGGGTTGTCCATGAGTTTTATAGAAAGGAAGGGAACAGGTCTATATGGAGGTCTCCTGAATGCAGGATGCTGTGCACGTGCTATCTCACCAGGCTTCCTACAGCCATGGGAAATAGCTGCTGTCCTCCACACCCCACAGGAGAAGAGACCAAGGTTTAGAAATGCTGAGTAACTTGCCTACAGCCACGCAGCTAGAAAGTGGAGAAGTCTGAATTTGAACCCATTGCTGTCTGACTCCGGAGACTGAACTCTTTTTGCAGTACTAGGCTCATCTCCCTTGCTGTCAATATTGATAACATGACTAAAGCAGATGAAAATGCTTAGCCTGGTGCTTTTGGCCTTGGCATGAAACAAACAGCTCCAACTGTTTGCCAGAGGCACTTAATTCTAAAGTTTTAAATGCTTTCTGTTTCCGGCATGAATCAGTTGTTCGCTTTTAAGATTGTAAACAAAGGGTTACTTTACAGTGTCTTACCAAAGCAGTATCAGTGTTCATTTATTCTCCTGAGAGATTTTAAAATTTATTTTATTTTGCTTTGGTGTTTTGCAGCAGTCAGCAGAAGAGGGGGATGTGCTTGGTTCACTGAAGTGGATAATGGCTAGAACTTTTTAGGAGGCTCTGCTCAAACAGAGGAGAAGAGCTCCCTGCTCTTTATCAAGAGTCTGGTGGGCATGGATAGCAATTCCAGCATTTTGTGGCTTTATAAACACATTTAAAATATTTATATTGAAGCACTTTCAAACTTACAGAAACATTGCAAGAAGAGTACAAAGAACTCCCATATCCATTTATTCAGATTCCTCAGTTGTTAACATTTTACCACCCCAATTGTTCCATCATCTTCCCTCTCTCTATAGACATCAACCCATCAGCATTAGTCTCTTTCTGAACTTTTGAGAACAAGTTGTGGATCTGATACCCCATACCTTTAAATACTTCACCACATCAAAGACATTCTCCTACATAACAATCATAGCCTTCCAAATTCAGAAAAGGTGCTGATACAACATCACCATCCAATTCACAGACCTCATTCAGAATTTGCCAACTTTTCCCATCAATGAATTTCCGATCAATGTTTCTTTTTTCCTCCCTCCCTCTCCCCTTCCCTTCCCTTCTCCTTCCTTCCTTCCTTCCTTCCTTCCTTCCTTCCTTCCTTCCTTCCTTCTTTCCTCCTTCCATCTCTCTCTTTCTCTTCTTCTTTCTTTTCACATGGTTCCAATCCAGGATCACATGTTACTTTGATTGTCATGTTTATTTCCTTTCAATATGGAACAGTTTCTCAATCTCTCCTTATCTTTCTTGACCTTGACATTTTATGAAGAGTACAGATTTCTCGTTGTTTTTTTTCCCAGTGCCTCGTGCTCAGGCTGTGCATTTTGATGGAACACCACAGAAATTAGGGCTTTTCTCAGTGCATCTCATCAGGACACGTGATACTGACCCTTCACACCACTGGGATGTGATCCTTGAATGTCTACCGGGTCACGGTGTCTGTCAGACTTCTCTACTGTAAACTCACCATTTCCCCCTTTGTGATTGACAAGTATTTGGTGGAGAGATGTTCCAAGGCTACACCAATATCGGGGCTGGGTAGAGGATCAATGAACATGATATTGGCAGAGCCTCAGAGTATTTCCCCACCAATTACTATGCCTGTTAATGCCTTTATTTATAACTTCGATGATTGTTGCCAAATGGTGATAATTGATTTCCACCATTCCTTCTGCATTTATTTGTTGACATTTCATGGTAAAGAAGAGCCATCTCTTGTGATTTACTTATCTACCTACCTACTTACCTATCTACCTATTCATGTCAATATAGACCAAGCTTGTCCAATCCACGGCTCACCAGCTGCATGCGGCCCAGGATGGCTTTGAATGCGGCCCAACAAAAATTTGTAAACTTTCTTAAAACATTACGAGATTTTTTTTTTGGCAATATATTTGTTTAGCTCATCAGCTATCATTAGTGTTAGTGTATTTTATGTGTGGCCCAAGACAATTCTTCTTCCAGTGTGGCCCAGAGAACCCAAAAGATTGGGCACCCCTGGTATAGAAAATGAATTGTAATCCATGAATATCATTATTTATTTCGGTGCTCAGTTGTCACAGATTTGACTAATGAGGCCATTCAAGCTGCCTTCTGTGTCCTTTTGACAGGTCTACATTGTTCTATCTTTGACATAAAGAATATCAAAGAACTTTCTGGAATAAGATGCTCTTGTACAAGTACAAGAAAGTCTTGTACTTTCCTTGCCTCAGCCCTGGAATCAGCCATTTCTCCAAGAAGCTCTGGTTCCTTTTAGTGGAGGGTCGTGTTTAGAAATCAAACACCGGATGCTCCCTTCTCCTGGAGTGAGATTGTTTTCTAGGCCCTCTTGGCAGGCAGAGCTAGGAATTATATGTGTGTACATGTGTGCACACACACACACTCACTGTGTAGTATATGTTTATATATACTATGAATACACATAAACACATCTATCTATCATCTATCTGTCTGATCACAAGATTACACTGACACTTCCAATTACAATCTATCACCTCAGGATTCTTTCTATTTCCCCCCTTTCCATATCTGTCAATCCCTTCTCCAACGGTGAAAAACCTAGCTCCAATTAATCTCAATTTATTTACTCCTTCAGTCAGTCCCCCTAATGTAACCCATGTCTTGATGATGCCAACTGACTCTGAGTCCCCGGCCCTGCCACCTCCATCCAGCCCACAGCCACTTCCAGGGCCCCGGCCCTGCGCCACCTCTAAGGAAAGAAAAGAGAAAGGAAGAGGCAGAGGAGGAGGAAGAGCAGCTTGAAACCTTGATCATTTTCTTTGGGATCTTTCTGTCTTGTTTTCTTGTGTAGTTAACACAATCTGGAGCCACTATTGTTTGGAACAACCCTTACTCCCAGGCTATGCAGAGAGGACAGACTTTTTTTTTTTTTTTTTTTTTTTAGTAGACAGGATCTTGCTCTGTTGCCCAGGATGGAGTGCAGTGGTAGGATCATGGCTCACTGTAGCCTCGACTTCCCAGGCTCAAGTGTTCCTCCCACCTCAGCCTCTCAGGTAGCTGGGACTACAGGCACACGCCATGCCAGCTAATTAAATTTTTTTTTTTTTTTTGGTTTAGAGACTGGATGTCTCTATATTGCCCAGGCTGGTCTTGAACTCCTGGGCTCAAGCGATTATGTCTTGGCCTCCTAGAGTGCTGGGATTACAGGTGTGAGCCACCGTGCCTTGCCTGGACCTATTTTTATACCAAAAGATTCCTGTCCCCTCCACTCTTCCAAGTCATTGGATGGGGGGACAGTCAAGGTATTGGTAGATGAGCAACTGGCTTGATCCTTTCCATCAAGGATTGGAGCTGAGGGTGGTAGAGACTCTGGGCCATGAAGTCAGGCTTGAGTGAACGGCACATAGTCTGGCCTGAGGCAGCCGCTTCCGCCATGGCACACTAGAGGAGGGACCCCTTGCAGAGAGCACAGAGGCATGGCACACAGAATGCCTCCAGCTTTTGTGGACCCTGAAGCTTGTACAACTTGCGGATCCTCTTTAAGAAAAACAATGTGAACATGAATACATGAGCCTGTGGCGTGGCCTTTAAATGCTTCTTGCTCTTTCCATAACTGTTTTATGGAAATTAACTCAAGTGGGTATCTACTACTTGGCCAAGAAGCTAAGGCACCAACAACAAAGCAAACGCTAGCTATTTTTTCCCCTCAATTGTGAAGGTGAAGTCAGTTCAACGTTTTTGTCCCTGAAAAATGCTCCTCTTAACTAGACTACTGAATTGCCAGATAAGATTTGGGATTTTGCAGCAGTAAATAAAGAAAAATCAGAAGTTATAGTTTTGGCATTGCCATCCCAGGGTTTTAGTGTGGTTCACAAAGATGCCTTCTAAATCAAATGTCTGGGTGTCCTTCAGGATTGCTGTTGATTCAACATTCCTGGGCATGCTTTATATCCAGTGCCAAAGAACTTCAGAGTTCATATCAGAAAAAGTTTGCAAATCCACTAGCTGCAACTTTTGGAAGTGAAAGTTAACCCCTTTTCTAGGAAGTAGTGGACCGCAGTTGAGCAGAAGACTGCTAACTAGAGAGGCCGCTCAGGGTTGGGGGTCTTGCCAATAAGGGGCACTGTGCCCCTGGGAGTGCCGCCTGCTCACCCCTCCCCACATTCTTGCCCACTCCCCTCCTCCTTCATCCCTCCCTGTAAATCCAAGAGTTGAAAGGGATTTGGACAACCTTTTATGAAGGAGAATACAAAGTTATCATCACTGATGTCAGGAAGAAAGACTACACAGTGCTGGATCAAGAGGACACTTCATCATTATCTAGTCAATTCCTGGCTCAAGTTCTAGCTCTGTACTCTTTAAGCAAGTTACTTACACTTTCCCAAACATTAGGTCCCTCTTCTGTAAAATGGAGGTAAAACTAACACCTAAGGACCTTGTGAATGGCAAAATACAACAACTCCCCACAGCTAACAGATCTGTCTGATGCACCAGGCTCTGTTCTGAGCACTTCGCTTACATTGTTTCATTTAATTCTTACTACAACCATGTGAGTTAGTTGCTATTTTTATCACATTTTACAGACCAGGAAATGTAGGCACGGGAAGTTAGGTGATTTGCCCAATGTCATTTAACTAATTAATTGTTATTTTTATTAGATCTGAAGAAACTGGATGACTGAAGCTCAAGTTAATGCCCTTAGTCTGATGAAAGGATCCTTTGCTCATTTCAGAGGGGAATTCGCAGCAGGTCCTTTTGCCACTACATGGGGAAAGCAGAGGGTGGGAGAATAGTTGGAGACTTACCACTGGGTGTGCGCCAAACTAGCCTGTGGTTCAGTAAGAGAGAAAGAAAACCTGCTCCTCCTCCAGGTCGGGTGAGAGCACCAGGATGTGGAGAAGACGTGAAGGGCTCTAAGATCCTGAAACTTTCTCCCCCGGTGGGAAAGGAGCAGCCCGTGTGTCTGTGGGGCCCAGAGGGCCAGTATCCATGGCACCGACCTCGTAAGGTAGCTCATTACCTTGGCTGCCCCAGGTAGGGGGCCATCAGGGAGTCTTGCTGAGAGGGGCCAGGCACTGAGGGGCTGGCTGCCCAGACGCAGGCAACCCACCCATCCCTTAAAAGTATACAGTTGAGGCCAGATGTAGTGGCTCACGCCTGTAATCCCAGCACTTTGGGAGCCTGAGGTGGGCGGATCACAAGGTCAGGAGTTCAAGACCAACCTGGCCAACATGATGAAACCCCGTCTCTACTTAAAATACAAAAATTAACTGGGCATGGTGGTGGGTGCCTGTGATCCCAGCTACTCCAGAGGCTGAGACAGGAGAATCGCTTAAACCTGGGAGGTGGAGGTTGCAGTGAACTGAGATCACGCCACTGCACTCCAGCCAGGACCACAGAGCAAGACTCCATCTCAGAAAAAAAAAAAAGTATACAGCTGAAAGCCCAAGGCACCTTTCAAACCTCCAGTGACTCCTAAATTCAAAATGATACATTGTAATTATGGGACATTAGCTGGCTTTCTATTTAAGACCTACACGCTTTGACTAATTTGGGATTGGTGACTTTTCCCCAAAGAAAGTCTTATAAAGAGATATTGCTTGGGGATTATCTAGGTTCCCAAAAGGACATTTGGCTAAGGACCCTCCCAGCTCAGTCATATGGCCATTTAGTGGTACAGCCAGAACAAAATGCTTCCTTGGATCTCAGAGCTTGGGCTGTGGCGTCATTTTGTCGTGGATCCAACTCCAGCTCCACTGACCCACTGAGGGAATCTGAGCAAACTACTCCTTGTCTCTACACCTCCCTTTCCTCCTAGGGTTGCATCAGGATTAAATGAGATAATGCGTGTAAAGGCATAGCACAGTCCTGGCATAGTGCTGAAGGTGAACTATTCTTATAGTCTAGTGACCTTCCTATGACTCAGGAATAGCACCGCCTAGCGAACTCACTTTTGGAGTAGCCTTTCTTTGTTCCAGCTTTGTTGTGATATAACAGAAATACAGTAAACTACACACATTTAAGTGTACAATCGGATGAGTTTTGACATAGGTACACACCTGTGAAACATCATCACAAACAGGATAATGAACTGGATCTATCACCCTAAAAAGTGTCCTTTGCCCTTTTGCAATCCATCTCTCTCTTCCCCTTGTCTCCCAGCAAACATGGATCCGCTCTCTGTCACTATCGATTAGCTTGCATTTTCTAACATTTTTATAAATGGAAGCATACCATATGATTCGTTTTTTGTCTGGCTTCTTTTACTCAGCATAATTATTTTGAAATTCATCCATCTTGGGATGAATCTCAACTTAGTTTCAGTTTTTTTTTTTTCTTTCTGCACATGGTGGATAAAGTATTTCCAAATGAGAGATGCAGGCCAGTGGGGTGCTTCTCCAAGGTCCTGGCTGGGGTTTCTAGTATATTCTTGCAGCTGCCTGGGGTTTCTAACACTTGTCTTTTGAGCACTCTGATGCTCCCTGTGTCCCAGTATGTGCAAGTGTAGCTGGTTCAAAAGCCACAGGACTTACCAGGGTGCACACCAGAATCTTGGACACATCTTTTTCACATTGCGTGTGCCTAGACTTCATCCCCAGGGCTTCAAAGGTCTGAAGTATGGCCTCATTGTGAAACTTTGTTTTGAAGTAATGCCACTAATTTCCAAAACTCACCTGGGCAGTGAACACATAAGCAAAAGGAAGGGAGTTCAGGTTGGGCATGGTGGCTCACGCCTATAATCCCAGCACTTTGGGAAGCCAAAGTGGGCAGATCACTTGAGGTCAGGAGTTCAAGACCAGCCTGGCCAACACCGGGAAACCCCATCTCTACTAAAAATACAGAAATTAGTCAGGCACGGTGGCAGGCGCCTGTAATCCCTGCTACTCAGGAGGCGGAGGCAGGAGAATTGCTTGAACTAGGGAGGCAGAGGTTGCAGTGAGCTGAGATTGTGCCACTGCACTCCAGCCTGGGTGACAGAGTGAGACCCTCTCTCAAAGAAAAAAAAGGGAGGGAGCTCAGGTAGCGCCTGATGGTAGGAATCACATTCATAGAAGATGTGCTATGGGCTGCTCTGTGTGGCCTGAATACCTTGTAAGACATCTGTGGGCCAAGGTGAGTGTGGTACCCACAGTTTTAATGACACATATGAAAATAAGTCTGCTCCCTGGGTTTATTTCAGTATTTAAGCACACATGACCGGAGGGCCACTGCGTGTTGTGTGCATCAGGAAATAAACAGGGTGATGCCATCACCTGCCTGCCCATGCAGTTCCAGAAAACCACACTCAAGAGGGCACGGAAATCAATATTGAAAATGAGACACTCAAGTTACCACAAAGAGTTATTTTTGCTTATTCCAAATTGCTCTGTTTCTTTAAGCAGCTATTTTCAGTCAGCCTCTTCTCTGGCTATGTATAGGAACGGCTCAGGCCATCTAAAAAAGAAAGATGAAAAAGAAAAGAAATCTGCAAATAGGTTCACACCCCAGGGATAAATCTGGGGCACTTGTGAAGGTGGTACCAGCCAGTTATTTTCCCAAATACCCAGCCTCTCCAAATTCTACTCATGGGCTGGAAACCATCAAGAAATAAATACCCAGGTACATTAGCGGGTCACTTTCTAGTAAGTGCTCAGAATTTAAAAATAGAGATTTAAAAGGAAATGTCTCCTTTGCCTCTAGCAGGGGGCAGCTCTCTGCTCTGTCTTTTGCTCTGCTATCCTGAGACCGCGTTTTGGTGGCAGGTGAGGGGAAGCTAGGGTCTATTTTTAAAACCTTCTGCTTCTCTGACTGTTGCCAGGGAGAACTTGGACAAAAGAGCAGTGCAGAGAAGGGAAGGAAGATCACCGTGAATGCTGGCCCTGTGAGTCACTCAGCGGTTGTGCTCTAGTTCCTCTGCCCCCAAAGACATCGGATCTCCCTCCTCAGCTCTATCTCCTTTGCTGCCACCTTGTCTGGGTCACTGTTATTTTTCACCTTGGCCACATGGACTTCCTGTTCTTACCCCGGCTCTTCCAGTCTGTCCTCCACCCTGGAGCCAGAGAGAGCTTTTTAAAAGTGCAAATTGGACTGAATCACAGCTCGCATTAATATAAATGCATAATAAAAAGTCTGGAAGCTGTTAATAGTAAGTCTCTCTGGGGTAGGGGCGAAGGGAGACTAGAATGTTTTTACTATGCCTGCTTCTGTGTGGTTTGAATTTTATACCATGAGCTTGTATTTCTTTCATAATTTTAAAAGAATCTCGAACGTTTAATTTGGTCCCTGCACTCCAGGAGCTCTTAATCTTCCATTAGGGTCCCCAACACTAAAAAGTCTAGGAATTATGCTTGTTCATTATGGCCTTAAGGAGCAGAAGCTGCCATCAACGAGTGGAAGTGATCAAACTGAATATTAAGAGTGTGCTGATAAGCAGAGCTGCCCGAAGGTGGGCTGGCGGGCCAGCACAGGCAGTGTGCCAGGGCCAGGACAGATGTCCCGGCTGAGGCTGGTGTCCATTGCTGTGAAGTGGTCACTTGCCCTTGGGGTCCCTGCAGTTCTGTGACTCCATGGGATGCCCTGGCAGATACTTTTTTTAGCCTGATGGCTTTCTTTCATTTCTACCTCTAGTTTCTTTTTTCTTTTTTTTAATTGTTATTTTTATAGATTCGGGGACTACAAGTGTAGTTTCATAATATTGATATATTGAATGGTGGTGGAGTCTGGGCTTGTAGTGTAACCATTACCCTAATAGTGTACACTGTACCTATTAGGTAATTTCTCATCCTTCATTCCCCTCCCACCATCCCACCCTCTGAGTCCCCAGTGTCTTTCTACTATGTCCGTGTAGCCCACTTATAATGGAGAACATGCAGCCATCTGCAATTTCTGCTTTTTTTTTTTTTTTTTTGAGACAGAGTCTTGCTCTGTCACCCAGGCTGGAGTGTAGTGGTGCGATCTCAGCTTACTGCAAGCTCCGCCTCCCGGGTTCACCCCATTCTCCTGTCTCACCCTCCCGAGTAGCTGGGACTACAGGTGCCCACCATCACACCTGGCTAATTTTTTGAATTTTTAGTAGAGATAGGGTTTCACCATGTTAGCCAGGATGGTCTTGATCTCCTGACCTTGTGATCCACCCACCTCGGCCTCCTGAAGTGCTGGGATTACAGGTGTGAGCCACCGCGCCCGGCTGCACTTTTTTTTTTTTTTTTTTTTGAGACAGAGTCTCACTCTCTCACCAGGCTGGAGTGCAGTGGCGTAATTTCGACTCACTGCAACCTCTGCCTCCTGAGTTCAAGTGATTCTCCCACCTCAGCCTCCTGAATAAGCTGGGATTACAGGTGCCCAGCACCATGCCCAACTAATTTTTGTATTTTTAGTAGAGATGAGGTTTCACCATGTTGGCCAAGATGGTCTCAATCTCTTGACCTCATGATCTGCCTGCCTTGGCCTCCCAAAGTACTGGGATTATAGGCGTTAGCCACTGCGCCCAGCCAGCCACCTGCAATTTCCATCAGACAAATACAGTCCTGCAAGTCATGACTTAATCTTGTAGTTTCATGTGCCCTGAATGTATGGACAGCAGTTCTTCTGCAAGGAAAAAGAACACACAATATCTATAAGGAGTCAAATTGGACATGAGTTGGAAGAAGACGACTCCAGGAACAGTGGCCAAGGAGGAACCATCAGCACAAACATTCCCAGCTAACCTCCCCTGCAGCTTCAACTCTAGAAGTCACTTCACCTAGAAGTCAAGTCCCATGGGTGCCTGCCCGTGCCTGCCTCCCCTTCCTGCTTTCTGGTCCCCCCACTCACTCCCTCGGGCATAGTGACACCTCTGGATGCAGCTCATTGTTTGGTTTCTGGAAGAGAAGTCATACTCCTGTCCAAAGGGATGACATATCCTTCCAGCTGTCATTATTCTTATTGTGGAATAAATAGAGATATTAGTTTGATTGGACAAGCGCTTTATGGAGCCTACCTTGTTCCCTGGAGTCTCTCAGACATTTACAAATTGGTTGAACCATGTTTTTATTTTCTCCACCACCTCAAGGCCATACCATTTCTCTTTTTAATATACAGACTACGCCTTGCACAGAGTAAGTGCCAATAAATATTTGTTGAATTGATTTTCCTGTTCAGAGATGTGGCAGAAAGACCCTCTTGCTTTCTGTGCATAATTCTTCTGTGCGGCGATTGTTGAAATCCTTTCTCGTGGATACTGGTCACATCGGCGAGCACCAGGCCAAGTCTCAGGGTCTGAGCTGAGTATTACCTGGGTCAACAACCAAAGGTGACCTAAGGCTGAGCACAGACTGTGGTGGGGGAAGGGAGACTACAGAGGGTAAAAGGAGAACAATTCCAGTCCCTCACGGACAGGGATGAATATATGCTGCAGGCAGGAGTCAAGGTAAGAGGCTGAGAGCCCATGAGATGAGGAGCTGGTGAAGGAGTAGAGAACAAAGGGGGATGATATGATGGGTTCAAGGTCAAGGTGGTGGCCAAGGGTGGCCAAGCCGGTCATCCTGGGTTTGCATCCTCGCTCATGCTAGATGCCACTTTGGACAACTCTCTTTACTCCACGGAGCCACATCAGCTCCGTCTCTATAAGACCAGGGGCTCATAGTCACTGGGGATTTAACGAGGGAACTAGTATTTGTGAAAACACTGTAAACTGGGAAATGTAAATGCAAGTAGAAGGCAAATTTGCAACATTTGGAAACAACTCCTATCCTTGAATAATTTTTTGCAAGTCTTCCTCTGCTTTCTCATTCCTCTTGAAGGTTTATCCCCAGGAACCTGGGGTCTTCAAGCTTGAGGGACCCTGGAGTTCACTTGGCTCATCCCTGTCATGTCACAGACAAGGAAATAGGCTCAGAGGGCTAATGAAAGTCACCCAGGGCTAATTAAAGAGCACATCAGGCTGGGCGTGGTGGCTCACACCTATAATCCCAGCACTGTGGAAGGCTGAGGCGGGAGGATCACCTGAAGTCAGGAGTTCAAGACCAGCCTGGCCAACATGGTGATACCCTGTCTCTACTTAAAATATAAAAAGTAGACAGGCATGGTGGTGCATGCCTATAATCCCAGCTACTTGGGAGGCTGAAGTAGGAGAATTGTTTGAACATGGGGAGGCAGAGGATGCAGAAAGCTGAGATCACACCACTGTACTCCAGCCTGGGTGACCGAGTAAGACTCCATCTCAAAAAAAAAAAAAGGAAAAAAGAAAAGAAAAGAAAGAACACATCAAAGGCCATCCCCACCAATCACAAGTTCTCTGGCTTGGATCTCTAGTTCACGTTTTTACTTTGCTTTTTACTCCCCGGTTTTCATTTTACTTTCACCCCACATGTCACTTTAAGGACAACTCATGCTGCTCACTATAGACCAATATGGTCTAACTATTGAAAGCATGGTGAGGATGCTTATTCGGTTGGCCCCAGGCCCTAATAATAATAATTACCACAGCTGAGCCTTGAATCTGCTACTGGGACCAGGCTACTTGGAAAGGATGACCTTTTGCAGGGTCCAGATCCAGCTGGTGAAGGTGGGAGGGAAGAAGCTGAAAAGCCTCTGCTCCCCTCTGTCATGCTGCTTCATCTTACCTTCCCTTGCAAAGTTAAAGTCTCCTTCGAGTCTACTTGGTTCCTTGTAGAGAGCCTGCTTCCCACTTCACCTCTGTCTTACCTGGTGTCTTTGGCAGAGCCCCAAACCATCTCAGTGTCAAATCCTGGGGCTCCCCTATTTGGCCCTGGTCTAGGTAACTGAACAGTCCCTGCAAACATGAGGGATTGATGTATGTCCAATGCAGGTATGTCATGAACAGGCTCCACAGCAGAGTGACTAAGGAACCAATTAGGAGATGAATAAAACGTGTCCTATATAGGTTATTCAAGAAAAGACTAATAATGAGAAACCTGAAGAAAGATGGGTGCATTATTTTTGGGATCGTCCCTTCTTGAGCAAGTGGAAGAAGGAAGGCCTGAGAGTCCTTCAAAGGCACAGCAGCCAGGGGAGGTGCTGAGTGATGGAGGCAGAAGCATTTTTTGCTCCTCATTTAGCAGACTTGCAAACACTGCCTCCTCCTCCGTGGTTGGGAGATGCCACCTTTTGCTTGTCCCAAAGGCCCAGGACCTGCTGACCCAGCATTTTTGTTTCCTTCAACTGTTGCTATGACCCAACTCCAAGTCCTGGCTATTGATTGAGGGACCGCTTGACTTCCCCAGATGTCTCACTCTGCACACCTGATGTGGAAAGCTACCCCCATCCAGAGTAGGGCCTCTGGGTGCTGGCCAGCCTTTTCCTGGCTCCCTGCATCAACGTCCTCCCTACAAACTCTGAGATGCAAGATCTGTTTTCCAAACCACCAAAGTCATCACATAAATGTGTGAATGCATACATTTGCCAGAATAACCGGCAGACAGTACTACTAATGACTAAACCAGAGCTGGCTCGGGAAATGAGGGTAAGTCATCAGCAAACTCGTCAGTGTGTGGCTGTGAGACGCTGTGGAGAGCGGCTGGTGTCAGAGGCTGTGGGTTCCTGCACACTCACTGGCTGCATTGCTGCTAAATAAGTCTCAGGTTCCTCATTTGCAAAGTGGGCTTAATAATCAAAATAGTGCTTATCCTATTTACTTTACAAGGTTCTTGCTAGGATCAGAGAACACAAGCCCTGTGAACTTTTTTTTTTTTAGAAAGCTATACTTGCATACAAGACTATTCATTTCATAATCAGCAAAGTGCCTTGCTGAAAATAAGTGCTCACTAGGCATTAGAACTGTAGTCTGATTGTGAAAGGAAACATTATTATTTAATGACATTTCCTGCCTGACATTCTTCTTTGTTTGCCTGTCTTCCCTGCCTCCCCCATTAGACTGTAAACCCTCTGAAATCAGGAATTCTGTCCATCCTGCTCAGAGCTATGTTCCTTGTGCCTTGGGGGCTATTGGAACAAAGAAAATATCATTAAGTGGTTTGTGAGGGGATGAATGGCAGCCTTATGGCTCAGAAGGAAGCAATGTAGGGAACAGTTAAAATGGGCTTAATTCTGGGGAATGCAAGCTTTCTTTTTTCTTTTTTTTTCTTTTCTTTTTTTTTTTTTTTTAAGATAGAGTTTCGCGCTTGTCACCCAGGCTGGAGTGCAATGGCATAATCTTGGTTCACCGCAATCTCCGCCTCCCAGATTCAAGTGATTCTCCTACCTCAGCCTCCCGAGTAGCTGGGACTACAGGCATGCTCCACCACGCCCAGCTAATTTTTGTATTTTTAGTAGAGATGGGGTTTCACCCTGTTGGCCAGGATGGTCTCAATCTCTTGACCTCGTGATCCACCCACCTTGGCCTCCCAAAGTGCTGAGATGACAGGCATAAGCCACTGCACACAGCCTGCAAGCTTTTTTAACGAGAATTTGCTGCTGGTGTAGAATTGAAATATATCTTAGAAAGTAACCAGGTAATCTTGGAGATCGAAATATGGAAGGAAACACTGAGTGTGAAGATCAGATAAGAGATCCGTGAATATTGCCGGGTGCAGTGGCTTGAACCCAGGAGGAGGAGGTTGCAGTGAGCCGAGATTGCATTACTTCACTCCAGCCTGGGTGACAGAGTGAGACTCTGTCTCAAAACAAACAAACAGACATCTGTAAATATTGAGCAGGAAGAGATTTGTTCTGTCTTCTAAAAAGCTGACTCCATTTGTACTGCCCCAGAAAGTAGAACCAGGACCTACAGAGAGATGGGGTTTCTTTCAGTTAAATACACTTGAAAATAGAATGGGCTGACTCAGGAGGTGGTTTTCTAGACAGAGGAGAAATTCAAGAAGAGGCTGGATGAATTTGTGATACTAATGTTGCAGGTAAACTGAGGAACTATGTTATTAAATGAGATGTAATAGGGCCTCCATGGCCCCAATTTATTCTAATCTACAGGGTTCCAGAGGCAAAGTCCAAAATAAGTTAATGAATTAACTAATTAATTAATTAAAGGGAAAGAAGGAGGAAAGGGAAGAGGGAAGGGAAAAGAGAGGAATGATCTGGGATCTCTGCCATTTCCCTTCCTTGAGAATCTTTTTCATCCTCAACCTAAGCCCCTTGATAAAGAACGTCAGACACCACCCACCCCCATTTCAGAACAACTCATGACTTGTATTCTCTTTCTCCAGCCAGACTTACCTCTCACCAGGACACATGGCCTCGGCTCCCATTGCCCCGTCCTCCGCCAGGCATTCTCTCTTGGTGTAAGGAAAACCACTGTTTACTCCATGCTGAACTGACCCTGGAGGTTCTTTGTTCTTGACCTCCACATACCATGTGGAACAGGAACTGGCAGCCCCCTGTTACAGGCTGAATGTTTGTGTCCCCCAACACCCCCAAAATCACATTGTTGGAAATAAGATCTTAGAGTTGCAAAGAAAATGAGCACTCAAATAAAGGATATCTCAGCAAGGCAAATTTACTTCTGCAGAAGGGTGCTGCTTGTTCTTCTGATCACTGCAAGAACACATCAAACAAAGGAGGGAAGGGGTTTTTATCCCTCATGCAGTCAGTCCCTACTACTGTGTCCAGTCCCCATTGGCTGGGGTTGGACTACATAATCTAAGCTGATCCCGACTGGCTACTTCAAAATTGAGCAGGGGTGGGGGCTACAGTGGCGGGAAGAGAAGTTTCAGAACTAAGGATGCCAAATAAGGATCCTTATTGGATCCCAGATATGGGTTGTTGCAGATTGGGAAAGGATGTGGGTTACAGATTGGGAACGGATGTGGGTTACAGACTGGGAATGGGTGTGGGTTACAGATTGGGAACAGATGTGGGTTACAGATTGGGAACGGATGTGAGTTACAGATTGGGAACGGATGTGGGTTACAGATTGGGAATGGGTGTGGGTTACAGATTGGAAACAGATGTGGGTTACAGGTTGGAACGGATGTGGGTTACAGATTGGGAATGGGTGTGGGTTACAGATTGGAAACAGATGTGGGTTACAGGTTGGGAACGGATGTGGGTTACAGACTGGGAATGGATGTGGGTTACAGATTGGGAATGGGTGTGGGTTACAGATTGGGAACAGATGTGGGTTACAGACTGGGAATGGGTATGGGTTACAGATTGGGAATGGGTGTGGGTTACAGACTGGGAATGGGTGTGGGTTACAGACTGGGAATGGGTGTGGGTTACAGATTGGGAACAGATGTGGGTTACAGACTGGGAATGGGTGTGGGTTATAGATTGGGAATGGGTGTGGGTTACAGATTGGGAATGGCTGGAAGGTTGTTTACTGTAACTAGTGGCAAGGAGGCAAGGAAGTTAGTTAGGCTTTGAAAATAGAGGACAAGCAGAACCTTTGAAGAGGAACTCACGGTTTCCAATAATATGTTGAAGCCCTAACCTCATTGTGGCTGTACTTTGAGATAGGCCTAGCCCCTAAGGAAGTAATTAAGGTTAAACAGGGTCACAAGGGTGCAGGCCTGACTTGATAGGATTAGTGTCCTTGCAAAAAGAGACACCAGGATGCACTTCTGTTGTCTCTCTCCTCTCTCTGCCACAGAGAAAAGGCCATGTGAGGGCATGGCAAGATAGGCGACTGTCCACAAGCCAGGGAGAGCGCCCTCCTTAAAAACCAAATGGATCAACACCTAAATCTTGGACTTCAAGCTCCCAGAACTGTGAGACAATTAATTTCTGTCATTTAAGCTGCCTGGTCTGTGGCATTTTATTATAACAGCCTGAGCTGACTAAGACACTTTCTTGGTAAAGAACTTTCAAGGAGGAAGCATGATTTGGATGCTCATTCTGCCACTTACAAGCTGAGGGGCCTTGGGTGAGTTATTTTTCTCTATGAGCCTCATTGTGGTCATTGGTAAAATGTGGATCATAACACCTATTGCAAAAGGCTATTATGAGGATCAAGTGAAAAATCTGCATGTCGGTATCTGGGGCACAGTAAAACACTTAGAAAAAGTTAGATCTAAAGGAAAATACCTACATCTTGAGACTGGAACATTTATCGGTGTGATCACTTGATAAAACAACAGCAACCTGCCCCCTTTGAGGCTGCCTCCTCTGGACAGTGGCCTTGAAGTCCCCATTTACTTAACAGTTAACTTTTGGGTTCGTCTCTCAGCAATACCAGCCTCTCCCGGGTCTCTAGGGTTCACATCCCAGAGCTCCTTGTGCTTTTCTCCGCAGAATTTTGGGATCACAGCTAAAAGAATCAACCAGTCTGTTGGAACATTTAAGTTCTTCCACCCTCCTGATATCTGCAGACATAGGTAACAATTCCATGTGCAAAACTTTCAAGTAATGATGAGTCCCCTGGGGCCATAACTCACACCCTGAGGCCACCCCCGAAGGATGGCTGGAGGTACCCCACCGAGGAGTCATCCCGCCCACTAGTCCCATGAGTCATGCCCTCTCATTAGATCAAATCAGAGGCAGGGAGAGATTTATAGCTTATCTCAAAACATCTGGACCGGCAATGTCGATTCCAGACCAACAGCAGGAGAAGGTACTTGGGGCCACATTACAAGCCTTGCTTCTGAAGAGCAGCTGCCCTGAATGTTCACCTCGAACACTTCTCAGCATGCTGCCTCCTCAGAGTGTGCACATCTGGACTTGAAACTGAGAGCAAGGACTATACATTTTTCTTGCTGTTGAAATATGGCTCCCCGGGGACCCAGCAGGTCGGACCAACACAGACACTTCCCGCATCCTGACCTCAGACAAGCCCACATTCTGTAGGATAACCGAAGGGAATGCTTCCAAGTCTGCAAGCTGCCATCAACTAAGAACTCAGGCATCCTCACTTCGTGCTGAGAGGAGGCTCTTAAACATCACTGCCTGGGCTGAGCTTAGGGGAGAAGGAAGTAGAAAATGTGATTAACATGTAACCATAAAATGTTGCAGCCATAAAAAAAGAGAAAAATTATGCATAAGTTATGACTGCATGAATGGCCACATCAAGCCATTTCCAAAAGCCCATCTCACTAAACAGCAGTTATCTTGCTCATCAAGTGGAAACCGCTTTGAGACATTTCAAAATTAGTGATTTTCTGCCAGCAGCTACACTGACTGCACCAGAGATCCTGACCACAGTCCTTGCTAGAGTCTCAAACAGACTTGCATTTGACTTTTTTTATTTTTTATTTTTTTTTGAGACAGAGTCTCACTCTGTCACCGAGGCTGAAATGCAGTGGTGTGATCTCAGTTCACTGAATCCTCTACCTCCTGGGTTCAAGCGATTCTCCTACCTCAGCCTCCCAAGTAGCTGGGACTACAGGCACCTGTCACCACACCTAGGTAATTTTAATATTTTTAATAGAGGCTGGGTTTCACCATGTTGGCCAGGCTGGTCTCAAACTCCTGACCTCAAATGACCCACCCACCTCGGCTTCCCAAAGTGCTGGGATTACAAGTGTGAGCCATTGCACCCGGCCAAACAGACTTGCATTTGACTTTCAAAAAATATGTTACAGCTGGGCACGGTGGCTCACGCCTGCAATCCTAGCACTTTGGGAGGGCGAGGTGGGAGGATCACAAGGTCAAGAGATTGAAACCATCCTGGTCAACATGATGAAACCCCGTCTCTACTAAAAACACAAAAATTAGCCAGGCATGGAGGCAGGCATTTGTAATCCCAGCTTACTGGTGAGGCTGAGGCAGGAGAATCGCTTGAACCCGGGAGGCAGAAGTTGCAGTGAGCTGAGAACGCGCCACTGCACTCCAGCCTGACTACAGAGCGAGACTCTGTCTACAAAGTATGTATGTTGCATCCTGCAGAAAAAAACAATGAGGACTGATTCTCAACCTCAGGGTCATGATCAGGTGTGATGTGTTATAACTAATTTGTTTTTAAGGTAAAGTAAAGAAATCATTCTGTGAAGAAGAGAAAGGAGGAAAACATATTGGAGATTATCATGGTTATAAATGCCATCCTCTCACATGTATTCTGAAGAGAGTTCCTGATTCAGGGAGAAAGAAATTGTTAAAGGAAAGACCAAGACCACAACAGTGATCAACAGAGAGCTGAGATCATCTGCTTGCCTTCCGAAAGAACCCACACAAAGGAACAGTCACAGAGTAGCTCTAGGACCACAAAGAATCCAGGGGATCTCATGTTCTAGAAAGGGAAGTTTTGGCTGAACAGAGGCTCACACCTGTAATCCCAGCACTTTGGGAGGCCAAGGCCAGAGGATCGCTTGAGCCCAGGAGTTTGAGACAAGCTGGGGCAATATGGTGAAACCCCATTTCTATGAAAAAATTTTAAAAATTAGCCAGGTGTGTGTGGTGGCACATGCCTGTGGTCCCAGCTACTTGGGAGGCTGAGGGGGGAGGATTGCTAGAGCCCAGGAGGTCAAGACTGCAGTGAGCTATGATAGTACTACTGAAACCTGGTCAAAGAAAGAAAGAGAGAGAGGAAGGAAGGAAGGAGAGAGAGAGAGGAAGGAAGGAGGGAGAGAGAGAAAGAGAAAGAGGAAGGAAGGAAGGAAGGAAGGAAGGAAGGAAGGAAGGAAGGGAGGGAGGGGCAGGCGTTTTCTTATGGTTATGCTAGTTAAAGATTGAGCATAGAGCCTGGGTAGGGTAGAATGGAATCCTTAGGTTCATACTTTGAATCTTAAGCCTATACTTAAGTGCCCATAATGCATAACGACAAGTCCCCCTTTACACTCTGCAGGAGAGTCTTTCTTTAGGTCAGCATGCGGGGGTGGCTCATAGTTCTTTGTCCCTTTCAGTTTGGGCTGGTTAGCACTAGCAGGTGTGAAACACAGCCTCCAGTTTTAATATCTTGGAAACTCAGTGCCACTGCAAGTGGAAAGTTATTCTTCAGAACGAAGTAGTGGGGTTGGGAATTGAGGCAGGTACCCCAAGGGTGTGCTCTGAACAGCATCACTGCTGCGGTGGTGGGAAGGGGATGGAGGCTTGCAGGAGCTAGGAGTATCTGCAGCCCCTTCCAGAACACACCTACTGAGTGCTTGGGTTCCCTTCCAACTCTCATGCTATGTGGCTCTTACACTCACCCATCTGCTGTTTCAGCCCGTGACTCACAACTCTGATTAAGCCTGCCCTTTTTTGCTATCCTTGAGAAAACGTTCCTCTTGCTTGATCTTATTCCTTACAAATTCATTCTCTTGTTTAGGGTCAATGCTCCTGAATGATGCTGTTGTTCTATTGTCTACCACAAACCCCTTTCCACTTTAAAGGTTTGTTAACATGAACCAGTTTGTTGATGAAATCAGACAAGACAGATGTGAGGATGATATTCTTCTTGAGGTGTCCAGTCCTGCTTGGTACCTGACAGATCTAGACTAAAAGCATCCTCCTGACCCATGTGCAGAGCAGGTACATGGTGCTTGGCTGTGTGATGGAGACACCAAGACACAGCTTGAGTCCTCTGTTCTTACTACCCATGAGAATGTGGTGAGAAATGTGACCACCCTGAGCCTCAGTCTTCTGATGTGTGAAATGAAGATAATTGGAGACCCTATTTTCTAGGGTGTTTTAGGAAGAAACAAAATCATGCTTAGCATGGTACCTGGAATACCTTTAGGATCCAATAAAAAGAATAACTATATTCCTTGTAGTGATGAGATAGTTCTGTATCTTGAGTGCAGTGATGATTACACAAACGTACGCATGTGAGGAAATGGCATAGAGCTACGCACACACTGACCTGGTGTCAAATTCCTGGCTCAGATTTTGTGTGATAGTTATTCCCGTAACCACTGGGCAACTTCCTATGAACCTATCATTATTTCAAGATTTAAAAAAAGAAGAAAGAAAAAAAAGACCAGGAAGGTAAAAAAGGAGATGGGGTGAATAGCTGTGGTGGGGTTAGTATTGTTTGGAGACTTCATTTCCTTCCTTGCTCTGCGGTATGACTGCAGAGCGCTGGCTGCAGACCCTGCTGCACTTTCACGGCTGCCCTAGTCTCCAGGTTCATTATTGTCTCACAGACTCACAGCATCAGCCTTCACCCTGGCTCTGCTGGAGACTGCCTCAGAGCTACAGTCCTCTGGTAACGCCCTCGTGCATCACCGCCCCAGGCAGCTCCACCACCCCTGCCCCACCCCCAGCAAGACACATGCAGGCTATGCCAGGAGAATCTCTTGCTGAAGGGAGACCTCGCTGTGTGAGCAAGGCTCTCCATGGGCCCATATGCCTAGCCCTGGAGGGAAGCCGAGGATAATGGGTTTTGCTGGTGGCTGTAGAGTGTGGATTGTGGGGATGTGCCAAACCTGTGAGTATGAGCTCAGGCGAAAGTCCTGTCGTGAAAGATATGATGGCTCGAGCTATGGAATTCTGTTCCAGCAAGGATGAGAAAACATTCTGTGTCTTTCCAAACCAAGAAGGAAAGCATCAAATATGGAGGGTTTTAAACTTTGACGAGTTCCAGAGGCTCAGTGATAAGAACTAGGGAGAGATTCCAGGGGGTGGTGGCAATCAAGGGAAATGTCTGAGCCCAGGAAGGGGAGGCGAGGTGAGCGGCAGGCCCCGGTTACCAAAGACGTTCATGTGTGAATCAGACCATGTAAGAGACCTCCGTGTGAACCTGATAGGTAGTATTTTAAGATATTCATAAAGGAAAAGTAGATCCTATCTGTGGCAGATTGTAAAATGCAGGGGCTGCTGCAGTCTGCAGAGAAGACACCTCAGGATTTTGATCAGGTTGGAGGATTAGGGGAGCATCATTTAAACCAGCTGCCAGAGGACCTCTGATCCGAGAGGGGAACGTTTGTGCAGACAAGCATATGGAGAGGCTCTAACTCCTTTCTTTCCTCATTTATTTGTCTTCCATAAAGAAGAGAAGACCTAAAGCCCAGGATCCTAGGAATAAGAAGAGCAGATACCATCTTTCCTTAGCAGGAATAACTAACAGTCAGCCCAAATCCTACCCTTCCAATTTTGGTGAGCATGTGGAGAAACAGACACATCTCCAGACATGATGGTAAGGGTGTGCATGGACAATGTTTCTGGGGAATTCAGTTTGGAAGATCCACACATGTCTACAACTGGGTCTTTGTGGAAAAGATTGTGTCTTGCATATCTCAGGCTTTTGCTGGTAAAGACCAATGAAATGAAAGGAGTGGGTGCTTCTGAATTGCAGGCACCTGCTGTGTGCTCCTCCCAATGCCTCTCACCAGTGGGAAATCTCGGGAGCCTGTCTCTGAACTTGTTTCCCTTGCTGTGAAATAGGGATGGCAAGAATAAAATCTCTTTCTGGGGTGGCTGGAAGGATCACTTGGAACAGTGAACAGGCTTTGAACATTGAACTACACCTCTGGAATGTTACTGAATGTTGCTATTATGACATGTGAAGAGGCAGAGATTTTGGTGTCTGGGAGTATTTTCCTGGGAAAGGGAAGGGGTAAGGAGGCTAGGGAGGTGGGTCATCTACAATCATCCCTTTACCCAGGTGGCTGGAATTGTTGTATAGGAATTAAAATCAACAAAGGAAGTCACTGTGAAAATACGCATAGACATGAGCTCTGGACAGAACAGGTTCAGGAAGTGGAGGAGACCCCCAGGAAGTCTTCCAAGCACAAAGAGGAAGAAATGGAAAGTATGAAAGTACAGATGCAGGAACCTGTGATTAAAGGAGAAATGAAAGAATGAATAAAGGAACTATAGTTCTGCAAACAAGAAAACGAGGAGGCAGGAGTAAGTCCAGCTCTCTCTGAAAGTCTTTCCTTCATCAAGCCATAGGAAGGAGGGAGCAGATGGCACAGAAGCTCTGAAGAACAAAACAGGGCAAGTCAAAACTAAATCACTAGTGAGATAATGAGAGGTTAATAAGAGCAATTTCCAGATCTGTCGGCAAACATGGGTGTGACTAAGACTGGTACACAATTTGGGGGTCCCCTGTGAGATGCTACTGATGGAAGGGGAAACGGGGATTTTAAAGCAGAAACATTGCCCAGGGACACAGAAACCCTGGAAGGGGACTACTACTTCCAGAATGGGTGAGTTCATTGAAGAATTTTCCACTAGCAATTGACTTGTCATTCATAGAGGGAGAAAGCCGGAGACAGAGCAAATGCTGGCCACACTGGCAGTGGTAGGTATGATCCCACACTCACCTGCTGGGGTCAGCTTCCCTGTCTGCATCCCTTACAGCTGGGAAATCCAGTTGCCCTGTCCATACCATCTTATATCTGCAAGGACTCTTATTTGACACCAGGGCTGGTGTTTGAACGACATTACTGTTAGTGGAGGGAGCTGACAAAACGACTCAAGGCACAAGTATATCATCTGAAGAAGACTAGAGCCTCAATGCCTTAAAAGAATCAGCAACAAGTGAAAAGTGATGGTGGCTGACCACGTGTCCTTGGACAAGGTACTTACCTGCTCTGAGTGTACTTGCTGAGTCTGTTTCAACTATACAATGGGAATGACGTGATCTCCTACAGAGGATGATAAAGACCACCTTAGAGAGCAAGTGGAGTGGCCAGAGTTACACCCTAGTACTGCCTTCAAGAAACAGTTTCCTTTCTCTTGCAGTGAGGGAAGCCAAGGTGCCTGGATGGGCAGATAGAATCTTTGTTTGTGGTTGCCCAGGCATCCCTACCATCGTCATTTAGATGTCGATGCCAGCTCAAAGAAAGCATGTCTGAGCTTTATCTCTTTATTCCTCTCTCATCTTGTCAAGCCCAAGGATGCCTTTTAAAAAACAGGAAAGGCCAAACCATTTAAAAGAAAGGCCAAGTGCCAGGCAAGAGCTTTGGTGAGTGGTGGGGTGTGGGGAGGGCTTCACAGACCCTGGGACTCGCCTTCAGGCCTTGCACTGACCCTGTCTGTTCCTGACAAGACCTGTGCACTCTCCTCTGGCTCCTGGTGGCTTCTTTCCTGGTTCCAGCCACTCTGTTTGTCCTGGACTTCTCTTGACCCATCTGTTCTGGTTGGGCCTTCCCTTTCTGAATTCTTATCCCTGTTTTTGCAGTCCCAGAAGCCTTGGCTGCCTCCTGGATGTCCAAAGCCTTCCATCTTGCCTCAGGCTAGTAGGCTGCACTAATTTACACTGAGGGGTGAATGAGGCTCAGTTAGGGAATGTTTGCAGCCCAGGAGTACAGAAGGGCTGAGGGAAGGAGAGGTCATGGGTGGGGTGAGGTGAGGGGATATGGGCGGCACTTGGTTTCAGTGTGATTTGCCGAAGAGCATCCCCTAACCCCACCCCAGACGTTCTCCAGTGCTGTCAAGGGAGAGAATAAAAAACACCAAATGCAGAAGTCAAATGTCCCTCCACCTTCGACAGCCTCTGCCTTTTAGATGAGGTCAAGGATAGAGTCCCCACATGTGAGGCTGTGTCAGTCACCAACCAAGAGACTCCACTTCCACCTTCACAACTTCCAGGGCACAGACTCCTCATCTGACAAATATGACCAAAGACCTAACTGTGGTGAGCTCAGCATTTTGTTCCCCTGCTCTGACATATCAGTAATATTGGCATTTGAGCTGTGAGATCCCATTAGCTCTCCTCGGACCCTGAGGCTTTAAATTTCCTGTTGAATTCATTTTAACCCACAGTTATTGGCTGTGTACCAAGCTTTGGGCTCAGCACAGTAAAGAAAATGGTGAATTGGCCCCACAGGGAGATATGATGTAACAGAAGCCAACCTGTGAGCTCTGGCTTTCACTATAGGGTGGGATACATAGGGGCTAGAGGGCAAGAGGGCAGGGATCATTTATTCCTGGGTGCGAGTCAGGGCAGTGGGTGTGTGGCTGGCTGGAAGGAAAGTGAGATTTGGCATGGCCTTAGCAAAGCATCTTCAGACCGAGGGAACCTCATGAGTAGAGGCGTGGAGGAGCAGGTGTGGGCAGAGCCTATGATGGGGAGGTGGGGAGAGCCTGGAGAGGTCAGCCCAGGCCACAGAGGAAATTGGTTAACACTTGAACCCGAAGGCCAGAAGTCTAAGAGACATCAGGGTCTGTGACTGCTCAAATTATATGCAAATATCTGAGTGCAAATGTAGTTTTTAAGAGGAGAGTCTATATATTTCTTCAGGGTCACAATGAGACCCAGAGTCATCAATGCCGATATAGGCTATGGGGGACCTATTAGAATATTGTTTTTCATTTAAAAAGTTATTTATTATAAAGATTTTCAACCATACCAAATAGAGGTAATAATGTAATGAACTCAGTGTCCCACCTTCAACAATGATCAATTTGTGACTGGTCTTGTTTCAGTTGCACCTTCACCTCTTCCCACCACCTCAGGCTTGATTTGATGCTAATCTCAAAGAAAATATTCAGTACGTTTCTGAATTAAAATATAAGGATTTAAAAAAAAAAAAAAACACACACAACCACAATACCATTGAGTCATCTAAAATGCTTAATAATATTTCCTTAATAGCGTCAAATATTCATCAGGTGTTCACATCTCCCTAATTGTTGCTTGACTTTTTTTTTAAACAGTTTGTTAATTTGATTTAGGATCCGTATAGAGTCATACCTTGCTTTCTTTAAGTCTCCTTTAACCCATAGAGTCCCTTTCCATCTATTTTTTCTGTCATTTGTCCTGTAGAGTTTCCTGCAGTCTGGAATTTCTGAGCTGCAGCTCATGGTGTCATTTAACATGTGCCTTTATCTGTGTGCTTCCTATAAACTGGGAGTTTGAACTACAGATGTCATTATATTCAGGTTTGATTTTTTTTCAGTACAACTTCAAGAAGTTCATAATGCCTGGTTTTCCCTCTTCTTTCCATCACAGTGACTTTTTTTTGTTTTTTTTTTGAGGTGGAGTATCGCTCTGTCACCCAGGCTGGAGTGCAGTGGCGTGATCTCGGCTCACTGCAACCTCTGCCTCCTGGGTTCAAGCAATTCTCCTGCCTTAGCCTCCCGAGTAGCTGGGACTACAGGCACGTGCCACCGTGCCCAGCTAATTTTTTGTATTTTTAGTACAGATGGGTTTCACTCTTTTAGCCAGGAAGGTCTCAATCTCCTGACCTCATGATCTGCCCGCCTTGGCCTCCCAAAGTGCTGGGATTACAGGTGTGAGCCACCACACCTGGCCGCCATCACAGTGACTTTAAGCTTGAGAGATGTATTAGTCCATTCTTATGCTGGTATGAAGAAGTACCCGAGACTGGGCAATTTATAAAGAAAAGAGGTTTAATTGACTCACAGTTCCACATGGCTGGGGACGCCTCAGGCAACTTACAATCATGGGGAAAAGCACCTCTTCACTGGGCAGCAGGAGAGAGATAAGTGCAAACGGGAAATGCTAGATGCTTATAAAACCATCACATCCTGTGAGGCTCACTCAGTAGAATGAGAACAGCATGGGGGAAACCGCCCCCATGATTCAATTATCTCCCCTGGTCCCACCCTTGACATGTGAGGATTATTACAATTCAGGGTGAGATTTGGGTGGGGACACAGAGCCAAACCATATCAGGAGAGAAGCGTAGGCATTTCAGAAAGGTCAGTAAATGGTGTGGGGTCTGAGCAGAGACAGGGTCCAGAGGCAGGAAGGCCAGCCAGGAAGCTGCTGCAGGGGTCTAGGTGAGCTGCCACCTTCCAGCCGCAAGAATGAGCCTGTATAATTGAGGGGTGCCTGTGTGCTTGTATGTGTAGAACGCACCCTGGAGCTGCAGGCAGCACTCTGGCACTAGACACTTGTTTCTATGACCTGGGGGAACTTAACAGCCACTTGAGGACCCTCAAATAAATGAGGCACTTTTACGAACATATTTGCTTTTTCTGTATCTGCCTGAAGCTTTGCTAGGTGAATTAGGTTTCCAATGTGTTGCTCCTCCCTAGAAACATGAAATCCCCAGGGGATAGGAAGTGAATGGAAATGACTGAAGCACAAGGCGAACCCCTGGCCTGTGTGGTTCCATCTGTGTGTTGTAAAGGAGAAAAATAACAGCTGTATTTTCATGGGAAATGCTTAAACAGTGAAAAAGCCCCAGACTGCAAAATCTTACCCTCCCCAAGAGGAACAAGAAATTTAATGTTTGAAAATGGTTTTACATTTCTTTGAGGACCAAAACTATTCCTCTTGTTTCTAATGCCCATAAGCTAGTCTCCGACTCTCCTTGAAATCTGAGAGGGGTGGGCAGTGGGGTGAAAGAGAGAGATGTATTATATTTCCTTTTAGAGTGGGTACACATAAAAGTGTCCAGTAATGTAATTTTTGAATGTGTAACTAGGCTTATTTTCTGATAGTCTTGAGTCATAAAATTATACCTTAATTTTAGAAAGCATTCTGATTCTAAGATGTAATAAAATCATATTTAATGCTGTGAAACATTTTAAAGTGTGTTTTTAAAGGAAAATAATATTTTGGGTAACCATTAAGTAACTCAGCTATTCAAAATAAACTATAAAATGCAAATACAAATGTACTTGGGTTGTATTTTGAAGTTTGATACAATACCTTAGAAATCTGTTGAAGCTACAAGAATGGTAACTGAATGAAACCGATCCCACTGGACCTATCTGCCGTCATGACATCACTGCTCAAATCCTGCAGCTTGATCTAGTGCATCTCACAGCTTGATGGCTCCGTGGTCTATGTTTCTGAGTGTTTTGAGGAAGCTGATTTTAAGAACAGCCAGCTTTGTGTGGCATGGAGAGGACAGAGAAGCAGGCAAGGCTCAGCCCCAACCTACTTGTTTAGGAGACTGTTGGGTAGCAGTCGATGGGGGAAAATAGACTCTAAAGTCTGATGAACCAATTTAATGTTTTATAACGTGACTACCACTTCCTGGCTGAGTGATGTTGGATATGTCATTTAACCTCTTCTGTGGTTTCTTTATTAATAAATGGAAGATTTAAAACTCCTTGTTTTAATACCCAGTAAGTGGGGCTTAAAAAGAACATACAGGAAAATTGGCTGTGTGTTAGGAACTAAGCTGTTGCTTAAGAAATGATAGATCTTGTTATTATCAGGACACGTAAGAAAGTAAATCAATAATAGAGGAATAAATTAGCTAGCCCTTATAGCTGAGGGAATATTTTAATCTCATTTTGTTATTCAGTAAAGGTAATATCATCAATTTTCCCTGATTAATGAATATTGAAATTCTGTGGTATGGTAACTAGCTTCAAAGATGGTGCCCAATTATCCTCTTGGTCTTCATGACCAGAAAGAGACATGTGGTTCTCATCCTCATTGTAACAGACTTGGCCTATGTGGCCAATGGAATATGGCAGAAATAATGATAAGTGCCTTCTGAGATTCGGTTATAAAATACATTGTGTTCCCCCCCCCCAAAAAAAATACATCGTGTTCCCATGGAAAAGAATAAAGTTGGATCCTTATCTCACACCATATACAATAATTAACTCAACGTGTATCAAAGACCTATTTTAAGAGCTAAAGCTGTAAACTCTTAGAAGACAACAGAGAAAATCTTCACGATTCTGGATTAGTCAATAGTTTCTTAGATATGACACCAAAAGTACAAAGAACAAAAGACAAGCAAACTATACATCACCAAAATTAAAACTTTTGTGCTTCAACGCAAAAGTCTTGGTCAAGAAGATGAAAAGAAAATCTAAAGAATGGGAGAAAAAGTCAGCAAATTATATCTAATAAGGATCTCGTATCCAGAGTATGTAAAGATCTCTAACAACTCAGTAATAAAAAGCCAATAACTAAAAAGCAAGCAGAGGATCTGAATAGACATTTCTCCAAAGAAAATATGCACATAGCCAATACACAAAAAGTTGTTTAACATTATTGACCATCAGTGAAATGCAAATCAAAACCTGGCAGATACCACTTCATACCCATGCAGATGGCTATACTAGAAAAGACAGATAATAACAAGTGCTGACAAGTATGTACAAAAATTGAAACCCTTATACATTGCTGATGGGACTGTGAAATGGTGCAGCCACTTTGAGAAATAGCCTGGCAGTTCCTGAAAATGTTAAACATAGAGTTATCATATGACTGTGCAATTCCACTCCCAGGTAAATACCCAAAGAAGTAAAAACACATGTCCACACAAAAAGTTGTACATAAATGTTCATAGCAGCATAATTTGTAATAGCCAAAAAGAGGAAACAACTCAAATGTCTATCAATCAATGAATGGGTAAATAAATTGTGGTATATCCATACAATGGAATATGATTCAGCAATAAGAAGGAATGAAGCACTGATACATACTACAAGGATGACCTTTGAAAACATTATGCTAAATGAAAGAATTATAAAACACCACATATTTTGTATGATTCTATTTATATTAAATGTCCGGAATAGGCAAATCCATGTAGAGAGAAAATGGCTTACCGGTTAGTGAGGGCTGGGAGGCTTAGGGAGAAATGAGGAGTGATTGCTAATGGTCATGGGGTTTCTTTTTGGGGTGATGAAAATGTTCTAAAATTAATCATAGTGATGGTGCACAACTCTGTGAATATACTAAAAACTGAATTGTATACTTTAAATGGGTGAATCATATGGTACATAAATGACATACCAATTAAGCTGCTATTTTTATTTTTATTTATTTATTTATTTATTTATTTTGGAGACAGAGATTCTCTCTGTTGCCCAGGCTGGAGTGCGGTGGAGTGATCTTGGCTCACTGCAACATCTACCTCCCAAGTTCAAGCAATTCTCATGCCTCAGCCTCCTGAGTAGCTGGGACCACAGGCATTTGCCACCACACCTGGCTAATTTTTTGCATTTTTAGTAGAGACAGAGTTTCACCACGTTGGCCAGGCTGGTCTCGAACTCCTGAACTCAGGTAATCCACCTGCCTCAGCCTCCCAAAGTGCTAGGATTATAAGTGGGAGCTATCATGCCTGGCAGGAAGCTGTTATTTTTTAAAATCACATTGCAAAATATTTTTTAAATTAAAAATTATAAATAAATTAACAAAAATCACATTGGAAAGTATAGCAGATCTCTGTGATCTGGTCTGAACTCTAATGTCAAACATTAAAATCGAGTTTGTCAGTATTACTATGTATGGTTTTTTAAATACCAAATAAAAGATAATGAGGAATCTGAAAATATTTAAAAAGACATCATGGCTTTGGCGTTGCTGGTGCTCTCAGATCACTCCCTCTGGGAAGCAAGCTGCCATGTCATAGCAGGATGCCCACAGGGTGAGGAGCTGAGGCCTCCAGCCAATAGCCGGCAAGGAAAAAGCCTTCTGTTAACAGCCCCTGGAGTGAGCTTGCAGACAGATCCTTTAGCCCCAGGCAAGTTTCTTGATGATGTGGTCCTGGCTGACAACCAGACTGCAACCTCACGAGACACCCTGAGCCAGAACCACCAGCTAAGCCACTTCTCAAGTCCTGACTCACAGCGCTGTGAGATAACAAACGTTTTGGAGTCATTCGTAACACAGCAAGGGATAACAAAGATATGTGGGTTGAATGGGGCTTTGCCTAATATGCCCTAGTGCCTCCTGAAAGTGAATGAGGCCAGCTGGGATGGCCAGGCAGTGCTCAGAGAGCTGGGGTAAGGTCACCATGTGCTTTCCCAAGGGGAGTCAAAGTAGAGAGAGCCTGAGATTAGCATTTTCTGGAGGGAGGGACTGTGTCACCTGGGAGAGTCACAGGCACCTGGTTTCTAGGGCTCTGGGCCTCAGGGGCAGGTGTCATCTAGGGATAAAGGACTACAGGCAATGTCCAGAGGAGGAGGTCCCTTCTCTGACAGCCTGGGGTCGCAGGAGGCAAAGCTTTTGTTGAGAGGCAGTTAGTTCCCTGGCTTGATCAGAAGAGGAATGTCAGCCAGCTTCAGAGGACTGCAATACCAGAGCCTCTGAGGCAAACTGGGACATAGGAAGATTGAAGAAGACTCCAGAAGCACAGAGACACATTACTGGAGCCTTGGAGATGGTGGTCATGGAAGCCATTAATAAAACATGGAACTTTCTGAAACATTGGTATTCATCATCATCATCTCTTACCCTCATGTCAACACTATTTATTTATTTATTTATTTATTTATGATAGGGCCTCTATTGCTCAGGATGGAGTGCAGTGGCACAGTCACAGCTCACTGCAGCCTTGACCTCTTGGGCTCAAGTGATTCTGCCACCTCAACCTCCACAGTAGCTAGGGCCACAGGCATGCACCACTATGACCAGCTAATTGTTGTATTTTCTATAGAGACGGGGTTTCGCCATGTTGCCCAGGCTGGTCCCAAACTCCTAGGCTCAAGTGATCTGCCTGCCTCGGCCCCCCAAAGTGCTGAAATTACAAGCGTGAACCACAGCACCCAGCCCTGTCAACACTTTAATGCAGGCAATTGCTATCCCCATTTTACTGAGGAGAATGTGATATCATGGCAGGCCAGGTCTCACTAACACAGGCCCCCATAACAACTGCTTCAGTGCTGACTGAGTGGTTAGGTTAAATACTAAAAGCCAGGGTCTTTATACAAATGCTGGGATGTAACAAAAGCCCACCAAGAGTTTTGTCTAGGCCTTTCCTGGGCCTTAAAGCATGACAGAATAGTGAAGGAATTCTTAACAGGACCCATTTAGGATTAAACAAGTTTATTGGGGGTCTGGAGGAACTCCCCAAACCTGTGATTTAGCAGGAGACAAGACAAGGGTAATCACCCCAGCAACTGGACCCATTAAGCCTAAGTAAGCTGTCTGGGTGCGGTGGCTCACACCTGTAATCCCAGCACTTTGGGAGGCCAAGATGGGCGGATCACGAGGTCAGGAGATCGAGACCATCCTGGCTAACATGGTGAAAGCCCGTCTCTACTAAAAATACAAAAAAAAAAAAAAAAAAAAGTTAGCCAGGCATGGTCATGGGCGCCTGTAGTCCCAGCTACTCGGGAGGCTGAGGCAGGAGAATGGCATGAACCCAGGAGGCAGAGCTTGCAGTGAGCCAAGATCACAGCACTGCACTCCAGCCTGGGTGACAAATCGAGACTCCATCTCAAAAAAAAAAGCAAGAGTAAGTAAGCTTACTGAGCCTCCAGAGGAAGGTCTTCAAGACTCAGACCTTACTTATAGATTAAAAGAAGTTAATCATTTATGTCTTTAGATGAACGCACACCTACACATAGACACGTAGCTTAGAACATATAGATGCTCTGGAAAACTTTGTAATTTTGAGTTGGTTTGGCGATAATTTCCAGGCCTTCTCCCTGTAACAGATTGCAGAAATAAAAATTCTCTTCCTCCCCAGTTCATCTGCATCTCGTTATTGGGCCATGAGAAATAGCAGCCTGAACCTCAGTTTGGTCCAGGAACAATAACATCAACAAAAGTAAAATGTGGACAGCTAATAAGTGGCAGAACAGGTCTTCCAACTCCAGGTCCTGGGTCGCTACTGCCACACAGCACTGGAAGTCATGAATGGCACCTTCAACTCGTAACCAGATAGGAGGCGGCTCTGGAGGAAAACGCCCAGCTGAGACAACGCTGATGTCAGACATTGTGCCCAGTCTGTTATTTCTCTTACTTGACCTAAGCATGTGACTGTGTGTTTATATGTGTATGCAAAATATATTTTAAAAAGTGTATATGAAATCCATACAAATCATAATAAATACCCAAGCGCTTACCAGAGAGCTCAGAAAACAGAATTATCACCAGTAACAGGTACTCTTGTAAGCCCTCCCTAGTGGAATTCTCCTTCCTCTTCCCAAAAGTAAGTCTGAATTTTATGTTAATTTTATTATTTCCATCTATTGTTCTCTAAGGTTTCCGGTTGTTCATTTGTGTGCCCGTGGTGGCCAGCGTGTTTGCAGTTGGGAGGATTCTTCACCAGTCTAACACATGCCTCAGTTTTCGGGGTGAGAAACCCAGAAAAGTATAATACCTGCCTCTCCCCTCCCTTTATCACTCCAGGTCACATGGACTGTGGGTGCCATGGCCGTATCTAAAAGCAAATGCCATTAGTCAGGGACTGTTAAAATCAAAGGGACTTTGCCATCCAGGTCAGAGAGGGCACACAGAGGGCCTGCTGCTGTCATCCATGTGTGCAGACGCTGTCCATCCTGGATGGCCTCCTTTTGTGCCAACCTGTCTTGATCCTAAGCCAAAAGCTTTTTTCTGTTATTAAATTCTAATCACTTCTCCTGGTCTGACTCAAGGCTTTCTCCTCCAGGCGTGTGTACCGAACTATTCGGCTCCCACTTATTTCTCCATGTATTGCCCTGAACTCATGTTTCTGGATCTGGTTGGCATGGTTTCCAGAAGGTAGTGTGTAAGCCACTTGAGGCAGGGGTCTCAGCCTGCTCTTTAACCCCTAGCCCAGCCTTGGGCGGAGGTGCCCAACTGGGCACTCCCCAGCGGTTGACTAATCACTGGAGGAGTCTCTAGTGATTGTAAAGCCAAGGATCCATTGCCCCAGGACCAAGCAGCGGTGCCACATAGAAGCCTCCGATGCACTCCCAAAGCTACAGCTCTTGTCCTAAAATAATTTACTGCGCTCTGCTGGGCTCTCCACTTCCCACGTGTTCCTGATTTTCCCTTTCGCTACTGTCCCACTGGCCAAAACATCAGTGTGGGAGGCCAAGCCCAAAATACCAGTGTGGGAGGCACCACCAAAGGGTGTGGGGAGAGGGAGCAAACTGTGGCCTTTCCTATCATCAGTCAACCACGGTAAGGGAACTGATATTTATTAAGCACCTGCTGTGTGCCAAATGCTTTACTTCTCATCTTATTTAAGCTTCACAACAATTCTCTTCAGTGCTGGCATCCCTGCCCCCGGATGAAAAGCATCACTCAGAGATGTGGGTCACTTGCCCATGTGGTTAGCAAGTGCTGGAGCGGGGATTGGTACCTGCTGAGTTGGGGCATGGGACGGAGCCTGCCCCTCTGAGAGTGACTCTGAGTGTGACATAAGTGAGTCACAGTGAGAACTGCAGGAGATCAAACAGAAGCCTGTGAATGAAGCTACCAGGTGGATCCTGCTCCTTACTTAGGAGGACATGGCCTTTCTCCAGGCCGACGTGTGTCATCAGCAATGACATCCTCTGGTACACCAGGTTCTCTACTCCTCACCACCGGTGATGAAGATAAAAAGGAGGGAGAAGGGGAAGCAATGTGACGCTTGGGACCAGAGTCCCAGATGCTGATGGTCTCAGTGATGGGGGTGTGTGAAAAAGACCTTTTCCTTTTTCCCTTTCCAGTGTCAGGCTTTGCCCTCTGAGGGCTCACAGGCCACCCAAACCCTTTCCACACTTTCAGACACAGTTGTGGTTTTTTATGTTTGTTTGTTTTGTGTGTTTCTTTTTTTTTTTTTTTTTTTTTTAACAATTTTGAAAGTGCTTAGGTAGAGACACAGTTTTAGATGGGCCACATGAAAGGCCCCATTCAGACAGCTCTCATCTGATACAAAGCCTCAGAATGCCCATTGATGAGGCCCAAACGGTGGTGCTCACTTGGGCAGGTGCATCTGAGTATTCACATGGTCCCCTGATGGAGGCATCATCTGAGCTGAATTCTGGCTCAGAACAAAGGAAGTGCAAGTCAGGCCCCCTGTCAGAACTTCCAACCGCCTTTCTGCATAAAAGGATCATGCCTCCTGGGTTGTTGGTGGCTGCGTGGAGCCAAGTCAATCGCAAACTGTCATTTAAGACCAAAAAAAAAATGCAGTTTTCAAGTTCAATGGACAGGAACTCAGAGGAAAGCAGGTGGGAGAGAAGAGCAGGAGCTGCTCACAGCAGCTGAAACAGCAGGATGGGATCTGCGCAGCCCAGGCCTCCAGTGCCAGGCAGCCCTGGTGTCTCAGTGGCCGGCCCACCTCCTGAGGCCTGGCTACAGCCAGGAGCCCACACACCCTGCTGGGAAACGCGCAGAGGCCTGCGCACAGCCTCGGTGACCCCTCATCTTACACGCAGCCTGAAATAGAAGCTCAGCCACACACACTGTCTGACCCGGAGCCAGCCTGACGAAGCCGGAACTTCCCACTTCACCTGAACCCACCCGCCACCCACCTGGCCACAGACTCACTGCCCTCTTTATCCCCAAATGAAAAGGGTAGTTGTCTCGCTTGGTGCCCAGGGTGCCAGCTTGTTTACCCTTCTTCATAGGGCATATTTCTGGGCCTGTCCTTTTTCTCCCAAAGTGCCTAAGACAATGCTCCCTTTATAGGTCAGGGAAGGGGTATAGATCCTGCTCTCATTCTGTGCTCTTCCCCCAGGGCAAACAGCTTCACCCTCAGCTTTATGAATTCCTTCCTATTCTTACTTTTCTCAGAAGCTGTTTCTCATTGACCTGATGTCTCCTGACCTGTTGACGAAAGCACCATTCCACATGTCCTGTGTGTGTGTAGCTCACTGTGAACTTGCTGTTAAGCTGAGGCCTTGCCCCGAATGTCACCAGCTTGCTGGTTACTTACTGAGACAGGAGATGAAGGCGCTACAAGAGAGAGGGAGATGAAAGTGGAGAGGAGAGAGAGGTAGAGAGATGGAAATGACCAGGAGGGGGAGGACGAGGAGCAGAGCTGAAAAGTAGGAAGGAAGGAAGGTGTGACTACGAGCTGGGTGCTACCCTGGGGCCTGTATATATTACCTCATGTAACCCTTACAACACACAGGTGACATTCACATCAGCACTCACATTTTTCGTGAGAAGACTGAGTTTTCAGAAAGGTTAGTTTGTCTGAGATCACTCAGCTATGAGGTGGCAGGGACTAGATTCAAACTCAGATTTCTGGCTTTGATTTCAGGACTTTTTCCTTTCTAATCTTCTGCTCCCGCTAAGAGGGGACCAGAGAACAGAGGAAATGAAGGGAAATAGAAGGGAAGTGGAGACCGCCAATTGTTCTCTGGCTGCAAGCAACAGAAACTGATTCTAGCTATCTTAGATGGGAAAGGGTTTGGCTGGAGGGAGGCCAGGTGGCTTTCAGAATCCAGTGGACTGTAGGAGAGCAGGGTCAAGAACCAGAGTGTTCTGGGGTCTGGGCAGGAGAGAGCTTACTTGGGATTCTGCCCCTGAAATAAATATACTCCAACCCTTTCCCCCTCTCTCTATGCAGAAGAGAATCCCAGGAAAGAGTCTGATTTGTTGTATTGGGGTTACTTGCCTACCCTTAAGTCAAGGGAGCTAAGAACACGAAGATGTCACGTGATGGAGGAGAGAGCTCCAACTCCCAGTGATGTTATCAAACGAAGCGGACACGGACACAGAGCACCCAAACCACAGATGACAACCACGCCAGAATTTTTAGGTGCTGCCTGCAGGTATCAGGGGCTGATTCTATCTGCCCCAAACTGCATTAGGGCTGAGCCCAGCAGGTTGAGTCTTTCTCATGACATCATGGCCACCATTGTCACCACTAATCCCATCTGGCAGAGATGGGATGTGCCCCCACCTCTTCCAAGCCTGGCTTCTGGGAGGAAGTGTTTCTCCTCCTCTCAGGAATTAGTCCTCGTTCAAAAACTCCATGCGGTAAGGTTGCAGAACAATGAGCAGCTTACAATCAACACTTTGGACACACTGCTTTATAAAGATTCCTCCTAGTGAGTGGTCTTCAGAGTGAAACTTCCTGAGTTGGAGTTCTAACACCATTACCAGCTGTGAGAGAGAAAACGCCCACCTACTCTCTGAGCCTCAGTCTGTTCTGCTGCACAGTAGGGAGACAATGTGTATTCCGCCCCCATCTGTATGTTGTTCTATCAAATGAAATAAAAACTGTCATCAGCTTGTAAACGGTGAGATCCATACGGATACGAAGAGGCATTGGTGTCCTTTTCGCTATTACCAAGTGAGATCGGGCTGCTCTGGGAGTGTGACTGGAGGCTGAAGGCGGCTGCACACTGCGGTAACAAGAGCAGAGGTTGGAGGAGTTGAAGGTGAAAGTCCGGAGAATGGGGTCCTCTGTGCTTACAGCTTGCTCTCTACTTCAAGCACCGTGAATAGATGAAGGTCCACCACGTCCCAAATGGCCTGAGGGCAGAGTTATACATTCAACTGGTAATTGTAAAAACCCTGATTAGTTTCATCTAAGCTCTGTCTTCTTTACTGAGAACCCAACTGCTAAGCCTTTCCTGGCAAGTAGGCTTCTTGAGGCTGAGCCTTCACAAAGCTGGGTTGCCTCCAAGTTTCCCTTTTTTTCCTCCCATAGGTTGGCACTGCACAGAGATGGAACCTGATGAAACGGCCCCATTTGAGTGCCTGCTGTATCGTGTTGGCTCTGCTTCCTGCAGCTGTGCTCCGAAATGAGCCTTTCAGTCATCGCTCCCTAATAGCCCCATCTCCCCGAATCCGGGAGGATGCACATTCCTCTCCTTGCTCACATGCCCCACTTCAAGCCATCTGCACACTCTACAGGGAACTTGCCACCTAACGTCCTGATGTGCAACCCCATCCAAATCCTCTGCTGGAATCTCACTATTCACACCACTGATGCCCCTGGAGCATGCAACAGAAAGGCCAGTCTTCTTGTCTTTTTATTCTAAATGTTTAATACAGATTCCATGGACTTGGTCCATAATAATATGAGCGTGGTCTTACATCAATCCTTTTACTAATTTCTCATCATCTCCCTCATCCTTGTCCTTTAGTGATTGTTCCAGACCTTCTCTTCTTATCCTCATACTCTCCTCTTTGGTATAGTGATGAGTAAAAGAAAGAAAAAAAGGTCCTAATGTGGCTCATATCATCATGGTTTATTTACTACCTGGAGGATTTTTGAGGCTATGAACATTGTTTTATTTTCTGCTGTATCCCCAGCACCTAGCACAGATGTGTGTGTACCAGGGCCTGCACGTATATGCTCTATGATGCTGCTATAACATGTAGTTCCCCCTTCAAAACTAAGCATTATTAAAGTAGCATTTTGAACAGGGTTTAAATTACCTGGCCCGTGACTTTGGGAATTGGAATTTTGTCTACTGCAGTCGCTTGGGGGACCTTCCAATACAGATTTATGATTAAAATGATATCATCCAGTAAGACTTTTACTGCAGGGCTTCTAATAAAAAGATTGTCTGTGGCAGAATCTGCACTGTGGAATGAGAATTATATATGGTTTACTGTAAAGTAAACTCAGGCATAATTGTATGTTGTGAACTACAAACGCACAGTGGGATTCTGAGATTAATTTCCAATCACTCCTCACCACGGGTTGGTGAAAATCCCAGCCAAGTTCTGTGCGTTCGTTGCTGATCTCATATCCCACCTTCCAGCTGCTGCTGCTCCACATCGGGTACTGCAGAGATGTTCAGTTTTTCATGCCAGGATTTCTCTGTCAGGATTTGTGTTAGTAATTGCAGAGACTTCGTTAGGCTCTGTTTGCAATCATACATAACTCAGATTTTAAATTAAAAAGGTAAAAATGGAATAATTTGGAAAAACATTCACAGAATATCAGAGTTAAAAGGAGATATTTAACACGATCAAGTCCAGGAACAGCAAATAGTTTTCTATCCCACTTGCCAGCCCTATCAACACCATGTCTAGGCCTTGCCCGTGAGAATGCAGTGATCAGCTGGTGATGCTGGCCACAAGCAAGGGAGGAGAGGCGGCGTGGCCTGAGCCACATACCTGCCCTCCTTGCAGAAAGGCAGGGATGTCCCATGGATGAAGGGAGGGCAGCCTTTGGGTTGAAAGTTTTTTAGGAAAATGGAAACTTAGTGGCAGAAATAGTGTTGAATTACTATTTGAAATAGTGAGAAATTACTAGTCAGAATTACTGTTGAAATAGTCAGAAATTACTATCAACTGACATTCAAAATCACTTTCAAACCAACAAGACTAGTAGCAAACTGAAAAATAGGAGTGAGAATGCCTGACCCAGACATGAATCGTGTGGGGGCAAAACGGGTAGATCCAAATATCAGTGAAACAATCAACTGCGACTCAAGCTGATTTCCAGCCTGCCACTGTCAGCAGGTACAACAGTGGGGGGCTGGGGAGAAACCATCCGGCCTCGGACCAGGTGCGGTGAACTTTACGGACCAGACAAACATGTTACAAGAATCTGGCTCTAAACAGATTTCCGCAAGCCCTCTCTCAACCCCAGCAGGAGGGAAGTTGCCACTCCCTGACAGCAAATCAAACTGGATCTTGGGACACAAAATGTTGGAGACGGTTAAAAAATTATAATTGAAAACATTGAAAGTTAGGCCAGCCACGGTGGCTCAGGCCTATAATCCCAGCACTTTGGGAGGCCGAAGGCGGATCACTTGAGGTCAGGAGTTTGAGACCAGCCTCACCAACATGGTGAAACGCTGTCCTTACTAAAAATACTAAATTTAGCCAGGCGTGGTGGCACACACCTGTAGTCACAGCTACTTGGGAGCCTGAGACAGGAGAATCACTTGAACCTGGGAGGCGGAGGTTGCAGTGAGCCACGATTGCACCACTGCACTCCAGCCTGGGCGACAGAGAAAGACTCCATCTCAAAAAATAAAATAAAATAAAAAACAAAAAAATTGAAATTTAAAGAAAAGGAGAGAACACTATTTAACCATAAATAAATACATATGTGACCACAAAGAGTTACAATGTAAATTATTGGGCATTAATCAAAATAAACCAGTGGGGTAAAAAATGATAATGCAACTTGTAAATTGCCTGACTCTCTAAGTTTTGCTGCTAGACGTAAAATATAACATTTCTAATTTAAAAATTCCAAGCTTAAAACTAAAATGTTCAATTATAAGGACTTTAAGTAAATAATATAATTATGAATGGAAAGGTTTAGAACAACATGGGGAAATGCTTGCTAAGATGTTAAGTGAAATCACAGTACTATAAACACAGGATGATCAAACTAAAGGAAAAAAGTGTTTCACTGGAAAAAGCATCTTTACCCTTTCTGGAGTAAGAAAGGGTTAATATTGTGTATTATATGCAGCTATATCATTATGTCTCTCTCTTTTGGTGTTTTTGTTTATCTATCAGGCACTCAGAAATATGAACAAAATTTGCACTCAGGAGCCGTAACCACAGATAATTTTTGTCTTTTGGCAGTTTTTATTACATCATTCCTTCCTGTTTATAGTAGCAATATTAGAAAAGAGATAAACAGAAGTAAAGTAAAATAACATTCATAATTCTCCCCTGGATAGATAACATTTGGCGCTTTCTTTCCAGACAATTCAATAAGCAGATAGACACGTAAGTGCATTTATTTTATAAAACTGGGATCAGACTCTGCATCTGGTGAATATTTATAACCATTCGACCTGCCCTGGCTGGTGCCATCCCCGTCCCTCGGGACTTGTGCTCGCCTCTGGGTGGAAGTTGACAGGCAGGCAAATCACAGAGCTGCAGCCCAACCGAGTCTATATGTTGCCTCTATAAGATGTTAAAGGTAGAGCAAGGGAAGGTATAACCTGCTCAGTTTCTGCAGAGGCAGGCCCCTTCCCTTGTAATCTGATGAGCTCTTTGCTTTTATCCTTTTGCTGTATTTTGCTTAAAGATACAGCAAAGGTCAGGACGGCCCATTGGAGCTCTTGCCCTTGCCAAATGGTGTATGGATAGCAAAATGTCAAGTGGCTCTGCTGGAAGCACTTGACCAGGAACAGGCAATCATCCTCCCAGCACCCTCAGGGACAAGGGGCCCCAGGCGGGCTCCCCTGCCCTCCTGTTGCATGACACGGTCTCTGACACCAGGTCACCTGCTCCATGTCCAAGCTATGTCCCCTCCCAGGGGCACACTCTCTGATGCAACTATGGCAGGCATGAGGGAGACATGGCAAAGAGAAACTGGAGGATCTGCACTTTTCCCTGAGGCTTTTGCTCCCAACCAGCTGCAGAGAGAGTGTGAGGAGAGTACCCACGCCAGGCACGGGGAGCCACTGAGAGGCTCTGTGTTTGTTTCCTGGGCTTTAATGACAAAGAACCACAAACTGGGTGGTTTAAATTTATTCTCCCACAGTTCTGGAGTCCAGAGGACCACAATCCAGGTTTTAGGAGAGCCACACTTCCTCTGAAACCTCTTGGGGGGTGGCAAGGGGATCATTTCTTGCCTCTTCCATAGTCACTCCAGACACCCTTGGCTTGTGGCAGCATCCTGCCCATCTCCACCTCCACTTCACACGGCTGTCTTCTCCCTGTGTCTGTGTCTTCATAAGGCACTGTGTATGTGTGTGTGTGTGCGTGTCCCAATTTCCCTCATTTTATAAGGACATGATCATATAGGATTAGGGCTCACCCTTAGGACTTCATCTTGACTCCATGTGCAAAGACCCTGTTTCCCAACAAGGTCACGTCGATTGGTACTGAGGGTTAAAACTTCAACGTGTCTTTTTGGGAGACACAATTAGACCCTAACAAGCCCTATGAGGGGCCAAGAGGACCAATGCTCTTTCACTATGTCAGATGTATGTGGAAGGAGTGACTAAGTAAGACAGACGAACTATTTTAAAATCCTACCTCTGCCTCCCTAACATACCTCTGCAGCCCTCAGAGAACCTTCCTTGGAGGATCCATGGCACCTGTAGCCTTGGAAAAGTCACTTGACTTCTTGGGACCTCTGTTTTCTCATTTATTAATTGAGCTGATGCAGTGACTCTCAAAGAGGGACCCGAGCATCATTCTGATGACTATGAAGTGACCCAAGCTTGCAAACCTTTCCTGTGGTTCCTCCAGGTGGGTCACAGAGGTGGCCCCCACACTTTACTTCTTATGTACAAGTAAAGCCTCTAACCCACAAAAATTTGGTATTCGTAAGCTAAAATCAGTGTTCTTGGAGTTTACTGAGGACTCCAATTTGTTATTCTACACTGTACTTTACATAGTTGGAATTTCCCCAAGTTTTGGAAGAATGCTGTTTCGTTAGTTCTTCAGTTGTTTTGAGCTGTCATGGTTTTCAGCTGCTGTTACTTATACTTTGTATTTATAAATTGCTATTGGTTTTGTGCCCTCATTATCCATCGAGTCTGGTGAGAGTTTTGGGTTGTCCTAGAATGGATAGTAGTAAGTATTTACTTTGATAATTTTTGGCTTATAAAATTGTCCAATTTCTAGACATTATGTGTAAATGAATTGCAGTTGAATAATTCATCACTCATGTACCCCTACTGCTAAGGGAGGTATATACATGATCCCATTATATTTTTCTTATATAGTGGTTTGCCCAGGACTGAAAGGTTTGCCAGAAGGTAGAATTTTCAATGCTAAAACTGGGAGAATCCTGAGCAAACTCGCACGGTTGGTCACCCTATTACAGAAGGACACTTCATTGGGGGCTTCCTTGCCTGTGAATTTGTGCTATTTTCGTCACTTTCGACTTGCAATCAAGGTTAGCATAATAAAATTAGTAGGGTTATTTTGAGATTGCGGGGCACTCATTTATAATATAAAATCAAGTGTACAATGGCAGATTTTTCTTTAACGTAAGTAGGAAGTGAACCTTGTATATTGCCTGCTCAGCAGGTTTACTGCAACATGTCTGGTTCCTCTGCAATCCTCTTCTCCTTCCCATAAGCCCCACCCCTATAATTACCAAACTCAGGAGAGAGGGGGAACTGGTGAGACATTGGTGTCCTTTGGCCCCACTCAAGTGAGTGTAGTCAAAGAAGTTTAGGAACCCCTGGGTTAAGGACTCCTAGACTGCCCTACCCCTTACAGCTTGGGGCTGCAGATCCACCCTGACTTTGCTCAAGATTCTAAGCAAATGCAGAGTCAGAAGCAGCTCCGAAGCTTCCCTGGAGGTCCTTACTGAGAATTCCCTAACGGGCAGGCAGTTCCTCCTACCCTAGGAAGATTTTGAGTATAGCCTCCTTTGCATAGTGTCCACTGTGAATTCTCTTATCTGGCTCCATTGCATAACAGGAAGGCAGGAGGGGAGGACAGAAAGCTGCTCTTTATTTTCATTCTTATCTCCAGCTGTCAGAACTCTCATTAGGGGCATTTTGCTTTGGGCTTAATTTACCTTAGTCCTCACAGCAATGCTGTGATGTATGACTGACCCTACCTTGTAGATCTGGAACCCGGCTGCCCTGACCTGGCTCACCTCGAGCCCTGGTCTCCCCTCCACACTTGCTCAGCCCCTGAAGTCCCAAGGAAACCAGGACTCCACTCACCTGAACAAAGGTCACTTGAAAACTGGGAAAGGGACAGAAGCTTTAAAAAGCCCAAACAAACAAACAAGAGGTTGACAATTTAAAAATAAAACCAACACAAACTCAGCCTGGAATGGAAGCTCCTGATGGAGTCATCCTTAGAATTCATTGCCCCCAATTTGACCCAAATCCTGGGTGACCCCTCCGCCACTGCTCGGACTGCTCTCAGGTATAGCTGCTTTACAGGGCACTGTGGGCCTGTAATAGATGGCTAAGCCATCAGTGGGAGGCATCTCTCCCTACATACCATCTCTTTTTCCCAGCTCGGAGTATCTTTTCTAACCTAAGAATGTCCTTGCTTTACATTTCCAGGGGGTCGTCCTTAACAGTGGGTAGGTTACCCTGTGGCAACCTGATTCCTGCTCAGCTGTAAGCTTTTTCTGTCCCCTGGCGGGGGACAGACACTCAGCATTCCAGACAGGGTTAGTGGTGGGACTTCTATTTATTTAACTACTAATCCCACTTATGTGAAATTAATTTGCTCTCCCATTATAACTCACCTTGCTTCCTGCCCTGACCAGCTTCTGTAATTGACACCTGGCTGCTCCATTGTGCTCCTGCTTCCTAGGCTAAGGGGCAGCGGTTGGAAGCCAAGTCTTGGAGTGACTCACATTAGGAGGCTGCTCTATACAGAAGAGAGCTTTGCTCATTATAGAGTGAGGAGGGTTACTGCAAAAACAGCAGTGGTGTTTTTTCTCCTAATAGCCAGTTCCCCTTTAGGCCAGCCCTTTCCGAGGAAGTTTGTGCACTATTATTAAACTTCTTCCCAACTCCAAATATGGGCTGCTCCAGTTTCTGCAGCGTACAGATGAGTCTCTGGCTTCTGCAGTAGAAACCCAGGCCCAGGTCCCCAATTGCCTCGGTCCTTGATGAGGTGCAGGTCATCCACAGTCCCAAAGCAGGCGCTCATGGAAAAGGTGTCCATGCTGCCCCAGGGGACAATGCCTACAAGGTGTTACAAACACCTCTGGCCAAAAACGGGCTGCCACTAAAGCCTCCAAGATCCAGGTTCCATGGCCAGGATCCCTCTTCTGTCTATGGCAGAGTTGAATGAGGAGCTGTTTGCATTAAGGCTGCAGGGAACACGGCACTATTATGGAGATGAGAAGGAGGCATGCTGGCCTCTGTTCGTGGCCCTCCACTGAGCACCTGGGCTGGGCAGACAGAGGGGTGGGGTAGTCTGAAGATCTGACTCTAGCCTCCAAGTGAGAAGCTCCCACCCCCAACTCATGTCTATCTCTCAACTGCTCATTTGAGTCCTTGGGAGAGGGCGAGGGGAGGTGGGGATGTGGGGCGGAGGAAACCCAAGAGTTTGTCCCCTGGTCTCTGCCAACACTGCAAATGTGGCCACTTACACAGGCTAACAGACTGGACGTCCTCCCATGTGTGTAAAATCCCCAATACCTCCTCCAGCAAACTTCACTTTGGCTGTAGAAGGAAGGCCACCTTCTGCCCGGCATGGCGTCTGCAGCTTGACCCTCTTATCCGGCCTTATTCTTGCCTTTGTTCTTCACAGTCCTCATCCCGTCCAACTGTGGCTCTGAACTCTTTGTCCATCCCTCCATCCCACCTTTGTCACATGGTGCCCAGAAGACCCTGAATGTCCACCTTATTCTTTTCACTCGTCATGTCTAGTGCATCCTTGATCCCACTCCAGCTCAGTCCCCTCTGCTGTGAGAAGTACTTCCTAACCCTTCCAATCAACAGGCAGCTTGTCTCTCCAAATTCCACTAGTGTGCTCACACAGATTCATGCAGCCCTGGGGTTGTTAATAATTCTTATATGAGTGTTCTTTGTCGTCCTCCACTAGACTGTAAATGCTTTGCAACAAGGAACCGTTCCTTAGCATTTGTGTCTAGCTCTACACAGGTGGCCAACAATTGATGGAACTTGATGAACCTAAAACCTGTTGTCCACTAGGTGTGTCCAGAGTGTTGTTTCTTGCTTACAGCATGATTTTTGCTGTCAGAAGGACCTCAGTTCAAATCTTGACTGTGTCAGCTACCAGCCCTATGACCTCAGGAAACTAACCTAACTGTGTTTGTTTCCTCATCTGTAAAAGCAGAGATGTACAGTGATGGGCCCCCGGGGTTTATTGTAGATTTAAATGAAGTAACGCATGGGAAATTCTTGCTCGGTGCAGTGCCTGGCATGAAATCAGGGCTCACTAAATAGCAGCCATTATTATTATCGGGTTAGTTTTGGGGCTGGTGCCTCTGTTACAGTGAGTCTTAACAAACATCAAATTAATGGAGATAGATCCTGGTTTTAGGGGAGGCATCCTAGAGAGAATGTTGAAGTGAGTTTTGGAAATCCAACAAGGAGAGAAATCAGAAGTTAACCCAATTGCATTTCTCCCAACTTTTCAACAGCCTTCAGGCAGACTCATTTTTAGCTGATTCTCCAGATATTACTAGAACTTTTCCCAGAGGCAGATGCACAGTGACTATGCGAACTCTGAAAAACAGTGCTTGTCACCTGACCTTGAACGTAACAAACAACCCCTGAGGAAGGTAGCTCCAATTACAGTCATGAAGTTGTAGGAGCCCTTTCAAGGTAGATTGATTTATCGGACCAAAAAAAAAACTCAACATCCCACACACAGATTTCTGCCTTTGGCAAACTGCGCTGCCTGCTTCCTTCTCTCTTGCCCTGGTGTATTGATCTGTATGTGTGAGTTGGTATAGTTTATTGTATAGGGTTGTGTGTGTGCGTTTGTGTGTGCCGTGGTCCCAGGATGGAAGCTCCCAGATTGGGGACCCTCTCATTGAGTGATGTCCAAAGCCTTAATTAAGGGAAACCTTGCTCCATTTCTTTTTGTGGTGCCTTTCATTTCATCCCCCTGCTTCAGGTGGGCATAGGATGTTCCAGAATGCCTCTCACTGTGTCTGATTCCTGCGCTTCTGAGTGTATGTAGTAGCATGTCATTGTATAAGGAAGGAAGGAAACTAGTTTTTCTTGTGTGCCTTGTGCCAGACAAAAAGAAATCACCATCTCCATGAGTCACATAAGAAACTGAGACTCAGAAGCATCAGGAACATGCTTAAAATCCAATGCTGGTAGAGCCAGGATCCAAACACAGGTGTGTCTGACTTGATGCCTTCTGTCATGGTGACTCCAGGCTTGGCCCTGCTGGGAGATGGATGCCCACTATGAGAGTGAAGTCCAACTCATAGGGTCATTTTGAATGGGAATACTTTGAAATCCAGGGCATAATTTCAATTCATATCATCATATTTTGCATCCATCATGTGCTTGGCTATGTGGCCTTCTCCCTTGTATTAGTTATTGACTGCTATGTGACAAATTAGTCCAAACTTGGTGGCTTTGAACAACACACATTTATTATCTCACAGTTTCCATTGTTCAGGAATCCAGGTACAGCTAGACTCCCTGCTCAAGGTGTCACAAAGCTATACTCATAGTGCTGGCCAGGCTGTGTTCTCATCTGGAAGCTCAACTGGGGAAGCATCCATTTCCTTGCTTACATGGTGTTGGCAGCATCCGTTCTCTGAGGTAGAAGGTCTGAGAGCTTCAGTCAGCTGGAGGTTACTGCAGTTACTTGCCACATGGGGTTTTCAACAGGGCTACCTGCCTACTCACAGCCAGCCAGGAACTGAGATCTCTGCATGATGATGCTATGTGTGGTATAATGACATACATCCTTTCACCTTTGTCACATTCTGTTGGTTAGAAGCAATTCACAGACCTCCCCCACCCTTGAGGGGAGGGGAGCACACAAGGGCATGGGCACCAGTAAGCAGGGGTCCTGGGTGGGGGTTCCTACAGGTCTGTCCACCACATCCTTCTTTCCCTTTCTCCTCTTCTCCTTCCTTACCCTCTTTCTTCATTTTCCCTTCCAAGCCTAGCCTCAGACATAGGTCTTTGCCAATAAATATGAGCTTTAGAGTAATAATGTTGATAAGTGACATCACCATGTTCCAGGCACTAGTTTTTTTAACTTTCTATTGAAGTATAATATACATACAGAAAGCTACAACATCCTAAGTGTAGAAATCAATGAATTCTTCAGAAACTGAACATGCCTATGTAACCATCACACAGATCAAACAGGTGGATCTACTGCTAGCACACTGAAGCCCTTCTCAGGCTTCCTTCTAGGCCCTAACACTCTCAATGGTGAACTTTTTTTTTTTTCAATTCAGTGTCTTATTCTGTTGCCCAGGCTGGAATGCAGTGGTATGATCATAGCTCACTGTAGCCTCCAACTCCTGGGCTCGAGTGATCCTCCCTCCTCCACCTCCCAAGTAGCTAGGATTACATGCATGCACTAGATGCCCGGCTATTTTTTTTGTTTTATTTTAGAAATGAGGTCTTGCTACATTGCCCAGGCTGATCTTGAACTCCTTGCCTTAAGCAATCCTCCCACCTCAGCCTCCTAAAGTGCTGGGATTACAAGTATGAGCCACTGTGCCCAGCTAAAGGTGAACTTTTAACAGTATAGGAACTATTAATTTAGCCTGATTCTGTACAATTTATAAGCAGAATCCTACAAAATGTATTATTTCATGTCTGGTCTCTTTGACTCAACATAGTTTTGTTGCATGTGGTTCTATAGATTATTCATTCTCATTGCTGAATAGTAGTCTATCATATGAAGGTACCAAAATTTACTTATCCATTCCTTTGTCAATGGGCATTGGGGTAGCTTTCTGGTTGGAGGTATTACAAGTAGTGCTGCCAGGAGCAGCCTAGTATGTATCTTTTGGTGAACACCAGTAAGCATTTCTGCTGAGTATACCTGGGAGTGGGTGTGCTGGGTCACACAGTGTGCATATTTTGGTGAGCTGTGTTTATGTATATACAATCCTCACATCCCTCTGTGGGAGGCATCATCATCCCCTTTATACACAACAGCCTTCTGGGTCAGACCTACACTTTCTCAATGGGTCCTGAAAGATCAGACAGAAGGGAAGGCTGACAGGTGCAGTGCAGAAAGTGTAGGTTTCACCTATCTTTTCACCTATCTTTTCACTGTTGACAACCTTCTTTTTATTTATTTTTTCTTAAGAGACACATTGCCTTGAAGACTTCTGCATACCAATCAAATGGCCTTTGCTTAGTCTTATTTAATTCCTCTTGTGATTCTGTTATTAGTCAAAGACATATCTAGCCAGCTGCAGAGCTGCTGGTCTGACAACCTACATAACAGCATTGACTAGTTCCAGATAAAACCAGAGAAAGTTCAGGTTCAGGTTCACCTCGGTCACCTCCTTACAAGAACACAGGATTTCTGTTGGGCTGTGGAAACACGGAGAAGATGCCACTCTTTCCCTTTGTGATGCTGCAGGGACTTTAGGTGACTGAAGACCCCATGCCTCCACTGAGGATCTCTTAGACCCAGACCAGGTCTGAAGCACTCTGACTTATGGCCAATCGATATCTATCAATGCATAAGCCATTCACACACCATTTGGACCAGGTCCAGGCCATCATTTTTAAACAAAAATTCAAAGTCCCATCCATTTACTTTGGGCTGGTTCTTATGCTAAGGTAAGTTCTACAAAGGTAGTGAGGAACATTTTCCAAGCTGCTGCCAAGTGGTCAGAAAGACTTGAGCCTTCTGCTAGTAGCCTGTACTTTGGGGTATACTTTGTTCTTTTCCATTTGTCTCTCTGTTTCTGTCTCTCCATCTCTGTCTTTCTCTCTGTCTCTGTTTTTCTCTGTGTGGGTATGTTTTATATAGTTAGTATATATAATGTATATTATATATATATATATATATGAGAGATCCATCTATCCATCTATCACCCATCAACAAAACTCAGGTCCCATTATATCTTACTTTTTATTAGCATATTTTTCCATGTGATAAAAGTAGGTTCAAAAATGTAACTTTTAAAGTTATTGTCTGATATTCTATCACGTGCAGTTACCATGATTAATTGAACTAATTCTCTATTTTGGGACATTTAGCCTGTTTCCAGTATTTTGCCATTGCAAACAATACTGCATGACTATCCCTCTACCTAAATCCTTAGGGACATTTCTGATATTTTCCTTAGGCTCAGTGATAAGATGCGGAATAACCCACAAAGCACACGGATGTTGGCTTTTGAGTCTCGTTATCAAATCCAAATGTATGCTGCTGTCAACAGCAGAGAAGAGTGTCTTTTTTGCCTACACCAGTAATTTTCTATACAAATATTTTTTCTCAATTTTATAGGTAAAGCATGATCGTTTGGTTTTCACTGCATTTAATGGATTCCTGGTGAGCTTAAATATTTTTTCAGGTTTGCTGTCCATTTGCGTTTCTCCTTGCTTTGCATTTTGCATTCCTTTTTCTCATGTCATGTGTCTCCACTCCCCCACAGAATGACATCCTGTGCTCAGCAGGTCTCTTTCCCCCTCATTCCAGACGTCAGGGTAGGAGTATTACGAAGGTCCCACAGAAGAACTTGGCGACTGTCACCTGCCTTGCAAATCGAACATATGTTAGAAAGATGCACGCTCACAAGGCCCACAGCCGGCTTGGTCAGCCACATCTGTCATTCCTCCCACCAGGAAAGCCAAATTCCTCCCGGAGCTGTAAACCTCACATCTCACTGAATCTCTGGACACCATCACCCAGGGGCTGTGAGATCAGGAGGGCCCGCTCGCTGGTAACGACTTAACCAGCTGAGGTTCCAGTGCACTTCAGGGGTTTACAGGACTGTGCCTCAAAGGAAGTGTTCCCTGCTGCTTTGGGAAAACAGGTAATTGTAAATCAGGTAACAATGAGGCCCTGACTTATTTATCCTTCTACAGGTTTTATGTACTAGGGCCAGCAAGGGACACATTTGCCCAGTTCATGGCTGACTTGCAGAGTCAGCACTTTAGGTAAGACCAGCCCGCCTTGCTCAGCGGGACGGCATGTGCTGGGGGCTTCGAGGAACCAACGCACCCTGTGGTGCTGAGGCCTTATCTTGTCTCTCGGTCTGGACCAAATGCCATCTTTCAGAGACATGAGACACAGAATGAGAAGTCACCAAACAGTGGGAAATTCTTCCTCTTGGTGCTAAAAGTGCTTTTTCCCCTCTTTCCCTGGCCTCCTCCAAGGTCCTCCTCCTTTAGAGGGAACATTTGCCTGGAGAACAGCTGCACCCTCGTGATCCCAGAAATGATACGGGACCATTAAAACAGGAACAGCGGCGATAAAAGAAGCTTTCAGGCCTTTGGCTTGTACTAATTAGCAATCAAGGCCAAAGCTGAACCCAATGTCCCATAATAAATTATGACACATCCTTACAAGAGAATATTAGGCAGCTATTAAAAATAATGTTTTCAAAGAATTTTTATGGCACCGAAAACTGCTTATGACATGAAGTGAAATGAAGGAAAGATGTAAAGCCCACATATAGAACACGGAATGCCAATGACCTGAAAGACTACCTGAAAATACTGTAAAACTGGAACTGCGATTATCTCTGCAGGAAAAATTATGTGTGCATTTTATGTTTCTCTCTTATTATATTTTAAACATTTCCTACATTAGGCATTCGTGGCTTTTGTCTATCAAAAATAAAATAAAATAAATAAAGTTTTTTTTTTTTTTTTTTTTTGAGACAGAGTCTCTTTCTGTCGCCCAGGCTGGAGTGCAGTGGTGTGATCTCGGCTCACTGCAACCTCTGCCTCCTGGGTTCAAGCAATTCTCCTGCCTCAGCCTCCAGAGCAGCTAAGATTATAGGTGTGTGCCACTACATCCAGCTAATTTTTTTTTTTTGTATTTTTAGTAGAGACAGGATTTTACCATGTAAGCCAGGATGGTCTCGAGCCCCTGACCTTGTGATCCACCCACCTCAGCCTCCCAAAGTGCTAGGATTACAGATGTGAGCCACTGCACCTGGCCAAAAATCGTTATTACTTTTAAAGACTAAGTCTGATGTGAGCTTCCCCAGGCCTTTGAAGATTTTCTATATTCATTTCTCCCTCCCTCCCTCCCTTTCTCCTTCCTTCTTCCCTCACTTTCTTTCTTCCTTCTTCTCTTTCATTTTCCTTTCTTTCTTCCTCCCTCCCTTTTTCTCTTTCATTTTTTCTCATTCTTCCTCCCTCTCTCCCTGCCTTCCTTCTTTCCTTCCAGAAAACCAGCAATATTGACCAAAAACAAATTTTCTTTTCTTTTTTTTGAGACAGTCACCCTTTGTTGCTCAGGCTGGAGTGCAGTGGCGCGATCTTGGCACACTGCAAGCTCCGCCTCCCGGGTTCATGTCATTCTCCTGCCTCAGCCTCCTGAGTAGCTGGGACTACAGGCGCCCACCACCACAACCGGCTAATTTTTTGTATTTTTAGTAGAGATGGGGTTTCACTGTGTTAGCCAGGATGGTCTCGATCTCCTGACCTCGTGATCCACCCGCCTCGGCCTCCCAAAGTGCTAGGATTACAGGTGTGAGCCACTGCACCCGGCCAACAAATTTTCAACAAGCTCAAGAAGTTGATGGTACTGATGCTGAATAAGGGTGGGGCTTGGCTACTGTGGAAAAAGCTTGGGGACCTAAACGTTGCTCTGCACTGTCCTGCACCATGCTTCTAGGGGGCTAGTTTCAATTCTGGCTGCCAGGTTAAAAAGTATATAGCAAAGACCACCTTCTGCAGAATACAAAAATGACAAAAATATCTTCACCAACAAAAGCCGCAGCAGCAGCTCCACCATGTACTGAATGCTTATCGTGTGCCAGATACTGGAGGGAAACATGACCTGTTGTCTGATGTCAGCTTTAAAATAACTCTTTTACAACTGAGAAATCTGAGTTTACCAACATTAAGCAATGAGGTGGATCTATTCGAATCGGTATACATTTGCCCAGGAAATGGAGGAAGGGAAGCTTTCCCAGGGAAGATCCTGCCTCATCTGCAGATGGGACAGCTTGGACTGTGGCCTTGGCTGCCGGAACTGGAGAAGCTGGCTGGGAGGGCTGCATTGCCACGGGAACTTTGGATGGATTTTCCTGGACAAGAGTGACAATTAAACTCACTTTAGAATTATAGGGGTTTATATTGAAAGGTGTTGGTGACACAACAGACTTAGCTCATGGCAGGCAGAGGTCTGAATGCTCTGGAATCAGGAAGAGTGGGCTCCCAGACAGCCTCAGTGGAATCCACCTTGCAGTCACCCTTGACTGCTTTTTGCCTGACTGGAAGATTCTGTGGCTTGAGATGCCAAGCATTGTTCAGGCCCATGGCCCCTGTGGGTGACTCTATGGATCATGGGGAAATTGGGTTCATTCTTATCATTTGCCAGGAATGTGACAGCAGTTGACTGGGCTCCACCTGGGCAGTCCTCCAGTTGGTGGTGGTGGGGTTCCCAGCCAAGGACAGGGGGATGCTTAGATCAGACTCTTCCACTGGTTAGATGGCTGGGTTTTTTGTTTGTTTGTTTGTTTTTTAGTTTTTGTTTTGAGATGGAGTCTCTGTCGCCCAGGCTGGAGTGCAGTGGCGCAATCTCAGCTCATTGCAACCTCTACCTCCTGGGTTCAAGTGATTCTCTTGCCTCAGCCTTCCAAGTAGCCGGGATTACAGGCACCTGCCACCACGCCTGGCTAATTTTTGTATTTTTAGTAGAGATGAGGTTTCACCATGTTAGCCAGGCTGGTCTTGAATTTCTGATCTCAAAGTGATTTGCCTGCCTCAACTTCCCGAAGTGCTGGGATTACAGGCACGAGTCACCATGCCTGGCCTTTAAATGGACTGCTTCTTAGCTGATGTAAGAATTATCAGTACCCCAGACAAGTCTATCCCACCAACTAACACAGAGAAAAAACACGAGCAAGTAATCTGTATGAAATATTAGTTTTAATAAAACAGAACCAGTCCACGTATGGAGGCACGGGCATAAGGTTAACTTGCAGTAAATGTAATTGGTACATTTTTTCTAAAATAATAGCTTGAGCATTGAGGACTTGATGGCCTTAAGCACTAACCCGAAGCTGAGCTTCCCGGGAAGGTGACCCAATGGAGCGCTTGGAATTACGGGCTGAAGTCTTCTTCCTGGGTCAGAGCTGGTTCGGGATCACTTGCTCTTGAGGTCCCTAAAGGCCGCATGCGCTGCATTTCGCCCAGCAGCTCCCATCACACCTCCTCCTGGAAGGGAATCTCCTATGAACCAAAGCTCCGCTCAAAAACCCGCCAGGGTGGGGGGAGGGGGACGGGGCTTACAGAGATCCAGCAACAAAGCAGAGTGGGGCTGCTTAGAGCGGTGCAGGGGCGTGGGCACTGGAATCGCCTAGGACAGACATTCAATAGATCCTGGCTCCCTCCAGGCTTCCCGCACCAAAGGTCTGGGAAGGGGCCAGGTCCACAGCCCACAGTCTCAATGGCTGAGGGTGGACCTGCTAGATGGGCAGATGCTTAGTAAGCAAAGTTAAAATTTCAGAATAAGGGGCTGGGGGAAGGGGGGAGATGTGGAAGCACAGACTCTTTCCAGGGGGACCAAGTCCACACAGCTCAGAGAAAGTGCGCATAGCAAATGACAGCCTCAGCCAGCTCCCTTAGGCTTGGAATGCGCACAAGAAAGAATTGTAAAGTTGAAGAAGTTAACTTTATCCATCCTTTCTGGTCTAAAATATGGATGGAGGCCTCTAATCCCAGCACTTTGGGAAGCTGAGTGGGGAGGATCACTTCAGCTCGGAAGTTCCAGACCAGCCTGGGCAACGTGACAAAACCCATCTCTACAAAAGAATAAAAAATTAGCCAGGCATGATGGCACACACCTGTAGTCCCAGCTACGCCAGAGGCCGAGGCAGGAGGATCACTTGAGCCCAGAAGGTTGACGCTGCAGTGAGCTGTGATCATACCACTGCACTCCAGCCTGGGCCATAGAGTGAAACCCCGTCTAAATATATATACGGATGGGGAATTTAGGGACGTGGGTCTCTCACAACCCCACATTGGAATGTGGTGAGATGCCTCCACCAGGACGAATCCCCAGGCCTCCTGAAGGAGAGGTGTGAGCTCAACTGTGGGCTGTGGTCAGCCTGGTGGAGGCAGCGGCTGGGTGCTCACCTGTGCATGGAGAGTTCTGAACACAAGGCAGCTTCTTATGGTGGGAGTTCCCTGCTCCCCTCCCTCTCTGCTGCCTTCATTGTTTATCTTCTTCCTCCTTCTCCAAGTCTCTGGCCTCCAGTGAGCCCTCCCAGTCCCCACAGGGTAGTGGGACTCCAGGTCACTCACCAGGATGAGCCCCACTTCCACAGAGACACAGGCCCTGGAGAGGGCAGCGGTAGCCAGAATGCAGGGGCACAGGGCGGGCAAAGTAGAGCTGGTCCAGGGACATGGCACAGTGGAATATGTTCTGCAGGGGCAGGGCCACAGTCATTAGCACAGGAGCGTTACAGCCTTTCCTGTCCTGGCGGGGTTTCTTCCCCTCCCCTGTTCTCCAGCAAAAGTTCTTCTCCTTCCGGGATATTTTCTTGGGTTCTTAAAATGCAGAAAGGGAAGGAGATGAGATGGAACGGGCACATGCCCTGGCGCTGGGAGTGAAGTTTTCTAGAGGCCTTTTGAGGAAGAAAGCAGGGTGGGGAACAGGAACTGAACAGGAAAGAAAAGAGGGTTTTGCTATCTACTCTGCATCCCTCTCGCTCTGCTGGAAAAACAGAATCATCTGACTTATTGTGGCTGCTGGCATGTGTCTCTGTGAGAACTTCCTCCTGTGGCCAAGGCGTCCACCTGAGCCCGGACCCCGGTGTCCAAGTTCCAGCAGGATCACTGTGAATGGCAGACAAGGGGCAACGGAGCCCGAGCACGGTTCTGCCCCCCCTGGCTTGGGTGAGACCAGCCCCAGGCTGAGAAGGGAGGCAGCATAGGACAAGCGAAGGTCAGACTCAGGGGGCAGGTCTGGACAAGAAGCCCCACGTCTGCCGGGCATCACCACAGGAGTGTCCCCCCACTGTCCCCCTCACCTTGCCCCAAACTGAGGCCATCCTCTTCCCTCCGTCTGCTCCTCCCCATCCTCCTGCGTCAGCGAATGACACCACCTTCCTCCCCCTGGCCTCTGCACCTACCCTTCACATCACCTCCACCCTAACCCCCATGTGCACACTGTCACCAAGGCTTCTCAAGTCCGCCTGCCCCATGCCTGCTGTACCCAGTCATTCCCTTCCTTCCTGCTGCCTGGCCTTCTTTCCTCTACCTGGACCAGTGCTGTTCAGTGAACATGTAATGGGAGCTACATATGTACTTTTTGATTTATTAGTAGCCACATTTAAAAAGTAAAAGCAGAGCCTGCTGTGGCCTGTAATCCCAGCACTTTGGGAGGCCAAGGTGGGAGGATCACTTGAGCCCCAGAGGGGCTCAGCTACTTTGGTCCCAGCTACTCAGGAGGCTGAGGTGGGAGGATGGATGGCTTGAGCTCCAGAGGTCGAGGCTGCAGTGAGCTATGATTGCACTACTGCACTCCAGCCTGGGTGATAGAACAAGACCCTATCTCTAGAAGGAAGAGAAGAGAGGGAGGGAAGGAGGGAAGGATGGTAGGAAGGGAGAGAGGGAGAGAGGAAGGAAAGAAGGGAGGAAGGAAGGAAGGAAGGTAGGAAGGGCAAGTTGATGAATTAATGTCAATAACATATTTAGCTCAATATATCCAAAATATTACAATTTCAACATGTAATCAATATATAAATTATTGATGAGATATTTTATATTTTTTTCTATACTGTGTATATTCTACACTTGCAGTACATCTCACTTTGGCCTCAGATTTTTCTTTTGCTTTTTTTAAAAAAATTTTCTTTTTAGAGATAGGGTCTCATTCTGTTGCCCAGGCTGAAGTGCAATGGCGCATCACAGCTCACTGCAGTCTCGAACTCCCAGGCTCAAGCAATCCTCCTGCTTCAGCTTCCTGGGTAGCTGGGACCACAGGTGCACACCACCACCCCTGGCGATGTTTTTGGTTTTTTGTTTTTGTAGAGATGGGGTCTCACTATGTTCCCTAGGCTGGTCTCTGGCCTTGCAAGTGCTCAGTAGCTGCAATGAGGCAACTGAGCCTGGCCTCCTAACTGGTCTCCCTGTCTCCAATCTCTAGTTTTTGATAAACTGAAGTCTGAGGACATGCTGCTGCCTTGAGAAGGGGGTACTCTCTCTGAAGAAAGTCAGATGGCAGAGCCAGCATGGTTATCAAGGCAGAGGGCCACAATCCTGGTGACCTTCTCAGTGGGGCTGTCCTGCCTGTGTTTCTGAGTCCTCACTAGGGATCCCCCATTCCCTCGATTTGACCACTTCTCTGCCCTCTTTCAGCCAGGGTCCCTGCCACTGTCCTCCCTTCCTGATGAAAGCTGAGTATGGAGGGACAAGATAAAGCAGAGAGGTCACAGCCAGGAAGTGAGGGCGCAGAGGGAATGCTGTGTGAGAGACCCCCTAGGCTTATACGCACCCCTCCAGGAAGCCCGAAGATTCTCTCCAAATCTGGTGGTGTGAGGATGTCTCTGCCAACCACAGAGTCCTTGAAGCCAGGGGCATAGACCTCGATGCAATCAAACACTGGGGTGCCAAAAACAGAGAAATGAGATGGTGTTAGGAAGAAGAGGAGGCGCTAAGGGGATACAACTTGGCAAATTTACTAATAGTCATTAAATTACACACAGACATGGATTTATTTTATCATATGCAAATTATACCTCAACAGGTGAAAAACAAAAATCAGCCCACAAGCAAATGAATAACTCATCCCAAAGATGCATGGGCAGGCCAGTCCAGTCCCCAATTTTCCCCACTTCCCTACCAACCCTAAACACAAAGCTGCTTGTCTCCTCTTGCATATGCAGCTTTTTTCACCTCATCACTTTCCACAAGCTCGCCCTTTCTTTCTTTCTCTCTCTTTCCTTCCTTCCTTCCTTCCTTCCTTCCTTCCTTCCTTCCTTCCTTCTTCCTTCCTTCCTTCCTTCCTTCCTTCCTTCCTTCCTTCCTTCCTTCCTTCCTTCCTTCCTTCCTTTCTTCTTTCTCTCTCTCTCTCTCTCTCTCTCTCTCTCTCTTTCTCTCTCTCTCTCTCTCTCTCTTTCTTTTTTTTTGAGACAGAGTCTCGCTCTGTCACCCAGGCTGGAGTGCAGTGGTACGATCCCGGCTCACTGCAACCTCCGCCTCCCGGGTTCCTGCCTCAGCCTCCGGAGTAGCTGAGATTACAGGCATGTGCCACCACCCCCTGCTAGTTTTTTTTGTGTTTTCAGTAGTAATGGGGTTTCACCATGTTGGTCAGGCCTGTCTTGAACTCTTGACCTCAGGTGATCCACCTGCCTCGGCGTCCTGAAGTGCTGGAATTACAGGCATGAGCCCCCATGCCGGTCTGCTCAAGCTGTTTCTCTTGCTTGGAATGCCCTTTGCTGCCTGGCCAGCTCCTAGTCATCCTTGGAAACCCAGCTTGACTGTCCCTTCCTTTGAAAGCCTTCCTTGTCCCTCTGGCTCATGTTTCTCCTTTGGTTCATGCAGTCAGTTGTGCTGTAATGACAGGTTTCTTAATTTGTCTCCTCCATCCCTTGCTAGGCTGCGAGCAACTGGGGGGCAGGAACTGTGTTTTCTTGGCTTTCTTAGCCCAGTTCCTGACCCCAGCAGTCATTCACTATGCTGACTTGAGGTTCCCTCGACTATTTCCTCCCTTTGGGACGTCACCTGCAGCTGTCAATCCTGAATGGGGCAGTGAGGAGGAGCAGGCCCAGTCAGGTCGCAAGCCCGGCCGGCTCTGGAGGCAGAACATGCAGCTGTCTTTACCTCTGTCTGCATAAGCGTCTCTCTCCCGCTCGTCCCAGGCCTTGCCTCCAGCCAGTGTGTAGGGCGTGTACTGAGTGAAGAGAGAGACTACGTGGCAGCCGGAGGGAGCCAGGGTGGGGTCCAGCGCAGAAGGGATGCAGAGTTCAATCATAGGCCTGTGCGGGCAGGGAGGAGAGACGGCAGGTCTAAAGAGCAGCAGTGTGGAGGGAAGGGCCTCTGAGATGACTTGGGACACAGTGGAGACCCTGAGATGACACCAATCCTGGGCGACTGTCGCTGTACGGCCACAGTGGTTGTGCACTTGCACTGGCTTAGAAGCCGCCAGCGTGATCCAGAGCACCTGTGAGGAGCTGGCCTTGCCCAGACCTCCGAATCCATGGCCTGTCCTTGCCTGCCTTCATCACACGCTGTGCTCTAACCACAGCTCCCAAACGCAAATGTCTCCAAGGTCCACACAGACAGTGGGAGTGTGGAAAGAGGCCAGGCCTAAGACAGCAGGCGCCCAGGCAGCCAGATTTCAGCCAGGCTTTAGCGGCCTGACTGCCTTTTCCAGAGCAGACCAATGGAAGACAGAGTTGCTAGGGCTACCTCAAGCTCCAGCAAAGCTGTGACCTGCTTCCCACCCCACCACCTTTGCCTGCCACACCTTTTCTACCTGGAGCACATTCTCCCTCTCATCTCCAAATATGAGTCTCCTTCAAGGCCACGGGAAACGCCCCTTCTCCCTGAGTCCCTCAGCCGCAATATTTTTGCTGAACTTGGATGTCCACCAGGGATCTCAAACGTCCCCCGTTCAAACCCCAATGCCTGATTAGCCTCTAAAATCTGCTCCACCCCCGCCGCCTCTTCCTCTCTTCAGTAAATGGAGGCACCATTTCACAGTCGCTCCTTTTTATTACCTACTTCCCACTCCCTGTCCAACAGCAAGTCCTGTTGGCTTCAGCTTCAAAATACACCCAGTCTTCCGTCCCTTCTCATTACTTCCACTGCCCCCACCCTTGTCCAAGCCACTGTCCACTCTAACTTGGATTCTGCAACAGTAACCCATTGCAACAGATGCCTTAACATTTTCTCCACACCGTGTCCAGGCTGGTCTTTCTAAAGTATAAGGCAGACTCTGCACAAACTTTCCTGGAGTAAGAGCCAGGGCAGTTGACAAGACCCAGCACAATTGGATACCCTTCACTCCCAGGTGCTGTCTCTCCAGTCACTCTGGCCTCGTCCCTGTGCCTCCTACACAGCAACACACTCCTGCCCCAGGGCCTTTGCACCTGACCTTCCCTCTGTCTGGATGTTCTTTCCCAGGTACCCACAAGATCTGTATCCTCACTTCCTTCTGGTCTCTGCTCAAGTGCCGCGTTATCAGAGAAGCCTTTCCTCCCCTTCCCTGCCTATTTTTCTCCGCAGTGCTCATCATCAGTGCGTACTTGTTGATTGTCTTCCTCTCACGGATAGAAAGTCAGCGACCTGAGACCTTGTTGGCTTTGCTTGCTGATCTGTGCCCAGTCACTGAACCAAGCCTGGCACAGAGTAGAGACCCCAGAATATTTATAAATGGATGAATGAACTTTGCCCTATACCCTTCTCTCCAGGCGCACATCTTCTTTACTACATGCTGTAAATATTTGTGTACCTGTCTTATCATAAGCTTCGTGTTGGTTTCATGCCCCTGCCCTGCTAGTTCTCCCAGCCCGTACCTAGTACAGAGCCTGGCACTGAATAGGTTTTCAACAGTGTGTGCTGGACAGCGGACAGGATGGAAAGGCTCTTGCTCCTATAGTGCCCCTGCCTTTTCTGGAAGGATGGAAATACAGCTGCAGTGGGAGGTGGGAAATGCTTTTAGAAGTTTTGCAAGAAGGCAGCTTATCAGAAAAAGAAAGGCTATGGAGCAGGGGACTGAGTGAGTGCGTGCCCCCTGACAGGTTCTGAGTGAGAGAACCTCCTTTGCTCTCCCAGAACACATTTTCTCGTCTTCTTCCCCAGCCCCAGCACTTTCCCAGGCAGCGCTCTGCCTCTCTGCCCCTTCCGCTAACCTGAGCTGCTCTTCACCCTTACCTGCCCTGGTCCTCAGATTTTTCACCTGGGATGCGCTTCCTGTCCTTAGAAGTTAAGTATGGATTTTGGCAGATCCTAACTCACTGTGAAGGTTGAACGCCAGCCCTGATCCCTGCTGTGTGTGGCATGGACAGCCCCGCCTCCCAGGCCCACGTGGAAGAACATCAGGGGATGTTCTGTCCAGGACTCCTACCTGTGGGAAGGCAGGCCGTCCATGGCGTCTTCAAAGGCCTGATGAAGGAGGAGGGTGTCTTCACAGTTCAGGTGGATGGAGCACTGGTGATGGGGCAGCGGATGGCCCCTGGGAGCATTGGGGGCCGCCAGGAAGCTGGGCAGCCTGTCTACGGCCACTGAGGGATCAAAGAGGAGGGTCAGGTCTTAGCCCCCCAAGGTCCTCCCTCTACAGCCAGCACCCTGCTACCCTCAGTGGTGGATGGGAGTAGGAAAGTACGAGCAAGTGTTTCACCTTCTGACCAGGCTGCAGGGGGACATGGGCTGGAGGTCAGGGAATGGAGATGATGACAGCGTTCAGCTGCCCCCCGCCTGGAGGCTTCTCACTCGGATGGGTCAAAGAAGACAGTGCTGCAATGTAGTGTGTCTCTTACCATTGATCTTGGTGACAGGCGACCGGGTGTCCAGCTGAGAGATTTTCTCCAGGAACTTCTCAGGAAGCCATTCCTGGAAGGAGAAGCCTCCATGAAAGCCCCCAGACGTCCAAGACCCCAAGGAAGCTGCCTTCTTTCTTTGCTCAGGAAGATCCCTCAGTCGCTCCCTCTGGAAATCCTCTTCATCCTTCAAAGCTCAGCCAAAACCACCTCCCCTGTGAAGCCTTTCTAGATCCCCTCCCACTCAGCTCTAACCACTTCCTCCTCTGTGCTTGGCCAGCAGTTCTGACTGTGAAATAGTCCACACCTCTCTCTGCTTGCAAAGGGGACAGTGGTTTGCAGGTCTCTTTTCACTACTGGTCTGTAAGCTCTTGGAAGCCTCAATGATCTCAGAATTGGCTTAATGTTTCTTTTTACTGATGTTTGTTGAATTTTATTAATGGAATCACTCAGAAAAAGTAGTGCTTTGCCCCTAAGAATTGCCCCCAAGAATGGCTGGGAGCTTCCTGCACGTATACATGTTATCATATCTTTTGGGCACAGGGAAAGTCAATTGCAAAAACTGTCCCCCAAAGCTTACCCCTCCCTGTTTGCACACCCGTTTCTGTGTAACCTTGCAGTGCCCTCACACTCTGACTCTGGGCTTGGCCATGAGACTTGCTTTGGCCAATGCTAGCAAACAGGATGCAAAGAGATCAAACCACGTGATGCTTGCACACATGCTTGAGCTTGCCTGCTTTTGCCCCTTGCCAGACCCTGAGAACATGCCTGGACTACTGTGCTGCGGGAGGACAGACACACGGAGCACAGCTGAGTCCCCCCAGTCATCCCAGCAGAAACTGTCCTGGACCAGCCACCACCGGCTAGCTCCCAAGAACATGAAGGAGTCCCGCCAAGATCAGCAGAGCCGGCAAGCTGACCCGCAGCTGACTGCAGATGCATGAGCTAGCCGTGAGCAGCTGAAATCCACCAAGATCAACTGAAGTCTCCAGTTCTGGGTGCCAGTATTTCTTATTGTGTGCCCAGAAGTTTTGTGGCTCTTTTAATTAATTAATAATCATGGATAATACAACAGATAGTTGACACATACAATGGAATTAGAGCTGGTGAGAGGGGAGAAATGAGGAAAGTAGGAAAGTTGTGGAAACAACTCTAGATCGAAAGTCAGACCTGGGTTCTAGCTCTGGCTCTGCCAGTGGCCAGAATCTTGGTCACTTCACCTCTCTGGCCCCTTCTCCTCACCTGTGAGGCTTCTTCCCTGTTTGCTACCTGCCCTTACCTGCCTGTTTCCCAAATGCAGAGACTTGGCTTTTGCATCTCACACCCTGATGCAATCCTGGCTCCCTCAATCCCCACAGATTCCAACCCCTGTTTTGGCAGACATCTAAGCTCCACCCTCCTGCCCGCAGTCTCACCTGTGGCGTCAGCTTCAGGAAGGTGATCTGCGGTGATGTGTTGGACAGCACCACCTTGCTTCTCACCTCTGTGCCATCTTCCAGCACAACTCCTTGAACACAGCCTTCACTGTTCACCTGCACCTTCACCACTGTCTAGCGCCCATCAGAAACCCCCAGGAAGGGAAACCCAGGTTAGATCTTGTGGGATTCCCATGGTCTGTGATGGTCCTAGGCATTCGCAACTTCTTCATCCCAAACCCACCCCATCAAGTTCTGCAGCTTCTCCATGAAGCCTCGGCTTCTCCATGAAACACTCAGCCTCAGTTCAGTGACCAGGGAATTCAAAGGGGGTGGTTAGCCACTAACAGGCTGCTTGATTGTAGTCTCTTGATTCTGCAACCCACCCCCTCACAGCTCCTCTGTTCATCAGTAAAACAAGGGACCTTCCAAATCTGAGACTTGGTTCTGTCCTGGGATCCTTGCCAATAACTGGGGTGGGGTAGAGGGGCTGTTCACCTTTTCAGTGAAGATGCTTGCTCCATGGGTGGTGGCTGAGCTTGCGATGGCATCAGAGAGGGCACCCATGCCCCCTTGGACATAGCCCCAGGCCCCCTGCATCCCCTCCAGGCCCCCCATCACATGATGCAGCAGCACATACCTGAGGACAGACCATCCGACTCAGATCCTGGAGGTGGGATCTCATCTCCCCAGAGTTGTAGGTGCAACTATTCCTTTCCATCTTGATCTTCAGCCCCTCCCTGCCACCATCCAGCCCTTTCCCAGTAGCCTTTAATGAGCTCAAGTTCTTGTAAGAGCCCTTTGCCTTCTCTACACTGACTCCCCAGCAAGTGTGTCTATGTGCATAGCTTTATTACCAAAAAGAAGGCAACGATGCCCAAACCTGTAGCTCCAGCATTCTCCTGAGCTCCAGCTCCTGTGTCTAACTACCCATAGATATCTCCATTTGGATGCTTTCTTGGTAGGCATCTTAAACCCACCACCTTTTCCCCATTCTCCAGCTGCTTCCGCTTCAATCTTTCCCATTCCAGTGAATGACACCTTTCCATAGAAGGTTCTGTTTCCAACAGAAACCAGGTGTCAGTCTTGACCGCTACCAACCTTCCCCATCTACGTCCACACAGCAATGCCAACTCAGCCTCCAAAGGGCTTGCAAGGCCACCCCACCTCTCAGCCTCTCTTCTCTTCCTTATGCTGCTGCAGTAGTGCCCCTCATTGGAACCCCTCTCCCACACTTTCTCCCCTGCAGGTCTTTGTCCACATATATCCTGGAGCCTTATCTTAAAGCCCAGCTGTGCTCCTGCCACTCACTTATCGCCATTCCAAACCTCCCTGGCTTGGCACTGCTCTTAGGGAATGGCCAGTCTCCTAGCAGGTGCTCCAGCCTCATCCCTCATCCTGTCCCCTCTCTGTACCCTATCCTCCTAACTAACAGAACCACTAGATTCCTGGGTAGATCACACGTTCTCTAACCCCAGCATTTCCCCTGCTGTTCTGTCAGCCTGAAGCCCCTTCCTCCCTCATCTTGTGTTTTGCTAACTCCTCTTTGTCCTTTGGGTCTCAGATCAAATACCTCTTCCATGTGGAGGCTTCTCTGACCCTAGATCAGGCTGTGTTCCGGCTGCTCCTCCTAGCATCACACTCACACCACTTCATCATCATCACTCGCTCTGTGTCTCTCACCCATCAGGACGTCTGCTCCACTCACTACGGTATCCCCAGCACCTAGCGAGCGCTCATCCATATTTGTTGGAAGAATTAATGAAGGAACAAATTACTTAAAGGCACATTTCACAAACTGAGCACTGGCTAAGCCTCTCAGAGATCCCAAGAGAAAAGGGCAGGAGGCCCCAGCTGGAAGATCCAGATTGGCTGGTAGATCACAGCTTGGCCAACGTGTAGCAACTGCTGCCAAGCCCCCGTCTCTATGGTCCTGGGGGAATTTGGGGCCGGCTTAATATGTGTTGAAAAACCACTTCCGAGGGTGTGCTCATCCCTTGAGTCCCTTGAGAGAAAAGCCACGTCGACAGCTTCTAGCTTCTAGCTGTATCTTCTGGTGCACTGGAAACGGCCCAACCCTTGGCGGCATTCTCCATCCCAACACACACACACACACACACACACACACACACCCCTCCAGTCCTGCTTCTGTGGGGGCTCATTAAGTCAGACCACACTGCAGGCTTCACTGTGTCTGACTGCCACCTCTCGGATTGGGCTGTCAGCGCACACCCGCACTCACGAAGAGAAAGGCAGCTTACTGTCCATCCTGAGGTGTCTATGTGAGCGTCCCGGAGCCCAGGGAAAGGACCGGTGGCAGGCAAGGGAGAATGGGTGTTTGCGGGAGTGGAGAGGTGGAAGAGGGAAGGGAAGAGGAGAGGAAAGAAGATATTAATGTTGAGATACCAAGCGGGAGGTGGAGAGAGACTTTTCTTAGTGAAGCAGTAGGGCACAATCACTAAGAAGGAAGATTTTGGGGAGTCAGACACCTCGAGCTGAAAATCAGCCTTGCCACTTGAGTGGCTTTGGGCAAGACACTCCCTTCTCTGAACCGCAGTTCTCAGACGTTGCTCTGAGGGTTAAATGGATGGTGTGTGATGTGCCTGGCTTGGTTCCTGGCTCACTGGGTGAGCTCTGTTAAGTGGCAGCTGTTGCTGCAGCCACTGCCACTGTTGTCCTCACTCCTGTTGGGGAACATGCCCCATTCCTGTGTCCCGCCTCACACCCCTCACTCACCCACTCCCCGGAGTGCGGGGACTTGTCATGGCTCCAATCACAGCATCTGTGGCCAGAGTGGCTTTTAGAGGCTCAGACTCAAACCACTGATCCAGCACCTGGACAGCACAACAGCAGAGAGAAGGCCTTAGGGGCCTCGACGGGAGGAGAGTCCCCTTGCTCCCTAGTCGGGCCTGATGCTGGGGAACCGCTCACCTTGGTAATGGGAGCTGTGAGGACCTCATAATATTCGGGAAGCTGGGCTCCCAGGATGCGGCCTATAACAGAAGATCCACAAAACAGAAGTTGAAACAGGTGACAGGGAAACCCTCCAACCTGGCCTGTGGGATAAAAGATTGGAGGAGGCCGAGACTTCCTGCCGGGAGATGGTATAGCACAGCCAATGCAGAGACAGACCCAGCTTGAGTCCCGGCCACACCTCTCACTAGCAGCGCCTGGGACACATTTTTAACATCTCTGAACCTGATTCTTTACCTGTAACACGGGAATCCTATTTTACACCCCAAGGGCTACGGTGAGCATTAAATGAGCTGGGTAAAGCATTTGCAAGTTCATAGGCATTTAATATGTTTAATCAGTTAGCATTATGTTTGGAAAATTTTAAACTTGTACCTTATTCCCTTATTGCTGATCCATTCCTACAACCCTGATTCAGACCATTTCAGAGTAACTAGGTTTTAAGACCTTCAGGATAGAAATCACGGTCTCTAGCCTTATAGCATCCAGGCCTAGCTTAGTGTCTGGTACCTAGTAGTTGCTTGATAAATGTTTTTTGTCTGTTTTTCACACAGAGCTCCCTGGACTGGTTATCTGAGAGGCAGTGTCTACTTTTTGCATTTGTAATAGATTCCACTGGCTCCACACTCTTTGCAATGTATAAGTCTGCAGTGCCTCCCAACCCACCACAGCTTGGTTAACCTGCCCGGCTCCTTGGCTCTAGGCTCATCCACGTGACTTGGCCAGCCAGTGTAACGTTTACAGATGTGACACAAAGCCAGACCTGAAACAGGCCTGTATATTGGGGCATGCCCTCTGTGCTTGTGCCACTGATGTGAAAAGTCCATGCCCAGATCAGCATGTGCTTCTACAAGGAGGACGGGAGGTACCTGGAGCAGAGCTGCCTCCACTGAGCTGCTGCAGACACAAACACATGCCCGAGACCAGACCAGATCAGCTGAGCCAGCTGGGACCAGCTGAACCATGAAGACATGTGGGAAACAAGCGATTTGTTTGTTTGTTTTTTCTAGGATATAGAGGCTAAACTGGTCTGTATATCCTCAAGGAGGGCAGAAAATAATAGCACACTTGATGTGCCTTCCATTCTCATACTCATGACAGACATTACTAACTGATCACAGAACTTCTCCTTGCTGACCCCAAATCTAGCATTCTTCCTGTATGGGAGCAGCACTTCAAATCTCTTGGCCCCTATATCTTATTCTAGCCACAGCCATGATGCCGAACTCCATGCAGGCTTTGATCAGCTTCACAAAGGCAACTCCACAGCATCTCACTTCAGTGCTGAAAAGTAAGCCTCTCTACTTCTTCCCTAGGGCACTCATGGGAACCTACTTGGCACCCACAGATGCACAGCCCAGAAGTGTGGGAGTCAATGCCCTGTGAGGCAACCCTTGACCAATGGGAGATAGAACCCAAGGAATAAATATTTCCCTTTCCATCTCCCGAGAAGGTTCCTCAAATGCATTTCATAAGGTTTCCCAGAGGGCCCACACAAGTCCAGCATCTTGTCACCCACAGTGTGGCTAGTGTGATCACACACTCTGGTATTGACTCTTTCTCTGTCCACTCTCACCCCTACTTTCTCCTATTTTTGTGCCTTGGGGTCACCCTTCCAAATGAAGTACCCATGCACAAGCCTTGGTCTCAAGCTCTATTTTAAAGCGCATCAGCCTAAGATGCTCTCAACAAAGTGCTCCAGGCTGCCCGTAATTGATCACAGCATGTTAACTGATCCCAGCTGGCAGGTTGCCATGGAGGTTCAGGCTTGTGTCTAGGCATTGAGACAATGAGCTCACCTCCTTGAAGGTCACTCATCATGCCCTGGTGCCTGCACTTGGACTTACCTGCCTTCAGCAGGGGCTTGAGGGTGGACAGCGACTTGATCCTTTGCAGCAGAGAGCCACGCTGGAGGGCCGCCATGTCCACAGGGGCCGCATCCAGCAGAGGGTCAATGGCTAATGCCAAGCGATGCATGAACTCCTCATATCTGGGAAAGACCTGCAACAGAGCTCTGCATCAAGGCCCCATCATCCACATCCCTCCCCTCCATGCTGTCCCCATATGGCCTGTCACCCCCACAGCTTGATGGTTCCTCAGGCCTCGGCTTGGCTCTGTTGAGCTCCCCCAGTTCCAGGTGTCTGGGTTAACATCAACACCAAGAAGAGTACATGGGGTGGAGGTGGGGGTGGTCAGGAGACCCTGGGCGATAGAGGAGTGACCAGGAGTGGCAACAGGGACACGGAGCTAATGCTGGCCAACACAAAGTGTCACCCACAGAAAGCTGGCAAGAATCTTAGGGTGTGACCTCTGCGATAAACCATGAAACCACTTAGAAGTTTCTTCCTTCTGTCATTTCTTCTTTTTTTTTTTTTTCCAAGATGGAGTCTTGCTCTGTCACCCAGGCTGGAGTGCAGTGGCGCGATCTCGGCTCACTGCAACCTCTGCCTCCCAGGTTCAAGTGATTCTCCTGCCTCAGCCTCCTGAGTAGCTGGGATTATAGGCATGTGCCACCATGCCCAGCTAAATTTTTGTAGTTTTAGTAGAGACGAAGTCTCACCATGTTGGCCAGGCTGGTCACGAACTTCTGACCTCAAGTGATCCGCCTGCCTCGGCCTCCCAAAGTGCTGGGATTACAGGCGTGAGCCGCTGCGCCCAGCCTGTCCTTCTGTCCTCTCATATATTACTGGTAGAAGTTAGACCTTTGCTTGTATTCTTTTCTAGTCTGTAGGTCTCCCACACTGTCTCATCACCCGCAGTCACAGAAGACTGCCTCTTCTCACCCCACAAGCTCCCATGTCAGAATCCACTTTCGAAAGCCTGCTTTCTGACACTACTTTCGCTTCCCTGGTGGGCACAGGAGCAGTGACAGAAGCCTGTGCTATTGGAGGCCCTACCTGATTCTTCTTAGCCTTGGACTTTGCATTTTGGTCTATCTCTACCCATGGATAGACCCATGACATTTTAATAAGTGTTACATAAAGAAAAGTTCCATGTTAAAATACATTTGAGAAGTCTTGGTAAAAACGAAGTTAAACAGGTTTCTCTAAGCAGGACTTTAATATGACAGCATGGAAAGGCAAAACCAGGAATCAAGCTCCTTACTTTCCACAATGGGAAATGGGCCCTTGCCTCTGGTGTGTGTGGTCGCTAGAGTGTAGGGCCACAGCTAGTGTCCTGCAGGCCCGGGGACCTGGCCTTGTGCCAAATCCCCTCAAGTGCATCTGAGATGGGCAGGATTTGGACGAGAGGATGCAGGTGGTGGTCTCCAATCTGCCACACAAAAGAACCATCAAAGAAGCACTTTTAAAAAGCTAAGCTCCTCAGGCCGGGTGTGGTGGTTCATGCCTGTAATCCTAGCACTTTGGGAGGCAGAGGTGGGAGGATTGCTTGAGCTCAAGAGTTCCAGACCAGCCTGAGCAACATAGTGAGACTTTTGTCTCTACAAAAGAATTAAAAATAACTTAGCCGGACATGGTGGTGAATGCCTGTAATCCCAGCTATTCAGGTGGCTGAGGCAGGAGGATTGCTTGAGCACGGGAGGCGGAGGTTGCAGTGAGCCAAGATCGCACCGCTGCACTCCAGCCTGGGTGACAGAGTGAGACTCCGTGTTAAAAACAAATGAAATAAAATAACAAAATAAAAGGCTTAAGCTTCTCAGGTGATTCTGATCATCAGCCAGGTCTGAAAACTGCTGGTGGAAGAGACTTGTAGGCCGTGCATCTGTGGTTCTCTAAGTTTTACCCAGTAATAGATTAACACAAGAAAAGCAATGTACATGGGTTCTATTAACCTAGGTTCTTCTTATGAAAATGTCTCCACTGAGATATGATTTAATGCTACACCTCAGCTTGTATCCATGCTTGGTACAAAATGGCCATTCAAATAATCTTCCTATGTCCACAGAACCAACTGTGGCAGGGCCCTCACGGAACTCAGTGGCTCATCTAGACAACGCCACCCAGCAGGTTCCTAGAACGCAGTTCCAAGGGGAAAAAAGTGCATTCTCCATCCAACATGTGCTCATCCCGTCACCAGGGCTGCACACCATCATGGACACTTCGTTGCCTTGGGCAGTCAGGAGGGAGCCTTGGGATGCCACATTGAATGAATATTTAGAACTCTCTTGTCCTAAGTTCCTGATTCAGTTGATTTTATCCTTAATTTTCTCTGATCATCCCTCATCTTCCTTTCTGGCTTTCATGTGCTTTAATGTGGACAAACACTCGGAACTCTGTCTGAAAACTGGAGGGGCATGAAGCACTTCCCGGTGTAAGAACATGCCGGTGCATTTCCTCTTGAACTCAGCATGCACAGCCCCTCTGACAGTGGCCCCATATTGAACACATGCTGGTGTGCGGGTCTTCCAGTCCACTGGTCTTCATCAGCATCCTCCACCCGCTTCTCTTCCCAGTGCCTGAGATCAAGAGCTGCCACCAACTGGAGCCCTCCTAGGAATGTGGGGTGGCCTGGCCCAGTGCCCATGGCCTTTGGACAGTTGTTCTAGGACAATCCAACCACGCCCATCTTTAGGCTGCTGAGGGAGTAGGAGCTCAGTCACTGTCGCCTTCCCTACCTGGGCATCCTTCCGGGAGAACTGGGCAATCTGCTTCTGGTTTTCTGCCATGTCTGTGCCCAGCAGAAGGGACCTGGGCACCTTGCTGCCCGCACCCTCTTCCAGCATGGGGGTGAAGGAGTAGGGGTTTCGAAGATGAAGCCTCAGCCCATGTTTCTGCAGAACACAAACAGCACGGCAACAAATGAATGACTCTGTGGTCTCTGCCCGTCATCTTTTTCTCCTATTGTGTGTGTGTGAACACACAGGTACCTGTGTGTAGATTCCCAAGTGTATGGTCCTGGTGTCTGTTTTTTAAATATAAGTTTATAAAAATCCCTCTTGCCCAAGTACCCTATGCAGACAATACTGTCTCATACCCCAGTACACTATAGCATTCTATACCATAGCATACATACCATACCATGCCATACAGCACCACGCCATGCCACATCATACCATACCACACTACATCACATCACACCATACACACCATGCCTTACCACACCCTACCACATCATATGATACTATACCATGTCCTATCGCACCACACTACGCCATGCCACATACCACACCACACCACGGCACACTCATTCCGTGCCAGGGACTGTACTAGGGTTTACAATGGTTACCTCACAACAACTTTGTAAGTACAGTCTTGCATCACTTAACGATGGGGATATGTTCTGAGAAATGCATTGTTAGGCAATTTTGTTGTAGTTTGAGCATCACAGAGTGTACCTACACAAACCTAGATCTGATAGCCTACCACACATAGGCTGTGTGGTGTAGCCTATTGCTGCAAACCTGCACAGCATGTTACTGCACTGAATCCTGGAGGCAACTGTAATACAATGATATTTGGGTATCTAAACGTATCTAGGCTGGGAGCAGTGGCTCATGCCTGTAATCTCAGCATTTTGGGAGTCCAAGGCTCACAGATTAGCTGAGGTCAGGAGTTCGAGAGCAGCCTGGCCAATATGGTGAAACCCCATCTCTACTTAGAATACAAAAATTAGCTGGGCATGGTGGCACACACCTGTAGTCCCAACTACTCGGAAGGCTGAGGCAGGAGAATCGCTCAAACCTGGAAGGCAGAGGTTGTAGTGAGGTGAGACTGCACCACTGCACTCCAGCCTGGGTGACAAAGCGAGACTCTGTCTCAAAAAACAAAAACAAAAACAAAAAACCCAAACATAGAAAAGGTACATTAAGAATATGGCACAAAAGGTAAGAAAAATGATACCGTATAGAGCCCTCACGATGAATGCAGCCTGCAGGATCAGAAGTTGCTCTGGGTGAGTGGTGAGTGACTGAAGGCCCAGCACATTGCTGTGCACTACTGCACGCTTTATACATACAGTACACTTAGGCTACACTACATTGATTAAAACATTTTCTTCAGTAAGTTAGCTTACTGCAACTTTTAAACTCTATAAAAGTTTTAATTTTTAAAACCTTTTTGATTCTTTTAAAAAGACACTTGGCTAAAAACACAAACATTGTATAGCTATATAAACTATTTCCTTTATATCCTCATTCTATAAGTTTTTTCTGTTTTCAAAATTTTTACTTTTTTTTTTTACTTTTAAAATTGTTTTGCTAAAAAGTAAAACGCAAACACACACATCAGCCTAGGGCTACACGGGGTCAGGATCATCAATGTCACTGCCTTCCACCTCCACATCCTGCCCCACTGCAGGGTCTTCAGGGACAGTAACATGTGTGCTGTCATCTCTAGAGAGCAATGCCTTCTGCTGGATACCTCCTGACAGACCTGTCTGAGGCTGTTTGACAGTGAATTTTTTAAATAAGGAAAAGGAATACATTCTAAAATAATAATAAAAAGTATAGTATAATAAATACGTTAAGTGACAAAGTAATTTACTATCAAGTATTATGTACTGTATATAATTATATGTACTAGACTTTTTGACGACTGGCCGCACGGTAGGCTTATCGTCACAAACACATGAATAATATGCTGCACTGTAACTATGACATCACTAGGGGACAGGAATTTTTTTCAGCTCCATTGTAAGCTTATGGGACCACCATTGTATATAGTCTATCGCTGACCACCATGTTGTCACGTGGCACGTGGCTGTCTTACTATCCTCATTGTACAAAAGCAACATGAGAGGCTCATAGGAGTTAACTAATTTGTCCCAGGTCACTTTAGGAGGTAGGTCTGGGTTTCAAAACCACAGCTGTGTAACTGCAAAGCCCTAGCTCTCAGCACCAGTCTGTAACTGCTCCACTTCAGAAATAAATAATTAAATTTAGAAAGACACAGTCAAGCAATGGTTATGTGAAAATCTATACTTACAAGGTAGATAAATTATTAACATCAGAACATTTTATTTACTTCGCAGACTCATTTACTCCAGGGTCACTTTAAGTGGAAGTCCCCCGATGCATTTAAAATATGATTTGATTTACAAATATTTGATTAGCACACAGAACTTTCCAAGAGCATATCTACTTCCTCAAAGGAGGCACAGATAAAGCAAAAGGGGCCTGTGCTGCCTCCAGTTTCTGCTGTCCAGAGGCTTCCTTCTCCAGATCCGTGGCCTGCTCCCTCAGCGACTGGAGGTCTTGGCTGGAATGCCACCTTATCAGCCAGGCCTCTCCTGCACTTCCTGCCCCCTCGCCCTGCAATATTTTTCCCCAAAGTACCTGTCACCACATGGCTAATCACATATTTAGTGTTTTCATTGTCTCCTCAAGTAGAATGTGAGCCCTGTGAAGTCAGGGGCATTGTCTATTTTGTTCACTGCTGTATCCCCCGCATGCGGACACAGTGCAGTTAATAAGCATTCCGTCGACTCTGAATAAATGGATGCTACGTTGCAGACAAGGTACGGCCGCAGAGGAGAGAAATGAGATCTGAGAGTGGAGGTTTTAGAAAAGCACGAGGAAACCAAAAACAGGCTTTTCCAACAATTGCCGCTGGAGTTGCTCCACACTGGAGACGTTCCAGGCAGGCAGGCTCGCCGCAGCTCTGGACACTCTGTGCCTTGAGGAGGTTCCCGACACTGGCAGGGGCCGGGGCCAGGAGACGGCTGGGGTCCCTCCTAACCCTAAGATGGAGACATTCTTTATTCTAAGCTGGAGAAACTTCCAGCTTCGTTCTTCTTAAAGTAGTCAACTCTCTCATACCCAGGAAGCATCCTTAGTTTCTCTCCTTGTCATTCTTGACATCCCCTACGCTGCCTCCAGAACCTGTGTGCTTCTCTCTAAGCCACCATTTTGGGAATCGCTGCAGCGGCGGCCTCGTGATCCACATGCGACCCCTCCTGTTTCCGCGGAGTCCTCACCAGCCAGCAGGTGGGCTGACCTTTGTAAAGTCACACATCCTAGCAGTGAACTTCCTGATCACACACCTCACTGGCTTCTCGCTGCACTTGGATAAAATGCAGTCCCCGAGTTGGCCCCTGCCCCTCCCACCCCAATCTGCGGCCCTCTGCCTGTCACTCCTCTGCCCTGGCCACACTGATCTGCCCTCTGCTCACGCCTGCCTGGGTGGGTCCATCTCCTCTTCCCTCTGACGGGAGACCGTCTGCTCAGATGTCCACGTGGCTGCTGCTGGTGACCTCTTGGTATTTGAAAACGTGCTCAAATGTCACCTCCTTGAGGAAGATGTCCTTCCTGGTCGCCATCTAGGCTGGAATCTCCACTCTCTCTCTAATGCTGCCTTCTTTTCTTTTCTTCTTGGCACTTACCTCTACCTGAAGTTCTCTCCCTAAGAGCAGGGTCCTTGCCTTTCCAGTTCACTGCTGTACACCCAAGGGCTTCTCTCAGCGCCTGGCACACAGCAGGTACTCAGAAACATGGACTGAATGAATGAATAACCCCCCCCCAAATCAGGGACCTAAGAGGAATCCAGAAGTTATTCCAAGTATAACTAATTGACTATGAATCACTTTTCATTTGATTCCAGGACTTTCTCTTCTAAATGGAGGCTCTGTCATTCTTAATGGTGTTAAATCAAATTTAGCTTAAAGCTGCCTCCTTGAATACTTTAAGCTCAGCTGAAAGGTTTCTCTGTTCATAGTGAACTCTAAGCTAGAAGGAAGTGTAAACAGACTGTAACCTACTCCTGTGTCAAGCGTCGGGTTTTGGCCAATCAAAGGGGACCAAGTGTTTAAACTGTGTTCAAATAAGACAAACACTGAGCTGTATCCCATCCAGCTATTTCTGTACCTCACTTCCATTTTCTGTACATCACCTTTCACTTTGTCTATGAATCTTCTTCTACCACAGGGCTGTGCTGGGGACTTTGAGCATACTCTGGCTCAGGAGGCTGATCCATTTATGAATCATTCTTTGCTCAATTAAACTCTGTTAAATTTAATTTGGTGAAGGTTTTCCTTTTAACAATGGTTTTAATTATGTGGAGTTCGAATGAGAAGGGGAATGTTAAGGAACCATCAGATTATATCCATGAGATTTGTTCGGATTATGAAGTATTTTTCTTAAAAAAAAAAAAAAAAGAAAGCAAAACCCTTCTTTTATTTACCCCATGAGAGTTCTCAGCATGCATAACCATCATGGGTGGAAACTGTTGGAAAGTGTGTGTGTGAAGGATGTGTGTCTAAATGACCAGAGATACAAGAGATTTTTTTTTTTTTTTGAGATAGAGTCTTGCTCTTTCGCCCAGGCTGGAGTGCAGTGGCGTGATCTCGGCTCACTGCAAGCTCCACCTCCCAGGTTCACGCCATTCTCCTGCCTCAGCCTCCCGAGTAGCTGGGACTACAGGAACCTGCCACCATTCCTGGCTAATTTTTTTTGTAGTTTTAGTAGAGATGGGGTTTCACCATGTTAGTCAGGATGGTCTCGATCTCCTGACCTCGTGATCCGCCCACCTCAGCCTCCCAAAAGTGCTGGGATTACAGGTATGAGTCACTCTCTCTAAGAGCAGGGTCTGGCCCGTAGGAGAGATTTAAAGGGTGTGCTTCTCAAAGTTGTGTTCCGGAGGCCTCCTCTCTCAGAATGACCTGAGAATGCCATCAAAAAGACGGTTTCTGGGCCCCACCACTGCCACCGAATCAGACCTGCGAGCAAGAACCCCAGGGAAATCTCCGCTTCCCCAGCAGTTTCCCAGGTCATACTCTGTGCCCCTGCAAGTTAGAGCCCTACCTTAGAGAGATTTCCAGGAGAAAAGTAGGAGCAAAATGAATAAGACTGAGTGAGACACAGAAGGTCAGTGAGAGGGGGGAGGGAGGATGAGGTTGCCTCTGGCAATGAGGTCAAGGCTGGCCCAGGGGGAGGTGGGGAAGGTGGCTTATGGCTGAAGGGGATGAAAAGCCCCCCTCCACATCCCCTTCTCTGCCAGTGCAAAGGCTCTGCCCTTCCAGCCTGGATTCCATCACCCAGCGTGAGACTGCTGCAAAAGCAAACTCCGCTGGGCGCGGTGGCTCAAGCCTGTAATCCCAGCACTTTGGGAGGCCGAGACGGGCGGATCACGAGGTCAGGAGATCGAGACCATTCTGGCTAACACGGTGAAACCCCGTCTCTACTAAAAAATACAAAAAACTAGCCGGGCGAGGTGGGGGGCACCTGTAGTCCCAGCTACTTGGGAGGCTGAGGCAGGAGAATGGCATAAACCTGGGAGGCGGAGCTTGCAGTGAGCTGAGATCTGGCCACTGCACTCCAGCCTGGGTGACAGAGTGAGACTTGGTCTCAAAAAAAAAAAAAAAAGCAAACTCATTTTCTAGGTGGATGGAACCGGGAGGTGATCCAAGTCAGTGCTCGCATTGACAGCTGTGGAAACTAACACCCAGGACGGGGAGGCAGGCCCTGGTGGGGACCACAGAGGGTCAGTGGAGGGTGCTTTGGCTCAAGGAGGGGAGGAGGGGCAGCGGTGCCAAAGCTAAGCCTTACACTTTAGTTGGCGGCTCAGTCTAATTGGATACAGCCATATAAGTGGCAGGGTGATTGAGTAGTCTCTGGCCATTGGTCTTTCTGGAGCCTCAGTTTTCTCAAGTGCCAAAAGGGGGTAATAATAATAGCAACAAGTACTGAGCCCTCTGTGCACCAGGGACTGTGCTGATGTAGCCTTAGGAGGCAGGTGTTGTTGTCATTCCCATCTTACAGATGAGGAAGAGAAGGCATCACATGGTGAAATCACACAGCTGGTGAGCTGTGGAGCAGGGAGGCAGATGCAGCCGGCCAGTTTCCAGCAGCTCCAGTCTCAGCCTCTGTGCACACCCCGCTGGAGCTGCCAGGGACACTCCATCTATGACCATGTTCACCACAAACTACAAAGAGCTAGAGGCATGTGAGTCTGGGTGGTATCGGTACCAAGAGGCCTGAGTGCATCATAGCTCAAGAACAAGGAGTAGGAGACAGTCCGACCTTGGCTCAAATTCTCCATCACTTTCTAGTTCTGTGAATTTAACCCCCGAACTTTAAGTTCCCTGATTGTAACATGGCTCTTGACTTACAGGTGAGGAACAATTGAGATAGAACATTAAAGGTCATAGCCCAATATGTGATGCTGATAAAGTAAATGCTCTCCATTATAGTTTTGGAAAAAGGATATTCCTGGAAAGAGTTTAGTTGCCCTCCTGTCAATGCCCTCCAGGCCCTCAATGTCCTGTTAAAACAAGGTGCTCCAGATGGGGTAAGTCCTGCACATCACACAGCAGAACTGCTTTCTCCCTGATCTGAGCACTGTACTCCTATGAATGCAGCCCAAAGCAGAGGTTAAAGCATCTACTCAATTCACTTGGGAGCTTCTAGTTCAAGGAACACTATGACAAATACCATTTCAAATGAGTAACATTTTTTAAGTAAAGAGAATAATCAAGTGAAAACGTCCATCCTGTGATTCTTAGTCTCATAGATCAGGTTTGCCAAAAGGAGGGTCCCTGTTCCCCAACATCTGCTACTATGAATAAGTGGTGCATTTACAAACTGCCTGCTGCCATGGTCCGGTCTGGACTAGAGACCAGCGACTCACCCCCAGCCCTGGCTAGATTTCATCCAGTCCTGGTACCAGGATGCACATACTCTGTCTCAGTGGCTTGAAGAAGTCTCTACATGAACCAGTTAGAGCAGCCAAAGAGCTGTGAACAGCAGCTGGACATCACACTAGCTTAAAATTTTGAATTTAGAGCAAAGATGGCACCAACATGGCTGGGTGCGGTGGCTCACGCCTGTAATCCCAGCATTTTGGGAGGCTGAGGTGGGTGGATCATGAGGTCAGGAGATCGAGACCATCCTGGCTAACACGGTGAAACCCCGTCTCTACTAAAAATACAAAAAATTAGCCGGGCATGGTGGTGGGCGCCTGTAGTCCCAGCTACTCGGGAGGCTGAGGCAGGAGAATGGCGTGAATCTGGGAGGCAGAGCTTGCAGTGAGCCGAGATAATGCCACTGCACTCCAGCCCGGGCGACAGAGCAAGACTTGGTCTCAAAAAAAAAAAAAAAAAAAGATGGCAGCAACGTGAGTGGCAGCTGCTTGTATAGATGGCACTAAGAACCCTTTTCTCTGAGTGGTGAGTGACAGTGGTACCCAGCAAGTAGAAGCCAATCAGCCTCAGGAATGTGGTGACGCAGTTTATAAGACAGTGGGGGTGAAGGAAGGTGAAAGGGTTGGCAGCAGGGTTGGGCAAGGTTGCGGACAAAGGTCGGTGGACTGAGAGGCAAACAGCACCAGATGAGACTCCCAGGAAGCTTCCAAACAGCCCGGGAGCCAGAAAAGTCCCCAGGCCCCACTTTCTGCTCCAGCTGCCAAGAGAGGGAATCAGCTCTCAAGTTCAATGAGGGCAGAAATGGGGCTTGTGTCCCAAGGCAGCTGTAAGCTCAGGTGCCCAAGGCTTCAGATAGGTGTCCCACAGGGCCTGATGGTGACAAAGCTCATTCTTCAAAAGAAGTCTGATTCTTGGATGAAATTTCCCACTTTTCAAGACACTATATGGACAAGACAAAACCCATCCATGGGAATGCAGCAGGGAAATCCCGTGGGATACACAAGACTTGGGTAGAAGAGGGAGCCCTCAGGGGCGGGCATCACCTCGGGCGTGGAACAGGGAGGCTCTGCCCAGGTTGGGAAGATGGAACTGCCTCCTCCCTCCCTGCAATCAGGCCGGGGAGGCCCTACCTTCAGCTCCAGATCAGTGTAAATCTGCGGCCTCAGCAGGCTGAGCAGGTAGGACGCGCGGGAGAACTTAAACCCTGAAACCGAATCCAATGAAAACGGTCACCAGGGGTCAGCAGGGATGCAGACCGTCACCGGGGGTCAGCGGGGACGAGGACCGTCACCGGGGGTCAGCGGGGATGAGGACCGTCACCGGGGGTCAGCGGGGATGAAGAGGATGAAGACTGTCCCTGGGTCACTGCCCTCCACTCCCCCATGCCACATCAGAGCTCACCTGGGACGATCTCCTCGGTGACAGCTGCACCCCCGATCACATGGCGCCTCTCGAAGACCGCGGTGTTCACCCCCAGTCTCTGCAGGTATGCTGCCTGGGAAGTGGGGCAGCACACAGGGCCCTCCCTTTATCCCTCTGAAATGTCAGGGCTCCCTCGGGCTGACCCTCAGACTAAGGTCTTCACTATAGGCCAATATGCCCCACACCCCATGGCCTCCCCACCCTGCTCATGCTGTTCCCACCTCTGGGAATGCCCTTCCCTGTGCTTCCCCTTCCACTCTTGCCTTTCCTAGATGTCCTCTAAGATCTGACAGGCCTGCTCCCACCCCTCCGCTTCCCAACTGAAGGCGGTCTTCCCTCCTTAGAGGCCTGGTGCCTCAGGGTCTCACGCTGCTTCCTGCCACCCTGCCCTGGGATGTTCCTCTCCTTCAGGCAGGGAACAAGCCTCAGTCCTCCTACAAATGCAGCACAGTGAGGTGAAACTTGTGAATGCTGACTCTTCCGCCCAGGTTCAGCCCCTCGTTCTCTCTCTGCTGCTGCAGCCTCAGTACCTGATCCGCCTGGCCTGTTTGTTCACCTGCAAAAATGGGGCTGATGAAAATAGTCCTGGCTTTACCCACTTCATAAGGCTGCTGTGAAGATGAACTGAGCTGGTCCCTAGACAGGGTTTTAAGTGGTCCCTGGCACAGAGAATGTGCTCAGTAAATGAAGCTGTTCATAGCAGAGCTTTATTTTGGGAGAACAAATGATGCAAGGATTTCTATTAACTTTTTTCTAGCACTTAGTGGAAAAATCAATAAATATCCGTTGAACCAAACTGGTCATGAATCTACCGATCTAAAATGCTGGCCCTGTGACCACAGGAATGGTGCCATGCAAAAGTCAGACTTTTCAAAAAGCTTACTTGGCAACTATTATGTGCCAGAAACAGTGAGTATATTGTCTTATTTAATTTTTCCTACCAGCCACGAGGCAGGTACTATGATTCTCCCATTTTACAGATGAGAAAACTGAGGCTCAATAAGGTTAACAGCTTGCCTCAGGCTCACAGAGCTGAAGAGCAGAGGTCTTAGGAATTGAAATGAGAGTGTGAAACCAGCGTCTATCCTCCTAACATATCCTACTGAGAAAGAAACAGCAGCCGTCACTCAGTGGCTGAGGCCTGGCACGCAAGGTAAGCTGCATCTCCTATTACACAGGAACAATCTCACAGATGGACAACCCCAAACAAGGTTTCTATAAGACTATGATAAAATGAGGCAAGCACAAACAAAAGCAATGTCTCAGTGCCATCGAGAAAATACCCAACACCCCTCTTGGCTGAAATGAGTGACTGCTACTTCTTTATCAATTACTGCTCTCCGCACACATCTCTCTCCTCCCTACAGATCAGATTTCTTGAGCTGCCCAGTTGTAGATACTCCTTCCTGAGAGTATCTAATCTATGGCAATCCCTATTTCCTTAGGCCTTCCCTCGAATCAACCAAAGCTCAAATCCTGTGCTAGGTTCTTTCTAACACCTTCCTACTGAGGCAACCCAAGGTTCCCCTGATGTGAGTCCCCTCGCTGCAAAGAGCAAGAAACCCAACTAGACTAACTACAAGTGTGTTCCTGGTGGGCTTTGGGTAAAGGGGATGGATGCCAGCCTTCCTTGGCCTGGAAACTTCCAATAATAACAGCCACCACTTGCATGTGACAGGTCCTAGCAGCAAATGACCCATTACCTTCACAGCAGCTCTGTGAGGGCAGGTGCCATTGTTCCATTTTACAGTGACTCGGAGAGGCTAAGTGACTCACCTTAACCTTCACAAAGTGGCAGAGCTGGGAGATGAATCTTTGTTTATATTAATATAAAATCAGGCCTATATTAATATAAAATTAGGCCGGGCGTGGTGGTTCATGCCTGTAATCTCAGCAGTTTCAGGGCTGAGGTGGGCAGGCTACCTGAGGTCAGGAGTTTGAGATCAGCCTGGCCAACATGGTGAAACCCCATCTCTACTAAAAATACAAAAATTAGCCGAGTTTAGTGGTGGGCGCCTGAAATCCCAGCTACTCAGGAGGCTGAGGCAGGAGAATTGCTTGAACCCGGGAGGTGGAGGTTGCAGTGAGCTGAGATCGTGCCATTGCACTCCAGCCTGGGCGACAAAGCAAAACTCCATCTCAAAAAAAATTAAAATAAAATAAAATAAAATCAATGTTTTAAATTACTGATCCATTGAGTTACAAAATGCCCCACACAAAATGTTCAGGTAAAACTTAGACATCAGGCAAAGTATTAAGGTTTAACATCAGTCCATTAGTACATCCACAGTTCTCCCCATATTGATATTCTAGAGCTGCCGCTGCTTCAAGAAGATGTTGCATGTTTGTTTTGTGGCCTTGAATATGTTCTGTGGCCTCTTGGAGGTATCTAGACTCAGGTTACAGAAGCATAGGCTAAGGATAGCTCTGGGCCACCCAGCTCAGCTTGGGATCTTGAAGTCAGTGGTGCTGGGGACGGGGTGCTGGCCCTTCTGCTAGGCTGAGCTCCTCAATGTACCCAGGGCACACTTTAGCCACATAGCGGCTACTTACTCCAAGGTGGTACGTGGCCTGGACCTGGCTGGGAGCACAGGGCTCTAGACACAAGGGCTGCCTATGATCTGGAGTCAAGGGCACCCACCATGCCCTGGGTGCCCAATCCCCTGCTTCCCACCTGCTCCCATGCTATGTTGGTTACATGCTTCCCCGCCTTGTCAGCTTGTTTCTGGAAGCTCCCTGACTCCCTCACAGGCCATGGGGAAACCACCTTTCCCCATTCGGGGAAGGGGAGGAAAGCAGCCTGTGATGTCCTCAGCTGGCTGCAGATGTGCATTCGACCCAGCCCCCGATCAGCGCAGGAGAGCAGAGAGTGTCGACTAGGCTGCCTTTTCCTCTCTTGAGGCCCTTATCCCACCTGCTTCTTCACACTCCTTCCCAGGCTGCTGAGAGCCACACGCCCAGGGGCCAGTGAAGTGGGATCAATTGGGGAGGTACTCACAGCCACCAGTCCGTTGTGTCCTGCAACGAGACAGGGGAGAGGGAAGGAAAGCATCACTGGTCAGCGGGCGGGCAGACGGACAGTCCTTGAGGAATGTGCTCACCGCTCCCTGTCCCCATGCCATGAAGATCCTTGGTGACCCTCCCCTCCCCTTCCCGCACTCAGATGTTGGAACAGCAGCTAGCTCAACTCCATGAAACACCAGATCTTCGAGTCAGAAAACCCTGGTTCTTGCCCTGGCTGGAAAAGTCCTGCTCCCCTGGCTTGGTCAGGGGCTCTGCTGGAGTAAGGGGTTCATGAGAGCATCACCAGGGCTTCCATTGCTTGGGAGGTGCAGGTGATGGTATCTGAGGGAGCAGCACGGTTGATTTGGCAAGCAGGAGAAGCAATGGGTGGCTGAATGCTGGTGCGCCAATGTCCCATCTCACATGGCAGCATCAGCATCCAGGGGGAGTGCTGGTCATGTGGGTAGCTGCTGTCAAGCGTGGCTTGTTTTGCCCACATGTGGTTCACAATTGGCACAATGGTGCCCTAGGAGGCTTCATTCACATGGGTTTGTTTTTGCCAATCCCCAGTGTTCCAAAAATAAAATGTGAACAGTTCAACATGAAGCAAGCATGTACAGCTTCAACATGTGCTGGAGTGACTGGCTGTGCTTCAGGGTGCCTTGGGCTGAGAGGCCTGAATTTGGCCTTGGCATCTCATGTTCCACACCAAGCCCCTGGGTAACAAGTGTCTCTCCAGCTCTGATAAGCTCAGAATCACCTGGGAGGCTGTGTAAATGTCGACTCCCAGATCCCTCTCCCAGGAGTCTATTCAGCAGGTGTTTCACAGAACCAAGAGTTTCATGAGCTAAAATTAACTCTGACCACATGAGAAGCATGTGAGAAGCTAGTTGGTTATAGTTCATCTTAAAAAGTGCTGCTTGACATACTCTTTATTTGTATGGGCTTTTGAAAATGTTCATAAGAAAGTTTAAACAATCTGCCAGTTGGGACTCATGAGCAGATGGAACCTGTCTCAAAGACATGCAACAAACTAAAGGCAGACAGTCCTGGGCTCAGCCTAGCCTCTGCTGCTTGCCAGGGCGTGACCTCAGAGAGCTGTCAGCTGCCCTGAGCCTTGAGCTTCTTCACGTGGGGAACAGAGGGTGCCAGGGACCCTGCAGTGCGGCAAGGATGAGACAAATGGGAGCTATTTGTCTTTTAATTGGTGCTGATGGTTAGTCTTGGAAAACTCAGTTTTCCAGGCAACTGGGTCCAGTTCTATCACGGCAGACCTCAAATGAGTAAGGTAAAGGATCCAAAGCACAAGACCCCCTCCCAGTGGCCACCCCCAGGTCCTGGCTGAGCCCTCCTTGGCTTCTGGTGACACCTCTGTTTCCTTGAAGAGGACTTCAGCTGTGGGCTCTGCTAATCCCCAGACCTGCCTCGGGGGCCCCACAGCAGGCGCCTGGGCCCTTGAGAAGCTGCTCTGGGCGTGGACTCTGCAGCTGCCTGCATCAGGCAAGGTTGGTTGGGTGGATGTGCTGACCTCCGGGAGTCACCCCCCGCCCTCAGAATGCTCATCACCAGGTACAGGGCCAGGAATCTCCATTTTAACAAGCTCCTCAGTCACTCTCAGGCACATTTAGTCAAATGACTAAATCAGAGTCATCTTCAAGGTGGCGGCCAGGTGCCAGTGTGCCTTCAGGGACTCAGAGGTAACCCTTGTCTCAGAATATGCCACTCTGTTCCTCACTCAGGCCCAAGATGCCTTTAAAACAGGCTTTATGGTATGTTTAGCAACTAAAGAAATCATGTCAAGGAAAAGCTCACACACTGAGACTCACTCGCACTTGTAGGCAAGTCACCAAGGCAGCTGGTGACCTAGAGTCAACCTTCCCCATTAGGAGACAGCAGGGTGAGCTGTGGCCGAGCACAGAAGAAGGCAGGGGGCTTCTCTGAGGCTAAGCGAGGTGCTGGAGATGTCTCCCACCAGCCCAGGGAGTTTGTGAGCCGGATGTCAAATAGCCATTGTTATAAACCAAATTATATAAGCTTACAATTAAATAAATTATATTAAAAACAAAGGTAAATACTCAAAACACACTACCTCCTATTTGTTTTACTACATTTGTCTGTTCCCCATGCCTTTGCCGTCATTGGCCTCTAGGTACATCTCTGCATGGTGGACATGCTATACAATGATGTGCCACTGGGTATCACTCCCAAATCATATTCAGCAACCTCATCTTGGTGACAAAAAAGGCCATGGTGGGAGTATTTCCACCACCGTCATCACTATTACACAAATATTACACAGCAGGGCTGCGTTTATTGTTCTGTGGTCAGGCTTAAGAAAGCAATGGGAAAATGCTAATAATGCAAAATAAACCTAACAGCATTAGCTGTTACAGCGTGAATAGCATAAAAATTGAAGGAAATTCTAGTATTAAAAAAATTATCTTATTTGAGTAACATCATTCCTGTCATTTAAAGAAGGAGACCGGGAGCAGTGGCTCACGCCTGCAATCCCAGCACTTTGGGAGGCTCAGGCAGGTGGATCACAAGGTCAGGAGTTCGAGACCAGCCTGGCCAACATGGTGAAACCGGACTCCACCGAAAATACAAAAATTAGCTGGGCGTGGTGGCGGGTGCCTGTAATCCCAGCTACTCAGGAGGCTGAGGCAGGAGAATCACTTGAACCCAGGAGGCAGAGGTTGCAGTGAGCTGAGATTGTGTCACTGCACTCCAGCCTGGGTGACAGAGCAAGACTGTCTCAAAAAAAAAAAAATTAATTAAATAAAAATAAATTAAAAAAATAAGGAGTAAGGCTGGGATATAAATCTTTGCTGTTTCACGATCGTCCTACTCTTTACAGAAAATATGGAGCACCATTCTCTTCGGAGCTACCCTCATTTGTCAGTTGCAACTATAGGTTGGCTACCGAGTTTAGCAAAAATAAAAGAAAGCCTTTGGTAAGAATCACTTGGCTAGACTGCATTTACATTGAGAGTATTGTATTTTTATTTGTAAAATTGTGTGCAGTGTATCTTTTATTTCAATATTTAAAATAAGCATGTGTGTGTCTATGTATACACATATATGTATACATATATACGTTATGTGTGTATATACATGTGTGTATATATGTATGTGTATATATACACACGCACACACACACACACATCACACATTTTTCCCTGGAGAGGTGACTGTTGAGTATCTACCAGCTCGCAACTGCTCTAGCACATAGGAAAATGAAGACACGCCTTCAAAGCTGCATAATGAGTGCCGTCTGCTTTCGGTCCCTGTCATTATCTCTGTAAGACCTAGCTGGCAATCATGCATTTGGGGCCCTCTGCAAGTGTGAATGGAAGGCACTAAGGAAGAACCACCTGGTCCTGGGCCTGCCTCTTCCCCTAGCACCCAGCAGACTTTGATACTCTTGAGCCCAGGCGTTGGCAAAGTATGGCAGGATCACTGCAGATTCACAAATGTCCCAGAGCTGCAAGGCAATGGGGGCCACTGCCCTCTGCAGACACGCAGTAGGAACTCCGGGACTCAGTTCTGTTTTATCCTAACTGGCCTTTATGAAATGACTGCAGTTTCTTGTGAGGATGGGTGGCCTCAGTGGTAAGGTAGTGGTGACCAGAACTCACGGCACTGTGGGGGAGGTGGGGGGTGGGTGCTGGATTTCACTTGTCTGTTGACCCAGAGCTAGTTCCAACCCTTACAAACCACAGGCTGAGAACGTGGTGGAAACCAGGTCATTTTGCAGGAGATAGAGGGAAACCCCTGAGCTCACCTAGTCTTCCTTTGTCATTCTCCATGGAAGATCCAAGCCCAGAGAAGGCAAGCATTTGCCCCAGGCCACATAGCAGAGCCAGCACCGGAATCCCAGGTGCCCGCCTGCCAGATGGAAGGGCTTTCCATTGCAGCCTCTGCTAGTGTACAAACTTCTGGTGGGTTATGCCCAAGGAGAGAGCAGTGGGGCTTGGCAAAGCCGCCTCCTCCCCACCAAGCTCTGAGCAGGGCTGCCTTCCCGCCCCTCAGCTCTGGCCCAGCCTGCTTTACCACTTTACCTGCTCCTATCACCACCGCATCATACTCAGGCTTCAGACCTCCCCCGGCTTCTGTGTGAGCTCGTCTCCAAGCTGGGAAGGGAGAGGCAGCCACAGCCCTGCAGAGACCTCGGCCACTTGCAGGCATTTCTGCCCCAGGATGGGCCTTGCTAGGCAGGGAGTTAGCTAGAGATTTGCTTTTGTGCTGCCCTAGGCAGGGGGTGGAGCAGGGAGGAAGCAGGAAGAGGAGGAGCTACAGTCCCCCTCCAGCCCTCCTCCACCGTGCATTCTTGGCCACAGGCCAGCCTCCTGCTGCTGCGCAGCTGTGCTGGGCCATCAGGAGGGGTTACCTATTAACCAGGTGGTGTCACCTCCAGGATGCAGGGGAATCATGACAAAACTGATCATCCACTGGGGTTCCCATGTCAGGCTGGTACTGTGCTGAACTCTGTAGGCAAAACTCCCCATTTTACAGATGAGGGCACTGAGGCTGCAGGGTTAGGGAGTGGTGGAGGCAGAGAGGAGCTCCAAAGGCCCTCTCCTCCCCTGTGCAGCTCCCTTCTCAGTCAGAACTGAAATGCCTGGGATGGCAAGTGCTCATGTCAGACTCGGCTCTGACTCCATGCTGAGTCTGCCAGTGCAGAGTGGTGATGTCTTTACACCCACAGGAGGCGTCTAGGGCAGCCCTCTAGTGTCACCACGACCAGGGCCTTCAGACACCGCAAAGGCAGCTGTGTTTGTCCCTGAGAAGCATTGGAGTCCTCTCCTAAATGCTCAAACACACCCCTCAATGAGGGCTTAGGGGCAAGTTCACTGTCTGTAATTCTCTGAGTTTTCTTCTTTTGAAGGCCTGGTCAGTTCTCTTCTTTTGGCACTTTGCCCATTTTCCAAGAATCCCCAAGGATTAGAGGTCACATCTGTAAATACCTCCAGCTAAAGTTCTTTCTGACCCTCCCTTAGGCCTGCCTTGAATGAGGAGCCCCTTTGTTCTCTGCCCATTACTTAGCAGTGTTCCCTAGGAGGAGAAAGCCCTTCGGAGTGGAGCAGAGAGTTCCTGCGCTGCTCTGACATGGCAGTGTGAAGGAAACCTGCTATTGGTAACGAATCTCAGAACTGGGAGAGTATGTGGAGATGATCCTAAGAGGGGGTTCCGAGGACCCCTCCACACACCATGGACAGTTACCCCGCATGTGAGCATCTCTGCTAAGATCTGATTCAGGATGTCCACCCCTGTGTTATTTATTATATAGAAAGATCAAGGGGACTGGTTAAACTAGACGTATCACATCCAGCCACTGCTAAAAACTAAAGGGAAATAGTAGGCGACAAAAGCAGGTGTCCTGAACACTGGTGGGCTCAGAGGATTGGAGTTTTTTCCTTTATGCTTTTCTGTATTTTCCACAATCCATGCTTTTCATTGTCATTCCATCAGATGATGATAAGGAGGAACACAGATCCAGTCACCTGAGGGGACACTTCCTCACTGCCTCCTCCTCTGGGTTTAGACCAACGTGTGGGTTCGAGCTCCCCCAACGCCTCCCCAAAGCTGTCCCCTGCAAGGGAGAGACCAGTCTGTGCGAATTTTGGCTCAAGACTGAAGACACAGAAGGCGCGGCTCCCACATGCACAGCACAGGGCCATCTGTTCCTGTGCTGCAGTAGACGCTGATTTCTGCCACGCCGCCCTCTCTGGCCCAGCACCAGCCTCCTGGCCTCAGAGGAGCAGATGCTCCCAGTCCCAGGGCTCTCAGGATCTCTTGTCCTTGGGTCCATTCTTGGACAGGAACTTCTCGGTTGGAAGAGAGAGGCTGCACTCCTTGGGTGGTGGTTCTTAATCCAGGGCGTACCACGGAAGCTTTGAAAGACATCAAAGCCTGGGCTCCATGGCCGCCAAGCGAATCCGTATCTCTGGGCCAGGGCCAGGGGCTTGAGAACCCCAGCCCCAGGGCAGACGCCAGCTGAGCGTGAAGGGGCTGGGACTTAGCAAGGGCTTATCGGCACAATAGAAGAGTCTAGAAGCACAAGCGTGTTGAGCTTCAGTGATAACAATGACCAATATTTATTGAGCACCTACCACATTGGGTAATCCTCACACCACCCTGGGACGGAGGTGCCATCGCTTTAAATGTGGGGAATAGAAGAAACTTTCCAGGAGATGCAGAGAGGAAGTGGCAGGGCTGGAATTCAAACCCAGGCAAAGGAGAGAGCTTGCCGGGGGGGTTTCCTCCACTCGGAACAGCAGAGATGGGGCTTCCTCCCCATCTCCCAGGATAAAGGCAGAAGCAGCTCTAGAAGAGGAGCTGCTGCCACTTTTGTTTTACGAAGACAAACTGGGCCCCTGGGAGGAGAGAAGGATCTGGGGCCTTGCACAGTACCCCACATGGAGGGTGGTCTAGGTGGGGTTTTAGAAACCCTGGGGCCACCCTGGGCACTCTGCCCCATCCTCAGGATGGCCACTGCAGACAGCAGGCTCTTGCCATGGGGAACAGTGGCAAGCAAGAGCAGCTGGAGGACGGGGTGCAAAGGCAGACTGCAGCCACCTTGGCCTAGAGCAGGGGGATACGGGAGGCCTCCCAGAGGCGCCGGGCCAGCTGGCCGGCCTGCTGCACCAGCAGGTCAGTGGGGATGACAGACAGGTGCAGGGCCAGCAGCTCGTAGCACCTGACAGCCTCGGCCGGGCGGTTCTTGCTGTAGTAGCGCAGGAGCTTCCTGGGGAGGAGAGGGAGGACGGGATTCAGGAGCGAGGCTGTTGCCCTCCTCCAGTGCCAGAGGCCTCTCTGGGCCCTCACGAGCAAATGCCCATGTCCTCGGTCATCTCACTAGGCCCCTGCACGTGGGCCTTGACACCTGCTCCTGTTCTTCACTGACCTAACAGTGCCATCCTGGCTACCAGGCAGCAGTGGGGATGTTCTGGGCCGGGCGCAGACGTTTCCTGTGCTGCCAAGACCATGCCAGCAGGAAGGTGGTAGGAACACAGAAGTGCCCTCCACACCCGTCCTCCCTCACTGCACACAGGCCCCGCTGGGAAGGTGTTCCCAGCATGGATTTCTGGGTCTGGGGTAGGGCACTGCTGAAGCAGAAGCCGCTGCCGGCAGAGGCGAGTACTTGTCACCCACACGGGGCCGTCCGTCCCCAGCGGCTCCCGACGCGCCATCACCTGTAGTAGTCTCCTCCCAGCATGCCAATAGGCACCGAGTCATCGGAGAGGACGGGCACCTCGATCATCTGGAGTTTGTACCCCTGAGGAGGGAGGACAGGGAGGCAGTGGGTGTCGGGGGAGCACACGGGCCTGAGTCAGACGCACCGGGCTCGCAGCCTGGCTTGGCTCTGCCTTGTGTGCTGGGTGCCTGGGAAAATGCCTGGACCTTGGTTTTTCATCTTTGAAGTCAGAATAATGACAGTCGCCTTATGAACATTAGAGACAAAGTATACAAAGTTCCAAGGGCTGGCAGGGTAGCTCTCATTCCCATCAATACCTGGACCTGCACAGGCCACAAACACACGCTCAGGAGGGCAACCTGCAGGGCTGTCATACAGGATCTCAAAGAGCAGAGCATTCACAAAAGGCCTAAGCCTCGCTTTGAAAGAACTGGGAATTCCCAGGGTGGGATAAGGTGGGAAGGGAATTAAGATCTGCTGGACGTGCCCTGTGTGCCAGGCACGAACATGGCGATTAGCTGATACTTGTGTGGGCCACCGTGGCCTGCCATGCAGGGGGAGTGGACTCCGCAGCGTGCAGGGCTGCCCCTGTGGCACCAGCTGGGCTGTGTGGCTGACATTCAAACCTGGCCTCTCCAGCTCACAGCTCTGCCTCACTGTATCACCCCATGGGGCCACCCAAGCACACAAACTCCTGTCCTTCCCTAGAAGTGAAGGTAAAGGTCACAGGAATTTTCTAGCACTTCTGTTGCACACAAGTCCTGGGCACTTCCAGTGGCACAGAGGAAAGCTGGGAGCCTGCAGGCTAGGGGAACAGAGCTTGGGCTCCGGCTTCCTCACTTAACAACCTCGGTGGCCCTGGCCATGGCGTCTGAGCTCTAGATCGTCGTGTCTCCATCCGTACAATGGGGTCAGGGATCCCTGCCCTAGCCACTGCACAAGGCTGTGAGGGATGACTGAGAGAACAGCGGCGGAGGGCCCCAGTAACCACCCTGCCCTATGGAAAGGGATGGCTGTCACCCTCAGTGAACAAAGAGAATGCAGGGTGGGTGCAGGGGAAGGCACAGTAGTTCAGGGACCCAGAGACCAAGGGCTGCGAGGGAGGAGGAACGCTCCTGAGAGCTGGAACAACCATTCATGGTGACAAACGAGATGCAAATAAAAGAGAAACAGGAGGAAAGCAAAGAAAGGGAAGAGACAGAGAGGAGGGAGAGACAGGAGGAGAGGGGCAGGTGGCCACAGACAGTAAGTTCCCCTCACCGGAGCCTACTCTGCAGTAACAGTGAGGCCCAGAGGAAGCAGTGTAGGGCCAGGAGGCCAGGGCCCCGAGCCACACCACCAGTGTCTCCTTGGGTGGCCTGGCTCACTGCTTCAAGCAGGGCCTATGCTCTTGAGTTCAGGGACCTATGCCACAGGGATGACCATGTGCCATGCTTGGCATGTGATGCTGGTGACATGGAATCACTAGCGACAAAGTGTATGATCTGAGTCGCGTTTCCCACAGTGGGGCGTGTGCCTATCTGCTCACATGTGTGCCTGCATGCCACGTGGACAATGGCAAGAGTCTGCCAGACAGCTGGGCAGAGGGGTCACAAAACAGTTAAATGCCCACGTGAAAATGTGACCTCTGAGCTCTGGGTCCCAACCTGCTGGGCTTACCAGCAACAAGAAGAGAAGATGAGACAGACAGACAACAATTCAGAAGAAACGAATCCAAGAGTTACAGAGCGGGAAGTGTGTGCGGACTGTCCTGGCCCAGGAACTCGGCCTCACCTACCATGTCATTCTCAAACCACAGGAAGTAGGAGCAGTAGAAATCCCCCTCCTGGAACAGCAGTGTGGTGTAGCCCTTCTGCAGGTACCTGCGCGCCAGCTGGATCAGAGACCAGACCTGGGGAAAAGAGGAAAGTGAGGATCACCACTCTCTCAGCGTTGGTCTGCCCGGGCAGCTCTCATCTCCGAAGGAAGGAAAGTGCGCAGACAAGAAACTCCGTGAGTGCCAGGGGCCTCTCCTAGTACCTGGGCACTGCCTTGGCCCAGAGCAGAAGGCTCAACAATAAATCATTATTGGATGGATGGACTACCCTCCAGTTAGTGTGGGGGCAAAATATATGTAAAAAAGCTTTGTGTAACTTTACTATACACATAAGCCATACATTAGTGAACTGGGCTGGTGTGGTGGCTTATGCCTATAATCCTAGCACTTTGGAGGCTGAGGTAGGTGGACTGCTTGAGCTCAGGAGTTCAAGACCATCCTGGGTAACATAGCAAAACCTCCTCTCTACAAAAAACACAAAACAATTAGCCGGGTGTGGTAGCATACACCTGTAGTCCCAGCTACTTGGGGGGCTGAGGTGAGAGGATCGCTTGAGCCCAGGAGACTGAGGCTGCAGTGAGCTGTGTTTGTGCCACTGCACTCTAGCCTGGGTGACAAAGTGAGACCCTGTCTCAAAAAATAATAATATTAAAATAAGTAAATTAGTGAAATGATCATTCAGGCCAGAAAACAGCCAGGGACATCATTAATTAACACAGGAGAACAAGGTGTGGTCTCCTGAATCCATCCTAGCGCCCTTCAGGCTGGGAACTGATGATGGTCCAGGTGAGTGACCCTGTAGGATGTCCTGAGCCAGGGGTGAAGTCCAAATCAGAGCTCACCAAGGGGTCAGATGGAAACACAGGGCCTGAGAAACCACATGCCTTAGCTCCCCTGGGAATGTCCTCCTGCCTGACGCAGGGACCGTCACCAATGCTGCCAGGGAAGTACCCCAGGGAAGGCAGTAGGGACAGTGGGCTCTCTCCCACCTCTCAGGGCTGGGAAGAGACTCGAGGAGCCCGCTCCTCCACCCTTAGCGGGAGGGACAGGCAATCTGCTCCAAACTGCATCACTGTGCAATTACTAATTAAATCTGCCATGGATTGATTATACTTTTCAGGAAAGTAATTTGACAACACCCATTAATAACCTTAAAAACATTCCTCCCATCTGACTTAGTAATTCCATTTCTAGGAATCCATATTGGGGACATAATCAGAGATGGGGACACAGATGTATGTAAGGTGTATACTGCAGAATTATTTATAACAGCAAAAGCCTAGAAATAATCTGTATGTCTAAACATCAGGGAAATGGTTCAAGGAATTATGTTACATTCACATGATGGACTATTACGGAGCTGCTAAAAATCATGTCTATAAAGAATTAATGGCATGAGGAAATGCATCTGATATAATGTGAAGGGAAAACATGGTAACAAAGTTGCACATACAGAGTGATCTCAACTACAACAAACTGCACAGAAAACCAAAAAGAAAAACGTACCAAGATAACCCCGACTGTCTCCGGAATGAGGGGCAAGGATGAAGATGGTAATGACGATGCTGCCAGTAAGTACTGAATGAACTGTATCTACATTTTGTACCACGTGCTATGCTAAATATTTGACACGTATCCTCTCATGTAATCTTCATAGCTCTGTGACATAAATAGCACTATTTTTTCCTTCTACGGATGAGGAAACTGACACTTGGCTAAGTACTGCCCAAAACCACATAACTAGTGGGAGATGAGGCTGGGCTTCCAACACATGCCTCTGCCACCCAACTTCCCATCTTCCCATCTGGTTTTAAACATTAGAATACACTTCACTTGCCCCCCACCGCCCCCCCCCCAAAAAAAGAAAGAACACACACACACACACACACACACACACACACACGCGTACAGTTTTTTGGACAGTGGCAGGGGTCCTCCCCCTACCAAAAATACAACTTTGCCATGAAAACCAGTCAGTTAAATAAGGAGAATAAAAGAATGTCCGGGGAATGCTTCCCTCACAGAAATCGCCTTGTTTTAGGTTCTGATGCCCATCTGATGTACCTTGCTGTTCTCTCCATTCTAGCTCATTCAACAAATACTTGTCGAGCATTTATTTATGCCGGCACTGGCCATTGCCTCTTCTGGCCTGCTGCCCAGTGCACTCTGCTAGCCCCAGGTACGTGGATCACACCAGCAGGGACTGCCCAGTATTGGCTAAGGCCCACCCATCCCCACCCTGGGCCCGAATGGTTACCTTGGTTTTGACAAAGGCAGCCAGCGGCCCCTTGCCCAACTCCGACGAGGTCTTTTCACTGCGGTTGAGGGAAGGCGCCACCATCTGCCCGGTTGTGCGGTCCACGTAGATGAAGTGCACCAAGCCTGGGAAGTCTTCTAGGTAGGTGAAGGTCTGAGTTAAGGTGTTTACCAAGCCAGGAGCTAGGGATGACCTGCCTCTGTCCTCGCCCTGGACTTCTAGCTGTGCCCAGTCATGGTGGCAGGAGGGCCAGGACTGCTTCTCTCCAGCAGCTTCCATTTCAGCCAAGCCCCCCGGTATCCTTGCTTCCTCAGATCCCCACTACCTCCTAGCTCCCCAGGCCTTGAAAAGCTGTAAGATCCTCAACGCTTGCACAGTTGACATGGGCAGTTCTGGCCCTACAGGAACATGGTTTGCTCAGTTCATCGTTTTCATGAGGGATGAATTTAAGTCAGACACACGTGAGGCTGGAATGTGAGCACAGCCACTTGGTTCATGAGTGAGCCTAGCTGACCGCCCAACCTATGCACCTCACTGTGACCTTGCTAAACCCTTACACTTCTTCATGAGCATTTGGAAGGCTCCCATTTGGGAGGGGAAGAGATATCCATGGAAGGGCAGCAGCTGGTGGCTAACGAGGCCCTCTGGCATCCTTTCACCTGCCCACTGAGGACCTGCCTCAGGAGACTGAGGGCTGGACACTTCAGAGATGATGTGGGAAAAGCTGTTTTACATCAAGTTCCATGGAAAATCAGTATTCAATGAAATTAGTGTTCCATAATAAAAGGGTCAAATAGTCTTAGGAATGGTTTTTGAAACAGGGATACACATTTACTGTAGGCCTTCTGGGAGCTTTTACATGCCACTGTCCACTGTGATGATCTAAGAAGGACATGGCCCTTTCAACCCAACTAGACCACAGGAACCCACCCCGTCTCCACCCCTTGTGGAATACCTATTACCATTTTGCCAGCTGGCAACACTGACATAAAGAGTCTTTATGGCTTTTGTGAATTAACTTTGGGACAGGAGGAATTCCTGTAATTTCAGCTTGGAATGTTCCTATCGACAAGGCACACGGGTCACTATGTCCTATTGTTTTCCTTCAGAGAGGTGGTGAGCGGCTGAGGGGTGGAAAATATATTCCGCTTCCCCGGGGGCCACAGTCCTTCTGGGTGCAGGTGTGGGGGCAGAAGACCCAAGAGGCTTGTTGGGCTGGCTGGGGCCCCGGCGTCAGGATATGACACCATGGTGATGTTCCTCCTGCTCTTCACCAGCAAGAAGTCCTTCCAGTCCATCAGCTTCTCCCTGCCGGGGGAAGCTCAGGCTGCATGGAGGAAGTACGGACCCCAGACTCTGCCCTTGCCATCCAGGGGGCCGCACCGCACTTACCGCATGAGCCTCTGCACTTGGTCCTGCAGGTGCTGAGGCAGGTGTGGGCCTCCCCTGCTGGGGGCTGTGGTCAGGAAGTTCAGCCGGTAGATGGCACAGAGCTGCCGCTTCAGCTTCCCACATGCCTGGAGCAGCCTGGGCATGAGAGAGGAGAGCATCACAGCAGAAGGGACCTGGGGGGCCCCTCGCCCCGTGTGGACCACCTTGTTCCTGCACCCAGGACAGAGAGACCTGGGGACGCCCTCGCCCCGTGTAGATCAACCCGCTCTTGTACCCAGGAGAGACAGACAGACAGACCTAGGAGAGCCCCTCGCCCCATGTGGACCTCCCTTTTCCTGCACCCAGGACAGACAGACCTAGGGGAGCCCCTCGCCCCTGTGTGGACCACCCCACTCCTGTACCCAGGACAGACACAGACCTAGAAAAACCCCTTGCCCCGTGTGGACCACCGCACTCCTACACCCAGGACAGACAGACCTGGAGAACCTCTTGCCCCTGTGTGGACCACCCCATACCTGCAGGACAGACAGACAGACCTAGGGGAGTCCCTCACCCCATGTGGACCACCCCACCCCAGTACCCAGGAAAGACCTAGGAGGACCCCTCTCTCCATGTGGACCAACTGACTCCTGCACCTAGGACGGACAGACCGACCTAGGGAGCCCCTCACTCCATGTGGACCTCCCTGTTCCTGCACCGAGGACAGACAGACCTAGGGGAGCCCCTTGCCCCATGTGGACCACCCTACTCCTGCACCCAGGATGGACCGACCTGGGGAGCCCCTCATTCCTAGGTGGACCACCCTGCTCCTGCTCCTGGGACAGACAGATGGAAAGACCTAAGGGAGCAGCCACAGCTGATCAGGCAATAGGAAGGAGCTTCCCAGCTTCTCTACATGGTAGAAATCTCCTTTCTTGAAATTATTTTGATGATAAACGATGTGCAGTGGTGGAGGAGATGCGGTCTCCCAGGGAACAGTCTGCCTGGGCACATGACCCACCCCTTGTCCTGAGGCCCACCACTTACTCGGAGGAGGATCCAGGCTCACTTTTGGAGAAAGCCTTGGCCTTAAACTCCAGCCAGGTGCTCTGTAAGGAAGACAGGTGGCAGGTTTGCATCCCCACCATGTTTCCAGTGAGGTCCAGGCCAAAGTCCTTCCCAGATCAGGCTCTGAGAGGGCACAGGGCCCCCAGACAAATCTGCCCATCTGGCCAATGCAGGCTACCCTGGCAGGCCCCACCAGCCCCCTGCAGACTTCAGTGTGCCATGTTCTAGTCACTCAGCAGCGTTTATTTAAAGGGCAGTTTCCAGGGGCTCACTGTCTGATGGGCGCAGGCACGTACAGTAGCACCCTCACAGTGACCAGGCCAGCCCCTCGAGGTCGGTGGGCACACATAGGGCAGGGGCTGGGGTGTGCAGAGGAGGTGCTGCTGCAGGAGCTGGGAGGGCATGGGGTGGGCATTGGGTAGCCACGCAGGGGGCGGCCTCACAGGATCTCTATAAAGCAGAAGAACTTGGTGTTCTAGTGAAAGGGCTCCTTAGGATGCCCTGAGGCACTGTGGGATGCGGCACTGCCTCTGCCTCCGTGAAGAGGAACCTGGGTCTGGGGCATCAGCTGCTTGCTCTGTCTCCTCCAGGCAATCCTGCAGCCTTCAGACTGACAGGCACTCCAGCCACAATGGGTCCACACACTGCCACTGCTTAAATCCAGTGTCAACCCCCACCCACCTCACTGCTGTCCAGGCCCTGATCTGGGCTTTGTCAGAGCACGGGGTGATGGCCTCTTTCTACTGCCTGCACATTCTCGCGTGTCTCCTGGTCTCAGCTCCCCACCTGGGCCCTAAGCTTGCTACGGGTAGGGTGGGGCCATGACTTGCACATCCCCGTGTTGCCCTGTGAACCCAGGTGCCTGGCCCCGCGGCAGGAGGAAGCCTGTGACGGGCGGATCCCTGGCCTGCACTTGCTCACTGCGTCCAGGCTCTGGCTCCATTGCTCATGAGCTGCATAATCTTGGCCAAGCTAAAACTTATCTAAGCCTTAGTTTCCACACCTAAAAAAGGGGAATTATAATTCATGTTCTGCCAAACACACATACAAAGATTCTGAAAACCTAAAAAGCAGCTAAGTTTTTGTTATCATTTCATAATAGGGAAAACAAGGATCGTAGGCCTGGTGGAGGTGCAGCCTGGACAGGAACCCAGGCCTGCTGGCCCCTCAGCTGCGGTGGACCCGATGGACCCTGCTGCCAGCCCTGCCCCTTCCTCAGGTGGGGAGGACTGGAACTTGGGTCTCACCTGAATCTCCTGTGCCCCTCGATTCTTGACAAACTTGTCCATCCTCTGGCGCAGGTCTCCCACAAGGGGCTGGGAGCGCAGGGAGGCCCTGGCCTCCGGCCCTTCCTTTAGCTTCTTCTCCAGTATGGCGAAGCCATCCATCAGCTGGGACAGGACCAGGGCCAGGGGCGCGCTGGGGCTCTGAGGGAAAGGGCCGAGAGGAGAGTGAACAGGGCTGCCCCTGGGGAAGCCGTGCCAGCCCCAAGCGTCACCAGGGCAGGGTGAGGGGCTCTCCTACCCTGGTCAGGAGCACCAGGTTGATGCCCGGCCACAGGGGCAGGCAGTACATGGTGTGGGGCACTAGGGGGCAGTAGCTTTCCTTCACGTTGGCATCCAGGAAGATCCTTCTAGGGCTGGAAGGCGCAGGGCAGTGGGGAACCAGCGTTTGGAGGGTGTCCTCCGCTATCTACAGAGGAAGAAGAGTTGAAGTGAGAGGTGGGATCCCTAAGTCGGACCCACCCATTGCTGCCCTATCTGTGAACCATAAGAAATAAACATTTTTAGCTCTAAGAAACTCCGGTTTTTAAATCCCTGCACTCTGCTGAACCTGTCCTCGCAGCTCCAGTTCCGCTGTTGCCCATCTCAGCTGCTTCTGGACCTTTCTGCCCAGATTCTGGCCTGGATGACAAGCAGGGCAGTGGACGGGGCAGAGGGGCTGGGTGGTGGCACAGAGAGGACAGAGAAGGCAGGGAAACACACTCGTGGATGGGGAGTGCACATTTTCAACAGATGGAGGTACTAACGTTCAACATTGTATCATTTCAATCACCCTCAGAACATCCCAACAGCCACTCAAATTGGGGAAACTGAGGCATAAAGTGACCAAATGAGCAAGGCTCCAGCCTTACAGAGGGATCTGAGTAATAAGCCTTTAGTTCTAAAAATTATAGAATTAAGGAAATCACGAGAGATGCCACACAAATTCCCCTTCAGTATTATATATAACAGCAAACACTGGACACAATGATGCGATTGTCCTGGGCATTTGTTAGATAAATAACATATGCATGTGATGGACTCCCAGACAATCATTACAAACCACACTGTGAGACTGCTTAGGAAACAGAAGAATTTTAAATAAAAAAGTATAATGAAGCATGTTAGCATCCAAATCTGATTTTAAAAGTACACACGTGTACATATGTCCTGTGTGTGTGTGTGTGCGCGTATGTGTGGGTGTGGGTGTGCGTATGTGTGTGTGTGTGGGGGGGGAGGTGTGTGTATGTGTGGGTGTGGGTGTGTGTAAAGTCACAGGAAAAAAAGACTAGAAAGAAATACCCAAAGATGTTAATCTCATTTTGAGGACAGAATTCAGAGTAATTTTCATTCCCTTTTTTATAGTTTACTTTTGTATTTCTCAATCTTTCTACAATAAATATACACGCTCACTTAAAAAAAAATCAAAAATTCGATTGGACTTTCACTCCCAAGAACAATGGAGCTGAGGGACAGCACCTGGGGGAGGGGAGGGGCAAGTTCACCACCCCTCACAGCCTGTCCCCAGACCCTGCCTCTGCGCTGAGCTCTGGCACCAGGACAGGCACCTGTACTGACCAGGCCTGGGGTGGGCCGGAGGAGGGCTCCCATGGGTACAGTGACCCTGGAGGCGGAACCCTCAGAGCCCCCAACACTTACTGCAGCATCCCAGATCAGCTGCAGCCCAGACAGACACAGGAGAAACTCACCTGAAGGGCTTCCATGGGTGGGGTGCCCCCCTCCAGCCAGATGGTGCTACCTGCAGGCCACAGGTAATAACATAACGATGTAAGTATCATGAGATGTAAGCAATGGCTCAACAGCATGGGGTAGGGGGTCCAGGTGTCCCCCACAACCTCCGCCCTTGGCTGCCAGCTCCACGCAGGGGTGGTAATGTGGCTGGGCAACACCCCTTCATCCTAAGTTGGCAGGCACAAGGTGAACTTTGCAGTACCAGGGCTGAGGTGGCCTGGGCCTGGAAGAGAAGCTGACCCTCCCTTGCTCCCTAATCCCCTCCTTGTTCTGTCCCCTGTATTCCTTCAGACCTCAACCCGCCCTTCAGGAGTCAGCACACACAGTCCACCTTTGCGCACTCATTATTCAACCAGCAAGCTCTTACTGAGCGCCTACTGAGCGCCTACTGTGTGCTGGGAATTGAGGTGGATTTCCTTCCGAATATAGCGCACAAAAACCTACTGAACTCACCACATATCTGAAATATTATGTCTGTGATAATACTGTTACCTCTTATATTTCATTGCCAACAACCCTCATTTATAATCATGTTCCTCTGGGGGAAGTGTGTTCCTAGTCTTAAACACCTGATTTACAAGTGGATGAGTGCAACCCAAGCCATTTGTAAGTTGTTGAGTTCTGTGCATAGTGGAACAACATTATTTTTTACAGTTCTGAGGCATAAAAACCACTGTCGAGAGAGAGGGACTGGGAGGAGGACGGTGATGAATGACGAAGGGAGCGGTAAGAGGAACTTCGGAGATTACCCAGAAGCACTGCTTCTCAACAGGTCTCAGGCTCATTGGGAGCTCAGAGAATCTGAAGATAGCTAGGAACCCTCACCCCAGGAACTGCACAGGCACGGACGAGTTTGCACACAGTCTCGGGGGTCCTGGGCTTCTAGCTAGTCCAAGGACCTAAAGTTAAGAGCATCTAACCCAGTAGTTGTCAACCTTGGCTACACGACAATCATTTGGGGACCTTTACAAAATCCTGACGCCCAGGTCAACTGAGTCAGCATCTCTGGGTATAGGCTCAGCTTGAATGATTGTTAAAGATCCAAAGGTGAGTTCAATATGCAGCCGGGGGCAAAGCATGCTATAATCTAAATCTGTGCATAGTAGTGGTTTGCACCCGAGGCACGTTGGACTCACCTGGGAAAATTTCCTAGAAGTAATCACACCTGGGTCCCAGGCCCACAGACTGTAACTTAATTGGGCTGGCTGAAGCTGCCCGGTGATTCCAATGTACCAGGGTTAGGAGCCACTGCTTAAAAGAAGCCACATAATAAATTCCTTTCAAATCCTAGTCCCCAACAGGTTTCTCCTCCTGAAACCCTGGCCTTCTTTCTTCTATGGGATGATGTGGATGGACCACAGGATCCTTTTTTTTTCCCTAAGAACTTCAGAAATAAATGTAATGCTCATTCATAGTGACCACAACAGTCTGGATTTTGGTTTATCTACTTCTCTAAGCAAGGTTGTCTATTTTTTTGTAACATTTTGAATATTTGTAGTTTTTTTTTTTTTTTTGAGACAGAGTCTTGCTCTGTCACCCAGGCTAGAGTGCAGTGGCATGATCTTGGCTCACTGCAACCTCCACCTCCTGGGTTCAAGTGATTCTTCTGCCTCAGCCTCCTGAATAGCTGGGATTACAGGCACCTGTCACCATGCCTGGCTAATTTTTGTATTTTTAGTAAACACAGGGTTTCGCCATGTGGGCCAGGCTGGTCTCGAACTTCTGACCTCAAGTGATCTACCCGCCCTGGCCTCCCAAAGTGCTGGGATTACAGGTGTGAGTCAACACACCTGACCCATTTTGAATATTTATAGTTTTTTTATTGTTTACCCACATACTTTGGAGAAACAGGTAAAGTATAAACTACAGAGGCTGAATATTTATAGTTTAGAATGTATTGAAATGAGATGATTATTACTTAATTTAACTTAATTTTTAATTACAAAAAAGAAAGATGAGTCTGAGAATGCATGTTCAAAAGTTTTAAACGATGATAATCAACTTGTCATCAACAGCATTAGGGATCAGTGGAGTGGTCTTAACAGTCCTTGAGTTCAGGCTGGAGCTGGCAGGGAAGATGGGGAGTCGCAGACAGCACCCTGTGTTCTAGGAACACGGGTACCTGCACTCATGTCTTAGGAGGCGCAGGGTCCACTGAAGCCTAAGACAAACGTCCTGGGCTGCTGATTGCTACTGCTGCAGGCAGCTAGCTGTTGTTTCCTACTGCTTCCCTCCAGGCCTCACCTGAGCTCTGATCACCAGGGGAAGGAGCTGGTGTGAAGTACTCCTCAGGGAGGGAGAAGCTGTCTGTCTCCTGGAATGGAGAAAGTGGCTCAGGTTGAGAGGCTCTCCCAGCTGGCTCAACCCTGTCCCTGCTCTCCCGGGAGGGGCAGGAAAGGCCTGGTTGCCTGCAGAGGCCAATCCCCTCCTGCCCCTGACTCCACGAAGTGCACAGCACACACCGTCTCTGCAGAGCTCCCCCTGGTTGGGCCTGTGGAGTGAGGGCTCCACGCCTGCTGCACGGGGATGTTCTGGCTGCTCCGGGCCCTCCGTGGGGAAGGCTGTGCAGGGCAGGGGAGAAGCTGGTTAGCTCCTATCTGACCTGGCTCCCTCCACCCCTTCTGCCTCCCGGTGCTTCACAGAGAAGCCCCCACCCCTCCACCCGTTCCGGGTGCAGTCCTGGGTGTGCGGTCCTCAGACTTCCCAGGGATTTGATTCTAGGCAGTCTGTTCTGTGGAAATTCCAGAAATTCCAACACACTGGTATCCAACCCACCACTACCCCTGGTGATGAGGTCAACAGCGATGATGGTGGCCAACACTCACTGAGCATTCACTATGCCCCAGGCGGTGCCGGGTTCCGTGGGAACTCCGCCTTTTGTCCCTCCAAACACCCCTGAGAGGTAGATGCTTTGTTATTCCCATTGCACAGATAAGGGCATTGAGGCTCTGGGGATGCAAGTATGAGCTCAGCTCACATAGCCAGATGGTGAAGCTGGGTTTCAAGCCATGGCTGACTTGAAAAATCTGCACTTTGAACCCACTGGACCATGTGCACTCCAGAATTCCCCTTACATCTGAAAGCAGTGGGAAAAAAGTCACGCCCAACCACACACCCAGAATTGTGACTTAGACAACATGGAGTCCCCAGGGGGAGCCCGCCCACCACTTTCCAGGCAGGTTTTCTGAACCACTTCCCCAAGGCCTCCCTCTGCCCAGAGAGCTGCCCTGAGACCTGAGTGTCATCCTCCACTGTGCTCTCGCTGGGGTAGAGGTCCTGAACCAGGAGGATGAGGACGAGCAGGTCGGCCGGGCGCAGGGAGCTGGCACCGTGGCTGCAGACATAGGAGCACAGCCACCCATCAGCACGTGCCCAGCAGGAGATGGGGCAGGCAGGTTAAAGGAGTGTAGAGCCTGGCCCCTGCCCTCAAGGAGCAATGTACTTAATCTTTTCTGGAGACGGGCAAGGCACAAACACAATTAATTAACTCATCAAATTTTAAAGTAAAACTTGGTTGTATAGAACAAAGAAAAGAAAATGATTTAGCAGTGGGAAAGCACCAGGGACTAAGAACAACACAAACGGAAGTTCTAGATTGAGACTATAAGACAGTGTTCCAGGAAGGAATGATACAGAGAAATGAGTGAGCTGAAAAGGGTTGAAGAATCAAATCTGGGAAGGTTTCAGGCTTCATGCAGGAGGTGATTCTTGGCTGGGCAGGTGGTGCTTTTCAGGCAGAGGGAATAAGGGGAGTGGGGAGGCCAGGGAGACTTTAGCCACCACATGCCGGACCTTGAGCTCACCTAGAGTAGAATGCCAGCAGCTTGGAATGCACGAGCAGGAAGGCATGCAGGGCCTCCTCGCCGCCCCGCTCTGGGCTGGTGTTGATAGCCTGGATGACGTGCCGCTCCAGTGCCTCTATGCACAGCTCACAGAGCTGGGGGTGAATCAGCCGCTCCAGGGCCTGGCCAGGGCAGGCAGGGAGAGAAAGCCGTATCACCAACCACCTTGCCCCACTCCAGGCCCTGGGCTAGTGGGGACATTCACTGTCCACACTGAGCTTGGACTCTGCACCAGATACTTGGAAACAGGGGGACTAAGACCCACCAGGTCCCAGCCTTCCTGAGGCTTACCATCTGGTCACTAGACTCCAGTGGATGAGGCAAGGCAATATACAAGGAAATAAAGTTAAGTGCCATTTGTAAATAAGCACCAAGTACAAAATACACAGCACTGGGCTAGAGAGAAATAGCAGCGACCTCCTTGGGTAGGGTGTCCAAAGAAATGTCCCTGAATTAGGTCACCTTTAAACTAATATCTAAACAACCGGATGGCCTACCAGAGAAAGAGGGAGAGAGAGAACACTGCAAGTCAAGGAAACAGCATATTCAGAGGCTCTGAGGAGGGAAGAGAGTTTGGAATGGTGCTGTCCAACAGAAATAAAAGGTGGGCCCTATGCATAATTTAAATTTTTCCAGTGACCATATTAAAAAAGTAAAAAGAAACAGTGGACATTAATTTTAATGACATATTTCATTTTACTCAATATATCCAAAATACTATCACCATATGATATAAAAGCCTTATTAATGGAATGTTTTACATTCTTTCTTGTGCTAAGTTACCAAAATCTGGAATATATTTCACATGCATAGCGTAACTCAATTTGCACTAGCTGTATTTCAAATGTTCAACAGCCACATGTAGCTAATGACTATCATATTGGACAGATCTAAATACAGAGTTTTCCTGAAACTTAAAGAAGTTTCATGTGACTAACACTCAGTAAGTGTGGACAAGAGAGGCATGAGATGAAGCTGGAGTGAGATAGGCAGCGATAGATCACACAGGGCCTGGTAGGCTTGGGAAGGAGTTTGGATTTTATATTAATGGCATTAGGTCACCTCCTAGAAGAAGTCTTTCCTAATGTCCCAGAAAGAGTTAACCATTCCATCTCTTGTGTCACCATGGCTTTTGATGAAAAACCTAATATGGCACTCAGGATTCTTATTTATTTATTTATTTATTTATTTATTTATTTTTGAGACGGAGTCTTGCTCTGTCACCCAGGCTGGAGTGCAGTGGCCGGATCTCAGCTCACTGCAAGCTCCGCCTCCCGGGCTCACGCCATTCTCCTGCCTCAGCCTCCCGAGTAGCTGGGACTACAGGCGCCTGCCACCTCGCCTGGCTAGTTTTTTGTAGTTTTTAGTAGAGACAGGGTTTCACCATGTTAGCCAGGATGGTCTTGATCTCCTGACCTCGTGATCTGCCCGTCTCGGCCTCCAAAAGTGCTGGGATTACAGGCTTGAGCCACCGCACCCGGCCAGGATTCTTTATTATATCTTTTAGTATACACATGGCTGATTTCCCCTCAAGGGCAGTGAATGTGTCTTTATTCATCTCTTTATTCCCATGGCCTGGCACACCTCTTAGCATATAACAGGTATTATATGTTTATTGGAAGAGTGAATGAGTGGGGGGTGTGAGAATGAATTCCTTCAGATCTATTTTCCAGCTCATTAATTCTCCCTCTAGCTATGTCTCATCTGCTATTTAACACATCCCTTGAGTTTTTCATTTTAACAACTATGTTTTCATTTCTAAAATATTTGTATGGGTTCTTTTTCAAATTTGCTTGGCCAATTTAGAGTTTCTTCTTATTTTGTGATTCTACATTTCATATATTTAAACATTTCATAGTTATTTTATATTCTATACTTAATAGTTTCAATGTATCAAGTGCCTTGGGATAGAAATCTGCTGGTAATTGATTTTCCTGACTCTCACTCATGGTGGCTTATTTTCTTCTATATCTGATTTTCTTCAGTTGTGAATTCACATTTGTTTGATCAGTACCTTTCCTGCTTTAGCAGTGGTTTTCCAAGTGTGGTTCCTGGACCAGCACAATAAACAAACAGCACCTGGGAATTTTTTAGAAATGCAAGTTCTAGGGCTGGGCATGGTGGCTCACACCTGCAATCCCAGCACTTTGGGAGGCCAAAGTGGGCAGATCATGGGGTCAGGAGTTCCAGACCAGCCTGACCAATATAGTGAAACCCCATCTCTACTAAAAACACAAAAATCAGCCAGGTGTGGTGGCATATACCTGTAATCCCAGCTACTCAGGAGGCTGAGGCAGGAGAATCGCTTGAACCTGGGAGGCGGAGGTCACAGTGAGCCAAGATTGCTCCACTGCACTCTACCCTGGGCAACAGATCAGACTCCATCTCAAAAAAAAAAAGAAAAGGAAATGCAAGTTCCAGAGCCCCCATCCCAGACTTGCTAAATGAGAAATGCTGAAAGTAAGGCCCAGTAACCTGTATTTGACAAGCCGTGCAGAGGATTCTGACACACACTGGAGTATGAAAACCACTGCTTGCAAGAGAATTTGGTTTACCTCTTTAGGAAGCCAAGGAGTGCTACTGACCAGCAGCCACTTTAGTTTTTATTTTTAATTTTTTAGTTTTTTATTTACTAGGCTTTATAAAAGCACCAGCAGCCACTTTAACTTTTGGGGGCTAGGCTTAATCTAGAGTTGCAGGCTTAGCTCTCCTATGCTGCTGCTGGCCCAAGGCTGTTTACTGGCTGTAGTGCTGATATCATTTGCACTCGGGGCAATCTTGCCTTTAGTGCTGTGTTTTTCTCCACTGCTTTCCCCTCCAGTTCCAGCTCAATATAATTTTGTGGGAGGAGGAGGGAAGGATTGAAGGAACTGTCTTCAAAGATTTCTGTAATTTACAGTGAACCCAAAAATTACATTAAAAGTCTGTATTATCCAGGATCGAGCTGTTTTACCATGGGAAAGCCCATCAGAGTACACAACCCTCCATATGGCCACAAAGAACAACTCTCTCTGAATACATGAGTTTCAGGGGCTGCTTGTGCCTTCACTCATTAGGGTTAAAACATGGTCTTAAAGCTGGATGCCCCCTCTGACCTGACAGCTCCAAGTCCTGAGGACTCCCGCGCCCAGTAGTCACCTCCACGGCGAAGCACTGCTCCTGCTCCCGCAGGTGGCTGTAGGTCCACAGCAGGCTCTGGAAGTGCTCCCACAGCTGGACACGCTGCTCCAGGTCTGGGGGCCGCAGCCTGGGGGCAGAGCCAGAGAGGGCGGGAGAGATCACAAGAAAGCTGGTCTCCCCCATACCCAACCGAGGGGCCACAGTCCCAGCTGAGCATCAGAGCCTGGTGAGCCCGCGTGACCTGCCCACACAGCTGGGAAAGGGGGCCAGGTTTCTGGCTGAGCTCTAGCTGTGGAGTGGGGTGGGATAGGCACGGAGCCAGAAGGCAGGCAGCTAAGCAAATCACCTCACTCCTCAACCTCTGTCACACAAGCACATGTCATACAAAGCCAGCTAGAGAGAGCCAGGGTGATGCTTAAGCTTCCCACACAGAGGCCACTGAACACAGAAAGGTCTAGTCCATCATCAGGGTCCTACACAGGGTTGCAGACATCTCGGATGCTGGCAAGGTCTGCACTAGCCAATGTGGTCCATGTAACAGGCATCCACCACCTGTAGTATTTGCCACTGAAACCATGACCTATCTGGGCTACAATGACTCATGAAACAGTGTTTGTGCATTTGAGAAATGCCTCTATATGGGTAGTTGCTCACATTGCTACAAAACTCTAAAGTCCCAGAGTTTCACACTCTGCAGCTTCCTAATCCATCTTAGAGAATCAGGGGGTGGTGATACCATGAACTTCTCTTTTCTAGGTCTACATTTCAACTACAAGCCTTTTCTGGGGTCCCTCCCACCTCAGTGTATACTCTGAACCATCATTCCCTTTCCCCAAGTTCTTGACTGTGGGCCCAGAGACAGGTTTTAGGGTCTGTCTCCTGAGAAAACCTTTACGAGACTGTATGAGTGTGCACGGGCTTGTGTTTTTCTGGAGAGACAGTCTGAAGCTTGAGAAGCCAGAGAGGACTAGCTCAGACCAGATTTGTAATGACGGGCGACGATGTTGGGAGAATGGAAAGAGCACTGGACTGAGTCTTGAGCTCAGATTTCCAGTTTGGATGTGGCCAACCACCAGCTGGATGACCCGAGGCAAGTGAGTTCCATTCTCTGCTCTGTTTCACCAGATACAAAGTCAGAGGGTCAGACCAGAGTATCTCCAAGGTTCCTTTGAGCTCTGTTTCTCTGAACTAGGGACTCAGCTGGGGGCAGTGTGTGAAGAATGGCAGCTTCCCAGGGGCTAGGCACACACTGCCTGGTCCACAAGGGTGCTCGGCAAAGGACAGAGGGGACCAGCTTTGAGGACTCACTCCTTTCGGATAAGCTGACCGTCCACAGTCACCAGCCCGAAGTGCACTTCAAACAGGTACTTGAGCACGTATAGCTTCCGCCGCAGGTCGCCCTCGCTCTCAGTGTGGTCGCCATTGATGGCAATGAACAGGCATTCTCCAAACTGCAGAAACAGGCAGGCCAGTGTCAGCCAGCCCCCAGGGCACTCCCTTCACCTGCCCTAGTCTCTGCGGACAAGCCAGGGAAGGCTCAGGTCCCAGGGGGGTTTGATAAGATGCCGTTTCTGCCTTCTAAAGGAATCTAAAGCTCCAGATAAGACAGGCCTGTGGACTCCCCATCGAGCGGAGGGAAGAGGAACATGGGCCCCAGAGCTACAGACTCACCAGGTGAAGGACATATAGGGAGTCGCCGTTTTCTGTGGAGAAGCAGGTGTAGGTGTCTGAGAGCTTCTCCAGCATCGTCATGGAGGATATGATGACCGGGGCTAGGAGGGTGCTGAGCTGGTCCTCCAGGGCAGGGAGCTGCAAACATGGGGGAAAATATCACAGCTTAGAGTGGGCCAGACAACAAGAACAAAGGAAAGGACAAGACCAGGCCTTGATATCAAGGGTTCCATAGTGTCAGACCCTCCTGGGAGGGTCTCACTGTCCTGGTAGGGAGGGGGCAAAAAGAGACTGCCGCCAACACTTTGGGTAGTGGTTAGGAAGAATGGGGAGGGCCAGCTGGGTAATGGTGCTGTTTAGGCTCTGAATCTGGAAGGAAACATTAAGGAATTGGGCCTCATTACAATAGTGGAATGTGGGGAGCACTGAACAGGCAGCTGGAAGGAAGTTTGCAGCATGTACCAAAGTCTATGCTGTTTTTTGCAATAAGTCTACTTTGGAAAATTTGTCCTAAGGAAAATGATCAGAGATTAGGACAAAGACACATGCACAAAGATGTTCACTACTGCATAATTTATAATAGCAAACAACTGGAAAAAAATATAAACATCCAGGATCAGGGAAATAGTTAAACAAATAGCAGTACATCAAAATTATGGAAAAGTCTATAGTCATTTAAAATATTAGAGTGTTTCTAGACCGGGCGCGGTGGCTCAAGCCTGTAATCCCAGCACTTTGGGAGGCCGAGACGGGCGGATCACGAGGTCAAGAGATTGAGACCATCCTGGCTAACATGGTGAAACCCTGTCTCTACTAAAAAAAAAAAATACAAAAAACTAGCTGGGCGAGGTGGCGGGCGTCTGTGGTCCCAGTTACTCAGGAGGCTGAGGCAGGAGAATGGCATAAACCCAGGAGGCGGAGCTTGCAGTGAGCTGAGATCCGGCCACTGCACTCCAGCCTGGGCGACAGAGCGAGACTCCGTCTCAAAAAAAAAAAAAAAAAAAAAAAAATTAGAGCATTTCCCACATGTTCTCACTCATAGGTGGGAATTGAACAATGAGAACACTTGGACACAGGAAGGAGAACATCACACACCGGGGCCTGTTGTGGGGAGTGGGGAGGGATAGCATTAGGAGATACACCTAATGTAAACGACGAGTCAATGGGTGTAGCACAGCAACATGGCACATGTATACATATGTAACAAACCTGCACTTTGTGCACATGTACCCTAGAACTTAAAGTAAAATATACATATATATATATGAGTGTTTCAATGACATAGAAAATTCCTCTGACACAATGTTGTAGTTAAAAATAAAACAAGAATGTGAATTCATAGAAAAAAAATGAAGTATTGATAAAATACTGAGAAAGCCATTTTATTAAAGTTACTTCTGGATAGAGGAATTAGGAGTGATTTTTTTCCCTCTATTTTTAAGTATATTTCTGTACTTCCCCTATTTTCCATAACAAGCCTGCATTGACTTTGATAAGTTCTTCCTCCATCCATTCTCTCAGCTCGCCGAAACAAGGAACAAAACAAATAAGAACAAAAAGGAACTGGACAAGTTTGTTGCAAATGTGTGAATAAAATGGGATAAAGCCAGTGGAACAGTTACAAATCAAATTCTCCATAGTGGAAAAAAAAGAAAGGCAGATTTCCCAAGAGGATTTCAGGAGACGTGAATGAAATATGAGGGAGGCACAGTACTAACTTGGAGCTAGGGAAATCTACAAGGAGCTGAGCAAGACCTTGCCTTGAAAAGACGGGCAACTGGCCAGTGGGAAGGTGCAGCATTGAAGTACAAGTGGGGACACAGCACTATGGAGTAGGTTTTCCTGCCAACATTCAGGAACCAAGGACTGTGCCCAGCTCCCACAGTCTGTCTGTCAAGCTTTCACAGTGGCTCCTACTCATCGTTCTGGTTCCAGCTCAGATTGTTTTTTTTTTTTCTGGCCACCTCAGGCCACCAACCCCTGCCTCTGTCACTCCCCATCCCACACCCCATTTAACTTCTTCAGGCTATTTGTCACTACCTGAACTCATGGTACTTATTTGCCATCTGGTTCACTGTACAACGTCCTTCTTTAGACTCTAAGTTCCATGAAAGCAGGGATCATGTTGCTATGTTCACTGCTTTACCCCAAGAGACTGGCACATGATAGGTTCTCAATTAATATTTGGTTAATGAATACCCCCACAGATAGGCAAGAATTCAATAAACAGGCAAGAATTCAAATATTTGCTGAATTATTCATATACCACGATTTTCTTGAACAAATTTTATTAATACAGAAATCACTTATGAATCTAGATTTTGATAGAAACTCATCTTAAAAGCAATATAGTCACGTACTGAAGAGCAATGTTTTGGTCAGCAACAGACCACGCACGATAGTGGCCCCATAAGATTACACAAAGATTTTTGCTATACCTTCTCTATGTTCATTCAGATACACAAACATTTACCATTGTGTTACAACTGCCTGCAATATTCAGTACAGTCACATGCTGTACAGGTTTGCAGCCTAGAAGCAACAGGCCATACTGTACAGCCTAGGTGTGTAGTCAGCTACACCATCTAGGTTTGTGTAAGTACACACTCTGATATTCACATGACAAGGAAATCACCTAATGATGAATTTGTTATTAATGGAATGTATCACCATCATTAAGCAAGGCATGACTGTAGCTTTTTCTGCAGGAATAGAACTTTTTTTTGGTGAGGGGATGACATGGTCAGGCTTTGTGTCCCCACCAAATCTCATCTTGACTTGTAATCCCCATAATCCCCACGTGTCAAGGGAGACCAGGTGGAGATAACTGAATCATGGGGTGGTTTTCCCCAGGCTGTTCTCAACTCGTTCTCACGACATCCGACGGTTTTATAAGGGGCTCTTCCCTACTTTGCTTGACACTTCTTCCTGCTGCCTTGGGAAGAAGGTGCCTTGTTTCCTCTTTGCCTTCCACCATGAATGTAAGTTTCCTGAGTTCTCCCCAGCCATGCTGAACTGTGAGTCAATTAAACCTCTTTATAAATTACCCAGTCTCAGACAGTTCTTTATAGTGGTATGAAAATGGACTGACACAGTAAATTGGTACTGCAGGTGTGAGGAGCTACTATACAGATACCCGAAAATGTGAAAGTGACTTTGGAAATGCATAACAGGCAGAGGTTGGAACAGTATGGAGGGCTCAGAAGAAAACAGGAAGACGTGGGAAAGTTTGGAACTTCCCAGACACTGTTGAATGCTTTTGAACAAAATTCTGATAGTGATATGGACAATGAAGTCCAGGCTAAGGTGGTCTCAGATGGCAATGAGGAACTTATTTGGAACTGGAAAAAAGGTGACTTTTGTTATGCTTTAGCAAAGAGACTGGCAGCATTTTGCCCCGCCCTAGAGATCTATGCAACTTTGAACTTGAGAGAGATGATTTAGGCTATCTGGTGGAAGAAATTTCTAAGTAGCAAAGCATTCAGGAAGTGACTTGGGTGCTCTTAAAAACACTCAGCTTTATACATTCACTAACAGATGGTTTGGATTGGGACTTACCTTTAAAAGGGAAGCAGAACATAAAAGTTTGGAAAATTTGCAACTTGATGATGCAATAGAAAAGCCCATTTTCTGAGGAGAAATTCAAGCCTTGGCTGCAGAAATTTGCAAAAGTAATGAAGAGCCAAGCGTTAATCACCAAGACAATGGGAAAAATGTCTCCAGGGCATGTCAGAGGTCTTCACAACAGCCCCTCTTGCCACAGGCCTGGAGGCCTAGGAAGAAAAAAATGTTTCAGGGGTTGGGCCCAGGGCCTTGCTGCTTTGTGCAGTCTGGGGACATGGTGCCCTGCATCCTAGCCATGGCTAAAAGGTGCCAACATACAGCTCTGGCTGTTGTTTCAGAGAGTGCAAGCCCCAAGCTTTGGTGGCTTACATGTGGTGTTGGGCCTGCGGGTGCACATAAATCAAAAATTGAGGTTAGAGAACCTCCACCTAGATTTCAGAGGATGTATGGAAATGCCAGGATGTCCAGGCAGAAGTTTGCTGCAGGGGCAGAGCCCTCATGGAGAACCTCTGCCAGAGTGGTGAGTAAGGGAATTGTGGGGTCAGATGCCTCCACACAGAGTCCCCACTGGGGCACTACATAATGGAGCTGTGAGAATAGGGCCACCATCCTTTAGCCCCCAGAATGGTAGATACACTGACAGCCTGCACCATGCACCTGGAAAAGCTGCAGACACTCAACACCAGCCTGTGAAAACAGCCGGGAAGAGGACTGTACCCTGCAAAAGCACAGGGGTAGAGTTGCCCAAGGCCTTGGGAGCACCTCTTGTATCAGTGTGACCTGGATGTGAGACGTAGAGTCAAAGGAGATCATTTCAAAGCTTTAAGATTTGACTGCCCCACTGGATTTCGGACTTGCATGGGGCCTGTAGCCCCTTAGTTCCGTCCAATTTCTCCCATTTGGAATGGGAACATTTACCCAATGCCTACACCCACATTGTGTCTGGGAAGTAACTTGTTTTTTATTTTACAGGGTCATAGGTGGAAGGGACTTGCCTTGTCTCAAGTGAGACTTTGGTCTTGGACTTTTTGGTTAATGCTGGAATGAATTAAGACTTTGGGGAACTGTTGGGAAGGCATGATCAGTTTTTAAATGTGAAAGGGACATGAGATTTGGGAGGGGCCTGGGCAGAATGATATGATTAGGCTTTGTGTCCCCATCCAAATCTTATCTTGAATTGCAATCCCCATAATTCCCATACTCCTCATATGTCAACAGAGAAACCAGGTGGAGGTAAATGAATCATGGGGGCAGGTTCCCCCATGTTCTTGTGATAGTGAGTTCTCATGAGATCTAATGGTTTTATAAGAGGCTCTTTCCCCTTCACTCAGCACTTCTCCTTCCTGCTGCCTTGTGAAGAAGGTATCTTGCTTCCCCTTCGCCTTTTGGCATAATTGTAAGTTTCCTGACACCTCCACAGCCGTGCTCAACTGTGAGTCAATTAAACTTCTTTCCTTTACAAAGTACCCAGTCTTGGGCATTTCTTTATAGTGGTATGAAAATGGATTACCACAGGGGAGATAAAAATGTTTGGTGTATACAGAATATAAAGGAGCATACTCATATATTACTTGGTGGAATTATAAAGTAGTACAATATCTTTGAATGGCTTTTGACTCAATATTTTTATTTTTAGGAATTTGTCCTAAGGAAACAATCTGACATGAGATAAAATTTAAGCACAAATGTTCCTTAAAGCAAGAGTGATATAGCAAATTAATAGCAAAATATTTGTCCATATAAGGAAAATGGTTAAATAAAGGATGATACACTGATTCATGTACTGGAGTATAATGTTTCCATTAAGAATTATGCTTCTGAGACTATTTAAGAAAATAGAAGAAATATCTTGATATAATGGCAAGTGAAAAAAAAAAAAAAGGCAGTAAAACTGTAAATGTGGTATAATCCCAATTATATAGAAAAAATAAAGACCCAAAGAAAGTATATTAAAAAGCTAATAGCTCTGGGTAGTGGAATTACAGGTCATTTAAAAACTACCTCTTTGTATTTCCAAATTTCCTACAATTAACTCATGTTATTTATATGACAAGAAAAGAATGTGTTGCACATTAACAACAACAAAAAAAACTTTAAAGACAACATTTCCTTTACACTACTCATTTTTAGGAACTGAAAATTCAGGAGTTCATTCCTTTGCCAGGTTTTCAATAAAGAGGAAGAGAAAGGCCACCAAATAATTTGCTTCTTAAGTTGACATAGTTGTAACAGTAGTTTAAAAACTGAAATACTTTAAAAGTCTTAATTTAAATATTATATGTATTGACTGTTAAAAAATAAAGTCTAACAAAGAGTTAGCTTAAATAAAACCACTTGAATGTCTATCTCTGATATTTTGTGTTTGCCTAAAGACTGTGATGAGAACATGGGTGACATTGATGATAAATGGACCCCCTGAAGTGGAGCTGGCTCACTCATTGGCTGGATGATGAGACCCCTTAGAGCAGAAAGGGCAAGACAGGCCACCAGTCCATGCTGCTGCAGAAACGTAAGAACACCTTCCACTGCATCCCCAATAAAAAACATTTTTAACCCAAAATTAATCGGGAAAACATTTTCACAATAAATTACTCCTTTAAAATATACAGTGGAAATTATGTAAATGAAAAGGACAAGTATTTCTGAGTTGTAATGTTAAAAGTGTTAAACTGGATGTCCACATGCAAAAAAAAAAAAAAATTAACTTCAATCCATAGCTCGCACGACATACAAAAATTCAAAGTAGACCATCAAACCTGATATAAAACCTAAAACTATAAAACTTTCAAGAGTATGTAGAGAAAACTTTTTGTGAGTTGGACAAAGATTTCTTAGATATAACACTAAAAGCATAATCCATAAATGCAAAATGGACAAATTCAAGTTCTAATACTTCTGCTCTTTGAAAGATACCACTGAGAATATAAACACAAACCACAAACTGGAAGAAAGTATTTGCAAAACATGTATCTGATAAAGGACTTCATCCAAAATATATTACAAGCTCTCAAAACTCAGTAAGAATAGTAAGAGGAAACAATCAACTCAAATAAAAACTGGACAAAACATATGGCAAATAAGCACATGAAAAAATGCTCAAAACCATTAGTCATTAAGGAAATGAAATGTAAAACACAGTGAGATTCTAGTGGACATCCATTAGAATGGCTACAATTAAAAAGATGGACCATAGCATTGGTGAGGATATGGAGGAACTGAACTCTCAAACACTACAGCTGCAATCAAAAATTATACAACCACTTTGGAAAAGTTTGGCAGTTTATTAAAAAGTTACACATACACATACATGATCTAGCCATTCTACTCTAAGTATCTGTCCTTGGACGTGAAAGCATCCATGTATACATAGACTTGTACATGCATGTTCATAGTTGCTTTATTTGTAATAGTCAAAAACTGAAAATGACACAGATGTCCATCAACAAGTAAATGAATGAACAAATGGTGGCATCCTGATCCAATAGATTACTGCTCAAGAAAAGGAATGAACTATTGATACATGCCACAACACAGATGAATCACAAAATAATCATGCTGAGTGAAAGCAGTCAAACCAAAACCAAACTAAATCCAAGCACATACTGTATGGCTCCATTTATATAAGCCCATATAATACAAACTAACCTATCACGACAGAAAGCAGATCAGCAGTTCCTAAGGGATGGGGATGGGAAAGAAAGGATTACAAATGTTTGAGGTGGTAGATATATTCCTTTTATCGATTGTGATAGAATCATAGTTATATATACATATCAAAGCTTATCAAGTTGTGTACTTTAAATATGTGCAATTTATGGTATGTTAATCATACCTTAATACAGCTATTAAAAAATTAATGTGTTCAGCTTACGTTAAACTTTTTCATTTTTTTTTTGCTCTGTCGCCCAGGTTGGAATGCACAGGCACAATCTCGGCTCACTGCAGCCTCTACCATCTGGACTCAAGTGATCCTCCCACCTCAACCTCCCAAGTAGCTAAGACCACACCTGGCTAATTTTTGTGTTTTTTTTTTTTTGTAGAGACAGGGTTTCGCCATGCTGCCCAGGCTGGTCTCAAACTCCTGAGCTCAAGCAATTGGCCCATCTTGGCTTCCCAAAGTGTTGTGATGACAGGCGTGAGCCACCATGCCCAGCCTTGTTAAACTTTTTAGGGTACAGAAACTGATGGCTCCAAGTTCCTCTGTTATGTGATTAAAATTCGACATATTCTTGCCCTCACTTAGCCCAGAGAGCCCTGGTGGGGTGTGGGGGTGGGGTCATTGAGCTCAGAGCATCAAGAGGCAGACCTTGAGGATGAAGGTCTAGCTGTGAAGGATGCTGGACCCCACACAACACCCTGCTCATGCTGCCCAGGACAGGGTGAACACAGGTTTTCCTGCCTCTCTGCCTGCTGGTAGTTTTGTATGGTTCCTTCCTATCCATCCCTCCTGGGACTGCCTACCCTGCACTTACCTCTTCTTCCTCATTCTCTGACTGCCCGAACTTCAGCCGGAGACTCTCTTCAAACTCCTCATCTGTCCAGTAGAAGAGGACCTCTGCACTCTCAGTGGCCACCAAGACGCACTTCATCTGCCAGGGAAAGGCAAGGTCAAGGTCAGCCCCTAGCCCCAACATCCATGAGCACAGCCTGAGTAACGAAGAGGACCCCAACCTCAGCGAATATCCAGTGAGCCCTTTCTGCACACCAGACATCACAAAGGCCTTCCGTTTTTGTTGCACCCTCACAACTGGACAAAGTAGGACTCTTTAGGTTCTCCCATTTTAGAGAGCAGGACACAGGCACAGCCTGAAATGACAAAGCTGGAAACCGGACCCAAATCTGTTTGATGCCAAGGCTGGGGCTCTTTCCTCTGTGGTATCTGGTCCCTCTCAGCACAGCATTAGACCCACGACAGGGCCTACCGCAACCAGACTGGGACAGGAAGGGACCCAGGTCTTGGCCTGGACATGGAGTCAAATGCCCAGGGAGGCCATGCTTACAGCAGACAGTTAGTGCCTGGTGTGGATTGGAGGGCGCTGCTGCACCTCCATCTCTGCGCAGTCCAGAGATATCTCTCCCTCAGATAAAAACAGTTCCAGGGCTGGGTATGGTGGCTCACGCCTGTAATCCCAGCACTTTGGGAGGCTGAGGCGGGTGGATCACCTGAAGTCAGGAGTTTGAGACCAGCCTGGCCAACATGGTGAAACCCCGTCTCTACTAAAAATACAAAACTTAGCCAGGCGTGGTGGCAAGTGCCTGTAATCCCAGCAACTCGGGAGGCTGAGGCAGGAGAATTGCTTGAACCCGGGAGGCAGAGGTTGCAGTGAGCCGAGATTGTGCCACTGCACTCCAGCCTGGGGGACAGAGCAAGACTGTCTGAAGAAACAAACAAACAAACAAACAAAAAACAGCTCCGGAAGACGAGCCTCAAAGCTCCTGAATTTACTTCAGCACCACAGAAGTTTCATTCAAATGCTGCTCTCCCTGCTCATGGTGAGAACACAGGCTGCCTAAAGACCCTGTACCTAGCAGGCTGCAGCTTCTAGGGCCACAGTCACCAGTGTCTTCAGCCCTTCCAAATCTCCTTCCCCACCCCCCTGCCACATACACACCACACACTCTGTGCTTGATTGTGTAAGGAATGTCTTAACTGTTCACCCATTGGAAGATCTTTCATATAGCTCCCCACACTGTGTGCTGTGGCCCTCTGGGTGCGGCAAGCGCTTATCTTCTAACTCTTGGGGCAGCCTGACCAGGCTGGTGAGGACAGCGCTCCAGGCTGCCTGCTGCAGCTGAGAGGCCTCAGGCAGTGGTTTCAAATCCTCTTATGTGCCTCAGGGTGTCATGCAGATATAATCATGTGGTATGTGTGCTAAGCCATGACAATGATTAGGAAGCTCTGCTGTAACTCTCACACATGTGGATTTCCAGTTTTTTGGGAGGATCATAGCATCTCCAGGTCTTGTGTTCTGTCATCCCCATGTCCAGCTTAGTGGTCCTTACTGAATTCCTCCCAAACTAACTCGGTGCAACTGGTCCCAAGGTGTTTATGGCGAATGCCAGGAGACAACAGCACAGTGAAGGAGGAATGTAGCCTATTCCCACAGAATTACTCAATGCCAAGGCAGACACTGAGAGTGCAACAGGTGTGAAGAGGAGGTTGCTGGGAGAGGCAGGTGGACCTGAAGAGGCTTCTCTGGGATTCCCAGGTACATGTGACAAAGCTGACCAGAGTGTATGGGTTAGGGAGCAGTGGGCTATGGAATGGAGGCTGTGGTTGTGAGCAGAGAAATGACCGGCTGGCTGGAGATGGGCAGGTCGAGGTCATGAAGGCAGTCATCTAGGTGTGGATGTCGGGTAATGAGTGCTCACCCCTTGGTGGGGGCCGGGAGGAGCTTTAAAGACTCAGCAGGCTGTGATGACCCACCTGGATGTGAGGGGTGAAGGAGAGATGAGGCATCAGGATGGGGGTGGCCTCAGGATGCAGGGCTGGGGAGGGGATGAGCAGGTCTGCAGAGCTCAGGAGCACTCAGTCCACTGCCTACCTCATTCCATCTGCCTCCCAATGCCCCAGAGTGGATGCTGCCTGCCTCCCTGTCCTCCCCAGGTGGGGCAAAATCATCTACCTTGGCAAGGAGCACAGTGGAGCATCCAGACAGTCAGAGGTTCAGAAAGGGCTGCAGCAGACAGACTCAGGGACTGGTTCATGGGAGAGCAGCACGGCATCCCTGGTCCTGCAAATGCGTAAAACAGAGAGAACATGAGGGCAGACAGATGCCCTGGTCCTGACTGCTGCCCGTTGGGAAAGGACAAGCTGGAGAAGGGCTGCGTGGTCCCTGGTCTCTCCAGGCCCTGAGGCAGTCTGCTAAGAACATATCCAGGATCCTGCCCCTCACCTCCCATAATGGAGAATGAGAACCCGGCCAGTACAGCCCTTTGTACAGAGCAGGTGCCCACTTTTGTTCCTTCCTCCTTTGTTCCTATAAAGTGCTCTCACTTCTGTGGGTCACTCAGAGCTCCCCAAGCAGCCCCAGGGAGCTTGCTAGGAGTGACTGACGGGAGACAGCATAGCACACCCCAGGCGGCGAGGATGCAATCCCAGTGAAGGGAGTGGGGATCCTGGGATGATGCAATGAGTGGAAGGAAACAAACAGGAAAGGCATCTGGGACCAGGTTCTAGTTTTGGCTTTGCCAAGTCGCATAAACCTCTTTGAGCCTCAAACTTCCAAGGAGAAATAGAGCAACATCCCCTACTCTACCTCCCTACAGGGTTAGATCACGGGAGTGACCAGGCAAGCTGGAAAGTAACCTTAGCAAACTGCTTTCTTATATAGGTGTGGGGATCATTATTCCTATTTCCCAGCTTCCCTTCTTCAAATAACAGGATTAACGAATCTGGTTCCAGAATCTTTCATATTTGGAGAGAAGGCAGGAACAACAGAAAACTTAATTAGGAAGTCAAGTACTGTGAGCGAGTAAGAGGCAAGTGACTACCCGCCACAGAGACTGCTGTTAGGAGTTCGGCCTTTAGCAACCTAACCCTGAGACGGCCTCCATCACCCACATGATTGGCCGGAATGCCACATTCCCGAAACAGGGGGATGCTTCCCAAAGGCTGCTGGGAAGAGAACCTCGCCGGTGAAACGTTGTGACTTCGGCTTCACCTCGCTATGTTGCCCTAGAAAGGGAACTCGGAGGGGACTCACTGGCGAAGGGTGCTCCAGATGGCGGGGGGAGGGCCAAGCTGGGGCGACCCCCAGAGCACACTTTCACCATCTGGACTCCAGCAAACCTCCCTGTGGCCCTTGGTCCCGCCTTCAGCAGCTCCTTCTCGGGTCCCACACCTTCGGAGCCCGGCCCTGTCCCTGAGTCTCTGCAGGGAGCGAGTCAGCGGCTCCCGTTTGCCTAGCACGCCAGTTTCTGTCCAGTTTCACCCCCAAATCCCCACCTCTCCCCACCCCCGAACCTCACGGCCACCCTGGGAAGGAGGCCTGACTTGTGACATCCGCCCCTCTTCACGGCTGAGGAACTTTGGCTCCGAGCGAGGAAGCGACCGGCCCATGACCACACGCCCGGAGTGGGTGAGGCTAGGGGTGGGCCCGCTCCGGGACCCCTAGAGCCCCTCCCCTACTTCCGGGAGGGTTGCGAGGGGCTCCGGAGGAAGAATCGCCTCCCCGGGAGGGGACAACCCGGAGACTCACGTACCGCATCGCGGCGCGCACAGCGCCCAGCCTGCAGGAGCCCGGGCGCGCTTCCGGGTAGGACCGCGTGATCCCGCACGTGACCGCCCCGCCCCGGGAGGGGCCGGAGCCGCCGTCGCTTTCCGCAGGTTCGAGCCCCGCCCCTGCCAGGCCTTGCCCATGCCCAGTTTTACAGAAGAGGAAACGGAAGCTCAGAGAGAAGAAATAACTTGCTGAGGGGCCGAACCAGGCTCAGAACCCAGGTTTCCTGGCTCCTCAGCTGATTCCTTCCCTCCTCCCCATTCCCGGAACCCCAGGCTTTGCTTAATGAACTGAAGTTCTGGGGCTAGAGCTGTCCTTTTGTGACTGCTCTTCCTGACCTTTGGGGAGGTGACACAGCGCATAGAAGGGCTCAGTTGCCCCCAGAGTGCCAACGCTGGAATTTCTTTATAGAAGTTTTCAATCTATTTTGGGAGCGGAGTGCACATTAGGAGTTTTGTGTTGAACCTATGTTTGCAATATTAATTTTAAAAAATGGTATGTGTACTGGGGGTGGCTGGAAGTGGAGGGGGCACTCTGTTAATAATGGAAGGGGCTAAATTCCCGAACAATCCACCCCTCAGTGCCTGGGTGCCACCTAGGAGCTCCAAGCCCAGCCCAGCAGGGTATGGGTTGTAGGAACTGGCTGGGGATATAGTAGATTGAGCATCCCTTGGGGGAAAGGCAGAGGCTAAGAATCAATACCTCCACCACCTGCAGATCAAAGAGAGCATCACTCCCCACAACCCACTACCCACCCCTTCCAGCCCACCTTAGGGCAAATTCTTCCAACTCCCCATCCACAGCACATAGCCCTGCCGCAGGCATCTCTCTCCCCAGCCCACCATTGAGATCGTTCACTCAATATGCTTTCAGTGGTTGAATGAATTCCATCAAATGAATATGCTATTATTTACTTATTCATTCCCCTACTGGTAGTTTCCATTTCCCAACAGCAATGTATGAGGATTCTGATTTCTCCACATCCTCATCAAAGCTTGTTATTGTTAATTTTTTTTTAAAGTATAGTAACTCAGTGTGGAGTAGTATCTTGTGATTTTCATTTGCACCTCCCTGACGTTCAGCATCTTTTCATGTGCTTTTTGCCCATTTGTGTACCTTCTTTGGAGAAATGTCTATTCAAATCCCTGATGCATTTTTAAATTGTCTTTATTATTGAGTTGTAAAAGTTCTTTATATGCTCTGGATACAAGCCCCTTATCAGATACATGATTTGCAAAAAAATTTTTTTCCCCCATTATATGGCCTGTCTTTTCACTTTCTTAGTGGTATCATTTGTAGCACCAAAGTTTTAAATTTTTATGTAATCCAGTATAATCTATTTTTTAGTTATGTGCAGGCTTTTTGTGTCAATATGTTTCTTTTTTTTCAAATTTGTTTGTGGTAAAATACATATAATGTAAAATTGATCATTAAGCATTTTAAGTGTACTGTTCAGTGGTATTAACTGCATTCCTAATGCTGTGCAGCCATCACCGCCATCCATCTCCACAGCTCTTTTCATCTTTTGAAACTGAAACTATATCCAGTAAGCAATAATTCTGGCCAGGCGCGGTGGCTCACGCCTGTAATCCCAACACTTCGGGAGGCTGAGGCGGGTGGATCATGAAGTCAGGAGTTCGAGACCAGCCTGGCCAACATGGTGAAACCCAATCTCTACTAAAAATACAAAATTAGCGGGGTGTGGTGGCACACGGCTGTAGTCCCAGCAACTCAGGAGGCTGAGGCAGGAGAATCGCTTGTACCTGGGAGGCAGAGGTTGCAGTGAGCCAAGATCGTGCCACTGCACTCCAGCCTGGGCAATGGAGCAAGGCTCCCATCTCAAAAACAACAACAACAACAACAACAACTCTTCATTCCTCTTCATAGCAACCACAATGCTACCTTCTGTCTCTATGAATTTGACTACTCTAAGTACCTCATATAAGTAGAATCATACAGTATTTGTCTTTTTATGACTGGCTTATTTTACTTAGCATAATATTCTCAAGGTGCATTCATGTTGTAGCATATGTGAGAATTCTTTCCTTTTTTCTTTATTTTTAAGCCTGAATAATATTCTATTGCCTGTATATACTATATTTTGTTTATCCATTTATCCGTTGATGGACAATTGGGTTACTTCCACTGTGTATAAGGTCGTTATGAACATGAGTGTACAAATATCTCTTTGAGACTCTGCTTTCAATTCTTTTGGGCATATACCCAGAAGTGAAACTGCTAGATCATATGGTAATTCTATTTTTAATTTTTTAAGGAACTACCATACTGTTTTCCACAGCCGCTGCATCATTTTACATTCCCACCCACAGTGTACAAGGGTTCCAGTTTATCCACATCTTTGTCAACACTTGCCATTTTCTATTTTCTTTAAAATTTTTATAGTAGCCATCCTAATGGGTGTGAGGTAGTTCAACATAAGTTTATATTTCTCTTAGGTAAATATCTAGGCATGGGATTGCTGGGCTGTATGGTAAGTCTATGTTTAAATTTCTATTAAACTGCTGAACCATTTTCCAAAGTGGATGTACCATTTTACATTCCTCCTAGCAACACTGACAGTTGTAATTGCTCTGTAGTCTTGTTAGCACTTGATACTGTCCTAGTAGGTATGTGGTAGTATGTCAAGTGTTCAAATCTTTTGCCTATTTAAAAATTGGATTGTTTGTCTTATTATTTATTTGATTTATGTGTTTGGATTCAAGCCCTTTATTAGATCTCTTTTCCCCAGTCTGTGGCTTTGTCTTTTCCTTTTCTTTACAGCGATTTTTGAAGAGCAGAAATCTTTGTGCATTTTGTGTCCTATGTAGTCTCTGCTTAGCCAGGTTCAGAGATTTTCTCCTGTTTTTTTTTTTTTTTTGCAGAAATTTAATAGTTGTAGATTCTGTCTTTAGGTTCACAATCCATTTTGTGTTAATTTTTGTGTATGATGTGAGAGAAGGTTGAGGTTTTAGTTTTTTGTTTTGCATATAGATGTCCAATGTTTCTAGCACCATTTGTTGAAAAAAACACATTTTCTCAGCTGCGCACGGTGGTTCATGCCTGTAATCCCAGCACTTTGGGAGGCCGAGGAAGGCAGATCATCTGAGGTCAGGAGTTCGAGACTAGCCTGGCCAACATGGTGAAACCCCGTTTCTAGTAAAAATATACACACACACACACACCACACACACACACACACACACACACACAAATTAGCCGGGCTTGGTGGCATGCACCTGTAATCCCAGCTACTCGGGAGGCTGAGACAGGAGAATCGTTTGAACCTGGGAGGCAGAGGTTGCAGTGAGCTGAGATCATGCACTCCAGCTTGGGCAACAAGAGTGAAACTCTGTCTCAAATAAATAAATAAATAAATAAATAAATCTTTTCTCCATTGAATTAATTACCATGGCACAGTTGTCTCAAATCAATTGACCATCTGTGTGTGAATCTATTTTTGGAGTCTATGTTGTTCAATAAATTTAAAAGGATTTTATTGATTTTCTTAGAGGCAGTTTTTGGTTTAATCAATTTTTATTGATTCTCTGTTTTTTAATTCATCAATTTCTGTTCTGATAGTTACTATTTCCTATCTTCTGTTTACTTTGGGTTTATTTTTTCTTCTTCTTTTTAATAGTTTGTTAGGGTAGAAACAAAGGCCATTGATTTGAGAGCTTTTGTCTTTTTTTTTTGAGACAGAGTCTCGCTGTGTCACCCAGGCTGGAGTGCAGTGGCGCGATCTCGGCTCACTGCAAGCTCCGCCTCCCGGGTTTACGCCATTCTCCTGCCTCAGCCTCCAGAGTAGCTGGGACTACAGGCGCCCGCCATCTCGCCCGGCTAATTTTTTGTATTTTTTTAGTAGAGACGGGGTTTCACCGTGTTAGCCAGGATGGTCTCGATCTCCTGACCTCGTGATCCACCCGTCTCGGCCTCCCAAAGTGCTGGGATTACAGGCTTGAGCCACCGCGCCCGGCCGAGAGCTTTTGTCTTTTCTAATGGAGTTTAGTGCTGTTGATCTTCCCCAAGGTACTGCTTTATCAGCATCCCACAACTTTTTATCTGCTGTGTTTTCATTTTCAATTACTTAAAAATGCTAATTTTTCTTTTGATTTATTTAGAGTATAGTTCAGAGGTCAGCCAGATATTTGAGTGTACTTTGTACCAGGTTTTTAAGTTTCTCCCACCTGTTCCCCTTCCCTCTCCATTCAATTTTCAGCTGCTCTGGTAGTCTTGAACACCAGTGTCGCTCCACGGCCTAATATAATAGCTGCTTGCTGATGGACCTTGCTTTCTGTTGTGAACTAGGGGAATTCCTTCGGGAGAAAAGCCAAATAAATGCGGATATCACCCAGTGTGATTTTCTTCATTGAAGAGCTATATCTCCTGCAGTTTCTGCCTGCTCTTAGCTGTTTTGCATTGCCTTCAAAGAATTGTTTTTTGAAATTTTGTCTAAGGTTCGTAATTGTTATTGGCAAAGGGTCAGTCTGATACAACTTTAACATTATCAGAAATTGGAAGTTTTTCTGCACATTTATATATGTAGTATTTTCCATTTAGTTTAAAATATTTTCTACTTTTTATTGTGATTTCTGATTTTTTCCTCATGGAATATTTAGAAGTGTATTTCTTAATTTTCAAGCACAGGGAGATTTTCTAGTTTCATATCTATCTATCATCTATCTATCTATCTATCTATAATTTCCACTTATATTCCACTGCTGTCAGAAATACATTGTATGTTATTATTCTTTGAAGTTTTTTGAAACTTTATGTCACAGTATATAATCAAGTTTTATAAATGTTTTGATGTGTTGTTGAAAAAGGACTTTATTCATTTGTTGTCGTAATGTTCTCTGTATATCATTTAGATAAAATATGCTAATTGTATTGTTTAACTCTTTTCTATTTTTCTGATTTTTGCCTTTTCTCTCATTTTCTGAAATAAGAGTTAAACATCTATTATAATTGCAAATTTGTCTATTTCTCCTTTTATTTCTGTGAGATTTTTTGCTTCACATATAGAAGATGTCATTAGGTACCTGCAGATTTATAATTATATATCTTACTGTTAAATCAAAACTTTCATCTTTATGAAATGTCCCTATCACTAGCAATGCTTTTTGGTTTTTTTTTTTTTTTTTGAGATAGAGTCTGGCTGTCACCCAGGCTGGAGTGCAGTGGCCGGATCTCAGCTCACTGCAAGCTCCGCCTCCCAGGTTCACGCCATTCTCCTGCCTCAGCCTCCTGAGTAGCTGGGACTACAGGCACCCGCCACCATGCCCGGCTAGTTTTTTGTATTTTTTAGTAGAGACGGGGTTTCACCATGTTAGCCAGGATGGTCTCGATCTCCTGACCTCGTGATCCGCCCGTCTTGGCCTCCCAAAGTGCTGGGATTACAGGCTTGAGCCACCGCGCCCGGCCACTTTTTGGTTTAACAAAAACATTTATTGTCTCGTATAAACATAAGGACATCACCTTTTGTTGCATGGCATATCTTTTTCTTACTCCTTTTAATTTCTTATATTTTAGATATTTCTTTTGAAATAGCTTCTAGTTGGACTTTCTTTTATCTGACAACCTTTGTCTTTTAATTGGAGCATTTATTCCATTTACATTTAGTGCCATTACAGATAAATTTGGTTTTAAATCTATTATGTTGCTAGTTGCTTTCTATTTGTCCCAAGTGTTCTTCATTAACTTTGTCTTCTTTCTTGCTTTCTGTTAGATGAAGCATTTTTGTGATGATTCCACTGCCTCTCCATTCACTTAGAAAAATATTCTTTTAAATATTATTTCAGTGGTTACCATAGAGACTAAAACATGTATCCTTGACTTATCAAAGTTTAATGTAAATTAGTAGTTTTACCTCTTTCTTGAAAATGTCAGGATGTTAGTATATCTTTCATTTACCAGCTTTCAATATGTATGGTATTATTGTAATGCATTTTTAATTACTTACATATTTTAAATTGCATGAGACATTGTTATTATTAGATTATATTTATTTAGAGTTTCCCACATAATTACCCTTTACGTTGCTTTTCATTCTTTCCTGCATCTCTCATTGCATTATTTTGGTTGTTCATTCTTTCTCTCCCTGTCTTTCTCTTCATCTTTCCTTTCACTGTCTCCTCCAATTTTCTCACCCTCCCACCACCCACTCACACCTAGACATAGTTGAGTTCTAAGACATTAGGTGCACACATGGTGAAATTCTACTATAATACATTTCAGTTGCTGCTGCAGAAACCCCATGTACTTGTCTTAAAGTTCAGTTTAACTAATTTCTCCAATGTGAGGTCAATCTTTTCCTTTTAAAAACCTAACAAGGTTTTTAAAGCCTTGGGGCATTATTAGTCTACATTAGATATGCACTAAATCACGACTTGGAAGAAATTGGGGTGGCAAGAGTCAAGTAATTAACTCAAAAAAAGTAATTAACTCAAAAAAAAAAAATCAGGATGCTATCCCTGAGAGTGAGAGGATCTTCAAAACGTGTTATCTGTGTTGAATTTCATGTGCATGCATTCTAGAAGGCATATTGCATTTATGTAGAAATAGCAACAATTTAAAGCTAACTTTGAAACTTCTCAAAAGGATGTATCTAATATATAAGCTAACATGAGGAGGAGATAGAAAAACAACAGCAGCTGGACCAGAGACCATCTGACATGACATTGGACAACAGGGAGTTTCAGGTAAACTTAGAGTTCACTTAAATCCAAAGTCCTCATTTTATAGATGAGAACACTGAGGTCCAGAGAGGCTGACTGAGTTGTCTTCTGAGGTGGATAAAATCAGTGGAGTAGCCTGTTCTGATCTCTAGGTGTGATTGTTCATTGGGTCTAGAGTTGGCCTCTATATTCTCTAGTTATCTTTTAACCCACTTTGCTATTTGAGGTTTCAAATTATATTTTTGATGTTTCCGGTAGAGGGTGCAGCATCTTCTACTATGTGCATCTACATTGCATGCCTGTGGAGCAACACAGAGATTGTTTTCTGATAAAAATCAGCCACGTACTACTAGGAGAGGCAGGACTTTAGAAGTGGAGGAGATGCAGAAGGAAGGTTAGGTTACTATGGAGTGTGCAAAAGAAGTCCTGTGGATTTAGATAACACCACACACAAACGGTATGTAATACTCACTTGATGGCAAATCAGCTAGAGGGATCTAACAGCATTGACCCATTCTCTGGTCTTCTAGCATCCATCATAGTTTTGTGCTCCTTTTCCATGAAATACGGTTGTTATTGGAAAGTAGCTGCCCAGATAAGGACTGCATTTCCTCTAGCCTCGAGATGAGACCAAATGACTGCTGGCCAATGGAAATGAGTAGAAAGGACTGACTCCAGTTCCAAGTTAGGCCTCCAACTGCTCTGGGCATGTTGATGGAACAGGACCACCACCTCCACCCCATTACCACCAATTCAACTTTACATGAATTATAAGTGAGAAATAAACTTGGACTGTGTTAAGCCATTGAATTTCTGGGGTTTAACTGTTATTATAGTTAACAATGCCTTTAATACAGTCAATGACATCTAACTGGAATTATGAAATTCAATTTCTACTTAGAGTAATTGAAGCAAAGGTTGTGGGGGAGGGGAGGAGGGCAGCACACCATGAAATCAGAGATCCCCAGTATGAGTTACTTCGTCAATCAGTCTTAAGGTCAGGGTGTAGCGTGGGCAGCAGTTGCCTCCCTCTCCCCACAGAACACCCTGAGAATAGGAAGTTAGAGTAGTCACATCTTGTTACTTACAAAACATTACCTCAAAATGTAAACCACCCCCTGGACCCAAACTCTCTACAATCACGAGGTTTCATAAACTATACTCGAATCTGCTTTCTGGAAGAAAATATTAACCTGTTAAAATTTCCTGCAGAGAGAGGCAACTTTTTCTGGGAGGTATTCCTGAACTCATTTTGCCAACTTCCAGATGAACAAAACTAAAGTTTCTTTTTGCTTCTTCCAAACGTATAAATTATCACATAACATTTACAACTTGAAAAAGAATCCTAGAATATTTTCATGAATAATAATTAGAAGAGTAATGTTCACATAGGAAGGACGCCTTTTCTCTGCTGTGTGCATAGGACCCTGGGACCCTGGGATTTACTTATGAGCCAGTCACATGGAACTTGGTCAACTCCTCCAAAATGCTCCCAGCGCTCACAGGCGCTGCCTTGGTGTTTGGAAGGAGGCGATGCCAAAGCAGTTGGTTTGCTGGATTTTGACTTTCTTGTTTTAAAGTGGTATTTGCAAATACTACCCCGAGGGCAATGGTTAATGGATTTCACCTTTGGGTCATGGAGGCCAGGAAGCAGCACTTACAGCCTCAGCGGGGGGAGGTGGGGGCGGTGCGGGGTGCTGACTGGCTCTGCCACTCACCTCTTAGGCCTTAGGAATACCAAAGATTCTCACCTATGATTGGTGGTGATGGTGGGAGTGGTCCTTAAAACTGCTGTATAGAAAATCATAGTGGGGGGCCGGGTGCGGTGGCTCAAGCCTGTAATCCCAGCACTTTGGGAGGCCGAGACGGGCGGATCACAAGGTCAGGAGATCGAGACCATCCTGGCTAACACGGTGAAACCCCATCTCTACTAAAAATACAAAAACTAGCCGGGCGAGGTGGCGGGCGCCTGTAGTCCCAGCTACTTGGGAGGCTGAGGCAGGAGAATGGCGTAAACCCGGGAGGCGGAGCTTGCAGTGAGCTGAGATCCGGCCACTGCACTCCAGCCTGGGCGACAGAGCAAGACTCCGTCTCAAAAAAAAAAAAAAAAAAAAAAAAAGAAAATCATAGTGGAACAGACCAGAAGGACCACTGATGGGGCAAGGTGAACCTGGACTCAAAGTTCTACAGCAAAGGCTGTCCACAACACTACTTACTACTCAGAAGAGCTTCTAGTTGGCATCCTCAAACCAGAGAGCAGTTGTACTGGGGGTAAGGCACTGCTAGGGTTCTCTGCAGGACACACATGCGATGTTAAGGAATCTAGCTGTGGGCAACATGGAGATGAGAAATAGTTGGCTACAATCAGTCAGGTGAGAGGTAGCACAGTGTAAGGACAGCAGGCTTTGAAATTTAACAGACCTGGGTTCAACTCCTAGTTTTGCCACACTGTTTTTCTGGGTGGTCTTGGACAAGTTCTTTCTCTAATCCTTCCCATCTACAATTGGGTCTGAACACTCACCATACTACCCAGGACTGCTGTAAGCATTCAATGAAATAGCATGTCTGATAAGAAGAAGGCACTCGATCAAGGAAGGGCAGCCACAGAAGCCTTCGTGCCATGGTTAGTGGAACTCAGAGGGAAGGGTTCTGTATGTCCCAGTTGTTTGGGCCTTATAATAATAATAAAATTCATTTTAGCACTATCTCTCTTTGGAGTACTTCTTATCTTCTTTTCAATTCTGGTATATCCTAAGAAAAGATTACAAACAATTCTAAAATGGAAACTTCACTCTACTTCAATACAGCAGATTTCCCTGGGCTCCTGGTTGGGCACAGAGTGGCTGGAAGAGGGCAATCTGTGGACGTGGAGAGTAAGTAAGTGGAAAAGAGCACTCAGCAGGAGCCAGGCTGGGGCAGTTGTGCTGATGCTGGAGTGAGGAGAAGTGGAGGAAGCTGTGCTAGGTAAGCGTTTATGCCCTTTCTTCCCTTGCCTTTTCTAAGCCATAGTGCTATTAATTTTGGTTGCTCTACTGACATTTCAAAATGTTAGTCTTCCCTTCTCCTAGTGTTTTTATCGTCAGAGGGATCCACCTGGTTCACCTTTGCTTCTGCAGAGGCTCAACACTGCCCTTGTGTTTTCAAACATAAAGCTACCCTCAATGGATTTCCAAGGTGAATCCTGCAGCTGCATCCGTCCCAGACACTGGGGCCTTGAGTGCCTGTGGAGAACACCTGCAGATGCTGGGCCTCGCCATGACCACCGGAGGCTAAGGGGTTAGCACACCGAGTCCTCACTGCCAGGAGGCCACAGAAACTCCCAGTGCTGACAGCAGGTGGGAGCCTCTCAGGCGGTATCCACCAGCAGCCTCTGCCCTGCTGGAGAGTGCAAGGCTTTGAGCCCACCTGCCTAGGGACTGCCCACCTGCTGGGGAAGGGTGGGGCTGCAGAGGGCCACTGGGCTTTTGGGAATTGAGGTTCTGGGAGCCCCAGACCTTAGTCTCACTGTAGCCCAGTTCTGGTATTTTCAAACTTTTCTCCAGCAGAGATAATGCTAATATCCCACAGTTGCAGCATTGTTCAGGGCACTAGAAGAATTGGGGCTTTCTCTCCAAATAACAATGAGTATTTCTTCTGAGCCTTTGTGATAAGAAATGAGAAAGAAAATCATTCCTAGAGGCAGATGCAGAAAACCGTCTCAACAAAAGGCAGAAACGTTTCATTATGCATTATTACTCTTTCAGATGAGCATTTCTGCCAGCCCATTCTAGGTTTAAAATAAAGTGGCTTTTAAGTCTTAGATTATTATGGCCACATCTTGTTTTAGAAGGAAACATCTGATCTGGGGCAGCTGCCGGATGAGCTCTTCTGTGCTTTTGTCCATGCTCCCAGCTGGCAACCTGGTCCCTTGAAGTGCATTGTGATGCTGAGTTTTGCCACAGGCTGTCTTTTGTGGGTGGGTGTGATATGGGAATCCCTGTGAGGAGCAACCCCCACCTCGCCGAGAGAAAAAGCCCAGGTGTTTCTACGGAATGTGATTTTACAGTGAGTTTTTCTGGTATCCTTTGAACAATGCACATATTTCTTCTGTGAAAGAGTTGCAAAGTTAGAATTGCAGGACTCCAGAGATAAATTTCAGTAGTCCCTTCTTCCTTTTATTAACTAAAAAATAAACAAAACTTAAACCTCATGGGAGCAGCATTTAATACACAGAGAAAGATAAAAGAAGCAGGAATTACCCATATTCTGCAAGGTTTAGTAAAAAAAAAAAATCAACACTTATTTACAGAAAGTGTTTGAGTGGAGTTCTGGCTGTTCTGAATGAGCAGAACCTACACAGATGTGAAGGAGGTGTCTGGACCTGCGGAGCCACTGAGCCTTGTGGTTGAGTGGGCAGGCTCTGGATTATTTCACACTCAGCAACCCATTCCCCTGGGTGCCCCTGGGCAAGCCATGGATCCTCTCCATGGCTCGTAGGAAAAATGGGGATAACAATAGCAGCCCCTTTATGATGGGGTTACTATGGACGCAAAGCAAACCAAAGGTCCCCAAGGCCGCCAGGTCCTTAGGGACCTTTGGTTACTCTTGTTATATCAGGGGGCCCTGCAGTTGCACCTGTACCAGTATGTAGAAGAGATGTTGATATCTGCACAGATTGTTAACAGTTGAGGGGAACAACCTTTTAGTCTCATTTCTATTTTCCTCTTTCCCTCACTTTGGCTTGTCAATCTGTTTCTTCTTTCTCCTATTTTCTATCCCATGCCCTGGCCCCCATCTCAGCACTTCACTTTCCTGCCCTCTCAGAGCTGAAGCCTCAGTGGGAGGCGCCTGGTCCCAGAGAAAGGGGCCCCTTCTGGGCAGCCTTGCAGGGCAGTCTCAGGGTCTGCCCCTGTCTCTCCAGTTGCTTCCGTGCTGAGCACAGCCACTGACCTGGTGCAGCCTGGTCCTTGGGCTCTCCCTTTCTTGCTCGCTGTAGTACATCTCCTGTATGCTGTTCTTCCTGTGCTTAATGATCAGCATGTCCCCTCGCTTCCTGGAATTAGACAGTCAGCTTCCCTCTCCCAAATCCCCAGTTCTCCAAGCTCAGAATTCTCTCCCTCCTTTTTGGTCTAATTTCCCTTTCATCTCTCACTTTGCAGACTTGGCCCAAATCCTTAACTACGTGTGCATCTTAGGCAGCCTCCCTAGCCTCTGCCCTCAGCAACCCTGCCTTGCCCCCACCCCATTCCTGTCCTTTCAAAAACAGCAGAAATTCTATCACCGTCTCACTTGGAACAGTGTCAAATCTCTCCTCCTTCTAACAAAAGCATCATTCCTGTCATTTATCCTGAGAAAGAAAAGCACATCTATTGGGGCCCGTGCCGGGGGTGGTGGAGAATGAACAGACACAAGAGACAAAGGCAAACAGAGAACATGGCGGCCGCGCCTAGAGCCTCCGCCTCACTTTATTTATACTCCATGAATCCCACGTCAGCAAAAATAACACAATGCAAAACAAACTTTCTGCACCCAGATATAACCTTCTGCTTAGTTCCTTGTTTCTAAGTTCTTTCTTATTTTGTCTGCCTTCTTGGCGCCTACTAGAGTTCATTAAAAGTTCAACTAGAGATACTGTCCTTGACTACTGGAGTTCATTGAAAGTGCAACTAGCTAGAGATACTGTCCTTGAGCCTTATCTATTCTTAGCATATTATTTTCAATGGCCCCTGCACACATCCACAGAAAAGAAAGTCATTTCAGCTGTAGCTCTTTGGCAAAGACCCTCATGCCCCTTGAATCATATAGAAGGTCCTCATCCCCCACTTCACACCGGCCCAACTCAGAAGCCTCCTACCTACCATTCCATAGTTTTGACCAGATCTTCATCCTCTAGATTCCCCCATTCTCTCCCAAAATAGCTAACAAAGTTTTGTTCTAGCTCAAATAGGCTACCTGGGAAGAGGCAAAAAGGTTAGATTCAGTTGTGTCTTCCAGTGATGACCTTTGATTCACACCTTTTTCTTCTTTTTTTAAAATAATGATTTGAGTTAATCAAACAATTAAGGGCTTACCCTATAGAGCCCCTAATATTCTCTTAATTTTGGGGAGGTCTAATGTGCTTTGTCCAGTTGGGGTGTGTGTGTGTGTGTGTGTGTGCGTCTGTGTACCTGATGTTTCAGTATGCTTTCTCTTTGTGCTCAAACTCTCTCCCTCATAGCAATATGAAGAATGAGGATTGCTTTTTGTTGTGCCTAGTAAGCTGCTCTCCACTTAATGAATATTGTTACTTGACTCCCATTGCAACTCTGGGGGAATCTGGATTCACAGAGCAATAGAACCTTCTTACCAAATCTGGGGTGTGATTGTAATTTTACTTTTGAAGCACCCGCTTCCCAGAGGAATTGCCAGTGATGAATGCCACTGTCAGGAACCCAGATGCGCACGCTCATACATCAGCCGAGAAATCACATAAACAGCCCTCCCGGCAGGCCAGGGCTGACGCACCCATTGCTCCCCTATGGAAAGAGATGTGTCAAAAAACTCAGGGCAGCAGCAAGAAAGAGGCAGAGAAGAAGGAGTTGGGAGAGGATGGGTTTCTGCTAGTCCACCCAGTTTTTTTCCTTCGTCATCGTCCTCTGAGGGCAGCAGCAGCAGCAGGCTAAGGTTTGGGTTTGTGGTTCAAATGCTGTGTGACAGGATCATGGGGAGTTGTCTGGAAACATTTCTCCTGGGAGTGTGCTGTCAGCTCGTTTTCATAGTGCACATGAAGGGAAACATTCTGCTCTATACACATCCCTTTATCCTTATATAGGTACAGGTTATGTCTACATTTTCCTTTGGGATGAATGTGGCCTACCTAGGCTAAGATCACGCTATGACATTTAGTCTCTTTGAAGAGCAAGTCTGTGTTGATTCCAGCAGGATGGGGCAGCAGGGGCTGGTTGCTAAGATGTCTGAAAACAGAGGATACTACTGGAGTGGAGGAATGGAAGCAGCCCAGCGGGCCCACTGGTAGCCGTGAGTGTTAGGATAGCTTATCGGTAGCGGCAGGCCAAAGCATTGACATTCTTGACCACATAAAAGCCCATGGTGACTGGAGGGATGACCAATGTCCGGCCGGCCCGAAGGGGGCGGGGCTTCAATTCTGGGAGGGTCCCGTCGTCCACCATCACTAAGGGCTGGCCATTCAGTTGCACTGACCTACAGTGAGGAAAAAACAGTATGGAACTCATTATTGCATTATAAGGGAGCCATTGCAACAAAGCCTAGCCCCAGATGGCCTGGCAGTGTCTGGTACACACACACAGCTAACACTTATTGGCACTGGCTATGCCCTAGATTCTGACCTAGGTGCTTTACTTTACTAACTCATTCAAACATCCCAACACTCCCCCCCCCACTCCCCCGAGGTAAGGAACTATTAATATCATTATCCCCATTTCATCTAGAGTGGCTAGGTGACTTGCCCCAAGTCACACAGCTTGAAGGTCCAGGGTTTGAGCCCAGGTAGTCTACTTCCGGAGACACATTTAGAGAAGTGAGAAGTCTGTGACGCAGAAACTGGAATGTTTCATTCCTATTTTTTTAAAATCACAATATCGGCTCAGTTTGACTTTTCCACCTAAAGAGTTTTTACCTGTGGAATGATACATGGGCTTAAGATGACGTCAGAAATCTATATAATTCATATCTCATTAATTTACTTGACAGATCAGATAACCTTGCTTGTCTAGGGTTATACGGAAGGGAGACAGAGACATAGGTAACAACTCTACTTTTTCTAATTTAAGAATGAGTTTTGGCTGGGCGTAGTGGCTCATGCCTGTAATCCCAGCACTTTGGGAGGCCGAAGAGGGAGGATCGCTTGAGTCCAGGAGTTTGAGACCAGCCTAAGCAACATAGCGAGACCCCATTTCTACAAACAATATAAAAGCAAAATTAGCCTGGCAGGGTGGCTACTTAGGAATTTGAAGTGGGAGGATCACCTGAACCTGGGAGGTTGAGGCTGCAGTGAGCCAAGATTGCACCACTGTACTCCATTCTGGGTGACAGAGAAACTCTGTCTCAAAAAAAAAAAAAAAAAAAGAAAGCGTTTTCATATTAATATTAACAGATGTTTCCATTTAGCAAAACAGCAAAGTAGGTGATAAAGTAGGCACTTGTGATCACAATTCGCCTATCTTGCTTTTATTCTTTCTGTATAGCCAGCCACCTTCACCCTGAAAAGGTGGACCACATACATAGCAAACTGAGAAAAGAGAAACCGCTCATCTTATGCTGGATGAGAGGGAAATGCCACCTATCCTTGACATCTGGTACCAGAATCCTGATAATGTTCCAGTTGTTTCTCACAGCCATGCACCCAGGTGGAAGCTTAGTTTTATGGGTCAATAGAAAAGGCCAGAAACAGGCCACCAGCTGGAAATAAGGTTGTGAGTCACCCTCAGAAAATCAACATTGCATAGTGATGACTGTTTCTGGGCTTTGCCCAACCTCCAGTGTGATAACATTGCTGTGATATCATCTGAGCTGTAAAGAGAATAAAATGTTATAAATTGATATAAAGGTCTTTGTTTAGTGTTTCTTTGTGGTATGAGTGATAGACAAGGTTAGAGAGAGATAATCAGACCCATGCCCGATAGAGCAGTGAATTCCCCTAGATAAGTGTGTTGTAAATTGCTCCCAGTGGAGAGGTAGGCAGAGAAGAGATCCAGGCCTGGCCCCAAATGGCTAAGTTTGGGCTAGGTCCAGATCTGACAGGCCAGAGGGAGTAGGCCCCCTTCTCTTGCTAGATGACTGAGTGAATAAGTGTGTAGGAGGCTCCTATATGGAGAGCGAGGCCTGCCTCTGGAAGGCGTGGGGGTGGGAGAATTGAGATCTGAAGGTCAGTGTTGACTGCATGAGATATGCAAGGAGCTTTTGCTTCCAAATATGAGAAGTGACCCTCTCTAGTGAAGACAACCTACTCACTGGAGTGGAAGGCAGGGCGAGGAGAGTGGTTCAGTTAAGTTACAAAAGAAGCCCAGATGGGTCTTCACAGTGTATTTTCATTATTTTGTTTCAGGTGCTGTGAATATCACCCAGACATAAGCACAGTCAAATACAAGTTCAATAATACTGATTAATCTTTCTAAGGCATACTCAAATTTATATCAGGTCTCTGCTCGAAAACCTTCAGTGGTTTCTCCCATACGCAGAATTCGGTGCAAACCTTTCTTCTGAAGAATTAGGTAATGCCCTTTTAGGTTCAGATGATCCCAGAATATTGACATCTTTGGGTTCTGGGGAGTGCAAAACAACGTGTGATAAGCAAACCTTTAACAATCTATACTAATAAGGAGTAGTTATCCTGGGACAGGCCCTATTCTGGTTTCTTTATTGGTTGGTTAAAAAGTTAAGAGTAGAACCAGGAAAGATGGTGAAGATTCTCCACCGAAATCTGTAATTCCAGGAGCCAAGTCGCTAACTAGCTAGATGGCTTTGGCAAATCCCCTAACCTCCCTGCCCTGTTGCTTTTGCATCTGTAAGAATGTTATATAGGCTATAACACCAAAGAAATGAAATAAGAAATATGAGAGTGCTTTGAAAGCATAATGAGCCACATACTTAAGATATGATGTTTTTGTTGTTGTTATTCTTATTCTTTTTATTTATTTATTTTTTTGAGACGGAGTCTCGATCTGTCACCCAGGCTGGAGTGCAGTGGTGCATTCTTGGCTCACTGCAACTTCTGCCTCCCGGGTTCAAGCGATTCTCCTGCCTCGTCCTCCCGAGTAGCTGGGATTACAGGCATGTGCCACCACACCTGGCTAATTTTCGTATTTTTAGTAAAGACCGGGTTTCACCATATTGGCCAGGCTGGTCTCAAACTCCTGACCTCAAGTGATCCACCCGCCTTGGCCTCCCAAAATGCTGGGATTACAGGTGTGAGCCACCAAGTCTGACCTGTTGTTATTCTTTTTAATGTCATTGTGGACAGATGCACTTTTTGGTCTTTATCATACCTGACTGCTCTGTGGTACTGACACTTTTCAAGGCTCCATTCTCAAAACCCTCTCTCTCCTTGGCTCCCATGATATTTCTCTCCGTTTTCCTCCATTTCTGGATGCTGTTTCCTTTTGAGAGGGAGCCGTTCCCCTCTGCCTGCTTCTCAGATGCCAGGGTTCCTAGTGTTTTGTCCCTGGACTCTTCTCTCCCCACACTCTGCACTCCTCCCGGGGTGCTGCTACTCTCACCCATGACTTCGGTTACTATCCACATACTGATGCTCCCCAAGCCTGTGTCTCTACCCTACATTCTATGAACTTGTGTATCTCCACTTGGCTGTACACATGAATTTCAAAGTCACTAGGTCCAAATTCAAAATCTTCTCCTCAAACTCTGTCCTTATCTCTGCTTTTTTTAAAAAAAATCTTTGTGATGATATCGCCATTTATTAAATTACCCTAGCCAGAAAGCTGGGAGTCTCCTGAGACTTCTCCCCCAATTCCCATGTGTAGGGTAGCTACGTCAAAATAATTCACCTTATAATGTTTTTCAAATCTGCTCCTTTTCCTCCATTCACTGCTATGTTTTTAGCTCAGAACTCGCCTCCTAACCTATCTCTGGGCCGCATTGCTGACAGCTATCTGTTGTCACTGCACTGCTTCAAACTTGCCAACACTCCCCTTCCCTTACACTTTATTGTGAACAATGACACCCAGCTCCAGCTACCTCTTCAGTCTCAGATCCCGCCGGGCCCCTCTCCAATGCTCACTGTGGATCGCAGACCTCTGGGAGTGGGTGTTGGTAGGGAGTTGCCAGTTATTGTAAGAATTTCATTAATATATGCATACACAAAGATGAAGATTGAAAAAATTATGTCTTTCACAGAGATGAGGTAAATATTACTCAATGAAAATATAAGTAGTTATTGTTGGGACTGAAATACACAAGTTCATTTAAAAGTATAATAGGCTGGTGTGGTGGCTCATGCCTGTAATCCCAGCACTTTGGGAGGCTGAGGCAGGAGGATCACTTGAGTGCAGGAGTTTGAGATTAGCCTGGGCAACATAGTGAGACCCCATCTCTACAAAAAAATAAACAAAATTAGATGGATGTGGTGGCACATGCCTGTAGTCCCAGCTACTTGGGAGGCTGAGGTGGGAGGATTGCTTGAACCCAGGAGGTTGAGACTGCAGTGAGCTGAGATTGCACCACTGCACACCAGTCTGGGTGACGCAGCGAGACCCTGTCTCCAAAATAACAAAAAGGTGGAATATATTTTTCAGGCCAGGTGCAGTGACTTATGCCTGTAATCCTAGCATTTTGGGAGGCTGAAGTGGGTGGATCACGAGGTCAGGAGTTTGAGACCAGCTGGACCAACATGGTGAAACTGTCTCTACCAAAAATACAAAAATTAACCAGGCGTGGTGGCACACACCTGTAATCCCAGCTACTCAGGAGGCTGAGGCAGAAGAATTGCTTGAATCTGGGATGCAGAGGTTGCAGTGAGCCGAGATTGCACCACTGCACTCCAGCCTGAGCGACAATGTGAGACTCTGTCTCAAAAAAAAAAAAAAAAAAGAAAATATTTTTCAAATGTAAATGGTAGTCAGCAGTTTTGGGATTAAAACGTAAGTTCATTTAAAACTGTTCTTCAATTCCCAATAGATTTTTTGGGAGGAGGGGGGTATCATGTACTTTTTAAGAAATAGATTTTAAAAGGACAATTACTATAATGTGGAAGGCCATGACATTTGTTGACACTTAAAAGGAACCCACATGCTTGAACAGGCCAAGCCCCCGTGCCCTAGTATGACCAAATTAAATGACTTGCAGTTTTGCTTCTGAGTCGTTGTGTCATTGTGTGTGGTGCTCCCTCCAGCTGTCCTCCTCTGCCAGACTAACTGCAATGGATCCTTGCAGAGTCTGTGTAGGTGTTGCCTCCTTTGGAGAACCTTCTCTGACCCCTAGGTTGGGTTTGGAGTCCCACCTCTGGACTCTCTTAGCACTCCAAAGTTACTTCTAACTGTGGCCCTTATTATAGTGAGTTACTTGTTTGATCCCTCTCTGGGCTATGAATCCTCAGTGCCTAAAGAGGTGCTTGGCACAGAGTAGGGGCGAAATATTTTCTGAGCAAGTGAATGGGCTTTTGAGGTTCTTTTGCATTATTTCTGATCTTCCTGGATTAAGTTTCTTCACCTCTAAAGAGGCTCCCTGGAGGTTTGCTGAGTATATTTACAGATTTCATTAATGTGCCAATTACTCTTGCTCTCAGTGGCTTGTGGAGATGTTAGATAAGGTCTGAATTATCACTGATTCTCTCAGTCACTCACTAGATGCCTTATCCCAACCTGACATAAGACTATTGATCATCGTCAGTGTTTTCCATCCTTAAAAAAGATCTATGCGACCATCTCTTAGCTAAATGAGCATAAGGTTTTGTGAATAAGGTTTTGTGAGACTTTGAGTCCTCATATGTCCTCATCCACAAAGTCCCTTCATTATAAAGATGGGCCATGTGCTTTATCATTTCCATTCTATTCTTCCTGCTTATATTTTTCTTTTAATATTTATCTTCTTACCCAGCAAAGTCATATCATGCTAAATATAACAATAATCTTTCATTTATATACATTGAACAGCTTGTAAGCTTGTAAACATAATCACATTAATGACAAAATCATCAATTATGCAGCACTGTTTATGCAAAGGCACTACGCCATGATTTATTTTGACTATCTCATTTAGTCCTTACAACAACTGAGGCAGGTGTTAGCATTCCCGTATTACAGATGAGCAAATCAAAGTTTAGAGGGGTCTAAAACTCACCTAAGCCATACAGCTAATGAGTGGTAGAGCTGAGATTTGCACTGACACCCTTAACCATAGCCCTATCTGGCCTCCCTTGTCACATGTGATTGCTAAAGAGCCCCAGGAGATACACAGGCCAGTATTACTATTATTGTAACTTTACTATGGGGACAAGGTTGGAGAGGTTAAGTGGCCTGGGCAAGGTCATGTGGTTAATAAGTGGCTAAGCTAGGTCTCACATCCTGGCTTCCTGGCCACCTCTTGCTACTCTTTCATGTTGTTTCTCCAGTTCCAGCTGGCGTTCACCAGGATTGTGTTTCTTTCTTTGAAAACCGTCCTTATCATATTTTCATCATATTCTGAGACCTCCTAACTGGCCCATGACTTTTCAAATCAAATACTGAATGATCCAGCCTGGGTTGAACTATTTCTCTTAATTCCCTAGCTTGCCTGAACTGCTGAGGGTATTTAAATTATCCAAATATTAGGACAACTGCATTTTATCACCATCTGTTTTTACAAAGTCTAAGTTACTTTCCAATTCCTAAACTTGTTTTATTAATTTTGAATGTTATTTAAAATGGGATTCAACATGTCAATTTGGAGTCAAGCCCTCTGCCCCCCAGGTCTCCATGGGAGCTAGGAGCTCCTTGGCCAAGTCACTTCTCTGCTACCCTCTGCCCACCTGACTACAGTCTCTGGTCTTCATGTCTTATCACTGTTCTTGATAGCCATGGATATTTAAGCAAGGTTTCAACTGTTCTGAGGTTGGGTCAGGGAAGTAAGTCTAATGAGCATGTCCTTTTTAAAGCTTGAAGCTAATTTTCTGGACTACAGTCTGGCCAGCGGGGAACTTTAGTGGGGAATTACGTGTTTTATCACGAGCAGCCTTGGGAGCTGCTGTGTAGCTCAGGCTGGCATATTTTGGGGCCTTGAGTGGGAGGTGAAGGGACTTAAAGAAAATTGGTTCTGGCCAGGTGCGGTGGTTCACACCTGTAATTCCAGCACTTTGGGAGGCTGAGGCAGGCGGATCACAAGGTCAGGAGTTCCAGATCAGCCTGATCAACATGGTGAAACCCTGTCCGTACTAAAAATACAAAATTAGCCGGGTGTGGTGGTGTGCGCCTGTAATCCCAGCTACTTAGGAGGCTGAGGCAGGAGAATCGGTTGAACCAGGGAGGTGGAGGTTGCAGTGAGCTGAGATTGCACCACTGCACTCCAGCCTGGCAACAGAGTGAGACTCTGTCTCAAAAAAAAAAAAAAAAAAGAAAATCGGTTCTGTCTCACCCACTTTCAGAACATTTGCCTTCTCTGAGCCTAGTTTCTCCAACTGTAAGGTGAGGGGTGATAGGTCAGATGAACCCTAAGATCCCTTCTGGCTTAACCGTTTTTCAGTTGGGTTGCCTATGACTAACAGCTAGCCTGAGGCAAAGTTTAATGCCAAACCCAGAGTGATCCTGCATAAACAGAAATCTGATCATGACATTCACCTGTCTAAATATTCAGTGGCGTCCTGCTGATCTTAGAACATTGTCTGAAGTTCTTATGCACAGGCCCTATTATCTACTTCTCCAGCCGCGGAGAGGCTCACTCTAGCTCCTGCCCCTTCCAGCTCCCTTCCACTCCCACCTCCTTTCATTCTTTAGGGCCTTTTCTCTAATCTCGGCCTAAGGGCAGAGTTTTGCATGCGGTTTCCTTCTACCTGGACCTTTCTCCATATGCCCTCCCCCTCCCTTCCAGCTTCCTTCTCCTGGCTAACTCTTACTTGTCCTTCAAGTCAGGGGTGCTCCCACAGGACCCAGTACTTCTTGGATCTCAGCTCCTGTCACACAGCTAAGCTGATTGCTTGTCAGTCTCTCAACTAGATAGGAAGCCCATGTGTCTTACTCATCCGTCACTCTCCTGTCCGCCCACTCACACAGGAGGCGTCAATAAAAGACATATTGGATATAAACACGTGGGTAAAAGACTACTACCTAGAAGGAAAGACACTGGACTGGAAGATCAGAAACCCGTTTTAGTCCAGGCTTGGGACATGAAGTGTGCAGGTCTAGGTATGTGACCAGCCGATTCTGGCCTCAGTTTCTGGATTGTTAAATGATGAGAGAGAGAGAGAGAGAGAGAGAGAGAGAGAGAGAGGAGAGAGAGAGAGAGAGAGAGGGAAGGGGGAGAGAAAGGAGGAGGGGCTGGGGAGAGAATGAATAAGTCCGGCTGTGTGTTTGTATGGGACTGCGCCTGGGTTAGCAGCTCTCTTTCCTCCAGTGTGCTTTCCTAGGGGCCACTAGAGGTCACTCTTGTCCTACACAATGGTACCAGGACAGTGTGACTTCGCGGTGGCTCCCAGGGAGCCGGAATGCGTCCGCCTGCCTCCAAATCCTGCACTCCAGTCCCGGGAAGGCCAGGAGATGTGCCCGGCGCTTGGCCTCCCGGAGGAACAAATCACAGAATCAATCAAATCCCAACCAGAACTTCGTTGCGGTCCCGTTGGCAGGGGTCCCACCTGGAATGTGGCCTAATATTAAGGAAACGTGCGAAACCGGGCTGTAATTCCTGCAGGGGTGCCGGCCTCCCAGCCAGCGTGCAGAGAGGGGGGTCCCGGCGCAGGTGCGGGGTCTGCGGCGCCCGCACGACTCGGCGCCGGGCTCTCCCGGGCTCCGGGTCCCCGGCCGCCAGTCGGGTCGGCCCCGCACCTGTTTGTGCTTTGCAGGCTCCCAGGCCCCCTCGCTGAGTGAGGAAGCTGGTATGTGCAGCTGCCCTGCCCTTCTCCAGGTCAGGGGCAGGTTACAGCCCGGAGGAGGCCCAGTCAGGACAGAGGGGCTTTGCTTCCCTTTCCTGCTCGGTGGGGAGACGGTGCATCTGGGGCAGCTTGGACAGGAGGTTCCTCTGAAATTACCTTGAGTGATGGCTACCATGCTGAGAAAGGCTGCTCAGAAGGGGCCCCTGCAGGTAGTGTTGCCTGGTCCCGCATGCCCGGTTCGAGGAAAGGCGCTAAGACCGTCATGACCCTCTCTGGGCTGCTCCCACTCCTCAGGAGTCACGGGGAGGATTACTTCCTTTCAAGTGTGTCCTGAACTTTTCTTCTATGTGCTTTTTGCTCTACCTGGAATCCGGTGGAATCTCTCAAAAGCCTGTTCTTCCCTCCAGGCCCCGTCAGAGGTAGCCTCCTGCTTGGGACCTTACCTGCTAACAAGCTGGAAGGGAGGGCGGCACATTATCTGCATCTCCCTTTTAGTTTCCCTCTCAGCCTCATTTTATCTGTGTGCTTGGGTCATTTTGTCTGCTACTGACTTGTTTTCACTTCTTAATTTTCAATAGTATGCGGCTCAGTGCCTTCTTGTCCATGATAGCTGTTTAGTTAATACTTGTTGAGTTCTGCGCAATCAACCGCTCTAGGAGTCATGCCTGGTTCCAATCTCTTCCTCTACTGTTGTTAACAGAGAGGACTGTAAGGGATAGAGAGAGAAAGTGGGGAAAATAGTGTCCTGTTCCCTTGCCCTTCCAACAGCCCATACCCTATTTGAAGTTCCTGGTCCCTAAGACATTTTGAGGCTGAGATTATTTGCCCTCCATCCTACCCTCTGAGGGACACACTGAAATGGTGAGCAGTTTTAATCTAGCTTCTGCATCACTGACCAGAGAAAATACTAGGACCTCTTTGTACAAGCAGAGCTGGAGGTTTTATAGGCAAGTTGTTAGGGATATAGGCTTTTCCTGGATGTAGTGTGGTTTGGGGGTCAGGATTTGATCTGTATTCTATCCAAGTCTGTGTAATAGTGATCCAAACCATAATGGATTCTACCATGTGCTTCTAATGGCTTAAAAATAACTTAGCACACTTGGCAGACAAGATGAGAGCCTGACTAAGGAACCTGGATTTATAATGATATTGTTAACTCCCAGCAGATGAGGGAATCATCTGGGGGAAGTTTGGAAAGAAAATTTGATCCTGCAACCATTTCAAAGCTCCATGTCACAGGCATATCACACTCAAACCACAGGACACAATAGGAACCCAATACAAAAACCATGGAGACTTCAGTATGTGGTTAACTATGTCCCCCTCCCATCGTAAAGAATTGGTGTCATCATCATCAACATTTACAAGTAGTGTTTAAGGGGCATTATTTGTAGTTCCATCGTTCTGTTCTGTTCTTTTTTTTTTTTTTTTTTTTGAGACAGAGTCTTGCTCTGTCGCCCAGGCTGGAGTGCAGTGGCCGGATCTCAGCTCACTGCAAGCTCCTCCTCTCGGATTCACGCCATTCTCCTGCCTCAGCCTCCCGAGTAGCTGGGACTACAGGCGCCCGCCACCTCGCCTGGCTAGGTTTTTGTATTTTTTAGTAGAGACGGGGTTTCACCGTGTTAGCCAGGATGGTCTCGATCTCCTGACCTCGTGATCCGCCCATCTCGGCCTCCCAAAGTGCTGGGATTACAGGCGTGAGCCACCGTGCCCGGCCCCATCGTTCTTTTCATTGTACCAATTAAATTACAACAGACTTACTCCTTGTCCTCTAAGTCAGAAAACACTGAAATATGCAAATGTCTGAGCAGACACACCATAATAAACATATTACACAAAGAGCAGGAAGGAAGGAAAATCAGACTTAGTCTGGATTTCAAGGCCATCTGCAGTCTGGCCTTATTATGTGTTTGTGGGCTTTCCCTTTGCCCCACAAAGCATCCTGTATTCCAGTCACATGAGATGATTTGCCACCTCCCAAACAAAATGAGCCTTGAACTTGTGTACTTCCAAACCTTTAGTGAGCTCATCCTGGTGCTGGAAGTTGCCTTTCCTACAGCGTTTCCTAGAAGTATGGCACATCCTTCCAGCTCCAGCTCCATGGCCTTCAGCCCTGGGACTTTTCAGAGTCCCAAGTCAGAATTCATCTCTCTCTTTCTCATAATCCCATCTCCTATCTTTACCCTTATGTGGTCTGTTTTGTCTCCGAGTTAAGGTATCCTCTGTGGAGAGGGACCAGGTTTCCCCAGACCTAATTGTGTGGAGCTGGAGGAGACAATATGGGGGTGCAAAGTATTCCCTTTATAGCAGTCTACAGGTGGAGTGAAGACAGGTAGGAAGGCAGGTGTGTGTGTGTGTGTATGCATACATGTTAACATGTTTTAAACATGTTTAGTTATGTTTAATACACATGTTAAAGAGATAAATACCTGTTTTATTAGGAATACTTTTGAGAAAGTATTCCCCATGACATCAGGTGTACTGGTATAATCTCAAAAGGGAAAAAAAGATGTCTCAGGTGGTACAGGCTCTGTTCCAGATCCCACAGATATCCAAGTGCAAAGTGTGGGGCGACTCTGAATCATTGTTGCAAGAGGAAGCAGGCAAGGGCTAATCTGCACCGGTATTGCTGGTTTTGGCAGTGGGTCCACAGTTTAATGCTCCAGGCCCCTTGTCTGGAATGAGCCACATCGTGCTCTGGGCTTCCTGATGTTTAGCAGCCAAAGAAACACCAGTTTGGGGCCCAGGCCCCACTGTAGGGATAAGCTGGATTAGAACTTTCAGTTCCTCAAGGCTTACATTTGTTCATCGCCAAATCACAGCCTCTGGAAGGTGCAGGGGAAGAAGAAGACAAGGGCCATTTCTTCTCAGTCTGCCAGAACTGCCCACATATTCTGCTGCTCTCTCACTTTAGAATCAACTGTTTAGAAATATGTTAGCCCTACCCTCACTTGCCCATTTACGGGTGTTTTGTCTAGGTCATCTGGGACAGAATGGAAATCTCTGCCTACAGTGAGGGTCCCTAAGTGAGTGAAGGTGAAGAGGGGAGACCACAGCCTTAATGGACAGCTATGCAGAGAGTTTCCAGCTGCTGGGAGTGAGCTGGAGGAAAATACATTCTGGATCTGAGAACAAACAAAAAACTCTCGAAAAATAACAGTGAAAAGCCTAGATTCCTAAACATCTTGGTTTAAGATGTCAAGTTGCTGTAAAATATAAAAGCATTTTATAATCCTCTAATCGGCACAGTGATCGCCACATTAGTAATCTGGGAGTTAAAACAAAACAAACAATAAAACCTTTGGGGAGCCAGCACTCATCCTTCCACTCAGTCACAGAGAACTCCCAGGGGCTCATGGTATGTTCACACCTTTGGCAAAATGGCATAGCGCCTGAATGAAGAAATAATCTGGGAAAAATTGAAGATACAGATCATCTGGGATCTTGTTCTAGCAGTTTATAGAGGGACAGTGGTTCTCAACCTTGACCACATATTTGAATCACCTGGGGAGCTTTAACAACAACTGGTGCCTGGGTCCCAGCCCAAGGATTTTGGTTTAATTGGCTTGGGGTGTGGCTTGGGCATTGGGGTTTTTAAAGCTCCCCAGGTAATTGGAAGTGCAGCCAAGGTTGAACACCCCAGGTAGAAGAGGGGGTGGGCATATGTTTGTAGGTGGGGGTGGAGGGGACTCAGATATCTTTCTAACTATTACATTCTGAATTTATTTTGAATAAAAAGAGACTTTCTTACTTTTTGAGTGCCATGTCAGGAGGCTACACATTTTTTTAACCTAAAAGGAAGATGTGAACTTTCCAAAGACAAGTTTTTTGCTTCATAGACTGAAGGGAGCATTTTTGCTATTTCAGTGGAATGGCTTCACTGAATGTCTTGCCCCCTCCCGCTTGTATCTTGGTGGGATGATTCTGCTCCTCGGTGTGTACCAGGGAGGTTCATGTGTAGCACTTTACAGGATGACTTAGGAAACAAATCAGATGAAGCATCAGCACTGATAACCAATGCTGTGTTTCTTGAACACTGAAAAGAAAAACTTTTTTCTTTTCTTGAAAGTCAGTTTCTATAAAATCATTTAGATTTCTCTCAAGTTCTGGACTGTGTCGCAGAGAGCTCCTTATAGACAAAGAGTGGTTCAAGTTCTCTTCAGGCAAGAGGAACTAGGGAATGAAGAATGTGTCATTCAGTATCTTCACTGTAGTTTTCAGATATGCATATACTTACTTATGTAGCTAACATTGGTTATAGCTACTATCTCTTTATGAGCCACAAAACACCCACAAATTAGCACAAGGGCTAAAAGAATCCAAACTCCTCTGGGTTTCAGTGAGTAAGCTTGCATTAACAAGATTTGTGAGGCTCATTTCTCTACATATTTACGTCTCTTTCTTTTTTTCTGTATACTGCCTCAGAACCTTAAGTATAAGTATTTTTATAAATATATATATATATTTAAATTTCCGCTTTTTACAGTGTCTATTTCGGCCTTTCTGAACTGGGGCAGTAACCTGAATGTTAGTGTTTAGAGTAAGTACCACTTTCCTGCTCACTCACAGCCAGCTCATAAATCTCCCTGATCCCAGGCACTTTCTTGCCATTCGGTGCTCTCAGCCTTTGCAGCTTGTCTTTCCTGCTGAGGGGCTCTGAATGGCCTTTCAAAAGGGCTGCAGCTGATGTGGTTGATCTGCACCAGTGGGGCCTTTTGCTCCAGGTCAAAGATGTCCACTCAAAGTCTTGCTTTGTAAAAAATTATCCTATTTTTTCCTGATATTTTAACATCTGAAGCCCTGCAGGGGTTAACGGCTTTCCTCACATGCTGTCAGCCTGAACGTTACAGGCACTGAGGCTCCTTACCTTTTACCATGCATCAAAACAGATTCCGAGTGAATCAAAGAAATGAATACAAGTGAAACAAAAAAGAATCTGGAAGAAAATGAAGATGCATATTGATCTGATTTCAAGAATATAAATTCATACACATATAAGTAGAATGGAAGAAAGCACAAGGTAAACATATTTAACTATACAAAAGGGAATACTTCTGTATGTCAAGATAATACCCTAATATTATATAGTTAGAAAAATAGCAAATAAAATAGTAGAGAAAATATTTCAATGGGGGAAGTTGCCTTATACCTGTATTAGAGCAAACTTAATAAAACAGACTAACACCCGAATATAAAAATAGCAAAAGACATAGAAAGTGCATAAAAGCAATACAATACTAACATATGAAAAATCTTCGGGCTCATTAATGCTCAAAGAATAGAAATTAACATAAGAATACTATTTTTTTATAATGAAGTTTTCAAAGATGTAAAAAATGTTACTATATTGTGTTGGTGAGATGAATTGTAATAACAAAATGTTCATATTTCCTTCTCCATCTCAGACCTCTTCAACTAAGTTTGGATGAGGTAAGAAATTTGAAAGGTGGCCAGGCACGGTGGCTCCTGCCTATAGTCCGAGCACTCTGGGAGGCCAAGGCGGGCAGATCACCTGAGGTCAGGAGTTTGAGACCCGCCTGGCCAACATGGTGGAACCCCATCTCTACTGAAAATACAAAAATTAGCCGGGCGTGGTGGCGTGCACCAGTAGTCCCAGCTACTCAGGAGGCTGAGGCAGGAGAATCCCTTGAACCAGGGAGGCCGAGGTTGCAGTGAGCCAAGATTGTACCACTGCACTCCAGCCTGGGTGACAGAGTGAAACTGTCTAAAGAAAAAAAGAAAGAAAGAAAGAAGTAGAGAAAGAAAATCGAAAAGGTTCATCCTGTGAGATAAAATTCTAAAACTCAATGGATTCCAAGGTGGGCAATCTGAACACCAGGTCATTTGAGGAATGGTTGAAGGATCTGAGAGTGTGTAACTTGCAGACTAGAGTTTTTAGGTTAGATATATAGAAAAATTGATAAAGAAGAAGGTATAGATTTTCTCTTCTTATTTTTTCCAAAGCAAGAGTAGAAAGGGCAAGAAAGCACCTTTGGCCTAATACATGGAGGTTCTTTCCTACAATCAGAGCTGTCTAGTCCTAGCATGAGCCAGTTCCTGAGACGAGCCATCCCATCAAACAGAAGCTGAAAAGCTTTATGTCGGGGATATTATAGAAGAAACCTCTTGACCCATATGAGCTCTTTGAAATTTTTCCTTTATAAAGTCATCTTTTACTAACTACAGAACTTTCATAGAACGGTTTATTTTTAAAAGAAACTAATTTAAATGATCCCAGACAAGTGAAGATAATGGAAACCTGCAGGGAGTACATCTGGTTGACCAGAGTTCAAAAAGTCTAGGTACCAACTAATATCAGCAGTGTAGAACTAAAATACTTAGATGTCTCGAATCTGCTGGGATAAATGGACAAATGGCCTACTGGTCCCAGAAACAAGTCTTCATGTTTTGTTTTTGAGTGTCTGAGTCTTGGTATTGAATTAATGGGGTTAAGGTTTTTCTGAAAGCTTCTTTTACCTGCTCTCTCTGTGTCCAGAAACTAAACATGGTGCTTCCAGACATCATTAGTGAGAGATTGTGGCAGGTCAGGTGGTGGCCAGTTCACCCCTCAGGATTTTTCACATTAGCCAAGCTCTGAATCCAGAGATGAAATATCATAATATGATCTGGTCTGTTCCAACAGGGACATGAAGATATTTTTAAAGTCTTAGCACCTGGGAGTTACTTGAGTATTTTCAGAACCGTTCTGTTTGGTTAACATCAAATGACACCTCTCTAAAGGCATGCAGTTAGATGCCAATGTTTTTCTTTGATATAGGATTTAATGAGGGTGAAATCAAAGCAAAAGTTATATCCCAGAGAGATGGAAAAAATGAGCAGTATGTGGAAAAGGAAAAAAAAAGATGTTCATTTCTTCACAGAATAGGCAATAAGATTTTTGGTTCATAGGAGCCTTGAGATTTTTTTCAGCTGAAGGAGAGGCTCATGCAGATCTGAAATTTAAACATTAATATGGAACCTATTAGCCCCAAAGCAGAAATACTTTACATGTCTATTTATGGCACCACCCACAGGCTGCTTCCTGTTAGTTGTTTGTTTCTAGTAACAGAGATGAGCTCCTTTAAGAGATTCTTCTGAGCTCCTTTAGGAGATTCTGAGATTCATCTCAGAATCCTCTCCCCAACAACCCCAAAACACCCCATATTAAATAGCTCTTGAAAGCCAGGTGAGGATATGGCCTAGCAATAGAAGGATCAAGGGACATTCTGATCGGAAACATTCACATTGAACTTTACATTCAGAATTTCCCCCTAATTTGTCTACTTGGAACTCTTGAGTACTTACAGCTATGGGACCACAATTCTTTTAAAATTTTAGTTAGTCATTGCAAATTAGATCACTGAAGAGGAAGAAGTTTTGTCTGACACAAAGTAGGATCAATAAAAATTGATGAATGGATGAAGATATATACTTTCCAGTTTCCTTCGGAGGCCTCCCTTCTTGGCCTCTTTCCCTCAGAAATATACCTCTGAGAATGGGCTCCACTAGGTGTGAGGGAGTTGGAAATGCGTGTGTATAGGGGGTTGGAATGTAATCTATTTATATTGATTTTTATATACCTCAAATTAAACAAATCTAGAGTCATTGCTGGTTTTTAATAATCCCTTTGTTTGAGAAGAGCATAATAAAAATAGAAGGGAATTCCCCAGTTTTGCTGGAAGAAAAAAATGTGCTTTTACTAGAATTCTAATTGGGAGACAGTCTTAGAAGTAGCTCAGAGAAGAACTTTTAAAAGGGTCTGAGGCCGGGCATGGTGGCTCATGCTTATAATCCAGCACTTTGGGAAGCTGCGGCAGGTGGATTACCTGAGGTCAGAAGTTTGAGACCAGCCTGGCCAACATGGTGGAACCTCATCTCTACTAAAAGTACAAAAATTAGCTGGGCATGGTGGTGCATGCCTTAGTCCCAGCTGCTCGGGAGGTTGAGATGGGAGAATAGCTTGAACTTGGGGGGCAGAGGTTGCAGTGAGCTGAGATCACACCACTGCACTCCAGCCTGGGTGACAGGGTGGGAGTCTGTCTAAAAAAAAAAAAAAGCGGGGGGTGGGGGAGGGGGTCTGAATTCTGGACTTGTGAAGAAAAGTTAATGAAACTGGTATGAATTAGCCTGAAGGAGAAAACTTCTGGGTAACCTAATACTCATCAAATATATTCATTCTATAAGGAGCCTACGATGAAATGAACCCAGATAATATCATGACAGAGTCCAGTTATCCATATGTATATTCATCCTATGTAATTGTAATTTTATAATACCAGACTGTTGGTGTAGCACATTGTTGAAAAAAGTGCACTAGAGTAAGGGTCAGGGGAACTGGATCCTAGGGACTTCTAGCTTTTTCACTTACTAGTCGTGTGACTCTTGAATAAGTCACTTATTGCTTTAAGACTCAGTGTCTTCAACTCTAAAATGGAAGGGAGGCAAGAATTATTCTATATGCTTCATGGTTCTGTCAGAAGGTTAAATGAGATAATGGCTATTAAAGTTTTTCATTATCTATAAAGTTGCAGTCATAGGTACAGTGGGCCCCAGTGCTCTTACAAAATTAAGTGTTCAGACAGGACTGAAATTGTGGTCACCCCTTTCTAAGAGGTCTTTAAATGTGGGCCATCTTCTAGTCCAGATGGCTTGGCCACAGACTGAAGGCTAGGGGAGAGAGCCAGATCACCTCCCAGTGTCACTCCATCTCAGGATTCTCAGCATCTGCTGGTTCCCTCAGGTCAATGTGTCAGAACAGAACAGCCAATGTGATGAAAGTTGCTTCCCTCTTTCCTAATTTTTGGAATATTTTCCCTCCAAATGGAATTGAACAAGGCACATAAGGGAGAACACTGGGATCTGACCTAACACCTGTTCTTGGTTTGCTTTTTCTCTGGAAAGGTAAGTCCTTTTCATTTTAGATGTCAGTTGGCTTGTGAGGCCAAACTTCATGTTGCTTCTCTGTTTGTTGAGAGACACTGGAGATATTTATCAGGTACAAATGATTCCCTAGAGCAGGGCTCCCTAACCTCTGGGCCACGGACCAATCCTATTAGGAACTGGGCTGCACAGCAGAAGGTGAGTGGTGGGTGAGCATTACCACCTGAGCTCCACTCCTGTCAGATCAGCAGCATCACTAGATTCTCATAGGAATGCAAACCATATTGTGAACTGCACATGCAAGGGATCTAGGTTGCACACTCCTTATGAGAACCTAATGCCTAATGATCTGAGGTGGAACAGTTTCATCCCCAAATCACCCCCAACCCCCACAGTCTGTGGAAAAACTGTCTTCCGTGAAACCACTCCCTGGTGCTAAAAAGGTTGGGGACCGCTGCCCTAGAGGACAGTGGTTATTGCTTTGTGATCACACAAGGCAATGGGTAGATTCTGTGTTTTGCAGATGCCCTCAAAGTCTCCCCTGACTTATCCAGAATGGGAACTATTGTTCTGGATGTGAATGGGGCCATCTTCTTCCGAGAAAGGTGAGAAACCAGGGAACATGACGAGGGAGGGACCCACAGCTGGATTTTTTCTGGAAAAGAAAACTAGCCAGATACTGCCACCACTTCCTCTAGTCATAGAGCCTCTTTGTGTGGCCTTTTAGTGGCTTGACTTTGCCAGTGACCACTGAGAACACAGGCTCCAAAAGTGAAGAGGAAGCAGGGGGAATAGGGACCAGAAGAGAATAGAATTTCAGAGCTCAAAGGGAAGCTATAATCCCTTGTCCAACCCCCAACTGAGGAAGGAATCCTAGAGCACCTCTGAGATGGCTGCTTACACTCTGATTAATAGGCTACCTCCTGAGAAAGCCTATCCTGACCTCGGTCAGACCAGGCAAGCCTTTGGAAAACGAGCTCATTTTGAAGTGAAATCTCTCTCTTTTAAATTGCACTCCTTGGTTTTCTGTCATTTTGGAGTATTCTAGGCCAAAACTATTTAATTTCACTTGGCAGTCCTCTGAAGAAAGTCCTCATGACTTACCTTACTTTTCTCCTCTGAACTAAATTTCCCCATTTCCTTCAGCTATTCCCTGAAGAATGTGTATTCCAGATGCAGAATACTCTTATTTGTACACACTGCAATTTTCTAAAACTTCTGTCCTATGGGCTAGAGAGCACCCACTTTTTGTCTGGTTCCTAGAGTAAGTACAGTCTCTTATATAAGGAGTTGGGACTGGAGTAGGGGGTCTTACGATTGGTTCATTCACTGAGATGGGAAACAAGAACCTTCTTGTGAATGTGGTTGCCTAGACCATACCTAAATAGTGACTCCAAGGGTGCTTCCTGTGTGATACTTGACATACCTTAGCTCTGAGTTCACACAGAGATGCCCTTTCAGAGATTTTAAATCTTCCCAGGCCCAGTGGCAATTCTAAGAGAATGGGAATTACCCCAAGTCCTCGAGCAATCAAAGAAGTCTTCTGGCCTTTCCCTACTCCTGAAACACGAGACCAGAATACCCAACTGGTGGCTTGAATTGGGGTGGAGGGCACTGACTTACTCTATATCCTCTTCCTGGTTCCTCCAGACAGGAGCAATTACACATTCCTCTGCTCCCAGAACTTTCTATCCCCTTCTGAGCTAACACGGCTTCAAGCTGTAGCAAGAACTAGCAGACACAGAATACAGAGTCTGGCCCCAGAGGCTTATAAAAGACAGAAAGAGACACCAAAGGCTGAAATCACTTCCTAGCATTTCCTTTCATCCCTTTCTGCACAGTCTGCTTCACTGAAACCACACCCTTCCTGTGAGACCCCCATCCCAGACCTCTCAGCTCTTTAGTAGCTGCTAAGCAGAGCACTAGATGTGGTCTTGAACATGTACATGACAGTCCCCGTCTGGCAGCTTACAGTCCACCATGGCACAGCCCAGGGTCGAGCCAATGAGGTCCAGAACAGGAGAGGTATTAAATTGGCAGTAATTTATAGGCAGAACAGACTCAGAAGAATGAAGTCCCCAACATTTCACAGTGAATTAGTGGCAGGATCAGGGGCTGGAATCCAGTTCCCTTGAATTCCAATCTAAAACTCTCTAATCCAACATATGTAAAATCGTTATGTGTATATCTGTATTTATATTTATAGATGTATGCATATGCATGGATTTGTGGAAGGCTTTATTTCAACCATATTTTCCAAATTGAGTCTCACAATAATCCCATTTGACAGTTAAGGAAGCTCAGGTTTGATCACAAAGATAAATGGTGGCATCTGAATTCAGACCCTTACCTTCTAATTCCAGTTCCAATGTTCTTCCAATTACCTGATATTATTATTTGAGCTCAGTGGGCGTTACCAAATCCTTCTTAAGGATCCCTGTAGAATGAAATTCTCTTTGTCCTTGTCCCTCTCCTACATTTTTTTTTTTTTTGAGACAAGAGTCTTGCTCTGTTGCCCAGGCTGGACTGCAATGGGTGTGATCTCAGCTCACTGCAACCTCTGCCTCCCAGGTTCAAGCAATTCTCCTGCCTCGGGCTCCCAAGTAGCTGGGATTACAGGTGCTCACCACCACACCTGGCTAATTTTTGTATTTTTTTTGTACAGAAAGGGTTTCACCATGTTGGCCAGGCTCGTCTCAAACTCCTGACCTCAAGTAATCTCCCACCTCAGCCTCCCAAAGTGTTGGGATTACCGGTGTGAGCCACTGTGCCTGGCTGGTCTCCTACATTCTTAACAAAGTTGTAACACAACTCCTCACTAGTGTGGTGATGGCAAAGGTTGAACATACGGCATATTGCTGGCCAGTGGGAGTCAGTCCCTTCAGTCACTCTTAAGGATAGGTATAGAAAGATAGGGATTAAGGTGTGGTCAGCTCCAAACTGCAGGGGAATCATCTTGGAGGCGGGGACATAGGGGAGGGGTAAATAGGGTTAGAGGCCTGCCTGCACCCTTGGTTGGAGGGAAAACAAGCTCATAAAAAAGTGCTACCCTTGACTATCATCTTTTGTTTCATCCTTTCGCTTTTTTGTAATTCTTAGCATGATTTTTTATCATAATCCTAACACATGTCTTGTTAACACATTATCTTAAAAGTCTGAAAACATTCCTCTTTGGAAGAACATTCTTAGGGAAAGCAATTGTATCCTTCCTTTTTCTCAACCAGCCAGATTTCTGAGTTGAGGAAAAGGAAGGTAATGGACATTTATTGAGCATTTACTATGTGTCAGGAACTTTACACAGATTACCTCATTTACTTTGCTCCACAAAAGAGGTTTCACAGATGAGGAAACTGATGCTCACAGAGATGACATAACTTGCCTAAAGACACACATCCAGCAAGTAACAGAGCAGGGATGGACACCTTGGCTTGTTAGACTATAGCATTTGGCCAGTCCCCTCCACACAGTGCACACAGTCTTCCTGACACTGGGCAGGCTCAGCTCCTAAGCTCTTCGGTTCCAGAGGACCCTAATGAGAGCATCCTAATCATTGCTGCAGAGTCAGCCCTTCTGTCAGAAATGGTTTTGCAGATCATTATTTAATGGCAGCAGGAGATTTAATGCACTCATGGTCCTAAGAAAATCACACCCAGGATGAGAGTTTTCAAGCTGCACAGGACCCTACCAAATATACAACAACCCTTGAAATCCGAATATTAGGAAACTGAGGCCAAAGGATTAGGATAAAATAATTTTCCCAGGTCATATGATTATTTACTGGCAAAGTTGGGACCAGAAGCAGGTCTCCTGCCTAGGATGAAGGCCAGGAATTCAGCACACTCATCATGAACTACTCAGAAGTGGAGAGAAAGGGGATAAAATACTCGATAGAGTCCTGCTGACATAGGTAGGACTGGGAAGAAAGAAAAGCAGACGCAATGTACATGTAGCCAGAAAAAAGAGCCAGCATGTGAACCAAGACTGAAAATGAAGATCTAGGGTGGGCTAAAGAGACTCAATAAGTGACTTCCCAGATTGTTTTTTGCTCCCATTGCAAATACAATTGGAAGCCAAATGCAAGCCACCAAGGTTGCAGTGAAACAGTGAATAATTATAGCACAAATATTTGTGGGCAGCTGTTGGAGTGCAAGCCACCTGCTCCAAGTTTACAGCTTTGTTAAACTTGGTAAACATTAAAAATGGAATAGGAATGCTTCCAGTCGGTGCAGCATCCCATACCCTTCCTGAGAGGCCTTACTCAGGGAGCTGGGGTGGCCTTGCCCTTGACCAGGCCCTGCTCACTGTCCTAGAGTTTTTCTGTTCGTAGAGATCCATGTGTTGATAGTCTCTAATAGAGACTGAGGGAGGCAGGGAGTGTCACAGAATCATACATTTGTAGAGTTTAGAAGGGGCCACAGAGTCCTCAAAATAAAATCTCTGTCCTATTATTCAGATGAAGAAGCTGAGATGAAGCAGTGGTGTGTTCAAGTTGTAAAGTTCGGGGTAGGACAGAGTCTTCACCTCTGAACTTTCAAGCACTAAACTCTCTGTTTAGTGCTCCTTCCTGTAAGCCCTGTGAGGTTAATAGATGGTAACAACAAGGGAGTCATAGCATTACAGAATGTTACAGCTGTGAGAGACATGGTTCTCAACTACCAGGATGTTTGGTTGCTACATGACCATGGGGCACTATTGGCATTTGGTGAGCAGCAGCCAAGGATGCTAAACAGCTTACAATGTGATAGTCGTGTATAAAGAAGAGTTATCTCGCTCAAATACCAAGAGCACCCTTGTTGAGAAATACTTTCTCCACCATTTGACTTTACAATTGAGGGATCTAAGATAGGGAGGGGCTTGAGCAGGTTTCCAAAAGGAGTCAGCAGTCACCTGACCCCAGACCACTCTTTGTCCTACTCCATCCCACTGAGCCCTTGAAAGAATTAGTAGTAATCTTGGTGTCTTCAGCTGCCCCCTCCCTCAGCTCCTGCTGCACTTACTCCCGAGCTATTTTCAGGTTGGCACGTACTTGGACTTTAGGCCCTCCTGCCCATAGGGCTGCAGCAGGTACTGGTGAACGAGCTTGTCTCTGAGAGTCCCAGCCAGCTTGATTTTCTTTCTTGATCGATGCAAGTTGATGATAAAAAGTGTAATGGACCCACGAACATAGTTGTGGCTGAGATCCAGAGAAAGAGAGAAGTGAAAGATGGAAACAGAGTGGTAAGTTAGATGCTCCTAAATAATTTACAGACTGTACAAAATATGAACAGCCCAGAAAATGGCACTTAAAAACTTGGCCACCATAGACCCTAAAAGACAGGAAGGCCTCGTCATTGTGGTTTCTTGCAAAGATGATAGCCACTTCCCGCCATACTTCTTTTTTTTTTTTTTTTGAGGCGGAGTCTCGCTCTGTCGCCGGGACTGGAGTGCAGTGGCCAGATCTCAGCTCACTGCAAGCTCCGCCTCCTGGGTTTCCGCCATTCTCCTGCCTCAGCCTCCCAAGTAGCTGGACTACAGGCGCCCGCCACCTCGCCCGGCTAGTTTTTGTATTTTTAGTAGAGACGGGGTTTCACCGTATTAGCCAGGATGGTCTCGATCTCCTGACCTCGTGATCCGCCCGTCTCGGCCTCCCAAAGTGCTGGGATTACAGGCTTGAGCCACCGCGCCCGGCCAACCCGCCATACTTCTTTAGTTTTTATTTAAATTTATTGCAATGATTTTAGAAAATATAATGTATATATTTTATGGCATATATTACCATAGTATGGAAGTAAAACATGCTGATTGCAAAAAAGGGAAAATATTGAGAAACACAAAGAAGAAAAAGAAAATTCCCCATAACCCTCATATCTTGAGATATGATAATATTTTGGCAAACATCCTTCCAGTATTTTTTAATTTATTAATTTGACAAATATTTATTGAGTACTTTGACACATTATTACTCAGTTTTACAAAACTGGAATCACATTATTCACAGAGTTTTTTTTCCATTAATGAACATCTTAAACATATTCCCATGTGATTCTTTTTCTAGTTATAGAAGAATCCTAAACTTTTCAATCATAGACGTGTAATAAAATTTATTTAACTAATCTCCTACATTTGCAGTTCAAACAACTCATGTTTGAACATTTTTGCAATTATAAATTACGTCATGTGTATAAACTTTTTGATTATTTCTGAGGGATAAAGTCCTAGACGTTGGAATCATTAGTCCAAGGGGAATGTGTGTTGTACGATTCCTCGCCAAATTTTCCAGTTCATTCCCAGTGGTGTACCTCCCTGTGGGAAGAATTTTTCTTCCTGCCCTACTGAGTGATCACGTGATTTGCTTTGTCCAGTGAAATGTGAGTGGACATGGTAAAACCTCTAGGCAGCAGCTTTAGGACTCAGTCCATCTTTTGCCATGTTTCATTTCCCTCTGCCAGAAGACTGACAATGTTCTTGACAAAAGCTGAATGAAGATGATGTGGGCAGAGGTACAGTCGAGCCATGATGGACAAGTAGTGTGAATGAGAAATACATTTTCTTATTGAAAGCCATGGAGATTTGGGGGTTATTCATTATTGCAGCATAACCTAACCTATCCTGACAGATGCACACATTTTGATGACATTGATATTAACTTTCTAGGAAGCTTTCACTAATTTTGCTCCCACCTACTCTGTATGAGAGCACCTATTTACTCATACCCCTAAGAACACTTCCAACGTGCTCTTTTAAAATACCTTTGTCAACCTGAGGGGTGAAAATGGGATTTCAATGTTGTATTAATTTGTATTTTTAAAAATTAATACTGACATGCAGCATTTTTTCATTTACCATTTCATTTCTTCTTTTGTAAGCTGACCATGTCTCCTTCCTTCCTTCCTTCCTTCCTTCCTTCCTTCCTTCCTTCCTTCCTTCCTTCTTCCTTCCCTCCCTCCCTCCCTCCCTCCCTCCCTCTCTCTCTCTGTCTCTCTCTTTCTTTTCTCTGTCATCTAGGCTGGAGTGCAGTGGTATGATCTCAGCTCACTGCAACCTCCACCTCCCGGGTTCAGGCAATTCTGCCTCAGCCTCCCTGGTAGGTGAGATTACAGGCATGTGCCACCATGCCCAGCTGATTTTTGTATTTTTAGTAGAGACAGGGTTTCACCATGTTGGCCAGGCTGGTCTCGAACTCCTGACCTCAAGTGATCACCTGCCTCGGCCTCCCAAGGTGCTGGGATTACAGGCATTAGACACCGTGCCCGGACACTTTTGCCTATTTTTCTGTTGATTTATAAAAACAATTTATTTATTAAAGAGCAGTCTTTTGTCTGCAAAATTTCCCTCAGTTTTCTTTGACCATTTCAGTTTATTTACATTGTATTTTAAGATATAAAAGTTAAAAAACTTTTATGTAGTCAAATTTATCTTTCTGATTTCTTCTTTTGCTGTTTTACCTACCTCAAGATTATAAAACTATTCACCATTTTGGAATTCTTTTAAATGAGCATAAGATGTTCAGAAGTCTGAGAGAACTATATGCCTACATGCATAAGCCCTTCAGCATGTATTAGGAAAACTATAATGATTTCCTTCTCTCTGTAGGAAAAAATACTTTGTTTCTAAGGGGTCCCTTAGGGCCCCATCTGGATGAGTTAATGAGAGGAAACAAAAAAATGACCCAGCCCCACCTTCAAAGGAGGAGTTCAGAGAAACTCTAAGTCAACTTTGCCCAGAGGAAAGCATCATTCCTTGTAGAAATAACACTCCTCCATCCTGGGTCACTCACCTCTGCTTCTAAAGGTGCTAATTAAGAGGTGAGTGACCAAGGACAGGTCGGTATGGTGACATGGAGTCTTTCATTTTTGTTTTTGTTTTTGTTTAGAAGCACAGTTTCCAGGTCTCTTCCCTGGAGATTTTGATTCAATCTATTTGGGATTAGGGACTGGGAATCTCTACTTAAAAAAATCTTTCTGGGATATTTGGCAGATGAATTGGGTTTGGGAACCACTTGCTTAGAACAATTCATTAAGATTATGAGAAGAGCTACCGAAGTATATCCTGCTGGCTGTGTGTCAGAGGATTTTTCTTGCATCTGCAGGAGGGTACATTATTGTGTTCAAGGCTTTTGGATGCCTGCATTTGTGTTCTGATAAATTATTAAAATGACTCTTCCATCCGGTTCCTCCTCCTCCAGTCCTTCTTAATCCCCTGCAACATGTGAACTAGCTTTTGTAGCTAAATGAGTTAGGTCAGAAGAGAATGCCAGTGGATTTAAGCATACTTGTGTCCCCAGAACTCTGAAGAAGGATGCTGGCAGCCTGAATCAGTGTAGACCATCATTAAAGAAGAACATCGACTCTTTCCCATTGGTGGGGTTTCAGCTTAGCTTAGCTATCTGTAAATCTGAGGAAGACACCATTAATTGCAGGATATCTAGGCTTCAGAGTGGGAGCAAAATACATGTGGATGGGTATCAATTTTGCCAGACTGCAGTAAACTCTTTTGCTAGCTACTATCAAACAACACTCTCAAAGGCCAGCAATGGAGGAGAAGAGAGCCACGTGCTTGCGTTTATGAGTTTCTCCTCTGCAGAGCTGGGGCAGAATGAGCCCTTGGAGACTGCAGAAGAGAAGGTGGGATGTGGGGAAGTGGTGGGTGGGAGGGAGACCTGAAATTACAGTACTGCTGCAGGGAAAGCTGTCTTTTTCAAGCTGTTTGGCAGTGGTTTGATTTCCACTTACATAGTTCCCCTGGGGAAGACAAACCAGTACAGCCCAGAGACCCACATACAGAGGCTCTCAGAACTCACAGCACCTTCTCAGGTAGGAGCTGGCATTAAAGACTGCTTCAGCCATCCCTCTCCCTGCTCGGCTTATGGGCAAGGACATTAAGGGAGGCCTTTTTGCTACAAAGACACATTCTTGGCTGGGGAGTGCAGCACCAACCTGAAAGTAGTGTGTTGCGAATCCAAATTCCTGAGAAACATATATTCTCTGACCATAGAAAAATAATCTTGGAGAAAATGGTGTCTGAAGGCTTGGCCTGCAAGCATTTGCTGGCCTTCTGATGTTGTCAAGTCCAGGTGGCTTTTGGTTATCTTAGTGAATGTTCCTTTCAGGAGAGAAGTTGTCTGAGAGGATCATCTATCTTGCCCCATGTCTCATTCATGGGTAAGATTTTTTTTTTCACCAGCAGAGAATCCATGTATCTGGAGTTCATTTTTTCTGGCTGTTCTTTTCCTGCCTGACATTTCTCTGTGTTGCCATGGGAGGAGGGGGAAGTGAGTCAGGGAAGGGAGGCTGGAATTGGAATATCCTAATGTAAGAGGTGGGGAATGTCAAATGGGGAGGTGCATCTTGACTTCCAGATAGAAAACAGTCATGTTCTAGAAACGTCTCCAGTGAAGCTGGGAGGCTGGGAAGGGGAAGGGAGGATGATGCTTTGCAGTCCACGGTCATTCCCACTGAAAGTCAATGTGCTTGAAACTGGGTTGATCCATTGTCTCCACATCTAATTCAAAGGTTTTGGGTTCGGTAAAAGCCAGGCCATGTTTTGCCAAACATTTTTTCCCTTAATTTCAAAGCCCCTGTGTATTTTAAGGGAAATTTAATCCACATGTTTCTGATTCATTTACACTTAACTCATCAAAATATTGTTTTGTAAGAGCCATTTGATGTCCAAGAAGCCTCAGGAACCATTTTTATGAGTCTTTAAAAAAACTTCTTCTGAAAAACAGGAAGTCATGTTTTGCCAATAATAAAAGAACTTGAACCCCAAAAGGCTTAATTTTGCTTCAACATCCACCAGGTTCCAATTGGTTCTGAACTTGGCGAAGGACCTCATCTCCACCCCAGAAACATACATTGTCTCAGCAGAATGGCTCATAAAAAGAGGCTTCCTTGTCAAAACTTGATTGTTCTCTAAGCAAGAAGATGGAGGGTGAGAATTGCCATTCTGTCAGTGTCCTAATTTGTTAATTCCAGAAGAGAAAACAGAAAAGCACCTGCTGGTGGTGGTATAAGGATCTAACTTTTTCTCCTAAATCAATCCTAACAGACAGCGCTCTACAAGGTCAGAAATGCCCCACAATGCAAGGGGCTGCTGTGACAGGCAGTATCCACGTAGGGGTTGCGTGACTGTCAGGGAGATGTGAAATGGATTCCTGTGTTGAACAGGCACTGGGCCGTATGATTTCTAAGGGCTCTTTCCAAATGTAGCATTCTTTGCATTATTAATGCTGCTATTTGCATGTAGGTGTGATACCGCAGAACCTCTGAAATTCAATAAAATAAGTGCAAATATCTGGAAAGATGCTTGTCACACAGCAAGTATTTAATATACACTGGAGTGCAGGGGTTGTTGTTTTAATAGACGCTTTCTCTGGATGATTCTACTCATAAGTTTATACCTTCTCTTCCAATCCCTGTTTTGACCCGGGACAAATATTTTCAGAGTATTTGTCAAGGTTGCATAGTGTGAATCTACCATGCCCACTCTGGGATAATTCTGTGATTTTGGCCTATTGGCCACAGATAAATGACTCAGCAGTGCTTCCTTAATGGCACATGATTTCTCAGAGAGGTGAACAGATACTTCTTCTACCTTTGAGCTACCCCAGCTAGACACTGACACCTGTTGACACGGAGGAGCCCTGCAACCTCAGCCAGCTCCGTGCATTCACTGTGGGTTTTCTTTATGAATCTAATAGGAACAAAAACACCTTCACCCCAATTATTATCATTAGGGTCATATGTAGAATGGATTATGAAAGTCTTCTTTCTGTCTTTTTAACAGGGAGTGAGAGGTTGTACTGATAGAAGCCCAGTGACACTGTTTCTCTAGAGAGATTCTGGAGTGACTTTGCATAGAAATTAGAGGAGAGCTGGTGGTGTAGACAGAGAGTCTTGAATGCAGATGGTTTCAGTAACTTGTTTGAGGTCTCATACTAGGGAATGGTAGAATCCCTAACCACTCCACCATACCATTTCCTTCTGGCTGATGTGGTAATATCAAAGAGGAAGAAAGCTCTAACTCCAAATCAACGGTAACATCTTGATGCCCAATTTCTGCACTCATTCATTCATTTGCAAACCTTTCCTGGGATCTTCATGCCAGTCACTACATTAGACACCAAGAATACAAAATGAATGAGACACTGGCCCTGAGTTCACAGTACACTCAGAGTATTAATAACAACTTCCCATGAGAATGTTAAAGAATGAGGATGAACACTCGAATGAGATTATGTGAGGAGGCTTCTATGAAGAGACGCAAACCCTGCTAAGCCCATGGCTGCAGATACTTTTTTTCCCGAGTCCTCAGACTAGTAGTATAAAGGCCACAGACTGATATGCTTTCCAACAGGGATATAAGGTGCCAAGAGTAATTTTTCTATCTTGAGTCTGGGGGTCCACCTTTTGGGTGGTTACCTCAGGGCCAGGACAGAGACAAGGAATACAATGTTTCCTTGTGTGATGATCAGATAACTCCAGGCCAAGGCCATAAAGCAGTCACTCTCTGTCAGGTATTGCATTGAGCTTCCTGTTGAGCAAAAGGGATGTTGAAAGCCTCTGGCCTCTGCCCAAGCCAGCCTCCCCTCATTTACAATAGGCACTTGTATCTACTGACAAGACAACTGGCCCCTGTCCCCGCTCTGCTCAGAGTGATTCTTTGAAAAGTCTTATCATGATAAATTAATTGGCTTGGCTCCTCTCTCATCAAGGAAGGAGAAGGAGCATCTGTTGTAACCTGACCACTCCAAGCTCTTTGTACTAGCTACTCCCCTTGATCAGCTCCCGATAGGCCTGGGCTGGAATGAAGGTCTGGCTGGAGGTACTTGCTTTACCATTCCCTGCCCTGTTATCCCCTCACCAGGTTTTCTTTGCATTAAGAGAAAGAGAAATAATTCTCTTTTCCAGGGCAACCTATTCTGCCTTAAACAGGAAGTGATGTAAGAAAGTCATATTTGGCCAGATGGATTTTGCTTTAGGCACCCACCTCTCTCCGATTTAAAGTTTTCCCTTATGGTCTTAATGTGTTAAAATTTTTTGTCTGTCAAACTTTATTTATTGATAATTAATTTTCCTGTTTGTTTTAAAGACAACTGTAATGACAACCAGTGCTTCAGATCAAAAAGAGAAGGATAACCCCACACTACCACATTCAGTTGTTATAAGCCCAGAGCCCTCAGAAAAGGAAGCCCAGATTTCACTTAGCCTCTTAATTTTTAAAATAGCCGAAAAGATTTTCAAAACACTGGAAATGGCTCTAAAGCTGGCATGACCACCTCTGGGCACTCCATTAGTTCTGGGGACACCCAGTTTGAGATGCATTGGTCTAGGGCTAGGTTTCTAGTGGCATATCTCTCCAGCATGCATCTTAAAAAGGGAGATTTATTTTCTTAAGCTTTGCTGGTGGATCATAGGAAAAGATTTTGCACCTCTTGACTTGGCTGAAGCTTAGGCACACAAAAAAGCCTCATGGGCATTACATCAACTGGCACAGAGAAAATGCCCAATAAAAATGTGTTGGATGAATAAGTAAATGAACAAATGGCAAGAATTTTAGGAACCTTTTATGATTAATCCTCTAAGTATGAGAAGGGAGGGTTTACTTGGAGTAAAAGCTATTTACCAGAAATTATTTGAAACCTGCAAAGAGCAGGTATGGTGATTCCAGCGGCAGAAAGTTTTCGATAAGATTAGTGAATCGACATGAGTCTTGAAGGGGTCCCCAATGGAACGGGGTGGGAGCCCCTCGGGTGGCCTTTCTGTGTCATCTCTCTGAGGACTTACTTGTGGTGGTTTGTGCAGTGAGCATAAATCCTCAGTTTGTCCCGGATCACTCGGCCGGGCCGTGGCTTCCGCTGCAGCCCAGCCACATGCACAGCCAAGACTTTGGGGCCAATCAGGCGCTTGTAGAGGAGAGAGAGCCAGTAGTCCTGAGGAGAATAGAGAGGGAGAGGGTCAGGGAGAGACCACATGCTCAGGTGTTCTGAGTAAACATGACACACACCGGCCAGAAATCACTTCCTACTGGGAGTAAAGTGAGTCATGACCAACGCAGCCCTAAGCCTACAAGCATGGTCAGCCCCATGAAACAAGAACCTGGGTTGATAATGAAGTGGACACTGTCTAAAGTGGCCTTTCAACTAAACTGGGATGTGTAAGTGGAGTCGACCTACAGCAGCATATGAACAAATGAATCAAGGATTTTCATATATTATGAAATAAAACCATTTGAGACTTTATGTTTTCAACTTTCTTTTCCTATGACTTTACTTTTATAGTGGTTTATGATTTCTGTTTAATTATGGAATGGGCTATTTCCATTCCTTAGAATTGTTACTAACATGATCATCCAAACTGTCATCCTCCAAATATTGTCGCTGAAGACTACTAGTGCAGTGGGACTGAGGTGACGCTTCTCCACATAGGAGACCAGAGTCCTTGATTCCAGAGTCAGAAAGGCAAACAGAAAAATGTTTGCAACCATGGTGCTAATTCTTGGTTATCCTCAACAGTTTGACAATAGAAAGTGTAATTCTAAACTAAAAAGAATGTGATGCTTTAACCATTCTATGAACCATGTGTAATGGATTTAAAAATATTCAATCTGTGGCACACATTTATATGAGCTTACAAAAGCGCACCTTAATTTCTGTTGTATTTACTATCATCATATTTTGTGTTTGCATCTGATATAAATATAAAATTTACATTTCTCTTGTGCACGTTCTTATCAACTATTGTGAGGTAATGACTTCAGTGTTTATAACTCAGTGTATAAAATAGGGCTTCCTAATAACATTTAGGACCCCCCACCCCACTCAAATTCCTGAATTCAGTGAATATACTGTTCAGTGCATACTCTTCAATGCCTTAAAGACATCATTCGTATTTTATTAGCATTCATCTTTTCAGGCAGAAGCCTTCTGATAATGTTTTTTTTTCTTGTGTGGTCATTTATAGTATCAGCTGCTTAAAAATATCTGAAGAGCTGCGTAAATCAGAACGAAGTCTCCAAGCCCCTTTGCTACTAGAATGGCTCCAAATCTGCCCTGAGTAGTTAGTGTGCTCTAAGCCATGCACAACCATTTGCTTTAATTTTAAGTGGCCTTAGGATGGCTGTTAAATATGGTGTCCTAATATTAAAAAAGGCAAATAATCATTATCAATTATATAGATGGAAAAAGTGTTATGGGTTTAATATGCTCAAATTTGGTTACAATTTCTGTGTTTTTGATGATTACTTTATGAAGTGGTTATCACACTCCAAGGGGATTTCCACCCTTTTCTTCCTGATTTGCAATGTGCTTTATTTTAAATGATAAAAGTAAAAAACTGTAAGTTAGCTATGATTAGCTTACTATTTTCTCAGTAATAGTAAGATATAATCCTCTGATATAATAATAGGGATTATTATTCTCATTTTACAGACATGCGGACGTTTCAAGGTATATCTCAGGTCACAAAACTAGTGAATGGTAGACCCTGAAAGCAAATAGGGATCTATTTGCCTCCAATGGCTGTATAACACTTTCCTTCACGCTGTGAAGTACGACGTCATATTACATAAAGACACAAGGCAGCTGAAAAACAAAGAATTCAACCTAGAGAGTGGGTACAAAATCTGGAAGGGATCCTTAGTTTTTATATACAGGTTGCCAAAATTTAGTTTCTGATTTTTACACTCACAAAGCATTTAGAAGTCAAGAAGAGCAAAAGCACAAAACACTTCCGTTTCTCCAATTTCGACTCACTACAGATCGCTCCCATTTTTCTTATCCTTCATTCCAATGTCTTATCACAAACACCCCTGTTTTTATTTAGGTAATTTGAAAAAGCTGAACAGGCTTGCTCTCAAACTTGCATTTGGGCATAGCCATTATCTTTGTGTTACAGCAATTTTCACTTAATGTGAGACACGTTTGTAACAGCAAGTTACAAAATAAACTTATAAAAAATAAACTTATATAATATAATTCCCACCAAAACTGAGTGGCAAACTTTAGATTTATTAACTTGAAACCTCTCTGCTTTTCAGTAGGAGATAGCTAAATGCCATGTCATTCTCTAAAAAAGGAGACGAGGATACCTGGGTAAAACTCTAAAGAGGTTTGGGATAGATATATAAAAGAAGTCGATAAGGTTAATTCCTAATGACCAACATTCTTTCCCAATTTTTTTTTTTACTGTGGTGAGATCCGCATAACATAAAATTTATCATCTCAGCCATTTTTAAGTGTACAGTTCAGTGGTATTACGTAAATTCATAATGTTGTATAACCATCACCACTGTCCATCTTTATAACTTGTCATCTTGTAAAACTGAAACTCTGTACCCATTAAACATTAACTCTTCATTCCTCCTTCCCCAACCTCTGGCAACCATCATTCCACTTTCTGCCTCTCTGACTATTCTAAGTACCTCATATAAATTAACTCATAGTATTTGTCTTTTTGTGACTGGCTTATTTCCCTTAGCATAATGTCCTCAAGGTTCATCCATGTTGTAGCATATGTCAGAATTTTCTTCTTTTGTAAGGCTGAATAATATTCCATTGCATTTGTATACCACATTTGAACTTAATTTGCAGCCTAACACATGGACTTATCCTGCAAAATGTCCCATATGCAATGAGAAAAAAATGTGTATGCTATTGTTGCTGGGTAAAGTGTTTGGTGTGTCTGTTAGATTTAATTGGTTTATTGTGTTGTTTAACTCCTCTACTTCCTTACTTCTGTCTTGTTTTTCTTATCATTATTGAGGATGGGATATTGAAGTCTTCAACTGTTATTGCAGAAGTGTCTGTTTCTCTTTCAGTTCTGGCAACTTTCACTTCATATTTTTGTGATCTGTAATTAGGTGTGTAAACATAATTGTTATATATTATTGCTGTATTGAACCTTGTATTAATATATAATGTCCTTCTTTGTCTCTTATAATCTTTGAAAATTTAAAATCTATTTTGTCTAATATTAGTAAAGCTGCCTCTGCTCTCATTTGGTTACTATTTTTATGGAATATATTTTTCCATCCTTCCAATCTTTTTGTGTTTTTGGGTCTACAGTGAATCTCTGTGTAGACAGCATACAGTTGGATCCTGTTTTACTTTTAAAATCCTTTCTGGCAACCTCTGTCTAACTGGAGAGTTTAATCAATTTACATTTAAAGTAACTACTGATAAGGAGGGACATCTGTCATTTTGCTGTTTTCTATATATTATAGCTTTTTTGTCCCTCATTTCTGATATCACTGTCTTCTTTTGTGTTTAGTGATTTTTTTAGTGAAATGTTTAAATTCCTTTCTCATTACCTTTTGTGCATACTCTATAACTATTTTCTTTGTAGCTACTTTGGTATTACATTTAACATCCTAATTATAACACTCTAATTTGCATTTATACCAGCTTAACTTTAACAATATACAAAAACTCTGCTCCTTTACAGCTCTGTCCTCACCCTTCTCAATTGTTTGAAATGCTTGTTCTCTGGTGTCGTAAAGAAATAGCACTTGAACATAAATTTAATTTATTTAGTAAGGCCATTTTTATTTCCTGCAGAAAGGGTACACTCGCCAGCAGTTTTGCCACAAGAGTACACTGAACAAAGGAGACAGGGTCATTTATAACCTGACACATCCACCCTACTGCTGTGTCTGGTTTCCATTGGCTGGAACGGGACCTTACATTCTGTTATTTGTCTGGTTTGGCTAGCAACTTAGAATTTTTTAAAAGAGGCAAAGGTAGAGGAGAACAAAGGAAGGAGGAAGTAACTTGTGGAATGCTGAGAAAGATAAAAACACTTTTAAATAAGGAAGAGGAACAGGCTATGACCTAATGCTTGCTTGGACCAGTATAAGCATGCCAGGGCAAATATTTATGCTAAATTGTGGGAGCTAAGAACATAAAGCACATTGATTTCTTTACTACGGCCAGCAGATATTTAAGAATGTTAGCACAGGTCTTTGAATAAATTTTGCTTTTAGGAGAAGTTACTATTTATTCCTAATTAGACGGAGAGGAAAGTCTTTGAAGAGGAACCTCTACTTTACTTTTTATATCAATGGCTGATGTCACAAAATTACATCTTGATATACTGTGTGTCCCCAAAACATAAACTGATAATTCTTTTAAAAACATGATTCTCTTAAATTATGTAGAAACAAAAATTGGAGTTACAAACCAAATAATAACACTAGCTTTTAGACTAATAATTGTTTTTAAAAGAGGTATTAGTCTGTTAAATCATGCAGAAAAACAGTTAAAACCTATTGTCTTAAAAGGAGTTAAAACCTATTGTTACAATAATGCCAGCTTGTATATTTGCTCATATAATTAATATTTATTGAGATATTTATTTTTTCATACAACTTTGAATTACTATGTAGTATACTTTCATTGCAACATGCAGGACTGCCTGAAGCATTTTTTGCAGAGCAAATCTAGTCGTCACAAAATCTCTCAGCTTTTCTTTATTTGAGAATGTCTTAATTTCTCCCTTGCTTTTGAAGAAAAAGTTTTGATGGATATAGGATTCTTTGTTGACAGTTTTTTTTCTTTCAGCACTTTGCATATATTGGCTGACTGCCTTCTGGCCTTCAAAGTTTCTGATGAGAAATCTACTGATAATCTTACTAAGAATTACTTATATTTGGCAATTCACTTCACTCATGCTGCTTTCAAGATTTGATTTGGCCTTTAAAATCTGATTAAAAGTGTCTTGGTGTGGGTCTCTTTAGATTCATCTTATTTAAAATTTATTGAGCTTCTTGGATGTTTATATGCATTTTTTTAAATCAAATTTGAGATGTTTTCAGCCATTGTTTATTGATTATTTTCTGTGCTCCTTTTTCTCTTCTCCTTCTGGGACTCCCACAGTGTGTATATTGGTCCACTTCATGGTGTCCCCCAGGTCCCTTAGGCCCTGTTCATTTTTCTTCAATCTTTTTTTTCTGTTCCTCAGACTAGATAATTTCCATTGTCCTACCTTTGAATTTGCTGATTCTCTCTTCTGACTGCTCCAATCTGCCTTTGAATTCCTCTACTAAATTTTTATTTCAGTCACTATATTTTTTAGCTCCAGATTTTTTTTTGTTTGTTTCTTTACAGGTTTTCTTTCTCTTTACTGATATTCCATTTTGTTTATATATCATTTTCTTGACTTTTTCCACATCTTCATTTAGCATCTTCAAGAGAATTGGTTTAAAGTCTTTGCTTAGTAGATCTGCCATCAGGTCTTTTTCAAGAATGGTTTCTATGGATTTATTTACTTTTTTCTTTGAATGAGCCATACTTCAAAGATATTGTTTATTTGTATGCTTTGTAATTTTTTTGTTGTTGTTGGAAACTGGACATTTGAATCTAATAATGTGGTGACTCTGGAAAACATATCCTCTTCCTCCCTAGGGTTTGCTGGGTTTTAGTTGTTTTTCATGATGCCTCCTATTCTGCCATCTTCCCAGAATCCTCTATAACATAGGCTTTTAGTTTTGGTAGTAACAATCCTTTAGTTGTATATGGCATAAATATTCTGTTCAAGTCTGTAGTTTGACTTTTATCACTTTTTACGGTTTTTTGTTTTTGGTGTGTGTGTGTGTGTGTGTATGTGTGTGTGTGAGTGTGTTTGTGTGTGTTTAATTGTTGTAGGCTGTTTCTGTGCCAAGGATCAGCCTGAGGTACAAACTTAAGATCTTCTCAGGTCTTTTTTGAGTCTGCACCTTTTCCTGGGTATGCATAGTACTTTCTACTTTTCCCTGTACACGCAGTTGCTTTTTGAATGTTTCTGTATTTAATGTCTGAAAGAAAAAAGAGGAAAAAAGGAGGAGAGTAAAAAAACAAAACAAAACAAAAAGGCACCAATCTTTTAAATCCCCTACAGTCACTTCAGCCAGAGGGGGAGAGGCTTACATCAATGGAGAGAGGTGCAACAACAATGGTTGCCTGCCTCCTTATCTGCACCTCTTGGTCAGAAGCAGTAATCAGAGATGAGAGTAGAGATCCCTGGTATTTAGAGGATGGGGTATTTTTTGACCACTCTGACTCCTGCAAGCTGTATGCAAACTGCTCCAGGAACACATACACAGCTACCTGCCATAGGGCTAAGAGGTGGGGAATGGGTAGTCACTACTGAGCTAAGAGCTGAAATTGACCAAAATTAGCTGCAATTCACCTTCCTAGCCTTCCCTTGAAAGCTGCAAGCCTTTATTTAATAGACCTTGTCCTTCTAAAATAGTTACATGAGACAGATTCTGCCAGTGCAATTGTTGTCTGAGTGAAGAGACAGATTCATGATGCCTCCTATTCTGCCATCTTCCCAGAATCCTCTATAACATAGGCTTTTAGTTTTGGTAGTAACAATCCTTTAGTTGTATATGGCATAAATATTCTGTTCAAGTCTGTAGTTTGACTTTTATCACTTTTTACGGTTTTTTGACATGGAGAATTAAAAAAAATTTATAGGAAAACACATCAATATTTTTCTTTTGGTTTTTTCCTTTTTTAAATTCTTAGTTAAGTCCTTCCTCATATAAGGATTAGATACATCTTCACTTATATTTCTTCTAGTTCTTTTTTATATTATTTAAACATTTAAACTTTTAATTCATTGAAATTGATTTGATGTATACTATTAAGTTTGTTATTTTTTAAGTAGTCTGGTAATTATTTTAGTATCATATATTGAATAACCTATCCATAAGCCCATCCTTATCACATACTACGTAACAGTAAGTCGTCTCTTAATGTCATCAAGAGGTTCTTGGAAATTGTGACTTTAAGTGAAATGATGTGTAACAAAACCACTGTTTTCCTCATCAACATTATAATGAAATGACATTGAGCAAAATGACATTATTTGAGGGTTTGCTGTACATCATTTCACTGAAAAGCACAGTTTCTAAGAATCTATCAATGACATTAAATGAGGACTTTGTATGTATGTGTGTGTATCTTATGATGTGAGATATTCATGATATACTGATAAATAGTATATGTAATTCTGTGTCTAGATTTTCTATTGTCTTTCACTGAACTCTCATTTTTAATCAGTTTCACAGCATTTTCATTATTATCATTTACATTTTAATATCTACAGATTCAAGTCTATTTCATTATACTTTTTATTATTTTGTTCAAACTTTTCTTATTTAGGCATATTTATTTAAAGCATTTTTGAAATTGATATATAATCAAGATACATATTTTCAGGGTGCATGCAATAATTTAATTTGATCATAAATTTGTAAAGATCAAGTCAATGTAATTGAGATTTCCATTACCTCATACTCATTTGTTTTTCCAAATAAATTTTGAAATCATTTTCTTTTTTAAAAATTTCAATATTGACCTCAAGTAGAATGAGGTCATTTTCTTGTAGCATTGTTGCAGAGAATTTTGAAGCTAGCATGATTTTTGTTATATGTATGGGTAACGTGTTTATTTTCTAGTTTTTGTGTTTTGCTAGGATGCTCATAGAAGTCATGTTTTATCCTTAATTTTATGAACTTTGGCCAGAAATGTGTCAATATGAGTTTCTGCATTAATTTACCAGTATTAGGGAGAGCACTTTTGATCAGAAAGACAAACACTTTTCTTTAGCCTCTGAGAACTTTCTTTAAATATAGCTTTGAGGAGATTCGACCATCATGGTGGACGGGAGGCAGAACTAGATTGCAGCTCCAACTCAGACAGACAAAGCAGCATGCGGAGGCTCACATCGTGAATTTTAGCTCCAGATCAACTGCAAGAACAAACCAGCAATCTTGAGAGGACCCACAGACTCTCCAAAGGAAGCAAGCGAACTGCTTCTACAGGACCCGGGAGGCACCCTAAATACTGTGCTGATATCCATGGCTGAGAGACCCATAGACGGTTCCCATCACAGGACTCTGTGCAGACAACCCCCAGTACCAGCTTGGAACTGGGTAGACTTGCTGGGTGGTTAGACCCAGAAGACAGACAACAATCACTGCAGTTCAGCTCACAGGAAGCCACATCCATAGGAAAAGGAGGAGAGTACTACATCAAGGGAACACCCCATGGGACAAAAGATTCTGAACAATAGCCTCTAGCCGTAGACCTTCCTTCCCTCTGACAGAGCCTACCCAAATGAGAAGGAACCAGAAAACCAACTCTGGTAACATGACAAAATAAGGCCCTTTAACACACCCAGAAAATCACACTAGTTCACCAGCAATGGATCCAAACCAAGAAGAAATCCCTGATTTACCCGAAAAAGAATTCAAGAGGTTAGTTATTAAGCTAATCAGGGAGGCACCAGAGAAAGGTGAAGCCCAATGCAAGGAAATCCAAAAAACGATACAAGAAGTGAAGGGAGAAATATTCAAGGAAATAGATAGCATAAAGAAGAAACAATCAAAACTGCAGGAAACACTGGACACACTTGTAGAAGTGCAAAATGCTCTGGAAAGTCTCAGCAATAGAATTGAACAAGTAGAAGAAAGAAATTCAGAGCTCAAAGATAAGGTCTTCAAATTAACCTAATCCAACAAAGACAAAGAAAAAAGAATAAGAAAATATGAACAAAGCCTCCAAGAAGTCTGGGATTATGTTAAGTGATGAAACCTAAGAATAATCGGTGTTCCTGAGGAAGAAGAGAAATCTGAAAGTTTGGAAAACATATTTGGGGGAATAATCGAGGAAAACTTAACTGGCCTTGCTAGAGACCTAGACATCCAAATACAAGAAGCACAAAAATCACCTGGGAAATTCATTGCAAAAAGATCATCACCTAGGCACATTGTCATCAGGTTATCTAAAGTTAAGATGAAGGAAATAATCTTAAGAACTGTGAGACAGAAACACCAGGTAACCTATAAAGGAAAACCTATCAGATTAACAGCAGATTTCTCAGTGGAAACCCTACAACTAGAAGGGATTGGGGCCCTATCTTCAGCCTTCTGAAACAAAACAATTATCAGCCAAGAATTTTGAATCCAGTGAAACTAAGCATCATATATGATGGAAAGATACAGTCTTTTTCAGACAAACAAATGTTGAGAGAATTCGCCACTACTAAGCCACCACTACAAGAACTGCTAAAAGGAGCTCTGAACTTTGAGACAAATCCTGGAAACACATTAAAACAGAACCTCTTTAAAGCATAAATCGCACAGGACCTATAAAACAAAAATACAAGTTAAAAAGCAAAAACAAAAAACAAAAAAACCACGGTACTCAGGCAACAAGTAGCGCAATGAATACAAAGGTACCTCACATCTCAATACTAACATTGAATGTAAATGGCCTCAATGCTCCACTTAAAAGATGCAGAACTGTAGAATGGATAAGAACTCACCAACCAACTAACTATCTGCTGCCTTCAACAGACTCACCTAACCCATAAGGACTCACATAAACTTAAAGGGGTGGAAAAAGGCATTTCATTCAAATGGACACCAAAAGCAAGGAGGGATAGCTATTCTTTTATCAGACAAAACAAACTTTAAGGCAACAGCAGTTAAAAGAGACAAAGAGTGACATTATATAATGGTAAAAGGCCTTGTCTAACAGGAAAATATGGCAATCCTAAACATATATGCACCTAACACTGGAACACTCAAATTTATAAAACAATTACTAATAGACCTAAGAAATGAGATAGACAGCAACACAATAATAGTGGGAGACTTTAATACTCCACTGACAGCACTAGACAGGACATCAAAAGACAGAAAGTCAACAAAGAAACAATGGATTTAAACTATACCTTGGAACAAATGGACTTAACAGATATATACAGAACATTTCATCCAACAACTGCAGAATACACATTCTATTTAACACTGCATGGAACTTTCTCCAAGATAGAACATATGACAGTCCATAAAATGAACCTCAATAAATTTAAGAAAATTGGCATTATATCAAGTACTCTCTCAGACCACAGTGGAATAAAACTGGAAATCAACTCCAAAAGGAACCTTCAAAACCATGCAAATACATGCAAATTAAATAACCTGCTCCTGAATGAGCATTGGGTCAAAAACAAAATCAAGACAGAAATTAAAAAATTATTCAAACTAAACGACAATAATGACACAACCTGTCAAAACCTCTGGAACACAGCAAAGGTGGTGCTAAGAGGAAAGTTCATAGACCCTAAAAGGCTACATCGAAAAGACTGAAAGAGCATAAACTGACATTCTAAAGTCACACCTCAAGGGACTAGAGAAACAAGAACAAACCAAACCCAAACCCAAAAGAAGAAAGAAAATAACCAAGATCGGAGCAGAGCTAAATGAAATTGAAACAAACAAAAAATACAAAAGATAAATGAAACAAACAGCTGGTTCTTGAAAAAGATAAAGTTGATAAACCATTAGCAAGATTAATCAAAAAAAGAAGATTAAGAAGAAAGAAAGTCTAAGTAAGTAACCACATTAAGAAACAAAACAGGAGATATTACAACTGACACCACTGAAATACGAAAGATCATTCAAGGCTACTGTGAACACCTTTATGCACATAAACTAGAAAACCTGGAAAAGGTAGATAAATTCCTGGAAAAATACCCTCGTAGCTTAAATCAGGAAGAATTTGATACCCTGAAGAGACCAATAACAAGCAGTGAGATTGAAATGGTAATTAAAAAATTACCAACAAAAAACAGTCCAAGACTAGATGGATTCACAGCAGAATTCTACCAGACACTCAAAGAATTGGTACCAATTCTTTTGACACTATTCAAAAGATAGAGAAAGAAGGAACCCTCCATAAGTCATTCTAGGAAGCCAGCATCACCCTAATACCAAAACCAAGAAAGAACATAACCAAAAAAGAAAACTACAGACCAATATCCTTGATCAATATAGATGCTAAAATCCTTAACAAAATACTAGCTAACTGGATTGATCCAACAACATATCAAAAAGATATTCCAACATGATCGAGTGGATTTCATACCAGGGAGGTAGGAATGGTTTATCATATGCAAGTCAATAAATGTGATATACCACATAAACAGAATTAAAAACAAAAATCACATGATCATCTCAATAGATGCAGAAAAAGCACTTGACAAAATCCAGCATCCCTTTATGATTAAAACTCTCCAGCAAAATCGGCATACGAGGGACATACCTCAATGTAATAAAAGCCATCTGTGACAAACCACAGCCAACATAATACTGAATGGGGAAAAGTTGAAAGCATTTGCTCTAAGAACTGGAAAAAGACAAGACTCAATAACTTATTTAGATTTGTTTGGATTAAGGTAGAATATTAAAGGTGAAATAAATAAATAAATAAAGCTTTGAATTCTTACTTCTTTCTATTGCTCCAATCTCTGCTTCAGGAATCTGTTAGATCTCCATCCTCAGTTCTGCACATCTATCATCTCCTTTCTGATTATTTTTTAAACATTTTGTGTTTCACCTGCAAGAGGTTGTCTCAAGTTTGTCTTCCACATTGCTACACCTATTTTCTCCAGGACTATTTCTGTTACTTACTATGTCCAATGAACATTTTAATTGTTATTATAATTTTAGTTTCCTCATAATCTTTTCTTGTCTCCTTTAGCTCACCTTATTGTCTGACTCTCACTTAATTTTTTTTCATTTTATGTATATTATGTATATGTTTTTCATATACAGCAGACTATATGTAACTTACATGATAGTTCTGAAGCACATGAGAACCTACCATCCACTGTAAAAGTTACCGTAATAGGGCAGGGCACGGTGGCTCAAGTCTGTAATCCCAGCACTTCAGGAGGCTGAGGTGGGCGGATCACGAGGTCAGGAGATTGAGACCACCCTGGCTAACATGGTGAAACCCCATCTCTACTAAAAATACAAAAACAAAGTTAGCTGGGTGTGGTGGCACGCACCTGTAGTCCCAGCTATTTGGGAGGCTGAGGCGGGAGAATGGCATGAACCCAGGAAGTGGAGCTTGCAGTGAGCTGAGATTGCACCACTGCATTCCAGCCTGGGTAACAGAGTGAGACTCCATCTCAAAAAAAAAAAAAAAAAAAGGCTACTGTAATACCCACACTGTTGCATTGAGTTACGTGATTCTTCTCTTTGCCATTAATTTCCTTACTTTATATTTTATAGCTTTATCCACATATGTACTCCTAAACAGTATATTATTCAGTGTGTTAGCTTTATAAAAGTAGTATGTAATTTCCCGTGTCTTAATTTTTTCACTTAACTTTATGCTTCTAAGATTCATCCAGGTTGTTACATGCACTTATAGTTTGTTCCTTTTTAATTTTGTATAATACTTCATTGTGTGAACATCCTACAGTTTATTTATCTATTCTCCTACTGATGGATATTTGTGTCTAGACTTTTGCTATTATAAGCAGTGTGGTTTTGAAATTCTTATTCCTGTTTCCTTACACACAAGAGAAAAAATCTAGAGGAATGTTACTCCAACTGTGATTGGAGACCAGCAGCAACTTCATCAGCTGGGTGCTTCAAAGAAACCCAAATTAATAGAATTCACCCCAGACCTAATGATTTAGAATCTCCAGGGAGTGAGGATCCAAAATTGTGTGACACTCCAGGTGATTCTGATGCTCATTAAAGTTTAAGAAGCTCGTTCTAGAGTATATACCTAAGAGTGGAATTGCTGTGTCATATACAGGTATATGTATGACACTTTATAGCATAATGCCCAGTTGTTTTTCAAAGTGATTCCAGCTATTCCAACTTATACTCCCTCCACCAGTGTCCGTATGATCTCCTCTTGATTTACATCCTTGCCCACACTCATTGCTTTCAGACTTCTTAATTATCTCTTTCTGTGTGTTGTTTAAGAAGTCCTTCCCTATATCTAGTTCATAAAGATATTCTATATTTTCTTTTTAAACTTTTAAAGTTTTTTTCTTTCATGGATGAGTCTTTAACCAATCTAGAATTGGTCTGGGGTATTTATGAGACAGGTATCTAATTTCATATTTTTCCACTGGATAAATGGATTCAATTGGATAAATGGATAATCCAGTTATACCAGCATCATTTATTAAATCATCTCTCCTTTCTTTAGTGATCTGAAAGGCCTTGTGTCCTATATTAAACTCCCACATATTCATGAGTCTGTTTCTGCGCTCTCTATTCTGCCCTGTTTCTTTGTCCTGAACTAATACCACACTGTTTTAATTACCATTGTTTTATACTATGTGTTGAAATCTGATAGAGCAAGTCCTCCTTTCTTACTCTTCAGAAATGGCTTTGTAAGTCTTTAGTCTTCGCTCAGTTGTAGACACTTCAGCATCAGATTATCTGGTATCTAAACAAAATCTGTTGGAACTTTGGAATTGCATAGAATTTATAATTCAAATGAGGAGAATTTATGTTTTTATAATACTGAGTCTTTTTATCCATAAAGATGTAAACAAAACTGAAAAAGAACTCCTTCCAAGGAGGGAATCTTTATTTTCTCTTTCTGCTTTGAAGGTGAAAGTTCCCAATCATGTAATTTTTCTCTATTAAAGAAATGGTCCTAGATCTTTTATAATGAAAATAAATCTTTAATGGAGGAGAAAATGTGAAAACCTTTTCAGTTTAGAGAATTAAAATAAAAAAACATTTTATTTTTAGGAGTTTACTATTAACCATTAGTAGTATGCAAATCAATAAGGAAAATACAGTGTTAACTACCAAACTTGTCCTGTTGGCAGATTCACTGATTTTCCATTTCTTTCTCCTTTTCTTTCTTTTTTTGAGACAAGGTCTTGCTTTGTTGCCCATGCTGGAGTGCAACAGTGTGTAACCACAGCTCACTGCAGCCTCAGCCTCCTGGGTTCAAGTGATCCTCCTGCCTCAGCTTCCCCCAGCCTCACAAGTCCTTCCCCCAGCTAGGACTACACGTGTGCACCACTATACCCAGCTAACTTTTACATTTTTTTGTAGAAACAGGGCCTTGCTATGTTGCCTAGGCTGGTCTTAAACTCGTGGCCTCAAGTGATCCTCCCAGCTTGGCCTCACAAAGCACTGGGATTTACAGGTGTGAGCTTCTGAACCTGGCCTGATTTTCCATTTCTAGAGAGTGCTTTCAAAGTGCTTCTATGTTTCTATTCTCCCTGCCGATCCTTTTGATATTCTATGAAAACTATTTGTGACGGATCTCTTCATTTCCATTTCCAAAAGTATACATTACTGGACAAAAGCCTTCAAATTTACTCCCATCCCCAATCCAAGGATAGTGTAACCAGGTAAAACATGTGATGTAGGTAATAGTTGTATGCTTCTCGTATACTGTAGGCAAATGTTTGCCTTTTTTGTTTTTTAAAAAATTTGTTTACAATTAGCTCATGCATATTGCTTAAGCACATATATATTTGTAATAAAGTTGTGTGTATATGAGTAGTTTGATAATCATAAAATTTAAAATAATGGTTATCTTGGGTGGGACAGGAGAAATCAGGGAAATGGGGCAGTAAGGGAACTCATAGGTTGATGGGATTTTTGGTAATGTTTTAGTTTTGGGGTGGAGTGGTGGATTCACAGGTCCTGAGTGTATTATTTTGCTTTAAAAGTAACATATAAGCACAGATAATGTTTTGTATGTGTCAAATAACATATTTAAAAGATAATACATGAAAAGTTTTATATTATTTGTTTATCAGAGCTTCCTTTAGGAAGATGACATTATTGACGCAAGTATAGGCTGGCATCTCTGAATTGTTTTACCCAATGAGAGAAGAGTTTGTGATGATTTGCTGTTAGTTTACCATGTCTTCCCTCAGGGCAATGGAGGGTTTTGGTTTGTAAGTTAGTTGATGGTGGGTTGAAAGTCAGGTGAATGTGGAATTTTCACCTTTTCTTAGCTCCACGTACCATTTTCAGACTCCTTTTTCATCCTTGCATTTCTCTCAGTTCCCTATGTATTCTAGCTATTTTTTTCAAACTCCATCCTCCCCCTCTCTGTCCTTACCATGTCCTTATGTAAACCAGCTCTCAGCAGAATCAAATTAGATTTCCATGCTCACTTCCTCCGTCTCTTTGTTCCTCCTTCTTTTCTTTCCTTCCCTTTTTCCCTCCCCATCTTTCTTTCTTTTATTTTATTATGAATAGGTTCCATTATATAATCATAAATAAAATGAAACAAATGAAATAACTCCTGAATATTTCGTAAAGCAATGGCCTGTAATCCCAGCACTTTGGGAGGCCGAGACGGGCGGATCACGAGGTCAGGAGATCGAGACCATCCTGGCTAACACGGTGAAACCCCGTCTCTACTAAAAAAATACAAAAAATTAGCCGGGCGAGATGGCGGGCGCCTGTAGTCCCAGCTACTCGGGAGGCTGAGGCGAGAGAATAGCGTAAACCCGGGAGGCGGAGCTTGCAGTGAGCGGAGATCCGGCCACTGCACTCCAGCGCCTGGGCGACAGAGCGAGACTCCGTCTCAAAAAAAAAAAAAAAAAAAGAAAATGCATAAAAGTTATCTTTATGCACAGGATAAGATAAAAAGAAAGAATACACAGACACATCTAACAATAACAACAACAAAGACATTGCCTGGAAGATGGAAGGTAATGAAAACTTTGCAGACAGTAAGAGTCATTAAGAAGGAAGGCAAATAAAATGTTTTTTTTATGTCAATAATAAAAAAAATCTAAAGGAAGGCATACATTACAATTTCCAAAGGTCAAAGAGAGACACAGACAGACATTCTTTAAATGTATTAGACGTGAGAAGAGGATGAAGAAAAATAGGGTCCATTTATTAGTTGGAGAGGGAAAACTAATAGCAGATGACACTAAAAAGACAGAGGTTTTAAATCTTTTCTTTTTCTTTAGTGTTTGTCAAAAAGTCAATTGCTGTCTGAAAGCTAGACAAAGTAGTATATGGAATGAGTTGAACCAAAATAAATAGGAAAAGAGAAACTGACAGAAGTTTACAGAATTTGCTGGATTAATTGCACAGCTATGTGTTCCCCGAGGTCTAAGACTCCCTACCAATTCCTATAGCCCAGTGCCTAGTAGAGTGCCTGGCTATAGGAGGTGCTAGAATTTAATTATGGAATGCCTACTATGCTTAAGTTCTTGGCATCATGATATTTCTAACCTAGCAAGAAAGACAGTTCTTAAGCCAATGAGTTTAAAAATTACTTAATTTTAGTAGTGCTAATGGTAAGAAGAAGTAGGGCAGGACTCTGAGAGCAGACATTAGAACATGTGACCACGTCTGAGGGCCAGGGAAGAAGTCTCTCATGAAGGAACATTTAAGATTTGAGGAAAAGAAGGGAGGGGACGTAAAGTGTTTGGGGCAACGGAAAGAGCATATGCAAATACTGTGAGATGGGAAGGAGTTTGGTGTGTTTGGGAATTTGAAAGCAGGCCAATTCAGCTGGAGCTCAGCAAGTTAAGGCAATAGTGGAACAAGATGAGGGTGGTAGGGCAGATCATATAGACCTAAGGATTTCAGAATTCATCTTACAATAAATGAGAAACCATTGCAGAACATTTAGCAGGTTGACTTTCACAGCTATGTAGAAAGTAAATTGGAGGAAACCACTTCAGAAGTTAGTTTAGATGGGGCTGGACGTGGTGGCTCACGCCTGTAATCCCAGCACTTTGGGAGGCCTACGCGGGCGCATCACAGGGTCAAGAGATCAAGAGCATCATGACCAACACGGTGAAACCCCGTCTCTACTAAAAATACAAAAATTAGCTGGGCGTGGTGGTGTGTGTCTGTAGTCCCAGCTACTCGGGAGGCTGAGGCAGGAGAATCACTTGAACCCAGGAAGCGGAGGTTGCAGTGAACCAAGATTGCGCCACTGCACTCCAGCCTGGTGATAGAGACTCTGTCTCAAAAAAAAAAAAAAAAAAAAAAAAAAAAAACAAAAAACAAAAAAAACGAAGAAGAATAAAAAAAGAGGTTAGTTTGGATGAAAGATGATAGTTTTCATTAAGGTAAGAAAGTTAACTTAGGGCCAGGCGCGGTGGCTCAAGCCTGTAATCCCAGCACTTTGGGAGGCCGAGACGGGCGGATCACGAGGTCAGGAGATCGAGACCATCCTGGCGAACACAGTGAAACCCCGTCTCTACTAAAAATACAAAAAACTAGCCGGGCGAGGTGGCGGGCGCCTGTAGTCCCAGCTACTCGGGAGGCTGAGGCAGGAGAATGGCGTAAACCCGGGAGGCGGAGCTTGCAGTGAGCTGAGATCCGGCCACTGCACTCCAGCCTGGGCGACAGAGCAAGACTCCGTCTCAACAAAAAAAAAAAAAAAAAAAAAAAAAAGAAAGTTAACTTAGAAGAGAGGTTTGGGAGATATTAAGGAGATAGCATTGATAAGATTTGGTGATTGATTGGATATACAGAATGAGCATAAAACAGGATTCATAGCTTTTCTACTTTTTTTTTTAATTTTTTTGAGATGGAGTCTTGCTCTGTCACCCAGGCTAGAGTGCACTGGTATGGTCTCAGCTCACTGCAACCTCTGCCTCCTGGGTTCAAGTGATTCTCCTGCCTCAGCCTCCCGAGTAGCTGGGATTACAGGCACGTGCCACCGCGCCCACCTAGTTTTTGTATTTTTAGTAGATATGGAGTTTCACCACCTTGGCCAGGCTGAAATCGAACTCCTGACCTCGTGATCCACCCGCCTCCGCCTTCCAAAGTGCTGAGATTACAGGTGTGAGCCACCGTGCTCGGCTTCATAGCTTTTTAACTATGAAGTTAAATGCTTAACTCGGGAGGTTGGGATGGCTGCTGGTAGTGCAGCAACAACAGCAGCATTTCTCTTCTCTCCTCATCCTGTCCCTCCTATCCCACCTCAGCCACAAAAGCTTAGTGCTGTCAAGCTCTGCCAGGGATACACATACACACACACACACACACACACACACACACACAAACACACGAAAGCACACTTTGTTAACTCAAACTCAGATATTAGCTCAAGGGTCATTTTCCCAGGGAGCACACTAAAAGAAAAAAGAATCAAACAAAGTAATAATACTAACTCACAAATGTGCATGATATCTTCCTGAAATTTAGTTCTGAAGTTTTTTTTTTAAATCACATTTACCGATAAATATGAATCCAATGCATATTTTTGAAATGTTTTGTCTTTACTTACTTCACTCACTATTTCTCAGGTTTACTATATCCAATACCTATAGCTGGCCAAGAACACCCTTGTTTCAGAAGGCCAAGCTCCAGCTCTCCTTCAGTCTCACCCCTTTCCATGGGGCAAGTCCACAGGACCAAGGACTTATGCCCACCTTGAGCTAGCACCCCTTTCTAGAGCATGCCCTGAATACTCAGGCTCCCAAATCCTCTGCTGAGATCTCGTCCCTAGCTTTTTGCCAGGACCTGCATGGGCTGCAACCTGGAGTCTGGCTTCCTGAGAGCAAACCCAGTAGAGTGTGCACTTCTAGGCCAGAAAGGTGGCAAAGGGAACCTGCTTATGGAGGTGTGATCAGGCTTGGTTTTGTGAACTGGACTGTCTACACTGCAGGCCCATGAGACTCTTGACGATATACTACAGAGCCAGGGGTGAGAAGGGGAAACTGGGTTGTGGCCCTGGACTCTGACCCTGGGCTCTGACCAACTCAGGCACAGGAGTGAATATGTTAGTCGATCCTTTCATTCTACAAGCATTTTCTGAGCACGTATTTGTGGTGTGTAAGGTTTCCTGTGTGGCCTGGGGGAATGCGAAGATGAACAACACATCCTTCTGTCACGGAGGGTCGCAGGGCCAAAGATGCATGTAAACAACCCTCTGTGAAATGAGGCTGACTAAAGTAAACATCACATGAGCGGGAACCGTTTGTAGTACTTTGGGAATTCAGAAGAGGAAATTATTTTTTATAACTGGAGGAATTTGGGGACAGCTTTACCAAGAAACCAAAGTGGAGAAGTAATTTGCTTAGAATTGAAACACATATGCAAATTCTACAAAGTTATGTATTGATTCTAAACTTCAGTTTCCTCATCAGGATTTAATGAGATAATATATCTGGAAACATCTATCATAGTGCCTCATACATAAAAGTATTTAGTGAAGTATTTAATGTGTTGCTTTTTTTTTTTTTTTTTTTTTGAGACAGAGTCGTGCTCTGTCATCCAGGCTGGAGTGCAGTGGCGTGATCTCGGCTCAGTGCAACCTCTGCCTCCCAGATTCAAGCGATTCTCCTGCCTCAGCCTCCAGAGTATCTGGGACAACAGTCACATGCCACCACATCTGGCTAATTTTTGTACTTTTAGTGGAGACAGGGTTTCACCATGTTAGCCAGGATGGTCTTGATCTCCTAACCTCATGATCCACCTGCCTTGGCCTTCCAAAGTGCTGGGATTACAGGCGTGAGGCACCGTGCCCAGCCATGTGTTGCTGTTTCTTTTTATTAATTAAAATATATTTTTTACCTCATGAAAATATTCCACTATGCACACAGGTATGCTTCAAGTTGCCCTGAAAACATAACTATTGTATGTGTGTGTGTGTGTGTGCACGTGTGCGTGTGTGCGTGCATGCATGCATGTTGGGATGGTTTAGGATGGTTGGAAGGAAGTTTCTTGAGATCAGGGCCTATATCTTTGCATTCCCAGTGCCATAGATATTGGAATTTAATAAATATTCTTTGATTGAATAAATGATCAAATTAAGATTCGCCTCCTGAAGCTGATGCGAATGAAATAACTGCAAAGTTTGAAGATCATGGTTTTCCTGGGCACTGACAGGCCTTGCTGCAGGTGCATGCGCTTGTTTAATCTCAACAGTTTTTGCTTCTGGGAATTATAAATGCTCCGAAGTGTGATGGCAAAATGACAGATATTTTTCCTTCCTGGAGCCTGTTGTGTGATTTCCAAAGTTGTAAAAACCTAATTAATTCTAATAGGCACAAATGCTAAACCAGTAGCTACTCTTCATCTAGATATTTGGCCTTGGAGAGCCAAGAAGAAATGGAGTGGAACATTACCACTGGTTTTTGCACCAGATGTGGCAGGATGCCAGAGCTAACATGAGGGAAAGGCCTCTGCTTCTCTGGCTTCCTCCACAGAGAGGGAGCTGCAAGGCAGATCCAGAAAGTTTTCTTGTGACTTAAGCATCTTTGGAAATTTTGAAAGCTACTATTTCCCTTGCTGCCCCTCTAGAGGTAATGAAATACACTCCAACCCATTTTTTGACTGCTTTACTTAAAATTGTCAAATGGCAGCCAGGCACACTGGTTCACGCCTGTAATCCCAGCACTTCGGGAGGCCAAGGCAGGTGGATCACGAGGTCAGGAGATTGAGACCATCCTGGCTAATACGGTGAAACCCCATCTCTATTAAAAATACAAAAAAAATTAGCCAGGCGTGGTGGCGGGCACCTGTAGTCCCAACTACTTGGGAGGCTGGGGCAGAAGAATGGTGTAAACCCAGGAGGCAGAGGTTGCAGTGAGCCAAGATCACACCACTGAACTCTAACCTGGGTGACACAGTTTCAAACATACAAAAAAATGGTCAAATGGCTTCCCATTGCTTGCTGGGTAAAGTAGGAAGATCAGTGCTTTCAATGAGTTGTCTCCTTACCGATTCACCTTTCTCTATCTGGCCTTTCATGCTTAAGGATTTTGATGGTTTTCTGCCTCCCTTCAAGGATAGGGCCTTTCTGTTTCTCCACTTACCTCCCACTCCACTCCTCCCAGACCTATTCCACTCCCACCTCACAACACACACACACACACACGCACACACACACACACGCACACACTTTGTTAACTCAACTGAGATATTAGCTCAAGGGTCATTTTCCCAGGGAAGCCTTCTTGGACCACCCACATCCCTATCCTGGGTGAAATCACATTTCTGTGTCATATGTTCTCATAGAACTATTTCTTTCTCCTGGGACACTTGATTCAGTTTGTATTTACATATTTATTGGTGGGATTATCTGATTCATATGTGTCTTTCCTTCTAGACTATGAATTTCATAATGATGGGATTATGTTTTCTCACAGATGTATCCCTAGAGTCTAATACAGCACTTAGAACATAAGGGTGCTCAATAAACGGTTGTAACTATGAGGCCTTGAGGTACTTATGTTCCCCTTGTATGGCCTCCTGCCCCTTGCTTCTCTTACCCAGTCTTATCTATGGCTGGACTTTGGGTAATATACTTTGAAAAACATTACAGAATTTTTATGTTTTCAGTCTCATCAAACCCAGACCTGAGATTTAGTGGGAGGAGGCATTTGCTCAGTTAGGGTTCCATGGAGCAGCCAGTGGCAGCAGTGAGAAACATTTAACCCAATACAATGAGGATGATGATGCTCAAACTAGAGAACTGAGGAGAATGGAGACCCATGAAGCCCCCAACCTTGAATTACAGTCCAGAGGGTCATCACATAAGGGGCGCCAGAAGTCCTGGAGCATGAAGTCAGAATTCCAGGTGTGTTGCAAGTGAAAGCAATCATAAACTTGCACGCAAAATTACAAAGGAATGCCTTCATCTGCTCACTGCAAAAAGGCAGGTGATGCTCTCCGGGCTCAAAAAATCAAGGGCAGAACTGACAAGTTGGCTGTGAAAAAATGACAATATGCTTTTGGTAAGAGCTATTTTTTGGCAGAAAATGCATTTGAACTATTCTTGTTTCAACAACTTGGAGAGTCAGATCATGAAAGTCTGGTATGCCAATGAAATATTTCCTAGTGTTTAGTATCAATAATGAATTGTCAAATGGTACAGCCACTAGGAAAAAGTCTGGTGGTTCCTCAATAAGTTAAATATAGAATTACCACATGATCCAGCAATTCCACTCCTAGGCATATACCCAAAAGAAGTGAAAACAGGAACTCAGATACTTGTACATAGATGTTCACAGCAGCATTATTCACAATAGTCAAAAGGTGAAAGAAAACAACCCAAGAGTTCATCAACAGATGAATGGATAAACAAAATATGGCATGTATATATACATAAATGCAATATTATTCAGATGTAAAAAGGAGTGACTTTCTGAAACATGGTATAAAATAGATGAACCTTGAAAACATGCTAAGTGAAATAAGCTGGACACAAAAGGACAAATGTCATATGATTCCACTTGTATGAATGATCTAGAATAGGTAAATTCACAGAAAGTAGAATAAGGTTACCAAAGGTGGAAGGGAGAGGCAAGAATAGGGAGATATTGCATATGGTTACAGAGTTGTTATTCAAAATGATAAAAAAAATTTTGGAAATAGCTAGTAGAGATGGCTGCATACCATTGTGAATGTACTTCATAACACTGAAGAGTAAACTTAAACATTGTTAAAATAGCAAAGTTTATGTTATATATATTTTACCACAATAAAAAAGAAAAAAAAAGAAAAAAAGAATGAATTTCTAGAAATAAACTTTCTTGAGATTAACTTGGCAATATGTATCAAAAGTCTTAATTGCTGCATACCCATTTTACTTCTTATAATTTGTTTTTAGGAAATAATCACAGATGTGTTCGAAGATTTATCTGCAAGATGGTTTTAGTGATCATTGCTGGTTTTCTTCTCTAATATCCTCCTTCTGGTCACAGCATCTGGATTTTCTTTTAGGAAATCATTTGGCTGTGGTTATATACTGTTTCGTTTTTTGTTTTTGTTGTTTTTTTTGAGACAGACTCTTGTTCTTTCACCCAGGCTGGAATGCAGTGGTGTGATCTCAGCTCACTGCAACCTCCACCTCCCTGGTTCAAGCAATTTCCCTGCCTCGGTCTCCCAAGTAGCTGGGATTACAGGTGCACACCACCACACCTGGCTACTTTTTTTGTATTTTTAGCAGAGATGGGGTTTCACCATGTTGACCAGACTGGTCACGAACTCCTGACCTCAGGCAATCTGCCCCCCTCAGCCTCCCAAAGTGCTGGGATTACAGGCGTGAGCCACTGCGCCCAGCTGGTTATATACTGTTTACTTACGTTCCCTGGTCTCCCTTGAGGCAAGCAATCATATTGCCTAGTTGGACTTTCTCTCCAGGGAATCTGAAAACTGGGTGGTGTGGTCAAGCTGACTGAGAGTGGCTGGAAACAATTTATGCCATGGAGTGGCACTTTAAGGAGACTGACCTTAAGACAGGATAGGATCCAGGTACCATGGGTGCCGACATCTAGATCTCCTGTGTTGCCCTGGATCCTATCCTTTCCAAGCCGGCTGCTTTACCTTTTCTTCTCTGCTTAAATTACCTACATTCCCTTCCTCCTTTATTTTCTTATTATCAAAGAATCTTGGTTCAATGGTCATTATAGCATTATTTTTAATGGGGAAAAATCTTGAAAGCAAAGTTCAATAAATCAATTAATGGGTAAACAAATTATAGATCCAACTATGGACACTTTATAGTCACTAAAAATTATATTTTAGAAGAATATAATGATGTCAAAAATGGTCATTACAGTCTGCAGAATAAAAGCAGACTCTAAAATAGAATTATCCTGTTTTAAGGGGAAATAAAATACGTCTCTGTGCAGTTAAACCTGAAGGATATACATATAAATGAAAATGGTTGTTATCTCTGGGTAGCAGGATTATAGAGCATTTTCTTTTTAAGAATATTTTCTAAACTTTCAGGAATGAACATTTAAAATGAAAACAAGTTTTCATTTTTTAAGATGTATACACATATTTCTGTTGATAACTTCCTTAGTCTTAAAATGGCAGACCTGATTATTTCTCTGCTTTCAAAGTCGTATTTTTAAAAAAATGGATCTGTGTTTCTAACTGCCTTTTCTACAGCACTACAAGCACCTCGTATGTAAAATACCCAAATATATCAATTCCTCCCTCTCCCCACCAGCTCCACTGAAACCTCCTCTAGGAAGCCTCCCTGAACTCCCAAGTCCAGGTTAGGGTTTCTTTTGTACCCCACCCTGTGGATTCCTGCAGTTCTCCCTGCTGACCTCCATCCCTTACAGCATGGTTCATACTATATGCGAATTGCCTGTTTACCTGTCCTCTCTACTAGACCCTTCAGTGGCAGAAGGGTCCGTGTTTGCTCATAACAATGTCAATGAACATTCCTAAAGTGCTTAAGATGTGCTCGGCCCTTCACATGTATTATCTCATTGAATTCAGGAAACAATCCTATGAAGAGGTACTATTGTTTGTCCTATTTTACAAATAACGATATTGAAACTTAGAGACAGAAAGCAATTTACCCAAGTGACACAGTTGCAGCCGCAGCACCCAGCACAGGGTCTAGGTATGTATTCGGTGCTTTATAAATAATATTTGTTGAATGAATGAATGAATGTACTAAAATTATGTAGCTAAATCTCCCTATTGCAGTTTTCTGAATCTATAAATAAAAAGCATTGCCAGAATTAAAAGTGCCTGATGAAATGGGTAAAATGTCAGTATGTAGCCAGAACGGTAAAGACATCTTATCTCACTAATTAGTGACTTCACTGTGAAACTCTCTTAAAAATTCAGAGCCACTACTGCCTAGAGATAAAAATCAGTCCCATTTTTTTTCTGCCTCTGAATGCTTCTGTGAGAATTATTAAACCAGGAGGGTACACTTCACTGGCTGAATTACATGCAGGGAAAGGCAAGAGGTAAAAGCGCTTCTCTCTCACCTGAATTGCCCCCAAGCTGCCCTGTATCCCTCTTTGCTGCACTTGGAATACCTGAACAGAGCCAGAACACCAGATGTGAAGCTCATTGTCCAGACCTTCACACTGTGAGTAGGGGCCTGAAATACAAAGAACAAACCTGGGACAAATGTGATAATCGATGAAGCACTGCTGTGAAAAGAAAAGGAACAGGCTGCCAAAATCTCCATGTTAAGCTGGAATTCAGCAAGCAGAAAGTAAGTGATAAGAAATCTCCTGCTTTTCACTAGGATTGCCAAAGTTCCTAAATTTACCAGGATCTCCCTGACTCTCTGAGTGATTCTTAGTTTCAGGGGTTATTTTTATCCAGGAAAATATTGTAGGAATAATCCCTTCTTTTGAATCCCAGGAACCTGAGAGAAAGCATACTATTTCCCAGTTCCTAAGACCCAGAGCAGGGCTTTCATCCTCAGCACTATTGATAGCTTGGGCCTGGCAATTCTCTGTTGGGTTAGGGGGCGGGGTGAGGGGGTGCATTGCAGGATATTTAGCAGCATCCCTGTCCTGTCCTATGCCAGTAGCACAACCCTCATGCCCCACCCAGCTATAACAACCAAAAATGTCTCCAGACGTTGCTAAATGTCCCTTGGAAAGCAAAATCACACTTCCCACACTTCCCATCCCATCCCTTCATTTGGAGAACCACTGACCTAGAGTGTGGCAAATGGAAAACACTGGTTCATTCCCTTCCCACAGAACATCATAGAGTATTTCATAAATACATATGTGGACACACGATGCTTGTTTATTTACCTGGAGTGGAGGAAGGGAGAAAATATCCCATTAACCTAACATTTCATGTTTGATGGTGATATGCAAGAATGTCTAATATTTTGTTAATCTTCACTTAAGAACCTTTTTTTCCATTCACCCAGTCAACTAAGGTTTCCAAGCATGGAATGCTTGTACTGCAATCTTAGTCTTTGGAATGGAGCTGGTTCCCTGGACCATTTTGGATTTCTGGACGTTTGTGTACATCCCTAGTAGACAGAAAAGCATGGGGTTTGGAGTCAGGCACCCTGGATTGAAATTCCAATGAAACTTTTATTTACCTGTGTTCACTGCAAGTCACTAAACTGCTCTGAGACCCAAGTTCTTCAACCATAAAAACCTCTCTTATTTGACTGTAGTCAACACTGAATGAGATAAAGTCAAGAAATGGGCCTGGCACAGGCCTGGTTGGTAGAACCAGTTCCTGCTTATAAATGTTTTCTTCCTTCAATGCTTGATTATTACCCAAGAAGTAACAGTAAGGGAAAGCTTCCTTCCCAGTGTCTAGTACCCCAGAATATTTCTTCAGCTCTTCCCAAAACATGGTGAGAAGAGGTAATACTGGGTGAGAAGAAGTAATACTGGGATAATCAGGGAAGGCTTTTGAATGTGACTTACAGTTTTTGCCTGGAGTTGGTCAGAAGCAACTTGGCAGGCAGTAATTAAAGACTGCATTTGGGCGGATAGGGCTTTTTCAGGGAGAGTGTCTACCCATGGGCGAGAGGTCTGTTGGTGCAGAGATTTTGTTTCATTCTGAAGACCTGTTCTACATAATTCCGCAAGCTATAATGCAGATGACAGTAATCCGAAGTTAGATGTGGATTCTAGTTCACCTTCAGCACTTTCTAGATGAGACCACCACCTTGGGCAAAAACTTTCCCTCTAAGCCTCAGAATCCTCATCTATGAAACAGGATGGGCCAAATGTGGTGGCTCACACCGGTAATTTCAGCACTTCAGGAGGCCGAGGCAGGTGGATCACTTGAGGTCAGGAATTCGAGACCAGCCTGGCCAATATGGTGAAATCCCATCTCTACTAAAAATACAAAACACTTAGCTGGGTGAGGTGGTGCATGCCTGCCTGTAATGCCAGCTAACCAGGAGGCAGGAGAATTGCTTGAACCCAGGAGGTGGGGGTTGCAGTGAGCTGAGATTGTGCCACTGCATGCCAGCCTGGGCCACAGAGTGAGACTCCATCCCCCAAGAAAAAAAAATAGGGTGATACTTGAGCCTATCTCATCAGGTTGCTGTAAAAATTAACAAGTTAATGCATGCAAAGAGATCAGCCCAGTTCCTGGTGAGTAGTAGACACTGAAATATTAGCCAATGTTATATTAATAATCATCTTCTGTAAATGCCTGTACAATATGAGCACATCTGAATATATTCTTGAAAGGATAAATAATAGGGAAACAAGGTCCAAGACAGATAAGACAGAACTCAAACAGCTAACCAATCAAAAGAAAAAGCTGAGGATAAAGTACCAGTGGGGGAAAAATGCAGAATAAAGAAAGTCGGCAAAAAAGACAAAGGTCAAAAGTGAATAGTGCAACTTTTTTGTGAAAGCTGGGGACCACTTATGTATGTGCCCCAAAGTCTTACATTCGGGCTGGAGCAAGGCCCTACATTGAATAGAGACAAACAGATAGATAGTAGAAGGGCTTTTTGGCTAGATATCATCAATCATTATCAATCAACATTTGCTGAGCACCTGTGAGGTATCGGACAGATAGAAATAACTAAGATACAGTCTCATGCCTTGAAGAGCTCATAGTTTAGTTGGCCGACAGCCAGGAAAGTCTCTAAGTAGAGTTTCTGAGCTAATTCTGAGGTCCCATGTTCCTTCTTTCACTGACACACCCTTTGGATGTTGGTGGGCAGAGGAGTACAAGCCCCCGTGGGCTTCAGCAAGTCCTTTTTTCCCCAAACACTCTTGCTCTCTTTTACCATCTAAGCTTTTCTGCACCAAAAGTATTTCTACAAGTCAGGAAAGTTAAAGTGCATGTGTTGTGCTTAAAGAAGAGGTTTTATAATAACCACTGCCTTCTTGGCAGGCTGCAGAACCTGGGCCAGTGGAGAAATCTCTGGAAAGGCAGTTGGAAGTAACTGGCTGACTCCTTTGCCCAGGGTGGGCATCATGCTAGCATCTTTCTGGCTACAAAGAGTAGAATCAAGTCTGTGAAGTCAGCTGGAGACCTAACTGCAGCTTTAACAGGCCAACAGCTGGGTCAACCAGCCACAGAGGAGACATTTTCCTGACAGTCACTCTGACGGGTTTAGGGGATTCAGAACACAAAAGTGAAGGTGGTCTCCATCCAGACCACTCCAGGAAAGTCTGTGGAACATTGCGTTGTCCACAAGCTATTTTGCAGCTGCTTCAGTTAAAGAATTAAACTGTATCTGAGTAGCAGCAACATACATGAGAGCCAAATTGGATTCCTGCTTGGAAAATAAGCTACAGACCATGTCTTTATTGTGCAGACACTCATTAACAAATATGTAAAAAAATACCAGTCAGAGAAAGATGTTTTCCTGCTTTGGAGACTTTAAAAAAAGCATTTAATTCAATCTGGCATGCATGGCTGAACCTGAAATGGCTACAATGTGTAACTGGTGGGAAAGCATGACTAAAGGAGTTCTGTCTATCAGTCCACACTTTGCAGGGCAACTGTATCCACAGCTCCACCGGGTTAGGGAGAACGGGCCATTCACTGTTCTCTGAACACTGGGGACATGTTTTCTATGCTTGAGGAAGTTCTAAGTTTAGGGTCTTTTCTCAGGAAAAGAAATGCTGGCTGCAGACAGCGGGGCCAGTGCCTCCATTTCTCTCCTCGCTTGTGAGCAGTTCAGATGCTAGACAGGCTACAACATACAGACCATCTACAGAGAGACTTACAAACCATTCCCAGGAAATGGTCCCAAGTAACCTCACATTTCACATTTTTAAGTGTAGACTATACTGTCTATGCTTTCACAGGGTCCACTAAACCTGTCAGGACAGCAGACCCTGCTCTCCAATGTCCAAATTCAAGTGGAGCCACGCCTCACAGTAAAGTGGGCTTTAAGGCGCAAAGTAAGATCTATCCTTTAAGAAGAAATTGTATGTCTAATGGCTTTTAGGATATTTTCATTGATATTAGGCTTTACTTGATTAAAAAATAATAGTTAACTTTGCAACTTCCAAAGTGTATTGTTGTACCCTAAAGCCAAGGCACAGATATAGAAATATGAATAAGAAAGAATCAAGCTGGGATGCTACTGGTACCAAAACAGATGTATAGACCAATGGAACAGAACAGAACCCTCAGAAATCACACCACACATCTACAACCATCTGATTTTTGACAAACCTGACAAAAATAAGACACGCAGAAAGGATTCCCTATTTAATAAATGGTGCTGGGGAAACTGGATAGCCATATGTAGAAAGCTGAAACTGGATCCCTTCCTTACACCTAATGCAAAAATTAATTCAAGATGGATTAAAGACTTAAATGTTAGACTTAAAACCATAAAAACCCTAGAAGAAAAACCTAGGCAATGCCATTCAGGACATAGGCATGGGCAAGGACTTCATGAATAAAACACCAAAAGCAATGGCAACAAAAGCCAAAATAGACAAATGAGATCTAATTAAACTAAAGAGCTTCTGCATGGCAAAAGAAACTACCATCAGAGTGAACAGGCAACCTACAGAATGGGAGAAAATTTTCCCAATCTACCCATCTGACAAAGGGCTAATATCCAGAATCTACAAAGAACTCAAACAAATTTACAAGAAAAAAACGAACAACCCCATCAAAAAGTGGGCAAAAGATATGAACAGACACTTCTCAAAAGAAGACATCTATGCAGTCAACAGACACATGAAAAAATGCTCATCATCACTGGTCATCAGAGAAATGCAAATCAAAACCACAATGAGATACCATCTCACACCAGTTAGAATGGCAATCATTAAAAGTCAAGGAAACAACAGATGCTGGAGAGGATGTGGAGAAACAGGAACGCTTTTACACTGTGGGTGGAAGTGTAAATTAGTTCAACCATTGTGGAAGACAGTATGGCGATCCCTCAAGGATCTAGAACTATAAATAGCATTTGACCCAGCAATCCCCATTACTGGGTATATACCCAAAGGATTATAAATCATGCTGCTATAAAGACACAAGCACACGTATGTTTATTGCGGCACTATTCACAATAGCAAAGACTTGGAACCAACCTAAATGTCCATCAGTGACAGACTGGATTAAGAAAATGTGGCACATATACACCATGGAATACTATGCAGCCATAAAAAAGGATGAGTTCATGTCCTTTGCAGGGACATGGATGAAGCTGTAAACCATCATTCTCAGCAAACTATCACAAGGACAGAAAACCAAACACCGCATGTTCTCACTCATAGGTGGGAATTGAACAATGAGATCACTTAGATACAGGGTGGGGAACATCACACACTGGGGCCTGTTGGGGGGTGGGGGCCTGGGGGAGGGACAGCATTAGGAGAAATACCTAATGTAAATGATGAGTTGATGGGTGCAGCAAACCAACATGGCACATGCATACCTATGTATCAAACCTGCACGTTGTGCACATGTATCCTAGAACTTAAAGTATAATAATAATAAAAAGAAATCAACTACATGGGATTGTTAGGAAGTTTAAATGGTTTCATAAAGGGCTTAGAACAATGGCTGATATGTATTAGAGCTTGTAAACAAAATAAACTCTTCAATATGCAAAAAAACCCAATAAAACAAACTAATAATAATAATAACAAAGAAAGAATAAACCTGGGGAGAGACAGATGGAGGGGAACAAAGATTCTGTGTCTCTCCCCAGCTTCATTTTTTTCTTTTCCTGACTTCTTAATGATCGCCATTCTAACTGGCATGAGATGGTATCTCATTGTGGTTTTGATTTGCATTTCTCTGATGGCCAGTGATGATTAGCATTTTTTCATGTGTCTGTTGGCTGCACAGATGTCTTCTTTTGAGAAGTGTCTGTTCATATCCTCTGCCCACTTTTTGATGGGGTTGTTTGTTTTTTCTTGTAAATTTGTTTGAGTTCTTTGTAAATTCTGGATATTAGCCCTTTGTCAGATGGGTAGATGCAAAAATTTTCTCCCATTCTGTAGGTTGCCTGTTCACTGTGATGGTAGTTTCTTTTGCCGTGCAGAAGCTCTTTAGTTTAATTAGGTACAATTTGTCTACTTTGCTGTTTATGACAAGCAAAGAAGTATATTAGGTGTGTGAGGCAGTTCCGGGCGGCGGGGAAAACAGGTCTTGTGGAATAAGGCCACCTCCATCAACAAATGTTTTTATTTTTGTTTTTGTTTTGAGACAGAGTCTTGCTCTGTCACCAGGTTGGAGTGCAATGGCATGATCTCAGCTCACTGCAATCTCTGCTTCCCGGGTTCAAGCGATTCTCCTGCCTCAGCTTCCCGAGTAGCTGGGATTACAGGTGCCCACCACCATGCCTGGCTAGTTCTTTTGTATTTTTTAGTAGAGACGGGGTTTCACCATATTGGCCAGGCTGGTTTCGAACTCCTCACCTCAGGTGATCTGCCTGCCTTGGCCTCCCAAAGTGTTGGGATTACAGGCATGAGCCACCATGTCTGGCTTCATCAGTGAATTGTTGAAAGGAGGAGATGGACACAGTATAGAGAAAAGACAGAAGACCTGAATCTTATCCTGAGTCTTGTAGATAGTTTTGTGGGCATCTAGTGAGGAAGAGGACTGGTAATTAACTGGCAAGCCCATGCTGCCAAATTGGATCATTCCCAAGAGAAAATATACTAGAAACAAAATTAACCAAAGTGGCCATCCATACAGCAGGGTTTTTCTGGGCTGCAACTTAATTCTTCCTATATGGATGCTGTTCTATGACCAGGGACAACAAGAAGTTCTCTCAGATGGGCACAGCATCCAACCATTGGAAAGGTGTTTCTTTCCCCCCCCACCCCAGCTATCACCTTGTCCTTACTATTCAGAAGGTAATTGTGGATGAGTGACAGGAACACTTTGGGGCAGGTACTTTGCCAATTTATATTCTTGTGCTTAATAGACGTACATGGGAAGGCACAGTACCAACTCAGTAACTGCCTTTGAAATTTTCATACACAACTACTCAAATACTGGAAACCAATCATTACAAATCTAAAGAGCTTTAGCTATCAGGTTCTACAGACTTTGTATAAGAAAACATTAGTTGATGAGAAAGTTGGAAAGAACAGGCACCTTGGCACAGAAACCCAGTATGAAATAGAATATAGACTCTTGGAAATGTGAAAGTTTTTCAAAATTCAAAGGAAAGTCCAATTTCAGAAAACTGCAGGCTAGAAGATAGCTTATTGAATCCCAAATAAAGACATTACTATAAATTTCATTACATAATTTGATAATTCTGACATTTACAAATGCATAATGACATAAATCTTGAATTGCACAAAGTCAAACTCTCCATACAAAATAAGCTGGATGGAAAAATTTTCCTTATTTTGCTCTGATCACCATTCTGCAGTTTTAAGGGCCAGTAGTTGTTTTGAACATATAAGTGGGATACTAAAAATGTATTTTTAAATTTCCCTTATGATTAGGAATTAAAGTCTATATAGTATAGGTTCACTACCTGATCTCTCACTTCTGCCTCAGCAGAGTTTCCTTGTTAACCCTAATGTAAATATTGGCAGAGTCTCCTCCTATCTTCTCTACCTCCTTAGCCAAAGATATAAACAAAAATTTCAGATGTTCTTAACAGAAATCGGACCAGAAAGTACAATAGCTTAGGGGCCTTTCATAATATAATAAAAGATTTCTTTTGGCAGAGTGAAGGATTTCTGCTCCACCTGCTTTCTCCCAGCTACCTAATCCTTGAACCCTTTCTCAGTCCCAGGGTCAACCTCAAGACACACAACCAGCACAGTTGCACAAGGCCCCATGCTCCAGAGGGCCCTGTGCTTGGCTTAATGCTCTGCTGCTGACATCTTGAAATTCTCAATAATTTTATCTTTGAACCGCTGCTTTGTAAATGAAGTCCAAGGGGATAATGGGACACGCACATGAGTTGAGGAGCTGTGCACAATATGCGTGTCCAAAGATCCTTGCTGTCATATTAACATATAGTGGTGCAATGCCCCGTGAGCACAGAGTTCTGGTGGAGCCGTAATGTGGGTGGGGGACTTCAATGATGCTCAAGTGAGTGCAAGATAAGTGTGTGTAAGTAGGGAGTGGAGGGGCTGACTGCCCGAGAGGCCACACTTTCTTTCACCCCAGAACTTTTTTGAATGCAGGAAGAAGGCAATGGTGTTTGTTTTAAGTAACACAAACAACCAAAGAGCCTGATCATATCCTTTCTTTCTCATGTTACTTCTCTGTATTAGCCAACCACTTTTGCTGAAAATGATAATATAGAAGGAAAGGGAAAGATAAGGCAACCCGTTGTTCCTTTTGCTTCAGTCCTTCCTTCCTTATTAATCTGAAGGTAAAAAGTGTTGGTAGAAAGCACACATATTAAGAAATGAGAGAAGAAGAGTTGAGTTAGTTTTGTGCAATGTTTCTATGGTTTTGGTAAGAACAAAATACATGTGTGTGTATTATACAAGCTGTGAAATATAAGTTATATAATTTTGGTAATTTTGTATATAACAAATGCTCTTATGTTATTAGCATTTAAATCTTACATGCACATATAAGTATCATATAATTCTAGATACATTCTCTGAGTCATGCACAATATAAAGATGAATGGTAACACTCATGCTAATCATTTAACATTTTAATTTTTCTTTACTTAGAACAATGTTAAATAGCACATTAAAAATACCATGACAAATCAAGAGACAGACTGGAAGAAAAGACAGAGCTTTACATTTTGGGACCTTTAAAGGCACATTTATTTATTTACAGACAGAGTTTCGCTCTTTTCACTCAGGCTGGAGTGCAATGGCACGATCTCGGCTCACTGCAACCTCCGCCTCCTGAGTTCAAGTGATTCTCCTGCCTCAGCCTCCTGAGTAGCTGGGATTACAGGCGCCCACCACCATGCCTGGCTAATTTTTGTATTTTTAGTAGAGATAGGGTTTCACTATGTTGCCCAGGCTGGTCTGGAACTACTGACCTCAGGAAATTCACTGCCTTGGACTCCCAAAGTGCTGGGATTACAGGCATGAGCCACCACACTGGGCCTAATGGTACTTTTAAAAGATAGAGGTCCCACATTTCACGGCCCATTTAGTCCTCACCTTAACAACTCTATGCCATCACAACATCTCCTTCGTCTTGTCACACAATTCATAGGCATATACCATAAAATGGAATAGGAGTCTGCAAAACAGAAGGGACACTCATGGACGACCTGCTGGGAAGACAGGCCTAAGGGAGCCCCACTGTGGCTTTTTGACAATGAAAGGAAAAGCTATAGGAGAGAAAACCATGGCAGCTGCTAGTTAAGGGAAATGGGAGGATCTTGTGGTGAGACCCACAAGTTCTAGAGAAAGCAAAGCAGGCCTGTGGGCTGTTGTGGTGACCTACTGTTTACCTGGGTGGCCTTTGGATCTCGCAAGGGCAGGAAGTGAAATATGGGAGTGGGATGGGTTGGGGGGCAGGTAACTCAGAGGGCTGAGACTGGCAGAAAGACTCTTCAATGTTTTACCTCCATAAAGGAACTCAAAAATTTGTCAGCAAAGTAAAGTATTAATCGGCAGCTTTTAACACCAACCATGAATAATATTTGAACTTCAGTTTTTTTGATGTAACACTCCAGTAACAGTACCTATCCTGTATACTAGGTGCTGCTATATGTGCCAGGCAAAATTGCAGGAACAACAATCTGAGAATGCATTGTCTAAGATGTACTTCCCAACATTACATATATCCTAGTTACTCTGTAGAACAGGGATATGACAATTGCCATCATCCCTTACATAAAAATTCCACAGCCTCAGAAGCTAGAGTTTCTGCTATTTCTAGCCTGCCAGTATGTAGATGCTGAAAACGGTAATATATGCTACTAAAGGACCTGGGTGTGGGCGGAAGGTATAGAAGACTGGGTGTAGCAAGGAAGTCTCAGCCCTCTGGGTATAATGGTTAGAAGGAAGGTCTAGATAGAATCTTTGTCTTTTACTGTGAGTTGGTATTTGCACAGTTATAAGGAAAATTAAAACTTTCATGTGGCTGTGAAATAGAATGTATAAGTCATTTACACAAATGTCCTTCCTCTTGCAGCATAACAATCATATTATTAGATGTATCAGAGCAACTCGGATGTAAGTTTCATTTTGGTTACAACAGCAACTCATATTAAATTATGTAAGTTTCATTTTGGTTACAATACCAACTCCTCTATTAAATTAAACTCCTGTAGTATAAAGTTTAGCACTAGTTATGGGGAACCAGCCTTATTCAAAAATCACATTTCTTTGGTTCAAATTTCAGTGCTTGTGCTCAGGCAGCATGGCCATCTGCTCAGGACTTTAAAAATAAATACAGAGAACATTGTTTCTAAAAGACCTGGAGGCTGAAATACAGAAAATGGTCATCATTAAGTTTACAGATGACACTAATGGAAAGAAGGATGGGTTAGGAATTCCAAATAAGAGTACATGCAGGGTAGAGGCCTGGGGAGAACATCTTAACCGTAAAAGTAAATGACGGGGAAGGACTGGTTTTGTGTGGAAGGACTAGGACCAGGGTTCACTGGGGTTGAGGGGATGAAGCTGGTATAAATTTCTGGGCATAGCACTCAGGGGTCCAACTGTGTTACCATGAATTCAAATCCCTTGCAAAGATATTTAACTCGTCCACACTTGCAAGCTTTGGGACGGGCAAAAACTTTTTTTTAAAGGGACCTCAAACCCACTCTGGGGTTTGTGCAGTATTTATGTGATTTAGGATAATACTATCCTGGGTGTGCATAAAACGGAGTAGAATGTAAACAATTATCCCTTGGTTCCCCTCTTAACCTTACCCCTTCCCAGCTGATTCATCCACATGTTCTTTAATTTCTACCTCCTAATATCTTTCATCTGTCCCCTTCTGCCTTGTTTATAGTCATTACCCTACTTGAGCCAATAGCTTCCTCTCTAGGCTCTCTGCCTCCCCTTTTGACTCTTTATGATCTACTCTCTGCAGAGCAGCAAAAGTCATTACCCTATAACTTAAATCCAATCATATCAGTTCCTTGTAAAGTTTCTTCACTGGCTGCCCATCGCTTTTGGACTAAAAATCAAGCTCCTTATGGTGATCTGCACACTCTGCATGATCTGCCCCTGCTCAGCTCTCCAACCTTGTTTCCTACCACATGACTACTTCGCTACATCTAGCTTTCCTCTCTGTTCTTTGAACCCTCTGGACCCTCTCCCTTCTAAGACTCCTGCACAAGATGGTGCTTCCTCTAGCTCCTCAAGAGTCCACGTCATTCTCATCCCTCAGGGCTCTGCTTAAGTGCTCCTCCTCAGAGACCTATCTTTACCTATTTAATGTGGCCACTTCCCCAGAATTCTCCAACCCCTTATTACATTTTCCAGAATCTGTCGGAATGACCTTATTTATCCAGTTACTTATTTTTATTTGCCTCTGCCCTAGATTGACTCCGAGCTCCTTGAAAGTAAGAGGCTATTTCTGTTTCCTTTGTAGTTATATTCCCAGAGCCTAGCACAGCGTTGGCACAAGGCCGGCACTCAACAAATATTTGAGGAGTAACTAAACCTGTCTCTCATCATGGGTCACTACCATGCCCAGCATATTTAAAAACTGGTCCTCTGAATCCTATGGTCATTCCTAGGGAGGATATCTACAGCCACAGAGCTAATGAAAGTACCTGAACTATGTATTTTACGCTCCAAGTTGCTGATCTGAGGCCCTTCAGCAGTGGGATAGGTGGGTATCATTTGTGGTCAGGTGTTCTCTGAACCTTCTATTGTAGCAGTGGCAGCTTTGAAAAAACTTTTTTTCTTCTGTTACTTCCTACCTGTATTTTCTATGCCTTGGAGAGTGTCTCTAAATTTGGTATCACCTGCATTCTCATTAAGGTGGCTTTAATGTCTGTCTTCTGGATCCCGAATGATGAAAGAGACAACAATTAAAGGGATCCTCATCCCTGACAGCCTCCCAGCAGGCACTCCCTGCTCAGCCAGAGCCACTCATCACTCTCCTGTGTTTGCCTTCTCCGAGCCAGCTTTTAGTTCATTTGACTGGCTTAGATTCAAACACACTTAAGTTTTGAAAGCTGAGCTTTATAATTCTAGATACTTACATTCTCTGAGTCATGTCATTTTCTCAAAAAAGCATATGATGTGAGTTTTAGAGGGCATTTCCGGAGGCAGAGCTGGAATTACAAAAGAAAAAAACAAGCAGGAGAGCAAAGAGGATGGATGATTCTTTGATCAACACTCATTTCCCAGGCCACATGGTGATTCCATCAGTGAAGCACGGTGTGTGCAGATCAAACCAGGAGAGCCGGTGGAGAACAGACACCCAATTAGTTATAATAACCTTTGACTGGTAAGTGAAAGGAAGGAACTACGGGAACCTGGACACCCAGAACAAATTTCGGGACCAAACCCCTCTGAGTTTCCTATCTGATGTGTCAGCCGGAAGGCAGCCCTTCTAAGGGAAGTGCTGTGTGTTCCTTAGAACACGGGGAGCCAAGTGACTGGGAAGCAGCAGCCCCAAATGGGCTTTACAGTTACTGCGAATGAAAAAGAAAGGCCATATATTTTTAAGAGAAAAAGCCATATAAATCTGACAGCTCCACCCCACTCATAGCAAACCTCAGTCATTTCCAGCCAAACCACTTTATTTTCCTGACAGAGACTTGCACAGTGGGAAGACATTGTGAAAAATCAGTGGTAACAACCGCAAACCACTTATGGTTCGCCCTGGGCTTAATCATGATGTCTTTGGGTTCATCTGGGGCAGGGTCACCCTCCATTTTCAAACACACACATACCCACCACCCTCTCCACACACACCCTAAACTCTTAACCAACACACATGCAGTGATAGCCTCACACACAGAAGATGAATTATACAAGTAAATTTTCTATTTTCTCTCTTAAATGGAATTAAGCTTTTCTCTTTTGAAACTTCTAAGTTATTAGTCTTAATAATTCTATTATCCAGTTAATGTTTTTGTTTTTGTTGTGTTGAGATAGACTAACAGGGATGAAAACCATATTTTAAATTTCTAGTTAAATCTGCAAATATTGATTGATAGTGATCTCTATCAACACTTAAAATGCACATACCCTTTAACCCAGTCATTCTATTTCTAGGTATTTTTTATTAAAGACATGCAAAAATATACAAAGACATCCCTATCCATCCATCTTCTCCATTTTTGTATTCAAGCAGCTAAATTTAGCTGGAGAAAAGCACACAGGCAGATAGGTGTCACTTTAACATGATCTCAGACCTCACATGCTCTCAATGCTGCAGTAATCCTAGATGTTTCTCTAGTTTCTTTATCAAGCTTGCCTTTCTAACCTCTGATATATTTTGTACATTTCCTTTCTCTTCAAAACCTCTTCTACAATCACTTCTCTTCCTCTTAGCCTTGCCTTACACTTCAAGCAGTACAGAAAGCTATGCTTTGGAAGCTGTCCTTTCTTCTCACCACCCAATCTGTGCATGATTGCCACTGTACCCTTCTCTTTTCTCCTGCACAAATTGGATGTGCTAAATGCTGTTCTTCCTAAGCAAGGTTAGGTTCTGTGTCTGTCATCTCTCACCTTGTTTCTCTCCTGCATCCTCACTCCTCTAACTTTCACCTGGATTTAGATATGCTTACACATTTGTATCTTCAAAAAGGTTTATGCCACACCTAAATAGCTGTAGAGCACTCTGTGATAGAGCACCTAGATGACTGGAGTCATCCCTGCTGACTCTGGGACAGATTGCTTGGATCCTTATCAACTGCCAGGACCTCATCTGATTGGAAAAACCTGCAGAGCAAATTGGTGCCCACTGGCTCCTTTTGGTTTCCTTCTGGCTGCTTCATTTGTATTTCTAAACAGATGTATGGAAGAGTGTATATACATGGGGACGAGGTGGGGTGGGGTTTGCGCTCTCTCCTGCTCAAGGGTACTAAACCAGCCAGATTTACTTCAGTTCACCTCATGTGTTCCATCCCTCACTTGGAGGACTTTAAATCTTCTAGTGCTTCTCAAACTTTAGCATCCATAAAGGATCACCCAGAGGGCTTGTTAAAACCAGATTTCTGAGCCCCATCCCCAGAGATTCTGATTCGGTAAGACTAACGAGGACTCTAAAATTTGCATTTCTAACAGGTTCCCCGTGATGCTGATGGTCTGGGACTCTACTTTGAGAACGGTTACTTCAATGGGGTAACTTTGACTCTCCTTTATCCATGTACAAGGGATCCTGGGGCAAGTGTCATGAGGTCATACAGGAGAGCATCCATCCCTTTTGTTAGCTGTCAGTCCAAAGGCTTTTGATTTTACTGCCTGACAAGCTCCGGGCAGTCTTGGCATTAGAGAGGTGGCAAGTAGCTGTGTGCAATGTGTCTGCTCTGCTCGGACTGGCTCCAGGATTGCAGCCCCCACTCTGTAGTGTATACACAGCATCCATAGGTAACCTGTAGCAGGGCTTTGGAGAGTCAGATGTAGGAAGGGATGCAGCCCCACATTCTCATCCCTTCCCCAACATGGTGCCTCCCACCCCCAAGGTGGCCCTGCTGGAGAAGACTCCAGGAGGAGCGAGTAGAGGGACCCTCTGCTGAGGCCTGTTACTGAAGGAAGAGGTCTGGACCCTATGAAGAAGGCCCTGAAAGTCAGTCAGTCATTTCTGCCCTTGATTTTCTCCACTCCCCTCCCTGCCTGCCCAGCCATTTTCTTCTTCCCTTTCTTCCCTCAATCCTAACTGAATATATACACTGTGTCAGGCACTATACTGTGGAAGTTAGGGACAACAAATGTGGAAAACCCAGTCCTTACCCTCCATTTTATGCCCGAGTGGCAAAGACAGATATGAAGTGACTACCATAGAAGATTGAAAGCAATAGGGGCTAAAATGCAAATACATGGAAACACAGGGAGCACAGAGGCAGGGACAATGGATTCTGACAAGAGAAATTAGACAGACTTCAATAAGAGGGCAGCATTTTAACTGGTCCCAGGAGGAGAATGGGAAGAATGAGGAGTCTGTGCTTTGGAGAACAGAAACTGCTAAGCTCTCGCCTTAGTATGGTACCCCTTTCTGATGGGGAAATAGCATATTTCCAAGGCTTTACTTAGTGCTATCAAGAGCACCAGCTCTTCCTGGCTGCAGCCCCACATCCAAGGGTGTCTTCCAGCCGTCGACACTGGTAGTCACTGGTGGGATCTACTGTACTCTGGGCCTGGTATCCAAGCAACTGTAGTGCACATGCGGGTTGATAATGGGGAGAACTCATGACTAATGGTCATCGCTTACAATTCCAAAGAGGTCTTTTTCAGGAAAGATGTCCAGATGTCCAGTTTCTCAAATGTAGGGCAACAAGCTCAATCTTACATTTCTCATCTTTCCCACATATCAGCCTTATCAGGCATGTGGGCTTTTTCTTTTTTTTTTTTTTTAACCTATATCCTGTGACATAAGAACGACAGTAGCTATTTTTCTGGATATTTAAGATGAAAGTTTAGCCCAGGAAGCTCTCTGGTGACTCTGTATTTCCCCTCTACTGTTGGATTACCAACTGTGTGACCCTTAGCAAGTTACTTTATCTCTCTGTGTGTCAATTTTCCTCATCCACAAATGGGGAACATAATACCTAAACTCATAGGGTTTTTGTGAGAATTAAATGAATTAATACTTGTAAGTACTCCATAACTGCTAGTTGTCTTTTCATATGACATTTAAATCAAGCAAATAGATTTTAAGGTAAATCAGCCCCAGAAGGTCCTTATTTCTATTTTTTTCATGTGTTTAATTCAGAACTCTTTATCTGGATTTCAAGAGGGCCCTTCCTAAGCCAGGCCACGTGCAATGTTTGCCTGTTCGACAAGGCAGACTCCTAATCTATCACTATGGCTGAGAAGCTCTTTGAGAGCTTGGGGAAGAAAACTCTCCTATTCCTATGTTGGGAGTCTCTAGTATTTCTTCAATACCTCCCCCAAATTGTTTGTTATGTACGAAGCTTCAAAAATAGAGGAGAAGGCACATCAGATCCTACAACACAAAGGACTGGCACAGAAATCTTGAACTGCCTTTTGCTGTAAAGAGAGTTGGGAATGGGAAACTCGTGGACCCTTGAATCTGCCTGGGTTGAATTCTGCCTCTGCTTCGTGATCTTGGGCCCATACCTTAAGCACCCTTCGCCTCACTTATCTGAAAAAACAAAGATGATAAAGATGCCTACCTCAGGGGGTTACCGAGAGGACTAAATAATACATTTTGGGTAAAGCATTATTATAGCACTTGATACCTAATACGCACTCAATAATAGCTCTTGTAGCATAATGTAAAGAAGACCAGATTGGAAGTCGAAGTTACAGAGTTTTAGTCCAAGTGTGTCACTATTAATCTCCACTAATAATTGTTGAAACTGCACTTTCTTTTCTGTAAAATAAAGGAGTAGGAGAAGATGGTTTCAAAAGATTCTTCCCAGGTGTAATCGCTTTTTTTAGCCTCTATCATCTTTCCTTTCAGAGGTCAGAACAATAGCCTTCTCTCTCTCTCTGGGATTCAGGGAACAGACTGCAGACCCTGGAAGAGCTTCCTTTTATTTGTCTATTTGGCCTTTATTGCTTCTGGCCTTACTGATTTTCAGGGACGAGGGCTGACCTGATTCTTTCTCTTTGATGGGCCTGAGCCTATTTCCATTTTAACAGATACTCTGGGCTTACTTTGATCCCTTTCTATTTTGATATTCACTGAAGAACTAGAACTAGATATGCTTCTTCTTGGAGCCCCAGTCTTCTCAGTTGTAGAGACTGGATGATCGCTAAGATCCCTTCTAATGTTCTATGAGTCTGTGAATCCTAACTGGTACCCCTTTCCAGTTGAAGTTTGGCCTTGACTGTGACAAAGCTGGATACATTCAAGGGCAGTGTGGGCAACAAAGATTTCAGCCAATGGCTAGGACTACAAATGAAGCAGCTGTGATGTCAGGAAGCATCACCATAATTTGAGGCTCAAACAGCATAAAGTAGAATTTTATAGAAGGTAGGCTTTTGGAGGTATTTATGGAAGTCACAATGGGACAGTCTGAAGATATAATAATGCCTTAATACAAAATTTCCTGGCTTTCTTTTGAGTCACTGGAACACAGTGTTTATGTTTCCTAATGTTAATCACATGCAATTCTTCTAAATCTGGGATCTAATGGATGCAAAAATTGGTCCAAATGTCAATTTTAAACATATGTTTTTTATATTGAATAGACCTGTATAGTTCCAAACACCAGTTAACTCTTTGATGAAATTAGGGTCTGATTTTTTTCAGAGGTGGTTCTGATTGCTATTAAAGAAGGAAGAAAACCTTAGATCACTCCAGCAATGGGGTCAGCTGAGGAAGACTATTTCCTGAAACAAAGCATGAAGCCTGGGATATCTCAGTGAATACTGCTCACCCTAAGTAATGGAGGGAGTTGGGAAGCTGTCCGGCAGACTTTGGTAGAATCTGGAAATTTGAAAGTTGGACAGAACAATGAAAGTCAATGTGAGAACCCTTTCATGGGGACTTTAAATGCAGATGGAGAACATACTGATTTTGTTGGTCATTAATAGTCATCTGAATTTCAAAATGACCATTTTCATTTTTTTCTACTGATGTGAAACAGTTTCACTTGGTCCTCAGAGAACAATTAACCAGACTTTTTGTTGGTATCCAACAACTGTGCTTGTTGTTTTGTCTGAAGAAAAGGAGGCTGGGAGATGACTTAGCCTTTCAGTACAATAAGAAATTTACAGTTTAAAAGTGACAGAAATAGGGTTAGACATAAGTCTTCAACTGCCAGGACATCACAATGAGAACTGGCAAAAACCATGATACAGAGGAATGGGTGGCATCTGCTCTGAAGATCTGACAACTACTATCTGTTTTATCCTACAAGGAAATGGAGGACAATTTGATTCTTAAAGTTCCTTCCCACTTGGTGCTTCAAATAACACTGCCATGACTCATAACCATTTGGATATTTAAATTGGAATTGTCTTTTGAGCCAATAAAAGTTATGGAAGAAATCCACCTCATAGTCATAACCTGAGATTTTTTTCACCCCAACTGAAATTTCCCAGTTTAATTATTCACTTTATTCATTAGTTTTTTTTTTTTTTTTTTTTTTTGAGGCAGAGTTTCACTCTTGTTGCCCAGGCTGGAGTACAGTGATATGATCTCTGCTCACTGCAGCCTCCACCTCTCGGGGTCAAGTGATTCTCCAGCCTCAGCCTCCTGAGTAGCTGGGATTATAGGCGTGTGCCACCACACCCGGCTAATTTTTGTATTTTTAGTAGGGACAGGGTTTCACCATGTTGGCCAGGCTGGTCTTGAACTCCTGACCTCAGGTGATCAGCCTGCCTCAGCCTCCCAAAGTGCGGGGATTACAGGCATGAACCAGCACACCCGGCCTATTCGTTAGTTTTCGCACCAAATAACTTTTGGCTATTCTGAAAAATCCAGTGTAGCGCTAACAGGTAAGATTAGTGATGGATAAGGTACCAAAGAATGTGCTATAAACTTGGAGAGCAATTCCTAAAGAGTTATTTCCAAACATTTTCAGCAAAGGCAACATCAATAAAAGAACTAGAGCCTTCTGAAGTGACTTTTTGAAGAAAACTGCCTTCATTTGGGTATATAAGCTTTAAGATGTTTGATAAAAAGTTAGCATGTTACCCCCCAAACTTACTTCATGTATAAGGAGAACCTTCCCTTCCACCCGCCTCTCAGGTGTTAGGAGAGCAAGTGAAATGATTCAACTTTGTAGATTACCTACAGAAAACAACTTCATGCTATTTTTTTACTACTATTTTTGAAACCTGCTTTCCTATCCGTGAATGTCTTCTCAAAGCAGATTTCTTAGCTTTTAGATAATAATGAACAATTTCATTTTCAGATTTTAAAAAGTCCAGGCAATTTTATATCAAAACTAGTTTTTCATCCAATTTGATTCACATCTTGGACAATTTAGGCTTGACATTAATCAGAAAACTGCAGTGAGTGGAGAGACTACATATTTTTGTTTGCTTTTTATTTAATCCTCTTCCCTACCAATTCCTGAAGGAGCAGAGGGAAAGAAGAAAGGTATAATTGGGACAACCATCCTCATTGACTGGTGGTGTAATATGGCTTTGGTTCATCCCCTGAGGGTGATGCCAAATCATGGACCCCTCTCTTGCCAGACATTTTTGTGGGTTCTTCCAATGCTTTCCTGCTGGGAACCCCCATGTCATACTGTTTTCTTAGGCAGGCAGTATACTCTGGCAGACTATTTAAAACTCCTCTAAGTGTATACTATTGATATATATCTCAGTCTCTTTCTGTTGGGACATGATTCTTTAAAGATAACTGAAAGCTTGGTTACCTGTTGTGGTAACTACTCTAGCCCAGGAGAGAGAGGCATCTTTGTTCTGCCCTCAGTGGAGATGTAATTTCATAATACAACAGCCCTCTCACCCCACTCAACTGTTAGGGACAGTTCCAGCCTGCCTCTTCATTAGACCTTTCCAGATGAGAACCAGGCACTGGGCTCTGTGCCTGCCAAACTTCAGCACATATCAAGGCTTTCCAAGAACTCTTTTGATACTCTAGAGTGTTTCTGGGGCCAAGGAACCCTATCACTGGGCTAGCAGTGGAGACGAAGAGCCTTCCTCCTGTTCCTACTGCCAGGCTGACACAGCTCTCTTCAGACACAGACAGAATCTTCTCTCTCATTAACCTCTCAGCCCCCTTATATGCAGACAGGAGATGGGCAATAGGTCCCATCTCATTTGGGTCCAGAGCTGGTTTGGGGCTACCCCTCAGGAAGTCCTGCATGGACAGGTCAGCTCTAACTTCTCTTTAAAATGTATGGGCACTTTATACCCATCGACCTCAGCTTTGGGGCTTCAGGTGGAATGGACAACAGAAAAGTCCCACCTGTTACAAAAGTAAAGGCTCAATGAGAATCAGAATCAGAGTCATGGTGGAGCTGAAAGGATATTCTCAGTTTATCATTCAAAAGATCATTTCAGACACAACTATTTCTTTATTGCTTTATTTTAGATTAGTGGGGAACCCAAACAAAACTGCTAACGAAGCAGGCCAGGTGGAAACCATTGAGGTGATGCTGGAAAGAGAGAGCACTTCTGCTGTGAACAAAGAATCCTGATGGTCCTTCCTTCCAAACTGTGATGGCAAAGTGAAGTGCAGATGAGTCTGGTTACCAGAGACAGGGAAAAACGGGGAAGGCCAGGGTTGGTGGGGAAACATCAGGAAGTGTGGTCAATAAAATAGGGGTCCAGAGTCATGTTTTTTTTCATCTAAGGCCAAGGGAAACAGAGTCAGGTAAGGCATGAGAAGCTTCATAGCCCTGAATCAACAGATTTGTGCTGGAGAATTAGTTCATTGCCAGGGAAGATAACATCTAAAGCTTTAAGTACATATTCACTGTCTCACCCATGCACACACATGCCACAAATGCTTCCTGGTGCTGACTCTGTACCAGGGACTGTGGTAGGCACTGGGATTGCAGCAATGAATTTAAGAGAGTTTACTCAGAGGAAAACAAATAAACCACATTCAGAGGACTAAATTAAGTTCTGTTTGGCTGGAGAACAGAGTGCAAGAAGAAGGATGGCACAAGATGGGGTTGGAGATGTGGGTAAAGGCCAAATCATGCAGGTCTCTGTGGCCCACTTTAAGGAATCTGAATTTTATTCCAGAGGCAATGAATTAAAGGGTTTTAAGAAAGTGTTAACAAGCACTGTGTTTTAGAAAATATTTTTGGCCTCAGTGTAGAAAATGGATTGAAAGAGAGGCAGAAATAAGTTAAGGAAACTTGGGGAGTAAGATGAAGAAGTAAGTTAAGTTTCTAACTCAGGCGATTGTGTGATAGTGAAGCCATTTGTTTAGACATGGACACTAAAGAAGATTCAAACTTATGGCAAGGGAATGGAGAGGTAGAGGAATGGAGATGTTGAGCTTACATTTAGGTAAACATGCCTGTGAAACATTCAGTTGTTTATGTCCAGCAGAAAGCTGAAGGCCAGAAGAGGGAAATGGTCAAGACATATGTATTTGTGAATGTGGGCGGAGGATTACCTAGGTGCCGAGGCAAGAGACTGAAGGCACAAATGGTTTCAGTATAATAAAGAAAATAGTTAGAATAAGAATAGTCATAATATGAATTAGATATAGAGATGATCATGAACAATTATCAATCATTATTATAAACATTATTAATCATTAGCTTTTAATATTACTCTTTGTTGCATTACTAATATAACCTAGGAATAACCGGCGGGTATAGGGTCAGGTGCCGAAGGGACATTGTGAGAAGTGACCTAGAAGGCAAGAGGTGAGCCCTCTGTCACACCTGCCTAAGAGCGGCTTGAGGACTCCTTGGGAGCTCCTGGTCAAGTGGTAACACCAGTGCCTGGGAAGGCACCTGTTACTTAGCAGACCACAAAAGGGAGTCTCCTTTCCTTGGAGGAGTCAGGGAACACTCGGCTCCATCAGCTTCTTGTGGAAGGCTGGATACTATCCAGGCCTGCCCACAGTCATCTGGAGGCCTAAACCCCTCCCTGTGGTGCTGTGCTTCAGTGGTCATGCTCCTTGTCTACTTTCATGCTCCTCCCACACTCTTGGTTCCTCTTTGAAGTTCACAGTAGATAGCGGTAGAAGAAATAATGAAAGTCTTAAAGTCGTTGATGTTTCTTATAAGTGCAGAGAAGAAAATGCTGGCGTATGCTGCCTTCTCTCTCTGCTTCGGCTACCTAAAAGGGAAGGGCCCCCTATCCTGTAATCATGTGATGTGCTTCACCTTGTCAATCGCTTAGAAGGTTCACCCTTCTTACCTTGCCCCCCTTTCTTGTATACAATAAATATCAGCGAGCCCAGCCGTTCGGGGCCACTATCAGTCTTTGCATCTTAATGGTAGTGGTCCCCCAGGTCCAGTTATTTTCTCTGTATCTCTTTGTCTTGTGTCTTTATTTATTACAATCTTTCATCTCCGCACACAGGGAGAACACCGCTAAGCCCCATAGGGTTGGACCCTACATGTGAGTGACAAACAAATAGATAATAGTCTCCTTTTCTGTTGGGTTTTCTTCATCTTTTTATGGGTCCTGACAATCTTGAACCTTCCTGAAACTAGGTTTACCTAATATTACCAGTAGATTTAGTAATGTATTTATTGGTATTTTACACTAGTTTCTTGGAGCAGCTAAGAGCAAACAAGGCAGTTATTTATTCCCTATGTCTATATAAAAATGTCCCCCAGAATATCTCATTAAGAAGGCCTATGTCAGTGGTTCTCAACCTTACTGTACACTGGAATCCTCTGGGGAGCTTTAAAAAATACTGATAAATGGGACCTGCCCCCCACTCCCTGCCAATTCTGCTTTTGCTGCCTGGGAATTGGATTTTTTTTAAAGCTCCCCAGATGATTCTAAATGTGTAGCCAAGCTTGAGAACAACTGACCTAGATCCTACTTAATTAATGTGGTTTTTGATTTTACATCAGCGTTTCCAAATAAAGGACGTATATTCATCTGTAGAGAACTGCTTGTTTAGCTTAATGGAAGAACTGCAAAGTTTGAGCAGGCCCTTCAGGGATACAAGTGAACAGAGGCATAAGTACACCCATTTGTGGGGACAGTGGAGGCACTGATGGGGCCATAGCCAATGGATTCATGTGTATTGTCAAGTACTTTGACACCTCTTGTCTAAATTGTCCATAGGTAGCCAGCAACGTAGACTGGTTCTCTCCTAGCAGCACCAAACAGAAATCAGAATACTGTTCTCTAGAATTACTGACCCATTACATGGGGGAAGGCAATAGGTGACTACTTAATACTAGGCTCAGGAAAGTGGTAAAGAGGTTGAAATCGGTTTTTGGTCCTCTCTTGTCAAACCATTTTATCAACAAATCAGCCCCACAATATTTAACAGTCTGGTAACTGCAAGGTATGACACTTACCCTTCCTTAAAAAGCATGTTAGGCCAGGTGCTGTGGCTCAAGCCTGTAATCCCAGCACTTTGGGAGGCTGAGGCAGGTGGATCACCTGAGGTTGGGAGTTTGAGACCAGCCTGACCAACATGGAGAAACCCCGTGTCTACTAAAAATACAACATTAGCCGGGCGTGGTGGTGCATGCCTGTAATCCCAACTACTCGAGAGGCTGAGGCAGGAGAATCATTTGATGGAGGTTGCGGTGAGCTGAGATTGCTCCATTGCACTCCAGCCTGGGCAACAAGAGCGAAACTCCGTCTCAAAAAAAAAAAAAAAATCTCAAGACGCCGGGTGTGTGGTGGCTCACGCCTGTAATCGCAGCACTTTGGGAGGCTGAGGCAGGCAGATCATGAGGTCAGGAGTTCGAGACCAGCCTGACCAACATAGTGAAACCCTGTCTCTACTAAAAATACAAAAATTAGTTGGGCATGGTGGCAGGCACCTGTAACCCCAGCTACTCAGGAGGCTGAGGCAGGAGAACAGCTTGAACCCGGAAACAGAGGTTGCAGTGAGCCCAGATCATGCCATTGCACTCCAGGCTGGGTGGCAGAGCAAGACTCTGTCTCAAACAAACAAACAAACAAACAGCATGTTGACAAAGTTGTGTGATCCTATTTTTAGCATTTTACTCAGATTATCAGAAAAGTGTGGGTGGCATTCTACTTCAGGGACTTTCTCATCTACCTCTTTCTTACCCTCTCTGTATCGCCTTCTTTTGTTCCTGGCTGTCTCTGGCCTATACTATCTTTGTTCACTCTCCCTCTAATTGCTTTTCTTTTCTTATCTTTCTCAACCCCTCTGCCTCTTACAGTTTCTTGGCACTCTGCCCTAAGCACTTTGATTCTTCTAACTGTGATATTCATTCCTGATTTTACCCCCTCCTTAGGCACACCTTTCCTCCTTCTGTCTTCTACCATTCTCCCTGCACCCTTCAACAGTCTTCCTTCATCTTTAAGAGAAGTCACTATAGCAGAAAAAGCCCTTGAGTGAAGAAGTAGGAACCAAGATTTCAGGCCCTGCCTGGTCAGTGACAGTAGTATTACCTGGGATAAGCCACTTACACATTCTGGGTCTCAGTTTCTGTACATAAAAATAAAGTTGGTATGAGTCAGTGGTTCTGAATAGGGCTAGAAATAGTCTCTTTTGTTCATTGTATATCCCCAGTAACTAAAAGAATGCTAGGAACATAGGAGGAAGTCAATAATTTTTGTTGAATAAATGAATAAATTTGTTGCCTGCATAAGTCACCAATGGCAGAGCATATACATTAAACCATTTTTTTTTAGCAATACGGTTGAATTTGCATTTATTCATACATATGTTTTCTCCTAGTTTCTCTTGGGCATGAAAATCTACATTTGTAATTAAACTAAAGAGCTTCTGCACAGCAAAAGAAACTACCATCAGAGTGAACAGGCAACCTACAGAATGGGAGAAAATTTTTGCAATCTACTCATCCAACAAAGGGCTAATATCCAGAATCTACAAAGAACTCAAACAAATATACAAGAAAAAAACAAACAACCCCATCAAAAAGTGGGCAAAGGATATGAACAGACATTTCTCAAAAGAAGACATTCATACAGCCAACAGACACATGAAAAAATGCTCATCATCACTCGTCATCAGAGAAATGCAAATCAAAACCACAATGAGATATCATCTCACACCAGTTAGAATGGCAATCATTAAAAAGTCAGGAAACAACAGGTGTTGGAGAGGATGTGGAGAAATAGGAACACTTTTACACTGTTGGTGGGATTGTAAACTAGTTCAACCATTATGGAAAACAGTATGGCAATTCCTCAAGGATCTAGAACTAGATGTACCATATGACCCAGCCATCCCACTACTGGGTATATACCCAAAGGATTATAAATCATGCTGCTATAAAGGCACATGCACATGTATGTTTATTGCGGCACTATTCACAATAGCAAAGACTTGGAATCAACCCAAATGTCCATCTGTGACAGACTGGATTAAGAAAATGTGGCACATATACACCATGGAATACTATGCAGCCATAAAAAAGGATGAGTTTGCGTCCTTTGTAGGGGCATGGATGCAGCTGGAAACCATCATTCTTAGCAAACTATCACAAGAACAGAAAACCAAACACCGCATGTTCTCACTCATAGGTGGGAACTGAACAATGAGAACACTTGGACTCGGGAAGGGGAACATCACACACCGGGGCCTATCATGGGGAGGGGGGAGGAGGGAGGGATTGCATTCGGAGTTATACCTGATATAAATGATGAATTGATGGGTGCTGACGAGTTGATGGGTGCAGCACACCAACATGGCACAAGTATACATATGTAACAAACCTGCACGTTACGCACATGTACCCTAGAACTTAAAGTATAATAATAAAAAAAAAAGTTAAAAAAAAAAAAGAAAATCTACATTTGTGTGAATTTTGAGCAAGGTCTGTGATCTGTAAATGGTGTGACATAAATTGGCCCACGAGGTAAAGGGCCCATGAGCTTGACCATTGTAGGACCCTAAAGATGTAGTAGGCCAAATGCAATTATAGGTCGTTTGACCATTCTCTGAAATCTCGGCTCCCTACTTCTTCACTCAAAGCCATTTACAAGTGTGTCTTGAACACATTTTTTAGAAAATCAAGAGCATATGAACAAAGCAAAAGAATCATTTTTGAAAAACAGACTGCATTGAATAGAGAACGGAATACAGAGCATCTTGGAGTAATAAGTCAAAGATATAAAACATAAACTCCTTCAAAAGTACATAAATAATCGAAATAGAAAATTCTTGCTCTCTGGAAATATAGTTTACAAGATGGAGAGAAGGTTAAATAGCAAGAAAATTAAGTAAACAAAAGCAACTAATCCATAGCACATTAAGACTTATAATCCAGTCAGGAAACAGCAAATTTGAATGCAGAGCCATTTCAAATGCATCCACCATGATGTAATTGGACTCTAGATGTAAAGAGGAAATATGAGGATAATTAAATTTGAGGTTGTGTGAACTTAAAGACTATAATATAAACTGTATCAAATAAAAAAGGAAAAGCAAGAACAATGTAAGGAAGAGAAACAGCTTTTGTTTTTAAAAGAATATTGAGGACTCAGGATTCATTAGATAGAGAATTATTCATTAATTCTCTTCATATGATTAAAAAGCAGATTTTAATGTAATAATTTAGAGTGGGGTAAATGTTTAGAATCCATGTAGTTGTAAAAAGTTTTCCTCTTTTCAATTTTAATTAAAAAGGCTTTAACCTTATGCTATCCTTATACTGCAACTCTAGTATTTCATTGTTAAAATTTAACTTTTAAAAGGCGATCTTTGTGCTTCTGAAATGTACTACATAAGACAAATATCAAATGGAAGAATATTTATTAAAACATTGCAATTGTCTTCACAAACTACTTAAAAAAACTCAAGTGATGATAATGGAACTGACTTTTCCATGTTTAAACATTCATTTAAATTCAGAATTTCTTGAACTAGACAAAATTTCAAGAAGTTGAGCAAGAGGTCTCTTCTTCTACAATAATTCAATTTAAAGATGTATAATCGATTTATGAGATTCCAGGCACTATTCTGGGCATTGAAATACAGATATGGACAACACATAGTTCTTGTCTTCCAAAGCTGATGGTCTCATAGGGGGACAAAAATGCCCATAAATAGCTATAATATAATGTTAGTCATATATCCCGTAAAAGAACAAAGCATTATGACCACAGAGAACATATTACTCACTTCTAATAGCTCTTATAAAACTTTGGTTGTAATCCTGATTCTCTGATGACTTAGTGAATGGTGCTAGACAGAGAAAAGTATATTGTTGACAGTGGGTAGGCAAATTCCCTTTCCCCTCTACCTCCTACTTTCAGTAGTTCAAAGATGAGGCTGGGTGCAGTGGCTCATGTCTGTAATCCCAGCACTTTGGGAGGCCGAGGTGGGCAGATTGCTTGAGGTCAGGAGTTCAAGACCAGCCTGGCCAACATAGTGAAACCCAGTCTCTCCTAGAAATACAAAAATTAGCTGGGCGTAGTAGTATGCACCTGTAATCCCAGTTACTTGGGAGGCTGAGGCAGGAGAATCTCTTGAACCCGGGAGGGAGAGGTTGCAGTGAGCGGAAATAGCTCCACTGTACTCCAGCCTGGGCAACAGAGTGAGACTCTGTCTCAAAAAAAAAAAAAAAAAAAAAGAAAAGACAAGAAAAAGAAAAAGAAATTTAGAGATGAATGTGTACTGTTTTCAACCTTCAGGTAAGGGGAACAAGAGCTCCTCTGAGTGCTGACACTGGTATTCCATAGTAGGAATTGTACAGGAGCACACTTGGAAGCTGAGATGTTAGGCCCATTGCCCCTGGCCTTAATTCTACAACGAAGTACTTCAGCACCTGGCATCTTGAAACGGTCAAGAAAAATAAGAAAATTAATTTACTGCGAGACTCATATTTCTCTCACTGTAGCAGGTAAGAGGATCAGTCTTTCGATTCATCTTTTACTAGACCCCTATTGAATTTCTCACACAACAGATTCCCAAATCATCCCTGTTCCCACACAGCCCCACAATTGCACCTTCTTTCGCCCACTTGCTGCAGATACCTTCAAGTCCTATTTTCCTACAAAGTTGTATGTCATCTGATATGAGTATCCTAAAGTATTCACGTTAAGGTTCTATTCCAGCAACCTCAAAATCTTTATCATCTTACAGTATACTGGTTAAGAGTAGAAATTCTGGAATCGAATTACCTGGAATTAAATTTTGCTTATACCACTTACTGTCTTTGAGACATTGGGCTAAAAAAAAGATTGAGCCTCAGATTTTTCATCTGTAAAATGAGGAAATTAATAGTATTTACCTTATATAGTTGTTGATAAAATTAAATACTTCTAGACTACTTAGAATAGAACCTGATGGCCGGGCGCGGTGGCCCAAGCCTGTAATCCCAGCACTTTGGGAGGCCGAGACGGGCGGATCACGAGGTCAGGAGATCAAGACCATCCTGGCTAACACAGTGAAACCCCGTCTCTAGTAAAAAATACAAAAAACTAGCCAGGCGAGGTGGCGGGCGTCTGTAGTCCCAGCTACTTGGGAGGCTGAGGCAGGAGAATGGTGTAAACCCGGGAGGCGGAGCTTGCAGTGAGCTGAGATCTGGCCACTACACTCCAGCCTGGGCAATAGAGCTAGACTCCGTCTCAAAAAAAAAAAAAAAAAAAAACCGGATATTCCACGAAACTATAAAATAACTATTATTGTTATTATTATTATCCCTCCATTGCTGAGAATGAAGATAAATTTCGTATATGTTAAAAGTTCTCTTTCCTCTGGCCTCCTTCAGGAGTTCACTCTAATTATCTGCATCTTATAAAATTCTATTTTAAAAACCTATTTCCTTATCCTGCTACAGTACTGTGGATCTCCCTTGCAGCACTGACAAACTTCTTAAAAAAGTCCTTGCCTCCTTTGAAAATCACCTACCCGCTTGTTTCTATCTAATCAATTTGGTCCAAGTGTTCTTTTTCATCACTAGTACACTCCATCCAACAAATGTGAGGGCTTTTCTTCGTCACTCTTCTTCTTCACCTCTGCATTTAAAGCAACTGAACATTGACCAACAACTTTCTCCTTCTTGAAACTCTCTTCCTTTGCCTTCCATGACTCACTTCCTACCTGTCAGAGAGAGCCTTCTCCGCATCTCTCTTAGACGTGGTCTTTTCTCAAGTTGTCCTCGGTCTCCTTTTACCAGATCTACTCCTGAGCAATATCATCATTCCCATGGTTCAGCCCTGTATCTGACTCCCAGATCATATCCCTGGCCTGATATATGAGAAAATCTACACATTATAATTTCCAACTCAGTCGAGGTCATTTGCACCTGCATTGCTTGCTGCACTTAAAAACTCAACTTACTCAAGTTTAAACATTTTCCCTCCAAAGGAAATTTTATTTGATTTACTTATTCCCGTTGGTATCTCTTCTCAAACCAGTCTTCTCTGTGTTCCAGTCATGCTGGCCTTCTTCCCGTTCCTTTAAAATGCCACTTTACAGCCTGTGTTACCTCTATTAGAAACTTCCTTTCTTTTCCCAGCCTAGTAAACTTCTTTAGCTTGAATGTCCCTTTCTCAGGGAAGTCCTTCCATCCTTATTAATGCTTAGCATTTTTTTTTTTCAAGTTGGGTTCTCTCTCTGTCACCCAGGTTTGAGTGCGGTGGCACAGTCATAGTTCACTGCCTCACTGCAACCTCAAACTCCTGAGTTCAACCAGTCCTCCTGCTTCAACCTCCCAAGTAGCTGGGACTACAGGTACAGGCCACCACACCTGGCTAATTCTTTCTCATTTTTTTTTTTTTTGAGACAGAGTCTTGCTCTGTTGCCTAGGCTGGAGTGCAGTGGCACGATCTCGGCTCACTGCAAGCTCCGCCTCCTAGGTTCACACCATTCTCCTGCCTCAGTCTCCTAAGTAGCTGGAACTACATGTGCCCGCCACCACGCCTGGCTAATTTTTTTGTATTTTTAGTAGAGACAGGGTTTCACCGTATTAGTCAGCATGGTCTCGATCTCCTGACCTTGTGATCTGCCCACCTCAGCCTCCCAAAGTGCTGGGATTACAGGCGTGAGCCACCGTGCCCGGCCTCTTAAATTTTTTTTGTAGAGACAGGGTCTCGCTTTGTTGCCCAGGGTGGTCTCCAACTCCTGGTTTCAAATGATCCTCTCACCTTGGCCTCCCAAAGTGCTGGGATTACAGGCATGAGCCACTGAACTTGGCCAGGACTAGTCTGTTTTGATCTCAGTTGTACCTCCAGTACCTGGCTTATGGTTGAGCCTTATATAACTATTCACTGATGAACAAAAGAATAAATGAATACAAAGGCATCAAACAGTATAGCATATTTGAAGAACTATAGTTTTATGACTGAAGCATAAAGGGAATTGAGTGAGGGGATGAGAAAGGGGAAGCAGCAAAAGATGACACTGAAGTGGGATGCAGGGGTCAGCTCACTGCAGGCCCTGTGAGCCTTGTCGGGAAGCTTGATCTTTATTCTGTATGTGGGATTGGGTTTGCTAGGGGTTGCAATCAGGAAAGTAAGACAATCAGTTGTATGTTTTGGAAGATCACACTGAAAGTGCTGCAGAAAACAGAGATTAGACAGGATGCATACTTCTCTAGATGAAGCGGAATGAAGACATGGACTATGTGTTTGGGTTGTTTGTACTGAAGATCTGCTGCTTTTGCCTGCCCGTCATCAACTCGCATTTCTTCTGACAACAGTGCTCCCATTTGCCTTTTATAAAAAGTATCTATTCCCCACTGAATGCTGTTCTGCTAAGACTGTCAATAAAGATGCCCCGCCCTCCCACCAAGGGGCAGGAGTATGATCTGAACTAAGCCAATCAAACGTTCTCTCTCTGGAATCAGAGACACAAACTGAGTGACACAAGGACTGAAAAATGACTGGGGCTCATTCATTCCAACTGTGGCCTCTGAAGAGACTGTTCATTAGTTCCTGCTCCCTGGATCCCCAGAGTTATCCAATTTCCTACCATTTCTTGGTTGCCTAGCTTTTTAAAATAGTCTGTGTGCTGTCCATATCTTTCTAATACATTCTTTTTTTTTTCTTTTTTGCTTAAGTTAGCCAAAGTTGGTTACTGTTGCTATCAACCAAAGTACCCTAATTGATACAGCACTGTATCCCAAACTTGCCTGAATATAAACATCATCTAAGCATCTAAGTTGCTTGTTAAAAATACATATTTCGGGATCCTACCCTAGCAAAAATCACTGAATCAGTAACCCCAGGGGAAGAGCCTAGGAATCTTTATCATTAATACATTTTTTTCTGGTAGGTTTTAATAACCAGGCAAACTTGGCAAACACTGAACTAGGGAAAAGACTGCAGGGAAAGGAAAACAAAGAAACTGATAGACATAGTGATAAGTTGGATGTGGTGGATGAGGGGGAGGGACCTGACTTGAGTAACTATCAGTATGCTGATGCTCTAAAACCTAAGGAGAAGCATGTTTATAGGGTAACAATGAATTTAGTTTTGGGATATGTTGATATTTAGATAATGCAGGATATTTAAGGGAAAACAGGTAGCTAGTAAATGGTTCTGCCACTTACTAATGTATGACCTTGGAAAAGTTACTTAGCCTCTCTGTGTAATGGAGATCATCATCATCATCATCATCATCATCATTATCATTATCTTAGTAATGATAATACCTATTTATAGGGTTTTTATGACACTTCATATAAAGCACTTAGAACTGTGCCTGGCACATGTAGGTACTACATAAGTGGCAGAGAAATGAATGAAAAAAGTTGGATATAAGGGTCTGCATTTTAGGAGAGAAGACTAAGGCTTCTGAGTTACGATCCTAGAGGGAGTAACTGAAGTCATGGAAGTTAATGATCTAAGAATGTATGGACCTACAGTATATAAAAAACAGAAGGACCTCTACTTGGTAGGCTTTTTGTCTTATTTCAACCTATCAAAATTCTTAGACAACATTTCATCAATTCTATGATGACTTTTTTCACATTTTTAACATCTCTGGAAAAGGAATGCCTCTAGCCATCAATGACATGTCATTGTTTAATTATCAGAGTTTTCCCTTTTAGCGGTGCATAAAATAATGCTGTGTCTTTCAATAGACAGCATCTTAGATTTGATGATATGAGAAGTATGATCTCTCTTCTTTGAACCTCAAAGACATCCCATATCAGCCTCTTCTATAACATTTATTTTAGCCTGCTGAATATTAGAGTTGTCCATCAGCTACTAGACTGCAAGAACCCCAAGGGTCAAGACATCTCTGACTCTTCCTTTTGTTTGTCAAAGGACACACTAAATGGTTTTGCCTGCAAAAGACCCTTAATAAAAATTGCTTGGATTAAATTGAATTCTAAAGCAGGATATAAATTATTTTTAGAGTTTCTGATATTTTGCAATTAGCCTTATTGCAATTCCCATCTCTTGCTCTGACATGTGTAAGTACACACTTGTTTTCAGATTACTAACATTACACCTAATCCAAAGCATCTACAATGTGAATTCCCCAGGTGGATGGTTACATGAACTATTTCAAGAAAACATATTCAGCATTCCTGGGAATATTAAAAAGATAAGACCAAAAATCTTACACAAAGTTATATTCAGAATAGAGAACGCTGTTCATACACCTATTGATAACTGTGTAATTACTACAGATGTCGATACTTTATGTGTTATCTTAGTTTGTGCTGTCTGTTCTTTCTGTTAATGAAGTTTTATTCCTTTTCCTTGTTTACATATGAGACTTTGGGTGGCCATTACCTGTGTGTTCAGTCTCACCAAATCCGTAGGGGTCAACTACATGCTCAGACATGCATCATTATGGAAGTAAAGAGCTCACCTCCTCCCCAAGCCTACTTTTTGCACAAAACACACCTCAAGCCTTGGTAATGGCCAGGTCAATTCTCTTGGTCTGTTCCAGCTGAATTTTCTACCATCCTTGTCTCCACTACTTCTGACTCTGCCAGCCCACTGCTCAAGTGCTAATATCACTTCTCGCCTTCTGGATCCTAGATCACATTAGCCTCTCTTCTTTTCCAAGGCCACAGGTTAATAAAGCCTCTCCAGTGTCACAATAAGAAAGAGGAATTCAATTGCTGTCACCGATGATTGCTATTTTTTTTCTCTCTATGGCTCTTTCTGTGCTGTTTGCAGGGCTGTTTTGTTCTCAGTGGAATTTCTCGTCTTCAGGTGGACAGCCATATGTGTATGTATCCAGTCAGTCCTCTGGCCCCTGTTTCTTTTTACAGTACAATCTTGCATTGTGATCTTGTTCACTGAGTACTCTCTCCTCTATAGAACTCACCAAGGATCCAAGGGTACTTTGAGTACTCTTAGCATTAAGTAAACGGGTTACAAGCATGTCATGTCACTATAATAATATGTAATGTTTCAGTCTTATCATCTACCTTTTCCCATAATTCTGAGAGAAATTTGCAGTGCATCCCATGCCCACCAAGGTTCAGACTCATCCTGTCCTCCAAGCCTTACCTCTCCCAGCATACTGCACACTGTCTCCTCCCCATAGGCTGCCAGCCAGACCAGACTATACGACAACATCCAAACTCCCCGTGGACTCAGGCACCTCTCAATCTTTGTTCCTATTATTCGCCCAAGCCTGGAATTCTCTTTCCTCCTTTGTGGCTACTGAAATCCTATTCATTCACTCAAACCTGACTGAAGTAGGACCTCCTTCATGAAGTCTCCCAGTCTCCACCTGGAAATAACTGTCTCTGTACTCTCCCACAACAGCTTTCTTGTATTGCTGTGTCTGTACTTCATTGTGTCTTGAATGATTATTTGTACTTAGCTAATTCCCCATAAAATTTTAAGTTCTTTGTGGTCGGAGACTACATCTCATCTCAGTATTCCTTAAATCAGCCCCAAAATGCCTTATGACGTTTACTTAATAGTTGACTACACAAAGGCAGAGAGATTGTTTACAATGATACAAGTATCGTAAAAGTAAGTAATATTCCAGAAGAGTAAGATGAATACCTAGAAACCCTTGCAATTTTGAATTCTCTAAAATTAATAGCAAAGTCAGTTGCTGAAGAAAGCACACTAGTCTGGAAATTAAGGGATTTGCGTGTTAGTCATGGTTCTGCCTTGGTTAGGTCATGTTTCCTCTCCGGCTTAGTCTCCTCATAGCTAAGACGAGGGGGTTGCTCTAGGTCATTATTTTCCAAACCTTAATTTTTGCAGTATCTGTACGATACCTGTGCTTTATTTGCTTAATAGTTTAAATCACCCAAGGCCTAACATGACTACCAACTTTAGCCTCATCCTAAATAAGAATATCTGTGAAATTGTGGTTTCATTGCAGCAGCTATAATTTGTTAACATAAATTAAATATAACTGTTAAGTAAAAATAAAAATCAAAGCACCATTAAAATAACTTCCTATGGGCCGGGCGCGGTGGCTCAAGCCTGTAATCCCAGCACTTTGGGAGGCCGAGACGGGTGGATCACGAGGTCAGGAGATCGAGACCATCCTGGCTAACATGGTGAAACCCCATCTCTACTAAAAAATACAAAAAACTAGCCGGGCGAGGTGGTGGGCGCCTGTAGTCCCAGCTACTCGGGAGGCTGAGGCAGGAGAATGGCGTGAACCTAGGAGCGGAGCTTGCAGTGAGCTGAGATCTGGCCACTGCACTCCAGCCTGGGCGACAGAGCGAGACTCCGTCTCCAAAAATAAATAAATAAATAAATAACTTCCTATGCCACTAATGGCACATAGTTCATGCTTTAGGAGGTACTGGTTTAGATTCTCCCTGAAGTTCCTTTCAGCTCTACGGGCTTTAAAATCTTCTCTGGGGAAGTTATGCCCCCTCTTGAGCCATTTAACAAAATGCATTAAATGAATCTTGAATGGGAATGTTCAGCATTAGCCTCAGGGAATAGAATGTAACTTAATAAGGCTTCCAGCACCTCTAATGACTGGGATTCCATCCTTTTTATGCCTCCCCTCTGAACGAGGTGCTGTTTGCACATTCTGCCTTTTCTGCAGCCTCCGCTTTCCTGCAGAGCCCTGTGTGTGTCTGCCTGCCCAGATCTCCCCTCTGAGGGCTGTTTATGTTTGCACACTCGGCTTGTCCTGTGGACTTGTCTAACTAAGCTCCCCTTTGAGGGCTGTATATTTTGGCACAGTCTGGCTCTCCATGGGATTCGTTTGTCCATTAACACCTCTTGTCTTGCAGTTATAGTAAAGTCTTTGCTGCCCTTGCCTCAAGCAAATAAGCCCACACGATTCTAAACTTAACTATTCTTCTGTGTATTTCCATTTATTTTCTATACTTTATACAATGAACATGTATAAAGTTTATAATAAGGAAAGCTATAAATTTTGCTTTTTAAAACTGTGAAGAGGACATTTGGTTGCAGATGATGGAATAAAGGCATTGCAACTTAATTCTCCTCTTTCGAAACCAATTTGACAACAACGAAAATAATGTAAAGCAGCCTTAAGAAGAAGGCCATTATCAATGAAGCAAGTAAACAGCCGTAATACCAAGTACCATAATGACAGAGCTTACTTACGATGTGCTGGGCTTGCTTGCTTGAGGCAGGATAAAGAGTCCTGAAAACTGTCACAGCCTTGAAAGCACACTAAGAACTCTAAAAGTATAAGTGGAAGTGGAGAGTGTCTCTGTATAGACTTAGCTCCTCACCACAGAAAAGACTGAGTTGAAGAAGAACCCATAATAAACTCTGACTTTTATTATCATTAATTCACTTTTATTATTTGCCACATGTGCTTCTAGCCAAAAAAGATAGTGATAAAGAAAGGCGTGAGCTTACCAGATAGCAACACAGAGTCTAGATCTAAGGGAAATTGCTGTGAGCTACACTGACTTCTGGAATGTGGAGAACAGAAGAGGGAGTGTGCTCCCAGAGCACAGGAAATGCAAACTTGGTGGTAGGAAGTATGAACAACAAATCCTAATAGAGATAGTATGCTGCCCCCATACACATACTTCTGCAAATAGATGGCTCCATTCAAAGATGAGTAATAATTAGAACAGGAGAAAGAAAACTGTTTATCTGACGACACTATTATTGTGTATGTAGAAAATTCAAAAGAATCTACAAACTATTAGAATTACTAAGTGAATTTTGCAACATCACTGGATATAAGGTCAACATACAAATGTAAATTTGATTACTATCTACTAACAACAACTGCAAAGAAAATAAAACTTTAAGAAGGATATAACTTCAAAAACATCAAACACCTAGAAATACATCTAATGAAGGGTAGGTAAGACCTCTGCCTTGAAAACTATAAAACCTTATGGAGAAGAATGAAGAGATCAAAATAAATGAAGGGATTTACTATAGTATGGAATGAAAGATTCAATGTTGTAAAGATGTTAATTCACCCTAAAGTAAACTACAGATTCAATGCAACCTCTATCAGAATTTCAGCAAGTTCTTGTGCAAGTTAATAAGCTGAGTCTAAAATTTATACCACAATGTCAAAAGCCAAAAATATCAAAAGTAATCTTGAAGAAGAAAACCAAAGTTGGAAGAGAGTTATACCACCAGATATGAAGACTTATTATAAAGCTATAGTAATTGGCCAGGCACGGTGGTTCACACCTGTAATCCAAGCACTTTGGGAGGCTGAGGCGGGCAGATCACAAGGTCAGGAGATTGAGACCATCCTGGCTAACATGGTGAAACCCCGTCTCTACTGAAAATACAAAAAAAATTAACAGGGCATGGTGGCGGGTGCCTGTAGCTGCAGCTACTGGGAGGCTGAGGCAGGAGAATGGCTTGAACCCAGGAGGTGGAGCCTGCAGTGAGCTGAGATAGCACCACTGCACTCCAGTCTGGGTAACAGAGTGAGACTCCATCTCCAAAGGAAAAAAAAAAAATTAAGCTGTAGTAATTAAGACATCAAAGTTTTGGTGCAAGAATAGACAAACTGACAAGTGAAATGTAATACAAAGTCCACAAACAGACCTTTACCTATATATGATCATCCGATTGATGCCAAAGGCACCAATGCAATATACTGGGGAAAGGATGATCTTTTTCAATAAATGCTGTTGAGTCAATTGAATATTCATATGGAAAAATGTTTATTGACTCCTACCTTATACCATACAATAAAACAATTCCAGATGGACTGCAGATCTAAATATGAAAGGTAAAACAAGGAAGCTTTTAGAAACATAGGAGAACATCTTTGTGACAGTGGAGTATGCAAATATTTATTACACAAGACACAAAGAATCTTGATCATAAAGAAAAAAATTGATAAATTGGACAATGTTAAAGTTAAGAATGTGTGTTTATCAAAAGACACCATTGAGGCCAGGTGCGGTGGCTCACGCCTGCAATCCCAGCACTTTGGGAGGCCAAGGTGGGCGGATCATGAGGTCAAGAGATCGAGACCAGCCTGGCCAACATAGTGAAACCCTGTCTTTACTAAAAATACAAAAATTAGCTGGGCGTGGTGGCACGTGCCTGTAGTCCTAGCTATTTGGGAGGCGGAGGCAGGAAAATCGCTTGAACCCGGGAGGCGGAGGTTGCAGTGAGCCGAGATCATGCCACTACACTCCAGCCTGGGTGACAGAGCAAGACTCTGTCTCAAAAAAAAAAAAAAAAAAAAAAAGACACCATTGAAAGAATGAAAAGGCAAGTTACACAGTAGAAGAAGATATTCATAGTACATCTATCTGTCAAAGGCTTCATATCCAGAATATATAAAGAAAAGGATAGACAGCTTGATAGAAAAATGAATAAAACCCTGAACAGACATCTCATAAAAGTAACTATCCAAATGGCCAATAAATATAGGAAAAGGTGCTGAACATCATTATTAATCACGGCAATATAAAACAAAATCAATACCACTACATGTATCTGAGAATGGCTAAAATGAAAAAAAAATCAAGTGTTGACAAGGCTGTGGAGAAACCAAAATTTTCATACACTGCTGGTAGGAATGTAAGTTTGTACACTTTGGCAGTATCTATTAAAGCCAGATGTAAACATATTTTATGATCCTGCTACTCCATCCCTAGGTGTACATCCAATAGAAAGGTACATATAGGTTTACTAAAAGATGTCCACTAGATGTTCTTGGCAGCACTGTGTGTAATGGTCAAAACACTGAAATTCTAAATGTCCATAAACAATAAAATGGATTTATAAATTGTGGTATATTCAAGTGAGATACCTTCCCACAGTGAGAATGAGCAATCCACAACTATGCTCAAAAATATGGATGCTTCCCACAAACACAATGTTGACTGAAAGAATCCAGACACAAAAAATACTCCTCTATGGTTCCATTTATAGAGTATAAAACTGGCAAAATTATTCCACATCATTAGCAGTCAGGATAGTGGTTACTATTCAGACAACAATGACTGGAAGGGAGAACTTGGGGAGAGGGATTCTGGGTTGCTAGTAATATTCCAATACTTGATCAGGGTACTGGATACATGGGCATCTTCAGTTTGTGAACATTCATTGAAAATTCACTTAGGATATGCGTACATTTCCATACGTGTGTCATGTTTCAACAACAAGTTTTTGAAAACCCTAATTGTTTCCAATATTTCACAAAAGAGAGATTTCACCAAAAAATATGTATTTCTGGCTTCTCCTGAAAACATCTGAAGATTGTCCATGGTGGCTTATTTCTAAGAATCCTCTGGAACTGAGCAGAGGCTGTACCCTTGAGATAGGGTATACACAATTCACTACCCACTTAGCTCATTCATGTTCCATGTTTAGCCTTTCTAGGCATCTGAGTTTGTGACCCTGGAATCAAAGCCTGTCTATTGGTTCTTTTTTTTTCTTTTGGAGACAGAGTCTCGGTTTGTTGACCAGGCTGGAGTGCAGTGGGCCAATCTTGCCGCACTGCAACCTCCGCCTCTCAGGTTCAGGCGATCTCCTGCCTCAGCCTCCTGAGCAGCTGGGATTACAGGTGCCTGCCACCAAACCTGGCTAATTTTTGTATTTTTAGTAGAGATGGGGCTTCACCATGTTGGGCAGGCTGGTCTCAAACTCCTGACCTTAAGTGATCCACCCATCTTGGCCTCCCAAAGTGCTGGGATTACAAGCATGAGCCACTGCACCCAGCCTTATCTGTTGGTTCTTTCACTCAATTCTGAGTCCCCGGGATAGAGCTCACTCTTTGCCCTGTATGCTCTTTCCTTCTGCCCTCTATTCTCCCCCTGCCCCAACTCTCCACTCCCACTGTGGTTGTACCTCAGCACACTCTCCAGTCATCTTACCCTGAAGGCTTCTCTCCTGGCCTGTGCTGGCACGCATCTGATTATGTCTATTCTCACATCCCCCAAGGCCTTCTCACTCTCCCCTTATCTGCTTCCTGATTTCATTAATCCATTCACTCACTCACTGACCGACAAACATTTATTGATTACTTGTTATGTGCCAGACTGTCTATCAAGAGCAGGTGAATGAAGGGATAGTCTTTGCCCCAAGGGCCCTACCCTCTGATGAGAAGTAAAGACAGCCTGGGAGAGTCACTATACAGATAAAGCAATATAAGAACGCGGCAAGTCTGAGATTTATTCTGTCTGGGAGGAGAATGTGGGGGTTCTGGAGAGTCCTTGTGGAAGAGATGGTTTGTGAGCTGAACTTTTTAGAACTGGCAGCGATTTAGATTTGCAGAGAGTGAAGGAGACTGTTCCAGACAAAGGCTGGGTTCTGGGTTCGTGTGGAAAAGAGTATGTATTTCACTGTGGCTGTATGTCCTGAAAGGGAGCAGTGGGAAGTTAGGGTGGAAAATAAGCTGGGGTCAGACCATGGAGCGTCATGGAGGCCTCACTACAGACTTTCTTGTATCGGTAGTGCAGACTATTAAAAGGTTTTTAAAGGCAGAGTGCAGAGCCAGGAGTATAAAGAGTCTTTCATCCATGTTCATCTCTCCTACTCTCTCTGAGTCGCTTAGTTTCCCCCTTAAGCTCAACCTATCATTACTGCCAATCTCATCTCCAAATACCCTCAGAAGTCTTGTCTCCGATCAGCACAGCAGATCCTAGATACTGTGAATGATGGGCACCACCACTGCTTTCTCCCTATTGCTTTGCTGATAAGCCAGGTGTCTCCTGAAAGTGTGACTGGATGAGCTGGCTTCTCCCAACCAGATTTCACTGTGACAAACAGGCAGGTGGAGGAGGAGGCAAAGCCGCACAGTACTTGTCTCTGCCCTGAGATGCACCTCACAGGTGGTCCTGTGGCCCTTGGGGATCTGCTGATGAACCCTAAGCAGCCTGAGACCAAAGCCCAGTCCTGGCCGTATGTAGGCCCCACCTTCCTCTTTGCCACTCAGGCCTTTTTTTCTTCACTGAGTGTATTTTCTTGGTCCACCTCAGCAGGACGTTGCCTCCTTTAGATCAGTCCCACTACAACTCCTTCACAGTTGAACAGCCCTTTCCAGTGTGCCAAGTACAGTCACGCAGTACATAACGATGTTTCAGTCAATGATGGACTACATATATAATGGTGGACCCACAAGACTACAATAGAGCTGAAAAACTGCTATCGCCTAGTGACATCATAGACATGGTAATGTGGTGTGACACATTACTCATGTGTTTGTGGCAATGATGGCAAAAAACAAACCTACTGCGCAACCAGTTGTATAAAAGTATAGCACATATAATTATCATGCATAGTTATCATGTATAGTGCCTAATATTTGATATGATAATAAATGACTTTGTGACTGGTTTATGTATTTACGATACTATAGTTTTCATCATTATTTTAGAATGTACTCCTTTTACTTATTAAAATTTAACAGCCTCAGGCAGATCCTCCAGGAGGTATTCCAGAAGAAGGCATTGCTATAGGAAATGAGAACTCCAGGCCGTGGAACAAGATTTTCCAGGGGGACAAGATATAGAGGTGCAAAAAAGTGATAATTTGTTTTTTTTCCACACAGAGTCTTGCTCTGTCACCCACGCTGGAATGCAGGGGCGTGATCTCGGCTCACTGCAACCTCTGCCTCCCGGGTTCAAGCGATCCTCTTGCCTCAGTCTCCCGAGTAGGAAACTGATGATCTTGTCCGCTTGTAGGCCCAGGCCAATGTGTGTGTTTCTGTCTTAGTTTTTAACAATAAACTTCAAAAGATAAAAAAATTAAAAAGTAAAAAACAGAAAAATCTTAAAGAATAAGGATATAAAGAAAATTTTGTATAGCTGTTAAGCTAAATGTTATTATACAAGCATCAACAAGTTTTAAAAAATTAAAAAGTTTATAAAGCAAAACAGTTACAGTAAGCTAAGGCTAATTTATTATTAAAGAAAGAAAATCTTTGGCCAGGTGCAGTGGCTCATGCCTATAATCTCAGCACTTTGGGAGGCCAAGGCGGCCAGATCACTTGAGGTCAGGAATTTGAGACCAGCCTGGCCAACATGGTGAAACCCCATCTCTACTAAAAATACAAAAATTAGCTGGATGTGGTGGTAGGTGCCTGCAATCGCAGCTACTTAGGAGGTTGAGGCACGAGAGTCACTTGAACCCAGGAGGCAGAGGTTGCAGTGAGCCGAGATCATGCCACTGCACTCCAGCCTGGGTGATAGAGGTAAACTCAGTCTCAAAAAAGCAAAAACAAAAACAGAAACAAAAACAACAACAAAGAAAAACTTTTAAATAAGTTTAGTGTGGTGTAAGTGTACAGTGTTTATAAATTCTGTAGTAGTGTACAGTAATGTCCTAGTCCATCTCATTCATTCAACACTCACTCACTGACTCATCCAGAGCAGCTGCCAGTCCTCCTAGCTCCATTCATGGTAACTGCACTATACAGGTGTACCGTTTTTAAATCTTTTATACCATATTTTTCCTGTACCTTTTCTATGTTTTGATGTCTGGATACACAAATACTTACCATTACATGACAGTTGCCTACAGTATTTAATATGGTCACATGCTGTACGGGTTTGCAGCCTAGAAGCAATAGGCTATATTACATAGTCTAGACATGTTGTAGGCTATCCCATATAGGTTTGTATAAATACACACTATGATGTTCACATAAACAATGAAATTGCTAACAATGCATTTCTTAGAATATATCCTTAACGTTAAGTGATACATGACTCTACTCAATCCTGTTGGATCCTCACAGACAGCCTCTGAGAACATGGAAAGGCAGAGATCAGGTCTTTTGACTTAAAATCTGCTGGTCTCCTCTTTTTATACAATAGATATTCAGAAATATTTGTAGGGTAAACAAATGATTCTATGTACAAATTTCTCTTGAGGATTAGTTACTTTTTTATTCTTTTTTTTATTTGGATGGGTTGATTTTTTATTTGGATGATTTTACAAGAGGTTTGATATAGAAAATCTGATGTTAGGATAATCTTCCTTGAGCCAGGTATCACACAAGTGGTTCCTGGGGCTCTGGCTTAAAAAACAAACAAACAAACAAACCCAAAACACCTTTTCAAAGATAAATGTGTTCCTCAAAATGTTACACACAGAGTTACCATATGACCTAGCCGTTTCACTCTTAGATATATACCCAAGATAAATGAAAACACGTATACACACAAAAAGTTGTACACAGATGTTCATAATAGCTGAAAAGTGGACGTAATTCAAATGTCCATTAACTGATGGGTGGATAAATAAAACATGGCATATCTATGTAGTGGAACATTATTCTATAATAAAAATAAATGAAGTATAAGCACACATTGCAACACGGATGAACCTTGAAGACATTATGCTAAGTGAAAGAACCCAGTTACAAAAGACTGTATCTTGTATGATTTAATACATAAGAAATGTCCAGAATAAGTAATTCTATAGAGACAGAAATTATATTAGTGATTACCTGGGGCTGGGAGGGTTGGGGGCATACAGGAGTGAGTGCTTATAATTATGAGGTTTCTTCTTGGGTAATGAAAACATACAGAAAGTGATTATTGTACAGTTCTGTGACTATGCTAAACACCATAGCATTGTATCCTTTAAATGGGTAAATTGTAACTCATGTAAGTTATATGTCAAATAAAGCCATTATTAAAAAGATGCATGTTCCTTAAGCAACATTTAGAAAATAAAGAAATATACAGAGAAGAAACAACTTACCCATTATTTTACTACTCAGAGATAACCACACTTGACATTTTTGCTATACCCTCTTCTTATTTTTTTTCTGTGTATCCACATGCACATGCATGTGTGGCTGCACCAACAAACACAACTAGGGTCATTTTCAATATTCAAGATTGTAGCCTGCTTGTTTGGTTTAGTATGAATCATAGCACTTTCCACAAAAGCTATAAGCAGGGGTCCTGGGGTCAGACAGAATCCTGGGTAGCAACCTTGCTTCTGCCCCGGCATACTACGAGGCCTGGAGAAACTCTTTAATCTTTCTAACCTCCAGTTTCTGTAACTGTAAAATGGAAATGATGACACCTACTTTCCATGCCTGTCACGAAGATGAAACGCAAAGTTCAATAAGTGCTATTTTCCTTTGTTCCTCCCACCCCTCCTCCCTTTAGTGAGAGCTGGTTTGTTTCCCTCAGTTGCAAGGCAGACTGCTCTCACCCAGTAGCCAGCCACAATGTACTAAAACCTAGCTAGTGCTGTTGTCCCCACTCCCTGCCTTTGTTTAAACGAAAGTGTTACCTCTTTCCCAGGAGTACGAAGCACACAGGTTGAGAGTGTAGGCTCTAGATCCAAACCTCCTGGGCCAAATTCTGTCTTTGCCACTAACTTGAGCAAGTTCCTTTACTCTCTGTGACTAATTTTTCTCATCTTTAAATATGCATAATGGTAGTACTAAATTTATAGGCATTTTTTTGAGGATGAAGTGTGGTAGTATTTGCAGAGAACGTAGCACATTGTTAACTATTTTTGCAATTTATTTACGTAGTATTCTACGTTCTTCTTTCAAACTTTTAGTTGTCCAATAATTTGTTAAGCTCCAAACTTACAGTATTTCTTTACTACAATCTGAAGCAGAATTCTGCGGCTCCAAACTCATAATGGTTGCTCATCCACATCCACTAGTTCACAGCACAAAGCAATTTTTGTTTGGCAAATTGAGTAGTTAAAAATGTTGTTTCCATTAATTTTACTACCTACATACCTCCTGGAGGCAGGGCAAGGCAGTTTAGTTAAACCAAACCAAACAAAGCATTTTAGGGGGCTTATAAATGAGTACTTATTTGCAGTTGTTCTAAATCATCTCAACCAGATGGGCATGTTTTAAATATTTCCAAGGAAGAAAATTTCCCAAGCTTTCTCAATAACCTGTCTTAATGTTTCCAACCATCATCAAAAGTTCTTCTGCAAATCTAATTCTGGGGTGACTCTACAATTTATCATCCAAACCAGGACATTGAATATTTACTACCAAAGTAAACTGGGACGATTCTGGACAAACTGGGACACACAGATATCATCCTGTATGGCCATTTGTCCTGTTCTGAGTGTTGCCCACATTACGTTACTCGGTACTTAGCAGAAAAGAACAACTGGTTCCCATGGTCTACATAACAACATTATATTCTTAAGCTTTTACTTTTTTATCAATTTGTGGAATGAAGGAAAAAGAAACAGAAACCCAAGCAGACAGACAAAACTTGAATAATTTTTTTTTTTAATTCTATTTTAAGTTCCAGGATACATGTGCAGAATATGCAGGTTTGCTACATAGGTAAACATGTGCCATGGTGGTTTGCTGTACCTATCAACCCATCACCTAGGTTTTAAGCCCAGCAAGGATTAGCTACTTGTCCTAATGCTCTCCCTCCCCTTGTCCCCCACCCCCTGACAGGGCCCGGAGTTGATGTTCCCCTCCCTGTGTCCATGTGTTCTCATTGTTTGACTGCCACTTATGAATGAAAACATGTGGTGTTTGGTTTTCTGCTCCTGTGTTAGTTTGCTGAGGATGATGGCTTCCAGCTTCATCCATGTCCTTGCAAAGGACATGATCTCATTCTTTTTTATGGTTGCACAGTATTCCATGGTGCATATGTACCACATTTTCTTTATCCAGTCTATCATTGGTGGGCATCTGAGTTGGTGCCATGTCTTTGCTATTGTAACTAGTGCTGCAATAAACATACGTATGCATGGGTCTTTATAGTAGAATGATTTATAGTCCTTTGGGTATACACCCAGTAATGGGATTGCTGGGTCAAATGGTATTTCTGGTTCCAGAAAAACTTGGAAGAATTTATTCCTTGTCCTTGATGACGATACTTACAGAACACTTAATAGGTATACTAGGTGAGTGTCTTAAAGTATTGTTTTATTAAATCTTCATAAAAACCTGTATCATTATCATCATTATTGTTATTTTGCAGATGAAGAAATGGGTCACCGAGAGAGAGAGGGAGAGAGACAGCATATCAGCCAAGGCTATACAGCCAGGATCTTCCCAAAGTAGAAGTCCAGAGGCTGCATTCTTAGCCAACATGCTCCCCTCCAGGCCTCCTGCAAGATCCTGGCAAGACAAGACCTTTTGCTGCAGTGCCCAGCCCAGACTGGCTATCCCTATAATACTGCGTTATAATAAAAATACTTCAGAACACTTCAAATGTGTGAAATACACATTATCTTCTTGAATCCTCACAACCCTGTGAGGTGGTTAGTGAAGGTTATCATTCTTCTCATTTAACACATGAAGGAAATTGAGACTCAGGAAGGAAACGTAAGCTATATAGAGAAAAAGTGGCATAGCTAGGATGATGACCTATGACTTGGTTCTGACTGCTCTTTTCACCAACTGCTAATGACTTAACATGTGATCTTCTTCGTGGGCATTTCCATTTTAACTGAGTTGTTCTGGAAAGGCAAAGCCTGCCACAAGGGATGATCTTTGAACGGGGGATTTTGGCCATCATCGCACATGCAAGGGAGGCATTTGGAGATGCAGAACCTTTCTAGTGGCCTTCAAACTACACCTCTTATGTAAGTTCCTTACCTGTTCTCTAGAAGGCCACGCTAAAGACCTAGAAGCAACCACAGTTTTTTAAAAGTTGAATTTATTTTCTTAGCAGGTAGATTTTCTACCCATTTTCTCCAAGACTTTGTGCTAAGGCAGCACAACGTCAGGCCATCAGTAACCTGCCCATGTGCCCAGGGAAGGTGGGAGAGACAGCCTGAGCTGGAGAGCTGGGGAAAACTTGCCCCTGAACACAATGTGCTTATGTTCGAGAACTGGGTTAATTTCTCTACTTCCTAAGGTGGGACACAGAAGGGTTTGAGTTAGAGGCTCTCCTATGGAAGGAGAGGTGACTTAGTTCCTGTTGCTCCAGATGGAAGAGGAATAATGAAAAGAAAAATGGGTGAGAATTATAGAAGGTCAAATTCTTCTCAATAAAAGATATTTCTCCCCTCATTACCATAATCTTTTCTAGACTTAGCTGCCCATGGAAGTAGTGAGTTCTACATGGCTAACTGTACTCAAGCACAGGTAGATGACTTGCTTCTCAGGAAGGGGATAAGGTAGTCTGCAGTGCACAGATATCTCTTGGGGAGCTTGTGAAATGCAGGTTCCTAAGTCATATCCCAGAAATTATTATTTCCAGGAAGCTGCATTTTTTACAAGCTTCCCCACTGACGCTGACACAGGTAGCCCAAGCAACACTGCTGTAAAGGGATTCCTATTGGAGTGTGAGACAGGATGAGGTGTAAGGCAGGGGTGAAGGGAGAGAGAGAGGAGGGCTCACACACATCCCTTCTGAGCTGAACCAGATGGTTGGGTGAACTTTACTCTTTTAGTCTAATATTAATCTTCTTTTTGGATGTTTATTCCTTGGTTTCCTGACAGATAATGCTTGAGTGACATATGAGGTGAGAGATTTGGGGTGTAATAACACCATGTCATGGAAACACTCATAAAGCCGTGACCCCATGGCATATGAATTCTACGTGGGTTTTGCACAGGTATTAAATGTTCTGTGGTTGGCTTTTGGAAGCCTGCTCTATCCTGACACCAGGATTTCTAAGCTGGCCTGGAGGGAAGCAGGCCTGCAGCTTCCTGGTGTTCGGAGCAGATGGGAAAAAGAGTCTGAAATATTCCTTGTCATCACCTCCAGCTGACAGACCACAGGCAAAGGAGGCAACAGGGAAAAGTCAGACCAGCTGATACAGGAGAAAAGAGGAATCAATGGTGATGCCTTGTGAATGTTTCCTTCGTGTTTCTCTACAAATGGATGGTGTGTGTGTGTGCGTGTGTACATGTAAGTGTACCAAATTGTGTAGCACTTGTCTCTGACTGGAGACAGTAATAAATCAGGGGTTACAAAACCACCACTAGCTACCTCCTACAGGCCCTGTCAAAGAAACAGGACTTTGCGAACACAGCTGAGCAGGCAGGATCCCCAGTACTGTGGCCCCACCTCATGGGATAAAAATCACACATCTGGGATCAAGCGTGCCAGATGTGCAAAGGGCTAACATGGAAAAGACACTGCTGGGAAGACCACATAGCTCTCAAAAACATTAGTGCAGGGTTCAATGGGTTTTGTAACCTTAGTCACCATAATGCTTTTATCAGACTTAAGTAGCAGACTTTTTAATGTGCCCTGATTCTTTGCCTCAGCATGTCAAGAAGGATGCAGAAGAACTAAACTCTTTAGAAGAAATCCTGTTGACCCTGCTGAGGCAGTGACAGTAAAGATTCAGAAGCTCAATGAGTCTTGGTTGAAGTCCTTAGATTAAAATCAATTTAAGTGTACGATCCTGAGTCAGTTACTTTAACTTCTATAAACTTGCAATTGTTAATCTATAAAAATGAGAAATGCTGTATCTACTTCATAGGTCTGTTGTGGGGATTCAGTGAGATGGCAATGAGAAAGCCCCTAGGTCAGCGACTGGCACATTTCAGGAGCCATGGCTGAAGGTGGGGATGAATACTGCTCCAGGAGGGATGGGTAGACAAAGGGAGATAACTTCCTGTCGGCCAAGCCCCAGAAGTCTGTGGGCATAGAGCAGTCTCAAGATTGTCCTTAAAGATTCTCAGATTACTGGGGCTTCTGGGAGAAGTGTGGCCTTGTTATCTTCTTTGAAACCTTGATTGACTTCTCTTTCTCACTATACCCAACAACTCCTTTCTCTGCCTTGAGGTTCCCTTATACATCTTTCCTTTCTGGGCTTCAGGTTCTTTCCCCTCACCCCCACCCTGGCAGCCTAGCCACATCAGGATGTTTTTCCTTAGAGGAGCAGTGACATGGGACTTGAAGATTAATGAGTCACTCAAGGTTTCCACCCAGCTAAGGAAGACAGAGAATTCCTAATTCCTGGCAATCTACTCATTGTTTTTGTGAGTTTTAAATTAAAAATAGGTAAGACTAGTGCTAACGGGTATGGGGTTTCTTTTTGGTGTGATGAAATGTCCTAAAATTAGACAGTGGAGATAGTTGTATAACTCTGTGAGTATACTAAAAACCACTGAATCATACACTTTAAAAGTGTAAATTTTATGGTTTGTGTTATATCTTAATAAAGTTGTTATTTTAAAAAGTCTGATTTTTTTTTTTTCTTTGAGATGGAGTTTTTTACTTGGTGCCCAGGCTCGAGTGCAATGGCTCGATCTCAGCTCACGACAACCTCCACCTCCTGGGTTCAAGTGATTCTCCTGCCTCAGCCTCCCCAGTAGCTGGGATTACAGGCACCCGTCACCAAGCCCAGCTAATGTTTTGTATTTTGAGACAGAGTTTCACCATGTTGGTCAGACTGGTCTTGAACGCCTGACCTCAGGTGATCTACCCATCTTGGCCTCCCAAAGTGCTGGGATTACAGATGAGATCCAATGTGCCTGGCCAAAAGTCTGATTATTTAGTTAGCTTTACATTCTTCTGTACTTCTCTACTTTTAATTAAAATGTAAAATAAATTTAACGATAAATTTAAATTACAAATTTAAAACATAAATTTAATAAAAATATAGAATTATACCATATCGCATTTTGAATTAAGATGACATACCACCTCTATCCCTCCAAATCCATATTCATTCTCATTGTCTCTCTCTCTCCTCCTTAAGTACTACTATACCTGTCAAAATTCAATATATCCTTCTAGATTTATCCCATGAAGACTCTCTTGGTCTCCATCAAGAGGTATCTTTCTAATCACTTTTCAAATCTGTGCTAAGTTATTCCTATCTGTTTTGCACGGGACTAGGCTCAAGGATGCACAGATGAGCAGGGGTAAAGGAAGATATTAACAATACCACTCCTAAGATCTCCTCTACCCAGAAGTCTCTTGTTTACCTCTTCCAGGATAGCTCCCCAGTCTGCATTTCAGACCAGGACTGATGCCCAGGCAACCTTCCTGCCTCCTGGGTCCTCCAGCTCCCAAACAGCTGCCACAAAACTTCTTCATACCCATTTTCATTTACTTCACTCTCCTAATTAAGAACTCCAATGACTCTAATTACACACAGAATCCAACTAAGTGTTAAGAGGTCTTCTCTGAGACAGCTGTTTTGTATCTCACTGGCATCTCTGGCCACCTCACAACATTCCCACTCTATTCTAGCCAGCTGGTTTATGGGTCTCTGCAAGGGTTCCTGGCAGGTGGAATCCTAGCCACAAGCTGCTCCTTCTTTGCCCCTCACCTTTCTCCAAGGCCAGCTCTGAACATTCCTTCTCCCTGAAGGCAGTCTTCCCCTAAGGAATCTTGTTTCATTTACCTGCTGTCTCTGTGCTCAACTTGCTGTCTATTGTTTGCCCTTCCTGCTGCTATCTGCATGGCACGGCTCCTGTTGTTTTATGCCTTCACAGTACAGTACAGTACTCAAATGAATGCTGTCTTCTCTTCTTTAAGACAAACCTTCTGCCTGCTTTGAACTTTCCCTCTGTACTAAGAGGAAGCGTTTTTGTGAATTTTTTTTTGGTCTTCTTTTTTTTTTTTGAGGCGGAGTCTCGCTCTGTCGCCGGGACTGGAGTGCAGTGGCCAGATCTCAGCTCACTGCAAGCTCCGCCTTCCAGGTTCACGCCATTCTCCTGCCTCAGCCTCCCGAGTAGCTGAGACTACAGGCGCCCGCCACCTCGCCCGGCTAGTTTTTGTATTTTTAGTAGAGACGGGGTTTCACCGTGTTAGCCAGGATGGTCTCGATCTCCTGACCTCGTGATCCGCCCGTCTCGGCCTCCCATGGTCTTCTTTTTAAAATAAGAAGCTGATAATTAATTAATTAGCTCTGAATTGCCTATATGCTAGGCACTGAGGGGACTATATTTTTTCCCTTTTTTTGGCCTTGGCATTAGAATAAAAAAACAGCATTTAGTAGTGACCTGGTAGTTGGATACATTGCTTTGTCTGCTCAGACCCCATCTACCAATTCCCTTAGCTTTTTCACATAAAACAGGCCCACCAGATGGTACCATAGAAGCAGCCATTTTCTACAAATGGGACCCTGGCTGCGGCCACAGATAAAGGGTCTGGGGGTGGACAACTAACCTGGATAGGTCAACTGGAGTCCCATTATAACATGCACCTCATGTCTTCTGGGTCTAAGTTTGAGGTTTGAAATGATTTATCCTGTCCAATTAAAAAAACACGATTCTTTCTCAGATTGTTTTCAACCACATAGTGTTAGTTATTGCATGTTTAAAGTTCGTAGTGCTGCACAGTGTAGAAACTCAAATGTATAAATCTAATGACATATGCTTGTTGTGGTCTCGCTGAGGACAGTAGGACTGTACAACTTTCTTTTTAAAATATAATTCAAGCAAATAAAGGCATTAAGTTGTACTAGCGCAATCGAAGATTTATTATCTAAACTTTGAACAGTCAGGAAATTCCAGAGTTGGATTCCAGCAGAAATATTTCTAGAAAAGAAATTAGAAAGACCTAATGTACGTGAGTGCTTGGTCCATTTGCTGCCTGGTACAATAATCCTGTGGATTAAGCATGGGGACCTGCCAGGCATGTAGCTCATGTCTGTAATCCCAGCACTGTGGGAGGCCAAGGCAGGAGTATTGCTTGAGGTCAGGAGTTTAAGACTAGCCTAGGCAACACAGCGAGATTCTGTCTTTACTACTACTACTACTACTACTAAAAAAACAAAATTTAAAAAATCTTGGGGGATCATATTGCACAGACTAACCCTGAACCTTGCAAAAGGAGACCAATGTGTGATGAATGATTGTTGAATGGGCTTCAAAGGGGTAAAATAATTTTATGTTTAAAAAAAGCATTTATCTTGATGTAATTGGCCAATAAAATTACATTATCTCTGTTACAAAAGGAGAAACTGAGGAACAAAGAAGGAAGTAACTAACTTGAGTCTCCTAACATATCCATAGTAGACCTAGGACTGTATGCAATATTTACTTACTCCAGATACTGGACTCCAATTTCAAAATTACAACATTCATGGACTACTGATGTATTTCATGAGACTGAGAAATTGTGAGCAGAAATGAAGGCATTCAAAGATGCCTTCGAGACAAAGTTCCGTAAAAATCTCACACAAAATAACTGCTAGGCGAGGACGGGTCTTTCAGCCCAGCCTGATTCATTTCAGGCATTGACAGTTAAGCCAAGTTTATTTTCATAGCTGTGAGTCTCACTCAGATTTCTATCTATCTATTCTGGATCGTGAGTCCTTGGAGTTCTAATTCAGAGCAAGACAATTCCTATTTTCTTTTTTTTGAGACGGAGTTTACCTCTATCGCCCAGGCTGGAGTGCAGTGGCGTGATCTTGGCTCACTGCAACCTCACCTCCTGGGTTCAAGTGATTCTTCTGCCTCAGCCTCCCAAGTAGCTGGGATTACAGGTGCCCGCCACCACGCCCAGCTGCTTTTTGTATTTTTAGTAGAGATGGGGTTTCACTATGATGGCCAGGCTGGTCTCGAACTCCTGACCTCAGGTGATGCGTCCACCTCAGCCTCCCAAAGTGCTGGGATTACAGGCATGAGCCACCATGCCCGGCCTTTTCTTTTTTTACCTGGTTTTATTTCTAATTTCAAAATAAAACTTCTTTATAAATATAGTGTCTACTTTCCATTAAGGTGAGATGCTATAATTGATGATTTATTTATTCCCTGGGGATAGCATCTGCATATTCCAGAGGTCAGTTTTATTTGTTTCTGTGAACATATAACCATATCTCAATGTGGATCTTTCTGCTTTGGCTGCTTACTCTAATTTTCTCTCCTTCCTGACCTGATCCACACATGCTCATGTACATTAGGGATGCCTGGGGTTGGATTTCTTCCTTCTCAAGGTATTTTGTGAACTCTTATATCTGTCATTTGCATCCTGCCAACTGCGTCCTCCCATCTCTCCACTTTTCTGCTTTCTTGAGAGTGAACTCACCTTCCATAACTAATGCAATCCATAAGCAGCCTTCATGCTGATTCTACAGATTTTAATTTCCTAACATTTCCCTTTAGACTTTTCCTGACATCCTCTTTTTAAAAAGAAAATCCCTTCTTGGAGTCAGTCACAGGCTCCACATGCCTCCTGTGTGAAATCCCCCCAGCTCAGATGCCTCAGGTGGTATGTGGCCACGAACAGGCAAGGCTTGCCCAGACTAAGGGAAGGGGAGGGTTCTAAGAGACTATTTCTACTGACATGTACTAGGAACTGACTGTGTGCCCAGCACCCTTCTAGGAGTGGCGGATGAGACAGGGATAAATCGAATATGGGTCCTGACCTCAAAGAGCTCTAAGGTCCTTGGCACAATATTCAAGGCTAAAATACATAAACTATAGCATGGTGTAGCAGAAAGGGCACTAGCTTTGGGGCAACAGATCTGAGTGACCTTGGGCCAGTTACTTAACCTTATTTTCCTCAATTGTAAAAGGAGTTGGTACCTATCTCATAGGGCTCTCGTGAGGATACACTAGTGCAAGTGGTATATACTAGGCATTCAATAAATGACATTTAATGGCTTACTGTTATTTTATTTTTAAATATAACAGCAGCATTTACTATTAGAACTCTAGAATCAGCTAAACAAAATCTGGAACTCAATTCTATTGTAGAAAAGCTTTCAGAGATGCCTTTAATACATATTAGAAAGAAATTGTTCCAGGCTTACTGGTAAGCCTGACACTCGAGGCCTGCATATAGAACATGTTGTTACTTCCCCAAAAAGGGCCCAATTTTACCATGAGGCAACTGAAGAGGGACTCTGTGGAGAACCCACTCTGGGAGTGTTGCTTGTTGCTCAGGCTCACACCCATTCTAAAAGCACAGGTGAAATGGGGTGAGAGCGTTTCCTGCTTGACTCTTGCTCTTAGAATGGAAAATGGAAACCAGCAGGAACTCAGCACTGCTCAGCCCCTATCTTCTTCACCTCTCACTTTTTCACAAAGGCCATGGGTCACACAGGTCATGGCTCAAACCTAAAAAAGGCTTTATCTGCAAAGGCGACCAGGTTCGTCACAGAATATGCTAGCTGTATAGATGAGGAGCTGAGGTTAAAAACCACAAGCACTATCAGGCAGTCCCTTGAGATGACCTCTAATTTGATCAGTCGTAATGAAGCATACCTAATGAGAATACTACTATATTTCTTTTTCTTATACAGCTTTATTGAGATAAAATTCACATTCCATGTAATTCATCTATTAAAGTGTGTAATTCAATGGCTTTCGGTATATTCACAGAGTTGTGCATCCATAACCACAAACACTTTTATAATTTTTTTACCCCCAAAAGAAACCCTGCATCCCTCAGCTCTCATCCCCCAACCCCTTACCCCTGCCCCTCATGCCTAGGAAACCACTAATCTATTCTGGACATTTTGTATAAATGGAATCATAACATATGGTCCTTTGTGACTGGCTTCTTTCACTTAATACTACTATATTTCTTAAAGACAGCAGTATCTTCAATGTATGACAAAAGAAGAATTGCTAAATAAAGCAAGGTGCTGTCATACTGTGGATTACTGCAGCATTAGAAAAGGTAGATCTACATATGCACATAAATATAAAATCTGGAAGAATATACATCAAAATGATAAAAGAAGAAATCCCCAGGGAGGGGGAGAGAGGAATAAGACTAGGAAGAGAATGCAGAAAGGACCTTTCCTATTAATTTTTTTCAAGGATAACTTTTCATGCATTACTTTTATAATTAAAAATTAATTAAAGGCTGGGCGCGGTGGCTCACGCCTGCAATCCCAGCACTTTGGGAGGCCGAGACGGGCGGATCACAAGGTCAGGAGATCGAGACCATGGTGAAACCCCGTCTCTACTAAAAATACCAAAAATTAGCCGGGTGCGGTGGCGGGCGCCTGTAGTCCCAGCTACTCAGGAGGCTGAGGCAGGAGAATGGCGTGAACCCGGGAGGCGGAGCTTGCAGTGAGCCGAGATCGTGCCACTGCACTCCAGCCTGGGCGACAGAGCGAGACTCCATCTCAAAAAAAAAAAAAAAAAAAAAAAAAAAAATTAATTAAAAAGAGAACAGTAGAAATAAGAGAAAGAGAAGCAGGAGCTTTCCTTGGAAAGTCCCAAATGGAATTGTGCAGGAAGTCCAAGTTTCCCTGATGCTGCTGAAGAATCTGGAACCACTCTGATCCCACAGACCCATCCAGTCTACCCAACATGCAGAAAAACTCCTTGGATAAGATGCAGCCCTGAAGCAAACCCCAGGAGCAGCGATTCCCTTTGTGCACTGGCATCAAGAAGAAGGTCTACTTCAACCACAGGACAACCTCAGTTGTCCTCATTTCCTACTAATTTAAAGGGAAGTAGGTAGGAAGACTGGGGACTCTGAACTGTGAGAGACACTGTCAAGCTCCAGGGAAATATAAGGAGGGCAGGAACTACACTATCCAGGACCCTGTGTATCTGTACATACATACTGAGATGGAAATCCAGCTTCTGGGACCTTGGGAACTGTCTTGACCTCAGTGGTCTGCAAAGATTTAGTGGAGTAGATCTTGAAACAAAAAGGGGAAAGGAGGACCTTTTGTCCTTTTTCTTTTCTTTTTTATTTTTACCGTTTCCTGGGAAAGCAGGGAAGAGGAAAGCTGGATAGGCTGATTCCACAACCAAACACTGTAGGGGAAGAGCCCTCAGCAAACAGTCTGAGCAACCTTGACAGGAAAAGGCATCATATAGGATCCTCGCTTTAAGCAACGAATTATGGATCATGAGAAGAATTTACTTTCATTTTCAATAGACTCTGATGAGGCTAAAGACCTAGGCATAACTGAATTTGCTTGTGATGACATTAGACGGAATATCTGCTATCTACACATCAAGGATTGGAATACAGGTACCCATTCTTAGGGTACCCATTTTCCACAGAGCACCACATGTCCGTGATGATAAATGATGGCTCTTAGGTGGAAGACAGCCAAATTGGAGTGTCACAAAAAACAGAGATAAGATAGAACTCATCGACTCTAATGGATGTTTAAACAGGTAAAGTCACTTGCCTGAAGTCAAATGGTGAATTTGTAGTAGCAACAGTCATAGTAACAGTGATAACATAGTTAATATTTATTAAGTGATTATTATGTGTCAAGCACTACGCTAAGCACTTCATATTTATTATTTCAATTAATCCTCACAACAGCCTTATAATGTAGATGCTATCATGACCTTCATTTTATGCATAAAAAAAAAAGGCTCAGAGAGATGAGGTAATTTGCTTATGGTCACACAGCTAGTTGGGGGCTAGAACAAGACGTCATGTGTTCTGATTCCAGTGCAATGTTATTACTATGCCATGGTGCAAACTCTTGACTTTCTTCCCCTAGCCTCCTAAAACCACCAACATTTTTAATTCCCCAGAGTTACCAATTTGAAATCAGACTACTGAACTTTTTCTTGTCATTTTTAACTGTGTGTTTGAGTTAAATTCACCCAGTAAAGACAAGAGGTTATATTAGTAAATAATTACCTTCTAGAATTTCACTCATCCTGTGTGCACCTCCATTTAGTATTTTCATAAGCTGATACTTATAATTTAGGTGTTTATTGTCACTACTTAGCTAAAAATTGAAATTGATTCTTTTGTTGCTAAGTAGAATGAAGCCCCTGTTTTCACTCTTTACTGGAAGAAATATACGTAAAGGTCAGAAATGAATTCCAAAATAATTGGAATCATATATACTAAGCTACAAAGTGAACAACTTACGATATCACGGATAAAACCTAGAGTAGGTTAAAATAATGAAAGGTGTCGTGGAAGAGCACAAATCACCAGGGAAACAATAAAAATTCTGGCATATGAGAAGGCGGATTACATTTTCCAAAGGGAATCCTGTAGACTGGGGAGGGGAGGGGTGAATCTTTGAGGCCACTCACCCACAGAATGAAGACAACTGAAGACCACAGAGAAATAAAAAGCAACTCAATTTAGTTTAATATTTTTTTTTGGAAGAAACAGAAAATGTTGAACTCATCTGCTTTTTCAATTATGAACAGGAAACATAAAACTATACTCAATAATATACCAAAAACTGTAATAAAAACTACCTCGGGCCCATGTTACAGCCAGCAAAAGAGGACAAGGAGAAGCAGAGAGGGAGGTGGGGGAAGAAGAGAGAAGAGGAAGCTCTGCAGGGTCCCAGGCACCTCCACATCTGTCACTGTCAGACCCCCTGTGTTTCACAGAGGGCCCTCCTCAGGTCTACCCGATTTCTTTGTTTCCTTGCCTCCTAAACTTCTCCAGCACAACCTTTGCTTCTGCTTTCTCCCCTCCCGCATCCTGTCCTGCCTCTCTGCTCCCAGCAGTCTGAGAAAACAGATCACCAGGACCCCTGCTCTAATCACAGCCCTTGTTGTCTATAGTCTTTCCACTGGATTTTCAATTGCTAATTAGCCCTTCTTTTTTTATTGTTTTTCGTTAAAATACCACAGTAATATATTCACATGGTTAAAAAAAAAATGCCAAAAAGCTTATCATGATGAGTGCAGCTTCTCCCATCTAATATACCACTATTTCTGAATTTCTGGTACGAAAGATGAGGTATTTAGCTCTTGATAAACCCCCACATTCTCTTCTCTCCTTCCTTCTCCTGATATGATGAAATTATATTCTCACACTCTCTTCTGTTCACTTCTGCAACTCCAAACAACATATTTAAACCTATAATTCTTTTGGTAGCAAGCATACATAGTTATCTATGACACCCCACCGAGAATGGAAACCATCTACAGGCAAGCAGCTTGCTGATTACTTTAACTTGTCTTTATTTAGTCTACTGTCTTTATCAATATGATTTTACTGTTCCAGGAAGCTCTTGCCCAGGAAGATACAACTTGAAAATATGTTTATTGTTTGTTTCAGCAATTTCCTGAAAACCCACTTAAGTAAACATCAGATTGCACAAATTTTCAATAGATAGTATCAAATGACTGATCAAATGACTGTTTACTCTCTAAGACTCATCCTGTGTAAACTAAGCTACAAAGTGAATAACCCTCACCCAATGTTATTGCTTTGTGGTATTGACCAGTCCTATATTATTATATTATGATATTACCTAGCCCTAATCAAGCCCCACAATGAAAGATTCACTTCAAACGAGATCTCACCAGATCCCACGAAAGGCCTCATAAATATCCCATTTTGTCCTTGCTCTTCTGAGGTGCTATTAAAACTTTCGAGAGGTATTTTTCTCTCTCTTACCACAGTAAGCAATAAACTCAGTTTTGCCTTCTCATCAGGTTAGTTTGGTGGTACTTTGGAGCCCTCATTCAACAATTTTGGCGGTGCCATTAAAATTCATTTGGGACCTACTCACTATCACTACCTAAGACTCAACTCCAAGACAGTGCTCCCCTGAGCCCTATTGCCTCCTGCTGGGATCTTGTTGACATTGACAATAAAGTTTATAAGTCCTGCATTGGACTTGGCTCTGATTTCTTTTTCATTTCATTTCTTTGAGCTCTCCAAATGCAGAGTTTATTTTGCATCCTAGGGTTAAGAAACCCTTTTCAGGAGTTCTTCGATTATTTGATAAGATTGGGAAAACTTTTATTCTTGGCAGAAATCTGCCTTATTATTAACCCTGCTATTTGTTTCTATCTGTCCTTGACATTTCTTCTTGTACATCTTTAAAGGAAAGTTCAAAGGGAGAGGATAAAGACCCAGAGTCTGCTTCTCAAGCTGGCCCCAAGGACTAAGAAGTTCAGAAGGTTTCTTTTTGACCAGCATCCTTTGGGAAAACTATGCTTTGGGTCAGTTTTCAAAACCTCGTAAGAATTTTTCTCACTGTAGATGTTTTGACTCTAAGACTCTGATGCCGGATGAGATCTCCTCTCTAAACCTTCTGTCCCATAGGAACTGAAAATTCATCAAATTTTCCACTGGAGATGGCCCAGTCTTTTGGATGGTGACCCCAAGTCATGAGGTGCACAGCAACACTTTCAACCAACTATTTCCACACTCTCATGGGTTTGTCTCACTCTAAATTGAATGCTTCAATCTTCTGGGCCACACTCCTGCTTTTTACATATTCTTAAACAAAATCCAAATTTGTGAACTTCCTTTCTAAATGGCATAATTTCATCAAGTATAATTTAGAATGACAGAATTTTTAATACGAACAAAAAATGTTCACTTGAGAAACACTTTAGAATGAAAAACGAAGTAAATATCAAATAGTCTGCATTTTTTGATTAGTATAAACAAGAATACAACAGAAATTAAAATTATAAAATTACTTCTTTAAGAGATTCCTTGGCCAAGGCAAAGGAAAAATTGTGAAGCACTTAAAATTTTTTTCCTTTAGATACCCCCTACAACTCACAACTTGACACAAACCGCCTTCATCTTCCTATTCCTCTTCCCTCATCCTATGCTCCTCCATTTCCCTCTGCTTCTCTTTCTTCTTCAGATGCATTCCCCTCCTCTCCTGGCTAGCCAGAAATTCTCAAAGCTCAGTTACCCCTTAAAATTAAACCCCTTTCAGAGCAGGAAAACCCCTGGCTTTTAATTCCTTGTCTCAATCTGGCCTGAGAGCCATTGAAAAAAGACTTTCCAACGCCTAGATGAGATATTGTGAAATTTGCATAGGAATTTAGAATAGTTTTAATTGTATATAATGTGGGGCTCCCAGATCTACACCAATTAGCTTATACGTCAGTGGGAATCTCAGCTGCAAAAAAATTGGATGGAGAATGAAGAATGGGAAGACCCTGAGAATGACTTAAAAGACCCAGAATTGCGTCACAAGCCCTGATGCAGTCCCATAAGTAAAGAAGGATTAGTCTATTTGAGATTCGAAGGATCAGCTCTTTAACACTGCTGGATAGCATTCAAGAGTAGATCCTGAAGCAGAGCTGATCCCAGTTCTCTCTTCACTTTTTGTGAATAGCCTAGAAATAGAGTATTTAATATGCAAGCAAAATCTAGAATGGGAAACAGTCCTATTGCCAGACCTCCACCACCTCCCCGAAGATTTAAAAAGAGTCTTAGAACAAAAACAGAGAAGACTTGCCAAGGTAGTGCTTTCCATTACTGTGGTAAGCAAGTCACTCAGCTTTGCCTGATCGCCAGGTTATTTTGTTGATGTTTTCAGGGAGCCGGCAGGCACTCAACTCCATTTTGTAAGAGGAGGTCATTAGTTCTTCCATCTTTCCCTCCACCACTTCTCCCCCATTCCACTTCCCAATTCTGTCAGCTGTGCTTTCCTTTTACATCTTTCCAAGGCTGATAATATTTATAATCTATTCTTTAATCAAGGCTATTGGAAGATGTAGTCTAAGTGTTGAAAACCACCTATCAACTTTTAGTTTACTCATATTTGAATCATGACTTTCTCATTTAGTTCTCACCCTTCCCCTCCACTTTACAGTTTCTAAAAGGCTTTTCTCTTCTTCTTGAACTCGTATGCCTTTATCATGTTCTCAGTTCTTCCCCCAAATCTCTAACATACTACCTGTTTGATCAAATTGCCATTTTCTTCCCAGAAAGCCTTCCTCCTGGAGTCCTCCATTCTTTTGCTCCAATCTGGACTATCTGCTCTGTAAGTCTGCTACCCAGCTGGTGATTTTTGGACTTTCATGCCTGAAAATGTCACTGACCTCACACTTGATTAAAAGTCAGGTGAGTTACACATTTCTGTGTTGAAAACTAACTTTCAAAGTATTGCTCTATTGTATTGTAGTCTCCCGTGTTGATGAGAAAGTTGATGCCAATCTTAGCCTTACTCCTTTTTCTCTCTGGAAGGTTTCAGTACCTTCTATTTATTCTTGGTTTTTAAATTTTTTTTCAGTGATATGCTTACATGTGAATTGGTTTTCTTTCATTCTTCTTGAAATTTGCTAGGCCCTTCAAATACCAAGACTTTTATCTCCCTTCAACCCAGGGGCATATTCAGTTATGGGATATTTTCTACCATTATTTCCTTGATCATTTCCTCTCCTCTGTTCTCTTTGTTCTCTCTTTTTCCACTTCTACTAGTGAAATAGGGGAACCTTCTAATCTCCATTTTATAACTTTTCTTTCAATATTTTGTAACTTTTTGTTTTTCTGTCTGTTCTATATTTGGGGACTTTTCTCTATTTCATTTTCCAGTCCTTTTATTATTATTTTTGCTTGAGAATTATATTTTTAATTTCCAAGAGGTCCTTACATTTTCATTGTTCTCACTTTTAATACATAATATAGCTTGCTGTGCTGGTTTCTGAATATAATACACTGTGGGCTGTCTTAGCTGACTTCCATCAACCAATTTATTGGATCAATGGACACTTTCCACTACATATAATACACTGAATGCTCATGGCTATTAGGCTATTCACTGGTTTGCCCACATTCCTACTTCTATAAGCTGAGCTGAATACCTATCAAGAAGAGTTACGTTTTTTCCCCAAATCTGTTTAGTCAAGTTGTGCTTGGTTATATATATATATATGATATACATATCATATATATGGCTTTTATGTGGCATTATTAAAATTATTTGCTTATTATTATTTATCTTTCCTTCCTTTTTTTTTTTTTTTTTTTTTTTTTTGAGACTGAGTCTTGTTCTGTAGCCCAGGCTGGAGTGTGGGCCCCTGATCTCAGCTCACTGCAACCTCTGCCTCCTGGGTTCAAGCGATTCTCTTGCCTCAGCTTCCCAAGTAGCTGGGATTATAGGCGCGTGCCAACACACCTGGCTAATTTTTGTGTTTTTAGTAGAGATAGGGTTTCACCAATCCACCCACTCTGACCTCCCAAAGTGTTGAGATTACAGGTGTGAGCCACTGTGCTCAGTCTATTCATCTCTTTATGTACTATTTTTTATGTTAAAATATTTTCAACATTTAAAAACAAAATTTGTGTTGGGTGTCCCAAGAGCTCAACATCTGGCTATAAGTAGTTTATAAAAGTTTGATCATTCTTCTTAATGATCAAAACCAATTTTTACCTTGATAAATCCATTTTAACTTAACGACAACTTAGTGTGGGCTTTAGAGCCTCTATAAGTCAGAGACTTGAAAAAATTTACCTTTGAATTCCAGGGCTAGGATCGTATAGCAGACTAATAGTAATTTAGATTTAAATAATATAATTTTTTTACTATTAGTTAATATTTGAATCACAGTAACTACAGTTGTTAGAATATATAAGCAATCATTTACCACAGATATGATTAAATCCATGCAGGCTTATGCAACTGTGGCATCCCACGTGTAGGATAGTGGGAATAGTCCACCCTTGGTACAGGCATTGAGAGGGATACATTGTGTGTAGAGATTTTTAAAGCAATTATAAAATGAAATAAAAGTCAGTCTGCTTTTTATTATTGCCATGTGCCAACAATTCTAAACATTGCCAGTTATAAAATACTCCTCCCTGAAACAATCTTTTGTTGTTTCTAACTTCTAAACAACCCCTGTGGTTTCTGTTGAGTTTGAATAATATGTGTGTAAGCTTCAAATTAGCACATTTAAATAATTTATCCTTTAGTAAATATTGTACTCTACATAAAAGCTAATTCCAAGAACTCCCAGTTATTTAGTGGGTCCCCTACACACACATGTTCCTTGTGAGAATGAATTTGTGACCGTGTGAGCTGTGTGACATTGTGCAAGCTCTCCTCCAGCCAGGACTTCACATCTCCAACTCCTAATGGCACTACATACTCCTGCACTTAAACAGAGGGTTCGAAATAAACCATGATAGCATGGTGATCTTAAAGATGAAAAAACAGAACTAAAGTTATTTCAACTCTGTCAATTTATGTGACCATTTAGAGATTTTGTGTTGAAAAATGTAAACAGGAAAACAGAGTACAAGCTGTGCTCTATTTCTGTTGTACAAATGCAAGTTTTAGTTTACACTAAAATATTTTACTGAAATGGAACAATACCTTTAAATAGAAAGAGCTTTAAAATAGAAATGTGTTTGCTCTTTTAAATTGTCAACTGTTTTAATACTATAAAAGGAATCAAGAAAATAATACTATTACCGATTATCACTGCGAATAACTGTCATCTTGAGGAAGGGGATGTTGAAAAATAATCCCCTTCTGGGTGCCAAATACACTAAGCATGCCCATGCATGACTTGGCAGGTTGCTAGGGCAAGACCAGGCAGTACTGTGAAGCAGATGAGTGTGGCACCAGTTCATCAGCTCCATCTGTGTCTCCTCTTTCAAGCCCTGTCCCTTCCCAGGCCTCATCCTAGCTTCATCAATTCAAGATTCCACTTCTGAAGTTTTGCTCTCTGTAGTCAATTAACGTATTCTTTCACGGCATAACCCTCTCTATGGAGTATTTACATTTTACAGGAGCCTTTAAAGTAAATACCTTTATTGAGATACAATTCACGTATCATATAATTCACCCATTTAGTGTTTATAATCCAATTAGTATGTCTACAGTTGTGTAACCATCACCATAATCAATTTTGGAACATTTTCGTCACCCATTAAAGAAATTCCATAACTATTAGTAGTCATTCCCTATTTCTGCACCCCCTGCTACCCCCAAACGTTTTCTCCCCTGCACTCCCTGGCCCCAGGGAATCATTTATCTACTGTGCGAACTGATTGTACAAAATGAACTTATTTTTGTCATACCCAACAAACAAAGAGTAGGGTGGCATAGGGAAGCAGGTCACAAATGCCTACTCCGGGAACTGTCTTACAAGTCCAATCCAAAACTGCATCAACCTGCTACTGAGGAAGGAGAATAGGGTCTGGAGGCAGGGAACCTAAGAACTTCCTAGAACTAAATCAAAAGGAAAACCCTAATCTTCTACACTCAAGTAAATAACTTTGTAACTTCCCTTCAGCAATGGCAGGAATTATCCTTTTCATTTGCATAGGGTGTATACCAAGTAAATAACTTTGTAACTTCACTTCATCCTTTCATTTACATACACCAACTAACCAATGGGAAACCTCTTAGAGGGTATTTAAACCCTAGAAAATTCTGTAACCAGTGCTCTTGAGCCGCTTGCTCGAGCTAACTCCCCTTCTGTGGAGTGTACTTTCATTTCAATAAATCTGTGCTTTTCTTTCATTGCTTTGGTTGTGTGTTTTGTCCAACTCTTTGTTCAAAATGCCAAGAACATAGACACCGTCCACTGCTAACACTATGACTTTAAAATACAAGTTTTACCTAGAAACTGCTGCCATTCACCAATCAGAACTTACCTGCTCCTGCAAAACAATGTCCACGCCAGTTAACTTTATATCAAAATAACGTACGCAACCTTCCTCTTTTCCCTCAATAAAGCCCCAGGCTTTCCCTTTGTTCTAGGACACACCTAACAGCTAACAGCTGCCTAGTTTGTGTGCCCCAAATTATAATTCTTGTATATTATTTCTAAATAAACCCTTTGCTTGAAGATTCATCACTCTTAAATTTATTTCATGTTGACACTACTTTCTGTCTCTATGTATTCACCTATTCTGGACATTTCATATAGCATAATGTTAAGGTTCATCCACGCTGTAGCATGGAACTTTGTTCCTTTTATTGCCAAATAATATTCTATTGCATGGACATACCACATTTCATTTACCTCTTCATCACCAGTTGATGAACATTTGGGCTGTTCCTACTTTTTAGCAACTGTGAGTAGTGCTGCTATAAAAAATCATGTACGGGCTTTTATGTGAACATGTGTTTTTAATTCTCTTGGGTATATACCTAGCAATGGAAATGCTGGGGCATATGGCAACTCTGTTTAACTCTTTGAAACACTGCAAAACTGTTTTTTCAAAGTGGCTGCACCTCTTTACAATCCTACCAGTGATGTAGGAGGGTTCCAATTGCTCCATATCTTAATAAAAGTCTTTGAAAGTAGGGGGTAAAAAAAAGTGTGAAGGGAGTAAATATGCACTGAGCACTGAGCATAAAACATACATTAACTCCAAAATCTGTTTACTTTTGGTTGTACTACCCTGAGGACCCAAAAGCCTTTACTGGACTGAATCTTCCCCTGTGTAAGGGCAGAAATAAGAAATTGGATGGTTGGGTTGCAGGAATCAAAACTATAGCCACACCTCTTACTGTCCATAGTAATCTGACTTTACCATTCCAATGTCTTCATCAATGTAGCTTTCCTGTTTCAGAAAATTCTTTGTCAGGAAGATAAAAGCTGCAAATAATTTAATTGTGGATTCCAGGAACTTCCTGAAAAATCCATCAACCCCTCAATAGAAAGTAGCAAACAACAGTTTGCACCTCAAGTCTCCTTTGAACCCCTCACCTCAAAATCCCCACCTGGCCATTCACTGATACTAAACTATTATATCATGATCCTTAGCTAATCTTAACTAAGACCCAGGATAAACCAGACTTCAAAAATCTCATAAATATTCTAACTTTGCCCTCTCCATTCTAAGATGCTACCAAGAGTCTGTTTAGATAGTGTTTCCTCTACCAGCAAAAACAAACTCAGTTTTGTCTTAACAACAGGTCGCTTTGGAGATATTCTGGAAAGCTAGGATTTGACAGTGGATATTTGTGAAAGGAAGCCTGCAACCCCACATACATGTATAGACAGGTGTCTTGCCTCCCTACCTGGACGGTCAGACCTGCCTAGTAATGAGTAGTAAAAGGCTCCTGTATTACTAAGAAGAATCTTGCTTAAAGTCACAAAATATTAGAGCAGTAAAACGAGAAAAACAAAGACAGAAAACATAATTTAAATTTTCTATTAGACTGTAAGTTCTCTGAGAGTTTTCCAATAATCTACCTACCCAATCCCCCCAAAATCCTCTGCAGTTTGGTCTACTGGTACCACGTGGGGGTCGCGATATGGCTAAGCCATGATCAGGATGACTTCAATCACATAGTTTGCTCTAAGCCTTGGGTTAGTTGCTACATGAAAAGTTATAATCAGAAAGAAAGGTACCAAGTTCTACCATAAGCACTTCTTTATTTTAAAAGTTGTTCTAAAGTAGTGTCTTTTTTTTTTTTTTTGAGACAGAATCTCACTCTGTCACCCAGGCTCTGGAGTATAGTGGCATGATCTTGGCTCACTGCAACTTCCACCTCCCAGGTTCAAGTGATTTTCCTGCCTCAGCCTCCCGAGTAGCTGGGATTGCAGGTGCGTACCACCATGCCCAGCTAATTTTTTGTATTTTTAGTACAGATGGGGTTTCACCATTTGGCCAGATGGTCTCGATCTCTTAACCTTGTGATCCGCTTGCCTCAGCCTCCTAAAGTGCTGGGATTACAGGCATGAGCCACTGTGCCTAGCCTACTGTAGTGTATTTTCAAAGGAACAGTCACCTAACGTTTATCTGATGCTAAAAGTTTTATGCTAAAGAAGTATGTTTTTGGTAAGTAAAAACGTATTGAGGCCGGCGCAGTGGCTCACACCTATAATCCCAGAACTTTGGGAGGCCAAGGTGGGTGGGTCACCTGAGGTCAGGAATTTGAGACCAGCCTGCACAACATGGTGAAACCCCGCCTCTACTAAAAATACAAAAATTAGCTGGGCGTGATGGCGGGCGCCTGTGATCTCAGCTACTTGGGAGGCTGAGGCAGGAGAATGGCGTGAACCCACGAGGCAGAGATTGCAGTGAGCTGAGATTGCCCCATTGCACTCCAGCCGGGGTGACAGAGCAAGACTGTGTCTCAAAAAAAAAAAAAAAAGTCCTTAATCTCTTACCTACTTATATAAATGAAGCTTTACAATTATTATTCCAATTATTCTAATTCCAATTATTTTGGCATAACGTTGATATAAAGGGAGAGTTCACAGTAGACAACAAAAAAGACATGGACACTATTTAATGTAACTTACATCTCTATTAGGAAATCGTAAAGGTAAAGGATTCATATGCAATAGAATTGCCAGGTTCATGCCTCAGTATCTACCATGCATATCTTAGCTCCCCAAACTGTTCACTGTTTCCAGATGCATCATATTTTGACATATTTCTGAGTTTATGAGTCATTTTCTATCCTTGGAGTGCTCTTTTCCCTCTCACCACCAACAGCTATGTTCCACCATCCCTGTTTATCTAGTGAAATCCTTTTCAGCCAGGTGTTGTGCTTTAATGTCCTAAACAACATTCACGTAGGCCACTATTACACCTTCTACAACCATTTCCACTGGCGTTTTTCTAATACTTGTTTAAATGCTTCTTCTAAATTTACGTGTATAAATGGGAAACTTCATATCAAATTATGTAAAAATTTAAATAGCATTACTTCCCATAATTAGAAAGTAATCATAAAAACAAATACTCTGGAAAAAATACATTGTTACTTTCTAAATAGAAATCTAACAAATGCTCTGAGACTCTGTAAAATAGGAGATTGGCAAGATTAAAGAGTTGAGGACGTACTCCAACAAACTGAAACTCTCTCTTAGACTTGATCAGAATAATGAAAAGGGAATAATTTTCCCACAGTGGGATTCAGTATGTAAGACCATGCCATGTCTCTCCTATTCACAGTCACAGGATACTTAGATTCTTCTCCCGTATCATCAGTGGTGCATTCCCTACACTTTGGGAAACATTGGTGCAGAGGAATAAAGGTGGGCTTTGGGGCCAGATTGTTCTGTGCTCAAACCTGAGAGTTGCCATTTATAAATTTGACTTTGGACAGGTCACTTGACCTTTGTAAACTTCCTTTCTTCTTAAGTAAATATGACCGACCTCAGCAGGAGATTTGAAGGATTTGAGATAAGGTATTTATAAGATGGCTAGCCTATGAGATGTCTTAATAAACCATAGCTTATATTATTGTTATCTTTATCAACATCATCATTATCATCCTTCAAGGCATGGATCAAATATTATACCCTCTGTAAAAATGCCACGTTCTTCCCTGAAATTTCACAATATTCTGAACATACTTTCATTTGAATGGTGTGTTTATATCTGTCTCACTCATTGTTTAGTGAGTTTTTCAAAGGCAAAGCCTCTTCTTAGCAGAGCAGAGCAAAGCACGCATTGATTGAAAGCCTACTCTGTCCAAAACTCTGTGTGAGTCATATCATGATTTGGAAAAAAATTGCAAATTTAAACCTGCAAGAGATTGAGCACTCAGGCAGGTTATGGCCATATCATTAGAACAGTTGCTCTGGAAACAGCCTCATACATGCTGAAAAGAGCAACTGATATATGTTTCTACATTGTAAATTAAGAGACAAGACACTTAGGGCCAGATAATTTTCCACATGTCCCTAGCATGCCCTTGTCCTCCCACAGCTGTTCCTTTCTACTCCTCTTAATAAAAAATTCAAGTTACCAAACAATGGCTGCTAACTCTTGAGTACAATTCCTCCTCTTCTGAGAACTGTTTTGATCCAAATATTTCTGAAACTAGATGAACTTCAGTTCACCCCTCCCTCTGAATCCCTATAAACATCTCTGCCCTCCTTCCCCAAGTTAAAATGCTCCTTCAGAGCCTTCTTTGACCTGTCATTTTTGAATAAAGGCTTCTGCTAACATTCTCTGGTTGATTTTCTTTACTCCAGAAAACAGTAAAGTGTCATGAGAATGATATTTAGAGATCGTAAACCAATGTTTTAAACTTTTAAAAATTATAAAATATTTCACTAAACAAAAGAATACACGAAATAGCTAATTCAGTTTTCATTCTGTAACCAGTTTTAGCTTTCATTCTCTGTACATCATGCTGCCCTTCAGCTCTTTATATATTGAATTGAGGACATTCAAGCTTCTTCAGAAGGTCAGATACCACTTAGAACAAAAAGGTCAATACCCAGCTTTGAGTTTCAAATTAGCCTAAAAACATTTAGTGAGGCAAAGTCTTGGAAAACAGATTTTATTAAGTAAGTTTTTTCTCTCTAAATTGTTAAAGCTTTTCTTAACACAGCAAAGCTTGGAGGTCTGACATAATGTTTCACTAGAAGCCTTACTGTAGAGAGGACTGAGGATATGACAGAGGGAAAGTCTGGAGGGGATGAGATCAGGGACAGCACGTTGCCTGCATCACAGAAAAGAGGCCCAGTGTTTATCCTACTAATTTTCAGGCCAGGGAGCAGGAGATACTGAAAGACAGGCATGCAAGTGTTTGACTTTTCATATGGAACTCTGTGGGGAGACTTTACCAACCTAGGGCAGCTACAGTGGCACAGAAACAGTGTCTTGGTGTGACTCTGCAAAGACAAGACCTAGGTCAGTGCTTCCAGTCCGCCATGGCCTTTGCTTTCCTGCAGGAGATTCACAAGTTCCTATGTGCTCTGTGAAGCCACAGAGAACTGCTGAGGGGACTGATTTTCTGAAATAATCTTGGTGACAGTACAAGGAAATCTCAGAATATGGACAGCTTAACATGGAGCAATGGGAATGCTCCTGCTCAACAGCAGGCACCGAGACAAAGCCAAAAAGACCTAACAGCACCCACCACAGCTCAGTAAACACCAGTGTAGTGCACCAAGTAATCAGGGATGGCGATGACTGAGTGAAGGCCAGTGAGTAACCAGATGGATAGCACACGAGCCACAAGGCCCCTGCCCAGTGCCAGCACATGGTGTTAGCAGCTGTTAGTACCTAGATGGCATCTAGAAGGAAAAAAGGATAAATAGTTCAAAACTCTACAAAACACAAAAAATTACCAGGAAGAAAAAACTGAGCTACCTTTAACTGGGAAGTTGATTTGTTGTTGTAGTTATTGTGATTTTGTTATTTCCAAGCAGAGTTAGGGGTTCCAGAGTGATCAATCCATGAAATAAAGTGTGTTTTTAAAAAAATATCTGATTGGTAGAATACGAATTCAAGGCTTCCTGTTAAAATAACATAGTGTAAGGACGATGGGTGCACTGCAGTCAAGTATAGACCGGGGTACACATCTGGGACAGCATGACACAGTGGGATTGGAACGCAGGTGCACAATCCCATGCATTATATAATCACAGCTATGCAGCCATAACACGCGGGGCTCATCACCTGGCTCTGAGCCACTATTGTCTGTGAGGTGCATAAATGCAGCACTGACAGTGTGAGCGAGCTGTTGAATAAAGCCACATCCCACCTACCTGTGGTCTCTTGAGTGTTCCTTCAGCTACCTGCCACCCCACTGACTCCCCTCAGACCTCAGCTTGGGCTGGAATCTAACAAATAGTGGTCAAGATGATGAGCCCTGGGATGAGACTTCATGCTTCCAATCCTGGCTCATCACTTTTTAGCACGAGTTGAAATCTTCCTCCTTTTAGTTTCCGCCCAGGAGTTCAGTTCTGTGCCCTACAAGAAATCTATGCCCAATAAAAGAAATCAGCCCTCTCATACATGACAGCCTTTCAGATGTCAGAAGACAACCTTTGTCTCCCCTGTGAGCTTGTCCTTTGTTAGTCTACTTTCTCTAGAACTTTTAATCCATAGTCACATCATATGATTCATCACCCTGTCACTATCCAGACTGCTCTCCCTAAAAGTGTTTGCAAGTTACCTATATTCCCTTCATACTAATTTCACACTGTTACACATAACTGCTTGATAAGATTCCACTTTTGTCCTCCGCCATGACTGGAATGGTTCTTTTCATTCCCTTGAATCCTCATCTTTGACTCAAACCCCTCTTGGAATTACACAGAATTTAGTCTTCCCATCAGGAGAAGGCCACTGGCAGCTGTGATTCAACTATCCAGATGTTCACAATTTTCCCTATCTTATCTCCCTTATGCTGATAGGTTTAAACAAAGAGATGAGGTTAATTAGAAAGTCAGCTGTTGGACCCAAGTTCCCTGATCACTAATTCTCCACAAAGCAAGAACAGAGAAGTAAGAGAGTAAAGAAGGGGTGCCTGCATGTTCTAACACCAACCCCCAAAGCCTTAATTATAAAAGATAACTTTCAGCTGGGCGCGGTGGCTCATGCCTGTAATTCCAGAACTTTGGGAGGCCGAGGAGGGTGGATCACGAGGTCAGGAGATCGACACCATCCTGGCTAATACAGTGAAACCCCGCCTCTCCTAAAAATACAAAAAAATGAGCCAGGCAGGGTGGCAGGCGCCTGTAGTCCCAGCTACTCAGGAGGTTGAGGCAGGAGAATGGTGTGAACCCGGGAGGTGGAGCTTGCAATGAGCCGAGATTGCACCACTGCACTCCAGCCTGGGCGACAGAGCAAGAATCCGTCTCAAAAAAAAAAAAAAAAAAGGCTGGGCGTGGCTCACGCCTATAATCCCAGCACTTTGGGAGGCTGAGGTGGGCGGATGACGAGGTAAGGAGATCGAGACCATCCTGGCTAACACGGTGAAATCCCGTCTCTACAAATACAAAAAAATTAGCCGGGCTTGGTGGCGGGCGCCTGTAGTCCCAGTTACTCGGGAGGCTGAGGCAGGAGAATGGTGTGAACCCAGGAGGTGGAGCTTGCAGTGAGCAGAGATCGTGCCACTGAACTCCAGCCTGGGTGACAGAGCAAGACTCCGTCTCAAAACAAAAACAAAAACAAAAACAAAAAACTTTCACTCTCTCTCTATTCCCTGTTAAGAAGAGGCAACTATCCTGCCAATGGGAATCTCTGGTTATGCTTCTAAGGGTCATATTCAAATATTGTCTTGTTTAAATATCACCCCTTATTCTTTCATTTTTGAATTCTCTTTTTCATTCAGGGCTCAATAGTCACTCGTGGCTGAGAAAAGAGTTTTGTGTCTAAGTTGGAGCCATGATGCGCTTATCTGTTGATAGGCACGTCAACATGCATGTCAATAAGCATTTCTCCAGTATAGAAACATGCAGTAAATTGAAATCTGTACACTAGGATTAGATACACCTAGGATTGTATGCCAATTTCCAATAGCTTTCCCCACACCGGGAAAATGAAATTTATGATAAAGTAGCTTCTAAGTTCAATACAATCTAGTGGTTAGAGAGTGGTTTCTGGAGCCAGATTGCCTGGCTTTGAATTCCAGCCCCTCCACTCACTAGCCAGTGGGAGAGTCACTTAATTCCTTTGTGTCTGAGTTTCTCTACCTTTAAAAAATAAATAAATGAAATAGAAAGTTTTTTTTAAATGAAAAGCAATAATAAGGTCTACCTCATAGTGTTGTTGCGAGCATTAAATGCATTAATATATGTAAAATGCTTAGACCATCCAATTAATCCAGTCTATAAGGGATGTAAATTATGTCAAGAGACTCTGAACAAGCTATAGTAATCTTCTTCCCTATACAGTTATACCTATGAGCTATACATCTATTTAGATATAGGAAGAAAGCTGATATAGGGATAAAAAAAAAAACAAATAAAACAAACAAAAAAAACAGAGCCCCTGACACTGCCACTAGCTAGCAAATTATTTGCCATTTCTGTGCTCCAATTTATTCATCTGCAAAAATGAGATAGTAATATTACCTGGTAGTTACTGAGAAGACTATGGGACAATTTACATGGAGCACCATGTAAATGGCAGAGCACTGTACAAATGTAAAAGGTCATTAATATCATTGACCATTATTCTTCTCACAATTAATTGGCATCCAGAGACATGTATAAGATCAGGATATCAGCCAGGCATGGTGGCTCATGTCTGTAATCCCAGCACTTTGGGAGGCTGAGTGGGGCAGATCACCTGAGGCTAGGAGTTGCAGACCAGCCTGGGCAACATGGCAAAGCCATCTCTACTGAAAATAAAAAATTAGCTGGCGTGGTAGTGTGTGCCCATAATCCCAGCTACTTGGGAGTCGAGGCATGAGAATCACTTGAACCTGGGAGGCAGAGGTTGTAGTCAACTGAGATCACACCACTGCACCCCAGCCTGGGCGACACAGTGAGACTCTATCTCAAAACAAAATAAAAATAAAAATAAATAAATAAATCAGGATATCCTGCCCTGTAAAAAGAAATTGATTATTTTCTTTAACCCCATTTTCTAGACTTGAAGAAAGCCCCTTTGCACTTCCTTGGCATTAGAGCATTTCATCTTCATTTCAATGTATCAGCACATGTATAATACTGCATTATATGGCCCAGTTTTCAAGGTCAGAGCTTGCCTGTGATGACTATACTTCAGTTTGGCTTATTGGCCTATTTGGATGAATATCTGATCTCTTCAAAAGTGTTTCCAAACGACAAGGAAGGATAAAACACTTTTAGGCAAGTCTCCTGTGGATGGCTCACGAAGCATTTACAGCTTCAAACAGATTGTGTCCTTCCCTAAAGAAGGTATCCTGTTTGAACGTAAGCTTCAGTTTCTCTTGGTTTGGATCTCAGACTCCATTTTGCCTCTGTAATCCATGCTCAAAGACTGCGGCAGTCTTGACTTCAGTCATTCATTTCCTTGAGTTACCTGGAGAAAGTAGTCTGATTTTAGTTAAACCTTTCCTACACCAGGTAAATCTTGATATGACCAAAGTGAAGACCTTGTTCACACTCTGTGGGCAATGGGTATGATTTCATATTCCATAGTTCAGGGCCCTTCTTCTTGCACCCTCAGGAATCAGAATAACCAGCCTTCTGTCATATGGACCATGCTACCTAGAAATCACCCTAAATGTCTTATAGTTTGCATAACTTTATTGGGTTCTTCCTCAAACAAAAATCCTCTATTTCTGATTATTTGTCCCAAATGTATCTGGAAAATATTTTCAAGCTAAATCTCATTTTCTTATTTCCTGTCCATATTTTTAACTTCCCCAGATCCCCTGGATAATTTATCTATTGCATTATTATTTGCAGTGAAAGAAATAAAGACCTGCTCCTTCTCAGTCTTTGAGCGCAGGAAGTATCTCCAATCATTTTTCAATCTTTTGTGGTCCAGAGAGAGCCTAAACATGTGTTTTCTGGGGGAAATTTAATCCACATGCTTATGATTAATTTATATATAAGTCATTAGATTGGTGTTTCTAAGACATTACATTTGGCAAGCTACCTCTCTCGCCCTTCAAATTCCTTCTTGGGTCTTATTTGAGTTGGTATGGAACTCTACCCAGGTGCTTTGCAGTGCTGGTAAAACACTTGGAAAAGTCATCCTGAATATCTGAGATGCCATTCTGTCCATCTTATAGTTGATATATAACTGCCTGAATGGAGGGTATCTTACAGTATAGAGAGTGATTAAATAATTTAGCATCAGGATTCTTTTAGGCAGCAGCTATAACTGCTCCTCAGAGTGGGCTGATTCATCCACTAATGACTGATTCATCCAAAACTAAAATTCATTTCAATTTAATGCCACCCAATTTAATAATACTTCACTATGTACCTCTTATGTGCTAGGTACAATGAGTCATAATATTTCCTGCCTTCAATTTGCTCACTGTTTAAAAGGAAAAATGGATCTATTTAAACTATTATAGAAGGAGCTAAATGTAACACATAATTAAAGTGCTACGGAAGAAGCAGAAATTCCTATTGGAGACATCAGGGAAGACGGCAATATGGCTGCACTTAGGAATTACTGAGTATGTTGTGGGTAATTATGAGTAGGTGGCTCCAGTAGAAGACATGCAATCTGGAACTGACTCATTGGAATAAGATTTGAAAGGCAACGAAAATCCAGATTATGGAAAGCATTGGATGCCATGCTTAGGAGTTTGGGGCATTATATAGGCAAAGGGGATCCAATGAAGGTTTGTTTTTTAAATACAAAGAATGATATGATCATATGTTTAACTCTGTTAACGTGGAAGACAGATTGGAAGTGAAAAACTATAGGCAGGGGAAGATTCAGAAGACTGCTGTGATGATCCAGACAAGAACTAAGAGGCTCTGACTGATGACAGAGACTACAGTAATGACAGTGGATGGCTTGGCTTTGAGTCACATTGCTGAGATGGGCTTCATAGAGCTTAGAGGTGAGTAAGATATGAAGACTAGGTAGGCTGTGAGTGATCTCTGGGTAAATTACCTACATTGTTGGGGTCTTCCTTTTCTTAACAATAGATTGAAGATAATATCTCCAGTTATATCAAGGATTGAAAAAACATAGTATGAAATGTCTTAGTTCCTTCTTGGCATACAGCAGACTCTCATTCCATAGTAACATAAAAAATAAAAATGAAAAGGAGGTTTGTGAACTAAGATTTCCAGAACAAATCCATACCCATGCTTCTTAGGTCTCTGAACTTTTGGAATATTCTATTTAAATATCTTCCACATGTATCTCTATAAATATCTAGTTATTGGCTCATTTTTAAACTGACAAATAAAAATTATATATATATTTTTGGTGTGCAACATGTTTTGAAATGTGTATATATTGTGAAACAGCTAAATGAAGCTAATTAACATATGTATTAGTTCACATACTTTTCATTTTTTGTGGTGAGAACGCTTAAATATATTCTTAGTGATTTTCAAGAATACATTTTTATTAACTAGAGCTGCCACATTGTACATAGATAACTTAAAACTATTCCTCTTATGGAATTGACATTTTGTATCCTTTGACTAATATTTTCCTACCCCGCCTCCCCTTCGCCACCACAAGCCCATGATATACACCATTATACTCTCTGTTCCTATGAATTCAACTTTTTTTTTTTTTTTGAGACGGAGTCTCGCTCTGTCGCCCAGGCTGGAGTGCAGTGGCCGGATCTCAGCTCACTGCAAGCTCCGCCTCCCGGGTTTATGCCATTCTCTCGCCTCAGCCTCCCGAGTAGCTGGGACTACAGGCGCCCGCCACATCGCCCGGCTAATTTTTTGTATTTTTTTTTTTAGTAGAGACGGGGTTTCACCGTGTTAGCCAGGATGGTCTCGATCTCCTGACCTCGTGATCCACCCGTCTCGGCCTCCCAAAGAATTCAACTTTTTAAGGTTCAATTTATTAGACATATATCCAAATATCAATTCAGATATATATCTAGATATCTGAATAAATTTATTAGTTCTAATGGTTTTTTTCATGGAGTCTTTAGGATTTCCTTATATAAGATCGTGTCATCTGCAAAAAGGAACAATTTAACTTATTATTTTCCATGTAAGTGCCATCATGTGGTATTTGTCTTTGTGTGCCTAGCTTATTTCACTTACCATAATGTCCTCCTCCAAGTTCATCCATGTTGTCTCAAATGACAGGATTCCCTTCTTTTTAAGGCTGAGTAGTATTCTATTGTGTATATATACCACATTTTATTTATCCATTCATCTGTTGATGGACACTTACATTGTTTCTATATCTTGGCTATTATATGTTGCAATGATCATGGAAAGGCAGATATCTCTTCAACAAATTGATCTCATTTCCTTTGGATATATATCTACCAGCTAGATTTCTGGGTCATATGACAGCTTATTTTTATTATTTTGAGGAATCTCCATACTGTTTTCCAATAATGACTGTACTAATTTGCATTCCCACCAACAGTGTGCAAAGGGTATTCTTTTTTCTACATCCTCACCAACACTTCTTTCATCTTTTATATTAGTCATTCTAATAAGTGTGACGTGGTATCTTACTGTGGTTTTAATTTGCGTTTCTCTGATGATGAGTGATGTTGGGCATTTTTTCATACATCTGTTGGCCATTTGTATATCTTCTTTTGAGAAATGTCTATTCAGGTGCTTTGCCCATTTTAAAATCAGACTATTTGTTTACTTGTTATTGAGTTGAGTTCCTTATAGATTTTGAATATTAGCCCCTATCAGATGTATAGTTTGAAAATATTTTCTCCTATTGCATAGGTTGTCTATTGATTATGTTGGTTGTTTCCTGTGCTGTGCAGAAGCTTTTTACTTTGATTTAGTCCTATTTGTTTATTTTTGTTGTTGTTGCCTGTGCTTTGGGGGTCATATCCAAAGAAAAACAAAAACAAAAATGACTACCGAGACCAATACCCTGAAGCTTTCCCCCTATATTTTCTTCTTGTAGTTTTATAGTTTCAGATCTCATATTTAAGTCTTTAATCCATTCTGAGTTTTCTTATATGGTATGAGATAAAAGTTTATTGTCATTCTTTTGCATGTGGAAATCCAGTTTTCCCAATGCTATTTATGAAAGAGTCTGTCCTTTTCCACTGTGTGTTCTTCACATCTTTGTCAGAAATCAATTGACTGCAAGTGCATGGATTTATTTCTGGGCTCTCTGTTCTGTTCTGTGTGTTCTGTTTTTATGCCAGTACCATGTTATTTTGATTACTATAGTCTTAAAGTATATTTTGAAGTCAGGTAGTGTGATGTCTTCAGCTTTGTTCAAAACTCCTTTGGCTATTTGAGGTCTTTTGTGGTTCTATATGAATTTTAGAATTGTGTATTCTATTTCTGTAGCGATCACTGGAATTTTGATAGAGATTGCATTACATCTGCACATCACTTTGGGCAGTGTGAACATTTAATTCTTCCAATCCATGAACACAAGAGATCGTTCCATTTATTTGTGTCTTCTTCAATTTTTTTCATCAATGTTTTATAGTTTCCAGGATACAGGTCTTTTACCTTCTTGGTTAAATTTATTCCAAAGTATTTCTGTAGCTATTATAAGTGAGATTATTTTCTTTTTCTTTTCTTTTTTCTTTGAGACGGAGTCTCGCTCTGTCGCCCAGGCTGGAGTGCAGTGGTGCAATCTCGGCTCACTGCAAGCTCCTCCTCCTGGATACACACCATTCTTCTGCCTCAGCCTCCTGAGTAGCTGGGACACCAGGCACCCACCACCATGCCTGGCTAATATTTTTGTAGTTTTAGCAGAGACAGGGTTTCACTGTGTTAGCCAGGATGGTCTTGATCTCCTGACCTTGTGATCCACGCGCCTTGGACTCCCAAAGTGCTGGAATTGCAGGTGTGAGTCACCGCACCCGGCCAAATGAGATTATTTTCTTGATTTCTTTTTCTGATAGTTCCTTGTTAGTATATTAAAATGCTACTATTTTTATATATTGGTTTTATATCCTGCAATTTTACTGAATCAATTTATTCATTCTAATGGTTTTTTTAGTGGAGTCTTTAGGATTTCCTTATATAAGGTCATGTCATCTGCAAAATGGAACAATTTAACTTATTATTTTCCAATGTGGATGCTTTTGTTTTCTTTCTCTTGCCTAACTGCCCTGGTCAGGACTTCCAATACTATGTTGAGTAGAAATGGTGAGAGTGGAAATTCTTGCCTTTTTCCCGACCTTAGAGGAAAAGCTTTCAACTTTTCACCATGGAGTATAATGTTAGCTGTGGGTTTGTCATATATGAACTCTATTGTTTTGCGATACACTCTTTGCATACCTGATTGTTGAGAGTTTTCATCATGAAACAATGTTGAGTTTTGTCATACGCTTTTTCTGCATTTATTGAAATGATTATATGTTTTTTGTCCTTCATTCTGTTAATGTAGTGTATCACCTTTATAGAGTTATGCATGTTGAACCATCCTTGTATCCCTGGGATAAATCCCAGTTCATCATGATAAATAATCCTTTTAATGTGCTGTTGAATTTGGTTTGCCAGTATTTTTTAGGTGACTTTTGCATCTATATTCACCAGGAATATTGGCCTATATTTTCATTTCCTTTTTAGCGACCTTGTCTGGCTTTTGTATTAGTATAAACTTTGATCACAAAAAAACTACACTTTTACTCTCTGCTCCTACATTTTATAATTTTGATACATCAATTTAAATATCTTTATATTGTGTATCGCCTAACAAATTATCCTTCCTATTATTTTTAGTAGCTTTGTTTTTTAATCTTTATTTTAAAGATAAAAATGGTTTACACAACACAATCACAGTATTAAAGTATTCTGAACTTGACTCTATAATGACTTTTACCAGTGATTTTTATCCTATGTTTTCATGTTACTAATTAGCATCCTTTTTTTTTCAGGTTGAAGCACTCCCTTTAGCATTTTTGGTAAGGCAGGTCTAGCGGTAATGAACTCCCTTAGCTTTTGTCTGTCTGGGAAAGTCTATCTTTCATTTATTTCTGAAGTGCAACTTTCCTGGGTAAAGTTTTCTTGGTTGGCAGGTCTTTTGTTGTTTTTATTTCTTAAGCACTTTGAATGTATCATCTCACTGTCTCCTGGCCTGTAATGTTTCTGCTGAGAAGTCTGCCGCTAGCCTTATTGGAACTGCCTTATATGTGATTTGCTTCTTTTTTCTTGCTGCTTTCAATATCTACTTTTTGTCTTTGATTTTTGACAATTTAATTATAATATGTCTTAGTGTAGTCTTGTGTGGAGCGAATCTGATTGGAGACTGTATTAATTCATTCTCTTACTGTTAATAAAGACATCCCCGAGACTGGGTAATTTATAAAGGAAAGAGGTTTAATTGACTCACAGTTCAGCATGAGTGGGAAAGTCTCAGAAAACTTACAATCATGGTGGAAGGGGAAACAAACACATCCTTCTTTACATGGTGGCAGCAAGAAGAAGTGCCAAGCAAAAGGGGGAAAGCCCCTTATAAAACCATCAGCTCTCATGAGAACTGAGACTCACTATCTCACTATCATGAGAATAGCATGGGGGAAACTGCTCCCATGATTCAATTACCTCCCACCAGGTTCGTCCCACAACACATGGGGATTACGGGAACTATAATTCAAGATGAGATTTGGGTAGGGACACAGTCAAACCATATCAGACACCTCTGGCCTTCCTGTACTTGGATATTTATACCTTTTCCCAGATTTGGATGAGGAATGTTTTCTGCTGTTATTTCTCTAAGTAAAAATTCTATTCCTTTGTCCCTTTGCTCCCCCTTGAATCCCTACAATTAAAAAATTTGTGGCCAGGTGCCATGGCTCATGTCTATAATCCCAGCTCTTTGGGAGGCCAAGGCGCGCAGATTGCCTGAGCTCAGGAGTTCGAGACCAGCCTGGTCAACATGGTGAAACCTTGTCTCTACTAAAAAAAAGAAAATTAGTTGGGTGTGGTGGCACATGCCTGTAGCCCCAGCTACTTGGGAGGCTGAGACAGAAGAATCGTTTGAACCCAGGAGGTGGAGGTTGCAGTGAGCCGAGATTGTGCCACTGCACTCCAGCCTGGGCTACAGAGTGAAACTCTGTCTCAAGAAAAAAAAAAAATTTTGCTCAGCCACATGTGGTGACACACACCTTGTAATCCCAGTACCATGAGAGGCTGAGGCAGGCATTTGAGGTCAGAAGTTTGACACCAGCTTGGTCAACATGGTGAGACCTTGTCTCTACCAAAAATATAAAATTTAGCTGGGCATGGTGGTGCATGCCTGTAATCCCAGATACTCAGGAGGCTGAGGTGGGAGAATTGCTTCAATCCAGGAGGCGGAGATTGCAGTGAGCTGAGATCATGCCACTGCACTCCAGCCTAGATGACAGAGCAAGATTCCATCTCAAAAAAAAAAAAGAAAATGTATTGCTCTTTTGATGCTGTCCCATGGATCCTATATGCTTTCTTTATTCCCTTTCATTCTTTGTTTTCTTTTTTCCACCTCTGTGTATTTTCAAACTTGTCTTATTGTGTTTTTCTGGTGGTGTGTCATCTTGTTTTTATATGTTACCTGTTGCCTTGGGTTGATATCTCCACATTTTGAAGAAGTAGGGACTTATTCCATTTGCTGCAGAGTGGCTTTACCAGTCAGTCCATCTGGAAATTCTGGGTGGGTTGTCTGGGGTGGTCCATAAGTGGGCTTGCTGCTGGAGTCTTTGGGCAGGCTGACCTGGTGTCTGGGTCAGGTTAGCAGGCCTGGTGTGTAAGTCCTCAGGGCTGGGCCTGGATCCTGGATCCACTGGGGTAGACTTATTAATTGGGTCCATTAGGGCAGGCCTGGAGCCTGTATCTGTGGAGATGAACCTGGAGCCTGTATCCATGACATCCAGTCTAAGACTGGGTCCATAGAGGTTTACGTGGTGCTGGTGTGGGCCTTGAGCCTGAGTCTTCTGGGACCAGCCAGGTGCTAGGATGGGTCTGATACCTGGGTCCACAGGGTTGTGACTGAAACCTGAACTCATGGAAGATGGGTCTGTCTCCTGGTCCACAGCGATTGACCTGGTGCTGGGACAGGTCCAAAGCCTGAGTCTCTGGATGCAGACCTGGGTCTACTCAGGTAGGTCTTGGCCTTGGATCAACTGGAGTCTGGTGTCATCAGGACTGGCCTGGGTCCTGGGGCTAGTCAGTGATGAAGGAGGCATGGAGCCTGGGTCTATGAGGGCTGGTATAGAGCCTGGGATCATGGGTACTGGTTGGTGCCTAGGGCAATGGGGACTGGCCTGAAGCCTGGGTCCACTGGGGCTGGCTTAGAGATTGGGTGTATATGTGCTGACTTGGAAACTAGGTCTGTGAGGGGTGACCTGGGTTCTCAGGCCATGGGGGCCAGCATGGAACCTGGGTCCACAGAGGTGATCCTGAAGCCTGGGTCCATGGGGACTGGTCCAGCCAGCACCGGGATCTACTGAGAATGGCCTAAACCTTGGGTCTGCTGGAGCTTGGGGCCACAGAGGTTGACCTGAAGGATAGGACAAAAGGACTGGCTTGGCACTGGGCATGCCTAGACTCTGTGTCCATGGGTATCAGCCTGGTGCCTAAGGCTAGATGTGTCAACCTGGTTCTGGCCTAGTCCTGAAGCCTGAGGCCACAGGAGCTGGCCTGGTGCTAGACAGGTCTAGAGTCTGTATCCACAGGGGCCAGCCTGAAGGCTGAATTAAAGGGTGCTATCCTGATGGCTAAGGCTGCAGGGGTGGTTTGGATACTTTGTCTGCTGGGGCTGGCCTGGCCTGGCCCTTCAGGGTGGGCCTGAAGCCCAGGACCACTAGGGCCAGTCCAATACTGGGGCAGGCCTGGAGCCTGGGGCTGTGTGGCCTTGCCTGGTGCAGGGCAGGTTTGGAGACTTAGTCTGTAAGTACTGGCCTGGAGTCTGGTCCCATGGGGGACTGATCAGTGCTCAGTTTTATTGGGGGCAGTCCTGGTGTTGAGGGTCTGAAGCAAAGTCGGTGTTCATTTCCCTCTTCTTCCCCCAAGTGCAGGGTATCTCTTTCAGTGCTAGGGTTGGAGGAGTGGTATAAAACTGTTCTTCTTTCCATATTGAAGAGGTTCAATGTGTCTTATTTCTGTGCTCTACCCAGGTGCTATAATATTTCACCTGACTTCCTTAGCTCTTGTGAAGGTATTTTCACACATAATTGTTGTGGTTCAAAAGGATGTTTCTGCAGGGAGGCAAGCTCTGGAAAGTCCTATTCTGCCATCTTGCTGCTATACTCCCAGCCTTCTTTACTGGCTAATTTTAAAGGCAACCAGTCATTACATTGATGTGTAGTAGTTAAAGTGATCATTAGCAAAAAGGTCATGTTTCCTAAAGGGAATCTGAGCTGCTAACTAATAATCAAAACACCTTTAAGACCAGCTGTGGGTAATTAGCACATTTGCACCAGTGATTTTTCTACTCTGGTTTGAGACAGTCCAATTCAGCAAATCATTTTTTAGTGTATGTTAGGTATGGATGTGTACTGCTTGCTAGAGGAAATACAGGAAAAGTATACCAAGTCCCTACCCTCAAGGAGCTTATATTCTAGGAAGGGAACTAGAAACAAGTTTAAAAATGACTGTAAATATCTGTAGATAACACCATATATACTACATGCATAAAAGGATACAGATAACATGTTAATGAGTTATTTTTTTTTTTAATTTTTTATTTTTTGAGATGGAGTCTCGCTCTGTTGCCCAGGAAGCAGAAAACATTCACTTACGATAATTCAAAAAAAGCGTCAAGAAAGAGTTGGTGGTCTTTGAGATAAACTTTGAAAGATAGCTTGAGTTTTGTTTAATGGAGATACTGGGGAAGGCAATTATAGGTGTTGAAGAAATCCAATCATACACTTACACACTCAGTTCCTCTTTCATTCATCAAACTTTTATTGAGTACCTACTGTGTTTGAGGAGGACAGAGATTACTAAAAACAAAGTCTCTGCACATCAGATTTCAGTCACTTTCAACTCAAATGTTTCTCCTCCTCATGGAGAAGGAGGAAAAAGAGATGAGCAGATGAACTGCAATGTAATATGCTCAGTATTTCATATAAGTCCTTAATTAAATGCTGTAAGTATTAGTCATGGTTCTCCAGAGAAACAGAACCTATACCAATAGGATATATATGTCTATACATACACACACACAAAACATATATACACACAAACATACATACATAAACATGTATGTATATATACACATATGTATGTGCATGTGTGTATATATACACAAAGATATATACATATATATTACACGTATATATATATACATATATATAGAGAGAGAGAGAAAGAGAGAGAGAGAAACAGACGGATTGATTTTAAGTAACTGGCTCGTGTAATTACGGATGCTGGGAAGTCCAAAATCTGTAGGGTAGGCTGCTGGCAGGGTGGAGACCCAGGGAAGAGCTGAGGTTGCAGTTCAAGCCTGAAGGCAGTCTGCTGGCAGAATTTTTGTTGTTGTTCAGGGAAGGCCAGTCTTTTCTCTGTTAAGGTCTTCAACTGATTGGATGAAGCCCATCCACATTATGGAGGGTAATCTGCTTTACTCAGTCTACAGACTTAAATGTCAATTTTATCTAAAGAACATCTTCATAGAAATATCTAGAATAATGTTTGACCAAATACCTGGGTAACATGGCCTAGCCAAGTTGACACATAGAATTAACCATCATACTATATGAGACAAATGGAACAAATTTGGTCCCAGCCTCCATCCATCAGATTAATCAGAGTGGCTGATGGAGTGGCATACTCAGTGTAAATCTGAGTTCAGCCAAGAACATGCAGGGCTGAGGGATGGATTGTTGTGAGAAGTAGTTGACTACCAGTCCTGATTATCTCTGCATGTTCCTGATGAGTGTGCCAGACTGCAAGATTTACGTCTTCTGATAAAAAGTAGTTTCTGCAGCTACTTACACAGGCAACTAAGTTGTCAAAATGACCACAGCATGACAACCATACAATTGCCCACCCCTGCGGGGAGGAATACTGTCTTGTTTGCTGCTTCCACAATGTTTGCTGATAGCATAAAAAGTGCTAGACTTTTGGTCTGAACTCCTCAGCTGCAGCTCATACCCACTGCATGTGTAGCATAAATTTGGGCCCAGTGCATTGTTCCTATGAGTCTTAGTGGCCAGGGAAACCCACACAAATATGCTAATGCTCATGATGCTTGCTGAGGCTTTCTGTCTGAATCCATGGAGCAGCAAAGGCAAATTTGTTAGCTTGCAAATAGGGTAACTCTCAGGCCCTTCACAGTTCTTGACAGTTATAGTGACAAGGATGGGATGCCAACAGTGACATGACTTTCTGAAAAAGGAAGGACAGAGGCTTTGCAGGCTGGGTTTGGGGATATAAGACTTCCCATGAGCTGGCAGTAAATGCTGTCACCAAAATAGTGAGTGATGCTGAGGAGTAAGCGTTCCCCAGTGTCCTATTTTTAATGAACAAAAGTGAAATTAATTATTTGGAGGCAAACAGTGATAGGATTGAAACAAGCCACCAAAATGGTACCTTGGCTGTTGGTCACTTTCCCAAGCACGGTGATGGAAAGGATGTTTATTATGACAATGGGATAGCAGGCCCTGTGATCCTAACCCAAATGCAATGTGGTTGTGCTTACTGAAAACTGAAATAGATGATGTCAGTAATTATGAACTTACCACCTGACATGGGGCTTTGGAAGGGCTGAAAACATTGGAAACTCATTTGGCTGAGCTGTGAGCAGCTGTCACACCACTCAAAACTGAAAGTAGAAAGTAAACCAGTCTTGAAAAAGAACATATTCATTTTTGCACTCACTCACACTTTCCAATTTCAAAGTTTAATACAAAGCTACAGTAATCAAGAGATTATGGTATTGGCCATACTCGCTTGATTACTGTACATATACATATATGCATAAAGGTAGACATAAAGATCCATGGAATAAAATTGAAAGTCCAGAAATAAACTCTTACATCTATGGTCACTTAATTTTTCAATGAAAGTGCCAAGACAATTCAATGGGAAAAGAGTAGTCTTTTCAACAAATGGTATTGGGACAACTGTATCTGCATGCAAAAGAATGATGTTGAATCTCTACCTCACATCATGTACAAAAATTAACTCAAATGGACCAGAGACCTAAAGATAGGAGAGCTAAAACTATATGAATTCTTAGAAGAAAAAATAGGAGATCTTTGTGGCCTTGGATTGAACACCAAAAGTACAAATGACCAAAAAATAGATAAATTAGAGTTTATCAAAATTAAAAACTTTTGCACTTGAAAGGACACCATCAAGAAAATAAAAAGACAACACACAGATTATTGGACTTCTGGTCTCCACTTCCACATGTGAGGAGTTTAGAAGTCACCATTCCTTCTGATCAATAAATAAAAAGCTGAACAGTCTGAAAAATCAACAATTTTTCTTGGATCCATTAGAGAGGTGAGGACACAGGGCAAACCACTGCCCCCAAAATTGGAGAGACAGATAGACAAATACAAGGAGTCATAGCATACCGCAGCAGACAACCTAAACTGTAACTGTGCTGGAGGCTCAGTGTGGACAAGTTTGAGAGTTTGCAACTCCCAGAGAGTCACTGGGAGAACCCCAACAATTTTGTGAGTTTTGCCTCCAGGAACTCAACCAGGATCTCACAGCAAATACTGGGGAAAAATTCTTCATGCTTCCAGTGGGGGCAAGGGAAAAGGAACGATTTTGAAGTATGCCAGACCACTCTGTTTTGTTTTTGTTTTGTTTTTTTGTCACCAGGCTGGAATACAGTGGCTTGATCTTGGCTTACTGCAACCTCCGCCTCCCAGGTTCGAGCAGTTCTCCTGCCACAGCCTCCTGAGTAGCTGGGACTACAGCCACACGCCACCACGCCAGGCTAATTTTTTGTATTTTAGTAGAAACAGGGTTTCACCATGTTGGGCAGGATGGTCTCCATCTCATGACCTTGATCTGCCCACTTTGGCCTCCCAAAGTGCTGGGATTACAGGTGTGAGCCACCGTGCCTGGCCTCTGTTCTTAACAAGTTCTGCCCTCAGGAGAAACTAGTTAACCATAACCTAACTTGTTGGGGTATTATCAGAGCCTAACTGACCTAAGTGAAAGGAAATACCCAACTCCAGTCAGCTCTAGCCTTCCATGCAGGAGAAGGGAAATACCAACTCCAGCCCACTCTAGCCATCCTGTTCCACTAAAAGGGGGAAGAAAAATACTGAAAAACACTTGTGAAGTTCACAATCCAAAGGCACAGGCTCACAAAAAGTCTGAGACCTAATCATAGGACTATACGATGCTTCCTCTCCCCGCATACCTTACCACCATATTACTAAAGTCTTATTACAATTGTCCTTTTTACCTGATACATCACATCTATCCAGATAAATTACAAGGCACACTGAAAGGCAAAAAACACAATTTGAAGAAACAGAGCAAACACTAGACATGGCAGGAATGCTGAAATTATCTGAACGGGAATTTAAAACAGCTGTTATTAATATGCTAAAGGATCTAATGGATAAAGCAAATAGCATGCAAAAGCAGATGAGCAATGTAAGCAGAGAGACGGATATTCTAAGAACTAAAAGAAAAAAACTGCTAGAGATCAGAAATACTATAACACAAATGAAGAATGCCCTTGATAAGATTATTAGTAGACTGGACATGGCTGAGGAAATAATCTCTGAATTTGAGAAAATATCAATAGAAACATCCCAAATTGAACAACAAAGTGAATAAAGACTGACTAAAATAGGGCAGCATATCTGAGGACTGTGGGACAGCTACAAAATGTGTAACAAACTAGAAGGAGAAGAAAGAGAAAGGAATTGAAGAAATAATTGAAACAGTAATGAATGAGAATTTACTAGTAGGTGGACCCCAACAATTCTAATAACAAAAGACAGTCATAAGTACTATAACAGGGCTATAGGAGCCTTGAGGAAAAAAGCTTTATTCCCTGAATGATTTCAAAGGGAAGCAGTGCAGCTTTATTTTAAAATATTTTATTAATTTAAGTTCAGCTGGGAGGTCCATCTGAAGACAGTGGTATGGAAATAACATATTGAAATGAATCAGAAAACTTCAGAGCTGAAGGGAACCTCAGATTGTTCAATTCAACCTCTAAATTAGAGACAGACCCAGAGCACCCAGTGCCCTAAAATGAGTGAGTTGGTGTCAGAACATGGAATCAGATCCAGAATTCCTGGTCTTCCAGTTGGTGAGCCTTCTATCCCAAGGCCCTCCTTTCTTCCTACTGTCACATCATTGTGGTGCCCTGGAGTAAGGAGCCTTCTCAGGAAGATGTATTATGTGGGTAACTAATATTACAAATGTCCACCAATGACGTCTTGTTGCACAGTCTTTCCTAATTCTTCCCTCTGGCTCCTCCCTTCTGGCCAGTAGTAATATCTCCTATCTCAGACATCTAAAAAACCTATTGTCTATTTATCATTTGGATCCTTTCCTCCCTCTCTTATTTTCACAAATATTTATTGAGTACTTCCTATGCAAGGCACCTTATGTTAGGCTCTGGGGATAATGAGTGAACAAGACAGACTTTAACATACACATCCATCATCTGTTAACTCTCTCTCCAAGGCTTTATGTCACCCAATACAGATTGTAAACATGGAGAGAAGGAATCTAACATTATTTTTTATGTTCTACGGAAACTAAAACAGTGCTTTGCTTTAGTGTATATCATAAGGTTCTCGAACAAAGATATTAAAAGAATTATTGGTGAAATTTGTAAATATACTCAAAAACGGAATAGTATAATAAACTACCAAATGTTCTGCCATTCTTGTTTCAAAGTCTGATGACAGGTGACAGAGAGTGTAAATGGGGATGGCTGGGCCAGTGACGGGGAAACTCTAGGCACTAAGCCCAGTTGGGGATCCCACATAAAGGGCCAGGCAGTGAGATACACCACTATTATTTGCATAAAGGGCAATAAACAGGAAGCAATGAAGTTTGCCAAATGCTGCTGGCAAGGGCAGGATAGAGCAGCATGTTCAGGGAGCTTGAGCTAAACTGTGCTGAGCACTGCTGCCTGCCTCTGTGCCTGGCTGTGGGTGGACCATACCTCAGGTTGGTCTTAGAGACACTGTGTGGCCTCTGATGTGTGACTGAGCGTCTTTCCCCCACTGCAGCCTTTGCAGATACTGTTCCTGTTGAGCGATGCTCTGCTCTTCCACCAGCCTCTAATGGCTGCCTCTTCAGTGAAGACCTCCTTGGCCACACTTTCTAAATTATTCATTATTCAATTTAGCAACTGCTTCCTTCACAACATTCTGAATTTTGTAATTAATTGTTAGTTTACTTGTTTATTTTTAGTCTCTCCTTCCAGACTGTAACCTCCAATGAGGGCAGGGATCTTGTCTTTCCCCTTTCACCTCCATTTCATCAGAATCTAGAAGTGTCTGGCACATACTAGATACTCAATAAATAGTTGTCAAATGAATGAATGATAGTACTAAATATTTTGTTACTATGTCAAAAATTGAAGCAAGAGTTGAGTACGGAGGAGTAGAGAAAAATAAAAAGGTAGTTGATAATTTAATCAGGGCAATGTAAACCTCTAATACAGTTCTCAATTCTGGCTTTACATTAGAATCACTTGGACTTCAAAAAAAATATCAACACCTGGGATCCTCTACAGATCAACTTAAACAGGAATCTCTGGATTTGGTGCCTAAGCATAGGTGTTTTTATAAAAGCTCCCTAGGTGACTATAATGTTCAGCCAGGCTTGAGAACCACTGCTCTAACAAAGAAAGGCTATAAGGATTGTGACAACAAGATGAGGGTGAATTTTAGAGTAGAAGGCAGGTCTTCTGCCATCAAATTTAGGGTAAGTAAAAATGGTGTGTTCTATTGAATCCTTTCAATGCTTAAAACCGAATCAAGGATGAAACAAGCAGTGATTGATAATGGTTGAAAGTTAGTAAGTGAGGTATCTAATGACTGACACTTTTTTAAAAAAGTTATAGTGTAGTACATTTAAATAAGAATTAAAAAGCAGAATTTGTTCTATTTCTATTTTTAATAAAGACTTTTGCTTTTATTTAAACAACCACAAAACCATAATTGAGTGAGAAAAAAACATAATGTATTATCTTGGTTCTATCGGAGGCTTATTTTTTGGTTCCTAAAGGTCACAACCAGACATCATTGTGCCCTTAATGTTTGCAAAGTCTTTAAGATGAAATATTCTTAAATTTGTCACATTGTGGCATTCACAAAAGTGCCTTCCAACCTACCAAATGACATTTATTTTTTTCCTCTCTCTTATTTCCTTTCTTTTTTCTTCCTCCCTCCCTCCCTCTCTTTCTTCTCAGGTCATTTTTAGATAATTCTTTAGTATTTTCAGCGAGCTGATGAGGTTAGGTGAGTGCAGTTCTTTTCATTCCAGTGCTGACCTTGCTTCTCACTGTCTGCACGTTGCTTCAAGGATGGCGAATCGTGTTCCTAAGCTCAAGTGCAGCGAGACTATAATTGCTTCTTCTCCCTAATTTATTTAGGAGTCCACACAGTTTGCTGTAGCTGTAATCCCTCAGTATTGCAATCTAGGAACAATATAAATGGCTGATGGCAGAGTGGAATTTTCAGTTGTTGCTTCTCAGTGATTCACATAATGTGCTGTCATTAGCACTTTGATGTGACATATCATGGTTTCCAGGGCTTATTGGGCCATTTATAAATACCAAATGAAGGTGTTGGGGCCTGGTTACTGCCTTAATTGCCTTCACTGGGAAAGGTTGCCAGAATCTTCTCCAGAGGGAAATAAAATGTAATTTTTAGTTTATCTTTAACCATTGCAGTCAATTCCTCTCAGGTGAAGGAATCATTGCTTTCCTTTTTTGTTCTTCTCATTTTCTAGTTAAGTTACTAGAAAATTATAAAAAGTTAAATTACTTTTGCCAAAAAAATCTACTTTTCATCCTTTAGTCATCATTGCTTGATTTCCAGATATCTAAATATTAAATGTATATCAAATATATCAAATGTATATTTGATATCAAATATATATTATCTCACCACAGTTATATTCAGGTTATTAATAATAATTATTGTGACTTACAGAATTTTAACAAAGTGACTTTATAAATAATAATAGTGCTTTGGGAGGCCGAGACGGGTGGATCACGAGGTCAGGAGATCGAGACCATCCTGGTCTACACGGTGAAACCCCGTCTCTACTAAAAAATACAAAAAAAAAACTAGCCGGGCGAGATGGCGGGCGCCTGTAGTCCCAGCTACTCGGGAGGCTGAGGCAGGAGAATGGCGGGAACCCGGGAGGCGGAGCTTGCAGTGAGCCAAGATCGCGCCACTGCACTCCAGCCCGGGCTACAGAGCAAGACTCCGTCTCAAAAAAAAAAAAAAAAAAAAAAATAATAATAATAGTGATTAATATTTACTGAGTATTTACTATGTGGTAAAAGATACACATGCATTGGCTCGTTTAATCTTTCTAACAACCCTCTGAGGTAGACACTATTATTGTCTCCATGTTATGAGAGGAAATTGATGTTTACTGATGCTTATAAATCCAAGGACATATAGCTAGTAAGTGATAGAGCTAGTTTTGAAACTCAGGTCAGTCTGATTCCAAAGTCAATACTTTTAAGCAGTACATTCAAATACTTCCCTGTCTCTAACATCAGCACAGTTAATCCCATTTCATAGAGGAAGAAATGAAGACTTATGTAACTAGAAAATTGTGGTGCTGCATTTTGAGCTTGCACCTTCTGATTTTAGGTCTAGAGTGCTTTCTGTTTCCCAAGGGGGCTTCCATCGCGTGAGCTGTTACAACTGCTCCTGTTGCCGACATCCTGTGCACACCACTCAGGCTGATAAATAAGCAAGGGAGGAGAACTCCTAGTAGAAAATTAGAGGAGCGTCTAAATGAAAGCATTAGGGGCAAAAGACCTGCCTTCCTGTCAGATGGTGCAGAGCACAGGCTCTGATTTGAGCAGCCAGGGTTTAGAGACACAGAAGAGAAAAGAGCAAGTCATGTTCCCTGGGCATGCAGCCCAGGCACTTCGGCCACTGACGTGGAGCCAGCCTGAGTCTCAGTGATTGATCCTGCAGCCAAGGATGCCCTTCTCTCAGCAGCCGCAGGTTCCACAAAGGAAAACTGCACATGGTGAAGTCTTTGTCAGGGCCCCTAATGGGAGCATTGGGTTTCACATCACAGCTACCCCTAAACAGGTACACTCTGCTTCTTTCATCTTTCTGATGGCTCCCACGGGAAAGAAAAGAAAGAGAAAGGCGGCTTCACCAAGAAACAGGTCACAGGCTGGTCTGGCTGTGTTTTGTGCCTCCCCTGCCCTACCACCTCCAGGTCTGTAGCTTTGAAATTCTTTAATTTTCATACACCCTGTGTGGCCACTGGACAGCAATGGGAAAATTTTTCTTAATTTTTCCTAATCCATCTAACATGACTCACTGGAAAATTAATGCCTCTGTACCTTTACATACACTACTGCTTCTGTTTGGAAGGTCCTCCCCAGACCCCAAACTCTTCTTCCTATGGTTAAGTGGCCCTTTTTAAAGATTCAGCTCAGGCATTGTTTCCTCCAGAAAGTCTTCCTTGATGCCCTATGCCTCCCTCCACTCAATCTGGCTTCTGTACTTCCCTTCTAATACACTATAGGGCTTCTGTTATAGTCCCTGCTAGCTTGTCTATCTCCTTAACTCTACTGTAAGCTCCTAGAGACAGTGTGTCTAGTGTCTAGCATAGTATCTAGCACATAGCATGAATGCAATAAGTGTTTATAAGTGAAACATGAATAACAAGGGAACATTTGCATAGCTATTTAAACACAATCCTTTTGAAATACTCTTTTTTCTTTGAAAAATAGGCCTTTTTTTAAGATCTTAAAAGCAATAACGCTGATTGCAGCAATTTTACATACAAAAAATTCATGTAAGAAAATAAAAACTGCCTGTAATCTTACCACCCAAAGAAAACCACTTTTAACATTTAGATGTAGTCCCTTCCAGTAATTTTCTACATGTATGTATATATACCAAATCACAATCCAATTTTTATATCTAATTTTCTCAAAGATTGTAACAGTAACTTCTGGAGGTAGAGGTGGCATTTTTATCCCAATTTAAATGATGGGAAAACTGGAATACCAAGATACACATCTAATTAATGGCAGAGTTAGGACTAGAACTCATGAATCTTACCATAGTTCCAGGCTCCTGCTGTTTCCTAGGTGCGGTCCTTTTTTTTTTTTTTTTTTGGGGGGGGGGACAGAGTCTTGCTCTGTTGCCCGGGCTAGAGTGCAGTGGCACAATCTCGGCTCACTGCAACCTCCACCTCCAAGGTTCAAGCGATTCTCCTGCCTCAGCCTCCCGAGTAGCTGGGACTACAGGCGCCCGCCACCATGCCTGGCTACTTTTTTGTATTTTTAATACAGACAGGGTTTCATCGTGTTAGCCAGGATGGTCTCGATCTCCTGACCTCATGATCTGCCTGCCTCGGCCTCCCAAAGTGCTGGGATCACAGGCGTGAGCCACTGTGCCTGGTCTCAGGTGGTGTTCTTCTTGTATCAATCCAGCATCAATGGAACATGCATTTGTAACTGGGTGTCCTTGCTCTACACAGGGAGAGATTTAAGCCCTGTGTCCACACCACGGCTCAGCAGTGCACACTGGGCATTGTCTCTAACACTTTGGAGGGAAACAAGGATGGAGCATCTAGGATCTTGTTCTAGGATCTTGTGATAGGCTCATCAACTGTGCTAGGCAGGCACCAGTAAGAGTTAGAGTTTCCTTCTGATGGCCAAATTATATCTGAACAGCAATGGCTTGGTTCAGAGCACGTTGCTATGGGAACTGCAATCACAGGTTCAATCTCACCATAGACCAGCGAGTTGTACTCCAATCCACGACCAATGACTATATTCCAGAACAATGTACACAGCAGGCACTCAATAAGTGTGCATTGGGCCGAGTTGAGTGTATATTATTCATCAGGGAAAGTAGGCAAAACAGCATGCTGACAGTAAATTTCCATACCACCGTGCCCAGTGTGGGAAAGGCAATCCAATGTGATCTAGCTTTTTATTTTATTCCAAACAGAGGACAAAATTGTAGTCCCACAAACACACATCAGATTATTAGTCCTATGGATGAATTTATGTGCATGTCCCTAGAATGCCAAGCATGAAGCCAGACACAACTGAGGTGTCCATGTTTTTTGAATTGAATTGTGCGAAGACAGCCTGGTGTAGGAGTTAAGAAGATGTCGACTAGTAATTCACCATTCCTTTCCCTGAAAGCTCTGTAAATCAAGCTCTTAAAAAAAGCAGCAAGCTAAATTCCAAAACCCTCTCTGAGGAGAAATGCCCATGAGTGGTGGGGTCTGGACTATGTCCACCAAATGTGCAGATCTCTTCTGCACAAACATCGTCTACTCCCAAGGGAGCCCGTGACTGACTGACCGGCTGTGGAGACTCACATGTCCCCTCTTTCCCAGTGTTGAGGGGGCCAGGGGAAGGGAGTGGGAGTCGAGTGATGAAGCACGGCTGAACTGAATATTCTCTTTCCAGGAGAAGGAAAATGTTACAGCAGGAGGTGGGTGGCACTTTTCTGGAGGAATAACCATGAAGAACATGGGGTATATTTGAAAATGATCTTTTCTGAGGACAAGTTTCTCTTTTAAAGAGGTATCCTTATATTCTCTCTTACCTTAGATTGGGGCTATTGAAATGGTCCTGCCAGAGCTAGGCTAGAATGCCACAAACTGGGATTAAAGTTGACTGGGCAGGGGGAGGGGTAAAATGGGATATGGGTTGAAGAGCCATAAGGCCAGGATGCTCACTTTTTCTAAATTCATTCAAGAGCACCAGTTTGGGGAGGCAACCAAAATGCAACTCACTAATCCCCTAAGCGCTTAACAAACTCTCTTGAAGATTTACTCACAATGTAAAATCCACAAGTTTTTATTGGCAGCGTTTAGTTATCAATTGCACAACTCTCTGAAGTGGCAACCAGTATGATTCCCAGGTCTGTCTCCATTACACATTCCAGGGGCCTGCTGGCAATGTGTGTCAGATTGGTGTTCTGGTCTAGCCTTGTAAATACCTTCCAGGGGAGACTTAAGACACACTCTCCCAGCTGCCAGGTTCTCTACTTATAAGGTGCAGAATTTATTAGTGCAAAGAAAGATAAAAAGAAAGCCTGCTACCTTTTTAAGTGCTTTTACATACAGTTTCTTTATTACAGTTTGGTGTTTCCAGAAATACAGCTGCCCAGATCATTTGAGTCTTTGTGCTGAATCAGTGGAACTTGTTTTCTCTTCCCCGTGAATTTCTATGAGCTCTGCTCCACCGTGTATCAACTGAGGTCTTTTGTGCCATGCTTTTAAAGAAAGTCACTGGCAGCAACTCTCATTTGAGGAGGACAAAGCCATGAGGACTGACATCCTTAAATTACACATGGCCATGCAAAGGTACAAAGAGGGTTGATACGGAATCCAAGTTTGTCCAACTCTGGAAATGAAGCCTGTCTAGTCACCCAAAGACTCTTTTTCCAGTCTGTTTTCTTCTCTCCAGTTTCCCAACATGCCTGGTTTCATTTCCACGCATTTAAGGCAATGTTGGCCTCAGACCACAGCAAAGACATCTAACAGGCTACCATAAGAAATAGTGTGGTACAGTGAAAACACAATTTAGAATTGGAAAACTGTGTTCTAGCTCTCTTACTACTCCTCTGACCTTGGATAAGTCACTCAATAATGTCACAGAACCTTAGTTTCTCTTTAGCAAAATAAGTATAAATATTCATATTTATCTCACCATGTTCTTTTCAGAGCAATTATGACAAATTGCAATTCTCTGATTTATGTTTATTTATTTATTTTCCATTTATCAGTACAGTTCACTACATTGTAAACTCCAAGAGTTCAGAACCTTGTCTTTTTGGTTCACCACAGTGGCCCATTGCCAGGAACAGCAATTAGCACACAGTACATGATCAAGAAGAGTGAATGAAATTTGAATGAGTGATGGAAGGAATAAAGGAAAAAAGGAAAGAAAGGAAAAAGAAGGACAGAGGGAAGTGTTCAGAGCATTGTAGATGCCATTTATGAAAGTGATCTGTACATTGTTAGGTATTATCTGCATCCTTTATAACTAACATTTGATGCGTTAATTATGCCAGGGTGAGCTGTTTAAAATGTAAGTAGATCATATTACTTCCCTAATGAGGCCTTCCAATGGCTTTTCATACTATTTACAAGTCAACTCCTTTCAGCATACAAAGCCCTAGGTGATATGACTCCTACTTCATTTCCAACTTCTCCCCCTTCTTCATCATGCCCCGGTCACCCTAGTGTTCTTATGTTTCCTCAAATGTGCCAGGTTTGTTCTTGCCTTGGAGCTTTTGTGTTAGTTTCTTCCCCGGCCTGGAAAGTTCTTTGTTGAAATCTGCATAGCTGGCTTTTTACTGTCATTGGCTCTTGGCTTACATGTTACCTTCTCAGAGAAGCCTTTCCTGCACATGTACCCTAAAGGTCCCAAACAGTGCTCTCTTATTTATTGATTCACTTATCTATTACTAGTCCTCTCCAGTACCTGATGTTCAATAAGTATTTGTTTCTGTGTGCCATTATATTTGTTTAGTGCTTACATTTCATAGATACTGTTCTAATTATTTTATTTCTACAAAAACAAAACAAAACAATCCTCTGTGGTTCCATACTGAAAACTCTTTTTATCCCTTTCCACCCCAGTCTCCCATACATGTATCTTGGAAGATGTACTCTTGTCCAGCAAATGTAAGCAACTATGCTAGTTAGTTTTACTCTTTGTGATTTAATTGGACTTTTGGAGTCATGTACATTAAGTGATACAACAATTACTTGGTTGTAATTGAGACGTGGAACTGGTGCTGTGGGTGCTGAGCTGTTGCTGTTCTCTGCTCCGAGCTTGGAGGCTTCCTGGTTCAGGGCTTGGGGAATGGATGGAGTGGTAGAAATAGGCAGAGAGAGGCAACTGGTAGCAATGCTCACTGGTTCCAGTGTGGGTCTGTTTATTGTGGGCCCCAGGGCAACAAGTAGTTCTGTAGAAAGAGCACCGAACCAGGGTACAGGAACAGCTTCTAGGGCTAGCCCTACATGCCCCACCTCCTTGCCCCTCCCCTAGCTAGCAGTCCCTCTGTTAAATGAGGTAGAATTGGATCATCTCAAGGGGGGATCCCAGCTCTGAAATTCTATGACTTGATGAGAGCAGTCTGATCTTTTGTTATGACCATGACTTCTGTGATAAAGGATAACCCGTGTAATATTTCTGATAAGCATAGCTTTTCTGGTTGGTGGAATTTCTCTGATTGGCCAATAAGGTCACTAGACAAACCCATATTTCTGCTTTTGCCATTCTAGTTTATTCTTCTCTTTCCTAGAGAAGTTGACGCTCTTGGTAAATCCCCTCATTGTCACATAAGGCTCAACATCTAACTGTAATTGCACTTCAGCCACTCCTCAAGAGATGGGTTCCTAGTGTGTCTGATCTTGGCTAACACTCCCCCATCTGCTTTCAACATGTTGCATTTGATGTCAACTAATGTCTTCTATTAGCATTAAAATAAAACAATATGGAAAAATTCACTCTCAAGCAGAGTTCAAACAGGCCACAAGTAGATGGGGAATCTCAACTGCACAAGGACTGTTAAAACAATAGTAATAATTATACAAATATGTATAAATGAATATAAGTATATTGCATACTGTACATACATATGTATGTGTATATATAAAAGTGAGTGACTAGATGTGTGTGCATGTGTGTATGTCTATGTGTGTGTGTCTGTGTGTGTGTGTGTGTGTGTGTGTGTATGGGGTGAAGCCAAAAGTCTGTGAAATGGATCAAGGGAACGAAGACAAGAATGTTTCTGTTCAATTAATGAAATTAACTGGTAACAGCAAGAGGAAAATTATTCTCCTAGTATGGAACAAGGCACGATCAAAATAACTGAATGTTATGGAAAAGGAGTTGGGAATCTTTATCCCACACTTACTGGTAATGGGTTAAAATTCTGGTCCACGAGGTGATTGTATCCATGGTCAAAAAATGAGTGCCGTATCACGACATCAATGCCCTGATTGGCCAGCATTCCTAAAGTATTCAACCATCTAAAAGGCAGAGAAAAAGAGCTACATCAATACATTTTTAAAACAGCATATAACAAGCTCTATGGAGATTGGCTACTATATATATGTATACACCAATCTCCAGTCACCAAATTTACCTAGTACTTTAAAAAGGGTTATTTTAAGCATTAAATTCACAGCTGTAATATATTTTAGAGATTATCAAATCCAAACTCTTCATTTGATAGAAAAAGAAACAGAGGTCTAGGGGAGTAAAATGAATCACTCTTGATCATTAAATAGTTTGTTGTTAATGACTTACCTTTTTATTCCTGAAATAGTAACAAATGAACACCCTAGCCATTTGTAAGCCTAATATCCCTCCTGGCCAGAGGACATACAATTACAGACAGAGGAGCATACATTGTGCATTCCATCCCTCAAACTCCCCTGCTTATACCCTGTCCCTGAACATGTACCTTTAACAGAACTCTAACTCATATACTCCTATGACCTATGCAAATATAGTCTAGTCATTAGCAACCTTCATATATCACTGTCAGTAGTCAATGCAATAATAATTTTCCTTGGCACTATAAGTAACTATTCAGGGATTCAAGTATGCTACCATCAACACGTATCTCGCAGTGGAGGATCTGCACTGTTCACACACTTATCATCTATCCCACTATGCCAAACACCCATTTTCCAGTGCATGCCATCCTTCAAAAATACTGCCTTCTTGGTTCTTCCAACACTGCTGACTCTGCCTTCATTATTTACACTTTCAGCTCATTCATCCATTCATGCATTCATTTGGGGTTCTCTTTCTCTTCCTACTTCTGAAACTTAGGGAAACGTCTACTTGTAATAATACATGGAATAAATGTGGCTTAGAGATTCAGTCTTCTCTACATGTAAGATAAGGCATTTCACAGCTTGTCCTAAACATATGTGTGTACAGCTTTATCTGTCACCTCTTCCCCATCTTCTCTCACCCTAAACCCCATTTCCCACAGGCTCCAAGACACATGAAACTACTCTTGGCTACCCAAATACACATTGCTTTCTCACACTTACCTAAGTCCTTATACATGTTTTAATTTCTGCTTAGAATTCCCTTCCACTCTTCTTTGAACCTATCCCTTTTCATCTAGCAAATTTCTTCTCATATACTAATCTCCAAATCAAGTGTCATTTTATTCTAAACTCTGCTGCCCCAGCCAACAGTGGTACCTTCCTCTGTACGTCCCCAGATCTCTTATTCATGCCCTCAGAAAGTCCACAGAAAGAATCACTTAACTTATTTCTCTACCTTTCCCCTGTTAGGTATGAGCTCATCAAGCATAGACACAATGTCTGAACTTGTACTCCAAACACCCATCACCGTTCCTGGCACACCGTAGGTACTCAATACTCTGTTGACTTGAAATCTGTCTGGATAAAATTAGATTCTCGGAACTTTGAGAATCACTATTTAGCACACTGGGGAAAATTACGCATATTTATGATTTCCCAAATCTGAAACCACGTGGAGCTCCAAACCCGTGACTTGAAGAATTAAATTTTTTCCTTGCTGGAATAAAGAGCATTGCTAATTTTTTTTTTTTTTTTTTTTTTTTTTTTTTTTTTTTGAGACGGAGTCTCGCTCTGTCGCCCAGGCTGGAGTGCAGTGGCCGGATCTCAGCTCACTGCAAGCTCCGCCTCCCGGGTTTATGCCATTCTCTCGCCTCAGCCTCCCGAGTAGCTGGGACTACAGGCGCCCGCCACATCGCCCGGCTAATTTTTTGTATTTTTTAGTAGAGACGGGGTTTCACCGTGTTAGCCAGGATGGTCTCGATCTCCTGACCTCGTGATCCACCCGTCTCGGCCTCCCAAAGTGCTGGGATTACAGGCTTGAGCCACCGCGCCCGGCCGCTAATTTTTATATTGTGAATAAATATTATTCCTACATTCAAATATTTTTTACATCTACAATTATATTTTATTCTCATAAAAACTAACAAATATTTACTGACAATTAGAGTTACAAAAATAAAACAAAACAAAAAGCAAAGCAAAACACAAAAGTTTTAAATCAAAAAGGAAATCTGACTGTAATATAGTAGAATCATTTTTGTTGTTGTTCTTCAAATTGGAACATTGTGACCCAGGGAATTGAAATTACTTTTGGAACATAACATGGCTAAGCAAGCTACTTGCCTTCATAATTTTTATTAATTTGGTAATCCTATAAAATCAAGATATCAGCTTTAGCTTTTCCTTTAGCCACTGAGACATACTATGAAATACCTTGTCAAAGGCTGTCCTGTGGTAGAACTATAACATGAATTGTGGGCTAATGCCTCCTAAGTAGTGTTCTTTCTATATTGAAATTGCACAAATACAATAGGGTCTATATCTAACAAGTATTTTAAAGGCAAATTGTCTTATTCAACTTTCCATCCCTATGCTTGTCAAATGAAGGAAGAAACAAAACAATGAAGAAACGCATAATCACATATGTGAGTCCCTCCATCTAGCAGCATCTTCATGTCAATACAGGGCTCTATCTTGGTGTTTGTATATGTGAAAAGATTCCATTTGTTTACTCATTCATTATTTATTCAATAACATTAGTCAATGCTAAATGCTAGGCACTGTTTTCAGAATTGAGAAGATATTAAAAATGCTTGTGTGACTATGTAAATACCTGTGTATACACATTTAAAGGAATCATATCAAATTTCTACTTTTGACCTCTACAGAGCTTAGCTTAGTGACCTAGAGTACATACTCAACAAATAAATTATCAATTCATAAACCTGATGTTTTCACCAGTGTATAGGAAGATATTTAAGAAATTAAGAATATGCATCCTCCCTGCAAATCTACATCCCTATATGCACATGCAGGATCTGGAGCATTCAAAAATATCTAGAACCAGAACTACTGCTTTTGGAACATGACATGGCTAAGCAAGCTACTTGCCTTCATAATTTTTATTAATTTGGTAATCCTATAAAATCAAGATATCAACTTTAGCTTTTCCTTTAGCCACTGAGACATACTATGAAATACTTTGTCAAAGACTGTCCTGTGGTAGAACTATAAGCAGAACCCATGGCTTTCGGAATAGAATGGTTAATACAAAAGTTATCTTCATCTTCCTCCTATAACAACAAGCCCCCTCAGAAAGGGAAAGAAATGGTTTCCCCAGGCTCCTTTCTATTCTAAGCTAGAGACAGTTGATAAAATGACTGGTATATCTAACCAAAGATGCTACCCTGCCATTATTTTCCACTCCACTAAAGGTGAATATCTACCATGTGCCAGACACTATTAGGTGCTTGAAACATAGCAGTATGCCAAGAGTACTTGTGGTCCACCAAAGAATCGCAAAGCCCTAGCTGGGAAACATTACTCTTGAACACTTGGTAGCAGAGAATCCCGATTTATGCACACATGCACGTGTATATGTCCTGGTGAACTCAGAGTTATGTGATATATTAACATTTCAAAAATGCTGGAAAAATGCCTTTTCAATTTCTTACTAGCCTCCTAGAGCTTCCTAGAATGCTTTACTACTCCCCCACCCCTCCCACCCCCGACAGGAAGCAATTTATGCCCCTTGGAGAACTGAACTCAAAGGGTACATTGCTGGGTGCTGCCAGTGGAGTTGAGACCAAATGGGTGACAAAGAAGTAAGAGAAATCGGGAGCAGAATAAACTAGTTTTCATCTGATCTGTGTCAACTAAGCATTGGATATCGGAATTACAAACGGAATATAAACAACTATGTTCATCCGTGTTCTGCAAAGTGATTGTAGGAATCTATGGCTATTTGGCTGATGCTCACGAAAAGGCAGTTCTCTTTTTCAACTTCCTCCATGAAGGTCTGCAGTATTTCTCATTCCATATCATTCCTAAAGGGAAGAATGCTCACAAAACCACTCAGTACAACTGGGCTGCTTGCTGGGCCCTGTAGCAGCATCCTATAGTGACTGCTGAGCAAATGTCATTCCTCTGCTGATTCCAAGGGGGCCCCTGCAGCACTGACGCCCTGGCTTCTCATCTTTCAATGGGTCTCATATCAAGCCAGTGGAGAGTGGGAGTGTACTTTTGTGGGTTTTTTTTGGCGGGGGGGTGGAGTGGAGGACGGAGTCTCACTCTGTTGCCCAGGCTGGAATGCAGTCTCAGCTCACTGCAACCTCTGCTTCCCAGATTCAAACGATTCTCCTGGCTTAGCCTCCTAAGTAGCTGGGACTACAGGCATAAGCCACAACGCCCGGCTAATTTTTGTATTTTTATTAAAGATGGGATTTCACTATATTGGCCAGGCTGGTCTCGAACTCCTGACCTCAAGTGATCTGTCCACTTTGGCCTCCCAAAGTTCTGGGATTACAGGCGTGAGCCACCATGCCTGGCTGGGAGTGTACTTTTGAAAGAAGATTCTTAATGACACTATATCAAAGGTGACTCACTCCACTTCATGCATTTGAACCATGCTTGCTACCAATGTCTGTGCTACACAGTGTAAGATGCTGAGGACACAGAAATGGAAGACTCAAGGTATCACCATGAATTACACTGACTCGTTTTCTTTATCTACATTTGCCAGAACGCCATCTGTAAAGGCAATCCACTTGACTGGCCTGATGTGTCCTTCATTAATGTATTAAAGAAGCTCCCTCTATACAGGGGAACTGAAGCTGCATAATTAGGAACAGCTGTTAGCAGCAAAACACACAGCTGAGGGCAAAGCTACAGTTCTTAGGAGGACATTGCTCAGTCAAAAATCCAAGGCCACAGGACTGTACTGGAGCAGGAACAAGTCACTTACTTAGTGGTCCTGAGGGGTTTGTCCCTGCCACATGACACTGGCAAGCTAATGAGAGGCCCTTATGCTTCTGGCTTAAGTCATTCTCCAGATGACTGTAGTAGCCTTCAAATTCATTTTCCCATTCCTTCCCAACTTTTGTGAATACCATTAACAAAGCCAAAGTCAGAAAAAACACAAGTCAGATTCTCCAGATTTTCTCTCTCTCTCTCTCTCTCTTTCTCTGTCTTTCTCCTTCACAATCTTCAATGGCTTACTGTGAATATAGAACAAGGCCTCACTTCCTCTACTGGGTTTTCAAAACCTTCTGTAATTTGGTGGTAAACCCTTTCGTGAGTCTCAGCTCTCTTTGCACCCTCGCAGATAACAAGGCTTTAGTCACATTAGCCATTCTCTGCTCCTCTGTGCCTTTGCTCATAATGTTTCTTGGGCTTAGAAGGCTCCCTCTGCCATCACCATGACTCCCACCTATAGAAATTAGAGTAATCCTACTCTGCGGCACTCATGCCACTTTTTCCATGAAGTCCTTCCTGATACTCCCAGTCACAGAAATTCTTTATTCCTTTGCATGTCTGTCATTTTTCTTTTGTAGACAGACCATGTGACGCAGAAAGGCAGGTGGTCTACTGCAGTGGTAAAGGAGTTGCACTCTGGAGCAAACTGTCTGGGTTTGAGTCCAAGCTGTGCCACTAACTAAATGAGTGATCTTGGATAAGTTACTTCACCTCTTTCAGTTTTCTCATCCATAAATGGGATAATAACAGCATCTATTTCACTAAATTGTTATTAAAAGCAGTAGCATCTATGTCATTGGTTGTTAAATTATGAAATACAAATAAAGCACTTCAGACAGTGGTAAGCACCGTATTATTAAAGGTATGATTACTATGGCACTTACCTCCTACAGCTTTACAATGTAGTTATCTCCTATCCCAGTTCCACCAATCATATTTTTTCCGGAGGGAAAAAACCATGCCTTATTGCTACCTATCTCCCAAGACTATAGTGAAAATTGGCTTAGAAAATGTATGTTGTTTACACTGTGTTTTGAACTTTAGACAATCAATAAAGCTGTTATTACTATAATTATTACTGTTACTAATATTACTTACTATAATCTTTGTTCTGATGCCTGTGCCTGACATTTTAATATCTAGAGACGGCGTTGATCATTGTTGAATGGTTTAAGACATACACAAATGAATGAAATGAACTTTCAACAGGAAGCATGCCTCACCCCTAGGATGGGCAGAATAATCAGCAATTACAGAGATTCACTGTCCTTCCCTCCTGAAAGCCCCCGGGGGTGAAATTTCAAGTGTTACTCACAAGAATCCTGCAGCATAGGAATCTGATAGATTGTTTGTGCCTCCAGCTGAGGTGGTCACCACACCTTCAAGCCAAATCTTCTTTCCTGGAGTGTATGTATTAACCACCTGTTTACACAACAAAAGCAGAAGGGGATAATGAGGTTTTAAAAACTATTTCCACATGAGAAGAAACATGCATTCCCTTAAGGAAGTTGATCTGATTTCCTGTTTTCAGGGGGTCATGATTTGTGCTTTTTTATGATGATGCACCCAGTTCAGTGAGTTGGCACAAACCAAATGCATTAACATTGACACGTGCTACTTAAAGAAATTATCATTTTTCCCTAAGTAAACCCAACTGACAATGTGACAGAACAAGTGCATACTCTAGGATGTAAACTGACTGCAGTACTTTCCACTAAAAAATATAAATCATATTGTGTTTCCATATTACCAAGCATTGAGAAACAATGCTTTTCAGTCTCTCTTATAGCACATCTATGACACATGCACTACCTAAAAGCCACGAATGCATTACAAGCATCAAAAGTCACAAATCACAACAAGGTAGAGAGAATGTTCGCGGGAGACGTATTTTATAATTACTAGTGCAGGTAGATTGTAATCACATTTTGAAAATAACTGCAGTAAGGGTAAAAAGAAAAGTCACTGACCCACAAATGACACATCCACACAGGGAATAACTGCATGCCTTCCAAGCAGAAGCAAAACTTCTTGTCGAAAGGTAGCACGCTGAAGATTTGAAATGGCCCAGCCTCTGACCCACAAGGTGAAGACTGACCAAACTATTCAGATCAGGGTGAAGATGCTCTGGATTGCAATCTGGTGGCACTTAGGAGTAAGATTGTATGCTGGGTAGCCCCTGAAAGCAGAGCCTGAGTCAAAGGCTTGTCTACAGGTAGTTCACTCAAGAAATAATACCAAGGAGCAGGAATGAGGGACTGGGGGACTGAAATAGGGACAAAGGGAAAACTAAGACAAGGATGCATTTTCAAATTGACAGCCAATGCTGGCAACTACTCAGTCTCACAGGGATTTTGGTAAGAGCTTTACAGACTGTGTCTCAGAACTGACCCCCAAGGGGGTACAAGAGAAAGTATGAGTAGCCTTGTGACCATTAACCCCTTGCTCCTCTATCCCTATTTCAAGTGCAGGCTTGAGTGCTGAGTAGATTCTCTGAGTGTTCCTTCCTCATCTCTGCCTCAGAGAAGGAAATAAGAAGTGAAGTACTACCTAGCACACTGACACCTAGCTGGCTGCAGCCTGCATGCTGGCCCAGCCCTGATCTCTACAATGATGGCTAGAGTAGGAGGTGGGACTGGGAGGATGCCAGCTATGCACTAAAGAGGCTGGACAAAGAAAATAGTGTATTTAGGTCCTATGGACCCCCAACTACTCTCCTAGACATACACACCAAAGCAATTCTTCCTCAGGTCTCTAAAGAGTAAGAATGAGAATTCTTTCTATGTCACTGTAGCAGAGGTCCATTGCTAGAGGAATGGAAAAATAAAATGTGGATATATACTATACAATATTATGCAGCAGTTAAAACAATAAAGTCAATGTAAATCCAACACCATGAATAGTCTTTAAAGGTTTAGTGGTAAATTAAAAAAAAAAAACAAACACCAAATGAGATTTATGGCACAATATTACTTATAAAATTGCTCATTCGCACCCAATAACACTAAATACCCTATAATGACACACGCCTCTTAAGAACATATATCAAACACATAAGGAAAGCATATATAAGAGAGAGGTGAAAATTTAAACAAAAACAAGACCTTTCATGAACTGATGATAGTAGTTTGCTGTTAGGTTAGGAGTATTATGTTAATTTAATTCTCTGCACCTGAGGGCTGTCAAAAAGAAAAAAATATATGTGGCCAAACCCATGGGTACATAGACATCAACAATCAATCATATTCCTCTTTTCATTTCTAGCGAGGTACAGCTCCCTGCCCTCTCTCCCTACATTTGCTAGACAATGTGCATTATTTGGAACATATTTTGGGTTGGCAAAGTTACTGACCTTTTTCAGAAACAAAGTTGTAAGAAAATTACACAAATTTGAGATTAAAGTGAGTATTATGATCATAAATGGAAGAGAAATCCTGAGAATTAACAGTGGTGACCAATAGCATGTTGGTAAAGATTAAATAAAAATGTACTCTTATACACAAAAAAAGAAGTCATTTGAGGATACCACCAGGTAGTCCTCTCACTCCTTTCAATACTGTTCAGCCTGCCCAACTCAAGGGAAGCAGGGAACTGTAGGAATAAGAAAGGAAAAAAAAGGCCTTAAATAATCAAAAGACACATCCATATAGCCAGATTAAAGAACTACATCTATGATTTCCCTTAAAATATGGTGCTAAAAAAATCTGTGTACATGATAAATTATCTACTTCCTTTATCAGTAACCAGAGCAGAGTAATATATTTGTGTTTTTCTTTTTTTGTCTTTGGCTTGGAGGATATTTAATGTTTAATTTTGTGCTCAAAGATATTAAAGGCAGTTAGAGAAAGGAGCTTTGGTTAAACAAAACAAAAAGGTAAATACTATAACATAAATGAACCTTGAAAACATTAAGCTAAGTGAAAGAAGCCAGACACAGAAGGCCACATATGATATGGTTCTATTTATATGAAATGTTCAGAATAAGCAAATTCTTAGAGACAATAAGTAGACTAATGGTTTCCTAGGGTTGAAGAAGAAGAGAAAGTTTAAGATGGCAGGGGGAAAGGAGAGTGATTGCTAATCAGCATGAGGTTTCTTTCGGAGGTGATGAACATGTTCTAAAATTAGACTGTGGAGATGATTTCAAAATTCTGTGAATATATTAAAAACCACTGAATTTCATACTTTCAAAGGGTGAATTTTATGCTATGTGAATTATATCTCAGTAAATAAATATAGGTAAAACAACACATTAACAAAAGGAGAGTTATGGTCTCAGTAGGCAAATAACCATAATGTGGAAACAAGAATGTACCTTGGAAATTCTGGGTTATGCTATTTGTGACACTTGTAGTAGTTATTATCTTGGACTTCAATTTCTTCATTCACATTTAAAGTCATGAATTTGTGGTATATGACCTCTAAGTTTCTTTTAAATATAAATGTTAAAATGTGTTAGTATTTTATAATGCTAATGTAGATTCCCTTGGTTATCACTCAAAGGTCAAGAGTATCTTTGATTCTGAAAGTTAAAACAACAAGTATGGGAAATGAAAAAAGTCAAACACAGCTCAGAGCTGGTCATCTCAGAAACAAAGATCTGGGCTGGAGGAAAACACTGAGAAAGGTAGAAAAATCCACAGGAGTAAATGAAATTGCCTAGGAGAATATAAAAACATGAGGCTAGAAAGGGCTGAGGATTTCCCATCAAAAACATTAATGCATTATCAAGGGCATTAACTAATTCATTCAACAAATATTTACTGAGCACCTACTATATGCCAAGCAGAGTTCTAGGGGTGGATCTACAGCAATGAAGCATAACAAGTCTTTGTTCTTGTTGTCTTACATTTTAGTCAAGGGAAGGAGAATAATAATAAACAAGTAAACAAATAAAAGAAATTTAGATAATAATAAGGGATGGAAGAAAACAAAACAGAGTAACACGCTAGACAGCAATTTGACAGGAGGGTAAGGTCAGTACTTTAGACAGTGGTCAGAGGAGGCTCACGTGGAAGGTGGTATCTGAGCCAAGAACTGAGTGAAGCCATTAAGGAGCCAGCCCCTTAATGGATCTAGAACAGCACAGTAAAAGGACCTCAGGTGGAAACAGGTCTGCTGTGTTTAGAACCAAAGAAGACTATCTGGAGTGCAGTAAGTAAGGGAGTGAAAGATTTAAAAATGAAGTCAGAGAAGAAAGGAATATTTTTATTCTGAGTGTGATGGAAAGCTATTGGAGGGATTTAACCAAGAAAGTGATTGGATCTGACTTATGTAAAGATCCCTGCAGCTGCTATGAGATCATACATATATATATATATATATATAAATGAAACTATACCATGATACAGTTATTTGTATATCATTTTAATTGTAAAATGATATACAAATTAGTTTATCATTTTATAACCACTTTGAGCTTCAATTTCCTCACATGTAAGCTGGAATAATACCTGATAGGATAGTGTTAAGGACCTTTCTTTGTCAAAGGTCAAAGACACATATACTAGGCCAGTCACAGGAAGATCCTGAGAGCTAGTGAAAAGGAGCACAGACCTAGCAGACACACATTTATGTGGGTCTGTCTATGGTGATGCATGAATTCAGAGGAACTAGTGCCAATTATTCTTACGGTTTGGTGGTAGGATTCTGAACTACCATTTTTGACCCACGTAAGAAATTCAGGAAATTTCCTAGAAACTTTGAACCATTAGCTCTTTGAAGGCAGGGAATACTCTTACTCACTTTTGTATTTACTTCCTATCAGAATGCCTGGCACAGAGTAAGTGTTTCACAGGAGATTGTGTGTAACACAAAGAAATTAATGCAATTCCACACCTGCCCTCGCACAAGCTCACAGTAAACTGCCACTCCTTAAAGAAGTCATATGACCTGATAAAGGGCGACTAAACTGATCAAAGAATTGGAAGCAATATGCTGATTGCAAAAACAATCTTAGAGATCAGGAAAAACAAAGGCATACAATGAAAACCTATTACAACATGAAAGATCTAGAAAAGAGCAACATGCTTATTTGCCAAATCCCAGGATATCAAGCCTCTCCTTGATCTGAGAAGGAAAAGGAAAATTCTGCTTTGCTTAGCAGGTAATTTATGTATGGAATCCAATAACCTCAGAAGTGTTAAAGGTCAATTACCATACAAGGTGATTTGGATACCAGAGGATTTTATGTGTTATCAAGCTCGTTATAATATTCTGATATTAAGAAAGGAAAGAATGATGTATTTCCACATTTATCACTTGAGGACGTTTGCTATAAGTACAATAAGTCTTCACTTAAAGTTATCAATAGGTCCTTGGAAACGGCAACTTCAAGCGAAAGAACATATAATATAACCAATTTTGCTATAGGCTAAATGATACTAACAAGAATTAAGTTCCTATGACATATTTCTGGTCACAAAAACATCACCAAATTTCTAAATAAAGACCCCAAAACTTTTAATACTAATCACTGAAATAAGTGTGATCTATATATACATTTAAAAAAGATGAATAGGCCAGGGTGTGATGGCTCACACCTGTAATCCTACCACTTTGGGAGGCCGAGGCGGGTGGATCACGAGGTCAAGAGATCGAGACCAGCCTGTTTTAACATGGTGAAACCCTGTCTCTACTAAAAAAAATACAAAAACAAAATTAGCCGGGTGTGGTGGTGGGCACCTGTAGTCTCAGCTACTTGGGAGCCTGTGGCAGGAGAATGGTGTGAACCCGGGAGGTGGAGCTTGCAGTGAGCTGAGATCGCACCACCCACCACACTCCAGTCTGGGCGACAGAGCGAGATGCTGTCTCAAAAAAAAAAAAAAAAAAAGAAAAGAAAAAAGATGAATAAAAACTAGAAAATTATTTACCCAATTTTTGGTGAATCAGTGAGTGGTGGCAGTCATGGAGGTGGGGGGGTTAAATCAAGAAATTTGTTTGCAAAGCAAAAAGGAGCACCTCCTACCACCAGGAATTTCAAACAAATCACAAATATGACAGACTTGCTGTGTGCTTTACTGCCACATCATTTATTATGCATTTGTATAATTATTGTAGACTTTACAAATTTTTATTTTACAATAATTTTTATTCATTTATTCATTTATTTTCCAATGTGCTTATACCAGTTCAGGGTTGAGAGTAGCCAGAGCCTATCTCGGAGGCTCAGGGTACAAGGTGAGTACCAGCCATGGACAGGTCACCATTCCATTGCAGGACTACTCATCCCCACACCCATACTCACTTGGACAGGGACCATTTAGACACCCAGGAAACCTAATGCAATCTACATATTTGCAGGAGTATCTGGAGAAAACCCAAACAGACAGTGGCCCCAGCTGGGAATTGATTTTTTTCCCCATCAGTATTATAATAAAGTGATGTTAAATGAAATGAAATTATTCAAGAACCTACTGTACTTAGTTGGATGGTGGCATGCCGAACTCAGAGGGGTGATTTGTATGAGATGATTATTTTTCAAAAGGAATTCAAACTCTAGCTCCTTTAAGTGAGGACTTGATTCCAGAAAACGGTGGGATTTATAAAATTCTGTGTCCACAGGACCCTTCAAGGACATAGACTCTGTGTAAATAAAAGTGACGCCTGTAGCCCTACTACTTGGGAGGCCGAGGTGGAAGGATCACTTGAGGCCAGGAGTTTGAGACCAGTCTGGGCAACATAGCTAAATTCCTCGTCTCAAAAAAAGAGAAAAGAAAAAAAATTAGCCAATCATGGTGGCTTGTGCCTGTAGTCCCAGCTACTCAGGAGGCTGAGGCAGGAGGCAATGAGTTATGATCATACCACTGCACTCCAGCCTGCATGAGAGTCTCTTAAAAAATAAAAAATAAAAATGTTAATCAGAATTTTCTTCTGACTTGCGGGGAGATTTGAAAGGAAACAATCGAAAATTGAGGAGCAGTTAGGGGCATGGACTCTGGAGATGGATTGCCTTCGTTTGAATTCTGGTTCTATTATTTACTTACTGCATGATTTTGAGTGAGTTACATTACCTCTCTGTGTTTCAATTTCCTCAACTGTAAAATCACAATAATATCTGCCTTAGAGGATTTTATGATATTTAAATTATATAATATTTGTGAAGCAGTTGAAGTAGTGTCTGGCATATAGTAAGCACTTAGAGATGTAGACCAGAATGTTACCTAGACCACTCTCCTTGTCCAAGGCACATGAGCTTGTGTTTGAATGAATTACATTAGAGTTGGTTGTTCTTCCTTCAGACATAACACTTGTGGTGATAGGTAATAGCCCAGACGTATGCTAAGCAGCAGGAAAGGCCAGTTTAGAATTTAAAATGCACATGGATAATTCACACAAACATAATTATCATTTGGAGTAGTTCATTTCTCCATTCTCAGCACAGGGGTAGTTCCAGTCAAGCCACATGAACGAAAAACACACAGTGAGGGACAACTTTGATACAAAAACTAAACTAGTTACGTGAAATGTTGTTTGGGGAAATAGTCCTAGAAATTTTTAATGTTAAAAGTTCTAGGAGTAGTCCGTACAAACCAACAAATATTTTCTGACTATTTACAGTTTGGGGCATGGCGGGAGGCTTATGACCTCTGTATCTTTCATGAGCGGAGAAGAGCATGATGGTGACATGTCATGGAGGTACAGACACTGAGGCTGGGTGCTGGTTGGGTCCGGAAAGGAAATCAGTGTGGGCAGAAGAGCAGAGAAAAAAATTAGGAGAAACAGATGGAACCAGCTGCAAAATTCCCTTAGAAAGTAAAACTCTAAGAAACTGAGGGCTATAGTTCAACACTGTGGTTTTTTGTAGTAAACATGATTCTCCCTGTGCTAGCAGAGAGAAAATTGGAGTACTTTGGAAAGAAAAAGGGTACAGTTGCTGGTGAGAAATGATGTGCCAATGAAGGCTATTTTAAGGGATAACACTGTCTGGGGAGAAAGACGTACAAATGCTGAAATTACTTAAGTGAAGGTAAAGGGAGCTGAGTGGTTGGCTGCCTTTCAGCAGTTCTTCTTTTCCCAAATAGACTTCAATCCTTGGGTCCATGTGGTCAAGGGGGCTTTCAGGTACCCAGAAAACTGCTCAGTAAAGGGCCACTGGCTGCTCTGAATCCTTGGACCTGCCAGAGGCAGAGTTGTATAAAGGGAAACCTTCTAGCTCCATTTCTTCATATTTCAGGGCTGGGGACTATGAGTACTGTTTCACATGGACATGCTGAGGGAGGAACAGAGAGACAGAAAGAGAGGGGAGACTAGAGAAAACAGCCTGGATTTTTTTAGTTTATTTTCCCTACCATTTTGAATTAAAAAAAAAAAAGAATAAAAAAAAAACGGGTAAAAATAAGAAAACAACAATGTATGTAGCACATTTGCAAATCTGGGCTTCCTTTTCCTGTGTTTCCTTGATATCCTGCCTCTAAAACTGTGATCTAAGTCCTTTAAAAAGACTCTTGAGAGCCTGGCTTCAACCGCTGGCTGTGTAAGAAATGGTAGCTTGAAGCAGCAGACATGTTGTTTATGGTTATCCAAACCCAACACCTTCCTTAATGAGAAAGGAAGCAATAAAACAGGAATAGTGGACAGGCCAGCTGGGCTAATCAGCCCCGGCAGGAGGCCCACCCTCCAAATGAAGCTGGAGCCCATTAATTCTAGCATCTCATCTAGTTGGAAATCAACCTTCCCCAGAATTTCACGAAGAACAGTAGCTCTTTAAGTAACCCAAACTGGTCCTCTACAGAGTTGGTTACAAAGAGCTGAATAGCTACAGGAAGCTTCTTAAACCTTACCTGCTCACAGAGCTCTTCTTAGGGACATCCTTGCCTCTTGGCAGTCTTTGTTCCTTATTGTATTTATAAGTGGTCAAGGCAAGAGCTCTGTGCCTTTCCTATGTTTCTTTCCATCCTTCTTTCATGTTTTTTTGACTCTCCAGTTACCTGCTACATTAGGGCAGAGGATATTGACTCTGTCCTCTTCTTCCTCACCGCCCTTCCCTGAGTTCTGGATCTTGTCATTTGTTCCTTGGTCATCCTGCCTCTAATCTTTTCCTCTTCTAGTCCATCCTTCACACTGCTGCTATTTGTTAACTTGACAAATCCCTCTCCAGCCTTCAGTGGTTCCCTATTGCCAGCAGCAGTACTCAATTATTCGTGCTCAGAGAGGTCTGTTTGATCAGCTGGCAGATGTGCTACAAGCAACTTGTTTCAGATACTATTGAAAATAGTGATTTGGGAATAATTTACTTCAAAATAAAAAGAGTGGATTCAAAGTTGTCATAATATTTCACCCAAATTCTGAAATGTTTCCTTAACTGCGAAAAAAAAGCTAAGGAGCTAGTAATTGCGTGCAACCCATAGTCTATTTTATCCATTTGTCCATGAGAGTATTTTAGACATGATAAAATAAAGTTGAGAACCACTGAACCACAGGACAAGATGCTAACTGCTTTATTTAACTTGTTATCTTAGACTTTCACAACCACCCCTTAGCTACCACTTCCCCCATTCCTCCCCTGTGGGAGGAAGATCTATGGTTCACTATAAAGAAAGGACTCCTACTTTTCAACTACACGAAGTAACAAGTTTTTTACTGATTACCTTTCCCCTACACACTGCTCATCCACATTGTCTGACTTTTTTTTCAAGCCTATTTCAAATGTTATTTCCTCTGTGAAACTTTCCTCAAACCCTCAAAAAGTTATTATTCTCTCCCCTGGGTTCCAAAGTTCTTTGAACCTACCTCTGACCTTGACCTTATTATACTGAATTGTAATTTTCTATTTTTTTTTCCTTTTTGCGTGCCCTATAGAATGCTTGACAATTACTTTGCTTATAAAATACTTACAAATAAATGAGAGAGATAATATTTCACTGATGAGAAAGCTAAGTTTCAGAGAAGATACCTCAGTATCACAAGGGCAAACACCAAATCCTCACAGTTCCAGTTTAGGGCTCTGTTCACTTTCTAATCGAATTTCCTGTTTGAGGAGACCCACAACTTCTGGTTGGCTAAACTGCCTCCATATTTAACATGTCCTTCTTAGGTTAGACAAGCTGGGCTATTCTGAGCTCAGTCATTCCAGTATCTCATCACATTCCTCTTGATATATTTCTTCTGTCTAATGTACTTCCTGTCAGTTTCATTAATCTTTCTCTGTATAATTTCTTTTTATCATCTCTGTGTTCTGGAGTGCCATCTTTGCCCATTTTCTTTCAGTATCAGATCAATTTTTAATTTGCGGCTTCTGTTTCTGTGACATTTTTAGGATTTAAAATTTGCATTTTCTGCACTTGTTATCTCAACCCACAGAAAAGCAGTTGAACGTAATTGCAACAAAACATAAAATTAAACTAAGAACATACACAAAAAAGACAAAGTCACTGGGGAGGCAAGGACATTATGATCATATGCAAGAAAATGGGAAATAAAAGTTTCACAGAGTCCCAAAGCAATGACAACGTTCAAGGATAAGTGCTAGTAGAGAGACTGGAAAGTAGCCACTTGCACATAAATTACTCTTCCTTTCTTTCCCTTTCTTTCTGTGACTAACCAACCCCTACCCACTTACAAGTCATAGGCTCCAGTAGCCTCACTGGTAATTTTACTCTTGCTTAGGACAAACCCTATAGTCCTCCCACTTACATGTTGAAACACTGCATGGTCATCCTAAGTTGCCCCTTCCTCCTGATGAGGCTTTTTGCCCCAAACAGCAAGTTGCTCCCAGGGCCATTCCTCCAAATGTCCATGGGTAGCACATACCTTCTTCACATTGTCATTGCCTTGCATATTGCAGGACCTTACTAAACACTGACCAAGAGCCTGTGCATATGAAACATATGAATGGAATCCAGTAGATCAATGCAAATAACACTAAAAAGTCTTGTCCTCTTCCACTACCACTTGCCTAATATCATGATAACCAACTTCATTCATTCATTCAACTCTCTCTTCATACATCCATTCAATTCATTCAACCCTCACTTCCAGGACACTCACCCTAGCTTATTAATTGATGGTGGGGTCAAATTGATGTTCTTTCACCAAGAACATTCATTCAGTATTCTCCTTTGAAAGCCTTCCTAATCCTGGGTGGTTAGGAATATAAATATTACATGGATTATAAAATAAATAGTTGATAAGTGTGGGTGATACTGAATAGTGTAATGGATAAGAGTGCAGGTTCTAGAGTCCAATAAGCCTCAGTTTGAATTCAAATTTTACTACTTGAAAAGCTCTGTGGACTTGAGCACATCACTGGTTTATTTAATAGATTAATAATATATAGTGCACTCAATAAACAGCATTTATAACCCTAAAGGTAATACAATTATTAAATTTCTGTAAGTTAATGATGCATTTTTCATAATTCAATGCTTTTGAAATCAGGATATTATTCAAAATCAATATCAAATGAAACTTGCCTGCTGTTTAGCCTCTTCCTTCCCAGTTATTATTAAATTAATGGTGAATTTTCTAATATTTGTTCTAAGATTCAAGGAAATATTTGTATCTAAGAATCAAGGAAATTAAGGTTCATGGAATGACAATGACTAAAACTTTGGTGTTCTTTGACAGTAAACATACCTTTCAGGTCAGACTCCCCAACTATAATATTGTTCATGTCTTGTATATGAAGGCAAAGAGTCAAAATTTCCCTTAGGTCATATTCTCCCATTTGCAGATGCACAGCCAAGTGGGGTCACAGAGGCTAATTTACCAAGAAGTTCATGGAGCTTAAATTTCCAGCTCCCTGCTTTCACAGGCATCTAACAATATCCTAAGAAGGGCCCTGCTAATGTGTTCATATGGTCAAATATTTACATAATTTGCAGATTTCCTTGTTTTATTTTCCTTATAAAGGTCCCCATTGTATAAATGTCAGGCCCCATAAAACTCAGAATCACTCATTGATGTTATCCCGAGGTATTAATGTGGTACAGTTTGTATTTGAGGTTCCGTGCCTTCTGAGTACAGGTGACCCTTAAATGACATGGGTTTGAACTGCGAGAGTTCACTTATACATTAATTTATTTCAATGAAAATTATATTGGGTGCACCTGCCTCTCTTTTCTGCCCTTCCACCTCCTCCACCTCTTCTGCCTCTGCCATTCCTGAGACAGCAAGAGCAATGCTTCCTCTTTCTCCTCCTCCTTAGCCTACTCGATGTGAAGACAAAGAGGATAAAGACCTTTATGATGATGATGATCTGCTTCCACTTAATAAATAGTAAATATATTTTCTCTTCCTTATAATTTCATTTTCTTTCTTTTTATTCCTTTTTTCTTTCTTTTTTTTTCTTTTTTTTTGGAAACAGGGTCTTGTTTTGTTGCCCAGTTTGGAGTACAGTGGCAGGATCCTAGCTCACTGCAGCCTCAACCTCCCTGGGCTCAAGCAATCCTCCCACCTCAGCCTCCCAAGCATCTGGTATCACAGGCATGTGATACCATGCCCAGCTAATTTTTGTTTTTTTTGTGTGTGTGTAGATACAGGGTTTTGACATGTTACCCAGTTTGGTCTCAAACTCCTGGTTCAAATGATCCACCTGCTTTGGACTCCCAAAGTGCTGGGATTACAGGTGTGAGCTGCCATGCCCAGCCCATGATTTTCTTAATAACATTTTCTTTCTTTTAGCTTACTTTATTATGAAAATACAGTAGATAATACAGATAACAGACAAAATATGTTTATCAGTTAGACTTATGTTATATTATCAGTAAGTCTTCTGTTATGTTATCAGTAAGGCTTCTGGTCAACAGCAGGCTATTAGCAGTTAAGTTTTGGTGGAGTCAAAAGCTATAAATGAATTTTCGACTATGCAAGAAGGTCAGCGCCCCTAACCCTTATGTTACTCAAGGACCAATTGTATTTCCTTGGCCTGTGTTTCTCTTCCCCTCCATCAAAACCTGCTCTTGGGAAAGGATCTTCTATTTGCCTTTAAAGCCTTAGTGTGAATTTAAGCCAGTGTGGTCTACCTCTTCCCAGATTGTTTACATTCTTCATCATCATCCTAATGTAGAATGAAAGATTGTTCACTCAAATGAAATGTCTGAAACAGACTGAAATATTATTTGGGGCCACAAAAAGATTTTTCCATCACTCCTAAACATATACACTGAAGATACTTTCCTACTATGTCTATATGTAGGCATAGCTCATAGGGCTGTCTTAACTGATTTCCATCTATTCAACACTACCACAAAGTTAGCAGCAGATAAGGTTCTTCTGCAGTGTAAACAATGGAGACAGCACATATAAATGTGAATGAGATAAGACATTACTTCTTTTGTCCTTCAGGTGCTTTATTCTGCTCATTCACCTGTCCCTCGCTTTGTGCATCCTTCCCTCCAACATGCATTGAGCACCTGCTAAGTGATGGGCACTGGGACATTGAAATAAGCGTCAATATTCCCGAACGAATGAGGGAATTAATGAATGCATCAAGCAAACACTGATTTTTGTGGTGATACTATGGTTCTGTCTCTAGTTTTCATTTTCCAGTTTTCTTCATTAGAGAAGACTAATATTGTCATTGTCCTCATGTTTCCTTTAATTGTGCCTCTAGTTATTCTATGGTCCTCAAGAATAATTGAGTTTTTGTTTGTTTGTTTGTTTTGCTCTTTTCTTCTTATTTACTAAGAGGTTCAAATAAGCAGGTAAACTGGAAAGCTGGTTAAAAGCAAGGGTTTCTTTTAAAATCTATTAATTATTTCAAAGAAATTACATGTCCTTCTCCCTTACTTCCATGGTCCTGCAACTACAATATATTGGAAGAAGTGGCATAATGTCACTGCATTTATTGAGACTACAAAAGAGTTGATCTTTATTAAATATAAATAATCATAAGCAATGATAACAAATGAAGGATTATGCTCATATGAAGAACCATACAAACCATTCCTTTATCCATACACGTCTACCACCAGTGGTCCTCTGATCATGCCCCAAGAAGAACTGTATAAATTAGAGACAGTCTAACTTTTAGGTGTTAGCCTCAATGTCATTTTCTCTGAGAGGACTTCCCTGATTTCCTTTCCTTCACAAACTAAGGTGGGTACTTCCCACTATGGACTCCTATAGCATCCTGTAATAGGAATCATAACATCTTATTACTGTTGCTTGCTTAATTATCAGTTTTCCCCACTGGACCATAAGGTCTGTGAAGACAAGCATCACGTCAGTCTTGCTCACCATTTTATTCTCAGGGACCTGGAAAATTCTAAGAATGTTACAAATAGTCAACAAATGAAGGAAGGAAGGGAAGAAAGAAGGAAATGAAGGCAGTTAGAATGACTACTGTAAAGAAGACAGTAAGAAATGCTGTGAGGTATGCAGAAAAGAGAACTCTTATACCTGTTGGTGGGAATGTAAATCAGGACATCCATTATGGAAAACAGTATGGAAGTTCCTCAAAAAGCTAGAAATATAACTACTTGTATGATCCAGTAATCCCAGTACAGGGTATGTATCCAAAAGAAAATAAGTATGCCGAAGAGATATCTACACTCTCATGTTCACTGCAGTACTATTCATAATAGTCAAGTTATGAAATCAACCTAAGTGTCCATCAGCAGATGAATGGAGCCAGGTGTGGTGGCTTAGGTATGTAATCCCTGCACTTTGGGTGGCTGGGGCAGGAGAGTCACTTGAGACCAGAAGTATGAGGCCACCATGGTCAATACAGCAAGACCCTGTCTCTACAAAAAAATGAAAAAATTAGCCAGGTGTGGTAGCGCGGGCCTGTAGTTTCAACTACTTGGGAGGCTGAAGCAGGAGGAGCGCTTGAGCCCAGGAATTCAAGGCTGCAGTGAGCTATAATTGCACTACTGCACTCCAGCCTGGGGAAAAGAACAAGACCCCATCTCAAGAAAAAAAAGAATGGATAAAGAAAACGTGGCATATATATTTGCGGAATACTATAGAGCCATAAAAAAAGAATGAGATCTTGTCATTTGAGGCAACATGAATGAGCCTGGAGGACACTGGGTTAGGTGAAATAAGTGAGGCATAGAAAGATAAATACCACATATGTTCTTGCTCATATGTGAAAGCTAAGAAATTTGATTGCATAAAAGTAGAGAGTAACACTGTTGTTACTAAAGGCTAGGAAGGGTGGGGAGTGGAGATAGAAGAGGCTGGTTAACAAATCCAAAATTACAGCCAGATAAAAGGAATACATTCTAGTGTATGATAGCACTGTAGGGTGATTATAATTAACATAATTTATTGTACATTTTCTAATGGCTAGAAGATTTCGAATGTTCCCAACACAAATAAATGATAAATGTTTGAAGTGATAAATTTGTGAATTATCCTGATTTTTTTTTTTTTTTTTTTTGAGACAGATCTCGCTCTGTTGCCCAAGCTGGAGTGCAATGGCGTGGTCTCGGCTCACTGCAACCTCTGCCTCCAGGGTTCAAGGGATTCTCCTGCCTCAGCCTCCTGAGTAGCTGGGATTACATATGCCTACCACCATGCCTGGCTGATTTTTGTATTTTTAGTAGAGATGGGGTTTCGCCATGTTGGCCAGACTGGTCTCAAACTCCTGACCTCAGGTGATCTGCCTGCTTAGCCTCCCAAAGTTCTGGGATTACAGGCGTGAGCCACCGTGCCCGGCCAAGTTATCCTGGTTTGATCATTACACATTGTATACATGTATTGCAATATCACTCTGTATCCCATAAGTATGTATAATTATTATATGTCAATTAAAAATAACTTTAGGAAAAAGGAAGGGAGGAAGGAAGAAATTTTTCAAATATTGGGGGAGCTAATTGTTGAGTTTATTTAGTATTCAAAATGCAATAATATGGACAGTACTTTTGGAAACACTTCCTTTATGACTGGGATTTCACCGACTCCTTTCTGTGCTTATTGAATTACTGAAAATAATATCAAAAAGTGTTATTTCCTCTTCTGATTCCTCTAGGAGATGAAGACACAAATCAGAGTCCAAATGACTTCAGCCAAAGTGGTTCTTCTTGGTTCTTAAGTCATTGTTTTGGAGTCAGCCCAGCTATCCAGACTATACCATCTGCACTGTGTCCTAAACTTTCTCACTTTCCCATCTGACTCTTCCTTGTATTTTTAGATTATCAACTCTTTCCTTTGACTCATCTCCCAATGTACACATGATCATCATCATTCTAATGAAAGGGAAAGAGTGTGTGGATCATCCAAAGGGGTGAGTTGTCCACCCATTGCTCAAACGTATCTCTATTTGGCTTTCAGATGCATCATGTAGATTTTCATATAACCAGATAATTCACCCACTGCTCAGAAAACTGAGAATTCTTCTCTAAGTGGCAGTCCAAATTTGCAAACCACAGCTGTTTTTAGCAATTGAGTCATTGTCTTTCAAGTGCCAAAAATATCACCTATCATATTCCCCAGAGTTCAAAAAAAGAGGAAAGAGGAGAAAAAGCAAAGAACAAGTTGAAGATAACGGTAATGTAAAGCTTCTCTAGTCACAGAAATTATTAAAAATAGCTATAATAACTATAACAACAATAATAATAGCAATAAGAGCTAGCATTCAATAACAATGAACAAAACAGGGCTTTCTCACATGACTTTCCTAATCTACCTAAGAGGGAGGGAGAATAGTATCCTTAGCATCTTCATTTTACAAACAAACAGACAAAATCAGACAAATCAAGCCAGTAAGTGACTGGCCCAAAGCCACACATCTATACTTAAACCAGGCCATCAGACTTCAAATCCTGGGCCTAATACCCTATTCAAACAGCCTTACCAGTGATTTATCAAGCCACTCCCACATGGTACCATTTTGGTGAAAAATCTGCCCCTTTTCTACCACTGTGGGCCTAATGGGGTCCTTAGGACTTCAATTCTACAAAGAGAGAAGAAACAAAGTACACTTCCAGCTTTGGGGTGAAGGTTCCAGGTATATAGACAATAAAACCTTACTTGGAAGGCCAGGCACGGTGGCTCACACTTACAATCCCAGCACTTTGGGAGGCCAAGGCGGGTGGATTGCCTGAGCTCAAGAGTTCAAGACAAGCCTGGGCAACATGGTGAAACCCTTGTCTCTACCAAAAACACAAAAATTAGCCAGTCGTGGTGGCATGTGCCTGTGGTCCCGGCTACCAGGGAAGCTGAGGTGGAAGGATTGCTTGGCCTGGGAGGCTGAGGTTCAGTGAGCTGAGATCCCACCACTGCACTCCAACCTGGGTGACAAAGTGAGACCCATCTCAAAAAAAAAAAAAGACCGGGTGTGGTGGCTCATGCCTGTAATCCCAGCACTTTGGGAGGCCGAGGCGGGCAGATCACGAGGTCAGGAGATCGAAACCATCCTGGCTAACATGGTGAAACCCTGTCTCTACTGAAAATACAAAAAAATTAGCCGGTTGTGGTGGCGGGTACCTATAGTCCCAGCTACTCAGGAGGCTAAGGCAGGAGAATGGTGTGAACACAGGAGGTGGAGCTTGCAGTGATCTGAGATTGTGACACTGCACTCTAGCCGGGGCAACAGAGTGAGACTCTGTCTCAAAAAAAAAAAAAATTAAAAAAACGTGAAACCTAACTTGGCCCATCTTTGAAATGATTTGAGGAACTTGCAAGAAAGTCATTTGGCTAGTGCGTCCTAGTTTGTACTTTGGACCCTAATTCCCAAGAACCCTCCTCCCCACCCACCAGGGACTTCAGGAACAGTCAAAGCAACATCTCAACAATCAAAGTTTGGGGATCCTAGTCTAGTCTCCTAGCTCTCATGTCCCCAGGGAAGGCCAGTGCTCAGCACACCTTGGGTTGTGGTGAGAGAGACTCTCCTCTTGGAGGCCCTAACAACTGGGTCCAGACTGCTTTAGCCAATGAGAAGTCTATCCAGTGGTTCAAATCTCAGGGAATCCATGATCCAGCAACACCTCTAGCATATACACACTTAAGGCAATATCTGGCAAGAGCTTTGTAAAAGAGAATGGGGGGAAAAAAACAGGGAAATGACTTAAAGCCTACTAAATGAAACAGGGAGGATGAAAGTGTGGAAGATCATATTTTCCAAAAATGACTGCAAAAACATTTCTGGTCTTATATGCTTTTCCAGAGTATTGCCACTCCCCCATTGAAAGGAGGAGCTTATTTCTTTTCGCCTTGCAGCTTGGTGGGTCTTTGGGACTACTTCAACGAATAGGATATGGCTAATGTGATGCCATGTGACTTCTGAGGTTAGGTTAGGAAAAGTGATACAGCATCCCTTGTCAGAGATGGGAGTGAACAAGTCTTCTGATGGTCCCAGATACTAACCTTTCAGTAATCCCAGCTTTTACGTCTTTTAGCTCAGGCTTCAGACATCATGGAGCAGAGACAAACCATTCCCTCTGTACTCTTTGAGAATTCCTGACCCATACAATCCTTTGGCTTAATAAATGGCTGTTTTATGCTACTAAGTTTTGGGGTAATTCGTTGCACAGCAAGAGATAATCAGAATAGGAACCCTGGCTTGAGGGGACCCTGGGCATGCTCTCTTTGCAACTGCCAAAAGGTAAGTCCAGACCCTGCTGCGAAGCCTAGCCCTCTCCTGCCAGGTGCTTTCTGTATATAGTCATCTCTCAAGGGTTCCACTTTCCTCCCTGTGACAGCACTTCCCCTTCCCCTTCTAAGTCCATTAGGCTTGTTTCTAAAGATCTGAATACCAATTGTGCACAGAGTTTTAGCTCTTTTCCTGAAGTTTATTGGGCCCAGATAAATCAGGAGGTAAGTTATTTCAGTTTTCAAACTGGTTCATATGGTCAAGGCATATGCAGTGGGGGAGGGTGACGGGAAGTGGGGATAAAGGAAAGAACCTACCTTCCAACACCTTTGTCTTAGTTCTGACCTACAGCCACTTGTTGTACTTAAATAATAACATGAGTGCAGTTAGAACCTTCACTCTCAGTGCCTTGATAGAACTGAATCATTTTACTTCCAACAACAACCCTCTGATCAAACTCAAAACTGGAAAAGCCAAAACTATAGGAACTTGACAATCTTGTACACTATTGTAATATAAACACTTAGAACAGTGTCTAGATATAGTAAGCACTCAATAAACATTTATTGAATGAAGCAATAAACAAATGAATTAATGACGGAAAATTCTTCCCTCCTTCTAGAGGGCAAGATGTAATATCAGATTAGCATAATGTGCTTAGAAAACTACAGTATTCAATAGGTTAACATTCTATTACATTAGGTAATATGTTTTCAATCTGCTGAAAGTAAGTGTTAAAACTTACTTTACCTTGAGGGCAGAGACCATGTCTTATACCACTTTGTATCCCCAGCATCTGACACTTTGCCTTAGGTACTCGCTAAATGCTCAGTGAATATTTTTCACTAAATGAATATCAAATAGGGACTGGTAGAAATATTTCAAATCATTTAGTTCTCCTAGGCTTTACCTAGTGAAAGGCAGTGACAGATAAGGGTGCTGGCCAATGCACCTGATCCCTGGAGGGATCAGATTGGGATGTAGTAGTTCAGAAGTTCTGAGGCTTCTCAGCCTATTGAACTCTTGAGAACAAGAGAATTCCAGATGCTGTTTATAATCTGAGTATGACATTGGGATGAATACAAAAAAGGTGAAGCCTTCCACTTCAGCTCTCAAAACTGATGTTCCTTGATTTCTTCAAATAGGATTTCCTTTCAGAGCTATAAATGAGCTATTCGTTTGTCTATTAATTCATAGAGCTATTCGTTGTTTATTAATTCATCTTGTATTTATTGAGAGCCTACTTATTACAATTTTTTTCCAAAGATTTGTTTAATTCGCTCAAGAAATAGCAAACTATTCAAAGGGTCCCCATTCCCTGGAGAAGAACCTTAACCGGGCAACCAAAGATGATAATATATTGTAGAGGCCCATGACAATTGTAGATGTAAGATCCTCACAATTTAGAATTAACTAATCCAGTATTTCAAAATGTGATCCATAATTGGCATTATGGAAAATCACTTGACAGATTATTAAAAATAGAGACCTCTGGGAGCCACTCCAGCCATATTAAATCAGAACCTCAGGAGTGAAATTAGAAACTTTAGTGAGCACCACTGGTGATTTTGATTGTCCTCAAGTCTGAGAATCACTGACCAAAGGTGTGCTGACAGCACCTACATGCAATTGCTTAATATAATATAGCTTTCCTCTCAACTTTACAAAATTAGGATCTTACTTGGCTAATTCTAAGACACCGAGGAACAGTATAAATATGGCTTAGAATTGCCAGTGCCCCAGACTGGAATTTCACTGAATGAATATAATCATTTTCTCCCTTAAGTAACCTAAAATAAACGCTCCAAAAAAGAAAATATCAGGTAAATCTATTCTTCCCTTACGAAATTCACAGTTTAAAAGCAATTAAAATAGAGATGCTTTAGGTCAGGCACAGTGGCTTACACCTGTAATCCCAGCACTTTGGGCGGCTGAGGCGGGTGGATCACTCGAAGTCAGGAATTCGAGACCAGCTTGGCCAGCATGGTGAAACCACGTCTCTACTAAAAATATAAAAATTGGCTGGGCGTGGCAGCTTATGCCTGTAGTCCCAGCTACTTGGGAGGCTGAGGCAGGTAAATTGCTTGAACCCAGGAGGCAGAGGTTGCAGTGAGCTGAGATCATGCCACTGCACTCCAGCCTGGGCAACAGAGCAAGACTCCATTTCAAAAAAAAAAAAAAAATTAATTAAAAACAATAGAGATGCTTTAAACCTTGATATGGCACACACAGACCCTTTTCAATTTGAAAAACAACAAATGACAGGCAACAATTGTGATGGGGGGCTTGTGACCATGCCCATCTGGACTGTACTATTTTCCTATTTTTCTACCCTGGTTCCCACAGTGCTGAAGCCCAGCTGGGACTTTGTGTCTTTTTCCTTGCCTTACCCCCAGACTTGCTCCTTTTCTTCCCAGGATACTTTTACTCACTTTCTGAATTTTCCTAATCTGGTCAGAGAGTGTGTCTAACAGGCGAGTTTTCAGGAAGTCCATCACCTTGACCACCCGGCCATCAATGTAGCAACTGGAATGAAAATAAAATAAGAATCAGATAAAATCTCAAGCAAAGGACTATAAATACATTTTTCTAGCCGGAGGTCTCTGTTGCCCGAGGAAACAAACCAGGGTTCCACCTGGGCTCTCACATTCTAAAAGGTTTTGACCCTGGGTACTTTTCAAACAAATAATAACCTTTTTATCTTCTCTATTTCCACCGCTATTTGTGGGCTAATACTGTTATTTTTTTCAGCTTTTGTCACATGAAACCCCATTGCTTACTTGACGGAATTGATGGAAATTCCATAATACAAATTGGGTAATGAGGAAAAACTTACTTTTTTTTCTCTTGGGGAAGTAATTTAACACCCATCCCATGCCCATCGCTAATCCCACCTTAAAGTAATAAAGGTATGTGAGAGGTTTGAAATAATACTCAACCATTTTAATAAGTTTTTTTCATACTTTTAAATAAGAAAATAAATACAAAAGCAAAAATCTGACTTAGTGTAGTGAGTGAGTCTCCAGCTCATTCCTGTGGGTGAACACTCTGTAGTCAACCTGCTACCAAAATATGCCGTGGTTGCCTACTACCCCCAGAATGAATGAACAAAGGAATGAATGATGTACAAAGGTGGAAGAGCCCTCTCCTAAAATAGTAACAACTTGATACTCATTGGTTTTTGTTTTGGTTTGGTTTTTCTTAGCTTAAATGAAACATTAAGTTATGTTGACACTATGTTGTAAATATTTGACCAAAACAGGCCCATCCAGCTTTGTGGAGATATCCTTTGTGAGACTCTTTTCTGAAGACTAAGCTAAGGCTGACCCAGGGTTAGGTGACCTTCGTTACCTCAGACCTTCCCTTACCCCCATCTTGGCAAAGTTCTGAATTCCATCAATTTCTAAATGCTTGTGATTCCTGGGTGCCTTTTCCAATCCACTAAGTTATCCTTGGTTGCTGGCTAATGATAAATTATTTCATTTTTAAGAAGCAGCCACCCATCACTACATATTATAGAACTATGTGAAAATTATTTTCAATGTCAACTCGCTATACCAACATGTGATGTATTGGAATGGTTAATTTTTAAATGTTTGTTTTATTGTAAGGCAGGTGCTTTCGTTGAGGTAAGGGTGGTGATCTACCCACTCAGCCTTCCTTTTGGCCTCACTTACCACTTCATGACATTTCCACAGAATCCAGTGCTTAAACCATTGGAATGTTGGAGCAAATTTGGGTTTTAGCCAGAAATATCTGAGTTCAAATTCCAGATCTGGTATTTACTAACTATACGATCTTGGGCAAGTTACGTAGTCTCTACGGGCCTCAGTTTTTTTATTCTTAAATGGGGGATAATATATCTTCTCCTCAGGCTTAACTGAGAATTAATGAGACAACAAACGTAAAGTTCCTGGCATACAGTAGGGACTGAACAACTTTTAGTTCTTTCTAATTGTCAGCTCACAAAGATGGGATTATAAACAATAGGAGACTGATTAAGTTATGTGTAAATATAGAATACTATGATAGTGGAATTTCTGAGTCAGGGGATACATGTAATTGAAAATTTTTGATGGTTACTTATATCAGGAAATAAAATAATAACATGTCCTTTGCCTCATCCCTTGTATAGATGCCAGACTCAGATCCAATAAACATTTATTATGTGCAACACATAGTGCTGGACATATCCATGTCCATTATCCTATCTCATAACCTGCTCATAGTAGTACTTCTTAATTGGCACCTCTGATTTTTGCGAAAAGATCAGATACATGGCATACTACATGGAAGCCAGGCATATTGAGACAGAGTAGTGTTAAAATTAAAAATAATTTAAGCAATGCTAATCTAACACACATTTGAGGAACATGAATACTTGATACTATATTATATGGTGACCAGGAATATAACAAGTAATGCATTTTAATTATTATTTTATTATTTAATCAAATATATTATAGTTTCCTCTTTTCTCAGTTAGTTTCCCAGTAACTACATTAAACATCAATATTTATAATTTTTGTTAGCAACACACATAGTTTAATACTTATTGAGATAAAAATTCCAGAGGTAATTTTTCAGTATGTAGGATTTCCTGTGAAGAACCTCTCTAGCCTACCCCAATCCGTGGCCCATGGTTGAGGGTTCCTTCACTCCTTTCCTCCTTCGTTTTCTCAAGTACCCAGAACCCGGAGTTACAAAACCTTGGTTCAGTCCCTTCTTTAAAGTGGGTTTCAAAAAATCCAAATCTATAGTATTTCACAGGGTTGGTGTACTGATCACATAAGGAAAAATGCTGGGCATGGGACCTGGCATATAAAACCTATTAAATAACCAGATCTACCCTGTTCAGATTACTTAACAGCCCAAGGCAGCAGAAACTTACACTGAAAGGCCATGGATGGGATGCGCAGGGGGAGCATCCCTCTGGAGGAGAGCATGCAACCCGCTGTAGAACTTGGAGTGAGGAAAGTGTAGAGCAGCAAGAACAGACTCTGGATTCCCAGCAGGCATGAGGCAGAGGCATGGATGGAGATGGCTGTGATATGTTGTAAAAATTTGGAGTTTGAAAAGACCTTAGTGGTCAGCTGGCCTAAAGCATGTAAGCTTGATACAATATCCCTTAGAAGTGATTTTCTGGTTCTGCTTGAACATATCCAGGGACAGGAATTCACTGTCATACACTACTAGGACTGTTTCACTGCATCACAGCTCTAATTGATGAAAAGCTCTTCTGACATGGCGCTGAAATCAGATCCCTGTTACCTCCTCTCAATGGCTAACATTCTATCTTCTTGAACCCAGAAATAGTCCAATTGCTCCTTCATGTGATACATGGGAGATGAAATCCACTAACCTTGGCTTAAGCTTTTTAGCCTATTCTTGTCCCCAGTTTTAACCTTACAAGCTGTATCCAATCATTCTCAAGTGGTCTTGGGCTATTCCTATAGGCTGTGAATTGGATTGGAGCAGGAGGAGATACAGGCATGGAAACCAATAAACAAAGCTATCTTATCTCAATAGTGCTGGCAAGAAATGATCTGGGTCTAAATAAGGGAGAGAACAAGAAAAGTGACAGCGAGCAGCCATGAAGGAAGAACAAATAAAGCTTCTGTAGAGGGTAAAAGAGAGGAAGGGAGTCACTGATGACCATGAACATATAAGAGAGATTGCCTTGGAGAACACTGTTGCCAAAGAAATGTAGGTTAGTCATATGGGAATACAATTTGTTAAGAGAGATGAAAGATACTGTCTGACATATCAAAAGTGTACAGAATATCAAGAAAGAACTACATACCAGGTAGCTGGAGATACGAGAAAGAGGTACAGAGAAGTTGAGACAAGAAATGTTGACGTGGGGGTCTTTTTCAGGTTATAAGTAATGGACAAAGCCATGCCTGCAGATGAGCTCTTCAAGAGAATAAGGGAAATTAAAAGAGATGTCAGAGACCCTTTAAAATGCTTCTAAAATATGGCCCTGGGCATTGCCTCTACCTTTGACCCAGCTAAGGACCCTTCCTCCTCTAGCCTGATGATCACAGCATCTTTTTAATAACTTCAGTCTGAGTCCAATTCACATTTGAATGTCAAAGGAATCCTCACATTATACTGAGAAGTTTCAGCAATGTTCATCTGCAACCTTAAACCCACATTTATATTGTACTATGGAAATATGAACTTTGGTCACCCAGAATTCAGCATCGCTTTTAAGAGAGGGGATCATTTAACCATAGGGTATGGCCGGGCGCGGTGGCTCAAGCCTGTAATCCCAGCACTTTGGGAGGCCAAGGCGGGCAGATCATGAGGTCAGGAGCTCGAGATCATCCTGGCTAACATGGTGAAACCCCGTCTCTACTAAAAATACAAAACATTAGCCAGGCATGGTGGCTGGCGCCTGTAGTCGCAGCTACTCGGGAGGCTGAGGCAGGAGAATGGCATGAACCTGGGAGGCGAAGCTTGCAGTGAGCTGAGATCGCGCCACTGCACTCCAGCCTGGGCGACAAAGCAAGACTCTGTCTCAAAACAAAACAAAAACAAACAAACAAACAAAACCCATAGGGTATGAATTTATCAATACCTAAACCTTTTTCTTGGATATTCTTGGACAACTAACTTACTGCACTTACCCATTGTAATGTGAAGCTTCTAAGAAAACATTCAGCATCAGCAATCTGTGGCTATTTGAAAGCTTCTTCCCAGTTATAGAGCTTTGGTTCTCTGATGGTAGTTGCATGTGGTGATAGGTCCAATCTAAATATATCATTTGTATCTGGGCATGAAGGAGGTGGAGTAGTCTGTGGTGACCATTTTGTAAGAATAAATTGCTAAAAATGGTGATAACGGTGATTTCTTTTTTTCTTTTCTTCTCTCTCTCTTTTTTTTTTAAACCTAGCAGAATGGTCTAGAATCACCTAGACTGACACTTTTAGTTAAATCATAGTCATCCTTCAAGCTCTCTTGACATTCAGCATCACTTAAGATCATACCACAAGTGGCCGAGCTGTTCCACTAAAAACCAAAGCCAAAAAAGGCTGTGCAGAAATAACCTTTCTGAGAACTATCACAAAGGCAATGAAGTTGAAACTTGCATATTAACACATGGTCAAAAGGTCTGTCTCGCCCAATGCCAGCAATTTATTCCTGCCTCTAGATTGGCAGCTCACATCAAGCATGTATCCAGGGAAGTGGCAAAGATAGCAGACTATACAAAGTAAAAGGAACCACTTATCAGTGCATTCACCAACTCTCCTGTCCCCCTTAATTTTACATTTAGTTCCAGCACAATACTCTTCATCTTATTTTATTTAGTGTTGTCCTTTATTTTTATTATAAAAGAACTAAATGCTCATTGTAGATGAATTAGAGAATGAACATGAACAAAACAGAAATAGGAAAATGGAAAAGCACCTACAGTATAAGCACAACACCTAGAGAGGCTCATTGCAACATTTTGCTGCATACTCTTCCAATTTTTCATAGTGAATAAACATAAAATTTCCCATAATTAGTTTTTCAATAAACCTGTATTCCAGATCCTATTCAACTAGCATTTAAACTTAAAATTGCTCCAAATGAGACATCCAAGCCCATCCCACGGGGATACTGTCAGAATGATTAGAGACTCCCAGTCAAAGCATCTTACTCTTATTTTAATTTCATTCTGGCCATTTAGAGGTCCTCTGCCAGGGGCAGAGCTCACCTCCTTTCTGTCTCTGTCAGCCAAGTTTTAACCCCATTCCCATCCCACTGACCCCCTTCCTCAGGCCACTAGATTCAGTCTTCAGGATTGTACTATAATTAGCCACTTATGCCCATTAGGCTCTTAAAATATTTAATGAGGAGAGTTTGTTGGCTCCAGGGGCAGCTGGTTTTGTTTACCTGGCCCTTTACTTTAAAAGGAAAAACCTTTGCCCTTTATTATCTGACCCCTTCTTTTATTTCAGGTAATTGCATTAGTGCGGGCTTCCCAATGCTCAGGAATTTCCGGACTTATTTTGCTCCCCGCTAGTTTCAAGAAGGAGGGGCAGTCTGCTCAGAATTCTAACACCCAGCCTGCTGACTGGGCAGGTAATTCCAGAAAATCGGGGCCTTCCCTACTGAAGGGGGAGAAGCTTGGATAATCATTAGAAAAACCCTGTTGACCTATAAAACCTATTCTGCCACCTCGAAGCAAATACTGGAGAAAGGCTGCTTTGAGTATTTAGGCTTTATAAATTGCACTTGCCCCTCCTCCAGAGGCCCTCAGCCTGGGCTCCTGCTGAGCACTTGGCATCAAGCTTTTCTTCTGAGGCTACATTAGTTTTCATCTTCTTTGCAGTGGGTCAGCCTTCCTATCTGTGTTTCAGAACTGCTTTGGGCAGGAAAGCTGAGATGAAATGAACACTGTTACAAAAAAAGTCAACCTCCCTATCCTGTGTTTCAGAACTGCTTTGGGCAGGAAAGCTTAGATGAAATGAACGCTGTTACAAGGAAAGGTTCTACAGAATACAGATGTTTCTTTGGCTTTCTTAAACCAGTTCAAATAATTCCATACGGGAATCATCTAACCTACTAAAGGGACATAGTTCAGTAAGAAAGAGTTTGTACTCTGGAAAAATGGTATAGAAAAATAGTACAGGTAAAGGTCAGAGTTGTGAGCAATACTAAAGGCAAATCATGTCTTTAATGAAAAAATGAGTGCCTGTAAGATTTGATGAGCCAACCGAAGCTCAAGTGCTATGCCAATGGCTCCATTTTCTTCACCTTCTTGCTCTCCTAACTCTTTGCACACTTTGGGTCCTGCGCCTCAAGCCCAGACCCTTTTCCCCATATATCCAGAGTTGTATGTGGAGAGGCACTGAGTGTGGGCAGAGACTCAAATCATCTTGATCCCAGCCGTGTTAAGGAGAGGTGTACAGGAAGCTGGGAAAGGAAAGGGGTACGGAAATCATACGCAGCTCCAGCCATTGGAGTGGGCTCTGGGGAGGGACCTCTGAAAATGTTCAGAATAGTAGCAGGTGATGGCACCAGAATTGTGGGCAGAAGTGGATCCATGTGCTTTTGGTCTGAAACTTACAGAAGTTGTGGCGCCCTCTTTAAGAAGAGGAAATCAAAAGTACAAAACAAGGCTGGGCACAGTGGCTCATGCCTGTGGTCTCAGCAATTTGGGAGACGAAAGTGGAAGGATTTCCTGAGGCCAAGAATTTGAGACCAGCCTGGGCAACATAGCGAGACCCTCATCTCTACAAAAAATAAAAAAATTAGCTGGGCGTAGTGGCACAGGAGGATCACTTGAGCCACAGAATTCGAGGTTACAGTGAGCTATTATGGCACCAGTACTCCAGCCTGAGTGACAGAACGAGACTCTCTTAAAAAAGGAAAAAAAATTAAAAAGCATTTTTTAAACTACAAAACACATAATAGGTACAAAAGTAAATATTTATATCGAATGACAAATCACAGCAAACTCCCAGAAACTTAGAGAATCGAGTTCCTTTCTTCTGAGAGCTCTTCAGGCAATTTCCCAGAAATGTTTACATAATGCTTCCTCATACCAATCTGCCCCCATCCCCTTACTACCTAGAACATCCTACAACTCTCAGCACTCATAGGAATCCATGCAAGAGAGGGGTCTGAAGCTTAATTCATTAGCTTCATGGTAAATTTAAGTTGTGAGGCATCAATAACAGGAATGATAGGGTCTAAGTTGCCAGAACCCAACCATCTATGTGCAGTATTTAAAAAAATTCAGTGTTTGCAGCACTATTCACAATAGCAAAGACTTGGAATCAACCCAAATGTCCATCAGTGACAGACTGGATTAAGAAAATATGGCACATATACACCATGGAATACTATGCAGCCATCAAAAAGGATGAGTTCATGTCCTTTGTAGGGACATGGATGCAGCTGGAAACCATCATTCTTAGCAAACTATCGCAAGAACAGAAAACCAAACCCCACATGTTCTCACTCATAGGTGGGAATTGAACAATGAGATCACTTGGACACAGGAAGGGGAACATCACACACTGGGGCCTATTGTAGGGAGGGGGAGGGGGTGGGGGAGGGATAGCATTAGGAGATATACCTAATGTAAATGATGAGTTAATGGGTGCAGCACACCAACATAGCACATGTATACATATGTAACAAACCTGCACGTTGTGCACATGTACCCTAGAACTTAAAGTATAATAAAAAAAACAATTCAGTGTTTGTAAATTGGGGGTTGCTTATACTGTTACCATATCCTTTCCCTGGCCTCTTTTCATGTAATTGTCATTGTTTGTGGCAGGATAGCACAACTCAACTATAATTAAGTTAGTATATTACTAACTAGGAGAAAATAGAAAGGAGAAAGAAGAAGGGAGGAGTCTTACATATATTAAGTTCCTTCTTATTTGCTATTTTACATATAGTGTCATTTAATCTTCATGAACACTCTCTATTTTGCAGATTAGAAACTACAGCTCACATGGTATTAGTAAGTAGGAAACCAGAGATCATATAGGCACTAAGTAACAGATACCAAAAACTTTTCCTTCTGTACTTTGATCTGCCAAGTATCCCAACAATACAGCATCATGCTTACTTCACTGGTCCTGTAGTCAAGTAAAATTGTTTTTCAACTGCCTTTAGTCTTGCCTACTTCAACCAAATTTAAACAATATTGAACTAAATGCAAATTTCTCAAGAAAACAAAACAATTACAACAAAACCAACCCCAAACAATAACAAAAGCAAAAACCGGGCAGATAAGTAAAAGCATGGAGGTGGTAAAACTACTCTTTTCTTTGCGAAAAAGTTTTTCAAAGTGTTTTAGTAATTGTTATATAAAGAAAAGGGGGCTCCATGGTCAAACAAGTTTAGGAAATGCTGGGTTAAAACCAAATTAAGTAGTACTTCCTGTTTCAGCCATGATAGAATTGAACAGCAACCAATTCAGGCTGCGATTCTTGAGAGACGGTAGGGCACATGAGGTGAACTTCAGATCCCATTCACCTGAGCTTGCTCCTTGGGACAGGGTAAAGATAGTTTACTGATTACCAAAAATTTGAGCTTCCCTTCCACAGTGCTGAGCTATTGCCAAGAAGCAGCTGCCCAGCCAGAACCTACATTTTTGCCCCTCTTACATGGTAGAGGCAGGGGAATGCCAAAGCAATGTGAGCAGAAATAATGTGTCACTTCAGGCTAAAGTAGATGTAGGTGTTTTTCACTTTTGAGCAGAAATTAAGAAGCCATGTCTTCTTTGTAGTGTCTGTCCCCATTGCCAGCTGAATGGAAGAGTCTCTGAGGAAAAGCCACAAAATGGTAACTACCTGGGTCCTGGAATGGCCACGTGAGGCCATCCCCGAGGCACATCAGCATTGGACTGTCACGTTAGTGAGAAACAAACTTCTACTGCCAGTCCACTGAGATGTGGGGATTTCATTGTTAAAACAATTTGTGTTATATTAACTAATATATGGGTATTCATTACAACAAAACACCTTTATACCAATCAATCTGTTTGGCCAACAGTTCATAATAAAAGAGTTTTTCCTTTGAGAAGAAATTGTCCTTGTATGAAAATTAAAAAGATTATCCTGGAGAACTTACTTACAATTCTAGTTTGAATGGACTGAGTGTCTATCAGTGATTGGCTGAATAATAACTTTCATTCTAATCCCATGCAAGAACAGTGATGAGGGGAGATATTATTCTTATTTTTCTATATTTAGACATACTGAGCCTGGTGTTAAAAACACAGTGACCAAGGTGATTACTAATGACCAAAAAGGACATGGAATCTAGAATGTTGGAAGGGAGGCCAGTTAATAAAGATCACATATCAGTAGGTGGCAGCCTTTTGACTACATAGAATATTCTCCATTAGGCTTCTAGATACCTTAGTTTTCACTCAGGGACAGCCAATAGTTTGAGGTAGATTTATTGAGACATTCTCATTATTTTGTATCTCACTGAGAACATGAAATCACATGTCCTAACTTGCATGCATCACAAAAGCTAGAGGTTCAACTCTAGCCTGCATGATGTTTCTTATGTCCAGACAACCCAACATACACATCAAACTGCTTTTCTACCTACACTCACCAACACCCTATATATTTTAGTTCCTGTACCTAACTTTTACAACCGGCAAACTCAATGTCATAGAGCTATACCTTCTTAAAGGATGCTCACTGTGAAGAATATTGCACTGAAAGGATATCTTACCTCACCATGATTCTTTTCATGACAATTTCCACTTCTTTGTTTAAAAAGAAAAGCTAGTTCTCACCATATAAAGCCTTTAAAGGGATTATTTACTATGAAGATACATGCATGTGCATACAAACCTGTGTGTAGATATGTGTTAAAAGAAACAGAAAGAGATTGAGAGGGAGAGACAGTCAGTTCTGTATGATGCAAATCACATCAGGACCAGGAAATAAAATTTAAGTTCCTTGAACTAGTGCTCAGAATATATAATATTTGAAACTGATAGATGATTCAGTTAAATTTATTCAGCTAATAGGAATTCTAATGTCATAATTATAAGGTAAAATTTCACATGTCCCTCCATAACAGAATGCTTCTTTACCATCCTTTCTTTCAAAAGATTTCAAGGAATTTTAAGAAATGGTGCTCTAAAACATCCTATTTTTTTCCATCCAATCTCCTACAAATTCACTTTGGTTATCTAACCAAAAAGAGTCTGAGAATTAGAGAAATATCAGCATATTATCTTCTTCTCTGTGACTGAGGAAAGTTTGCTTTGAACACAAAGAGAAAGCAAGCTGACTGCTATCATTTTGAAGTTATGTTAAGCAGGAGGGTAGATCACCTTTAAAAAACTAGTTCCTTTTTTTTTTTTTTTTTGAGGCGGAGTCTCGCTCTGTCGCCCAGGCTGGAGTGCAGTGGCCGGATCTCAGCTCACTGCAAGCTCCGCCTCCCGGGTTTCCGCCATTCTCCTGCCTCAGCCTCCCGAGTAGCTGGGACTACAGGCGCCCGCCACCTCGCCCGGCTAGTTTTTGTATTTTTAGTAGAGACGGGGTTTCACTGTATTAGCCAGGAGGGTCTCGATCTCCTGACCTCGTGATCCGCCCGTCTCGGCCTCCCAAAGTGCTGGGATTACAGGCTTGAGCCACCGCGCCCGGCTTTTTTTTTTTTTGAGACAGAGTCTCGCTCTGCCGCCCAGGCTGGGGTGCTGCGGTCGGATCTCAGCTCACTGCAAGCTCCGCAAGCTCCGCCTCCAGGGTTTTACGCCATTCTCCTGCCTCAGCCTCCCGAGTAGCTGGGACTACAGGCGCCCGCCACCTCGCCCGGCTAATTTTTTGTATTTATTTTTTAGTAGAGACGGGGGTTCACCGTGTTAGCCAGGATGGTCTCGATCTCCTGACCTCGTGATCCGCCCGTCTCGGCCTCCCAAAGTGCTGGGATTACAGGCTTGAGCCACAGTGCCCGGCCTTTTTTTTTTTTTTTTCTTGAGATGGAGTCTCGCTCTGTCACCCAGGCTGGAGTGCACTGGTGTGATTTTGGCTCACTGCAACCTCCGCCTACCAGGTTCAAGCAATTCTCTGCCTCAGCCTCCCAAGTAGCTGGGATTACAGGCACCCGCAACCACTCCTGGCTAAGTTTTGTATTTTTAGTAGAGACAGGTTTCACCATGTTGGTCAGGCTGTTCTCAAACTCCTGACCTCAGGTGATCCACTTGTCTCGGCTTCCCAAAGTGCTGGGATTATAGATGTGAGCCACCACGTCCGGCCAGAAATAGTTCCATTTTAAAAAGTTAATTAGGCCGGGCGCGGTGGCTCAAGCCTGTAATCCCAGCACTTTGGGAGGCCGAGACGGGCGGATCACGAGGTCAGGAGATCGAGACCATCCTGGCTAATACGCTGAAACCCCGTCTCTACTAAAAATACAAAAACTAGCCGGGCGAGGTGGCTGGCGCCTGTAGTCCCAGCTACTCGGGAGGCTGAGGCAGGAGAATGGCGTAAACCCAGGAGGCAGAGCTTGCAGTGAGCTGAGATCTGGCCACTGCACTCCAGTCCGGGCGACAGAGCGAGACTCCGTCTCAAAAAAAAAAAAAAAAAAAAAGTTAATTAAAGACAGAAATAAAAAGAATTGCTCCATGAAAGAAACAATGATAGTTAACTTTCTAAATTAAGATCAAAGAGGGTAAAATTTCATTTAATATATTATCATCACATATTTTAGACAATTAAAGTAGAAGCAAGTATATACATAGAATGAAAGGAAAATAGGGAATAGGAAGGTAAGAGTCAGATGAGGAAGGAAACACCAACATAGTGCATTGGGGATCTTTTGGTTCCCCCAAGCCAACTCATCTTCTGTCTCTGTTCTTTACATCTGTGTATCCTACTAAGCCTCATCATTCAGCAACCAGTCCCACATACACCCTTTCAGCCATCTGCTTTTTCATCACCAAGTCCATAAAGTGACCTCCCATGATTCACTAGCTTTATACCACCACCTGTCCAATCCTACCTCGGTTAGTGAAACACAACAGAGCAGTTTTTACCCCCTGCCCATTCCCAGTCTCCCACTATCTAGCACCTACTCCAAATCCCCTGAGTTCTGTCACTTGAGTGGCAAACCAAGCCTCAATCTCCACTTTCATTCTCCAGGCAGTGCAACCCTTCTTGGCAAAACTACAAGGTCTACATGACTGATCTTTGGAGACCTTCGTCTGTTCAGCCTTCTCCACACAAAGCCTAGGCTTAATTAAATGGTATCTTGGCTAAAATGTGACCTGGACTCTCTCTCTCTCTTACCCAGTGGTTCTTAATCCTGACTGAATTTGCATTAACTAAGATAATAATTATTCAAACAAAATTTTTACTTACTGGATAGCAATCTGGACAAGGAGCTAGGAGACTCAGGTTTTCCAATCATTGGTCTTGTCACCTTAAGCAAGTCACTTAGATTCTTTTGTCTTCTTTCATCTACCTAGGTTTTTAAGCGTAGATCAAGGATGGCTAATAACTAATTGTATTCTATCAGTTTTTGCCTCACATATTTTGACACACTGTTGTTAGGTGCATACATGTTTAGGATAATTCTTGGAGAATTAATCTATACATCATTATGTAATGGTGCTCTTTATCCCTGATAACTGTCCTTGTTCTGAGGTCTGCTTTGTCTGAAACAGAGCTGCTTCAGCCATCCTTGATTTGTGTGTGCATGGTGTACTTCTCTATCTCTTTACTTTTAACCTATCTGAGTCTTTATGTTTAAATTGGGTTTATTGTAGACAACATACGGTTAAGTTTGTTTTTATATCCTTCCTGACAATCTTTGTCTTTTAATTGGTATATTTAGACTATTCACATTTAGAATGATGATTAATATAGTTGGGATTAATATCTATTATGCTGTAAGTGTTTTCTATTCCTTGTATCTGTTCTTTTTTTAATCTCTTCTGTTTCTGTTTTCTCTGGTTTTAATTGAGCATTTTATATAATTACATTTTATCTCCTCTCTTAGCATACTATTATACTTCTTTCTAAAAAGTTTTATGTGGTTGCCCTAGAGTTTCCAATATACATTTTTAATGAATCTAAGTGTGTCTTCAAATAACCCTGTACTGCTTCATATGCAGTACAGGTAATAATAGAGTATCCTAAATTTATCCCACCCTTCATTTCTATCATTCATTTCCCTTATATATATGTTATAATAACCCAGTACATTGTGGCTATTATTACATTAAACATTTATCTTTTAGACAAACTAAAATAAGGAAAATAAAATTTTTATTTTACCTTCATTTATTCCTTCCCTGACACTCTTCCTTTCTTTATGTGGACTTGCAATTCTTACCTATATCACATTCCTTCTACCTGAAAAGCTTCTATCAATCTCTGATACAGGGAAAGTCTGCTGGTGATAAATTCCCTCAGTTTTTGTTTGTTTGAGAAAGTCTTTATTTCTCCTTCACTTTTCATGGATAATTTTGCTGGATACAGAACTCTAGGTTGGTGAGATTTTTTCTTTCAACATTTTAATGATTTCACTCCACTATTTTCATGCTTGCATTGTTTCTTATGATACTTCAGATCCTTGTTCATAATTGCTTCATATGAATGCACTTCATTGCCTTGTTCCTCTTTAGGTAAGGTATTGTTTTCCTATTGTTTTTCAAGATTTTCTCTTTTTTCTTTGGTTCTCAGCAGTTTGAATATAATATGTCTGGCTGTAGTTTTCCTGGAATTTATCCTGCTTGGTGTTCCCTGAGCTTCCTGGATCTGCGGTCTTATACCTGTCATTAATTCCAGAAAGTTCTTTGCCATTATTGCTTCAACACTTGAATTACTTAAGGCCATTATTATTTCATTATTCTTCTGCTCTGTTTTCTCCTTCTTCTCCTTCTGCTATTCTAATTATGTGTATGTTACACATTTTGAAATTGTTCCACATTTCTTGGCTATTCTGTTGTTTTCATTCTTTTACCTTTCTGAATTTCAGTTTGAGCACTTTCTATTGACTTACCCTCAAGCTCACCAATTCTTTCATCAGCTATATCCAGTCTACTGATGAGCCTACTAAAGGTGTTCTTCATTTTTGTGACAATGCTTTTTATTTCTATCATTTCCTTTTGATTCCTTTGTAGAGTTTCTATCTCTCTACTTGTATTAACCATCTATTTTTGCATGTTGTCTACTTCCATTAGAGCACTTAATGTATTAATCATAAATTCTCCATCTAATAATTCTAATAACTATGTCATATATAAGACTGGTTCTGATACTTTGTTCAGACTGTGTTTTTTCATGCTTTTGGCTTACTTTGTAATTTTTTGTTGTTGAAGACTGACATGCTGAATTAGGTAATAGGAATTGAGGAAAAAGACTTTTGACGTGAAGTTTTGGGCGAGGAGTTAGATTGTGTTTGCTATATCTGTAGATGCCAGAGGCTTCAAATTCCTCTAGTATCCTTGTTTATGCCTCTTTTCTTGACTTTAGGTTTTCCTAATTACTCCTCTTCAGAGAGAATTTGTGTCTGGTGAACTCTATCAGCTGTATTCACAGTTACTATGCTGCTGGTGTGGCAGTAAGTTGTGGGAGAAGGGAAGTGTTCTGTAACTTTATGGTTAAATCTCAGTCTTTTAGTGGACCTGTGTCTCTGGGCTATGATCTTCACCTTTTTTTTCCCCAGTAGTATAGCTTTCCCTCTCTATGTAAGACAGAAAGGCTAGAGGGGGTTAGAGTGGGGGGAATGCCCTTTCCCATCTGGGATAAGGCTTGGAGAGTTGGCTTTTTAAATGGAAAATGCTATGGTCATATTTCACAATGATTTACTCTCTCTCCCTGACAGAGTTACTAGGAAATCTTTTTTGGATCCCACAAAAGCGTGGAGCCAAAGACTGCAGCTCCCAGGTTTCTACACTCAAATTAGTTCACACGAAGTCTCCAGCAATTCATCGGAATTACCACTTAAGTGTCGACACCAGCTTATGGCTTCATCCGTTTCTGCTCTTATTAAGCAAATTTTGGTGGTAACTGTGGATTCACCTGTCTCTCCAGATTTCAGGGTGGTGTTTGCTTTGCAACATCAATTCTCTGATGCATTCAAGAAAAGTCATTGATTGTCAGTTTGTTCAGCTTTTGCTTGTATGAAATTTCAGCTTTTTCAGCTTTTTCTTGTACAAATAGGAAGTAACAACTTCCTATTTTCATGTTTGAGCTGAAACCAGAAGTCCACTAATGGAATTCTCATCATGCATGTCAATACTGATCTTTTGCAGTTGTGCTGGGAAATACCCTTAATCTCCACTTTGTATTGTCAATTAGTAAGGAATAAAGGTGCATGTGACACACATGTGTCATTTTGACCAAGATGATTTCTAAGACCCACTCAAGCTCTCCTCTTTGACACAGAGTGAAATGATACCATATGGTGTCCCCTCAACACATATGAAGATCCTATATTTCAGTCAGTGAAATTGCATTGTATAGAATGTTGTCCAACAGATGTGAATAGGATAAAATCCAACATGTGAGAAAGGCAAAACAAAATGACTTTCCTAAAGGTTTCACATTAGTTTCCTATTTGAGTTTGATTTTTCTTTTTTTTTTTTTTTTAATTGAGATAGAGTCTCGCTCTGTCACCTAGGCTGGAGTGCAATGGCGCAATCTCAGCTCACTGCAACCGCTACCTCCCAGATTTAAGCGATTCTCCTTCCTCAGCCTCCCAGGTAGCTGGGACTACAGGTGTGTCCCATCACGCCTGGCTAATGCTTTGTAATTTTAGTACAGATGGGGTTTCACTGCGTTAGCCAGGATGGTCTTAATCTCCTGAACTCGTGATCTGCTCATCTCAGCCTCCCAAAGTTGCTGGGATTACAGGTGTGAGCCACCATGCCCAGCCTTGAGTTTGATTTTCTACACCTTCATTTATACATGAGATTGATGAATCATTGTTGTTTTGCACTGTTCCTATGCATGCCTCTTCCTTAATGTGGGTTTTGCTTCTAGGCCTTTGAGAGAATAAGATAGACAAAGAGTATTATATTATACCAGATATCAGCATCCATATCATCACATAATAGACTTTTTTATGAGGACCCACCATAAGAATTTGCATCAAGGCTTAGTATCAGGAAAATGATGCTTCTCATGAAAACTTACTTTAATTTCTTACTTACAGACACTAGATTTTGTTTTCCCCTTTGCTTTGGCCACTATGAAACATAGAGTCAAACTTATACCCCATCTCTCATAAGAGAATAGAATCAGCTGATGGGCATTTTTTTTTTTTTTGAGATGGAGTTTCACTCTTGTTGCCCAGTCTGGAGTGTGGTGGCCCAATCTCGGCTCACTGCAACCTCCATCTCCCGGGTTCAAGTGATTCTCCCGTCTTGGCCTCCTGAGCAGCTGGGATTATAGGCACCTGCCACCACATTTGGCTAATTTTTGGTATTTTTGGTAGAGATATGGTTTCACCATATTGGTCAGGCTAGTCTCAAACTCCTGACCTCAAATGATCCACCTACCTCAGCCTCCTAAAGTGCTGGGATTACAGGCATGAGCCACCACGCCTGACCTGATGGGCATTTTTTACAGTACTAATCTTTCTCATCATTTTATTGCTACTCTAACCCTATTTTCCATTTACTCTTCCTTCCTGTTTAAAAAAAAAAAAATTTGCATTGGATAGCAAAGTGACCAGAAGAAAGGTTGAGAGAAGCTGTGCAAAAAAAAAAAAAAAAAAAAAAGCATTCAATAATTCACTAACTATATACTTAGCCCTTATTTATACAAAGCAAAGCAAAGACCTTCAATTTTGTATCCTGCTTACGTTCCTTCCCTCTTTCCTCCAAAATCCATTTTTTTTGTGTGTCTTTTTTTTCCTTGTTCTGTTACAACTCTGTTACCCAGGGTGGAGTGCAGTGGTGTGATCTTGACTCACTGCAAACTCCACCTCCTGGTTCATGCGATTCTTGTGCTTCAATGCCCCTTGCCCCAGTAGCTGGGATTATAGGATCACGCCACCATGCCCAGCTAATTTTTGTATTTTTAGTAGATATGGGGTTTTACCATGTTGGCCGACTGGTCTTGAACTCTTGACTGTAAATAATCTGCTCGCCTTGGCCTCCCAGAGTGCTGGGATTACAGGCGTGAGCCACCGTGCCCAGCCCCAAATCCACTTTTTTATTATAAGATAGTTGGAAAAGATTCAGTAAGCTCTGTGCTCTTATTAAGTTTAAAAATACTCTTTGTCAGATAAAATATTGTATTTGGTATAATACAGTTTAAGGTTGAATCACAAAGACATTAACCTTTAGTCTGCTGTAAATAGATTTCCCTTTCTGATAATTCTTAGACATGTTTATGTTTTCTTGGGGCTGGAATTGACCATCTTAAGTGGCACCAATACTTGGCAAGGTTGAAAAATTAATATAATCAGGACTACCTGGTATATTTAGCACATATTTTCCCAAAGATCACAGAGTACTTCGCAGATAACAAACTTAAGGGATTTTTTTGGAATGAGAACAGACAAAGTTTTGGTTTTTCTCTTCTTTCATAATGAAGAAGTCCAGGACTTCACTGCAGGGCACATTCCATCTCACAGTGTATATGGTTTGGGGGTTGGGAGGATCAGAAAAGTGGAGGCAGTTGTGGTTTCTTTTGTATGTACCTTGATTGATATTGGCAGAGTTTTTTTTTTGTTTGTTTTGTTTTTTATTGAGATAAAAGCCACATAACATAACCATTTTAAAGTGCAATTTAGTGACACTTAGTACATTCACAAAGTTGTACAACTATCATCATTATCTAGTTCCAAAATATTTTCATTACCCTAAAAGGAAATCCTATATCCATTAAGCAGTCATTCACCATTTCCTACCTCCCTAGAGAACCTGGAAACTACTAATCTTTTTTTTTTTTTTTTTTTACCTCTATGCATTTTTTACCTCTACCTGTTCTTGATATTTCATATACATTCATCCCTCAGTATATGTGGGGGATTGGTTCCAGGACCTCCATGTTACCAAAATCCACACATAGTCAAGTCTTGCAGTCAGCCCTGCTGACCCTGTGTAAACAAAAAAGTCAGGCCTCTGTATACTCAGATTCTGCATCCCAGGAATGCTGATTTTCCATCCACACTTGGTTGAAAAAAAAATACATGTATAAGTAAACCTGACCATTTCAAACTGCATTGTCCAAGAGTCAACTATAAATGGAATCCTACAGTATGTTGTCCTTTATGACTGACTTCTTTCACTTAATGTTTTTGAAGTTCGTTCACATTGTACCATGTATCAGTATTTCATTTCTTTTTTATGGCAGAATAACATTCGATGGTATTGATATATTTTATTTATTCATTCATCTGTTGATGGACATTTGGGCTGATTCTACCTTTAACCTCTTATGAGTACTGCTGTATGAACATTCATGTACATATATTTGTTTGAATGCTTGTTTTCAGTTCTTTGGAGCATACACACCTATGAGTGAAATCACTGGGTAACAGTATCAGTAGGAGGGTCCTATGGATGGAAATCACTCTCTCACTTCAGAAGAGTCAGTAAAGAGTCTCCTTTGAACAAATTTCCACATGAAAAATTAGAAAGATAAAGAAAACAAACAAAGACATCTGGATTAGAGTGAAATTGAAATTACACAGGACAATGGGTCCACTTAGAGAAGAGGAAAGGAAAGCTGATAATAGATGCAAAGAGTATTAGCATTTTTCTCCCTAGGAGACTTGGTGTGGCTAACTTCACTGAGTACTTGTGAGTATTAATGAACTAAGAATGGGAAAAGTTGAACTATTTTTTCAATTAAACTTTGGTTGCAGCATCATTAAAACTAAGCTGTTCTGCCTGCTACTGATTTCATTCTTGGCTACCAGGCTGGTTATTTGTTGTCTGAATGAAGAGAGAAAGTGCTGCTGGGGGGCGCAGCTCAAACAGAAGTACATATGAGGGGAAGGAAAGGTCATGTGTTAACGAGTAAGAGGCAGCTGATCCCTGAGGGGTTCTCAGCACAATCTTCTCATTGCAAATTTATTTTCTAAATTTGTTAACACTGTGAGTGCAGAATTGTACAAATGCCTGGGATTTCTTTTTTCCCTTTTCCAGTTGTGTTGGATGGTTTTATTACTTTAGAACTGGAAGGGACTACATGATCATAAAGTTCTCACCTATAGATGTAGAAACTGAGACCTAGAGAGGTGAAATTTTGGTCCAAGGGCATACAACTTATTATTGGGGCCCCTTTCCATGCCTCTGAAAATAGTTATAAGTTCTACTTTTAAAATTAGCCACTATTAAAAATGCAGATTTTAAAAGGTGCCCCTGGCATGCCATAGCCTCTCTTGGCCATGGAAACATCTTGACAAAGGGCTGGCAAGGGAGCCCATTTGAACAGGGAGGCAATTCTTGGCACCAGCTGTGTCTCTGCACTTTGGCTTTCCCATAACGGCCCTTATACACTCAGGATGAAGTTTCAGAGTTTGAAGATGACCTTCATCTTTCCTTTCCTTCTGTTTCCTTTATGAGGGACGGTGGTAGAACCAGAGACCTTGCAACAATGCTACCATATGGTCATGGCATTGGGTGCCCCTTGAGCAATTTTCTCTTCACAATGAATCCCTGTCTTTCATCTACATGGAACCCACTGTGTTTGCCAAGTACCCTTTCATCTACACTCTCAGTGAACCTAAAAACCTTCCTAGTCAGTTCCATTATCCCAATTTTCAAGAGAGGAAATTTAAAATGTAAAGACGGAGTAGGCTGAATTGACACCAGAGGCCAGGACACATCTCAGGACACCCACCTTGAATCTGGAGTGCTAGCCATTCTTTAGCTCCTCCTTGCCCTGACACAGCCTTCCTCCCCGGGTGTATGAGCCTGTCTGGCCTAGAACAACCTGCACTAAGCCTCCCCGAATAACCTGCACTAAGGCTCCCCTGGGAATCACAAGCTCCATGCAGGCTAGAAGTTGGAGAGACTGGTGAAGGGAGTGGGAAATAATTATCTCCTTCAAAGGATGCATAAGAAAAGTCACTGGAAGCAGCATGATAAAACTTGGACTAATGAAGTCTCAAAGGATTCTGGTCTTGGAGAAGAAAATACAGTTTGTTGGTTTCCAAATCCCTGTTGCATCAGAATCACTTAGGATTGCTTTTAGTTTATTTAATTTTAGTTCCTAAGTAGCTAATACATGTACAAGGCTCAGAAATCAAAAGGAACAAAAAGTATATGGAAAAAAGTCTCCTCCCATGTCTGTGTCCTAGTGACCTTATTTCCCTCCTTGGAGGCAACAAATGCTATCAGTTTCTTTTATATAAGTGACTTGAAGCACATAGAAGCAGAATATATATTTCCCCAAACATATTTTTATACAAAAGGTAATATTCTACGCACACTGTTCTTAATTTTCCTTTTTTCACCTAAACAATACATCTTTGATTGTTTCATATCAGTCCACAAATAGCTTCCTCTTTCCCTTTTTAATCTGAATTAGTATTCTATTACATTCCTGTACCATAATTTTTATCTAGTCAAGTCCCTATTACTAAACATTCAGTTGTTTTTAATTTTTTGCTATTATAAACAAAGGTGAAATAAATGACCGTGTGCAATGAATGTCCAAGAGAACTCAGTTTAAGTCTAAACTCTTATACTATGCAACTGTGTGGCCTTGTGCAAGTCAGTTAGGACTTTGGCCTTTTCAAAATGGAAGGAATCGTCTTTTTGCTTATTTGTTTTACTGAGACGGAGTCCTGCTCTGTCGCCAGGCTGGAGTGCAGTGGTGTGATCTTGGCTCACTGCAATCTCTACCTCTCGGGTTCACGCGATTCCCCTGCCTCAACCTCCCGAGTAGCTGGGAATACAGCGTGCGCCACCACGCCCAGCTAATTTTTTGTATTTTAGTAGAGATGGGGTTTCACCATGTTGGCCAGGATGGTCTCGATCTCCTGACCTCGTGATCCACCCCCCCCCACCTTGGCCTCCCAGAGTGCCAGGATTATAGACATGAGCCACCGCGCCCGGCCAAAATGGAAGGAATCTTAACGACCATTTGTTGTAGCATTTTTCCAAAGCATGTTCATGGAACTCTCATCCCAAAGGGTGCCCCCCTGGAAACTGACAGTACACATTAGATTGAGAAGACCACAGTGAACATACATGAATTAATCCAGGGTTTCACACATATATTTAATAATACTATGAAGTCATAAAAAAAGAATGAGATTATGTCCTTTACAGGAACATGGATGGAGCTGGAGGCCATCATCCTTAGCAAACTAACACAGGAACAGAAAACCAAACAATGCATGTTCTCACTTACAAGTGGGAGCTAAATGATGAGACCACATGGACACAAAGAGGGGGAACAGACACTGGGATATACTTGAGGGTAGAGGATGGGAGGAGGCAGAGGATCAGAAAAAATAACCATTGAGTACTAGGCTTAGTACCTGGGTGATGAAATAATCTGTACAATAAACCCCTGTGATACGAGTTTACCTAATAACAAACCTGCACATGTACCACTGAACCTAAAATGAAAGTTTAAAAAAAAAAGACTTTTTTTTTCAGGAATCGATAATTGTCATGCTGTGGAATTTTCTTTAGAATGCACCTTGAGAAAACAACGTTTAGTCTAGTCCAACCTCCTCTTATTTTACAGCTAGGAAATCATAGACGTTTTGGATGTTCAGCATCTAACACATGCTTGAATAGTATAGCTCAATAAATACGGTTGGACTTGCATTAAACAGAGATCTATTTAGGGAGATAATACAAGCCTATATAATAAATTTAGAAAGACTTAAAGTACAATAAAGAACAATTTGATGAGACCAAGATAGGACATGATAGGACCACAAGAGTTTAGAAATAGATGAAGGTCATTTAATATTTATAGGGGAAGTAAGACTTAGCATGGGTCACAAAGGATGAGCAGACTCAAGGGCAGGGGTATGAGGGCTAGCCATTCCATGAAAACACAAAGCATGTTCTGGGCATAATAAAAATCAGTTTGATTAGGCCCCCAGTCTTCACCAATCTTCCTTTAGTTCCCTCATCAACAATCATTATCAAGCATCTGTTATGTGCCAGGCACTGTTCTAGGTACTGGGGATAGAGCAGTGAATAAGAGACAACGCCTCTGCTCTCACGGAACTTATATTCTAGAAGGGTGAAAAAAACCTAATAAGGGACTCATATTGAGGATAAGTGCTATAAGGAAAAAAAATAGGGCTAGAGAGTTCTAAGGCTGACTAGAAGTGGCTAGTATATGCCATTCTCACAGGGAGGAAACAAAGTAGTGAGTAAATAGTGACTCTCCAAGTGGCTCTTTTAAAAAACCATGTTGGGATCCAACAAGGGAGCAAGGGGACACGGGAAAAACAGAGAAGACTGAAGCTGGGGAGCCACCCACTCAGGTGCAGAGCCAGGAGATGCTCCCTAATACGAAGAAAGAATGAGAAAGTAAGAACCACCAGGTGATCACACTTCCCACAGGGGCCTGTGTAATCTTGGGAACGGGAGAACTCTCCTGACCCCATGGGCCTCTAGACTGACACAGAGAGCCACCCAGATTTTTGTAGAGGTACCATTCAAGACCACGGGGAGCCCCATGGGCCTTGGATCCTTGAGCAGCCTGGCACCAGCTACCATAACACCAGTAGTGGTCACAGTCAGTGCTAGGGAAGAGTCAGACTGCTCCATTCCTCTTTGCCAGACAAAGCTCGGCTCCCACTTCCAGCACAGTGGCCTTGCCCTTGTCTGAACACTGTGGGTAGGTTCAGTTCTATGTTCCCTGGGGAAAAGGTGAATTGGCTGACTTCACCTACCCCTGCTGCTTCTAGTAGGGTGGGACTCACTGACTTGGGCTTCCAGTGCAGCAACCCTGCCACTGCTTGAACTCTGCTGGTGGGTACAGCTCTGTGTTACCCTGGTAGGTACCCAGATGGCAGACCAGATGATTTCACCCATCTCTGCTGCTCTTAGCCAGGCAAAACTGGCTTGGGATTTCAGTGCAGTGGCTGAGACCCTGCTTAAACTTTGCCAGTGGGCACAACTGTGTTACCCTGGTAAACACCCAGATGGTGGACTGGGTGATTCCACCCACCCCCACTGCACAAGCAGGGGAAGAGCCCCCACTCTCAGAACACTGAATGGGGTGAGATGCCTGGGTTTGTGTGCTGGCAGGCAAACAGGGCATACCTCCTTCTGCAGTGCCAGTCCGAGAAGGGTGTAGCCTGTTTGCCAGCCAGGGACTCTGCTTGAGGCAGCCCCATGGCTCAGAACACCTGGCAAAGAAAACGTGGGCACAGTACCACTGATCAGAGGGGGCTCTTCCAAGGCCCAGGAGTGCACCTGGTAAAGGGATCACCTCTCTCACTCACTATCACAGAGCAGTACCGACAACGCACCGAAAGGCAAAAGAGCCTGGTGGCTAAGGGCTTATCTAACGGCCATCACTCTCAGGCGCCATCTACTGGACGATAACCCAAATTACACCACTAAAAATATTTTGCCGGTATATAGCCCTTGTGAAACCTAAGGCAAAAATCTAGACAAAAATAAAGATGCGGTTAAGAGCCTTTGCCCTCTGAAAGCACCCAGAAATTAAGCCAACTGACTATACTCATCTTACATCACAAAGAAAGACCAGCCCTCTCAAATGAGAAAGAATCAGCACAAGAATTCTGGCAATTCAAAAAGCCAGGGTGTCTCCTTACCTCCAAAAGAATACAATAGCCACGCCAACCCCGAAATGGTTCTTAACCAGATTGAAATGACTGACATGACAGACACAGAATGCAGAATCTTGATGGCAAGGAAACTCATTGAGATCCAGGAGAAAGCTGAAACCCAATCCAAGGAATCCAGTAAACTGAAAGATAAATAGCCATTTTATGAAAGAACCAAACTTAACTTCTAGAATTGAAGAATTCACTAAAAGAATTTCATAATATAACCAGAACCACTAACAGCAGAGTAGACCAAGCTGAGGAAAATCTCAGTTTGAAGACTGACTCTTTCAAATCAACTCAGACAAAACTAAAGAAAAAGAAATTTAAATGAACAAAACCTCTGAAACATATGGGATAATGTAGAGACAAAATCTATGACCCACTGACATTCCAGAGAGAGAATATGAGAGAGTAAGCAACTTGGAAAACATATTTGAAGAAATAGTCCATGAAAATTTCCTCAGTCTCTCTAGGGATGTTGACATGCAAATTCAAGAAATACGGAGACCCTCTGTGAGAGACCATGTAAGACAACCATCCTCAAGGCACACAGTCATCAGATTCACCAACGTAAGTGAAAAAGAAAAAGTCTTAAATGCAGCTAGAGAGAAAGGTCAGGTCATTTAAAAAGGGAACCCCATCAGGCTAGCAGCAGACATCTCAGCAGAAAACTTAAAAGCCAGAAGAGATTGCAGCCATTTTTCAGCATCCTCAAAAGAAAGAAATTCCAACCAAGAATTTAATATCCCACCAAACTAAGCTTCATAAGCAAAGGAGGATGAAATCCTTCTCAGACAAGCAAACAGTAAGGGAATTGGTTATTAACAGATCAGCCTTATAAGAAATCCTTAAGGGAGTGCTAAACATGGGAACAAAAGGTTGATACCTGCTACCACAAAAGTCACTCAAGCACATAGCCCACAGACAATATAAAACAATTACATGACCAAATTTACAAAACAAAAAGCTAATAACAGGATGACAGGACCAGAATCTCATATATAAATACTAACCCTGAATGTGAATGGTCTAAATGCCCCACTTAAAAGGCATAGAGTGACAAACTGGATAAAATGACTAGACCCAAAATTCTGCTGTCTTCAAGAAACCAATCTCACATGTAATAACATCCACAGGCTCAAAGTAAAGGGATGGATAAAAATCTAACATGCAAACAGAAAACAAAAAAGAGCAGGAGTATCTATTCTTATATCAGATAAAACAGATTTTAAGTCAACAATCAGAAAAGACAAAGGGGAGTATTGCATAATGACAAAGGATTCAATTTAACAAGAAGTTCTAACTATCCTAATACATATGCAGCCAAATTGGAGCACCCAGATTTATAAAACAAGTTCTTCTTGACCTATGAAAAGACTTAGACAGCCAGACAGCCACACAGTAATAGCGGTGGACTTTAACACTCCACTGACAGTGTCAGATTATGGAGGCAGGAAACTAACAAACTAACAAGGAAATTCTAGACTTAGATGCAATTCTTGGCCAATTGGACCTAAAAGACATCTACAGAACATTCCACCCAACAACCACAGCATATATATTTTTCTCATCTGCTCATGGAACATATTCTAAGATTGACTACATGCTCAGTCATAGAGCAAGTCTCAATAAAATAAAAAATATCAAAATCATACCAGGCAGTGCAATAAAAATAGAAATTAATACCAAGAAGATATCTCAAAACTACACAAAAACATGGAAATTAAACAACTTGCTCCTGAATAACTCTTGAGCAAACAATGAAATTAAAGCAGAAATAAAAAATTCCTTGAAACTAATGAAAATAGAGACACAACATACCAAAATACTTGGGATGCAACTAAAGTGGTGGTAAGAGAAAAGTTTATAGCACTAAACACCTTCATCAAGTAGTTAAAAAATTTCAAATTAAAAAGCTAATATTGCACCTAGAGAAATGAGATAAAAATAATTATTTCTAGAAGAAAAAGAGTAATAATTAAGTCAGAGAAGAACTGAACAAAACTGAGACTCAAAAGTCCATACAAAAGATCAATAAAACCAAGAGCTGGTTCTTCAAAGGAATAAACAAGATTGTTAAACATCTAGCTAAATTAACAAAGGAAAAAAAAGATCCAACTAAACAAAATCAGAAAGACAAAGATGACATTAAAACCGATCCCACAGAAATAGAATAGAATAGAAAAGATCCTCAAGGACTATTATGAACACCTCTGTGTGCACAAAGTAGACAATCTAGAGGAAATGGATAAATTCCTAGAATCACACAACCTCTCAAGATTGAACCAGGAGGAAAGTGAAAGTCTGAACAGAACAACAATAAGCTCAGAAGTTGAGTCAGTAATAAAAAGCCTGCCAACTAAAAAGAGCCCTCAGACAGATGAATTCACAGCCAAATTCCACCAGATGTACAAAGAAGAACTGGTATCAATCATATTGAAACTATTCCAAAAAATCAAGGAGGAGGATCTCCTCCCTAACTCATTTTATAAAGCCAGCATCCATCCTGATACCAAAATCTGGCAGAGACACAATGAAAAAAGAAAACTTCAGGCCAATATCCCTGATTAACATAGACACAAAAATCCTTAATAAAATATTAGCAAACCAAATTCAGCAGCACATCAAAAAGTTAATTCACCACAATCAAGTAAGCATTATTCCTGATATGCAAGTTTGGTTCAACATATGCAAATCAATAATTGTGATTCACCACATAAACAGAATCAAAAACAAAAACCATATGATCATCTCAATAGATGCAAAACAAGTCTTCAATAAATTTCAACATCCCCCTCAACAGAGGCTAGGCATCAAAGGCACATACATCAAAATAATAAAAGACCTCTATGACAAATCCACAGCCAATATCATATTGAATGGGCAAAAGCTACAACCATTCCCCTTGAGAACTGGAATAAGAAAAAGGATGCCCACTCTTACCATTCCTATTCAACGTGGTATTGGAAGTCCTAGCCAGAGCAATCAGGCAAGACAAAGAAATAAAAGGCATCCAAATAAGAAAAGAAGAAATCAACTTATTTCTTTTTGCTGATGATATAATTCTATACGTAGAAAACCCAAAAAGCTCCTGGAACTGATAATTGATCTCAGTAAAGTTTCAGGATACAAAATCAATATACAGAAATCAGTGGCATTTCAATAAACCAATAACATTCTAGCCGAAAGCCAAATCAAGAACACAATCCCATTTCTAATAGCCATAAAAATAAATACCTAGGAATATATCTAACCAAGAAGGTAAAAGATATCTATAAGATGAATTACAAAATACTGCTGAAAGTAATGAATTTACACAAAAAATAGAAAAATATTCCATGCTCATTGATTGGAAGAATCAATATTGTTAAAATGGCCATACTTTCCAAAGTAATTTACAGATTAAATGTTATCCCTATCAAAACACCAATGTCATTTTTCAAGTAGAAAAAACTATTCTAAAATTCACATGGAACCAAAAAGGAGCCTGAGTAGCCAAAGCAATCCTAAGCAAAAAGAACAAAGCCAGAGACATAATGTCACCCAACTTCACTAAAAGGCTACAGTAACCAAAACAGCATGGTATGGGTACAAAAACAGACTTATAGACCATTGTAACAGAACAGAGAACCTGGAAATAAAACCACACAGCGACAACCATCTGATCTTCAATGAACTTGACAAAAATAAGCAATGTGGAAAGGACTTCCTATTTCAATAAACGGTGCTGGAATAACTGGTTAACTGTATGCAAAAGAATGAATCTGGACCCCTACATTTCACCATATATAAAACTCAACTCAAGATGGATTAAATATTTAAATGTAATACCTCAAACTATAAAAGTCCTAAAGAAAATGTAGGAAATATCCTTCTCCATATGGTTTTGGTAAAGAATTTGTGGCTAAGTCACCAAAACCAATTGTGACAAAACCAAAAATTGGCAAGTGGGACTTCATTAAATGAAAGAGCTTCTGCGCAGCAAAATAAATTAACAATGGAGTAAATAGCCTACAGAAAATATTCACAAAGTATGTATTCAATAAAGGTCTACTATCCAGAATCTATAAGGAACTTAAATCAACAAGCAAACCCAAATAATCCAATTAAAAAATAGGCAAAGGAGATGAGATGCTTATAAAAAGAAGATGTACAAGTGGCTCACAAACATTAAAAAATGCTCAACATCACTAATCATCAGAGAAATGCAAATCAAAACCCACGAAGATACCATCTCACATCAGTCAGAATGGTGATTATTAAAAAGTAAAAAATAACAGATGCTGTTGAGGCTGCAGAGACAAGGTAATGCTTATATACTGTTTGTGGGAATGCAAATCAGTTCAGTCATTGTGGAAAGCAGTTTGGAGATTTCTCAAGGAACTTAAAACTGAACTATCATTCATTCCAGTAATCCCATTACTGGGTATATACCCAAAGGTAAATAAATTATTCTACCAAAAAGACACATACTCTTCTATGTTCATGGCTGCACTATTCACAATAGCAAAGACAGGGAATCAACCTATGTGCCCATCAATGGTGGATTGGATAAAGGAAATTTGGTTCATATATATCATGAAATACTGTGCAGCCATAAAAATATTGTGTCCTTTGCAGCAACATGGATGCAGTTTGAGGTCATTATCCTAAGTGAATTAACACATGAACAGAAAACCAAATTACAGCATGTTCTCACTTATAAGTGAGAGCTAAACTTTGAATACACATGGACATAAAGATGGGAACAATAGACACTGGGGACTACTAGAACAGAGGAGGGAGTGAAGGGGTGTGGGATGAAAAACCACCTATTGGGTACTACGCTCACTACCTGGGTGACAGGACCATTTGTACCCCAAACCTCACCATCACACAATATACCTATGTAACAAACGTGCACAGGTGCCCCCGAATCCAGAATTTTAAAAAAGAAAAAGTAAAGAAGGATAAAGGGGTTACAAAGAGGGTTGAGATGGGGAGAAAAGATTGCTCTTTTACAAAAGGAGGCCAGGAAAGGCCACTTTGACATTGGGGCAGAGTCCTGAAAGAAATGAGGAGTCATGCAGATTTCTAGAGGAAGACACAGTCATGTTTCAAGGAACAGGAGGTATGCCAGAGTAGAGCATGGCAGAGTATAGGACAGTGGTGCAGGAGACGAGTTCAGGCAGCCAGTTAAGTAGAGTCATGCAGGCCACTTTAAGGGCTTTGGTTCTTATTCCAAGTCAGATGAAGAGACATTAAGGATTTTGAGCAGAGGAATGGTAGGATCAACATAGTTGCTTACTGGAATAGGGTATAGGTGGAAGCAAGCAGATAGGAATCTATTGCAATAGTCTGGGGAAGAAGTAAAAACTGTCTTTGAATTTTGGTGATCCAGGTTTAGTATCTCTTAGAAATGCTCAGGACCAGAAGTGTTTCAGGTTTGGGATTTTTTCAGATTTGGGAATATTTGCATTTATATACTTACTAGTTGAGCGTCCATAATCTGAAAACTCAAGATCTGAAGTGCTCCAGTGAGCATTTCCTCTGAAAATCATGATGGTGTTCAAAAAATTTTGGATTTTGGTGCATTTCAGATTTTGGATTTTTGAATTAGGGATACTCAACTGTAGTAGTAAAAATAACTAGAGTTTGAAATCTGGATCTATTTTGAAGACGGAACTAACAGGATTTGCTGATGAATTGCCTGGTGGTAGTGTAGAAGAAAGAGTTCTGCATGAGGAACATAAAATCCTGAGTTATGGTCTCTCCTGCTACTATTTGGTCATGGATTTGGGGACTTACTCCATCTGTAAAATGGGGTCACCTTATCTTCTTGCTTGGAGTTAGACAGCCAAGTCAAATGGTCTCTTTATGTGCCTTCGGTACTAAGATCTATAAATTTGGTTTAGTCCATGCCTCAAAATTAGCACTCTATTACCTACTCTTTTGTATTACTCACTATAGTTTCATGTAAAGATTGTAGCTTCCCCACCATATTATAAAGGAGAATAATCTAACAGACCTTGTCTAATACTTCCATATATCATTCAATATTCACTTATCAACTGATTGAGAACAACCAATCCTCAAATAATAACTCTAGGTGAATAATAGTGTTGCATTCAGTTTGCTAATAGACTTTGTAATTCTTCACCCCCTCCCCCAACTTATTTTACTTTTCTTGTGGGTCATTAAAGTTAGTGCTTAGGAACAGGCCCCAGTTTCAAAGGGTGATAAAGGGAAGGGAAAGAAGAAGGATATTCCAATTCGATTGTTGCTATGTTGAGATGTAGATTCATTAAGAAAGGCTTAGTAAAGAAGATGAAAGTTTGGCATTGAAAGGCAACTTTAAAGGAGAGGTAAGATTCTGCAAGATGATGAAGGGTATGAAAGGCACCCCAGGGAGAAAAAGTTGCATTAGCTTAGAAGAGCACAGTGTGGAAAAATAACAATTACCTAAATTGGAGCATGGAATGTTAAGGATAAAGGAGGTAGAAGAATGGAGAGGTAAGGTAGAAGCTGGAAAGACAAGTGGCATCTAGATTATGACAGGCCTTGCATGTTGTTCTAAAGAGTTGATGTTACCAAGGAAAAATAGGAAGTTATCTCTAGAACACAATTGCTATATTAACAGCTCCTCATGTCAGTCTTTTTCTCCATTGTATTCCTAGTGTCCATGACATGTTTGGTGTATATTATGTTCAACAGATAGCTACTGAATGAATCCTTATTTTTAAACAGAATAATATATTCAGATGTGTATTTTAGAAAATAACTAGTGGCAGTGATAATAAGAGATTGAGAAGTGAGAGAGACCAGAGGTAGGGAGAACAATTAGTTGATTATTGATAGTCGGGGTGAGACTAAATAGGCCAGGCATACAATGATTTTTATTAAAATCTACAAAAACCTTGTTGAATAGAATTAAAATAATTGAATGCTAATAACAATTATATTTTCTTTAAAAATATTAACACACAGGGGTGTTCAATAAATATTTGTAAAATTAAGGTAGAAAAGGCATTAATTCTACATTATCTAATCTGCTTTGTTTGCTGAGAGGTCAATGATAATAACATCAAATTTGCTATAACTGATTAGTTTTTACTTTAGAGAACAAAATTTTCTATGATATATGCAAAATAGTTATCTCCTGCAGTGGTGGCTGGTTTACATAAACTTTATTTACTACCTGATATCAAAATCATAAAACAGCAAAAGGCAAGAAGATAAGGGGGGTATTTATTGAAAATGTTAAGGAAGTGGAGAATGAGAGGCTGAGGCAGGAAGATTGCTTGAGGCCAGGAGTTCAAGCCCAGCCTGAGCAACATAGTGAGACCCTGTCTCTAAAAGAAAAAAAAATTAGCCGGGCGCGGTGGCTCAAGCCTGTAATCCCAGCACTTTGGGAGGCCTAGACGGGCGGATCACGAGGTCAGGAGATCGAGACCATCCTGGCTAACACGGTGAAGCCCCGTCTCTACTAAAAAATACAAAAAACTAGCCGGGCGAGGTGGCGGGCGCCTGTAGTCCCAGCTACTCGGGAGGCTGAGACAGGAGAATGGCGTAAACCTGGGAGGCGGAGCTTGCAGTGAGCTGAGATCCCCCGGGCGACAGAGTGAGACTCCGTCTCAAAAAAAAAAGAAAAAAAATTAGCCTGGAATGATGGCACTATTTGGAGGCTGAGGTGGGAGGATTCCTTGAGCCCAGGAGGTTGAGGCTGCAGTGAGCTATGATTACATCACTGCACCGCAGCCTAGGCGAAAGAGCAGAAAAGGATGCAGGACATGGAGGAATTCCTTTACAACAAAAAGAATTTTCAGTAAGGGCTAGAGAATGAGTAAGAAAGGGGAGTCCTGGTCCAGAAAGAGTAAGAACCTAGAAAAAAAGGAATGAGAATAAGGGAGAAGATAGGAGATGAGACAGAGGGAACAAAAGAGGTCAAAACTCAGAGAGAGAAAGGACTCCAAATGGCAGCAAATATTCGTCTTACACACACACAAGGATCTTCATGTAACTGAGGGACAGATGCTGGTGGTGCCCCCTGCCCCTCAGAAAAGAATTAGGCCTAGTTTTAAATCCTAGGTAACTTAGTGAAGCCCTCTGAGCCTTGCCTTTCTTATGTGTAAAAAAGGTATAACAATTCCAACCTTCCATGGTTTTCGTACGGATTAAATGAGATGATGCATATGAAGTACAACGTACATAAGTGCCTAGCCCATATACCTATTAATTCCATCAGGGAGAAAGCAAAGGGCTATTTCTATAAGAAAAAGGTCTTGGGTAAGGTAAACCTGAGATAATAGTCTGAAAGAGGAATTTCAGCATTTGTCACTTTGGAAGCAGAGCAGAATCATACTGAATGATGATATTTACTTATTCCTTGTTACTCCTTATTGCACTGATTTAGACAGATATTTGATGACCATTCCAGGATTTTCATGAAAATCTTAAAAGACAGCAAAAAATTTAAAAAGCCTAAAAATGATTACAAGGAATTAGAACTGGCTACATAATTTGTGGAGCCAAGTACAAAACGAAAATGTGGAACCCCTGGTTAAAAAAGTATTGAGAATTTTGGCCAGGTGCGGTGGCTCATGCCTGTAATCCCAGCACTTTGGGAGGCCAAGGCGGGCGGATCACGAGGTCAGGAGATGGAGACTATCCTGACTAACACAGTGAAACCCCGTCTCCACTAAACATACAAAAAAAATTAGCTGGGCATGACGGTGGGTGTCTGTAGTCCCAGCTACTTGGCTACTCAGGAGGCTGAGGCAGGAGAATGGCATGAACCTGGGAGGTGGAGGTTGCAGTGAGCCGAGATTATGCCACTGCACTCCAGCCTGGGTGACAGAGTGAGACTCCATCACAAAAAAAAAAAAAAAAAAAAGAATTTCAAGACTGTAAGACTGTGACAGCAGCTTATTAAAGCAAGCAACAGGGCCCTGGTGAGCTCAGAGCCCCATGTGACTACACAGATCATAAGGCCATGAAGTGGCCCTGCAAGGAGTACACCATGTGGGCATTCAGGTGGTCAAGTTCATGTGTTAAGACTCTAATAGCACAAGCATGGCACCCTTGGTAATGAGTATTCTAGAAACATGTCGCTCAATTGTGAAAGTCTGGGGGTCTTGAAGATACTTGAAATAAAGCTGCTAGTCACAGCGCCACCTGGCCCTGAAATACTGGTCAATTGCCAATTGACATTAGAAGGGTTGGCACTTAGTGGAGACCTATATGAAATGTAATAATTTTTTCCTCTTTGATTTTTTCACATTTCAGTTAATTAAATCCTACTTGAAGACAAAAGGTAACCCCCTGGCTTAATTAAAAACAAAAAAACAACTTTCTACAATATGTAAAACTTTTATCTTGGATCCCTTGAAGTAGGTACACCTCTACCTAACTGGAGGAACACAGCCATTTCCCCTCAAATCCAACATGTCTTAATGGGTATACTAAAGGCAGTCTCAGCCTTGGGAAAACTGGTTCCATTTAAAGGGATAAGCTTGTTTTAGCACTCCCAGTTTTCATCTCCCTTTCACTGTCCTTCTAGTAAATGCTCAGAAAAAGACAATGCCTCTTAGAAAAAGTATCCTATATGGTCATGTTTTTTAATATTTTAAACCTACCACAGATAAAAAGATATAAACAGCAAATATCCTTGGTTATTGCTCTTTCCCTGCTGCCTTCATTTTCCAATCTTCTTCCTGTTTCTCTGCTCCTTTATTTTCTTCTACTTCATCTCCTTATTTACTTATATCCAATGTAAATGTAATACCTGATTACAAAGTGCCTCATTCTGCCATCACAAAATTGATTACACAGTAGACTAATCTTGTTTCTAGTCTACTTACAGATGCTTCACTTATCTGCTTGGGTAGAATATGAAAAATCAGCACCAACATCATTATTATAGTGATACTTGACATTATTTATCTTGTTTCTATTTAGAATAGAATAGTATTTAGAACTAAAATGCACTCTAGAGATGACTCAGCTTAAACATCTAATTTGACAGATTAGAAACAACCTCAGAGATAAACTTGCTAGAGGTAAACTCAGGGGCAGGTGGAGAGCAGGATTGTCAGAAGTCAATAAACCATACCATGGGACTGAACAGAAGGAGCACAGAGCCTGCCACACAGCAGGTTCTCAATAAGTATATGTCCAATCAAGTAAAGAAATGAAAGAAGACATGAAATTCTAGAAATTAAGTTCTAGAAAATACTTTGCTATTTTAAACCTATTTGCTACTGACTAAATATATTATAATAAAGACAACATACTGATTAAATTTCACTTTTTTTCACTTCTATTTTATCATCTACAAAATGCAGTTGACCCTTGAAAAACATGGGTTTGAACTGTGCGGTTCCACTTATATGTGGCCTTTTTGTTTCAATAAAAGTTATACTGAGTGCACCTGCCTCTCCTGCCTCTCCTACCTCCTCCTCCAGCTGTTCTGCCTCTGCCTCTCCTGAGACAACAAGACCAACTCTTCCCCTTCCTCTTCCTCAGCCTACTGAATGTGAGTACGAGATAAAGACTTTTATGATGATCCACTTCCACTTAATGAATAATAAATATATTTTCTCTTCCTTATGATTTTCTTAATAACATTTTCTTTCCTGTAGCTTGCTTTATTGTAAGAATATAGTATAAAACACATATAAAATATGTATTAATCAACCATTTATGTAATCAGTAATGCTTCTAGTCATTAAAAGTTAAGTTCTTAGGAAGCCAAAATGTATTTGCAGATTTTTGACTGTGCAGGGGATGGTTCCCCTAATCCCTGTGTTGTTTAAGGGTCAACTGTAGCATAATAGTATTGCTGTGACCAAAAGCATAGCTCCAGGAACAATATGCTTAATACGTGTGCTATGACATAATTTTTATTAATTAAATAATATAACTTTGACCAGACTGCTGGAAAGTTGAAAAGTATTGTATTTAAGTTTATTCTTTTTATGGGAAATCTTTTTTCTTTTTTTTTGAGATGGAATCTCACTCTGTTGCCCAGGGCTGGAGTGCAATGGCGTGATCTCGGCTCACTGCAACCTCCGCCTCCTGGGTTCAAGCGATTCTCCTACCTCAGCCTCCTGAGTAGCTGGGATTACAGGCACGCACCACCATGCCCAGCTAATTTTTGTATTTTTAGTAGAGATGGGGTTTCATCATGTTGGTCAGGCTGATCTCGAACTCCTTACCTCGTGATCCACCCACTTTGGCCTCCCAAAGTGCTGGGATTACAGGTGTGAGTCACCATGCCCGGCCTTTATGGGAGATCTTTAAACCGTCTTGTAATCTAAAACTGTGGGCTTGAAACTTTTTGTATTTTGTGCTCAGGAGCAAGTTGTGATATAGGATAGACCTAGAGTTGTCTCCCCATAGCACTATTAAGGGTGTTCTTCAGGAATAAAGTATGCATTTTACAGTGTGATCAGGAAAGTTATCTTAAAAGCAATCTTTAATTATCATCATCCCACTTTCTTCCCAAAAGAAACAGATTCAGACTTAATATTTATTGATGGTTTCCCAGTTACAATGATCTGTGTTAGATATTAGATTGCCTTTTTCTGTGGGTTAGAAATTGTGGCAATTTCACATGGTTATTAGCATAATTCTTTAACATATCTTTTTTCTCACAATTATTCTATGAGGTAGATGATACTAGTCTAATTTTATAAGTTAAGAAATAAAAGCTCAGATAAATTAAACTAACTTGCCTAAAGCCCCACAACTGGTAAGTAGTTGGGGACCTAGAAGTTAGCAGTGTGGTATGAGGCTATGAGGGCAGGAGGAAGTGATGCTCAAACCTAGTTCCTTTTTTTTTTCCTGCACCTTTTAAGTTCTGGGGTACATGTGCAGGACGTGCACGTTTGTTACATGGGTAAACATGTGCCATGGTAGTTTGCTGCATAGATCATCCATTAACTAGGCATTAAGCCTAGCATCCATTAGCTGTTCTTCCTGATGCTCTCCCTCCCCCACCGCCCTTCAAAGGCCCCAATGTGTGTTGTTCCCCCTATGTGTCCATATGTTCTCACTGTTCAGCTCCTACTTTATAAGAACATGTGGTATTTGGTTTTCTGTTCCTGTGTTGGTTTGCTGAGGATAATGCCTTCCAGCTCCATCCATGTCCCTGCAAAGGACATGATCTCATTCCTTTTAATGGCTGCATAGTATTACATGGTGTATATGTACCACATTTTCTTTATCTAGTCTATCATTGTTGGGTTCATTCCATGGCTTTGCTATTGTGAATAGTGCTGCAATGAACATACGTGTGCATGTATCTTCACAACAGAATGATTTATATTCCTTTGGGTATATACCCAGTAATGGGTTAGCTGGGTTAAATGCTATTTCTGCTTCTAGATCTTTGAGGAATCATCACACTGTCTTCCACAATGTTTGAACTAATTTACACTCCCACCAACAGTGTAAAAGTGTTTCTTTTTCTCTGCATCCTTGCCAAAATCTGTTGTTTCTTGACTTTTTAATAATTGCCATTCTGACTGACATGAGATGGTATCTCATTGTGGTTTTTATTTGCATTTCTCTAGTAATCAGTGATGCTGAGCTTTTTAAAATATGTTTGTTGGCCACATGGATGTCTTCTTGTGATATGTGTCTGTTCATGTCCAAACCTAGTTCTTAACATAGGGTATTTAGATTCCTTATGAAGTCCATGGATGGGCTCTTGGTATCCACAAAAACCTTGAGCTCTTTGTAAAATTGTGTATATGTGTGTCTATTTCTGCACATACACTTATGCATTTTTCTAAGATCAATATTTTTAATCAGAATTGTAACAGAATTGACTACCTTAAAGTATTTTAAACCCCAAAAATGTAGCATTAGAGTTTTGGCTCGCATAGTAAAGGGCAAGGATCTGAGAAATCTCTTACGTCCTGGAGGTCTTTCGTGGGATTTCAAGTCTCACCAGTCCACAGTCTGCCCACTCATTTGGCTGAGTCAGCTGGTTTTCTCAAGCATTGAAAGATTGCGAGTAGTGGTGATGCTACTGATTGTTCCCTGCCTGGAACAAAGGATTTGTGCCCCACTTATGGCAAAACTCAGCTCTTGGTGCAATGAAAACCCCCAACATGCCACCAGGAAATCACTATCCCTTCACTCAGGCATGCCAAATATCCAAAAAGGAGGGACATTTTCCAAACCCACCTCCTCATCTCCCTTCTTGCTCCCCTCAAAGCTTGTGAGGCTAACCTCAAATTCACAAAACTACCTACACAGAACAGGAAATGCAAATATTGAAGTGCTCATAATGTTTGACCACATTTTTCATGTGATTCACATTAAAGCACTGAAAAAGCTATACTAATGATACACAATATACATGAATAAAAATTACATGACTTTTGAATTCCTTGACTTCTATAGGCCAAGTACAGAACTCTAACAGAAGTGGTTGCTGTTGGTAGTTCTTTCATGTTACCCTTAACTTTGTTTCTTTTTATTTAGATGAAATGAAGTGGCAAGGAAGAGAAAAAGGGGGAAAAAATGACAGGAAACAGTATTTGGTACCTTCGTACCAGAATACTAGCAGAAAACCACAGTTATGCTGCCATCTAACAACACTATATTTTGTTTAGGAAACTCTCTGATCCCAGAAACAGTTATGTAACTCTAGACAATAATGAAATTACATCTTACACAAGCTCAACATCCTCCTCCATAGCTTCTAATGACATTCATTTATTTTTGCTTTTATGCTTTCCTGAGCTGTCCCATGGGTTGTTCTTCTGAAACAAGCCATGCGTTTCAAAGAAGATAATGGTGGTGGTGATGGTGGGCACAGACGTGTAACATAATTTATCAGGCCCTCCAGTTTCAGCTGCCATAAATTTGGGAGATGGGATAAGAGTGCTTGACCATTTCTCATCAAGGAGAGGAGAAAGTTAGCACTTTTCCTAAGGAGAACAAATGTCTGTCAGAGTAAATGATTCATGCAAAGCACTCAGCCCTTTCTCTAATGACAGTAGCTGGGCTCACTCTCAATTTGTCATCAGGACCTCAGTCATTTCTAAGCTTCTTAAGAGGAAAAATGTAAACAGTTCTTGAAATCACACAGGTGCATTCAATTTTATTCTGTAAACCTTTAAAAGGTAAGTATCTCTTGCTTAATTTTTCCAGAAAAAAAAAGATAACTACTAATGATAACTCATACTGAGATCAAATTTGAAAAGTGTTGCTTGCAAAGATCACCTGAGATGAGGAAGTAGAATATATTACCAGAAATTGGGGATGACTTTGAATATCTGCATGATTTTCCCAGATGCTATAAGGCATAATTTGCCCCTGCAATCAGCGTTCTGAGGGTGGTAAATATAAAGATGGTTCCATAAGATCCTGGGTTCCAGTCATCTGTGAGGTTGCCAGTGTCTGTAATCCTAGAATGCAAACTCCCAAATGACTAACTGTCTGTAATCTGAGGAATACAATCAAATAGATGTGTTCACTGCACAGAGTAGGCCAGAAAGTCAAACATCTACATTGAGATAATACAGCTCTCAAAGGGATCAAATGACACTAGAGACAAATGTATCAAGTTGTTGTGGCAACTGATCCAAAGTGTGGTCCAGCTGTTACCAGTCTGTTTTCCCAACATCAGAGGCTATTCACTCAAGGCAAACCATAAAAATACCTCTTTGCTCATAAAAAAAAGACACTCCCTGTCTCATACACCAGATTGTTCATCTCCTCAGGCCATGTTCTGCCTTTCCCCATTTGCTCTTGTCTTCTGCTCATCAGAGCAGAATTTTAGGAGAATCCTGCCGACAACTACACTTGGGTTCCCAAATTCAACAGAAAGGCAGGTTACTTGAAGAGAGCAGGGGAGCATGTGACTCATCCACCCACAGCCACACACAAACTCAGTTATCATCTTCCTGTCCTTCTTCTTTGGACTAGGTGTTTATACTCAGCCTGTCTGTCTGAGCAAATGCTTTCAAAGTACATTCAAGTGGGAGCTGACTGGTTTCTTATTTTTTTTTTTGTAAAACAGATTATGAAATATACCTATTAAAAATGAGTAGTGAGGGAAATAGTGCAGGGGAAAAAGCATGAACTCCGCTCCGTAAACAGACCTCAGTTAAATCCTGGACCACCATTTACTACCTGTGAGTACTTAGATAAGTTATGCACTCTCTCTAAAGCATACTTACCCCACAGGAGGAAGATAGTGTTAATGATATTTGTCTTGCTAGGGAAGTTCTTCTCAACTTCATGTGCATATGAAATACCTGGGGAATCTTATTAAAATACAGATTTCTACTCAGTAGGTCCAGGTTGGGGCTCAAGAGTCCCCCTTTTTAGAAACTCCCAGGTCACGCGGATGCTGCTGGTCTGGACCACACTTTAATACCAAGGTAGGAAGGTCTTTCAAGGATGTAACTCTATATAAAGAAGCTACAACAATATTTGGCACATGGAAGGCTTTCAACTAATGTTATTTCTTACCTTTTATTTTCATCATCCTCACTCCCATACCGTATATTACACAAAACACTAATGTGCATGCAAAGACTTCTATTTCTCTGAGGATATGCACTTTGAGACAGCAAAATAGAATTCCAATTACATAAAACCTCCCCACTCTTTTATTCCAAAATGAAGAGAGGAATGGAAAAGAAAGATGGCTAGATTGGTTGGGAATAATGGAAAGTCCTCCCTAGAAAGTGGCTGTGCTTTTGACAGTAGCAGCCTTTCAGATAAAAAGCACTGAGAACTTGATAAAAGCAACTGAAGACATGAGAACAGTAGTCACATCTTCCATTTAGCTTTTGGAAAATTCTTAATGTAACATAGTTTACACCATTGGCATGGCTCTTGCCAAGGAAGAAAATAATTCAGAAATAATAAATGTTTTCATCTCAAGATTGTGTATAAAAGTCAAAAATATATAGAGAAGAAAATAGCCAGGCACGGTGACTCATGTCTGTAATCCCAGCACTTTGGGAGGCTGAGGTGGACAGATCACCTGAGGTCAGGAGTTCGAGACCAGCCTGGCCAACATGATGAAACCCTCTCTCTACTAAAAATACACTCAAAAAAAAAAAAAAATAGTCAGGTGTGGTGGTGCGGGCCTGTAATCTCAACTACTCGGGAGGCTGAGGCAGGAGAACCACTTGAACCTGGGAGGTGGAGGCTGCAGTGAGCTGAGATCACACCAGTGCACTCCACCCTGGGCGACAGAGAAGAAAACAGCAAATTCAAAGAGGCACCACTACATGAATGTGTTCTATGGATCATTTTAAAGATTCTACAACATACTAAACATTTAGAAATGTGACTTTCATAACAATGATAATTAATAATTATAAAAAAACTTATTAAACACTTGGGATTGCACATATTATACTAAATGCTTTACATGCATCATCTCATTTCTCGTCACGATAACACTGTGTAGTGGGAACTGTTATGACACCTAAAACCCTCTCTCACCTTGAAGCCTTCTATCTAGCTGCTCTCTCTGCCTGGAACATACTTTCTTAAGGTGTCTGCTTAGCTACCTCCCTCACTTCTTTTATATCTTGTGTTCAGATCTCACCTTCTAAAAGATCTCTATTTTACAATGTGAAAACCTCTGTTTTACAAATGTGAAAGCTGAGATACAGTGCGTAAATGACCTGTCCAAGATAAATATGTATTGGAGCCAGAATTCAAAACCAGATAGTCTGACTCCAGACTAGTGCAATACTTGTGTAACAGAGGAATAAAGAAAGCAAGGGGCTGGACACAGTGGCTCACACCACTAATCCCAGCACAAGAGGGAGGCCAAGGCGGGAGGACTGCTTGAACCCAGGAGTTTGAGACCAGCCTAAGCAACACAGTGAGATCCCTGTCTCTACACACACACACACACACACACACACACAATAACCAGCCATGGTGGCACACACCTGTCATCTCAGCTACTTGGGAGGCTGAGGTGGGAGGATAACTTAAGCCCAGGAGGTTGGAGTTACAGTGAACTATGATTATGCTACTGCCACTACACTCCAGCATGGGTGACAGAATAAGACCCCTGTCTAAGAAAGAAAGCCAGACAGAAAGAAAGAGAGAAAGAGAGAGTTAGCCTGTAATTCCAGAACTTTGCTGAGGTGGGAGGATTGCGTGAACCCAGGAGTTTGAAAACAGCCTGGGAAATTTTTTTGTAGAGATATCAAGACTCATCTCTACAAACATTTTTTAAAAAATTAGCTGGTGCAGTAGTGCACACCTGTAGTTCCAGCTACTCTGGAAGCTGAGGTGGGAGGTTTGCTTGAGCCCAGGAGATCGAGGCTACAGTGAGCTTTGATTGTGCCACTGCCTGGGTGACAGAGCAAAATGCTGCCTCGAAAAGAAAAATAAAAAAAAAAGGGAAGTGAAGGCCAGACCCTTTGAAGGGCAGATTGGGGATTTCATGCCTAGTAAGTCTTTAACAATATCCATACATTTAACAGATGCCCCTGATATAATGTATAACAATGTGCTTGGGAAGCTTTAACGAGTGGCCAGTGTTATTAACTATGTTCAAGGTCCTAAACCAGTTTCTCAACCTTTCCCTCCTTAGGCAGGGAGATACCTGTGAACAGAACTGGAGGTTGCTCAGACTGTTGCTCAGAGTTTTAAACACTGTACAGCCCTCCAGCCTTACTCTTCAAGTAAAATCCAGAAAGATGCAACTTTGTTTATCCCATGGCTTTGGATACTTGCTGGACCTACATCTAAGTCTCCATGAAATACTGCTCCCTTTTGGGGAGTACGGCCCCAAGCCCTTCTAGAAAGAATCATTACAATTTCTTAAGGCCACTATCTTAGTCAATGAGCCAGAAGATATCAATTAGCTCATGAGGCAGGATCTTTATCCTTTGGCTAGCTGATGAGCTGCAGTGAACTAACTGGGCAAGAATCTGGAGAAAGAAAAGGAGGTAAAAGGGCTGAGATATTTGGCACGGAGTGTAGAGGAGAGGATTCATGTAGAACACTGCTCACTGACTGAGGGGGTCACTATGAGGGGACCCCCCAGAGATCTAGGCCACGAGACTCTACATTTAGATATGGAGCTTAGGTCCAAGGGAGTTAGAGAGCATAAAGTTCAATTTTTCGCTCCCTGACTGTGTTTGGGATATTATTGTGCATGCATAGTATTCTCTTTCTTAAAACAAATAACTTTTTTTGCTTCTTTAACCTGCTTTTAGAAAGCTCTCTTTTTCTTTCTGTTCCATTTTTTTCTCTCTTTTTTTTTTTCAGCTAAGTTCCATATGTCATTAATGGTTCCCTTTCCTCCCTATCCTTTCCTTTTTAAATCCTCTGCAGCAGACATTTGTCTAGTCATAGTTCTGTCTGGAGCCCACAAGAATTTTCTCCCTATGGAGTCCTTACTTCCTCTACCAGGAGCACCTCTCCCTTTCTGCCATCTCTTTCAGAAGAAAGAAAATAAGCTGTACTTGTAGAAGTGGGCACTAGAGGGAGAAACTCCTTGCTAACTAAGCTTCCTGGGATGAGGGATCTTGTTTCCTTCTGCTCCCTTGTCTATTCATAACATCTATCACAGTGCCTTCACAGAGTAGGTGCTCAGTAACTATCTTTTGAATGAATTAATAAATAAAAAGTAACAGAACCATGCAGTTTCCTCCTTTGGCTGAAATGGCCATAGGCAAAAGCCTTGTAGCATCTGTAGAATGTATAAAAATGTTCAGAAACATGGGCTAAACATCTGTCTATTCTACAGTGAGACACTTTCATAAATACAGAGAGATTGTGAGGGATCTAGAAAAAAAGAAGGAAACTCACATTTTATGAGGGCTCAATGTATTATATGTACTAAGCCAAACACTTTTCATATGTTACCTTATTTAGTCTTCATGATAGTTTTGTGAGGTGGGCATTATTAACCCCACTTAATAGACAGGAAAACTGAGCTCTGAAGGATTTATTTTTTCTCAAGGCGACAAATCTACTAAAGGTCAGAGGGATTCTGACCAGGCCTATTTAACTTGAAAGCCCTTGTTGTTTCTACCAAATCATACTATACAAGAGATAGATAACCTATACTGGAGACAGATAACCTCTAAAAATTATGGTGGATTTTTCACAAAAAAATCGTGATGGATTTCTTTAGCTTTTCTTTTTAAGCAGAATTTTTGCTTAACAAGTCATTCTAATGTCCCATTACCCTTGGAAATGTTCATGAATTTCCAATAGATGCTATTATCAGAGTCATTTTGCTTACATTTACTTATATTGTGGGATAATTCATAGCTGCTCTTCCAATGACTTTTGAAAATGTTCATTTCTAGACTTTAAACATAGCTAAAAATCTAAATTATGTTCATTTTTAGGCTTTAAACATAGCTAAAAATCTAAATTATCAAATTGATCTCTTTAAGCCTACAGCTGTAGTATATCCACCATATTTTGTTTTTCTTCAACAGCAGAAGTGAAGAATGATGAATATAAGTGTGGGCTAAGACCAAAGAGAGAAAAAGTGCTGACTTTTATATCAGAGAAAAATGTATTGAAAATTAGATGACTTGAAACTATGACTTTCAGTACAAAGGGCAGGAATTCTCTAAAGGACAATGACCAGGACAATTTTTCTTACATTTTTTCCCCCATCCACATATCAGAAAAGAAGCTACTGAAGAAAGTTTTATGCCAAAAACTGTGGTGATGGATGTCTTCTGAGAAATCAGATCCAGGCGGCCATCTTCTGTGGTAGTGGCGCTCAAGCTTTAATGCACATCAGAATCACCTGGAGGGCGATTAAAACCGACTGCGGGGTCCCATTCCCGAAGTTTCCACTGCAGCAGGGCTGGGATGGGGCCTGAAAATCTGCATTTCTCACAGGTTCTCAGGTGATACTGATCTAGAAACTACACTCCATGAAGTTTAAGCACCTGGGCATTACTGTGCTGAGTCAGGTGGCTCCAGGGCAGTCATAGTTCAGACTTACCTAATGAACTTCTTAAAAATACTGATGTCTTGATCACACAGACAGAAATTTTGTTTTATTTTTCACTTCTTTTGGTCTCTGGTGGAGGTTCTTAAAAATTTTTTTGGTCTCTGGTGGGAGCGAGGCATTGGGAACATCTGAGTTTGGCTAACTCAATAAATATTAAAAATTAATTTCATATTTTTTGGAGATAAAATTTTAATTTGCCTTATTAAAAATAATCCTAGAGACAGAAAAAAATGCAGAAAGTAGGATTTCAGTTTAAAATGGTGGTTTAAGCACAGGCATTTACTAAAGCTGTCTGCCCAAACACCACTAAAACAATAGTAACAGAACCAAAACAAACAAAAAACCCAGGGCATTAGCTCACAAGGTCTAAAAGAAGTGGGCAAGAAAAACAGCAATAAAAATGTTGGTATTAGAAAACAGAAGGAAGAGTGGTAACTATCTTAGCTGACCAGAGAAAGCTGAATTATACACCTGTGATGAGGGAAGTCTAAAAGCGGCTGATTCTTGTGACAGAACCCCACAAAATCTCAGGAGCTGGAAATACCATGTGTCTTTGAGAATGAGGGGCTGCGTGGACTGAAACAGGAGAAACAAGAAGCAGTTAGACCTGCAGATCCCCATCCTCACTCCACATCAGCAATTCTCCAGGGAATGGTCCAGGGACTCTTGGAGGTCCCTAAGACCCCTTCAGTAGTCCTTGAGATCAAAACTATTTTCATAACAATACTAAGACATTATTTGCCTTTTTCATTCTCACCTCTCACGAGTGTACAGCGGCATTTTCTAGAGTCCATGTGACATGCGACAATGTCATTGCTCTGACAATTAATGGAATGTATGCTTGTATATCCTTGTTTTCTAGGCTTTTCTAAGGTATGGTTTTGGAGTATACATATGTATGTTTTCAGAGGTCGACTCAGTTTGCTCTCAATACTTTCTACTGTATTTTTTTAATAAGCTATTTTTATACCTGCTATAACCAGTATAAGCTCATAAACATCCAATAAGTTATTTTGAAATCCTACTGTTTTCCTTGTGCCTACATGGAAATAAGAACACTTTGTGGGATTATTTTAGTTTTTGTTTTCTGAGAAATAGGGTCTTGCTCTGTTGCCCAGGATGGAGTACAGTGGTGTGATCATAGCTCACTATATAACCAACTTCTGGGCTCAAGAAGTCTTCTTGCCTCAGTGACCTGTGTAGCTAGAACTACATGCACACCACTACACCCAGCTAATTTTTTTTATTGTTTTTGTAAAGACGGGGTCTCCCTATGTTGCCCAAGCTAGTCTCAAACCCCTCGACTCAAGAAATCCTCCTGCCACAGCCTCCCAAAATGCTGGAATTAACAGGCATGGGCCAGTGGGCCCAGCCATGTTATTTTGTTTTCCAATAACATTTAAACATTTTTTGAAAACTGATTTTTAAATTTAGAAAAGCATCTTAGAGGGTAAGTTATTGTGCTACATTGACTGGAAAAATACACAAAGTAGCTCAGAGATTAAAAGAGCTTTGTACAGTTGATATTGCTGAATGCCCATTGGATGAAAAGTTATTAAAAGGAATCATACTCAGTGGCACTTTCCAACAATTCAATAACTTGTTAAATGAAATATTTAGTTGCAAACATGAAGACAAAGTTAATATCCTGTTAGTAAAAGTGTACTTTTGCCTTACAAATGGATAAATCTATAGACATAGTTTTTGTTTTTCTTGTATCAGCACTATCATTGATCAAGATCTTTTATGTGAATGCTTGGAAATAAACAAGTGATGATGAAATATATAAAATGTTAAATCATTTATTTGACTCTCATGGTTTGTATTGGAAAAACTATGTTAACATTTGGACTGACTGTTTAAAGCAATAGTGGATAAAACTGGTACCTTTGCACAAATCAAGTCAGGAACTTCAAACTGTACTGGTAGTCATTGTCACATACTTGAAATAAAACAAAAATGTCACTTTCATTTAAGAATGTCCTTGATAAAGTAAATTTTATTGAGTACACATATAAAAAATTCTGTGTAACTAAATGGGAAAATACACATACTTTGCTCCATTAGCAAAATATGGTTGTTGTCTTGAGAAAAAGCGCTTGTATGATTGAGCTGCAAACTGAATTGGTCATTTGTTATTTTTATTTTTTTGAGACAGGATCTCACTCTGTCATCCAGGCTGGAGATCAGAGGCATGATCTTGGCTCACTGTAATCTCCGCTTCCTGGGCTCAAGCAATGTTCCCATCTCAGCCCCCAAAGTAACTGGGACTATAGGTGCATGCCACCATGCCCAGCTATTTTTTGTATTTTTAGTAGAGATGGGGTTTCTCTACTAACATATGTTGGTCAGGCTGGTCTCAAACTCCTGGGGTCAAGTGATCTACCCACCTCAGCCTTCCAAAGTGCTGGGATTACAGGTGTGAACCACCACACCTGTCCCTGAATTGGTCATTTTTAAAAATGAAATAACTTTTACACCTGAAACAACTAAAGAGAAATTATTTAGAGTTAGGCTTTTGAAAGACATTTTCTCAAAAATGAACAAAGTGAGCTTGTCAAGAAAAACATCTGAAAAAACCTGTGGCTGATTATAAAATTTGAGCTGTTGAGTGAAAATTAAAATTTTCAAAAATTTGTATCTGCCACCATGAGCTTGTCAGCTTTTCAAAACTTAAAGACTTCTGACTAGATAAATGGTGATATTGGTGAACGTGATTAAAAAATATTTTATAATGAAATGTGTCAACATTTGGAACATCTTTATAACTCATAACTGGTTTTGTAATATTTTCCAAATGACCAATTCATGATGTTATAAAATCATGCATGGGTAAAAGGTCTATTCCAAGTATAAGACCAATGGAATTTGATACATTACAGTATGAAAAGCTCATGCATATGGTTTAATAGTCCACATTGTAACTAACTTTTAAGAAACTATCACTTGTTGAATTTTGTTATAGTATATGAGAACAGCTACAATTACCTGAAAAGGATATTCAAATACACCTCCTTTTTCCAGCTACCTCTCTCTATGAGGTCAAATTTTCTTCATATTCTTAAACAAACCAAAACAACACATTTCTACAGAATGCAAAAGATATGGGAATCCACGTGTCTTCAATTAAGTCAGCTATTGAATAGATTTGTGAGAATATAAAATAATGTCACTCTTCTAACTAATTTTTTTGGTTTTGGAAAATATACTTTCCACAAGAATATTTATGTTAAAATGTAATGGGCTTATTATTTTTAAGTAAATAAATAATTTAAAAATGTGTTTTAATTCTCATACAGATGCTCCTTGACTTACTATGGGGTTATGTCATAATAAACCCATTGTAAATTCAAAATATCACATGCATTTAATGTATCTAATCTACCTGACATAGTTTGGATGTCCCCTCCAAATCTCCTGTTGAAATGTAATCCTCAGTGTTGGAGTTGGGGCCTGGTGGGAGGTAACTGGATCATGGGGGTGGATTTCTCATGAATGGTTTAGCACCATTCCCTTGGTGCTATCCTTGTGATAGTGAAGAATTTCTCCCAAGATTTGGTTGTTGAAAAGTGTGTGGCACTCTCCCCTTCTCTCTCTCTTGCTTCTGCTCTCATTATGTGACATGCACGATCCCACTTTGCCTTCCACCATGAGTGAAAGTTCCCTGAGACCTCCCAGAAGTGAGCAGATGCCAGCACAATGCTTGTACAACCTGCAGAACTGTTAGCCAATTAAACCTCTTTTCTTTATAAGTTACTCTGACTCGGGTGTTTATAGCAATATAAGAACAGCCTAACACACAACCAAACATCATACCATATGTTAACCTAGCCTACCTTAAATGTGCTTGTGAAACCTATGTTAGCCTAGAGTTGGGCAAAATCATCTGGTAACACAATACAGAGTATTGGTTGTTTAACCTCATGATCAAGTGGCTGACTGGCAGCTGTGGCTCACTGCTCCTGCTCAGCACTGTGAGAGGGTATCATACTACATATCATTAGCCCAGGAAAACATTGAAATTTGAAATTTGAAGTATACTTTCTACTGAATGCATATCACTTTCACACCATGGTAAAGTCACAAAGTCGTGTCAAGCCATTGTAAGTTGGGAGTCATTTATATAGTCTATAAACATGATGCACATAAACAAAAGTGAATTGGAGTCCTTAATATTTTTCAAGAGTGAAAAGGGTCCTGAGACAAAAAAGTTGGGAAGCCACTTCCCTATGTAGTTAAGAAACTGCTTCATTTCCGAGAAAGCAGAGTGCTAGAGACTGAACTATAGTTAGGACCACCAAGCACAGTGGAGGTGGAGGGTAATCACAATGAAACGTAGAGGATTACGTGTGAAAGGCTATGTTTTAAGCAATGAGACATCCAGTCCTTTTTCTCAGATGTGAGTATGCTAGAAGATTTATACTTCCAAAATGGCAGAATAGAGAATTCTCCTCTAGAACAACTAAATATCCCAAGAGAAAAGATGAACAGATATGGACAGTTAGGAATCCCCTAATGACCTAATCAAATCACCTTACGTAGACTGTTACTAGTTAAAAATAAATGTCCATATACAAAATCATCCAATCACCTTTTTATGCCTCTCTCCTAAATAAGAGTAGAGATTCAGGGATCATCAGATATTTGAGGAAAAACTTTAAAGCCAAAGCCAGGGACTAAGACAAATAAATGGGGAGAAGAGAGAAGGACATAGAGGAAATAACAGTAATTCAGGGACCATGAAAAAAAAAAGAAAAAAAAAAAAAACTACCTACTGGAAAAGCAAAGAAAGCAACTGAGTGGAGCAAAGAAGAAAAGAGGAAAGAAAAAAATAGGAAAAGAAGATAAATAAAACTAAAATTGATATCCTCAGAGTCAGAAACAAGAAAACAAGCTATAAAAGGGACATTTTGAGGAATAAAAAAGAGCTTTTGGAAATTAGAATATGATAGCAACATGAAAGTTTCAACAGAAAATTTAAGTGATTAAGGAGGTTTATCAGAAAAGAGAGGAAAAGTGAAGAAGAGAAAATATATAAAAATTAGAGTACTGTTTGAGGAATTCCAATATCTGACTAATAAAAATTTCGGAAGGAATGCACAAAAAAGGAAAGAATGACATTATCAAAGAAAAAATTATCAGGAAAATCTCCCTAAACAGAAGGGCACTCATTTCAGATTTATAGGGTCTAACCACATACTTAGCAAACAGAATAAAAAGAGAGCCACACAAAAGATCACTAGGAACAGGGAGAAGATCTTAAAAGTATCAAGGCAGAAAAAAAGCAGGACCAAGAAAAGGACTGGAAAATTTTAAAGGTACTGGATTTCTCAATAGTTAAAGGAAAACTAGGATGAAATGGAACAAAAGCATCAAAATCTGAGGGAAATCTATGTGCATTCAAAATATAAATCAAACTCTGCTACAGGGTCTCAACATGTTGACCTCTCATTTATCTTTTCTCAGGAAGTTCTTGGAAGAAATGCTTCACCAAAATGAGGGAGTAAACCTCAAAAAAGGGCACAAATCCAACAAATAAGAGTCAAAAAGAATCCCCAGGATAATGGTGAAGGGCACTCCCAGGACAACAGCTGTTCAGGAAACACAGCAATCAACCTGTCCAGATGGGAACAGAAGGAGGGATGGCTCCAGAAGCAGATCTCCAAAGAGAAGATGAAACCGATGGTTACCTGAGGTGTTTGCATATAGAAAGAGATTTACTACTCTGGTACAGTTTAGGGATGACTTTAGAATAGATTAATAGGAAGTTAAGCAAATAAAAAAATAGATAGTTAATAACTCCAGGGTAAACTAAAAGTTGTGAAAGAAAGAACGTGTCATCATAGCATACCACATGTCCCTGCTGTGAATAATATTTACATAGTAATAAAAATGTAAACAATGAATTCTGACCAATATCTAAGATATAAACTATTGCAGGATGAGAAAAGTATGTAAATAAGTATGTTTGGGTGTATGAGTGGTTAGGAGGTATGAGAGCTAAATTCTCATCTTCCATAGAAGCATCAGACTGTTATTTAGAAACACGAAAGCAGATGTCAGAAGTGGGAACGCTGGGAAGGTTGCTTCTGGAGTGGGGAAATTTGGAGCGGGAAGGGAGGAGCTGGGCACTGATGATTTTTAAATTATAAACAAAAATGTATTACAAGCTCATTACAAAAAAAAAAAAGGAAACTACAGAAAAGTAAAAATAAGAAAAAAGATTCCCTATACTTCCTACATCCAAGGATTAACACCCCAACAAAATCATTTCCCATTTATGTTTGTCATATATATTTTCAAAGCAATATATTATTTCATAATAGATAAGGATATTTGTTTAGGCATAATAGGTTAGGTTCTTTATCCACATTTTATCAGAAACAATTTCAAAGTGGAAAGAATTGTATAGGGAATATCATATATCCTTTACTAGGTTCTACATTTAACAGTTTACTCTACTTGTTTTTCACAAATGTATCAGTCTATCTATCCTTCTATCCATCCATTGACCCATTTTATGTTTTGAGGCATTTCAAAATAAGTTGCAGACTCTGGTGCACTTCATCCTAAATACGTCATCAGGCACACCACTAATCAGAGTTTAATATCTATTTATGGTTCTTTTTCTTAGGCAATTTTATATATAATGAGATACATGAATCTTAAGCATACCATTTGACAAATTTTGATAAATGCATACTCCTGTATAACACAAAACACTGTTTGATAGTGTTATTAAAATCTGCTATATTCTTACTGTATTTATTTTAATCTAGTCCTGTTAATTACTGAAAGAAGTGTTTTTAAATTTCCAACTATGACAGTGTATTTTTCTATATTTTCTCCTGTTGTTATTTTTTCTTTGTATATTTTGAATCTCTGTTCTTCAATACTGTATTCTATTGCTGCTCTAAACAAATAATCACAAACAGTAGTTTAAAGCAATCCAAATTTATTCTCTTACGAATAAATTTGTTATTAACCTATAGTTACCCTATAGTTAGTTCTTATTTCTAACTATAGGTTAGAAATCAATATGGGTCTCATAGGCCTAACATCAAAGTATGTGAAAGGCTATATTCCTTTTGGAGCTGCTCAAGAAAAATCTATATTCTTGCCTTTTCTGGCTTCTATGGGATACCCACAATCGTTGGCTCATGTTCCTCTTCCTCTATCTTTAAATCCAGCAATTGTAGGTCAAGTCCTGCTAACACTGCATTTCTCTAACCTCCTCTCTATAGTTAAACCTCACTCTGCCTCCTCTTTATGCCTTCCTCTTCCACTCTTGTGGTTACATAGGGTCCCTCTGGATATTCCAGAATAAGCTCCTTACTTTAAAGTCAGATGATTAGGAACTAATTCCATCCGCAACTTTAATTCCCCTTTGCCATATAATGTAACATATTTACAGGGTTCTAGAGATTAGAATGCAGGTATCTTTGGGGGAGGTTCGTTATTCTGCCTATCGCAGGATAATACATTTATGATTATTATGTCTTCCTGATGAATTGATCCTTGTATCACTATGAAAAATCTCCTTTTCTCTGGTAATCCTCCTTTTTTGAAGCCTACTTTGCCTAATATTAATATAGACTCAACAGCTTTTTATAACTGCTTGCATGACATATTCTTCTCATCCTTTTATTTTCAATCCGTGTCTTTATATTTAAAGTGTGTCTCTTGTAGGCAGAATATAGTTGAGTCTTCTATAGCATCCAGTCTGACAATATTTGCCTTTTAATTACACTGTTTAGAATATTTACCCTTAATATAATTATTGATATAATCATGGTTCAGTCTACCATTTTGCTATTTGATTTTTTTCCCATTTATTTTTTGTTCCTCTCTTTCTCCTTTCTTGCTTTTTTTGAGGTTAATTCAGTATTTCTCAGTATTACATTTTAATTCTAATATGACTTTTTGGCTATACTTTTGTCATTATTTTTAAAGGGACTGTTGTAGGAATATAATTTTCACCCTTGCTTATCAGTCTTCTCAGGGTAAATATTGTACCACTCATATAAAAGAACGTTGTAATACTATAATTTCATTTACTGACTCCTCCCTTTCTCATCCTTTGTGGTATTATTGTCATGTATTTTTATATCTACATATGTTATCAATCCCATAATACAATTTATATTTTTGCATGAATCATTATTTTGTAAACAAATTAGGGAAAAAGTAGTCTTTTATATTTAGCCACAAATGTACCATTTCCAATGCTCTTCATTATTTTTTGAGATCCAAGTTTCCTTCTGGTGCTACTGTCTGTCTGAAGAATTTCCTTTAGCATTTCTTTTTTTTTTTTTTTTTTGAGGCAGAATCTTGCTCTGTTACCCAGGCTGGAGTGCAATGACACTATCTCGGCTAACTGCAACCTCCGCCTCTCAGGTTCAAGCGATTCTCCTGCCTCAGCCTCCCGAGTAGCTGGGATTAGTAGAGACAGGGTTTCACCATGTTTGTCAGACTGGTCTTGAACTCCTGACCTCAGGTGATCTACTTGTCTCAGCCTCCCAAAGTGTTGGGATTACAGGCATGAGCCACCGTGCCTGGCTTCCTTTAGTATTTCTTGCAACACAAATCTACTGGCTTTCATTGATAAAAAAGTCTTCATTTAACTTTCATTTTTGAAGAATATTTTTGCTGGATATAGAATTCTGGCTTTACTTTTTTTTCTTTATCACTTTAAGAATATTGTTCTGTTGTATTCTGTCCTTCATTGTTTCTGATGTCAAATAAGCCATCATTTGTGTCTTTGTTCCCTGTATATGAAGTGTTATTTTTGTCTGAATGCTTCAAAGATTTTTAAGTTATTTTTGTTCTCAGCAGTTTGAGTACAATGTGCCCTGATATAATTTTCTTTGTATTTCTCCATCTTGAATCTGTAAATTAATATTTTCCACCAAAATTTGGAGAAATTCAGCTTTGATTTTAAAAAAATTTCTGCCACATTTTCTTTTTCCTATTCGTCTGAACTCTGTGCATATGTTAAGCTATTTGGTTTTGACAATGAGGTCACTGAAACTTTGTTCATTTTTTTCCACGATTTTTTCCTCTCTGTTCTTTAAGTTGTATAGTTTCTATTGCTCAGTATGCAAGTTTACTCTTTCTTCTGTGGTTTCCAGTCTCTTATCAAGCCCATCCAAAGAGTTTCCATTTCAGATATTCTTCTTTTCACTTCAAGAATTCCATTTGGTTCTTTTTTATAGTTTCCATCGCACTGCTGATATTTCTCCAGGCTAATATTTCTCAATATGGACATTTTCTCCTTAACTCTATGAATATATAATATGAATTATAATAGCTTCTTTAAAATCCTTGTCAGCTAATTCTAATATCTGGGTCATCTCAGGGTTTCTATTTATTGTTTATCCTCCTCATCATGGTCATATTTTCCTGTTTCTTTGCATGTCTGGTAATTTTTTTATTGTATATAACAAAATGTGGATGATATACTACAGACATAGAAGAATGTTGATTTTGCATCTAGCAGGAAGTTGAATGAATGACTGATCTTCTTGTTCTTGTGAAGGCATCAGTTTATGCTTTTTCTGGACAAGTCTGTTTTGGTTATACTTGAGTCTTAGAGCAAATCCTTAGTCCTGAGACAGACTTTACACCTAAGGCATAATTTTTTTAGATTTCACTGGATAAAAACAAGGTGTTTATCAAGTCCCTCTAAAGTTGTGACATTCAAATTTCAACCTCTGTCTCTCATGTGACAAACGGCAGCTGAAATCTCTGTTCAACTTTTTGAGACTTCCAGCTATTTCTTTCCACTAGGCTCCTTGGAATGTCTCATGAATATATACATTTCAGGGATCAAAGATTTGAGGGAAGTTTATATGCATATTTTGTATTTTTACATTGAAGCTTCTTCTTTTTGAGAGTTCCACCCTCAATTTCCAGCCTCTGACTCCTTCTCCTTGACACTTCAAGCCAATATGAGCAAGCATTTCTGTTTGAGTTCTAATTACCTCCTGATGCATGAATTGTTAAATAACTACAGTGAAGGCTGGACGCGGCGGCTCAGCACTTCCTCCCAAAGGGCGTGGCGGCTCAGCACTTCCTTCCAAAGTAATCCCAGCACTTTGGGAGGTCGAGGCAGGTGGATCACGAGGTTAGGAGATCAAGACCATCCTGGCGAACACGGTGAAACCCCATCTCTAGTACAAATACAAAAAATTAGCCTGGTGTGGTGGTGAGCACCTGCAGTCCCAGCTACTCAGGAGGCTGAGGCAGGAAAACGGTGTGAACCCAGGAGGCGGAGCTTGCAGTGAGCCGAGATCATACCATTGCACTCCAGCCTGGGCAACCGAGCAAGACTCCATCTCAATAATAATAATAATAACAACAACAACTACAGTAAAAAGTCAAGTAAAAGTAGATCTCTTGTAGTACTCTTCACTTCTTTTAAAGGTTGAATACCTTCCTTTGGTTTCTGCCTTTTTTGATCATATTCCAGTGTTTTTTCTTTAATACTTTATATTTTATCATTGCTCTCTATATAAGGGTTATTACAATACAAGCTACCCCACTATACTTGTAATTATACTTTCATCTTAATAACTTTTTCTGGGTTTTCTAAATGGGTTGGTGGGCAGGACCAATTATTAAGTCACATATTTTGGTCCTCAAAATATAGTAAACCCAATAATATGCTTCCAAATCAAAATAGTCAAACTACAGAGATCTGTTTATTAATGACTTCAGACTCAGAATTTGGCTGTTCAAGCTCCAAGCTCAACATCCCAATACTGAATTGATTCTTCTGGCCATCTATATATAGTGACAAATGACAAATTCTATGTTAGTCTCCCCCACCCTTTTTTTTCTAACAATGTCTCTTGATTTCTTTACATTATTAGGACATCTTCACCTCAGTATTTCTCAGAATTGGAGAAACATGGCATTTGGCTTTAATTTTCATGAAGTCCCCCTGGCCAGAATTGCCTGGGATTCTTCCATGACTTTTCCAAGTCTTGACTGAAAACTATGGCTGGAAAGGATAAATTGTAGATTCCAGGTGCTATTTGTCCTCTAATGAATGCTGATCCTGAAGCCAAAAGAAATACAACCCCCTGCTTGCTTTTGAGGGTATTTTTGGAGTAGTTGCAAACAGTGATATTTATCTGGAGACATGGCCTATATATATATGTGTGTGTGTGTGTGTATGTGTGTGTGTGTGTATGTGTATTTTTTAAGTAGTCAATAAACACAATGTATTTATTAAAAAGGTATTTTTGCATCATAAAAATAATACTGTGCTCACTTCATTCCATTTGTGTCAGGAAGAGTACTTGAATAGAAAAGAAAAGCTTTCTCTTATCCCTCCCTGTCAGCAATAATAATTAAAGCCATACATTCTTAGCCAATAATTTTCTTATGCTGATATCATTATCTTTCTCCACAAATCCTATAAATTCTTTTTTTTTTTTTTTTGAGACGGAGTCTCGCTCTGTCACCCAGGCTGGAGTGCAGTGGCGCGATCTCGGCTCACTGCAAGCTCCGCCTCCTGGGTTCACGCCATTCTCCTGCCTCAGCCTCCCAAGTAGCTGGGACTACAGGCGCCCGCCACCGCGCCCGGCTAATTTTTTGTATTTTTAGTGGAGACGGGGTTTCACCGTGGTCTCGATCTCCTGACCTTGTGATTCGCCCGCCTCGGCCTCCCAAAGTGCTGGGATTACAGGCGTGAGCCACCGCGCCCGGCCCAAATCCTATAAATTCTTAAAGACTCAGCCTTTATGCTACATTATCCAGATAGCCTTGTTGGTGAGGACACTGGACAGAATTTCAGTAAAGGGACATTACCTTGTTATCAAAGCAGTGGTAGTTAAGACAATAATCCTTGGAGTGAGACAGACACAACTTTCAGTCCAACATTTTCCACTTTCTGTGTAGTCTTTGGATTTTCTACAATTTCATCTAAGTTATAGTAAAATAGAGATAAAAATAGTCCCTAACCCATTTGGTTGTTGTGAGGATCAGATATAATAAGGCATACAAAGTTTAAGAACAGTTCCTGGCACATTGTTATTTTTATTGTCGTTGTTGTTGCCATTATTATTTTTTCCCCAGAGTAAATGACTAATAAACTATTGTCTAAATAAGTACTTGGTGATTGAATAAGTGCCATTATGGTAGAAGAGAAAAACAAATAAATTACAAAGACAAGTCATAAGGAAAAAAACAATTTTAAGTTATCATAAGTGCTATTAAAAAAGAGCTAAGAAAAAGAATGAAATGGGAGACCTGTTTTGGATAGGATCATCAGGGAAGGCCTCTCTAGGACATGACATGTAAGGTGAGACTTAAAAGATGAAAAGGAGTTGGCCACACGAAGAGAATGGAGAACAGCATTTCAGGCAGAAGGACTAGCATATAGAGAGACCCAGAGGCAGATATGCACATGGACCTGAAAGAATTGAAAGACCACTGGTGAGCTGGGACAGAATAAAGGCAGAGCGGCACCAGATGAAATCAGAAAGTAGCAGAGGCCAAACACAAAAGGCCAGTGTGGAGAGTTTGGCTTTTGGTCCAAGTGCAAAGGAGAGACATTGTGGGTTTTCAAGGAAGGGAATGACAAGATCCTCAGACTTACTCAATCCATGACTCACAAAAACAAATTGAAGAAGAATAAGAGTTTCTGAAAACATTTGGAACTTGTTATTTAGAGAAATTAAGAGTATAAATGCAGACTAAAATATTTCCCATTATGACTGAAGTTATTGATTGCTAGCAAACAAAAACACTTTAGGTGGGGAACTTTTCTTCAGAGGGAGAAGCAATCTTTAATAAAGATTTAATCCACTTCGTTTTCTTTCACATCTGTAATGAATCCACAGGGGATAGTGTGACCCACTTCAAACAGAGGATGGACAAAAGGAGAACACATGCTAGGCAGGAAGGGTTAGAGTAACTGAGAAAGAGGGCCATTGCCAAGGCCTATGTGGGCCCAGAGTAAAAGTACAGTCTGAGTTGAGAGCACCACATTAGACAAGAGATGATTTGGAGGATACTGTGAAATAGATTTCTCAGAGAAAGAAGAACAGGATTCCAGTATACAATTAGTGAGACATTGACTGTTAAGGGCTGGACCTTCTGGTACAAATGCCCTAAGGGAACTTATAGAATATTTAAATTTATTTATCAGATAATTATATTTTTCATTATCCTGCAGTAACAGGTCTTTTCCATTGTAAGATTCTTCCTGCAGTGTTGGAGTTCATTCCCTTTCTTGAAGCTGCTTCATCTTGATACTCTTTTTTTTTTTTTTTAAAGCCGCTTCATTTTAGAGACTCACTTGGCAGTAATTAAGACCACTGACATTAATAACAAAGTGTTTCTATTTCCCCATTATATATTGAGCAATTAAAATTATTTCCTGTCTTATACAAGGAAATTTATTCCCAAAGGAAAAGCCTATGGGAAAACAGTGGCATACCCAGATCCCCATTACGTGTTCACTGATAACAGATTATTTTAAAAGGGTGCATAATAGCTGAAATCTCCAAAATGCGTCAGTTGTTTTCTCAAATTTTTCTGAAAACAACCAGACAAAATTGTAGTACTACGAGACAACATGTGCCATAAAAACAACTTTGGAGTTACTTTTACATTTTTTCCTGGAGGATGAAGGATAGCTTATCGAATGTCAGTTATGAACTTGGTGACAACTAATTATCTTTCATTTCACAGCAGCTGATAATAAGTAAGAGCAAAAATGGTGAATACCTACTGTTGCCAGGTAACTGCATCTACTGTACTTCCTGCCACCTTCATGAATCTGTAAGGAATAGAAAGAAAAAAGATATTACAACTTAGATCAAACCACATCCTCCAAATCAAAAGGAAATGAACTGAGACAGATTAGACCAATCCCTAAGCAGCTATGCTTTCTGAGAGGATCCTCCACAGCCACAATCATGGCCTAGACACAGCTATTGGAGGTCAAACTATACAGAAAGTGAAAGTAACCATACTTCCAGCTCCCCATACATCCTTCACCATCTGGAAATCAAAATCCCAATAAGGCATTCTATCTACATCTGTCTTCCCAAGCCCATGCCTGATGGCTCCCACATCAATTTCCTCATAACCAAAACTTGTCTATCCCATTTCCTATTCTCTAAGGACTCCAATCTCTAATAGGAAACAAACAGTAATATTTCCCAAGGATGACAGCACAAAAGATGCCTTTGAAAAACTCCAGGCTTTCCTAGAACGAGCATGAGAAAACCCAATTTATTTATACAAGTAAAAAGCACCATCAAATATGCTCCAATGAGGGGCTGCCACACCTGTCTAAGTGTAGAAAGTTGAGCACCACAAAGAGAAATCTATCATCTACTTTTGGAGCAGCTAAGTAGTGAACTGAGTGTTATCTGACAATCATGCTCAGCTCGAAAGGTAAACCAGACTTGGCTCCATGCAGTTAAGCACACATCAAAGCCTTGCTAGCAGTTCCCCACCTTCTTTGTTTCTGGAGGTTCCAGGAAAATCAATAGAACCTGAAGATGCATCTGGGAGCCCAAAGATAACACAGGGTCTCTCATAAATTGCATGTCTGTGAATAACTCAATTATCTACCTACTTCCTTCTCCCTGTCCATATGTTCTCAGGCCATGTGCTATCATGGTTATAACTATGAGTTGAAGGAGTCAACTAGTAGTTACCAAAAGGAATATCTCAGCTCTTTAAGATATTTCTTTTATTCCTGAGACCCTGGTGGGGAACTTTTCTTCAGAAGGAGAAGCAATCTTTAATAGTACTTCTTAACTGAAGAATTCTTCCTCCAGGGAGAAAGATGGTGTTTTGTCTAGAAGGCCCTATCTCTACTTTACCCCAGCATAATATTGCAAGGCAGATGCATGTTGCTCATGCTCTGTGGGTTGCTGTGTGTTGCCTAAACAGAGGCACAGATTTGCTGTGACAGCAGAAGAGAATTGAGCCTCTCTGGAGGAGTACATAAGAGAAACATAGGGCTGGATGCCAGGACTGTTGGTTAGCATTTAAGTGAAGTTTATAAAACGAGAGGAAAAGAAGAAGGGGAAGGACACGATGGGTTTGAAAAGGGGGGAAGAAAGAGAGACGGAAGAGGAGGAGGAGAAGGAGGACAAGGATGGAGGATGAGGAGAAGGCCACAGAAGCCATGGCTTAGCCTTTGTCTGAATGGTTTTGCCTTTCTTTCTCCAGTACCATTCAGCAGTCCTCAAGCAAGAAAGTAGAAAATGGCATATGGGAATGATCAAGGAATAGAACTGGTTTGATGAGCAGGGCCAAAATGTCAACAAGGGCTGGAGGGAATGTAACATTTACTGAGTACCTACTGAATGCCAGCCATTCACATGTTATTTCTTATAATTCTTAAAAATGCCTGCTTGGTAAGGTGGGTATTGTCAATTCCATTATATAGATAACCAGCTTCCCTACTGGCTACAGAAGTACATCTCCTAACACTCCAAATAGCCAATTTTTGATGGAGTCATGCCAACCCTCCTAGCAGCAGTCATTGGGAAGCATGGCACAGATATCCTCTGCTTTTGAAGCCAACGGATTTCTCTTTCTCTTTACCTTATCTCCTTTCCCCAGCCCAGGACAATCTCTTTTGAGTTTGGGAGAATAGCTCCACTCCCTTCACTATTTCTGGACCTATGCCTCTAAAATTCCTCTTCTGGAATTCAAAAGCCAGAAAGACTTGTGCAGTGTTTGCCTTTCCTCCTGTCATGTGCTACCCTGTCAATAGGCACACAACCAGCTCTTGAATGGATAGAAGGAAAATGGAAAAATACAAGGAGAAAGAAAACAGATTAATATTCAAAATATTATCCCCGCCATCTATGCTACTCTAAGCAGGTAAGATCTGATAATAATCTTAGAAGTAGGATGGCCCAAGAATGAAGAGGAAGAGATGAAATTTTGTACCTCCTTCTCAGATATTCAAAAAATTAAAAAATCTAGACAATCGTAGACACAAGTGTCATTTCAAAGAAAGAAATGTAAAAACAAATGTTTACATGGAACTTACTCCTCCATAATAATTTCTAAAATCTCTGAAATACAAATATTTTATGTAGAGATGGGGCCAAGATAGCCAACTAAAAGCAGAGGCGATCGGAGGCTCCCATTAAAAAAAAAAAAAACAGTGAGCCAGTCCTGCACCAGCAACCAAGGTATTCAGGTTCTGTCATCAGAACTGACTAGGCAGTTGGCATGACCCACAGAGAGGAAGGAAGATCAGTGTGGTGCTGTAGCCCACTTGAGAACCACACAGGGCAGGGGAGCCCCCATCCTCAGCCAGGAAAGGCAGTCACTGAGTGCGCTATCCAGCCTGGGAAAATGTGCTTTTTCCATGGAACTGTGTAACCCATGGATTGGGTTATGAGTCCACACTACTGGGGCGAGGGTCCCAACCATGGAGCTGCGTAGGTTCTCAACAGCCACTAAGCTAGAATCTGCTTAAGCCTGCTGAGCTCCCAGAAGGAGGGGTGACGAGCACCACAGCTGTGGCTCCCTGCTGTCTAAGCCGTTTGAGCTCCTTAGGGGAGGGGTGACAGCCAATTCTGGGACCCATAGCTGCCTAACACACTAAGCTCCCAGGGTTGGGGAAGGGCAGCAGCCATCTCTATAGCTCCAGGCTGTGTTTTTTTCCTGCTGGAGCCAGGGATGATGGATGGCTTAGTCTCAAGAGGTATCCACCACAGCCCAACACAGGGGCTGTGGCAGACTGCTGACAGAGTGCCTTTTCAGGCCTGACCTTGATTCATCCCTCCTCACTGTGTGGGGCCTCTCTGCAGGAACTCCAACAACCTTAGCCAGGGAGTCAGGGACAGAACTCTGATCTCCCTGGGCCTGAGTCCCTAGCAGGAGGGGTGGCCACAGTCTCCGCAGACCAGTAGACTTAGTCTTTCCTCCTGCTAGTTCTGAGGAATCCAGGCAGCCCAGACAAGTGGGTTTCCCCCCAGTGAAGCACACCCCCTCAGTCAAAGTACTTCATTAAACAGGTCGTGCTCTCTCTGCCACCCACTGGGGTGAGACCCTCCAACAGGGGTTGTCAGACACCCTATAGAGGAATGTTTCTATTGGCATCAGGTCAGTGCCCCTTGAGGTCAGAGATCCCAGAGGAAGAAGCAGGCACCCATCTTTGCTGTTCTCCAGCTTCCTCAAGTGACATCTCCAGGCATGGGAATGAATCAGATGAATAGGGCCTGAACTGAACCCCCAGTGAACCACAGTGGCCCTACAGAAGAGGGACCTGACCATTGCAAGAAAAACAAACAGAAAGCAAAAACAATAGCATCAACAACAAAAAAAAAAAGTCCCCATAAAAACCCCATCAAAGATCGATAGTAGACAAACTCATAAAGATGAGAAAGAATCAGCGAAAAAAAAAACACTGAAAACCTAAAAGGCCAGAGTGCCTCTTCTCTAAATGGGCACAGAACTGGACAGAGGATGAGATGGATGAATTGACAGAAGTAGGCTTCAGAAGGTGGATAATAACAAACTCTGCTGAGCTCAAAGAGCATGTTCTAATCCAGTGCAAAGAAGCCAAGAATCTTAATTAAAGGGTACAGGAGCTGCTAACTACAATAAGCAGTTTAGAGAGGAACACAAATAACTTGAAGGAGCTGAAAAACACAGCATGAGAATGTTGTGAAGCATACACAAGCATCAATAGCCACATCAACCAAGTGGAAGAAAGGATATCAGAGTTTGAAGACCACCTTGCTGAAAAAAGGCATGCAGATAAGATTAGAGAAAAATGAATGAAAAGAAATGAACAAAACCTCTGGAAAATATGGGACTATGTAAAAAGACCGAATGTATAACTGATTGGAGTACCTGAAAGAGATGGGGAAAATGAAACCAAGTTGGAAAACACACTTCAGGATATCATCCAGGAAAACTTCCCCAACCTAGCAAGAGAGGCCAACATTCAAATTCAGGAAATACAGAGAACCCCACTAAGATAATCTATGAGAAGATCAACCCCAAGACACACAATCATCAGATTCCCCAAGGTCAAAATGAAGGAAAAAATGTTAAGGGCAGCCAGAGAGAAAGGCCAGGTCACCTACAAAGGGACTACAATCAGACTAACAGTGGACCTCTCAGTAAAAACCCTACAAGCCAGAAGAGAGTGGAGGTCAATATTCAACATTCTTAAAGAAAATAGTTTTAAACCCAGAATTTTAAATCCAGTCAAACTAAAATTCATAAATGAAGGAGAAATAAAATCATTTCCAGACAAGCAAATGCTGAGAGATTTTGTCATCACCAGCCTGCCTTCCAAGAGCTCCGAAATGAAGCACTAAATATGTAAAGGAAAAAACCAGTACCAGTCACTGCAAAAACATACCAAAATATAAAGACCAATGACACTATGAAGAAACTGCATCAACAAGTGTGCAAAATAACCAGATAGCATCATGATGGCAGGATGCAATTTACACATAACAATATTAACCTTAAATGTAAATGGGCTAAATGCCCCGATAAAAGACACAGACTGGTAAACTGGATAAAGAGTCAAGACCCATCAATGTGCTGTATTCAGGAGACTCATCTCATGTGTAAAGACACACAAAGGCTCAAAATAAAGGGATGGAGGAATATTTACCAAGCAAATGGAAAGCAAAAAAAAAGCAAGGGTTGCAATTCTAGTCTCTGACAAAACAGACTTTAAACCGCCAGAGTTAAAAAAAGACAGAAGGGCAGTACATAATGGTAAAGGAATCAATTCAACAAGAAGAGCTAACTATCCTAAATATAAATGCACCCAACACAGGAGGACCCAGATTCATAATACAAATTCTTAGAGACCTATAAAGAGACTTAGACTCCCACACAATAATAGTGGGAGACTTTAACACCCCACTGTCAATATTAGACAGATGAATGAGACAGAAAATTAACAAGGATATTCAGGACTTAAACTCAGCTCTGGATCAAGTGGACCTAATAGACATCTACAGAACTCTCCACCCCAAGTCAACCACATGGCACTTATTCTAAAATCAACCACACAATTGGAAGTAAAACACTCCTCAGCAAATGCAAAAGGAGGGAAATAATAACAGTCTCTCAGACCACAGTGCAATCAAATTAGAACTCAGGATTAAGAAACTCACTCAGAAATCACAGAACCACATGGAATTTGAACAACCTGCTCCTGAATGACTCCTGAGTAAATAATGAAATTAAGGAAGAAATAAAGAAGTTCTTTGAAACCAGTGAGAACAAAGAGACGAGACAATGTACCACAATCTCTGGGACACAGCTAAAGCAGGGGGACATTTATAGCACTAAATGCCAACATCAGAAAGCTAGAAAGATGTCAGATCAACACCCTAATGTCACAGTTAAAAGAGCTAGAGAAGCAAGAGCAAACAAATCCAAAAGCTAGCAGAAGACAAGAAATAACTAAGATCAGAGCAGAACTGAAGGAGATAGACACAAGAAAAACACTCAAAAATAAATCAATGAACCCAGGAGCTGGTTTTTAGAAAAAATTAACAAAATAGATAGACTACTTAGACTAATAAAGAAGAAAAGAGAGAAGAATCAAATAGACACAATAAATGATAAAGGGGATATCACCACTGACCCCACAGAAATACAAACTACCATCACAAAATGCTATAACCACCTCTACACAAACAAACATGAAAATCTAGAAGAAGATAAATTCCTGGACACATATACCCTCCCAAGACTAAACCAGGAAGAAGCTGAATCCCTGAATAGACCAATAGCAAGTACTGAAATTTAGGCAGTAATTAATAGCCTACCAACCAAAAAAGGCCTAGGACCAGACAGATTCACAGCTGAATTCTACCAGAGGTACAAAGAAGAGCTGGTAACAGTCCTTCTGAAACTATTCCAAACAGCTGAAAAGGAGGGATTTCTCTCTAGCTCATTTTATGAGGCCAGCATCATCCTGATACCAGAACCTGACAGAGACACAACAAAAAAAGAAAACTTCAGGCCAAGATCGATGCAAATATCCTCAATAAAATGCTGGCAAACTAAATCCAGCAGCACATCAAGAAACTTATCCACCACGATCAAGTCAGCTTCATCCCTGGGATGCAGGGCTGGTTCAACATACGCAACTCAATAAACATAATCCATCACATAAACAGAACCACTGACAAAAATCACATGATAATTTCAATAGATGTAGAAAATCCCTTTGATAAAAATCAACATCTCTTCATGTTAGAAACTCTCAATAAAATAGGTATTGATGGAACATATCTCAAAATAATGAGTTATATATTACAAACCTACAGCCAATATCATACTGAGTGGGCAAAAGCTGGAAGCATTGCCTTTGAAAACTGGCCAAGACAAGGATGCCCTCTCTCACCACTCCTATTTAACATAGTACTGGAAGTTCTGGACAGGCAATCAGACAAGAGAAAGAAATAAAGAGTATTCAAATAGGAAGAGAGGAAGTCAAGTTGTCTCTGTTTGCAGATGACATGATTCTGTATTTAGAAAACCCCATCATCTCAGTCCAAAAACTCCTTAAGCTGATAAACAACTTCAGCAAAGTCTCAGGAGACAAAATCAAAGTGCAAAAATCACAAGCATTCCTATACACCAACAGACAAACAGCCAAATCATGAATGAACTCCTATTTGCAATTGCTACAAAGAGAATAAAATACCCAGGGATACAGCTAACAAGGGACGTGAAGGACCTCTTCAAGGAGAACTATAAACCACTGCTCAAGAAAATCAGAGAGGACACAAACAAATGGAAAACATTCCATCCTCATGGATAGGAAGAATCAATACTGTGAAAATGGCCACATTACCCAAAGTAATTTATAGATTCAATGCTATTCCCATCAAACTACCATTGACATTTTTCACAGAGTTAGAAAAAACTACTTTAAATTTCATATGGAACCGAAAAAGAGCCCAGATAGCCAAGGCAATCCTAAAAAGAACAAAGCTGGAGGCATTATGCTACCTGACTTCAAACTATACTACAAAGCTACAGTATTTAAAAGAGCATGGTACTTGTCTGAAAACAGACATAAAGACCAACAGAACAGAACAGAGACCTCAGATATAATATCACACATCTACAACCATCTGATCTTTGATAAACTGGACAAAACAAGCAACGGGGAAAGGATTCCCTATTTAATGTATTGTGCTGGAAAAACTGGCTAGCCATATGCAGAAAACTGAAGCTTGACCTCTTCCTTACACCTTATACAAACATTAACTCAAGATGGATTAAAGACTTCAGTGTAAAACCCCAAACCATAAGAACCTAGGCAATATCATTCAGGACATAGGCATGGGCGAAGACTTCATGATGAAAATGCCAAAAGCAACTGCAACCAAAGACAAAATTGACAAATGGGATCTAATTAAACTAAAGAGCTTCTACCCAGTAAGAGAAACTATAATCAGAGCAAACAGGCAACCTACAGAATGGGAGAAAAGTTTTGCAATCTACCCATCTAACAAAGGTCTAATATCCAGAACCTACAAGGAACTTAAACAAATTTACAAGAAAAAAACAACCCCATAAAAACTGGGCAAAGGATATGAACAGACGCTTCTCAAAAGAAGACATTCATGTGGCGAACAAATATATGAAAAAAAGCTCAACATCATTGATCATTAGAGAAATGCAAATCAAAACCACAATGAGATACAATCTCACATCAGTCAGAATGGCAATTATTAAAAAAGTCCAGAAACAATAGATGCTGGCGAGGCTGTGGAGAAATAGGAATGTTTTTACACTATTGGTGGGAATGTAAGTTAGTTCAACCATTGTGGAAGGTGGCGTGGCAATTCCTCAAGGATCTAGAACCAGAAATACCATTTGACCTAGCCATCCCATTACTGGGTATACACCCAAAGGAATATAAATAATTCTACTATAAAGACATACGCACATGTATGTTTATTGCAGCACTATTTACAATAGCAAAGACATGGAACCAACCCAAATGCCCATTAATGATAGACTAAATAAAGAAAATATGGTACAGACACACTATGGAATAACATGAAGCCTTAAAAGGAATGAAATCATGTCCTTTGCAGTGACATGGGTGAAGGTGGAAGCCATTATCCTCAGCAAACTAACCCAGGAACAAAAAACAAAACACCGCATGTTCTCACTCATAAGTGGTAGTTGAACAACGAGAACACATGGACACAGGAAGGGGAGCAACACACACCGGGGCCAGTCGGAGGGGTGGGGGAGTGAGGGGAGGGAGAGCATTAGCATAAATAGCTAATGCATGCTGGGTTTAAAACCTAGATGATGGATTTGATAGGTGCAGCATGCCACCATGACACACGTAGACCTATGTAACAAACCTACATGTCCTGCACTTGTATCCTGGAACTTAAAGTAAAATTAAAAACAAAAGAAATATTTTATGTAAAACTGTTTTATAATCATATACAAATAACCACAATGAAAACAATACTGACATTAATAGAGCTTTGTCATAAAATGCTTTTCAGTTTCTTGTATGTACAGCTTCCCATAGTCCTCAAAACAATCCAGTAAGGTAGATATTTCTGTATTTCAGTGGAGGAGGTTATGGGGTTATGAGACTTTCTCAAATTCATGTAGTTAGTGTAGGCTAAACTCAGGTTCTGATTCCAAATCCGACCATCTTTCCAGTATCTTATGCTGCCTCCAAGCTGTTTTCACTGAGGCTAGGAAGTATAGTAAACTCTAAGATACAAAAAACCAGCTGAATTTTTGCCTTGAGAAAACACTACCATAGTGATTAGAAAAAGGAAAAAGCTGGAGCACCTTCTTTGCTTGTTAGCTTCCTCTCACAGTCTTGAGCCCTTCAATGCTTATTGTAAGACAATGTGCTGGATGCAGGTATCAAAAGGTGACTGGCTCAGGGCCTCTGCCACAAGACAACCACAATGAAGCCCAGGAGACAGAAATGTGGACAAGGACATACCAAAGTTTCTGTGTGCTGTAACAGATGGTTAGTTTGTACCAGTAGTACAGTAAGAGGACCTCAGTAAGAGGAGTAGTTAGGTCTGCCTTATGGTGTTAGAAGAAGGAATACAGATTAAGAAAACCTTCATATTGTCTACAATGTTGAATATGAGATTGAAAGAAGGGTAAGATTTTGCCAGGAGGAGCAGCCCAGGCAAAGAATAGCATGAGCAAAGCAAGGAAGACTCAAAATGAGCTGTTCACAGAAGTCCAGTATGGCTGGATGTCAGGGAACAAGTAAGGGAATGGCAGGAGGTTAGGCTGGTCAGATCACTAGGAGCTGTCCTGTGTTGCCTTTACAAGTCTGGCCTTTACCCTTAACAACAAGGTACAAGTCCAGGTCCTATTTATCTTTGTATGATTAGCACCCAGCATAATATTGTAAAATATAGCCAGCTCGCCCTCCACGTATGTTTGTTGAATTTATTCCGTCTTTAAACACACACAAGAGATTCTCAGGCTCAGATTTGCATTTTAGGATCTGGCTATGGAAAAGATGAAAGATATTGGTGAAGATAAGCTGGCAAGAGATTACTACAGAGACATGGGAGGCTTTGAAATATAGGAATGAAAAAAAAAAAAGGCCCACTTTAGAAACACTGTTGGTGTGCTCAAGAGAAAGAGGAGAATGCCAAAATTTTAATTGCAATAACGAATGCCATTGTCCAAGATGAGGAACCCAGGAGAGGACTTTCAATGCTGCTGGTGGTAAATATATTCCAATCCTCCTGAATATATCTCAAATAACTTGAAGTACTCGTCATTGATATTAACAGCCCTGTATTCATAAGAAAATTAAGACCAAATAAATCATTAATGCCCTACTTGGCTAAAAGTCTCTGGACAGGCAATTCGGAACATTTCTAATTTGGTATGTTGAAAATTGGAAACTGGTCCTTCATGACACCATAATCAGGAGATCCTCATATGCATTGAATAGTTTGCTCTGTTATATGTGAGAATTAAGTCCTTAAATAATGTTCTATTATCTAAAGGAACATTATAAAAAGAATGAGAAAACTATTGTTAGTGACATTCAAAGTACCGTTATTGTATTTTCTCCACATCTGCACCCTACATCTCAAAGAAAATCCAAAAAATCTATAATTAAATAGGAAATATCCTGAGCCCATAAGTAGAATAGTATAGAGTTCACAGAAAAATATTTTTAAATCGGATCTAGAAAAAGAGCTACCATGATCCTACAGAGGAAAATCAATTGTTCTTCTTAAACCAATTTATAGGCTTAATGGAATTCGAATAAAAAATCCCAGCAGATATTTTTGAAGCTTTACAAAACCATTCTAACATTCATTTGGAAGAAGCCAAGAAAATTTTGAAAACTTGGAATAATGAAGGGGTATTTATTGGATCTACCATATATTATCATGAAATTTGTAATGATTAAAACATTCAAGATTTAGTAAGGAGATCTATGGAATAAAATTTAAAATACTATATAAGAAGTTATTACACAAAAAGGAATTCAGTGTCTGAAAAATTGAAGCATTCTGAAATGTGCTATGTGACTTGTTGTCTATTTGGGAAAAAAAGTCAGATCCTCACCTAATATTCTGTATAATAAATCAAAATATTAAAATGTAGTTTAGTTTCATTATATTTAAAAAATTTCAGGCCGGGCGCGGTGGCTCATGCTTGTAATCCCAGCACGTTGGGAGGCCGAGGCAGGTAGATCACAAGGTCAGGAGATCGAGACCATCCTGGCAAACATGGTAAAACCCTGTCTCTACTAAAAATACAAAATATTAGCTGGGTGTGGTGGTGGGCACCTGTAATCCCAGCTACTGGGGAGGCTGAGGCAGGAGAATGGCATGAACTCGGGAGATGGAGCTTGCAGAGAGCCAAGATCGCACCACTGCACTCCAGCCTGGGCGACAGAGTGAGACTCTGTCTCAAAAAAAAATAAAAAACAAAACAAAACAAAAATTCAATCACAATTTAATATTTGTAGACAAATTATATTATCTTTTTAACCTTAGTGGCATATTGAAGCAGTAGAAAAGTTGTTTTAGCTAACTTTGAGGAAATACCATTATTAAGTATGTGTTCATGTAAAAATTGCTGTAAGCTACATTTTTTCCTTTTCCTTCTTAGCAAAATGATGAGATCAACTTCAACCATATGGAAGCATTTCTACACTTAGTTTGAGGAGGAAAAAAATCAAATTTGCAAATAATGTCAAACAAAATATGCATTTCCAAATCCTAGCAAGATGACCAAACACATCCTTATCTTTTTAGAAAGACCTCATCTAAAATAGGACAACTATTCTGTTTTCAGACGTCTTCGAATAATATTTATATTTTTAAAAAACTAGAAAAGGAAAACCAACCACAGAAATAACACATAAAGAAAAATAATCAGATACAATTCCAAAGAACAGATATTACAGTTAATGAGTTTGGGGTATACTCCCTGCCCTCATGAACCTTCCCTGAACATTAGGCTTTCTATATCTTATATGCATAAATCTATACCATTCCTATACTCCATTTTTATATCTGTATTGACACTGTGGAGGACAATTCCAAAAAGATCATTATTTTCTTTGTTCAAATCTAACATTGATAGACGCTTCTGCTCTCTAGTTCTGCCTGTTTCTCGGAAACTGGCCCAAACCACATAAATGAACAACTTCAACACAGCTGCAAAATGCTCAGCAACAGTAATATTAGAGGTGGAATAACATGCACACGGAATAGTGCTGTCAGGAGTGAAAGTCCACTGGGAGAGTGAAATTCTGTTTAGGGTCTGGTATTATCTAAGGACTTTCTACCATTCACTTCATTTCTAATCCCTAGATTTAGGTCTATGAAGGTACAAGTTAATGATGACTCAGGCTGTGAATACTGACAAGAGTGGAAGATCTTGGTTTTCCAGGGTTGGATGTTCCCATAGCTGAATTATGGTGACAGAGATCTGGACTATGATCTCAGAGGACAAGCTGCCTTTGCCCTCATGCTGATCTCCAGTCACACAAAGAAGCGTAAGAGAGGGAAGAGGACAGTGCCTGTATCTAATGAAATTGGCCAGTGCCAGGCAGACATTTCGATATTTGGGGGTCTTTCCATTAGGGCCATTCTGCTACTATAGAAAAGAACAAAATATCTCCTTTCATTGTGAGAGTTCCTTTCCCCCACACAGGGGACTCCAAATCTGGGAGAATTTCTTTCCTTTGTTATCCACCTGCACATATGACGTATCTGAAATATTGTTGAGCCTTCTCTCCCAGGGCATATCACAGCTCTGTATTATAATAAGGCCCATCTTTACTCATGGTCTTTGGGGTTTGATTTCTACTTCTGGATCACAGATTGCAACCCTAAAATCTGATTTCTGAAGTTTGCTCCCAGGAAAGGGGATAAATCCTTCACCAGGAACTGGATATCTGAGTACATACTTTAATAAGAGCGTAGCAGCCTGATCTTTCCTGTCCACAAAGAGAATCTTTGATTATGTTAACTAACACAAATAAGATGTGACAGCCATTCTACACAAAAGCCTAGGGAAAGTTTGTGAGAAAATAATTCATCCTGAGTTATAGTAAACCAGGCTGAACTCTAGATAAACAATATTTTGGGGCATCTTTCATTTGGTCCAAAGCCACTTACTTTTTCATGGTTAATAATATGTTGAGCTAGACTGGGTGCTACATAGAAGAAATGAAATATTGACCTCTTTCTTTTTCCCTTTCCCCTTCTCTCCCTCACCTTCAATCCTCCGTTTCTTTCTCCCTTACTCACTCCTTGCCTCTCCTCTCCTCATCCCTATTTATATATATATTAATAATATCACATTGGCAGTAGACCAATAAACAGCATATAGTTATATGTTTGTTGACTTTAATGGCTAGTGCAGGTCTCTATTTAGGCTTCCCTTGGAGCTTATGTTTCCCTTAGGTTGATAGAGCCTTAAATATACACGAATTGAGATGGGTGAGACTCTTCAACCAATCCATCTTGTTGATAAAAGTCACTTCCTGGCAGTTTAATTTAAGGAGAATCCTGAATGAAGGAAAAAATAAGTTAATTACCATCTGCCGATTGACAGGTATGTAGTAAGCAGATTACCTACTTACAACCCTATAAGGTTGGCATTATTAGTCTCATTTTATAGATAAGAAATTGTGCTCAAGATCACACGGGCAGTTAATTGCAGAGCTGGGATTCAAACCCAATTCTGATTCTAAAGCTCTTGTTATAACCATGCAGAGATGGCAAATTTGTACTATGTGTGGTGTTGTTCCTTTTTGCTAAGCCTATGGTAAGAGAGGTCAATAATCCCTCATTTATCTCACAACTGGCCTAAGAGTTTTTCTCAAGATAGAGTGCCAGACCCTGTTTCCTAAAACTGGCTCCCAAGATGAAGCCTATTTGCTGCCAGCGAAGGGTTGCGAGACGGAAGGCTATAGGACAATGTCTGGAACAAGATAGAGGCAGATGTCAGAGAATAACACATATAGGAGGACCAGATAGATTTGCTTGATTGGAATGAAGAAATGGGGGATGATGAGAAGAGATGATGAAAGAGACTTGGAAGGCTCTGGCTGGAGTTGGAAGGTGCTGGTTAGAAGATCATGATACATATCCCTCGACAGTCCAAAATGCTGCTGAGGAAGTTGTAAAGACTTGGATTCAAGCAAAGAAGGCTCTAATAACCTGAAATGATTTGACCTGGCTGTAGAGCCTGGTGAGAAGGAGGAAAAACGCATCAGGATTTTGTTATGGACTTCACATGAAAAAGCACACTTTTTTTTGGAGCTCCAGCCCTGCTATAAACCTGACTGTAAGCATGAACACTGAGGAACTGAGGTGGAGAAGAATTGTATTTTATTTTGTATGCTAGACTATTTAGCTTAATTGAAAGATGAAGATTCAGAAAAATAGCATCACTGAATAGCAAGAGAATGGGCCCCAGAGTCAGACACTTATCTGATTTGTGACCTGGCTCCACAGTTCATTAGCCATGGGACCTTGGGTAAGTTGTTTAACCTCCTTGATCCATGTCATATGGAAGGAACAGAAGCTATATCCCAAAAGTGTTGTGAGAATTAACAAGAAAACAAATATGCAGAAACAAAGGTAGTGCCTGATACACTGTTGGCACTCAATAAATGTCAGTTTCCTCTTCTTGGTTCTGGTTTTTGAGCTTTGTAAATTATTTAATATTTGCGCAACTATATTCTTTGATCCGTAAAATAAAGATAATAAAACTTGCTTTGCCTATATTACATGGTAGTGTGTCTCATACATTAGTGTGTAAAGAATTCTTTGAGGTCTTTATTCAAAATGCCAATATCTGGCTCACATTCCCACACATCTGCTTCAGGAAGTCTGAGCTGGAGCCTAAGAATCATGCTGCATGCTTAGCAGTCCCTCTAGGTGCTTCCAATTCGAGAGGACCATGGACCACACTTCTGACAAATTCTAATCTTAGCAGCACCTATAAGGGGACAGCATTCTTGGAGGGGAAAGCACGGTTGTGAGGGAAAGAAGAAGAGGGAAGAGAGGAAAAACTGGAAAACAAGAAAGTGAGGAAGAATATTTCTGAAGACCATCTGACTAGTAAAGTGTCAAATCGAAGTCTGTGTTTCAGGACTCCAGCCTCCATCTCCAATGTTCTAACACCCATCCCAGACAGACAGACTGACTTCTCTGGTTTTAGAGACAGAGATAAACATCCTCCATTGTAATGACAGTAACTCAAAAGCTTGAGTTTGGGTAAAGAAGTAGTCTGTTTTCTCAATCAGCAAAGAAGGCCTTTTCAGGAACAAAATAAAAGTAAATGAAAGCAAGTTTAGAAGTAACTGGTCATTGACACAATTCTCAGCTAGAGAGTAGACCTTTGCAGCATACAGTACTTCCCTGTTAATGAGCACTGAACAGCTTTGGTCTCTCTAGAGGCAGAGAGATGGAAATTTTCATCTTATAAACTAAGTGTAATATACTGTTATCTTCTCTTCTCCTGTAATTTGGTCAAGTCATAAAACTTTCACAGCTGAAATAAAACAACAATTATTAGGAATAACATCGTGATAATTACTCTGTGCACCAAATTGTACCCAGCTGTGCGTCTTCCTTCTCCAAACAAGAATGTGGGATAAGGTTTTTAGACAGGAAGTAGAACTGTGATTACCCTCATTATACTGACATGTTATTGTAGCTAATCTTTCTAGTTCCTTTCCTCATTCAATTCTCTGAACTGCTTAGAAAGCTACATTGAGTCATATGCAAAAAATCTATTAGACTGAAACCTGCCTTTTCATCTTGAAAATATATCTGATCTTCTTAACAATTGAGACTCCAGATGACTCAGAGACTTGAAGTATCATTCACACATGGCCAGGCATGGTGGCTTACACATGTAATTCTAGCAATTTGGAAGGCTGAGGCAGGAGGATTGCTTGAGCCCAGAAGTTAGAGGCTGCAGTGAGCTATGTGTGTACCACTGTACTCCAACCTGGGTGACAGGGTGAGACCCTGTGTCAAAACAACAACAACAAAAACAAAAACAATTCACCTAATTGATAATCCAGGTCTCATTTAGTTCCAAAGTGCCGGCTCTTCACCACCCTGCTATATTGATTCACTATTAAAGAAAACAGAAGGTTATTGCTATGTATTAGAAAATAAATCAGGAACTTGTCTGTCATGTGCTAAACTATCATAGAACTCATGAAAGTTAAACATGAAAGGGAGATCTTAAATAACTTATTACAATCCACCCATGAGGAGACTGATGTCTCGAGTGGGTATCATAGCAATTAAATATCCAAAATTACCTTTTGTCTCTATTTGAATTCTCTTCTTGGCAGGTACAGGCAGGACTGACTTGTCCATTAGGCACTACTGTAGGCACAGTGCCTGGGAACCACAACACTTTAATATACCACTTTTTTTTAAAATTAAAATTAGGAAAAAAAAAACAAGTTTAAGGTTAAAAAAATTGTTATATGTCTTTATACCAATGGAGTGTAAATATAATTTTTAATATGTCTTTAAGGAAGGGACTCATGAAGTCAAAAGTGCCTTGGGCCCATAAAAGTCACAACGGAAGTCTGTATACAGGAATACAGTAAAATTTCCATTTATACAGCCTTCATACCTACCCATGCTTTGAGGAAAACATGGAATCGATAAATCAGGATTAGACACTTAGTAGAAGTGTTGGTGATTAGACACAACTAAAGACAGAAATTCTGGATACAAATCAGCAATTTTTTTATTTCTGCTTTATTGAACATATAGCATACATCATGTGGTCTGCCGTGATGGTAAAGACCATTATTTGTTTCCTAGTTTTGTCCTGCTTCTGTCTCCTTTGCTCAAATGTAAATGCTTCCCATAGCTCTCTGGGCCACGATAGGAGCAGAAAACTCTGTCTAGCTTTCTATTCTAACACGGGTTCAGGTTAGAATATTCCACTAGCAACTCTGTAGAATGTTGGATTAACCTCCATTCTTCATTCTTCACTCATTCAACAAACTGGAGCACCTACTATGTACTAGGCTTGTTGCTAGCACTGCATATACAATAGTAAATACAACATACTTCTTGCCCTCATGGAATTTATAATCTATAAAGGACAAGCAAACAAACAACAAATATATAGTTACAAAGTATAACTATCTATACCCTGTTAGTTTAGATAGAGAATTACTTTGCTAGATGACTCAAGGAAGCACTCTGATGGATGAGAAGAAACCAGCCATGTGGAGAGGACACTGCTCTAGCATGGTACTAGCTTAGCACATAACCAGGCCCATGAGGACTGAGTGAGGTAAGAAAAAGAGAACGTGGGAGAAGATAAAAATGAAGCTCTGGATAGAGACTAGCTCATTCACTGTAGAGCCCTACAGGCCATGGTAAAGAGATTACATTTTATTCCAACAGCAATGAAAAGTCATTAAAGCATCTTTAGCAAGTGACTGACATCATATGAACTAGGTTTGTAAATGATTTTTCTGGCAACTGAGTGATCAGATAGGAGGGGGCAAGATGCACGCAAGTAGAGTAGTAATGAGGGTACTGAGGCAATTCAGGTTCTCTGAATTCTCCAAGTTGTAATTCTTTTTTTAAAGTTTCCTTTACTGCCATCGCCCACCGAAACCAGGGTGCATATTCTAAGTCAATGTGATCCAAACATGTTAGTGCAACGTTAATCTCTCAAGATGGTCCCTGAAAGTAAGATTCTGTGGTCAAATAAATTCAGAAACTTCTGCATGCTAAATCCCCTTCTTGGAGGTTCCGAATGTAAACTAATATATTAAAAGCACAGGTAAGTGTTTCAGTAAATGTGTGGATCCCAGCATTTCTCAAGCTTACTTGACCATGGAATGTTTTATTTTTTTCCCCTTCACATAATGTTAATATCCTGTAGAAGTGATATTCTCCAGAGCATATTTAAGAAAGTGCTGCCATAAGTCATTCTAACCAAGAGTCAAGCAAATTCCATGTGCTTGGTTTACTGGGTCCCCTCTCCTTTACCTCTCCATTTATTATTCTAACGGTGTAGACAATATTTTCTGAATCACCATATATTGTATAATATCACCCTTCACATATGGTATTTCTTCTCTCCATTTCTACCTTCTATTTCTATCAACTGTCCCTTTCCTTTTATATTGTCAAGGTTGGTAAAGTTTTCATTCTTTCTGTAACCATACTTCTCTTTCTTGTTTCGGGATCTGGCTCTCCTATAAGCCAGCTGTTGGATATCCTTAATTGATTCTCTATATCGGTAATATTTCTCTGTCTCTGTATAAAGTTCTGTGTATAAGAGCTTTATCTTTTATCTTCTAAATATTTTATTAGACTCTTAAATGCTTTTTGGAAATATAATTTACATACCATACAACTCACTCAGAGAAGTGTTCAATTCAATAGTTTTTATTATATTTTAAGTGCTGTGCAACCATTAACATAATCTAATTCTAGAATATTTCATCATTCCAAAAAGAAACCCTGTATCCACTACAGACACTCCTCATTTCCCCACAATCTTCACCAGCCCTAAGCAACTACTAAACTAGGTTTTGTCTCTATTGATTTCTGACATTTAATATAAAAGGAATCACACAATGTATGGCCTTTTGTGACTGACTTCCTTCAGTGACCATAATATTTTTAAGGTTTATCCATGTTGTAACATGTATTGGTGCTTCGTTTCTTTCATTGTCTAATAATATTTAATTGTATGGATATACCACATTTTCCCTATCTATTAATCAAGTGATGAACATTTGGATTGTTTCTATTTTTTAGCTATTATGAATACTGCTGCTATGAATATTTGTGTACAAGTTTTGTGTGGATATATGTTTTTATATCTCCTAGGAACAGCATTATGTCTAAAAGAACAATGTATATACCTTAATTCAAAATACTGTATTGCTAAAAATGCTAATGATCATCTGAGCCTTCAGTGAGTCATAATCATTTTGCTGACAGAGGGCCTTGCCTTGATATGGATGGCTGCTGACTGATCAAGGTGGTGATTACTGAAGGCTGGGATGGCTGTGGCAATTTCTTAAAATAAAACAACAGTGACATTTGTCACATTAAGTGAATCTTCCTTTCATGGAAGACTTCTCTGTAGCATTCAATGCTGTTTTATGGCATTTTACCCACAGTAGAAACTCTTTCAAAATTGGAGTCAGTCCTGTCAAACCCTGCCACTGTTTTATCAATTAAGTTTACGTAATATTCTAAATCCTTTTGTATCATTTCAACACTGTTCAGAGAATCTTCATCAGGAGTAGATTCCATCTCAAGAAACCATTTGCTCATTTATAAGCAACTCATCAGCCATTCATATTCTATCATGAGATTGCAACAATTCAGTCACATTTTCAGGCTATACTTCTAATTCTAGTCTTCTTGCTATGCCCACCACATCTGCAGTTACTTCCTCCACTGAAGTCTTGAATCCCTCAAAGTCATCCACAAGGGCTAGAGTCCACTTCTTCCAAACTCCTGTTAATATTGCTATTTTGGGCCGGGCGTGGTGGCTCAAGCCTGTAATCCCAGCACTTTGGGAGGCTGAGAGGGGTGGATCACGAGGTCAGGAGATCAAGACCATCCTGGCTAACACTGTGAAACCCCGTCTCTACTAAAAAAAAAAAATACAAAAAAAAACTAGCCGGGCGACGTGGCGGGCGCCTGTAGTCCCAGCTACTCGGGAGGCTGAGGCAGGAGAATGGCGTGAACCCAGGAGGCGGAGCTTGCAGTGAGCTGAGATCCAGCCACTGCACTCCAGCGTAGGCGGCAGAGCGAGACTCCGTCTCAAAAAAAAAAAAAAAAAAAATTGCTATTTTGACCTTTTCCCATGAATCACAAATGTTCGTAATGGCATCTGGAATGGTGAGTCTTTTCCAGAAGGTTTTCAATTAACCTTGCCCAGATCCATCAGAGAAGGAATCACTATCTATGGTAGCTATGGCCTTATAAAATGTACTTCTCAAATAATGTATTTCTTAAATAATAAGACTTGAAAGTCAACAGTACTTCTTGATCTCTAGGCTGCAGAATGGAGGGTGAGTTAGCAGGCTTAAAAAATTAATTTCATTGTACATTTCCATCAGAGCTCTTGGGTGACCAGGCACATTGGCAATGAGCAGTAATATTTTGAAAGCAATCTTTTTTTTTTTTTTTTTTTCCTGAGCAGTAGGTCTCAGTAGTGGGTGTAAACTATTTAGTAAACTATGCTATAAACAGATATGCTGTCACCCAGGTTGTATTGTTCCATTTATAAAGCACAGGTGGAGTAGATTTAACATAATTCATAGGGACCCTACGATTTTCAGAGTTTCAGATTTCCAAGAGAAGGATGTCTCATCTATATTGAAAACCTGTTGTTTAGTGTAGTCACTTTCATTAATTATCTTAGTTGTATCTTCTGGAGAGCTGCTTCCCCTTGCATTTTTCATGTTATGGAGATAGTTTATTTCCTTAAACCAACCTCTGCTAGCTTCCAACTTTCCTTCTGTAGCTTCCTCACCTCTCTCAGCCTTTATAGAATTGAAGAGAGGTAGGGTCTTGTCCTGGATTAGGCTTTCCCTTAGGGAATATTGTGGCTGGTTTGATCTTCTATCTAGATTGCTACAACCTTCTCCATAGCAGCAATAAGGCTGTTTCACTTTCTTATCATTCTTGTGTTCACCAAAGTAGCACTTTTAATTTCCTTCAACAACTTTCCCTTTACATTCACAAGTGGGCTAACTGTTTGGGACAAGAAGCCTAGCATTCAGCCTATCATGGCTTTCAACATGCCCTCCTCATTAAGCTTAATCATGTTGAGCTTCTGCCTTAAAGTAAGAGACATGCAGGTCTTTCACTTGAGCACTCAGAGGCCATTGTAGTGTTATTTATTGGTGTAATTTTAATATTGTTGCGTCTCAGGGAATAGAAAAGCCTGAGAACAGGGAGAGAGATGGGAAAATGGCTGGTGGGTGGAACAGACAGAACATACATTTATTGATTAAGTTTGCCATCTTACAGTTCATGGTGCCCCAAAATAATTACAATAGCAGCATCAAAGATCACTGATTACAGATCACCATAATAGACATAATAATAATGAAAAAGTTTGAAATGTTCCAAGAATCACCAAAATGTGACAGAGACATGAAGTGAGGTACCACAAACCTTCAATTTATAAAAAATTCAATATATGTGAAGCACAATAAATATGAGGTTTGCCTGTATTCACTTTTAAAAATTCGGAACTAAGTAGATTTGTCAAGGTAGAGGTATAGGTTTTTCTCTGTTATTGGATATATAATTTTTTTAGATAAATCTCCTTTTTAGTGGGATTTCTATTTTGTAGGTAGAATACAAACATGTTTTAGGACACACACACAAAAATCACTAGATTAAGATAAAATTGTCATTACATAGGTGATGTGTAAAAGTTTACAAAAGAAAAACAAGAAACTGATATAACTCTAAATAGTAATTCCCATGCCTTTAGATAAAAACTGATGATTAAGAATAGCCATTTCCCAAATGAGGAAATGAAAACAATAAAATAAGCATTTTGTTAAGTAATTCCCATTTTCCAGCCCACAGGCTAATCCCTGAAGATATTAAATACGAACATGAAGATTCTATTTCTGTCTTCATAGAGTTCATATCATAACTGGAAAAACAGTCCTGTTTATTCTGCAACTACCTCAGTAAAAAAGCTTACCCAGCAATCCCACCTATGGGTATATATCCAAAATAAAGGAAGCCAGTATATCAAAAAGATTATGCACACTTCAATGTTTATTGCAGCAATATTCACAATAATCAAAATATGGAATCAACCTGTATTCATCAAGGGATGAATGGATAAAGAAAATGTAGTATATATACACATGGAATACTATTCAGCCATAAAAAGAGTGAAATTCTGTCATTTTCAGCAACATGGATGGAACTCGAAGACATTATATTAAGTGAAATAAGCCAGGCACAAAAAGACAAGTATTGTATGTTCTCACACACATGTAGGAGCAAATGAAAAAGTAGACCTCATGGAGGTAGAGAATTGGTGGTAACCACAGGCGAGGAAGGGAAGGAGAGAGGGAGGATGAAGAGAGGTTGGTTAATGGGTACAAAAACACAGTTAGAAGGAATAAGTTCTAGTGTTCAATAGCACAGTAGTGTGGCAACAGTTAACAGTAGCTTATTGTATATTCCAAGTAGCTAGAAGAGATTTGGATGTTCCCAACATGAAGAAATAATTTAAAAATTGTCATAAATATGTACAAAAAATATGTACGATTTGTATGTATCAATAAAATTTTTTAAAAACTTAAGACATTGGTATAGTTTCAAAAAACCAAAGTTATCATGATTTATAAAATCAACATAATCCATTTAAATGATTATTTATATTATGCTTTTCAATGCTTCATAATTACAATTATGCATACTGTTTTTTTGTTGGATGACCTTAAAATCAGTTGTTGAATAAGACAGATACTACTCATTCAACAAACATTTATAAAGCACTTACTATATTCCTAGGTTCTGAGGATATAGAACGTAGGAATATTCTGAGGATATGAATAAAACAAATGGGTTCCTGACCCTACTCTGTGGTTTATCATGGCTGGCAGATATATAAACAAATGTTATCATCAATTTGATAAGTGCTATAGCAGAAAAATATAGTGCCATGCAACAACAGAGGAGGTCCTAAGAAATTCTGCCTGAACATGTCAGAGAATATCTAGAGAAAGGAGAAAAACAAGAGGAGAGGCTGGTATTCTTAACAAAATGACACAAAATAAAAAGATGTAAAGGTATAAAAGAGTATGGCATCTTCCAAAATTTACATTAAAAATTTTCTCTACTTTGATGTAGTTAGATGTAATTAGAGGGCAAGGGGGCATCACTGCTTATTAGCTGCAAATTTAGGCAGGCGCAGATGCTAAAGGCCACAAGTACATCTGAAAGGGTTTGGATTTCAAGCAAAAGTGACTTGACCAGATGTTGCATTAAAAAAAAAATACTCTGTAATCCCAACACTTTGGGAGGCTGAGATGGGTGGATTATCTTAGGTCAGGAGTTCAACACTAGCCTAACCAACATGGTGAAACCCCATCTCTACTAAAAATACAAAAATTATCCAGGCATGGTGGTACATGCCTGTAATACCAGCTACTCGGGAGGCTGAGGCAGGAGAATTGCTTTAGCCCAGGAGACGGAGGTTGTAGTGAGCTGAGATCACACCACTCCACTCCAGCCTGGCTGACAGAGTGAGACTCTGTGTTTAAAAAGCAACAACAATAAAAAAAAACTACTCAGGAATTTATATGGAAAAATTATTAGAGTCTGAGGCTAGCTAGATATCAATAAATCATTTAGGATTAAAAACAATAAGGTTTAAAATAAAAATGAAAAGAAAATGGGATATGAAGGATACTAAGAAAATTACAGTACTTAATAACTAATTGAATGTGTGAACGAAGGAGAAAACTGATCTAAAATGGCTTCCATGTCTGGGTCTCAGACAAAATGGTTATTGTCAAATTTGGTTAAGTTACTAATGGTTACTACAATGGTTACTAATCAAATTTGGGATAAGAGGAAACAAGACAACATAAGGATTTGAAAATGCTGAGTTCTTTTCATAATTAACAGAATTCAAGTTTAAACAACCATGCAACATGATCCTGCATTAATTAAAATAGAGTAAAATAATAAAATTGACAACATTCATTGCTATAGGATATTGGAGAAAAAGATACACTAATACATTGCTGCCCTGCAACCTGATGAAATTGTTGTGAAAAAAACTTGGCAACAAATATAAAAGCCATAAAAATTATCACATACTTTGACCAAGAAACCCTACTTTTTGGAATATAGCCCAAGGATGTAATTCAAAAGAAATAAATAACCGATTTGTATAAAAATGTTTATAGCTGTGCTATATATTACAAGCAAAATTTGGAAACAGTCCAATGCCCAACAGTGATGGAATGCTTAGGCAGACTTTGGTGCATTAATGCAATGGAATATTTTATTGCTATTAAGAATGACAATATGAGAACTATGTAGAAAAAAGGAAAGGGTCATGTGAAGCAATGAGTAAAAAATGCAGCACTCAAAATGATGCGTATACAATGATCACAACTATGTAAAATTATATCTGTATAACCAGGAGGATTAGAAAGGAATACAGAGCTGGTAATTTAGACTGCTGACATTTTTGTTATTGTTAGTTCAAGTTGCTGGGGATGTTTATGCATTTCTAGTTATATTCACTGTATATTTAGTACATTTAGTACATATACATTAACAGAGATAAATCTCTATTTTTTTCTGACACATAAAAGAAAATCCTGATCAGTATCTTTCCTTGCCTTAGGTGATTTTAAAAAAGATGATCAGATTTAGTCAAAACTAAATAAGAAAAGTGGTAGCAATTCTCTAGAATATCTGCTAATAGGCCTATCAAGACCTTTAATCTCTCAGTATTTTTAGTGTTTTTCAACTTTTTAACCCAGTTTGCTGGCCAAGATTTTGTAAAGCTTCACTTTCTACAAGAGGACCCTGGTATAGAGTAATTTTTTTGTCTTAAAAAATATAAAATGATGCTATAAAATGCATCATATTAATTGTGTTTTTTCAAACAATGTTTCCTTTCCAACCCATCCTAGAGATTGTGATATACTTTCCCCATCCCACGATCCCCTGTTGACTATGGAAGGCCTAGAATGATGAGAAAGATGGAGAATCTCTGACTTAGAGTGGGTGAAGCCACTATGGAAAGAGTCCCTCCTTTTTTCTTAAGACCAAAATAAATAAATAAATAAATAACCAGGAGAAATGCAAATACATTAATTCGTTATATGAACAATGTTGTAAGAAAAGCTAAATAATCTGACCTACCCATCTAGGAGGGCGATGACATTCTTCCTCGGCCGCCCAATATTAGGGCCATATAAGCTGGCTCTGGAATAAATGCGGATGGGCTGCAACAGGCTCTTCAGCTGGATGTAATCCTTTCCCAACTGGCTGCCATTTACTGCCCGGCCATGCATGGTCCGATAGTTATTTGGCTCTAGATTAAAAGCACACATGCAAGTCAGAATTGAGAAGGATAAGGCTCTGCCAACACTTTCCTGTCCACAGATCTCTCTGTCTTTTTCTTAGTAGTATGGAAAAAAAAAAAAAAAAAAAAAAAAAAAACAATAAAAAAGTGGGTGTGAATTATTTTAACTTAAAGAATCACCCAAACAAAAAAAAGTCAAGTTTGGCCGGGCGCGGTGGCTCAAGCCTGTAATCCCAGCACTTTGGGAGGCTGAGACGGGTGGATCACGAGGTCAGAAGATCGAGACCATCCTGGCTAACACGGTGAAACCCCATCTCTACTAAAAATACAAAAAACTAGCCGGGCGAGGTGGTGGCGCCTGTAGTCCCAGCTACTCGGGAGGCTGAGGCAGGAGAATGGCGTGAACCCGGGAGGCGGAGCTTGCAGTGAGCTGAGATCTGGCCACTGCACTCCAGCCTGGGTGACAGAGCGAGACTCCGTCTTAAAAAAAAAAAAGAAATAAGACAACATAAGAGATATCAGTAGCTATATAACTCAAGGGAGACAGACTCTATAGAGTTAGTCCAGGACCTATGGAATGGAGATACAGATTTCAGAGTTGGTCCAGTATATTATCTAAAATGTGTAGTTTTCAACAAAAAACCTATTATACATGAAAAAAATGGAAAAGTTTGGCCCCTCCCAGCAAAAACATAGAAACGGCCTCTTAGGAGGCCTAAATACTAGACTTGGCAGACAAAAACTTACTGTAAATTTGTTCAAGAACTTAAGAGAGTCTGGGCACAGTGGCTCATGCCTGAAATCCCAGCACTTTGGGAGGCCGAGGCAGATGGATCACTTGAGGTCAGGATTTTAAGACCAGTCTGGCCAACAGAGTGAAACCCTGTCTCTACTAAAAATATGCAAATTAGTTCCAGCTACTTGGCTTGGGAAGCTGAGGCAGGAGAATTGTTTGAATCTGGGAGGCAGAGGTTGCAGTGAGTGCACCATTGCACTCCAGCCTAGGTGACAGAATGAGACACTATCTCAAAAAAACAGAAAACAAAAAACAAAACTAAAAATAATAAAGAGCTAAAGGAAAGTATAATGTTAATGATTCATCAAATAGAAATATACATAAAGAAAAGGATATTATAAAAAAGAGTCAAAGAAAAGTATTGAACTGAAATGACTAATCTCATACAGGAGCACATAATGAGATTAACAGCTGAGTTTTTATCAGAAAAAAATGGAGGCCAGAAGATGGTAGGATGATATATTCAAAATGCTGAAAGAAAACAAAACAAAACTGATAACCAAGAATTCCATATGCAGCAAACTATCCTTGAAAACTGCATGCAAAGTTAAACATTCTGAGAAAAACAGAGAGAAGAGATTTTGTTGTGAGCAGATATGCCTTATAAGAAATAAGAAAGGAAGTCATTCAGATTGGAATAAAATGATACCAGATGGTAACTCAAAATCACACAAAATAATAAGACATAAATAAAGGTAATTATATGAATAACTATAAAAAATATTCATTCCTCTTTTCTTCTGTTAACTGATTTAAAAGATAGTTGCATAAAACAAAAATATACAATCGTATTGTTGGGCTTATAAAATATAAAGATATAATATTTAGAATAATAATGGCACAAAGGACTGGGGAATGAAACTGTACTAAAGCAAGTTTCTGTATTAAACTAGAATTAAGAGCCAGACATGGTAGTTCACAGCTGTAATCCTTGCACTTTGGGAGGCCAAGGTGTGTGGATCACCTGAGGTCAGGAGTTCGAGACCAGCCTGGCCAACAAGGTGAAACCCTGTCTCTACTAAAAATACCAAAAGTACCCGTGTGTGGTGGTGGGTGCCTGTAATCCCAGCTACTCAGGAGGTTGAGGCAGGAGAATCACTTGAACCTGGGAGGCGGAGGTTGCAGTAAGCCAAGATCGCACCATTACACTCCAGCCTGAGTGATACAGTGAGACTCTGTCTCAAACAAACAAAAAGCAAAAAAACCTAGAATTATTAAGTAGTATTACTTGAAAATAGATTGTGATGAGTTAAGATGTATTGTAATAAGAAACTACTAAGAAAATAACAAAACAGGGTGGGTGTGGTGGCTCATGCCTATAATCCCAGCACTTTGCTAGGCTGAGGTAGGAGGACTGCTTGAGCCTAGGTGTTCAAGACCATCCCAGGCAACACAGTGAAACCCCATGTCTACAAAAAATTTAAAAAATTAGCTGGGTGTGGTGGTAGGCACCTGTAGTCACAGCTACTCAGGGGGCTGAGGTGGGAGAATCACTTGAGCCCAAGAGATTGAGGCTACAGTGGGCTGTAGTTGTACCACCGCACTCTAGCCTAGCAACAGAGCAAGGCCTTGTGTGAAACAAAAGAAAAGAAAAGAAAAGAAAAGAACAATGAAAACAGTACCTTAGACAATATTTCTTTTACACAAAAAGGCATGAAAAGTGAGAGAGAGGAACAAAAATGCCACGAGATAAATGGAAAACAGCAAGATGGCACATGTAAAGTCAATTATATCAACAATCTCAAATAATGGAAATGGATTAAATACTCCAATTAAAAGCAGAAATTATCAGACTGAATAAAAAATAGGTCCTAATAAGAGACACCTTTCAGATTCAGAAACACAAATAGATTGAAGGCAAAAATTTTTTTTTAAAAGGTAGACGTTGTGGGCTGTGGCATCGTGGCTCATGCCTGTAATCCCAGCACTTTGGGAGGCCAAAGTGGGTGGATTACGAGGTCAGGAGATCAAGACCATCCTGGCTAACATGGTGAAACCCCATCTCTACTAAAAACACAAAAAATTAGCCAGGCATGGTGGCAGGTGCCTGTAGTCCCACCTACTTGGAATGCAGAGGCAGGAGAATGGCATGAACCAGGGAGGCGGAACTTGCAGTGAGCCGAGATTGCACTACTATACTCCAGTCTGGGTGACAGAGTGAGACTGCCTCAAAATAAATAAATAAATAAATAAATAAATAAATAAATAAATAAAGGCTGGGCGCGGTGGCTCAAGCCTGTAATCCCAGCACTTTGGGAGGCCGAGATGGGCGGATCACGAGGTCAGGAGATCGAGACCATCCTGGCTAACATGGTGAAACCCCGTCTCTACTAAAAAAATACAAAAAACTAGCTGGGCGAGGTGGCGGGCGCCTGTAGTCCCAGCTACTCGGGAGGTTGAGGCAGGAGAATGGCATAAACCCGGGAGGCGGAGCTTGTAGTGAGCTGAGATCCGGCCACTGCACTCCAGCCTGGGCGTCAGAGACTCCGTCTCAAAAAAAAAAAAATAAATAAATAAATAAATAAATAAATTTAAAAAGGTAGACTATATAAACAATAACCATAAGAGAGCAGAAATAACTATACTAATACCAGAAAAATAGATTTTAAGATAAAAACATTACTAGAGATAATATGAGGCATTTTATAATGATAAAAGGCATTTTATAATGAGAAGAAGGGTCTCAATATCAGGAAGATGTAACAATTAGAAATATATATGTCCCTAACACCACCAAAATACATTAAACAAAATTGAAGAGAGAAATAGAAAATTCAAGAATAATGGAAGGAGACTTCAACACTACATTCTTAATAATAGATAAAATGACTGGATGAAAAAAATCAGCAAGAATGTAGAAGGCTTGATTGGCACTATCAGCTAACTTTACCTAATTGCCATCTACAGAATACTCCACCCAACAACAGCAGAATACACATTCTTTTCATAGAGAACATCCTTCAGGACAGACCATATTGTAAGACATAAAATAAATCTCATAAATTTAAAAGGATTAAAATCACACAATGGATGTGCTTCAATCACAATAGAATTAAACTAGAATTCAACAAAAATTGAGAAATCCCCAAATATTTGAAAATTTAACAAATAATCCATTGGTCAAAGAAGAAATCACAAGGAAATAAAAAAAATAGAATGGAATAAAAATGAAAATAAAATACATAAAAAGATATGGGATGCAGCTTAAGCAATGCTTCAGAGGGAAATTTATAGACTTAGGCTCCTATATTAGAAATGAACAAAGATCTCAAATCAATAACCTAAGTTTCCACATTAAAAAGGAAAAAAAGAAGAGAAAACTAAATCCAAGCAAAACAAAGGAATGAAATAATAAAAATTAGAGTAGGTATCAATGATATTTTTAAAATAGAGAAAATTCAGAGAAAGCAAAAGTTGGTTATTTGAAAAGACCACAAAACTGATATACCTTTAGTTAGACCACCAAAAAAAGAGAGAGAGAAGTCACGGATTACCAAAAGGGAACACCAGTAAAGGATCTCACAGTAATTAAGTTGATAAGGAACTACTATGAACATCTTTGTGCCAATAATTTAGAAAACTTAAATAAAATGGTAAAGTTCAAAAAAAGGAACAAATTATTAAAACTGACTAAACAAGATGCAGAAAATCTGTATAGACACATAACAACAATAAAAACCCATTGAGGTAGTAATTAAAAATCTTTCCACAAAGAAAGCCCAGACCTGGACGGTTTAGTTGGTGAATTCTATTAAATATTTAAATAAGAAACACCAATGCTTTACAAACTTTTTCAGAAAATGGAGGAAGAGGGTACACTTTTCAACTTATGTTATAAGGCCAATATTACCCTGACACCAAAGCCAGTCAAAGACATCACAAGAGGCTGGGTGCAGTGACTCATGCCTGTAATCTCAACACTTTAGGAGGCCGAGGCAGGTGGATCATTTGAGGTCAGAAGTTCAAGACCTGCCTGGCCAACGTGGTGAAACCCCATCTCTACTAAAAATACAAAAATTAGCCAGGCAGTAGAGGTGCACACCTGTAATTCCAGCTACTCAGGAGGCTGAGGCAGGAGAATCGCTTGAGCCTGGGAGGTGGAGTTTGCAATGAGCCTAGATTGTGCCACTGCACTCCAGTCTGGGTGACAGAGTGAGACCCTTTCTCAAAAACAACAACAACAAGAACAACAACAACAAAACAAAGACATCACAAGAAAACTACAGACCAATATCCCTCATAATACAGATGTAAAATTCCCAACAAAATATTTACAAAGTGAGTCCAGCAACATATGAAAAGTTTTATACACTATGACCAAGTGGGATTTACGCCAGGAATGCAAGGTTGATTTAATGTTAAAGCCTTTTAACTAATGTAAAATACCATTGTAATAGAAAAAAGATCAAAACTAAATTATCTCAATAGCTGCAACACCACCACCAAAACTCATTTGACAAAATGCAACACCCATTCCTGATAAATATTCCCAACAAACTGAATAGAAAGGAGCTTCCTCAACTTGATAAAGAGTATCTAAGAAAAACCTAGACCTAACATCATACTTAATGGTGAAATATGGACTGTGTGCCCCTAAGACTAAGGAGAAGACAAGGATGTCTGCTCTTGCCACTTAAGAGTCAACATTTGTACTAGAGATTCTAGCCAGTGCAGTCAGGCAAGGGAGAGAAATAAAAAGCATCCAAATTGGAAAGGAAGAAGTCAAACTGTTATTATTCTCAGACAATATGATCCTACATATAGAAAATCCTAAGGAATCCACACACAGGAGGCTAAAAAGTACAAAATGTAAAAAGCAAATTCAGCAAGGTTGGAGGGGATACAATATCAATTTATAAAATCAATTATATTTCTAAGTATTATTGATACACAATCCAAAAATGAAATTATAAAAATAATTTCATTCCCAATTGCATAAAAAAGAATAATATACTTAAGAACAAGTAATTAACAAAAGAAGCACAAAATGTATACACTGAAAACTATAAAACATTGCTGAGATAAATTAAAAATTAACTAAATGTGGAGATAATCTATGCTCGTGATAGGAAGATTTTGTATAGCTAAGATGGCAATTCTCCCCAAATTGATCTATAGATTCAATGCTATCTCCATTAAAATTCCAGGAAGCTTTAATGAAGAAATTAACAAGCTAATCCCAAATTTTACATGGAAATGCAAACACCAAGGATAGCCAAATTAATTTTGAAAAAAAAGGAACAAAGTTGGAAGATTTACGTTTCCACATTTTAGCACTCATTATAAAGCTATTGTAATTAAGACAATGTAGTCCTAGCATAAAGAAAGACACACAGATCAGCGGAACAGAATTAAGAGTATAGAACTAAAACTATTTATGGTCAATTGATTTTTTTTACAAAGGTGCCAAGATAAGCAAATGGGTAAAAAACTGTCTTTTTAATAAACGGTACTGGGAATCTCTGTATCCACATGCAAAAAGACTAATTTATAGCCTTACTTCACAAGGTTCACAAAAATTAACTCCTAATAGATTTAGGGGCAAATGTGAGAGCTAAAACAATGAAATTTTTAGAAGAAAATATAGGAAAAAACTCCTTGTGATCTTGGATTAAGCAAAGATTATAGCACCAAAAGCATAATTCATAAAATAAAAACTGATAAATTGAACTTTATCAAAATTCAAAGCCTTTGCACTTTATTTTTTTTCTGCATTGATTTATTTTATTTTTATTTTTATTTTTTTTTTTTAATTTTTTTTAAATTATACTTTAAGTTCTAGGGTACATGTGCATAACGTTTATATCATGTATAACTCCCCAATGCAATCCCTCCCTCCTCCCCCCTCCCCGTGATAGGCCCCAGTGTGTGATGTTCCCCTTCCCGAGTCCAAGTGATCTCATTGTACAGTTCCCACCTATGAGTGAGAACATGCGGTGTTTGGTTTTCTCTTCTTGTGATAGTTTGCTAAGAATGACGGTTTCCAGCTGCATCCATGTCCCTACAAAGGATGCAAACTCATCCTTTTTGATGGCTGCATAGTATTCCATGGTGTATATGTGCCACATTTTCTTAAGATACCACCAAGTTACAAAAGATGAAGTAAAAAAATTATTTGCAAATCATATACTTTTTAAAAAAAAACCTGTATCCAGAATATATAAAGAACTCTTACAATTCAATAATAATATAAATAATCCACTTAAAAGAGCAAAAGCTTTGGGCTGATGTTTCACAAATGAAGTAGAAATGGCTAGTAAGTACATGAAAAGGTGCCCTAAGTACATGAAAAGGTGCCCGACATCATTAGTCACTAGGGAAGTGGAACTGTTTTCAGGTCCTTCTATTTAATATCCATCTCTTCTATAAGGATGTAGGCAGCTATATTCATCTTATTCATCTGTTATTTACTTTTTTTTTTTTTTTTTCTTGTGACACAGGGTCTTGCTCTGTTACCCAGGCTGGAGTGCAGTGGTGCAACCTTGGCTCACTGCAACCTTGAGTTCCTGGGCTCAAGTGATCCTCCCACCTCAGCCACCTGAGTAACTGAGACCACAGGTGCGCGCCAGCACATTCTGCTTACTTTTTGTATTTTTTGTAGAGATGGGGTTTCATTATGTTTCCGAGGCTGGGCTTAAACTCCTGAGCTCAATCTGACCACCTTGGCCTCTCAAAGTGCTGGGATTACAGGCATTAGCCACCATGACCAGCCTGTTATTTACCATTGTATCTTTCTAACCTAGTGAAGAAAGCCAAGAAATCTAAACATAATTTAAAAAGTAATAACCATAGGGTAGTAGAAAAAGTACTTCACTTTCTATTAGATATCCCAAGTTCCTTACTTAGATTTGGTACTTACTGCTGCCTATAGCAATTCACTTCACCTTTTCAAATGTGTTTCTTCACTTATGTAATACTTTATCAGGCACTTTATTTAGCATTTTGAGGTCCAAATAGAAGAGCCTATTTGGAAGTGCTACATAAACTAAACACTATGCAAATATAGGATGACAATATTGCTGATAATTACAAATATAAACCTCTAAGGGAGTAACACTAAGTCTTTGTAATCAACCAGTGGCAAGAAATAGGCATTTTGTACCCTTTAAAATAAAAGATAAACATATGTTATTCTTTTTAAATAGTTTCATTGCAATACAAAACACATACAATTCACCAATTTAATGTGTATAATTCAATGGTTTTTAGTATTTTCACACAGTTGTGCAACCATCACAACACATTTTAGAACATTTTAATCATCCCAGAAGAAAACTCTGTGCCCTTTAGCAGTCACCCCTCACCCCTCATGGGTTCGCCAGCCCTAAAAAACCACTAATCTACTTTCTGTCTCTGTAGGTTTGTCTGTTCTAGACATTTCATATAAGGGGAATTATACAATGTGTTGTCTTTTGTGACTGGATTCTTTCATTTAGCATAATATTCTCTTTTTTTTTTTTTTTTTTTTTTTTTTTTTTTTTTGAGGCGGAGTCTCGCTCTGTCGCCCGGACTGGAGTGCAGTGGCCGGATCTCAGCTCATTGCAAGCTCCGCCTCCTGGGTTTACGCCATTCTTCTGCCTCAGCCTCCCTAGTAGCTGGGACTACAGGCGCCCGCCACCTGGCCCGGCTAGTTTTTTTTTTTGTATTTTTAGTAGAGACGGGGTTTCACCGTGTTAGGCAGGATGGTCTTGATCTCCTGACCTCGTGATCCGCCCGTCTCGGCCTCCCAAAGTGCTGGGATTACAGGCTTGAGCCACCGCGCCCGGCCCGCATAATATTCTCAAAGTTCATCCATGTTGCACAACGTATCAGTACTTCATTCCATTTTGTAGCACGTAGTATTTCTTTGCATGTATTTGTCACGTATCATTTATCAAGTCATCAATTGATGGTCATTTAGGTTGTTCCCACTTTTTTTGCTATTAAAAGTAATTCTGTTATTAACATTCATGTAGAAGTTTTTGTATAGACATATGTTTTCATTTCTCTTGGATATATATCTAGAAGTGGAATTGTTGGCTTACTTGGCAATTTTATGTTTAACTTTCTGAGGATCTACCAGACTGTTTTCCAAAGTGGCTGTACCATTTGACATTCCCACCAGCAGTGTGTGAAGGTTTCAGTTTCTCCACAACCTTGTCAACATTTGTTACTTTACTTTGCCTTTTTAAAATTTGGCCATCCTAGTAAGAGTGAAGTGATATTTAACTGTGGTTTTGATTTGCTTTTCCATGATGGCTAATGATGTCGAGCATTTTTTCATGTACTTGCTTGTCATTTGTATATCCTCTTTGGAGACATGAAATATTTTGTCCATAATATTCTTTTAACTGCTTCTTGTGTTGTCCTTAATATGAGTGAAACAATCCTGCAAATGATATTCATATTTCCAAAAAGTAGGTCTTCATCATGACTCACAGTCTTTTTTTCTTAATTAATACACTTTATTTTTATTGTTAGAGCAATTTTAGGTTTACGGAAAATTGAGCAGACAGTACAAAGAGTACTCATATAGTTTGTCCCTTATACACACACACACACACACACACACACACACACACACAATTTACCATTATTTACTTGCCTTGGTCTGATACAGTTGTTACAAATGATAAACTACTATTGACACATCATTATTAACTGAAATCCATAGTCTACATTTGGGTTTACTCTTCCTGTTGTACAGTTGTGTGAGCTTTGAAAGGTGCAAAATGTCACGTATACACCATTACAGTGCCATAGAGAATAAGTTCACCATCCTAAAAATCCCACATATTCTGCCCATTTATTCCTCCCTCCATTCATTACTCCTCCCTAACTACTGGCAACAACTGATCTATTTACTCTCTGTATACGGTTTTACCTTTTCCAGGATGTCATATAGTCATAATCATGGCTTACAGTTTTCTAAATGAGGTAAGAAGTTGGCCTCACATTGTGTGAACTGTCTGCTGGAGCATGTCTAGTACTCCAAGCCAAAAAATGACCATATCAGGTTTTCTGTCCCTTGTCAATCTCATTTGGATAGAGAAGTCAATGGTGTGTCAATGAGGTAAGCCTTGACAACAGATTCAGTCTTCACTTTTACAAGTTATTGGAAAGGTTTTAAAATATTTAAAAATAGGCAAGAATTCTATTGGACCATTTCAGTTAAGTGTGTTCTTGTTCATAGTATCCTGTTCTGAGAAAACAAAAGTGAGTATTTAAGAAATGAGTAGGCCAGGTACGGGGGCTCACACCTGTAATCCCAGCACTTTGGGAGGCTGAAGCGGGAGGATCACCCAAGGTCAGGAGTTCGAGACCAGCCTGACAAACACAGAAAAACCCCATCTCTACTGAAAATACAAAATTAGCCAGATGTGGCAGTGCATGTCTGTAATCCCAGGTACGAGGGAGGCTGAGGCAGGAGAATCACTTGAATCTGGGAGGCGGAGGTTGCGGTGAGGAAAGATCATGCCATTGCACTCCACCTGGGCAACAAGAGCAAAATTCCATCTCAAAAGTCAAAAAAAGAAAAAAAGAAATGAGTAGAAAGTGAGGATAATTATTTATTATGGTCCTTAAAGTATCCATTTTCTCTGCAGTGGTGGGTCATACCAATGATTCATTCAACCTTCACACACATAGCAGTTAATATGGTTTGGCTGTGTCCCCACCCAAATCTAATCTTGAATTGTAGCTCCCATAATTCCTAAGTGTTGTGGGAGGGATCCAGTGGGAGATAATTGAATCATAGGGGTAGTTCCCTCATACTGTTCTCGTGGTAGTGAATAAGTCTCACAAGATCTGATGATTTTATAAGGGGTTTCCTCTCTGGTGTGGTTTTCCTTCTCTCTTGACTGCTGCCATGTAAGATGTGCCTTTTGCCTTCCACCATGATTGTGAGGCCTCCCCATCCACGTGGAACTGTGAGTCCATTAAACCTCTTTTTCTTTATAAATTACCCAGTCTTGGATATATCTCTATCAGCAGCATGAAAAGGGACTAATGCAGTAAATTGGTACTGGGTAGTGGGTCACTGCTGTAAAGATACCTGAAATTGTGGAAGCAACTTTGAAACTGGGTAATAGACAGAGGTTGGAACAGTTTGAAGGGCTCAGAAGAAGACAGCAAAATCTGCGAAAGTTTGGAACTTCCTAGAGACTTGTGGAATGACTTTGACCAAAATGCTGATAATAATATGGACAATGAAATCCAGGCTGAGAACCAGGCACGGTGGCTCATGCCTGTAATCTCAACACTTTGGGAGGCTGAGACAGGTGGATCACTTGAGGTCAGAAGTTCAAAATCAGCCTGGCCAACATAGTGAAACCCCGTTACTACTAAGAATACAAAAAAATTATCTGGGCATGGTGGCACATACCTGTAATCCCCGGTACTTAGGAGGCTGAGGCAGGAGAATAGCCTTAATCCAGGAGGCAGAGGTTGCAGTGAGCCAAGATCACGCCACTGCACTCCAGCCTGGGTGACAGAGTGAGACATTATCTCAAAAAAAAAAAGAAAAGAAAGAAAGAAATCATCCAAGCTGAGATGGTCTCAGATGGAGATGAGGAACTTGTTGAGAATGGTAGTAAAGGTGACCCTTGCTATGTTTTAACAAAGAGGCTGGCAGTATTTTGCCCCTGCCCTACAGATATGTGGAACTTTGAACTTGAGGGGGATGATTTAGGGTATCTGGCAGAAGAAATTTCTCTTTTTTTTTTGAGATGGAATTTCGCTCTTATTGCCCATGCTAGAGTGCAATAGTACAATGGCACAATCCTGGCTCACTGCAACCTCTGCCTCCCAGGTTCAAGTGATTCTCCTGCCTCAGCTTTCCAAGTAGCTGGGATTACAGGCATGCATCACCATGCCTGGCTAATTGTGTATTTTTAGTAGAGATGGGGTTTCACTATGTTGGTCAAGCTGGTCTCAAACTCCTGACCCCAAGTGATCCACCCACCTTGGCGTCCCAAAGTGTTGGAATTACAGGCCTGAGCCACTGCGCTCAGCTAAGAAATTTCTAAACAGTAAAGCATTCAAGAGACGACTTGGGTGCTGTTAAAAACATTCAGTCTTAAAAGGGAAACAGAGCCTAAAAGTTTCAAAAATGTGCAGTCTGATTATGTGATAGAAAAGAAAAACCCATTTTCTGAGGAGAAATTCAAGCCTGCTGCAGAAATTTGCATAAGTAACAAGGAGCCAAATGTTAATTGCCAAGACAAGGGGAAGAATGTCTCCAGGACATGTCAGAGACATAAACAGCAGTACCTCCCACCACTGGCCCAGAGGCCTAGGAGGAAAAAATGGTTTTGTGGGCTGGGCCTAGGGCCTCCCTTCTCTGTGCAGCCTGCGAGCTTGGTACCCTGCATCCCAGTCACTCTAGCCATGGCTAAAAAGGGCAAAGGTACAGCTCAGGCCATGGCTTCAGAAGGTGCAAGCTCCAAGCCTTGGCAGCTTCCATGTGGTATTGAGCCTGCAGGTGCACAGAAGTCAAGAACTGAGGTTTGGGAACCTCTGTCTAGATTTCAGAGGATGTATGAAAATGCCTGGATGTCCAGGAAGAAGTTTGCTACAGGGGTGAAGCCCTCATGGAGAACCTCTGCTAGGGCAGTGTGGAAGGGAGATGTGGGGTTGACACCCCCACAAAGAGTCCCCACTGGGGCACTGCCTAGTGGAGCCGTGAGAAGAGGGCCAACATCCTCTAGACCTCAAAAAAGCTCCAGACATTCAATGGCAGCCCATGAAGGCAGCCAGGAGTGGGGCTGTACCCAGCAAAGCCACAGGGACAGAACTGCCCAAGACCACGGGAACCCACATTTTGCATTGGTGTGACCTGGATGTGAGATATGGAGTCAAAGGAGATCATTCTGGAGCTTTATGATTTCACTGTCCTGCTTGATTTCAGACTTGCATGAGGCCATTAGCCTCTTTGTTTTGGCTAATTTCTCCCATTTGGAACAGCTGTATTTATCCAATACTTGTACTACCATTTATCTAGGAAGTAACTAACTTGCTTTTGATTTCACAGGCTAATAGGCAGAAGGGACTTGACTTGTCTCATTTGAGACCTTGGATTGTGTACTTTTGAGTTAATGCTGAAATGAGTTAAGACTTTGGGGTACTGTTGGGAAGGCATGATTGGTTTTTAAATGTGAGGACATGAGATTTGGGAGAAGCCAGGGGTAGAATTATATGGTTTGGCTGTGTCCCCACTCAAATCTCATCTTGAATTGTAGCTCCCATAATTCCCATGTGTTGTGGGAGGGACCTGGTGGGAGATATTTGAATCATGGGGTCAGTTTCCCCCATACTGTTCTCGTGGTAGTGAATAAGTCTCACAAGTTCTGATGATTTTATAAGGGGTTTCCCCTTTTGCTTGTTTTTTTTATTCGATTCTGGCTGCTGCCATGTAATACATGCCTTTCACCTTCTGCCATGATTGTGAGGCCTCCCCAGCCACATGGAACTCTTTTTCTTCATAAATTACCAGTCTTGGGTATGTCTTTATCAGCAGCATGAAAATGGAGTTTATACAGCAGCTGTCCCACAAATGTTTTCTGTAACTATCTAACTGTGACAGTAAACAGAATTTTAGTGAGAGAACATGGTTCTCCACCATGATAATGAACTCCAAGAACCAATGTAATTCAAACTTCACTCACTTCCCTTAATAATCAAAAGACAATTAACTTAAGTGCTTAAAAATGTAAGCTATGAATTGATGAATACATTTGCAAATTAATTTATACTTTTATTCTATATTATTTGTTGGTTTAACAATTTTCCTGATTCAGTTCTTCACATCTTTCAAACTATAAGAGATTCCTCCAGTTCTAGCATATGAGAGTTTAACAGTTTAATGGTTTTAAATTTATCCTAACTTTACCTTTAGATAATAAACTCCTGGAGACTAGGATTTCTTTGTTCTGTATATTCACTCTGTATCATAGTATGTTATGCCAAGCTATAAAGTAGTGGGCAGAGAAGGAATTCAAGGATTCTTTCAACTCCCATTTCACACTTGGCATATTTTGCAGGTGTGGGCCGGACATGGTGGCTCACACCTATAATCCTAGCACTGGAGCTTTATGATTTCACTGTCCTGCTTGATTTCAGACTTGCATGAGGCCATTAGCCTCTTTGTTTTGGCTAATTTCTCCCATTTGGAACAGCTGTATTTATCCAATACTTGTACTACCATTGGAGGCTGAGGCAGGTGAATCACTTGAGGTCAGGAGTTCGAGACCAGCCTGGCCAACATGGTGAAACCCCATCTCTACTAAAGATACAAAAATTAGCTGGGCATGGTGGTGCACGCCTGTAATCCCATCTACTCAGGATGCGAGGCAGGAGAAATCACCTGAACCCAGGAGATGGAGATTTCAATGGGCTGGGATCGCACCACTGCACTCGAGCCTGGGTGACAGAGCAAAATTCTGTCTCAAAAAAAAAGAAGAAGAATAAAAAAGAAAAAGAAAAAAATAGTACTAGGCATATTTTGCAGGTGTTTCACACATACATAGTTAATGCAAGAATGACTAAACACCATGAGAGTATGTTTCTGGATAAGAGTGTGTGGGGAAAGAATTGAGAAGATGAAGGTTGAAGGAGAGAAGCAGACAGGAAGAGAAAACTGAGAAAAGAAAGCATGTAAAGAGACTATATGGTTTCTTGTTTTTTTCCTTCCTCCTCCTCTTTTCCCCTGCTCTCCTTCCCTAACTATCAAAACTTTATCTTCTGAAAATACCGTTCAATGAAGCTCTTAGCTGTGACCTATCCTCATAAATAATTGACAATATGTGTGAAGACTGTGACTGAATTTTACGTTTGGCTTTCACATGCTATATACACATAAAAATATAGGATCAAAATATATAAATGCACATTTATACATTATACATAAATGAACATAAAAACAATTCCCTGGCAAGATGGCCAAATAGAAACAGCTCTGGTTTGCAGCTCCCAGCAAGACAAACACAGAAGGCAGGTGATTTCTGCATTTCCAACTGAGGTACCCCATTCATCTCATTGGGACTGGTTAGACAGTGGGTGCAGCCCACGGAGGATAAGCAGAAGCAGGGTGGGGCATCACCTCATCCAGGAAGTGCAAGGGGTCAGGGAACTCTCTCTCCTAGCCAAGAGAAGCCATGAGGGACTATGCTGTGATGGACAGTGCTTGCTGGCCCAGATATGACACCTTTCCCATGGTCTTCGCAACCCACATACCAGGAGATTCCCTCAGGTGCCTACACCACCAGGGTCCCTGGTTTTAGGCACAAAACTGGGCAGCCATTTGAGCAGACACTGAGCTAGCTGCAGGAGTTTTTTTGTACCCCAGTGGCACCTGGAATCCCAGTGAGACAGAACTGTTCACACCCCTGGAAAGGGGGCTGAAGCCAGGGAGCCAAGTGATCTTGCTCAGCAGATCCTGCACCTACAGAGAACAGCAAGCTAAGATTCACTGGCTTGAAATTCTCATTGCCAGCACAGCAGTCTGAAGTCGACCTGGGACGCTTGAGCTTGGTTGGGGGAGGGATGTCCACCATTACTGAGACTTGAGTAGGTAGTTTTCCCCTCACAGTGTAAAGAAAGCTGCTGGGAAGTTCAGACGGGGTGGAGCCCACAGCAGCGCAGCAAAGCCACTGTAGCCAGACAGCCTCTCTAGATTCCTCCTCTCTGGGCAGGGCATCTTTGAAAGAAAGGCAGCAGCCCTAGTCAGGGGCTTTTAGATCAAACTACCATCTCCCTGGGACAGAGCACCTGGGGGTAGGGGCAGCTGTGGGAGCAGCTTCAGCAGACTTAAACGTCCCTGCCTGCCGGCTCTGAAGAGAGCAGTGGATCCCCCAGAACAGCAATCAAGCTCTGCTAAGGGAAACTGCCTCCTCAAGTGGGTCCCTGACCCCAGTGCCTCCTGATGGGGAGGCACCTCCCAGAAGGGGTCGACAGACACCTCATACAGGAGAGCTCTGGTTGGCATGTGGTTGGTGCCCCTCTGGGATGAAGCTTCCAGAAGAAGGAGTAGGCAGCAATCTTTGCTGTTCTGCAGGCTTCTCTGGTGATGCCCAGGCAAACAGGGTTTGGAGTGGACCTCCAGCAAACTCCAACAGACCTGGAGCCTGACTGTTAGAAGGAAAACTAACAAACAGAAAGCAATAGCATCAACATCAACAAAAAGGACGACCATGCAAAAGCTCCATCTGAAGGTCACCAACAGCAAAGACCAAAGGTAGATAAATCCAAGAAGATGAGGAAAAACCAGCACAAAAGACTGAAAATTCCAAAAACTAGAATGCCTCTTCTCCTCCAAAGGATCACAACTCCTTGCCAGCAAGGGAACAAAACTGGACAGAGAATGAGTTTGATGAATTGGCAGAAGTAGGCTTCAGAAGGTGGGTAATAAAAAGCTCCTCTGAGCTAAAGGAGTATGTTCTAACCCAATGCATGAAAGCTAAGAACCTTGATGAAAGACTAAAGGAATTGCTAACTAGAATAATCAGTTTAGAGAAGTATATAAATGACATGATGGAGCTGAAAAACACAGCACAAGAACTTTGTGAAGCATACACAAGTGTCAATAGCTAAATCAATCAAGCGGAAGAAAGAATATCAGAGATTGATTATCAACTAATGAAATAAAGCATGAATACAAGATTAAGGAAAAAGCATGAAAAGAAACAAACAAAGCCTGCAAGAAATATGGGACTATGTGAAAAGACCAAACCTACATTTGATGGTGTACCTGAAAATGATGGGGAGAATGGAATCAAGTTGGAAAACACACTTCAGGATATTATCCAGGAGAACTTCTCCAACAGAGCAAGACAGGTCAACATTCAAATTCAGGAAATACAGAGACCACCACAAAGATACTCCTCGAGAAAAGCAACCCCAAGCCACATAATCGTTAGATTCACCAAGGTTGAAATGAAGGAAAAAATGTTAAGGGCAGTCAGAGAGGAAGGTTACCCACAAAGGGAAATTCATCAGACTAACAGCGGATGTCTCTGCAGAAACCCTGCAAGCCAGAAGAGAGTGGGGGCAAACATTCAACATTATTAAAGAAAAAAATTTTCAACCCAGAATTTCATATCCAGCCAATCTAAACATCATAAGTGAAGGAGAAATAAAATCCTTTAGAGACAAGAAAACACTGAGGGATTTTGTCACCACCAGGCCTGCCTTACAAGAGTCCTGAAGGAAGTATTTAATGTGGAAAGGAAAAACTGGTACCAGCCACTGCAAAAACATACCAAAATGTAAAGACCAATGACACTATGAAGAAACTGCATCAACTAATGGGCAAAACAACCAGATAGCATCATAATGACAGGATCAAATTCACACATAATAATATTAACCTTAAATGTAAATGGGCCAAATGCCCCAATTAAAAGACACAGACTGGCAAATTGGATAGAGTCAAGACCTGTTGGTGTGCTGTATTCAGGAGACCCATCTCAAGTACAAAGACACACATAGGCTCAAAATAAAGGGATGGAGGAATATTTACCAAGCAAATGGAAAGAAAGAAATAAAAAAGCAGGGGTTGCAATCCTAGTCTCTGACAAAACAGAATTTAAACAAACAAAGACAAAGAAGGGCATTACATAATGGTAAAGGGATCAACACAACAAGAAGAGCTAACTATCTTAAATATATATGCACTCAATACAGGAGCACCCAGATTCATAAAGCAAGTTCTTAGAGACCTACAAAGAGACTTAGACTCCCACACAATAATAGTGGGAGACTTTAACACCCCACTGTCAATGCTAGACAGATCAACGAGACAGAAAATTAACAAGGATATTCAGGACTTGAACTCAGCTCTGGACCAAGCAGGCCCAATAGACATCTACAGAACTCTCCACTCCAAATCAACAGAATATATGTTCTTCTCAGCACCACATTGCACTTATTCTAAAATTGACCACACAATTAGAAGCAAAACACTCCTCAGCAAAAGAATGGAAATAATAATTAATAGATGCAGAAAAGTCATTTGATAAAATTCAACACCCCTTCATGCTAGAAGCATTCAATAAACTAGGTATTGATGGACCATATCTCAAAATAGCTGTTTATGACAAATCCACAGCCAATATCATACTAATGGGCAAAAACTGGAAGCATGCCCTTTGAAAACCAGCACAAGACAAGGATGCTCTCTCTTACCACTCCTATTCAGCACAGTATTCGAATTTCTGGCCAGGGCAATTAGTCAAGAGAAAGAAATAAAGCAAATTCAAATAGGAAGAGAGGAAGTCAAATTATCTCCATATGCAGATGACATGATTGTATATTTAGAAAACCCCATCATCTCAGCCCCAAAACTCCTTAAGCTGATAGGCAACTTCAGCAACGTCTCAGGATACAAAATCAGAGTGCAAAAATCAGAAGTATTCCTATACACCAATAATAGACAAACAGAGAGCCAAATCACAAGTAAATTCCCATTCACAATTGCTACAAAGAGAAAAAAACACCTAGGAATCCAACTTATAAGGGATGTGAAGGACCTCTTCAAGGAGAACTACAAACCATTGCTCAAGAAAATAAGAGAGGACACAACAGATGAAAAACCCTTCCATACTCATGAATAGGAAGAATCAATATTGTGAAAATGGCCATACTGCCCAAAGTAATTTATAGATTCCATGCTATTCCTATCAAGCTACCATTGACTTTCTTCACAGAATTAGAAAAAAATACTTTAAATTTCATATTTCATATGGAGCCAAAAAAGGGCCTGTATAGTCAGGACAGTCCTAAGCAAAAAGAACAAAGCTGGAGGCATGATGCTACCTGATTTCAAACTATACTACAAGGCTACAGTAACCAAAACAGCATGGTACTGGTACCAAAACAGATATATAGACCAATGGAACAGAACAGAGGCCTCAGAAATAACATCACACATCTACACATCTACAAATAACATCACACATCTACACACATCTAACATTACACATCACACATCTACAATTTGTCAGCTTTGATAAACCTGACAAAAACAAGCAATGGAGAAAGGATTCCCTATTTAATAAATGGTGCTGGGAAAACTGGCTAGCCATATGCAGAAAACTGAAACTGGACCCCTTGCTTACACCTTAAACAAAAATTAACTCCAGATGGATTAAAGATTAAACGTAAGACCTAAAACCACAAAATCCCTAGAAGAAAACCTAGGCAATACCATTCAGGACATAGGTATGGGCAAAGACCTCATGACTAAAACACCAAAATCAATTGCAACAAAAGCCAAAATTGACAAATGGGATCTAATTAAACTAATGAGCTTCTGCACAGCAAAAGAAACTATTATCAGAGTGAACAGGCAACCTACAGAATGAGATAAAATTTTGGCAATCTATCCATCTGACAAAGGGCTAATATCCAGAATCTACAAAGAATTTAAACAAATTTACAAGAGAAAAACAAACGACCCTATCAAAAAGTGGGCAAAGGATATGAACAGACACTTTTCAAAAGAAGACATTTATGCGGCCAAAAAAGATATGAAAAAACGCTCATCATCAGTGGTCATTAGACAAACGCAAATCAAAACCACAATGAGATACCATCTCATGCCAGTTAGAATTACGATCATTAAAAAGTCAGGAAACAACAGATGCTGGAGAAGATGTGGAGAAACAGGAATGCTTTTACACTGTTGGTGGGAGTGTAAATTAGTTTAACCATTGTGGAAGACAGTGTGGTGATTCCTCAAGGATCTAGAATTAGAAATATCATTTGACCTAGCAATCCCATTACTGGAATCTATACTCAAAGGATTATAAACCATTCTCCTACAAAGACAAATGCACATATATGTTTACTGTAGCACTATTCACAATAGCAAAGACTTGGAACCAATCCAAATGCCCATCAATGATAGAGTGGATAAAAAGAATGTGGCACATATACACTATGGAATACTATGCAATCATAAAAAAGAATGAGTTCATGTCCTTTGCAGTGACATGAATGAAGCTGGAAACCATCATTCTCAGCAAACTAATACAGGAAGAGAAAACCAAACACTGCATGTTCTCACTGCATGTTCTCTCTCATGAGTGAGAGGGAATGGGAGGGATATCATTACGACAAATACCTAGTGTAGATGACAGGTTGATGGGTGCAGTAAACCACCATGGCACGTGTACACCTATGTAAAAAACCTACCCATTCTGCACATGCTAAAAAAAAAGAAAAGAAAAAATACATAAATACATCATACATTTATCCACCTAAACACAGACTAAAAGCTTAATAAATATTGAGGTAATGTATGAATCAAGCTGTGCTGCCAGAATCATAAAAATCATTATCTCCGACTTTCTAAGGTCAGAAACTTGATTTTACAAAATTACTTAGTACACAGGCTCCAGAGAACTGAGTCATATAACTAAGTATTATAAGAGAATAACACACAAATGTATATAGGTCAGGTTATGGGTATGAATATATAATATTGATTCAGTAATTAATTATAGTAGCTTTTACTTGCTTATAGAAATGGGCAGAAGTATTTGGGAAGCACGTTTATAGTTCATAATGTAGTTCAGTGTTCATTCAATTAGAGGTATTGCATTATCTTTAGGTAATTTTTGTGATTAAGTATAGCCCTCTAAAGAAAAAACACCGTTTCCCTGAAATGGAGTTGGACTAGAATTTATATACACTTCCAGAGTTTGAGTCCCAGCTTCAAAATTTCTCCAGTTCTTTCTTACTTTAAATTCACCAATGGTTAAAATAAATGTAAATGGGGCGGAGCAAGATTGCCGAATAGGAACAGCTCCAGTCTCCAACTCCCAGCGCGAGCGACACAGAAGACCGGTGATTTCTGCATTTTCAACTGAGGTACTGGGGTCATCTCTCTAGGGAGTGCCGGACAATCGGTGCTGGTCAGCTGCTGCAGCCTGACCAGCGTGAGCTGAAGCAGGGCGAGGCATCACCTCACCTGGAAGCGCAAGGGGGAAGGAAATCCGTTTTCCTAGCCAGGGGAACTGAGACACACAACACCTGGAAAATCGGGTAACTCCCACCCCAATACTGCGCTTTAAGGAAACAGGCACACCAGGAGAATATATCCCACACCTGGCCGGGAGGGTCCCACGCCCACGGAGCCTCCCTCACTGCTAACTCAGCAGTCTGCGGCGATCGATCTGCAAGGCAGCAGCGAGGCTGGGGGAGGGGCGCCCACCATTGCTGAGGCTTAAGTAGGTAAACAAAGCCGCTGGGAAGCTCGAACTGGGTGGAGCTCACAGAAGCTCAAGGAAGCCTGCCTGTCTCTGTAGACTCTACCTCTGCGGACAGCGCACAGCTGCAGTCCAATAGGGGAAGCAGCGGGGGCCGGTGCAGATGCGAACGACTCTGTCTGACAGCTTTGGGGAGAGCTGTGGATCTCCTAATGCGGAGGTTGAGATCTGAGAACGGACAGACTGCCTGCTCAGGTGGGTCCCTGACCCCTGAGTAGCCTAGCTGGGAGACATCCCCCACTAGGGGCAGTCTGACACCCCACACCTCACAGGGTGGAGTCACCCCTGAGAGGAAACTTCCAAAGGAAGAATCAGACAGGTACACTCGCTGTTCAGCAATATTCTATCTTCGGCAACCTCTGCTGCTGATACCCAGGCAAACAGGGTCTGGAGTGGACCTCAAGCAATCTCCAACAGACCAACAGACAGTCCTTCTGACTGTCAGACGGAAAACTATCAAACAGGAAGGACACCTATACCAAAACCCCATCAGTACGTCACCATCATCAAAGACCAGAGACAGATAAAACCACAAAGATGGGGAAGAAGCAGGGCAGAAAAGCTGGAAATTCAAAAAATAAGAGCGCATCTCCCCCTGCAAAGGAGCGCAGCCCATCGCCAGCAACGGATCAAAGCTGGTCAGAGAATGACTTTGACGAGATGAGAGAAGAAGGATTGAGTCCATCAAACCTCTCAGAGCTAAAGGAGGAATTACGTACCCAGCGCAAAGAAACTAAAAATCTTGAAAAAAGAGTGGAAGAATTGACAGCTAGACTAATTAATGCAGAGAAGATCATAAACGAAATGACAGAGATGAAAACCATGACACGAGAAATACGTGACAAATGCACAAGCTTCAGTAACCGACTCGATCAACTGGAAGAAAGAGTATCAGCGATTGAGGATCAAATGAATGAAATGAAGCGAGAAGAGAAACCAAAAGAAAAAAGAAGAAAAAGAAATGAACAAAGCCTGCAAGAAGTATGGGATTATGTAAAAAGACCAAATCTACGTCTTATTGGGGTGCCTGAAAGTGAGGGGGAAAATGGAACCAAGTTGGAAAACACTCTTCAGGATATCATCCAGGAGAACTTCCCCAACCTAGTAGGGCAGGCCAACATTCAAATTCAGGAAATACAGAGAACGCCACAAAGATACTCCTCCAGAAGAGCAACTCCAGATTCACCAAAGTTGAAATGAAGGAAAAAATCTTGAGGGCAGCCAGAGAGAAAGGTTGGGTTACCCACAAAGGGAAGCACATCAGACTAACAGCAGATCTCTCGGCAGAAACTCTACAAGCCAGAAGAGAGTGGGGGCCAATATTCAACGTTCTTAAAGAAAAGAATTTTCAACCCAGAATTTCATATCCAGCCAAACTAAGTTTCATAAGTGAAGGAGAAATAAAATCCTTTACAGATAAGCAAATGCTTAGAGATTTTGTCACCACCAGGCCTGCCTTACAAGAGACCCTGAAGGAAGCCCTAAACATGGAAAGGAACAACCGGTACCAGCCATTGCAAAAACATGCCAAAATGTAAAGACCATCGAGGCTAGGAAGAAACTGCATCAACTAACGAGCAAAATAACCAGTTAATATCATAAGGACAGGATCAAGTTCACACATAACAATATTAACCTTAAATGTCAATGGACTAAATGCTCCAATTAAAAGACACAGACTGCCAAACTGGATAAAGAGTCAAGACCCATCAGTCTGCTGTATTCAGGAGACCCATCTCACATGCAGAGACATACATAGGCTCAAAATAAAGGGATGGAGGAAGATCTACCAAGCAAATGGAGAACAAAAAAAAGCAGGGGTTGCAATCCTAGTCTCTGATAAAACAGACTTTAAACCATCAAAGATCAAAAGAGACAAAGAACGACATTACATAATGGTAAAAGGATCAATTCAACAGGAAGAGCTAACTCTCCTAAATATATATGCACCCCATACAGGAGCACCCAGATTCATAAAGCAAGTCCTTAGAGACCTACAAAGAGACTTAGACTCCCATACAATAATAATGGGAGACTTCAACACTCCACTGTCAACATTAGACAGATCAACAAAACAGAAAGTTAACAAGGATATCCAGGAATTGAACTCATCTCTGCACCAAGCGGACCTAATAGACATCTATAGAACTCTCCACCCCAAATCAACAGAATATACATTCTTCTCAGCACCACATTGCACTTATTCCAAAATTGACCACATAATTGGAAGTAAAGCACTCCTCAGCAAATGTACAAGAACAGAAATTATAACAAACTGTCTCTCAGACCACAGTGCAATCAAACTAGAACTCAGGACTAAGAAACTCAATCAAAACCGCTCAACTACATGGAAACTGAACAAGCTGCTCCTGAATGACTACTGGGTACATAACGAAATGAAAGCAGAAATAAAGATGTTCTTTGAAACCAATGAGAACAAAGATACAACATACCAGAATCTCTGGGACACATTTAAAGCAGTGTGTAGAGGGAAATTTATAGCACTAAATGCCCACAAGAGAAAGCAGGAAAGATCTAAAATTGACACTCTAACATCACAATTAAAAGAACTAGAGAGGCAAGAGCAAACACATTCAAAAGCTAGCAGAAGGCAAGAAATAACTAAGATCCGAGCAGAACTGAAGGAGATAGAGACACAAAAAACCCTCCAAAAAATCAATGAATCCAGGAGTTGGTTTCTTGAAAGGATCAACAAAATTGACAGACCACTAGCTAGACTAATAAAGAAAAGAGAGAGGAATCAAATAGACACAATAAAAAATGATAAAGGGGATATCACCACCGACCCCACAGAAATACAAACAACCATCAGAGAATACTATAAATGCCTCTACGCAAATCAACTAGAAAATCTAGGCCGGGCGCGGTGGCTCAAGCCTGTAATCCCAGCCCTTTGGGAGGCCAAGACGGGCGGATCACGAGGTCAGGAGATCGAGACCATCCTGGCTAACATGGTGAAACCCCGTCTCTACTAAAAAATACAAAAAACTAGCCGGGCGACATGGCGGGCGCCTGTAGTCCCAGCTGCTTGGGAGGCTGAGGCAGGAGAATGGCGTAAACCCAGGAGGCGGAGCTTGCAGTGAGCTGAGACCCGGCCACTGCACTCCAGCCTGGGCGGCAGAGCGAGACTCTGTCTCAAAAAAAAAAAAAAAAAGAAAATCTAGAAGAAATGGATAATTTCCTGGACACTTACACTCTTCTAAGACTAAACCAGGAAGAAGTTGAATCCCTGAATAGACCAATAGCAGGCTCTGAAATTGAGGCAATAATTAATAGCCTACCAACCAAAAAAAGTCCAGGACCAGATGGATTCACAGCTGAATTCTACCAGAGGTACAAGGAGGAGCTGGTACCATTCCTTTTGAAACTATTCCAATCAATAGAAAAAGAGGGAATCCTCCCTAACTCATTTTATGAGGCCAACATCATCCTGATACCAAAGCCTGGCAGAGACACACAAAAAAAGAGAATTTTAGGCCAATATCCCTGATGAACATCGATGCAAAAATTCTTAATAAAATACTGGCAAACCGGATTCAGCAGCACATCAAAAAGTTTATCCACCATGATCAAGTGGGCTTCATCCCTGGGATGCAAGGCTGGTTCAACATTCGCAAATCAATAAACGTAATCCAGCATATAAACAGAACCAAAGACAAGAACCACATGATTATCTCAATAGATGCAGAAAAGGCTTTTGACAAAATTCAACAGCCCTTTATGCTAAAAACGCTCAATAAATTCGGTATTGAGGGAACGTACCTCAAAATAATAAGAGCTATTTATGACAAACCCACAGCTAATATCATACTGAATGGGCAAAAACTGGAAAAATTCCCTTTGAAAACTGGCACAAGACAGGGATGCCCTCTCACTCCTATTCAACATAGTGTTGGAAGTTCTGGCTAGGGCAATCAGGCAAGAGAAAGAAATCAAGGGTATCCAGTTAGGAAAAGAAGAAGTCAAATTGTCCCTGTTTGCAGATGACATGATGGTATATTTAGAAAACCCCATCGTCTCAGCCCAAAATCTCCTTAAGCTGATAAGCAACTTCAGCAAAGTCTCAGGATACAAAATTAATGTGCAAAAATCACAAGCATTCTTATACACCAGTAACAGACAAACAGAGAGCCAAATCAGGAATGAACTTCCATTCACAATTGCTTCAAAGAGAATAAAATACCTAGGAATCCAGCTTACAAGGGATGTAAAGGACCTCTTCAAGGAGAACTACAAACCACTACTCAGTGAAATAAAAGAGGACACAAACAAATGGAAGAACATACCATGCTCATGGATAGGAAGAATCAATATCGTGAAAATGGCCATACTGCCCAAGGTGATTTATAGATTCAATGCCATCCCCATCAAGCTACCAATGACTTTCTTCACAGAATTGGAAAAAAACGCTTTAAAGTTCATATGGAACCAAAAAAGAGCCCGCATTGCCAAGACAATCCTAGGTCAAAAGGACAAAGCTGGAGGCGTCACGCTACCTGACTTCAAACTATACTACAAGGCTACAGTAACCAAAACAGCATGGTACTGGTACCACAACAGAGATATAGACCAATGGAACAGAACAGAGTCCTCAGAAATAATACCACACATCTACAGCCATCTGATCTTTGACAAACCTGACAAAAACAAGAAATGGGGAAAGGATTCCCTATTTAATAAATGGTGCTGGGAAAATTGGCTAGCCATAAGTAGAAAGCTGAAACTGGATCCTTTCCTTACCCCTTATACGAAAATTAATTCAAGATGGATTAGAGACTTAAATGTTAGACCTAATACCATAAAAACCCTAGAAGAAAATCTAGGTAGTACCATTCAGGACATAGGCATGGGCAAGGACTTTATGTCTAAAACACCAAAAGCAACGGCAGCAAAAGCCAAAATTGACAAATGGGATCTAATTAAACTAAAGAGCTTTTGCACAGCTAAAGAAACTACCATCAGAGTGAACAGGCAACCTACACAATGGGAGAAAATTTTTGCAACCTACTCATCTGACAAAGGGCTAATATCCAGAATCTACAAAGAACTCAAACAAATATACAAGAAAAAAACAACAACCCCATCAAAAAGTGGGGAAAGGATATGAACAGACATTTCTCAAAAGAAGACATCCATACAGCCAACAGACACATGAAAAAATGCTCATCATCACTGGCCATCAGAGAAATGCAAATCAAAACCACAATGAGATACCATCTCACACCAGTTAGAATGGCAATCATTAAGAAGTCAGGAAACAACAGGTGTTGGAGAGGATGTGGAGAAATAGGAACACTTTTACACTGTTGGTGGGATTGTAAACTAGTTCAACCATTATGGAAAACAGTATGGCGATTCCTCAAGGATCTAGAACTAGATGTACCATATGACCCAGCCATCCCACTACTGGGTATATACCCAAAGGATTATAAATTACTCTACTACAAAGACACATGCACACGTATGTTTATTGCGGCACTATTCACAATAGCAAAGACTTGGAATCAACCCAAATGTCCATCTGTGACAGACTGGATTAAGAAAATGTGGCACATATACACCATGGAATACTATGCAGCCATAAAAAAGGATGAGTTTGCGTCCTTTGTAGGGACATGGATGCAGCTGGAAACCATCATTCTTAGCAAACTATCACAAGAACAGAAAACCAAACACCGCATGTTCTCACTCATAGGTGGGAACTGAACAATGAGATCACTTGGACTCGGGAAGGGGAACATCACACACTGGGGCCTATCATGGGGAGGGGGGAGGAGGGAGGGATTGCATTGGGGAGTTATACATGATATAAACGTTATGCACATGTACCCTAGAACTTAAAGTATAATAAAAATAATAATAATAATAAATAATAAATAAATAAATAAATGTAAAAGTCTGTAACATTATGTTAATCAGTTACAGAGTTTACAATTTATGGACATTTCGGGATATATTTTATATCCAAAGAAAGTAATTGTAAAACAGTATGGTGTCAAGAAAGTCATTTTTTTTGTTTTGCTTTTGATTTTCTTTTCTTTTCTCTTTTTCTTTGAGACAGGGTCTTACCATGTCACCCAGGCTCGAGTGCAGTGGCATGATCATGGCTCACTGTGGCCTTGACCTCCCAGGCTCAAGTGACCCTGTCTCCCAAGTAGCCAGGATCACAGGTGCATGCTACCATGCCCAGCTAACTTTCTAGTTTTTTGTAGAGATGGAGTCTTGCTATGTTGTGACTGGTGTCAAACTCCCGACCTCAAGCAATCCTCCCGTCTTGGCCTCCCAAAGTGCTGGGATTACAGGTGTGAGCAACCATGCCTGGCTGAAGAAAGTCATTCTTTCATATACTTTAACATTCTAAACTTTCTCATCTTTGCCTCTTGATATTGGGTATATCTTGCTTTTGTGGTCTGTAGCCCACACTATTCACTGCTTTCAAAGAAGAGGAAAAGAAGTAGGTTAGTCACTTAAAGTTTAGCCACTCTAGAAAAAACAATCAAAGAAACTTATACTTTGTTTTTTTCCAATGCTAGATTTGCTCTAGAGATAAAATACTTGTTAACATGGTGTAGGTATATGGAAAGGTGAGTGATAAGAAGACTGACCTGTTCTATTGTCCCTTCCTGAATGTGAATATAATGATTAAATGATTACCTCTGTCCAAAAAGATAAGGTTACAAAGCAGAAAATGGCTAGAAGATTAGAGAAACATGTCTACCATGAAGATATTTTGAGGGGGAAGAGGCTGAATATACAACACAGAATAGTTTTGAGCAGAATACCGTACATTGGATATCTTAAGAGAGATGATTTTAGTACAAGAAGAACTATCAGTAGTTGTAAAATGAATTAAAGAAACAGCAAAATAAATCTTCAAACTCTAAAATGTATTCTTTAAACTCTAAAATGTAGCCTTAATAAATGATTATTTATTATTTATCATTAATAATCATGTATTATCTATTAATCATGTATATGGTTACATAAAAAATAGAAATGCACTTTCACAGGAAAACACTAACTCTAAACTTTCTGACTAGAGATTCAAAATGACATATAGAAACACACATTATTGGATATTTTTCACTTTATTGAATTATTTTGTTCTTTTCCTATCTATAGTCCTATTTTCTTATCAATGTCAGTGCGTTTTCTTCTCCTTATAAATAATTCTTTGTTGTTGTTAAGCCTTGAGGAGGTGCTTTAAAAGATGATGATGGGAACCAAATGATGTGTGGCTAAAGTGTCTAAATAACGTTTTTTAAAGTGTAATTAGCTCCCTTTCTGAACCATGTAGCATTGTCTGAAGGAAGGAGGTTGATGGGGAGGGGCAAGTTCTTACTTGTCTGGAATAGATGTATATGGAAAGATGTATATATTCTCTCCTCCAACCCACCCCCTCCACAAAATCACTCCAATTATGCCAATTGTAAATTTATTTAATTTAACAAGCTCCCACACTCAGAGATGCCAAAAACCCTAGAACAATTATTCCCATCAATCACGGGTAGGTAAGTTTTATTTAATCTGGGTGTATCTATTATTAGTTGAGATTTTTTACAAACCAGTTTTATGTAGGTAGCACAACAGTTTTACAAGAAAACCAAACAAAGCCTTTGGACATGTATTCTCCAGTTCAACAAAAGCCCTACCATTCTTTAGTGTCTGATACTTACCTCTTTTAACCATTATGCCCAATTGGTCTCTCATGGCAGGTGTCATGCCCTGTTTGAAGAATATTTTGCTCTGTTTGGAGCATAAAGCTAAGTTGGACAGAGCCTGATATTTGAGGAGGGTAAGGTTAGGTGGGTGGTCATGAGTAGACAATGCAAAATACCAAAAAATGTCAAAAAATATAAATAGAAGATGGTATGGAAAGGGATCAGTAAAAGACTTCTGACAATGTAATACTTTGGCCTACTCCAAAGCTGATCATATCATTCCTGCTTTTGTTGTCAAATGTATGATACTCAGGCAAGTCTGGAATATGAAAAACCTCAGGCTATCCTAGTTGAGCCTCCTACAGTCATGGTATCCTCAGTTCAACTCAACAGGTCTCCATTTGGTCACTAACTATCCCCAAATTTCCACAGGTAAAGAGGAGAGAAAAGCAGAGAAAGAGGAAAGAAACTGAGAGCTACATTCCAGTTAGTGGCTATGGGTAGGAAAGTTGGACATTTATTCTTTTCTTCCCTTGCCATCTTATTTTGAGAAATCCAAATTCCAGGATGCAATAAATACACATGGGTACACACACACTCACACATATAGTGCTCCAAACAAATATGGGTTAGCTACAGACATATAAGACTGTTAATGAAAATGCTGGAATGAATTTGCATCAGTAATTTTAAGAGAATTCTTGGTTTGTTCAATTCAATTATTTTGTTCTAAAGTATACCAAAAGGTATTTTAATTTGAGAATCACACATTTTCATATCTATACTATCAACAATTTTAACTATAATCCATATTGACTCAATAGGACAGTCATGAAATCTACAGAATAACATATATGTCACAAATAAATATATATCATGGGAATATAGCATGATTTAGGAAATATTTCTCCAAATTGTGTTCTATGGAGTATTGTTCCATGGGATGAATGATAACTTATGCTACACACACACACACACACACACACACACACACACTTTAATGATTAAATAGGACTGGCTACATAATTTGTAGGGCCCCGTGAAAAATGAAAGTATGAGTCCCTTTGTTAAAAAAGCATTAAGAATTTCAAGATGGTGACTGCAGAGAATGAAAGCAATAATGGGTCTCTTCTCTTTTTTCTTTTTTTTTTTTTCTTTTGAGATGGAGTCTTGCTGTTTCCTGGGCTGGAGTATAGTGGCATGATCTCAGCTCACTGCAACCTTTGCCTCCCGGGTTCAAGCGATTCTCCTGCCTCAGCCTCCCGAGGAGCTGGGATTATAGGTGGCTGCCACCATGACTAGCTAATTTTTGTATTTTTAATAGAGACGGGGTTTCACCATGTTGGCCAGGCTGGTCTCAAACTCCTGACCTCGTGATCCACCTACCTAGGCCTCCCAAAGTGCTGGCATTACAGGCCTGAGCCACCACGCCCAGCCAAGAATGGGTCTCTTCTAAGCATGGGCCCTATGTGACTGCACAGGCTGCACACCCTTGAAACTAGCCTTGGTGAAATTGTTTAAGAAATGCTGGGTTAAAAAATGTCAAATAGATTTCTTTGCAACAAGACTTCTTATAGCCTTTTATATACTAATGTGTACTGTGAACCTTCAGGAGGTTCACATACTGTATAAAGGTCCTCAAATATATTTGACCAAAGCTCTTTTGAATTATTATTTTAGCAGGATCATCTTGTAGGACCAATGTTCCACAGAACACACATTGTAAAAGGTAGCTCAGGCTGTGCAAACAGGTTATAAAATCAATTTGTTAGTCATAAATCACTATAAATTTCCCATTTTGCGACATTTTCCCCATATTTGGAATGAGGTAACTAGAGATAATTCTAGATGCAAATGGTGTGTATTCACTAAATCTACTGTCCTTCACTATTTGGTCTTTCACCGTTTGGATAGTCAACTCAGTGGCCAAACATCACAAATGTTTTCTGGGCCAGGGTACTAGAGATAGTCTGATTGAGACTGTATCACAAGCCAACTTATTTTTCCCCTTTATTTTGTCAATTCAGAGGAAGTAACATCCTTACTTACCATTACCCAGTTCCCAAGAAATGTTGTACTTTTTGCTGGCGCTGTACTTCAACAGACTCAGGGCACTAGAACTGTTCCAGGAGTTATTGGGATTACGACGCAGTGCATTTAGAGCAAATATCAGGTGGAGTCCAGAGCAATCAGCAAAGTTATAAAGTTTGTCTAGAGACCTGGCTGGGAAGAAGCAGAGAAAGGCTTGTAACTTTCAAATCAACATTCCAACAAAAGGAAAATAGTAGCTAATATAAAAAGCCTTTCTATGAGCTTCCCACTAATAAGGAATAACACAGACAGGCTTCTAAAAGGGACTATTACCTCTTGGTCTGGGTACATTTCAAGGTGACGTTTAGAAAGCAGCAGACAGGGCCGGGCGTGGTGGTTCACACCTGTAATCCCAGCACTTTGGGAGGCCAAGGTGGGTGAATCACCTAAGATCGGGAGTTCGAGACCAGCCTGACCAACCTGGAGAAACCCCGTCTCTACTAAAAATACAAAATTAGCCGGGTGTGGTGGTGCATGCCTGTAATCCCAGCTATTCAGAAGGCCAAGGCAGGAGAATTGCTTAAACCTGGGAGGTGAAGTTTGCGGTGAGCAGAGATTGCACCATTGCACTCCAGCCTGGGCAACAAGAGCGAAACTCCGTCTCACACACAAAAAGAAAAAGAAAAAAAAAAAAAAAGCAGCAGCAGACAGATTTCCAGACAGAGGTTGCAAATTGGCAACCAAATCTAGTCTGTCATATGTTTTATTTAACAAAAAGTTGAATTGTTGATGTTTAAAAATGGGAAGATTTCACAAAGTAGCTGAATTTCTTAATTTTTCTTGAAAAGTCAGACAATATGGCACTGCTAGGTCCATATTCCTACAGGACATAGTAGGAATAATAGTCAGGGTACAAGGCCAGGAAGGATGACTGGCTGGTGAGTCTTGGAAAACAGCTCAGCCTAGTATGATTTCCAAAACTTTTCACTCAAGTCCAGATTTCTAATATTTCTGACAATGGAAATACTATGACCACTACCAGAAATATGTTCATTGCCAGGCGCGGTGGCTCATGCCTGTAATCCCAGCATTTTGGGAGGCCGAGATGGGGGGATCATGAGGTCAGGAGATCGAGACCATCCTGGCTAACACGGTGCAACCCCGTCTCTACAAAAAATTAGCCAGGCGTGGTGGCGGGCGCCTGCAGTCCCAGCTACTAGGGAGGCTGAGGCAGGAGAATGGTGTGAACCCGGGAGACAGAGCTTGCAGTGAGCCGAGATCATGCCACTGCACTCCAGCCTGGGCAACAGAGTGAGACTCCATCTCAAAATAAATAAATAAATAAATAAAATAAAATAAAGAAATATGTTCATTATCAGGTTGATCCCAGATACCATCAATTCTATCACCATGTGTCTCCTATTTATCCCATTTATCTTCATTTCTATTGCCAGCATTCTTTTTCTGGCTGTCATTTATACTTGGATAACTTACTACAATCTCTGTACTTGCCTGTCTACTTCCAGATTCTTCCCATTCAGCCAATTCTTCTTCCCCTAGTAACTCTCAGCCAGTTTTACTCAATCCTCAAAATCCTAGTGGATTTTCAAGACCATTTCCTTCCTTAATTCAAGGCTTCTACAACTCACCCATAATTTTCCCCTCAACTTTAGGCCTCCCTATTTCTCTTAATGAGTTCTTTGTTGATGTCAGCCAGTTTATTTGTTAGGGAACTCCTTGCCCCACTGACTTTTGTTCTAATATTCTCCTTATTTGTCATGCTCTTATTCCTTTTTAAAACATATCCATATTTTACTTGTCCTTTTACACACTGTATCCCAAGGTATGGATAACATGACTTCAGGTAGTAAACAGTTTTAAAAAGCTTCTTAGATTAATAATTACATAGAAGAGTTTACATTAACCTGTATTCATTAAATGTAAAGCAGAGTTTCTCAAATAGGGTTCTGTGAAACACTAGGGTTCCACAGGAGGTCACCAGAGGTTCTGCAAGAGATGATGCAGAGTGTCCAAGTTGCCCCATTAGCGATTTTGTTATAGATCTTTTAGTCTTTTAAAAAAGAATCATTATCATTGGGTTGAGTATTTTATCAGTTTTTGAAGCAGGATATGGGAGGACTGCCATGTTCATCTTCTTATGTATACAAGAAAGTATTTCTTAAGAAGCACCAAGAAGAAGGACAGAAATGGTCTCATTTGAGTTGGAAATAAAATGGATGTAAACTTATATCATACTCTACCCAGAATTGAGTAACTGGGCAACAACAACAACAAAAGGAATAAATTTCACATTCAGGAAATACATTTAATTATTATTTTTAGTTCCAAAATAACAATTAAAATTGAAATGCATTTATAGCTTAGTAAAGTGATCATGGAACCAGTATATTATAATTTTATAATTATCTATATGCTATTAGGTAAAAAAATAATTTTTTTCAAAGTCTCATAAAATTGTATCATAGGCCTTAATTTTATTCATATTGCTTTGATGTATAGTTTTACTTGCTTTACTATTCAACCTCATTAATACATTTTTATATTCAAAATAATATTAAAGTGAATTCATAACCTTTATTTAAACTAAACCTAATAAACCTACCTTTAGAAAAATTTGATCCCATTGTGGCTTAAACTAGTTACTTAACAAAAACAAATTATGTTTACCTTATAAGATTTTCAAATTTATGAAAAGGAAATAATGAAATTAATTTCAAGAAAGACAGTTAACTACTCTTTTTATATTTTCAATAATAGTTGTCTAAAAAGTCATTTTTAGTTTTAAATAGGACTTGCATTTACCATACCTCAGTAGTATTGATACAACAGAAATCTGTTTTAAGACTTTGAGGCCCACTTGTATAAGATACAATAAAAACCAGTAGGATTTTTTTTGAAAAAGAAAAACTGAAGTTTCTTTTATCTATACCATTAGAATTGGTATCCTTTGTGGAGAGAGGGAAACTATGCAAATAATAGGTTAAGAAACTGGCCAAACTAAACAGCTTTTAAGGAAAATATAACTCTCTGTTTAACAGAGCATTTGCAATATTGGATAATTATACATCTACAGCTAAATAGTCACTCTAATATACTATGAGCTTTAGATATAATAACTTTTATCCAGAGGTTTCCCTGAGATTTGAGAATTATATTATAGGTTACTAAAAAAATAATTTGAGTACTATAAGATCAACAGAGGTCCATTTTTAAAGTTACATTATTTTATCAGAAAAAAACTCAATATTCAATTAGATAACATTTTGCTCATCCATAGTTGCAAGGACATCTTATAATCTATTAAGCATGCAATAAAATTATTTACTTTCATAATTTTTGGTTTCATTTATATACTAAAATCCAAATCAAATGTTTGCATCAAAATGTAATATGGATGACTGATGTTCCTTTTGGATAGATTGATCCCATTTAAGTAGTCTTTTCTAAAACTAATTATTTCCATATAATGAGTATTTACTGTATATGTTTCATATGTATTAGAAACACAAACACACATCAAACACAAAAGCATATCAAACCTGTGATTTTATGGATTTGATGGTTTAAGGCAAGGAAAAATGTATTTACGAAAAAAATGTGTCAACATAAAGAGCAGTATGGGAGAAACAGTATGGATAGTTTGTTCACATAGCAAAAATTGGGAACTAGAATGCTAAAAGTTTGGGAAATACTTCTTTAAGAATAAGTTTAAGTCCTGCCTCTTCCATGATGCCATTCCTGAACACACCAACCTCCTGAAAGTGATTTCAACTTTCTCTAAACTCAAGAGCTATACCATTTTTTGGCATCTCACTCCTCTGTGACATGATATTATCTTGGGATTTGCTTCTCGATTTATTCACTTCTCCAGAGTGAATGACTTGTTTTCCCAGTTAATCTGTGAAGTTTCTTAAGTCTGGTACCATATCTTATATCCTTCATAGCATCTAACACACAGCAATTTTCTGCCTTAATATTATACCAAAGAGTTCTCAAGGCCCAAATCCTTTTTGTTGCATAAATGTGGTCTATAAGAAGTAGAAAGGGACAAAAGAGACATTTGTCTAAAATAATTATTGCTAGGCTGGACGCAGTGGCTCACACCTGTAATCCCAGCCCTTTGGGAGGCTGAGGTAGGTGAATCACCTGAGGTCAGGAATTCAAGAGCAGCCTGACCAATATGGTGAAACCTGTCTCTATTAATAATAGAAAAAAATTAATTGGGCGTGGTGGCACACGCCTGTAATCCCAGCTACTCTACTCAGGAGGCTGAGGCACGAGAGTCGCTTGAACGTGGGAGGTGGAGATTGCAGTGAGCCAAGATCTCGTCATTGCACTCCAGCCTGAGTAACAAGAATGAAAATAAGTCTCAAAAAGAATAATTATTGCTAATCTATGAAACATGTTCTATGGTTTATTAGAAAAGTAGTCATATTTGAATATAGAGAATTTAGTAGATACTCAACACATGTAATCTCCCTTAGAACATTTGCTCAGGTTCCATCAAAGCAAGTAGATAACCAAAGATGACTTTCTACTTCCTCTACCAGAAGGGGCCAATGCCTCTATGTTTTCTAGTCAGGGTGCATTAACACTTCACCAGCATATAATTCTACGAAGCATTGGGTAGTAGGCAGTTGAAGATGAGGAGCTGGGACTTGAGAAAGATGTAAAAGTATATAGGCTTGGGTGTCACTCATTGCTGACAGTTGATGCTGTGAAAGTTCTTCAGATTTCTGAAGGGCAAGGTGGCTGAAGAGAAAACCTTAAGAAATGTCCACATATAAGGGTCATGGAGAACAGCAATAACAACAACAAACAGAGAAGAAGAAGAACCCAGATATGCCGTCTTAAGGAACCCAAAAGAAGAGAGTTGAAGGAAGTGCTGTTTCATAACCGTAGGTGTTCATGACAAACTGAGGAGGAAAAGGACTGAGAAAAAAAAAAAAAAAAAGCCAGTAGATTAATCAAACAGTGAGGTTAGAAATTAGATTTAGGGTGTGATGAGAACTTAAAGAATGAGTAGATGAACAAGGAATAGATTCTGATACATTCAACTTACTTATTGAAGTTCTGTGGTGATAAAAGGAAGAAAAGAAACAAAATAGTAATGAGCGAACCACCAGATTTTTTTTTAAAAAATTCAAGATCCAAGAAAAGCCACCTCTTTAGTAAAGCTAATCTCAGTTTTCTATTAGGAAAATGTAGATAAGGGTCAATGAATTCACACTAAGATATGAATGACAGATTATTTCTCTTAGTTTCCCTAGGATTTGACACTTTAAAAACCAAACAGACAAGCAATCCAACAAACAAAAAATTGGACATTCATTAACTTATTAATTTATTCAACAGATATTTATTAAGTACTTACTATGTGACAGGAACTATTATACACCATATATATCTGCATATATACATATATACATGCATATATATATCTGCATATATACATATATACAAGATTATATAGTATATAATAGTGCCAGCTTTATGATGGTGCAAAACCAATGCACGTTCAGCAGAAATCGTACTTCAAGTACTCATACAACCATTTTGTTTTCCACTTTCAGTATAGTATTCAATAAATTACTTGAGATATTTAATACTTTATCGTAAGATAGGCTTTCAGTTAGATGATTTCGCCCAACAGTAGGCTGATGTAAGTGTTCTGAGCACATTTAAGGTAAGCCAGGCTAAGCTATGATGCTAAGTAGGTTAAGGTGTATTAAATGCATTTTTGACTTACAATAGTTTCAACTTACGATGAGTATTGGGACATAACCCCATCATAAGTTAAGGAGCATCTGCATGTGATATATATATACATACACACATACATGTATATATACACACACACATACATGTGTATATATACACACACACACACATACACACATTTATATTGCAATGAGCAAAACAGAAAACAGGCCCTACCCTCATGGAGGTAACATTTAATGTGGCCGGCAGAGGAAGTAAAGCAGGGTAGGAGATAGTATAGAACCAATAGTAGCTAGTATGCTATTTTAGATAAGCATCACAATTAAGGTATCATTTGATCAGAGACCCAGTGGAAGGAAGGGAGCAAGTCAAGTAGATAACTATGGAAAGAATTCCAGGCAGAGGGTCCCAGAGTAAGGGCAAAGGTCCAAGACAGGTGTGAGACTGATGAATGTGAAGAACACTGAGAGGCTGGTGTAGCTGCCCCAGAATGAATGAGAGGGAGAGCAGTAGGAGATGAGATCACAGTGGTAGCAGGGCTATGTCGTGTAGGTCCTTATTGGTCATTATAAGAACTTTGGCTTTTGCCCTCATTGACATAGAAGCCATTAGATGGTTTTGAATATGACCCAACTCACATTTTAAAATCATCACTCTGGCTGCTGAGCTGAAGAGACTGAAGGAGGTGGGAAGAGTAAGGGTGAAAGCAAGGAAATTAGGAGTCTATAGCAATAATTGAAGCAAGGGATCATTGTGGCTTGGACCAGGGTGGTAGCAGCAGAGTGGTAGAAGTGGTTGGTTTCTGGGGATGTTTTAAAGGTTGAGCCAGTAAGATCTGCTGAATGATTGGAATATGGTGCATGAGAAAAAAAGAGTCAAGAAACTCTGAAGTTTTTGGCTTAAGCAACAGAAAGATAAACTTGATATTTATGAAGGAAGTGTGAAAGATTGGGAGAAGAGAGAAGGAGACGGCCAAGATGAGAATTTGGGTTTGGGGCATGTTGAGTTTGTAATGTCTTTAGATGTATAGGTAAAGAATTTGAGTGGGCAGAATATGCAAATCCAGAGTTAAGCGGTGAGATGTGGATGGAAAGTATAAATGTGACTAAGCAACACATTTTCAAAGGTTGGGAGAGGTAGAGAACCTTTCACTGGAAAGAAGAAAGACAGGAGCTGTCACAGGGATCTTCCAGTTTACAGATGCCAATGTCGTCAACGTGGCTTAGTTTCCCTCCCAGTTCTTCCCCTTCTTCCCTTTAATGCTGAGCATCTACTTGAGTCTCATCTTCCTTGATTCCCTATTCAGGATTAACTTCCCACCTTTTCTTACTTCCTACTTTTGTTATTACGTATTTCCCTCAAAGTCACAGCTATCCTACTTTTCCCTCCATTATTTGACAGAGACTATAAACATTTTCTTCATGTTTTATAAGCTACTGTGCAAACAAAGCTTATAGACATGGCCCCAGCCCTCACTTTCCAAATTGATGGCCTCTAAGCTCCTCTTTCATAGAAATGATGGAGCCACAGCTGTTACCTGGGAATTAAATTGGCACAAATTTTTATCAGACTAGTGTTTGAGACCAAGTATATGCAAGTATCACACAGAAAACATAGTTAATTTGTTGTAAGGACTCAGTTCAATACTATTCTTTTCTTAATCAGCAAAAATAACTCTAATACCCCTTTGTGACTATTTTATTCTTTTGCAACCTTCACAAGAAGAGTGTTTTTTTCTGTGTGGTTAAGAACTTGGGCACATGATCCAGACCCTTAGCTCTTAGAAGACAGTGCTGGTGACTCCAGAAGGAAAAATGGGTGCCTATAGAACAATGTCAACTTATTCTAATTGTGAGCATGTGCGAATATGGACAGATTATCAAGTCACATGAACAACAAAATGTAGAGACTGGACATACTTGAACAGAACGCAATACTTTGATGTTAGGCCTCTGAGGACAGCTTCCCCATAATTCCCCAAGGGGGAAAAACATGCAATGGAAAGGGGCCTGCTTGGAGTTGGACTAATACTAGGGATGACATCTTAAGTACTGAGTTATGAAGAAGCTTTAATGTGTTGTGATAGAACTCAAGAAGCAAAATCAGAAGCCAAAATTACTGAGAAGTTAAAATTTAAGGGTTTACTTCTGTGGAAAGACTTTTTTTAAAAATAAGACTTTAATGCTATTGCTTAACTCTTCTACATAAACTCTGTTCTTTTCTAAACACAATTCTCAATCTTTCTATGAGTCTATTCCATGTATATTTTGGAGGGAACAGGCTCCCTTCTCACTGCTCTTAATACAACCTTGCATTTGGTTGTAGTGAGACAAAGAACATTTGAATTCTTCTTATCTAGGTTCATGAAAGGAATTTTCAGGCTCTGGAAAATAAACACTATTATGAAAAGGATAGAAAAATATGTGACTGTGACAAAGACACATTCTGTAAGGAAAAAAGTCATAAAAACTTGGGAACAAAAGAGTTGCATAAGAAAGTCAAGTCCAGGCCGGGCGCGGTGGCTCAAGCCTGTAATCCCAGCACTTTGGGAGGCCGAGACGGGCGGATCACGAGGTCAGGAGATCGAGACCATCCTGGCTAATACGGTGAAACCCCATCTCTACTAAAAATACAAAAAAAAAAACTAGCCGGGCAAGGTGGCGGGCGCCTGTAGTCCCAGCTACTTGGGAGGCTGAGGCAGGAGAATGGCGGAAACCCAGGAGGCGGAGCTTGCAGTGAGCTGAGATCTGGCCACTGCACTCCAGTCCGGGCGACAGAGCGAGACTCCGCCTCAAAAAAAAAAAAAAGAAAGTCAAGTCCAATATGAAATAAACTAAAATGTGATATAATCTTAAGCAGTCAAAAGAGTACAAAGTAAAGAGAGATAATTTGACCTTGAGGATAGGAAGATTCTTTGAGTAGCCTATGGGATATACAGTGGAAAATGTTAACCTAACACAGATCTTGTCCCAACAGTAAATGACATTTATATTGTCATAATTATATAAATACTTTTTATTGCTTTTTGATATGTGGCTACTTTCTGCAGAAAAGTATAAATAATTTGACTGGGATTGCAGAACAAAATGTAATAACACCAATGATAAAGTAAAAATAAATGTGTTAGTGAAATTGGCAAGAGTCTTGAAAGGGGGTAGGGGAAATAGATAAAAGGGCATCAGTATTAATATTCTCATCTTACAGAGCTGTAAAAGCATCAAGAAATACTGTCAAAAGACCAAAAAGGTATCTGCACTCCCATGTTTATCACAGCACTATTTACAGTAGCCATGACATGGAATCAGCCTAAGTGTCCATCAACAGATGAATGGATAAAGAATACATAGCATACATACACAATGGAATACTACTCAGCCATAAAAAGAATAAAATCCTGCCATTTGTGACAACATGGATGAACATGGAGGACAGTACGTGAAGTGAAATAACCCAGGCACAGAAAGACAAATACTACATTTTACTCATATGTGGAATCTAAAATAAGTTGATCTCAAAGAAGCAGAGAGTAGAATGGTGGATACCATATGCTGAGGACTTTAGTTGGGAGGTGGGGATGAGGAGGTGTTGATTAAAGGATACATAATTACAGTTACATAGAAGGAATAATTTCCAAGAGATCTATTGTAGAGCAAGGCAACTATAGTTAATGATGATACATTGTATTCTGTAAAAACGTAAACAGAACAGATGTTATGTATTGTCACTACAAAAATGATAACTATGTGAGAAAAAAAGTCAGGTAATGACAAGTGCTGGTGTGGGTAAGAGAAATTGGAACTCTTTACATTGCTGGTGGGAATGTAAAATGCTGCAGCCTCTGTGGAAAACAGTGGCGGTTTCTCAAAAAAGCTAAATCTAAAAGTACCATATGATTCAACAATTTCACTCCTAGGTATATATCCAAAAGAACTGACAGTGGGGACTCAAAAGGATACTTGTACTTCAATGTTAATAGCAGCATTATTCACAATAGTCAAAAAGATGGAAAACAGTCAAGTGTCCATTACTAATAAATATATAAACAAAATGTGGTATATCAATACATTGGAATATTATTCACCCATAAAAAAGAATGAAGCACTTTTGCTAGCACCTTCCATCAGAGTGTTGTGGCCAGCAGACTGGAAACATATTGGCCCCTCCAGAACAGCAAGTGCTTAACCTCAGGGGCCAGAGGACAAAGCCTTGGGCCTGGTACCAGCCCCCAGGGTTAGAGCATGCAGCCCAGAAATGCTTAGCTGAGCCTTGGCCCCTGAAATCCAGAAAAGAAACCAGTCAACTGAATCCAGTTTATACCATAGTCAAACCTTCAAGGGCATCAAAGAATATAAAAGCAAAAAAACCCTATCCAAATGACAGTGACTTCAAAATTAAAGGAACATCAGCACCCACAGATGAGAAAGAACCAGTATAGGAACTCTGGCAACTCAAAAAGCCAGAGTGTCTTCTTACCTCCAAATGACCACACTAGCTTCCCAGCAATGGTTCTTAACCAGGCTGAAATGGCTGAAGTGAGGTATAGAATTCAGAATCTGGATTGCAATGGAGATCATTGAGATTCAAGAGGAAGTCGAAACCTAATCCAAGAAATCTAAAGAATCCAATAAAATGATAGATGAAATAGTCATTTTAAGAAAGAACCAAACTGATCTGATAGAGTTGAAAAACTCACTACAAGAATTTCATGATACAATCTGGAAGTATTAACAGCAGAATAGATCAAGCTGAGGAAAGAATCTCAGAGCTTGAAGGCTAGTTCTTTGAATCAAGTCAATCAGACAAACATAGGGAAAAAAGAATACAAAGTAATGAACAAAACCTCTGAGAAATATGAGATTATGCAAAAAGACCAAATCTATGACTCACTGGCATTCCTGAAAGAAGCGGGGAGAGAGAGAGCAAGCAACTTGAAAAACATATTTGAGGATTTTCCCCATGAAAACTTCCTCAACCTTGCTATAGAGGTTGACATTTAAATTTAGGAAATTCGGCCGGGCGCGGTGGCTCAAGCCTGTAATCCCAGCACTTTGGGAGGCCGAGACGGGCGGATCACGAGGTCAGGAGATCGAGACCATCCTGGCTAACACGGTGAAACCCCGTCTCTACTAAAAAATACAAAAAAAAAACTAGCCGGGCGAGGTGGCGGGCGCTTGTAGTCCCAGCTACTCGGGAGGCTGAGGCAGGAGAATGGCGTAAACCCGGGAGGCAGAGATTGCAGTGAGCTGAGATCCGGCCACTGCACTCCAGCCTGGGCGACAGAGCGAGACTCCGTCTCAAAAAAATAAAAAAATAAAAAAAAAAAATAAATAAATAAATAAATAAATAAATAAATTTAGGAAATTCAGAGAACCCCTGTAAGATACTATCCAAGAAGACCATCTCCAAGGCACACAGTAATCAGATTCTTCAAGGTCAATGTGAAAAAAAAATATTAAAAGCAGTTACAGAGAAAGGGCGGGTCACCTACAGAGGGAACTTTGTCAGGCAAACAGCAGACATTTCAGCAGAAACTCTACAAGCCAGAAGAGATTGGGCACCTGTAGTCAGCATTCTTAAAGAAAAAAAATTTAGGGTTAGAATTTCTTTTCTTTAAGAATGCTGACTACAGGTACTCAATCCAGCCAAACTAAGATTCATAAGCAAAAGAGAAATAAAATCCTTTTCAGACAAGCAAAAGGTAAGGGAATTTGTTACCACCTGATCTTCCTTAAAAGAGGTTCTTAAGGGAGTACCAAACATGAAAACAAAAGACTGTTTTACTGGTCATTACAAAAACACACTTGATTGCCACTATAAAGCAACTACCCAATCAAGTCTGCATAAACATCAGCTAATAACAAGGTGACAGGATCAAATCTATACATGTCAATGGTAACCATGAATGTAAATCAGCTAAATGCCTCACAAAAAAGGCACAAAGTGGCAAGCAGGATAAAGAAGTAAGACCCAACTGTATGCTGTATTCAAGAGATCCATCTCACATGCAATGACTCATAGGCTCAAAGTAAAGAGATGGGGAAAAATCTACGAAGCAAACAGAAAACAAAAAAGAGTAAGGGTTGCTATTCCAATTTAAGACAAAATGGACTTTAAACCAACAATGATCAGAAAAGACAAAGAAAGGCATTACATAACGAAAAAAGGTTCATTCAACAAGAAGACTTAAATATCCTAAACATACATGCACTCAACACTGGAGCACCCAGATTCATAAAACAAGTTCTTAGAGAACTATGAAGAGATTTATATACCCACACAATAATAATGGGAAACTTCAATACCCCACTGACAGTATTAGATCACCAAAGCAGAAAACTCCAAAGATACTTGGGAACTAAAACTCAGCCCTTGACCGAACGGACCTAACAGATATCTACAGAACACTCCACCCAACAACAACAGAATATACATTCTTCTCATTTGCACATGGCACATATTCTATAATAGACCACATGCTCTGTCGTAAAACAATTTTCAAAAAATTTTTTAAAAATCATATCACCCACCCTCTTAGACCACAATGCAATATAAATAGCAATGAATACTAAAAAGATCTCTCGGCCGGGTGTAGTGGCTCATGCCTATAATCCCAGCACTTTGGGAATCTGAAGCAGGTGGATCATGATGTCAGGAGATTGAGACCATCCTGGCCAACATGATGAAACCCCATCTCTACGAAAAATACAAAAATTAGCTGGGCATAGTGGTGCATGACTATAATCTGAGTTACTCAGGAGGCTGAGGTAGGTGAATTGCTTGAACCAGGGAGTTGGAGGTTGCAGTGAGCTGAGATGGTGCCACTGCACTCCAGTATGGCAACAGAACGAGACTCTGTCTCAAAAAAAAAAAAAAAAAAAAAAAAAAAAAAAAACATAAATATAAATATAAAACAAAATAAAAAACAAAACAAAAAAAGATCTCTCGAAACCATATAATTACATGGCAATTAAACAACCTGCTCCTGAATGACTTTTAGGGAAGCAATGAAATTAAGGCAGAAATCAAGAAATTCTTTAAAACTAATGAAAACAAAGATACAACATACCAGAATCTCTGGGACACAGCTAAAGCAGTGTTAAGAAGAAAGTTTATAGCACTAAACACCCACATGAAAAAGGTAGAAATGTCTCAAATTAACAACCTAACATCACACCTAGAGGAATAAGGTAAACAAGAGTAAACCAATGCCAAAGCTAGCAGAAGAAAATAAATAACCAAAATCAGAGCTGAACTGAATGAAACTGAGATGTGAAAAACCATACAAAATATCAATAAAACTAAAAGTTTGTTTTCTGAAAGAATAATATTGATAGATCACTAGCTAACTAATAAAAAAATGAAAGAAAGAAGATCCAAATAGACACGATCAGAAATGACAAAGGGGACATTACCACTGAACCCACAGAAATAATAATTTAAAAAACCCTCAGAGACTATTATGAACACCTCTATGCACACAAACTAGAAAATCTAGAAGAACTGGATAAATTCCTGGAAACATACAACCTCTCATGATTGAACAAGGAATAAATTGAAACCCTGAACAGACCAATAACAAGTTCTAAAATTGAATCAGTAGTTACAAGCGTATCAACCAAAAAAAAAGGGCCCGGGACCAGAAGGATTTACAGCCAAATTCCACTAAACATATAAAGAAGAGCAGGTACCAATAATCATATTGAAACTATTCCAAAACATTCAGGAGAAGAACCTCTTCTCTGACTCATTCATGAGGCCAGAATCATTCTGGTACCAAAACCTGGCAGAGACAAAACAAAAAAAAGGAAACTTCAGGCCAATGTCTGTAATGAACATAGATGCAAAAATCCTCAACAAAATACTAGCAAACTAATCTGGCAGCACATCAAAAAGTTAATCCACCACAATCAAGTAGGCTTTATTTCTGGGATGCAACATTGCATATTAATATACAAATTAATAAATGTGATTCATCACATAAATAGAACAAAAAACAAAACCCACATAATCATCTCAATAGACACTGAAAAGGCTTTCCATAAAATTCAACATCCTTCATGTTAAACACCCTCAACAAAGTAGGCATCAAGAAATACATCTCAAAATAATAAGAGCCATCTATGACAAACACACGGCCAGTAATATACTGAACAGACAAAAACTAGAAGCATTTCCCTTGAGAACCAGAACAAGATAAGAATGGTCACTCTTAGCACCTCTATTCAACATAGTACTAGAAGTCCTAGTCAGAGCAATCAGATAAGAGAAAGAAACAAAATGCACTAAATGGGAAGACAGGTAGTTCAAATGATCTCTCTTCACAGACAATATGATTCTATACCTAGAAAACCCTAAAGACTCCACCAAAAGGCTCCTGGAATGGATAAACAACTTCAGTAAAGTTTCAGGATACAAAATCAATATAAAAAAATCAGTAGGATTTCTATACACCAACAACGTCCAAGCTGAGAGCCAAATCAAAAATGCAATCCCATTCACAATAGCCACAAAAAAATTATAAAACGCCTAGGAAGACAGTTAACCAGGGAAATGAAAGATCTCTACACCAAGAATTACAAAACGCTGCTGAGAGAAATTAGAGACAACACCAATATTAATAAATGGAAAAACATTTCATGCACATGGATAGTAAGAATCAATATTGTTAAAATAGCCTTACTGCCCAAAGCAATTTACAGATCCAGTGCTATTCCTATCAAACTACCAAGGACATTTTCCATAGAATTAGAAAAATATATTTTAAAATTCATATGGAACAAGAAAGAGCCCAAATAGCCAAAGCAATCCTAAACAAAAAGAACAAAGCCAGAAGCATCACCTTACCTGACTTCAAATTATACTACAAAGCTACAAAAAACAAAACAGCATGGTACTGGTACAAAAACTGACGAATAGGCCAAAGGAATGGTTACAATGCTGAGAAATAAAGCTGCACAAATACAACCATCCAATTTTCAACAAATTTGACAAAAACAAGCAATGAGGAAAAGACTGCCTATTCAATAACTGGTGCTGGGATAACTGTCTAGCCATATGCAGAAAATGGAAACTGAACCCCTTCTTTCCATCATATAAAAAATCAACTCAAGATGGGTTAAAGATGAAAATGTAAAATGTAGAACTATAAAATCCCTAGAAAAAGGCCTAGGATATAGCATTCTGGACATATGCCCTGGCAAAAATTTCATGATGAAAACTCCAAAAGCAATTACAAAAAAAAAAGAAAAATTGACAAATGGGACATAACTAAACTAAAGAGCTTCTGCACAGCAAAAGAAACTATCAGCAAAGTAAACAGATAACCTACAGAATCGGAGAGAATATTTGCAATGAATGTATCCAAAAAAGGTCTAATATCCAGAATATATAAGGAACTTGAACAAATTAACAAGCAAAAACCAAACAATCCCACTAAAAATTGGGCAAAGGGCATAAGCAGACACTTCTCAAAAGAAGACATACACATGGCCCACAAGCATATAAAGAAATGCTCAACGCATCACTAAGCATTAGAGAAATGCAAATCAAAACCACAATGAGACATCATGTCATACCAGTCAGAATGGCTATTATTAAAATGTCAAAAAATAACAGATGCTGGTGAGGTTGTGGAGAAAAACGAATACTTATACACTGTTGGTAGGAATGCAATGAAATGAATATGATACAAATAAATGGGAAGATACCCATGTTTATGAATTCAAATAATATTCAATAATATTGTTAAAATGTCTCTACTACAAAAGTCATATTCATTGAATGAATATGATACAAATATGAAAACTATGATACAAATATGAAAACTATAATGTTTTATAGTTTTTAGTATGCAAATCTTTCACCTTTTTGGTTAATTTTGTTCTTAAGTATTTTGGTCTGATGCTATTGCAAATGGGGTTTTAAAAAACATCATTTTCAGATAGTTTGTTGTTAATATATAGAAACACTACTGACAATTGTATGTTGATTTTATATCCTGTAATCTGTACCGAATTCATTTATTAGTTCTAACAGTTTTTTAGTGAAGTCTTCAGGGTTTTCCCTATATAAAATGATGTCATCTGTAAACAGACAATTTCACTTTTTCCTTTTTATTAATAAGTTGTTTATGACTTAGTCTTGTTAGGTTTTATTTCTTTTTTGTTGTCCACTTGGTCTGGATAGGACCTCTAGTACTATGTTGAATATAAGTGGTAAGAATGGACATCCTTGTCTTGTTTCTAATCTGAGAAGAAAAGCTTTTGGCTTTTCACAGTTGAATATGATTTTGGCTGTGGGTATATCATATATGACTTTTATTATGTTGAGATACATTCTTTGTATATCAATCCATTTAGAGTTTTATCATAAAGAATGTTGAATTTTATCCAATAATTTTTTCTGTATCTATTGAGATGATCACATGGTTTTTGTCCTTTAGTCTGTTAATATGGTATATCACATTTAGTGATTTGTGTATACTGAACAATTTGCATCTTTGGAATAAATCCCACTTGATCATGATAAATTTGTCTCTAATTGTGCTGTTAAATTTGCTTTGCTAGTATTTTATTGAGAATTTTTGCATTTTTGTTCATCAGTCATACTTTCCTATAATTTTCTTTTCTTTTGGTGACCCTGTCCAGCTTTGGTATCAGGTCTTTGATATCAGCTTTGGTATCACTAAAGCTGGTCTCATACAATGGCTTTGGAAGTGTTCCCTCCTCTTCAATTTTTTGGATGACTTTGAGAAGGTTTGGTATTCATTCTTTAAATGTTTGGTAGAGTTCACTTGTGAATCCATCTGGTCCTGGGCTTTACTTTGTTGGAACGTTTTTGACAACTGACAGAATCTTACTTATTATTGGTCTGTTCAGATTTTCTATTTGTTTATGGTTTAATCTTCATAGGTTGTATGCTTCCAGAAATTTCTCCATTTTGTCTAGGTTATCCAATTTGCGGTGTACAATTGCTCGTAACAGTCTCTTATAATCCTTTATATTTCTTTTTCTTTTTCTTTTTCTTTTTTTTGAGACGGAGTCTTGCTCTGTCGCCCAGGCTGGAGTGCAGTGGCGCAATCTCGGCTCACTGCAAGCTCCGCCTCCCAGGTTCACGCCATTCTCCTGCCTCAGCCTCCCGAGTAGCTGGGACTACAGGCACCCACCACCACGCCCAGCTAATTTTTTGTATTTTTAGTAGAGACAGGGTTTCACCATGTTAGCCAGGATGGTCTCGATCTCCTGACCTCGTGATCCACCCACCTCGGCCTCCCAAAGTGCTAGGGTTACAGGCGTGAGCCACCACACCCGGCCAATCCTTTGTATTGCTATGGTATCAGTTGTAACGTCCCCTCTTTCATTTATAATTTTATTTAAGTTTTCTCTTTCTTTCTTTCTTTCTTTTTTTTTTTTTTGGTCTAACTAACATGGGAATAATAAAGATGAGAACAGAAATAAATGAAATAGAGATTAGAAAACCAGTAGAAAAGATCAAGGAATCTAAGAGTTGGCTTTTTGAAAAGATGAACAAAATCAGAAAAGCAACTCCTAGCTTTCTTGATCTTTTCTATTGGTTTCTTAATCTCTATTTCATTTACTTCTGTTCTCGTCTTTATTATTTCCTTCCTTCTGCTAACTTTCAGTTTCATTTGTTCTTCTTTTTCTAATTCCTTGAGATAAAAAGTTTATTAAGATCTTTCTTTTTTCTTAATGTAGGCATTTATTACTATAAACTTCCTTCTTCATTTACAATTCTCACAGTGAAAATTTCAACATAAAATTATTTACCCAGAAGAAAATAGCTCCCAAATAATGGCAGTTGACATGACTGCCATTGTCAACCAATGTGGAGTAAGCCAACTACACTGTATATTTCATACTGACTACAACTAAAATCTCTGGACAGAATACAAACGGCAGCTACCTAAGAATTCCGAAAAGTAAACAGTAGCAAGCGGACTGGGGACTTAACTCACAGTCTGGACAATGATCTGTAATAAAGGTGAGTTTCATGGTCTTATATTCTTCCTTTACCTCCGGTCTTTGACTAAGGGAAGGCCCAAGTGGCAGAACTGTGTGATAGGTGCTAAAAGTAGAAATTCTGAAAAACAAAGCATTATTTCTAGCCATAGAATCAGAAAAAGAGGCCCCCTCTACATGCCAGACAGTTTGAGAATACTCATTTACCTTCCCTTCCCTCCTCTCCCCTCTCCTCCCTTTCCATCCCCTCCCCTTCCCTCCCCTCCCCTCTTCTCCTCTCCTTTCCTTTCCTTCCCTTTCCTTTCTTCTCATTTCTCTGCCAGCCCTGCCCATAGGACTAGCCACTTACAGAGTTTTATGGCTATGACATTGATGACAGAGACACCTAAAATTCTAAGAAGGGACTTATCTCTGCACAGAATAATTGAAAAATGGGACCTTGTTGCTCAAATAATGTGGAAGAATTTCCTTTTTAAAAAATCCCTGTTTCTCACCAGTTTGCCTCTAAAGCAGCCCCAGTCTCACAGAACTGAAAACCTGTGGGTGGGGGGCGGGGGGCGGTGCTAAAACCTTGAGAAAAAAGATAATATATTTGGAACAAAAGAAGTGAGGAAAAATCTCTTAAATCCAGAGAGAGAGAGACAGAGAAAATGTTTGGGGTTGGAGGATTTCCGAGAAGAGAACACTGGAGCAGGAGACTCGTCTAATTCTGGGTATAAAACTCATCTAATTCTGGGTCTAAGAAATAGAAACCATAAAATAGAACCAAATGAAAATTTTAGAGCTGAAATATACAATATTTGAAATAAAACCTTTACTTATAGGCCTAATACCAGAATGAAAATGACAGAAGAAAAAAGTAAATAAACTTGAAGATAAAACAGGAGAAATATACAATTTAAAGACAGATTTTTTTTTTTTTAAATGAACATAGTCTCAGTGAACTGTGAGACAATATCAAAAGGTTTAAGACTCACGTCATTGGCATCCCAGAATGAGAAAAGAAAGACATTACTGCAGGAAAAAAAAAATATTTAAAGAAACGGTAGTTGAAAACTTCCCAAATTTAATTTAAAAAATAAACTTAACAAAATCAAGATTCTCAGTGACTCTCAAACAATGTAAACTAAAAACCAACACAAAACCCGTACATACCCAGACATATAATCATAAAACTGATTAAATCCAAATATAAAGGAAAAAATCTTGAAAATAGCCAGAGGAAAGCAACATATTACATATGAGAGAAAAATGATTTAAATGATCGTGTACTTCTCATGTGTTCTCTTCTCTGTAATATTCCACCAGCTCTCAAACATTCTCTCTCTCTGGATTTAGGAGACTCTTGTCCTCACTTCTTTTGTTCCAAATATATATTATTCTGATGAGGAGGGTTTTTTTCTTATATATTTCTCATAAGAAACTGTGGAGATCAGAATAAAGTGAAATATATATTCAAAGTGCTGAAAAATAAAAGACTATATCTAGAGAATATATTTTTCAGGAATAAAGGTGTTACGAAGACATTTTCAGATGAAGTAAAACTAGTATAATTCATTGTGAAGAAACTTGCTCTAAAAGAAATGCAAATAGAAGTTCTTTAGGCTAAACAGAAAAGATGCCAAAGGGAAGCGAACAAAGGAGAAGCAACAGAAATAGTAAATTTGGGGGTAAAGGTAATTGGCTATTTTTTTCCTCTCAAATAATTTAAAAGATGTATGTCAGTTTAAAGCAAAAATCATAACATTGTCTGAAGGAACTTCAACATACATAGATGTAATATATTAAACAACTATCCTCTTGCCCCACCTATTTAATGTATTACATCTATATATGTTGAAACTCCTTCAGATAATGTTATAATCAGGTCAGGAGTTCAAGACCAGCCTGCCCAAGATGCTGAAACCCCGTCTCTACTAAAGATACACAAATTACCCAGGCATGGCATGGTGGCACGTGCCTGTAATCCCAGCTACTCAGGAGGCTGAGGCAGGAGAATCACTTGAACCCAGGTGGCAGAGGTTGCAGTGAGCCAAGATCATGTCACTGCACTCCAGCCTGGGCAACAGAGCAAGACTCTGCATAATAAATAAATAAAATAAAATGAAGAGAGGTTTCACATTATTAATCTAATCTTCTACCTTAAGAAGCTATAAAAAGAAAAGCAAATAAAATCTAAAGCAAGCAGAAAGAAATAGAGTAGAAATAAATAAAATTGAAATAAATAAAAATCAATAAACTAAAAGCTGGCTCTTCAAAAAGATCAATAAAATTGATAAAACTCTAAGAAACTGACCAAAAATGAGCTGAGAGACATCTAAATTACCAAATATCAAGAATGGAAGAGATGAATCAATATAAACCACATAAATATTAAAAGGAAAATGAAATATGATGAACTATCCACCATCCATAAATTCAAGAATAATGTCCATAAAACAGAACAATGCCTTAAAAGACACAAACTACCAAAATTCATTCAAGAAAAAACAGAAAATAGGAATAATCATATATCTACCAAGGAAACTGAATTCATAGCTTAAAACCTTTCAACAAAGAAAACCACAGAACATACACTAGTTGATTTCATTGCTGACACCAATTCTACATCAGTAAATATTTAAGGAAGAAATAATACCAATTCTAAACAATCTCTGGGTGCTGACGAGTTGATGGGTGCAGCACACCAACATGGTACAAGTATACATATGTAACAAACCTGCACGTTATGCACATGTACCCTAGAACTTAAAGTATAATAATAAAATAAAATAAAACAAAAAATAAAAAACAAAATAAAACAATCTCTTCCTGAAAACAGAAGAAGAGAAAATAGTTCTTAATGCATTTTGAGGCCAGCATTACTCTTGTAACAAAATGAAACAAAGACATTACAAGAAATAAAAGATACAAGCCAACATAAAATGTAATAAAATGTAATAAAAATCCCCAACAAAATATTCACAAATTAATTCACAAATATAAAGAAAAATAACACAACCAAGTGGAGTTTATTCCAGCAATGAAAGGCTGATTCAACTTTCAAAATTAAATCAATGGGAGGGTGTGGTGACTCATGCCTGTAATCCCAGCACTTTGGGAGGCTGAGGCAGGCAGACTGCTTGAGCTCAGGAATTGGAGACCAGCCTGGGTAACATGGTGAAAGCCCATCTCTACTAAAAATACAGAAATTAGCTGGGTATAGTGGTGTGCACCTGTAGTCCCAGCAACTCAGGAGACTGAGGTGGGAGGATCACCTGAGACTGAGAGGTCAAGGCTGCAGTGAGCCATGATCACACCACTGTACTCCAGCCTGGGTGACAGAGCAAGACCGCAAGACCCTGTCTCAAAAAAAACAAAACCCACAAATTAAGTCAATGTAATTCACCATATTAACAGACTACATAAGAAACAGCACAAGATAATTTCAATAGATGCTGAGAATATATATGACAAAATTCAACATTAATTCATGATTTTAAAAAATTCATAGCTAACTATGAACTTATTTAGTTTGATAAACGGCATCTACAAAATGTTCCAGCTAATGTCATATTTAACAGTGAAAAACTGAATGTTTTCTCTCTCCAGAGAAGCTTTTTCACTTGTGCACAAGGAGACAAGGACAAGAATTTTGACTGAAAGGCTGTTTGCAATAAGAGTAAATGAGAAACAGCCTAAATGTCCATCTATAAGAATTGATAAGTAATTTTTTAAAAACAAACCAGAGTTACATGTATTAACAGAAATAAATCTCAAAAACATAATTTACAGTGAAAAACAAGGGAGTTGTGTAATATATATGCAGAATGATACTATTTATATCATGGTTAAAAAATACAAAATAGCACTATACATTTATCATGGAAATACATTCTATGTTTATATAATACATGATATATACATGCATATGCTATGCATATTGCACTATAGATACTATATATGTATATTATACTGTATATACATATATATTACATAATGCTATATATAATGTATAGTTATATACAATACTGTAACATCTGTATAGTATAGTATATGTTAATACATAATATATATTAATATTTATTTTAATTATATTACTTATGTGTCTATAAATTATATCAATATTGTATACACATATATAATAAATTCATATATAAACATACATGTATTTTTGATGTATCAATACTACATAGCTATATATTACAATATCATATGTAATATGTACAAATTTAATATACTATATACTTATTTAATATATATTACTACATAAACATTTATATGTCTTGAGAGACATATGTTCTATATAAACATCTATATAGAAATATATATTAAATAAGTATATATTAAATTTATACATATTTGTATATGACATAGTAATATATAACTATATAGTAGTGATACATTAAAAATAACTATCTGTTTATATAAGTAAAATAAAATAAAGGGAAATATAAATTAAAAATTCAGGATACTGTGCCTCCTCTGTGTTATGATGGAAGAAACTGGGATTGGAGAGAAATACTCAGGCAGGTTTAAATTATGTCTATACTTTTTTATTTCTTTTAAAAAATTGGAAGCAAATAGTCTCCATGTAAAAATTTATCATTCTTAACAAAGTTACTTACTGGTGGGTGATGGGTGTTTATCACATAATTCCCTACACTTTTTTGGATAGTTTTATTTTTTCCTAATAAAAATACTACAAGGAAAAAAAGTTCAACACACTCACTTGTTCTAATGAAAAAGTTTGTCTCTGGAGAGAAGGGCTGGGACAGGTGGTGGTGGCAGGAAAGCAGGCAGGAGACTCTTGCTTTTCACCATGAGCGCCTCTTTACTATTTGATTTGTTTTTGTTGGTTTATAATTCTCATAAAGCTATTTTTGTTTTAATAAAAATGAACTGATAGTAGAAAACAGTGAGGACAATTTCAGATTCTATAAATTATTTGATGACTTGATCATATGTGATACTGTAGTTTTCAAGTTTAGCATCAGTACCCAGCACAGAGTGGATACTAAGTACATATTTATTGTTTGTTTTATTTTATTTACTAAATATTATAGTCTACCATATATAAATATGATGTCTGTTTTCTAATCACTCGCCCCAAATTTATTCTGTTCCCTTGGACAAATCAGTTAACTCTACGGTACTTCAGATTCCTTATTTTACAAAAGTCAATAACAATACTTTTCTCAGTCAGGAACGGTGGCCCACGCCTGCAATCTCAGCACTTTGGGATGTTGAGGCGGGTGGATAATTGAGGTCAGAAGTTCAAGACCAGCCTGGCCAACATAGTGCAACCTCATCTCTGCAAAAAAATACAAAAATTAGCCAGGCGTGGTGGCAAGCGCCTCTAATCCCAGCTACTCAGGCTGAAGCAGGAGAATTGCTTGAACCTGGGAAGCAGAGGTTGCAGTGAGGGGAGATTGCGCCACTGCACTCCAGCCTGCATGACAGAGAAGACTCCATCTCAAATAATAGTAATAATCATAATAATAACTTGTCTATGTCCCAACATTATTTTAAGTTTCAAATAAGAAAATGGATATCAATAAACTGCTCTTGAAAGGTATAAAGTATACGCAAATTGAAGAAATGTAGGAAACCACTAGAAGACTGGGAAGAATTCTCAAGAGAACATCACATAAACATCCACAGTCCATAGTTTTCCAGAACGTGTTAGTGACCATAAAAAACACCTTCTTTCCATATATGTGTCTTGAAAGTCTGAACATAGCTTGTTGTTTAGGTGGAGTGGAAGTGGGAGTTGCGGGGGGGTGATATTTTGTGTAGAAACATTATGGAAATGGGCATCTTTAGTCATAATTAAAGACATTTTCTTAGGAAGAAATTTCTTAAGATGGCATGATGACACACTAATCAGTTTTTGGCAAAGGTTCCACTGAGCTCATGACAAAGCAATAACAAGTATAACACTTCTTACTTGACTTAAAACCATTTTGGCTCTAGGACAGACCCGGCTGTCCCATGAGTGCGGGGTGTGGGTGCTAAATAATCCAGGGAAGAGCAATGACTATATAGAGATATGGGGCTTCTCTCCAAATATTGTGATTCTAATGTGAAACTATAAAGTGCTAGCTTCGGAAGGAAGGAGATGGTTAAGAAAAGAGGTCACCAAATATTTGCTGGCACTGAATTAGTCACTTGGGTACTGAGTGTAATCAAAGATGAGACATGGTCCTTGCTTTCAAGGAATTTATAGGCTGAGACATCGTAACTTGGACACAACCAGCAGACTATCAACATGAGATGGAATAATGAGTCAAAAACATATGCACTATTCATATCGATCACATACAAAAGCCACGTTTTTATATTATTAGTATATTATTTTTCTTTTGGATACAAAGATGGAATGTTATTGCTAAGTTTGAAGAGTCTATCTAAAAAGTGCAAAGTCTATCTAGAAAGACTTTGCCCAAACCACTGAAATAGTAATAGGGCACGCACTTGGTGATTTATATCTCAAAGTGCCCAGAAATAGTCCCAGTGGCCTCTCATGGCTAGAAAGTTCTCCGCTTTTAATTTTGTTGTGTTCCAAAGACTTACTTGTGAGTCAGCTGTTGGAAACTTGGTATGTGTTTTCACATTGAAAGAAAGCCACATGTGGGGGTCATTTCTTTAGACAGGCCAAAAAAAGGTTGTACAAATCCATTCTGAATAAGGAATTATAATACTAATGGAAAGGTGGAATCTGATCCCTAGGTGTAACTATCTGTGTGTATATATGTGTCTGTGTATGTGTGTGCATGTGTATGTGTGCACCATGAAAATGCACCACTCACATCTGCCACAGGGAGCATAACTGATTAATGGTTCTAGCTACTGCTACTGCTTTTCTACATATATCACGGCATTTGTGCCAAGGTCACATTTCCCGTGAGCTGCTTCTAGTCAATGACTGAACACAGTGGTCAAGGATACTAAGACAGGTTTATTCCAGCAAATTAGAGGACTCTTTCCGCAGAAAATTTTGGCTTGAGGACTCACCATGAGCCTGGCTGAACCATTTTTGGAAGTGCTGTAGTCTAAGATGCCCTCCCCTCCCCTCCTCCCTTCCCCTCCCCCACAGACATTAGGCTAGTCGGAAGGCTTTCTTCACCTTCACCAGTTCCTCCCTGCTTCCAATCAATCTCCAGAACATCTAATCATATCTTAGTGTCTGCTTCTTGGTAGACTCGAACTACTGCAAGGAATAGTGAAAATGGCCCAAAAAAACAGGGAATATAATGGAGATTTGTGACTGACTCACCAACCAAAAGGGAAAAAGTGGGCCATCCTGAATGGGGTAGTTGGGCATTAACAGCCCCTGACAAAAGGTGATGGCTCATTTACTAAAGATTTCATTAGTGGTTATCTGATAATTTAGCCAGTTAGAGGGATGCAGCTGCAATAATTCTGGGATTTAAAAGACATGAGGAGAAAATATTTATCAAGACATCAGAGTCGCAGGCTACCGCAAAATTATATTGAGGCCCTGAAAAAAAAAAAAGAGAAACCGAGGGAGTTAACAAGTAACTAATGGCTAAGTGGGAGAGCCCGAGGACTTCTCTGGTCATTAATAAAAGGGCTGTTACATCCTGTGGTGGAAAAACAGACACAGCTAAGCAGAAAACTGAAGATCTGATGGAGTTATAGGGATTCAGAGACGTTTGAATACTCAATCAAACCTGGTCTGTTATGCTATCAGGGCTATATTGGAAAAACCCAGTACCCTGAAATATGAGATAGGCCCATTTAGATGGATTTCAGCTCCAAATATTGGAGCTGAAGAGCTCCCTGAACCCTCAGAGTTTAGTGACCACCCTTCTCTAATAAGAGGTAGCACCTGCCCTGTGTTGCAAAACTCAGCAGAAGCCTATCCCTGCAAGGCAAGAGTTGATCCCTTTGGGAGCCACTCCCACCTCCTCTCCTGGATACCAGGCTCATAACTAGGATTAAAGCCCAGGATAACCCAACTAAGAAAACAAATGAGACTATGTAGCCAGGAGTTATGGAAATTAGCTAAGATCTATCAACAGGAGCCAGAGATGTACTCCTAGGATTGGATTTTGAAAGAACTTGATCAAGGGGGCCAGGATGTACAACTGGATAACCAAGAATTCAGTGACTTCAGGCTACTCTCTTGAGATGGGGGATTTAACACCCTGGCAAGGATCCCAGTGGATGGGGCAAACTCCCTGCCAGGGTGACTTTTAGAAGTCTGAAAAAAGTAACAGCCATGTTGAGCAAAGTAGAAGTACCGGAGTTGCCCTGGCAGATGATGGTAAAGACAGGTATGTATGTATAAAAGAGACTGAAAGAAGTGGTTGGAATGGATATATTGATAAGGCCAGAAGATTCATCAGAGGATGTTCCAGGGGAGAACCCAAAGGACATCATTCGCTAAGGCCATTAGGGATGTGCTAGTGAGAGGCACACAGCATCACTAAGAAGTTCAGCGATCTTATCTGCAGGTCAGTTTTGGACTTGGCAATAACCATAAGGATGGTGGTTGGAGATGCAAAGCAATAGAGCCTTAGGTGTCGGTGCTTAACTTCCAGAAGCCAAAAAGTTGCAATTACCATAATGACTAGCAAGGTCAGAGGGGCAGCCAAGGGTGATTGATTGGCAGAGAGTTACAGAAGTGGTTAACAGACCATGACATCCCCAGGGGCAAATATAATAGACAGGCAGACTACATGAGTGTTAGTAAACATCTGTAATCACAAAAAAGACAAAAATGGATGAGTGGGAAACTGAGGATGGTTGCCCCAATCAAGAGTCCTGATCCTTTGCTAGTTAGTTCCTGGTCCTGTGCCAATTTGCAGATCCAGAACCCTTTGACTGAAGACATGGCCAGGACCTTAGGAGGGATGCTGTAGCATTATATATTATACTTCTCCTTCCCCAAAGGGACCTATGGTCATTTACTCAGGTGACTGTAAACTAAGGAAAAGGAGAAAACAAATAATTTTGGGGAATATTTAATACAGGGTCTGAGCAGACAGTGACACCTGGAAACCCAAAGGATCATCATGCCCTCTATATTCCAGAGGAATTTATGGAGGCCAGGCAATAAGTGGAATCCTAGAATTGTGCTTAATGCAAATTAGATGCCTATTACTTATTGACTGATTTGATTCACTACAAGAATGGTTATGAAAAATAAGGAGAAAGGTTTTATTCCTTGGACATGACTACAAAAAATAATCTTCCATGTTCAAATTCTACAAGCAAAAACATAAATGTTGACATGAGAGCTATTGCTAGGAGGTTGAAATTCTAAACAAGAATTTATTAGACACTAAAGGTTTCTAGGAGAGGCAAGAATTGCAAGGTCAGTTCTTCCATTAGGCTGAAATAAGCTCATGAGGCCAGCAAAGAATTATGATTGATTAGGAAGGACCTATTTCCTTTTCTTTTGGAGGCCTTTAACTTCTACTTCACTCGCCCTCCATTTAAAAGCTTTCTTCCTATGGTGATCTGTTTCAAGATCCTAGCCAGAGGCATTGGAGCCTCCACCCAGCAGTCAAGGGCATTCTGAGTATCAGAAGTATTTAATTCAGGAGGGACATATGCAAGAATCTATTCCTTTACAGTTTAACTACTTTTCTACATAACATTATATCCTTATATTCTCCTATAATTTTTTAAATGAGACTAGCTCTAGGATCCTGTGGGTTCATTTCTGTAATTAATACACCATCAATACGGAATCAAAGGTTCAGTTATCAGATTGTCTGTCTTTCTCTAAGCCAGTCCAGAAGGGTGGATAGGACTTACTATTGCATAGTCTTCAATCATAACTACTCAATTAATTAAACTGGTCTAGATACTTTTAGAATATATAGCAATGATCTCCCTTATAATTTGTAATTCCCTGCTATAAAATCCAATCTACATATGGAAATTTTAAGTTGGCTCATAAGACTCCAAAAACTCCTCTGGAAAGGGACATTTTGCCAATATGTATCAAAAGCTTTAAAAGTGCATATATGCTTTGACTAAAAATCTCCACTTCTAAAATTTTTTTTCTGAGGAAATAATCAGAATGGGATTCACAAGTGCATAAGAATGTTCATCTCAGCTTTATTTTATGGCAAACAGAGATAATGACTAAAAAGAAGAGTGAATAAATAAATCTATAGGATGAATTCAATCAATAATGGTACTATAGAAAAATATATCCCTTGAGGCCAGGGACAGTGGCTCATGCCTTTGGGAGGCTGAGGTGAAAGGATTGCTTGAGCTCAGGAGTTTGAGATCCGCCTGGGCAACATAGTGAGACCTTATCTCTACAAAAAATTTTAAAAATTAGCCAGGCATTGTGGTACATGCCTGTAGTTCCAGCTACTGGGGGGCTGAGGTGGGAGGATCACTTGAGCCTAAGGAGGTCAAGGGTGTAGTGAGCCATGACTGTGTCACTGCACTCCAGTCTGGGTGACAGAGCGACATCCTGCAGCAAAAAAAAAAAAAAAAAATTGATAAAAATCAACAGTAGAAAATTTGGATCACCTTTTGGATATATATATACACACACACACATATATATACACATATATACTTAAAACATATTTTCATATGTCTGTAAATACACATATACATCCCTATCTATACATACTCAGTGAAAGCAGAGAGACAGTAAGGACTAGCAAGAAAAAGAGCAAAATAATTGAATATTAGTGCTCTGATCATCTTTTACAGTTCCCCTTAGCAAGGCTAATATATTCAAGAGAAAAATTCCTATCTGCTCCATATATCAAGCAGAAAACAGAAGCTAGACATCCACAGCTATTAAAACAACCACCACCACCAAAACAAACAAAAAAAGTAGCATTCTGTTTAAATGACTGTGTCAGCTCTCTCTCTCTTGCTTCTTGGGACTTGACTGTACTGTTAGTGTTACCCAAGTGGGAGAAACCTAAGTCAGCTGCACAATCAGATCAGAACTCTGGTAGAGGCTCTCAGGGGGTCCCTATTCATCCCAGTCCCCTTTCCCGCTAATTGTATCCTCCATTCCTTCAGTCTTTGTGGATCTGGTGGGTGAGGCATGGGGCTGGTCAGGAAAAAGCAGCGGGGCAGATGCTGCAGTTTTAAGTGAAATCAGGTGTTGCCTTCCCTGAAGTAAGATCTGGAAAATGTCAACCTTAAGTAACAGGTACTGGCAGCTGAACACATAGTCTTCCCCATTGGGCTCAGCGTTTCCTTTCCCTGCAAGAAGTACCTAGGCTTTTCCCTTTCCTCTTGCATTTCCCCATCTCCTTCATTCCAAGACTCTTTAAGAGTCCACTGAATAAAAATTTCCATTTTGGAGATATTCATCTGACATGATTCTAAGCATGTTGGAAATGGAAAAGTGGCAATAGAATCCACAAGTGTCAAATAAAACACACTTTAGTGTTGTTGGTGACCTAGGCTTCAACCTGTGGAGGAAATACAAAAGATTTCTTGGAGGAATGGGGAGAAACAATTGAGTTCTGGCTCTTTTCTCCATATGCTGAGAGATACAGGAAGAAACACAGCACACAGATTTGATAAAGCCAAAGTATTAAATGGAGTTGAGAGAACATTCCTTAGATGTCCTTTCTTTTTCTTCTGCTAGGCCAGTCTGGAACTATTCCATTGCAGAATTGCAATCCAGATTGCAGAAACACACATATGCACATGCACAGCTGATGTATGATCATCTTTATTGTGTCTGGTTGATTTGCATATTGTGCCTCAGCACATTCTGGGATTGAACCAAGTAACAATGGAGGAGGTCTGGAACCCCATCTTAACTAGGGCACATCTCCTTTGGGAGAAACCAGTCTCACATTCATCGAAGGGTACCAGGATGAAACATAGATGACTATGAGTATGTGGTGACTGCCAGTTATTCTCTAGTCTAATTGGGGCAAATGCAATCTGTGATGAAGCCCAACAATTATAAGTTTAGTTGAGGTCTAAAGAGCAAATCAGTGGGACAACCTTAGAACTTAAAATTCTGTAAAACTATGCAACAACTATAGGAAAAGAGCACTGTACTAGGAACTACTTCTAAATCTTCACAAAGAATGCTTTATCACCTATCTCTCTTCACCTAATACTCTGTCTAGGCAAACTCATCTATCCCTTACGTCTATACCCCCTACCTATATACTAATATTGTAGTCCCAAATTTAAATCTCCAGTCCAGGTTTCTTCTGAACCCCAGGCCAGTGGTATCAATCATTTCTATCTGAACAACTCCCAGGCATTTCAACTGGTGCATGTGAAACAATAAATTAATCAGCTACCCCAATAAATCTGTTTCTTTTTTATATTCCCTGAATTGATGAATAACATAGTCATATTTCAGTAACCCAGAAATTGTCCTAGGTTCCTCTCTATTATCTAATCATAATCAAAACGGGTCATCAACTTAATCTTTTAAACCCTTCCTAGATTTGTCCCTCCTGAGTCCCCACAACCATTACTCTAACTCAGGCCACTACATCATTCACTCAAATAGTTGCCACAGCTTTCCCATTTAGCACCCTTCAATCCCACAGAATCTGCATATTTCTTCCTGCGGAGCTTTCTAAACAGCATATCTGGCCAGGCACGGTGGCCCACGCCTGTAATCCCAGCACTTTGGGAGGCTGAGGCAGGTGGATCATTAGAGGTCAGGAATTTGAGACCAGCCAGACCAACATGGTGAAACCCCATCTCTACTAAAAATACAAAAAAAAAATTCAGCTGGGTGTGGTGGCACATGCCTGTAATCCCAGCTACTAGGGAGGCTGAGGCAGGAGAATCGCTTGAACCCAGGAGGCAGAGGTTGCAGTGAGCCGAGATCACGCCATTGGACTCCAGGCTAGGCAACAAGAGTGAAACTCCGTCTCAGAAAATAATAATAATAATAATAATAATAAACAGCATATCTACACATCATCTATGTAGTATTCCTGCCAAACATATTTAAACAGAATCTAACAATAAGGAAGCAATCAGATAAATCCAGATTTAGGTGCATTTTATAAGAAAAGTTGCTTGCACTCTCAAAAAAATGTCAATGTCACACAAGTCAAAATATAATTGGGGAAACTATTCTAGATTTTAAAAGACTAAAGAGACAAGAAAATTAAATGTAAGTGTGATCTTGTTTGGATCCAGTATTGGTGGAGAATAGCCAGCATACACATTATTGGATAATTAGAAAAAATTGGTATATGAACTGTGTATTAGATGATTATTGAATCAATGAATATTGGGTTTCTTAGGTGTAGTAATAGTATTGTGATTATTCAGAAGAATGTTCTTGTTATAGGAGATGCATGCTAAGGGCTAAAATGTCATGATGTTTGCAACTTACTCTCAAACAATTCAGCAAATATTACATAGACAGGTAATAGAGAGAAAGCAAATTTGGTAAAATGTAAACAATTGATTAGTCTTTCAACTTTCTTTTATGTTTAAAAGTTTTCAAAATAAAAAGTTAAGACGAGAAAATAATAAGAAAGAAAAGACCTTAGCCAGTCACCACTGCTAAACTTTTCTCCCAGAAGACAACTTTCATGTTACAAAAAACAACTTGAAGTTCTTGGAGATTAAAAAACAAATGGTAGGGAAGTCAGTAAGGTTGAATTACCAAAGCCATTTACTCTCATCCCTATCACCTTGGGCAGGCTTAATTAGAGAGTAAACACAATAACACAATTGACCCAAAACTTAAAAGCTACATACAGAAGTAGCTGGGTAGTTCAACAGACAAACTGAATTCAAACCAGTCATTTTTTTTGACGTACACAAGAATATAAAAACAATTACATGCAAACTCTTATTGAATCTTCATAGTAACCAAATGAGATACTTAGCTTCATTTTAGAAATGAGAAAACTAAGGGAAAACCAAACTGAATTCCATACTAGAATTTTTATAACTGTCAAACCAATAATGTGCATTATTATATAATACTAGAGGTTTTCCAAGAGTAAACATGTTAACCTTTTAAAAACAGGATGGTTGAGTCTTGGTTTCTCTTCTATTAGCATTATTAATTTGTTGTTTTTCCTCTGTAATTTTCTTTTGCCTTATAACAAAACAATTTTTTAAAAACCTATCTGTTAAGCCCTGCTAAAAATTCTTATTCCATTTAGACGAGCAACCCAGAGGTTGTTTATGGAGGAGTCCCTGCCTCCTTGTCCTTCTTCTCTTGTCACATCATGCTCTTTTATGCCCTAGGCTACAGCCATCTTTAACTACTCGTACTTACTTGCAGCAGAGGTTCTATCAGGCCACAGGATTTCTTGATGGTAGTTTAAATCAAGGGAAACATGATATGGACCTTCATGGCACAGGTATGCCTAATGCAAACATATTAGACACAGCAACATGCAAGAACAACTCTATATGTAGAGGCAGTCAGGACACCATAATTCTGTTTGCTATGATTTCTTCTGGTTTGGCCTTGAGGTTTCTCTTGATAGTGGCCATAATCCAGCATATCCACTTTCAGGGAGAGCCCTGAATGGGAGGTAAGTTAGGGTCAGGTATGTCAGTCATGTGGGACACAGAGGTGGGTGCATAACAAAACACATGAAATAACAGAAGAATTTTATTAAAGATCCACAGGAGAAGCACATGCCCATGAGGACCAACAAGAAATCTGGAGATGGCAGGATGCTCAGTCAGAGAGAGAGAGAAAGACCTGTTGGCCAAAGCCTTTATTGGGATTCAGGGTATTACCCAACTAGGTTTCCCTTAGGAAGCTCTAATTGGTGGGTTTAGAGCAAGAAGGCATGAGTTCTGGGGGGGGGGGGAGCACACTGTGACTGAGATGTGGCCTCTGTGGCGTATCTACACAGTCAGTGCAGGATGTGTGGGTCAATGGGGCAAGTCAAGTAAGTTGTATCTAGCTGTGCCATAGGGAAGTAGTCAGGAGGTGGTTATACCTGGATCAATCACATTGAGAAACTGGGAGGAGGTGTAAATGGAAACTGTCAAGGATGACTGAGCCCTGCTTCTGGTATAAGAAAGTAAAATTTATATTCAAAATGGATGCCGAGGTAACGCACACTTACAAGAATTCACTACATTGCTTCCATATTGGCTGCTTAGGCAAATCCCTCATCCTCAATGAGCCTCAGTTTGTTCATCTATAAAGGAGATGATTAAATCAGAAGATCTCTAATGTTCATTTGCTCTGTGCTCTCAATGTCCATGAATCTATGAACTTGCTATGAATAAATTACAAAGGAGATTAAATTTTAGCAAATAAGAGATTTTCTTCTCTTAGGAGAAATTATCTTAAAGAAGTTGTGAAAGTCAAACAAAAGGATAAAGTTCCAAATCACAGTCAGGTTTAATGGACTTCATTGATGATATAAAAGAAATCCAAAACATGCCATATTTGATATTTATATCAAATTGCAAATGAATATCTAAATAACATGTTGAAAAAGACGTTAAGAGAGAGATTAATTTTAAACTGCAGTGTGAAATTCAGCTCCTCTTTTGGTTCCTGGGCAGAAGACAGGCTCAGAGTCTGTAAGTCTATGTAAATGTAGCACAGGAAGGAGAAAAATTAGTTTCTTAGTGTCTCATTTTCCGTCACCTGTTAGATTCAGAGATAAATTATTTAAAGCTCTGGGGAAGACTAGTGCCCAATATAACTAATAAAAGAATACCTTGAAATAATTCAATCTCTCACTCTCTTTTCTTTCAAAAGACTCAAAGCTCTTTCCATGCACTGAAATGGACACTTGGGTGGGGTGGAATCAAGTGTCGTAAAGCTAGAGAAAGAATCCCTCCCACAGTATTCAACTCACTCAGTGTAAGCAGTGGAAGAACAAATGAGGAAAGGTACCACTTTCCACAATTCCACCTCTTTATTCAGGGGACAGCACAGGCAAGGAGTGATACCAGAAAAAGCAGATGTATTGACACATACCATGGGTTCTCCTCTATCCACATAAGCCCTAACAGAGAGTTATCTTGAGAATTCAAATATTAATATGCATTGTTGTTCATACATTTTTATTTTAAAATGTTCTTAGATCTCCAGAAGCAAAACTAATAAGGATATTTTAAGAGGACTCTAGCATTCATTCATTAATTTATTCAACATTTATTGAATATTTAGTCATAGCATGAATAGAGTGAGGTAAAAGGAATATAAAATAATTAAGACAGTCCTGAATTTCTAAAAGCTCACAAACTAGAAACCAGTCCTAATACTGCCAGTGTTTTTGAGAGTAATTATATTCAAGTCCAAACCATTAGAAGTAACTTGGAAGGTTTTTACCAAGAGGCTTACATCAAAGGGTAGGGAATTGTCTGATTTCTAAGAGACTTGCTAGAGAGCCACATATTAGTTACAAGCATGAGGGTCTCCCATAATATATATTTTTTCTCCTTCAAGCTCAGATTTATCTGAGAAAATTTTAAAAAATTCCATGAACTTAAAATTGTTTTCTCTATGACAATAAAAGGGAGGAAGGAAGAGAGAGGGAAAGGGGGAAGAAATGATATATGTAAGAAGGCAGAATTAGAAAGGAGGTTCTGAGACCTGTTTACAAAGTGCTCAGAAAGCAGGTGATGTCTTCTTTCTGTTAAATTATGGGCAGAAAGTTTAAGAGCTGAGGGAAGCTTGCAAAGTGCTGATATAAAAATGAAACCATAATCAAACACAAAAGACACAAGATCTCCAATTCTTATAGAAAATTTAGTTTATAGTGTTGGCAATGATTAATAAATAGCTAAATTTTTATTAGTAAGGTATTTCATTTGTACTTAAATGTTTATATTTTCTCCAAACTTGCTCTTTGTTATAACTTTTAAGTCATGTATAAATAATAGTATGGGAAAATCACAGATGCATACTTAGAATTGAGTCTGTTACTGTCTCTCAGACCACAGTGCAATCAAACTAGAACTCAGGACTAAGAAACTCAATCAAAACCGCTCAACTACATGGAAACTGAACAACCTGCTCCTGAATGACTACTGGGTACATAACGAAATGAAAGCAGAAATAAAGATGTTCTTTGAAACCAATGAGAACAAAGATACAACATACCAGAATCTCTGGGACACATTTAAAGCTGTGTGTAGAGGGAAATTTATAGCACTAAATGCCCACAAGAGAAAGCAGGAAAGATCTAAAATTGACACTTTAACATCACAATAAAAGAACTAGAGAGGCAAGAGCAAACACATTCAAAAGCTAGCAGAAGGCAAGAAATAACTAAGATCAGAGCAGAACTGAAGGAGATAGAGTCACAAAAAACCCTCCAAAAAATCAATGAATCCAGGAGTTGGTTTTTTGAAAAGATCAACAAAATTGACAGACCGCTAGCAAGAGTAATAAAGAAGAAAAGAGAGAAGAATCAAATAGATGCAATAAAAAATGATAAAGGGGATATCACCACCGACCCCACAGAAATACAAACAACCATCAGAGAATACTATAAATGCCTCTACGCAAATCAACTAGAAAATCTAGAAGAAATGGATAATTTCCTGGACACTTACACTCTCCCAAGACTGAACCAGGAAGAAGTTGAATCCCTGAATAGACCAATAACAGGCTCTGAAATTGAGGCAACAATTAATAGCCTACCCACGAAAAAAAGTCCAGGACCAGATGGATTCACAGCTGAATTCTACCAGAGGTACAAGGAGGAGCTGCTACCATTCCTTCTGAAACTATTCCAATCAATAGAAAAAGAGGGAATCCTCCCTAACTCATTTTATGAGGCCAACATCATCCTGATACCAAAGCCTGGCAGAGACACTACAAAAAAAGAGAATTTTAGACCAATATCCCTGATGAACATCGATGCAAAAATTCTCAATAAAATACTGGCAAACCGGATTCAGCAGCACATCAAAAAGCTTATCCACCATGATCAAGTGGGCTTCATCCCTGGGATGCAAGGCTGGTTCAACATTCGCAAATCAACAAACGTAATCCAGCATATAAACAGAACCAAAGACAAGAACCACATGATTATCTCAATAGATGCAGAAAAGGCTTTTGACAAAATTCAACAGCCCTTTATGCTAAAAACGCTCAATAAATTCGGTATTGAGGGAACGTACCTCAAAATAATAAGAGCTATTTATGACAAACCCACAGCTAATATCATACTGAATGGGCAAAAACTGGAAAAATTCCCTTTGAAAACTGGCACAAGACAGGGATGCCCTCTCTCACCACTCTTATTCAACATAGTGTTGGAAGTTCTGGCTAGGGCAATCAGGCAAGAGAAAGAAATCAAGGGCATCCAGTTAGGAAAAGAAGAAGTCAAATTGTCCCTGTTTGCAGATGACATGATTGTATATTTAGAAAACCCCATCGTCTCAGCCCAAAATCTCCTTAAGCTGATAAGCAACTTCAGCAAAGTCTCAGGATACAAAATTAATGTGCAAAAATCACAAGCATTCTTATACACCAGTAACAGACAAGCAGAGAGCCAAATCAGGAATGAACTTCCATTCACAATTGCTTCAAAGAGAATAAAATACCTAGGAATCCAGCTTACAAGGGATGTCAAGGACCTCTTCAAGGAGAACTACAAACCACTGCTCAGTGAAATCAAAGAGGACACAAACAAATGGAAGAACATACCATGCTCATGGATAGGAAGAATCAATATTGTGAAAATGGCCATACTGCCCAAGGTGATTTATAGATTCAATGCCATCCCCATCAAGCTACCAATGACTTTCTTCACAGAATTGGAAAAAAAACGGCTTTAAAGTTCATATGGAACCAAAAAAGAGCCCGCATTGCCAAGACAATCCTAGGTCAAAAGGACAAAGCTGGAGGCGTCACGCTACCTGACTTCAAACTATACTACAAGGCTACAGTAACCAAAACAGCATGGTACTGGTACCACAACAGAGATATAGACCAATGGAACAGAACAGAGTCCTCAGAAATAATACCACACATCTACAGCCATCTGATCTTTGACAAACCTGACAAAAACAAGAAATGGGGAAAGGATTCCCTATTTAATAAATGGTGCTGGGAAAATTGGCTAGCCATAAGTAGAAAGCTGAAACTGGATCCTTTCCTTACCCCTTATACGAAAATAATTCAAGATGGATTAGAGACTTAAATCTTAGACCTAATACCATAAAAACCTAGAAGAAAATCTAGGTAGTACCATTCAGGACATAGGCATGGGCAAGGACTTCATGTCTAAAACACCAAAAGCAACGGCAGCAAAAGCCAAAATTGACAAATGGGATCTAATTAAACTAAAGAGCTTCTGCACAGCAAAAGAAACTACCATCAGAGTGAACAGGCAACCTACAGAATGGGAGAAAATTTTTGCAACCTACTCATCTGACAAAGGGCTAATATCCAGAATCTACAAAGAACTCAAACAAATTTACAAGAGAAAAACAAACAACCCCATCAAAAAGTGGGGAAAGGATATGAACAGACATTTCTCAAAAGAAGACATCCATACAGCCAACAGACACATGAAAAAATGCTCATCATCACTCGCCATCACAGAAATGCAAATCAAAACCACAATGAGATACCATCTCACACCAGTTAGAATGGCAATCATTAAGAAGTCAGGAAACAATAGATGTTGGAGAGGATGTGGAGAAATAGGAACACTTTTACACTGTTGGTGGGATTGTAAACTAGTTCAACCATTATGGAAAACAGTATGGCGATTCCTCAAGGATCTAGAACTAGATGTACCATATGACCCAGCCATCCCACTACTGGGTATATACCCAAAGGATTATAAATTACTCTACTACAAAGACACATGCACACGTATGTTTATTGCGGCACTCTTTACAATAGCAAAGACTTGGAATCAACCCAAATGTCCATCTGTGACAGACTGGATTAAGAAAATGTGGCACATATACACCATGGAATACTATGCAGCCATCAAAAAGGATGAGTTTGCGTCCTTTGTAGGGACATGGATGCAGCTGGAAACCATCATTCTTAGCAAACTATCACAAGAAGAGAAAACCAAACACCGCATGTTCTCACTCATAGGTGGGAACTGAACAACGAGATCACTTGGACTCGGGAAGGGGAACATCACACACTGGGGCCTATCAGGGGGAGGGGGGAGGAGGGAGGGATTGCATTGGGGAGTTATACATGATATAACCGTTATGCACATGTACCCTAGAACTTAAAGTATAATAAAAAAATAAATAAATAAAAAAAATGCAATTACTTTTGACCAACATAAAAAAAAAAAAAAAAGAATTGAGTTTGTTATATCAATAAAACATTTTTTAAGGACAATTAAAAATCAGTAGCAGTTTTGCTTAAGAACTTTCATTCCAACTACGGCAGGGAAGATGGCTGGGGTGCTGAAAAGTGGAGACTGAGAAATAAAGAGAATCTAGGAGATTATTGCAATACCATAGCCACAAAATAGGCTTTTGATTGCTTGGCTAGGGAAGATGAAAAAAATGCAAGATGTCTGCAAGTTTTCAATAGGAAAGAAGTTGTGAATGGTAACATATTTGAAATAAATAGATCTTAAAACAGAGCAAAACTTCTGGGAAAATTTCTCAGGACTTGACTCAAATGTCACTTTTTCAGTGAAGTCTTGTGTGGCCAGAAACAAAAATGGAGTGATCAGTGCACCATTTCCTCTTCCTGGGCAGAGAGAAGAACATTTCCTGGATTCCCTTGTAGTTAGAGTGGGAACATATCACTTAGTTTTGGCAAATGGGATATATGTATGAGTGATGTGCCACTTCCAGGCCAAGATACTTACTGAATACTGATCTACCTTTATCTCTCTCTGCCCCTAGAAACAATGTCTCTGTGGCAACATCACAATATGTAGGAAGCCTGGAATCATCAGTTACTAGATGACATGATGAGCCACCTATATCAGACTTACTATGAACAAAAGCTAAACTTTTGTTGGGCTAAACCACTAACATCTAGATTTAGTGCTACAGCATAGCATAGCTTATTTTGATTAATACATCTTACTTGGCTACCATATCCAAAATTTCCACAAGCCTCCGCCCCTATAAAACAAAAACACCCATATACCCACTTCTTATCTTTCTCACTTGTTTTTCTTTTTCTCTTTAGCACCGTCACTCTATAACTTACAGTAAATTTTACCTATTCATCTTGTTTATTATCTCTCTTCCCCAGTAGAATGCAAGCTCCATGAGGACAGAAATTTGTGTCTGTTTGGTTTGTTATAGACCCAGTGATACAGGGCTTGGAACATGGCAGGCATTCAATAGATATTTATTGGATGAATGAATATAAATGGTAACTTTAGCTGTGTGTAAAAAATGGTCAGACCTTAAGTGGAGAAGTATTATGGGCAACTGTGAATGCTAGTATGAGAGCTCCAGAGACACATGCTTGGGATACATGGATATAGTTAGAGTGGTCATCATTGAAATCATAAGAATGAGTTCCTTGAGAGGATGAATGTTGCAGTTTGGGTTCTTCAACAGCAAAGCCTGAGTAAGAGTCTGGGTGTTTATTAAGGATCAACAACTTTGAAAGGAAGCAGACTGGTTAGAGAAAGAAGTTAAACTGCAATGCAGGCTGGAAATACCTCAGCCAAGGTAGTAGAAAACTGTAAAGTAAATGCTGCCTGTCAGAGTTGTCCTGAAATAGACCCAAATGGTTGGACCTTTATAGCCCCATCTCATTCAGTCACTGATGTGGATTGTCTTGAGTAGAGCTGACCTTGGATGAAGCTACTCTCTGCAGATGAGGCAGATCCTAAAGGAGCTGACAGCTGGAAGCTCTCTACTGACCTCATTCCCTATAGCTGGATGGCAAGTACTTTTTTGAAGGGAAATATGAGCAGTACATCTCCACATCTACCACAAATGGGGAAAAGAAGGCTAATGGCTAGAGTTGCCAGATTTAGTAAGTATAAATATAAGACACCCAGTCAAATTTAAATTTCAGGTAAATAGCAAAATAAGTTATTAATATAAATATTCCCACATAATAGTTGAATCACAATTATGCTAACAAATTATTTGCTCTTTATTTAAAATTCAAATTTAACTGAGTGTCTGGTGTTTATTTGTCAGCTCTACTAAAGGCTGAGTCAGGATAGAGACACAGTAGTCAGGAGAGAAGTAAGTGGAATCGTCAAGAAGAGATGAAAGAAAGCCAGAGAATGATCCAAGAACCAAGATGAAGTAATAGCACTGAGATACAAAGAAGGAGGTGGCTTTCAAAATAATGAGGTGACTGACAGAATTTTCTATTTTTTAAAGACTGAATAATATTCCATTGTGTATATGTGCCACATTTTATTTATTCATCCCTTGATAGACAAATAAGTTGATTCCATACTTTGGCTATTGTAAATAATGCTGCAAGGAATATAGGAATGCAGATATCTCTTCGATATGCCAATTTCAATTCCTTTGGATAAAAACTCAGAAGGTGGAACTGGAGGGCATTATGCTAAGTGAAATAAGGCCAGACACAAAGAAACAAATCTGTATGATCTCACTTATATGTGGAATCTAAAAAAGTCGATCTCATAGAAACAAATTAGAAAGGAGGTTACCAGAGGCTGGGAGGGAGAAGGAAGGATGAGGAAAGGGGATATGTTGATCCAAGGGTACAAAGTCTCAGAGTGCAGGATTAAGCTTTTGTGATCCATTGTACTGCATGGTGACCACAATTGATAATAGTGTATATTTCAAAATCACTAAAAGAATAGATTAATGTTCTCACCACAAAGAAAATCATAAGTTGGTGAGGTAATGGATATGTTAGTCAGCTTGACTGAATATTTCTACAATGTATACATAGATCAAAATATCACATTGTACTTGAGTGTGGTCAGTATGTATGTATATTTATCATACATAATTATAATTTGTCAATAAAAATAGTTATATAATATTGAATTTTGAAAAATGAAAAAGATGTGTAAAAGACGATGACTGAGGATTACTGCAGTGACTAAAATATTAGAGATAAGAAAAGGCTTTAAAAAAGAGTGGCCTTCAGTGTCAAATACAGAGACAGGCAAAACAGCCAAAATATTTGCAGGGGTGATGAGGTATGTCAAAGCAGATGTGATTTTGCCACAAGATGGCACTCATAGTTCCTTCTTTTTCTGAGTTTCTATCAATAAATATTCTGCAAATTTTTTATTGTTATAGAACAAACAGACTATCTTATGTTTCACAACTTATAGCATTGTGTTTCGTGTTATATCATTTTCCCACAACTTATCATTGTTTTTCCTTTTAGAACATGAAGATATAATGAATGCTGGAATTGACTGAGGGGGAGGCAGACTGGCATTAGAACTTGGAGGAGGGAGCAAATGCAATGCTATTGTAGATACAAAGTACAAAGCCTTAACAAATGGCTGTTAGATTTAACAATCAGATGATGACTGATGAGTTTCAAGAAAATGAAGAATAGTGATGGAAGTGGTAGCCAGACTGCCTGATGTTGAGGAATGAGAATGCACTGAGAAAGTAGAAGTAGTGAATACAGACTATACGTTTAGCACATCTGCTATAAAAGAAAAAAAAGGAAAAATAGGTGGACTCTTTCCTTATAAGGAATTATTTTCCAAATAAGGGTTTGTTTACCTTATATGTAAGTTTCAAATATTTGACCAAAATACCTCTTAAATGGCAATTGCCTCACATAAAAATATCTCTATAAAACAAATGCAGTTGTGTTGCAGAGACACTTCTACTTAACTGAACAACTCCTTTAGTCCCTCTATATTATAGCACTTATTTCTTTTCAAAATCATTTCATACCTTTTTATCATATTATATTGTTTATTGAGTGAATGTTTGAATCAAGGTCTACAGAGAACACAAGATTTGCCTAACATTCCACAGCTAGAGAGAAACAGAGCCATGAGTCAAAGTTTTCTGATGTATAATTCCATACTCCTTTTATTGAATTTCTTTTTCTGTTACTTGATTTCTAATTCAAGTTTTCCACTTATTATCAACGTTATTTTTTCAACATGTATAAAGTGACAATGGCTATATGAAATTACCCTGTTCTGAATATTTTCCATGCTGACTCAGATATGTAACAGTTAAAAGTTACCTGTCTCCAGAACAGCATGGTACAATATGCGCATTATTATCTCTGCTTTGTGTAAAACTGAGTATAATATTGAGCTGAACCAAAAATAATTTATAAACCACCACACTGCTGCACAGGTAAAATCCTATGCTTATTGTTTCAGGTGGATAGGTACTTCTCCTAGAATACAAACAGTCTCACCACACAATCAAAAGGTTTTCTTTTTTCAGCCAATAAATCTAATCTGTACACACTCATTTTTCTTTTACTTTGATCATCAAGGTGAAAATCAGTTTCTGTATTTGTATAAATCTGAGTAAAATCTAATCCCTTTGAACATAAGAAAGAGTGAAAGGAAGACAACTTTAGCTTTGTTCTTCCCATTACATTTCCTCACCCCAAATATATAGAAAAGGGTGGAGGGGCTTCTATAGCTACTTCACCGATAACTCCACAGAAGTCAAACAAAAGAAAACTTCAAACTTGCTTTGTGGCTAGGCCTCCATGGGGAACAGCCTTCTTACTGAATTGGAAAGAATAAAGGATATTTTTGAACTTACAGTGCCTGAAAACATCATGTCTGCAAAGTGTGGTTGGCATTTTTGTGCATTTAAAAGAGTCTAATGAAGCCCAGCTCCATACAAATTCCTATAAAAAAAAACACGAAGAATGGAAAACGGTTCCTGCCACCCAGGGATCAGAGTGGTGGTTGTTTCTCCAACCAATTGTACAGGGGAGACATGTCATTTATAGATAGTTCCAAAGTCTTGCATTAGCAAGAACACCATGAAGACTGGCTCTTACCCAAAGAATTTACTCAGAGAGACATTTAATATGGGGTAAATACAGCCTCAAAGAGAACAGTTTTGAAGGATGTCTTTGAAAAGGTTAGAAGAAGATGAAATGAGGAATGTTGTTACTTAGGGCCTTTATTAAACAAATGCTTGCCTTAGCTCATCTCCAGCATGTCTCAAATGTGGCAAAGTAATAATGACATACCCACTTCACAGACAGAAAACAAATTGGAATGTGAAATTTTTCATCAGTATAGGCCCTCAGGCCAATGGGTTGTTCTAAAAGTAGGTGAATGGCCTCTTTCCACCAGTCTGGAGACTGCTCCTATCTCAGGGACATATCTATTGCTCCGTTAAACAGTCAAGGACTGTTTGTATTTCAGATGTTCTCCCTCAACTGTCATACAAGTTAAGTTTGAAAACTCTGTTCTCCCTAAGCCTTATACATGTCCTATCCCTTCAGGTTCTTGGCTTTAGGTAGAAATAACCAGTTACTGCTACCATTACAACAGACAGCACTAGGTGTTAACTTTTTTGGGGTCATAGGCACTTTTTTTAATCATAAAATTAACTGGCTATTGAATTAAATAGATTTTTTGGTTATCCATAACATCACTTCCAACAACTGATTTCTTTTCTGCTGCTATTCATCTCTAGTTCTTTGTACATATAAATGTATCCATCCATTCAATGGATATTACTGAGCACCTGCTATGTGCCAGGTATTGTTCTAGACAAAGGGATTATGGAAGTCATCAAAACAGACAAGGTCTAGCTATACGGACCTACATTCCAGATAGGTAGGAACAGAAGAGTGTGGGATGAAGGAAGTAACAGGCAATAGTTAAACAATATACATTAAGATAGTGATAAGTCACATGAAGACAAGAAAACAGGTTAATGTAATCGATAACTGTATGGAGAACTACTTTTGCCTGAATAATAAAAAACTGCTGCTGTGAGATGAGGTGTTAAAGTGTCACCTTTGAGTTAGGGCCCAATGATGACAAGAAGCCAGCAGGTACAGGTCTGGGAGGAGAATGCCGTAAGCAGAGAAAATAGCAAGTACGAAGGTTTGAAAATAGAACAAGCTTGGAATGTTTGAGGAGCAAAAAGAAAGCCAAGGTTGTTGAATACTAATAAAAGGAAGTGGCAGGTAGGACATGAGTTCTGAGAAATCCAAGAGGCAAGTTGGAGCTGCTAGATCACGAAGGAGTTATACATGAAGGATCTCAAAAACTGTAAAGTTTTTTTTTTTAACTCCTAAATATTTTAGTGTATTTTCCCTAAGATCAAGGACAGTTTTGAAAGTACAGTTACCAAAATGAGGAACTTTTCATTGTTATAACCATAGTACAGTTATTGAAATCAGAAAATAACGTGAATGTATTTTATCTAATTTACAAACCTTTCTTAAACTTTGCTAATGGTCCCCAAAATGTCCTTTATAGAAATGTTATTGAGAGCCCAGCATCATACATTGTATTAATTTTTTTTTTTTTTTTTGAGACAGAGTCTCACTCTGTCACTGAGGCTATAGTGTAGTGGTGCAATCTGAGCTCACTGCAACCTCTGCCTCCCAGGTTCAATAGATTCTCATGCCTCAGCCTCCTGAGTAGCTGGGATTACAGGTGTGTACCGCCATGCCCAGCTATTTTTTTTGTTTTGTTTTGTTTTTTGTGTTTTTAGTAGAGATGGAGTTTCACTACGTTAGTTAGGCTGGTCTTGAACTCCTGGCCTTAAGTGATCCACCTGCCTTGGCCTCCCAAAGTGCTGGGATTACAGGCATGAGCGACTGCACCCAGCTGCATTGCATTTAATTTTCATGCCTCTTTAGTTCTTAATATTTTCTTGTCTTTCATGAACTTGAAATTTTTTAAAAGAACTTGCCATTTATTTTGTAGTATGTCCTTCGATTTAGGTTTGTTTGATGTTTCCTTGCGATTAGACTCAAGTGACACAGGTTATAAAAATGTTATCCTTTTCAACATAGCATATCAGGAGAGGTACAGAGTTTCACTTTGTCCCATTACTAATATGCTGGGAAGGTGGGATTTAAAAATGGTATGCTTTGCTAGGAGGAGATCAATGTACGTTTATGCTTTTAAAAATTGCAAAAATGTAATGTTAATTGTAAAACCAGAAATATAATTAGGCAAATGCCTGTGAATTAAACGCAAATGCAAGAAGGCTTTCTTTCCTTGTTCAAAACTGTAACTATAGCCAAGGGAGGGGAGGAGAGGGGAGGGAGGAAGGAGAGAGAGAGAAGGAAGGAAGGAAGGAAGGAAGGAAGGAAGGAAGGAAGGAGATGGAAGAATAGAAGCCTACAGCATGTGTCTCCCTGCACCACCCCCCACCCCAAAAATATCAAATATTAACAACTGTTTGCACACAGAAAATCACTGTCACAAGAACCAAAAATCAGGAGAAAACAGTACCTGGTTTTAACTTCATATAACTGAAAAGAGGCATTACAGAGGGTAGGAGAGACAGTCTTGAGTCACCAACACCACCCCTCCCGCATCCCCTGGCAGCAGCCTTGCAGCACGGAAAGTCTGTGCACTTGGGGGAGAGAGAGCACAGCAGCTGGAGGACTTTACATTGAATTCAGTGCTGCCTTGTCACAGAGAGCAAAGCTGTGTTGGGCTCAGCCAGTACCTGTGCGTGGAGGGAGCATTTGGACCGGACTAGCCAGAGGGGAATCACCTATCCTAGCAGTCAAAGCTTGAGTTTCTTAGAAAGTCTCACCGCCACAGGTCAAAGTGCTCTGGGGTCCCAGGTAAACCTGAAAGCAGTCTAGGCCACAGGGACTGCAATTCCTAGGCAAATCCTAGAGCTAGGCTACGCTCAGAGCTAGTAGACTCAGGTGACATGTTACCTAGGAAGATACCAGCCAGGGTGGCTAAGGGAGTGCTTGCGCTGCCCCTTCCCCAGCCCTAATCAGTGCAGCTAGAAGCAATGAAAGTGACTCCTTCCTTCTACGTATACAGAAGAGAGCTAAGAGTAAAGAGGACTTTATCTTGGATACCAGCTCAATCACAGTAGGAGAGAGCACGGGACAGAATGTTGTGGACCTCATTCTAGGCCCTAGCTCACTGACAACATTTCTAGACACACTCTAATCCAAAAGGGAACCAGCTGTCTTGATGAGAAGGTCCTAGTCCTGGTAGGATTCATTATTGCTGACCGAAGAGCCCTTGGGCCCTGAATAAGCACCAGTGATACCCAAGTAGTATGCCATTGGCTCTGGGCTCTGAGATGTGCTCAGTTTATGGTGTGACCCAAGACATTCTCAGTTGTCGTGGCTACGATGAAAGACTCCTTGTATTTGAGAAAGGGGGAAAAGTAAAGAGGACTTTGTCTTGCACTTTGCCTTAGGTATCAGCTCAGCCACAGTGAGGTAAAGTGACAAGCAGGTTCTGGGGTTCCCTGAGTCCAGGCCTAGGCTCTTGGACAGCATTTCTAGACTTCCCCTGGGTCAGAGAGGAGCTCACTCCCCTGAAGAGTTAGTCCCAGGCCTGGCAGCATTCACCACAAGCTAACGAAAGAGCCCTTGGGCTTTAAGTGAACATTGGCAGTGGCCTGGCAGAACCTCCTATGGGCCGCTGCTGGTCGTGGCTACACAGAAGGGCTCCTCTGCCTGTGAAAAGGGGAGAGAAGAGTGGGAAGGACTTTATATTGTGGTTGAGTGCAAGTTTAACCACAGTAGAATGGAACATCACGTAGATTTCTAAAGTTTTTGACTCCAATCACCGGCTCCAAGACAGCATCTCTGAACCTGCCTGGGGTCTGGGGGAACTTGCTGCCTTGAAGGGAAGAACACAAAGCTTGTTAGCTTCACCACCGGTTGATCACAGAGACATTGAGCTTTGAGTGAACACAGATGGTAGCCTGGTAAGTGGTTACAACAGGCCTTGAGCAAGACCCAGTGCTGGGATGGCATCAGATCTAAGCCAGTGCAGTCCCAGTGGTAGTGACCACAGGGGTGCTTGCATCACCATGTCCCAGTTCCAGCACCTCTATACAGACAGAGAGAGACTACATTTGTTTAGGAGAAAGTAAGGAAAAAGAACAAGAGTCTTTGCTTAGTAATCCAGATAACTCTTCAAAATCTTATCCAAGACCACCAAGGTGGTAGCTTTACAAGTCTGCAAAAACCACAGTGTTAGGCTTGGGGTCCAAGTTCCTTTGAATACCTGGAAAGCCTTCCCAAGAAGGACAGGCACAAATAAGTCCAGACTGTGAAGACTACAATAAATACCCAATTCTTTAATGCCCAGACACTGAAGAACATCTACGAGTATCAACACCATCCAGGAAAACCTTACTTCACCAAGTGAACTAAATAACGCACCAGAGATCAATCCTGGAGAAACTGAGATATATGATCTTCCAGAGAGAGTATTCAAAACAGCTGTTTTAAGGGAACTCAAAAGAAATTCAAGGTAACACAGAGAAAGAATTCAGAATTCTATCAGATAAATTAAACAAAGAGCTAGAAATAATGAAAAAGAAGCAGAAATTCTATAGCTGAAAAAGGCAATTGATATGCTGAAAACTGTATCAGAGTCTCTTAATGGCAAAATTGATCAAGAAACAATTAGTAAACTTGAAGACAGCCTACTTGAAAATATACAGTCAGAGGATACAAAAGAAAAAAAGAATAAAATAGAATGAAGCATGCCTATAGGATCTACAAAACAACCTCAAAAGGGTAATCTAAGAGACATTGGCCTTAAAGAGGATGCAGATAAAGAGATAGAGGTAGGCCAGGCATGGTGGCTCATGCCTGTAATCCCAGCACTTTGGGAGGCTGAGGTGGGCAGATCACAAGGTCAGTATATCGAGACCATCCAAACATGGTGAAACCCTGTCTCTACTAAAAAATACAAAAAATTAGTCGGGCGTGGTGGTGGGTGTCTGTAGTCCCAGTTACTCGGGAGGCTGAGGCAGGAGAATGGTGTGAACCTGGGAGGTAGAGGTTGCAGTAAGCCGAGATCACGCCACTGCACTCCAGCCTGGATGACAGAGCTAGACTCCGCCTCAAAAAAAAAAAAAAAAAAAAAAAAAAAAGAGAGATGGGGTAGAACGTTTATTCAAAGGCATGATATTAGAGAATTTCTCAAACCTGTATAAGACACCAACATTCAAGTACAAGAAGGTTATTGAACACCAAGCAGGTTTATCTCAAAGAAGACTGACTCAAGGTATTTAATAATCAAACTCTCAAAGGTCAAGAATAGAGAAAGGACCCTAAAAGCAGCAAGAGAAAAGGATGGAATAACATACAATGGAGCTGCAATAGGTCTGGCAGCAGACTTTTCAGTGGAAACCTCACACTCCAGGAGAAGAGGAACATGACAAATTTAAAATGCTAAATTAAAAAAAAAGAACTTTTACCCTAGAGTGATATATCTGGTAAAATACCCTTCAAGCATGAAGGAGAAATAAAGACCTTCCAAGACAAACTAAGGGTGAAGAATTTCATCAACACCACACCTGTCTTACAAGAAATGCTAATGGGAGTTCTTCAGTCTGAAAGAAAAAGATGTTAATAAGCAAGAAGAAATCACTGAAAGGTACAAAACTCAATGGTAACAGTAAGTACACATGAAAATATAGCATATTGTAACACTGTAATTATAGGTTCTGGTATGTTGTTTTTTCATTATCTTTTTTTTTCAAGAAAATTTTTCAATTTTCTTAATTCCTTCATTGACTTACTTGTCAGGCAGGAGCATATTCTTAAATAGGAAGAATACATAGGAAGAGCCTATTCTTAAATAGGAAGAATAAATGATGAATCAATCAAAAGTAATAACTACAACAAATTTTCAAGACATAGGGAGTACAATAAGACATAAAAAGAAACAACAAAAGTTAAAAAATTGAGGGGATGAAGTTAAAGTATAGAGTTTTAATTAGTTTTCTTTTTGTCTGTTTGCTTATATAATCAGTATTAAGTTGTCATCAGTTTTAAATAACAAGTTGTAAGATAATATTTGCAAACCTCATGGTAACCTCAAATCAAGAAACTTAGAACAAATACACAAAAACTATAAAGTGGGCTATTAAATCATATCACCAGAGAAAATGATCTTCACTAAAAGAAATACAAGAAGGAAGGAAAGAAGGAAGAGAAAACCATGAAACCACCAGAAAATAAATTTAAAAATGACAGGAGTAAGTCTCTACTTATCAATGATAACATTGAATGGAAATGGACTAAACTCCACAATTTCTACTTATCAATGATAACATTGAATGGAAATGGACTAAACTCCACAATCAAAAGACATAAAGTGACTGAATGGATGTAAAAATAAGACCAAATTATTTGTTGTCTACAAGAAACACACTTCACCTATAAAGATACACATAGACTGAAAATAAAGGGATGGAAAAAGATATTCCACGCCAATGAAAACCAAAAAACAGCAGGAGTAGTCATACTTATATCAGAAAAAATAGATTTCAAGATAAAAGCTATAAAAAGAGACAAAGAAGGTCATTATAAAATGATAAAGGGGTCAATTCCACAAGAGGATATAACAATTGTAAATATATGTGTACCCTATACTGGAGAGCCCAGATATGTAAAGCAAATATTATTAGAGCTAAAGAGAGAAATAGACCCCAATACAATAATAGCTGGAGACTTCAACACCCCATTTTCAGCATTGGACAGATCTCTCAGATGGAAAATCAAGAAGGAAACGTTGGACTTCATCTGTGCTATAGAACAAATGGACCTAATAGTTATTTACAGAACATTCCATCCACTGGCTGCATAATATACATAGTTCTGCTCAGCACATGGATCATTCTCAAGGATAAACTTATATTAGGTCACAAAACAAGTCTTAAAATACTCAAAGAGCTGAAATAATATACAGCATTTTTGACCACAATGGAATAAAACTTTAAATGAACAACAAGAGGAATTTTGGAAACTATACAAACACATGGAAATTAAACAATATGCTCCTGCCTGACAAGTAAGTCAATGAAGGAATTAAGAAAATTGCAAAATTTCTTGAGAAAAATGATAATGAAAAAACAACATACCAAAACCTATGGGATATAGCAGAAGCAATACTAAGAGGAAAATATACAGCTGTAAGTGCCTACATCAAAAAAGAACAAAAACTTTGATCAAAAAACCTAATGATGCATCTTAAAGAATTAGAAATGCTAAAACACCAAAAGCAATGGCAGCAAAAGCCAAAATTGACAAATGGGATCTAATTAAAGAGCTTCTGCACAGCAAAAGAAACTACCATCAGAGTGAACAGGCAACCTACAGAATGGGAGAAAATTGTTGCAATCTACTCATCTGACAAAGGGCTAATATCCAGAATCCACAAAGAACTCAAACAAATATACAAGAAAAAAAAAAAACCCCATCAAAAAGTGGGCAAAGGATATGAACAGACATTTCTCAAAAGAAGACATTCATACAGCCAACAGACACATGAAAAAATGCTCATCATCACTGGCCATCAGAGAAATGCAAATCAAAACCACAATGAGATACCATCTCACACCAGTTAGAATGGCAATCATTAAAAAGTTAGGAAACAACAGGTGTTGGAGAGGATGTGGAGAAATAGGAACACTTTTACACTAGTTCAACCATTATGGAAAACAGTATGGCAATTCCTCAAGGATCTAGAACTAGATGTACCATATGACCCAGACATCCCACTACTGGGTATATACCCAAAGGATTATAAATCATGCTGCTATAAAGACACATGCACACATATGTTTATTGTGGCACTATTCACAATAGCAAAGACTTGGAATCAACCCAAATGTCCATCTGCGACAGACTGGATTAAGAAAATGTGGCACATACACACCATGGAATACTATGTAGCCATAAAAAAGGATGAGTTTGCGTCCTTTGTAGGGACATGGATGCAGCTGGAAACCATCATTCTTAGCAAACTATCACAAGAACAGAAAACCAAACACCGCATGTTCTCACTCATAGTTGGGAACTGAACAATGAGATCACTTGGACTCGGGAAGGGGAACATCACACACTGGGGCCTATCATGGCGGGGGCGGGGGAGGGATTGCATTGGGAGTTATACCTGATATAAATGATGAATTAATGGGTGCTGACGAGTTGATGGGTCATGGCACACCAACATGGCACAAGTATACATATGTAACAAACCTGCACGTTATGCACATGTACCCTAGAACTTAAAGTATAATAATAAAAAAAATTAAAAAAAAAAAGAATTAGAAATGCAAGAGCAAACTGAACTCAAAATTAGAAGAAATAATAAAGATCAGAGCAGAAATAAATAAATTTGAAATGAAGAAAATGACACAAAAGGTCAATAAAAAGTTTTTCTGAAAAGATAAACAAAATTGACAAACCTCTTGTCCAACTAACAAAGAGAAAAAAAAGGAAGAAGACCCTAATAAATAAAACCAGGCTGAGAGTGATGGCTCATGCCTGTAATCCCGGAACTTTAGGAGGCTGAGGTGGGCAAATTGCTTGAGCCCAGGAGTTCAAGACCAGCCTAGGTAACATGGCGAGACTTCATCTCTACTAAAAATGCAAAATATTAGCTAGGCATGGTGGCACATGCCTGAAGTCCCAGCTACTCAGGAGCCTGAGTTGAGAGGATCTGTTGATTCCAGATGGTCAAGGCTGCAGTGAGCTATGATTGCACCACTGTACTCTACCTGGATGACAGAGTGAGACCCTATCTCAAAAACATATATATATAAAACACATACATAAATACATATTTATATAAATATAATATACATAAAATATATAATTTTATATAACATATTATTTTATATAAAATATATAGAGAGAATATATAAATACATATTATAACATATATAATAAAATCAGGCATAAAAAAGGAGACATTACAACTGATATTGCTAAAATTCAAAGGATAATTAGTGGCTATCATGAGGAACTATATGCCAATAAATTGGAAAATCTAGCAGAAATAGATAAATTCCTAGACACATACAACCTACCCAGATTGAACCATGAAGAAATCCAAAATCTGAACAGACAAATAACAAGTAATGAAACAGAAGTCATTATAAAAAGTCTCCCAGTAAAGGAAAGCTCAGGACCTGATAGCTTCACAACTGAATTCTACCATACATTTAAAGAACACCTAATACCAATCCTACTCAAACTATTCTGAAAAATAGAGGAGGACAGAATACTTCCAAACTCATTCTATGCGACTAGTGATACCCTGAGTGCTAAACCAGATAAAACCACATCAAAAACAGAAAACTACAGGCCAATATCTCTCATGACTATTCATGTGAAAATCCTCAACAAAATACTAGCAACCTAAATTCAACAATACACTAAAAGATCATTCATTAGAACGAAGTGAGATTTATCCCAGGTATGCAAGGATAATTCAACATATGCAAATCAATCAATGTGATACATCATATCAACAAAATGAAGGACAAAAACTATATGATCATTTCAATTAATGCGGAAAAAGGATTTGATAACATTTAACATCCCTTCATGATAAAACCCTCAAATAACTAGGTACTGAAGGAATGTAACTCAAAACACAAAAGATATATACAACAGACCCACAGCTGGTATCATACTGTACAGGGACAAACTGAAAGTCTTTCCTCTAATATCTGGAACACAACAAAAATGTCCACTTTTACTACTGTCATTTAACATAGTACTGGAAGTCCTAGCTAGAGAAATCAGACAAGAAAAAGAAATAAAGGGCATCCAAACTGGAAAGGAAGAAGTCAAGTTTCCTTGTTTGCAAATTATATGATCTTATGGTTGGAAAAACCTGAAGAACCCATCAAAAAACTATTTAAATAAACTCAGTAAGTAGCAGGGTACAAAATCAACATGAAAAAATCAGTAGTATTTCTTTATGTCAACAGTGAACAATATGAAAAAGAAATCAAACAAGTAATCCCATGTATATGAGCCTCAAATAAAATTGAATACCTAGGAATTTCAAATAAGTGAAGTATCTCTACAATAAAAACTAGGAAACACTGATGAAAATAATTGAAGAGGACACAAAAAATGAAAAGGTATTCCATGTTCATGGATTGGAAGCATCAATACTATTAAAGTGTTCATACTACACAGAGCAATCTACAGATTCAATGCAATCCCTATCAAAATACCAATGACATTCTTCCTAGAAATAGAAAAAACAATCCTAAAATTTATATGGAACACAGAAGATCCAGAATAGCCAAAGCTATCCTGGGCAAAAAGAACAAAACTGAAATAATCACATTACCTGACTTCAAATTATACTACAGAGCTTATAGTAGCCAATATAGCATGGTACTGGCTGAAAAACATAGACCAACAGAACAAAATCAAGAACACCAGAAACAAATCCACATGTCTATAGTAAACTTATCTTTGACAAAGTTTCCAAGAACTTATATTGGAGAAAAGACAGTGACTTCAATAAATAGTGCTAGAAAAATTGGATATGCATATACAGAGAAATAAAACTAGATTCCTATCTCTCACCATACACAAAAATCAAATTAGAATGGATTAAAGACTTAAACATTAGACCTCAAACTATAAAACTACCAAGAGAAAACACTGGGAAAACTCTCCAGGACAATGGACTGGGCAAAAATGTCTTAAGCAATACCCCACAAGCACAGGCAACCAAAGCAAAAATGGACAAATTGGATCACACCAAGTTAAAACACTTTTGCACAGCAAAGGAGTCAATCAACAAAATGAAGAGATAACCTACAGAATAAGAGAAAATGTTTGCAAACTCCCCATCTGACAAGGGATTAATAACCAAACTATATAAGGAGCTCAAACAACTCTACAGGAAAACACCTAAAAATTCAATTTTAAAATGAGCAAAAGATTTAAATAGGCATTTCTGAAAATAATACATACAAATGGCATACAGGCACATGAAAAGGTGCTCAACATCATTGATCATCAAAGAAATGCAAATGAAAACTACAATGAGATACCATCTCACCCCAGTTAAAATGCCTTTCATCCAAAGACAGGCAATAACAAATGCTGGAGAGGATGTGGACAGTAAGGGAATGCTTCTATGCTGTTGGTGGAAATGTAAATTAGTACAACTACTGTGGAAAAAAGTTTGGCGGTTCTTCAGAAAACTAAAAACAGAGCTACTACAGGATTCAGCAACCCCATTGCTGCGTATATACCCCAAAGAAAGGAAATTAATGTATCGAAGAGATACAAGCATTCCCATGTTTGTTGCAGTACTGTTCACAGAAGCCAAGATTTGCAAGCAACCCAAGTGTCCATAACATATAAATAAATAAATAAAATGCAATACTTGTACACAATAGAGTACTATTCAGCCATAAAAAAGAATCAGATCCTGTCATTTGCAACAACATGGATGGATCTGGCAGTCATTATACTACATGAAATAAGCCAGGCAAGGGAAGACAAACATCACATGTTCTCACTTACCTGAAGGATCTAAAAATCAAAACAATTGAACTCATGGAGATAAGAGAGTAGAAGGATGGTTGCCAGAGGCCAGGAAAAGTAGTGGAGAGCTGGGTGGGGAGGAGGTGGGGATGATTAACCCATTTATGCCTAGTGTTCTATTATTGGAATGCTAAGCTGTGGGAGTTATTTATATCCTACTGCTCAAGGTTATCGCCAAGGTCTGATTTTGCACACAAAAAAAGTGTAACCTTTGGCATAAATGGGTTAATGGGTTCAAAAAAGTTAGAAAGAATGAATAAGACCTGGTACATTTAAAATAGCTAAAAGAGTATAATTGGACTATTTGTAACACAAAGGATAAAAACCTGAGGGGATAGATACTCCATTTTCCATAATGTGATTAGTATGTGTTGCATGCCTGTTGCAAAGCAAGTGTATGTATTTATGGGGTACATAGGGCATATCTTGTGAATCCCATAAATATATACACATACACCTACCATGTACCCACAAAAATAAAAAAATTAAAAATTAAAAAAAGGAAGAGATGGAAAATAGAATGTGCATTGTTAATGATAAGAAATAAGACATGTTTACAAACTTTCAACAAATAAAAAATAACTGACTTTAAATATAAATTTATATAGTTAAATAAAATAGACTAGATATTTAGGTAAATAAATAAGTTACTTTTACATCACAGATAATGTGAGAAGAAATTGTTGATCACTTATGAATTGTAATTAATTTAGACACCCAGTGGCAAATGCAAGGTTTCCAAAATTTTTTTCTTCCAAGTATAGTGTAATTTATTTTACCATGAATACTAGCTAAAAGTAAACAAACAAGGGAAAAGTGTGGTTGTAAATTTTATCACTGGGGATAATGGAGAAGGAACAGATCAGAAAATCCAAAATCTATATAGAGAATATAAAAAATTAAAGGAGATAGGGAATGAGCAAGAAGCTCTGTAACATGAATTTAAATAGTCGACTGAATCATAAAGGCTTTCAGTGCATGGACTATTGTTTTCTGGCATAGTTTTCTTTATCAGTCTCCCTTAAGATACAGTATGCAAAAATAAAAGCCAAAGTCTGTATATGACCTGGTGCATACAACAGGGCAATTGTTTCCCTTTTGATCACCAGAACTCTATTAGCACTTAAGTTACTTTCAAATCTAATATGCAGAATTTTAGAAATGAAAAACCGAGACTCTCATCAGGTCCAGTTCCCTCAGTTTTCAAATGAGGAAAATGAAGTGCATTAAAGTTAACTGACTTGCCCAAAGTCATCCAACAGTGACACTACTGATGAGCAAACAGTTTAGGCTTAGAGCCCCAGAATGCTAATAGAGACATCACAAATATGTCACTATCAAAATACCACTACCCAGGGAGCTCATGGAATAGAGTATTGAACTTAGAGTCAGCAAACTTGCATTTGAATCCCAGCTCTGCCTCTTACTTCCTATGAGACCATGGGCAAGTCACTTCAGCTCTCTGAAAAATGGGAATGATTAAGACCTACTTCATAAACATGTTACATATATTCAGTGTGAAAGTGCTTTGTGAAAAACAACAGATAGTAAAACTATTAGAATATATGATAGTGGTGATGATCTCATAGTCACTACTTAGTTAAATGGATATAATATTTTTCAAGTAACTAGACTGTTATGCGAATGTTTTATGTAACATATTTTATGTCTCTAATTCTCATGATTCAGAAAAGATGTTGCATATGTTTAAATTTGCCCTTAAAGATTTTTTTTAAACTTTTAATTATGAAAAATCTCAAACATTTGCAATGTGATTAGAATATAATGAATTCCAGCTGGGTGCGGTGGCGCATGCTTGTAATCCCAGCACTTTGGAAGGCCGAGGCAGGCGGATCACGAGGTCAGGAGTTTGAGACCAGCCTGGCCAACACGGTGAAATCCCGTCTCTACTAAAAATACAAAAGATTAGTTTAGCTGTGCGTGGTGGCAGGCACCTGTAATCCCAGCTATTCATGAGGCTGAGGCAGGAGAATCAGTTGAATCCGGGAGGTGGAGGTTGCAGTGAGCCGAGACCACGCCACTGCACTCCAGCCTGGGCAACAGAGTGAGACTCTGTCTCAAAATAATAATAATAATGATAATAATAATAATGAATCCTAAATATGCATCACTCAGCTTCGATATTTTCAAAATTCTACCATTCTTTTTTATATGTGGTAAAATATACATAAATTTACCATTTTAACCATTTTAAGAGCACAGTTCAATGACATTAACTACATTCATATTGCTGTGTCTGCTAGTCTTAAACTTCCATCCACTTCCCACTTATCCAGTGGATAATTATGAAGATCTTACTTTTTAAATCAGACATCTAGCACTTCAATTTTCATCCAAATTGGTATGAAACTTTTTTGCTCTAAGCCTCAGTTTCCTCTTCAGCAAAATGAGTGTCATATCATCCATCTCTCAAAGTTGTTGTGAATTTTAGAGGATGTTCTGTAGCATCATATAGCTAGTACTCAATAAATGTTAGCTCACTTGCTCCCACCATTCACAGGTATGACTGTTCCCAGAGAGTTGTGCTGATAACACGATGGATTCCATTTCACTGATGTGATGGCTTTCAAGTTTTATTTGGAGTATTTTACTGACATTTCTTCATTGTTCCTTTGTACCTTATCAAGGTGGGACATATAAACCAAATTAAGTTTCCTAAATGATGATAATCTTTGTATAAATGTAATGAAGAGTTCTTTATATCTTCTTGGTGATAGTATTTACTTTTAAAATAATTATAAAAGAAGTAGAATAAGCTCCATAGCCTAAGTGAGAAGTTCCTGAAGTTATTGCAGCCATTTATTAAAGCATATTTGTAGGCAAACAGAAAACACCTTTGACTTTCCTTTAATGATGGAGTCACTGTGAAGGACACAGGAAAATGCTGACTTCTTATAGGTCACTGATCAAACTATGTCTGTCCTCTCTGATAAGTTCATCTCAGCTTCACTTTATCCTTCTGCATACTAAATGGGAACATATTCTAAGACCTACTCCTCTTCTTTGAGATTTTTTACAAGCTCCTGTGGGTAAGTTACTTATATTGCTTCAGCCCGCATCTCTATATGAATAACTCTAAAATAAACATCTCCATCCAACAATTATTTGTCTTGACTCTAAGAAACTTCTGAGCCTCAAAAGAAGCATATTCAAACCTAAATTCATCATCATCCCTCAAACTCTTTTGCCCTCTCAGAAACGCTCTGTTTCTGTTGATGATACCATCACTCCTGTATCAGACTGTCTTAAACTAGAGACTCATCCTTCCATTTTTACATCCAAGTCAAAGAGTGTTAGAAATGTTTCTTTCATTTGCTCTGTTCTTATCCCAGCTCCACTAATAGGGGCATTACAGCTTCACCCAGCCTAATTAATGCAATAGCTCATGGAGTCAATAAAATATACTTTCTAGCATATAACGTTTAATCAAGAAACCAGAATTCTAAACACTTTTAGAAATTAAGTGAGAGTCATGCCTGAGCAGCCCTTCAACTAACACTTAGGAGAGTTTAAAAAGACATAAATCCTTTTTCTGAGCCAGAAAAAAACAACGTTCTCTTTATTGGTAAAGCATGTTATTTTATAACTAGGTCTGAATAATGCAAACATCTGATAATCTTTAAAGAAATCACACCAACAAAATCTGAGTGCAATCTGGGCCTTCTCAAATACAGCTCACATTTCCCTAATTTTTACAGTCTCTATATAAAGACTTATATTCCCATTATTTCATTTAGAGAGCCCTTCAAAGGTGCCATAAAGTTCCAGTCTTGATAGTCTCCAATCAGTGTCCTAGCTACATAGCTCTGAAGTTGCAGTTTACTAGCTTAACATACAAGCTAGAGCTTATCTTAACTGAGAACACTTATCTCTAGTGACTGGCTTCTATTAAAACCAATCCCCCAGCAATACAAAACAGCTAATTTACAGATTTTAACTTTCTGCTTAGCTTTTCTCTTGCAATGTATTATAGTATCGTCCAGATATCTACCTTCCCAGGTGACTCTTTCTTCAGAGAATACCCCAATTGACATTGACTCACTCTAGTACTCTGGGACTCAGTTTTGATAATAAACATATAAAGGTTCATTTGCAAATATATTCACTATAGTTGCATTTGTCTAGCAGAATTTCAGTCATAACAATGTCTATTCATAAGTGGGTAGAATAATGGGTAAGCATATTGATGAAACAAAACTGTCATGAGTTGGTAATTGCTGAAATTGAGTGATGTGTTCATTATATAATTCTCTCTACTTTTTTGCATATATTTAAAATTTCTTCCATAATACAACCTTTTAAAATTAGGGTACTATTAATATAATGTAACTACTAGAAACAATTAAGATTGATCAATCTGTACTCACAGAAATAGGGCTATGATATATTATTAAGTGAGATAGCAAGTTGATAAACAATAATGTTCCATTTTGGGTTTTTTTTTTTTTTTAATTATACTTTAAGTTCTAGGTACGTGCATGACGTTTATATCATGTATAACTCCCCAATTCAATCCCTCCCTCCTCCCCCCTCCCCATGATAGGCCCCAGTGTGTGATGTTCCCCTTCCCGAGTCCAAGTGATCTCATTGTTCAGTTCCCACCTATGAGTGAGAACATGCGGTGTTTGGTTTTCTGTTCTTGTGATAGTTTGCTAAGAATGATGGTTTCCAGCTGCATCCATGTCCCTACAAAGGACGCAAACTCATCCTTTTTGATGGCTGCATAGTATTCCATGGTGTATATGTGCCACATTTTCTTAATCCAGTCTGTCACAGATGGACATTTGGTTGATTCCAAGTCTTTGCTATTGTGAATAGTGCTGCAATAAACAACGTGTGCATGTGTCTTTGTAGTAGAGTAATTTATAATCCTTTGGTATATACCCAGTAGTGGGATGTCTGGGTCATATGTACATCTAGTTCTAGATCCTTGAGGAATCGCCATACTGTTTTCCATAATGGTTGAACTAGTTTACAATCCCACCAACAGTGTAAAAGTGTTCCTATTTCTCCACATCCTCTCCAACACCTGTTGTTCCTGACTTCTTAATGATTGCCATTCTAACTGGTGGGAGATGGTATCTCATTGTGGTTTTGATTTGCATTTCTCTGATGCCAGTGATGATGAGCACTTTTTCATGTGTCTGTTGGCTGTATGGATGTCTTCTTTTGAGAAATGTCTGTTCATATCCTTTCCCCACTTTTTGATGGGGTTGTTTGTTTTTTTCTTGTATATTTGTTTGAGTTCTTGGTAGATTCTGGATATTAGCCCTTTGTCAGATGAGTAGGTTGCAAAAATTTTTTCCCATTCTGTAGGTTGCCTGTTCACTCTGATGGTAGTTTCTTTGGCTGTGCAAAAGCTCTTTAGTTTAATTAGATCCCATGTGTCAATTTTGCTTTTGCTGCCGTTGCTTTTGGTGTTTTAGACATGAAGTCCTTGCCCATGCCTATGTCCTGAATGGTACTACCTAGATTTTCTTCTAGGGTTTTTATGGTATTAGGTCTAACATTTAAGTCTCTAATCCATCTTGAATTAATTTTCGTATAAGGGGTAAGGAAAGGATCCAGTTTCAGCTTTCTACTTATGGCTAGCCAATTTTCCCAGCACCATTTATTAAATAGGGAATCCTTTCCCCATTTCTTGTTTGTCTCAGGTTTGTCAAAGATCAGATGGCTGTAGATGTGTGGTTATTTCTGAGGACTCTGTTCTGTTCCATTGGTCTATATCTCTGTTGTGGTACCAGTACCATGCTGTTTTGGTTACTGTAGCCTTGTAGTATAGTTTGAAGTCAGGTAGCGTGACGCCTCCAGCTTTGTCCTTTTGACTTAGGATTGTCTTGGCAATGCGGGCTCTTTTTTGGTTCCATATGAACTTTAAAGCCGTTTTTCCAATTCTGTGAAGAAAGTCATTGGTAGCTTGATAGGGATGGCATTGAATCTATAAATCACCTTGGGCAGTATGGCCATTTTCACGATATTGATTCTTCCTATCCATGAGCATGGTATGTTCTTCCATTTGTTTGTGTCCTCTTTGATTTCACTGAGCAGTGGTTTGTAGTTCTCCTTGAAGAGGTCCTTGACATCCCTTGTAAGCTGGATTCCTAGGTATTTATTCTCTTTGAAGCAATTGTGAATGGAAGTTGATTCCTGATTTGGCTCTCTGCTTGTCTGTTACTGGTGTATAAGAATGCTTGTGATTTTTGCACATTAATTTTGTATCCTGAGACTTTGCTGAAGTTGTTTATCAGCTTAAGCAGATTTTGGGCTGAGACAATGGGGTTTTCTAAATATACATCATGTCATCTGCAAACAGGGACAATTTGACTTCTTCTTTTCCTAACTGGATACCCTTGATTTCTTTCTCTTGCCTGATTGCCCTAGCCAGAACTTCCAACACTATGTTGAATAGGAGTGGTGAGAGAGGGCATCCCTGTCTTGTGCCAGTTTTCAAAGGGAATTTTTCCAGTTTTTGCCCATTCAGTATGATATTAGCTGTGGGTTTGTCATAAATAGCTCTTATTATTTTGAGGTACGTTCCATCAATACCAAATTTATTGAGCGTTTTTAGCATAAAGGGCTGTTGAATTTTGTCAAAAGCCTTTTCTGCATCTATTGAGATAATCATGTGGTTCTTGTCTTTGGTTCTGTTTATATGCTGGATTACGTTTATTGATTTGCGAATGTTGAACCAGCCTTGCATCCCAGGGATGAAGCCCACTTGATCATGGTGGATAAGCTTTTTGATGTGCTGCTGAATCCGGTTTGCCAGTATTTTATTGAGGATTTTTGCATCGATGTTCATCAGGGATATTGGTCTAAAATTCTCTCTTTTTGTTGTGTCTCTGCCAGGCTTTGGTATCAGGATGATGTTGGCCTCATAAAAAGAGTTAGGGAGGATTCCCTCTTTTTCTATTGATTGAAATAGTTTCAGAAGGAATGGTACCAGCTCCACCTTGTACCTCTGGTAGAATTCAGCTGTGAATCCATCTGGTCCTGGACTTTTTTTGTGGTAGGCTATTAATTGTTGCCTCAATTTCAGAGCCTGCTATTGGTCTATTCAGGGATTCAACTTCTTCCTGGTTTAGTCTTGGGAGAGTGTAAGTGTCCAGGAAATATCCATTTCTTCTAGATTTTCTAGTTGATTTGCGTAGAGGCATTTATAGTATTCTCTGATGGTTGTTTGTATTTCTGTGGGGTCGGTGGTGATATCCCCTTTATCATTTTTTATTGCGTCTATTTGATTCCTCTCTCTTTTCTTCTTTATTAGTCTAGCTAGCGGTCTGTCAATTTTGTTGATCTTTTCAAAAAACCAACTCCTGGATTCATTGATTTTTTGGAGGGTTTTTTGTGTCTCTATCTCCTTCAGTTCTGCTCTGATCTTAGTTATTTCTTGCCTTCTGCTAGCTTTTGAATGTGTTTGCTCTTGCCTCTCTAGTTCTTTTAATTGTGATGTTAGAGTGTCAATTTTAGATCTCTCCTGCTTTCTCTTGGGGCATTTAGTGCTATAAATTTCCCTCTACACACTGCTTTAAATGTGTCCCAGAGATTCTGGTATGTTGTATCTTTGTTCTCATTGGTTTCAAAGAACATCTTTATTTCTGCTTTCATTTCGTTATGTACCCAGTAGTCATTCAGGAGCAGGTTGTTCAGTTTCCATGTAGTTGAGCGTTTGGATTGAGTTTCTTAGTCCTGAGTTCTAGTTTGATTGCACTATGGTCTGAGAGACAGTTTGTTATAATTTCTGTTCTTGTACATTTGCTGAGGAGTGCTTTACTTCCAATTATGTGGTCAATTTTGGAATAAGTGCGATGTGGTGCTGAGAAGAATGTATATTCTGTTGATTTGGGGTGGAGAGTTCTATAGATGTCTATTAGGTCCGCTTGGTGCAGAGATGAGTTCAATTCCTGGATATCCTTGTTAACTTTCTGTCTCGTTGATCTGTCTAATGTTGACAGTGGAGTGTTGAAGTCTCCCATTATTATTGTATGGGAGTCTAAGTCTCTTTGTAGGTCTCTAAGGACTTGCTTTATGAATCTGGGTGCTCCTGTATTGGGTGCATATATATTTAGGAGAGTTAGCTCTTCCTGTTGAATTGATCCCTTTAACATGATGTAATGGCCTTCTTTGTCTCTTTTGATCTTTGATGGTTTAAAGTCTGTTTTATCAGAGACTAGGATTGCAACCCCTGCTTTTTTTTTGTTCTCCATTTGCTTGGTAGATCTTCCTCCATCCCTTTATTTTGAGCCTATGTATGTCTCTGCATGTGAGATGGGTCTCCTGAGTACAGCAGAGTGATGGGTCTTGACTCTTGATCCAGTTTGCCAGTCTGTGTCTTTTAATTGGAGCATTTAGTCCATTGACATTTAAGGTTAATATTGTTATGTGTGAACTTGATCCTGTCATTATGATATTAACTGGTTATTTTGCTCGTTAGTTGATGCAGTTTCTTCCTAGCCTCGATGGTCTTTACATTTTGGCATGTTTTTGCAATGGCTGGTACCGCTTGTTCCTTTCCATGTTTAGGGCTTCCTTCAGGGTCTCTTGTAAGGCAGGCCTGGTGGTGACAAAATCTCTAAGCATTTGCTTATCTGTAAAGGATTTTATTTCTCCTTCACTGATGAAGCTTAGTTTGGCTGGATATGAATTCTGGGTTGAAAATTCTTTTCTTTAAGAACGTTGAATATTGGCCCACTCTCTTCTGGCTTGTAGAGTTTCTGCCGAGAGGTCTGCTGTTATTCTGATGGGCTTCCCTTTGTGGGTAACCCGACCTTTCTCTCTGGCTGCCCTTAAGATTTTTTCCTTCATTTCAACTTTGGTGAATCTGGCAATTATGTGTCGTGGAGTTGCTCTTCTGGAGGAGTATCTTTGTGGCGTTCTCTGTATTTCCTGAATTTGAATGTTGGCCTGCCCTACTAGGTTGGGGAAGTTCTCCTGGATGATATCCTGAAGAGTGTTTTCCAACTTGGTTCCATTTTCCCCCTCACTTTCAGCACCCCAATCAGACGTAGATTTGGTCTTTTTACATAATCCCATACTTCTTGCAGGCTTTGTTCATTTCTTTTTCTTCTTTTTTCTTTTGGTTTCTCTTCTCGCTTCATTTCATTCATTTGATCCTCAATCGCTGATACTCTTTCTTCCAGTTGATCGAGTTGGTTACTGAAGCTTGTGCATTTGTCACGTATTTCTCGTGTCATGGTTTTCATCTCTGTCATTTCGTTTATGATCTTCTCTGCATTAATTAATCTAGCTGTCAATTCTTCCACTTTTTTTCAAGATTTTTAGTTTCTTTGCGCTGGGTACGTAATTCCTCCTTTAGCTCTGAGAGGTTTGATGGACTGAAGCCTTCTTCTCTCATCTCGTCAAAGTCATTCTCTGACCAGCTTTGATCCGTTGCTGGCGATGGGCTGCGCTCCTTTGCAGGGGGAGATGCGCTCTTATTTTTTGAATTTCCAGCTTTTCTGCCCTGCTTCTTCCCCATCTTTGTGGTTTATATCTTCTCTGGACTTTGATGATGGTGACGTACGGATGGGGTTTTGGTATAGGTGTCCTTCCTGTTTGATAGTTTTCCGTCTGACAGTCAGAAGGACTGTCTGTTGGTCTGTTGAGATTGCTTGAGGTCCACTCCAGACCCTGTTTGCCTGGGTATCAGCAGCAGAGTTTGCCGAAGATAGAATATTGCTGAACAGCGAGTGTACCTGTCTGATTCTTTCTTTGGAAGTTTCCTCTCAGGGGTGACGCCACCCTGTGAGGTGTGGGGTGTCAGACTGCCCCTAGTGGGGGATGTCTCCCAGCTAGGCTACTCAGGGGTCAGGGACCCACCTGAGCAGGCAGTCTGTCCGTTCTCGGACCTCAACCTCCGCGATAGGAGATCCACGGCTCTCCCCAAAGCTGTCAGACAGAGTCGTTCGCGTCTGCACCGCCCCCGCTCTTTCCCCTAATGGGCTGCAGCTGTGCGCTGTCCGCAGAGGTAGAGTCTACAGAGACAGGCAGGCTTCCTTGAGCTGCTGTGAGCTCCACCCAGTTCGAGCTTCCCAGCGGCTTTGTTTACCTACTTAAGCCTCAGCAATGGCGGGCGCCCCTCCCCCAGCCTCGCTGCTACCTTGCGGATAGATCGCGGCAGACGGCTGTGTTAGCAGTGAGGGAGGCTCCGTGGGCGTGGGACCCTCCCGGCCAGGTGTGGGTATATTCTCCTGGTGTGCCTGTTTCCTTAAAGCGCAGTATTGGGGTGGGAGTTACCCGATTTTCAGGTGTTGTGTGTCTCAGTTCCCCTGGCTAGGAAAAAGGGATTCCTTTCCCCCTTGCGCTTCCAGGTGAGGCGATGCCTCGCCCTGCTTCAGCTCACGCTGGTCAGGCTGCAGCAGCTGACCAGCACCGATTGTCCGGCACTCCCTAGCGAGATGACCCCAGTACCTCAGTTGAAAAGCAGAAATCACCGGTCTTCTGTGTCGCTCGCGCTGGGAGTTGGAGACTGGAGTTGCTCCTATTCGGCCATCTTGCTCCGCCTCCCCATTTTGGGTTTTACAAATTATGTGTGTATGTGCTTATGTGTATATATATTTGTATATCCACAGATAAAAATCTGGTTACTTTGGACCCACCAAACTAACAGCTAACCCTGGTAATTAAAAAGGATTACAGAGGATGATCATAGCTTACTCTTTCTGCTGCAATAATTTTTACAACCAACATCTGAAAATTTTGAAAATAATATTAACAACTGAAATATTTAGTACAAAGTGAACCTTGAGGATTATATTCTTGGGAGCATTAAATACTAAAGAACAATAAAAGTATACATGTATGCTTCAAAACATGCTACATATTGAAGGCAAAATAAGTTTATTTGATGTATTCTCTCAAGGCATTGACTTTAATTAAGTGCTTTTTCTACCAACCTTATCTGGGACTGCCTTCTGTTACTTTCTGGCAAGGTTTTACTTAATTCTTTGATCTTTCCCATTACGGGCAAAACAGATTAAGGAAAACCATGAAAGATTTTCTTGGCCCTCAGTTTAGTCCAAATTCATAATTTTTTGTAAAATCATGATCAAAGTCAATTTGTATATTTCTGCTTTGTCCAAAGATGCTCCTACCACTCCCCTAAGGAGAATTTGCAGTTATCCTTGCTTTTGTACTTCTGATTTTTGTAGTCTTCATGTCCAAGTTTCCCTGCCTTTCACCATCTCTCCACCCAAATCTGGATCAGGTGTCTTCCTCTATCATAACACTTCTCATACTCTACTGAAAGTGTTTACTTATCTGCTTCCCCTGTAAGACTGTAAGTGGGCTGCGACCAGGGGTGGATCCAAGTTTTATGGGGCTTGAAACCAGTACAATTTAGGGAGCCTTCTTTAAAAAAATATATAAACTTACAAATATCAAATTATGTATAAACATGTATATTTAGTTACAATGAGAAAAGAAATCACAACACATTCTTGAAGCTGTAGAGATTAAGATCCTTCTCTTCTGAGACTTCTTTAGATAATTTACCAGAAATGTTTATATAGAAATGTATTTCAATTACAATCTGGCTTTCCCTTCCCATTACTGGCATTTACAAGAGCCTAGGAAAGTGGTACACACTGAAGTATGAGCTTCATTAGCTTCACGGTAAATCCATGTGTGACTTCTTTATTGCTGTATTCTTGGCACTCAGCACAGTGCCTTAAATGTATTAGACCAGGGGTATCCAATCTTTTGGCTTCTCTGGGCCACATCAGAAGAAGAAGAATTGTCTTGGGCCACACATAAAATATGCTAACAATAATGACAGCTGGTGAACTAAAAAAACAAACAAAAAAAATCACACACACAAAAATCTCATGTTTTAAGAAACTTTATAAATTTGTGTTGTGTCAAATTCAAAGCCGTCCTGGGCCACATGCAGCCTGTGGGCCATGGTTTGGACAAGTTTTTATTAGATCCTCAAAAATAAAGCTGTGAGCAGGAAGGCAGGGATGGGTGGATTCATACTCTTTTTTTTTTTTTTAACCAAATATATGCTTACAAACCCTTCAATGGCTTCCTACCACTCTTAAGATAAAAAACTACTGTATAACCCAGCCTTTGCCTTCCTCTCCAACTGCATCTTGACCTCTTCTTTACCTTCTATACTCCAACTACATTGGCCTTCTCTTACTGCCTTAGGACCTGTCCATAGGTAGTTTCCTTTGCCCAGACTCCTCTTCCCATCCCAACTCCACCATTTACAGCTCAGTTCAAGTGCTACTTTGTCAAGAAAGACTTGAAGCTAGTTTAAATCTCCCAGTAATCTCATTCACGATATTCCCTACTTCTTCAAAAACACTCTTCACAATTGTAATTACAGAGTTTTGTAAAAAGTTGTTTAATACCTATTTGCCACTGGAATGAAAACTCCATGAAAGTAGGGGTGACAGTGTGTTTGTTTATTCATTGTTTCCCCAATTTACCACAATGCTGTATACAGAGTAGGTGCTCAATAAATATTTGTAGAATTAATGAAGAAATAAATGAATGAAGACTAATGTCCAAGAGGATAGAACTCTCAGTATGTATTACAGAAAAGACAGTATCTAGGCCGGGCGCGGTGGCTCAAGCCTGTAATCCCAGCACTTTGGGAGGCCGAGGTGGGTGGATCACGAGGTCAGGAGATCGAGACCATCCTGGCTAATATGGTGAAACCCTGTCTCTACTAAAAATACAAAAAAAAAAAACTAGCCGGGCGTGGTGGCGGGCGCCTGTAGTCCCAGCTACTCGGAGGCTGAGGCGGGAGAATGGCGTGAACCCGGGAGGCGGAGCTTGCAGTGAGCAGAGATCGCGCCACTGCACTCCAGCCTGGGCGACACAGGGAGACTCCGTCTCAAAAAAAAAAAAAAAGAAAAGACAGTATCTAAGATCAAAATATTCACTGGTCAAAGAGAACAATAAAAGATTTCTTAATAATAGCTAATATTTATTGCTTGCTGAATGTTAGGCTTTGTAGTATGCAATTATCTTTATATGCAATTATCTCATTCGATCCTCAGAAGAACCCTATAAGCAAGTAGATATTAGAATCAACTTGTTGATTTTGACCAAAAAAATCCTTCTGGATTTTGACTGAGATCGTGTTCACTCTGCAGATCACTCTAAAGATCAGACTGACTCCTTAACAATGTGTATTGTAAACCATAAACATAGCAAATATCTCCATTTATTCAGGTATTCTTTTATCAGTGTTTTATAGTTTTCAGCATCCAGATCTTACACAAATTTTGTTAGAGTTATACCTAGTCATTTCACAGTTTACTGTTCTATTGTGAATAATACTATATTTTAAAGTTTCAAATTCTGATTGTTAATTGTTAGGATATAGAAATACAATTCTTTATCTTGATCTTGTATCCTTCACCTTATTAATCTCAGTTAGTTCCAGCGACATTTTTGTAGGTTCTTTGAAGTTTCCTAGACAATCCAGCTTTCATTTGATTTGTGTGGTTCTTTATCCTAAATCTATTTAGCACTAGCCAGGGAAAATGCTATATTAACATCAGACGGTTTCAACCACAGGACAATCTTCTTAACTCCTATAATTTGGAAAGGGAAAGACAGGAATAAAGGGATACTCCAGGAATTCTCAAAATTTATATACATAGGAATCCCCTGTGAACACCTATTAAAAATACAGATTTCTGAGACTTCAACCATTTTAGCAAGACACCTCAGGTGAGTCTGATGCAGATGGTCCATGAACCATACTTGAGGAATACTAGTCTATATTCGATGCTCTGTAAAGCAGCACTGCCCAGAAAAGCAAGGCACATATGTAATTTAAACATTTTTGGTACCCCTATTTTTAAAAAAGATAAATTTCATTTTAACAATATATTTTTGTTGGCCCAATATATCCAAAATACTATCATTTTGACATGTGGCACTGGCCACATTTTAAGCATTCAGTAGCCACGTGTGGCTAGTGGCTATTCATATGAAACAGCACTTTCATATGAATATTTGATTTTAAGCAATATTGCTCAACTTCTTTTATAATAAAAGTCACCTCAAACTTTGTCTCTTTTTTCTTAAAAGCTTTTTATACAAATAAATTAATAAGCTTCTCCCCAGAAAGTTCTAAATCTGTAGGTTTGGACAGAAAACCCTAAGAATATGTGCCACTGTAGGTGATTCCTATTTTCAGGGAAGTTTGGGAGTCACAGCAGCAGGGCATGAACCAAAGCTCATGTAGGCTCTCAGGCAAATAGTTGCTATGGGCTGGATAAGGCTGAACTCTTGATAAAGAGATCACAGAACATGAAAGAATTATTGGTCTTAGCTTTCTCCAGCCTCCCAATTCTGTTTACTTTCCTCAAGGATATTTCTATTACCCCCAATGAACTTGCTTTCTTCCTCCCAGGAAAACTGCTTTCTGATCTAGCATTCTTACCAAGCATTAAACAATTAACATGAATTATCACTCATAGCAAGATCTGGGCCACTTAACCTCAAACTTGAACCAAAGACTTGTGACCAGAACTTCATATTTTTCTTCCTATACATCAAAAATTCCAGAAATTCTAGTATTGTGAGTCTCTAAACTAAATCCCCTAGGTAAGAAGGAGGATGTCTCTTGTATAGGCAGAATCTCAGTCAGTAACTTGAACATGCTCACCTTAATAAGAAGCTTCAGTTCATAGTCTCCAAAACATTGTGAAGTTGAGGAAGAATTGCTGATCTTAGAATCCCTAAAGTCACTGCCTTCTCCATCTATGCACAAACGTGGCCCTGCCCACAAAGGTCAGATAGAACCAGATCAATTAAAGGGATGTTACTCAAGAGTAGAATGTAAAATTTAAGGACAGAGATTCTGGAATCAATCAGATTGGGACCCATTTTATCCCATGGTTTCCAAATCACTATTTCTCCATAAGTAATCTTATTTGATACTATCAGCACTTAAAGTAATATTTTCCAGTATGACAGTTCCCTGAACTTTTTATTTTGAATTAACAAATGGTTATGTTCCTTATATCTTTAAATTGTACTCTTTCTCTCAATATATTTTTGCTTTAGTGAACCAATCAGTATCTTGAAAATGTTAAGATAGCCACATTTGCAATAAAATATTTTAAATTCAGAGGTACAAGATGGTCCTTATGTTGTTATACGAAGAGGAAAGAGACAACTAATAAGTATTAAACACTTGCCATATATGTTAAATCATTTCAACCCCTTGAGGTAATTTCTACTATTCTCATTTCAAAAAAGGGGAAACTGAAGTCTAGAGAGTCTAAGTACCTTGTTATAGGTTACCCTGCTAGTAAGTAGTGGAGCAAGAGTTTGAATTTGTGTTACCCATAAGGCGTTGGTCTTTTCACTATACCCTTATAAATGTTAATAAAATCATTTGATGTAAATTTTCACAGATCAAATTTATCAAATTTGATACTGAGTTTTTTTAATGTTTTTAATACAATTGAAAAAAATTAAATATTTTATTTTCCAGTTATTTGTGACTAGTATATTGAAATACAATAGATTTTTGTGTATTGACTTTACAGCCTATACTCTAGCTAAATTCACTTATTAGTCCTGCCAGTATTTTTGTAGATTATATAGAGCCAATCTATATAAATTGTCTATTTCTGTGTTCCATGTCAAGTAAAAATGACTACATAAATTTTTATCAAATTTGGAAAATATAATGTGATGAGGCTAATAATAGTCTATCAGGAGATGACTCTCAGGACCGTTTAAAGAGGTAGACAGTCATCATCACAAGCAGCTGAAAGCGAAGCACAATTGCAGACCCACATGACTGCCCAACCAAAGGAAAAGGCAACGTTGATTACAATACCAGAGACAGGGAAAACAATCAATTAAGAAACACATTAAGGGCAGACATATCAAACTGCAATTTATGACATGCTTGTTATTTGGGCAACTTCAAGTATTATGATGCTCCAGGGTAAGAAGCAGCAGGGTTTTATTTATTTAACTATGGCAGACAATTCTCTTCAGCAATAGGGAGGTCAGCCAATAAAACAGCCATTATTTATTGTTTCTTAATGCTATCTTTGTCCCTTCCTCTTCATTATCCAGTATAATTTGTTATTACATTATACATTGCGGCCAATTAATTTAAAACACTCAAGAGATTTCCACTCTTGGTTAGGAAGAGTCAGGCTGTATCAGACCAATGTTCCTGCTGAGAATAACTAGAAAAAAACGATTTTAAAAATCAGTTTGGCCAGGCAGTTGCCCAAGCCTGTCCAGCACTTTGGGAGGCCAAGGCAGGAGGATTGCTTGAGGCAAGGAGTTCTAGACCAGCCCAGGCAACAAAGGGAGAAACCCATCTCCACAAAAGTAAAACAATAATAAAAATAAAATTAGCCTGGTGTGGTAGCATGCACTTGTGGTCCCAGTACTCAGGAGGCTGAGGCAGGAGGATCACTGGAGCCTAAGAGGTTGAGGCTGCAGTGAGCCATGATGGCAGCTCTGCACTCCAGCCTGGGCAACAGAGCAAGACACTATCTCAGGAAAAAAAAATCAGTCTGAAGGCATCATATAGTTGTCAAGACAGGCAGGATGTAACAGATAGATCTATGAAAGAAAAATCCCTAATTGAGGTTAGCTGTCTTTCATGGCTTTCCTTTCAAAGCAATTGTTGATTTACATGCAAAACAGAGCCAAGAAGCTGAATAAGAAGAAAGCAGCAGCTAAGAGGCTAAGATGCTGAGTACAGATTCCGGCAGTCTCACAGTGCTGGGATACAAGTACAGTACTTGCAGTTTAGGAGCATATGCCCTGGTAAATTTCCTGTGCTTCCTGTTGGGAACCTGAAAGGATGCAACCTAAGAGTGAGAATGAACCAGAAATAAAACGGTCCTTACAAAGACAGAAACAAGCTTCAAGTCGGCTTGGTTCCAACTAGGATTGAGATAACTGGCCCCTAATCTGTCTGCCAGTAAATATTTTCTGGAAGAAAATTATGTGATGGTTTGTGCTACGCTAACTTGGTTAAGCTGGAAACTACATTTCTCCAAGTCCTCTTCTCCGTACCGTTCTGGGTTAGAGTTGACCAACAAGGAATTTATGTAAGATTTAAAATGCAAAAGATAAGAAGCAGCCATTAGAATCTAAAGGTTTTGTTTGTTTGCTTGTTTTTTTTTTTTTTTACAGTCAAAGGTGTTTCTCAACAGATGCCCCGGGGCTTAGCTTCCAGTTCTGGGAGTGTGGGCTGCAAAATATACAGAGTAATAAGGCAAATGACAACAGCAGCATAAACGATGGGGAGTGGATAAATAGATTTAAAGTATTTTATGGCCCTTGTGTTGTCGAGTAAATTATCAAATTACTAATTTACATTGTGAAAGAAAATGAGTTAACTAACGCTAAGGCTTTCTAAAGTAGAGGGAGGAGATTTTGAGAGGGCTGCACTCACACCTGCTAAAGGTGGAATGTTCCAATAGACTTGGAAAAACAACTGAGGTTAGTATCTGCCAACCTTCAACATCTCTCCAGCTGGGAGTACCCCAATTAACTAACCAATTAAAAGAGGTTTACAATTTAGGATTTTTGCCCAGCCAATGAACTGCCTCCATAAACAACTTTTTGTGAAAATCCCTAATTAAACACACTCGCCTATACTTGCCTTATGGGACACTATTCAGGGCTGTCCTGAGGTAGTGTACCTGAATTGCAATTCTCTGTTTACCAAGTAAATGTTATTTCTTTTGACCTCCATGTCAATCTTTTTTTTTTTTTTTTCTTAGATAACATAGTTGATGTCAGAAGCAGGACCTGAAGTAATCTTACCTTCTAGTGGACTGGCTTCTCTGGAATCAGATGAGCTACCTACAACAAAGAGCTCCTTGTGCTCTCCTTCTCTGCTTCCTTGGACTGCTGGCCCCCTCAACTGTAAGTCTTCTTGAGCTCCTCCCTCTCTCCCTTTGGTTGAGGTCAATGCCTTTATTTGGGAATTTGGGGACGTTGTTCCATTTGTGCCCACAAAGGCTTTTAGCTTGTGTGGGATTTCTTCTAGGTATGTTACTTTTCCTATTATTTGGAAATTTTCCTATTGTTCAGTATTATTATAAGTTTCGGATTCTTTAATTCTAAACTTTGCAGTGATTGTCCCCTTTCTGAGACTACAGTTGGTTATTTATTCAAAAATTATGGGCCTTCCATCTGTAGTAGCCTTCCAAACCTAGTTTCTCCAAATTAAATTGGAAGACCATGGTTCTAAAACAAAACAACCTGAATGAAGTACATATTTTAGTTAGCATTTAGAGGCATCCAAACACATTCAGGACTCTAAAATTGCTTCTCCCTAGAACAGTCTTTAAACTCACAGAGGCTAACAAAAAACCAAATGAGAAAGAAAAAACCCTTGAGACTCTAGTTTCTTCTACTAACTCTCACTCTCCTACTCCTGCTCTCCAACCTCTATATCCTATACTTGCTGAACTTCCGTTCTACTCTTCTGACCCTAAAGCTTCCCTTGATTCCCGTGTTTCTATTAAACCTGTTCAAATTTACCCTTTCAAGCTCCATCCGAATAATGAGGGCACTCTACTAAATGTTTCCTATACACACTTTGGACAAAAGCTAAACTTAGGGATATAGCTAAAGAGTTCACCAAGATTACTGAGGATCCTCATAAACTTGTTGAAGAATTTAAAATTGTTATCCAAACTGATAAATCTGATTTCTCTAACTGTTACCCATTAATACAGTCATCTCTCAGTATACACAAGGGATTGGTTTCTGGACCCACGCTATACCCAAATCTGTTCATACTCCAGTCCCTTAGTTGGCCCCACCAATCAGCATATATGAAAAGTTGGACCTCCATATATGCACCCAAAAGAAAACTGAGGCAGTATATAATTATTATAATAGACATGAAATAGTTACCAAGGAAAACTCTAGATTCCCCTCAGTCACCAAATCTATCCAAGTGGCTTTTAATTCTATGTTCGTAAATAGTTTAGACAACGATCTTACAATTCTAAATAGGCTCACCTTGAATGAGAAACAACACGATGTCCACCTCTGATTCAGTTAACCTGGCCAGCCAATTAGCCCGAACAATTTGTAAGGTGGATAAATTGAGGGCAAAGAAAATAATGAACCTACAGCTTCACCATCTTTCTGTCCCTCATAATAAAACATGGCACTTTAACACTATAAAACCAAATCTTAAAAGAGTCTGCCACTACTACAAAAAGTCTGGACATGGAGTAGGGGGCGATTGCATATAATTAAAACAAGCTAAATGACCCCCTTTAGTAGGCCACCCTCTATGTTCCTTATAGACTGAGAGTGCTCCAAAACACCTACAGGTGATCTTTCAATCTTGCCTCTTAATCAGTTGGGTACAACCCCTGTCATGATCAGAAAGGAGATTCTCGCTGTCCTTATCAACACTGGGGCAATCCTCTGCATTTGATACTCATCAGCCTCAACCAGATCCTTCCCTGAAGTACTGAAAAAAAATGCAAATGGTGAGAGTTTCTAATACATTTTTAACATTTTACGAATCTTTCCCCTTGCTTTTTCAATTAGGTTCTAAAATCATTCTTTTTTTTTTTTTTTTTTTTTCCTACCAGTTCTCTTGGTCCCAGTTCACTTACTTGGAAGGAACTTCTTAGAAAAAGATCATATGGCCATTACCTTTTCCCATAAGGGTAAGATAATTCTTAAAGCTGATTTACATCCCCATCACCTTTAACTGACAACAGTGAAAATTCTTCAACACTCTTGCCTACTTTTGTCTTTAACCTAAATAACAAAAATGCTGAGAGTTTCATTCTTTTTAAAAGAGCTTTTTGAGGAAGTTTTGGATAAATCTATAATAGACACTGGACAAATCCACTGGGCTCTTGTGATAAAGATTCAAATTGACCCAAACAAGCCCCTTTCTAATATCAGACAGTACTCCTTAAATCCTGAAGCTTCTGCAGAAATTAAGCCAATTACAGAAGAATATAAAGCTAAGAATCTTGTGGTGCCTAGTTCTAGCCCCTGTAGTACTCCTATCGTTCCTATAAAGACATCTCATGGACATGGATGGAGATTTGTACAAGACCTATGAACCATTAATAATACTGTCATTCTTTGACACCCTGTCATTCAAAATCTCCATACTCTCATGACTTTCATTCTCACAGAATTTAAATTTTACAGTGGCATACTTTCATAGTGCTTTTTTAAAAAAAAAAAGCATTCATGTGGCTGCTGGGAGTCAAATTTTATTTGTCTTCACATAGGAAAGTCAACAATATACCTAGATAGTAATGCCTTGAGGGTATGCAAAAAGCCCTACTTACTTTTCAGATACTGAAGACATATTTAACAGACATGTTTTTCACCCAAGGATTGATTCTCTTGCAGTATGTTGATGACCTCCTTCTTTGTTCCTTGTGAACATGATTATGTTCATCTCCTTAAACTTCTAGCAGACAAAAACCACAAAGTTTCCAGGGAAAGACTATAATCTACCCGGGACCACATCAAACATTTGGGACACATGATATAAAACCAAGGACTTCTCTTGGATCCTGACAGACTTAAGGGTATTTAAACTTTTCTCAATCTCAGACTGAGACTATTACAAAGGTGATAGGCGCTGGCAAGTTCTGTCAAAACTGAATACCTAATTTTCCTTTGATAGCATAATCCTTATATGCCCTTCAGAAATTTGACAAACTAGATCCCCTGGACTAAAAAGAGAACACCTATATGGCCTTCTATCAAAAGAAGGATTTCTAAGTCTTCCTGCCTTAAGGTACCCCAATCATCAGCTCTCTTTCTTCATTTTTGTGCATGAAAAAGAAATAAATGTGTTGAGGGGGGTTCTTTACCCCAAAACATTGAGTTCAACACAGACCCATTGGCTATTATAGCCAGCAGTTAGGTTCAATAGCTGACTCCCTCTCTGCATGACAGCTATATCAGCCACTACAACTTTAATTAACTCTACAGAAGAGATAATCATGAACTCTACTCTCACTGTCTATGTTCCTCATGCTGTAGAAGCTTTGTAGAAACCATAGAGAACTCTCATCATACTCAGTATCATTCTGCAAGCAGACTACCTTCTTATGAGATCTTGCTGTTGATTTATCATATTCTTTCTCACTGCAATACTCTTAATCCAGTAACCCTCCTTCCCCTACCTGTTGATGAGACACATCATGACTGTTCAAATCTAACTGGTCAGCTAAAACCTAAAGTTGATTTACATGAAATATCTAGACCAAATGCAGAACTTTCATGGTTTACTGATGCATCATAAATGACAGATAATATAGGAAAATGTTGTGCTAGATATACTATAACTCTTCTTGAAGTACACACATGCATCTCTTAACGACAAGAATACATTCTGAGAAGTGCATTGTTGGGTAATTTCATCATTGTATGAACAGAATATCATAGAGTGTACTTAAACCTAGGCTTCTACATACCTGGTTATATGATATTGCCTGCTGCTCCTGTACAGCATATTACTGTACTAAATACTGTAGGTAATTGTAGCATGATGCTAAGTATTTGTGTATCTAAACATATCTCAACATAGAAAAGGTACAGTAAAAATAAGGTATTACAATTATGGGACCACTGTCATATACGTGGTCAGTTGACAAAAATGTGCAGCACATGACTGTAGTTGAAGAAGCTGCACTGCTGATGGCTACTTCAGCCCAACAAGCAGAACTTTATGCCTTAATCAGGGCTTATATTCTGGTGAAAATAAAACTGCAAACTTTTACACCAATGACTGTATTTGAAGTAATTGCAGCAATGACTGTAGTTGAAGAAGCTGCACTGCTGATGGCTACTTCAGCCCAACAAGCAGAACTTTATGCCTTAATCAGGGCTTATATTCTGGTGAAAATAAAACTGCAAACTTTCACACCAATAGCCGTTATGGCTTTGGGGTTGTTCATGATTTTGGCATGCTTTGGAAACAAAAAGGATTTTTAACTTCCAGAAGGAACCAAATTAAAAATGGAACTTTTGCCAATTTATTAAATTCAGTTCAACTTCCCTCTGCCTTGGCTATAATAAAAATTTCTGGGCACTCTAAATTAGAAAGGCTAAGAAAAATGACTTGGCTGATCATGCAGCAAAAGCAACTACCTTGAGTTCCACTAAGACTAAAACCTTATAGCTAATATGTATTGTTTTCCAAAAAAGGATTTAAATGATGTTGAGAAAGTTGCTCAGTCTTGGGCATCACATAAAAAAATTATATTGGGCTGATAACAATTGCATTTTTTGCCCAACAACAAATTTATGGTATGGCCCCAATAATAAACTGCTATTACCAGAATCTATATGTCTTTTAAAAACCTTACCCAAAATGACACATCAGATGACTAATTGGGCAACTGATAAATTTTATAAAGCAGTATTATTAGTGGGGAAACATTTCAAGGGCTGCCAAAGAGTTACAACTGTCTTGTACTGTTTGTCCAAAATTCAGCCCAGGAAAGACAATTCAGATAGTTCCAGGTCATTTTAACCTACCTAATGGACACTCTGAGGTTTGGCAAATGGATTTCATTCAGCCACCTCCGTATCAATATTATAAATATGTTCTAGTTATAATTTGTATGATATTTCCTTTGACCTCCATGTCAAAGGGTTTTTTAACTTAATAATATCATACTATATAAGAATGTATAATATAATTTCAAGAATAATCACTAAAGATTATAATGTTTAATAAACTGCTTATAGAGAAAATGAAATACTAAGCATGAATTTTTAAAATTCAATACAAGAAATGAACATAAAAATGTAGGATGATTAGAAAATAAATAAGGTATAGATGTAAATCCAAATATATCAGTAACAACATTCAGTGGAAATGGATTAAGAATTCCAATTAAAAGACAAAGACGGTCAGCTAAACAGAAAACAAAACCCATAATGTTACTGAAAAAGAGGCCAACTTTAACTATAAGGATACAAAAATGATAAAAGTAACAAGATGAGAAATAATGCTATGCAAACACTTATCAAAAGGAAGTTGTATGTACCTACATATTTCTATCAGACAATGAAAAGTTAAAGATGTTGCAGTAGGCTGAATGATGGCTGCCTTCTCCCAACCAAAATGTTTACATCCTAATCCCTGGAACCTATGAATGTTACTTTATGTGGCAAAAGAGATTTTGAAGATGTGATCAAATTGAGAATCTTTAGATGGGGAGATTATCCTAAATTATCCAAGTGAGCCTGATATAATTACAAGTCTTCTTATAAAAGAGATGCAGGTGGAGTCAAAGTTAGGTAGGAGGCAATGTGACAAAAGCAGCAGAGGGACAGAGGGAAAGAGATTTAAACATATTATGCTTCTGGCTTTGAAGACGGAAGAAAAGAGCCAGAAGCCAAAGAATGTAGGCAGCCTCCTGAATCTGAAAAGGTCAAGGAAATGGATTCTCTTGGAACATCTAGAGGGAAGACAGTTGTGGAGAATAAATTTTAGACTTCTGATCTCCCAAAGTGTAAGATGATAAATTTGCATTGTTTAAAGCCACTTTGTGGTGATTTGTTACAGCAGCAGTCAAAATGAATATAGACAGATTACTATAAATAAAGATAAATAATGCACCAGTCGCAGTGGCTTGCACCTGTAATCCCAGTGCTTTGAGAGGCCAAGGCAGGAGGACTGTTTGAGGCCAGGAGTTCAAGACCAGCCTGGGCAATATAGCAAGAACAAATCTCTACAAAAAATAGAAAATAAAAAAATTATCTGGGCACGGTGGCACATGCCTGTAGTCCCAGCTACTCGGGAGGCTGAGGTGAGAGGATTGCTTGATCCCAGGAGTTCAAGGATACAGTGAGCTATGATCATGCCACTGCACTGCAGCCTGGGTGACAGAGCAAGACCCTATCTCAAAAAAATAAATAAATACATACATAGATAGAGATAGATAGTGATTAAAAGCATTAATCTACCAAGAAGATATAATTCTAAATTATAAAATCCATAAAAATATAGCCTCAAAAATGCATTAGAAAAGAAAACAGCATACATAAACAAATACACAAGTCACAATGGGACATTTTAACATACCTCTAACAATGACCTTTAGAAGCAGATAGAAACTATTGATAAGAATATATAAAATTTAAAAGACATAATCAACAAACATCACCTAATATTTACAGAACTCCAAACAGAAAAAATGCGTGCTTTTCAATCAATATTTACCATAACAGAATATATGCTGGGTTACAAACAGGTCCTAACAAATTTTAAAGGATTGATGAGTATGTTCTCTACAGTAGAGTTAAATGAAGAAGATTAAAAGATAACTAGAAATTAAGCAACATTCTTTAAAATAACCCACAAGTCAAAGACTAGCTCAAAAGGGAAACTGGAAAATATCTTGAATTTAATAATAAAAATAAAAGACATGAAAACTCAAGGGATGCAGCTAAAGCAGTATACAGAGGGAAATGGGAGATTTTTAGCCTTAAATACACATATTAGAAAAATCTAAAAAATAATCTAACCTTCCATCTAAAGAAGTTGGAAAAAGAATAGCAAATTAGAATGAAGTACAATGAAAAAAAAAATGTCAGAGCAGAAATCAATGAATAAAAGACAGATATGAAATAGAAAAAAAACTCAACAATGCCAAAAGTTAGTTCTTTAAGAAGATTGAACTCTTGGCAAGACTGAACAAAAAAGAAAAAAAAGAAGGCACAAATAATAATACTGCATGAGGAATTAAAACTGGCACATCACTATGGATCCAACACACATTAATAATATAATGAAGCCCCGTCTCTACTAAAAATACAAAAAACTAGCCGGGCGAGGTGGCGGGCGCCTGTAGTCCCAGCTACTCGGGAGGCTGAGGCAGGAGAATGGCGTAAACCCGGGAGGCGGAGCTTGCAGTGAGCTGAGATCCGGCCACTGCACTCCAGCCTGGGCGACAGAGCAAGACTTCTAAAAAAAAAAAAAAAAAAAAAAAAAAATAATGAAGGTAAAATTACAATTCCAATAGATTTAAAACTACATATGAAATGGACAAATTCCTATAAAAATCAGTTTACCAAATTTAACATAAAAAATAAAAAATATGATTAGTCTTAACATCTTATTAAGTTTTTGACACTTGCTTTTTTTTTTTTTTTTTTTTTTTTTTTTTTTTTTTTTGAGACGGAGTCTGGCTCTGTCGCCCAGGCTGGAGTGCGGTGGCCGGATCTCAGCTCACTGCAAGCTCCGCCTCCCAGGTTCACGCCATTCTCCTGCCTCCGCCTCCCAAGTAGCTGGGACTACAGGCGCCCGCCTCATCGCCCGGCTAGTTTTTTGTATTCTTTAGTAGGGACGGGGTTTCACCGTATTAGCCAGGATGGTCTTGATCTCCTGACCTTGTGATCCGCCCGTCTCGGCCTCCCAAAGTGCTGGGATTACAGGCTTGAGCCACCGCGCCCGGCCTGACACTTGCTTTTTTAATTCATAAAATTACATTCACTAACTTAACAGGTGTCCTAATTCTAATTTTATACATCAAAAGGACCATTTTCCAATTAGTATTTCATACTTACACATTTACATTCATGCATCACTTAATGACAGGGATAGGTCCTGGGAAATATGTTGCTGAGTGATTTTGTCATTGTGCAAACATCACAGAATGTATTTACACAAACCTACATACTACAGCCTACTACATACCTAGCCTATATGGTATAGCCTATGGCTCCTAGGCTATAAATCTGTACAGCATGTTACTGTACTGAACATTGTAAGCAACTGTAACACAATGCTAAGTATTTGTGTATCCAAACATGGAAAAGGTACAAAACATAGTATTATAAATTTATGACAGCAATGTCATATATCTGATCCATTGTTGACCAAAACACCATTATGCACTGCATGACTATATATGTTTAATCTATAATTGAAAACAGTCTCACAAAGAATCTCTACATCTAGATAGCTTCATTGATAAATCCTTCCATTAATTTAAGAAATAATACCAATATTAAATCAACTCTTTCAGAAAATTAAAATGAAATGGGAACTCTTCCCAATTCATTTTATTAGATCAGCATAACCCTGATACAAAAACCTGACAATGGCCTTACCAGAAATAAAACATAGCAGTCAGGCATTCCCAGGAGCATAGACGTAAAAATCCAACATAAAATCTTAGTAAAGAAAATAGAGAAATATATAAAAACGATAATACATCAAAACTAAACTGAGTTTATTCCAGTATGTAAAGTTAGCTTAACATTCAAAAATTAATCAATGTAATTCACCATAGAGAAAAATTGTTTGATCATCTTAATGGATATAGCAAAAGCATTAGATAAAACTCAGCACTCATTTATGATAAAAATTCTGAACAAACTAGGATTGAAGGAAACATCCTTATGATAATAAAGGGTATCTACAAATATCTACAGCAAACCTCATATTAATGATAGAAAAGCAAAAGATTTCTGCCTGAGATTGATAATGAAGATGCCCACTAGCACCATTTCCTTTTGACATTGCACTGGAGGTCTTCCTCAACTAATCAGCTAAGAATTTAAAATAAAGGTATAAGAAATGGAAAGGGATTAATAAAACTGTCAATACTCACAGGTAACATGACTTTATACATTAAAAATCCAAAAAATCTGCAGATAAATGTTTAGAATGAATAGGGAATTAAGTAGGGTAACCAGATATAAAATCAATATATTAAAAATCAAGTATATTTTTATATTCCATCAAAAACAAATAGAAAATAAAATTATAAAAACATGTCCAATAGCAAAACGCATATAAAAATAAACATATTTGAATAAATGTAAAGACATCTACACAGAAAATCATGAAATATTGCTGAAAACAAAAGACAAATGAATGTATATATCATGTTCATGGGCTGGAAAGCTCAATATTAATTCTCTCCAACTTGTTTATAGATTGAATACATGTCCAATCAAATCATAAGCAGACTTTACATAGAAATAGATTGGCTAATGCTAACATTTATATAGTTACGTGAAGGGCCAAGAATTGCCAAGGCAACCATGAGAAGGAAGACAAAGCTGGAGAATTTATTCTACCAGATATCAAGACTTACAGATCTATAGTAAGTAAGAGTGTGTGATACTGATATAAAGATAGGCAAATAGGCCAATGGAACAGAAGATGGAGTTCAGAAACATATCAACATATATCTGGACAGTTGCCTTATGATAAAGGCTTTGCTACAAACAATTAGGGAAAAAAATGATCTTTTCACAAAAATGATGCTTGATCAAGTGGATATGCAAATAGAAAAGAATTTAACCCACCCTCCATTCCCACCTCATATTCAAAAAAATCAATTCCATGTATATTGTAGTTCTAAATGTAAAAGGTAAAATAATAAATATTCTCACATATAACACAGGAAAATATATTAGTTTTTTGTGGTTAGCAATAACTTGCTGAACAGGATAGAAAAAGCACTATTAGAAAGAGAAAGATTGATAAATTTAACTATAATAAAATTAAGAACTTCTTTTCATTAAAAGACACCACTAAGTTAGTTGACAGGCAATCCAAAAAGTGGGTGAAGATATTTGTAATCAATAAAGGGACTATATCCAGAACACCTAATCAATAAGAAAAAGACAGGTAATTAAAGAAAAAAAAAAAAAACAGGTAGGTTTGAGTAGGCATTTCAGAAAGGAAATGCAGTAAGATACTACTACATACCGACCAGAATGGCTACAATAAAAACACCATCAATACCAACTCTTGGTGAGGATGTAGAAAAAAACTGAAAGAGCTAATGGGTATGTAAATTAGATAACTACTTTGGAAAACTATTGGGAAATATCTAAAACCCATTTATCCTATGAGCTGGCAATTCATTCCAAGGCATATACCCAACAGAAATGTGAACATGTTTACCAAAAAGCAAAATGTCTCTAGATATTCTTATGTAAAATTACTATTTTCAGTAGTCTCAAACTGGAAATAACCCAAATGTTCATCAACAACAGACAGAATAAATGAACTTAATATACTCAAGTAACAGAATACAATATAGCAATAATAATGGACAAACTACAGCTATATGAAATAATACGTATGAATCTCACAAAAATAATGTTGTGAAAGAAGCCAAATATAAAAGAGTGCATACTGTATGATTCCATATATACAAAGTTCAAAACCAGGCAAAACTAATTTCATGGTTTTTCAAGTCAATAAGAAGATAAAAAATGGTTATCTTCAAAGAGGAGATGTTAGTGAGCAGGGGTGGTCATGGAAGGACCATCTTAATGCTGGAAATGATCTATTTTCTGATCTGAGCGGTTGTGTTCACTGTGTGTTCACTGTGAAAATGCATCTAGCTATTCACTAATACTGTGTGCACTTTTCTGCATGTACGTTTTAATTCACTAAAACATTATTAACATAACTCAGAAAAATTTTTCTTCATTTTTATTTCCTGTGGTGCTTGAAGATTTTTTGTGTGCTAATGTCTCTTACTATCATATGAAGCTATCTAGGTTAAGAAAGTGTCACTTAATTTACCTTATCTTTAAAATGATGGAGCTAATTTTTAGGTGACTTCAGAAATGCATCTCATTTCTAATCTTTTATGGTTCTATAACCTGGGGAAAGATTTAGTCACATTCTGCATATCCTACTAAAATTATTTTATTCCCTTGAACTATATTCAGTTTGTCCATCTGGGGACAGAATTAAAAAATATGAGTTTTCTAAAATATCAAAACCATTTCATGAGTCTGCATTGTTTTCAAGAAAACCCCTGAAGTCAGAGGTAGCTGTTGTTGCTTCTGCTCTTAAAACCTCTTCAAATGTCTTCCTTGTGGTATAGCACTTAGCAGGCTTCATTGCAGTTATTTGCTTATTTCTCCATCTTCCTCAGTAGCCTGTATGTTTCATAAGGGTAAACGTTTCCTTCCTCCCTCCTTCTCTTTCATTCACTCAACAGACATTTATCAATAATCTACCGTGTGTCAGGCACTGTGATAGTCATTAGGGGTACAAAGAAAAAAATGGATATGATCTGTATTCTTGCAACCAACAGTATAGTAGGAGCTGCACACTACTCAAGTATACCCAAAAACCCTGCTGTAATACTTACAACAGAAGAGAGGCACATACTTCTTCAGAGTTTATCAATCCAAGAAGGTTTATTGTTGTTTTTGGATGTGTGTGAGGTGGGGAGAGGGAAAAATGGTATTCCTGAAGAAGTAATACTTGAGCTGAGCTTTCCTAAACTAAAAATAGGTATTACTATGATGAAAGAAAGGAAAAAAGAGTGTATAGCCAAAAATGTCATAAACCAAGGCTGGGATGGATATGTGGATAATTATTTGAGAAAACGCTGGAGAACTAGGTAAGATGCCAATTATTTAAGTCTTTAAGTGTTGCTTTTCCTTGAGCAAGGATAGCTCTTTTCTGTCATTCAGATTTCAGCTTAAATAACAACTATTCAAGGGAGGCCTTCCCTAACATCCGAACCTAGTCACTGAAGCTGAAGCCAATTCCTTTTCCTCCTTTGCTAACAAGAATTAAATTATCCTTCTCTGAGCACACTGGTGCTTATAGGGATACAGGGTCCAGCCCCGGTGGGGGTCAGTAAAACCTAATTGGTGTAAATTGATTACAGTGGTCTCACTATCATTGCTAGGTTTGGCTCAAGCATGGGCATGTGACACAGTTCTACCCAATGAGACATGAGAGAAACCTACTTTGAGAAAATTTCTCTCACTTCTGCAAGAGGAAAAGAGAGAAGATTTATATATACACACTCCTTTTTCCCCTTCTTTGTCATTGGACATGGTCATGAATGCATGTGGTGCCAGACAGCTGCAGTCATTTTATGACCATGAGAGGAGAAAGATGGACAGCACCTGGATTCTTGATGTTGTCTCTGACCGCTAAATTAACCAGCCAGAACCACCCTACTTCCAGACTCATCATTTAAACTACTCTTAATTAAATTCAGCTGTTACTTGCAGCTGAAAGCATTCATTTTCAGTCATTTAACACATCCTTGTAGTTTAATTCTCTGCATTGTATCTATCATCATTTGTTTTTTATGTGTTTATTTCCCCACTAAAATATATGCTCCAAAGAATGCAAAGACTTTGTCTGTCTTGTTCACCACTGTATTCCAAGTATTTAGAATGGTGCCAAGTACATAGCAGATGCTCAAATATTTATTGAATGAATACATGAGAAAACTCTGAAAGGATTTTGTGTCTGTATCGTGTAGGGTCAACAAAAAAAAAGACTCTATTTCTAATGTTTTTTTTACATTCATTTTACTACACTGTATACAATTTTAACTTCAAATAGCAACACTGAAAAGAGGGCATCAACAAGATTAAATATTGGGGTTTGTGGAAGTACCTTTGTGGCAGATTTAAAACATTGTCCCAAATTCTTTGACACTATTTTCATAGAAAGGTTGGGGTATATATCTCCTGTCCTTGAATTAAGACTCTGTGACTACTTGAGCAACAGAATATTCCAGGAATGACAGTGTGCCAGTTTCTAGGACCAGGCCTCTTATAAAACTGGCAGCTTCCTCTTCTTATCTCTTATAATGCTTACTCTTGGTACCTAGCCATCATGCCATGAGGAAAACAAATATCCCAAAAAGAGACCCGGTAAAGAGGAAATTAGGCCCCTAGCCTTCACCTTCAGTAGACATTGTGCTAGCCCCAATTTACCAGCCATGTGAGTCAGCCATATTGGGAGTAAATCCACCAGCTCAAGCTGCCCAGTTGGATGATACCACATAGAAGAGAAGTGAGCCTTCTTCCACAAGCACTGCACAAATTGAAAACTTATGAGGCAAGGCATAGTGGCTCACACTTATAATCCCAGCACTTTGGGAGAGCAGGGCAGGAGGATTGCTCGAGATCAGGAGTTTGGGACCAGTCTGGGCAACATAGGAAGACCCCATCACTACCAAAATTTTTTAAAAAATTAGTTGGGTGTGGTGGTATGTGCCTGTATTCTCAGCTGCTCTGGAGGCTGAGGTGGGAGAATTGCTTAAGCCCAGGAGTTAGAGGCTGCAATGAGCTAGGATTGTGTCACTGCACTCAGGCCCAGGCAACAGAGCAAGATCCCATCTCTAAAAAAAAATTTTTTTTTAAAAACTTAAGCTAAATAATTATTGTTTTATACCACTAAGTTTTCAACAGTGGTTTGTTATGCAGCAACAGAAAACTGAAACACCCTTCAACAGAAAAGGGCAGAAAGATGCTTAGAGAAGGACAGCTTAAGTTTGATTACAAAGGGGAAATAGTAATGGTAGTTATGAAGTAAGGTAGTCAAAGGACTGGAGAAATAGAAGTGTGGATGAATTACATATTTTGTCATGTGGTAAAAATGAGTAGTTAAAAACTGCTTTAAGGTTGCTGAAGCGGTGGTGCCACCAAGGCATATACCTGACCACTATTTTTACCATGTGATAGCTAATTTTATGTAGCAACTTGTTTAGACCACAATACCTAGATATGCGGTCAAACATTATTCTAGATGTTTCTGTGAAGGTTTTTTTTTTTTTTTTGGTAAGATTAACATTTAAATCAGTAGACCTTGAGTAAAGCAGATTACTCTCCATAATGTGAGTAAACCTCATCCAATCAGTTGAAAGCTTCAATTTGAAAAGACTGGCCTCCCCAGGTAAATACAAAAGTCTGCCAGCAGACTGCCTTTGAACTCAAACTGCAACTCTTCTCTGGGTGTCCTGCCTCCCAGCCTACCCTGAAGATTTAGAGCTGCCAAACTTTATAATCATGTGAGCCAATTCCTTAAAATAAATCTCTGTCTTTCTCTGTCTCTCAGACATATTCTGTTGGTTGTGTTTCTCTGTAGAACCCTAACTAATACACACCACTTCTTTTTGAATAATGCTGTAGTTTTCAAAGAATGTTCATGTATATCGTCTTATTATATGCCCACAACCTTGAAAGGTAAGCCGAATGAAAATTTCAAGGATGGTGAAGTTGGGAAAGAATAAATAATTTTTCCAAAGTCACAAGGCTGAGTAAGTGGGAGAGCCTGGCTAGAACTCATAATCATCTGATTCCTGGTACCAATTATTTGTACTATATCATCCTGCCTTCTGTATTAACTTTGATACATTCTCATGAATAAAATCTCATGCATCCCTAAAACTCAACAGCAAAAACAAAACCAATTACAAATGGGCATAGGACTTAAATAAACATTTCTCCAAAGGTATACAAATGGCCAATAAGTATATAAAAATATGTTTAACATCACTAATCATTAAGGCAATGCAAATCAAAATCACAATGAGATGTCAGTTCACATCCATTCGAATGACTATTATAATAAACAAACAAAAACCCCAGAAGGTAAGTGTCGGCTGGCAAGAGTGTAGAGAAATTTGAATCCTTATGTGCTGCTGGTGGGAATGTAAAATGGTGTATAAAACTGTATAGTAGTCCTTCACAAAATTAGAATTACCACATGATCCAGCAATTCCATTTAATTCCATATAATTAAATTCTATTTAATTCCATATAATTCCATATAACCAAAAGAACTGAAAGTAGGAACATGAACAGATATTTGTACATTCATTTATAGCAGCGTTATTCATAATAGCTAAAAGGTAGAAGAAACCCAAGTGTCATAGGCAGATCAGTGAATTACAAAATATGGTGTATACAAGCAATGGAATATTATTTGGCCTTAAAAAGGAAAGAAATTCTGACATGTGCTACAACATAGGTAAACCTCGAAGACATTATGTTACGTGAAATAAGCTGCTCAGAAAAGGGCAAGTACTGATGATTCCATTCATATGAGGTACTTAGAATAGTCAAATTCATAGAGTTAGAAGAATGGTGGTTGTCAGGGGATAGCAGGAAGAGAGAATGGGGCCTTATTGTTTAAGGAATAAAGAGTTTCAGTTTTACAAGATGAAGAAAGTTGGGCTGGGCGCAGTGGCTCACACCTGTAATCCCAGCACCTTGGGAGGCCAAGGTGGGTGGATCATGAGGTCAGGAGTTCGAGACTAGCCTGGCCAATATGACGAAATCCCATCTTTACTAAAAATACAAAAATTAGCCGGATGTGGTGGCATGCACCTGTAGTCCCAGCTACTCAGGAGGCTGAGGCAGAAGAATTGCTTGAACCTGGGAGGTGGAGGTTGCAGTGAGCCAAGATCATGCCACTGCACTCCAGGCTGGGCAACAGAGTGAGACTCTATCTCAAAAAAAAAAAAAAAAAAAAAAATGAAGAAAGTTCTGGAGATCGATGATGGTAATGGTTGCACAATAATGTGAATCTATTTAATGGCCCTGAATAGTACATTTAAAATGATTAAAATGGTAAATTTTATGTTATGTATATTTTACCACAATTAAAAATAAAATTTAAACTTCCCCCCAAAACAAAAACAAATAAACAAAAGACCAAAAACTTTATCTAGCCTTTAATATATGGGCTGGATTGCATTTTCAAAGTGATTTTTCAACACTACTTGTATGAAATTTTTAACCTCTCACTTTTGTCTGATACCACTGGAGATTTTTATTTTTATTTTTATTTATTTTCTTTCTTTTTAAAATTTTATTTCTTCTTTAAAAAAACGGGATACATGTGCAGAACATGCAGGTGTATTACATAGGTATATGTGTGCCATGATGGTTTGCTGCACCTATTGACCCGTCCTATAAGTTTCCTCCCCTCAACTCCCACCAACCAACAGGCCTTGGTGTTTGTTGTTCACTAATGGGGATTTTTAAAGTTACTTGTTTCTTTTCCGGCTATTCTCATTCACTCATTCATTCATTCATTCATTCACTCACTCACTCATTCATTTATTCAATCAGACAGTCAGGTAGTTAGTTCATAAATACTATTGCCTACTATGGTCCAAGCACTAAGGAAACTGCAGTGAATGAGGCATATGCAGTCCCTGTGCTAATGGAGATTACATTCTATTGGGGAAGACAGAAAACAATAAATGCAATAGAGAGAAGGAGGAGGAAGATAATAAATGTGATGAAGAAGAGGGGTAGGGAGAGGAGGAAGCAGAGGAAAAGATGAAGAAAAGAACAAAGCAAGATAAGGAACAGGACTTAACTGGAAGGAGGGGACTATTTTAGATGCCCTATGTATCATGCCTTCCTCTACCTAATGGGCAAAAGACACCTATGATTCACAAATAAAAGGCTTCAATCTGAAAACAGAAAATTCAATAACAGAACACTGGGCCTCAGAGCTTATACTGTCCTGGGAAGAGGGTGAAGAATTTACAAAAATTATGCTTGATAGCTACTAAGTCTAATTCTATAGAAAATGTGCCTGTGTAGACATAAGCAAGGCTTACCAACAAGACTCCCAACATTATGAGAATTTTAGCTTTGCTTTAACCAAGAGATTTAAAAAGTAAACAGCCATCTCGTTCATAGGAAAAAGACTTTATGATTTAAAATATTCTTTAACTTAGCATCCCTTGGTCAAAAGCAAAGGCTCCCATTTCAGCCCTAGAGAGTATGATTCTCCCCATAATCAATGGGGAAGCAAGTCCATGCATTTTCAATAGTGGAGATGAAATTCAATTTGATTCATAATAGTCCATGCAGATTTTTCCCCCAAGTTATTTACTTATTTATTATTTATTTTGAGACAAGAGTCTCACTCTGTTGCCCAGGCCAGATTGCAGTGGCGCGATCTCGCTCACTGCAAGCTCCACCTCCCGGGTTCATGCCATTCTCCTGCCTCAGCCTCCCGAGTGGCTGGGACTGCAGGTGCCTGCCACCACGCCCGGCTAATTTTTGCATTTTTAGTAGAGACCGGGTTTCATCATGTTAGCCAGGATGGTCTCGATCTCCTGACCTCGTGATCCACCCGCCTCGGCCTCCCAAAGTGCTGGGATTACAGGTGTGAGCCACTGCCCCCGGTCCCCCCAAGTTATTTTTATATGAAGGCATGCTTGAAAAATTTCAGCCCAGATTTAGGTTTAAGTTTCCCAGACTTAGTAAGTAATTGCTGCAGTAATGAGTTCTATGTCTTAATTTAGTCTACTCCAGATGTTAACATCTAGATTGTTTTTCATTCTCCACCCCTCTGCATTTCCTTATAAAACAGCACATTTGTAAATATTCTGAATTTTTAAATATGAGAGGGGGGTACAAGAGAGCAGGAAGAAATAGGGTGAGCAAGAAATCTAGGGTCTCATCTGCTATGCCAATCAGACCAACTTCTTTGCTAGAGTAAGCTGGGGGAAGACCAGTTTTCACCTTCATAGAAGCCATATTAGCCCTCCTACATTTGCAGGAGGGTGTAGTCCTAAAGAAGAATATGCATTCAGGGCTGATAGTGTGCTTCCTCCAAGGCAAGGTACTATATTGGTGGTCCTCTCTGAGTGAGAAATAAAAACTCTGTGGCAGAGTTGGCTATGCTGTACTACAAATCAACTAACTCCCTTCCCCCCAATAGTTATTGAAACAAGGTAATGAACCCCATCCTATAAACTAGCACAACTGAGTAACAGGAAAAACTTGGCTTATACATCCAAGCTAATAAAGTAATGCACTGATAGTGTATATTAGTAAGAACTTGCATTTTAGACCCAGCTGGTGACCAGCTGCATGGCAGCTGGAAATTTGGGATTGTTCTCCAACAGATAAGAGAGACTTTGCTCAAGGGCAGTGGTTCTCAAATTTTAGTGTGCATGGGATTCATCTAGAGGGCTTGCTAAAAATGCAAATTCCAGAGCCACAGGTCTAACAATTATGAGCCAGATCTGGGTAGACCCCAGAAGTCTGCTTTTTAATAAGCAGCCTCAGGTGATTCTGATGCAGGTGATAGAAAACCACATTTTGAGAAGTACTGCTCCTCAGAGCTACTAAGATCATCTTTCAAGATCTTTACAGCTACAAAAATTAAATAAATAAATAAATAGGCTTTCAACCAATCTTTCCGCTTAGTTTTTGACAGGCGAGTCCAATCCACAGCTGGTAAAGAGGTTGGATAATGACCGCAGATAGGTTTGATCCCTTGGGATAGAATACTTAAAGTGGCTTGGGGACCTCTGTTTCTCCCCCATCAATAAAGGGGTTGGAAAGCAGCCACAGTCTGGGCTAGAAATCCAGCTGGCACAATACTTGGAAGACAATCCTCAGTGAGGTCTGGGTTCAATATCTAACTGCTAAAGGGCTTGGCTGTCCGCCTTGTGGTGTTCGGTCAATCTCCAACTGATATAATGCTTTGATAACATGTGAGCAGCATGGGTTAAATCCAGAAACTGTAAAGGACTTACATAAAAGTCCTAAGACCTAAAGTTTGGTCTCCAAATGGCATAAAGCTTGGATGATATTTGGGAATGAGTTTAATCCTCAAATGGTAAGAGTTTTGGATGTCAGGAATGAGGTCTGGGTTCAATCTCTTGTCATTAAAATGCTTGGAAGACACTTAGGGTCTGGTTTCAATCGTCAGATGGTAAAGAGTTCAAATGACAACAATGGTTTCTAGGTTCAAGTGAAAGCTGACAAACAGCTTGAAATAAACTGCAAGATCTGGGTTCAATCTTGAAATGTTAAGAGTTTAGATAATTGTCATGAGAAAAGAGTTCAGTTTGGAGGATTCTAAAAGTCTAGGTGAGGTAGCTAAGAATCTGCACCAGATGATTAGAGAAAACTTGTGGTCAGGATCCACGTGGGAAAGGATTTAGATCATGACTACTCTTTTCAGATTAGGAGATAGAGAAGGTGACCAGATACCACTGATCTAGTGCAATGTATTTAGGTGATATAAAAAGGAGCTTGAATTCCAGCCATGGGGGTAAGAAAATGTGTATATTAGGTGGTAAGAAAATGTATATACTATGTCATGATTGCAAGAGAATATTATGTGACTTCTCCATATCCATAACTATGAAGAGGGATACAGGCAGCAAGCCTGGGAATGTGATTCCTGAAATAATGGAGCTCTTTTGCCAGGAGTTTTGCTGACAGAACGGCTGTTTTATATGGCTAAGTGAGCAGATGTCTGAAAAGCACTGAAATCTATGATGTGTGTTCCTAAGTGGGATGACAGCTGGCACCACTGCATAAAATCTTGTTCTTACTTTTACAGTTTCACTAATACTCTTCTTTCTGATTATTCTGATTTATCAACAAACAGCATTTCTGGAACCTTTTAAAAGCATTCTCAAATAGTCAAGAAGTAGACAGCTCTCCAAACACCTAACAATCCACAAGAATTTTAGAGACAAAAATGGAACTGGATTCCTTGGGGAAGAAGCAAAAACCAAACCATGACTACCAAATACTTTTCTTCCTGGATATCTTATTCTTTGACCTGACAATCCAAGGTGAATTCAAAAAAGATGGGCTCACTAAGGGATTGGTTTAGAGCATAGATATATGTGCCAAAGTCTTCTGTGCTTCTTGAATCTGAGCATGTTCTGAGGAATACCTTTTAAGGAATAACCACGCTTCAGACTTCTGGACTATATTAGGGATTTGTTATAAAACATTACTATCAAAATGATATTGTTATTAATAGGTAACATTTATTGAGCGCTTATGTCAGATATACTACACTAGTTCACTTAATACTTAACATAACCCTATAAAGTATGTCTTGTTATTATCTTTATTTCACCAGTGAGGAAACTGAGACACAGATGTTACCCAAGTTACTTAATGTTGTAGAGACACTGCTATGTTCATCACACAACCTTTTTCTAGGCATAGAGACTACATTTCCCAGCATCCATTGCACAAGTTGTAATCATGTGATTAAATTCATCCAATGGGAAGCATGCTTAGAAGTGATAGAAACCACTTTTGAGCCTAGACCTTTAAAACATCTGGTACAATCCTCAGGTTTTTTGCAACCCCACCAAAAATAAGCTTAGAGACCAATGTTTCAGATGATGTAACAAAATGAAGGAGGTATGCCTAACATGCCTCAATCAGACTTTAAGCAAGAAATAAATCTCAGTTGTGTTAAGGTATTTTACCAGATACCTTAAAATTTTAAAGGTACCAAATACCTTTAAAATGCTACTGATTGCATATGCACTGTTATTTTACATATCACTAAGAAAGAAAAAAAAATGTTGCCAAATAAACAATAACACCCAACTGATTGTAAAACACACCATTATTTCAGAGATGCAAATTGTGAAGAATCGACAAGGCTTATAGCTTCCTTACTATCAGGACTCAGAAGACAATTTCAAGAAATTCTGACTCATTAAAGATGGGACAAAATAAGCTTCAAAATGATAACTGCAATTGATTGAGATCCACAAAATATACTAATTCCATTAATCCATTAGTGATACTTTACAAACTAACTGGTGACATATGGAAGATGATAGAGAACCAATTCATTATCTTGAAAATATGGTAAATAAGGGAAAAGAATCGATGATTTATTCTAGTTTTCCTATACTAACTGCACCACTGACTAGCCAGTAAATGAGGGGAAGCAGGTTTGCATAAAAGTATTATGACCATTTAAAAGAACTGATAGAATATCACCATTTTGCAACATCCAATGAATTAATGCAACTGTACACTCAGCATCAATAGCTGCTAACACCATTAAAAAAAAAAAGCAAGTAGAAATAATGTCCCTCATGGTGAAAAATCTCAAAACCACATATAGAGTTACCCAGAGGTTCTCAAAGTGTAGTCTCAGGATCCTGGATCCCTTTAGGAGATCTGTGAGGTCCTTACATTTCCAGCTACATATCTGTATGAGGCCAGGTTTTCTTCACATACTTCAAATAAAAGAACACAATGCAACAGATTGAATGTAAAAGCAGATATGATAATCCAGCTGTCTTCTATTAGGCCAGGCTTTAAAAAGATTTGCAAAAAATGTAAAACAATGTCATTCTTCTCACCAGGCTTTTTTTTTTGTTTTGCAAAATATAGTTACTTATGATTTAAAAAATTTATATTAACATGTAATTAGTTTATATTGTTATTTTAAAATGAATTACTATATAAATATTTTTAAATTTCTCTATCTTAATTTCTAATATGGCAAATATTGATAAATATGACCCACATAAACAAAAGCTTTTGGGGGGTCTTGAATAAATAAAGGAGGATTATTTCTCAAACTAAAATGTTTGAGAATTTTTGGTCTTGCCAAAGAGATGGAACCTGACTGTGTCCCTGAATCCAGTTACCAATTTTTAGGAAATACAGAGGACAGATGAACATATTGATCTGCAACATATTAGTAAGTACCTAATGAGGAAAATTCAGACTGTGAAACACTCTACAGGTCAAATGCCCTGAATTCTTCCACAAGCAAACTGTAAGAAACAGAAAAGGATAGAAAAATATCTTAGATTAAAAGATACTTCAAAAACATGAAATTTATACACACACACAAATGGACAAGATCAAAACTATAGTATCTAGGAATGCACCCTTGGTTACTAAAAAGTATTTAAAGATACAAGAAAGTGATTGCTATCATGGTTACTTTTGAGGTAGGGAGAGGGTTCACTGGGGCAATGCACAGAGGGGACTCAGGGTGATTTAAAAAATTCTCTTGACCTAAGTGGTGGTTATAGAGGTGTTTACCTTATAATAACTTATCAAGCCATAAAGAGTTCTTAGTTCTCAATAAAATATGGCAAGTTATGGAGTTACTTAATCCTGCCAAGTACAGGAATGAGTCCAAAGCCTGTATGCTTAACCATTATACAATATTATTGGATGTGTTACAACTTGAAGAGACCATTCTTTAGTCACATATTTTAAAAAGATGATACTAGCTATATGTCTCTCAAGTTCTTGTAACTCTCTAACCATGGGTCATGGGTCCTCACACTTTTTCTTTGGAATTGTCAGATAAAATTTATGGGAGGCCATTGTTTTGGACTGAGCTCCTGCACTAGACCCCCAACAAATCAAACCAAACCAGAATGGAGTCACTCATGCTAGGTGCCATATAATCAAATTGAACTTGAAAACAGGACAGTATTTCTAAAAACAGGAGATTTACAGCAATCAATCAAAAGGGGCCTAGTCAACCTGAGCCAGCACGATAAGAAACTCCTCTCTGCTTCAATCCATACAAGGAAAGTAATTTTGAAATGAGAAATAAATGCTTTTTGTTTCCGATTTCTACTTTATTCTGCCTTTCCTACATAAAAAGCTCACTCCCTCTGCTTAGCTCTAAAGAACACCTTTCTATTTTATAGATGAGGTGTTGTCTCATTCACGAATTGCTAATAAAAGCCAATTAGACCTTTAAAACTCAATTCGTTGAAATTTTGCTCTTAGAGTCTAAACCACCTTTGAAAATAAAGTGTTTCACATGTAGTAACCTGAGTTATAATTTCCTGCCTCCTTCAGATCCTTCAGATACCCCCACGCAAATCTCCAGCACAGAACCTAGAATGCTTTATTGTCTTTATCTATTTACATATCTACCTCCTTGAAGCAGATTGGCAAAAAGTAGGTTCTCAGGAAAGCAATTACATCATGAATCTAACAAGCTTTAATGTGACTTCTGATAAAAACTTGTTACAAGGTTTATGCAGTTATCGTATCTGGCTAGCAAGTCTGAAATCTGTAGAACAGGTCATGAGTAAGGACAGGCTGGGATTCATGAGCATGAACTGAAGCTGCTGACCATAAGAATTTATTCTCTGGGGAAGCCTCAACCTTGCTTTAAAGCGCTTTTGACTGATTAAATTAGGCCTACTTAAATTATGTAGGATAATCTTCCATAAATAAACTATGGGCCGGGCGTGGTGGCACATGTCTGTAATCCCAGCACTTTGGGAGGTCAAGGCAGGTGGATCATGAGGTCAGGAGTTCAAGACCAACCTGACCAACATGGACAAACCCAGTCTCTACTAAAAATACAAAAATTAGGTGGGCATGGTGGCATGTGCCTGTAATCCCAGCTACTCGTGAGGCTGAGGAGGGTGAATTGTTGAACCGGGACCTGGGAGGCAGAGGTAGCAGTGAGCTGAGATGGTGCCACTGCACTCTAGCCTGGGCAACAGAGCGAGACTCTGTCTCAAAAATAAACAAACAAACAAATAAATAAATAAACTGATTATAAACTTTAATCACATGTACAAAACATCTTCATAGCAATACCTAGATTGGATTGTGACTAAATAGCTGAGGACTTTAACCTATTCAAGTTGACACATCAGAAATACCATCACAGTGTAAGACAGAATAATCATTAATACTCATAGTTTGAAACAGCAACATCAAGAAATGTACACATTACTTTTAGTTAGTGGTGACCCAAAAGATTTTGTGTTGGAGAGACTTAGAGGCAGTAAACTAATTGGAATGGGAGCTTAAACAGTATTTACATTGTACTTCATATAAGGTAGAAAAATGACAATTGTCTATTTCAAAGAATGGGGCAGGCATCAAAAAAATGTGGAGGGTGCTAAAGTTGCCATCTAATTTCACCCCTTGGAACTATTACTGTTTTCTATTTTCTATGTATAGGCAACAAAGATCAAATTTATGACAAATACCAAAATCAGGATTGTGGTTACCTCAGGGGAGAGAAGAAAAGGGATCTAAGAGGAATACAAAGAAACCTCCAAGTATATCCGTGCGGTTTTGCCTAAATTTTTTTTGAAACAAACTTGATAAAATACTATTGTATGAGAAACAAAAGTAGTAGATACATGAATATTCATTATACTATTTTCTACATTATTCTGTACGCTTGAAATATTTAGAAAAGTATATGACATATTTCAGACAAATTCCTATCAAACGCATTTGAAACTGTCCCTAACACAGCAAGTTGGGAGTATTTCCTCTCTCTCTAATCTCCTATAGTGGTTTGTGTCTGTCACCTATGGCTCAAATCCTCTTGTGACTTGTGAATCAGGCAGACCTGGGTTTAAATCCCAACTCCACAGCTTACTGGTTGTATAACCACAGACAAATTACTTTATCTCTTTGAACCTCAGTCACCTAATCTGTAAATTGTAGATAATAGTATGTATCTCACCCTCTTATTGTAAAGATTGACTATATTAAATATAATAATAATGTACATAGAGACTGGCACATAGCTGAATGCATTATATTATTTCTATCTGTGATATAATTATCTTTTCACATTTTAATCTTCTCTTTCAGAGAAGAATCCAGGCCTGATTCTTCTTTTTTTGTTTTTTTTTTTTTTGAGACGGGGTCTCATCATATTGCCCAAGCTGGTCTCAAACTCCTGGGCTCAATTGGTACTCCTGCATCAGTGCCCCGAGTACTGTGATTACAGGCATGCACCACCATGCCTGGCTAATTTTTTAACTTTTCTGTTTTTTAGAGATGGAGTCTCACTATGCTGCCCAGGGTGGCCCTGAACTCCTGGCTTCAAGCAGTCCTCCTGCTTTGGCCTCCCAATGTGCTGGGATTACAGGCATGAGCCACTACACCTGGCCTGATTCCTTTTTATATTCCTCACATCACCAAGCACAGTGCTAGGTGTTCAAATGATTACAAAGGAACGTGCAAAGATGTCCATTTTCCCCGTCTCATCCATGCTACTGGCCTCCTGTGCTCTCACCTGACCTCTATCCCAACAACGCACATATATATAGGCTCATCTGTAGATCCCATGAACAGTCTTCACAGGGTTATGGGAGGTTAGAAAATTATGATCTAGTTTAAATTTAAAATTCATAAACCATCTAGAGAAGTTAATATAAAACTGTAATAGATCAGTTCTAGAAATAGTCCAGCAAAGAATATGTGATTCACATTTTACTATAGCATGTCTTTACTAATGTAGGTAATGAGCCATATAAAGAAAATTTACTTCATTCATCTAGACATAATTAAAATACGGAAACTTTATAAATTAAAGTCCAAACCTACAGCCATGCAACATTAAGGCTGAAAATTTAAATGCAGAAGTTAGGAGAGATAATTTTTTCATATTATTAGCGACCAGTAACCAAACCCACATAGCATTGCTGTTGCATATGATATTGGCTATGAGGCTCTGAACTCCTATCAGATTCAAACCCTTATCAAAACCTCCCCAATACTCTGTTTTTGAAATGTAAGATGGAGATTAGGCAAAGAAATATATTGTAGAAAGGTGAATAATACTTTTGTAATCATGAATTTAAATTCATAACTCATTCACTAAGTACAAGAGAACATCCACAATGTTTAAGACAACATATTAAATTAAAGAAAGGGGACACAAAGATAAAATGATTAGGGAACCATTCCTCCAAATCCTCACAATTTAGTAAGAGAAATAGAAGATACACATAAATAGTTAGAATAAAAGGTACATAGGTTAAGTGACCAAGCCTGATTCATTTTTATATTCTTCACAGGAACACAGTGCTAGGTGTTCAAATGATTATAAAGGAACGTGGGAAGATGTTTTTTCCCTATGTTATCCATGCTATCGACCTCCTGAGCTCACCGATGACCTCTATAAGGTAGAGCTCTCCTGACAGTGCACATATGGGCACATCTGTGAATCCCACAGACAGTAAAGCATAGGGAAAGTGCTACCAGGATTCACAATAGGAAAGGTTTAGATTCAAATGGAGGAGGGAGTGACGATGATAAATAAAAATTTCCAAGAGTGGCATTTAAGATAATCTTTGAGAAGCATAAATGGGAGAAACATTGCATGTAACAATATTTTACAAAACATTTATAAATATACATTCTTATTTAAGCCATATGACCATCATTTAGTTGGATTTTTCTTTTTTGCAAATATGGACATTAGGACTTAGAGAAATTCAGTAACTTGTCCAAGGCCTTGTAGTTAGTGATTTTGAACTCAAGATGTCTTGTTTCATGTTCATTGTTCATTTCAGTAAATGAACTATTTTTTAATTAAGAAATCCTCATAAGTATCAGCATGGGGCAGATAATTACAGGATCTTTTGAGGAAAAGTGAATTAATAGTTCAGCTGGGTTGGATTATATGGTAGATAAAGAAGAATAGTATAAAAATTGCTGGAAATAGGCAAGGGTAGATGGCAGAAGCTCTAGAAGAGCAAGCTATTAAATTTGGACTCCATCCGTAGATATTAAAACGTTTTGAACAGAGGAATGCCTTGAAGTCTGAAAGTCTGAAGAAAGAATAAATCTGACAGCACAGTACAAAACTGATAGGAGAGATGATAGGTTAGAAGCAGAGACAGCAGTTGGGAGCTATTTCAATATTGTAGACGAGATCTAATAAGGGCTTGGACTAGGGTGATGACAGTGGGAACAGAGAAGACAGGAGCAAAGCGGGAAAAGCAGAGATATACTCCATAGGGCTTGAAAACTGATTGGACTGTGAAGAGACAAAAAATGAGGAGGGTTTCAGAGATGATTCCAAATTCTCATGCCTGAGTGGCTCAGAGGAGTATAGTGTCATCAGCTGAAACATGAAATGGAGAAGAAAAGAATGGGAAGAAAATAAGTCAAGTTTTAGTCATACCAAGATACATGAAAATAATATAAAGAAATCAGCATTTTTAGCCTGGAACCAAAAAAGTAAAAGCAAGTCATGTTAGCCAGAGTTAACTATTTAAAGGATTGTCACTTTTAAGAAAGAAAAAAGTTTTAATTTACCATACATAGCATTGGATTATTCACAATTCTTGTTCATGACATACTGTAATTATTGTTTAACTAATTAATGCTTATGAACTTAAAACTGGACAGAAGAACTATAATAGGTACAGCTGGGCTCGGCGGTTCACATGGGAGGCCAAGTGGGGCGAATCACTTGAGGCCAGGAGTTGGAGACTGGCCTGGTCAACATGGAGAAACCCCATATCTACTAAAAATACAAAAATTAGCTGAGCCTGGTAGCGCAGGCCTGTAATCATGGCTACTTGGGAGGCTGAGGCATGAGAATCGCTTGAACCCTCGAGGCGGAGGTTGCAGTGAGCCGAGATCGCACCACTGCATCCAGCCTGGGCGACAGAGCGAGAGATGCTGTCTTAACAACAAAGCAACTATAATACTTACAATAGCACACATTTGCCTATATGCTTCTTCCATATTCCTTCACTCCACCCCTCTGATAGTTGTTATTCTGAGGCCACTATTATCCCAATCCTTTAAGATTCCCGTGGTGTTTTTTAAAATACAGTTTGATCATACCTGTGTTCCTAAAAGGAACATTTTAAAGCTTTATTTGTATTTAGCTTTATTTAAAAAAAAAAAAAAGATATCTTGACTTTTTAACTCTCACACTGTAAGTAATCTTCTGGAACTTAACTTTTTCACTCAATAGTATTGCTAAAATTCATCCTTACTTCTATGTAGCTATAGTGCATCTTTGGAATCCTATTAGTCTTGTCCACAGAAATGTGGTTGTGAGTGAAAAGGGGCAGCAATCACTTCATCTGAGCATATTCTCCAAGAAGATGACTTTGCAATAATTTTACTATGTATGCTAACATGAGAGCTGTTAAGGATGTAACAAAAAGTACATTATCTTCCCCTAGTGGAATGTAAATTCCATGACTTTCTGCAGGGATTACTCTTCCTTGTAAATTTTTTTTTTTTTTTTTGAGATGAAGTCTTGCTCTGTCACCCAGGCTGGAGTACAGTGGCACAATCTCAACTCACTGCAACCTCTGCCTCCCAGATTCAATCAATTCTCCTGCCTCAGCCTCCTGAGTAGCTGGAAGTACAGGCATATGCCACCATGCCCGGCTAAGTTTTTGTATTTTCAGTAGAGACGGGGTTTCACCGTGTTAGCCAGGATGGTCTCGATCTCCTGACCTCGTGATCTGCCCAACTTGGCCTCCCAAAGTGCTGGGATTACAGGCGTGAGCCACCCTGCCTGGCCCAGACACTTGAGAAATTTATTGAGTGAATACAGTACATTCTATAAGTTTCGACAATTGTATAATAACATGCATCCACTATTATAAAAAATTTCTTATTTGTTATGAGAGATACACCAGTATATGTTGAAGCAATGAAAACTGATATACGGAAACATTAGTGGTCTAAAGACAGAGTAGGTCTTCAGAATATACTATCTTTTTATGTGTGTGCTTTACCTAGGAGCGACAACATACTGCAGCCTCCAAGCTTGTCATGGCTACATGGTCTCTGCCACAAGCCTGCTATTACAAGGGGGCAGTGTCCAGTTGGTTGAACTGGAACTGGTTTTGGTAGAGTTTGCCAATCTGTCATGTCAATGATGTAAAGTTGGATCCATTGAGCTTTAATATAACTTCTTTTGATTTTTTTTACTAGTTCTTCTTTTTTGCTTTTAAATGTCTCTTTTTTTTTAAAGCAGTTTTAGATTCACAGCAAAATTGAGAGGAAGTTCCAGAGATTTCCTATATACCCCCTGTCCCTGCACATGCATAGTCTCCTCTATTACCAGCATCTCCCACCAGAGTGGTACATTTCTTCTGATGAACCTACATTGACTCATCATTATTATCCAAAGTCCATGGTTTACCTTAGGGTTCACTCTTCGTGTAGTACCTTCTGTAAGTTTGGACAATTTTATAATGACATGCATCTACTATTATAATATACAGAATGTTTCCTCTTCCCCAAAAATCCTCTGTTCTCCACCCACTTGTCACTCCCTTCCACCCTAATCCTTGGCAACCGCTGTCTTATAGTCTCCACAGTTTTGCCTTTTCCAGAATGCCGTATTTGGAATCATATGGTATGCAGGCTTTTCACACAGGCTTCTTTCACTCAGTAGTATACATTTATGTTTCCTCCATTCTTTTTTTTTTTTTTTTTTTTTTTTTTGAGACGGAGTCTTGCTCTGTCAGCCAGGCTGAAGTGCAGTGGCCGGATCTCAGCTCACTGCAAGCTCCGCCTCCGAGGTTTACGTCATTCTCCTGCCTCAGCCTCCCAAGTAGCTGGGACTATAGGCGCCCGCCACCTCGCCCGGCTAGTTTTTTTTTGTATTTTTTTTTAGTAGAGACGGGGTTTCACCGTGTTAGCCAGGATGGTCTTGATCTCCTGACCTTCTGATCCGCCTGTCTCGGCCTCCCAAAGTGCTGGGATTACAGGCTTGAGCCACCGCGCCCGGCCTCTTCCATTCTTTTCATGGCTTGATAGCTCACTTCTTATTTTTTTAATTTAAGTTCTAACTTCAGGGGTACATATTCAAGTATGTTATACAGGTAAACTTGTGTCGTGGGGGTTTGTGATACAGATTATTTCATCACCTGGGTATTAAGTTGAGTACCCATTAGTTATTTTTCCTGGTACTCTTCCTCCTCCCACTCTCCACCCTCCAATAGGCCCCAGTGTCTGTTGTTTCCCTCTATGTGTCCATGTGTTCTCATCGTTTAGCTCCCATTTATAAGTGAAAACATGTAGTATTTGGTTCTCTGTTCCTGTGTTAGTTTGCTAAGGTTAATATCCCTTCTAACTTAAAATTCTAGATTGAGGTATACAGGAAATGGTTGATATTAAGACAATCCAACATAGAACACAATATATTATTGCAAAATTGGAGGGAAACAATGATATACTTAATTCAAAAGACATTTGTATTTGGCTTTAGAATTGGGCACTTATGTTTGAAAACAGAGATGTTTGGAAACTATATAAAATTTCAATAATTAAGCTACAACATAAAGACTAATGGAAAAATAAATGAAAAGTTCTTCAAATTCCCTAATCTACTTCCTGCTAAAATCTATTCCCACTCCTACACTCACTGTTGAAAGTAGACATAACATCACCTCTCATGAAAAACCAGCATTTTACAACAAATCTACAAACAATAAATCTTCCTTTCTCTCTAAATGGCTATATTTCTACATTACTCCTTCTCCAGGTTGGGGAAAGGTTATTGAAATATTTTGGTTCCAAAGCTTACAAGTGATGAGTTTACTGCCTGGTGAACAAAAGCAATAAAATTCTGAGTCTTCTGACTTAATTTTAGATACATATATATCTTCCATTAAAAAAAAAACTTTTAAGAAACTGTTAATATGTTACTTCAATTCTAATTCTGGTTAAAGACTGATTCTCTTTCATTCCTAGGATGGTAGTTTCATTGGAAAACAGGAGTTCCCTGATGCTTCTGGAGAGTTACCCAGTGGCAGGGGCTCATTTATATCAAGCAGTATTCAACATGGTTCTACTTCTAAGCTATGTGGCCTTGGGCAAGTCACTTACCCTCTGTGGGCCTCAATCAGCCATATGGCCTTAGGAAAGTCACTTAGCCTCTCTAAACTTCAGCATGTACTTTTAAGGATAGCTTTCACATATTAAATATACACTATGTTCTAGGCATTATGTTGGTTTATATTACATACACATTTCTAATATTTAATCTTTACAACACATCCTGAGAAATAGGTATCAGTATTCCCATTTTACAGATAAGAAATCTGAAGCTCAAAGTGGTGACATTCATTGAGAACACCAAAATTCTAACCTTGGTCTTCTGATTGAAAATCCCAACCTCCTTCAACTGTGCTCTTCCATTAGCAAATTATACCAAATCAAGAATATTTATTTCTATTATATGTAGGGTAAGGCAGCGGTTAAATGCCATTAAGATACTGATTTCCTGGATGAAGACATTGCCAAATGTGACATAAATAAAATGAAGGTAACTCCTAAAGTTGTAACTTGGAGGAGAAAGGAGGTTAAGTGTTGGCTAGGAACAAGAAAGGGAAGATAATTCTAGGCAAATTGCCTCTGTCTGGGAGCTAGACAGGAATGAGAGAGTTGGTGAAAGAAATAAAAGCAATTTGTGAAACTAAGTTAGGAACATGGGGTAAGAGCAAGAGAGCCTATTCCTTGACTCCTCTCACTCCACTCAAATCAAGGCTGTAGTACTGGAGGATAGGTGAGCAGCCAAAAAGATGTCTTCCAATATTAGTTTCTCAACTAGTTTATACTGTTTGTTACAGGTGGTTGGCAGCAGTGATGACATCCTTGATGGTGTCTGTCTCTCCTATGTAGACCTTTCGTTTGAGCATTGGATCTATAGAGCAAATCATAAAGTTTTTGGTTAAAAGACCAACATGTGAGTATAAAGTAATGGGCAAATTTTCATAAGAGAATCAACCTCTACAAGCCATTCGAAGGAGTCATTCTAAAAATGTTATGAGCAATGGCAGCATTTTATATTTTCCATGGTGACCACTTTGTGGAACAATCCTCAATTGGATGCATAAATCCTGTTCTCAGTTCAGTTGTCTTGTTTTGTTTGTAAGTGAGCCTCATTACTTTCCAGTCACACCTGGTGTGCGTCTCTGATGTGGCTGGGAGCAGGCTGGACAGGGGACTTCCCGTCTACTCTCTAGTGTGTCCTGACCAGTGCACAGGTGTGTCATGGACTAAAATAAGGTTGGGAACTGGGTCATTTGCAGGCTGAAGGCAGCTGGAGTCTTTAGAACACAAGCTCCTAACTGATTGTCTTGGGACTGCTCAGTAAATGAATGAGAGCTTTTAATTACCAGTAGTTGTGTTTCCCAACCAATAGGAATTCTTTTCCATTTCTAGTATTTTCCCCTTGAACAGATGCAGAATAAGGGGCCTTGGGCCTGGCATGTGGTGTGGGATTTCTGTTTCCTATCAAGCAAGATAACTTTACAGATTCTCTTTACAAGAGTTTATTCACCATCAGATGAGTTTTTGTCATGGCTGATTCTGCAGGGGAATATGATATTATTATAAAGTTACTAATTTTGTCTTTATACAACTTAACAAGAAAATAAGCTGGATCAAAAACCTATACCAGCTTTTGAGAGTTTTTTTAAAAGATAGAAGTCAAAGTTGAAATTTTTGATAACTATGTCATGCCCTGCTTGCCTACCTCCTGAGATTATTATTAAGACCTATTTATATGAAAGTGCTTTGAAAAGCAAAATACTCTATTTGGATCCAACATACAATTACTTGACTGTGAAGAAAATTAAACCTGGGTTTTGAAGCTTGTGATCAGATGAAAAAGAACTTAAACAATACAGCACAAGGCTGTAGTATGCTGAGCATGGGGACATGCTTTCTACATATCTCCTCGGCACACATTTTTTTCCTTGTTGTTGAGACAGCCCAGGAGTAGGGTAGCATCTGCTGGAGCTCTCTCTGGAACAAATGATGCACAATTCAAACAACTTCATCATTAATGAAAAAGCTTTCAATAAAACCTAAAAAACCGAAAGTTACTGAGACTCAAGCCAACAAACAAAGAAGCATATTAAAACAAACAAATAAACAAATGCTTCTTTTAAATGAGCTTTACTAACACAGCTGCCAAAATGCTATCATGACACATTGTTTGCTTTGCTTTTTTAGAGACAGGGTCTCAATATGTTGCCTAAGTTAGTTTCAAACCCCTGGGCTCAAGGAATATTCTGGCCTCAGCCTCCCAAGTAACTGGGACTACAGGTACACACTACTAGTGCCCAGCTCTGACACATTGTTTCCAATGACAGAGTTCACACTTATAAGTCCAGGAGACAAATTCCACAATATTATTCTGTGCAAGTCAGAGGGTGTGTATATGCAGAGGCAAAATGATGTCATGATCTCAGAGAAGTTTCAAGCAAACATCAACTCTAATCGTAATAGCGGCTACCATTTATTGAACATCTGTTATGCATCAGGAATTTTCTGAGTGCTTCATATGATTGCATTTAATGTCTATAACAACCCTAAAAGAATTATTATCCTCATTTGATAGAGAAGGGAATTAAGGCTGGAGAGGTTACACAGGTAATAAGTGGTTGAGCTGGAATTGAACTCAAATTTGCCTAACACTGAAGCCTATGGTTTTGACCACTACCCCAGGCATGGCTATTGTATTTTACTTTATATGCCAATTTGCCTGGATTATAAATACATTTCTCTATTCTTAGGCAAAGTGTAAGTTCAGTGGGGAAAAGAATCATGATAGCTTATTGATGTCTGCTATGGCAAGGGATGGAAAAATGGTAGTGGTGATATATGCAGCAGTTATTTGCCACCTCTGCCTTAGATAAAGCTTGCTCTCTCTATGTATGATATGTGATCTACTCTGCAGACCAGCTTATAACATGTCTATGTGATCATATTTTATCAGATTAATCTCAGAACAAATGGTCTGTCAAGGAAATTTCCCTAAATGGTACTTTATTAGAATACCCAGACTGCCTAGTCCCTGTACTATTTGTGGAAAACAGGGACCAGACTTAAGTTTCCCACAAGAAATGTGTGGCTCAACTGGGATGGGAGAACAAGAAGAACCAGCATATCAATTAAAAAATGTTAACAAAAATTTATGTACTAGCTAGATGTTCTCTGTGCATATAATTCATAAAATAATTCAGGTAAAAATAGTTTTTAAAAGATTAAAACTCAGATTAAGCAGACGTATTCACAGCCAAGGGAGTTAATTCAGGGTATAAGAGTATCTGAACAAAAGGATTCAAAATTAAGAAAGAGCCAGGTGCGGTGGCTCATGCCTGTAATCCCAGCACTTTGGGAGACCAAGGCGGGCAGATCACCTGAGGTCAGGAGTTCCAGACCAGCCTGGCCAACATGGTGAAATCCTGTCTCTACTGAAAATACCAAAATTAGCCAGGCTTGGTGGCATGCGCCTGTAATCCCAGCTACTCAGGAAGCTGAAGCAGGAGTATCAGCTGAACCCGAAGGGCAGAGGTTGCAATAAGCCTAGATTGCACCACTGTACTCCAGCCTGGGTGACAGATTGAGACTCTGTCAAAAAATTTTTTTTTTTAAATAAGAAAGGTTAAAGAGCAGCAAGGTTAGAGAAAAAGAGGAAATCAGATCAAAGCAGGAAACTCATAAACACCATCTCCTTCTCTTAAGAAACAATTACTTGCTTACTGTTTATATTCTGGCAATTTTTATTGCTGCACCAAAACAGATGAGTCAGAGTTAGTCTTGTGGACACAAGAAACATGTACTATTCCTTATTGCTCTATTCCTTATTTCTGAGGCCAGGGAAATGAGTGAAATGAGTGAGAGTGCCCAGGACCTGAGACAACAACAGGAAAGTCAGGCTGTTAGCTTTCCTTTCGTTGCAATGCATTCCTTTAGCTTCAACAGTTTCACCCGCTAAACTCAACCATGATGAAAAAGTACCACATGCAGGGAAGAATTTTCCTACACCTTCTCTTTTTCCTCTTAACTTCTGTGCTCCCTTTTGTCCTTACCCTTGGTGCTTTCCCCTCTTTCTTTACTCTTCCCACTTTTTCGTCTCATAAGACATTGTTGAGGGCCAGCTATAATGAAAGTACTTTAGGTTTACACAGGTGAATTAGATTTACATTTTGCAATTCCAAGGCCCACAGTCCAGTGGGGAAGACAAAAAAATAAACCATTATAATTTCATAGCACTTTACAAAGCAGTTGTTCACACAGGGCAGTGAGTTACTATGTCCTTTTTAAAAATGAAGAAACTGAAGCCCAAAGAGGTTAAGCAATTGTCCAAAATCAACCATCTAATGTAGAATATGGGTAATAAAGAGATGAAAGAGAATTAGTGATGTGAAAGTTAATGATACCTTTCTTCCCTCCCAGTTAAATAATTTTCACCATAGTCTGCATAATTGACAGAGATATACTTCTTCATGTGTATGCACACATACATATACACACACATATAAGCACGTGTGTGAAGGATAACACTATGGATGAAAGTACTCTGTATCTTGCAAAAGGTTAAGCAAATATAATTTAGCACCATCATTAAACAGAATCAGAGTAAATAAACCAAAGAGTAAGCTAAGATTGGAAATATCTGACAACCATCCTTCTGCTTACAAAAGACAATACATTTCAAGGTTCAGGATAAACTATGCAAGAAATCTATCTGGATTCATCACCAAGAAATTAAGGAATGGCTTCACCAAAGGCTTTGGAAGTAAAGTCAAGGCTTTACTATGGCCATAACCTCTCCTAAAGGGAAAGGAAAGATGAGAACTGGAGAATTAGGAAGACCCATTCTTCTTTCTTAATAAATGAATAAATAGAAATAATTTGTAATTAGCTATAAAATATTTTAAGTTTGAAGGTGGCCCTATTTAAGCTGATCGATTTTTTTTTTTCCCCTGAGACAGAGTCTTGCTCTGTCACCAGGCTGGAGTGCAGTGGCACAATCTCGGCTCACCACAACCTCCGCCTCCCGGGTTCAAGCGATTCTCTTGCCTCAGTCTCCCAAGTAGCTGGGATTACAGGCATGCACCACCACACCCAGCTAATTTTGTATTTTTAGTAGAGACGGGGTTTCTCCTTGTTTGTCAGGCTGGCCTCAAACTCCTGACCTCAGGTGATCCACCTGCCTCAGCCTCCCAAAGTGCTGGGATTACAGGTGTGAGCCACCATTCCTGGCCAATCTTTTTTTAAAAAGTAAAAATAAGAAAATCAAATTCAAAAATATTTATTCTTATTTGGCTTATGAAAAAGATAAATTCAATACACCAATGGCATCACTTTGGTAAAAAGTGCTAGTCTTATACATGCTAACGGTAGAGAAGTTTCCTGTTTAAAAAAAGGCCTCTCTGTAGCACACAAATCATCTCATATAGAGTGAGCTATACATTCCATATTTCTATTTCACATTGCTCAACAAATATTCAAAGTTCTTACATAAGTGAGAAGTACAGCCTAGAAGTGATAAGGAAAGAATTAATAGGAACATTTCTAGCAATTTTAGAAAAAATAGCTTTTCTGGAGCCAACTGGTAAACTCCAGTGCTCAAACTGGGATCCAGGTATTATAGTGAGTTCAAAATATTAGTTTGGGCCAGGCATGATGGCTCACACCTGTAATCCCAGCACTTTGGGAGGCCGAGGCGGGCAGATCACGAGGTTAGGAGATCGAGACAATCCTGGCTAACATGGTGAAACCCCGTCTCTACTAAAAACACAAAAAAATTAGCCGGCTGTGGTGGTGGGCGCCTGTAGTCCCAGCTACTCGGGGGACTGAGGCAGGAGAATGGTGTGAACCCGGGAGGCGGAGCTTGCAGTGAGCCGAGATTGCGCCACTGCACTCCAGCCTGTGCAACAGAGCGAGATTCCATCTCAAAAAAAAAAGAAATATTAGTTTAACCTTGCTAATACCCCTGCAAAGTGGATACTGCTACAGTTTAATGCAATAGCTGCAAACTGCAATTTTATAAATGAGAAATATCACAGACATTGAATAACTTGCCTAGGCAAAATCAAGTAGACACTATTTCTCCCTTACTTTGTCTTCTAAGAGAATTGGAAGAAATAGACGTGTAATTAGCAGATGAACAAGAACAGGGGATTAAAAATGACTCTAAAACTTAGGATTTATTGTGAATTAATGTCAAACCAAGTTGGTAATGGGAGTGAAACTAATCATCGGAAAGCTAACAGTTTGTATTTTTGAGATTACTCCACAGAGTGATAGCATGGCTTAAACAGCTAATCATACATGTTGGGAAGAGATAAATTTGAAAAGAAAAAAGTACCTCAGGAGAGACAGCCATGTGTTCTGGACCTTATAGAATATTTGAAGTGAATCTCCAAAAGGTCTTGATGACATAGGCAGAAAGTTACCTAAGACACAGGGAGGCTAGCTGAGCAGAGAGAGGGGCCTCTGAATTTTAGTGATGCTATGGTTGCTGCTATTTCTGTCTGGAATACCTCAACAGTCTCCCTTCTCACTTATCCTTAACTTCTTGCTGCCCAGGTTTTCACGAAGTGAAAAGATTTCACATTTTTGTTTAGCACAAACCAGAAAGGCATTCCTCAAGAAAATATGTTCCATAACCAACACCTGCTTCTCCTGTAGCCACTTCCTGGATTCTGCTTTTCCTCTTTCTACAAAGAGCAAATGTCTCTCATATAGAACAATCCCTTCTTTATAGTCCCTCCCTGTCTTTTCACCACTGTGTCTTCTTTCCCAGATTCCTATGCATTTTGAGGGGATCTTCCTTAAAATATTCCCTAATCCTAACACATACTTCTCTTAAAATCTAGCTAGAATTTTGACTTCTTGAGCTGTTATGACAAAGAGTAAACCAGTATTTACTTTAACTGTGATACAAATAAGCTCACTTCCACCTCTAAGAAAGTTTCAATATGGGGTCATACCAATTACATCTGGAATTCTTTTCACTACAACCAAGTATCCTAAGTAATAAAAATCACTTATCACCTAGACAAAGCCAGGTTGGTAATTCTTCCTTATTTGTCTTCTAACAGAGCTGGGAGAAACAGATATTGTAATTAGGAGGTAAACCAGGAAGGGAGATTAAAAATGATTTTCAAATTTAAGATTTATCATGAATTCATATCAAACTAAATTTGCAGACAACAGTACTGGTGTCCAGCTACAGCAGCTCACACATTCATTTACTTTAAAAAACTAATCCTCTTTAGAGGAAGGTTTTGCAAACCTGGTATGATATTTTGATATATATATATATATATAGGTTTGGTTTTCATCCATCCTTCCTGGCTGATAACTCCCATAACCCTTGTTACAATGTTGGGGCACTTTAGGTCTCAGAAACAGAATCTCTCTCACTCTGACCTTATCCAGCCCTCCTTTTACCTGCTACCTTTTCTGCCCAAAGCAGAAATCTTCCCCCAGCTTTTTGTCTTGGAGCTGGCCATAAAGAATTCTCTGACCTACCTTGTCTGATTATAGGTCATAAGACAGGGGCTCACTATGTTGCCCACGCTTCTCTTTAACTCCTGGGCTCAAGTGGTCCTCTGGCCTCAGCCTCCCGGGTAGCCCGATGAGCATCACTGTACCTGGCTTAATTCAAAATGGACCCTGTCCCATACTCAAGAGAAAAGAATGCTATACAGAGGCCAAGAAGAATTTGAACAGACAGGCCTTGCTGGGGTTTCCCATTCAGTCTACTAGTATTAGATCGTACTCTTTTTGTCCAGTCACATTTCCACAGGGCTGACCATGCTTCAATCACGCCTATTCAATGGAGTCTCCCATATGTAATAGAAGTCTTCTTGTATTGACTGTTGTGGTGTGAGAATAGAAGGAAACTAGTTTGTTTTTTTCTACACACCTTGTAACCCTATATTTTTTCTAAAAACAGCCTATAAACCAAAGGAAGAAACTGAAAAAATAAATTGTGAAAAGTAAGATGCGCTCTTATATACAACTACCACTAGAGGCCTGCTGACCTTCTTGAACACAGGCTAAGAAGTCGCCTATATGCATATAACCTACACTGCATCATTTATTTATTTGTTTACACAGTTTTTAAGGCCCTCTGTGGGGCCTTACGTTGTCTGATGTAGCTCCAAAACAAAAGTTTTAAAATGTAAATTAAATACAAATGGCAAAAGCCACATATCTGAATAGTTGCAAATGTAAGTCACAGAGACATTTTCATAAATATCTTTGTCATTAATCTTCTTTGAAAACTTCTTATGCAATAGGCAATTTATGGAAGGCTGAGCCATTCTATTTTCACAGCTAAATGAGGAGGAACAGCAAAACTTCCACTAAAAATTTCCAGCATTTGTGAGGGGCTTTGAAAGAAAACACAAAGATGTTTTCCCTCTTGTTTGCCATAAAGTCAAATAAGGCATTGAGACAATATGTTTCATTCCTTTCCAGAGAAGGAAGGTGTTTCAGCAAAGAAAACTCCCTGAGATTTCAGTTCTAATCTCAGTTCTCCCAGTCAACATTATTGCCTTTGATATTGACAATGGACAGCAAGAAAAAGAGTCCCCTAGCTATATTTTTTTCTCATTCTCTGTTTTCTCTCCTTTTTTATCTTGTCTCCTTATCACCTCCCCTGTCTTTTCATCTCCTCCCTTTTCTGCACATATCATTAGGAAAAATGTTTTGCCATAGTGAGGTGGCATGATTTAGAATAAAATGGCCAAGAAAATGTATAAGTTGTATCTCTCCCATGAATCCCACCTGCCCACAGTACTATTCCATATATTTGAAACATACATACATGAATCCTAACTATAAAAAGGCAGTTATAAAGAGGAAATATATGATGCTAAGCCACAAACGATAACCCAAACCCCACTTCTTACTAACTGTGTGGCTTCGAGTCAGTCATGACTCTGCTCTGGGCTTCAGTCACTTATCTGTTAAATGGAACTAAGGGTCCCAACTATCTCACGCATGAGATCTGTGAAATTGTTTTGTAAACTGTAAAGTGTAAGACAAGTGAAAGGGAACAGTATCATCTTCTTCATCGTCCCTCTGGTCTTTTTCTAAGTAGGCTGATCAGAAATATCAAGAAAATAAGTAATACTTGTATGTCTCAATAATTTAAAAAATATTAAGAAAAGTGATCTGGAATAATACAACAAAAAAGTTGCCTCTTTTCCATTACTCTGGGAAAAGAAGATCTAAGAATGAGAGTTTAAAAGTGAAGATTTCTTAAATGGTCTCTGCTCTTTTTCTTAATTTCCTCTAGGCTACTTTACTTATATTGCATCTTTCACTCTCACTTTGCATCATAATGACTATTTTATGAGTTGATGATTCTTTTATGAGAAATGGCTTACTGTGTAATCAAGCAGAGAGAATTATCTCAAGGGTCACTTACAAGAGATTTAATTATGAATTGCTAAAAGTGCTGGTCACACAGAGAAGACTTAAACCTGTTTTGTTTTTGTTTTGTTTTTCTTTTTAATGTATCATTAGCTGTCACATCATTAGCTGGAACAGGTCAGCATTTCTTTGCTTGTCAAGGCCAACTCATAACTTTTCAACTTCTCATTTAGGAAATCAAATGACACACTAAAGACCTAGTAGTGTAGTGATTTATAATTGAGGATAAATTTCTTTAATTGGCATTCACCAAACATGGATTTACTTGCTGCTACACATAAACACCTAGGGGCACTTGGGGAAGGACAAATATGAATAATAGATAAAACTGCTACCCTCAAGGAGTTGAAATTCTGGTAGAGAGAAAAGAAAAGGACATATAACATGTAAGTAACATATTGAGAAACATGAAAATCAAGACCCATGGGCACTAAGAGAGAGGGCACTCACTACTAGCTGATGGGCAAGAAAAACCAAGTCTCTGTACTTGTAGATTTAGTTTTATAGGAAGGTATTTTAAACCACTGAGGATTCTTATACATCATATTTACCTATAATAACCAATAAAGCTTAAAAAGGGAAAGAAATTAATCATTTAACATCTTTAAAAGTTCAAATGTTAACTCACTGGAGTTTTGACCTTTACGTAGGATACGGGAAGCTATAAAGAATTTCACTCTCACCCTAATGACAAGAAAATTTACAAGATAATTTACAAGATCTAGATCCCATTAGAAAAGTTCAAAGATCTCAGGGCAACTAACTAGCATGAATTCTACAGATAGGCACCTCCAAAAAGAGAAGAAATACCTGCACTTGTTTACCTGGGGCAGAGCATGGGAGCAGGTGATGCCTAGCACCATACAAGCTGGTAAGAACTCAACTAAGAGGTCCAACATATTGCAAAAAGTGAAGTATGGACTAGTATAAGTGTATAGAACACCTGGGAGTCTCACACACAAAGAGAGTTTTGCATTTACTCACAGGTTCTTGTTCCTAAATCTCACTGGGCATGTTTTAAAATGATTGGGTGTGTGGGGATTGTGGATAGAGAGAAGGGAGATAAGGCAGAAGACCAAGGAGAGCTGCCCTTGGTGGCTCAGACCTGGAAATGGGGGTGGGAGGGTGGTAATAACCACTCTGGGAAAGGCACAAAGACCAGCTCAGATCCCTTTCTCCTCTCTTCTTTAATCTACAAAAGCTCCACACTACTAGGGGACAGGAAATATAACCTATGACTCTCAGGGAACAGTTGAAAACCCATTGCAACTGTGAAAAGGAAACAGAAAATACCCACTTCTCTGTGGGTGAGGCAGGGAGCAGTCCTGGGCTCAGATCATTAAGGATTCCCAGTCACCCAGAATGAAACAAAAATGACTGACGAGAAAGCCCCACCTCTGAGACCCAGGGACACAATGCCAATCTAAGACTAAGGCTAAACCCGAACAACATAGGCTGAACCTGAACAACATAGGCTGAACCCCTGCCCCTTGCCTTTCCCAACTAAGCTAGCAAGCAATGAGTAACAAATAGTGGTAATCTACCATTGAGGAGTCAAGAATGTGAAGAAAGACCCTCTTTTCAGGCATAGACTCATAAGGAATGCCTGAAGCTGAGGATGTTACAGGAACATTGAGAAAAATCCTCTGGCAATGCAGCCCTTACCTAAGCACAAGGTAATGATAGAGGAATTTGACACTGGTATTTCAATGAGGTAACCATAGCAACAATAAAATCCAAACCCAGCTTCCAATAAAATCCAAACCATAAAACCCAAACTCCTGAGGTTGACTCAGACATCACCTATACATACTAAAGGCCTAGCAGAAAGAGAGGTACACCCATCTGCAGACATAACTACTATTCACCCGTCTCTACTGTCCTACACATAATTGTTAGGCTTTCAACCAAAAATTATAAGACAAACAAAGAAGCAAGAAAAACAATCCCCTAACAAGAATCAAAACAATCAATAAAATAAGTCTTAGATATAGTCTAGATGTGAGAACCATCAGATAGGGATTTAAAAACAATTATAATTGACATGTTAAGAGTTCCTGGGAAGCCCATCAGACTAACAGCAGATCGCTCTGCAGAAACTCTACAAGCCAGAAGAGAGTGGGGGCCAATATTCAACATTCTTAAAGAAAAGAATTTTAAACCCAGAATTTCATATCCAGCCAAACTAAATTTCATAAGTGAAGGAGAAATAAAATCCTTTACAGATAAGCAAATGCTTAGAGATTTTGTCACCACCAGGCCTGCCTTACAAGAGACCCTGAAGGAAGCACTAAACATGGAAAGGAACAACCGGTACCAGCCATTGCAAAAACATGTCAAAATGTAAAGACCATCGAGGCTAGGAAGAAACTGCATTAACTAACGAGCAAAATAACCAGTTAATACCATAATGGCAGGATCAAGTTCACACATAACAATATTAACCTTAAATGTAATGGACTAAATGCTCCAATTAAAAGACACAGACTGCCAAACTGGATAAAGAGTCAAGACCCATCAGTCTGCTGTATTCAGGAGACCCATCTCACATGCAGAGACATACATAGGCTCAAAATAAAGGGATGGAGGAAGATCTACCAAGCAAATGGAGAACAAAAAAAAGCAGGGGTTGCAATCCTAGTCTCTGATAAAACAGACTTTAAACCATCAAAGATCAAAAGAGACAAAGAAGGCCATTACATAACGGTAAAGGGATCAATTCAACAGGAAGAGCTAACTATCCTAAATATATATGCACCCAACACAGGAGCACCCAGATTCATAAAGCAAGTCCTTAGAGACTTACAAAAAGACTTAGACTCCCATACAATAATAATGGGAGACTTCAACACTCCACTGTCAATATTAGACAGATCAACGAGACAGAAAGTTAACAGGGATCAACGAGACAGAAAGTTAACAGGGATATCCAGGAATTGAACTCATCTCTGCACCAAGCAGACCTAATAGACATCTATAGAACTCTCCACCCCAAATCAACAGAATATACATTCTTCTCAGCATCACATCACACTTATTCCAAAATTGACCACATAATTGGAAGTAAAGCACTTCTCAGCAAATGTAAAAGAACAGAAATTATAACAAACTGTCTCTCAGACCACAGTGCAATCAAACTAGAACTCAGGACTAAGAAACTCAATCAAAACCGCTCAACTACATGGAAACTGAACAACCTGCTCCTGAATGACTACTGGGTACATAACAAAATGAAGGCAGAAATAAAGATGTTCTTTGAAACCAATGAGAACAAAGATACAACATACCAGAATCTCTGGGACACATTTAAAGCAGTGTGTAGAGGGAAATTTATAGCACTAAATGCCCACAAGAGAAAGCAGGAAAGATCTAAAATTGACACTCTAACATCACAATTAAAAGAACTAGAGAGGCAAGAGCAAACACATTCAAAAGCTAGCAGAAGGCAAGAAATAACTAAGATCAGAGCAGAACTGAAGGAGATAGAGACACAAAAAACCCTCCAAAAAATCAATGAATCCAGGAGTTGGTTTTTTGAAAAGATCAACAAAATTGACAGACCACTAGTTAGACTAATAAAGAAGAAAAGAGAGAGGAATCAAATAGACACAACAAAAAATGATAAAGGGGATATCACCACCAACCCCACAGAAATACAAACTACCATCAGAGAATACTATAAACACCTCTATACAAATCAACTAGAAAATCTAGAAGAAATGGATAATTTCCTGGACACTTACACTCTTCCAAGACTAAACCAGGAAGAAGTTGAATCCCTGAATAGACCAATAGCAGGCTCTGAAATTGAGGCAATAATTAATAGCCTACCAACCAAAAAAAGTTCAGGACCAGATGGATTCACAGCTGAATTCTACCAGAGGTACAAGGAGGAGCTGGTACCAATCCTTCTGAAACTATTCCAATCAATAGAAAAAGAGGGAATCCTCCCTAACTCATTTTATGAGGCCAACATCATCCTGATACCAAAGCCTGGCAGAGACACAACAAAAAAAGAAAATTTTAGACCAATATCCCTGATGAACATCGATGCAAAAATCCTCAATAAAATACTGGCAAACCGGATTCAGCAGCACATCAAAGGGTTTATCCACCATGATCAAGTGGGCTTCATCCCTGGGATGCAAGGCTGGTTCAACATTCGCAAATCAACAAACGTAATCCAGCATATAAACAGAACCAAAGACAAGAACCACATGATTATCTCAATAGATGCAGAAAAGGCTTTTGACAAAATTCAACAGCCCTTCATGTTAAAAACGCTCAATAAATTCGGTATTGAGGGAACGTACCTCAAAATAATAAGAGCTATTTATGACAAACCCACAGCTAATATCATACTGAATGGGCAAAAACTGGAAAAATTCCCTTTGAAAACTGGCACAAGACAGGGATGCCCTCTCTCACCACTCCTATTCAACATAGTGTTGGAAGTTCTGGCTAGGGCAATCAGGCAAGAGAAAGAAATCAAGGGTATCCAGTTAGGAAAAGAAGAAGTCAAATTGTCCCTGTTTGCAGATGACATGATTGTATATTTAGAAAACCCCATTGTCTCAGCCCAAAATCTCCTTAAGCTGATAAACAACTTCAGCAAAGTCTCAGGATACAAAATCAATGTGCAAAAATCACAAGCATTCTTATACACCAGTAACAGACAAACAGAGAGCCAAATCAGGAATGAACTTCCATTCACAATTGCTTCAAAGAGAATAAAATACCTAGGAATCCAACTTACAAGGGATGTCAAGGACCTCTTCAAGGAGAACTACAAACCACTGCTCAGTGAAATAAAAGAGAACACAAACAAATGGAAGAACATACCATACTCGTGGATAGGAAGAATCAATATCGTGAAAATGGCCATACTGCCCAAGGTTATTTATAGATTCAATGCCATCCCCATCAAGCTACCAATGACTTTCTTCACAGAATTGGAAAAAACTGCTTTAAAGTTCATATGGAACCAAAAAAAAGCCCGCATTGCCAAGACAATCCTAAGTCAAAAGGACAAAGCTGGAGGCGTCATGCTACCTGACTTCAAACTATACTACAAGGCTACAGTAACCAAAACAGCATGGTACTAGTACCAAAACAGAGATACAGACCAATGGAACAGAACAGAGTCCTCAGAAATAATACCACATATCTACAGCCATCTGATCTTTGACAAACCTGACAAAAACAAGAAATGGGGAAAGGATTCCCTATTTAATAAATGGTGCTGGGAAAATTGGCTAGCCATAAGTAGAAAGCTGAAACTGGATCCTTTCCTTACTCCTTATACGAAGATTAATTCAAGATGGATTAGAGACTTAAATGTTAGACCTAATACCATAAAAACCCTAGAAGAAAACCTAGGTAGTACCATTCAGGACATAGGCATGGGCAAGGACTTCATGTCTAAAACACCAAAAGCAACGGCAGCAAAAGCCAAAATTGACAATGGGATCTAATTAAACTAAAGAGCTTCTGCACAGCAAAAGAAACTACCATCAGAGTGAACAGGCAACCTACAGAATGGGAGAAAATTGTTGCAATCTACTCATCTGACAAAGGGCTATTATCCAGAATCTACAAAGAACTCAAACAAATATACAAGAAAAAAACAAACAACCCCATCAAAAAGTGGGCAAAGGATAGGAACAGACATTTCTCAAAAGAAGACATTCATACAGCCAACAGACACATGAAAAAATGCTCATCATCACTGGCCATCAGAGAAATGCAAATCAAAACCAAATGAGGTACCATCTCACACCAGTTAGAATGGCAATCATTAAAAAGTCAGGAAACAACAGATGTTGGAGAGGATGTGGAGAAATAGGAACACTTTTACACTGTTGGTGGGATTGTAAACTAGTTCAACCATTATGGAAAACAGTATGGCAATTCCTCAAGGATCTAGAACTAGATGTACCATATGACCCAGACATCCCACTACTGGGTATATACCCAAAGGATTATAAATCATGCTGCTATAAAGACACATGCACACGTATGTTTATTGCAGCACTATTCACAATAGCAAAGACTTGGAATCAACCCAAATGTCCATCTGTGACAGACTGGATTAAGAAAATGTGGCATATATACACCATGGAATACTATGCAGCCATCAAAAAGGATGAGTTTCCGTCCTTTGTAGGGACATGGATGCAGCTGGAAACCATCATTCTTAGCAAACTATCACAAGAACAGAAAACCAAACACCGCATGTTCTCACTCATAGGTGGGAACTGAACAATGAGATCACCTGGACTCGGGAAGGGGAACATCGCACACTGGGGCCTATCATGGGGAGTGGAGAGGGAGGAGGGATTGCATTGGGAGTTATACCTGATATAAATGATGAATTGATGGGTGCTGACGAGTTGATGGGTGCAGCACACCAACATGGCACAAGTATACATATGTAACAAACCTGCACGTTATGCACATGTACCCTAGAACTTAAAGTATAATAATAAAAAAAAAAGAGTTCCTGAGGCAAAAAGTAGGTGAATAAATAAGCAGATTCAGAAAGTTCATCGAACATTAAACAAGATTAAAACAAACAAGCAAACAAAAATACATAGACATATATTCAAACTTATGTCCTGAAAACCAAAGAAATAAAAATGCTTAAAGGCAGCTAGAGGAAAACAATGCATTACACAGCAAGAAACAAAGATAAGAATTACAGTAGACTTATTAGGTACCCTGCACACCAGAAGATAAGTGCTGGAAGAAAGAATTGTTAACCTGGAATTTCACAAAGCAACAAAAACATCTTTCTAAATATGAATAAGATGGATGGTTGTGATGGCTGTACAACAATCTGAATGTACTCAATGCCACTGGCCTGTAAAATGTTTTAAATGGTAAATGTTATGTATGTTTTATCACTACAAAGATTATTTTTAAAAATATGAAGGAGAAATAACGATTTTTTCAACTGTTTCCTAGTCATCCCACATGTAGTCATTCATTATTTTAAGTAAAAAATCAGAACATTGTGTTAGAAACTATTTTTATATTACTCCCACATAAGAATCCCTGTTGTTCAAGACAGCCAATAATTAGCTGCAATCTGGCCAACACTTAGTGACCCGATGGGCAATCTAGTTTTTCCACAATATGGATAATATCTTCTTTCTCCTTTATCACCTCCTCACATTTAACTTCTCCTCAGCTGATTCTTCTCTCCAGGTCCATGTCCATCAAGTCTTAATCACAAAATGTTAGAATTAGTAGGGTCACTCAGAGGCATCATCTCTAAGGAGATAGCAGACTAAATCTGTAAAGTCAAATCCATTTTGGGTTCTTTGGGCTAATTCATCATTTTACTCTTGGATCTTCTGTCTACCTTAAGAAGATTAGCCCTTCCTATTTATTCTAGGATCATTAACTTTACTCTACAGTCCTCTGTGGGTACCTTACTCGCACAGATAGACAGGAGTTCTTATCTGTACTTTGCAGCGAGACCTATACATAATAAAAGAAATAAAACACCTTTATGTGTCTGTATAAGCTAGACGATGGCTCACTATAATGTGAAGGCAATCCAGTCCTCCAACTGTGAGTTGGAATAGAAACAGTATGATCTTCTAGAGCGAGAAATATTTCTTTATTGGTTGAGAACATTAAACACCACAAATTTAAATCATTCCCCAGTGTAGATTAATATGAGTGTAATATTTACAACATAAAAATGAGGTTTTAAAATACAGAATAGTAAACACATACACACCAAAAATCAAGGCATAAAATGACATTTTAAAAAACTGTCATGGATCTCAATGGAGTTGTGTCTCATAATAGAAAAATAATTATACTAATAATCAGAAGCAAATATGAGAGTTAAATGTATGTGACTTTTAACAATGAAGTACTAATAATGGAGGGAACTAAGGACCTGATTGAAGACAGTTTAATTTGGCATATTTATCCATTATCTGAAACAGGGAATACAGAATAGAATATTTACATTTGTAGGGCATAGAGTCTTTTCTAGATTATAAAATGTCCAAGTGATAAGCATAAATCATAATGCGATCTCACAAAATATTTTGAGTACGAAAAAATGTGAGGACTGTATTTTTATTTGAGAAAAATATAATTTTATAAAGGAAAACCACTGGTCTTAGAGGCAAATAATAATGGCTGTCAAATAATATTCATGGCTATCAATAACTATCAAGTATCATACATTATCTCATTCAATCTTTAACAATCTTTCAAACGAGCTATTCTTCCTATCTTATAGACAAGCTAACTGAGGCTCAGAAAGTTTCAGTAGCTTGCCCAATGCTACAACAATGCTTGTTGAATGTCTATGTGAATGAACTTGTCTCAATTATTCACATCCCAATCTTTGGAAGATGAAATTTGGTTTTCCAACTATCAAGACAAAGGATGACCCAGAAATTGTAAATTCTGCCACTCTTGACCTTGATAGTTTGAAACAGAATAAATGTTGGCAATTAGCAGCCTGTTAAACAAAAACAAAACCCCTGTGAAGCATGATTATTAAGCTTTGATTCCTTGGCAACTTTACAGATCTGTAATATGTTTAGGGAAACTAATAGAAAACCAAATTCGGCAATAGGAAATTCATTCGTGTATTTGGTAGGTTGACTTCCATAGTTTTAATGCCACAATTTTCATTAATACTTCACCAGGACATTAGAGTAAAGCAGATTTGAAGAAGGAACAGTGGGCCTGTATATGAGGCTAAAAGCTAGAGATTAAAAGTTGCTGAAAAAGCCTCTGTAGAATTGTAGGAAGGGTCCCAAACTCAATGTTACTAATAAATGGCAGTTGGTATTACAAATCATTTGTAAGGGGAATCATTTCCAAGACATCTAAGTTCACGACAATGTGGTTGTGGATAAGACCAACCAGCAGAGGGGGCTGCTAGAAGAAATAGGGGCCACATAGCCCCTACCTACCTTACCAATAGGTTGTATTTTAAGTCTATTTCAAAGTTAATTACTTAGAATGCAGAATACATTGCACCTTGGAAACAATGTTACAAATCAGAAATCAGCACTACAGTCCACATGCTAACTCCAGCCTATCATCTGTTTTTTTGTTTTTAGAGTGGAGATCTCACTTTGTTGCCAGGGCTGGAGTGCAGTGGCACAGTCAGCTCACTGCAGCCTCCAACTCCTGGGCTCAAGCAATCCTCCCACCTTAGCCTCCTGAGTAGCTAGGACCATAGGTGCATGCCACTGTGCCCAGTTAATATTTTTAAATTTTGTTTTTCATAGAAAAAATTCAATTTTCTGTGTCCATTGATAAGGTTTTATTGAAATGCTGCCATGCTTATTTGTTTATGTATTGCCTACAGCTACTTTCACATACCACAGCAAAGTTGAGTAGTTTTGACCATATGACTCACAAATCATGTATACAATACATATACATGTACATACATGTATGTGTATATATACACATACATATACACTATCTGGCCCTTTATATTAAACGTTTCCTGGTTGTGATGGTTAATATTATGTGTCAACTTGTCTGGGCTAAGGGATGCTCAAATAGCTGGTAAAACATTATATCTTGGTGTATCTGTGAGGGTGTTTCTGGAAGAGATTAGCATTTAAATTAGAAAAGTGAATGCAGAAAGTCCACTTTCACCTATGTGGGCAGGTATCATCTAATCCTTTGAGAGCCCAAATAGTACAAAAAGGTGGAGAAGTAGAAATTCTCTCCCTCCTTGAGGCGAGACATCCATCTTCTCTTGCCCTTGGACAATGGAGTTCCTGGTTCTCAGGCCTTTGGACCTCAGGACTTAGACCAACCCTCTTCTCCCTTCCCAGGTTGTCAGGCCTTCAGCATTAGACTGGGAGTTAATCATAGCCACCCCTGGTTCTCAGGTCTTCAGACTGGAACTGAATTATACCATCAGCTTACATAAAGCATATTGTGGGACTTCTCAGTCTCCATAATCACATGAGTCAATTCCCATAATAAATTTCCTGTATATAAACAGTGGTCTTCCCTTATCTGAGGTTTCACTTTCTGAGGTTTCAGTTACCCTCGGTCAATTACAGTCCAAAATTACTATGTCCAGTAAGATATTTTGAGAGAGAGAGATCACATTCATATACCTGTTGTTATAACATATTGTTACAATTGTTCTATTTTATTAATTGTTGACAATCTCTTACTGTACCTAATTTATAAATTAAACTTTATAATAGGTATATAAATATAAGAGAAAAACATAGTGTCTTTAGGGTTTGGTACTATCCACAGTTTCAGGCATCCTTTGGGGGTGTTGGAATATATTTCCCACAGATAAAGGGGTACTACTATATATCTATATGTTCCCTATTTATTCTATTTCCCTGGAGAACTCTGACTAATACAATGATCCTTGTTATAAAAGATTATTACATTCCCAGGTTGGCTGGCAAAAGTCAATTTCATTTAAAATGTGGTTGTGCTGTGGTGTTAATAGAATTCCAAAGTCTATGCCTTGAATTCTTTTGAGAATTCTGGTGGCATTTTCAGCTGTGGAAGCTTTGAATATCAGAACATACTTTTCAAAGTCATATTTTCTACCTTTGCTCATGCTGTTCAGTCAGTTTGGAATACCTCTCCCCAATGAGAAAAACCATAAAAATGGTTAATATTTATGAGTTAAGAAAATTGAGCATTTTCTACATGTTTTAAGCATTTTACATGTATTACTTTAATCCACACAGAAGAATGAGATAATTACTATTAATATGCCCATTTACAGATGGGGAAACTGAAACGCAGACTTGCTCCAAGTCACACTTCTGGTAAGTGCTAGAGCTAGGACATAAACCCTAGAAATCTAACACAATCTCAGATATTATGCTATTAACTACTAACCACAAGGCTATAACCCCTTTTGCAACTTTTGAAAGCCCTTTCAACTTTTAAGGCCTAATTAAAATGCCAACTTTTTCATAAAGCCTTTTTCCAAGATTCCCATGCCCACAAGTTCAAAATAATTGTATTTATGGTTTTATGAGCCCTCTATTTGTCCATAAAAGTACTCAGTTCATTTTACTCTGTGTTCTAATTTACATGTTGCACTCCAAACCTTAGGCACACACATAAACAAAATGTGAATTTTAAGCTTATTCAGGGCAAGAAACGTACAATCCATTACATCATACACAGCAGGTGCTTCACGAATGCATCTACTGCAAATAACTGAGTGAATGAATGCAAAGGCAGTTGGTTCCTGATATTAAACAAAACATTCTAATGGAGATAATTCTTCAGGTGGTAAATATATTAACATGTTTGACAGTGAGCTTGGTTTCATTTGCTATTCAAAGTGAGTCATAATCAAGACATTCTTTTCAAATCTACATAACTACCTGAAGAAAGCCTTAAGTATAGCCAAACAGGGATCTTGAAGAAATTCTCTTGTTTATACAAGATCTAGCCAGAGAAACAGAAGCCCTCAACATTCATCTCTCTTTGGGGTTAAGGCAGTGATATTCCAATCTTTCTTATTTGCTGATATTTTATTTAACAAAATCCTATATGGAAGTCCAAACTATAATATAAAATCAATGAAATGAAATATCTTGTAATTGAGGCAGTAGAGGGTAGAGAGGCAAGGAAAGATGAAGCTCTAGAATCCTTCCACCTCCAAGGGACCCCTAGGGCACCACCACAGGACTTCTAGAACACAGCATAATTTGGCTTGAAAACTATACTGAAACGCATGTTAATTCAGTAACACATTTTCGTTCATTATTACTTATTATTTTCTACATCATCAATTATCCCTAGAACAAGAAAGGGCCTTGGCAGCATTCAATATTTGCCTTTTGACATAATGTGAAGTAAATTTTGATAGATATGAGGTCAAGAAAGGATCTACAGGGAAGCAGGAGAGTACAGATATGAGAGGGCAGCCATACCAGAGGGTCACCAGACAATCAAAAGATAATGATGCTGGGTGCTATCAAAAAGGGATGCAGGAAAAAGGACTCTGAGGGCCACATCTCAACATTGCACCAGGCTTGTATCACCAATGGTAAAGAATGTGGCAATTGTTAGTTATTACTCCAAGATGTCTCCTGATTTAAAAATCACCTGCTGGGAGTGGATCTTTGAAATATAGGTATTCCAGCATTTGCAGGAATAGTGAGGTGTCCAGTATAATATCAAGGTGAAATATCCATGGACTGAAGAAAAGTATGTGCTCTTAGTTAAATATTGATTAACAGACACAACAAGAAATCATTCTGTTTTAATCCATAACAGTGGTACTGGCTGCGTTGAAACCAAAGCTCAGATAGATATATCATTGTGTGGAGATAGGTTGAGCCCATCTCTGGCTCTAATGCAATCTTGAGCCTCAAGGGCACTGGAATCAGGCACACATCATGACAGCCCAAGAAAAAAAAGGCAGCTTTTCCAGAGAGAGAAAATAAAGAGAGAATTAAAGAGCTTTATCCATGATCTTCAAATTGGTAAGAACTCGGGGGTCTCATATATTCCAAATGTCAGTCCTTAGAAACAGAAAAATCCCTAGTTTTGGATTCAGAAAATTTTATTTGAAGTCCTGACACTTCCACTTATTAGATTTAAACTTGATATTTAATCTCTCTGATATGTACAGTGGCACTTATAATACTTGTCCTATCTCATGGTGTTGTTAATCTCATACTGAAATGCGGATGATGAACTCAAAATAGTCACCCTTTTAAGGCTACTATTAGATTACTAATTTAGAATCTACAGTTCTTTTCTTTTATGCTTATGGGAGAGTGATCATGGAAGGATATACTAGGCTTAGCAGAGAAGAATCCCTACAGAAGTTTTTGGGATAAAACACTGGAATTGTACATGAAGTCCCAAAAGAGTAGAGTAGGCAAGAAATAACTATTAAGGAGGGGTGATTAGGACTCTTGGGACCAGAGGTGAAAACAATGCTGCTGTTGCTGTTTCTTTTTGTAAAGATAGGGTCTTGTTCCATCACCCAGGCTGGGGGACATGGTGTGATCATAGCTCACCATAACCTTGAACTTCTGGGCTCAAGCAATCCTCCTGCTTCAGCCTCCCAAGTAGCTGGGACTGTGCGCAGGTACCACTGTGCCAGGCTAATTTTTAAAAACATTTTAGTAGAGACGAGGTCTTGTTATTTTACCCAGGCTTGTCTCAAACTCCTTGCCTCATGCAATCCTCTCGGCTTGGCCTCTCAAAGTGCTGGCATTATAGACATGAGCCACTGTGCAAGGCCGACAATGTTGTTTTAAGGGGAAAGGAAAATCCTTGGAATGAAACATGTCACTAGTTGAAAAGAGAAGAAAAGGGGTGAATTTTTGTTGATCATTGGTTCCCAGAAAAAATCATAGGCAATGAGACCCAAGCCTTGGAAAAAATTGGAAAAGAAAATTACAAAGCAGTTAATACAATCTAGGGAATTCCAATGAGCCAAATAATTGACATTATTTCTGAGAGATCTTGTCAGTAATTCCAGTGGCTAGGAAACAGGAGTAGACCGAGCAAAAAAAAAGTGTGTGTGTGTGTATCTGTGTGTCTGTGTCTGTGTCTATGTGTGTGAAAGAGAGTGGAATTGGGAAGCAGTTATAGATAGCTTGATAGATAGATAAAAAGATAGATAGAAAACTTGCCCTGTGAACTACCCACATGTACACACACTGTGATTTCTTGGCTCCTCCTACCCACCCTGCCCAATGCCACTGAGGGTTAATCAGTAGAAGAAACTTACAGGCAGCCTCTACTTCTGTAGCCTCCTGTTTCAAGTTTAGAAGGGGATCATCTCAGGGATGTTCAAGCCTACCTGCAATTGGTAAGACAGATTAGCTACCCTATGGGTTAAATATTCCTTCAATGACTGGCGTAAAACCCCTGTCATTTGTAAGTGTGTTTACAAACCTTTTATGAAGTATAATGAGCCTTTGCTAATAGAAAACTATCTTATATTTAAGCTCTCAAATGATGGTAGTTGGATTTTTTAGAATCTATTAATTGAGAAACTACAAAATGAAGACAGCTGCTGTGAACCCAAAAACTTTTAAGTGAATTTCATTATTATTCACCAGCATCATAAATATACTCAAGAAGTTGTACATATTATAAAATATGTACTATATATGTATGTGAATATATATATACATGTACTATGCAAAACAAAATTTACTCAGCCTATAGCTGATGATTTGTGTGTAAATGAATTTAAAAAATCTCTTCTGATTCTGAGATTCCCAGAAACATAGTCCACATGTTGGGAATCATTAATTCATATCACTAATCTTACATAGAAAATGCATTCTGGGTTCTAAGTGACCAACCCAGAACTAGAAAACTTAAGATGACTAATCAACTAATAAGCTAATAATAAGCAATGGCTAAACATTAGACTAAGGCAGTGCTTCTCAACGTTTTTAAATTATCATCTCCCCAAGGATCCCTTATAGATATTTATTTTTCTTAATTGTCCTCCTTGAAATTTTAATACTACCCATATACTGTATATCTATTTTATACTGTTCATACTGTAACCTTTGGAAGAGAACAAACCATTGTAATATCTAAGTTTTCTCACACACACTCCACCAAGTACCAATTTTTCACCAACTTGAAGGCTATATTGCTTATATTCAGAATACATGGGCTAAGGAATTTTTATATTCATTATCTTATATAATCCTTAAACTGAGTATTATTCCCATTTCATTAGATGACACTGAGGCTGAGAGAGGCTAAATAAAGTTATCCAGTTCATTACACTCACTAAGTCCACGCAAGGACTGAATGGAAACACTATACATGGTACATTTCCTAGAGCAGCTAATAGGACACTCACAAACACAAGTTGCCCTTAAAGAATGACAGTGTCAAAGCCATGCATTATGCATTAAAAGCTGCTACATGTATGACCAGATTTTTTTTCTTTGACATTCATTGTCTGATTAAGCCTGGAAAGTCTTTGCTGGCTTGGTATAGAATAATTTTTCAGTATTATTGATCAAACATATATTATTTAACATTTTTAAATGTTTTAACATTTTCATTTTCTAAAGTCCAAGTAATTTAAAGAAATATGGCTTGCAGACCATTTGCTTCTTCAATAACTTAGAGGTTATGTGAAAGCAAGTTTTACTCTTGGGTAATTTTAGCAGACAGCAATGATATGTAATTATGTCAAGTTATGTTTTTTGTTCAGTGTTTTTATCAATGTTGTCACAAGAGACAGATGCATCAAATGTTGGCGCTAAAAAGATTCTTAAGAGATAATCTCAATTGAAGCTCAACAGTCATACTCCTGGTTAGGAGAGGAACTAAGACTTAAATTAAATTATAGTTGATAACCTTTCTTCCCAACCAGAGGAATTTAATCTAGGTGCCATAGAAAAAAATAAAATTACAGATTTTTAAGTTAGAAGGTATGTTAACTGATTCCTAAGATACTTCCAAATTGGTAAGTCACTAAATGTAGTTTAAAGAAAAAAGATATGAGACAATTCTGCTTCTGGCCAAGATAAAGTAACAATGACCAGATTCAATATATGAAACAATGGTTTCCAAAACACTGAACATCAGACAACAAAGGACAGTGAACTCTGAGAGATGACAACCAAACAACTGAGCACTGTGATTTTTTCAGTTTTCTGCATTAAGAGAGTTACAAGTTATGACACAGAAAAGATGAAAAGATGCTTAGTAAGCTCCTTGATTTGAGGAGATAGAGGTAAGAGTCTGGGGAGACCAAGGCACTTCATTCAGACTAACAGCAAATAAAGAGATGCATGGAGACGTAACTCTAGATCTACAGAAAGTTCTCAAATATTCAGCAGAATACAAATAAGCACATGAGTATGAAGAAACTACCAGAGGTAGGGAATCATCTGAAAGTTAGAAGGAATAGCGTGTTCTACAAGACTGAGAATAGTACTTATTCTTGCCAGTGAGCCTGAAAAAAATCATAATTCATAGGGTATTAGATGGAGTACTTAGAGAGGTCTTGCCTCAGTTATGGAGAATATTAGCTCTAAACTGAACATTGCTCCAGCCCTTCCTAACAAATTGTATAAGCAAGACAGGAAAGGATCAAACTGTTTCCAAATAACTTAATTCTCCATAAACATAGCTCAGAACAATACAAAAATATACACTTTTTAACAAGGCAAAATGTACAATATCTCTCATTCAATCCAGGATTATTTCGTATGCAAAGAGTCAAGAAAACATGACTCATGATATGAAAAATAATCAATTCAAAACAACTCAGAACTGACAGATGTCAGAATTATCAAGGCATGACATACTGTACTTAAATTCTATATGTTCTAAGAGAGACAAGAAAAATATTTTAAAATATCCAAACTGACTTTCTAGAGATAAAATCTACAATGTGTGAGACGAAAAATACACAAAAGTTTAACAGTGGATTAGACAATGCAGGACAAAATATTAGTGAACTTGAAGGGATAATATTATAAACAATCCAAGATGAAATCCACTGAGAAAGAAGAATCCAAAAAAATGAAAAGAGCATTAGTCAGCTCTGGGACAATTTCAAGTGGCCTAATGAGTCTTAGAATAGTGAGAAGAAAGGTCAGAAAAATATATTTGAAGAAATTACGGCAGACAACTTTCCAAATTTCATGAAAACCATAAAACACAAATTCAAAGAGCTCAAAGAATCCTAAGCATAAGAAATATAAAGAAAACTATACCAAGGAACCAAATTGCTCAAAACCAGTGATAAACAGAAAACATTAAATGTAGTCAGAGAAGAAAAATACACTACCTACAGAGGAGCAAAGATAAGTAAGACTTCAGATTCCTCATTGGAAACAATGCAAGTGAGACAACAGGAGCAACATCTTTAAAGTACCTAAAGAATAAAACAAACAAACAACAACAACAAAAAAAACTGTCCACCTAGAATGCTATAGCCAGTAAAAATAACTTTCAAAAAATGAAGGTGAAATAAAAACATTTTCAAAATGACAAAAGGACAAATAATTCATTGCCAGAAAAACTGAACCATAAGAAATGTTAAAGATTGTCCTTAAGGCAGAATGAAAATAACAAATAGAAATCTGCATCTACACAAAATAATATAGAGTACTGGAAAGGGTATCTACAGACAGTCCCTGACTTACAATGGTTTGAACAACCAGACAACAAAGGACAGTGAACTCAGAGAAATGACAACCAAATAAAGGGAGCACTGTAATTTTTGCGCTTTCTGCATTAACGGAGTTTATAGGTCATGACACAGGGAAGATGAAGTGAAAGGAGCTTAGTAAGTTCCTTAATTTGAGGAGATAGAGATAACAGTCTGGGGAGACCAAAACACTTCATTCAGACTAACAGGGAATAAAGAAATTTTGGGGAGAAAATATTTGCAAACTATTCACCTGACAAGGGATTATACCAGAATATATAAGGAACTCAAACAACTCTATAGGGAAAAAAATCTAATAATCCAATTAAAAATGGGCAAAAGATTTGAAAAGACATTTCTGAAAAGAAGACATACAAATGGCAAAAGGCATATGAAAAAGTGTGCAACAACACTGATCATCAGAGAAATGGGAATCAAAACCACAATGAGATATCAAGTCATTCCAGTCAAAATGGCTTTTATCCAAAAGTCAGGCACTAACAAATGCTGATGAGCATGTAGAGAAAAGGGAACACTTGTACACTATTGGTGGAAACCTAAGTTAGTACAACCACTATGGAGAACAGTTTGGAGTTTCCTCAAAAAACTAAAAATAGGCTACCATATGATCTAGCAATCCCACTGCTGGATATATACCCCCAAAGAAAGGAAATCAGTATATCGAAGAGTTATCTGCACTCCCATGTTTGTTGCAGCACTATTCACAACAGCCAAGATTTGGAAGCAAGCTAAGTGTTCAAGAGATGAATGAATAAAGAAACTGTGGGCTGGGTGCAGTGTCTCATGCCTGTAATCCCAGCACTTTGGGAGGCCAAGGCAGGTCAACCACCTGAGGTCAGGAGTTCAAGACCAGCCTGGCCAACATGGTGAAATCTGTCTATACTAAAAACACAAAAAATTAGCCAGGGGTAGTGGCGGATGCCTGTAATCCCAGCTACTCTGGAGGCTGAGGCAGCTGAATCACTTGAACCCAGGAGGTGGAGGTTGCAGTGAGCCAAGATCACACCACTGCACTCCAGCCTGTGTGACAGAGACTCCATCTCCAAGAAAAAAAAAAAAGAAATTGTGGTACTTATACACAGTGGAGTACTATTCAGCTATAAAAAGAATGAGATTGTTATTTGCAACAACATGGAAGAAACTGGAGGTTATTATGTTAAATGAAATAAGCTAGACATAGTCAATAGTAATTAAATTGTACATTTAAAAATAACTAAAAGAGTATAATCGGAATGTTTGTAACACAAAGGGTAAATGCTTGAAGGGATGGATACCCAATTTTCCATGATGTGATTATTACGGATTGCATGCCTGCACCAAAATATCTCATGTACCCCATAAATATGTACACCTACTACGTATCTACAAAAGTTAAAAATTCTAAAAAATTTAATATGAATGCTCAGCACATTAACTTCTAGTCTTCTTGATTTTCTAATATATACATTTAGCATGATAAATCTCTCTCCAAAGTACTACCTTAGTAGTATCATAGAAATTTTGATTGTTGTATTTTTATTACAAAGTTCAAAAATGTCCTAATTTTCATGATTAATACTTCTCTCTTTGACTAATGTTTACTAGAGGAGTTTTTGAATTTCCAAATGCGGATTTTTCTAGTTAAAATCTTTTAAAATTATTTTGTGGTCAGAAACTACATTCTAAATTATTTCAGTCCTCTAGAATGTATTTAGACTTGCTTTTTATGGTGCCCAATTGCATGTGTGCATGTCTGTGTGTGTGTGGTGTATATGTGTGCATGTGTGTGTATACGTGCGTGCGTGTGTGTTTTCGAGTAATCTATTTATTTCAAAAACAACGTGTTTTCCATTCTGAGGTTCAACTTTCTATATCCTTAGTGATTTTTTTGTCAGTTTGGTCAGTTTTTAAGAAAGTATCTTAAAGTATACCACTATGATTATGTGTTTGCTTGTTTCTCCTTGTAGTTTGTCATGATTTTCTTTATATATTTTGAAGTTATGTTTTTAGTTAAATAAAATTTATAATATTTTTTCTGGTGACTTGAAACTCTTTTCATTATTAAGACATCTTTTTAAAACAAGGATATCAGAGCCCTAATGTCCAAATGAGTTTTAATCCCTTTAAAGTAGTTCTTAGGAAGTCAGATACTTACTACAACAATGTTGTTATCACTCTAAACATTTTTGTCCTTTGGTTTTTGGGAATTAGCTTCCAGACTATGGCCTCATATGAACAAAGTCTATTTCATTATATTGTAATTAAGAATTGGTTTTTACTCCAAGTGTGATTGTACAGTTCAGTCACAAACTTTCTTCCCTAATTTGGCTCCAGATTGCCTTCTGACTTACCACCAGTGAGAGTATTTACAAATATGTCACAGACTCAGAAAGTAGTGCCCAAGAAGAACCAATGGTAGCAAATTTGGAATAAATATACCATTTCCTAAAGAAATAAGAATTTTGATCCTGGCTTGGACACTAAACAAATTGTGTGATCATGGGCAAGTAATTTCTCTTTTCCTCTCAGCCATAGTTTCCTTCTCAAGTGTATTGAGAGGGATACTGTCAAAGTCTATTATTCAATTATTACAATAGGAAATCAATAGCATATAAACGCAACAACCTGAGACAGCTTGAGTTGGAGCTTCAAGAAAAAAAAGAGAGAAGATAAATGTTTATCAGGAGTATTTCATTACATACTCTTGTTTGTTTTTTAATGCTGTAGTGTAAGTTTTAACTTTTCAGATTTAGAAAAATATAGTGCTTGCAACTGTCATTTTATTAGAGGAGGCAGGTCTAAAGTATATACCTAATAATAGGTCATGTATAATGTAGAAAGATGTCAGAAAATAACAAATTATCCAATGAATATATGGTTAATTGTGAGCTCTAACAAAATTGAACTCAGGAATCCAGTGTTTTCCTCTTTTATTACATTGCCTTTCAATAACCAGAACCCAAAGTTGAATGTATAATTTAATTGGCAACCAAAGCAGCTGAGATGTCCTTAGAGTCAGAAAGGTATTTGGCTACAGAAATCTGAGCTGGCGCTCAAACTACCCATTAAGCAGCAGCCAAGTCTGTGTCTTTGGGAAACCCTTTCAGAAGCAGGGTAAAGTAATGGGACAAGTACAGGCTTTATAGTCTGATATGATCTAGATTTATACCTTGGCTCTGACAATTACAGTTAAGTGACCTTAGGAAAGTGATCTCACTTCCATATCCATATGATGAGAATAATTCTACCTACTTTGAAAAATTGTTGTCATGAGATACTGATACTGAGTTTGGACATGTGTCCCCTCCAAATCACAATCCCTAATGTTGGAGCTAGGACCTGGTGGGAAAGGTGGTTGAATCATGGAGGCAGATCCCTCATGAATGGCTTGATGCCATCCTTGCAGTAATGAGTGAGTGCTTACTCTGAGTTCACAGTGAGATCTTTTTTTAAAAAACATTTAAAAAAATAATTTTTTAAAAAAGAGGCTGGAACTTCCTCCTCTCTCTCTTGCCCTCTCTCACCATGTGACGTGCTGGCTCTCTCTGCCTTCTGCCATGATTGTAAGCTTCCTGAAGCCCTCACCAGAAGCAGATGCTGGCACTATGCTTCTTGTACAGCCTGCAGAACCAAGAGCCAATAAAACTCTTTCCTTTATAAATTACCCAGTCTCGGGTATTCCTTTATGGTAATGCAAATAGTGTATGAAAAACACCTGATATAGATGTTCAATAAATGGATTTTGATTATGTGCCCTGTTTATATTTTGGGGCCCTAATCCATACACCCATACTTAAGGATAGATCCTCTTGACTACATCCATCATAATTGATAAGAAAAGTACAGCTAGGAGCTGCACCCAAATGGGTCCTTACCCTCTCACAGGGAGCAAGACAGAACCAGATGCTTTCTTTGGTATATCCACAGAAGTGTTGGTATTACTGGATACTGGCTTTAAAAAAATCGCATACTTTTAGCTAAAATTTCTTGGATTCTTAGGCATGTTGGGAATAATTTAATAGCATTTAATGTTATTTATAATTTAATGACATTTAATGGCAAACATACAAAATCAAGCAATTATGTTACAGAATTATATTTTATTTAAAATTATTTATTACTTGATTAAATGAATATTTACTAAATTCATGCTGAAAATGCCATGATGTAGCATTTAATTAGAGCATTGAAGGAAGGATTTGGACAGACAGATTTAGTAGGGCAGGTCATTCCAAGCAGAAAAACAGTCTAAGGAAGGGATTCTGGAAAACTGACTACTAGAGGAAAGCAGGTAAAAATGTTGCCTATCTTTGGTAGAGGTGACAACTCTGAACAAAAGACCACTGAGACTTATTAATCAAATTGGAGACGGTATCTACTGTGAAAACAGCCTCAGCAATAGAAGTTGAAACTTAAAAGCTGGATAGGAAAGCACTGAAAATACAAAACACTAAATGCAAAAAATAAATTGATTTTGTTCCAAAAATGAAAATCTACCAATCTACTTCTCTGTCCTTGTTTATATCCCACCTCTATCCAGAAGAGAAACTTTGAAAATCTAGGATAAATCCTTTTTTTTCCTCCTATATACCACTGTATCCACTGTTTAGGCATTTTTGTGAGGTCCCTTCCTATATGGACTAGGACTAAATACTAATCAAGAAAGAGATATGCAGCCTTGATGAAAAGGAAGGACCGTTTTCTGCAGAGGTTTTTTCCCCCTCACTAAGAAATGGAATATAGTATAGTATTCCATGGTGTATATGTGCCACATTTTCTTAATCCAGTCTGTCACTGATGGACATTTGGATTGATTCTAAGTCTTTGCTATTGTGAATAGTGCCGCAATGAACATACGTGTGCATATGTCTTTATAGCAGCATGATTTATAATCCTTTGGGTATATACCCAGTAATGGGATGGCTGGGTCATATGGTACTTCTAGTTCTAGATCCTTGAGGAATCACCATACTATGCAGCCATAAAAAAGGATGAGTTTGTGTCCTTTGTAGGGACATGGATGCAGCTGGAAACCATCATTCTCAGCAAACTATCACAAGAACAGAAAACCAAACACCGCATGTTCTCACTCATAGGTGGGAACTGAACAATGAGATCACTTGGACTTGGGAAGGGGAACATCACACACTGGGGCCTATTATGGGGAGGGGGGAGGGGGAGGGGGGACGGGGAGGGATGCCATTGGGAGTTACACCTGATGTAAATGACGAGTTGATGGGTGCTGACGAGTTGATGGGTGCAGCACACCAACATGGCACAAGTATACATATGTAACAAACCTGCACGTTATGCACATGTACCCTAGAACTTAAAGCATAATAACAACAACAAAAAAAGAAATATAAAAAGGTTATTTAAACTTTAAATCACTGGAAGAAATAAAATAAATTATTTTGATTATTGTTAACAAAGAAAAAAAGAAAAAGAAATGGAATATAATCGAATTCCTCTAAAAGGAATGGAATACAAGGACATCCTGCTCTACTCTGTCTCCAGCCCTGTTGAGAGAATGAATATCTCCCTTCCTTCCTGTGCTGGAGAGATTATTAGGTCAAATTCTGGTGTTCAGCATGAGATATACAAAACCCAGCATTAGCCTGAGGCAGAGGTTCTCAAACTTTAGAAATTTAGTCAATTTTTGATTATCTTTATATTTGCCATATCCACTTAGGATCTGTTCTATTGTCAAATTAATTTTTTCTTTGGAGTAACTTAAAGTGTTAAAAAAAGCACCTCACTTTTTAATGTAAATACTTATATTTACTTTACCTTAGGTAAACACATCTGTAAAATCTCAGGTCTGATGTGCTAGTTATATTTTTTAATCCATAGGAAATTAAATTTGCCCCCTATCACTCAGAGCAACCAGTGGTACATAGACAATATTTTGAGCAATGATAATTTCAATTTACCTGTGTTTTGCCGTAGCTGACTAGAATATCTAAGAAAATATCTGGAAAATGCTAAGAAAACTACAGCAAGTTCTAGATATTATTTCTTATCAAATCAGAGGACAAAGCTGTCATGTTCATCATTAACTCTCAGTAACTAGAACAGTTTCTGGTAAGTGGTAACTTCTCAGTAAACTTGTATGAATCAACTTATGAATAATTGAAGACCCAAAGATTTCTTTACTTCCTATCTTTTTACTCAGCAAATTTCAGAATGTGCTTTCTGTTGAAGGGACACTAAGTAGCATCTGCTTGTTCTGTTTAGAAGGTGAATAAGAGAAGGCTAAACTTGACCACACTTGGTCATCATGGTTACAGGAGCCCCTATTTAACTTTACTTAATGCCGGAGTTTTGTTTTCCAAAGCATAGGACATACAATTTTATGCAGTATATGAATTGATTTCACATGATTCATGAATATGGTATTAAATAACACTTGAATTACATGGAGGAAGTTATTGTAGTTTCTTTTTTAAATTTTTATTTATTTATTTATTTTAATTTTACTTTAAATTCCTGGATACTTGTGCAGAACATGCAGGTTTGTTACATAGGTATACATGCGCTATAGGGTTTGCTGTACCTACTGACCAGTCCTCTAAGATCCCTTCCCTCACCCTCCACCCCACAACAGGCCCCGGTGTGTGTTGTTTATCTCCCTGTGTCCATGTGTTCTTATTGTTCAACTCCCACCTATGAGTGAGAATATGTGTTGTTTGGTTTTCTGTTCCTGTGTTAGTTTGCTGAGGATGATAGCTTCCAGCTTCATCCATGTCTCTGCGAAGGACATGATCTTATTCCTTTTTATGGCTGCACAGTATTCAGTGGTATATGTGTACCACATTTTCTTTATCCAGTCTGTCATTGATGAGCATTTGGGTTGGTTCCATGTCTTTGCTATTGTAAATAGTATTGCAATAAACATGTATGTGTGTTTACAGTAAAATGATTTGTATTCTTTTGGGTATATACCAGTAATGGGATTGCTGGGTCAAATGGTATTTCTCGTTCTAGATCCTTGAGGAATCGCCATACTGTCTTACACAGTGGTTAAACTAATTTACATTCCCACCAACAGTGTAAAAGCATTCCTATTTCTTCACAGCCTTGCCAGCATCTATTGTTTCTTGACTTTTTAATAATCTCCATTCTGACTGGCATGAGATGGTATCTCATTGTAGTTTTGATTTGCATAATGATCAGTGATTTTGAGCCCTTTTTCATGTTTGTTGGCCACATAAATGTCTTCTTTTGAGGAGTGTCTGTTCATATCCTTTGCCCACTTTTTGATGGGGTTGCTTTTTTCTTGTATTTTTTTTAAGTTCCTTGTAAATTCCACATATTAGACCTTTGTCAGATGGGTAGATTGCAAAAATTTTCTCCCATTCTGCAGGTTGCCTGTTCACTCTGATGATAGTGGGTTTTTTTTTGTTTTGTTTTGTTTTGTTTTGTTTTTCTGTGCAGAAGTTCTTTAGTTTAATTAGATCCCATTTGTCAATTTTGGCTTTTGTTGCAATTGCTTTTGGTGTTTTCATCATGAAGTCTTTGTCCATGCCTATGTCCTGAATGGTACTGCCTCGGTTTTCTTACAGGGTTTTTATGGTTTTGGGTTTTACATTTAAGTCTTTCATCCATCTTGAGTTAGTTGTGAATGGGAGTTCATTCATGATTTTGCTCTCTGCTTGTCTAGGGTGTAAAGAAATGCTTGTGGTTTTTGCACATTGATTTTGTATCCTGAAATTTTGCTGAAGTTGCTTATCAGCTTAAGGAGTCTTTGGACTGAGATGATGGGGTTTCCTAAATATAGAATCATGTTGTCTGCAAACAGAGACAATTTGACTTCCTCTCTTCCTATCTGAATATGCTTTATTTCTTTCTTTTGCCTGATTGCCCTGGCCAGAACTTCCAATACTATGTTGAATAGGAGTGGTGAGAGAGGGCATCCTTGTCTTGTGCCAGTTTTCAAAGGCAATGCTTCCAACTTTTGTCCTTTCAGTGTGATATTGGCTGTGGGTTCGTCATAAATAGTTATTATTATTTTGAGGTATGTTCCATCAATATCAGTTTATTGAGAGTTTTTAACATGAAGGGATGTTGAATTTTATCATAGGCCTTTACTGGATCTATTGAGATAATCATGTGGTTTTTGTCTTTGGTTCTGTTTATGTGATGGATTACGTTTACTGATTTGCATATGTTGAACTATCCTTGCATCCCAGGGATAAAGCTGAATTGATCATGGTGGATAAGTTTTTTGATGTGCTGCTGGATTTGGTTTACCAGTATTTTATTGAGGATTTTTCCACTGATGTTCTTCAGGGATATTGGCCCACATCAGAAAGTTAGAAAGATCTCCAATTGACACCCTAACATCACAATAAAAGAACTAGAGAAGCAAGAGCAAAGTCATCCAAAAGCTAGCAGAAGACAAGACATAACTAAGATAGAGCAGAACTGAAGGAGACAGAGATACAGAAACCCTCCAAAAAAATCAATGAATCCTGCACCTTTTTGAAAAATTAACAAAATATATAGACCACTAGCTAGACTAAAAAAGAAGAAAAGAGAGAAGAATCAAATAGTCATGATAAAAAAATGATAAAGGAGATATCACCACTGATCCCACAGAAATACAAACTACCATCAGAGAATACTATAAATACCCCTACGCAAATAAACTAGAAAATCTAGAAGAAATTCATAAATTCCTGGACACATACATCCTCCCAAGACTAAACTAGGAAGAAGTCGAATCCCTGAATAGACCAATAACAAGTTCTGAAATTGAGGCAGTAATTAATAGCCTACCAACCAAAACAAACAAACAAACAAACAAACAAACAAAAAAACCAAAAAAACAGGTCCAAATGGATTCACAGTTGAATTCTACCAGAGGTACAAAGAAGAGCTGGTACCCTTCTTTCTGAAACTCTTCCAAACAATTGAAAAGGCGGGACTCCTCCCTAACTCATTTTATGAAGCCAACATCATCCTGATGCCAAAACCTGGCAGAGACATAACAAAAAAAGAAAACTTCAGGAAGTTATTCTAGTTTCAATCCTCTGTGAATTCTATTTGCATCAAACTCTTGGTTTGGCACTAGGTGATTATCTCTCAAAAACTTCCAAAAGCAGACAACAATACATAATTATATTTAAATAGTATTGTTTTGTTTGTCATTTGTATCTACATTTACAGAGTAATATACTACAGTAGTTAGGCATTACAGGCTCTAAAGTTACTCAGCTTGAATTAAAAAAATACAGGTTTGCTAACTATTGACTGATTTCTTGGGTAGGTTGCTTCTGTGTCTCTCTGCTGTCATTTGTATATGGGTCTAATAATGGTACCTACTTAATGGAGTTCATGTGAAGATCAAAGGCCTAATTCATGAAAAACAATATAGTATGAAGCACTAGGAAATATTCAATAAATGTCAACTATTGTACTTACTTTTAGGAGGTGATAATGGTTTTCCATTATAGCAAGGAGTTAACTTTATGTTAAAACAAAATTTGAGAAGTAAAAACAAGTAGTCAGTGTAGAGAAAAATATTATAGAATAGCTAGTAGAAGACTACAGGTAAAATTGTTATGGTGGTGAATAAACTTTGGAAAGTGTTATGCTAGGCTGTTAAGTTATAAATGAGTTAACCAGTTCTGATAGGGCCACCAAGAGGCAGTGCCTTCCAAATCAAATGTTCCATGGAAATACTCTAAAATTCCTTAGTGACCAGTGAACTTAGCACATAACTTGGCACATGGCAAGCACTCCATAAATATTTGTTGAATGATGAATTAATGCATTTAACTGGTATACAGACCAAGAGAATTTTCTTGGCTAAAACCCACCTTTTCTATTTTATTTTTTAAAGAAAATATTGAGCCTATTTTCAGCCATCCCATAGCCTAACTCTGTGCAGACTGAGGGTGGATTTTTTTTAGTCATAATAAATGGCAACTTTGCCAACTGTACATTAATATTCAAAGCATATAGATTTTCTTGCAAGCAACAGCATCAACAGAATATCTTCATGGCCGACTCACTAGAGAGCTCTGTCCCAAAATGTTACTTGTGGAATTGTTGCTACAATCTTAGCTGAGACTATTAATAGTTGAAGAAATTGAAGACATATTACCTTTCTCTACTTTTCTATGAATTCCAAGTTCTATTCTCAGACAAGATAAAACCAATAGATGACTACCTGAATCTCATTACTTAATATCCTGTATATATGTCTTCAATGAGCTTTTTTGTTACACCTCTGAGGTTTATTAATAGTATTAGACATGACCTTTTTATAGGGCATGCTATTGAATATTTTGTAAAAAAAAAAAAAAATCCATGTTCAAAAACAATGTTTGTTGTGAAATATCTCTTACATAAGAATCTGCTGTACAATTATTTTTAGAAAATGAATGAGCATCCTTCATTTTGTTACAAAACAAAATTTTATTTGACTGATTGAATTTCCTTTTTACTCCTGAGTGATGGAAAGCTTGAAACTGAAGTTAATGTCCTTTTCCAGTAGCACATATTAGCCTGGGTTCTTAAGGGAATATATGCTTCCTATTACTATGACTTCTATTTTAAATTTCTATTTTAATAATATGTTTTCTAGATTTTTTTTAATTGTATCTATAACCTTACTTGGAAGCAAGAAGTACTAGAAAGCAGTTTAGGTAGTTTAGAAAAAGTGCACACTCAAACTCTCTGTGTTCAAATCCTAGCTCCATTGCTTCCCAGCTGCTATCTTGACATTTTGTTTAATCTTTCTGTGCCTCATTTTCTTATCAATAAAGTGTGAACAAAAATAGGCCCCATCTCATAAGTTTACTGGCAGGATTACATCAGTTAATGTTTAGTACACTGCTTGGCAAATCGTAACTGAAAATAAATATTAGGTATATTTCAAAACTAAGGAATGTGACAAATAATACATAGGATATAATCATTATAAAGAATAAACTGATAAAGAATCTATATAGCTAAAAATTAAATGTGCAGTTTTCTCACTTCCAAAACTAACATACCAATTTTTCGTAGGATTGTGATTTGCCCAGGCCTATGTTCTAGTAGCAGATATTCAATGAGGGAGGGTATGTTCAGGGCAGGTTTCATTCAACTTTTAATTTATTCAATGTCTATTATGGTCTTCACATGATGCTGTGGGCTGTGGGGATACAGAAATAAACAAAACAAAATCTTAGCCCAGTGGATAACTTTCTAGGTTTAAGATGTTCTAAGAGAAAAAGGTTAACTTCAGGCGGAAATAAAATCCAAACCTCAGAGAATGCTAACATAGAGTAATTCCAAGAGAAATTATGTGACCTGGAACTTCCACTTCCAGCTGAGATAGAATTACAAGAAACAGAATTACCCTCTTGACTTAAACAACTGAAAACCTGGACAAAGTATACAAGACAGGTTTCAAATCTCTGACAACAGCCAGCACAGTCCTGTGATCACTGAGAAAAGAAAAACAAATTTCTCCAATGTATTGCCTAGAAGTCGTTCCTAGGTCATAGCCAATGTACAGAATGCTGTAGGAGGATATAATAAAGAGATCTATTTTTTTTTCCTGGGAGTCATGAAAGGCCTCCTTGAGGAAATGATGTTTATGCTGAGGCTTGAAAGATTTAGTTATTCACTCAGCAAGTACTGTTGAGCATCTGTGCATTGATTGTTCTAAGTGCTAGGTGGCAGAGTTAAACAAGAGAGACAAGGTAGGTACTTGCTCTCACTGAGTTTATTTTCTGGTGGATGAATAAGAGATAAGCAAGACAAAGTGGCTAAGGGTAAAAGAATGTTCCAGACTGAAGAAAGAGAAGGTTCAATGTCCCAGAAGTTGAAGAGATCCTAGTGTATCCTAGTGATTAGATATTTAGTTTGATTAGAATGAAAATCGGAGTTTGTAGTTGAGGAGCTATAACTAAACTGAAGAATGATGCAGGGATCAGAGCATGCAGAAGGTTGTAGGTCATGTTAAGAATGTGATGCTTTGTCATAATAATAATGGGAAGCCACTGATATTTTTTAACAAACAAGAGATCGAGTCAATTTTGTATAATTGAAACATTACTCTGGCTCCAACTCAAGAATGAGTTGGAATGGGCTAGAAGCAAGGAGATCATTTAGGAAGATAATGCAAATGCCCCCAATAAACTATTACAGAGACTGGATTACAGTATGAAGATGAGTGAGACAGATTGGAGGATAGATTAAATATCTGGCGAGAGAGGAAAGGGAAAGAGGGAAGTCAAGAATGACTTCACTTATCTGTGTCTAGCAACTGGGAGAAGAACGATGTCCTTTATGAAAGAGATAATTATGAAGAAGGAGCATACTGGGAGGGAGACAAAATAATCCAATTTTGATTCTATTACACTTGGGATGCCTGTGAAATATACTAGTGGAGCTGTCAATGTGGTGAATACACAGGTCTAGAGCTCAGGAGGAGAGTGCCAGCAAGATATGGGAGTTTTTACCATGGAAATGGTATAGAAGTCATGGATGCAGGTAAAATAAGCCCTGTCACACCATGGTACATCTAAGTATACTGTTTATTTCTTACTTGTCTGTATGCTCAGTAGTTTGTTTTAAGGTGTTTCACACATATCTGTATGCTGTAAGAGATGCTCCTAGTCTTTGATTTCCTATATACTACTTCTGTTTCTTTCTAGCTTCTAGAATAAGCCTCTATACACAATACATACACTATAAACATTTTCAACAGAGAAACCAGAAAACATTACTCTTGTTCCAACTGGTGTCTGGTGAGGATGCACTTTTTCTCCCTTACAGGTATAGCATTCCACATTTGAGGCAATGGATTTCTTAGGAATTACAGGAATTTTGAAGGACTTTTTTTCCTACCATGATGTGTATCCTGACAAAATAAATATGCATTCTCTTATTGGAGCAGGCAGCCAGGAATGCAGTGCTCTGGGAAATCCCTGAAGTAATGAGCTCTGCAGTGTAAAGACTCATGTGAATCATTTTCAGGCACAAGTTGATTGAGCTTTTCCCTAAATTAGAAATGGTTTTATGGAGCAAACATCTGTGGCCTTGGTGGACCTCAAGAAAACAGACTTACAGTTGACAGTTTTTTAGTTAATACTGGGAAACAACTGTATGTGTGTGTGTATGTGTGTGTGTGTGTGTGTGTGTGTGTGTTTGTGTGTGTGATGTGTTTCTGCAGAATCCTACTCCACCAGGGAACATGAGTTTTACATTACAGTTGTTTGCCTTTCTGTACATAACTATGCCTTCAGTCTTTCACTTGCTGAAGCTGCAGTGCTGCTCTATTCTGATGCTACTTCAGTGCAGCTGGAGACATGTCTTTTGGCAAGGTTCTGTGTTTATTATAATCTCTGTGATGTAAATTTCTTCTTTAACTTTCTCTTTAAATACTTAGAATTATGAATGTGATTTTAATTAAGGATTTCAAATAGAAACATTTCCTTTTTCTTAAGACAGTTTTCAGTTAGAATATTTTAGGGTTTTGAGAAATACCAGATCCCCAATTCACAAAGTGCACAAAATAATCATCAGTTACTCCTTTAGCCTGCCACGGTGTGGCTGAGGTTGCAGGGCATGGATTTGAGTTATAGTCACAATTAAGTATCCTGCAACTCTTTTTTGTCCCCTTCAAATGTCTACAACCTATTTGCAGATTTGGAAAACCTTTCCTACATCACATCGTGGGTATTTTTCCTTTATGTAAACTCATGCCTGTTAGGGGTAGGTCTTGCTCCAGGCTTGGCATTTCAGATCAGATACTGTTTTTGCCTCTTTTAGACTTGTGGCTTTGTCACTTAGCCTCTACAAACCTCAGGAGCTTCATATGTGTAACTCTGATGTCCTGCTCTTACCAGGTGCAAAATGAATATTCAAAATCAAATGATTCCACATGCTCTGCTTCCTTTTGATTATCAAATATATAAGTAAATATGCTTATTTTTACATGGAAATGGCTCTGCAGAGCCATTACAGAACCCAAGTAACAAATGTTGTCCCCAGAGGTGAACTGAAGGTAAGAAGGAGACTTACATTTTTCACTACATATCCTTTTGTACCATTGGAGGTTTCTTCCATGTTTAAATATAACTTTGTTAAAAACAAAGAAGCAAAGTCAATATGACTAAAAGCCCCCATTTGTGAACTGTGAGAAGTTTTTTTTTTTTTTTTCTTAGTTTGTTTTGTCAGGTATTCCTAAGATTGCTTTCCCAGTCCTAATTGGTTAATCCTCTCTACTATCAACAGGAAGTCTGCCATGCCAGCAAAGAATGTAAACCCTGCTGCTCTTGCTGCTCTCTCTATCCCATAGTGTTATTCCTGTATTTGAGGACAGCTCTCAGGACCCAATAATCCCTGCCCAGAAGCATAGCTTTGTTTGCTTCCAGATCTGGGCCTTCACCCTCCTTTCTCTGTAATCTCTGGCCTCAGCACAGGCTGCAAGCAGCTGTGCAGGAAGAACATAGAAAGAATGATGAACTCATAGAATTGCCAGGGTTTCTGGGAGGTTTATTCTTGCTAGAAGCAGTTGGCTCTGCTCTTATGGATAGGGATTCCATGGCTTCCCTTGGTAGATCAAGTCCAGTCAAGTCATTCCTTCCTACACTGGCAATATACATTTCAGTCAATGACATGGATGAAGGCAGAGATTGCATATATGACAGGAAGTTGGGAGGGATGTGCTAAGTAATAAACTCAGGATCCAAAACTATCTGAACAGGCTGCAACCAAATTAAATATAGCAAGATGGGCCTAAATATACATATAGCTAAATGATCTGTTACTTGATGGGAAGAGATGTTTGCATATTAGTGTGGATGAAAAATAAACTAGGATTTTAGGTGACAGTGAAGGTACTAACAAAACATTAATGCTTAGGATGTTTTTGAATAAGAATATAGAATGAGAACTGTGATAACGCCATCCAATTAGACCATATATAACTATTGCTTTCTATATCAACATATTACTTTTGAGAGAGACAGTAATAAACTGCACTTATAGGAGAACAATCAAAATGGAGAAGAGCCTGAATCATTGTGAGGATGTTTAGTTATGATAGCTAGCCTTTGTTTACCAGTTTCTATGTACAGCACATTCTCTTGAGTGCTTATTCTAGTTATTGTTGCATAACAGTGTAGAATACATTATTTTTTAGTAAATACTCACTCCCTTTCCTGCATCCATTGGAAGTGTATACTTTTCCACACCATTTGATGTTGAATGTGACTATGTGACTTGCTTTGGGCTCATGATTGGCCAAGTTTACTTCCCCTCCTCTGGAATTTGGACTTCAGCACAGGACTTTCTGTGACTAATGGTAAGCTAGAAGAGGTGACAAGCAAAAAGCTCAGTTTTTTGTGTGTCTTGTTGGTTGGCTTTTCCCTTCTACACTCCTGCCTTTCACCATTAGATAAGCATGCCTTGGGTAGCTACTAGTCTGAGTAAGAAGGGGCTTATTTGGAGCAGACCCAGACCCGATCAGCAGCCTTTGGAGTGAATTCCAGCCAAAACCAGCCTAGATCAGTTGAACCTCAGCCAACGTGTAGACAAGGGAGCTAGGAAGAACTGTTTATTGTTGTACACTATTGAGTTTGGTGGAGTTTGCTATGCAGCACTATTGTGGCAATAATTGATTAATATACTAACAGACAACCTCAAAGTCTTGATGACTTACGACAATATTTTTTTTTCTCAAAAGTCACAAGTCAGTTGTGGCTCTGCTGGATATGGCTAAAATAGGCTAGGCTTGGCTTCAGACTGTAGACTGGGTTTGAATCAGCTTTGTGTGCTTTCTTATTTTCCTTGTACTAGTGACTCTCTGGGGCATGTTCTTATAGAAGATCATTAGAGTATAAGAGACTAGAAAACCATGCAAGTATGTTTAAAGTTTCTCATTATATCACTTCTGCTAACATTCCATTGGCTAGAGCACATCATTTGGCTAAACCCAACATCATTGAGACAGGAAAGTATGTTCTACTCACAGTGACAGGCCCTGCATAGTGGCAAAGAGGATAAATGTAAAATATTTTAACACAGAGAGTTTAGGGAAAGTTCAGAACAATGACTGTCCAATCTAGCCCAGTGCTCTACACAAATTATTTATCTTTTTCTTTACAACACTATGGAATAAACACAATTTCCCTATTACAGTTTGGGGAAACTGAGATACAGAGAGGCTAATGACTATGCAAATATCACACTGTTAGCAGGTTGTTATTACAAGATTTGAACCTTCAGAGTATGATGTCAAAGACTGTATACTTTATCAATCTGATTCACCTCCTTCCAAACATGTCCTGTGATCAATGTTTAAAGCAATAAGAGCAGTTTTGCATGGAGAGGAAAAGCCATGTGTTGACCATCTTCCTAGCTCTGAAGGGCTATCATATGGAAGAGAGAGATAAGGTTTGTTTTATGTGTTGTAAAAATGTGGTACCCTTGGTAGAGGTGGTGGGTTGAGAGATCAAAGGAATATACATTTTGGCACAATTTAAAGAAAACTTTTTTAACAATAAAAACTTCTCAATGATGGCTTGTATCCAAGTAAATACCTAGGTGACCACAAGGCATGGGTGTTACAGAAAAGATTCCAAAATCATATGGAAAATATGGTGAGCCTGCAAGATACTTAAAACTTAAAATTCTTTCAGCCAAGAAACTTTATAATTCTATGAAAATTATTCTAAAAACATAGACATTCACTCTCAGTTAATAAAAGCTTTTATTATAGTAGTAATAAAGCAGTTTTTCAATGTCCAAAATGGCTAGAAACATTTAGAGCTAGCTAATAATCAAGAATCTTGGCTGGGTGTGGTGGCTCACACCTGTAATCTCAGCACTTTGGGAGGTCGAGGCAGGAGGATCACTTGAGACCAGGAGTTCAAATCCAGCCTGGGCAACATAGCATGACCCATCTTTACAAAATACAAATAAATTAGCCAGCCATGATGATATGTGCTTGTAGTGCCAGCTACTCGGGAGGCTGAGGCTGGAGGATTGCTTGAGCCCAGGAGTTCAAGTCTTTAGTGAACTATGATTGCACCACTGCACTCCAGCCTGGGAGACACAGCAAGACACCAACTTTAAAAAGTAAAATAAATAAAATAATAACCCTACAATGGCCTCTAAGTGTTTAAGTAAAAGAGTCACATGTTTCTCATTTTAAGTCAAAAGCTCAAAACAATTAAGCTTAGTGAGAAAGGCATGTCTAAAGCTAAAGCCCAAAGCTAGGCCTCTTACACCAAACAGCTAGCCAACTTGTTAATGTAAAGAAAAAAGTTATTGAAGAAAATGGAAATTACTACTCCAGTGAACACAGAAGTTATAAGAAAGCTAAACAATCTTATTACTGATATGGAGAAAGATTGAGTGGTCTAGACAGATCAAACCAGTCACAGAATTCCCTTAAGCAAAAGCCTAATCCATAGCAAGGCCTTACCTCTCTTCAATTCTCTGAAGGCTGAGAGAGGTGAGGAAGCTGTTGAAGAAAAGTTGGTTGCTGAGGTTTAAGGAAAGAAGTTGTCTCCAGAACATAAAACTACTAGATGAAGCAACAAGTGCCAATGTAGAAGCTAAAGCAAGTTCTCCAGAAGATCTAGCCAAGGTAATTGTTGAAGGTGGTTATATTGAACAACAGATTTTCGATGTAGTTGAAACAGCCTTCTATTGGAAGAAAATGCCCTCTAGGACTTTCATAACTAGAGAGAAAAAGTCAATGCCTGGCTTCAAAGCTTCGAAGGACAGGCTGATTCTCTTGTTAGGGGCTAATGCAGCTAGACATTAAGTTGAAGCCAGTGCTCATTTACCATTTCAAAAATCTTAGGTTCCCTAAGATTTATGCCAAATCTACTCCATCTGTGCTCTATAAATGGAATGACAAAACCTGGATGACAGCACATCTGTTTACAGCATGGTTTACTTCAGCAGTCCCCAACCTTTTTGGCACCAGGGACTGGTGTTGTGGAAGACAATTTTTTCATGGATGGTGGAGGTAGTGGGGTGTTGGGGAGGAGGATGGTTTCAGGATGAAACTTTTCCACCTCGGATCATCAGGCATTAATTAGATTCTCATAAGGAGCGTGCAACCTAGATCCCTTGCATAGATCCCTCTGACAATACAATACAAAGAGACTTGTATTGTTTTTATGCCTGCTAACCCAACATCCATTCTGAAGCCCATGGATCAAGGAGTAATTTGGACTTTCAAGTATTATTATTTAAGAAATATATTTTGTAAGGCCAGAACTTCCAAAGGCAGTGATTCCTCTGATGGATCTCAGCAAAGCAAATTGAAAACCTCTGGAAAGGTTTCACCATTCTAGATGCCATTAAGAATATTTGTGATTCATGGGAGGAGGTCAAAATAGCAACATTAACAGGAGTTTAGAAGAAATTCATTCCAACCCTTATTGATGGCTTTGAGGGGTTCAAGACTTCAGCGGAGGAAGTAACTTCAGATGTGGTAGAAATAACAAGAGAGCTGGAATTAGAAGTGGAGCCTGAAGATGTGACTGAATTGCAACAACCTCATGATGAAACTTTAATGGATGAAGAATTGGTTCTCCTGAGCGAGCAGAGGGAGTGGTCTCTCGAGATAGAAACTATTCCTGGTGAAGATGCTGTGAACACTGTTGAAGTGACAACAAAATATTTAGAATATTACATAAGCTTAATAAAGCAACTGCAGAATTTGACTTTAATTTTGAAAGAAGTTCTACAGTGGGTAAAATGCTATCAAGCAGCATCATGTCTTGCTCTTTCGCCCGGGCTGGAGTGCAGTGGCCGGATCTCAGCTCACTGCAAGCTCCGCCTCCCGGGTTTTACGCCATTCTCCTGCCTCAGCCTCCGGAGTAGCTGGGACTACAGGCGCCCGCCACCTCGCCCGGCTAGTTTTTTTTGTATTTTTAATAGAGACGGGGTCTCACCGTGTTAGCCAGGATGGTCTCAATCTCCTGACCTCGTGATCCGCCCGTCTCGGCCTCCCAAAGTGCTGGGATTACAGGCTTGAGCCACCGCGAATCTTTCATGAGAGGAAGAGTTGACCAATATGGCAAACTTCACTGCTGTCTTATTTTAAGAAATTGCCACAGCCACTTCAACCTACAACCACCACCACCTTGATTAGTCAGCATTTGTCAACATAGAGGCAGGGCCCTCCACTAGTACAGAGATTACAACTCACTGAAGGTTCAGGTGATTGTCAGCATTTTTTGGCACTAAAGTTTTTTTAAATTAATGTATGTACTTTTTAAAGACATAATGCTATTTCATACTTAATACACTATAGTATAAACAGAATGTTTATATGCACTGGGAAACCAAAAACCTCGTATGACTTGCTTTATTGAGATATTCACTTTATTGTGGTGGTCTAGAACTAAACCCGTGTGTCTCTGAGGCATGTCTCCATCCAGATTATTTTCATCTCTGTTACTATGGTGAAACCTGGAGACAGAGGATAAAATCTGAAAGCTGTTGAAAGTTTAGATGAAGGGTCAGCTATTGAAAAATAAACACCCTCTTAGTATTCATATTATCTGCCAAAAAATATTCATAGTCAATTTATGAGCATGTTTTTAAACCTTTAGGATGAAACAAAACTAAAAATTTCTTTTGAGGTATCAATATTAAGATACACAAAAATAAGAATTTTATAAAAATGTTCATATGCAAGGTCTTAGTTCCCCTCCCCTAAGACTAGTTTTGCCATAAATTCTCATATATTTCAGTTACAAATCTCCTGCCACATGGTTTTTCAAAAACAAGTGTGCAGAGGAAATACTGTAATATTCATATATTGTACCTATATTCCAGATACATCCAAGACACATAAGGTAAAAACATCTTTGTTGGGATTAAATAAAAGGCATGCCAATCTAATCTAATAGAACATATTTAAAAAATACAATTATGCTACATTCACATGTGCCTAAGTTCACATAAATTTACAGTGCATCTATTATGTATAATGCCTTAACACTACAGCAACACGTAATTTCTAGCCAGGAATTAAAGTGTTATGAAGAGACAGAGGAGATACATGCTAATAACTCATATCAAGAGCATAGTAAGGAAAGAGTGCCATAGAGAAGGCTCATGCCAAACATTAGGAAGATTCAAAGGAAAGAGAGAAAAGAACTCATTAGGAGGAGTTTTGAGATTCATCGATTCAACAAAGAATCATGGAGTTCCTACCATGTTAAAGGCTTAGTGCAAAATACTGGAATGGTCTGACTGGTAAGCTAATCAGTAGTGGAGATAAAAATTGAGAGAATCAGAAAAGCATGAGACAAGAACTGAATAAATGTCTCCTAGGGCTCTAGGAGAGCTTCCTTAATTCAACAGGGAACTGGAAGTCAGAACATTTATTAAACAGGGAGTGATAGCATGAATCATGGGTCTGGCAGATAGTATATATAATTATTTTAAAAAATAGTTTCTAAATTTCAGTGGTATCATTTGCAATTAGTTATATGCATATGAAGATGAAACAGTGTGGTCAGATCTTTCTCAATCTTTTGATTTCTGAAGAAGGCAAAGCGGACTTAATGGTTTTAGATCCTCTGTAAATTTATAGAAATAGTACAAAGGAATGCCTCAGAAGCTGACTGTCACAAAAAGTCACAAAGTTGAAATGATTAATATACCGAACAATGAGTTTTCCTATATCACAAAATCTACATCATCACCGCTGATCAATGGTCTTATAGAACACAAACATACAGTATAAGTTAATTTTTTCAGGTCAAGACTAAGAATCATAGTATCAGCTTTAATATTGACTAAATTCCAATACTGGATCTCAGTTTTTCTCAATTTCCTCAGGTCATTAACCTCCTTTATTTTTGCAGTGGGGAAAAAGATAATATGGCCTACTAGCTCCACTATTGTGTGAAAGAACTAAATAACACTGATGAAGAGGTCTAAGACCTGGGAAGTGCTAAATTTAATTATTTACTATTAGCATCTCCTCTCCATGCAGATGTTTCTGGTTTTAAAAATGTGAACCATGTGGAGAACACAGGATCAGTGGGTCTAGTAAATGAGGAAGCAAGAAGGGTATACAGAGAAGCATTATAAAAGCCATGGGGCCAGAAAAGACAGAACATCCGAGGTGTAGGGGAGTTCAAAAGTAAAGTAGGATTAACCCAAGAAATACTCTCAGGGATGTGATTTGAAGAAAAACAATCTGGCAGACCAGACACTAACATAAAAGGCAAAAAGGGAGAGGGACAGAAATAATGCAATATTAAAGACATAAAGGGACAGCCTACCAAAGGAAAAATAGAAGTTGCATGGGTGAGAGATGAAAAATGCATTTGCAAAAATTAGTTCAAATGTTTCCTTTGGAAAACAGGAAATGTAAGCCTTGGTGAAAACAATATGACACACGAAAATAGAATTAAAGTAATTTAAAATGAAGATGTGAATGCACACCCTCAATAAGGTACAGTTTTATACATTTATTAAAAAATAGAAAGAATAAGACCTACTATTAATATTTGATAGCACAATAATGTGACTATAGTCAATAATAACTTAATTGTATACCTTTAAATGACGTAAAGAATGTAACTGGATTGTTTGTAACTCAAAGGATAAATGCTTGAGGGGATGAATACCACACCCGCAAAAGGGATAGGTTTTAAAAAAACACACAAACACACACAGACACATACATGCATGTGTGATAAGGTCTGAAGAAATCAGCCCTGAAGCAAATGGAACAAACAGATCCTTTGTTATCTTGACATATAGTTTCCATAGAAATCTGATGGTGAATTTGATCACTTACATACTCAAACTTAAGAAAACTGCTTCAGAATTAGTCTTAGGGTCACTATGCAGAAATCATCTTTACTGAAGGCAAAAAAGGATACATATTTTTACCTGCTTATTGTTTAAAAACATAATAATTATAATTGACTATTCTAATTTTTGTACTAGGAAATTAAGAAAAAGATGTCAGTGAGCTTCTATGAGAGAACAAACCATAATGGAATCGGATACCACCTCACCTCCTAATTACCTGTTTTTACCTTGAACAAGTCAATTAACTTCTCTGGGCTTCAGTTTTCTCATCAGTAAACCTCTGTTCAGGGATTGTATAAATGAAGGTATGTTACGCACAAATCTGGTACATGATAAGTGCTCAATTACCCTCTCCTTTTCTTCCCAAACTGGCTGGCATAAAGACACTGAAACACACATAATTCATTTACATATCAAAAGGTGTTTCTCAATAGTCCACAAGGCCTTAGTAAGTAAACCTCTTGTTAACTCTGAACATGCCATTTCTTCAACAAAAACAAGGAATCATTGGAAACCAATTAAATTTGAGAATTCTTTCAATTTGGAATTGCTTAAAAGCTATGTGAAAACTAGTAATTTAGTCCTACATTCTCATAATTAGTCATCTTGGGTGGGCATGATGGCTCATCCCTATAATTCTGGCACTTTGGGAGGCTGAGGCAGGAGGATCACTTGAGGCTAGGAGTTCAAGACCAACCTGGGCAAATCAATCACTTTCTCCTTTAAAACAACATAGTTTTTTTTTTCCCCAATTTTTTCTCTTGCCCCATTCCCAATAAAAAATGAACCAGTAATGAGGTTGATTCAATCTTATAGACTGGGTTTTGCTTTGTTTTTTAAACTTTTTTTTTTTTTTGGAAACAAGATCTCATTCTGTCACCCAGGTTGGGCTGACTGCAACCTCTGCACCCACGGCTCAAGCGATCCTCCTACCTCAGCCTCCCGAGTAGCTGGGACCACAGGCATGTACCACCACGTCTGGTTTTTCTCCTCTCCTCTCCTCTCCTCCTTCCTTCCTTCTTTTCTTTTTGGTTTTTGGTTTTTGTTTTTTGTATTTTCAGTAGTAACAGAGTCTTGGCATGTTGCCCAGGCTGGTCACAAACCCCCGGGCTCAAGTTATCTGCCCGCCTTGGCCTCCCAAAGTGCTGGAATTACAGGCATGAGCCACTGCACACAGCCGGTTTTTAAACTTTTATTCTTGGGCCAGCTCTGCAAAATTTGTGGTTGGTATCTATTGGCAAAGACCAAATGAGAGCAAGAAAAAGAATATAGAAGGAAAATACAAATATCTGGATGATAACAAAGTGTATTGCAAAAGTCACTGGTCAAAGGAGTCAAGTGGGCCCTGGGTTGATATTGGACAAATTACTTCAAGATGATATTCCAGGAGTTCCCTTCCAGCGGCAAAATTCTGTCATTAACTATGGGGTACCTTTTGCTTCTATCAAATTAACAAAACTGACAGAGCTTGGGATGCAGGATGGGGGGGATGCATAACCCTTTCTAAGGTTCATAAAATCCTGTACTCTCATTTACAGCCTGGGTGGGCAGAACAGAATGGAGAACTGCTATAAATTAGTCTGACTCTTTACAAGGAAAACTTGATAAAATACATCCAGGACATGAGACTCAAACAGTGGTTCAAAGTTGCCAATCTCTAATTTTCAGAATGGCAAAGTTCCAATGCCCATTTAGTTAAGTGGTTTAACACAGTTATCTCACATGTAGTTGTCTAAAAGGGTGTTATGACAATTAAATTAAATTCAGGTCAAGGCCTGCCCCACTAAAACCTGGCCCTTGGTAAGTACTGAAAACATCATTTTTATTTTGTTTTTACTCAATAACCCCACTCCTGGGATTTATCTCTAAGAAATCATTATAAGAAAAAACAAAGGTACTTGATAATTTGTGGTATCATTGATTGCAATTGGAAAAAAAAAAAAAAACTGAAAAAAACCTAAATGTTCAACAACTGAAAAGTGGTAGTAAACCTGATAGAGAATTAAGAAGTCATTGAAGTAATTACTATAAAGGGTCGACAATACTGTGGGAAAATATGAATGATATAGTACTAACTGAGGAAAGCATGATCCAAATTGCCTGTACATTATGATTTTAACTATATAAAATGTACATACATGTATATAAAGGCAAGAAAAGACAGAAAAGTGAAGTTAGTTGATATTTGAATAAACTGAATTATGTTTCTCCTTTAATTTTTTTCAAGATTAGCCTGGTATTGTTATATAATGCATTTTAAAACAAATGAGTAAATAAAAACAAACAAACAAATGAAACAAAACAAAAGAAAAACCCTTCCAGGTAAAGGATAACATTAATAACTGCCAGTTTTAACTCTCTTGGGGTTGTAAAAGGGGCACAAAACCCAGGGCATCCTACTAGCTAGGCACATACCAATACTGTGCACACAGGATGATCAGAGGATATGCTTTTGACATGGCTATTTTAGTGACAGGACTAGATTGTCAACATTTCTGATCACTCCATCAAAGTATTTACTCCAAATATCAACTGAACTCCGAACTAATACAAATATAGTAACTTTCTTATTGCAATTTGACCATATAAATGCACTTGTTTTCATGGAGCACATATCTTATTTTAATTTTATTATCACTATACTTTCTGATAGGTACTTTAAAATTTATGAATATCAGAACAATCTCCTGTTTTATAAAACCTGCTCCCCTCAAAATGTTCAGACATAGCTTCTATTGATCTAGGTTCTAGAATACATTCAAAGAGTTCCTATTTCTCAGAATTTTCCCCAAAATGTCCTTTACATTTCCCCAAAATGTAAACAACCATATCCAAACAGTAGCAATATCCGATAAAAACCGTTTGAATAGCAAGTCATCAAAACTTCAAAATGATCCAATCAGCATAAAAGGGTTAAGAATAAACTGATTAAATAATTCCAACCATACAGAATAGGTTGACCTGAAAGTCCATAGATGTGGAACATTTATTTCGAATTTACTCATGGAATGTAATGAAATTACATTACCAGTTGTTAAATCTTAGCAATTTAACAGTTACATTATTATTATTTTTAAGTAGAGGCCGGATCTGTGTGACCCAGGCTAGAGTATAGCAGCATGATCATGGCTCCCTGTAACATGGAACTCCTGGACTCAAGCAATCCTCCCACCTCAGCCTCTGGAGTAGCTAGGACTATAGGCATGCACCACCATGCACCACTAATTTTTATTTTCTATTTTTTCATAGAGACAGGGTCTCACTATGTTGCCCAGGCCGATTGAACTCCTGGCCTCAAGTGATCCTCCCAGCTTGGCCTCTTAAAGCATTGAGATTACAGGCATGAGCCCTCACACCTGGATAACAGTTAAATTTTTATTTTATTTTATTTTATTTTATTTTATTTACAGGCTCTTGCTCTGTTGCCTAGGCTGGAATGCAGTGGCATGATTTTGGCTCACTGCAACCTCCACCTCCCTAGCTCAGGTGATCTTCCCACCTCAGCCTCCTGAGTAGCTGGGACTACACACATGCGCCACCACACCTGGCTAATTTTTGTATTTTTAGTAGTGATGGGGTTTCATCATGTTGCCCAGGCTGGACTCGAACTCCTGGGCTCAAGTGATCTGCCCGCCTCAGCCTCCTAAAGTGCTGGGATCACAGCCGTGATGCCATTTTGCCTGGCCAGTTACATTTTTTTTTTTTTTTTTTGAGACTGAGTCCCACTCTGTCGCCTGGGCTGGAGTGCAGTAGTGCCATCTTGGCTCACAGCAAGCTCCTCCTCCCGGGTTCACGCCTTTCTCCTGCCTCAGCCTCCCGAGTAGCTGGGACTACAGGCGCCAGCCACCACACCTGGCTAATTTTTTTGTAGTTTTAGTAGAGACGGAGTTTCACCATGTTAGCCAGGATGGTTTCAATCTCCTGACCTCGTGATCTGCCCACCTCGGCCTCACAAAGTGCTGGGATTACAGGCGTGAGCCACCGCGCCCAGCCCAGTACCATTCTTAAACTGAGATTATGGGGAAATTATTTATACTTTGAGCACTTGGTCAGAGGTCTTTCAGACACAAAATCGGGGATGGAAAACATTTAAAAAGATTAGCAAAAAGTCGAAAAACTCAAAATTAAGTGAAAGGGGGAAAAAAATTTACACTACATGTTATAAGAGATACCTCAGGATTAGGTGGAGTATATCTCTGTTGCATTATCGGAATATTCAGTTATCAAAGCTCAAGACTTAGTATGACTACCAAAGCCCTATCATGATCCCAAAGATTTCTAAATGAGCTTTATAATAAATTTGAATAAATATTCTTTAATTTGTCCTGACACCACCAAGTCCACCTTCTACTTAACTCAGCAAATATATGTTGAGTGCTTATCATGTTCAAAGCATGGGAGTAAGTAAAAGAAATTAATCCAGAAAGGAATAAATATGAACTTTCCCAATCTACGAACTCTCAGATGTTTCTTAAGCAGAACTCTCTATTATGCTTTATAGATCTCTTTAGGAACAAAAAAGATACTCACAACTGGGCCAGTGGCCTTTCTACTGAGTTGAATTTCATTCTAAACTTCTAAAAACCACAAGCTAATTTATCAACAAGTTAACTGTCCGACAAGTAAAATAAATTGCCTTCTGACAAGTCTCTCACTTCTGCTGAATGATTTTAATTATCCCTGTAGCCAAGAATTGTGACTAACTTCTGTGACAGAAGTGAGGAGTACATTGCTTAAAAAGCTATTAACATTGCGATTTTTTTCTTGTTTTTGCTTTCTTTTCCCCCAGCATTAAACCTTTGTAGAGCTGTCCTCTGTCCTGAAGCAGGGAACAGGAGGGCAGCTAACTTGGGTACCTACAAATGCCATACACTGGTCTGAGTGCTATCGGTACATTACCTCATTTAACTCTTGTAAACAATACTGAGGTAGGTATCATTATCACTTTCATTTATTTTTCATTTTTTATGTTTATATTTATTTATTTATTTAGAGATAGAGTTTCACTCTTGTTGCCCAGGCTGGAGTGCAATGGTACGATCTCAGCTCACTGCAACCTCCACCTCCAGCGTTCAAGCAGTTCTCCTGCCTCGTCCTCCCGAGCAGCTGGGATTACAGGCATGCACCACCACACCTGGTTAATTTTGTATTTTTAGTAGAGACAGGGTTTCTCCATGTTGGTCAGGCTGGTCTCGAACTCCCGACCTCAGGTAATCTGCCAGCCTCAGCCTCCCAAAATGTTGGGATTACAGGCGTTAGTCACCACACCTGGCCATCACTTTCATTTTTAGAATGAGGCTAAAAAGGCTAACTAACTGGTACATAGTAACAAAGCCAGTAAACATATCCCTTTTTCCTAAAGATAAAAGAGTATGCATTCTGTGTTAACATCTGCATTTGTAGATTGAAATTATAAGACAGTCATGGGCTAGGGATCCAATATTAAAAGAAAATGCCTGAACTCCATTTCTAGATAGATAGCAAATTAGATACCCTGAACACTACTTGACCTGCCTTAAAAAAAATTCTGAATAAAACATAAAAATATCTTGTAAAATGCATTAGTGAGCTGGTAAGAAAGTAAGGAAAACCAAAGAGGGTACAAACTAGGGAATCCAGTAAGAAAAGTAAGCACTAAAGCCAAAAGCCCTGGAAACATCTCTAACTGCCTGGAGACCCTGAGTGGTATTATGATATTGCTGTAAGGACAGAAGACAAAGTCTAGAGCTTTGCAAGGCAAGAAGTCAGACAGAGGATCCCTATATAAAGCCAGGACCTCAAAGGGCTATACCATGATGAAGTGGTAAAGTAGAAAAAAAATAGAAAAAAAAATTCCATAAAAAGTGACAAGAGTGAAAACTGCCTCTCTTGACTTTGGCAAGAAATGGACAGATGGAAAGAAAACAACTATTTTCTGAAAACACATGCCACAGATTGGCCTTCACACGAATATAGAACTTAAATTCACACTAGTGGTATAACTGGAAAAAATCATAATCTTATTATTTATTCTTAAGTGGTCATAGATTGCTGGTGCCCAAAAGTACCTGGCAAAATAACACTCAAATAATCTCTGAAGAAAACAATCCTTCAGTTCAGGACTGAAAAAATCGTCTCCAAATAAGTAACAACAGAAAACAAGGCACCATGAGCAAGAAATAGCAAGTACAATAACAGATATTAGAATCAGACCCCAGAATATTTCAGATATTGAAATTATCAGATACAGAATATGACAAACATGTTTTCTATGATATAATAGGGGATATTTTAAACACTGAAATAATGAGGCAGAATTTAAAATGAATCAAACAGAACTTCTAGAAGTGAAAAATGTTACCATTTAAAGTTCAATAAAAAGTTAAACAGAATGGGAAAGCAAAAGTTCAGTAAAAGGTTAAACAGAATGGGAAAGGAAAATTTCAGACAATGAATGACATGGAAGCTAGAGCTAAAGAAATTACCTAAAAACATACCTGGAAAGTCAAAGATACGGAAAATATGAAAGAGAAACTAAAAGACAATGAGGTTAGACTGAAAAGGTTCAACATATGTCCTAACAAAATTTCAGAGAAAATAATGAACAATAAGAGTAAGAGACAATAGTTAAAAGATATGACTAATAATTTTCCAGAACCGACAAAAACTTGAATTTTCAGATTGAGGAATAACAATATTGCCAAGAAAGATAAAGTAAAAGACATCTCTGCCAAGACACAGTGAAAACACAAAATATCAAAGCATGATCTTAAAAGCAGCTAGAGAGAAAGGAAAGATGGTATACACAGGAAGAGTTATATTAACATCTGACCTCTCAGAAGCAACAATGGATGCCAAAAGATAGTGAAATAATACCTTAAAGTGATGAGAAAACAAATAACCATCAACCTGGAATTGTATACAAACCAAAACGATTTTTCAAAAATGAGAGTGAAACAAAGACATCTGATGTTTAAAAAAAAAAAATTAGGAGCATTTACCATACCATGCTCTCAGACCATAACAATTTCTGAGAGTAAACACTGAAATTAGGATTAACAACAAAAAAAAGTCAATTAGAAAAACCCACACGTATAGAAATTAAAAACACACTTCTGTACAGCTGATTATACATATGATTTTTTCAAGTAAGAAATCATAACATATAGAAAATAGAGGGAGTTGAACAATAACAAAAAATACTGCTTCTCAAAATAGGCCCTATGTTTTAAATTCATTGCATAAGATAGTTAGCCAGAGTTTCTATGATCACAGTAGAATAAATTTTCTTACAGCCACAGAGTCCATGTAGTTGAAAATTGGTTGCAGAGTCCAATTCTGTGTGTATTTTAATTGTTTCACCTCATTAGGTCTCTGTGTAAAGGTATTCACATTCATTGAGAAAGTTTAGGAAGATTCAGATAATTCTAAGTACTCTGATCTTCAAAACACTACTCTTGTCTATACTGTCAACCAAAGGAACTTGACCCCAATGTTTGAGAGGCCTATTTCTGACTTACTAAAAACTCATCTACAGTATCTCTTCTAAAGTAGTTCCCTTGCAACGAGATACCATTTTTCTCATGTTTCATCTAAATATCTCATTGCCTACAGTTGATCCTAGTATATTACCAGGTGGCCAATTGCAAAGTCAAACCCAAGAGGAAAATGCTTGCATGGTAAAAGATTGGCTAATTATACATTGGTGGAAACTAGGGGGGAAATTTGGAGGGAGCTAGACCAGTGAGAGAGAAAAATACTTTTAGAACCAGCTAATTTGTGGCTATAGGTGAATTTGCCAGAGATTCTATATTCAACACAGTAGGCAGTGCAACAGTTCTAATCATATGGTTGGTTGGTTGTCTGAAACCTGGACAAAATGGTGATGAAGAAAAAGCACAGTTTAAGAGAAATTTTTAGCATTAAAATGCATGTATTAGAAAAGAGAAAAACACCTAAAATCAATAACATGGTTTCCACCTTAGGAAACTAGAGAAAGAAAAGCAATTTAAGCCTAAAGCAAGCAGAAGAAAAAGAATAAGAATAGAGCAAGAATGAATGAAATTGAAATTAAGAAAGCAACAGGGAAAAACAATGGAACTAAAACCATCAGTAACTGATAAGCTTCTAGCCAGGCTAACCAAGAAATAAAGAGAGCCAACACAAATTACCAGTATCAGAAATGAAAGAGGATGCATCACTACCGATCCAATTGATATTAAAAGGATAATAATGGAATGCTAGATAAAACTCTGTGACCACAAATTTGGTAACTTATATGGAATGGATCAATTCCTCAGAAGACACAAATTAACAACAGCTTACACAAGGAGAAATAGGTAATCTGAATAGTCCAATATCTATTAAAGAAGTTGAATTAATAATGACATTCTAAAAAAAAGAAAACACCAGATTCACATGGTGTCACTGGGACATTCTGCCAAATATTTAAGGAAGAAATGCTACCAATTCTCTACAACCCCTCCCAAAGGGAAGGAAGAAATAAAACTGTTCACAGATGAGATGATTTTCTAATGCAGATAATACCAAGAGATCATCATCAACAAAAAGCCTCGTGGAACTGAGTGAGAATAGCAAGTTCACAGGATACAAAGTTAATATATGAAACTCAATTGCTTTTCTACACACCAGCAATGAACAATTTGAATTTGAATTTTTTAAATGTCATTTATAACCGCATCCCCAAAATAAAATACTTAGAAATAAGTCTAACACAATATGTATAGGATCTATATGCTGAAAACTACAAAACTTAGAATAAAGATATCAAATAAGATCTAAATAAATAGAAGGATATTTCATATTCATAGATTAGAAGACTCAATACTGTTAATATGTGAATCCCTTCCAACTTGATCCATAAATTCAATGCAATCTCATTAAAATTTCCACCAAGCTATTTTGTACATATCAACAAACTGATTCTATGGTTTGGAAAACTACAAAGCATTGCTAAAAGAAATCATAGATGACACAAACAAATAGAAATACATCCCATGCTCATGGATGGGTAGAATCAATATTGTGAAAATGACCATACTGCCAAAAGCAATCTACAGATTTAATGCAATTCCCATCAAAACACTATCATCACTCTTCACAGAACTAGAAAGAACAATCCTCAAATTCACAAGGAACAAAAAAGGGCCTGTGTAGCCAAAGCAATACTAAGCAAAAATTAAATCTGAAGGCATCACATTACCTGACTTCAAATTCCACCACAAGGCTACAGTGACCAAAACAGCATGGTACTGGTATAAAACTAAGCATGCAGACCAATGGAAAAAAAGAGACAACCCAGAAATAAAGTCAAATACTTATGACCAACTGATCTTTGACAAAGCATATAAAAACATAAAGTGGGGAAAGGATGCCTTATTCGATATATGGCACTGGAATAATTGGCAAGCCACATGTAGAAGAATGAAACTGGATCCTCATCTCTCACCTTATATAAAAATCAACTCAAGATGAATCAAAGACTTAAATCTAAGATCTGAAACCATAAACATTCTAGAAGATAACATGGGAAAAAATCTTCTAGACATTGGCTTAGGCAAAGAATTCATGAGAAAGAACCCAAAAGCAAATGTAACAAAAACAAAAATAAATGGAACCTAAATAAACTAAAAACTTCTTCACAGCAAAAGAAATAATCAGCAGAGTAAACAGACAACTCATAGAGTGGGAGAAAATCTTCACAAACTATGCATCTGACATAGGACTAATATCTAGAATCTACAAAGAACTCAAACAAATCATCAAGAAAATAAAACCAAATAATCCTATCAAAAAGTGCGTAAAGGACAAGATAATTCTCAAAAGAAGATACACAAGTAGCCAACAAACATATGAAAAATGCTTAACATCACTAATATTCAGAGAAATGCAAATTAAAACCCCAATGAGATATCACCTTACTCCTGCAAGAATAGCCATAATAATAAAAAAAAATAGATATTGATATAAATGTGGTGAAAAGGGAACACTTTTACACTGCTGGTGGAAATCAAAACTAGTATACCCACTATAAAAAACAGTATGGAGATTCCTTAAAGAACTAAAACTAGAAGTACCATTCAATCCAGCAATCCTCCTACAGGGTATCTACCCAAAGGAAAATAAGTCATTATATGAAAAAGACACATGCATGTGCATATTTATAGCAGCACAACTCACAATTGCAAAAACATGGAACCAACCTAAATACCCATCAACCAATGAGTGAATAAAGCAAATGTGGTATATATAGACCATGGGATACTACTCAGCCATAAAATGGAACGAGATAATGGCCCTTGCAGCAACTTGGATGGAGCTGGAGGCCCTTACTCTAAGTGAAGTAACTCAGGTATGGAAAACCAAATATTCTGTGTTTTCACTTAGAAGTGGGAGCTGAGCTATGAGGATGCAAAGGCATAATAATTATATAATGGACTTTGGGAACTTCAGGGGAAGGGTGAGGAATTAAAAAACTACTGATTGGGTACAGTGTACACTGCTTGGGTGATAGGTGTACCAAAATGTCAGAAATCACCACTAAAGAAATTATTCATGGAACCAAAAATCAACTGTTCCCCAAAAACTATTGAAATAAAATAGAAAAATAAAGTTTATATGGAAAAGCAAAAGATCTAGAATAGCCAACACAATACTGAAGAACAGCATTGGAAGACTCACACTATCTATTTCAAAGACTATGGTAAAACAGCATAAGGCTACATTAATCAAGACCAATAAAGTGATAGTAATCAAGACAGCATGGTATACACATTAATAGAACAGAGTAGAGAGTCCAGAAAATGACATACAGATAAAGTCAACTGATCTTTAATAAAGAGGCAAAGGCAATTCAATGGAGAAAGAATATCTTTCAAAAAATGGTGTGGAAACAATTGTACATCCATATGCAATAAAAAACAAAGCTAGATTCAGATCTCATACCCTTCACAAAAATTAACTCAACATGTATTATATATTTGAATGTAAAATGCAAAACTTCTAGATAAAAACAGGAGAAAATGGTTGAGACCTTGGGTTTGGTAATGAGTTTTAGATAAAACACCAAAAGCATGACCCATGAAAGAAAAAAATTGACTAGTTAGCCTTTACTAAAATTAAAAACTTCTGCTCAGCAAAAGATAGCATTAAAGGAACGAAAAGCCACAGACTGGGCAAAAAAGATTTTCAAAATACATACCTGATAAAAGACTGATGCCAAAAATATAACAAAGAACTCTTAGAACTCAACAGTGAGAAAACAACCTCAACCCAATTAAAACATAAGCAAAATATATGAACAGACAACATATCAAAGAATATATACAGATGGCAAATAAACATATGAAAAAATGCTCAGTATCATCTGTCATTAAGGTATTGCATATCAAGTAAAAATAGTACTGCCACTTTAAAAGACAGTTTGGCAGCTATGTTACAAAGCCAAACATAGTCTTACCTTACAATCCAGCAATCACACTCACAGATATTTACCCAACTGATTTGAATGTTTCAGTCCACAAAGAAACCCTATATGTGAATGTTACAGCAGCTTTATTTATTATTGCCCCAAACTGGAAGACAAAGATAAACAAATGTGGGTCATCATTAAGTGGAATCCTATTTAGTGATAAAAAGAAAGAAATTATCAAGCCACAAACACATGGATTAATCTTAAATGCACACTAAGTAAAAGAAACTAGCACATGAAAAGGGTATGGTACTGTATGATTCCAAATATATGACATTCTGGAAAAGGGAAAATATCAAGACAGTAAAAAGATCAGTGGTTTCCAGGGGCTCAGAGGAAGGAAGGGATAATTGAATAGACAGTAGAGATAATTTTTTTAGGGTGATGAAACTATTCTGTATGATATTATAGCAGTAGGTATGTGACACAATCCATCTGACAAAAAAATAAAACAGCACACAAAAGTGAACCTTAATGTATGCAAACTACAGAAAATTATTTAGGAGATCAGAGGATTCCAAGATGAACTGCAGAATGTAACAGTACAATCCAACTGGTGTAAAGATCAACAGCTAGATACATGGAAAACAATAGAGTCCAGAAATAAACAAAACTTATTTGGAAAACTGATTTTGACAAAAGTGCAAAGGCAATTCAGTGGAGAAAGAATAGTTTGCTCAACAAATTGTGCTGGAACATATGTTCATGTATAAAACAGCAAACTTTGATCCATAACTCTAAATGTAAGAAGAAGATAAAAATGGATAATACACCTAAATGCAAAACATAAAACTTGAAAAGTATACAAAAACTACAGGCAAAACTCTGTGCCTTGGCTTAAATAAATTTTTTCTGTAAAGGGCAAGAAAGTAAGTATTTCAGATTGTGTGTTCCATGTGGTCTTTGTTCCAGAAATTCAACTGTGCTTTTGTAGCTTGAAAGCAATTATAAACAATATGTAAACAAGGAGACATGGCTGTGATCCAAAATAATTTTATTGCCCAAAACAGGCAGCAGGCCAGATTTGACCCATGGGCTCTAGATAGAACATCAAAAGCATAGTCTATTTTAAAAATCGATAAACTGGACTTCATTAAAATTGAAGCATTTGCTTGTTGAAATACACAATCAAAAGAATGAAATAACAAGTAATGTAAAGGGAGAAAAATATTTACAAACCATATATCTGATAAAGGACTTGTATCCAGAAGATATAAAGAACCCTTAAAACTCAATAATATGAAAATAAACAGTCAAATTTTAAAATGGGCAAAAGATTTGAACCAACACTTCACCAAAGAAGGAATATAGATGGCAAAAAAGCCCATGAAAAAAAAGTTCAATGTTATAAATTATTAGGAAAATGTAAATTAAAACCAGAATGAAGTACTACTGCATACCTATTAAAATGATTAAAAATAAAAGACTGACAATAGCAAGTCTGGTGAGGAGGTAGAGGAATGAAAATTCTGAGCAGGGAGCACCCAAGATGGCTGAATAGGAACAGCTCCAGCCTCCAGCTCCAAGTGTGAGCGACACAGAAGACAAGTGATTTCTGCACTTTCAACTGAGGTACCAGGTTCATCTCACCGGGGCATGTCAGACAGTTGGCGTTGGTCCACGGGTGCAGCCCAACCAGTGAGAGCTGAAGCAGGGTGAGGCATCACCTCACCTGGGAAGCACAAGGGGGAAGGGAATTCCTTTTCCTAGCCAAAGGAAATTGAGACACACAACACCTGGAAAATTGGGTAACTCCCACCCTAATACTGCGCTTTACCAAGGGTCTTAGCAAACAGCACACCAGGAGATTATATCCCACACCTGGCCCAGAGGGTCCCACGCCCACGGAGCCTCCCTCATTGCTAGCACAGCAGTCTGAGGTCTAACTGCAAGGCTGCAGCGAGGCTGGGGGAGGGGCGCCCACCATTGCTGAGGCTTAAGTAGGTAAACAAAGCCGCCAGGAAGCTCGAATTGGGTGGAGCCCACCACAGCTCAAGGAGGCCTGCCCCTCTACAGACTCGTCCTGTGGGGACAGGGCATAGCTAAACAAAAAGCAGCAGAAACCTCAGCAGAGGTAAATGCCCCTGTCTGACAACGTGGAAGAGAGCAGTGGATCTCGCAGCACGGAGGTTGAGAACTGAGAACAGACAGACTGCCTGCTCAAGTCGGTCCCTGACCCCTGAGTAGCCTAACTGGGAGACATCTCCCACTAGGTGCAGACTGACACCTCATACCTCACATGGCGGGGTATACCCCTGAGACGAAGCTTCCTGAGCAAGAATCAGACAGCAACGCTTACTGTTCAGCAATATTCTATCTTCTGCAGCCTCTGCTGCTGATACCCAGGCAAACAGGGTCTGGAGTGGACCTCAAGCAAACTCCAACAGACCTACAGCTGAGGGTCCTGACTGTTAGCAGGAAAACTAACAAACAGAAAGGACACCCACACCAAAACCCGATCAGTATGTCACCATCATCAAAGACCAAAGGCAGATAAAACCACAAAGATGGGGAAAAAGCAGTGCAGAAAAGCTGGAAATTCAAAAAATCAGAGCACATCTCACCCTCGAAAGGAACGCAGCTCATCGCCAGCAATGGAACAAAGCTGGACAGAGAATGACTTTGACGAGTTGAGAGAAGAAGGCTTCAGTCAATCAGACTTCTCAGAGCTAAAGGAGGAACTACATAACCAGCGCAAAGAAACTAAAAACCTTGAAAAAAGAATGGATGAATGGATAACTAGAATAATCAATGCAGAGAGACCTTAAAAGAACAGATAGAGATGAAACCATAACACAAGAACTACGTGACAAATGCACAAGCTTCAGTAACTGATTCGATCAACTGGAAGAAAGAGTATCAGCGATTGAAGATCAAATGAATGAAATGAAGTGAAAAGAGAAGTGTAGAGAAAAAAGAGTAAAAAGAGGCCAGGCACAGTGGCTCAAGCCTGTAATCCCAGCACTTTGGGAGGCCGAGGCGGGCGGATCACGAGGTCAGGAGATCGAGACCATCCTGGCTAACATGGTGAAACCCCGTCTCTACTAAAAAATTACAAAAAATTAGCTGGGTGAGATGGCAGGCACCTGTAGTCCCAGCTACTCAGGAGGCTGAGGCGAGAGAATGGCGTAAACCCGGGAGGCGGAGCTTGCAGTGAGCTGAGATCCGGCCACTGCACTCCAGCCTGGGCGACAGAGCGAGACTCTGTCTCAAAAAAAAAAAAAAAAAAAGAAAAGAGTAAAAAGAAAGGAACAAAGCCTCCAAGAAATATGGGATTATGTGAAAAGACTAAATCTACATCTGATTGGTGTGCCTGAAAGTGATGGGGAAAATGGAACCAAGTTGGAAAACACTCTGCAGTATATCATCCAGGAGAACTTCCCCAACCTAGCAAGGCAGGCCAACATCTAAATTCAGGAAATACAGAGAATGCCACAAAGATACTCCTCGAGAAGAGCAACTCCAAGACACATAATTGTCAGATTCACCAAAGTTGAAATGAAGGAAAAAATGTTAAGGGCAGCCAGAGAGAAAGGTCGGGTTACCCACAAAGGGAAGCCCATCAGACTAACAGCAGATCTCTTGGCAGAAACTCTCCAAGCCAGAAGAGAGTGGGGGCCAATATTCAACATTCTTAAAGAAAAGAATTTTCAACCCAGAATTTCATATCCAGCCAAACTAAGTTCATAAGTGAAGGAGAAATGAAATCCTTTACAGACAAGCAAATGCTTAGAGATTTTGTCACCACCAGGCCTGCCTTACAAGAGACCCTGAAGGAAGCACTAAACATGAAAAGGAACAACAGGTACCAGCCATTGCAAAAACATGTCAAAATGTAAAGTCCATCAATGCTAGGAAGAAACTGTATCAACTAGTGAGCAAAATAACCAGCTAATATCATAATGACAGGATCAAGTTCACATATAACAATATTAACCTTAAATGTAAATGGACTAAATGGTCCAATTAAAAGACACAGATTGGCAAATTGGATAAAGAATCAAGACCCATCAGTTTGCTGTATTCAGGAGACCCATCTCACATGCAGAGACACATAGACTCAAAATAAAGGGATGGAGGAAGATCTACCAAGCAAATGGAAAACAAAAAAAAGCAAGGGTTGCAATCCTAGTCTCTGATAAAACAGACTTTAAACCATCAAAGATCAAAAGAGACAAAGAAGGCCATTACATAATGGTAAAGAGATCAATTTATCAGGAGGAGCTAACTATCCTAAATATATATGCGCCCAATACAGGAGCACCCAGATTCATAAAACAAGTCCTTAGAGACTTACAAAGAGACTTAGACTCCCATACAATAATAATGGGAGACTTTAACACCCCACTGTCAACATTAGACAGAGCAACGAGACAGAAAGTTAACAAGGATATCCAGGAATTGAACTAAACTCTGCACCAAGCAGACCTAATAGACATCTATAGAACTCTCCACCCCAAATCAACAGAATATACATTCTTCTCAGCACCACATCGCACTTATTCCAAAATTGACCACATAGTTGGAAGTAAAGCACTTCTCAGCAAATGTAAGAGAACAGAAATTATAACAAACTGTCTCTCAGACCACAGTGCAATCAAACTAGAACTCAGGACTAAGAAACTCACTCAAAACCGCTCAACTACACGGAAACGGAACAACCTGCTCCTGAATGACGACTGGGTACATAACAAAATGAAGGCAGAAATAAAGATGTTCTTTGAAACCAATGAGAACAAAGATACAACATACCAGAATCTCTGGGACACATTTAAAGCAGTGTGTAGAGGGAAATTTATAGCACTAAATGCCCACAAGAGAAAGCAGAAAAGATCTAAAATTGACACCCTAACATCACAATTAAAAGAACTAGAGAAGTAAGAGCAAACAAATTCAAAAGCTAGCAGAAGGTAAGAAATAACTAAGATCAGAGCAGAACTGAAGGAGATAGAGACACAAAAAACCCTCCAAAAAAAATCAATGAATCCAGGACCTGGTTTTTTGAAAAGATCAACAAAATTGATAGACCGCTAGCAAGACTAATAAAGAAGAAAAGACAGAAGAATCAAATAGATGCAATAAAAAATGATAAAGGGGATATCACCACCGACCCCACAGAAATACAAACTACCATCAGAGAATACTATAAACACGTCTATGTAAATAAATTAGAAAACCTAGAAGAAATGGATAATTTCCTGGACACTTACACTCTCCCAAGACTAAACCAGGAAGAAGTTGAATCCCTGAATAGACCAATAACAGACTCTGAAATTAAGGCAATAATTAGTAGCCTACCAACCAAAAAAAGTTCAGGACCAGATGGATTCACAGCCGAATTCTACCAGAGTACAAGGAGGAGTTGGTACCATTCCTTCTGAAACTATTTCAACCAATAGAAAAAGAGAGAATCCTCCCTAACTCATTTTATGAGGCAAACATCATCCTGATACCAAAGCCTGACAGAGATACAACAAAAAAAGAGAATTTTAGACCAATATCCCTGATGAACATCAATGCAAAAATCCTCAATAAAATACTGGCAAACCGAATCCAGCAGCACATCAAAAAGCTTATCCACCATGATCAAGTGGGTTTCATCCCGGGGATGCAAGGCTGGTTCAGCATATGCAAATCAATAAATGTAATCCAGCATATAAACAGAATCAAAGATAGAAACCACATGATTATCTCAATAGATGCAGAAAAGGCCTTTGACAAAATTCAACAGCTCTTCATGCTAAAAACTCTCAATAAGTTCGGTATTGATGGAACATATCTCAAAATAATAAGAGTTATTTATGACAAACCCACAGTCAATATCATACTGAATGGGCAAAAACTGGAAGCATTCGCTTTGAAAAGTGGCACAAGACAGGGATGCCCTTTCTCACCACTCCTATTCAACATAGTGTTGGAAGTTCTGGCTAGGGCAATTAGGCAAGAGAAAGAAATAAAGGGTATTCAGTTAGGAAAAGAAGAAGTCAAATTGTCCCTGTTTGCAGATGACATGATTGTATATTTAGAAAACCCCATTGTCTCAGCCCAAAATCTCCTTAAGCTGATAAGCAACTTCAGCAAAGTCTCAGGATACAAAATCAATGTGCAAAAATCACAAGCATTCTTATACACCAGTAACAGACAAACAGAGAGCCAAATCACGAATGAACTCCCATTCACAATTGCTTCAAAGAGAATAAAATACCTAGGAATCCAACTTCCAAGGGATGTAAAGGACATCTTCAAGGAGAGCTACAACCCACTGCTCAGTGAAATAAAAGAGAACACAAACAAATGGAAGAACATACCATGCTCATGGATAGGAAGAATGAATATTGTGAAAATGGCCATACTGGCCAAGGTAATTTATAGATTCAATGCCATCCCCATTAAGCTACCAATGACTTTCTTCACAGAATTGGAAAAAACTGCTTTAAAGTTCATATGGAACCAAAAAAGAGCCCGCATTGCCAAGACAATCCTAAGTCAAAAGAATAAAGCTGGAGGCATCATGCTACCTGACTTCAAACTATACTACAAGGCTACAGTAACCAAAACAGCATGGTACTGGTACCAAAACAGAGATAAAGACCAATGGAACAGAACAGAGCCCTCAGAAATAATACCACACATCTACAGCCATCTGATCTTTGACAAACCTGAGAGAAACAAGAAATGGGGAAAGGATTCCCTATTTAATAAATGGTGCTGAGAAAATTAGCTAGCCATAAGTAGAAAGCTGAAACTGGATCCTTTCCTTACTCCTTATACGAAGATTAATTCAAGATGGATTAGAGACTTAAATGTTAGACCTAATACCATAAAAACTCTAGGAGAAAACCTAGGTAATACCATTCAGGACATAGGCATGGGCAAGGACTTCATGTCTAAAACACCAAAAGCAATGGCAACAAAAGCCAAAATTGACAAATGGGATCTCATTAAACTAAAGAGCTTCTGCACAGCAAAAGAAACTACCATCAGAGTGAACAGGCAACCTATAGAATGGGAGAAAATTGTTGCAATCTACTCATCTGACAAAGGACTAATATCCAGAACCTATAAAGAACTCAATCAAATTTACAAGAAAAAAACAAACAACCCCATCAAAAAGTGGGCAAAGGATATGAACAGACACTTCTCAAAAGAAGACGTTCAGACAGCCAACAGACACATGAAAAAATGCTCATCATCACTCACCATCAGAGAAATGCAAATCAAAACCATAATGAGATACCATCTCACACCAGTTAGAATGGCAATCATTAAAAAGTCAGGAAACAACAGGTGCTGGAGAGGATGTGGAGAAATACGAACACATTTACAATGTTGATGGCACTGTAAACTAGTTCAACCATTTTGGAAAACAGTATGGCGATTCCTCAAGGATCTAGAACTAGAAATACCATTTGACCCAGCCATCCCATTACTGGGGATATACCCAGAGGATTATAAGTCATGCTGCTATAAAGACACATGCACACGTATGTTTATTGCGGCACCATTCACAATAGCAAAGACTTGGAATCAACCCAAATGTCCATCAGTGACAGACTGGATTAAGAAAATGTGGCACATATACACCATGGAATACTATGCGGCCATAAAAAAGGATGAGTTCGTGTTCTTTGTAGGGACATGGATGCAGCTGGAAACCATCATTCTCAGCAAACTATCGCAAGAACAGAAAACCAAATACCACATGTTCTCACTCATATGTGGGAATTGAACAATGAGATCACTTGGACACAGGAAGGGGATCATCACACACCAGGTCCTATTGTGGTGGGGGTGGGGGGAGGGATAGCATTAGGAAATATATCTAATGTAAATGACGAGTTTATGGGTGCAGCACACCAACATGGCACATGTATACATATGTAACAAACCTGCACATTGTGCACATGTACCCTAGAACTTAAAGTATAATAAAAGAAAGGAAAAGAAAAGAAAATTCTTAGACACTGCTGATGGAAATGTAAAATGGTACCATCACTTGAAAAATATTTTGGCAGTTTCTTTTTTTTTTAAGTTTTGTTTGTTTGTTTGCTGTTGAGACAAACATGCTGTCACCCAGGCCGGAGTGCAGTGGCGCGATCTTGGCTCACTGCAACTTCTGTTCCTGGGTTCAAGTGATTCTCATGCCTCAGCTTCCCGAGTAGCTGGGATTACAGGCGTGCATCACCACACCCAGCTAATTTGGTATTTTTGCTAGAGACAGGGTTTCTCCATGTTGGCCAGGCTGGTCTCAAACTCCTGGTATTTGGCAGTTTCTTACAAAGTTAAACATACACTTGCCAATTGTGATTCAGTCATTCTACTCCTAGGTATTTGGCCAAAAGGAATAAAAGCATATGTCTACATAAAGACTTATACAAGCGTATTCATAGCAGCTTTATCTTTAACAATCAAAAGTTAGAAACAACTCAAATGTCCATCAATAAATGAATTTATAAGCAGCTGTGGTATAGCCATACAAGGGAACACCACTTGGCAATAAAAAGAAACACTACAACATGGATGAATATTAATATAATTGTACTGAGTAAAAGAAGCCAAAACCCAGTACAAACTGTAATATTCCATTTATGTACAGTTCAAGAAAACACAAACTAATCTATAGTGATTAAAAGCAAATCAGTGTTACCTGGGAGAAAGTGGAGGAAGGGAGGGAAAAGTTGCTAAGGGGCATGAGAAAACTTTGGGGGATGATGGCTATATAGCAGATGTTCATACAAATGTACGAACATTATGTATGATATGAATATACAGTACATGTTAGTTATGCATGAACATTATATATGATATGCCAAAACTTATCAAATTGAACACTTGTAAGTGTAGCTTATCGTAACGTCAATTATACTCCAACAAAACTGTTATAAAAAATACATAAAGCCAGATACCTGTACATGTTCGTCAAAGTGGATAAAATGTAAAACACTAAATATTGATAATATTAAATGTTGGTGAAGATGTGGAAAAATCTAATCTCTCATACAGTACTCGAAGGAATGTAAAATAGTACCATCACTTTGCAAAATCAATTTGGCAATTTCTTGCATTTACCATACAACCCATGAATTCCACTCCTAGTTATTTACTAAAGAGAAACAAACACATATGTACATACAAAAATGTATACATAAATACTCACAGTAGTTTTATTAATAGTAGCTAAAAACTGGAAACAACCAAATGTCCATCAACAGGTACATGAATAAAAAAATTGTGGTATATTCATACAGTAGAATACTACTCAGCAGTAAAAAGTAATGAGTGCTTGATATGTGCAACAACATGAATGAATCTCAGAGTTACTGTGCTGAGCAAAAACCTCCAGACACAAAGATGACATACAGCATGATTTCATTTACATGAAATTCTAAAAAATAAAACAATTTAACCTAAGGTGACAGAAAGCAGATTAGTGATGGTCTGGGGCTGGGGATGGAGGGGGTGTTAGTCAAGGAGGAGCACAAGAACACTTTCGGGGCTTGCTAAAATACCTTATATCTTGATTTTGATGGCAGTTACATGGTTGTATACATTTGTTAAACATTTACAATTTGGGTACATTTTATTGTATGTTAATTTTATTTCAATACAGTTGATTTGGAAAACACAGTGTCCTCCAAGTGATTCTGGTATTAGGGAAATCTCTGAGCAAATCCAATCTCCAACTGAATGCAACTACATTTTCTACAACAGTCACCTAGCCCTACCTGAATGTTTCTTATGTCTGAAGCTTGCTGCTAAACAATGCTGCCTTGCCCGCTTCTTGACAGCTCTGTCAGAAAATCTTTTCATGCTGAGTCTAAATAAACTTCCCTCTGATGGCCATATTTGGTTCAAGTTCTGCCCTCTGGAGCTACTCTCATATAATCTTTATTGACAGTCTTCAACTATTAAAAGCTGCCTATCTTGCAGACAGTATAACAGAGAGTGTTTATATAACATGCGCTCTGAGAACTGACAGGCTTAGAATTTAATTCGGACCACGTCACTTTTGAGTGATTTTAAGCAAGCTACTTAACCTTTGTAGGCCTATGTTTCCTCAGCTGTTAAATATTCATAATAATAGCACTATGAGGATTATGAGGATTAAAGAGGTAATGCATGTAAGGCACTTAACATAACGCCTGGCATATGGCACATGCTCAATTATCATTACCAGCTCTCCTTATCTTTCTCACACAGGCTAATCAACACCAGGTACCTCAGTCTCTAAGACTTTAATTCCAGAGTGCTCAACATCTAGGTTTCCTAAAAATGCTATAATTTGTTCATGTAATCATAACTCATACCGTCATTCATTATTTTTTTCGACATTATAGATGCCTTAGGATCTGAATCCGTAGTCACAAAATGCTGACTTAAGAGGTGTTAATTATTTGAGGCAAACAATAAAGGAAAAAAGATCAGAAGAGACTTAGAATAAAGTATCAGATGAAGTAGTACTTGAATACAGTTTTGCAAACTAGGAGGCATATGAATAAAGGTGTATTTGACTGAAGAAAGAAGTGAGAATTTAACTTGTAATCTTGGCTAGACTTTCCAAGGTCTAAACTCATTTGCTGCAAGAGTACTTTATTACTTGACATATAAAGTCCTACTTCATTTAAATCTATGTACAATAAGCATGAGTTTAAAGCCCAAAATCTCAGGTAACTTTATCACCATGTTAAGGTGCTGCCTATAGATTATAGCAACCTCAAGACCTAAGGTATGAATGACAATATAAGTCAAAGCATGCTAGGCTGATGCTCTGCTTCTCCTTTGATTTTGGACAAGTTACTCCCCCTCTCAGGATATTAGTTTTCCTCTGTAAAATGGGAGGGTGTTGTCCAATACCTTCACTGTACTTTCTAACTTAAAACCCTATAATCTGGGTTACACATGTGAATGCATTTAGTGAACATATACTGATATTTGGTGCATTTAATTGTATACAAACTTTATGTGAATATTTTAAAATCCTACATACAAATAATATATTTTAGTTAATGATATGCATGCTAAAATGTTTAGGGCTTAAGTGTAATGATTTCTGCAACTTATGTTAAAACGCACCAAAAATAAGACAGATTAATGGGTGGATAGATGGATAGATAGGTGATAAACTTCCTCAAATGGGTAAATCAGGTGAGATGACAATTCTACTTTAGATATACACATCCAAGAGAATTAAAAACATATGGCCACACAAAAACGTGAACACAATGCTTATAGCAGTATTATTCCTAATAGCTAAAAGAGAGAAATAATCTAAATGTCCATTAGTAACAGAATTGATAAATAAGATGTGATATAGTCATACAATAGAATATTATTCAGCCATAAAAAAGAAGTACTTTTACAAGCAACAACATGAATGAAACTTGACTTCATTATGCTAAATGAATGAAGACAGTCACCAAAGATTACATATTATATTATTATATTTATATGAAATGCCCAGAATAAGAAAAACTATAGAGATAGAAAGTGGGTTAGTGGCTGCCTAGGCCTATGGGAGTGGGGATTTGGGGAGTGATGGCTAGTGAGTACAGGTTTCATTTTTGGGGTAGTGAAAGTATAAAACTGATTGTAATATAAATGTACAATTTTATGAACATATTAAAAGACATTGAATTGTACACTTTAAATGGATGAATTGTATGGTGTGTGAATTATATCTCAAGAAAGCTATGTTAAAGATTAAAAAAAAAAAGGCAAAAAATTTATTGGGTCTCTCTCCAGTTTCTTCTCTACCCTATACCTCTTTAGTGCTAAGATCAAGAAGCGGTCTCACTCTTTCTCTCTCTCGTTTCTGGCTTCAGTGGCACTCGTAATTTTCTTAAATATTCCTAGAAAACTGCATCTCAGATTTTCTTTTGAAATTATATTTTACTTTTGTTCTTGGACTACAATAATGTGTGATGCTTTCCTGATTTCACTCATTTGTCACTTTATCCTGACAAATTTATACTGAGTGGTTACACTGTGTCAGAAACTCTGTTAAACACCTAAGGTACAAAGTCAAATAAGACCAGGTGCCTGCCATCAAAAAGTTTACAATCTAGTAAGGGAGACAGATGTATAAACACAAGGTAATATATCAATTGACATGCACTATAATTCAAGCATGTAAAAGTGCTAAGAACAGATTCTGCCACTAGATGTAGAGTTAGAAAATTTGGTTAAATGAAATAGGCGTAGTAGTTTCATAATCTTAAGTAAGTCATTTAACTACTCATAGTTCCAGTTTTTCAACTGTGTAATGGAGAAAATGCCACCCAACTCACTGGGTTATTGTGATAATTAAATGCAAACATGTGTACAAAAGTATTGTATAAACTATGTAATATCACTGTGTATTATAGTACACTGTGATATATCAATATTTTAGAAATAATCATTGCTTTGTTAACTTTCTTTGTAAATTAGTGAGAATAGAGTTAGTAATATGCTTTAAACTCTGAGAAAAAATAATATTTTTCCTGTAACTGAGAATAACAGATAGAATTTTAATAGTTTCTGGGGGAAAAAAAGGAAACAGCTTGAAATGTAATGAAGAAGATGAAGAATAACATGGAAGAAGGGCTGAGACAAAGGCCAACCAGATAGTAAGCTTGAAGAGAACACAGGCATGGTAGAAAACATGGTGCTGAAGGCAGGGCTTTGAAGATGAAGAGAAATCTTATTTAGTAAGTTGCCATATATCTTTATTAGTCACATAAATTTTCTTTTAAAAAGGTGAAAGTGAAGGTAATTCAGTGAGCACAATATCTTCTCCAAGAATACTTTAAATACAAAGTTCTACTATAGTTCCAATTTCTCACAAATTAGGATCTAAGCATCTACATACATAGGGATAAAAACAGTCTGTTTTCTGATTGATTTAATGTTTGCTTGTCTGTAGAATGGTGACTTCTAGTAAAAACTGTGAATTATCTCCATATTTCCTATGCCTCTCCAATCCTTTAAAAAAAATTGAAGAAATTATAAGCTAAAGAACAAGTAATCATAGGTCCATATAAAGTCAAGAAAAAAATAATGGTAAAAGTAAATTCACCCTACAATACAAATTGTCTGGAAAAACAATTTAAAATATAATCTGAAATGAAATACTCAGTGTAATATAACAGAGTGAATAGTACTGTTTGACATTTAATATTTCAATGTCCTGACTCTTCTGTGTATACATTTCAATCTTAATGACACAAAAATGTAAAGTATTTTCAAAAAGTCTTTAACATTTAATACATTATCGCCAGCTCTTACTTACATGGGCACAATAAGAGACAGGAGAAAAATAGAGAACATAGATAACATTCATCACATATATGGTCTAAATGCTTGTATTTATCCCTATATACTTATAAAGATTACTAACAAGTACTTCTAATTGGAGCACAGAAACTGACAGATGAGAGTCGCGGGAAACAAGCTAAACTTAGGAAAAGGGAGACATTTTATTTACTAACCTAGAAAAATACTCACATGTTCAGGATCCAATGACTGCTATTCATTCAGCCTATAGGTATGGGTATACCCATGGCATTTCAGTGACCCCTTCTCCCAGACTAGCATTACACACAACTGGTTATAAAATTTTTCTCAATAAATTGCTATAAATGTTTCTCAATAAATTGCTCCAATATGGTATTATTTAATAAAGGTAGGAAAGGACTAGGTTAAGAGTCTGGATTGAACTGGTCCTGGATTGAAAATTCCTTCATTGTGTTCAGATGCACTCTTTATCATTTTAGAGACTAAACCAGAAGGACACAAACTGAAGAAAAAATTGGAAACTAAAAGAATGATATTCACTAGAGACAATGGAACACAATGCCCTTCAGGGTCAGGGACAACACCTGCACAAAACAAGCTGTAGTGGATGTATGTGGCACCCGCCAGATCTCCCTTCAGGATTGAAGGACTTAGCCTCCCAGCTGCTGGGAGTGTTGCCAGCTGACAACCCTCTCTAGGAATTGTCCTTAGCTGAAAAGAGTCATCTTTTCCAAGGTCTTGCTGCCTGCATCCAATAATTAGTTAATGTGAGAGTGAAGGTCTGATCCCCTCATCTCCACTCTGAAAGGCCATCCCAGCTCTAGAGCTTCTGGCTCACTGAGTCCTTGTTTAGGAGGTATCACAGACCAATGTCTCCCTCTGTCCAATTCTGCTTTCTTCCCTTTCCCCAAAAGTGTTGATTCTGAAGAACAATCTCCCCAAAAAATTCCTTTCATGCCAATCTCCATCTCAGAATCTGCTTTCTTGGAAACCCAACCAGCAAGCCAGGAAGATGTTGAACTACTGCCACGGAGTTTCACTGTGAAGAGACTATGATATTAGGAACACCACATATCTCTAGGTAATTCAGGACACTAAGTAATAGATCAGGTTCTTTCTTGGTATGGTGGTCAACTGAATAAGCTACAGAAAATCTGGAGAGGAGACAGAGGTGCCAAAGGAACATGAGAGGAAACGTTAAAGGAATTTGAAATATTTATTTCAGAGACGAATGAAAGGGGAAAATCCCATTGGGAGGCCCAGGTGGGCAGATCACCAGGTAAAGAGATCAAGACCATTCTGGTCAACATGGTTAAACCCCGTCTCTACTAAAAGTGCAAAACTTAGCCAGGCGTGGTGACACACACCTGTAGTCCCAGCTACTCAGGAGGCTGAGGCAGGAGAATTGCTTGAACCTGGGAGACAGAGGTTGCAATGAGCTGAGATTGTGCCACTGCACTCCAGCCTGGCGACAGAGCGAAACTCTGTCTCAAAAAAAAAGAAAAAAGAAAAATGCTAGAATAGTAGACCAACTTCGTAATGAAGGACATTTATTCATTTAATATTATGTTAATAACAATGATTTGAGTTTACTCTATGTTGGGAACTAGGCACATAACCTTATTTAAATTCCTCACAACAATTCTATGAGGAAGTTCAATTATTATGCCCGTTTTATAGACAAAGAAATTAAGGCTTACAAAGTTAAAGTAACTAGTCTGAGCTACTGCCTCTTCATGTATACTGTTAGAATCCGAGAAGATGAAAAGACCTGCTTACTTTTCCTAAATCCAGAGAGAAACTGACTAGTTGACATGGACAAATTAAAGAGTCTTTTTGGGGCCTCTGTTGCTATCTGTGTCAAATATAGTTTTAAATGGCCAGCAAGGTAAGTAATCAATATATAAAATCTTAAGGAGGAAGTATGTCTCAATGTACATTCATAGGCTGGGTGCAGCAGCATGTGCCTGTAGACTTAGCTACTGAAGAGGCTGAAGCAGGAGGATTGCTTGAGTCTAGGAGTTTGAGGCCAGCCTAGGCAACATAGTGAGACCTGCTCTCTAATTAAAAAAAAAAAAAAAATACACAGTTTTCTTTCTTCAGCTTAACAATAGTCACTGTAATTGTTCTGACAAGTCGTGGTCTAAAAACAGGACCTTATTCCACATGAACATACCACAAGTGCACTAGGAAAACAGGATAAATAGGAGGCATGATGGTATAGTAAACTTTGATGGGAGACAGATCTGTGTTTAAATCCTGATCTTGCTACTTACTAGCATTTGTGGTCTTGTATTAATTATCTGAACCTCACTTTTGTTATTGAGTCAATCTGAATAAAAATACTGTTCCTGCTTTCCAGGGTTGCTAGGATAATTAAATGAGATACAGTATAAAAGTATAAAAAGCAGGGTCTGGCATATGGTGGGTATTCAATAAACTATAATTTCCTTTTACTTCCTGTATCTCCCAAAACTATTTAGTATATATTGAAAATCTCTTTCACCATTGTAGTTAAGCTTATTTGATAAAAATCAGTCTATTTTGTGAATAAAAAGTTGCCAAAAAAGTGCTCAGAACACTCATTATCAAGTACCAAGAGATTCAAAACACACCCAAGATACCAAAGTGAAAGTATAAGACTGATAAGTGACTTAGGAAGTCCAAGTATCTTCATACAACCATAATAGATAACAGTTACTGTGCTAGGCACTATTCTAAGCTCTTTACCTGCAGTAAGTTGTTAATTAGTCACAATAATCATATAAGGTAGGTAGATAAGGAAACCAAGACCCAAAGAAGTTAAGCAAAATGTGAAATAACAAAGAACCACTCAAGTCACTCTCACACAGAGCTGGTGCCACATTTTGAAAAACAACTTGTCGGCCGGGCGCGGTGGCTCAAGCCTGTAATCCCAGCACTTTGGGAGGCCGAGACGGGTGGATCACGAGGTCAGGAGATCAAGACCATCTGGCTAACATGGTGAAACCCCGTCTCTACTAAAAATACAAAAAACTAGCCGGGCGTGGTGGCAGGCACCTGTAGTCCCAGCTACTCGGAGGCTGAGGCTGGAGAATGGCGTGAACCCGGGAGGCGGAGCTTGCAGTGAGCCGAGATCGCGCCACTGCACTCCAGCCTGGGCGACACAGCAAGATTCCGTCTCAAAAAAAAAAAAAAAACAAAACAAAAAACTTGTCATTATACATCAAGAGCTTCAAAAATAGTTAGAATAATAATAATATAAAAATATTCCTAAAATATTAGATGATACATAGTAGATATGAGATGGTATATGGAGGCCGGGCACAGTGGCTCATGCCTGTAATCCCAGCACTTTGGGAGGCCAAGGCAGGTGGATCACCTGAGGTCGGGAGTTCAAGACCAGCCTGACCAACATGGAGAAACCCCGTCTTTACTAAAAATACAAAATTAGCAAGGCATGGTGGTACATGCCTCTAATCCCAGCTACTTGGGAGGCTGAGGCAGGAGAATCACTTGAACCCGGAAGGCGGAGGTTGCAGTGAGCCGAGATCATGCCATTGCACTCCAGCCCAGGCAACAAGAGCATAGCTCCGTCTCAAAAAAAAAAAAAAAAAAAGAAAAGAAAAGAAAAGAAAAGATGGTATATGGAAAGTAATCGTGATCTGCTTAATATTCCATATATTTATATAAAGGGGTTAAAGGGAAACATATCAGCATACTAACAAGGGTTATTTCTGGGAGACAGAATTGTGGGTAATATGCTTTAAAAAAAATGCTATTTATTCTCCAAGCCATTTCATTTTCCTCCTGTCACAGAAAGACACATTCCTGCCTTAAACACCCTCTCCCCTGTAGCTTTGTAGCTCCCCTGGCCATGTAACTGAATTCAGGTGATAGAATGTGGGTGGGAATGGTATAGGGCAATTCCAGGTCCGAATCTATGTGTGGTCTTCCACGTTTTCCTTTCCCCCTGTTAGTTATGCCATCAAGGCAACCTTGAAGCAACAAAATAGTGAAGCCACAAACAGAAGCATCCTGGGTTCCTGACGCTTGAAGGCTAGTCACACAGGAAAGGCCTTATCTGCATTTCTCTGAGAGAGAAGTAAACTACTAATGTGTTATGCTACTGACATTTCAGGGTTTGTTACCTCAGTAACCGATAAGGTGATTTCTGTAATTTTCCTTATTCTTTTCCTGTATTTTCCAAAATGCCAATACGGAACATGTAATAGTTCTACAACTGGTATCCAAAAAGTTTTTTTTTTTTTTTTTTTTTTTTTTTTGGCTGATGGGGGCTCATGCCTGTAATCCCAGCACTTTGAGAGGCCGAAGCAGGTGAATCACGAGGTCAAGAGTTCAAGACCATTCTGGCCAACATGGTGAAACCCTGTCTAAAGACACAAAAAATTAGCCAGGCATGGTGGCGGGTGCCTGTAATCCCAGCTACTCCAGAGGCTGAGGCCGAAGAATCGCTTGAACCCAGGAGGCGGAGGTTGCAGTGAGCCAAGATCGCGCCACTGCATTCCAGCCTGGGCGATAGAGTGAAGATCCATCTCAAAATTTAAAAAAAAAAAAAAGAAAAGTTTTTTATTTTTTAATGCATGACTTTTAACTCAGTAATTTCAATTTGGGAAATTTAGCCTAAGCCAATAAACTGACATGTAGACAAAAACATACACATCAAAGTGTTTATTAAAAGGTTACTTGTACAACTTCAAAAAAAAAAAAAAACTTAAATGCCATTCACACAAAAAAAGTTTACTAACCTATACTCAGGTGATGGAATATTAGGCAACCATTAAAATTATTTTAATGAAAACTTTGATGACACAAGCAAATGCTTATAATATCACATTACATGAAAAACCAAGATTAAAAGTTGTTCAAACATGGAAAAACCTGTTAACAGAGATGTAAGCTATCTCTGCATGATTACTTAATACTCATCTATACTTTATAGTATTTTCCAAGTTTTCTAAAAAGAGACCATAATGCTATTATAAGAAGAAAAAAAAAGTGTCCATAAAAATAATACCTAACCGTGCTATGATAAAGACACCAGCAATATCACTGATACAGTGGGGCTACTGGGAAGGGCACTTACAGACCATCTGCTTACCTTCCCCAAGCACAGAGGAAAGAGACTGACAGTTGTCAGGGAGGGGCTAGTAGTTTCTGGTGCCCAGGGTGGAGACAAGGCACTAAGACAGAGCTGCCTTGTTAGATAAAGCTCTCTCTGGTCAGACACCCTTGCTGCCCTCAGTATAGCATCAGATTCAAGAAGGTTTATGAGTCACCAGTGAAGAGAAATTTCAACTGAAGGGAATAAAGAAGCCAGTGCTAAAAGTCTGACAAATCAGTATAAGGGCACATAGGGAACTTCAAGGGCTGCCAGCAATGTTCCACTTCTTGATACTTCACCTGGTTTCATTTGTTGAACTGTGCATATGCTTTATGTATTTTTCAGTTTGTATGCTATATTAAATAATAAAATATATATTTTTAAATTCAGCAACAGCATCTTCCTAAATGAGACAGAAGAAGGCTTTAGAGGCAGAACAAGAAGGAACAATGCTCAATGCAGGCCTGAGAACAGGCCCAGAGGAATAGTAATCTCTCAATGTCAGCATATTGCTCTGTAGCTTACAAAGTGTTTCTATATCACAAACTGCATTTAAGGCTCAGAATTACTCAGAATAGAGACCTTGAACTCATGTCGGCTGATCACATCCAGTTGTTTTCCACTATACCAAATTCACACAAAATACATTTGTGGATTGAAATTAAGGTATTAAGGCATGAGTGCCCACAGACTTCCTCTAAGATCTTGCTTAACTAAAAAGAATTGAGGTATTGCCTACTCAGCTTCACTGGCCACCCTCTATCTGAGGACATTTCTATCTCCACCAGAAAATGTTGAGATTTTCTGATGCAGAACATAAAATATCAGAATAGGAAAACAGAATTGAGCCAGAAGAAAAGCAAGAAGAGAGCTTAGTCAAGAAAGAGGAAAAGGAAGAAGGAGAAACTATCAGACATCAATGAGAAACAAGTCTGTTGGGCATAGAAGTAGTTTGGAGGAGAAAAAGGACCTCAACACATGTGGCTGTAGTCTTTGGATTATATTTCTTTGAGCAAGACATGATGTGATTCCAACTTTTCTAGGGGCAGCACATTAATTGGAGCCAACTTCCAGATTGTTTGTAAAGAGCTGCAGGAGATAAGTACAAAGAATAAGACTTGATTCCTGCTTGTAAGGGGTTCACAGGCTTCTGAGGGGGAATAGACACATAAATGATTAAGGCTCCTTGCATGTGTAATGGAAGTGCAGAGATTAGAGTTACTAATTCTGCTTGGGAAAGCTGTGGAAAAGCCTCACAAAGAAAGGAACACTGGAGCTGGGTGTAGGAAAATGAATAGGAGCTCACAGACCAAAGAGGGCAGCTATGGAGTGTGTTGCAGGTAACTGAAATAGCACAGAGACATTAAGCATTCACATAACACCACCACATTTTGGTGCCACTGAAACATAAGGAGCTGAGGTGGAGGGATAGGAAATGGGAAGGAGAGTAATCAGAGATGAGGTAGGGGTCCAGCCATAATCGGGTTGAAACAAGCCACGAAGGCTAGACTTCATTGTTTAGGCATTGGGTAGGGGGACATATTGATGTTTGTATATTTCAATATTAACACAGTAGTACTGCAAAAAAGGATCATTGGAAAGAAATAGCAACAAGATAAAGGTGGGGGCGGGAAAATTAGGAGGCTGTTGCAAATAGAACAATGAAGGAGTTTTAGAACCGATGAATATGGGTTTAAAACCTGGCTTTTGTCACGAGTTATTTGATCTTGAGAAACTAAACAATCTCCCCAAACCTCCATTTCTTCTTCTATAAAATAAAAATAATATTATCCTTGCAGAATTGTTGTTATGATAATTAAATATGATAATGTGTCTTGTAGTATTTGGCTACATATTAAGTGATAAATATTAGTAACATATGCATTGGTAGTAGAGTGGCATTGAGGATAAGGAGACAGATTCAAGAGGTATTTATGAGATAATTGCCATTAACAGGATTTGGGGACTAATTGGATGTTTATTATAGGAAAAACGCAGAGAGTGGAAAACATCCTGTATTTAGCAACTACTTTGTTCTCTACAACAAAGACATCTAATACCAACAACCTAAATTGCTAACATCTATCTCTGCTAGACACCACGCCTAGTAGAACAGAATCTTCCAGCAATGCCATTTGGTGTGAATGTAGGTCTCTCTTCTTTCTTATATCTCCTCTACTTCATTGGTTAAAGTTAAGATTCTCCACTCAGGTTCCCCAAAAAAGTAAAACTTGAACTGCCATATGATTCAGCAATCCCATTGCTGGGTATATACCCAAAAGAAAAGAAATCAGTATATCAAAGAGCTATCTGCACTCCCATGTCTGTTGCAGCATTGTTCACAATAGCTAAGATTTGGAAGCAACCTAAGTGTCCATCAGCACATGAATGGATGAAGAAAATGTGGTACCTATAGACAATGGAGTACTATTCAGACATAATAAGAATGAGTGTCATTTGCAAAAACTGGAAGTCATTATGCTAAATGAAATAAGCCAGACACAGAAAGACAAACATCACATGTTCTCACTTATTTGTGGGATCTAAAAGTTAAAACAATTGAACTCTTGGAGATAGAGAAGGAGGATGGCTACGAGAGGCTAGGAAGAATAGTAGCAGGGGCAGTGAGGAAGTGGGGATGGTTAATGGGTACAAAAAAAAATAGAAAGAATGAATAAGACCTACTAATTGATAGCACAACAGGAGGACTATAGTCAATAATAATTTAATTGTACATTTAAAATTAAGTAAAAGATCGTAAGTGGATTGTTTAAATCACAACGGATAAATGCTTGAGGGAAGGGATACCCTATTTTCCATTATGTGATTATTATGCATTGCATGCCTATACCTAAGTATCTCATGTACCCCATAAATATATATACCTACTATGTAGGCACAAAATAAAAAATAAAATACATAACTTAAAAAAAGATTCTCCATTCAAATATTTCAAATTTTCAAAATAAATGTATTCAAAAACTGTATCAAGTAATTTAGATCCAAGGTAGAGTTGTTATCTAATTAGCAACAACATCAATTGCAAATGTTAAAAGAACTCCATATACTTGTAATGAAACCTCCAGTAGCCAATAAAGAAGGCCTACAACCAAACTGGAGATGATTAAAGTCACTGTTCCTGCAACTTGAGTATTGTACATATTGAAAGTCAATCAACACTTTATTTATCTGCTTTAATAGAAATGTTGAGATCAATTACAGGACACAAATCACTTATAAACTATTTCATATAGTGAAATAAGTTGTGTGTAAATCTCTATTATCTCTTATGGCATCTTCAGTTACTGCACAGTGGAGGTGAAACAGGGCCCAACAATAGTTGAAAAAAGAATTGACCTTAGAGAAGATTCACATATTCCTAACTTTTGGGTTCCTTCTAAAAGCCCAGATAACACCACCCAAAAGACACTTCATTTTTGAGGGAAAAAATGGTCTAAAAGCTACCAAAATGAGCAGCCCAAATGCCACTGAAAATCCCCAAGGATGCAGACCACTGACTGCCCATCATGGCTTGGAGATGCCTGAATTACAGCAATAAAATGAAATTAAAGCTCTCATTGAGATCATCTGATGTGGAGCTTCAAAAAATTTTAAAGCAGATTTCTTGAAAGGGAAACATTTAAGAACTTAAAAGGAAGGGGAAGATTCCTTAATAAAAACAAAATATCCTACTAAATGACCCGTGGAGCTTAAATCCACAAATACTTGTGGTAACAAAGTAAAGCACTCATACGCTTTTTCTCTTTCCCATATAATCACTAAGGAGAATGAAATTTTAGAAGGTGAAAATGGAGGATTTAGTACTATTCCTTCAACAAAAATAAGAGGCTGATATGGTTTGGCTGTGCCTCCACCCAAATCTCATCTTGAATAGTAACTCCCACAATTCCCACAAGTTGTGGGAGGGACCCGGTGGGAGGTGAATGAATTATGGGGATAGGTCTTTCCTGTGCCGTTCTTGTGACAGTGAATGAGTCTCATGAGATCTGATGGTTCTATAAGGCGGAGTTTCCCTGCACAAGCTCTCATTTTTTTTGCCTGCCACCATCCACATAAAAATGTGACTCGCTCCTCCTTGCTTTCCACCATGATTGTGAGGCTTCCCCAGCCAGGTGGAACTGTACGTTCAATGAAACCTCTTTCTTTTGTAAATTGTTCAGCCTCGGGTATGTCTTTATTAGCAGTGTGAAAATGGACTAATACAGAGGTAAAACAAAAAACACTATGAATTTCTCAAACCCTTACAATTTAGTATCCATTGGGGCACTTTCGTGCTGGAAGGAACTATAAAATAAAAATTAAGATTGCTCCAATATGCTGCATAAAGGCCAAATAGCAAAAGCTTCTTAATCCAGGGCAACCGCACTTAGTAACTTAATGTAACATCAGATCTAGTATCTTCTTACATATAGAACGAATGTTTAATAAGAAAGGTTACCCTGATCCCAGTAAATATGTACAATTCTTATACGTCGATTTAAAAAATAAAATTATAAAAGAAAAGTTACCCAGGTCCTATGAAAAAGCACCCTAGTATAAGCTGAGAAATCTGAACCATGGCAGCATTAAGATACCTGCCCTCTAATACTAAATGGCAAAGGGAAAATAGAAGATGGATATCCATCTGTTACCAAACTGAAGCCAATTTGGTGAGCTTCATCCCAATACCCGACTCCCACGACAAAGATCAATTTAAGAAAAATCTATTATAAAACTTTCCAAAGATAAAGCAATATACAAAAGCATACACACAGGATAATCCCAACCATTTAGGAAGTAATATGCACTGAAAAAAAAAATCACTGGAAGGAAATATGCCAAATCATTAATTGTTTTTGTCTTTGGTGATAAAATTATTTTTCTTCTATATACTTATATAACCTCAATACACTTTGATGCAATTTTACATTGTTTTTCTAAATTTTCCTTTTTTTTTTTTTTTTTTGAGACGGAGTCACGCTGTCGCTCAGATCAGAGTATAGCAGCCTGATCTTGGCTCACTGTGAGCTCCGCCTCCCAGGTTCACACCATTCTCCTGCCTCAGTCTCCGGAGTAGCTGGGACTACAGGCGCCCACCACCACACCCGGCTAATTGTTTGTATTTTTAGTAGAGATGGGGTTTCACCGTGTTAGCCAGAATGGTCTTGATCTCCTGACCTGGTGATCTGCCCGCCTCTGCCTCCCGAAGTGCTGGGATTACAGGCGTGAGCCACTGCACCGGGCCTAATTTTCCATATTTTTTACAACGAGCAAGTAAGAAAATAAATGTTAGAAGAAAAATGAGAGGGAGGGAAAAATTTACTTCTAAATAAATGCTTCTAGAATCTTTAGAACACCATCATCTATTCTGAAAGACGGAATCATCAAAAGCCTGTACTTATGCTTTAACAACATAACCAAAAGCCTAACACTTCACATGCCCCAGTCTCTGGTCTTTTCTGTGCTTGCTTTTCCTCTGTGCAAACTTGATAAAATGCTCTCAATAATCTTGTTCCATGAAAAGTGTGAATGAGAAGAAAAATAAGTAGAGCAAATTTTGAAGCGGGAAAAGAAAGAGCATGCGGAAAGGAATGACTGAAACTTTCAGAGAAATGGGTAGAAATGCATATAAAACTCCAAATGAGATACAATAGAAGCTGGGCTTACCAACAGGGAGGAGAGTATGGAAAGAGTGCAATGGACAGGAGAGAGTAGTGTACAAAGAAAGGATAGAAGGAAACACAAACTTTGTATGACTTTTTTTTCCACATAGGATTCACAACATTCCTCAGAAAATTCAATTTAGTTGCCCTGTTCTAGTTTGCTAACCAGAACCAATTTAATTTTAAATCTACACTCAGAGCCAAGGGGGATGAGATATTTTGCAATTCCTTTTAGCTCCCTGTTGGAAGACAGAATCAGATTTAACCATTTCTGCTCTGGCTGTGATAACCAGCCAGGTTTGTCAGAGGACCAAATGGTGTCCTTTGAAGATTAAAGAATATAAAACTGTACCGAAATTACTTGCTATGTTTAACAACTTAATGGGAATGCATTTTTGAGGATGTGACAAATTGCTCTTGGTTTATCTGCACAGGGCATGAAATACTGGTACAAGAGAGCAATTTGTTACACAGACAATGTCTACCCCTTGCTGTAAATTTGCCCACTGTCACATACTATTTGACATCTAGTTAGGTGATTTTAAAAAACTAGTTTATTACTGCATCTAATGAGGAGCAGAAAACTGATATATGACTCTCTTAATTCTTCTCAGCTACCAGGCACACATTTCTCAGATATCAGTTTATGAAATTGTTTCTTGGTTTTATGCTCTGTTGTGACAGATAGGTAAACAAGCTGATAAAATCAAGTGCTTTCAAAAGGGAAAAGTTACCATATTCATGTAGGCTTCTGGCTTGTCACAAAACTTCAAACAGTTTCTGGTTCTGCTTACCATCTGCACAGATTTATTCCAAAGAACATAACAAAGTTTGTTTCTTGATTTCTTTCAACATAAAATAGAAATACTAAGTTTGGGGGTATTTATATTCTGGAAGATAGTCAGATCATTTATTCTGATTAATCTTAACACATAGGTCTGACCCCTGCCTCTATACATAGCTCAGCCCCAGTCCCTTCCTCTGAATTTCCTTTTAATCAGCCTTTTCCACATCAGTATTGCCATGAATATCTCTAGAGCATCTATCTTCAGAACCATTTGTTTACCATGCCTCCTACTGAGAGGAAATGAGGCTGCTATTGGTCTGACTGAAGTTCCCCTTAGGCTATATGTAGCCTGTCTTTATTAAAAGCAAAATAAAGGCCTCACATGGGGACTTGGTAACTATTACAAGGGTTGCGCCGGGTTTTTTCGAGTCTTGCTTTTTTGTTGGGGGTGTATGAAAGGAATCAACAGATCCATCCAAGACTATTTTATCACTGTCAACTTACATGCAGACCACCCCGACCCCCTGCTCACTATTAGTCTGTTGAAAATTGGAAGAATTTGAGGGGAAAACACTGGGATTTTTAATAGAAATAATTCTTATAGGCAAAATAAGAACTAAACTACAAAGATTCTAATTATACATTAGGTATTCAATAAACATGACGGTGATTCCAGAATTGTATTTTATATACCGTCATCTAATTTAGAAGTTGGCATCATCAGATTCCAAGATTGAGTGAAAAAACCTCAGTAATATAAATTATATAAGCAATCATCAGGTGAGCGGGTGGAAATGATTCTGAAACAGATAATTCTGAAATCAATCCTGAAATAGGACTATTTGAAAGGATTAACTTCTGCCTTAAAACCCTAGCTCTACAACTTAACTTCTCTGAGTATCCAATTCTTCATCTTTAAGAGGAAAATAGTATTTTCTCTCTCATAGAGCTGTTCTGACATTTAAGTCACCCAGTTTGGTGCCTGAATGAGGACTCAATAAATGGTACCTACCCTTATTATTATTATTTTTCTCATGGATTGTTTTCACTTACCACTGTAAGTTGAATGATAAATGAATAAATAGGTGAGTGAAAGTGAATGAAGGAAGGAAGGAACAAATAAACGTTTAGTTAACACTTGTATGGGAGAAACTGGTAGGCATCTAGCAAGGAAGTTTCATTTCTTTTCTGTTGGTCTTTCTGATGGCAATGCCTGTAGGGAATTTTAATGAAGAGCCAGCACATATCATTAGAGACAGTTTTCTACAGATGCAACACAACATAATTGTTCAGGTACAGGTTATACAGAAATGAAAATGATACCAGTTCAGGGCTATACTTGCAAGATAACTCAGGCTGTCAACTCTTGCCTCTTGCATCATCACATTTCTGTAGACATATGTGATACACATACAATGTGTTGACCTAGTAGTAAGGCAAGTAAGGCAACTGCTCTCAAGTAATGAAAATGGTCAGATTAAGATAAAAGCAACAACAATAACAAATCTATTTACTGAATATTTAAACTGAGTTTTCTTACGGTTCCTAAAATACGTTTTCATTTTATTCATTTACATTCCATTACACAAACATTTGTTCATTAAGACTCTGTGGTACATATTGTGGAGCAATACAAAGAATGTAACTCAATTTTGGCATAGTTCAGCCAATATTTATTGAGGACCTCTCATGGGCCAAGCATGGTGTTGGTGCAAGGGTTGTAAAGAAAAATAAGATACAGCCTAGGGCCTTGAGAAAAAGGCACAAACAATTAAAATATAAAACATAGAGCCTGCAATTACAGACTGCTAAGAGATTTAATAGGAACATAAAAGATAAAGTCATCAGTGCTGACTAGAACCTGACCAGATATTTAGTAGCAGTGTGTAAAGTGAACAAGAAGAGCACATTCTACACAAAGAAATGAAGATACACATAAGCAGATAATATGCAGATACATAATTGGTTCCATAGCACTGGACTAGAAAGCATGAGGGGGAGAATAGAAGGAGATGAAGTTAGCAAAGTGGACATGGATAAATTCATGAAATGCCTCATATGCCATGACAGAGAGCTTGGATTATTTTTTCCCTCTAAATGCTAGTAAGCCATTGAAGGCCTCCAAAAACGTCAGATTTGGGTTGGAAATTATACAGAAGGCAAACTAAACTGCAACAAGATTAGAGGCAGGGAGAAAAGAGAGGAAGCTACTAAAATAACCCAAGGAAGTGAGGATGAGGGAACTAAGCTAATCTAACAGTACAAGGAACAGAGAAAATGAATACATTTTAAATACATTCAAGAGATAAAATTAACAATCATTTTAGATTAATCAATATTAATGGAAAAATAAAAGTGAACAGTATGTACAAGTATGTTCTTTCTGCTAATATCAGAACAGAAATTTGAAGCATTTAGAAAAAATATTAGATACCAAATGGCAAATTTCATCAAATTCCAGAAAAAATAAAAATAAAAGTACGGATAGTTGGATAATGGTTGGATATGGTATCTGGAAAAGAAGGAATGAAGAGGTTTTTATGGAGGATGCTTTGATGCTACAGTATTTACTTTTAGGAGAAAATATCACTGAAATGGAAAATCATTTCTTGTTTCACTTGACATTAGCAGTACATTTGAAGAAAGTACTCCAGTGTGGCAAGACAATATGTAACAGTGGCAGACATGGAGGTGCACTGCTCAGATCTCTCGTCAAGAGAACATGCTGCTAGAAGCATAGTTGTCTGATAGTCTCCAGCTGCTGTATGTTTAGATCCATTGCAGTGTTCACTCTGAGGTCATGCTCCCCACTTCCACACCTTCTGACCCCTGTGCTGCTCCCAGGCAATGACTAAGCACAGAAGGCACAGTAAAGCTAAGCCATCCTTTCTCCGTAATGTGGGATTTTTCTAATGGGGAACTTTTGCTTAGACTTCTGTTCCCAGCCTGGCCAATACTTTCTCAGAACTGCATTACTGACTGGGGTCTTCCTGCCCAATTTCTTTCCTTCCTCTGCTCCTTTCATAGATGTTAGACCTGCATCACTGGCTGAAGGCTCTCCCTGCCTACTTCTGCTCCCTTCCCCTTTACTCAGCATGGATATTTCTCCAAATAAAACTTATATGTCTAACTCTGTCTTCATGTCTGCTGCTCAGAGGACCTTAACTGACACAATAGTTTAAGTAAATGTATTAAGAATGAAAATCACAGGGAAATGTGAATTCCTCCTCAGAGCATCTTACACGCAAACCACCCTGGCCTCAGGGTTTTATTACGAGTACACAACCCAGACCACTGTTTAACAGCCCTCACTGGCAGATATTTTACTCCTAAAGACTTACCCACCTCCCTTGGGCCATATGTTCCATTCTAACTTCCAGAACATCTTTTACTAACATTTCATATAATTGAATTAAATTAAACTTCCCATAAAAACTGGATTGGACTAAAAATAGTGAACACTCTATTCCAAAAGAATTTTATTTTCAACTAAGTAAATTCTCAGCTTAAATAATCATAGTCTGCTCTTTGAGCTCCAGGGGCACAAGCAATTCAGGCCAACAACACAGTCTCCTCTGGAGTACAACGTTCATCCACCTTCTCAGGAGAATTTGCCTTTCCTGCTGTAAACAGCTTCATCCAGCTGCCAGTAGAATATTTGGATGACATTGCCTTAGAGTCAACACACAAGAATTCTAGTCAAGGGAGGCAGTCTGACATAATAGTTAAGTGTACAGGCTCTGTACTCCTACCACTTGCATCTAAATCCTGGTTCTACTAGGTGCTCAAACTAGGTGACTTCAGGCATGTTTCCCTCTGCCCCTCTCTGATCCTCCATTCCCTTATATGTAAATTGAATATAATACTAGTACCTATCTCATATGCTTGTTGTGAGGATTAAATGGGCCAAGGCAGATGAAGCATTTAGCACAGTTCCTGGCATATACTGAACACTCAGTAATTGGAAATTATTTATGTATGTCATTGTTGTTAGTGGAAGCATCTGCTCTGAGAATAGATGGAGTTGTTTATCCACACCGGAGAAACCAGTGGCCATATAAAATGATCTGGCATTTTTTTAAAACTAGAAAGCAGAGAAGCTATGTACGTGGCCACACATTAAGGCTCAGCCTTCACTCACAGCAGCAAAGGGAAAGCTGGCCTCTTTCTGAATTAGGGGTAGACAGCTGGAGAGGGCCAAAAGAGGGATTACCAGAAGATTACGACGGTCAGGGGAAAGCTAAAATAACTATTTTAACAGACAATTTGTGCTCCAATTACCATCTAAATGTTCATGGTAAATAAGAATCCATAAAAACACATCTGTAAACCCCCAACTTTAGTGACTGGAGCTTTGCATGGTTCATTAGCACATACTCCTTTGCCCAACTGTGACATCACTTATCAGCAGACCTTCTCCTTTCATATTCCCCAGCAGTTGAGGCCAGTGCTCCATGAGGACTTTTTCTGAAATCAATGCAGTCACAGATTTCCTCCTACAGGTGCAGGAAAAGCTTATTACGTGAATATCTTTCATGGAGTTCTGTCACCTACCCTCTTGTTTCTCTTTTAAAGTAAGGGTTAGTAACTATAAATAAGTAAGTGCCAATTCACAGGGAGAGAATGGTGTGCTACATGCAAGTGATTAGCTGTAAGGAAAGGGCTAAGTCTCAGATCTGCACTCTAGACATGTGATGTCCAACAGAATTATAACGTAAGTCACAAATGCAAGTTACATTTAAAATTTAAAATTTTCTACTAACCACAAGAAGAAAAAATAAACAGGTAAAATCAGTTTTAGTTAATAGAAATGATTTAATTAATTATAAATATATCTAAAACATTCTTTTAACAGGTAATCAGTATAAAATTATCAATGTGATTTTTAATATTTTATGCTGTTTTCAAAATTCCATGTGTATTTTACACTTGCAGCACACCTCAATTTGGACTTGCCACATTTTAAGTGCTCAGTATGTCCATGTGGATAGTGGTTACCAAATTGGATAGCGCCCTTCACGGGAGCTGGACTGAGAAATGACAAGGTTCTATAAAAGACCAAGACACTATTATGGATGTTTGCCATTTTGGGATGCCTAGCATCTTTTGAACACTCTTTCTATCCTAGGGTAGCTTTCATATTATGAGTCTCATTTCATGAAGGTACAAAGGAGAACTCAATTTCTCAGATTCCCTTTCAGCTAATGCATTGGAAAGTAATGCATAATTGACCAATCAGATACCAATCAGAAACAACCATATGAGATTTGAATTATAAACAGAAAAAAATGAAGAACGTGGCCTGTATAGGTGGAATTAATTTTCTGGCCAGGCTGATGGTGAAGGTATCCAGCTTTCATGGACACCAGTTAGGGTGATCTGATATCTAATACTCAGAATCCATAAATACATGGTATGATATGCTTCAAGTATGGCCAGCAGCAGAGACAGTAGGGGCCATGCTGGCACCATTCCAAACAAACATGCAAAAAGAAAACTAAAAAAACTCTACAGGTTAACTTAGTTCCCTGGCTTTTTAATTTTTTGTCGTTTCTCTTTATGTCTTATTTTAATGTCTATGTCTTGAAAAGTTGTTGTAGCTGTTATATTTGATTGGTTCATCGTTTATTCTTTCTACTTTAGTCAAGATAAGTTTATACACCACAACTATAAAGTTATACCATTGTGTGTTTTTCTGCATGCTTATTACGGTAATAATGATTTTTATATCTTCGGATGATACCTTGTTGCTCATTAACATCATTTTCTTTCAGATTGAATAACTCTCTCTAGCCTTTCTTATAGGACTGGTATGGTATTGAAATCCCTCAGGTTTTATTCGTCTGAGAATGTCTTTATTTCTCCTTCAGGTTTAAAGGATATTTTCTCCAGATATACTAATCTAAGAGTTTTATTCTTTCAGCACTTTAAATATCTCATGCCACTCCCTCCTGACCTGTAGAGTTTGCACTGAAAAGTCTGCTGCCAGACCTATTGGAGCTCCATTGTGCGTTCTTTTCTCTTGCTGCTTTTAGAATCTTTCTTTATCCTTGGCCATTGGGAATTTGATTATTAAATGCCTTGGGGTAGTCTTCTTTAGGTTAAATCTGCCTGGTGTTCTATAACTTCTTCTACTTGAATGTTGATATCTTTCTCTAGGTTTGGGAAATTCTCTGATACTATCCCTTTGAATAAACTTTTTCTATCCCTATCTCTTTCTCTACCTCCTCTTTAAAGCCAGTAACTTTCAGATTTGTCCTTTTCAGGCTACTTTCTAAATCTTGTAGGCATGTTTCATTCTTTTTTATTCTTTTTTCCTTTTGTCTTCTCTGACTGTGTATTTTCAAACAGCCTATCTCTAGGCTTACTAATTCTTTCTTCCACTTGATCAATTCTGCTATTAAGAGACTCTGATAAATTCTTCAGCATGTCAACTACAGTTTTCAAGTCTAGAATTTCTGATTGATTCTATTTTATTATTTCAATGTTTTTGTTAAATTTACCTGATAAAACATTTCATTCCTTCTCTGTGTTATATTAAATTTCTTTGAGTTTCCTCAAAACAGCTATTTTGAATTCTCTGTCTGAAACGTCGTATACATCTATCTCTCTGGCATTGATCCCTGGTACCTTATTTAGTTTATTTGGTGAAGTAATGTTTTCCTGAGTGATGTTGGCACTTGTAGATGTTCTTTGGCATCTGGGCATTAAAGAGTGATGTAGTTATTGTGGTCTTCACAGTCTGGGCTTATTTGTGCCTGTCTTTCTTGGGAAGGTTGTCCAGGTATTCAAAGGGACTTGGGCCCCAAGCCCAATAATGCTGTGGGTTTTGTACACTCATAGAGGTACTGCTGTGGTGGTCTTGGATAAGATCCAGAAGAATGCTCTGGATTACCAGGCAGAAACCCTTGTTCTTTTCCCTTATTTTCTCCCAAACATATGGAATCTCTCTCTTTCTGTGCCGAGCCACCTGGAACTGGGGGATGTAGTGATGCAATCACCCCTGTGGCCACCACCACTGGGACTGTGCTGGGTCAGATCCAAAGCCAGCACAGCCCCAGATCTTTGCCCAAGGCCCTTCCCTTCAGGGTAGTGAGTTCTTCTAGGCTCCAGGTGTATCCAGAGATGCTGTCTGGGAGCCAGAAGATGAAATCAAAAATCTTAGAAATTTATGTGATGTTCTATTCTACGGAAGCTAAGTTGAGGGAAAGGAAGTAAAGGGGAGGGAAGAATAGGAAGGACTTTGCATTGTACTGAACCACAATACAAAGTTCTTCCTAGTCTTCCCTCCCCTTTCCACAAGATGTAAGACAAAGTACCCTTTAACTTTGATCTCCTCTCCTTAAACAGAAAGAAGCAGTCACTTTCATTGCTACAAGCTGCAATCCTGGGGTTGGTGGAGGGATGACTTATATTTACTCTCCCATAGCTGTGCCAGCTGGTGTCTCCCTAGGTCATGTTCCACTCCTAGTTCACCGGCTTAAAGCCCAGCCTAGCACTAGGAGTTGCCTAGGAATTGCAGTCCTTGGGTCCTAGACTGTCTTTCAAGTTTACCTAGGACCCCAGAGCACTTCAGCCCAAAGTGGTGAGGCTTGCACAGAAACTCAAGTTTGGACCACTGGGATGGGTGATTCCCCTTTGGCTAGAGCTGGTCCAGATGCTCCCACTGTGCGCAGGCACTGGCTGAGCTCAATACAGCTTTATTTTCCACTGTAACAGGGCAGCACTGAGTTCAATGTAAAGTCCCCTAGCAGCTGCACTCTCCCTCCCCAAAGTACACAAGTTATCTCTCTATACTGCATGGCCACTGCGGGGGGATGGAGGTGAGGTGGTGTCAGTGATTCTAAAGTATCTCTCCTGCCCTCCTCAATGCCTCTGTCATTAAATCCAAGCACTGTGGACATGACGTTAAGTCCAGGTACTGTGATTGCACACCTGATTGCTGGTTTTTGTGATGGGGCTTTTCTGCGTGCAGATAGTTGTTAAGATTTGGTGTTCAAGCTAGAGAGACCAACAGTGAAGACTTCTATCCCATCATCTTGCTCCACCTCCCTAGATCTTATTTAAACCTTCTGTTTTAATTGGCTTTTTTAATTTTTTTCTTGACACTGCTCTGGCAGGGTATAAGTGAGGGCACTGCTTTGTTTCTGCCAGGTGGATGTCAAAGTCCAGGTTGCCCATCCAGCATTCATTGACACCTAAGGGAAGGCTCCTCATTATTGCTGAGCAGGTGGGTAAGTTCCACATCTCCAAAGTCTCAACTAATACTGCAGTGAAGTGGGAGGGTGTTCCCTCAATATCAACCAGTGGGGATGAAGTTCAGGCTCTCAACTTGGACACCATCCTGGCAAGGACGTTGCGGGAGCACATTAGAGTTTCACGAGGGTAAGTCCAGGCTCCCTACTTAGCCTTTGTTTGTGTGAGAAATAGGACACAAATTTTTTAAGACATTTGGCTAGGGTGGAGTGGTTATTATGCAAAACCTTTCTATCTTGCTAGATTGCTCCCTTATTGATCTCCTTGGCTACAGAAAACTGGCTTTTGTTGGGGTCTTTTGTGTTTGTATTTGTTGATATTTCCAGGTTTCCAGTTTCTTCAGCTCCAAGTTTGGGATATTTAAGACAAGAAGAAAACCCAGGGAACTCACCATCATGTTGTTCCTTGGGTTCTTGGCTGACTTCTTTTCACCTCTGAATCTTCTTATGTTTTATATATATAATATTTAGAGTTTTTAGTTACTCTTAATATGAGGAATAGGGGAAAGTATATTTACTTTATCTTTTTGGAAGTAGAAGTAAGTGTCATTGCCTTTTAAAATACTGAATATACATTCTTTATTCAATAAACAATAAAGATCTTTATTCTTTATTATCTATTTCCCCCTGGTAGAAAGTGAACCTCAAAAGGGCATGCTTTTTGTCTGGCCATAGTAACTTATTGAATGAACTTATAAAGCCACAAAATGAGTGCTATTGGAAAATACATCATTTTTAAGTTTTATTTTTTAAATTGGTGCTAAACCAGTGGGAGGAGGTCTGAAGGTAAATAGGAGTGAAGGAAAGGTCTACATAAGAATTATAAGTAAGAGACAAAATTAAAATTAAATATAACCAGACAGTAGTGAAACAATTTACAGAGCTCAACTGAGGGAAGGTAATGGTACAATACAGCTAGGATTACCCATTCATGGAAATAGATCTAATGTTGCCTACTTCCATGATGAGCAAGCACTAAATAAAGCATGAGGAAAAGGAGGAATGCTTCAATATTAGCTTTTTGGGTAGTGGAAAAGGTTTGGTCTCCTTAAATTGTCACCAACCTGTTTGCCTAAATACCTCTTCATTGTCTTCCCTTCTAATCACCCTCTCTCCAGCATTGACAACAATGGTCAAATATCAACCTGTTTTCAAGGCACCATTAAATAAGCATGAGACATACTTTTCCCACCAAGCTCACAAGGTAAAAAAATTTTAAAAGGCAGTGATTGCGACACATTAAATAAAAAGTTGTGATACATCTTGTCCCTTACTTATCCTTATTTTTCCCATGCCACTAAAACCCTGCTCCCAAACTGTAAATTAAAAGAAAAGGAAAAAACCAAACAAACAAACTTAAGCTTTTATTTATCCATTTACCACCAAATGCCACAATTCTACCACAAACCCATACCTTCTTTCCTATTAATACTCATGGTACACCACATGTGCCCTTGTAAACACAAATAGCAGGCACAAAGTTCTAGAAACACACACCACTGTCAATGCGCCAGGCAAAAGAACAAAGAAATTGGAAACTTCAGCATCAGTGGACACTGCAGATGCTATAATCTTCAACTTTTTCACTGTTTATAACCTATAGCTAAGCAAGGCTTTCCTTGACCAGGGTTGTGGTACTACCTCTACTCGTGATAAAATAAAAATTTTAAAACTCTAGACTTCAGATTTCTTGTCTGCAAAATGGAAAATGGAGGAGGAAAAGATAATATTCAAGATCCTTTCTGGCCCTATTGATCCAGGTTTTTACATACTAAAGCTATCTTCATACTGAACAAGGAGAAGATAAGCCCAGTTTTGTAAAGAAGCTGAGTGGCTTCTGAAGACCTAGGGTAGTTGCCAGAAGAATTCCAACAATCAAAAGTTGAAAGACTATAGATAAGAGGCTTGCTCTGGAGTGACCCAGAATTGTTTAATGTCCCTAATGGAGAAAAAATAAGACTCTATATTCATATTTGCTTTTATTTGGATAAAGAAAGTCTAGAACAGAGGTCAGCAATCTACTGCCAGTGGGAAAAATCAGCCTAAGTTTGTGTTTGTTTAAAACAAACAGCCCATGAGCTGAGGATGATTTTTACATTTTTTAATGGTTCAAAAACTGAATAATATTTCATGACACAGAAAATCATTTTTAAACATTAAAATTTCAGTGCCATAAAGTTTTATTGGCACATAGCCAATAAAATTTCAGTACCTATAAATAAAATTTTATTGGCTATTGGCCTATAGCCATGACCTTTTGTCTATGAGTGCTTTTTTTTTTTTTTAAAAATTAAGTTCTGTGGTACATGTACAAGATGTGCAAGTTTGTTACATAGGTAAACATGTGTCATGGTGGTTTGCTGCACCTGTCAACCCACCACCTATGTATTAAGCCCAGCATGCATCAGTTCTTTTCCCTAATGCTTCCTCCTCCACTCCCGGTAACAGGCCCCAGTAAGTGTCGTTCCCCTCCCTGTGTCCATGTGTTCTCATTGTTCAGCTCCCACTTATAAATGAGAACATGCAGTGTTTGGTTTTCTGTTCCTGTGTTAGTTTGCTGAGGATAATGGCTTCCAGCTTAATCTATGTCTCTGCAAAGGGCATGATCTCATTACTTTTTATGGCTGCATAGTATTTCATGGTGTATATATACCATATTTTCTTTATCCAGTCTATCATTGATGGGCATTTAGGCTGATTCCATGTCTTTGCTATTGTGAATAGTGCTGCAATGAACATATGTGTGCATGTATCTTTATAATAGAATGATTTATATTCCTTTGGGTACATACCCAGTAATGGGATTGCTGGGTCAAATTATATTTCTGGTTCTAAATCTTTGAGGAGTTACCACACTGTTTTCCACAATGGTTGAACTAATTTACATTCCCACCAACAGTGTACAAGTATTCCTATTTCTGCACAACCTCACCAGCATTTGCTGTTTCCTAAGTTTTTAACAATCGCCATTCTGACTGGCATGAGATGGTATCTCACTGTGGTTTTGATTTCTCTGTGATGTTGAGCTATTTTTCATGTGTTTGTTGGCTGCATGTATGTCCTTTTTGAGAAGTGTCTGTTCATATACTTTGCCCACTTTTTGATGGGGTTTTTTGTTTTTTGCTTGTAAAATTGCTTAAGTTCCTTGTAGATTCTGGATATTAGCCCTTTGTCAGAGGGATAGATTGAAAAATTTTCTCCCATTCCATAGGTTGTCTGTTCATTCTGGTGATAGTTTCAATTGCTGTGCAGAAGCTCTTTAGTTTAATTAGATCCCATTTGTCAATGTTTGCTTTTGTTGCAATTGCTTTTGGAGATTTCATCATAAAGTCTTTGCCCATGCCTATGTCCTGAATAGCATTGCCTAGATTTTCTTCTAGGGTTTTTATGGTTTTGGGTTTTACATTTAAGTCTTTAATCCATCTTGAGTTATTTTTTGTATACGGTGTAAGGAAGAGATCCCATTTCAATTTTCTGCATAGAGCTAGCCAGTTCTCCTAGCACCAGTTATTAAATAGGGCATCCTTTCCCCATTGCTTGTTTTTGTCAGATTTGTTTAAGATCAGATAGCTGTAGATGTGCAGTTTTATTTCTAAGTTCTCTGTTCTGTTCCATTGGTCTATGTACCTATTTTTGTACCAGTACTATGCTATTTTGGTTACTGTGGCCTTGTAGTATAGTTTGAAGTTGGGTAACGTGATGCCTCCAGCTTTGTTCTTTTTGCTTAGGATCATCTTGGCTATGCAAGCTCTTTTTTGGTTCCATATAATTTTAAAGTAGTTTTTTTCTAATTCTGTGAAGAATCTCAATGGTAGCTTAATGGGAATTGCATTGAATCTATAAGTTGCTTTGGGCAATATGTCCATTTTCATGATATTGATTCTTCCTATCCAGGAGCATGGAATGTTTTTCCATCTGCCTGTGTCCTCTCTGATTTGCTTGAGCAGTGGTTTGTAGTTTTCCTTGAAAAGGTCCTTCATTTCCCTTGTTAGCGGTATTCCTAAGTATTTTATAATCTTTGTCACAATTGTGAATGGGAGTTCGTTCATGATTTTGGTTTCTGCTTGTCTTTTGTTGGTGTATAGGAATGCTTGTGATTTCTGCACATTGATTTTGTATCGTAAGACTTTGCTAAAGTTGCCTATCAGCTTAAGAAGCTTTTGGGCTGAGATGATGAGGTTTTCTATATATAAGATCATGTCATTGGCAAACAAAGACAATTGGATTTCCTCTCTTCCTATTTGAATTTCCTTTACTTTTTTCTCTTGCCTAATTGCACTGGCCAGAACTTCCAACACTTGGTTGAGTAGGAGTGGTGAGAGAAGGCTTCCTTGTCTCATGCCAGTTTTCAAGGGGAATGCCTCTAGTTTTTGACCATTTAGTATGATATTGGCTGTGGGTTTGTCAAAAATGGCTCTTATTATTTTGAGGTACATTCCTTCAACATCTAGTTTATTGAGAGTTTTTTAAATGAAGGTATGTTGAATTTTATTGAAGGCCTTTTCTGAATCTATTGGGATAATCATATGGTTTTTGTCTTAAGTTCTGTTTATGTGATGAATTACATTTATTGATTTGCATATATTGAACCAGCCTTGCCTTCTGTGGATAAAACTGACCTGATCATGGTGGATAAACTTTTTGATGCACTGCTGGATTTGGTTTGCCAGTATTTTATTGAGGATTTTTGCATCAATGTTCATCAAGGATATTGGCCTAACATTTTCTTTTTCTGTTGTATCTCTGCCAGGTTTTGGAATCAGGATGATGCTGGCCTCATAAAATGACTTAGAGGGAAGTCCCTCCTTTATAGTTGTTTGGAATAGTTTCAGAAGAAATGGTACCAGCTCCTCTTTGTACCTCTGGTAGAATTCAGCTGCAACTCCATCTGGATATGGGCTTTTTTTTTTTTTTGGCTGGTAGGCTACTTATTACTTCCTTAATTTCAGAACCTGTTATTGGACTATTCAGGAATTTAACTTCTTCCTGGTACAGTCTTGGGAGAGTGTATGTGTCCAGTAATTTATGCATTTCTTCTAGATTTTCCAGTTTATTTTCATAGAGGTGTTTATAGTATTCTCTGATGGTTGTTTGTATTTCTATAGGGTCAGTGATGGTATCCCCCTTATAATTTCTGATTGTGTTTACTTGAATCTTCTCTCTTTTCTTCCCTATTAGTCTTGCTAACAATCTATCTATTTTATTGATTTTTTTCAAAAAAACAGCTCCTGGATTTGTTGATTTTTTGAAGGGTTTTTCATGTCTCTATCTCCTGAGCTTGGTTATTTCCTGTCTTCTGCTAGCTCTGGGGTTTGTTTGCTCTTGGTTCTCTAGTTATTTTAATTGTGATATTAAGGTGCTGATTTAAGATCTTTCTAGTTTTTTGATGTGAGTATTTAGTGCTATAAATTTCCCTCTTAACACTGCTTTAGCTGCGTACCAGAGATGCTGGTATGTTGTCTCTTTGTTCTAATTGGTTTCAAAGAACTTCTTGATTTCTGCCTTAATTTCATTATTTACCCCAGAGTCATTCAGGAGCAGGTTGTTCAATTTCCATGTAGTGGTATGGTTTTGAGTGGCTTCTAATCTTGAGTTTTAATTTGATTGCACTGTGGTCTGAGATACTGTTATGATTTCAGTTCTTTTGCTGAGGGGTGTTTTACTTCCAATTATGTGATCAATTTTAGAATAAGTGCCACGTGGCACTGAAAAGAAATGTATATTCTGTCATTTTTGAGTGGAGCATTCAGTAGATATCTATCAGGTACACTTGATTTAGAGCTGAGTTCAAGTCCTGAATATCTTTGTTAATTTTGTCTTAATTGTCTGTCTAATACTGCCAGTGGGGTATTAAAGTATCCCACTATTATTGTGTGGGGGTCTAAGTCTCTTTGTAGGTTTCTAAGAACTTGTTTTATATGAATCTGGGTACTCCTGTTTTGGGTGCATATATATTTAGGATAGTTAGCTCTTCTTGTTGAATTGAACACTTTATGTAATGTCCTTCTTTGTCTTTTTTTATCTTTGTTGGTTGAAAGTCTATTTTGTTAGAAACTATGATTGCAACCCCTGCTTTTTTCTCCTTTCCATATACTTAGCAAATTTTCCTCCATCCTTTTATTATGAGTCTATGTGCGTCTTTGCACATGAGATGTGTCTCTTGAATACAGCACACCAATGGGTCTTATCTTTGTATTCAGCTTGCCATTCTCTGTCTTTTAATTGGGGCATTTTGCCCATTTACATTTAAGGTTAACATTGTTATGTGTGAATTTGATTCCATCATCATGATGCTGGCCGGTTAATTTTGCAGACTTGTTAATGTAGTTGCTTCATAGTGTCATCGGTCTGTCTACTTCAGTGTGTTTTTGCAGTGGCTGGTAATGGCTTTTCTTATCCATGTTTAGTGCTTCCTTCAGGAGCTCTTGCAAGGCAGGCCTGGTGGTGACAAAATCCTTCAGTATTTGCTTGTCTGAGAAATATTTTATTTCTCCTTTGCCTATGAAGCTTTGTTTGGCTGGATAAGAAATTCTGGGTTGGTTTTTTTTTTGTATATTTGTTTGAGTTCTTTGTAGATTCTGGATATTAGCCCTTTGTCAGATGAGTAGGTTGCAAAAATTTTCTCCCATTCTGTAGGTTGCCTGTTCACTCTGATGGTAGTTTCTTTTGCTGTGCAAAAGCTCTTTAGTTTAATTAGATCCCATTTGTCAATTTTGGCTTTTGCTGCCGTTGCTTTTGGTGTTTTAGACATGAAGTCCTTGCCCATGCCTATGTCCTGAATGGTACTACCTAGATTTTCTTCTAGGGTTTTTATGGTATTAGGTCTAACATTTAAGTCTCAAAAAGTGGGGAAAGGATATGAACAGACATTTCTCAAAAGAAGACATCCATACAGCCAACAGACACATGAAAAAATGCTCATCATCACTCGCCATCACAGAAATGCAAATCAAAACCACAATGAGATACCATCTCACACCAGTTAGAATGGCAATCATTAAGAAGTCAGGAAACAATAGATGTTGGAGAGGATGTGGAGAAATAGGAACACTTTTACACTGTTGGTGGGATTGTAAACTAGTTCAACCATTATGGAAAACAGTATGGCGATTCCTCAAGGATCTAGAACTAGATGTACCATATGACCCAGCCATCCCACTACTGGGTATATACCCAAAGGATTATAAATTACTCTACTACAAGACACATGCACACGTATGTTTATTGCAGCACTATTCACAATAGCAAAGACTTGGAATCAACCCAAATGTCCATCTGTGACAGACTGGATTAAGAAAATGTGGCACATATACACCATGGAATACTATGCAGCCATCAAAAAGGATGAGTTTGCGTCCTTTGTAGGGACATGGATGCAGCTGGAAACCATCATTCTTAGCAAACTATCACAAGAACAGAAAACCAAACACCGCATGTTCTCACTCATAGGTGGGAACTGAACAATGAGATCACTTGGACTCAGGAAGGGGAACATCACACACTGGGGCCTATCAGGGGGAGGAGGGAGGAGGGAGGGATTGCATTGGGGAGTTATACATGATATAAACGTTATGCACGTGTACCCTAGAACTTAAATAAAAAAAAGAAAAAAAAAGAAATTCTGGGTTGGAATTTCTTTTCTTTAAGAATGTTGAATATTGGCCCCCAATTTCTTCTAGTTTGCAGAGTTTCTGCTGAGAGGTCTGCTGTTAGTCTCATGGGTTTCCCTTTGTAGGTGACCTGGCTTTTCTCTCTTGCTGCCCTTAACATTTTTTCCTTCATTTTGACCTTGGAGAATCTGATGATTATGTGCCTTGGGGCAGGGGCAGATCTTTTTATGGAGGATCTTATTGGGATTCTCTGGATTTCCTGAATTTGAATATTGGTCTGTCTTTCTAGGTTGGGGAAGTGGAAGTTCTCCTGAATGATATCCTGAAGGCTGTTTCCCAACTTGGTTCCAATCTTCCCATCTCTTACAGGTATCCAAACAGTCATAGGTTTGGTCTTTTTACATAGTCCCATAATTCTCAAAGGTTTTGTTTGTTTATTTTCATTCTTTATTCTCTTTTCTTATCTGCCTGCCTTATTTCAGCAAGATAGCCTTCAAGCTCTGATACTCTCTCCTCTGCTAGGTTGATCTGGCTATTGATACTTCTGTTTGCATCACAAAGTCCTCACGTTGTGTTTTTCAGCCCTATCAGGTTACTTATGTTCCTCTCCACACTGGTTATTCTAGTTAACAGCTCCTGTAATCTTTTATCATGTTTCTTAGCTTCTTTGCATTGGGTTAGAACATAATCCTTTAGCTCAGTGAAATTTGTTATTACCCACTTTCTAAAGCCTACTTCTATCAGTTCATCCATCTCAGCTTTAGCCCCATTCTGTGCCCTTGCTGGAGACATGTTACAATCATTCGGAGGACAAGAAGCATTCTGGCGTTTGGGATTTTCAGCATTTTTGCATCGGTTTTTCCTCATCTTTGTGGATTTATCTCCCTTTGATCTTTGAGGCTGATAACCTTTGGATGGGTTTTTTGTGGGGTCTTTTTTGTTGATGATGATGTTGTTGTTGCTTTATGTTTGTTTTTCTTCTAACAGTCAGGACTCTCTTCCACAGGTCTGCTGCAGTTTGCTGGGGGTCCATTCCAGACCCCGTTTGCCTGGGTATCACCAGTGGAGGTTGCAGAACAGCAAAGATTGCTGCCTGCTCCTTCCTCTGGAAGCTTCATCCCAGAGGGGTACTGACCTGATGCCAGTTGGAGCTCTCCTGTATAAGGTGTCTGCCAACCCCTATTGGGAGGTCTCACCCAGACAGAAGGTACGGTGTCAGGGACCCTCTTAAGGAGGCAGTCTGTCCCTTAGCAGAGCTGGTGTGCTGTGCTGGGGGCATTCCCCCTCATCGGGATCAGCTGACTGGAGCTGGTGGACTCCTGCAGGGATGCCTGGCCTGGTGAGGAGGGATCTAGAGAAGCAGTCTGGCCACAGCCACTTTGCTGCACTGTGGGGAATTCTGCCCAGTCCAAACCTCCCAGTCTCCTTAGCACTGTCAGGGGAAACCACCCACTAAAGCCACAGTAATGGCAGTCGTACCTCCCCAGCCTGGGAACTCGTTCCCTCCAGGCAGACTCCAGACTTCTATACTGGCAATGGGAATTTCAAGCCAGTGGTTCTTAGCTTGCTGGGCTCCATGGGAGTGGGACCCACTGAGCGAGACCACTTGGTTCCCTGGCTTCATCCCCCTTTCCACAGGAGTGGACAGTTCTCCTGTCTCACTAGAGTTCCAGGTACCACTGTAGTATGTAAAAACTCCTGCAGCCCAGTGCCTGCCTGAACAGCCACCCAGTTTTGTGCTTGAGACCCAGGAGCCTGGTGGTGTAGGCTCATGAGGGAATCTCCTGATCCCCAGATCACAAAAATCTTTGGGAAAAGTGTAGTACCCCTGGTGGGTAGCACAGTCCCTCACCACTACCTTGACTGGAGAGGGGAGGTGCCCCCAACTCTGTGCACTTCCCGAGTGAAGCCATGCCCCACCCTGCTTCTGCTCACTCTCTGTGGGTCACACCCACTGCATAGCCAGTCCCAATGAGATGAACTGGGTACCTCAGCTGGAAATGCAGAAATCACCTGCCTTCTATGTTGGTCTCCCTGGGAGCTGCATATCAGAACTGCTTTTATTCAGCCATCTTGGCCCCTCTTCCCTATGAGTGCTTTTAATGCTACAAGAACAGAGTTGAGTAGTTGTGACTGAGATTATATGGTCCATAAAGCCTAAAATACTTAGAGATTATATGGCCCATAAAGCCTAAAATACTTACTTATTTTAAAAGTTTTCCAACTTTTTGGAAAAATTTAAGTTTTTCAACCTCCTCCTCTAAAACAATATACAACAAAGTTTTTAAAATAATTACCTGTGAGAAGGGTAAAGGATAAGGGCAAAAATGGGAGACTTGTATTGAGTATCTTTGAATATTATTTCGATTTTTAGACTACATAAATGTATTTTACCTATTAAAATAGCTTTTAAAATAAATTGCAATGGTTTCTGCAAAGACCATTTCTGTACCCTTGTGGTAGCCAGTCTCCAAGACAGGCCCTAATGATCCCTACCCCTTGGTATTCATAGCCCTTTGTAGTCCCCCCACATCATACTAGGAAGGTCTGTGTGACAAATAACACATGGTGTGTCACTTCCAAGACTGGGTGATAAAGACAATGGCTTCCATCTTATTCTCTTACTTTCTCTCTCTTTCTCTCTCTCTCCCCCTGTCTCTCTGTACACTAGCTCTGGATAAAGCCAGTTGTCATATCATGAGGACACCCAGGAAGCCTAGAGAAAGGCTATGTAGTAAGGAACTAAAGCCATTGAGCAACAGCTAGATAGGAACTGAGGCCTGCTAAAAATCATGGGAATGATTTTCTAAATGTATCCTCCCCAAATTAAGCCTTCAGATTAGACTGTTGCCTCAGCCAATATTTTGAATGAAATCTCATGAGAGACCTTAATCAGATCCATCCAGTTTAGCAGCTTCCAATTCTTTCCCCATAGAAACTGAGTTGATTAATGTTTGTAGTTTAAGCCACTCAGTTTTGGAGTAGTCTGTTACACAGAAATAGATATCTAATAAAACAATTATCTTTGACTTTTTGAGAGAAAAAGAAAAACATGGGATAGGGTTGAGGACCAGAATCCCAGAGAGGGAGCAGCGAGAGGTACAGGGAAGATGCTGATGGGCCAAACAGTGTAAGAACAAGAATACAGATCAATTTGAAAGGCAAAGGGTAGTAACAGGTAATGACCTCAAAAATGATTGACATGAGTCCGTAAGTGCCCAGATGGAAAATGTATTAAGGGACAGTATCTAAAGCAGCTGAGGCAGAGAGCAAGAGGACAGGAAGGAGGCAGGAAAGAGCTCTGCTGGACTGGGATTTAAAACACTAGCATTTCTTAAGCCAAATGGGACCCTGAACAAGCCTCTCGGTCACTCTGGGTATTTAGTTTTCTTATCTAAAAAGGAAAGAGATAGGATGACTATAAATTCTACCATTGGAATATTCTCCTTGTACAATGCTAGAGGTGGTAGCACTGCCTTGGATGAATTATAGTTTATACTGTTTCAGTGGTTTTGAAGGACAAGCCATTGGTAGGGCATCTTCTCAGTCTGGAAAGCAACCCAATTTATGCATATGCATGTATCATTTATTCAGTAATTGTTTACTGAGTATTTCCTCTGTTCTAGGCATAACATACTAGGCTGTAGACAGGGAAGGGATTAGAAATGTCAATAAGGCACAATACCATTCCTCAAGGGACCCACAATATGCTAATTCTGCCTGGCCTAATGCCTATTAGCTTAAGTAACAAGTATCCTCGTTCATCCATACATGATTGAAATCCTTAGTTAGCCTCCAGTTTCTTCGTCCTTGACCTTTTAAAGTTTTTACATCTATTCTTTTATCTTCTCCACATTGCTACCTTTGGAAAGAAAGGGTACCTGAAAGCCAGGGACCTTACTGAGCACTATTCATTTTAATAACCAGGGAAACCATTATGCCTCTTTTTATGAGTACTACACATCTATTAATGGAGCCTAAGATTGCCTTAGATTGTTTTGCTGTCACGCCGCAATGGTTGTTCAATCAACTGCAAATTCACCTAGGTGCAAATTCATCATTTTAGCTACAAGATGTATGACATGGAAGCCTTGGTAAATTGCTTTGCTGAAATCAATATACCTTTTGTGTATGGAATTCCCCAATACATCAAGCCACTAACCTCGCCCAAAAAAAGAAGCGAATTTACTTTGGCAGGATTTCTTCTTAGTGAACCTAAGTCGGCTCTTACTGATTAACACTTTTTCTTCTCAATGGTCACAAAGTATAAGCTTTATAATTCTCCAAGTTGTTTTTATAGATACTGAAACATAAAAGAACTCTATTATTAGGTTAATATTTCCAGAATTCACTCCTTTTCTTTAAAAACTGATCTTTGGCTTACATTTGATCTGCTGATAGCTTTCTCTACTTATCATATTTGTAGATGGTATAGAAAAATGCTCTCATTGTTTTATTTACCCTCTTAACCCAACCAATGAAGAAGAAATGCAGTATAAATTATGATCCATCAACATAATGAAATAATATATTACCATTAGGTTGTCATTTTAATTGCTACTTAGAAGAACAAAAAATATTTGCTATGTAATATTAAAAGCATAATAGAAAGTGAGAGGTAGACAAAATTATAACTCTGTAAATGTTTTGGGGGTGTAAAGAGGCTTAGAAGACAGTATGAAAAAGTGCACTAAGTAAATGGAATTATGGGTAATTACTTTCTTTTCAAAGTTTTTCTTTAATTTTCTATCTGTTGTTTTCCTTATCAAAACTCCTTTAGAGGAAATGAAATGATACCTAAAAAGAGAGATAATTAGATAATTCTGATGTCTTGTTTAGCATTTACTGTTCACATTGCAGTATTTCATTGTTGCCCATTCATCAAAATTAGCTGGGATAAAGACGGAGCACAGATTATATAGTTGATCCTTGAACCACACAAGTTTGAACTGTGCAGGTCGACTTACATGCCGATTGTTTTCAATGAGATATATTGGAAAATTTTTTCAAGATTTGTGACAATTTGAAAAAGCAGACAAACCATGTAGCCTAGAAATATCAAAAAAATAAGGAAAAGGTTGTGATGAGGACATAAAATATGTATAGCTATAGTCTACTTTATCATTTTCTACCATAAAATATTACACAAATCTATTATAGAAGATCAAAATTTGTCAAAACTTATGTGCATGACCAGACATGGCAGCTCACACCTATAATTCCAGCACTTTGGGAAACCAAGGTGGGAGGATTGCTTGAGGTCAGGAGTTCAGACCAGCCTGAGCAGCATAGTGAGACCCCATCTCTATTAAATAAAAAATAGCCAGGTGTGGTGGCACATGCTTGTAGTTCTAGCTACTTACTAATTGGGAGGCTGAGGCAGGACCATCATTTCAGCCCAGGAGTTTTAGACTGCAGTAAGCCACGATCATACTATTGCACTCAAACCTGGGCAACAGAGTGAGACCCCTATTCAAAAAAAGAAAAAAAAAACAGAAAAGAAAAGAAATAAAACTCATTTTGAAAAATGCAACTTATTAAGGTAAAATGAGAACAGCAGAGAAAACGAGAACAGCAGAGGAAACGGAGTGTTGGGTATATGGGAACTTACTATCTTCACAGCAGTTCTGGAAACTAAAACTATTCTAAAATTAAAAGTTAATTTAAAAATTTAATGTCATGAAGATATTATAAAAGAAAGTATGCACACAAACACATAGACTATAAGTGGCACCATTTACAGTTAAAAGAAATGTAAACAAATGTAAAGAGGCAGTATTAAATCATAACTACATGAAGTTAACTAGTATCTATTGTACTATGGTAATAATTCTGTAGCTACCTCCTGTTGCTGTTGTGGTGAGCTCAAGAGTTGTATTCCCTTAAAACACCGTGTGAGGCTAATCATCTTCATATGAGCAATTTGTCTCTCCAGTAAGCTGCATATCACAGTAAACAGTGAGTACTTGGAATTCTCACATATTTTTTATCATGTTAAGTGCAATACCGGAAACCATGGGGCCCATAAGGAGTGCCACTAGTGATGCTGTAAGTGCTTCCAAGAAGCAGAGGAAAGTCATAACCTTACAAGAAAAAGTTGAATTGCTTGACACATACCACAGATTGAGGTTTGCGGCTGTGATGCCCACCATTTCAAGATAAATGAACCCAGAATAAGGACCATGGTGAAAAAAGAAAAGGAAATTCATGAAGCCATCACTGCAGCTATTCCAGAAGGTATGAAACCCTTGCACTTTTTGCAAAATACCTTCTTATCTCATATCGAAAATGCAGAAAATGCAGCTTTTGTGTAGGTACAGGACTGCTATAAGAAAGGCATACCTATAGACTATAATATGGTTAGAGAAAAAGCAAGGACGTATATGGCAACTTAAAGCAAAAGGAAGGTGAACTATCTAAAGTTGGAAAATTCAATGCCAGCAAAGGATGGTTTGACAATTTCAGAAAGAGATGTGGCTTTTAAAAAGTCAAGATAACAAGAGAAGCAGCTCCTGCTGACAAGAGGCAGCAGATAAGTTCCCAGGCACCAGTAAGAAAATTTTAAGGAGAAAGAATATCTGCCTGAACAGATTTTTGGCATAGACAAAAGTTTTATTCTAGAATAAAATGCCACACAAAGGACATTTGTTAGTAAGAAAGAGAAGCAAGTACCAAGATTTAAGGCAGGAAGAGACAGGCTAACGTTATTGTTTGGTGTAAATACAGTAGGGTTTACAATCAGGACTGCCCCTATCTATGAAGCTGCTAACCCCAAGCCTTAAAGGAAAAAGATAAATACATGCTACCCACCTTTTGACTGTACAATAAGAAGGCCTGAACAAGAAAAGCCCTTTCCCTGGATTGGTTCCATTGATGCTTTTTCCCTGAAGTCAGGAAGCACCTTTCCAGTAAGGGACAGCTTTTAAAGTTCTTCTGATATTAAACAATGTCCCTGGCCACCCGGAACCCCATGGATTCAACATGGAAGGCATCAAAGTGAACTACTTGTCCCCAAACACAACATTTCTACTTCAGTCTCTAGATCAAGGGGTCATAAGGACCATTAAGGGTCATTACACATAATACTACAGGAAAAAATTGTGAACACTATGGAAAAGAGCCCTAATAGAACATCATGAAAGTCTGGAAGGATTACAACACTGAAGATGCCATCATTGTTTAAAAATAAAAAGCTGTGAAAGCCATAGTCCAAAACAATAAATTTCTGCTGGAAAAAACTGTGCCCAGATTTTGTGCACGACTTCACAGGATTTATAACAGAGCTGGTCAAGGAAATCATGACAGATATTATGGATGTGGCAAAAAAAGGTGAGGAGGGGGTAAAGGGTTTCAAGGTATGGATCTTAGAGAAAATTCATGTGCTAATAGACACCACACAAGAGGAATTAACAGATGACTTGGTGGAGATGAGGGCTTCCAAACCAATGCCAGATAATGAGAAAGAAGATGCAGAAGAAGCAATGCCAGAAAACAAATTGACATTAGACAATCTGGCAGAAGCGTCCTGATTATTCAAGACTGCTTTTGACTTCCTTTACAACGTGGATCCTTCTATATGATATGGGCACTAAAACTAAAGCAAATGGTAGAAGAAGGATTGGTACTGTATAAAAACATTTTTAGAGTAAAGAAAACACAAAAAAGTCAGACAGAAATTATGATGGTATTTCTATAAAGTTACAATGCCTGCCTTTCCTGCCTCACCTTCTACCCCATCTACATCTTCACCCTCTGCCACCCCGAGACAGCAAGACCACTCCCTCTTCTTCCACCTCCTCCTCAGCCTACTCAACATGAAGACTTTTATGGTGACCCACTTCTACTTAATGAATAGTAAACATGTTTTCTCTTTCTTATTATATTCTTAATAGCCTTTTTTCTCTAGCTTACTTTATTATAAGAATATACAATATAATACATACAACATACAAAATATATAACTGACTGTTTATGTTATCAATAAGGTTTCTAGTTAACAGTGGGCTATTAGTAGATAAGTTTTGGGGGAGTCAAAAGTTATGTGCAAATTTTTTATTGCATGGGGAGCTGGTGCCCCCTCAACTCATGTGTTGTTCCAGGGTCAACTGTAGTCTCTATTTTAGACACACAGATAAGACTATTCCTTTCACCCACATACAAAAGCAACAATAAAATAACCAAGTGTTTTAAAAGAATTTTTGTTTCTAACAATAATCCTTTAAAAAAAGGTGTAATCCCCCAACACGCACACGCACATGCATGCATGCACACACACACAAACACACACACACACACACACATACATACATTATATATACACACACAAAAATTCTAATCAGGTAGTTTTCTTGAGGATTGTTAATATAGACCCTTGCCCCTTCCCACAATGGATGTAACCCAAGGTGGACTAATCAGTATTTCTATGGCATTTATTACACTGGAGCTGGGGAAAAAATCCAGTCTCTTTCTGGTGGCAAAGTTGTGTCAGAGATGTAAAAAATAGGAGCTGCTAGTAACCAAGTTTCCAGCCATATGAAAAAAGCCAGTCTGACAAGATGAAGCTCACCAGAGAGCAGCAGAGTTTACAGAGGGAAATGGGCACAATTCTTACAACATTTTAGTTCCTGATGTCAGTAATTCCTGAGCCTCAATTGCACCCCTTTCTGAAGTTACCTGAGTCAAAATTTATATGGTTATTGTTTGTCTAACTTGGACAGACCTGGGTTTCTATCATTTGAAATAAAAAGTCATGCCTAATATAGCAGATATTATTATTCCTGCTTTTTACACATAGGAAACCTAAAGTTCACAAAAATTGAGTAAGATTATGAAGTCAGTTAGTGTTGGCCTGGAAGCACATGTGTTTTTTATAAAGACAAGTTGCAACCCACTGAAGAAAAAAAAGCAGCTAAAGGAAAGATATATAAAAAGAGGGAAACAGAACAGGAAGGCAGAAGTATGGCAAATGAACAAAAATGGTAACAGCATTTATGTCAGGTTGAAACTTTAAAAATATCAAGTTTTCTTTATTAAGTTAGGAAGCAAAACTCTTGAGAGTCTTCAGTAACAGCTGATTCCATCCTAGTTTGTTTTTTTTTTTCTTTTATCTTTATATGATATCCAGGTGCACCTTAACTGGTTCTTCTTCTTTTAGTCTCTCACGTGAGCCTCTCCATAGAGCACATTACAGCCTGGTAGCTTGCTTCATCAGAACAAGCAAGCAAGAAGGCAAAGAAGAGTGCCAGCAAGAAAGAGAAAGTCCTAGTAAGGCTAAAGTCCTAGTCTTTTGTAGCCTATATGAAGTGGTAACCCATATGTTTTGCCATATTCTGTTCTTAAGAAGCAAATCACTAGATCCAGCCCACCCACACACAAGGATTACCCAAAGGCATAAATACCCAGGAGTAGGGATTAGTGGCAGTCATGTTATAAGCTGCCTGGTATACTAGTGGTACTTAAAATATTAATAATAATGTATTTCGCAGTCAAAGTGTTAGAGTCATTGAAATACATTAGGATGTACCCAGTAAATGTTTGTTGAATGATTAAAATGAATGGAAAAAAATGATGCTATCCTTTTTGAAAAAATCAATGTTCTGCTATGTTCTCAATATTTCCAAATGTTTCTGACCATCTCTGTGGCTGTACCAACTTCCTTCACACTGACTTTCTTAAAGTAAGGAACACAGAAACAATATAATTAATCTGGCATTTAATTGTGGTATTATGGTGATGGCGGAACACACCAGCACCTTTTACTTCAGTGCAATATTGACACATGTTCACTCAATAAACAAATCAACATTCCCATCTCAAGTAACTCATTCAAGAGGATAGGCAACTCAAATGTTAAGCTATGAGTTGACAACATGCTACCTCTTCCAAAAACCATATAATGCCATTGTGATGTTTAGTTCCTTGAGAAGTAGCAAGACTCATCCACCCCATCTTTACTTGTTCTAACTATTGGTACCACTGTTTACACATGAACTGACTCTGTCTGGCTTACTGTGCCACTTTATGTCAGAGACTGTAATAAAGGGAAGTTCATGTGATGACAGTCCAAGACAGGCCTATTAAGTAAAAGTGACAGAAAAAGTGGTGGTCAGCCCCTTTCTCATCCTACTAGTTTAACTAGAGAAGGTGGAGGGGCACAAGATGAGGAAGAAGATGAAAGAACCATTTTAACAGCATGAGGAGATAATCACTGGCCCCTTTTCTTTTTTAAACCAAAAAGCACACTGTCAACTCTGGATGACAACAGTAAGACTACAGATATACTGCAGACTTGTCTCCAACTAATAATAGAAGCAAAAGTATTTTTATCTTAGTTGCTACCATTAAGATACCCTGCAACAGAGCTGTTTTGTTTTGTTTTTATAAGAAAATATACTGTCTTCATGAAGAAATGACAAAGTCAGCATGTATAATACGTGGAGCCTCTGCAGTAGATGTTCTTCCAAGGAAGTGTCCCTCCTTTGCATGCAAGAAAAGAGGCTGCTTTGGAGAAGCACCAGGGAAGTGACAAAAAAATAATACATGAGGTATAATATTTGGCCACATTGTGCACAGGGCCAGGAGGAAGGATGCAAAAAAACCTAATGTAGTTGACTTCAAAAAGATTTAGGAAGGCAGATAAACTATGTGTGCAGGAAAATGTAACAGTGGCTTTACTGGAAAATGGGAATTCTGAAGATGTTTAAAAGACTTGGTGTCTGTTAGGGTTTCTTAATCTCATAGGAATCCTGCATGCCATTTTTCATCCTCATAAGTTCCCCAAAGGCAGAAACAGACCATTATCTCCCTTCATATTTCCAAGTATAGTGCCCTTTACAGGAGATGCTTACTGAATAATAACAAAGCTAACATTTATTCACTACTCAGCCAGATTCTCTACTACAAGCTTAACAGATTATCCAACTAAATGCCCCCAGCCCTTTGAATAGGTATTACCATAAACCCCATCTTAGAGATGAGGAAATGAAAGTTTAGGAGGTAACGTGACTTGCCCAAGTTCTTACAACTGTACTGTGGAGCCAAGATTCAAGTCCAGGTAGCTGATTCCAAAGCCTTCACCACTTTTAACCCTATACCAAATGATGGCAGACTTGAACTGCTGTTCTTAGGTATATAAGTGGATCATGAGTGACCCCTTTCTGATTCTATTTCACAGGATTTTGTTTTTCACTTGTCATGGTCAGAAAAGAATAATCTACTACCAGAGGTAAACTCTTTTTCACAAATGAGGTGCTAAGCAGGTTACCTGTTTTTCCCATGGTTCTGCCACTCCAGTGTGTGTAAAGATGGTGTCAAGAAAATGTACGACCATTGAGGAAGGATTTCCCGCTCAAAAGAATTTGTGTGTGTGTATGTGTCAGGGTGGGTATATTAGGGCAAAATGGCAAGGATTTGGAAGGTGGAAAGGAGTGGAAGGTGGGCTGCAAAAATGTCATTTCAAAATGGTAAATCCTTTCTTCCCCAAGTAAGACTTCTCAGTCATTCACAACTCAATGCGAATTACTTTGATCAGTTTGCTTTTCTCTTAGAAACTGAAAGCATTCCTGTTGCTCTGGCCAAATTAAATGACCAGTCACCGAGGACAAAAACATCGTATTAGTCTAGTCAGCTTGGGCTGCCATAACAAAATACCATATAATAAGTGGTTTAAACAACAGAAATTATTTTCTCACAATTCTGGAGGCTGGAAGTCCAAGACCGGGGTGCTAGTATGGTAGGGTTCTGGCGAGGGCTCTTTTCCTGATTTGCCGATGGCTGCCTTCTTGCTGTGTTCTCACTTGGCCTTTCCTTGGTGCATGTGCACAATCTCTCTTCTTCTTATAAGGCCACCGATTCTATTGGAATAGGACCCTAACCTTATTACCTAATTGAACCTTAATTACCTCCTAAAATCTCTGTCTCCAAATATAGTCCACATTGGGAATTAGGGCTTCAATATACGAAATTAGATAAGGTGGGGGAAACAATTCAGTCCAAAGCAGTAGTGGTAGTAAGCTCTGACAAAGAATGATGACTTGTGACACCCAATCCACACTTTCTCTCCCCCACCCCAACTTCTCCCAGGACCTGGAATAAGTCCTAGAAATGGCTGCATAGTTGAAAAAGACACTGAAGGCTCCTGGTGCACAAGAGGAATATTTCTTAAACAAGAGAGCTGGGCTTCCTTCTGGTAGCAGGGTAAACCTGGCAACTCTAAGATGTTCAATAAAAGGCTCCAGCTGTAAGACTGCTGTGAGAGCTGTAATTCATTTGGGGTTCTCCTTTGTGCAGGGGCCTTGGGATAGGATTCTTCCCACATGACTAGAACCTTGCTGACTTGGCCTTATCCCACACTGCACATGTCTAATCCAGTTCTGCCACTGTAACTATGACCCTTTGGCCTTATCAATGCCAGCTTACCTCACCATGTTTCTATCTAATACAGCAAGGACCTGGGCAGATTCAGCCATCTCACTACATCAAACTCTGCTCACACTGCCTAGGTCTGGTCCCTTCTACCCTCAATCTAGATCTGTGTTCCATAGTATCCTGTATTATCTATCTAGCCCTGCTTGAGGGCTGTGGGCTCACTTGGTTCAGAGTACACAGCTCCACATTGACAGAGTGGAAGGATGAACTGTTTTGGAGCTTGAGGAATTAGGGAAGCTGGTTAAGACATATTTGTATGCTACACTGCAACTAGAGAGTGAAAAAAACAGGCATCATGGGGACAGTATAATATGGCCATATGACAGGGAAACTGGTTAAAAACACAGGCTTTAAAACTCAATAAACCTAGGTCTTCATCTCAGCTCTGCCTTTTGGTGACTATGCAACATTGAATACTCTATTCAACTCCTCTAAGCCTCAGCTTCTTCATCTTTAAACTGGAAATAACACTTCCAAATTCATGTTTTTGTCAGGATTGAAAAGGTACCATAATCAAAGTGCTGATTATAGTGCCAAATCTATAATAAGCATTCAATAAATAGTAGTTATTACTATTGAGAATAAATATGAAGTGGGAAGAAAAGAGCACTAAGTTGGCTGGATGCGGTGGCTCACATCTGCAATCCCAGCACTTTGGGAGGCCAAGACGGGTGGATCACGAGGTCAGGAGTTCAAGACCAGCCTGGGTAATATGGTGAAACCCTGTCTCTACTTTAAAAATATACAAAAATTAGCTGGGTGTGGTGGCGCATGCCTGTAGTCCCAGCTACTCAGGAGGCTGAGGCAGGAAAATCACTTGAACCTGGGAGGCAGAGGTTGCAGTGAGCAGAGATTGCACCACTGTACTCCAACCTGGGCCACACAATGAGACTCCATCTCAAAAAAGAAAAAGAGCACTAACTTTGGAAAAGGCTGTTGGCAGGAAAGTGAGGGGAAGGCCTAAAAATCCTCATTCCCTTTTCCATTCTGTTGGGAGCCCTAGGGCACTGAACGTGTCACTAAAAATCTTCCTGATGAAATTAACACTTGTGACAGTTAAGACATTAAAAATATTTAAGTTAATGAATGTTCCTTAGTTTTCCACTACTTGCAAAGTACTCTAAATCAGCATTTTCTTATATCACCAGTGGTTGCCTCTGAATCATTTTTAATGTGTTTTTCTTTGTGGGGTCAAAAGAGATGGCAAGTTGAACACTATTCAGCATCATGTAGCCACTGGGATCCTGAAAGCACTAACCTTATCCCATTTACCACATCATGGAGAAATAAATTAAATTTAAAAATTCCATTTGATTTGAGGCAACAGTCATAAATATAAGGTCAGTACAACATAAACTCAGCATTTTCCACTTTGTTTCTATTATATATATGGTTTAGATTATGTGGTAGTGAAACTACCAATAACCCAAATTTGATTGGTGTACATGCCTACAGATGACAGTGAATGTCTCACAGAAAAAACCCTTAGAAATGAAAGTTGAGTATTAAATACTCAGTGGATCTAAGCATGAACTATACACATACACACACACACACACACACACACATATTTATTTATATATAACTCTAAGGCTAGAAAGATCTGTTTATATATATTACTTTATCCAAAAGAATGGTGATTCACTGGTCAGCCATAGAACAGAATCACAGAGATAAATGCTGATATAAGAGGAAGGAATTTTAACCTATGGATTTCACTGACTCAGCAATTTGTTATTAGACAACCTACAGAATGGGAGAAAATTTTTGCAATCTACCCATCTGAGAAAGGTCTAATATCTAGAATCTACAAGAAACTTAAACAAATTTACAAGAGAAAAACAACCCCATTAAAAAGCGGTCAAAGAATATGAACAGATACTTCCCAAAAGTACACATTTATGTGGACGACAACATTTTTTTTAAAAAAAGCTCAAAATCACGAATCATTAGAGAAATGCAAATCAAAACCACAATGAGATACCATTGTACGCCAGTCAAAATGGCAATTATTAGAAAGTCAAGAAACAACAGATGCTGGTGAGGCTGTGGAGAAACAGGAATGGTTTTACACTGTTTGTAGGAATGTAAATTAGATCAACCATTGTGGAAGACAGTGACGATTCTTCAAAGATCTAGAATCAGAAATACCATTTGACCCAGTGATCCCATTACTGGGTATATACTCAAAGGAATATAAATCATTCTATTATAAAGATACATGCACATGCATGTTCATTGCAGCACTATTCACAATAGCAAAGACACTGAATCAACCCAAATGTCCATCAGTGATAGAGTGGATAAAGAAAATGTGGTACATATACACCACAAACACTATGCAGCCATAAAAAGAAATGAGATCATGTCCTTTGCAGGGACATGGATGGAGCTGGAAGCCATTATCCTGAGCAAACTAATGCAGGAACAGAAAACCAAACACCGCATGTTCTCACTTATAAGTGGGAGCTGAACAATGAGAACACATGGACACAGGGAGGGGAACAACACACACTGGGGCCTCTCAGGAGTGGAGGGGAGGGAGAGCATCAGGATAAATAGTTGATGAATGCGGGCTTATTACCTAGGCAATGGGTTCATAGGTGCAGCAAACCATCATGGCACACGTTTACCCATGTAACAAACCTGAACATCCTGCACAAGTATCCCAGAACCTAAAGTTAAATTAAGTTTTAAAAAACAAAAACAGGCCGGGCACGGTGGCTCAAGCCTGTAATCCCAGCACTTTGGGAGGCTGAGACGGGCGGATCACGAGGTCAGGAGATCGAGACCATCCTGGCGAACACGGTGAAACCCCGTCTCTACTAAAAAAATACAAAAAACTAGCCGGGCGAGGTGGTGGGCGCCTGTAGTCCCAGCTACTCGGGAGGCTGAGGCAGGAGAATGGCATAAACCCAGGAGGCGGAGCTTGCAGTGAGCCTAGATCGCGCCACTGCACTCCAGCCTGGGCGACAGAGCGAGACTCTGTCTCAAAACAAAAACAAAAAGTAATTTGTTATTGAGTACCTATTAGACATTGTTTTCTCTCTGAAGACAACACAGTAAACAAGGAAGATGAGGTCTCTTCCCACAAAGTTTGTATGTAAAGCAGGAAGGACAAACAATAAGTTTGAAAAAGAAAATAATAAGAATTTCCAGTCACTAAACATGCCATGAAGAAGACAAACCAGAGAATAATGGTATTATAGAGCATGGTGTGTTCAGGCAGGAAACATGATACGTTAAATTGGTTTGGAGTAAGTTTGGCTGCATATACAAATTAACCTAAAATAACAGTGAATTAAGTAAGATAAAACTTATTTCTCTCTCATGTAAAAGCAGCATAGAGGTAGACAGCTCGGGGCTACTGTAGAGCCTCACAAATTCATCAGAGTGCTTTCCAAATCTCTGCTCTACCATACCCAGTGAATACCCTTTCCCCCATGGTCCAAGATGGCTGCTAGAGCTCAGTCACCACATTAGGTATTCCAGGTAACACAACAGATAGAGAAGAGGAGAAAGAAGAATACACTTCTTTCCTTTTACAGTTCCTGTCAAAGTACCACAGTACACTTTGGTTTACATTTCATTAGCCAGAACTTAGTGACAGGGCCACACTCAGCTGCAAGGGACGTTGGAAAATATAGTCGTTCAGCTGTGTGGCAATGTGCCTAACAAAGAAAGAAAGGGAGAAGGACTTTGAGAAGCCACTAGCATTGGTGCCAGAGGAGGTCAGGGAAGGCCTCTCTGAGGAGTCAGTCATGACCTGAAGCCTCAATGATGAAAAGAAGGCAGCCATGAAAGGATCTGGAGATGAAAGGTTTCAAAGGGGAGAACAAGTGCAAAATCCCTGAAGTGGGAAAGAACTCTGTATACCTTAGAAATCACAAGAAAGTCAGGGCACTGGTACGAATTGAATGAGAGATTGTGCAGGAAAACAGTCTGTTGCATTCCAAGAGTGGTGCCATATTGAAGTGAAACCACCATGATGACTAATGTGGCATATCAACATGTTCTGCAGCAAAGTCTTTAAACAATACTTGTAGCATAGATAACTCCCCATAAAGGTGCTCATCTAACCTCCCCAGTGGTCACAAGTTTGGCAAGAAAGTCTGAGGCATGACCAGCTGCACATGTCTTTACACTAAAAGCTTGCTATATGAAGGATACTTTCTAGAGGGCAGGTGTGAGGATTCACTATCTAGCAGCTACCCAAGAAATGACACCTCTTTATTAGTCCCTATTAAATGTTTCTTTCTGAGAAACTGGATTTGTCAGCCTCTTTCTCTGGCCTCTCAGCTCCCTCGGCCTTCAGGGGTAGGTTTGCATAGACCTGCTCACTGTTCTCACTCTGTTCTCACTGCAGAACAGAGTGCTACAGCATGAAGTCAGAAGACTGGCATATTAGACTTAATAATAAGTCATGGTAATAAGTTGAGATTGGAGTATTTCCAGTCCCCTTAAAAGGGCCATGCCCATTGTGATAGGACAGATAAAGCCGCCTCAGCCTGAGCCACCAAACATCCAATTTATCTAAGTCTCCTTGTTGTAAATGCACACCCACACAGCAGTCTTCTGATTCCACAGCTCTATCAATAAAGTAGCTCTGGTTCTTCAGTCTCACTCTCCCTCTCCTGATTTCCTTAGCAGTTTTTCCCAATTGTGACTTTGGAGTGCTTGGGCTTTAACAAGATCATATAGGCATACCATGAACACAGATACAATTCAAGGTAGTTAAATCTTAAATTCCCTCAAAATAAACATATCCGTCAAGTAATAGAAGATTTCATTCTTGGCTTCCAAGAAAAATATCCAGAAAAGGCTCTCTTAACCTTTGTTTGCAATAAAATAAACAGCTCAACAGTTTCCCTTTGGATTCACCCAGATTTCATACTGGGGTTTGTGGGGAGTGTTCACATCTGCAGAGAGAAGAAAGGGAACAGCTGGAGAGGTTGTCTCTTCTTCCAGCATTTGCTCTCTGTAAGCTCTGATAATCTGAGTCACTGATCTTCCAGAAAGTTCAGCTGTTTAAAGATGGATCTAAATTCCCAAGAGATTAGTAGGATTGTGAACAAAATAATGCCCTATAAGGCTAGTGTCTCAGAGGGCTTTCCTTGTCTATATCACTCACTACACACCCAAATGCACACACATATATTTACACACACACATATCTGTATACATATACAACAGCTAAAGCAGGCCAAGTAATTTGCATATGAAACAATTTTAACACGTGTGCAGAACCTGGCAGGTTAAAGTCAAGTATTAGTCAAACAGATAGCAAGGTTAAAAAAAATGCAAGGAAGAGGTCACACAGAGAACTGTGGAACAAAGGAAACTCTAATGCAATAGGAAAAGTTGAACTTCAATTAAATGAATAAATAATGATAATGATTATTATGCATGCTATCTATTATTGAGCATTTACTACATGCTAAACAATTAGCACATATTAAATAAGGCTTATCTCATTTAATAATAATAACCTTAAGACAGAGGCACTATTATACCTGCTTTATACTTAAAGAAACAATACTAAAGATCAAATTTCTTGCCCAGACCTGAGAAACAATAAGTGACTGAGCTGAACTCAAGTCAGATCTGCCTAACTAAACCCTGTGCTCTAACGGCATCTTAGGCTTATATGATATTCATATGCCACATGGGGTAGGAAGGACAATGAAAAATGTAAACTTAAGCTACATTAATATTAAAAGTTTATAATATTTCTACTGGATTAAATTCCCGTTATACCAGCATCATGTCAAATTAGGAACCAAATTTGACACAGACTTACAGAGTTAGAAAGTACTGGCTCCAACCACTGCTAGCTATGTGACCTTGGCTAGTTCCACAGGAGCCTCAATTTCTCCAACTGAAGTGGGAAAAATATCTATTTTAAAGAGTTGATGTTAAGAGCAGAGATAATATATATGAAGTCAGAAACAATGTTTAGCATGTAGTAAGCATAGAAGGCACTAAAAATATGAAAGCCAATCTATGTATCATTATTCCAAGAAGAAGGTGACTAGGACATAGGTCATGTTTTCTAAACATTAGCATGAGATGTAAATTCATATTTTCTAAAGGAGCGCTTTCATTATTACTTTGCATTCTGCTACAAATTACAATTCTTAACATTCCTAAAGTTGGGCTCTTCTAAGGCAAACAAAATAGATTCTATAAACCTAATAATTTCACATTCCTCACAGAACAGAAAAGGATTCTCTCCAGTTTCTTGTCAAAACTATCTCTGGGGGGGGAAAAAATGGCCAGTGGATAGGAGGCCCAGTGGCTGCTGATTTCCTGCCAAATCCAAACACCCATATCTCTTCAAAGGTCTAGCTCATAAATAAATAACACTTTCTGTCTTGACTGACAGCGTTTATCTTGGATTTTAAAGCATCAAAGCACTGTTTGTGCCCAAAACGTTTTGTGAAATGATACTAATGTGTTCAATGATCTACATTTGAGAGGTTGTATTTCTGAAGCTGATAAACTCCAGCAAAACCTCCCTAGTGAAGTCTATTTTCAGTACATAAACTTCATCTGCATTTGAAAAGGCATCCATTATTCACATCTGCGGAGGCATTTATAGTTTAAAGCAGACACACGGACAGATTGAGGGTGGAGGCCTTCATCTATGTAGAGACAACTAGAAAGAAGGCATTAGAAATGTGGGAAAGCTGACACTAAGCTCATTTTTACATCTAGACCCAAAATGAATTCTAGGGGCAGAAAAATAAAGCTGTGAAATAAGAGCAAGTCTCCCTCCTTCTCTTCTTTCTCCTTTTATCCTGCTACCATAGAAGCCAATATGCTTCTGCAAAGTTTGCCCCCAAAACACAGGAATCTGACGCAAGGATTTGATTCAGATTCTGCCAATGAAAAGCCTCAGACACCACTTCTTCCATAATCTCTGCCTCTTTCCTTCCTGCTGAGATCACATCCATCAAACTTAAAATCTGGACTGTTGATTCACCAAAATACTTCCAAGGAAATGAAACTGGTACCACAAGTGGTTAAGGGATGCCATGAAATAACATTGAATCACATAGGAGAAAGTTACTCTATTTTCATTGTTTTTTCTGAATTTCTGATTTGTTAAGAAGCATGTCTCACTGCCACACTAGTATGTCATTAGCACCTCTCCCAGTTGTTAAGCTTTCTTTTTACAAAGACTCAGTCTGAAAGCCAAGGAACAGGCAATACTACCTAGATAGAATTTAATAATACCATTTTGTTTATACTGTCTTTATTTTTAGTTATGGTCTGTTTGTGGCAAGTGAATTGTTTTTCCATTTATAGTAGTAAAATAAAGTTTACTTTCTAAATTCATTTATTTACATTATTAAAGTTAAAAAGATGAATCAAGAATAAAATTATATGCAGATAAAAAATTATGAAAGGGGGCTGAGAATGAGTAAACGTGGGAGATACTAATTATTATACAACCTGAAAACAGAAAAGTTTAAACTGTATCCCCCTACTACCCCAAGGCAGAGCTAATCTATCCCTCCTCTATAGTTCCACAGCCTTGTTTGTATCTCTAATACAACAAGAGTTCATCTTCTTTGAATTACAGTTAACTATGTACATTTCTTATATTCCCTAAATAGAAGTCAGAGTCTGGTTTATTCATTTTTAAGGATGTGTTTTATGTTCTACAGAGCACATTCTCTGTGAATGTCTGTTGAATTGAAAACTTGATTCACCTCCATCCCACCTGTGGAATAGTGGTAATCACTTTAAGGACCCTCAGGATGCACTTAGCATACAATTTCTCTATAGCATGAGATTCTCATTACACAGTATTTAAATATCAGTCAACAAATAATCAATATGTACTTTCTGACCTTCTATCATGTTCAAGTTCTTTGGAGTGTGCAGAAAAAAATAAACAAGACATATTATAGCTCTTTGTTTTCTGATTTTAAAAAGTTCAAATATGAAAATTGCAGAAAATTTAGACAATACAAAAAGCAAAGGCTAAAAAGCGTAAAGTATAAAAATTAATAAACTCTAATTCCCACGTCTGCAGATGACTGCTATTAACATTTTAGAGTGTTTTCTTTTAGTCTTTTTGTTTGTGTCTCAGTGCCACACTAGTATGTCATTAGTACCTCTCCAATAGTTGCTAAGCTTTCTTTTTACAAGGACTCAGTCTCAACATGCTTGCTTTGAAAATTGAGAATGCATTTGTGTATTAAATAATGTTTCTGGCTTTCATTTTCTTACTCATCCCCACATACACTCTTGTGCCACCTTGTTTTATATTTGGTTTCTATATGCCAGCCACATGAATGACAAGTAATGAAGAAATATCAAGAAATACAGAAGTATGGTTACAAATGTCCCCTTCCAAACTTTTTCCAAGTAGAGACATTCCATAACTTCACAGGAAACATAAAAAGAGTTTTGAAAAGGTGCCTCAGAATATTTCTGTAAGTGAAGAACATCAATGGTGGGCATTTCCAATTGAGGATTAGTCATGGAATGATAGGCTGTGTAGGCTGGAAAAGATTTTAGACATGCCTTTGTAAGACTAGGAAACAAAGGTCAAGATAAAGTTAATGACTCAGCAAAGAACACTGATTACAGAACACAGAATAGCAGGACCTATTATCTAAACCTAATGCCCAATGGAGATAAAATATTTCACATTATAATGCAAGTCAATGGGATAAACAGATGCGTGTTCACACAACTTCAGAAGATCATATCTATTATGGCATGAGGAACACCTGCATAGTTCAATAAATTAACAAAAAAGTTTTCCTCACTCCAGAGCTGTCCAGTGAACTGTCACTATCGCCCTCCTGAATTTTTATCTTTCAACTGCCCACCCTTTCCTAAATTTGTGTCTTTTATTTTATTTTCAATTATTTTCTCCTTCCCTCTTCATGAATGTATAACATAATCCCTATTTCAAGGTTTCTGTACAGAACTCTAAGCTCTTTGAAAGAAAATAGCTGTCACATATTATAAATAAAGAAGTTTATTAAAAATGGAATGAAATTGAAATACTTGGTATTCATTGACATTAATTTACCTAGCTAATAACAACAGTAATTATCATTGTTTTAATAATCTTTTAGAATTCATATTATCCGCCAGTATCAGGCATCTGCTACTACCGCACTATTTATTACATTTGATTTCTTAATGCACCTTCCTTCCTTTCCATAGAATCCCTCTAGTGTGATTTTCCCACCCACTAATCACTCTACTCTCTCTATTTCAAGTACCTCCTCTCGCTCCTTGACTCTAGATGTTAGTACTCATCAAGGATCTATTTGCAGTCCTCTGCTCTTGTATCTATCAAAAGTCCCTAATCCTTCATATGCATTCAAGATATTTGATACCTCTTTTATTAGTCAACTATTACATAAATCTGTCAAGACCCAACTTCTCTCTCAAGTTCTAGTCATATCTTCTTAACATGCTACAAAATATCGTTAATTATATGTCTTGTTATCATCATACGAATAACTCAGTTTCATCATATTTTCCCCCAAATCAATGCCAATCCCTGATTTATCTTTCTGTCTTAATAGAGGTAAACCATTCCTTTGGCTTCCCTCTCTTACCCATAACATTTAATCCTCAACAAGCACTATCGATTCTTCCTTGTACTTCTTAATATTCATAACTTGATTTTCATGTTTCCAATTTCCAGATAGAGCCATTTATTATTATCTCATGCAGAGACTACTGCAATACCTTCCTTACTCGTTTCTCTGTCAACAGACCACCCACTTCTAACCTATCCTGTACAAACCTACTAGAATAATCTTCCTAAAATATTACTTTCATCATGCAATTCCCTGATCAAAATAATCTTTAATAAGTACGGTTATCTAGAAAATAAAGTTCCAATTTCACATCAAATTCTCCATGACTTCCAACTTAACATTCTTATTTAGGGATTATTTGTAAGAAATAGCTCAGAAAAGTATAAAGGATAGTAGACTCTGAGTAAGGAGATAGGGGGTTTAAATACTAGTGCTGGTTGGTAATTGTATGATCTTATGAACATCAAATTATTTATTTAGAACATAAGGATAAATAAAAATGCTTTCAAATAGTTGGAGTAAATACAAATTAAGTAAACAACAAACAACTGATGTGCATGACACATGGTAGCCATTCAATCAGTCTGAATCTGAATATGAGGTCTCTTCTACCTCTAAAGTTCAATGATTCTCTTCTCTAATCAGTCTTTCCAATTCCAGTCCAACTCCCGTCTTCACTTTTCCCAAACGGAAATTCTTCTATTCTCTTGTGCCTCTCCTCTACACCTACACAAATATTACCATCCTCCAAGTTCTCTTCAAAACCTACCTACTCTATGAAGTCTACAACATAAACCTCATCTAAAAGTGGTCATTGCCTCTAGCACTCACGTCTCTTAATTTATGAGTTGTCTCACATCATCAACTTTTTAAGTATTCAGAATATATCGTTCTAGCAACATTACATGCTCCTTGAAGACTACTAAGCTGCATGGCTCCTCTTTGTATGCCCGGCTCATTCATTCAATCATTTAGAGAAAGCCACCTTTTTTTTTTTTTTTTTTTGAGATGGAGTCTCACCCTATCACCCAGGCTGGAGTGCAGTGGCATGAATCTGGGCTTACTGCAACCTCCGCCTCCCAGGCTTAAGCAATTCTCCTGCCTCAGCCTCCCGAGTAGCTGGGGTTACAGGTGCCTGCCACCACCCCCAGGTAATTTTTGTATTTTTAATAGAGACAGAGTTTCACCAAGTTGGCCAGACTGGTCTTGAACCCCTGACCTCAAGTGATCTGCCTGCCTCAGCCTCCCAAAGTGCTGGGATTACAGGCGTGAGCCACTGGGCCTGGCCAGAAAGCCCTCTTTGATGAGCACTGAGTTACACTAAGTTTTAAAGGATGAGTAGAAAATGGCCAGGCAAAGAGAGGGAGGGAAAGCTTCTAGGAAGAAGGAGCAGCTCGTGTGAAGGTTCTGAGGCCAGAAAAATCGTTTTGCAAAATAAAGGAATTAAAAAAGAGATAAGGTAGAGAGACAGAAAGGGACTAGAGAGAAGCAGCGTAAGATGGCAGAGAAGGGGAATCAGCTCCTTCCCCTAAGAATATACTATCCAAGTGCCATATTTTTTAAACAGGTACTAGTCATATATTGAATGAGAGCTGCTCATACTATAATGAAAAGACTTCAGAAGTACCAGCGTCGAAGATGCCAGGGTGACAAAAAGAGGAAACAGTTAAATGATGGGACTGTATTTTGATTGTTGCTCTTCTACCAACTAATGGCCTCACCTCTACTCCCTCTGTGACGCATCCCCTCAACTCAGTTGACATTAAAATCCTTCTACTGTTAGGTAGAAAAAATAAGTTCTAATGCCTGATAGCAGAGTAGGGTGACTATAGCTAATAACAATATATTGCATTTTTCAAAATAGCTATGAGAGAGAACTTGCAATGCACCCAACACATAGAAATGATAAATGCTCAGGTGACGAATACCCTGAATACTCTGGCTTGATCATTACACATTTTATGCATATAACAAAATTTCACATGTACCCCATAAATATGTACAAATATATCAAAAAGATTTTTTAATCCTTCCAGGCTGGAGTTCAGATCATGTGGGGCTCTTCCAGGCTAAGATAAAAAGTTAGGACTTTATGTTAGGAAGATTATCTCATTTGCATTCTAAGAAGATCACCCTCTGCCATGACTGGCATGAGTGAACCACGATTTGAAGGTTAAATAAATTAGGAGAAGGGGGTAGACTCCAAACGGGTTTTTTCTGAGCATTTAGCTGGCAGTTGCCATGGAGGCTTGAGCTCAAAAAGCTGATATAGATAATGGAGTGGGTATAAGCTCAGAGGCAATAGAATATCCTAGAAAGAGTTTAGCACACACTACCATATTAGCCCCACTCCAGCCATGCCCCAAATGTGGTTCTCCATTGGAGTTTATGATACTGTAGAATGCTACAACACAGAGAAAACAAAGTCATATTTTCTTCTCACACTTAAGCCAGTGGAAGTCTTCTTTCTACAGAGTTACCTAACTCTTCAGCTATTTCAATGTGAACTGTCTCCAAGCCATTTGAGGTTGCAACTTCTCTGTGCTTTGTCTCAGCACAAATACAAACTCTTTCTGGGAAAGTCTGAGGAAAGCTCATGAGATATTTGTAAGTTTTATTTGGTTTCTCAATTGGAAAAAACAATAGACATTTCCCTGTTTAAAAAGAAAAACAAATCTGTTGACTCTTACATACAAATAACTCAAACCAGCTGACCTTTAAAAATGTCAAACTTCACATGTGGTCAAGCCTCAGACAGACTCTAAGCTTAGTTTGGAAAAAGAAAATTTAAATAATAAACTGGTAAAGCAAATAAAGTTAAATATTTGAATGATGATTCAGTTGAGTAACCACTAGTGACCTCAAACTGCCACTTGTTACGGATAGATGCCTGTAAGATTTTAACTTGGGAGAGCCCAGAAACAACTCAATTATGGTGGGTGTCCTTTCAAATTGACCAGGGGCTACAAGCAAAAGGAGAGGGAATATCTGACCAGTAAAAACTGAAATTCTGAGGCCCTGGGGAATACTAGAAAAAAGTCTATTACACACATGACTCACTTACTCCTGGCTTGAACAATGAATTTTTCAGATTAAGGACTAAAACCTTTAAAGGATTGAAAATCATAGACTTTCCCCTCCCTATACAACCCCACTATGTAATTCAAAATAAAAACAATACTAACCTATAAGAGAAAAAACATGTAAGGAAGCTTGACAGGTTTCTAAATTTCCCCACGATGGCCACTCTTATGCCTTTAAAAATTAATAATTTAAATTCTTTTAAAAATATATGGTACCCTATTTTTGCAAGCTCCCTAAGCATATGCTTAGTTCACCTGAGGGCAATTAACATTGTTTGGATCCCAACAGATACACTGTTTAGGTTTTCTGCGTTCCAAGAATGACCATAATTTAAAAACCAAAAAATAATTGATGTTGGTGTGGATGTGGTGAAAAGGGAACATTTTTACACTGCTGGTGGGAATGTAAACTAGTATAGCCACTATAGAAAACAGTATGGAGATTCCTTAAAGAACTAAAAGTAGAACTACCATTTGATCCAGCAATCCCACTACTGGGTATTTACACAAAGGAAAATAAGTCATTATATGAAAAAGACACATGCACATACATGTTTATAGCAACACAACTCACACTTGCAAAAATACGGAGCCAACCTAAATGTCCATCAATCAATGAGTGGATAAAGAAAGTGGTATATATACACCATGGGACGCTATTCAGCCATAAAACGGAATGAAATAATGGCATTTGCAGCAACTTAGATGGAGCTGGAAGTTGTCGTTCTAAGTCAAGTAACTTAGAAATGAAAAACCAAATATTTTATGTTCTCACTTATAAGTGGGAGCTACGCTATGAGGATGCAAAGGCATAAGAATGATATAATGGACTTTGGGGAGTTGGGAGGAGGGTCAGGGATAAAAGACTATATTGCGTACAGTGTATACTGCTCGGGTGATGGCGGCACCAAAATCTCAGAAATCACCACTAACGAAGTTATCCATGTAACCCAAAACTGCCTGTATCCCAAAAACTATTGAAATAAAAAACTTAAATAAATAAATATCACAAAATATGTCCTGCATTCCATAAAATTAATTATGGAAATTCTTAAGTCAGTATTTTTAACATAAATCAAAGTCACTTTACATTACTAGATAACTAAATGATTATCTGTAATTTTACAAAATGAGAGACAGCATGACATCTCAATGAGACTCCTGTCTGGTCATCTCATTCCTCACATAATCAATTTATCAAGGCTGAGCATAGCATATATGATTATGCACCAAAATTTCATCTTGGCTTATGGGAAACTACATAAAGTCAAGTTTATGTAAGTCAAGCCTTAGAACCCAAAAGCTTTCTATACTAATCTTTCCTTTTTCTACCTGCTCTTCAGCATCAGAAAGGAAATAACCACAGTTCATTCCTAGATCAGATAGTTAATAGTTGCATTGGTCTGAAGCCCAGTGCCAACTATTTTCACCCAGACTTCCCCTATCCAATAGGAAAGGAAAAATCCCACAAATCTCAAGGTAACAAATGGACAAGTCTATACTTTAACTCTCTCTTCTTCATGTTTCTTTTATCTTCCTAGGTAAGTGTTTGTTGAGTTCTTGCTGGAGGTTAATTAAGAAGAAACATGAAGAGGTTTCTTCAAAGTACCCTTGACTGAAGACAGAACATGCTATGACATTAATCCAGTCACTTCTCGTATTCCCTTCAATCTGTAACCAATGTCCTGGGGATTTGTACTAGAGTGAACTAAAAGGTCCTGTGTTAGGCCATTCTTAAATTGCTATGAAGAAATACCCGAGACTGGGCAATTTACAAAGAAAAGAGGTTTAATGGGCTCATGGTTCTGCAGGCCATACAGGAAGCATGGCACCAGCATCTGCTTGGCTTCCAGAGAGATCTCAGGAAGTTTCCAATCATGGGAGAAGGTGAAGGGGGAGAAGGTGTTTCATGTGGCAAAAGCAGGAACAAGAGGTGAGGAACAGGTGTCACTCACATTTTTTTTTTTTTTTTTGAGATGCACTTTTGCTTTTGTCGCCCAGCTGGAGTGCAGTGGCGCCATCTCAGCTCACTGCAACCTCTGCCTCCCGGGTTCAAGTGATTCTCCTGCCTTAGCCTCCCAAGTAGCTGAGATTACAGGTGCCCACCACCATGCCAGGCTAATTTTTGTATTTTTAGTAGAAATGGAGTTTCACCACGTTGGCTAGACTGGTCTTGAACTCCTGACCTCAGGTGATCTGCCTGCCTTGGCCTCCCAAAGTGCTGGGCTTATAGGTGTGAGCCACCACGTCTGGCCTGTCACCCACTTTTAAACACCCAGATCACATGTAAACTCAGAACAAGAAGTCACTTTTCACCAAGGGGATAGAACCAAGCCATTTATGAGGAATCTGCCACTATGATCCAAACACCTCCCACCATGCCCCACCTGCAACACTGGAGACCACATTTTACCATGAGATTTGGAGGGGACACACATTCAAATAACATCAGGTCCTTTGCAACACTGACACTTTATAATTATGGAAACATCTTTGCCTCAGTGAAGGAGAGGACAGGTAGGCTTAGATTAGTATAAAATCAATGATTCAATAACACTGCTAAAGTGGGCTAATATTTAAAAAGCACATTGACTTAAGCAATATACCCTTTTATCATTGCATTCCTTGAATTCAGGACAATGCTAACACAAAAAAGTGGCCTAAAATAAACTGTTCTGATTGTTTCAAATATCTGAAACCACCCTGTGATTTCATGAGAGAAAGAGCTTTATTTCAAGATCAGAATGTATAAAAAAGCAAAAGGTCATCAAACAACATGCCCCATTTGTAAAATGAAAGAAGTTTCCCATGGCATAAAACTCAAGGTACTTGAGGAAAAGGATGAGGCAAAAAATAGGTAATCAGAAGCCATATGATGTGCCTGTTAAATTTTAAAGTTATTTCCCCCTAAAAACCTTAAATAAAGCCAATAAAGTATTTAATCATGTAAGTAATTAAATCTGTATTTCAGAAAGAAGCCTCTGGTATCATCTTTACAGTTTGTGAAGTGGTGCACATTACAGAGGCTATATTTATTTCCCTGATTCAGAGCAGTTTAAAATTTGATAATAACTGTAAGGAATGCAGAATTACTGAAAATAATTAGTTCTATTCATCCATCCATTCATTTATTCATTAAATTAACAAAAATTTAATACTAACTACTACATGTGAGGCACCAGAGTTACAAAGACTAACCAGAATAATAACATAATCCATTTTTCCAAACAATTTTGGTTTTGTAGAGGAATTGTGGATTTTTTTTAAAATTCTGTTGTTTTTATGACATTGTTATCATCATTTTTACTTGTGATCTCAAATGCAGAGGATAGAATTAATTCTACTCTGTTAATGACACTTCATCATCATTGATCCTTGCAAAGCCTCTCTCTTCTTTCATTTGTTTTTTTATTTCTCTTTGTACCCATAACACATTCACATCCCCATTCATAAGTCAGACAACCACTTAAATGTGTTTAATATATTTTTCCTTGCATATGCCTTTATAAATGTGTATTATTATGTGAGCATATATTTTTAATTCATGTAAATGGTATTGTATTCTATATTGCTGCCCATTTATTTCACAATGTTATAATCCACTCATGTTGCTAGATATAACATCAAACTGTGTACTGTTAATTGTTGCATAACATTCCTTGTTGCACAATCATTGCATTTTATATAAGCATTCTCCCCGAAATGAACATCCAGATTGTCACAACTCCCCACCACAAATAAAGCTACAACAAATACCTTCGTACCTGGCCCTTTATAGACCCACATGATAATTCCTATGGGGGTAGAAACACATAAGTGAAATTTCAAAGTCAAAGAGTGAGCATACTCTTCATTTGTTTTCCAGAATAACTGTACCAGTGTACAGTCCCACCAGCATAATACGAAGGTTCCTATATCCCCTACTTTTACACCCCGGGCCCCTACATTTTACGTTTTTATGTCACAATTTACATCTTTTTATATTGTTTATCCCTTAACAAATCATTGTAGCTATAGTTATTATTAATAGTTTTTAAACTATAACCCCTCATGCCTTTCAACATATGGCATTATCAAACTTTCTAACTTTTGCCAGTTTAATAGGTAGAAAGTAATATCTCATTGTTTTTATAATGAGTATCTTTAAAATTACTAATCATTTTGAACATGCGCTTGTTAGCTTTTAGGGTTTTGTCCTAAGTAAATTTTCTGTTCCTATTCTTCACCTATTTTTCTCTTCTTGTTGCTGTATTCTTGTCGATTCTAGGCATTCTATACATTCTAGATACTAATCTTTTGTTGATTATAGACATAGCAAAAATATTCTTTCCTTATGTTATGTGCCTTTTAATATTGTCCCTGGAAGCTTTGTTGAACAAAAATCCTGAATTTTAATGTATTAATGTTTCTTTTATTGTTTGTGCTTTATTGGCTGAAATTTTGTTGAGAAGACATTTCTTGAGCCCTTAGTTCACAGAGATATTCACTTACTTTTTCTTCTATTAACTTTATAGACTTATTTTTCACATATAGGTCCATTGATTTCTAGTGCCACTTTATCATATATAAGTGATACATACATGGCTCCTTCTCTGAGATCTCCATTCTGCTCCCTTAGGTTGTTTATCTGAAATTGTATCATTGAATTATGTATAAGTTAATTAAAACAACTTTGCTACTCTCTTTCTTTCTTCCTGTCTTCTCTTACTTAGCTCAAACCACTCCAACACTCTGCCCTAAAAGCTTGATTACAAATGGAAGAAAGAAAGACAGCCATCCTAGTTCTATTTTCTTTAGTCCTGCCCTTAATCAACAATGCAGAAAGCATTTTACATTTCCAGAAATGCAGTCTCATGTTAATGCAGTTATTCTTAATATATTTATAAGACATGTATGGGGGTGGGGGAGCTCCAGGTGGGTAAGTTTCTTGTTTAGAAGTCAAAAGCACTTTGGATATAGATGACCAGGTTTTTAAAGATGATAAAATTTATATATTGATTCCTGAGTAATGTATTAGTAACACTATCATGTTGAACTGCTTGTATATTCTTCTAGATTGCACTAAGCAATAAAATCACCATTCTCACAAGAACTGCAGTGATTTCTACTATACAATATAATTTTGAAATAACTCATACAGATCAGGTGGAAATGATAATAAACTACATTATTGAATTATAAATTTAAGGCTTATTATGCCTTCCATCAATCAGAGCCTGTAGTAAACCTTTCCAAGAAAGTCATCAACAAAGTAGTAACACAAAATTCAGTGTTTGCAATTTTCTATGTTTGAGCTATATACTCATGATTATAAATGTCAAAATTACCTGAATAAATAAGCCATCTTCTGTCTAGATAAACTACAAGTCACAACTTTGACCCAAAGAAGGAAGCATCTTTCATAAGAAAGCTGTTACCCAAGTAAAAGCACCAAGCTGAGCCATTAATTGCAGACTATCCCTACGATGTATTATTATTATTTTTTTTTTTTTTGAGACGGAGTCTCGCTCTGTCGCCCAGGCTGGAGTGCAGTGGCCGGATCTCAGCTCACGGCAAGCTCTGCCTCCCGGGTTTACGCCATTCTCCTGCCTCAGCCTCCCGAGTAGCTGGGACTACAGGCGCCCGCCACCTCGCCCGGCTAGCTTTTTTTGTATTTTTTAGTAGAGACGGGGTTTCACCGTGTTAGCCAGGATGGTCTGGAACTCCTGACCTCGTGATTCGCCCGTCTCGGCCTCCCAAAGTGCTGGGATTACAGACTTGAGCCACCGCGCCCGGCCCCTACGATGTATTACTATCTGAGAACCCTCAAAGAATTTCCTGCCCACAAACCCCTTCATCTCCAAAGGTAAATTCTCATGTATACTGAAGATGCTGCCTCCAAGGCAAAATACCCAGGCCTACAAAACTTTAAAAAGCATCTGGCACGTAAATAGTACTTCTGAAACAGATAGTCTTGATGATCACATCTTAGTTATAACAAGGTAAATCTTAAGCTTACCTTACCAAATGTGAACAATTTCTAAGAACAAGAATATAGCTTTTTTGCCAAGGAAAAAAATAAGGGACCTGAGTTTTTCATGGGAATTTTCAAGAAGTACATTTGGGTGATGTTCTCTAACTTTCTTTCTACTAAGTTGTATTTTCCAAATTGCCTATAATGAGCAAAAAGGAAAAAAAAAAAAAAGGAAAAAATATATAATTTATTTTAAAATACTATATTTATCCTCATCATCCTCCATACCCCATTACCAATACCACCAACCACCTACACAGTGACAAAAGAGGGGTTTAAAATACGGGGAAGAGTAAATGATCAAATAGAATGATTTGTAGGCTGGGCACGATGACTCCTGCCTATAATCCCAGCATTTTGGGAGGCTGAAGTGGGTGGACCACTTGAGGCAACAAGTTTGAGACCAGCCTGGTCAACATGGAAAAACCCCATCTCAACTAAAAATACAAAAAATTAGCTGGGTGTGGTGGTGTGTACCTGTAATCACAGCTATTCAGAAGGCTGAGGCAGAAGAATTGCTTGAACCCGGGAGGCAGAGGTTGCAGTGAACTGAGATCGTACCATTGCACTCTAGCCTGGGCAACAGAGAGTGACTCTGTCTTTAAAAAAAAAAAAAGAAAGAAAGAAAAAGAAAGGAAGAAAGAAAGATTTGTAATGCCAAATAGTTTGGGTTTTTTCAGGTTTTTTTTTTTGAGATGGAGTCTTGCTCTGTCGCCCAGGCTGGAGTGCAGTGGCTGGGACTACAGGCAGGCACTACCATGCCCGGCTAATTTTTGTATTTTTAGTAGAGATGGGGTTTCACCATATTGGCTAGGCTGGTCTCAAACTCCTGACCTCGTGATCCACCCGCCTCAGCCTGCCAAAGTGCTAGGATTACAGGTGTGAGCCACTGTGCCCAGCCTAGTTTTGTTTTTAATTATCCTTAATGTAGGATTTTAAAAGGTTACAGCAACTTTATAGACAAAAGGATTACCTGGCATTCATATAAAAGGATCATGGAAAATTCTTCCTGTATGTTAGGCATGGTAATTCAACTTGAGGCACCAATATATCATGATAAAGTATCCATTATAATGATGGAAGACACAATATAATTATTATAAAAATTGTATCACCTTATTCCCTTTGGTTGTTAATAAATACCTCTCCATAAGCAACACTAACTAAAGATTGTATGTAGCAGTACTAATATTATTTTGGAAGCAAGGAACTGATGTTGAATAAAAATAACATGAAGCCTTCATTAGTAAGAAAACTTAATGCTATTACTTTTATTATTCTGATCTTCAACATAGTAGTTTTGTTATTCTGGTATTCAATACAGTAGATGAAATGTTGGATTTATCATCTTTGAATGAATAACAACTGTATGAAGCCTGAACCATGAAAATAAAGTAAGGATGTTCTTCTAATTTACTTTTGATTTTATTTTCTCCAGCATTATTTCCTAAGTGGATTCCTGTTTCACTTTTGTTTGGGTGACTGGTTTTCATGAAATCTTGTTAGATTTAAAGAAGAAACTGCAACAGTTGCTGAGATTATAATGTTGAAATATCTGGCTGAATCAGTGTGCACTCTGTTGGATGCCTACAAAGTAGAAAAACTATTGTGAGAGTATACTAACTGATCAAAGAATAGAAACAACAGCCACCTCTTTCCATAAGACATTTACTCTTTCTTCTTGGCTATTTCTATTTCCATCAAATTCTAGTTGTATGTTAGGCATGGAAATTCAACTTGAGGCACCAATATATTCATTTTAAAGTGTCCATTATATTGATGGAAGACACAATAGTTATGTGTTCTGGCATTGTTTGGGTGACTGCTTTTCATGAAATCTTATTAGATTTAATGAAGAAACTGCAACACTTGCTGAGATTATAATGTTGAAATATCTGGCTGAATCAATGTGCACTCTGTTGGATGCCTACAAGGAGAATAAATATTTATTGAAAAATATAAGCATATGTAATATATTGAGGAAATTCACTTTCTTATTAGAGGCGTTTGAGACCCAGCTCATGTGTTTCAAGAACTGTAAGAGAAGAAGCAAGTAGATGTAAGTGTAGGTTATTCACCAGAGAATAATGCAAACAGCTGAGGTTGGAACTAGGTTAGGCTGTGGGCATTCAGTTCGCCTGAACAAATTGTTGGACATGGGGGGTTCTTCAGAAATCAAAAGAGTTCAGATTCAGAAAACTTGATATCTTAGTATCTGGAAAGAATCTTATAATTAATTCATTTCAGAGAAAAAGGCTAATCGACGCAGGTTTTAGAAATAGAAGTAAGGAAAAGAGTATTTTGCCCACTCATAACAAGGTAGAATAAAGTTACCAAGGTTTGTCCATTTTTCCTTAAAAACTCTTCACTTATCCAACCTTTCTATGTCATTCCCATATCACAGCTCCAGTTCAGGCCTCCTTTATCTTGCAGAAGATTTAATACAACAAACTCTAAGACAGACTTTTGGTATATCATTCTACAACCAGAACTCAGCTATGTTCATCCTGTCTCCTCCACAGGATATTAGAGATCTCAAGGAAAGAGTCTATGTTTTATATTTCTCCTGTATCTCCAACAAAGGCAAGTACAACAATAGCTAATAATAGTTAATGCATATTAAGTGCTTAATATGTGCCAGGTATTGTTCTAAATGCTTTACATGTATTAGCTCATTTAATCCTCACAACAAGTACAATTATAATTCCAAGTTTACAGGCAAGACTTACTTAAGGCCATGTGGCTAGTAAATGATGGGAATAGGATGAGGGATTTATAGCCAAGTAATCTAATTCCAGAGCCTGCATTCCACTATCCTTGCAGAGGTGGGAGTGGGAGCTGCATATTACACTTCTCAATTTAGCATGGGTGGTTGGGAAGATATTCAGAATTTAATATACTCTAACACTACAATTCTTAAGCATAGCTGAGCTGTGTTTTGTACATGCTACCATCTCTCTCCTTATAATTGGCAACATAATCATTCCTCACACCTGAAGTAAGGAACAGTTTGTTCCCTCATAAAAACGGACTGGACAATTGTTGCTATCTGTGGTAAGCTAAAAAAAAAAAAAAAAGTCATACAAAATATCCATATCAAATCCCTAGAAACTGTGACTGTTACTTATTTGGAAAAATGGGCTTTGCAGATGTAATTAAGCATTTGAAATGAGATCATCCTGGATAATATGAGCAGGCCCTCAATCCAATGACAAATATACTTATAAAAGACACACAGAGAAAAAGAGATAGAAGAAGAGGAGGCAATGTGACAGGTGGAGATTGGAGTGATGCAGCCAGAAGCCAAGGAATGCCCGGAGTCACCAGATGCTGTAAGAGACAAGGAATAGAATTTACCCTAGAGCCTTCTAATGAAGCCTGGACCTGCTGACATCTTGATTTCAGACATCTGGCCTCCAGAACTGTGAGAGAGTACATTTCCATTGTTTTATATCACCATGTTTGTGGTAATTTGCTATAGCAACCATAGGAAACCATCCATTTGCTATCTGTGAGAGACTAGAAGGTCCTTGTATAGAAACTGTTTTATGTATCTTTGTAGCCCTTCCTTTACCAATTTAGTGTAGTGCCTATGATGTGCAGATACAATGGCAATGACACTGGAAAATAAAAGTGGAAATGGAAAACAAGAAGGCTGATTTACAACACTAAAACTGTGTGACCTTATGCATTTAACCTGTTCATTCGATAATCATACACTGGTGGTGTTCACTGGGGAGGTACTAGGCAATGAGCTGGGCAATCAGGAACCACAAAGACAACAAATATGATCTTGGCTCACATGTCATTTCAAGTGACTTACTACATTTTCTTGTAATCAATAACAGCGGGAAAAGGGATTCATGGTAAATTCATAAGAGGAACAGCTTGCCCAGATTTAACAGTGGTAGAGTCTGGCAAGCAAGTCACTTAACTTCTCTGGGACTTCATTATAAAACAAATAATAAATAACAGGGGTGATATAAACACTGTCTTCCATAGTGTCTTCCATTATATTCTTTCATGAGACTACAATGACTTCTGCCTCTCTGCCTTTCCACATGAAGAGTCAAAAGTTATTGTATTCTCATTTAAAACAGATTTTTTATAATACACACTTTTTATAAAATGCTTAGAAAGTGCTATGTATCTTATACAGATTATGAATTTAACTCTCACACCCTAAAAATTATTAATGTATACAAATTGTATACTAATTTTTATGGGGTATATAAAATATATGAAATATATATTGTATATTTCATATATTTACAGTATATATGAATTAGTATTACGATTTCACCAGTTTTTCAAATGGAGGAAACAAACTCAGAGACAATAAATATAATGTCCAAATCCACATAGCTAGTACATCGTAGAGGCAGGATTTGAAACAGGCTTAATTCCACAGCCTAAGGTTTTAACCACTACTACCAAAGTTGTTATGCAAATGTTAAAAACGGAAAATATTGTTAAAGCCTTCAATAAGTATGTATTAAATAAACATGTACCTTTGAGTGGGCATAAGAGATCTTTTTAAAAAAAAAAAAAAGTCTATGCTTCCAAAGGAATCACTTTCTATAAGCAGGCCTTCAAAAGAAAAAAAGCCCCATTATTTATTATTTGTTTTATAATGAAGTCATAGAGAAAAGACTTGCTTCACAAACTCTGCTACCATTAAGTCTAAGTTAGCTATTCCTGTTATCAATTTAGAATGAATCTTGTTTTCCTACTGTTATAATATTAATTACAAGTATTAGGTAGTACCAACAAAAATGAAAACAAAACAAAACAATAAAAACCTAGCAGTCTGGTACTGTTTTTCCACAGTTGCATTTTAGCCAACTGGTAGCTTATTCTGTGATTTGAAAATAATTACTTACTTAAGCTTCTGTATTGCTAACAGTAACCTGATAATAAATCTAAAAATTTTCTTTACATGGGTATTCTGAGAAATATACAGTAATAAAGCATGTGACAACTTTATTCTTACTAATTGCTTTATTCTTGCTAATTCCTTCAAAGCATCATAAAAGTCCTGAAAATTGCAATGCATACAAAACTGTGGTTTGCAATAAGTCTAATTACAGTTGATCCTTGATTTTGGTAATTCTGTACTTGCATATTTGTCTACTTGATAAAATTTATTTGTAACCTTAAAGTCAATATCCTTGATACTTTCTTGGTCATTTGTGGACATACACAGAAAGACAAAAAATTGGAGTCACTGGCCATGCATGTTCCCAACCGAGGTCAAACAAGGAGATGCTCTCTGCCTTCTTGTTTCAGCTCTTGAACTGTAAAAACATGTTCTTTTCTTGGCCTATTTAGTGCCACCGTTTTTACATTTTTGTGCTTTTTGTTGGTGATTCTGCTGTTTAAAATTGCTTCCAAGCATAGTGCTTAAGTGCTGCCAACTGTTTCTAAGTGCAAGAAGGTTGTGATACACCTGATGGAGAAAATATGTGTTAGGTAAACCTCCTTCAGGCACCAGCTAGAGTACTTTTGGCCATGAGTTCAATGTTAATGAATGAACAATGCAACACATCCAGAAAAAGAAAGATGAAATTTGGTAATCAATACCAGAGGCCACACCGGACAGAGCTAAAATAACATCTACAGTGCATAATGAAGCTATGGAAAAGATGAAAAAGTGGCTAAATTTGTGGATTCATTAGATGATTACCTATTTTTTAAAAAATAAGCATAGTGTAAAAGCATTGTTGTGAGGCTGAAAATCAAAGAAATTTATAGTCACATTACTCAAGGTTTGGAAAAAATTATATCCTTCTCAGCTAGTGCTTTATTATAAAGATACACTGTATACAGTTAATTATTTATACAAAATACATATTAAAGAGGTGTTTTTAAACAGAAACATATACTAAACAAGGTTATGTATTGATTGGTTAATAAAAAATGTGACCAGAAATTTAACCTTGTATTTTCCCTAGTAGTAATGGCTCTCTATTTCTAATTCAGTGTTTGCTGCAACTTTATAGTACAGAACTACTACAGCACTTCACTAAAAGGGAAACAAGAAATAGAAGAGAAACAAATCCTTTCTTATTGCTATGCTGTTTCAAACATCTTCCCTATTGTCCGAAGAATATTTAAGCAACAAAAGCAGAAATGTCTAGAGAAGGAAATTTCAAGAAGAATGAGGAAAAGCCATATTGAGTTGGCCTCAGAAAGGATAAAAAGCGTTATTCTAAACTCAAAGCCGCATTAGGAACTCACAAGCAGCTAGAGTGATATCCATTTTTGTATGGCTTAGTTAAAATGAAACTAATACATTCTATGTGAGATGAACACTGCAGACCAGTAATTATTATTACATGTATCTTCGTGTTTGTATTTCCCCATAAGGAATCAACCTAGTGTTCTACAAGGCAGGACATGTAAAGTCAGAGAGATCTTGGCTCAAATCCGAACTTTGCTGCCATCCAACCTAAGTGCCCTTGGACAACTCTTAACATTTTTTAGCCTCATCTCTAAAAAGAGGAAATAATATCAATCTCACAATTTTGCTTTAAAAATTAAATATGTTAATCATTTAGTACATCATAATGATGTAATAATGTCAATAAAGTTTATTATTTTATTACTGTTGTTAAAAATCATGGAATATTGGTGTTAAAGGAAAATTTCAGACAAATTTAACAGAGTGTAATTGAGCAAAGAAAAAAAAATCAATTCATTAGTCAGGCAGCCTGAAGAATCACAGCAGACTCAGAGAAACTCCAGGGATGTCTCATGGTCAGAGCAAATTTATAGACCAAAAAAGGGAAGTGACGTACAGAAAACAGAAGTGTGGTACAGGAACAGCTGGACTGGTTACAGCTTGGCTTTTGCCTTATTTGAACACAGTTTGAACAGTCAGCAGTGTTATGAGTGGTTGAAGTATGGCTGCTGGGATTGACTGCTACACAGCTGTTGTTACAGTAGCATACTTCTAAGTTAGGTTTTCAGTCTTGTCTACCTACCAAGTTAGGTTACGGTTTGTCCATAAGGACTCAAATATGGAAGTATGGAGGCTTTCTCAGGCCGTATTTAGTTCGATTTAACAATTGGCAATTTCATATGATCAAACCTAATATGATTGCATAGCTCAACTTTTAATGTTGAATAAACAGTAAAGACAATATTTATGTGACAGAGCTATGTATTTTGGTTGCCAAATCAAACTATTTTTCCTCTATGGCTCAATATTTGCCATCGTTTGGTTACTAGTCAGGAATATAATAAGATATTATAATTAGAATCTTTCTAAATTGTGGCAATTTCAGTAGCTATCTCTCATGGAATCTCTAGCTAAAGATGGTAATATGTTTATGCTAGGTGGCAATGTTCCAATATATTGAGTAGATGAAATATCAAGAGAAAAATTCAGCCATATCAGCCACCAGAAAACTGAAATAAATCTCAAGTAGAATCAACTCTAGATTTATATAACCAGGTTTTGAATAAAATATTACTGGTGAAACAGTCAAATTCTCACCTGCCTAAGCTAATCTGTTTTCTATCTAAAACAATTTAATTCCTTCATGCTCTCCATCTGCCTTATACCTGTGCATTTCTTAATTTCTACTTCCAAAGCTCCTTTCCAATTTTTCCCTGTCTAGGTGTCAGAGTCGATGTGATATAAATAGGAAGAGTATGGCTTTGGAGTTTAACTCTGGCTCTACCAAGTGTGCTCACTGCAAGAGCTTGGACAAGTCCCTTAACATCCTCATCTAAAAAGGGAGGCTCATATCCTCATAGGATTAGCGTAAGAATCATTGAAATAGCATTTATGAAAAGTTGGCATGGTATATGATTTACAGACAGGTTCAAGAATGTTAATTCCTCCTGCTTCCCCTTGTTCTGTCTCCACTGAGAGATCCAGTCTTTGTATAAAAGGACACTAGACTCCTGAAATTTAATCTCTATTTCTGAAATTGATATCTCTTCTAGCTTCTTGTCTAATTGATCACCTGTCTGATAGCTATTTCTACATCCTTGTCCTCCCTTTCTAACCCCTCAATATATCTAAAACTGGTTTTCCCTCCTGAATGCCTTATTTCTACAGCTATTTGTATTTCTCCCTTACTACTCTCTGGAAAAGCCAATCCTACCTTTACATTCATACATTCTTTCCCATTTCCCTAATGTCTCTGTGACCCTAATAACTGAGCCTTGGAACAAAGCAATACTCTCCTTACTTCCTTCTTTCTCTTAAACAATCCCCTTGACTAGTCACTAACCCCATGCTAATCTTAAAGCACTGCTTCCAAATTATCACTATGAGAAAATACTTCTATCCTTTCTTTTTTCAAAAATTAGATTTTGTTTCTCCTCGTTCAACATACATTTAAAAATTTTTTTAGAGAAAAAAGTCTTGGTCTCCATCAGAAATTCAAGTAAAGATATAAAAGATCACCTGTCGGAAAAACAAAAATTCCCACTTATTTGAATAGTGTCATTGAAAGCTTTCTTTCAACTGCTATGGAATTTACCCAAAGAGATGCTGTCTTGTGAGGAATCCAGAGCAGTGAGAAGATAAATAAAGGTAAAACTGCCAGGTTAGGAGATACTTAAGTTAATTTCAAAACATACACACAGAACACAATAAAAGAGATGGAAGATTTAGGGGTAAGAGAAAGCTTTATAAAGAAAGTTTTATAAACTCAATAGATTTTCTAACACAAGGTTCTCATCGATTCAAATTCCTATCTCGCTCAGTTTTTAAAGTCACTGAACATTTGATATCTAAAAGTAAAAGTAATAAATTTTTATCTCTTCTTGATACAAAGGAATAAAGGAAAGTCAAGAATCAGGAAAAGGGAGCTTTTAAGCACCTAAAAACAGATATGGCTTTCTAATGGCAAGATTGCCAGTAACTAACCAAGTAATGTCCCAAATAAAGTTAATTTTGATAAAGAACATTCACTATGCATTCTAGATATGATTATAATCCTAATAAGGAATCAACTGAGGATAGGAGACTTGTCAGAAGGAAAATAAATTGTGCTTACAGTACAATTCTACTCCATTTTAATCCAAAATTTACTTCATTTAGTTATTTACTGCTAATGAAACAATGTTGAATTCTGATAGTTAATCATGAAGGTGAAAAAGTCAAGTCTCACGTTTGAACTATGTGGCTGATCACCTGAATTACTTCTTCTCTAGAAAACATGAAGAACTGCCAAGACTACTTTAGGAAACATTCTATTGGCAGAGATAAGGTAAGTCATTCAAATTCTTTCGAATTTGTTTCTACTCAACAAATACTATTCATATAATCAATATTTACTGGCTACTATTAAATGCCAGGCAATGTGCTAAACCAGCAGTCCCCAGCCTTTCTGGCACCAAGGACCAGTTCCATGGAAGACAATTTTTTCCACGAACTGGAAGGCGGGGGATGGTTTTGGGATCATTCAAGTGCATTACATTTATTGTGCGCTTTATTTCTATTATTACTACATTGTAATATACAATGAAATAATTATACAACTCACCATAGTGTAGAATCAGTGGGAGCCCTGAGCTTGTTTTCCCACAACTAGATGGTCCCATCTAAGGGTGATGGGAGACAGTGAAACCCGAAGTGTGTCACTTATGTTTAGTGTACTCCGTAATCTCGTTTTGGTTGCTGTCATTGCAGAAAATCCTGTTTCACAAAGATAGGATATCGGAAATGGAAGCAGACTTTTCAGTGATTTTTTGGGCAATCTCAGGATATTCCATTTTGACTTTAATCCACAATGTATGGAGATCTGAAATTGTCTCAAACATATTTTTAAGGCCACCGTCATTTCTGATCTCAAGCAGTTGATCCTCTTCTAGCATAGACAAAGTCAATTTACCTGACTTATTCACAAATGGGTCGTGGATCCATTCCTTCCCAGGTTAGGAGTATTTTGTGGTTGGAAAGTAATGCTCAGACTCTTTTGAAAGCTTAGATAGGTGATCATACACCAGCTGGGAAAAAGAAGGCCCTGGCTAAATCTCTTTCAAGATCTCTGCTAATGTTTGAAACATATTAAAAATCCCAATGTTCATTCATTGCCCCCATAATTCCACTTTATCTGCTGACTTGAACACAGCTGTCATTCTTCCCTGAAGTGACAGATTGGGTTAATTGAGCAAGCTGAATATGTCACACAAGTAAACAAGTTTTGTGACCCATTCTGTGTCATTGAAATGTGCTGCCAGTGGTGACTGTTTTTCTAAAAGAAATCTCTGGAGTGGCTCTCATAACTCAAAACCTCTGGCCAGTCATCTACCTTTAGAAAACCATCTCACTTCTGTGTATAAGAGAAGATGTGTGTGCTCTGATCCATCTCCTCACAGAGCTGCGCAGATGTCAGTTAAGGGCATGTACCTTAATGTGCTTGATAATTTTAATCACATCCTGCAAAACACTGTTAAGCTCAAGTGACATTTTTCAGCTAGCCAGCATTTCTCTACGGATGACACAGTGTGTAGACTCAAATTCAGAAGCGACCTTTTTGACCCAAGTAGTGAAACCAGAAAGCTGGCCAGTCATGGCAGCCACTTTGTCCATGCATATACTGATACAAAATGACCAGTTCAGTTTTCCCGATATATAATCATTCAAAGACTTGAACAGTTCTGCAGCTATGGTGTTGGTTGGCAACAAAAGTGCACGTAACATATCCTCATGCACATCCTCCTGAAAATATATTGTATAAAAACAAGTGTTGTTGTCTTTTTGTCAACATCGGTAGACTTATCAACCTGGATTGCATACCACAGTGGCTCATTAATCTTTTCTAACATTTGTGCCTCAATATCCTCTGATATCTCATCAATTTGTCTAGTTATGGTGCTAGCCAAGAGGAACACGTGCCACCATCGGAACCGCAGCCTCTCCAAAAGTTCACGACAAATGTCCTTAGCATCAGGCAGGATCAACTGTTCTTCACCAATAGCAAAGGGCTTCTTAGCTTTAGCAATGTGGCTAACCACTAAAAATCATGCTCTCAGTGCAGACATATTTGATGAAGTGGTGGCCTTAAATAATGGCTTCTGTTCTTCGTGTTCACATTTTTTCCTCTTTTGAAAAACTCCAGGCTGGGCATGGTGGCTCACACCTGTAATCCCAGGATGTTGGGAAGCTGAGGCGGGAGGATGACCTGAGGTCAGGTGTCTGAGACCAGCCTGGCCAAGATGGCAACACCCTGTCTCTAATTTAAAAAAATACAAAAATTAGCCCAACGTGGTGGTGCATGCTTGTAATCCCAGCTACTTGGGAGGCTGAGGCAGGAGAATCACTTGAACCAGGGAGGCAGAGGTTGCAGTGAGTGGAGATTGCACCACTGCACTCTAGCCTGGGTCTCTATCTCAAAAAAACAAAACAAACAAACCAAAAAACCCCAAAGGCTTGTCTTTTAATCCAGGATGCCTGGTCTCCATGTGGCGAAGCAGTTTTGAAGATTTCATGGCCTTTTTTGGATAGCTGATTGCCACATATCATACAAAGCAAGCTTGGAAAATGTATATCACCTGCTACAATGAATCATAATTTAAGTAGGACTCTTGGTATTTTCATTTAAATGCAGCTTTCTTTTGTTGGCATTCTTAGAGTCTTCTGCTCTCTCATCATTGAATCTTTCCTCCTTTTCAAAGAAGCTCTCTAGTGACGTTAGTCTTTTACTCATTTTGCCTAGAGTTAGCTTGTGGGCTAGTGATTGAGACAAGTGCACAGTGTTAGAAAGAGGTGCAAACAAAAGTAGTAAAAAAAATGAATGGGCAGGCCATGTGGAGATTAAAACAAGTGTCAGATTCTGACTTAAAGCCTGCCACCAGATGCAGCTGTATAACTGAAGTACATCAACTCACCTGCCACCAGATGCAGCTTAATTGTCATTTGCCACTCACTGATAGGGTTTTGATATGAGTCTGCAAGCAATTGGTTTATTATGGTCTCTGTACAGTCAAACTTCTCAGCTAATGTTAATCTGTATTTGCAGCCACTCTCCAGCACTAGCATCACTGCCTCAGCTCCACCTCAGATCATCAAGCATTAGATTCTCATAAAAAGTGTGCAACCTAGATCCCTCACATGAGCAGTTTACAATGGGGTTCGTGCTCCTATGATAATCTATTGCTGCTGATGATCTGACAGAAGGTGGAGCTCAGGCAGTAAGCAAGTGATGGGAAGTGGCTGTAAATAAAAATGAAGCTTGGCTCGCTCACCCTGCCACTCACCTCCTGCTATACAGCCTGGTTCCTAACAGGCCATGGACTGGTCCTGGTCTATGGCCTGGAGGTTGGGGACCCCTGTGCTAAACAGTGGTCTTTGCCATGAAAGCACTTATAATACCATAATAGTAGCTTGAATAACATGATGTCAAATGATTCTTACATCTCTAAAATGAAAATTAATTAAAATCTTTTCATCTATATTCCAAAATAGCCAAGCTTCATTCCTGGAGCTCTAGCAACAGGGACATTGGAGAGATTTTTAGCTTCTATGGGATGTGCCTAATAGATTCAGTCCTGTTTAACAGCAAGAAAGGCACGCTCCATTCTTCTGCAATCATTTCACATTACCTACACATATACACAAAATGTCTTAGTTTATTCTTCAGAACTTTTCCCAATATACTCTAATACAACATCCTAAATTTTATCCATTCATTTCCCAAATCAAACCCCATGCCCCAGTCATACTGGTCTATTAACTGTCTCTATAATTGATCATTCATATTCCCACCTCCACTTTTTTCTCATACCATTTCCCTAATGCAAAATGACCTAACTAGACTTCATATATCAAATGTCTACCCATTTTTAAAAAATGTCTACTTCATTCATTCATCAAGTGTTATAACACATAGGCTCTAAGAATATAACACAGAACAAAGTTCCTTACATTCAAAGGAGAAGTTACAGACAATAAATGGCTAAACAAGCATAAAATGTGAAGAGAAATAAAGGGGCTAGAAAGTGCTGAGGTCAGAGTGGGGACTGTTATTTTATTTAGATGGCCAGGAAAAGCCTCTCTGATATATGAACAGATGCCTGAAGGAAATGAGAAACCACACAGGCATCTGAGGGAAGAAATTTTCAAGCAGGAGAACAGCTAATGCAAAGGCCCTTACTCAAGAGCATGCTCTGTCTTATAAGGAAGAGCAAAGAGGCCAATGAACATAACAAATAGGAGAGTAGCAGGAAAAAGGTCAGAGAGGGGGCAGACAGTGGGGAGTAAAGCGGGTGGTAGATGGCAGACTTTATAGCCTTGTAAGTCACTGCTAGATGGTAGCTTTCATCTGAGGGACATGAGAAGCCACTAAGAGGTTTTGAGCAGAAGAGTCACACGGTTCGACTTAGGTTTAAAAGGATCCATGTACATATGCCAATGAAAGTAAAGGATAAAGGAAGGAAAATTAAGTGTTGTAGGTTTTGAAGAGAGAAGAGAATAGGAGAATGGGTGGTGGACAAAAAATAATAATAATAAGATTGATGGGCATCACCAACGCCTATTTCAGGTTAATGATCATGAAAGTAAAGTAAACCCAGTTAGTAAAATCATGTTCCACCAACATAAAACTGGCTAGGAGCAGGTCTGAAGCAGGCTGCTCCCAGGTGGCTCTACTGTCTCCAAAACCCTCCCTGACCATTCTAGGTTTCAATCACCATTTTCATTTTATCAGTTCCACATACATTTCTCTAAAGCCATATAGCATCAATGCCTTTCCACTCATGTAGAAATGAATCAATTGCATATTTTTCTTTATCTTGTCTTTCCAATCAAATTTTAATTTCCTTAAGGATAGAGACAAAATGTGACTATATATTCCCAAATACAGGATAAACTCATATGTAAGGCAACTTTTAAAAAGAAATGTTAAAAATGACAAAAATATATTTCCCTGGATAAAACAGTTTACTGTTCCCTTGGGCTTTAAGAAACTAGAAGAGCCCCTTTTCCCTTTAGCTTTCTGCCTTATTTAGGACTCGTCCTGTAATGTAAATAGTTATTTTTTTCATAGTAACTGATTTGGGTTTTTAGTAGAATTTCTTAGTAATAACTCTCTAAAAGAGCCAAAATAAGACATTTTAAAATAGAAAATGTTAATGTTTTCCAGAACACAGGCATGAGATTATATTGCTGCTAATCATTTACGGGGGAGATCTATAGGGAAGCTGAGGCCATGAGGGTTTGATTTCCAAGCCACAGCTCAGTCTCTGTGTTGAATCATTGAAGCACAGTAGGATTTAATTCAATTCAACAGATTTTCATTGAGTACCTACTATGTACAAGGCATTGGGCTAGATCTGTCAAGGAAAGCACAAAGAAAAGTCTTGCAGTCAAGGATCTTTTTATGCAAGAAATTATATACAAAAAAAAAAAAAACCAGTATAATGATACATATGAAGGAGGCACAAAGTACTTAAATAAATAATATCTTTCTTCCCTACAGGTATTCTCAATGATAGCCATGCATACAGTAAGTTAAAATGTGATACAGGAATCAAAACATCTTCATACTGTAGTCGCCAGAAACACAGGATTTGAAGTTAGACAGCACTGGGTTCCAATTCTGGCTATAATTATTTGCAGCTGTTTGACCTTGGACAAATTAATTAACTTCTTTGAGTCCCAGTTCACAATGGTGATAATAGTTATGGGAATTACTACAGTTAACCAATATCCAGTTTCTAGTTCTGAGTACATAGGAGAATTGTATTTTCTTGTTCCTTCTTTGATTTCTTTGATCTCTATGAAGATTTCTCATATATTAAGTTAGCGCCATGGTCCCTCCATTCAGTCACTCATCAGTAAAAATTTAGGCTGCAAAATTCCTAAATACCGTGATCAGTGCCAAAATAGAGGAAACTACAAGGAGCACAGAGCAGGAAGTAACTAACTGCCTGGAAATGCTGGGTAGGCTTTCATATAAGAGGTGCCTTTTGGCTAGGCCTTAAAAAATGAAGAGGGCTAGGGCATCTGAACCAGAGAGAACTGCATATACAACAACATAAACATATAATTTCATATTCTGGAAAAGACAAATTGCTCAGACATATACAATGTTCTAAAGTGTCACAATGGAATTTGTTAAAATTGAATATGGTTGTCCTCTTGGACATCAACTTCAAAGTTTAGGCATGTCCCTGTCCCCTCCCTGTCACAGTCTAGTTTCCCTAGGCTGCCATGATAGTATCTAGTTCCAATAACTCATGGAACTGCCATTCATTTAACCTTTCAAACTTTACTTTGAATATATTTTTATTTTTACCCTTCACTATCTCTTCAGTTAATGCATTCCAGAAATTATGTAAAAGAGTTATTTCCTTTTACTTAAGCTTCCATTTATTAAGGAAGCTTCAGTGTTGGTCCTCTTATGCTACAGTACTGAGATCCAGCAACTAAGACTCTGCTCATGTTGTCCATACTCTGGATACTTTAATGGATTGGTTACATTCCCTTTCAGCTTCATATATCACTTCCAATCTATAATTTTTTCCTGAACAGCATTTCTAATACTATCACACTTCCTCCTCACTCTGTATTATATTAGTTGAACTTTCTGATTTCATAATTTTGAAGTATAGTGACCCAAAAATTATACATGGTGTCCGAGATAGAAGGGCACCAGTTTTATATAAAGATAAAACAGTGTTTTCCAGAGATTATCAATATACTTCTTTTGCCGCAACAATGACATCTGGAACAGTATTCCATAGCTCTTGGTTTCCATATTGGTAGCCACACTGAAGATCACTTCTATATTTCTTTCTGCCAGAATAGCACAGAAATTAAGCATGAAGGCTTTGAAGTCAGACTACCTGTATTTAAACTCTTAATTTACCATTTTCTTGCCATCACCTTGAACTCAGCCTGAGGGTGGGGCAAATCCCAGTGTTAAACTCTCAAAATAATGCCAGCTGTGGGCTTATAAACAGAGACGGTGCAGTTCCACTCAGGTAAGCAGCATGGAGAAGAAGCTGTGGGGACTATAATCTGCCCAAGTCTCAGTTTCACAGTAGCCCATAGGAGGGCAGTGGGTATTGTCCTAGGTATGTACAGCAGAGCCTAGTTTCCCTGTCCCTCCTCAACCAGACAGCAGCTGCAGCTATGTCAGTCAAATTCAGCCTAAAGGCAGGGCACAGCCCAGCATTAAACTCTCGAAATAGCACCTTGGGCCTGCAGCCAGGGAGAACGGGATCCCTCCCAAGCAGGCATCATAGGCAAGTAGCTATGGGGCACATGGTCTGCTCATGTTTCAGTCTCATAGCAGCCCACTGCAGAGCAGTGCATCTTGTCCTAGATATGCATAGTAAAGCCCGGTTTTCCTGTCTCTCCTTGGCCAGAGAGTGGCTATAGTCATGTCAGCCCAAACTCAGACCAAGAGTGAGGCACAGCTCAGTGCTGAATTCTCAGGTCCCTTGGTCATGGGACCAGAGAGGGAGGGTTCCCTCCCAACCAAGCAGCATGGGCAAGAGGCTGTAGGAATTGTGGTCCACTCACTCACATCTTAGTCTCAAAGCAACCTGTTGTAGGGTAGTGGGTATTGTCCTAGATATGCATAGGATAACCTGGTTTCCTTGTCCCTCCTTGGCAGAGTGGTGGCTATAGCCACATCAGCCCAAAGTCAAGCCACGCGGGGGAGGGGAGGCGGTGCAGCCTAGCTTTAAACTCTCAAAATGGCACCTTTGGGCCAAGACCTTAGTGGGTCTATGGTTTCTCATGTAGCCAAGATTGCAAAAGCCCATTTTTGATTCCTGGGGGTTTCTCTGTCACTATTTTCCCATGTCCAGGGGCTTTTCCCCAACTCTCAGTCTGTTCCTGGCTGAGGAAGGTGCTTCGAACCCTCTCCTAACTTGCTTCTGGTGCTTCCCATCTCTTCTCTGGTGAATCCTAGCATTCTCTCCCAAATGATCTGTTCAAAATATATCTGTTGACTATTCTGGCTCCTCCACATGGAGAAGGTACATATTACCTGCATCTAGTCAGCCATCTTGTCTCCCAAAGTTTTATTTACCACCTTTAAGCCTTAGTTTCCTTACCTGTAAATGTAGATAATAATAATTCTACCTTATGAGTTTGATGATACCTATAAAGCAATAAGCAATGGGTCTGCTACACATGGTAAGCACACAACAAGTATTATCAATTTCTATTATTATTATTATTATTGCTGTAATATTAGGCCCATTCCTGATGTATCCCCCTTCAGGTTTGTATTTTCAGTGTCCAGAAAAACTTAGTTCAACCTACCTCTTTGAAAAAGTCACCATTTATTCTCCTCTCCTGATAAATTTTTAAAATATTAAACCTGAGTTATCTTTCTGCTCCATAGGAACCCTATTACACTTCCCCCTTAAGATAAGTATTCTATTCACTTCTACTTATTGAAAGACATCATTGAGAAAATAAATAGACAAATAATAGTCTAGGAAAAAAATTCACAACACTTATATCTGATAAAATTATATCCATAACAAATAAGAAATTCTTAAAAAATCAGTAACTAAAAAGCCAATAACCAACTCCCTCAAAAAAGAAACAAAAGAAAACCAGGCAAGACACTTGGACAGACACTTTACTAAAGAAAATCTATAAATGGACAATGAGTACATGAAAAGGTGATCATGATTAGTCAACAGGAAAGTGCACATTAAAACCATAATGAAATTAAATGCAATGTGGTATCCTGGATTGGATCCTAGAACCAAAAAAAGACATTGGTAAAAACTAAGGAAACTCAAATAAAATCTACAGATTGCTTAATGATATCATAACAATGATAATTTGTTTTGACCAACCTGTCAATGTATTAGTTTTGATTAATATAAAATGTTAATATTATGAGAAGTTGAGTGAAGGTTTATGGGAACTTGCTGCAAATCTAAAATTGTTTGAAAATTAAAAGTTAAAATAACAAGATACCACTAAGTGTCCATTAGAATCAGTAAAAAAAAAAAAAAAATGTTGGTGGGTATATGGAGCAACCAGAATTTTCATATATAGTTGGTAAGAGTGTGAAATGGTAGAACCACTTTGGAAAATAGTTTGGCAGTTTCTTAAAACATTAAACATATCTCTAGCTACCCTATGACTCAGAAATTCTGCTCCTAGGTATTTTTATGAGAAAAATGAAAATCTATGTCTATAAAAAGCCTTAGGAATGTTCACAGAAGCTTTACTCATGATAACCAAATACTTTACCATCAGTAAATTCAGATATCCATCAACAATTCAGACATCCACCAACGGGTTAATGGATAAACTGTGGTATATTCATTTAATGGAACAGTACTCAGCAACAAAAAAAAGGGATGAAGCGCTTATTAAACAATGACATGAGTGAATATCAAAAACATTATGCCAAGTGAAATAAGCTAGACACAAAAAGTACATGCTACATGATTCTATATATATGAAGCTCTACAATAATCTAACATAATCTATGGTGATAGAAATCAGATGAGTGGTTGCTTAGAATTGGGACTCAATAAGTGCTGACTGGGAAGGAGCACAAGGAAACTCTCTGGGAATGATGAAAATGTACTGGGTGCTGATAGTGCTGGGGTAACACAAGAGTATGCATTTGTGAAAACTGATCACTTAGGACCTTTACACTTCACTGTATATAAATTATATCTCAATAAAAACATTTTAAATAATTTAAGTATGTATTTATTCCTTCTTTTTATTTCCTGTTCCTAAAGTCCTTACTTTTTCAATACAGACCCCTTTCGTTTTTTTTTTTTTTTTGTTTTTTTTTTTTTGAGATGGAGTCTCACTCTGTCACCCAGGCTGGAGTGCAGTGGAACGATCTCAGCTTACTGCAGCCTCCGCCTCCCAGGTTCAAGCGATTCTTCTGTTTCAGCCTCCTGAGTAGCTGGGACTACAGGCACATGCCACCACGCCCGGCTAATTTTTTTTTCCTATTTTTAATAGAGACGGGGTTTCACCATATTGGCCAGGCTGGTCTTGAACTCCTGACCTCATGATCCACCTGCCTTGGCCTCCCAAAGTGCTGGGATTACAGGCTTGAGCCACTGCGTCCGGCCAAAACAGACCTTTCTACTTCACACTCAGTGCAATGACTACATCTTAAAGGCCTTTGATTAGAAGGCTTGTTATAGATTTTGAAAGTCTAACTGGATTATATACACTTATTCCCTTCAAAATAGCTGGCAACTTATCATAAACAGGAGACTGAAGGGACTGCAGTATTTCCAGCATTTGTATTTTATACTTTGGCACATTTTCACACACAATTTAAGAATATACAAATAGCCCTCTTATCTGAAGGAATCCTAAGTGTTTTACAAACCTTCAAAACAGATTTTTTAAACTATCTAATATTTTATAGGAAGAACATTTCATGCACACTAAAGTGCGACCACATCTGGCCTGCAACATGGCAGCTGTTTAACAGCCATGACACCTCACAAAAGTTTAGGACAGGAAGTAAAGAATTCTACAGCCAACCAAAGTGAATACGAGGAAGGTTGCAGAAGCAGAAAGCTACAATGGCTTGGGCTGGAGCACAGCCAGCACGATGTGGTTAACACATCTGTCGTAATGAAAAGCACAAGTGTCATTAGTGGTCAGAGCCTCATCTCACAGAAGGCATGTCCCACAGCACAGTGACCTTTTCCTTCCATTGGTGGCATTTCTAATACAACAGGAAAAATGATCCCACTAGCCATGCCCAAAACATTCTTTCCTGAAGTCTCCATTCCAGGTACTACACTACACACAAGTTTAGCTGTGCTGAAATTTGAAAAGGTCTTTATCTTCATGTCAGAAGCTCAAGCCAACACTTAGTTGGATATATTTCATCGCAGGCAAATAGAAAAGAGAAAGTTGTGATTTGGGTTACGGGACTACAGGCAAATACATTACCATGCAAATACTCTCCTTTTAGATAGTTTTTTAAAACTTCTGTTTCATTTTGTTTTGCCGAATTAAAGAAGAAAATTTTCAGTGTTTTTTCCTGTGATAGTTTTAAAGTATCTTCCTGATGAAAGCTCAACTAGTTTCATTAAGCCTAGAGGAGAATTCTAGATGTAGAAGAGATTAAGAAGACCATGGATTTCTTCATGTGATTTTGGCCAGTAGTATGTGCCTAACAGGCTTCTTATAAGAAGGGTATCAACATACCTGTAAATAATCATCACACCTTGGCTTCAGCTCCCTGGAAACATAGATCCTCCTTCATTTAGTTCCAAACTTTTCTGGATGCTAGACCTCAAATCATTTTTTCCAAACACAGGAAATGAACCAGATCACTCAGTCCTCCAGCAACTCCCCCATCACTCTCAGGATTACATAAGAATTTGTACCTTGAATTTCTATGACTCCCCCTTTATACTCATGTATTCACTATTTAAAAGCCCACGTAAAGATAACCCAGTACCCAGAGTTCTAAAATAAAACGTCTACCCATGCAGACGTCTACCCACGTCTACTCTTTCACAAGGCATTTGAGGCTGTAGAGACACCTCCTGGATACCAAAGGATACTAATGAAACTCCAACCTTATTAAAGGACATGTTATTATTCCCCCTCAGTTTTGCCCAAAGGGCAAGCCAAGTTAGAGATGGAATTCCATATAAGGCTGGAATTACATTTATCTATTATTGCTTGGATCCAAGTATATGGGTTCGTACGTATTAGGAGAGGGGTTTCTTAGAAAGACTGAGGTTTGCAGAAAAGGAGAGAAATTATTGCACTAAAACACTAATTCCATCAAATGAAATAATATATCAGTTACTGGCCCAAAGCACACTGCTAAGTGGTATAGACTGTGTGTGTGTGTGTGTGTAAAGAGAGAAAAAGAGAGATCACAAGGAGCTAATTCATCATAATGGGCAATAAATATATGGAGGAAATATGAGTTTTGCAAACAATGCTATTGCCATTTTATTTTGGAAACTCAGATGCAATGAACATTTGTGGGCAATTTCCAGGTGCCTGAAGAGCTTACGTATGCCTATTTAATCTTCCCAACATCCTTGTGAAAGTTTAACTGTATACTCTTATTTTTATAGATGAGGAAACAATGGTTGGACAGGCAAAAGTGATTTATCCAAAGTCATTCATATGGAGACTAGAAGTAAGTCCTCTGAGTTCAAATCTCTTGTTTTTCTTTCCATGCACCATGCTGCTTTTTTATGTTGCCAGTCTGTAAAGAAGTAATCTCATTGGAAGTGAGATGTGAGTTGGAAATTGAAGGATACTCTGTGAAGAGGAATGGGAAAAGCATTTTAGGTAGGCAGACTAGACTCTATCAAGCAGAAATGATTTTCTGCAGAAAAGCCCAAACAAAATATCAGTTAAGTGGGCTATGAGGAAGCTTGCTTTAAAGGAAAGATTATATAGAAAAGAAGAGGGAACTAACACTCCAAAGACAGCTCTAGACAAAATCATGGAAAGATTTTACCATTAAGCTTAACAGTGTTGCCTTATTTTCTTGATAATGGGAAGCCACTATAGTTCTTTGAATGACATTTTTGAATTCACTTTTAAGAAATATCATCTAGTATTTGGAGTATGATAGATGAATTAGTGGAGAAAGAATCAAGTAGAGAAACTAGTTTGAGGTGTTTGTTTTAGCAGTGCGGATGTGAAATGGTAAACTAGGACAGAATTGAGAGAAAAATAAAAATAAAAACAATCCTTGGCATGGAGTAGACACTACTTAGTAAGTAAAATATTTATAAAAAGGCAGAGCAGTGGGAAAAAAGGCAGTGTGAGGAGAGAGTCATTAGAACTTGTTAACTTACTGGCTATGGAAAACAAGAGAATGTGTGTATTAAACGTCACTCAAATGTCAGACCCAGACAACCTTGATGATAGTGGGATCAACAGAAGTAAGAAATTTACAAGAATGGAACCAAATTTAAGAAAGAAAAATAACAGGTTAAGATTATGAAACACTGAATTTGAGACAACTCAAGGTGCCTCATGAAAATGTTTCATGGACACAATTACCCAGGAGAAAGATCAGGCTGGAAATTTAGATTTGTCCATCATCTTTACAGTGGTGGAACCAAAGTGGAAAAAAATCACCAAGAAAAATTGCATAGAGTGACAAGAGATAATGGCTAAGAACAGGGTGCAAGAACAAAACAAAGCATACAATCAGAGGTGCAAAACAGTATCAAATGTAGCATGCAAATCAAAGACACTAAGGCTGGGAAAAGACTATTTGATTTGACAATTAGGAGGTCATGGTGACCTTCAAGAGCTCAGATTCAGGCAAGTAATCAGGAAAACACAGATTTCTGAGAGCTAAGGAGAGTGTGAATTGAAAATGGAGGCTGTAAGACAGACTACTTATTTGAAAAGATTGGCAGTAGAAGAAAAAAGAGGATTTTATATTATATGCTAAGCTTAATGTCTCTAGGAGAACTTTAACTTTTTCAGTCCATTATTTTAATTTTTATTTTTATAGTAAAATTCTATTTTAAAACACCACTATGCTACAACCTGAATTAAGTTATACTGTGGCTAAAATCCTGTCCTGTCCCCTGTGTGCATGGTGTTATACACCATGGTCTCAATACACCAAAGAAAGCATATGAGTATTAGACTTGTCCACCTCATTCCTATCTGTGTTATTAAACAGTTGAACAGTAATTTGAATTTATAAAACTAATGTTGTTTCTTTGGGATTTTAATATGTTTATTATCTGAAATAAACAACCTCATTTCTCTAATCACCCTCTATTGACAACTTTACTAATTTGGTGAGATGATGATGTTGAAGTGTGAAAACCATATTGATATAAGATTTATATGTAAATCCAGATGTTTACACTTATTAAACCACTATGAAGCCTTATGATTTATTTTCTCTCACTTTAGGTCATAGCATATGGCTTAGAGAACACTTAATAGAAGTAGGCTAATGCACTCATACTTCATTCCTGGAAACTTTGGTTCTAGTTTGACTAAATTTACCAATAAAATAAGCTTGATGGACATGTACAAAACTCTAGTCAACATTCTTCACTGTTAACGAAATTCTCTACTTATCTGCTTCCATGGGGTAGTCCTAGTGCTACCAACAAGAAATTTCTCAAGCACACAGTCATTTAAATAACTCAGGCCATGATTACATAAATTATTTTAGTCCAGGTTAGTAAAAAGAATAAAGACAAAATGATCTTATCTTTAAATTTTTTCTTTCACCAAAAAAACTGCTGACAGAAAAGATACTTTGTAACTAGTCAAGTGTCCAGGCAAGGAAACTGTAATGGCAAAAGAACACAGTTACACAAACCAGAATATTCAGTAAAGACTTGTTGACAGTACACACTATTGATGATTATACTTTAGAAGATAATGTTATGAGTAAAAAGTGTGACATAAATTTGAATCTTAAAATTCTGGAAATTATAATCCATTAAGCTACAGTACATTACTAAAAATCATAGAGAATGGTCTTGATCAAGAGTCAGCAATTTTTTTTTTCCTGTAACAGGTCAGACTGTAATTAGTTTAGGCTTTACAGGCAATATGGTCTCTGTTGCAGTGAATTAACTCTGCCACTGTAGTGCAAAAGTAGCCAAAAAGAACATATAATAAGTGTGGCTGTGTTCCAATAAACCTTTATTTACAAACACAGATGGCAAAAGCAACTACTCATCAACAAAATCTGCAATGAGAAGGTACGTCAAAGAGACATGGGAGCCAGCTGAAAGCGCTACACATAGCCAAATCTAGAACAATTTGAACAATGAAACAATTAAAGCAATATTTATTATAACCCAAAATATAACATAAATACCCACAGTCACTAACTATTAATAAGCAATTGATAAACAAATGGGAGAAAAGACAAATCTCTCATGCAGAATACAAATAATTGATGTAGATACTCCACCCTCACGGAGGTGAAGCATAACTCTCCACTCTTTAAGTGTGGGCTTCACATAGTAGTGACTTCCTTCCAAAAACTATGGTATGGATACCAAGGAAGGGTAAGTAACTTTACGCTGGAGAAACCTGACAAACACTACCCCAGCCAGGTGATAAAGGCCAACATGAACAGTGATAAGTCATACTGTTAGTGACTTATAACCAAATCCATAACCTCAGTTTAAATCACAAGAAAAATAGCAGACCAATCTCATACAGACACCTGATAAAATACCTGACCAATATTCCTTAAAACTGTCAACATCATCAAAAACAAGAAAAGTCTGAGAAACTGTCAGTCAAGAGGAGCCTAAAGAGACATGATGACTAAATCTGGATGAGACCCTGAACAGAAAATGAATACATGTAAAAACTAGGTAAATATCTATAAAGTATGGGTTTTGGTTAATTTTTTCAGATCAAAAAGTATTTTATATTTTATATTTTTATTTAATAGAAAAATAAAAATTACAAAATACATATACAAAATGATGTTTTGAAATATGTCTACATGGTGGAATGGATCAACTGAGCTATTAGCATAGGTATTACCTCACATACCTATCTTTTTTCATGATGAGAACACTTAAAATCTACTCAATACATTGTTATTACCTACAGTTAACCATGTTGTACAATAGATCCTTTGTATATACATCTCCTATCTAACTGAAATTTTGTATTCTTTGACCAACTCCCTATCACCTGGCAACCACCATTCTACCCTCTAATTCTCTGAGTTCAATTTTTTAGATTCCACATGTATACTATGCAGTTTTTATTCTTTCTTTGCCTCTTTATTTCACTTAATATAATGTCCTCCATGTTATTCCATGTTGTCACAAATGACAGGATTTCCTCCTTTTTTAAGGCTGAATAGTATTCCATCGTATATATATACACCACATTTTCTTTATCAATTCATTTGCTTGTGGACACTTAGATTGATTCCATATATGGCTATTATGAATAATGCTGCAATGAACGTCTGAGTGCAGATATGTCTTCAATACACTGAATTCATTTCCCTTGAATATTCATTAAAGAGACTGCTGCATCAAACGGTGGTTCTATCTTTAGTTTTTTTGAGGAATGTGCATTCTATTTTTCATAATAATTGTACACATACCCACCAACAGCATGCAAGGGTTCCCTTGACTCCACATGCTTACCAACAGGTTATCTTTGGTCTTTTTGATAATAGCAATTCTAATGAGTGTGAGGTGATACCTCACTGTGGTGCTAATTTGCATTTCTCTGATGGTTAAGCATCTTTTTGCATGCCTGTTGGCCATTTTTATAGCTTCTTTTGAGATACATCTATTCAGGTCCTTTGCCCATTTATTAATCAGGTTCTCTTCTTGCTATTGAGTTGAGTTCCTTACACATTTTGGATATGAACCCTTTACCAGATGGATGGTTTGCAAATATTTTCTCCCATTCTATAGGTTCTTTCAACATTCTATGGATTTTTTTTAGCTGTGCAGAAACTTTTTAGTTTGATGTAATCCTATGTGTCTATTTTTCCTCTTGTTGCCTATGCTTTTGGGGTCATGGCAATTTTTTCCTAGATTTTCTTCTAGTAATGGTAAAGTTTCAGATTCTAGATTTAAGTCTTTTATCCATTTTGAGTTGATTTTTGCATACATTGTGAGACAAGGGTTCAATTTCGTTGTAGTGCAGGTGGAAATTCAGTTTTCTCAACACTATTTTATTCGATATAAGTATAGTTACCCTGCTGTTTTTCATTTGTTTGTTTCCATTTGAATGGAATATCTTTTTCCATCTCTTCACTTTCAGCCTGTGTTCCCTTAAAGGTGAAGGAAATCTCTTGTACACAGCACACAGCTAGCCCTGCTTTTTTTAATCCATTCAGCCCATCGATGTCTTTTTTTTTTTTTTTTTTTTGAGGCGGAGTCTCACTCTGTCGCCCAGACTGGAGTGCAGTGGCCAGATCTCAGCTCACTGCAAGCTCCGCCTCCCGGGTTTACGCCATTCTCCTGCCTCAGCCTTCCGAGTAGCTGGGACTACAGGCGCCCGCCACCTCGCCCGGCTAGTTTTTGTATTTTTAGTAGAGACGGGGTTTCACCGTGTTAGCCAGGATGGTCTCGATCTCCTGACCTCGTGATCCGCCCGTCTTGGCCTCCCAAAGTGCTGGGATTACAGGCTTGAGCCACCGCGCCCGGCCATCGATGTCTTTTAATAGGAGAATTCAATCTACTTACATTCAAGGTAATTATTAATATGTAAGGGCTTGTTACTGTTATTTTGTTGTTGTCTTCTGTTTTTTGTTTCTGTTTTTGTTTTTTGTTTTTTGTTTTTTTTCGTTTTTGTAGAACCTCTTTTCTTTCTCTCTTGCTGTCTTCCTTTGCAGTTAAGTGATTTTTCTCTAGAAGTATGCTTTAACATCTTACTTTTGATCTTCGGTGTATCGATTATAGGTTTTTGCTTTGTGGTTACACTGAGGTTTACATAAAACCTTATAGTTATAAGAAACTATGTTAACCCAAAATTTGATTGCATTTTAAAAAACTAAGCACTTTCGGCCGGGCGCGGTGGCTCAAGCCTGTAATCCCAGCACTTTGGGAGGCCGAGACGGGCGGATCACGAGGTCAGGAGATCGAGACCATCCTGGCTAACACGGTGAAACCCCGTCTCTACTAAAAATACAAAAAACTAGCCGGGCAAGGTGGCGGGCGCCTGTAGTCCCAGCTACTCGGGAGGCTGAGGCAGGAGAATGGCGTAAACCCGGAAGGCGGAGCTTGCAGTGAGCTGAGATCCGGCCACTGCACTCCAGCCTGGGCGATAGAGCGAGACTCCGTCTCAAAAAAAAAAAAAAAAAAAAAAACTAAGCACTTTCATTCGTCCTCCAATATTTTATGTGTTTGATGTCACTATTTACATATTGTTATAGTGTGTATTCCTTAAGAAATATTTGTAGCTATTAATCTTTTTAATGCTTTTGTCTTTTAACTTTCATACTAAAGATACAAGTGATTTACATATTACCTTTATAGTATTAGAGAATTCTAAATTTGACTGTATACTTACTTTCACTAGTGAGTTTTATAGCTTCGTAAGTTTTTGTATCACTAATTAGTGTGCTTTCCTTTCAACTTCAAGAACTACCTTTAGTATGCCATATAAGACAGGTCTGGTGGTGATGAATTCCCTCAGCTTTTATTTGTCTGAGAAAGTCTTTATCTTGCCTTCATTTCTGAAGGACAGCTTTGCTGAATACAGTAGTCTTGGTTGGCAGGGTTTCTTTTTTTTCCTTTAGTACTTTTAATATATCATCCCACTATCTCCTGCCTATAAAGTTTCTGCTCGGAAGTCCACTGATAGCCTTATTGGAATTTCCTTACATGTGATCTGCTTATTTTTCCTTGTTGCTTTCAGGATCTTTTCTTTGTCTTTGATTTTTCACAGTTTTATTATAATATGTCTTGGTATAATCTTGTGTGAACTGAATTTGATTCAATACCTTGGACCTTCTTGTACCTAGATCTCTGGATTTTTATGTGTTTTCCCAGATTTGAAAAGTTTTCTGCTACTATTTCTTTAAGTAAGCTTTTTACCCCGCTTGTCTTTCTCTTCTCCTTGAAATCCTACAACTCAGACATTTGTTCTTTTACATTGTCCCATAAATTCAGTAAGTTTTCTTCCCTCCTTTTTTTTTCTATTTTTCATCCTTTGACTATATATTTTCAAATAATCTGTCTTCAAGTTCACAGATTTATTCTTCTGCTTTATCAGTTCTGCTATTGATGCTTTCTATTGCAGTTTTCACTTCATTCTTTGTATCTTTCAGCTCCAGAATTTCTGTTTCACTTTTAAAAACAATTTCAATCTCTCTGTTAAATTTCTCATTTTGATAGTTTACTGTTTTCCTGATTTCATACAATTTTTTTCCATATTTTCCTTAATCTTTCTGGGCTTCCTTAAAACAATCATCTTGAATTGTTTTTCAGGCAGTTCATAATCTCTAGTTCATAATAGCTACTGGGAGATTATTGTGCTGTTTTGGTAGTGTTATATCTCCTTGGTTTGTCATGTTTCCTCTTATCTTACATTGAAGTTTGCACATGGAAAGAAGTTGGAATTCACTCTAGTTTTTGCTGACTGGCTTTGTATGGGAGAGCCCTTCCTTTTCAGTCCATCCAGAGATTCTGAGTAAGTTGTCTGGCATTCTGGGTAAGTTGTCCACAGGTGGGCTTACTGCTGGAGTCTTTGGACAGGTGGCCTTGTAACTGAGTCAGCAGGTAGGTGGGCCTGGAACCTGGTTCCATGGGGTTAAGCCTAGGGCCTAAACACACCATGGTGGACCTGTTGATTGGTTCCTCAGGAGTAGACCTGGAGCCTATGTCACAGAGGGTAGGCCTAGAACCTATTTTTCCAGGGGCTTCCCTGAAGCCTGTATCCACATGAACTGATCTGGCACTGGGGTAGTCTCTGAGCCTAAGTCTGCAGGGGTCAGCCAGGTGCTGGGATGGTCCTGGGAACTGAGTCCACAAGGGCTGGCTTGGAACTAGAGTGGGGTGGGATACAAGGGTGAACCTAGGTTCTGGATCTATAAGGTGGTCCTAGAGTCTTGATCCATGGGGACCAGTCTAGAACCAGAGTCTGTTGCAGCAGGCCTGGACCCTGGATCTGTTGGACCTTGTGGCCACAAGGACTTCCCTGGAGGATGGCACCACAGGGACAAGTGTGGCACTGAGCAGACCCCCAGAGTCTATGTCTACAGCAGCTTGCCTTGTATCTGATGCCAGAGGCTATGACCTGGTGCTAGAGTAAGATTAAAGCCTGAAAAGGGCCTGCAACCATCCTGGCTTTGGCAGTCATGGGCCATTATGGCTCCAGGCTCCAAAATCTAGGGCAGAACTGAAGCCTTGGGTCCCAGAAGCTGGCCTGGCATTGAGTGGGCCTAGAACCTATCCATCTTGGTGATTTGGTCCATAGGTACCAGCTTGATGACTAGGGCTTCAGGGGCTGGCCTCATGCAGGGGTGAACCTACAGCCTAAGTCTGTAGAGGTTGGCCTGGTGCTATGTCATGCCTGAAACCTAGGGCCATTGAGGCCAGTTCAGTGCTGGTACCAGTCTGAGGCCTGGGGCTGCTGGGGTAGGCCTGGTATTGGGGCAGCCCCAAGTACTAGTATGCAAGGCAGGCCTGGATCCAAGGGCTGCAGGATTCTGTCTTGTGCCAGGGTGGGCCTGGAAGCTCCATTTACAGGTACTAGACTGGAGTCTGGGGCTTCCAGAGTTGGTCTGGGCTAGGTGGGCCTGGAGCCTGTTTCTGCAGAAGCCAGCCTGGAGGCTGTGTTCACAGGTATTGGCCTGATGACCAGGGCTGCAGGGGCCAGTCTGGTGCTAGGGCAGGCCTGAAGCCTGGGATTGTTGATACTAGCCCACTGCTGGGGGTAGCCTGGAGGCTAGCACTGTAGGGATCAACCTGGTATAGGGTAGCACATAGAACAAGTCCTCCAGGTAGACCTGGAGTGTAGAGCTTCAGGATCTGGTCTGGCACCAAGATGAGCCTAGACATTCAGTCCACACATACCACCCTGGAGTCTGGGGCTGTGAGGGTTTGTGTGGCACTAGGTTGTACTGGGGCAGGGCTAGTGTTGGGCTAATGCTATCGAAAAATAGCATTCGATGCTCATTTCCCTCTCCCTCCCCCAAGGAGAGAGTATCTATCTCCACATTGTGCTGCCTGGAGTTGAGGGAGGAGTGATGCAGGTGATGTAAAACTGTCTTTCCCACCCTCTTCAATGTGTCTTTTCTTATTTCTCTGCTATACTTAGGTACTTAAATCTCTCACCTGGCTTCCATTGCTGATGTAAAGGAATTTTCATGCATGAATAGTTGTTCAAAGTGATGTTTTTGCAGAGGACAATCACTGGAAAGTCATATTCTGCCATCTTGCTGACATCAATCCGGACTTTAGTTAATTAAAACATATATATAAATAAGAGATGGCAGACCAGATTTTGCCTGGAGGCCATAGTTTTCTGAATTCAGTCTGAGTTAATTGCCTTATTTACTACAGGTCATGATGGTCTCCTAGTCATAACACAAAACAGAAATAGATGACAAAATGAGAGCAGGGCCTTTAGAGTCTAGCTCCTTATTTCATATCTGAGAAAGCAGGAGCAGTGAGGTTAAGTTTCTTACCCAGGTCCAACCAGTCTGTAAGCGATGGACCTAAAACTGAGATTCAGGGTCCAACTTCCTGGCTAATGCTTTTTATGCTACCCGATGCTGCTGCCCTCTCCCCATGCCCTGTATGCATAATTCCAAGTCACTCAAGAAAAAGAGAAGCACTTTGGCAATTCAAATGACTTAATGCAGTCCAAAAAGAAAACCCTAGTGTGACTTCTTGCTTTCTTCCCAGATAAGATTTTTTCCCTAAGTTCTTGCAACTGAAAGTTAGAACCCATGGAGCACCAGAGCCCAGAAGGACTGACTCTTCACTGCTTTCCATCTCCTGATCTTGTTTACATGTGTTTATCTGCAAAAGTTTTAATGGAATAAGAGAAAACGAGTGCTTTAACTTCCCAATAAAATCTGTGCCCCAGCATGAGTCATTGTTTTCTTTTTTTACACTAGCAAGGGTAAAGCCTTCTGGTTTTAATAACTAATACTGCTGAGTTCAATAAAAAGCACTTAATTTAATTTAATCCAAACCTTGATCAATGCCAGCTTCCCCTGGAATTTTATCTTTGTTTTAATTTGAGTCTTTATGTTCAGAAAAATGAGAGGCCAAAAGGAAAGAAACAGAAGTCAATTAGCTTGTAGGCTTATTTCTGGACAAAGGACATGAAAATACAAGATTGACAGGTAAACTCCAAGGCTCTAATGTTTCTGCCCCACTGGACAATCTTTTCCTGGCAGAATTAATGTTTTCTTTAATCCTGAATAAAGAAACTGAACAATTCACAGCCCCATTTGGAAAATGTTTTTAAGCAAAATATTCCAAAGCCAATTAGCATCAGATTTCTAAGCTAGAAATATATTGCCTTTAATGTGTCAATAATCGAGAGATATGCTACTGTAAAATTAGATACAGAAACCCTCAAGTCCATCTGTTTCAATTCTAAAGCAGCCAGACTCAGTGCTTAAGGGACTGAAATGTATATAGGGACTAAAATGGAAATAAAATGAAGCACCCTTGAAGATAGTTTTGATAAGCTTTTCTTAAATGATCCTTTTATTGTCACAACAGAGTTCAGTCCTATTTCTAAAAACATCCATCATTGTAGAAGAATTGCAATTTACTATTAACTGAAACCACTTTCATAACTTCAACCTGAAAGTTCTTGCTGCTCTGTCAAGTTTGAACCAAAAACTTTGCAATGGTTGACGGGAATTATGAAAACCTACATTTTTGGTTCAATTATGTAGTTTTTCAGTGCAGAAGCTTCTAGAAATGCCCTGAAGGCTATTAAAAGAGAACTGAGGCCAGACACAGTGGCTCACCTATAATCCCAGCACTCTGGAAAGCAGAGGTGGGAGGATCGCTGGAAGCCAGGGGTTCAAGACCAGCCTGGGCAACATAATAAGGCCCAGTGTCTACAAAAAAAAAAATTGCCAGGCATGCTGGTACATGCCCTGTAGGCCTAGCTACTCAGGAGGCTGAGGAGGGTGAATTGTATGAGCCTAAACTCCTAGTTTGAGGATGCAATGAGCTATGATTGCACCACTGCACTCCTGCCTGGATGACAGACTGAGATCCAGTCTCAAAAAACAAAAACAAACAAAAAAAGCAGGACCGAACATCAGGGATAGCATTCAGTCTCCCTCCAGAGCTGGGTTACTACTGGCAGCCACATTTCCTTGCCACCATCTGGAAGTACTGATTCAACAGTGGACCAGAGGGAAAAGGCAGCCAGTTTCTTGTAGAATTCCAAACTTCAGTTCCTGTAGCACCTGGTTTCCATAGGGGTTTCATGTCCAAGTCTGATTAAACCACAATTCATAGACTATAGAATGTTAGCCCTGGGAGGAGACAAAGAGCATCTAAGCCAGTGATTCACATAGTTATGGATTTCAGGACCAGTAATATTTCAAAAAGAAAAATAACAGGGCACCAAAATAGAGTTGCTCATTTTTTTCATAGTTATTTGCTTTTGCAAAACAAAGACATTTAAAATAGCAACTACCATTAATTATCAACATCATTTCATAACTTTAATAACAAAAATATAGGAAGGACATAAACTTGGAACTTAACAATTAAATAAATTTAGCTTCATAAAAACTCATCACTTGGTTCTTATTTTGTCCCAAGTTGCTAGAAACTTCATTATAAACTGAAATTCATTTATAGACCATTGTTTGGGAACAATTAGCTAGTTTAATTCTTAATAGCAGACCCTTAGAACCTGCTCTGTTATGACCACAGCTGTTCTCAAATAAATTAGTAATCTAAAACTCAGTGAGATTCCTTAACGAATAAGATGATTTACGTGCTTAAAGAGGACAACAAATGAAACTTGCAGCAACTATTGTTTTGGAAAGCCAAAAGACCGGAAGTAAACTAAATGTGTTTATTTTTTATTTTTTTATCTTTGAAAATCCTTTAACACAAAACATTATAACAGGTAAATAAAACATACTTGGGGAAAAAGTGACCATGAAATCAGCCTGTTTGGGAATCTTCACCTTCACCTAGAAGCAATAATAGTGTTAATTATATACTTTCCTGAGCTTGGGAAAAAGCAGGCTCATGAATCGCAGCCTTGTGAAAGAGGGATTTACTTGACTCCTATTGATTCCAGAGATCAGAATTACCATAAATGGGCAGAAATTTTAAGAGAGCAGTACATAGATAAAGATAAGAACTTGTTTTTAGAAGCATAATTTCCTAAGTCAATTCAAAGATGACTGGGAAACTTCACGGTATGGGAGGCCAACCTATTCTAGAAGTGCTTAAGCAAAACCTGGTTAACAATTTGGCAGCTTTACTGAAAAGGGAAATCAAGGTAGTAGATTAGCTTAGATAACCTCTAAGAAGCCATCTAACTCCAAGAATCTAGGATTCCTTTCCCATCCCTGCACTTACCTGCCAAGAGTCAAAAAAACATTCGTCAAATACTTGAGGATAGACACAAAACTCTCATGAGGATGGATATGAATTGCACAATTTCAGAACACTGACAACTCAGTAATCATCAGTCTTTTTTTTTAACTTTTAAGTTCAGGGATACATGTGCAGGTTTGTTACATATGTAAACTTGTGTCATGAGGGTTTGCTGTACAGATTATTTCATCACCCAGGTATTAAGCCTAGTACCCATTAGTTATATTTCCTGATCCTCTCCCTCTTCCCACCCTCCACTCCTCTGTAGGCCCCAATGTGTGTGTGTTGTGTTCCTCTCGATGTGTCCATGTGTTCTCATCATTTAGTTCCCATTTGTAAATGAGAATATGTGGTATTTGGTTTTCTGTCCCTGTGTTAGGTTTTTTTTTCTTTTGTAATTTAGGATTTAGTTTTGTAAAACCATGTAGACAAATATTAAATGTTATGCTTGCATTTTGAACATTATAAATATGAAACACAAAACATCCAATGTTAAATACTGATCTCCTATGCCTGACCTGGATTTAGATATTGAGTATTTCACATTTTACAGAAAGGAACTTTCAAAGTTTGATCAATAATTACAGTATGTACTATTATTCACCATAATCATCTTGAAATGTAAAAGGCTGAAATTAAAAGTAGTTTTTCTTTTCTTAAGTATGCTAAAACGTATCAGTTTGGATTAACTTTCAGATTTTCAGGCCATGAAAGATATATAGGCCAGGCACGTTGGCTCATGCCTGTAATCCCAGCACTTTGGGAGGCTGAGGCAGGCAGATCACGAGGGCAGGAGATCGAGACCAACCTGGCCAACATGGTGAAACCCCGTCTCTACTAAAAATACAAAAATTAGCCAGGTGTGGTGGCGTGTGCCAGTAGTTCCAGCTACTCGGGAGGCTGAGGCAGGAGAATTGCTTGAACCTGGGAGGCAGAGGTTGCAGTGAGCTGAGATCGTGCCACTGCACTCCAGCCTGGTGACACAGCAAGACTCCATCTCAAAATAAATAAATAAATAAAGATATATAAATAGAGTACCCAATAATATGTTTTAACACATTTATGACAAGTTTGTTTACAGTTGTGACAGGAATATCCTTGACTTTCAGATATTTTTAAAAAATGCTCTAAGCAAACATAAAGGGTGTTTTGGGTCAAGTTACTTCTTAGTACAAATACTACATTGTATCAATCAATTTTAAAAAGAAATTCTTAAAGGCATTTAAAAAAGCTTGCATTTTATAGTTGTCAAACAATATATTTATATTATAGAAGATACAACAAAATTTACATAAATAAAAAATCTCACACTATATTCTAAGTCCTAAAATAAAAAAGAAGAAATCTGCAAATTAAGGAATTATCAATGTTGTTCAGAAAACATACCTTACTTTTACTTTGAAATTCACTTTAACTGCTTGACATAAAAAATAACATAGCTAAATTATTTTATAATATTTATAGAATATTACTTCTCTGAGTAGACATGTTTCACACAACAGTTTCCAATTAATGCTGATAATTCATTTGATAATTTTAATCACAATTTATGATAGACTGATTAATGGATTAAAAATTTATTCAGTAATTTAGATGTCATAAGAACAATTGCAAGTAATAATCTTGTACAATCCTGCCCATTAGTAATACTAAGCCAAGAATCTGGCAGCTATCAAATTCTGTTGAATTATGTTTCCATCTGTATGATTGGTCAACAACAAAAAATAGATACACAATATCATGCTTTTTCATTTTCCTTTTTCTTTTTTTTAAACAAGCAGCTCAATGATTTGGAGGGTTGGTTAATACAATACAGAAAATATAGGGAGAAAGTATAAAATGGCACCTAACACCAATGCCAGTACTTATCTCATTATGGTTATAGCTAAGGATATTATTAATATTTGTGTTATTTGCTTTTCTTTAGAACATGAATCAAAGCTATTAACTTGAACTTGAGGTATATACACAATACACATACAACCTTATGCAAAATACTTTCCTAAGTAACATTATATTTTAAAATATTGGAAACTGAATATCTGTGCTGATTTGTATTTTGACTTAATGGAACAAGAAGAGAACAACACTCAACTAGGGAGAGTTATGCTGACAATAAAGCTCTAAAATTCAAAATGTCTTCCTCTCCCTTTGTACTTACCACAGGCTACACAATGTCCTGAGAGGATTCATTATGAGAAAAATATCATTCACAGCTTTAATAACTTACTTTGGGAAAAACTAATGAGAAAGCAGATTGGAAGGTGAGACTTCATCTTTGTTTTCAAGTAAGTGGTCTTAATTTTTCTTCTCATGGAAAAGGCTTAAATCAGTTGATTATAAATACGTCTAAATCTTTAATTGCTGTGGCTTTCAGGTAAAGTTTAGCACTTCATTTATACAAAGTCTATGAGAAGAAGTCAGTAGAGATCATCTAATCTTAAATTGTGACATCAACCATTCAAGTCCTTGGCACAATCCCTCACGAGTTAGAGAACAGCATGCCTGGATATGACACTGGTGATCTTTAAAAGATAATAGCTTCACAAACTGGGAGATTTCTGCTACAGTTACGCATTCTTTCACATCTCATTTATTAGCAAAAATCAGCAATCCAGCTTTTCTTAGGTCCTCATGTGCTAACATTTTATAGAGTTTCTAGTTACAGAAATCCTCTCTCTCTCTACTGTTCACAAATATAGTATAGTAAGTGTTTCAGGAAGAACGAAGAGATTCTTGGCCACCAATATCCCATATTAGGAAATATATATTATTATTATTATTATTATTATTATTGTTATTTGAGACACAGTCTTGCTTTGTCACCCGACTGGAGTGCAGTGTTGCGATCTTGGCTAACTGCAACCTCCGCCTCCCAGGTTCAAGCAATCCTCCTGTCTCAGCCTCCCGAGAAGCTGGTATTACAGGTGTACGCCACCACGGCCAGCTAATTTTTGTATTTTTAGTAGAGACAGGGCTTCATCATGTTGGCTGGGCTGGTGTCGAAGTCCTAACCTCAGGTGATCCACCCACCTCAGCCTCCCAAAGTGCTGGGATTACAGGCGTGAGCCACCAGCCAGAAGCATGTATTATTAATCACTACCTCTTCTACATTACTTCCTGTTGTGGGAGATGTATGTACAACTTCATTCATAGAAAATTGTTAAAGGATGGTAGTTTTCCCTGCACTATCCAGCCCAATAATGATACTTTTGTGCTCCTAGTGATTGAACAGTCTCCATATCCTGGTGAAGAGATTTCCCATTCTCGGGCAGTGGACCCTGTCTCCAGACACCCAGACCGCCTGGCCTCCCTGGCTTGGGCTAAGGGGGCAGCAGAGAGAGACACACTGGAGCCTCTGCCTCTGAAGCTGCTCCCTCCCTGGTTGCTGGCCCACTTCCAGGGAACCAGAGGGAGGTGAAACCCGGGTCACCCTGCCACATGCGAGGCCCTGCTGCCGCCATGCACTCACCTGGCTCATAGACATTGCCACCAAGTTGTCTGCGGCGAGCCTCAGAAGCCATTGTCCTCCCCCTTCATGTGTTAGTTTGCTAAGGATAATGGCCTCCAGCTCCATCCATGTCCCTGCAAAGGACATGATCTCATTCTTTTTATGGCTGCATAGTATTCCATGGTGCATATTTACCACATTTTCTTTATCTAGTCTATCATTCATGGCCACTTAGGTTGATTCCATATCTTTGCTATCGTATACAGTGTTGCAATGAACATGTGCATGCATGTGTCTTCATAATAGAATGATTTGTATCCCTTTGGGTATATACTCAGTAATGGGATTGCTGGGTTGAATGGTATTTCTGTGTTTAGGTATCTGAGAAATCGTCACACTGTTTTTCACAATGGTTGAACTAATTTACACTACCACAATGTATAAGTGTTCCTTTTTCTCCACAACCTCACCAGCATATGTTATTTTTTGACTTTTTAATAATGGTCATTCTAACTAGTGTGAGATGGTATCTCATTGTGGTTTTGATCTGCGTTTCTCTGACGATTGGTGATGTTGAGCTTTTTTTTCATGACTTTCAGTCACATGTATGTCTTCTTTTAAAAAGTTTCTGTTCACGTCCTTTGCCAAATTTTTCTTTTTTTTAATGGAGTCTTGCTCTGTTGCCCAGGCTAGAGTGCAGTGGCACAATCTGGGCTCATTGCAAGCTCTGCCTTCCGGGTTCGCGCCATTCTCCTGCCTCAGCCTCCTGAGCAGCTGGGACTACAGGCACCCGCCACCATGGCCGGCTAATTTTTTGTATTTTTAGTAGAGACAGGGTTTCACTGTGTTAGCCAGGATGGTCTCGATCAGCTGACCTGGTGATCTGCCTGCCTCGGCCTCCCAAAGTGCTGGGATTACAGGCGTGAGCCACTGTGCCCAGCCCCTTTGTCCACTTTTTTATGGGCTTGCTTTTTATTCTTGTAAATTTGCTTAAATTCCTTGTAGATGCTGGATAGTTGACCTTTGTTGGATGCATAGTTTGCAAAAATGTTCTACCATTCTGTAGGCTATTTACTCTGTTAATAGTTCCTTTTGCTGTGCAGAAGCTCTTTAGTTTAATCAGATCCCATTTGTCAATTTTTGCTTTAGTGGAAATTGCTTTTGGCGTCTTCATCATGAAATCTTTGCCTGTGCCTATGTCCCAAATGGTATTGTCTAGGTTGCCTTCCAGGGATTTTAAAGTTTTGGTTGTTATATTTAAGCCTTTAATCCATCTTAATTTTTATATATGGTATAAGGAAAAGTTCTAGTTTTAATTTCTGCATATTGCTAGCCAGTTATCCCAGCACTATTTATTGACTAGGGAATCCTTTCCCCATTGCTTATTTTTATCAGGTTTGTCGAGGATCAGACAGTTGTAGGTGTGTGGTCTTATTTCCGGGTTCTGTATTCAGTTCCACTGGTCTATGTGTCCGTTTTTGTACCAGTACCATGATGTTTTGGTTACTATAGTCCTGTAGTATAGTTTGAAGTCAGGCAGTCTGATGCCTCCAGCCTTGTTCTTTTTGCTTAGGATTGCCTTGGGTATTCAGGCTCTTTGTTGGCTCCATATGAATTTTAAAATAGTTTTTTTCTAGTTCTGTGAACAACGTCAGTGATAGTTTAATAGGCATAGCACTGAATCTATAAATTGCTTTGGGCAGTATGGACATTTTAACAATATTGATTCTTCCTATCCATGAGCATGGAATGTTTTTCCATTTGTTTGTGTCATCTCTGATTTCTTTGAGCAGTGGTTTGTAGTTTTCCTTATAGAGATCTTTTACTTCCTTAGTTAGCTTTATTCTTAGGTATTTTATTTTTTTGTGTGGCAATTGTGAATGTAAGTTCATTCCTGACTTGGTTCTCAGTTTGACTGTTATTGATGTAGGAATAATAGTGATTTTTGCACATTTATTTTGTATCCTGGAACTTTGCTGAAGTTGTTTATCTTCTTAAGAAGCTTTTGGGCTGAGACTGGAAGTTTCTAGACACAGAATCATGTCATCTGCAAACTAGGATAGTTTGACTTCCTGTCTTCCTATTGGCATGCCCTTTATTTCTTTCTCTTGCCTGATTATCCTGGCCAGAACTTCCAACACTACAATGAATAGGAGTGGTGAGAGAGGCTATCCTGTCTCGCACCAGTTTTCAAGGGGAATGCTTCTAGATTTTGCCCATTCAGCATGATGTTGGCTATAGGTTTGTCACATATAGCTCTTATTATTTTGAGGTATGTTCCTTTGATACCTAGTTTATTGAGAGTTTTTAACATGAATGGATGTTGAATTGTATGGAAATCCTTTTTTGCATCTATTGACAGAATCACGTGGTTTTTGTTGTTAGTTCTGTTTATGTGGTGAATCATGTTTATTGATTTGTGTATGTTGCACCAATCTTGCATCCCAGAGATGAAGCCTACTATCAAGTGGTGGATAAGCTTTTTGATACGCTGCTGTATTTGGTTTGCCAGTATTTTGTTCAGGATTTCTGCATCGATGTTCATAAAGGATATTGGCCTGAAGTTTTCTTTTTTTGTTGTATCTCTGCCAGGTTTTGGTATTAGGATGATGTTGGCCTTATAGAAAGAGTTAGGGAGGAGTCCCTCCTCCTCAATTTTTGAAATAGTTTCAGTAGAATTAGTACCAGCACTTCTTTGTATGTCTGGTAGAAATCAGCTGTGAATCTCTAGTACTGAGCTTTTTTTGGTTGGTAGCCTATTTATTACTGCCTCAATTTCAAAACCCGTTACTTCACTTGGCTATCATTAGGAGTTGGGACTCTTTACTCCTAAGAATAATGCTCTTTCTTCAAAAGAATACTACTTTTCCTTATGTTGATATTTTAAAGCGACTTTGATATATGCTTTCAATACACACTTTTGAACACCTATTTCATGCCAGGCACCGTGCTTAGGCACTGTCCTGAAATAAAGGTACCCTGACACGATATGGAAGGAAGCTTCTTGAAGTCTCTTTAACCTTAAAAACTTTTACTACCCTAGAAGAGGAGGGTTTAGTAATAATAAAGAGGAAAAGTAAAAGGAATATATATCTACTTAAGAGTTTCTCTGTCTATGAATAGCTCCTTACCACTTAACAGTTCATGAAACCCCATCAATAGGAATCTGTTCCCTTGATTCTTGAAGGTTTTGTTAGAAGACTTCTGTTACAAAGCAAATATCCCCTGGGAAGAGAAATAACTTAAAACTCTAGCAGCTTAATCACTTCCCCACTTTGGATTTCAGCTTACCCACCTGTAAAATAAGGGGTTTTGACCACATGATCTCTGCGGTCTTCTCTAGTATGAAAATCTAGACTTACTAGGCCTAAAGGCCAGGGAATGGGAGTAGTTTATGGCTGGGTTTTCAAGGCTGCCTAGAAACAGCAGTTGGAATTATAAGCAGCCTCAAGTATTCTCTCCCAACCCTGAAGTTATAGGGAAAGATTTAAACATGCTTCCAAGCCTCATGGGCAAATCACTCCCTTAGAGCTGTTGGACAACCTTTGGCTAATAAAGATTAAACAAATAAATATAAAAAATGGTTCTATCCAGCATCCTGAGAGGCCAATTTGCTGTTAATGGTGGTGTTTAGGCCCTAAAAGGGTATTAACTTACAGAGTAGTAAAGTTTCCAAACACAGCCCAGAGCTTTAAAAGATGTACAGGTGCCAAAATTAAGGGCCAAATTACCAATCTGTTTTAAATGATGGTCTGGGAATGCTCAATATGACAAGGAAAATGTATGACAAATAATATCTTCAATACAAAGAAAAAGTTGCTTGAATTTATTAAAGGAAATAGACTACCTCTTGGGACTCCTTTTTTGCCCACTCCTCAAAGAGGTAATTTTTCAAAATTGACTTGAAGACACAGCTAATGCAAAATGACCCTTTAAGCATAAAGTAAGCTCATTTTTAACTGAAACAGTTTTCATGTCAGCATTTGCCTAAACCTTTGGGAATTTAGAAATTCAAAGAAATGCACATTCCATTAGTATCAAAACTAGGTGCTTCCATGATGTACTAAATGCTGCATTACTCATCATATGCAAAAGCTTTAAGTCAGAGTAAAGCCGGCTGCGTTTCTACTCATCGACAAGTTTAAAGAATTCATTGGCAGCCCTGCTGGATGACAACAGAATGACTTCCTGTCAAGTAACCTCCATCCTCCAAGGTGACAGGAAATGGGCTTAAACACTGGTAATATCACTAATCAGTGTAAGGAAGCACATGTTCCCAGCCTGCAATTGTGAAGTTTGGTTGCAATGTGTTAGCTGCTTGCTGGGCCATGTGATTCAGCATAAAGACAGATGAAAGGAAAGGTCAGATTTACTAAGTGTTGAAGAGGTGTCATCAAGTGTTGCATATTACTTCAAGATGTCCTCTGCATCAGAGGCATCTCACTATATAGGAGTTAATTTCTCCTGCAGAATTCTTCAGTTTCCCTACGACCTTTATGGAAGCCCCCAAATTTATTTCAACACATGAGGAATTGGACTTTCTCTTCTTTCTGATTGACACTAAATAGTCCAAGATAATGGTTTTACCTTTATATGATTCTACCTTGGTCTTTAAGATAAGTGCATACGTGTATATACCTTCAGGCTTTGCCAAATACACTCATGTAAAGTCAAAGTAGCCAGATTTTCCTCAAAAGTTCATTCTAGTGCTTCCACTTTCTTGAGGTGGTTTTCCGCCTCTCAAATACAATGGCAGGTGTATTCCTTTTCAAAGAAGGACTATTCAGTTTTTTGTTGTGTTTTGTTTTGAGATGGAGTCTCACTTACTCTGTCCCCCAGGCTGGAGTGTAGTGGTGCAATCTTGGCTCACTGCAACCTCCACCTCCCAGATTCAAGCAATTCTCCCATCTCAGCTTCCAGAGTAGCTGCGATTACAAGCATGCACCACCACGTCTGGCTAATTTTTGTATTTTTAGTAGCGATGGCATTTCACCATGTTGGCCAGGCTGGTCTCAAACTCCCGACCTCAAGTGATCTGCCCACCTCAGCCTCCCAAAGTGCTGGGATTACAGGTGTGAGCCACCGCACCCAGCCTATTCATTTTTATACTAAAGAGGATGTGAGGAAACATAACTTTCCCTTTATTTACAGAATAGGAAGGAACCTTCAGGGTCCTCTCCCAGAGCCCATTCCTATCAGATTCATTTCTTCAGTCATAAATTTTTCATAATTATTTTTTGAGCATTTACTCTATATCAGGAATTATACTAGTGGTTACAATACCAAGTAGAACCAGATGTAGTCTCTGATCTCCTGGAGATATTTAATTAAATAATCAAATACGTAATTATTGAAATAAATATATAATTCATAAACTACTTATAATTATTAAATAACTATTCAGCGAATGTATAGCTGTTAACTGGAGATGAGTAAACAGACATAGAAAGGTGAAGTGACTTTCTAAGGTCCCATGATAAGTCTGTTATGGAATACTGGTCTCCTGGCTCCCAGCCCAGTTCTCTTTTACTCTGTATCCTAGTGCATTTCAGTGTGCTTTCCCTGGACTGAAAGATGATCTGACATTCCCTTTCCAAGGCAGTCTCATAGCATCTTCTCCAGAGCAGGGCTTTCCAAGTTTTTTACCTCCTTTTGCAAGTTTAAAATGCTTTGCTCTTTGCTGAGATTTACCTGAGGGAAGGGCATATGCAAGTGTATGTGTTGAGGGAGGTGGTGAATGTCATAATGGAGGTCTCCTAAGCTTTTGTGAAGAACACACAAGACTATGCTAGTAAAAGAAATACAGCAGTGTCTGCCTAGCCTTTCATGATCCCTGCCCACAGTGAAAAAGAGATATGTATCTGGGGACAGGTGAAGGGAGACATTCTAAGTGATTTTCTAAAATCACCATCAGCTTTGTCATAAATACTACCTGAAAATGGTGAGCTGGCCAACTAACAGAGCCAGGGAACACACAGGCCATGGACATGTCCTGGAAAACTATGGCAGAGGATGATATTTATTGGCTGTGAGAGTAGAGCCAGGGCTTTCTGAAACATTATCTCAAAAGTCAAAGTAGCAGGACCAGATAGTCCATTTATTCCTTTCCAGGTCTTAGAAGACACAAGAGTAAAGAACTTCAAATTATCTGATCCTTCCATTAAAAGCTTCACAGTTCACATACCTGTCTCCATAGGAGAGAAGCAAGCTGTTTTCAACACTCAACCTACAAACTAGGTCCCTAATCAATATTTACTTAATGCATAAATGGTGTGGACAGTGGCATCAATCTGCACTGATGAACATTAATAATAAGAGTTTATTGAGCACTTAGTATGCGAGAGATACTATGTTAAAGGTGTGAATGCATTATTAATCCTTATAACACTGTAAAACAGCTAAAATTATTACTCTTATTTCATAGATGAGAATAAAAGAGATTAGCAAGGTTAAATAATTCATGCAAGGTTACTCATCTAATAAAAGACCAGAGCCAGGATTTAAATATAAATCTGATTCACTTCAAAGCTCATGTTCCTGGTCACCATATTTATTGTCTGCTTGATGGTTTAGGCAAGACAAGATATAGAGCATCTCGCTAAGGGTCCTACTCTAAATTAATTAAGACACTTACAATAGCAAATAAGAAAAAAACACATAAATGTAATACGTAAAAAGAGAAGACAAAGTAAGGTGTTTTAAGGATTAATTAATTTAGTAGCTTACTGGTATAATGCAAGTGCTTTCCAATTTCTTCTCTGATGTCCTTAGAACACTGGCTTTTGTCTTCAGGCTTGTGCCTTAATAATAGCAAGATGGCAACAGCAGTTGCAGGCATTACCTCCTCACACAGTTATATATGAAGGAAGGACACCAAGTTAATGACTATCTATACCAAAAAAAAACCCAACACCTTCATGAGAACCAAAAATCGGGGGGGTGGGGGATCGGTGGGCACTCATTGTACCTGGTTTTAACTTAATATCACTGAAAGAGGCACTGAGGAGATAGAAAGTACAGCCTGAATCTCTGACACCACCCCTCCTCTGCCCCCCAGCAGTGGCAGCTTGGTGCAGAGAGCTTCTCTGGGCACTAGGGGAGGAAGAACAGAGAAATTCTGAGAAATTTAACTCAGTGCCATCCTGACAAAGCAGAAAAGAAAACTGGACCAAACTCAGCTGATGCCCACCCACGGAGGGAGCATTCAAACTAGACCTAGCCAGAAGGGAATCACCAATCCCAGTTGTCTGAACCTGTGTGCCTGCAAACCTTGCCAGGGAGTGCTACAGCACTCTGTCTCTCCAAGTAAACTCAAAGGGCAGTCTAGACCATAAGGACTACAACTCTTAGGCAAATCCTTGTGTTAAACTAGGCCCAGACACAGTAGACTGAGGGGGCATGTGACATACTGAGACACAAGCTAGAGAAGACAAGGAAGTGCTTGCACAACTCTTCCCCTAACCCCAGGCTGCACAGCTCAAGGCTCCATAAGAGATCCCTTCCTTCCACTTGAGGAGAAAAAGAAGAGCAGAGAAGACTTTGTCTTGCATCTTGGATACCTGCTCAGCCATAGCAGGATAGGTACTGATGAGAGTGATGAGGCCCCACATTTCGGGCCCTAGCTTCCAGTTGACATTTCTAGACACACCCTGGGCCAGTAGGGATTCCACTGCCTTGAAGAAAAACACCCAGTCCTGGCAGCATTCATTACCTGCTAACTGAAGAGCCTTTGGGCCCTGAATAGCTAGCAGCAATAGCCAGGTACTATAATCAAGGCCCTTGGGTGAGCCTCTGAGACTTGCTGGCTTCAAGTGAGATGCACCACATTACCAGCTGTACTGGCTACAAGGTAAAACTCCCTCTGCTTGAGAAAAACAGAGGGAAAAGTAAAGGGGGCTTTGTCTTGCACCTTAGGTACCAGCACAACCACAGTGGGATAGAGCACTAAGTGGGTTCTTGAGGTCCCTGATTCCAAGACTTGACTCTCGGCCATTTCTGGACCTGCCCTAGGCTAGAGGAGAAACTGCTGCCCTGAAGGGTGAGTCCTGAACCAGGCAGCATCCACCACAAATTGACTTAAGAGCCCCTGGGCCTTAAGGGAACATCACCGAAAGTCTGGCAGTATTCCTTGTGGACTGGGGTGGCGGTGGCTATGGGGTGAGGCTCCTCTGTCTTTGGAAATGGGAGAAAAGAGTGGGAAGAACTGCATCTTGCAGTCTGAGTGCCATGTCAGCCACAGTACAATAGAACACTAGGTAGACTTCTAAGGTTTTTGACTCTAGTCCCTAACTCCAGGATGGCACTTCTGGACCTAGCTGGGACTGGGGAACCTCACCACCCTGAAAAGAATACAGGCCTGGCTAGCATTGCCACTTGCTGATTGTAGAACTCCAGGGCCTTGCATGAACATAGGCAGTAGCCAGGGAGTGGATACAACAGGTTTTGGGGAAGACTCATTGCTGTGCTGGCTTCAGGACTGACCCAGCAGAGTCATAGTATTGGTAGCAACAGAGGTGCTTGTGTCACTCCAGCTCCAGCTTTATGTGGCTCAGAACAGAGAGAGAGACTCTGAGAGAAAGTAAGGGAAAAGAACAAGAGTCTCTGCCTGATAATCCAGCGAATTCTTCAAGATCTAGTCTAAGACCATGAAGGCAGTTCCTCTATGAGTCTACAAGAACCACAGTGTTACTGGGTTTAGGGTGTCCCCGAAAGCAGATACAGCTTAGATCACAACACCCAAGCCCTTTCAAATATCTGGAAAGCCTTCCCAAGAAGGATAGCTACAAATAAGTCCAGAGAGTAAAGAACACAATAAATAACTAACTCTTCAATGTGCACACACCAAAGAACATCTATAAGCGTCAACACCATCCAGAAAGACATGACCTCACCAAATAAACTAAATAAGGTGCCACTGATCAATTCTGGAGAAACAGAGATATGTGACCTTTCAGAAAGAGAATTCAAAATAGCTGTATGAGGAAACTCAAACTCAAAACAACCCAGAGAAGGAATTCAGAATTCTACCTGATACATTTAACAAAGAGATTGAAATAATTAAAAACAATTAAGAAGAAATTCTGGAGCTGAAAAATGCAATTGGTATACTGAAGAATGTATCAGAGTCCTTTAAGAGCAGAACTGATCAAGCAGAAGAAATAGCTTGAAGACAGGCTATTTAAAAATACACAGAGGAGACAAAAGAAAAAGGAATAAAAAACAATGAAGCATACCTACAAGATTTAGATAGGTTATAAAATAGTATTTGCAACCCTCGGGAAATCCTCAAACCAAAAAACATGCAATGGATACACACATAATGAGATAAAATACAGCCTCAAAAGGGCAAAGCTAAGAGTTATTGGCCTTAAAGAGGAAGTAGAGAAAGTGATGGGCGTAGGAAGTTTACTCAAAGGGATAATAACAGAGAACTTCCTAAGCCTAGAGAAAGATATCAATATCCAAGTACAAAAAGGTTATAGAACACCAAGCAGATTTAACCCAAAGAAGACTGCCTCAAGGCATTTAATAATCAAACTCCCAAAGGTCAAGGATAAAGAAGGGACCCTAAAAGCAGCAAGAAAAAAGAAACAAATAATACACGACATGTCTAATAGCAGGCTTTTCAGTGGAAACCTTACAGGCCAGAAGAGAATGTCTTGACATATTTAAAGTGCTGAAGAAAATAAACATTTACCCTAGAATATTATATCTAGTAAAGTATCCCTGAAACACAAAGGAGAAATAAAGGCTTTCCCAGACAAACAAAAGCTGAGGGATTTCACCAACACCAGGCCTATCCTACAAGAAATGTTAAAGGAAGTTCTTCAATCAGAAAGAAAAGGACATTCATGACCAATCACAGAAAGGTACAAAACTCACTGATAATAGTAAGTACACAGAAAAACACAGAATATTATAACATGGTAACTGTGGTGTGTAAACTACTCTTATCTTAAGTAGAAAAACTAAACAATAAACCAATAAAAAATAATAATTACAACAACTTTTCAAGACATAGTCAGTACAATAAGACATAAATAGAACAACAAAAAGTTAAGAAGCAGGGAGATGAAGTTAAGGTATAGAGTTTTTATTGGTTTTCCTTTTGCTCCTTTGTTTATTTATGCAAATAGTGTTAAGGTAGGAATGTTAATTAGGTTAACCATTGTGCAAAGCAGTGTGACAATTCCTCAAAGAGCTAAAAGCAGAACTATCATTCAACCCAGCAATCCCATTTTTGGGTATATACCCAGAGGAATATGAATTATTCTACCATAAAGACACATGCATGCAAATGTTCACTGCAGCATTATTCACAATAGCAAGGACATGGAATCAACCTAAATGCCCATCAATGACACATTGAATAAAGAAAATGTGGTAAATATACACCATGGAATACTATACAGCCATAAAAAAGAACAAGATCATGTCTTTTGCAGGAACATGGATAGAGCTGGAGGCTACAATCCCTACCAAACTAACACAGGAACAGAAAGGTGAATACCACATGTTCTCACTTATAAATGGGAGCTAAATTATAAGAATTTCTGAACACAAAGAAGGAAACAACAGACACTGGGTATACCTGAGCAGAGAGGGTAAGAAGAGGGAGAAGAGAGAGGAGCAGAAAAGATAACCATTGGGTACTGGGCTTAATACCTGGGTGATGAAATAATACATATAAAACCCCTGTGATATGTGTTTACCTATATAACAAACTTTCACATGTACTCCAAAACTTAAAATAAAAGTTAAAAAAAAGTTATCAGGTTAAAATAGTAGGTTATAAAATAGTATTTGCAAGCCTCAGGTTACCCTCAAACCAAAAAACATACAATGGATACATAAATTAAAAAAAGCAAGAAACTAAATCATATGAGTGGAGAAAATTGCCTTCACTAGAGGAACACAGGAAGGAAAAAAAAGAAGGAAGAGAACACCACAAAACAACCAGAAAACAAATAACAAAATGGCAGGAGTAAGTTATTATTTATCAACAATAACATTTAATGTAAATGAACTAATCTCTCCAATCAAAAAGCATACACTGGCTGAATGGATGAGAAAATAAAACCCATTGATCTGCTGCCTACAAGAAACACAACTCACCTATGAAGACACAAATTGACTGAAAATAAAGGGATGGAAAAAGATATTCCATGCCAGTGGAAACCAGTAAAAAGCAGGAGTCACTATACTTAATATCAGATGAAATAGATGTCAGGACAAAAACTACAAGAGACAAATAAGATACTATATAATGATTATGGGGTCAATTCAGCAAGAGAATATAAAAATTTTAAACATATATGCACCCAACACTGGAGCACCTAGATATATAAGTACAAAAAGGTTATTATTAGAGGTAAAGAGAAAGATAGTCCTCAATAATAGCTGGAAACTTTGACACCACACTTTCAGCATTGGACAGATATTCCAGACAGAAAATCCATAAAGAAACATCAGAACTAATCTGCACTACAGATCAAAGGGATCTAAGATATTTACAGAACATTTTATTCAACAGCTGCAGAATATGCATTATTCTCCTCAGCACATGGATCATTCACAAGAATGAATCATAGGTTGGGTCACAAAACAAGTCTTAAAACATTCAAAAATTTGAAATAGTATCAATTATCTTCTCTGACCACAATAGAATAAAACTAGAAATTAAGGAGAACAATAATTTTGGAAACTGTGCAGATACATGGAAATTAAACAATATGCTCTTGAATGATCAATGGGTCAGTAAATAAATTAGGAATAAAATTTAAAAATTTCTTGAAAAAAATGATAATGAAAACACAAAATACCAAAGCCTGTGGGATATAGCAAAGGATGTACTAATGGGGAATTTTATAGCTATAAGTGCCTACATCAAAAAAGAAAAAACTTCAAACAAAAAATCTAATAATGCATCTTAAGTATCCAGAAAAGCAAGAACAAACTAAACCCAAAATAGTAGAAGAAAATAAATAATAAAGATCAGAGCAGAAATAAATACAATTGAAATGAAAAAATATACAAAAGATCAATGAAACCAAAAGTTGTTTTTTTGAAAAGTTAAACAAAATGGACAAACCTTTAGTCAGACTGACAAAAAAGGAAAGAAGATCCAAATAGAGAAAATCATAAATAAAAAAAAAAACAGACATTACAAGTGATACTGCAGAAATCCTAAGGATCACTAGTGGCTACTATGAGCAGCTATATACCAATAAATTGGAAAATCTAGAAGAACTGGACAAATTCCTAGACACAACCTACCAAGATTGAATCAAGAAGAAATCCAAAATTTGAACAGACCAACAACAAATAACAAGATCAAAGTTGTAATAAAAAGTTTCCCACTAAAGAAAATCCTGGGGCCTGATGGCTTCACTGCTGAATTCTACAAAACATTTAAAGAAGAATTAAAACCAATCCTATTCAAACTATCCTGAAAAATAGGAAAGAAAGGAATTCTTCAAAACTCATTCTATGAGGTCAGGATTACCCTGATAATAAAATCGGATAAAGACACATCAAAAACAACAACAATAACAACAACACTATGGGCCAATATATCTGGTGAATATTGATGCAAAAATCTTCAACAAAATGCTAGTAAACCAAACTCAACAATATACCAGAAGGATCATTCATCATGACCAAGTGGAATATATCAGAAAGATCATTCATCATGATCAAGTGGAATTTATCCCTGGGATGCAAGGATATTTCAACAAATGCAAATCAACCAATATGATACATCATATCAACAAAATGAAGGATAAAAACCACATGATCATTTTAATTGATGCTGAAAAATTAATTGAAAATTTACCATCCCTTCTTAATACAAATCCTCAAAAAACTGGGGAAGGAACATACCTCAATGTAATAAGAGCCATATACACCAGACCCACAGCTAGTATCATACTGAACAAGAAAAGACTGAAAGCCTTTCCTCTAAGATTTGAAACATGACAAGGATAACCACTGTCACCACTGTTATTAAACATAGTACTGGAAGTCCTAGCTAGAGCAACCAGACAAAGATGTAAAGGGCAGTCAAATTGGAAAGGAAGAAGTCAAATTATATTTGTTTGCAGAGGACATGATCTTATATTTGGAAAAAAACTAAAGACTCCACTAAAAAATACTATTAGAACTAATAAACAAATCCAGTATTGTTGCAGGATACAAAATCAACATACAAAAATGAATCGTATTTCTATATGTCAACAGTGAACAATGGGAAAAAGAAATTTAAAAAGTAATCCCATTTACATAGCCACAAATAAATACCTAGGAATTAACTTAACCAAAGAAGTGAAAGATAAATGTAATAAAAATTATAAAACACTGATGAAAGGAGTTGAAGAGGTCACCAAAAAATGGAAAAAATTCCGTATTTATAGATTGGAAGAATCGGTATTGTTAAAATGTTCATACTACCCAAAGCAATTTATAGATTCTATGCAATCCCTATCAAAATACCAATGACATTCTTCACAGAAATAGAAAAAACAATCCTAAAATGTATATAGAATCACAAAAGACCTACAATAGGCAAAGCTATCCTAAGCAAAAAGAATAAAATTGGAGGAATCACATTACCTGACTGCAAATTATACTACACTGATACAGTAACCAAAACAGCATGATACTATCATTAAAAACAGACACATAGATCAATGGAAAAGAATACAGAACCCAGAAACAATCCACATACCTACAGTGAACTCATTTTTGACAAAGGTGCCAAGAACATACACTGAGGAAAAGACAGTCTCTTCAATAAATGGTGCTGAGAAAACTGAATATCCATATGCAGAAAAAGGAAACTAGGTCCTTCTCACCATATATAAAACTCAAATCAAAATGGATTAAAGACTTAAATCTAAGACCTCAAACTATTAAACCACTACAGGAAAAGATTGGGGAAAATCTCTAGCACATTGGTCTGGGCAAAGATTTCTTGAGCAATACCCCATAAGTATAGGCAACCAAAGCAGAATTGGACAAATGGGATCACATCAAGTTAAAAAGATTCTGCACAGCAAAGGATACAATCAATAAAGTGAAGAGACAAACAACAGAATGGGAGACAATATTTGCAAACTATCCATCTGACAAAGGATTATAACCAGAATATATAAGCAGCTCAAACAACTCTATAGGAAAAATATAATAATCCAATCAAAAATGGGCAAAAGACTTGAACAGACATTTCTGAAGACATACACATAGCATACAGGCATATGAAAAAGAGCTCAACGTAATTGATTATCAGAGAAATACAAATCAAAACTACAATGAGATACCATCTCACCCCAGTCAAAATGGCTTTCAGCCATAAGGCAATAACGCATGCTGATAAGGATGTAGAGAAAAGGGAAACCTTGTACCCTATTGGTGGAAATGTAAGTTAGTACAACCACTATGCCGAACAGTTTGGAAGTTCCTCAAAAAACTAAAAATAGAGCTATTACACAATCCAGCAATCCCACTGATGGCTATATACCCCAAAGAAAAAAAATCAGTGTATCAAAGAGTTATCTGCACTCCCAGGTTTGTTGCAGCACTCTTCACAATAGCCAAGATTTGGAAGCAACCTAAGTGATGAATGGATAAAGAAAATGTAATACATATATATACAATGTAGTACCATTCAGCTATAAAAAGACTGAGATCTAGTCATCTGCAATAACATGGATGAAATGAAGATCATTATGTTAAGTGAAATAAGCCAGGCACAGAAGACAAACATCGCATGTTCTCACTTATTTGTGGAATCCAAAAATCAAAACAATTGGACTTAATGGGCATAGAGAGTAGAAAGATGGTCACCAGAGGCTGAAAAAGAGTAGTGAAGTGGTGTGGGCAGGGAGAAGGAGGAAATGGTTAATGGGTCCAAAACAAATAGAAAGAATGAACAAACCCTAGTATTTGTTAGCACAACAGGATTCTATAGTCAATAGTAATTCAACTGTACATTTTAAAATGACTAAGAGTATAACTGGATTGTTTGTAACACAAAGGCTGAATGCTTGAGGGAATGGATACCACATTCTCCAAGATGTGCTTATTTCACCTTGCATGCCGTATCAAAACATCTCATGTACCCCAAAAATACATATACCTACTATGTACCCACAAAATTTAAAATTAAAAAAAAAAATTTAATGTGAAGAATTTTCTATGTGGGGGTCAATGTCCATAATCTTAGTTTTTCTACTCTAATATTAATCTCATATAACCCTATGCACTATCCCCTGAACCTAAAATTTTTACTAGGTCCTAGAGGAATGAAAAGAATCAGAAATTCCCTATCTCAAGAAGTTAATGAATTCTCAAATTTCCATAATACACAGCACAGTCCTCTCTATGAGGTAGACACATTTCTTCCTATTCAGAGGGAATAAGAATACATTTCATGTAAGGGATAGAATTTGAGCCTGGATTTTTAAAATGCTTGAGCTTTCAGTACACTAAAATGGAGGTATCATTGGAAAGAATTCTAAATAGTGGGAGGAATTCATAGTTGAGTAAAGGTAAAGATACAACTAGTTGTGGGGAACAGAAAACAAGCAGTTTTAATAATATTTGGGTTAGCTACAGGGTAATATTGGAAGACACAGCAGGAAACACTGTGAAAGTCCTCAACCACATTGATAAACCGTTCATAGTTAAGTCAGTAAGTCCATCTCTAAGGTAAATGTGAAATACTGGCAATCAAAAAGGAACTGCCTCAGCACTTTTTAGGTTTATATAGAATATACCAGCCAAGTTCAAATATGGCAAGCTATCAGGGATTTTTGTTCCTGGGATTTCCACTACCTTATTAAGCACGAGAGAAATCCCAACATTCACAAAATATGCATGAATCAACTTAGGCTTTTAGTTTTAGTTTGAATGTCTACATCAATCACACCACATATATCTCGCTTAAATATAAGCACAATAATATTAATCTCCACTTGCCACATCATAAATATGACATTGAAAGGCGTTTTTCACAGATCCTGCTGAATGTTTGGAGGACATCAGCAAGAAGGTGAGAAACAGCTGTTGTATCTAGAGTCAGCAGACACACATTTACACATAGGGCAATATTTAGAAAATGTCTTCAACTGGCAATTACTTCCTGAGATCATGATGTCCCCTCTGTTCACCCACTGCTTAAAGAAGGGGTAGAAAGAAAAAATAATCATCAAATAAGAAACTATGAGTACATGAAAATCAGAAAATCATACCATTATCCAATCATTAAAAATCAATAATCTTCAACATGAATTCCATGAAACACTAAAGATTCCACTGAAGTAACCCAGGATCCCCACTTACTCCCTGCCCCATCCCTTTCAAACCCATGTTATGTATTTTAATATTTATTTATGCCTCTGCTTTTATAATTTTTCTAAAACCTATAGTGGATGAGCGTATTGATGTAGATGAATTATCTTGACACTTGTATCAGTTTTCTATTGCTGCTATAACAAATTACCACAAACTTCATGGCTTAAACAATACAAATTGGTCTTATACAAATGGAAGTTAAAAGTATTAAATGGATTTCAATGGGCTAAAATCAAGGTATTGGGAAGGCTGCATTCCATTCTAGAACCTCTATGAGAGAGTCTATTTCTTTTCCTTTTCCAGTGTCTAGAAGCTGTCCACACTCCTTGGCTCATAAGCCACTTCCTCCATCCGCAAAGCCAGCAACAAGTCAAGTCCTTCTCATATCACATGTAATCTCTCACATTTGCTCTTCTGCCTAGATCCTCCACTTTTAAGGATCCTTGTGATTACACTGGATCTACCTGGACAATACAAAATAATCTCTGTATTTTAAGGTCAACTGACCAGAAACCTTAATTTCATCTACAACTTAAATTCCCCTTTGCCATGTAAGTTAACATATTCACAGATTTCCAGAAATTAGGACATGGATATCGGGGATGGAGGGGAAGGATGATATTCTTCTAGCTACTACAACACTGAAGTTTCAAAAAGGTATGTAGAAAACAATAGACAGAATGTGCATTTGATTAAATACATATATGTTTCATATTTATGAATAGAAAAAGTTCTAGAAGGATATATAACAATATGGTTATTACTGGGTGGTGAAATGTTTTCTATTTCCTTTTGAGGGGGAGATTATTTGTATTTTCTAATTGTTCTTCAAAACTTATTTATTTTAAAAGAAGGCAAAATATGATTTCTAAGTTAAAATCCAAAGTATGAATAGACACTTTGCCAAAAAAGATATACAGGTGGCAAATAATCATATGACACGACACTCAACAACAGTCATTAGGGACACGCAAATCAAAACAACAATGATACAGTACTATACACCTATTAGAAAAGCATTAAAAAACCAATAACAGGCCAGATGCAGTGGCTCACACCTGTAATCCCAGCACTTTGGGAGGCCGAGGCAGGCATATCATGGCGTGAACCCAGAAGTGGAGCTTGCAGTGAGCCAAGATGGCACCACTGCACTCCAGCCTGGGTGAGAGAGAGAGAATCTGTTTTAAAAAAAAGAAAAAAAAAACCAACAACAGCAACAACAGCAGGTGCTATAAAGGACAAAGACTAACCAAAATCCTTATGCACTCCTGATAGAAATGCAAATGATACAGCCAGTTTGGAAAACTGTGTGGCAGTTTCCTATAAACACACACTTACCATTTGACCTGAAAATACCACTCTGCACTCCAAAGTAGAGTGAATCAAATGCAAGTGAATTTTTAACATGCTCACCAAAAACCTATATGTGCATATGTTTAGCAACTTGATTCCTGATTGCAAAAACTGAAAATGATCCCCAATGCAATTCAATAGGTGCATGAATAAACAAAGTGTGGCACTTCCATATAATAGAATATTATTCAACAATTAAAAGGAACAAACTATGATTTATGCAACGACACAGATAAATAATAAATGTATTTTGTTAAATGAAAGAAATCAGATCCAAACGTCTGGTTGTATTGTATATATACATACCTATGTATTGTATGATTCCATTCATTTGTATGAATTCTGGAAAAAGGCAAACTATGAGGATGAAAAACAGATCTGTTGTTGCCATGGGTTGGAGTGAAGGAAAGATAAACTATCAACATGTACCATGAGGAAATTTAGTGACTAATAGAACTGTTCTATAGTGGGGGTGGATACATAACTCTCGAAATTCATCAAACCCATAGAACTGTACACCACCAAGAGTAAAGTTTATTGTTTCTAATTTTTTTAATTAACCACAATGTCAGAAGAAGATGAAATGCAAACTGTGGCAAATGATTCTACCTGTATTACATGATACATGTACACAGAGACATAAATACATATACAGATATAGAAATAAAAATAGACACGTGTGTATACATATACATTAGTAAACATACAGTCATGCATCACTTAACAAAGGGATATGTTCTGAGAAATGCATAGTTAGGTGATTTTGTTGTTGTGCAAATGTCGTTGAGTGTATTTACACAAATCTAGATGTTATAGCCTCCTACACACCTAGGCTATGCTCCTAGGCTACAAATCTGAACAGCATGCTATTGCACTGAAAATTATAGGCAATTCTAACACATGGTAATTATGAGTATATATAAACATATCTAAACATAGAAAAGATACAGTAAAAATATGGTATAAAAGATAAAAAATAAATGGTGTACCTTTATAGAGCATTTGTTACAAATGGAGCTTGCAGAACCATAGGTTTCCTGAGTGTGTCAGTGAGTGAGTGGTGAGTGGATGTGAAGAGCTAGGACATTATTGTACACTACTGTAGAGTTTATAAGCACTGCACACTTAAGCTACACTAAATTTATTTGTTAAAGTATTTCTTTCTTCAATAAAAAATTAACCTTAGCTTACTTTAACTATTTACTTTATAAACTTTCTAATTTTTCTAAATTTTGGACTCTTTTGTAGTAGCACTTAGCGTAAAACACAAACAAAAAATATACAAAAAATGTTAAATCCTTATTCTATAAACTTTTTTCTATTAATTTAACTTTTTAAACTTTTTGTTAAAAACAAATACACAAACACATATTACCTAGGCCTACACAGGATCAAGATCATCAATATCACTGTCTTCTACCTCCACATCTTGTCTCACTGGAAGGTGTTCGGGGGCAGTATTACGCATGGAGCTGTCATCTCCTATGATAACAATACCTTCTTCTGGAATACCTTCTGGAGGACCTGTCTGAGGCTGTTTTACACTTAGTTTTCCTTTAATAACTAGAAAGAGTATGCTTAAAATACTAAGAAGCATAGTATAGTAAACAGGTAAACCAGTAACATAATCATTTATTATCATTATCAAGTATTATATGCTGTATATTGTTGTACATGCTAGCTATACTTTTATACAAGTGGCAGCACAACAGATGATGTTTACACCAGCATCACTATAAACACATGAGTAATGCATTGTGCTACAATGTTATGACAGCTACAATGTCATTACATGATAGGAATTTTTCAGGCAGGAATTTTTCTCATAAACCATCATATATGTAGTCTATCATTGACAGAAATGTCATTATGCAGTGCATGACTGTACATATACTTTCTAGCTTTGTCCAATGACAGAACCAAGATGCAGTGACACTCCAGCAGCAATGAGCACATTTAACACCCAGATAGTGGTCTCTAAACACCATTCTCTAGGCTGAGCCTGGTGGCCTACGCCTATAATCCCAGTACACTGGAAGGCCAATGCAGAAGATCACTTGAAGCCAGAAGCTCAAGACCAGACAGGGCAACAAAGCAAGACACTTTTTCCACACCAAAAAAAAAAAAAAAAATTATAAAAAGCTAGGCATAGAACGATGTGCCCAGAGTCCCAGCTACTAGGGAGGCTGAGGTGGGAGAACTGCTTGGGCCCAGGAGTTGGAGGCTGAAGTGAACTATGAATGCACCACTGCACTCCAGCCTAGGTGACAGAGCGAGACCCTGTCTCAAAATAAATAAACTAAATAAAATAAAAATAAATAAACATGATTCTACAATAAAAGAAATCAGGGATCTTTAGAGAAATAGTTAATTCCAAGGAAATCAAGATGGGGAAAATATACATAAGCCTGGATCATCTTGTGTTGCTAGAAAGACAGGTGGTGCTCAAAACAACAAGAATGAGACATATCTAAAAAACACAGGAGTCAACCTGAAGGAATTCTCAATGACCAAAGCTGGAACGATTTGAGAAACAAAATAAATAATATTAGTATTGAATCATTACCTAAAGAATAAAATAAATATCCCTAAGTCCTTAGTGATACAAATTTTAAAATTGGATAAATGAATAAATGAGAGAGAAAGGACAACTAATTCTTCCTTACAGAAGAATTTCAAATTATAAAGATAAAATGAATGAAATAAATGAAAATCAGCATTAGAACACCGCAATAATAATTGCTACAGGCAAGGTCCACAAAAGCATGCTTAAATTAGTGGGTAAAAGTTTAAAGAGGTAACAGATTTTCATAGCTTCAAACAATCTCTGCCCAAGATACTTATTAATTATGGTGGTTTTAACCAGAAATCTCCATACTTTTCATTTTATGGAGTGAACCTTAATTCACATCCCCTTGAGAGTGAGCATACTTACTCAGTTGCTTAGTTATTTGCTTCTAATGAATAGTCAAAGAAAGGGGAAAATTGTAAGTTAACAGAGAAAAAACCTGGCAAACACCACAGTAACTAAAAGAGTAAGATTAGTATCACTAAGAAGAAGAAATACTGGTATTATGTACCCTCTGAAATGAGGTAAAGAGAGGCACATCATATCTGCAGTAAACTTCCCAAAAATCCATAACTTCAGTCTAAACATAAGAAAACATTAGACAAACCCAAATTGAGGGACGTTCTACAAAACACCTGGCTAGTATTCTTTGAAACTGTCAAGGTCATGAAAGAAGAAAAGACCAAGGAATTACCACATATTAGAAGAGACTAAGGAAATATGACAACTAAATTTAATGTGGTATCCTGTATTAGATTCTGGGACACAAAAAGGACATTGGTAGAAAAACTGGGGAAATCTGATAAAATCTGCAGTTAATTGTATTATACAATATCGCTTTCTTAGTTCTGGTAATCATACCATAGTTATACAAGACTATATTGGGGAAGCTGATGATGCATATATATAAACTGCACTATCTTAGCAACTCTTCTTTAAGTATAAAATTAGTTTGAAATTAAAAGTTTAAAAAAGCATTTAGCTATATAGATTACCCTTAAAAACATAGAAACATGGTATATAATTCAAAGGACATCAATTAAATGCAAAGTGTAAACAAACTTGCAAGAATACCTACATATATGTATACAATATTAATATATTAGAATGGTGATTTATAAGAAGGAGAAAGGAATAAGAGTAAAGTACAGGGATTAAAAGGAATAAAAAAATAAAATGAGAGAAGACTTGCATCAGTCAATGATGATAATGTTCTATGACATGAGAGAAATGATTAATTCAATACTTTGCGTATTAGATTCAAAAAATAAGAAAAACCTGAAAAGTAAAGGAAAAGGCATTATAAAATATAACACCAAATCAAATTTCTCAAAACTCACAGTAAAAAAACAAATAACCCACTTAGAAATGGGCAAAACAGATGAACAGATATTTCATCAAAAAGGAGATACAGATGACAAATAAGCACATGAAAAAATGTTCAATATCACTAGCCATTAGAGAAATGCAAATTAAGACCATATCACTACATACCTATTCCAACAGTTGAAATAAAAAGTAGCAGCCATATTAAATGCTGGCAAGAATGCAAAGAAACATTTTGTAAGAGGCTGAAAATGGTATAGTCACTTTGGAAAATAGTTTGGCAGTTTCTTTTTTTTTTTTTTTTTGAGACGGAGTCTCGCTCTGTCGCCCAGGCTGGAGTGCAATGGCCGGATCTCAGCTCACTGCAAGCTCCGCCTCCTGGGTTTACGCCATTCTCCTGCCTCAGCCTCCCGGCAGTTTCTTAAGAAACTAAATATACACTCACCATACCACCCAGCAATCATACTCCTAAGGATTTATCCTAGAGAAATGAAGAATATGTCCTCACAACAACCTGCACACAATTGTTCATACATTATTTGCAATAGCCAAATACTGGAAAGTACCAAAATGTCTGACCACAGTGAATGGTTAAACAAATAGTGGTACAGCCACACCATGGTATACTACTTGGCAATAAAAAGAAATGAACAATTAACAAACATAACGACTTGGATGACTATCAAGAGCATTATGCTGACAAACAAAAGACAATCTCAAAAAGTCAATTGCTGTATGATTTCAATTACATGACATTCTTGAAGTGACAAAAGTAGAGAGACAGAAAACAAATTAGCTGTTGCCAGGAGTTAGGAATTGGGGGGAAGCAAAGAAGTAGGTGTGACTATAAAGAGGTAATGTGAAGAGATCTTTGTAGCAATGGAATATTTCTGTATCTTGACTGTGGTGGTGGCTATACAAATATATAAATATATATGTAAAAAATGACATAGAACTTATACACATACTTCATACCAATGTCGACTTCCTGGTTTTGATATTATACCACAGCTATGCAAGATGTAACTAATGGGGGAAGCTGGGTGAAAGATATAGGATACCTCTCTGTATTATCTTTGCAACTTCCTGTATATTGCTTTGTCACTAAAATGCTTCCAAATAAAAAGTTTTTAAATATCATTATGTAAGTTTAATATTCTCTTCCAATTGCTTCCCTCATTCAATCACTTGCCTGTGTTATAAAAAGAATAAGAGAATGTTAGAGTTGAAAAGAAATCAACTAACCTAGAAGTTGCAAACAGAACAGAAGCCCATGGGCTGGATCTGGCCAGCAGAATCTCTTTAATTGGCAGTAACAATACATTTTTTTAAGTATCACTCTTCAGAGGGAGCATATCAGCTGTAGTTTACTAGTTTCCACTGCGTTATAACTTTATACTCTGTGCTCCACTCATTTAAAATCCTGTCTAATCCTTAAAGACTTTTGAGTTTGCCACCCTGACTAATCTTTCACAATAGTGTGAAGCAGAACTCTGAAGAGGTAAAATGAAACGTTCAAACATAAGCTTCTGTTTCCCAGCCAGTGCTCTGCCCAAATTTTGGAGTTATCTCATGTCCTGTTGGTCATTATCTCACTCCGAGTAGATACATAGATCTAAGTTTTCACTTCTGGAGTTATCTCATGTCCTGTTGGTCATTCTCTCACTCTGAGTAGATACATAGATCTAAGTTTTCACTCCTTGCTACCACTTATTTCATCTGTCTTGAGTATGACACCAACCATACCAAGCCTCTTTTAAAATAGGAATACTTTCTTTTCCCAACTGGCAGAACTACTGGAATAATCAACTAAGATAATGCATATAAAATTATTATGTAAAGTCCTTTAAAAATGAAGACTATTAGGATATTAAATATAAACATATGTGTGTATTATATATTATATATAACATCATATTATAATATATATTTGCCATTTTATCTTTGAAGCAGCTGGCACTCTGGTCTGTGATGTTCTGTTTGGCCTTTGCAGGTAGAGAGTAAGTCATCAAATATATGTGTATAATTATCTATCTGTGTAATCATAGAATATCTTCAATAAGATCATCATATTGCAATGGGTTATAGGTCCAAGATAGGGATGATAGCACAAGAAAAGGGAGGAAACAAAATGGAAATAGCCTCTGGGAGGCTTGGAATCAAGCAGTAGAAAGAGAAAATTAATGTTAAGAGTAAAAGGAAAGAAGTTAGCTCTTTAATCCAACTGTCTCACTTCTGACCTGGCCAAACAAAAATAACCAGAGTCAGGGCTGTATATTTACTCCTCCTTAATTATTCTTTGAAAGTGATTTCACGTACAAATGCCTACCTTCATCTCTTAAAACTATATGTAACTGTTGTTGCCTGTATAATATTCACTATTCCATAATTTTTCTATGATTATCCAGATAGATTATTGATTACATACACACATATTTGTATCCATAGACCTTCATATGTAGTTTTCTTTTTGTAGAAGTTGGGTAATGCTAAACAGATAATTCTTCAAATTGCATTTCTCATTTTAAAATATATCACAGGCATCTTTCCATATCAGCACATATAGCTCTACTGCATTCTTTTTAATAGTTGTATGTATTTCAATTGAATGGATGTACCAAATTTACCTAATCGTAACTCTATTAATGCACATTTAATTATTTCTAAGATTTTGTCATTTTAAAGTATGCTACAAAGAAAATATATATTAATATACTCATGGTACTTTTCTATGAAATAGAGTCCTAGATTTAGGATTATTAAGAGTGTATCTCTTAATTTGTATACCAATTTATATTCCCACCAGCAGAGTCCATTTTCACACATGTTCACCAACACTTTGTCTTCTACATTTGTATCCATTTTCTTCTAATCTATTTTTCATCTTTTAACTTCACATATCATTTTAACTTTACATATCATTTTCTAAAACCGAAGTGTAGTTTTATGCAATCAAATCTGCTGCTCATTTATGTTATTTCTAAGTTTTATGACTTGCATATTTATACCAAAAAAAAAATCTTCCACACATTCTTGTAACATCTCTATAGTTACAAAAGGAACTCTATTATTAATTCATCTGGAATTTATATGTGATATGAAGTAGAAAATAAAATCTAAATTTACATTCTTAAAATTGCATAGTCAAGCCAGGCACTGTAGCTCTCACCTGTAATCCCAGCACTTTGGGAGGCCAGGTCCGGTGGATCATGAAGTCAAGAGATCGAGACCATCCTGGCTAACACAGTGAAACCCCGTCTCTACTAAAAATACAAAAATTAGCCGGGTGTGGTGGCTGGCGCCTGTAGTCCCAGCAACTCAGGAGGCTGAGGCAGGAAAAAGGCGCGAACCTGGGAGGTGGAGCTTGCAGTGAGCCGAGATCACGCCACTGCACTCCAGCCTGACTCGGTCTCAAAAACAAAACAAAACAAAAAAATCGCATAGTCAAATATTCAGCACATTGATCTGAAATGTCACAACCTTTTTCATGTACTAATTCCCAAAAGAAGTGCCAAGACTCATTTTATGAGGCCAACATCATCCTCATACCAAAGCCTGGCAGAGACACAACAAAAAAAGAAAATTTTAGACCAATATCCTTGATGAACATCGATGCAAAAATCCTCAATAAAATACTGGCAAACCGGATTCAGCAGCACATCAAAAAGCTTATCCACCATGATCAAGTGGGCTTCATCCCTGGGATGCAAGGCTGGTTCAACATTCGCAAATCAATAAACGTAATCCAGCATATAAACAGAACCAAAGACAAGAACCACATGATTATCTCAATGACAAAATTCAACAGCCCTTCATGCTAAAAACGCTCAATAAATTCGGTATTGATGGAACGTACCTCAAAATAATAAGAGCTATTTATGACAAACCCACAGCCAATATCATACTGAATGGGCAAAAACTGGAAAAATTCCCTTTGAAAACTGGCACAAGACAGGGATGCCCTCTCCCACCACTCCTATTCAACATAGTGTTGGAAGTTCTGGCCAGGGCAATCAGGCAAGAGAAAGAAATAAAGGGTATTCAGTTAGGAAAAGAAGAAGTCAAATTGTCCCTGTTTGCAGATGACATGATTGTATACTTAGAAAACCCCATTGTCTCAGCCCAAAATCTCCTTAAGCTGATAAGCAACTTCAGCAAAGTCTCAGGATACAAAATCAATGTGCAAATATCACAAGCATTCTTATACACCAGTATATAACAGACAAACAGAGAGCCAAATCATGAATGAACTTCCATTCACAATTGCTTCAAAGAGAATAAAATACCTAGGAATCCAACTTACAAGGGATGTAAAGGACCTCTTCAAGGAAAACTACAAACCACTGCTCAGTGAAATCAAAGAGGACACTAACAAATGGAAGAACATACCATGCTCATGGATAGGAAGAATCAATATCGTGAAAATGGCCATACTGCCCAAGGTTATTTATAGATTCAATGCCATCCCCATCAAGCTACCAATGAGTTTCTTCACAGAATTGGAAAAAATGGCTTTAAAGTTCATATGGAACCAAAAAAGAGCCCGCATTGCCAAGACAATTCTAAGTCAAAAGAACAAAGCTGGAGGCATCACACTACCTGACTTCAAACTATACTACAAGGCTACAGTAACCAAAACAGCATGGTACTGGTACCAAAACAGAGATATAGACCAATGGAATAGAACAGAGTCCTCAGAAATAATACCACACATCTACAGACATCTGATCTTTGACAAACCTGAGAGAAACAAGAAATGGGGAAAGGACTCCCTATTTAATAAATGGTGCTGGGAAAATTGGCTAGCCATAAGTAGAAAGCTGAAACTGGATCCTTTCCTTACTCCTTATATGAAAATTAATTCAAGATGGATTAGAGACTTAAATGCTAGACCTAATACCATAAAAACCCTACAAGAAAAGCTAGGTAGTACCATTCAGGACATAGGCATGGGCAAGGACTTCATGTCTAAAACACCAAAAGCAATGGCAGCAAAAGCCAAAATTGACAAATGGGATCTCATTAAACTAAAGAGCTTCTGCACAGCAAAAGAAACTACCCATCAGAGTGAACAGGCAACCTACAGAATGGGAGAAAATTTTTGCAATCTACTCATCTGACAAAGGGCTAATATCCAGAATCTACAAAGAACTCAAACAAATATACAAGAAAAAAACAAACAACCCCATCAAAAAGTGGGCAAAGGATATGAACAGACATTTCTCAAAAGAAGACATTCATACAGCCAACAGACACATGAAAAAATGCTCATCATCACTGGCCATCAGAGAAATGCAAATCAAAACCACAATGAGATACCATCTCACACCAGTTAGAATGGCAATCATTAAAAAGTCAGGAAACAACAGGTGCTGGAGAGGATGTGGAGAAATAGGAACACTTTTACACTGTTGGTGGGACTGTAAACTAGTTCAACCATTATGGAAAACAGTATGGCGATTCCTCAAGGATCTAGAACTAGATGTACCATATGACCCAGCCATCCCAGTACTGGGCATATACCCAAAGGATTATAAATCATGCTGCTATAAAGACACATGCACACGTATGTTTATTGCGGCACTATTCACAATAGCAAAGACTTGGAATCAACCCAAATGTCCATCTGTGACAGACTGGATTAAGAAAATGTGGCACATATACACCATGGAATATCATGCAGCCATAAAAAGGATGAGTTTGCGTCCTTCGTAGGAACATGGATGCAGCTGGAAACCATCATTCTCAGCAAACTATCACAAGAACAGAAAACCAAACACCTCATGTTCTCACTCATAGGTGGGAACTGAACAATGAGATCACTTGGACTCAGGAAGGGGAACATCACACACTGGGGCCTATCATGGGGAGGGGGGAGGGAGGAGGGATTGCATTGGGAGTTATACCTGATATAAATGATGAATTGAGGGGTGCTGACAAGTTGATGGGTGCAGCACACCAACATGGCACAAGTATACATATGTAACAGACATGCACGTTATGCACATGTACCCTAGAACTTAAAGTATAATAAAAAAAAATTTAAAAAAAAGAAGTTCCAAGATGGCTGACTAGAAGGAACTAGTGCACACTGCTCTCACAGAGAACAGAGTGGTGAGTAAATAGGCTCTTCAAGTGGATCATCAGGAGACCACATTGAGATTCATAAAGGATGCAACAGCAACCCACAAAGAGCAGAGAGGAGCGAGGCAGAACAGCTGCCCACCCAGGATTGGCAGCAGAACCAGGGGAGGCTCCCTACCTCTAGGGAAGGGCGAGTGAGTGAGAGCCCCTGGGGACCCATACTTCTGCCATGGATCTTTGCAATTCTGGGTATGGGCGATCCTCCCAACCCCCAATCCCTCTGGGACTCCAAACTAAGGCAGAGAGCTGCCTGGAGTCTGAACAGAACTACCCACTCAAACCCATGTTGAGTCCCACAGGCCTTGGACTCCTGAACACCCCAGCACCAGCTTCCCTAGCCTCTCTAACAATGGAGGCCAGGCACTCTCATGTGCCCTTAGGGTAGGGGCCACATCCACAGTGCTGAGGAGTGCAGGGACTGCAGGCCTCAACTCTGCGGCACCTGGCCAAGAACAGCCAACTAGCCTGGGCCCCTAGCTTAGTCATCCCACTGACACCTAAGCACTCTGTCCCTGCAGTTCTCTGGGATGGAGCTCACAGAGATAACTGACAGGCCCGTTGTGATTGCCTCCATAGTCCCTGTCCCTGCTACCCTAAGGCTGGGGAGGGAGCTAAGAGCCTGAGAACAGTCAGGCCTCCAACATGCTGCAGCTGCCATATGAAAAGAGAGCCGGACTGTTTTCCATATGGTTCACTGCTCCTCACACATATTACATACACACATATTTGTACACATAACCTTCACATGTACAGTTTTTAATTTTGGGTATAAAAACTCAAGTCATAGCCACCACACTCCCACCTGATCACTTCAGTTCAGTGTTTCTCTGGAGTGGAAGTCCCTAGAGACAACTGGCAGGCCCTCTCCTATTGCTTCTGCCCTGGTCCCTGCCCTTCCTCCCAGCAGGCTAGGGAGGGAACCAAGAGCCTGACTACTTTCCTGCACCGACCGCACACCCCTACAGCCATCCTATGGAGAAGAGGCCAGACTGTGTTCCGTGTAATCTCCTGACCCCTGTCCCACTCTTGGCCAGACAAGACGTCCCTGGCTTGGGCCCACAGCTGATTATCCCAACTGGCAGAAGCAGCTCTGCACTTCTCTGGGGTGGAGTTCCCAGACAGCCCCTCTGCCATACCAACCACTATGGTTCTCACTCCTGCTGCCCCCAAAATGAGGGGGGAACAAAAAGCCTGAGATCACCACAGGGCTGCAGTGCAAAGCTTGGGAGTGCTGAGCCAAGATCTATGACCAGCACTGGAGCGGGAGAGCAGTGTACACTCTCAGAGCACAAAGAGGGGTGAGTCTCGCTGGCTTCTGGACTGCTGCGGGAGCAATGCATGCCTCCGTCTGAAGGGCCCACGGAGAAAGGTGTGGTTTATCTCTTTGCCATTGCCTCTTCCAGGGAGAGCCCCGTGGCCCCTCACCTCAGTGAATACAACAAAAGAAATGCGAGTGCAGTCCCAGTGATCAGAGGGGACTCTCCAGAGGCTTAGGAGTGAACCTGGTGAGGAGGTTACCTCTCTCCACACTGCAACAGAGAGCAGGGCTGCAAATGTCAGAAACTACAAAGGAGCCACAAGACTTAAGTCTATACACTGGTCATTACTCTTAAGCGCCATCTACTGAATCACAGCCCAAACAACAACACCAAAAATATTTTGCTAATACACATCGCTGTGAAACTAAGGACAAGAATTCAGCCACAAATAGACCCCACACAGAGCCTTGGCCCACTAAAAAAATCCAGAAACGAAGTCAACTGACTATACTCAACTTACACCACAGTTAAAGGGACACTGACCCTCTGAGATAAGAAAAAATCAGCGTAAGAACTCTGGCAGTTCAAAAAGCCAGTGTCCCCCTCCCTCCAAATGAGTTCACTAGCTCCCCAACAATAGGTTCTTAAACAGTTGGAGGCCAGGCACTGTGGCTCACGCCTGTAATGCCACCACTTTGGGAGGCCAAGGTGGGTGGATCACGAGGTCAGGAGATCAAGACCATCCTGGCTAACATGATGAAACCCCATCTCTACTAAAAATACAAAAAATTAGCCAGGCATGGTGGTGGGCGCTTGTTGTGCCAGCTACTCGGGAGGCTAAGGCAGGAGAATGGTGTGAACCCAGGAGGTGGAGCTTGCAGTGAGCCAAGATCACACCACTGCACTCCAGCCTGGGTAACAGAGCAAGACTCCATCTCAGAAAAAAAAAAAAAAACAGTTGGAAGTGAATGAAATGACAAACATATAATTCAGCATATGGATGGCAAGGAAGCTCATCAAGATTCAGAAGGATGTTGAAACCCAATCCAAGGAATACAGTAAAATAATCCAAGAGCTGAAAGATACAATAGTCATTTTAATAAAGAACCAAACTGAACTTCTAGAGCTGAAAAATTCACTACAAGAATTTCATAATACAATCAGAAGCATTAATAGTACAATAGACCAAACTGAGGAAAGAATCACAGATCAAAGACTGGCTCTTCAAATCAACCCAGTCAGACAAAAATAAAGAAGAAAGAATTTTTAAAAATAAAAAAAAACTCCAAGAAATAAGAGATTCTGTAAAGAGACCAAATCTATGATTCACTGGCATTCCTGAGAGAGAAGAAGAGAGATAAACAACTTGGAAAATATATTTGGAATACAGTCCATGAAATTTTCCCTAATCTTCCTCGAGAGATTGGTATGCAAATCCAAGAAATACAAAGGACCCTGTCTAGATACCATACAATATGACTATCCCCAAGGCACACAGTCATCAGATTCACTACAAAATAAAAAATCTTAAAGGCATCTAGAGAGAAGAGTCAAGTCATTTACAGAGGAAACCCCATTAGGCTAACAGGAGACTTCTCAGCAGAAACCTTAAAAGCCAGAAGAAATCAGGGGACCTCTGTTTAGTGTTCCTGAAGAAAAGAAATTCCAAGTAAGATTTCATATCCTGCCAAACTAAGCTTGAAACATGAAATAGAAATACAATCCTTCTCAGACAAGCAAACACTGAGAGAAGTCATTTCAGTTAGAACAGCCTTACAAGAGGTCCTTAAGGGCATGCTAAACATGGAATCAAAAGAACAACACCTGCTACCACATAAACACACTTAAGCACATATGCCACAGGCACTACAAAGCAATCACACAATCAAGTTGACAAAACAACCAGCTAACAACATAATGACAGAATCAAAATCTCACATTTCAAAAGTAACCCTGAATGTAAATGAACTGAACATCCCACTTAAAAGGCATAGAGTGGCAAGTTGAATAAGAAGACAAGACCCAACCATTTGCTGTCTTCAAAAGACCCATCTCACATGTAACAATACCCACAGGCTCAAAGTAAAAAGATGGAGAAAGATTCACCATGCAAACAAAAAACAAACAAAAAAAATAGCAGGAGTTGCTATTCTTATATCAGATAAAATAAGTTTTAAACCAGTATAAAGAAGGGCATTACATAATGATAAAGAGTACAAGCACACAAGAAGACTTAACTATCCTAAAATATATACACACCTACATTGGGGCGCCCAGATTCATAAAACAAGTTATTCTTGGCCTACAAAAAGACTTAAGACAACCACACAACAATAGTGGGAGACTTCAACACCTCACTGACAGCATTAGTCGGTCAAGGCAGAAAACTTACAAAGAAACTATGAACTTAAACTCAACACTTAACCAATTAGACCTAACAGACATCTACAGAACACTCTACCCAACAATGATAGAATATACATTCTTCCCACATGCACACAGAACATATTCTAAGATGAACCATATGCACAGTCATAAACCAAATTTCAATAAATTCAAAGAAATTGAAATAATACCAACCATATTCTTGGACCACGGTGCAATAAAAATAAAAATCAAAGATATCTCAAAACTACACAAATACATGGAAATTTAACAATTTGCTCCTAAATAATTCCTGTGTAAGCACTGAAATTAAGGCAGAGATCAAAAAATTCATTGAAATTAATGAAATTAGGAACACAACATGCCAAAATCTCTGGAATGCAGCTAAAACAGGATAAGAGGAAATGCCTTCAAAAAGTTAGATCTCAAAGTAACAATCTAACATTGAACGTAAAAGAACTAGAAGAAAGAACAAACCAACCCTAAAGCTAGCAGTTCCACTCTAACAATAATTAGAGAAGAATAAAATGAAATTGAGATGCAAAAATCCATATGACAAAATCAATGAAAACAAGAATTCATTCTCCAAAAAAAAAAAAAACAAGATTAACATATGGCTAACTAGATTAACAATGAAAAAAAGAGAAGATCCAAGTAAGTACAATAAGAAAAGACAGCAATGACATTACAACTGATCCCAAAGAAATACAAAATATCCTCAGAGAATATTATGAACAACTCTATACACACAAATTAGAAAATCTAGAGAACATGAATAAATTTCTGGAATCACACAATCTGTCCAGATTGACTCAGGAAGAGATTGAAACCCTGAATGGACCAACATCAAACTCTGAAATTAAATCAGTGATTTAAAAAACCTACCAACCAAAAATAGCCCTGGAACAGATGGATTCACTGATGAATTCTATCAGATGTACAAAGAAGAACTGGTACCAATCCTACTGAAACTTTTCCAAACAATTGAAGAGAAGAGGCTCCTCCCTAACTTATCTTAGGAAGCCAGCATTAACCTAATACCAAAGCCTTACAGGAACACAGTGAAAAAATAAAAGTTTAGGCCAATATCCCTGATGACACAAAAATCCTCAACGACATACTAACAAACTGAATCCAGCAGCACATTAAAAAGTTAATACACCAGAATCAAGTAAGCTTTAATTCCTTGGATGCAAGGCTGGTTCAACATATGCAAATCAATAAATGTGATTCACCACAGAAACAGAACTAAAAGCAAAAACCATATGATTACTTCAATAAATACAGAAAAAGCTTTTGATTAAATCCAAAATGTCTTTATGATAAAAACCCTCAACAAACTAAGCACTGAAGGAACATACCTCAAAATAATAAGAGCCATATAACAAACCTTCAGCCAACATTATACTGGAAAGGCAAAAACTGGAAGCATTCCCCTTGATAACTGGAATAAGACAACGATGCCCACTCTCACTACTCTTATTCAGCATAGTACTGGAAGTGCTAGCCAGTGCAATCAGGCAAGAAAAAAGAAATAAAACACAATAGGAAAAGAAGTCATTAAACTCTCTTTGCTGCCAATATGATTCTATACCTAGAAAACCCTAAAGACTCCCCGAAAGGCTACTAGAACTGATCAATGACTTTAATAAGGTTTCAGAATACAAAATCAATGTACACAAATCAGTCACATTTCCACACACCAATAATGTTCAGGCTGAGGGTGAAATTGAGAACATAATCCCATTTATAATAGCCATAAATGAAATGAAATACCAGGCCAGGTGCGGTGGCTCAAGCCTATAATCCCAGCACTTTGGGAGGCCGAGACGGGTGGATCACAAGGTCAGGAGATCGAGACCATCCTGGCTAACACGGTGAAACCCCGTCTCTACTAAAAAATACAAAAAAACTAGCCAGGCGAGGTGACGGACGCCTGTAGTCCCAGCTACTCGGGAGGCTGAGGCAGGACAATGGCGTAAACCCGGGAGGCGGAGCTTGCCGTGAACCCAGATCGTGCCACTGCACTCCAGCCTGGGTGACAGAGCGAGACTCTGTCTCAAAAAAAAAAAAAGAAAAGAAAAAAAAAAAGAAATGAAATACCTAGGAATACAACTAACTAAGGGGGTGAAAGATCTCCACAAGGATAACTACAAAACACTGCTGAAATAAATCAAATAAATGAAAAAACATTCCATGCTCTGGATGGAAAGAATCAATATCATTAAAATGGACACACTGCCCAAAGGAATCTATAAATTCAGTGCTATACCTATCAAACTACCAACATCATTCTTCACAAAATCAGAAAAAGATATTCTAAAATTCATATGAAATAACAACAAAAATGAGCCCAAATAGCCAAAGCAATCCTAAGCACAAAGAACAAATGTGGAGACAGCATGCTAGCCAACTTCAAATGATATTACAGGGCTACTGTAACCAAAACAGCATGCAACTGGTGCAAAAAACAGACACACAGACCCATGAAACAGAGTAGAAAACTCAAAAATAAAGCCACACATTTACAACCATCTGATCTTTAACAAGGCTGACAAAAACAAGCAATGGGAAAAGGAACTCCTATTCAATAAATGGTGCTGGGATAACTGGATATCCATATGCAGAAGAATAAAACTAGACCCTTACTTCTCACCATATACAAACATTAACCTAAGATGGATTAAATTTTTAAATGAAAAACCTCAATTTATAAAAATCCTAGAAGAAAACCTAGGAACTGCACTTCTCAACATTGGTCTGGGCAAAGAATTTTTGGCTAAGTCCCCAAAAGCAATTGCAACAAAAACAAAAATTGATAAGTGGGACCTAATTAAACAAAAGAGCTTCTGCACAGCTAAAGAAACTATTAATAAAGAGACAACCTACACGGTAGGAGAAAATATTCACAAACTTTGCATATGCCAAGGTCTAATAGCCAGAATCTATAAGGACTTAAATCAACAAGCAGCTCTTTTCTGGATGGAACCATGGATGGTGTAGAAGAGAAGAAGAAGGTTCCTGCTGTGCCAGACACCCTTAGGAAAAAGTGAAGGAATTTCACAGAGCTGAAGATCAAGCACCTGAGAAAGAAGTTTGCCCAAAGGATGCTTCAAAAGGCAAGAAGGAAGCTTTCTACGAAAAAGCAAAGCACTATCACAAGGAATATAGGCAAATGTACAGAACTGAAATTTGAATGGTGAGGATGGCAAGAAAAGCTGGCAACTTTAATGTACCTTCAGAACCCAAATTGGTGTTTGTCATCAGGATCAGAGGTATCAATGGTGTTAGCCCAAAGGTCTGAAAGATGTTTCAGTTTCTTTGCCTTCATCAAGTCTTCAATGAAATCTTTGTGAAGCTCAACAAGGTTCCAATTAATATGCTGTGGACTGTAGAACCATATATTGCATGGGGGTACCCAAATGTGAAGTCAACAAATGAACTAATCCACAAGCGTGGTTATGGCAAAATCAATAAGAAGCAAATTGCTTTAACAGATAACATTTTGATTGCTTGATCTCTTGGTAAATATGGCATCATCTGCATGGAGGATCTGATTCATGAGATCTATACTGTTGGAGTACGCTTCAAAGAAGCAAATAACTTCCTCCGGCCCTTCAAAGTATCTTCTCCACAAGGTGGAATGAAGAAAAAGACCACCCATTTTATTTTTCTAAGCTGGTCAGTTAATAAATAGTACCTGCTCTCAAATTGAAGAAAGATAAAAAATAAACAAGCAAAAACAATCCCACTCAAAAAGGGGCAAAGGACATTAACAGACACTTCTCAAAAGAAGACATACAAGTGGCCAAGAAACATACGAAAACATGCTCATTGTCACCAATCACAAGAGAAATGCAAATCAAAACCACATTGAGATACCATCTCAAAGCAGTAAGAATGGCTATTTTTAGAAAGACAAAAATACAAGATATATTGGTGAGGCTGTAGAGAAAAGGGAATGCTTATACACTGCTTTTTGGGAATGTAAGTTAGTTCAGCCACTGTGGCAAGCAGTTTGGAGGTTTCTCAAATAATTTAAAACAGAGCTACCATTCAACCCTGCAATCCCATTACTAGGTGTATACCCAAAGGAAAATAGATCATTATACCAAAAAGACACATGCACTTCTGTGTTCATCACTATGGTATTCAGAATAGCACAGACCTGGAATCAACCTAGGTATCCACCAATGGTGGACTCGATAAAGAAAATATGGTACATATATACCATGGCATATGATGCAGCTATAAAAAAGAATCAAATCCTGTTATTTGCAGCAACATGGATGGAGCTGCAGGCCATAATCCTAAGCGAACTAACACAGGAACAGAAAACCAAGAACCATATATTTTCACTTATAAGTGGGAGCTAAACATTCAGCACACAGGGACATAAACATGGGAAAAATAAACACTGCAGACTACTAGACTAAAGGACTTCTACCTAGAATATATAATGAACTCTGACAACTTAATAATAAAAATGAACAATCCAACTAAAAATGGGCAGAAGAACTGAACAGCCATTTCACTATATATAAATGGCTAATAAGTACATGAAAATATACAGAACATCACTAGTCATTAAGGAAATATAGGCTGGGCACAGTGGCTCATGTCTGTAATTCCAGAACTTTGGGAGGCCAAGTCAGGAAGATTGCTTGAGGCCAGAAATTTAAGACCAGCCTGAGTAACATAGTGACACCTCATCTCTACAAAAAAAAGTTTTTAAATTAGTCATGCATGGTGACATGCATGTGTAATTCCAGTTACTTGGGAGGATGAGGTGAGAGGATCACTTGAGCCCAGGAGTTTGAGGCTGTAGTGGGGTATGACTGTACCACTGGACTCAAGCCTAGATGAAAGAGTGAGACTCTGTCTCAAAAAAAAAAAAAAAAAAAACCCAAAACTTGAAAAGACAACAAGTGTTGGTAAAAATATGGAGAAAAGGGAGCCTTTGTACACTACTGGTGGGGATAAAAATTGATACAGCCATTATGGAAAACAGTATGGATATTCCTCTAAAAACTGAAGATAGAACTACCATATGATCCAACAATCCTATTTCTGGGTATATATACAAAGGATTTGAATTATGTACATCAAAGAGATAACTGCTCTCTCATATTCACAATAACATTGCAATAAACATGGAATCAACTGCAATAAGTTATGGAATCAACCTAAGTGTCTGTCAGCCTAAGTGTCCATCAACCAATGCACACCAAGAAAATGTGGTATATATACACAATAGAAACAATTAGCCATTTAAAAGAAGGAAATTATATCATTTGGGACACCATGGGTGAACCTGGAGGTCATTAGTATAAATGAAGTAAGCCAGGCATGGAAAGACAAATTCCACATGAAATCTAAAACAATTGAACTCAGGGAAGCAGAGAGCAGAGTGGTAGATACCAAAGGCTGCAGAGTGGGGATAATAAAGAGATGTTAGTCAAAGTGTACAATGTTTAAGTTACACAGCAGGAATAAATAATAAATATCTGAGGTTTGGATATGTTAATTAGCTTGATTCAATCCTGTGTGTGTGTGCATGAAAAAAAATCATACCATCACTTTGTACCCCATAAATATATACAGTTATCATTTTTTAATATCCAATAAAAAACACAAAGTGAACAATTCAGTGAAAAAACTATATATCACTGGTGAAACCCCGTCTCTACTAAAAATACAAAAAAATTAGCTGGGCATGGTGGCAGGTGCCTGTAGTCCCAGCTACTCAGGAGGCTGAGGCAGGAGAATGGCATGAACCCAGGAGGTGGAACTTGCAGTGAGCTGAGATGGTGCCACTGCACTCCAGCCTGGGTGACAGAGCAAGACTCCATCTCAAAAAAAATAAATAAATAAAAATAAAAAATAAATATATTTATGTATATACATATATTTATATACATATATATTTATATTATATATATATATATGTATGTCTCACAATTGTGCTGCTCTGGGGAAATAAGGTTTTAGCTGTAAACCTACTTTCCCTAGGATTTTCTTCTCTATCATTCATGCCCCCGGTGATATATTGTTGAGGTCCATCTGATGAAAAGCTTTGCCAATTTCTGACCCATATTTCTTATAGAAATATGAAAAAGAAGCATCTAGCTAGGAAAAGAAGCATCCAGTCTTGGAAAGTTAAAGTCACTATAACCACATAATTCTGCCAAGGACCACTCATTCTTCTTGATATTTATTCACATTGGTCCAGATGTGTGCTAGGTGCAGGGGATTCAGTGATGATCCAAACAGACATGGCTCTTGCCTTAGTAGTTCATTGTCTAAGTGAAACAGAAATGTACTGAGGATAATTCTATTTGGTCTTACTGATATCCTGGCCTATGCCTGAATCAATCACTAAAGTAAGTTTGGGCCACATTTCCACACCTGAGGTTAAAAAAAAAAAAATGTAGATTAAGGAGATAGGCAAGGAGCACAACTATGAAGAACTTATCCAGATAAACCACATAAAGAGTTCTCAAAGAAAAGGTGGAATGCCAGGGGAAATACTATAACTAGAAATAATAAAAAATAAAATATGCTTGGGAGGCCGAGACGGGCGGATCACGAGGTCAGGAGATCAAGACCATCCTGCCTAACACGGTGAAACCTCGTCTCTACTAAAAATACAAAAACTAGCCGGGCGAGGTGGCGGGCGCCTGTAGTCCCAGCTACTCGGGAGGCTGAGGCAGGAGAATGGCGTAAACCCGGGAGGCGGAGCTTGCAGTGAGCTGAGATCCGGCCACTGCACTCCAGTCCGGGCGACAGAGCGAGACTCTGCCTCAAAAAAAAAAAAAAAAATATGCTGGGCAAACACACCAGAAATCCTTTTCCATGAACAGTACAATTAAGAAGGAATACACATAAATGCTATTTCATAAGATATGTGAGGTTTTACAAGGCAACTTACCTGGGAAGTTCACCAAGAAAAGTATCTATTTTTATTCTATTACAACCAAACATGAAGGGTAATGTACCTACTCTTTGGGGGAATTCTGTTACCAAACCTGGTGATATAACTCTCTACCTATATAAAACCAACATGTTTAGTTCTTACATGAGTGAGAACATGCAGTATTTGTCTTTCTGTGCTTGGTTTATTTCATTTAACATAATGACCTCCAGTTCCATCCACATTCCTGCAAATGACAAGGTTTCATTACTTTTTTCTGGCTGAGTAGTATTCCATTGCATATAGGTATACCATATTTTATTTATCCATTCATCTGTTGATGGACACTTAGATTCATTCCATATTAAAGGTTTCTTTTTCTTTTGAGACAGAATCTCACTCTGTCACCCAGGCTGGAGTACAGTGGCACAATCATGGCTCACCGCAGCCTCAACCTCCCTGTGCTCAAACAATCCTCCCATCTCAGCCTCCCAAGTAACTGGGACCATGGACCAAGCCTGGATAATTTTTCTATTTTTTGTAGAGACAGGGTTTTGCCGTGTTATCTACGCTGGTCTCGAACTTCTGGGCTGAGGCAATCAGCCCGCCTCGGCTTCCCAAAGTGCTGGGATTACAGGCATGAGCTACCATGCCCAGCCTAAAGTATTTTTAATTAAGGTATATACATTGTGTTTTTAGACATAATGGTATTGCATACTTAATAGACTACAGTACAGTGTAACCATAACTTTCAAAACTTCATATGCAACAGGAAAGTAAAAATTCAAGTGATTTGCTTTATTGTAATATTCACTTTATTGCAATATTTGCTTTACTGCAATGGTCTGGAACAGAACCTACAATATTTCCAAAATACCCCTGTAAAATATTCTCCATTTTTCCCATGCAGCATTGATTTAGCACATAAACAAAAAAAGAAAGAAGACTTATAAATAATAATTTACCCAATACTCTATTCAGGGCATTCATCAGTCTGTGCCAAATGGTACAGAAATCCCCAGGATGCAGAGTTCAGGGCAGGCAAAGAAGCTAGTGATTGAGATAGGAAATCTATGAGAAGAAAAAGCCATAGAAGAGGGAGTTACCAAAATTAAGCATAAATTGTAAGCATACAGCTCTAATCTAAGTATAAAATCTAAGTATAAACTAACTTCCAAACTGTGAGATTCCAAAAAGTCTGGTAAAGCAACAGTTGGAAAGCTGAAAAGTCTGAACAGAGGTTTCAGCTGTACCTAATTCAGGGAGACTGTATTTTAAGTTTGAATCCTGTCAAGTTAAAGAGGTTTGATAAACATCTGTGACTCTCTAGTGTATCTGCAGAAAGTAGTAATGCCATAGGAGTAAAGACTATGTCTTAGGACTACAGGTTCACACTAAGACTAAAAGAAAAATGAAAACAGACCTGCTCTAGAAAAGTGTTAAACAAAGCCTACACTAGTTTAAGGTGATCAGCCAATAACCACACTGTCTGCTCAAAATAAAAAAAAAAATCACTCTTCAGGGAACAAGAGCAAAATCTAGATTCTCCAGGGTATATCAAATATAATTTCCAGTTACAATAAAAATTACTCTACAGGGTAACAAAAATGTGACCCATAATTAAAAGAAAAAGCAGTCAATAGAAAGAAACCCCAAACTGATACAGATGTTACAAATAGCAGACAAGAACTTTAAAGATGATATTATAAATATAATCAAGGACTATAAGAAAGAATGATCATGATGAATGAAAAGATGGAAAATCTAAGCAAAAAAAAGATTATAAAAATAACCAAGTAGAAACTCTAGAAATGAAAAGTACATGTGAAATAAAAAATTAAATAGATGAGATTAACAGAAGACTGAAGCCATCCCAAGAAAAGGTCACAAACTTGAAAACAGAACAATAGAATAACCTTAAAGACCACAGAGAAAACAAGACAGGACAAAATGAATAGAGTTTCAGGGTTTGTAGAACAATATCAAATAGTTGGCCATATGTGTAATTAGACTCTCAAAAAGAGAAGAGTATGAAATTGTGGGGGGAAATTATGAAAAAAAAAATGGATGAAAACTTCCCAAATTTGATTTAAAAACATTGACTTTTAGATCCAAGAAGCTCAATAAACCAAATCAGGAAAAACATAAAGAGAACCACACGTAGCACATAGTAAAACAGCCAAACCAAAGGTAGTAAGAAAATCTTGAGAGCAGCCAGAGCAAAATGACACATCACATATAAAGGAGGAATAATGCAAATGAAAACTGATTCCTCACGGTAAAGAAGAAAAGGCCAAGAAGAAAATAAGACATTTAAAAAAAAAAAGCAAAAACTATCAACTTAGAATTCTATAGCTTGGTAAGATATCCTTCAAAAATGAAGGTGGAATAAAGACATCTTCATATGAACAAATGCAGAGAGGATTTATCTTGAAAAAACACACACTTCATGCCAAAGAAGTTATCTGGTGAAGAGAAATAACACCAGATGGAAATTCAAACATATAAAGAGAAATAAAGGGGACTGGAAATGATAAATATATAGGTAATTTTAACAGATGATATTTTCCATCTTTTATTAATTTCTTGAAAAACCAAACTGCCTGTACATACTTAATACTACTAAACTGTACACTTAAAAATGGTTATGATCATAAATTGTATAATGTATTTTTACTACAATAAAAATTGGTAGTTTAATGAAAAATTGTAATATTGTGGGGATTATAATATATGCAAATGTAAAATATATGACAACAGTATCAAAAGAGATGGGTGGGAAGTTAAATAAAATTATACGTTGCAAAACTTTTCCATTTTATGGAAGTAGTATAATATTAACTCTAAGTAGATTGTGATAAATTAAATACCCATATTATAATCCCTAGTGCAACCACTAAAAAAAGTACAAAATGTTATAGCTAAAAAGACATTAGAAGAATTAAAATAAAACATTTAAAATTTGATTAGCCCAAAATAAAGCAGGAATTTAAAAACTAGAAGAGAAACAAAACAGACAGGACAAAGGAAACAACAAAACGACAGACCTAGAATCCCACTTCCAATCATGTTGGTACTACACCAGCCCTCCTGACATAAGCAACTATAAACTTGAACCAACTATTTGTAGAAACCATTTTCAGGGAGTGGGCAATAGATAGGACATTATTACAACCCTTGAAAGAAAGGAAACTAATGATGTGAGCATCTAGCTCATACTGGACACAATTTCCTGAATGAAGTACAGAGAGTTGCAGTCTTTTTTTTTTTTTTTGGAGACAGAGTCTTGCTCTGTCATCAGGCTGGAGTGCAGTCACACAATATCAGTTCACTGCAATCTGCACCTCCCAGGTTCAAGCAATACTCCTGACTCAGCCTCCTGAGTAGCTGGTACTACAGGTGCACGGTGCCACGCCCAGCTAATTTTTTTTTTTTTTTTTTCAGTAGAGATGGGGTTTCACCATGTTGCCCAGGCTGGTCTCCAACTCCTAAGCTCAGACAATCCACCCTCGTCAGCCTCCCAAAGTGCTAGGATTATAGGCATGAGCGACTGTGCCCAGTCAAGAGTTGCAGTCTTAGCAGATCAAAGTGATCCCACTGACCTGAGGCAGCAGAAATTAGAGTTCAATCTGGTGAAAGTCACTGTAATCTATGAGGCAAGACATCAGAGAACAGGTGGCTATGAAGAGAAGGGAGACCCAGGAGTTTACATGGAAAATTGCATGTGATTCCTAACTTAATTCAGAGTTAGATAGTGCTAGGTTTATCAGATAGCAGATATTCCAGAGTTGAGAAGGGAACAGAGAAATTAGAGGAAAAGCAATGTTAGAGTAAAAGCAGAGTTCCTGGCCCTATCAGAACAGAGAGATTTTGTTAATAACTTTAATAACACTGCTGGCATTCAGCTGAAACACCAAAATGCTACACTATAGAAGTAAAAACCAAACTCTAGTCTAGATCTCCCCTAAATCCACACTAACGAGGTCTGAAACCAAGTACTGATGAGATCCACAAGAGAGACAGAGTTTGCAAGTTAAGTCCTATTAAAATAAAGGGACCTGAAGAAACACCTCAAGATCACAGATCTTCCAAAGATCTGTACTAACAAAGCCCACAATAGTTTAAGGTGACCAGCCAGCAACTGAATTGCCTGTTAAAATAAGAATCAATACTATTCAGAGCAAGATAACAGAATCCAACTACTCTACAATATTTATTTTTATTTTTATTTTATTCTATTTTATTTTGAGACAGACTCTCACACTGTTGCCTGGACTGGAGTGCAGTTGCATGATCTCGGCTCACTGCAAACTCCACCTCCTGGGTTCAAGCGATTCTCCTGCCTCAGCCTCCTGAGTAGCTGGGATTACAGGTGCCTATCACCACACCCAGCTAATCTGTTGTATCTTTTAGTAGAGACAGGGTTTCAATATATTGGCCAGGCTGGTCTCAAACTCCTGACCTTGTGATTTGCCCACCTCGGCCTCTCAAAGTTCTGGGATTACAGGTGTGAGCCACTGTGCCCGGCCTACTCTACAGTATTTTTAACTGTAATGTCAGTATTAAATTAAAAATTCACCAGATACATAAGAAACATATACCAGCTATATATGGAAAATGTTATTGATAGTCAAAAATATACACATAAACCAAAAAAAGTATTTTAACTGGTCAACAGAAACCAAATCAGAAAATGGCCCACATGCTGGACTTAGCAGATAAAGACATTCAAGCAACTATTGTAAATATGTAAAGAATTGAAAGAAAATGTAGTTTTAGTAAGTTAAGAGATTAACAGTGGAGAAATGGAAACTACACACACGTACAAGGGACCAAATAAAAATACTAGAACTGGAATTAAAAACTCACTAGATGGGCTTAAAAGCAGGTAGTAGAAGAAAGAGAAGTGAACTTGAGGACAAGTCAATAAAAATAATATGATTTGAAGAAGACAGGGAATAATTTATTGAAAAATATAAAAACCTCATGGATACTTGGAACAATATAAAATGATCTAATATAATTGAGTCCTAAAGGAAACTGGAGCTGATAAAATATTGGAAAAAATAATGTCCAAAAATTTCCCAATTTTGATGAAAAACACCCATTGTAAACCTTAAAATCCAAAGACTGAAACTCACAAGTATATTATCTTACCACAAAGTTAAATTGAAAATCAATAATACTGAGATATCTAGATAATCTCCTAGTAGGTACAAATTAAATAACATATTTCTAAATAACCCATGGGTCAGGGAAGAAATCAGGAGAAAAATTAGAATGTATTTCTAACTGAATAATAATAACATAACATATCAAAACATGTGGGGTGCAGCCAGAACAGTGTTTGAAGAAGGGAACTTACAGCTTTAAGTGCCTATATTAGAGACAAGAAAAATATTTAAAATCAATTATCTAAATCTCCACCTTAACAAGCTAGAGAAGGAAGAGCAAATTAAATCCAAAGTAAGTAAGACAGGAATAATAAAGATCAGAGTTGAAATCAACAAACAGTAGAACAAATTAATAAAATCTAAAGTTTTTCTTTTAAAGGATTAATAAAACTAATAAGCACCTAGCAAGAATAAGGAAAAAGACTTTAAGAACACAAATTAATAATATCAGGAATAAAAGCAGACATCACTACAGATCCTATACACATTAAAAGAACAATACAGGACTATTACAAACAACTTTATGGCAAAACATTTGGTAACTTAAATGAAATGAACAAATTCCTTTAAAAAAAAGAAACTATGACTTAACAAAATTAACTTATGAAAAAACAGAAGATCTGAATATTCCCATACATATTAGAGAAACTAAATATAAAATAAAAATTTCCCAAAAAGAAAATTTCAGGTGCAATTGGGTTCACTGGTGAATTCAACCTTGAAGGAAGGCTTAACATCAATAGTACACAAATGCCTTCTGAAAATAAAGGAGAAAAGAATGCTTTCACTTCATTTGATGAGATGGCTTAAGCCTGATGCAAAAATCTGACAGGCTGTTAATCTGAGAAGAAAAAAAGATTACAAACCAATAGCCCAAATCCTCAACTAAGTTCTGGGAAGGGTGGTCTTTTCAACAAATGCTGCTGGAACAATTGAATAAACATATGGGAAAAGTGAATATTAATCTCCCTAAAAATTAACTAATGTGAAATGGATCATAAACTTCATTGTAAGAGCTAAAGCTATAACATGTATAGAAGAAAATAAAGGAGAAAAAATTTTGTGCCCTTGGGAGTAGACAATAATTTCTTAAATGAGACACAGAGAGCATTAACCATAAAATAAAATTTTGATAAATTGGATTTTATCACAATCAAAACTTTTTACTCTACAAAACTGAAAACAAGTTAGAAGTTAACATGAGAAATCATATATCAATTGTAGAATATTCATACAATGGAAAACAACTCAGAAATTTTTTAAGTGAACTACTGATACATACAACAAAGTGGATGAGTATGAAGAACTTTATGTTAAGCTTAAATAAGAAACAAAAGAGTATACATGAAGTATATGAACAGGTGAAATAATCTATAGTGACAGGTTGCCTTTGGGAGGTGAGGATTTGCTGGAAAGAAATAATAAGAGGACTTTCTGGGTGATGGAAATGTTATAGATTTTGACTGAGGTGGTGGTTACAAAGGTGTACAATTTTATCAAAACTAATCAAATTGTACATGTAAGATGTTTGCATTTTACCACATATAGATTTTACTTTACTTTTTTAAAGTTATAGTATGGGAAAAACTTTCAGTTCCTACCAATTTATGTAATTTTTATCTAGATTTCAGTAAGTACCAAGTACTAAATAAAATAAAAGCAAGTGACCCATGTGCCTTACCTGAACCAAATTATAGACCATAACATAGCTAAAATGAAAGATTCTAAAATCCTCCCATTTAATACTCTAACAGATTAGGAAATTTATACTGTGAATATACACACAAGGAAGATAGGCAACAGCATGAGATTTGATCTGTCATCTGCTTCTTCCCTTAACCACCCCCCAACAATGCTCAACTTCCAAGAAAAACCCACCTGACCCCTCTGGAGATGAAAACTTGCCTATAAGCTTTCAGACCTTACCACCATAAGTTGGGGATAACTCCACACTCAGCTTATCAACAAGACAACAACCAGGTCCAATCCAAAAGCAGTTGCTTCCTCAGTAGCCCCATCAAGGTCATTGAAGTCAGGAAGACTGACCATTCACAACATTAACCCAGGATTCTAATCAAGCTGACATGGTGATGAACTTATTTTGTTTAGCTGGCTGCAAAAATAAATGCATGAATTCTTTCTTGCTCACTCTCATGCTATCCTTTCCCTCCCCTCTTCCTGTTTCTTTTCTTTTCACACATGCACAAACAGTCACATCGTCTTACAAGACAAGTGAACTCTGAATCTTATGGGTTAAAAAAAAACAGATGTCTTCCAATATTCCTTCACAAAAACCATATTTTATATTGGGTTCTTTTATGGATTTATAGCCAATGAAGGGATGTTACTACATTAGCTCATGGAGGGGAATGATAAAAACTGGAAAGGAAGAGTCAGAGAAGGCAAAGAGAAGCTATCCAGAAGGCTGCAACTGGAGAAGCATGACAAATGGGCAGCACAGTTTTAGAGGGTTCCGGCAGAAAGGCAGATTGCCTGACTGGGAGAGATTCTCCACAGCTGGAGCATCACATACACCATCTGGAATTTTTTAAATCTGCTTTCCCCAGGTGATCTGATTCTCAGAGTGCCAGTAGAGATGAGAAAAGAGGGGAATTATATAGCTCAAAACAGCTTCAAATGTTCCCCAAATTAGTTAATGAAATCTTGTTTGAATCAGTTTCAGCTCCTCCTCCAAACTGAGCCTCTAGTTTTGTGTTGTCATTTCCTCACAAAGACGAATGTTTGGAGTCTCACCCCTAAACGTTTTCTGTACCAAGGAGCAAAACAGGATTCCCAGCATGGTATTCAAAAATGGCACTCAAACTGTTGGATCTGATCCAAATTTCCCAGTACAAGCCAACAAAGCTTCATTTTCAGTTTCACTCCTCTTGACTAGCCTTAGCACTTCGTTCAGGTATTGCCAAATGGAGAGCCTACATACTGAGATCCTCAGTTCTTTCCAAGATGATCCAAACTCTATATTTTAAGCAATAAAAGAAAATATAATTTTAAAAACTAAGAGCAACCAGTAATTCTCATAATAATGAAAGACTTTGATTATTGCTTTTTTCACAAACATATATGTGTTTATGAATTTGAAGGTGGAGTTGGGTGGGGATGTGTGAAAGAGAAAGAAGAATAGAGCTTACTTGGAAATGGGGGGCAAGGGAAGAAATAAAAGGTAACAGGAAAGAAATTCTGCCTCAGTCTGCTGCCCACCTTTTTGAGGGGGAGATAGTAATTGTTTTAGGCTTTGTGAGCCATATGGGCTCTGTTACAACTACTCAACTCTGCTGTTGTAGCATAAAAGCAACCATAGACAATATGTAAATGAATGAGCATGGCTGTGTTCCAATTTATGAATACTGAAATTTGGATTTCATATACTTTTCACATGTCATGAAATATTATCCTTCCTTTGATTTTTTTCAATCATTTAAAAATGTTAAAACCATTCTTAGTTTGCAGACCATACTAAAACAGGAAGCAGGCCAGATTTGGCCCATGGGCCATAGTTTACCAATCCTTGTAACATACCAGTAAAGACCATTATACAAGTTTCAGCTTTAGAATTGAACAATGGTTGCAGTAAGAGTCTCACATGGTGTCTTAACCAGAGTAGATTTTTTAAGTGTTCAATTCTACTGCAAAGAACTGTGAATTTTTTACTCTCAGGATCAGCAGATGTCTGGAGGTCTCAATAAATATATATCTGAAATAAATTTCTTCACTACTTTTAAATTTTCAAAAATTCTCTACTGGCCCATTCTTTTTATATACTTCATTTCATTCTCATTGGCATAAAGAAAAAGTAGTCTCATGGTGATCATGAGCATTTTCAAGTATTTACTAGTGTTTTATTTTGGTAATAATAAAGGCTAATACAGGTACCAGTACCTTTCTTTTCTCTCTCCTTTTTTAAATAAAAATATTAATATGTCCACCCAAGTAAATCAGCATATCTATCTTAATAGATTTATTTTCCAGGAACAACAAATGCATGTCATTTTAAAAGAGAAAAAGAGGCACAAAAAAATACACAAGAGCAGCACAAAATTTATAACTGTTATGTGTTTGCTAATACTTTCACAGTTTTCACTGAAGGGACTATACATAGATAAAGATACCAAGACAAAAGCTGATAGAGCTAATAAATATGGTCTTACTCTTAAAAAATGTATGGTCTAGTTGTAGAAGTATAAAAGTCATACAAAAGAGTAATATAATAACTGCAAATACTTCACATAATTCAACATATATGAAAATTTGTAACAATATAAAATGCTATATTGATGTAATAAAAATAAAAACCTACAGAAATTATAATTAGAAATACGCTATAAAAAGCAATAATATAATATAACATCTCCCCCCACATACACAAAAATAACCTATGGATATAAAAGAATAATTATTAAAAAAGAAAAAGAGGACAATTATTAAAAATATGGTAAAACATGGGAAATAAATAACAAAAGACATAAGAAAAGGATAATATGGGCATAAAAGAATGTCCTTGAGGCATATATTTGGGGACATATTTTTATGTGTAATATCAACTATGTATTAAACAATTTAAGCTTAGAAGAGGCAGAGCAAGATGGCCAAATAGAATCTTTCACTGATTGTCCTCCCCACAAGAACACTAAATTTAACAACTATCTACCCAAAAAAAACCTTCATAAAAAACAAAATCAGGCCGGGCACGGTGGCTCATACCTGTAATCCCAGCACTTTGGGAGGCAGAGGCGGGAGGATCACCTGAAGTCAGGAGGTCGGGACCAGCTTGACCAACATGGAGAAACCCTGTCTCTACTAAAAATACAAAATTAGTCAGGCATGGTGGTACACACCTGTAATCCCAGCTACTCAGAAAGCTGAGGCAGGAGAATCACTTGAACCAGGGAAGCAGAGGTTGCGGTAAGCTGAGATCAGGCCATTGTGCTCCAGCCTGGGCAACAAGAGCGAAACTCCGTCTCATAAAAAACAAACAAACAAACAAAAAATCAGATGAGCAATCTAAGTGTCCATCAACAGACTAATGGATAAAGAAAATGTGGTACATATATACAACAGAGTACTATTTAGCCATAAAAAGAATGAGATCCTGTCATTTGCAAAAACACAAATGGAACTGGAGGTCATTAGGTGAAACAAACCAAGAACAGAAAAATGAAGTTTGCATGTTCTCACTTATTTCTGGGAACTAAAAATTAAAACAACTGAATTCATGGAGATAGAGAGTAGAATGACGGTTATCAGAGGCTGGGAATGGCAGTTGTTGGGGGTAAGAGAGTCAGGATGGTTAATAAAAATTTAAATTTTTTTAATTTAAAAGTTTAAGCTCATAGTGTTTCAAATTTTACAGAAAAATGGGTGAGGGAGACAACAATAAAAAATTCAACGCCAGGCACAGTGGCTCACGCCTGTAATCCCAGCACTTTGGGAGGCCGAGGCGGGCGGATCGCAAAGTCAGGAGATCGAGACCATCCTGGCTAACAAGGTGAAACTCCATCTCTACTAAAAATACAAAAAATTAGCCAGGCGTGGTGGCGGGTGCCTGTAGTCCCAGCTACTGGGGAGGCTGAGGCAGGAGAATGGTGGGAACCTGGAAGGCGGAGGTTGCAGTGAGCAGAGATCACACCACTGTACTCCAGCCTGGGCGACAGAGCGAGACTCCATCTCAAAAAAAAAAAAAAAGAATTCAAGGTAATTGATTATATGCTGACAGGTACACATGATAATTAATCGAGGAATCCAAAGAAAACTGTGGACTAGGGTGGTGGTTTACAGAGGACTATAGTTCTGCATAGAGCTCTGCAGAAAAGAAATCCAGATGTTGAAAGGAAGACGTGGTGCACCAGATCTAAGACCCAACTCTAGTGTCCCGTGTCCCAGATGACCTAGTATGCATCCATTGTAATGCACCTCCCCTACACGAAGTCCTCAAGTGATGTGTGTTCATTTCTGTTACTCTCTCAAAATTTTCCAAAAGTTGCCTTTCAATATCTGAATTTATAATTTTAGGTTTACTTAGAAGACTAAATGTAGCTGAGGTTTGTTTTCATTTGTTTTTTTATCAGTATAGCAGGATAGTTAATACAGTTTCTAGCATAAGACAAATCTATGCTTAAATTCCAGCACTGCCATTATCGATTTTATGGCTTTAAGTAACATTTTACCTGTAAAGTATGTAGTAGATGTCCTGGAATATAATAAAAACTCAATAAATGCTGGCTATTGTTAAAGAACACATTCACCCACTCCCATATTTTTACCTAAGTTGGGCAATACAGCATGGTAGTTAAGATGGTTAGGAGCATAGACTATGCAGCCCTTTGCTCTGCCAGTTACCAGCTGTTTGAGCTTGGGCAAATTACTTACTCTCTGTTTCTCATGTTCTCTATCTGCAAATACACTTGTTGTGAGGATTAAACGAGATATTGTACATAAAGTACTTTTGTTAATAAAAATAAATTCATAAGGTAGGAATTTCTATCTACTGAGAAGTATTGGGGAGAGAATTTTGTTTTTTGCTCCATGGATGGGAATGGGACAGTGACTGCATATGACTATAGTAAGGTCATGGTAGTGGTGAGGAGAGCAGAGAGGGCATAGAGGAGGGAGAAATGGGCATGCAAAGCAACTGCCCCAAGTCTTTTATCAATTTGCTTCCAAAATCCCTATCAAGAGGTTCTGCTTCAACTGGTCAATAACTCATATTGTTGATGAGTTAGAATCCTAACCAATATTACATCCTAGGGCAGTGTTCTATTTACAATGAGATTAAACTATGCACAGTGCTCTGTATCTTGATGTCTTTATTTGATGATAACTCCCTCACACAAGTCTTACCTTGCTTTCTAGATTTCAGATTGGCTAGGAGGTGCATGCCAGTTTCTCCTAGTGTCCCTGCTCCTGTCCACCTCCAGGTGACAGAATGTTTAAGAAGAATTTATATGATTTAATCCATGCTAGGAGAGTAAACTGCCCACAACTAGTTCTCAGTTAGACAGAAGAATTAAATGATGAAACGTACCATTCTTCCAACATTCCTCCAGCCATTCTTCTTATTCACAGACATTTGGTATCCAGTAGCCAAATCTTCTCATTAAATATTTTGAGAGCATTTTTTCTGTTGCATTTTTCTCTATTTGCCATCTCTCTGTTATCTACTGATACAAGGCCTAAGAGACCAGTATTAGCACCATTACCTTCAATCGGAGTCAAAACCTTAGATCTGTAATCAAGAGAATCACTGAGATTTCAGCCAGTAATCTGTCCATAGGCACAGCCAATGATAAGAGCCAGAAATCATGAAGCAAGCAAAGTTAATATCTAAGATGTGAGCCAAGAGCCATAAAACAACATTGGCAGAGGAGAAGTGAGGAAGGGAAATGGGTGTCAAATGTAAGCCAAAGAAGTTACAAACACCTCATATCACCAGAACCACCCAGAAACCATTGCAAAACTAAACTATTAGTCCTGCTTTAGGCACACCCTCCTTAAACACTGTTGACCAATGGCTGGTCCCTGAGGAGCAGTTAGTCTGAAATAAAAGAAGGAGGGTACTAAAGCCTTCTTTGTTCTGTGGCTCCCATTCACCTATTTTCTAGTTTCCCTCGTCACGGTGTGCATTTCTAATGTGAGCCTAGATGTGAGTCCTTCCTCCTCGAGCAAGTCACTGAAGCCCTATGAACCTCAGTTAGTGCATCTATATGATGATGATAGTAATTCTTACCTTCATAAGTTTGTTTTAGGAGTTATATGAGAATATATGTGAAAATCTTGAAGATTTGACAAAATAAAAATAAATTTTTGGAAGAAAAGTCAAAAAAGATAAACGTAAGACTGAAGAAAATATTTATGACAAATATTTAACAAAATGTTAGCACCCCAATTATCCAAAAATGCTCCCAAATCAATATGAAAAACACAAACAACACACACATAGAAAACAAAAAAAAAAACCAGCAAGGGTATACATAGGCAATTTGCAGAAGAAATGCCAGAGGCTCCATCTCATTAGGGATAAGGAAATTGCAAACAGGAAGATACACTTTTCAGCTTGGCAAGAATTAAAAAGATTGGTAATACCCATGTTGGCAAGAGTGTGGAGAAAAAGGATACTCACATTCGCAGTTGAAAAGAGAGTAAACCATTTAGGTGGGCAATTTCCCTGTACTATTTAAAATGTGAATAACCTTTACTCTATCAATTCTACTTCTAGTAAATTGTCAATCAGAAATACTATCACAAGTTCATAAAAATACACATACAAGGATGTAGATTAAAATAACTAAATGGTAAATAAATGTTATGCCTATATTCAGGTATTTTATATTTATGCATTTGTTATATATGTTTATATAAATGTGCTTATATGTGCATAGAAATATAAATATATAAATATGTTTATATGTGCATATAAAAAGGTCTGGAAGGCCGGGCGTGGTGGCTCACGCCTGTAATCCCAGCACTCTGGGAGGCCCAGGCATGTGGATCACCTGAGGTCAGGAGATTAAGATCATCCTGGCCAACATGGTGAAACCCTGTCTATACTAAAAATACAAAAATTTTCTGGGCGTGGTGGCACGTGCCTGTAATCCCAGCTACTCGGGAAGCTGAGGCAGGATAATTGCTTGAACCAGGGAGTTGGAGGTTGCAGTGAGCCGAGATCATGCCACTGCACTCCAGCCTGGTGACAGAGCGAGACTTCATCTCAAAAAAAAAAAAAAAAAAGAAACAGAAAAAGGTCCAGAAGTTTTTACAGCTGCTAATGATATCTATTCCAAGGAAACAGGATTAGATAACAAGAGTTGGAGTAGGAGGAACTTGTACTTTATATATTTTATTTAAATATATAAACTGCCATGTACCTCCTAGCCAATATGAAATCTAAAAAGAAGTAAGATTTGTGTGAGGGAGTAATCATCAAATAAAGAAAGCAAGATACAGAACACTATGCATAGTTTAATCCTCTTATAAGATAAAACACTATCCTATAATGTGATATTGGTTAGGATTCTAAGTTATAAGCAGTGTAAGTTACTGGCCAGTTGAAGCAGAAACCTCTTGATAGGGATTTTGGAAGCAAACTGATAAAAGACTTGGTGCAGTTGCTTTCGATGCCCATTTCTCCCTCCTCTCTGCCCTCTCTGCCCTCCTCACCACCACCATGACCTTACTATAGTTATATGCAATCACTCTCTCATTCCCAATTATGGGGAAAAAAGATAATTTTATATATATCCCATAATTTTCCCCAACTAACATGAACTTCCTTCTTAACATTTAAAAAAAAAAGTTTTGCCAATTGTTAAAAAAAAAAAAGTATACTATTATTCTAAAATACACCTTATCAGTCAAAAAAAAAAAATTAAGGTGATACACAGTATGAAGTGTTACTATTTCTTGTCAGAATTTCTTACTTAAAATTATTTTAGAGTCAAGAAAATTGTTTTAAAAGTTGTTTCAAGCTTCCTATGCTTGGCATAAGGAAATGTGGTAATTCTAGATTTAAAATACAGAATTATAACACTATTTAGAAACAATATAATCAGAAACAAATTCCTGTAAATTTTTTCCTCTTCCACTATTATTCTCATGTTTAAAGCTTATTACAGACATTAATATTATTCCTAGAACATGAAGCTTTCCCTGACCTACTTGTCTTCTAAAATAATTACACCAAACTTAAATTTCCTTTTTTTATATCTTCCCATTTTCTCAGTTTGTCAGATAATTTAAAATTGGAACATATTTCTCTCTAGTACAAGACCACCAGCTCAATTTTGTGACATTCTTTCCATTTTCAGTGAAGACAATATAAACATGTTATGATGTTATCAAAAAATATGAATCATGAAAAACTGTGTTAAGCTCAGAGGCAAATGAAGCAACAGTATCCAAAACTATTAGGTCAGTGCAATCTGCCTTTGGTGTGCCCATTTTCCTTCTGCACCCAATTTGCCTTTGGTGCTGCTTTCCAAGATACCCATCTCCCTCCTAACAAAGCCTACTTTCTGGAAAGGATGTGAAAAGCAAATTTACATTGATTAGTAAAAAATAATAATAATAATACAAAGGAATACAGCTATAACTGCTAAATTTTAAAAATCAATTACTTTTATTCAACATGAACCCCCCACAGTCCCAGGTATTTGATATGAGTTGAACCAAATTCATGGGCCCTGTCCTCAGAGAACATGGACAACAGATAAACAGGCAAACAGTACACTAAATTGTAATAAATCCTATGATAGGGTTAAGACAGAGTGTTATGAGAGAGGAGGTCTAATCAAGTACAAACACTCAGAGAATTCTAGAAGAAGAAATATCTAAGCCAAGGCTTGAAGAGTGAGTAGGCATTAATCAGACAAAAGTGGGTGGGAGGAAGGAAGTATGAAAAATGATTTCTTGATACCTCTGAAATCACATCACCCATTTTATCCAAAATACATGTCTGACCCTGATGAGCAATGATGTTGGGAACAAAATCCAACCCTTCTAACTTCCAGTTTCTTTCATCGTTTGGAATACTATTTCCCTCACTTCTTCACCTCTCTTCAGCTTTTAGGAAGCATGGAAAACAACTGAACAAGTAAAATGAGAAGTCACGGAAATCCATAAGCACAAGGCAGAAAGTGAGTAAGTATAGGCAGGCAGCTGGGAAAATTGTTTTGTAAAACTTTCTCTAGAGGACACATGTTTGTGACAAAACAGAATTCCCAGCAACAGTGTATATGCCCCTAAAGATTATAGCTTTGGCAGGGCAGTAAATATTCAACCCCAGTATCCAAACAGAATAAACATCTGGATACTCTCTGCCAAACCAAGATTACAAACTGTTACTACATCTTCTGAAGTAAAAATAATCAGCAATAAATTTACCCATTTTCAGTTAAGCAATACTTAGAGGGAAATTTATAGTTTTAAATGGCCTATTAGAAAAGGAAAAAGATATCTCAAGTAAGTGACCTAAGTTTCTATCTTAAGAACCTAGAAAATGAAGAGCAAACTCAACCCAAAGCAAAGAGAGGAAAAATAAATAAAGATTAGAGTTGTATTAGTCTGTTCTCATGCTGCTGATAAAGACATATTTGAGACTGGGTAACTCCAATTCACAGTACCACATGGCTGGGGAGGCCTCACAATCATGGCAGAAGGCAAATGAGGAGCAAAGTCATGTTTTACATGGCAGCAGGCAAGATAACTTGTTCAGGGAACTCCCATTTATAAAACCATTAGATCTTGTGAGACTTATTCACTACCATGAGAACAGTATGGGGGAAACTGCCCACATGATTCCATTATCTCCACCTGGCCCCACCCTTGACACACAGGGATTATTACAATTCAAGATGAGATGTGGGGGGGGTCACAGCTAAACCATATCATTCTGCCTCTCTCCCCGACTCCCCCAAATCTCATGTCCTCATATTTCAAAATAAATTCTGCCTTCCCAACAGTCCTCTAAAGTCTTAACTCATTTCAGCATTAACTTAAAAGTCCACAGTCCAAAGTCTCAACTGAGACAAGGCAAGTCCTTTCCACCTATTAGCCTGTAAAATCAAAAGCTAGTTAGTTACTTCCTAGATAGAATGAGGGTACAGGCATTGGGTAAATATACCCATTCCAAATGGGAGAAACTGGCCAAAACGAAGGAGCTACAGACCCTATGCAAATCCAAAATCCAATGGAGCAGTCAAATCTTAAAGCTTCAAAATGATCTCCTTTGACTCTATGTCTCACATACAGGTCATGCTGATGCAAGAGGTGGGCTCCCACAGCCTTAGGCAGCTCCACTCCTGTTGCTTTGCATGGTACACCCCACCTCCTGGCTACTTTCACAGGCTAGCATTGAGTGTCTGTGGCTTTTCCAGTGCATGGTGCAAGCTGTTGGTGGATCTACCATTCTGGGGTCTGGAGGATGGTGGCCCTCTTCTCACAGCTACCCTACGCAGTGCCCCAGTGGAGACTCTGTGTGGGGGCTCTGACCCCACATTTCCCTTCCACACTGCTCTAGCAGAGGTTCTCCATGATGGTTCCACCCCTGCAGCAAAATTCTGCCTGGACATCCAGGCCTTTCCATACATCCTCTGAAATCTAAGCGAAGGTTCCCAAACCTCAATTCTTGACTGCTTTGCAACTGTGGACCCAAAGCTATGTGGAAGCTGCCAAGGCTTAGGGCTTGCACCCTCTGAAGTAATAGCCTGAGCTGTATGTTGGCTCCTTTTAACTACAGCGGGAGCAGCTAGGACACAGGGCACCAAGTCCCAAGGCTGCACACAGCAAAAGTGGCCCTGAGCCTAGCCCACAAAACCATTTTTGCCTCCTAGGCCTCTTGGCCTGTGAAGGGAGGGGCTGCTATGAAGGTCTCTTATTTGCCTTGGAGACATTTTCTCCATTGTCTTGGTGACTAACATTCGGGTTCTTGTTAGTTATGCAAATTTCTGCAGCAGGCTTGAATTTCTCCTCACAAAATGGGTTTTTCTTTTCTATTGCATTGTCAGGCTACAAATTTTCCAAACTTTTATGCTCTGCTTCCTCTTGAATACTTTGCCACTTAGAAATTTCTTTTGCCAGATACCCTAAATCATATCTCCCAAGTTCCAAGTTCCACAGATCTCTAAGGCAGGGGAAAAATGCCACCAGTATCTTTGCATAGCAAGAGTGACCTTTACTCCAGTTCCCAACAAGTTCCTCATCTCCATCTGAGACCACCTCAGCCTGAACCTTCTTGTCCATATCACTATCAGCATTTTGCTCAAAGCCATTCAACAAGTTTCTAGGAAGTTCCAAACTTTTCCACATCTTCCTGTCTTCTGAGTACTCTAAACTGTTCCAACCTCTGCCTGTTAGCCAGTTTCAAAGTCACTTCCACATTTTCAGGTATCTTTACAGCAGCGCCCCACTACTCGGTACCAATTTACTATATAAGTCTGTTCTCATGCTGCTGGTAAAGACATACAGTAATTTGCAAAGGAAGGAGGTTTAATTGACTCACAGTTCCACATGCCTGGGGAGGTCTCACAGTCATGGCAGAAGGCAAATGAGTAGCAAAGTCACATCTTATTTGGCAGCAGGTAAGAGAGCTTGTGCAGGGGAAGTCCCATTTATAAAGCCATCAGATGTTGTGAGACTTATTTACCACCATGAGAACAGTGTGGAAGAAACTGCCCCCATGATTCAATTATCTCCACCTGGCCCCACATGGGGATTATTACAATTCAAGGTGAGATTTGCGTGGGGATACAGCTGAACCATATCGAGTGCAAATCAATTAAATGGACAATAGAAAAGCAACAGAAAAAAAATGTTAAAAGCTTCTCTAAAATGTTCAAAAAATTGTCAAACATTTAACAAGATCCACTGTGAAAAAAAGAGAGGACAGATCATCAAAATCATGAATGAAAGAGGGCACATCACCATTGATCCTACAAAAATTTTTTAAAATGTAAATGAGTATTATGAACAAATTTATGCCAATAAATTAGACAACTTGGGTGAAATGAACAAATTCCTAGAAAGAAAAATTACCAAAATAGGCTCAAGGAAACAGAAAAATTGAACAGGCCTATAATGAGTAAAGATTAAATTAGTAATTAAAAATCTTCACTCAAAGAAAAGCCAAGTCCCAGCTGGCTTTACTGGTGAATTCTATTAAACATTTAGGATGAAATAATGCCAATCCTTCACAAACTCTTCCAGTAACTGAAGATGCAGAGAATACTTCCCAACTCATTCTATAAGTTCAGTATTTCCCTGCGAGTACTTCTAAACCCAGTTGAAACAAAACCCAGAAGAGTAGAACTCAGTTGGTTCTCATAAGTCTGAGTTTCTTAAGGCTATCTGGGAAGCTAGAAATTTTGTCCAACTACAGGTTAAGAAAGCTCTAGAACCAACCTGAATCTCAGAAGTCCTTGAAATATTTAAGGCCATTATCATGGGGAAATTGAGAATAGCTACCTTCAAAGTCCATAAGGTAACATATTAGGACATTTTGGCTTGCAGTGCAATACTGCAATCAAATCATGAGAGCTAGACCTCGCAGTTCTTAAATTACTGTATAGATTTTGGATGTGCTTATTTGTTTAGGTGGTATCTCATATTTCAGGTTATTACATCTATGGAAAAGAGATGATTTTCCAGTTTAAATAAAATATTAAAGAATATAATACAAAAATACTTTTTTCCTCTCTCCTTCTCTCTTATGTGTTTATATTTGTTACATGCTCACTACAGTTATAGCTATACAGTACCAATACTCAATTTTCTTCACAGTTGTGAGTGATGCTAAGAAAAGTATTTAGCTAAAAATCAGCATAAAATTGCAATGATAATAGTCACATCTAGTATTTACTTAGTACTCAGTGTTTTCATGTATCATCTCATCTAGTGCTCACAATGTTCATGTTTGTTCTCATCTAAAGAGGGTTACACAGACAACCACTATGACAGTAGCAGCTTCTCATATGGTAACATGAAAAAAAACTATACTTACTTGAACAAATAAAATTGGGATAATTTGTCCATAGCAAGGAGAGGGAAAGTGGGATAGAGGCAGTGAAACAAAAAGAGTCTGCATATCTAGGCACTGAGGAGATCTGAGGAAAGTGTAAAGCAAGGTTTTTCAGCACTGTTATCCAGAGCAATTTAGAGAGAGATGTCTAAACGCTTTTTAAAAAGATTTTCTGTGCATTAAGAACGTAATAACACCAAAAGCATTATCCACAAAAGAAAAAAACTGATAAACTAGACTTCATCAAAATTAAGAACTTCTGCTGCTTGAAGGACATTCACAGAATGAAAAGACAAGCCAAACTGGAAGAAATTATTTGCAATTCACATATCTGACAAATGACTTGGATCTAGAATATGAAGAACTCTCAAAACTCAATAATTAGTAAACAACCAATTTTTTTAAATGGACAAAATATTTGAACATACACTTCTGCAAAGAAGATATACTGATGGCAAAAAATACATGATATGATGCTCAACACTGTTATTTATTAGTAAAATGTGAATTAAAACTGCAGTGAGATACTACTACCTATGATCTAAAAAGGGCAAAAATTAAAATACTTGTAAAATACTTTGGCTATTGAGATAAAAGATAATTCTTTTTTATTGTAGTAAGAACATTTAGCATGACATTTACCATTTTAAAAATCAAGTATATAATTCAGTATTGTTAACTACAGGTACAATGTTGAACAGCAGATGCCTAGAACTTATTCATCTTGTAACTGAAATTTTATACCCATTGGATAGCAAATCCCCATTTACTACCCCAGGCCCACTAGCCTTTGGCAACCACCATTCTATTTTCTGATTCCATTGGTTTGGTTATTTTAGATAATTTGTATATGTGGAATAATACAGTATTCATCTTTCTGTGACTGGTTTATTTCACTTAGTATAATGTCCTCCAGTTTCATCCATGTTGCTGCATATTTCAAGATTTCCTTATTTTGTAAGGCTGAATAATATTTCATTGTACATATTTACTACATATTCCTTGTCAATTCATCTACCCATCAATGGACATTTAGAGTGTTTCCACATCTGTTGTTGTGAATAATGCTGCAACAAACGTGGGAGTGAAAATATCTCTTCAATATCCTGTCCTTAACTCTTTTGTATAGGTATGCAGAAGTGGGATTGCTAGATAATATGGTATTTTTATTTTTAACGCTTTTTTTTTTTGAGATGGAGTCTCGCTCTTGTCACCCAGGCTGGAGTCCAGAGGTGCTATCTCAGCTCACTGCAACCTCTGTCTCCTGGGTTCAAGCGACTCTCCTGCCTCAGCCTCCTGAGTATCTGGGATTACAGGCACCCACCACCACACCCGGCTAATTTTTGTACTTTTAGTAGAGACGGGGTTTCATCATGTTGGCCAGGCTGTTCTCAAACTCTTGACCTCAGGTGATCCACCTGCCTCAGCCTCCCAAACTGCTGGGATTATCGGCATGAGCCACTGTGCCAGGTGTATTTTTAATTTTTTGAGGAAATGTCATATCTTTCATAGTGGCTGCAACTATTTCACATTCCCACCAGCTGAGTACAAGGGTTCCAATTTCCACACATTCTTGCCAGAATTTGTTAATCTTTTGCTCATTTATTTTATGATGGCCATCCTAACAGATATGAGGTGATTTCTATCTCATTGTAGTTTGACATGCATTTCTCTTATGAGTAAAGTTGTTAAGCATCTTTTCATATATCTTTTGGCCATCTGTACGTCTTCTTTTCGAAATGCCTATTCAAGTTCTTTGCCCATTTTTAAATCACTTTTTTCTATTGCTATTGAGTTATAGAAGTTCCTTATATATTTTAGATATTAACCTCATCAGATAGTTTGCAATATTTTCTTCCATTCCATAGGCTGTCTTTTCAGTCTGTTGTTTCCTTTGCTGTGCAGAAGCCTTTTCATTTGATGTAGTCCCACTTACTTTATGCTTTGTTGTCTGTGCTTTTGGTGTCATATCCAAGAAACTATTGCTAATGCCAATGTAATGAAGGTCTCCTCCTATGTTTTCTCCTAGTGGTTATGCAGTTTTAAGTCTTATGTTTAAATCTTTACCCTACTTTGCATTAATTTTTGTCCACGTGTAAGAAAAGGGTCCAATTTCACTGTTTTGCATGGGAATATCCAGTTTTCCCAACACTATTTATTGAAGAGACTATCTTTCTCTCATTGCCTATTCTTGGCACAGTTGTTGAAGATAGATTGACCATAAATGGGTCAACTGGGTTTATTTCTGAGCTTTCAATTCTGTTCCATTGGTATATGTCTGTCTGTATGCCAGTACCACACTGATTTAATTACAGTAGCTTTGTAATAATATATTTTGAATTCAGGAAGTGTATGTCCTCCAACTTTGTTTTTTTTGTTTTTTGTTTTTTGTTTTTTTCAAAAGATCGTTTTGGTTATTTAGGGTCCTTTGTGGTTACATATAGATTTCAGAATTGTTTTGTCTATTTCTGCAAATAAAAAATTCCACTGGAATTTTGATAGAGATAGAATTAAATGCAGAGACTGCATTGGGTAGTATGGACATTTTAATAATATGAAATCTACCAAAAATCTACACAATACTATTCAGGACATACATGCCAGCAAAGATTTCATGACGAAATTGCCAAAAATAATTTGCGACAAAAGCAAAAATTGACAAATGGGATCTAATTAAACTAAAGAGCTTTTGCACAGCAAAAGAAACTATCATCAGAGCAAACAGGCAACCTACAGAATGGGAGAAAAGATTTCCAATCTATCTATGTGACAAAGGTCTAATATCCAGAATCAACAAGGAACTTAAACAAATTTACAAGAAAACAAAAAACAAAAAAAAACTGCCCCATTAAAAAGTGGGCAAGAGACATGAACAGACACTTCTCAAAAGAAGACATTCGTGCAGCTGACAAACATATAAAAAAAGATCAACATCACTGATCATTAAAGAAATGCAAATCAAAATCATAATGAGACATCTCATGCCAGTCAGAATGAAAATTATAAAAAAGTCAGCTGGACGTGGTGGCTCATGCCTGTAATCCCAGCACTTTGGGAGGCCGAGGTGGGTGGATCATGAGATCAAGAGATAGAGATCATCCTGGCCAACATGGTGAAACCCTGTCTCTACTAAAAATACAAAAAAAAAAAAAAAGAAAGAAAGAAAATTAACTGGGCATGGTGGTGCATGCCTGTAGTCCCAGCTACTTGGGAGGTTGAGGCAGGAGAATCGCTTGAACCTGGGAGGTGGAGGTTGTAGTGAGCTGAGATTGCACCACTGCACTCCAGCCTGGTGACAGAGCCAGGCTCCATCTCCAAAAAAAAAAAAAAAAAAAAAATGTCAAGAAACAACAGATGCTGGCAAGGTTGCAGAGCAATAGGAATGCTTTTACACTGTTGGTGGGAATGTAAATTAGTTTAACCATTGTTGAAGACAATGTGGCAATTCCTCAAAGATCTAGAACCAGAAATAACATTTGCCCCAGCAATCCCATTACTGGGTATATACCCAGAGAAATATTAATCATTCTGTTACAAAGATGCATGCACATGTATGTTCACTGCAGCACTATTCACAATAGTAAAGACATGGAACCAACCAAAATGCCCATCAATGATAGACTGGACAGAGAAAATGTGGTATAGATACACAATGGAATACTATGCAGCCATAAAAAGGAACCAGATCATGTCCTTTCCAGGGACATGGATGGAGCTGGAAGCCATTATCCTCAGCAAACTAACACAGGAACAGAAAACAAAGCACCACATGTTCTCACTTACAGGTGAGAGTTGAACAATAAGAACACATGGACACAGGGAGGAGAACAACATACACTGGGGCCTGTCGGGGGTAGGGTGGGGGAGGGAGAGCATTAGGCAACATAGCTAATGCATGCTGGGCTTAATACATAGGTGATAGGTTGATAGGTATGGCAAACCACCATGGCACACGTTTACCTGTATAACAAACCTGCACAATCTGCACATGTACCCTGGAACTTAAAATACAGAATAAGGTTTAAAAAATAATATTCAGTCTTCCAATCCATAAACACGAGCTGTCTCTCCATTTATGTGTGTCAAATTTGTGTCATCAATGTTTTGTCATTTTCTGTGTACAAGTTTTTCACCTCCTTAGTCAAGTTTGTAACTATGTATTTTATTCTTTTTGATGCTATCATAAGTAGGATTGTTTTCTTAATACCTTTTTGGATAGTTCATTGTTAGTGTATAGAAACAAAACTGACTTTTATATATTGATTTTGAATCCTAAAACTTTACTCAATCCACTTATTAGTTCCAAAAGTTTTTTGTTTTTTTGTTTTTTTTGGTGGAATCCTTATAATTTTCTACATGTAAGATAATGTCATCTGCCAACAGAAATAATTTTTACTTCTTCCTTTCTGATTTGGTTGACTTTTTTATTTCTTGCCTATTTGCTCTGGCTAGGACTTCCAATATAATTCTGAACAGAAGTGATGAGAGTTGGCATTATGCTCTGTTCCCAATCTGAGAGAAAAAAATTTCAGTTTTTCACCATTAAATATAATGTTAAATGTGGGCTTTTCATATATGGCCATTATGTTGAGGTAATGTCCTTCTTTTCCTAGTTTATTGAGTTTTGATCATAAAAGGGTGTTGAAATTTGTCAAATGGTTTTTTCTGCATCTATTGAGATAATTATGAGATTTTTATTCTTCATTCTGTTTATGGGGTATATTGCATTAACTGATTTTTGTAGGCTGAATCATCCTTGCATCCCAGGCAAAAATCCCATCTAATCATGGTGTATTATCCTATTAATGTGCTCTTTCATTCAGTTTGGTAGTATTTTGTTAAGGATTTTTGCATCTATGTTTATCCAGAATATTGGCCAGTAGTTTTCTTTTCTTGTAGTACCTTTGTATGGCTCTGGTATCAGGGTAATGCTAGCCTCATAAATGGACTTGGAAGTGTTTCCTCATCTTCAATGTTTTTGGAAGAGTTTGAGAAGGACTGGTATTAGTTCTTCTTTAAATGTTTGGAAGAATTCACCAGTGAAGACATCTAGCACTAGGCTTTTTGTTGGGAGGTTTTTGATTACTGATTCAATGTCTTTACTCATTATTGGTCTGTCCAGATTTTCTAATCCTTCATGAGTGAGTCTTGGTAGACTGATATATCTAAGAATATGCCCATTTCTTCTAGGTTTTTCAATTTGTTTGCATTTAATTATTTATAGTAGTCTCTTATGATTCTTTGTATTTCTGTGGTGTCAGTTGTAATGTCTCCTCTATCATTTATAATTTTATTTATTTGAGTCCTTTCCCCTTTCTTGGTTAATCTTGCTAAAGGTTTGTTGATTTTGTTGATCTTTTTTTTTTAAAAAAAAAAATCACTATTAGTTTTATTGGTCTTTTCCATTGTTTTCTATTCTCTATTACACTTACTTCTGCTCTAATCTTTATTTCCTCCCTTTCTACCTTTGGGCTTAGTTTGTTCTTTTTCTAACTCTTTGAGGTATAAAGTTAGTTTACTTGAGATCTCTTTCTTTTTTAATATAGACATTTATCACTATCAACTTTTCTCTTGGGATCACTTTTGCTGCATCTTATAGGTTTGGTATGTTGTGTTTTCATTTTCATTTGTCTCAAGATATTTTCTAATTTTCCTTATGATTTCTTCTTTGATTCATTAGCTATTCAGGAGTATGTTGTTTAATATCACATATTTGTGAATTTTCCAATTTTCCGTCTACTGTTTATTTCTAGTTTCCATTCCACTGTGATCAGAAAAGATACTTGGTATGATTTTAATATTCCTAAATTTGCTAAGACTTGTTTTGTGACTAAACATATTACCTCTCCTGGAGAATGTTTGGTACATTTGAGAAAAATGTATATTCCTCTGTTGTTGGGTTAAATAATTGATACAAGTGTGTTAGGTTCATTTGGTCTATAGTGTTTTTCAAGTCAGCTGTTTCCTTATTGATTTCTGTCTGGATGTTCTATTGATTATTGAGATTGAGATACTGAAGAGTACCACTACTATAGGATTGTCATCTACTTCTCTCTTCAATTCTGTCAATGTTTGCTTAAATATTTAAGTGCTCTCATGTTGGGTGCATATATATTTATAATTCTCATATCTTATTGGTGAATTGACTCTTATTATCATATAACATTCTTTGTCTCTTATAACAGTTTATGACTAAAAGTCTATTTTGTCTTATATAAGTATAGGCACTGTACTCCCTTTTGGTTACCATTTACATCGAATATATTTTTCTATCCCTTCAATTTTAGCCTATGTGCATGTTTAAATTTAAAATGAGGCCGGGCGCGTGGCTCAAGCCTGTAATCCCAGCACTTTGGGAGGCTGAGACGGGCGGATCACGAGGTCGGGAGATCGAGACCATCCTGGCTAACACAGTGAAACCCCATCTCTACTAAAAAATACAAAAAACTAGCCGGGCGAGGTGGCGGGCGCCTGTAGTCCCAGCTACTCGGGAGGCTGAGGCAGGAGAATGGCATAAACCCGGGAGGCGGAGCTTGCAGTGAGCTGAGATCCGGCCACTGCACTCCAGCGCGGGCGACAGAGCGAGACTCCATCTCAAAAAAAAAAAAAAAAAAAATTCAAAATGAGTTTCTTATAGACAATATATATACATAGTTGATCTAGTCTGCTATTCAACCTCCCATTGAATTTTTTAGTTCAATTACTGTATTCTTCAGCTTCAAGATTTGTTTGGGAGTGTGTGTGAGTGTATGTGTGTATGTGTATATGTGTGTGTATCCACTTCATATATATACACACATCAATTTCATATATAGATCCATTAAACATATACATGTATATAAATATCCATATATATCCATTTTATATATATGTGTGTGTGTATATATATGTGTGTGTGTGTAGTACACACACACACACATTTATCTATGTTGAAATTTTCACTTTGTTAACACATAGTTCTCCTGATTTCATTGATCATGATATGGTTTGGATGTTTGTCACCTCCAAATCTCATGCTCAAAGTTAATCCCCACTGTTGGAGGTGGGGCCTGGTAGTAGATGTTTGGGTCATGGAGGTGGATCCCTCACGAGTGGCTTCATCACTCCTCACAGTAATGCGTGAATTCTTGCTCTCCTCACAGTAATGAGTGAATTCTTGCTCTCAGTTCACACAAGATCTGGTTGCTTAAAAGAGTGTGGCACTTCCCCTCCTCTCTCTCTTGCTCCCATTCCCTCTATGTGATATGGGCCTGCTCCCCTGTCACCTTCCACCATGAGTGGAAACTTCCTGAGGCTCTCACCAGAAGCAGATACTAGCACCATGCTTCCTGTACTGCCTGCAAAACCATGAGCCAAAATAAACCTCTTTCCTTTATAAATTACCCAGTCTCAGCTATTCCTTTATGGTAATACAAATAGACCAACACAATCATCATTATGATTATTATTTTGAATTATCTGTCAGAGAATTCAGGTAAGTTATATACAGTCATCCCTGGATTATCCATCAGGAGTTGATTCCAGGACCTTCCACGGATACCAAAATCCATGAATGCTCAAGTCTCTGATATAATATGGGATGATATTTGCATATAATCTATGCATATTCTCCCATGTACTTTAAATCATCTCTAGATTACTTATAATACCTATACAATGTAAATGCTATGTAGACAGTTGTTATATTATTTAGGGAATAATAACCCCAAAAAGTATGCACATGTTCAATACAGATGCAATTCTTTTTACTTTCAACATGCATATATTGCATGATGCTGAGCCTTGGGATACAAATTTTTTAAAAATATTTTTGATCTGTCATTGGTTGAATCCATGGATGCAGCACCCACAGATATGGAGGGCAAACACTGTATCTCCAATTCATTAGAGTTGGTTTCAGGAAATTTACTTTATTCCTTTGTGTGGGACATATATCCCTGTTTCTTTATTTTCCTTGATTCTTCATGATAGTATCTGTGCATCAGAGAACTGTTACCTTTCCCAGACTGGCCTTGTATATGTAAAGGCCCTCTTCAATCAGCCTAGCTAGAAATTCTGGGGACTGGCCGGGCGCGGTGGCTCAAGCCTGTAATCCCAGCACTTTGGGAGGCCGAGACGGGTGGATCACGAGGTCAGGAGATCGAGACCATCCTGGCTAACATGGTGAAACCCCGTCTCTACTAAAAAAATACAAAAAATTAGCCGGGCGATGTGGCGGGCGCCTGTAGTCCCAGCTACTCGGGAGGCTGAGGCGAGAGAATGGCATAAACCCGGGAGGCGGAGCTTGCAGTGAGCTGAGATCCGGCCACTGCACTCCAGCCTGGGCGACAGAGCGAGACTCCGTCTCAAAAAAAAAAAAAAAGAAATTCTGGGGACTTCTCAAACCTGTGTCCTGGTTCAACCTGCTTTCTTTGCCCTTAGCCACCCTTACGCATCAAGATTATGCTGGGTCCAGTCAGCATTCCAAGACAAATGAGACTGAACCTAGTCTCTTAGGCAGCCTCTGGAAAAGTTGGATATTTGGATGCTCTATCCAACTCTTTCCCTCCCCAAGAAAAATCTGGGATGCAGGATTTTTTGCCCATTTGCTCTGTATTGAGTCATGGAAAGTGGCTATGAGAGCTGCTAGTTCAAACCACAGTCTTTGTCTGCACTGGTCCCCAGGCAGCAAAGTATGCTGGGTGCCTCAGTTCCCCATAAGAGGCAAGAAAGAAATTATTCTTTGGCAGCCCACAGAGAAGCTGGGGCATTGGATGTGTGATCCAGCTCTTTCCCTCCCCAGAGGGAAGCTGGGGAAAAGGGTATTTTCATCTGCTTGTTCTGTGTAGAGCCAGGGGAAGGAGCTATGACAACTGCCAGCCCAAATCACCACCTCTGTTCTCACTGGCCCCAAGTGGCTAGAATATGCCAGGTTCCATCAGCACTCTAAGTCAGGCAAGACAGACCATAGTCCTTTGGGCAGGCCCCAGGATAGTTGGGGTATTGGACATATGGTCAAACTCTGTCTCATCCAAGGGAGAAGCTGGGATCTAGAGTTATTCACCTATTCACTCTGTGCTGAGCTGGGGTTGGGGATTATGGTAATAGCCAGCCTAAACCACCACGTCTGATCTCACTGGTTCCAAGGCTGCTATAATATGACAGGCCCTGTCAGCATCCCATAACAGGCAAAACAGGATCTAGTCTTTAGTGCACCTCCAGAGAAGTTGAGGCATTGGATGTGTGGTCCAACTCATTTTCTCACCAGGAAAAATTTGGGAGCTGGGTTTTTTCATCCATTCGCTTTGTGCTGAGTTGGGGGCATGGGCTATGGTGACAGCCAGTCCAAACTGCCATCTTTTTTCTCACTGGTGTCCAAGCAGCTAAAGTATGCCCGGTCCTGTCAGCACTCCAAGACACTCAAGACATACAGCAGTCTTCTCAGTAGTCCCCAAAAAAGTTGAAGTATTAGACACATGGTACAACTCTTTCCATTCCCAAGGAGAAACTGATAATTAGGAGGTTTCTTTCTGATTGTATGGCACTGTGCCAGGGTAGCTTCTTATGAAAGGGCATCCTGAATTTCAATACCAGTTTTAATGTGGCTGGTTTCACACTCACCCAGGATATAAGAGCCTCTCAATAAGTTTCTGGATGTCTCATAAAAGGAATTTGTCCATGTTTTGCTGTTAAACAGATGTGTTTGTGCAGGAAAGGAGAGTCTAGAGCTTCCTATCCTTCATCCTTGCTCAATAATTTCTTATTTTAAAAAAAATCTGTTTGAGTTTTAAGTTTTTGGCCTAATATTCCTTGTGGACACTATTTTAATGAGCATAGTTTGAATTATCTTAGCCAAATAAAACCAATAATAGCAACAAAAAGGGCTCTCATTGCTTCTTAACTATCTAGTAAACAATATAAACAAGGCCATATGGCATGTGGGAGAAACGGCTTTGGGGGCAAATACCATGGTACATTTCCTTCTTAAAGCCATAGGTCTTACCAGGCTGAGGGCATCTCTGGCATTGACACTGCAGTGCCTTGAACCTTGTAGTCTTAGGTATGTGAGAAAACAATATTTAGAGTTCATTGCATTGTTTTACTTGGCATTACCCTGACACTGCTCAATCATTTTGTAAATCTTAGGGGTGCCAAGTCTACATGTTTCTGATTTAGTTCCACTTAGCAAATCAAAGTGCTGTTTTAAAAGGGCTATTTGAGATTTAAGACAATACTCAAATGGCATCCTTTGAAATAAGGAGACTGAGTCAGAAGCCATCATTCAAGTGGCAAATGGGTTAAAGATGCTTTATATAAACCAGCTCTATCAGTTTCCACTAAAGCCGATGCTCTTGCCAAATGCATTCTCTTAGCATATACAATAAGGTTTTTTTTTCACATTTATAGGCCAAAATTCCTCTTACAGACACATCTTGGTTCAGTTTATTTGGAATAAGTACCTATCTCTTATATAATGCTGACTGTAGAATATTTGAAGCTATGTTTCTTTCATTCTAAAATTTTAAATTTTGTATTTTTAGTAGAGATGGGGTTTCACCATGTTGGCCAGGCTGGTTTCAAACTCCTGGCCTAATGATCTGCTCGCCTTGGCCTCCCAAAGTGCTGGGATTACAGGAGTGAGCCACTGCACCCGGCCTCAGGCCTTCCTGATTTATGAGTAAACCAAAAGTAGAGGATGTTGGTAGAGTGTGCAAACATCAGACGGTAAAGTAAAAAACTGTTAAACTTGCACAGCATTTCCATTGTTCTGGTAAGAAAGAAATACATATGCATGTATGAACTATAAAATCCTGTGGTTCCACATACAAGTTAAATGCTCTTTTGTTTGTATTTAAAACTTGCATTGCACAATATAAAGATGGATAGTGGTCCATCTTCTCCCATGTAATGTTTCAATCACTTTACAACATTGCCATTTAACACTTAGCGTATATGCTGACTTGAGAACTCATAAACTCTCTAAGTCTCAGGTGCCTCATCTGCAAAACAGGAATAATGATATTTTACAGGATGTGCTAAAGATTTAAAATAATTCTTTAAAGCCCTTAGCACAGTATCTGGATATGTTAGGCACTCACTAGTAACTCAAGTAGCTACTAGAGTACTATTCTACTACTACTAAAGATGATGATGATGATGATGATGATGAGATAATACAATTTCTTTCTTTTTTTTTTTTTTTTAAAGGTGGAGTCTCGCTCTGTCACCCAGGCTGAAGTGCAGTGAGGCGATCTCGGCTCACTGCAACCTCTGCCTCCTGGGTTCATGCCATTCTCCTACCTCAGCCTTCCGAGTAGCTGGGACTACAGGCCTCCGCCACCATGCCCGGCTAATTTTTTTGTATTTTTAATAGAGACAGGGTTTCACTGTGTTAGCCAGGAAGGTCTCAATCTCCTGATCTTGTGATCCGCCCACCTCGGCCTCCCAAAGTGCTAGAATTACAGGCGTGAGCCACCCCGCCCAGCCGAAGATGATACAATTTCTTAAAGCTACCAATTCATTTTCAGACAGCTTTATTGCAAAGCCCTTCCAAAGGAACTAAAATGTGTTTCCTTTTAAATTGTACCATGGTTAATCTTTCTTCCATAGCTCTTCAGATGACTAAAAGCAATGACATAATCTGTCATTTACAGTCTATAAAAGCTGCTGCACACAAATTTATAAAGGGACAGAGATGGTAAAGAAAGGGTAGGGGCCTGCTACACGCGGTCACCACGTCAATGAGAAGAAAACTTCACCCTAACCCTAAATCTAAACTTACCAGAAAAAAAAAAAGTCTAAAATACATGAACATTAGAAAGTTAAAGCTCTTGGTGTACAGACAATCAACTGGAAAGTTCCCAAAAGACCTCGAAGATAATTACAATGGAATAATTCATGAGCATAATAACAAACTGAGACATGGAGTGAAAAAGTTGCTGCACAGACCGTTTCATATCTTTGTTAAGGCTGAGCACCCCAGTTAAGCTTCTGAATGTTGGACAATCTGTCTGTTGCTATTGCTTTCTTAGAAGTTCATGGGTAAGGGGTCATTCATTCTATATTACAGCTGAGCAGGTACCCTACTTTCATCCACCTTATATATCCAGCTTCAGCTACATTGTTAGACTACATAAATGTCAACAGAAAAAGTTGAAGAAAGAGAAATTTTTCACTAGAATATTGGCTCCAGGAGAGCTGAGATTTTATCATCTTTGTTCATTGCTAAGTTCATAACGCCTAGCACATACTAGATACATATTATTTATTGAATGAATGAAAAAATAAATTCACAGGGAATATAAACATTATTAATTTTGCTATTATTTCTACCCTATTTTCTAGGAGCCTTCCTATTTACCCAGACCCTAAGTTAAGGCTTACAGCCTTAACATGCGAAATACAAAAATAACTGAATTTCAAAAATAAATTACACCATTTAGTAGCAAAACAAATAAACATGATTTTTATATGCAGAAACACATAAAAGAAGAGAACAGCAAAGAGATACAAATTCATTTTACAGCACTGAGGAAGACTTTATTTAGAGATCTCTACTTTGGGCCTCTACAACTAAAACAAGATTTGGGGAACTGAGAAGATGTTTCGAGGAATAAAGTTTTAGGAAATAGACACTACATAGAAATTCAAAAGTAACCAGACATGTTTCATTTACAGAAGCCAAGCCTTCAAGCGTATAAAGGGATATTACAGCTATCCTATTTCCATTGAGAATGGGACAAAGGAACAGCTTTACATTACTAGCAGGAGGTCTTTAGATCAAAAATCAGAATTCATATCTCAAGGGATGTGAAACACTGGCAAAGGCTGTCAAAAGAGATACGGATTCTCCTACTCTATAGACTTTCATGAAAAGAGTATCCATCTTTCTAACATGATTTAAGTGGATTTCTGCCCAAAGGAATGTGTGAACTAGATAACCTCAAGGTCACTATTCTACAGATTTTGTAATCAAAGGTATGGGTTTTCTTTTCCTTATACTCACAGAGTTATTTTTAAAGTTTGACTTCTAACTTTAAAAAAAATAGGGCATTTCCAAGTACCTGAAGTAAATCACATAATAGGTCTAAGATCTTACATTTAGATAGCATTTCACAATTTACAGTGGGATTTCAAATATTTTACTTCTTTATTTTATATGACATGGTACCCCAGATTTACTGCCCAAGCTTGAAGGGTTAAAAATCGGGGTGGGGGGGATATGGGTAGAGATCAGCAATCTAGGTTTTAAATAGGACAAGTTCTCTATTCCTCCTCAACTATCTTTTCATTTATTTTTCTTGGGAAGAGGTATTTGTTGACAGGGACTCTCGAGTTTCTTTTCCTCCAACAAATATGCTTTTGGTGCCAATAATAGGAAAGAAAATGTCTTGAAGGAAAAAGAACAAAAGTCAAAGAAGACAATGTGAATTTTGCAAAAGACTGGAAATACCTGAGCCAGAAGTCACTGTTCATCTGCAAGTCTGGACTAAAGGCCCAAAAAAACCATATGGGAATGTGTGAAAGTCTTTTTAAGTGATTGCCCAAGGTTTTTTCTCGAGTCATTTCAGACTCAGTTATCCCATTTTTGATCTGAAACAGAAAATACAGCTATTGGAAAAGGGCTGTCATTCACAGCCAGCTTAGAAGTCCAAGACTTATTTGGCTTGTGCCCTTTGCAGCAAGGACCATAAAACTCAATTTCTCCCCATCTTGAAATAAATGCTAGGCAGAGTAACGCAGAACATCAACAGAATGCCACAGAGAAGCATTTGCTTTTCTTGGTAACCAGTGCATTTAAGGGCACTGAAGTCCATACTTTCAATTCTCGAGAACTAAGAACAAAACAGCTATTTCAGGTTATTTTTTTCCCCTAAGAAAAGTGCTAGGGGGAAATTAAAATGTAAAGTGGACTTTCTTTTCTACGCAAATATGTGTTGGCCCCTTTCACTGACAAATCACAAGGTGCACATTTGTTCCCAGGTAGGTCAAAGTTCCTAAAAGAGGAAGGATCCAAATGTTCTCAGGGTATGAGTTTCTTTTCCTTACACTCAGAGAGTTATTTTTAAAGTTAGAGACTTCTGCAAACAATGCCACACTGAGTTTCCCTGGAGAACCATTTTTGCTGCACAGGTTGGCTCCACTGGTTTGCATGAGGCCGTCAATTTGAACTTTACCTCTTCAAGGGACAAAACTCTAAAAGGCAAAAACAAAAAACAAAAACAAAATTCTAGTAAAGCTAGGCAGAGACAGAACCTCTTGTAAATGCTAGTCTTTGGTTGCCAGCAAACAACGCAATTGTATTTAAAGAAATAAACAGTAAAACCTGTAAACATAAGCCTGTGGACAAACCTGCCCCTGTTACCACTGCCTGACACACAGAAAGTACATTAAAAAGTAACAAACTCAGCAGGGAGAAAGAACAGCTTTGCCTATTTTGTAATTCGCCCTCCCCTAAATTTCCATACTTCACACCTCCAGCTCAAAGTACACCTTTGACTACCAATTTTCCCTTACCTCTAGCACTTCTCATTCTCTTCACTTCTATTACCTTTCTCCTCCATCACCCTTCACGTGGCCTGTAGGTGCAAAGCAAGGGGAGGGAGTTGTACAAGCCAGGTGCAGGAATCTGCAAGTGCATCCAGAGTGAGATGCTAGTGTGCTTTAGCACTCCCCAGCAGCAGCAAAGACAAATCCAAGAGGGGTCTCTCTTACTAGGTGCAGCCATGACTGCTCAGTATTGAATCATGGAAGAGGAAGGGAACCTAGAACTTGTTTAGACCAACTTCTCATTTTCATAATAAAGAAAATGAGGTCTAGAGAAGTAGAGTAATTCGTCCAAGCTCCTGTATTTGTAGCTAACACCAAGGCCCAGGTTTATGTGCCAGCACCATAGTTTGCCAGGCTGGGACTAGCTGCATGCCTGTGCTTTAAACCTACATCATCTCTAAGCAAAAGAAGACTCCTGCAAGAAGATAAGAACTGAAAGCTGTTTCTGCTTCATGGTGTCTCTTTTTCTCACCCAAAGATTTTTACATCTCTTCTTTTCACCTTGAGTATGATATCCATCATACTGCTTCATAAACCTGTTTACTCAGCATTAAAACCTTCCTAAACGAGTAAGGAATCATATTTATTAAAAGTATTGAGAGAAGGTTAAAAAAATAAAAACTGGGTATGTGTTTGTGATATTATATCTGAGCCTATTTTTAAGTGAAATGACAAGAATTTTATCCTGTTATGGACTGAGATTACACAAAACCAGTAAGAAATGTGAAGTACTTTCAGGGCAAAAGCCAAATTCCTCAGCTTAGCATTCAAAGGTCAAAGGTTGGTCTCAACTATTTTATCTCCACTATCCCTATTCAATATAACCTACGTTCTAAACACTTCAGATGCCTCACTGCTCCCTAATATCCACATCAAACACTCATCTAATTCTTTGTTCAGGATTATCACTCCACCTAGAATACTGTTCTTATTGCCCTGTCCACAACTCTGTCACCTGTCGAAACCACATTTATTTTTAAAGTACATCACAGATGATCAGGGCTACTTAAGGCATTTCCAAAAAACAGGCAAATTTAAGCTCTTTCTCCCTGACTTCATTCTCTTCCAGAATTTTGTTTATATGCCTATTACAGAACTTATCATACTCTGTCTTCTATGTATAGTATAGTATGTCTGGCCCCTTCAACAGATGTTGAGTATCTAGAGAGCTAGGACTCAGTGTTTAGCCCAGAATGCTAGCTCTCAAACTAACATAAAAGAGTGACACAATAAATGTTACTTTCAGTGAATTGAAGACTTAAAGAAAAGCAATTACTATTAACCAGCATTAAACAGTCTAAAGGTAGTAATACAGAAAAGTACTTTCATCTGAAGATTTTAAATAATGACCTCTCTATATATTTGAATTGGATCTGTTATAGAAAACAAATCATCCTAATCTCATCTTTCATCCAAAAGTAAATGTGTTTGCACATTTTGAAGACTAAATGCCATTTACTATTATGCCAAATAAAAGCATAAAACTATTTCTCTCCTTCTGAGGATTGACAAGAGCTTGATCTCCATCCAACTCCCAAATCAGATAAGGCAGAGTATTATTGTCCCTTTTGTTCAGTCCGAAAGATCCCTAGCAATTCTCAAACTCCAGACAACTTCATTGTAGAAAATGCATCCACTAATGGATGAAATGTAGCACTAGCTTGAAGAATGTTTGGGTTTCTCCATATTATTCCAAGCTAAAATTATAGAATGAAAGTTATCTTAAAATCTTAGGGGTTAGAATTTTAATGTCACTGCATTTAAATGCATACAGCAGGCAATGACTGCAAACTTCACTGAGCCATCTCTTGCATGTTTGAAAAATCATGTGTACTTTCAAAAGCACATTTGCAGATCACAATATTTGTAAACTTAAACAGTAATGGGCGGGGCCCAAATTTTGCATCCCTGGGCCATTTAAATTTCTCAGTGTTGACATTACCACAGAAAAACTTCCCTTTCATGGTTAGTAGCTTGTCGCTCTCAGTAAATCTGTGATACTTTCTGGCATCCCACACAGGGAATTATTTAATTTAATTTCTAAGGACCAGATCCTGCCCTTGGATACATGTAAGCAATAAGTATTGACGTCAATGGAAGTTCTGGGTGTGCATCTAAGGGCAGACTATGGTCCTCTGCATATTCCTAACGTGACTGCTCAAAGTCTGTTTGTTAAGACTGGTTTGATTTTGGCTCCTTTTTTCTTAAAAGTGCACACAATACCAGAAATGATGCATGAAGGCTGTGATCAAGTGAAAAGCTACGTGCGTGACTGGGTGGGATCCTGTGTGGCCTTTTGACCTAAGCAAAGAATGAGATTTTATGTCCTGTAAGTCCCTGGGTCTGCTATTGTCCTGACGACTAGCCCACAGCAAAATTTTTCATTTCTGGATCTACTATTTAAAGAGAAAATAAAACTGAAATCCAATGAATGCTGATAATTTTAAAAACAGGAAGTTTTATTTAACAGCCTAAATATGGCAATTCAGAAGAGTACTTTTATCTGAAGAGTTGAAATTATGACTTCTGTATAGATTTCAATTGAATTTCTAACTTTAGAATTCCCAAGATCATAAGCCATCCATCCATTCCCTTCCATCCCTTAATTCCTGAATGCCCCTTCTCATTAATGCTTTAAACATATTTGCCTACTAGGTTCCCCTTGTTCATCCCTCTGCAGCCACATTGGGCTCCTGGAAGTCCCTGGAACACAGTCAACACGTTCACGGCTCATGGATTTTACCCACGAAACTCCATAAGCCTGGAATACTTTCCCTATTACCTTTATGACCTGTTCCCCAACCACGTTAGGTCTTCCTCAAATATCTCTTTCCCAGTGACCTCTCCCCTCAATACTCTATTTATTTATTTATTCCAATAGGTTTTGGGGAAACAGATGGTATTCAGTTACATTAATAAGTTCTTTAGTGGTGATTTCTGAGATTTTGGTGCACCCATCACCCAAGCAGTATACACTGTAGCCAATGTGTAGTCTTTTACGCTTCACCTACTTCCTACCCTTTTCCGAGTCCCCAAGGTCCATTTGTATCATTCTTATGCCTTTGCATCTCATAGCTTAGCTCCCACTTATGAGTGATAACATAACAATGTTTGGTTTTCCATTCCTTAGTTACTTCATTTAAAATAATGATCTCCAATTCCATCGATTGCTGCAATTGCCATTATTTCATTCTTTTTTATGGCTGAGTAGTATTCCATGGTGTATGCATACCACATTTTCTTTAACCGCTCATTGATTGATGGGCATTTGGGCTGGTTCCATATTTTTGCAATTGTGAATTGCACTGCTATAAACATGCATGTGCAAGTTTTTTTTATATATATATAATGACTTATTTTCTTCTGGGTAGATACCCAGGAGTGGGATTGCTGGATCAAATGGCAGATCTACTTTTAGTTCTTTAAGGAATCTCCAGACTGTTTTCCATAGTGGTTGCACTAGTTTGCATTCCCACCAACAGTGTAAAAGTATTCCCTTTTCACCACATCCACACCAACATCTATTTTTTTATTATTATTATGGCCATTCTTGGAGGAGTAAGATGGTATCACATTGTGGTTTTGATTTGCATTTCCTTGATAATTAGTGAGGTTGAACATTTTTCATATGTTTGTTTGGCCATTTGTATATCTTCTTTTGAGAACTGTCTATTCGTGCCTTTAGCCCACTTTTTACGGGATTATTTGTTTCTTGTTTTTTGGTTTTTTTTTTTTTTCCTTGCTGATTTAAGTTATTTGTAGATTCTGGGTATTAGTCCTTTGTTGGATATATAGATTGTGAAGATTTTCTCCTACTCTATGGGTTGTCTGTTTACTCTGCTGATTATTTCTTTTGCTGTGCAGATGCTTTATAGCTTCATTAAGTCCCATCTATTTATTTTTGTTTTGGCTGCATTTGCTTTTAGGTTCTTGTTCATAAACTCTTTGCATAAGCCAATGTCTAGAAGGGTTTTTCCAATGTTATCTTCTAGAATCTTTATGGTTTCAAGTCTTAGATTTATGCCTTTGATTCATCTTGAGTTGATTTTTGTATAAGGTGAGAGATGAGGATCCAGTTTCATTCTTCTACATGTGGCTTGCCAATTATCGCAGCACCATTTGTTGAACAGGGTGTCCTATCCCCACTTTATGTTTTTGTTTGCTTTGTTGAAGATCAGTTGGCCATAAGTATTTGGCTTTATTTCTGGGTTCTCTATTCTGTTCCATTTGTCTATGTTCCTATTTTTATACCAGTACCATGCTGTTTTGGTGACAATGGCCTTATAATGTAGTCTGAAGTTGGGTAATGTAATGCTTCCAAGATTTGTTCTTTTTGTTTAGTCTTGCTTTGGCTATGTGAGCTCTTTTTTGGCTCCATATGAATTATAGGTTTGTTTTCTCTAGTTCTGTGAAGAATGATGGTGGTATTTTGATAGGAATTGCATTGAATTTGTAGATTGCTTTTGGCAGTATGGTGATTTTCACAACACTGATTCTACCCATTCATGAACATGGGATGTGTTTCCATTTGTTTGTGTTATCTTTTATTTCTTTCAGCAGTGTTTAATAGTTTTCCTTGTAGAGGTATTTCACCTCCTTGGTTAAGTATATTCCTAAGTATTTTATTTTTTTGCAGCTATTGTAAAAGGGGTTAAGTTCTTGACTTGATGCTCAGCTTGATTGCTGTTGGTGTACAGCAGGGCTACTGATTTGTATACATTAATTTTGTATCCTAAAACTTTTCTGAATTCATTTACCAGTCTAGGAGCTTTTTGGATAAGTCTGTAGAGTTTTCCATATATAATCGTGTCATCAGCAAAGAGTGACAGTTGGGCTTCCTCTTTACTGATTTGTATGGCCTTTATTTCTTTCTCTTGTTTGATTGCTCTATTTAAAATTGAATACTCCCTAGCTCCCTTTTCCTGCTGTAATTTTTCTCCATAGCACTCATCACCATCTAGCAGAATAAACATTTTGTTTACTTTATTTTCCCTTCTCTTCTAAAATAGTCATTATTATATTCTGTGGTAATTAAACAGTGCCTGGCACATAGTCCAAGAAGAGCCTAGGATTTTTGGGAATTTCTACCGCAACAAGACTTTCCCAAAGCAGTAAACCCTTACCAGAATACTTTCCTTGTGAAAATATAAATATAAATAAACTTAAGTATCAATAAATGCTAAATAAAATTTAAGTATGCATGCATCAATAAGAAATATTTGAACAAATAAATAAATGAGTAGGATGAGAAAAACATTTCAAGGAATTTATTTTGACACAGTAATCAAATATGTGAAAATATTAAATTTCCTAAAAACCATTATTTCATCTGTTATAACATTATTATATCATCTTCCACTATTTAATGATAGTTTTACATAGGTTGTAGCTCAATTTTTTCAAAATGTGATCAAAGATCTATCTACCTCAAAATATCTGAGGTGTTTATTGGTTTAAAAAAGAAAACAGATTTCCTGCCTCCACTCAAGAGCTCTGAGGTTGTGGCCTATTAATCTTCATTTTTCTAATAAGTTCCCCAGGTAATTCTTATGCTTATTTACATTTGAAAACTATTGTTTTAGTTTATCAGTCCTCAAAATCCACTGCAGCCAGTTCTGTCCTGGCCTGCCTTCCACAGGGCTCTCTCCTTGAATCCAGATCCTCTTTTAATTCCAACACTTAGATTTTACCTTAACTACACATTTTTAAAAACACCAAACAAAAGAGCTAAATCTTCTTTTGATGCTAACAAGCCTTCAGAAATACTGAAAGATCAACATTTCTACCAATGACAAAAATATTCTTTTTAAACTATTAGTCTTTAGCAGTTTCTAGTAATAGCATCATATCAAGTTAAAAATGAAATAGAAGCTCTAAAATATCCCAATCTTCTTTTCTGTACTCAAAGAGACACAGAACTACAACTAAATTTATTAAATGCCTATGTAGCACAGAGAAGTGTACCCATTACCTTATTAAACCTAAACCTTATGAAAAAAAGAGTAAATAACACTATGTTATTTGTTCAAAGACACTTAGTTGGTACCTGCAGAGCAAAAGCTGAACCCAAGTCTCTAGACTCTATGTCCATGATTATTTCTAAAATATTCACTGCTACATCAATCTATTAACAGAGTTTTTAAAAGCCACAGCCACTACTTGCTATGATTTTGGACCCATTCTCTGTTTTCTTAGAAATGGAGTTGCTCTGACTTAAAATATAAGATAACAAAAACAACAAAAAAATGAAGGCACAAAGTCTCCTAAACATGCTCCATTTGGCATTCTGTGCTCCATTGCCCTGTTGTGGTGCTTTTTGATAGCTATGCTAGCATATCCTTCTGCCCAGCTGCTTTTAATTTACCCTTTTATAGGGGCATGAATGTCATTACTATGTTCCCTATTTCAAATGTTCTTGATGCTGTAGTTCTGCCATATCATTTTTTCTCATCTTTTTACCACATACTCCCTCATTAAAGGACATGTCACTTCCTTCATTAACTTAAAATTCACTATGGATTTTTAATTATCTGTGAGCTTTCAGAAATTTTTTAACTCAAAAGTTACTGTCATTTTTGTTACATGCATGAGCTCAATTGCTGAGAATCCTCTCCAAACAAATCCTTTTAGAGGGTACTTTTGAAAATACATTCTTTGGATCTTTCCAGTCTCAAGACTTGCTGGGAAAGTGGGGAGAAAACCGGGAAGAAAAGAGAAACTGATCAAGTAAAATTAGGGAAAACCACATTCTATATTCACCTCATTGAGATTCATATATATATCAGCATATTAAAGGCTTGGATAAGTCCTACAAGAAATATTGTTTTAACTCAGTATTTCCCAAACCTGCATAACCATGCAACCTCTTCCCCACCATACAACATCTAATAAAATCCCATGGAATTTTACTATATGATAGACATTAGAAGACACAATAAACATAATGCCTACTAAATAATAAGAGTTTACTAAGTCACAGATATTATTGTCATTAGCATTAATAATCAGGTCAATAAGTATTGTTACTCAACTAATCTATTACTCTAAAAATGGCAAACTGTGGTCCTAATGTGCTCAGTCCAAAGCAAGCACCTTCACTGACCTTTTAAAATAATGTCAATTTATAATTCCCAATAGAAATTTCACAGAGAAGAATATTCTGAAAACCCTCAGGAACCTAAGTATTTAGCATCAATACTTCTAAAATGCTACTACTTCAAAATATCTGCAAGCATAATCAACTGAAGTTTGGATACCGCATGGTCTGAGGGAAGGTGCCTAACTGAGTTTTGGAGTAAAACATTCAAAGGCAGCCTAAACATTCAAAGCCAGCCTTGTCACTTAGCCTTTCTGAGCCACCATTTTCTTAATACATAATTGATAATATCACCACCAATTTTTGCAAAGTTGTTGTAACAATTAGAAATAACACACCTAGGACATAGCAGGCATCAAAAAAATAATGTAACTGCTTTTGTGGTTCCAATGAGACTTGTTGACTTCTGGGAATCTTAAATTATATAATATTTGGTCGTACAAACAGATCTACTTCATTTTTCAATGAAGACATTTCTTATAAAGTATTGCTAGCTGGGCACAGTGGCTCACGTCTGTAATCCCAACACTTTGGAGGGCAAAGTGGGCAGATCACGAGGTCAGGAGTTCGAGACCAGCCTGGCCAACATAGTGAAACCCCGTCTCTACTAAAATACAAAAACTTAGCTGGACATGGTGGCATGCGCCTGTAGTCCCAGCTACTTGGGAGGCTGAGGCAGGGGAATCACTTGAACCCAGGAGGCAGAGGTTGCAGTGAGCTGAGATCGCACCACTGCACCTCCAGCCTGGTGACAGAGCAAGCCTCCATTTAAAAAAAAAAGTATTGCCCTTTCTACCACTCAGGAATTCCGCTCTCAGCTGTTAACTAGCTATCAATCATAGCTGTCTTGTTAAAGTTTTTGCATGAGAATATTTTCCTGAAAAAAAAACTAGTAACATTGACTTTATAAAGGTCTTTAAGATTTTGACTAAATTTTTACATTCACATAGTTTAAGAAGCAAAACATCATAAAGAGGCACTGTCTGAGACTGTTTTGTGCTCCTATGACAGAATACCAGACTGAGTAATTTATAAAGGGAAATGTAGTAGGTCATAGTTCGGAGGGTTGAGAAGTCTAAGGTTAAGGCACCCACAGGTTCAGTGTCTAGTGAGGCCATCTTCTTCCAAGATGGTGCCTTGCATGCTGCATCATCACATAGCAGAAGGTGGAATGCCAAGTGCAAGAGCCCACTCCCAAAAGCAGTTTTATAGCAGCAGTAATACATTCATGAGGATGGAAACCTCATGAACTAATCAGCTCCCATTAGGCACCACTTCCCAACACTGTTGCATTGGGATTCAGTTTCCAACACATTAATTTTGGAGGATACATCCAAACCATAGTAGGCATGTAGAGAAAAAAAAACTGCCTCTTAATCTATTTTTATTTATCCCATACCCTGCCTGTGTCCATCTCTAGATAATCACTTTTATTTGCTTCTTATGTTTCTCTCTTAAATTTCTTTCCACAAACACATACTAAGTGTGTAGATATATATTTTCAATTTTTCAACTTTTTAAATTAAGTGCTCAATACATTGATTTTTACTCTTTGTTTATTGATAATTATCTGTGACTCCAAATCTTCCTATGACCACTGTTTTAGCTCTATTTCATAGTTTCTAATATTTTTGCTACCATTATTTTCCAGAATTTTATAATTTAAAGTTGCTTATATTTTCCGTTTGACCCATGAATTACTTAAAAGAGAGTTTGGGGGCTTTTTCTAGCTTTATTGAGGCACACATGGTTTAATCTTTGGGACTATACTGAAATGTTCTTTGGGAATTGTGAACATTTTACAATCAAGTGCAGAAAATACTCCATGGGGCACTTGAAAAGATATATCTTCTTTATTTCAAAGTAAAAGTATGTGTATACACACATATACATTTCTATATCCAATTCATACTTTTGATGTCTACTATGTTGAACTGAGAGGTGAAGTCATGAATATTAACATTTCAATTATTTTCTCTTGTTTATCATATATTTTTTTATTTTTATTTTTATTTTTATTTTTATTTATTTATCTATTTATTTATTTTCGAGACAGAGTCTTGCTCTGTGGCCCAGGCAAGTGCAGTGGCACCATCTTGGCTCACTGCAACCTCTGCCTCCCGAGCTCAAGTGATTCTCCTGCCTCAGCCTCTGGAGTAGCTGAGATTACAGGCACATGTTACCACACCTGGCTAATTTTTGTATTTTTAGTACAGACAGGGTTTCACCGTGTTGGCCAGGCTGGTCTCAAACTACTAACCTCAAGTGGTCCGCCCACCTCGGCCTCCCAAAGTGCAATGATTATAGGTGCGAGCCTCCACACCAGGCCAAATATCTTATTTTTTTACCTCTTATATTTCTGCTTTAGAAAAGTTTGGAGCTGGGCATAGTGGCTCACACCTATAATCCCAGCACTTTGGGAGACCAAGGTGGGAGGACTGCTTGAGTTCAGAAGTTCCAAACCAGCCTGGTCAACAAAGTGAGACTCCATCTCTACAAAAAAATTAAAAATCAGCCGAGTATGATGGTGTGTGACTGTAGTCCCAGCTTAAGGAGGCTGAGACAGGAGGATCACCTGAGTCCAGGAGTTCAAGGCTGCAGTGAGCTATGATTACACCACTGCACTTTAGGTGGATAACAGACCTGAGACTTTGTCTCTTAGAAAAAAAGAAGAAGAAGAAGAAGAAAAGAAGAAGAGAAAAGTTGTTTTGGTACATAGATATTCACAACTATCATCGCATATTGTATCTATTAGTATTCAGCATGGCAAAGTTTGTTTCATCTCATTTAATGCTTTTTAGTTTAACATTCACTTTCACTGATATTTCTATTGTGACTCCTTTTTTTGTATTTACCTCGTGTACATTTTAAAACAGCTTCAGTGGGATAGAATTCTGCCATACTTCAACCATTTAAATTGTATAATTCCATTGTTTTTAGTACATTTATATTTGTGCAACCATCACCACATTCAATTTTAGAACATTTTCATCACCTCCAAAAAGAAACCCTACTAGCAGGCACTCCCCATGTCCTTCCAAGCCTTCAGTTCTAGTTAACTACTAACCTACTTTCTGTCTCTATAGATTTGGCTATGCTGGACATCTCATATAAATAGAATCACACAATAATGTAACCATTTGTGACTGGCACAGCACAATGTTTTCCAGGTTCATCCATGTTGTAGTATGTATCAATATTTCTTTTCTTCTTATTGCTAAGTAATATTCTATTGTATGGACATACCACATGTTTATCCATTCATCAGTCATTTCTACTTTTTGGCAATTATGACTAATGCTGTTATAAATATTTGTATACAAGTTTTTGTGTGGACATCCTGGTATACTTTTCACACTCTTTTATTTTCAGTCCTTCTGAAATGCATTTTAAAGTATTTTGCGTGTATACAACGGAGGGTGGTTTTACCTCATGGTGAAATCTGAAACTATTATTTTACTCTATGCATAAAGACAATATGCAAAAACATAAAAAGAAAATTAATATCACCCATAATGTACCACTCAGGTATAAACTGTCTTTGATAAATCTTCTTCAAATGTTCATAAAGTTCATATATTCCTTTTCAAAACAAAATTGAGATCATTCAGTAGATGGTTTTGTGTATGTTTTTCTCTTAACATTGTCCACAAATATTTTTCCTCTCCAGGAAAAATAAATATATAAATTTAATAGCTGCATAATATTCCACTGAATAATTATATAATAGCACATAATTTTAAAATGTGGTTGTTTTTTTATCTAGCATTCTCCTAGATTTTGTAAACAATGAAAATAACAGTATTACTTAAATTTATGTACTGGGCACTTATCTAAGTGCCTTACTTATTTAATCCTAACAACATTCCTATAGGGTAGACATTTTGTTGCCTATTTTGGAGATAAGAAAACTGAGGTCCCAAGTTGTTGAAGAATGTTCCCAAAGTTAAAACTAAGAATGTCCTAAATCTGTAGTTCCCCTCTACTTTATTAAAACATCCCTCTATATTGTCTATATTTTATACACTTCTCAGTGTATTTCTTCTGGGTTGACTGATAAACTTTTCCATTTAGGGATAATCAATATCATGGGACCTTAAAATGTTTCCCAGGAATGGTGTCTTCTCTAACTTGCGGAAATTGGGTTAAATTGTTTTTCTTTTCCAATTTTCCCACAGGGGGCAAAAAGCATCCTTGAGTAAACCCAAAGGTTTCCACATACCCCTGAGGACAGAATGAGAAGGTAACTGTTCTTACACCAATCATGATATGGGGCTCTCTATGTTCAGGAGCAAAGGGGAATCCATCGAAAAGGGTACAAGAGGCAGCTGGCTGGCTCAGAGATATCAACACTGCATGGCAGAGACTTAAGACAAATGCAGCATCTGTGGGAGCCAAGGTAAAGCCATGCCAGACAGGGTGGACCACTAGGTCCTGACAAAACTGCATCTAAGGTTACGTCAGGAGTTATATCATTTGCAGACTTCAGGAGCATATACCAATATGCTACCTAGGAATGAAGTCCACTAAATCCGGCTCACCAGTTATCAGCCAGTATATACCCAAGGACAAGACCAGCACAAGGACAGGGTCTAAGTCTCACTCTCCCAACATACTTGAACACTAATTTGGAAAAAAAGCAACACCACTATTTGCATTTGTGCTTCAAATAGGGGACAGAGACAGTTCGCTGCCCTTACATCTACTATAAGGTAACAAAGAAAAAATAATTTCAAAGAAAACACATCTTTCTTTTGGTTTAAGAACTTCTATATTTCCTAAGTGCCTACAAAGCTAAAAAGCAAAGCCTCTTTTACATCTTGAGACATTTGATCATTTGAATAATACTATAAAATTTTATGTCTTTAAGTATTTTAGGGTTTCTCTAATATTCTGGAAAATAACTGATCTGGCCCAATTAGTTCTAAAGCTTTCTTTTTGCAGTAAACTCTAGCATTCTCTTTTTACAACTTCAGCATCTCCATTAACTAAATTTTGTAAAAGGTTAATAAAATTTTATTTTACGTGGTTGCAAACTTAATAGTGATAACTTCACAATAGTAATATTTTTAAATTATTTTCTTAAACACAATATAGTTAACACCTAGGAATATCCCTATGTTGTAATACTGCTGCAAAATTAAGCAAAGTTTTACAATTTGTAAAGTACTTCTAATGTACCTTATTTCACTTAATCTTAACTATAATCCTATGAACTAGATAGAAATTATCTCATTTTATAGATAAGACAATGGGTTCACAGAGATTGAATAATATGCCCTAAATGAAACTGGTAGTAAATGGAAGAACCAGGACTGAATCCCAGATCTTCTGCTTTCAAAAAAAAAGCAGATAGGAAAAGTCACTGTCTCCTCATGAAGTTGTCAAGACTCTGATGTGGCTGGGGCTTCTATGGCTATAACTTATTGTCGAAGGTTCTATACTTCCTGCTGAGGGTTCATCTTTTCCATTTCCAAGTGTAATCCAATCTCAGCCCTTTGTCATTCAATTCTGACACAAATATTACTAACATTTCATATTTTAAGAAAGCCTATACAGTTGGTCCTACATATCTATGGGTTCCACAGATTTCAATCCATGAATTCAATCAACCATGTGTTGGAAATAAATAAGTGAAAAGTAACAATACAACAATAAAAATAATTCAAATTTAAAAACCAATACAGTATAATAACTACTTACATAGAATTTACACTCTAAAATGTATTAAAAGTAATCTAGAAATGATGTAAATCTAGATGTGTATAGGTTATATGAAAATACTAACCGATTTTATATAAAGGAGTTGGGCACCCTCAGATTTTGGTATCAATACGGGTCCTAGAATAAATCCCCAACAGATGCTGAGAGATGACTGTATATTTTGCAGATAGGCTATTTTCAATTCCATTGCTTTTTAGCCTTCTTGAATTTTACAGAGCTTAAGTCTCTCTTAGTATTTCTTTTGTATTATATAATAAACCCTAGATGAGTACTTCTTATGTGCCTCTTTTATTCTTAACTCCATCTGACCTGAATTATTAAAATGCAAAAATCATTTGTTGCATTTAGGTATGCAGAAAACATCAGTTCTTAAAAATCTCTTAAAATATTGCTACTTAATTTATTACATATAGAAAACATGTTCTGAAATTTCCATAAGAAAAAAGTCACAGAATCAGCTTCACTTATGGTAATTATTTTATTGACATAGACTTTAACAGGGTTTGGGTTCAATTTACATACCATGTTAATAATATTTTATCAATAATATTTCACCAATAATTTTTGAACCTGCATAGGCTGACTAAAGTGCTAGGGTTCTCATGAACTAGTACATAAAGAGCAGGTCTGATTTTAATGTAACAGAAAAACAATGTTAAATTTAAATATGCATTATTATATTTTAAACATCTACTTTTTTTTCAAAGCTTTGGTTATATAATAATAATGGCTGCCACTTACCTAAGGGCTTACTATAAGATAGGTACTGTGCTAAACCCTAAACATACAAACTACTTAATCTTCATAATAACCTTATGAAGTAGATAATATTATCCCCATTTATAGCTAAGAAAGTTGAGGCTTAAAGTGGTTATTTTCCAAAGTTTCACTATTAATGTAAAAGTTAGCATTCTAATCCTGCTGACTCATTCTAGGCCTTTCTGACTCTTGAGTTTGTTTTTGTTGTTTTTTGAGATGGAATCTCACTCTATCACCCAGGCTGGAGTGCAGTGGTGTGATTTCAGCTCACTGCAACCTCTGCCTCCTGGGTGCAAGTGATTCTCCTGCCTCAGTCTCCCCAGTAGCTGGGACTACAGGTGTGCGCCAACATGCCTGGTTAATTTCTGTATTTTTAGTAGAGATGGGGTTTCACCATGTTGTCTGGGCTGGTCTTAAACTCCTGACCACAGGTGATCCACCCACCTCGGCCTCCCAGAGCGCTGGGATTACAGGTGTGAGCCATCACGTCTGGCCTCGGACTCTTACGTTTTAAGAATTTACTACTTTTCACTAATTTTTCTATATCTTTTTCTCTGATTTTAATCTGATAATAGTTTAGACATCTTTTGAAACAGAGTATTTAAACTTTTCCTTAAATAAACTTCCCGTTAGTTATGAAAGATTAACCAACCATACTTTTAAATACCAATCAGTTTCTATTCTGATACTGTAATTTTTTGAAATTTGTGCCATTGGTTTTTCTAGCCCTTTATCATGTCTTAGCAATCTAGCTCCACATTTCCCATCTAATTTGGAAAACAGGTTAGTACTTTCCATTGAACCATGCCCTCTTCTACCTCAAGCAACACTAAGCATAAATTTAATTTTACATGTGCCTATTAAGATTGTAATTCTAAATTACATTTTTTTTATTTTACTTTAAGTTCTAGGGTACATGTGCATAACGTGCAGGTTTGTTACATATGTATACTTGTGCCATGTTGGTGTGCTGCACCCATCAACTCGTCAGCATCCATCAACTCGTCATTTACATCAGGTATAACTCCCAATGCAATCCCTCCCCCCTCCCCCATCCCTGTGATAGGCCCCAGTGTGTGATGTTCCCCGTCCCGAGTCCAAGTGATCTCATTGTTCAGTTCCCACCTATGAGTGAGAACATGTGGTGTTTGGTTTTCTGTTCTTGTGATAGTTTGCTGAGAATGATGGTTTCCAGCTGCATCCATGTCCCTACAAAGGACTCAAACTCATCCTTTTTTATGGCTGCATAGTATTCCATGGTATATATGTGCCACATTTTCTTAATCCAGTCTGTCATTGATGGACATTTGGGTTGATTCCAAGTCTTTACTATTGTGAATAGTGCCACAATAAACATACGTGTGCATGTGTCTTTATAGCAGCATGATTTATAATACTTTGGGTATATACCCAGTACTGGGATGGCTGGGTCATATGGTACTTCTAGTTCTAGATCCTTGAGGAATTGCCATACTGTTTTCCATAATGGTCGAACTAGTTTACAATCCCACCAACAGTGTAAAAGTGTTCCTATTTCTCCACATCCTCTCCAGCACTTGTTGTTTCCTGACTTTTTAATGATTGCCATTCTAACTGGTGTGAGATGGTATCTCATTGTGGTTTTGATTTGCATTTCTCTGATGGCCAGTGATGATGAGCATTTTTTCATGTGTCTGTTGGCTGTATGAATGTCTTCTTTTGAGAAATATCTGTTCATATCCTTTGCCCACTTTTTATTTTGCATTTATTTTTAGATCAATATTTAACACTTTGTTTAGTGAGGTACCCTGGAAATCAAGAACATATATTCAACTTAATTTTCTCCATGGCACCATTATACCTATATGCACATTTAATTTTCAGTTAATAAATGATTGACTGATAAAAGACTACTCAAAATACCAATAGCACATTATTGGAAATTTTATGGAAGTTCCTGAACTTCTAGATGAACATTCAACAAGTGCTTCCCAAGTACGTGCTCATTTAGTATATTTGGTTTTCTTGGAATGAAGAAAGGGAAGAAAATGAACACTAAGTATTTCCTGGATTCATTATTCTAAAAGAGCATCCTATTATCCTTCTGTAAATATTAACATTCCACTGAGAAGCAAGATTGAACTATTTGTTTTTTTTTTTTTTTTTTTTTTTTTTATTTTTTATTATACTTTAAGTTCTAGGGTACATGTGCATGACGTTTATATCATGTATAACTCCCCCATGCAATCCCTCCCTCCTCCCCCCTCCCCATGATAGGCCCCAGTGTGTGATGTTCCCCTTCCCGAGTCCAAGTGATCTCATTGTTCAGTTCCCACCTATGAGTGAGAACATGCGGTGTTTGGTTTTCTCTTCTTGTGATAGTTTGCTAAGAATGATGGTTTCCAGCTGCATCCATGTCCCTACAAAGGATGCAAACTCATCCTTTTTTATGGCTGCATAGTATTCCATGGTGTATATGTGCCACATTTTCTTAATCCAGTCTGTCACAGATGGACATTTGGGTTGATTCCAAGTCTTTGCTATTGTGAATAGTGCCGCAATAAACATACGTGTGCATGTGTCTTTGTAGTAGAGTAATTTATAATCCTTTGGGTATATACCCAGTAGTGGGATGGCTGGGTCATATGGTACATCTAGTTCTAGATCCTTGAGGAAACGCCATACTGTTTTCCATAATGGTTGAACTAGTTTACAATCCCACCAACAGTGTAAAAGTGTTCCTATTTCTCCACATCCTCTCCAACACCTGTTGTTTCCTGACTTCTTAATGATTGCCATTCTAACTGGTGTGAGATGGTATCTCATTGTAGTTTTGATTTGCATTTCTCTGATGGCGAGTGATGACGAGCATTTTTTCATGTGTCTGTTGGCTGTATGGATGTCTTCTTTTGAGAAATGTCTGTTCATATCCTTTCCCCACTTTTTGATGGGGTTGTTTGTTTTTTTCTTGTATATTTGTTTGAGTTCTTTGTAGATTCTGGATATTAGCCCTTTGTCAGATGAGTAGGTTGCAAAAATTTTTTCCCATTCTGTAGGTTGCCTGTTCACTCTGATGGTAGTTTCTTTAGCTGTGCAAAAGCTCTTTAGTTTAATTAGATCCCATGTGTCAATTTTTGCTTTTGCTGCCGTTGCTTTTGGTGTTTTAGACATGAAGTCCTTGCCCATGCCTATGTCCTGAATGGTACTACCTAGATTTTCTTCTAGGGTTTTTATGGTATTAGGTCTAACATTTAAGTCTCTAATCCATCTTGAATTAATTTTCGTATAAGGGGTAAGGAAAGGATCCAGTTTCAGCTTTCTACTTATGGCTAGCCAATTTTCCCAGCACCATTTATTAAATAGGGAATCCTTTCCCCATTTCTTGTTTCTCTCAGGTTTGTCAAAGATCAGATGCCTGTAGATGTGTGGTATTATTTCTGAGGACTCTGTTCTGTTCCATTGGTCTATATCTCTGTTGTGGTACCAGTACCATGCTGTTTTGGTTACTGTAGCCTTGTAGTATAGTTTGAAGTCAGGTAGCGTGACGCCTCCAGCTTTGTCCTTTTGACTTAGGATTGTCTTGGCAATGCGGGCTCTTTTTTGGTTCCATATGAACTTTAAAGCAGTTTTTTCCAATTCTGTGAAGAAAGTCATTGGTAGCTTGATGGGGATGGCATTAAATCTATAAATAACCTTGGGCAGTATGGCCATTTTCACGATATTGATTCTTCCTATCCATGAGCATGGTATGTTCTTCCATTTGTTTGTGTCCTCTTTGATTTCACTGAGCAGTGGTTTGTAGTTCTCCTTGAAGAGGTCCTTTACATCCCTTGTAAGCTGGATTCCTAGGTATTTTATTCTCTTTGAAGCAATTGTGAATGGAAGTTCATTCCTGATTTGGCTCTCTGCTTGTCTGTTACTGGTGTATAAGAATGCTTGTGATTTTTGCACATTAATTTTGTATCCTGAGACTTTGCTGAAGTTGCTTATCAGCTTAAGGAGATTTTGGGCTGAGACGATGGGGTTTTCTAAATATACAATCATGTCATCTGCAAACAGGGACAATTTGACTTCTTCTTTTCCTAACTGGATACCCTTGATTTCTTTCTCTTGCCTGATTGCCCTAGCCAGAACTTCCAACACTATGTTGAATAGGAGTGGTGAGAGAGGGCATCCCTGTCTTGTGCCAGTTTTCAAAGGGAATTTTTCCAGTTTTTGCCCATTCAGTATGATATTAGCTGTGGGTTTGTCATAAATAGCTCTTATTATTTTGAGGTACGTTCCATCAATACCAAATTTGTTGAGCGTTTTTAGCATAAGGGCTGTTGAATTTTGTCAAAAGCCTTTTCTGCATCTATTGAGATAATTATGTGGTTCTTGTCTTTGGTTCTGTTTATATGCTGGATTACGTTTATTGATTTGCGAATGTTGAACCAGCCTTGCATCCCAGGGATGAAGCCCACTTGATCATGGTGGATAAGCTTTTTGATGTGCTGCTGAATCCGTTTGCCAGTATTTTATTGAGGATTTTTGCATCGATGTTCATCAGGGATATTGGTCTAAAATTCTCTTTTTTTGTTGTGTCTCTGCCAGGCTTTGGTATCAGGATGATGTTGGCCTCATAAAAAGAGTTAGGGAGGATTCCCTCTTTTTCTATTGATTGAAATAGTTTCAGAAGGAATGGTACCAGCTCCTCCTTGTACCTCTGGTAGAATTCAGCTGTGAATCCATCTGGTCCTGGACTTTTTTTGGTGGGTAGGCTATTATTGTTGCCTCAATTTCAGAGCCTGCTATTGGTCTATTCAGGGATTCAACTTCTTCCTGGTTCAGTCTTGGAAGAGTGTAAGTGTCCAGGAAATTATCCATTTCTTCTAGATTTTCTAGTTGATTTGCGTAGAGGCATTTATAGTATTCTCTGATGGTTGTTTGTATTTCTGTGGGGTCGGTGGTGATATCCCCTTTATCATTTTTTATTGCGTCTATTTGATTCTTCTCTCTTTTCTTCTTTATTAGTCTAGCTAGCAGTCTGTCAATTTTGTTGATCTTTTCAAAAAACCAACTCCTGGATTCATTGATTTTTTGGAGGGTTTTTTGTGTCTCTATCTCCTTCAGTTCTGCTCTGATCTTAGTTATTTCTTGCCTTCTGCTAGCTTTTGAATGTGTTTGCTCTTGCCTCTCTAGTTCTTTTAATTGTGATGTTAGAGTGTCAATTTTAGATCTCTCCTGCTTTCTCTTGTGGGCATTTAGTGCTATAAATTTCCCTCTACACACTGCTTTAAATGTGTCCCAGAGATTCTGGTATGTTGTATCTTTGTTCTCATTGGTTTCAAAGAACATCTTTATTTCTGCTTTCATTTCGTTATGTACCCAGTAGTCATTCAGGAGCAGGTTGTTCAGTTTCCATGTAGTTGAGCGGTTTTGATTGAGTTTCTTAGTCCTGAGTTCTAGTTTGATTGCACTGTGGTCTGAGAGACAGTTTGTTATAATTTCAGTTCTTGTACATTTGCTGAGGAGTGCTTTACTTCCAATTATGTGGTCAATTTTGGAATAAGTGCGATGTGGTGCTGAGAAGAATGTATATTCTGTTGATTTGGGGTGGAGAGTTCTATAGATGTCTATTAGGTCCGCTTGGTGCAGAGATGAGTTCAATTCCTGGATATCCTTGTTAACTTTCTGTCTGGTTGATCTGTCTAATGTTGACAGTGGAGTGTTGAAGTCTCCCATTATTATTGTATGGGAGTCTAAGTCTCTTTGTAGGTCTCTAAGGACTTGCTTTATGAATCTGGGTGCTCCTGTATTGGGTGCATATATATTTAGGAGAGTTAGCTCTTCCTGTTGAATTGATCCCTTTACCATTATGTAATGGCCTTCTTTGTCTCTTTTGATCTTTGATGGTTTAAAGTCTGTTTTATCAGAGACTAGGATTGCAACCCCTGCTTTTTTTTGTTCTCCATTTGCTTGGTAGATCTTCCTCCATCCCTTTATTTTGAGCCTATGTATGTCTCTGCATGTGAGATGGGTCTTGACTCTTTATCCAGTTTGCCAGTCTGTGTCTTTTAATTGGAGCATTTAGTCCATTGACATTTAAGGTTAATATTGTTATGTGTGAACTTGATCCTGCCATTATGATATTAACTGGTTATTTTGCTCGTTAGTTGATGCAGTTTCTTCCTAGCCTCGATGGTCTTTACATTTTGGCATGTTTTTGCAATGGCTGGTACCGGTTGTTCCTTTCCATGTTTAGGGCTTCCTTCAGGGTCTCTTGTAAGGCAGGCCTGGTGGTGACAAAATCTCTAAGCATTTGCTTATCTGTAAAGGATTTTATTTCTCCTTCACTGATGAAGCTTAGTTTGGCTGGATATGAAATTCTGGGTTTAAAATTCTTTTCTTTAAGAACGTTGAATATTGGCCCCCACTCTCTTCTGGCTTGTAGAGTTTCTGCCGAGAGGTCTGCTGTTATTCTGATGGGCTTCCCTTTGTGGGTAACCCGACCTTTCTCTCTGGCTGCCCTTAAGATTTTTTCCTTCATTTCAACTTTGGTGAATCTGGCAATTATGTGTCTTGGAGTTGCTCTTCTGGAGGAGTATCTTTGTGGCGTTCTCTGTATTTCCTGAATTTGAATGTTGGCCTGCCCTACTAGGTTGGGGAAGTTCTCCTGGATGATATCCTGAAGAGTGTTTTCCAACTTGGTTCCATTTTCCCCCTCACTTTCAGGCACCCCAATCAGACGTAGATTTGGTCTTTTTACATAATCCCATACTTCTTGCAGGCTTTGTTCATTTCTTTTTCTTCTTTTTTCTTTTGGTTTCTCTTCTCGCTTCATTTCATTCATTTGATCCTCAATCGCTGATACTCTTTCCTCCAGTTGATCGAGTCGGTTACCGAAGCTTGTGCATTTGTCACGTATTTCTCGTGTCATGGTTTTCATCTCTGTCATTTCGTTTATGATCTTCTCTGCATTAATTAGTCTAGCTGTCAATTCTTCCACTTTTTTTTCAAGATTTTTAGTTTCTTTGCGCTGGGTACATAATTCCTCCTTTAGCTCTGAGAGGTTTGATGGACTAAAGCCTTCTTCTCTCATCTCGTCAAAGTCATTCTCTGACCAGCTTTGATCCGTTGCTGGCGATGGGCTGCGCTCCTTTGCAGGGGGAGATGCGCTCTTATTTTTTGAATTTCCAGCTTTTCTGCCCTGCTTCTTCCCCATCTTTGTGGTTTTATCTGTCTCTGGACTTTGATGATGGTGACGTACTGATGGGGTTTTGGTATAGGTGTCCTTCCTGTTTGATAGTTTTCCGTCTGACAGTCAGAAGGACTGTCTGTTGGTCTGTTAGAGATTGCTTGAGGTCCACTCCAGACCCTGTTTGCCTGGGTATCAGCAGCAGAGGTTGCCGAAGATAGAATATTGCTGAACAGCGAGTGTACCTGTCTGATTCTTTCTTTGGAAGTTTCCTCTCAGGGGTGACGCCACCCTGTGAGGTGTGGGGTATCAGACTGCCCCTAGTGGGGGATGTCTCCCAGCTAGGCTACTCAGGGGTCAGGGACCCACCTGAGCAGGCAGTCTGTCCGTTCTCAGATCTCAACCTCCGCGTTAGGAGATCCACGGCTCTCCCCAAAGCTGTCAGACAGAGTCGTTCGGGTCTGCAGCGGCCCCGCTCTTTCCCCTAATGGACTGCAGCTGTGCGCTGTCCGCAGCGGTAGAGTCTACAGAGACAGGCAGGCTTCCTTGAGCTGCTGTGAGCTCCACCCAGTTCGAGCTTCCCAGCGGCTTTGTTTACCTACTTAAGCCTCAGCAATGGCGGGCGCCCCTCCCCCAGCCTCGCTGCTGCCTTGCGGATAGATCGCCTCAGACGGCTGTGTTAGCAGTGAGGGAGGCTCCGTGGGCGTGGGACCCTCCCGGCCAGGTGTGGGATATATTCTCCTCGTGTGCCTGTTTCCTTAAAGCGCAGTATTGGGGTGGGAGTTACCCGATTTTCCAGGTGTTGTGTGTCTCAGTTCCCCTGGCTAGGAAAAGGGATTTCCTTCCCCCTTGCGCTTCCAGGTGAGGCGATGCCTCGCCCTGCTTCAGCTCACGCTGGTCAGGCTGCAGCAGCTGACCCGCACCGATTGTCCGGCACTCCCTAGAGAGATGACCCCAGTACCTCAGTTGAAAATGCAGAAATCACCGGTCTTCTGTGTCGCTCGCGCTGGGAGTTGGAGACTGGAGCTGTTCCTATTCGGCCATCTTGCTCCGCCCCCGCAAGACTGAACTATTTGTAAGGAGACCTTTTAACAGCTTAAATCTGTTTTGCTTTTTCAATTAGGATATAAAAATATAGTCCTAACTCCTATAAATTAAACAGACTATTCCTCTCTAGATGAAGGGATTTAAAATGGCTGAAGCAGATAGTGACATTCCATGCCTCCTCTTTGAAAGATAGTTCAGAGCTCCTGGAAAGCTAAGATACTGTTATTTTGAGCTACTACACAGCAAACTAAGCTAAGAATGAAAAAAAGAGACAGGTAACTAGGCAGTTGGAAAAGTGTCTTGTGCCAGAGGATTTGAGAGTCTATTGAAAGCCTGTTATACTCTGAGAGATTAGAAGAAAAGTACTAAGCAGGTATTTTATAACTTCAGACTAACGGGCATAAGCTAAAAAGAGGCCATACTGAAAGAAACCTTTAGCGACTAGTGTGGTAAGTCTGGGAGAAGACACCGTTTAGAAAAAAAAAAAAAATCAGTTCATTTTAGTAACACAGTATACCCCTTATGTTTAGATACCTGTTTCTTCCAATTTCACTGTATATAATATTTCACGGCTAACTTATAAACAAGCATAACAAGCATAATTCTATTAAAAACACAGACACATGATAGAGGGATATTATTTTTCTCCATTATCCCTGCCTAAAGTTTATTCATTACTCTAAAAAGAGACCATATTTTCAACTACCAATAGCCATCAAAAATAAAAGTGAAAGACTTAGAGAAAATTTAGAAGTCCTTCCTAGGTTTACACTGTAGCCTTAGTCCTTTTAGCATGAAGTGGTTTCTTAAATTAGATGCTCTTGTAAGTGACACCTCTACTACAGGGACTTAAAAGTCTCAGTAGGCCATAAAAGGTTAAGTGTATGGCACATTTTCAATAAAATTTAACTATATCCTCTCATGCATTTTACAATTCATATTCTTCCTTCAAGACTCAGGTAAGACATCCACATAGTGAATCCCTTCCCTATTCTCCAGGCAAGTTAGTCTGAGTTCCACAACACTTTATCCCTATCTCTGAGAGCAGAGCACTTACCCTCCATATGTTGTCATGAATCTCTCGGTCAGGAGACACAAGTCTCCATGTGCTGTCATGAATCTCATCTCTCCTTTACTAATATATTAGAAAACACAAAAATTCTATTGAAATTACCCAAATATTTGCAAAAGCATCAGTCAAATCATCCAGGGTTGAAACACTAATGTACTGGCAACCATTTTGTGAGTGCCAACTTCTGCATTCAACAAAGCAGCCTCTCAATAAAAATTGTGGAGTACATATACCAATCAAGTCTTTAATTGTATAACTGTTTTCCAATTGGGCAAAATGTTATTTCATTTCCAGGAAAGAAAGCATTTTGCAATGTAATGGGAAGAACAATGAACTCAAAATCCAAAGTTTAGATTTTAGTCCCACCTAGATAACTGTGTGACCTTGAACAAGCAGCCCCAGTTTATCTACCTACAATGTAGCAGGGTAAAACTTGATTTCTAATAACCCTTTCAAATTAAATTTTATTTAATTTGGAAACTTTTTTTATCTGGTTAACTTTTTATGAGTTGCTTGGAATTCTTGCCTAGAGTACTAAATGCTGAAATGATGACTTCAGCCAAGCAAACAAAAGAGTCATTCCCAGCTAGCACAGGGTGGAATAGATTATTTTGCAGCTGAAACTGGGCAACTCTGAGAAAGGAATGATAATGCTAACCAGGAAGGTCTTGTGCTATATAGGTTGTCTCTTTACTGCCTCTTCGTCTCAAGAGAAGTGTTCTCAAGAACAAAACTGGCAGCATTCAATACCCACCAAACACTCCAGAATGCGCTTTGGCTACAAAACCAGTGGGGGCCCTGTGTTTCTCTTCCATTCTCCTCTTCTACAAAGAGGTTAAAGATGACATGAAGAAAAATTTTCCATACACTAGGTTGGGTATTGCCAGTTCATGAGAAAAGATATTATGGAGTTGTCACAGATAACAATTAAGTTGGAAGAAATAAAAGTCATAAACAATAATGTTTAATATGAGTCTGCTTGTGGAGGTCCCATGAAAATTAAGTTCTGTGAATCTACTCATATGAAGGATCAAAAAATAAAGGCCTGGAGGCAGTGATGTGAGGTGGGGGAGGGAAGTGTAAATAAAAATTATTTAAGGAAGGCAGACCAACCTGTTCTCCAGAAATTATATGACAGCAAAAATTTGTATCACAAGCAAACAAACATCTCTTAAACATCATAAAGACAATGATCTGACTCAAAGACATAAGGATGTTAGTTTGTCGGTTTTTCCTCCTAAAAGAACATAATCTTGAAACTATTTTAAAAGAAAAAGACATACGCTATAGCACTAGTTTACTGCAGTGTTTTCTGCTTAGTATATACTCTTCTTTTAGGCTAGGTAGGCCCGCTTGAAAAAGAGACTGCATTAGCAGCTGGAGAGCCTAGTTGGCTCTTCAGCCGTAAATCCTCTCTTAAGAGAGGGATGCAGCAGCCACAGAATAAATGTAGAATCTGCTCCTCAGTGTATGTGCAAAAGCTCCACCCTTGAAAGGCATGCTATGTAGAAGAGAATAGTAAGTATTCTCCGTCCTTCCAACACAGATTATGACTTCAATGCTTTGGAAAGGAGAAGATTTTGGGGAAGTAAGGCTCAATTATACAAGGATATATAAAATCCCATTTTCACAAAAGAAGTTGAAAAGTCGTAATCCTGGGAAAATATGTTCAGAGTAAATAGAAATTGGCAATTAAAAATAATGATTTTATTAGATAAAATGAATATTATACTTAAATCCTAATGACAGAAGAAAAATACCACTTTTATTCATCTCTCCTTTACTAATATATTAGAAAACACAAAAATTCTATTGAAATTACGCAAATATTTGCAAAAGTATCAGTCAAATCATCATTTTGTGTCAAATTATGATCCTGCCTTTGTTGTTTTATCAAAAGACTCATGGCCAGACCCAAGGTCATCTACATTTTCTCCTATGTTGTCATCTATATTTTCTCCTATGTTATCTCCTAAAAGCTTTACAGTTTATCATTTTACATGTAGGTCTATGATCCATTTTAAGTGATCCATTAAAATGGTTTATTAATCCATTTTTAATCCATGATTCATGAGTTAATTTTTGTGAAAGGTATAAAGTCTGTTTTCAGACTCATTTTTTTTTGTGCATGTAGATAGCCAGTTGTTCTGGTGCCATGTCCTTCCTCCTTTGTCAAAGATCAGTTTATTATATACATGGGTGTCTATTTCTGGGCTCTCTATTCTGTCCCATTGATCTATTTGTCTGTTCTTTCACCAATACCACGTGGTCTTGATTATTGTCATTTTATAGTAAGTATTGAGTTGGGACTTGTCAGCCCTCTGACTTTGTTCTTCCTCTTTAGTATTGTGTTGGCTATTCTGGTTCTTTTGCCTTTCCATATAAACTTTTATAAGTGAATTCATAATTTTGTATTCTTTTTCTTAAAGAGAGCCTCTGTAATTCTGTAAGCTAGACTCCACAAAATCAGGACCCACTTCTGCATAGTTCAAGTTATGATTGCAGATTAAAATCTAGAGGGAGAAAGCAGAGGGCTGAGACCCTGATGTATATCCTTATATAAGGAGAAGAGAGAAGCGAAGATAAAGAACAAGAAGCGAGAAAGACTGAATTCCTTTCAAATTGTTCAACAATTCTAATTCCAAACCACATATCTGCAGGTGCCTAAATATAGTACCTCTAATCCTAGTATACAAGTTATTGGTAGCATCTGATGCTTTCAAATAAAAAACTGGTTTATAGTTACTTACCTATAACTGGTTTATAGTTACTTACCTCCACCCTTGTTACTTACCTATAAACCATAGTTACTTACCTATAAACCAGTTTTTTATTTGAAAGCATCAGATGCTACCAATAACTTTGAAGAAAACTGCGCTGCTGTGCCTATGCCTTTTAGTTGTCAAACAGTTATTAATTCCCAAAAGAGATGCTAACCAGAATTTTAGTGTAAAAGTAGGAAACTTTTAGTACCACTTCCTTTATGAAGAGCCCTTTAATTCCCCTAGGCCAACTCAGACTCCTATTCCTCCAAAATAGCCCCAAAGCTAGATATCTGTAATTGTTTGTACATATTTCAAATACTAAATATTGTATATATTGAAGTATAACTTCAGTGAAGGCAGAGATTGGATCAAGTCTTATCATCTACATATCCCTAGTGGGTAGCACAGTGCTAGCACATGCTAGCACATTCTAGGTGCTCAAATATGAGTTGAGTGAATATTAACAAAAGGCAGATACTCTAATTCCAAGTTTATGAATGATGAAGCTGAGGCTTGCCCCAGAATACACGTGAAGCAAAAGGCAAAGCTAAAATCCAGGTCTCTCAACTCTGAAAATTTCTCCCTAATACAGTAACAATAATATATTTTATAACATAAGCCATAGGAGAATAAAATGACTATCTCTTTTTTCTTTTTTTTTTTTTTGAGAAGGAGTCTCGCTATGTTGCCCAGGCTGGAGTACAGTGGCGCAATCTTGGCTTGCTGCAAGCTCCGCCTCCCGGCTCATACCATTCTCCTGCCTCAGCCTCCTGAGTAGCTAGGACTACAGGTGCCGGACACCATGCCCAGTTTGGTCTTCTTTTTTTTTTTTTTTTTTTTTTTGTATTTTTAGTAGAGACAGGGTTGCACTGTGTTAGCCAGGATGGTCTTGATCTCCTGACCTCGTGATCCGCCTGCCTTGGCCTCCCAAAGTGCTGTGATTACAGGTGTGAGCCACCGCACCAGCCTAAAACGACTATTTCAAATGAAGATAAAGTTATTTTTCCCTGCTGGCTAAGTACAGTTTATCACTTCCTACTGCCACCATACTTCCACCCTCACCCAGATTATATGTGAACTTTATTTTCAGATTTGTAAATTTTCTTCATACTAAGAAAATGAACAGGTAACATATAATAGCTGAAACCATTACATTCTAAAGAAACAGAACACTAAAGAATTGGTAGGATGGTTGCATTTCTCGTCTTCAGAATTGTAACGGAGACCGGAACTGCTCTGGGAAAGTACTGTGGCAAGTATGTTCAATTGCCCACACCCACGCAGTCTCTATAATAAACTGTTTCTTTTAAGGCCTAGACTCATAGGCAAACACACATACACACATGCATGGAAAATTTTAGTTCTGACAACCATGAAACTTAAGGACTTACCTCTTTTGGACTTCATTTAGCTCATTTTCACTTTGCATTGTGATTGTATCTGAGACATGAGCTTATTTATGGAAGATTTCGTAAAGGATAGGCAACTCTCTATTAATAACAATATAACAATGACAACAATAGCAACCATTCATTGAGTGCATGGCTTCTTACTAAGCATTCAATAATATTAGCTAATCTAATCCTCATGATCTTATATTGCTTTCCCTACTATATAAATGGGAGTGAGATCAAGTAGTTTGCACAAGCTCCATACAACTAGTACATGGTAAATACAGAATTCAAACCTAGGTCTGTTTAAACCCAAAGTTCCTGCTCATAACCATTCTTCTATGCTGCTTTTAGGAGTAAAGGACTTCACAGTTTATTGGTCTCCAAATATTTTTATTGTATATACTTATTGGTAAAACATTTTTGAACATATATCACTCATATATATATGCATATACAAACATATGTATATTACACATGCACCTATGGTGGCAATATTTAATTACATTATAAAACAGATCAAATAGAATTTTAAATTAATCAGCTGAAAATTAAGTAATATTTTTAAAATTTGTTTTACTTTGATAATGGTTCAAAAACCATTTTGCTCCATTTTAAAAATAGTATTAATAATTATGTTCTGGTCATTATATAAACTTTCAATAAGATTCATTAAAAATAACAAATGTAAATCCAAGTTTCAAATATAACTTAGACTTTTTTAACTTTTTTAAATTTTTTAGTTTTATAGAATTAGTGGTACAAGTATAGTTGTGTTACATGAATATACTGTGTATTAGTGAAGTAATTTACTTTTTTTTTTTTTTTTTTTGCTTAACTTCTTTTCAGACTATTTTTACCTCATTATATGGTGCCCAAGAGTTCATATTAAAGACAAATCATTAGCTTTGCAATTTTCTTGTTGTTGCTATGTGCTGATATTATCAGTACTATATTCAATCCAACTTATTTTCAAATATCCCTTTAAGTCCACTTAGCTAGGGACACATGAACTGCAACATATTGAAATACACTGGAAATAAATCAATTATGAAAAATTTCCACCCTATTCTCAGAATAAACCAGAAATGTACAAAACAAGTCATCTTCTGATAGGTTATTAGCAAAACTTCCCCACCCAGGGGATTTCCTTGCATATCTTCTGGAGTGCCTCTACACCCTCTCTGGCCCACACCTGACCTTGGACAGCACTTAACTAAATACTCTAAAATTCACCCATATTCAACCAGATCTGGAAAGAGCTGTCTGCATTTAAGTTACCGTTCAAAAAAAAATCATTTTTATTCAATTAAGTTTTGATGTGATGTCATCAAACTAAATGAAGGAACCTCTAAGAAACTGCTTATTGTACTGAGAAAACAGGAGAACTAAAGTTAAAATGAATTTGAAGGACTTCTTCCTACATCATCTTTAACAAAGGAAGATGAAAAACAAGAAGTAATCATCATCTTTCCAGGTCTCTTAACACAAAGACTTCTACAAACATGGAGGAAGTTCACTCTGCAATTCATAAAGACAAAGTTTCCATCAACTTGGGATATAAATAAATCAATGTTCCCAAGTCTAATCCTGAGAAAAGAATGGCCGGGTGTGGTGTCTCATGCCTGTAATCTCAGCACTTTGGGAGGCTGAGTCGGGCAGATCACAAGGTCAGGAGATCGAGACCATCCTGGCTAACATGGTGAAACCCCGTCTCTACTAAAAATACAAAAAAAAATAGCCGGGCGTGGTGGCAGGTGCCTGTGGTCCCAGCTACTTGGGAGGCTGAGGCAGCAGAATGGCGTGAACCCGGGAGGCGGAGCTTGCAGTGAGCTGAGATCGCGCCACCGCACTCCAGGCTGGGCGACAGAGCAAGACTCTGTCTCAAAAAAAAAAAAAAAAAAGGAGAAGAACATAACCACTTTAAAAATATATATCCTTTAGTTTTTTGTTTGCTTGTTTGTTTTGTTTTATTGAGAGAGTGTTGCTCTGCCACCCAGGTTGGAGTGCAGTGGCAAGAACATAGTTGGCCATAACATCAAACTCCTCAGCTTCAAGGGATCCTCCTGCCTGAGCCACCCAAGAAGCTGGGACTATACACATGCACCACCTTGCCCCCCTAAATTTTATTTATTTATTTTATTGTATTGTATTGTATTTTTTTTTTTAGATGGAGTCTTGCTCTGTGCCCAGGCTGGAGTGCAGTGGCGCCATCTTGGCTCACTGTCAGCTCTGCCTCCCAGGTTCATGTCATTCTCCTGCCTCAGCCTCCCAAATAGCTGGGACTACAGGTGCCCGCCAACACACCCAGCTAATTTTTCTGTATTTTTAGTAGAGACGGGATTTCACCATGTTAGCCAGGATGGTCTCAATCTCCTGACCTCGTGATCCGCCTGCCTCGGCCTCCCACAGTGCTGGGGATTACAGGCGTGAGCCACCGCACTTGGCCAACTTTTTTTATTATTTTTTATAAAGACGGGGCTTTGCTATGTTGCCCAGGCTGATCTTGAACTACTGGCTTCAAGCAATTTTCTCGTCTTGGCCTCCCCAAGAACCTGGATTATAGGAGTGAGCCACTACAACTGGCCTCCTTTAGTGATTCTCTGTATTAATTACCAATGCAATGCGCTTACTGTACAATATGTACAGTTTTTGTAATTATATCCTTTTCCCATTTTTTTTTTCTGATCATATGTATAAAATATAACTTTATGGAGTTTGAATCTAATGAAAAATTGAGCTGGTAAGAAAAAAAGTATTCACTTATGTGATGGTTTGTAAGAGGACTTCTAAGCAACAGAGAGCATATCTTTGTACTTAAAATTTGACTTAAAACAGTTGGAGAAAAGGGGAACTTCTAGTCATGTGCCTTTTAATCTCATGACCACATTTGTGCATGGCCATTGCCTTTTACACAGACATTCCATTGTGTTGATAACAGCATTAGGCTCATTCTAAAAATGTAAAATGCCATCTGATTTTTGTTCAGCTCAACTTCATTTTAGGGTAATCAGAAAGAATTCTAATACCAACAAATGTTCATCTAGTTAGCATAATGCCTTAAAAGAACTTAAAATGTTTGGCTAAAACATGACAATGCTTCCCAAGACACATTTTCAGACCTTTATTTCCCAGGGGACTGAGTGATTCTTTGCATTTTATTTCACTAATCCTTACATACATCCTAGATAACCAAGAAATACTGATCTAGATTCAAACTCTAACAGTCTAAATTCCAAACCTCACATTGTGAATCAATATACTATGTGGAATTAAAGTTGTCCAACCATTTGCACATCTCTGCACCAAGGGCCCACTATGATTCCTTCATCTATAAAAAAGATGTAGATTTCTTAGCATTTATAAAGTATTTTTACACTCTATCTTATTATTCAAATACAAAAAACAGAAAATTATTACTCCAGTTTTGACACCCTTGAAGACAACGATTCCTAAAATAACCCCAAGATCAAAGCAATGCAAATATTACTACCCACCTATCAATGACGAGGATGCCAAGATTTCTAACACTAACGATTACACAGTTGAAAAGTCACAGCTAAGAGAGGCCTTCCCTGACTGTCATATGTAAGTAGTCCCTACTCTGAATCTGCCAGCCTCATCTCTGTCAAAGTGGCAGCCAGTAGTTGAACTTCTAAGAGAGAATGCGATTAAAAAAAGTGCCCTGTGAGACATGGAGAACAAAAGTCAGACTCCCTAATTAGAACACAAAAAGAAAAAGTACTGCTGGCCTACTACTAGAGGCAACAGTTGATGGGAAGAGGCGGGGAGAAGGGAAGATAGGGGCTGCAGGAGAGGATAAATGCATTGCCTTGTCACCTAGAATGCAGGCAAGTTATATGGCTCAGGAACTGAAAGTACAATACCCCTAAATATCACCAAAGAGCAGGAGCCCCCAAACAGATTCTGGTCTGGGAACACTAAAGACAGAATAGTGACAATCCCTAAACTGCTAACCTGGCAGAGGTGAAAACAAAAAAGAAAGAGAAAAGAAAGACTACTAAGCAATACATACACACAAACAAATTTTAAAAGCCAGAGAATACCTTTTTTTTGCAATATACATGACAAAAGATTTCTATCCTTAATAAAGAGATTTCATAATTCAAGAAAACCAATACCCCAATTTAAAAGTCATGTAAATAAACTATTTTAAATAAATTAATAAACTAAATTAATTCTAAATAAGTAGATAATTCACAGAATAAATAAAAATAACAAAAAACCTCACATCACAACTAAAAGAGCCAGAGAACCAAGAGAAAACCAACTCTAAAGCTAGCAGAAAATTTAATTAATAATTAATAAGAAAATTTGGTAAAAGGAATGAATACAAGCTTAAAATAATTAAAATCTGCATCTTCTCTTGATACCAGAAAAAACTTACGAGGGAAAAAAATTCACTCTCAATAAAACTATAAAAGGCCGGGCGCGGTGGCTCAAGCCTGTAATCCCAGAACTTTGGGAGGCCGAGACGGGTGGATCACAAGGTCAGGAGATCGAGACCATCCTGGCTAACACGGTGAAACCCCGTCTCTACTAAAAAATACAAAAAACTAGCTGGGCGAGGGTGGCGGGCGCCTGTAGTCCCAGCTACTCGGGAGGCTGAGGCAGGAGAATGGCATAAACCCGGGAGGCGGAGCTTGCAGTGAGCTGAGATCCGGCCACTGCACTCCAGCCTGGGCGACAGAGCAAGACTCCGTCTCAAAAAAAAAAAAAAAAAAAGCTATAAAATATCTTAAAATAAATTTAATAAGAAAAGTATAGAAAGAAAATTCTAAAATATTACCAAGTTACCAAGGGACACAAAATAACTGAACAAATGGAGAGATATACTATTTTTTAAGTGGAATACCATACTGAAAAATATCAATCCTTCCCAAATTGGACAATAATTTGAAAGTAATTCCAAACAGAATCCAGTGATGAATTTTCTTGAACTGGAGAAAATGAAAAGTTCATTTTGAAAAGTAATTATATGGGAATAGTCAAGTAAATCTTTAAAAAGAAAAATGAGAGAGTAGTTAATCAGCCTTACCAGAAATCAAAACAGTATACCATTGGCACAGAAATAAAGAATAGGAAAATGACAGAAAACAGAATTCAGAAATAGGTACAAATATATGTGGTAGTATAATATAATATGTAACATCTATGGTATTTCAATACAGTGGCAAAAAATGTTTTAAAAACAGTGTAGACAAAGCTGGCTAGTCATTTGGAAGAAAATATTATATACTTACACACATCACACTACATGTAAACATAAATTCCAGTCACAGTAAAAGAGTAAAGTTCTAAATTAAAAACAGTCAAAAAACAGATAATATCCAAAGTGAAAAATGGTTTGCAATACATATGACAAAGGATTAACATTTCTATTTACAAAGAGCAATTACAAATTATTAAGAAAAAGATCAACATCCAATTTAAAAAGGCAAGGAATATGAAAAGGTAATTCACCAAAGAGGATATGCAAATCGCCAATAAACAGCTTAAAATATACACATCCCAATTATAGTTAGAAAACTGCAACAATTAGATGTTTTTTAGTGGCTAGACTGAAAAAACTTTAAAAGAACACCAGAGGCTTTGACTGCTAGACTAAAAAAAGATTAAAAACAGCACTAAAGGTTGAGCTTGGTTTCAGCTCTTCTCTCCTTATCGCTTCTCTCCTTCTTGTCACCCACAAAGAGGCAAGTAGGGGCGTGTTTCAGCACTGTTTGTGTTATAGCTCTTTCAGTCCCACCATTGAGTTCTTGTCCTGTGTCCAGGCAGAATGAGGTACATGGACAACTAGGGGTGAGCAAGGCAAAGGATACTTTATTGAGTGACTAAACAGCTCTCAGGAGATCCAAGGTGGGCAGCTCCTTTCTGCAGGCAGGTCGTTCTGATGAGTGCAGCTATCAGTGGAGAGGAGACCCATAGTGAGCAGTCCTAGTCATAGGAGACCCATAGTGAGCAGTCCTAGTCATAGGCAGGTGATCCCGTCAAGTGTGCAGCCCTTAGTGAAGAGTAGACCTTGAGTGGGTAGCTCATATCCACAGGCAGGTTGTCCCAACAATTGTGCAGCTCTCAGAGGAGAGGAGACCCAGAGTGGGTAGCTCCTATCTGCAGACAAGTCATCCTGATGAGTGTGTAGTTCTCAGCAGAGAGGAGACCCAGACTGGGTAGCTCCTATCTCTAAGCAGGTTATCCTGACATCTGTGCAGCCTTCAGCAAAAAGGGGACCCAGAGTGGGTAGCTCCTATCCAATTTCAGAGCAAAGTTAAGGCTGCACCTGGGCACTGTTGGAGGCAGGTTGTCCCATTGATTCTGCAGTCCTCAGTGGAGAGGAGACCTGGAGTGGGTGGCTCATATCTGCAGGTAGGTCATCCTGATTTCAGCCTGAGTCTGACTGAGTCCAGGGTTTTTATGGGCTCAGAAGGGAGAAAGTGTGTACTGATTTGGTCCATGGGTGACTATGGGTGGGCCCGGGAAAGGCACCGTAAGTTCTCACTCTGGTCTGCAGACTGCAGCCAGAACTCACAGCCTGGCCCGCATGCTTCAGACAATTCCTAGCTTGAAGGTGGGGCTTCACCAGATACCCACCACTTTCTGCCCAGGGGCCTGTCTGCCTCCTGCCACCATCAATCATGTCCACAGCTCCCAGGCTGTTAGTGCCGAGGGGTGCCTGCAGGCCTGTGCCAAGCCACCCTCAACCCCTCCCTCAGGCTCCCTCCTATGTTTGTTGACACCCAAAGTCCAGAGGAGGCCAAGGCAGCAGTGGACTGGTGTGTCAGCACTGCCCCAAGCACATTCCCACTCAGTCAGGTTGCAACAGTATCCAGGCTTGGCCTCAACTTTGCTCCGAAATTGGTGCAGACACCAGGAGCGTGATAAGGCCAGAGAGCAGGAGTAGGCACTTCCAAGCCTGTTGGGACAGAGGGGCCTCCCTGGCATCCAAAAGTGCAGAGATCCCTGGGTCTGCAGCCATGTCTGGGCAGCTTCAGCTGTGTCTCGGAGGATGGGGCTCCCACCCTGCCAACTCAAAAGGGTGTGGGGCTCCTGCCAGCTCCGTGGAGTGTGCAGCCCTGGCTGTGCCTCCCCAGCTGCAGCTGACATCTTCACAGCAGCCACTCCATATGGGCTGCCACTGCCATCAATAGCATAAGGGAAGTCTAATAATGGAGTGTCCCAAAAGATGACATAGTACAGTATTGTGAGTAGCAGCAGAAGATAGTGGTATACAGTAAGCACTCAGCAAATGCTGTTGAAAGTTGAATCAGAGTATTTTGATTACCCACGTCCCCAACCAGGCAGAAAATAGCTATAAAACCTCTTCATTACACACATACACACAAACTTCCTCTCCTGATCCCTAATAAAGAAAGTTTTACCCTCCCAAACCTAAGAATCACTGCTCTGGATAAAAATCCTGAAAATTCATTTATTTTAAACCAGACTTCAAAATGAACTCTGCTACACTACCTGGAGAGTGAATAATGCAGAGACTGTGTCTACGATTGGTCCTTCCATGATAAAAATTTAATTTTGAACTTTTCTTTATAGCATGGGAGAGGCCACTGCTCAGACTCCATCTAATCCCCTGGCTCCTAGACTATAATATTAGGAAGGTGAGATAGCTGAGGAAGATGGTAGACAGGATACTGGGTTAATATGCAGCTCCCACTGGCATGGACAGAACAGCATGTGGAGATTCACACTGTGAACCTTTGCTCCAAGAACCACCATGGGAACGTACTAGGAAAACTGAAAGAAGTCACTGATCCTTTGAAAGAAGTGGCATACCACTGCAAATTCTCCATGACAGGCAAAAAACTGTGAGTTCCCAAAGAGTGAGAGGGGGAAAACATGCCTCTGAACACACATCCCCACTGGGGAATCTGAAAATCCAGATCACAGGAGAAAGATTTAACCTTGTCTAGAGCTGAAATGGATTTAGGGAACCATGCAAAATACAGAAGTAGAAGCAACAGTGGGAAGAGCCTTGTAAGCACTCCTGTTTTAGCTCAAGCCCAAAGAAGTCATCCCTGACTTATTCGCAGGGTCCCTAGAGAAGGCAGTAAGTAGAATTAGGGAGGTGCCACACGGTGAAAGAAGCTTCCAACTGAAATCTATAATAATTTTGACTGGGAGTGAATTTTCTTGAGCAGAATCCAGGGGGTGAATGGGAAGTGCTGCAGATACCAACACAGGAGCTGGTGATGACACCGTGAGCAGATGGGAGGAGCAAGGCCTGAAATCTGTGCTTGCTTTCTCATCAGGGAAGCTTACGACCTGGGGCAAGGTCTGAGTGAGGCACTGCAGGAGCAAGACCAGCCTTACCAACTCTGTGGGAGCTGAGTGAGGCCTTTTGCTACCAGCTATGCCCCACTTCCCTGGTGAACTATGTGACACAGCAGAGGCAGCCATAATCTCTCCTGGAATATAACCCCATCGGCCTGAGAACCACAACCAATTCCCCACAGTGGCCACAGCAAGCCTTGCCCAAGGAGAGTCTGAGCCCAGATTCACCTAACTCTGCCCCAACCTGATGGTATTTCACTACCTGTCCTGGTAGCTGAACACAAAAGACAGAAGCTCTTCCAAGCGTTATGGCCCCACCCATCACCTGGGAAACCAGGATAGTTACCCTAGCCAATGTATGGCAAGCTTAGATCCCCTTACTACTACTGCAGCTGGTGCTCTCTTGAAAGCACCACCTTCTGGCTGGAGGTCAACCAACTCAGACCATTACAACAACTCATGACAGAATAACCCAGCTCCCACAAGAAGAAGGAAACAACAGGTAATTCTACTGCCTACAACATCCTGGCTAACCAGAGGTTCTGAGTCTCTCTACATGACAACTTTACTGCTAGCATAACCCATCATTCAAGAAAGTCAGCACACTAAACATAGCTACAACCAAGGACCCTGACACAGTCTAGTTCACTCCCCTGTAACCTCCACCAGAGCAGGCGCTAGTATCCATGGCTGAGAGACCTGAATTCGGATCACATCACAGGACTCTTTGCAGACATTCCCCAGCACCAGCCTGGAGCCTGGGAGCCCCGCTTGATGGCTAGACCCAGAAGGACAATAATGATCACTGCAGTCTGGCTCTCAGAAAGCCCCATCCCTAGGGGAAGGGGAAGACTACCACATGAAGGGATCATGCCATGGGACAAAAGAAACTGAACAGCAGCTCTTGAGTCCCAGATCTTCCCTCTGACATAGTCTACCCAAATGAGAAGGAACCAGAAGAACAATTCTGGTAATATGACAAAACAGGGCTTTATAACACCCTGAAAAGATCACACTAGCTCCCCAGCAATGGATCCAAACCAAGAAGAATTCTGAATTGGCTGATAAACAGTTCAGGGGATTGATTATTAAGCTACTCAAGGAGATACCAGAGAAAGGAGAGAACTAACTTAAAGAAATTAAAAGAACAATATGGAATATGGATAAAAATGCTTCAGAGAAATAGATATCATAAAGAAAAACAATCACAACTTCTGGAAATGAAAGACACACTTAGAGAAATACAAAATGCACTGGAAAGTTTCAACAATAGACTAGAACAAGTAGAAGAAGGAACTTCAGAGCTCAAAGAGAAGGCTTCCAAATTAACCCAATCGGACAAAGAAAAAGAATTTGAGAAAAATGAACACAGCCTCCAAGAAATTTGAAATTATGTTAAACAGACAAACCTAAGAATAACTGGTGTTCCTAAGGAAGAAGAGAAATCTAAAAGTTTGGAAAACTTATTTGAGGGACTAATTGAAGAAAACTTCCCTGGCCTTGCTAGAGATCTAGACAATTAAATACTAGAAGCTCAAAGAACAACTGAGAAATTCACTGCAAAAATATCATTACCTAGGCACATAGTCATCAATTTATCTATAATCAAGACACAGGAAAGAATCTTAAGACCTGTGAGACAAAAGCATCATGTGAACTATACAGAAAAACCTATCAGATTAACAGAATTATCAGCAGAAACTCTACAAGCCAGAAGGGATTGGAGTATTATCTTTAGCCTCCTGAAACAAAATAATTGTCAGCCAACAATTTTGTATCCAACAAAACTAAGCTTCATAAATGAAGGGCAGATAAAGTCTTTTTCAGACAAACAAATGCTGAGAGAATTCACCACTACCAAGCCAGCACTACAAGAAATGCGAAAAGGAGTTCTAAATCTTGAAACAAAACCTTAAAATACACCAAGACAGAATTTCCTTAAAGCACAAATCTCATAGGGTCTATAAAACAATAACACAATGGGTAAAAAAAACAAGGTATTGAGGCAACAACTAGGATACGGAATAGAACAGTATCTCACATCTCAATACTAATGTTGAATGTAAATGACCTAAATGCTCCACTTAAAAGATATAGAATGGCAGAATGGATAAAAATCCACCAAACTGGGAATGTGAGTTAGTTCAACCATTGCAGAAGATGATGTGGAAATTCCTTAAAGACCTAGAACCAGAAACACCATTTGACTCAACAATCCCATTACTGGGTACATACCCAAAGAAATATAAATTATTATATTACAAAGATATATGTATGCATACGTTCATTCCAGCACTATTCACAATAGCAAAGACATGGAATCAACCAAAATACCCATCAATGATAGACTGAATAAAGATAAAGTGGTACAGATATACCATGGAATATGATACAGCCATAAAAAGGAATGAGATCATGTCCTTTGCTGGGACATGGATGAAGCTGGAAGCCATTATCCTCAGCAAACTAACAAAGGAACAGAAAATCAAACACCATATGTTCTCACTTATAATTGGGACCTAAACAGTGAGAACACATGGAACAGGGAGGGGAACAACACACACTGGGGTCTGTTGGGGGATGTGATGAGGGGAAAAATACCTAATGCATGCTGGGCTTAATATCTAGGTGATGGGTTGATAGGTACAGCAAACTACCATGGCACTTGTTTACCTATGTAACAAATATGCATATCCTGCACATGTATCCCAGAACTTGAAATAAAATTTAATTTCATTTTTTTAAAAAAATCCACCAACCAAGTACCTGCTGTCTTCAAGAGACTCACCTAACACATAACAACTTACATCAGCTTAAGGTAAAGGACTGAAAAAAAGATATTCCATGCAAATGGACACCAAAAGCGAACAGGAGTAGCTACACTTATATCAGAAAAAACAGACTTAAAATCAAAATCAACAACAGTTTAAAAAGACAAAGAGGGACATTATATAAAGCTAAAAGGATCAGTCCAACAGGAAAATATCACAATCTTAAATATATATGAACCTAACACTGGAGCTCCCAAATTTATAAAACAATGAAATGAGATAGATGGCAACACGATAATGGTGGAACTTCAATATTTCACTGACAGCACTAGACAGGTCATCAAGACAGAAAGACAACAAAGAAACAATGAACTTAAACTATAACCTAGAACAAATGGACTTAGCAGATATTTACAGAACATTCTACTCAACATCTGTAGAATATACATTCTTTTCATCAGCACATAGAATATGCACCAAGATAGACCATATGATGTGTCACAAAAAAAGCCTCAATAAATTTTTTAAAAATTGAAATTATATCAAGTATCCTCTCAGAACACAGTGAATAAAACTAGAAATTAACTGCAAAAGAAACCCTCAAAACTATACAAATACATGGAAATTAAATAATCTGCTCTTGAATGATCTATGGGTCAACAATGAAATCAAGATGGAAATTTAAAATTCTTTGAACTGAATCATAACAGTGATTCGACTTATCAAAACCTCTGGGATACAGCTAAAGCAATGCTAAGAGGAAAGGTCATAGCATCAAATGCCTACATGAAAAAGTTTGAAAGACTACAAAATAGACAATCTAAGATCATACTTCGAGGAACTAAAGAAACGAGAACAAACCAAACCCAAACCAAGCAGAAAAAAGAAATAAAGATCAGAGAAGAATTACATGAAATTGAAAGTAAAAAATGATAAAAGAAACAAAAAGCTGGTTCTTTGAAAAGATAAATAAAATTGATACATCATTAGTGAGACAAACCAAGAAAAGAAGAGAGAAGATCCAAATAAGCTCAATTAGAAATGCAATGGGAGATATTACAACCAATACCACAGAAATGCAAAAGATAATTCAAGGCTACCATGAACACCTTTAAGTGCACAAACTAGAAAATCTACAGGAGATGGATAAATTCCTGGAAGTCTACAACCCTCCTAGATTAAATCAGAAAGAAACAGAACTCTAAACAGACCAATAACAAGTAGTGAGATTGAAATGGTAATTTAAAAATCGCCAACAAAAAAAAAACGTCCAGGAGAAGATGGATTCTCAGCTGAATTCTATTGAACATTCAAATAATTGGTAGCAATCCTACTGACACTATTCCACAAGATAAAGAAAGAGGGAACCCTTCCTTAATCATTCTATGAAGCCAGTATCACCTTGATACCAAAACCAGGAAAGGACATAACAAAAACAAAAAACTGCAGACCAATATCCCTGATGAACATAGATCCAAAAATCCTCAAAAAAATACTAGATAACCAAATCTAACAGCATATCAAAATATAATATACCATGATCAAGTGGGTTTCATACCAAGGATGCAGGGATGGTTTAACAAGTCAATAAATGTGACACATCGCATAAACAGAATTAAAAACAAAAATTGGCCGGGCGCGGTGGCTCACGCCTGCAATCCCAGCACTTTGGGAGGCTGAGACGGGCGGATCACGAGGTCAGGAGATCGAGACCATCCTGGCGAACACGGTGAAACCCCGTCTCTACTAAAAAAATACAAAAAACTAGCCGGGCGAGGTGGTGGGCGCCTGTAGTCCCAGCTACTCAGGAGGTTGAGGCAGGAGAATGGCATGAACCCAAGAGGCGGAGCTTGCAGTGAGCCGAGATCGCGCCACTGCACTCCAGCCTGGGTGACAGAGCGAGACTCCGTCTCAAAAAAAAAAAAAAAAAATCATATGATCATCTCAATAGACACAGAAAACGCATTTGAAGAAATCCAGCATCCCTTTATGATTAAAACACCCTCAGCAAAATCAACATAGAAGGGATATACTTCAATGTAATAAAAGCCATCTATGACAAACTCACAGTGAACATCACACTGAATAGGGAAAACACAACCACTATGGAAAACACAACCACTATGGAAAACAGTGTGAAGATTCCTTAAAGAACTAAAAGGAGAACTACCATTTGACCCAGCAATCCCACTACTGGGTATCTACCCAGAGGAAAGGAAGTCATTATTTGAAAAACACACTTGCACATGCATTTTATAGCAGCACAATTTGCAATTGCAAAAACACAGAACTAGACTAAATGCTCAATAACCAACAAGCAGATAAAGAAAATGTGATACATACTTATATATGTGTATATATATGTATATATACATATACAGAAACACACACACACACACACACACACACACACACACACCATGGAATACTACTCAGCCATAAAAAGGAAAGAAATAAGACCATTCGCAGCAACCTGGATGGAACTGGAGACCATTATTGTAAGTAAAGTAACTCAGGGATTGGAAAACCAAACATCATATGTTCTCACTCATAAGTGGGAGCTAAGTTATGAGGACGCAAAGGCATAAGAATGATACAATGGACTTTGGAGACTCAGAGTTGGAGAGGGATGAGGGATAAAAAATGACACACTGGTTACAGTATACACTGCTTGGGTGATGAGTGCACCAAAATCTCAGAAATCACACCTAAATGTGGGGTACAGTGGCTCACGTCTGTAATCCCAGCACTTTGGGAGGCCGAGGCAGGAGGATCACCTGAGGGCAAGAGTTCGAGACTAGCCTGTCCAACATGATGAAACTCCATCTCTACTAAAAATTTAAAAATTAGCCAGATGTGGTGGCACATGCTTGTAATCCCAGCCACTTGGGAGGCTGAAGCAGGAGAATCACTTGAACCTGGGAGGCAGAGGTTGCAGAGAGCCAAGATCGTGCCATTGCACTCCAGCCTGGGCAACAAGAGCGAAATTCTGTCTCAAAAAAAAGAAAGAAAGAAATTACCAGTAAAGAATTTATGCATGTAACCAAAAACCACCTGTTCCCCAAAAACTATTGAAATAAAATTAATAAAATGTAAAAAATGAACTCTTTGATTTTGATTCAGGAAGCCTGAAATCCAGAATCACAAGAATCATTTAAAAGAGGCTGAAGAGGGGATTGCTGGCAAGATGGCCAAATAGGAACAGCTCCGGTCTGCATCTCCCAGCGAGATCGATGATGCAGAAGGCAGGTGATTTCTGCATTTCCAACTGAGGTAACTGGTTCATCTTATTGGGTCTGGTTGGACAGTAGGTGCAGCCCACAGAGAGCAAGACGAAGGAGGGTGGGGCATCACCTCACCCAGGAAGCACAAGGGGTCGGGGAATTTTCTCCCCAACCCAAGGGAAGCCGTGAGGGACTGAGCCTGAGGAACTCAGGCACAGATACTGCACTTGTCCCACGGTTTTCAACACCTGCAAACCAGGAGATTTCCTCTGGTCCCTACCCCACCAGGGCCTGGGTTTCAAGTAAAAAACTGGGTGGCCATTTGGGCAGACACGAAATTAGCTGCAGGAGTTATTTTTTTCCATAACCCAATGGCTCTTGGAACGCCAGCGAGACAGAACTGTTCGCTCCCTTAGAACGGGGTGCTGAAGCCAGGGAGTCAAGAAGTCTGGCTCAGCGGGTCCCACCCCCACGGAGCCCAGCAAACCAAGATCCACTGGCTTGAAAATCTCACTGCCAGCACAGCAGCAGTCTGAGATTGACCTAGGATGCACGAGCTTGGTGAGGGGAGGGGCGTCTACCATTGCTGAGGCTTGAGTAGGTGGTTTTATGCTCACAGTGTAAACAAACCCTCTGAAAGTTCAAACTGGGCAGGGCCCACTGCAGCTCAGCATGCCTGCTGTGGCCAGATTGCCAGATTTCCCTTCTATAGGCAGGGTATCTCTGAAAAAAGGGCAGCAGCCCCAGTCAGGGACTTATAGCTAAAACACCCATCTCCCTGGGACAGAACACCCGGGGAAAGGGGCAGCTGTGGGCGCAGTTTCAGCAAACTTAAATGCCCCTGCCTGACGGCTCTGAAGAGAGCAGTGTACGTCCCAGCACAGCATTCGAGCTCTGCTAAGTACCAGACTGCCTCCTCAAGTGGGTCCCTGACCTCCATGTATCCTGACTGGGAGACACCTCCCAGTAGGGGCTAACAGACACCTCATACAGGAGAACTCTGGTTGGCATTTGGCAGGTTCCCCTCTGGGATGAAGCTTCCAGAGGAAAGATCAGGCAGCAGAGGTTCTGCAGCCTCTGCTGGTGATACCTAGGCAAACATGGTCAGGAGTGGGCCTCCAGCAAACTCCAGCAGACCAGCAGCAGAGGGGCCTGACTATCAGAAAGAAAACTAACAAACAGAAAAGAATAGCATGTCCACTCAAAGACCCCATCTGAAGGTCACCAACATCAAAGACCAAAGGTAAATAAATCCACAAAGATGGGGAGAAACCAGTGCAAACAGGCTGAAAATTCAAAAAACCAGAACGCTGCTTCTCCTCCAAAGGATCACAACTTCTCTCCAGCAAGGGAACAAAACTGGATGGAGAATGAGTTTGACAAACAGACAGAAGTAGGCTTCAGAAGGTGGGTAATAGCAAACTCCTCCGAGCTAAAGGAGCATGTTCTAACCCAATGTAAGGAAGCTAAGAACCTTGAAAAAAGGTTAGACAAATTGCTAACTAGAATAATCAGCTTAGAAAAGAACATAAACGACCCGATGGAGCTGAAAAACACAACACAAGAACTTCGTGAAGCATACACCAGTTTCAATAGCCGAATCAATCAAGCAAAAGAAAGGATATCAGTAATTGAAGATCAACTTAATGAAATAGAGAAGACAAGATTAGAGAAAAAAGAATAAAAAGAAACGAAAAAACCTCCAAGAAATATGGGACTATGTGAAAAGACCAAATCTACGGTTGATTGGTGTACCTGAAAGTGACGAGGAGAATGGAACCAAGTTGGAAAACACTCTTCAGAATATTATTCAGGAGAACTTCCCCAACCTAGCAAGACAGGACAACATTCAAATTCAAGAAATGCAGAGAACACCACAAAGATACTCCTTGAGAAGAGCAACCCCAAGACACATAATCGTCAGATTCACCAAGGTTGAAATGAAGGAAAAAATGTTAAGTGCAGCCATAGAGAAAAGTTGGGTTACCCACAAAGGGAAGCCCATCAGACTAACAGGATATCTCTCTGAAGAAACCCTACAAGCCAGAAAAGAGTGGGGGCCAATATTCAACATTCTTAAAGAAAAGATTTTTCAACCCAGAATTCCATATCCAGCCAAACTAAGTTTCATAAGTGAAGAAGAAATAAAATCCTTTACAGACAAGCAAATGGTGAGAGATTTTGTCACCACCAGGCTTGCCTTACAAGTGTTCCTGAAGGAAACACTAAACATGGAAAGGAACTAGTACAAGCCACTGCAAAAACATACCAAATTGTAAGAGCATCAACACTATGAAGAAACTGTATCAACTAATGAGCAAAACAACCAGCTAGCATCATAATGACAGGATCAAGTTCACACATAACAATATTAACCTTAAATGTAAAAGGACTAAATGCCCCAATTAAAAGACACAAACTGGCAAATTGGATAAAGAGTCAAGACCCATCAGTGTGCTGTATTTAGGAGACCCAGCTCACATGCAAAGACACACATGGGCTCAAAATAAAGGGATGGAGGAATATTTACCAAGCAAACGGAAAGAAAAAAAAAATATAGGAGTTGCAATGTTAATCTCTGATAAAACAGACTTTATAACCAACAAGGATCAAAAGGACAAAGAAGGGCAATACATAATGGTAAAGGGATCAATGCAGCAAGAAGAGCTAACTATCCTAAATATACAGGCACCCAATACAGAAGCACTCAGATTCATAAAGCAAGCTTGACTTAGAAACCTACAAGGACACATAGACCCCCACACAATAATAGTAGGAGACTTTAATACCCCACTGTCAATATTAGACAGATCAGTGAGACAGAAAATTAACAAAGATATTCAGGACTTGAATTCAACTCTGGACCAAGCGGACCTAATAGACATCTCAAGAACTCTCCACCCCAAATCAACAGAATATATATTCTTCTCAGCACCACATCGCACTTATTCTAAAATTGACCGCATAATTGGAAGTAAAACACTCCTCAGCAGATGCAAAAGAATGGAAATCATAACAAACAGTCTCTCAGACCACAGTGCAATCAAAGTAGAACTCAGGATTAAGAAACTCACTCAAAATTGCACAACTACATGGAAACTAAACAACCTGCTCCTAAATGACTACTGGGTAAATAACGAAATGAAGGCAGAAATAAAGATGTTCTTTGAAACCAATAAGAATGAAGACACAGCATACCAGAATCTCTAGGACACAGCTAAAGCAGTGTGTAGAAAGAAAGTTATAGCACTAAATGCCCACAAGAGAAAGCAGGAAAGATCAAAAATTGACACCCTAACATCAAAATTTAAAGAACTAGAGAAGCAACAGCAAACAAATTCAAAATCTAGCAGAAGACAAGTAATAACTAAGATCAGAGCAGAGCTGAAGGAGATAGTGACATGAAAAATGCTTCAAAAAAATCAATGAATCCAGGAACTGTTTTTTGAAAAGATCAACAAAATAGATAGACCACTAGCCAGACTAATAAAAAAGAAATGAGAGAAGAATCAAATAGGCACAATAAAAAATGATATAGGGGATTTCATCACTATTCCCACAGAAATACAAACTACCATCAGAGAATACTATAAACACCTCTATGCAAATAAACTAGAAAATCTAGAAGAAATGAATAAATTCCTGGACACATACACCCTCCCAAGTCTAAACTTGGAGAAGTCGAATCCCTGAATAAACCAATAACAAGTTTGGAAATTGAAGCAGTAATTAATAGCCTACCAACCAAAAAAAGCCCAGAATCAGACAGATTCACAGTCGAATTCTACCAGAGGTACAAATAGGAACAGGTACCATTCCTTCTGAAACTATTCCAAACAACAGAAAAAGAGGGAATCCTCCCTAACTCATTTTATGAGCCCAGCATCATCCTGATACCAAAACCTGGCAGAGACACAACATAAAAAGAAACTTTCAGGCCAATATCCCTGATGAACATCAATGTGAAAATCCTCAATAAAATACTGGCAAACCTAATCCAGCAGCACATCCAAAAGCTTATCCACCGCGATCAAGTCGGCTTCATCCCTGAGATGCAAGGCTGGTTCAACATACACAAATCAATAAATGTAATCCATCACATAAACAGAACCAATCACAAAAACCACATGAGTATCTCAGTAGATGCAGAAAAGGCATTCGACAAAATTCAACACCACTTCATGCTAAAAATCTCTCAATAAACTGGGTATTGATGGAACGTATCTCAAAATAATAAGAGCTACTTATGATTACAAATCATTCTACTATAAAGACACATGCACACATATGTTTATTGTGGCACTATTTACAATAGGAAAGACTTGGAACCAACCCAATTTTCCATCAATAATAGACTGGATAAAGAAAATGTGGCATATATACACCATGGAATACTATGCAGCCATAAAAATGGATGAGTTCATGTCCTTTGCAGGGACATGGAATAAGCTGGAAACCATCATTCTCAGCAAACTGTCACAAGAACAGAAAACCAAACACCGCATGTTCTCTCTCATAAGTGGGAGTTGAACAATGAGAATACATGGATATGGGGATGGGAACATCACACACTGGGGCCTTTTGGTGGGTGGGGGGTCTAGGGGAGGGATAACATTAGGAGAAATACCTAATGTAGGTGACAGGTTGATGGGTGCAGCAAGCCATCATGGCACGTGTATACCTATGTAACAAAACTGCATGTTCTGCACATGTACCCCAGAACTTGAAGTATAATAATTTTTGAAAAAAGAGGGTGAATGTATGCAATCCAACAACCCCACTACTGGGTATCTACCCAAAGGAAAAGAAACCACTATATCAAAAAGACACCTTCATATATATGTTTATTGCAGTACAATTTACGATTATAAAGATTTGGAACCACCCTAAGGGCCCATCGATCAATGAGTGTTTAAAGAAAATGGGACATATACACCATGAAATACTACTCAGCCATAACAAAGAATAAAATGATGTCTTTTGCAGCAACTTCCACGGAGCTGGAGTTCATAATTCTAAGTGCAATAACTCAGGAATGGAAAACCAAGTAATGTATATTCTCACTTAAAAGAAAGAGCTAAGCTATGGGTTTGCAAAGGCATGCAGAGTGGTATAATGGACACTGGAGACTCAGAAGCAGGAGAAAGGGAAAGGACAAAAAACTAGATATTGGGTAGAATGTACACTACTCAAGTGACAGGTGCACTAAAATCTCAGACTTCACCACTATACAATTCATCCATAAAACCAAAAACCACTTGTACCCCTAAAGCTGTTGACATTTTAAATAAATAAATAATAAAAAATAATGAACAAATAAAACTAAAACTGAAATGAGGTTAAATATATGTATGTGTTATTAAAAATTACACTAAAAATCCCATCAAGTGTGCTTGAATAGTTATGATATTTACTAGATTTATTACTTATAAAGCATGAATACAAGGATTTCATTTATCAGTTAGTTCTAAAACATGTCTTTCACCATTGCAGGGGCTAGTCTATAAGTTTTTATATTGAAAAATTTCCCTAGAAAGTTTAGGATATATATATATATACACACACACACGTGACAAAATCTTTAGACCTCTGGAAGAGTCACATTTTACATTAGTTTCAGGAGACAAGGAATCATCTACTTCATTTACTTTCTGCTTTGTAGGAAAATACATTTGTGTATCAATATGAACTCAGGTGGGTGTGATTGGATGTACAGCACAACCCAAACTCCTGGATCGCAGACTACTTAATATCAAGTTTTATCCCCCTGGCATTTGCTTCCAACTTTATCAGACAAAGTAAAATAATGGTGATATAACCCACATCACTCTATAGTATTTTAATAAACATGCAAATAAATAGCACACAGTGCTACATAATCACTTTTCAAGGTGATTTTTTAAACATTATTTTACTTTCATAAAGTAGCAATAGTCCCCCGATAATTATGGTTTGTGCTAACTGAAAGAACAGTCCTTGTTTCACTGATTTGCACACTTTTGCTCAATTGAAGTTAACAGAATGGGCCATAACTGGAAGTGGAAGTCTCTGTTTAATTTATTTGCCACAGTAACACTATAAAGCCAACCACTGTAATCTCAGTCTAGTTTGGAGTCTAATGACTGGATGAAGAGGTAGAAAACCAAAAATGGCAGCCAACACATGATAAGAATCCTCATAAAGGAATATTGGAAAGCGTCCTGTGTAATGCCATCCATCTATAATGGCTACAGTTTCAAGCTGTCTGGATACAGACGGTTGACTAGATGACTTTCCCAACACAAATAAATTTTTAGAAATTTGACCTCATTTCAGGATCATTCACTATGCTTTACATGCAGTCCAGAATGCTGCACACATATGATATTCCTTGCCCTCTAGGAGTTTATGTTCTAAACAAAATCCCAGAAAAGTTATTTCCCCATAAGTTTGACTTAACTTTTATGTTTTTCATTTGATTACAGCACAAGGATCTACCTCAAAAGTTCAATTTATACCTCAAGGGGAGGGAGCAAGATTAAGGGAGACAACTGAATTCAAACCCATAAAAGTTATTTAATACATGTCAATATTATACCTAAAAAGTAATCGTCTGGCTGGGTGCAGTGGCTAATGCCTGTAATCCCAGCACTTTGGGAGGCCAGGGCAGGCAGATCACAAGGTCAGGAGTTTGAGACCAGCCTGGCCAATATGGTGAAACCCCATCTCTACTAAAAATACAAAAATTAGCTGGGCGTGGTGGCATTCACCTGTAGTCCCAGCTACTCCGGAGGCTGAGGCAGAAGAATCGCTTGAACCCAGGAGATGGAGGTTGCAATGAGCGGAGATTATGCCACTGCATTCCAACCTGGGTGACAGAGTGAGACTCTGTCTCAAAAAAAAGAGAAAAAAAATTAGTCTTCTAATGAATTCATTATTGACACAGCAGAACATTTTCAACAAATGTATAGAGCATCGTTATATTAGGAATCATGAGAGCACAAAGAACACATCTGATTCTTGTTCTTTTTTTAAAGTCTCCTACCCAATTCTCTCTCTCATTAGCCACTCCTTGAGTGACATGCACAATAACAACACTCTCCAGCTCAAGAAACTGCAGGACAAACATATACGCCCCCATAGGTGAGTCAGTGGGAAAAGTGCAGTACATGACTCATCACCATTTAAAACAGTTCCATCACTGATGCTCTACTGGAATTACTCCATCATCTCCCTGTAACCTTAGAGTTTACTTTAAAAACCCTCTAGGCTAGGCGAGGCTAACATTATTTCCAGTATCATGTAAACCATTGACATGAAAACATTAAGACAAGTTTAAAACTATGCAAAAAACATATTAAAAGAATCTACTTTTCTACAAATATAATACAATAAGGAATACTTCAACAAGGTATATACATTAAATTTTATTAGTTTTTATTTCCCTTAACTGGGCTATCACTAACAATTATAGAGTTGTTTTCTTTTATTAAATGGTTAAAAGACCTTCAAAGCTAGAATACAATTTGCCCTTATCTGGAGTAAAGGAGTGGCTATTTAAGAGGGATCATTAGCTATAATGTAGAATATGAAGCCATGCCTCTCCTACCAACAGCTGACAGGCTCATCAGGTAACGGTGGAACATCAAAGAATGAGGACTTGCTTGTGAGGTGGAAGTCAACAACTATCATTTTTAACATGCTTTTAACCATCAACACTCGATCACTTAATTCTTGCTACTATACCAATATCTTAGTTGTCCCATTTTTAAAATAAAGGATATACCAGTAACTGACCAGAAAACAATTACTATATACCCATACATATGAAATTCTATAAATAACTGGTGGGTAGAGGAGAAAGATGTAAAAACTGATCCTTTCTGAGATTGTAGAGGCCCAGTTTCCTCATTGTGTTCCCACATAAATACTTTCATTGCAGATATTTCAAGTGTTATGCCAAACTTATACAGAAAGAAATCCTGGAGTATGTGTTCTGAATGTGTTGGTAAAGAAAGTCACTTCATTTGAGAGGTCCCTGCCCCTTCAACCTCACCCTCCTTACCAATATACATTCATCACTGAAAAGGGAAATATTTACAAAAGTTAGTTTAGTTATGTTTAAATATTATGTTTAGCTGTCTGGAGACCATGTTCTCAAGATTTATACAAGAAATCAAGGATTAAACTTCATAACAATTAGAAAACCACACTGTGTAAAATCAAAGACTTAGTTAAAGGAAATTAAAATAGTTTTACCATTGGTGTTAAACTGAAATGGCTCCATTTCTTCCCAACACCTGGAATCAAAACCTTTTGAACTTTCATGTAAACAAACCAGGACATGCAAAATGCTCTGTCTGCAGCAAGGTACCACCTCTGCACAGGCATTTGGGTGAAAAATGTGGAAAATGCCTGAGGACTCTTTGAAGCAGCTTAGTAGAAGTGAGAGCAGGAAAGAGGCTCTTCTCTAGGGTAAGTTTGTTTAGTAGAAAGTAAGCAAGTTGTCAGGGTAAAAGTTGACAATGTTGATTCCAACAGTTTGAACTGCGAATAAACATCCAAAGGGATTATGTTACTGAGAATTAGAAAGATTCCACTAAACTCAATAGAACACTTGCGTTTTCAAAGATAATATGCCTCCAAGCCATACTCTGGAGCCTCGGTTTAGGGGTTAGAATTACCCTAAGCCCTTTCTATGCCACATTAAATAACACAAGGTTTGACCCCTCTAACAAGTGCCTAAATATATTAGAATAAAGATGGAATAAAATTATTTCATTTCCACTCATTGAACTGGAAAATATTACACACACACACACACACACACTTATAAACACACATGCACACATACATATGAGGTTGACTGAAAAAACCTGAAGAAACATCTATGCTCTTCCCAAACATCTAAACTTAAACCAAGTTTCACTAACCAATTTAGGGAAATACATGCATTGGCCATAAATCACTTTTAAGTTTTCCCTTCTTAATGACCTATCAAAGAGCAAAAAACAGGGTCTATACTTATGAAATCCATAATCCCCTTCTCTGCTCACCAAAGCCACGTTTAAGTCTGGCTTTCATCTCATGCTGTTGGGTTTTTCACCAGGTACAAGATGAAAAGCTGGAAGAGTCTCTTACTTTTCTAAAAGCAAAACAATTTGGTTGCCACTCAGCAATTCCTGGTGACATGCCAAGAAGTCTGTAAAAAAAAAAAGTTAAAGTTTTCCTAACTTAGAGCTTACAAAAATAAGTGTGAGATGTTCATAGCCTGTCAGACAATCCATCTTTTAATTTTTTAATATTCATAAACAAGGGAAAACACATACTTTTGACTTGTTTATTTGGAGCAATATAATGTAGGTCTGCCTTATGTGGTCTCAAGAAAATGGAGGTAACTTGGACTGCTCTTCTGAGTTCATCTCAAATCCTTAATGATTCTCACATAATATTCTGCTATTACAATCTTTTCCAAAGCCTGACAAAAGCACACAGCTCGTTTGCTCATTACCAGCAAGTTTGCAAGCAGCCCTGAAAAAAGTTGATTCTCCTTGCAGCCCTGACACATATTCGCTTTCCTCCTAGAACCAAGGATGTAAGGGAGCATGACTCAGTCTCATAGCCTCTTTGTTCTTAAAAAGAAAATCAAATTCCCCAGATATTTCCAAACTCCACCAAGAATAGAACATTCTCTGCTCTGCCTGAAGACCATTATCTCTTTTACATGTCATCTTTATATTCACTGGGTTCACAGAAAGGGCATACACGGAAAGAGGAAAATAGCTGCTTCTTAAAAGACACCAAATTTAGTATTCTCTCAAATCTACTGGCACACATCTAGAAAGTCACATTTTTAAAGGCTTCATTAGGTTTTCATTGGTTCTGTGTTTTGAGAAGAAAACACATGCTGAATCACCCATAACTTCAAACCAAAATATATCTGCAAACTACAAGGAATATTTGTAATAGAAAGACAAGTCATTACAATTTAAAAAGTGATATAGTAGGTGTAGACAGACAGATGTGTACCCCAAATAACAAGTTACTAACTGAATGCTCTAAGATTTCAACCAGCTCCAATAGCCTTACCTGTTAATATGAGATTACTGTAAGTATTGGAGAATTGCTCCTTTAGAAGAACCAGATGCATCTGAGCTGCCTTCTCCCTTTGGAGCTCCAGCATAACATCAGGGTGCTGGGCAATCTTGCAGCCTTTCTGTTTATCTAAGGCAACATCACTTCGAACAATGTCTACAAAAAGAAAGAAAGAAGGCAGGCAGCAAAAACTAAAACAAAACAAAAAATAATACACCATCAAAGTCTTGTTTCACCCAAAATGACAGAATTAATAAGCTACCAACATTTTTATTAGCCTAAAGAGATGCATAAGTAATCAATCAGAAGGCTCTCCAACTCCATGACATATCCTGAAAGTTCCTCTGGTCATTTCCAAATTCTTGGGAGATCTATCTGTTCCTTAGCTCTCTCTGACATCATTTAAGATTCTCACTCCTCAATTCTCCTTCCCAACTCACCTTCAGGACTTATTTACCTCCTGGGGCCTTTTCTTAAGATATCTTACCATTTTCCATGTGAAAAGGTATTATAATACAATTTTGAATACTAGTATCTATGAAGGTCATTCTCTCTACCTCATGCTAAAGACCAGGTGATAGCTCCAGCATGTGTATTTAGGATACTTGGTCTATTTTTAAATTCACCTGCCAGCCAGCCTACTCAGCTCAAGTTAGAGCTGCCGATCTATGGCTCACCTGGTCAGGGTTTTTTCTGCTATTTTTCATGTACCTCGAGTAAAATAGTTTAATTCTGACTCAGTAATCATTCTTTCAATCCAGAAATATTTTTTGAGTCACTGAAGAGAGGACAGGAGGTCTAGAGTCATGGCAGATCTGCCTTTTCCCCAATTATTTTTCCATACTGCTTTTTATACTTCGGTATGATTTTCATTCAAAGCAGATGTAGTCTCCAGAAAACAGCTTCCTCAAAAAGAAAAAAAATCACACAGAATGCTTTGGCTGGGTGCGGTGGCTCACGCCTGTAATCCCAGCACTTTGGGAGGCCAAGGCAAGCAGACCACGAGGTCAGGAGTTCAAGACCAGCCTGACCAATATGGTGAAACCCTGTCTCTACTAAAAATACAAAAAACTAGCCAGGCATGGTGGCATGCACCTGTAGTCCCAGCTACTTGGGAGGTTGAGGCAGGAGAATCGCTTAGCCCAGGAGGCGGAGGTTGCAGTGAGCCGAGATTGCACCACTGCACTCCACTCCACCCTGGGCAATACAGGGAGACTCTGTCAAAAAAAAAAAAAAAAAAAAAAGAATGCTTCCCAATTAGCAGGAAGCTCTCGTGCCCTAAAGTTATTTATTAATTTTTTACAAATTAAAATATAATTCAACTGATTATCATAGGTATAAATGATACCATCAGCAGTAATCTAGGTGGCAACTCCAAAAACTTGCAAGTTTTGCATAACAAAACTGAAGAATTTTAATGGAGCTAAAAAATAACTGCTTTGCCACTTTTGACACCAATGACTTTGGAAAGAATAAAACTAATGCCCATGTTAATGGTACGAAAAGGAAAGCTATATTCAGTGACACTTAAGAGAAAATAGGGCATATGGCAAAAAGGGTGGAATACTGTTCTGGAGAAGTAGTCTTTTCTTTCAGATTTCTAAAAGAAAAGCCCAGGTATAAATACAAACCCATGACTATGAGGGTTAGGATGTGTGGCACACAAAGATAACCCAGATGTGAAAATGGTCCTCACTAACTCTTAGATTAAAACAGGAGAGCTGAGTAGAAATAATGCAGTATTTATGCCTAAACATGTATATACCAATTTCTTGAATATGGGTAATAAAGTGACCTCATTTAACAAATAACTAGTCTCACAGATTTTCTGAGACTTAAATACAAAAATTGGGTAAATTAGTTCAAGAATATACTAGATTTTAAGACAATTCAATAGAAGTCAAGAGGAATAATACAGTTTACATTTATATAAATTATATTCTATAAAAGTTTTTGGATTACATCATCTAATTGGATCCTTCCAAAAATCCTATCAAAGTAAATGGCAGACATTGTTGACTGGCTGACCCAAACCCTAAACACAATCCCTTCTCCCTTGCCTTCATCTATTATAGAGACTGAAAGGCTACACTATACAATTTCCCAGCTTTCCTCACAGAAAAAGGGTAGTCATGTAACATGGTTCTGGAAAATGAGCTGCAGGCAGACATCTTAGAGGGGGACTTCCCTTGTCAGATTAAAAGAGAGAGCCTCACTAAGAGAAACTCAGTTTTTCCCTTTAGTCCCTCCTATTCTCTATGTCTGAAACGTAGATATGAAGCCCAGAGTTCTAGTAGCCACTTTGTAGCCTTGAGTCAAGAAGCAAGAGTAGGGGTCGGGCACAGTGGCCCACGCCTGTAATCCCAGCACTTTGGGAGGCTGAGGCAGGTGGATTACTTGAGGTCAGGAGTTCAAGACCAGCCTGGCCACACAGTGAAACCCCATCTCTATTAAAAATAAAAAAATTAGCTGGGCGTGGTGGCACATGACTGCAGTTTCAGCTACTCAGGAGGCTGAGGCAGGAGAATTGTTTGAACCAGGGAGGTGGAGGTTGCAGTGAGCCGAGATCGTGCCACTGCACTCCAGCCTGGGCAACAGAGTGAGGCTCCATCTCAAAAAAAAAAAAAAAAAAGAAGAAGAAGAAGAAGAAGAAGCAAGAGGGTAAAGGATTACACATTAAAGGTGTTGAACAGAAAAATGGAAAGAGCTTAAGTCCCTAACGTCTTTATTGACTTACCATAACTGTGCTAAACTGCCTATCTCTTAATTTCTTGTCATATGAGACAAATATACTAATTATGTAAGTCGTTAATAGTCAGTTACTTGTTTTTAAAATTTTAACCTGTTATATAATCCTAAATGATAAAGAACACCATTATCATCTCTATCTTAAATACAAGGTAACTGAGGTCCACAAAGCTTGACTTGCACAAGTTCACATAACCTGGTCAGTTCTCAAATCCAGGGATATTCAAAGCCAATTTCTGTGCTCTTTGCAGAGCTCCTATATGAAACTCATGAGCTTAATAGTAGAATTACATTAAACAATAAAAGGAGGAACTAAAAAGAAAAACTGAATTATACTATTACAATGGTATTCCATAGACTGGCCATGTGGAAAAGAAATATGGATGATGCTTTCTCAGAAAAGATTATAAAACTTGTATCAAAACATACTATAAAAAGTGAAGGAGAGTTTCAATTATCCTGATATCTTCTGATATAAGTCTAATTTGAAGAGTAGAATACCAACTAAACTCCCTATTTCCTATCTAATAAATATATTGCTCAGAATGCAGCAGAAGCAACAATTACAACTGATATCCTCAATATCATTCCAACAAGAACCTTGAAATAAAGTGACTACATTACCTTTATATTAATAACAGTAAGAAAAGAAAACTGTGAACATGGCCAAACGTATGTCCTAAACTTTAGAAAAGCAGATTTCAAAAATATTTAGGGAAAAATTAGATATGCTGTATCTGAAGTAAAAGTATGGATTCCTTATTCAACTCTAATCTGTTTGAAATTGTATCAATGACTAGATAAACACAAAGCAAAGATACTTATTAAAGAAGCACATGGTAATATATCTGGGGGAAGAGTTAGTATCATCTATGACACACTCAAAATTCAAAATTATCTTGGAAATCTAAAAACTTGTGCTGAAATCCCAAAAATGGAAGATAAAGACATGAACACAAAGTCCGACATTTATATTGAAAATTAACGACATAAGATTCAAGATGGGAAAGCCAGACCAAACAGAAGCTCATATACTTAAGATCTTATTAAGATTTGTAGGTTTTGATTGAATACTAGCTTAATATAAGTCGGTGCTATGATATTGCTGCCAAAATGATTAATGCAATCTTAGTCTAAATTAACAGAACCAAAACATGCAGAATAAAGGAGGCAACACAGCTATGCTACATTCTATGCCTACCAAGTGCAGCACAGTCAAGAGTTTGGAGTCAAGCAGACCTCTGTTCAAATCCTGGCTTGGTACTCGCTTATTGTTACAAAAGTGGCAGACAAAATACCTTTCTAAGTTTCCATTTCTTTATCTACTGTTGTACAGATACACAAAAGGCATTGCACTATGCATACAATAAGAGCACAATGAAGAGTACCTATAATTATTTTTCTAATTAGTATCCTGCTTATGGTATTATATATTTCCAGCTATAATAGTCTCAGATGAATCCTGATAATCTAGAGTACATCCAAAGAAAAGTACAAATATGGAAAATAATGTTGATCTTTTAAAATAGCTGAAACTATGATACAGTGGACTTTAGGGACTCGGAAGGAAGGGCAAGAGTCAGGTGACGAATGGAAGACTATACACTGGGAACAGTGTACACTGCTTGGGTGATGGGTGCACCAAAATCTCTGAAATCTCCACTAAATAACTTATGCATGTAACCAAATACCACCTGTCCCCCCAAAACTATTGAAATTTTTAAAATAAATAAATACATACATATATATATACACAAAATAAAATAAAACAAAATAGGTGAAACTGAGCCTGGCAAACAAAGAGCCAAAGATGACTTGCTTTCACATACAGAAGAAATAGTTGACTGATTCTGTGTAAATCCAAAAAGCCAAACATGATGGGAGTACCCAAAAACAAACCACTGTTCAGTTCCACGTGAGAAAACTTTTTTAACAACAGAAGCTGTCAAATAAGGAAAAGGACTACTTCATGAAAGAGTAAGTTTCCCATCCCTGGAGATATTCAAGGAGAGAATGGGTGACCCAGGCCTAATGAAGTAATTTCAATACAGATATTAAAATCTGCCAGATACAAGATTAGATACTTTCACCTATATTATGTGAGGCAATATAGCAGGATGTTAAAAAGCACAGGTTTTGAATTCAAATATATAGAGAAGTTTGGATTCCTCTAGTACTAATATCTGAGAGCTCTTGGACAAACCACTAAATCTCTCAATGCCTTTCCTAATAAAGAAGGGAATTTCCTTTTCTAGAAACATGAAAATACCAATAGCTTAATTATAATGAACTTATCACAGTAATAGAGACATATTAGGCATTCAACAAGTGCCAGATGTTTCAGTGGCTGTCAATAATAACATCACATTGTAATATCAGAAAGTTATTACTGGAGGATAGTATTTTTCAGGTCATTTCAACACTTTTATAGTTCCAAAAAAATGTGTGCTTTTCTTGTGTCTTTATCAGACATAATACAAAGAATAAAGACTCAGAGCCAGAAAACTTAGATATAAATTTAACTAATTTACCAAATAATCATAAAACTCTAAACTAAAAATTAAAAACACTATGCTTATTTTTTTTTCCTGGTATACCAAACTGGGGAGTTGCTGGCCTGGATGATCTCTAAGTCTCTTTATTCCCCCTGCTAGTTCTTCCCTCTTATTGATATTCTTTGTTGTTATGTAATCAAAGTAGTTCCAAACTTGAGTCCAAATATCAAGCTATCCATACTCCTCTTCCCATCTCCCCTTATGATCCTTACCCTAGTATACAATTCAAGGATGCCAAAATACCCAATACATACCCTGACAGATGCAACAAAGGAGTGGGCATCTAGCACCAAAGTTGATGCACTAGAATCCATTTATTGTCTATAATTATTTCTGGATATCTAGGTACAAAAGCATTTGTATTTTTGTTTATTCTTTCTTCCACACCTTTTCCATAAACTAACCAGTTAGTAACCCACAGCAGTGCTAGCCTAAGGTAGCGGTTCTGGTTGAGGCAAATGACAGACTGGCAGACCAGCCAAACAAAAAATTTTTTAAGACAGTGTCTTACTCTGTCACCCAGGCTGGAGTGCAGTGGCATGATCATAGCCCACCACAGCCTCGAACTCCTAGGCTCAACCAATCCTCCCACCTTAGTGTCCCAAACAGTCAGAACTACAGGGACACACCACCATACCTGGCTAATTTTTAAAAATTTTGTGTAGAGATGAAATCTCACTATGTTTCCTAGGCTGGTCTCAAACTCCTTGTCTCAAATAATCCTCCTGCCTCAGCCTCCCAAAGTGCTGGGATTACAGGCATGAGCCACCACATCTGGCCTAGCTAAACACTTTAATAGAAAGACCCTGGCACTTCAGGAGACATAAAATGAGCTATATATGCTTTCCACACAAGCTTGGCTGACTAGCAGGCTATGTGCACATGCAAGGGAGCCCCAACATAGGCTAAGTTCTTCACACATAACTGGCTAATGGGGAGGCTATGCACAAACATGGGAAAGACCCAAGAGATCAGGAGGAAAGAATAAAGTGAAAAAGACCGAAAAAAATGCCACAAAACTTAATGTGTTTATCAATCCACAAAGAAATTCATCAGCTGAAAGTAAAAACATTAAGGATCCAAAATGTTTGAAACATCCTCTGAAGAGTCATTGGCTGATCACTAAGCTATGCAGACTCAGAAGCAAACCCTAGGAAACCAAATTAAAAAATAAAAATAAAAATTTTAAAAACTGTAAAGAAATATCAGTAACAGCACAACAAAAAGATATTAAGTCCACATAACTTACTAAAAAACAAAGAAAACATAAAACAACAATTGTCATGGAAAAAAAAAAGAACTACTTTGATCACAAAACAACAAAGATCAGCAAGAGAGGAATGCTATAGATTGGCTATAATCTATCTAAAATAGCCAGTTTCCAATAAAATATTACAAGCCATGCAAAAAAATAGGAAAGTGTAAACCACATTTGGGGTGGGGGGAAGCAGTCAATAGAACTAACTCTGTATGGACCCAGCAGAAAAAAATTCTTAAAAAGATACATGTTTTTAAAATTACAAAGAAGCCACATTTAAATAATTAAAAAGTTATGATTCAATAAGTAGGGGACCAAGATTAAAAAATAAAACTTTATTTTTAAAAAGAACTAAATGAATATTCTAGAGTTCAAAAGTAGAGTAACTGAAATGAAAAATACACTAGATAGGCTTAACAGCAGATTTGAGAAAGGAGCAGGAAAAAAATCGAAGAACTTAAAGACAGGTGAATAGAAATGACCTAACCTGAAAAACAAAGAGAAAAAAGGCCAAGGAAAAATGACCACAGCCTCAGAGAATTATGGGACTACATGAAGCAATCAAACATATGCATAATGGGAGTCCTACAAGAAGAGGAAAAATAAAGGGCAGAATTGTTTGAAGAGACAATGACCAAAAACAGTCAATATTTGATAAAAATCATTAATCCACAGATTCAAGAAGTACAATAAACCTCAAGTACAAGTACAACAAAACTCAGCACAAAGATATCCACATCTAGATACATTATAATAAAAATGTTAAAAGCCCAAGATAAAAAGAAAATCTTAAAAGCAGGTAGGAAAAAAACTAATCCATAAAGGGGACAAGCAATACAATTAATGGCTGACTTCCTCCAATTTCAAACAATGCAGACTAAAAAGCAGTAGAATGGCATTTACAAAGTGCTAAAAGTAATAGCAAGACCCTGTCTCTTAAAAAAAATAAATAAATAAAGGAAAAATTTAGCCAGACATGATGGCATGCACTTATAATCCCAGCTATTCAGGAAGCTGAAACAGGAGGATTGCTTGAGCTCAGGAGTTTGAGGTTGCAGTTACCTATGACTGCACCACTGCACTCCAACTTGGGCAACAGAGTTAGACCCTATCTCATAAATAAATACCGCTAAAAGAAAACTTCTGACAATCAATAATTCTATGTTCAGCAAAACTATCATTCAAAAGTGAAGGCAAAATAAAGTCATCTCCATACTTTTTTTAAAAACAGGCCGGGCACGGTGGCTCACGCCTATAATCCCAGCACTTTGGGAGGTCAAGGCGGGCAGATCACGAGGTCAGGAGATCAAGACCATCCTAGCTAACACGACGAAACCCTGTCTCTACTAAAAATACAAAAAATTAGCCAGGCGTGGTGGTGGGTGCCTGTAGTCCCAGCTACAGGAGGCTGAGGCGGGAGAACGGCGTGAATCTGAGAGGTGGAGCTTGCAGTGAGCCGAGATCATGCCACTGCACTTCAGCCTGGGCAACACAGCGAGACTCCATCTCAAAAAAAAAAAAAAAAAGAGTGGGAGAATTTGTTGCTAGCAGACCTGTAACACAAGAAATATTAAAGAAAGTACTTCAGGTTAAAAGGCAATGATATCAAGTAGTAACTCAAATACACAGGAAGAAATGAAATACACTAGAAATTATAAATATGTAAATAAACAAAAATCTTTTTCTCTTTTACATGTTTTAAAAACTCGTAAGATTATATAAAGAAGAAAATATGTTTTAGTTATATCATATATAGATGTAATAGTAATATACAGAACAAAATTAACACAATAGAAAGTATAAGAAAAGAAGCTGTATTTGAGTAAAGTCGTTGTAATTTATAAAAATTAAGTTAACATTAACCTGAAATTGACTGTGACAAATTAAGATGCACAGTAAATCCCTGGAGCAACTAAGAAAATAAGTGAAAATAACATAGTGTGAAAATCAACAGAGTAATTAACTGACTAGTCTTTTTAAGAATCTTAATAATCCATTTAATAAAAAGAAGGCAGTTAACAAAAGCAATATAGAAAATATCAAAGTGAAAGACATAAATTCAATCATATTAATAATTGCACTAAATTTGAATGGACCAAACAGTCTAATCAAAAGAGAGATTGTCAGATTGAGTTTCAAAAGATTCATGAGACACAGTTTAAACAGTGCTTAGAGAGAAATTTATAGCTTTACACATCTATATTCTAAAAAAGGAAAGTTCTCACATCAATAATCAATCAATAATCTAAGTTTGCACTTATAAACTAGAAAAATAAGAAAAATTTAAACACAAAACAAGCAAAAAAAAGGGTCAGAATGGAAATCAATGAACTAGAAAACAAAAAGACAAGTCAATAAAACAAAATACTGATTATTTGAAAAGAGTAATACAATTGAAAAACCTTAAGCTAGGATGACAAAGAAAGAAGACACAAACTACCAAAATCGATAGGGAGGGAGGCATTTTCAAAAGATTTCAACATTTTCAAAATGACAAAATTATAATGATAGAGAACAGATTATAAAGAGGTTGCATGAGGGAGTTGCTTTTGCTTGGTGAAACAGTTCTGCATTCTGATTGTTATATTGGTTATACAAATTCATACATGCAATAAAATTTCATTGAACTATACATGCACACACATAGAAGAAATGAGTGTATGTAAAACTGGTAAAATATGAATAAAGTCTGTAGCTTACTTAACTTTCTGTACAACTTCTGCAAGTTTTTATAAGTCTAAAGTTATTTCAAAATATTTTTTAAAGAATTTGGACCCTTACCTTACACCATATACAAAAAAAACCTCAAAATGAATCACAGACCTAAATATAATATCTAAAGCTATAAATTTTCTAGAAGAAAACATAAGAAAAAAATTTGTATCCTTAGATTAAAAATTTCTTAATTATGACACCAAAAGTATAATTCAAAATAGAAAAATATAATAAATTGAACTTCAGCAAGAGTAAAAGCGTTCGCTCTTTAAAAGAGACCATTAGGCCAGGCATGGTAGCTCATGTCTGTAATCCCAGCACTTTGGGAGGCTGAGGTGGGCAGATCACCAGGGGCTCAAGACCAGCCTGGCCAACATGGTGAAACCCCATCTCTACTAAAAATACAAAAGTTAGCAGGGCATGGTCGCACATGCCTGTAATCCCAGGGACTTGGGAGGCTGAGGCACAAGAATCACTTGAACCTGAGAGGCGAAGATTGAAATCAGCCAAGAATGCACCACTGCACTCCAGACTCTGACTGAAAAAAAAAAAAAAGATATCATTAAGCTAATGAAAAGATAAACCACCAACTGAGAAAATATTTTAAAATTACATATATGATAAAATATATATAAAGAATGTTTTACACCTTGATAAAGACAATCCAATTTTTAAAATGGACAAAAGATCTGAATAGACATTTCACCAAAGACATACAAATGGCTAATAGCCCATAAAATTATACATAATATCATTATTCATTAGAGAAAAGCAAACTAAAACCACAATGAGATACTACTACACACCCACTAGAATAGTTATAACCCAGAAAACCGACAATACCAAGTGCTGCCAAGAATGTGGAGAAACAAGAGCCCTCATACATTACTGATGGGAATGCAAAATGCTGCACACTTTGGAAAACACATTGGCAATTTCTTAACACGATAAACTTGCTGTACAACCTAACAAACTCACTCCTGAGAGCCTACCCAACAGAAATGAAAGCATATGTCCACATAAAGATTTCTACATGAGGTCGGGCATGGTGGCTCATGCTTATAATCCTAGCACTCTGAGTGGCCAGGGTGGGAAGATGGCTTGAGGCCAGAAGTTTGGCACCAGCCTGGGCAATATAAGGGGACTGCATCTGTACAAATAATTAAAAAATTAGCCAGACGTGGTGGCATGTGCCTGTAGTCCCAGCTACTCAGGAAGCTGAGGCAGGAAGATAGCTTCAGCCTAGGAGTTTGAGGATATAGTGAGCAATGGTCCCATCACCGCACTCCCACCTTGGTAACAGAGTGAGACTGTTCAAAAAAAAATGGACTTGTACATGAATATTTATAGTAGCATTATGCATAACAGCCAAAACTGGCAACAACCCAAATGTCCAGAAACTAGTAAATGGATAAACAAAATGTGGCATATCCATAAAATAAAATGCCATTCAGAAATAAAAAGAAACTAATTACTAATAAATTCTAGACCTGGATGACCTCAACAACATTAGACTAGATTTTGTGTCTGGTGAAAGAAGCCAGACATAAAAAGACCATGTATTATGACTTCATTTATGTGAAATTTCTGGAGAATGCCAATCAATTGACAGAAAGCATATCAGTGGTTTCCTAAGACTGGGATGGGAGCAGGGCTTGATTTTAAACAAGCATAAGAATGTTCTAAAACTGGATTATGATAATTATTGGAAGCCTTTATACATTTCATAGAAATAATTAAACTATATACTTGTAATGGGTGAATTTTATGAAAATATGTAAATTATAACTCCATAAAAAGCTATCAAAAAGTCACAAAAATAATACATCCATGTTCACAGCAGCACTATTTACAGTAGCCAAAAGGTAGAAGTAACTCAAGTGTCTATCAATAGACAAAGGGATAAGCAAAATGTGATAAATACATAAAGAAGAGTATTATTCAACCTTAAAAGAAAGGCAGTCTTGCCATATGCCACAATGTGGATGAACCTTGAGGACATGATGTCAAGTGAAATAACGCAGGCACAAAAAGATAAATACTGTATGATTCCATTTATATGAGGTACCTGGCGGAATCAAATGTATAGAGACAGTAGAAGGGTGGTTGACAGAGGCTAAGGAGAGTGGGTATGGAGAGTTATTTTTTAACAGGTACAGAGTTTAGTTTTGCAATATGATGAGTTCTGGAGACAGATGGTGGCAATGGTCTGTACAACAACTATGAATGTACTTAATAACACTGAATCATACACTCAAAAATGGTTATAATGGTAAATTCTGTTCTGTGTATTTAACTACAGTTTGTTAAAATTCTAAGTAACAGAAATAAAAATAAATAAAAAGAAACAGAGCTACATAGTTTTCTCTGTAGTTTAAAATGAACCATCTTAAAACCTTGGGACTTCAATACCATTGTTACATCATGTATATTCTGTTTCTCTGCAGATTATATGAGATTGCATATTAAAACTTGGATAGACTTTTGTATGCTGCTGTTACAGTGCTGGGTCCAGAAGAATCAGGTGCAGACCTGAAAGAATGCTTTGGCTTCCCTCACACACAGTGACAGGGCTAAAACTGGAGCCACTCCCTTCCCTCCTATCTTCAATGCAGCCAGAAAAGGAAGCAGCAGCAAGAAAAGGAAGATGCTGACTTTTCCTCAGATCCTTGAAATAGATTCACAGAAGAGTTTCTGTGCTGAGATCCTAATATTCCCAAGCCAAAGTACTCATTATCTACCCTATTCTCCCTCCAAATAACTTGTCCTTAAATTTCCCTAGTCTTCTAGTCTCTGACCCTCAGTCATCTTTTCTTTCTTTTTCCCTGTCCCTTCAGTTTACCAAGTTTATCCACTTTGGCTTCAAAATGTCTCAGTGTTGTCTCCTTCTTTTCAATTCCAATTAATACTATCTACTTCATATCTGGATAACTAAAACAGTCCAAAACAACATCCATAAATCCAGATTCATAGATCTCCAGGGCATTCAGCATACTATCTTTAGAAAATAGCCTTCATGGCTGGGCGAGGTGGCTCATGCCTGTAATCCCAGCACTTCGGAAGGCTGAGGCGGGCAGATCACGAGGTCAGGAGATCAAGACCATCCTGGCGAACACGGTGAAACCCCGACTCTACTAAAACTACAAACAAATTAGCCAGGCATGCTGGCAGGCACCTGTAGTCCCAGCTACTTGGGAGGCTGAGGCAGAAGAATGGCGTGAACCCAGGAGGCGGAGCTTGCAGTGAGCCGAGATCTCACCACTGCACTCCAGCCTGGGCGACAGGGCAAGACTCCATCTCAAAAAAAAAAAAAAAGTCTTCATTTTAACATTGTTTTCATAATAAAATATTTTAATGTACAAAAAATGCCCATTCACATCCATACACCCTCACACTCTATTCTTTGATAAGATTTTGCCATATTTCCTTCAGATTTAAAGAAATAAAATAGTTCAAAAATGCTTAAAGTCCTCAGTTTACCACTCTGCAATGACATTCTCCTTCCTCTTTCCACCTCCTAGAAAGATAACCACCATCATAAATCCTGAAAGTAATATTCTTATATGTATGTATGTATGTGTGTACACGTGTGTACATGTATGTGCTTTCATCATATGAATAAAAAACATATATTGGTTTACATTTTTATTGCATTTTATACAACCAAGGGAACTTATCCAAACTAAGAAACCAATGTTTACATAAATTTAATTAAGTGCATACTTTACTTAGATTTCACCAGTTTTTCTACTAATACCCATTTTCTATTCCAGGACCTAATCCAGGATCCCATATTGCATTAGTTTCCATGACTCTTTGGTCTCCTCTGAACTGTGATAATTTCTTGATCTTTCCTTGTCTCCATTATCTTGGTGGTTTTGAAGAGTACTGGTCAGGTACTCATCAGTTTTAGGTAGAATATCCCTGGATTTGGGCTGACCGAAGTTTCTTTGTAATTGAAATAAGTTACAGATTGTGTGGAAAGATACCACAAAGGTATGTTTAGATCTTATTAATGAGTGAAATTAATAACCTTGTTCCCTTGGTTAAAATGAGTTCTGGTGGGTTTCTCCACTACAGAGTTACTATGTTCCCTTTGTAATTAATGAATATTTTGTAGGAGATATTTTGAGACTATGCAATACCATATTTTTCTGTAAACTTTTGCCCACTAATTTTAGCAATCCTCAGTGGATCTCACCTATACCAATTATTACTCTGGTGTTCCAATTCCTATTTTCTCAGTCCCTCTACATTTATTAATTGGAATTCTTCTATAAGGAAGAGAGTTGTCTCTTCTCCACTCATTTATTTATTCAAGCATTTTATACATATATATAAATATGAACTTATGAATATTATTTTCTTAAGTTACATTTCTTTATTTTGTTGGACAAATTATTCCAGCTTTGGCTAATGAGAGCTCTTTCAGCTCAGCTTCTGTAATTTTTTGACATATCCTCAATCTTTTTTTTTTAAAGCACTTCCTTACTTTCTGGTACCACAAATGTCCCAGGCTCATCTTGTATTTTTCCCTCCCATCCTAGAATCATCCACTCCTCTAACGAAACCTGGTTGCTTTTGTTGGAGAATAATTTTAGAAACCAAGATTTAGGCACCATGTGTTCACTGCTACTGGGGTATCACTACTTCTAGGCCCTCTCAAGTAGAAAGAGCTCGGAGAGGTATATAGGCTTACTAACTGATGTACACATATATATCGATATTTATTTCACTATCTTAAAAGGAAAAGAAGGACACACTGGCCCAACTCCAATCCAACACTGAAGAATTCATTTTAGGCCAGGCACAGTGGCGCATGCCTGTAATCCCAGCACTTTGGGAGGCCAAGGCGGGCAGATCACAAGGTCAAAAGATCGAGACCACCCTGGCCAACATGGTGAAACCCTGTGTCTACTAAAAATACAAAATCAGCTGGGCATGGTGGCGCATGCCTGCAGTCCCAGCTACTCGGAAGGCTGAGAGAAGAGAACCGCTTGAACCTGGGAGGCGGAGGTTGCAGTGAGCCGAGATCGTGGCACTGCACTCCAATCTGGCAACAGAGAGAGACTCCGTCTCAAAAAAAAAAAAAGAATTCATTTTAGCATTCTCATCTTCTTATCTGTAATTTCTTTCTCTGACAGTAAAAAGCCTAGTTTTCATAAACTAGAATATATTTGCTTATTTGCTCAACACTAGTATACATACAAAGTATTTTCAGAATTGCTAACCCATACTCCTTTAAGAAACATATTTACCAACTACAGTACAGTGTTGCATACTTCTTTTTTCTTTAGCCTTACAGTATCCATTCAGAATAAAGTTATTCAGCTTCTTTTTTCTCTAAGATTTCAGTATGATTGTGCCATTCATCACAATACACTTAAATTTATTTGCCAAATCTGTAGTCTGCCTTACGTTCTCCTAATATCCTGGTTGTTTCTTAAAATTTGAAGACAGTAAAATTCACTCTTTGTTGCATACAGTCCTATGGGGCTTTATTATTTATTTATTTTTATTTTATTTATTTATTTTTTTTTGAGATGGAGTCTCCCTCTGTCACCCAGGCTGGAGTGCAGTGGCACAATCTCAGCTCACTGCAACCTCCGCCTCCTGGGTTCAAGTGATTCTCCTGCCTCAGCTTCCTGAGTAGCTGGGATTACAGGCACGTGCCACCATGTCCTGCTAATTTTTGTATTTTTAGTAAAGACAGGGTTTCACCATGTTGGTCAGGCTGGTCTTGAACTCCTGACCTCGTGATCTGCCCACCTCAGCCTCCCAAAGTGCTGGGATTACAAGCATGAGCCACCACACCCAGCCAGTCCTGTGGGTTTTGATAAGTGCATAGACTCAAGTAACTACTAGCACATTACAAAACAATATGATCACCCCAAAAAACTCCCTCAGGTTACCTTCCATTATCAGCCCCTCCATCCATCCTCAGTCTGGCCAACACTTATTTGTTGTTTTTTGGTTTTGTTCATCTGTTTCTATAGCTTTCTCTTTTCCAGAATGTCTTAACAATGGAATCATACAATACACAGCCTTTGGGATATGGCTTCTTTCACTTTGCAAAATGCATTTAGAATTCACCCACGTTGCTGTGAATCAATAGTTAATTCCTTTTTATTGCTGAATAATATTCCATTGAATGGCTGAACCATAGTTTGTTTACCCATTCACCCACTGAAGGAAATCCAGGTTGTTTCCAGTTTTTGAGAATGAATATATAGTTTCAAGAAACATTCACATACAAGTTTTCCTGTGAAAATTAGTTTTCAGTTGACTTGAGTAAATTCATGAAAGCAAAACTACAGGGTCATAAATTACACATTTAGCTTTATCAGAAACTGTCAAACTTTTTTCCAGAATGGCTGTATTATTTTGCATTCTCACCAGCATTGTATAAGAGTTCCAGGTGCTCCATACTCTCAACAATAATTGGTATTTTCAGTTTTGTTTGTTAGACTTCTAATAGAGTTATAGAGGTATCTCATTGTGGTTATTTTCAGTTATCTTTGTTCGACTTCTAACAGATTTGTAGTGGTATCTAGTTATGGTTTTAATTACCATTTCCCTAATGACAATAATGTTAAGCATATTTTCATATACTTATTTTCCATCCATTTATCTTCGTTGGTAAAGTGTATGTTCATATCTCTTGCCCATTTTTTATTTGGTTATTTTCTAACTTTTAAAATTTTAAGAGTTCTTTATATGTTCTGGGCACAAATCCTTTATCGGATTTGTGATTTTAAAATATTCACTCCGAGCTAGGATTGCACCACTGCACTCCAGCCTGGTGACAGAGTGAGACTCCATCTCAAATAAATAAATAAACAAATCACTCCTAGTCTGTGGCTTCACTTTTTCATTAAAGCGTCTTTCACAGAGCAAAACTTTTTAAATATTGACAAAGCCCAATTTATCTATCTAGTTTTCTTTTTACGGATCATACTTTCTTTTTCCTTTTTTTGAGACAGAGTCTTGCTCTGTTGCCCAGGCTGGAGTACAGTGGCGTGATCTTGGCCCACTGCAGCCTCTGCCTCCCGGATTCAAGCAATTCTCCCATCTCAGCCTCCCAAGTACCTGGGATTACAGGCATGTGCCACCACACCTGGCTAATTTTTGTATTTTTAGCAGAGACCAGGTTTCACCATGTTGGCCAAGCTGGTCTCCAACTCCTGGCCTCAAGTGATCCACCCACTTTGGCCTCCCAAAGTGCTGGGATTACAGGCATGAGCCACCATGCCCAGCCCATACTTTCAATATTATATCTAAAAACTTTTTGCTAATTCCAAGGTCACACAGATTTCTCCCTTTTCTTCTAGAAGTTTTACAAGTGTTGTGTTTTACATTTAGGTATATGATTGTTTTAGTTATTTTTTGTGTAAAGTATGAGGAATGTAGAAAGGTTTATCTTTTCACATAAGAACTTCTAATTTTTCTAGTCTCATTTGTTGAAAAGACTCTCCTTTTTGTATTGAATTGCCTTTGCATCTCTGTCAAAAATCAGTTGACATTATTTTGTGGTTCCATTTCTAAGCTCTCAATTCTGCTCCACTGATCTATGTGTTTATTCTTCTATGAACACCGTACTCCCTTGATTACAATAGCTCTACATTGTCTTGTCTTACTTTTATAAAACTGTTTTACTTATTCTAGTTCGTGTGTGTGTGTGTGTATTCATGTGTATTCATGTCCATATATTCATATACCCACAAATACATATATACAGAAAAGTTTTCTATGGTTTTTGGGGATTGAGTTGACTCTACAGGTCACATCGAGAAGAACTGATATCTTAATAATACTGAGAGAGAAATGAACACATTCTCTCTCTCTCTCTCTCTCTCTCTAATTTATTTGATTTCTTTCACCACTTTTTGTAGTTTTCAGCTCTATACACATAAATGTATTCTGTACGCATTTTATTAGATTAGTTAGGGAAGTTCCTTACTCTTCCAGTTTGCTGAGAGTTTTTATCATGAACAGATACTGAATTTTATCAAATGCTTTCTCTGCATCTGTTGAAGTGATCAGCCTATTAACTTACACACACACACACACACACACACATGTAGGAGTTTGAATTGCATTGAATTTATACATTAATTTGTTGTTTTTTTTTTTTTTTTTTTTTTTTGAGGCGGAGTCTCGCTCTGTCGCCCGGACTGGAGTGCAGTGGCCGGATCTCAGCTCACTGCAAGCTCCGCCTCCCGGGTTCACACCATTCTCCTGCCTCAGCCTCCCGAGTAGCTGGGACTACAGGCGCCTGCCACCTCGCCCGGCTAGTTTTTTTGTATTTTTTTAGTAGAGACGGGGTTTCACCGTGTTAGCCAGGATGGTCTCGATCTCCTGACCTCGTGATCCGCCCGTCTCGGCCTCCCAAAGTGCTGGGATTACAGGCTTGAGCCACCGCGCCCGGCCTATACATTAATTTGGAGACAACTTCAAGATATTTCATCTTCCTATCCATGACATGACATGACATATCTCCATGTAGGTCTTCTTTTATGTTTTTCAATAAAATTTTACAATTTGCTCTATTAAAATTTGGTGCACCATTTGTCAGATTATTCATAGTACTTTGAGTTTTGCTGCCTTGATAAATGGTATCATTTTTATAGTATGTTCTAAATTTTTGCCCCTCTTTATAAAAATGCAACTGGTTTTGGTATATGGAGCTTAATTTCAGGAATTTTGATGAGTTCTCCCATTATTTCTATTTTTATCTAGAGATGTTCACGAATTCACTATGGAAATATCCTCTGCTAATAATAACAATTTTGTTTCTTCCTTCTCAACTCTTACATTTTTATTTACTTTACCTTTCTTATTTGTAGTAAGACATAAAACTTGAATTTCTGCTTATCTTAGGATGAGAGACACTGACTGCCTTTGTTCCAAAATATCTTTTCAATGATGTTCCTATGGTAAACAGTCTTGGAAGACAGAGATAGTACTTCCCTCCAGAGCAAAGGGTAGGCATGCTTACTGTACAATATAGTAAAGATAACATTTCCCTCCAGAGGAAAGGGCAGGTCTGTTTACTGCCCATTATGAAAAATTCAGGCTCCCCAAACTCAGGGCTCCCCTCCTATAACACAACCCACTGCGGCAAGGATCACCTAGTCTTATTCTTGTTGTCATATAGGAACTGAGAGTCAGGAAAACAGTGCAAAACAATTGCTGATATTCTGGCCACTGTTACTGCTGTGAAAATAAAGTTCTTTGTCTCAGATGTAGGAGTCTCACATCTTCTGCCAGCATTCATGAAACTCTGGTAGGCTACTTTTCTTAGCTTGCAAGTAGGGTAAAACCTCAGACCCTTCAAAGTTCTTGTCATTACTGTGCTGGTTAGAATCTCCAGTATAAAGGTAACCTGTAAGCATCATTGGTTTCTTCCTGATTTTAAAGGGAATGCTGTAATATTTCACCATTAAACATAAAAAATGATTTCATTTCGAGGTAGATACCCTTTTTCAGGTTAAGGAGAGTGGTTAAAAAATGTCCTGACCCAGGCCAGTCACGGTGGCTCACGCCTTTAATCCCAGCACTTCGGAGGCCGAGGCAGGTAGATCACGAAGTCAGGAGATCGAGACCATCCTGCCTAACATGGTGAAACCCCGTCTCTACTAATAACATAAAAAATTAGACAGGTGTATTGGCATGTGCCTGTGGTCCCAGCTACTCAGGAAGCTGAGGCAGAAGAATCCCTTGAACCCAGGAGGCGGAGGTTGCAGTGAGCCGAGATCACGCCACTGCACTCCAGCCTAGGTGACAGAGCAAGACTCTGTCTCAAAAAATAAATAAATAAAAATAAAAATAAAAAGTCCTGATCCATTTAACTTATAAAACTGCATAGTTAATATAGCTTTCAAAGTGGCTGTTCTTAGACTCACAAAGGAGAAGGAATATTTAGGAGGGAGTTATCAGAATATCAGAATTTCAGGCAAGACAGTGCTTCATTGTGTGCTGCCCCGCAGGACAGTTGACATTCTTGGCCTCACCAACCAGACACCAGTAGCATCCCCAGTCTCTTGGGGGAAAAATCCCCCTAATTTTTCAAATGTTCTCTAGAGCAGGTGTTGGCACACTTTTTCTATAAAGAGCCAGACAGAAAGTATTTTAGGTTTTGTGAGTCATACAATCTCTTGCAACTACTCAACTCCGGGGCTGGGCTGCAACTCTCTGTGGGAAATAAAGATCTTCCTTCTAAATTAAAAAAAAAAAGACAACTCTGATACCAAATACAAAAGCAGCCTTATGCAATACATAAATGAATGGGTATGGCTGTGTGCCAATAAAACTATACAAAAAACAGGTGGTGGCAGAATTTGGTCTGCAGACTGTACTTTGCTGACTCCTGCTAGAGAAGAACAGGTAGACTAGAATATCCTTTCACAGATATGAAAACTGGGGCTAGGGATGAAGTGATTTACCTGAGGTTTCACAGCCATTTTGTACCAAGGAAAGATTAGACTCCAAGCCTCCTGACCGCTAATGCTCTTCTCACTGTATCACCTAGTAGAACAAATGACACTCTGGCAGGATCTGCCTCAGCAAGTATTTGTAGCCACTTCTAAATGTATGCAAATATATATGGATACTTGGCAGATATCCCTGAATATGCAAGTCTCTGCTCCAGCTCCCTCCTCTCTGGCCTGCATTGTTTCTCTAGCTTTACATCATTCCCAGATGAAGACACTATAGTTCCATCTCAAGAATGTTCATGAAAACATGCAATACAATTGGGCTGGAGGCTGAACCCAGCAGCAGCCACAACAAATCAGCATAAATCATTCATCTGCTAAACATTTCCAAAGCCCTCCTCACAGTATTGACCACAGCCATGATTTTCCATCTGTACACCAGGACTCATACCCAATAGATGCGAAGGGTATTTTCAAGTGAAAATCTCTGCAGTGCTGGATCTAATACTAATCTATACAAAGTATCAGAATGTATCAAATCTATTTCATTTCTTTCACCTGCAATTTCTGTGATTCCATCCACAATGATATTTTGTTTGGCTTGGCTGATTCTTTACAAAAGTGCTAAATAAAAGGACAGAGTACAGTCTGCCCTCTGTAACCATAAGTTTTGTGTCTGTTGATTCCACCAATCACAGATTGAAAACATTTTTTAATTGTGTCTGTACAGGTACAGACGTTTTCTTGTCATTATTCTCTAAACAATAGTGTAACAACTATTTACATAGTATTTACAATGTATTAAGTATTAAAATTAATCTAGAGATTATTTAAAGTATACAGGAGGATATGTATGGATTATATGCAAATACTACCATTTTATATCAGGTACTTGAGCATCTACAGATTTTGGTACCCACTGGAGGAACTGCAACCAATCCCCCACAAATACCAAGGGACAAATATAATCATAAAAAACAGTCAGCAGTGATATACCTAGCTTGAAGAAAGCATTCATTCTTAGAAGAGGACTGTGTTTAGATGAGAACAGCTACATAACTAGCCTAGGCCAAAACCAAGGCATGTGCCAATTCACTCAGTGTATCTGGGGTCATTTTAAACCACACTTGGTGGAATTCACACACTGGGTAGAATATTGCGCTACATTAACTAAAGTTATTCTAACTCTAAGATGCAATTATTCCGAATTTAGGGAAAAAAGAGAGATGACTACAGTCTGGATAAACCCTCATAGAAGATGAACTCAGCCATAAAGACAGAATTTAGATGTGGAAAAAAAAGACAGAGTTGTATTAAGAGATGGATGTAGCTCTGAATGTCCCTCTCTTACTCCTCACCTCCAAACAGAAGCTCAAGGATTATTCCAATATCAAGAAGACCCTAAAAAAAAACCTTATAAGAAAACGAGTTAGAATTGACAACACCAAAGCAGCATTCATGAGTGCCAATTAGAGCCAATACCTTGACATATTTGACCATTGAACAGTAATAATCAGAGATGGCAATGTCTGTTGGAATCTGGTATCTGAAGATCCTTTGAAAGTTAACTGAATGATGGGCAAAGACACTTGATACATCCTTTTTGATGAAGAAGCAAGTAAGTATTTAGGCCTTGGATTATGGCATCAGCAGCCTTTGCCTTTATTCTGTGACTAAAAAAAAAAAAAACTTAACCTCTTTGAGAATCGACTTTCCCCTAGAGTGTCTAGGACTGAAATGTTTATATTCCTGACTTATCGTCATTTAGGAATAACTTCACCAAAGGGCAATGTGCAAACCAAAGCTGATAAATGCCAACATCAACCAGAAAACAAAACCAAATTCTAAAAACTTAAAACAAAGATTTAGATATCATAACATTTTATAATTTCAACTTTTATTTTAGATTCAGGGAACGTACATGTGCAGGTTTGTTACATGGATATATTGTGTGATGCTGAGGTTTGGGATACAAATGATCCCATCATCCAGATAGTGAGCCTAGTATCCAAGAGTCAGTTTTTCAACCCTTGCATCCCTCCTTCCCTCCCCCATTAGTCCCCAGTGTGTACTGTTGCCATCTTGAAAACATCTGAATTTTTTTATAAGAATTTGTCAAGCATCATCAGTTTCTTGCCTAACCTGGAAGCAAACCAAATTTCCTCATGTGGATGGCTTTGGAGCCTCCTAGTGGTAGCCTCAGGAGACCAACAGAGCTAGGAGCCTTGTGAAGAACCAGGTTTTTGTTTTTTTTTTTTTTTTGAGACAGAGTCGCTCTGTCGCCCAGGTTGGAGTGCAGTGGCCGGATCTCAGCTCACTGCAAGCTCCGCCTCCAGGGTTTACGCCATTCTCCTGCCTCAGCCTCCCGAGTAGCTGGGACTACAGGCGCCCGCCACCTCGCCCGGCTAGTTTTTTGTATTTTTTAGTAGAGACGGGGTTTCATCGTGTTAGCCAGGATGGTCTCGATCTCCTGACCTCGTGATCCGCCCGTCTCGGCCTCCCAAAGTTCTGGGATTACAGGCTTGAGCCACCGCACCCGGCCAAGAACCAGGTTTTCAAGAGAGAGTATAATTTATGTATGCTGGTGATCAATTCAAACAAACACATCAGTTCCTACAATGTGCCCAGCACACTATATTGGACGCTAGGAATATAAAGATGAATAAATATTGGTCCTACCTACCCTCAAGGAGCTCACAGCCTACTGTGGAAACATGTAAGAACAGAAATAACTCAGAAACAATGTAGTAAGTACTTATAATCTGTATAAATTAAGAAAGGGCTTTGGGAGGCCAAGGTGAGCAGATCACCTGAGGTCAGAAGTTCCAGATCAGCCTGGCCAATGTGGTGAAACCCTGTCTCTACTACAAATACAAAAATTAGCCAGGTGTGGTGGCGCACGCTTGTAATCCCAGCTACTTGGGAGGCTGAGGCAGGAGCATCACTTGAACTTGAGAGGCGGAGGATGCAGTGAGCCAAGATTGTGCCACTGCACTCCAGCCCAGGCAAGAGTAAAGCTCTGTCTCAAAAAAGGAAGAAGGAGGAGGAGGAGGAGGAGGAGGAGGAGGAGGAGAAGGGGAAGGAGGAGAAGGAGAAGGAAGTCAGAGAATGTGTAATCAAGGGGATGACATTTTCACCAAGCCTTAAAGAGTGGATATAAGTACATTACACATTTTCATGCCTTCTTGTTTAGAATACCCCATTTTCCACTTGCTGTCATACTCAGAATACCAAGCCTGGAGTATAGTAGGGTGGGGAGAAAGCTACAAAGCCAGGCTAGAAGCAAATTTGTAAGCGCCCTTGTGGTTTGAGCCTTATACTCCAGGTTCTGAAGAGACGTCAGAGGCCCTCAGAAAAGCAGTCTACTGAAGTCTGTTCACTAGAATAACATCCCATCATAGTATACTGCTATACTGTAATAGCAGTATAAGGAAGATATTAGGAGAGCTGGGAAGCAAAGAGGTCCATTAATCTGCCATAATATACTAAGAAAGAGGTAAGAAAGGTTAATATAGAAGTAGGAATAGCTATACCTACTAGCCAAATGAATATGGAGATTAGAGCCAGGAGTCAAAAATAGTTCAAAGTTTTCCTTAAGACCCAAGGTAGACAGTGATGCCCTTAACCAAAGTAGGGAACACAGGAGAAGCCAAGAGAGTGATAATGAGGGAGTTTAGTAAATTTTATTTGAGGAACTTTAGTAAATTTTATTTGTGATACAAATTAGATCTGAAAAGTATTTAATAAATACTGGGAAAGGTCTGTAAAACTTATAGGTCTGAAAAAAATTATGTTATAACCATCTTGAAATAACTGCAAGAGGCCAGGCGCGGTGGCTCAAGCCTGTAATCTCAGCACTTTGGGAGGCCAAGGCAGGCGGATCACCTGAGGTCAGAAGTTCGAGACCAGCCTAGCCAACATGGCAAAACCCCTGTCTCTACTAAAAGTACAAAAAGTAGCCAGGCATAGTGGCACACACCTGTGGTCCCAGCTACTCAGGAGGCTGAGGCAGGAGAATCGCTTGAACCCAGGAGGCAGAGGTTGCAGTGAGTTGAGATCACACCACTACACTCCAGCCTGAGCGACAAGAGCAAGACTCTGTCTCAAACAAAAAAAAGAAAGAACTACAAGAACTATAACCACAATTACAATATTAATTATTGCCATCCCTTAGTGATAAGGAGAAATTACATCCATTTTCACAAATGACACCCTGAAGTTGACCCAGTCACAGAAGACAAAACTCTCATTAGACAGTGAAATTTTTCTAACAAAAGCGAACATTTTATTTCCCTTATTTTGTCCTCTTTGGCTTATCCAAAAATATCCAACCTTCAAGGAACACCTTGAGTTCTATCTTTGTCACAAACCCTTATTTTATTTCTTCAGACCTTATTAGTTCTGACATTTGAACTCTCATAGCACTTGGCATAAATCATATTCATTGTCCTTTCTGATTTTCTGGAGTTTTAAGAAAATTTTGTCGTATTTCTCCAAGTATATTTAAGTTCCTTAAAAACTAACACAAAGTCTACTTCTGTAGCTTCTATAGTTCCTACCATAGAGGTAACTATAGAGAAGATGTATCATCAATAATGATCATACTATGGGAGCAAGCCTCCCTGTTATGGTAATGACCATTATTCTGTGACCTATCCTGCAAAGTTGATAAAGCTATCAATACTTGAGATCAGCCACTTCCAATCTTAGATTGGTAACATTTCTAAGTCTAACCATAGAAATTGAGGCATTTGTAGTGAATAATTAGTTACCTGTCAAGTTTGTACTGATGGAATTACTAGCTGTTACAGGATGAATTGTATCCATCTAAAATTTATATGTTGAAGGCCTAACTCCCAGTACCTCAAAACATAATTGTATTTGGAGACAGGGCATGTAAAGAGTTAATTAAATTAAAAAGAAGACATTAGGGTGTGCCCTACGCCAATATGACTGGTTTATTTAAAAGAAGAGGGAGAGAAGATGGCCGAATAGAAGTTTATAGCTCCCAGCGACATCAACACAGAAGGTAGGTGATTTCTGCATTTCCAGCTGAGGTACCCAGTTCATCTCAATGGGACTGGTTAGACAGTGGGTGCAGCCCATGGAGGGCTAGCAGCAGCAGGGGTGGTGAACTCCCTCCCCTAGCCAAGAGAAGCTGTGAGGGACTGTGCCATGAGGAACAGTGCATTCCAGCCCAGATACTATGCTTTTCTCATGGTCTTTACAACCCGCAGATCAGGAGATTCCCACAGGTGCCTACACGACCAGGGCCCTGGGTTTCAAGCACAAAACGGGGTGGCCATTTGGGCAGACACCAAGCTAGCTGCAGGAGGTTTTGTTTTTGTTTTTTGTTTTTTTCATACTCCAGTGGTGCCTGGAACACCAGCGAGACAAAACCGTTTACTCCCCAAGAAAGGGGGCGGAAACCAGGGAGTGAAGTAGTCTAGCTCAGTGGATCCCACCCCCACAAAGCCCAGCAAGCTAAGATCCACTGGCTTGAAATTCTCGCTGCCAGCACAGCAGTCTGAAGTCGACCTGTGATGCTCAAGTTTGGTGGGGGAGGGGTGTCCACCATTACTGAGGCTTGAGTAGGCGGTTTTCCCCTTACAGTATAAACAAAGCAGCCAGGAAGTTCCAACTGGGTAGAGCCAGCCACAGCTCAGCAAAGCTGCTGTAGCCAGATTGCTTCTCTAGATTCCTCTTCTCTGGGTGGGGAATCTCTGAAAGAAAGGCAGCAGCCCCAGTCAGGGGCTTATAGATAAAACTCCCATCTCCCTGTGACAGAGCACCTGGGGGAAGGGCTGGCTGCGGGCTGCAGGTGCAGCTTCAGCAGACTTAAACGTTCCTGCCTACCTGCTCTAAAGAGAGCAGCAGATCTCCCAGTCGAGGGTTCAAGCTCTGCTAAGGGACAACCTGCCTCCTCAAGTGGGTCCCTGACCCCCATGCCTCCTAACTGGGAGATACCTCCCAGCAGGGGTCAACAGACACTTCATACAGAAGAGTTCCAGCTGGCATCTGGCAGGTGTCCCCTGGGATGAAGTTTCCAGAGGAAGAAAGAGGCAGCAATCTTTGCTGTTCTGCAGCTCTGCTGTGACACCCAGGCAAACAGGACCTGGAGTGGACCTCCAGCAAACTCCAGCAGACCTGCAGCAGAAGGGCCTCACTGTTAGAAAGTAAACTAACAAACAGAAAGGAATTGCATCAACATCAGCAAAAAGGACGTCCACACAAAAACCCCATCGGAAGGTCACCAACATCAAAGAGCAAAGGTAGATAAATCCATGAAGATGAGGAAAAACCAGCACAAAAAGGCTGAAAATTCCAAAAACCAGAATGGCTCTTCTCCTCCAAAGCATCACAACTCCTCTCCAGCAAGGGAACAAAACTGGATGGAGAATGGGTTTTACAAACTAACAGAAGTAAGCTTCAGAAAGTGGGTAATAACAAACTCCTCCAAGCTAAAGGAGCATGTTCTAACCCAATGCAAGGAAGCTAGGAACCTTGAAAAAAGATTAGACAAATTGCTAACTAGAATAACCAGTTTAGAAAAGAACATAAATGACCCGGTGGAGCTGAAAAACAGAGCACGAGAACTTCATGAACCATATACAACTATCAACAGCCAAATCAATCGAGCGGAAAAAAGGATATCAGAGATTGAAGATCAACTTAATGAAACTAAGCAAGAAGACAAGATAAGAGAAAAAATAATGAAAAGAAACAAACAAAGCCTCCAAGAAATATGGGACTATGTGAAAAGACCAAACCTAAGTTTGATTGGTGTACCTGAAAGTGACGGGGAGAATGCAGCCAAGTTGGAAAAAACTCTTCAGGATATTATCCAAAACTTCCCCAACCTAGCAAGACAGGACAACATTGAAATTCAGGAAATACAGAGAACACCACAAAGATACTCCTTGAGAAGAGCAACCCCAAGACACATAATCCTCAGATTCACCAAGGTTGAAATGAAGGAAAAAAAATGTAAAGGGCAGCCAGAGAAAAAGGTCGGATTACCCACAAAGGAAAGCCCATCAGACTAACAGGGTATCTCTCTGCAGAAACCCTACAAGCCAGAAGAAAGTGGGGCCCAATACTCAACATTCTAAAAGAAAAGAATTTTCAACCCAGAATTTCATATACAGTCAAACTAAGCTTCAGAAGTGAAGAAGAGATAAAATCCTTTACAAACAAGCAAATGATGAGAGATTTTCACACCACCAGGTCTGTCTTATGAGAGCTCCTGAAGGAAGCACTAAATATGGAAAGGAAAAACCAGTACCAGCCACTGCAAAAACATACCAAATTGTATCACTTCTTATCACTATGAAGAAACTGTATCAACTAATGGGCAAAAAAAAAAAAAACAGGCAACATCATAATAACAGGATAAAATTCACACATAACAATATTAACCTTAAATGTAAATGAGCTGAATACCCCAATTAAAAGACACAGACTGGCAAATTGGATAGCGTCAAGACCCATCAGTGTGGTGTATTCAGGAGACTCAGCTCACATGAAAAGATACACATAGGCTCAAAATAAAGGGATGGAGGAATATTACCAAGCAAATGGAAAGCAAAAAAAAGCAGGGGTTGCAATCCTAGTATCTCATAAAACAGACTTTAAACCAGAAAAGATCAAAAAAGACAAAAGCATTACATAATGGTAAAGGGATCAATGCAACAAGAACAGCTAACTATCCTAAATGTATATGCACCTAATACAGGAGCACCGAGATTCATAAAGCAAGTTCTTAGAGACCTATAAAGATACTTAGACTCCCATATGATAATAGTGTGAGACTTTAACACCCCATTGTCAATATTAGATCAAATTAACAAGGATATTCAGGATGTGAACTCAGCTCTGGACCAAGCAGACCTAATAAACATCTACAGAACTCTCCACTCCAAATCAACAGAATATACATTCTTCTCAGCACCACATCGCACTTATTCTAAAATTAACCACATAATTGGAAGTAAAAAATTCCTCAGCAGATGCAAAAGAACAAAAATCATAACAAACTGTCTCTGAGACCACAGTATAATCAAATTAGAATTCAGGATTAAGAACTCACTCAAAACCGCACAACTACATGGCAAATGAACAACCTGCTCCTGAATTACTACTGGGTAAATAACTAAATGAAGGCAGAAATAAATAAGTTCTTTGAAACCAATGAGAACAAAGACACAAAGTACCAGAATCTCTGGGACACAGCTAAAGCAGTGTTTAGGGGGAAATTTATAGCACTAAATGCCCACAGGAGAAAGCAGGAAAGATCAAAAATCAAAACCATAACATCACAATTAAAAGAATGAGGGAAGCAACAGCAAACAAATTCAAACGCTAGCAGAAGACATGAAATAACTAACATCAAAGCAGAACTGAAAGAGATAGAGACATGAAAAATGCTTCAAGAAATCATTGAATCCAGGAGCTGGTTTTTTGAAAAGATTAACAAAATAGATAAACTGCTAGCCAGATAAATAAAGAAGAAAAAAGAGAAGAATCAAATAAACACAACAAAAAATGATAAAGGGGAGATCACCATGGAACCCACAGAAATACAAACTACCATCACAGAATACTATAAACACCTCTATGCAAATAAACTCGAAAATCTAGGAAAACTGGATAAATTCCTAGACACATACACCCTCCCAAGACTAAACCAGGAAGAAGTCAAATCCATGAATAGACTAATAACAAGTTCTGAAATTGAGGCAGTAATTAATAGTCTACCAACCAAAAAAAGGCCCAGGACCAGACAGATACACAGTCAGATTCTACCAGAGGTACAAAGAGGAACTGGTACCATTCCTTCTGAAACTATTCCAAACAACAGGAAAAAAAAGGAATCCTCCATAACTCATTTTATGAGGCCAACATCATCCTGATACCAAAACCTGGCAGAGACACAACATAAAAAGAAAAAATTTCAGGCCAATTTCCCTGATAAACATCAACGCGAAAATCCTCAATAAAATACTGGCAAACTGAATCCAGCAGCACATCCAAAAGCTTATCTACCAAGATCAAGTTGGCTTCATCCCTGGGATGCAAGGCTGATTCAACGTATGCAAATCAATAAATGTAATCCATCACATAAACAGAACCAATCACAAAAACCACATGATTATCTCAATAGATGCAGAAAAGGCCTTCGACAAAACTCAACATCACTTCATGCTAAAATCCCTCAATAAACTGGATATTGATGGAATGTATCTCAAGATATAAGAGCTACTTCTGACAAACCCACAGCCAATATCATACTGAATGGGCAAAAACTGGAAGCATTCCCTTTGAAAACCAGCAAAAGACAAGGATGCCCTCTCTAACCACTCCTGTTCAATATACTGTTGGAAGTTCTGGCTAGGGCAATCAGGCAAAATAAAGAAATAAAGCATATTAAAATAGGAAGAGAGGAAGTCAAATTGTCTCTGTTTGCAGATGACATGATTGTACATTTAGAAAACCCCACCATCTCAGCCCAAAATCTCCTTAAGCTGATAAACAACTTCAGCAAGGCCTCGGGATACAAAACCAATGTGCAAAAATCACAAGCATTCCTATACACCAATAACAGACAAACAGAGAGCCAAATCATGAGTGAACTCCCATTCACAATTGCTACTAAGAGAATAAAATATCTAGGAATCCAACTTACAAGGGATGTGAAGGACCTCTTCAAGGAGAACTACAAACCACTGCTCAATGAAGTAAGAGAGGACACAAACAAATGGAAAAACATTCCATGCTTATGGATAGGGAGAATCAATATTATGAAAATGGCCATACTGCCCAAAGTAATTTACAGATTCAATGCTATATCCCCATCAAGCTACCATTGACTTTCTTCACAGAATTAGAAAAAAAAAAAAAAAAAAAAAAACACTTTAAACTTAATATGGAGCCAAAAGGAGCCCACATAGCCAAGACAATTCTAAGCCAAATGAGCAAAGCTGGAGGTATCATCCTACTTGACTTCAAACTATACTGCAAAGCTACAGTAACCAAAACAGCATGGTACTGATATCAAACCAGACATATATACCAATGGAACAGAACAGAGCCCTGAGAAATGATGCCACACATCTACAACCATCTGATATTTGACAAACCTGACAAAAACAAGCAATGGGGAAAGGATGTTCTATTTAATAAATGGTGTTGGGAAAACTGGCTAGCCATATGCAGAAAGCTGAAACTGGACCCCTTTCTTATACCTTATACTAAAATTAACTCAAGATGGATTAAAAACCTAAATATAAGACGTAAAATCATAAAAACCCTAGAAGAAAACCTAGGCAATACCATTCAGGACATAGGCATAGGCAAAAACTTCATAACTGAAATACTGAAAGCAATGGCAGCAAAAGCCAAAATTGACAAATGGGATCTAATTAAACTAAAGAACTTCTGCACAGCAAAAGAAACTATTATCAGAGTGAACAGGCAACCTACAGAATGGAAGAAAATTTTTGCAACCTATCCATCTGACAAAGGGCTAATATCCAGAATCTACAAGCAACTTAAACAAATTTACAAGAAAAAAACAACCCCATCAAAAAGTGGGCAAAGGATATGAACAGACACTTCTCAAAAGAAGACATTTATGCAGCCAACAGACAAACGAAAAAATGCTCATCATCACTGGTCATTAGAGAAATACAAATCAAAACCACAAAGAGATACTATCTCATGCCAGTTAGAATGGCAATCATTAAAAAGTCAAGAAACTGGCCGGGCATGGTGGCTCATGCCTGTAATCCTAGCACTATGGAAGGCTGAGGTGGGTGGATTGCCTGAGCTCAGGAATTCAAGAACAGACTGGCAACATGGTGAAATCCCGTCTGTACAAAAATACACACAAAAAAAATTAATCGGGCATGGTGGTAGGCACCTGTAGGTCCAGTTACTTGGGAGGCTGAGGCAGGAGAATTGCTTGAATCCAGGAGCCAGAAGTTGCAGTGAGCCATACTGAGCCACTGCACTCCAGCCTGGACAACAGGGCACGACTCCATCTCCAAAAAAAAAGTCAGAGTCAAGAAACAACAGATGCTGGAGAAGATGTGGAGAAATAGGAACACTTTTACACTGTTGGTGGGAGTGTAAATTAGTTCAACCATTGTGGAAGACAGTGTGGCAATTCCTCAAGGATCTAGAACCAGAAATACCATGTGACCCAGCAATCCCATTACTGGATATATACCCAAAGGATTATAAATCATTCTACTATAAAGACAAATGCACACGTATGTTTATTACAGCACCATCCACAATAGCAAAGACTTGGAACCAACCCAAATGCCCATCAATGATAGACTGGATAAAGAAAATGTGGCACATATATACCATGGAATACTATGCAGCCATATAAAGGATGAGTTCATGTCCTTTGCAGGGAGTGGATGAAGCTGGAAACCATCATTCTCAGCAAACTAAACACTGCATGTTCTCACTCATAAGTGGGAGTTGAACAATAAGAACATATGGACCCAGAGAGGGGAACAACACACACTGGGGCCTGTGGGGGTGGTAGTCTAGGAGACAGATAGTATTAGGAGAAACACCTAATGTAGATGACGTGTTGATGGGTACAGCAAACCACCGTGGAATGTGTATTCCTATGTAACAAACCTTCACATTCTGCACATGTATCCCAGAACTTAAAGTATAACTGAAAAAAAACAAAGAAGAGGGAGATTAGGATATACAAAGAGATACACCAGGGACACTTGCTCACAGAGGAAAGACCATGTAAGAACACAATGAAAAGGCAGAGCCATCGGCAAGCCAAGGAGAGAGGCCTCAGAAGAAACTAAACCTCCTGACACCTTAATCTTGGTCTCTTATCTTCCAAAACTGGTAGGAATAACTTTCTGTTGTGATTAATAAATGTTTGATGTCTAAGCCACCCAGTCTACGGTATATTGTTATGGTAGCCCTAGCAAATTAATGTACTAAGCTTAAGGAAAATTTTAAAAGATACCTCTTTACTCTTTCTCTTTGAGTGATTTTCCTCAACTCCTCCAAATCCTCTAATTCCAGGCTTCTACATTCTGCCAATGTACACAAGGTCAGAGGCCAACTAATCACCTGGTTTATCCCCCTTATTTTACAAGTGATAAAACTGGACCCCAAAAAGGCAAATAACTTAGCCAGATCACACCTTGTTTGTGGTAGATCCAAGACTAAAGCCAGGTACCCAGACTTCCAGTTCTACAACATTTCTATGCCTTTCGATGCCTTATAAATATTTAGCAAGCTGCTTGTACTGTTATGCTTCCTTTCCCATGGGACACTTTTGTATCCTAAGCAGATATTCAAATATAAAAAGATCCAAAGTGAGAGGTGAAGTTGGCTGGGCCTCTAGGTCAGGTGGGGACTTGGAGAACCTTTCTGTCTAGCTAAAGGTTTGTAAACACACCAATCAGCACTCTGTAAAACACACCAATCAGCGCTCTGTGTCTAGCTAAAGATTTGTAAACGCACCCATCAGCACTCTGTAAAAACGCACCAAACAGCGCTCTGTGTCTAGCTAAAGGTTTGTAAATGCACCAATCAGCACTCTGTGAAAATGGGCCAATCAGCACTCTGTAAAATGGACCAGTCAGCACTCTGTAAAATGGACCAATCAGCAGGAAGTGGGCAGGGCCAAATAAGGGAATAAAAGTTGGCCACTGGAGCCAGCAGGGGCAACCCACTCTGGTCCCCTTCCATACTGTGGAAGGTTTGTACTTTAGCTCTTTGCAATAAATCTTGCTGCTGCTCACTCTTTGGGTCCACACTACCTTTATGAGCTGTAACACTCACCACAGAGGTCTGCAGCTTCACTCCTGAAGCCAGTGAAACCACAAACCCACCAGGAGGAACAAACAACTCCAGACGCACCACTTTTAAGAGCTGTAACACTCACTGCGAAGGTCTGCAGCTTCACTCCTGAAGTCAGCACAGACCACGAACCCACCAGAAGGAAGAAACTCCAAACCCATCTGAACACCTGAAGGAACAAACTCTGGACACACCATCTTTAAGAACCGTTAACACTCACCCGCAAGGGTCCACGGCTGCATTCTTGAAGTCAGCGAGACCAAGAACCCACTGGAAGGAACCAGTTCCAGACACAAAAGTAATGATTATTTTATGATGGAATTATAAGCACCCTGAAAGGCAGTCCAGGAGATATCTGGGGACAGGGAGACATTCTAAGAAACTTAAAATCATAACATGATTTTTGGTATCCAGTAATTATAGAATAATGGGAACCAGATTAACCATCATATCTTAAAAACCTAAAAAACAGGTCAGGCGCGGTGGCTTACACCTATAATCCCTGCACTTTGGGAGGCTGAGGCAGGCGGATCACAAGGTCAGGAGATCAAGACCATACTAGTTAACACGGTGAAACCCCGTCTCTACTAAAAATACAAAAAATTAGCCAGGTGTGGTGGCAGGCACCTGTAGTCCCAGCTACTCAGGAGGCTGAGGCAGGAGAATGACATGAACCCGGGAGGCGGAGCTTGCAGTGAGCAGAGATCATGCCATAGCAAAAACAAAAAACAAACAAACAAAAAAATCAAAATACATGAAACAAAAGTTTCAGATATAGGTAAACAGAAAGTACTGGACACTGATCCCTGAGGAAGGAAAAACAAATAAGGTGAGTCCTATGAGTACCCCCACCTCAATGCCTAGAGGCAGTTTTCAGACTGTAGTACAGGCATGAGGATTCCAAACAGAGCTCAGTAGTCTTACTGAGTCAAGGAAACACAATTCAGAGTTAAGAGTGGGCAAGGCAACTAGAATTTATAGGAGAGGGAGCTTCACAAAGAACAAAAGCTCCAGAGACCTGCAGAGAGGTTCCCTGATGGTATTTAGGTAATGATCTATGCATGTATGTAAGGAAACTACTGATGCAAGGAAAATAACTTAAATGGCCCCAATAGTCCTATACACAGCTGTTTTTGGATAAACATATAAATTGGCCTTTCTGCTGTTAAAGTTCAAAACTTGTATTTGTTTTATCCTCAGGAAAGAACCTTCAGGCTTCTCAAAAAAGTATCAAAGAACAGAAACTCACCAGATCACCATACTACATGCCTTCTTGGCCCTCCCTAATTCCTATTTTCTTACACATTGTTACATTTCTTCCCTGCTATATAAACCCCTAATATTAGTCAATCAGGGTGATGGATTTGAGGCTGAGCTCCCATCTCCTCAACTGCAGCACCCAATTAAAGCCTTGACAATACTTGTCATCTCAGTCATTGGCTTTCTGGGCGGCAAGCAGCAGGACCTGGACCAAACCCCTGGTGTTTCTACAACAGAACCACCAGGAAGAAGTAAGTGAAGCAATCACCACAGTTCACATAGACCAGGAATAGTTTAGTTTGGACAGCCAGACTGAAAAGACTTCATAACACATAAGGCACTGAGTAAGAAGGGTATGAATATAGAAGGGTACTGACTGCCTCAGAAAGGTGTTACCTCAGTAGAGAAGCCAAATTAGCATAGTCTAAGAACTGTTTTTTACCACCCTAACAAATTTTGAAGAAAGACTTAAAAAACAAGAAACTGACTCCAAGGAACTTAACTTCATTCCAGAAAAAAAATATATATATATATATATTTAAAGGAATATCAAATCAACTAGCACCCAACAACATATAACCCAAAGTGCCTGACATCCAATTAAAAATTACCAGGCATATGAAGCAGGAAAATATAACCCATAAAGAGGAGAAAAATCAATAAATATAAACAGACATCAAAATGACACAGATGGTAGAAAGAGTAAGCAAAGATAAGCAAAAAGCGGTTGGGCATGGTGGCTCACACCTGTAATCCCAGCACTTTGGGAGGCCAAGACAGGCAGATCATTTGAGGTCAGGAGTTCGAGACCAGCCTGACCAACATGGTGAAACCCTAACTCTACTAAAAATACAAAAATTAGCCAGGCATGGTGGTGTACGCCTATAGTCCCAGCTATTCAGGAGGCTGAGGCAGAAGAATCACTTGAACCCAGGAGGTGGAGGTTGCAGTGAACTATTGCACTCTGGCCTGGGCAACAGAGCAAGACTGTCTCAAAAAAAAAAAAAAAAAAAAACTAAGAGGAAAGCCATTAAGAAATATATTACATACGTTCAAGAAGGTAGAGGAAAACAGGAGAGTAATAATGAGAACTATAAAATGTATAAAAGACACAAACTGAGTTTCTATAAATAAATATATAGCTGAAATGAAAAATATACTAGATTGGATTAACAGTAACTTAGACACTGCTGAAGAAAAGACCAACGAAGTTGAAGATGTGGCAACAGAATTATCCAAAATTATATATATAGAGAGAGAGAGAGAGAGAGAGAGAAACACTGAAAAAATGTAACAGAGGATCACTGAGCTAACAGCTTATATTAAGTGGCCTAACATACAAGTAATTGATACCTCCAAAAAAATGAAGGGAGAAGACAGGAAAAAAGTATTTGAAACCTTAATGGTCAAAACTTCTAAATTGGCTGGGTGCAGTGCCTCACACCTGTAATCCCAGCACTTTGGGAGGCTGAAACTGCCAGATCACCCATGGTCAGGAGTTCAAGACCAGCCTAGCCTACGTGGTAAAGCCCTGTCACGACTAAAAATACAAAAAAATTAGCCAGGCATGATGGTGTACACTTGTAATCCCAGCTACTAGGGAGTCTGAGGCAGGAGAATCACTTGAACCCAGGAAGCAGAGGGTGCAGTGAGCCAAGTTCATGCCACTGCACTCCAGCCTGGGTGACAGAGCAAGACTCTGTCTCAAAAAAATAAAAAACAACACAAACTTCTAAAATAAATGAAAACTATAAACCCAGAGAACACCCAAGAAGAAGAGATAAGAAGAAAATGATACCATAATCATCATAATTGAACTGCCAAAAACTAGAGATAAAAAGACATTTTTTTTTTGTTTTTTTTTTTTTTTTTAGTAGAGACGGAGTTTCACCGTGTTAGCCATTTTTAAAATTAGCCAAATGAAAAAGGCACATACAGGTATAGAAAAATATAGGTGGGGCTGTTGGATGCAGTGGCTCACGCCTGTAATCCCAGCACTTTGGGAGGCCAAGGTGGGTGGATAACGAGGTCAGGAGATCGAGACCATCCTGGCTAACACCGTCAAACCGCATCTCTACTAAAAATACAAAAAATTAGCTGGGCGTGGTGGCGGGCGTCTTTAGTCCCAGCTACTCAGGAGGTTGAGGCAGAAGAATAGCGTGAACCTGGGAGGCAGAGCTTGCAGTAAGCCGAGATTGCACCACTGCTCTCCAGCCTGGGCAACAGAATGAGACTCTGTCTCCAGAAAAAAAAGAAAAAGAGAAAGAGAAAGAGAAAGAAGGGAGGGAGGGAGGGAGGGACGAAGGAAAGAAGGAAGGAAGAAGGAAGGAAGGAAGGAAGGAAGGAAGGAAGGAAGGAAGGAAGGAAGGAAGGAAGGAAGGAAAAGAAAAGAAAAATAGAGGTGGGGCAGGGAGGAATGATGGTGGGTATTTTGTCAGAAACAATACAAGGAAGAGAAGGCAGATCAATAGAGATTATCTAAATGAAATGCAAAGAGGAAAAAAGAGTGAAACAAACTGAATAGAGAATTCAAGAGCAGAGAAACTTGGCATATGCATAATTGGAATCCTAAAAGGCAAAGAGAGAAAGAACGGGGCCAAACAAATAATGGCTGAGAATTTTCCAAAATTAGTGATAGACAATAAACCATGGCCAGATCCAATAAACTCTGATAACACTAAGCAGGATAAATAACCACACACACACACACGCACGCACCCTAGGCATATCATAATTAAACTTCTAAAAACCAAAGACAGAGAAAATCTTGAAAGTACCAGTACCCAAGGAAAAAGATACACTGCCTACAAAGGAACAAGAACAAGAATTACAGGCTGGGTGTGGTGGCTCACACCTGTAATTCCAGCACTTTGGGAGGCCGAGGCTGACAGATCACAAGGTCAGGAGTTCGAGACCAGCCTGGCCAATATGGTGAAACCCCATCTCTACTAAAACTACAAAACTTAGCCAGGCGTGGTGTCAGGTGCCTGTAGTCCCAGCTACTCGGGAGGCTGAGGCAGAAGAATCATCTGAACCCAAGAGGCAGAGGTTGCAGTGAGCCAAGATCATACCACTGTACTCCAGCCTGGGTGATAGAGTGAGACTCTGTCTCAAAAAAAACAAGAATTACAGCAGACTTCTTGTTAGAAACTATGGAAGAAAATGAACGGACATCTTTAAAGTGCTGAAAGAAAAAAATGTTAACTCAAATTCCATACTATGCAAAAAATCCTTCAAAAATGAAGAAAAAAGCCTTAAATTCCTGGAGGCATGCTTACTCTAAGAAATATTAAAGAAAAGGTCTTCAGACAGAAGGAATATATGTCAAAAACTTCTTTTTTGAGACAGGATCTCATTCTGTTGCCCAGGCTGGAGTGCGATGGCACAGTCACGGCTCATTGCAGCCTCAGCCTCCCTGGCTCAAGCTATCCTCCCACTTCGGTCTCCCTAGTAGCTGGAACTATAAGCACACACTCACATGCCCAGCTAGTTTTTTGTATTTTTTGTAGAGATGGAGTTTTGTCATGCTGCCCAGGTTGGTCTCGAACTCCTGGACTCAAGCAATCCCCAAACCTCAGCCTCCCAAAGTGCTGAGATTATAGGTGTGAGCTACCCCACCCAGCCTCAAAAACTTGAATAAAAAAGAAAATTGAATAATATCAGAAAAGAAATAAAAGAAGAGAAAATCAAAATCCCTTTTTTTCTTATTGTTAATCATCCTAAGGCGTAACAATGTTTCAAGCAAAGATGGGAACAAAAAATTTCACGTATAGAATATGTTTGAGTGAAATTATGACATCAACAAGAGGTAAGACAGAGAAGTGTACTTATACTTTGCATGAAGCAGTATAATTTTTGACAGAAGATTCTGGTTATTTTAAAATGTATTTTATAAACCCTGGGACATAAAAAGAACAAATTACTTTTTTAATTATGAATTGGACTTCATCAAAATTTAAAACTTTTACTCTTCAAAAGACACTTTAAGAAAATGAAAAGGCAAACCAGATACAAGGAAAAATATTTACAAAACAAATATATGACAAAAGACTTGTATTCAGAATATATAAAAACACTTACAATTCAATAATAGAACCAACAACTCAATTTAAAGATAAAGAAAGGATGTGAACAGGAATTTCGCCAAAGCATACAAATGCCAAATAAGCACATAAAACAATGCTCATTATCATTAGTCATTAGGGAAATGCAAATGAAAACATAGTAAGATACTACTGAATACTCACTAGAACTGCTAAAATTAAAAAGACTGACTATAATAAGCTTTGATAAGGATGTGGAACAACTTTAACTTTCACACATTGCTGGTGGAAATGCAAAATGGTCCAACCACTTGGGGAAAAAGTCTGGCAATTTCTTAAAAAGTTAAATATATACCTACTACACAATCCACCAAAACTACTCCCAGGTATTTGCTCCAAAGAGATAGAAACACATGTCCATGTAAAGGTATAAATCTTCATAGTAGTTTTATTCCTAATACCCAAAACTGGAAACAACTTAAATTTTCATCAAGTGGTAAATGGATAAGCAAACTGTATAGTAAGCAAATTCATATCCATGGTTTCTGCAGGGCCAACTACAGGCCATGAGCATCCATGGATTTTGATATCTGCGATGGGTCCTCCAATCCCCTGTAGATATTGAGGGATGAGCATACATACACATTCAACGTAATACTACTTATAACAAAAAGGAACAAACTATTGATACATGCAACAACATCGATGAATCCCCAAAATATTACACTAAGTAAAAGTAGCCCAACTATAATGACAGAAAGCAGATCAGTAGTTCCTAGGGGTAGAGGGTTGACTGTAAAGGGGCAAGAAGAAACTTTTTGAGGAATAGAAATGTTCTAAGAGTATGGTAGTAGCTAATGAATGAACATATTTATCAAAACTCACCAAACTGTATAATTAAAAATTGGCAAATTTTACCTTAATAATGTTGACCAATTAAAAGGAGATAAGGAAGAGGAGGAGAAGGAACAGGAATTATTTAAAAATCATTTGCAAAGGTTATCTCTTGTTTTACCCATTCACAGGGTAATTCCTTGTCTAAATCTAATTGAGATATCTACTAAATATACTGGAAACAACAACAAGTCATACAATATTTTGGAAAACAGCATGGTTATCATCTCCTAGTTCTTTAGAACTCCAGAGAAGAGGAGGCTTAATCTTAGCCACTGTAATAAGAGAATGTTTGGGAGTAAAGGTAGGACTCAAATAGGACTTGGAATGCAGGATAAATGTGAGATAGAAAAAGAGCTTTTGGACAAGTGAAATAATTTGTTTAAATATTTTTGGAATATCGAAATGGAAATTCATTTGCAGAGATGAGAAGCTATCCTTGGAAAAAGTCCCTGAGTTCCTCATGGACTAGTCTGTGTGCTCATGACTTCTCAGTCCTGAGGAAAATTGGAAATTCTACACTCCCTTCTCTGCAGGAGTCCTGTTCCTCCACATGACTTTTTCCTCTTTTAACACAAGAGACATCTAATTAACTTTTCTGCCACATGCAGCTGGCACCAAGGCAAACCAAACTGTGGAGTGGCTGACCCAGAATTACTGATGAATGTTGAAAATAAACACGCTTTCAGCCAAAATGGAATCTTCTTTTCTAAGTAAATAGAGAACTCTTAAAATTAATTAACTCATCTGGACAAACTGTCCATCCAATGCAAGTTTTTCAGTAATGAATATCAGACCACAGATCTTTCTGCAGCTGAGCTTGTTTATCATACAAGGAGGTTGCTTCTGCATGTCTCATGGATAACTTCATGATTTTTATTTTCACTGGCTTCTGGCTTCTTGTATTTATATAAACAGGCCAAGAAAGCAAAACAACATGAGAGTAAGTTTAAATGGAAGATACCACATTTCCCCCAAAGGCAGAAACACCTAACTTTCTCTCCTTTTCCACATACCAGAGTAGACAATTAAGGAGAAAAAGATCCTGACCTTGGGAGGAGAGGAGAGGGTCTCAATAAAAAGCATGAACTTACTTAAGTGGTTCTGTCATTGTGTTGAAATTCTAATAAAGTGCTCTCTACTGCAAAGTTTGTGTATGTGGGAGCCATGCACAAAATAACACCAGAACCACATGAAAACTGTAGCTTAACCCTAAATTAAGAAGTTCCAAAGTTGATGTCCCTAAAGAATGCATTTGGCTGCAGGGTACAGATAACCAATGCCATACCTAGCAAGAATTTTTCTGTTGTTTTGTTTGCCTGTTTGTTTGTTTCTATTCATGTAGAATATAATCTTCTGAATGGGCTCTGACTGTGGGTCTAAAGGGAACAGTGCATCTCTTATGAGTCCATTTTGAGACAGAAGTAAACCCTTGAAAGTTTCTAAAATGTCTTCCCTTCCTTTGAATGAATTGACCACAGTGTCTGATACCAAGTTCTTGCTGTTCTTTAGTCAGAGAGGGCCCAAGGGCTGCTTTGGGAGCAGAGACAGGGCCTCCAACCCTCTGCGAACTAGCCTACGTGGATATTTCTGTTACTCTACATGAATCTCCTCCACTGTCTTCCTCTCGATGGGGTTTTTCTAACATCTTTCAGTACTGAGTCCTTCCAGTCACAGATCACTTTATGGGGCAACCATGTAGTGACTTATCTAAATGAACAGAATAACTACCATTTGTTAAGTACCTACTAAGGATTGGGCCCTGTGCTAATACTTTACATGTATAGTATGATGTCGTTTCACAACACCACAAAGTGGTAATACAGAGTATTAATTAAGAGTTCAAATTCTAGAGTCAGACTACTTGGTTTAGATGTCTTTACTTCATCTCTTATAAGCTGAGTGACCTTGCAGAAGTTACATAGTCTCTTTGTTCCTTAGTTTCTACATCTATCTATAATACAGAAATAATGAATCTGTTACATAGAATTTCTGTAAAGATTAAAGTACTCAATAAGTATTAGCTATTTATTATTTCTGTCTTACAGATTAAAAAACAAAAACAAAAACAAACAAACAAAAAAAACTAAGGCCTAGCAATATTAACTGACTTGTCCAAGATCACACAGTTAGAGTTCAAATATATGTCTGTCTGACTCTAAATTCAGTGTCCTTAACTGCTATAACACTTTGACTTCCCAAAATATTCTCAGGCCCGGACTTTCTCAAAGCATGTTCTGTGGAAAATGGAGAGGAGGAGGCACAGCAAGATAGCCAAATAGAAGCCTCCAGCAACTGTGTTCACCTTCCCACCACCCCTCCCCGGGCAGGAACACCAAACTGAACAACTATCCATATAAAAAAAGCACCTTTATAAAAATAAAAAAACCAGCTTTGGTATCAGCTCAGCCACAGTGGAACAGAGCACAGGGCAGGCTCCTGGGGTCCCCAGCTCTAGGCCTTGGCTCCTGGATGGCATGTCTGGACCTGCCCTCGGTCAGAGGGAGCCCACAGCCCTGAAGGGAGAGACTCAGGACTGGCGGCATTCAACACAAGCTGACTGAAGAGTCCTTGGGCCTTGAGTGAATATTGGCAGTAGCCAGGCAGTACTCACAGCAGGTCTAGGGTGGTGGTGGCCATAGGGAGAGACTCCTCTACTTGAAGAAAGGTGAGAGAAGAAGGGGAAGGACTTTGTCTTGAGGTTTGGGTGCCAGCTCAGCCGCAGTGGAATAGAGTACCAGGTAAATTCCTAAGGTTCCCAGCTCCAGGCCCTGGTTCCCAGACAACATCTCTGGACCTGCCTAGGGCTGTGGGGGAGTTCGCCACCCTGAATGGAAGGAAGGACACAAGCCTGGCTGGCTTCACCACTGCTGACTGTAGACCACTGAGGTGGCAGCCAGGCAGTTATGACCATGAACTGTGGGCAAGACCCAATGCTGTGCTGGTTTCAGGTCTGACTTAGTGTAGTTCCAGGGGTGGTGAACACAAGGGTGTTTAAGTCACTTCTCCCCTATCTCAAGGCAGCTCAGCACAGAGAGACAGAGACTCTGTTTCCATTTGTTTACAGCAAAGTAAGGGAAGAAAACAAGAGTCTCTGCCTAATCCAGTGAACTTTCCTGGATCTTACCCAAGACTCCCAAGACAGTACCTCTATGACACTGCAAGAGCCATACTGTTACTTGGCTTGGGGTGCCCCTTTATGCAGATATGGCTGCAGTGACCAAAGACTTAGATCACAACACCCAAATCCCTTTGAATACATGGAAAGCATTCCCAAGAAGAATGGGTACAAAAATACTGTGAAGACTACAATAAATATCTAACTCATCAATGCCCAGACACCAACGAACATCCACAACCATCAAGAACATCCAGGAAAATATGGCCTCACCAAAAGAACTAAATAGGCCACCAGAGACCAATCCTGGAGAGGCAGAGAAATATGACCTTGCCGACAGAAAATTCAGAATAGCTGTTCTAAGGAAGTTCCAAGAAATTCAAGATGACATAAAGAAGGAATTCAGAATCCTATCAGATACATTTAACAAAGAAACTGAAATAATTAAAAAGTATCAGAAAATCTGGAGATGAAAAATGCATCAACGTCCTTTAATTGTAGAATTAATCAGAAGAAATAATTAGTAAGCTTGAAGATGGGGTATTTGAACATACATAGAGGAGACAAAAGAAAAAAGAATTTTTAAAAATGAAACATACCTATAAGACCAAGAATATAGTCTCAAAAGGACAAATCTAAAAGCTATTGGTGTTAAAGAAGTGGTAGAAAGAAAGAATGAAGTAGAAAGTTTATTCAAAGGGATAATATCAGAGAACGTCCCAAACCTAGAGAAATACATCAGTGTTCAAGTACAAGAAGGTTATAGAACACCAAATACATCTAATACAAAGAAGAGTATCTCAAGACATTTAATCATCAAACTTCAAAAGCTCAAGGTTAGAGAAAGGATCCTCTCTAAATTGGAAAAGAAACAGTCAAATTATCCATGTTTGCACATGATATAATCTTATATTTGGAAAAAAAAGACTCCATTAAAAAACCTATTAGAACTGATAAACTGAGTAAAGTTGCAGGATATGAAATTAACATACAAAAATCAATAGCATTTATATATGCCAACAACAAACAATCTGAAAAAGAAATCAAGAAAGTAATCCCATTTACAGTAGCAAGAAATAAAATAAAACACCCAGAAATAAACTTAACAAAAGAAGTAAACAATCTCTACAATGAAAACTATAAAACATTGATGAAAGGAATTGAAGAGGACACCATAAAAATGGAAAGTTATTCCATGTTCATGCATTGGAAGAATCAATATTGTTAAAATGTCCATTCTACCCATAGCAATCTACAGATTCAATTCAATCCCTATCAAAATATCAATGACATTCTTCATCAAAATAGAAAAAACAATCTTAAAATTTATATGGAACCACAAAAGACAAAGAATGCCAAAACTATCCTTAGCAAACATAGCAAAACTGGAGGAATCACATTACCCGACTTCATATTATACTGCAGAGGTATAATAACCAAAACAGCAGGGTAGTGACATAAAAACAGACACGTAGATCAATGGACAGAATAGAGAACCCAGAAATAAATACATAACTCTACAGTGAACTCATTTTCAACAAAGGTACAAAGAACATACACCGGGGAAAGGACAGTCTCTTCAATAAATGGTGCGGGGAAAACTGCATATCCATATGTAGAAGAATAAAACTAGGCCCCTATCTCTTACTGTATGCAAAAATCAAATCAAAATGGATTAAAAACTTAAATCTAAGACTTCAAACTATGAAACTACTAAAAGGAAACATTGGAGAAAATCTCTAGGACATTGGTCTGGGCAAAAAATTCTTGAGTAATACCGCACAAACATAGGTAACCAAAGTGAAAATGAATACACTGGTTCACATCAAGTTAAAAAGCTTCTGCACAGCAAAGGAATCAGCCAACAAAGTGAAGAGACAACCCACAGAATGGTAGAAAACATTTGCAAACTACGCATCTGATAAGGGATTAATAACCAGAATACATAAGGAGCTCAAACAAACTCTATAGGAAGAAAAACTCTAATAATCTGATCCAAAAAATGGGCAAAATATTTCAACAGACGTTTCTCAAAATAAGATATACAAATGGCAAACAGGCATGTGAAAAGGTGCTCAACATCGCTGATCATCAGAAACATGCAAATCAAAACTACAATGAGATATTACCTCACCCCAGTTAAAATGGCTTACATCCAAAAGACAGGCAATAACAAATGCTGGCAAGGATGTGCAGAAAAGGAAATCCTTGTACATTGCTGGTGCAAATGTAAATTAGTACAACCACTATGGAGAACAGTTTAGAAGTTCCTCAAAAAAACTGAAAATTGAGCTACGATATTATCCAGCAATCCTACTACCGGGTATATACCTCCCAAAAAAGCAAATCAGTATGTCAAAGAGGTATCTGCACTCCTGTGTTTGTTGCAGCACTGTTTACAATAGCTAAGATTTGGAATCAACCTAAGTATCCATCAAAGGTGAGTGAATAAAGAAAATGTGATACATATACACAATGGAGTACTATTCAGCCATAAAAAGGAATGAGATTCAGTCATTTGCAACACCATGGATGGAACTAGAAATCATTATGTTAAGTGAAATAAGCCAGGCACAGATAGACAAACATTGCATGTTCTCACTTATTTGTGGGATCTAAAAAATCAAAACAATTAAACTCATGTACATAGTAAAAGGATTGTTAAGGGAGGCTCAGAAGGGTCATGGGGGTTGGCGGGGAGGTGAAGATGGTTAATGGGTACAAAAAAATAGAAAGAATGAACAAGACCTACTGTTTGCTAGCACAGCAGAGTGACTACAGTAAATAATAAATTGTACATTTTAAAATAACTATTAAGAGTGTATGTGGATTGTTTGTAACTCAACGGATAAATGCTTGAGGGGATGGATACCCCATTCTCCATTATGTGCTTATTTCACATTGCATGCTTGTATCAAAACACCTCTTGTACCCCATAATATATACACGGACTATGTACACAAAAATTAAAAATAAAAATAAATAAAAAGAAAACAAAATAAATAATACTACTAAGAATGAGTATCCACCTGATAGTTTTTTGAAGATTAAATGACACATACATGCAAAGTACTTAGCAAATAGTAAAATATCATGTAAATGTAATATAGAAATACTAATATAAAACATGAGTCTGATGAAAGTAAACAAGACAGAGAGGATATATCCTTTTCATAAACTCAGTAACACCTGAGAATAACATTACTGAACTGTAAACTTAAAAATGGTTACAATGGGCCAGGCACAGTGGCTCACACCCGTAATCCCATCACTTCAGGAAGTCAAGGTGGGTGGATCACCTGAGGTCAGGAGTTCAAGACCAGCCTGGCCAACCACAGCCAACATGGTGAAACCCCATCTCTACTAAAAATACAAAAATTAGCCGGGCACCGTGGTACATGCCTGTAATCCCAGCCACTCGGGAGGCTGAGGCAGGAGAATTGTTTGAACCCAGGAGGCAGAGGTTGCAGTGAGCCAAGATCATGCCATTGCACTCCAGCCTGGGCAACAGAGCAAGACTCCATCTCAAAAAAAAAAAAGTGAATTTTTTCCAAGGCCACAGTAATTTATTACCAGCTAGTAAGATAAATTTCTTAAGGAATAAAAAACAATCAAAAACAGCAAAGACCTGGTTTCAAATCTTACTAATTATGTCATTTCACACAACCCACACGTTTCTGAATCTCAGATACCTCATCTTTAAAATGTGAGTAATAATAATTTTTTCTCAGGGTTTAATAAATATTTAAATGAAACAAACTATATTAAACATTTAGCACAGTGTCTGGTACACAGTTAATGTTCAAAAATAACAGTTTCCAGCATTTAGTTTGAAGGTGCTTACTCTCCTCATAATAAATCTATGAATAAATCAAAAGCATTAACTATGGTTCTCCAACGTTTTTAAAGCACAGGGTATGGGAGAAATAAAAGACATGGACTCCACTTTTATAGAGCTTACAATTGAGTTATGATACCAAAAATAATGACAGATGGCATCATTTTATTGAAATGGCAAATCGCTACTCATGACCTAACTATAGGTAAGATTCATAGTACAACACTTTAAAACCTTAATATGGGCCGGGCGCGGTGGCTCAAGCCTGTAATCCCAGCACTTTGGGAGGCCGAGACGGGCGGATCACGAGGTCAGGAGATCGAGACCATCCTGGCTAACACGGTGAAACCCCGTCTCTACTAAAAATACAAAAAACTAGCCGGGCGAGGTGGCGGCGCCTGTAGTCCCAGCTACTCGGGAGGCTGAGGCAGGAGAATGGCATGAACCCGGGAGGCGGAGCTTGCAGTGAGCTGAGATCTGGCCACTGCACTCCAGCCTGGGTGACAGAGCGAGACTCCGTCTCAAAAAAAAAAAAAAAAAAAAAACCTTAATATGTACATATAATAAAATTTAGGGTTTTATAATATGAAGGTTATGATGGAAATTTTTTATATTAATGTGGTAATAACACTTAACATGAGATCTACCCTCAATTTTTACAAACAACTGTTGTTAACTAAGGTCACAAAATTCTACAGCTGATTTTAATGAATTAATTAATCATCTGGCATATTTGAAACTTTATACCCACTGGATAATAATTTCCCATTTTCCCCCTCTCCCAGTACCTGGAAACCACCATTCTACTCTTTGTTTCTATTAGTTTGACTATTTTAGATACTTCATATAAGCAAGATCATGCAATACTTGTCCTTCTGTGACTAGTTTATTTCACTTAGCATAATGTGCTCCAGGTTCATCCATGTTGTCACACATGACAAAATTGCTTTCTTTTAAAGGCTGAATAATATTCCATTGTCTATATATACCACATTTTTTATTCATTAATCCATCAATGGACATTTAGGCTGTTTCCACATCTTGATTATTGTGAATATTGTTGCAAGGAACATGGGAGTGCAAATATCTCTTTGAGATTTTAATTTCAATTCTCTTGGATTAAGAGGATTTCTGGATCATAGAGAATTTTAATTTTTTGAGGAACTTCCATACTGTTTTACATAGTGGCTGCACCATTTTACATTTCCATTGATAGTATAAAAGGGTTCCAGTTTCTCCACATTCTTGCCAACAGCTATCATTTTTTTAAATAATAGCTATCCTAACAGGCATGAAGTGATATCTCACTGTGGTTTAATTTGCATTTCCCTGATGATTCGTGATACTGAGCATATTTTCACACACTTGTTGGTCATCTGTATGTCTTCTCTGGAGAAATATCTATTCAAGTCCTTTGTCCTTTTAAAAATCAGGTTACTTGGGTTTTTGCTATTTGAAAAAAAAATCATTGTATATTTTGGATATTAATCCCTTTATATAAATATGGTTTGCAAATATTTTCTCCCATTCCATAAGTTGTCTTTTCATTATGTTAACTGTTTCCTTTGCTGTGCAGAAACTTTTTAGTTTGATGTATTTCCACTTGTCTATTTTTGCTTTTGTTGCCTGTACTTTGGGTGTAAGAACCAAGAAATCATTGCCAAAACTGATGTAATGAAGCTCTTCCCCTATATTTTCTTTCTTCTAGGAGTTATACAGTTTCAGGTATTACATTTAAGTCTTTAGTCCATTTTGGCTTGATTTTTGTGTATGGTGTAAAATAAGGATCCAATTTCATTCTTTTGCATGCAGATATCCAGTTTTCCCAACATCACTTGTTGAACAGACTGTCATTTTCCAATTGTATATTCATGGCACCCTTGTCAAAGATTATTTGACCATATATGCATTGCCTTATTTCTGGGCTCTCAATTATGTTCCTTTGGTCTATATGTCTGTTTTTATGCCCTTACTAAACTGTTTTAATTACTGTAGCTCTGTAATATATTTTGAAATAAGGACATCTAATGCCTCCAGCTTTGTTCTTTCTCAAGAATGAACAAATTGGCATTTCAATAGGGATTGCATTGAATCTGTAGATTTCTTTTGGTAGTATGGGCACTTTAAAAATATTAATTCTTCTAACCCATGAACATGGAATGTCCTTCCATTTATGTGTGTCTTCAACTCTTTCATTAATGTTTTGTAGTTTTCAGCATAGCAGTCTTTCATGTCCTTAAGTTTATTCCTAAATATTTTACCCTCTTTGATGCTATTGTAAATGAATTGTTTTATTTACTTCTCAGATAGCTCAAAGTTAGTGTAAAGAAATGCAACTGATTTTTGTATGCTGATTTTGTATCTACAACTTTATTGAATTCATTTATTAATTCAAAATGGTAAATTTTATATTATGTGTTTTTTTACCACCAAAAAAAATTATCTGGGCAGATAGTGACCCATTACTATTAGTAACTGCCTGGCTGAAATATATTCTGTATGTAGCAAAGCTATAGGCACCTGGAAACATGACATCAAACATTTTATAAGTAACTCTTTGTCCCTATAACCAGATTTCTCTTTAGGAAGTACAATAATATTAGGATGCAAGTTTTTATAGCTCTCAAACTGATGCTGAAGAGGTGCCTGGAAGTGTTTTAGCAGATATAGTAGAGATTTGGGGTCAAGTGATCTGAGTTCCTGTCTTAGCTCTGACACTTATTAGCAGTACAACCTTCAACAAGTTATTTAACATCTTTCAGCTTAAACTTCCTCATTTGTGCAATAATAAAAATGGTACCTACCTCATAAGATGGTTATGATAATTAAACAAAATGGTAGATATAATATGAATACAATGTCTGGTTCATATTAAACGTTTTAATAAGTATCATCAGTAATAAAATAATGATTACAATGAAGATGATGACAAGTAACTGGGCCATTCACTCACCTAGTCCTTATTTATAAGCAAGAACATATAATTGTAAGAAAACAGGGTAGGTTTAGGAGCACATTATTAGCTACAGAAATATTTTTCCCTCTATATTAATTAGATTCATATGTATGTCACACTGGTATGTCATATTTAGCTGTATAAGAAGGTATCTCACATACAAAAGTACTTCCTGCCCACGTACTAATACTTGGAAACCATTTATTAACCCGTCCTCAACTACCAAATTGTCTGCTGCATTTTGGCTTTTAGGAGAAGACTCAGGCAAAAAGAAAAAATAAGTAAAAGCAGAAAAATGAATTGTTATCAGTTGATTTGACAGAGCCAAAAATCTAATCTGCACTATTTGAAAATTAAGTTTGACTCATGTCCATGTTATTAACTCCTCAGTTTATAAGCATTATTTGATCCCAGTAAATTTTCCAAGAAAAATACAAATGTCTCCCTTTCATATTGCAACTTAAATACAAATAATTACAAAGGATATTATCCATATAAAATCAATTACCATATCCTGTCAATTTTTCCTTTGTAACGAGTCCCTAACTATCCCTTTCTTTTCCACTGCTGTTTCACTAATGTAATCATGCTCATCTCACTCCTGAATATCTTCACTAGCCTCTTTGGTCCTTCTAAGCTAGGCAACCTCGCCACTATTCTATTTTGTCCTGTGAGGAGCCATGAGATAAATCTTCCTAAAATATCACACGTAATTTTCTTAGTCACAATCCTTTCTTGACTCCCGATTGTTTAAAGAAAAATCAAATCCCCTCATCTTAATTCTAAAGTTAAGTCTCAGATTGTCTTCCACAATCTGATCCCAACCCCCACAACTTCATTTTTCTTATTTTTTTATTATTATACTTTATGTTCTAGAGTACATGTGTACAACGTGCAGGTTTGTTACATATGTATACATGTGCCATCTTGGTGTGCTGCACCCATTAACTTGTCATTTACATTAGATATATCTCCTAATGCTATCCCTCACCCCTCCCCCCATCCCATAACAGGCCTCGGTGTATGATGTTCCCCTTCCTGTGTCCAAATGTTCTCATTGTTCAATTCCCACCTATGAGTGAGAACATGCAGTGTTTGGTTTTCTGTTCTTGCAATAGTTTGCTGAGAATGATGGTTTCCAGCTGCATCCATGTCCCCACAAAGGACGTAAACTCGTCCTTTTTTATGGCTGCATAGTATTCCATGATGTATATGTGCCACATTTTCTTAATCCAGTCTGTCATTCATGGAAATCTGGGTTGGTTCCAAGTCTTGGCTATTGTGAATAGTGCCACAATAAACATACATGTGCATGTGTTTTCACAGCAGCATGATTTATAATCCTTTGAGTATATATCCAGTAATAGGGTGGCTGGGTCAAATGGTATTTCTAGTTCTAGATCCTTGAGGAATTGCCACACTGTCTTCCACAATGGTTGAACTAGCTTGCAGTCCCACCAACAGTGTAAAAGTGTTCCTATTTCTCCACATCCTCTCCAGTACCTGTTGTTTCCTGACATTTTAATGATCGCCATTCTAACTGGTGTGAGATAGTATCTCATTGTGGTTTTGATTTGCATTTCTCTGATGGCCAGTGATGATGAGCATTTTTTCATGTGTCTGTTGGCTGTATAAATGTCTTCTTTTGAGAAGCGTCTGTTCATATCCTTTACCCACTTTTTGATGGGGTTGTTTGTTTTTTTCTTGTAAATTTGTTTGAGTTCTTTGTAGGTTCTGGATATTAGCCCTTTGTCAGATAAGTAGATTGCAAAAATTTTCTCCCATTCTGTACGTTGCCTGTTCACTCTGATGGTAGTTTCTTTTGCTGTGCAGAAGCTCTTTAGTTTAATTAGATACCATTTCTCAATTTTGGCTTTTTGTTGCCATTGCTTTTGGTGTTTTAGACATGAAGTCCTTGCCCATGCCTATGTCCTGAATGGTATTGCCTAGATTTTCTTCTAGGGTTTTTATGGTTTTAGTCTAACATTTAAGTCTTCAATCCATCTTGAATTAATTTTTGTATAAGATGTAAAAAAATGGATCCAGTTTCAGCTTTCTACTTACAGCTAGGCAGTTTTCCCAGCACCATTTATTAAATAGGGAATCCTTTCCCCATTTCTTGTTTTTGTCAGGTTTGTTAAAGACCAGATGGCTGTAGATGTGTGGTATTATTTTTGAGGGCTCTGTTCTGTTCCATTGGTCTGTATCTCTATTTTAGTACCAGCACCACGCTGTTTTGGTTACTGTAGCCTTGTAGTATAGTTTGAAGTCAGGTAGCGTGATGCCTCCAGCTTTGTTCTTTTGGCTTAGGATTGATTGTCTTAGCAATGTGGGCTTTTTTCTGGTTCCATATGAACTTTAAAGTAGTTTTTTCTAATTCTGTGAAGAAAGTCATTGGTAGCTTAATGGGGATGGCATTGAATCTATAAATTACCTTGGCCAGTATGGCCATTTTCACGATATTGACTCTTCCTATCCATGAGCATGGAATGTTCTTCCATTTGTTTGTGTCCTCTTTTATTTCATTGAGCAGTGGTTTGTAGTTCTCCTTGAAGGGGTCCTTCACATTCCTTGCAAGTTGGATTCCTAGGTATTTTATTCTCTTTGAAGCAATTGTGAATGAAAATTCACTCATGATTTGGCTCTCTGTTTGTCTGTTATTGGTGTATAGGAATGCTTGTGATTTTTGCACACTGATTTTGTATCCCGAGACTTTGCTGAAGTTGCTTATCAGCTTAAGGAGATTTGGGGCTGAGACAATGGGGTTTTCTAAATATACAATCATGTTATCTGCAAACAGGGACAATTTGACTTCCTCTTTTCCTAATTGAATATCCTTTATTTCTTTCTCCTGCCTGATTGCCCTGGCCAGAACTTCCAACACTTTGTTGAATAGGAGTGGTAAGACAGGGCATCCCTGTCTTGTGCCAGTTTTCAAGGGGAATGCTTCCAGTTTTTGCCCATTAAGTATGATACTGGCTGTGGGTTTGTCATAAGTAGCTCTTATTATTTTGAGATACATTCCATCAATACCGAATTTATTGAGAGTTTTTAGCATGAAGGGCTGTTGAATTTTGTCAAAGGTCTTTTCTGCATCTATTGAGATAATCATGTGGTCTCTGTTTTTGGTTCTGTTTATACGCTGGATTATGTTTATTGGTTTGCGTATATTGAACCAGCCTTGCATTCCAGGGATGAAGCCCACTTGACATCATGGATAAGATTTTGATGTGCTGCTGGATTCGGTTTGCCAGTATTTTATTGAGGATTTGTGCATTGATGTTCATCAGGGATATTGGTCTAAAATTCTCTTTTTTTGCTGTGTCTCTGCCAGGCTTTGGTATCAGGATGATGTTTGCCTCATAAACCAGTTTAGTCTCTCAAAGGAAATCTGAGCCAAGAGACATCAGTCAAAAAAACAAAACAAATCTGGTATGATAATGAGAACTTAACATGAAGAGTGATGAAGCAATCAGAGAATATAGCAACACGCTATTCCTTTGAGTTGACCAGCCCCATGCTGAAGCCATCGGGAAGTCAACCAAGAGTCACCTCATTAGCACAAAAGATGCTTCTATCACCCAGAAAATTCCAAGGATTCAGGAGCTCTGTAGAAGGTGCGCCATCATCCCATCACCCAGGAAATTACACGGGTTTTAGGAGCTCAGTGTCAGAAACTGGGGACTGAAACCAAACACATATTATTTTATTATGTCACAGCAAGAAAGAGCATAATCTGATTTATGTTATAAATTCCAACTAAAGAAAAAAAAAAAAAATGAGTTAGGGAGGATTCCTTCTTTTTCTATTGATTGGAATCGTTTCAAAAGGAATGGTACCAGCTCCTCCTTGTACCTCTGGTAGAATTTGGCTGTGAATCCGTCTGGTCCTGGACTTTTTTTGGTTGGTAGGCTATTAATTTATTGCCTCAATTTCAGATCCTGTTATTGGTCCATTCAGAGATTCAACTTCTTCCCGGTTTAGTCTTGGGAGAGTGTATGTGTCCAGGAATTTATCCATTTCTTCTAGGTTTTCTAGTTTATTTGCATAGAGGTGTTTATAGTATTCTCTGATGGTAGTTTGTATTTCTGTGGGGTTGGTGGTAATATCCCCTTTATCATTTTTTCTTGCATCTATTTGATTCTTTTCTCTTTTCTTCTTTATTGGTCTTGATAGTGGTCTATCAATTTTGTTGATCTTTTCAAAAAACCAGCTCCTGGATTCATTAATTTTTTGAAGGGTTTTTTGTATCTGTATCTCCTTTAGTTCTGCTCTGATCTTAGTTATTTCTTGCCTTCTGCTAGCTTTTGAATGTGTTTGCTCTTACTTCTCTAGTTCTTTTAATTGTGATGTTGGGGTGTCAATTTTAGATCTTTCCTGCTTTCTCTTGTGGGCATTTAGTGCTATAAATTTCCCTCTACACACTGCTTTAAATGTGTCCCACAGATTCTGGTATGCTATATCTTTGTTCTCATTTGTTTCAAAGAACATCTTTATTTCTGCCTTCATTTCCTTATGTACCCAGTAGTCATTGAGGAGCAGGTTGTTCCGTTTCCATGTAGTTGAGTGATTTTGAGTGAGTTTCTTAATCCTGAGTTCTAGTTTGATTGCACTGTGGTCTGAAAGACAGTTTGTTATAATTTTTGTTCTTTTACATTTGCTGAGGAGTGCTTTACTTCCAACCATGTGGTCAATTTTGGAATAAGTGCAATGTGGTGTGAGAAGAATATATGTTCTGTTGATTTGGGGTGGAGAGTTCTATAGATGTCTATTAGGTCCGCTTGGTGCAGAGTTGAGTTCAATTCCTGGATATCCTTGTTAACTTTCTGTCTCATTGATCTGTCTAATGTTGACAGTGGGGTGTTTAAGTCTCCCATTATTACTGTGTGGGAGTCTAAGTCTCTTTGTAAGTCTCTAAGGACTTGCTTTATGAATCTGGGTGCTCCTGTATTGGGTGCATATATATTTAGGATAGTTAGCTCTTCCTGTTGCATTGATCCCTTTACCATTGTGTAATGGCCTTCTTTGTCTCTTTTGATCTTTGTTGGTTTAAAGTCTGTTTTATCAGAGACTAGGATTGCAACCCCTGCCTTCTTTTGTTTTCCACTTGCTTGGTAGATCTTCCTCCATCCCTTTATTTGGAGCCTATGTGTGTCTCTGCACATGAGATGGGTCTTCTGAATACAGCAAACTGATGGGTCTTGACTCTTTATCCAATTTGCCAGTCTGTGTCTTTTAACTGGAGCATTTAACCCATTTACATTTAAGGTTAATATTGTTATGTATGAACTTGATCCTGTCATTATGATGTTAGCTGGTTATTTTGCTCATTAGTTGATGCATTTTCTTCCTAGCATTGATGGTCTTTACATTTTGGCATGTTTTTACAGTGGCTGGTGCCGGTTGTTCCTTTCCATGTTTAATGCTTCCTTCAGGAGCTCTTGTAGGGCGGGCCTGGTGGTGACAAAATCTCTCAGCATTTGCTTGCCTGTAAAGGATTCTATTTCTCCTTCACTTATGAAACTTAGTTTGGCTGGATATGAAATTCTGGGTTGAAAATTCTTTTCTTTAAGAATGTTGAATATTGGCCCCCACTCTCTTCTGACTTGTAGAGTTTCTGCAGAGAGATCTGCTGTTAGTCTGATGGGTTTCCCTTTGTGGGTAACCTGACCTTTCTCTCTGGCTGCCCTTAACATTTTTTCCTTCATTTCAACTTTGGTGAATCTGACAATTATGTGTCTTGGACTTGCTCTTCTTGAGGAGTATCTTTGTGGTGTTCTCTGTATTTCCTGAATTTGAATGTTGACCTGCCTTTCTAGATTGGGGAAGTTCTCCTGGATAATATCCTGCAGAGTGTTTTCCAACTGGTTCCATTCTCCCTGTCACTTTCAGGTCACCAGTCAGACACAGATTTGGTCTTTTCACATCATCCCATATTTCTTGGAGGCTTTGTTCATTTGTTTTTACTCTTTTTTCTCTAAACTTCTCTTCTCACTTCATTTCATTCATTTGATCTTCAATCACTGATATCCTTTCTTCCAGTTGATCGAGTTGGTTACTGAAGTGTGTGCATTTGTCACGAGGTTCTTGTGTCATGGTTTTCAGTTCTATCAGGTCATTTAAGGACTTCTCTACATTGGTTATTCTACTTAGCCATTCATCAAATCTTTTTTCAAGGTTTTTAGCTTCTTTGCGATGGGTTTGAACTTCCTCCTTTAGCTCAGAGATGTTTGATCGTCTGAAGCCTTCTTCTCTCAACTCATCAAAGTCATTCTCCATCCAGCTTTGTTCCATTGCTGGCAAGGAGCTCTGTTCCTTTGGAGGGGAAGAGGCACTCTGATTTTTAGAATTTTCAGCTTTTCTGCACTGCTTTTTCCCCATCTTTGTGGTTTTATCTACCTTTGGTCTTTGATGATGGCGATGTACAGATGGGGTTTTGGTGTGGATGTCCTTTCTGTTTGTTAGTTTTCCTTCTAACAGTCAGGACCCTCAGCTGCAGGTCTGTTGGAGTTTGCTCGAGGTCCACTCCAGACCCTGTCTGCCTGGGTATCAGCAACAGAGGCTGCAGAATAGTGAATATTGCTGAATAGCAAATGTTGCTGCCTGATTGTTCCTCTGGACACTTCATCTCAGAGGGGTACCTGGCCGTGTGAGGTGTGAGGTGTCAGTCTGCCCCTAGTTGGGGATGTCTCCCAGTTAGGCTACTTGGGGGTCCAGGACCCACTTGAGCAGGCAGTCTGTTCGTTCTCAGATCTCAAACTCTGTGCTGGGAGAACCACTACTGTCTTCAAAGCTGTCAGACAGGGACATTTAAATCTGCAGAGGTTTCTGCTGCCTTATGTTTGGCTATGCCCTGTCCCCAGAGGTGGAGTCTACAGAGGCAGGCAGGCCTCCTTGAGCTGCGGTGGGCTCCACCCATTTCGAGCTTCCCAGCAGCTTTGTTTACCTACTCAAGCCTCAGCAATGGCGGGCGCCCCTCCCCCAGCCTCACTGCCACCTTGCAGTTAGATCTCAGACTGCTGTGCTAGCAATGAGGGAGGCTCCGTAGGCATGGGACCCTCTGAGCCATGCGTGGGATATAGTCTCCTGGTGCACTATTTGCTAATACCCTTGGTAAAGCGCAGTATTAGGGTGGGAGTGACCCAATTTTCCAGGTGTTATGTGTCATGGTTTCCCTTGGCTAGGAAAGGGAATTCGTTTCCCCCTTGTACTTCAACTTCCAAACATTAGGCACTTTGTGAAACACAAACAAGAGTATTCCTTCCTTTCCAAATACTCCTGATTATGACTAAAAACCTCAGAAAAGGGATCAAAGGTTAATATGCATAAAACAAAAACTCATTATATATCCCTTCATTTCCAAGAAAACTTTATTTCTCAGCCTAGATTCCTAGTTTTTTTCCAGAGCCCTTCCAACTCCCAAGAAACCAAAATTGCCAGAAGATGAGCATGATGCCATACTCCATGGTGGTAACTCATTAGCCCACCACAATATCATCAGCGTCTCACAATGCTCACTTCCATACCCTAACCACAGCCCTCTCCTATTCTAGTAAATAAAATGAGATCACTGGAAGAGCAAGCCAGGTGCTGGAAGTAACAAAGTAAATCCACTGCCAGGCCAGAATACATTCTATACCCTCCTCACATCCAATATATAGATAGATATAGTAGATATAGATACAGATACAGATGATATACATATAGACAGATATAGAGATAGAGATATAGAGATATCAGTTATGTTCAGTGATTTTTAAAACACCATGATATACTCAAGAGCAGAGATACCAGGAACAGAGATGATGAAATGTAGAGCAAATCCTCAATCATCATTATTTTATACTAAGAGGATCATTGGCTCCCATTTGGCTTTTAAATGTTATAAGGGTATTCAATATAAGCATGCAAGTATTTCTGATCAACCATATGTATTCATCACTAAACTAAAATGATGATACTCTTAAATGGAGCAAGAGTAACCATGTATTGTTGAAAACGACAGATTTTAGAATCATTAGCACTAATTCCCAAATCCTAGTTGTAAAGCTGAGACAAGTTATTTAACCCCTGCTGAACTTCAGTTTCCTCATCTTTTTTTTTTTTTTTTTGAGACGGAGTCTCGCTCTGTCGCCCGGAGTGGAGTGCAGAGGCCGGATCTCAGCTCACTGCAAGCTCCGCCTCCCGGGTTTACGCCATTCTCCTGCCTCAGCCTCCCAAGTAGCTGGGACTACAGGCGCCCGCCACCTCGCCCGGCTAGTTTTTGTATTTTTAGTAGAGACGGGGTTTCACTGTGTTAGCCAGGATGGTCTCGATCTCCTGACCTTGTGATCCGCCCGTCTCGGCCTCCCAAAGTGCTGGGATTACAGGCTTGAGCCACCGCACCCGGCCCAGTTTCCTCATCTTTAAAATGGCAGTATTTTATCACGTGTACCCCCAAAATATATACATCTATTATGTATCAATTTTAAAATGAATTAAATGGTGGTATTTGGAAACCTGCTTAGTAGGGTAGTTGTGAGGATTAAATGAGATAAAATATAAGGCAGAGTCCCAGCCAGATGTCAGCAAGATGGTAGAATAAGACTTTCCAGCACTCATCACCCCTATAGACACATCCATTTGAACAACTAACCACACACAAACGAACCTTCACAATAGCTAAGAAAACTAGGTGACAGATTACAGCACCTGGGTATAGCACAAAAAATAAGAAAATACATACTAAAGAGAGTAAGAGGGACAGTTTTACCCATGTCATCCCTCCTCCAACTCTAGGCAGCACATCATGGAGAGAGAAGGAAAGAAAAGGGAAGTGAGTCATCAGACTTTCCCTTGGACCCTGAAACTGGGTCCTCCTCAGTACAGTCCAGTGCTGGACAGGCCCCCATGGCCCCAGAATGAGCCTCCAAACCTTCCCTAATGCCAAGCCAGATCCTGCAGCACCAGCTCTCGGCCTACCTAGCAGATTCAGTCTCCAGGCCCATCCCACCACAAGGATGACCCCAGCGGTCCCAGGCTTCACACTGGCCTCAGCACTAGCTTGGCCCAACAACCCCAGCAACAAGCCAACCCCTAGAGACTCAGACTACAGGCCAGCCCCCAGGGCCAGGATAGCCCCAGTGATGTCAGATCCTAGACAATGCCCCAGCTCCAAGATGGCTCCCTGCAGCCCTAGTCATGAGCCAGCACCCTCAAACCCAGTCTGTATGCAGGCTCCTACAACAACAGGCTCCAGGCCCACCAAGCACCTGGCCAGTTCCTGTAGTCTCAGATTCCAATCCTACTCCAGGTTTCAGACCATCCAAGCCAGGTCAGCAACCCTGGCCTCATGTACCAGGCCAACAGCTGTGGACACAGGCTCCAGGAGCCTGTCCACAGGCCTGCCCAATGCCAGGCCAATCCCTGCAGCCCCATACTCCAGCAGACCCACAATCCAGTACTGCTCAGTCAGACCCAGGATCCAGGCCCATCCCAACAGATCCCCACTCTAGACTGGCCCCCACAGACGCAGGCTTCAGGAGCTCCCTGTGGGCCCAGGTTCCAGGCCTAAGACTGAAACCAGTCCTCGAAAACCTACCATCCAGGCCAGCATCCACATGCTGAACAAACCCCCAGGCTGGCTCCAGTGGACCCAGTCTCCAGGGAAGTTCTCATGGCCCCAGGCTCCAAGGCAAGCACCCATAGCTCCAGGACCAGGTTAGCACCCATAATCTCAGGCTCCAGGATCTCAGTTACCACAAACCCAGAACCCAGGCCTGCTCCACCAGGCCCAAAGGTCCAGGCTCACTCCAGCAGACCCTGGGGACAGATATGACCCCACAGGCCAAGATTCCAGGACCACCCCTAGAAACTCAGGCTATAGGCCAGCACTTATAGACACAGATTCCAGGCCTGTCCCAGTGGATCTTATAGACAGACTCCAGGGACTCAAGGGACAGACTCCAGGCCTCTCCCAGTGGATCCAGGAGCCAGGTACATCCCAGCACATTGTCAGCCCCTTACAATCCAGGTAAAGGCCCACACCAGTGCCAGGTCTCCTACATTGGACCCAGACTTTAGGCTGACGCCCATTCATACAGGCCCCAGGCATGCCTTCAAAAACCTAGGCTCCAGACCCAATCCCACAAACCCAAACAACAGACCCACCCCAGTAGATCCAGGTTCCAGGTCCAACCCCATGTAACCAGGTCCTAGGCCCACACACCTGCTGACTCAGGAACCAGGCCAGCCTGTCTGATGACTCCAGCAGCAAGTCTATCCATGGACATGCCAGATAACCTTCCCTGAATCTCTGGACTGTCTCACTGCTTAAGAGCTTTCCTAGACAAAACCAGTCTGCAAAAATTCAAATAAGTCCCTACTTCACAAAATGCACAGACATCAATGTAAGGTAATAGGAAACATGAAAAAACTAGGAAACATTAACACCACTGAAAGAATACAATAATCTCCCAATAGCTGACTCCAAAGAAATGGAGATGTATAAACTGCCTGATAAATAATTTGAAGTAATTATTTTAAGGAAGCTCAACAAACCTCAAGAAAATACAGTAGGCCTGCAATTATCACCATGTAAACTCCATGGGTTCAACTATATGCAGATTTTTTGAACAAATATATGGAAATTTTTTGGAGATTGGCAACAATTTGAAAAAAAGTTGCAGATGAACTGCATAGCATAGAAATATTGAAAAAAAAGAAAATGTTAAGTATGGCATGAATTCATAAAATATATGTAGATAGTAGTCTATGTTATTTACTGCCATAAAATATATGCAAACCTTTATGTGTTATATTTATCAAAACTTTGCAGCCATAAACAAGAATGAAATGTCCTTCACAAAAACATGTATAGAGCTGAGGCCATTATCCTAAGTGAACTAACTCAGAAACAGAAAATCAAATGCTACGTGTTCTCACTTATAAATGGAAGCTACACAATGGGTTCACATGGTCATAAAGATGTAAATAATAGACACCAGGAAAGCCAAAAGCAGGGAAGGTGGGAGGGAAGTAAGGGCTGAAAAATTACTTATTGGGTACAATGTTCACTATTTGGGTACTGGGTACTCTAGAAGCCCAGTCCCTACCAGTTATGTATGTAATATGCCTAAGTAACAAAGAAGAACGCGTAGCTCCTGAATCTAAAATAAAATTTAAATTTAAAAAAATAGATCAGATCTGGTCTGAATAATTTTTAAAAGAAAAAAAAAAAATAGGCCGGGCGCAGTGGCTCACACCTATAATCCCAGCACTTTGGAGGCTGAGGTGAGTGGATCATGAGGTCAGGAGTTCAAGCCTCGCCAAGACAGTGAAAGCCCATCTCTACTAAAACTACAAAAATTAGCCAGGCATGGTGGCAGGCGCCTGTAATCCCAGCCACTAGGGAGGCTGAGGCAGGAGAAACGCTTGAACCTGGGCAGCAGAGGTTGCAGTGAGTCGAGATCACACCACTGCACTCTAGCCTGGGCAACAGAGTGAGACTCTGTCTCACAAAAAATAAATAAATAAATAAATAAATAAATAAATAACTCATTTTCTTGGATTTCATGTGAAATTTCACACACATAATAAAAAATTATCAAAACCTACACAAACACAGACTGGACATGCCAATTCACAGTCAAAAGAAATGTAAAAAAAATATAAAATGCAGTATTAAATCATAACTGCATAAAATTAACTGTTGTACATACCATACTACTGTATTAATTTTGTAGTCACCTGCTATTGCTATGCAGTAAGTTCAAGTCTTGGGAGCACCCACCTAAAATGCCATGTGATGCTAATCATCTCTGCATGAGCAATTTGTCTCTCCAATAAACTACATATGGCAGTAAAAAGTGATCTCTTGTAGTTCTCACATATTTTCCACCATGTTTAGAGCAATGTTGCAAACCTTGACTAACATCATGGGACTCATATGAAGTGCCACTGGTGATGCTGGAAGTGCTCCCAAGAAGCAGAGAAAAGTCACGACATTACAAGAAAACATTCAATTGCTTGATACACACTGTAGATTGAGGTCTGCAACTGCAGATGTCCACCATTTCAAGATAGATAAATCCAGCATAAAGATCGTTACAAAAACAGAATAGGAAATTTGTGAAGCTGTTAGTGCAGCTACAACAGCAGGTACAAAAACCATGCACATTTGCAAAAAACAAAATATGTGTTAATCTACTGTTCCATAAGGCTTCTAGTCAACAGAAGGCTATTAGTACTTACGTTTTTCAGAAATAAAGTTATGCATGTGCTGGGCACAGTGTCTCATGTGTGTAATCCCAGCAATTTGAGAGGCCAAGACAGGTGAATCACTTGAACCAAGGAATTCAAGCCTAGCCTGGGCAACATGGCAAAACCCAATCTCCACAAAAAATTAGCCAAGGGTAGTGGCATGCGCTATCGTCTCAGCTACTTAGGAGGCTGAGGTAGCAGGATCCCTTGAGCCCAGGAGGTCAAGGCTACAGTGGTTGACAGAGCAAGACCCTGTCTCAAAAAAAAAAAAAGGTTATGCATGGAGTTGTGAATGCATGGGGAATTGGCACTCCTAACCCCCATGTTGTTCAAGGGTCAACGTTAAAAAGAAACAAATGAAATCTGGAAACCAATAAATGACCAAAATTATAAATATAACAGAGAAATTGAAATTTTCTTCTAAAATTAAACATAAACTCTGGAGCTTAATAAACACAATGGGCCAGGCGCAGTGGTTCAAGTCTGTAATCCCAGCACTTTGGGAGGCCAAGACAGGCGGATCACGAGGTCAGGAGATCGAGACCATCCTGGCTAACACGGTGAAACCCCATCTCTACAAAAAAATATAAAAAAATAGCCGGGCGAGGTGGCGGGCACCTGTAGTCCCAGCTACTCGGGAAGCTGAGGCAGGAGAATGGCGTAAACCCGGGAGGTGGAGCTTGCAGTGAGCTGAGATCCGGCCACTGCACTCCAGCCTGGGTGACAGAGTGAGACTCCATCTCAAAAAATAATAATAATACAATGAATGAGCTGAAAAATTCAAGAGAGAGCCTCAACAGCAGAACTGATCAAGCAGAAGATAGAATCAATGAACTCAAAGACTGGTTATTTTAAAAAATATAACCAGAGGAGAAAAGTGTAAAGGAATGAAGAAAGTTTACAAGATTCATAAGACAGCATCAAAAGGACAAATTTTTTAGGTATAAGAGTTCAAAAAGGATAAGAGGAAGACTAGGAAAGAAAGCTTATTTTAAAAAATAATAGCAGAATATTTTCCAAATCTAGAGAAAGATATAAATATCCAGGCACAGGAAAGTCAAAGATCTTTAATCAATTGCAATCCAAACAAGACTACACGGTATTTTACAATCAAACTGTTAAAAATCAAAGATAAAGAGAGAATTCTGAAACCAGCAAAAGAAAAGAAGCAAATGACATATAAGGGAGTTACAATAAGGCTAGCAGAAGACTTCTCAGCAGAAACTTTTCAGGCCAGGAGAGAGAAGGATGACATATTCGAAGTGCTAAAAGAAAAAAATACCCAATCATGAATACTGTACCCAGCAAAGCTGCCTTTCCGAAATAAAAGATAGACTTTCCCAGACAAATAAAGGCTAAAGAACTCATCATCACCAGACCTGTCTTTTAAGAAATGCTAAAGGGAGTTCTGAAAGAAAAAGATGCTAACCTAGTAATGTATAAAACTCACTGGTAAAAGTGAGTCAAATTCAGAAAAATACTGTAATGATAGTATGTGAATAATTTATATCTTTAGTGTAATGCTCACAAGACAAAATTACTAAAAGTACTAAAAATAATAATGGCTATAATAAAGGAATCTTAATAAAAGTTTTTAAAGAATATGCAATATATACAGATATAAATTGTGACATCACAAACATAACATGTGGAGGGAGTAGACTGAAGGTGTTGAGTTTTTTTATGTGATTGAAGTTACTACAGTTTTAAAAAGCCTAAAATAACTATATTTTTATGTAAGCTTCATTCTGAATACAAAGCAAAAACCTATAGTAGGTATAATAGCCACCCCCCACCGTACTCACAAAGGATCCAGTTCAAGATCCCCAGTAGATGCCTGAAACCACACATAGTATCAAACCATATATATATAAAATATATATATAATGTTTTCTCTTATACATACATACCAATGATAAAGTTTAATTTATAAATTAGGTACAGTAAGAGATTAACAATAATAATAAAGGAACAATTATAATAATATACTATAATTTATCATAGTATAATTATAAGAAGCTATAGTATAATAAAATAGTATTTTAACAAATTATATATAATAAAATTCAAACTTGTGAATGTTTTCTTCATCTTTCTCTCTCTCTCAAAACATCTTATTGTAATGTACCATAGTAACTGAAAGTTCAGAAAGCAAAACGATGGACAAAAAGGAACTATTGTACACAAAAGATCAAAAAGGTATCAAAGCAAAACACTATAAAAAAAATCACCTAATCAGAAATGAAGACAAGACAGGAAGAAAGAAACAAACAAAACTACCAGAAAATGTGAACAAAATCTCAGTAGTAAGTCCTTACCTATCAATAGTTACCCTGAATGTAAATGAATTACATTGTCCAATCAAAAGGCATTACAGTGGCTAGGTACAGTGGCTCATGTATGTAATCACAGCACTTTGGGAGGCCAAAGCAGGCAGATTTCTTGAGCCCAGGAATTTAAGATCAGCCCAGGCAACATGGCAAAACCTTATCTCTACAAAAAATACAGAAAATTAGCCAGGCATGATGATGCGTGCCTATAGTGCCAACTATATGAGAGGATGAGGTGGGAGGATCACTGAGCCCAGCAGGTCAAGGCTGCAGTCAGCCGTGATTACACCACTGCACTCCCACCTGGGTGACACAGTGAGATCCAGTCTCAAAAAAAAAAAAAAAAAGACATAGAGTGACTGAATGGATTAAAAAAACAATACTCAACTATATGCTGCCTACAAGAGATTTACTTCTCCTTTAAGGACACACAGGCTGAAAATGGAGGGATGAGGAAACCTACTCCATGCAAAAGGAAACCAAAAGAGAAGAGGGGTAGCTATAACTTAGATCAAATAGACTTTAAGTCAAAAGCTGTTAAATGAAACAAAAATGGTCATCAAACAATGATAAAGCAATTAATGAAGAACATATAATGGTTATAAACATCTGTACAACAAACATTGCAGCGCCTAGATATATAAAGCAAAAATTAATATACCTCAAGAGAGTGATAGACAAGTACAATAATAGTAGGGTACTTCGATAACCCACCTTCAGCAAGGGACAGATTATCCAGAGAGAAAATTAATAAGGAAAAACTGGACTTGAACAATACTACAAACCAAATGGGCATAACAGACATATATAAAACATTCCATCCAATAGCAGCAAAACACACATTCTTCTTGAGCACATACGGAAAATTCTCCAGGATTGGTCACATATTAGGCCACAGACAAATCTTAACAAATTTAAGAAGACTGAAATCATAGCAAATATATTTTCCAACCACAAGTGTATAAAACTAGAAACTAGTAACAGTAGGAAATTCAGAAATTTCACAAATACATGGTAATTAAACAATATGCTGCTAAATAACCAATGGATCAATGGAGAACTTAAAAGGCAATTTTTAAAATATTGTAAGACAAATAAAAATGGAAACACAATATACCAAAACTTATGGGAAGCAGCAAAAGCAGTATTAAGATGCAAGTTTATAGAAATAAATGCTTACAGTGGGAAAAAAAAGATTTTAAACAACCTAACATCATGCCTGAAGGAACTAGAAAAAAAGAACAAACTAAGCCCAAAGTTAGTAGAAGGAGGGAAATAATAAAGATCAGAGCAGAAATAATAAAATAATGACTAGAAAAACAATGGAAAATATTACTACAACTAAAAGTTATTTGTTTGTTTGTTTGTTTTGAGATGGAGTCTCACTCTGTCACCCAGGCTGGAGTGCAGTGGCATGATCTTGGCTCACTGCAACCTCCATCTCCCGGGTTCAAGTGATTCTTCTGCCTCAGCCTCCCAAGTAGCTAGGACTACAGGTGCATGCCACCATGCCCGGCTACTTTTTGTATTTTTAGTGGAGACAGGGTTTTACCATATGGGTTAGGCTGGTCTCGAACTCCTGACCTCGTGATCCACCAGCCTCAGCCTCCCAAAGTGCTGGGATTACAGGCATGAGCCACTGCACCCAGTCTAAGAGCTGTTTTTTTGAAGATAAAATCAACAAATCTTTAGCTAGACTAAGAAAAAAGAGAAAAAACTAAAATAAATAAAATTATAAATGAAACAGGAGGCATTATAACTTGTACCACAGAAATACAAAGATCCTAAGAAACTACCAAGAGCAATTATATTCAAGCAAATTGAATAACCTGGAAGAAGTGGATAAATTCCTAGACACATACAACCTACCAAGACTGAATCATGAAGAAATAAAAAATCTGAACAGACCAATAATGACTAAGGAGACTGAATCAGAAATAAAAGGTCTCTCCTCAAAGAAAAGCCCAGGATCCAACAGCTTCCCTGCTAAATTCTACCAAACATTTAAAGAACTAATACCAATCCTTCTCAAATGCTTCCAAAAAATTGAAGAAGAGGGAATACTTCCGAACTCATTTTATGAGACCAGAATTACCCTGATACGAAAGCCAGACAATGATACTACAAGAAAAGATAATTATGAGCCAATACTTCTGATGAATATAGTTGAAAGATTCCTCAACAAAATGCTAACAAACTGAATTCAACAGCACATTAAGAGAATCATTCACCATGACCTAGTAGAATTTATCCCAGGGATACATGGATGATTCGTCATACACAAATCAATAAATGTGTTACACCAATAGGGACAAAAAACTTATGATCATCTCAACAGATGTAGAAAAAGCATCTGACAAAATTTTACACCTTTTTATGATACAAACTCTCCACAAATTAAGCACAGAAGGAATGTACCACCACACAATAAAGGCCATATATGACAAACTCACAGCTAACATTATACTCAACAGCGAAAAGTTGAAAGCTCTTCTGCTAAGATGAAGAATAAGATAAAGATGCCCTCTCTCACCACTTCTATTCAATATGAACTGGAAGTCCTAGACAGATCAATTAGGCATAAAGAAGAAATAAAGGCATCCAAGTTGGAAAGGAAGAAGTTAAACTGTCCCTCTTTGCAAACATAATCTTATATCTAGAAAACTCTAAGATTCAACCAAAAAACTGTCGGAACAATACACAAATTCAGTAAAGTTGCAGGATACAAAATCAACATACAAAACTCACAAGCAGTTTTGTACACTAACAATGAACTATGCATAAAAAATAAATGAAGAAAACAATTCTATTTATAATAGCTACAAAAAAAAAATACTTAGGAATAAATTTAACCAAACACATAAAAGACTTGTATACATAAGAGCTATCCCATGTTCATGGATTCAAAGAATAAATATCATTGAAATATCCATACTATCCAAAGAGATCTATAGATTCAATGCTGTCCCTAACAAAATCCCAATTGTATTTTTCATAGATTTAGGAAAAAATCCTAAAATTCATATGGAACTCCAGAAGACCCCAAACAGCCAAAACAATCTTGAGCAAAAAGAACTAAGCTGGAGGTCTTACACTACCTGATTTCAAAATATACAAGAAAGCTTTCATAATAAAGAGAAAAAAATATATGGTATTGGCATTTAAAAATGACACATATACCAATGGAACAGAACCAAGAGGCCAGAAATGGAGTCACACATTACACTCAACTGATTTTTGACAAAATTGCCAAGAACAGGCAATAGGGAAAAGACAGCCTCTTCAATAAATGGTGTTGAGAAACTGGACATCCACATACAGAAGAATGCAATTAGACCTTTATCTCACATCTTATACAAAGATCAACTCAAAATGGTTTAAAGGGTTAAATTTAAGACCTGAAACTATAAAACTATTAGAAGAACACATACAGGAAAAGCTCCATGACATTGGCCTGTGCAATAATTGTTTGGATATGAACAGGCAACAAAATAAAAATTTGACAAATGGGATTACATCAAATTAAAAAGCTTCTGAGCAGCCAATGAAACAATCAACACAGGGAAGAGACAACCAAAAAATGAGAAAATATTTGCAAACCATACATCTGATAAGTAGTTAATATTCAAAATATATAAAGAACGTAACTCAATAGCAAGAAAACAAGTATTTTTAAATGGGCAAAGTCATTTCACAAAAGAAGATGGACAAATGGCCAACAAGTATATGAAAAAATGTTCAATATCAGTAATTATCAGGGAAATGCAAACTAAAACCATAGTGATATCATCTCACATCTGTTAGAATAGCTATTATCAAAAAGACAAAAGATAATAAATGTTGGTGAGGGTATAGAGAAAAGGAAACCCTTGCATACTTGGTGGGAATGCAAATCAGTAGAGCCATTATGGAAAACAGTATGGAAGTTCCTCAAGAAACTAAAAATCCAGCAATCCCACTACTAGATATATATCCATAGGAAATGAAATCACTATGTCAAAGAGATAGCTGCACTTCCATGTTCACTGCAGCATTATTCACAATAGTCAAAATAAAGAACTCACTTAAGTGTCCATCAACAGATAAATAAAGAAAATGTGGTATATATACATATATAACAGAAGATTATTCAGCCTTAAAAAGGAAGGAAATCCTGTCATTTGCAATAATATGGATGAACCTAGGGGACATTAGGGTAAGTGAAGTAAACCAGGCACAAAAAGACAAATACTACACAATCTCACTTATATTTATGAACCCGCAGAAGCAGAGAGTAAAATGGTGGTTATTGTGGGGCAGAGGGTTGGGTATTGCTCAAAGGATACAAAATTTCAGTTATAAAAGAATACCTTCAAGAGAGCTACTGTACAACATAATGACTATGGTTAGTAACAATATTCTGTAAAATCGCTAAGAGAATCGATTTTAAGTGTTCTCACCACAGAAAAATAAAAAAGTATGTGAGGTAATACATATGTTAATTAGCTCCACTGAGCCATTCCACAAGGTATACATATTTCAAAACATCATATTGTAAATAATATAGAATGTTTTTGTCAATTAAAGAAATAAAGTGCCTTGCAGAGGGTAGGTGCTCAAATGTTTATTCCCTTCCTTTCAAAGAAATTAGGGCCACTGACTCCAATTAGGAGATTACCATTTTAGCATAAGGCCTGGAATGGGACAAAAACAGACCAAAGGCAAAGTGAGAAATACCAAAAGCAGTTGAACAGGTAGGAAAGAGAATTGGCACTGTATCAAAAAAGCTTCATTATACTCAAACTAAAAGAAACGTTCAAAAACTGAGTCTCAAAATAAGAATGAAATTTTTTTTCTATCTTAAGAAAAAATAGGACTTCTAAGGTAAGTTCAAAATTCAGAGAAGAGAAAAAATACCCTTGGAATAAAATATTCTGGGTCATTACACTTCAACAAGAAGAAAAAAAAATTCTCTAAAGAGTTCAACATTGATGATTTACTTCATAAACAATCTCTGATAAAGAATCATACAATTATTCTAGAGACCACCTCTAGCCATAGGTTCCATCCTTCTGTGTCCAGGATCATAATATCCATGACCAAAAGAAAGCATTATCATATTTCACTGAGCGTTTGGCAAAAAAACAAAAAACACCATTTTCTTTGAGGCATTCACACCCACACACAACTTCAGTTTGAGGCATATATCTTATGCAATGTCACTGTCAATTGCCAGAGCCATTAAGAGGCATAGAAAGCTTATGTTCTCCCTTGAGTATTTGTGCTCTGGGTTCACCTTTTTAGTAAAAAAAAAATTCAAATGAGGCATTAAGAATTATGTACCAAGTCAAACTGCCCACCAATGGGCAGAGGTGGGGGAGCACAGATGTGAAATCCTGGCTCTGTTCCTTATAATCTATGTGGCCTTATGCAGTCTGAGCCTCAATTTCCTCTTCTACAAAATGGGAATAATAACGGAATCTATCTCTCAAAGACATCGTGAAAATTAAATGAGATATTATCAAATTAAAAAATATTTGTTCTTGAAAGGACATGCTCAAGGAAGTAAAAAAACCCCACAGAATGAGGGAAAATTTTTGTAAATCATATATTTGATAAAGGACTTATATCTAGAATATATGAAAAACTCTTACAACTCAATAATAAAAAGACAAATAACTGAATTTTAAAAGGGAGAATCTGAAGAGACATTTCTCAAAAGTAGATACACAAACGGTCAAAAAGTACAGGAAAAGATGCTCAACATTATTAGCCATCGGAGAATAAAAATCAAAACCATGATGAGATACCATTTCACACCTACTAGGATATTAAGAATCAAAAAGAGAGCCAATAATAACAAGTGTTGGCATGGATGTGGAAAAACTGGCACCCTCATACCCTGCTGGTTCAAATGTGAAATGGTATAGCCATTCGGGGAAACAATTTGTCATTTTCTCAGAGAGGATAGAATTACCACATGACCCAGCATATATTTCTACTCCTTGGTATATACTCAAGAGAAGGGAAAACATATGTCCATACAAAACTTGTATACAGATTTTCATAGCAGCATATTCATAACAGCCAAAAAGTCCATTAAGCTAATAAATGGTTAAATGAAATGTGGTATATCCATACAGTGGAATACAATTTAGTAATAAAAGGAAATGAAATACTAATAATGTGCTACAACAAGTATTAACTTTGAAAACTTTGTTAACTTGAAGAAGACAGTCACACAAATGGGATCTAATTAAGCTAAAGAGTATCTACACAGCAAAACAAACTATCATCAGGGTGAACAGGCAACCTACAGAATGGGGGATAATTTTTGCAATCTGTCCATCTGGCAAAGGTCTAATATCCAGAATCTACAAGCAATTTAAACAAATTACAAGAAAAAAAACCAACCCCATCAGAAAGTGGGTGAAGGATATGAACAGACACTTCTCTATTTTTTTTTTTTTTTTTTTTGAGACAGAGTCTTGCTCTGCCGCCCAGGCTGGAGTGCTGTGGCCGGATCTCAGCTCACTGCAAGCTCCGCCTCCCATGTTTACGCCATTCTCCTGCCTCAGCCTCCCGAGTTGTTGGGACTACAGGCGCCCGCCACCTCGCCCGGCTAATTTTTTGTATTTTTTTTTTAGTAGAGACGGGGTTTCACCGTGTTAGCCAGGATGGTCTCGATCTCCTGACCTCGTGATCCGCCCGTCTCGGCCTCCCAAAATGCTGGGATTACAGGCTTGAGCCACCGCGCCCGGCCCTGAACAGACACTTCTCAAAAGAAGACATTTAAGTGGCCAACAAACATATGAAAAAAAGTTCAACATCACTGATCACTAGAGAAATGCAAATCAAAACCACAGTGAGATATCATGTCACATCAGTCAGAATGACGATTATTAAAAAGTCAAGAAACAACAGATGCTAGTGAGACTGTGGAGAAATAGTAACGCTTTTACACTGTTGGTGGGAATGTAAATTAGTTTAACCACTGTGGAAGACAGTGCACCGATTCCTCAAGGATTTAGTACCAGAAATACCATTTGACTCAGCAACACCATTGCTGGATATATACCCAAAGGAATATAGATCATTGTACTATAAAGACACATGCACACACACATATGTTTACTGCAGGACTATGTACAATAGAAAAGACATGGAACCAACCCAAATGCCCACCAATGACAGACTAAATAAAGAAAATATGGTACATATACACCATGGAATACTATGCAGCCATAAAAAGGAATGAAATCATGTCCTTTGCGGGGACATGGATGAAGCTGGAAGCCATCGTCCTCAGCAAACTAACACAGGATCAGAAAACCAAACACCGCATGTTCTCACTCATAAGTGGGAGTTGAACAACGAGAATACATGGACACAGGGAGGGGAACATCACACACCAGGGCCTGTCAGGGGGTTGAGGGGTGAGAGGAGGGCGAGCATGAGGACAAATAGCTAATGTATGCAGGGCTTAAAACCTAGATGACAGGTTGATGCAGCAAACCACCATGCCACATGTATACCTAGGTAACAAACCTGCACTTTCTGCACATGTATCCTGGGAATTTAAAGTAAAATAAAATTTTTAAAAGTCAGTCACAAACGACCACATGTTGTTTGATTCCCATCATATGAAACATCCAAACTAAGCAAACCAATAGAGACAGAAGGTAGATTAGTGGTTGCCTAAGGCTGGGATGGAAAAGTTACAAGGAAATGGCCAAGGAGTGAGAGTTTTCTGTTTGGGCTAATGAAAATGTTCTAAAATTGACTATGGCAATGGCTGCATAACTCTAACTCTAAGAAAAGTCACTGAATGGTAAACTTTAAATGGTATGTGCATTGTATAGGATGTGAATTCTATCTCAATAAAGCTGTTTTTAAAGGAAGATTAAATCAGACAAATACTTGTAAAGTGTTTAGCACAGTGCCTAGCACCTTGGAAGTGCTTAATAAATATAGTCTGATAATGTTGCTGATATTGTTGCTACTTCCAGAAGAAAATATGTTTAATCTAAAAAATGTTTGTCATGCACGTAATTGATGAGAATAACCTGGTCCTTTAATCTCAAAATTATAAAACCATTCTGAAACGCAGAGGAAGCTTTTAAATATCTCAGCAATAGTCTAATAACCTAAATTCTTTTCTTTTCTTTTTTTTTTTTTTTTGAGATGGAGTTTCACTCATTGCCCAGGTTGGAGTGCAGTGGCACGATCTTGGCTCACTGCAACCTCCACCTCTGGGGTTCAAGCGATTCTCCTGCCTCTCCTGAGTAACTGGAATTACAAGCACCTGCCACCATGCCCGGCTAATTTTTTGTATTTTGGGTAGAGACAGGGTTTCTCCATATTGGCCAGCTTGTCTCGAACCCTTGACCTCAGGTGACCTGCCCGCCTCGGCCTCCCAAACTGCTGGGATTACAGGCATGAGCCACCGCACCCATCCTAACCTAAATTCTTATAAACATTTACAACAATCAGAGATAATAACAACAGTAAATTTGTCTGGTGACACCTGTGAAGTCCTCCTCAACTATCTCAGGTAAAGTTTACTGCTTCTGCCTCTATAATTTCTACTATATCATTATCTAATCTATATGTCATTTTTTTCCACTAAAGTGTAAGTTCTATCAGGACAAGACAATGTCTCATTCATTTTTGTATCCTGTAAGGACAGCAATTGCAATGCTGATACACAGTAGGTGCTTAATTGAATGAACATGTATCTGTGAAAATTCATGGATACCTTATCATTTCTTATCTATCTGAACTCCTGTTTCAGCCCCCTTTAAGAAAGGAAGAAAGGGTTTGATAACTGACCAATTTAATTACAATCACATCTTTTCCTAACAGATTAAAACACCTGAACAAGTGAAGTTTTACTAGTTTCACCACAGTCTTGAAGTTCCAAGCATTCTCAAGAATAGAAAAATAACCCATAACAGTTTATTTAAACCCTAGGAAAGCCTATGATAGCCCTAGCAAAACACTGAGAAGTTGATATAATCAGCCTGTGATCCCCACCATCACTAAAGCAAAATGCAAGAGCAGCCCCTCCCAGCTCCCCATGTTGTTTCTGCCTTTCCGTGAATATTTTCTCCTCTGGTTACCATAAGTGGTAACATTAGTATCTAGTACCAAGCTTTGCTGTTGCAAACTTCCAGGTGATGCCCTCTTCCTGGTTAGAAATTCGCCATCTTATTTCTTTTTTTTTTTTTTTTTTTTTTTTTTTTTGAGACGGAGTCTCGCTCTGTCGCCCAGGCACGATCTCAGCTCACTGCAAGCTCCGCCTCCCGGGCCCACGCCATTCTCCTGCCTCAGCCTCCCAAGTAGCTGGGACCACAGGCGCCTGCCACCACGCCCGGCTAATTTTTTTGTATTTTTAGTAGAGACGGCGTTTCACCGTGTTAGCCAGGATGGTCTCAATCTCCTGACCTTATGATCTGCCCGCCTCGGCCTCCCAAAGTGCTGGGATTACAGGCGTGAGCCACTGCGCCCGGCTGCCATCTTATTTCTTACCAGATCCACTGGTGATTCAGATGCACATTAAAAGTTTAGGCATTTTTGCCGTAACAGCTGGCTGTGCCTGGCTTTAGATTCAAGCTGGCTATACTTGGGCTCTAGAGTTGAACGCCACTACAGACCAGCTGAAGTGCATTTGGCAAATCACTTCACCCAGAGGGTCTTACCCTGTGTGCACTTTAGAACCACCTGGGGAGAATTTTTTAAATCACAATGCCTAAGCTCCACCCTAGAGATTGATTGAATTGGCCTAGGACCCAGTTTTTGTTGTTGTTGTTGTTGTTGTCCTGCTGCTGCTGCTTGTTCGTTTTTGAGACAAACTTTGTCACCCAGGCAGGAGTGCAGTGGCATGATTATGTCTCACTGCCTCACACTCTAAATCAATCCTCCCGCCTCAGCCTCTCGAGTAGCTAGGACTACAGGTGTGTGCCACCAAGCCCAGCTAACTTTTTATTTAGTAGAAAACTGGGTCTCCCTATGTTGCCTAGGCTGATCTCAAACACCCTGGCCTCAAGTAATCCTCTTGGCTTAGCCTCCCAAAGTTCTGGGACTTCAGGTGTGAGCCACTGTGCCTGTCCCCAGTATTTTTTAAAGCTCCCCTAGCTAATACTAATGGACAGCTAGAGTTGGGAACCACTGATTAACTTCTATAAGCTTCTATCAAATGGGACAATTAATAGTACCTGCCTTGTGGGGGTGTGAAAACCAAATCTGATCACCTTTGAAAAGCTCTTGGTCCAGTACTTGTGACATTTAAGTGATCAACAACTGGTAGTTATTATTGTAATACCTGGAAACCCGGAAACGAATGCAACAGCAGGGATAAAAAGAACAGGCTCAGATTGTACTAGTCTGGTCTCATCCTACAGGTAGGTAACTGCCACAGTCAAAGAATACATTATCTCCAAGGACAAGTTTGCCCCTTACCTGACACTCTGAGTTTCCTTGAAGCTTTCTGAAGGAAACTCAGAGTGTCAGGTAAGGGGCAAACTACCTCTGCAAGGTGTCAGAAAGGCCAGCACCTTCATTTGGAATTTATTGATGGAAGGTGGGGGAGCATGATTTCAGCAAGTCTGTAACACAGGAAATCCCCCTTACCACACCTTCCTGATTTACACTGATTCTTGATACACACCACATGTGTCCTCAACGCTCTTTTCCCCTCCCCCTAAGTTTTCAATCGTTCTGTTCCACATTTAGGTGATGAAAACTTAAAACCTGTGGTTATAACTTCTATGAGAAATTTCATTTTGAAAGCTTGCTAAATTTCAACTTTATTGCCATGAGAAAAACAAAAGAAACAAAAGACCTCAGTCATTCACTGACACAAAAACCCCAAGTGAAGACATTTCATGAGTGTAAGTTTTCTGCTGCAAGTTGTTGAAAATCCTGACTTTTGGACAGGGGTGCCATTCATTTACTTCTACAAATGTTCTATGAAAAAATAGCACTTATTTTTCTAATAGTTTTAGGTTACATGTTTAGTTTCATGTATGGATTTTAACTTGGCTAAGCCCAGCCTGTAGATCCTTTTGAATCTACATCTCACAGGATTTACCCTAAGTCTACTTTTCCAAGGAGATTCGTAATGGCCAGGCAAATAAGTCCATGATCTGCTTTTCTAACAATTACAAGGAAATAAACACCCAGATGAGAATAACATACTTATCAGGCCACTGAGAGATAACCAAAGATTTACCTCAATGGTGATTACATTCATTTTTTAAAGTGTGCATGGCTTAGTGACTAAGTCCCCAGAAAGCTCAAGTTCTTTTTCCACTCCTTTGCTTACTCACTATGAGCCTCCTCTACAGTAAAGGAAACAGACTCCTCCTCCCTCTCACTGGGTGCAGTGTGATAGCTAATGAGTGTCTGCATTTCAAAGGCTTTTGGAATCTTTTTGGAAGTTTCTGAAGTGATTTTGGTATCCCACAGAGTGCTCTCAAATAGTGCTCCTATTCTCTGGACTGGTTTCTTGGGTTCGGGACCTACTGTAAAGGGGGTCTGGGATTCAAGTCCTAAGTCTCCAAGAATGGCATTCTACAGCTTCTTCAGGAGTCTGTCAATGAATGACAGTTCAAAAACATGGAAGTAAACTCACCCTTGCACACATACAAGCACACATGGCCTCTCTCAAAAGCTCTAGCCTCCCAGAGAACCTGTTTCAGATTGGCCCAACCACCCCCAAAACACAAGTACCTACCCCAGTTCACTTCAGAGGAGTGGAGGGATTACTTTTAGCTGTTAAACTTCATTTAAGAATGTCATGCTTAAAGGTATAAGTACTGAGTTCTAATCCCAGCTCTCCTACTTAAAAGCCCTGTTACTTTGAGCAACTTCCTTGAGTCTTTCTCAGTTATAAAATGGAGATGCCAATTTAAAATAAGATTACTGTACTGTGAAAATCAGAGGAGTTTTTACAATCTTTAAATATTACAAATGTAGAGTGTAATTATTTTTCTCCTGAAAACAACTGGCTAGGGAGCTATTAAAAAATGGTGACCTTCTGCCTTCTTTAGTCTCTTTCTAACTAAACATTATCCGAGGTATTTAAAAATCTTTCTCTGTGAGCTCACTAGTATTCAAATTCACAGAGCAGCTTTAATGAGATGAGTGATATTCAAAGAGAATCAAAAATTGCTGAGCCAGGATTTCTTACAAATGACATAGTGATATACTATTTCAGCCAAAAATCAAAATAATGTTACTGTCACTTTCTATCTGCATCCCAAACTTTACAAAGCACTTGTTTTATTAAAGGATATATTTTGATGCAAAAAGTTTTGCTATCGCCATTTTTGTGACACTTACCCAAACAATGTACTATAGTTAAAAGGATTAAGATGGATAATGGTGTTTAAAGAGATGTTACAGGGAAATAATTAATTGAGATCAGAGAAATATGATACTACAGCACAAATAACAAACAAATAACTTCTTGTTAAAAAAAAAAGTACCGATGAAAGAGAATAAACAACAGTTCCTCTGCATATATTCTTTACCCACTGAAAAGCAGACCATAATTACCAACTATAAGGTTATCTAAACAAGCAAGTTTTATAACAATGTGATTCTATCTATATACTTTAAAATGTATATACTTCTGTATGCATGGCAAATGATCCGAAAAGATACGTGTCAGACTGTTGAAAGTGGTTATACCTATGGAGTAGAATTGGGGATGGAGGCCAGGTGTGGTGGTTCACGCCTGTAATCCCAGCACTTTGGGAAGCCGAGGCAGGCGGATCACGAGCTAAAGAGCTGGAGACCATCCTAGCCAACACAGTGAAACCCTGTCTCTACTAAAAATACAAAAATTAGTTGGGCGTGGTGGCGCGTGCCTGTAGTCCCACCTACTCCGGAGGCTGAGGCAGGAGAATCTCTTGAACCCGGGAGGCGGAGATTGCAGTGAGCTGAGATTGTGCCACTGCACTCCAGCTCCAACCTGGTGACAGAGTGAGACTCCATCTCAAAAAAAAAAAGTAGAGATGGAATATAAAAGGAGGTTTTTACTTTTTTTTTTTCTTGACGGAGTTGCACTCTTGTTGCCCAGGCTGGAGTGCAATAGCTCACTGCAACCTCCGCCTCCTAGGTTCAAGCGATTCTCTCGCCTCAGCTTCCCAGGTAGCTGGGATTACAGGTGCCTGCCACCACGCCCAGCTAATTTTTGTATTTTTAGTAGAGATGGGGTTTCACCATGTTGGCCTGGCTGGTCTCAAACTCCTGACCTCAGGTGATACGCCCGCCTCAGCCTCCCAAAGTGCTGGAATTACAGGCATGAGCCACCACGCTTGGCCGGCTTTCACTTTTTATTTGATGTATGTATTATTTAATGACAGTATTCATGTGCATGCATTACATTGATAATAAAATGAATAAAAAGCATAAATCTGTAAAAGTATAAGAAGTTAAGCAAAAACTAGAAGTGGAAGAGAGGTTATTAGCATATTAGCTATCAAATAAGTGAGAAATAACCAGTCAACAAGTACTTACTGAAGAGCTACTACATAAAAGGCACTTTACTAGATTGTGGAAACTTCAGAAATGTTACAATCACTACTCTCGCAGTGCCCTATAATCTAGGAGTAGAGCCAAGTTTACATGAACATTCACAAAATACCTGAGAACATAAAGCAGAATATGAAAATAGCCACAAGAGTGATTTTTAGACAATAAGTATTTTAGAAACTCAGGCTCAGTAAGTGTTTCATAAATGAATTAAACACTTTGAGCTAAGATAGTAAACAATCATAGAAAAGGAGGACAAACTTGAGCAGGGCTTTGAAAAGTAGGCAGAATTCAGAAATGGGTAGAATGTGGCAGAGAGATGATGGGATGGAATATCCAGAGGGTTAGAAATGAAAAGAATGTCAGAGAGGGTAGAAGTAGAGTAAACAGCTATACCATCTGCTTGTGAATAAACTTAGGTTCCTATAGGGAGGCAGAGAGAAGAAGCTGGCCAAAGAGAGTAGGCTGACTGTAGGGAGCCTTGGAAAGTTCAAAATCTTGAGCTAGCAGACAAGGGATATCGGTGAAGGTTTCAAGCTAGGGAATGACAGGAGGAAAGTGGAGCTTCAGAAAGGTTAATCAGACAACAAGATGGAGAGAGGCTGAAAACAGGAAACCCAGCTGAGATGCTACAGAACAGGTGTGAGGTGTCCAAATCAGATAAAAATAGTCACAAGGGAAACAACAATAATTATTATTTAGCCCTATTTTCAAGCAAACTTTCAAACCAGACTCCAGTTAATATAAAGGCCTCTCCTCTTGGGGAAGGGCCTTTGAAGCTGACTTGGTAAGAGGAATGAGAAACACTGTGCTGCTATGTTATAATAGGGGTAAATGAAAATCACCAGCTTTGGAGAGAGACTGTCCTGGAGTCAACCACAGCTCAGCCATTTACTAGTACAGTTACTTAACCCCTGAGACATTTTGCAGACTATATAACCTCTTTGTTCCTTGATTTCTTCATTTTAAGTGTCTATGGTTGTGTTCTCCACTTGAATTTAACAAAATCTCAGTTCAAACAGAAAGATAAGGGAAAGAGATATCAAGAAAAGGCTTTCTTGAAATATCCCCTTTATCAGTTCCCTTTTCTCTTCACAGGACTTCATTAGGCTTAGAACTTGAAGGAAGAATAAGTCAGAGTATGGTTCAGTGTATAAGTAAAAAATAATTATAAAATTGCCCAGTAATTTTTTCAAATATTCTCAAAACTGTCCAATAATTTTTTCAAATATTCTTATTTCTCTTTTTTCCTGAAATTTCCCTTATGTCAATAACACCATTGATCCATTTCCATTATTCTCTTCAACGTATCTGCTTCCAAAATATACCTCCTTCCCAGAGAAACTGTAAGTCCTTTCCTACATTGGATCAGTTGTTGTTCTACTCCTTCAACATGTCCTAAAATATGACAATCATTTATTTCCATTGTTCATGTGTCTTCCTGCAGTTATCGTTCTCTGTTTTACCTAACAACTATTTGTGTCATAACCCACAAGATCTTTGAATATGTTCATGGGACTATATTCATGGGAAGGCCTATGGCACACATTTTTTTAATGCTCCACAATGCTTAGTTTAGGGGTTTTGGAGCCAGACAAATGAATGGACTAATAAATAAGACAATGCATGATTAAAAGATTGTATCCCTCCCTTATCTAAGCACAGTGAAGAGAGTACGGGACTGGGATCTAATCCTGGTTCTACCAACGATTTAATACTTCATAGCAGACGTTCCATTTAAGCTTGAAGGTTTAATGACTGATATCACTGAGTCCCTGTAGCACAACTCATTAGCTAGGTAGTCTTGGGCAAATTACTTAACCTCTCTGTGCCTTGGCTTCCCCATCTGTCAAAGGGGTAAACAGTACTTTCCTCATAAGGTTGATGGAAGGATTAATGTATTAATACATGTACGTTGCTTAAAACAGTACCTGGCATGTAATAAGCATTCAATAATGTTAAGCATTATTATTATGGTTGTGTTATTACTATTATTGGGCTGCAGAGAAACATTCATTCTTCCACAGTATTTAAGAGATAATGCCCCAAATCTGGGCAGTTTACCTTTTCCCAGCTTTCTAACCTCACATTCCAAACCAAGTGAAAATAAGGTACTGGTTTAACCCCTAATTCCTCTAACACAAACATAGATACATACATGCACCCATCTTTTCAAAATATACAGCATATATATTTCACTCTTCATTATTTGCTACACAATAACCAGAACACATATATTCAGCCTTGTAAATAACATAAATACTTTGTTTGACTTAATGTGTCTGTTCCATGCAGTATGATGATGGTTATGTCTATATGGGTTTTTGTATGTGTAACAATGGCAGTGTATTTTTATTGTAAATTGCTAAGGACAAAAATGACCTGCTTAAGTCTGTCTAGGTACTTGGACTAAATTGGAGCACATTTTCAGAAAAGAATTTTAGAAAAATTCAGAGAAAGACAGAAAGATTAATGGGTACTGACTTAGCAGAAGGTTTAATGAAAGATGGAATTTAAGCAGAGCTTTCAAGAACAGGTAAAATTTTCAATTTCAGGGGAGAGGGAGATGTGTGTTCAACATGGAAATTATAGTATATGTAAGTGGAGAGGTAGAAGAACTAAACAAAGATTGGTATGACTAACTAAAGAGAGGACACTGGAGAGCACTATGAAATTTATATTTAATATATAAGATCACAGCACTCTTGAAAGTATAGTTTATTCCTCTTGATTGCCCCAATATCTAGCACTAAGTCTGGCTTGTATATAACTGATAATCAAAAAACACTTATTGAATTGAGCAAAATTACCCTGTTTTTTATGATATCAGAGTGAAGAAAACTGAATGGAACTGAACTCAATCAGATCATGAAAGTCAACGGATAAAAGAACTCAACAAACTTGTACAAGGTATGTAAACCCTGAACAGCACTAACCACTAGTCAAGAAATATGTATTCATTTTGCCTAAATTACCATTGATGGACCAGTTCCGGGAATGAAACACCAAATTCTCTCAATCTCATATTCATTCTCACTCTCTCTCTCTGACACACACACACACACAGCTCAGAGTTTCAATCTACCGTCTTATAGACTAAGATAGCTGAAAGCATGATGAAGGAACTAAGAAGTACCCACATTAAGATTCTTAACATCTAATCCATTTTGAAGAAGGATTCTCAGACACAGCTCCTGACCACAGAAGTCCAGATCACGTGACCAGCAGGCTAAGCAAAACCAGAAAACTTTTTGAAAGAAACGGTTTTTCTTCCATGAGGTCCCCATCCCATCAGTAGGGACTGGGAGAACAGGAGAGATAATGTAAATGAATTTGGCAGAAGAAATAATAATTTGGTATTGGCAAGAGTAGTACAGTTGCATTGTACCAAAAAAAATTGATGAATTTCCTTTTTCCCCAATGCCCAGGTGGTAAATTATACAAACGTGGTCAGCATTAAAAGGTTTATTTACTGGTTTTTCTGATTCACTGAAATTAATTAAGCCACCTCCACAAGTAATGGACCAGTATTTCTTGGTCTGTACCACTTCTAGCAGTATGCACGTTGCCACAATGACTACATTGTGACTAGACATGGTGACTAAATCTTTCTAAGATACAAATTCAAATTTACTGGGATATAGTGAACTGCAGCTCACACTCAGGGCCTGGGTACAAAATTTCAAAGGTATTAGAGAAATGCATCCATTTTGATTTCAAAAGGCAGAATAAAATAAGCATAAATAAAACTTCATAAACATACAAAAAACTTCAGGTGATTACTGACATTTTTAATACAATATTAAATTATATCAAATCCTTCTAAAGTTATCGGCAGACAAATTGTGAAATGCCAAGGATGAAGTTAGAATCAAGGCTTTTCTTGGGCCTAAAATTCTCTCAAAACTGCTTTTGGCTGCTGTTGCTGAAGTGACAAGAAGTCAGTAGTAAGTAATTTGACAATTACACCTGGGCCCCATTAATCTTCCCAGCTTCAGTGTCAAACAGGGGCCTGAAACTGGATGCCTACTCAATGAATATTATAAAATACTAGCCTGTTTTTACTCTACAAAAGAAGGAAGAATAACATAAAATAATAAGCAAATTTTAAGACCTTTTACTTTATGAAACTTGCAATGTAAGAATCTAATTAATAATTCAATTTTATTAATCTAATTAATAATTGTATTTTAAGCATGCTTTGTAACTCAAACCTTGACAAATGCAGTTATTATAACACAGTTTACTTAGAGGGAGGGAATGAATGTGTCAAGTGATTTGGAAAGGGAAGATGGGACAGAGCAAGTGTCATGGAAGGCCCCTATAAAAATGTGTCCTTCTCTTCTCCAGTGAAGTAAAACAAGTTATAACAGCCTCTTTTTTCCTCTAGGGCCAATTCCATTTTACTATGCCTAAATTTCAAGATTCCATAATCTGATCTGGATTTACCCAACCAACCTTTTGTCTCACACATGTACTTTCTTTTTCTTCTTCTTCAATTATATGTTTTGGAGTTAAGAAAAATACATTAGAATATATTAAAACCCAATTTAGACATAATTCTAGCAATATGAACTTTGCTTGGGATAATTTCTAATGTACTTTATTTTCATATATTTTTCTTTAATTATAAACATTTCTATTTTACAAAAATGTGTAAATAGGCTTCTATAAAAGAGATTTTGACATGGTTCTACCACATGAACTAAGATAATTTCTGACATACTTTCAGGGTGGTCTCCTTCCTGCCCAAATATATATGAGGATTTGCCTCATGCTCTTTCCCTTGAGTTGCATATCCTCTCTTCTTGTCTCTGTCTCTCTAAGGTCTACCTACCTATCTAACTCCACCTAAGTCTCACCAGCATTCAACTCTACTTTTCTTGTTATAGCCTGGCAAACTATTATATTCCACTTAGCACTTCATTCTAAATTGTCTTTCTGTTTTTCTTCAGTTTTATCAGTGTTAATGTTGTCTCACCAACTACACTACTGGTTCACTGACAGCAGGACACAGTATCTTTTGAAGAATACAAGTCAGGTATCTTGTAGAGTATCCTCCAGTTTGGTTTTGACTAATGTTTTCTCACGTTTACTGAGAGTTACAGGGCACATGGTGAAGTGCCCTTCTCATTATATCATATCAGAGAATAATACATGATATCAATATGACTTATCTGCTGATGTTAACCTTAGTCACTGATAAAATGATGTCTGTCAGTTTCTCCAGTGAAAAGTTACTATTTTCGCCTTTGGAGACTCTCTTCTTTAAATCCAACTCACACTCAAGGGAAGAAGAATTAAGCTCCACCTCCCAGAGGTGGAGAATTTGTGGACATATATTAAAACCACCACAATAATTAGTTAATAAATGTTATGAGGGAGATGCTTTAAGGCTATGCAAATATCCTCTTTTAAAGTTCCACCCACTAAGTTCAACACTTGATTAATGTATCCTGCTTAAAGCAATTATTACTGTTGTGTTCTAATGGTGATTTGGGATAGCATCCTTTATTTATTTTATATTCTGCCATTCTTTGGCATGAAACTAAACAGAGAGTTGATAATCAGTACATACTTATTAAATGTAACAGAATTTTAAAACATTATGTGAAATAAAATGAGATAATAGAAGGTGGATAAGTTCAAGGCAAATATATATTTTGGCAGTTGTGCTGTTCTTATACCATAAGTCTTGATTGATAGAAGGGGATTAGAAAGGAAAAGAATTAACTACTTCATCTGTGGAAAAGCTTCCTAGAGAAAAGAGAATAATAATAGTTATACAGTGTCTTAGAGCTTACAAAGTATACACACATTCATCATTTAGAATTTAGAAGCTCTCTGAAGAGAAAAATCTTCAGGAGATAAAGATAAAAGATATTTGAAAGTTGTGAAAAGGCACAGTTACACCAGGAATTGAAAAATCAGGGATAGAAATTACATTAGACTAACAAAGAAAAGCAAAAGTAAAGGCAAGGTGGAAACAGACACAATGTTTTTTTAAATGTAGTTCTAGTGCAAGGCTTTAAACTGGGTGATAAAGTTAATTTAACACATAGCATAAAATCAAGACAACTTAGACAACCAAAGATAAAGAGCACATGGTTAAAATCATGAAGAATGTCATTAAAAAATAAGCATCAAGAATGGACTGCATGGGAATATATGTTGAAAGTGTAAAATGAATAGAATCTTCATGTATACCTTCACTCATTTCTCTACTGGTCACCTCCATTTTCCCAGGGCCTTTCACAGTGCTTTTAACCTAGTATACACCCAAGAAAATTTGCTGAAGATCTACCATGTATCATAAAGGCTAGATATTGTAGATATACAATAATTAGATATAGTCTCTTCCTCTAAAGAATTTGCATTCTAGATGGAAAGGTAAAATATGTATATGTGTATATATAAAGTTGAATGTGTATATATATATAATTGAATGTGTATATATATATGAAGTTAAATGGCAAAACAAGGCAGAAGGAGCCAAAAGAAAAGCATAAAGAGTAAAAGCTACAGCAGTCTAGAGAAAGAATAGATCACTGTGGAATGACCTGTTCAAGAACATTTTTGTGCAAATAAGGAACATTTGCAATGGGCCTTCAAAAACTAGGTGGGATGGAGTAAGCTCTGACTTGAGCCAAGAGAAAGATATTCAAGGCATATTCATATGCTAACTGAACAAAGGCATGGGGTTGAGATAATAAACGTGCTTTAAGGAGACAGTGAACAATCAAGTAAGTTCGGCTGTAATAAAAGGTATATGGAAACACAGGGTAGCAAAAGTAAGCTGAGACTGAAATGTGAAAGGTTGTGAATGTCAAGTTGAGGAGTTTGAACATATTATGTAAGCAATCCAAAAATAACCATAGTTTTTAGCAAAAGAGTAACGTGATGAATATGACATTTTAGAAATATTAAGCTGGCTTTTGAGGTACATTAAAAAATGGTGTACATCTTCATTAAAGATACAGCTATGATCTTAAAAAACATGCATACAAATAAACCACAAGTAAACTTAAGAACAGAAGAATAACCCAAGATTTCTTTGTTGAGAGCAAGTAAAGCATAAACATAGAACAAAAAGGAAGTTAGGCAACGGTAAGATTCCTAGGGTATAAAGAACAACTCTATTTTTACTTCTTCCATCATCACTATGTGTGTATGTAATTCAAGGTGCCTAAGCACAGAGTAGAATAGTTAACTGCATTAAAGGGGTAACCAGTGAAGCTCCCAAAGTGATACATAAACAGTGGTTTTACAAAGTTAGAGAAAATACAGTTGCATTAATGTGCTCAGAAAGTATTTGGAAAACAGAAGACACATAAGTTGTTAATTGCATTATTAATTCATGGGAAAACAAGGGGAACAACAAAATCACATCAGGGGCTGGGCACAGTGGCTCATGTCTATAATCTCAGCACTTTGGGAGGCTGAGTTGGGCAGATCACTTGAGGTCAGGAGTTCAAGACCAGCCTGGCCAACATGGTAAAACCCCATCTTTACTAAAAATACAAAAATTAGCCAGGCATGGTGGCACACACCTGTAATCCCAGCTACTCAAGAGGCTGAGGCACGAAAATCACTTGAACCCGGGAGGCAGAGATTGCAGTAAACCAAGATCATGCCACTGCCCTCCAGCCTGGGTGACAGAGGAGACTCCATCTCAAAAAAAAGAAAAAAGAAAAAAAAGAAATCATATCAGGGTAGCAATATAAACGGATTAACCAGAAGAGTGGAGGCTTTTTGCTCAACACTACAACTATCCATTCATTTTAACATTAGTACATAACAAAAGCCACCTTTTGTTCTCAACTCTGTTCCTTAAAGATAATTCTCCCTACATTCTCTCAATCCTCTCAAGTAATTCCATAAATCTACCTTGTGCCTTCTGCAAAAACTTCAGTCTCATGAAATCTTACTCACTCCTTAATCCCACTTTAAAACATTAAATATATATTATAAATTTGCTGATGTTGCCATTAATGAAAATAAGAATCCTTACCTTTCTTATAGTGTTGTGCAGTCAAAAAAAGTAACTTACAAATATTACCTCTTAGAACCTTCAGAGAAGCAATGCACCGTAGGTAATTATCATCATCCACATGCTATAAACAGTAAGCCCCAGGCCACACATTCATAAGTGATAGGGCCAGGCCTGCAGTGCAAGCTTCCTAAGTCCAAATTCCATTTTCTCTTCACTGTATCATTCAGTTTCATAATGTGCCAGTAGGTATATCTTATTACTCAAAATATATGTTGTTATTCTGTACTATGTTTAAGTAAATACATCTTTTAATAAGATGCCTTTATGCCCAAGTGCTTACTACAGGGCCATTTCCTAAGAAGGCTTAATTACTTTAAGATGCTCGTGATGATAACAGTTATCACTAGATGAAAAGGGACAACGGAAGCATAATGTTTTCAAAATTGCTGAGACTATACCAAGAACATTTTGCCTTGAATTCTGCAATGCAACATGCAACAACAAAGACAGTATGGGTAATTTAAGGATATGTTAGCTTCAAAGGGCAGAAATAGGACGTTCTCATTCTCTTTAACTCCGCTAAAGTCTCAAATACTGATATAGTTCAGAGCATCTTATTACTAGGAAAACATAAATCAAAAGGAGTTCAGCTAGGAGCAATAAAACAGATTAGTGTCTGGAAGGACTGACTTTAAAGAAAGTTTTAAAAGAATTAGATCCAGGTAGTCTAGATAAAAAACAGCTATGAGGAAATTTTTTTTTTTTTGAAGCTAACACCCACACCAAAGGCAGAAATTATTTTGAAGATAGATGTCTAAAAAATGCAAACAGGAATAATTGTAAATACTTATAAAGGGAAAATTCAGGAGAAATTTCCCAGCAAAAGCTTACGGGACAGAAGAATCTCTCCCCTATGAGTGGTGAAAAACTACATTCCTAGAGATATTTAATGCCAGGTTGGACAAAACAAGAAAAGGATTCCATATGGAATGATCCTATACTGGCCCCTGACATGATAGAAGGACTGAAGGTGACCTCTTAGATCTTTCCATTTATTTTTATTTTTTTAATTCTATGAAGTTTTACAGGGCACTGCCTTCTGCCAATTTCTTTTCTCCCCATGATGCCCACTTTCTCCTTTCACAAAGGGAAACAAATTGTAGCCTTCATTTTAAGCAGATCTCATTATTCTCAATGTAACATAATCCTAGGTACAAGGTTGAGAGAAACAGACCAATTTCTAAATTTATAATTGTCCTTTCTCCGAACCCCCGCCCCCACCCCCAGCAATTCTCGGGGCTCTTACAAGTTTTCCCACAAACTAAAGAGGAAATAGTTCAAATGGATTGGAAGAAGAGCTATCTCATAGGGAAAACCATTAATATTCTCCCTTCTTATGTCTGATCACAGAGCTGACAGTGACCCTGGGAGCTATAAGGTTCTGGGTCAAATTACCATCAGAGGTGCTGTTAAAGACTATCTTTTACCTTTCAGCATTTATGCTGAGTGACAGCAAAAAGTCTACTTGCAATCCACACTTTTATAGCGATGACTTTTATCTTTGAAAAGATATAGCCTTAAACACCTACATGCTTTGGCAAATGTTATAAAAGAGTAAGTCCTAGTCATGCTCCAAACTCAAGAAGCCTCAGCCTTGCCCTCTTTCTCTTATTCTGGCACTTTAAAAAAACGTTCCTCAGCCACCCTTGAAATACATTCCAATACCTCTCCAAAAGTTCTTTTCAATGAAGGCCCAAGAAAATACAAGGGCATTTGCTCCTTTAGCTGATTTGTAAGGACAAGATGTAACAAAATTCAGAGGGCTCTGAAAACCTGTCCCTGAGCCTTTTATATATAAAACTGTAGTTTACTTATGAGAAGGAACAACAGCGGGGAGAAAGCCCTCCAAGAATGGACACTAATGCCTCTTCTATCCAATCTTAACAGTGTCAATAGCTCAAGAAACGCCAATACCCATCGTGCCTCTTTGAAAGCACATACCTCCACTTAAACAAGAAGTTCATAGATGTTAACACCTAACCTTCTAAACAAAAATTTTTCAATAGCATTTTCATTTTTTTCCCTAGTAAAAATGAGACTGTTCAAACCAAAAAAGATTGGCCTCTCTGACTGAAATAGGATTTCAAGTTTTCAAAGCCCTTCCAACACTTACGTAATTCGGTCAGGAAAGAAAGCTGGCATTTGTAATCCCATTTTAAAACATAAAAAAATGCAACTCTGAGATTAGGCAATCTGAAGAAGAACTAACTGTGGAGATTTCCAAACCTTCCTCAACAAGGGACCAATTTAAAAGGGATTATTCCAGAAAACTTTAGAGTGCGCTTCAAAAATCCCTTCTGTACCCTCATCACAGGAAGGCAAGAAATAAGAAAAACAGAAAGGCACTTTGCCTAGAATTTTAGCAAAGAAATATGACTCTGACCTTTAATAATCTATGAACCTGGCTGAATTTTCTCAAAAAACCTGCTGCATCTACACTCCGCAGGACCAGCCTGCTAGTAGTTTGGGCTACCAGCTCGCAGCCTCCAAGACAGCCGCCGAGCAAAAGGCCGGCAGCTAGGTGAGGACAACCTGGAGAACCCCCTTTGCGCAACGAGGTCAGGAGTTCCACACTGCAGTGTCTCCTCGTCTGAAGCTTCCAACTTTTCATTTTCAGGAGAGCTGCAACCAGGCTCTCCAAATCTGCCCCAACGCGCGCGCGCGCGCATACACACACACACACACACACACACACCACACACACACACACACAAACATACAGACACACAAACCCAGCGGGTGCTCGCTTCCGCTCCCCTGATAAAGAATGGTAATCAAGTTTCTCACCATCCTCATAGTTTTTGAGATAGTAATCCGGGCCCGGGCCCCCGCGGCTTTTCGCCGGGTTCCTCAGGTTCTGGAACTGCAGGAAGTCGGTCCTTTTGCCCCCGAAGCGCAGAAAGGCGGGCGAAAGTCCCCGGGCCAGGGTCACCAAGCGCTTGGAGCTGCAGAGGAAGAGAATAAGAGAGGAAAGGTTCCCGGGACAGGACGAGAGCGCGTGGGGCACGGAGAAGGGCCCTCTTCCTACTCCCTGAGGGCGACCTGGCCAGGGCTAGAGGCTCTGTGCCTGCCCCAGCCGGTAGTCCACGCTGGCCCCTGGCCGCTCCCGCAGCTTCTAGCTAGTGCCCCGCGCCCCAGCTCGCCCTCACCGCCCGACTCCGGGGGCTATGCCTCTCGCTTCCAGGCGCCCGCAGCGGCCCCATCCCGCAGACACCCAGATCCTGATCTCCAAAAGGCTACAGATTGTGTTTGTTCATAGAGTGTACGGGGTGGGTGTACGTGCTACCAGCACGGCGCTAAAGCGCAGTTGCCCGGCTTCTGCCACTGCCAGGAAAGCGCTCCGGGCGGAGACGCGCTAGGCGCGCCTACCTCTGGCTTCCGACCCTTGCCAAAAACTTGTATGCTGAAAGCCGGCATTGCCTCCTCAGTCCCAGGGGCCCCACAAACCTCCGTGCAGGAGGTGAAACCTGCCTTGTTTCTCTCAGACCAGGCCCGGCGCCTGAGCTTAAGTGGATTCTTACTTTCTTTCTTTTAATGTCCGAGTTGATTTGTCTTTTTCACTATATTGTAAAAACCGCATTGTTTCCCAAATCCCCCGACGGAAAGATCCCCAAGGTAAACCCTTGCCTTTCCAAGAACACTTCTCTACTCCCCCACCACCACCACCACACACACACAGAGTAAAGGCGTAAAGGCAACGTCTCTTTGGCCCCTGAAACAATTTCGCCTGATCTCAGGAAAGGTAACATCCTCCTCCCCACCCCACCCCCGAGTTAGGCTCCATCTTTCTTCTTTCCCACTTGGGGCCGTTTGGAACCGCTAGGGAAAATGAAGCTTGCCGAAATGTGGAACCTGCGCGTTAGGGGATACTAAATGAGCATTAAAACAATAGCATTTACATCTATTTAAGGTCAGGAGTTCCATCAATAGGTTTTTAAAAGCCAAAGGCTGCTGCTTTGGGAAGGAGTAGGGAAGGAGCAATGCAGATACTGATAATGCTGAGGGGATCAGCTGCTGAGTTCCGGGTCTGTAAATTATTTTTTAACGCTTTACTGTTTCAGATCCTGAAAACCCAAATCCAAATGGTGACGTTAAAGAGCATCATAAAGTAGGTGGATACGAGAAAGAAAAAACAGACTCTGCTTTTGGAGTTTTTTGAGAAGAGACGTCGCTACCCCAGGGTCTTGTAACCAGAAGGGTCCTTTGGCTGAAGTCTCCGGGACCGCGCTCCAGGACAGGCACAGTCAGGGCGTCGCATGGGCCTACTGTGGCAAAGGAGACGTCCGCGCGAATCCGGTCCTGGGGAAAGGGCAGTTCCAACAACCTTTCATCCAGAAGCCTGCACAGCCAATGCGAATGCGCTCCGCCAGGACTTCTTCCCCGAAAAGCTGCCTTCCAGACTCTTTTCTGAGGCAGGAAAGCATTAGGCGAACAGGCTGATTTTTAAAAAGAAAGAAAGAAAGAAAGCTGGAGGGGAAAGGGGGTCTGCGCAGCTGAAGGAGTTCAATGCAAGTGCGACATTGCGGAAAACTCCGTTGCACCCTACATTCGGACGAGCTCAGAGACGCACTCTGCTGCGCGAAGGAGCTTTCGAAGAGGAAGCTGGGCCGCGCGGAGCTGGTTGTTCCGCCCTGGCAGCAACCGCACCAGCAGGAACCAAAACGGCCTCCGCAAGTAAGCTACAGCCTCTCAGTTCTCCGGCTACCCTTCCTCTATGTGGAAGGAGCGCTCCACGTGGCGCCTCCCGCTACCTGCGGCATCCGCAGACCTGACCCGGGCCAGGGGGACAACCCCAAGAGCTGAGAGGCAGACGCACCTCAAGAAGCAAAACTCGAATTTCGCAAGGAGTGAAAAATACGAAGGATGCACAACGGACGTGGCCTCGGGGCAGAGTAGGACTGAGAGCGCTGAAGGCTCTTCGAGGGGAACCCACAGCTGAGGCTCCAACTTGGAGGGAATTTTTAAAAACTCAACACTTGGATCGACATTGCAGAGGATTTATTTCTTATTTTACACTGCAACTCTGTCCCTGATGGGAAAGGATCGTAGTTGCCTAACTGCCAAACTGCAACAACCCGGGGAGAGTGTGAGCCCAATTAGATTACAAGCCCTAGAGCAAAGGGAATCACAAACCTCCGGGTTTGTTAATCCGCTGGTGCGGGGTTCAGATCTCCGAAGCCTCCCTGGAGTATTTCTGGGTCTCTTACCGCTTCCCTTATGACGCTGTGACCCCAGCGAGGATTTTTTTTTTTTTCTTTTCTTTAAAGAAAAGCTAAACTGTGCAGTTACCGCAGGAGATTTAAGGAGGAACTGGGGGGGAGGGGGGCATTCCGTCTATAAAAAGCGCCTTACAAAGTCCTGAAGTCTGGAGATGACAGCGGAGGATATAAAATAAAAAAATTTAACTCCGATCCAACTTGCCCACCACTCAAGCCTCTGCTTAAATTCGTTTTCTGTCTGAGAGTGGGAGAGAACTGAAGAAACTATCTTTCCGTGGAAAATTCCACTTTCGTGCAATCCCGCTTGAACATTCACAGACACACACACACACACTCCTCTCTGTCGCACATACACACACACCCCCACACACATACCCATTCTTTTCAGCTCTTTGTTGTTTGAGATCTTTTCTTCGCTTTTGTAACTGCTCTGAACCTCTTGTTTCTTTTTCAGAAGGAGACGGGGAGGCTAATTGTGGATATATGTAAGCACAACATTTTTTCAGTCATAACTGATAAGTTTCTGAAATGCCTTCTGCATTGCAAACATGTGCATCTTAATAGAAAACATTGCTTTTCCCAATCACTAGTTACAGCCTCATAGCACACAATCCAGGAGGAAGAAAACCTCCTTTCTTCTCTTTGAGAGATCTGCTTGGCTTACTTTCTTCTTTCCCCTTTGGAATGGGGGATAGGAAGGGGTTGAGGGGATGTTACTAAAAAATTTTAAATGATCCATCGAAGCCCCTGCCTTACCTTAGGAAATCGAGCCAGCCATCATGAATGATGGACGGATCCAGCTGCAGAGAGAGGAAGTTCTCATTGACTGTCCTGACTGGGTTCTTGGTGCTCACATCAAGTAGAATCAGGGTCTTTTCCTTCAAACCTGCAGCTCTGTCTACAGGCAAGGGTCTCCTGTCTCCAGCTTGGGAGGAAAGGGAGAGATGGAGCAACAGAGCCAAGCAGAGAGCCCCCGGGGCTAGGCACGCGGGGGGGCGGGAGTTGCTGGAGGGCATGGCTTCAGGGAAGGCACAGAGCACCCTCATTCAATCCCTCTGATTTAAACCTCTCTTCCTACTTGGTCTCGCTAGTGACTAATTGTCCTTATCTAAAGTGTGTGTCTGTCCGCCTTTTTCCCCCCTTTTTTTCCCTTCCTCCCACCCCCCCCCCCACACACACTCTCTCGCTTTCTCCTCTCTCTCTCTCTCTCTTTCTCTCGCTCGCTCGTTTTTTTTTTATTTTTTTTTTTATTTTTTTTTTCAGTGTTTTGGTGCTGGTGGAGCGAACTCACGCCCCTAGCCAGCCTTCCCAGTGACTCTTGCCAAGAGAACTCGTACACCGGCACCGCCCCTTTAAGAGATTTCTACTGCAGACATTTTTTAACTTTTTAAAGGTAAGGGGAGGGGGGCAGGCGGGAAGGAGGAGAAAAGGGTGGCGTTGTACCCTCCTAATTTAACCCTCTAGGGTCAGAAAGCAGAGGGAGGAATCCAAACCATGCCATCGTACCGTCTCGGGTACAGAGCAAGGCGTCTCGTTTTTCACTTCCCTCCCTGCGAGGCTCTGGAGGTCTGGTCAAGCTCCGACTCCGACCCGAAAGCCCCAGCGCCAACCCCGAGCGCGCTGGAGTAGTGTTCCCACCGACAGCACGTTTGTTTGTCCTGACAGCGTCAGGCACTTCATCCGCTCAGGGCCCTTTTCTGGTTGAAGCAGCAATAGCAAGGGCGGTTAAGTTGAGGCGTTGATTCCTGTCAAAGCATAGAGCCCTGGAGTAGATTCCCTGAACAGGAGCCCTGATCTCTGTGATGCGTTGGGTAACCACACCGAAGCATCCTCTGACCTCGATAGGGCAAAGAGTGGCAAGAAGAAAAAACACAGTGACCTGGTCAAGCAGCTTCTCCGATCCGAGGGCCAAAAGGGGCATGCGCCCTGGCTCTGCTCTGCTCTTGCCTGCAACCGAGGAATAAAGATCTTGGGGGCGTCAATATATGCTGGCTTTGGCCAAGTCGAAGCTACCTGGACTGTGCTTGGATAGTCAGGGCGGCTCTGCTTCCAACTGTGCCACTGCTTGGCCACTCTATTCTGCTGCACAGGTAGAGTCCCCCCTCCAGACCCTCCTGGAGGTCATTCCTATACTTAGCCCTCCTGCAGGGAAGTGCGCCTTTACAGTGTCAGATGGGACCATAGTGACACTTTCGGGTTTCCATCTCGGCCCCCAGTCAAAACCAGAGTCACATAGCCCTGGATGGGGAATAACAGCTGGAAGCCGCGTGATGCACGACCCGCCGCTGCTCATTGAGCTTCCACCCCACAACAGCTTGCAAATTGAATTCTAGGTCCTAACCTGAAGCGCGGGAAAGGGATCAGGCACAGTTTGCTGCAGTCACATTGCTGGGCCCCACTTTCGGCTTCTTTCTGGAACAAAATGGGCCTTCTACTTGGCAGATGAAGGGAACTACTTTATGTAGTGTGGGCAGGCAGAAACGCTGAAGCGTCCAGGGCTCTCCTTGGTATCAAACAAGTAAAACCCTAAGATGCAGAGCAAGGGTTTTCCCCAGGGGTGGATGGACAAGGGTTAGTCTTAAAGCCCAGCAAACGCTATAATAGCAACCTGTATCCTCTTACCTCCACCCAGACCAGGATTAACTATCTGAAAAGAGCTGGAGTAGATGACATTCAGCTGAAGTACCCTGAAAAGCCTCTACCAACCTAAGCATCCAGGAAATCGAGATTATGTTGCATTCATCTGTGAAGCGCCATGACGACCTTTTAGAAATAGGACTGCATAAAATGATATGGGAGAAAGCAAATGCAAGTCATATTATTTAAAGATGATTTTTTAAATCAAGCTGTTACATAGTGAAGTATTGGATGTTGGCTCCAGCCCTAAGGCCTATTTCCTTCAGTTCCTGAACACTTCTAACACATTTAGATCCTTTAAACTGTGTGTGTGTGTCTGTGTGTGGGTGTGTGGTGTGATACAAATTTCAGTTGAAATTTTTGTAATTTTTAAGTATGTATTGAGCACCTCTTAGAGATGGCAACAGCCTGGCGAGCAAACACTTTTGTCTTTGTGTTCCCAGACCAGAGCACTTAGTAGGCACTCAATGAATTCTGTGAAATAAATTAATGGTAAATCCAATCATGCTCAACACACTGAAATAATATGCTCCTCTCCAGAAGAATGTGAAAAATAAATACTTTTATTTGTCACAGTAAATTATGGTTTGGGTCTCTGTTCAATAATTTGTTTTCCCAGTTATTAACATTTTCCTGGCCATCTCCTTCAAAAATACTTCCCTTGTAAAGTCATTAGTTCATTTGCTATATTAAGAATTTTTAAAATTATATATTTTTGACAATAAGCCAGATTTTCCAAGGGCCTAAAAAACCCTTGGCTTACAAGTGAATGTACCTTTAGAAGCCATGTTAATTGGGACCAGTGGAAGACAATTTGAATAAATATGTCCACTAGATGTCTATAATTAATATTCCTTTCAAAAATATCTATTCTTGTGACCAAGAATGAACTTGAGTATAATGAGAATGCGCTTACTTATGAATTTTCACCATTTTTGCTTACTGACCTAACTACTCTGTAATGGTTTCTTGGCCTAATTAAGTAGTATTTAATATTTTCATCAGAATCTGTATGTGGTATTAAAATCAAAATCAACAAAACAAACTGCTTGTTTTCTTAATTCCCAATGAAAACCATTTCTCTAGTCTAGCCATTGAAATTCTAAGTCATTCTATAGAGGACATCAGGGGAAAGAAATCACTGATATTTAAGGGGTTAGCCCTGGTTGGTCACTAAGATGATTTGATTGTTTGGTCCTTTGGTTTAGTTTGGGTTTAGATCTCCAGAGATACTCTTTGCAAATAGCTGCCACACATACACTATATCATGGTTTTTGTCTTACCTCTCATCTAGACCTAAATAATTTGCTGTAAGTAGTTCATTATTCATCAGTATATTAGATTGATGTTTCTATTCTCTCTTCTGTGTGCTAGGTGACAGCAATCTGCATCTCTGTTTTGTCTTAGATTGTAATTTCCTAAAAGTATTGGGCCTCTGCATAAAATATGAACTGTTAGGCCAGGCGCAGTGGCTCACATCTGTAATCCCAGCACTTTGGGAGCCAAGGCAGGTGGATCACCTGTGGTAAGGAGTTCGAGACCAGCCTGGCCAACATGGTGAAACCCCATCTCTACTAAAAAATACAAAAATTATCTGGGCGTGGTGGTGGGCACCTGTAATCACAGCTACTCAGGAGGCTGAGACAGAAGAATTGCTTGAACCTGGGAGGAGGAGGTTACAGTGAACAAGGTGGAGCCATTGCACTCCAGCCTGGGTGACAAGAGCAAGACTCCATCTCAAAAAAATAAAAAGTAAAATTAAAATTAAAAAATAAAATATGAACTGTCAGGAACTAGATGCATTGATGTCTCCTTGGAAACACTCTGCTTAGTGTCTACTGAATGGTCTTCATAGATAAATTGCTTTGATATCTAAGAGCCCAGGTTCCCAGAACTATAAGAAAACATGAAGATTAACTGATTCAGTGATTTCTAGACTTTGATATTTCAAAATAAATATTAGTTAGTGGGGAGGAGTGGACATATGTTTGTCAAGATTTTGCTTTGTTTTGTTTTGTTTTTTGAGACAGAGTCTTGCTCTATCCCCCAGGCTGGAGTGTAGTGGTACAATCTCAGCTGACTGCAACCTCTGCCTCCCGGGTTCAAGCAATTCTCCTGCCTCAGCCTCCCAAGCAGCTGGGACTACAGGTACACACCACCACGCCCAGCTAATTTTTTGTGTTAGTAGAGACCAGGCTTTACCATGTTGCCTAGGCTGGTCTCAAACTCTTGAGCTCAGGCAATCCACCCACCTCAGCCTCCCAAAGTGCTGGGATTACAGGCGTGAGCCACCACGCCCAGCCTGTTTGTCAACTTTTTATTTTGTCTAGTAAGGACCTTAATAAAAACTGTCAACTACTTATCTCTATTACTTTCCAAAAGAAAACAAAATTTTAACATATGAACAAAAGCTAAAATGACATGTCAAAATAAAGAGCAGTTGTTTAAACTGAGTAAATTTAGCTTTATGAAAAGTCCTGACCAGGTGCAGTGGCTCACGCCTGTAATTCCAGCACTTTCAGAGGTCGAGATGGGTGGATCACCTGAGGTCAGGAGTTCAAGACCAGCCTGGCCAACACGGTGAAACCCAGTCTCTACTAAAAATACAAAACTTAGCTGGACATGGTGGTGGGTGCCTGTAATGCCAGCTACTCGGGAGGCTGAGGCAGGAAAATCACTTGAACTGAGGAGGTGGAGGTTACAGTGAGCCGAAATATGCCATTGCACTCCAGTCTGGGCGACAAGAGCAAAACTCCATCTCAAAAAAAGAAAAAGAGAAAAGAAAAAGAAAAATCCCTGTATTAGTATCATTTCATCTCAGACAAGTAGAAATATATACCAGTGACCAACATGGGTACTAGGACTGGTGAACGGGACTACTGAGATATTATTCTGTGTTTATGTCCAAATTCTACTTTGTAGCATATAGTATTGCAAGATGTACAGCTAATGGTCATCTTGACTACAATGATTACTTTTTTTTTTTTTCTTGAGACAGAGTCTTGCTCTGTCGCCCAGGCTGGAGTGCGGTGGCGCAATCTCGGCTCACCGCAAGCTCCACCTCCCAGGTTCACACCATTCTCCCGCCTTAGCCTCCCAAGTAGCTGGGACTACAGGTGCTTGCTACCATGCCTGGTAATTTTTTGTGTATTTTTTAGTGGAGACAGGGTTTCACCGTGTTAGCCAGGATGGTCTCGATCTCCTGACCTCGTGATACGCCCACCTCGGCCTCCCAAAGTGCTGGGATTACAGGTGTGAGCCACCACACCCAGCCTACAATTATTTCTTTTGACTTTTCCTATGCCTTTTTCTCACTTTCAGCCTGTCACAAACTCATTAACTCTATATGCCGCCCGCCTTTTCCTTCTACTAAACATTCAAAGCTTAGGTTTCACTATTCCCATTTTCCCCTTCTGCAATAATTATGCCTAGCTGTCTAATGGAAATTTTTAAAAATGTTTTACACTAATTTTTTTAAATGTTGTAACTAGGACTGGGAAGCATGAAGACATAACAGCCAGTCCACTGTGTCCTCACTTACTGCCTGTATACCCAACTATGATGACTAATATTTATTCAGACCTGATGGTTCAAGCATGGTACTCTCAAAAAAACCCTAAGAAGAGTTTTTTATAAACTTCTTATACCTAGTTTACATATGAAAAAATTGAGACTCAGATATTAACTTTCTCTTGGTACACAATTAATAAGCACCAACACAGAATTAAACCCAGGGCCATCTGACTCTAAACCCTAGGTTTGTATTCTTACTCACCACAAGTGACTAAAGTATTGTAGAACCCTCTAGAACCTGTCAATGTATAGTGGGAAAACAAAAACAACAACAACAAAAAAAAACCTTAGAGTAGGAGTTGGAGGCCCTAGGTTTAAGTTCTGACTTTACCAGATCTGGTTTTGTAAACTTGGATAAAATTTTTAATGGTTCTAAGCCTCAACTGCCTTATCTGTAAAACTGATATAATATCCAAGAGTAAAGTAATAATCAATAAGGTTATGTACAGGGAAGTACTTTATAAATTCTAAAATATACAATCAATCAGGCACAGTGGCTCATGCTAATCCCAGCACTTTGAGAGGCTAAGATGGGAGGATTGCTGGAGCCCAGGAGTTTGAGACTAACCTGAACAACATAGTGAGACTCTGTCTCTACAAAATGTTTTAAAAAAATATCCAGGTATGGTAGCACATGCCTGTAGTCCAACCTGCACAGGAGACTGAGGTGGGAAGATTACTAGAGCCCAGGAGTTCAAGGCTACAGCGAGGCATGAAATCAAGCCACTGCACTCTAGACTGGGTAACAGAGCGAGACCTTATCTCAAACAAAAAAAAAAATTATACAATTGTGCTATCACTTTCTTATTCATTCTTATTTCCTGTCTCCCACACGTGCCACAAATACATCCCCTTAACTGATGACTGTGGTAAGAATTAAGTTATACATGAATGACTTAGTGGTAAACCTGAAACAAAAGGTCAACTCTATCTAATATAATATGGTGTTAATAAATGTGGTCCAACAAGTCTATACCACATATTTTAACCATGTAGGCTCTTCTGCCTGTGATTAGCATCTCTTAAGGAAGAAATTAGAGTAGGTTTTATATGTCTTTGATTTTCCACTAGGAAAGGAGAAACAGGAATAGGCAAAGGACAGTACAAGAGAACACTGGTTACAAAGTATGTTATTTTACCATCAAGGACTGTCTCTGTCCTGCCAGGAGGAGCAAGAGATGACACTTTCTCCATATGGAATGTTGAAGGAGAAAATAATTGCCAGCTCTACTGACTACACTTTGGGGATGTTTGTTATTGAAAATACCTGAGAAGTTTTATGTGTAATGTCTCTGGGGAAAAAAATCAGATTGCCTTTCATGTGTTCAATGGCTTCATAATTTATAACTGTGATTGCTCCACCTCATCATATTAAGAAAACTCTGGTCTTTGTCCTTACTACTGCCATCCAGCAGTACATTTATTTGGGGAAGATCATAACCATAATAAATGTGATTGACTCTAATAAGTTCAGTTTGAAACCCCTTAGCATGTTTGGAGGTAGGGATGGCAGTTATTTGAGGGACTGCTAGCGATAGAAAACTAACAGAAAAACAGATTAAAATTACTCATGTCTTTGTCACACCCATTGAAGAAGCTATCTTTCACCATCCCTGCCAATTTTGCCATTTATACGTTCAGGTAAGTTCTGAAAAGCATCATGTGATACTGAAAAAAGCATGGACTTCGGAGTCTGATAGACTGATTAAAATCTAATTCTCCATTTAATATCTGCTAATGTGACCTTTGTTGAATAAGTTATTTATCCTTGCTGAGTCCCAATTTCCCCATCTATAAAACAGGCATAAGATTACTTCCCTCCAAATGTGTTGTGAGAATTAAATAAGGTCATATCTTTAGTACCTGGCACATAGTTGCTACTCACTAAAAGTCATTTTCCTTCTCCTGGTTGGGTTTCACTGTGGCAATGAATGTAATTTGCATAGATGGGTTACAAGGAAATTATACACCCACAACCTAAGGTTTTGAAATATAAATTATACATATACTATTTAATTTTATGCTCATAGCATAAAAAAGCACAGACTTTACCTTCATAATCTGGGTAGAAAATTAGAGTTACATCCGGGCACAGTGGCTCACGCCTATAAGCCCAGCACTTTGGGAGGCCGAGGTGGGCGGATCACGAGGTCAGAGGATTGAGACCATCCTGGCTAACATAACGGAAACCCGTTCCTACTAATTAGCTGGGCAAGGTGGCACATGCCTGTAGTCCCAGTTACTCTGGAGGCTGAGGCAGGAGAATTGCTTGAACCTGGGAGGCGGAGGTTGCAGTGAGCTGTGATTGTGCCACTGCACTCCAGCCTGGGCGACAGAGCAAGACTCTGTCTCAAAAAAAAAAAAAAAATTAGAGCATTAAAATTTTCAAGCTGTTTCTTGAAGAACTTGAAACTAATGCCAGCTCTACTGACTACACTTCGAGTGTGTTTCTTATTGAAAATAGCGAGAACTTTTAATATCCTAGGGATAAAAAATCAGATTGCCTTTCACATGTTCTGTAGCGTCATTAACTATATATATATGTATAAGTTGTTTTTATATGTACTGTTTTCTTAGACAGTCATTACATATTAATCTTAAAGATAATTTCTAAGAAAGTAATGTCTATAAATCATGTATGTTTATCTCAATACATTAAAATATTAATCTCCCTGTAATCCCAGCATTTTGGGAGGCTGAGGCAGGCAGATCACCTGAGGCTGGGAGTTCGAGATCAGCCTGGCCAACAAGGCGAAACCCCATCTCTACTAAAAATACAAAAATTAGCTGGGCGTGGTGGGGAGCACCTGTAATCCCAACTACTCAGGAGGTTGAGCCAGGAGAATTGCTTGAACCTGGGAGGCGGAGGTTGCAGTGAGTAGAGATTGCCCCACTGCACTCCAGCTTGGGAAACAGAGTGAGACACTGTCTCAAAAATAAAATAAAATATTAATCTCAACATTGAGATTAATGGACCTGTAATAAAACATTTGCCTGTAATACAATTGTGTTTGTCAACTCCAAAAAAGTGACTAGCTATGACTGTATTTTCTTTTGTCCTCTAGGCTAATGGCATACTTTGACCTTTCTATTTTTATTTCTTTTATTATTATTACTATTATTATTATTATTATTTGAGACACGGTCTCACTCTGTCACCCAGGCTGGAGTGCAGTGGTGTGATCATGGCTCACTGCAGCCTCTACCTCCTGGACTCAAGCAATCCTCTCACTTCAGCAGCCCTCTGTAGCTGAGATCACAGGTGTGACTATGCCTGGATTATTTTTTTGTTTTTTGTAGAAGCAGGCTGTCACCATGTTGCCCAGGCTGGTCTCAAACTCTTGGACTAGAGCAATCCTACCACCTTAGCCTCCCAAATGCTGTGATTATAGGCATGAGACTTTGACCTTTTTAAATACGCTAATATGTTTAGTTCATTATAAGGAGAGTTAAGCAAATGTTTATAACAGAAGGCTTACCACTGGTTCATTCCACTACTCAACAATCAAAATCAGCTGATAGACTTTACTAGTACATACTTACTCAACTGAATATTTTACTTCTGCTTATTAACATCTAGACCCCTAATTCTTTGGAGTAGTTTTGTGCCCACATAAGCAGATCCAAGACCTTCCTTAATTCAACGCTCGTTATGTTAAACCTTATCAGCCTTAACTGTCACCAAATTTTCTAATTCTTCTAATCCTTTTCATTATCTAGAGATATTGACATGCTGATGACCGTTGGGAAGTATATTTAATTTTGATCAGACACTTAAATTTTAAATTATTCTTTTGATTTTCTGAAGCCTGGACAACACAATAAAATAGTATTTCCTGTGTGCAAATACCTAAAAACAGTCTTTTCCCCTTTCAAGTAGAAATGAAAATAACGTGCAAGCCTAAGTCAGGGATTCTCACCCCTGGCTGCACATTAAAATCATCTGAGGAGCTTTTTAATAATTTATTTGGAGTAGGGCTTGAGAATATTCTGGATCCCTCACTATACAATTCTATTTGGTTTCTAATTTCAGAGAGCAAATTTAGATGACAAAGGATCCCACATTATTTAATCTATTTGATTCCTGGGTTTCAGATAATGAGGAGAAATAGGTCAGACTCTAAGGGATATCTCAAAAAAAATATTGGAATCTATTCTACACCAAATTTAGAAAGTGAAAGTTCAGATAGAAAGGGACCATCCCCTAAGGGGGAAAATTATGCAAGTAAAGACCATACATCCTACTAGCTTTAACAGATTTTCAAACTGATCATTCTTTCATTCAATAAATATTTTCACTTTATACCATTTGATTAGGAAATTTGAAATACTGAATAACACTAATTGTGAATACAGAAAAATGGGAACCTTCTTGCATGCTGATAGAAGTATAAACTAACTGGGCCACTCTGGAGACTGATCTGGCAATACTTAGTTAAATTAAATATGTATATTCCCCAAGAGCCAGTAATCCCACCACTGGGCATAAACTCCAGTAGTAAAATTTGCAAAAAGGCTCATTAAAAGATTTGAATGAAGATGGTCAGTAAAGCGTTGAGTGTAATAGTGAGGAACTGGAGACACCTAGATGTCCATCATAAAGGAAATAGGTAAAATGAGGACAACTGTTAGAAGCAATGAATGAAATGTGCACACATAGATATGTACACAAAATAGATAGGTTTTAAATACAATAATAGGTGAGAAACACACAAAACCAGAATGATACCTATAGCACAATAATGTTAGTGCAAATTAAACACATACATTAAACAATATATTTTACAAGGATACGAAAACATCAAAGGACATACATCAAACACATGAGAGTTGATGCCTATAAGATAGGTGTCAAAAGAAAAAGAAAATCAAACAAAAAGACTTTTCATGGACCAATGTTCATAAACAGTCTCCTGCATTCAAAGCAATACTTAACCAATTTTGGGGGGGAAAAAACAAGAAATATTTATTGAGGTCTGACAATGGACCAGGTATTGTGTCCTCCTGCCACCTTGAGATCTAAAGAGGAATAAGAATATCCTTGCCCTTGGAAACCTCACAATCTACCTGGAAAAACGAACAGGCTAACAAATCCATTTGATAAGCGCTATAATAAAAATGTGGTGAAAGGTGCTGTGGAGCACAAAAAGGGATTATGACTTAAAATCAATTTGCGGCCGTGCATGGTGGCTCACGCCTGTAATCCCAGCACTTTGGGAGGCCAAAGCAAGTGGGTCACCTGAGGTCAGGAGATTGAGACCATCCTGGCCAACATGGTGAAACCCTGTCTCTACTAAAATACAAAAAATTAGCCAGGTGTGGTGGAGCGTACCTGTAGTCCCAACTAAGGAGGCTGAGGCAGGGGAATCGCTTGAACCTGGGAGGCGGAGGTGGCAGTGAGCTGAGATCACACTACTGCACTCCAGTCTGGCAACAGAGCAAGACTCCATCTGAAAAAAAAAATCAATTTGTATATATAGAAGCTTATTACTTGATACATGTGTAATTTTGCATCACAATAATTACTAAAATATTTCATACTGTTTTTCTTTTTATACGTCCAGTTTTGCCTAGGTTCTACTTCGGTAATAGCTAAGAGTTGCCTGTTGTAGAAATGCTAGAGTGCCATCTGCTGGTGGAAATGTTTGAAATTCCCCCATCTACCTCACAATCTGTTCTCAAAAACAAAAATAATCATGTCCATCATCAGATATTTGGGCTTGAAGAAATCTCAGAAATCGTCTAGTTCAGGACCCTAGTTTTAGAGAGTAGGAAGTATCTTTCTTACAAGATTTCATCTCATTTAAGAAAATCAAGAACACACAAGCATACACACACACCATTCCACCACCACTGTAAATGTCACAGAATGCTATACAGTTAAGACTCACAAAGATATACTATCTTAATTTCCCCAAATAGATAAACATATAATCTCCTTTAAAGACTTCCATGAGACATTTTTAAACCTTTTGGTAAAGATCACTTCCCAGGAAAACAATCTTAGTAAGGCAGTTTACTGCAACATGAAAAGAATTAGTTCTGAGGTCAACCCTAAGTTCATTCCAGTTTTACTATGTATTTTTAAAAGTAAGGAAGTTCTAAACATGGAAATGAAAACATGATACCCACTACCACAAAAACACACTTAAGTATATAACCCATAGATCCTACAAAGCAATCACACAATAGAAACTACAAAGCAACTAGCTAACAATGTCATGATAGGATCAACACCTCACATATCAATATTAACCTTGAATATAAATGGTCTAAATGCCCCACTTAAAAGACACAGAGTGGTAATTTGATTTTTTTAAAAAATGAGAACCATCTATCTGCTGTCTTTAAGACACCCATCTCACACATAATAACACTCATAGGCTCAAAGTAAAGAGTTGGTGATATGGTTTGGATTTGTGTCCCAACCCAAATCTCATGTGGAATTCTAATCCCCAATGTTGGAGGAGGAGCCTGGTGAGAGGTGACTGGATCATGGAAGTGGATTTCTCCTTTTCTGTTCTCATGACACTGAGTGAGTTCTCCTGAGATTGAGTTAAGTGTGTAGTACCTACCCCTCCTCTCTCTATCCCAGGCTCCAGCCATGTAAGACATGCCTATTTCCACTTCTGCCATGATTGTAAGTTTCCTAAGGCTTCCCAGCCATACTTACTGTACAGCCTGCAGAACCATGAGCCAACTAAACCTCTTTTATTTATAAATTACCCAGTTTTGGGTATTTCTTTATAGCAGTGTGAAAATGGACTAATACAAAAAATTGGAACCAGGAGCAGGGTACTGCTATAAAGATACCTGAAAATGTGGAAGTGACTTTGGAACTGGGTAATGGGCAGAGGTTGGAACAGTTTGAAGGGCACAGAAGCAGACAGGAAGATGAGGGAAAGTTTGAAACTTCCTAGAGCCTTGTTAAAATGTTGTGACCAAAATACTGATAGTGATATGCACAATGAAGTCCAGGCTGAGATGGTCTCAGATGGAGATGAGGAACTTACTGGGAACTAGAGAAAAGGTAGCTTTTCTATGCTTTAGGAAAGAGGTTGGAGGCATTGGGCAACTGCCCTAGGGATCTGTGGAACTTTAAACTTGAAAGTGATTATTTAGGGTATCCAGTGGAAGAAGTTTCTAAGCAGCAAAACATTCAAGATGTAGTCTGGCTGCTTCTAGTAGTCTATGCACACTCATGAGCAAAAAAATGATGTAAAACTTGAACTTATATTTAAAAGGGAGGCATAAAAGTTTTGAAATTTTGCAGCCTGGCCATATGGTAGAAAAGAAAACCCATTTTTATGGGAAGAATTTGAGCCAGCTACAGAAATTTGCATAAGTAAAAAGAAACTAAATGTTAATAGCAGACAATGAGAAAAATGCCTCAAAGACATTTGAGAGACCTTTGTGGCAGCCCCTCCCCTCATAGGCCCCAAGGCCTAGGAGGCAAGAACGGTTTCGTGGGCCAGGCCCAGACCCCAACGCCCTGTGCAACCTCAGGACACTGCTCTCTGCATCCCAGCCCCTCCAGTTCTAGCCATGGCTAAAAGAGCCCCAGATAGGTCTCAGACTCCTACTCCAGAGGGGTGCAAGCCATAAAAACTTGGCAGTTTTCATATGGTGTTAAACCTCCAGATGCTCAGAGGGCAAGAGCTGAGGCTTGGAAGCCTTGAGCTAGATTTCAGAGGATGTATGGAAATGCTGGATGTCCAAGCAGAAGTCTGCTGCAGGGGTGAAGCCCTCATGGAGAACCTCTACTAGGACAGTGTAGAGGGGAAATGTGGGGTTGGATCCCACACACAGAGTCCCCACTAGGGCACTTCCTAGTGGAACTGTGAAAAGAGGGCCACTGTTCTTCAGATCCCAGAATGGTAGATGCACTGACAGCTTGTTCAGTGCACTTGGGAAAGCTGCAGGCACTCATCACCAGCCCTTGAGAGCAGCCATGGGAGCTGAGCCCTGCAGAGCTAAGCAGTGGAGCTCCTCAAGGCCTTGGGAGCCCAACCCTTGCATCAGTGTGCCCTGAATATGAGACACGGTGTCAAAGGAGATTATTTTGGAGCTTTAAGATTTAATGACTGCCCTTCTGGGTTTTGGATTTGCATAGGACCTGCAGCCCCTGTCTTTTGGCTGATTTTTCCTTTTTGGAACGGGTGTATTTACCCAATGTCTGTACCTCCATTGTATCCTGTAGGTAACTAACTTGTTTTTGATTTTACAGGCTTATAGGCAGAAGAGACTTGCCTTGTCTCAAATGAGACTTTGGACTGTGGACTTTTCAATTAATGCTGAAATGAGTTAAGACTTGGGAGACTGTTAAGAAGGGATGCCTATATTTTGCAATGTGAGAAGGATATGAAATTTGGGAGGGGTTGTGGGCAAAACGATATGATTTGGATTTGTGTCCCTGCCCAAATCTCAATTTGAATTGTAATCCCCAATTTTGGAGGAAGGGCCTGGTGAGAGATGATTGGATCATGGGGGTAGATTTCCCCCTTGCTGTTCTTGTGACAGTGGGTGAGTTCTCATGGAATCTGGCTGTTTAAAAGTGTGTAGTGGCCGGGTGTGGAGACCCATGTCTGTAATCCCAGAATTTGGGGAGGCTGAGGCAGGCAGAGCATGAGGTCAGGAGTTCGAGACTAGCCTGGCCAACATGGTGAAACCCTGTCTCTACTAAAAAACACAAAAATTAGCCAGGCATGGTGGCAGATGCCTGTAATCCCAGCTACTCAGGAAGCTGAGGCAGGAGAATCGCTTGAAACCAGAAGGTGGAGGTCACAATGAGCTGAGATCACGCCACTGCACTCCAGCCTGGGCAAAACAGCAAAACTCCATCTCAAAAAAAAGAAAAAAAAAGTGTAGCACCTCCCCTTTTGTTTCTCTTCCTCCTGCTCCAGCCATGTAAGACATGCCTGCTTCCCCTTCTGCCATGATTGAAATTTTCCTGAGGCCGCCCCAACCACACTTCCTGTTCAATCTATGGAACTGTGAGCCAACTAAGCCTCTTTTCTTTATAAATTACCCAGTTTCAGGTATTTCTTAATAGCAACAAGAGAATAGACTAACAAATAGACCTACAAAAAGACTTAGCTGCACAATTATAGTGAAGGACTTCAACACCACCCTGTCACTATTAGATCACTGAGGCACAAATATAACAAACAATCTGGACTTAAACATGACACTTGACCAATTACACCTAATAGACATCTACAAATTACTCCGCTTATCAACCACAGAATATGCACTCTTCTCTTCTGTGCACATAACATACTGCAAGATCAACCACATTCTAGGCCATAAAGCAAGTCTCAATAAATTCAAAAAAGTCAAAATCCTACCAACCTTACTCTTGGACCACAGTGGAATAAAAATAGAAATGAATACCAAGAAGATCTCTCAAAACCACACAATACACGAAAATTAAACAATTTTCTCCTAAGTGACTTCTGGGTGAACAACAAAATTAAGACAGAATTTTTTAAATTCTTTGAAATAAAAAATGAAAACAAAGACACAACATACCAAAATCCCTGAGTTGTATCAAAAGCAATATTAAGAGGAAAGTTTATAGCACTAAATAGCTACCACAAAAAAATTAGAAATATCTTAAATCAACAATTTAACATTCCACCTAAAGGAACTAGAAAAACAAGAACTCCAAAGCTAGCAGAAGAAAAGAAATAACTAAATTAGAGCAGAATTGAACTAAATCCATACAAAGAATCAACAGAAACAAAAGTTTGTTCTTTAAAAGGATCAAGAAGATCAACAGACTGCTAGGTAGATTAACAAAGAAAAAAGAGAGAAGATCCAAATAAGCAAAATCAGAAATGACAGATGTGACAACCAATCTCAGAAATACAGAAGATCCTCAGAGACTATTATGAGTGCTTCTATGCCACAAACTACAAAACCTAGAGGAAATGGATAAATTCCTGGAATCATACAATCTCCCAAAATTGAATCAGCAAGAAATTGAAACCCTGAATAGACCAACAGCAAGTTCAGAAATTTAATTAGTAATAAAGCACCTACCAAAAAACAAAGAAGTCCCAGACCAGATAGATTAACAGCCAAATTCTACCAGACATACGAAGAAGAACTGGTACCAATTCTAGTGAAACTATTCCAAAACATCGAGGAGGAGGGACTCCTCCCTAACTAATTCTATGGAGCCAGCATCACCTGATACTAAAACTTGGCAAAGACACAACCGAAAAAGACTACAGGCCAATATCCACAATAAACACAGATGCAAAAATCCTCAACAAAATACTAGCAAACTGAATCCAGCAGCACATCAGTAAACTAATTCACCATGATCACATAGGCATATAGGCTTGATTCCTAGGATGAAAGTTTGGTTCGACAAAAACAAATCAATAGGTGTGATTCACCACACAAGCAGAATTAAAAACAATTGGCCAGGCATGGTGGTTCACACCTATAAAATAATTCCAGTATTTTAAGCAGCCAAGGGAGGAGGATCACCTGAGACCAAGAGTTTGAGACCAGCCTGGAAAACATAGTGAGATCCTCTCTACCAAAAAAAAAATTAGCTAGGCATGGTGGCACGTGCCTGTAGTTGCAGCTACTCAGTGGGGCTGAAGTAGGAGAATCGCTTAAGCCCAGTAGGTCAAGGCTGCAGTAGGCCATGATCATACCACTTCACTCCAGCCTGGGCAACAGAGTGAGACTTTCTGTTGAAACACATACATACCTACAAACAAAAAACATATGATCATTTCAACAGATGCAGAAAAAGCTTTTGATAAAATCTTACATCCCTTCATGATAGAAACCCCCAAGAAAGTAGACATCAAAGGAACATACCTCAAAATAATGAGAGCTATCTATGATAAACCCACAGCCAACATCATACTGAAAGGGCAAAAATGGAAACATTCCCCTTGAGAACTGGAACAAGACAAGGATGCCTACTCTCAGCACACATTCTTCATAGTACTAGAAGTGTTACCCACAGCAATCATGCAAGAGAAATAAATAAAAGTCATCCAAATAGGGAAAAAAAAGAAGTCAAACTATCTCTGTTTATGGATGATATGATTCTATACATAGAAAACTCTAAAGACTCCACCAAAAGGCCCCTAGAATGGATAAATGACTTCAGCAATGTTTCAGGATACAAAATCAATGTACAAAAATCAGTAGTATTTCTATACACCAATAATGTTCAATCTAAGAGCCAAATCAAGAACACAATCCCTTTATAATAGCCACACACAAAAAATGAAATACCAGCCAGGTGCGGTGGTTCACGCCTGTAATCCCAGCACTTTGGGAGGCTGAGGCAAGTGGATCACGAGGTCAGGAGATCGAGACCATCCTGGCCAACACGGTGAAACCCCATCTCTACTAAAAATACAAAAAAAATTAGCCAGGCATGGTGGCAGGCGCCTGTAGTCCTAGCTATGTGGGAGGCTTAGGCAGGAGAATGGCGTGAACCCGGGAGGCGGAGCTTGCAGTGAGCCAAGATCACACCACTGCACTCCAGCCTGGGCAACAGAGCAAGACTACATCTCAAAAAAAAAGAAAAGAAAAAAAAAGAAACTGAAATACCTGGGAATATATCTGACCAAGGAGGTGAAAGATCTCTACAAGGAGAACTACAAAACACTGCTAAAAGAAATCACAGATTACACAGACAAATAGAAAACATTCCATGTTCATGAATTGGAATAATCAATATTATAAAAATGGCCATATTGCCCAAAGCAATCTATAGATTCACTGCTATTCCTATCAAACTACCAATGTCATTTTTCACAAAACTAGAAAAAAACTATACTAAAATTCATATGGAACCTAAAAACACCTGAAGGCCAAGGCAATCCTACGGAAAAAGAACAAAGCCAATGATATCACATTACCTGACTTCAAACCATACTGTAAGGCTACAGTAACCAAAACTGTACCACTCATAGTACTGGTATAAAAACAGACACAGACCAATGGAACAGCATAGAGAACCCAGAAACAAAGCTGCACACCTACAGCCATCTGATCTTTGACAAAGTTGACCAAAAAAAAAAAAAAAAAGCAATGGGTAAAGGACTCCTTATTAAATAAACAGTGCTGGCATAGCTGGCTGGTCATAAGCAGAAGAATGAAACTGGACCCCTACCTTTCACCATATGAAAAAATTAACTCAATCTATAAGAATCCTAGAAGAAAACCTAGGAAACACCATTCTGGACATCAGCCTTTGGAAATAATTTATAATTAAGCCCTGAAAAGCAACTGCAACAAAAAAAAAAATTGATAAGTGAGATCTAATTAAACTAAGTGGCTTCTGCACAGCAAAAGAAACTATCAACAGAGTACACAGATGATCTAGAGAATGGGAGAAAATATCACAAACTACTCATCCAACAAAGGCTTAATATCCAGAATCTATAAGGAACTTAAACAACCAAACAAGCAAAAACTAAGTAACCTCATTTAAAAAGTGAGAAAAAGACACAAACAGATACTTCTCAAAAGAAGATATACAGGCAGCCAACATTTAAGTGTTCCACATAACTAATCATCAGAGAAATGCAAATAAAACCACAATGAGTTGCCGTCTCACACCAGTCAGAATAGGTATTATTTAAAAAAGGAATGCCTGTACACTATTGGTGAGAATGCAAATTAGTTTAGCCACTATTGAAAGCTATTTATTATTTCTCAAAGAACTTAAAACAGAACTACCATTCAATCCAGCAATCTCATTACTGGGTATATATCCAGAGAAAACAAATCATTCTACCAAAAAGACACATGTATTTGCATGTTCACAGCAGCACAATTCACAATAGCAAACACATGGAATCAACCTAGGTGCTCATCTACATTGGACTGGATAAAGAAAATGTGGTACAGATACACCATGGAATACTATGCAGCCATAAAAAAAGAACAAAATCACATCCGTTGAAACAACATAGATGCAGCTGTGAATTAACACAGGAACAGAAAACTAAATATTTCATGTTCTCACTTCTAAGTGGGAGACAAACATTGGGTACTCATGGACAGAAAGATGACAACAATAGACACTGGGGACTACTACTGGGTTAGGGAGAGCAGAAAGGTTGAAAAACTATTGGTTACTATTCTCAGTACCTGAGTGATGGGATCATTTGTACCCCAAACCTCAGCATCATGCAATATAACCAAATAATAAATCTACACAAGTACCTCCTGAATCTAAAATAAAAGCTGAAAAAAAAATTAAAAAAGAATAGATGTTATTCACCATTATTAATGTGATTAGGTATAATTTAATCTTGACTGAAAATAGCTAATTGTTTAACTAAAAGTTTAGTTTTTCCTATAGCATATCTAATATAAGTTGAAAGTGTCTTTCTTAAAATGTATGAGATCCTTACAATGGAATACTATTAGACAATTATAAGAATGGAGTACTAATATAACCTATAATGTGGATGAGCTTTGAAAACATTATGCTAAGTGAAAGATGTCCATCACAAAAGACCACGTAATACAAAATTTGTTTATATGAAATATCCAGAACAGGCAAACATATAGAAACAAAAAATAGATTAGTGGTTGTCAGAATTGGGGAGAAGTTCATGAGGAATGACTGATAAAAGGTAAAGAGTTTCTTCTGAAGGTGATGAAAATGTTTAAAAATTCAATTATGGAGATGACCATAAAAATCCATGAATATACTATAAAACACTGAATTTTATATATTAAATCAATAAATTTTATGCTATATATATTTTATCTCAATAAGGCTCTTAAAAAATGTATAAGGAAAATTTTCTTTCAGCCTAGTTGAACACATTGAAAACTAATAATCCCAAAGGACAGACATTAGAAAAGTTACAGCAATATTTAGACATCAAATCACTAAAAGGCTTTAATGTGCTTCTTATATTTGTTTATTTTTAATTTGTGTATGAAAACATGTGATTACTGGTGAATTCTAACAAACATTTAGGGGAGAAATAATATTAGTTTTACACAAACTCTTCCAGAAAGTAGGAGAGGAGATAGCTGTCCCCAATTTATTCTATGATGCCAGCACGGCTTTGATACCAAAACCAGACAAAGATATTAGAAAAAAAATAAAACTACTGACCAATAAGGATAATACGTCACAGCAAAGTTGGGCCTATCCAGGAATATAAAGTTGTTTTAACATTCAAAAACATCAATGTAACTCAACATACTAACAAATTAATACAAACACACACACGCATGCATGCACGGACACACACAGACACACACACACATACATGATTTCAGTAGATGCAGTAAAGTCATTTGATAAAATCCAAAATCCATTCCTCATAAAAACTCAACAAAATGAGAATTAAAGGAAACTTTTTTCATTTAATAAAGAGCAACTATGAAAAATATATAGGTAGCATCATATTTAATGGCAAAAGACTGGATGATTTCAACTTGCTATGGTTTGAACATGCCTCCACCTTCACAAAAGCATCTGTTGGAAACTTAATCCCCAATCACATTAGTCCATTTTCACTCCAGTATAAAGAACTATCTGAGACTGGGCAAGTTATATAGAAAACAAGTTTAATTGACTCACAGTACCACAGGCTGTGAAGGAGGCATGGCTGGGGAGGCCTCAGGAAACTTATAATCATGGCAGAAGGCGAAGCGGAGGCCAGCACATCTTCTCATAATTGGCAGGAGAGAGAGAGAGTGAAGGAGGAAGTGCTACACACTTTTAAACAACCAGATCTCATGATAACTCAGTATCATGAGAACAGCAAGGGGGAGATCTGCCCCCATGATCCAATCACCTCCCAACAGGCCCTTCCTCCACCACTGAAGATCATAACTCAACATGAGATTTGTGTGGGGACACACAGCCAAACCATATTACCAATGCAATAGTGTTGGAATGTGCAGCCTAATGGGAAGTATTTAGGTCATGCAGGCTCCACCCTCATGAATGGATTAATGCCATTTATAAAAAGACTTGAGCTGGCAAGTTTGATCTCTTGCTCTTTCTTGCCCTCTCTTTGCCCTTCTGCCATGAGATGACTCACCAGAAAGGTCCTTATGATATGCCAGCCCTTCAATCTTAGACTTCCCAGCCTCTCGAACCTTCAGCCAACACATTTCTGTTCATTATAAATTATCCAGTCTGATATTCTGTTAGCACAAAATGGACTATGACACTAAGACCTGCAATAACACAAGAGTGTCCACTGTTACCACTTCTATTCAATATTCTACTAGAAGTTCTGGAGTACAATCAGCAAGAAAAGTAAATAAAAGGCATTTATACTTGACAGGAAAAAGTAAAATTATCTTTATTCTCAGATAACATGAATGTCTTTATAGAAAACCTGATGGACTCTATTAAAAAGCTACTAAAACTAGTACGTGAATTTATCAAGTTTGTAGGTTATGGCTGGGCTTGTTGGCTCACACCTGTAATCTCAGCACTTTGGGAGGTCAAGGCGGGAAGATTACGAGGTCAAGAGATCAAGACCATCCTGGCCAACATGGTGAAACCCTGTCTCTACTAAAAATACAAAAATTAGCTGGGCACAGTGGCACGCGCCTGTAGTCCCAGCTACTCGGGAGGCTGAGGCAGGAGAATCACTTGAACTCAGGAGGTGGAGGCTGCAGTGAGCCGAGATCATGCCACTGCACTCCAGCCTGGTGACTAGAGAAAGACTGCGTCTCAAAAAAAAAAAAAAAAAAAAAGTTGTTGGTTATAAGATCAATATACAAAAATCAATTGTATTTTTATGTATTAGCAACAAATAATAAAGAATCAAAATTTCACAAGCAATGTCATTTATAATAGCACTCAGGAATTTTAAAACACCTGAGAAATACTTAGCGATAAATACTTAGAATTAAAGCCGACAAAAGATGTGCAAGACTTGAAAACTATAAAACATTGCTAGATAAGTGAAAGAAAATCTAACTAAATGGAGTAATATATATATATACACATATATATATATACACACCCTGCGTTGAAATAGTCAATATTGTTAAGAGGTCAATTCTCCCAAAATAGTTCTATAGATTCAACACAATATCAATTAAAATCTCAGTTTATTTTTAAGGGAAAATGACAAATTGGTTTTAAAATGCAGACGAAAATGCAAAGGACCTAGAACAGGCAAAACCAGTCTGAAAAAGGACAAATTTGGGGCCAACATTGCCTGATTTCAAATCTTATTATAAAGCTACAGTAATCAAGGCAATGTGTGATTGGCATCAAGACAAGCAGATCAGTAGAACAGAATAGAGTCCAAGAATAGACCCACATACATGGACAATTTATTTTTGACAAAGATGCAAAGGCAGTTCAATAAAGAAAGGGCTGCCTTTTTAACAAATGCTCCTGAAACAAGTGGCTATCCATATGCAAAACCAAAACTTAGCACCATACATACAAATAATTAACTCAGAATGGATCATAGACTTAACTATAAACCTAAAACTATAAAGCTTTTTGAAGAAAATATAGACGTTCTTTATGACTTCTGGTTAGGGAGTATTCTCTTAGATGCAACACTATAAGCCCAACACATGAAAGGAAAAATGTAATAAAAGACTTTGTGAAAAATAAAAACATTTGCTCTTCAAAAGACACTGTTAGGCAAAGACACTGTTAGGCACTTTGGGAGGCTGGTGTGGGTGGATCACCTGAGGTAAGAAGTTCAAGACCAGCCTGACCAACACAGTGAAACCCCATCTCTACTAAAAATGCAAAAATTAACCAGGCATGGTGGCACATGCCTGTAATCCCAGCTACTTGGGAGGCTGAGGTGGGAGAATTGCTTGAACCTGGGAGTTGGAGGTTGCAGTGAGCCAAGATTGCTCCATTGCACTCTAGCCTGGGCAATAAGAGTAAAACCCCGGCCGGGCGCGGTGGCTCAAGCCTGTAATCCCAGCACTTTGGGAGGCCGAGACGGGCGGATCACGAGGTTAGGAGATCGAGACCATCACTGGTTAACAGTGAAACCCCATCTCTACTAAAAAATACAAAAAAACGAGCTGGGCGAGGTGGCGGGCGCCTGTAGTCCCAGCTACTTGGGAGGCTGAGGCAGGAGAATGGCGTAAACCCGGGAGGCGGAGCTTGCAGTGAGCTGAGATCCGGCCACTGCACTCCAGCCCGGGCGACAGAGCGAGACTCCGTCTCAAAAAAAAAAAAAAAAAAAAAAGAGTAAAACCCCATTTAAAAAAAAAAAAAAACACTGTTAGGAGGCTGAAAAGACAAGCTACTGGCTAGGAAAAAATATTTGCAAAGCACATATACCATAAAAGACTTGTATACAGGATACATAAAGAACATTCCAAAAGTCATAAGAAACAAGCAACCTAATAATAAAGTGGGCAAAAGATGTAAATAGATACTTTACCAAAGAAGATACATGAATTACAAAAAATTGCATGAAAAGATGCTCAACATCATTAGTCATTAAGAGAGTTGCAAATTAAAGCCACAGTGAAATGTGGGAAGAAAGGAATATGCAATACCAATATGTCATAAATAAAATGATATTCCAAAGTCAAAGACAACAGAAATGGACTAGGTAAACACTCTAAGGCAGGGGTCCCCAACCCCCAGGCCATGGACTGGTATCAGTATGGTCTGTGGTCTGTTAGGAACGGAGGCCACACAGCAGGAGGTGAGCAACAGGTGACCAAGCATTACCACCTGAGCTCTGCCTCCTCTCAGATCAGAGGTGGCATTAGATTCTCACAGGACCTTAAACCCTATTGTGAACTGTGCATGCGAGGGATCTAAGCTGTGTACTCCTTACGAGAATCTAATGCCTCATGATCTGAGGCGGTACAGTTTCATCCCGAAATCATCCCCAACTCTTTCCCGGTAGAAAAATTGTCTTCCACTAACCTGGTCCCTGCTGCCAAAAACGTTGGGGACTGCTGCTCTAGGAATTGCTTATTCAACATCAGTAGCAGAAACCCAGAATTTCAAGATTTTTGTTACTGATGGTAAGTAAACAATTCTAAAATATGGAATAGATCAATCAGAAATATTGTTAAAGTTAAAGCCCACAGATGTGCCTATGCATCTTTGTGAGAATAATGATAGCTGAAACAGCAATCTCAAATCTAGCAACAGTCATGAGCTCCTACAAAAAAAAAAAAAAAAAAAAACAAACCTGTTGCTGAAAAGTCTGAAAGTCCAGGTGACGAAAAAGCATGGACATCCTGAGGACAAACTGGGCATGGCCCACCAGAGTTAACTAGATTATCCAAAAACATGTAATGTGCTACTCATATTCTGTGAAGACAAAAACAGTTATCAAATATTTATTTATACTTAGTATATACTATGTACTAAGGCATGATGGAGTCAAAACAAATCATATTATTACAGAGAAAGAGTATGAACACAAAACTCTGCAGGGAGCAAGCAGGCAAAAACTATCACTGCCAGAGGAAGACTCAATAGGAAAATAAAGCTAATGTCACTATAAGCCCTTCCTTTAAGAAAATCTATTTACTCAACCACACAAATCAGAATAATACTTCACCATCTTTCTTGAGCCCTTATTAAGTACTAGACATTGTGCAACCACTTTAATGTGTTATCTTATTTAATCTTTACAATAACTCCAAAAAACAGGTTCTAATTATCTCATTTTAAAGAAGAAAAAAAACTAAGGATTACAGCAATTAAGTAAGTCATCAGAAGTCAATAGCTAGTAGCGTAGAGATTCATATCTAGGTCTATCATTCCAGAGGCTAAGCTCTCAATCACTAGGATATTCTAAATCAGTCTATACAACATAAAACTGAACTAATATATTTAATTAGAATTAATGAACATTTGAATCAATGTACCATGTCTTTTAATATTTTATCAGGTTTTTCTCCTTGATCTAAATGAAGCTCACTTCTGTATAATACAGCATATATTTTGCACACAAAAAAATTATTTCCCTTTTCTTTTTTCTTCCTTTTTTTTTTTTTTTTTTGAGACGGAGGCTGGAGTGCAGTGTTGTGATCTCAGCTTGCTGCAAGCTCCGCCTCTGGGGTTCACACCATTCTCCTGCCTCAGCCTCCCGAGTAGCTGGGACTACAGGCACCCACCACCATGCCCAGCTAATTTTTTTGTATTTTTAGTAGAGATGGGGTTTCACCGTGTTAGCCAGGATGGTCTCGATCTCCTGACCTTGTGATCTGCCCACCTCAGCCTCCCAAAGTGCTGAGATTACAGGCGTGAGCCACCGTGCCCAGCCTATTTCCCTTTTCAAAAGCAAAACTGGTCATTTTATTTTCTCTGTAGATTTTTCATTTGATATATGACATTTACTAATATATAAAGACTAAGTATATATCCATGATTATGATCACTTTCATTGAGCATACTATGGTTACAGAGTAAGGCATAGAGAATCCGGCTCCTAGAAGCCTTCCCAGAAATCCCCTAACTCATGTGTACATATTTTTATTCATGTTCATTCTCTTTCTTGCTCTCAAGCACATACCCATTGGACAGGGAAAGAGGCATATTTTAAGATAGCATCAGATAAGTGGGTAGGTTTTGTACACCCCAATTTGTAGATGGGTTCATATATCCATGGGAATGGTGTGAAGCACTCTGTGCCCTATGAACTCACAAAATCAACCAGCCAAAACTTCCACAAATAAAAACTCATAATGAGAAATACTTGAGAAAAGACTCCATACTGAAGAAAATATAGACAACTGGGAAAAGGAAACAGAAAGCTCATGTAAAAGTGGAGAAGCAAACAAAATCAGAATATCTCAGAAAGCAATAGGCCATACTTTTTAATCTCTCTCTGACTCTCTCTCTCTATCTCTCTCTCTCTCTCACACACACACACACGAAAGCTCTAAACTTGTGAAGCTATGAAAACTCTACTAATGCATCCCTCCTTTCTAAAAGTTCAGAAAAAAAATTTTGCATTAAAATGAGCAACAAAAATGAATCACAACTTCATGAAAAAATATTGTAAGAATAAGAGAATAAAGCTTGATAACCTCCTCAGAAACAACAAAATCATGCCAGAAAACACATGCCCATGAGAACTCTGAAAACTACAATCTAATATTTCCAAATATAGTAAAAGAAATTAATAAAATGATAGAATATATTTTAAATCATAAATTACAATTAGAAAAACTCTGAAGGAAGATGATAGAATCCAGAAAACAATAAGAATTTTTTTTAAATAGCATTTCAGAAATAAAGACCAAAAGAACTGAAAAAGTGAATAAACATAAAAAATGCTGCCTTAAAATGGATTTAAAAAGAAAAAAGAGATAAAAAGAAGAGAAATAAAAAGATCAAGAATTTCAGAGAAAGTGACAAACACAGAAAATGGGTTTTTGTTGTTGTTGTTGTTGTTGTTGTTGTTTTTGAGACAGAGTCCCTCTCTGTCACCCAGGCTGGAGTGCAGTGGCACAATCTCAGCTCACTGCAAGCTCTGCCTCCTGGGTTCATGCCATTCTCCTGCCTCAGCCTCCCAAGTAGCTGGGACTACAGGTGCCTGCCACTACACCTGGCTACACCTGGCTAATTTTTTGTATTTTTAGTAGAGATGGGGTTTCACCATGTTAGCCAGGATGGTCTCAATCTCCTGACCTCGTGATCCACCCGCCTTGGCCTCCCAAAGTGCTGGGATTACAGGTGTGAGTCACCGTGCCTAGCCAGAAAATGGGTTTTTAAAAACCTAACGTATGTATAATAGGAGTTCCTAAAGACAAAAACCAGTCATGAAACAGAATAAATATGAAAAACTGTAAATAAAACTCTCCTGAAAAATATTAAACTAAATATAGAAAGGACACATCGAATCACAGAATGACCAATAGCTAGATACATTCCAGTAAAATACTGGATAAAAAAAGAAAATAAAATACCATTTGGGCATAGAGAAAAAGAATAAATTACTTATAAGAGAAAGGAAATCAGATTTACTATAAGTTTCTAACAGTGACACTTTATTATCAGACACAATAAAAAAACAGATTTAAGATATTCAATGACAGAAAATGTAAGCCAAGTGAAACGGGATTTTCTGGTGCCACTTTGCCAGCCAGAGACTTCTATGGCCAGCAACACCACTCCCTGCTTACCACTGGAGGTACTCCTCCCACTCAGCCCAGTGGGCTGTGCTCAGCTTGCACCCTGGCCCATGGTTGGGCCTGGCATGCTGTGACCTGCTTCCACCTTGGGTGCCAGTGTCTGAACAAAGGGAACACGGTGGTACCTGAAAACTCAGAGATGCCAGGAACCACAGAGCCCCAAGGGTGTCACAGCTTGATTGTTCCCGCCACTTGCAGCTTGGTGAGTGAGGGGTATGTTACATCCCTGGTTTGGGGAGTCCTGAGGTCTGGACTCTGGGAAGCACTACATCTCTAGTTCATTCCCACCCATCCACAACTTCAGTGAATGGGGGGTGGGGGTGTCACAACCAGCGGCTTCTTCTCCCCAGTTGCTCAGAGAGCAGGAGGGAGGGTTATGGTGTTACAGTACTTTTTGCACCCATCATTTTGGCATTATTGAGCAATGCAACAGCTCTCAGTGTAGAGGGGACCTCAAGTGGGCAGCCCCCTACCCAAGGTCAGGTAGTCCCCCATGCAAAGGCAGGTAGTCCCAAAATGTGGCTGAGTCCAGGGTTTTTATAGGCTCATAATGGGGGAAGTGTAGGCTGTAGGTAGCTTTGGAAAAGGCAACATTCTATTGGTTAAAAAGCGTTATTCAGAAAGAACCAATTGGGAAAGGGTAGGCAAACAGGAATAGAAGTTTTCATTCCTGTTGGGGACTTTACCTGGAACTGGCAGCTTGGTTTTCAGGCTTCAGGCTGTCTTTGGCTTGGAGGCCAGGTTTCACTGGGAACACACCCCTATCTACTTAGGAATTTGTCTGCCTCCTGCTGCTATCACAGGGATCTTATATTAAGCCAAAATGACTTTCAAGTATAAAGGCCACAGTAAAACTATTAGAGACATGTAAGAACTCAAAGGATATTGTTCCCAGGAAATCTTCCAGAGAAATCTATCAGAAAATAAAAACTCAAATGGCTGGAGACATATCTATGTAAGAACTGATGGTAAGCATTAACCATGTATGATTATGTACCACATAACAAAGTTTCAGTCAACAATGGATGGTATATACAATGGTGGTTCCATAAGATTATAATACTGTATTTTTACTATACTTTTACTATATTTAGATACACAAATACTTACTATTGTGTTACAACTGTCACAGTATTCAGTAGAGTAACATGCTATTCAGGTTTGTAGCCTAGGAGCAATAGGCTATACTATACAGCCTAGGTGTGTAGTAGACCATACCATTAGGTTTATGTAAGTATACCCTACGATGTTCACCAATGAGGAAATTGCCTAATGATGCATTCAGAACGTGTCCCCATCATTAAACAATGCATGACTGTATTTACTTATAGAACGAAGACTAGGTGATGATTACAAAGGAGAAAACATAGTAGACAATGGCTATATGCCCTAACAATATAGATCCAGTAAAAATATCTTAAAAATGAGGCCAGACGCAGTGGCTCACGCCTGTAATACCAGCACTTTGGGAGGCCAAGGTGGGAGGATCACAAGGTCAAGAGAATGAGACCATCCTGGCCAACATGGTGAAACCCCGTCTCTACAAAATAAACAAAAATTACATAAATTAGCTGGGCATGTTGGCATGCACCTGTAGTCCCAGCTACTCAGGAGGCTGAGGCAGGAGAATGGCTTGAACCCAGGAGGCAGAGGTTGCAGTGAGCCAAGATCGCACCACTGCACTCCAGCCTGGTGACAGAGACTCTATCTCAAAAAAAAAAAAAAAAAAATGGGGATGGAAAAAGAATAAGCTTACTGATTGACTCATAGTTATCAACTGGGAGTAGAAGGATATTACTTCATATCAGATGCTGGGGGAGAAGAAATGGGAGAGAGAAGTTACTTGGCTAATTTCAATATCGCTCACATTAGGAAGCCAATGGAATAAAAACAAAGTACAAGCGGACTAAAATATATAGAGATACTGAACTTTTTTTTTTTGTATTTTTTAGTAGAGACGGGGTTTCACCGTGTTAGCCAGGATGGTCTCGATCTCCTGACCTGGTGATCCGCCCGCCTCAGCCTCCCAAAGTGCTGGGATTACAGGCGTGAGCCACCGCGCCCGGCCAGAGATACTGAACTTTTAAAATACAACTTGTTTTACTGATTTGACTTTAGAACCATGTGAATATTTTATTTAAATATAAAAGAAAACTATTTTTTAAAAGCAGCCCCTAAAAATTAAAAATAGAATGAAACAAAGCAACCTAAATATATATCCAAGGGTTTTACTGATTTGACTTTAGAACCATGTGAATATTTTATTTAAATATAAAAGAAAACTATTTTTTAAAAGCAGCCCCTAAAAATTAAAAATAGAATGAAACAAAGCAACCTAAATATATATCCAAGTAAGGATATAACCACACATACAGTAAGTATTTCAAGTGATTTTAAAGCACAGTAATTTATACTTTTGTAATGATCATAATTTTCAGGGGTAGTGTGCTGTTATTACTGTCAACTTTTATAAGTATAATGCAGACAAACCAAACAAATTGTACATAACATTCTATTTTATTCTATCATATGCAGCCTTCATGAGAACTAGAGTTCTCAGCATAGAAAAAAGGAAATAGAATTAGAATAACACACCTAATGTTTAAAAACATACAAACAAAAAGATGAGGTCAAGTAAAAATCCTATAGTGTTTAATAGGGAGTATTACTAAAAATTCAGGATATATTTTAACTTTGTTAAAATCATATTTCCTAGTTCTATTCACTGAAATAACAGAGAAATTATGACCAACCTAGTAGGTCTCCAAATGATATGGTTATATATGTATTATATACAGGGTTGTAGTTATGTGCTAACTATAGGGTTACAGTTATGTTTTTTAATAAGAGTCCTTGTATTTTAGAAACATAATAAAATATTTATGAAAATGTCCTCAAGCCCTAGACCAGTGTTAGGGAGCCCTACAAGAGCACTTACTTACAAGCAACATTAAATAATAACTATAACATGGTGATATCAGGAGTAATAACTTAAGAGTCTGAATCATCTGATCATCTGTATCTGGTTTTAAAAGGGGGATTAAAATTCCCTTTAAGAACAACTCTGGCCTTCAATGCTAGGTTCCTATGCTTCCATCTACACACCCCAACTTCCCTTTCATTTCTTATACTTTTCCTATTATAAAAGTTCCCTTAAGCAGAAACTAGGTCACCAAAGATAGAACAAAATTCAGGCTGTCAAGGTCATTATATTTTGTAAAAATGCAGCCCTGATAAGTTACAGATGCATCCTAAAGTGTTTACAACTGAAATTACAAGTAGAATACTTTAGAATACTCTAGGAAAAAGAAGTGACAGGGAAGACAAGTGAAAAAAGATTATCAAAATGTTGTAATTATTGAATCTGGGTAGATACACAAGGGTTAATTATACAATCCTATTTTGACAGTCTTTTGGAAAAGCTCCATAATAAAAATATTTTTTAATGTTAAAGATAACCACTACTCAAAGAAATCAGAGAGGACACAAATAAATGGAGAAACGGTCCATGCTCATGGATAGGAAGAATCAATATCATGAAAATGGCCATACTGCCCAAAGTAATTTATACATTAAATGCTATTCCCATTGAACTACAATTGACATTCTTCACAGAATTAGAAAAAAACTATTTTAAAATTCATATGGAACCAAAAAAGAGCCAAAATAGCCAAGACAATCATAAGCAAAAAGAACAAAGCTGGAGGTATCATGCTACCCAACTATAAACTATACTACAAGCCTACAGTAATCAAAATAGCATGGCACTGGTAAAAAAACAGATACATAGACCAAAGGAACAGAAATAGTGAACTCATAAATAAGACCACCCACCTATAACCATCTGGTCATCAACAAACTTAACACAAACAAACAATGGGGGAAAGGACTCTCAATTTAATAAATGGTGCTAGGAGTACTGGCTAGCCATATGCAGAAAATGGAAACTGGACCCCTTCCTTACACCATATACAAAAATTAACCCTAGATGGATTAAAGACTTAAATGTAACACCCAAAACTATAAAAGCCCTAGAAGAAAATCTAGGCAATACCATTCAAGGCATAGGCACAAGCAAAAATTTCATGAGAAAAACCACAAAAGCAATTGCAACAAAAGCAAAAATTGACAAATAAGATCTAATTAAACTAAAGAACTTCTTCACAGTGAAAGAAACTATCATCAGAGTGAACACACAATTTATAGATTGGGAGAAAATTTTTGCAGTCTATCCATCTGACAAATGTCTAATATCCAGAGACTACAAAGAACTTGAACAAATTTACAAGAAAAAAAAATCATTAAAAAGTAGGCAAAGGACATAAACAGACACTTCTCAAAAGAAGACACACATACAGCCAACAAATATGAAAAAATGCTCAACATCACTGATCATTAGAGAAATGCAAATCAAAACCACAATGAGATACCATCTCACATCAGTCGGAATAGCTATTACTGAGAAGTCAAAAAACAACAGATGCTGGCAAGGTTGTGGAGAAAAATGAATGCTTTTACACTGTTGGTGGGAGTGTAAATTAGTTCAACCATTGCAGAAGGCAGTGTGACAATTCCTCACGACCTGGAGGCAGAAATACCATCTGACCCAGAAATCCCATTAGGGTATATACCCAAAGTAATATAAATCATTCTGTTATAAAGATGCATGCACATGTATGCTCACTACAGCACTATTCACAATAACAAAGACATGGAATCAACCTAAATGCCCATCGATGATAGATTGCATAAACAAAATGTGGTACATATACACCATGGAACATCATGCAGCCATAAAAAGAAACAAGATCCTTTATAGGGCATGGATGGAGTTAGAAGCCTTTATAGGGCATGGATGGAGTTGGAAGCGATTATCCTCAGCAAACTAGAACACAGCAACAGGAAACCAAACACTGCATGTTCTCACTTATAAGTGGGAGCTGAATGATGAGTGTCAGGCCTCTGAGCCCAAGATAAGCCATCATCTCCCCTGTGACCTGCATGTACACATCCAGATGGCCTGAGGCAACTGAAGATCCACAAAAGAAGTGAAAATAGCCTTAACTCATGACATTCCACCATTGTGATTTGTTCCTGCCCCACCCTAACTGATACGATATATTCTCCCCCACCCTTAAGAAGATACTTTGTAATATTTTCCTCACCCTTAAGAGGGTACTTTGTACACCCATCCTAAACCTATAAGAACTAATGATAATCCCACCACCCTTTGCTGACTCTTTTTTTGGACTCAGCCCACCTGCACCCAGGTGAAATATACAGCCTTGTTGTTCACACAAACCCTGTTGGTGGTCTCTTTACATGGATGTGCGTGACATTTGGTGCCAAAACCCGGGACAGGAGGACTCCTTCGGAAGACCGGTCCCCTGTCCTTGCCATCACTTTGTGAGGAGATCCACCTACGACCTCGGGTCCTCAGACCAACAGCCCAAGGAACATCTCACCAATTTCAAACCAGGTAAGCGGTCTTTTCACTCTTCTCCAGCCTTTCTCACTACCCTTCAATCTTCCTCTCTCGATGTATGCTTCAATCTCCCTGCCCTTCCAATTCCAGTTGTTTTTCCTCCCTAGTAGAGGCAAGGAGACACATTTTATCTGTGGACCCAAAACTCCGGCGCCAGTCCCAGACGGGGAGACAGTCTTCCCTTGATGTTTAATCACTGTGGGGACGCCTGCCTGACTATTCACCCACATTTCATTGGTGTCTGTTCACTGCAGGGATGCCTGCCTTGGTCACTCACCCACATACCGTTGGTGGCAAGTCAACTGTGGGGACACTTGGTTTGCCTGCTCACCCACATTGCAGTCCAGGGCTGCTCACCACCCCCTTCTCCATGTCTATACCTTTCTCTTTAAACTTATCTCCTTCACTATGGGCAACCTTCTGCCCTCCATTCCTCCTTCTTCTCCCTTAGCCTGTGTTCTCAAGAACTTAAAACCTCTTCAACTTACACCTGACCTAAAACTTAAATGTCTTATTTTCTTTTGCAATACCACTTGGCCCTAGTACAAACTTGACAATGGTTTCAAATAGCCAGAAAATGGCACTTTTAATTTCTCTATTTTTCAAGACCTGGATGATTTTTGTTGAAAAATTGTCAAATGGGTCTGAGGTGCACCTCACGTCCAAGCATTCTGTTACACATTGGTCCCTTCCTAGTCTCTGCTCCCAATGTGACTCATCCCAAATCTTTCTTCTTTCTCTCCTATCTGTTCCTTCAGTCTCCACCTCAAGCTCTGAGTCCTGTGAACCCTCCTTTTCTACAGACCCATCTGACCTCTCCCCTCCTCCCCAGGCTGCGTCTCGCCAGGCCGAGCCAGGTCCCAATTCTTCCTCAGCCTCCACTCCCCCACCCTATAATCCTTCTATCACCTCCCTCCTCACACCTAGTCCAGCTTACAGTTTTGTTCCGCAACTAGCCCTCCCCCACCTGCCCAACAATTTCCTCTTAAAGAGGTGGCTGGAGCTAAAGGCATAGTCAAGGTTAATGCTCCTTTTTTCTTTATCCAACCTCTCCCAAATCAGTTAGTGTTTAGGCTCTTTTTCATCAAATATAAAAACCTAGCCCAGTTCATGGCCCATTTGGCAACAACCCTTAGACACTTTACTGTTCTAGACCCAGAGGGGCCAGAAAGCTGTCTTATTCTCAATATGCATTTTATTACCCAATCCACTCCTGACATTAGAGAAAGCTCCAAAAATTAGATTCTGGCACTCAAACCCCACAACAGGACTTAATTAACCTTGCCTCAAGGTGTACAATAATAGAGAAGAGTTGTAATTAAACTTGTCTCCGCTGTGAGAAAAACCCCAGCCACATCTCCAGCACACAAGAACTTCAAAACGCCTGAACCACAGTGGTCAGGCATTCTTTCAGGATCTCTTCCCCCAGAATCTTACTTCAAGTGCCAAAAATCTGGCCACTACACCAAGGAATGCCCGCAGCCCAGGATTCCTCCTAAGCCGTGTCCCATCTGTGCAAGACCCCACTGGAAATCAGACTGTCCAACTCACCCGGCAGCCACTCCTAGAGCCCCTGGAACTCCGGCCCAAGGCTCTCTGACTGACTCCTTCCCAGATCTTCTTGGCTTAGTGGCTGAAGACTGACACTGCCCAATCGCCTCAGAAGCCTACAGGACCATCACAGGTGCTTTGGGTAACTCTTACAGTGGAGGGTAAGTCTGTCCCCTTCTTAATCAATATGGAGGCTACCCACTCCACATTACCTTCTTTTCAAGAACGTGTTTCCCTTGCCTCCATAACTGTTGTGGGTATTGATGGCCAGGTTTCCAAACCTCTTAAAACTCCCCAACTCTGATGCGAACTTGGACAACATTCTTTTTTTTTTTTTTTTTTTTTTTTTGAGATGGAGTCTTGCTCTGTCGCCCAGGCTGGAGTGCAGTGGCCAGTTCTCAGCTCACTGCAAGCCCCGCCTCCCGGGTTTACACCATTCTCCTGCCTCAGCCTCCCAGGTAGCTGGGACTACAGGCGCCCGCCACCTCGGCCGGCTCGTTTTTTGTATTTTTTTAGTAGAGACGGAGTTTCACTGTGTTAGCCAGGATGGTCTCGATCTCCTGACCTCGTGATCCGCCCTTCTCGGCCTCCCAAAGTGCTGGGATTACAGGCTTGAGACACCGCGCCTGGCCGACAACATTATTTTATGCACTCTTTTTTAGTTATCCCCACCTGCCCAGCTCCCTTATTATGTCAAGACATTTTAACTAAATTATCTGCTTTCCTGACTATGCCTGGGCTACAGCCACACTTCATTGCCACCCTTTTCCCCAGTTCAAAGCCTCCTTTGCATCCTCCCCTTGTATCTCCCTACCTTAATCCACAAGTATAGGATACCTCTACTCCCTCCTTGGCAACTGATCATGCACCCCTTACCATCCCATTAAAACCTAATCACACTTACCCCACTCAATGCCAATATGCCATCCCACAGCATACTTTAAAAGGATTAAAGCCTGTTATCACTCATCTGTTACAGCATGGACCTTTAAAGCCTATAAACTCTTCTTATAATTGCTCCATTTTACCTGTCCAAAACCAGACAAGTCTTACAGGTTAGTTCAGGACCTGTGCCTTATCAACCAAATTATCTTGCCTATCCACCCCGTGGTGCCAAATACATATACTCTCCTATCCTCAATACTTCCCTCCACAACCCATTATGCTGTTCTAGATAAACCTAGCCGATCCCATAAATCCTAAATCCTTCCCCCACTCCCCTTTCCATTCCTTAAAAAACAGCCTTAAAAGCTGCTCCCACACTAGCTCTCACTGACTCATCCCAACCTTTTTCATTACACACAGCCAAAGTGCAGGGCTGTGTGCTCAGAATTCTTACACAAGAGCCAAGACCACGGCCTGTAGCCTTTCTGTCCAAACAACTTGACCTCACTGTGTTAGCTGGCTCCCACATTATTCCGGATATCACACCTGACCCCCATGACTGTATCTCTCTGATCCACCTGACAATCACTCCATTTCCCCATATTTCCTTCTCTCATATTCTTCACCCTGATCACACTTGGTTTATTGATGGCAGTTCCACCAGGCCTAATTGCCACTCACCAGCAAAGGCAGGCTATGCTATAGTATCTTCCACATCTATCATTGAGCTAACATTCTGCTCCCCGCCCCCACCTCTCAGCAAGCCAGACTCATTGCCTTAACTCAGGCCCTCACTCTTGCAAAAGGACTACACATCAATATTTATACTGATTCTAAATATGCCTTCCATATCCTGCACCACCATGCTGTTATAAGGGCTGAAAGAGGTTTCCTCACTATGCAAGGGTCCTCCATCATTAACGCCTCTTTAATAAAAACTCTTCTCAAGACTGCTTTACTTCCAAAGGAAGCTGGAGTCATTCACTGCAAGGGCCATCACAAGGCATCAGATCCCATTGCTCAAGGCAACACTTGTACTGATAAGGTAGCCAAAGAGGCAGCTAGTGTTCCAACTTCTGTCCCTCATGGCCAGTTTTTCTCCTTCTCATTGGTCACTCCTATTTACTCTCCCACTGAAGTTTCCACCTACCAATCCCTCTCCACTCAAGGCAGATGGTTCTTAGACCAAAAAAAAAATATCTCCTTCCAGCCTCACAGACCCATTCTATTCTGTCATCATTTCATAACCTCTTCCATGCAGGTTACAAGCCATTAGCCCACCTCTTAAAACCTCTCATTTCCTTTTCACCATGAAAATCTATCCCCAATTCACCACTTTTGACTCGCTCTTGGAGTGGATAGATGATCTTTGCTGACAGGACACACTCCAATACTTTCACCCTGATGAAGTCCTATTCTTCACTTTTATACTCACTCTTATTCTCATTCCTGTTCTTATGCCACCCTCTACCTCTCCCCAGCTATCTCCACCACACTATCAATCTCACTCACTCTCTCCTGGCAGTTTCTTTTCCTTTTCTTTTTTTTTTTTTTTTTTGAGATGGAGTCTTACTCTGTCACCCAGGCTGGAGTGCAGTGGTGCTATCTCGGCTCACTGCAGGCTCTGCCTCCCAGATTCACGCCATTCTCCTGCCTCAGCCTCCTGAGTAGCTGGGACTACAGGTGCCCACCACCATGCCTGGCTAATTTTTTGTATTTTTAGTAGAGACAGGGTTTCACTGTGTTAGCCAGGATGGTTTCGATCTCCTGACCTCATGATTCATCCGCCTCAGCCTCCCAAAGTGCTGGGATTACAGGCGTGAGCCACCGCACCTGGCCTCTCCTAGCAGTTTCTAATCCTTCCTTAACAAACAATTGCTGGCTTTGCATTTCTCTTCCCTCCAAAATCACTGAGGCCCTGACTTACTGACTGCTAAAAAAAGGGAGGACTCTGTATATTTTTAAATGAAGAGTGTTGTTTTTACCTAAATGTATCTGGCCGGGTATATGATAACATAAAAAAACTCAAGGGTAGAGCCCAAAAACTTGCCAACCAAGCAAATAATTACTTTGAACCCCCTTTGGACACTGTCTAACTAGATGTCCTGGGTACTCCCAATTCTTAGTCCTTTAATACCTATTTTTCTCCTTCTTTTATTTGGACCTTGTGTCTTCTGTTTAGTTTCTCAATTCATACAAAATTGCATCCAGGTCATCACCAATAATTCTATATGACAAATGCTCCTTCTAACAACCCCATAATATCACCCTTACCCCAAAACCTTTCCTCAGTTTAATCTCTCCCACTGTAGGTTCCCATGCTGCCCCTAATCCCGCTAGAAGCAGCCCTGAGAAACATCACCCATTATCTCTCCATACTACCCCCCAAAATTTTCGCTGCCCCAACACTTCATCATTTTGTTTTTTCTTTTTAATATAAGAAGACAGGAATGTCAGGCCTCTGAGCCCAAGATTAGCCATATATCCCCTGTGACCTGCATGTGTACATCCAGATGGCCTGAAGAACCACAAAAGAAGTGAAAATAGCCTTAACTGATGACGTTCCACCATTGTGATTTGTTCCTGCCCCACCCTAACTGATACGATATATTCTCCTCTGCCCTTGAGAAGGTACTTTGTAATATTCTACCCCGCCCTTAAGAAGGTACTTTGTACACCTATCCAAAACCTATAAGAACTAATGATAATCCCACCACCCTTTGCTGACTCCTTTTTTGGATTCAACCCACCTGCACCCAGGTGAAATATACAGCCTTGTTGCTCACACAAAGCCCGTTGGTGGTCTCTTCACACGGACACGTGTGACAATGAGAATGCATGTACCCATGGAGGGAAATGACACACACTGGGGCCTGCCAGATGGTTTGGGGGGCGGAGAGCATCAGGAAGAATAGCTAGTGGACACTGGGCTTAATACCTAGGTGATGGGATGATCTGTGCAGCAAACCACCATGGCACACATTTACCTATGTAGCAAACCTGCACATCCTGCACATGTACCCCTGAACTTAAAAGTTGAAGAAAGGAGTGAAAGTGAAAAATGGCGGATATGAAGGATTAAATTGCAGCTCCCACTCAGATGGACAGAGCAGTGTGTGGAAACTCATATAATGAACTTTTGCTCCAAGAACTACCACAGGAACATACCAGGAAAGCTGAGAGTCCACAGACCCTTTGAAGGAACTGGATTGCTCCTGCAGACCTGGGAGACAGACAAAAAACTGTGAATGCCCAAAGTATGAGAGTGTGAAAGGGGGATTGTCCAACCCCAAACACACACCCTCACAGGGGAACTTGAAGGTCTAGATCACAGGAGAAGGATTTGACCTTATCTGGAGCAGAGACAAATTTAGAGAGCCAAGTGAAATACAGGAGTAGAAGCAGCAGCAAGAAGAGCCGCATGGGCTCTCTCAGCCCTCAGAGAAGCCATTTCTGACTTTGTTTCACAGAGGTTCTTGGGGAGGGCTGCCAGAGGAACTGGGAAAAAACCATAGGGAGAAGGAAACTTCCAGCTGAACTTTGTAACAATTTCAACCTAACACAAAGTTTCCTGGACAGAACTTGGGGGAGGGAGTGAATCGCCAGTGCAGACACAGCACAGAAGCTGCAGCAGGTCGGTAGGTGCAAAATCTGAATGCCCTGCTTGCTTTCTCAGCCAGGAGGCTGGTTTCCTGAGGTAAGTTCTCAGCCCTGCTTACCTGCTGCCTGGAAATAAACTCGGTGCTGTTGTGGGGGCATAGTGGGAATGAGACCAAAGTTTTGGGCTCTATAGGAGCTGAGTAAAGCCTATAACTGCCAGCTTTCTCACATTTCTCTGGTGACCTGCATGGCACAGCAAAGGCAGCCATAATCCCCCTGAGAATATAACTCCATTGGCCTGAGAACAACACACCCATCCCCCACAGCAGCCACCACAAGCCCTACCCAAGGAGAGTCTGAACTCAGACACGCCTAACCCTGCCCCCACCTGATGGTCTTTCTCTACCCACCCTTGTAGCCAAAGACAAAGGACATAATCTCTTGGGAGCTCTAGGGCCCCACCCACCACATAATCCTCCCTGTACTACCACAGCTGATGCTCTCTTGAAAGCACCATCTCCTGGCAGGAAGCCAATCAACACAATAAACAAAACTACAACTAAAAACCCTGACAGAGTCCATTTTATTCCCCTGCCACCTCTAACAAAGCAGGTGCTGTTATCCATGGCTGAGAGACCTGAAGACTGTTCACATCACAGGACTCTGTGCAGACACTCCCCAGTATCATCCTGAAGCCCGGTAGCTCTGCTGGAAGGCTAGATCCAGAAGATAAATAACAATCACTACAGTTTGGCTCTTAGGAAGCCACATTCCTAGGGGAAGGGAGAGAATACTACATCAAGAGAGCACCCTATAGGACAAAAGAATCTAAACAGCAGCCCTAGAGCCCCCCTGACGTGGTCTACCCAAATGAAAAGGAACCAGAATAACAATTCTGGTAATACAACAAAACAAGGTCTTTAACACCCCCCAAAAGATCACACTAGCTTACGGGCAATGGATCCAAACCAAGACGAAATCCCTGAATTGCCAGAATAATTCAGAAAGTCGATTATTAAGCTAATCAAGGAGACACCAGAGAAAGGTAAGTCCAACTTAATGAAATCAAACAAATGATACAAGATATGAGGGGGAAAATCTTCAGTGAAATAGCATAAATAAAAAACAATCACAACTTCTGGAAATGAAGGACACACTTAGAGAAATACAAACGTACTGGAAAGTCTCAGCAATAGAATCAAACAAGCAGAAGAAAGAACTTCAGAGCTCAAAGACAAGGTTTTCAAATTAACCCAATTCAACAAAGACAAAGAAAAAAAAATTTTTTTTTTGCATCACACAGAATCATTTATTAAATGTTTATCAGCAAGCAGTGGCACAACAGTTTATACAATCTGCTCCATAAGCTTAATGGAGTGTCCCAGCTTTCTGTCCCTTTTGGTGACCTGACCACCCTTTCATGAAAGGGCCACTTGAGGTGTCTGTGTCAAGTACTGGGGACAAAATTCTGTCACCCTTCTGATCAGGATCAGGCAATCAGTCCTCCGTACTAATAATGGCTGGACACAGGATCAAGCTCTGGGTACTATCCATACAAGTACAAGTTACAGGGCTGGTTACATTCTTTGAAAAAAAATTTTTTTAAATGAACAAAGCCTCAAAGCAGTTTGTGATTATGCTAAACAACCAAATCTGCTGGGCATGGTGGCTCATGCCTGTAATACCAACACTTTGGGAGGCCGAGGTGGGTGAATCACAAGGTCAGGAGTTCAAGACCAGCCTAGCCAATATGGTGAAACCCCATCTCTACTAAAAATACAAAAATTAGCCAGCGTGGTGGTGGGGCCTGTAGTCCCAGCTACTCAGGAGGCTGAGGCAAGAGAACAGCTTGAACCTGGGAGGCTGAGGTTGCAGTGAGCCGAAATCGCGCCACTGCACTCCAGCCTGGGTGACAGAGTGAGACTCCATCAAAAAAAAAAAAAAAAAAGACCAAACCTAAGAATAATTGGTGTTCCTGAGGAAGAAGAGAAATCTAAAAGTTTGGAAACTGTATTTGAGGGAATAATCTAGGAAAACTGCCTGGGCCTTGCTAGAGACCTAAATATCCAAATACAAGAAGCTCAAAGAACACCTGGGAAATGTATTGAAAAAAGATTATTGCCTAGGCACATAGTCATGATATTATCTAAAGTCAAGATGAAGGAAAGAATCTTAAGAGCTGTGAGGTAAGAGCACCAGGTAACCTATAAAGGAAAATCTATCAGATTAACAGTAGGTTTCTCATCAGAAACCCTACAAGCTAGAAGGGACTGGGGCCCTATCTTCAGCCTCCTTAAATGAAACAATTATCAGCCAAAAACTTTGTATCCAGCAAAAGAAGCCTTCATAAATGAAAGATACAGCCTGTTTCCGATAAATAAAAGATGAGAGAATTTGTCACTACCAACCCAACACTACAAGAACTGCTAAAAGGAGCATTAAATCTTGAAACAAATCCTCCAAATAAACCAAAACAGAACCTCCTTAAAGCATAAATCTCGGCCACGTGCAGTGGCTCATGCCTGTAGTCCCAGCACTTTGGGAGGCTGAGTTGGGTGGATCACGAGGTCAGGAGTTCAAGACCAACCTGATCAAGATGATGAAACCCCATCTCTACTAAAAATACAAAAATTAGCTGGGTGTGGTGGTGTGTGCCTATAATCCCAGCTACCTAGGAGGCTGAGGCAGGAGAATTGCTTGAACTGGGAAATGGAGGTTACAGCGAGCCGAGATCAGGCCTGTGTACTCCAGCCTGGGCAACATAAAGAATCTGTCTTAAAAAAAAAAAAAAAAAAAAACCATAAATCTCTCAGAACCTATAAAACAGAAACACAAATAAATAAAGTAATAAATAAGGTATTCAGGCAACAAATAGCACAATGGAGAGAACAGTACCTCACATCTCAATACTAACATTGAATGTAAATGGCCTAAATGCTCCACTTAAAAGATACAGAATGACAGAATGGATAAGAATTCACCAACCAAGTATCTGCTGTCTTCAAGAGACTCACCTAACAACACATAAAGTCTCACATAAAATTAAGGTAAAGGAGTGAAAAAAGATATACCATGAAAATGGACATCAAAAGTGAGCAGGCGTCACTATTCTCATACCAGACAAAACAAACTTTAAAGCAACAGCAGTTAAAAAAGACAAAGAGGAATATTATATAATGATAAAAATAACTTGTCCAACACAAAAAAAAATATCAGTCCTAAATATGTATATGTAACTAACACTGGAGCTCCCAAATTTATACAGCAATTAATACTAGACCTGAGAAGTGAAATAGATAGCAACACAATAATAGCAGGGGACTTCAATACTCCACTGACAGCACTAAACAGTTCATCAAGACAGAAAGTCAACAAAGAAACAATGGATTTAAACTATATCCTAGAGCAAATGAACTTAATGTTACCCTAGAACTTAATGAACTTAATGTTTCAGAACATCCTACCCAACAACTGCAGAATACACATTCTTTCATCATCACATGGAACATTATCCAAGATAGACCATTTCATAGGCCACAAAATAAGCCTCAATAAATTTAAGAAAACTGCAATTATATCAAGTACTCTCTCAGACCACAGCAGAATAAAATTGGAACCCTCAAAACCATGCAAATATGTGGAAATTAAATAACCTGCTCCTAAATGATCATTGGGTCAACAATGAAATCAACATGGAAATTTAAAAATTATTTGAACTGAACAATAATAGTGACATAACCTAGCAAAACCTCTGGGACACTGCACAGGCAGTGCTAACAGGAAAGTTCATAGCAGCCTTAAATGCCTACATGAAAAAGTCTGAAGGAGCACAAATAGACAATCTAAGGTCACAGCTCAAGGAAGTAAAGAAACAAGAAAAAACCAAACTCAAACCTAGCAGAAGAAAAGAAATAACAAGATCAGGGAAGAACTAAATGAAGTTGAAATAAAAAAGTACAAAAGATAAATGAAATAGAAAGCTGGTTCTTTGAAATATAAATAAAATTGATAGAACATTAGCAAGATTAACCAAGACAAGCAGAGAGAAAATCCAAATAAGTTCAATTAGAAATCAAATGGGAGATACCACAGAAATACAAAAAATTATTCAAATACAAAAAGATCATACTATGAACACCTTTACATGCATGAATTAGAAAACCTAGAGGAGATGGACAAATTCCTGGAAATATACAATCCTCCTAGATTAAACTAGGAAGAAATAGATACTCTGAACAGACCAATAACACAAGCAGTGAGATTTAAATGGTAATTTAAAAATTGTCAACAAAAAAAGTTGAGGACCAGATAGATTCATTCACAGCTGAATTCTATCAGACATTCAAAGAAAAATTTGTACCAATCCTACTTACATTATTCCACAAGATAAAGAGAGAATCCTCCCTAAATCATTCTATGAAGCCAGTATCATCCTAATACCAAAACAGGAAAGGACATAACAAAAAAAGAAAACAAACTACAGACCAATATCCCTGATGAACACAGATGCAAAAATCCTTATCAAAATACTAGCTAACAGAATCCAACAGCATATCAAAAAGATAATCCACCATGATCAAGGGGGTTTCATTCCAGGAATTCAGGGATGGTTTAATATATGCAAGACAATAAATGTGATACACCACATAAATAGAATTAAAAACAAAAATCACATGATCATCTTAGTAGATGCAGAAAAATCATTTGAGAAAAATCCAGCATCCCTTTATGATTAAAACCCTCAGCAAAATTGGCATAGAAGGGACATACCTTAATAAATAAAAGTCATCTATAACAAACCCACAGCCAACATAATACTGAATGGGGAAAAGCAGAAAGTATTCCCCATAAGAACTGGAACAAGACAAGGATGCCCACTCTCACCACTTCTATTCAACATAGTACTGGAAGTCCTAACCAGAGCAATCAGACAAAAGGAAGAAATAAAGGGCATCCAAATCAGTAAACAGGAAGTCAGACTGTCAATGTTTGCTGATGACGTGACCGTATACATAGAAAACCCAAAAGACTCATCCAAAAAGCTCCTAGAGCTAGTAAAGGAATTCAGCAAAGTTTCAGGATACAAAATTAATATACACAAGTCAATAGCTCTGCTATACACCAGCAGCAACCAAGCTGAGAATCAAATCAAGAACTCAACCCCTTTTACAACAGCTGTGAAAAAAAACAAAACAAAACAAACTTGGGAATATGCCTAACCAAGGAAATGAAAGACCTCTACAAGGAAAACTACTAAACACTGTTGAAAGAGATGATAGATAACACACACAAATGGAAATACATCCCATGCTCATGGATGGGAAGAATCAATATTGTGAAAATCATCATATTGCCAAAAGCAATCTACAAATTCAATGCAATTCCTATCAAAATACCACCATCATTCTTCACAGAACTAAAGAAAACAAACCTATAATTCATATGGAGCCAAAAAAGAGACCACATAGCCAAAGCAAGGCTAAGCAAAAAGAACAAATCTGGAGATATTACATTACCCAACTTCAAACTATACTATAAGGCCACAGTCACCAAAACAGCATGGTACTGGTCTAAGAACAGGCACACAGACCAATGGAACAGAATAGAGAACCCAGAAATAAAGCCACAAAGCCATCCAATCTTCAACAAAGCAAACAAAAACATATGGTGGTGAAAGGACACCCTATTCAACAAATGGTGCAGGGATAATTGGCAAGCCACAAGTAGAAGAATGAAACTGGATCCTCTTCTCTCACCTTATACAAAGATCAACACGCCTGGGTGCAGTGGCTCACGCCTGTAATCCCAACACTTTGAGAGGCCGAGGTGGGTGGATCATGAGGTCAGGAGTTCAAGAGCAGCCTGGCCAACATGGTGAAACCCCATCTCTACTAAAAACACAAAAATTAACTGGGCATGGTGGTGGACGCCTGTAATCCCAGCTACTCAGGAGACTGAGGGAGAGAAATGCTTGAACCCGGGAGGCAGAGGTTGTAGTGAGCTGAGATGGCACCAGTGCACTCCAGCCTGGGCAATAGAGCAAGACTCCATCTCAAAAAAAAAAGATCAACTCAAAATGGACAAAGACTTAAATCTAAGACCTGAATCCATAAAAATTATAGCAGGAAACATTAGAAAAACCCTTCTAGACATTGGCTTAGGCAAAGACTTCATGACCAAGAACCCAAAAGCAAATACAACAAAAACAAAGATAAATACATGGGATTTAACTAAACTGGAAAGCTTCCGCACAGCAAAACAAACCATCAGCAGAGTAAACAGATAGCTCACAGAGTGGGAGAAAATCTTCACAATCTACACACCTGACAAAGGACTAATATCCAGAATCTATAAGGAACTCTAACAAACTGGCAAAAAAAAAAAAAAAAAAAAATTAAAAAGTAGACTAAGGACATGAATGGATAATTCTTAAAAGAAGATATACAAATGTTCAACAAACATATGAAAAATTGCTCAACATCACTAATTATCAAGGAAATACAAACCAAAACCACAATGCAATACCACCTTACTCCTACAAGTATGGCCATAATAAAAAATAAAAATAAAAAAAAATAGATGTTGGCATGGATGTCGTGAAAAGGGAACACTTTTACACTGCTGGTGGGAAAGTAAACTAGTACAACGACTATGGAAAACTGTGGAGATTCCTTAAAGAACTAAAAGAAGAACTACCATTTAATCCAACAATCCCCCTACTGGGTATCTACCCAAGGGAAAAGAAGTCATTACATGAAAAAGATACTTGCACGTGCATGTTTATAGCATCACAATTCAAAATTGCAAAAATATGGAACTAGCCCAAATGCCCATCAATCAGCAAGGGGATAAAGAAATTGTGGTATATATCTACCATGCATAAAAAGGAACAAAATAAAGGCATTTGCAGCAAGCTGGATGAAATTGGAGAGAGTTATTCCAAGTGAAGTAACTCAGGAATGGAAAACTAAACTTTGTATGTTCTCAGTCATAAGTGGGAGCTAAGTTATGAGGATGCAAAGGCATAAGAATGACACGATGGACTTTGGGGACTCAAGGAAAAGAGTGGGAGGGGGATGAGGGATAAAAGACTACACAATGGCTACAGTGTACACTGCTCAGGTGATGGGTGCACCAAAATCTCAAAAATTACCACTAAAGAACTTATTCACATAACCAAACACTACCTGTTCCCCAAAAACCTATTGAAATAAATAAATACATACATACACACATTTTTTTTAAGTTGAAGAAAAAAAATCATGGTCTGAGAATTTTCCTTCTGCCTCTGCCTTTGGCCTAACTGCAATAATTTATAAATGATAGACAAGGAAAATGTTATCTGAGAAAATTGGGTTCTAAATCTAGGCACTGAAATTTGGCAGAATCAGGTCCAAGACATAAACCAACCCCTACAGATATGAGACTAGTTTCCAAGAAAAACAAAGGACATAAGTCTTCTCTTCTGGAATTGCTCGATGCATATATTTAGTCAGAACACATATAAAACGGGCAGATGGACAGACAGGTGATGGATGGAAAGATGGACAGACAAACAGATGCAGGGAGGGACAAACAAATGATCCAGTAACTGGATCACTTTTAAAAGTGAGTACTACAGGTGGGAGGGATTGCCCTTTAACCATGGCAGAGACAAAAAGAAGCCATGATTCTTTGGCCAGTGAGAATGTGTGCACTATCTCTGCTGCCAGGGACATAATTTCTAAGATCCAGTCTGAAGCAAGCGTTTATAGAAGAGAAAGGCAAACCCATCATTAATCAATCTAGAGTCATATAACCTCCCTGGTAACATTTGTATAAGTAAAGAAGAGCTACATGCCTATTAACAGTGTAAAGCAAGCCAGGCGCGGTGGCTCACGCCTGTAATCCCAGCACTTTGGGAGGCCAAGGCAGGCAGATCGCTTGAGGCCAGGAGTTTGAGACCAACCTGGCCAACATGGCAAAACCCTGTCTCTACTAAAAATACAAAAAACTAGCCAGGCGTGATGGCCCACGCCTGTAATCCCAGCTACTCAGGAGGCTGAGGCAGGAGAATCGTTTGTACCTGGGAGATGGAGGTTGCAGTGAGCCAAGATCCTAGTACTGTGCTCCAGCCTGGGACTCTGTCTCAAAAAAAAAAAAAAGGAAAGAAAGAAACAGTGTAAGGCAAGAAGTCCACAAATCTGCACGTCCTGCACATGTACCTCAGAACTTAAAATAAAATAAAGTAAAACTTTTTAAAAACCCTTCAAACAGAAAAGAAATAATTATTTTTAAGACTTATTTTTCATAAAAATTAACAAAAATTAAAAATGTATTAATAGAGGAGTAAGGTTTTCCTTCAAATTATTTTTATACTTAAATATGTCAAGCCTGTAGTCTGTGTCCAAATATTTAAAGTGCTAAGCATTTAAAAAATAAATCTGAATCTTGTATACGTAAAAAAAAAAAAAAAAAATTCAACCACACAAAAAAAGGAGACATAACATTTCCAGGAGCAGCTGGATGCTTTCAGAACTCCCCATTCTGTCTGAGATTAGTTATTAGGAGGCTAAATGCAGCTAATGAAATTCTCTAACAAGGATGGTACTGCAGCTGTCTGAAAATAACTTCTTTTTAAATTTCCACAGAGTAAACTGGAGCAAGTTTTCATATAGCATAAAGTCAAACCATACAACATTCAGCTGGGAAATATACTTCACCAAAAGCAGACTTAGTTATCTCACTTACATTGGTGTAACATTTTAAACTAGAATAAAATTCTTCAAGGGCACCCTTTTCCAGTACAGTTGTCATGAAAAAAATTATTATTTAATATCAAAACTGCAAGGTACTTAAGAAATAATTTAATCTAGCCCTTCATTTTACAGATGTAGAAACTTGGGCTCCTGCAGGGCCAGAGAGAAAGTTACTGAAGCAAGTTAGTGACTCAGATTTAGAAAACAGTTCCCACCAAATCCAATGTTAGTTCCTTCCAAAAAATATCTGGGAAGAGAAAAAAGGTAATGGCTGTCAGAGAACTGAAGTACTTTTGCATTCAGCTTCTAATTTTTTCTATTAAGATAAAGACAAACTGAGGTGAAATCTTTTTTTTTTTTTTTTTTGAGGCGGAGTCTCGCTCTGTCGCCCGGACTGGAGTGCAGTGGCTGGATCTCAGCTCACTGCAAGCTCCGCCTCCCGGGTTTACGCCATTCTCCTGCCTCAGCCTCCCGAGTAGCTGGGACTAGAGGCGCCCGCCACCTCGCCCGGCTAGTTTTTGTATTTTTAGTAGAGACGGGGTTTCACCGTGTTAGCCAGGATGGTCTCGATCTCCTGACCTTGTGATCCGCCCGTCTCGGCCTCCCAAAGTGCTGGGATTACAGGCTTGAGCCACCGCGCCCGGCCAACTGAGGTGAAATCTTTAACGTTTATTTTACTGTTTACAGTTAACCCTTTTCATTATCATTTCCTCTTTAGTACGTCTCTGTTTTCTTTGCAGGTGGTCATGTAGACTATGGCATGAACCAGGAAGTCCTTCTTGACTCCTGTGCCTTAGTACCCCAAGGGTAGAGTGACCACATAGTGTATTATCCAACTTGGGACATTTATGAGCACTAAAGGGAATATTACTAATAAGTAAACAACGACCAATGCATAAAGTGGACTTTCTTAGACAAACTGGAAGAAGTTATGGTCACCCTTCTTAAGTATTACCTGCTTTGGTTGTCTGGGCTAAAAACCGTCCCAGCAACAGCTCCTCTCCCTTCTTTCCTTTTGAATTTAATCCTGACCCATTTTATGGCATTCTTCTTATCCATAAACTCCATCCCAGGGATATGTGAAGCCCATGCTCTCTGAATCCTCCCTCTTTCCAACAGTAACATCCGTCTTGGGCCTTCTCCATACCCTTGTCCCCAACAAAATGATTGTAGTGTTTCCCCTAGGGCAGGCAACATCGTCTCTGGTACCAGCTCAGAGCAGGCTCCTTCAGACCAGAACATCTAGGACATGAGACTGTAAGAGAACCCTTCTATTGGAAATGAAGGGAAGAGATTATTATATGAAAGGGTGGGGGTGGGTGTGTGTATGGTGTATGTGATGTGCAATTCTGGTAATGTTAATGACTTATGAAAAGCACATCATATCGTGGACATAGATATGAAAAAAACAGTCAAATAGAAATAACTGAAAATTCGGTTTTATTAGTAATATTTAATAATGGTAGTATATATGCCCAAAACATTAGGATCTTATTCATTTTATCACACATAGTGCTTCGCCTGTAGTAAATGTCCAATAATTATGTAGAAAAATGAATAAAACTAATTTTTGAATTATTACATATAAATACAATATTATTTGTTGGAACAATAATCATAACAACTCCATTTAGTAACAACTACAGTGAGCCAGACACTATATACTCAGTGCTTCATACATATTTTCTCTGCTAATACCTATTTATCCTATAACCCAATAATTATTCTTTGTATCACTAAATGTCTTTATTTCATTAGCAAACAAAACTCTATAGAAAAGTATTTAAATTGCATAGTTGGGTATTTGTGTGGCATAGTTGTCTAGCCATCACTTTTTAAAGAATTTTGCTTCCAGCCCAGGGTTTTTCACTACACATTAATCTCTTTCGTATATATGTCTCAGATAACTTATTAGCCCCTTCTTTTCTCTAGTGCTCTCATCTGAACATTTGTAACCTCATACATATTTATAATGTCCTTTTATGCATTCCAGAGTTCTTTTTACATATTTTTTAAATCTATGCTTAGAGTCTTGAAATCCCCATAACTGATAAATAGGATAAGCTGCTATTAGTAACAGCAGACAATAAACAATACTGAGTTCTGTTCTCTGCAGAGGTTATTAAATCAGGGACAATGAAAGAAGTACAAAGACAGGCAAATTCTTTTTTATTCAAACCACAGGGGTGCCAATTAGTTCTACAGAAGTACCCTAGTATGTCAAATTAGATACCATGGAGTGACTTAGGTACTGGAAAGAATACAGTAATATAAAAATATTATCCTACTATAATAATATTTGAGCATATTTGTAAATTTAAAATAACACCAAAACTGCTGATTGAAACCATTTATACTACTAATTGAAACCATTCACCCAGTTGGAATAGAAATATTAAATTATGGTGCTATATTACCCAGTCATAATCTAAATTACCAAGTCAATTCTGAAAGAATGGAACAGAGGCAACAATGGATAGTGACTGCCATCTTGTGGGTTTTTATCTAATTACAGGGAAACTATTTAAGACAGACGTTTGAAAATTGCTGGGAATTTATCACCCGTTCAAATCGATATCACATGGGAATATAAATAACAAAAAAATCATCTCTATCATATCATCTTATGGCTTTATAAAGTAAAATTTTGCACGCAGGTGCACATGCGTGCAAAAATATAAGTTAAAAAACCGTAGATAATCTTAGTAATTCTCCTGGGATGCTTACACCCCACTTTGAGAAAATCAGAAAGAAGCTCAAGCATTTTATTCTGTTTTGCTGTGGACAGCAGAGTTAGAACCAACAAGTAAAAAGTAAAGGAAAATAAGGTTTTTGGCTCAGTTTAAGGAAAAGTCTGCCAAGTAAAGCGTTCAACAAAGATAAAATGAATCCCTTATGAGGTAGTGAGCTCAGCGTCACTGGATGAAACCATGAAAAGACAGAAATAGTGGAAGAGTGTTGGTTTTTTACCAAGTGAGAGCTCTATGAGCCCTTCTATCCCTGAGGGTACTTAAGAGCCCCTCCCAACCCTCCATGTTACAGGCATCTAATAGAAATATTTAGCATTTGTATTTAATATTTCTAATAAAAATATTTAGCATTTGTGTATCATGATGGAAAATTCCTGTGTATAAATGCCATAGGCTCAATATAGTAAAATATAAATCCATAAATTCCCAAGAAAAGATGGAAAGATATCATATAATACAGCTTAATATGTGTGGACCTCACTGTTAAAACAACTGATATGCGGCCGGGCACGGTGGCTAATCCCAGCACTTTGGGAGGCCGAGGCAGGTGGATCACTTGGGGTCAGGAGTTCAAGACCAGCCTGGCCAACATGGTGAAACCCCGTCTCTACTAAAATACAAAAATTAGCTGGGCATGGTGGTGCACGCCTGTAATCCCAGCTACTCAGGAGGCTTAGGTAGGAGAATCCATTGAACTCGGGAGACAGAGGTTGCAGTGAGCCAAGATCACGCCACTGTACTCCAGTCTGCACATGAGACTCCCTCTCAAAAAAAAAAAAAAAAACACTGATACGCAAAACTCCAAACTTAATAAATTAGGGATAGAAGACTCTTGACAATATTTTGATAATGAACATTTGTAAAGTAATATGTACGTGAGAAAAAAAGTTTGGAAGATAGACATGGCTATTTCTGGATTTACAAGTGATTTTCTGTTATTCTTTATAGTGTTCTATATTTCCAAAATGTTCTATAATAAATACATAATACTTATGTCCTCACAAAATAATAATTTTTAAAAAATAAAATTAGACCCTATCACCAGGATCTCAAATTCCTATTTTTGCACTCGGCCTTATCATTGGCATGAACTTCCATTCTCAGGGTTCTCTCACATTCACAAGACAGCTGCTGGAACTCCAGTCATCACACCTAATTTCTATATAGGAATGGCTGTGTCATCCCTGGATTTCCCATCCAAAAATTTCCACTTATATCTCATGGCCACTCCTAGCTAAAAAAGAGGCTGAGAAATACATAATTTTGCTACATCAAATAAAATGCGGGTTTCTGTTTATAAGAAAGAAAAATGGATGAATACTGAGTAGGCAACTAGCATTCATGGCCACAGAAATCAATAAATCTGGGTTTAAATCCCAGTTCCACTAAACTGACTGTGTGATCTTAGGCAAATTATTTGGACTTTCTTTCTATTTCTTCTTCTAATTTACTATTAAAATGACCACTTTATAAACTTATTGAAGGGAGAGTATGTAAAAGTAGCTGTCACACAGTAGGTGTTCAGTTAAATGAAAGGTTCAGATCATTCCTTTACTGAAATACCAAAAGGGTGTTCTGCAATGGAGAATAAGAGTAATCATTAAATGTTTAAAGGAGACTGTGTTCTAGGCAAATATTTCCCTTTCAAAAAATGCCTGTTTAGATCTACACTTCAAACTACCAAAGATAACTAAGTCATCAAATTCACAATTTACAAAAACTATGTTTCTCTCCTAGTTGTTGAGCTCATTTGGATTCCCTGGATCTTCATTTATCATCAGAAAAAAAAAAGAAATATAATTTCAGAATTTCAACAGGATTGCAATTGTTGTTCTTTTTGATAGATGACAGAACCAATTAGGAAGGAGAAAGAAAATGGATTCTTTTCATGAAAGGATTCCATTGTTCTTTACTGATACCATGGAAAGTGATAGCACATAAATGAGCTATCTCAGAGGAGTACAATAAGCAAATTATATACAGAAAGGCAGGATGATGCTGGATTTTTGGACCAAGAACATCCACTCTTATAAAGAACATGTTGGCACAGGAAAAACAGAAGTAAAAGAGTTTATAGTTCTCAATAAAAATCAAGGCTTTTATTATTTACCTAAGGGAATATGCTTTACTAAGAGAGATTTCTAAATTGTAAATAAAATCCAGGTTCCAATTTCTTACACAACTAAAAGAATAGCTTTCTGTTGTCAAATACTGTGGTTCATCAGAATACCCATGAAACCAATTTCTGAGTGGTAGGTTTTAGCAAGCTCTAAATTTAATGCATGGAACAACTCCATAAATAAATATGAATGCCTAGTGTACATAAGACAGAAGCATTTAATAATCTCCAGCTTTGTCCCATATGGGGCTACCCAGGGCTCTTTTTACTATGGGAAATCAAGCTATGACAAACAAAACCCATGGGAAACATAAAATGTGTTCCACCCCCTCAGAGATTGGCAAGTCACCAGGGGAGGCAGACTAAATAAATTCTATATTTGCATATTGCTGTCAGGGACTACACTGAGTAAATAAAACAGACGTGACTTTCTTGAAAAATCCCATACTCTGTATATGAAAATTCACACTGGCACATATTTTTAAGTTGACATCAGAGGAGACCCAGAGGCTTTCTCAGCATATCCTTTGGAGATTCTTTCTAGCAACCCAAAAGTGAGGTAGAGTGGGGTTATGCACAGAGCCCGTGACTATAAGGTCCAGGAGAGCTGGGTTCTTCACTGGCTTTGCCATTAACTGTTGTATGACCTTGCACAAGTCTCTTCAGCTCTCTGAATCAGGAGTTCTTCAAAGTCCCTTCCAAATCCAAAATGATTAGTTTGTGACTATCACAGATTTGTCACAAGGGAGGTTAGAGGCCTCATTGGGCAAGACCTAAGGAAAGGAGGGTGAAAGGTCTACTAGAGGGTCAGTGAATGAACCTCATCATCTAAAGAAGGATTCAGTATGCCGGAGAAAAGGTTGGCGAGAGAGGTCTGGTCAGACCATGGAGGGTTTTGAATACCACTGCAACTTTTAAAGCACACTTATATTTATCTAACATCTGCTGTATAGTAAAGCCTCAAATGTACCCAGTTACATTAAAAACAGAACAAAATGGGCATTTTAGATTCACATGCATTCCCAAATCTCAATTGCCTAATGATTACTTCAACTTCCCTTCCACACCTTTCACCAGAGAAGCTAACAATGACAAAATTGCCCCTTCCTTTTCCCAGACTCTTAAGGACAATGGAACAGTCACAATTTGAAGCATAAAAGCACCTCTGACCAAATTCAGGAATTATTCAGTACCTTCTCTACCTACTTTGCATATGTAACACAGCTCTCACTTCCTGCCACCTAGTGTTATGATTAACTGTGAGTATGTCTGTCTCACATTGCAAGCTAGGCCATACAGCTCAGTTATTAAAATTCCAGCTCTGGATTCAAATCCAGACTCCTCCATTTAATTATTCTGTGACCTTAAACTAGACACTTAAATCCCTGAGGTTCAGCTACTTTACCTATTAAACAGGATTTTATTCACTCACTCAACAAATATTAAGTGCCTTTATGTGTGGGGTACAGTTCCAGATGCTGAAGGTAAAATAGTGAAAAATACAAGGTCCCTGACTTCATGGAGCTTATATTATAATGAGGCAACAGGCAATAAAATGGTAAATAAACAATTTATTGCTATAAAGAAAACAAAACAAGGCAATGTGATATAGAGCACGAAAGAGAAGGCAACATTAGATAGGATGGGTGAGACAAGCCATCTTTTGGGGAGGTCACATTTGAATGAGGACCAAAACATCAAGAAGTCAGCAACTGGAAGAACTGGGAGAAATGCATGTCAGGCAGAAATCAGAGCAAGTGCAAAGGTCCTGAAGCAGTCACAACTTGGTGTGTTGGGAAGAACCAAAAAGCCACTGTGTCTTTTGGTTCTTAGTAGGCCAAAGGGGCTTAATAAACCAGAGACACAGTAGTAAGATATTAGGTTGGAAAATATTAATGTAAAACACTACATGCCTCATATTCCGTTTTTCATAATTCTGACCGTTTCTGTGTCAAAAGTTTTAAGATTCTCAAATATACTTTCTTCTCAATCTGATGAAATCCAGCGCTTAACCTAGAAGCTATGTTTCCTGAAAAACTACTTAAGGAAGAAGTCTCGGAGAATTCAGAAAAAGGTTGTCTCTTATGATATAGCTGAAGGAAAAGAAGGCTATATGTTACAACAAAAAGCTATATAGTGTGCTATCTTTGAGGAGCAATATAGTGTAATATGAAAAGTATGGAACCTGGAGCCAGACTGCATGGATTCAAATTCTGACCTGCTACATACTAAATGTGTGATTTGGGCAGATTACTTAACTTTTCGTACCTCAAATCTCATTGTAAAGTGATGATAATAATAGTACCTATCTCATGAGTTATTAGAAGGATTAAGAGTTACTACATATTAAAAACTTAGAATAGTGTCTATATTAATATATATATATATACCATATATGCTGTACATTGTATAAGTAATATATGTTACTTATTATTGTTAAACAATAAATATAATAACTTCTTAATTTTATCTTATTGATTTTAAGTAAATATTAAAAACAGTGCCTATATTAATATAAAATAATATATATTATATATACTATACATTGTATAAGTAATATATGTTACTTACTATTGTTACTATTTTTATAATTACTATATTTAATAAAGTGTTATATCGAGAAAATTCACAAAATATCCAACTTACTCTGCTACCTTATTCGAGAACATCTGAAAACATATGCTGTTTTCTGTTGTAATAAAAGTGCCATTTGTAAAAACACAAGAAATCAGTAATTGTTGCTTTGCCCTACGAAAGCAACTTATAACTCCTAAAATTCTCCATTCTTGATTATTTCATTTAATAACTTACGGGTCTCGTAATAGTATTTGAATTATTATCCATTTTCTGAAAAGTATACTACTTGGGAAGTTTCTTTGTTAAGTAAGTGAAAGAGCTATGAAATTTCCTTTACCTTCCCTTTATCATTAAAGGTTGTGATTAATCCTGTGACTCTACTGGATTACTTTATTAAAAGAGTTTGTCTCATTTAAATTAAGATTGTTAAGCAAGGAACAGATTGTGTATGACCCTGTAGATCATGGTAAAGAGTTTAGATTTAATTCTAAATATACCAGAAAGGCATTTAAGGGTTTCAAGAAGATACAAAGACACAAACAGGTTGAAAGTAAAAGGATAGAAAACTATATTCCAGGCAAACAGTAACCAAAAGAGAGCTGAGGTGGCTATATTATTATCAGAAAAAAAAAATAGACTTAAGCCAAAGAAAGTTCAAAAGACAGGCCGGGTGCAGTGACTCTCGCCTGTAATCCTAGCACTTTGGGAGGCCGAGGCGGGCAGATGACAAGATCAGGAGATCGAGACCATCCTGGCTAACAAGGTGAAACCCTGGCTCTACTAAACATACAAAAAATTAGCCGGGCGTGGTGGCGGGCGTCTGTAGTCCCAGCTACGCAGGAGGCCAAGTCAGGAGAACGGCATGAACCTGGGAGGTGGAGCTTGCAGTGAGTCGAGATCCCACCACTGCATGACAGAGTGAGACTCTGTCTCAAAAAAAAAACAGAAAAGAAAGTTACAAAAGACAAATTAAGATATTGTATGTTGAAAAAAGGCTTAACTCATAAAGATGTAACAATTATATATATATATATACACACAAAGTCCCAAAATAAATAAAGTAAAAATTGACAGAACTAAAGGGTAAAATATATAGTTCTACAATCATAAAGATTTCAATAACTCACTTTTAATAACAGAACAACTAAATAGAAGATCACCAAGGACATAGAGGACTTCAACAACATTACAAACTAATAACACCTAACAAATGTACAGAATCCTCTACCCAACAATAACAGAATGGATTCTTCTTAAGTGCATAAGAAACATTTTCCTAGACAGACTATAAGTTAAGCCACAGAACAAATTTTAAAAGACTAAAATTATATAAAATATGTTTTCCAATCGCAATAGAAAGAAACCAAGAAAACAACTGAAGGAAAACTGGAAAATCCACAAATATCTGGAAATTAAATAGCACACACTTAAACAAACAATCAAATCAAAAAAAAAATCACAAGCGACATTTGGAAATACACTGCGACAAATAAAAATGAAAATATAACATGCCAAAACTTATGAGATGCTGCAAAAGCAAAAGGTAAATTTATAGCTGTAAATGCCTATATTAAAAAAAGAAGGGGCTGGGCACAGTGGCTCAAGCCTGTAATCCCAGCACTTTGGGAGGCCAAGGCGGGCAGATCACGAGGTCAGGAGATCAAGACCATCCTGGCTGAAATGGTGAAATCCCGTCTCTACTAAAAATACAAAAAAAATAGCTGGGCATGGTGGCAGGCACCTGTAATCCCACCTACTTGGGAAGCTGAGGCAGGAGAATGGTGTGAACCCAGAAGGCGGGGTTTGCAGTCAGCCGAGATCGCGCCACTGCACTCCAGCCTGGGTGACAAAGTAAGACTCCGTCTCAGAAAAAAAAAAAAGAGAAGAAGGATTTCAAATCAATAACCTAAACTTAAGGAACTACAAATAAAAAGCGCAAAATAAACCCAAAGCTATCAGAAGGGAGAAAATAATAAATATTAAAGATATATAAAATAGAGAAAAAATAAGAGAAAATCAACAGGCTGACTGCAGTGACTCATACCTGTAATCTCAGCTACCTGGGAGGCTGAGGTGGGAGGATCGCTTGAGGCAGGAAATCAAGGCTGCAGTGAGCTGATCATACCACTGCACTCCAGCCTGGGTGACAGAGCAGGGGACACACACACACACACACACACAAACACACACACGGGGAAAATCAACAATATCAAAAGTTGGTTCTTTGAAAAGATTAACAAAATTAACAAACTTTTAGGCAAATTGACTAAGATAAAAAAAGAGAGAAGACTCAAATTACTCAAATCAGAAATGAAAAAGGGAACATTACTACTGATTTTATAGAAATAAAAAGGCTTAAAAGAGGATACTATGAATAACTGTAAACCAAAAACTTGGATAACTTAGAGAAAATGGAAATTTCCTAGAAACACACAAACTCCTAAACTAACTCAAGAAGAAATAGAACATCTGAATAGATCTAAAATAAGTAAGGAGATTGAAACAGTAATCAAAAACCTTGATTGAATCAGTAATCAAAAACGTTTCAACAAAGAAAAGTCCAGAACTGGATAACTTCACTGATGAGTTCTACCAATTCTGCCATTTAAAAAGGAATTAACACCAATCCTTCTAATACTATTCCAAAAAAATTAAAGAGGAAGAAACATTTACTCATTCTCCAAGGCCACCATTACCCTGTTACCAGAGCCTGACAAACACACAAGAAAACTACAGACCAATATCCCTAATGAACATAGATGTTAATAATCCTCAACAAGCTACTAGCAAGCATATTAAATGCTTAATATTCAAAGAATTACTTACCATAATCAAGTGAGTAGGATTAACCCCCAGGAATGCAAGGATGGTTCAACATACAAAGTTAATCAACGTAATATGCCATATTAACAGAATGAAAGAAAAAACATATAATGACCTTAGTTGATACAGTAAAAGCATTTGACAAAGTTCAATACCCTCTTATGGTAAAAACACTTGAACTAGGAACAGAAGAAAAATTCCTCACAGTGATAAAGGCCATATACAAAAAAACTCACATCTAACATCATACTCAACGGCAAAAGAATGAAGCTGGACCTCACCTTATACCAGATACAAAAATTAACTTAAAATTGATCAAAGACCTAAAATTAAGAGCTAAAACTATAAAAGTTTCTTTGTTTTCTCTTAGAAGAAAACATGGGCAAATCCTCATGACCATGTATTTGGCAATAGTTTCTCTCTTTTCTGGCAATAGCTTTTCAAATATGGTCCCAAAAGCACAAGCAACAAATGAAAAAATAGGTAAACAGCCTTCATTAAAATTAAAAATAGTTGGGTTTTCTCAACTTTCATTTTAAGTTCAGGGGTACAAATGTAGGTTTTTTACATAGTTAAACTTGTGTCATGGGAGTTTGGTGTACAGATTATTGCAGCACTATTCACAATAGCAAAGACATGGAATCAATCTAAATGCCCATCAATGATAGACTGGATAAAGAAAATGTGATACATATATACCATGGAAAATTAAAAACATTTGTATATTAAAGCACACTGTCAAGAGTGTGAAAAAACACACCCACAGAGTGGGAGAAAATATCTGCAAACCATTTATGTAATTAGGGTTTACTATTCAGAATATATAAATAACTCTGACTCAATGACAAATAGACAATTCAATTATTTTTATTTTATAATTTCAACTTTTATTTTAGATTCAGGGGTACATGTGCAGGAGCAACCCAATTTTTATTGGTTTACAGATCACACCTGTTATCTCAACACTTTGGCAGGCTGAATGGGAGTACTACTTGATTGAGCCCAAGAGTCTGAGACCAGCCTGGGCAAAATAGTGAGACTCCTGTCTCTACAAAAAAATGAAAAAAAAAGTTAGCTGGGCAGAGTGGTACATGCCTGTGGTCCCAGCTACTCAAGAGAATAAGGTGGAGGATCACTTGAGCCTGGAAGGTTGATGTTGCAGTGAGCTACGAGTGTGCCACTGCACTCCAGCCTGGGTAACAGAGTGAGATGCTATCTCAAAAAAAAAGAAATGCAAAGGAAAGAAAGAGAAGGAAGGAAGGAAGGAAGGAAGGAAGGGGAAAGGGAAAGAGGAAGGAAAGGAGGGAAAGGGAAGGGAAGGAGGGGTGTGAAGGGAGGGAGGGAGGGGAGGAAGAGAGGAGGGAGAGGAAGGGAAAGGTGAGGGAGGGAGGAAGGAAGGATAAAATGGGTGATGGACTTCAATAGACACTTCTCCAAAGAAAATATATGAATGAGGCTGGGTGTGCAGTGGCTCACACCTGTAATCCCAGCACTTTGGGAGGCCAAGGTGGGTGGATTGTGGCCAGGAGTTCAAGATCAGCCTGGGCAACATGGTGAGACCCCATCTCTACAAAAAATACAAAAGTTAGCCAGGTGTGGTGGCACATGCGTATAATCCCAGCTACTCTGGAGGCTGAGGTGGGATGATCATGTGAATCCAGGAGGCGGTATATATATATACACACACTCAGCAGGCACATGAAAACATATTCCAATCATTAGTCGTTAGGAAATGCAAATCAAAACCACAGTGAGACACCACTTCATATGCACTAGCTTGGCTATAATAAAAGTGAGAGAGAGAGAAGAAATATTGCTGAGGATGTAGAGAAATCAGAATCCTCATACATTGCTAATGAGAACGTGAAATTATGCAGCTGCTGTGAAAACAGCTTGGCAGTTCCTCAAAAAGTTAAACATGGAATTACCAACAATATGACCCAACAATTCCACTTGTTACATATCCAAATAACTGAAAAGATGGACTCAAATACTTATACATGAATGCCCACAGCAGCATTATTCACAATAACCAAGAAGGTGAAAATGATCCACGTGTCTATCATCAGATGAATGGATAAATCAAATCTTATATATGTACACAATGGAATATTCAGCCATAAAAATGAATAAACCTTGAAAACACACTAAGCAAAACAAGCCAGACACAAAAGGACAAATATTATATTATTCCACTTACATGAAATATCTAGAATGAGCAAATTCATAGAGACAGAAAATAAATGAGAGGTCACCAGGGGCTGCAGAAAGTGGGTGATGAGGGTTACTGCTTAATAGGTAAAGAGTTTCAGTATGGGGTGATGAAAAAGTTTTGGAAATAATGATGACTGTATGACATTGTGAATATAATGACATTGAATTATACACTTAAAAATTGTTAAAATGAAACATTTTCTGTTATATATATCTCATCACACTAAAAAGGTTTTATAAATGAAAAAAGCCAATGTGTTAAAAAACAAAATATTTAAGATTTATCCCATTAAATTAATGTTGATACCAACCAGTATTCCTTGAGTACTATTAAATGCTTGGAACTGTGCAAATTGCTTAATAGGATAGTCTCTCATTTAATTCTCACTGTAACACTGTAAGATAGATACTTTTATCATCCCATTTTTTGAATAAGAAGAATGATGCTTAGAGAGCTTGCAGTAAGCAGTGGTGCATAGATTTGAACTTGAAATTCACCCTCTTAATCACTATCCTATACTTGGGGATCTCTAAATACCTCTCACAAACAACATAATAGCCGAGATTTGTTTCATTTATCTTTGTATCTCCAGCATCTAGTACAGAACCTTCCCTAGAGCAGAATTCATTAAATGTTTGTTGAATTATCTTAGAGCTAATCCTGCAAATGTCAAATGCGTTGGTTCAGGTCCTCTGAAAAGCAAATGCCAAGAAGGAATCAGACATCCAAAAGATTTATTTAGGGAAATGTCCATGAAGGATCAAGGACAGAAGAAGCAGGAATAAGTGAGGAGAGCCTTCAAGTTATGATCAGGTATGACAATTGTGAAAGGAGAGAAGGAATGAGGATTGGGTAGGAAGAACCCCAGGCTAGAGTACAGCTCAGAGAAAGTCTTCACCAGGCCAACGTGGAGTGTCCAAGCAAAGACTGTCCATCAGAGGAGTCCCAGTTGGGCCAAAATGGCCTAACTCTAGTAAACTCTGAGCTGAGCTCAGTCATTGGCTGGGAGCAGCAGTGGGTGTGAGGGTGGGAAGGGTGTGTGACTTGGAGTGAACATCACAGAGAATGTGAAGAGAATATGGTCTGGTGTGAACATCTGGAGTCATCCAGCTACGTTTCTTGCAGCAGATCCTCTTAAATGGATGTCTGAGCAGTACACCTCCATGATTATCACACCAACTTCAAACATTTACCTTAAGAAAACGGAAATTTTTCCCTAAGTGGTTCACTTTAAAACAAGGGAGTCTGAAAATCAATAGCATTAATATCTCAATGTAGAAATGTATATTCTGATGTCTCAAGCTCATCCAGCCATTACTTTGCCAAAGTTGCTTATCTTTAATAACTGGTAAATAAGAAAGCTAGTTACAGAGCAGTAAAAATAGTTTATATTAAAAATGGCTTCTGGTAGGGGATCCTAAACCCAAGTCAAAAAAGAAAGAAATGTTGTGGAACACTAGTCATTGGATTAAGACAGCATGAGGTTAGATTCCTTTAGAAGCTGTAGCTAAAAGGGTTAGCTCATGTCATATTTCAAATTTTATAGGCAGAACTGATGCAATAATTTGAGTTGAAAGAATGTAAGAATAGGGTTCACAGTAAGTTGAGAAATTTAACATGAAGAGAGTGAGAGTGAAGGAAATAAGACCCTAAGTAAGTCATTTCTCAGGCCTTCAGTTTCCCCATTCCTAAAATCTAAGGGATAGACTAGATTACACTGTGTTCTTTAAATTGTGTTCTAGGGAGCCCTGAGCAAGAAAATCTGGAACACGACGTTGAATTGGTAGGGTCACGGTGGATGGTTCTGTTAAGCTCTACCAGTGTAGCTTACACATAAGTTTCATGTGCAATTTTATGTTGTATATATTTTATGCACACAGTACAAAAGACTTCTGCCACTATAATACATGTCAAAATAAAAGCAACTGGGTATCTTGAAGTTCTAAGCTTTTAGAATTTAATTATCCTAGAATAAAGAGAAGCTGTAAAGTCTGAAAAAGAATAAAAGAGGAGGAGGAGGACAAGGATGGCTAAAATAAGACATAGAACTGATGAAAAGTTTATCTCCTTTCCACCAAAATGAGGGAATGAAATAAGGAAAAATACACGGGATCCAGGAACCAGGGAATTCAACACAGGAGAGAAGCAAAGGGAACCCAAGATAATGGTGAAGGGGGACACGGGGAACTATACAGCTCCCTGGGAACTATGCAGACCCAGACAAGTTCTCTAGGCAGCAGCCTAGAGAACAATCAATCCAGATTGGAGGAAGTGAAAGAGCTGCAGGAGGGACAGCCTCAAGCAAAAAAAAAAAAAAAAAAGAATGAAAACTGGTAGATTATATGTTTGAGTGAATTGAGGAAGCATAATGGAGAATCTGGGATGAAATAATGATAGATGCATTTTAAAATCACCCTGGTAATTCTTAGCCCTAAGGAAAATAAAATTTGTGTAAGAAAGAAAATTTAATTATGGTATACTTACATAGTTTAGCTGTGAATATTTTCATAGTATTAGTAATTATTAAAATACCAACTAAAAATCTAATATCATTAAATTGGGCCATGGTCACTGTCTTCTGTTTTACCAAGCCCCAAAAGATGTTTTCACATGGTAACATTCTGCGTCTCTGTAAGAAGTGACAAAAAACGGAGACTTGGGTCACAGGAGAGGCAATTTAAGAAGCAACAGGAGTGCCTAAAGATGGACTGAGAGGCAGTTGATGTTTCAAACCATCCATGGTGCAGCAGATTGTAAAATTTCAGGTTGCATAAATAAGGTGAAGTCTCCAAAAAATCCGCAGTACTTAAACTGAATCATAAATAGAAGGTGCAACAATTTATGTGGCTGCAAAAAATATTATTTCTAATATTAGAACCCAAGAATGTGTTAATGGAGATATCATCTGGTTTTTTTGAAACTTTCTTCTTTTGGTTGTAATGAATGTCCTATTTTTCACGTCCTACAATTACTGATGGCAATTTTTAGCAATAAAAAATGGTTATCCATGATTTTTCTTTCTAGAATATAGTTTATATTATTCTGATTGAGTCATCTTCTTGAAAGTTAATTAATTTTTTACTCAGGCCCAAGAGTATTTTAACATAGCGGGAATATCACTGGAGTAAAAATATTATTTCATATAAAAGCTAAGGTTTTCCAATCACAGATGACTAGTTTTTTAAAGTAGTTATTTTTTTTTACTTCAACTTATGGTGCCCCACTTTCAATGAAATGACATTTACTTTAAGTTCTGACATCTTGGCAAAGGGTTATTTTAACTGACACTCAAGTGAAAAGCTTATTTGTAATGTCCTTTCACTTCAGTTTTATGGCAAATTAAATTATGGTTTCAGTCAAACAAAATTACATTAAAAACTGTATTGCTGAAATAAATAAATACCAGCTAACAAAAAATTATATTGTAACTATACTAAAAGACAAGGGGAGCAGGAGGAGGACAGGGCAGCATAAATGAACTAAATCCTCATCTTTCACAGAAGGCACCCAATATTTAATATGCTAAAGAAGAAACTAAAATGGTTGCTTCTGACAGAAGACTCAGGTAAGCAGGGGTGGGGCCAAGAACAGCTTTCCCCGCACCCCCTTATAGATCTATAAACCTATAGATTGTTTAAATTTTAAATTATGAATATATGTTTGATTAAAATTAATTTTTTTAACTTTACATCTTTATAAAATGATGAGAGTAGGGGACAGCGAAGAGAGTCATCTTAAAGTTTTCTTTGCCTTCATTTGGGTTCAGGGCAGATATAATGGAGAAGTGAAAAAGCCAGAATGAAAAAGCTTGGAGCTTCTAAAGGTAGAACCCTGAGTATTTCATTCATCTCTGTGTCCCTAGTACCCAACACTATGCCTCATACCTTGTAAGAGTTCTAAAAGGATTATTGACAAGGTCTAAATAAGGCTTCCTAATGATGTCAGTCAAACATATCCTCCTACATTCCTTCCATGAGGGCAATGGGTGCCACTGAGCCCAACTGACAACAAAGCAACTCGCTATTAAGGAATCCATCTCTTTACTGGAGAGATGATCAAGTGATTTACTAAGAAACAACTATCAGTGGAGCGAAAAGCCTGAGTAAATGTTCCACCTCAGACCAGGTGGTTCTTACGTTTCTCTCTGATCACTGCTGCATTTATGGCCAACTGGCCCATAGTGGGTTGGGGCACAGAATTTTAAGGAATAAAACAGCTGGTTTCTAGTTATGAACCTCCTACAAACTAGCTGTGTGGAGAACAACAATTTCTCCAAGCCTCAGTTTAATGGTAACAGAAGATTATACCAAATAATCTCAAAGGTCTAATTCAACTTTAACATTCTATGACCTTAGATGACCCAGACAAGTTATTGGAATGTGAGGTGTAGAACTTTCTTGAGCTGCTAGATCAGCAGAGCTGAAGATTTCTGAGGATATTTGGAGGTGTCGTCAATATTTCTAATCAAGAAAATTAAGTCCTGGGGATACTTACTGACTTTTAGAAATCATTCAAAAAGATTTTCTAGTCTGATATAAGTGAAAAGGGTAAAAGTAATTGTTGAATCACAAAAAGTAATTTGAGCTAAAGTGAACCACGAAGGAGCCCCCTTCTTATGGGTATTCTGTCCCCAGAAATAATACTGGGGAGGAAACAATTACAAGTAGGAGTAAAGGGTAAAAGAGTTTACAAAGTTGAAGTTAGAATAATATGAATTAGCACACAAGGCCACAGGAGATGTATCAAAACCAATGGAGTTCCCATTCTGAATTTACAAGGGTCTGATCTTCACTTGCTTCTCACTTCTGCCCTCTCTGATTAGTGGTTAAAGAATCACTGTATGGGCCGGGTGCAGTGGCTCACGCCTGTAATCCCAGCACTTTAGGCAGCCAAGGCGGGCAGATCACGAGGTTAAGAGATAGAGACCATCCCAGCCAACATGATGAAACCCCATCTCTACTAAAAACACAAAAATTAGCTGAGTGTGGTGGCACACGTCTGTAGTCCCAGATACTTGGGAGACTGAGGCAGGAGAATCACTTGAACCCAGGAGGCGGAGGTTGCAGTGAGCCAAGATCGCGCCACTGCACTCCAGCCTGGTGACAAAGTGAGACTCCATCTAAAAAAAAAAAAAAATCACCATAAATTAATGCCAGAAGAGACGATGGAAATCAACCATATGGTGCCCTATCTCGTTTTTCCTTTCTGATGAAGATCCATGAAGCCCCAAAAGAAGAGATTTTCCAAAACTACACTCCTAGTAAGAGATAGGGTTCGGCCCATCACCCAGACAAACCCAGATCTTCAGATCTAGGTTTGCATACTTTTTCTTCCTTGACTCACATTCTCTCTCTTGTTCTCACTCCCATTTAGTTATTTAGTTACAAAAGACAATGGCCTATAGTGAGTTCCAAACTGTCCAGTAAATCACACTGTAGTGAGCCCCACTAAGAAAGGCCTGCACAGGTGTCTGGGCAGAGAGAGAAAAGCCAGATTTTTCCATTCAGCTTTTGGCAAGCTCCATTCCCCTCCAGTTAAGTGTAAATGATTTTTTAAGAATGAACAAAAAACTAGAAACCAGAGGGGGCCAAATAAATGGCTTTTGAAGAAATAAATAAAAGGTTGTAAGGGCCTACATATCCTGATGGTTTGAAAATGTCCAAAAAGCAGAAGATTATGAAGGGAGGGGAGGGGAGGGGAAGAAAGGGGAGAGGAAGAAGTAGCCAGACATATCACATGGAAAATGTTTGAAAACAGGCTGGGAACTGGCTAAAAGCAGCGTAAGTAAATAGTTGGGAAGTTGGCTGGAAATTTGCACCAGAAAGCATTCTTCTTTTATTCATTCATCGAATAAATATGTTCTGAATGTCTACTAGTGTATAATACTCTTCTAAGCCTAGGAGGAAGTACTCAAAACATTAAAATGCACTCTGAGTCATGAGGAGTTTGTAATTTAGTTGGAAGGAAGACATATGATTGAACAAGCATTCAGGGAGTGCTTACCACATGCTTGGCACTGTGCTAGGTGCTAGGTATTATAGACATGAATGAGACAGCCTCTGCACTCATGGAACTCACATTCTAGAGCAGTGTTGTCCATCAGAAAAATAATGAGAACCATAAATATAAGCCATATATACATTTTAAAATTCTCTAACAGCTATATTTTAAAAGGTTAAATAAATGGATATGTTAATTTTAATAATATATTTTATTTAACCAACATATCTGAAATATTATTTCAACATTTAATTAATATAAAAATAATGAGATATTTTACATTTTACATTCTTTTTTTCATGCTAAGTCTAAAATCCACTGTGTATTTTCATCTCAATTTGCTCTAGCCACATTTCCAGTGCTCACAAACCACATGTGAGCAACCTTATTGGATAGTACAGATCTAGACTAATACTATTCAAACTTCTTTTGATAAACATAAATATTACATTTGTCTGAAGTTTTTGATATGTACCTTCTCTGCTCCTGCCTCCCCAGACCCTTCCTTGTTCAAGCAGGAAATCTCTATTTTCGCCTCTCCCTTCCTACCTAGTTGGTAATCTCTACTTTGCTGGCTAAAGCAGGGGGCCAAAAGTTCTATGGTTTCCCAATGTACAAATGACCCTCTTCCCCTGTAAGGTCTGATATTTAGCTACCCATACTCCACCTACCACTCACATATACATCTATTTGAAAATTGTCATAAAATCTTAACATCACACAAATATAAAATAGCAACATCGGAAGTAAACAGCAAAAAGGAAAAAAAAAAAAGAAAGCTATACAAGTTGATTCAAAAAGTAGTGCCTGATCATACAGCAAATGGTATAAGTTAAAACTGAGAAATATTGGATAGGCCAGAAGAGTCAGGTAAGCCTATATTGAGGGAATGGGATTTGAACTGTATCTTGAAAAATGAATAACACATATTGAAATAAAAAGTAAAATACTTTGCCTTTGTCATACAAAAGTCAGAATTTCAAAACTTGGGCCATTCATGACTTAAAATGCATTTTTAAAAATTTCTGAGAAGATTGTGTACCCAGTTCTAGGATAAGTTTTACAGAAAAGGATAAGAACATTTTGTTCTTCCTATAAAAACGGATAGGTTGGTAGATTAAGGGTCATGATCAAGTGAAACATAACTGGCTTTTACAGCTGACAGTTTTAAAAGAAAACAGACAGTGGCAAAGCTTTTTTTAATCTTCAATTTTAAAAAGTAAATAGTGACAAAAGAGTAACTGAAAAATTAATCAAGAAAACAGAACATTATACTTTAATCAATAATGTAACAATTATGAGTTTTCAAAATTTCAGCCCCAGATTATAGTCAATTACAAGAGACAGAAAATAGAGGAAAATATGTACAGGGCACGGCCTACATAGAAAGGTATAAATGTCTTATTCTCTCAGTCCAAACCCAAATTACTCCTGTAACTTCCCAAGTCTATCAGACAAAATGCTTGTCCAAATGCCTGGACAAATTCTTGTCCAGGTCCAGCACTGATGGACAAGGTTAACATCTTAAACTCCAAACCAGATTCAGGTTTCCTCCTCAGTCTTCACCTGCTGGTAAATCTACTTAGGGTATGAATGACCCTTCCTCAAGATATTTATCTCAGGTGAATGCGGCAGCAGTGTCTGACCAGTGGATTATGTTCTAAAAATTTATATCTAATAAAACTGCACCTAAATTAACACCTCTCAACACTCAAAATAGGGTGGTGGTAAAGAGTGCAGACTTGAGCATTAGATCACCAGGGTTTCAATAATCCCCGCTCTTATGAAGATACATCTTCTAATTTTTATGTACATATATATATATAGAGAGAGAGAGAGAGAGAGAGATGAGCTGTGCTATAAGTATATGTATTTATATATTATATGTACATTTTTATCTTATATATTTATGTTATATACATGTTTATTATATACATATATTATATGTATATAATATATAATACATAATATATTAAAATATAACAAATAATATTTATATAAAAATATATATCATCTATATATTGCTGTGCTATATTTATTATACTTTATCGACAGCATTCACAGGACAGAGCAATACTCATTCTAAGACATTGTAAGTGGAAGTGGCAAATTGTAAATTAGCAATCTATTGGGAGAGATATTTCAAGAGCTTTAAAAAAGTACACTTTGGCCGGGCGTGATGATTCACACTCGTAATCTCAGCACTTTGGGAGGCCGAGGAGAGTGGATCATCTGAGGTCAGGAGTTTGAGACCAGCCTGGCCAACATAGTGAAACCCTGTCTCTACCAAAAATACAAAAAAAATCAGCTAGTAAAAATACAAAAAATCAGGTGTGTACCACCACGCCTGTAATCCCAACTACTCAGGAGGCTGAGGCAGGAGCACTGCTTGAACCTGGTAAGTGGAGGTTGCAGTGAGTCGAAATCGTGCCGCTGCACTCCAGCCTGGGCGACAGAGTGAGACTCAGTCTCAAAACACACACACACTTTGACTCAGTAATTCTACTCTCTGAAGTCCGAAGTAACTATAGTCTTGCAAAAATCTATAAAAACAGAGATGTTCATAATAGCATTGTCTGTTAGATGAGAAATGAATTTAAGCTACATCTTTATCAGTGGAAAATTAACAGTAATAATATCCTTTCATAAATAGCATTTACTTTGTTTTGTTTTGTTTTTTTAATTTTTTTTATTATTATACTTTAAGTTCTAGGGTACATGTGCATAACGTGCAGGTTTGTTACATATGCATACTTGTGCCATGTTGGTGTGCTGCACCCATCAACTCGTCAGCACCCATCAATTCATCATTTATATCAGGTATAGCTCCCAATGCAATCTCTCCCCCCTCCCCCCTCCCCATGATAGGCCCTGGTGTGTGATGTTCCCCTTCCCGAGTCCAAGTGATCTCATTGTTCAGTTCCCACCTATGAGTGAGAACATGTGGTGTTTGGTTTTCTGTTCTTGTGATAGTTTGCTAAGAATGATGGTTTCCAGCTGCATCCATGTCCCTACAAAGGACGCAAACTCATCCTTTTTATGGCTGCATAATATTCCATGGTGTATATGTGCCACATTTTCTTAATCCAGTCTGTCACAGATGGACATTTGGGTTGATTCCAAGTCTTTGCTATTGTGAATAGTGCCGCAATAAACATACATGTGCATGTCTTTGTAGTAGAGTAATTTATAATTCTTTGGGTATATACCCAGTAGTGGGATGGCTGGGTCATATGGTACATCTAGTTCTAGATCCTTGAGGAATCGCCATACTGTTTTCCATAATGGTTGAACTAGTTTACAATCCCACCAACAGTGTAAAAGTGTTCCTATTTCTCCACATCCTCTCCAACACCTGTTGTTTCCTGACTTCTTAATGATTGCCATTCTAACTGGTGTGAGATGGTATCTCATTGTGGTTTTGATTTGCATTTCTCTGATGGCGAGTGATGATGAGCATTTTTTCATGTGTCTGTTGGCTGTATGAATGTCTTCTTTTGAGAAATGTCTGTTCATATCCTTTGCCCACTTTTTGATGGGGTTGTTTTTTTCTTGTATATTTGTTTGAGTTCTTTGTAGATTCTGGATATTAGCCCTTTGTCAGATGAGTAGATTGCAAAAATTTTCTCCCATTCTGTAGGTTGCCTGTTCACTCTGATGGTAGTTTCTTTTCCTGTGCAGAAGCTCTTTAGTTTAATGAGATCCCATTTGTCAATTTTGGCTTTTGCTGCCGTTGCTTTTGGTGTTTTAGACATGAAGTCCTTGCCCATGCCTATGTCCTGAATGGTACTACCTAGCTTTTCTTCTAGGGTTTTTATGGTATTAGGTCTAACATTTAAGTCTCTAATCCATCTTGAATTAATCTTCGTATAAGGAGTAAGGAAAGGATCCAGTTTCAGCTTTCTACTTATGGCTAGCCAATTTTCCCAGCACCGTTTATTAAATAGGGAATCCTTTCCCCATTTCTTGTTTCTCTCAGGTTTGTCAAAGATCAGATGGCTGTAGATGTGTGGTATTATTTCTGAGGACTCTGTTCTGTTCCATTGGTCTATATCTCTGTTGTGGTACCAGTACCATGCTGTTTTGGTTACTGTAGCCTTGTAGTATAGTTTGAAGTCAGGTAGCGTGACGCCTCCAGCTTTGTCCTTTTGACTTAGGATTGTCTTGGCAATGCGGGCTCTTTTTTGGTTCCATATGAACTTTAAAGCCGTTTTTTCCAATTCTGTGAAGAAACTCATTGGTAGCTTGATGGGGATGGCATTGAATCTATAAATAACCTTGGGCAGTATGGCCATTTTCACGATATTGATTCTTCCTATCCATGAGCATGGTATGTTCTTCCATTTGTTTGTGTCCTCTTTGATTTCACTGAGCAGTGGTTTGTAGTTCTCCTTGAAGAGGTCCTTGACATCCCTTGTAAGTTGGATTCCTAGGTATTTTATTCTCTTTGAAGCAATTGTGAATGGAAGTTCATTCATGATTTGGCTCTCTGTTTGTCTGTTACTGGTGTATAAGAATGCTTGTGATTTTTGCACATTGATTTTGTATCCTGAGACTTTGCTGAAGTTGCTTATCAGCTTAAGGAGATTTTGGGCTGAGACAATGGGGTTTTCTAAATATACAATCATGTCATCTGCAAACAGGGACAATTTGACTTCTTCTTTTCCTAACTGAATACCCTTGATTTCTTTCTCTTGCCTGATTGCCCCAGCCAGAACTTCCAACACTATGTTGAATAGGAGTGGTGAGAGAGGGCATCCCTGTCTTGTGCCAGTTTTCAAAGGGAATTTTTCCAGTTTTTGCCCATTCAGTATGATATTAGCTGTGGGTTTGTCATAAATAGCTCTTATTATTTTGAGGTACGTTCCATCAATATCGAATTTATTGAGCGTTTTTAGCATGAAGGGCTGTTGAATTTTGTCAAAAGCCTTTTCTGCATCTATTGAGATAATCATGTGGTTCTTGTCTTTGGTTCTGTTTATATGCTGGATTACGTTTATTGATTTGCGAATGTTGAACCAGCCTTGCATCCCAGGGATGAAGCCCACTTGATCATGGTGGATAAGCTTTTTGATGTGCTGCTGAATCCGGTTTGCCAGTATTTTATTGAGAATTTTTGCATCGATGTTCATCAGGGATATTGGTCTAAAATTCTCTTTTTTTGTTGTGTCTCTGCCAGGCTTTGGTATCAGGATGATGTTGGCCTCATAAAATGAGTTAGGGAGGATTCCCTCTTTTTCTATTGATTGGAATAGTTTCAGAAGGAATGGTAGCAGCTCCTCCTTGTACCTCTGGTAGAATTCAGCTGTGAATCCATCTGGTCCTGGATTTTTTTTGGTTGGTAGGCTATTAATTATTGCCTCAATTTCAGAGCCTGCTATTGGTCTATTTAGGGATTCAACTTCTTCCTGGTTTAGTCTTGGAAGAGTGTAAGTGTCCAGGAAATTATCCATTTCTTCTAGATTTTCTAGTTGATTTGTATAGAGGTGTTTATAGTATTCTCTGATGGTAGTTTGTATTTCTGTGGGGTCAGTGGTGATATCCCCTTTATCATTTTTTATTGCGTCTATTTGATTCCTCTCTCTTTTCTTCTTTATTAGTCTTGCTAGCGGTCTGTCAATTTTGTTGATCTTTTCAAAAAACCAACTCCTGGATTCATTGATTTTTTGAAGGGTTTTTTGTGTCTCTATCTCCTTCAGTTCTGCTCTGATCTTAGTTATTTCTTGCCTTCTGCTAGCTTTTGAATGTGTTTGTTCTTGCCTCTCTAGTTCTTTTAATTGTGATGTTAGAGTGTCAATTTTAGATCTTTCCTTCTTTCTCTTGTGGACATTTAGTGCTATAAATTTCCCTCTACACACTGCTTTAAATGTGTCCCAGAGATTCTGGTATGTTGTATCTTTGTTCTCATTGGTTTCAAAGAACATCTTTATTTCTGCCTTCATTTCATTATGTACCCAGTAGTCATTCAGGAGCAGGTTGTTCAGTTTCCATGTAGTTGAGTGGTTTTGATTGAGTTTCTTAGTCCTGAGTTCTAGTTTGATTGCACTGTGGTCTGAGAGACAGTTTGTTATAATTTCTGTTCTTTTACATTTGCTGAGGAGTGCTTTACTTCCAATTATGTGGTCAATTTTGGAATAAGTGTGATGTGGTGCTGAGAAGAATGTATATTCTGTTGATTTGGGGTGGAGAGTTCTATAGATGTCTATTAGGTCCGCTTGGTGCAGAGATGAGTTCAATTCCTGGATATCCTTGTTAACTTTCTGTCTCGTTGATCTGTCTAATGTTGACAGTGGAGTGTTGAAGTCTCCCATTATTATTGTATGGGAGTCTGTCTCTTTGTAAGTCTCTAAGGACTTGCTTTATGAATCTGGGTGCTCCTGTATTGGGTGCATATATATTTAGGATAGTTAGCTCTTCCTGTTGAATTGATCCCTTTACCATTATGTAATGGCCTTCTCTGTCTCTTTTGATCTTTGACGGTTTAAAGTCTGTTTTATCAGAGACTAGGATTGCAACCCCTGCTTTTTTTTGTTCTCCATTTGCTTGGTAGATCTTCCTCCATCCCTTTATTTTGAGCCTATGTATGTCTCTGCATGTGAGATGGGTCTCCTGAATACAGCAGACTGATGGGTCTTGACTCTTTATCCAGTTTGCCAGTCTGTGTCTTTTAATTGGACCATTTAGTCCATTTACATTTAAGGTTAATATTGTTATGTGTGAACTTGATCCTGCCATTATGATATTAACTGGTTATTTTGCTCGTTAGTTGATGCAGTTTCTTCCTAGCCTCGATGGTCTTTACATTTTGGCATGTTTTTGCAATGGCTGATACTGGTTGTTCCTTTCCATGTTTAGGGCTTCCTTCAGGGTCTCTTGTAAGGCAGGCCTGGTGGTGACAAAATCTCTAAGCATTTGCTTATCTGTAAAGGATTTTATTTCTCCTTCACTTATGAAACTTAGTGTGGCTGGATATGAAATTCTGGGTTGAAAATTCTTTTCTTTAAGAACATTGAATATTGGCCCCCACTCTCTTCTGGCTTGTAGAGTTTCTGCTGAGAGATCTGCTGTTAGTCTGATGGGCTTCCCTTTGTGGGTAACCCGACCTTTCTCTCTGGCTGCCCTTAAGATTTTTCCTTCATTTCAACTTTGGTGAATCTGGCAATGATGTGTCTTGGAGTTGCTCTTCTGGAGGAGTATCTTTGTGGCGTTCTCTGTATTTCCTGAATTTGAATGTTGGCCTGCCCTACTAGGTTGGGGAAGTTCTCCTGGATGATATCCTGAAGAGTGTTTTCCAACTTGGTTCCATTTTCCCCCTCACTTTCAGGCACCCCAATCAGACGTAGATTTGGTCTTTTTACATAATCCCATACTTCTTGCAGGCTTTGTTCATTTCTTTTTCTTCTTTTTTCTTTTGGTTTCTCTTCTCGCTTCATTTCATTCATTTGATCCTCAGTCGCTGAAACTCTTTCTTCGAGTTGATCGAGTCGGTTACTGAAGCTTGTGCATTTGTCACGTATTTCTCGTGTCATGGTTTTCATCTCTGTCATTCGTTTATGACCTTCTCTGCATTAATTAGTCTAGCTGTCAATTCTTCCACTCTTTTTTCAAGATTTTTAGTTTATTTGCACTGGATACGTAATTCCTCCTTTAGCTCTGAGAAGTTTGATGGACTGAAGCCTTCTTCTCTCATCTCGTCAAAGTCATTCTCTGACCCGCTTTGATCCGTTGCTGGCGATGGGCTATGCTCCTTTGCAGGGGGAGATGCGCTCTTATTTTTTGAATTTCCAGCTTTTCTGCCCTGCTTTTTCCCCATCTTTGTGGTTTTATCTGTCTCTGGTCTTTGATGATGGTGACGTACTGATGGGGTTTTGGTATAGGTGTCCTTCCTGTTTGATAGTTTTCCTTCTGACAGTCAGGACCCTCAGCTGTAGGTCTGTTGGAGATTGCTTGAGGTCCACTCCAGACCCTGTTTGCCTGGGTATCAGCAGCAGAGGTTGCAGAAGATAGAATATTGCTGAACAGCAAGTGTACCTGTCTGATTCTTACTTTGGAAGCTTCCTCTCAGGGGTGTACTCCACCCTGTGAGGTGTGGGGTGTCAGACTGCCCTTAGTGGGGAATGTCTCCCAGTTAGGCTACTCAGGGGTCAGGGACTCACTTGAGCAGGCAGTCTGTCCCTTCTCAGATCTCAGCCTCCATGTTGTGAGATCCACTGCTCTCTTCAAAGCTGTCAGACAGAGTCGTTTGCGTCTGCAGAGGTTCCTGCTGCTTTTGTTGTTGTTGTTGTTAACTGTGCCCTGTCCCCAGAGGTGGAGTCTACAGAGACAGGCAGGTTTCCTTGAGCTGCTGTGAGCTCCACCCAGTTCGAGCTTCCCAGCGGCTTTGTTTACCTACTTAAGCCTCAGCAATGGCGGTCGCCCTCCCCCAGCCTCGCTGCTGTCTTGCGGTTAGATCGCAGACTGCTGTGTTAGCAATGAGGGAGGCTCCATGGGCGTGGGACCCTCCCGGCCAGGTGTGGGATATATTCTCCTGGTGTGCCAGTTTGCTTAAAGCGCAGTATTGGGGTGGGAGTCACCTGATTTTCCAGGTGTTGTGTGTCTCAGTTCCCCCGGCTAGGAAAAGGGATTCCCTTCCCCCTTGCGCTTCCCAGGTGAGGCGATGCCTCGCCCTGCTTCAGCTCTCGCTGGTCGGGCTGCAGCAGCTGACCAGCACCGATTGTCCGGCACTCCCTAGTGAGATGACCCCAGTACCTCAGTTGAAGATGCAAAAATCACCGGTCTTCTGTGTTGCTCGCGCTGGGAGTTGGAGACTGGAGCTGTTCCTATTCGGCCATCTTGCTCCGCCCCATAAATAGCATTTACTTTGTATCAGGCAATATTCTAAGGGGTTTTCATGTGTTGACTAATTTAATCCTTTCAACAGATGAGTACTATATTCTCAATTTTAAAAATAGAGAAACTGACGTACCCAAATTAAGATGTCCAAAGTCACACAGATAAAAGGTGGTAGAAGCAGAAAATAATCCAAAGTCTGTGTTCTTAACAACCATGAAATACTGCCTCTCAGGAGAATGGAATTACGGTATGTCCATACAATAGACTACTAAATAACCACTGATTTGGGTTTATGAATGATGTATTCAAACTTTGGAAATGCTTATGTTGTAATGTTAAGTGAAAAAAAGCAAGATAAAAATCATACATACACATACTCACAGTTATTATTCCAACTATGTAAAACAAAACAAGACTGAATTAAAGACGTTTTTTTCCTTTTTCCCTATATTTTCTAAAATATTTGTAATACTATATTTAACTTTTTTTACACAGGAGGCAACTGGGAAGTACAGCCATACTTTTACTGATGAGAGAATAGATCTCAGTGATACACTGTTTCCAAAAACTTATTTATGAAAAATAGCAAGGTAAGGCAGATAAAGATTATGCCTTTGGAATAAAAAAACTTAAGCTGAAAAACCTGAAACACTCCACCCAAACCCTGTAAGGAAGATTTACCCTCATCTGTAGAATGGGGATATAAACAAACCCTATAATCACTGCAAAGATCAAATAAGATGGTTCAGGTGGAAACAAATTGGAAAGAAATTTGGTATTATTTCTCAGTCTGAAGTACAGGCCAGCATAACTTTTAGGTTATCATCTTAACACTGCCTCCAAAAAGTGTCCCCTGACTGCCTAAATCTAGCTTCTTTAGCCTTGGCTTGGGTAGCGATGAAACCCTAAATATAACGTATCACTTATCACACTGCAGTATTGTCTGTTTAATCACTTTCTATTTGGGGGGCCTTCACTAACTATTTTGAAGTTTGCTCATATAGCCTTCCAAAAGACTTTTATTAAATACAGGCCTCTGAACACTTAGCTTTCCATGTAGGATGGAGTAGTCTGAAGCATGTAAACATTACCACTTAGCATAACTAGAAAGGCTGGATACGCGATAGGAGGTGAGACTGGACTCCAGAGGCAGGGCTCAGATGCTGGACCAGATTGAGGACTAGCTAAAACAGGGCCAGGGTGGAAGCAGCTTTCAATCAGATGCCCACCGCAGCGTGCCATTTCTATTTGTGTTTGCCATGAACACAGAGTTACTGCCCCTTTCTGTGGAAATGACCCAATGAGCCCAAATTTCTGCCTAAACCACCCCTTAGACTACATGCAATTAAAAGTGGGCATAAATATAACTGCAAAACTGCCCTGAGCTGCCACCCTCTGCCTACAGGGTAGCCCTGCTCTGCAGGAGCAGTTACAGAGCTGTAACACTGCTTCTTTAATAATGCTGTTTTCTTCTACCTCTGGCTTGCCCTTGAATTCTCTCCTGGGCAAAGCCAAGAACCCTCCCCGGCTAAGCTCCACTTTGGGGCTTGCCTGCCCTGCATCAGCTTGGCACCCAATGCAGGGTGAAGAAAGAAGATGGCTTCATGAGATATGGCAGTCACAGATCCAGAGGCTGCAGTCTGTAAGGTGGCAGTTGACCAGTGGCAGTCAGCCAGGCAGTAGTCAAGGACTGGTCAGGCGGCAGTCAGAGATCAGCCTGTTGGCAATCCACAGGGTGATGGTCAGCAGGAAAGTAATCATCTGGACGGCAGTTGGCAGGAAGGTCATCATTAATAGGAGGGCAGGAAGGCAGGACAGCAGTCAGTGGATGGCAAATGGCGAGATGAGGAGCAGAGAGGGAGCAAAGCAGAGTTGTAATACTCTAACACTAACCAAGGGCTCTTTTCAGAGCTACATTTTCCCCAGCAGGCAGCAGAGCCCATCAGAAGGGCAAGCAGCCATAGTTCCACTACCTCATGTAGGGCCTGCTTCTCCCCACCGCAGCCTGGTGGGTTACCTGTGCAGGCCCATCCCACTGCCACAGTTGAGCCTACTGGTGGAGTGGCCATAATGCAGTCTGCCTCATGTGACACTCCCCACCTCCCACTGGCAGCCCGGTGGGTTACCACCCACGCGAGCCCTTCCCACTGCTGCAGTTAAACCAAGCCCATGCAAGTGGAGGTATCCTGGAGAGATCTTCACCCAGGTCCCACACAAAAAATCAGTCAGCGCCGTTTCCACTCTGGTGAAGAGGTGACTGTCCCTTCTGTCCCCACTCCCATAGTATCAGGAGAACTAGGGAATAAAGTAACAGCCTTTGGCTAGGCGATTGCTTAGAACTCCCTCATTGTTTGAGTGCCGGAAAGCAGGTCCTTGTCACCCCTTCACCCACTCCTTTGTCTTCTGACTCCAAAGTATTGTTCCATCAGTCATTTTATTTTCAGTCCTAAAATGGGTGCAGTCTTATGTTTGCTTTTAACTTTCTGTTGTGTGTGGGCAATTATAACAAGACACTTGATTGTGGGAGACCCTGTTTTGTTCACTCTAGGATGCCAGAGTCATGTCGTTCTGTGACCCCAACTTGGTCTTGGGTTCACTGCTGGCCACCCCCTGGGTGGCCCAGGGTTTTCAGCACTTGGCGAGGGGACCCTTATTGGCTGTAATTCGGGCACTCTGGATTTTCAGCATTGGTAATTTTGACCACCCCCAAGATACTTTGGGGTATTTGGTGTTGACATTCCCTCTAGTATTGTGGGTTATAGCCACTCCCCCAGGGGAATATTGGTCTTGCCTTTTTCTGCCCTGAAGTTAGAAGTATTATTTTCTTAATTGCCAATTCCAAGTCCTTTACTGTATGCTGTCTTATAACTGCCTTGCTCAAGCCCCTTTGGTCAATGGAAATGGGATTTCCCAGGCCACTGGCCTGACAGACCCCCCTACAGCATTAGACAAGTGGCCACCCAAATATTCTTTTTCAGTGTCTCTGCTACTGGGTAGGTTCTCTGGCAAGTCAGAGCCTCTGAGGTCTCCACTTGGGCAACGCTGTCTACCCTTCTTTTCCTCCCTTACACAGTCACCATTTGTTTAGCCCCTCTCTCTGCACAACCCTCACTCTCTGTGGAATTTAGGCTTAACACCCAACTGCCCATTTGAAGCTTGTAATTTACTTTTGTAACACCTTGCTATCAATAGAAAGTGGGAAATGAAAAGGGAAAAGTAAGTAGGCATTTACTAAACTTAGGCTAACTGAAACCCCTTGTAGTGACCCTTACTAGACATAGGGACAACAGAAAGCATCCAAAAGTCTTGCTACTAGGGTGTCTTTTAGACAACTGGAGTAAGTTCACATTATCAGCCAAAGTGATAAAGAAAAAACTCATTTACCATGGCAATAAGGTTTGGGTTCAATAAAAATTGGCAAATCAACAAATCTGGCATAGATGGTTCTTTGTCATAATGATATTGTACAATTAGACTTGTTCTGTAAAAAGTAAAGAAAATGGGAAGAAGTTCCCTAAGTATTTTTTTTTTTTAGATGGAGTCTCGCTGTGTCGCCAGGCTAGAGTGCAGTGGCGTGATCTTGGCTCACTGCACCCTCTGCCTTCCAGGTTCAAGCAATTCTCCTGCCTTAGCCTCTGGAGTAGCTGGGACTACAGGCACACGCCACCACGCCCAGCTAAGTTTTGTATTTTTAGTAGAAATGGGCTTTCACCATGTTGGCCAGGATGGTCTCGATCTCTTGACCTTGTGATCTGCCCACCTTGGCCTCCCAAAGTGCTGGGATTACAGGTGTGAGCCACCATGCCCAGCCTGTACAGGTTTTTATAGCTCTCTACCAGAATGCTAACTTAAGGGCTAGCTATAGAATATTTCTGGCTCCTGATACTCCCAGAGACCCAGAAGCTGCATCAGCTATCCTAGATGACCCCCTCCTAGTTGCTCCCCATAGGAGGTCTGCACTACCTCTTTGGAGCCTCCCCAGTCCCCTAGTTCTGACAGGGGCCCCACTAGTTCTCTAGTGCAGAATTCTACTCCAAAGTCATCAGGAACCCCTTTCCCTCATCCAACAAGCCCTGGTCCCTATTCCCCACTGCCTGAGGAAGTAAGCCGAACCAGTACTACTAGGAGTGGGGCCCCAGATCAGCCCCCTAAATTGAACTTGTGTATATTGCAGGAGGCAGCTGATGGAGATGGAAAAACAATCAGAGTATATGTGCCTTCTTCCACATTTGATTTGGTTTTCTGCAGGGAAAAATTTGGTTGGTTGGTTTTCAAAGGACCCAGGAGAGTTTATAGAGGAGATTGTTAAGCTGACCATGTCTTTTGATTTAACTTGGCGTGACATGCAGAAATCATCATCCACTTGTTGTACGGCACAGGAAAAACAAAGAATTCAATGTATTGCTCATGAACATGCAGATGGAGTGGCTGTGCATAATCCAGGCCATGCCATGTATCATATGGGAAGAGATGCAGCTCCAGATCTAGACCGTCAGTGGAATTACCAGAGAGGACCTCAAGATCTTGAATGCAGAAATCATATGTTAACTTGTTTAATAGACAGTATGAAGAAGTGTGCAGTTAAGCCAGTAAACTATGTAAAAGTGAGAGAAATAACTCAGAAGAAAGATTAAAATCCTGCTTTATCTCAGGGCTGTTTAGTTGAGGCACTCAGGAAATATACCACTACAGACCCAGATTCCCCAGAAGAGTGAGCTCTCCTGGGTGTGCATTGTGTTACTTAGTCTGCCTCTGACATTAGGAGGAAGCTATAAAAAGGAACAATGGGACCCCAAACCTCAGTGAGTCAATTCTTAAACATTGCTTTCGGGGTTTACAATAATAGGGACAGGGCAGAGGAAGAGGCAAAAAAAAAAGAATTGGCCAAAAAGCACAATTGTTAGAGCCTGCTGTAGGCCCCCTACTGCCTCAGGGTTACCCACGTCAAGGAAATGTCATCAGATCAGCATCTGGGATGTTCAGACAAGAGCTCCCCATTCATCAGCCTCTAGGCCATAATCAGTGTGCCTTCTGTAATCAAGAAGGCCACTGAAAGAAAGACTGCCTCAGGCTTAAGAGGGAGTTTAAGACACCCAGACCCATAATGGCCAAGAAGGCAGGGGACTGATGAGGCCCAAGGTCCTCTACAGCTCCCACTGGACATCTTACAATCTCCACAGAAGAGCCTCAGGTAACTCCTGATGTAACATGCAAAAATACTGAGTTCTTATTGGATACAGGAGTAGCCTACTCAGATTTAACCCATTTCTCAGGGTTCTTACTCTTGTACAGTAACGAGAATTGATGGGCAGCCAAAAATTAGGAGATTCACTCACCCCCTTGGTTGCACCATGGGATACCATATGTTTTCCCACAGGTTCTTACTCATGTCTGAGTGTTCTATCCCTCTAATGGAGAGAGACTTACTTTCCCAATTACAGGCCACAGTTCAGTTTGGGATGCGTCATGAGAAGGCAACAGGCTGGGAAGGGACACTTCTCCTAACTCTAAGTGCTTTTCTTAACACAGATAAGGAGAAGACCTCCCTTCCATCACATATTGTTTCTCAAATAGACCCCTCTGTTTGGGACACGGAAGTTCCCAGCAGAGCTGTTAATGTACACCCAGTTGAGGTTGTTTTAAAACCCAATGTTAATTACCCATAGAAAAAATAGTATCCTTTGAGACCTGAGGCTCAGAGTGGCATCCAGGCCCTAATAACAAAGTTCCCAAAGTATGGATTATTACAATGCTGTCAGTCTCCATGTAACACCCCCGCTTTACCTGTAGAGAAACCAAATGGGGAATATAGATTTGTTCAGGATCTAAGGGCAGTTAATAAGGCAGTAGTCCCAGTTCACTCAATAATTCTTAATCCTTACAATATCGACCCAAGTCCCTGAAGATGCTCATTTGTTCACAGTGTTAGACTTAAGGATGCTTTCTTTTTATAGTATATTTTTGCTTTTGAATGAACTCATTCAAACATTCATGCTGCATCTCAGCTTACCTAGACAGTCCTTCCCCAAGGTTTTGGGGATAGTTCCCACCTCTGTGGCAATGATTTGGCCAAAGAGTTAAGGGAACTACAGTAAACTAATGGGTCCCTCTTGCAATATGTAGATGACTTATTAATTTCTCGCCCTTCTAGGGAAGACTCTGACAGAGACACAATCCAGATCTTTAATTTTCTGGGAAAGTGAGGGTATTGGGTATCCCCCCACAAGGCCCAGATCTTTGCAGAAGGGTAAAGAGTTGGGTTATGTGCTCACTCCTGGGACAAGGACTTTGGCCCAGGGGTGAAAAGAGACCATCATAGCACTCCAGCCTCCTCAGACTAAGAGACAGTTAAGAGCCTTTGAGGAAATGGCTAGATTCTGCAGGATCTAGATTCCTGGGGTAGGGCTTATAGCAAAGCCACTTTATGAAGCATTAAAGGGAGTGATCAGTAGCCTTTACATTAGAATGAAACCTGCCAACAAACATTCTTAACCCTAAAAGAAAAGCTGGAAAGAGCTCCTGCTTTGGGAATCCCTAACTTAGAAAAACCCTTCACTCTCTATATGACTGAAAAACAAGAGATGGCTTTGGGCATCTGATATGGTTTGTCTGTGTCCCCACCCAAATCTCATTTTGATAGTGAATAAGTTTCATGAGATGTGAAATGAGTTAAGACTTTGGGGGACCGTCAGGAAGGAACTGGTTGTGAAATTCGAGGACATGAGATTTGGAAGGGGCCGGGGGCAGAATGATATGGTTTGGCTGTGTCCCCACCCAAATCTCATCTTGAATTCCCAACTATTGTGGGAGGGATCTGGTGAGAGGTAATTGAATCATGGGAGCATGTCTTTCCTGCGCTGTTCTCATGACAGTGAATAAGTCTCATGAGATCTGATGGTTTTGAAAAACAGGACTCTACCTGCACAAGCTCTCACTTTGCCTGCTGCCATCCTTGTAAGACGTGACTTGCTCCTCCTTGCCTTCCCCATGATTGTGAAGCTTCCCCAGTCACATGGAACTGTAAGTCCAATTAAACCTCTTTATTTTATAAATTGCCCAGTCTCAGGTATGTCTTTATCAGCAATGTGAAAACGGACTAATACAGCATCCTAACTCAAAGGTTAGGGAATAGCCCCAGACTAGTGGCTTACTTTTCTAAACAGCTAGACCAGATGGCAGCGGGGTAGCCAGGGTGCTTGTAAGCCATGGCTGCCACCACTCTACTGGTAGAAGAAGCCAGAAAGTTTACCTTGGGACAACAATTAGATATCATGAGCCCCCACCAAGTACAGGAGGTCTTAGCAACAAAAGGACACCAATGGTTAACAGGCGCTCACTTAGTTAAATACAAGGCCCTTCTGCTTCACACCCCAGAGGTAACTTTTAATATATGTCAAATTTTAAACCATGCTACCTTGTTCCCAAAGTTCATGTCCCAGGAAACAGATCCCCAACTCATTCATTCCTGTGTGGAAACCACAGAATAGATCTACTCTAGCAGGCCTGACCTCAAAGATCAGCCCCTGCCTCATTCTGATGTTGAGTGGTTTACAGAGGAGAGTAGCTTTACACATGAGGGAGTAAAAAGGGTGGGTTATGCAGTAGTAGTTAGCCAACAAGCAGTCACTAAGGTAAAAACATTGTCTCCCCAGTCTTCCACTCAAAAAGCAGAACTAACTGCTTTATTAATCAGGGCCCTCCAATTGGGAAAAGACTTAAAAGTCAATATATATACTGACTCTAAATATGGGCTCCTGGTGCTCCATACTCATGCTGCTGCTATATGGGGAAAAAAGGGACTATTAACAGCTAAGGGATCCCCCATACAATATCATTTTGAGATCCTGGAACTTTTAGATGCTGTCCAGCTCCCAAAGGAGGTAGCAGTTATTCACTATTCACTGCTGGGGATGCCAAAAGGGAGAAACCTCTATTATCAAAGGAAATGCTCTGGCTGACAGAGCAGCTAAGACCACAGCTAAAGAACACCAGTATTACAGGCCACTGCACTAATGCCAGGTACTCCACCCATGTCGGCCACATGATATTATATCCATGAGGAAATTAATTGGGCAGAACAGAAAGGCTTACAAAAAGATCCCTCAGGATGGTTAGTAGGAAGCAACAAACTTTTTCTTCCCAAGGCTGAGCAATGGAAGATAGTTAAGTATTTCCACGACTCCTCACATCTGGGATGGGACTCCCTATTCAAATTAGGTTTTCAAATCTTTTTGGTAAATAAACTATTCCAGACTGTAAAGAGGGTCACCAGGGCCTGTGAACTTTGTGACTGTAATGGCCCAGGAAGCCACCACATAGCCCCACCTCTACTCAAACCTGTACAACATCAAGAGACATATCCTGGGGAAGACTGGCAACTAGATTTTACTCAGATGACACTTTTCAGGGGACTAAAATATTTGCTAGTATTTATAGACAGTTTCATTAGATGGACTGAAGCTTTCCCTGCAAGGACAGAGAAGGCATTAAAAGTGTACAAATTTTGGCTGGGCACAGTGGCTCACACCTGTAATCCCAGCACTTTGGGAGGCCAAGGCAGGCGAATCACAAGGTCAGGAGATCGAGACCATCCTGGCTAACATGGTGAAACCCCATCTCTACTAAAAATACAAAAAATCAGCCAGGCATGGTGGCGGGTGCCTGTAGTCCCAGCTACTCAGGAGGCTGAGGCAGGAGAATGGCCTGAACCCAGGAGGCGGAGCTTGCAGTGAGCCGAGATTGCACCACTGCACTCTAGTCTGGGTGACAGAGCCAGACTCCGTCTCAAAAAAAAAAAAAAAAGGTAGCCGGACACGGTGGCTCACGTCTGTAATCCCAGCACTTTGGGAGGCCAAGACGGGCAGATCACGAGGTCAGGAGATCGAGACTATCCTGGCTAACACAGTGAAACCTCGTCTCTACTAAAAATACAAAAAAATTAGCCAGGCGTAGTGGCGGGCACCTGTAGTCCCAGCTACTCGGGAGACTGAGGCAGGAGAACGGCGTGAACCCAGGAGGCGGAGCTTGCAGTGAGCTGAGATGGCGCCACCGCACTTCAGCCTGGGCGACTGAGCAAGACTCCGTTTCAAAAAAAAAAAAAGTTCAAATTTTTACTTAAAGAGATGATCCCAAGATATGGATTACCTAAAAGTCTGCAGAGTGATAATGGACCCTCCTTCACAGCTAAAGTGACCCAGCAGGTTTCCTCAGCCTTAGGTATTACCTATCAATTTCACTCCTCCTGGAGACCTCAATCCTCAGGTAATGCAGGAAAAGCTCATATTTTAACAAGGACATTAGCAAAGCTCTGTCAGAAGATCTCAGAGGCCTGGGTTTCTCTCTTACCAATAGCCCTTTCATGTGTAAAGATGGCTCCAAAGGGAACTCTAAAACTTAGTCTGTTTGAATTGACTCGTGGAGACCCTTTTTAACTTCAGACCTCCTGCTTGATTAAGAGACACCATACTATCAACTTAGGCCAGGTTCCGAAGGCCCTCCAAGCATATGGAAATAAAATATTGCCCCCTTCTCAAAGGGAAATAATTAACCTCCTTATTCAACCAGGAAACTTAGTCCTGCTAAAAACTTGGAAAGAAGGATCTCTGAAGATCATTTACAATCAAAATGGAAGGGCCCCTATCAGGTGTTATTGAGTACCCACACTACTGTTAAACTTCAGGGAATAGCTAGTTGGGCACACCCATCCAGGATTAAACGCGTTTTGTATGAGTCGTAGGCACAAAAGGAGAACACCACAACCTACATATATGAGCCTTTGGAGGATTTCTGCTACTTGCTTAAAAGAATCAACACTCAGCCAGAAGTAGTAGCATGATGCTGTGGGTAGGAAAAGGCACTTTAATTTTGCTCTTCTTCCTGCTCTGTTTTTTACCCCTGCTAGGATCTTTGATAGCTCTCTTTTCACTAATTTTTTGCCCTGCTTGTTTAACCTCTTAAAGTTAACGTGTTCTAGATTACAACTGTTCCATGTAAAACATTGCTGGTACAAGGCTTCCAACCCTTCCCATCTACTGACCTGGAGAATAAAAGCATTCTGCCTCTGGGCCCCTTAGTTTAGGCATCCAGAGATTTTTTACTATGGGCTGAGCCTATGCCCATAAGTTCAGCAGAAAGCAGTAACAGAAGATGGACCTCCACCCTTCTGAAGCCTGTTTAAGATTAAAGAGGAGTATCTAATCTGAGGCAGGACTCAACTCCAGAGGTGACACTCAGACATCAGACCAGATTGAGGACTAACTAAAACAGGGCCAGAGCAAAAGCAACTTTCAATCAGACATGCCTGCCATGGCAACACCCGGGAGTTACTGCCCCTTTCCATGGCAATGAACCAATGAGCCAAAAGTTACTGCTGCTTCCCTAGAAATGTCTGCATGAACTGCCCCTTAATCTGCATACAATTAAAAGTGGGTATAAATATGACTGCAAAGCTGCCCTGAGCTGCTACTCTCTGCCTACAGAATAGCCCTGCTCTACAGGAGCAGTCACAGAGCTGTAACACTGCTTCTTCAATAATGCTGTTTTCTTCTACCTCTGGCTTGCCCTTGATTTCTTCCCTGAGCAAAAGCCAAGTGGGCTAAGCTCCACTTTAGGACTCACCTGCCCTGCATCAGATACATTGCAAAAATCATCCATTTAAGAGCTACAAAGGCAATAAGGAATATCAGAAACAAAATTCCAGAGAGCAGAGAACCATTCATAGGTGATCTAAGGTTCTAAAGTGTTTTGGGGGCATTTGCCATTTCTAAGCAAATATTTGGGGTATGTGCTCACTCCTGGGACAAGGACTTTGGCTAATGGCTGAGATCTGGAATTGGGCCAAGCACAGGAATGCTGCTTACAGACAGAAATGAATGAAACTTTTTTTATAAACACATGGGCAGGAGTGACAAAATGGAAGATTTGAGAAGCCTCAAACACAAGCTTCCTCTTCAAGGTATTTTCTGAATTTTGAAGATAAGCCAAAACATTAGAAAAACAGAATGGAATTTCCCAGAGTCTATGAATACTTAATACTTAGGAAACAAAGACTGGTTAGGGAAAAGAGCCTTGAATACAGCCATGAGAGGTGAAAGCCCTGGAGATTAATACTAACATCTGCTGTCACATTTGCCAATATGGGCACAGCTAGAGGCCGAGAATCCACACTTGTCAGAAGGCTGCTTCTGAAAACTAGAGAAACTGGTGGAGTTTTGACAGTTGTACAGTTGTACTGAAATTGGAGACTTGATAGACTTCAAACCAACAGCCACTCTATTCCTCAATAAATCTGTGATATTTTGAAGCTTCATGGGGTGGAAGGCTAAAGAGCTAATCCAAAACCTCTGCAAAGTGGAGTGAAAATTTCCACAGAGCCTTGGTTCTAAACACAGGACCCCAGGCTCTCAATGAAAAGCCATGAAGTACCACTTCCTAGGAACAAGGAAACAAAAGTAGACTAGTCTGACCAAAATTGCAAACCAGACTTGACCTAAATAAGTGCATAAACTGGATTAAGGTGTTCAGATCCCCATTCTATTTTCTTAGACTAGGAAAAGGTGAATCTTAATTTAAAAAATAAATGTTTAAAAGGAAGGAAGGAAAAAACAAAGGAAGGAAGGGTTGATGGGTAAATCACCTCTGGTGGAAGAAACCATCTTCTGAAGCCTTGACAGTTGGGGTGCTATTTTTTTTAACATAATACATCTTACATGGCTGATAACCAGTAAAAGCAGACCCATAGGTCATACAGACATTGGAGTTAGTAGACCAGGATTTTAAAATATCTATGACTCATATATATGAATATACATTCAAATAAAGGAAAAGACAGACAATAGAAATGAAAAAATACAAAATGTAAACAGAGAAATGGAATTTATAGAAAGAATCAAATGGACATTCTAACTCAAAATGAAATATCTGACATTAAGAACTCAATGGATGTGTGTAAAAATAGATTGACCTAACAGAAGATAGGATAGTAAACTCAAAAGAAATCAATAGAAAATATCCAAACTGAAACACACACACACACACACACATACACATACAAATGGCTACAGTGGGAAGAAACAAAAACCTGAAACAGAGGTTCACAATTTGATCCAAATAAGATCTGTTTTGGAAATTACTCTGGCAGTTCCTCAAAATGTTAAAGTTATCATATGTCCTAGCAATTCTACTCCTATGGATACACACAAGACAGTTAAAAACATAAGTCCATTCAAAAACTTGTACATGAATGTTCAAAGCAACATTATTCAAAACAGCAAAAAAATGGAAACAATCGGCCAAGCGCGGTGGCTCATGCCTGTAATCCCAGCACTTTGGGATGCCAAGGCAGGCAGATTACCTGAAGTCAGGAGTTCAAGATGAACCTGGCCAGCATGGTGAAACCCTGTCTCTACTAAAAATACAAAAATTAACCGGGTGTGGTGGCACATGCCTGTAATCCCAGCTACTTGGGAGGCTGAGGCAGGAGAATTGCTTGAGCCCGGGAGGCGGAAGTTGCAATGAGCCGAGATCGTGCCACTGCACTCTAGCCTAGCCAACAGAGCAAAACTCTGTCTCAAAAAAAAAAAAAAAAAAAAAAGGAAATAATCAAAATCCCCATCAACCAATGAAATAGGCAAACTGTGGCATATCCATACAATGGAATATTATTTGGCCATGAAAAGAAGTACTGATACATGTTACAACATGAAAGAACTTTGAAAACATTATGAGAAACTCATTAACCCTTTTTCTGTTTGCCCCAGGAATACTTGCTGGCAGCACTTGTGGCTGCAAGGGTTACCCAGAGATAACTTTGCCACAGAATATCTTGCTTTTATTATTATTTTTGCATGACTCTAGTATATCAACTTTGGAAACAAAATACATCATTCTATTTATAGCATTCTGTTTTTAGTAGTGGCATTTCCATTTACAAAATATAGTAATCCTTGATCACTGAAAATGTCAAATCCTAGAAAACATAGCATTCCTACATGTGATGTTAACATCATTCTTGAACAATTCTTGGCCAAAGATTCATTTGATGAATCCAATTTTTCCGAAATAGGTGATTCTGATGAGTCAGACAATGCTGATGTTAGTTTGGTTTAGAAATAGCTCCAAGAACAGTTTTTGTATTTTATTTTCACATTGAGAATCAGGCAGATTTGCTTCAGCCTCAAAGAGTGTGTTTATGTAAAATTAAATGAGTGCTGGCAGAGAGTTGTACTTTTTTTTTTTTTCTAAACAAGAAAAAGGTTAAGTGAAAGAGGCCAGATACAAAAGACCACACATTGTATGACTCCATCTATATGAAATTTCCAGAATTAGAAAATCCATAGAAAGAGAAAGTAGATGTGTAGAGCCAGGGGCTGGGTGTAGAAGGAATGGAGAGTAACTGTTAATAGGTATAAGTAGGTTTTTTGGGGGGTGGTTGATGAAAATGCTGTGAAATTAGGTAGTCATAGTGGTTCCATAACTCTGTAAATATACTAATAACCAGTGAATTGTATACATTAAGAGGATTAGTTTTATATTATGTGGAATATATCTCAATAAAACTTTAAAAATGAGCAAAACATTTGAACAGGCACTTCACAAAAGAGTACAACTAAACAGTCAATTTGTGAAAAGGTACTCAACTTCATTTGTCATCAGGGTTATGTGAAGTAAAACCATAATGAGATACTACTACACATCAACCAGATGGCTAAACTGAAAAGGACAGAAAATACTAAGTGTCCATGAAGACACAGAGCAGGGTCAGCAAACTATTACGCACTACCTACTTTTCTAAATGAAGTTTTATTGAACACAGCCATGCTCATTCATTTATGTACTGTCTATGGCTTTCATTCTACAAAGACAGAACTGAGTATCTGCCACAAGTCCATATGGTCTGTAAAGCCTAAAGTATCTATTATCTAGCTTTTTAATATCTGGCCCACCACCCTTGAGGTAGAGCAGCCGGAACCCTGATACACTGCTACTGGGGCTATAAATTGATGCAACCACTCTGGAAAACTATTTGGCAGTATCTACTGTAACTGAACATTTGCATATGCTATATGTTTTGTGTATTAGTTTCCTGATGCTGCTGTAACAAATTACCACAGCTTTAGTGGCTTAAAACAACAAAATTTTTTCTCTTACAGTTTGGGAAGCCAGAAGTCTGAAACCAAAGTATCAGGTGGACCACACTCCCTCCAAAAGCTCTAGGGGGAAATTCTTTACCTCTTCCAGTTTCTGGTGGCTGCCAGCATTCTTAGTTTGTTGCTATATCACTCCATCTTCACACTGCCTTCTGCTCTATGTGTTTCTAACCTCCTGCCAGCTCCTTCTTATAAGAACACTTATGACAGCTTTCAGGGCCCACCTGGAAAATCCAGAAGTATGTCCTCATCTCAGAATCCTTAATTTAATTACATCTGCAAAGACCTTTTTTCCAAATAAGGTAACATTTACAGCCTCCTGGTATGAGGACATAGACATATCTTTGGGAGCCATTATCAGCGTATCCAACAATTCCACTCCAGGGTGTACAGAATCACTAAAATAAATAAAAACATATTGAGTTGTAACCTTGTGATTGATTAGTGTTTCCTGTGTGTATGTTATACTTCAAAGAAAAGAAAAACCTATAGTGCTCTTTGCTCATCATTAATTAATATCTAAAATTTTTCATTGTAAAGTGTAAATAGTTGGATATACAGTGAATTTTAGCATAATTTTTAATTTTTAAAGATATTTTTAAAGAAAATTGTTATATCACCCCTTCAAATCTACCCAGTGGAATGTAAATATTGTACTGATTTAATACCCATCCACCATCATCCATTTTATTTTTATTTTTGAGACAGAGTCCCACTCTGTCGCCCAGGCTGGAGTACAGTGGCGTGATCTCGACTCACTGCAACCTCTGCCTCTGGGGTTCAAGCAATTCTCCCACCTCAGCCTCCTGAGTAGCTGGAACTAAAGGCACAAGCCACCATACCCAACTAATTTTTTGTATTTTTAGTAGAGATGGGGTTTTGCCATGTTGGCCAGGCTGGTCTCAAACTCCTGACCTCAAGTGATTCGCCTGCCTCAGCCTCCCGAAGTGCTGGGATGACAGGCACGAGCCACCCATCATCCATTTTAAAAATAGAAGAACAAGATCTTCAGAAATTCATATCATTTTTATTTCTCCACTTTTCCTAATGCATTTAATCTGAGTGTATTATACTTTTATATTTGGAGATCTATCAATCATCCTATCAAAATTCTCTGATACAAAAAAGTATGATAAACTTAATATTTTAACTTTTCTGACCATAAGGCTTCGAGTATTTTAAAAAGTCTTCTGAGTCATATCGTCATGACAATTATTAGTACCCAATTGAGCAAAATAACATAAACATCATAAAATGTATATAGATATTGAACACAAAAATTTTATTGGCAATGTGTAGGCATACCTCATTTTATTATGCTTCACTTTATTGCACTTTGCAGATACTGTGATTTTTACACACTGAAGGTTTGTGGCAATCCTGCATTAATGCCATTTTTCCAAGATGTGCTCACTTCATGTTTCTATGTCACTTTTTTGTAATTCTTGTTAATATTTCAAACTTTTTCATTATTATTATTATGTTTGTTATGGTGATCTGTAATCAGTAATCTCCAGTATCACTACTGTACTTGTTTGAGGGTGTCATGCCCATATAAGATGACAAACTTAATAAATGTGTGTGTTCTGACTGTACCTCTGACCGGCCATTCCCCCATCTCTCTTTCTCATCTCACACCTTCTATTCCCTGAGACACGACAATATCGAAATTAGTCCTATTAATAACCCTACAATAGCCTCTAAGTGTTCAAATGAAAGGAAGAGCAATACATCTTTCACTTTGAATCAAAAGCTAGAAATAATTAAGCTTAGTGAGGAAGGTATGTCAAAAGCTGAGACAGGCTGAAAACTAAGCCTCTTGTGCCAAAGTTAGCCAAGTTATCAATACAAAGAAAACATTCTTGAAGGAAATTAATAGTGCTACTCCAGTGAACACACAAATGATAAAAAACTGAAATAGCCTTATGGCTGATATGGAGAAAGTTTTAGTTGTCTGGATAGAAGATCAACCCAGTCACAACATTCCCTTAAACCAAAGCCCAATCCAGAGCAAGGCCCTAGATCTCTTCAATTCTATGAAGGCTGAGAGAGACGAGGAAGTTGCCCAAGAAAAGTTGGGGCTAGTAAAGTGTGGTTCACGAGGTTTAAGGAAAAAAGCCATCTCCATAACATAAAATTACAAGGTGAAGCAGCAAGTGCTGGATGTAAAAGCCTCAGCCAGTTATCCAGAAGATCAAGCTAAAATAATTGATGAAGGTGGCTACACTAATTGACAGATTTTCAATGTAGACAAAACAGCCTTCTCTTGGAAGCAGATGTCACCTAGGACTTTCATAGCTAGAGAGAAGTCAATGCCTGACCTTGAAGCTTCAAAAGACAGGCTGACTCTCTTGTTAAGTGTTAATACAGCTGGCGATTTTAGGTTGAAGCCAGTGCTCGTTTATTATTCCAAAAATCCTAGGGCCCTTAAGAATGTTAAATCTACTCTGCCTGTGTTGTATAAATAATATTCCATTCTGTTGTCATAAAGCCTGGATGACAATACATCTGTTTACAGCAAAGCTTACTGAATATTTTAAGCCCATTGTTGAGAACTACTGCTCAGAAAAAATAGATTCCTTTCATAATATTACTGCTCATTGACAATGTACCTGGTTACCCAAGCTCTGATGCAGATATACAAAGAGATTAATGTTGTTTTCAAACCTACCAAGACGTCATCCATTCTGTAGCCCATGGATGAAGAAACCATTTCTAATTTTCAGTCTTATTATTTAAGAAATACATTTCATAAGGCTATGACAGCAATTCCTCTGGCAGGTCTGGGCAAAGTTCTAGATGTAAAGTTCTAGATGTAAACCTCATGTTGAATTGCAATCCCTAATATTGTAGGTAGGTCCAGGTGGGAGGTCACTGGATCATGGAAGTGGGTTTCTCATGAATGGCTCAGCACCATCTCCTTAGTGCTGTTCTCATGATAGTCAGTGAATTCTCATGAGATCTGGTTGTTTAAAAGTGTGTGGCACCTCACCCCTCCCTTTCTTGCTCCTGCTCTCACCATGTGCAACCTGTTCCTCTTCACCTTCTGCCATGATCGTAAGCTGCTCCCCAGAAGCTGAGCAGATGCCAGTATCATGCTTCCTGTAAAGCCTGCAAAACTGTGCAGGCTTTATAGCTGGTAAACCTCATTTCTTTAAAAATTACTCAGCCTGAGGTATTGCTTTCTAGCAATGCAAGAGCAGACTAATACAAGATGCCATTAAGAGCATTTGTGAATCATGGGAGGACTACATATCCACATAAACAGGAATTTAGAAACTGATTTCAATGCTCATGGATGACTTTGAGGGGTTCCAAAATTCAGTGGAGATTCCCATCACCGCATATGTGGTGCAAATAGCAAGAGAACTGGAATTAGAAGTGAAGCCTGGGCCAGGCGCGGTGGCTCAAGCCTGTAATCCCAGCACTTTGGGAGGCCGAGGCAGGCGGATCACAAGGTCAGGAGATCGAGACCATCCTGGCTAACACGGTGAAACCCTGTCTCTACTAAAAAGTACAAAAAACTAGCCGGGCGAGGTGGCGGGCGCCTGTAGTCCCAGCTACTCGGGAGGCTGAGGCAGGAGAATGGCGTGAACCCGGGAGGCGGAGATTGCAGTGAGCTGAGATCCGGCCACTGCACTCCAGCTTGGGCGACAGAGCGAGACTCCGTCTCAAAAAAAAAAAAAAAAAAAAAGAAGTGAAGCCTGAAGATGTGAGAGAACTGCTGCAATCTCAGAATAAAATTTGAATGAATAAAGAGTTGCTTCTAATGGATAAGCAAAGAAAGCTATTTCTTGAGATGAAATCTACTCCTGGTAAAGATGCTGTGAATATTATTGAAATGAAAACAACAGATTTAGAATATTCCATAAACTTAGTTATAAAGCAGCAGCAGGGTTTGAAAGGATTGACTCCAATTTTTTTTTTTTTTTTTTTTTTAGACGAAGTCTCACTCTGTCACCAGGCCGGAGTACACTGGTGCAATTTCAGCTCACTACAACCTCCATCTCCGGGGTTCAAGTGATTCTCCTGCCTCAGCCTCCTGAGTAGCTGCGACTACAGATGAGCGCCACCATGCCCAGGTAATTTTTTTATTTTTAGTAGAGACAGGGTTTCACCATTTTGGCCAGGATGATCTTGATCTCTTGACCTCATAATCTGCCCGCCTTGGCCTCCCAAAGTGCTGAGATTACAGGCATGAGTCACCACGCCCAGCCGATTGACTCCAATTCTTAAAGGCATTCTACTATAGGTAACATGCTATCAAATAGGATCACATGCTACAGAGAAATCTTTGTAAGTCAATAGAAGAAAACTTTCTTGTTACCTTATTTTAAGAAATGTTCACAGTCACCCCAACCTTCAGCAGCCACCACTCTGTCAGTCAGCAACTACCAACATCAAGGCAAGACTCTCCACCAGCAAAAAGATTATGACCTGCTGAAGGCTCAGATGAGCTTTAGCATTTTTCAGCAATAAAGTTTTTGGTTTTGGTGTTTTGAGACAAGGTTTGTTTCTACAGCCCAGGCTGGAATGCAGTGGCACCATCTCAGGTCACTGCAACCTCCACCTCCTGACCTCAAGCCATCCTCCCACCTCAGCCTCTCAAGTAGTTGGGACTACAGATGCAGGCCACCACACTCAGCTAATTTTTGTATTTTTTGTAGAGACAGGATTTCGCCATATTGCCCAGGCCAGTCTCAAACTCGTGAGCCCAAGCGATCCTCCCACCTTAGCCTCCCAAAGTGCTGGAACTCCAGGCATAAGCCACTGCGCCCGGGCTAAATATTTTTAAATTAAGGTATGCACACTGTTTTTTTAGACACAATGCTATTGCACACTTAATAGACTACAATATAGTGTAAACATAACTTTCATATGCACTGGGAAACCAAAAACTTTGACTTACTGCAATGTGTTAGTCTGGAACAAAACCCACGGTATCTCCGAGGTGTGCCCATATCTCTTAATGAGATTAATGTGGATTTTATTTTATAAATCTATGCACTTATAATAGTATTAGTCAATGTACAAAATCAATCATTTTTTATTTTATTTTTAAATATAAGCTCTGAGAAAGCTTGCTTACATAAATAAGTAGATGGGAAAAGTGACCATTTTCTTAATGACAATGTCACAAAATTCTTTGATCTCCTCAGAGTTATACGCCAAACATCCCACGGTGATTTATGATTTAAAATTATGTTTAAGTATCTATTGGTTAACACCTACATTAGGTCTTTCTTCAATTTTGTTGAAAGAAAGAAACCACTTAAACTGAAAAAGATTTGTTACTCTAAGATTTGACTCAATCACTTCAGAACCAGCACCAATTTTCCTTCCATGCACCTTAGCAAGAGTAGGAATGGATGAGAATAATACAAAGAACACTAATTTTATTTAAATATAGTTATCAAGATATTTTTAAAACTAGGGACATAGTATTAAACACGCTTTAATGTTAATGCACTACGTAAAAGATCAGGCAGCAGGTCAAATATCTCATAATTTCACAGCCGTGAGCAAAAATATTTCTACATGCCCCAAGGTGCGTGACATTTCCGTGATTTCCATGGTGACGAGGGTACAGGTACTGTTAACACTCCTGTGATTTCTATTGGTGACAGTCACAGGTACCGCTAATATTACTGTGCTTTGTGATTGTTTTCATAATTGAAGAAAATGCTAACATTTACTCAGATATTAGACAAAACAAAGATGTTCTTTTCTTTCCACCCTCATTCACAGACGACCAGAATTTCAGGGTTAAGAACTCCTAGTTTAACAATGTCAGGAAGAAGGGAGTGATGGGGAAGAGAAGCAGTCAGGGGAGAGGTGAAAAGCGAAGCGAGGAAAGGAGGAGACAGACAGGTAGAAGTGAGGGAATGAAGACAGGCAAGAAGGAAATCTATCTCAATCTCTAGGCTCGGGCTACACAAAAAGCTTGAAGACTCACAGCCAGTGTTGTGGTTATTTCTATGGTGATTTCATATTAACATCTTGTAACAACTAGGTTCTTCAGTTGAGTTCTACCCACTAATCTCTTCCTCAGTTCCATAAATAGGGTCACCCGGCTGCAGAACTGCAAGTCCCAATACAGCCAGGATTTTCAGCCGTCTTCCCCAAACGGCATCTTCACAGCCACGCCCCAAATCTTGTGCCCTTAATTAACAGTGAGTCCATATTTTCTTGGGATAGTCCCTCCCCATTAGTCCCTCTAGGAGTCCTCAAAGAGCGGGGTACTCACCTCTCTTTTCGGCCGCCACCTGCGGCTCTCGGACCCTCAGCTCCAAGTCCCACATCTCCAGGTTCCTCAGCTCCAGGTCCTTCAGCTCCAGGTTCCTCAGCCCTGGGTCCCTCAGCCCACTGTCAGGTGCCAGTGGTTCCGCGCTATGGTCAGCCTCCTCTGTCCACCCACCCGGGGGCGCTGAAAATAATCCTCTCTGGCCCCCTCGTTTGGAAGTAGAGCCTTCTCGCCCCTCTGACATCAGTCATCGGTTTTCTTGGACCCTCCACGGTCTGCCCCTCAGTCATCGGTTTTCTTGGACCCTCCGCGGTCTGCCCCTCAGAGGGCACAGGCTCCCGCCAGGCCCCGGGTGGCTGCTCTCAATGCCATTCCGCGGAGGCTCAGGCGGGCTCGGGTGCGCTCCGGCGCCTTTTCCTCTCAGGAGCTCGGCTCCAGAGACCACCACTCTTCCCCCAGGCTCTGTCGACTCGAGTCAGCTGTTCTGGAGTGTTCAAGCCACGGAATGTGAGGGCAGAGGCGGAACACGTGTTAGAAGGTCACTGCACAATCACAGCCTATGAGTTAGCTCTCGAATTTCCACGACCCTTGAAGCGCTGTCGAAGGAGAAAAGTTCCGGGGCTGTGAGGAGGCTCCGCGAATGGCGGGCCTGGCTGAAGGTAAGCAGCCTGCTCCGCGCTCACGCAGGGGACTGTGTGGCCGCAGCCTCTCACCTCATCAGTCTCAGCCCCACCCAGCCAAAATACTGATTCACCAGCAGAGTAGGGACATTGACCGGGAAGCCCTCGGAGCAAAACGGCGCCAGATTCCATTTGTCCCAGAGTATGTTCCTCCGCCCTCTCAGAGCCAAACGAGAAAATAACTACAGTATTCCTTTCCCAACCCCAGCCTGGGTGATGGTGGTGGTGGTGGTGGTGGTGGCTGTTCTGAGACGGAGTATTCCTCTGCCGCCCAGGTTGGAGTGCAGTGGCGCCATCTCTGCTCACTGCAACCTCCGCCTCTGGGGTTCAAGAGATTCTCCTGCTTCAGCCTCCCCAGTCGCCAGGATTACAGGTGCCGACCACCACGCATGGCTAATTTTTGTATTTTTAGAAGAGACAAGGGTTCAGCATGTTGGCCAGGCTGGTCTCGAACTCCTGAGCTCAGGTGATCCGCCCGCCTCCGCCTCCCAAAGTGCTGAGATTACAGGCGTGAGCCACCTGGCCTGGACACCTAGTGTGTACTTTCTGAAAACTCCCAGAGTGGGGGAACCCCCTACTATGGATTTTTAAATCTTCTATTTGTTTATACAAACAATATATTCCCAGCTCTTACTGTGTGGTAGATACTGGAAATATAATGATACATGTCCATGGAATCATCATATGTATGATTTATTGGCAAGAATTTGACAGAATCCAAATTCTTGCCAATAAATAAAACTGGCTATTACTGGCCAGTTTACTTACCATTAAATAAAAATAAGCTATTATCCATTACATTATAAATGCCAGGAGAAGAACAAGAATCTGTGGGAACATGGGAGTGTTCCTGACATTTATAATTAAATTATAAAATAATTATATTATTTTATATTATTTTACATATAATTATTTTATAATGGATATAGTAATTATATCACATTATAAATGCCAGAAGAACAAGAATCTTTGGCAACATGGGGGTGCTTTTGACCCATACTTGGGGAATCATGAAAAGCTTAGAGAAACTTCAAAGCTGAGACCTAAAACATAAATAAGGAAGAGTTTTCTAAGTCAAGGAAAGTAGAGAGAGAAAATTCCAGGCAAAAGCCACAGTGTGTAGCAAGAGAAGACAAGAGAAAGCATGGCTCATTGGAGAAACTGAAACAAACTCAGTATGGCTGAATGGTAGCAGTGCAGGGAGTAGGTATGACTGTTGGTTCTGGAGGTAGCCTATCTGGGTTCAAATCCCACTTGCCACTACTGAGAAGCAGGAAGGGAGGGATAGAGGAGATAGAGGAGAGATTTTTTTTTAAAGGATACAAAATGACAGCTAGAGAGGAGAAATAAGTTCTTGTGTTTTATACCACTGTAGGATGACTATAGTTAACAATAATATATAGTTTAGTTTCAAATAGCTAGAAGGAGGATATTGAATGTTCCCAACACAAAGAAATGATAAATGTTTGAGATTATAGATATGCTAATTACCCTGATCTGATCACCATACAGTATATGTAGCAAAACATCACGATGTACCTCATGAATATATACAATTATTATTTGTCAATTTAAAAAATCAAGTTAATAAAATTAAATATCTTTAAAAGATTGGAAAAGGCAACTTGTGAAGGACTTGGGTAAGCCACATTAAGGGGTTTATAATGTATCCTAAGAACAATAGAGCACCACTGGAAGGTTTTAAGCAGGGGATTAACATAATTAGATTTATATTGTATAAAGATTAGTCTCTGCATTGTAAAGAATGGAGGAGAGAAACAAAACAAGACTGGAGTCAGGAAAAATAGACTTGAAGAAGCCAAGGCCACCATGAGTGAACCAATGAAACCCCTCATAGATATGTTTTCATTCCTGTTAATAAAACAGTGAAGGCTGTTAATGTTAACATTCACCTACATGAATAATAGCAGTGTGTTCAAATATTTTCAATGTATCATCCCTCGCTTGCCAAAAACTTACCAGTTTTGACAAGATGATTGGAAATTTGTTTTGCTTCATTGCAGATAATCTGCAAACTAAGAAGATGTTGTCCCTGTTGGCTCCTCCATCCAAATATGTCTTTCTGATTTTGTAACACAGGATTGTCTTTGATTCCCATTATCCTTTATCCCACAAGTTCACAGAGACATAGTCACATGTATACTCAGTACAGAAAGGCCTTCGACACACTTTAGTCTATTATGCCTAGCTGAAGAGGTACTTCTTAATCCTTTAACCAGAATACAGGGTTATAGGTCTTGTTTCAGCCCATGATGCATAAGTTCATGACAAGGCACATGCCCTCAACTCTTCTTACACCAGCCCAACTCCCTGCCTCTTAATAGAACAGAAAACAAATCCTTGCTTTACTTCGTCTTAGCTTCCTCTGCCTCTCCCAAGCCTGTATCGCAAAAAGTTCAAATCTGATTCTTCTATATGTTTTCTCTCCTGTTTTTTTCCCCTTTTCCTCTCCCTAAACTGTCTCTTTTCCTCATTTCCCCAAAAGAAATGACTTAAGATCACACATTCTCAAATAGGGAGGCAAATTCTTATTTACCAGAATTTCTCATAGAAAAAAGATAATAGTCCATAACTATCCAAGTAATTAATTCATTGCCTGTTCTCTAGACCCTGGGCAAGTCATACTGCTGAGATGCAAATCCCTGCTCAACCACTTACTTGCTGTGTGACCTTAGGCAAGTTATACTTAGTTGCTTTTCACTTCACTTTCTTATCTGTAAGCTAGAGATAATGGTCCTATCTCATAGGGTTACTCTGAGGGTTAAGTGAGTTGATATATGTAAAATACTGAACAGAGTCAGGAATATTCTAAGAACTCAGTAAGTGCTGGCTATTACTGTATGCTGGGTACTGGGAATATAGCAATGAGTGAGATAGGAAAGATTCTTACTCTTCTGGACTTTATATCCTAATGAAGGGGAAGATAATAAACAATCAAGTAAATAAAGATAACTGGAGAGTATGATAATCTTATAAAGAGAATAATGGAGTGAGCATGGAGGCTTTAGGTTAGATGGTCATGGACAGAGGAAAGATGAGATAGAATCAACAATGCAAGGAGCTGGAGAAATAAGCAACAAATTCGAAGACCATAAGAACCATCAAAAGGATGGAAAGAGCTTGGAGAGTTCTCAAAACAAGAGGCCAGTGTGGCTGACGATTGGTGAGCTCAGGGGAGAGTGGCAGAAGCTAAAGTCAACATTTACGTGAAGGCCACATTCAGCAGAACCATGTGTATCCTGTTAAGAGGCTGGATTTATTTTCAATGTCATGGGAAGACACTGAAGGGTATTAAGCAGGTAAATAATATTATCAGGTCTATGTTTTAAGAAGGCCCTTTCTAGATCTCTGTGAAATGCATTGCCCCAGGCAACCTGCTCAGCTAACAAAATTTTAGTACTGTCCAGGAACTTAAAGTTCATGAAAATTCATCTCCAAAGTCCCTCCTATTCTAATAATCAGTGGTTCGATGCTGAAGTTAAAGAGACCTTTGATTTCTCAGCAACACAATCTAAGTACAGAGCTGTATTATTTCTTTTTCTGTTTGTGCCATTGGTTTTAAATGGTTGAGTCATGTCAAATAAATGCCTTTAATTGTTCTTGTTTCTTGCCTCCAAATTCCCAAATGCTAATCAACAATTTTCTGCTAATGAAGTGTCCAAAACTAAAAACAGCATCCCAGGTGCTATCTCACTAGGGCCAAACAGAAAGAGCTATTATCTCCCTGCTTTATGACAAGAGACCAATGTCATATTTTTCTCACAATATTATACAGCAGACATGTATCTAATTTGCCGTTTAGCATCACCCTAGGGCCTCTTACAGCTATTAATATTTTCCAGGTGTTGCCCGCCTCATGAAAAAATTTCTTTCCAATTATTTTTCCCCAGATGCTTCTGCTTGAAATTTTTCCAAGTTGAGTGTCATTCCCTCTGCCATATTGTTAATGTTTTATATAATTTATTTGGCTTTCCTGGTGTTTGCAACATGTCTTCTCTTAGGGTCATCTGAAAATTTCATTAACATGTTTGTGAACAGGATGTAGCTAGAAGGGAAGTGCTGAGGGACTCATCTTCTGTTCCTTTATTAGTTAGGTATTGGTTCTAGAAATGGAGAAGGAGCCCATTCATCAAAAGTAGAATTTGTCTCTACTCTTTCCTTACACACCCACACACACACACACTCCTTGACGTGAAAAAACCTCTATATCAGGGATCCCTAACATGGTGATCACAGACACGATAGCACACTGGGGTTCCCATGCACCCCTGTGATTGTATTCACAATAAATTCATATTGTTGTATCCTTGAGTAGATACGCAGTTTTCTAGGGAAAAGACCAATAGCTCTCATTAGAATCTCATGGAGGGCCAGGTGTGGTGGCTCATGCTTGTAATCCCAGAAATGTGGGAGTCCAAGGCAGGTGGATCACTTGAAGTCAGGAGTTCGAGATCAGCCTGGTCAACATGGTGAAACTCCATCTCTACTAAAAATACAAAAAATTAGCTGGGCATGGTGGCACACACCTGTAATTACAGCTACTCAGGAGGCTGAGGCAGGAGAATCACATAAACTCAGAAAGCAGAGGTTGCAGTGAGCCAACATGGCGCCACTGCACTCCAACCTGGATGGACGACAGAGTGAGACTGTCTCACACACACAAAAAAGAATCTCATGGGAGTGTGTAAACTGCAAAAAGGTTAAGAACCATTGTTTTATATCATTGTTTCCCAAAGACTGAGCCAACAGTCAGCTCAATTGGAATCACATGGGATACTTAGTAAAATGCAGATTCTTGGGTCCTGTTCTAGACATACATAATGGAAATGGAGATAGAAATGTCAATTATTTTTGACTGGGATAAGTACATTAATTGTACAAAATTTAAAAGGCCAAAAAGTCTCCTATCCCTGTGTCCTAGCTACCGGTTTCTTTTCAGAGAGGCAACCACTGTTACCGGTTTTCTGTGTATTTTTTTAGAACCTGAAAAAAACAAAAGAACAAAGAAAGCAACAACAGCCACCACCACAAACTCCCCACATGATTTATATGACATTTATGACAATAAAATTTGAGAACCATTGCTCTGTAAAGAGAAAGAATGAATGTTTAACTGCACTAAAGACTATCTCAATCAGACTTTTTCCCCTACCCATTTAAGAGCCCGATTATCCTGACAAACAACACTCAAAGCCAGTTACATATATACAACTTTCCATTCTTTCATCTCCTCTCAGTAAAGAAAGCATCTTCAGTCTTTTTTCTGTTTGGCTAGAGTTTATCACCTCTGCTTCTGGCTCTCTGTTGACCTAGTCTGATAGGTCACCTGATCCGGGTGTTGAATAAACTGGTAGCCAAAGTGGGATTGACCTTCTGACTGCCCAGATGCTGGGGATTACTCATTCCCTCCAGAAAAACTTCTTAACCTTTTTGGTAAAACAAAAAACCTCCCTAGCCTAGGCAGCTTCTCTTACTAACTGATAGAAACAGCATATCTCAGAAATGCTGTACACAAAATTAATCATTTATTGTGGGCATTAACAAGTCTAGATTGTCTTGTACCTGCTCTACTGGCAGGTGTAGAAGCAGCCGGCTCTGTGCTGTGGAATGGAAGCTGCATCTCTCAGCTTCTGCCTGAGTTGGGTCCAGAGATTTAAGCACAGTAAAGCCTAGGTTCATGTTTCCATGTGTGAAGCTCTGTTGAATGTGGAATGTCTTATAAAAGAGAACAGATGTACTTTAAATGCCAATTCAAAACTTTAGCTCCCAATTTCACACCTGAAAGTCTAACAAATATATGAAGAGAGGCACAAGGTTGCTAGGAATCAGGGACATTTAAATTGAAAGAATGAGGTAACACTTCATGCCCATCAGCTTAGCCAAATTGGAAAGTGAGCAAAACCAAATGCAGGCTATGATGTAGGAAAACAGAAAACCTTAGGCGCTACTGGTGGAGAGGCAATTCTGAGTGAATGCATACACTGTGGCCCCACAGTCCCATGGCAGCTACATCCTAAAGGAATTGCCTCACAGATCCAGTAGGACCATGGTCAAGGATTTCCCTGTGGCTCTATTTGTAGTAGTGGGAAGTAACCTAAGTGTCCATCTCCAAAGGAATGGATAAAAATAACGTTCTGGCTATACACTATGGAACACCATGCAGCATTTAGAACACCAAACCAGGTGTATGTTCAGCAACATGAACAGATTTTACACAAAGAGTGTTGTGTGAAAATGTAATAAGCAGCACAAGTTCTATAATAATTTTATGAAAATTTAAAACACATTTATAGGCAGAAAGTAGATTAGTGGTTGCTGGAGGCTTGGGGCAGGGATTGGAGAGAAACTGTGAACGGGTACAGGATTTATTTTAGGTGTGATGAAAATGTTCTGGAATTAGATCATGGTGATTGTTGAACAAGTTTGTAAATATTCTTAAAAAATTAAATCACTGAATTTTACACTTTAAAGGGTCAATTTGGCTGAGTGCAGTGGTGCAGACCTGTAATCCCAGAATTTTGGAAGGCCAAGGTGGAAGAATCACTTGAGCCCAGGGGTTTGAGACCAGCCTAGGCAACATGAAGAGACTCCATCTCTACAAAAGTTTTTTTGATTTTTAACAGAATTAGCTGGACATCGTGGTGTGCACCTGTAGTCCCAGCTACCGGAGAGGATCACTTGAGGCCAGGAGGTCAAGAGGGCAGTGAACTATGATCATGCCACTGCACTACAGGCAAGGTGACAGAACAAGACAGAACATAAAATAAAAGGGTGAATTTTATGGTATGTAATTTGTATCTCAATAAAGGAAAAACACAAACCAATACTAAGTATTCTACAAGGATACATACATTCTTAAGGATATATCAATCAATATTGGAGTGGCTATCTGAAAGGGGAAGGGATGAGATTGGGGATTAGAATGGGGTAAGAGAGGCTTTTTATAGCTGATGATGCTAGTGTACCATCAATTATCAACTGAGGAAGATGATTAACTCAATTATCTGTGCCTGTGATAAAACTAACAAACACACACCACCACCAACAACAACTGAGGGTGGGAGGAGGGAAGGAAAAAGGAAAAGCAAGTTTATAGTTTTAGTGAGGGAAAATGTGCTATAATGAGGAATTTTAAAAAAGTTTAGAGTCTACAGTGGTAAGAACATTGTAAGTGCAACTGGCCAGGTGCAGTGGCTCACACCTGTAATCCCAGCACTTTGGGAGGCTGAGGCAGGCGGATCACTTGAGGACAGAAGTTCGAGACCAGCCTGACCAACATGGTGGAAGCCCATCTCTACTAAAAATACAAAAAAAAAAATTTAGCCAGGCAAGGTGGTGCATGCCTATAATCCCAGCTACTCAGGAGGCTGAGGTACAAGAATCACTGGAACCTGGGAGGCAGAGGTTGCAGTGAGCCAAGATTGCCCCACCATACTCCAGCCTGGGCAACAGGGCAAGACTCTCTCAAAAAAAAAAAAAAAGTAAGTGCAACTATGTGAAACGATGTATGTAAACAAACAAAAGTACAACAGATTGCTATAATGTAGTGTTGTGTAAAATAGTGTGGTGTATTGGCAGTGCCTTGGCCATCCATTGTATAATCTTGGACACCAGTGTACTTAATTTCTCTGTAGCTCAGCCTCCTCATGTAAAATGGAAATTATAATAATAATACCTACTTCCAAAGGTTCTTACGAGAATTAAAAGAGTTAATTTATGCATGATACATAGTTAGCCTTCTGTAAAGGTTACCTGGTATTACTATTTTCCTAACTTTTGGAACTGTAGACCTTGGACTCAAACTATGTGTCTCATTGAGCTCCATTAGCCATTAATCATGTGACTTTCACAAAATCACCCAATCCGAACCTCAATTTTCTCATCTATTGTGAGAATTAAAAGGGATAATGTACTTGGCACATGGCAAACACTCAATAAATGCTAACAGGCCGGGCATGGTGGCTCATGCCTATAACCTAGCACTTTGGGAGGCCAAGGTGGGCAGATAATATGAGGTCAGGAGTTCAAGACCAGTGTGGCCAACATGGCAAAACCTCGTCTCTCTCTACTAAAAATACAAAAATTAGCCAGGAGTGGTGGCGTGCTTCTGTAATCCCAGCTACTCAGGAAGCTGAGGCACAAAAATCGCTTGAACCCAGAGGCGAAGGTTGCAGTGAGCAGAGATCACGCCACTGCACTCCAGCTTGGGCAACAGAGCGAGACCCTGCCTCGAAAAAAAAAAAAAAGAGCTAACAGATTATATTATTGGGAATATTACTAATACACTGTCATGGTTTTAAAGTACAAAAAAGGAATAGAAGATATAAAATTTAATAATTTTATGTTCTTCCTATGTATAAATTCTTCCATTTTTATAACATCTAATTTTTGTGGATAGAGTTCCCAGACCCTCTTCTCTAGATGATGAGTCCTATACACCCTCAGGGCACTTTGAACAGCTCCTTCATGGGAGTAATTAATTAATTAGGCAGGTAGGCAATTTCTGGTTTATGTCTGTCTTCCTCAGGAGAATCTAAGCTCCAAGATGACAAAGATGGTGTCGGCTATGCCCAATATCTAGCACAAGGCCTGGCACTTCGTTGATTAACAAATATTTATAGAATGGATGAACAAGAAATGAAATAAACAAAAGCATTTTAGCATGTACATTCTGAAATAACATAGTCATGATATTAAAGGTGAGTATTATTTCCTCCGTCTCTCCAAGAAGAGAGGAAGTGCCCATCTTGTAAGCTAAGAAGACAGTAAACATTCAGATTCTGGGGAGCTATTTTTGGCAGCTCTTCCTTAGGAGAATCACACTGCCTGAACCTGTCCCCAGGAATCCCTTCAGTTACAGCAGAGCTCTGGAAACGCAGTACTTTTCCAGAACCTCCTGTTCAGTAAAAGGAAAAGTACTCAGTCTCTCTAGATTATCTTCACACAGTGTACATTAGCCCTTACTCACTGACTCATGAAAGGGTAGGGAGCTTAAAACTGTCTTTCACTTCGCAAATGAGGAAATGAGCCCAGAAAAGTGGATTGATTTTCCAAGCCTAACCCTTGTTAATAATAGAGCTGGTGCAATTGGGAATAGGCTCATTCTTACAGTTCTCTCTCTTTCTCAATACATCTGTAATACATATATATTTGATTTATTTAAATTACATTTACGGAAGATTTTTTATTGCATTGGGGAAAAAGCCCTTGATGTGTTAAGTAACAGGAGCTGACTAGATTATATATATGATACATATTCAATTATAAAATATATAATTATATGGAGAGCACATATGTGTATGTGTGTATGTATTTCTCAATTACTTATCTATGTAGAAAATGTAAAAAGGAGTACAAAAAATGTTAACAGTGTTTACCTCTGGTTGGTGGGTCATAGTGTATTTTTATTTATGTTTTTCTGCATTAAAAGTTTTGTTAATAAGCATGTAATACTTTATAACCAGAAATTTCAGTTTTTTAATTCCTGTTCTAATAGTTTTTAAATATTTTATTTCAGTCAGCTCTACCAGGTAGAGGGAGCATCAACCTAGGGTCCAAACAAGTTCTACCAGTCATTCTGTCTCTTAAGTAGCCCATGCAAGAAGCAGCTTATAGTGGACAGGATCTAGTGTATTTTGAGACAATGGCATGTCACAAATGCCATGGAAAATGAGATTTCACACATAGGGATGATTTTTTACACTAAACAGAGGTGCCAAGGGTCGTATGTAAAATAACTCTTCCTTTTTAATTTATTAATTATTTTTAGAGACAAGGTTTCATGCTGTTGTCCAGGCTGGAGTGCAGTGATACGATCATAGATCACTGCAGCTTCGAATTCCTGGGCTCAAGTGATCCTCTTGCTGCAGCCTCCCAAGTAGATGAAACTACAAGCATGTGTCACCATGCCTGGCTAATTTTTTAATTTTTAATTTTTTAGAGACAGGGTCTCCCTTCGTTGCTCCGGCTGGTCTCTAACTCCTGGCCTCAAGAGATCCTCCCACTTCCGCCTACCAAGTAGCTGGGATTACTATATTTTAAAATGTAATACAGACTTATAAATTTACCCAAGAGAAATAAAAATTTATGTTCTCACAAAAACCATCACACAAATGATTATAGCCACTTTATTAATAATTGCTAAAAACTGGAAATAACTCAAATATTCTTTATTGAATGGATAAACAAACTGTGACATGTCCATATAATGGAATGCTACTCAGCCATACAAAAGGATGAACTACTGAAAATCACAACAACATAGATGAATCGTAAATGCATTATGCTAACTTAGTAAAGGAAGGGAGACCCAAAAAGGCTACAGACCATATTCTCCATTTATATGATATTCCAGAAAAGAAAACTATAGGGGAGAACAGATCAGCAGTTCCCAGAGGATAAGACGGAGGGAGGGGTTGACTACAATAGGACAGTAAGAGAATTGGCGGGGGGGTGGTGGTGATGGAATTACTTTTTATTGTGATGGTTACATGTATATGCATTTGTCAAAATTCATAGAACAGTACACCAAAAAGTGAATTTTACTATATAAAGTTTAAAAATAAATGTATAAAAATAATATAGTCCCAGGGTAAATTCAAACAATACAAGGAATTTAATAAGAAAGTCTCCCTCCTAGGTCTTTGTGATAATAGATCTGTATTTTGGTTGCAGCGATGGTCACATATATCCATACACGTGATAAAATGATAGAGAACTATACACACACACATTACACCAATATCAACTTCCTGATTTTGATATTGTACTATCATTAAGATGTAACCGGTCAGGCGCAGTGGCTTACGCCTGTCATTCCAGCACTTTGGGAGGCCAAGGCAGGCAGATCACCTTAGGTCAGGAGTTCGAGACCAGCCTGGTCAATGTGGTGAAACCCCGTCTCTACTTAAAAAAAAAAAAAAAAAAAAAAACCACAAAAATTAGCCGGGCGCGGTGGCGAGCGCCTGTAATCCCAGCTATGGAGGTTGAGGTAGGAGAATCGCTTGAACCTGGAAGGCGGAGGTTGCAGTGAGCCGAGATCCCGCCACTGCACTTCAGCCTAGGCAACAAGAGCGAAACTCCATCTCAAAATTAATTAATTAATTAAAAAATAAATAAAAGATGTAACCAGTGGGTCGCGGTGGCTCATGCCTGTAATCCCAGCACTCTGGGAAGCCAAGGCAGATGGATCACTTGAAGTCTGGGGTTCGAGACCAGCTTGGCCAACAGGGTAAGACCCTGTCTCTACTAAAAATACAAAAATTAGCTGGGCATGGTGGCGCACGCCTATAATTCCAGCTACTTAGGAGGCTGAGGTAGGAGAATCGCTTGAACCCGGGAGGTGAAGGTTGCAGTGAGCCAAGATTGTGCCACTGCACTCCACCCTGGGTGACAGAGCAAGACTCCATCTCAAAATAAATAAATAAATAAATCTCATATAAATGTATGTGTACAAATGTATGCATAAATACTTTTAACACAAATGGTAGCATATTATACTTGCTGTTCTGCACCTCACATTGTTTCCCCAATTACTTCGGAGATTTTTTTCCATATCACATATACAATGGATCCACCTCATTATTTTTTCTTGCCACATAGTATTCCATTGCACAGTGGTTTCATTTATTTCAACAGTTTCTTATTGATGGAAATTTTGATCTTAAGAATTGAACTTAAATAATTCAGAAATTTTTACAATAATGAAAGTAGGCTGGAGTTGAGGGTAAAAGTTTTCACATATTCAAGACTTGACTCCAGAGTATTCTTTTGGCCAGAAGGGGGAATGCAAGTGGCAGGAGACGCGAAAAGCTGGGAAATTTCCCGGGCCAATAGGGAAGCAGTGCAGCCGGCAGGGAATTACTGCCGGGTAGGAGTTCGCAGAGGGGCACCTTACTTTTGGAGTAGGAGGCCGTGTTGCAAGCCCAGCCTTTTCAGGCTGTAGCTCAGATATATCGAAGTGTGTACCGGCTACGCACAGTGTGGTGATGCCTGGCCACCTCCAGCCTCCCGCGGGGACCCCCTGCCCAGGCGGAGTCTGAATGCCCACCGCCACCAGCCCACGCGCGCAGTGGGCGTACACGTGGTGACCTGCCTGCGGCTGGGTTCCCGGCTCCGGCTCCTCCTCCCGCCAGCTCTCGCTCGGCTTTCTGCAGTATCACGTGCAGCAGCGCTGGTTGCAGGATGGCGGCGGCCGCGGCGGCGGCAGCAGCGGTGGGTGTCAGGCTCCGGGACTGCTGCAGCCGAGGCGCTGTGCTTCTGCTCTTCTTTTCCCTGTCTCCTCGGCCCCCGGCCGCCGCCGCCTGGCTGCTGGGCCTGCGGCCAGAGGACACTGCTGGAGGCCGCGTGTCCCTGGAAGGGGGCACCCTGCGCGCCGCCGAAGGCACCAGCTTCCTCCTGCGTGTCTATTTCCAGCCAGGACCGCCGGCGACCGCCGCACCGGTGCCCTCACCGACCTTCTCCTCGGGGGACAATGGCACCGGCGACTGGGCTCCGCGGCTCGTGTTCATCGAGGAGCCCCCGGGCGGTAGCAGCGTGGCCCCTAGCGCGGTCCCCACGCGCCCCCCGGGACCGCAGCGCTGCCGGGAGCAGAGCGACTGGGCATCGGACGTAGAAGTCCTGGGGCCCTTGCGTCCCGGGGGCGTGGCAGGCTCGGCCCTGGTCCAGGTGCGAGTGCGGGAGCTGCGCAAGGGCGAGGCGGAGCGGGGCGGTGCGGGCGGTGGCGGGAAGCTCTTTTCGCTCTGCGCCTGGGATGGGCGCGCGTGGCACCACCACGGCGCCGCCGGCGGCTTCCTGCTGCGCGTCCGCCCGCGGTTGTACGGCCCAGGCGGGGACCTGCTGCCCCCTGCGTGGCTGCGGGCGCTCGGGGCGCTCCTGCTGCTAGCCTTGTCGGCCCTGTTCAGCGGCCTGCGCCTGAGCCTGCTGTCGCTGGACCCGGTGGAGTTACGGGTGCTGCGGAACAGCGGCTCGGCCGCCGAGCAGGAGCAGGCGCGCCGAGTGCAGGCCGTTCGCGGCAGGGGGACCCATCTGCTCTGCACCCTGCTCCTGGGCCAAGCCGGAGCCAACGCGGCCCTGGCTGGCTGGCTGTACGCCTCGCTGCCGCCGGGCGTCGGGGGCACCGGGGAAGACTACAGCGAAGAGGGGATCCACTTCCCTTGGCTGCCGGCGCTCGTGTGCACCGGCGCGGTATTCCTGGGCGCCGAAATCTGCCCCTACTCAGTGTGTTCCCGGCACGGGCTGGCCATCGCCTCGCACAGCGTGTGCCTGACCCGGCTTCTGATGGCAGCCGCCTTCCCCGTGTGCTACCCGCTGGGCCGCCTGCTGGACTGGGCGCTGCGCCAGGAGATAAGCACCTTCTACACGCGGGAAAAGCTGCTGGAGACGTTGCGGGCCGCAGACCCCTACAGCGACCTGGTGAAGGAGGAGCTCAACATCATACAGGGTGCCCTGGAGCTGCGCACCAAAGTGGTGGAGGAGGTGCTAACCCCCCTGGGAGACTGCTTCATGCTGCGCTCAGACGCGGTACTCGACTTCGCCACTGTCTCCGAGATCCTGCGCAGCGGCTACACTCGCATCCCAGTGTATGAGGGCGACCAGCGGCACAACATTGTGGACATTTTATTTGTCAAGGACTTGGCCTTCGTAGACCCCGACGACTGCACCCCGCTCCTCACTGTCACCCGCTTCTACAACCGGCCCCTGCATTGTGTTTTCAATGACACCCGACTGGACACGGTACTGGAGGAGTTTAAGAAGGGTGAGCAGGAGTCTATCTTCTCCCCCAACTCCTATCCCCTTCAAAGGTTTTATCCTTTCCTAACCACGTGAGGCTCTAGGTACCCAAAGCAATTTCTCTCCTATGGTACCGAAAACCCAAGGAAGACTCTACCTCTTGGCTCCCTGGCTATTTTCATCTCACTTCTACCTCACTTCTTGCTCCTGATTGAGCCCCAGGCCTCTTCCCCTCTACTTGACTCACAAGATGCAACATATTCCTTATTTGTTCCATTCCACTAGTGTTTTTCCAAAGCCTACCAAGTGTCAGATACTGTGTAGGTCGGAGATAGCCGTTGAAGGTCATTGCATAGCTCCCCACCTATTACAGGAGGCACCTCTACAGGTTCCCATACAAGCAGCCTTTGCTTTAAACTCCCAGGGCTGAAAGCTCACTATTTACAGAGCAAACTAGTCCCATTGCTGGACAGCTCCAGTGGCTGACAATGTCTTCCCCATATAGAGCAGAAATTTGTGTCTCCAAATCCTAACTCTTCTGCCTTTTGAATCATGTAGACTAAACCCAAACACCTTAGACATTCTTCCCCATATTTAACTTCCCATCAGGTATTGGCTGCACACATATCAAGTACTCAGGTTCAGGGCCTGGCGCGGTGGCTCATGCTTGTAATCCCATCACTTTGGGAAGCTCAGGCGGGAGGATTACTTGAGCCCAAGAGTTTAAAGCTGCAGTGAGCTGTAATCCCACCACTATACAAAAGAACAAGACGCTGTCTTTGAGCGGGGAGGGAAGTACTCAGGTTGGGGGTTAAAAGTTGACTAAGGCAGTAGGATCCTTGTAATTCTAAGAACTGTGGTCCTGTGAAATAGGATAGATCTGGACCTGAAGAAATATTCTGGGTAGAGGAGATCCTAGAAAACTTGCATACCCAGGCCGGGCGCGGTGGCTCAAGCCTATAATCCCAGCACTTTGGGAGGCCGAGACGGGCGGATCACGAGGTCAGGAGATCGAAACCATCCTGGCTAACATGGTGAAACCCCGTCTCTACTAAAAAAAATATGAATAACTAGCCGGGCGAGGTGGCGGGCGCCTGTAGTCCCAGCTACTCGGGAGGCTGAGGCAGGAGAATGGCGTGAACCCGGGAGGCGGAGCTTGCAGTGAGCTGAGATCCGGCCACTGCACTCCAGCCTGGGCGACAGAGAGAGACTCCGTCTCAAAAAAAAAAAAAAAGAAAAAGAAAAAGAAAATTTGCATACCCAAATGAGTGGGGTTTCTTTCAGCGCAGTCACCATCCTCCAACCCTCCTCCCCAAACTCAAGCTTGATGTCATGCTTATAACATGTTTACTTAATGTCTGAGTTTGTCTTCAGAAAGTGCCTTCTGGTGACTATAAATTCACTCAAGAAAAATCAGCCTGGATACATTAGAGTCACTCTTCTTGGCATTACACAGTTTGACTGCCCCCCTAGTTCACCAGATTTGGCCCAGAACCCTTGATTGTTTTTTAAAATCAAATCTACTTTCAAGAGTCAACATTGAGAGCATTCAAAAGACTATCTCATAAACCCTGAAAGCAACTCCAGACATCATAATTTGAAAACAGGGACATAATTAGAATAAGTGTAGAACTTTCCAGAATGACTCCTTTGAAGGAGGCACTCATCTGATATGAGTTGGAATGTTATTAAAAACAAAAACCAAAAAATCAATCCCTTGACTTCAGATTCAGGCTTCAGATCTAGCTTCCTTGTGGCTAGCAGTACTCTCATTTGACTGCATTTTGTATAAATTTTTTTGTCAAAAATGTAATCCATGATAATTTGAGCCCAAGGCTGCAGTGAGCTATGATTGTGCCACTGAACTGTAGCCTGGGTTACAGAGCAAGACCCTGTCTCAAAAAAGAAAGAAAGAAAGTGAGAAAGAGAGAGAAGATGGAAGGAAGGAAGGGAGGAAGGGAGGGAGGGAGGGAGGAAGGAAGGAAGGAAGGAAGGAAAGGAAAGGAAAGGAAAGGAAAAATTCAATCTCACTACTTTAACGTCATAAATAATCTTTAGAACTTTGAATACAAACAAATCTGGGGTCTTGTTCCTGACACAATATTTTGAAATCATATTAAATATTAAAATGTAGCCTGGGAGGGGGGAAAAGGTCTAAAAGCTACTTTCAGTCTCAGATTTGAGAGAACAGCCCTAGACTTTGTGTTGGTATGATGAAAAGGGAGAGAAATGTATATATGGCAGCTATTTTAGTCCATTTTCGGCTGCTGTCTCACCCTGTTCAGTCCATCTCACCTTAATCCTTGCATTCATAGTTCCCACTGCAACTTGAGGTTCATCTATCCACTCTTAGAATCGTGCTGATATTTTGTGTATCTTACAGAAGTAGGGTCTTAGATCTGGGCATTGGGGGCCATAAACCACAGAAATTTCTTTTGTCAAAGTTCTGGAGGCTAGCAGTCTGAGATCAAGGTGTCTGGGCAGGTTTGGTTTCTTCTGAGGCATCTCTCCTTGGCTTGCAGTCACCACTTTCTGTGTCCTGACATGGTATTTCCTCTGTATGCATGCATCCCTGGTGTCTCCTTGTGTGACCAAATTTTCTCTTCTAGCAGGGACACCAGTCAGATTAGATTAGGCCCACTCTACTGGCCTCATTTTAACTCAGTCACCTCTTAAAAGTGATGGTTAAGATACGGAGCAGTGTGTCATTGTCATATGCTGGCAGAAGATCTTTTAAATGAAACTCCTATGAACTCATTCATTCACTTGTTTAGGTTTTTTTGTTTGTTTGTTTTTTTGTTCGTTTGTTTGAGACAGAGTTTCACTCTGTCGCCCAGGCTGGAATGCAGTGGCACCATCTCGACTCACCGCAACCTGTGTCTCCTGGGTTCAAGCAATTCTTCTGCCTCAGCCTCCCAAGTAGCTGTGAGTACAGGAGTACACCACCAGGCCTGGCTAATTTTTGTATTTTTAGTAGAGAGCCACTGCACCCAGCCTCATTTAGTATTTTTTAAACATCTGTATAGTTTTAGGCAACCGGGGAGACAAGAAGACTGTCCTCAGGAGGTTAGCAATATACAGGGCATAATGGGCAATGTTTTGAAGCAGGAATTGTCATATCAACTCTTATATCCCCAGCACCTTACACAGTGCCTTGTACATAGTAAGCTGTTCCAAAAAGTTGATATTGATCTGAAATGAATCCCTGTTCAGAGTTTCTAAACCTGGTCTGAAAAAAGTTCCTTTAGTGTTCTATTAATAGCTACTTTGTTTTTAGGTAGATCACTAAAGAGAAGCAAGCCATTACAGAGAATACTATGCCAAGGAAGATATTTCCACTTCCTTTCATAGCCTTGCTGCTTCCTCAAAGTAAGGTCCATGAAAGAGCAGCATGAGTCTCACCTGGGAACATATTAGAAATGCAGAATTTTATGCCTTACCCTAAATCCACTGAATGAAAATCTGCATTCTAGCAAGCCTCCAGGTGGCTCCTACGTGACATTAAAGTTTGAGAAGCATTGCCTTCAGAGACTCCTTATTAACAGTGTTTGGTAGATCTGCTTAGGATAGAATATGAGACAGTGAAGAAGGTGGATGTCCTCAGGCTGCAAGCCATATAACATAGTGGTCATTTTCTTTAGGAGTTATACATTTGCACCGTAGGTTAGGAGATGAAAGCTGGATTGAACTGCTTTTCTTTGCCTTTAAAAATAACTTTTTTGGCTGGGTGCGGTGGCTCACGCCTGTAATCCCAGCACTTTGGGAGGCCGAGGTGGGTGGATCACCTGAGGTCAGGAGTTGGTGACCAGCCTGGCCAACATGGTGAAACCTCATCTCTACTAAAAATACAAAAATTAGCCAGGTGTGGTGGGACACACCTGTAATCCCAGTTAATTGGGAGGCTGAGACAGGAGAATTGCTGAGATAGGAGGCAGAGGTTGCAGTGAGCCGAGATCGCACCACTGTACTCCAGCCTGGGTGATAGAACAAGACTCTCTCTCAAAATAAATAAATAATTAATTAAAAAATAATTTTTAAAGCAGGTCTTTAATAGCTCTTCCATTTTTCTTACTTCCTTGCATCTCAAGTAACTTAACCACCAACAAATCCCTTAGAAGGTAGAAGAGGAAAATGATGATATTAATAGAAGCCACAGTTACCATTAATTGAGCATCATCAGTTCTTCTAGGCACCATGCCAGGCCCTTTACATACTCAGAACAACCCTCCTGGGTAGATGTGATTAACCCCATTTTACAGATGAAGAAACTAAAGCTCGGATCAATAACATGACTTGTACAACTTTCCATAACTAATAACTGACTGAATTGTGATGTGAACTACATCTGTAGGACCCCAAAGCCTTTTCTTTCCGTGCTTCACCCATCTTATTCCTTCCTCCATCCTGGAATGCCTGCCACCCACAGGGTTCAAAGGTAGCTTTTTCACCTATGATTGCTGCCATGGCTGATTCACCTCCAGTTCTGGAGGTCAGTAATGTAGCTTTATAATTACAGTAATTGCTAACATGCATATTGCACTTGACAGAACGTTTCTATATACCTTCTCTTGTCCAATCTTAAACAACTCTGCAGTTACAGGTGATGATATGGGATCTTATCTTTTTACTTCTTACGAGTTGCAAGTCTTTAGAAGTGGGGAAAAGGAAAATGGTTTTTCACACTAGAGTGCTAGGTTTACAAAAGGGAACAGTATTTCTCCCCACTAGACTATAAGTTCATTGAGGGCAGAAAATGAATCTTATTTACTTTGTATTATCAGGACAAGTACAGTGACCACCATGGCTAGGGAATGTATAAACATTTATTGAATAAATGGTTTTTAATACCTAACTTCTTTATTTCTATGTTTGAGTGAGGTGACCTCTAAGTACAGAATAGTTAATGTTGTTCCTTAATCCCAGCAAATCTCTCCTCTTCCTCTTCATGGGCCTCTATCCCCAATAAGTGGCACCACTTGTGCCTTTAGTCACCCAGGCTAGAACGCTCTCCTTTGCATTCACCTCATCCTATTAATCATTGTCTTAGTCTGCATAGGCTGTCATTACAAAATAGCATAGACTGGTGACTTAAACAACACAAATTTGTTTTCTCACATTTCGAGGCTTCAAAGCCAAGACCAAGGTTCTGGCCAACTCAGTTTCTGGTAAGGACGCTCTTCCTGGCTTGCAGATGGGTACCTTCTCTCCGTGGCCTTTCCTTAGTGCATGCCCACAGAGAGCAAGAGGTTCTGGTCCTCCCTTCTTAGAAAGACACCAATCCTGTTGGATTAGGGCCCACCCTTATGCCCTCATTTAATCTTAACCACTGTACTTCCTTAGAGGCCTCTCTGGGGGTTGTTAGGGCTTCAACATATGAATTTTGTGGGAAGACAAGCATTCAGTCCATAACAATCACCAAAGCTGGTCAAATAATTGGATGCCAATATTGCATCCAACTGCAGTCATATGTCATTTTGGTCAATGATGGGCTGCATGTACAATGGTGGTCCCATAAGATTACACTGGAGCTGAAAATTTCCTATCACCTAGTGATATCCTAGCAGTCATAACACCTAACATTGTCGTAAAGCAACACATTACCTTTACTGTGTTTAGATACGTAAATACTTACCATTGTGTTACAGTTACCTACAGTATTCAGTACAGTAACATGCTCTACAGGTTTGTAGCCTAGGAGCAATAGGTTATAACAGATAGCCTATATGTGTAGTGCACTATATCCTCTAGGTTCTGTGTGAGTACATTTTATGATATTCACACAATCATGAAATTGCCTAGCAATGAATTTCTCAGAAAGTGTCTCCATAGTTAAGCAGTACATGATGATTTCTTAAATCTGTACATAACGTAATCCACTATTTCTTCCACTTAGGTTATTCACTGATTTTATTCAACAACTAGTTGTGTTGGCACAGTGGAGAACACCACCAACATAGTCCTTGTCTGCATAGAGCTTCATTCTAATACAGGAGACAGAAATTAAGCAAACAGGATAGTGATTAAGAACATAGGATTTGGCCGGGCGTGGTAGCTCACACCTGTGATTCCAGCACTTTGGGAGGCTGAGGCAGGTGGATCATTTGAGGTCAGGAGTTAGAGACCAGCCTGCCAACATGGTGAAACCCCATCTCTACTAAAAATACAAAAATTAGCTGGGCAGTAGCGGTGCACACCTGTAATCCCAGCTACTCAGGAGGCTGAGGCAGGAGACTTGCTTGAGTCTGGGAGGCAGAGGTTGCAGTAAGTCAACTCCAGTGTGGGCAACAGAATGAGAACCTGTCTCAAAAAAGGAACATAAGACTTACTAGAATGCCTGAGTTGATACTGGCCCTGGGCAAATTATTTAACTGCTTATGTCTGTTTCATTATTTCAAATGAAAATAATACTAATATTTACTCATAAGATTGTGTGAAATATTAAGACTATTGCATTATGCTAACTTGCTACCTGTCATGTAATTACTAAGTAGATGTTAGCTATGATTATTAAATATAAACACAAGTCTATTACTCATTTATGCAAATGCCTCCTAAGAAGTTACACTTTTTCACATTTTTGTCTCCCTCAAATTCATTCTCTCCAGTGCCACTAAAATAATCTCCAGTAACGTCACTGCTTAAAACCCTTCTGCAGCTCCCCGCTGCCTACGGGAGAGGAGCTAAGCTGGCAAGGCTTCCTGTCCTCCCCTCCAGCCTCATCGCTCACCACTCCCTGCCACAGCTTTACCCTCCAGCAACGCTGAACTCTGTGGTGCACTGTGCTATTCTTGTCTTTGTTCCTTTATTCACACTGCACTTCTGTCAGCAATATGCTTTGCCTGACTAATTCATTGCCAGCTCTTTAATACTCAGCTCAGAGGCCACCTCCTCTGGGAAACTTCTCCTGTAAACCCCAAAATACAAAAATAGATGTTTTGGCCAGCTACATTGTTTTATGTGCATGTCTCAATCATTGAACTAACAAGCTGTACTATCAGTGTGTGTTTATAAGTGCCTCTCACCCATACAATGAGTATCTCCAGGGCAAGACTGTCTTATCTATCTTTGTAGCTCCAGCAGCTAACGATGGATATGACACATAGTACATTTTCAATAAATGTTTGTTTAAAGACTGAATGGATGACTTAAGGAGTTAAACTTTAATATAATGGAAGAGATCTGCAGAGCACTAGTAAATGAATTAAATCATTTTGGACTATGCAGCAGAACAAATCAAACTTAGAAGTTTGTTAGTGTTAGAAGAAAAGTGTTGCATATATTGTTTCTCAGTTTCTTTAGGTACATCTATTAATATTTATTACAACAATTTCTTTTCATATGTAAAGCACTGTGCTAAGAGTTAGGGGTATGAGATAAAAATCTCTGTTCCCGAGGAGCCTAGAGCATAGTGGGTGAATAACACTTCCCTTTGCAAAGCTAGAAGGCAAGCTGGACACTCACCTTTCCCATGACTTCCAGTGACCTCGAACTTACAAGTCATGTCTCAGTATATAAGTACAGGATATGGGTAAGACGGACCTTGGTACATAAAGCATTAAAATGAAAGTGCTATACTAGAAATGCAAAAATGCAATGGAAACATGGAGGATACAATAACTATGACTAGGTGGCATTTTTTTTTTTTTTTGAGATGGAGTCTCACTTTGTCACCCAGGCTGGAGTGCAGTGGCATGATCTCGCCTCCCAGGTTCAAGTGATTCTCCTGCCTCAACCTCCCAAGTAGCTGGGACTCCAGGCATGTACCACCATGCCCGGCTAAATTTTTGTATTTTAGTAGAGACGGGTTTTCACCATGTTGCCCAGGGTGGTCTCGAACTCCTGAGCTCGGGCAATCCACCAGCCTCAGCCTCCCAAAGTGCTAGGATTACAGGTGTGAGCCACTGCACCCAGTCATATTTTGCTTTTATAAATTTTTTACTGAAGTTTATCTTTCTATAATTTATACAGAAAAAATATAAATATAGAATAGTAGAAAAAAGAAGTATGAAAATCATATGAGGATAATCATCCCACTGTCCTGAAATAGTAACTCAATATTTTGTCATATTAAAAATATATTGCACATAATAACAATCTTAATGAAATTCTTAAAAAGAAAACAAAAGGAAAAACCCATTGTCCTGCCATCAAGCACAAATCAAATGTCCCATTCTAATCCTAACAGTGATTTTCTTACAGGATGGCATTTTTGCTATAGTTTCCTCAGCTTTGAGTTCTATAATTTGGGAAGACTAATTTTAAAAATGGAGCCGTAGAGATTTATCATATTTCTTAAATTTACTACTCTATTATTGGATTGCTTTTAGGAGACACCGAGTCCTGTATAGACAACAGGGGAAAGGAATAAAGCTTTGTTCTGAAGTCAAAGACTTCTGAGTAATACAGCACTGACTGACATTTAACTCAATTAAACATTTTAGCTTTGCTGGACTAGTAACACCATCTTTGCAAACAACAGAGCACAATTCATGTATGCTAGGTTGTTCCACCTGTACACTAGCATGGCTATAACACAGTCTACTGCACAATCCATACTCAGTCTTCGCTTATTCATTGATTCATTCAGTAAACATTTTTTGAACTCCTGCTTTGGGCCAGGCATTATACTAGACTCTGAGAATACAGTGGTGAGGTAGGCAGACATTATGGAGCTAAAAATATCCTCTTCCATCTTTGGTCTTCCTGCAAGTGGTCTGTTGCCTAAAGCAGGGATCCCCAACCCCCACACTGCAGACCGGTACCAGTTTGTGGCCTGGTAGAAACTGGGCCGCACAGTGGAAGTTGAGCAGTGGGCAAGTATTACTGTCTGAGCCCCACCTCCTGTCAGATCAACTGGGGCTTTAGGAGCGAGAACCCTACTGTGAATTGTACATGCAAGGAATCTAGGTTGCATGCTCCTTATGAGAATCTAATGCCTGATGATCTAAAGTGGAACAGTTCCATCCCCAAACCATCCATCCTTCCACCCCAGTTCATGGAAAAATCATCTTCCACAGAGCCAGTCCCTGGTGCCGAAAAGGTTGGAGACCTCTGGCCTAAAGCATGTCCAACCAGCCAGTAAGTGCTCCTGGCCCAGACACACAATGTGACCTTTTCACTGCAGAACAATCTAGTCCAAAAAGCCAGTGTTTTATTTTACACTCCAAATGCTGACCTTAGCTATTTTTTCAGGAAGAATAACCATTCCATTGCTTAATTCTATAAAAACCTGCCAAAACATTAGTGCTATATTCTTTGTCTTCCATAAAAGAAAATAAAATTTTTCATTCACAATTGCATTTCACTGGTGTAAATAGACGTATTACATTTTAAAATGTGTCAAATGTTGCTAAATAATAATTAGTAAAATGTATAATGAGATGCTTACTTTCTAAACAATAGAGCAAACAGTAAACAAAGTGTAGTCCATTGTATATACAGAGAAAGAAAGAAAGGAAAGGAAAAAGGGAAAATAATTAATATTCAAGATGATAAACTTGTGGGGTTTTTTCCTTTAAACATTTTCATTGTGATTGTTATAATGTTGTTATATTCTTTTTTTTTCCAGTCTGGCAAAAGAAATGCCAGGTAACAATAGAATCTGAACTGGAAGGGACACTAATAAAACCTGTGAGGGAATCTCATTCACACTTTTTTCCGATTTAGTTATCTTTTCCAGGCCATACCAGCCTTCATTGTCAGACTTTATTTATCTATCTAAATCCCATAGGCTGCAGTTAAATTCCATTTTTTCTATTTATCATCCTTTGTGAGTATTCTTTTATTTGAAGAATATCATAACTCGTCTCAATTCCATTTTTTAGCCGCCAAATACATTTGATTGTGTTTCTCGCTCCCTTAAAGCATTTGGGTGTCTCTGAGGAAGGTCTGTGGGTTTTCCTAGTAGTATTCTCTTAAACTGAGTTCCTTCTAGGCCCATGTCTGGGGATTCTGAGACCTTCAATAACAACTCTAAATTCTCTTTTTATTTGCTGCTGTTATGCTGCTTTTCAAAATGAGATTCTCCTCAATTCTATTCCTTTCTTTCTTTCTTTCTTTCTTTCTTTCTTTCTCTCTTTCTTTCTTCCTTTCTTTCTTTCCTTCCTTCCTTCCTTCTTTCCTTCCTTCCTTCTTTCTTTCTTCTTTCTCTCCCTCCGTCCCTTTCTTTCTTTCTTTCTCTCTCTGTCTCCTTCTTTCCTTCCTGTATTGAATGGCCATTCTTCTCTGTCAGGCCTGTGTTAGGCACTGGGGATGCAGTGTGGACAAGACTGACACCATTCCTGCCCTCCTAGGGCTTGCAGTCGAGTAGGAGAGAGATACCAAGCTATAAATAATTACAAATTGTCCTAAGTGAGTTGAAGAAAAAGTATAGGGAGCTCTGAACATATAATAGATAGACTTGGTCTTATAGGTAAAGATAGACTGTCCCTCACCAAGTGGTATTTGAGCTGAATCCTAAAGGACAGTGAGAAGGAGTTCATCAGAGGAAGAGCTTCCCAGGAGACAGGAACAGACATGCAAAGGCCCTGAGGAAGAAGAGCCAGCATGGGTGCCATGCCAGGCTCTTGGGCTGTGTAACATCCAGGAGGGAAAGTACCACCTCTGCCAGCCACCCTCCCGTTTTCCCCCAGTGACTCTCAACATCATCTGGGCAGATCAGTTCAGTAGCATGTACTGAGTACCAGGCTCGGCAGATAGACATCGATACAAATGCAGTGCTGACCCTGCCCTCCAGGAACAAGAAAGAAGGAAGGGTCATGATGGAAATGATAATATGAAGCAGCCTGGGGTCCAGACAATGGAATCCAGAAAATATCTGTGGGTGAAAAGGAAAGAGAGAAATAGTCCCAGGATGATCTGAGAAAACTTTTCTGAGAAAGTGGAATTTCAGCTCAGCCTTAAAAGGAGAAGGACCCTGCTAAGCAATTATGAAGGGAAAGAATATTCCAGCTGAGGCAGGAGTTTGAGGTGAAAAAGAAAGGCAGAGAGGGAGCTGACACTGTGTCTGAACACTGGGAAAGCCATTATCATAATGCTGCTTTTATTCCAGCAAAACGGGGAGCTAGGCAGCAGGAGATATTTGTCAAACATAATTTTGTTTCCTTCAAATGCTAAAACTGTATGTTTTAACCATTTTTGATGGTGATATTTCTGAAATGTTTTATACCCATTCCTGCCTTCCTTAACAAAGGATTCTAAATATAACTTAATCTTTTCTTGATGACGCAGGATCATGATCATGAGAGTGTAGTTATTTTATGTTGTATTCCATATTTTTTACATTTTTCTCTGTCCTCTGGCTAACAGCTCTTAGTTCTCTTTGAACCTGCCTCCAGCAAATCCCTGCTCCACCATTCTCCACAAACCCACTCTTCCTGTGTTCATCTCACTTATAGTTTCTGTTGCACTGATAAACTAAGTGAATACCATGTTGAGAATCATGTGCCTGATATACAGTATGCTTCAATCAGTACTTGTTGGTTAAATGATTAGTCAGGTTTTGACTGTAAGCCTAGGGTATGGAGTCAATGGAGAGACCTGGGACAGTTCTTTCTGGGACCATATTCAAAACAGTGGGAAGTCAGACCTCCAGATAATGGGTTGTTACTCTGCTATTTTTACAGTGTTGCTTAGCAAGCCAAACCACCAACTGGCTTAGATTCTAGTGACGAACAACTATTTTTTCATGCCCTAGTGATGTTGGTTACCATGGTGCTTTGGATGACACGGTTGGCTTTTTTATAATTGCCTTTTAGTGGCTCAAGAAGTTATTTTGTGTTAAAGGTGTTGATTATTTCTGATAAAGTGGAGCAGGATAATTACTATAAAGCACAGCCTTTTTTTAAGCTACAGAAAGGGACAGTTTTGTTTTTCCAAATCAAGGTAGTTGCTGCAGGATTGGTAGAATAACATTTTTGTGTTTCTCTTCCTGATTTAGTAGAGAGTGATTTCACTTGATTGTATAGGTTTAAAAAAAAAATCTAGCATGTGTCAGGGTAGCTATTTCTCATCTCATTCCAAAGGAGGCTTTCAAATATTAAGATACAAAGATTAGGAGCTCAGAGCCCTTCATAAACACAGGAGGCTCTAACTGTTAGCATTGTTAAAAATTCTGGTATATATCATTGCAAAGAAGTACCCTGTGAAACCAAACTGTTTTGTAGCCCAGAGCTGTTTAGACTTATAAAAGCATAGAATTTTAGAACCAAAAATGGAACCTGGTCCCACCTTTTACCCCCCCCCCTTTTTTTGAGATGGAGTCTCACTTTTGTCACCCAAGCTGGAGTGCAGTGGCACAATTTTGGCTCACTGCAACCTCCACCTCCCAGTTTGAAGCAATTCTCCTGCCTCAGCCTCCTAAGTAGCTGGGATTATTGGCACCCGCCACCACTCCTGGCTGATTTTTGTATTTTTAGTAGAGACGGGGTTTCACCATGTTGGCCAGGCTGGTCTCAAACTCCTGACCTCAGGTGATCTGCCCACCTCAGCCTCCCAAAGTGCTGGGATTACAGGCATGAGCCACCGTGACCGGCTGGTACATCTTTTATGACTGAGAAAGCTGAGGCACAGAAAGGACAAATACTAAAAAGAGCAATGATAATCCCTCATAGTTGCAAAGGCGTTACATTTATTTATTGGCAAATGTTTTTAATGGCCATATAAACAATATCACAGCCATATAAACAAAATGTCCAATTTAGTAATTCATTTTGTGCTCACCATAAATGTGAGGTCAGCATTTTTTACCCCTGTTTTGTATATGCAGCACCAGAGATCTAAAGACAGAAGTGTCCTGCTCAATGTTAGTGACAGAGGTGGAACCAGAACTCACATGTCTGACTTGCCACCTCAGACCATGGAGTCATGGACACAGACACAGACAGAGGGGCCCAGGGGCCCGAACTCAGATCCCAGCACCTTCGTTGACTAGCTATGACTGGGGCAGTTCACTATATCACTCTGAGACTTGTCTTCCTTCTTTTTTGTTTTGTTTTGTTTTTTTGTTTTCAGATGGAGTCTCCCTCTGTTGCCCAGGCTGGAGTGCCGTGACATGGTCTCGGCTCACTGTAAACTCTGCCTCCTGGGTTCAAGCAATTCTCCTGCTTCAGCCTCTTGAGTAGCTGAAACAACGAAAATTGGCTGGGCACCTGCCACCACGCCCAGCTAATTTTTTTTTTTTTTTTTTAAGTACAGATGGGGTTTCACTATATTGGCCAGGCTGGTCTCAAACTCCTTACCTCAGGTGATCAGCCCGCCTCGGCCTCCCAAAGTGCTGGGATTACAGGCATGAGTCACTGCGCCAGCCTATTCCCCTTTTAAGAAGAAGGAAGATAGGTCAGGTGTGGTGGCTCACCCCTGTAATCCCAGCACTTTGAGAGGCCGAGGTGGGTGGATCACCTGAGGTCAGGAGTTCAAGACCAGCCTGGTCAACATGATGAAACCCCATCTCTACAAAAATATAAAAATTAGCCAAGCATGATGGCGGGTGCCTGTAATCCCAGCTACTCAGGAGGCTAAGGCGGGAGAATCACTTGAACTGGGGAGGTGGAGGTTGCAGCGAGCTGAGATCATGCCATTGCACTCCAGCCTAGGCAACAGAGCGAGACTCCAACTCCAAAAAAACAAGGGGGGATGGGGGGAATAGTGATACTACATTGTGAGTTTACTGTGAAGGCTGAAGACAGTTCCTGTGTAGCCCTAAAGAGACTCCACCATTTGCCTCTTACCTCCCTGATCTAGTTAAATGAATTGTATACAGTTAGTCATCTTGTATAACAAGTTCTTTCTCTCTCTGATCCAGCCCATGTAAAACTATGTATAATAAGAAAACAAAATTGAAGGCTGTTTACTTTGGGGAGGGCCCAGGGGATGAAAAATGGGCCGTGGGAGGTTCTTTCTATTTCTTTTATCCTGTCGTCAGTTAGAATTCAGTTTCCTCCCCCATCACTCTGCCCTTCCTCAGACATCTCAGGCAAATAAAAAAACCTGACCATATAAACAAATATCACAGCCATATAAACAAAACTCCTCAAAGCTCCAAGCAGTCTACTAAAATAAAATATCAGGCTAAACATAGGAAGGCTTGGACTTGAAGGCAGAAGTGTAGCGAGGAGGTGGAATTGTAACTCCTTTCCCCTTCCCAGGTCAAAGCCCTTCTCCTCCCTTGCTAATCACTAGGGAGGTGCCAGGCATTAGCTCACCATGCCTTCCTGCAGCCTCTAGGCATTTACAGAATATGTGCCCATTGCCGTTAACACATCAGAGACAGTAAACCTGAGATTTGGCCAGGAATGTGGAGTCTGCATTGTGTTGGAAAGAGCACAAGATCAGGAGGCAGACAGACCTGGGGTTGTTCCTGGCTCCATCACATACTAATATTTGTCCTCGGATAAGTCACTTTATTTTTCCAAATCTCTGTTTACTGATCTATATTTTAGTAATAACAATCCCCCTTTTGCAGAGATATGATGAAGACCAGAGGTAACATATGCACCTAATGTACAGTAGGTATTGCAGAAACTACTATGGCAAAAACTGGGAAATGGAGTCTCAGGATTCAGCTTGGTTTAGATCAAAAATGATGTGGAGAACACTGAAGAATCTGTAGGCTGTCTGCAGCTGCAATGAGAACCTTCAAAAGTGTAGATTTAAAGATCATCTCAGGTGTCTAGCTTACTTCGAATAGCGCCCCTGAGAGTCCACATGTCTCTCTTCTCCCAGGGACTAGCCTAGACTGACCACACTCCCTGGCTGGCCCAGAACTAAGTGATGACTAAAGTTGGCCCTATTTGCCTTTCAATGTATCATCCTCATATCTGAGGTTGGTTTGTGTCCTGAGAATGACACCATCTGCCAAAGGTTAGCCAAATCACTCTGGGTCACCATGGGATTTTTAAGCAGGGGATCCTGGGTATGGTTAGTCTGAACCTGGAGAGAGAGAGTCAAACTGGCCACCCAGGCAGTCTCCAAGACCAGTTCTGTATCTGAGTGGCCTGAGCTTAATGTATCCAGCCTTTTCTAGTTGGGTCTTGAAGCTTTCCGCAAATCCTAGCCAGAGCCCAGTTTTGGCTTCACCATTTATTGGCTGAGTATTCTTGGACCAGTTATTTTATTTTTGTTTTCTTTTTTTTTTTAATTTAAAGAAAAATTTTTAAGAGATGGTGGGGTCTTACCATCTTGCCCAGGGTGGTCTCAAACTCATGGCCTCAAGTGATCCTCCTGCTTCAGCTTCCCAAAGTGCTGGGATTATGAGCCACCACACTGGGCTCTGGATTGCCTCTGGACCAGCTATTTTATGAATGGGGAATAAGCATGATACGTTTTGACATAGTAGTGGGAAAGAAGGCAAAAAATATACCAAAAAATCATGGGAGCCCTTAATGCAAGGGAGAAGAGTTCAGAAATGATCCTGCTTAGTCTTATGTGATCCTCCTACATGTGATTGAGGTGGGGAGTGACCTCACAAATGCAGTATTTGGTGGATCGTTAATCTGGTTTTGGTGTACAAGATGTATTAGAGTTAGAAAAAGCAAAAGGATGAATGGTTAGGATATTGGTGCAATTGTCCAAGATGGGATGAGGGCATAGAAATTAAGGATACCTTTAATTAGAAGAGGAAAAAAATCTCTTAGACTTCATTACATACGAACACTCCTCCTCAGTCTCCTTTACTGATTCTGCCTACATCATATCCACTGATGTATCTTCAGCATCTGGCACAGTGCCTGCCCATAGCAGATGCTCAAATATTTGTTCCATGAATTGCATTTCTGTGACCTCTAAATGTTACAGTGCCTCAGGGCTCAGAAATTGAACTCTTCTCTGTCTACTCTTGTTCCCTCGGTTATTTCATTCATTCTGCCAAACTTGTCAACATGAACTCCAGACTTACATTTCTAATTGCCAGTGAAGATCTCCACTTAGAGGTCTAAAAGATGTCTCAAACTTAAACCTGCCCAAAACTGAGCTCCTACTCTTTTTGCCAAACACACCCCTTAAGTGATCCTCCCACCTCAGTCTCCTTAGTAGCTGGGATTACAGGTGTGAGCCACCATGCCCAGCTAATATTTTTAATTTTTTATAGAGATGGGCTTTCACTGTGTTGTCCAAGCTGATCTTGGAACTCCTGGGCTCAAACACCCCTCCTGCCTCAGCCTCCCAGAGTGCTGGGATTCCAGGCGTGACCCACTGCACTCGGCCTTATGTCTATCCTTAACACAGCGGTTTAGCAAACTAATGCAGAAGCAGAAAACCAAATACCACATGTTCTCACTTATCAGTGGGAACTAAATCATGAGAACACGTGGACACAAAGAGGGGAACGGCAGACACTGGAGGAGGGAGAGGGTTAGAAAAAAATACCTATTAGGTACTGTGCTTAGTACCTGGGTGATGAAATAATCTGTATATCAAACCTCGGTGACACGAATTTACCTATATAACAAACCTGCACATATACCCTTGAACCTAAAATAAAAGTTAAAAGAAAAAAAAAAACAACAACACAGCAGCTAGAGTTCCTTTTAAAACATAAGTCGGCCAGGCACAGTGGCTCACACCTGTAATACCAGCACTTCGGGAGGTGGAGGCGGGTGGATCACGAGGTCAGGAGTTCAAGACTAACCTGGCCAAGATGGTGAAACCCCATCTCTACTAAAAATACAAAAAAAATTAGCCTGGCATGGTGGCAGGCACCTGTAATCTCAGCTACTTGGGAGGCTGAGGCAGAGAACTGCTTGAACCCGGGAGGCGGAGGTTGCAATGAGCCAAGATCACGCCACTGCACTCTAGCCTGGGGGAAAGAGCGAGAGTCTGTATCAAAAAAAAAAAAAAAAAACCACACACATACATAAGTCAGATCATCATATCACCTTTTTGCAACACACACACACAAAATGTTACAATGGCTTTTTTTTAATGTCACTAAGAGGAAGACCCAAAGTCCTTACAAAGGCCTTCCTGGCTCTGTCCCATCAGCACCTCCCTCACCCCTCAGCTCCCTGACCTTGGCTCCCACTACTTTCCTCTCCCACATTCTACAGCCACCGCGTTGGCCTCCTTGCCATTCCTTAAGCAGTTACACTCCCAGTGCATGGCCTTTACACATTGTTCTGCTGCAGAGATCTCCACAGGGCTCCCTACCTCACCGCCTTCAGAGCTTTATTGAAACATCACCTCAGGGAGTTCATCCCGGGTCTCCACTCCCTAAAATCGTAACACCTGTTCTCTCACTCCCACACACTCCTTCGTCACTCTTCCCTGCTTTGCTTTCCCCTTAGCACTGTGCTATATATATATTTTTATATATATGATGTGTGTGTGTGTATACATATATATATATATATATTTTTTTTTTTTTTTTTTTTTAGGCAACATCTCACTGTCACCCAGGCTGGAGTGCAGTGATGCAATCATGGCTAGCTGCAGACTCAAATTCCTAGGCTCAAACAATCCTCCTGCCTCAGCCTCCCAAGCAGCTGGGACTACAGGCATGCACCACCCCACCTGGCTAATTTTTTTTTTTAACTTTTTATAAAGATGAAGTTTTGATTCATTGCCCAAGCTGGTCACAAACCCCTGGGCCCAAACAGTCCTCCTGCCTCAGTCTCCCAAAGTGTCGGGATAACAGGCTTAAGCCACGGCACCCAGCCTTACACTATATATTTTACATATGTATTTGCTTTATTATTTCTTACCTCTGCTTACAAGAGTGTAAGCCGCAGGAGGAAAATGATTTTGTGCATTGCGCTCATTGCTGCATTTCAAGTGCCTAGAAGAGTGCTCTGCACATGGTGGTCATTCAGTAAGTACTTGTTGAAAGAATAAAGGAAGAAGAATTGAAAGAATGTGGGGATTTGTTTCTAAACCGACATAAAGGAAAGATAAAAGATGACTCTTGGGTTATGACTTAGGGTAACTAGAGTTAATGGTACCATTTACTGTAGTGAAGACGGAGGGAGAGCAGGGGCAGTGTATCAAAGACGGAGGGAGAGCAGGGGCAGGGTGTCTTGAAGATTAGGAGTTCCTATTTGGTTAAGTGATTTTGACAAGAGGACCCCTCAGGCAAACTATCTAAAACAGGATGGATGTTCAGAATAGACATCGAGGCCAGGTGCAGTGGCTCACACCTGTAATCCCAGCACTTTGGGAGGCCAAAGTGGGCAGATCACTTGAGCTCAGGAGTTCGAGACCAGCCTGAGCAACATCGCAAAGCCCCATCTCTACAAAAAAAAAAAAAAGCCAGGCCTGCTGGCTTGAGTCTGTTGTCCTAGCTACTCAGGAGGCTGAGGTGGGAGGATCCCTTGAGCCTGGGAGGTGGAGGTTGCAGTGAGCTGAGATTGCATCACTGTACTCCAACCTGGGCAACAGAGTGAGGCCGTGTCTCAAAACAAAAAAATAGACACCTATGTTCAGATATAAATCCAGTTCTCAGGAAAGAGGTGATGGTGATATTTAAATTAATAGGCTTTGCTGGGATCTTTAATCAACAGGAGAGATGAGCAAAAGATCAAGGACCGGAGCAGAAGTTCTTAACTGCAAGTGCCCATTAGAATCACCTGAAGAAGTTTTAAACCTTCCAGTGTCCCAGCCTCATCCAAGATCAATTAGATCAGAATTTCTGTGAGTAGGACATAGGCATCAGTAGGTGACTCCAATGTGTAGCCGGGGTTGAGAATCACTGAGTCGGAGTCTTTAAGATATATTTATCTATAGGTGAGGATTGTAAAAAGAAATCCACAATGGAAACAGAAAAGTTCCAGTCATAAGGGTGGGAAGAGAAGTAGCGTAGTCTTGACCAGGTTTTCTGATACCCAAGTGTGCCTAATAATCACCTGGAGACCTTGAGGAAATGCAAATTCTGATTCAGAAAGCTAGGATGAGGGCCTGAATTTCTGCTTCCCTCACAAGCTCCCAAGTGATACCATGTTTCCAATCCAAGGACTACACTTTGAGTAGCACATGTCAAGAGTAGTGTTTCGGCTGGGTGTGGTGGCTCACGCCTGTAATCCCAGCACTTTGGGAGACCGAGGCAGGTGGATTGCCCGAGGTCAGGAGTTCAAGACCATCCTGGCTAACACAGTGAAACCCCATCTCTACTAAAAATACAAAAATTAGCCGGGAGTGGTGGCATGCACCTGTAGTCCCAGCTACTCGGGAGGCTGAGGCAGGAGAATCGCTTGAACCCAGCAGGCAGAGTGAGCTGAGATTGCGCCATTGCACTCCAGCCTGGGTGACAGAGCGAGACTCAGTCTCAAAACAAAACAAAAAACAAAACAAAACAAAACAAAAAAACAGCTATCTGGACCCGCAAGATCCTGATTCTGTATGGCAGGGATGGGACCTCAGATCTTGCATTTTGAACAAAGGCCCAGGTAGTGTTCATGCTGCTACTCCAAGGAATACATTTCCATTGGTACCAAGTCACCAAGACCAAAGTAAGAAAGAGGAGACACTCAATTCTGTCTGCCAAGTGAATAAAAGATGCTGCAAGCACACCAGGAAGAAGAACGTAGCAAAAGTCACTACATTTTGTAAGGTGAAGGTCACAAGTGAGGCAGAAACCATAAAATCCTAAAACGATTTTGCTTAGTTCTCTATTTCCAAGCAATATGCTTTCCTCCTAGCTTTTATATTTTATCTTGGGAACAGTTACCAAAGTGCTGTAGCTATTTTTGAAGAAGAGAGGAAGCAAATCAATTATTTGCCTTTTTGTTCCCCCAAGGCATCGGAGGTATGCTAATGGAGTCCTTGAGAGCTCTTCTCTATGGATGTGCCTAAACCATGTAGAAGAGATAAGGCTATATTTATTAAAGACTTTGGAAGCTATTTTAGCTTCTTCAAATATCAAAATACAGTTGTGATGTTGCTGTCACTGCCTTTCTGTATATTTTTACACTTTTATTTATTTCAGGCTCCGGGGTATATGTGCAGGATGTGTAGGTTTGTTACATAGGTAAACGTGTGCCATGGTAGTTTGCTGTACCTATCAACCCATCACCTAGATGTTAAGCCCAGCATGCATTAGCTATTTTTCCTAATGTTCTCCCTCCCCCCACCCCACCCCCAACAGGCCAGGGCTTTCAACCTCAATAGTATTGATGTTTGGGGCCAGGTAATTCTTTGTGGTTGGGGACTGTGCTGTGCATTGAAGGATGTTTAGCTTCATCCCTGGCCTCTACCCACCAAATGCCAGTAGCATTCCCTGCCCCAAGTTGTGACAACCAAAATTGTCTCCATACATGGCCAAATGTCCCCTGGGGGGCAAAATCACCTCCATTTGAGAACCACTGCTTTAAAAGCAATGCCTGAAAACCTCATCTTCTAAGAAATCTGACTTGTAGTTCGAGTATGTCGATACGAGGTAGTGATATAAAACCTTAGGTAGAACACTGCCAGTAACCAGTACTATGACTGCACTTTGGATTCTTGGGGTCATGGAAAACACTAATTTGACCTTCTGTAATGGGTAATTTTACTGACCTCAAATGTGCCAAGAGCCTAATAGGTAATGTGGTATCTCAAGCGTGTCTCAGAGGAGATTGGTACAGAAGCCACAAAGAGACCCTTTCCCAAACCCAGCGTTGAAGAGTCAATGACTACTTTTTGCCCATGTCAACAAAATACTACAGCCACTCACACAATATAAGATACAGCATTAATCACCTTGCCACTGCAGCTACCCTTTATTTTGGGAGGTTCTTTTCATGAGTACTTAGCATCTTGTGACCTTTAAGCTAGGTACACCAAAGGGACCAGGATTTACTAGATGTCTCGGTACTGATTTCTCTTCCTCAAAACCATTGGACAAATCTTACCCATAAACCAGTGGTTTTCAAACTTTACCCTGCATCAAACCACCTGTAAAGTTTATTAAACCACACATCACCGGACTATGCCCCCAGGGATTCCGATTCACTAGGTCTAGGGTTGGGCCTGAGAATTTGCGTTTTTATTTTTTTATTTTTTGAGACAGGGTCTTGCTCTGTTGCCCATGCTGGAGTGCAGTGGTACAATCACAGTTTGCTGCAGCCTCAACTTCCCCAGGCTCAGGTGATCCTCCCACCTCAGCCTCTCTAGTAACTGGGACTATAGGCACATGCCACCGTGCCCAGCTAATTTTTGTATTTTTTTATAGAGACAGGGTTTCCCCATATTGCCCAGGCTGGTCTCAAACTCCTGGGCTCAAGCAGTCCCCCCGCATCAACCTCCCAAAGTGCTGAGATTACAGTCATGAACCACTACACCCAGCCAGAAATTGCATATTTAATTAGTTCGAGTGATGCTGATGCTGGTGGTCCAAGGATCACACTTTGAGGACCAATGTCATAAGCCAAGGTAGTAGTTCTCAACTTTGGCTGAATGTTAGACTCATCTGGGGGTCATTTTAAACTATTGACGCCACCCCTCACCAATGAAATCAGAATTTCCAGGTATGAGATCCAGTTATATTAATAGAATATACTTAAAACTTCTCAGGTAATTCTAATACACAGCCAGCATTGAAAACCATTGAACTAGGTGAGATGCATTCCAAAGCATTGAGAGTGGAGGGTCTTACCAGGTGGCCCTGTTTCATAGAGGAAAGATAGATCACCAGTAAATATCAGTTAGTCCTAGAGAAGTATGACTCCAACCCCTCAGGCTTCATTGAGGATTATTTCTCCTGTTCCACCCAAATGCATCTCAACACTGCAGTCCAAACAAGGTTCAAATCTCAGTTGCAGTTCATCTTTGTTGTGTCTCAACAAGATGTGGGCAGGATTGGAGCCAGAGATTGTAAATCAGAGGCTGGGCTGGGAAGAAGTAGTCAAGGCTTGAGGGAAGCAAACTAAGGCTTGAGGAGCTCACAGCTGGTAGAAATCAGGAAAGGCCATCAGGACAGTGCTGGGCTTCTGTTGAGGCTGAGCACCAGGAACATGGCAGAAAATCAAGCCAGAGGCCAAAGAGTTTGCAGTCACCAGACCCGAAGTGAGACACCAGTGAGCTCAGAGTTAAATATGTTCTTTAGACCTCAGAGACAGATGTAGCCTTCATTTTTAGAAAGTGCATTTTCATAAAACCCACTGTTCCTTTACTTTTCAACTCAGCCCAGAGATTTCTCATCTATTGATGTTCAATGGCACAGTAGTATGCTCAAGAAACATGTAAAAATGCCTCATAAACTGGTATCATTCAAGAATTTTCCACCCAAAGAAGTACTTTCTGCCTCCGCTGAATCTTTATGAGATACATTATGCCCTTGGACTTAGCAGGATTAAAGTTTGTCACTTTCACTATTTTTAGAAATTGGAAGGGTGACTTTGCCAGGGCCCCAATTGTTTTGGACCTGACTCAAGACTGAGAGTGTGTGGAGCAAACTTAGTTTAGTCTGCTCCTCAACATCTGTAGCTTAATATGACTTTACCATGTGGTCTTGTTTGCAGTAATGATCCTAAGGGAATACAGTCTCTGCTTCCACTCTGCCACCACCACCACCTCCTCACCAAGGAAAATGCCCACCAAATGAGATAGAATTCTTTAATGGAAGTTGGAAACAAGGCTAACTTGTTTAAAAATATGCACAAGACACATGTCTCCATAGATTCTGGAGAAAGCTGAGAGCCTGTCCAATCATTGATTCACACCATGAGGGGTACAGGAGGTCCTGAAGAACATCCAACTTCAGTGCTCTTCTGTACTCTGTATAAAGCCTCCTCACAAACTATGAAGTTCTGTATAAATGATATTTTTCTTCATTATTAGCCTAAATTATTTCACAGGCATCTCACTTTTCTAGAAAGTTGGAAGGAAACTGAGATCAGACTAATAGTTGTGAGAAGGCATTTGAGAAGTTTTGCTAGTCTGTAGAGGGATGGCTCAACAGAAAAGGCCACAGTTCTCATTCACATAATCTCATAGGAAGGCAGAAGAGAAAAACCAAAACTTAAGCCACTCTATGACATATGCCATTAGGAAGTAAAGGTAGAAATGGTGAACAGGTAGAAAGGAGAAATAATGTGTGTTAGATACGAGCATTTGCCCGGAGAAAGATGGAAACACTTGGGATATTTGAGCCCCCACTGCCCCAGTTGGATCTGGTTTAGGAGTTGTAAATATTCACAAGTCATCCCCGAGAGTTGATGAGGTTTCTGAAAGATGTGAACCCGCTATGTCCCAGGCCAACAGCTCTTTGTTCTCATATTTTCCCTCTCATCTGTGATCAAGCCCTCATCCCTGTTCACCATTTCCACCTGCACATAACTCATAATATGGTGCCTTCTCCCCTATTTCTGGTCTCCCAGTGGCCTCACCTGTGGGAGACCATTTTTACTCTCCACACATCCTAGATAATGTGTACTGTAAATTATTACCCAAGTCCAAACCAGCATTCCTCTCATTTCAACTCATTCTCTTTATGAAGCAGTCCCTACTTTTACTCAACTTGTGTTGTAGGTTGTAACTTTCAGCCACACCAACTTCCTGCTCATTCAGGTATGGATTATTAATTTTTCCAATTGGCTTTCTTTTTAAAAAATAATAGCTTCATTAAGATAAGATTCACATACCGTAAAACTCATCATTTTAAAGTGCACACTTAATGTGTTTTAGTATATTCAGAGTTGTGCAAGCATCCCTACTAATCTAATTCCAGAACATTTCATCACCCCAAAAGAAACTCTGTACTCACTTAGGCATGCCCCACACTCTCCTTTCCCCAGCTTCTGGCAACCATGATCTAATTTCTTCCTTTATAGATTAGTCTATTCTGGAAATTTTACATAAATGGAATCATACAACATATGGCCTTTTGTGTCTGGCTTCTTTCACTTTGCAGAATGCTTTCAAGGGTCATCCATGTTGTAGAGTGTACTTCATTCCTTTTTATGGCAGGTTAATATCCAATTGTATTGATATAACACATTTTGTTTGGAATCATTTGGATTGTTTTCACTTTTAGGCTATTAGGTATAATACTGCTCTGAATATTTGTGTACAAGTTTTTGTGTGGACATATATTTTCATTTGTCTAAAAGTAGAATTGCCAGGACATTTGATAATTTTGTGTTTAACATCTTGAGGAACCACCAGACTATTTTTCAATCCCACCAACGATGTCTGAGAGGTTCAATTTTTTCTGCATCCTAACCAACATTTGTTATTATCTGTCTTTTTTATTATCGCCATCTTGTGGGTATAAAGTATCTCATTAGCATCTTGATTTGAATTTCCTTCGTGATGACAATGTTAAGCATCTTTTCATTTGCTTATTGACCAATTGTATATCTTCTTTGGAGAAATATCTGTTCAAATCCTTTGCTCACCTTTTAATTGAGTTGGTTTTTTATGTGTTGTAATATTTAATTATATATTCTGGATATAAGTCCTTTAATGATTTGCAAATATTTTCTCCCATTCTGTGAATTGTCTTTTACCATTCTTGGTGGTGTACTTTGCATAATGTTTCTAATTTTGGTGAAGTCCATTTGATCTATTTTTTTTTTATTTGTGTTTTGGGTGTCCTAAGAAATCACTGCCTATGGTAAGGTTTTCTCCTATTTTTTTTTTTCTAAGAGTTTTATAGTTTTTACTCTTATATGTAGGTGCTTGATCCATTTTTGGTTCATTTTTATGTATAGTATGAGGTAGGCATCCAACTTCACTTTTTTGCTTGTGGATATCCAGTTATCAGCTACTAGTTGTTGACTTCTCAATGTTAAGCATCTTTTCATGTGCATTGACCAATTGTTTATCTTCCTTGGAGAAATATCTACTTACATCTTTTGCCCACTTTTGGAGTTGTGTTTTTAAGAGTTGTAAGATTTTGATTTGTATTTCCTTACTGATGATATGCCAGGTGCTATTCTAGATTCTGAGGAAACAGAAGTAAATGGGACGTAGCATACCTGTTGCCTCTCAGGGAGCTTACCCTCACAGGTGGGGGTGGAGATCACATATAAATAGAAAACAACTAGGGTGAAATAATGTGTGTGCGATGCCTGACACTGTGCCTGGCCCCTGGAGTGTGCATAGCAAAAGGTAGCTTCAATAATAATAATAACAGCTATCATTGTTATTATAAATGCCAGTACAGAGATGTGTGCAAAGTGCTGTGGCAAGAGGGAGTGACTTGTGCTTGTCTCAAGATTGGCTTCACATAGGGCCACCCCCAGCACCTCTAGGGCCCAGGAAGGGAGTAGGGGAGGTGCAGGCATAGGGTTCTAAAAGACCAACCTTTCATGAGTGTGTATGGTATGTGTGTCATGGAAACAGCTGGTTTTCTTGTCTCTGTGAGTGTCAACTCGGAATAAGGATTGTGATTGGCAATTCCCATGCCGGTCTGTACATAAGAAGAAATGGCTTCCTTCATTTGTTTGTAGAAGATCTTGACAGGCTTTGGAGGGAAGCTCAGAGGCCGAGAGTAAATAATAAAATGTTTCTAAATAGCTTACCTGGGCACATTATCTTAAATATGATATAATTAGAGCTGAAAGTCTCTGTTCCTTGGGGATAACATAGTGTGTCCTCAAACTGAACTTTCAGAGTATACAGCAATGGCGGGTTTTCATGTGGAAATTATCATACTCTGCAAAAGATCAAAAACTGTTAATTTAATTTCATCATAGGAACAAATTATCTTAGTGGTAGGGAGTATGGCTGTATTATATGTATTCCAGGGTTCACATTACAAAAAAATCCAATTATAGGAAACAATTTTATGAAATCACTTTTCCAAGGCTTTTCATTATACTAGTCATTTGTTTTGTCATCTGCTAGCAAATGTTAGCAGAAAAGTGAGAATAGGTGCCATAAGTTAAGAAAAATGTGTTAGAAATGAAAAACTTTAAATTGAGCACATTCTAACAATTAATATAATCTAATTTAAGCTACAAAGTACTTTGGCCCAACTGGGTAGGATGTAGTTGTTTCCAGAAAGGATAATTTTAGAACCTTTCTAAAGGGTTTAAATTTTAATTTAAACATACTATTATATTTTATCAGAAAATAAAGGCTTTCCTTAGTATCCAGTTTTAATATCACCTATTGTATAAATTATGAGTTTTTATTCAGTCTTCAGTTCATCAGGCACTGATTGGCTGTCCGATATATGGAGGGAACCTTATTTAAGTATATGATCCTTTGTTCTAAAGCAGTTCATGATCTGAGGAGGAAATGCTGTCTAGTGTAGGACACATACATTGCTAGTTACAGGAAGTAGCAATGTGTGATAAATGCTGAAATAGAGAGGTTGGTTCAGATTCAGTGTGGGGTAGATCAGGAGGAGCTTTCTTGGAGAGCTGGTACCTAGGCTAGAGCTCAAAGTTGGCGGTAGGGGAGATGGCGGCAATGGCGAAGAGAAATCGAGGAAGTGGTAGTAACCTGGTACACATGGAGTGTGGAATGATTGGGGGATGTAGCAGGGCACACAGTTAGACAGGGAAGAGCCACATTGTGGAATCTTGATGATATTATATCAAACTAATGAGCCTGGACTTGATTCTGTAAGCAGTAGGGAGCCATAGAGGGTTTTTGAGGAGAGTTGTAACACGATCAGATTAGTACAGTAGGCTGAAGGTTAGGATGAAGGTGGGGAAGAAATTAGAGACCATTCTTGGGTGATACAAATGCCATCTTTCCAATTTCGTTTTAGTTTAAATACTCCAAGGGGTAGCTATCTTATGATTTCAGATATTTGATACAGAAGTTCATTTACATTTTAATGGTTAATTATGCCTCCTGCAAACTGATGACTCCTCTTGACTGATATTTTTTAGCAATGGCTAAGCAAGAGTTTATAAAGGGTACTAATAAAGCATGAACTTGCTTTTTATTGTTTATCATAATAACATCTGAGTCAGTACCCCAGATTTTCTCCTTAAATGTCTCTGAGCCAAGGAAAAGAACCAACCAGATTTTCATTTTAGAAAAAGGACCAGGAGTCTGGGCACGGTTGCTCACGCCTGTAATCCCAGCACTTTGGGAGGCCGAGGCAGTGGATAACGAGGTCAGGAGATCGAGACCATCCTGGCTAACACAGTGAAACCCCATCTCTACTTAAAATACAAAAAATTAGCCGGGCCTGGTGGCGGGCACTTGTAGTCCCAGCTACTTAGGAGGCTGAGGCAGGAGAATGGCGTGAACCTGGGAGGTGGAGCTTGCAGTTAGCCGAGATTGCACCACTACACTCCAGCCTGGGCGACTGAGCAAGACTTCACCTCAAAAAAAAAAAAAAAAAAAAAAAAAGAGAGAAAGGACCAGGAAATGTGTCCATACGGCAGAAGAAAACAAACTGATATGAAGCAGGACTGTTAGACAAAACTTCAGTCCCCAGGTTAGTACTGTACCTAGTTACCTGGGTTTGCAATCCAGCTCTGCTCTTACAGGCTGTGTAACTTCAGACATGCTACTTAACCAATATGTGCCTCAGTTCTGTTATCTGTAAAATGTGGAGAATAGCACTTACCTCAGTGGTTGTTATGAGAATTAAATAGATAAATTTAGAGTTCTCTGGCACATAGTAAGACCTCAATAAACGGAAACTATTATTGTTCAGTCATCAGTCAATAAAAATGAAGTCTGTGAATTCTCTGCCAGTGATATCTTGTAGTTTATAGTCTTTTCACATATTCACTAGGTCATTGGAGCTCCACAATCACCTTACAGGTACTGATTGTTCAAGCTACCATTGCTACTGACAAACTACCCTAAAACTTAGAGCCATAAAACAACAACTATTTTATTATGCTCACAGATTCTGTGAGTCAGGAATTCCAAAGAAGTACAGCAGGAATGGCTTATCTCGGCTTCACAGTGTCTGGGGTCACAGCTGGAAGCTGCTTGAAAGGCTGGGGAGAGGCTAGGCGAGGTGGCTCCCACCTGTAATCCCAGCACTTTGGGAGGCCAAGGTGGGAGGATCACGAGGTCAAGAGATCAAGACCATCCTGGCTAACATGGTGAAACCCCATCTCTACTAAAAATACAAAAATTAGCTTGGCGTGGTGGCAGGCATCTGTAGTCCCAGCTACTTGGGAGGCTGAGGAAGGAAGGAGAGAAAGAGAGAGAGAGAGAGAAGAAAGAAAGAGAGAAAGAAAGAAAAGAAAGAGAAGAAGGAAGGAAGGAAGGAAGGAAGGAAGAAGGAAGGAAGGAAGGAAGGAAGGAAGGAAGGAAGGAAGGAAGGAAGGAAGGAAAGAAGGAAAGAAGGAAGGAAGGAAGGAAGGAAGGAAGGAAGGAAGGAAGGAAGGAAGGCTGCCTGCCTGGCTGGGAGTAAGTGAGACAAGGGGCTGGATCAGCTGAGACTGGCAGATCCACTTCCAAAACACCTTCTTCGCCAAGCTGCTGGCACTTAGGTGGGAAGGCTGGAAGGTTGGGCCCAGCTGGGACTGGCACCTAAGCACCTACATGTGGCCTCTCCACTATGGTGGCCTCAGGGTAATAGTCAGACTTCTTACGATGTTCTTGCAGCTAAAGCTACATGCCTTTATGACCTAGCCTCAGAAATCTTATAATGGACATTCATTTCCCATTCTCTTTTGGTTGAAGTAGTCACAAGCCCACCCAGATTCAAGGGAAGGGGCTGTAGACCACACCTCTCCATGGGAGGCATACCACGAAGGCCATGTTTTAAAATCACCACACTGGCATTATTTCCTGATTCTAGATAAGAGATGGTAAATCAGTGGAGATTAAATGATTTGCCAAGGAATAGTAACTGGGATAGTTAGTGGGGAAGGGGGCTTGGGGAGGAGAATGACTTTTACCATAATTCTGACTCTAAATTATTGCTCTTTCAATTCGTATATATTATATTAGCTAACACATACTTGCTAATATGTAAAAGTTCAAAGAAAAAAAATCAGCTGGTTTTGAGTATATTCAGTAACTTCCCTAAATAGAAACACAAATTTAAAAGAATAAGGTTTGCATTTATAAGCCCTTGCATAAAAACTTCATATTTTAAGGAGGTCCAGGGATGAGTGCAGTCCTGAGATTGGTCAGACGCAACTTTGTATCATTTTTCTCACAAAGAAAGGTCTGTGAAGATGTCCCCGATACTTAACTGTGATTTCATTTGTTCTCTAGGAAAATCTCATCTGGCCATTGTCCAGCGGGTGAATAATGAGGGAGAAGGAGACCCTTTCTATGAGGTGATGGGCATTGTCACACTGGAGGATATCATAGAGGAGATCATCAAGTCAGAGATCCTGGATGAAACGGATCTCTACAGTAAGTGCACAGCCTTGGCTGTTCCCAGGGTCATCTTATTTCCCTCCAAGACTCTCAGGTAAGGCCTTGTTTGATTTATAGAAAGGGTGTCAGGGCAAACTCTGTGCCCTGATGTGTGTCAGCCACTTATGCCAGGTGCTGCTGTGGCAAGATACCCTAGCTGGAATCACTTCTGAGTCACTGGGAACATGCTAGCTAAATGTTTATCAGGAGGCAGCCTTCAGGAACTGAGCCAAGACTATGAAAAGGAGACCTCCCAGCCTTTGGGTAGAAAAGGGACTACAGGAAACACAGTGTTCCCAGGATGGTGCCCAGAGGCCTCTCTGCCCTTGTTTCTGTCCCCCATGTTCTTGTTTGGTTGCTTCATTCACCTAGATGCAGACCCCAACAGGGGTTCCACTCACACCAGAACAGCAGTGAGCAGTGAAGACGGTCATGAGATTGCCTACTCACAACCTAAGCCAAAAATGGAATATTCCTTCTTACACACTTCCCTGGCCTCTTATGCCTTTCAGCCTACCACCCTCGGTTTCTGTTCTCTCCCTGCCACTAGAATCCCTGCTCTTGTCTCTGTTTCCTTCTTTCTGGTCTGCTCCCCGTCCTAACTCCCTCACTCAGGAACAATATAGACTTTTCTATGCAGATGTGAATACTTTGGGTTACTGAACTTCATCAAAACTTTGCTTGCAAACACTACAAAGGCATGCTTTGTCTCTAGGATTGGAACGTTATCTAAGTCCATGGGAGTCCCTAGGCCAGGAATTGTTTCCTCCTCAGAATTTAATCTCATGGAATAGCCATCCTTTTCTTCCTCGCAGATAACTCATTTCAGACTTGGGTCCTTAGTTTGTGAGATGCGGCCTTTCAGAAACTGGCTCCTGGTAGAAAGAGCTTTGATGCCATAAGGCAGTGAGCAGTGCAGAAAGGGTGCCTTCCTTTTGGACAAAAATATCAACCCTAAAGGTGGGCCAGGCCTTGACAAAAACAAGCAGGAGAATCATGGCACCTCCCTCCAAGAGCCTGGCACTACTGTGCTTGCCCCAACCAGGCATGTCTTCCTCATGTGGGGATCGAGCTTGGAAATGTCCTCTCCCTCCCCAACCTCTGCCTGCCACTCATGATTTAGAATTCTCAGGTGTAGCCTGGGCAACATGGTGAAACCCCATCTCTATAAAAAATATAACAGTTAGCCAGGTGTGGTGGCATATGCCTGTAGTCCCAGCTACTTGGGAGGCCAAGGTGGGAGGATCCCTTGAGCCTGGGAGGTCCTGGCTGCAGAGAGCTGAGATTGTACCACTGCATTCCAGCATGGGAGCCTGGGAGGACTGTCTCAAAAAAAAAAAAAAGAAAAATCCCGGATGTCTCAAATAAACTGGTGAAGCCATTCACACTAAGGTGTTAGGTGCTGATAATAGTCTAAATGAGTAAACTCCCAGGGCACTTGTTTGAACAACATTAAGGCTTCAAGCACACACTATTAAAATCTAAGGAATGAAAGGGCAAGCAGACGAATGACTCCCTAATGATGCCATTTTAAGTAGCAATCTGATGGGGGAGAGGGGAACTATTTAGGCAAACTTATACAAATCAGAAAGTTGCTCACTAGTGAGAGCGAGGCTGATAACCTGTATCTGCTACTCTTTTGCTGAGTGATCCTCTTTCTACAGGAGCAGATTAGGGTAAATCAGCTGCTGGCATGATTCCTTAAGAACTGTGAAAAGGCCCAGAAGCCAGGGGTACTGTCTTTCTTCTTGCATGACCCTGACCTCAGGTGATCTGGACACCTGGGTCTAGGTCTGCCCACTGTGACTTGAGCAAAAGGAGTGTCAAAGCAGGGGCCAGATGACTGCGAAGTCCCAGAGTCAGAGTGGGCCATGGAAGAGCTGCACCAGCAGGAGGGCACTTTGTCCCTTCTAGAAGGAAACCCAAAAGCAAGCCCCAAAAGGAGAGAGGGCACACCAAGGAGCCAGATTCTGGGGCCTTGTTTTCCTGCCGCAAGGGTTCATTCCCTTTCATTCTTACTGCAGCCACTCAGCTTGCACCAGATGTTCCCCCACAGCCCTGTTTCCCTTTAGGCCAAGTTTGGAGAAAACCCAAATCCTTTTCCCTGTTCCCCTTAATGCAGATAAGATGGGCTAGCAGTTTCAAAATTTTACTCAAAACTCAGGGAAAACAAAAGAGAAAGAACCAAAGGAGACATTTCCTGTACCAAAAAGAGAAAGGAAAAAAAGGGGGGGGGGAAGTAGATATATTTAGACAAGCTTTAAAAAGAATGAGAACAAATTAAATTGGAAAAAGCAAATTTTTTCAACCAATAATTACATGCCTGATATATAGGCTCTTGGGAGGTACCAGACCCTGCCTGAGGCCCCCCACCCAGAAAACCCACCTTTAGAGATTATAGGTCCAATCTTATTTCTTCTCCTCTCTTCTTCCCTATATTTCCCCTGATTCCCTCCCAGTGGAGGGACTGGGGTTGAAGCAGGGAAATTGTGAGATAAGAGGTAGTGGCTGCCCTCTTCCCTTGTGTGGCATGCTTCAGGTACCACTCAGATCATGGTTCAGATAAGCAGCAGGAGACTAGTTGAGGCCAGTTCAGGGGAAAGGAGGGGGACAGAGTCAGAAATTCCCTGGGCCCTGCAACCCACTCGATACTAAGAATGCAGGTCCCTTGTGTGTGTATGACTTTGTGTAAAAGCATTCTCACAGGTCGCTTCCAGTTGGAGTCTCATAATTAATTGCACAAGATGAGTACGAGAGCTATATTAAATATGACTAGCCTCCTTGTACAGGTTAAAATAAAAACTCTGATGCTTAGAGAGGTTGCATGGTGAGTAAGTAGTGGAACCAGCCTCAGAACCCCAGACTTGGGTACCCCAAGCCAGCTTTCCCCTTTTTCTACTATACACTCGCTAAGTGTGGAAAACACTTAAATGATGGCAGTCTCCCATTGTCTATCCCTCACCAACATCCTTCTACTTCCTGGGTGATACTGTGATGTCATCCATAGTTGACACTGCAGAAATGTTCTATCTGTCCCCTGTGATTCTGGGGAAACCTCCAAAGACCAACAATGATTCTGAGATAGCTGCAATCTGTCCTCTGTGACCCCACAGCTGACAATCGGAAAAAGCAGAGGGTCCCACACCGGGAGCGGAAGCGGCATGACTTCTCCTTGTTTAAGCTTTCGGACACAGAGATGCGGGTGAAGATCTCACCACAGCTTCTGCTGGCCACACACCGCTTCATGGCCACAGGTAGGACAAGTCTCCACTCCAGAGAAGCTAAAACACAATCCCTAGGGTGGGACCCAGGCACCGATCCTTGTTAAAATCTTCCAGCCTGATTCCAGTACGCTGTCAGGACTGAGAAGCACTGTTCTAGGAAGGAGGTTGCCTTAGATAGGGTAATGGATGCCACCTACTGTCATATTGAGCCCCAGGCCTGATCTTATAGAGGAAGAAATGAGTATAACTCAACTCTTCTACCAGAGAAAAGAGCTAAAGAAACCATTGCCGCACTTTTCCCTTTTCTACTCACTTCCTGGCTGAAGCCTGAGGCCATCTCCCTGTCTGTTAGACTTGCGGTGCCCTAGAACAATGCCATAGAAGCCTGTGAGCTATGGATTGTTTAAATGCAGAAGTGGATTGTGAATCTTGGGATCTTTAGAAAGAAAAAAAAGTGAGACAATCCAAAGATAAGCTGCTTCTTGTGAAGGTCAAGTTTGTCTTTGAACCTTCTGACCATCCATGCCTAATTAATGTGCTGACCTAGAATGATCATATCTATCACGAAGTTCAATATTTAATTAATCCAGCATGTATTTATTGAGTATATAATGAGCGCTAGCACTGTTGTAGATGCTAATGAGTAGAAAATTTTCAGTTGGAGCTGCTTTAAGATAGAATTTCTAGTTCTGAATACAGATTTCTTTTAACTACTTCCCAGAGCATATATAATATAAGTAATATGAGTTTTACATATGTAATATAAGTAGTAGCTGTAATATATAAATATGATGCAAGGATGCCTCATATTATTGACAACTTATTATTTAAATAATTGCCTGTCTCTAGTAATGTGGGATTTCATTTCATTCAGCAGATATATGTCATACAAATAAGCCGGATTAAATTATCTACATTTCATTCAATTATAGCAGTAAAGTCTTTGTTGTTTATGTGGCTTAGTTATCCGTGTCCAATTTTAAATAAAATCAAAGAAAATTAGTAACGAAACAGACATTTCCAGATGGAGACCTGTTTCTCCTGAGGTGCCAGTGCAGGGACACACATCTCCAGAGGACATGGGTGAGGCCCTGAGATGCATACTTGGGATTAGGATCCTCCACTCCAAAGGAACGCAGAAGCCCTGCCAGCCTGGTGCCCTGGTACATGCATAGGGGGCCCTCGTGCCCACTCGGACTCCTCCCAGCTGCCACTGCTGGAATGGGTGGGACACAGCTGATGCTGATTCCTCCCTCCCCCGTCACTCTCCTCTAGAAGTGGAGCCCTTTAAATCTCTGTACCTTTCGGAGAAGATCCTGCTCCGCCTCCTGAAACATCCCAACGTGATCCAGGAGCTGAAGTTTGATGAGAAGAACAAGAAGGCCCCGGAACACTACCTCTACCAGCGCAACCGCCCTGTGGACTACTTTGTGCTGCTTCTACAGGTGAGTAGGAAAGTCAGGGAACCTCTAAGAGCCAGATGAGGGCATCTCCAGGGTGAAGAAATGGCCATGCCTCCTTCAGCACCAAGTTCCGAGACTTAGCTGGCTGCCTCAGGAACAAGGCCAGCTGGGTGGACATTTCTTCATGACCCACAGGAGGGGGCTAGACACAGAAAACTGGTGTCCTGGGAGTGCTGGGATCTTTAACATTTAGTCTGACAACTCAGCAATGTTTGGGGTGGGGTGAATACCTCTCCAATAGGGGTTTTGCTTCTAAACTTCCAGAACTGCTGCTCTGCAGAAACTATAATACCTCCTCATCTCTGCTTGAACATCCCCTGAAATGAAACTGCCCACTGCCTGCTAAACTTTAGACAACTCTTCTTTAAACCCTTCTCTCTGTCCAGTGGAAATCTCACCATCTCTGACTTCCTTACTGGTCCCTGCTCTGCTCTCTGGAGGTGCACGGGACACATTCATTCTCTCAGCTGCATTTCAGCCTTTGTAGTTCCTGGAATCTTCTCCCCCTTAAGAGGACCAGGAAGGGGAAAAATGACCTGTTCAAAGAAGTGCAACCTCTCCCCAGTGCTCACATAAGTATGATCACCTTCTGCTCTGGATACCTGAATAGGCCTGTCTTAAATAAGTGTCTGACATGATTACAGCTTGTAACACTGCTGGTGCCCTGTCTGGCTTAACCATGAGCTCTGTCACTGATTCCCTGTCCCTTCCCAACATAACCTTGTGAATCCTAAATACGCTGATTGTGTTTTAGAATCTTAATTAAGCTCACATGAACTTAGAAATTGTCTCCTTGTTACAGTCCACTTCCAACCTCTCTGCTCTGTCACTGTAATTTGCCTCACATATATCCTTCCAAATGGTCTGAACAAAATGACCTCTCTTCTCCAAAAAACGGAGTCATGTGCTTCACTGTTGGAAATCAACAAGAATCCTGTTACATTGTTTGTATAATGTAATGAGCACATAGTTTCATGCCTCATACTGAATATAAACTTAACAGTTTTCAAATAAAACATGGAATAAAATGTAGTAGCAAGAGTGTAGGCTCAGAAATTTGAAAACTATGGCTTTAAAATTCCATCGTTGCCATCTCCTAACTAACCTTGACCAAGTTATTCAATCTCTGAGCCTCAAAATTGAGTCCCCTGTAAATCAGGGATAAAAATGGCGTGGGCTTCATGGGGTTGTGGGGCTAATTGCATGAGAATCTATGCAGTGCACATAACACAGTGTCATGTCCATGCATGCTATGCATTACACGTCAGCTATCACTATTATTGGCAATGAATTAAACAAGCTTTGCACAGAATTAGATTTTATGTTTTTTTTTTTTTTTTTTTTTGAGATGGAGTCTTGCTCTGTCTCCCAGGCTGGAGGGCAGTGGCCCGATCTCAGCTCACTGCAAGCTCTGCCTCCCTGGTTCAAGCAATTCTCCTGCCTCAGCCTCCCAAACAGCTAGGACTACAGGCGTGCACCACCACATCCAGCTAATTTTTGTATATTTAGTAGAGATGGGGTTTCACCATATTGGCCAGGCTGGTCTCGAACTCCTGACCTCGTGATCCACCCGCCTTGGCCTCCCAAAGTGCTGAGATTAAGGCGTAAGCCACCACACCCGGCCTAGATTTTATCTTGACCTGACTTAGAAATGGTCCAGTCTTGGACTAAACCAGTGGGGCAGTTTATGAGGCCCTGGGTTAGCTGGTGCTTAGGCCTGCATCATGGAAGGGCCATTACAGTACGCAAGGACAGCTTGGTTATTCATGACTGGATGCTGTTTTATGAACAATGAAGCACTGAATTTACTACAAAGAGCTACTAAATTTGGAGGTGCTTTCTCAAATGTAAATCTGGAGAGAATTAACATTCCTCTGTGATAAGAACATGGGTCTAGTCCACTTGTTATCCAAGCAGAAATGCTTAGGGTTCTAGTCAATAGTAGAACTGGAAGTGCTCATACACATTCATAGTACACTTCCTTTTTTTTTTTCCCAGGGTAAAGTGGAGGTGGAGGTTGGTAAGGAAGGCCTTCGCTTTGAGAATGGAGCCTTTACTTACTATGGCGTCCCAGCCATCATGACCACTGCTTGCTCAGGTATTCTAGTTTCCATTTGTTTATTGGGAAACTAATGGGATATGGTAGAAAAAGCAGAGGGGTTCAAGTCTTGACTCCTCCTTTGACTCCTGTTAATCATCCTGTACAAGCCATTTAACTTCCTTGGCTTTAGTTCCTTCCTCTGCAAAATGGGTGTATGAATCACTTTTCATTCAGTTAGTGCTTAAAGAAAAGTGACAAAAATTGAATTGTAAAAAGCAGTAATATTGTCAAGTGTTAGGGATCTAGAGTGGTAGATTTCAGTGTGAAAAAACAAGTTTATTTTGCTTTTTATACTGGTTCCCTACCCTTCCATTTAATTGCCTGATTTTTACAGGGTTAATTGGTGCTGGGGGTAGATAGAAGAGGGAAGATTCCCATAAGAAGTGTGTTTTCTGAGTTGCCTCTGAAACCCACTGCATCCTTCTGTCCTTAGATAATGACGTGCGGAAGGTTGGAAGTCTGGCTGGATCTTCTGTCTTTCGTATGTATCTCTCAAACCCCTTCCTCGTCCTCCCCATCATAGTCCTGCCTCAGCCCGCTCTAGGGACCTGGACCTGGGCTGGGGCTAAGACAAATGCTGGCAGCCTCTTTGTAATGTTCTGCCAGGAACACTGCTTCCTGCCAGGTACCCACAGACCATGGGAGCTTAGGTTCTTGTGTCTGGAATGTTTTCTGCGGCTTCTCTGCTCACATGGTTGGGGGGATGCAGGGGTTGGGAGGGGAGGCACTGCTTATTGCCACCTTCCAGGAAATGCAGGCAGGTGATTTGTGTGCTTGGGCAGAGGTTCAGCCCTTCCTTCTGTGCAATAACAATTCACCCATGGCCTTTACTCAAAAACTCTCATATGCTATTATTGTGTCTGTGGGGTTTGTCTGCAGTAAGAAGTGACTGCAAGATTTGGGGATGTAAGTTCCACCCTTGTGCAATGCGCTGCTTATCTGCTTCTCTTTCCTGCTTCTCCACCTCTCAGCTAGTGGAGAGGTATCTGCCAGCTGGCCATGCATGCTGTTGGTGGGGTGCAGGCACAGGGCTGATGGCTGGTTTGCTCTGCCCCTTCTGTGCTGTGCCTTCTTGCTGTTTCCTATGTAGTTATTGCACTTGTGTTTAAAGGGCATGGCATTTCTTGTGATTAAAAGTGTGATCCAGAAAGAATTATTTCTCTACATTTCTTTCTGATTCACGGATCTGAATTTTGCTTTCAGCTGTTAGTGTTTACAGTGGCCACTTCAATGCCAAATAGGGTCTTTCCTCACATCATAAGAAAAGACTTTACATATTCCCTTGTGGTGGGAATTGTCAGAGAGTCCCAGAGCTTGATATCATAGTCCCCGGAACATGGCAAGGTAGATACCATTTTAACATGAGTGAAACTAAGGAAATGACTTGCTTCAAATCACCCAGTAAGTTGGTGACCGGCCAAGATGCTTCCCGGTGTCCTGGCTAGTTCACACAGCACAAGAAAATACAGGTTTCAGATCCATCATATTCTGGAATGCAATTTCTAAGTGAAAATAGTGGAACAATTTACAGTGTAATTGTTACAGTGTAATAGCCCAGCCAGTGGCTGAAATGAAGTACCTGTCCAGTCTGAAGAGTGGCAGAACTTGAGTTGGAGGAGATCTGTAAAATTGAAAAGACCCTGGTACATTATTATACTTAAGACAACGAATCTCAGTGCTCAGTAGAACTCTCGATGGGTGAGGGACGGGTTACAGGACGTTAGCAAACCTTAGTTCTCTAAAGGAAATTTCCATCATCCATCACATTAGGGACGACCACTGGGATTCTAATATGTTACCTAGAAATGTCTGTGATCTCTTCCAGAAGACTGAAAGAGGTGGAAATTCTGAGAAAAAAAAAGGCCTACATATGGCTTCCTAGCCCAGTGCTGTGGCCAGGCATGGTGGCTCTCACCTGTAATCCCAGCACTTTGGGAGGCCAAGGTGGGTGGATCACAAGGTCAGGAGTTCGAGACCATCCTGGCCAACACGGTGAAATCCCATCTCTACTAAAAATACAAAAATTAGCCAGGCATGGTGGTGCATGCCTTTGATCCCAAGTACTTGGGAGGCTGAGGCAGGTGAATCGCTTGAACCGGCGAGGTGGAGATTGCAGTGAGCCAAGATCATGCCACCTTACTCCAGCCTGGCTACAGAGCAAGATTCCATCTCAAAAAAAAAAAAAAATTGTTTTAAGTAGAAGGAATGTGTTACCCGATTTCTTCCTTTCCTTCCTTCCTGTCTCTAGTTCTTTCTTTCAAAAGTGTTTAATGGCATCAGCGAGATAGAAATAAAGTTGCAACATTGATTTCTCCTTTAAAACTAGTTAACTGAAAAGAAGCATAACACTCTTTCTTTTTCTCTCCCCATGTTACTGAGCATCTCTGTAAATCTTCAGAAGGAAAAAGAAATATTATTAGCCAATAGGGATAAAAAGACATTTTCCATCCTCTCTGAATCCATACTCAGTGAGTGAAGTGTGAAGTAACTGCAAAGGCCAGCCATATCCCAGTTATCCCAGGTGAAGGCTCGGCCCATGGCCCAGCCACCCAGCATCTTTCATTGGCCAAGAACCTCAACCCTATAGGTTGAGGGAGAGCTTAAGTCTAAGCCAAAAGGCAATAAAATCTTGTAGGGTCTTGGCCCAGACCCCTCCTCCTATGCTTGAAGCTAGCTTGATCAGCCTTTGAGGATGAGGAGTGAGATTATGAGTTTGCTGGAATACTGGCACGATGACCTATGCTTCAAAGTTGAACTTGAGGCTACAAAGAAGTCTCTGGCTTTTCTGTATGAGGCAAAGGGAACATAATCTACACTGTCTTCTTCTTGGTTCTGATTGCCAGGAACCCAGGGTAGCTGGAATAGGTACACACACAGGTGTGCAGATGTGGAAAGAACAAGTCTCCTTTCTGTTTGGTGTATACATTTATACATTGTATAATACATTGTATACAATGTTTACAGTGTGGTGTATACAATGGGTACAATTTGGTGTATACATTTCTACATTTAGAACTATGATTCTTCTTGAGAATAGAGGGTTTCTTAACTCCATTGTGTCTCATAATATTGGAGGCCCATTCTAATATTCATTAACATCTCATGTCAGAGTAAAGGATTATCAGGTAGGTCATTTCAAATAAAATCATTTGGTTTAGCAAATAAAACTGCAGAAGCTATCTATTTCCGTATGCTATCATCTGTAGACTGGTTTCATTTAGCTCCTTAAAAAGGACTCTGGGAATGATCAGATAAGAGAGATGAAGACAGGTTCCCATGGGTCCCGTGCCTAGACACTACTTGAAGGGGGAGGGACTGGACTGTTACTACACACTCAACTCTACCCAGGCCCCCAAGTGATAGCCAGCACCATTTCCAACTCTGTGGAGAAAGAGAAGGAAAAGGGAACAGAGAGATGCTTTGGACCACTGGTACTTACCACGAAGTGGCTATGATTTAATTCAAGTTGATTCACATTAACACTGCTAGAGATATTGTTCTTCCTTTATCCCTATCCTCTAGCAATGCACAGTTCTTCACCAACACTGTGACCAGAGGGAGCTCCTAGGAGTCAGAGGCAGGATGTAGCTTCCTCAAGGATGCCCCTAGCAGGAGCACACGCTTTCCATTCAGGCCTCTGAGTACCCATGCAGGTGCCCTTGGCAGTTGAGCTCCATGGGAGCTGGGAGAGCTTGGTGGGAATGCAGCGCTGGGCTCCCACCATGTTTGCTGGCTCAAAATGGGGGCCTCAGAGAGTGCTGCCTACATGCTTCCCACAGGGCTCGGCTTGTGCTTGTGCCTCTGATTCCAAGATGTGTTGCACATCTTTTCAGATGACTTTCAGCAAAATCCATTTTATTTTCTTGTCTTTCTGGAGAATGACTTTGTAAGAGGATGTGATTTCTGTGTTTTCAGAGTCAAGATTCCTTTTTGCAGAGAAGTGTAATGTTGTGAAGATCCAGGAACAGACTGTCTCACCCACTTTGTTCTTTGTCTCTTTCCTTTTGTGTTTATATCTTCCCTTTTGCAACTCAAATCCTTGGCCCCTGACTCTTTAGTGCCCGTCTCTGTGTCTCGTACCTTCGCTGTCAGCAGAGGGGACTCTCTGGCAGGCTCCCCAGGTAAACATGCACGGGTGTCTCGGGTCTCCGTAGATCCAGAGGGGTTTGCAAGAAGCCTTTGGCCTCTGTCACTTTCCTGCCTGAGAACTAATCTCTCCAACAGGCACTCTTGTGACTAAGGCATAGCACTTTGCACAAACAGCACTCATTTGCACATACCACCCAGGCATTGTTGGTTCAGTGGTGTGATTTGTGAGCTTACCTCCCAGGAATGTATCTGTGTATGCACATGGAAAAATGGTGGGGGTGAGGGATAGTGTGAGTTTTTCCTCATTTGTTTGACTACAGAATGGAGGAATGAGGAGGACAGCATGAATGAAATGGGAATAGTGGAATACTATGCTTTATTTCTACCTATTTTCTTTCTACTTTTGTTTCCTTCCATGTCCTAATCTTCCTAATAATGTTACTGTGTGATCATCATATTCTCACTAGCTCTGCTCATACAAAGGATGCTATATGTAAAACTTTCAAAACAACTTTTCATTAGGTTTAACCTCTTTTGTTAATAAGTGAAATAGTCACTGGGTTTCTTTTTAATCAGGTAACAATTCCTCATAGAGCTAGACAATAATTGAATGACTGAGTAGAATGCAACAAATCTGAATGATCAACTGTTTGTTTTCGTCTCTAGAGGTTGTTCTCTTGGGCTCATAGAGCAAGTAATGACTAAACCAGGAATGTATGTGTTAAATTGCCCTGCAGTGAGCACATAGTTCCATTTCCTTTACCTCTAAATCTGTATCCCTTATCACATTGCTGGGGTAATGATACTAAGACCCCACCATATCCTCAGTCATCGAGAAATTGCTTATGTTTCTCTGTCTGTATAGTAGACCCTCAACATTTAAAAAAGGCTATGTTCTCCAATTTGCAACCTCAGTAGTATTTGTGTTGACTTCTGTTTTTTCCCAAAATCAAATTTTTTCATCAAAAACCATCTGGTCCTCATGTTGATCTATACAAGATAAGTTAACCACCTTCTCAAATTTCACCGACATTTTCTCTCTCTCTTTCGATGGTGATTTTCCACTAAGAAATAGTTTTTCTTGCCTTGTGAGAGCTCATGCCTTAATGATGACTACGGGAACGGACAGTCAATGTGAGATACCAATCTGGTGCCCTCGCCAGCTAAATGGTCTACTCCTACATGCCAGCAAAATTAGAAATGACCACATGATGGACCTTCAAGTTCCTTCACATGCAGTGAATCTTGGTGATGCCAACAGTGTGCTGTGAAGGTTCAGAGGAAAGGGGAGATGCACATTTTAAAAGACTTTCAGCCCAAAAGATCAAAGCGAGGATACGTTTTCCTTTTTAATTAACCTTCAGTTAACCAGATGACCTAGTTAACTGTAACTTCCCAGTTAAAGGAAGGTTAATTCTAGTTCATCTGTATTGATTATGATGAAGTTCATGATAACCCAATGTCAGACAGAGATGAAAGTGATTCCTTCCTGCTGTGCAGAACCTCCAGGAAGTGCTGAGGCTTCTGATCCAACTCTGGGTGCTGTCACGTGCCCCTGAGAGTATTTTCAACTTTCCCCCCTTTTCCATGACTGTGGGTATTCAACACAAGAGATTAGTGTCAACACAATGCAAACCCTACTCATAAAGAGGTAAGCTTATTCCCACCCTTGGTTTAACTCTGCAGGATGGAGCAATGGTCGGTACAGTGGGAGAAAACCAAAGGTAGGGAGTGCCTAGCTTCTCCTTTGGCTTATTCCTCTCCACCTTATGTCTGGTCTCTATCTAGAGCTAATCACTGTGCCTTCCCAGTGATCAGGTGATATCCACAGGACCTATTCTGTGATATTTCCTCTGTCATTCTTGCTTTTGTTCCATATCATTAAAAGAAGTAGCCTCAGAGGTCTGGGATTTTGTAGAAAGAAGTTCCAGGTAACTTCTGGCCCTGTAAGCACAGAGACTTTGGAACCAGGGGTTCTTATTCAGTGCTCGATTGTCCATTCATAATGTGCATTGAGATCAACAATGATGCCATTTTCTCCTAGAATATGCCAAAATACCTTAAAAAAATCTTTTTACTTTGCAAAATGTGCTGAGTGGAAATATTGATTTCTGATCCAGATACATTAATTTACATATATGCTAAATCTCAACCCTATCTTATATGGGGGAAAAATAAATCCTAGAAACCAGTAGGGTCTTTAAGTCTAAAAAAGAACTGTCATTGTCTTATTTGACTCCCCACAATCACTTTGGGAGATAGGCAGGAATTGTCATTGAAAAACAACAGACAAAAAAACAGACTCTGAGAAAGTCAGTCAGTGTTGTATGTGTAGTAGGTAGGTAGAGGGACACGGACTGGAATCTAAGGCTTAGATCGTGCTCTCCACCTACTGCCTGAGACCTTGCTTCACCTCTGAATATAGACATTTTGTGCCCTCTAGAGGGCTGTGATTTATTTGCATTTTGAAAGCAGTGCTAATAACAAATCTGGTGCTCACACTAGATTGAGGCCAGAGGTCTCTGCACCAAATATTGCCATCATTATCCATGGGGAGTCTCTTTCTATTTGAGCCTTAGTTTGAAATAAGAGCACAGTGGTTTGCAGATTACCTCCAGGGTGTGGTGTGGTTAACCAACTTGGCAGGTGCTTTCATTTAAAAATGAAACTTCTGATCAGGGGTTTCCCCTGAAAGTACACAGCCCCACTGCAGTTATCATTCCCTTTCCCCAGATTCACTTCTCCTTTCTTCTCCTGGTGGTGGAGATAATTTTGAATTCCCCATGACAGTCCTTTCAAATCCACAAAAGCACAGAGACAGAGACTTTGGAACCAAGGGTTCTTTTTCAGTGCTCAGTTATCAATTCATAATGTGCACTGAGATCAATAATGACAGTTTTCTCCTCAAATATACAGGGAATCTCTAAAAATAATATTTCTACTTTGCAGAATGTAGTAAGTGGAAATAATCCTTCGGGTTGGCTCTTGTGTGATGAGCATTTGGGAACCGTTAAAGCTCCGTGTAAAGTGAGTGAGTTCATCTGGGATCCTAACTTGGGCTCAGAGTTCACACTGCAGTTTTGACAGACAGCTGGCTTTGGTGTTTGGTTGTCTGATGCTAAATGTTGCCCCAGTATAATGAATTTTAATAATTCTAGTTTGTACTCTTACAGGTCTATGTAATTAAGCTTCCTTATCCATTTTGGAGAACAGAGATGGCCCATGGCACAATCACAGTCAGACCAAAGTAGGCCATTCCCCCTCATCCCTCACTGATGCTACAAAAGATACAGGCAGGCAACCCCTGAACCCTCCTTTTTCCTCAAATCCCCATAAGGAAAATGGGAGCTTAGCATTCTACTTCTGTATCTTGGGGTCTGCTTCCAGGATAGGGTTGTGAAGGCTCCCTGGATACAGGTGTCACAAATGAAGCAAGAGTCCCAGAGCTGCTGCGTCCAGATTTTCAGGGCCCCTGACTATGACTGCAGAAGGAGAGGAGATTCCATCCAGCCCCAACTACAGTGTGAATTCCTCTTCCATACCCTTTGCCACCCTGTCCCCGATTTTACCCTGGTGCCTTCTCCACCCAAACCTCAGCAATCCAAGTAGCCAACCCAAGACAGATATCTCTTACAGACTGACCACTCAAAGGCTACAGGAATGAGGTCTGTCACAATTTCATAGAGCAGAAAACCCTGCTCCTCATCACCCAGTTACACCTGAGCCAACCTGAGGGTCTGATGCAAGAGCAAGAGTGGGCAAGGGATAGGTTGGTGGCTTAGCTTGCCGCCTGTTGACAGGTCACACGGTCGATGTTACATATCACTGTTTGATCTGTCTCCTTCCAGACCTCCTTGCACTATACTTAGGATTTTCCTCCTTGCTTCACTCCCCCAAACTGTGCCTCTGTGCTTTTAGGATATGCCAAGGGGAATTACACAACTTGAACTAGTTTGCCATACTGCCAGGACACTCGTCTGTTACTGATTTCTTCTGCTTTTTATTAAAAGCATTCCCATGTCCCTTGCTCAGAAACCTCTGAGTGTATGTGCACAATTACCAAAATGCCAAGTCATCAGCATCCCACCTATTGAGGAATGTCAGACTCTAGGACACGAAAACATTGATCTTGCACAATACTCAGAGGAGCTAGGACTTTCTCATGGAGTAAAGGTTCTTTTTTCTTTTAAAAATTGCCTTTATAGACTCGATCTTTGTAAGACAGTTGTATCATTTGGTGTTGGAAATCCTTTATGATTTTATAAATAAACTTTCAATAGCATTGTTTTTACTTAAAAAAAAAAAAAAAAGACGTGGTTTTCCTCCTCCCAGCATAACAGTGATGTAGCTTGTGTTTGACATGTGAGTCCCTGTGGGTGTCACCCACACTGGGTGCCAGTGAAACGATGAGAGCTTTGGAGGGAACTGGGATGTAGTTGTTGCCTCTGTCTCCAACAGGAGAAGCTTCCACAGATGGAAGGAGTTTAGTAGATAAAATAGGGCTATTTCCCTGCTGTCCTCCCTGAACATATCTTGAACTGTGACATAAGAGATGAGGATGTGGAACAACTGGTGTAGGGTGTGTGAAGCCCATGTCTGGCCAGGCAAAGTGGAGGATTATTGAGAAATGGTGGTGATTCTCTGGGCAGCTGAAGCCACAAGCCCTGCTCACACTGTCTTCCCTTGGTTATGTCCAAACCGAGTTGAGGTCAAAACCCACCAGGTCAAGGTATGGTTTTCCAGATGCTGCACTGGGGCCGAAGAAGCTACTCTTGGGCAGGACTCTCTGCCCCCCTTTTCTGCAGCAGCTAGCCTGGAGGAAAGAACGCAGACTTATCCAGCCGCCACCCTAAAACAGCCACAGATGGGTCTGGCCAAGTCAGAACTCATCAATTTGTTTTTTTTTTTCTTTTTTTTTTTTTTTTTTATAGATTTAGGGGATACAAGTGCATTTTTGTTACACAGATCTATTGCATAGTGGTGAAGTCTGAGCTTTTAGTGTGGCCATCACCCCAATAGTATACATTGTACTCATTAAGTAATTTCTATCCCTCACCCTCTCCTGCCCTTCTGGGTCTTCAATGTCTATTATTTCTCTGTGTCCACTTGTACATATTATTTAGCTCCCACTTACAAGATAAATAATGCAGCCTTTGACTTTCTGAGTTATTTCACTTAAGATAATGGCCTCTATTTCCATCCATGTTGCTGCAAAAGACATGATTTCATTCTTTTTATGGCTGAATAATATTTCATTGTGTGTACACACACACACACACACACACACATATGTAGAGAATCACATTTTCTTTATCCAGTCATCCATTGATGGACACTTGGGTTGATTCTGTATCTTTGCTATTGTGAATAGTGTTACAATAAACATACATGTACAGGTATCTTTTTTACATAATTTCTTTTCCTTTGGGTAGATACCCAGCCGTGGGATTGCTGGCTTGAATGGTAGTTCTATTTTTAAAAATTCATCAGTTTGTTTTCAAGGGATCAGGCCCAGAAGTGAAATGTACCTTTTTCTGTCCAACACTACTGCTTTTTACAATCACCTTGGTGCTGCATGTTGTTCTCTATAGCACCATCACTGTCCCTGTCCCTGTCAGTTCTTAGTCGCTCTGGAGAAGGGTCTGGTCCCTCATCACACAGTGGATGGGTAGGGCCCTAGGCATCTGACTTCAGGGCCCCCTGTTTCACATGCCCTTATTAACAAACAGTCTTTCTGCTCCATGTGGCCTCTTCCTCAAGTTACTGGGCCAAGGCCTAAGGCTTCTTGGTGCCCTTTGATTCTAGTTGCACACTATTTTACTCTATCCAGCCACATTTCTGGAGTGTCCTGCTCCCCACCCTCGCTTCTTGGGGAAGTCAGCTTCCCCAGAATGACTTTAGGTTTGTGATGATTTAAGAGCTTTGGTGACTTTAAGAGCTTTAGTTTGATGATTTAAGAGCTTTAATGACTTTAGCTTTGTGATGATTTAAGATCTCTGAAACCTTCTTTTACAACAAATTTAGATTATAAACTATAAGAGTCATTGTATTGCCCTGTGGGACCCTGACATGCTGATTCATTTATTCTACACAGTTTCCTTGAGTACCTTCTCTAGGCCAGGCACGGTGCTAGGTGCTGGGCGTACAATGAGGATAATCAGAGAAGACAACATCTCTGCCCTCGTGGAATTAAAAGTTGAATTAAGTAGATGTAACAAGTAGTTACTAATATGTAATTAATGCTTGTGAAAGTGCTTTGAAAGGATGGACAGGGGATCATGATAGAGTAGAACAGGAGGAATCATCCTACGGTGACCAGACAAGGTCTTCAGAGAAGGTGGTGCCTCAGCTGAGAGCTAGTGACTGAGGAGCAGACAGCCATTAGCTGAGGGGGAAGGATGTGGGGTGGGGAGGGGAAATGGCATTCATTGAGGTGGGCAAAGCCTGCATGGTTAAGGATACCCAAGGAGGCCAGTGGCTAAAGCAAAGCAAGAGAGGGGAAAGGAGGCCCCAAGATAAGATCAGATAGGAAAGCAGGGAACAGGTCACGGCAAGGAATTTGGATTTTATTCAGACACAATAGGAAGCTGATTTGTGTTTTAAAAATGCGATTCTGGCAGCTGAGGTGAAAACAGTTTATAAGATAGTAAGTGGGGAGACTGTGGTCCAGGTGAGGCTGAGGTAGCTGGGATTTGAGTGGAGACAGAGAGAGGACCGATGGGCTCATTATGTCAGATGGATAGCGAGGCTCCATGTGGGGCTGAGGGAACGGCAGGAGTCAAGGACAATCCCGGGTTTCTGGTTTCAGGAACTGCATGTAAGTGGATGACACTTACTGAGAAGGGGGAAGACTGGAAGTGGACTACTTAATTCTATAATCAGATCAAGGCAGTGATGATTATGGTTCTAATGAGAAAATTATTCAACCTATCGTTTTACTCTTTCTGCTGCATGGTTTGCCAGGCAACAGCTTGGCAGCTAAATAGATCATCAACTTTCCATGACTCATTCCAAATAGATGCTAATCAAATATTTTGCTTTATCTCAAGAGACAGGATTAAATTCCCAAGGTTCTACCCTGAAAGAGCAGAATCTATAAATAATCTGATTCTTCATTTGAGCCCCCTGAGCTAAATCTGTGTTAAGAGAAGCTGACAGCCTCCTCATCCCCTTTTTTGGAAGAAGCAGAAGGATTGGGGGAGCTTTGCAGTCTACCACTTGGGGTGGTTCCATGGTTGAGATGATGTTGGAGTCACCTTTGGTATCCTCTTTTCTGTTGTTCCTGGAGAGGGCAGCTCACATAAAACCAAGTGACACGGTCTTAATCGAACTTTTCCAAGAAGTGTTTCTTAAAAATGTGAAAAGAACCTGGCTGAAGCATTCAGGAGATCTTTGACAGAAGACATGCAGATTATCCCAGTGCCCCCCTCAGGCCTATGCAAGAGGGAGCCCAGCCCTAGACCCACACTTTGGCCCTTCTCAGTCCAGCCCATCTATATGGGGCAAGGAGTTCTCAGGGCCAAAGGGATGTGCTGAGCCAAAGCCTGTGTCCTCCCTTCTAAACCACATTTCAGATATCCAGAATCCTGGAATCGCCACCCAAACAGTCCTAGGGGACCAGGGGTCCAGAAGCCCTGGGGACAGGGCTGGCTATCCACCCACAGCTCTGTTTTCTGGCATGGTTGCTATGAACATTTGTCAAGGAAGAGGATAAGCCTATTTTTACCATTTATTAATGTAACTTCTAACTTAAAAATATTTATCCTTGTGGTTTGTGGGCTTCCGTTTGTCCCAGGCCCTGCCAATGTGGGAGCAGGCCTGAGTTCTTCCCACTATAATGTAAGGCCACGTGAGGATTGGTTGCCTGTGCTGTGACAGATGGTTTTGAGGGCAAACCCAAGGCCTTGGCCTTTCTAAAATAAGTTTTGTGATTGGAGTTGATGTAAAATACCTCACCATGGTAGAGGGGCTCATGGTCTAGGGTGGCAAGCCACGCTTATAGTACCGACATCATCTCGTGCAGGGTCCACGTGCACCTAATCTGAAGACAAGAACCAAGGAAGATGTGAACCACCCGTCCCCCGTCTGGGGGAAACAGATGCTCCAGCTCCTCACTGGGAGAGGTTGTGGGGAGCAGCCCAAGTGGAAGGGAGCCATGTGTTTGTCTTAGGTATTTGTTCCTCAAAGGAATAAACATCAACAAAGCAGCTCAGCAACTTCCCAGGCTCTGATGGGACGGGTGAGCCCTGTCACCACCACCCAGTGTTACCATTGCCTGAAAGTTGTATGGGACCTCAGTAAACAACATCTGTCTCCCCCCTCCTTCCCTGTCTCCCTCCCTCCCTTCCACTTCTTCCTCCCCACCCATCCCTCCTTGTCTTTTCTCCATCTCTCACCATCTGCAGTAAACCGGTCCCCTTCTCGCTGCAGTGGGTTGAATCGCTCTGAGTCTCCAAACCGAGAGCGCAGTGACTTTGGGGGCAGCAACACCCAGTTGTACAGCAGCAACAACAACCTCTACACGCCCGACTACTCAGTCCACATCCTCAGCGATGTGCAGTTTGTGAAGGTAACTCTCCCAGAAGGTTATCCTCTCCTTCCCAGTGGGCAGCATTGGCTGGGTGACCGGGGCAAGAAGACTCCCCCTGTGTTCCAATACACTGCTGGGTGGTAACTGCTACTGGCTGTATAAAGGCTGTTTTGAGTCAGCTTTAGGACTGTTCATTATTTGTCACTCTTTTGACATCTCCTGGCCCCCTTTTACCATGTGGGAAAATGAAGCACAAAGCAATAGGTTAGCTTGTCTGACACAAGTTGCTGCCAGAATCATTTCCTTTGGATCCCCTACCATTGGCATCAGTTTGATTTTATTCATTGGTTTTTCTAAGATAAGATTTTTCTAAGATAAGTTTGCAGGTGATTAATAAACCAAGTGATGTATAGAAGAAACCATGCTATACATCTACCTGTCTGTTGGTTAAAAAGAAGAAACCATGCTATACTTTTACATATGATAATATATTTTTATACCTTAAAGTCTAAAACACAACTTGACCTGTGTGTTAACTGAAAATCTTTTGTAGTCACTGGTGGGACCGCTTGAAAATTACTAAGCTATTTGAAGAAAACCATGTGCAATTGCCCAGGAGAGAGGTAGCAAGGCTCATGGCCTCATAATTAAAGAGGAGGGGAGCTGTTTCTTCATACTCCTCACTGGGATTGGCATCACACAGGAGCCTTTAACATTTTCCCTTTTCTCTTGTTTCCGTAGGTGTTTTTTGTTGTTGTTGTTTTGGTTTGGGTTTTTTTGTTTTGTTTTGTTTTGTTTTGACAGAATCTTGCTCTGTCGCCCAGGCTGGAGGGCAGTGACATGATCTCAGCTCACTGCAACCTCCCCCTCTGTGGTTTAAGCGATTCTCCTGCCTCAGCCTCCCAAGTAGCTGGGACTACAGGTGCCCACCACCATGCCCAGCTAATTTTTGTATTTTTAGTAGAGACAGGGTTTCAACATGTTGGTCAGGTTGGTCTCAATCTCTTGACTTCATGATCCACCCACCTCGCCCTCCCAAAGTGCTGGGATTACAGGCGTGAGCCACCGCACCCGGCCTGTTTTGTTTCCTAGTATTCTGCAAACCGTTACAAACTTTGGCCTGAGATCTAGCTAGAGCCCCATTTATCCCAGGCCAACAAAACACCCAGTGAGTTCACTTGGTAGCTGTTGTACCAGTTGCAGGCTGGGTCATGAGAGGTGCACTGAAATCACTAGGGTGGAAGAAGGTCCTTCTTTCCAGAATACATACCTTGATTATTTGGAGAGGGGTGTGTGCTGGCTGGTTTTCTGTGTTTCAGGACTTTGTGGATAGCCCTGAGTTAAAACTGATATCAGCCTATAAAAGTAACTTTGAAAAGTAACCGTGGAATATTCCGAGGGAGGGATAGAACCTGGGGGACGGGGTGAGACAATAACTATTTTTTGCAGTAATTTGTGCAAGGCACTTTACTGAGTCCTTTGCCTGAATTATCCATTTAATCTCACAGCCACCCTATGAGGTAGGTGTTGCTGTCATTCCTATTTTCTAGATGAAGAGTTGAGGTTTGAGGAGTATAAGGTCACATGGCTAGTAAATGGCACAGCCAAGCTTCAAAGTTGGGTCTTTCCGCCTCCAGAATCCAAGGCCTAAAGTCAGTGGGCTTTAGAGTGAGTGATAGGACATCGGAGCTAAAGGAACCCAGGGAAGTGCCTTTACGAGCTGACCGGGCAATGCTCATGGGTGCATACGACTGTGGACACTTAAGTCTAATGTGACAAGGAGGTTAAACCTTAGAAAACCATAGCCCATGATTCTGCTCCTCGTAGCTTCTAGTCCTGAAGCTTTTTCATTGCTAATGCAGACCTTCCCCAGAAGGGGAGGTAGGGAAAAAAGTGGGAAAAGAAGAACTCTAATATGTTAAGTCTGGTTGGTTGTCGTGTTGGACATGTGATCTGTGAGGAAAGAAATGGAAAGTCATAATATGAGTACATGATTCAACAAATATTTAATGGAGGCCTACTGTGTTCTTGGCACTGTTGAGATACTGTGGTGAAGACAGCAAGCTGCTGCCTTTCGGGAGCTTACAGGCTAACGGGGGAGAAAGACGACAACCACGTACATAACCTAGGTAATTTCAGGTAGTAATAAGGGCTGTGAAGGGAATAAAGAGGTCATTGGGATCAGTGATTGGGCAGAGAAGGCAAGGAGACTGCTCTTGAAATGGTTATCAAATAGGCTGAGGAAGGACAATTTTGCTGAGACTTGAAAGGGGAGGGGGAGAATGTTCAAGATAGAAACAACAGAGGCTGGAAGGAGCTTGGTAGTTTAAAGGTCTGAGTGCCGGCCCATGGTGTGCAAAGGCAGAGGCTCCATGAGAATGTAGCATCAGAGGTGGACACCTGGGATCTTTAGGCCATAGTAAGGAATTTGGATTCTATTTTAAGTGTGGTGGGATTTTTATTTAATTTATTTATTTATTTATTTTGTAGAGACAGGGCTCTCACTCCAAAATCTTTGCCTCCAGCAATCCTCCCACCTCAGCCACCCAAAGCGATGTGATTACAGGCATGAGCCATGGCACTCAGCCAGAATTTTTATGTTTGTTTCTCTTTTCATTTACATTAGTTTTGGCCACTGTAACAAATGACCATGAACTGTGTGGTTTGAACAGATATTTATTTTTCACCATTCTGGAGGCTGCGAAGTCCAAGGTGCCCACAGATTCAGCATCTGATGAAGGCTCACTACCTAGTTTTCAGATTACCTCACATTGTATTCTCTCATGGTGGAGATCAAAGAAAGGAAGTAAACTCTCTCCTTTTTTTTCTTTTTTCTTTTTAAATTGAGACAGGGTCTCACCATGTTGACCAGGCTGGTCTTAAACTCTTAGCCTCAAGTGATATTCCCACCTCAGCCTCCCAAAGTGCTGACAAGCTCTCTTCTTATAAGGGCACTAATCTCATTCATGAGGAATTCACCCTTATATCCTAATCACCTCCCAAAGGCCCCACCTGCTAATACCACCACATTGGGGTTAGAGTTTCAACATATGAATATTGAGGGGACACAAACATTCAGTCCATAACCGTTCATATCAGAAGTTGAGAAAATCAGTATGAAGATTTGGTTTGCTGCTTGGAGTAGAAAAGTGAAGGAGATTTTGAAGAGTCATGTTCAATGGGCAAAACATCATTAGGCTTTACAGATTGGACAGTACTTTCAGGAGATGGATTTGGCAACTCCTCAGAGGAATGTGGTAAGATGATTACCTAGCGTTAAGTTTGTAAGGATTTCCTTAAAACTTGCCTATGGTGGCTCACGCCTGTAATCCCAGCACTTTGGGAGGCCGAGGTGGGTGGATCACCAGATGTCAGGAGTTCATGACCAGCCTGGCCAACATGGCAAAACCCCATCTCTACTAAAAATACAAAAATTAGCCAGGCGTGGTGGCAGGCGTCTGTAATCCCAGCTACTCGGGAGGCGGAGGCAGGAGAATCACTTGAACCTGGGAGGCAGAGGTGGCAGTGAGCCAAGATCGTGCCACTGCACTCCAGCCTGGGCGACACAGGGAGACTCTGTCTCAAAAACAAAAACAAAAACAAAACTTGCCAATGATCTCATATCTCCAACCCTAGAACATAAGGAAAAGGAACATTCTGCAAATCACAAGGAACATAAAAGTCTGTTTCCTAATGTGAGATAGTGGCAGTGTTGAGAACGCCAAATCCCAGGTCAGTTCTTGGGTGTGTCTGTCCTTTTTGTCCAAACAGAAGACTTTGCTGTGATCAGTGCAGCTGAGCATCACAGAACTTGGTCTTTCTTTCCATCTGGATATTTTGAAGTTAAGAAGACTAAATTTCAAAAGTAGAGAAGTGGAAACCAATTAAGTGTTATTCAACTGGGCGTAGTGGCTCACACCTGTAATCCCAGCACTTTGGGAAGCTGAGGTACGCAGATCACCTGAGGTTAGGAGTTTCAGACCAGCCTGGCCAACATGGTGAAACCCTGTCTCTACTAAAAATACAAGAAAAAATAGCCAGGCGTGGTGGTGGACATCTGTAATCTCAGCTGTTCAGGAGGCTGAGGCAGGAGAATCGCTTCAACTCAGGACACGGAGGTTGTAGTGAGCCAAGGTGACGCCATTGTACTCCACCTGAGTGACAAGAGTGAGATTCTGTCTTCAAAAACAAAAAAGTGTTATTCAAAAACCTCTTTAGGCCAGGCACAGTGGCTCACACCTGTAATCCCAGCACTTTGGGAGGCTGAGGCAGGGAGATCACTTGAGGTCGGGAGTTCAAGACCAGCCTGGTCAACATGGCGAAACCCCATCTCTACTAAAAATATAAAAATTACCCAGGCATGGTGGCAGGCACCTGTAATCCCAGCCACTCGGGAGGCTGAGGCAGGATAATTGCTTGAACCTGGGAGGCAGAGGTTGCGGTGAGCCAAGATCGGTGCCATTGCGCTCCAACCTGGGCAACAAGAGCGAAACTCCGTCTCAAAAAAAAAAAAAAAAAAAAAAAAAAACTTTGATTAAAATGGGTAGTTCTCCAAAAAGGAATTCTGTGAGTTCTAACTCTTGTTTTAACACGTGTCTTTTTTGTTTTGATTTTCTCTTTTCTTTTTTTAATATAAAATTCTGCCTTAGATTAACATTGAAAATTACCTCCTCCTGATTGATTAGACTGTGTTAGGGACGTTATTTAGGCTGCTCATTTATCTGCCTCCCTCACCTGTCTCTCCCCCTGTTTCCTTTTGTTGTTACTGTGTTTTTTAACATGAGGGTTTGCGGGGAAGCCAAAGAGAAGACTGCAATATAAGTAGTTTCACAGGTTGAAGCCCCTGTGGTTGGCTGCTGGAAGGTTTTGCAAGGGCTTTTTATATCCAACAGACTGAAGGTCCAGAATTAAGTCCAGGAGTAATTGAACTTCAAGATAAGTTACAAAATAAGATAGAAAGGTGCATCTAATAGTTATCTGGGAAAGGTGTTAAACAAAGTCATGATTAATCGTAGTTAATAAGTTATGAAGGTACCAAAGAATTCTTATGAAGGTTTTTTGAAATGTGCTGTATGTCATCATTAAGCTAAGAATACTTGGCAGATGTCTTACAGTCTGGACTGCATAACCTTGACCAAGATTCCTCATCACCATCTGGTGGCCAAATCCCTAGATTGCAGCATTGTGTCTTCAGGGAGGAATAAACCACTTGAAAGTGAAAACAGAACATCATACCATGACAGGAGGCCAGGTGCAGTGGCTCACACCTGTAATCCCACCACTTTGGGAGGCTGAGACAGGAGAATCACTTGAGGCCAGGAGTGTGAGACCAGCCTGGGCAATAAAGTAAGACCCCATCTCGACAAAAATAAATTTTTAAATTAGCCAGGCATGGTGGCATGCACCTGTAGTCCCAGCCACTCGGGAGGCTGAGGCAGGAAGATTGCTTAAACCCAGGAGTTTAAGGTTACAGTGAGCTGTGATCATGCCACTGCACTCCAGCCTGCGCAAGAGAGCGAGATCCTGTCTCTAAAATAAAATGACAGGAGACATCACATTAGCCTAAAGGTTAACTTCTGGACACCTTGGCTGCTAAGTCAAAATGTCCAGAAAGGCACCCTTGCTTTTTGCTAGTTTCAGAATAAACAGACCTCCGCTTCCTTTGTAGCTTAGTGGGTGCTTGGATTCTAAACTGGCCACTCTATAAGAGAAGACAATTTGAACTAAAGCTGTTGCTAATAAATGGTTATATCTACTGCAATGAAGAGGAAACAAAAACATGGAGTCTGTTGAAAAGTGGCTTGATTCCCTCAATCAGCTAATCAATAAGTATTTGTTAAGCATTAACAATAGTTCTGGGTGCCATGAGCTATACTGCAGAAATATAAATCTAATAAAAATATATCCTCTGCCTTATAAGTAGATTAAGACCTAGTTAGAGAGAGGAAGCTTAAGGTAAGTTAAATAATAGTGACCAATGTGGGTACTATCTAATTCATTACAAAATTATGTGGAATTTTTTTTTTTTTTTTTTTTGACAGAGTCTCTCTCTGTCCCCCAGGCTGGAGTGCAGTGGCACAATCTTGGCTCACTGCAACCTCTGCCTCCTGATTTCAAGTGATTCTCCTGCCTCAGCCTCCTGAGTAGTAAGGATTACAGGCGTGCGCCACCATGCCTGGCTAATTTTTGTATTTTTAGTAGAGACAGGGTTTCACCATGTTGGTCAGGCTGATCTTGAACTCCTGACCTCATGATCCACCTACCTCGGCCTCCCAAAGTGCTGGGATTACAGGCGTGAGCCACTATCTGGAATTTTTTAAGCACTAATTGGCTGGAGAATGTACTTTAGGAATTTGGAAAGAACAAGAGGAGAGTTAAGGCAATGCCATGCAAAGGGACACCCTTAAACACGTATGGAAGGCAAGTAGACATGGTGCATTCAAGGGACTGGGTAGAGAGAGGAGCTGGGCGGGACCAGTGGTTCTGTCCTGGTGAGTAGTGGGAGTGCTGCTGGCCCTGCGAGGCCAGGTCATGGAGACTGGGCACAGCCATTTAGGCGGTCCACTAAACCTTCAGCATCTAGTACAGTAGCCAGTAGCCATGTATAAATACAGCCATTTAGTACACGTGGCTGTTGAACGCATGAAGTGTGACTCTTTCAAACTGATGTGCTATAAATGCAAAATACACATTGTATTTCAAGACCAGTACAAAAAAGAATGTAAAATTCCTCACTAATCACTTTATACTAATCACATGATGATGGGAAATTATTTTGGATATATTGAGTTAACTGAAATATGTTATTAAAATTAACTTTACCTGTTTTTATTTTGTAAAATGTGACCACTAGAAAACTTTGAATTACCCGTGGGACTCACGTTATATTTCTCTTCAGCAGTATTATGCTAGATTAAAAGAAGTTATCGTAAGTTGTTGAACAAGGGGAAGGAACTGACAAGAAGTGATACCCGAACCTAGAAATGCCTCTGGAAGAAGCAGAGCAGAGTTGCTTCCCTGGATACATTGGCACTTTGTCAACTATTTCTTTTAAGGCAACACATTGACATGGCAGGAATTCATGATTTTTAAAAACTTTTTTTAAAAAAACGGAGCTGTGTGAAAGCAAGGCTGTTAAGGCCATGAGTCACATAGATGATTTAGCCATTGGGTGGTACCTTTCCTTTTATATAAACACCCACCAACAGTGCAGACCCTCTCCAGCCCCTGCCCCTCCCCACTCTCACTGCCATACACTGCTGTGCTTCTTCCCACTAATGGCAGACCCTGGCTGTGGCTGTCTGAATCTTCTCTTTAGCATCACTGACAAGTGGTGGTTTAACATCTGTGTGAATGCTTCCAATGATGAGGAACTCAGTACCTTACAAGGAATTGTGTCCCATTCACTCAGTATTGTTACCAAAACTACTTTCTTCCCATCCTTTCCTCCCTGAGGATGCTTAAAGAGAGGGTTAGAGTTCCTGGGTCCTTGATTCCGGGTAACAAGAGGGGCTTATCATTGTTTCTTAAAAACGCAGTGGCTCACACCTGTAATCCCAGCACTTTGGGAGGCCAAGGAGGGTGATGTCACCTGAGGTCGGGAGTTCAAAATCAGCCTGACCAATATGGTGAAACCCCGTATCTACTAAAAATACAAAAAAATAAGCTGGGCGCTGTGGCGTGCACCTATAGTCCCATCTACTTAGGAGGCTGAAACAGGAGAATTGCTTGAATCTGGGAGGCAGAAGTTGCACCACTGCACTCCAGCCTGGGCAAGACAGAGCGAGACTCCATCTCAAAAAAAAATTTTTTAAAAAGACTGGTAGAACTCACTGAAGATAAAATCTGGGCAGAACTTTTCCAAAAATAAATTAGTTGAATAATATAGAGCATTTTGCAACAATAGTCATTCCCAAGAGACTTCCAGCTTGGGGGATACAGCCAGTCTACCAACTCAGAGGAGACCTGAGCCAGCAAATCCATTTCAAAGCCTACTGAAACAGCCCCTTCCTTCTCTCTTTCTCCTCTCCTTTCTTCACTTACTGTCCCTTTCCTTCTGTCCCCCTTCTCCACTGTCCATACTTGGAATTGCCTTCCTTCCCCTACTTTTCCTTTTGCTTTATTTTCTTGATTAAGGATTTATTTTTCCAAGACCTAGTCTTGCTTTCACAGCGTCTCCAGTCACACTGACTCTGGGGGCAGAGGGGACACTGCTCCTTGCCCCACCTCCACCCTGTGTGCCATGGGCAATTTAGACATGATGAGATGGTAAGCTTGACAGTTGTCTCTGAAATGTATGCCCATTATAAAGTCAAATGGTGAGACATGCATGTGGGCATGTTTTAAACAACCATTCCTAACAGTTTTGTATAATAGATTCACTCATGTTATCTCATTATCTCTGAGCCTCTTTTATAAGATCAGAGAGGTTAACAATGTGGCCAGTGTATTCATTTGCCCATTGGCTGATTAAAAATGTATATATATTTGGCCAAGGTCTCCCAGCTTGAAAGTGGCAAAATTGGGACTTGAACTTTAGTTCTTGGCAGTATGTTTCCTGCCGTATTTCTTAGGTGAAGGGACATTTGTCTTTTGACTAAAGTAGAAGCCAAATCTAAATAACTAAAGAACCCAAATAGAGTAAGATCAGCTGCTTTACTGGGCTTACCAAGTGTCATTTAGGGAATTTTCCTGTCCTTTGGTGTTAGAGCCAAACTTCCTCATCTTTGGGGGAAATTTTGGAACCTGACTTCTCACTTCCCAACAGAGGGAGTGGCAAATTCAGGTGTTCTCAACAAGCACATTGAATCGATTGAAGACTTTGGATAAATGCTAAGTGGAGACCTGTGGTTCCACGCCATAGAACAAAGAACATACCATTTTGACCTAAAAAATATCAAAGCCAGTTGTTAACACTTTGCTGCTTTGTCCTTTAAAATCCTTCAGAAGAAAAAAACCAAAACCTGAGTAGTACCTGTATCTGATTTTAACTAGGTCTTAAGTCAGCAGGTCTCAAAGTGTGATCTCCAGACTAGCAGCACCAGGAACACAGGAACTTGCTAAAAACGCAAATTCTCAGTCTCCACCCCAGACCTAGCAAATGAGAAACTCAGAGTTAAACCCAACAATCTTGTTTTAACAAGTCCTTCAGATAATTCTGATGCTGAGGTTTGAGAATCACTGATTTAAACCATCAACAGAAAACCCTATTTGCCCACCCAAATGGGCAGGAGTATGATTAGAAGCCTGGAATCTCTGTGTGTGTCCCATATGCTCTGCAAAAAGGCATGCATTCTTAACTGGTGTTTTGTGATTAGATTAGTTGTGCTTAGAATTTGCTTGGTTCTCTTGCAAAATATCCTGAAGTTTGTTAAAGAAAGGATTGATCGTGTCCAGTAAAATAATGGGTCTTGTGAGTAGTTGACTAGGAGCCACTGTTGAGACCTTACCAGATACAAAGCCAACTTCAAGCCTACTCTCAGTCACAGTGTGTAAGCCTTAACCATCCCCTCTCCTACTGCCAGCAGAAATCTTTTCTGTTTCAACATGTGATACCAATTCTGCCCCAAAGGAAAGAGAAGGCAAAATGAGCAGAATTTGTTCATTCTCTAGCGCTAATGCAGTGAAGGGGGGATGAAAACGCTTTAGGAGATGGTATGATTGGGAAGGATATTATGCCACATACTATTTCCATTCTTCCCCCAGTGCCAGCCACTGGCGAGCGGTTTCACATCCCTGTACAGGGTGGCACACAACCTAGTCTGTTTTCACTGCTAGCAAGGATTCACAGTGCCAGTCTGTGTTGTATACCCAGAGAACAGGGGTGACCGAGACACCCTGCTGCCTTTTAGAAGAGACATTTGATCTGTATTTTTCCTGCCTGGAATCGTGGAGACTCCTGTCTGGTCTGGCTGCAGCCTGACCCTCCAGATGCCTTCACTTGTGGGTGACATTGGACACATCAGGAAAATCACAAGTCTGACTCCTGTGATTTGAGGAGACAGCTGGGAGACCTCCTGCTGTGGTCCCTGCCGACATAGGAGCATGACCCTACATCCAGGGATGGGCTTAGCCCAAATCAGAAATGCCCGTGTTCTCTCAGGCCTTAGCCTCCAGCTTCCCAACACTGAGACCTAGGGCATGAGAGCTTCGCTGCTGGAGTCCTACCTTATTCTCACCAAGTCACCCCCGACTGACCCTTTGGGCCTTTGGCAATAGTATAAATGTGTGTTTTAAACTTCTCCATGGACAACCACCCTGCTTTCTGAAGACGCCCTCCATCCTCTCCAGCGTCTCAGAAGGTTTGGTTCTTCCAGGTGCAAATAAAAATGAACAGTGGGAGCTGGTGGCAGAGCAGCAAAGGGCCCCTCACTGTCCCTGCTGGACTGCTACAGCGTGAGTAAGGCCCCCGTTGGTGGATCTCAGGCCTCAGAGGCCAAGGGTTCCAAGCACCCCAGCGAGGCTGGCCCTGAGCCTGGGAAGGCTGGCTGCATCCAGGAGGGCTCTGCCTAGCTGCTCCTAAGCTCCTGCCCTCTTCCTTCCAGATCACACGACAGCAGTATCAGAACGCACTCACTGCCTGCCACATGGACAGCTCACCTCAGTCCCCTGACATGGAGGCCTTCACAGACGGGGACTCCACCAAGGCCCCCACGACCCGGGGCACACCCCAGACCCCTAAGGATGACCCCGCCATCACGCTCCTGAACAACAGGAACAGCCTGCCGTGTAAGTCAGCTGGGCAGACGGACAGGCCGGGCTGGTGTGGGGTGAGGACGACCCTGCCTTCCTCTTCTAGCCCTGCCCAGGGCTCACACCACCTGAGCCCTGGGTCTTCTCCAAAGCAGAGAGGTGATGCACTCGCTGTCCTCCCCAGGCAGCCGCTCAGATGGGCTGAGAAGCCCTGGCGAGGTAGTGTACCTGAGGATGGAGGAGCTGGCCTTCACCCAGGAAGAAATGACTGACTTCGAGGAGCACAGCACACAGCAGCTCACGCTGTCTCCTGCAGCCGTTCCCACGAGAGCAGGTCAGGGAGGCCGACTGGGCCTAGCGGAACAAGGGGGATCATTGCCTTTGGGTACTGGGATGGCCCAAGGAAAGCTGGCTGAGGGGAGCCCTGGGACCGCAGCCCCTGCGTTAAACCTCCAACCTCCTTACACAGCCAGGGAAAGGAAACATTTACTGAGCACCTACCATGCATCAGGCCCTGTCTGATTCATTCTCCCAGGAAAACTGTGTAGGGCAGTATTAGGAGTTGGGTTTCTGCCTGGATTCAGACCCTGCCTCCTTCATTTAGGAGTTATGCAATTTTAGGCAAGTTATTAAACCTAAGACTCAGTTTTTTTTATCAGAATAAGTATCCTTATGTGAATAGGTATAAATTATGACAGCTATCTTATAAAGTAGCTTTGAGTATAAATGAGATAGTGTACATAAAAGGCATATCACAGTGTTCAGTACCATGCTTTATAAATGTTACGTAGCTATTATTAGGCCTATCTCACAGATTAGGAAACTGATTAGGAAACATTCTAACTAGCTGTGGCTTTGACCAAAGGTGTAGTCTATAGACTTTTCCTGAGGTCTCAGATCATATCACCTCTGAGACGCTGAACACTGCTGCCTTGACAGTGGTGTTGCTCTGAGCGCCCAGGGTCCCAGCAGTCCTGAGAAGCTTCTGTGTTTGCCTCACCGAGATGTACTTCCCCAAGCTTTCAGTAGCCCCCTAGGCCTGCACCCAAGCCAGTAGTTCCCCTGCCCGACCAGTCAGACTTACTTCAATCCATAGTATAGGGCTCCTCAAGTCCAGAGCAACAACCTGAAAAAGCGCTCAAAGATTTTTAAAGATGGCCTGGCATGGTGGCTCGTGCCTGTAATCCCACACTTTGGGAGGCCCAGGCAGGCGGATCACCTAGGTCAGGAGTTCGAGACCAGGCTGACCAACATGGTGAAACCCCGTCTCTACTAAAAACACAAAAATTAGCCGGGCATGGTGGTGGGTGCCTGTAATCCCAACTACTCAGGAGGCTGAGGCAGGAGAATCGCTTGAACCTGGGAGGCGGAGGTTGCAGTGAGCTGAGATGGCACCACTGCACTCCAGCCTGGGCGACAGAGTGAGACTCCGTCTCAAAAAAAAAAAAAAAAATTTAAAGTCAACAAGACAATATGCTTGAACTTGTGACTGACCCAGAAAATCTGGACATACATGGTCCCTGTTCCAGGACCTGAATTTAGGACTGATGTTCTTTTTCTGCCCTCAACACCAAATCTAGCAGCTAAAGCACACAGCAAGAAAATGTAACAAAAGAGTAAGAATGAAGGTGATGGAGTAGTCTTGGAGATCATCTAGTCTACCCTCGTCCTGCGACACATGAGGACCCTGGAGGCCTAGAGAGGGGAAACAATTTACTCAAGTCCAAAAACTGCATCAGAAGCAGGCTCAGCCTCATGGCTTTAGTGCAGTGCAGTTTCCAGCACACCACTCTGCCTTCTGTTTAGTTTTTTATTTGCATTGGTGGTAAGGCTTGGCCCCCTTCTGGGCTCTCAGGTTCTGTAACTCTTTGAATTCCCATTGAGTCCTGCGGGAGAAGACAAGGACATTGTTGTTGAACTCTGTGGCTTTCCAGGGTTTGTGCAAATGGACCAAGGAGACCTCCACCTGTCCTCACATGTGCTTTTAGTCTGGCAAATAGACTGGGTGGAGAACACATTGTTCTCTAACCCCTCTCTCTTGCCAAACAGTGTTTGAGGAGAGGGAATGATTTCTGACTTTGCATGGATCGTTGGATTCCTGCTCCTATTCTCCATCTTTTTCTTCCTTTTGTGGCACTAAAATGCCTCTTGCTAACTAACGACACCCAGCACTTTCCTGGGCATCCCTGCCTCATTACACCACCCTCGCCTTGGCTCAAGTCTTATTTTTTATTTTATTTTATTTTATTTTATTTTATTTTTTTTTTTGAGGCGGAGTCTCGCTCTGTCGCCCAGACTGGAGTGCAGTGGCCAGATCTCAGCTCACTGCAAGCTCCGCCTCCTGGGTTTCCGCCATTCTCCTGCCTCAGCCTCCCAAGTAGCTGGGACTACAGGCGCCCGCCACCTCGCCCGGCTAGTTTTTGTATTTTTAGTAGAGACGGGGTTTCACCGTATTAGCCAGGATGGTCTCGATCTCCTGACCTCGTGATCCGCCCGTCTCGGCCTCCCAAAGTGCTGGGATTACAGGCTTGAGCCACCGCGCCCGGCCTATTTTATTTTTTTGAGACAGAGTCTCGTTCTGTCGCCAGGGCTGGAGTGCAGTGGCCAGATCTCAGCTCACTGCAAGCTCCGCCTCCCGGGTTCCCGCCATTCTCCTGCCTCAGCCTCCTGAGTAGCTGGGACTACAGGCGCCCGCCACCTTGCCCGGCTAGTTTTTTTTGTATTTTTAGTAGAGACAGGGTTTCACCGTGTTAGCCAGGATGGTCTCGATCTCCTGACCTCGTGATCCGCCCGTCTCGGCCTCCCAAAGTGCTGGGATTACAGGCTTGAGCCACCGCGCCCGGCCTTGGCTCAAGTCTTAAACTTCACCTACTGAGGAATGTCACTCAGAATCACCCTGTCTTGATGCCTGAGTGTGTAGGTTGAGACAACTTGAGTTCTCTCTTCTTTCCTTTCTCAGCATCAGATAGTGAATGTTGTAACATCAACCTGGATACAGAGACCAGCCCCTGCAGTAGCGATTTTGAGGAAAACGTGGGCAAGAAGCTGCTGAGAACCTTGAGTGAGTAGCTAGTTCTTCACCCAGATGAAAGCCACCCTGCTGATGGTTAGTAGGAAAAGCATGTTAGCATCTTCCTCCTGGGGGAGGAGCCATGGACTCCTCTTAGACATGAAGTACAATTGTGGAAATCCGCAAAAGGGATTGGGCCAGCACTGCACCCTTGATAGTTTTGGGATCTGTCCCATTCAGTTGTTTTCCTCTAGGACAGGAGACTGTACACCATGCCCACAGGTCAATTCTGACCTCCCTCCTTTACTGGTTTTTGTAAGTAAGGACTTACTGGATCACAGACAGATCCATTTGTTATCTATGGCAACAATGTCAGAGACGAGTAATTGTGACAGAGACCATATGGCCCACAGGCCTCTAATATTTACTGTCTAGTTCTTTAAAGAATTAGTGTCCAGGAGACTCAATAGAAAGAGAGCAATCTCCACACACGGAAGTCAATGGTGGAGAGAACAAGGTGAAGATATGCCTTCCTAAAAACAGACCTGGGAACAGATTGCTCTCTCATCCTTGAGGACAACTATGTAATTATGCCCACCTGCCCCACTGCAGAAAGGAGGTTGCTTCAGAGCTAGAGAATGCAGGTCCCTGGAAATGGCTCCCAGCTACAGCAATCAACCCTGATTCATGGGACATCAAAGCCTGTGAGATTGGTCCTCTCTGAGGGTGTCTGGCAGTCAGAGGGGCTGGCCCCCAAGGGGCGCGGGAGGCATGGGCCTGAGGTGTTACATGGACTTTACTGAATCCCCTCCAGGAAATCTCAATTCCAGGCACTAGCCTGGGTTTGTGACTTTTCAGAGATGGCATCTTATGTGAAAAGTACATCCTAATCTTTCAAGATGTAAATATGCCAATATCAGCACCAGCATACAATGCAGGTTAGTTCTAGCCAAGCTGTCAAGGGCTTTGTCTCCATTTCTGCTTCTGTTTTGAAAATAACTCAGACTGCCAAGCAATTATGAATGTTCCTCCAGTGTTACAGGCTGATACTTGCAACCTGTTTTTTTTCAGGTGGCCGAAAAAGGAAGAGGTCACCAGAAGGAGAGAGAAGCTCTGAGGACAACTCCAATTTAACGCCTCTGATCACATGACAGGGCGAAGCCAGCATTCATTGGGTGTGTGAAATTCCAGAGCTTTGGGGAAGAACCCACCCTCCCATCATCTGCTTCCCCCAAGGCCTCCCACAGGTGACAGAACGTTCTGCCTTCCCTTCCATCTCTTCCTCCCTAGCTGTCAGTTTGGCAGATTTTCCCTCATTACCTCCAGTTTGACTCACAACCTTGACATGGCCATAACAGAAGGAGGTGCCGCTAATGGAACATGCTAGAAATGGTCTTTTCCACGGCATAGTCTAGGACTGGAGAAGAGATGTCTGACTGCAAGCTGATAATGCCACTCTGGGACCCCTGATGTTCTTCTTCATTCTTGGGGATCCCCTGATGCCACAGGAGACCTATCATCTTGGAACTCGCCATTCTTTCCTCCAGAACAAAATGTTAACTTTCTAATATATTTCATGCATAGCTTGGCTCACAAGGTGCCATTGGCAGACAGGCACATGGGAGGCTGCAGTAGGAAGTCTGAAGATTAATTCAGGGGATGGACCAAGAATTCCACCCAGAGCTTTAAAGAAGTGGGACTCAGCCATGTTGGCATGTGATTGACATTACAGCACAGAAAACTGTTAGTGACTGGTTTCCTGTTAGATAAGGGTTCCAGAAGCCTGGGGAAATATGTCTCAGCTGGAATGGAAAGAATGTGAGATGGAACCTCAAGTCACTGTTTTTACCAGGGACACATCTGTTTTGGCTCCCAATCAGCAGTCTTCAATAGATCAATAATTCTGCCCTGGAAGAGAAGGAACAGGATGCAGAGAGACCCCGTTGGGAGCCAGAGATGGAACTTCAGGTCTTAAGTGTAAATCAAAGCAAAAAACAAACAAAACTTACATGGAAAAACTGTAAGTGCTGAAAGCAAGTTTAGCCATGACAAGCCAAAGAGTGCCCAGGTGACCTAGCCAAGAAAGATACATACTCTCATGGGACGTCAGTGAGAGTTACACAGGAATGTTGAAGAATCATTCTTCTCTTTCATGCATTTGTCCCTCTCCCACCCGTTACTACACCCTAGCAGACCAGCTGAGTGTACTTTATTCCAAGAACTTACTAGATCTCTGGTTTTTCTCCTGAAGTTGGGGCAGGTGCAATTCCAAGCATAACCACCAGATGGCAGAGTGACCGCACATACCTGCTTCCAAGAATAAAACAGTTCTCAAATGCAACCACAAAGCTGGGCGTGGTGGTTCAGGCCTGTAATCCCAACACTTTGGAAGGCCGAGGCAAGTAGATCACTTGAAGTCAGGAGTTTGAGACCAGCCTGGCCAACATGGTGAAACCCCATCTCTACTGGGCATGTAGGTCCCAGCTACTTGGGAGGTTGAGGCAGGAGAATCACTTGAACCTGGGAGGCAGAGGTTGCAGTGAGCTGAGATGACACCACTGCACTTCATCCTGGGCAACAGAGCGAGACTCTGTCTAAAAAAAAAAAAAAAAAAAAAAAAAAAAAAAGAAAGAAAGAAAGAGAAAAGAAAAAGAAAAGCACCATAGCCCATAGCCAGCCTTAGGGAAAACTTGGAAGTGAAGTTTGTCTTCAGAATCAGTATCTCCCTTTCCAATCTATCTCCTACCCTTTAGATGCTCTCAGTCAGGTACTCATTGAACTCATTGATTGAGTGCTGTCTGCTAAATCTCCAAACCATTCCCAAACCTTTCCCCATGGTATACCATCCAGCTTCCCTCCCCTTCCTCCAAAACCCTCACTCCCACCTCCCCACACCCATCAATCATTCACAGGGAGGAGGGAGACCGATCATTCCTCTGGGTTATCTGCATCTCAGAAGAAAATGCTTACCCACAGGAACCGTTAACTCAGGGGTTCTTAACTTGGGGTCCATCACCCCAGGCGGTCCATAGTTGGACTTCCGAGGGTCTATGAAACCCCTAAAACTGTTAGTATTTAATGTATTTATTCGTGTATGTTTTTTCCAGAGCGTTAAAGCTTTCATAAGGTTCTCAAAGGTCTCAGACCTACAAAGAGTTAAAAACAAAAAACAAAACAAAACAAAACTACTATTTTAAATAGTGGAACTTTCAGCCCAGGGTTTCTATAATGCAGAGTGAAGTGGAAACTGGGCAGTTCAAGACAGGTTTTTAATTATAAGTGGTCTTCTCAAGTGTCCATCAATTGATGGGGAAGGCTGGCACCCACCAAGAAGTGGAAGTCCTCAGAAATTCTTGGCACACCCTAGAGTACTGCACAACCAACACCCCCACATAACTTTGTCCCCTCTTCCCAATAACCCAGAGCAGGTGTTGCAGACAGGAGGGCCACAGCATGTGGAAGTAAAGACTTTGGAGCTAGAGACGCCTTTTCCAGCAACGATTATTGACGTCACCACACCCCTTGCCTGGCCTGGCCTGAGGCTCAGCAGTGCATGACTTCTCGTAGATAACTTCACAGCCATCCAGTCCCAACACCTGCTCTTGCCTGGTAGGAATAGGCGAAGTGTCAGCCCTCAGCGTTGAGTACCTAGACCCAAACCAATAAATGGTGAGTTTTGAGCAAGAACTACCATCATGCAGGCTTCCTGCCAGCTGACCACTGGCCCCGGGGGTGCCTACCTGGCTGGTCTTCATCACCCCTGAGGCCACCAGACTCAAGCCACTGCTGTTGCATTACACCCATCCCTTTGCAAAATCCCTATGGAGCCTGTCACCACTCCCCTCCCGATACACCCCCAACCCACAAAGATTTTCTTCAGGTTAAAAAAAATGGTTTAAAAAAAGATTTTAAAATAAAGCATTTATGAAGGCTCAATAAATTGTAAATAATTTTTAAATAAAATGAAAATGCCTTTCCTGGAATGTGGCTGTTTTCCTTGCCCCTGGAATCTTCTGACGTGGCTTCATTTGAGATGCAGGTTGAGTGATGCCCATGTGTAATGATCTCACCTGTGGCCCACCTGCATGAAGAAGCATGCTGCTCCGGGCCAGGTGTAAGGCTGTGGTGAGGTCACGGGGAAGCCTTGGCACACTACTTTGGGAGGCCAGATGGTAAGATTTTCCAGGAGTGAATGCCAGAAATGAGAAGTAAAACCCAAATGAGAAGCCAGTGTGCATAAAGACAAGGAAGGAACACTAAGGCAACAGTGAGAAGGGCTGGCATTTGCTGAACCCATGTGATGGGTGAGGTGCTGTGCTAGGTGCGGTCCAAATTCAAGGTCTTGGGGGCTAAACCCAGACAAGCCCCTGCGACAGAATGCTGGTCACACTAGCTGGCTTCCGCGGAACCTTCAGAAAGGAGTCCAAGTGGCATGACTCTGGCAGTTTGCAACCAAAGGCTAGGGAACGGAACACAAGACTGGGCCAGGCCTGTTGGTCAGTTTTAAGCCGATGCTGGAGGGAGGGAACAGCCAGGCAGGTGGGAAGGTGTGTTTGGGCATTTAATGCCCGTGTGGAAGGAAGGCTGAAATCTGACACCTACTACTAATTTCTCAAAGCAAACAGGAGGATTAGGGGCCTATGCCAAAACCTCTTAAGGTTCTTCTCAGGAACCTCAGTAGAGGCTATTCATTTCACTAACGGTAATAGTAAATGATGGAAACAACTATTCTGCCAAGGGCTTTATGTTCCAAGTATTGTGTCAAGTACCCATTAGCTCATTTCCTTCTCAACCACCCTGTGGAGGGGCGGTTCCTGTCTGCGAGGTTACTGTCTTCTTGCTCATGGTTACACACCTGGGAACTGGTAGAACCTGGAGGTCGGAGTGCCCTGCTCTTGAGTGGGCAAAATTGGTGAAACAATCCCACCTCTGAAGTTCACTGGCATGTCAGAAGCCTGAGGAGTCCTGCTGGCTTCCCAAACTCACAACCCTTTTTCAGGTGAATGCAGTGGGAGGCACACCAACCAATGTATCTGTCAGAATAGAAGTAAGAAGGCCAGATTCCCACTGAGATGGGCTTTTCTCAAGTGCTAAAAACATTTGAGCACTTTGGTACTGTCACTTAGGTTTAAAGATGTGTTTATCTTTAATGGTTTTGGCAGCCCCCTAAAGAGAAAATTTTAATTTTCCCTAATGAGAAATTAAATACTAATAAGATGGTCAGGTAGGATTGCACTTTGGAAGGCGACATTTTAGTATTTCAGGCTTTTTTTGCCCCCCAAAGAACCAATTTTCGTCCCCATGGAGGCAGTATCATCCCCATGGAGAATGAGTGGTTTAAAGTGTTTGGAGAGAATGCCAGATTGACAGAAGGTAGAATCCTTCCACTTCTCTATTGGCTGCCTTCCCTTACTAATGACAAGCATCTTTAAATTGGAAGGAGAACAAAGACTGATTTGTTCAGAAGGCTGTGAAGAGATGGGTGGGAGGGCATCTAATCATGTTCACTCATGAACTTCCACCAGTCCAACCACACACTGGCAGAGTGAGTACCCTCTGAAGGACTCCCGGGGCTCCGGCCAGACAGGGAAGGATCTGGAAACCACATCCTGTGCAGAAACAAAAGTGGTGGAGGAGAGGCAGTTCACATGGAAAAGTGTAAACAAGGAATGACAACTGCTACTTTCAAATACTTGAAAGGTGGTAGATTAGAAATGCCAGTAGATTTACTATCTGTGATTTAAAGGAAGGAAAGGAGGGGCAAGGGAGTGGGACAAAGATCAAATTCTGGTTGAAGGTAGATGAACTTTCACCATGAGCTAAAGGTAAATAAGCCTTTTTTTAATTAAGAGGCTCCACCAGCAGAATGGGATGCCTCACCAGGTATTTAAAGAGTCCATCACCAGCACCAGCACCCCACCAATTTAAATGGATGAGTAAGAGACGTATGGGACAGACTGTTTCACTGGGGGAGAGGCAGGACTTGATGACTTCTAAGACCCCAATCATCCCTCAGGATTGTAGGATTTTCTAACAACCCACATGAGTCCTAGAAAGTGGCAGATCCTATAAAAATCACAAGAATTAACTTTAAATATTTAAAAACTCCAAATAATAGACCTCTTGTGTTAAGTAACATCCAATCCCACCAAATTCTACAAAATGGCCACTTGGAGTGGCCCTTGGACTCTGAAAATTGTGATCTATGTTTCTATGGTTCTAACTGCTTCAATAAACCAGGAGGGACTCTGACAGCAGGGGACAGGCTGATGTTCTATAATCAACCTAAGTGATGTCATCCCCTCTCACAAGTCCAAGAAGTCCAGTTTCTTAAGTAACATAAGAAGACAGCTGGCCTCCAAATGACAAGCCCGCAAAATCGCCAGGGAGTTATATGGTGAGTTCACTGAAGGAAGCTATTCCTTTAGCCACTAGTAAAACCCTCAAAAGCATTCATTTTAAACTGGGGGTCACAACCTATTAATGGTCACAAAATCAACTCCATGGGTCTTGATCAACATTTTTATTTTACTTTTTTAGGTGAAGTAGAACACAGTAGAATGGCTCAAAAATAGAACGCACTACACACATCACGAGTGAATACTGTTTGGTCAAACTTCTGTTTCAGTTAAATACGTGTGTGTCATGATTAAATATCCTTCTTAACACAGTCGCCCTAAAGAACCAAAGCTTAGGACTAGGGACACAATCATGCAGAAAGAGCAGGGAGACCAGACACTCCGGGTTGAGATGATGAGTTTAATGCCACAGCCGACACCCACATTCACACTTTGGCTCCTTCAGACAACTTAATCTTTGGGACTAGACTTTGTACAAAGTCAAACACCACACAGAAGCACGTGGTTGCCACACGCAACACTCCTGCCTTTTAGCCAGGGGGACAAAATACCTACGTCTCATGATCAAAGTACTCTTTTATTCTTAAATAAAAATTTTAATTTGCTTTGACCTCCCAAGGCTCTAATCCCAGTCTCCAAATTCGTCTCAAGGGATGTTCTCTTCACGTGGGGACGGTTTAAACAGAGGCTGCCTCACCAGAGCAGCCTTTCAGTCCTGCAAGTGTCTCTAATCCATGATATGTACATGTAGGTTTGTGCAGGCAGGGAACACGCATGACAGAGAACTGCTTTGGTGGTACTGGACGGGTGGTGTTTCTTCACTGGATTTTGGTGACGGCTTCATGGATGGAGGTGGCCACATAATCTAGATTTTTGGTGGTTAAGCCACTCACGTTGATTCGACCACTTGGCAGCAGGTAGATGTGCTTTTCGTTGATCAGATACTCAACCTGCTTGGCTGTTGAAAACCAAAAGGAGACATAATCAGAGCAGAGGGGATCCTTAAAGCAGTGGAGGCTCAGCAATTGTATGACAATTATAGCTTTCCTTCTTTCCCCTTAACAGAGAGAAGCAAAACAAAAGGTGCTATTTTGAACAACTGACAAACAGAAAAATATACTCACTAGATTCTGGTAAGTACTCTTACTAGTTCACCTTTGAAGCCCCAGAAAATTCAATATGGCTACTACTGATGGGAATTTTAATCTGGGATTGCCTTCCAACCAAGCCTTATATATTTACATCCACCAGGACACCCCTATCAACTAAAAACAACCATCAGGTGGACAGCGTTATGAAACGCTGGCTATGAAGTGCTTCCTTTAGTTCTTCCCTAACCTGGACTTAACACTGAGCACCCGCAGCAGCCTCCCTTTGACATTTCATATTTACAATACACTGGACAAGGCCCCAGGCATGAGGTACCTGATCAATCCTGTGTGAATTAACCAATGAGCTGAGAAATACACAGACCTCTCTGACCTGGCACCATCAGACTTCTGTTCATTTCTCAGCTCTCTTGCAGATGCAGCAGAGTTTTTCCATGTTTGCAGAAATGTATCACATATGAGTAAGAACAGACTACCGTGCTTCCTTTATACAACAGTCTCTAGAGCAGTTTTGCGAGTTGGCAAATCCATTGATAGAATTTTAGTGAATTTGGCTGGGCACAGTGGCTTACGCCTGCGATCCCAGCACTTTGGGAGGCCAAGGTAGGTGGATCACCTGAGGTCAGAAGTTCGAGACCAGCTAGGCCAACATGCTGAGACCCAGTGTCTACTAAAAATACAAAAATTAGCTGGGCGTGGTGGCACGTGCCTATGGTCCCAGCTACTCAGGAGGCTGAGGCAGGAGAATTGCTTGAAATCCAAGAGAAGGAAGTTGCAGTGAGCTGAGATCACACCCCTGCACTCCAGCCTGGGTGACAGAGTGAGACTCTGTCTCAAAAAATTAAAAAAAAAAAAAAATTAGTGAATTATTGCTTAAGTAATTAGTACTTTTAAGATACCACCAATCTGAGGAAATGGAATAATAATAAAATCATCATAATCAGAGGAGCGAACACTTATGTGCCAGGCAATGTTCTAAGCACTGCATCTTAGTTCATCCTGATAATAACTTTATCGTGCCCATCTTACAGATAGGCCATAAAGACGTTAAATGGCCTTCCGAGGTCGCACAGCCGGTCAGTGGTGGATGTGGGATTTTCAGGCAGGATTTTAAGTCCAGGCTGTACACTGTGATGCTACACTGCCTCTCTATGGAAGTAAAAACTCTGGACCCTGGACTCAGGGCTCCTTGAAGGAAACCAAAACAGTTCACCCCAAAAGATACTTTGACATATTTTGAGATGGCTGTTCAGAGGGCCTACATACACAAGTAGCCCTGCAAAGCTGTCCTTTGTGAGAGAGATCTGTATCTGTAGAAAACATATGCATGGCTGCAGCTAGACTTTCTCTGACGACCTCCCTTGTCCAGATCTAGGGGAAATTAACTGAGAGTCTGATGCCTTTAAAGGTCTAAAAGAAATAGATCTTTACCAGCTATTTTCTCCGAGGGCTGCTACCTGTGACTTATCTACATAATATAACAAGACCACCTTTGCTAACCAGGCCTTCTCTTCTCTGTCTGCCAAGAGAACCTGTTTTGTCTGCCAAGAGAACCTGTTTTGCCAAGCTCCAAGCTCCCATTCTTTCTGTAACCCCAAGATGGTATAAAAGCATCAATCTTCTGGCCATTTATTTTAGTTTTATTTTGTAAGACACCTGTGCAAGTTAATAAATTTGCATGCTGGCCAGGCACAGTGGCTCCTGCCTGTAATCCAAGTACTTTGGGAGGCCAAGGAGGGAGGATTGCTCGAGCCCAGGAGTTGAAGACCAGCCTGGGCATCATAAGGAGACCCGTCTCTACAAAAAAATCTTAAGGATTAGCCGGGCGTGGCGGCACATGCCTGTGGTCCCAGGTACTACAAAGGCTGAGGTGGGTAGATTGCTTGGGCCTGGGAGGTCAAGGCTACAGTAAGCCATGATCGTGCCACTGCACTCCAGCCTGGGCAACAAAGTGAGACTCTGTCTCAAAAATAAATAAATAAACGTGTATGCCTTTTCTCCTATTAATCTGCCTTTTGTCAGCTGATTTCCAGCCAACTTTCAGAGGGCAAAGGGTAAGTTTTCCCTTGACCCCTCTAAACAAACAAAGCAAGCTTCAGAAATGGTTTACCTGTGTGAACTGGTCACCCAAGGGGATAGAGCCTCAAGCCAACACAGCCCCAGGTGCACCACTGTTTCTAAAAACCTGTGCCCTGAGGCAGTGATTAAACGGCTCCTAGGCTGGTTTTTGGTTTTGTTTTAGTAAAAATGAGGCCTTTCTACTTTTTCAGAAAAGGGAGTGTCAGAGTTTGAGAAGCCAGTAAACGTTATGGACTCTTTCCCTAGAGTAGGTCCAAAATACACATACACAATTTTTTAAACATCAGTTCAGGGGTAAAAGTACATCCAGGGACTCCAGATTAAAAGCCCCATTCTGACAGAAAAAAGATAACAAAGGAAGTATTGTAATGTGAGAATTGTAGAAACTAGATGGCGAGTGTATGGGAGTTCACTGTACGATTCCTCCAACTTTTCTGTATGGTTACAACTTTTCTGGCCAGGTGCAGTGGCTCACGCTTGTAATCCCAGCACCTTGGAGGACCGAGGCAGGCAGATCACTTGAGCTCAGGAGTTTGAGATCAGCCTAAGCAATATGGTGAAACCCCGTTTCTACAAAAAAGTTAGATGGGCATGGTGGTCCACACCTGTGGTCCCAGCCACTAGGAGGCTGAGGTGGAAGGATCACCTGAGCCCAGGGGGCAGAAGTTGCAATGACTCGAGATTGCACCACTGCACTCTACCTTGGGTGACAGAGCGAGACCCTGTCTCAAAAAAAAAAAAAAAAAAAAAGGCCGGGCATGGTGGCTCATGCCTATAATCCCAGCATTTTGGGAGGCAGGGCAGGTGGATCACTTTGAGGTCAGGAGTTTGAGACCAGCCTGGTCAACATGGTGAAACCCTGTCTCTACTAAAAATACAAAAATCAGCCAGGTGTGGTGGCTCATGCCTGTAGTCCCAGCTACTTGAGAGGCTGAGGCAGGAGAATCGCTGGAATCCAGGATTCTGGAGGTTGCAGTGAGCCAAGACTGTGCCACTGCACTCCAGCCTGAGCAACAGAGCAAGACTCTGTCTCAAAAAGAAAAAAAAAAAGTTGGGAGGAAAACAAAACCCCTGTTTTTAATAAGGGCAAATGATGTCAAGCGCTAAAAATACAACTTTTGTGTTATAAGCACAGTTCTATTCTCATCATTTTCCCAATTCATAATATTAATAAAACTAATTTCCTCCTGTGGATAATGGGAAGATATGGATATTTTACAGGGAGACATTCCCATATTGTGAGCTTTTAGACTATTACTACTAAAGATTATTAATATTTCTGTTACTTGTAATATTTTTACAATTGTGAGTGAATTAATTCTCCGTTCCACAGTCAAGAGGACATCTATAGCTAATTGAGCTATTTCTTTACTTTCTTAGGTAGCTTCATTTTACCCCAAAGTATTTTGAGGGGTCCACAATACAAGCTCTATTCACTTTCATTTATATTTATTTTCTTTGGATTTTTCTGAGAGCACTTCACGCTGGCGCCGTGATGGCCCCAGTTAAATACCTCCCCACGGCCTCTGCTGTTCTATCTACAAACCAAGCCAGCCACACATCCCTCCCTAGAGTCACTGGGACACACAGGTGAGTGGCCACATCTGCACTGTGGGAATTACTAAAGAAATGACGCCTGTAATCTCAGCTACTTGGGAGACTGATGCAGGAGAATCACCTGAATTCGGGAGGCGGAGGTTGCAGTGAGTCGAGATCACACCACTGCACTCCAGCCTGGGCAACAGAGCAAGACTCCATCTCAAAAAGAAACAAAAGAAGAAGAAATGCCTCTTCTGTCATCAGATGGGACTGCAGATGGCAGATGTGCCCTACTGACAATCGACCAAGATCACGCATGACCGCCTACTAGATTTTCAATCAGCTTTTAATTCCAACCACCAATCTAGGTTCTTTTTTTTGTTTTGAGACGGAGTCTCGCTCTGTTGCCCAGGCTAGAGTGCAGTGGCGTGGTGTCAGTGCAAGCTCCGCCTCCCGGGTTCACGCCATTCTCCTGCCTCAGCCTCCCAAGTAGCTGGGACTACAGGTGCCCACCACCATGCCCAGCTAATTTTTTTGTATTTGTAGTAGAGACGGGGTTTCACTGTGTTAGCCAGGATGGTCTTGATCTCCCGAACTTGTGATCTGCCTGCCTTGGCCTCCCAAAGTGCTGGGATTACAGGTGTGAGCCACTGTGCCCAGCCCAATCTAGGTTCTTGTTTATGAAATGCAGAGATAACTTTGTAACCCCTTTTTGAGGATAATACCTAGAAATAGGAAAGATCTGTTAAGAAATCAGGTCTCTGAATAATCATACATATTTATATTCAGGATTAAGGCAAACCCAAAATGTACCTGAGCATTTATAAGAACCTTTCATAAATTAAGGCTCCCAGCTACCAATCCTGTTACCTACCGGCTGGCTCTGAGCCACTTCCCAGCCCACAAAAATGGAAATATCATGGCTGTGGGTCGCAGGGCAGACCACAATACTCTTCTGAGACCCAAAGAGTTTACGAGACCATGGGACACCATAAGAAAACCTAACTTGTCTTGGTCCAAAGCAATGGCTACCCAATTAGGCAAAGGCCATGAAGGTGAGCTCAAGGCCAGCGACTGAAAGGAATGTTGTGTGTCTACATGCACACATGTGCTGGAGGTGGTGGGGGCCACTTACGGTTCAACCCGGTGAAGCTGAACATGCCAATTTGATCAGTGATGTGGTTCCAGGTCCCAGGGGTTTTGAGGGCTTCTAGTCGTGCCCTGAGTTCAGATCTCATGGTCAGAATCCGGTCAGCCATTGTCTTCACATTACCTTTCCTGAAGCATGGACAGCGACATAAATACCAATCCAGACAGGAAAGACGGTACCCGAAAACACACAGGTTTAAAAACCGTAATTTAAATGACAGCCGACAATGGGATCACAACCTGCCTATTATGGCATGTGGATGTCTGGATGGGTGGATGAACATACCAGAGAGAGAAAGACTTAGGGGGAAGAAAGGAAGGACTACATTTCCTAGCGAGTCTAGTGCTGGTCTTGGGTATACTGGCCATAATACACTCACGTTTCAACTCAGGCTTCACCGAGGTGCTGCTATAGATATTAATAGGGTAATATGTTTCATCAGGACTTATTAAATAGAGATTGCAGATGTAGCTACTATATAAAACTACTGTTCTAAAATAAGATAAAGTGTAAATTACAGACAAAAACCAAAAGCTCCCAAACTGTGAAACTGCCTAGATGCTGGGTATTCTATTCTGTTGGGAATGCCTTCCTGGGTTTTCTAACTTTATGGGGAGGAAGACTGGGTGGAGGAGGAATTGGGGAAAACTACCATTCACCAAGTGCCCCCTCCTCTCTTCCAGGTGTTGTGTTATGCACATGTGAGGTAGGTATCAGCCCATTTTACAAATATCTGAGAGTCAAAGAAGTTAAAGTAATTTGATCCTGCTTCTGCCAAAATGAAAGGAAGAGACCCAGTTAAATGTACTGGGACAATTACTGCTCTGCACTCTCCCCCCCGGCCCACCAAACTGGGAGCCCCTTACCATTCCTCAAAGAGCTCAGGGTTAGAGAGGGTGTCGGCCACGATTCGTGCTCCCTGGGCGGGGGGATTGGACCAAGTAATCCGCACAATCTTCTCCATCTGGGAAAGGACTCGCAGGATGCTCTCAGGTTCTTTTCCAACCACAGTCAGATTCCCGACTCTCTCATCTAAAGAGAGGGAACACAATCAGCTGTGGCTGCCGAAGCGGGGAGTGATGCGGGGAGATGGGGCTGTAACTCCTCGGGAGAGCACTCACTGTAGAGCCCGAAGTTCTTGGAGAAGGACTGGGCACAGAAGAACTCGAAGCCTTCAGACACAAAATAGCGAATGGCCCAGGCATCTCTCTCTAGGTTTCCAGATGCAAAGCCCTGATAGGCTGAGTCAAAGAAGGGGAACAGAAACCGGTGCTGCGGGGAAGGAAAGTGAGTCAAGGCAGGAAATCCTTCTGGCACCAACCTCAGACACCAGCCTTCCTTCCCCAGCTGATGCCTGGAGGGAATTTCAAACGCTGTCCATTTCTCCTATTTCTTGACTATATGCACCCAAACACCACTTTACATCCGTTTCTCTCTACAACCAGCAAGTGCCACCTTTTCCGTAAACTTTTTAAAAGTACATTGTCCTAGAATGTCCCAATTCAGCTTAGATAAACAGGGCTTACTTCTGATGCAAGGAGGCAGTGTCCTACGTTGGTGGATTCTCCTCCATGAATTTCTGGCGTGAGAGCCTTAGTCAAGTGTAGGCTTAGTATCCCCAGGGCTCCTCAAAACCTCGAGGCTATTCTACTAGGTACTCAAGAGGAAGGGAACAGAGTAGCCTCCATTCTTGTCACTCATCTCCTCAAAGAGCTCTCCACAGGGAACCTGCTTCTACAGCTGGGCTCTCTGAGTGGACACCGCTTCCGTCCCCAGAACTGTCCAAGCCTTTGGTTGTACTTTGATTCCCATCTCTTAGGTGTATCTTGATTAGGCGGGACTGGGGGGTATCTGGACTCCTAGTCCAGGATGACTCCTCTGCAGCTCATGCCCCCCAGCTCATCCTGGCACTCCCCGAGTCCTATCAGTCCTGTCTCTTCAGAGCTCCCAAATCCTTTTGCATCTCAATGTCCCCACTGCTACCTACTTCATCCAGGTCACCATCAACTCCTACCTGGGCTACGGCAACGGTCTCCTAGCTGCTCCCACAGCCTGTTTAGTCTTGCCTCTCTCTGATCCATTCCCCGCTGTGACATCAGGGTGACCTTAAGATCATGTCATTCCCTGACATCCAAGATTTCAGTGGTTCCCTACTGCCCTGAGAATAAAGTCTAAGCCTCAGCACAGATCCCGCCCCTATTCACTCTAGCCTCATCTCTCACACTCCCCATGATCTCTGCCTGTGCTTCTGACTATGCTCTGCCCTCTGCAGAGTACATCCCTTCCCTGTCAACACCTGTCTGCTGATGCCTTCTTAACTCCTCCCCATCCTACAGGACTCAACATGGAAACCACTTCTTCCAGGAAGGTTCCTGCCATCAATCCCCCCAACTCCTACATATACACTGCCCAAAGTCTGCACTATGTACCCCCATATAACACCATCAACACAGCTATTTCACAGTATCACAGCTGCCTTAGTACTCGTCCATCTCCCCAAACAGGCTGTCTGTCTTTGAGGGTAGGGACTGCATCTGCTCCGTTCAATACTGTATTCCCACAGTCCCCAGTACACAGCAGTTCCTTAGTAAGTATTCTACAGACTCGTTAACGAAGAATAGACACAGTTTCAGCTAGGAATTCCCACCTAGAAAGTCACACCAAAGAAATCATAAAAGGAAGTTTTGTTACGTAATTGTTCATCAGATCAAGTAATCTGAAGTAAACCTAAATATTCATCAGATATTTACCCCATCCCTCACATGACACATCCATGAAAAGAATATAATATAGCTATGAAAAATGATGCTGCAAAATATTCAATGACATGTATATAAAGAAGTGAAAATGAAAAACAAATTGTGTTGCAAAAAACAGTACGGACAAAATGATCTCATCTTTGTAAAACATATATATCTAAAACTAGACACACACGCGCGCGCGCGCGCGCACACACACACACACACACACACACACAGAGTCTGACATTCTATCTACCAAAACATTAACAGTGTCTTTCTTTAGGTAATAAAATTTACAGTTAATACTTATTTTTTCTTTGGACTTTTCCCATTTTCCTAATTTCTCAGCAAACAGCAAACAGGTATTACTTCTGAATACATTAAATACACATACTATTTTTTAAGAGATGCTCAGAAGAGGCAGTTACCTTCATGACAGAAGCAATCTGCTTCCACTGCTCTGGAGTTGGGTCAGTCCCAGTTGGGTTGTGTGCACAGGCATGGAGGACAACGATGGAGAATTCAGGAGCGTTCTGAGGAGAAGGAAGCTATGTCAGCTCTGACACTGACGGGAATACTGGGAGACAGCAGCAGGTCAGTCAGTGATGGAGGGCAAACGGCAATCATATTCTTGTCACTCTTTCATGTCTCTTCTGTGCCCTCTCTCTTAGGTGCTATGTCAGAAACCACCATCTGGTGTGGGGAAGGTGTCTCAGACCCCTTCACTTAGCAACTGGTCCAAGGACTTTGCCTGCTATTCCTGACACCATGCGATTCTCTACTTTTTCCTCTAAATCACCCACCTCCAGATCATTCAGGAAGCCCTGGAGGTCCAGTCCTCTCTTCTCTGCATCCCAGTAGCGATAGGACCGAATGTCTTTAAAACCAGCAGCAGAAAATACAGCATTGTGATTCTCTGCATGCAAAGGAGTAAAAAGTTAAGCACTTTTACAAACACTAGGAGGCATGAGTGGAAAGGATGCAAGTCAGCTTCCAGGGCCCTCCCAGGCTCAATGTCCACTGGGCATCATCCAGGTTGGGGGTTAAGATGTAGAGGAATGACTGTAACCAAGAACAAGTTCAGCCAGTCACATTAATGCCAGACTTATATTCTACTACAATGATACTTCCTGCATCTACATTCTATGCCTCCTCTGGGGAGTTTCAACATAGCCTTGGTAGATACAAGTCTACCAAGAGTCTTGAGAAAGAGTATTCTTGATTTTGAGCAGCAGGTTTCTCACGCACTGCCATAACCCACTGTTCAAACCATTCCCAATGGTAAGTTGTTCCAGGGCTGGATTACATTTTCTGTGTAACCAGGGAGAGTCATGAGGATAATTCTCTCTGGTTTCTGTTTTTCCTCTCACTTCAACTGAAAAACTCACCCCAGGTTGGTGAGGACACATAGACGGGTGTGTTCTTGTTGTTTGTTCCATTGTACCAGCGCGCTAAGAAATCAGCCCCAATTCGAAGTGCACCCGTTCCCCCCAAAGACTGCACACCTCCTACCTGAAAGAGAAGAAATAGGTCACAGGCTGATAATGGTGAGGTTAGATAATATTTATAAAAATAAGGTAATAATGAGTACTTACTCTGTGCCTGTTCTGTGCTAAGCCTTTTAATCATATTATCTCATCAAAACCTTACAACAACTACATAAAAAAGGTACTATGATTTGCCCATGTTTACAACTAAGGAAACTGAGGCTGAGAGAGGTGAAGAACCTTGCTCAAAGTTACCAGCTACTAAGCAGGAGTGCCAGTCTTCAACCCAGGAGGTCTGACACTAGAAGAAGCTTCCTTTCTGAACATAGAGGTAGAGGACACACGAAGGCCACAGTGTGTATGTGTGTGTGTGGGTGTGTGTGTGTGTGTGCACGCACATGTTCACGCGTGCACATGCCTTGGAAGGCAAACCCATCTCTTCAGCACCCATCCTAAGATCAAACTTACCCTCTAGCATAAGCCTCTAAAACAGTGTTCCTAACTTGTCATTGACATCAATCTGTACTACTCCTCATCTCTAGAATTCAGGCTTATTAATCCTTAGAAGTACATTCTAACAAAACAGAGGTGATGCACGAATACTACTTTCCTCTCCTTGGCTTCCTCTCTGTTTTTTTTTTTTTTCTTTTTGAGACAGAGTCTCATTCTGTTGCCCAGGCTGGAGTGCAGTGGCATGGTCTCGGCTCACTGCAACCTCCACCTCCCAGGTTCAAGTGATTCTCCTGCCTCAACCTTCTGAGTAGCTGGGACTACAGGTGCCTGCCACCACGTCTGGCTAATTTTTTGTATGTTTAGTGGAGACGGGGTTTCATCATTTTGGCCAGGCTGGTCTCGAACTCCTGACCTTGTGATCCACCTGCCTTGGCCTCTCAAACTGCTGGGATTACAGGTGTGAGCCACTGCACCTGGCCGGCTTCCTCTCATCTTAAAGTGACCTAACATAGGCAACAATAAAAGTCATATTTTATCTTTATTTATTTTACTTTAAGTTCTGGGATACATGTGCAGAATGTGCAGGTTCGTTACATAGGTATACATGTGTCATGGTGGTTTGTTGCACCCATCAACCTGTCATGTAGGTTTTAAGCCCCACATGCATTAGGTATTTGTCCTAATGCTCTCCCTCCCCTTGCCAACCAACCACTGACAGGCCCTGGTGTGTGATGTTCCCCTCCCTGTGTCCACGTGTTCTCATTGTTCAGCTCCCACTTATAAGTGAGAACATGTGGTGTTTGGTTTCCTATTCCTATATTTTATCATTTACAAAATGCTTTCACGTACATTCAATGCCCACATGCCCTCAAAAGTCAAGTCTATATCCCCTGACACATGAGGAACTGATTCAGAGATGTGTTTTCCCAAAGGATACACAGCTGTGAGTGGCACAGCTCAGCACAAATCCAGGTTTTCCATTCCAGACCAAGTCACTACATTCTAATGATGTAGTTCTCTGCCTATAGATCTTTGACTTTGCCTCTTCAAAATTCTAATTAGGTTTCAGCATAAGTCAGCAGAAAAATGTCATAAACCACATTGCCCAATTTGTCTAAAGGATTGAAGAGAAAGGAAGAAAAAGATCACATGAAAAAGTATATCTAGCCAGACGCAGTGGCTCACGCCTGTAATCCCAATACTTTGGGAGGCCAAGGCAGGTGGATCACTTGAGCTCAGGAGTTTGAGATCCAGCCTGGCCAACACGGTGAAACCCTGCCGCTGCTAAAAATACAAAAAAATTAGCCAGGCATGGTGGCACACACCTGTAATCCCACGTACTCGGGAGGCTGACGCACGAGAATCATTTGAACCTGGGAGGTAGAGGTTGCAGTGAGCCAAGATCGCACCACTGCCCTCCAGCCTGGGCAACACAGCGAGACTCTGTCTCAAATAAATAAATAAATACAAGGAGGGACACACACCAATCTTCTAACAGTGGCAACCTCTGGAGAGGGGTCCAAGGATGTAGTGGTTGAAAGGGACTTTGGCCTAATCTGTAAGTCGTTTTTTTAAAAATAAGATGAACGTATTCATGTATTAGTCATAAAATTTTACAACAATTTAAAACATCTATTTAGATGTCTGGGATTTACTATTAAATAATCCAGCTTTGGTGGAGGGCAGGGAGGCAGGGAGTGGGGTAGAGGGAAATATACAAGATTGACCCTATACAGATAATTGTCAAAGCTAGGTGATGGATACATTCCTCATACTAGCAGGGATTCATTCTTCATACTGTTTTCTCTACTTTCATATGGATTTGAAATTTTCCATAATAAAAAGGTTTTTTTGTTGTTGCTTTTTGTTTTTTGAGAGAGTCTCGCTCTGTTGCTCAGGCTGGAGTGTAGAGGTACGATCTCGGCTTACTGCAACCTCTGCCTCCTGGATTCAAGTGATTCTCCTGCCTCAGCCTCCTGAGTAGCTGGGATTACAGGCGCGCACCACCACAACTGGCTAATTTTTGTATTTTTAGTAGAGATGGGGTTTCACCATGTTGGTCAGGCTGGTCTCGAACTCCTGACCTGGTGATCCGCCTGCCTCGGCCTCCCAAAGTGCTGGGATTACAGGTGTGAGCCACCGCACCGGCCAATAAAAAGGTTTTAAAACTCTTCTTAGAGAAGAAAAGCTTCCTAAATCTTTTTAAGAACCTAACATAACATTGATGCTAAAAGACAACAAAAGGGAAAAAAGTAGAATGAGAGACCTAGCTCGTACCTTGATACTAACTTCCCAAGTAAACACTAATGAACAGTATTAATCCAGCAGTACATTCAAGTTACCCCCTTGATTGAGAGTCATCCCATGAATGGATTATAAGAGACATAAAGCCTGTCATGCTGCTAGACAGAGAAAACCCAAATGATCATCACAACAGATAAGAAAAGCTTGGCTATTCCTGAGATAAATGCTTAGTAAAATAGGAAACAGTGGATACTCCCTGAAAATGACTGAAAAAAATTCATTCAACCCATAAGTCAGCTTAAAAACAATAAATCGTTTAGCAGAAACCCCATTTAAGCCAGGAACAAGGCAATGATACCAATTATCAGCACTATTATGCACCAATGTTCTGTTTGTATTTACAGGTGTGAGCATCTGTGAAAGAATATTATCTGAAATATGAAACATAAGCAAAGTTGACACTCAAGGGGATGCAGAAGTAAACACAGCTGTACATTACAGAGAGGAGCGAAGGCAGTGCACTGGGGTGAAAATGCTCAGTGTATGTCAGATTTGGTGGGCTAACTTCTCTGTTCTTTACAGTGATCTTTACTGAGCACTCATCCTTTGCTATTACTTTAAAAGTTTTGCCCCCACATTGTGGCTTACCTGAATTCTTTATGCAAATTGCTACCAAGATGATACAACACAAATGTGCATTTATTTTTTATAGGTTTGTCATCCAGCTAAGTTGAATGTCAACTTCATACATGACTTCACATTTCAGATACCTAAGACACTCTGGAGTGCTAATACTTCCTAAGCATATGAGCAAGACTTCCCTTGAACATGGTTTTAACTTCTGGAAACATGACAGATGCATAGATACCAGTGGAAACATTTCCAGGCATAATTTTTCACTTCCTGTGCCCAACTTTTAACTCCACCCTTTCTCTCCCACTACAGAAAGCCAATTCATTTTTTGAAAAAGTCAGAATACATTAAAAATGTGCTTAGAAGAGATAAACCGACTCCACATTAACTAATCCTTGACATCCATGATATATATGACACTTGAAATATCAAATTCTCAAGAAGTTATCACTCCCTAAAACTATATGAAATACTGGATGGCTTCAGTGAAACACAAGTTGCTCTAAATATCAGCAATTAACAGAAACAAATTTTTGGTGAATCAATAACATAGCAGTTTGGTCATTCTGCAAACTGATTTTTGGCAAATTGTCCTACAGCCTAAGAATGTACTTGTTATAAAGGAAAATCATAACATCAAAGCAAATAAGTACAGACTTCACAAGGAGCCAGGCAACTGGATCTGGGTAAACAGGAGTATCCAGAACAAGGGAAATCCAGGAAGACTTGGTATGAAGCTAGACAGAGCAGGCCACTGCTAGACATGTCAGCATGATTGCTGGATTCTAGAACCCTTGTCTGAGATAACAATTTGTCAATACTATGACTTCACTGTGAGGACTAGGAGAGCAACCAGGAGCTGCCTGTGGCCACAGCCATGCTGCATTCATCTGGGTGGCCCCAGCATCTCTCACGGCATCTGGCACATGGTACTACATAAGCATGTGCTGAACTAGATGAAGAAAGAAGACAGTGGTTGTTGGGAACATGCCCCCCAAAATCTGGCCATAAACTGGCCATAAACAAAATCTCTGCAGCACTGTGACATGTTCATGATGGCCATAACCCCCACGCTGGAAGGTTGTGGGTTTACCGGAATGAGGGCAAGGAACACCTGGCCCACCCAGGGTGGAAAACCGCTTAAAGGCGTTCTTAAACCACTAACAATAGCAAGCTCGATCTGTGCCTTAAGGACTTGCTCCTGCTCCAGATAACTAGCCAAACCCATCCCTTTATTTCAGCCCATCCCTTTGTTTCCCATAAGGAATACTTTCAGTTAATCTATAATCTATAAAAACAATGTTTATCACTGGCTTGCTGTCAATAAATAAGTGGGTAAATCTCTGTTTGAGGCTCTCAACTCTGAAGGCTGTGAGACCCCTGATTTCCCACTTCACATCTCTATATTTCTGTGTGTATGTCTTTAATTCCTCTAGCGCCGCTGGGTTTGGGTCTCCCCGTCCGAGCTGGTCTCGGCAAGTGGTGAAAAGATGTGAGCCACAGCAAAAGCCCCAAGTCTCCTACAGGCAATCAAAGCAAGAGTGGGATGTCATGATGTGACAATGAGTTATGGCCCACGAGCCCTCCTTTCTACAATGCTCAATAATCTCAAAGCTGAAACAGTACTATGCTGGGGATGAAAAATGAACATTTCTGTCTGGATCCTAAGATCTAAAAGTGGAAAAGTAGTACAAGGCAGTGAGGAGTGTAGAAAATAGGTCTCCACAAAATGGGTAAAGGATATGGAAATGCTGAATCTAGAGAAGAAAAATCTAAGGGAAGAAATGATTACTGCTGGTTTTCTAGTTCATTCATTCTTTCATTTATGTCTCATCTTTAGTTTTGGCTCAAATGTCATTTCTATTTCTATCATAACCACCCTAGTTAAAACTGTATCCACTCCCAGAATTCCTAACATGCCTCCTCCTGCTCTATTTTTATAGCATTTATCATCTTTAGTATACTACATCATTTTCTTATTGATACAGTCAATAAGATTACATTTATAGTCTGTTCCTCTCCCCAAAACTGAAAGCAAAGGCAGGGGATTCTGTATGTTTGAGTCACTGCTGTGCTCCAGCATCTAGAACAGTGCCTGGCTCTAGTAGTGGGCATCTGATGACTGAAGGAATGAATGAATCCAAACCTCTGTAATCTGAGGTACCCGGATAAGAGCCAAATGCTGAAAATCTGCAAGGTAAATAAGTAAGCAATGATCCCTGCTCTGGGGAAAGTTAGGGTCTTGTGGGAGATGAAGACTTATAAAATTGTCCACTATAGTAAGCACAGTTAAGTACTGTTATTCCCAAGCTGTGAACAAAGTCCTGTGATAACTTAGAGAGCTTAAACAACAAGCTCTGCCTAAAATACCTAAGGACTCAGTGTGGAAGTGACCCCTGATCAGCTCTTGAAGGACTCAGAGGTGGGGACTGGAGAGCTAGAGAAGTAAGGGAGGGCATTCCAAGTGGAGGGAAGGGCCAGGCAAAGGTTCTTAGTCATGGCAGGGCCCAGTAAGTCTAGAAAACAGCAAGGCTCTTAGAATGGCAGGACCTCTAGTGGAGTGAGGGGAAGTCAGCAACTGTAAGAACAGGATGACTTTCTGTTTCTAAAGAGAAAATACATTCTCACCCAAAACTTACCCGCTTCTCCTTGAGAGCTGGGCTGTCATCCCCAAGGGCAAGACGAGAAGCACAGCTCCGGAACTCGGCCAGGCCCAAGATTGGCAGATACTCGTGGTTTAGGCTATGGTCATTAGCAATCTTCTGCTCCACTTTCTTCACTACTGGCAAAACCCAGGGATGGCAGTCATCCGTGCGATACGCTGGAGAATGGAAAAGGGTTATACACAGAGGAGGCTCAGGCTGTATCCAAGGTAAGAGTTTGTAACTGTGAACTGGGAGAATCCCACCACCTTCCAGTCAAAACAGAACAGTGAAGGAAATTGGAGAAAAGTTCGTTCACTTACTGAATACCTAATTTGAGCCAAGCACTGGGGTAGGTGTTGGGCAAACATAAGGGCAGATGTGTTCCCCATCCTTGTGGAACTTACAGCTCTTAACTATGTGACCTCCAAAAAGTAGAATGCTGAAATAAAACTGGGACATCACAGAGCCTGGTCACATAAGACAGTACATAGAAAAGCATTCTGCAAAGTAAAAAGCATCTTGCAAATGTCATGTCAATATCGCTATTGCGTTGAGGTCTCTAGGCCATTGGCCCAGCAGTCTTCTTCCTTCTGCATCTCCCCAAAAGACTTCCAGAAAAAGCCTAGGTGCTACTTCCACATGAACTTGGCACCTTTAACACAAACATGGAGAAGGAGTGGAAGAAGGCCCACCACTCCTCGTGTCCTAGAAGAGCAGAAATAAGACGAATGATAAGCAAATGCCCTGAGGATTTCAACAACAGGTGACACAATCACCCAGGGACCCACTTAAACACATCTTTATCCTCTCTGTATTTTGACCTCAGCCAGTGTTTACCATTCCAACTTCATCCCACTTCATCTGCCTCACCCTTTCATTGATCTAAATTGATCTGTTTCACAATATTTAATCTTGCTCTACAGTAAACCTCTAAGTATTTCCTCTTCCTCTGAAAGTATTTTTAAGTCACTCTGAGTTATCCATCACCAATTTCTTTCCCTACACTATTCTATGATTATGTTAGGATTAGAGCTTTACAGGGCAGTTGCTTTAGCCTTGCACCCACGTCAATAATCTCTCCAAGTAGGACTCCTGGCAGGGGTCGTTTGCCTCTCTGCTTGAATGTTTAGGTCCTGAATAAGCCTACACTTACGCAAGTGCGCAAGTGATTGTGAAATGGAAACAAAATTTTAAGACTGATTCTGATTTTTATTTTCTTGATTTCTGCCCAACATTAATCCCTGACTTTAAAAAAAAAATCACATTTTAGGGTTGTTGTTATTGTTTACTGAACAACACGTTGATTGCAGAAAATTGGGAAAAGCCCAGAAGGTAAAAAATAAACATAATTAACGTGTGATTGTGTTTTGAAACGTGAGAAGGAAATGAGATTTGGTAGGGGTCAGGAGTGGAATGATATGGTTTGGCTCTGTGTCCCCACCCAACTCTCATGTTCAATTGTAATCCCCAGTGTTGATGGACCATGGGGGCAGATTTCTCCCTTGCTGTTCTTGTGACAGCGAGTGAGTTCTCACTACGTCTGGTTGTTTAAAAGTGTGCAGCACCTCCCACTTTGCTCTCTCTCCTGCTCCGCCATGTGAAGGTGCTTGCTTGCCCTTCACCCCTCCTCCATGATTCTAAGTTTCCTGAGGCCTCCCAACCATGTTTCTTATATAGCCTGTGGAACCATGAGTCCATTAAACCTCTTTTCTTTATAAATTACCCAGTCTCAGGTAGTTCTTTATAGCAGTGTTGAGAACTAACATAACATATAATCCCAGTACTCAGAGACAAGGAGCATGAAAATTTTGGTGTACAACCTTCTAAGCTTTATTTTCGATGGCCATATTCTTTTATAAAATATGGATCATACTGTACATAGAATTTCAACATGTTTTTTTCCTTTTAAATATATATTATGAATTTTTCTTCCTTATTAACTATTCTTCTAATAGGTGACATGTTTGCATGTCTCCATCCCATTCTTACCCTCTATCTACCTAGTTATCAAATCCCTCCCAAGTAACATTTCTTAAATATCCTTCCAGCATTTCCCTATGCTTACACAAGCAAACACAGCTTCTTACATATGCCCTTTTAAACAAAAGGTAGCATACGGCATACTACACACTGTTTTGTGTTCCTTGCTTTTTCCACTTGAAGATTGTTTTACATTTGCACATAGTGTCCTTGTTCTTTTTTACAGTTGCTTAACTGATGAATGTACCCTATTTTACTTTGTCAGTCTCTTGTTGGACATTTGAATTGTTTACAATCTTTGGCTATTAAAACAATACTTCAGTGAACCACCCTGTACATACGTCATCTCACATGTATGCAAATATATCTGTAAGATGCCGGGTGGAAAACAAAAGAGTGGGCTAAGAAGTATGTGTTTTTGTAGTTTTGACAAATATTTCCAAATTGTCCAAATTGATACAGGAATTATATCAGTTTACATTCCCACCAGCACTGTTTAAGGGTGTTTGCTTCCACATAGCCTTATGCACTGAGTGAATTTTTGCCAATATAATATGTCAAGTAGTTTTAATTTGCATTTCTCTTATTATGAATGCAATTGGGTATTTTTCATACATATGAGCCATTTACAACATCATTTTAGAGAATAAATAATATTTCTTTTTATATATAATGTATTAACTGTGTTGCTTTAAATTATTTGCTATTATAAACATTGTGATAAATGCTCATATTTATGTATATTCCTGAGTGTTTTCTTAGGAAAAATATCTGAATGTTAATTTATTAGGTCACAGGATATACAGTAAATAAAAGACTTTATAAGATCGCTTTGAATGTCTTCTATCAGCTAACTCTACCCTCCAGGAATGTGTCATCTGCAAATCTGAGAAACATTTCAAGCTAGTAATAGAAATGTGGGCAGGGCTACGGACTGAGAGCCACTGACCAAATGCCTCTGGGTAGGAGAATCAAATAATACTCTCATACCACTCATAGTCTACCTTCCGGCTCTAGTGAATCTAACTCACAATATTTTTCTCTGTTTTTGAGACAGGGTCTCACTCTGTTGCCCAGGCGAGAGTGCAGTGGCACGAACATAGCTCACTGCAGCTTCAACCCCCTGGGCTCAAGCAATTCTCTTGCCTCAGCATCCCATGTAGCTGAGACCAAAGTCATTCACCACCATGACCAGCTAATTTTTTTTTTTCAATTTTTCATAGAAACAGGGCCTCACTTTGTTGCCCAGGCTGGTCTCAAACTCCTGGGTTCAAGCAGTCCTCCTGCCTCGGACTTCCAAAGTGCTGACATTACAGGCGTGAGCCACCATGCCTGGCCCAACTCACGATACTCTCATACCATTCATAGTATACCCCTTAGTCCACCAAACTTCTCAACAAGTTCAAAAAGCTTCCTTCGCCAGCTGGGATTTGGTCTGGTTTCTCTAAAGATGTACCAAAATAACTACTTCCAAGTAAGAGTTGTCCCTAAAGCACATCAACCTATCTATGATCATAATGCTACCATTGTTCAAAATATTCTTGAAACTTCTTTTGGAATTGTTTTTAGAGGCCACATCTCATTATTTTGAATATCCTCGATAGTGCCAAATCTTTGTCCTTTCAAAGTTAATTATTTTTTGGGAATAGCATTTGCATCATCTCCATTGAAGAGTGTGGGTGAATACACTGAGTAAAACTCACGGAGAACAATTATTTTAAAAAATGATCTCTTGTGTGGGTCCTACATGCCTTGACAGCCAGTCTAAAAGGGGTTTCCAGAAATCTTGGAACAAGAAAAGCATATTTGAACTACCTACAAAGGATACTATTTAGATGCACAAAAATTTGGGGTGTTTATAAAAAACCAGTTCTGTTATGTTTTAGTTCTGTGTCTGGGTGTTATATCTATTCTATAACATTATTAGGCTATATGTTACATTTATGATAATATGTCACTCTAAATGTGTTACAGATAAAATATGAAAGAGAAAGAAAAAACTGGAATACTACTGTTCTTAACACTACTGCATATTTTGTGAAACTCTAAAACATCCCTAAAATTGGGTTAGGGATGGTTGGAGAGGCATTGCGTCTATACTGTGACTAAAAAAAACTGGCCAATTCTCCATTGCCCAGTTTTTCCCAGGCTGAGTTCTAGATTTGTTCCCAATGCCTCTCCTAACTGCCCTAGTGAAGCAGAACCAGATTCCTCTTGGGTGACTGGAGCAGTGAGGTCAGGCATTATCAGCAACCACTATTCCTGCTCTCCCCAAGAATTTTTATCCCTATTTGGTGGATCCTTGAGTTTCTCATTCACTCTTTCATTCACCCATTCACATAACAAATACTAAGTCTCACCATGAGCCAGGCATTGGCTAGTAGAAGCTACAGAGATTGATACAATAAGATCCCGTCTGCCCCCCAAGAAACACACAGCATAGATAGAACCTTTAATTCTACTTTGAGGAGTCAAAGAAGATTTTGCAGAGGATGAAGAATGAAAGATGAATTAGAGTTTAAAAGGTAAACAAGGGAAGAAGGGCATGCCAGAGGGCACACCTGTGTAAGGCCCCAGAGGCCTGGGGAGCATGAGGTCTTTGAGGATCTGCATTTTCATGACTCTGATGTGGAATCCATTAAGGATTAGTTTATTATTAATTATTAGCTTATTTATTATTAAGGAGTGGCTAAAAGAATCCTGGAGTCTCTTTTAAGGAACTTCAGTTTCAATGGGTAACCACTGAAAGCATTTAAGCAAGAGAGTGACATGAACAGTTGCACATTTTAACGGGATCATTTGAGTGACACCACAGAAAATAAACCGGAGAGAAGGACAGAGACAGTAGTTAAGAAGGGTGAGTCACTAGAAGTAGAAGCAGTAGAAAGCTACCGCAATATTCCAGAAGGGAAATAATGAGGCCTTGAATTCATGCAGTGGCAGCAGGGATAAAGAAAAGGAGTGCCACTGGAAATAGATTTGAGGTAGAAAAGACAGAACCTATTGACCAAATAAACAGACAGGGGACTGGGGAAAGGACTGCTGTTGACTCCAAGGTCTCCCTCACATCTGGATAATGAGTGGGCGGTGGTGGCGGGGTGGACCAAGCTCTAGAACACAAGGGGAAGATAAAAGAAAAGATCAAGGGGAAGGTAGAAATGATGAGTTGTGCTTTGAACACGCTGAATTTGAGGGAGCTGTAGGATGTGTCCACTATAGGCCTGACATTCAGAGATGAGGTCTGGGACACGGAGAAAGACATTGATGGAACCTGAGGGCAGAATAATAACACGGATTTACTACTTTGTACATACAACGTACTGCGCTAAATACATTTCTTTACTCTCATTTAGTTTGTATAGCAACCCACAAAATAGATACTGTGATGTCTATTTTAAGGATCTGGCCACTGTGGCCAGAAAAGTCAAATGATTTGCCCAGGATCACAGAGATAATAAGAGCTAGGCTGTCAGTTCATGGATCCACGTGCTTTTTTAAAAGCAAGAGATGTCTAGAGAAAGCCTGAAGCAAGCAGACCCCTGGGACCATGTTAGGGCCTTTTTATCAGCATGCTCCCCAGCTCCATGCCCCACTGGTCTTCTTCTTGGGTACAAGCCCTTTTAGGGGACTCACAAAGTCTACAGGTGGGCCCATGTGGGCCCAGCAGTCTTGCTTTGCAAGAAGGAAAGGAAGAAAGAAGACGGAGATTTAAATGGTCAAACCATCACCCACATCTTCCTCCTAAGATCTCCACTTCCCTCATCCATCCACACTCAAAAGCCCAATTAGGATACTAGGGAGAAGGCCGGGGTACTCAGAAACACCTGATAAAATATATATTTCCAACTATTTTATTTGAAGATGCTAGGAAACCATGTTGAAAACAAGAAATATTAAAGCTAGCAGAGTATATCTGGGCCAAAAGAAAGCTAGGCTCACATGAAAAAATAGACTGGAGTCTTTGAAGAAACTTCTTGCTACAGGTTGTACCAGGTTGGATCCATCTCCCATGTCCTTAAAGCCACTTCAGTCTGAAGCTTTGAGAAGCACTAAAATGATCAACTTAGAAAGCATTGTGCTTAGCAGTGGAAAATGTGATGCTCTCCTCTGTTTACCTATAAGGAAATTATTTAAATCATCACAGCAAGAAGAACAACTCTGGGGAAACTAGCTCCAAGTAGAAACTGACTTGAGATTACAGTTGCAGTTTATTCTAAACGTGTCAAAAATCACTGGTATATTAACTAGATAACCTCCATTCGGTTTTATCTTAACTTGGGGGAAAAAAGTATCTTCCCTAAGGTCAATTTTTAATTACATTTTCTTCACAAGGGGTATAATTGGGGATGTGTATAAATAAGGCTAGGACATTAAAAGCTGAAAGGAGGCCTTTTATTCTACTGTAATTAGATCCTTATCCAAACACCTGCTATCCACAAAAAGATGGGTCACATTGATAATCAAAAATAACATTTATATATAACACTTTTCATTTACATATCACATTTCACACATAATTATTCATTTAATCCTCAGACAACTGATGAGGCCAGTAAAATTATTATCCTACACTATAGTCACAGAATGTGCTAGTGAATTGTGGAGTAGACTTTTAGTACAGTAGAATCTTTTTTTTTTTTTTTTTTTTTTTGAGGCGGAGTCTCGCTCTGTTGCCCGGACTGGAGTGCAGTGGCCGGATCTCAGCTCACTGCAAGCTCCGCCTCCCGGGTTTACGCCATTCTCCTGCCTCAGCCTCCCGAGTAGCTGGGACTACAGGCGCCCGCCACCTCGCCCGGCTAGTTTTTTTTTGTATTTTTAGTAGAGACGGGGTTTCACTGTGTTAGCCAGGATGGTCTCGATCTCCTGACCTCATGATCCACCCGTCTCGGCCTCCCAAAGTGCTGGGATTACAGGCTTGAGCCACCGCGCCCGGCCATACAGTAGAATCTTAAAGGTAGAATTTCAGAGAAGGTCATTCAGTCTTGGCTCCTCATTTAACAGACTGAGCCCCAGGGATGTTAAATAACCCTTCCAAGGTCACATTGCTGGACCACGGTGCTAGGCCTGTACCTAGGTCTCCTGGCTCTTCCCACTACAGTGTACTGGCTACCACCTGGAGGTACCTGAAATAGAGGTGTGGGCAGAGACTCTGAGGTCTGAGAGACCTGGCCTGGATTCCCAGCTCGACCACCCAGTGGTCAAATGACCTGGGGCAAATTGCTTCACCTCTCCAGTCTTTGGCTTCCTTGCCTCTAAACAATAATAGTAATAAACCACCCTCCAGAGTTGTGAGCATTAAATGAGATTACATGCATAAATCATTTGCTCATGGTAAGGAGCTGGAGTTCCTGGAAAACAGGACAAAGGCACCATCACAGCTAGGGTGGCCGTCTGAGCCAATGACTCCAATCCTGAGTCCATCGCTTCTGGCCTGTGCTGTCGGGGTGCTTTTTCTCTGCATAAGCAGTTTATTTCCAAACTAATGTCATAAATTAGTTCATTTTGCAGTTCTTGAACTGAAAATTTTTATTCAATATCTTTTATGAGAATCACTCAAAGAAATGCCAGAACAATAACAGTAATAGCTAACACTTATATAAACCCTACTTATGTGCCAGATACAGCTGTAAACACTTTAAATGTACTTAATCCTCACAGAAACCCTGTAAGATAGTTCAAAGGTAAACTGAATTAAGAAAATAAATCTGACGTGATTTTTTCTTTTTTTTTCTTTTTTGAGATGGAGTCTCACTCTGTCACCCAGGCTGGAGTGCAATTGGTAAGATCTTGGCTCACTGCAACCACCACCTCCCAGGTTCAAGCGATTCTCCTGCTTCAGCCTCCCGAGTAGCTGTGACTACCAGTGTGTACCACCACGTCCAGCTAATTTTTGTATTTTTAGTAAAGACGGGGTTTCACCATGTTAGCCCAGCTGGTCTTGAACTCCTGACCTCAGGTGATCCACTTGCCTTGGCCTCCCAAAGTGCTGGGAATACAGGTGTGAGCCACCGCGCCTGGCCAAATCTGACGTTTTAAAAAGATGTATTTACACTGACAGTAATACTAGTTCTTTGTATATATTTGGCTGCAAAGAAACACTTGGAAGTTTTGGACTGGATTTAAATTAAGAGATCAAATGGTGTCCACTCAAATTCAAGTTGAGGCAATCTTTCAACATTTCTCCCACTCTGTTGCCTGCTAAAAACATCATTTTCCCTCAGTGGGCTAAACTTATTTTAAAAGGTTTATGATGAAAAATTTCAAACCTATACAAAAGCTGAGAGAATAATATAACGTATGTCCATGTACCCACCACCCAGCTTCAACAAATTACCAGCTTCAACAAACCATCACTTTTCAATGGATTTTTCCTTACCCCTCCCCATACTCCTTAGGGAAGACTGTTTTTTTTTTTTTTTGAGACGGAGTCTCACTCTGTCGCCCAGGCGCAATCTCGGCTCACTGCAACCTCCGTCTCCCGGATTTAAGCAAGTCTCCTGCCTCAGCCTCCCGAGTACCTGGGACTACAGGCGCCCACCACCACGTCCAGCTAATTTTTCTATTTTTAGTACAGACAGGGTTTCACCGTGTTAGCCAGGATCGTCTCATCTCCTGACCTCGTGATCCATCCGTCTCGGTCTCCCAAAGTGCTGGGATTACAGGCCTGAGCCACTGCGCCCGGCCGACTTTTTTTTTTTTTTTTTTTTTTAACAAATCCTATGCATAGACAAAACATCATCTATGAGAAACCTGATTCTGAGCGTCCTTCATATCACACTCTGCTACAAAATGATTCCACCTTCTCTTTCCACAATGTCTAGTCCTTTTATTCTAAGTCTATTCCCTAGCATAAGGCCTTATCCTACCCATTTTCATCCCTCTGGCTTTGCATGTGGCAAAATCCAAACGGAGAAAGTAAGTGTCTGTGGGGCTTCAAACATCCAAATGACAGTGAGAAGAATAACAAATTCATCAGAGAGGGTGAGGGGTAAAAAATTTGAGAGGCACTGCAATACAAATCTTCTTCTTGGTAGATGGGGAAACTGAGGCCCATGCTCTTAGCTGTCCAAGGCACAGATGAGAATCATTTGAATCAAGAAATGAAGACAGGATGTGTGGAAAGTAAGCTTCTACTATCCATACTTCACTCCTTTCCACCATCTCTACCCATTCCTACCACATTTGTGAGGGCCAGAACCATTTCCCCAGACCCTCCGGGGGCAGCATTAACCTGTCTCAAAGCATGTGTAACATCAGCAGATTTTTAAATCCTTAAGGGCAAAAATCAAACCTCAGTCTCCCCCCACAAAGCTTAATAAGGTAGTTGATTGACACTCGGTGGTCACTCAAATATTTACCGACCCAGAAGAGAGCTTCCTAGCGTTAAAAGTTCTCCTTTACCCATTTCCCAGCAACCAGAACCCTAAGCCTATCAGGCTTCCTATTTTTCTCCCTCTCTCTACCAGCTCCGGCAGCCCCATTTCTTATGAGGCTGTAGTATAAAGAACGCAAAATGGGTAATCAGAAAGACTGAGTTTGTGTCTTGGCTGCTACATCTGGTTTGTGCGGCCTCGGACACATCACCCCTTTCCAGGGACTCCACACCCGGATCTGTAAAATGGGCAGGTTTTAGGAAGCTTTCGTGGATCCAGCCTCCTCTCCGGCGCCGCCCTCTTCAAGCAGCGCCACACTGGGCCTCGGCTTCTCCCACAGTGTCCACGACCTGGGGTGGGTCCGCTCCACTCCCCGAGCTGCTCACACTCCAGAGCACTGCATCCTTACCTCCCACTCCCAGGTTGACCTTGCGGGGGTCCGGATCCTCTCGGAAGTCGGCAGTGAGCTTGAAGACCAGGACAGGCTGGGCCTGCGGAACCTCGGCAAAGACTGACGGAGGCGCCATATCGAGAGAGCAGGAATCGAATGGTTTCACCCCGCGACCGGAGCTGGCCGGTCAGGTCTGGCCGCTGCGACTGGAGGAGACTCTCACCTTCACCTAGCCGACGGGGGCGGGCCCGCGGCCTCCAATGGTCGAGCCGCGTCCAGAGCTTGGCAACGGGATTAACCAATCGTCAGCTTGTGACGAAGAAGAGACAGGCGGGAAGGAACGCTATTAGCCAATCCAAGAAAACAATCTTATCGGCGGCCGAGAATGATATAACCAATGCAATTTACTCCGGCTGAGGCGTGGGCGGAGACTACGGTTGATTGGTAGAGCGTGCTCCTATCGCAGAGGCTGTTATTCCTTCGGTCTCCCGGCTGAGGGGAGGAGCCGAGCGCGCGGCTGGTGTCCCGGAGAGGGCGCCCCTTCGACCTTCGAGGACCAGGAGGATACGGGGAAGTGTCCGGAGGGAGTTCCGAGGACAGGTCTTCCTGTTCACGCCGAGCAGGTGTTGGCGCTGCCAGGCCCGGCCTGTTGAGCACGGGCTAGCAGCCAAATACGCAGCGTCTGTGCTCGGGACGCGAGTGTTCGGCCGGGACGTACAGCTCCGGAGCCCGCGCGGGCGACCTTGACCACTTTGGTCGGCTGTTTCCCCTTGAGGGAAGTGTAGCTGTGCTGCCAGCCTTGGTCTCTGGCAGGGAAAGTCCTTCCAACAGGGAGGGGTGCCCACGAATTCCTTTTTGCCGCTCTTCTATTAATAGTTTGAGATTTTCCTCCCCGGTTCCTTGCAGAGGGCCTGGTGCTCAAGGACCTCGGGATCTGGGCGCGGCGTCCCTTCCCAGCTTCCTCCCGCGCGCACCGGACCAAATCTTGCTGTCGTCAGCTGGCTGGTACCCAAAGTGCCTCTTCGTCAGGCTGTTCCTTCCCCGTTAGAGTCCTTCCTCCCCAGGAGCCCTCTCCATCTGTTGACCTTCAAGACCCAGAGCGAATGCCACTTCATCCATGAAACCTTCCCTTAACCCTTATTCTGGCCAAAATGTCTCTTTCCTGTGCTTCTGTACTTTTAACAATTTTAGAAAATGCCTTTGTGGTTAAGAACCTATCCCCGGGACCGGACTATCTAGATTTAGATTCTGGCTGCCGCTTACGAACTTGGCAGGTTTAGTCAAGTTATTTTAACCTTTCTGTGGAAGTTCCTGCTCTGTGGAAATAATAGTATTTTCCTCAGAGTTGGTGTGGGGATTTTGTGAGTTATTACATATACGAAGTGGTTAGTTGCATATAAGAACCACTCTCTAAATGTCAGCTATTGTTACCATTGCATATCTGCCACACCCTTCGTAGATGGTAAACTTTATTTTTTTTTTTTTTTTTTTTTACTTTTAGGTTCAGGGGTACATGCACATGTTTGATTTATAGGTAAATTGCTTGTCAGGTGGGTTTGGTGTACAAATTATTTTGTCACCCAGATAGTAAGCATAGTACTTGACAGGTACTTTTTCTGATCCTCTCCCTCCTCCCACCCTCTGCCCTCAAGTAGGTCCTGGTGTCTTGTTCTCTTCTTTGTGTCCATGTGTTCTCAATGTTTAGCTCCCACTTATACGTCAGAACATGTAATATTTGGTTTTCTCTTCCGCATTAGTTCACTTAGGATAAAGGTCTCCAGCTCCATCCATGTTGCTGCAAAGGACATGATCTCTTTCTTTTTTATGGCTGCATAGTATTCCATGGTGTATATGTACCGTATTTTCTTCATCCCATCTGATGGGCATTTAGGTGATGGGCATTTAGGTTGATGGGCATTTAGGTTGATTCCATGTCTTTACGATTGTGAATAGAGCTGCAGTGAACATACATGTACATGTGTCTTTATGGTAGAACTATTTGTATTCTTTTGGGTATAGACCCAATACTGGGATTGCTGGGTCGAATGGTAATTCTGTTTTAAGTTCTTTGAGAAATCGCCACACTGCTTTCCACAGTGACTAAGCTAATTTATGTTCCCACCAGCATTGTATAAGCATTCCCTTTTCTCCACAACTTCACCAGCATCTGTTATTTCTTGACTTGTATTCATAGCCATTCTGACTGGTGTGAGATGATATCTCATTGTAGTTTTGATTTGAATTTCTCTAGTGATTAGTGATGTTGAGTATTTTATATGCTTCTTGGCCATGTAGCTTCTTTTGTCTAGGGACCTGTAAGTCTCCCTAAGTTTCTTGCACTTACTAAGCCTTCAACAAATGGTAGAAGAGTCAGTTCTCTTGGTGTCTCAGAAGAAAACAATATCACAGACCCTCTCCACTGGATAGTACTATAAATCTTAAAATGAATTTTCATTCGGAGTAATAAACACAAGCCAAAGTTTTGTAGATATGTAACATCTGTCAACTTTTTGTATTATCTACTTTTCCAAAACACTGCTTCTGGTTTTAAAGGTTACTGCCCACAGTGTTTCACTAATAACATTTTAAGCATTACAAGTTCAACACCGAAGGTCAAATGACAATGAACTTTCAGTGCTTCCAAAAGCGGGGGCAGAGGGCAACTGCTGAGGGGGACATTGTATAGCCTAACCTTCTCAGAATTTGATTTGAAAGTATGATCTTCACAGCGTTGGCCAGCAATATCATGGTCACTCCCTACGTCATTCCCTGGGAGAAAAACAGCCCTAGGTTACCTAAACACTGTTGGCTAAGACCAAATATTTATTAACATCCTAAGCAGCCCCATAATCAAGCCAACGCTGATAGGGACAAAGAGGGTGCCATGTGCAGTTTTTCTCCATGTCCCCGCAGTATCCGATCTGAATTTTAAAAAGGGCAATTACTGGGGGAGAAGGAAGCCTATATATTATGTAGGATCCAAGTCTCAAACTGCTTTCCTGGGGAGTGTGAGGTTCTTGGAGATTAAGTGCAGTGCCTTTCTGTCTTGAGCCCTGTAGGCTGCCCCTCTAATTTAATGCCAGTCTTGAAATAAACAGAATGCTTTCCAAGTCATCGCTAATTTTAACACTTTGGCTTAGAATTGATTCAACACTGCCTCCTTGCTGAATGGATAATTCAAGCAAAAGACTCAAGAGCTGGATGCTGCCCAGACAGGTAGGCAGCCAGATGAAGTGAGTGCCCAGGGAAAGGGCAGTAAGGGTCAGAAGAGAAAGAGGCTGGTGTTGTCACTGCCTCCTGCCTTCCTTATGACTGTCTGTTCAGGAGTCCTCCTAGCATCTCCCTTCTGCCGTGCTCCCTTCCCTGAAACCTTTTCTTCAAAAGAAGTGGAAAAGAGGAACAGGGAACCCATATAGCAACAGCATCACCTGGAATGAATTCCTTTAGAACATACTGTCTTGGAAATCTAAAGCCTGCAGGGCTGGACAGGCAAGAAGAGCAGTGAGCACTGCATGAACCTGTAAGCAAATCAGCATGTGGATGGTTTTTTGTTTTTTGGGTTTTTTTGAGACAGTCTTACTCTGTTGCCTAGGCTGGAGTGCAGTGGCACGATCTTGGCTCACTGCAACCTCCGCGTCCTGGGCCAAGGTGATTGTCCCACTTCAACCTCTCAAGTAGCTGGGACCACAGGTGTGCACCAACATGCGTAGCGAATTTTTGTAGAGATGGGGTTTTGTTGTGTTGGCCAAGCTGGTCTGGAACTCCTAGGCTAAGCAATCGGCCTCCCAAAGTGTTGGGATTACAGGCATGAGCCACTGCACCAGGCCACACATGCTTATTTTACTCAGTCTTTCCCCTGAATACCCAGAAGGCCTAAACTTAGGAAAAAGTCAGGGGAGGGATGAGTTTATCGTTCTTTGCACTCAAGCACAAAGTGCTTTGGAGTCGTTATATTTGGGTGAGTGCTTGCACTATGAGTAGGATATTATTTAGAAGCTGAGTTGTGTGCTGAGCAAATACTTCTTTAAAAACCAAAGCTGTATGAAGAGATCTGTTCTAGAGTCACAGTGTGGCTAAATAGTGTGCTATAAGATAAGCATAGGGCTCCTGAGGTGGTGCTGTTCTCCCACTGTAATGAGTTTACTCTTCTTGCTAAGGAAAGTGATCCTTTATCAACCTCTCCTCTCAAATTAACTGGCTTGTTTCCTGAGTGTGCCTTCATGGAACCATGTCTCCTTCTCTTCCCTCAGTTATCTCCTTCCCTCCCTTATGTATGACTCCTCCCATAATCCACACACATGGATTGAACCAACTGAGAATATTTATCTGCTTCCTACCTCATAGAAGGGCATAGAGTGGACAGAGTCTAAGGTTAGTTCCTGAACTGAGTACCCACACATGCAGAACTTTATTTAAAGCTGCTGAAATCTTTGTATAACAGATAGATCAATAGGACTGAAAACTGATGGTTTTACCTACTTGTTGAACGTGATTAAGTTCCATGGCACCATTTTAAAATTGTGCTGTATAGTTTTTGTACGTTGCTTAAGAAGCAGTTTAGCCTAACGGTTAAAAGCATGGCCTCTGGAACTAGATTTCCTCTGTATGCCTCAGTTTCCTCATCTGGGAATAATGATAGTTCTACCTCATGGGGTTGCTATGAGGATTAAATTATTTAATTTAATTACATGATTTCATACAAAACTCTGAATTGTACTTGACACTTAGTACTCACATATTAACTGGGCCTGTCATTATCATTACAGATGTTGTTTACAAGCACTTGCCTTTGAGATTTGTTTAGCTTTTTTATTAAATTATGAGCAGCATAGTAGAACAATACATAGGCTTGGGCCTGGAATCAAATTCTAGCTTTGCCTGTTACTAGTTTTGAAACTTTGAGTAAATTACTTGATGTATCTGAGTTTTAATATTCTTATATGTAAATTATTTTTTAAAAGGATTTTGCTTAGTGTTGATATACACATGTTTAACACAGTTATAGAAATTATTATTTTTACTATTGTCATAGATAAGAAATTAGCCCCTGGGTTGCTGTAGGGTGGTAATGGTTAGGCAAACTCTCTTTGAAGTCTGCTTGATCTGGCCCCTTGCAGGCATGTACTCCGAAATATTTTTCAAATGAAAAAGAAAGCAGAGAACACAATTTTCAAAATATCTAGAAGCCTCCGAGAAGTCTTTGTAGAGATCTATAAAATCTCAAGGCAATTTAAAGGTAACAAGACAACTTTATTAGTAATTAATTAAAATGTAAATGTTAATGATAGCCCTTTGTATACCTGTATTATCTTTTTCTGAAGAATAGAAAATGTTTTAGAAACACTATTCTGTCCACATCCTGGGGCAGCAGCCTTCTCCAAAGAAACACAAAGAAGGAAATGAATTGCCTTAGCAAAAAAACAAAGACACTCCAAATAACAGAAGAATGGGAAAGCTACAGACCTTGAAGTCAGAAGAAAATTTCCTCTCCTTGCCCTGTTTCTCCTTAAATGGATCACCAGTACAGTCTCTTACTTCTAGAGCCATGTTAAGCTTTTTTCCCCTTAAGTTGTAATGTCCTTCTTTTGGTTGCATCATGTCCTAAGATGCAAGATGTTACAAGATGAAGGTATATGAAGAGATAATGAAGGAAACAAATTCAGTGTATTTGCCAAGAACACAGTCTTTTAAATAACTCTTAAAAGGTTCATTTAGAACAATGTAATAGATTGTGGTAATCTAGTACACAAAGCTAGTAGGAATCTCTTGTATTAATAATATTTCAACATTCAGCAGTAGAGGGCAGCACTGTCCTTCTTTTGCAAAATGTTGAGCACTCTTGAGAAGGAAAATAAAGGCAAAGCTCCTGATCCCTCTGTCTGTGTTTACTTTTACCATAAAAAGAAAAAAAAAAAAAGAATCGGAGTATTTTTATTATGGTTTAGGTGATTATGTATAAAGAATGTCAGAGCCTGGATTGCCTGGAAGTGGTACACCAGGTAATGCAAAAAACACGGAAGGTTTGAGGTCCCCCACTCAGGATATGGGTTCTGTCTAGCAAAGATAAACAGTAGCTTGACCCTGGGTAATCAGATAGGGTTATTGTATGAACAGACTTAATGCTCCTGCACTTTCTGGATAGAAGTCAATCTACTGAAATAGCAGGATGTGGTTTTAAAGAAATGTGTGTAACTCGTATAGGCTTAGCCCTTTCTGCTGTGTTAGTGTTGCTCTCTGTTTTACATGGGTCAGGTCAGAACTATCTCAAATACAGTATGTGTATTATGACTTTAAGAAATGGTGTCAGACATGATGGGTAAGGAATGTCTTTCATGGGACTGCAGTTGGCTAAATGGCTGTGTATAAGTAGTGAAATTGAAGCCTTGTATGCTCGTCCTGATTCTCTCACAGTATGATTTGAGTTTCCCTAACCAGTAAATAGCAAAAAAAAGATCTGTTATTTTGTACTAAAAGTTACTTGATGCTCTTTAGCAGGATGACAGAATAATTCTAATTTTAGCAAATATAAAACCATGGTAATTCTAGCACCTTTGGATTCTGTTTAACCCTGAAAACACTTTTGGCAGCAAATCTTCAATGCCAATTTAGATAAATCCCACTAGGAATAAGCACTGAAAGACATTGAGTCTAGTTCCCAGCTCTGCCGTGTGAAGTTGGGCAAATTACAACCTCTGAGCTTTTATTTCGCCTGTTAAATGGAGATAATACCTCCTAGATTTATTAAAAGGGTCAGTTTAGAAAATATATATTAAAATGGTTTGAAAGCCATTTAAGTACCTAACAAATATTTCTATCCCTGTAGCTGAAAAAGATTCCTGCCTAGAAGACTTTATGTCTCTTCTTCTCATTTGATATCATTCTATTGCCTGAGATTGTTAATTAACTTTTATGCATGCTTAATGTTTTCTCCCAACTTGGTTGCTAGTTCCTTGAGAACTGAAACCATCAATTGCACTTCTTGGTATCCTCCACAACAAGGTATCTAGGTACTCAAATATTTGTTGGTTGATTAAAAACATAAACCATAAGACATAATTAACTCTTTTTAAAATTGTGGTAAAAAACATGTATTTACCATCTTAACCATTTTTACCTATACTGTATATTAGTGTTTACTATATGCACGTTGTTGTGCAACACATCTCTAGGACTTTTTCGTCCAGAATTCTTTTTTTTTTTTTTTTTTTCCAAGACAGAGCCTTGCTCTGTCGCCCAAGCTGGAGTGTAGTGGCACCATCTTGGCTCACTGCAACTGCTGCCTCCTAGGTTCAAATGATTCTCCTGCCTCAGCCTCCTGAGTAGCTGGGATTACATGTGCCTGCCACCATGCCTGGCAAATTTTTGTATTTTTAGTAGAAATGGGGTTTTACCATGTTAGCCAGGGCTGGCCTGGAACTCCAGACCGCAAGTGATCCACCTGCCTCAGCATCCCAAAGTGCTGGGATTACAGGTTTGAGCAACTGTGCCTGGCCTAGCCATTTTCTATAAACCTGAAAATAGATGCCAGAAAAGAAGGTGCCGCTATAAAATGCTTTCATGAGTGATTTTTGTCTAACATACAATTAAACATTTATGAGCAGGAAATTATCAGTTTAAAATATAAACTCGCTTGCCAATTATTTGATTTTCAGGATATCTGCCTTTTGTTAATTACCGAAAATAAAGTATTATTTCTAATCACTATTGGTATCACAATAGCATTTTTATTTGGCCGGTATGTGTGAGGCCTGGAGTATGGAGGGAAACTGTCCCAGAAAAGGACCTTGCATTGGCTGTAGAGAGTTCTGGAACTCTCGGGATGGCAAGATTGTGTTTAACTCTTAAAAACAAAGCACCTTTTCTAGCACAGATTTTCATCTGATGTTGTGACTATCAATTATGTCAAATTTGTTTGATATGTTAAAAAATTGGTTTTCTCCTTTGCACAAAATAAATTCTAGATGGATAGATTTAAATATTTTAAACAATATTGGGAAAATAATATTTTTGAAACATAGTATTAGGGTAGAATAGACTTTCCTAATCATAGCACAATCTCAGAAGCTATAAAGAAAATAATTGACTTTGCATGGCTATAGACACCATAAATAAATATGTGATAACATGGAAGAATATTTGCAACATGCTTATTAGTCACATCTGTTATATACTCAGAGCTTTACTGTATTGGTGGAAAATGAGGATATAAATAAATTCAGAAAAGAATAAATACAAATAACCAATAAACATACCCAAAATCATCCTCATTATTAAATTGAAGCCACTCTATCAATGTTTACCCATTAGATTGACAAACATTTTAAATGTTGAAAAAATAGTGTTGAGGGGAAAGAGCACTGACATGCACTACTGGGGAGACTGTCAATCAATAAAGCCTTTTCTTAGAGTGCATTTTGGTAATAACAGTCAAAATTAAAATGCACATAATACCATTTGACCAAGCAATTTCTCCTCTAGGAATATATCCTAAAGAAATGTATACAAGTTTTCAAAGATAGATATGTAGGCATACAGTTATGCATTGTAGCTTTGCTTTAATAGAAAAAGAGTAAACACATGTATTATTTTTGTAGCCTAAAAAAAAAATCAAGTTTTTACTAAAAGAAAAAATGACAGGTTTGAAGCAGGACAGTGGCCATGGAAGTCGGAATCCACTAAGGCATGTGTAACAACTCACCTGCTGAGTCAATAAAAATAAATAAAAAATTTTAAAAAACAGGCTTGAGAGACACTTCACAGGAATAGAAAACTAAGATCGTTTCTAACAATGATAATGAAGTAGAACAGACAGGAAAAAGTAATTCTCCAAAGCAAAGTATGTATGTGTGTAGTAACTTAAAACTTCAGATATTATGAGAAACTATTTTTAAATAAAGAACAATGTGGTGTGCTATAGTTTAGAGTTGATCTGGAAATCTGGGGAGCTATTGACGCTCCTTAGTTAATAAAATAATTTTTAAAAATATGAATCCCCATTATCCGTAGCAAACTAACACAGGAACAGAAAACCAAATGCCGCATGTTCTCATAAGTGGGGGCTGAATGATGAAGAACACATGGATACATGGAGGGACCAACACTCACTGGGGCCTGTCGGGTGGGAGTAGGAGGAGGGAGGGCATCAGGAAGAATAGCTAATGGATGCTTGGCTGAATACCTAGGTGACGGGATGATCTAGGCAGCAAACCACCACAGTACACATTTACCTATGTAACAAACCTGCACATCCTGCACATGTACTCCTGAACTTAAGAGTTGAAGAAAAAAAAATGACTACCACAATTCTGTATCCAAAGTCCTAGAATAGCTCCTGACATCAAACAGATGATAAATATTGGCTGAAGGAATGAATGAGGATATTTGCACCCAAGTTTTTATAAGAATAGATGTAAAATTGCCTAATGACTATTACTTGGTCTGCAACAAATGTTTAATAGATACTACTTCACTACTTCTACTTGCCTAACACATCACAAAGGTTTGTTTATTTAAAAGAATTTATATAGTGCTTGTTATATGCTGGGTACTGTTCTAAGTTCTTTACAAACACTAACTCATTCAAGTTGTATAAGTGAAGTACGTGGTCTAATTATTCCGTTTAACAGATGAGGCAATTGAGGCAAAGAACAATTAAGTAATTTGCTCACGATGACACAGCTAGACAATGGTGGGGATATGAACACAGTCTGCCTCCAGGGTCACTTCTCCACGGTGCCATATTGCATCCCACATGATAAAAACTTACTAAATGTAAGAATGAATAAAGTGTTACTGTTTTTGCAATTATATTATGCTTTTGCCCCAGAGAGCTCAGAATATTTTATACCAAACCATGCGTAAAAATCATTCCCACAACTTCCCTTTGAGGTAGAGCATATTTCTAAAATCATGTTTTAGTATATTACTGCTTTACTAGTTGTGTTTAAAAAGAACATGGGAGGTCATTGTTCCTATGATAAAGTCACTGTATTTGTTTTTTGACATCATATTCATTTCCATGACAACAGTTCCAAGTTCCAAACACAGAAACATCTTGCTCTAGAAATGGAAGAGGCATGGGGCCTACAGAGAATTACATAACAATGTCAAAATTGTTTAAAGGGGTAAGGTTGTGTGTGTGTCTTTTAATCTTTTGCATAACTAAAGCAATGAGTCTCCAACTTTTTCAATCAATAATCTTTTTTTGGTATCTAAGCTTTGTAGGCTTTTCCTTTTTTAAGATGGAGTCTCTGTTGCCAGGCTGGAGTGCAGTGGCGTGATCATAGCTTATCACAGCCTCAAATTCCTGGGCAAAAGCAGTCCTTCCACCTCAGCCTCCCAAGTAGCTGGGATTATAAGCACAACCCACCTGCTGGCTAGTTTTCGTTTTTTGGTGTTTTGTTTGTTTGTTTGTTTTTTGTTTTTTTGTTTGAGTTGGAGTTTTGCTCTTGTTGCCCAGGCTGGAGTGCAATGGTGTGATCTCGGCTCACCGCAATCTCCGCCTCCTGCATTCAAGTGATTCTCCTGCCTCAGCCTTCCAAGTAGCTGGGATTATAGGCATGTGCCACCACGCCTGGCTAACTTTCTATTTTCAGTAGAGACGGGGTTTCTCCATGTTGGTCAGGCTGGTCTCGAACTCCCAACCTCAGGTGGTCCGCCCACCTCAGCCTCCCAAACTGCTGGGATTACAGGCATGAGCCACCACGCCCAGCCAGTTTTCATTTTAGCCTTAGTTTAACTCCATTCCATAACAATACCAGTGTTTCTTTTTTTCATGATTCATTCATTCATTTATTCATTCATTCATTCCATAAATATTTATTGACCATCTACTGTGCTCCAGCATTGCACTAGGTGCTAAGAATAACATAGTGAACGAAAAGACAAAATCCCTTTCTTCACGGATTGTAATCTAATGGGGAAACAAATAATAAGAGTATTGCACAAGTAAAATACTAAGATTACTAAACTGTAACCATATATGAGTGCTACATATCTTAGTAATCTGAGATTACTAAGATACAGTCATGGTAAGTGCCACATATCTTCATGGAAAAAGTCCATGAAAGCATAAAATAGAGGGAATTAATTTACTTGAGGCCAGTTCTTTCCCCCTCAGAATCTTCCATCCAGCACGGATAGTATTCCACTTCTAATTCCTACCCCAGCTATACCTCTTAGACCTTACAGTTTGCACATATGACAAAGTTCTGGAGTCCATGTTGGCAGCCAGTGTTTTCAATTGAAAATGGCCCATTAAAAATAATATTTTTAATTTACTGTCTTGTCACTTTATTATTGCTTCTAGCTTTTTTTCCCAAAAGACAAAAATATCACTTTAAAAATCTAATTTGCATTCATAAGATATAAGTACTTTTATGTTTGTGTTTCTGTTGGGAAATGTGAAGAATAAGACATTTCCTGTAAGAATAACATAGATCTTTATCAAGTTAAAGAAAGACACAAATATCAAGAGAAGGTAGAACCAGAAACATCTATTTGTGTTTGTTATTCTACATAGGACAAGAATCTCCAAAGGTTAAAAGGAAAACATACTGGCACTGCCCAAAGAGGACAGCCCTGTCATTGGTAGTACGTGGACATCACCGAGTCACACGCAGCATCTCCTTCATGTGTGGTGGACATGGGGGCCAGAGCTAGGCTGCAAATTCTCCTCTGGAAGACCATTGTGTCAAAAGAGCAGGTGATGGGCACAGACAGGTCAAGCTCAGAGTTGGGGCCTCTGGTTCTCCCAAGGGAGGATTGGGCTGTGAGTGAGGCATGGAAAGCCGTGCAGTGAGAACTAAAGGGTCCATGAGCTCCATCAGCATCCCCCAGAAGGGAAGGTTATATATAGTCAGAGGCAAGAAACAATATTGGAAAAGCTCCAGAATTATAGATGGTGTGACAACCAACAGCTTAGAATGCCTTTAATGTCATATTCAGGACATGCCCCTGTTTAGGGCAGGGGACCCTAAGATGAAGGACACCCTTGCTTAGCTGATGTAGAGGAAGAGCTTCTTTGTCTCCCACCTTTCCCCACCCTGTATTTCCTTCTCCTTTCACTTCTTTGTTATGGCAAGTATTTATCATTTCGATGACATATAGTTTCTTCTAGGGAATTTCCTTCTTCCTTGTATTAAGCTGACTTTTATCTAGGTGCTCTAATCAAAGATTGGTCCTCAGACCAGCAGTATAGCGCCACCAAGGTGCTTGTTAGAAATGCAAAATCTCAGGCCCCACCCTGGGCCTACTAAATCAGGATCTGTGTTTTAAGATGATCCTCAGATTTTTCCCAAGCACAGTAAATTAAGAAGCATCATTTTATCCCCATGAGCTTCCTGGACTGTAAAATGTACAAGGTCATTCCTGACCCACCCTGCTCACAGCTTTGAAGGGAAGATGCTCTGAGATTTTTAAAAAATTATTATTATTATTATTTTTTATTTATTTTTTTTTTTGGCTGGACAAGGTATGCCTGTAATACCAGCACTTTGGGAGGCTGAGGCGGGCAGATCACAAGGTCAAGAGATCGAGACCATCCTGGCCAACATGGTGAAACCCTGTCTCTACTAAAAATACAAAAATTAGCTGGGCGTGGTGGCACGCACCTGTAGTCCCAGCTACTGGGGAGGCTGAGGCAGGAGAATCACTTGAACCTAGGAGGCAGAGGTTGCAGTGAGCCGAGATCGCACCACTGCACTCCAGCCTGGTGACAGAGTGAGGCTCCGTCTCAAAAAAAAAAAAAAAAAAAAAAGATCATTTTCAAAAGATAAAAGTGCAATAGAATTATTAAATACCAAATGTATTTGCACCTGGACAATTTGACTTATTCAAACTTTTTTAGAGTAAATGAAGATTAATCAATGACTATTTGTTTCCATAATTGGTTATTAAATATTATCTTGAAATGTTCTAGAATTCTATTTTATTTTGTTTAGATCAATGATTCTCAATCCTTGCTACACTAGAATTTTCTAAATTTTTCTGCAAGTCCAAAGCCTGAGCCCTATTCTCAAAAGATTCTGATTCAGTGGAAATGAATCTAACATACTGCCAGAGTTAAAAACCACTGATAGTGATGAGTCATGAGATGAGCAGAGTTAGATCCATTGTGTAATAAGCAAACATAGAAATGCTAAGGGGCTAAAAACTGCTTGAAAAATATAGCTTGAGCTTTGCTACTGACCCTGCAAGGCTACCTCCAGGAATCTGTCCTGCCAAAATATTGTACAAGGATGTATGTGCCTGAAGGCTCGTGGCAACATTGTTTGTAATAACAAACATAATGGAAACAATTTTAATGTCCACCAATTAGTGAGTGATTACATAAGTAGGGCACATCCATATGACACAATACTGCACTGTTAAAATTAATGAGGCAGACCTATATGTACTGCTGTGGAAACATCTCCAAGATATATAATTAAGTAAAACAAAACACAGTTACATAACAATATGTGATACATGAACTCATTTATGTAAAAGCTAGTGCATATATACATGCACATATACATAAACGTCTAGAAAGATTACTGAAGGACGTGCACCAAATTGTTGACAGTGGTTACATCTGGGAATAGGAATGGGAGGGAAAGGGACATTTTACTATGTAAACCTCTAAACATTTTACAACAGAAACATATTCATGTACTACTTGCATAACTATTCAAAACATATTCCAGGGCTGTCAGCTGTCATACCATCTATAATCCTGGATAATAGACTATTTAAACTATTATTTTAATATTACGATTTTGAATGAATAATTCTATAATAAATAATATAGTGGTTGACAAAAAAACAAAGCAAATCTAAATATAAACTAAAAGCTCCTAGGACACGCAGGGTTTTTGTTATGGAGCCTGTCACTTCTTGACCCTGAGATGGCTGGGACTGTGTTTCCCTGACTTCTCTGGACACCCTCCCTATCCAACGTTATGTTTGGCATTGACTCTAACAGCCTCTCTGGTTCCTTGGAAAACTCACCCAGGCGAGCACTGTACTTCTAGGAGGATCTTGATGTTAGTACTTTGTAAATTCTTCTTTGGTCTAGCCCTAAAAATCACTGGGGACAGACAGCCATCTACAACTCAGCCTCGCTGAGAGTTAGGTCGCTTCCATTTCAGGCAAGTGAGAAAAGTACACTGATGAAGCTGTAGGAGAAGGGATCTGCATCCTGTCTAGGGAGAAATCCTCGAAGTCTGCTGTGATAGCTCTTCCTCTTTGAAATGGTGATTAAGCATTGGAAGTGCATAATGAGAGAAACTACTTATAAATCTGTGCCTCTCAGCTCCAGACCATTTCTTTTTCTCTAGGAGAAAATCAAGGATTTTGTCCTAATGGCATTGGAACAAAGTCAGGGCTGAGGCAGGCCGACAGAGAGGGAGGCTTCCAGCCCGTGGCAGCCCTGCTGACAGCTTGTTAGGAACTGTCCCTCTCCAGCTCCTGTTTCATTTCTTCAAGTTACAAAGCCTGACAGCGTTTGATGAAAAAACCAAGGCGGTAATGTCCCCCGCGGCAGCCGAGGCCCTGCTCATCCATCTTTGTTTGACAGATACAGAGAGTAGATGTCACCTACAAAACATTTCACTCACCTGAACCAAGTGTGCTAGGATGGCCCTGTTGCCTTCAAAGGACCCAACAGGAAGAATCCAGACCAAGGCTCGTCTACAATAATTGAGATTTCTCACAAAAGAAAATCATTTTTAGCAAGACAGTTCCTGCAAACCAAATGCTCATTCAAGTTCTCCTCAGAAAAGTACATATAATGCCTAATAATTCAAAGAAAGTTATACTTTGATTTACAAACATCTCTTCCAGGCTACATCCTCCAGCTGGTCTTTGAGGGCTGGCGACTATTTAAGTTCTGAGAAGTCAGTGTGAAGTTCCACAAAGAGGGCCTGGGACTCTAATTTTGCTGGATTTTCAGGAAGGGGAGTGTAATGAAACAAAAATGCCTCTGCACTCCAGACAGCAGAGGCTGGGATGCATTGGTATCCCAAGGTCTCCTCAACTCAGCCTCTGTTAGTGGTTCTCCAACCTTAACATACCTCGGAAAAATCTGTGAAGCAGACTTTTAAAATGATGTTTAAAAAGATGTTTAAAATACAGATCCTGATTCAGAAGATCTGGAGCAGGGCCAAGGAATAGACATTTTAAACAAACTCTCTAGGTGAATCTAGCTGCAGGTAATCCTGGGGCCCCTTTGAGAAGCAATGCTACTACCTGCAGCTGCCCAGGGCAGCACCTCCAGCCAGGGTTCCCAACAGCATCCTCAAGCAGCACCTCTTGGGGACAGCTCCCCTCCCCACTGGCTGCCAAGCCCAGACTTGGGTTCTCAGCAGCTGTTCCTGTTAAAGGTAGAGCCAGTTCATCTTCAGGGTTCTTCTGGAGATAACAACAGTCCCCAGAGACCACTCCCTGAAGCAGAGGCATCTCCCAGAGACCATCCAGTGCCAACGTCTCGGATGCCCATCTGGAAGGCAACTCCCAATAAAGTCCCTGCTGAGCCCGATGCTGCCACATGACTTTGTCATAGTATCTGCTGATTTTAGCCAATTTGAAACCAGAGTTCAACTCTTAACCATTGTATCACCTTACTCATATTCATAATAACAGTAATTCATACAACAATTATTATGGGACTATTAAGTGCTAGTATTAGGGGTTATGCTGTAAGCATACAGCGGCAAACAAGACAAATACAGTTGGTCTTCCCAATCTGCAGCTTCCCCATCCATGAATTCAATCAAATGCTGATTGAAAATATCTGGGACAAAAAAATTAAAAATTATAATAAAAATATAGCAATACAGTATAGCAACCATCTGTATAGAATTTACATTGTATTAAGCATTATAAGCAATCTAAAGATGATTTAAAGTATATGGGAGAATGTACATGTAAATACTATGCCATTTTATATAAGGGCATTGAACATCTCCAGATTTTGGTATCTGCAGGGGTCCTGGAACCAGTTCCCCCCAGATACCGAGGGACTCACAACTGTTTGGCCTTCATGGTACTAACAATCTTGAGAGGAATCCAAATGTATAAATGAACCATTCCTTGCAGTGTGAGGAGAGCAGTTCTAGGAAATTGCTAGGTTAGGTGCTAACACACTAGCCTAGACAAGGAGGATCAAGGGGGGTTTCTCAGAAAAAGTGAGGTCTAAGCTGAGATCTAAATATGGGCACGAATTAGCCAACACAAAAGCAGGAGAAAGGGGGCTCACGGCTGAGGATATAGCAGTTGCAAAGCCCCAGAGTTAAGAAAGCATATAACATGGTTAAAGAACTGAAAAGTGATTTGGTATGATTAGAGTAGAGAGGAAAGAGAGGTTTCAGCAATAAGACTGAAAAGGTACACTGGATGGGAAGGGTGTGTGGGATGGCAGGGGGATGAAGGGAAGTTGGTCAATGGATACAGACTTACAGTTAGAAGAAATATGTCCTAATATTCAGTTGCAGAGTAGGGTGACAAGAGTTAGCAACAATGGATTGTATATTTCAAAATAGCTGGAAGCCAGGACTTGAAATGTTCCCAACACTTACAAATAATAAATACTCCTGACTTCTTATACATTCCATGCATGTAACAAAATATCACATGTACCCCATAAATATGTAAAATATTTTGTATCAATTTTTAAAAAGATATACTGGACCCAGATTTAGAAGCACCCTATAAAATATCTTAAAGGGTTTTACTGTGTGTCTATGGAGATTCATTAGGTATTAGTCCAAGCATGTAACTGAGGAGATTTGACCTGAGTTGATGTGTGCCATGGGCATGCAGTGGGAACTGAAGCTATGGGAAGATGACATTACCCAGAAAAGACCAAAGAGGGCCTTGGCCAGTAGCCTGGGAAGTGCCAGCATTTCAGGAATGGAAAGAGAAGGAAGAGTCCCCAAAAGAGACTCAGAGAGGTAGTAAGAAAACATGAGAGGTGACAATATGCCCCAAATCACAAAGCTAGTAAGTGGCAAACTTAGAATTCAAAATATCTCTAACATTCCAAAGCCATGCTCCTAACCTCAGCATCTCTTAAATAGTGTTTTCCCTTACTGCTTAAAATTACAGTTGATATAAAATTTTGCTTATACATATTTTTCTAGGAATTCATTTATACAACAAAAAAATCATGAAGGCATTTGTTCAGTGCATCCTTGTGTTGCATTAGGAAGTAAACTTGTGAAACCTGCCTCTAGCTGCCTCCACATTTCTCCCCTGGTGTGCCCTGCCATGTCTTCAGTTTGGATACGCTTTCGTTCCCCCTAGGAGTGTCCCCTAAGGGATAACCACATACAGTCCATTGACAAATGCTTAGGATTTCTCTCCAGAAGTGCTCCCACAGGTACACAAGGCACCTACAATTCTCCAAGGAGCAAACCAAACAGTAGTAATGATCATGTTCCTTACAACATGTGTGTCTTCACCAAAACAAAGATCAATGAATGCTGTGGTTGTTTCTATTGTTTATTGTTTTATCAAAACAATACACGCTCATTCTAAATAAAACAAATGTAGGATATATAACATTTCACAAATATATAAAGCAAAAATAAGTTATTAAATTCTCCTACCTGTCTCCCCCAACCTATTACCTATAACCCCATTACCAGAAATATCCATGGCAAACAATTTGGTGTATATATATATATACACACACACACATACACATACATATATACATACAACTTTTAAATTGAAAGGATTCTATTATCTATATTGCTCTGAGACTTGTTTCTTTTTTTTTTTTTTTTTTTTTGAGATGGAGTCTCGCTCTGTCGCCCAGGCTGGAGTGCAGCGGCTGGATCTCAGCTCACTGCAAGCTCCGCCTCCCGGGTTTACACCATTCTCCTGCCTCAGCCTCCCGAGTAGCTGGGACTACAAGCACCCGCCACCTCGCCCGGCTAGTTTTTTGTATTTTTTAGTAGAGACGGGGTTTCACCGTGTTAGCCAGGATGGTCTCGATCTCCTGACCTCATGATCCACCCGTCTCGGCCTCCCAAAGTGCTGGGATTACAGGCTTGAGCCACCGCGCCCGGCCGAGACTTGTTTCTTAAACTATATAATGATCAAACTTTTTATGTCCGTGTATATAGCTTTACCTTCTTTATTTTTTCCACATACCACCCCACAGTATGAAGGCACCATTACTTCTTTAACCAGTCTTTTATTGATGACATTTGTATTGTTTCTGGGTTTTCTTGGCCTGCTTGGATTCCACAGAGTGTGAGGGGGCCCAGAAGAATATTGTTTGGGCTAAACTCTAAACTAAGCGTTTTTTGGAATCTGACATTTTTTGTACTTACCTTTCCTCCCTCTCTGAGCTTGTTGGGTATTTCTCTCCTGCTGGTCCCTCTAATCTTGCTGTTGTCTGATTTAAGGTATGTTTGTTGTTTTAAAGATTTCCTTACAGACTCTAGGACTTTTTGGGGGATGTAAGTTCAGCAAATAAACAAACTATTGTCCTAACTTTACATTCTTATTTTAGAGGATTTCGGGAGCACAGGAAGAAATTCTCTTGTTATCTGGGAATTGGCTTAAAAACCTAAAGTCATGTTTGAACTGTGCTTTTCATTTCCCTCTAAAGAGCATCCCAGCTAGAGCTTGACTAAATATATTTAAATGGAAGGCATATCCTATAACCTCAAAGAGTTAACAGTCTCCTACAGTCTGTTGGGGAAGCATAATTGGCATTAGGGAAACAATTAGAGCACAGTTGAGTGCTAAATTATGTGGTACAAGCCCCTGGGCAACGGCTTGGGATGACGGCTCAGAGGAGTTCTCTGCCTCCAAGGGGAAAGTGGAACTTGAGCTGGGTTAGGAAGCAGGAAGTCACATTCTGAAAAGTCTAGGCAGAAGGTGTAAGGCTTTTCAAGTACCAGGTAACTTCTCATACCTTCTTGTTTTCTGACATTTTAAAGTTTTTGTTTCGAGCCTGCCTACCTCCATGAGCATAGAAGCTTGATGAGGTCAAGGACTCTGTCTTTACTGTTCACCACTGAATCCTCAGTTCCTGGAACAGTGCCTGGCACACAGTGGATGTTCCATGGATATATGAACGAACAAACGACCATGGTGTGTGTGAGGAACAGTGAGAAGACTGTTCTGTCTGGAAAGAGGTGTCTCTCTTTGGGACTAGGGGACACTCCAACAGACCAGCAGAGGAGCAGCCACGTGAGCCTCAACACACAGGAGCAAGTGGGATAAACAGGATAAACAGGATGTGGGAGCCACTCACAATTGCCAAGGTGGACCTTGTATAGATTGCAATAGGGGACTTGAACCTGAAATCAAAACAAAAAACAAAACTGCTCTGCACAACCTACAGGACTCCATGTACTTGGTCAACCAACAGCTAAAGTTGGAAGAAAAAAAAAGATTTGTTTAGTCCTATCCTACCTTTCCCTTGTTAAGAACATAGGGAACTATTAATGTGATCACAATACTTTTATTAATGCCTACATGATTGCATTCACTATGTAAGCAGATAGATTCATTGCTGTCTCATATTGAGCCAATTGCCGAACAAGAACTGGTCTGTTTTTTCATACATTGTTGTTTTCTAGGTCTATATTTTGTTTTCCATCCTATATTTGTGCAATTGATTGTTGGGTCTAAATGCAGTGCTTTGCATTTTTTTCCTGGTGCATTCTTATTGATTTGAGACCATCTTTCAGCTTATGGAATTCATTTAAAATCTTGATCCTATCATCAATCACAGCAGCTATCCTCTTAGCTTGGTGCATCCATACATGCAATCTGCAAATGCCCCAAGGATGTGGATGCCTAGATCTAATTTGGAGAATCCTAAGGGGCGAGGAGTGTTTGCCGGCTGACTCACCCTCAGTCATGGGCAAAACCAAAATGATGTGTGGCCGCTAGGACGGGGTTGTATGGGAAACTTCAGGCTGGAGTTGAGAAAGGAGTAACTGTTGGAATTCCAGGTTGAGGCAGATCCAAGTCAGAATCTCTAGTTTCAGCAACCCAGAAAGATTTCTTCTAGGAAGCTGCTTTTATAAGTAAAAGGGGAAAAAATTGCTTGATAATTTTTGAGGCCTGGCAGGAATGGGGAAAGGGCATGTTGTTCAGTTTAGAAGCCAAACTAGGGGATGGGAAGAGGATGACTGGCCAGCTTAGACTGTTAGAGCTTGGGTCTCCTCACTGGCAGTCAGATATTAAATTCACTTAGAGTCAAGACCGCTGTGAATACCTCTTGCTCTCGGGAATAAATCCTACTTTGGTGTTTTAAGCTGTTTCTCTTCTGTTAGCCACTCCCCAGGTTTTCACTCAAATCCTGCATCGGTCTCCTTTGTACCTTTCCTCTCACTCTGTCTCTGTTGTAAAATCAATTACAATTTGCTTACATCTCCAGTTATGGGGGTACATTTTCCATCTGCTCCAAACATGCACACCCTTGGACTGCACCACTCCCCGCTCCTCCTGCCTCCCCGACCCCAGCCGCCTCCCCAGCAACTTGATCTTCCTAAGCAGCTCAGGAACACAGATGTTTTCACCCTGTTGCTCCAGCACAAGGGTATTTTCCCAGTGTCTCTCTGTGTGTATGCTCCAGGCACTGTGTCTCTGGGGAGGGAGAGAGTAAATGTTTTCATTCCAAACCCTCAGGGTCAGGTCTTGTTTGTCTAAACTGTGTTTGTTGCCGTAATTATCAGATTAGCTGATCTCTGACAGCAAGTTGGGGGTTGGAGAGGGGGGAGACTATTAACCCTCTGTAGGATGGTTGCTGTGCTTTCTCATGAGAATACCTTTGGGAAGAACTGTCATTTATCTTCTAACCTGGAAGATTTGTCTAGAATTCTTTTCACCGACCCTAACAGACCTTCATAATAGTCTGTTCTAAGTAAATCCAACCATCTAGCAGGCTCCACTGCTGGGATCCAACAGGCATTTAGCAGAGATGGAGGGTTGAAAGGGCATCTCTCCAGGGATCTGCTGGGAAGAGAAAGAAATGGAGCTTAAAGAGGATCTGGATAAATAACTCTTCAAACGGTGTCGGTGTCTCTTAGACCGAATAAGGAAGCCAGGAGTATACACTGAACATCTTCAGCTTGTCTACCCATCCCCTCCCGCTTGGCATAAGTGCAGCGAGGCTACCAGGCCCCACTTAGCATTGTTTGGGGATTTTCTGTTGTTTCCGAGATTGTTAAGATAATTTTTCACCGCTGCTGTTTTAACAAAACTAAATGTGTAGACATTTGTGAGTCTTTGTCATCAGACTCATATGGCTGGTGCTTTCAAAATGTTCACATCTGCCCTTTCCTTCTGCCCACAGCACCTTGAACTTCTATATGGTCTCCAAAGACATGATAAATACAGAGAATGTTCTCTCCTCTCAACTGTAACAGTAATGATTCCTTTGCATTTTAATTAAGTCTTCTGCACATGAATAAGTCTTGCATCCTTAAATGGACTAAAGACTCCTCAAGGACAAGAACTATCCTTCAATCCCATACATAGGTTACCTGGCAAAGGACCCTAAATGCAGGTGTTTAATAAATATTTTTTGTTGACAGCATTTTTCCAAACTTCTTTTTTCTGTTTCTCATCTCTGTTCCTTTCTGGGTTTGTATTTGGTTTTTAGTTACTTATGATGTTTACAGATCCTTTATTTATGGAATGGTCCTCCAATTCATACTCATCAACTCAATTCCTCCTCTTCTCTCCAAACACACACACACAGAGAGAGAGAGAGAGAGAGAGAGAGAGAGAGAGAGAGAGAGAGAAACCTTTACCAAACATCTGTATACCTAGTACTGTACAAACTTATTCTATGTGCAATTTCTTATTTGCAACCCACCGTGGCTTGTGAGGTAAGTACTATCACATGTAAGAAGGCAGAGACTCAGAGAGTTAAGTAACATAAACAAGCTCCCACAATTGTAAGTTCCAAGTGTGTGTGACTCTAAAACCCATACAAATCCCATCTTGCTAGTTACTAAAGTGGATGAAAGTTCAGATAATTAGAGAAAACATATGTTTTGCCCAAACCTAACTAAAAGTCAACCAACCTATCTTCAGTATTTTTCCCCAACAAATATAGCTATAATAATTTCTTTGTAAAATTAAAAGAAGCTCAAACCCATACATTCTGGACAACATCTTACACAACAAAATCATTTTGATATTGTCTTAGCATATGTTTTAAAGTGAATTTGACTCATTCATCCATGTCCATGCTGTTTATAAAGCTGTCACTTCTTGCAGGCAAACATGATTTTTAGAATATTCTATGTAATCCACATACTGATTCATCAAACCGCTATTGAAAAGCTGCTGTTGACTTAGAATATCCCCATGTTCTGAGAAGACAAAAGTCTTTCATCTTTATTGATGTTGCCAGGCCTGGTTCCAAATGTGGACAGGGCACAGGCAGAGATTCTTGGGAGGAAATATTCAGAAGCAGAATTGGTCAGGGAGTTTCCATATGGTGCTCCTGGTCAGCCCCAGAAGCAGGTATCAGATGGACTTCCATGGAAGCAAACAGCCAGGGAGCCGGCTCTTCTCTCCCTCTAGGGAGGTGTTCTGTTCATTATGCAGCCAGCTAAGATGCCATCCTCGTCACTCTTCTACCCAGGGTTTCCCTCTCTCTGGCACCTCCCTGCACTGCTCTTACGTCCTTCACCACAAGCCACACAGGAGGAAGATCCAACAGATCTTGAATAGGTCAACCAAACTGTGTTTGTCAGTTCTGATAAGAGAAGCAATTGTAGAGAAATTCGAATGACTATTTTGTTCCCAATCCAGAAACCCCTGTCCTAACTTGAATAAAAATTCACTGGCTACATTCGGAAGGTTTTTAAAGAGCCTGGGAAATGGAAAGAGATGATACAAGGGCCTAAAGGGAAATTCAAAGAAGGGCTTATTTTTAAAGATGAAACATTCGGAAAAATAGAAAGGTGATTTTGCCATCTTGTGGAAGTGTATCGCACATATGTTGAGCAAAGAGACCAATTCTTTTGATAAAGAATTTCAGGTTCCTAAAATACCTTACTTGATCCTGGTTATGAATAGTCAGCTTGTTCTTGTTAAGATGTTTGAAGTGCTCAGGATATTTTCTGGCCCAGATGCCAGGAGATCTGACTGCCCCTAATGGCTGTGTGGCCTTCAGTGAGACACATATCCCAACACTTATCTGGACAGTTGATATTGGACTAGATGACATCAGGTTCTTTCTTTTGTTGGTGTGGCATCATATTCTGCGCCCCTGAAGGGAAGCAAATAAGGAAAGTTGTTCAGAAAAATGATGTTTTCTTGATTTAATTTTGCAAAATGCTTAGAATGGTGCCTACCACATAGTAGTGTTAGAATTGTTAGTGTCTATAGAAGTGGAAGCTATTATAGAAGTGTTAGCTATTATCACTGACATGATAAGGATGATGGGCATGGATCCATGCACTAGAGACACATTTTTACCTCCATATCTAAATTTAAGAAAAATAATGCAATATTAATCCAGTATTCTGATAACTTTAAAGCCCTTTGTCTCTCTCTCTCTCTCTTTTTACATGGAGTCTTTATTACACAGGCTGGACTCAAACTCCTGGGCTCAAGTGGTACCACTGCACCCAGCAGAAACCTTAACAGAAAGGAAATGAGCCATGGCTACTAAACATTAAGAATAGTTATTATCAGGCCGGGCGTGGTGGCTCAAGCCTATAATCCCAGCACTTTGGGAGGCCGAGACAGGCGGATCACAAGGTCAGGAGATCGAGATCATCCTGGCTAATATGGTGAAACCCCGTCTCTACTAAAAAATAAAAAAAAAACTAGCCGGGCGAGGTGGCAGACGCCTGTAGTCCCAGCTACTTGGGAGGCTGAGGCAGGAGAATGGCGTAAACCCGGGAGGCGGAGCTTGCAGTGAGCTGAGATCCGGCCGCTGCACTCCAGCCTGGGCGACAGAGCGAGACTCCGTCTCAAAAAAAAAAAAAAAAAGTTATTATCCACAAGAGGTGCTCGCTGCCTCTTCGCAGAAGTGATTCTCAGCCAGAGACCTCAATATTTGGAGAAGAGACCTCTTATCTACTCCCCAGGGGTCTCAGAGCATTCAAATCCAAGGAGAACAGTTGATAACCTTGTAATGAATGGAAGGAGTGTCTGCTAAGCAAACAACCACATAGAGATGTTTTCTTTGAAAATTCAGCTTTATTATTTGGCCATGTTATGAACTGGGCTGCCTTGCGAAGTAGTGAGTTTCCCTTCCCTGGATTCATGGAACCTAGTTCTCTGGGAGCATAATATCAGCCTGGAACATCTTGCACCTTGAACGGTGAAGCTGTGTCTTCTAAGACTTTCGTAAAAAGGTGATTCATGGAGAGCATTACTGAGCAATGCCCTCATTTATTCTCTCTTTTCAATTCTAAGACCTAAGAATGGAAAGCACTAAGGGAATATCAGAGTCACACAAAAAGGGAAGGGCCAGAATCCTGGTTTCCAGTCCAGGCTGAACCTCCAGCTTTCCCTCTCTATAAACAGATGGAGTTGTCTTGAGCTGAAGATACTTTCTTTTTCTTTTCTTTTCTTTTTTTTTTTTTTTTTTTTTTTTTTTTTGAGATGGAGTCTCGCTCTGTCTCCCAGGCTGGAGTGCAATGGCGCAGTCTCGGTTCACTGCAAGCTCCACCTCCCGGGTTCACGCCATTGTCCTGCCTCAGCCTCCCGAGTAGCTGGGACTACAGGCGCCCGCCACCACGCCCGGCTAATTTTTCGTATTTTTAGTAGAGACGGGGGTTTCACTATGTTAGCCAGGATGGTCTCGACTCCTGACCTCGTGATCTGCCCGCCTCGGCCTCCCAAAGTGCTGGGATTACAGGCGTGAGCCACTGCTCCCCGCCTGCTGAAGATACTTTCTAACTACTTTTTGCCCATAGCAACAGTCCAATAAAAACCTTCACTGAATAGAAACTCATATGCAATATTAGAGCAAGATGAACGCAGAATAAGAAAAGAAACTAAATAAAGAAGAGAATGGCAAAAGGGCAGAAATAAAGAATTGAAGAGGCAGAGTAGAGAAAATCAGAAAATGAAGGGAGTTTTTAAAAAAAAAATGTCTACTCTGAATGTATGAGATGTAGAGAGGCTTAACGTTTAAAAACTGCAAAGAAAGAAAGATGGTAACATGCATTACATACTAAGAAAGCTACACAAAAGAGAGTAGGGTTTTAAAAAGTTACAAATCTCTATAATTGAACTAAGATTATCTGATGAGAACATCCACAAGAGATGCTAGCTGCCTCTTTGCAAAAGTAATTCTCAGCCAGAGGCCTCAATATTTGAAGAAGAGGTGTCCTGTCTATTCCCCAGGGGTCCTAGACCACCCACATTAAAGGAGAATAGTTGATAACCTCATCATTAGAAGCAAGGCTTCATTGAGCCACCATAGGGCCTTTACACTTGCCTTTTCTTGGAGGGCTCCATTCTTCCTCCCTTCACTACTCTCCATTTCCTGCTTGTCGTTACTCTAATTACTCTTACTGTTACTGTGAAGTGGTTGGTCTAGAGGACCTTCAAAATCCCTTCCAACCCTCTGAGTCCACAATTCTCTACTTCTGCTTTCAGAAGTACTCCCTACTGTTGCCTTTATTGGGATCTGAGGTCCAGGGAATAGTGTAGCGGTATGTGACGGGCACAGGGATCACTCACGTGATAGCTTGTGCGCATTGCCATGGCTCAGCTATCTCGCTGCTGGTGGAAATAATCTGGAAGAGTTGGTTCCAGGTCCATGGAGAGGTTGCTTGGTATCAGACAGTAGTCACCATTGGAAGCAGAAGCCATGTTTCAAAGCAGCTGAGAGTTATTTTATTAATGGCAATAAGGGTGATGAACTAAGTAATTTGATGAGCACTTAAAGACAAAATCATAGAACCTGCCCTTGAGGAATTCACAAACCAAATGTGGTAAGTCTAGGTCCTACACATTCATAATAATCATTGCTGCCTGGTACTGAGCACCTTCCAGGTGCTGGGTGCTGCTAAGCATGTGAACTTTGCCAAGTTATTTAATCCCCATAACATCCAAATGAAGCAAGTACTGTTGTCATCCCCATCTTACAAATGAGGTAGTGGAAGCCCAAAGATTATATACTTTACTGCTATCAGTCAGCTTGTGACAGATTGGGATTCAAATAATATATGCTTGGAGGCACGTTACTAGGCCCTTCACAAGTCCCCTTTTTGCATCAAACAAAATCCATTTAATGACTCAAGATTGATTGCAAGAGAACTGAGGTCCCCAGATTCATCTCACTCTGATTTTCACACTACTTTCAAGAACTGATGCTTGGGGCCTGCTCCTATGAGTCCTTTCTCACCATGTCATCTGTGATCCAACCTGCTTTAACCTGTCTGTTCTCTTACCTGTCTGAACCTGCAGATGCCCACACTGAGGGATTCTCAGCCCTGGAATCCTCCAAGTCTTCCCCTCACTTCACCAATCTATCCACAACCCTGACGGCATCAAGCCTTCATAGCAATGGCAGTGTTACCCAGACTGCAGATGCCTGTGACCTTTGGGGTTCCCACCTGTGCTACTTGTTCTGTTCTTAAATCAAATGAATGACCAAGTCAGGGATCATAAACCATCTTCAAGACAAGAAGTCCTCCTCTCCAGCATCTTGTCCCCTGATTCTAGCATAGTGTCTTCTTTTTAACTACTTTCTGCCCATAGGAAGAGTCCAATAAAAAACTTCACTTGGCCTCTATACTAATTTACAGTTAAAATTACTAGCTTTAGGCCGGGCGCGGTGGCTCAAGCCTGTAATCCCAGCACTTTGGGAGGCCGAGACGGGCGGATCACGAGGTCAGGAGATCGAGACCATCCTGGCTAACACGGTGAAACCCCGTCTCTACTAAAAAATACAAAAAAATTAGCCGGGCGAGGTGGTGGGCGCCTGTAGTCCCAGCTACTTGGGAGGCTGAGGCAGGAGAATGGCGTGAACCCGGAGGCGGAGCTTGCAGTGAGCTGAGATCCGGCCACAGCACTCCAGCCTGGGCGGCGGAGCGAGACTCCCGTCTCAAAAAAAAAAAAAAAAAAATTACTAGCTTTGTGAGATTATGCAAAGTATTCATGTAACTAGGATTTGGGGATAGAAGAGGCAGAAGTGTTTTCCCGTAACAATAACTAATATAGCTACTGCAAATGATATTATCATTTTTTTACTTAATCCAACAATACTTTTTTAACCCAACTTGAAGATTATAATTATCTGAAAAGAAGGATATTAATTGTAATTCAGAATTTTTTAGACCAACTTCCCCATTCTTCCAGTCACCACGCCCTACCTTCCCCATGCCCTCCAGGTATCCAAAATTGTGGAATCAGCATGAATAGGACTGGGTACCCTGTGAATACTTGGTAAATATTAACTGTCTAAATGAATTAATCTATTTGCCTCTGGTATAAGTACTTTTGCTGTCTCTCAAATTCAAATCATTTCCTCTCCTTTTACTAACACAGGCATTCATGCATTTAATTCAAACAGTTATTTACTTAGGGCTATTATGGCCTCCACAAATACACAGTCTGGTAATGGTACAAGGCAGTATGAGAACAAGTGCTCAGATGAGGGCCACAGCAATGGGGAAATAGAAAGAACGTGGGCCTTGACCTCAGCAGACCTGCCTTAATTGTAAAAGTGGAGTATTGACACCCAGTTCCCAGGGTCGTTAATAACATCGAATGTTTTGGGGGTTTGTTGAGCACTATGTGTACAAACCTCTTCAATTCTCCCTGATCCCCTACATGGGGAGAAGTGGGACTTTAAAGGGGCTGAACAATTTGCCCGCCTTGAAGTCTCACAGCTAGTGGTGGGCAGTGCTGGAATTTGAACATGCTCTTAACTCTTCCTTACAATATCTTGTTTGTGGGAGTGGCCTCAAGGATTAAACTCCTGTCAAGTTCCTCTCAGTATGTCAGTTTCCTCATCCCCTTGTCAGGAGAGGAGGACACTAAGTTCCAGGTGTGGAAATTGGTCATGTAATCTTAGCCCTGGAGAAATGTGAACGTTATCTCCTGAGGGGCAATGGTCTACCGGCCACTCAGATCTACTGTTGCCCCAGGAAGGAAGAAAGAATTGGGATTCTGCTTCCCCTTAAGGGGACTGAGGAGTAGAACTGCAATTAAATCAATGGACTTTGGGGACTTGTGGGGAAGAGTGGGAAGGGGGCAAGGGATAAAAGACAAGAAAAATGGTGCAGTATATACTGCTTGAGTGATGGGTGTACCAGGATCTCACAAATCACCGCTAAGGAACTTACTCATGTAACCAAATACCACATGTACTCCAATAACTTATGGGAAAAACAAAACAAACAGAACCCTTAGCCACTCTGGAAGGACTGCAGTTAAATTACGAAGAGGAGCAGTACATCCACTGTCAGTACATCTACTTGGATGCTTTTGTCTTTTCTGGTTGCAGCTTGGTTTCGTCTTCTTTCTTAGAAAATGTTCCTTTTCTTTCTTTTTTTTTTTTTTTCTGACACTGCAATCTCTTTATTCTTGGTCTTACACTGCACTTCTAGTTTCATAAATAAGGCCGTATTTAGGCTTTAGTTTATGGAATTGAGTTTACAAGGGTATCCTTTACTCTGTTTTATTTCTACCCTCTGGCTTCTCATGGATGTGTGCTTTGCTCAAGTGTCCCCAGAGACCGGGAAGAACCAGCTAGATGGATGATCCTTGAGTTTTGGTTGCACAGACGTTTACATGGATTATCTCAAAAATCAGATGTCGCATCTCATTTATGGGATGAAAAAGCTTCAAGAAAGGAAGACGGGATTTAGATCTTTCCTTTTTTCTTCTTTTGGACTTAAAGTGCAAAGATCTGCGTTAGTTGCCCTCCTCAGATCACTGTATGTGATCATCCATGAGAGCCCTTTCCTTGTTTTATTTTACTTCATTGTTTTCCTCCTTGATTGCCAGCATTGGCAGTCACTCTGATGTATTTAATAAGTGTTTGGACATGAGTGTATCTCCAGGTTGTTTTTTCTATAATGCTGCTCTATGAATATATGTGTTAAATCTGTACTGTTCAATGGCTCTCATTCTGTTTCTTTCTTTTTTTTGCTTGTGAAAAGTGCTATCCTTGTTTCTGCTGAACACAGAGAATAAGCGGGTTTGTCTACACCCATGTTGGCTCCCAGAGAGGATCAAAGTGTCCTTTGGGTTAGATGTGGTGACGGCAGCTGGAGAACTAGAGGAACCTGGAGGAACTGGGTAGACGGAGAGGGGAAAAGGTGGGAGGCAGCTCGAAAGCCAGGATAACTCATCTCTTACTGCAGGGGATTCTACTACCAGCTCTTCCCAGCAGGCTTTTTCACTCCCCTGCAAAAGGCAGACAGTGCCCCAGGAGGTCAGAGATAGGGCTATCCTAATGCCTTGGTAAGACTGGCTGGAGGCGGCCGGGCGCGGTGGCTCAAGCCTGTAATCCCAGCACTTTGGGAGGCCGAGATGGGCGGATCACGAGGTCAGGAGATCGAGACCATCCTGGCTAACACGGTGAAACCCCGTCTCTACTAAAAAAAAAAAATACAAAAAATTAGCCGGGCGAGATGGCGGGCGCCTGTAGTCCCAGCTACTCAGGAGGCTGAGGCGAGAGAATGGCGTAAACCCGGGAGGCGGAGCTTGCAGTGAGCTGAGATCCGGCCACTGCACTCCAGCCTGGGCGACAGAGCGAGACTCCATCTCAAAAAAAAAAAAAAAAAAAAAAAAGACTGGCTGGAGGCAGTGGAGTATAAAAAGAAAGACCTGGCCAGGTGCAGTGGCTCATGCCTGTAATCCCAGCACTTTGGGAGGCTGAGGCAGGTGGATAACAAGGTCAGGAGTTCAAGACCAGCCTGACCAATATGGTGAAACCCCGTCTTTACTAAAAAAAATACAAAAATTAGCCAGACATGGTGGTGCGCACCAGTAGTCCCAGCTACTTGGGAGGCTGAGACAGGAGAATCACTCAAACCCGGGAGGCAGAGGTTGCAGCGAGCCAAGATTGCATCACTGCACTCCAGCCTGGGCAACAGAGCAAGACTCTGTCTCAAAAAAAAAAAAGAAAGAAAGAAAACCTTATCAAGCTTCAGGGCCAAGGATACCAGCTGTGAGATTTGAACAAGTTACTCAGCCTCACTGAGTATCCTGGTATATAATGACAATGAGACACACACCTCACAGGGAAGCTGTGACAAGCTAATGAAGTCATGTTCATAAGGGACCTGGCAGAGTAGGTGACAGTCGAGCACCTGGCGAAGGATGTGACACTCAGGCTGCAGCCACAATACATGGGAGAATTTGGCTTTTGCTATATCCTACCCAAAACTTGGCTGGGCTGTTCTGATCCTCTCAAGAAAATGTGTGATGACAGTAACTCTAATAGCCACTAAAGTTAGTCAATTTTGGGAAAAGAAAAAGGAGAAACAGGAGCTGCAAAGCAATTCCATTATTAGGGAGGGCAAAAATGGAAAGGAAAATTTTAGAAGAAAAGTAATACATAGTAAATCTAGAAAATAATCTAGAGTACCTCACTAGAAGGTCTAAATTTAATCTTAAAAAAGAAATCTTGGCACCTGGGGTGGAAAAACAAATCATCTTTTTTTGCTGACTGTACAAGTAAGATGATTAAAGTAGCAATAGAAAAGAGCTTTTAAAAAAATGATGGTAAAAGGTAAAAAGGGAAATCCCACACATGACTCCTAATTTTAAAACAATTATAGTAAAATATTTATCACACAAGTTTACTGTCTTAACCACTTTTACGTGTAGGGTTCAGTGGCATCAAGTACATTGACATTGCTGTGCAACCACCACCATCCGTCTCCAGAACGCCCTTCATCTTGCAAAACTGAACCTCTGTATCCATTAAACACTAACTCCCCATTCCTACCTTCCCCTACTCCCTGGCAACCACCATTCTACTTTCTGTCTCTGTGAATTTGACTACCCTATGTACCTCATATAAGAGGAATCACACAGTATTTTTCTTTTTGTGATTGACTTATTTCATTTAGCATAATGGACCCCCAGCTTGCTAACTAAATATATTCCAAAGTCATTTACAATGTGATGTATGGATATAAGTCACAGTAAATTTTTTTTCTTTTTTTCTTTTTTTGAGATGGAGTCTCGTTCTGACGCCCAGGTTGGAGTGCAGTGGCGCCATCTTGGCTCACTGCAATTTCCGCCTCCCAGGTTCAAGCGATACTCCCGCTTCAGCCTCTGGAGTAGCTGGGACTACAGGCATGCACCACCAGCTAAATTTTTGTATTTTTAGTAGAGACGGGGCTTCACCATGTTGCCCAGGCTGGTCTTAAACTCCTGACCTCAGGCGAATGTTTTAAGTAAAGTGAAAATTCAGATCCTACCAGGCTGGCTTGACCCAATGCCAATTTCCATAATGAAAATGGCTCTCCCCAGATGTGGAAGAGCAAGTGCATACAGATGCAATGTGATCCCAGTGAAACCCCAAATGCAGCTTCTGGGGCCACAAACTTCTGCCCCTGTCTTGAATTTCTTTGTGTTGCCACAACATAAGAGTTCAGAGAGGTGTTGACAGCATTTCCCTTTATGCTTTCCATAGGGTGCATCTCATTATTATCCCTTCCCTGGACATTCACAATAACTCCAAATACGCAGGCAGACCATAAGTTAGACTACTTATATTTACTGAGAGCTTGCCATGCACCAGACACAGTCAACATTTTAAAGTGGACAGTTTTAAAGAGAAAACTGTAATGGGCAACATAATCATCTCCTACCATCTCTGTTCCTTTCTTTCTTAGATTATGAAGTAGCTATGGAATTTGAATGGGTTGATTCTTCAGTTCCCAGAATGAACTTTGATTGGTTTAACTGGCCACAGTAATTGATGTGGGAATGAGGCCATGACATAATTTCAACTTAGGAGACATGTTCACTGGAGGTGAACTAGGAAGCACAAAGTCTCGGACATTCAACACTTAAAGAATCAGCAGTCTTAGGATGATGGCAGTGCTACGGACACCAGAGTTCCATGGTTCAGGCTGTTCAGCATCAACTGCTCCTGACAGCCACCCTAACATGCCTCCAGTTTCCTGGGCCAACAGATACCTGTCATTGTTGAAGTTTCTTTGAGTTGCGTCTTCTGTTACTTACAACTTAAATCACCCTCACTGATTGCTGTGTACTTAATTGTTCTCCTCCACTTTCCGCCAGTCCATATGTTGAAGCCTTAACCCCCAACATGATGGTATGTGGAGACTGGGACTTTGGGAGATAATTAGATTTACATGTGATCATGAGGGTGGGACCCTCAAGATGGGACTAGTATCCTTACAAAAAGTGTCACTAGAAAACCTCTCTTTCTCTCTCTCTGCCACGTAAGAACACAACAAGAAGGCAGCCATCTGCAAGCCAGGAAGAGAGCCCTTACCAGAACTTGACCATGCTGACACCCTGATCTCAGATGTCCAACCTCCAGAACTGCAAAACAGATACATTTTCATTGTTTAAGCTACCTAGTTTATGGTATTTTGTTATGGCAGCCCAATCTGACTAATACACTGATACAGACATGTGAGGGTACATGCCACCAGCAGGGTGGTTCAACTGCAGGTCCACACTTACCCAGTGAAGGTGACTCAGCCCAGAGTGTGATGCAGTCTCTTCCCAACCCTCTGTGCATCACCCCTGGGAGAGTCAGCTCCTCCCACAATTGCAGTCCTGACAGCAGGCTTGTGCCTCTGAAATGATCTTGCAAACAAGCTGCCATTGGAGTGCTGAGTAGTAATATCGACTAAAACAATGAAGAAGAAGAGCAACAAGGAGGAGGAAAAGGAGGAGAAAAGGCAAAGAAGAGAGGTGCTGTGGTGAAGAGTAGTACTTCTCAACTCCACCAGAACAGCAGAGAACAATGAAAGCACACCATCAGGATGTCTTGGGGTATGGCCAGGCCAGAAAGGCCATTACCATACGTGCCAACATATTTGAAATCTTGTATTTTATCACAAAAATAATGCAGTTTCTGTATTCTACTTCATCATGTGCCTTTATATTTTTTATATCAAAATGTGCCCCTAAAAACCTTTGAGAAGGGCCATTTTATCCCAAATCTTTGAAATAATTTCCTAGTCCCACCATGCTTGCCCTGAGATGTTCACACCCCAATATGAGAAGCACATGTACATCAGAAAGAGGACTGGACTTAGAGTTTTTTTTTTTTTTTTTTTTATTATTATACTTTAAGTTCTAGGGTACATGTGCATGACGTTTATATCATGTATAACTCCCCAATGCAATCCCTCCCTCCTCCCCTCTCCCCATGATAGGCCCCAGTGTCTGATGTTCCCCTCCCGAGTCCAAGTGATCTCATTGTTCAGTTCCCACCTATGAGTGAGAACATGCAGTGTTTGGTTTTCTTCTTGTGATAGTTTGCTAAGAATGATGGTTTCCAGCTGCATCCATGTCCCTACAAAGGACGCAAACTCATCCTTTTTGATGGCTGCATAGTATTCCATGGTGTATATGTGCCACATTTTCTTAATCCAGTCTGTCACAGATGGACATTTGGGTTGATTCCAAGTCTTTGCTATTGTGAATAGTGCTGCAATAAACAAACGTGTGCATGTGTCTTTGTAGTAGAGTAATTTATAATCCTTTGGGTATATACCAGTAGTGGGATGGCTGGGTCATATGGTACATCTAGTTCTAGATCCTTGAGGAATCGCCATACTGTTTTCCATAATGTTGAACTAGTTTACAATCCCACCAACAGTGTAAAAGTGTTCCTATTTCTCCACATCCTCTCCAACACCTGTTGTTTCCTGACTTCTTAATGATTGCCATTCTAACTGGTGTGAGATGGTATCTCATTGTGGTTTTGATTTGCATTTCTCTGATGGCCAGTGATGATGAGCATTTTTTCATGTGTCTGTTGGCTGTATGGATGTCTTCTTTTGAGAAATGTCTGTTCATATCCTTCCCCACTTTTTGATGGGGTTTTTTGCTTTTTTCTTGTATATTTGTTTGAGTTCTTTGTAGATTCTGGATATTAGCCCTTTGTCAGATGAGTAGGTTGCAAAAATTTTTCCCATTCTGTAGGTTGCCTGTTCACTCTGATGGTAGTTTCTTTGGCTGTGCAAAAGCTCTTTAGTTTAATTAGATCCCATGTGTCAATTTTTGCTTTTGCTGCCGTTGCTTTTGGTGTTTTAGACATGAAGTCCTTGCCCATGCCTATGTCCTGAATGGTACTACCTAGATTTTCTTCTAGGGTTTTTATGGTATTAGGTCTAACATTTAAGTCTCTAATCCATCTTGAATTAATTTTCGTGTAAGGGGTAAGGAAAGGATCCAGTTTCAGCTTTCTACTTATGGCTAGCCAATTTTCCCAGCACCATTTATTAAATAGGGAATCCTTTCCCCATTTCTTGTTTCTCTCAGGTTTGTCAAAGATCAGATGGCTGTAGATGTGTGGTATTATTTCTGAGGACTCTGTTCTGTTCCATTGGTCTATATCTCTGTTGTGGTACCAGTACCATGCTGTTTTGGTTACTGTAGCCTTGTAGTATAGTTTGAAGTCAGGTAGCGTGACGCCTCCAGCTTTGTCCTTTTGACTTAGGATTGTCTTGGCAATGCGGGCTCTTTTTTGGTTCCATATGAACTTTAAAGCCGTTTTTTCCAATTCTGTGAAGAAAGTCATTGGTAGCTTGATGGGGATGGCATTGAATCTATAAATCACCTGGGCAGTATGGCCATTTTCACGATATTGATTCTTCCTATCCATGAGCATGGTATGTTCTTCCATTTGTTTGTGTCCTCTTGATTTCACTGAGCAGTGGTTTGTAGTTCTCCTTGAAGAGGTCCTTTACATCCCTTGTAAGCTGGATTCCTAGGTATTTTATTCTCTTTGAAGCAATTGTGAATGGAAGTTGATTCCTGATTTGGCTCTCTGCTTGTCTGTTACTGGTGTATAAGAATGCTTGTGATTTTTGCACATTAATTTTGTATCCTGAGACTTTGCTGAAGTTGCTTATCAGCTTAAGCAGATTTTGGGCTGAGACAATGGGGTTTTCTAAATATACAATCATGTCATCTGCAAACAGGGACAATTTGACTTCTTCTTTTCCTAACTGGATACCCTTGATTTCTTTCTCTTGCCTGATTGCCCTAGCCAGAACTTCCAATACTATGTTGAATAGGAGTGGTGAGAGAGGGCATCCCTGTCTTGTGCCAGTTTTCAAAGGGAATTTTTCCAGTTTTTGCCCATTCAGTATGATATTAGCTGTGGGTTTGTCATAAATAGCTCTTATTATTTTGAGGTACGTTCCATCAATACCAAATTTATTGAGCGTTTTTAGCATAAAGGGCTGTTGAATTTTGTCAAAAGCCTTTTCTGCATCTATTGAGATAATCATGTGGTTCTTGTCTTTGGTTCTGTTTATATGCTGGATTACGTTTATTGATTTGCGAATGTTGAACCAGCCTTGCATCCCAGGGATGAAGCCCACTTGATCATGGTGGATAAGCTTTTTGATGTGCTGCTGAATCCGGTTTGCCAGTATTTTATTGAGGATTTTTGCATCGATGTTCATCAGGGATATTGGTCTAAAATTCTCTCTTTTTGTTGTGTCTCTGCCAGGCTTGGTATCAGGATGATGTTGGCCTCATAAAAAGAGTTAGGGAGGATTCCCTCTTTTTCTATTGATTGAAATAGTTTCAGAAGGAATGGTACCAGCTCCACCTTGTACCTCTGGTAGAATTCAGCTGTGAATCCATCTGGTCCTGGACTTTTTTGGTGGGTAGGCTATTAATTGTTGCCTCAATTTCAGAGCCTGCTATTGGTCTATTCAGGGATTCAACTTCTTCCTGGTTTAGTCTTGGGAGAGTGTAAGTGTCCAGGAAATTATCCATTTCTTCTAGATTTTCTAGTTGATTTGCGTAGAGGTGTTTATAGTATTCTCTGATGGTAGTTTGTATTTCTGTGGGGTCGGTGGTGATATCCCCTTTATCATTTTTTATTGCGTCTATTTGATTCCTCTCTCTTTTCTTCTTTATTAGTCTAGCTAGCGGTCTGTCAATTTTGTTGATCTTTTCAAAAAACAACTCCTGGATTCATTGATTTTTGGAGGGTTTTTTGTGTCTCTATCTCCTTCAGTTCTGCTCTGATCTTAGTTATTTCTTGCCTTCTGCTAGCTTTTGAATGTGTTTGCTCTTGCCTCTCTAGTTCTTTTAATTGTGATGTTAGAGTGTCAATTTTAGATCTCTCCTGCTTTCTCTTGTGGGCATTTAGTGCTATAAATTTCCCTCTACACACTGCTTTAAATGTGTCCCAGAGATTCTGGTATGTTGTATCTTTGTTCTCATTGGTTTCAAAGAACATCTTTATTTCTGCTTTCATTTCGTTATGTACCCAGTAGTCATTCAGGAGCAGGTTGTTCAGTTTCCATGTAGTTGAGCGGTTTGGATTGAGTTTCTTAGTCCTGAGTTCTAGTTTGATTGCACTGTGGTCTGAGAGACAGTTTGTTATAATTTCTGTTCTTGTACATTTGCTGAGGAGTGCTTTACTTCCAATTATGTGGTCAATTTTGGAATAAGTGCAATGTGGTGCTGAGAAGAATGTATATTCTGTTGATTTGGGGTGGAGAGTTCTATAGATGTCTATTAGGTCCGCTTGGTGCAGAGATGAGTTCAATTCCTGGATATCCTTGTTAACTTTCTGTCTCGTTGATCTGTCTAATGTTGACAGTGGAGTGTTGAAGTCTCCCATTATTATTGTATGGGAATCTAAGTCTCTTTGTAGGTCTCTAAGGACTTGCTTTATGAATCTGGGTGCTCCTGTATTGGGTGCATATATATTTAGGAGAGTTAGCTCTTCCTGTTGAATTGATCCCTTTACCATTATGTAATGGCCTTCTTTGTCTCTTTTGATCTTTGATGGTTTAAAGTCTGTTTTATCAGAGACTAGGATTGCAACCCCTGCTTTTTTTTGTTCTCCATTTGCTTGGTAGATCTTCCTCCATCCCTTTATTTTGAGCCTATGTATGTCTCTGCATGTGAGATGGGTCTCCTGAATACAGCAGACTGATGGGTCTTGACTCTTGATCCAGTTTGCCAGTCTGTGTCTTTTAATTGGAGCATTTAGTCCATTGACATTTAAGGTTAATATTGTTATGTGTGAACTTGATCCTGTCATTATGATATTAACTGGTTATTTTGCTCGTTAGTTGATGCAGTTTCTTCCTAGCCTCGATGGTCTTTACATTTTGGCATGTTTTTGCAATGGCTGGTACCGCTTGTTCCTTTCCATGTTTAGGGCTTCCTTCAGGGTCTCTTGTAAGGCAGGCCTGGTGGTGACAAAATCTCTAAGCATTTGCTTATCTGTAAAGGATTTTATTTCTCCTTCACTGATGAAGCTTAGTTTGGCTGGATATGAAATTCTGGGTTGAAAATTCTTTTCTTTAAGAACGTTGAATATTGGCCCCCACTCTCTTCTGGCTTGTAGAGTTTCTGCCGAGAGGTCTGCTGTTATTCTGATGGGCTTCCCTTTGTGGGTAACCCGACCTTTCTCTCTGGCTGCCCTTAAGATTTTTTCCTTCATTTCAACTTTGGTGAATCTGGCAATGATGTGTCTTGGAGTTGCTCTTCTGGAGGAGTATCTTTGTGGCGTTCTCTGTATTTCCTGAATTTGAATGTTGGCCTGCCCTACTAGGTTGGGGAAGTTCTCCTGGATGATATCCTGAAGAGTGTTTTCCAACTTGGTTCCATTTTCCCCCTCACTTTCAGGCACCCCAATCAGACGTAGATTTGGTCTTTTTACATAATCCCATACTTCTTGCAGGCTTTGTTCATTTCTTTTTCTTCTTTTTTCTTTTGGTTTCTCTTCTCGCTTCATTTCATTCATTTGATCCTCAATCGCTGATACTCTTTCTTCCAGTTGATCGAGTCGGTTACTGAAGCTTGTGCATTTGTCACGTATTTCTCGTGTCATGGTTTTCATCTCTGTCATTTCGTTTATGATCTTCTCTGCATTAATTAATCTAGCTGTCAATTCTTCCACTTTTTTTCAAGATTTTTAGTTTCTTTGCGCTGGGTACGTAATTCCTCCTTTAGCTCTGAGAGGTTTGATGGAGTGAAGCCTTCTTCTCTCATCTCGTCAAAGTCATTCTCTGACCAGCTTTGATCCGTTGCTGGCGATGGGCTGCGCTCCTTTGCAGGGGGAGATGCGCTCTTATTTTTTGAATTTCCAGCTTTTCTGCCCTGCTTCTTCCCCATCTTTGTGGTTTTATCTGTCTCTGGACTTTGATGATGGTGACGTACGGATGGGGTTTTGGTATAGGTGTCCTTCTGTTTGATAGTTTTCCGTCTGACAGTCAGAAGGACTGTCTGTTGGTCTGTTGGAGATTGCTTGAGGTCCACTCCAGACCCTGTTTGCCTGGGTATCAGCAGCAGAGGTTGCCGAAGATAGAATATTGCTGAACAGCGAGTGTACCTGTCTGATTCTTTCTTGGAAGTTTCCTCTCAGGGGTGACGCCACCCTGTGAGGTGTGGGGTGTCAGACTGCCCCTAGTGGGGGATGTCTCCCAGCTAGGCTACTCAGGGGTCAGGGACCCACCTGAGCAGGCAGTCTGTCCGTTCTCGGATCTCAACCTCCGCGTTAGGAGATCCACGGCTCTCCCCAAAGCTGTCAGACAGAGTCGTTCGCGTCTGCACCGCCCCCGCTCTTTCCCCTAATGGGCTGCAGCTGTGCGCTGTCCGCAGAGGTAGAGTCTACAGAGACAGGCAGGCTTCCTTGAGCTGCTGTGAGCTCCACCCAGTTCGAGCTTCCCAGCGGCTTTGTTTACCTACTTAAGCCTCAGCAATGGTGGGCGCCCCTCCCCCAGCCTCGCTGCTGCCTTGCGGATAGATCGCCGCAGACGGCTGTGTTAGCAGTGAGGGAGGCTCCGTGGGCGTGGGACCCTCCCGGCCAGGTGTGGGATATATTCTCCTGGTGTGCCTGTTTCCTTAAAGCGCAGTATTGGGGTGGGAGTTACCCGATTTTCCAGGTGTTGTGTGTCTCAGTTCCCCTGGCTAGGAAAAAGGGATTCCTTTCCCCCTTGCGCTTCCAGGTGAGGCGATGCCTCGCCCTGCTTCAGCTCACGCTGGTCAGGCTGCAGCAGCTGACCAGCACCGATTGTCCGGCACTCCCTAGCGAGATGACCCCAGTACCTCAGTTGAAAACGCAGAAATCACCGGTCTTCTGTGTCGCTCGCGCTGGGAGTTGGAGACTGGAGCTGCTCCTATTCCTAGAGTTTTAAATCTAAGTTATTTTCCAATACCATCTCTTCCTAGTCTTGATCTTGAAAAATCACTCATCTTTAAGCTTCTCTTTCATCATGAGTAACAGAGAGGATAACACCGACACCTTCTCTCCCTTTCTCATAGAAGCATCAAACTCCAAGTAGTTAATGTGAGAGAAAGGACTTGGGAGACCAGGAAGTCCTGACCTTTTTGTCATGTAGGGTATTTTCCCAGGAATACTTTGGAAGTTTCCTTTAATTTGTTCTTGGACTAACCTTTCCTATTCACTCTGATACCTTTTTGTTCAACCCTTGTATCTGTGCTTGGAAGAGCACAGGAGGCAAAAAGAATAAGGATTCATAGTCACTTGTCAATAGGGGTGGAAGAGAAGTCAGATTCTTATTTATCTGAGATGAAGTCTAGCAATCTAGCTCTGTTGCCAGGCTGGAGTGCAGTGGCATTATTTCTTCTCAGTGCAACCTCAACCTCCCGGGTTCAAGTGATTCTCCTGCCTCAGCCTCCCAAGTAGCTGAGATTACAGGCATGTACCATCATCCCTAGCTAATTTTTGTATTTTTAGTAAAGATGGGGTTTCACCATGTTGACCAAGCTGGTCACAAACTTGTGACCTCAAATGATCCACCTGCCTCAGCCTCCTAAATTGCTAGGATTACAGGCGTGAGCCACTGTGCTCGACCAGATTCTTATCCTTGAGTGACCTTTATATCCCTTCATTCCCTTCATGTCTACATCTTCCACCCTTATCATGGCATCTCAAGTTTCCCTACTTAAAAGAATCCAAGCCTGTATCCCTCATACTTGCCTTATGAACAAATTACCTGGGATACAGGAAGGCAAGTGAGTTCCATCTCCAGTAACAGCTCTGGTTCATTGGTTGCTTAGAACATTACATTGAGAAGAATCACTCAATGGGAAAGAGTATAGATGGATTAGAAATGTCTGCAAAGACAGGGAAGTGAGAACAGCCACATTTGTGGCATCACTAGCTGTCCTTGGTTGACAGGCTCAAGATGAGTCAGCTCTGAAAAGTGTTGGACGGGCATGGTGGCTCATGCCTGTAATCCCAGCACTTTAGGAAGCCAAGGCCGGCAGATCACTTGAGGTCAGGAGTTTGAGACCAGCCTGGCCAACATGGTGAAATCCTATCTCTGCTAAAAATACAAAAATTAGCTGGGTGTGATGGCAACCTGTAATCCCAGCTACTCGGGAGGCTGAGGCAGGAGAATCATATGAACCTGGGAGGCAGAGGTCACAGTGAGCCAAGATCATGCTACTGCAGTACTCCAGCCTGGGGGACAAGTGAGACTCCATCTTAAATTAAAAAAATAAAAAATAAAAATAAAAAAGTCACGATTATTGAAAGCTGGAAGGTTTTCACAAAAATCTCAAATGTGGGAGTTTCTATCCTTGGGGTCTTGACTCGTGAGGCATTTACAAAATCAGTAATAGTGACTAATATCTCATATTTGATAATATGAAGGCCCACCTCCTTCCCTGTGATAGGGTTGTCAAGATTCTTTCCTTTTGAGCAGAACAGTATCTACTCCATTCACTAATGGTGTATCACACTAGTTGCTATGATTGACATTTGCTGAAGTCACAGAAATTTCTGGAATGTTATTGTTCTACCTGATAGTCCAGCCTGCCGATTGAACCCATGAGCAATTGTGGACTTGAATAGACAGTGATGACCTAAGATGAGTGGCTGCTTGCAGAGAACAATGCTAATAAACAGACTCCTGGTGATTACCAGCCTGGGAATCCATGTTCTAATAAAATACGACATCAATCTTAATGTAACCACTTCAAATCCTACCCCGTAATTCTGAAATTTTTAGAGGCTTCAGATTTGGATGAACACACCAATGAGTTTATTTCAAAATGCCTATTTCTATTTCAGTATGCAATTACTTGACACTTTTTTGAAAAAAATAACAAACAGCTTCTATTAAATAATTGTCTTTTTGTTGCAGAATTCTAAAGGGTTTATGGACTGTGTACATACACTGCATTTAAGCTTTTCATTTATTTGACTACTTTGGTGCTTTCAGTTTGCCGGAAAGCAGACCCTCATAGATGAAAGGCCCAGCTGGTGTCCAAAAGTCATTGATTTGCCTTGTCGGCTCTTTAGGCAACCAGGCTTTCTAAGTGGGTAGGCCCTAGGGTGTTTGTTTGATTTTGGTCATGTCCTACTGTGCTTCGACATCAAGCTACACAACAACCATAAAAGACATAATGATTACATATTTTTGGAATTTCTATTTTTCCTGGGTTTCTTTAGGGCCTATCATTTCTTTTTTTTTCTTTTTCTTTTTTTTTTTTTTTGAGATGGAATCTCACTCTGTCACCCAGGCTGGAGTACAGTGGCATGATCTTGGCTCACTGCAACCTCTGCCTCTCAGGTTCAAGCAATTCTCTTGCCTCAGCCTCCTGAGTATCGAACTACAGGCATGCCAAACCTTATCCAGCTAATTTTTGTATTTTTAGTAGAGATGGGGATTCACCATGTTGGCCAGGCTGCTCTTGAACTCCTGACCTCGGGTGATCTACCCACCTCCACCTCCCAAAGTGCTGGGAATACAAGAGTGAGCCACTGTGCCCAGCCGGGCCTACCATTTATTTCTATCTGAGCTTCCCTTGCCAATGAACTCTTGCATTTTAAGTAGTAGCCATTGTGGAAAAAGCTGTGGAATGGGAACATTTCAGAGAAAATCACCTTGAAGAGTGACAGGCTGAGGTTTGGGGTGGCCTGTAGGAGCCCTGTGCCTGGAAGAGATGACAGGTACCTACATCTCTCCTAAAAGCAATGAGGACATGGTTAGTAATAAGGGACTTCTCTATTATACTTTTCCTGCTCCTAATTTCTTTCCTTATTCTCTTGTTTTCTCCCTCTCTTTTTCTCATTTCCTTTGGTTTCTCTCCTGTCCTTTTTTCTAATTTCCCTTTTTATTTTCTTGCTTTTTCTCCTCCCCTTTTTTCTTCTCTCCCTCGTCCCTTCGTTTCTGTCCTATTTCTCTGCCCTTTCTGTGAAAACCATTTTCCCTTTATGGCGTCAGACTGTTTCCCAAGGTGTGTTCTACCAAGCACTGGATCCACAGGTTGCTTTGTGGAAAATAAAAAAGATGGGTCTGAAGCAGGGCCATCAGTGGTTCAATAAGTTCAGGAAACAGTGCAGACCATGTCAGCCTCCTGGAGCGTCCACATTCCACAGGTTCTGAGAAATTCTGCTGTGAAGAAACTGTCTAACTTGCCGTATCCCAGAGCTCCCCAAACTTCCTGACCTCAGTGTCATTTTCCTTCCAAAGAAATGAATGTCATTGAGAATCTCTGTGGTAGAGTCTCTTGTCTTCCTCACTTTGGGGCTTCTGAGCACTTCTTTCATCCAGCCAAGCCTGATGTCAAGGTGTCTTCTCATATGCTGAGGGCCACCACAGCCAGGGGTCTCCCTTTTGGTCGACCGCCTTCACTGCCCACCCTGCAGCCACCTACCACTCAGACTTGCAAAAGTCCTGTATTGATCACCTCTCGTGTTAAACATTTAAGTTTGGTTGCTCTTTTTTTCTTTTCTAAAAAATTTTCAAAGATGATTTTTGAAGAATACTATGCACTGTGGCAGAGGTACAAGCAGGGGAATATTTTGGTTCCCTGCTGGTAGTAATGCTCCCATTGTTGCAGAGGGCAATTTGGTAACATGTAACCAAAGCCTTAAAATTCTATTGAGTGGTGGGGCAGGCACAGTGGGTCATGCCTGTAATCCCAGTACTTTGGGGGTCCAAGGCAGGAAGATCTCTTGAGCCCAGGAATTTGAGGCAAGACTAGGCAACAAAGCAAAACCCTATCTCTATAAAAAAATAGAAAAATTAGCCAGGTATGGTGGCACGCGCCTGTAGTCCCAGGTATTTGGGAGGCTGAAGTAGGAGAATCACTTGAGCCCAGGAGGCCCTGGTTGCAGTGAGCTGTGATCACACCACTGCACTCTAGCCTGGGCAACAGATTAAGGCCCTATATTAGAAAAAAAAAAAAAAGGCCGGGCGCGGTGGCTCAAGCCTGTAATCCCAGCACTTTGGGAGGCTGAGACGGGCGGATCACGAGGTCAGGAGATCGAGACCATCCTGGCTAACATGATGAAACCCCGTCTCTACTAAAAAAATACAGAAAATTAGCCGGGCGAGGTGGCGGGCGCCTGTAGTCCCAGCTACCCGGGAGGCTGAGGCAGGAGAATGGCGTGAACCCGGGAGGCGGAGCTTGCAGTGAGCTGAGATCCGGCCACTGCACTCCAGCCTGGGCGACAGAGCGAGACTCTGTCTCAAAAAAAAAAAGCAACACATTCTGTTTGGGGGACTTTAGCCTAAGAAAACAATTAAGAATGGATGCAAAGAGTTAGCTGCAAGGATTCTTTGCTGTTTTCTGTAATAGCAAAAACTTGAGAACAACCTTAACATCCAAAGATGGAAGATGGTTTCAGTACAGTGTAGCATATTCATATAATCAGGTAGCTCTGAAGAGTGGAGTTTTAGAAGAATATTTAAAATAGACACCCCAAAATAATTTTCTGTAACAAACATACATATGCCCATTGTGATCCCATTTCTGTCAAATCGACATATACCGAGTGTGACATATGCATATAAATATTCGAAGCTGGGGAGAGCAGTCACCAACATTTAGCAGTAATCATCGCTTCCAGGGTAGTTCATTTCAGCTTCCTCTTGTTTATCTGTGCTTTCTGATTTTTATAGAAAAGAATGTATTTTTTTGTATATTGAAAGGAAACAATAAATTAGAAAAATTAACAAAAATGGTTGGTGGCGCTTTACATGCTTTGTTACCATTTAAAGTCCCAGCTTACTCCAAATAGGGTTCTGTCAACACCAACTGGGACTTTTCTGTCTCTTGGGGAGTAAGTGCTCCATGAGGAAGGTCAAAGAGAATGTCAACCTTCCTTCTGCTATCTGAGGAAATCTGGATATGAGAGCCAACTTCTAGGTTGTGATGCTGCAATTTACTGAGAAAAAAAAGATCAACACACCCCACCATCTATTTATTTAATATTAAAAATAATATTTCACTGAGTTTGGCTGGCGTCAGCCTGAGCTGTTACTCATACAGGAATTCAAACAAAAGCAGCATTGGCTCTGGGCCAGTGGGTTGGTGCTGGGTGGTCCATGTCGGTCCTTAGCTCAGAGCAGTTCCTAAGGCTGCTTTGAGACCTGATTTGGGCTGGGAAGATGATGTATTCATTTATTTATTAGAAATGTTTTAACAGGAAATGCTAATAGTTTGCATTGAGGGAGAACTGCCCTGGAGACAGCTGGAGGAACCCAACAGACATCGCTGGGGAGGAGATAGCTGCTCATGGCCTTGGAATTAAATCAGGGTCTGTTATGAGAGTCTACACTGGAACCCAGCACACTAAACTTGCCCAAAACACCCCGGATGCTTTGCTTCAGGACAGAGGAGGAAGGAGCAGCTCCACTCTTTCAGCTGCCCTGGGTCTCTTATCTGTTGCCATTTGTTTCTCAGAAACCTAACAGCGTATTTTTCACGTGACTGTGAACACAGACACCAACTCTGCTAGGAATGAACAGGCCCCGTGGACACAAACCTCCAGGTGGAGTTTTGTGACCCAAGGTGTAAGCAGCACATGTATAACTTGAACCCACATTGAGTGTGCCTGTGGGCTGGAGTCACATGCGAGTTCAGGGGTTACACATGCATATCCTTTATGTGTATGAGGACAAGTGAAAGACCAATGTTTGCAAGGGATTCCAGGCATGTCCTCAAGCTCCAGGGCACATTCCATTGTTAGAACACATTCGTGGGTATTTTGTGGAACCACAGAAAAAATGAAATATAGAGGAGGGTGTAAATCAAGCACAAATGTCTACGCATGAGAAAAACATGAGCTGGCTTGTGTATTTTTTTTTAAATCCTCTTCTAGCTCTTTTGCAAGTGTGTGGAACTTTACTCGTGGGGGAAGAGCGTGATTACAGTGCCACAGGGAATGGGGTTGTCTCACCCATTCTGGCACGACAAAAGTGCTGTTCCTGTGTTTCCAGATAACAATGGAGGTGAAGCCTGACCCTGGAAACCAGTCAAGATTCTCAGAGATAAACCCTTGGGCAGCAAGAACACAGTCAATGAAAAGAAACTGACCCTGTGCCTCTTGAGTCACAGAATTCCCACAAATGCTGTGCCCTCGTCAGTTCTGGCAGGACTCACCATCACAACCCCAGACTTCGCCACCACTTTATAAACAGTGTGGAAGGCGTTGCCGGAGTCTCTGAAGAGGGGGCTGCACTAGAAGTCAGGGCATCTTTACCTCCAGCACCTAAAAATACAGGATGCCTCCCTCCCTCCCATTTTCTTGTAGAGGTAAAACTTTCCTTCCAGGCTCACAAAGTTATGAGAAAGCCTCTTCAACAGTTTTCCTCTGGCAGCATTTCCATGCAGATCATTCCCCTAGGTCTGCCGCTGCTGAAAGTACGTCAGACGAGCCTTTAACCTGACAGATTTTGGTGTTCTAAAACCTGAACCAAGAGCCTTTGGAAGGATTGTCCAGCCTTGGAACTCAGGGCAGGAAGTTTCAGGACAAGGGTGGTAGAGGACCTGGGCTAGGGTGAGGAAGACTAGAGCCAGAAAAGAGGAGAAAGAGGGGTTTGCATCAGTGACAATGGAGGTAAGCAGTAGCTTGGAAATTCATTAAGTGTCTTGTTTAAGGTCCAAAATTAATGAGTCTCTTAGAGCCTCAAGTTCCTCAGCAAAATGAGAGTGTTGAAGTTTCTGGATTTTAAATCCAATGAACTAGGACTTCATTCCTTAACCACTGCTTTCCTGTAAAACCCTAAAACCATTCAGCACTGTATAAGCCACTAGAACAATGGTTTTCAACATTGGCTGCATATGGAATCACTTGGGGAGCTTTAAGCAATGTTAATGCATGAATTCAGCTCCAGAGATTCTGATGAAATTGGTCTGGATGAGGCCTGTACACCAGGATTTCTCTCTCCTTTCATGAGTCCTCTCCCTGAAATGCAGGTATTGTCTAAAATTCTGTCTGTAACACTCAGATTTCTATTTTTTTTTCTCTATTTCTCTTCTCATTCACTCCTACATCATTAACTATCACTTATTTCAGGATGATGCTCAAATCTGTCTAGATCCATGACTTATTTATCCTGCTTTCTTCTGTCCATCTATATCTAAATGGTGATATTCTAGGCTCCAATTCATATTCAGTCCCAAACTCAACATCATATCCCCAAAGCTCTTTCATTTCTTGATGGTATACCTCCCATTATCTTATCACCAAGGCTCCAAATCTTAGTGTTATCTTTGTGTGATGAATTTAAAAATGCATTAATATAAGCATGTTCCCAATCTCTCTACCACCTGCTCATAAGAGAATGTTGTCTTTGATAGCGTGGCTAAGCCTGCTCTCTTAGGAGAGTTCTGCCTTTTTTGGACTGGTCCCTTAAATTTCAAGATTCAAAATCAAGAGAATGGATAAACAAAGATAAGACTGAAGAGGCAGAAGGAAGGGAAGAAAAGAACAAAAAACAAGGGCCTCATGGGCTGAGGCTTTTGAGAGAGTTTCCAGAAAAAAAAAAAAAAAAAAAAAGGAAAGTAAGAGGTTAGAAGAGTGAGAAGCTCCAGAACTGATGAGTTCTAAGTACTAAAGACAGAAAAGGGAAGTCTAAGAATTGTTCCTAAACTATGAATTGTATGCTTCTTAAAGTTCCTAGAGAATGGCAAGTAAAATTTTGAATTAGTTTTAAAATACTTTTGATTGTTAGACTTTTTTTTTTAGTTCAGTGTTGCTTTGAGACTGAGTTATGTGGATGTTCAGCTTATATTTGGATTACATACAACACGTCCTTCTTCTTCAGTTATCATATCAAAATGTTGCCAAACCCTATAATTTTTCCCCCTTCAGCCTTATCACTCTCAACTTCCCAACAACATCATAAACACCAGCTAGACTTCCTACTTTTTCTCTAAGCATATCTCAAACTTTTTTCCTTTGGACTTTGGTTTGTTTTGTTCCCTACACCCAGAATCACTGTCCATTTCCATCACTTGAAAATTTCTATGTGTCAAAGCCCAGCTTAGAGTCCACTTTCTTGAGGCCTTCCATGCTGATGCTCCATGCATTCTACATCCCTTCCTGCCTTTGCAATTGTCCGTCACAACAATAACGATGATGATAATACCAATAGCTCACATTTATATGGAGTGTACTATGTCCAGGCACTGTTTTAAGTGCTTTGCACACATTATTTTATTTAACTCTTGCAATAACCCTGGGAGGTTGTACTGTGGGAACTCAGACAGGAAGGTTAAGTGACTTCCCCATGATTACACAGCTATAATTGTCACAGACAGGATTTGCATCCAGGCTGCAGAGACCTCACCCTTTCTACAGTACACTTACACTTTAATACCTCAGTACATGCCTGAAATATCCTTGTCATTCCTCTAGGTCTACAGGAAGTTTCCATTTATTACTGCTTCACATTTTGCAGCCCCCACCCCCCATTCAACACCAACAAATAAATGGTTGTGCTTCACTATCGTCAGATTTACATAGTCACTAAAGGGTTTGCACTGGCGTCCAAATAGAAGACATCAGCATGTGCATGATCAGCATTTTGACTTAGAGAGATCCACTTTAGGCTGAAGTCTTCAGAGACACTTAATCTAAGAGCAGGGAGCATATGTTTATAAATCTTACCTTTGAGTTTCATCTTCTTCCTCATAATATCTTTGACGTGTCAACTGTAAAGCAAACCACAGAATGGCCATACTTGAGTGAAGCAAAGATTTAACGCTGCTGCTCTAGTTCAAGTGGCTATACCTAGAACTACAGTTGTGTTTTACCAGTCATTGTGAAGTACACACACAGTGATTTAATGCAGCTTGGTTTATATTGAGATGCAGCTCTGTTCTAACTTCTTGGAGAGAGCAGTGGGGTTACTGTTAAAGGGCAATCCACTTGGTCAGGAATCGTTTTCAGGTGAACAAAACTATGGTTTGATTTGAGAACTACATAAATCAATTAGTTTTAATTCTGTAAAATACATAAGTAACTTTTAGGGTAAAAGCATGCTGTAAAGTATGTATGTAGGCTTCCACTTCTGGCCGAGATTGAATAACAAGGATTGGCTTACTCTCCTAGCTGAAACAACCAAATAAATTGACAACATATGTGAAACAACAGCTTGAAAGACACTGGATATCAGGCAAAAAAGGACAGTGGTCTCAAGAGATGTAATGAAGTAAGTGCTACAATTGCCATGGTTTACTGCCTTGAGAGAATTTGCAAGCCACACCACAAAGAAAGGGAAACCTGGGTAGAACCAGACAAACTTCATGAGTTGAGAATACAGAGCAGAGTCTGGGGAGACCAAGGCTACTAGAACATTCCTGAGGTATGCAGAGGGTTCCCACTCAAGTATTCAGCTAAGGACTGATCAGCACATGCACATAAGGAAACTACTGGAGGCCAGAAAAAAAAAAAAATACCCAAAAAATTAAAGGTAACTGGCTGGGCACAGTAGTTCATGCCTATAATCCCATGTCTTTGAGAGGCCAAGACAGGAGGATTGCTTGAGGGCAGGAGTTAGAAAGCAGCCCGGGCAACATAGCAAGACCCTGTCTCTACTAAAAATTTAAAAGTTGGCCAGGCATGGTGGATGCACCTGTAGTCCCAGCTACTCAGGAGGCTGAGGTGGGGGGATGGCCTGAGCCCAGGAGTTTAAAGCTGCAGCGAGCTATGAATGTACCACTGCACTCCAGCCTGGGTGACAGAGTGTGAACCTGTCAAAAGAGAAAGAGAGAAAGAAGGAAGGAAGGAGGGAAGGAAGGAGCCAGACCCAGTGGCTCACACCTGTAATCCCAGCCCTTTGGGAGGCTGAGGTGGGCAGATCACCTGAGGTCAGGAGTTCGAGACAAGCCTGGCCAACATGGTGAAACCCTGTCTCCACTAAACATACAAAAATTAGTTGGGCATGGTGATACAAGCCTGTAATCCCAGCTACTGGGAGGCTGAGGCAGGAAAATCACTTGAACCCAGGAGGCGGCGGTTGCAGTGAGCTGAGATCGTGCCACTGCACCCCAGGCTGGGTGACAGAGTGAGACTCGGTCTCAAATAAAAAAAAAAAAAAAGAAGAAAGAAAAAATAGAGATAACAGTGACAGTCAGTCTCATAAGGCTGGGAATAGCATCTGTTCTCACCAGCCAGACTTGAAAATCTCAAGATTCATGGTGGGGTACATGAGAGTGTATGTAAGGGCACTGCCTCAGTGGTAAGACCTAGTTAATTCTAGACCAAACACCACTCCGTCCTGTCTAACAAAACTTAAAAACAAGAGCCAAAAGGATCAAACTGTTTTCAAGTGATTTATCCAAATTCTGCAAGAAAGCTCCAGAGTATTATTGGAATACAGAAATAACCAGCACCAAACAAAAAATTTAAATGCCTGGAATCCAGTAAAAAATTGCCAGGCATCGAAATAGCAAGAAAGTATAATCTATAGCAAGGAGATTAAGCAATTGAAGCTGAAACAGAACAGATACAGATTTAGATTTAGCAGAGAAGGACATTAAAAATAGCTATAACTATTACATATGTTCCAAAATTAAGTAGAGACATGGAAGATATATTCTCTTAAAAACAAAATACCATTTATTTATAATTATGTGATTAGAAAGGATAGGTTTTTAAAATGGACTTTACTGAGGGACAACCAATATGTTACTTTTCCCAAAAATATTTTGGCATTATGTTAATAGACTTCTTGTTTATTGTAATATTTTGGCATTATGTTAATAGACTTCTTGTTTATTATAATATTTTGGCATTATGTTAATTGACTTCTTATTTATTATCTTGCTTATAATTTGTTATGGATTTTTTATTGTGGTAAAAAATGCATAAAATGTACCATTTTAAACATTTCTAAGTATATAATTCAGTAGTGTTAAATATATTCACATTGTCATACAACCCATCTCCAAATCTTTTTCATCTTGCAAAACTGAAACCATCCATTGAATAACGACTCTCCATTTCCCCCTACCCCGGTCCCTGGAAACCACCATTCTGCTTTATTGTTATACATGTGTTCTGTTTTTTGTTTTTGTTTTTGTTTTGAGACAGTTTTGCTCACATTGCCCAGGCTGCAGTGCAATGGTGCAATCTCGGCTCACTGCAACCTCCACCTCCCAGGTTCAAGTGATTCTCCTGCCTCAGCCTCCACAGTAGGTGGGATTACAGAAGCATGCCACCACTCCCAGCTAATTTTTGTATTTTTAGTAGAGACAGGGTTTCACCATGTTGGCCAGGCTGGTCTCAAACTCCTGACCTTAGGTGATTCACCTGCCTCCGCCTCCCACAGTGCTAGGATTACAGGCATAAGTCACACGCCCGGCCTGTTTTTATGAATTTGACTACACCAAATATCTCATATAAGTGGGCTCACACAGAATTTGTCTTTTTGTGACTGGCTTATTTCACCTAGCATAATGTCCTCAAGGTTCATCCATGCTGTAGCATGTATCGGAATTTCCTTCCTTTTTAAGGCTGAAAAATTTTCTGTTGTGTGCATATACCACATTTTACCTACCCAGCAATGGACACGAGAGCTTCTACCTCTTGACTATTGTAAATAGTGCTGCTATTAACTGTGGAGTGTAAATATCTCTTTTGATATTGCTTGGCCTAGATTCTTTTGGATATATGTCCAGAGGAGGAATTACTATTGTATGGTAATTCTATTTTTAATTTCTAAGAAACCACCATACTATTTTTTACAGTGGCAACACCATTTTACATTCTCATCAATAGTAAATAAGCATTTCAATTTCTCCCATCCTCATCAGTACTTTTTTTTCTGTTTATTTAGGTCTTCTTATTAAAATTTACTTTTATTTTAGGTTCGGGGCACATGTGCAGCTCTGTTATATAGGTAAACTTAGGTTTTTCCAATAGTACCCATCCTCATGAATATGAGGTAATATCTCACTGTGTTTTTTGTTTTGTTTGTTTATTTTTGAGACGGAGTTTTGCTCTCATTGTCCAGGCTGGAGTGCAATGGTGCAATCTTGGCTCACCGAAACCTGGGAGGTGGCTCCAGGGTTCAAGTGATTCTCCTGCCTCAGCCTCCCAAGTAGCTGGGATTACTGGCATGCACCACCACGCCTGGCGAATTTTGTATTTTTTTTTTTTTAGTAGAGATGGGGTTTCTCCATGTTGGTCGGGCTGGTCTCAAACTCCCGACCTCAGGTTATCCACCCGCCTCAGCTTCCCAAAATGCTGGGATTACAGGTGTGAGCCACCATGCTGGCCCTCACTGTGTTTTTCATTTGCATCTCCCTAATAATTAGTGATGTTTAGTATCTTTTCATATGCTAATTGTCCATTTGCATATCATCTTTGGAGCAATGTCTATTCGACTTTTTGCCCATTTTTAAATTTTTTTGTTGTTCAGTTGTAGAAATATGTATTTTTTAAAAATCTAAATCACATTTGTAGACATGAAAACAATATGTGAGATAAAAAATATGCTGGATGATATTAGTGGCAAATTGAACACAGCAAGCAAAGATTAGTGACATTGAAGATACAGCAACAAGACTATCCAAAATAGAACAAAGAAAATATAGTATTTTTAAAACATCCCACCATTAGATCTAACAAAAAATAAAATTAAATAAATAAAAATAAAAACAGAGAATCAGTCATTTCTTTCTTTCTCTTTCTCTCTTTCTCTCTCTTTCTTTCTTTCTTTCTGACAGAGTTTGCCCTGTTACCCAGGCAGGAGTGCTGTGGTACGATGGTCATGGCTCACTGCAGCCTCAACCTCCTGGGCTTGAGTGATCCACCCACCTCAGCCCCCCAAGTAGCTGAGACTACAGGCACATGACACCATAGTTGGCTAATTTTTACATTTTTTGTAGCTATGGGGTTTTGCCATATTGCCCAGGCTGGTCTTGAACTCCTAGGCTTAAGTGATCCACCTGCTTCACTCAGCCTCCCAAAATGCTGGGATTATAGGCATGAGCCACTGCACCTGGCTAGTCATTTCTTTAAGAAGCCTAATATACAAGTAATTGGAGTCCTCCAAGAGAAGGAATGGGAAGAGGGCCAAAAATATATTTTTCCAAACATTATGAAAATCCATAGATCCAAGAAGCTCAGTGAACCTCAAGTATAAGGCAAATGAAAATAACACCAAGGCACATCATAAACAAATTAGTCAAAACCAGTGATAAAAAGAAAATATTACAAGTAGCCAGAAAAAAGAAAGAAAGACACACTGCATACAGACGAACAAAGATAGGCTGACAGATTTGGTTTGGGAAACAATGCAAATGCTTCCTTGTGAGGAAGCAACATCATTAAAATATTGAAAGGACAAAAAAGTATCAGGCAAGAATTCTATACCCTGTGAAAATATATTTCTAAAGTCAAAGCTGAAAGAATTCATCACCAGCAGGCTCATACTAAGAGAATTATTAAAATAAATCCTTCCAACAGAGGGACAATTATAACAAATGGAAATATGGATCTACACAAAGAAATATGAAAGCTGGAAATAGGTAAATATATGTCTTATTATGCTTCTTTAAGTCTCTTTGAAAGCCCATTTATTGTCTAAACAAAATAACAATGTAGCATGGAGTTTGTAACATATGTAAAAGTGAAATGTATGACATGAATTGCACAAAGGTCAAGAGGGGAGAAAGGAAAGTATATTATTGTAAGGTTGTTACACTAAATATAAAGTGGAATAATATCATTTGAAAGTAAACTGTGATATGTTAGACTTGTATCTATAAACCCTAAAGCAACCACTAAAATAAAACAGTTATAGATAGTAAGGCAACAAAGGAGATAAAATGGAATCATAAAAAAATTAATCCAAAAGAAGGCAGAAAAGGAGGGAAGGGGTAGAAGAACAGATGAAATAAACAGCAAGATCATAGATTTATTGGTTCCCTCCCCCCATTTTCCCCATCAGTCAAGTCCTCAGAGCAAAAGATGATGGATTTAAACCTAGCCATATAAATAACAACATTAAATGTAAATGGTCTACTACAATTCAAAATCAGAGATAGCTAGATTGGATTTTTTTCAAGCAAGAACCAACTTATGCTATCTATAAGAAATGTACTTAAAATCTAAAGACACATATGGGTTAAAAGTAAAGGGACAGGAAAAGATATTGCATGCCGACACTTAGCAAAAGAAACCTGGAGTTGCTATGTTAAGGCAGAGTTCAGAGCAAAGAGTTTATCAGGGATAAAGATGTCAAGCCATTTTATCAAAAGAACATAACAGTTAGGTGTGGTGGTTCATGCTTATAATCCCAGTACTTTGGGAGGCCAAGGCAGGAGGATCAACAAACCCTAAAAGTTTGACACTAGATGAGATCTCAGCAAAGCGAGATGCCATCTCTACAAAAAATAAATAAATAAATAATCAACTGGATGTGGTGGCATGTGCCTGTAGTCCCAGCTACTTGGGAGGCTGAGGCGGGAAGAATGCCTGAGCCTGGGAGGTGGAGGGTGCAGTGAGCCGTGATTGTGACACTGCACTCCAGCCTGGGCAACAGATTAAGACCCTGCCTCAAAAAAGAAAAGAAAAAGAAAGAACATAACAATCTAAAACATTTAGATGCCTAAGAACAGAATTTCAAAATACAGAAAGCAAAAACTGATAGAACTGCAAAAAGAAATGGACAAATCCACAGTTATACTTTGACATTTAAGTACCTTTCTCTCAACAATTCATAAAACAAGTAGAAGGAAAATCAGCGTAGAGAAGAGTTAAACAACACAATCAACCAACTTGACCTAATTGACATTTATAGAACATGTTATGCAACATAAGCCGCGTCCACATTCTTGTTATGTGCACATGGAACTTTCACCAACACATAAATGAGATACTTGGCCACAAACTAATCTAAATACATTTCAAAGAATTCAAGACATAAAAGGTATGCTCTCTAACCACAATGAAATTAAGGTAGACACAGAAAACAAAGGTCTCTGGAAAATCCCCAAGTATTTGGAAATCAAATGACAACTTCTAACTTATTCATGAATCAAATAAGAAATCAAAAGGGGGATTAGAAAATATTAATCCCTCTTTAAAGGGGGCTGGGTGAGGTGGCTCACGCCTGTAATCCCAGCACTTTGGGAGGCCGAGGCAGGTGGATCACCTGAGGTCAGGAGTTCAAGACCAGCCTGGGCAATGTGGTGAAACCCTGCCTCTACTAAAAATACAAAAATTAGCTGGGTGTGGTTATGCATGCCTGTAATTCCAGCTACTCAGGAGCCTGAGGCAGGAGAATTGCTTGAACCCCAGAGGTAAAGGTTGCAGTGAGCCAAGATTGCCCCATTGTACTCCAGCCTACACAACAGGGTGAGATTCTGTCCTAAAAAAAAAGAAGAAGAAGAAAGAAGAAAGAAGAAGAAGAAGAAGAAAGAAGAAGAAGAAGAAGACGAAGACGAAGACGAAGAAGAAGAAGAAGACGAAAACAAAGAAGAAGAAGAAGAAGAAGAAGAAGAAGAAAATGTAATATTAACTGAAAGAAAATGAAAATACAACATATCAAAATTTGTGGGATACTACTTGGGGGAATCTAATAGCGTTAAATGTCTATATTAGAAAAGAAGAAGGATCTCAAGTCAATGAACTGAACAATTGGTGGATCTCAGCTTCCACCTCAAGAAACTAGAAAAAACAGAGCAAATTAAATCTAAAGTAAGTAGAAGACGTGAAATAATAGAGATGAAATAGAAAAGAGAAAAATAGAAAAAATCAATGAAACCGAAAGTTGATTTTTTGAATATATCAATAAAATTGATAAAACTCTAACCAGACTGATCAGGAAAAAAATAAAATAAAAATTACCAATATAAGAAATGAGACAAGTGACCACTACAGATCCTAAACATATTAAAAGATAATAAAGGAATACTATGAAAAATCAGTGCCAATACATTTAACAAATTACATGAAATTGACAAATTCTTTGAAGAACACAAACTACCAAAGCTCATTCCAAAGGATACTGATGTCTCGAATAGCCCTTTATCTATTAAAGAAATTGAATTTGTAATTAAAAACCTTTCCACAAAGAAAACTTCAGGCCCAGATGACCTCATTTGTTTGAGGTGAATTCTACCAAACATTTGAGGAAGAAATAATACCAAATCTACATTAACTCTTCTAGAAAATTGAAAAAGTAGGAATACTCCTCAACTCATTTGATGAGGCCAGCATTACCCTGATACTAAAACCAGATAAAGGCATTATAAGGAAACTACAGACCAATATCCCTTATGAACATAGGTACAAAAACGCTAAACAAAATTTTGTCAAAATGAATCCAGCTATATATAGGATAATACTTCATGACCAAGTGGAGTTTATCCCAGGAATATAAGGTTAGTCTAACATTTGAAAAATCAGTGTAATTTACCATATTAATTAAATTAAAAACTACATAGTCATCTCAACAAATGCAGAGAAATTATTAATGAAACCCAACATCCGTTTCTGATTTTTTTTTTTAATTAACAAACTAGGAATAGTTCAGAGCATCCTCTACATGATTTTTTTTTTAATCTCTAAAAAATCTACAGCTAACATACTTAATGATGAAAGGCTGAATCCTTTCTCCCTGTGATCAGGAATGTGATAATAATATGTACCCTTACTACTCCTGTTCAACACTGTACTGAGAATCTAGACAATGAATAATAAAGAAAAGAAAATGAAAGTATCCAGTGGGGAAGAAAGAAGTATTTCTATTCACAGGTGACATGACCGTCTATGCAGAAAGTCTTACAGAATTTACAAAAAAACTCCTAGAATGAATTCAGCAAGGTTGCATGATACAAGATCAATATGCAAAAAATAATGGTATTTCTAAAACCTGGCAATGAACAATTGGAAACTGAAATTTTAAAATACTATTTACAAGAGCATTGAAAGATATAAAATGCTTATGTATAAATCTGACAAAGGTTGTGGAAGAATTGTACATAGAAAACTTCAAAGCAACATTGAAATTAAAAACCTAAATAGAGAGATATACCATATTCATGACTCTGAAAACACAATTTTTAAGACGTTGATTCTCCCCAAAATGATCTGTAGATTCAATGCAGTTTCAGTAAAAATCCCAGCAAACTTTTTAATAGAATTTGAAAAATTATTTCTAAAATTTACATGGAAATGCAAAGTCCGAAGAACTTTGAAAAGAAGCATTGTGCAAACAACTTTGAAAAAGGAAAAGTAGAAAAACTAACACTATTATAAAGCTACAATAATCAAGACAATGTATCACTAAATCAATGTACGACAATCAATAGCATTTCGTTTCTTTTTTTTTTTTTTTTTTTTTGAGATAGAGTCTCGCTGTTGTTGCCCAGGCTGGAGTGCAGTGGCGCAATCTCAGCTCACTGCAAACTCCACCTCCCAGGTTCAAGCGATTCTCCTAACTCAGCCTTCCGAGTAGCTGGGATTACAGGCACACGCCACCATGCCCAGCTAATTTTCTGTACTTTTAGTGGAGACGGCGTTTCACTATGTTGGCCAGGCTGGTCTCAAACTCCTGACCTTGTGATCAACTTGCCTCGGCTTCCCAAAGTGCTGGGATTACAGGTGTGAGCCACCGCGCCCGGCCCAGTAGCATTTCTATATACCAATAACATCCAGGATGAGAGTCAAATCAAGAACACAATCCTATTTATAATTGGAATAAAGAAAATGAAATACCTAGGAATACAGCTAACCAGGGAGGTGAAATATTATTACAATGAGAATTACAAAACACTGCTCAAAAAAATCAGATGATGCGAATGAATGGGAAAACATTCCATCCTCATGTAAAGGAAGAATCAATATCATTAAAATGGCCATACTGCCCGAAGCAACTTACAAATTCAAAGCTATTCCTAACAAACTACTAATGCCATTCTTCATGGAATTAGAAAAACCATTCTAAAATTCATATGGAACCAAAACAGAGCCTGAATATCTAAAGCAATCCTAAGCAAAAAGAACAAAGTCAGAGGCATCACACTACCCAACTTCGAAATATTCTATATAAGGCTACAGTAACCAAAACAGCATGGTATTGATACAAAAACAGACACATCGACCAATGGAACAGAATAGAAAACTCAGAAATAAAGCTGCATGTCTACAACCACATGATCTTCAACAAGGCCAGCATAAACAATGGGCAAAGGACTTCCTATTCAATAGATGCTGCTAAGATAACTGACTAGGCATATACAAAAGAATGAAACTGGACCCTTACATTTCACCATATATAAAAATTAACTCGAGATGGATTAAGATTTAAATGTAAGACCTCAAACTACAAAAATCCCAGAAGAAAACCTAGGAAATATCTGTCTTGACATCAACCTTGGCAAAGAATTTTTGGCTAAGTCCCCAAAAGCAATTGCAACAAAAATGAAAATTGACAGGTGGGAACCAATTAAACTAAAGAACTTCTGCACAGCAAAAGAAATCATCAACAGAGTAAACAGACAACCTACAGAATGGTAGAAAATATTAGCAACCTGCACATCCAACAAATGTCTAATATCCAGAATTTAAAAGGAACTTAAATCAACAAGCAAGAAACAACTCCCCTTAAAAAATAGGCAAAGGACTTGAACAGACTCTTCTCAAAAGAACACATACAAGTAGCCACAAACAGATGAAAAAATGCTCTTCATCATTCATCATTAGAGAAATGCAAATCAAAATCACAATGAGATACCACCTCACACCAGTGAGAATGGCTATTATTAAAAAGTCAAAAAACAACACATATTGATGAGGCTTCAGAGAAAATGGAATGCTTATACAGTGTTGGTGGGAATGTAAATTAGTTAAGCCACTGTGGAAGGCAATTTGGAGATTTCTCAAAGAACTTAAGACAGAGCTATCATCTGATCGAGCAATCCCATCTCTGGATATATACCCAAAGGAAAATAGATCATTTTACCAAAAAGACATATGCATGTGTATGTTTATTGCCATGCTATTCACAAGAGCAAAGACATGGAATCAACCTAGATGCCAATCAATGGTGGATTGGATGAAGAAAATGTAATACATATATACCATGGAATACCATGCAGCCACAAAAAAAGAATGAAATCATTTCCTTTGCAGCAACATGTATGGAGCTGGAGGCCATAATCCTAAATGAATTAACACAGGAACAGAAAACTAAATACTGCATGTTCTCACTTATAAGTAGAAGCTAAACATTGAGCACACATGGATGTAAACACGGGAAAAATAGACACTGTGGACTACTAGAGAGGGGAAGGGGGAGGGAAGGAGGGGGAATGTGGGCTGAAAAACTACCTATTGGGTGCTACGCTCATTACCTGGGTGTAATATACCCATGTAACAAATCTGCACATAAAATTTGTATCTAAAATAACAGTTTAAATTGTTTAAAAGAAACTAATTTTTTTTTTTTTTTTTTTTTTTGAGACGGAGTCTCGCTCTGTCACCAGACTGGAGAGTAGTAGCGCAATCTTGGCTCACTGCAACCTCCGCCTCCCGGGTTCCCTCAGCCTCCTTAGTAGCTGGGACTACAGGCACGTGCCTGTTAATTTTTGTTTTTTTTTTTTGTATTTTTAGTAGATTTTTTGTATTTTTAGTAGAGACGAGGTTTCACCACATTGGCCAGGATGGTCTCGATCTCTTGACCTCGTGATCTGCCCACCTCAGCCTCCCAAAGTGCTGGGATTACAGGCGTGAGCCACCGCGCCCGGCCAAAAACTATTAATTTTTTAAAGGACAATGTATCAGATTAAAGATAGACAATTAGATTAACAGAAATAGACGCACACATATATGAAAAACTGATTTTCAACAAAGGTAGAAAGCAATTTAGTAGATTGTCTTTTCAACAATTGATGCTGAAAAAATTAGATGTCCATGTACAAAAAAATGGATCATAGATTTAAATGTAAGGCCTAAAATGATAACATTTCTAGAGGTAAACATAGGAGACAATTTTTATGACCCTGGGTTAGGTAAAGAGTTCTTAGACCCAGCCCGGCTTGGTGGCTCATGGCTATAATCCTAGCACTTTGCAAGGCCGAAGAGGGTGGATTGCCTGAGCTCAGGAGTTCAAGACCAGCCTGGGCAATATGGCAAAACCTCGTATTTACAAAAAAAAAAAATTAGCCAGGCGTGGCCGGGGACAGTGGCTCATGCCTATAATCCCTGCACTTTGGGAGGCCGAGGCAGGAGGATCATTTGAGGTCAGGAGTTTGAGACAAGCCTGGTCAACATGGTTAAAGCCTATCTCTACTAAACATACAAAAAATTAGCCAGGCTTGGTGGTGGGCACCTGTAATCCTAGCTACTCAGGAGGCTGAGGCAGGAGAAAAGCTTGAACCCGGGAGGCAGAGGTTGTAGTAAGCCGAGATCGAAACACTGCACTCCAGCCTGGGAGACAGAGTAAGACCCTGTCTCAAAAAAAGTAAATAAATAAATTAGCCAGGCATGGTGGTGAGCACCTGTAGTAACAGCTACTTGCGGGGTGCTGAGGTGGAAGGATCACTTGAGCCTGGGAGGCAAAGTTGCAGTAAGCCATGATCATGCCACTGCACTCCAGCCTGGGTGACAAAGCAAGACCCTGTCTCAAAAAAAAAAAAAAAATTAGACACAACTGAAGCACATTTAATAAAAAAGAAATTGATAAACTGGATTTCATCAAAATTAAAAACTTTTGCTCTTTGGAAGACACTGCTAAGAGAATAAAGACAAGCCACAAGTTAGAAGAAAATATTTACAAATCATATATATGATAAAAGACATAGCTAGAATATATAAAGAACTCTCAAAACCTAATTAGAAAAAAATTCAATACACAATTAACCCACCCAAAGAGAAAATGGCAAATGATTTGAACAGACACTTCACCAAAGAGGACATATAGGTGGCAAAAAAGCACATGAAAAGACAGATAACTTCATTAGTCATTATGGAAATGCAAATTAAAACCATATACATATTAGAATGGGTTACATTAAAGTAGACCATTCCAAGAGTTGAAGATAAGAAGGAACTAGAACTCTCATACATTGTTGGTGGGATGATAAAATGGTCCAGCTACTTTGGAAAATAGTTTGGGAGTTTCTTAAAAAATTAAATATAATTCCCCTACAATCCAGCAACATCACTCCTTGGTATTTACCCAGAAGATATGAAAGCATGTAGTTGTACAAAGAATTATACATGAATGGTCATAACAGTCTTATTTGTAATAGCCCAAAAGCGTGATCCGGAATCAACAGAATAGCACCTGGGAAGTCGTTGGAAATGCAGATTTTTATGTCCCACCCCAGACTTACTGAATGAGATGGTTTATGAGTTAATCAATTTCCCTTTGGACTGGGAATTGTCCCAGTAATCAGTGATTAATAAACCCTTCAGATAATTCTGAAGCTGACCAGAATGTAAGAACCACAGCCCACCTTTCACCCTCACCCCTACCCTGACCATGCTCCAATCACACTTTGAGAACAACTACCTCAGTCAATGCTTCTCAGATTTCTAAGTGCACAGGAATGACCTGGGGATCTTGTGTAAATGGATTCTGATTCAGTAGGCTTGGGAGGGGCTTGAGCTCCTGCTTTTTGTTTTTTTTTTTGTTTTTTTTTTTTGAGACAGGGCCTTCCTCTGTCACTCAGGCTGGAGTGCAGTGGCGCCATCACGGATGGATCACTGCTACCTCCAGCTCCTGGGCTCAAATTATCAGCCTCAGCCTCCCAAGTAGGTGGGACTACAGGCATACAACACCATGCCCGGCTAATTTTTTCTATTTTGTTGGTGATGATGTTGAGATGGGTTTCAGTTTTGTTGCCCAGACTGATCTCAAACTCCTGAGCTCAATCGATCCTCCCACCTCAGCCTCCCAAAGTGCTGAAATTACAGGTGGGAGCCATGGAGCCCAGTCAAGAGATTCTGCATTTCTAAAAAGCTCCCAGGTAATGCTGATTCTGCTGGTTCTGGGAATGATGGCAAAGACTGTTGTTCTTGGAAATGCCCTAATTTCTCAAAAACAGAGCACGTTTGACTACCTCAGTTCTCCTCCCAGAGAAAATCCATTGAGTGTTAGGATGGAATGCAGCCTTTCTTATTCTCTTCTGCTCTGGTATCTACACAGTTTGGAAAAAGAACTAAAGCCCTTCCCTCTCCAGCAGATAGGGACTCTGTTCTGGAATGTTCTCTTGACAGCTCTAAAATTCTGACATTCCTTTGGAGCCTAGCCCCAGTGATTCTCAACATTAAAATTACCCATGGAGCTTTTAAAAATACAGATACCTGGGCCCCACCCCAGAGACTCTGTTTTTATTTGTCTGGTGTGAGGCCTAGGCATCAATTTTGTTTGTTTGTTTTTAGAGACGGGATCTTGCTCTGTTGCTCAGGCTGGAGGGCAGTGGTGCAATTATAGGTCACTGCAGACTTGAACTCCTGGTCTTAAATGATCCTCCTGCCACAGCCTCCCAAGTATCTAAGACAACAGGTGCACACCACCATGCCTGGCTAATTTTTTTTTTTTTTTAATAAAGATGGGTCTCACTATGTTGCCCAAGGTGGTCTGAAACTCCGGCCTCAAGCAATCCTCCCATCTTGGCCTCTCAAATTGCTGGGAATACGGGCGTGAGCCACCAGGCCTAACCTAGGCATCAGTATTTTTAAAGCTCTCCTGGTAATCCTACTGTGAGCCAGAGCTTATAATCACTAACCCTTCCTGTACCCCCAGACTACCCGCTTCCTTTTTAACATTCATTCAACGGATATTGCTAAGCCACTATTTCCCAGACTCTGAGCTAATGTGCCGGGCATACCGAGATGGATAAGCCATGGTCCCTGCCCTCAGGAAGGTCATAGTCCTGTGGGAGAGACAGACAAGTTCACTCACAACTGTAATACCTATGATAACGGATACTGGCAGAGCTATAACAGTGATATTTCATTCCGTAAATTCGCATTTATTGAGAATTTACAAGCTATAGACACTAGGAACGTTACAGTGAGCAAGACAGATACAATCCCTGCTTTCATGGAGTTCATGTCCGATGGCATCCCAGTCACAGGGGACACAGAAGAGGGGCCCCCAATTCAAACTGGAGTGATCAGAAAGGGCCCTCCTATGGTCCTGGCGCTTCCATCAAACCTTAAAACCTCGTATCATCCAGGCCCAAGAAGAGAGGACAGCACTCCAGGCAGAAAGCACAGCACGGGCAAACGCACGGAGGTATGGAAGAAAATGGCACAGAAAACTGGCAACGCCACCGCAGAGAGAGCGCCCTATAAGCCTGGTCCTCGGCGTTTGGCTCACCGCTTCTCCCTGGTGAAGACAGCTTTTCCCCCTCTGCTTCATCACACTCTCCAGAGTCCACACATGCACAGCTCTCTTCCAGTCCATTCCATCATTCCAGAACTCCACAATCTGACATCGTTTATGAGGGAGTCTTAGCCCGAGAACCTTCCCCACTCTTCTTCTGACTCCAAGACCACTGCCCAGACACACCTGGGCCCCACTTTTCCGCTACCGCCGCCAGAAAAGGCCTCCAGGTGGAGCCCTTTCATTCCATTCTTTTGTTATTATACGCCCATTTTACATTTCCTACCTGATTTCCACTCCATTGAATTTCCTCCCCACAAACACCCGGATTGAAACTATCATCATCCTAAGACCACAGGAAGCGTGTTCAATACACAAACCAGCTGAGGTGCTCACTTTGAGACTTTTCCTTAATTCAAGAAGCCCACAGTCATTCTTAGCTGTCTCCTGGCTTCTCCAGCCCCTGGGAAGCTCCCTGTGCTCCTGCCTGAAAGCTTCCCCAACTCCACTCACCAGAGGTTGGATGTTCCCTACCCCTCGGTGAAGATTCTTTCCACTCGGACAATAGCTGCTCAAAGAATTGTTCCCTGGATAACTGGACATCTAGGCAGGGAAGAGGATACAGTTTTTTTGTTTGTTTGTTTTTAAGAAAAAAAATCCAGCATGCCAATCTCCACTCCCTGCTTTCTGCCCAAGAGAAAGCCGGAAGGGGCGGTTCCTGTAGAAGAGGCAGAGAGAGGCTGCTGTTGAGAAGCAAGTTGTGGATTCCCTTCGGACAACCATACAAACGGGTTTTCACCACCACAGCAATCGTGCCACTTGCTTCCCCTAGCCATTTCCCCTTACCACCTAGGTCCTCTCCATTTGCCAGTCATGCTTAACACCCAGGCTGGAAAATAAGACCCCAGCAGAAGTTGGGGAAGAATTGTTCTCCACGTTCCAAAGAGTGTGGGCCATACTGAAGCCATCTTGGCATCCCGCAGAATACCTAGCACAGTGCCTCATCTCTTCCAGGCGGATTGCTTTGTAATGGATGCATATATAAAAATATTCTATGGATGCTAGCCTATTTGGAGAACAGAAGCTACAGCAGTGCAAGGCCAATTCCAGGGTTTATCCTAAAGTCCACAGAGATAGTCACTACTTTTCTACTTATTTCCACTTACTACATGTGAGTTGAGAAGGTGATTCAATTTCTCTGTCACCCTTTTTTTTTGTTTTTGAGACAGTCTCGCTTTGTCACCTAGGTTGGATTGCAGTGGCGAGAACACAGCTCACTGCAGCCTTAAACTCTCAGGCTCAAGTGATCCTCCCACCTTAGCCTCCTGAGAAGTAGCTGGGACTATAGGTGCCCGCTGCCATGCCCAGATAGTTTTTATTATTATTACTATTTCTTGTAGAGATGGGAGTCTCACTATGTTGCCTAGGCTGGTCTCGAATTCCTGAGCTCAAGTAATCCTCCTGCCTCAGCCTCCCTAAGTGCTGGGATTATAGGCATGAGCCTCTGTCACACATTTATTGAACAAATACTACCTACTGGTGCTGTGACACAGTAACTGAATGACAATTGTCATAGGGCCAATCAGACATAAGGACTTATCCTATTAATGACCGTAATACCAGTTCTAATGATCTCTTCCTTAGCATGCTCATCCACTCATTTGGTGACCACCAAACTGCAGGGCAGTTGTAGTGGATTGAAGACAGCCATCCAATTTTTTTTTTTTTTTTTTTTTTTTGCCACTTCTGTTGTGATGTGGAGTCTAACTTCTCTTTCCTTTGAATCTGGCTGGCATTAGTGACTTACTTGACCAATAAAATGTTCTGGGACTTTCAAGACTAGATCATAAGAAGCCTTTCAGCTTTCACTCAGGCCTCTTGGAGCAACCACTTTTGAGGAAGCCACCATAGAAGAAATCTTCACGCTGACACTGCTCTGCTGTTAGAATGCCTGAGCTACCCACTTGGAGAGCCTGCATGGAGAAGGAGATGCCTGACTAGACCAGCTTCACACGGGAGAAGAAACTTCCAAATGACTCTAGCATCAGCTGTCATGTGATAGCAACTGAACCACCCAGCGGAGCTTGTCAACATTCAGAACCATGAGGTAATAATAAATTATTTGTTCTTAAATACTGCATTAAAAACAAATGAATAATGGTTAGATGTTATCCCTGGGGGGAGCTGGGTGAAGGGTACAAAGGAATTCTCTGTACTATTTTGTACCTTCTTGTGAATCTTAAATTATTTTTAAGTCATTAACAAAACACCAGCCCACCTGATCTAGAGAAAATCCATTTTGAAAGAAAGACAGCTATAGATTCTCCCTGAACTATGCCCCTGATGCTGACATTACCAGCACTGGTTGCAGCCAACAAGTATGTGTGGCTATGGCCCTATGCACTTTGCTGGCTTTGAAGGCTCAGGAGAAAGCTCTGACCCCACCCCACACCTCCAGTGCTGGGGTGACTCAGCTTCAATCCTAATGCTTCACTCATCACATCTGGGTCTCCTCCTGGGGAAACACCCAGTTCTTCCTTTTGTCTAGTGAGAAAAGAGACTGCTTTAGTTCTTCATTTTTCAAAGACTGACATAACGATATGAACGGGCATGAAATGTCACTCAGCCAAAGGAGAGAGATTTTCTCTGTGTTTTTTTTAAAAATTCCTTTTCTTTGATTTTAAAAAGCCCCTCATAAACAAGTGAAATCATGTCCTCATTCTGCCTTGCTTTAGAGGTATTTCACCCCACTCTCTCTTCAGGGAGATCATGCCCCTCCCAGATAGCCTCCTTGGAGACCCCGGTCCTCAACTACAGCTTCCATCACAGATGATGCCTGAAAGAGCAGACCTTCCACCTCTTGTGCATTACAGACCCTCCCTCATCCACGCTGATGGCTCACGACAAATAGAGACAGCCACTTTGAGTTGGGAGCAGGTGGCATATAGGGTGATATTGTTGAGATCAATACAACAATCCACAAATAGTTATTGGAGCATCTGATTTTTCACAACACTGAGCTAGGCACTGTTGAGGTATAGATGTATGAGTTAGAGACAAAGGACAGTCATAGAAAAGCTTTGGACTTCAAGGACCTGGACTGACATCCCAGTTTTTTGCCATTTACTGGCAATATGGCCTTGGGCTGGTTTTTCATTCTCTCTTGGGGACAAGAAAATCCTTAACAACCCCTGGGGCTCATGAAAATCAAAAGTGAGGGCAGTGCTTTGTCAACCACTGAGCCAATGGAGGCTATTATTATCACACAGCATTGTATGTGAGGAGGTCAGAGAAGGAAGAGGGCGCTGAGCAGGAGCTGTCAGGGAGGACTTGATGGAGGACGCTGGTCTAAAGTGGACCTTGGAGGAAGGAAAGGATTGGGAAAGGCAGAAAAGGCATTCCTCCCAAGGGGAACTGAGGGAGGGATTTGTATCCTGTGGGGGAGAGAGGAAAATAAGGAAACTTGACCTAACCTGTGAGAGGGGTTTTGATTGAGGAACCATATGGAAAACAAGTTTAGGGAGATAAGGGAGCCCCTGATTATGAAGGATCTAGAAAAAAATAAAGATACATAACAGGATAAAGATACTGGGCAAAGGATGTGTACCTTCCTACCTGCTCTGCATCACAAAATATATCCCAAACTCCCATTCTTCTAAAGTATTTACTACTCTGGTCTATACTGTGAAACCACCATAGTAAACTACATTGGACAATGGGAAATGAAACAGCAATAATAATGTAATCAGTTTTATTGACAGATCGCATAAGTAGGGAGGGGACACTTTAAATTTTATTCTTTTTTGTTTCTTTCGTTTTTTGTTTTAGCTTTTTTGTTTGTTTGTTTGTTTGTTTGTTTAGAGATCGGGGTCTCTCTATGCTGCCCGGGCTAGATTTGAACTCCCAGACTCAAGCAATCCTCCCACCTCAGTCTTTCGAGTAGCTGAGACTTCAGGCATGTGCCACTGTGTCCGGCTTAGAATTTATTCTTTATGCTCTGAGAAACAAAATGATGTTTATCTAGTTGGCTGCCTTCTAAAAGATGTGACAAAGTATTTTCCTAACTAGAAGGTTCTAGGACAGGGAACCCTATACTTTTGCTTCACACACTGATCTACTCCAGCTCTAAATCAGCACACTGAGAGGAAAGGGCAGCGTGCGTCTCTACACACTCCTTCACTAAGATTCAGTCAGGCGAGAACACCACAGCTCCAGCCTGTCATATTCCCCAAGCATGGACATCTTGCAATTAGCTGTGGCTGGGGTTATCCAACATAACAAATCAATCTCCTTCCAAGGCAAAGATCATGAATCATGAAAAGTTCTCCTTTCTGCTTTCTGTACAAGTGTTCCTAATCTTTCTTTAGCATCTTACTACTTCGGGGAGGGGAGGGGGGTGCACTTTTATTTAACCTAAGTTTCCTCCTCATTAAAAGGAAATAGAGGAGTCTGGTTGAATGCTAGAAAAATGCAAAGCATGCCAAATATAAGAGCAAATTCAGCTATATTGTGGTTAAAGAACCATTGAAAAGAATCACATCTCAAAAGCTGCCGTCTCTCCTGGTCCTTGCAAGAAGAAACCAACAATTTTTCACAAAATTGTGGCTATTCTTTCAAGTTGAATTACTTCTTGGAAACAAGTACAAAACCAAAGTAAATAAAATGCATTTAAAAATGAGAAAAACAGGCCAGGCACAGTGGTTCATGCCTGTAATCTCAGCACTTTGAGTGGTTGAGGCAGGGAGATTGCTTGAGCCCAGCAGTTCGAGACCAGCCTGGGCAACATAGGGAGACCCTGTCTCTACAAAAAAAAAAAAAAGAAAGAAAAAAAAATAGCCAGGCAAGGTGGCATGCACCTGTAGTCTCAGCTACTCAGGAGGCTGAGGTGTGAGAATCACCTGAACCCAGGAGGTCAAGGATGCAGTGAGCCATGATCAAGCCACTGCACTCCAGCCTGCAACAGAGTGAGACATTGTCTAAAAAGAGAGAGAGAAAGACAGAGAGAGAGAAACTTAGTTGGTGCCACTAGACTTAAAGTCTGAGTTGAGTTTGTGTCTGTTCTTCTTGTATTCTTGTTACCTAGCACAATAAATATACATTGAGTAAAATCTAATGATAATAGTAAATAATGTATCATGAGAATAAGAAAAAGTGATAAACTAGATCCAACACAAACAGCAGATGAAAATGATCAGTGAAGAAATCTTGTGTTCCTAATGTGAGAGTACACATGTCATCACCAGGAACAAACATATTAACTGCCCACAATGCAAATACAGCTTTGCTATCTTCTTGGCCTAAAATTCAGCCACAGTTCCTATCCTGGAGGACTTACCAATTGCTGGAGAAAACAACACACAAACTTATTCAATGGAAATACATAAAAACAACTACCTACCGACTGTCAAAAGAAAAATAGCATGTCCGAAATTGTGCTGGCAAGTTGGAGAGTAGGTGCGGTTACTCAGGAAACATGCAATTCCTTATCATTAAATACTGTTTATTGAGACTGATTTTGATCACTTGGAGAAGATGAAATGGAGAATGAGGTTGAGCTTGAGAACAAAGTTGAAGATGAAGATCAATAATGAGGGTGGAGGCTGAGAGAAGGAAGCAGAGGCTGAAGCTGAGGTTAAGGAGTGACTGGGGCTTGGTCATCTGTGTATTCTTGGATATTCTGATAAAAGGAATGGTGATCAGCAGAGTGAAGAGAGACAACCCATGGAATGGGATAAAATATTTAAAACCATACATCCGATGTGGCTTAACACCCAAACTATATAAGGAACTCAAACAACTCAATAGCAAGAAAACAAGTAGCCCAGTTTAGAAACGGACAAAGAACCTGCACAGACATTACTCAAAAGAAGACATACAAATGGCCAAGAGCCATATGAAAAAGAATGCTCAGTATCACCAATCACCAGGGAAATGCAGGTGGAAACCACAATGAGATATCATCTCATGCCTGTTAGAATGTCTGTTATCAAAAATACAAAAGATATGTGTTGATGAGGATGTGGAGAAAAGGAAACCCTCGTACTCTGTTAATGGGAATATAAATTAGTGTAGCCATATGGAAAACTGTGGAGATTCCTCAAAAAACTAAAAATAGAACTACCATTTGATCCAGCAATCCCACTACCGAGTATATATTGAAAGGAAATGAAATCAGTGTGTCAAAGAGCTATCTCCACTCCCATGTTCATTGCAGCATAGCCAAAATATGGAATCAATCTAAGCGTCCATCAGTGGATGAATGGATTTTAAAAATGTGGTACAGGTTGGGGGCAGTGGTTCACACCTGTAATCCTAGCACTTTGGGAGGCCAAGGCAGCTGGATCGCTTGAGCCCAGGAGTCCAAGACCAGCCTGGGCAATATGGTGAAACCCCCTCTCTACAAAACATTTAAAAATTAGCCAGGCACGGTGGTTCGTACCTGTAGTCTCAGCTATTTGGGAGGCTGAGGTGGGAGGGTCACTCGAACCCAGGAGGTAGAGATTGAAGAGAGCTGAGATTGTGCCACTGCCCTCTAGCCTGGGCAACAGAGCTAGACCCTCTCTCAAAAAAAAAAAAGAAAAGGAAACAGAAAAAGAAAATGTGGCATGTATATCCAATGAATACTATCAAGCCTTTATAAGGAGAAAATTCTGTTTTTTGCAACAACGTGGATGAACCTGGAGGTCATTATATTAAGTACAATAAGCCAGCCACAGAAAGACAAATACCACATGATCTCACTTATTTGTGAAATCTGAAAGAGTTGAACTCACAGAAGCAGAGAGTAGAATGGTGATTGTTACCAGGGCTGGGGATAAAGGAAGTGGACTAGGAAGATGTTGATCAAAGTATACATAATTTTGGTTAAGTAGGAGAAATAAGAGATCTATTGTACATCACGGCAATTAGTGTTAACAACAATGTATTGTACACTTGAAAATTGCTTAGAGAATAGAATGTAAGTGTTCTCAACACACACACAAAATGATAAGTATATGAGAAAATTGATATGTTAATAAGCTTGATTTAGCCATTGTACAATGTATACATATTTCAAAACATCATGTTGTATACCATATATAAATACTATTTTGTCAATTAAATAAATAAAAATGAAACAGAAAATAAAAGGAACAGTGGCTGGATTTCCTTCCAGTACCTTGAACAAGTTATTCATTCTTTTAGATCTTTAATTTCCTCTTCTGTAAAATAGGACAATAAAAAAGCCACATCTCGCCATCCCCTCCATAATCACAACTCCACACATTTTCTATGATCTTCAAGGTGGTAATATACATAAAGCTTCCGTCATAATGCCTGACACATAATAGGTATTCAATAAATTGTGGCTGCCTTCCTCATATATTTGACTGATAAATCCCTTCATGATAATTCTAAAGGTTTCTATTCTGCCCTTGTATAGTTAATTGTCCGCACCTCTTGGTCCTTGTTCCAACTCTGCTGCTAATTCACCATACGACTTTGGGCAGATCTCAAGGCTTCTCTGAGCCTCAGTTTTTTTGTCAGTGAAATGGGGATATCTGTCCAATATACTTCCCAGGTTGGTTATGAGGATAATGTGAAAGTACTATGAAACACACAAAGTGCACAGCAAATCTAAAATATTGCCAGGAATAAATAGTATATGAATCATTTCCCAAAACAGAATGTCCATCACCCAGAGGCTAGGTTGAGGCTGGAGAAACATTGGGTAACTTCAGTGAACTAATTGCATGGACCCCCTGGGATAGCTTCCCCAGCTCTGTGGTGCTTCTGTGGGGGCATTTTGTTTTACACACCAAGGGTGTTTACCTGAGCCCCTTAAACATGAAATTGTAATTACAACTGGAGATTAGAAAAACAGAGGAAATCAAATGGTCTGCAAGCATTTATCAGGTCACCACAGAGACCACTGCACATACTCATATTATTGTAAAAATGAACTTAACCTCTTACTTCCAGGAATTTGGAAATACTTCTAAGTCAATAGAAGAGACAAAGCCACCAACCACAGCCACTTACTCACACATGCACATAGACATCCATATTCAGAGACAAGGAGCTGGCCAGGCTTAGTTGCAGATTGATAAATGGAGTCAAGACTCCAGGAAAATATCCCACCAAATATCCCAGAGGGAAGTTAGACAGTGATGGACCTAGAATTTGGTTCTATTCTTTAGCCCCAGTCATACTGAAAATAGAGTAGAGTTGATTTTTAAATGAGGGATAGTTAAGTTGTAAAGTCAGCTTACATGGTAAAAAAACATATATAATAAAAACTATGCTTGAAAAGTCCATAATTCAACCATAAAGTAGAATAGATGTGCCCATATTTACATGCCTCTCTAAAGACTCTCCATAGCCAGATTTCTCTCCTGGACAAGAGCAGTGCTCTATAAATTAAGTACTAGGTGGAGAATTTGGCTCATATTTAAAGACCATGTTGTTCTCCACTCCTTACCCCTCTCCACAACCCCCCACTGACACACAAAAATATGTATCTATATTTTATATATATAGATACCAGAATCACACTCCTTGCTGCAAAATCCTACATCATGACAGGCACATGGCAAATGAAACCAAATGAGCTGAGCAGATTCACGTCTCCAGTCTCACTCTCTGAAGTTAAGTCTTTGCATTTTAAGTCTGAACTCTGTAGCTGGCAGATCCTAGTTGTTTCTTTGCAGAGAGGCAAGCCTATTTCAAAAGGTTTCTTTTTCAAAAAGTCAACTTTATTGAAGTATAATCTACAAACAATAAAACACATCCATTTTAAGCATATAGTTTGGCAAGTTTCACATATGTATATACACGTGTAACCACCACCAAATTGAACAAATAAGACATTTCTGTCCCCCAAAACCACTGTGGCTCTTTGCAGTAATTTCCCACCTCTGACCCTAGGCAACTACTGATACATTTCCCTTTTCTAGAATGTTTAGAATTTCATGTAATTGGAATCTCCCTTTCCAAAAATTTCATGGAAATGGAATCATGTAGCATGTACTCTTCTGTAAAAATGACCAATTTAAGACCAGGTGTGGTGGCTCACACCTGTAATCCCAGCACTATGGGAGGCTGAAGTGGAAAGATCACCTGAGGTCAGGAGTTTGAGACCAGTCTAGCCAACATGGTGAAACCCTGTCTCTACTGAAAATACAAAAACTAGCTGGATGTTGTGGTGCACACCTGTAGTCCCAGCTACTCAGGAGGCTGAGGCAGGAGAATCGCTTGAACCCAGAAGGTGGAAGTTGCAGTGAGCCGAGATGGCGCCATTGCACTACAGCCTGGGCGACTGGGTAAGACTCTGTCTCAAAGAAAACAAAAAACAAAAAACCCACTCTTAAACAAAGATTTAAGGATTTAACCCATTTGTAGAAATAAAATAACTACAGAAGGTAGTAAAGCCTTTGAATATAACTTAAAGGGAAAAAAAAAACATAATATAAAGGAAGGAAGTTGCTCTACAAATAAGGGACAAAAAGCTCAACTCTTGAAGATGGAAGAATCAATAGATAATCAAGCTCAGGAGACCTCAATAAGGTCAACTTCAGTAGCAGAATGGTTTAGGATGGATCATTGTGGAAAATGAAAGCGGATAAAAACCATTCAGAAAAATGTGAAGGTAAGACGGAAAGAAGAAGTAGAAAAAGCCAGGCAATCAGCATCAAACCTTTTTTTCAGCCCTGTTTTGTCACTTACAAGATGTATGACTTTAGGCAATTCATGTGCCCCATATGACCCTGATTTCCTTGTCTGTATGCTAAAGGCATTGGACTGCATACATGATTTCTGCATAGCTGCATTATTAGACATAAGTTTCACAAGGACAGGAACTTTGTCTTTTACTGCTGTGATCCCAGCATCCAGCAAAATGCTAGCGTTCAATATTTGTTGAATGAATGAATGAATCTAAGCTTTCTCTTCTAACTCTGACATCCAATCACTTTTGGCAGAATCATCTGACATGCTGTTGGTACCTCAGGCCTTGCCAGCCACCAATGAGTCTTGAACCAAACTACCCTCTTAGCCACACGACCCATGTACACGTGAAGACTAAAGGTGAATCTTGCCCACCCATTAAAAGCCATTGAGACAAACACCAATGTACTGAGAAAGAGAAACAACCCTCAGCCTCCCAGGACAGCCAAGGGTGGAGAACAAAGTGGCAAATGATCTGACCCTATAATTTGTGGCAGTAAAATTTGTGACATATGGGTCTTCTAATGGGGTACACGTAGTGGACAAACGAGACTGAAAGGTCAGATGTGTGACCTTGACCTTCTAGTGTTACTAAGATGGTTGTAAGCATCGTTTTCCTTGGCCTAACACATTTCACTCTGAAAGTTTGGCAGCCTCTATCACATACCAAAAGACCTTACCCCAAAGGTTGCAAACTCAAATGCCTTCAGGGACTGGATAAGTAATGAATAAATAGGAATATGCTAACATAGAATGTGAGAAGTGTAGTGAGCTTGAAAGCACATGCTTACACTCAAAAATCTGATTCAATTTTTAAAATGCTTTCCTGGCTAAAAAAAAAAAAATTGCTTTTAGAATTAGGCCCCTGGGTTGCCAGTTTTCGATTACATCATGATTATATTCATGATGGTGGGAGTCTCTCCAGTGGCAGCTCTTAGGAAAACCCTGAGCACACAGTAGGAATTTAATGAATACTTCTTGAGTTAACAGATTGTGGTTATGGACTGGGGTTTTATTGGAATGAAAAGTCTAAAGAAGTGAGTTCTTTTTATCATCTCTTCTCTCCACCTTGCTTCCCAGTAAAGTACCTGCTCCAGTTTCTGGTTGTTCCACAATTTTAGCTTCGCCTACCTTGAAGCAAATTTGACACTCTAATTTTCATTTGTCAAGTCAAGCCTGCTTTTAAGTCTCTGTCTCTGTCTCTCTCTCTCTTTTTTCTTCTTCTCCTCCTTCTCTTCCTCCTTCTCCTTCTCCTCCTCCTCTTCCTTCTCCTTCTTCTCTCTTCTCTCTTCTTCTTCCCGTGTCTTCTTCCTCCCAGAACAGAAGTTGGTTGACTTTATTCTGCAAACTTCCACCAACTTTTTGACCCTGGCATGCCATATACCAGCTTTCTCTTTATTAACTCTCCAAGTTTGTGCTTCTCTTTCTATTATAAACATTTCTCAGGGCCGGACATGGTTGCTCACATATGTAATAGTGCCAGTTTGGGAGGCCAAAGTGGGAGGATCGCTTGAGCCCAGGAGTTTGAGACATAGTGAGACCCTGTCTCTCCAAAAAGACAAAAAGATTAGCCGGTTGTGGTAGCAGGTGCCTGTAGTCCCAGCTACATCCAGGCTGAGGTGCAAGGATCACCTGAGCTCAGGAGGTTGAAGCTGTAGTGAGCTGTGATTGCACCACTGCACTCCAGCCTAGATGACAGAGCCAGAACCTATCTCAAAAAAATTATCAGTAAACCTATTAACACCACTGCACTAATGACAATGTTACTCCTCCAAGAATGCTTAGTTTCAAAGGGGATATAAGGACAATACTGAACGCAAAGGAACACATCCAGGCAGTGAAAAAAACCCCCGAATATTTGGCCTACTCACCTCCTCGGTGACCCTCAAATCACAGTACCACTTTCGTTGTGTCAATGGAGTAAGGACAATCAAGAGCCAGGTACATTTTCTTCTGCTATAAAGTAAGAAGAACAAAGCTGGACTGGCAGATAGTTTAGTAATTATGTGATTTGGTTTACATTCCAATTTTGCCTCTTATTAGAAGATCTTGGGCAGGTTACTTAACCTGTCTATGCCTTAGTTTCCCTACCTCTGAGATGGAGATAATAATACAAACCTTATGGGTTGCTGTGAGGGTTAGGAGAGTTAATACATCTAAAGTCCAAGAAGAGAGGTTGGCACATAATAAGAATCAAATGAGTGTTAGCTGTTATTGCTTGCTGATTAGGGGCAGTGGCTACTTACAAGGTTGGAGAGTTAAAGGGGCACCTGCATTAAGACATTTAGCATGGTACTTAGCACACAGTAAATGTTCAATAAATTCCCATAGTTACTTGAGAGTATGGTAGGCTAAATAATGGCCCCTGTATTAGTCAAGGTTATATGGAGAAACAGAACCAATAGAGGAAATAGATAGCTATAGATATACATATACATATAGATAGATCTCCTATATAACGGGATGTGGCTGTAAACATAGTTGTCCTTATCTTAACAGCTTTCACTCTGAAAATGTGGCAGCCTCTATCCCATCACAAAAGACCTTACCCCAGAGGCTACAAACTCAAATGCCTTCAGGGGCCGAATAAGTAATGAATAAATTGGAAATATGCCAATATAGAGTGTGAGAAGTGTGGTAAACTTGAAAGTACCACATGTTTAAACTAAAAAAAATCAGATTCAATTTTAAAGATGCTTTTTTGGCATAGCTATATATATATATATATATGGAGAGAGAGAGAGAGGAGATTTATTGCAGGAATTGGCTCATGCGGCTATGGAGGCTAAGTCCCATAATCTGCCATCTGGCCTGAGAATTGAGTGGCTGATGGTGTAAGTGCTGGTCTAAGCCCTAAAGCCTGAGAACCAAGAGCGTTGTTATCTGATGCCTGAGGGCAGAAGAAGATGGATGCTTCAGTTTAAGCAGAAAGAGAGCAAATTTGCCCTTTCCTCTATCTTTTTGTTCTACTCAGGCACTCCACAGGTTGGAGATGCACCCCCACATGGCTGAGGGTGGATCTTCCTTCCTCAGTCTACCGATTCCAGAAACACCCTCACAGACACATCCAGAAATAATGTTTTCCCAGCTATCTGGGCATCCCATAGCCCAGTCAAGTTGACACATAACATTAAACATCACAGCTCCCAAAGATATCCAATTTCTCACTCTATGGAACCTGTGAATGTTTCCTTGTATGGGCAAAGGGGTCTTTGCAGGATCTTGAAATGAGGAAAGTATTCTGGATCATCCAGGTAGGCCCTAAATTAATCCCAAGTGTTGTCCTATAAGAGGGAGGCAGAGGATGATGAGACTACAAAAGAGACACATGACAGAAGCCGAGAGAGGCAGGCTCAGAGATAGAAAATGCTATGCCACTGGCTTTGAAGACGGAGGAAGGGGCTGCAAGCCAAGAAATAACAGCAGCCGCCAGATGCTGAAAGAGGCAAGAAACGGATTCTGCCCTGGAGCCTCCAGAAGGAACCAGCCCTACTAGCACCTAGATTTTAACCTCATAAGACTCAATTTGGACTTTGCATTTCCAGAACTGTAAGAGGATGAATTTCTGTTGTATAAAGCTACTAAGTTTGTGGCCGTTTGTTACAGCAGCCACAGGAAACTAACACAGAGTGCTCATTTTATCCAGAGTCTCCTTTATAGCACAATAGGATCTTCAGGGAAACCAGGGCAGCAAGAATGCTTTAGGGATGAACAGCTGTTAACACTCTTTGGAGAAAACACATTTTGGTACCTCTCTTAACCATAGGGAGAATCCAGTTAAACTTTCTTTTGCCCTGGGTTTGGAAAGAAAGGAAGGAGCTTATGATCCCAATCTATTTGCAGCAATGCAAGAGTCAACAGCCAAAATGGTCATTTTTGCAGTTTTTTAAAACAATAGAGTTTGTTCTTTCTTTTCCAAATGCATCAGCAGGACCAGTGGAGAAGGTCTGGAAAGCAACAGCTAAGATTAGCTTCCAAGCTCCCACTGAGACCTTGAGTGGCTGTCAGTTCTGCAGGGAACAGCAGCAAACCCTCACGCAAATGGCCTATAAAAAAGGCCTTGTCAGAGGCACCTTGACCTGCCAGGGCTTCTCTGGTACTCTGATTCCCAGTGGCCCTCCCAGGGTTATGCTCCCTTGCATGATGTATTTCCCCTGCCTTTTTTAGAGCTGCATTATGCTTGCTCCAGGAAACAGCCTCTTCCTTCTCATAAACACAGCCTTGAGTTTCTGACCAAGCACCCTGCCACTCTGTGGCTCCTCGTCCATCCATCACACCTTGCTGTCACCCTGGCCGTGATTGTGAAGAACTGGTCCCACTCCAGAAGTGAAGTCAGGGTGTGGAGAAGGAAGGGGCAAGCCCTGGGAGCAGCCGAGGTCACACACACCCCGATTCCAGCCCACTGATGAATTCCTTGGAAGCTGGCTGGACTGCACAGTGAGCAAGCCTTTCCGATGACCCAGCAAGTATGTTGGAAAGGTCTTGATAAGGTCACCACCAGAGCCAGACTTGGCATTTCCACTCCCTCAGCTGCATGTGCAGAGCTCAGGGATAGGCTAGATCAGAGATGCCAGGCAGAGACTGAATCCTGAAAAGAGCGTGTACCCATGTAAGAGAAGGAAGACAGAGTGAAAAGCCCTGGTTCCTTATAAGCGGTATTATAGATATAGCTGAGGGTGAGATTTGAAGGGTCAACATGACCCACTCACAACATATATGCTCCATTGGCTCTGGTAGTGCACCTGGAATTCCTGTTAATTATTTAAAAAGAGCTAACATTTATTGAGTGCTGACCATGTGCCAGGCACTTTTCTCAGTGTCTCATTCGATCTTTTCCCTCATCCTATCAAGTAGGTGCCATTACTGCTGCATTTTACAGATGAGAAAATTGAGGTATGCTATATAAGTTATGAATGGCCACAAAGCCAGTAAGTGGTAGGACTGAGATTCAAACCCATGCAGCAGCCCTGTGTCCACACTGTTTACCATCATGCTATCCTGCTTCTCAGGAGCAGCCAAAACATTAAAGACAGGACAAGTGATGCAGATATTATCTAGGAGTGTAATATCAAAAAGTTATTTCCTCTGCTGCTCCCAACACTTATCCCTTCCTTCTCTCCCCCATGGGGAGAGAACTTATCTGACTCTCCTCTCTGGAGTTGGGTAAGTTCTCCATAATCACAGCTAGGGGCATGGAGGAAGCCTTCCAGAATGCTAGAAATGTTCTATATCAGGGTCTGGATATTGGTTATACAATACATATTGTGTAAAAATTCATCAAGCTGGCCGGGCGCGGTGGCTCAAGCCTGTAATCCCAGCACTTTGGGAGGCCAAGGCGGGCAGATCACGAGGTCAGGAGATCGAGACCATCCTGGCTAACACGGTGAAACCCCGTCTCTACTAAAAAATACAAAAAACTAGCCGGGCGAGGTGGCGGGCGCCTGTAGTCCCAGCTACTCGGGAGGCTGAGGCAGGAGAATGGCGGTAAACCCGGGAGGCGGAGCTTGCAGTGAGCTGAGATCCAGCCACTGCATTCCAGCCCGGGCGACAGAGCGAGACTCCGTCTCAAAAAAAAAAAAAATTCATCAAGCTGTGCACTTAAGATTTATGTACTTTCCTGTGTGTGCACAGTATATCTTAATTAAACATATAAACACACAATCTCCCTCATTCTCCCTTCTCATTATTTCCAGGGCCTTCCTTATGAAATTTTGAATCATGCAGCTATTTAGCTAACTGGGTGGTAGAGGGCAAAGAGTATTGTATTATAACTTTTGTCAATGTTTTTATTTACGAAGAAGGAAGTTTGAAGGGACTACAACAGATTTGATGCAATATGTACTCGCAAGAGAATGGAAGCTGGGGTTGGAGCAGCAGAGAGAGGAGTGTATGTCCCACTGCCTTGCCATGGTCAGGGACTGATGACTCCTGTGGAGGCGCATAAGGTGATGGAGTGATATATTATTTTATACACACTGCACCCCTTTCATAATCCTTCAACCCGATTTTCCCCAAAAACCCTCAGTGCAAAACATGCTCTCAGTTCTCATCACATCTAATGACATTTTCTCTCAGTTGTCATCCTCCTTGATGTCCCGTAACCTTTGGTTGTTTTGTTTCGTTTTGTTTTTTTGAGGCAGAGTTTCGCTCTTGTTGCCCAGGCTAGAGTGCAAAGGTGTGATCTCGGCTCACCGCAACTTCCGCCTCCCAGGTTCAAGTGATTCTCCTGCCTCAGCCTCTTGAGTAGCTGGGATTACAGGTGCACACCACCACATCCGGCTAATTTTTGTATTTTTAGTAGAGACAGGGTTTCACCATGTTGGTCAGGTTGGTCTCGAACTCCTGACCTCGTGATCCACCTGCCTCAGCCCGACCACCTTTGGTCTTTTGACCAAGCTCTGCCTTCTTTGGTGGGACTCTTCATCTGACTTTGGTGGTACTACAGTATCCTCTCATTCTCTCTCTCTCCAGTGCTTCTTCTCTGTCTCCTTCATTGGTCACTTCCTTTTCCTGATGACCCTGAACATGATTCTACTTTAAGACTTCATCCTTGCCAGGCGCAGTGGCTCATGCCTGTAATCCCAGCACTTTGGGAGGCCGAGGCAGGTGGATCACCTGAGGTCAGGAGTTCAAGACCAGCCTGGCCAACATGGTGAAACCCTGTATCTACTAAAAATATTAAAAAATTAGCTGGGCCTGGTGGCAGGTACCCTTAATCCCAGCTACTTGGGAGGCTGAGGCATGAGAATTGCTTGAACCTGGGAAGCGGAGGTTACAGTGAGCCAAGATCGTGCCATTGCACTCCAGCCTGGGCGACTGAGTGAGACTCCTTCTCAAAAAGAAAAGAAAAGAAAAAAAGGCTTCATCCTTGGCCTCTCCACATCTCACTCTCAATTCTGACTCTATTCATCTCCTGCCATGGCCTCTACCTACCATCACCTCTATCTCAATTATAGATAATATATTATCTATTATCCTATTATTATAGTTATTTTTTCTGAACTATAATCCTGTATCTCCAAGTGACTACTCAACACCTCTATCTAGAGGTTTTTCCAAAAGCAGCATGTGAAAATGGATGGGTACTATCCTTCCCCACAATCAGCTCCAAGCCTGAATTCTTCCTTTCATCCTAGCTCAAACCTTGGCATCTTCCCTAATGCTTCTTCCTCTTTTCCAATGTCCAGTAAATCCCTACATCCCATAACTCTTTCTTTGCAAAATCTCCCCAACCAGTTCTTTCTCCAAGGCAGATCCTCATCAGTTCATCTCAAACTCCTGGTAGGGTAGGCAGGGAGACTGGAGTCTTTGAAAAGGTAGCTCCTTACCCAAATATCTTCCTCCAAAGCCCAAAATTCCATATCACCAAAGCGTCATATTGTGCCCAGTGGGTCATCAATAATGGACTGGCTAAATCCATCATGGTTCATCCATACAATGGACTACTATGCAGAAGTATGTGAGGCAACAGTAAGTAGTATTCGGTGGGGAGGTAGGTGCAGAAACCTTGTGTAGAATGCTACTATTTGTGCAAAAGGTAAAAAGGAAGAAAAAAGGAATATGTGCTTATTTACTCGTATGTGGATAAAATGCTTCTGAAAGATACATTTTAAAAACTGATAACATTGGCTGGCTCTAGAGAAGGAAACTAGGGCCTGGGTACATGGGAAAAGAGGATACTTACACATTTTGAAATTTGAAAAACATAAGTTTAATGCCCATTCATATAAATAATTACAATTAAATACAAAATATAAAAATAGGGTTACAGCTCTTTTAGAATTTGTCTAGCAGATTTTCCAGTAAAAAAAAAAAAAAAATACAAAATATGGTAAAACCAAAAAGGGAGGATATGGCATCAAGTCAGTATATTTCCACATGAGTGCAATTACAAGAGAAAAAACAACCAGAATGACATCTAAGATCATCTTAAAAGCCTCTGGTTCCTTTTTTTTTTTTTTTTACCATGATTCTACCAATCAAGGCTGCTATAAGTATTATAACAATAGTTTTTATCACTTGCCCCATGGCACAGGTTTTAATGATGGGTTTAGAAATCAGGGTTCTAGCCTTGCATTACCCTTGGTAGCGCAATGGGAGGTGATGGGTTACTCCATCATTCTTCCTTATAATCACGCTTTGACCCTCCCCTCCAGGACCAAGCCTTTTCCAAATATTCAGAACTTTATTGAAAGGGGCAAAACCTGATGAGGCAACTTATATACAGTTTGCTTTGGTGCCTCTGTGAATACATAATCCACTGGGCAGATCACCTGTTAATGTTTCCTTTCCTTCAAGATCCCAGACTTCTGGGCTCCCCCTCTTCTCTTGGGAGATGTGTACTTAAGGCTCTGGAGCTAGCTGTCCATTAGGCCAGGCAAACACAAAGCTCAGAGAATGTCATCTGGAGCAAATATAGGCTGATTGGCTTGGGGGTTTTTCTGCACATGTGTCAGCTTTATTAGCCCCAAGGTGCCTTCCAATTCTAACATTCTGCTGTTCTAGAAATCCAAGATTTCCTCTCTTACCCCAAGTGACTGAAAAGTTAGCTGAACAGCTAGACATACATAATGTCCTTGCATCTTCTTATACAGGTGTGGCTCTTTTCTGAAATAAAAATTTTATATTAGGATCCAGAATTTAACCTCACACCATAGCCATACCTTTGTTTGTTATTTAGTTTTTTTCACCTCCCAATTATAAGAAAAGGTAGAAGTAATAGAATCAAGAAGCTGAATTCCAAGCTAGCAATGGGGAAAGCTGAGAGCCAATCCAATGTGTACCATAGAATCCTCAAAGTCTCAGAACAAGTAGCATCAGCCAGGAAACTGGACGATTCCTCCCTGAGAATTTGACCAGACCAAGAGGAAATACCCACAGATGCTGACATTGAAGGTTATGCAACAAACAGCTCACCAAATCACAATACAGTGAGGCTCAGAGTCAAAAGTCCCACTCCTCTTCGAGGTTCCCGTCAGCACATTTAGATCAGATCCTAATCAGGAGTCTACATACATTCAAGTAGCACCAGACATCCAAGGAAAGCCATTATCATGAAATACAAAGATAAAAAAAAAGTCAATTGTAACTTGAAAGATACAGCAATTATGCAGAGAGAAGAAAACAAAACTACCTTCAGAGAAAGAAGATATTGCAACCGGGAAACAGGAACAGAATGTTGTGTTTCAACAAAGTAGCATTCAGAGGACAAAATAAAAAGGAGCTCATAAAATTAAAAGCATGAAAGCAACAATGAAAAACTCAGCTATTGAATAGGGTACTACATAGAAAGTCTTCCAGAAAGTTAAGCAAAAAGTCAAACAGGTAAAAATAAATAAATAAACAAAAACTAAAGAATGACAAAATAAGAAAAACGAAGGGCCAGTCTGAAAGATCCAATATCCAAATAATTGAAGAGGAAAAGAAAAAAATAGAGGGGACAAAAACCAATAAAATAACCCGAAAACATTTAGCAAACCAAGGGACATGAATTGATAGGCAGAAAGGATCCCCCAAGCGCCTAACACAACAGATGAACACAGACCCACAGGATGGCACATTATGGTGGAATTTCACAATATTGAGGGAAAAGAAAGCTTCTGCAAGAGTCCAGAGAAAGCAAAGGTGATTTAGGGGATTTGGACTTCTCAACACTTAACATGGGAAGCTAGAAGACCATGGAACAATGTTTTCAGCCTGTAATCCCAGTACTTTGGGAGGCTGAAGCGGGAGGATCTCTTGAGGCCAAAAGTTTGAGACCAGCCTGGTTAACATAGTGAGACCTTATCTCTAAAAAGAAAAGAAAAGAATTTAAAAAGGGGAAAGGCCAGGTGCGGTGGCTCACACCTGTAGTCCCAGCACTTTGGAAGGCTGAGGCAGGCAGATCATGAGATCAGGAGTTTGACACCATCCTGGCCAACATGGTGAAACCCCGTCTCTACTAAAAATACAAAGATTAGCTGGGCATGGTGGCACGCCTGTTGTCCCAGCTACTCGGGAGGCTGAGGCAGAAGAATTGTTTGAACCCAGGAGGCAGAGGTTGCAGTGAGCCAAGATCGTGACACTGCACTCCAGCCTGGTGACAGAGTGAGACTCTGTCTAAAAATAAATAAATAAATAAATAAAATTAAAAATACATACATACATACATAAAAAATCAGCCAGGCATGGTGGTGTGCACCTGTAGTCCCAGCTACTCGGAAGGCTGAGGCACAAGAATTGCTTGAACCCAGGAGGAGGAGGCTGCAGTGAGCAGAGATCATGCCACTACACTCCAGCCTGGGTGACAGAGCAAGATTCTATCTCAAAAAAAGGGGGTGCAGACAGATTTCCAAATAATGAAGAAAAATCATTTTCCAAACAAAAATTCTAGATCTAGACAATCCATCTACTAAAAATGAGGGTAGAAAAAAGTAATTCTAAGCTATTCAAGGTCTTAGATTGTTGATATCCCAGGTATCCTCCCTTTTTCAAAAAGCTCTTGGAAGCAGTGTTCCTACAAAATAAGGTAGTAATCATGAAAAGAACGTGGGACACAGGAAAGCGGTGAGCCAGCATCGGAAAGGGCTGAAAGCAGTCCCGAAGAGACTGATGGAGAGTCTAAAAGAACAGTTTTGTTCCCATGAAGAGGGGTCTTGCCCATTGTCTTGTCCAAGATGGTGTAGGTAAACTCTCAGGAAAGCTACAGCAGGACTAGGACTCAGAGGCTCTGTTCACCTTATCTCCCCCTGAATGCCACCAACTAATTGTGGCAATATTGTTCTTTTCATAGGCAGCTAGATTTATGTTTGAGACTCAGGTTTTTTCCCCAAAACTTTGGCAATAGGGTGTTTAGAGAGACATAGATTGAAAAATTCTCAGGAAATAGGCAATACAATAATATCTGGGGGTAAAGGAAGGTATACTATGAAAGAAGGGAACTTCTAAGTCCCAGCAATGGTTTATTTCTCTACCTGGGTGGTGAGTTCAGAAGTGTTTATATTCTCGTTATTAAAACTGATTTAAAACTGAACATATGTTTTATATACTCCTTTCTGAGTATTTAGTACACACATATGCCCAATAACTACATAGAAGAAAAAATCTACACTCTTAATACCTAGTCACAGGTATTAACATTTTCTAGTATTTCCTTTCATCTTTTTTCTGTGTACTTGCATAACTGAGATGATACCGTGCATACGTTTTTGATATATTCTTTTGTGAGAACTGTTTGACATAAGCATCTTACGTTAAACTCTTTACATACTTATCATTTTAGGAACCACGTAATATTGAATTGAAACTTTTCCCTATTTCAGAGAGTGTAACTCTTGGGAATGACATGACTGAATCTTTGTGGTGGTAACAGCTTGTATGTGAAAATGCTTGCAGGGAAATTCAGAATGTCTTCTCACCACCTCATCACCCTGTCAAAACCACAAACCTCCTTGAAGATCCATTTCAAACCCCACCTCCTCCATGAATCATTCCCTGACCTCTGCAGAGAAGCCCTCTCCTCTAACCTTCCAGAATCCAGAGTTCTTGTCTATTCTGCCTTTTTTTTTTTTTTCTCAAGACAGGGTCTCACTCTGCTGCCCAGGCTGGAGTGCAGTGGTGTGATCATGACTCACTACAACCTCCACCTTCTGGACTCAGGTGATCCTCCTACTTCAGCCTCCAGAGTAGCTGGGATTACAGGTGTGTGCTTCCATGCCTGACAAATGTTTGTGGTTTTTTTTTTTTGTAAGGATGGGGTTTCATTATGTTAACCAGGCTAGTCTCGAACTCCTGGGCTCAAGCGATCCACCTGCCTAGGTCTCCCAAAGTGCTGGGATTACAAGTGTCAGCCACCATGCCAGGCCAGCTACTCTGCCTCTTTTTAAAGCTGTTTATGTGTCATTTCTTTTCTCCCTGGTACACTATAAGTTCCTGGGAACAGAAACCTGTCTCTAGAGGGGCTGGAATATACTTAGTGCTCCATAAATAATAAGTAAATAAATTTGGAAGGCTGTTTTTTTATTTGCCTTAATATTCTGCATTGCAAATAGCTTATATGATTAGGTCATTTATGAGCTTTCACGCAATTGAAGGTTCTCAAGTGGAAACATTCTGCTTGTGCATAATTGCCACATTCAGAAACTAGGAACATGACCACCCCTGCTGTCTCTGATAATGGATTTTATATTTGCTTTGAGGGCTGGGTTAAGCAATGTTTGAGTTCTAAAAATAACATTTATGTTTATTGAGGGCCTATTACGTGCCAGACCCCAGCCCAAGAAGTTTTCATGCATCTGTAATTTAGTTCCTACAGTAACACTATAAGGTAAACCACTGAATTTTCTCATTTTACAGCTGAGGAAATGAAGTCATCTGCAGGGAGTCAACTAGGCTGTACATGGAGAAATTAGAACTCTAACTCAGCTACACATGATTCTCGTATTTCTCACTTCTGAGCAAGGCTGCCTCCTCAGATATAAAAGTATAAAATCTAGGATTTGGCTTCCGACTCTCAGTTCCATATTGAAAATCATTCTCCATCAAATGGCTGACACTTATGAATATATATTTTATTGATAAATACAAAGAATATTAGATAATATTTAGAAGAGAAGAAAGAAATCCACAGTTTCACCACCTAACAATTACTGTCATTTTAGAGTGTTCTCTTCCAGTCTTTCCCCATATGTATACCTTTAAAAAGAAAAAAATAGGCTGGGCACGGTGGCTCATGCCTGTAATCCCAGTACTTTGGGAGGCCAAAGTGGGCAGATCACCTGAGGTCAGGAGTTCGAGACTAGCCGGGCCAACATGGTGAAACCCCATCTCTACTAAAAATACAAAAAATTAGCCAGACACGGTGGCAGGCGCCTGTAATCCCAGCCACCCAGGAGGCTGATGCAGGAGAATCGCTTGAACCTGTGGGACGGAAGTTGCAGCGAACAAGATCGCATCATTGTACTCCAGCCTGGGCAACAAGAGTGAAACTCTGTCTCAAAAAAAAAAAAGAAAAGAAAAGAAAAAGAAAAAAGAAAAATATCCTCAGATAGTTGTGTGTGTGCTTTTAAGCAGAAGAGTCTGCTTAGCGGTAGGGTTAAGACAAGGGTAGCACCGAAGACGAACTTCAGCTTTTCTACCACCTGGGGCTCATCTGACATCAGATAGAAACATGAAAACATAACAAAGATTAAAGGGCAATTAACACAGATCTGACTGCCTGCACCGAGATGGCTTGTGTGTGGCAGGGGCTCCTGGATGAGAAGGAGGCAGAAGTTAACAGAGCTGACTTGTGCCTTGAGTGTCATGTCTTATGTCATCAGCTGCTGACTGTGCAGCAGACTGTAATATAGTTTAGTAGAAAATGTTGACCTTCAGCTTCATTCTTAATTCTTAACTTTTCAGTTATTGGAAGCCCATTTTTCTGGTAAAGACATCAGGGAAATCCTTCTGCCCCATCCTCCTCCTTCTCCCACTCCCTGATAGGCAGAATAATGGTTTCCAAAGATGCCACACCCTAATCTCTGGAAGCTGTGAATATTTTACCTTACATAGCAAAATTTTGCACTGTGATTAGGAGTACTGATCTTGATATGAGGAAATTAACCTGGATTACCCAGGTAAACTCAATTCAATCACATCAATTCTTTTTTTTTTTTCTTTTCTTTGCTTTTTTTTCTTTCAAGATAGAGTCTCGCTCTGTTGCCCAGGCTGGAGTGCAGTGGGACAGTCTTGGCTCACTGCAACCTTCGCCTCCCAGGTTCAAGCAATTCTCCTGCCTCAGCTTCCCAAGTAGCTGAGATTACAGGCACCCGCCACCACACCTGGCTAATTTTTGTAGTTTTAGTGAAGACGGGGTTTCACCATGTTGGCCAGGCTGGTCTCGAACTCCTGACCTCAGGTGATCCACCCGCCTCAGCTTCCCAAAGTGCTGGGATTATAGTCATGAGCCACCACGCACAACCACATCAATTCTTAAAAGCAACGAACTTTTCCGATCTGTGGTCACAGAGAGATGTGACTACAGGTCAGTAAGAGAACCACAGAGATGGCAGCATGAGGACTTGGCCTATCATGGCTGGCTTTGAAGATGGAGGCAGGGGGCTACCAGCCAAGGAATGTGGGTAGCCTCCAGAAGCTGGAAAATTCAAAGAAATGGATTCTTCCCTAGAGCATCCAGAAAAACTTATACCTTGATTTTAGCTACGTGAGATCTGTGTCAGATTTATGACCTACCGAATTGTAAAATTAAAAATTTGCATTTCCAACAGATGAAAGGCTGAAGAAATTGTGTTCTGTACAGCAAAAGAACAATTAACAAAGTGAACAGACCTCACACAATGGGAGAAAATATTTGCAAACTATCTATCTGACAATGGATTAATAATCAGAAGATATAAGAAGCTCAAACAACTCAACAGGAAAAAATTTAATTACCAATTTTTTAAATGAGCAAAAGATCTGAATAGACACTTTTTTTTTTTTTCTTGAGACAGAGTTTTGCTTTTGTCGCCCAGGCTGGACTGCAATGGTATGATCTCGGCTCACTGCAAACTCCGCCTCCCAGGTTCAAGCGATTCTCCTGCCTCAGCCTCCCCAGTAGCTAGGATTACAGGCTCCTGCCACCACACCCAGCTAATTTTTGTATTTTTAGTAGAGATGGGGTTTCACCATATTGGCTAGACTGGTCACGAACTCTTGACCTCAGGTGATCCACCCACCTTGGCCTCCCAAAGTGCTGGATTCTTAAAAGAAGACATATAAATAGCAAACAGGCATATGAAAAGGTGCTCAACATCATTGATCATCAGAGAAATGCAAATCTAAACTATAATAAGATAAATTTCACCCCCGTTAAAATGGCTTATATCCTAAAAACAGGCAATAACAAATGCTGGCAAGGATGTGGAGAAAGGGGAATGCTTGTACACTGTTGGCGGGAATGTAAATTAGTACAACCACTATAGAGAACAGTATGGACGTTCCTTGAAAAACAAAACAAAACAAAAAAAAACAGAACTATTATATGATCCAGCAATCCCGCTGCTAGGTATTAATATATACCCAAAAGAAAGGAAATCAGTATATCAAAGTGATATCTGCACTTCTATGTTTATCGCAGCACTATTCACAATAGTTGTATTAGCAGTTCTCACTCTGCTAATAAAGACATACCCAAGACTGGATAATTTATAAAAGAAAGAGAGTTAATCGACTCACAGTTTCACATGGGTGGGGAGGCAAAGTAGGAGCAAAGTCACATCTTGCATGGTGGCAGGCAAGAGGAGCTTGTGCAGGGGACCTCTCATTTATAAAATCATCAGATCTTCTGAGACTTACTCATTGACTACCACAAGAACAGTATGGGGGAAACTGCAGCCATGATTCAATTATCTCCACCTGGTCTTGCCCTGGACATGTAGGGATTATTACAATTCAAGGTGAGATTTGGGTGGGGACACAACCAAACCTTATCAATAGCCAAAATTTGGAGTCAACCTAAATGTTCATCAACAACCCCTAGATAAAGAAAGTGTGATACATATACACAGTGGAGTACTATTCAGCCATAAAAAATAATGAGATCCTGTCATTTACAACAACACGGGTGGAACTGGAGGTCGTTATGGTACGTGAAATAAACCAGGCACAGGAATACAAACTTTTCATGTTTTCACTCATTTGTGGGAGCTAAAAACTAAAACGACTGAACTCATGGAGACAGACAGTAGAATGATGGTTACCAGAGGCTGAGAAGAGTGGTGGGTGGGTGTGAGGAGGCAGGATGGTTAATGGGTACAAATATATAGTTAGAATGAATAAGATCTAGTATTTGACAGCACAACAGGGTGACTACAGTCAACAATAATTTATTGTACATTGTAAAAATCACTAAGAGTATAATTGGAATGTTTACAACACAAAAAAAGAATAAATGCTTGAGGTGATGGATACCCCATCACATCTACATGTGAGATGTGATTATTACACAATGTAGGTGTGTTTCAAAATATCTCATGTACCCCATAAATGTATACACCTGCTATGTACCCATACAAATTTTGTAAATAAAGTTTTAATTGTGATTTATAGATACATAGAATATTATTCAGCCATAGAAAAGAAGGAAATCCTGCCATTTGCAACAACATAGATAACTCTGAGGGCATTATGCTAAATGAAATAAGTCAGACAGAGAAAGACAAATACTGTATGATCTCACTTATATGTGGAATCTAAAAGAGCTGAACTCATAGAAAAAGAGAGAAGAACGGTGGTGGCCAGGGGCTGGGGACTGGGGAAAATGAGGAGATGTTGGTCAAAGGGTATGAACTTTAGTTATAAGATAAATAAGTTCCGGGGATTACAATGTATAGCATGATGAGTATAGTTAATAATACAGATGTTCCTCAACTTACAATACAGTTACACCCTGATAAACTCATCGTAAATTGAAAATATCATGTCATAAATGCATTTAATATACCTAACCTACCAAACATCATAGCTTTAGCTTAGTCTACCTTAAACGTGCTCAGAACACTTTTGCCTAGGTTGGGCAAAATCATTGAACACAAAAAGTATTGAATATCTCATGTAATTTATTGAATACTGTGCTGGAAGTGAAAAAAAATGGATAAATATTAATGTACACATTAAGTTGAAAAGTCATAAAGTTGAAAAAGTGTGAGTTGAACCATCGTAATATCAGGTACTGTGTGTACTGTATTGTACACTTGAAATTTGCAAAGAGTAGATCCAAAACGTTCTCCCCATACACACAAAAGAAAAGTGGGAGAGGGGGCAGGAATTTTCCTTTTAAGTCACCGTAGTAATTAATTTGTTAGAGTAGCAATAGAAAACTAATCTCTCTCTCTCTCTCTCTGTGTGTTTGTGTGTGTGTATGTGCTTGTATGTGCGTGTGTGAATTATGTCCTTACTGACTAGTGTATGTGACTACTGTATGCTTAATTCTCCAGTCCTTTATAGAACCTTAAATTCCTCTAATGGAGAACATCTCAGTGACTGCAACAAGTTTCCCAGGCTTCAACTTCCAGATTTTCAAATCAGCTCATCTCAAAAAGAAAACAAGAAAAGAAGCAAAAACTCTAGAAGTCACTCTCTGTACTGTCTAAAGGGATTAGCGACAGAAAGCTTGTCTGTCTGCTGAATCCCCAACACCTAGAAGAGTGCCTGGTACATAGTGGTAACTCAATGAACATTTGTTGATTGACTGCTTGATTGATGAACAGTAATATAGAAATTCGTATATTTTACCCATGTCACGTACTGGAGCCCTTTGCTGCTGTGGACTCTGAGTCTCATCACGACCTCATCTTCCTCCAGAGAGAGAGATGAATGCAGATGACCCAGTAGGGTAGAGCTGGGGTTGAAATAAACCCAAGAGTAACTCTGCTTGGCCAGTGAATACTTTGTGCAAGCGTAGCTTATGCTGTGCATGGAGATATATATACAAAGTTTTCTTAGTTATTTATTCAACCAAAATTAAGAGTCTACTATGGGTAGCAGTCTCTGCCACATTCTAAGAACACATAGATATATAGGACACAGCCACTGCCATCCTAGCATTAACAACCTAGGAATGGCTGCAGGCATCCTTACAATGTGGTGGACACTTTTTTACATACAACAATCTCATTTAAACATTAGAACAGTAACCAGATAAATGGGTATTAGCCCCACTTTATGGATGAGGAAACTGAAGGTCAGAAAGTCAAATAACTTAGACAAGTTACTTAGCAAGTAAATGGTTCATGCCAGGTTTAGAATTTAGGTTTATCTGGCTCCAAAAGCACATAGTAGCTATTCACATTGCATAGTAACCTACAGTTTGCAAACCACTTTTATTACACATTATCTTACTCCATCCAACAAAGGTTATGAAATAGGTCTTACTATACCCATTTTGCCAAACAGAAAACTCAAAGTCAATTTTTCTACCCAAGTCACAAAGTTCTTCAGTGACAAAAACAGAATTGGAACCCAGATCTTTTGTCTCTAGCCCCTATTCCCTTTCCACTCTGCCATGGTTTCATTAAACTCTGAATTCTTCACACAGACCCACCTGCTATCATGAGTGTGATCTAAGATCCTGATGAAAGCACATGGGAGAATATAAATAAGGCAAACAGGACTGCTAGAGTTGAAGCTCATGCCAGGTGAACATTTATTAGTTAGAGCTGGTTTACTCTGTGCTATCAATTAAAATCCCTTGCTTGATCTGGGGCTAGCAATTTCATAGCTATCTTCAAGTGTCCTATTGGGGTATCTTACCCATTTCTTAACATTTGGAACAAGCTCCACTTTGTTCAACACTTTAACATCATAATAGTGTTCATCAAAGCTTGTGGTCTAACTAGTTACCTATTACAAAAGAGAAGACAGGTCGCCAATTAATCAATATACTAAAAGCTCTTCTCCTCCCTTCCAATAAGACTTTGGCCTTGGCAATTGCACAAATACCACATTAGGCCTGGATCAAAAGAATTCATGATCATCAAGGTTATTTAAGATTGACAGTGTTTAGGCCAGGCATGGTGGCTCATGCCTATAATCCCAGCACTTTGGGAGGCTGAGGCAGGAGGATTGCTTGAGCTCAGGAGTTTGAGACCAGCCTAGGCAACATAATGAGACTCTCATGTCTACAGAAAAAAATAACAATTAGCCAGGCTCACATTTGAAACCAAGAGTTGAAGCTGCAGTGAGTTATGATCATGCCACTACACTTCAGCCTGTCTCAAAAAAAACAACAAAACAAGACAAAACAAAACAAAACAACTGATAGTGATCAGAGAATCTATCCGAAAATTCCTGAAGAGTAGTGACCATTTCTTGTTTTCATTTCTGTAGCTTCCATTGCATCTAGGTCAACACCTGATCCATGGCAAGTAATTACTCATTGAGTGAAAGCTCCAAATATGCCAACTCAGGAAGACTCTGCAAAAGATCACAGAACCTAGGAAAACCTGAAAGCAAACGGAAGCCAGTGCTTCAAGAAGAAAAAGTTATATCCGCCTTGCCACTGACCATGTGGTTACCCTCTAAACTCGCCACTACCAAGTGTAAGAGTTAAACTTGGCATTTAAGTCTAGTGGACTACCTCTTCCACAAACAATGTGGCCTTCAACAAGTTTCTCTTCTTGCGTGTAAAATGTAACATCAAGGAGGGAATGGGGATTCAGATTAAATACAGGATTAATTTCAGTTAATTCCTGAAGTATTTTCAGAGCCTTGGCCAGCACTTTGGGAACCTTCACCAAGAGGCCCCATCTCCACTTCCTTCTCTGCTATTCTCACATGCCTCACCTGCTGTGCCCACCAGTGTCACGTACACCACCTCCAAGCAGTCTCCACAGAAGAGCCCAGAATCCCTGCTTTCCTACCCACCTCCTAGCTCTCCAAGGAGATCTTCCTTTCATCATCCAAGCAGCCAACCAAAGTGCTGATGCTAATCCGTGAGGATCAGATGCAGTGATTCTTACACTTCTGTGTGAAAAAAAGATCCTCTGAGCATTAAGATGAAAATGCACCTCTCTGAATCTACCCACAGAGGAAGTCTTAGAAGGAGAAGGGATTCAATAATCTTCTAACAAATACCCCTAGAAGATTCTGATGCAGATGACCCAAAGATCACTCTTTCAGATGAAGTGGTCTAGGTTTTGATCCTAGACCACAGGTTCTTCACCTGGCAGTTTATGAATTCCCAAGGGATCTGAGGACCAACTCCAGGTCCTTAGTTAAGTCCATGAACTTAAAAAGGAAAAAATACAGGCATACCTCAGAGATATTGTAGATTCTGTTCCAGACCACCGCAATCAAACTAATGGTGCAATAAAGTGAGTTATACAAATTTTTTGTTTTCCAATGCATATGAAAGTTATGTTTACATTATATTATAGTCTACTGAGTGTGCAACAGGATTGTACATCCCTTAATTTTAAAATACTTCATTGCTAAAAAAAAAAAAATGCTAACGAACATCTGAGACTTCAGCAAGTCATAGTCTTTTTGCTGGTAGCCTTAACATTGATGGGTCTTTTGACTGATCAGGGTGGTGGTTGCTGAAGGCTGGCATGGCTGTGGCGATTTCTTAAAAGAAGACAACAATCAAGTTTGCCATATCAATTGACTCTTCCTTTCACAAAAGGTTTCTCTGTAGCATGTAATGCTGGTTGATAGCATTTTGCCTACAGTAACTACCTTCAAAGTTGGAGTCCATTCTCCCAAATCCTGCCACTGCTTTGCCAACTAAGTTTATGGAACATTCTAAATCCTTTGTTGTCATTTCAACAATGTTCACAGCATCTTCACCAGGAACAGGTTTCATTGCAAGAAACCACTTTCTTTTCTTTTTTTCTTTTTTTCTTTTTTTTTTTTTTTAGATGGAGTCTCACTCTGTCACCCAGGCTGGAGTGCAGTGGTGCGATCTCGGCTCACTGCAACCTCCACCTTCCTGGGTTCATGCCATTCTCCTGTCTCAGCCTCCCGAGTAGCTGGGACTACAGGCGCCCGACACTCAGCTAATTTTTTTGTATTTTTAGTAGAGACGGGGTTTCACCATGTTAGCCAGTATGGTCTTGATCTCCTGACCTCGTGATCCACCCGCCTCGGCCTCCCAAAGTGCTGGGATTACACGCGTGAGCCACCGCGCCTGGCCAAGAAACCACTTTCTTTGCCCATCTATAAGAACCAACGTGTCATCCATTCAAGCTCTATCCTCAGACTGCAGCAGGTTAGTCATAGCTCCACTTCTAATTCCAGTTCTCTTGCTATTTCCACCACATCTACAGTTATTTCCCTCACCAAAGTCTTGAACCTCTCAAAGTAATCCATGAGGCTTGGAATCAGCCTCTCCCAAACTTCTGTTAATGTTGATATTTTGACCTCCTCTCATGAATCACAAATGTTTTTAACGGCATCTAGAATGGTGAATCCTTTCCAGAAGGTTTTCAATTGACTTTGCTCTGATCCATCAGAGGAATCACAATATATTGGCAGCTATAGACTTAGACAATGAATTTCTTAAATAAGATTTGAAAATGGAAATTAATCCTTGATCCATGGGCCGCAGAATGGATATTGTGTTAGCAGGCATGAAAATAACATTAATCTCCTTGTGCCTCTCTGTAAGAGCTCTAGGTGAACAGGTCACTGTCGATGAGCAGTAATATTTTGAATTTTTTTCTTTTTTTTTTTTTTCTGAGCAGCAGATCTCAACTGAGGCTGAGGTGGGCAGATTGCCTGAGGTCGGGAGTTCAAGACCAGCCTGACGAACATGGAGAAATCCCGTCTCTACTGAAAATACAAAATTAGCCGGGCGTGGTGGCACATGCCTGTAATCCTAGCTACTCGGGAGGCTGAGGCAGGAGAATTGCTTGAACCTGGGAGGTGGAGGTTGCCGTGAGCCGAGATTGTGCCATTGCACTCCAACCTGGATGACAAGAGCGAAACTCCATCTCAAAAAAAAAAAAAAAAAAATTCAGTAAACCATGCTATGAACAGATGTGCTGTCATCCAGGCTTTGTTGTTCCATTTACAGAGCACAGGCAGAGTAGATTTAGCATAATTCTTAAGTGTCCTAGGATTTTTGGAATGGCAAATGATCATTGGCTTCAACTTAAAGTCACCAGCTAAATTAGCCCCTAATAAGACAATCAGCCTGTTTTTTGAAGCTTTGAAGGCAAGCATTGACTTCTGCTCTCTCATGATCAAAGTCCTCAATGGTCTGTTCTTCCAAGAGAAGGCTGTTTTATCTACATTGAAAATCTGCTGCGTGAACACGGGAGGCATAGGCTACAGTGGGCCGAGATAGTGCCATTGCACTCCAGCCTGGGCGACAGGGCGAGACTCCATGTCAAAAAAAAAAAGAAAAGAAAGAAAATCTGCTATTTAGTATAGCCACATTCATCAATTATCTTAGCTTAGTCTTCTGAATAACTTAGTGCAGGTTTGCATAAGCATTTGCTGCTTCACCTCGCACTTTTACATTACAGAGATGGCGTCTTTCCTTAAACCTCATGAACCAACCTCTACTAGCATCCAACTTTTCTTCTGCAGCTTCCTCACCTCTCTCCACCTTCATAGAATTAAAGAGTTAGGGCCTTGCTCTGAATTTGGCTCTGGCTTAAGGGAATGTTGTGGCTGGCTTGATCTTCTATCCAGACCGTTCAAAATTTCTCCATATCAGCGATAAGGCTGTTTTGTCTTCTTGTCATTTGTACATTCACTGAAGTAGTACTTTAATTTCCTTCAACAGCTTTCCCTTTGCATTCACAGTTTGGCTAAATGGTGCAAGAGGCCTAGCTTTTAGCCTGTCTCAGTTTTGGACAAGCCTTCCTCACTAAGCTTAGTCAAATTTCTAGCTTTTTATGTATTTATTTATTTATTTATTTTTATTATTATTTTTTTTTTTGAGACGGAGTCTCGTTCTGTCACCCAGGCTGGAGTGCAGTGGCCTGATCTCAGCTCCCTGCAAGTTCCGCCTCCCGGGTTTACGCCATTCTCCTGCCTCAGCCTCCGGAGCAGCTGGGACTACAGGCGCCCACCACCTTGCCCGGCTAGTTTTTTGTATTTTTAGTAGAGACAGGGTTTCACCATGTTAGCCAGGATGGTCTCGATCTCCTGACCTCGTGATCCGCCTGTCTCGGCCTCCCAAAGTGCTGGGATTACAGGCTTGAGCCACCGCGCCAGACCTCTGGCCGAGACGGGCGGATCACGAGGTCAGGAGATCGAGACCATCCTGGCGAACACTGTGAAACCCCGTCTCTACTAAAAAATACAAAAAAAAAAACTAGCCGGGCGAGGTGGCGGGCGTCTGTAGTCCCAGCTACTCGGGAGGCTGAGGCAGGAGAATGGCGTGAACCCGGGAGGCGGAGCTTGCACTGAGCTGAGATCTGGCCACTGCACTCCAGCCCCGGCGACAGAGCAAGACTCCGTCTCAAAAAAAAATAAATAAATAAAGAGAGACATGCGACTCTTCCTTTCACTTGAATACTTACGGGCAATTGTAGAGTTATTAATTGGCCCAATTTAAATAGTGTTGTGCCTCAGGGAATAGGGAGGTTTGAGGAGGGGAGGGCAGAATGGCCTGTCAGTGGATCAGACAGAACACATACAACATTTATGGATTAAGCTCACTGTTTTATGTGGGCACTGTTCATAGTACCCCAAAACAATTACAATAGTATTATCAAAGATCACTGATTACAGATCACCATAACAGATAGAATAATAATCCAAAAATTTGAAATATTGCAAATATTACCAAAATGTGATCCAGAGACCTGAAGTGAGCACACACTTTTGGAAAAATGCCACCAATAGACTTGCTCAATGAAGGGTTGCCACAAACCTTCAATCTGTTAAAAACGCATTATCTGTGAGGCACAATGAAACAAAGTGTAATAAAATGAGGTTACCTGTATATCCTTTTTATTTTTATTGGCTGTAACTAGAAGTTAATATTTTTCTTTCTCTCTTTCTTTCTTTCTTTCTGTCTCTCCTTCCTTCCTTCCTTCCTTCCTTCCTTCCTTCTTTCCTTCCTTCCTTCCTTCCTTCCTTCCTTCCTTCTCTCTCTCTTTCTTTCTTTTTTGACACAGGGCCTCACTCTGTCACCCAGGCTAGAGTGCAGTAATCATGGCTCACTGTAGCATTGACCTCCTGGGCTCTAGTGATACTTTCACCTCAGCCTCCTGAATACCTGGGACCACAGGTACATGCCACCATGCCCAGCTAATTTTTTTATTTTATTATTTGTACGTATGGGATCTCACTAGGTTCCCCAGGCTGGATTTGAACTCCAGGGCTCAAAGGATCCTCCCACCTCGGCCTCCCCAAATGCTGGGACTATAGACAAGAGCCACTGCATCCTGCCTAGCATTTCTTCTGAATGTCTTTTGATATAGGCAACAGACCCAGTAGTATTAGTAGTACCTGTGACTCTGCCACAAGTAGAAATCATTGATATTGTTAGAGCACATTACTGCTATGGCAGATACCTTGAAATTCTATTTACACTCATCACTGCTTTGAAATTATGGTTGTTGTTTAGATAGATCTGTCACTAGATTTTGTTATTTAATCAAATAATAAAGAATTATGCATATTACCAATCATTATTTTTAAAAATATATTTTTATAATTGTATTTAAATGTCATTGGTTTCTTTTGTGATCTCTGTATTTTATTTTATACATTTAAAAATATTATTCTGGGGGGGTGTCAATAGGCTTCACCAGAGTGACAATGGGGTCCTTGGCATGCACACAAAAAGTTTAAAGAGTCTTGCTCTAGGCAGAGCTAGTTATGCCAGGAAACAATTTCTGGCAACCCTGCTCTCTGTTTTCTCTCTCTTGCTCCTCCCCAGAACCCAACCTTTCAGCCAGCTGGTGGACTGCACCAGAATTACAGAGTAATCAGGGATAAAGAAGGAGCCACTCTGGGCATGGACTGTGTCCTGAAAGTGATTTTGACAAGCGTTAGGAGAGGCTGGGTTCTCCTGCAGCTTCCCTGGGCCTGGACAACTTGTCCCTTTGTTTTCCCAAGTAAACTGAGCCACCCTTCCTAGTTCAGAATCCACAGTTTAATATAAATATTGACTTAAGGGGTTAAGAAAACCACTTTACAGATGAGCAGAAACTTCCTGGAACCATTCACAAAATATTCATCAGAAATAGAAACCCAGAGAGGTGGAGAACTTGGACTGCCCACTCTTGTGCCAGCACCATCATCTCTACTTGATTTCATATTTACAGGCTGGCACAAGAATAAACAGGGTGGCCATATCATTTTGGAAAGAGAGGCTAAAAGAGTAATGCCAGCCGGGTGCGGTGGCTCACGCCTGTAATCCCAGCACTTTGGGATGCCGAGACGGGCGGATCACGAGGTCAGGAGATCGAGACCATCCTGGCTAACACGGTGAAACCCCGTCTCAACTAAAAATACAAAAAAAAAAAAAATTAGCCAGGCGTAGTGGCGGGCGCCTGTAGTCCCAGCTATGCGGGAGGCTGAGGCAGGAGAATGGCGTGAACCCAGGAGGCGGAGCTTGCAGTGAGCCGAGATCGTGCCACTGCACTTCAGCCTGGGTGACAGAGCAAGACTTCGTCTCAAAAAAAAAAAAAAAGTAATGCCAAACAAGCCGGCCAAATGCCTGTCTTGGCTTAATGGGTATTTAGGCAATGCCCACCAATTACAAGTCCCTCCGCTTTATAGACTCCTAAAGTAGCTGCTGAAAGCACTATCCAGTTTGCAAATGAAAAAGAAGCCTGAACACAAGCATCGTGATGGTTGGGCTGGCAGCTCCTGCTAAGAGTTTATCTTTGCATCCACAGCCGGAAAGCAATCGGCATTCCTAGGCTTGTGACTTAAAGAAAATTAATGACTGAGCCAGACACATCCTGAGGACCCCTTATCCTTGCAGTCCTAACACTCAGGGCGAGATTTCTAGGTTAGGGGGAATGCCCCATCTTCTGGCTTTGGCCAAGCCTGGGCTTTCTTAGAAGGTTGCGGGGCCAATCAGCAGCCATAAATCTTAGAGAACCTTCACCGTTTTACAAGGGAGTTCGCGGGGGCTGCCCTTCTCCCTCACGCGGTCTATTTACAACGCCGAAATCTCCGTGTTAATGGACCTAGGATAATGGTGTTTACTTTACCGCGATAAAGCGCTGGGCTTCCTGGGGGAGCGGCTGTAAAATGTCCTGGAGGTAGGGATGGAAGGGGCGCCGTAAAAATGGGCGCTGGAAGGGCGGGGGCACCAGGTTCTCCTTCAGGCCGGCGCCCCAGCCCTCCACCCTCTAGGCCAGGCTGAGCAGCCCAGGCCTCGCGAGCGAGTACAGTTCCCACATAAATCACCAGCGCCAGAGTCTCGGGAAAAGGCGCATTTTTCATTGCTGGCTGCAGGGCAACTTCAGACCGCGAACGAGAAACAGAAGTTGTCTTTAGATAAACCGTTCACCGGAGCGCGCGTTGTGGCAGCACGGTCCGCAAAGCACAGGGCAACCCGGGTCTGGAGCTGCGCCCCCGCCAGCCGATCACCTCCCAGAGGCCTCTCAAGAAACCCAGATCCTCCCAAGGGCTGGTCCCACGTCCTTCTGCCAGAGAGGAGATAGCGAGCCAAGCGGGAAGGAAAAGGCGAACTTCAGGGTCTGGAGAGACTGGAGAAGTGGTGCTTACGAAGGCAAAACCTTCTCAAAAACCCGAAAGCCTAACTCCACGTTTACCAGCAGTGTAATTTCGAGCAAGTGACTACCCCTCTGAGCTTCAGGAACCTTCAGTTGTAAAACAAAAAGTACTACCTTCTTATTCTGTGTTCGTAATTAACGTGAAATCAAATGCGAGTTGTATAACCGGACCTAGGAGGTTCCCTGAAGCCCCTGGAATTGTTGGCAAAGGGTCACGCGTATCTGGGGAGAGGATCCTAAGCAAGTGCTCAAACCACAAAACAGTGAGAAACACCGCCCTATGTCTGTAGACAGACTATGTGGCTAGAATCCTGGCACTTACTAGCTGTGAGATCACTTACTAGCTGTGAGATCTTGCTCAAGTTACCGAAGCCTCCTGTTTTCTCTTCTGTAAAAAGGGATAATCGTTCCTACGATTATGTGGAGACTAAAAGCGCTAGGCACGGTGTCTGGCACGTAGTAAACGCTAGCTAAATGATTAGCTACATTCACGCATCAGCCCCTAGCCCTGTAGCAAAGACACTTGTCTCCAAAGCCAGGAATTCCAGGCCTAGTCTTTTCAAACTGAAGTCTGCCGAGATCCATGAAACCCTATGTTGGTCCTGGGGACCAGTGGGCAACTCGCCCATTGCCAGATGGCGGCCTTTCCACTGCGTTGGATGGGTGCGCGGGTCGCGTTTTGTTCCCGGGCAAGCTGGGGGTGAGCGTGTGCGCACCTTGCGCCGGGTGCTGCAGGGCCTCTCCAGCTCCCGGAGGTGCGCACTCGCTGGGCGGCCGCCCTTTGAAGGCAGCTCTAACCCTGCCGGCCGCCAGGCGCCCCGGGCTTGGCCCTAATCCGGATTTGGAGGCCGAAGCAGTAAGCCGGCTGCCACCGACTGCGAAGAAATCAAAGCGGCAGCCATCCCGGTAGCTCCTGGTCTTGTTTACTTGTTGACACGCGCTCACCCAAGCAAGACGACCTCGAGTTTGATATCCGCCTAGAGAGAAGAGGGGTAGGGGTCCGGGAGCAGTCAGCCTCCACCGCTCTGGAGGCCAAGGTTTCCAATTGCGGCAGACAAGTTGCCTTCCCTTCTAAGGTCAGAGGTCGAGCCTGGGAGAGGCCCGCTCCCCTTTCCCTCCGGGCCCACCCGGCGCGATGTCCTGGAGCCCCGTTTCCAGCCGCGCCTTCTTCTCCCCTCCTAGCTCGCTATCCATTAGTATAATCCTCTGTCCAAACACTGCGGCCAGGACGGCCAGACATTTGGTGTAAACAGACCCGGGGGAACAATTCTAACGATATAAATAAAATAACCATTAATAGTGCAAATTGTTCGATGAACCGGAGGCCGAGCACCGGGGACTCCAGCCTCGCTGGGGTTTGTGTACACAGTGTGGACGCCAGGCATCCGTCAGGTGAATCTGAGGTTCTTGTCCCGGCCGAAATCTAAACCAGGCGCAGGTGAGGTCCCCTTAAGCGCGTCAACGGGGACCCAGCTCCTAACACTCACAGGCCGTGACACGCACGCGGCTCAGGACAGACGCACATAGCGAGGTCGCCGGGCGGCCGCAGCTCACATTAACGTAACCGCCGGGACCCGCCCCCAACAGAGTAACCGGGGTGAGCCCGGCTCTTCAAAAACTCTCCCTCTCTCCCCGTGGCCAGCCGCGGCCTCAAAGAGCGCCACCTGGTCACATCGGCAGCCTCCGTGCGAGCAGGCACATAGAGCTCACACCCCAAACGGAAAAAAATCAGCCTCCACTTGTCCCGGGCTTCGTAATAATAAACTAACATTTATTGGGCGTTTCTTGTGCCAGGCACCACGCTAAGTGCTTCACAGAGTTAATTTCCTTGAATCCTCAGGCGACCTAAGAGGTAGATACTTCTAGTATTCCCAGTTCCACAAATCAGAAAAGCAAAAACCTCTGAGAGTTTACAGAATTTGTCTGGAGACCCATGGAGACAGAATCTGAATCCACAACTCTGCTCCAGCAAGCGCACGGTGCCTCCCGGAGATGCAGCCATTTGCGCAGATTCCCGGGTGCCTGGCTGCCAAGGTCTGAAGCCTAGCTCCAGCGCATTCCCGGCCTCGCCGGGCTGCAAGGGGTGTTGCTTTCCAGTGGGAAGTTCCTACTTCTCCCGAGAGCGTCGGCAGAGTGGTCTGAGAGGTCGGGACAGAGGCAGGAGGGGAGCCTCCTCGGAAAGCCCTGTGACCTATTCCCAGGGACCCAATAGTGGGCTCCCAGCGGGCCCTGCTCTGGCGTTGGGGTTGCAGATGCCGCCCAGGAGAAGGCGAGCGAGGCCTCCTGGACAATAGGTCAACCCTGCGGGGGTCGCAGGGGGAGGCGGGGGCACTTGGAAAAACGCCTCCCTGGGGCCGGATGGCCGTGGAGTCGTGATTCCCGGAGTCTGACTAGGACAGGACGTTGTCTCCAGCCCACTCAGGCGTGGAGCAGAGGCGTCCTGCACCCACTTCTTACTTGCTTCGTGACCTTGGACAAATAATTTTATTTCTGGGGCCTCAATGTCCAAGGCTCGTACATGGGGCGGAGGGGCGGTAATACTTGTCTCCTAGGGATATAGCGATCGGAAGAGACCTTTGTGTGGAACGCTTTGTTTACCGGTGGAAAGTTTATTATCATGATTAGTGTTAACTTGACAGTAGGCACCTAGGAAGGCGGGGACGAGGGCTGGCAGCCCCATACTGAATAGAAAGCGAAGAACGGAGGTGGGGAGAAAGGAAACTGCTCTGGGGGGCGGAGGTGGGGGTACACGTAGGAGAGAAGGGGAGGGGGCTAGAGGAAGCTCCGCCCCACCGTCCGGCCGTGTTTATTTTCAAGGCAGCTTCCAGTCAATCCTGTCACCGGGACACATTCTTTTCGGGGGCTGTGAACCACCGTCAGGGCTCCGCAGGAAGATTTGAGGAGGGGGAGGGCTGTTGAGTAGGAAGCAGGAATTCGCAGAGTAGAGAGAACTGCGACTGGGCAGGCAGTCCCTCCGCGGCTCAGGGGAAGCAGAAGGGGGAAGAGAGGAAGCTGAGTGTTCAAGGCAAGGAATTTTAACAACCTTGGGCAATTTACCTCACCCTTCTGAGCCTCAGTCCCCTCCTCTGAAATGGTTATATTAATAGGGCCAAAGGCAAGAGCTGCTGCAAGAAGCAGAAGCAGTAACAATGGCGGACACTTAGCAAGAGTTTACAGCAGCCTGGCGATGTTCTGCGCTCTTCATACCCAATGAGACAGCGAACTCTCCCAGCACAGTAGAAGTCTCTTGACCATGGTCTGCCAGTTTATGTGGGAGCTGGGTGGGGAGGGGAGGCTCTTTACCTCTGAGCCCATTGGTGCTTGTAGAAAAGCCATGAACAGTAGCTGGTACTGTCCATATGGTCATTGGTGATGGGATTGCTAATGTTATTGTTGTCAGCTGTATTATTTCTATTGTTACAGCCGCTCACTACCAACCTTAAAAGGTAGTCACCATTAACACCTTTATGGAAAGGAAACAGGCTCAGAGAGGGTAAGTGACTTGCCTAAAATCACACAGCAGGTGTGGGGCCACGCGGAGAGATAAGAAACCAGACAAATCCAATGGCCAGATGCTCTCACCCACCGCAGAGGGAAAAGGAGAGAGGGCACAGTTTAGTGCAGGGCGAGGCCTGGGTGAGAGAGGGATACCTACCACCAGGGCAGGTCCCCAGCAGCTGATTTATTTGCATTCCAGCAGGGACGCTAATTGGTCAGATCTTTATCTCAACACGATAACAATGACATGGGACGGCAGGGATTTGTTTACAGCAGCTAAAAATGATGCATTTGTGGGAATGGGAAGCTGGGTTGGAGTGCGGGTTTTGTTTGCGGCTGCTTTAGCTTCAGAGGGTGGGGAGTGTCTATTGGGGGAGTGGGGAGGCTGAGAGGAGGCTGCTGGTCATTCTGAGAATATTTCCTAAAATTAATGATTAAGAGAATTAGTCTCCTTGTTTGAAGATCCCAAAAAACACAAAATTTGATGGACAATTAAATAATGCTTCTGTAAGTGGGAAAAGAGAGCACCTGGGAACCCCACTCTCCGCAGATTTCTGCTCAGCCCCAGCCGCCCCCGCAAGAACTGTTTCTCCTCGCATAGGTGCGGAATTCTCTGTAAGTGCTTTTCTTAATCCTAAAGGCAGGCTTATAAAGTCCACACCGTTATTATCTTCTTTTGTAAGTGAGAAAACTGCCATTTAACGAGGTTGAAGGACTGGCTCAAAGTCACAAGACTATAAAAACAGCAGGACTCCACACCTAGATCTGGTGGACTACAGGGCCAGTGCTCCAGCCCAAGACAGAGGCATGAGGTATGATTATGGCTTAGAGAAAGCAACATCTCCCTGGGCCGCATTCCAAACCCAACCTCCTCACATATGGAGTCTCCTTGCAGAGGAGCATGTCACCGGGGCAACCCTTGCACATGAATGCTCAGATCTGTCTACAGCCACTCACATGCATGCTTACTGACTTACCAGTTGTGGGAGGTATAAGATATTCACATCTGCCTGTGTACATGTTCCCTCATGTGGGGGCACAATACATTCATATATATACACACGGGCCACCCTTCTACTATACTAATGTGGAGGGCATGACACATGGAGTTTTTAAAAGTCTAAATTTCAGAATATTTCAATGTAGTTTTATTACTTTCAACAATACACACAGTCATTACAACTCTGGCAATAGAATCTATTCCCTCTTCTCTGACTACAGCTTAGACAGGCGCTTATGGAACCACTTTGGACAAGACTAATTGTAATGATCCCATAAATTGCCTTATAGAAATAGTGCATCTGATAGTCATGGAACTTAATTTTCATCTTGGATCATGTAAACATTTCTCTCCAAATCTCATGTCACTACCAGTAATTCCCATTATTGTTGAGGGGGAAAAAAGGAGAGAAAGAATTTAGAATGAGTGTTGGCCAGCCCTGTGATAATGACCACATGATCTGAAACAGTAGAGCCCTAATGTGGAGTCTACATTTATGGGCAGTCCTGAGTGCCTTCTTCCCCATGCCCATCCACATGTGCACTCACTAATGTGTTCACACAGGAAAGCACTTTCCTCTTCATTCAAGGAGAAAGACAAGTCTGTAGAAATATCTATATCATGTCTCTATCCACCTACTGGAAACCTATATTTCTCAGGAGATGAAACTGCCACCAGTCTCAAAACTATGGTTGCAGCTGGAAGGTAAAGGGTAGAGGGTGGCTGGCTGGCTGCCTGCCACGCATCTGGGGAGCCCAGCTCCCAGGAGAGAATGCATGAGACTTAGTCTCCTCTCAGGAGGCCAGTGACTCAGTGACCCCCACTGGCTCCAGTTAGGGAAAAGATAGGAAATTATTGGTGGACCCAGAGCAGCTAGAGTGCTCAGTCCTTGGCTGGTGTGAGAAGACAGGGACCCCACTCTTTTCTCTTAGATTTGGCCCCTGCATTTTAAGGCAATCTCTGAAACACCTTCCAGTTGGGGTGATCTCAAGACAATACAACCCTCAGTCTAAAGTGGGGCTGTTGGGAAAGAAAGGAAGGTCAGTTTGCTCTCACTTGTGTGTGGTGCAGTGGGAGCGGGTGTTCCTGGTCTGGAAGCCCCCATCTGCTCTCAGCGATGCCTGGGGCCCAGGTCTCATGGTCACCTCCAGCTCTGCTCTGGTTCTCTTCAGACTGCCACAATAGAAGGAAACGGAGGCTCCCCAGGATCTGCCTGGAGTGGGGATTTCCATGAGCAGGGCAGCCAAGCCTGCCACCTGGAGCCCCACAGACCAGCTAGGGCCCACTGCTGAGGCTACCGGGGAGTAGGGGCTTGGGAGGTGGGAGAGGTCTTACCAGTTGGAGCAGGGCACAGGGTAGCTTCCCTTTCACAAACCAAGGGGTGCATGGGCATTCTCCTGAGCAGCCCTGAGGGTCAGAAGCAGACGGGTGGGATGGGGGAAGGAATGTGGGGCTCAGGAGTGGGGTCTTGCTCAGTTAGTCTCACCCTACCTTGGCGAAGTCCTCCTGTGCTGCCCTGATTCCCTTCACATCAAACATCTGCAGGGCCACGATCAAAAAGCCTGAGAGCATCAGAGTGGAGGGGTAAGAAGGTAGGGAAAAGGGGGGAATTAAACAAGATAAGGGGAAGAGTGAGGAAACAGGTAGGAGGGAAACAGGTGGGGAGGAGTGGAAACAGTGAGAAAGGAAACTGAGGAGATGGGGGAGGAGGTGAGGAAGAAAGGAAGTGGGGGAAGGGCATAAAGGAAAAGGGGTGGGAGAGTAAAATGGGTTCCCTCAAAGAGCAAGGGGCTATGAGGGGAAAAAGACTAGCAGTGAGGGAGAGGAGGACTGCAGGCGGAAGAGCGCGCGCGTTTTAGGATCCCCGACTCAGAGGCTCTGCCCTGCCTCTGGATGTGGCGAACCTCAAGAGGTAAGAAGGTCCTTGCCTCTGGTTGACAGGAGCGCGGAGAGGTGGAGGGGAGTTCGAGAACCTAGAGGCAGGTTCAAGGACAAAGGCGCACCTTGTGCAGGCCGACCAAGTCACTCTAGCCCTCTTCGCTAGGGCCCTGGGCCGTTGGCAGGCGGATGGAGAAAGAAGCCCCAGGAAAAAGCCCAGCACTGCTAGGCCCTACGTGCACTGGCTTGGAGACGCGGCGCCAGTGACGGGCAGGGCACAGTGAGGCCCGGAGCCCTTACAGTCGTTGCAACCTGGAGCTACCGAACCGGGGACCTCCGACCTGACACGCCTGCGAGGCTGCGAGGTCCAGAGGTTGGACCTGGTTCCTAGGGCGCGCCACTCCTTCTGACCCCTGTGGCATGTGTCCTGGCGCGCCGCACCAGCCCCGTGCCTCTGCCCTCTCTACTGTTCCCTGTCTGATTCTGAGCAAGGCCAGCAGCCCACTGTCCCACCCGACCGCCAAATCTCCTCAGGGTCAGGCGAGCCGAGCCGGAACTGCGCCGGGGCAGTGGTGATGGCTGGGCGTCCCTGCAGCTTCAGGAGCAAGGGCAATCGGAGGACTAGGCCCGCAGACCCGGCAGTCCGCTGACGCAGCGAAGGTCTAGGCGACCCTTGAGGATCGTTCTCCCAGTGCCGACCGAAGACCCGGACCTCCGGGCTGGACGCGGAGAAGGCCCGATAAGACGTTACTTAAACATGTTACTTAAACAAGACTGCAGTAAACGTTTCTTTCCAAGTGAGAAAAGTCTTTTTCGTTCTCAGACGGTTTGAAGGTATTTGTGCCAACGTGACCCCAGGGAGATTTAGAGGAAGCTTTCTATGTCCTAGGAAGCTGAGATCCCACGGAGCCGGTTTACTGTTGAGAGCAGACAGTTTCGAGTAGATAGCGCTGGAAGAAACACGAAGAATCTCTCTTGCTTCTTGGAACGCGATAACCACATTTCTCTCTCTATTCCCCCCTCTACTAAAAATCAGAATCCGCACGAAGCAGGCAGTCGCTCTGGTTCAAATGAATTAATTTGCCGAAGACTGCAGCTGCTCTTCTGAAGTCAGATTACAATTTTAAAAGTTTATACACATTGAAATTTCGCTACGGAAAGTTAAACGCACGCTAGCAACAACAACAAAAAAGGAATGCATTCAGAATTCCAATTTAATCCTCAAGTTAAAACTGCTCACTGCACGCCCAAATAGCGCACACAAACAGTACAAATAAATGTCTGTATACAGGAGTCCTTTATTTAGGTGTTTTTTGTTTGAAAAAGTATTGAACTGATTTTCATTCAACAAAGATACAGTCTTTTCGACATGTTTTATTAACAGAACTGGTTTTGCTAAATAAAGTGTAATTTACATTTTTATCTTTAAAATTTTTGGAGGGGCAGATCCACAAAGATAGCTGTGAAGCCCTCTCCCTGAGAAATCGAAAGTCACATTCTCAGCAAGGACCTGCAATTTACAAAGAACTATACAAATTACTGTATTTGGACTAATTTTCTCCCGGGAAAGAGAAACAGTGGTTAATTTAGAAAACTCAATTCCAAATAAAATCTAGGAAAATTTGGCATTCCTACAAACACATGCAAAACAAACTAAATGCTTAAAACAGCATTTCAAAATCTCTTTTTATGAAATTCCTTCAACAAGAAAAAACCTCCCAAGAAATTAGACCAGTTTAATGCCTTCTAGGACTCACCAACCCAGTTGACATTTCTTTGAAAGCACAAAATGTATTCACCCATCTCGTAATTAAAATGCTATTGCTTCTGAATTGCTTTTTTAAAAAATGGGGTAGCTTTCTAACATTCCTTAACAAAAAACTAAAGCAAAGCACACTTGCGCATACACACACACACCCCACCGCCACCACCACTACCACCAACAAATTAACAAAAACCCATTTAGTGGGCCTCTCTCGATCTCGTAAGTTGACATTGAAAATGAAACTTCTAGAAGACCAATAAAAAAAAAAAAAGATTACCCTGAAATGTTTTGGCTGAGTTCATCACAGGATGATTTTTCATGCCTTAATAGAAAAATCACTTCTGATTGTAGTGTTACATTGTTACATTTTGATTAGAAAGCCACAATAACTTTCAACTTGTTTGTGGCCTTGGTTATATAATTAAAAGACCATTTGAATAGCTGAGAGATAACGGGATAAGCAGTGGCATTTACAACTAAAATTATCTATTATCTGCCTATATTTATATGTACATTAAGCAATGTTTGTGTAGACAATAACAGTTATGAGAACACTTTACAGTTTTCAAAAAATTGTCATATTTTTCATTTGATAATGCATTTATTGTAATGGCTAGCATGTGGTTCCTTAAAAAAGAAAAAGGTACAGACGTTTATGTCTCTATACAGCACTTCCCCTTCAAGGACTTTACCACCGTTTACTGATGATCTTTAATCATAGGGTGGGGTAGAGAGCTTGTATAAATGTATGAGGTGATGAAAGCGTAGGAAGGCAGATACACTCGATTAAAACAAAATCAAACGCTTCCATGGATGCAGCCATCCTTACTTTATCTGACAGTAATTAGCTAAAGTGTCTGGAACGAAAACATATTATTAGTAGAGCACAGCTCGAGGATTTCAAAGATCTCCTTTTCAGACAAGAGAATGCAAATGCCCCAGAAGGCGATCGTAACTGGATAGGCGTTGGAACCAGATCCCACTCTCTGATAAGAGACTCCTGCGGAGCGACTGCTGCTGTACAGCTACCGCTCTGGAGTTCTTCTCCTTTCAGGCCCGAGGCTGTCGCGGGTACAGGGTGCGCGCGCGGGAAAAGGAGGCCACCTAGATGAAACTGGCCCAGCAGGGATCCCTGCGGGGAAGCACAGCCACTGGGGAACCAGACCAAGGGAGTCTGAACAATACTGAGGAGGTAGCTGGAGACAACCCAAACCCCTGCTCTGGGCATAAAACTCAGATCAATCTCAGGGATGCGGTAGCAGATAGAGGTTTTCCGCAGGCTGGAACAGCACTGCGCTGGGCTGGGGATGGGGAAAGGAAGCGGCGATAAGGCCTAGGCGCCACCCGCTAGGCTCCTTCGCCTAGGAGTCCTCACAGGCCCTGGTGGCATACTGAGGAGCAATCTGCCCAGGGTTCTCAAAAGACAACCCCTTAGGCCTGGCGCAAGGTACCTGGCCCGGGGTCGGCTGGGGCGGCGGGATTTGGGGTAAAGGAGCACCCGCAGGCCTGCTGGTAGGGAGGAAACAGCTCCCTGCGTGAGCTGACAGAGGCGCCCTGGTGGGCTCCAGCGGCAGCAGCGCGTCTGTGGGCGTGTATCCGCGATCAGGCGCTGGAGGGGCGCTTTGTCCTGGTCGCAGTTTTAAGACCTGGATTGTTGGAGCTAGATTTATGTAAGGCCTAGGAGCGAAGCGAGGCTGAGACGCAAGGGAGTGTAACAAGGAGAAATGCAGGCTTCGGTTGGAAACTGGGGAGAGAGATTGTTTCGATAGCCTTTCTCCTTTTCTTTTTCCAGAATCATGAAATCACCAGAGGAGAAGAAAACTGCGGACTAGAAGAGAGCAGAAACATTTCCCCTGAGACAGTTTTGCCCCGGAGGTGGGTTGGGGAAGTGAGGCTGGAGCTCAGCTTCCTGCTTGTATGCTCGGCGGCCACCGTTATGCACACACACTCAAGGTCCGCCACCCGGCAGTGCCGTGCACCCCTCCGCCCCCCACCTTGGGATCTTTGCGCCCGAGCGCTCGGGATCCACAGCAAAACCAGGCACATTCCTCCCTCTGCAGACTCACCGCCTGGTTTGTAGACACCGGTCTGCGCCTGGGGCGTCAATAGTTTCAGGATTTAAAACAGAAAGACACCGGGCGCCCCTGTGGCTGAGGAATGGCGGTTCCGGCGCAAGACCCTGCCCACAGAGCGTCTCTCCCCACTGCCTGCGGGCAGCCGCCACCTAAGTACTCCTGGGCGCACGTGGCCCGCGTGGCATCCCAGCTCCCCCGGCGGACCCAGGGGCTGCCTCTCCACAACATTTCCGCTCCCTTCTGCAGAGCCCCGCCTCTCCCCCCTCCCGACAGGCTGTTCTTTCTCCCTTCAACCTTGAGCACCCACTCCTGTCGCCGTTGCGGGACCCGCGTAGCAGCCCTCCACCCTCGTACCCATTCCCAGCCGGTGTCTTATGCTGCTCGGAGGCAATGTCCACCGTCCCTGCACCTTTCACCCGCCCCTTCCAGGTGAGATGGGTCTCTTCCAGCTCCGCCATCCTGACTGCCAAAAAATTGCTTGGAGTGGCTGAGGCCGGATGAGGAGAGCCACGGTTGAGCTGGAACTGTTCCCTAATTTTTAAGGCCAGCGCTGCACACGGTTCTTTCTACGGCCCTCAAAGCAGCGCCCGCTGCTCCTCACTGGGCTAGGCCTGGTAGAGAGCAAATGCCTGTTGTGGAAGAAGATGGTCCCTACCAGCGCGGAGTTTCCAGAATCTGTGGGGGACCGCATAGACTCCCCCAGAAAACAACCAGGGCCTCATGAAGGTACCAGGAGGCGTGTAGGTAGAGAAAAAGTAAAAGCCTGTCGGAGAGGCAAGGCCTACATTCAGGCTCCTGATTTCAATAGGCGGAAAAGAAGGCCGCCAAGGCTGGGTCACCTCCCTTGTGAGGACAGATCCTGCTCTCAAAACCGTAAGAAGCCACCCAGTGTGTGCCACACTCCAGCCACGCACCACCAATGCAGTCAACAAACACTGCTTGATCTCCCATACAGAAAAGCAGTAGTTGACAGGTACTGAGCGCGTAACGTGCGTGAGGCCCTGCACTAAAATTCTGGCGTGTTTTGCTTCATTCAACCCTAGCAACAACCAAAAAAGGTATTACTGCCTTCGTTTATAGACGAGGAAACAAACTTAGAAATGCCCAAGATCACACACTGACAAGGCCAAGCAAGAGCTGTCGAATACCAAAGTTTAGTCATAACTCTATCTTCCTTTCACATACTGCTCTGTGCACCTGCTGCCAGGGATACAAGGGCAAAAGCAACCCCAGGACCCTGCCCTCATGGAGCTTACAGTCTAACTGGGGCGACCAGGCAGGCACCTACAGCTATAGAATTAAGTGGGAAGTGATAAGTGACACGCGTGTCTTGCTAACACAAGCTGCAAGTTCAGAGGCTGAAAGAGGGGACTTCCGGCTAGACGATCTAGGAGCTCTTCCTCGGAGAACATTTTCCACTCGTGGAGGCTAAGGGTCAGAAACATGTTCCAAGCGGAGAGAAAGCTTGAGCAACGGCAACAAGTTGAAAACGGACATGTCGCCCACCCATAGACAGATAAAACACTCCGTCTCCTCGTGGATCCAGCGCCCGGTATTTACCCGCCAGGAAGTTTTCCTGCCCCGCGCAGCAGCTGAAAAAAGCACACCCCTGGGGCATCCTTCCCTGGCGTTGTTCGTGGACAGCAAGCCTCCCAGAACTGGCCTAGGTCGGGAAGGTGCAGCCACGCGGAAATCAATGGTTCAGGAACCGGATCAGTACAGCCTCGCCCGCAGCGTCTCGGACTTCAGGACTCTATACTAGTCCTTGTCTATTTCTGGTAGAGCCGCAACATCCCACTCGGCGAGAGCAGGGGGCGTGGCCCACATGAGCCGGAACCTATGGGGAGGGAGGCTGGGGCGCCGGCCCCGCCCCCCGACGTGACGCAAGTCTCCCGGACAGAGGCTTCGGAGCCCCGGCCCCAGTCCCTGCAGTGGCTGTAACAAAACCCAGACCCCCAGGTCCCGGCCAATGGAGGCGATTTAGACTGGAGTAGGACCGCGTCTGTCAAAAGCCCGACTCTGCAGCAGCGGCGGAGTCCAGGAGGAGAGCTGGAGCCGCCGCGCTGCCTCCCCGCCCCCGCCGGGATTTATTATTTGGACTAGACAATTAAGTGGCCCTGATGATGTTACCAAGCCCGGTCACCTCCACCCCTTTCTCAGTCAAAGACATTTTGAATCTGGAGCAGCAGCAGCAGCACTTCCATGGTGCGCACTTGCAGGCGGACTTGGAGCACCACTTCCACTCTGCGCCCTGCATGCTGGCCGCAGCTGAGGGGACGCAATTTTCTGACGGAGGGGAGGAGGACGAGGAAGAAGAGGGCGATAAATTGTCCTATTTGAACTCACTAGCCGCAGCCGACGGCCACGGGGATTCAGGGTTGTGTCCCCAGGGCTATGTCCACACGGTCCTGCGAGACTCGTGCAGCGAGCCCAAGGAACACGAAGAGGAGCCCGAGGTCGTGAGGGACCGGAGCCAAAGTGAGTAGAGGGGGAAAGAAAACGCACCCGCACACCTGGAGCAATGGCAGAGCGCACACAAACAGCCCACAAACCTTGCCAGAGCGGCTGCCCACCGCTTTACCCTTTGGCTGGGGCCATGCCTCCGCCCTGGTCGCGAACAGCGCCACAAAGCGCAGGTACCTGCGAGGGAGATGGGGCGGAGAGACAAGGACGAGGTGACCCTGACAACTACTCCTCCCCAAAGGGGGAAATGAGGGAAGGGAAGGTGGTTACTACTGCCCTGATGCTGAGAGGCGACGTGGGCTCAGCGCCTGGGTCCTCATAACTGGCAGTATTTTTGCTCTTCCCTCCCTCCACCCCACCAAAAAGTTATTCTCCCAAAAAGGGCAGGAGCCTGGACCTTTTTCGTTTTCCCTCTAGGATGAGATGAGTTCTCTTAGCCCAGGGCAGCCACCCCTTCTTCTCCGAAAAGACAGCCCAAGCAGCCTGTGTCTCTCTTATCCGCAGGGGGCAGGAACTTTGGTGGAGGCCAGTTGGGTGGTTTCCTCCCTTCTCTGCTTGGAACTCAGCGTCCTTGAACCCGTGGCACCGGTAGAGAGAGAGGAGATGATCGGAAAGTGCATGGGAACACTGTCTATTCCGCGCGACCATAGCTCTCACATCCCTAAGGCGCCGGCCTTTTTTGAAAATTCGTAACGTTTTGCTTTGTGTCCCAGGCTGCGGGCCGAATAGAAAACGCGCCGAACTTGAGTCCGAGATCTTGGCTGCTCACATCGGACGGGAAGTAAATTGATAGGGAGATGGGATAATCAAATAAAGTCCCCAAGGAAGTGTATTTAAGAGGACAGACTCTCTGTCTTTCCCCAAGAGGCGGTTTGATGTTGCAGAGGCCAAGGCCTATGCTCTCATAGTTCCCAGAGCCTAAAATCGGCATGAAACTGTCTATAACTAGTCACTCAAAATTCATTTTCAGAGGGCACAGGGACATTGTCATCACATTTGCATGTAGTCTTTTATAAGCCACACACACACGTCCCTGGGCCATGCACAAGCGTTACACTCGGAACAGATTTTCGCTCAACCCATGCCCACCGGCCCACTCATACCAACCCGCCTCACACCTTCAGTTATCCTTGGTGGAGTAGAAGGCAAACGAGTTTGCAAATACTGTAGTTATTATGTAGCTGCAAACCTTCATCCTGAAAATAGTCATTAGCACGTCGAGCCGCACATTTAATACAGAGTAATCTCTTCTCTCGCAGATGCTCAAGATCCAAATAAACACGCACTAACTACCCCTCTCCAGGAAACGCGCCTCCGCCTGCTAAGGGCGTTCTTTTGGTACTGGGGCTGTCGCAGGGTCCCACAGCGCCAGGAGCCACAAACGTTCCCCAAAGTCCAGCCATTTACTACCGCACGCTCTGCTCAGCCGCCAAAAGGGGTCACGGTGCTCCAGGACAGGAGCCGCGGTGCGGCTGGGAACAGCTAAGGACGCTGTTGTTTGCTTCTTCCGCAGAAAGCTGCCAGCTGAAGAAGTCTCTAGAGGCGGCGGGAGACTGCAAGGCAGCGGAGGAGAGCGAGAGGCCGAAACCACGCAGCCGCCGGAAGCCCCGGGTCCTCTTCTCGCAAGCCCAGGTCTTCGAGCTGGAACGCAGGTTCAAGCAGCAGCGGTACCTGTCGGCACCCGAGCGCGAGCACCTCGCCAGCAGCCTGAAGCTCACGTCCACCCAGGTGAAAATCTGGTTCCAGAATCGCAGGTACAAGTGCAAGAGACAGCGGCAGGACAAGTCTCTGGAGCTGGGCGCACACGCGCCCCCGCCGCCGCCCCGCCGCGTGGCGGTCCCAGTGCTGGTGCGGGACGGCAAGCCGTGCGTCACGCCCAGCGCGCAGGCCTACGGCGCGCCCTACAGCGTGGGTGCCAGCGCCTACTCCTACAACAGCTTCCCGGCCTATGGCTATGGGAACTCGGCCGCGGCCGCCGCCGCAGCCGCTGCTGCCGCCGCGGCCGCCGCGGCCTACAGCGGCAGCTATGGCTGCGCGTACCCGGCGGGCGGCGGCGGCGGCGGCGGCGGGGGTACCTCCGCGGCGACCACTGCCATGCAGCCCGCCTGCAGCGCGGCCGGAGGCGGTCCCTTTGTGAACGTGAGCAACCTAGGAGGCTTTGGCAGCGGCGGCGGCGCACAGCCGTTGCACCAGGGTGCTGCAGCCGGGGCCGCGTGCGCTCAGGGCACCTTGCAGGGCATCCGGGCCTGGTAGGGACGGGGCGGGTCACGCGGCAGGCACCCAACGAAGCCTGGCGCCGCGGGACTGAAGCTCGAGAAGGGCCTGACCTAAAGGTCAGGTCCCCTCGTTAAAAAATATATATATACGTCTCGCTCCTCAGGGCTTCAGATCGCAGCTCACTCGAGGCCTGGGGAAGGGGGCTCAGGGGCAAGGAGGATGACTGGGTCCGACGGTCGCCAGGACTGTCTCTGAGGCAGAAACGCCGGCTGGGCGCTGGAGGCGACGATGGCCCCGACCCTGGCAGCGAGGGGAGTGCAGGAGGCTAGGACCCTGGCCGCGCTTGGTTCTTCCAAAGTGAGAAGGGCTTCTCTCCCTCTGCCTTTCCGCGGCCTCCGCGAAGCATTGGCGGGGAGCCCAAGGACATAACAAATTAAAAGCATGAAGGAGAGAAAAATGGGAGTCGTGGCTTGAGAAATTCCAGGCCCTACCGATTCTCTGCCCCCTTTGCGGGCCTGGAGCGCCATAGCACAGTCGATTTCGTTTCCCAGTTGTCTCCCCTCCGCAGCAGATACCTCGGTCCAGATCTCCGGATTGTCGGGGGACGCAGGATTCTTCGAGGAAGACCAGCCGAATGAGATCAAAAATTGGGGGTGGGGGGAGGCTGAACAAACTCGAGACCTGGTGGCCCACCGGAGGTGTTACCGGGTTTCCTTTCTGTTTCGTATTCTGTATTCAGCATATGTTATCTATCTATCTATATAACTTTAACCACACGCCGTGTACACACCCGCTGCCACACACTACAGGAGTCAATAAACAAGGTGCAATATTTTCAGATCGTTGGCCGGCTACAGAATTTGTTTAGCCCCCAAGAGTGGAGAGGAATCCTTTAAATAGGGCCGGAAGGGGAGGAAAAGGTGCGAGGGGGAAAGCCATCCTCTGTGGGCGATTGCAGGCCTGGTCTCCCATGAGCCAGGCCCCAGGCTGTAAGTCTGGTCTCTTCGTGGCTTTGTTCATTAATTTCTGTTTACTCTTGCGGGCTGGACAGGTCGAAGGCTCAGGGCCATTTGAAGTCCCTGGCTTTGCAGTTCCCTCTAAGTTTTACCCAGATGCTTGGACTAGCTGTATAGACCTGCGTTCGGTCAAGTCTTGTAATCTGCCCCACCTCGAGGGTCGCCAGGGAAAAGGAAGCCTCGCCCCCAGGCCCAGCTGTTGGCGGCGCGAAAGCAGCCTCTTCCCCGGCTGCAGCCAGGGCTACCAACGCGCCTGGGGGTGCTGCGCTGCGCCCCGCCGCGGCCGAGCTCTCCCCCTTGGCCGCCCTCCCTTCTCCCCCGGCGGCCCCGGCTTTATGCGGCTCCTTGTCACTTGCGGAGAATGCCTGTGCGAGGCCTGTGCTGCCACACGGCCGATTGTGAGCGTGCCAAGGCGGGTGAATGGGGAGGCCTCAGAGCGCCGCGCCATTGTGGGGCCGGGTCTAGCTGAAAGGCGGCTCCGGGCCGGGAAGGTGCGGAAAGAATAGCTTTTTATTGGAGTCCCGAACAAAAGGTGTGGTAGGAAGGCGAGGTCCCCTGCGCGAACAAAAACCCCAGAGCGTCGGATTGACGTCCCCCCCGAGCTCCCCATTGCTTCTCAGAGCGGGGGCTTTGTGCAGCAGTCTGCTCAACAGAGGGACGGAGAAATGTGCGGGGGTTTTGTTCCCCACTTTTTGTGAGCTGGGGGAGGGGGCGGCCAGAGGGACGGGGGCTGGGCGGGCAGCAGGGAGGGGAGCGCTGATTAGGCCAGGCCGGCCGGAGCGCTGAGACGTTCAGCGGGAGTCGGCGGCCTGAATGCTGGGTCATTATTGCTACAAGTTTAGCAATTTCACCCTTACAGGAGGGGGTGGGGCTGCTAGGCTGTGGCGGGGCCGACCGGCTGGGGAGCTGGAGAGACGCGAGGAGGAGGAAGAAAAAGAAGGAGGGGAGGGAGGGAGGCAGGCAGGCAGGCAAGGGAGCCCTCTGAAGCCCTCTGACCGCCCAGGATGCGACTTGGACACATCCGAAAGGGCCTAGCGGGAGGCTAGAGAAGCGGCACTTGGGGGGCGAAGACCTTCCCTCCCCTCGCCTCTTAGGCGGCAGAAAGACCCCGGAGCCAAGCATGAGCCAGTGCACTAGACTGCAGGTCTCGCAGCAACTCGCAGCGGCGTCCCTCCTCTTTCACGCCACCCCCAAACTGGGACACAGCCTCCCACCACCGTGATGCTCCAATCCCCTTCCCTACCTCGATCCCTCTTCTGGAGCCATTACCTTCCCATGGATTGCTTAGGCAAAGGGCTGGAGAGGGAATTCTTGGCTCCTTACTTGCTTCTCACAGCCTGCAGGTGCAGACTCATTCATTCATTCATTCATTCATCCATTCAACTAGGTATACTGAACACCTACTATGTATTCACTTGTACTGTTGAGTTGCTGGGAATGGTGAAAAAAAAAGTGTCCCTAGACTGGTGGATTTTATTTTCAGGTGTGCAGGTGTGGGTGGAGGGAGGGTGAGACAATAAACAAATGCAAAAACAGTAGATGAATTCTAAAAAGGAAATAGAACCAAACGCTGGGAGTGGAGGTCTTTTCAAGTAGGCGGTCGGGAAAGCCTATTGAGATTACATTTAAATCAATGCCTGAATGACAAAAGGGAGTCATTCCAACAGTGCTTTGCTATCTCAGCCTCCATGTCTCTGCACATGCCCTCCTGTCCAACTGGAATGCCCTTCCACCCCCATTTTTCTGGTGAACTTTTGCCTCTCCTTCAAGGCCAAGCTTCCTTCCTGAACCACCTAAGTGGAGGTAATCACTCTCACATTTGTGCCATCAGAGTCTTAGGTACTTTCCAATATCATAACATGGTGTCATGCAAAGATTTATTTGTCTCTCTCCCTCCACAGGAGACATGTGGAGGGCCAGGTTGGCATCTTTTCCCTCTGGGACAGGTACCACAGTAGGAGCTCATGGGGCCAGGAGGGCTGTAGATGCCCTCTGGGCTCCTTCAGCACCTCTTCCCTGGTTCCTGCTGCCTGAATTGCCCAGGTGCTGTTGAGCTGTGGCCTTGGCTGCTGGCCTGGAGGGAAAAGTGGAACTGGAATCTTGGCTTCCCTGGGCCAAGTCAGGACACTTGGCTGGAACCCATTTCCAACCCAGCAGAAGGTCCCACCTCTTCTGTACCCTGTGATACTGCCTAAGGACATCCCTCCCCACAATGTTGCACCTCATCCTACAGCTCAATACCTAGGATAGAAGGCTAAGATCTTGGTAAAGACCTTGACCCCAGGACACAAAGTTTTGGGGCCTGGGGAAAACTAGGATGTGTAAGAAACCCAGGACCCGCATCTGGGACCCAATTCGACTTCCCCTACATTCACTAGGTGCAGGGAATGGAAAGTCAACAAGACCTGGGCCAGCACCCTGTGAAAGCTCACTCCCCAGGTGGAATTTCAGCACCTTCACTCTAGGAACTGAAGTCTCTAGGAATAGCTGCGCTTGCTCCACTGGGGGTTTCCTAAGTAAGCAGCTACTTTGCCTCCAATTCAGTCGCCTATCCTGCTGGGCCTTGGCCTCTCAGTGCTCCCAGCACCACACACCCACTTTCCTTGCTGGGCTTCCTCTTGCCCTGTGTTGGTCTTCCTTCACTCTGCATTCCCTCTTGTTCTGGAAAAGTGGCTTGTGATCCTCATAGAGGAAACAGAACTGGTTCTGTGGATTGGATTCCACAAGTTTGCGTGTCTTGAGATACTTGAAGCCAGCCTAGACCAGCCTGCTGCGTACCCTGCTCTGGAGCCTGCAGTTTCCAGGTATAAATAGCTCCCATCATTTCATTGGAGGATTTCCCTACTGCTCATTGTTGGGGTTCCTCCATCAGAGGTTGAAAACCCTTAACCAACGCAGCTACCTCTTCCTTGGGCTCCCTCTCCAGGGGAAAAGTTCCCCCTGACAGGATGAACTGCTGCTTCATTAAATTGTCCTGTGAGCCAGGAGGAATCAAAATCCACCCATTAGACTTGGAACAGGCCAAGTAAGTTGTTCCTCTGGGCTGTGGTTTTTGAGATCTATGGTGGAGAGAAGGGTGAACCATATGATACCAGAGGTCACTTCAGGTTCAACCCTCTTGGGTTCCCTTGGATGAGTGTGTAACCCCTCCCCACCCACTAAGCTCAGGGTGGGTTGGCACCACTGGTGGAAGAAGTGGGATAGGTTTTAGATGGCTAAAACCTATTTTCCTGCAGAGCCTGATCTTGAGGAGTTAAGAGGATGAACTCTGAAGTCAGACTGAGTCCATTCTATTCTCGGCACAACCAGCAGTGGAAACCTTGAGTAAGTTAGAAGTGCTCTGAACCTCAGTTTCTTCCTCTATAAAATGGGTATGCTTGTAGCACCTTTTTTTGTTGTTGTTCCTACAGTAAAACATGCAAATAGTTAAGTATACAACTCAGTGAATGTTTATATAGTAAATCTTCATGTATCAATCATTTTGGCTTTGGAAGTTAAATAAGATGATCAAGCTCAATACCTAGGATATTGCGTTGACCTTCCAGGAAGATGTCTAGGACGCTATTCCGCCCTCGAGGCACTCCCAGCTCCCCGGGGTGAGGGAGTGGGGACAGGGGCGGGGAGGGGGGAGGACCTGGACAGCACAAGGACCGAAAACCCCAGCTCTGCGGGCGCGCGTCACCACGGAGATCTGGCAGAGCCATTGTGGGTAAACCTGGGACAGGTAGCGCCCGGCGGGGTCTGCAGGGCTTTGACTTCGGCTGCATCTGGGACATTCCACAGAAGGGGAAGGTGGAAGGACGTTTCCTGGGGGAGGCACGAGTCCTCTCTAGCCCACCGCTGCAGGAAGGAAAGGGTAAGGAGGGGAAACCCGGCGCCTCTCCGCGGGGCGTCTCCCGGGCCCGCGGGCACCGCCCGGGTGACTTGGGGCCGCGCCTCTGCCAGGGTGGGGCCGGGTGGGCGGGCGCTTTCCTGGAGACTGGCGCGTGCGGGAGACCGGGAGGTCCAAGGCCCCAGTCGCAGCCGCCCAGTTCCTCGGTTTCTGGTTCAGGACGCCAGTGGGGACTTCCCGGGCGCCTCCTCCCAACTCCAGGGGCCCGAGCCCTGGAAGGACTGTGATTTGTCCGCTACTGGAGAGAGTTCAGTGCTCAGCCTCAGTCTGGCCCCGCGCGAGAGAAAAGGATCCTTTCGAACTGCCAGAGGCAGCGCAGGTGCCACGGGGCGGGGCACCCGGGGGCCGGCCACTGCTTCCCAGGCGGGCCCGGGGCGGTCAGAGCCAGCTGGGCCGGGAGTGCCCCGGCGAGCCCCGGGAGAGCCTAGCCGACTCTGCGGGTGAGAGCCCAAACTGCAAGAGCCAGCAGTCCTGAAGATCGCGGAGGTAGGACGTCCTGGGTGGGGCTTAGGGGACATGGGGAGGTCTCTGCAGGGAGTCCTGGGGAGGCGTCAGGGGGAGGGGGCACTGATCTCTAAAGCACGTTAGCTTTGTTGAAAATATGCCCCCACCCCACTCCACCTAGATTGTAAGGAACAGATTAATAACAGCTGAGGTTTTCCAAAGGCGTAATCAGTAAACTTCTTATTGGAATGGGAGATACATACAGAAAACCCCAAGCTTCGGCTTGCTCTATCTTTATAAAGGGAACCCTTCTATGCTACCAACACCCACATGAAGAAACAGAACATTATCAGTCCCTGGAAAGTACCCCCATGCTCCCTTCTTGTCACTGCTACCTGGAGCCACTAAGAGTAACCACTGTCCTGGCTTCTAACAGCACAGGTTAGTTTTGCCTGTTTGGGAACATTATCTAAATGGAATCATATAGATTGCACTCTTGTCCACCTGCTTCATTCGTTCGTAAGATTTATCCATATGGCTGCGTGTAGTTGTAGGTCGTTCATTTCAGTTATTTTAGAGTGTTCCACGGTGTGAATATACCACAATCAATGTATCCTTTCTGCTGTTTATAGGTATTTGGATTGTTTCTAGTTTTAGGCTGTTGTGAATAGCACCACTACGATATGCTAGAACAGTGTCCAATAGAACTTCCTGCGATGATAATGTTCTATATCCGTGCCATCCAACATGGTAGCCATTAGTGACATGTGACTTTTGAGCACTTGAAATGTGACAGGTGTGACTGAGGAACTGAATTTTTAATTTTCTAAAATTGTAATTAATTTAAATGTAAATAGCTAATATGGCTAGGGCTACTCTATTGGACAGCACAGTTCTAGCTTTTCTTTTGGTGACCATAATACAAATTTCTATTCAGTATATGCCTAGGAGTGCAATTGCTATGTCATAGATACAAATATTAGCCTTAATAGGTTCTGCCAAGCAGTTTTCTACAGTTGGTTAGACCAATTTACACTTCTACCAGTGTTAGCACCACATGGTCCCCAATACTTAGTATTTTTATTTCACTTATCTTTCATTTTAGCCATTCTGGTGAGCATGTAGTTAAAAGAGGCTTTTGTTCACTTTTATGTAAGATTGTGAAACTGCCACTTAACCTAGTGAAGATGATGATGGTGGTGGTTGGGGGTTTCTTGGAAGCTGAGAGAGGCTATGTGAGTCTAAAGTCCACTCTTTTCATGACCCCACCTTCCAGTCAGACCTCCCACTTAATCAGCTTTCTCCTTTCGGAACTAGACCTAGGGCATCAGTAGGACTTGAGGGAGAGGCTGTGTGTTTGGAGTTTATCCATCTCCCATAGCTCTTGTAACTTTATGCCGTCTCAAAATCAGTGTCCCCTTTTCTTTTACTGCTACTTATTAGAATGCCTCACCAGAGGAGATGGTGAGCTTGCTTGGCAGGCTGCAACCAGGGTAGAGAAGCCAGGTTTTATTCTGGCCGCAGTTTTAGTTTGTGGCTTGGCTCTGCCATGTGTCAAACAGCATTAGCAATCCTTGGGGCTAGACACGATGCCTCACATCTATAATCTCAGTGCTTTGGGAGGCTGAGGTGGGAGGATCACTGGAGGTCAGGTATTTGAGAGCAGCCTGGGCAACACAGTGAGATATTGTCTCTACTAAAAATTTAAAAAAAGAAGAAACAAACTAGCTGGGTGCAGTGGTGCATACCTGTAGTCCCAGCTACTAGGCAAGCTGAGGCAGGAGGATTAATTGAGCCCAGGAGGTCGAGGCTGCAGTGAGCTTTGGTCTCGACACTGCACTCCAGCTGGGGTGACAGGGTGAGATTGTCTCAAAAACAAAACAGGCACAGTGGCTCACACCTGTAATCTCAGCATTTTGGGAGGCCGACTTGGGAGGATCATTTGAGGTCAGGAGTTCGAGGCCAGCCTGGCCAACATGGTGAAACCCCATCTCTTCTAAAAATACCAAAAAGAAAAAAAGAAAAAAATTAGCCAGGCATGGTGGCACAGGCCTGTAGTCCCAGCTACTTGGAAGGCTGGGGCAGAAGAATCGCTTGAACCCAGGAGGAGGAGGTTGCAGTGAGCTGAGACTGCGCCACTGCAATCTGCCTGGGTGACCCAGAGAAACTCTGTCTCAAAACAAAAACAAAAATGAAACAGAAACAAAAAACAACCCTTGGGTGTGCTTGCTGGGAAGTAAAGCAAAGTCAGCCCTGTGGAGGCAGCAGGGAGATTTCTTACTATGTGTCAGACTGTGTGTGTGGGTGTCTGTGTGTGTCTGTGTGTGTGTGTTTGTGTGTGTCTGTGTGTTGCTTTGTAGACATTCTCTTTAATCCTCAGAATAGCCATGTGAGGATTCCTTATTTACACATGAAGAAACTGAGGCTCAGAGAGGTTAAATCACTCCCCCCAAAGGCCACAGCAAGCAAACAGTAGCAGTAACCTCCATAGGACTTTTCACCCAGTGCCACTAAGAACATTTCTGTTTTCTACTTCTCTCCTCTGGGTAAACTGACTAGTGCAGATCTTGAAATTCTGGATGAAATTAGATGCCCTATGCTACACCTCCTTTTGGATGGACCTAGGCTGACCATTGACCACCTGTGTGTTGGAAATTAAGCAAAGCATTTGTTATGTTAAAATACCGGTGAAATTCACTTTGTGTGACACAATGAGTTCTTGCAAAGTTGTGTGCAAAGAGCTTTTTGCCATGGGTAGGGAGAAAAACTGAGTACATTTTAAACTCATCACTGGAATTTGTTCTTTAAAAGTATCCTGAGCTGAATTATTTTGTAAAGGGAAGGATTACTTTGAAATATGAATAATAACCCAGAATTTCTTTTTTAACTTGAGGGTTACAAGTAATAAAAAAAAAAGTGATGAGCAACTCAAAATTATTTGCAAGATTCATCAATATTTCATACCTATTTCCTGGTTCATTGAGAAGGGTTATCTTGAAAGTTTCACTGGGGCCATCCTGAGAGTGAATTATCTGGGAGGTACGCAGATTTGTTCTCAAACCAGATAAGGAGTAACTAGAAACCCATTGCCCCCATGGCTACTGGTGGATTCAGGCTCAGTTTGGCTATATTTTACAGTCCTTGATCACTTGGTGAGCCTCTCACAGAGGGGGCTCAAGAGTCAAAGGATAATTACATTACATCACCTTTCGGGCCCCTTCCAGCCCTGAGAGTCTTTAAACTAAATTTGTTACATGCCTATAGATTCAGCCGTACTCACCTAAGAATCACCAAAGTCTAACTCTTTTCTGATGCCCATTTCTGCCTGCAGCATCCTAAGCAAGGCACTGTCCCATATCTCCTGGACACTACCCGTGGGAGAACCACTCACCCCTCTACTCAATAAGTGTGAAAAAATTCTGTTCACATGGACTCTGCCTTCCTGCAACTTCCATCACTGGCAACTTCTGTTTTCACAGATATCTACTTCTGCATGTCAACTCTTCACATATTTAAAGTCAACCATTGAATACTGTGTAGACCCCTCTCTTCTCCCAGTAAAATAACCTCGGTTTCTTTGACTGTCCTCAGCCTCCTGGCCATTCCTCAGTAGATGTTCTCTAGCTCCCCTGTTTCTTCTGTGCCTGGGCTGTTCTGCTGTGTTCCCCAAAGAAGGGCCCCCCTTCCTAAGCCTTTAAACACATCTATCCATCCTCCCCCACTCTTCTGAGAAGGAAGAGGCCAACTGGGAGGCTCTCCTCAAATTAAGTTTTTATTCCTTAGTCTTCAGAGGAGTAAGTACCATTCTTCTCTCCACAAGTAATACTTCCTTTTAAAGTCTAGATAAAAGTTTCTTTCCTATTTCTAGAAATAATGCTTCTGAGACCAGGCATGGTGGCTCACACCTGTAATACCAACACTTTGGGAGGCCGAGGTGGGAGGATTGCTTGAGCCCAGGAGTTTGAGACCAGCCTGGGCAACATGGCCAAACCCTGTCTCTACAAAAAATACAAAAATGAGCCAGAAATGATGGTGCACACCAGTAGTCCCAGATACTAGGCAGACTGAGGTGAGAGGATCACCTGAGCCTGGGGAGCTTGAGGCTACAGTAACCTGAGATGGTGCCACTGGATGACAGAGTAAGATCCTGTCTCTAGGAGGAGGAAGGGGAGGAGGAGGGTGAGGAGGAGGGGGAGGAGGGAAGGAGAGGGAGGAGGGGGAGGAGGGAGGAGGGGAAGAGGAGAAGAAGGAAAGAAAAGAAAAAGAAAAAGAAATAATTCTTCTAAATTTTGAGTTCTGAGGTCCTACCACCCTGCAGTCTAATATTCTCTTCCATTCTTTCTCAAACATGTAGCCATCTCTCCATATTACCTTCTCTTAACACTGGCGCCTCTTTCTTAAATATCTTTCTTCCCCCTTTCTGTCAGTTTCTACCTATTTTTTCACCAGCTCCTTCCCTTTCTCCCAGCCTAACTGCTGTTTGCCTTCTAGGTGGTGGACATTGATGCCTGGTTGGAAGTTGCCTTTGTGGTCCTCTGGCTCAACTCTTCCCAGGTACCTGTGCCCACTCTCCAGCACTCCTGAGGAGTCATTGTCCTGCCACTCCCTGGAATTATCTGAGACTCACTCTCTGAGGTCAGCATTGGTCCAGTGGCTTCTCTTCAGGGTTGTCCTTTATTACTTCTCTTTAACATCTGGCATAATGACTTTTTCCCAGAAAGCCTTCTCATAGTTTTGATACCATGTACTTGCCTGATTATTTCCTTGCACAAAGTATAGCTCCTCAGTCTTCCTCCTCCAGCCCTACTTAAGAGAACCTTCCAAGGCTCAGTGGCTTTTCAACACTCTTTCGATCCTAAAGCTAGTCATTGTACAGTGTCAACTATCACTTTTATGCTAAGGGCCCCAGAATCTACAGCTTTAGCCTGGTTTCCCTCTAATGTCATATTTCCAAATGCCTACAGGATAATTCTACTTGTGCACCCCACTGTCATCTCAAGTTCATCACCCCTCCCCAAAAGTACTCACATCTCAGCTTCGGCCCATGGCATCACCTGTCCTTGTTTTCTTCCCTTTGTTTGCTTGTTGAGCCAATCAGTCAACAAATGATTTCCCCAAGAGTCTGCCTTCACTTAAAGCAGAAGGAAAGGGAGGACTAATGCTGACTGAGTACATGATGCTTTTCAGGTACTGGGCTTTCACCCTGACCCATTTCATACTAGAACCATTCTGAAAAGTAAGTGCCATTATCCTCATGTTATGGATTAAGAAATCAAACTTTGAGAATTTGAGCCTTGTTCAATGACACCCAGCTCTAGAGTGACAGAACCAGGGTTCAAATCAAGGTCTGATTTTAAAGCCTAAGCACTTTACTGTAATGGCTTCCTAACGTGCCCCCTTGGTGTGAGTGTATTGTTGATAAACCCAGTCCTCATATAGGCACTGACTTATTTTCCCCAATGACTCTTACTCAAAGGTACCTACACTTTTTTCAACCATACTATGGCTCCTCGCTGTGCATAGGATCAAATATACACTCCAGGCCACTAATGAACTCCTATTACTGTGCCTCGTCAACCAAATTTCCTATTTTTTTTTTTTTATGATCTACACAATCTTCTTACCATCATACTCCCCCCACCCCTTTATTAACCATGCTCATTCCTGGAGAAACCTCTCAGTTCTTCCAAAACTCCTCCTAACTTCAAGTCAAGTGCCTCTTAATGATGAAGTCTTTTCCAGCCAGCACAGCCCACAGTGATTGCACATTCTCTGAAAGTAGATGAAATAGTGACCGAATGCAGTGCACCACCATGTCCAACTAATTTTTGTATCTTTTGTGGAGACAGGGTTTCACTATGTTGCCCAGGCTGGTCTTGAAGTCCTGTGCTCAGGCAATCCTCCTGCCTCAGCCTCCCAAAGTGCCGGGACTACAGGCGTGAACCACCATGCCCAACCTTGTCAGGGCATTTTAGACTCTGTTGTTTTCTATCTCCCTGATATTAATCTCTTTCTCCTTCCACTTCTCTCTGCTCCCCGATTTTCCTCTCCCCGTCTCTCCTCCCTCTCTTCACTTCACTCCCTTTTCTTTCTGTGTATCCGTATTCCTCTGAAATCCTCTGCTTGTCATTCCTCTCTCTCCTTTTCCGTTCCCTCTCCTTTTATCCACTAACTAACTGACTTTATTTTATTTATTTATTTTTTGAGACAGAGTCTTGCTCTGTTGCCCAGACTGGAGTGAGTGGCACGATCTCAGCTCACTGCAACCTCCGCCTCCTGGGTTCAAGCAATTCTCCTGCCTCAGCCTTCCAAGTAGCTGGTATTACAGGCGCACACCAACACATCCAGCTAATTTTTGTATTTTTAGTAAAGATGGGGTTTTGCCATATTGGCCAGGCTGGTCACAAAATCCTGGCCTCAAGTGATCCACCCACCTTGGCCTCCCAAAGTGCTGGGATTACAGGCATGAGCCGCCGCGCCCGGCGTATTTTTAAATTTTTTTATTATGTGCAGCTCGTTGGTGCCACTCTCCTCCAACTCACTAACTGACTTTATAATATGGAATTAAAGCAGTGGCGCATGTCTGTAATCCCAGTACTTTGAGAGGCCAAGGCAGGTGGATCACCTGAGGTCAGGAGTTCGAGACCAGCCTGACCAACATGGTGAAACCCCACCTCTACTAAACACAAAAAATTAGCCGGGCATGGTGGTGCATGCCATTAATCCCAGCTACTCAGGAGGTTGAGGCAGGAGAATCACTTGAACCCTGGAGGTGGAGATCGCGCCATTGCACTGCAGCCTGGGCAACAAGAATGAAACTCCCTCTCAAAAAAAAAATGGAATTAAAGAATATTCAATAGCTTTATACATTCTATTATTTATATTTTAAAATAAGACAACTTGAACCAGTCATACTTCTCCAATAAAAAATAGCAGCTATATTAACTGGCTCTTCTGTTTGTATATAAACTATAAGTGCTCTTTTCTGTGCATCAGTGATCTTTGTAAGGAAAAGCTCCCCCACCACGGTTTATACAATAAACTGTGGTACATGCCTGTAGAAAGGAAGGAAGCCCACAGGGAGGCCCTCATCTGATGAGCATCAATCCTGTTCTGGACACCAGCAGCAAGGAAGGTTTCAGATCACAGAACGTGGAAGGAAATTTTCAAGGCTCTTTGCTTTGTTTCCAGGCTGTCCCTGCACCTTACCCACCTGCTGGAGGTCTAGAGAAGTGACATGATTTCTCCAAAGTCACACAGCCAGTTCATGGCAAAACCTCCAGCAGAACCTATTTGTCGAACACAGCAAATATATGACAAGGGATATGTAATATCCTCTTCTGTAGGAGCTACAAGAATTCATGCAGCTTAATAAGACCAGTTACCTCTTTTTTTTTTTTTTTTTTTTTTTTTTTTGAAACGGAGTCTCGCTCTGTCGCCCAGGCTGGAGTGCTGTGGCCGGATCTCAGCTCACTGCAAGCTCCGCCTCCCGGGTTCCCGCCATTCTCCTGCCTCAGCCTCCCGAGTAGCTGGGACTACAGGCGCCCGCCACCGCGCCCGGCTAGTTTTTTGTATTTTTTTTAGTAGAGACGGGGTTTCACCGTATTAGCCAGGATGGTCTCGATCTCTTGACCTCGTGATCCGCCCGTCTCGGCCTCCCAAAGTGCTGGGATTACAGGCTTGAGCCACCGCGCCCGGCCCCCAGTTACCTCTTAAATGAAATTTACTACCTCCAGGGAGAAGATAGATCATTGAACCAACACTCATTTACCAGGTAGACAAAATCAAATTCAACCCAAAAGTCTATAGATTACATGTCAAATTACATTCACACAATAGGTCACGCTAATGGAGGGTCAGGGATTTGGGCCATCCGCACAGATGATGATCTGTTTTCCCTTTAGCACTTGGCACATACCCAGGGCCTCACTCACTGACATGTTAGACAACAGCTCACCGCAAACAGCTGCTCCTGTTGCTAGCAGCTTTCAGCCTCTAAGTACCTTCTCCTGCAATAAGCCACATGACTCCTTTTCCCGGGTAGGCTGCGATCTGCAATTAGCAGGCAGTCTTGCCACCTGCCTTTGAGTTTCTGAGGTCCTAAATTCCCAGAGCATTTTCTTCCTTCCTTCCTTGTTTTTTTTTTTTTCTTTTTTAGTGGCACCCATCACTTTCTGTTCAGTTGAAAAAATATTTATGGGGGTTTACTACAGCCGAGCACTGTGCTGAGTATTAGGGATAAGCCAGGCTCCCCACCCTCCTGTGAGTTAAGTGTCATGGGTGGGTAGGGGCGAGGACAGACTCATGAAGAACATCTCCCTCCCTCTGTGACAGGAGGTGATAAACCGGGGGCTTCTCAGGGTATTATTGGCCCAATAGGAGGGGTCAGGACAGACTTCAGGGAGATGACACTTGAGCCAAGCCTTGAGGCATAAATAGGAAGGTGTTTGCCACAGAGTGAAGGAAAGTAAATCTAATTCTGTAAAAGGGGAGGTGGGAAGTTGTAGGGGAAGTTGAAGAGGGAAGTAGGGGCCAGTTGTCATTGCTTGCTGCATCACTGCCAAGCTTCGCCACATGGATGCCATCTCTCTATGTTGAGGAGAACCAGGGAGAAATATGTAGGTTTTGTTTTGACTCTAACAATTTCCTTTGGCTTTAAACCTTATGTTGGACAGAAACACAACTACTGTATGATCTCACTTATATGTGAAATCTTAAAAAGTTAAACTCAGAAGCTGAGAGTACAACAGTGGTTACCGGGGATGGGGGTGGGAGGGGAAGGGGCAGACAAGGTTACAAAATTTCAGTTAAACAAGAGGAATAAATTCAAGAGACCTGTTGTACAACATGATGATGACAGTTAATAACAATGTATTGTATACTTAAAAATTGTATACTTAAAAATTGGTAGATTTTAAGTGTTTTTCCTGCAAATAAATGATAAGTATGGGAGGTAATAGATTGTTAATTAGCTTGATGTAGCTATTGCACAATGTTGTATACCATAAATATACAGAATTTTTATTTGCCAATTAAAAAATAATTTTTAAAAATTTATGTTGGCATAATAAGGAAAATCATGCTGAGGAGAGGGGCATGTGAGAATTCTTGGCTGAGTGCAGTGGCTCACTTCTGTAATTCCAGCACTTTGGGAAGCTGATGTGGGTGGATTTCTTGAGCCCAGAAGTTTGAGGCCAGCCTGGGCATCCTATTGGGCTTCCTGTCTCTACAAAAATTAAAAAATTAGTCAGATATGGTGGCACACTCCTGTAGTCCCAGCTACTCAGAAGACTGAGAGGGGAGGATCACTTGAGCCTGGGAGGTTGAGGCTGCAGTGAGCTGTGACTATGCCATGGCACTCCAGCTTAGGTGGTAGAACTGAGACCTTGTCTCAAAAATAAAAATGAAAATGTAAGATTTAAAAAAGAGAATTCTCATACTTTCTGCTTAATTTTTTGGTGAATCTAAAAATATTCCCAAAAATACAGTCTATTAATTTTTTTAAAAACCCTTATGTTGGGTTAATTTATTTATTTTGGGGGGCAGCCAAAGTTATCTCAGTTGTCATAGGAAGCATGGAAATCCATGGAGGTTGTGATCAGGTGTCTCCCTTCCCATCCCACTCCTATTTCTCCCTCGTCTCTCCCACCTCAGTGAAGGTCCCCACCATCACCTCTTTGCACAGGTTTGAAACCTGGGCATCTTTCTCAGTCCTTCCAACCTCCTCACCTTAGCCCATCGCAGAGTTCTGTAGATCGAACTTTACGCTCTTGCTGGAGTCCATCTCCTTTTTCTCTCCTCCAGAAAGAGCCACCTCATCTTTTCCCCAGCCCAGCCCCTTCAATAGGCTCTTTTTTCTTATTTTTTGTTTACTATTATTATTATTTTTTTTTTGGATGTGGAGTCTCACTCTGTTGCCCAGGCTGGAGTGCAGTGGTGTGATCTTGGCTCACCACAACCTGCGCCTCCTGGGTTCAAGTGATTCTCCTGCCTTAGCCTTTCAAGTAGCTGGGACTACAGGCACGCACCGCTATGCCCGGCTAATTTTTGTAGTTTTAGTAGAGATGGGGTTTCACTACCAAGCTGGTCTCAAACTCCTGACCTCGTGATCCACCTGCCTCAGCCTCCCGAAGTGCTGGGATTACAGGCGTGAGCCACCGCACCCAGCTATGGGCTCTTAACTGGACAGCCCTCTGGTGTTCGTTTGCCAGGGCTGCCGTAACAGAGTGCCACCGTCTAGGTGGCTTGAAGAACAGAAACCGATTGATTTCCTCACAAATCTGGAGACTAGATGTCGAAGGCAAAAGTGTCAGCAGGGTTGGTTTTTTCCGACACCTCTCTCCTTACTCTGTAGACGGCTGTCTTCTCCCTGTGTCTTCACGTGGTCTTCCCTGTGTGTGTGTCTGTGTCCAGATCCCCTCTTCTCATGAGGACACTAGTCCTATTGAATCAGGACCTACCCTAATGACCTCACTTTGACTTAATTGCCTCTTTAAAGACTCTGTCTCCTAATACGGTCACATTCTGAGGTATTGGGCATTTGGACTTTAACACGTGAGTTTTGGGGGACTCAATTCAGCATTAATATGACTTCTACTCTTGTGTCCCTCTGAGCCAATCTTCAGGCAGTCACCAAAGTGATGTGCTAAGAATGTAAGTCAGATTGAGTGACTTACCTGCTTAAACGCCTTCAGTGACTTTCCCGTGTCCTTACAATGCAATCCAGATACTTCCCAAAAAGCCTTCAGTGACTTTCCCGTGTCCTTACAATGCAATCCAGATGCTTCCCCATGGCCTACAAGGCACGATCCAACCCTGTCTCCCCTCCCCTGCACTCTTCGGGCCTCCCTGCGGCTCATCACTGTGCAGCCGCACGACTGCCTTCTGCTTCTCAAATGCATCAAGCTCCTTTGTGCTGTGCCCATTCTTCCTCCAGCCACCTCCTACTCCTTCTTCAGTTCTCAGAGATGCCCCCTGAGTGTCTGGTCATAAGTAGGTGCCCACTATTATTCATTCTCCTCTCTCTCTTTCGCTCTCTCTCTCTCCTCTCTCTCCCATAGCTATCTGTGATTCTGATACCCACAGTTATTCTTTATCCTAGCCCACAGTTCCTTTATTTGGCAGCTTGTGTCACAACTTGATATTATGTTCCCTTGTTTACTTGTTTTGTTTCCCTCACTGGACTGAAAACTTCCTGAGGACAAAGACTATGTCCATTTCCCTCACTCCTGGATTCTGGATCCTGGCATAGTATACTTGATCCTAGGACAGAGAACGTGCTCATCAAATACTTACTTTTCAGTAAGTATCTTTCGAGAGATGGAATGAAAGGGGAGCTTGGACTTTATGCTGTGGCTGATGGGAAAGCTGCCGGCAGATTTCCCCCTACTGTGATTAGCTGTGCACTTTAGAGAGATCACTCTGGCTGCAGTGGAGAGGGGGTGGGCTAAGGGGCTGATCCTGGATCAGGGAAACTCGTGGGGAGCTATTGCAATAGTCCAAGCAAGAGACAAGGAAATACTGAACCAGGGTCATGGAAATGGGAAAGAAAGGGAGATAATAGTTGGAGGATGTGCTAGTTGATCAGATGTAAGAGATGCAGGAGAGGGGAGACTCCAGGATGACTTCCTGATTCCTGGACTAGGTGAGAAGGTAAGTGACATGAGAGGATAATGAATCTTCTTTCTAAGGGCAGGCTTTCTGCAGATGGGAGGCAGGCTTAGTGGCCACACTTGTTCTCATTTTTTTTCCTCACCTAAAGTGAAAAGACACATTTACAGAGAAATTCTCATTCTTTTTTCTTTACCTTCTTTCTGCCAAATATCCTACAGCTTTGGGCAATTATCTTTCATGGAGACTGGAGATATGTGAAGGGGAGAGGAGGAGGAACAGATTGATTATGTGTGTTGAAGGTAAATTTGGGGGACACCTGCCCTATCCTCTTACTGTAAGCCTCCCCTCAAAGACAGGGTCTGTGTTGAAGTTCCCATTTAAAAATGCTTTGCACACAGTAGGCCCTCAGTCATCCCATTTGGGAACAGTACATGCAGGTCCTTCGTCAGAAGCACAGTGTCAACCGTGGAAACCCTCACGCGTGTCCACGAACCCAACACCCTGGGAATGTCGTCTCTCCTAATTCCCCTGTCAATCATCCTCCAGCCCTGCTCAGCCTGTTCCATTCTCGATGGCCCCTCACCCAGTGCTTGTTTTCAGCACTTGCACAAATAAAGCAAGCCCCAAATACAACGGCCAACTGGCAAGTGATGAGTGATGAGCGATGAGCCTCCTGGCTCTAAAAGGCTGAAATGAGGGGGCCTTTCAGTGTTAAGTGCAGTAACCCTAGCCCTTGGCTCGCTGTAACTCTAGATGGGGGTGGTCTGGGACTGGGCATGGCCCAGGCAGCATGAACAGGCCTAGAGATCCTCAGCCAGACCGCACGAAAACAGAATACTTCTCTGCAGTCAATCGAAAGCATGAAATTAATACCCAAATGGAGGTAAATTAGATGAACTGAAATGACACGAGAGGAAAAATGCATTCCTTACTAAGGGCAGACTCTGCAGGAGATGGGAGGCAGGCTTGGTGGCCACACTTAGTCTCCTTTTTGATATTCACCTAAAGTGAGATACCACTTTTACAGAGAGATTCTTACTCTTTTTTTTTTTTTCCTTGTTCCTCTGCCTAATATCCGACAGCTTTGGACAAGTAACTTAACCTCTCTGAACCACAGTTTCCTCATTGATAAAGTAAGTCATACTCTGCACCTCAAATGGCTGTGGTGAGATGTAAATGAGCTAAAGGATTTAAAAAATTGCCTGGCTCGTAGGAGGCTTTCTGTAATGTTAATGGACTCTGAATCTAGGTGTTTTGCTCTGACTAAAAGCAAGTTTCTATTTCAGAAGTATGAAGCACTGGAGAAATGCAGTCAGCTCTTGGATGTCTGTGGTCTACAGTATAATAGCAAATATATGTTCATTTAAACTGTACTCTAGAGGAGGTCAGCCCTTTAATCTAAGGTCGTATATAATACAGAAGTAATCAGCTAGCATTTAATCAAACATTCGCTGCTACTACGTGGACTTTTATTGTCTCCCATGAGCACCACAGCATTGTAATGAGCATAATAAATATATTGGATAGGGATTCACTGGGGAAAAGATGTGTGTTAATAGGCCCAGTTAGAAATGAGTGCTCACTGTTAAAAATCAGTGGCATCCAGACCGGACACAGCAGCTTGCACCTGTAATCCCAGCACTTTGGAAAGCCAAGGTGAGAGGGTTGCTTGAGCCCAGGGGTTTGAGACCAGCCTGGGCAACATAGTGAGACCCTGGCTCTACAAAAAATTTAAAAATTAGCTGGGTGTGGTGGAGTACACTTGTGTACCCAGCTACTCAGGAGGCTGGAGTGGGAGAATCACGTAAGCCCAGGAAGTCAAGGCTGCAGTGAGATGTGATCTTATCACTGCATTATAGCCTAGGTAGAGATAGAGCGAGGCCCTATCTCAAAAACAAACAGGCTGAGCGCGGTGGCTCATGCCTGTAATCCAGCACTTCAGGAAGCCGAAGCGGCCAGATCATGAGGTCAGGAGACCGAGACCATTCTGGCTAATACAGTGAAACCCTGTCTGTACTAAAAATACAAAAAGTTTGCTGGCCATGGTGGCACGCACCTGTAGTCCCAGCTACTTAGGAGGCTAAGGCAGGAGAATTGCTTGAACCCGGGAGGCAGAGGTTACAGTGAGCTGAGATGGCGCTACTGTACTCCAGCCTGGGTGACAGAGCGAGACTCCACCTCAAAAAAATTTAAAAAGCCCCACAACTCAGTGGTATCCAAGATATGCACGTTGGCTGGAATAGTTTGCAGTCACTCTCTGCCCTTTTACAAAAAGAAAAAGGAGTCAGGTGGGCCGTATCCATTTCACCTTTCTGGGTGGTACCTGAGGCTAGATTCTGAAATGTCCTGTGTCCAGCCATGATGCCAAGGGAGTCGAGTTGCCCAAAGCCTTAGGTTAACCTAATCCTGCCTCCAGATTGTCGAGTCCCCCTCAAGCAGACCTTTTATGCAGGGCATATTTAGAGCACCTGGAAGGACACAGCTGTAATCAGCTTTCAAAACAGATCATTTTTGTGTGAACTGGCTGATAAAAATGTATCTTTTATCTACAAAAAGTGGCAGAATTTGACTCAAAACCTGTGTGATGTAAAGTTGTAGGAGGAGTAGCTAACTTTCAACAGCCCATGATGTTTGTGAGCTACCTGTATCTACCAAAAATAACCTAATAGTTTGGACATAATTAAATGTGTTTAGCTCAATTGGAAATAGCTACCATTAATATGTGATAGGCTAAGTGCTTTATTTACATTATTTGGTTTAATCCTCAGAATAAATCTGTGAGGTACGTCCTTTTATTATTTCCTTTTTTATTTATTTTTTTTAAGAGGACTGGATTGCCCAGGCTAGAGTGCAGTGGCATGATCTCGGCTCACTGCAACCTCTGCCTCCTGAGTTCAAGCAATTCTCTTGCCTCAGCCTCCCAAATAGATAGGACTACAGGTGCCTGCCACCACGCCTAGCTAATTTTTGTATTTTTAGTAGAAATGGGGTTTCACCATGTTGGCCAGGCTGGTCTTAAACTCCTGACCTCAAGTGATCTGCCTGCCTTGGCCTCCCAAAGTGCTAGGATTACAGGCATGAGCCAGTGAGCCACCACACCCAGCCTCCTTTTTTTTTTTTTTTTAAACCAGAGAAAAGGAGGTTCAGAAATCTTAAAGCATTGCCCAAGATCACACAGCCTTTAAGTAGTGAGTCAGCATTTGAACCCAGGACTGGCAAAACCCCAAAACTCTTTAGCTTAATCACTACCTACTACTGCCTGAGAGTATTTGAGGGCTTAAATTTGAGGCTGGGTACAATGACTCACACCTATAATTCCAGCACTTTGGGAGGCTGAGGTGGGCAGATCACCAGAGGTCAGGAGTTCGAAACCAGTCTGGCCAACATGGCAAAACCCAGTCTCTGCTAATAATACAAAAATTAGCTGGGCGTGGTGGTGGGCGCATGTAATCCCAGCTACTCAGGGGGCTGAGGCACAAGAATCGCTTAAACCTGGGAGGTGGACGTTGCTGTGAGCCAAGATGTGCCACTGGACTCCAGCCTGGGTGACAGAGCGAGACTTCGTTTAAAATAAATAAATACATAAATAAATAAACATAAATTTGAATAATGTTTCCTCAGAGTTTGAGTATAATCTATCTCTGCTAACAGCTATACCTTCTTCATCTGAAGGCTAAGAAACAGCCATCTTCACACTGAGAGGACGCCCTTGGAGATGTCTGTCTCCCGGATTCTGCCAGCGCCCTCTCTGGACTCTCCCTTCTCACCAGTTTCTTCTTGTTTCCTCCTTCATCCTTCACATTGTCTCTGAGGGTCTCTGTGTTGGAGCATCCACTCCCCTGCCAGGAGACTACGTCAATATGCAAGGTCCCAGATGTGGTTCTGCAGCCTGGCTTGAGTGCAGCCCAGGTCGGGCACTCACACAGGGGGTGACCCCCACTACATCTGGATGGCTTCCGTCCCTCAGGACTCTTTCTTCTTATTGACCAGACTGTATTTTCTTGTCACTTCCTCCATGGGTCCTATCTCTGCCCACTGGAGTCACTCAGAAGTCCAGTCCCTCTGTTTCATGACAGCCCTCCAGGTGTGTTAGGATGGATTCGTGTGTCTCTATTTGTGCTCCCTTAGGAAGGACCTAGGGTGTCTGGCGCCTTGAGATGTCACATGGGCTCTCCCCAGTCCCTGCAGGTCTCCCCACTGGAGGCTTTAGAAGCTGAGACTCTGGCTTTGTAGGAATTTGTCCCATCCTCCAGGCAAACAGGTGTTTCCTGACCAACTTTCCAAAGTCAAGGAGGAAGCTGGTGAAGCCTTTTCCCCTTTTATTATTATCTTTATTGAGGTGTAACTTAAATACAATTATTTATGAAGCTCTTTTTTTGTCTTTAAACATCTTCGATATACAGTTCACATACTATAATATTCACCCTTTTAAATTGTGTAAAATTCAGTGATTGCTAGTATATTTACAGACTTGTACAATCATTACTACTATGTAATTCCAGAATATTTTCTTTTTTTAACTTTTTTTTTTTTTAAGACAGGGTCTCACTCTGTCACCCAGGCTGAGTGCAGTGGCGTGATCTCAGCTCACTGCAACCTCTGCCTCCCACGCTCAGGTGATCCTCCCAACTCAGCCTCCCAAGTAGCTGGGACCACAGGCATGCACTATCACACCCAGCTAATTTTTTGTAGAGATGAGGTTTTCCTCTTTTGACCAGGCTGGTCTTGAACTCCTGAGTTCAAGCAATCTGCCCGCTTTGGCCTCCCAAAGTGTTGGGATTACAGGTATGAGCGCTGCGCCTGGCCCAGAATATTTCCATCACTCCAAAAAGAAACCCCGTATTCTTTAGCAGTTACTCCCCATTCACCCTTTCCTCAGCCTCCTGGCAAACATAAATCTACTTTTTTTTTTTTTTGAGACAGGGTCTCACTTTGTCAGCAAAGCTGGAGTGCAGTAGTGGCCCAGTCATGGCTCACCACAGCCTTGAAATCCTGAGCCCAAGTGATCCTCTCACCTCAGCCTCCCGAGTAACTGGGACAACAGATGTGCTCCACTATTCCTAGCTAATTGCTTTTTTTATTTTTGTACAGTCAGGTTCTCACTATGTTGCCCAGGCTGGTCTTGTACTCCTGGCCTCAAGGGATCCTCTCACCATAGCCTCCCAAAAGAGTGGGATTACTGGTGTGAGCCACCACGCCGGCCCCACAGTCGTTTTCTAATGACTAATAGACATTTTCTGCTTCCCACTTGCCACAGCAGAGAACTCAAGTAAGGTGGTGTGGATTTTCTTTCCAATAATCTTACTATTTCTTTTTTTTTTTTTTTGAGACGGAGTCTCGCTCTGTCGCCCAGGCTGGAGTGCAGTGGCCGGATCTTAGCTCACTGCAAGCTCCGCCTCCCGGGTTTACGCCATTCTCCTGCCTCAGCCTCCCGAGTAGCTGGGACTACAGGCGCCCGGCTAGTTTTTTGTATTTTTTAATAGAGACGGGGTTTCACCAGGTTAGCCAGGATGATCTCGATCTCCTGACCTTGTGATCCGCCCGTCTTGGCCTCCCAAAGTGCTGGGATTACAGGCTTGAGCCACCGCGCCCGGCCTAATCTTACTATTTCTTTTCCATTATGTCATTATGTGCTTACACATTGAGAGGAACTATGGTTTAACAGCCTGTGACCTTGGAAAAGTCACTTAATCTCTCTGAGCCCCTGTTCCTTCACCCATTAAATGAGAATAGTAATAATACCACCAATGATAATAAAACCTAACTGTCAGTGGTGTACGGAGGAACATAGTATGATATGTAAGCATTACACAAGTGCAGCTCTCTTCACGAATGAAAGTACTGCCAACATCCAGATTACCACGAGAAATAGAGTTGATGGCAATATTTTCAAAAGTATCTGCATTCCAGCCAACTGTCATGAATTAGCAAGGGCTGAGCACTGACCCTTCCACAGCCTATTCCCTCACTTTTTCTGGGAATCCGTAATGACTTGAACATTGTAGAGAACAACCACTAGGGGGCACACTTTCATCACTTGAATGCCTAGGTACCATTTCCCCAGTTTCTTACCAGTACATTTTCTCACCAAACCTGTGTTAGGGAAGCTTGCAGGTGGAGAGAAACCCACGGTCACAGGCTCACAGTTCCACCCTTTTATGGACCTCCTCTCACTTGCCTCCTTCCCTTCTCTCTGTCTTAACTGGTTTCAGTTCACCTCTCTTGAAGTAGCAGAGCTTCACTAAACTTAGCCAGATATTTCCAGAAAGGAACATTTTTTTTTTTTTCTCTTTTGTGGACTGTGCGTTTAAATGTTTGTTGTTTCAAAGTATTGACCAGGCTGCTGTGGAGAGAACTCTTTAGTTTGAAGGACGGTTTTCCTTGCTTTGACCCAACTCAGAGTGGCTCTCAAGATCAGAAACAGTCTGCTTGTTACACTTTCTCTATCTACCAGCTTCTTAAATAGTAGACTTAAGACCACTGACTTTGGTGGTTTAAGACCATTCCTTTTTTCAAAGAGCTTTTCATATGGGGGTGTGGGATGTATGTCGAACTTTCTCAATCTTCTATGGATGATACTTGTAGCCAAATCCTTTGCTTTGCTTCTCAGACTGACAAGGCTTCCCACTCCTTCTCTTCCTGCTGATAAGACCACTAAAGAGTAACAATTCTCAAATTTTAGTATAAATAAGAATAATATGGGAGTTCATGTCAAAAGAGCAGATTTTGCCACTTCATACCCATCAGAATGGCTATTTTATATATATATATATATATTTTTTTTTTTTTTTTTTTTTGAGACTGAGTGTTGCTCTGTGCCCCAGGCTGGAGTGCAGGGCATGATCTCGGCTCACTGCAAGCTCTGCCCTCCCCGGGTTCACGCCATTCTCCTGCCTCAGCCTCCCGAGTAGCTGGGACTACAGGCACCCGCCACCACACCCGGCTAATTTTTTGTATTTTTAGTAGAGACGGGGTTTCACCGTGTTAGCCAGGATGGTCTCGATCTCCTGACCTCGTGATCTGCCTGCCTCGGCCTCCCAAAGTGCTGGGATTACAGGCTTGAGCCACCGCACCCAGCCTATTATATGTATTTTTTAAAAACAGAATATAACAAGTATTGGTGAGGATATAGAGAAATTGAACTCTTGTGCATTGCTGGTGGGAATGTAAAATAATGCAGCCACTGAGGAAAGCAGTATGGTGTTTCCTCAAACAATTAAACATATAATTACCATATGATCTAGCAATTCCATTTCTAGGTATATACCCAAAAGCATTGAAAGGAGGGACTTGAACAGATATTTGTATATCTATATTCATAGCAGCATTGTTTACAATAGCCAAAAGGTAGAAGAAGCCCAATGTCTACCAACACCTGGATAAGCAGAATCTGATATTTGCATACAATGGAATATTATTAAGCCTTAAAAAGGAATGGAATTCCAATGCGTGCTACAGTATGAATGAACTCTGAAAATATTATGCTAGGTGAAATCAGCCAGACTCAACAGGACAAATATTGTATGATTCTACTTTTTTATTTTTAAATTTCTGTGTGTGTGTTTTTTTAGAGATAAGATCTTGCTCTGTATTCAGGCTGGAGTGTAGTGGCAGGATTGTGGCTTACTGCAGCCTCTAACTCCTGAGCTGAAGTGATCCTCCTGCCTCAGCCTCTAAAGTAGCTAGGACTATAGACACATGCCACCATGCTCAGATAATTTTTTTGAGGGGGTAGGGAAAGGGGGTCTTGTTATGTTGCCCAGGCTGGTCTTAAACTCCTGGCCTCAAATGATCTTTCCACCTCAGCTCCCAAAGTGTTGGGATTGCAGGCATAAGCCACAATGCCAATCCCATGATTCTAGTTTTTAAGGTACCTATGAATTTGAAGCAAATTCATAAAGAAGAAAAGTAGACTAATGATTACTAAGGGCTGGAAGACAAGGCAATGAGGAGTTATTGCTTAACAGTACAGAGTTTTCGTTTGGGAAGATGAAAACATCCTGGCAATAGATAGTGATAATGTCTTTGTAGTGATGTGAATGTACTTAATGCCACTGAATTGCACCCAGGAAATAATTAAAATGGTAAATTTTTACGTTGTGTGTATTTTACCACAATATACAAAGTAAAAAAAAGAAAATCAAGTGTGGATTCCTGGGTCCCCCGCTACTGATTCCATAGGTTGGTGATAAGGTCCAGGAGTCTGCAGTTTTAAGTCCCTGGGGATTTTGATGCAGGTGGTCTTGGAGAAACATTAGCCTTCTGTGATGGGAGCTGTTTATGCTTTCCACAAGCTCTGCTTGGGGAGCATCTACCACATGGGTTTTAAAGGACTGATTGCCACTTCCAGTGTGTGACAGGCAATTGAACCTCTCTGTGCCTCTGATCCTTCATCTCTGAAGTAGGACTGATAGTGCTACCTCCCTAGTAGGGTCTTTGTGAAAATTGAAGAAGTGATACATGTAAAGCGCTTTTAAAAAATATAGCAGGTGACTCGAGATTACTCCTCCCTTTAGTGATTAGGGTTATGTACTGTCTGCTCCCCAAGACTTTATGCCTTAACAGTATAACCAGTAATCCACCCAGAATTATACTAATGGCAATGTCTACTTTTTTTCTCTCTCTCACCCAGGTTGGCATGCAGCGGCACAATCACAGCTCACTGTAGCCTCAACTTTCCAGGCTCAAGGGATCTCCCACCTCAGCCTCCCAAGTAGCTGGGACTACAGGCACATGCCACCATGCCCAGCTAATTTTTTTATTTTTTTGTAGAGACAAGGTCTCACAATGTTGTCCAGGCTTGTCTCAAACTCCTGGGCTCAAGCAATCCTCCTGCCTCAGCCTCCCAAAATGATGGGATTACAGGCGTGAGCCATCATGCCAGACCCAAAGCCTTCTTTTTTTTTTAAATGACTGCTTGCAGCCTGGACAACATAGCAAGACCACATCATTACAAAAAATTAAAAAATTAGCTGGGCACAGTGGCTCATGTCTGTAATCCCAGTGTATTAGTCCATTTTCATACTGCTATAAAGAACTGCCCAAGACTGGGTAAGTTATAAAGGAAAGAGGTTTAATTGACTCACATTTCAGCATGGCTGAGGAGGACTCAGGGACTTTACAATCATGGCAGAAGGCAAAGAGGAAGCAAGGCACCTTCTTTGCAAGGCAGAAGGAAGAAGTGCTGAGTGAAGCGGGGGAAAGAGCCCCTTATGAAACCATCAGAGCTCATGAGAACTCACTGTCATGAGAACAGCATGGAGAAAAACAGCCCCATGACACAATTACTTCCACCTGGTCTCTCCCTTGACACGTGGGGATTATGGGGATTACGATTCAGGATGAGATTTTGGGTGGGGGGACAGCCGAACCATATCACAGCTACTTCGGACGCTGAGGCAGGAGGATCACTTGAGCCCAGGAATTTAAGGTTGCAGTGAGCCATGATCGTGCCGCTATACTCCAGCCTAGGCGACAGAGCAAGATCCTGTCTTTAAAAAAATCAGTTTAAATGACTGCTTGTTAATATTCTCAATGGCTGGTAAGCAGATGGTATTGGTTAACTAATTTAATGAAGCAGGATTAGGAGTTAGAGGCATCTCTGCTTCTGCAAAGGTTTCAGTGGTAAGGATCTTATCCCATGAGAAACAATGACATTCCTTAAGGTTTATGGGGGGAGCAGGTGCAGGGGGTTGTGAGGCGTCTCATAGTGTTCTAATGGTTTTACTTTCAATTATTCATATGTTTTGTTTTGATTTGTAGCAGAAGGTGAAAGGGGACTTTCATTTTTCACCCTGTGTCTTTCTGGGCTGTTTGTTTATTTTACAATGTGAGGCCCTATATTACTTTTTTAACTTAGAAAAAAAAAGTGTTTGTTTTTTCTAAATGTGACTGTTCCCGTCCATTCAGGACAGCACCAGCAGTTTAAACACAAATACCCACTCAAATTAATATCCTCACATAATATAGATGATGCCACCTTAGAAATTAGCAATGTACAAAGCATGCTCACAGCCATTATCTCGCACAATCCATGGCATGGTTTTGTGAAGCAGGAAGTGTTTTACACTTTTACAGCTGAGAAATGCACAAGAAATGTGCATCAGTGTTGTGTAAACTATCTTTCTTACCTCCTTAATCTTTGAGTGTTGACTTTGTTCACTTTGCTGTGGTATTTTGAGCACTTATTTTAGTTATATAATAAAATATATTTGCAATCTGTTCAGTTGAGGATAAGCATCGTTAGCTGCAACTGCCCAGAGTGAAAGAACTATCTGAACTTGAGATGGGCAGACCAAGGCAACCTTGGCCAGGTAGGAGGGAGCTATGGCTGCTGTGTGTGTTTGCCTCCCAAAGTTATCATAACAGCCTTTCAAAAAGCAAAATATCTCATGTATGTATGTTTTAATGGGAACGGGATTTTGTTTAGTCTAATTAGCAGGCAGGCAGAAACCACATAAGATTTTTTTTTTTTTGAGACAGAGTCTCTCTCTGTTGCCCAGGCTGGAGTGCACTGGCACAATCTCGGCTCACTGCATCCTCTACCTCCCAGGTTTAAGCCTTTCTTTCTTGTGCCTCAGCCACCCAAATAGCTGGGATTACAGGTGCACACTACCACAGCTGCTAATTTTTTTTTTTTTTTTAAGTAGAGATGGGGTTTCATCATGTCACCCAGGCTGGTCTGGAACTCCTGACCTCAGGTGATCTGCCTGCCTTGGCCTCCCAAAGTGCTGGGATTACAGGATTGAGCCACTGCACCCAGCCACCACATAAGATTTTTATTGTGCAGAGCTTCCTTTCACAGAAAGCTGAAATGTCAGGTAGTTTTTGGAGAGTTATAAGTAGCTGTTGCAGTGTGGGCAGGGTATAACTCATCATTTGATATTCCTGCCAGCAAATATGTGGCTTTTACTGATGAGGCAAATAGAGATGATTTTGCTTGCTTGCACTGCAATTGCAAATATTTACTTACTTATTTTTTAATTGTAGTCATTAATGGCACAAGAAAATGAAAACGTGTTTGAGCTCCACAAGTGTCTCCTTTTAAATCAGGACAGCACCTATAAACCAAGGGTCTCTCTAGAACTGGCTAAATAATTTACAGGATCCAGTGCAAGATGAAAGTGAAGGATGCCGTGTTCAAAAGTCATTAAGAATTTCAAGATGGCGCCGGGCGCGGTGGCTCAAGCCTGTAATCCTAGCACTTTGGGAGGCCGAGACGGGCGGATCGCGAGGTCAGGAGATGGAGACCATCCTGGCTAACACGGTGAAACCCCGTCTCTACTAAAAACTACAAAAAACTAGCCCGGCGAAGTGGCGGCGCCTGTAGTCCCAGCTACCTGGGAGGCTGAGGCAGGAGAATGGCGTGAACCTGGGAGGCGGAGCTTGCAGTGAGCTGAGATCCGGCCACTGCACTCCAGCCTGGGTGACAGAGCGAGACTCCGTCTCAAAAAAAAAAAAAAAAAAAAAAAGAATTTCAAGATGGCAACATCAGAGCATTAAGCCCAGAGCAGGGCCTTTGCAAGTGTATAGGTTTCACATCCACCATGCCAGTCCTGCATCTCACTTACATTTAAATTTTCTGTTTATTTGTTTGGTTATCAATTGTTTGATTAGAGTAGAGCATTAACATATTACTAATTTTAAAAAATACAAAAATAAGTCTCTAGCTTTCTTCCCTATAGGTACCACTGTTACTGGTTTGTGCATCTTTTTTATTATTTTTTTGAGACAGGGAATTGCTCTATCACCCAGGTTGGAATGCAAAGGCATAATCATAGCTCACGGAGCTTCAACCTCCCATGCTCAAGTGATCCTCCCACCTCAGCCTCCAGAGCACCTTCCTTCAGGACACATACACACAAATGGTATCATACATTTCACATTGTTTTGTATTTTGTTTTCTTAACAATATATCTTGGAGATAATTGCCTATCCCAGCAGACAATGTCTCCTCATTCTTTCCCATGGCTGCATAATGCTCCACTCTACTATATAGACATAACACAATTTATTTAACCAGTTCCTTTTGATGGATGTATAGATTGCTTCCAATTACCAAAAATGCTGCAACAAAGTTGTTGTAGATCATTTTTCTACATGCCTGAGTGTTTCTGTGGGATTGTCAAGTCAAAGATTATCATTTGTTTTAAATTGTGATAGATGTTGTCAATTATTCTCTGAAGAAATGGTACCAATTTACACCCCCACCAATAAAGAATTATCAACTTTTTTCATCTTTGCCAATCTAATGGGTGGGACACTCTATTGTAGTCTTAATTTTCTTTCTTTCTTCCTTTTTCTTTTCTTTTTTCTTTTTCTTTTTTTAGATGGGTTCTCACTCTGTCACCCAGGGTGGAGTACAATGGCATGATCATGGCTCATTGCAGCCTTGATCTCCCAGGCTCAAGTGATCCTTTCACCTCAGCCTCCCAAGTAGCTGGGACTACAGTCACACACCACCATGCCCGGTTAGGTGTTCCACTTTTTGTAGAGACAAGGTCTCACTGTTGCCCAGGCTGGTCTCCAAATCCTTAGCTCAAGCAATCCTCCCATCATGTCCTCCCAAAGTGCTGAGATTACAGGCATGAGGCACCACACCCAGCCTTATAGTCTGAATTTTCATTTCTTTTATTATCAGTGGAGCTGGACATCTTTTCAAATGGCTAAGAGTTTCTTCTGTGAACTGACTGTTCACAGAGACGGTTATTTCTTTGTTGTGGTGTTAGACTTTTTATGATTAGTCTTTTTCTTATGATTTGTGTCAATGCTTAACCTATTAAGGAAATTAGTTCTTGGTTTGTGAGCTTTGAAAATATTTCCCCCAGTTTGTTTTATCTTTTTGTTTGTTTGTTTGTTTTGAGATGGAGTCTCACTCTGTTACCCAAGCTGGAATGCAGTGGCACTATCTCCGCTCACCACAAGCTCCGCCCCTTGGGTTCAAGCAATTATCTGCCTCAGCCTCCCGAGTACCTGGGATTACAGGCACCTATCACCACACCCAGCTAACTTTTGTATTTTTAGTAGAGTAGCTGGGATTACAGGCACCTATCACCACACTTTTGTATTTTTAGTAGAGATGGGGTTTCCACCATCTTGGCCAGGCTGGTCTTGAACTCCTGACCTCGTGATCCACCTGCCTCGGCCTCCCAAAGCGCTGGGATTACAGGTGTGGGCCACCAAGTCCGGACTGTTTTGTCTTTTTGACTTTGTTGGTTTTGCCATGCAGATTATTTTTTAATGTAGTTGAATTTATCAGTTTTTTAATGGCTTCTGCATTTTGTATCATACTCAGAAAGATCTTCTCCCATGCTTCCTTCTAGTATTAACCAGCTGTAAATTCTCAGAAATAAACCTTTGCTCCATTTGGAATTTATTTTAGTGTAAAATATAAATAGGCATCCAGTTTTATTTTTATTCCAGCTGACTACCAAAATGTCCCAGTAACATTTATTGAACAATTCACCTTTCCCCCACTTATTTGAAGTTCTGTTTTTATCAAATAGTAAAATTCCTACTTGTATTTGTGTCTATTTCTGAACATTCTATTTTATCTATAAGAATGATTATGCATGATGTGTAAACAAATAATCATAAAGAATTTTCTAAACCTCTTTGCAGTTTGGGGAGTAGTCATAGATATGGCTTGTCCAGAGTCACCCAATTCAATACAGCAATCATTGAGAGGCCAGTCCCAGTGTATGTTTGCTTTCATATGTATTTCAAGGAAAAAGATTATCATGATGTTTAAAAACATGGATTGGGGTGTGAGACTGACCTGGGTTGCAATCTCACCTCTACTCTCCAGGACTGTGTGACCTTGGGTGGGTTACTTGTCTTATCTGATCCTCAGGTTCCTCATTTATAAAACAGAAATAAATCTAGAACCTCTCTCATTGTGTTGATTAGGAAGTAAATGAATGTAAAATGCTTAAAACAGTGCTTAACACATAGTAAATTATTATTGTCATTATTATGATTTACCCCTAGGGTGACCAGTTGATCCCCATTTTCTCAGACTTCCCTATTTTATCACTGAAAGTCCCAAGTCCTGAGCAAATCAAGATGTTTAGTCACCGTAAACCCTATCGTCATGTGCAATGGTTAAGAATCTGTGTTTGTGGCCTGGCGTGGTGGTTCACACCTCTAATCCCAGCACTTTGGGAGGCCGAGGCAGTCAGATCATCTGAGGTCGGGAGTTCAAGACCAGCCTAAGAAACATGGAGAAACCCCATCTCTACTAAAAATACAAAATTAGCCGGGTGTGGTGACGCATGCCTGTAATCCCAGCTACTTGAGAGGCTGAGGCAGAAGAATTACTTGAACTTGGGAGGTGGAGGTTGCAGCGAACCGAGATCACGCTGTTGCACTCCAGCCTGGGCAACAAGAGTGAAACTCCGTTTTGGGGGAAAAAAAAGAATCTGTGTTTGTTTTCCTCTATCAAAATCATACTACTCAGTTCCTACATCGATTAACTCAACTTTTACAGAAATATCACAATATGTAAGTTTTTTCATAAATTTAAAATCCATGCTCTTATCTCATTCCAATTGTGTGCCCCTCCCCCCAAATGGGAGACATTCTTTGGCCATCAGAGCCTAATCTAGGATTTCCTCTGGTTTCCACCTGAGCCAAGATCAAAAGCCCCATCCCCAAGAAGTGGGGGGGCAGGAGGGGACGCTGGGAGAGGAGGAGTGGGGGTGGGGGTCAAAATAGGGCTAGACAAAAAAACAAGGCAGAGTGACTCCAGGACATTGGAGACTGAGACACTTTGCTTCTCGAGTTAAACACACACACACACACACACACACACAAAGCAGTCTCCCCAGGACTCATTTGCTGGAATGTAGAAGAGCAATTGTCTTCCTCCTTCACTTCCTCACTCATGAATGATTGTAATCATGAATCATTTAGGCACTGTAATAGCCTAGTTGAGGACATATCGCTGAGGAGGTAGTGTGTTAGGCAAGTCTCACTGAAGCAGTGCCTACTCTGCAGAGGTATGTAGCAGACTCTGAATCCACAAGGACAAAAGTGCCAGGTCCTGGTGGTTGGAGAAGTCAAGCCTTGGGCTTATAATTAGGTTTAATTTAATGATATGCAATGGAGAGAGGCCTGGTCTGAAACTTAGAAAACAAAGTTCTCATCCCATCCTTTTCATGAACTAACTCTGTAACCCCAAGTGAGCCACTTCTCCCAAGGGCCTTCCTGCATAATTTCAGGGAGCGCATGTCACTCACAGAGACATGTAGTGTTAGGGCCACATGTGGAGGCTGCTGGGGGTTGTGGCTGGGGCGCCAGAGAAGCAAGCGACCCTGTTGGTCAAAGGGGAAGGTGTGAAGGCGCTGGGCAGCTTGCTGGGCAGAGCCAAAGAAAGGTTTCCCTGACCAGGACCGGGCTGTGGCAGTAAGAGCACCGAATCCTAACTCCTAGACCACCGCTTGCCACCTTGTAGGTGGTAATACAGGGACCCCATATTGTCTCCAGTCCTCCATTTCTACTCCTCTGTAAAATAAAAGACTAAATTTGATGATGGTCTTAATCATTTGGCTAACACTCTTTACAGGTCAATAGTCACCAAACCAGGAGAAATCGAGTCCTGGCATACAAGGCTCACTTAGTCTCAGTTGAAAGAGCGCTGTATTCTAATGCTAGTACCAGCTGGGTTTCTTTGACTTCTTCCCTAGAGAATAAAGTGGTAGACAGAAACTAACAAGATGAGGAAGAAAGTCAGAAGACGATGTGGTAAACATCTATGTTTCAGCTTCACTTGCATCCATTCCCTCTTCTGGTGACTATCCTTGATTTTGGTTTGGGAAAGCAAATCCTAGATTAGAGAAAATCTGGCCAGTCATGGGATCCCACCCTCCCCTGGCCAAAGAGTCATTGAGCGACCCAAGTTCTTTCTGCCAATCAAATGCTCTCTCCCTTGATGGTGGGAATGTAAATTAGTACCACCACCACGGAGAACAGTTTGGAGGTTCCTCAAAAAACTAAAAATACAGCTACCATGTGATCCAGCAATCCTACCACTTGGTATACACCCAAAACAAAGGAAATCGGTATATCTGCACTCCCAGGTTTCTTGCAGCACTGTTCACAACAGCTAAGATTTGGAAACAACCTAAATGTCCGTCAACAGATGAATGGATAAGGAATATGTGGTATTTATACACAATGGAGTACTACTCAGCCATAAAAAAGAATGAGATTCAGTCATTTGCAACAACATGGATAGAACTGGAAATTATTATGTTTTTGTTTTCGTTTTATTTTGTTTGAGACAGAGTCTCTCTCGGTCACTGGAGTGAGAGAGCTGGAGTGCAGTGGCTGGATCTCGGCTCGCTGCAACCTCCACCTCCCAAGTTCAAGCGATTTTCCAGCCTCAGCATCCCGAGTAGCTGGGACAACAGGCTAGCGCCACTGCATCTGGCTAATTTTTGTATTTTTAGTAGAGACAGGTTTCAACATGTTGGCCAGGCTGGTCTCTTGACCTCAGGTGATCTGCCCACCTCAGCCTCCCAAAGTGCTGGGATTACAGGCATGAGCCACTGAGCTCCCCCCCAGAAATTATTATGTTAAGTGAAATAAGCCAGGCACGAAAAGACAAACATCACATATTCTCACTTATTTGTGGGATCTAAAAATCAAAACAGTCGAACCCATGGAGGTAGAGAGTAGAAGGAAGGTTACCAGAGGCTGGGAAGGGTAATGGGGTGCTTGCGGGGAGGTGGGGATGGTTAATAGGTACAAAAAATAGTAAAGAATGAATAAGGCCTATCTGATAGCACAACAGGGTGACTGTAGTCAATAATAATTTATTGGTACATTTTAAAATAACTAAAAGGATATAATTGGATTGTCTGTAACACAAAAGATAAGTGCTTGAGGGGATAGATACCCCATTTTTCATGATGTGATTTTTATGCATTGCGTCCCTGTACCAAAATATCACATGTGGCCAGGCTCCGTGGCTCATGCTAGTAATTCCAGCACTTTGGGAGGCCAAGGCGGGTGGATTACCTGAGGTCAAGAGTTTGAGACCAGCCTGGCCAACATGGTGAAACCCTGTCTGTACTAAAAATACAAAAATTAGCTGGGTGTGGTGGCGCATGCTTGTAATCCCAGCTACTGGAAGGCAGAGGTTGCAATGAGCCGAGATCACGCCATTGCACTCCAGCCTGGGTGACAGAGTGAGACTCTGCCTCAAAACCAAACAAACAAGCAAACAAACAAAAAAACAAATACCCCATAAATATATATACCTATTATGTACCCACAGAAATTTTAAAAAACATTTAAGATATTTTTAAAAAATCACACACACACACACACACAAATGCTCTCTCCCTTGAGTTTGAATTGAGCCAAGTAATGTGAGGATTGAAAATAGAGAAAATCCATGCCAAAGGAAATACCCTAAAGTGAAGCGGTTGAACTATAGCTGTGGATGAACTCTGGCCCTCTGGCTCTTTTTGTAAATAAAGTTTTATCAGAACACAGTCACAATCATTTGTTTATGTATGGTCTATGGCTGCTTTTGTGCTACAATGACAAAGCTGAGTAATTATACGAGAGATCGTCTGTCATATAAAACCTAAAATATTTACTATCTGGACCTTTACAGATAAAGTTTATTCCTGCTACTTAGGTCCCAGGAGCTCTCCTGGTTCCTATCTATTTCAAAGCTTGCTTCTTCACATTTTCCTTGGATTCTGTGAGCTACTCCATATTTTTCCGAGAAATTCCAGTTTTGCTTAAGTTAGAGTGAGTTGATTTCTATTGCTTACAACTTTTTAGCACTTAAACGTATTTTTTCATAGTAATTCCATTGTAAATAATGGTTAGTTCTCCAAGCTGCTTCAAAAAAAAAAATACATTCAATTTATGTTTTTAATTTTTAAAATCATTTAGACAAATAATAAGTATTTTATTTTATTATGGTGTCTGGCTAAATGTGACAGGGGAGGATCCAAATATCTGTGGGGCAGCACAGATGTGACAAAGAAATCAACCCACGTTGGTGGGGCACGGTGGCTCACGCCTGTTATCCCAGCACTTTGGGAGGCCGAGGCAGGCGGATCACGAGGTCAGGAGATCGAGACCATCCTGGCTAACACGGTGAAACCCCGTCTCTACTAAAAATACAAAAAAATTAGCCAGGCATGGTGGTGGGCGCCTGTAGTCCCAGCTACTCGGGAGGCTGAGGCAGGAGAATGGCATGACCCTGGGAGGCAGAGCTTGCAGTGGGCCCAGATCGCACCACTGCACTCCAGCCTGGGTGACAGAGTGAGACTCCATCTTAAAAAACAAAAACAAAAACAAAAAAACGAAATCAACCCACATTGTGTTCTTTGACCCTAAGCAGGATTTTAAAAAATTGTGTCAATGAATCCAACTGGAAACTCACATTGACACCTAGTATGTCCAACCATCCTGCTTTACCCAGGACTGAGGGTTTGCCTAAGACTGACAGTTTTCTGGGACTGAGGAGTTTGTGGAATGCAGAGTTTTAAGTTTTAAAATGGGAACAGTCCCAGGCAAATTGGCACAACTTGATCACTACAGGATATTGTATGATTGAAATTAAATATATGTCATTATTAAAAATCAAATGACCAGGCAGGGTGGCTCATGCTTGTAATCCTAGCACTTTGGGAGGCCGAGGTGGGTGGATCACTGAAGGCCAGGAGTTCGAGACCAGCCTGGCCAACATGGTGAAACCCCATCTCTACTAAAAATACAAAAAATTAGCCAGGCATTGTGGCACACATCTGTAATCCGAGGTACTGGGGAGGTTGAGGGAGGAAAATTGCTTGAACCCGGCAAGTGGAGGTTGCAGTGAGCCGAGATTGCACCACTGCACTCCAGCCTGGGCAACAGAGTGAGACTCGGTCTAAAAAATAAAAAAAAAAAAAAAAATCAAATGAAGAGTTTTCTTTAAATCCTCATTGATCCAATTTGGTTTTAGCCACAATATTTTAAGTATTGTAAATACTCAAACAATATTAAAGGAGAGGATGAAATTTTTGTGTTTAGCTAAAGGGAACATAAGTTTGCTACATTTAGGGAATCCTGTGTTGTAATGGAAATATTAAAAAATGAGTCATGGCATCATGAAACACACATTGGAGCTCTGTATCCACATCCTGGCTCTGGGATAACTGTATTTTGTATGTGAACATTACTTCTGAGAAGCATAGGTGCCACACAAATGCAATATGCTTATAATTATTGGTGGAAGGAAACGAGTACAATTTCAGATTTCTGATGCCTGGGCCAAGAACCAGAGCCTGATTGGTGCCGGTGATTTCAGAAACGAATCCAGGGCCGATGCTTGTGTGAAGGAAGAAGACTGATCCTCTGGATTTGCAGAGTCCTGGAAAATACCTTCGCTGATGAAAAACATCTATTTGGATTAGGCAGCCTCCAATAAGTAGGCGGATTATCCAGCTTCCTTCGTTTAGAACTGACTGGACTTGTTCAACGACTTTGTAACTGTCAGGAAGGAAGGAGGGTTGTGCATGTTAAATCTAGTGCAAATATGAAGCATGCTGAGTTGGAAGTTGGCAAGATGAACTTCTTTCTATGTATGTGCAGAGAATGACCAGGTGGTAGAAGTGGTTGGGGGCTGAGAAGATGGCTAGAGTTGGGAGAAACGCCAAAATTAACTCTGAATGATCCCATAGTCATGGAAGCTGAAGGAGAATCTAGTGGTTTGGGTAAAAGGAAGTTTTTAAAAAATGAAAGGGGGAAAGAGATTTGGAGATAATTTTCTCCCTTCACCTTTCCCAGGATAATACATGTAGAAATTCTCTAGAGTGGGACTCTGTTGACCTAGAACCCACTGACGTATGTAGATTTCAGGAGGTCTATGAACTTGGGTGGAGACAAAAATCACATCTTCACTAACTTCAAATGAAATGTAGCATTTCCTTCAGTTACCAATGTTTGCAATGGACCACAGTTGTATGAATGAACCTGAGACTTCTCACTAAAATAAATCACAGGTATTTTCAAATCACATTATTGTGTTGCAGGTACCATAAAATGTCACTACTGTGGTGGCTCGCGACTATAATCCCAGCACTTTGGGAGGCTGAAGTAGGCAGATCACCTGAGGTCAGGAGTTCGAGACCAGCCTGACCAACAGGTGAAACCCTGTCTCTACTGAAAATACAAAATTAGCTGGGCATGGTGGTGCATGCCTGTAATCCCAGCTACTCTAGAGGCTGAGGCAGGAGAATCACTTGAACCAGGCGGAGGTTGCAGTGAGCTGAGATGGCACATTGCACTCCAGCCTGGGCAACAAGAGCAAAACTCTGCCTCAAAAAAAAAAAAAAAAAGTCACTACTTTGAGTTTAAAATAGAAATTAGATCCACTGCTAGAACCTTGTTACTTAATGCACAAAGAAGTGTATACATTTTTTGCTATACTACATATTTGTATTTTGATAACTGTATTTCAAGGTAACTAGTTTCTTTTGTAATTCTACATATTTTATTTTATGCATTTAAAAGTATTACTCTGAGAAGGGGTCTAGTGGCTCCACCAGACTGCTAAGAGGTCTGTCCCTAGAGCTCTGTTCTGGAAACTGGCCCGTGGACTAGCCTAGCTCCCTCCCCTACCCCATGCCTTCCACTCCTTTCGACAAGCCTTTAAGAGAACTCTGGAAAAACTGACAAATGTTTCAGACACAATGCGATAAAGGAGGATTTAAGCATGGTTTTAACCAGGTACAAATATCTGTTCTAGTTTTTGTATATGAACAAGAATGGGAAAGTTATTAACAAAAATGAAACACTGTGTTTACTTTTACAGTGTTATTACATTACCCTTTCAATACCAGTTTCAAAAATCATTTATGATCTCTTTTTACCTAGGTCATATATCTTTTTTCTACTTTCTTCTTTTTTTCTTTTCTTTCTTGCTTTTTTTTTTTTTTTTTTGAGACAGGGTCTTGCTCTGTTGTCCAGGCTAGAGTTCAGTGGCACAATCACGGCTCACTGCAACCTTCACCTCCTGGGCTCAAGTGAGCGATCATCCCACCTCAGCCTCCCAAAGTGCTGGGATTACAGGCAAGAGCCACCATGCCCAGCCTAATATATCTCTATTGTTGAGGAATTACAAAGTACAAGTGAGTAAAAAGGAAAAATATTCAGTCTTCCATTACCAGTTAAGAAAAAATCATTCTGCATTCTATGCAGCCTTTTAAAAAATGATATAAAGTCATATATTCTGACATGGAAAGAGTTCTATTATTTGTTAAGTGAAAAAGCAAGAACATCATGCCTGTAATCCCAGCATTTTGGGAGGCTGAGGTGGGAGAATTGCTTGATCCCAGGAGCTCAAGACCAGCCTGGGCAACATAGACAGACCCCATCTCTAAAAACATTTTTAAAAAAAGTTCACGGCCAGGTGCGGTGACTCACATCTGTAATCCCCGCAGTTTGGGAGGCCGAGGTGGGCAGATCACCTGAGGTCAGGAGTTTGAGACCAGCCTGACCAACATGGTGAAATCCCATCTCTACTAAAAATACAAAAATTAGCCAAGTGTGGTGGCGGGCGCCTGTAATCTAGCTACTCGGGAGGCTGAGGCAGGAGAATCACTTGAACCTGGGAGGTGGAGGTTGCAGTGAACCGAGATCGTGCCGCTGCACTTCAGCCTGGGTGGCAGAGCAAGACTCCGTCCTGAAAAAAAAAAAATTTGCTACATGTGATGGTGTGCGTTGTATCCCAGCTACTTGGGAAGATGAACCGGAAAGATGGCTTTGAGGGAGGAGGTTGAAGCTACAGTGAGCCATGATTGTGCCATTGCACTCCAGCCTAGGCGACCGAGTAAGATCTTGTCTCTAAAAAAAACATAAATAAAAGAAAGAAAAGACAAGAAGAGAAGAGAAGAGAAAAAAACAGAAAAAAGCAAGCAAGAACAATACATAAAATAGAATCCCATTTTGCTTTTATAAAAGTATATATAGATACATGTGAAAATACCTAGAAGGCCACACATGAAACAGGCATCAGTGTTAACAGTTAGTTACCATTATTCAATACCAGTTTTGTTAAAGGAAAGGAAATCCTTCAAGGAAAAACACAGTGTTGATGTTAGGATTAGCAGCTTCAGGGTGTCCCAGATATATCCTGTGGCAGCCTATACAGGTGGCTTCGTGTGTCAGGTGGCTGGTGTCTGGGGGAGCCAGCTGAGCACTTCCCTGGACCCCTGGGGAACTGGGCTTCAGCTTTGCAGGCTTGGAGGTGCTATTTGGTTTCTAAACCTGGAAGAGATTTGCCTCTGGGGAAATACGGTTAAACTCACAAGAAACAAATGCATAAACCATAATTCAAGTGTTTTGAATTAGGATGATAACACTGCCTGCCTTGCAAATGAAAGGATGAACTCAAAGCTGCGCAGCCCTTGGGAAGCCCTCAGGAAACGGGGCAGGGGCCATTGTTGTTATCCGGCTTCCCAAAACTTACCTGCAGGGGAAACTAACGGATTAGTAGCCATGAGTAATCTTGAGGCTTCCCACATGCCACACACTCTGCTATGTGCTTTGAATACATCCTCTCATTTCATCTTCATACTCATGCAGGGCAGGTGTTCTTATCCCCATTTTAAAGATGAGGGGCTGGGGCATAAAGCAATTAAGAACCTTAATTGGGACAGAACCAAGATTTGAACCCCATTTGACTCATTGGTAACCAGCATTGCCTTTGGGGACAGCTTGATGACCATGAGCTTAAGTGTGGGTTTCATTTGAATGGTCTTCATGGCAGTTCATGCAGCTATGAATCCCAGATAACTCCATTTGCCCTGTCCAAATGTGGCTTTGGGTCGGTCACTTAAACTCTCCCTGCCTCCATTTCCTCATCTGTAGAATGAAGGTAATATTAGTGCCTACCTCCTAGGGTCATTTTAAGGATTAAATGCCTTTTTTTTTTTTTTTTGAGACAGGCTCTTGCTCTATTACCCAGGCTAGAATGCAGTGGTGCTATTGTGGCTCACTGTAGCCTTGAACTCCTGGGCTTAAGCGATTGTCCTGCCTCAGTCTCCCAGGTAACTGGGACCACAGGCGTGCAACACTGCAACCAACTAATTTTTTGTTTTTAGTAAAGACAAGGTCTCACCATGTTGCCCAGGCTGTTCTCAAACTTGTGAGTTCAAGAGATCCTCTCGCCTTAGCCTCCCAAAGTGCTGGGATTACAGGTGTGAGCCACCATGCCAGCCAGGATTAAATGCTTTTAAAATAGTGCCTGGTAGTCAGTATTCAATTAATGTTAGTCATTGATGCTATGATTGTGATTGTGGTTGTTACTGCCTCCGAAGCTCATCTCCAAATTATAGATCTGGGTGAGGCAGGAAAACAGGGTCTGGAGGCAGGGAACCTAAGACCAATTCACACTTCAGCTATGACAGGAAATATCCTCTCCATAGGATGTACGCCGAGTAAATGACTTTGTAACTTTGCTTCATCCTCTTCATATACATAGGGTGTACACCAAGTAACCGACGCAATCCTCTAGAGGGTATTTAAACTCCCAAAAATTCTGTAACAGGGCCCTTGAGCCCCCATGCTTGGCCCGCTCCCACTCTGTGGAGTGTGCTTTCATTTTCAATAAACCCCTTCCTTCCTTCCTTGCTTTATTTGTGTGTTTTGTCCAATTCTTTGTTCCAGACCCCAAGAACCTGGACACCCTCCACCAGTAACATGGGCATTCGTCCCCCACGTCACGCTGAAGACACAATGCCAAACCGCCTCCCTAAGTACACCTTCACGGCTGCCTCATATGCACTATCCCAGTTCTTTTTTTTTTGTCTTTTTCCTTTTTGTGGAGAACGGGGTCTCGCTATATTACCCAGGCAGGTCTCGAACTCCTGGGCTCAAGCTATCCTCCTGCCTCTGCCTCCCTGAGAGCTGGGATTACAGGCGTGAGCCACCGCGCCCGGCCCACTATCCCAGTTCTAAGCACTAGAACCCCATACAATGTAATCAGTTTAAGTTTCCGCAGTTCCATTCACAATCGACTCGGGTCTCCCTGAAGTGAAGCACCAACTGCTCCCCTCCCCCTGGTACCCCCAGGTCACCTTGAATGGATTAGGGGTGTTCTCTTGGGACACTTTAGAGATAGCAACTCTCATAACTAACAACTGGATGCAGCCCCATTTCATTCTCAGAGAGTGACTGCTAGCCCATTATACTGTCCACACATCCTTCCCCCATCCCAGTTTCTCAGATCAACCATTCTCCAGAGAGTTCTGAGTCTCAAATGACAAATAAAGCTGTAAAGTGAGAGTACATGGGGTTTGCCCCATAGATACCCGTGTACCCTTTTAGGCAGTTACCACTCTGAGCGAAGTCCACCTGTGCTCTAGGCAGGAGCAGGGGCCAGTGAGACTGAGGAAGTCCTGTCCCTGGACAGCTGGAGCCAGGCTCTTTGACCTCCTCTAGGACCTGCCCTGAGACATGGGGAAAGTTTGTAACAGTAGCTGAGGCTCTGGCTTGTTGGGCTTGAAAGGGTTGGAGAAGCTGCTAGTCTCTTTCCTCAGCTGGACCTTACTGTAGTCCTGGGGAGGTAGAGGCTGTGCTACACCATTCCTGGCCATTATTCCAAGACAATGGATTTCTTACAGCAGCAGTAATTCTTATTTAAAGAGGTGCTTCATACAAAAATACTCTCACATAAGCCTTCCCTTTCACCCCAACCCTCTGTACAAAGCACGCTGTCCATCCATTCCCACTGCGCCCGCAGGGGCACACCCGGGCCATCCTCACCATGTTTGCCATATCAAAGTCCTGCTTGTACTGTTATTTCCTTCATATTTTGCTTTAAATGGCTTCCCTTTCTTTTCTTTTTTTTTTTGTCAGTTAATTTTGACAGGAACGTTGTCAGTAATATCCGTGTAATTACAAATTTAATGGGTTACATGTTTCTTAACACACATTACAATAAATACGTATATATTAAACATTTTTAAAATTTCTCCCAAATCACCTAAAATCACTAGTGGTATCCAGACCACACCCTGGGAAGCCCCTGCAAGGCCTGTCAATGTTTGTGGAGGCTCTCCTGGGTCACCATCTTGTCACTGTTGCCTTCTCTCACTAATACCCCTCAGTCCGTGCCCTGAGGGAAGAGGGTGGCTGAAAAGAGCTGGCTGGGAACCGGGAGGCCCCACCCCGGGAGTGCTGAGTTCCATGGTGAGCTACTCTCTTCCACTCAAACTTGGATCTCCTTCCTGTCTGCTAGAGAGAGACCCGTTCTTTTATTGATCAGGGGTGAGAATTCTACTCAGCTCTCCTTCCTAGGGAGGGATGAGGCCGGACAAGGGCCTGGGAAAAGGAGCATCAGAGGCAGATGGAAGTCAGAGGCAGCTGTGGCGAGAGGATGGTCTTGCCTGACTGAGTAGAGGACAGATTTGCCTCTTTTCACAAAGGACTTGAGGCACAGATGGAGAAACACAAGGGCTGTGTGGGATCCTGGCTCCTTCAATTATTGTCTGTATAACCTGTGGCAAATTCCTTCACCTTCATGAACCTCACCCTCAGCAAAATGGGATTGATGCTATTTAGTCACACTTGTCTTACCTGCTGTCCAGGTTGTGGTAAGGACGAATAAACAAAAGAAAGTATTGCTGCTCTGAAAACTCTAAGGCAGGAACCTCAATTCTGGATGTACTTTAGGATAACCTAGGAGAGCTTATAACGGCAACAACAATAACAACCAATGCTGTAAGACCCAAACCCAGAGATTCTGATTTAATTTGAGGCTGAGAGTGAGTCCTGGGCATCTGTTTTTTTGTTTTTTTGTTTTTTTTTTTTTTTTGAGAGCGGAGTCTCGCTGTGTCGCCCAGGCTGGAGTGCAGTGGCGCGATCTTGGCTCACTGCAAGCTCCGCCTCCCGGGTTCCCGCCATTCTCCCGCCTCAGCCTCCGAGTAGCTGGGACTACAGGCGCCCGCCACCGCGCCCGGCTAGTTTTTTGTATTTTTAGTAGAGACGGGGTTTCACCGTGTTAGCCAGGAGGGTCTCGATCTCCTGACCTCGTGATCCACCCGCCTCGGCCTCCCAAAGTGCTGGGATTACAGGCTTGAGCCACCGCGCCCGGCCGCATCTGTTTTTTTGTTTGTTTATTTGTTTGTTTTTTGAGACCGAGTTTTGCTCTTGTTGCCCAGGCCAGAATGCAATGGTACGATCTCGGCCTCCTGAAACCTCCGCCTCCTGGGTTCAAGTGATTCTTCTGCCTCGGCCTCCCAAGTAACTGGGATGACAGGCATGCACCACCATGCCCAGCTAATTTTGTACTTTTAGTAGAGATGGGGTTTCACCATGTTGGTCAGGCTGGTCTCGAACTCCTGACCTCAAGTGATCCACCCACCTCAGCCTCCCAAAGTGCTGGAATTGCAGGCATGAGCTGCCGCACCCAGCCTGGCATCTGTATTTTTAAATGTGCTTCTGTTGATTCTAACATGCTGCCAAGGCTGGGAATCCCTGCTCTAGGGCTGTGCTGTCCAATATGGCAGCTGCTAGCCACATGTGCCTATTTAAACTTAGATTAATTAGCTAGGTGCGGTGGCTCACACCTGTAATCCCAGCACTTTGGGAGGCCGAGGTGGGCGGATCACCTGAGGTAAGGAGTTCGAGACCAACCTGGCCAACATGGTGAAACCCCATCTCTACTAAAAATACAAATATCAGCCAGGAGTAGTGGCACGCGCCTGTAATCACAGTTACCTGGGAGGTTAAGTAACGAGAATCACTTGAACCTGGGAGGTGGAGGTTGCAGTGAGCCGAGATCGCTCCACTGCACTCCTGCCTGGGCGAAAAGAGTGAGACTCCATCTCAAAAATAAATAAATAAATACATAAATAAACTTTGATTATTTAAAATTAAAAATTCACTTCTTCAGTCACACTAGCTACACTTCAAGTACTCAAGAGCTGCAGACGAGTAGTGGTTGCTGTATTGGACAGTGCAGGTATGGAGCATTTCCATCATCATGGAAAATTCTATTGCCTCTCAAAGTGTGGTCCGTGGACCAGCAGCACCAGCAGCATTGGGAGCTGGTGAGAAATGCAAATCTCAGGCCCAGGCCCAACCCACAGAATCAGAATCTGAATTTTAATAAAATTGAACAAAATCTCTAGGGCTTTCATTATAGTTTGTGAAGCACCGCTGTAAAACATACATTCCATTCATTCATTCGACCAATTATTTATTAAATAACTGGTATGTGGCAGGTATACACAGGTGATGGAGAGTGATCAGGGAAAGCACAGCATGGTCTGTCATTCTAGTTGCAGGAAACAGACAGTAAGCAAGATAGAAAACTCATTTCAGAGTGAGAAAGTAAGACAAGGGGATGTGCTAGAGAGGCACTCCGGGCAGGGATGGCTGCTTTAAGCTGGGAAGCGGTGGTGATTGAGTGTCTCTCTGAAGAGGAGATGCTTGAGTGGAGCCTGAGTGACAAGGAGCTGGCCAAGGGAGGAAGTGGGCATGGTGTTTTCTGGCAGAGGTAGCAGTAAGTAAAAATGCCCTGAAACTTGGGAGGCTGAGGCAGGCAGATCACGAGGTCAAGAGTTCGAGACCAGCCTAGCCAATATGGTGAAACCCTGTCTCTACTAAAAATACAAAATTAGCCACGTGTGGTGGCGCGTGCCTGTAGTCCCAGCTACTCGGGAGACTGAGGCAGGAGAATCACTTAAACTTGGGAGGCGGAGGTTGTAGTGAGCCGAGGGTGCACCACTGTACTCTAACCTAGGGGACAGAGCAAGACTGTCTCTCAAAAGCAAAAAAAGAAGGCCCTGAAACAAGGTTGCTGGATTTAGCAAATAAAAATACAGAATGCTCAGTTATATTTAAATTTCAGCTAAACCATTAATATTTTTTAGTGCAAGAATATCCCAAATATTGCATGGGATATATTTATACTAAAAAAGATTTGTGGTTTAGTTGACATTCAAATTTAACTGACAAATCTGGGTAACATGGTGAAACCCTGTCTCTACAAAAGATACCAAAAAAATTAGCTGGGAGTGGTAGCGAGCCCTGTAGTCCCAGCTACTTGAGGAAGTGGGAAGATTGCTTGAGTCTAGGAGGCTGAGGCTGCGGTGAGATGTGATGGTGCCACTGCACTCCAGCCTGGGTAACAGAATGAGACCCTGTCTCAAAAAAGAAAGAAAGAAAGAAAGAAAACGAAATGTGTGGTTTTTTTTTTGAGACGGAGTGTCACTCTTGTTGCCCAGGCTGGAGTGCAATGGCGCAATCTCAGAATCACTCCCAGGTTCAAGTGATTCTCCTGCCTCACCCTCCCTAGTAGCTGGGATTACAGGCATACACCACCACGCCCAGCTAATTTTGTATTTTCAGTAGAGACGGGGGTTTCTCCATGTTTGTCAGGCTGGTCTCGAACTCCCGACCTCAAGTGATCCGCCTGCCTTGGCCTCCCAAAGTGCTGGGATTACAGGCGTGAGCCACCGCGCCCGGCCGAAAAGAAAAATTTAACTGTTTGTTCTGTATTTTATTGGGATCCTGCAAAAAGACCAAGTGGAGGAGTGGTGCTGGAGGGACACAAGGAGGAGCAGTGTCATGGGGATAGTCAGGAAACAGGGGTACCATGAGCGTAAAAGAGAGAGCAGGGCCCAAATCTTGGGCTACCGAAAAACAAGTTAGAAAAATAAAATAGTCTCCAAGGGAATGGACTGGCCGCTGTTGTTTCTTCCCCTTGATGAAATCATGGGCTTTACCTTCCTGCAACCCTATGGTTTCTGGGAAGGGCTTCTTGGAAGATGAACAATTGTCCAGGCTTGTTATGCCTGGGTGGTGCTTGGGGAGAGCGAGGACCACTGGTTGACCTGCTAAACATAGCGTGCGATATATATTGTTTGGTCTGAGCTTTTAAGTGCTCTTTCCCTGTTTGTTTGTTTAATTCCTGCGTTTTTGTATGTGATCTCCTATAAATCTTCCTCTCCTTAAGGACTATGTTTGACAACTTCATTTCCCCCCAACTGGAGACATTTCCCCTGCTAAGGGTCAAAAAGACTAATTATCCTAAACCGAGTATTGGAGACACCCTCAGGCTCACACATGACTGAGAAGTGCATGATCCCAGCCATATTAATAGAATGCAGCAAGAGCGTATCTGAGAACAGAGGCAGTGACGTCTTCAAAGCTCAACCGTATTCCTGTCGGAAAATAAACTCCTGACCCCTTTAACAATGCCTGTGTGGAACCGCACAGTGGAAGAGGCCACAAAAGGTATTCTGTTCAAACACTTGAGTTTATGCATGAAGAAACTGAGGCTCTGGGAGGATTATGATTTGCCTAAGGACCCAGAATTGATGATGGGACTGGGACCCGAGCTCGGAGTTCCTAACTCCCTGACCAGTGCTCTCTCCACCTTTGTTGGGTTTGGTAGGAGGAGGGTGAAGGAGAGGAATGAGTAGAGGAGGGGGGGACGGGTTACAAAACAGCTGACTCTCATAAGCTGCTTTAACACAAAGTACTTTCCTACTATTTCTCATTTAAGGTGGGTCTAATTTCCATTTTGCAAGTGGGGGACCTGGAGCTCGAGAGCGTAAGTGACTTGTCCAAGGTCACAATGTTCTTTAGTGGCAGAACAAGGAGTCAAGCCCAGATATTCGGGCTCCTTGGTTGAGAGCTGTCTTCACCATCACCTGGAAAAGATGGGGGAGGAGAGCGCAGCACGCTGGTTGCCAGTGTATCAGAGCTCCAGGGCAGGCAGGTGGAGAGAAATTTAGCCCGAGAAGTCAGGAGGAGGACCACCTGCCTGGAGCCATGCAGGGCACTTTCCATGCATAACCCCCTTTAATCATTGCCTCAAACTCATGAAGGTGAGGAGGAACTGAAGCTAGGAGAGGCTAAGCAGTCACCCGGCTAGTTAACAGCAGAGTTGTGGACCTGAATCCAGATCTGTCCAACTTGAGAGCCTCTGCAGATCTCCACTGGGGCTTTTCAGGTGAGTCAAAGTCTATAGGCCAAAACTGGGCATGAGGGAGGCACACACAACATTGCAAGGAAAGAGGACCTGGGAGACTTTCAGGCACAATGATCCTGGAGGTGCAGAGCCTCTTCCTCAACCTCCATCGGCTCTCTCCTCTGCAGTGAATGCAAATATTGCCCCCAAAGCATGAGCCAAATCCCCGCTTCTCGGCAGTCTGTAGATTTGCTTGGGGGCTGAACTAGGGCTCTCCCTGTGTTGCGGCTGGGTTCCGCCCTTAGCACTGCAGTGTTCTGCCCCTTGCTTTCCGGGCCACACCTAACAGGGCCTCCTTCCCCCGGAGCCCTACCCCACCCCTTCCAAAGACCACCAGCACGAGGCAGGAAACAGAGCTGGATTGTCTTGTTTTCATGCAAGAACTTGTCCGTGCCTCCCTCCCTCCCTCCCTCTCTCCCAATTTTTGTTTCCAAAATACTTGTGAGGTGTTTTCCCCACATGAGGGTCCCTGATTGACTATTGGTGGGGAAATTCCTACCAACACTCTTATCTTTTCTAGTCAGCCACCTCGTTTTTCTGATAGAGGCAGCATCATTGATAATATTACCGTTTCCTCCAGCACTTGACACATAGTAGGATCACAGTGAGTCTTTCTGCCCTGAGTTGACAGCACAAGAGAGGAAGAGGTGGAGTTATTCTGAGGGCCTGCCATGGCTAATGTTTCCCTTGTTCAGATGTCTTTTGTAGCTAACGAATCTTGTAAGGCCAGGTGTCTGGAACATTCCTCAGAAGGCTTCCCGTGAGGCAAGTTACTGGATGACCCTCTTGTACTTTGGGGGAATGCTGGCAATTGGTACAGCTGTGTCAGTAGCTTGGGGTTCCTGCGTGGTGAGTGGAGCCTGCAGCCCACCAGCCAGGGACACGTCACTTCTCCTCGCCCTCGGCAAGGCGCTGTGGCGGGTGAAAAACCAATGAAAATGTAAGTCCAAGGGAATATAAAAATGTAGTCAGAAAATATAATCAAAATTTCCTCCCAGCAGTAAAATGCTAACATGTGGGGAACGTGGATGAGGGGTATATGGGGATTTTTCGTACTGTTTTTACAAACTTTCTGTTCAACTGAAATTATTTCAAAATAAAATATTAGGTAGACAGAAAAACAAAATATGTTTTGTGACTGAGTGAGTGAGAACAGGAGAAACAGAGCAGATAGAGGTGGGAGTAGAGTAGTTAAGAGGGGGCTTAGGGTTGGGAGAGCTGGGCTCACATCCGGCTTTCCCACTTCAGAGCTGTCACACCTTGTGCGAATTCCTTAACCTTTCTTTTTTTTTTGAGACGGAGTCTCGCTCTGTCGCCCAGGCTGGAGTGCGATGGTGCAATCTCAGCTCACTGCGACGTTCGCCTCCGCATTCAAGCCATTCTCCTGCCTCAGCCTACCGAGTAGCTGGGATTACAGGCGCCCACTACCATGGCTAGGTAATTTTTTTTTTTTTGAGACGGAGTCTTGCTCAGTCGCCCAGGCTAGAGTGCGGTGGCGTGATCTCGGCTCACTGCAAGCTCTGTCTCCCGGGTTCATGCCATTCTCCTGTCTCAGCCTCCAGAGTAGCTGGGACTACAGGTGCCCACCACTACACCCGGCTAATTTTTTTTGTATTTTTGGTAGAGATGGGGTTTCACCGTTTTAGCCAGGATGGTCTCGATCTCCTGACCTCATGATCCACCCGCCTTGGCCTCCCAAAGTGCTGGGATTACAGGAGTGAGCCACCGCACCCAGCCTGGCTAGCTAATTTGTGTGTGTGTGTGTGTGTGTGTATTTTAGTAGAGACGGGGTTTTGCCATGTTGGCCAGGCTAGTCTTGAACTCCTGACCACAAGAGATCCACCCACCTCAGCCTCCCAGAGTGCTGGGATTACTGGCATGAACCCCTGTGCCTGGCCCCTTAACCTCTTTTACTTCCAGGTTCTTCATCTGAAAAATGGGAATGATAAAGGCCTATTAGGAGGTTAATGCAACAATGCATGTATACCTCTTTAGGACAAGCCCCGGTACATAGTAAGGGCTCCCAAATGGTGAGAAGAGGGCAAAAAGAGACACAGAAAGGACAAAGTCCACCCCTTATTCAATCCCTATGACTTCTTTGTCTTTGCCATTTAAGTCCCCAGATCCTATACCTCCTATACCAGGGACTCACCACGCTGCCATAACCAGTCCCTGGCTTTGGCCCTGTTGCCCTTATAAAATAGGCAGAGAAGAGTCCAGGGCTGCTGCCCATACAATGTTTCCCGACATTCTCAACTGGTTATCTTAAAGGGCCAGCAGGAAGGTGCTTATGAATACTTCTCAGCTTGTGACCTTGGGGCCACAGTCTTTCATTCATTCTTCAACATACCTTCATAGAGTGTGGGCCAGACACAGTACTTGGCATGGAAATATGGCATGGATTAGATTAGATACCAGTCACAATTAGCACTACCAAACCTACCCAACCTCTCTATGTGGCAAAGTTTTTTTAAATTAAGAGACAGGGTCTCACTCTGTCACCCAAGCTGGAGTGCAATGACTCAATCAGAGCTCACTGTAGCCTCAAGCTCGTGGGCTCAAGTGATCCTCCTGCCTCAGTCTCCCAAGCAGCTAGAAGTGTGGGTGCATACCACCATGCCTGGCTAATTTCTTTTTTCGATTTTTGGTAGAAATGGAGTCTCGCTGTGTTGCCCAGGCTGGTCTCAAACTCCTGATCTCAAACGATCCTCTTGCCTCAGCCTCCCAAAGCACTGGGATTATAGGCATGAGCCACTACACCTAGCCTGAATGTGGCAATTTTTTTATTCATTTGTTTTATAGAAAAACTGGAGTAACAATACAAAGCACAAATTGAGGAATGAAGAACTTCATCTTACCCTCTTTCATATTCACAAATCTTAACCCCTCACTTGTGAAAACTGTTTGACCTTAGATATTCTCATTAAAAATAAATTACTGTTTTTTCCCTTTAGACCCTCACATCAATATTATTTATTGAGAACTACTTCTGTTTTACACCCTATAGAGAAAGTCGAATATATTCCTCACAGATAAAACCTACAGTATAGCAAAAAATATAGCTGAACATACATTAAAGGAGGGACCTGAATGAGTTCCACATGGCATAATATCTAAGTGTAAGACAGTCTCAGAAAGGTGAACTTTGTGTGTATATGTGTATGTTATCAACAAAAAGACATTTATCAATTATTTTGTGTTTTATGAAAAATAATTTTTCATAAAAATTTATCATGAAAAACAATTTTTCATAAAGTGTAAAAATAAAAAAAGGAGTCCAGGCTCTGGACTTACAGCTCTCTCCTTTCCTATGTGTACCAGCCTGTAGAACTGGTATGAACATTAAAAGAGATAATAGATATAAATGAATTACCTCAATAAATGATAGACTGGTAGACACATACCCCCAAATCTATTCTCTTTTTTCTTTAAGTAATAGAACATTGATTCTTATTTTGGATATAGAAACTTTCTTGCAGCTAGGTGCAGCTGTGTGATGAGGCCATTGAGTCCTGAGCAAAAATATTGCACGGGACTTCCAGGAAATCTCCCTAAATGTAGAAGACACTCTATCATCCTTCTGCCTCTTATTGGTCTGGACTCTGGAAGTGGTGTCTGGTGCTCCAACTGCTCTTTCGGATCATGAAGAGGGGACCACAGCCTGTGGATGGCATTGCAGACAGTTAAAGAGCTTGGTTCTTGATGAGCAGGAAGCTACCATTCCAGCCCTGAATTTCCTGAGGATTTCTTTTCATAAAATATAATCTTTTTCTCATATTTAAGCCATTATTTTTCAGGTCTTAGTTTCTCAAAGTGAAGCTAATCACAACTAATATACTATAATTATTATTTTCCTCATTATTTTGTCAGCCCTGGCCCACAATCCTACTGTCTCACAGATCCCCTCTTTTCGCCATTAGAAGCAGCCTAAATGTCATCAATAACAAAGAACCTTGCCTTAGTTCTGATCTCTGTCACCAGTCCATCCATGCCCTTACTATAGTGCACCCACATCCTCCTGGCCCTGGTGACATGCATGGCACCCCTCTCTGCTTTCTCTCCTTTGTTTCCCCCTCTCTCTGCATTTCTGATTCCAAGTCTTTTTCTGCTTTCCCTGGCTGCTGTTTGCAGAATTCTCACACTGACTGGGTGGGATTGAACCACCCTGAAAGCAGAAAATTTGGACTAACTAGAAAGGAAGGAGGAGCTTTCCAGGTGGATGAAGAAAATAAGCAAAAGAGAACACAGATGGGGCATAATGTGGGGACTTAGAGGCAAGTCGCTGAAGATTTCTGTTGAGGGCAGCAGGAGATGAGATTGAACTGGAAAGCGGGTGAGCCTATTCCGGAGGGTCTTTAAGGCCTAGTAGAGGAGTTTGGACTTGAGGAATAGCCACTATGAGTTTCTGAGCAGGGGAGTGACATGAGGCAAGTGATGTTTCCAAAGGAATTCATCTGGCTGCCGGGTGCAAAACAGATTGAAGGCAGGAAGAGCCTAGAGACAGGGAGACCAATATAAATCTTCCACCCAGTAATCAGATGGTCAGACATTGTTAACAGACTTTGAAAGGGGCCTTGTGAAACAGCAAAAGTAAAATGCAATTATTTCAGCTAAGCAGCAGCTGCAGAAGAAGCCTTAAACAAAGTCTTGCCCCAGAACTTTTCACATGAAAGTAGCAAGCTTCCAAAGAATGAAAATTGGTTCAATCTTTTTGTAAAACAGTCTGACAACTGTGGATCAAGAGCCTTAAGAATGTTCACACCCTTTGACCCAGTAATTCCACTTGTGGGAATGCTAGGGAAAAAATCCAAACCAGGGAAAAGAAATAAAATGCATGGAGAACTTAATCACAACTTATCAAATAATTTGGAATTATTTGATAATAGCAAATAACCAGAAACAATCTAAATGTTCAGCGAAAGGGGGGTGTGGTGGCTCACACCTGTAATCCCAGGGAGGCCAAAGCGGGCGGATCACCTGAAGTCAGTAGTTCAAGACCAGCCTGGCCAAGATGATGAAACCCCATCTCTGCTAAAAATGCAAACATTAGCCAGGCATGGTGATGCGTGCCTATAGTCCCAGCTACTTGTGGGGCTGAGGCAGGAGAATCACTTGAAGCTGGCAGATGGAGCTTGCAATGAGTCAAGTTCATACCACTGCACTCCAGCCTGGGCGACAGAGCAAGACTATGTCTCAAAAAGAAAAATGAAAAAAAAAAAAAAGGTCAGCAAAAGGGAAAAGATTAAACAAACTCTGGATCTCGATTAACTCCATTGCCCAGCCATTAACTCAGAGGGGTAAGAAGACCAGACAGATGACGTGAAAGGGGTTCACAACATAATTGGAGGAAAGCAGGATGCAAAATGCATCTGGTGTGTTATCACACAGCAAACATCCGTGCAGGAACAAGACCGAAAAGTAATATTCTAAATTACTCTCCATCGTTTCATTAGACTATAGGAACTTTTCTCTTTTTTTTTTGAGGCGGAGTCTCGCTCTGTCGCCCAGGCTGGAGTGCAGTGGCCGGATCTCAGCTCACTGCAAGCTCCGCCTCCCGGGTTTACGCCATTCTCCTGCCTCAGCCTCCCGAGTAGCTGGGACTACAGGCGCCCGCCACCTCGCCCGGCTAGTTTTTGTATTTTTAGTAGAGACGGGGTTTCACCGTGTTCGCCAGGATGGTCTCGATCTCCTGACCTCGTGATCCGCCCGTCTCGGCCTCCCAAAGTGCTGGGATTACAGGCTTGAGCCACCGCGCCCGGCCTACTTTTCTCTTTTTAAAAATTAAAAATAAAAATTATTTTGATAGGCCAGGTGCAGTGGTTCATGCCTGTAATCCTGGCACTTTGGGAGGCTGAAGTGGGTAGGATTGCTTGAGCTCAGGAGTTCGAGACTAACCTGGGCAACGTGGAGAAACCCTGACTCTAGAAAAAATACAAAAATTAGCTGGGCCTGGTGGCACACACCTATAGTCCCAGCTATTTGGGAGGCTGAGATGTGAGGATCATTTGAAGTTGAGCGTTCGAGGCTACAGTGAGCTGTGATCACACCACTTCACTCCAGCCTGGGCAAAAGATTGAGCCTCCATCTAAAAAAAAAAAAAAAAAATTTTCCTCCAGGCCACAGATTGGTTGAGGTCAGGAGTTCAAGACCAGCCCCTGGGCAATATGGTGAAACCCCATCTCTATCCAAAATACAAAAGAATTAGTCAGGCATGGTGGCATATGCCTGTAGTCCCAGCTACTCGGGAAGCAGGAGGATCACTTGAGCCCAGGAGATGGAGGTTGGAGTGAGTCAAGATCACACCACTGTTCTGCTGCCTGGACAACAGAGTGAGACTCTGTCTCAAAAAAAAATTTTTTTTTTTTCTCCAATATACTTTTCATTACATGTATACTTGCAATTATAGGGAATGTCAAGGAGAATTCTTACTTTTCATTCTGTTCACTCTGAATTATTTTACATTTATAAGAATGTATTAAACAGGTACTACTTGTATATTTTAAAAAATAAATAATTTTTCAATGATAAAATATACTAATAAGGCCAGGCATAGTGGCTCACACTCGTAATCCCAGCACTATGGGAATGCAAGGTGAAAGGATCACTGGAGCCAAGGAGTTTAAGACCAGCCTGGGCAACAAGACAAAACCCTATCTCTATAAAAAATTTTTAAGGCCGGGCGCGGTGGCTCAAGCCTGTAATCCCAGCACTTTGGGAGGCCGAGACGGGCGGATCACGAGGTCAGGAGATCGAGACCATCCTGGCTAACACGGTGAAACCCCGTCTCTACTAAAATATACAAAAAATTAGCCGGGCGAGATGGCGGGTGCCTGTAGTCCCAGCTACTCGGGAGGCTGAGGCGAGAGAATGGCGTAAACCCGGGAGGCGGAGCTTGCAGTGAGCTGAGATCCGGCCACGGCACTCCAGCCTGGGCGACAGAGCGAGACTCCGTCTCAAAAAAAAAAAAAAAAAAAAAAATTTTTTTTAAAAATAGCCAGTTGTGGTGGCTATAGTCCAGCTATAGGCGTGTGCCACCATGCCTGACTAAGGAGGTTACTTAGGAGGCATACTACTCAGGAGGCGACTCAGGAGGCTGAGGCAGGAGGATTGACTAAGCCCGAGAGGCCGAGGCTGTAGTGAGCCATGATTGTACCATTGCACTCCAGCCTGGGCAAGAGAGCAAGACCCTATCTCAAAAAAAAAAAAAATACTAATAAATGTAGGAAACCATGAGACATGGTCATGCCATCACCAGCACAGGTGCTTACTATTTATCTTCTCTATGATGAGGTTTAAAAGAAAAAGATTTAGGCTTTGGAGCTTGTTGGGAGAGGGCTGAGTTTAATCCCACCTTAGCTGGGTAACCATAGCAAGATTATCTTTGCAGTAGGGAATGGTCACACATCCCTTGCATAATTTGGGGGAAATCAAGTGAGAGAATGATGAAAACCTCTTAACAGAGTGTTCTACACTTAAAAGACACACAGCAAACAGTGGCTGTAAATACAGATAGCTATTATTTTCTCAATTCTGTTTTCTGCCTCTTGCGGTGGATAACTGTGAGCTTGTGGAGCTGACTGTCCAAGGACAGAGGCCATCGAGACTTTTCCCCACTGTGAACCCACCAGGCAATTCCTGCTCCTTGATCTGGCCTAACGGTGCAGTTCCCTTTGCCAAGACCACACCTTGGCTATGGTGTACAAATGAACTGAGCGTAGAAGACAAAGTTTTTCTTTTTTTTCTTTTTCTTTTTTTTTTTGAGACGGAGTCTCACTGTGTCGCCCAGGCTGGAGTGCAGTGGCGGGATCTCAGCTCACTGCAAGCTCCGCCTCCCGGGTTTACACCATTCTCCTGCCTCAGCCTCCTGAGTAGCTGGGACTACAGGAGCCTGCCACCTCGCCCGGCTAGTTTTTTGTATTTTTTTAGTAGAGACGGGGTTTCACCGTGTTAGCCAGGATGGTCTCGATCTCCTGACCTCGTGATCCGCCCGTCTCGGCCTCCCAAAGTGCTGGGATTACAGGCTTGAGCCACCGTGCCCGGAACAAAGTTTGTTTTCAAAAGGAAATTTTATTCTCCGCATACCCAACTAGCATGTAATTAAGAATGGTTTTATGTTTTAGTCATTTAAGTTTGAACATAAAGTGGCCTTTGTTTACTTAACTCATTTTGTTTTACCTTCTTTGACCCCAGTTTTTACACAAGTCCCAGTTTACAACCCTGCTCAAAGCTGTAGAAGTCCCTTTGAAGGACAGTATGTGATTCTAAAGGGTCATTGAGATGAGAAGAGAGATGAGGATAGCTAAAAGACCACCTAGAGCAAAGCAAATTAATGTCAAGAATGATTTTGGGGTGTGCTAAATGGCACCACCAATGTTCACAACTTCCTGCTTAATAAAACTTTCACACTCAGCCGGATCTTTTTTTGTTTGTTTGTTTTTGACAGAGTCTTGCTCTGTTGCCCAGGCTGGAGTGCAGTGATGCAGTCTCGGCTCACTGCAACCTCCGCCTCTGAGGTTCAAGTGATTCTCCTGCCTCAGCCTCCCCTGTAGCTGGGATTACAGGCACCTGCCACCACACCCGGCTAATTTTTTGTCTTTTTAGTAGAGATGGGGTTTCACCATGTTGGCCAGGCTGGTCTTGAACTCCTGACCTTGTGATCTGCCCGTCTCCGGCTCCCAAAGTGCTGGGATTACAGGCGTGAGCCACCACGCCCGGCTCAGCCAGATTTTTCAAGTTTCTCAAGGAGTACTTAAGTGGGAACCCATTGAAAACCTTATTAAAGACCAGAGAGATGACATTTATTGGCTCTCTATGGCCTGCTCAGCCAGCAGTCTGTTGAGGGATACCTTGTATCAACTCCCTGGTATTCTCAGCATGCTGGGGAATGAGGCTCGGGGAGGGAAGAAAAGTCTTCGTCCTTCCCCACCCTGGATTTTACTTTTGAAGCAAGAACATGCCCAGTCTGCAAATAGAAACATGATGTGATGTCTGGACCGCAGATCCAAATGTCAGGGAAGATGAGACTGAGGGTGATGGTCAGATGGGCTAACATGGTGGGGTGGGGCCATGTTCTCTTTCCCTTGGGGCTGCTGCTGGCCCCTGTGGCCCCAGCAATTCCTTACTAACTCATGGTTTCAGTTTTTTCAGCCAGAGTGATGTTGTGACTTCAGTCAAAGGTAGGGCCCTGGCGTAGGTGCTGTTGTATTCACAGCACCACAGCTGCTAGATGTTTGGTGATAGTTTGATGAATAAATGAACCCCTGTATGCATGAACAAATGAATAAAATTCCTTTCCAGGTGGATGGGGTGGCTCATGCCTGTAATCCCAGCACTTTGGGAGGCTGAGGCAGGCGGATCACTTGAGGTCAGGAGTTCAAAATCAGCCCGGCCAACATGGTGAAACCCCATCTCTACAAAAAATACAAGAAAATAGCCAGGTGTGGTAGTTCATGCCTGTAGTCCCAGCTACTCGGGAGGCTGAGGCACAAGAATGGCTTGAACCCAGGAGGCAGAGGTTGCAGTGAGCTCAGATCGCGCCACTACATTCCAGCCTTGGTGACAGAGAAAAACCCTTTCTCCAAAAATAATATATATATAAAATAAAATAAATAAAATTCGGCCAGGCGCGGTGGCTCAAGCCTGTAATCCCAGCACTTTGGGAGGCCGAGACGGGCGGATCACGAGGTCAGGAGATCGAGACCATCCTGGCTAACACGGTGAAACCCCGTCTCTACTAAAAAAATACAAAAAATTAGCCGGGCGAGATGGCGGGCGCCTGTAGTCCCAGCTACTCAGGAGGCTGAGGCGAGAGAATGGCGTAAACCCGGGAGGCGGAGCTTGCAGTGAGCTGAGATCCGGCCACTGCACTCCAGCCTGGGCGACAGAGCGAGACTCCGTCTCAAAAAAATAAAAAATAAAAAAAAAAAATAAAATTCCTTTCGATGAACCCTCACATTCTGACCTGTTTCTCTCTTGACATGTCTTAGCTTCAGCTGGTATATGAAAAAATTATGGCTTCTCATTATATTTCAAATTGTCTTTCTTCATTGCTGACTTTTTTTTTGAGACAGAGTCTCACTCTGTTGCCCAGGCTGGAGTGCAATGGCACGATCTCAGCTCACTACAACCTCCGTCTCCCAGGTTCAAGCAATTCTCCTGCCTCAGCCTCCCAAGTAGGTGGGATTACAGGCGCCTGCCACCATGCCCAGCTAATTTTTTGTATTTTTAGTAGAAACAGGGTTTCACCATGTTCGCCAGGCTGGTTGTGAACTTCTGACCTCAGGTGATCCACCTGCCTCTGCCTCCCAAAGTGCTGGAATTACAGGCGTGAACCACCGTGCCCAGCCTTGCTAATTTTTAATAGTTATGACTTTAAAAGAAAAAAAAAACTAGAATATATTTAAATACAAATAAGACATCTGAATTATAACCAGGTGGAGCAGAACTGTCCAACGACCTGGAACCTCTGTGCTGACTGTATTGTGGTAAGAAAAAAAGTCTATATTCTGAAGACAAAGAGAGAAAGAAAGGAAGGAAGGGATGGAGGAAGGAGAAAAGGCAGGTGAGGAGAAAGAAGGATACAGAAAGAAAGGAGAGAGTTTGAGAAATAAACTGAGTTCTGGTTCTGTGTCTCTGACTTGGGCACTCATGGCTTTGTAACCTTGAGCCTCACTTTCCCTGTTGTAAATCAGAGGTTGGACTGAATCTGAAGTTCTCAGGCTTTCTGAGTGAATCAGAATCCCTGGGATGGGGAGCTACTAATTGTGCACATTCCTGAGTCCCTTTTGGACTTTGACCCTGTGCTGGGGCCCTGGGAATCTTCATGTTTAATAAGCCTCTTTTTATCTTCTCTTTTCTTTTCTTTCTTTCTTTCTTTTGATAACCGGGTCTTGCTCTGTTGCTCAGGCTAGAGTGCAGTGGCTTGCATGATCACAGCTCACTGCAGTCTCGAACTCTGGGGCCCAAGTGATCCTCCCACCTCAGCCTCCTGAGTAGCTGGGACTACAGGCATGTGCTACGGCAACGCCTCACTATTTTTATGTATTTTTTGTATTTTATGTTGCCCAGGCTAGTCTGGAACTCCTCAGCTCAAGTGATGTACTTGCCTCGGCCTCCCAAAGTACTGGGATTGCAGACATGAGCCTCTGTGCCCAGCCAACAAGCTTCTTCTTGACCCAGCTGCAGAAAAAGCCAGAGCTCACTCTGAGAAAACAGGAACAGATGGCCCAGAGAGGCTGTGGCTCTGACTCCTCAGGGATGAGACTTTTGATCTGGGAGTTAGACCATTTTCCCCAATTCTTGAAATAAGTGTAAACCATGTCGGGGGCCACTTTAGCTCTGATTTAGATGGGAATGACCCGTGACTAAGTACTGGAGGCAAGGGGAAGTGTATGTTAGCATCTTAGAAACTAGCACGCTCTCTCAAGATAGCCTTTGCCTTAGGTTATTAGAACTTGCTAAATGGGATGGGATTAATCCCTGGCTGTTCCTACCTATATGGAGGTGGATACAACAGTATTTCCTACCATCTGTGGGTGATTGGTGCTTTTTCTAGATATTTTCCCATGCATGATCTCATCTGAGCCTCAAGGGGTAGGCTATTACCTCATTTGACAGATGGGGAAACTGAGATGTGGAGGCTTCTTGCCAGAGTATTAGCAGCTCTTTATTGGCAAACAGGAAAAGAGTGCCTATCTCCTTTTTCCCAGTGTGCCATGTTGCAGATAACTACATATTTCTTTTCTTTTTCTTTCTTTCTTTTTTTTTGAGATGGAGTCTCGCTCTGTCACCCAGGCTGGAGTGCAGTGGCGCAATCTCAGCTCACTGCAAGCTCCACCTCCCAGGTTCACGCCATTCTCCTGCCTCAGCCTCCTGAGTAGCTGGGACTACAGGCGCCCGCCACCATGCCCAGTTAATTTTTTGTATATTTAGTAGAGATGGAGTTTCACCTTGTTAGCGAGGATGGTTTCGATCTCCTGACCTCATGATCCGCCCGCCTCGGCCTCCCAAAGTGCTGGGATTACAAGCGGGAGCCACCGCGCCCGGCCTATATTTCTTAAACTAGAGGACAGAGGAGTTATTAACAATAAGTTTCCAAAACTTCTTACTTTTCCAGAGCAATGATAAAGTTCCAGTGTAGACTGAGGTTACTACTCTAATGATATTAATGATAAAAATTATCAGAAGCCCTACAGGTACAATCCATGTAATCCAGCCTTATGGTGAGGGGGCACATGCATATATAATATATATTTACATACATGTGCTTTGGATAAATGATGAAAGAGGCTATACAGGGGCCGGGCGTGGTGGCTCATGCCTGTAATCCCAGCACTTTGGGAGGCCGAGACAGGCTGATCACGAGGTCAGGAGTTCGAGACCAGCCTAATCAACATGGTTAAACCCCATCTCTAAAAAAAAAAAATAAAAGTGTTAGCTGGGCGCAGTGGTGCATGCCTGTAGCTCCTTGGGAGGCGAAGGCAGGAGAATCACTTGAATCCGGGAAGTGAAGGTTGCAGTGAACCGACATTGTGCCACTGCACTCCTGCCTGGGCAACAGAGTGAGACTCCATTTCAGAAAAAAAGAAAAGAAAAGAGAATATACAAAATAATAACAGTGATTATAAGCAGTGGAACTACAGATTTTTATTTTCTTCTTTAGCTTTTTACATTTTGATTATATCCATTATAATTTCTATGTATCATTATTCCTTTTTTTTTTTTTTTGAGACAGAACCTTGCTCTGTCACCCAGGCTGGAGTCTGGAGCGCAGTGGCACAATCGCAGCTCACTGCAACCTCCGCTTCCCGTATTCAAATGATTCTCCTGCCCCAGCCTCCCGAGTAGCTGGGACTGCAGACATTCACCACTGTGCCCGGCTAATCTTTGTATTTTTAGTAGAAACAGGGTTTCAACATGTTGGCCAGGCTGGTCTCAAACCTCTGGCCTCAAGTGATTCACCCACCTCGGCCTCCCAAAGTGCTGGGATTACAGGTGTGAGCCACCACTCCCAACCTGGATTTGATTCTTAAACCAGCTGAGTAGATGTTATTTTATTATCCCCATTTAACAAAGGAAGTAACCCCTAAGTCACACCATACCTTTTATAAGAGTTGGACTTTGACACAAGCCCACATCTCCCAACTGCTTTGATATTTATTTCCATTCTGAGACCCCATGTTTATTTGCTTGTTTGAGTGAATGAGCGAGCTCTGAGCCTTCCCTCAACACACTCACACACCCCTGCAGTCCTGTACTCTTGTCCCCTTCCTTACTGTTTCCTCTGTGTGGCCTCTGCCAAGCACAACCCTGAACACTTACGTGGGAAGGAACCCAGGAGGGGGTCTTTACCCAGTACTCAGTCTTTGCAGTGCTGGGAGCAGCCTGCTGCCCCCACAGGGTGTGCGTCTGCAATTTCTTTCACTCTGCATTAGTCTATGAGACAGGCATTCTGGCACGCTGTTCCAGGAATCCCCGTGAAAGGCCTGAAGGGGTAGGGGGAAGCAGGTATTCATTGCAAAGCATGAGGTTGAGCTGCTCTTGCCACCTGGAGGGTGATCTGGGCTCAGCCCACTGCACTGCAACTGGACACCAGGCAGCAACTGGCAGGGAGCTCCTCAAAGAGCTGGTGACACTGATGCTGTGTCGTGCTCCTCAGAGGACATGACCCTGCCCTGCCCAGAGATTATAAATGGCTCTCCCGGGTATTGTTGGGTTTCTTTCCTTTCTACAATGAACTAACAGGCTCTGGACCACAGAACTATGGAGTATTTGAGTCATGGGAGGAGAGGAATACAGTGTTGGGCAAAGAGACTGGTGGGAAAAAGGGGGACCCGGGCATGTACCCGGGCTGATGGGTGTGTACTGTGGGACCTGGACCTGCCACATGACTCCTCTAGGCCTGCTTCCTTCCTTACCAAATGGCCATGAGCTTCACAATTTTAATGGCACCTACCTTGCAGCATTGTTTTAAGGCTTAAGTTGATTTACTTGCTCAACAAATTACTTAATAAGTGCCTATTGTGTTTCAGATCTTGTTCTCGGTGCTGGGGATAAAGCAGTGACCAAGACAGAAAAAGAGTCCCAGTCCTCATTTGGGGGAGATGGATGATAAACAAATAAACATAGAAAAAAACTTCGGACAGTGGTAAGTGCAATAAGAGAAATAAAGTGGAGTGAAAGGAATAGTAGGGTAGGAGAGGCTATTTTAGATAAGGAATTTGGGGAAGATCTCTCTGGGGAGATGAGACCGAAACCAAGACCAGGAAGAAGTGAGCGAATGAGCCAGACCAAGCTCAGTAGCTCACGCCTGTAATCCCAGCACTTTGGGAGACCAAGGCAGGAAGATCACTTAAGTCTCGGAGCTTGAGACCAGCCTGGGCAACATAAGACCTCATTTCTACAAAACATTTTTTTAAAAAGTAGCTGGGCATGATGTTTGCACCTGTAGTCCCAGCTACTTGGGAGGCTGAGGTAGGAGGATCACTTGAGCCAGGGCAGTTGAGGCTGCAGTGAGCTGTGATTTTGTCACTGTGCTCCAGCCTAGGTGACAAAGCAACACCCTTTCTCAAAAAATATGTATAGGCTGGCCGCGGTGGCTCACGCCTATAATCCCAGCACTTTGGGAGGCCAAAGCAGGTGGATCATGAGGTCAGGAGTTTGAGACCAGCCTGACCAACATGCTGAAACCCGTCTCTACTAAAAATACAAAAATTAGCCAGGCGTGGTGGCACACACCTGTAATCCCAGCTACTCAGGAGGCTGAGGCAGGAGAATTGCTTGAACCCAACAGGCGGAGGCTGCAGTGAGCTCAGATCAGGCCACTACACTCCAGCCTGGGTGACAGAGCGAGACTGTCTCAAAAAAAAAAAAAAAAAAAGTATAAATAGACCAGGTGCAGTGGCTCTTGCCTGTAATCTCAGCACTTTAGGAGGCGGGTGGATCACTCAAGGTCAGGAGTTCGAGACTAGCCTGCCCAACATGGCGAAATCCTGTCTCTACAAAGAATACAAAAATTAGCCAGACGTGGTGGTGTGCACCCATAGTCCCAGCTATTCAGGGGGCTGAGGTATGAGAACTGCTTGAACCCGGGAGGTGGAGGTTGCAGTGAGCCAAGATCGTGCCACTGCACTCCAGCCTGGGCAACAGAGCGAGACCCTGTCTCAAAAAATATATCTATCTAAAAATAAAATACATAAAAGATAGAGTGAGCCAGGTGGTATCTGGGGAAAATCGTTCCTCATGTTCCTCGCAGAGGGAACAGCAAGTGCAGCAGGATGGGATCACATGACACAATGGATATGACAGCCCTGGGCTGTCATGTAAACACAAGGACCCTCCAAGCCGGCCACTCCTCACTGGCTTCCTGACGCTCTGACCGCTAGCAAAGAAGTGACCAATCACAGAAACCTAAGTATTACACTTTACATTTCCAAAGGTCCTGGGTCGCCTCCCACGAGCACCGCTCCAGGAACAGGCAGAAAGAGAATGGAAGCAACTTTCCTCATGCCTCTATTAGAGCACTTACGTCTCATGATCTCTTTACAAATCAGTCTCACCCCTGGCACATGGGCTTCTGCAGGCGGGACTGCTTCTCACTTCTTAGGGACCCTGCGGGGCACTGGCGAGCCACACTCCCTTTGGAATCCTGGGTTGGAACGCTGGTTCTGTCATGTTCTTGCTGGATGAGTTCAGTCCTGTTTTTTGCCTTTCTGAGTCTCAGCTTCCTCATCTGTAAGATGGGGGCATTTTTATAGCTAACTCCCAGGGCTGTTTTGAGAATCAATGGGGCCCAGCATATTGTAAGTGCAAAAGTGTAGGTTATTTATTGTCATTGCTCACATTCTGAATGCCTGACAGTAAGTGCTCAAAAAATTTGGTAGAATAGAACTCAAGAGTAAGAAAATCCTCCAGGAAGAATTTCGTGTTTAGAGCTGCTGCTATTTTGAGGGGATGTGCTTACCCTGCAAGGACCCAGGGAAGGATGTAGTCATCCGTGTGAGAACACCTGTGAGACATGACATTGACCCAAGTCCCTAATCTGATTCCTTGCTCCAGAGCCTGTTTTGATGTCCTGTTCTTAGGTAGAAGCCTTGTCAAGCCATTAATGTGATATGAACAGATACAGTGTCTGACCTTCGCTGGAAGCTAAGAAGCAGCGTTCATTCCTCCCGTATCCTTGGCTGCCTTCCGGCTCCCACTAGCCTCCTCTGGAGCCATGTATGGGCCTTGCACTCACCCCACCCCACCCCAGCACTGTGTTGTAGCCACCTCTGAGATTTGTGGAAAGTAGTCTTAGAATAAAGTGAGCTGGGCAGAAGATAAAGCAGGAATATCAGGATTTAGCCTTAAGTTCTCACATCCTGGAGGTGAGACTTGCAAGAACCATCTTGGCCACGTAAAGTGTGGGTTGGAAAAATGGAAAGCAGCAGCTCATCATCCTGGATAAGGGAAGATTTGAAGAAAAGGGAAAGAAGCCCTTGGTGCTTGGATTCTGACAGTAGGCTGATGGCTGGAGGTGGCTGGGCAGTGGAAGCGGATTCCCAGCAGCTGGCAGGAGTATGTGGCAGACAAGGCTGAGGAAGACGTCTCCCCGGGGATAGCCTCCTTGCTTGCTCAGATTCCAAGTGACCATCAGCATTTTGTTTGCTTTCCTGAGACCCAGCCCTGGCATGAAGAAATAATGTGACCTTCAGACCCTCAACAAGCTGAATTACTAACCTTTGGTAAATCAATGCCAGGAATTGAGAGTGTTTAGCTCAAGTGAGCAGCAGACCTAGGCCAAAATGGCGTTACAAAAACATGGAGGTCACTGTTAACACTGTGCACGTGAAGTCAAAGTGGAAGTAAGCTATTAAGATCTTAGTATGAGTCCAAAAGGGCCTGCTGACAGTCCTTGGCTATATGACTGTGAGCAAGTGCCTTAACCTTTCTCAACATCACTTTTCTCATCTGTAAAACAGGAATAAGAATTCCTGCCACATTTGACTCATAGTGTTCTCATGAGACTCACATTTGAGCAAATTTAGAACACACGGTATCAAGTGATCGTGCATGGCTTCCTTTATGTTTCCCGCGAGGGTGGTGGTGAGGCTCACCTGAGCAGCTACTCACAAAGATCAGAGCATAATAGATGTGCAAGAATTAGAATTCAGTTGTTGCTTGTAAAAATGCTACATGTGAAAATGCAATATAAGTGCACAGAATATTATAAAGTGTAAATTCTTACTTTCATCTTTCATTCATCTGTTAGCAGATAGAATTAATATGCGGTCCCACAGTCACCTGTCCAGCCAGGTAAATTTTTCCATCCCTGGTCCCAGGGGACCTCAGTGACTCCTTGCCATCCTTCTTACTCCTCAAGCCAGCCCCACACACGGTCTCTTCCTCAAACACTGTTTTTACCACATTGTTCCTCCTGAAGAACAATGCTTCTTACAGGCACAGGACTCCAGCCCCCTCCAAATTGTTCTTCGAAGCAAAACCTCCCTTTTCTGCTCTCAGGGTCAAGCCGCCTCTTCTCCATACCTCTGCTTCTTCCTTGAGTCATCACAGCCAGATGGAATGCCCTTGTCTCACCTCTCTTTTTTTCAGGCTCAACTCTTCTTCAAAATTCATACCCCTCCTTCCTCTGGGAGCTTCCTCTGATTTACCCCACCCACAGATCACTCAGCTAGTGTGGGCTCGGTTTGTGTTGTACAATTTGACTTTTGCTCACACTTGATTTTCTAAACATTCTTTCAGCCCCGTGGCAGGGACTGCGTCTTCTTCTGTCTTTGCCTGTGCTTAGTGGAACGTACTGTTTAAAGGATACAATCCAGGGAGAATAGTCCTTGACCAAGAGTCCCTCACCTTATTGTTTGCCTTCCTAGGCCCCTCTCTAGCAGCGGAAGCTCCCCGGGGAGCAGTGCCATCCTTCAATGAAACATCTTGTTTTAGATGTCAGCAGGGGTCCCTACCTCCCACCATACCCAGGGAAAGCTTTCAATTAGTGCCTGCAGGGGACTAATTCTTCATGACTCCCGGCTTTTCTATTCAGGTATAGTTGCTCTTGTTCTCCAATTTGGCAGGGGCCTTGCAGCCAAAAGAAACCTGTGTAGGGAGTAAATCAGAGCATTGGGTCTGCAACAAACTGGGGTTTTTCTTCTAGTTTCTTTTTCTTTTTCTTTCTTTCTTTTTCTTTTTTTTTGAGACAGAGTCTCGCTCTATTGCCCAGCCTGGAGTGCAGTGGCATGATCTCAGCTCACTGCAACCTCTGCCTCCCGGGTTCAAGAGATTCTCCTGCCTCAGCCTCCCAAGTAGCTGGGATTACAGGTGCACACCACCACGCCTGGCTAATTTTTGTATTTTTAGTAGGGACAGAGTTTCACTACATTGGTCAGGCTGGTCTCAAACTCCCGACCTCAGGGGCTCCGCCCACCTCAGCCTCCCAAAGTGCTGGGATTACAGGTGTGAGCCACCACGTGCCCAGCCTAGTTTATTTTTCTTTTCTTTTCTTTTCTTTCTTTTTCTTTTTTTCTTGCTCTGTGCCCTAGGTGGTGGCATGATCTCAGCTCACTGCAACTCCGCCTCTGAGGTTCAAGCAATTCGCTGCCTCAGCCTCCTCAGTAGCTGGAATTACAGGCACCCACCACCACACCCAGCTAAATTTTTTGCGTTTTTAGTAGAGAAAGGTCTTGGCTAAGCTTGTCTTGAACTCCTGACATTGTGATCCACCTGCCTCGGCCTCCCAAAATGCTGGGATTACAGGTGTAAGACACCGTGCCCAGCCTAGTTTATTTTTCTATGTACACCTATAGACAGATGCCCAGGCTGTGTCCCCACCATGGTGTGATTCTAGGCATGCCCTGGGAGGCCCAGAATCTAAGATGTCTGAGCTGATGTCACTGGTGGGGAAATGCTTAGAAAGAAAGAGCAATCCTGAGTTGACTTCAAGGTACAGATTTGCTCCCACATTTCTCTTTTGTTTTCCTTTGGTGTCTGTTCCCTCTGCGTTTATGTTTATGCTCAGCAGTGGAGATATAAGATAAAGAAGATCCTGTCTGTCCTGAGAGACTCACAGTCTGGCAGAACTTCCTACCCCACTAGTGGGAAGCCTCTTAGAGGTCCCTGGATTCCTGCTCTTCTCTATTGCTCTCCTAAATTGTGAGGTTAAAGACCATTTTAAGGATCTTATGAAGTTATGGATTCTCTCCCCTTCCTCCAAATGCAGACATATTCACTATTTTGCATAAAACTCCCGTGGGTTTACAGACCCGGTGAAGCCCATCCACAAAATCCACAAGCTCCATTACAAAAAAAAAAAAACAAAAACCCAACAAGGATGAGAAGGGGGAAGAAACTTAAAATGGAATACAAATAGACACAAATGCATCCTTTTGTAGCTCATCATCTTGATGACTGGGTTTTCACACACATGTGAGATGTGCCTCCTGCAAACCCTAAGACATCAGCGCGTTACCTGACATGGAAAAAAGAAATGAACTTAGCTCTATTTTAATTAACTCTATTTCAAACAAATAATATTAAGATGCTGAAGGGAGGATAAAACCAAACAAACAAGCCCAACAAATATTTAATTCTAGTTATAAGGATTTTTTTCTGTAGTGATATTGGTTAGTGGTTCTGAAATACCTTTTGTGTGCTGTAGAGTTGGGCAAATGAGTAAATGTACTGAGGATATTGGAAGCTAGTTCTTGCTGTTGGAGAGAGTTGTAAATATGGAGAAAGGGAGGACTAAAATGAATCTTGTGGTGTTGAGTTGGAACTGGAGGTATCTATATGAATCCATGATTTTGTGTGTGTGTGTGTGTGTGTGTGTGTGTGTGTGTGTGTGTATACAGATGTAGAAATTAAGATATGTATATTTCTTAGCTCTGTGGGCTAAAGGGCTTAGAAGTAGACACTATGGTAGCATTGAGTACACCTGGCACTCGAATCTTGGTTTCTAAATACCATTTTGTACTGAAAAAAAACAAAACAAAACTAGGGCTCCTTGGAGAAATGGCTAATTCTAGGGCTGAGAGGGGGAAAGTACAAGATAAGCTTAGAATATCATGTTGTGCCAGAAAGCAAGGAAGTGCTTTTTAAAAAATGGAGATATGAAAAAAGAACACAGGAATCAGAAGGGACCCCCATTGGCCAAATCTGGGACTATTTGAACATCAGAATAAATAATGGTAATTCTTTATTATCATTACAGTGGTATTATACGACAATATTACAGTGTTAATATCACTATAGAATAGCCATAGAATAAAATAATCTATGAGTTCATACAAATATAAATAAATAAAGGAGAAAGGATAGCTCTCTCTTATAGTAGAAATGATGGAGTCAGAATATCATCTTTGTGCAACCATGATTTAGACAAGAATTATCAATGGATGCTAAAACTAGTGGGTAGAAGTTTGATAAAGAAGAGTATATGTACAAAGATTCTGAGCACCTCCATGAAAATAACTTGTTGATTATAAAGGGAAAATTAGTAACTCCACGGTGAGTTAATCTGATGAACACAACCATAACCATTTAACCACAGTTAACAATACCAATAAAGAGATGCACTGACCTCACTGCCTTGAAAAGGACTCCATATCATTTCTATGGTACACCTGCCAAAACTATATAACCTTAACCTAATTATGAGGCAGCATCAAACAAACCAAACTGAAGGGCATTCTACATAACAACTGGCCTGTAATCTAAAAACAAAACAAAACAAAAAAATCAAATTCATGAAAGGCAAGGGAAGGCTGAGAACCTGATCTAGCTGAAAGAAGACTTAAGAGATATGAACAGTAAATGCAAAGTGTGATCATTAATTGGATGCTGGATCAGAAAAAAAAAAACAGCTATGAAGGACATTATTGGAGCAATTGGTGAAATTTAAATATAAACTATAGCTCAGATAAGCATTTTGTATCAGTGTTACAAATTCCCTGATTTCCATACATGTGTTGGGGTTACGTAAGAGAAAATCCTGCCTTTTCAGACCAAGTCGCCTTGTTGTTGTCGCGGAGATTTTCCTGCTACTGCTGCTGCTGCCACCGCCACTACCACTAGGCTCATTTGCCCCAACCCCTTCCCACCGCCCCGCCCCCAGCCCCACACAAGATGTCAGAGGATTTAGCAAAGCAGCTGGCAAGCTACAAAGCTCAGCTCCAGCAAGTTGAAGCTGCATTATCTGGAAATGGAGAAAATGAAGATTTGCTAAAATTGAAGAAAGATTTACAAGAAGTTATAGAACTAACCAAAGACCTGTCAACTCAACCTTCTGAGATGCTTGCAAGTTCAGACAGTTTTGCTTCTACTCAACCTACTCATTCATGGAAAGTAGGAGACAAGTGTATGGCAATCTGAAGTCAAGATGGATAGTGTTATGAAGTGGAGATTGAAGAGATAGATGAAGAAAATGGCACTGCTGCAATCACTTTTGCTGGTTATGGCAATGCTGAAGTGACTTCACTGTTGAACCTCAAGCCTGTAGAAGAAGGAAGGAAGGCAAAGGAGGACAGTGGTAACAAACCCATATCAAAAAAAGAAATGATTGCCCAGCAGCATGAATATAAAAAGAAGAAGGCTTTGAAAAAAGCTCAGAGAATAAAAGAATTTGAGCAGGAAAGAGAGGACCAGAAAGTGAAATGGCAACAATTCAACAACAGAGCCTATTCCAAAAGCAAAAAAGGCCAGGTAAAGAGGAGTATTTTTGCTTCTGAGAGTGTGACTGGCAAAGTTGGAGTAGGAACTTGTGGAATTGCCGATAAAACTATGACACAATATCAAGATACCTCTACATATAATGTCAGACATTTGATGCCTCAATAATCAGAAAAACTGTTGGATTTTATCTCTGCAGGGCTTTGCATTTACCTTTTTATCTTTATATTTTTCTAAAGGTAAATTATTTGTTAGATGAGTAAGCAAGATACCATTGTCGTCATTGGTTGACTTCACTAGAATGAAACATGAAGAAATTGCATTTGATAACTGCTATTTGTTTAACTTTTCTCGTTATCAGTACCACAGTTCCCTCAAAGTTTGTTGAATAAAGTGACTTTTGTAGATGCTGTTTCATACAGCACTTAGATGAATTATTGATCTTCCTAATATCAGGCGCCTACTTAACCTATGGTGTGTACTTTTTGTAAGCTGTAACTTGAAACTTTCAGATGCTTTGAACTTGACACATACTCTAGCAATTCATTGGAACACCAAAGCAAAGACACCAACCTGCTAAAGAGATCCTTTCATTTTTCTTATTTTCAACTTTAAAACTTGGCTGTTGTTCAGTTAAGCCTAAAGGTAGGTTAACTTGTAAATGGCAAAGTTTGTTTTGAGGTTTTTCCTCAAAAACTTGTTTCCTAGGCCTATTAGGCCATCTCTAAAATTGATCTGTTTTATTTTTTTTTTTATTTTTTTTTATTTTTTATTTTTTTTGAGACGGAGTCTCGCTCTGTCGCCCAGGCTGGAGTGCAGTGGCTGGATCCTGGCTCACCGCAAGCTCCGTCTCCTGGGTTCACGCCATTCTCCTGCCTCAGCCTCCCAAGTAGCTGGGACTACAGGCACCCGCCACCTCGCCTGGCTAGTTTTTTTTATGTTTTAGTAGAGACGGGGTTTCACCGTGTTAGCCAGGATGGTCTCGATCTCCTGACCTCGTGATCCGCCCGCCTCGGCCTCCCAAAGTGCTGGGATTACAGGCTTGAGCCACCGCGCCCGGCCTGATCTGTTTTATTTTTATGTACTCTTAGTTTTATGTAAGAAACCTTAGAATGAGCTCCCTTTTCTAAGGTGTTTTTGTGCTTTGTATGTTTGCCTTTTTCCTGTTTTTTGTTTTTTTCATTTACGGCAGTGGTACCATGTTTTGGATGTGTAATGTTTATATGGGAGAACAAAAAGCTGATGTATAGCCCTGTATACAGCATAGATACTATTTTTGTAAAAACACAAGGCTAAATTAATGAACAAGAGTACTGAATGTTTCGTCATTAAAAAATTCTTGTATTTCTTGTGCATTAATCTGACCATAATTTACCTGTATATTATGTTCATTTAGCTGTTTGTAATTTTTGTTAATTAGATCAAGTTGTCTGCATTTGTTGGTGTAAGTGAACATCACAATTATCCTGAGTTGAGTTTAAGCCAGATACATGCATAGAAAAGGGTCTTCCTATTAATGGAAGAAGGTAATTTTTAGGATGTGTATTATTTCAGTTTTGTATGTTTAACTTTTATTAAATAAAGTGTTTTTAAAATAAAAAAATCCTTGTTCTTAGGAAATACTGACATATTTATGGATAAAGGGGGCATAAATAGTTCAGAAAAAAATATGTGTATGCACATATATGGATTGATAGAAAGACAATAGATCCAATGGGGCAAAATTATAGCAATTAGTGAATCTGGTAAAGAATATACTGTTTCTGCAACTTTTCTGTAAAAGTGTGAAATTATATAAAAATTAAAAAGTAGATAAAAACAGTATTTGCTGTAAGCTGGAAGTCTTTTTTTTGGAGACAGAGTCTTGCTGTGTCATGTATGCTGGAGTGCAGTGGTGCAACCTAGGCTTACTGCAACCTCCCAGGGTCAAGAGATTCTCATGCCTCAGCCTCCTGAGTAGCTGGGACTACAGGCATGTGCCACCACACCCGGCTAATTTTTGTATTTTAGTGGAGAAGGGGCTTTACTATGTTGGCCAGGCTGGTCTCAAACTTCTGACCTCAGGTAATCCGCCCACCTCAGCCTCACAAAGCACTGGGATTACAGGCATAATCCTACCGTGCCCAGCTAAGCTGGAACTCTTATACATTGCTGGAGGGAATACAAATTGCTACGACCTCTTTGGAACTTCGGTAGTATCTTTTAAGGCTAAACACACATATCCCTGCCACCCAGCAAGTTTGCTTTCATATTTAACCAATGGAAAAGGGTGCTTCTTTCCACTAAAGGACAGGTACAAGAATGTTTATAGTAGTAAAAACTGGAAACAGTGAAACACTGGAAGCAACCTGTGATGGTTAATTTTATGTATAGTTGGCTAGGCAATGGTGCCTAGTTGGTTGGCCAAATATTAGTCTGGATGTTATTGTGAAATATTTTGTAGAGGTGATTAACCTTTACAATCAACTAACTTTAGGTAAGGGGAATTATCCATAATGGCCTCATCCAATCTGTTGAAGGCCTTAAAAGCAAAAACTGAGGTTTCCCAGAGAAGAAGGAATTCTGCCTTAAGACTGTGACATAGAAACTCTGCCTGAGTTTCCAGCCTGCTGCTCTACAGAGCAGTAGCACTTTTGTACTTGCCAGTCCCCACATGTAGTCAATTCCTTAAAAAAATAAGAAGATAAAAAAACCCTCCTTTCTCTCTCTCATACATATATATAATTGGTTATATATAACATATATAATTGGCTCTGTTTCTCTGGAGAACCATGACTAATATACAACCCAAATATGTTTTGGTTGTATGAGAGAGGTAGTCAATGAGAGAATGGATACATAAAATGCATCCATATTATTCAAACTACATAGATTATTCAAACTACCCAGCAATGGAAAAGAACAAATTGCTAGATGCACAAACATAGATGAATCTTACAGACATAATGTTGAGCCAGACACAAAAGAATATATACTGTATGAATTAATTTTTACAAAGTTCAGGAACGAGCAAGACTAATCTGTAACGACAGAAATCAGAATATTGATTACCTTTGAGGGATGATAGTAACTAGGAGGGCACACAAAGCAGTCTTCTGGGGTTTTGGAACTGTTGTGTGTCAGTGTGGTAGTTACGCAGGAGCAAATATATGTCAAATTTCATCCAGCTGTGCGTTTTATGTATTTTTTTAAAAGAGGTTAAAAAAGAGTACTTATTTTAAATGCTCACTTTCTCCGTCCCCTCTATGGCTAAGCTGTAACCTCTGTACCACATATTTCTACATCCATATTGCAGATCCTGAAAATCTACTCAGGCCTTAAACACATGTTCATAACTCTATTTCTTATTCCTATCCAAAAAACTTGTTTTCCTTTTAGAATTTGCAAGCCATTCAAGAATCCTCCTTCTCTGTAACCCCGAGTACATCTGATGGCCAAGTGCAGTTGATCAACTTCCTAAATATCCCTCCATTTTGTCTCTTCTCTCTTTCCCATCACTGCTTTTGTTTAAGCACAATAATTTCTGCTTCAGTTGCATCATCACCTCGGTGACAACAACACCTAAATTAGTGTTTAAATAACTAAGGACTGTAGCTTTGCCATGCTGACACATAAAACTGACCATCACATAGGCCTAGCATCTACTCCAGTGCCCCTATCTGCTCAATCTATGTTTGTGAAATGAAATGGCTCATTTCTAACCCCAGTACCATCATGTTCCAGACAAGTCTTGGTGTCTGACCATGGGAAGCAAGTAGTTACCATGCATCCATTATAAGTACAGCGGTGCAGAGGGTGATTCCAGAAATATATGATTCTGGGTTTTAATCTAGAGAGACAAAACACAGTCAGATGAGTACAAGACAACCTACAGGTAAGTTCCCACATGAATGTCTAAACCATCATCAGGTGCTTTTCATCTTCTTGTAACAAATTTTCTCAGGTTCATCTTTGTTTAAACGATGACAGTGGCCCCTCTGCTGGAGTCCCTGTCTCTAGCTCAGGCTCTCCCTGCTCCAGGGTCTCCTGTATCTGGGCTGCTGGTTGAATTGTCCTCAGATATTACTTTAGTCATGTCCCTTCCTGCTCAAGAACCATAAGAGCTCCTCATTAGCTGCCAAGTCAACTCTAAACTCCTCTGCCTAGCTTTCAGGACCTCCATGCTCTGACCCCTCCCAGGGTGATATGACAGCTGTCTTAATATTTTTGAAGGGCTGTCAGAGAGAAGGATTAGTCTGATTTGTGCTGCCCCAGCAAGCAGAAGTATTATCATAGGTGGAAATTACAGAAAGATTTAAGTGCCTCGAAGTGTAAACATTTTCCTTTCTACTTAGTGTGTGAATGTGGGTGGCAGAGGTGGTGGTGGCAGTGGTGGCAATGTATGGAATACTGTGTGTCTCTGACAGAACTTGTTCTCCACTCACCAGTCTAAGGTTCCAGGAAATAACAAAATACTGCACATCCAGTATTTTGATGTATACATTATTTTTTTAATGTATATTTTTTTGTAATTTTCAAGAATGAGATCTCACTGTAACCAATTTCTTTCACATAACAGAATACAGTGTCTATCTTTCCACATCATTAATTTTCTTCCATCACCTCGGTGTAAATAGCCATGCCATATTTCATTGTATGAATGTTTGATAATATCAGTATCTTATTCAGTAAGTCCCCTGTGGCACTTTATTTTTATTTTTATTTTTTGAGACAGAGTCTTGATCTGTCACCCAGGCTGGAGTGCAGTGGCACCATCTTGGCCTACTACAACCTCTGCCTCCTAGGTTCAAGCGATTCTTGTGCTTCAGCCTCCCGAGTAGCTGGGACTACAGGTGCATGCCACCACCCTCAGCTAATTTTTGTATTTTTAGTAGAGATGGGGTTTCACTATGTTGGCTAGGCTGGTCTCAAACTCCTGGGCTTAAGTGATCTGCCTGCCTCGGCCTCCCAAAGTGCTGGGATCGCAGGCTTGAGCCACCATGCCCGGCCCCCTTGGTACCTTTATAATAATTTATTATCAGAAACATTGCTATGGGTAGGTAGAATCTGAATGATCAAAATGAGAGTAGATAGGTTGGTGGAGAGAGAAAGTTCAGAGTGGTGAGACAGCCTGGCAGCACCTCCTGACAGGCACTGAAGAGATATGGCCTGACGACAAGGACGCAGGTTAGAGGATAGTGGAGCTGAGACTGTCCCTGAGAACATCTAGGGCTAGGAGGCTTCTTAGAGGTCATCTTGCTTTGCATCCCTCCGGGAGCTTGACTTCACTGTATAGAATCCCTGGCAGGGCTGACCAGCCCCAGCTCCTGTATTTGAGAGCTCGCTGCTGTGCAAGGCTGTCCGTGTCATTGCTGCAAAGCTCTGTCTGTTAGAAGGTCAAGTTCTCTGGGTAATGGGATTCGAAGTATTTTCTTTTTATCAATGCTTCTCAAATTTTATAAAATTAGCATGATTCAACTTTTATTGGCTTTTACAAAAGTATTTTTTAATTCTGTTCATCAAAGCCACCTTCTTCTCTGTTTACTCTGACCTACACTTATCTTTCCTGTCTCTAAATCTCATTGTTAATTTCTGTATAATCCAGTACATGTCTATACTGTCTTGTGTTATTACAAGTTTGTTTCCCTCATGTTGGTCTCAGCTGTCCAGTGAAGAACATTTTCCTCTGGCCAAATTGTGACTTATTTTCTCATTTTCCCTGACACATAGCACTGTGCAGGAATTGGCCACTTATGATGGCTTGGTACTGGATTCTCCAGGTGTCACATGAATTATCTGGCATTCCACAGAGGCTCTGGACCTGGGGATGCCCCCAAACACCCACAGTTCTCCTGGGCCTGCTGAGCCCCTTGGAAATGACCCAGGTATCCAGTCACTGGCATTGCTAATGTTCAACCTGTCACATTATTGTGCCTCTATCTCCTCTTTGACCTCTAGTGACTGGGCCAAGAGACCTGCAGAACCTAATGTCCTGTCCAGATTTCAGATTAAATGTCCTCCAGTAGCTACAGCACAATCAGAGGCTGGAAGATCACTTTTGTATTCTTTTCTCATTATTTGTGAACAGCATTAGAGCAGAGGTGGTCTCTATCGGCTATCAATCTTTAAGAAATTACCCCACGTTCTATTCTTGAAAAATGAGCCTCATTGCCATCGTGTCTACTGTGTGCCAGATACCATGCCAGACAGCTCTGTAAAGCTGACTGCAGGGACTAGGTCCTGACAGCCATCCCTTTGCTCTCTTCTCAGTCCATACTGGGAGGCAGCTATTCAATTACATTTTTACTAGCAAACCCTCTGAAATGACCTCTACAATGATATCATCACACTCTTTCTACTCAGAAACCACTGCTTAGCACTATTAACATCTCTCCTCTCCATGCTAAATCAGAGGGGCAGGATAGCCTACTTAAATAAAGCTTAGAACAGGAGACCCTGCTGGTTTCTTGACAGTTTTTTTCAAGTGCATTCAGACATGATTCTCCAGATATTGAAGGGCTGTCAGGTGGGAGGAGGACAAGATCTACTTTGTGACCGAATCCTGTTGCTTCTACAATCCTAACATGGCTCCCTGCTCCATGCCACAGTCCTGCTTCAGACCACCATGCACTTGCCTGGATTACTGCAGCAGCCTCCTAACCAGTTGGCCTGCCTGTCCAGTCTTGCTCCTCTAATCCTTTCTCCAGAGAGCCTAAGTGATCTGTTTAAATTGCAAATCTGATCATACCACACCTCTGCTTAAAACTCCATAATGCTTTTTTGTATGGCCTTCAGGATAAACCTAAACTCTGTAGCATTGCTTTGAAGACCCAGTCTCTGCTTGGCTTTCAGGCTGCATGTCTTGCCCAGACTGTTTCAGTCCTACCAAACCACTTGCACACTGAATCCCAAATACTTTAAAATTCTCTTACCTCTAGGTCTTTGCCTAGAACATAACCCCTCCCCTGTTCACCAAGTTAGCTCATTTGCCTTCCAGGTGTTACCTCAGATGTCACTTCCTCCAAAAGTCTACCCTGGTCACTCAAGGCTACACTGGGTATCCTTCTGTCTTCTGAGTATTCTAGGTGTATTCTATCTTCTCTCCTGTTGTTTTATCTTGTGATTGCCTGTTTCCATGTATCTTCCTCTCCAGACAATAAGCTCCTTGAGGGCTGGGATTGTTTTATCTATCATTGTATTTCCAACACCAGTGCTTGGCACAGAGACACTCAATAGTTAATGAATGAATGACAGATGAGCTAACAAGAATAGGTGGAAGACTCAGGGGTACATTTGTACTGAAGAACTTGCTAATAACTAGTGATATTAAAAAAAAAGAACACACTGACCTACCAAGCACAGGGAAAGCCCCATCTCTGAAAAGTCTCCAAGCAGAGCCCAGCTAGTCATCAGGGAGCTTCTTCAGTAGATGGCAGTAGATGTGAGATGCCCTCCACTCATTTCCCATCTGTAGGAAGCCACGCTTAGATTCATTTGTGAGGTCAAAAGACTTGGGCTGGGGTCCCAGTTCTGCACTGACTGTGAGGCTTTGGACCAGTCACAGCCTCTGAGCTTTCTTGCTTATGAAATAGAAATGACACCTGCACTGCCTACTTCAGATTTTTGAGGTTCGAATGAGATCACACATGCTCAAGTACTCTGTGAAAGCCTTAAAATAAAATGAAATGTATTATTTACCATGTAATCTTCAGGACTTGCAGCCTCACTGAATAATTTGAGTTTCACAACTAAAATGGAAACCAAGTGCCACATGTAAAGCACTGCTGCAGGCAGAGCTGCGAATTAGAGCAGAGACCTACCTCTTCCGCACTGCACTACCGCCCTAGGGAAGATGGTGGGCATCTGGAGCATCTGGTTGGTTGGGGTTTGTCAAGGACTTGTTGTTCTAGCCATCAGAGAGATTGCTTGGGGCCTACTACTAATGTCTTAAGTCGTCATGAAAATCAGCGGAAAACAAAAACTACAGACATACGCAATAAACCTTTCCTTTGGGTCCCTTGATTTATGCTTAAAGGAGAGTCAAGAACAATTAACAGCATTTCACTTCCCCTTTAGCAAGACAAACCCAATGAAACCATTAACCATTTAATTTAAAGGCTTTTTATTAGGAACCAGGGGAATGAGCTGCTTATCCCTCTATAACAGTCTAGAGCAGGTCGTCAGGCCCAGGATGGAGAGAGGTTATCAAAGGTGCTGTGGTGTGCTTTGCTGCACGTGCTTAGGGCCTGGAAGGAAAGGTGGTGGCAACAGAGGTTGGCAGGAACTGGTGTTAGTCGAAACACCAAAATCCTGGGGCAGAGCCCCTCTACCTTCCTTCTAACTCCACTTGAGGCGGGAGCATTCCAGGAGACAGAGAATGTGAGCAGGATGCAGCAGTGTCATCTGAACCCCTGGCTTCGTTCAGTGCTACTTCACTTGCCCGCCCTCCACTCTTCTTGCCGTTTAGTGATTAGGTATTTGAAGAACTCATACACAGACCACGCTATGGCTGTGGAGGGGATCTGGTAAATTACTCTAGCCTGTACCCCTCGGAAGTAGGCGGTCACCCCACCTACTTGATATACCGTCCTGAAGGCACTAGCCATGCCTGTGATATGTCCTGTAATGTGTGAGTTCAAAGCCAAGGACTCCTGGGTGTTGAGCAGTGTTTTGCAAACGTCCAGTGGGGTTGTGGCTGCGGCAGCTACAGCTCCTGCGCAAGCTCCAGAGAGGACGTGGGAGCTTGGGTTGTACCGTCTCTGGGGGTTAAAGTGCTCCTGCAGGAATTCATAGGTCATGAAGTGAATGGCTTGGAAGGGAACGTTCATGGTCAGCTGGGTGGTGTAGCTGCGGTAAAAGGCCCCAGCCCCTTCATTTTGCCACACTGCCCGTACACAGTCTGTCACCCGGTGGTATGGTGAGTTGTACATCTGCATCCTCTGCTTGACCACTAGTAGTGCCATCATCAAGGAAGGAAATGGTGACAGCAGCCAACCGGTGATGGAGATTATCCAGATTCAGAGTCCCAAGTCAGCAGATCAGCCAATGGAATAGAGAGAGAAAAAAGTATGAGTGAGCTGCTGGCTAACCTGAGAAGTCAGCTTCCCTTTTTTGAGGGGAGGGAGTAGGCAGAGGGTTGGTAACAAGTCAAAAAACAATAAACCCACTTCCATCAGGACTTTTGTAAAGCCAGCCAATTCACACACAGGACATATCTATGGTTTGGGAGCTCCAGAGAGTCTTCTTGAACTAAGTACCTATCTCTAATCTTACCCTCTTACAACTCCCAACAAGAAATGACTCCATGACAGCGAACATTATCATGAACACAGGCCCCTAACAATCCCAATCGTCAGGTACAAAGAGCACCTAACTTTTAAAATGTGAGATGGTGATCCTCCTAGAGGGGAGGAGAGAGAAGTGCTACCAAAGAAAAGATTCTTAGCCAAAAAGAGTTGGCTTTAGTTTTCAAACACCTCCCACTCCCTCAAGTAGATAACATGGTGTGAGCTCTGTGGAGCTTCAGCTTAGCTTTGGCTCTGTCCACCCCATGGCCTTGCCCAGACAGAAAATGAACATGGCAACGATGCTATCCCCTCATATTTGTTCATCCTCACATGGAGAATGTTTTTGGAGAATTTTCCTCCAGCTGAAAAGCCAAGACCCCAGTAGAAATGCAGGGACTGAGTTCTACAATTTCACCTTTCATTCCTATCCCAACTAGCTTCATTCCGATAAGAAAGGCAATATATTTAAGTGTCAATTCCTGCAAATCACAGGGGGGCAAAAAAAAAAAAAAAAGAATCCATCTTCACCTCTTCGAAGAAAAATGAACCTGCTAAACTTTCAGGACAGATCAAATCCTACAAAGGAGACTCCCAGGAAAGCCCCAAAACAGGCCACATGGAGCCATATCTTTTTCTAGGGAAGCCCCAAGGATTAGTGAAATCCCAGTGAATCTGCTTCCTGTCCAAGAGGGTGCCTCCTAACTACCAAAAACATGAAGGGAGCACCCTCTTGTGGTAAAACAAGGTGAGAGAATTTCCCACCAAAACTGATGTGCTCTTTCTTCTGCAAACTGGAAACACAGGTGCAGCTGTTCACAGAGTGATAGGTTGAGGAATCATTACCTTCCGCAGGGTTCATGGCTGCATCATGAAGTAATGTTGCCACACACCCGGCCGCACCTGCAAACAAGAAAACAACTGCCACATGTAAGGCCAAGAGAGTGTGACCAACTCATTGAAGTTCCCCACTGAAGGGGAGTGGCTGTGCTACACCACAAGGTAACGTTAGGAGGTAGTCCAAAAGATGGGGACCCACTGCTCCTAAACTCCTGTTTCAGAAGGGAAGTATCTGTTCCCACCAACTTTGTAAGGTCACCAATGCATTCCACATCCATGATAGGAAGGCCAGCTCAGGTCTCATCAATAAAGATCGTTCTGAGAATAAATGCAGCGCCCCAGACAGGAAGCAGATACATTGCTGCCTAGGGATGCCAGCACATCACCTGCCACCAGTGGAGGGAGATACGGGCGCCAGGTGGTCAGATCTCATAGAATCTCACCACAGAATCCCACCTCTGTCCTGCTGCAGAACCCATTTGCAGATCCTAACATTTGTCTATAAAGATCTTTTGTTCAGGTCCTGAACTACTCTGTCCCTCACCCTCTCCACACTCAACTTGGTTCCAGCCAGTCCTGAAGCCCTAGGCTGCTATCCTTTCTCTTACTTCCATACAACCTTCTGGTTTCTTTTTTTTTTTTTTTTGAGACGGAGTCTCGCTCTGTCACCCAGGCTGGAGTGCTGTGGCCGGATCTCAGCTCACTGCAAGCTCCGCCTCCCGGGTTCACGCCATTCTCCTGCCTCAGCCTCCCGAGTAGCTGGGACTACAGGCGCCGCCACCTCGCCCGGCTAGTTTTTTGTAGTAGTTTTTAGTAGAGACGGGGTTTCACCGTGTTAGCCAGGATGGTCTCGATCTCCTGACCTCGTGATCCGCCCATCTCGGCCTCCCAAAGTGCTGGGATTACAGGCTTGAGCCACCGCGCCCGGCCCAACCTTCTGGTTTCTTCATGCAGTTCCTTGGCCCCACCCCATTCACTTTGTCATGTTCTCAACAACACAAACTGCCTCTGGTGAGTTGGGATCCTGAAAAGGTGAGGCGAAAAGCAGGGGCTTCATTAGTATCTTCCTTGGGTGGCTGGCTGGGTCGCCTCCAATCCTGCCCTGAGGAGCAGGACACCATACAACTATGAAACATACACTGGGGGTAGTTCAGTGTGTCTCCACGTTACCAGGGCATTAGAAGTTGATGCCAGGGAGATGAGAGGAACAAGTCAAGCTGGTAGGTAAGGGAGGATACTGTAACCCTTTGTTGAGATGCCCCAAAGGAAAAGGCAGGGTTGAAGCGGCCCGTTGTCTGAGAACATCAGGTTTGGAAGTCCCTCCCTTATAATCTGGCCTATCCCAGCCCAAAGCTTCAGCTCCAAACCATGCTGAGACTGGAAAGCACTGACAGCAGCAAAGCCCAAAGAGTTGGGAAAGTGGGGGAACCAGCACAGGAAGGCTCAATACCATTGGCAATATGGCTATTGCCCCCAGGGTGGATTACATCACTCAATGTCTTTTTTAACTTTTCGTAGCAGGCAAAATAAAGGGCGTGGGCAGGCCCTGCGCCTGTTGCTGTGACGTTCAGCCCCCTCATGGGCCTCCATAGGCCCTCCGTTCTTATAATCCTCCAGAGGGCTTCCAACACATTGCGATAGCGGGCAGCTGGGTCAGGCTGTAGACTCTGCATCCGGGTCTGAAATTACAGCAAGGAGAAGCGCAATGTCAGCAATGCCAACTTCTCGCCCCACCTCAACACACTGGGCAGACCTTCTACATGGAGCTGTGCCCATCTGTGAGAGGGATATCTGACATTCAGCTTATTTCCAATCTATGGCTGATCTTTCTTTTAAGCCTTGGATCTTTCTTTTTCTAGTCATCTGTGACCCTGAGAGTGGAACATCATTATTTTCCTTGAAAAAATAATACCACCATTTGCTAAGTGTCCTGGTACTCCAAAATGATTCAGAGCCCCAGCAACAAATATCAAGCTTTCAGAAGTTGCTTTTGTGCCTTAATACACTCAAGCTGACAGTTCTTCACAGATGGATTCTAAATTCAAGTATTTACTGTCTATGACATACCTTATGCTTTATACCTAAAGACTGCCCCTGGCCCTGCTTCGTGACCACACACTGAGGGGCGGCTAATATTTTGATACTTTTTCAGACTATCTGGCAATGGCGGCTGGGTCTACACCGAGTCTTGGCAGAAGTAGCATTCTTAATAGATGATTTTATTTCTTGGGAAAGAAAGTTTACCCTGAAACTGCAAAGGTGGGAGTGTCTAGCTAGAAACCAATCTAGTCTCCAATCCTGAAGGGCCCTTCCAGATTTCTAATCTAAATTGATTGAATCCCAAAATTGGCATTAGCAAATCTGTCTCAGTGAAACATAATCCTTGGAATCTCTCTAAAGGATTCAATGATTGGAATAAAAGCGTAGGGTAGACACTTTGTATGATGTTCCTTGACAACGTTTTGTTGAAATTTGGGAAATTAATCTTATTTGAAATACCTCACTAAATTAGACCTTTTCTGAAGAGTGTGTTTCCCCAGGAAAATTTCTCATCTACTGACCCATTTCAAGGTAAAGTAACATGGAAACTAATAGTTAATATAAAATCAATGTCTAAAAAGAAAAACCAATGTCTGGTGCCTGACACACAATAAGCACTTCTGATTTGTCTGTTGAATGAATGAATCTTTTGTCACATAACTGTATCAGCTACAATCACTGGTGAGCCAATGGGAGCACGTGACGCCCAAGTACAGTTTAAATTTCTGCATCAATCTAATCACTAGATTCTATTTGGAATTAAAAGCTTGAACCTTTGGCCAGGCACAGTGGCTCACGCCTGTAATCCCAGCACTTTAAGAGGCTGAGGCGAGCGGATCACCTGAGGTCAGGAGTTCGAGACGAGCCTCGCCAACATGGTGAAACCCTGTCTCTACTAAAAATACAAAAAAATTAGCCGAGTATGGTGGTATGCGCCTGTAATCCCAGCTACTCAGGAGGCAGGAGAATCGCTTGAACCTGCAAGGCGGAGGTTGTAGTGAGCCTTCACTGGTTTGAGCCACTGCACTGCAGCCAGGGCAACAAGAGCAAAACTCCATCTCAAAAAAAAAAAAAAAAAAAAAGCTTCAACCTTCCTCTTCTTCCTCTTGGCCAAGGAATCCAAGAGTAATACCTTTCCTCAAGATCATGGGAGAAAATAAACTAACCAGATGAACAGGTCCCGGTTAGCTGCAAGCAATCCACATTCCTCTGGTTATTTTCTCCTGCCTGCTACCAACAAAAAACCGGAAGCTTAAAAGGTTAGTTACTGGTGGTCAATCAGAAATACCCTATACAGTATCACTTATCACAATTTGACACATTCTTTCCTACTTCCCCCCACAAAACCTCATGTATTTCCAATAAAGGGTTTGTTTACTGATCTTTCACATCACACAAGGCATATAAAATCCATCAGAAGAGTTGTTCATAGAGACTACGGGTCAAATGCTGGCTAGAGCTACTAATAAGCAAAGATAAATTGAGCCTCTTGGCTTATCATGTTTCCATGCATTTATTCAAAACTGATCTTGTATAGAGAGAATGTTCAGAAATTGCATTGCTCTGCCGCAGTCTATGGTGTATTTGGCTACCATTTCTGAAAGGTATGGCTTCGGAGGCCTGGAACTCCTCATCCCCAAGAGAAAACCAGATTGTGGGAAGCTACTTTGAACATTCTATACACACATCTAAGTCTAACTCAACAATTCTAACTCGATAAAAATACACCCTTATGGAGAGGACCTGGGCATAAGCTATGCCAAGTATAAAAATAAATATGGCTCCCCAAATTTGTGGGCCAATAAATCTGCCTTTTACAGAAAGATGAAATATCTAAGTAAGAATTTCTGAAAAATCTCAGTATGAAAAACCTCGACCTGGCTTGGAGAAAAGTCAAACAACCCAGTAGAGAGGTAAGTGGTTTGGTAAAAGACAAGCCACATTTGAGTCTAAAAGCCTGAGTCTGAACCTCATCAGCTTTGCTAGTTGTATGATCCTGGGTATGTCACTTAACCTCTCTAAGCTTCAAAATTGTCATGTATAACAACAGGCCAAGAATGACTGGCTCATAGGGCTGTTGTGGGGATTAAAAGAGACAAGGTATGTAAAAGCCATTGGTAATTTATAAGGTGCTAGAAATACAAATATCTTTATTGTATTCAAAATGATTCTAAGATATATTTGTTCATATCTAAGAATTTACAGATCATGGTAGCATTGCCTCCATGTAGTATAAGTCATTTCACAAATATACATGGGCAACTAACTGTCCTTAGCCACTAATAAATCGGGGTTAATTTTGTATTTTTTGTCTTCCTTTTAAAGTTTCTCTGTGGCTATAATGATTTACATGTCCCACTATTAATCTGAAGGTCATATGTTCAGGGACAAGCTTTACTGTGAAATTCTGTGCCTTGCCTGGTTCTTGTAATCTGCTTTTGGGAAGCTATATGGAAGGCTTGAGAGTCTGATACACTGAGTTCAAACCACAACTGTGCCACTTAAACTCTGTGACCTTGGACAAGCTATATAACTGTTCCCTAAGCCTCCTTTCAACTGTAAAATAATGAAAATGGTTTCTACTTCATCAAATTGCTTCACAGATTAAATGAATAAATGTATGTAAGGTACTTCAGATAGTGCTTGGCACACAAGATCACTGAACACATTATTAGATGCAAGAAAATCAAATAAGCTAATGTTTCCATTTCCTAACCTTTCACAGGTGAATATGTACAGATACCATTTACATTTGGAAACTGGAGATTTATCTCCCTCTGCTCTTCCCCTCTTTATTATATAAGTGGATATTTGCTTCACCACTTCAGAGCCAACAACAGCAGCTTGATGATAGGTGGGTACTTAGCCAGATGATTTTGAGAAGGGTTCTGACTGTTTTGGGTTGCAGAATGTGTCCCCGTAGATAAAGTCTGGAGCTTGCCTCTGAGGCCCAGAAAAGGAAACTAGGATTTATCTGGGCTCCCAAGCCTCTTCATTATGGCCATGGAAATAGCTGGTTGAATAACCATGGTCCAGCAAGGCTACACTGACTTCTCATGGTCCCTCTCAAGGATATTTAAAGTCAACTTGACCCTGATAAGTAGCTGAGGATGGACAGGCTTGCATGCCAAGAGGCAATGTCAGCTTTCATTTGCAAACACTATGGTTGCCCTTTAGGCTCCAACAACATAGATACCTGCCTCCAGTCTTAAAGACTGGGCTGCTTTTCCTCCCCACCATACACTTATTAAAAGAAGAAGGATAACTGCCGGAACAAGCAAACTGGGAAGCCCTTTCTGAAGGAAGGGATTTGAATTTTACTTTCATGCCTGCACAAAAGCATTTAACATACTCACTGACACTAAATCATACTGGCCTCACCTAGTTTTTCCCTCTAAGTCATTTAAATCCCAGCATTAAGTGCAAGTCAAAATGAGCCTTCTAAAATAAGCTTTCGTTATTGTTGACAACTCCTGAGCATTTTTTTCTCAAATCATTATTTCCTTAATGGAGGGCTTTCAGATATAACTGCAATGTTGTATGACTAATTTTTAAAAAATCAAAATGCCAAAGCTTATGTAAATGAGTAAGAACTGTTCTTCAAAATAGTTACCTTGGAAGGCTACAATTGACACAATGCTGTGGTTATGCAAAACCTTTCTGGAACTTCTCTTTCAGAGGTGTTTCCTCAATGGGTTTATAGGCCTCAGAAGTAAAGCAGTCTCCTTGCTTTCAAGTCCCACCTTATTTTGACGCCAAGCAGTATTACCCATTTTGACCTCCCACTTTGTTCACCATATTTGATTCTGAATAGTCTTTGTTCCTGCAAAATCAATTCCATCTTGTCACAGGGCGAAGATTTGCCTCCCTTAAGGACATGCACCCAAATATTCTAGAAGCATTTTTAACAGGGATTTATAAAATGTTTATAGCAACAATAGCACTATGTAAATATATGGAGTAAGGAGCTAACCTCCCATTATGTTATAATGGAACAGTGGTTAAATTGATAAGTTACAGTAATATTTCTAAGATAAATTATTACACTGTATTTTTCAAGCCATTAAATAATTTTCATGGTTTTCTTTGATCTGTTTTCCATTCAATACTCATCCAGAAAAACAGCACCCTAAACCCTGCACTCTACTCACACTGCACTCACTCCCTAGTCTAAGTCTAGGGAGCTAGATTATATTAACTTTTGGATATACGGCATTATTAATTCACAAGTCATTCAACCTAGAGTCTATATATATAATGTATGCATCTTTTTTATTTGTACTTACTCGTTTTACATTTCAATGTTGTTACTTCTCATGGATTTTACTGTTTATTTCTATTTCTCCCAATTGACAAGGGCATTTAACATTCTAATGCTCATTTTAGTTAAGCGCATTTACCCCATTTTCAATGGATATGGCCCTTGTTAGGAGTTACCTTGTGCTAAAATACTCCTGCCAGTTTACTGTCATTCACAAAGCTTAATGAGCACTCCCCCCATTTCCTTATCCACATTACTAACGAAAACATGAAACAGTACTGGAATCAGAGGGAGGTAAAAGGGATCTACTTTGCATTTCCCAAGTTGATTCTCTCCTCCTTTTGAATACATAACACTTTCCTGATTTGATGAGAAAACATAAATCAAAAAGCTGCCAGGTTACTGTTTGACTATTACCCTTAACATGTAAAGGAGGTATCGGTCTTTGTCATATCAACAGTCCCCTCTAGTTTACCTCTCCCTCAATTCAGTCCTCACCTTTAGTGGCTGCTACCTTTACTAATGCAAGAATAAGAACTGTAAAGAACAATAATGTTTCTTTCTTCACCCAGCTTTCTTCAGAAGGACCTGACTTCTGTACACATTAATCATCCTGCTTGGTTGTGAATGCAATTATACTTTCACAAGAATCGTGTCCTCTTGTTGATCTCATTCCATTGTCTTCATACTTACATCTACTTTCTAATACCGTCACATTTCCTTTCTAGGCAACTTCTCCCTTTTTGTCAACTTCAGGTGGCCAAAGAAATTGCTATCAGTTTCATCTCTCTTGTTTGGAGGCTGATGTGCTCCCTGCACACACAGTCCTAATCCCAGCTCAATTTTCATGTTCAGGAAATAGGTGGGGTATCACGCTTGCTTCACAGAGAAACTGAAACCTTTTCCTGAATACGATCTTTCCCATATTACTTCCAGTCTGGAACTCTGCATTCTCACTGCACAATGATTTCCAATCACTCATGTGTTAAGATTTAACGTGTAAGTCCTTTATCTAGCTGAAAGATCCCAGATTCGGGTTCCTGCCCCGTCAGTAAAGGAAGATACAGTAAGGAGTTTGTAAAAGCACTAGCCCAGAAAACATCTCAAGCCGTTAGATCCATTTCAGGGTCTGGGTCACGCCAGCTGGCTTCACCTTAATCGAGTTAGTAGCACTTACCTGAGCTTCGGGATACCCCATCCCACCCTATTCCTGTTTAGTCCCAGGTGGGGTCCAGGGCTTTGGCTGACAGATTTTCGATCCTGAGTCCCGATTCAGATTTCACTGACGGTTAGAAATAGGTCCTGGTTCCTGACTGGGATCAACTCCCAGCTGGGACCTTGCTTGAATGGAGTGTCGGTTCGAATCGTGTGGTAGTGGCAGGAGCCAGGAAGGAACCCATGTCGGCTCCGGCTCTCAGCCAGGATCCTGGCTCCGGACAAGACCCAGGGGTCGGGTCAGCCCCAGGTCGGGTTCGAAGCCCGGTGCAGGTCTCACCTTGACGCAGTCGATGGGGTACATCACGCAGTGCTCCAGGATCCCTGCCACGGCGCCTGCCACCATGTGCGTGGTGACAGTGGCTCCAGCCGGCAGCGCCTCGTAGTCCGGGCCGGAGTCCGGATCTTGACGTACCGGGGGCCTGCAGGCCCCGGCCTCCCCGCCGCCGGCCCCCCGGCCCACGCCCCGCTGCAGCCACCCGTCCAGCAGCGCCGACTCCCCGGGGCTCCGCCCGGGCCCTGCCGCCGGCCCCCCCGCCACACCGCCAGCACCCCGCCCCTCCAACTCCATCCACCCGGGCCAGCTGCGGCGCCCACCCACGCCGCCGCTGCCACCACTGCCGCCTTCGCCCCCCGGCCCCGTAGCGTCCGCCTCAGGCGCGGCCCAGAGAGCCCGGGGCCTCCGGCTCCCGCTTGGCCCCGCGGACACGCCCCCCAACCAACCATTGGTGCAGACCTCGAATTAGGCCCACCCCTCTCCTGACGTGAGAAAAATCAGTCGGTAGTATTAGCGAAGTTGCCTGTCATTCCTCCACCCTGAGGCGTTGCTAGCGCCTAAATCCCACCCCTTCCCCTTTGATCTTGGAAGCTTCTTGTTTATTGGTCACTGATTGGCCGACATGTGCGATCAACCCGCCTCTGACTTTTTAGAAGGGCGGGAGAAACTTAAGGCTGAACTTTGATAGGCTCAACCACTCTTGATACTTGACCGCGGCCATTGGCCCGCACCACGTCGGTCCCCGATTGGCTATAGAAAGAGCGAAGCGACCAGGGACTCTAGGGGCCGACTTCGGGCCCCTCACTGGCGCCTGCAGAGCTGCGGTCCCCGTGCGCGGGATCGCGTCGGGCGGGGGGCGGTGACAGGCCTTCAACGTCAAACTGCTGACGGGCACCGTTACGACCCGCGCTGGAGTGCGCCCCTCAAATTCTGAGACGCGTGGCTGGAGAGCCGGCGGCCCTGGCCCGGGAGAGCCGTGTTCCCGCGGGATCTCGTCGCTGGCATGAGGCGGAGCCGGCCTGGACCGGTCATCCCCTGGCTGGCGCGACCTGCAGCCTGTCTGGGAAGCCGTTGCGACATGCGGGCCGGGAACCGCCTCACAGCCAGGGGGGGACCGCGGCGGCCCGCTAGACTCTTGTCGGGTCTGGAGTGGTCTCTGGGGCCGGACCCGGTGCTCCTCAGGCCCCGGCGGCCGGCACTGAGCCTCGCATCCACATTCGCACAGTAAACCCAGCAAGTGTTGAATGAATGAGGTCTCCCGGGCCCCGGCTGTCACTGGGCTCTGCGCCAGGTCGAGAGCCGAAGGCGGGGAAGGAAGATGTCGAAATGGGCGGGATGATTCAGAGATGACGGCCGGTGGCGAGGCGGGGCTGGAGGCCGCATCCCAAAGGCAGCAGGAAAGTGCGGCGGCTGTGGGGAAGCTCGGACACACTGCGTGGCCCAGTCTGAAGCATCAGCATCTTGTTCCTGAGCAGGCGCGCTGATGGGCCCCCCGCCTGGCGATGAGGGCCTCTCCCTGCCTTGGGTCAGCCCGGGTCCTGAGAGGCAAGGCCAGCGATTCCCGGCCTTAGGACCTCCTGCGCTAGGGAGCACGGTCGCTTTCTTCCGTTTGCCTTCCCTGAGCGTGTTGGCACAAGCCGCCCGCGGTTTCCAGCTCTGTCTTCTCTGTTTTACCCAGATGATGCAACTGTGGACTTCTTCATCTGTTTATAGCTTTTCCTTGGATAGGAAAGATGTTTTCCTTTTTTTCTTTCTAAAGTTTAGCCCTTTTCTGGGCTTCCTTTTTAGAAACTTTTTGTACTCTTAAGCGGTCGTTGTTAACCGTTGGGTCGCGACCGTTTGGAAAATAATAAACCTACGAATTCTTTTCTCCTATTTCCACCTCCCATCCCCTCTGTGCACCCAAAATTTTGCATATCATTTCTGCATTTCAGAATCCCTGAAGGTGCCATGTGGACACCCTAGGGTGTCCTAGGTTAACCTAGTTAACCTCTCCCTGGCCGGCGCAGTGGCTCACACCTGTAACCCCAACACTTTGAGAGGCCGAGGTGGGACGATTGCTTGAGCTCAGGAGTTCGAGACCAGCCTGGACAACATGGCAAAACCCCGTCTCTACAAAATAATAATAAATACAAAAATTCAAAAATTAGGTGGGTATGGTGGCGTGCACCTGTAGTCTCAGCTACTTGGGGGAGGATTGCTTGCACCGGGGAGGCCGAGGCTGCAGTGAGCCGTGTTGACGCCACTACACTCCAGCCTGGGTGACAAAGCAGAACTTTGTCTCAAAAAAATTTTTTTTAAAGGGAAGTCCCCCACAGCATGTTCAGTCTCTCCTTTTCTCTAGCATATATAGCTTGAGAAGTGAATAGGTCTACCAAAAACCCATTCAATCCTGCTAGAGTACTAATTCCCTTTACTGCCAGATTACTCGAGTAATGACCTATCCACCTCTATGTCCCTTCTCTCCTTAAGCTGTTTTCATTTTTCACTCTCTTATTCATTGGTCATAAATGACTTTTCCAACTCCAATAGTCTTTTTCTATTCCTGTTTTTCTTAACAGAGCTAACACTTGCCCCCACCCCTCATTGGCACTTTTTCCTAGCTTCAGAAACCACTCTACCTTTTAGACTTCTCAGTCACTTACACTTTTCTAGCCACTAAAGTGGAACATCCCTAAAAGTTTAATACTTCATGGTCATCTTTAATACCTTAGAGAACTTTGCCATTCCAAACCAGTTGTCCTCATTGGAACCTATCTTTATTTCCCTTATTGCATACTTTTAACTGAAATTTCCATGGGAACATTCAGTAATGTTTATTGAGTACCAACTGTGTACTTGAAGCTGGGGATACAGGACAGACAGAATCCATGTTCTCATGGAGCTTTTTAATGATGGGGGTGGGGAGGTGGGACAGAAAAACACAAAATGTCAGCTCTGGATGCTATGCTGATCTTTGAAATAGGGTGGTATGATATAGTGTGACTGGGTGGCTACATTTGTATGGTCAAGGAAGGCCTTTCTGAGGAGATGACATGTGAGTTCTGAATGACAGGCAGGAGCCAGTCATGACAGACTTGGAGAAGGGTATGCCAGCAGAAGGAACAGTAGGTACGACAACCCTAAGATGAGAACAAGGTTGGTGCATGAGGAACAGAAGGCCAGTGTGGCTGGAGCATGGTGAGTGAGTGGGGAGGGGATACAACATGAGGTTGGAAAGATAAACAAGTGGTGAATATTCACCTTGATTTCTGACTCAGCATGTCCATTCCAAACTCAGCCTTTCTACTCCCCACCCTAACCCATTCCTCCAAAATGTTCGTTTTCCATGAAAGTCTTCACTATTTGCCGGATCAATGAGACTGTAAAGCTGGAGTCTTGAGTGCCCATTCAGAATCATTCTGAACTGTTTCTTCTGTTTATGCTCTCCTTTTCCTCTGTATTGTTATACTTTCCCTGAATCTGGTTACATCTGTATTGTCATAACCCCTTGAAAGGCCTGCCTGCCTCGAGGATCCCCTAGCTTCAGCAGTATTTTGATTCTCCTCCTTCCAGGTACATAGTAGGATGTTTATTCCACCTCCTTCCACCATGGCCGTGGGATTTGATTTGGCCAGTGAAATACAAGGGAAGCACAAGAGTCACACATTTCCTCCTCTGCCACATGACTAGTGATTGTTCAAATGGTGGAGGCTCTGTCAGCCTGGGGCTCTGGTGAGGATGACATGAAGCGGAGTTCCCTACTTGCTACCTGCTTGCTCCCAGACAGACTTCAGCATCAGTGAGAAATAAATCTTAGTTGTTTCAAGACACAGAACTTTTAGAATTATTCCACACCATAGCATAAACTATAACCCCGTACTTCTGAGACTTTAATGTGATGATAAATGATATTACCTGAAGAATTTGTTAAAATGCAGATTGCAGTTCTGTATGTCTGGGTGGGGCCTAAGATTCTTCCCTCCCTCCCTCCCTCCCTTCCTCCCTTCCTTCCTCTTTCTCTTCTTTCTTCCTTTCTCCTTCCTTCCTTCCTTTCTCCTTCCTTCCTTCATTCCTTCCTTCCTTTCCTTCCTTCTTTCTCTTCTTTCTTTTCTTCTCCCTCCCTCCCTTCCTTCCTTCTTTTCTTCCTTTCTTTCTTCTTTCTTTCTTTTTCTTTTTCTTTCTCTTTCTTTTTTCTTTCTCTCTCTCTCTCTCTCTCCTTTCTTTCTCTCTTTCTCTCTCTCTCTCTCTCTTTCTTTTGTAGACACAGGGTCTTGCTATCTTGCCCAAAATGGCCTTAGAACTCCTGGACTCAAGCAATCCTCTTGTCTCAGCTTCCCAAAGTGCTGAGATTACAGGTGTGAGCCACCATGCCTACCTAGATTCTGCATTTCTGACAAGCTCCCGAGTGATGCTGATGCTGCTAGACCTTGGACCAAACTTTAAATAGTAAGCACCTAACCTGCACACAAACCCATACACACTGTCGTACATCTCACCAGCATTAAACCTTCCTAAAAAATTATAGTGGTAAGCAGGCCAGGCGCGGTGGCTCATGCTTGTAATCCCAGCACTTTGGGAGACCGAGGCAGGCGGATCACTTGAGGTCAGGAGTTTGAGATCAGTCTGGCCAAGATGGTGAAACTCCATCTCTACTGAAAATACAAAAGTTAGCCAGGTGTGGCGGTGTGTGCCTGCAATCCCAGCTACTCAGGAGGGTGAGGTGGGAGAATCACTTGAACCTGGGATGCAGATGTTGCAGTGAGCCAAGATTGTGCCACTGCACTCCATCCTGGGTGATAAAGACTCTATCTCGAAGAAAAAAAAAAGTAGGCAAGGGACTTCATTGGTGATATTCTTCACAAACCCTCAACAGTTTCCTGCACCTGCAACTCCTCAGGTACTATAGTCATGTTTTCTTGTATTCCAGTGTCCGGAATTTATTCCTTCCGGTGGGTTCTTGGTCTCGCTGACTTCAAGAATGAAGCTGTGGACCCTTGCAGTGAGTGTTACAGTTCTTAAAGATGGTGTGTACGGAGTTTGTTCCTTCAGATGTTCAGATGTGTCCGGAGTTTCTTCCTTCCAGTGGGTTCGTGGTCTCGTTGACTTCAGGAATGAAGCCGCAGACCTTAACAGTGAGTGTTACAGCTCTTAAACGTGGCGCGTCCGGAGTTGTTTGTTTCTCCTGGTGGGTTCGTGGTCTCGCTGACTTCAGAAATTAAGCCGCAGACACCTGCGATGAGTGTTATAGCTCATAAAGGTAGTGTGGACCCAAAGAGTGAGCGGCAGCGAGATTTATCGTGAAGAGCGAAAGAACAAAACTTCCACAGCGTGGAAGGGGACCTGAGTGGGTTTCCGCAGCTGGCTTGGGTGACCAGCTTTTATTCCCTTACTTGGCCCCCACCCCCCACATCCTGCTGATTGGTCCATTTTACAGAGCGTTGATTGGCCCATTTTATGGAGTGCTGATTGTTCCATTTCACAGAGTGCTGACTGATGCGTTTACAATTCTTTAGCTAGACACAGAGTGCTGATTGGTGCATTTACAATCCTTTAACTAGACACAGAGTGCTGATTGGTGTGTTTACAATCCTCTAGCTAGACAGCAAAGTTCTCCAAGTCCCTACCCGACTCAGAAGCCCAGCTGGCTTCACCTCTCAATCCCCCCTATAAACAGGACACCCCAACTGCTGTTGGAAATTGGGTGATGACTGCTATAGCTACTTCCTGCTGGATAGGGGCGATGAAGGGGCCCTGCAGTTGTAGTGTCCTCCAGAGGGGAGCTCGTTAGGCCAGTGAAAGGGTCAGCTGGTTGGTCCAGGGGTCTTCTATAGAAGTTGTTAGTTGAGCTCATTTGGGGTTCCATTTGTAAGAACATCTGTAGCTTGATGGCCTCGATCCTAGAGGAAACAAATTTGACAAGGAGGTTCAAAATACAGGGCCTGAACGCGAGTAATAGCAAGATGGCTACAAGACCTAGAAAAGGGAGAAGCAATGTCGCCCAACTCCAGAGGTTGGTTATAAGAGTTTGAAAGGCATTGTCTGATTTCAGAAACCTTTTCCTGTAAATGCCGGGTGGCATCTCATACTATCCCTGACTGGTTAGTGTAAAAACAACACTCTTCCCCTAAGAAGGTGCAGAGTCCTCCTTTCTCAACAGTGAGGAGGTCTAGGCCTTGGTGGTTTTGGAGAGTCACTGCTGCCAAAGAGTCTATTTGGAATTATAGAGTAAGGATAGATTTCACTATTTCTTGCAAACTGTCTGAGAAATCTTTTGAGAGTGTGTGGTAGTAGCATAATGAAGTAGATAAACTGGCTATTCCAGTTCCTGTAACAGTAGCCGTTCCTAACCATATAAGTAGGGGTATTAGTTGTATGGCTATGTGCTGACAGACTTGAGCTTTGAGGGGTACTGATAGGGTCTGATTTCCATAAGATTAGAAGTTATGCCGGGCGCGGTGGCTCAAGCCTGTAATCCCAGCACTTTGGGAGGCCGAGACGGGCAGATCACGAGGTCAGGAGATCGAGACCATCCTGGCTAACACGGTGAAACCCCGTCTCTACTAAAAAAATACAAAAAATTAGCCGGGCGAGATGGCGGGCGCCTGTAGTCCCAGCTACTCGGGAGGCTGAGGCGAGAGAATGGCGTAAACCTGGGAGGCGGAGGTTGCAGTGAGCTGAGATCCGGCCACTGCACTCCAGCCTGGGCGACAGAGCGAGACTCCGTCTCAACAAAAAAAAAAAAAAAAAAAAAAAAGAAAAGAAGTTATGATAATACATGTTACACTGTTAACTTTTAGCAAATTTTACTTTTGTTGAAAACCTTGTAAGTTTGGGATTTTAATTTTTCTTTGCTATTAATAAAACCTCGTTCAGTCCATATTAACTTAGAATTGGTATAGATGGCTCCTTCCTGATTCTGCATGTACTTTAAGGTCTGGCTGAGTGCAAACAACTCGCATGTTTGAGCAGACCAATTATTAGGCAATTTTCCTAACTCTGCTTCTACAAGAGTTTGCTTATCACTTACTGAATACCCACTGTGTCTTTTTTCCTTAATCTCTGGGTAGGAACCATCTATCGTCCTGTCCTGAAGGGAGTTCCTCCTAGGTCTGGTCAGACCTTTCTATGGTAATGAATTAAGATTTAGATCCCCTGTTAGGAAACCTGCTGGGTAAGGATTTTTGATAGGAAGGCTATGGGTTGTCAGTGGCCTCAGTGCTTTCACACTGTGCCCTTGTTTACACTGACAACAAGGTGGTATTGGAGTGTTATAGGGTTACAGAGAAGACCTTCAATTATCAATTATAGGTTTTAAATCTACCCTGGCTTTTAAGGGAATAGGGTACACTGTTTTTTCTTTACTACTTCTATCTCCTCTTTTTCTCTCTTTGACTTCTTCTTTGTCTCTCTTTCTCTCTGATTCCCTCTTTGTCTCTTCCTCTCTTTCCATCTTTGACTTTCTGTTTCTTTGTCTCTTCCTCTCTTGTCTCTCTCTTTGACTCCTTCTTTGTCTCTGTCTCTTCCTCTCTCTGTCTCCTTCTCTTTGTCTCTCTGTCCACTTGTGCTCAGATATGAGAGAGCTTGTTAAGCAATTGCTGTTAATGGGAATCTTTGTTACAGCAGCTGAATTTGTATCCTAGAGAAACTGCTCTTCCCTAGAATGCATTTTGCCCTTTGTGCGTATCAAAATTCTCATTATTAAAGATTCAAAACAGGTCCCACTGCTGCCTCCAGCTTACACTACCCTCCTTCCCTGAACTGCCATCATACCTGGGCATGAGGTATGAGTGTAGAATAAAATGAGATTGATTCCAGCAGCCACACATGAAAAATAAGACTGCTAACCTTACAGTCACTTGAAGATAAACTGATTCCTAAATTGTGAAGAAACAGAACATAAGAGCTGCAGGAATTCAGAGATGGGGTAAGCAATGGGGACTGAAAGGATCAGGAGAGTCATTATTTATTTCATTAGTTTTCAAACTGGAGACTGTGTACAGGAAGACTTTCCAAGGGGTAGTTAGGAAACATTGTTTCAAGGGAATCAATTTGCTACTCCTCATCTGGATTAATTCTTTCCTAAAATTCATCTTCCTGAAAAAGCCATTGAAACAATTCTTCTTTCTTTCCTCCCTTTTCTCAATCTCTCATCTTGCAAAAGAAAAGTGTGACCTGACTCACTTTTCATCTTATTATCATTTATTTTCTGGATGCATAAAAACATCCAGGTTGTCAAACAATCCTTGTGCTGGCAAGGCCTTCAATCAAGATATAACAGTAGACTTCATGTCTTTCCCTGACTCACGTATATTCCTGCTAAGGGCAAAACATGGCTTTAAGAATGGATATTTCAGCCCATGTGTGATATTCTGAGTACATAAATATTGTACAGTGGAGCAGTGTTTCTTTAATTTGTAATCTCATTTATTGAGGAAAATATAAGTAGAGGGCAGTTTTCTATCCCAACGTTAGTCCTTCTTCCCCAGATTTCTTATTCCACTTTTGTCTGTCTGATGAGTCACTTTCATTCTTTAATCCTGCTCTTTGTATTTTTTAAAAAATAATTAATTTTTTGGCCAGATATGGTGGCTCACACCTCCCAGCACTTTGGGAGGCCACAGTGGGCAGATCACTTAAGGCCAGGAGTTCAAGACCAGCCTGGCCAACATGGTGAAACGCTGTCTGTACTAAAAATACAAAAATTAGCTGGGTATGGTGTTGCATGCCTGTAATCCCAGCTACTTGCGAGGCTGAGGCATGAGAATGGCTTGAACCAGGGAGGCAGAGGTTGCAGTGAGCAAAGATCATGCCACCACACTCCAGCCTAGGAGACAGACTGAGACAATCTCAAAAAACAAAACAAACAAACAAAACAAAAAATAACTTTTCTTTGGATACATAGTTGTATATTTATAGGGTATATGAGATGTTTTAATATAGGCCTGCAGTGTAAAATAATCACATCATGGAGAATGGGGTATCCATCCCCTCAAGCATTTATCCTTTGAGCTATAAACAATCCAATTACACGCTTTATTTATGTATTTGTTTATTTATTCATCTTTTATTTTTTTGAGACAAGGTATTGCTCCATCACTCGGACTAGAATACAGTAGCGTGATCATGGCTCACTGCACCTTTGACCTCCTAGTCTCAAGTGATCTTCCTGCTTCTGTCCCCCAAGTAGTGGGACTACAGTCATGCACTAATACATCTGGCTAATATTTTTGAATTTTAGTAGAGACAAGGTCACATTATGTTGCTCAGACTGGTCTCAAACTCCTGAGCTCAAGTGATCCTCCCACTTCAGCCTCCCAAAGTGATGGGATTACAGGCATGAGCTACCATACCCTGCCCACTTTTAAGTTATTTTAAAATGTACAATTAAGTTATTATCGACTATAGTCACCCTATTTTGCTGTCAAATAGTAGGTCTTATTAATTCTTTCAATTTTTTTTTGGACCCATTAACCATTCTTACCCCCTGCAAGCTCCCCGCCACCCTTCCCAGCCTCTGGTAACCCTCTTTCTACTCTCTATGTCCATGAGTTCAATTGTTTTGATTTTTAGATCCTACAAATAAGTGAGAACAGAGTAGTGAGTTTTTGATTTACATCACTGATTCCAATCTCTGACTATTTTCAAAGAATACATTGCTTCTGGAGGGAGATTCTCCTGAGAGCAAAGTAAAGAGAGCATAATTAAATATTAAAGGTGAGAGAGCCTTATTTCATTTAAGTGGCACATTCATGGCAAGGTTTGTGGCTTATCTCTCTTGGGACTATGATATTCAAGACTTACAATTTTTATTTTTTGCTGGGAAGAAATAAAGGGCAATGATCCCTCTCTGGTCAGAAACAAGAAAAAGCTGAGTAATACTCTTCATTTATTCATGTCTCAACTTGAGTTTCAGTTTTATATTTTGCATCATTTCTAGAAGAAGTATGGGGAAAGTACATGTTTACATGTTTTCACAGATCGACATTATGCCATCAAGTAAAAGGAAAATATGTCAAAAACAAATTTGTCTTTTATATTTTTTTGAATGTTTATCCAGGCTTGCAGTAAAAACGTTTTCATCTTCCTTTGTCAAAAGATTATTGGCTATGCCACCTCATACCTATGAGGATGGCTATAATAAAAAAACACGATCATTGGGCTGGGTGCCATGGCTCACGCCTGCAATCCCAGCACTTTGGGAGGCCGAGGTGGGCGGATCACCTGAGGTCGGGAGTCCAAGACCAGCCTGACCAACATGGAGAAACCCCGTCTCTACTAAAAATTAATTAGCTGGGCCTGGTGGTGCATGCCTGTAATCCCAGCTACTCAGGAGGCTGAGGCAGGAGAATCGCTTGAACACGGAAGGCAGAGGTTGTGGTGAGCTGAGATCATGCCATTGGACTCCAGCCTGCACAAAAAGAGCAAAACTCTGCCTCAAAAACAACAAAAAAAACCCCACCACAATCATTGTTGAAAATAACAATCATTGAGGAAATTGGAACCCTCATACATTGCTGGTGAGAATGCAAAATCATTCAGCCACTATGGAAAACAGTTTGGCAGTTCCTCAAAAAGTTAAACATAGAATTACCATATGACCCAGGAATTCCACTCCTAGATATATGTCTGCTATAATTTGAATGCTCACCGCAACCTCTGCCTCCCGTGTCCAAGCGATTCTCCTGCCTCAGCCTCCTGAGTAGCTGGGATTACAGGCATGTGCCACCATGCCTGGCTAATTAATTTTTAGTTGAGATGGGGTTTCTCCATGTTGGTCAGGCTGGTCTTGAACTCCCGACCTCAGGTGATCCGCTCGCCTCAGCCTCCCAAAGTGCTGGGATTGCAGGCGTGAGCCATGGCGCCCGGCCCACTGAATGTCTGTCCCCTCCAAATCTCATGATGAAATTTGATCTCCAGTGTTCCAGGTGGGCCTACTGGGAGGTATTTGAGTCATGGGACTAGATCCCTCATGAATAGATTAATGCCCTCTGTGGGGGACAGGTGTGAGTGAGTTCTCATTCTATTACTTTCAGAGAGAGCTGGTTATTAAAAAGAGCCTGGCACACCCCCACCCTACCGCCCCATGCCCCTTGCCTCATCTCTTGTCATGTGATCTCTGCAGAAGCAGCCTGAGGCCCTCCCCAGAAGCTGGGGAGATGCCGATTCCCTGCTTCTTGTATAACCTGCACAACCGTGAGCCAAATAAACCTCTTTTCTTTATAAATTACCCAGCCTCAGGTATTCCTTTATAGCAATGCAAAATAGACTAAGACAATATCCAAAAGAATTGAAAATAGGTACTCAAGCAAGTACACGCATGCTCACAGCAGCACTTTTCACATTAGGCAAAAGGTGGAAACAGTCCAAATGTCCATCAGACAAATAATGGATAAACAAATTGTGTATACATGCAATGAATATAATTCAGCCATAGAAAGAAACAAAAAACTGATACATGCTACAATGTGAATGAATCTTGAAAGAAGCCAAATGCAAAAGGTCACATACTATTCCATTTATATGAAATATCCAGAATAGATACCTCTATAGAGACAGAACACAGATTGGTGGTTACCAGATGCAGCAGGCAGAGGAGAATTAGAATAACTGCTTAATGGGGATGGGGTTTCCTGTCAGGGTGATGAAATGAGTCAGAACTAGGTAGACGTAGTGGTTGTATCACATTGTGAATGTACTGAATGCCACCGAATAGTCCACTTTAAAATGGTTAATTTGGCCAGGCACAGTGGCTCACGCCTGTAATACCAACCCTTTGGGAGGCTTAGGTGGGTGGATCACTTGAGCCCAGGAGTTCAAGACCAGCCTGGGCACCACAGGGAAACCTCCAGCTCAAAAAAGAAGAGGGGGAAAAAAAAAGGGTAGTGAGACTGTAAAGCAGTTTCTTCCTCTTTTTTCCTTTCTTTCCTTCCTTACGTACCAGTGGCTCTCAAATCATCCAGGGGAGCTTCGATACAAACTTTTTCTTTTCTTTATGAGAAGGAGTCTCATTCTGTCACCCTGGCTGGAGTGTGGTGGTACAGATCTCAGCTCACTGCAAACTCTGCCCCCAGGGTTCAAGCAATTCTCCTGCCTCAGCCTCCCAAGTAGCTGGGATTAATGATGTGCACCACCATGCCTGGCAAATTTTTAAAAAATATGTTTGGCAGACATGGGATTTCACCATGTTGGCCAGGCTGGTCTTGAACTCCTGACCTGAAGTGATCCACCCGCCTCAGCCTCCCAAAGTGCTAGGATTACAGGCGTGAACCACCACACTCAGCCCATGCAAACTTTTTGACCCTAACATAGGCCTAAAAAGTCATCTTTCAGAGTGAGGCATGAGAATCTGCATTTTATAAGCAGGTCATTTGAAAAATACTGCTATGATATCACCATACTAGTTCCGAACATCCAATTGGTGTTAGTTTAATAGGCTAAGAGCCATGACTCAGCAGGGGGCAGCAAAGCTTAATAGTGCTAGCCAATTCATTTATTCTCTCAATATGTGTCAGGCCTTAAACGAAGTCCTAGGGATACAAGATGCATAAATCCATGCATGGTCTCTTCTCTGGTGGAGCTTAAAGACTTCTGGGGAAGACAGGCGTTAACCAAAGATTCACAAATGTAAAATTACAACTGGGATGTGTGAGATGAAGGAAAGGCACATGATATACTAAAAGCATATGTTAAGGGGACTTAACTTAGTCTAGGGGGTTATGTCACACAAGGAAAATGACATTTGAAGTAAGATTTTAAAGATAAGAAGAGTTAATTAAGTTACATCAGATGGAAGGATGGTGGAAGGAATAAGGGAGGCAGAACTTTCTGGACAAATAGAACATAATAGCCGAAGTCCTGTGGTGATAAGACAAGAACAGTGTTTGTGGGGCCAGATGAAGCATGTCTGAGTCCTGGGAAGTAAGTAAGGAGCAGTCCTTGAGAGGCTTTGAAAGTCAGGTTTCAAGGGATTAGTTTATATTTTAAGAACAATGGGATTCCATTGTGGAATTTTAAGTTGAACTTGGACAACATTGCCAATTTTGCATTTTGAAAAGGTTTCTGTGAAAAAAAGATTGAGGGCAGCAACCCTAGAAGCTGGGCTGTTATTCATATTTTATAGATAAGGAAATGAGCTGTAAGAAACATAACTTCCTCAAGGTAATGCAGCTGGTAAGTGGTGAAGCCAGCTTTCAAACACTGGTCTCCTGACTTCGTTTATTTAATTTTATATTGTATCTTATTTTAAAATTTTATTTTTCTTTCTCAGAAATCCTTGCTTTGATCTGCCTGACTTCAGAGTGTAAACTCTTAAATACACAGTCTGCTGCCTCTCCAGATCAAGGTAATAAACTAACAAAATAGAGTTAGTAAAAATGATTTTTAAAAAGTATAAACAGAAAGACTCATCTCTGACTCATCCCATCTTTGCTTTGGTCATGACTCCTCATCAGAAAATGAGAACGAGAAGGGTAGCCCAGGGTAGTGCAGTTCCCTTACTTGACCTAAGCTTCACTTTCCTCATCTGTAAAGCAGTAATAATACTCTAATAGCCTGCATAGAATGCCCTCTGTATCCATCGGTTCTGCATTCGTGAATTCAACCAACTGGGACAGAAAATAGTGGGAAAAAATGCATCTGTACTGAACATGCTCAGTATGTTATTTTTTTAAGCAATAAACTATAATGACTATTTACATAGCATTTACATTGTGTTAGGTATTGTAAGTAATCTAGAGATTATTTAAAGTAGATGAGAGGATGTGTGTAGGTTATTTGCAAATACTATGCCACTTTACATTAGTGACTTGAGCATCTGCAGATTTTGGTATCTGTGGAGGCTGGTGGGGGTGTGTGTGTGTCCTAGAACCAGTCCCCCATGGATACTGAGGGACAACTGTACTTCACTGGATTGTTTGAGGATTAAATTACAAAAAGAATGCTAAATGCTTAGTATACTATCAGGCATAATATATACTATAGTTAGAACTCAACAAATGTGGACTATTATTATTATTATAATGATTACTTATTTTTTCCTTTATGTCTGTCCATCCACCATCACAGAAATCAATGGCATCACATCACCTAACTCTCAAGCAAGAAACCAAAATTATCATAGTTACAGTCCTTTGCTTTTATTTTTTCTTCTTCTTTTTTTCAGGTCAACTGTGAGCAAGGAACTTTTGCTTGTTTAGACAATCAACTTGTTGTTAAACTACAGCACCAAATTTTGAGTGTCTTGCAAATTAGCCTCCCTTTCTTCCTACAATAACATCCTTACTTTGGGACTAGGTCATATGTGACCTTAGTTATTGCATGGACTTTGTATCATAAATAGTAGACTAAATTCCTAAGTGAAATGGCTAGAATTACAAAGCTTTCCTTGAATGTTATCAAATAACATAATGGTCTACCATCCTTGACATACAAAAATGATAAGCTGTCAGCACGGTATAAATTTTGAGTTGTTTATGGAAGAAGATGTGATGTAATTTTAGTGCTCTGTAGTATTGAATGCTTTATACATATGGGATGCATTATCAAAGCAACTAGCCAGTTATGGAGGCAGCAAACATGGACACAACAACATTTTCATTAAAAAAAAAAAAAAAAAAAAAGGCCGGGCGCGGTGGCTCAAGCCTGTAATCCCAGCACTTTGGGAGGCCGAGACGGGTGGATCACGAGGTCAGGAGATCGAGACCATCCTGGCTAACACGGTGAAACCCCGTCTCTACTAAAAGATACAAAAAACTAGCCGGGTGAGGTGGCGGGTGCCTGTAGTCCCAGGTACTCGGGAGGCTGAGGCAGGAGAATGGCGTGAACCTGGGAGGCGGAGTTTGCAGTGAGCTGAGATCCGGCCACTGCACTCCAGCCTGGGCAACAGAGCCAGACTCCGTCTCAAAAAAAAAAAAAAAAAAAAGTTGGCCTCAAACCCATAAGCCATGAATCCCCAAGTTATCTGTGTGCATGATTTTCCTGGCTGTTCTCCAGGTCCTATTCCAATTTCTTACTACATTTTAATTACGGGCACATTCCCAACACTCACACTTGGTCTTCTGCTTTATCCAATGCTAATTTCTTCATTGCCTCCTTTTAATCAACCACCTCTTTTCTCTTTATTACTTAGCCTTTCTTGCCTTCACAACTTACTTATTACAAACTAGCATATAAAAGCCTAGGCAGACCAGGCACGGTGACTCACATCTGTAATCCCAGCACTTTGGGAGGCTGAGGCAGGTGGATCATCTGAGGTTAGGAGTTCAAGACCAGCCTGGCCAACATGGCAAAACCCCATCTCTACTACAAATACAAAAAATTAGCTGGATGTGGTGGTGTGCGCCTGTAATCCCAGCCACTTGGGAAGCTGAGGCAGGAGAATGGCATGAACCGGGGAGGCGGAGGTTGCAGTGAACTGAGATCATGTGCCATTGCACTCCAGCCTGGGTGAGAGAGGGAGACTGTGTCTTATGAAAAAAAAAAAAAAAAAAGCCTAGGCAGACCTATGAGCCTTCCCTATCCACCCTAGTAGCCGAAGACAAAGGGCATAAACTCAGGAGTTCTAGGGCACCACTCACCACAGGTTCCTCTCCATACTACCATGGCTGATGCTCTCTGCAAAGCACCACCTCCCAGCAGGAGGCCAACCAGCACAAAAATAAAGCACTAAACCACCAAAGCTAAGAATCCCCACAGAGTCCACTTCACCCCCCGCCACCTCAACTGGAACAGGTGCTAGTATCCATGGCTGAGAGACCAACAGACAGTTCACATCACAGGACTCTGTGATAACTCCCAGTACCAGCCTGGGGCTGGGTAGACTTGCTGGGTGGCTAGACCCAGAAAAGAGATAACAATCATTGCAGCTTGGCTCACAGGAAGCCAGATGCATAGGAAAGGGGGAGAGTACTACATCAAGGGAATGCCCCGTGTGACAAAAGAATTTGAACAACAGCCTTCAGCCCTAGACCTTCCCTCTGACAGAGCCTACCCAAATGTAAGGAACCAGAAAACCGAGTCTGGTAATATGACAAAACAAGGCTCTTTTACACCCTCAAAAAATCACACTAGCTCACCAGCAATGGATCCAAACCAAGAAGAAATCCCCGATTTACCTGAAAAAGAATTTAGGAGGTTAGTTATTAAGCTATTCGGGGAGGCACCAGAGAAAGGTGAAGCCCAATGCGAGGAAATCCAAAAAAAAGATACAAGAAGTGAAGGGAGAAATATTCAAGGAAATAGATAGCATGAAGAAAAAACAATCAAAATTTCAGGAAATATCGAACACACTTATAGAAATGTAAAATGATCTGCAAAGTCTCAGCAATAGAATTGAACAAGTAGAAGAAAGAAATTCAGAACTCAAAGACAAGGTCTTTGAATTAACCCAATCAAACAAAGACAAAGAAAAAAGATTAAGAAACTATGAACAAAACCTCCAAGAAGTTTGGGATTCTGTTAAACGACCAAACCTAAGAAAAATCAGTGTTGCTGAGGAAGATGAAAAATGTAAAAGTTTGGAAAACATATTTGGGGAAATGATTGATGAAAACTTTCCTGGCCTTGGTGTAGACCTAGACATCCAAATACAAGAAGCAAAAAGAAAACCTGGAAGAGTCATCACAAAAGGATCATTACCTAGGTAACATTATCATTGGGTTATCTAAAGTTAAGATGAAGGAAAGAATCTTAAGAGCTGTGAGACAAAAGCACCAGGTAACCTGTAAAGAAAACCCATCAGATTAACGACAGATTTCTCAGCAGAAACCCTACAAGCCAGAAGGGTTTGGGGCCCTATCATCAGCCTCCTCAAACAAAACAATTATCAGCCAAAAATTTTGTATCCAGCAAGATTAAGCATCATATATAAAGAGACAGCCTTTTTCAGACAAACAAATGCTGAGAGAATTCACCACTACAAAGCCACCATTACAAGAACTGCTAAAAGGAGCTCTAAATCTTGAAACAAGTCCTGGAAACACATCAAAACAAAATCTCTTTAAAGCATAAATCACACAGGACCTATAAAACAAAAATACTAGTTAAAAGGCAAAGCCCAAAACAAAAAAAACCAAGGTACACAGGCCACAAATAGCACAGTGAATGCAACATTACCTCACATCTCAATACTAGCATTGAATGTAAATGGCCTAAATGCTCCACTTAAAAGATACAGAGCTGCAGAATGGATAAGAACTCACCAAATGCTGGGCACGGTGGCTCATGCCTGTAATCCCAGCACTTTGGGAGGCCAAGGCGGGCAGATCATGAGGTCAGGAGATTGAGACCATCCTGGTTAACACAGTGAAACCCTGTCTCTACTAAAATACAAAAATCAGCTTGGTGTGGTAGCACACACCTGTAGTTCCAGCTACTCGGGAGGCTGAGGCAGGAGAATCACTTGAACCTGGGAGGCAGAGGTTGCAGTGAGCAGAGATCATGCCACTGCACTCAAGCCTGGGCAACAGAGCATGATTCCATCTCAAAATAATAATAATAATAATAATAATAATAATAAATAAAAATAAAAAATAAAAAAGAACTCACCAACCAACTATCTGCTGCCTTCAGGAGACTCATCTAACACATAAGGACTCACATAAACTTAAAGTAAAGGGGTGGAAAAACGCATTTCACACAAATGAACACCAAAAACAAGTAGGGGCAGCTATTATTATATCATACAAAACAAACTTTAAAGCAACAGTGGTTAAAAGAGGCAAAGAGGGAGATTATATAATGGTCAAAGTCCTTGTCCAACAGGAAAATATCACAATCCTAAACATATGTGCACCTAACACCAGAGCTCCCAAATTTATAAAGCAATTACTAATAGACCTAATAAATGAGATAGACACCAGCACAATAATAGTGGGTACTTCAGTACTCCACTGATGGCACTAGACAGGTCATCAAGAGACAGAAAGTCAACAAAGAAACAATGGATTTAAGCTATACCTTGGAACAAATGAACTTAACAGATATATACAGAACATTTCCTTTTTTTTTTTTTTTCCTGGGTACCAAATTTCTTTATTTGAAGGAATGGTACAAATCAAACAACTTAAGTGGATGTTTTGGTACAACTTATAGAAAAGGTAAAGGAAACCCCAACATGCATGCACTGCCTTGGTGACCAGGGAAGTCACCCCGTGGCTATGGGGAAATTAGCCCGAGGCTTAGCTTTCATTATCACTGTCTCCCAGGGTGTGCTTGTCAAAGAGATACTCTGCCAAGTCAGATTCAGGTGCTCCCATCTTGCACAAGTTGGTCACGTGGTCACCCAATTCTTTGATGGCTTTCACCTCATTCAGGTAATGTGTCTCAATGAAGTCACACAAATGGGGGTCATTTTTGTCAGTGGCCAGTTTGTGCAGTTCCAGTAGAGACTGATTCACATTTTTTTCCAAATGTAAAGCACACTCCATCGCATTCAGCCCGCTCTCCCAGTCGTCATAGTCTGGTTTCTTGATATCCTGAAGGAAGACTCGGCCACCTCGTTGGTTCTGCAGCTTCATCAGTTTCTCGGCATGTTCCCTTTCCTCATGAGATTGGTGAAGAAAGTATTTGGCAAAGTTCTTCAAAGCCACATCATCGTGGTCAAAGTAGTAAGACATGGGTAGGTAAATGTAGGAAGCGTAGAGCTCCAGGTTGATCTGGCGGTTGATGGCGGCCTCTGAGTCCTGGTGGTAGTTCTGGCGCACCTGTGAGGTGGACGTGGTCGTCATGGGGGAGGCTAAGGACAGGTGGCGGCAGCGGTGGCTGCGTGGCACTGGAGCGGCGGTGGGGGTCTTGGGGTGGTCCGAGGACGCGGTGAAGAGGTAACGGAGGGCTGGCTATGGGTGGCCTGCCAGGATGGGGGACGAGCCCTGGGTTCCGTCCAAGCACTGTTGAAGCAGGAAACCTCCACGACTCTCCACGAAGAACATCTCAGAACATTTCATCCAACAACCTCAGAATACACATTCCATTCAACAGCACATAGAACTTTCTCCAAGATAGACCATATGATAGGCCATAAAACAAGCCTCAATAAATTTAAGAAAATTGAAATTATATCAATCACTCTCTCAGACCACAGTGGAATAAAACTGGAAACCAACTCCAAAAGGAACCTTCAAAACCATGCAAATACATGTAAATTAAATAACCTGCTCCCAAATGAGCATTGGGTCAAAAACGAATGGCAATTTTAAAATTCTTCAAACTGAATGACAATAATGACACAACCTATCAAAATGTCTGGGATACAGCAAAGGTGGTGCTAAGAGGAAAGTTCACAGCCCTAAATGCCTACATCAAAAAGACTGAAAGAGCACAAACTGACATTCTAAGGTCACATCTCAAGGAACTGGAGAAACAAGAACAAACCAAACGCAAACTCAGCAGAAGAAAGAAATATCCAAGATCAGAGCAGAACTAAACAAAATTGAAACAGACAAACAAATACAAAAGATAAATGAAACAAAAAGCTGGTTCTTTGAAAAGATAAATAAAATTGATAGATCATTAGCAAGATTAACCAAGAAAATAAAAAATGAAGATTAACTGAGAAAAGAAGATAGAAAATCCAAATAACCTCAGTAAGAAATGAAACAGGAGATATTACAACTGACACTGCTGAAATACAAAAGATCATTCCAGGCTACTATGAACACCTTTATGCACATAAACTAGAAAACACAGAAAAGATGGATAAATACCTGGAAAAATATAACCCTCCTAGCTTAAGTCAGGAATAATTAGGTACCCTGAACAGATCAATTACAAGCAGTGAGATTGAAATGGTAATTTAAAAATTACCAACAACAAAAAAGTCTAGGACCAGATGAATTCACAGCAGAATTCTATCAGGCATTCAAAGAAGAATTGGTACCAATCCTTTTGACACTATTCCACAAGATAGAGAAAGAAAGAACCCTCCCTAATTCATTCTATGAAGCCAGCATCACCCTAATACCAAAACCAGGAAAGGAAGTAACCAAAAAAGAAAACTACAGACCAATATCCCTGGTAAACATAGACGCTAAAATCCTTAACAAAATACTAGCTAATTGAGTCCAACAGTGTAAAAAGATAATACACCATGAGCAAATGGGGTTCATACCAGGGATGCAGGGATGGTTTAACATACACAAGTTAATAAATGTGATACACCACATAAACAGAATTTAAAACAAATCATATGATCATCTCAATAGATGCAGAAAAAGCATTTGACAAAATCCAGCCTCCCTTTATGATTAAAACTCTCAGGAAATCAGCATACATGGGACATACCTCAATGTAATAAAAGCCATCTATGACAAACCCATAGCCAACATTATACTGAATGGGGAAAAGTTGAAAGCATTACCTCTGAGAAATGGAGCAAGACAAGGTTGCTCTCTCTCACCACTCCTCTTCAACATAGTACTGGAAGTCCCAGCCAAAGCAATCAGACAAGAGAAAGAAAGGGCATTCAAATTGGTAAAGAGGAAATCAAACTGTCACTGTTCGTTTACCTTGAAAACCCTAAAGTCTCCTCCAGAAAACTCCTAGAACCAATAAAAGAATTCAGCAAAGTTTCTGGATACAAGATTAATGTACACAAATCAGTAGCTCTCCTATACACCAACAGTGACCAAGCAGAGAATCAAATCAGGAACTCAACTCCTCTTACAATAGCTACAAAAACAAAAACAAACAAAATCTTAGGAATATACTTAACCAAGGAGGCGAAAGACTTCTACAAGGAAAACTACAAAACACTGCTGAAATAAATCATAGATGACACAAACAAATGGAAACACATCCCATGCTCATGGATGGGCAGTATCAATATTGTGAAAATGATCTTACTGCCAAAAGCAATCTACAAATTCAATGCAATCCCCATCAAAATACCATCATCATTCTTCACAGAATTAGAGAAAACAATCCTAAAAATTCATATGGAACCAAAAAAGAGCCTGCATAGCTAAAGCAAGACTAAGCAAAAAGAACAAATCTGGAGGCATCACACTACTTGATTTCAAACTATATTAAAAGGCCATCATCACCAAAATAGCACAGTACTGGTATAAAATGGCACATAGACAAACGGAACAGAATAGAGAACCCAGAAATAATCCCAGATACAGTCAACTGATCTTCGATAAAGCAAACAAAAACATAAAAGTGGGGAAAAGGATACCCTTTTCCACAAATGGTAATAATTGGCTAGCCACATGTAGGAGAATGTGGGATAATTAGCTAGCCACATGTAGGAGAATGAAACTGGATCCTCATCTCTCACCTTATACAAAACTCAACTCAAGATGGATTAAGAATTTAAGACAAGAAACTGTAAAATTACAGAAGATAGCATTGGACAAACCCTTCTAGACATTGGCTTAGGCAAGGACTTCATGCCCAAGAACACTAAAGCAAATACAAAAAAAAAAAAAAGATAATTAGCTGAGACTAATTAAACTAAAGATCTTTTGCACAACAAAAGGAACATTCAGCAGAGGAAACAGCAACCCACAGAGTGGGAGAAAATATTCACAATCTATACATCTGACAAAGGACTAATATACACAATCTACAATGAACTCAAACAAATCACTAAGGAAAAAACAAACAATCCTATCAAAAAGTGGGCTAAGGACATGAATAGACAATTATCGAAAGAAGATATACAAATGGCCAACAAACATATGAAAAAATGCTCAACATCACTAATGATCAGGGAAATGCAAATCAAAACTACAATGTGATACCACCTTACTCCTGCAAGAATGGCCATAATAAACACATTAAAAAACAGTAGATGTTGGCATGGATGCAGTGATCAGGGGACACTTCTACACTGCTTGGTGGGAATGTAAACTAGTACAGCCACTACGGAAAACAGTGTGGAGATTCCTCAAAGAACTAAAAGTAGAACTACCCCTTGATCCAGCAATCCCACTATTGGGTATCTACTCAGAGGAAAATAAGTCATTGTATGAAAAAGATACTTGCACACACATGTTTACAGCAGCACAATTTGCAATTGTAAACTAACCCAAACGCCCATCAATCAATGAGTGGATAAAGAAACTGTGATTGATATATATACATATATATATATTTCTCAACATATATAAATATATATACATATTTTGCAACACATAAATATATATCTCAACATATATAACTATATATATTTATCGACATATAAATATATATATTTATCAACATATAAATATATATATGTTTCTCAATCATATATATGTGATGGAATACTACTCAGCCATAAAAAGGAATGAACCAATGGCATTTGCATCCACCTGGATAAGATTGGAGACCATTATTCTAAGTGAAGTAATTTAGCAATGGAAAACCAAATACGTATGTTCTCACTGATATGTGGGAGCTAAGCTATGAGGATGCAAAGCCATAAGAATGATACTTGGGGGTAAGGGTGGGAGCAGGGTGAGAGATAAAAGACTACAAATAAGGTGCAATGTATATTGCATGGGTGATGAGTGTACCAAAATCTCACAGATCACCACAAAAGGATTTATGTAACCAAATACCACCTATACCCCAATAACCTATGGAAAATTTTTTAAAAAATAAAATAAATCCCATTTTCTCAATTTCAAGGAATGCCCAACTTTCCCAATTTTAAACTCAACCTAAAAAAAAAATTCCCTGGGGAGGACCAAACTTGATCCACTAGGTAATAACTCTTACTCAACCTCATTGCTTCATGAAATCTCCTTTCTCCCTGCCCCCGCCAATCCCCCTACTCCACCCCAGGCTACGTTCTTGGCACTGATCTTATTCCAAGGACTGGGCCAGGCCCATGGGTACACACACACACACACACACACACACACACACACACACAGCCTAGGCATTTACATCAACTGCATCAAAAGAGATAATCCCATATTTTAGGAAATGGAAAGTTATTCTCATAGTGACAAAGGTAAATCATGTAACCTTTGGATTTAATTCACTTACTTCATGACTTACTTATCAGGCTTCGGTTATGTGTGTACCCAGTAGTATGTTAAGGGACTGAGAAGGATGAGGAGGTGCAAAGAGTACAAAAGAAGAAAACAAAAACCTAGGAAGCTATAGTCCTGCTTTTCAAGAAACTTGAAATCTCTGGTGAAAAAAGGCATGCGGGGGGCGGAGCAAGATGGCCGAATAGGAACAACTCCAGTCTCCAACTCCCAGCGCGAGCGACACAGAAGACCGGTGATTTCTGCATTTTCAACTAAGGTACTGGGGTCATCTCACTGGGGAGTGCCGGACAATCGGTGCTGCTCAGCTGCTGCAGCCCGACCAGCGAGAGCTGAAGCAGGGCGAGGCATCGCCTCACCTGGGAAGTGCAAGGGGGAAGGGAATCCCTTTTCCTAGCCAGGGGAACTGAGACACACAACACCTGGAAAATCGGGTAACTCCCACCCCAATACTGCGCTTTAAGCAAACGGGCACACCAGGAGAATATATCCCACACCTGGCCGGGAGGGTCCCATGCCCACGGAGCCTCCCTCATTGCTAACACAGCAGTCTGCCATCTAACCGCAAGTCAGCAGCGAGGCTGGGGGAGGGGCGCCCGCCATTGCTGAGGCTTAAGTAGGTAAACAAAGCCGCTGGGAAGCTCGAACTGGGTGGAGCTCACAGCAGCTCAAGGAAACCTGTCTGTCTCTGTAGACTCCACCTCTGGGGACAGGGCACAGATAAATAACAACAACAAAAAAGCAGCAGAACCTCTGCAGATGCAAACGACTCTGTCTGACACCTTTGCAGAGAGCAGTGGATCTCCCAACACGGAAGTTGAGATCTGAGAAGGGACAGACTGCCTGCTCAAGTGGGTCCCTGACCCCTGAGTAGCCTAACTGGGAGACATTCCCCACTAGGGGCAGTCTGACACCTCACACCTCACAGGGTGGAGTACACCCCTGAGAGGAAGCTTCCAAAGTAAGAATCAGACAGGTACACTCGCTGTTCTATCTTCTGCAACCTCTGCTGCTGATACCCAGGCAAACAGGGTCTGGAGTGGACCTCAAGCAATCTCCAACAGACCTACAGCTGAGGGTCCTGACTGTCAGAAGGAAAACTATCAAACAGGAAGGACACCTATACCAAAACCCCATCAGTACGTCACCATCATCAAAGACCAGAGACAGATAAAACCACAAAGATGGGGAAAAAGCAGGGCAGAAAAGCTGGAAATTCAAAAAATAAGAGCGCATCTCCCCCTGCAAAGGAGCACAGCCCATCGCCAGCAACGGATCAAAGCTGGTCAGAGAATGACTTTGACGAGATGAGAGAAGAAGGCTTCAGTCCATCAAACTTCTCAGAGCTAAAGGAGGAATTACGTACCCAGTGCAAAGAAACTAAAAATCTTGAAAAAAGAGTGGAAGAATTGACAGCTAGACTAATTAATGCAGAGAAGGTCATAAACGAAATGACAGAGATGAAAACCATGACACGAGAAATACGTGACAAATGCACAAGCTTCAGTAACCGACTCGATCAACTCGAAGAAAGAGTTTCAGCGACTGAGGATCAAATGAATGAAATGAAGCGAGAAGAGAAACCAAAAGAAAAAAGAAGAAAAAGAAATGAACAAAGCCTGCAAGAAGTATGGGATTATGTAAAAAGACCAAATCTACGTCTGATTGGGGTGCCTGAAAGTGAGGGGGAAAATGGAACCAAGTTGGAAAACACTCTTCAGGATATCATCCAGGAGAACTTCCCCAACCTAGTAGGGCAGGCCAACATTCAAATTCAGGAAATACAGAGAACACCACAAAGATACTCCTCGAGAAGAGCAACTCCAAGACACATAATTGCCAGATTCACCAAGTTGAAATGAAGGAAAAATCTTAAGGGCAGCCAGAGAGAAAGGTCGGGTTACCCACAAAGGGAAGCCCATCAGACTAACAGCAGATCTTTCGGCAGAAACTACAAGCCAGAAGAGAGTGGGGGCCAATATTCAATGTTCTTAAAGAAAAGAATTTTCAACCCAGAATTTCATATCCAGCCACACTGTTTCATAAGTGAAGGAGAAATAAAATCCTTTACAGATAAGCAAATGCTTAGAGATTTTGTCACCACCAGGCCTGCCTTACAAGAGACCCTGAAGGAAGCCCTAAACATGGAAAGGAACAACCAGTATCAGCCATTGCAAAAACATGCCAAAATGTAAAGACCATCGAGGCTAGGAAGAAACTGCATCAACTAACGAGCAAAATAACCAGTTAATATCATAATGACAGGATCAAGTTCACACATAACAATATTAACCTTAAATGTAAATGGACTAAATGGTCCAATTAAAAGACACAGACTGGCAAACTGGATAAAGAGTCAAGACCCATCAGTCTGCTGTATTCAGGAGACCCATCTCACATGCAGAGACATACATAGGCTCAAAATAAAGGGATGGAGGAAGATCTACCAAGCAAATGGAGAACAAAAAAAAGCAGGGGTTGCAATCCTAGTCTCTGATAAAACAGACTTTAAACCGTCAAAGATCAAAAGAGACAGAGAAGGCCATTACATAATGGTAAAGGGATCAATTCAACAGGAAGAGCTAACTATCCTAAATATATATGCACCCAATACAGGAGAACCCAGATTCATAAAGCAAGTCCTTAGAGACTTACAAAGAGACAGACTCCCATACAATAATAATGGGAGACTTCAACACTCCACTGTCAACATTAGACAGATCAACGAGACAGAAAGTTAACAAGGATATCCAGGAATTGAACTCATCTCTGCACCAAGCGGACCTAATAGACATCTATAGAACTCACCACCCCAAATCAACAGAATATACATTCTTCTCAGCACCACATCGTACTTATTCCAAAATTGACCACATAGTTGGAAGTAAAGCACTCCTCAGCAAATGTAAAAGAACAGAAATTATAACAAACTGTCTCTCAGACCACAGTGCAATCCAACTAGAACTCAGGACTAAGAAACTCAATCAAAACTGCTCAACTACATGGAAACTGAACAACCTGCTCCTGAATGACTACTGGGTACATAACGAAATGAAAGCAGAAATAAAGATGTTCTTTGAAACCAATGAGAACAAAGATACAACATACCAGAATCTCTGGGACACATTTAAACCAGTGTGTAGAGGGAAATTTATAGCACTAAATGCCCACAAGAGAAAGCAGGAAAGATCTAAAATTGACACTCTAACATCACAATTAAAAGAACTAGAGAGGCAAGAGCAAACACATCCAAAAGCTAGCAGAAGGCGAGAAATAACTAAGATCAGAGCAGAACTGAAGGAGATAGAGACACAAAAAACCCTCCAAAAAATCAATGAATCCAGGAGTTGATTTTTTGAAAAGATCAACAAAATTGACAGACCGCTAGCAAGACTAATAAAGAAGAAAAGAGAGAGGAATCAAATAGACGCAATAAAAAATGATAAAGGGGATATCACCACCGACCCCACAGAAATACAAACTACCATCAGAGAATACTATAAACACCTCTACGCAAATCAACTAGAAAATCTAGAAGAAATGGATATTTTCCTGGACACTTACACTCTCCCAAGACTAAACCAGGAAGAAGTTGAATCCCTGAATAGACCAATAGCAGGCTCTGAAATTGAGGCAACAATTAATAGCCTACCCAGAAAAAAAGTCCAGGACCAGATGGATTCACAGCTGAATTCTACCAGAGGTACAAGGAGGAGCTGGTACCATTCCTTCTGAAACTATTCCAATCAATAGAAAAAGAGGGAATCCTCCCTAACTCATTTTATGAGGCCAACATCATCCTGATACCAAAGCCTGGCAGAGACACAATAAAAAAGAGAATTTTAGACCAATATCCCTGATGAACATCGATGCAAAAATCCTCAATAAAATACTGGCAACCGGATTCAGCAGCACATCAAAAAGCTTATCCACCATGATCAAGTGGGCTTCATCCCTGGGATGCAAGGCTGGTTCAACATTCGCAAATCAATAAACGTAATCCAGCATATAAACAGAACCAAAGACAAGAACCACATGATTATCTCAATAGATGCAGAAAAAGCTTTTGACAAAATCAACAGCCCTTCATGCTAAAAACGCTCAATAAATTCGATATTGATGGAACGTACCTCAAAATAATAAGAGCTATTTATGACAAACCCACAGCTAATATCATACTGAATGGGCAAAAACTGTAAAAATTCCCTTTGAAAACTGGCACAAGACAGGGATGCCCTCTCTCACCACTCCTATTCAACATAGTGTTGGAAGTTCTGGCCGGGGCAATCAGGCAAGAGAAAGAAATCAAGGGTATCCAGTTAGGAAAAGAAGAAGTCAAATTGTCCCTGTTTGCAGATGACATGATTGTATATTTAGAAAACCCCATTGTCTCAGCCCAAAATCTCCTTAAGCTGATAAGAAACTTCAGCAAAGTCTCAGGATACAAAATCAATGTGCAAAAATCACAAGCATTCTTATACACCAGTAACAGACAAACAGAGAGCCAAATCATGAATGAACTTCCATTCACAATTGCTTCAAAGAGAATAAAATACCTAGGAATCCAGCTTACAAGGGATGTAAAGGACCTCTTCAAGGAGAACTACAAACCACTGCTCAATGAAATAAAAGAGGACACAAACAAATGGAAGAACATACCATGCTCATGGATAGGAAGAATCAATATCGTGAAATTGGCCATACTGCCCAAGGTTATTTATAGATTCAATGCCATCCCCATCAAGCTACCAATGAGTTTCTTCACAGAATTGGAAAAAACTGCTTTAAAGTTCATATGGAACCAAAAAAGAGCCCGCATTGCCAAGACAATCCTAAGTCAAAAGGACAAAGCTGGAGGCGTCACGCTACCTGACTTCAAACTATACTACAAGGCTACAGTAACCAAAACAGCATGGTACTGGTACCAAAACAGAGCTATAGACCAATGGAACAGAACAGAGGCCTCAGAAATAATACCACACATCTACAGCCATCTGATCTTTGACAAACCTGAGAGAAACAAGAAATGGGGAAAGGATTCCCTATTTAATAAATGGTGCTGGGAAAATTGGCTAGCCATAAGTAGAAAGCTGAAACTGGATCCTTTCCTTACTCCTTATACGAAAATTAATTCAAGATGGATTAGAGACTTAAATGTTAGACCTAATACCATAAAAACCCTAGAAGAAAAGCTAGGTAGTACCATTCAGGACATAGGCAAGGGCAAGGACTTCATGTCTAAAACACCAAAAGCAATGGCAGCAAAAGCCAAAATTGACAAATGGAATCTGATTAGACTAAAGAGCTTCTGCACAGCAAAAGAAACTACCATCAGAGTGAACAGGCAACCTACAGAATGGGAGAAAATTTTTGCAATCTACTCATCTGACAAAGGGCTAATATCCAGAATCTACAAAGAACTCAAACAAATACACAAGAAAAAAACAAACAACCCCATCAAAAAGTGGGCAAAGGATATGAACAGACATTTCTCAAAAGAAGACATTCGGCCAGGCGCGGTGGCTCAAGCCTGTAATCCCAGCACTTTGGGAGGCCGAGACGGGCGGATCACGAGGTCAGGAGATCGAGACCATCCTGGCTAACACAGTGAAACCCCGTCTCTACTAAAAATACAAAAACTAGCCGGGCGAGGTGGCGGGTGCCTATAGTCCCAGCTACTCGGGAGGCTGAGGCAGGAGAATGGTGTAAACCCGGGAGGCGGAGCTTGCAGTGAGCTGAGATCCGGCCACTGCACTCCAGTCCGGGCGACAGAGCGAGACTCCGCTTCAAAAAAAAAAAAAAAAAGAAGACATTCATACAGCCAACAGACACATGAAAAAATGCTCATCATCACTGGCCATCAGAGAAATGCAAATCAAAACCACAATGAGATACCATCTCACACCAGTTAGAATGGCAATCATTAAAAAGTCAGGAAACAGGTGTTGGAGAGGATGTGGAGAAATAGGAACACTTTTACACTGTTGGTGGGATTGTAAACTAGTTCAACCATTGTGGAAAACAGTATGGCAATTCCTCAAGGATCTAGAACTAGATGTACCATATGACCCAGCCATCCCACTACTGGGTATATACCCAAAGGATTATAAATTATTCTACTACAAAGACACATGCACACGTATGTTTATTGTGGCACTATTCACAATAGCAAAGACTTGGAATCAACTCAACTGCCCATCTGTGACAGACTGGATTAAGAAAATGTGGCACATATACACCATGGAATACTATGCAGCCATAAAAAAGGATGAGTTTGTGTCTTTTGTAGGGACATGGATGCAGCTGGAAACCATCATTCTTAGCAAACTATCACAAGAACAGAAAACCAAACACCGCATGTTCTCACTCATAGGTGGGAACTGAACAATGAGATTACTTGGACTCAAGAAGGGGAACATCACACACTGGGGCCTATCATGGGGAGGGGGGAGGAGGGAGGGATTGCACTGGGGAGTTATACCTGATATAAATGATGAATTGATGGGTGCTGACGAGTTGATGGGTGCAGCACACCAACATGGCACAAGTATACATATGTAACAAACCTGCACGTTATGCACATGTACCCTAGAACTTAAAGTATAATAAAAAAAAAGAAAAGAAAAAAGGCATGCATGTGTTATACAACGATGGTAATTGACAGTTAACTTTTATGAGCAGCTCGCTATGTGCCAGCCAATGTATACGTTATTATTTTCTAATCCTATATTGTGTATATTAGTTATCCATCACTCCATAACAAATTACCACAAAACTTAGTAATTTAAAACAATAAATATTAATATTAATATTAATTATCAGTTTCCGTGGATGTGGCATTTGATATAATTGGCTAGGGCTACAGACACCTGAAGGATTGACTGGGGATAGAGAATACACTTCCACAGTGGCTCACTCACACAACTGGCAAGTTGATTATGGCTATTGGCAGGAGGCCCCATGTGGGCATCTCTAGAGAGATGCTTAAGTGTCTTCATGACATGGTAGCACATGGTACCACATTCTAAGCAAATTATTGTATGGCTTTTGAATATATTCATTCTAGAGAATATGTAGTATCTCATTGTGGTTTTTTTACTCTTAAATTTTTGTTTTAATGTTTATATATTTAGGGGATACAAGTGCAGATTTCTTCTTTTTTATTATACTTTTTAAGTTCTAGGGTACATGTGTACACGTGCAGGTTTGTTACATATGTATACATGTGCCACGTTGGTGTGCTGCACCCATTAACTCGTCATTTACATTAGGTATATCTCCTAATGCTATCCCCCCACACTCTCGCCACCCTATGACAGGCCTGGTGTGTTATGTTCCCCATCCTGTGTCCAAGTGTTCTCATTGTTCAAGTCCCACCTTTGTACCTCTGGTAGAATTCGGCTGTGAATGCATTTTGTCCTGGACTCTTTTTGTTGGTAGGCTCTTAATTATTGCCTCAATTTCAGATCCTGTTTTTTGTCTATTCAGGGATTCAAATTCTTTCTGGTTTGGTCTTGGGAGGGTATATGTGTCCAGCAAAATATCCATTTCTTCTAGATTTTCTGTTTATTTGCCTAGAGGTGTTTATAGTATTTTCTGATGGTAGTTTGTATTTCTGTGGGATCGGTGGTGATATCCCCTTAACTACTTTTTATTGTGTCGATTTGATTCTTCTGTCTTTTCTTCTTTATTAGTCTTGCTAGTGGTCTATCAGTTTTGTTGATCTTTTCAAACAGCCAGCTCCTGGATTCATCGATTTTTTGAAGAGTTTTTTTGTGTCTGTATCTCCTTCAGTTCTGCTCTGATCTTAGTTAGTTATTCTCTTCTGCTAGCTTTTGAATATGTTTGCTCTTGTTTCTCTAGTTCTTTTAATTGTGATGTTAGGGTGTCAAATTTAGATCTTCCTGCTTTCTCTTGTGGGCATTTAGTGCTATAAATTTCCCTCTACACACTGCTTTAAATGTGTCCCAGAGATTCTGGTATGTTTTGTCTTTGTTCTTATTGGTTTCAAAGAACATCTTTATTTCTGCCTTCATTTCGTTATGTACCCAGTAGTCATTCAGGAGCAGGTTGTTCAGTTTCCATGTAGTTGAGTGGTTTTGAGTGAGTTTCTAAATCCTGAGTTCTAGTTTGATTGCACTGTGGTCTGAGAGACAGTTTGTTATAATTTCTGTTCTTTTACATTTGCTGAGGAGTGCTTTACTTCCAACTATGTGGTTAATTTTTGAATAAGTGCCATGTGGTGCTGAGAGGAATGTATATTCTGTTGATTTGGGGTGGACAGTTCTGTAGATGTCTATGAGGTCCGTTTGGTGCAGAGCTGAGTTCAATTCCTGGATATCCTTGTTAACTTTCTGTATCATTGATCTGTCTAATGTTGACAGTGAGGTGTTAAAGTCTCCCATTATTATTGTGTGGGAGTCTTAAGTCTCTTTATAGGTCTCTAAGGACTTGCTTTATGAATCTGGGTGCTCCAGTATTGGGTGCATATATATTTAGGATAGTTAGCTCTGCTTGTTGAATTGATCCCTTTACCATTATGTAATGGCCTTCTTTGTCTCTTTTGATCTATGTTGGTTTAAAGCCTGTTTTATCAGAGACTAGGATTGCAACCCCTGCTTTTTTTTGTTTTCCATTTGCTTGGTAGATCTTCCTCCATCCCTTTATTTTGAGCCTATGTGTGTCTCTGCCTGTGAGGTGGGTCTCCTGAATACAGCAGACTGATGGGTCTTGACTCTTTATCCAATTTGCCAGTCTGTGTCTTTTAACTGGAGCATTTAGCCCATTTACATTTAAGGTTAATATTGTTATGTGTGAACTTGATCCTGTCATTATGATATTAACTGGTTATTTTGCTCGTTAGTTGATGCAGTTTCCTCCTAGCGTCAATGGTCTTTACAATTTGGCATGTTTTTGCAGTGGCTGGTACTGGTTTTTCCTTTCCATGTTTAGTGCTTACTTCAGGAGCTCTTGTAAGGCAGGCCTGGTGGTGACAAAATCTCTCAGCATTTGCTTGTCTGTAAAGGATTTTATTTATCCTTCACTTAGGAAGCTTAGTTTGGCTGGATATGAAATTCTGGATTGAAAATTCTGTTCTTTAAGAATGTTGAATATTGGCCCCCACTCTCTTCTGGCTTGTAGAGTTTCTGCTGAGAGATCTGCTATTAGTCTGATGGGCTTCCCTTTGTGGGTAACCCGATCTTTCTCTCTGGCTGCCCTTAACATTTTTTCCTTCATTTCAACTTTGGTGAATCTGACAATTGTGTGTGTTGGAGTTTCTCTTCTTGAGGAGTATCTTTGTGGTGTTCTCTGTATTTCCTGAATATGAATGTTGGCCTGCCTGTCTAGGTTGGGGAAGTTCTCCTGGATAACACCCTGAAGAGTGTTTTCCAACTTGATTCCATTCTCCCTGTCACTTTCAGGTACACCAATCAGATGTAGATTTGGTCTTTTCACATAGTTCCATATTTCTTGGAGGCTTTGTTAGTTCCTTTTTACTCTTTTTTCTCTAAACTTCTCTTCTCACTTCATTTCATTCATTTGATCTTCAATCACTGATACCCTTTCTTCCACTTGATCAAATCTGCTACTGAAGATTGTGCATGTGTCACATAGTTTTTGTGCCATAGTTTTCAGCCCCATCAGGTCATTTAAGGTCTTCTGTATGCTATTTATTCTAGTTAGCCATTCGTCTAATCTTTTTTCAAGGTTTTTAGCTTCTCTGTAATGGGTTCGAATATCCTCCTTTAGCTCAGAGAAGTTTGTTATTACGGATCATCTGAAGCCTTCTTCTCTCAACTTGTCAAAGTCATTCTCCATCCAGCTTTGTTTCACTGTTGGCGAGAAACTGCATTCCTTTGGAGGAGAAGAGGCACTCTGATTGTTAGAATTTTCAGCTTTTCTGCTCTCATTTCTCCCCATCTTTGTGGTTTTATCAACCTTGTTCTTTGATGATGGTGATGTACAGATGGGGTTTTGGTGTGGATGTCCTTTCTGTTTGTTAGTTTTCCTTTTAACAGCCAGGACCCTCAGCTGTGGGTTTGTTGGAGTTTTCTGGAGGTCCACTCCAGACCCTGTTTTCCTGGGTATCACCAACGGAGGCTGCAGAACAGCAAATATTGCAGGACAGCAAATGTTGCTGCCTGATCCTTCCTCTGGAAGCTTTCTCTCAGAGGGTCACCTGGCCATATGAGGTGTCAGTTGGCCCCTACTGGGAGGTGCCTCCCAGTTAGGCTACTTGGGGGTCAGGAACCCACTTGAGGAGGCAGTCCGTCTGTTCTCAGATTTCAAACTCCATTATGGGAGAACCACTACTCTCTTCAAATCTGTCAGGCAGGGAAGTCTGCAGAAGTTTCTGCTGCCTTTTGTTCAGCTATGGCCTGCCCCCAGAGGTGGAATCTACAGAGGCAGGAAGACCTCCTTAAGTTGTGGTGGGCTCCACCCTGTTCAAGATTCCTGGTCACTTTGTTTACCTACTCAATTCTCAGCAATGGCAGACGCCCCACCCCAGCCTCACTGCTGCCTTGCAGTTCGATCTCAGACTGCTGTGTTAGCAGTGAGTGAGGCTTGTGGGTGTGGGACCCTCTGAGCCAGGTGCGAGATATAATCTCCTGGTGTGTCATTTGCTACGACCATTGTAAAAGCTCAGTATTAGGGTGGGAATGTCCCAATTTTGCAGGTACGATCTGTCACAGCTTCCCTTGGCTAGGAAAGGGAATTCTCCGACCCCTTGTGCTTCCCAGGAGGCGATGTCCCACCCTGTTTCGGCTCACGCTCCATGGGCTGCACCCACTGTCCAACAGGCCCCAGTGAGATGAACCCAGTACCTCAGCTGAAAGTGTAGAAATCACCCATCTTCTGTGTCGCTCATGCTGGGAGCTGTAGACTGGAGCTGTTCGTATTCGGCCATCTTGGAACCTCCCCAGAAGAGGCAAGTACAGATTTCTTACATGCATATATTGCGTAGTGGTGAAGTCTGGGCTTTTAGTGTACCCATCACCCAAATAGTGAATATTGTGCCCAATAGGTAATTTTCCAACTCTAACCCTCCTCCTACCCTCCCACCTTCTGTAGTCTCCAATGTCTAATAGTCCACACTGTATATCCATAGGTACCCTTTGTTTAGCTCCAACTTATAAAAGAGAACACGCTGTATTTGATTTTCTGAGCTATTTTACTTAGGATAGTAGCTTCAAGTTCCACCAACGTTGCTGGGAAAAGATATAATTTTATTATTTCTTATGGCTGAGTAGTATTCCATGCTATATATAAAATACATTTTCTTAATCCAACCTTCTGTTGATGGACACAGTTTGATTTCATCCTTGTTATTCTGAATAGTACTGCAATAAAGACATTAATGCAGATATCTTTTTGATATAATCATTTCTTTCCATTTGGACATATACACAGTTGTGGGATTGTTGGATTGAATGGTACTTCTATCCTTAGTTCTTTAAGAAATCTCCATACTGTTTTCCATAAAGGTTGTACTAATTTACATCCCTACCAATAACGTATAATTGTTCCCTTTTTTCTACATCTTTGCCAACATTTGTTGTTTTGACTTTTTAGTAATAGCCATTCTGACTGGTGTAAGATGGTATCTTATTGCGGTTTTCAGTTGCATTTCTCTGATGATTAGTGATGTTGAACACGTTTTCTTATGTTCTTTGGCCACTTGTATGTTTTCTTTTGAAAAATGTCTGTTCATATCCTTGCACAATTTTTAATGGGATTATTTGCTTTTATCTTGTTGAGTTATTTGAGTTCCTTGCAGATTATTGATATTAGTCCTCTGTTGTATGCATAATGTGCAAATATTTTCTCCCATTCTGTAAGTTGTCTGTTTACTCTGTTTGTTGTTCCTTTTGTTTTGCAGAGGTTTTTTGTTTAATCAAGTCCCATTTGTCTATTTTTGTTCTTGCTATGTTTGCTTTTGAGGACTTGGTCATAAATTCTTTGCCTAGGCCAATGTCCAGAAGAGTTTTTCCCAGATTTTCTTTGAGGATTTTTATAGTTTCAGGAATTACATTTAGTTCTTTAATCTATCTTTGTTTAATTTTTGTTTATGGCGAGAGGTATGGGTGGTTTCATTCTTTTGCATATGGCTATCCAATTTTCCCAGCACCATTTGTTGAATAGGGTGTCCTTCCCCCAGTGTTTATTTTTGTTGAGCTTGTCAAAGATCAGTTTGTTATAGGTATGTGGCTTTATTTCTGGGTTCTTTATTCTATTCCATTGATTCTTATTTTTTTTTTTTCAGACAGAGTCTCGCTTTGTCACCAGGCTGGAGTGCAGTGGAGTGACATCGGCTCACTGTAGCCCCAGCCTCCCAGGCTCAAGCAATTCTCATGCCTCAGCCTTGCAAATAGCTGGGATTACAGGTGTGTGCCACCATGCCCAGCTGATTTTTTTTTTTTTTGTAGTAGAGACAAGGTTTCACCATGTTGACCAGGCTGGTCTCCAACTTCTGGCCTCAAGTAATCCACCCTCTGCCTTCCAAAGTGCTGGAATTACAGGCGCGCACCACTGCACCCAGCCTATTCCATTGATGTATGTGTATTTACTTACACCAGTACCACACTAATTTACTACTTTGGTGACTATAGCCTTGTAGTATAATTCAAACTGAGTAATGGATGCCTTGAGCTTTGTTCTTTTTGCTTAGGATTGCTCTGGCTATTCAGGCCCTTTTTTGGTTACATATGAATTTTAGGATTGTTTTTTATAATTCTGTGAAAAATGACATTGGTAATTTGATAGGTATTGCTTTGAATCTGTAGATTACTTTGGGGACTATGGTCATTTTAACAATGTTGATTCTTCCAATCCATAAGCATGGGATGTTTTTCCATTTGTGTAATCTACAATTTCTTTCATGAATGTTTTGTAGTTCTCCTTATAAAGATCTTTCACTTCCTTGGTTAAACATATTCCTAGGTTTTTTTTTTTTTTTTGTAGCTACTCTAAATAGGATTGCCTTCTTGATATGGTCCTCAGCTAGATTGTTATTGTTGTATAGAAACACTACTGATTTCTGTAAGTTAATTTTGTATCCTGAAACTACTGCATTCATTTATCAAATCTAAAAGCTTTTTTGGAGGAGGCTTTGGGGTTTTCTAGATAGAAGATCATATCATCAGCAAACAGGAATAATTTGACTTCCTCTTTCCAATTTGGATGCCTTTTATTTTTTTCTCTTGCCTGATTCGCCTGGTGAAGACTACCAGCACGAAGTTGAATAAGAGTGGTGCAAGTGGGCATTCTTGTACTGTTCCAGTTAGAGGAAATGCTTTCAATTTTTCTCCACTAAGTGTGATGTTGGCTGTGGGTTTGTCATATATGACCTTATTATGTTAAGGTATGTTTCTTCTATGCCTAGTTTGTTGAGGATTTTTATCATGAAGGGATGTTGAATTTTGTTGAATGCATTTTCTGTATCTATTGAAATGATCATATAGGTTTTTGTCTTTAATTCTGTTTATGTGATGTATCACATTTATTGATTTGCATACATTGAACCATTCTTGTATTCCTGGGATAAATCCTACCTGATCATGGTGTATTATCTTTTCGATATGCTGTTGGATTTGATTTGTTAATATTTTGTTAAGGGTTTTTGCATCAATGTTCATCAGGGATACTGGTCTATAGTTTTCATTTTTTGTCATGTCCTTGTCTTGTTTTGGTATCAGGATGATACTGACATTGTAGAATGAGTTAAGGAGACTTCACTCTTCCTCTATTTTTTGAAATAGCTTCAGAAGAATTAGCAATAGTTCTTCTTTGTATATTTGGCAGAATTTGGCTGTGAATCCATATGGTTCTGGGCTTTTTCTGTTGTTGTTGATAGATTTTTTTATTACTGATTCAATCTCACTACTCATTATTGTTCTGTTTGTTCAGGAGTTCTGTTCTAGTTGAATCTCAGAAGATTGTATGTTTCCAGAAATTTACCCACTTCCTCTAGGTATTCTAGTTTGTGGGCATATAGTTGTTCATAATAGCCTCTGATGATCTTTTGTATTTCTGTGGTATCATTTTAATGTCTCATTTTTCATATCCATTTGTTTATTTGGATCTCCTCTCTTTCTTGGTCTAGCTAGTGACTTATCAATTTTGTTTACATTTTCAAATAAGCAACTTTTCATTCATTGAGTTTTTTGGTCTCTATTTCATTTAGTTATGATCTAATCTTCATTATATCTTTTCTTCTGCTAACTTTGGGTTTGGTTTGTTCTTGTTCTAGTTCCTTGAGATGTGACACTAAGTTGTTATTTTGTAATCTTTCTACTTTTTGGATGTAGATATTTAATGCTATAAACTTCCCTCTTAGGATTGCTTTTGCTGTATCCCACAGGTTTTGGTACGTTGTGCTTTCATTTTCATTCATTTCAAATTTTTAAAAAAATTTCCATCTTAATTTCTTTCTTTCTTTTTCAGACAGGGTTTCATTCTGTCACCCAGGCTGGAGTGCAGTGGTGCGATCACAGCTCACCACAGACTCAACCTCCTGGGCTCAAGCAATCCTTCTGCCTCAGCCTCCTGGGTAACTGGGACTATAGGTGCACATCACAATGCCTAGCAAATTTTTAAAAATTTTCTGTAGAAATTGGGTCTTACTATGTTGTCCAGGCTGGTTTTGAACTCCCACAGGGCAATGGGTATTGTCCTGTGTGTGTGTAGGAGAGCCTGGTTTCCCTGTCTGTTCTTGGCTGGGCAGCAGCTGCAGCTGCATCAGTCTGAACTCAGCCTAAGGGCAGGATGTAGCCCAACATTAAACTCTCAAAATGGTGCCTTGGGTCTGCGACCAGAGAGGGTAGGGCACGTTCCAGGCAAGCAGTGTGGGCAAGAAGCTGTGGGGAAATGCAATCCACTCACATCTCAGTCACACAGCAGCCCACTGCAGGGCAGTGGTATTGTCTTAGATATGTATAGGAAAGCCTGGTTTCCCTGACCCTCCTTGGCTGGGTTCTTGTCTCAGTCTCAACGGCAGCCCACAGAAGGGTGGTAGGGACTCTTCCAGAGGTGCGTGAGAGCACTTGGTCTCCCCTCTCCCTTTTTGGAGTAGTGCAACAGCCACAGCCATGTCTGTAGATCCCTGGTATCTAGACTATCAAAATAATGCCTGACTGAGGCTGCTCTAGTCTCCGATGCCTGTAGGATTCCATCTGGATTTCTTTTCTGGAGCAACATCTCTGTGCAATTTTAGGCAGCTCCATATATCAAGCCCAAGGTCCTAAGTTGGTTGGGGTTTTCTTGCATAGCCAAGATCATAAAAGCTCTTTTTGGAGTATGGAGCCCTAGGGATTTCTCTCTTATTGTTTCCCGGCATCGGGGAGCCTCTCGGAGCTCTCAGTCAGTCCCCAAACCCTCTTCTTACTTACTTCTGGTGCTTCCCATCACTTCTCTGGTGAGTCCTAGCATTCTCTACTAGACAATCTCTTTAAAATATATCTACTTACTCTCTGGTTCCTCTCCATAAAAGAGGCACATACTACCTGTGTTTACTCAGCCATCTTCTCATTGTAGTTTTAATTTGCATTTCTCTAATGACTAATGATTTTGAACATCTTTTGAACAGATGGCTAATTTGCCATCTGTATATCTTATTTGGTGAAGTGCACAAATCATTCATCTATTTGCACCTGGGTTGTTTGTTTTCTTTTATTTAATTTTGAGAATTCTTTTCATATTCTAGATACAAGTCCTATATATGTGATTTGCAAATATTTTCTCCCACAGAAGGATAATCCACTGTGTGGCTTATCTTTTCATTCTCTTAGTAGTATGTTTCGAAGAGGAGTAGATCTTAGTTGCTTTTTTTGGGGGGGTGGGTAGGGTCTCACTCTGTCACTCAGGCTGGAGTGTAGTGGCACAGTCATAGCTCACTGCAGCCTTGAACTCCTGGGCTCACATGATTCTCTCACCTCAGCCTCCTGAGTAACTAGGATGAGAGGTCCATGCCACTACGCCTGGCATATATTTTTATTTTTAAGTTGTTTTTAGAGATAGAGTCTGATTGTGTTGCTCAGGCTGGCTGTGAACTCCTGGCCTCAATCAATCCTCCCACCTCAGCCTCCCAAAGAGCTGAGATTACAGGCATGAGCCATCATGCCTGGCCTAGATCTTAGTTTCAATGGAGACCGATTTATTAAGGTTTTCTTTTGGTGTGTGAGTGTGTGTCTTGCTTTTGCTGTTGAATCTAAGAAATTTCAAGGCTACCAAGATTTTCTCCTCTATTTTCTTTTACAAGTTTTATCGTTTTAGCTCTTACATCCAGCACTATGATCTATTTCAAGTTAGTTTTTATATGTGATGTTAGATTTTTTTGTCACTGTTAGTTTTTACTTATTAATATTTCTCTGTGATCTTATCCTATGTGTACATAAAGAGCTTCCTTTTGTTTTTCCAGGTACAACAGCAGGTTCTTTTCTGATTCCTCAAAGTCCTGCATGGGGTGGAGGCAGAGATAGAAGAGAATGTAAACACTGAGTTCCACCTGCTGGAGCTTAAGGGAAGACCCCTTACCCAGATAGGGACTGACTGGAGAGGTGGAAGGGAACAAGGTGAAAGGTAGGGGTCCTGGTGAGAGAAAGCAGGGGGGCCTGAGAAAACAGAGGAAGGTGGTTGAAAAATGTTCTCTTGTATGCTCTTTAAGAAAAGCAAATGCCCCCTCCTTTTTTTTTTTTTGTCCCAGAAAGCACATCTCTTTATCTAGAATTAGGTCATGTGCCCACTCCTGAAACAGTAGCTATGACCAAGGGATGAGATTTTTTCCAATACTCAGGTCTGGCTTGCATGTGCCATTCCCAGGGCCAGGAGTGGAGTCAGAATCCTCAAAAGACATGCTATACATGAGGAGGGCGTCCACACTCAAGTAAAATTTGGATGGATACCAAGAGAAGGGGTTACGTTCCCTTCTCACAATGCCTCATAGTTCAAGCTCATAGTTCAAGTACAATGGGCTTTTAGAGTTTGCCATACTGTTCTCCCACCCCAGCCTCCCTCACCCTGGTCTCTCTGAGGAGGGGTCTTTTACTTCTCTGAATGACCTGTGGTATTGATTTTCTGTATTTTTCAAATTTTCAATCATCCTACTTGTTAATTTACTTTCTGCAGATACTGTCATCGCCCTGCTGTGCTGTCTTCATTCCTCACAGTACCCTAACACAAAGCTGTGGTGTTATCAGACTTTCACTGAAGGTTTGGGGTCCCAAAGAGGATTATAACATAGCACAAAACTCAAAATTGAACATGGATTATGTCATTATCATTATCCAAAAGTTCCCTGACCAAACTCATTTTAAGGACTGCGGTAATTTAAAAGGATGTCTACAAATTAGTTGATACTTCTTTATTCAAAAGGTGGAGCCTAATTCCCCCCCCCCACCTTGAATGTGGGCTAGGAGTTAGTGACTCACTTTTAACAAATAATGTGTGGCAGAAGTGAAGATATTTGACTTCTGAGGCTAGGTCATACAAAGGATAAAGCTTCTACCTGGCTCATTCTCTTTAGGAGCACCCTGGGGGAAGCCAGCTACCATGGAATGAAGGTACTCAAGCAGCCCTGGGAAAGAACCATGTGAAAAGAAACTGGGGCCTCCCACCAATACCCAGCATCAACTTGCCAGCCATGCATGCCATCTTGGAAAGATATTCGCTAGTTTCAGCTAAGATTTTAGCAGACTATTACCCCAGCTGACATCTTGATTGCAACCTCATGAGAAGATCCTGAGTCTAGAGGCAACCAAATTCTTGACCCACAGAAACTGTGAGAGATAATAATGCTTATTGTTATTTTAAGCCACAAAGTTTTGGAGTAATTTGCTATGTAGCAACAGATAAGTAATACAGTGAGTCTCTCATGGGCTGTTTTCTTCCGTCTTATCTGCCATCTTGCCTTGATCCTTCCTCTTTTTTCATCTTTTTCTTTTTTCCTTGCCAGAGCTCCCCAAACCCAGTCTCTAGAGGGAATGCTCAAAATTACTGTATTTCACTTTGCAGAGTAATTTAAGTCTTCTTGGTCTAAATATCTCCCATCTGGGTTAAACCCAAGGGATTCCATCTTTTCAGACCAAACATATCTGTTAAGGTCTAAAACAGATATTCTGTCTTCCTACCAGGCCCAGTGGCATCAGGTCCAATCAGACCGCTGCCAGCTTGCCCTAATAGAAGTATATATAGGCAAAGTACTATAAGGGCAAAGAATAAGAAGCATGTAAGCTGACTTGGGGGCTCATGGAGGAGGTAATATTTGAGCTGAGTTTTTAAGGATATGTAGGAGTTCATTTGGTAGAGAAGTGAATGAAAGTTACACAGAGTAACAGCAAGTAAAAAGGCTCAGAGTTGAGAAAAGTTATAATCAATGCTGAGAACTTTAAATATGTAAGGGTTCTGGGTGATAACATCTATTAGTGAGCTTGGAAGCTGTTGGGGGCTAGATCATATCAGGCATTGAAAGTCACATGCAGGAGACTACAGGCAACATAAATCCCTGATTCACTGACTTAAAAATAAGAACAATAAGGAATTTAGTATTTCAAATAATAAGCACAAGGTGAGACTGCTCCAATGTCTTAATTTAGCAGCTTGATGATGTTATCAAGAACCCAGTTTGCTTCTGTATTTCTATTCTGTTATCCCCAATCTTGTACCCCCATGATTATAAGATGGTTACAGCAGCTCCAGGCATCATGTCCTTAAGATTACACCTGGACAGCCTGGGCAACATGGTAAAACCCCATCTCTCCCAAAAATACAAAAAACTAGCCAGGTGTGGTGGTGTTTGCCTGTAGTCCCAGTTACTCAGGAGGCAGGAGGATTGCTTGAGCCTGGGAGGCAGAGGTTGCACCACCACATTCCAGCCTGGGTAACAGAGTGAGACCCATCTCAAAAACAACAACAACAAAAAGATCACACCTGGAAGTAGAAAGGGGGCCTTCTCTTCTTTCTCTCTCATTATATAAATTTTTTTTAAAGAAATGGGATCTTGCTATATTGCCCAGGCTGGAGTGCAGTGGCTACTGATAGACACGATCATAACACGCATCTGGAGAAAACTGCAAATATAATTGTAAGGCAAGTCTTTAAAGAGCAGTTAAAAACTTGTTTTGAAATACAGGTTTCTAGAATTTGTTTCAACATGTTAAGTTACAGCAAATGAAATAGAGCAATAGTCTCAATGCTTTTTAATTTGCCCTGGTGACTGGAAACCTTAGAACTCAGCCTTATGAGCTGTTAATCAGATAAGCACTGCAGGTTTTCGCAAAGAATCATGCTTGACAAATGCTTGAGGGCATATGGATTTATTGAAGGAAGTATTGTCCAAACCAGACTGGCAAAATTTTACAAAGAAAATAGAATTTTAAAATGTTGGGATTAAAATGTAGATCTTATTTGAGCATGGTGGTGTGCACCTGTAATCCCAGCTACTCGGGAGGCTGATGCAGGAGAATCACTTGAACCCAGGAGGCAGAGGTTGCAGTGAGCTGAGATGATGCCACTGCATTCCAGCCTGGGGGACAAAGCGAGACCCCTTCTCAAAAAAAAAGGTAGATTTTTTTCTGTTTTGAGATGTAGTTATGAAATGTACATCAGAGAATGTTTCAATGAACTTTTGAATTATAAGTTAATATAGTTTATAAACCATATGAATTAAGTACTATTTTAAAAATAGATAGGAATTATACTTCCACTCAAAAACACCTTGAACTCCTGGCCTCAAGAGATCCTCCTAGGTCAGCTTTCTAAGTAACTGGGATTACAGCTGCATGCCACTACACCCAGCCCCATTATGAAAAATTTTCATTGACTTATATCTGTATTTTTTTTTCTTTCAATAACTTTGCTATGAATGTATCTCTTTTTAAGATGAAGAAAACTTTGCCTAGAAATGTCTTCCCTCCTCCCTGGGCATTCTTTGCAACAGCTGATTTCCCTTTCATATTATTAGCTAAAATTGTATCATATGCCCATTTAAACCAATATTTTGTGAGGGTATGGGCCCACCATGATTGACTTAGACAATCGCAGTTTACCTCCTGGGACTGAGGTTGGAGCCTAGCACCCTTCAAGAACATGGTCAAGCATATTCAGTGTGGTTACTTGTCAAGTTAACAAGGTAGAAGAGAGAGCCTACTTCTGGAATAGGCCATCAGTGGGATCTCCCACACCATGCTAAGGAATTTGGACTATATCTCATTGGAATAAGAAACTACTATGGGATCACAGGATGGGCTAAAAATAATAATAATAAGGAACTTCTGGAATAGGCTGTCAGTGGGATCTGCCACACCATGCTTAGGAATTTGGACTATATCTCGTCAAAATAAGAAACTACTATGGGACCACAAGATGGGCTAAAATAAATAAATAAATAAGGAATTAGTGAAGGATTTAAAATCAGGAAGTAGCATGATGAGATTTCCCAATGGTAACAGAATCAAGGGGCACTCAGGAGGGGCATGGGTCTGGAGGCAGGGCCACCAGTTGGAAGGCTTCATTAGAAGATCTTGGAGAGGATTTTAGGCACTTGAATTAAGCACCCCTAATGACTCATTGGATGGAAAAGGAAAAAGAAATTTAGAAAGAAGATATGCTAGGATGATTCCCATACAGGTTCCTGCTCTGGTGAATCACAGGGTATTTTGTCAAAATGGAGAATATGGATGGAGGAGATTTGGGTGGATATGATGAGAGTGGAGAGATAATGCGTTTATTTGGGACAATGGGGTGCCTGAAAGACAGGTGAAGAGAGATGGGTAAACTTGGAAGGGAGAGTGTAGACCACATGACACTCCTTCAAATTCCTTTAGAGGGCAGGGTAGAATGGAGTGTGGAGGCAAGGAGAATCCACAAGGGGAAATGAAGCAAAGCAAACAACTAGCACCTAATATAGGAACTGTTGGGCTGATTTTGCTCAGGGCTGGGCATCAAGCACATCTGGAGAAAATTGCAAATGTAACTGTAAGGCAAGCCTTTAAAGAGCAGTTAAAAACCTGTTTGGAAACATAGGTTTCTACAATTTGTTGCAACACGTTGAGTTACAGCAAATGAAATAGAGAAATAGTCTCAGTGCTTTTTAATTTGCCCTGCTGACTGGAAACCTCAGAACTTAGCCCTATGAGCTGTTAACCAGATAAGCATTGCTGGTTTTTGTAAAGAATTATGCTTGACAAATGCTTGAGGGCATATGGATTTATTGAAGGAAGTATTGTCCAAACCAGACTGACAAAGAAAGTTTTACAAAGAAAATATAATGAAAAGATGTTGGGATTAAAATGTAGGTCTTTTCTGTTTTTTTTTTTTTTTTTTTTTTTTGAGACAGAGTCTGGCTCTGTCGCCCAGGCTGGAGTGCAGTGGCCAGATCTCAGCTCACTGCAAACTCCGCCTCCCAGGTTCACACCATTCTCCTGCCTCAGCCTCCTGAGTAGCTGGGATTACAGGCGCCCGCCACCTCGCCCGGCTAGTTTTTTGTATTTTTTAGTAGAGACAGGGTTTCACCGTGTTAGCCAGGATGGTCTCCATCTCCTGACCTCGTGATCCACCTGTCTCGGCCTCCCAAAGTGCTGGGATTACAGGCTTGAGCCACCGCGCCCGGCAGTCTTTTCTGTTTTATGATGTAGTTATGAAATCTAAATTAGAGGATGTTTCAATAAACTTTTGAATTATAAGTTAATATAGTTCATAAACCATGGGAATTAAGTACTATTTAAAAAATAGGAATTATACTTCCACTCAAAAACACCTATTTTGTGGAACACTAAAGTTCGAAATATATAGATAGATAGATAGATTAGACTTAGAACTCACAGAAGGCAAATTCAAGAAATTTTTAAAAATTACTCCAAAACATTATTTTAGTTCTTTCCATATTTATTTTGTTCTAGGAACTGAACTGGGTCCTGAAATAATGAAAATAACTAGTATCTGTAATAAATAAAAATATCTGTATAATGTGGTTAATCCCAACTTTATGCAACTGTTCTATTCAATGTGATTTCTAGGGGTCCAGATAAAATATAACACTTGAGGCAGAGTGGGAATTGAGGGACAGAGAAAAAAAAACTGAGAACTGAGAATTGAAGAAGAAAGGCAAATTAGGAAGTTCAATCAGGTTAGGAGAGTAGTGGAGCAAAAAAAATGAGTCATAAGAACTGAATATAGAAACTGGACAATGGCTAGATCTTATACGACAATTAGAACTCTGACCCACAATCTCTACAGCAACCAGCCCAGAATAATCAGGACTTGGTCAATGACTCAGTTTCCCTGTTTTTTGCCTCCTCCTTTCTTCAACTCAGGACCCACTAAAGACAGCCAAATATGCCACCTACCCCAAACCAATCGCATAAGAGACACTGCTTTTGTCAGCCCACCTCCAGCTTTCCGATGCTAATACCCTCAAGTCAGAGCATACATGAAACCTTCCCTTTTTGTTCACTGCTAATCTTTCCTGGCCAGGTGCAGCTGCTCATCCCTGTAATCCCAGCACTTTGGGAGGCTGAGACAGGAGGATTGCTTGAGCCCAGAGTTCAAGACCAGCCTGGACAACACAGTGAGACTCCATCTCTACAAAGAATTAAAAAATACAAGCCAGGCACGGTGGCACGTGCCTGTAGAGCCAGCTACTCAGGAGGTTGAGGTAGGAGGATCACTTGCTCGGGAGGTCGAGGCTGCAGTGAACCATGATGATGCCACTGCACTCCAGCCTGGATGACAACAGAGTGAGACCCTGTAGGTAAGTAAGTAAGTAAGTAGTTTTCCTAATGTCCTGACAGGCTTTGAGTCTGCCAAATGCAAGTGATGGTGACTGACTCCCTTGTCATAGCAAGCTTTGAATAAATAAAGCATTTGGGTGGTCTTCCCCAATCCCCCCACATTCATTTATTTGCTTATTAATTATACATCAGTTGTGTTTTATCTGCCAGACAGTGGCCAGTATTGGGAATATGTGGAAGCAGATAGTCCTTGCCTTCAAGGATATTCTGTCTAGTGGGACAGACAGACAGACATATACATATAATTGTAATTCAATGTGCTAAGTGAAACAATAGGCATGTATAAGGAAGGTATAGTAGGTCAAGCAGGACTTTTAGGGGAAGGTGACCCTTAAGAGGAGTGGTAAGGAATTAAGTGGAGGTGATTTGGCTAAGGGCCGGGACGGTTATTCAAGGCAGGTGGAGGGGCAGAATGAGCAAAACAGGGCGGGTTGCTGGAACGTGGTAAGGAAGGCAAGTAGCGGCAGAGGACGCGGTAGGGCGGATTGTGGGGCGCAATGCAAGTGCCACGTTGGAAAGAGCTTGGACTTTATGCCGTCCTCCTGGAAATGAGATAACGGCTGGTGTAAGCAAGCAAGAAACACACACACACACTCAACGCGCGCGCGCGCGTCGTTTCCTTTGTGTTACTGTAAGGTCAAGGAGGGCGGCGACACAGAAACTCATGATGATTTGGCATTAGTAGACATTCAGTGAATGAATGGACATAAGGCTTTGGTGTAAACAAATGAATGAATGGACATAAGCACTTTGGTGTAAACGTCATTGTTTTCAATGTATGTTTTTCTCACGGAGCAAGACAATGAGGTCGGGGCATCAGTTTGGGAGGTGATAGGGAAGGTTTAAGGTGGGAGAACTGCCATTCTGGTAGGGAGGGTTAGTGGGCACAAAACCAACAATAGGTTATGAGCAAGGGATGCGCTTCCGTCACGAACACCCCGAAACCCACCCAACGGAGGTACTCTGTCCCGGGAGCGGCCGTGGAGAAAGCAACCGGCCGAGAGTTCGCGCCCCTGGGAGGGCAGCGAGTGCAGGGCCGCCCAGCGCCACTCACCTGTGAGCTCACCGCGGGCCCTGCAGGCGGAGCCTCGGTACGACGCCTTTCCGATTGGGCGCGGCTCAAAGTCCCGGGGCGGGCATTAGAGGCCAACTGGTCTAGGGGATTGGCCACCCTGGCGGACGGACGTGCTGCTGACGGAGCTGGTTCGCCCCTGGTTCGGCTCGTGAAGAGCCGGCCCCTCTCTGTGGGTCTTCTGTCAGTCATTGGCTCCCTGCGGTTTCCTTGGGGACGTGGCGCCGCCGCCGGCCCGGGCCCTCCTTCCGGCTGGGCAAGGGGCCGCGGGGATCAGCTCGGGACTGAACCGAGCGGTGCCGAAGGAACCGGCGGGCCGCTTGATCCCGTGAGTGTGGGCGCGAGAGGGCTGTGGGACCCGGAGGGACGGGGAGAGGAAGCGGGACCCACACCCCGCCACCTGGGGACGACCGGTTCCTAGAGGACAGAGCTGGCCCACGAGAACGCCCCGCTCCCAGGATGCCTGGGTGGGGTCCCGTGGGCCTGAGGAACCAGAGCAGACGGAGTGGGAGCCTGGGGAGGAGGTGGGAGCCGTGGAATTTCCGTGGAGGTCTTGTCTCGTGGGCTCGGTCGGACAGAAGCCTGAAATCAAATCTTTCTAGGCTGCAGACGTAGGAGATGCCTGGGACAAGGAGGCCACCTTCTCAGGGCAAAAGAAAAAGGTGACAGGCGTTGAGACCACCGAAAGGAACCCATGGCTAGGTAAGGCTGTACACTTTCTCTCCGGCTGGGAGCACGGCAGAGGATGGCAGGCAGGTTGGGGGGCCCTGGGAGGCTGTCCCAAGTGAGGTTTGCCCTGGAGCTGCACTTGGACTTTGTATCCTGGTCAGTTGGATGCAGAGATGATCAAAGCTGTATTATTGCGAGGGCTGATAAATAATAGTTTCTAGCCCGTAGCCCGGGGTGGTGGAGTGAGTCGGCTTGCTCAGCTCTGTAAAGTACAAGGTTGTAACATTGATTCAGATTTGCATCCGAGCAAGGCTAGGTGCCACTTGACGAGGTTAAACAAAGAAGTTTTTTGTTTTTTGTTTGCAATGAACTTTAAAAGCAGACAGACCGAGGTCCTTTTGAATCAATATAGAAAGTGAACTTCACAGATGAATACACTTATCCATACATTATAATACCCCGAAGCTTTTAAAAAATATTAATATGGATCTACATGCACCAATAAGGGACAGTTATCAAATAAAGTGGGGGAAAGATGTAGAACAGCAGGTATGGTGGACTACCATTTGTTTAAAACCGAGGGAATGGATACACACACACACACATACACAGATATATTACTGTAAATATATTGGTGTATATTTATGCTTGTGTATCTGTAGAATATCCCTGGAAAAATACACAGCAATGGCCACGGGTGCAGTAGCTCACGCCTGCAATCCCAGCACTTTGGGAGGCCGAGGCAGGCGGATCACCTGAGGTCAGGAATTCAGGACCAGCCTGGCCAAGTAGAAACTCCTCCTCTACTAAAAATAACTAAAAATACGAAAATTAGCCGGGCGTGGTGATGGGCACCTGTAATCCCAGCTACTGGGGAGGCTGAGGGAGGAGAATCACTTAAACCCAGAAGGTGGAGGTTGCAGTGAGCCGAGATTGCACCACTACACTCCAGCCTGGGCAACAGTGCAAGACTCCATCTCAAAAAAAAAAAAAAAAAAATTACACAGCAACTGGGTAGCAATGGTTGCCTCTGAGAGAGAGATTGTGGGGTCAGGGCAAGAATCACTTTTCACTATACAATATATCCTTTTAAACTGTTTGATTTGTCTTTTGCTATGTGCATATATAATCTGATAAAACATTTAAAAAATCAGTTAAATAAATTTTCTGGCCATCCTGTTTCTTGACAGCATTCTTGGTTGGGAATATTGTAGTTGCTGAGATTCTCCAAGGTTATGAGGTTGCCCAGGGAGACTGGTGATCTTTTCACTAACACGAGATTAAGTCTTTGAATTGCACTCAAAAGTGCAGTTTGGAAAAAAGGCAGATAAGGCTTTTCTGATGTATATAGTAGAAGCACCATGAACTTCCAAAATTAGAGATGAAAAGAACATTTAGACTTCTGTTGGCATGGATTTTTGGGGCTTTTATCCAATTTTAAAACGATTTTTAAGCACTCAATTGTAGAAATGTTTCAGACTCACTAATGTTTGTCTAATTTCAGGATCAGTTTTTCCTACCTCTGCCCAGCCTCCTGGTACTTCACTGTGCCCACAGTGAGTCCATTTCTCCGTCAGCGGGTAGCATTCCTGGGACTCTTCTTCATATCCTGTCTCCTTTTACTTATGTTAATCATAGACTTTCGACATTGGAGTGCTTCATTACCACGAGATAGGCAATACGAAAGGTGAGTCAGCTTTAGATTTTGGCACTGAAGTCATAAATATTTTCATAAGCCGTTTAACACATTACTAACTTTGACCCTTTTGGGTGATACTGTACTTTTATTAGTAAAATTGCATGCCATTTATTACATAAAGAAGATCTTGAGCCCCATTTTGGCAATGTTCAGTTTGGTACAGGAATACTGATACTGCATGAAAGGCATCTTTCTATTTTCTTGTTTTGGTGGGCTGAAACTTATTGTGTGTATACATATTTAGGACTGTAATATACCTTTATGAATGGACCCCTTTATCATTATTAAATGATTCTCTTTATCCTTGATTATATACTTTGCTCTGAAATCTACTAGTCTGGTATTACTATAGCTACTCCAGCTTTCTTTTGATTAACATTAGCATGATAGATATTTCTTCTATAGTTTTAGTTTTAGCCTATTGGTGTCTTTATATAAGTGGGCTTCTTGTAGTCAGTGTTTGGTTGAGTCTTGTTTCTTAATCCAGTCTGACTATCTCTGCAGTTAATTGGGGTGTTCAGGCCATTTACATTTAATCTGATTATTTAGTATGTTTAGTTTTAATCTTGCTATTTGTTTTTCATTTGTCACATTTGTTCTTGCTCTTTTTCCTCTTTTTCCCTCTTCTTTTCAGTTGAGTACAGTTTTTATGGTTCCATTTTATCTCTCACATTGGCTTATTATATATAACTTTTTCTTTTTTTTAGTGGTTAAAGTTTATAGTGTCATCTTTAATTATCACAATCTTCCTTCAAGTAATATTACTCCTCTTCACATCTAGAACAAGAGCCTAACAACAGTATTCATTCCTCCCTTCCTTTTGGTCTTTGTGCTATTTGTCATATATTTTATTTCTACATGTTATAAGCTCCACAATATATTGTTATTATTTTTGTGTTAGTCAATTATCTTTTGAAGAGATTTTCAATATAAGAAAAAAAAAGGCTTATATATTTAACCATATTGTTGCCTGAAAGGGTCATATAAGCAAAGTGACCCTTGAATGCTGAAGGGACTGAGAAACCAAAGGAGGAGGCAGGCAAATTGTTCATTGGTATTGATTGATTTATTGAGGGAACTTGCAGACAGAAGCGTGGTCCTGGGTAGCTGCAAGACAGGTAGGTCTGCATACTGTTACTCCCGAGACCCAGGGCTTATATAGTACAGGGAGACGGGATATGCACCCTGTGCAAGACAATTAAAGACAGCCCTCCAGAACAGGCAAGAATGCTGCATGTGCCATATCCTGTCATTTGTGTGCCAACACCAAGGTTGACATGTTCTTACACTAGTAAATAAAGCAGGAATCAAGAGGCATTTACTGGACTGGGGCTAGTCAGAAGTTAACATGGCAGATTAGCATCCAAGATGGAGTCACTTTTGTCTATATTTACCATTTCTGGGCTGCTTCATTCCTTTGTGTAGATCCATGTTTCCATCTGGACCCATATTTCCATATTTGCTTTTACCTCAAGAACATTCTCTAGCATTTCTAGTACAGCAAGTATGTGGGTGATAAATTCTTTCAACTTTTATATGACTGAAAAAGTCCTTATTTTGTTTTCCTTTTGAAAGAAATGTTCATTGGGTATAGAACTCTAGGTTGATCATTTTTTTCCTTTCATTACTTTAAAGATGATGCTTCACTGTCTTTTGGCTTGCATTCTTTCTGAGATGTTTGCTGTCCTTTTAATCTTTGTTCTCTCTGTATAGAATGTGTCTTTTTTTCTCTGAATACTTTTAGAATTTTCTGTTTATCACTGGTTTTAAGCAATTTGATTGTGATGTGCTTTGATGTTGTTTTCTACATGATTTTATTTATTTATTTCTTTGTTTTTGAGACTGTCTCGCTCATCTCCCAGTTTGGAGTGCAATAGTGAAATCATAGCCCACTGCAGCCTCAATCTCCTGGGTTCAAGCTATCTTCCTGCCTCAGCCTCCCGAGTAGATGGGACTGCAGGCATATGCCATCATACCTGGCTAATTTTTTTTTATTTTTAGTAGAGGTGAGGTCTCGCAGTGTTGCTTAGGCTGATCTCAAACTGCTGAGCTCAACCTATCCTCCCACCTCGGCCTCCAAAGTGCTGGGATTACAGGCATGGGCCACCATGCCCTGCTTACATGATTCTTGTGCTTGTGATTTGTTGATTCTTGGATCTATGGATTTATAGTTTTAATCAAATTTGGAAACATTTTGTCCATTACTTCTTCAGATTTTTTTTTGTTCTTCCCTGCTTTTCCTCTGGGGACTCCAGTTACATGTATATTGAGCCATGTGATGTTTTCCCACAGCATACTGATGTTCATTTTTTTTTTTCCCAGTCTTTTTTCTCTCTGTTTCATTCAGATTTTTTTTGCTGCTTTCAAACTTGTTAGTAATTTTTTTCCGTAGTGTTTAATCTACTGTTTCATCCAGTGAAAGTCTGACATCTTTTTTCACAGATAGTACATCTGAATTATTGGATATACTTTTAGCTATACCAGTTGCACAGAAGGTCTATATTTCTTTATAGCAGTGATTCATTTTGCTATTTTTTTGAGATTAGTTTTTGATGAAGCTACAAAGTTAAATAATGGCATGTTATGTTCATCATCTTCAACATGATTTTCTTATTAAAAAATTTTTTTTCTTTAGAGACAGTCTCACTCTGTCACCCAGGCTGGAGTACAGTGGTGTGATCATAGCTCACTATAACCTTCAACTCCTGGGTTCAAGCAATCCTCCTGCCTTGGCATCTCAAAATGCTGGGATTACAGATGCGAGCCACTGTGCCTAGACTTATTTTTAAAATATTTAAGTTTTCTCTTTCTTTTTTTTTCTTTTGAGACAGTCTTACTCTGTTGCCCAGGCTGGAGTGCAGTGGTGCTATCTCGGCTTACTGCATCCTGTCTTCCGGTTCAAGTCTCCTGCCTCAGCCTCCTGAGTAGCTTGGACTACAGGCACATGCCACCATGTCTGGCTAATTTTTTGTATTTTTAATAGAGACGGGGTTTCACCGTGTTAGCCAGGATAGTCTTGATCTCCTGACCTTGTGATCTGCCCACCTCAGCCTCCCAAAGTACTGGGATTACAGGTGTGAGCCACCATGCCCGGCCTAAATTTTCTTTTTATTGCTTCTCAGATATGTATTAGTTAAGAGGCTTTGGGCTGCAAATAACAGCCCACATTGACTTAAACAGTAAGAATGCTCACATACTTGGAAGTCCAGGGGTAGAGGGACTACAAGTTCAACACTGGCTAACAGGATGAGAGGCTGTGTCTCTCCTGTCTATTGTCCACAGTGTCAGTTTACTTAATGGTTGAAAAACAGCAGACTGCCAGGCATGGTGGCTCATGCCTGTAATCTCAGCACTTTGGGATGTGGAGGCAGGTGGATTGCATAAGCTCAAGAGTTCGAGACCAGCCTGTGTAACATGGCAAAACCCTGTCTCTACAAAAAAAAAATACAAAACTTAGCCAGGCATGGTAGCATGCACCTGTAGTCCTTGCTTCCCAGGAGGCTGAGGAGGGAGGATCACTGGAGCCTGGGGAGGTGGAGAATGCAGTGAGCTAGGATCACGCCATTGTACACCAGCCTGGGTGACAAAGTGAGACCCTGTCTCAAAAAAAAAAAAAAAAAAGAAGAAGAAGAAGAAGAAAAACAGCAGAAAGTAACAACCAGGGCAACATATACATTCACTCATGTTGCATAGGAGACAGAAAGGCTTTCCATGACTCTCTTCTAAGAATGGGGAAGAGCTTTGCCGGAAACCTCTAACGACCATTTCCTGGAATCTTTTTTGGTTAGAATTGGGAACACATGCCTACTCTCCTTTTTATTTCTGGATTCTGTCCCCAGATTTTCTCATTTCCCTTTCACTTTGGTCATTAATTAATTCATTCATTCAACAATAATTTCAGCAGCCACTATGTGCAGATGATAATAGGCATCAGACACCAGATACAGAGACTTTGGCACATTTTCTCAAGAAACCTGTGTTTTCAGCCTTGCCTTCTTCTAGCAGCCCTATTCATTTGTATTTTTGGCTTTCTTTTCTTTTTTTTTTTCTCTTTTTAAATGTTACTGAAATAGAGATGGAGGTCTCATTATGTTGCCCAGGCTGGTCTTGAACACTTGGGCTCAAGTGATCCTCCTGCTTTGGCCTCCCAGAGTGTTGGGATTGCAGGCGTGAGCTACCATGCCAGCCTCGACTTCTTCCTCCTTTGAGAAGAGGAAACACTGTTTGGATGATTATAGTAATCAATCTGCCCTTAAGAAATGTACTAAATCCATAATTTGAGTTTGTTTAATGCTTATGGAATTTTCTTGACAGACCTGCACATAGTTTCTCACTTGAAGACAACATGCTCTAATTATGGAATTCCATGTAGGTTAGTTAATATGGCTAAAGACAATTAGGGAGTGAATGGTGAGCTGTATGGCTGGAGAGCTAGATCAAACTGAGTCTGTTAAGTTATTTTAGAGGGTTTAGACATTACCCTCAGGGCAGAAGGAAGGCTTTGAAAGGTTTTGAAGAGTGAAAAGATTGGAACTGCTTTTTAATTTTTTTTTTTTGAAACAGAGTCTCACCCAGCCTGGAGTGCAGTGGCGCTATCTCGGCTCACTACAACCTCTGCCTCTCAGGTTCAAGCAATTCTCCTGCCTCAGCCTCCCAAGTAGCTGGGATTACAGTCATGTAGCACTATGCCCAGCTAGTTTTTGTATTTTTAGTAGAGACGGGGTTTCACCATGTTGGCCAGGCTGGTTTCGAATCGCTGGCCTCAAGTGGTCCACCTGCCTCGGCCTCCCAAAGTGCTGGGGTTACAGGCATGAGCCATCGTACCCAGCTGGAACTGCTTCTTAAAGAAAGCTGACTTTGGTGGGATTGTGGAAAATGAATTGGAGAGGAATAAAAAAGAAAGCAGGGAGAGTAATTGGACTAGAGATGCTCCTTGACTTATGATGGGTTATGTAAATTGAAATATTGTAAGTTGAAAATGCATTTAATACACCTGTCCTAACAAATGTCATAGTTTAGCCTAGCCTACTTTAAAGGTGCTCAGAACATTTACATTACCCTGCTGTTGTGCAAAACCACCTAACAGAAGGCCTATTTTATAATAAAGTGTTGAATGTCTCATGTAATTTATTGAATACTGTACTAAAAGTGAAAAACAGAATGGTTGTGTGGATACTCATGGTATACTTTCTACTGAGTGTGCATCACTTTTGCACCATCATAAAGCTGAAAAATCATAAGTTGAACCATTGTAAGTCAAGGACTGTACCTCAACAGAGAGATGATTGTGGTCTGAACTTGGGTGGCAGCAAGAGGATGGAGAGAGGTAAAAGCTTTTAAATGTATGTGGGAGGCAGAGTGATCTGATAATTCTTGTCTATCATTGTATCCCAGGTGGTCAGTGCCAATAAATACTTGGTGGGTTGAAATAATTGAAACAAGTAGACTTGTATTTTTTTCCTTATTGTGAACACATATCCATATTGCTTCTGGAAAGAGAAAGTAGGAGGTTTGCATCAGAACTAGAATTTATTTGATACAAAAAAAGTAAATTTAGAGAGATGGGGTGTTAGTAAGGATAGAATCCAAAACTGTGTTTTTTTTTTTAATAAACTTTTTTTAGAGCCATTTTAGTTTTACAGCTCATTTGAGCTGCAGGTGCAGAAATTTACCACATATTCCCTGACCCTACACATGCACAGCAGGGTTGTTTTTGAGAATAATACTTGCGTTAGATGTGTGTTTTGTTTTTTTGTTTTTTTGTTTTTTTGTTTTTTTTTTGAGACGGAGTTTCGCTCTGTCGCCCAGGCTGGAGTGCAGTGGCGTGATCTGGGCTCACTGCGAGCTCCACCTCCTGGGTTCACGCCATTTTCCTGCCTCAGCCTCCCGAGTAGCTGGGACTACAGGCGCCCGCCACCACACCCAGCTAATTTTTTGTATTTTTAGTAGAGACGGGGTTTCACCATGTTAGCCAGGATGGTCTTCATCTCCTGACCTCATGATCCATCCGCCTCGGCCTCCCAAAGTGCTGGGATTACAGGCGTGAGCCACTGCGCCTGGCCGAGATGTGTGTTTTAATCAACTGTTTTTCTGGCATGTGCCACATAAGACATGCTCCAATATTTTCTTCAGACTTAATACATATCTTATATCCATTTATTCATTTATCTGTTTACTTATTCAACAGTTACTGAGTGTCTACACTGTAGTATCAAATAGGGTAGTCACTACCCACAAATGGTTAATTAAATTTAAATTAACATGAAATGAAACAAAATTCAGTTCCTCACTTGGACTGGGCACATTTCAAATGCTCAGTGGCCACATGTGGATATATGGGATGGTGTAGATGAGAACATTTTCATCATTTCACAGAGTTCTGTTGACAGTGCTAAGTGTGCCACGTTTTAATTTCTGCTGTGGATGCTGGGTAATTGTTAAAATGTATTAATTTTTCAGACAGTCATGTGTTATATAATGATCGAGATATGTTCTGATACATGCATCATTAGGTGATTTTATCATTGTGTAAACATCATAGAATACTTACACAAACCTAGATGGTACAGCCTACTACACACCTAGGCTGTGTGGTGTATATGCTCTTAGCCTGCTAACCTGTACACGTTACTGCACTGAATACTATAGGCAACTGTAACACAATGGTAAGTATTTGTGTATCTAAACATATATAAACATAGAAAAGGTACAGTAAAAATATGGTATAAAAGATAAATTGGGTCTGGTATGGTGGTTCAAGCCTACAGTCCCAGTACTTTGGGAGGCCGAAGTGGGTAGATCTCCTAAGCCCAGGAGTTCCAGACCAGCCTAGGTGACATAGTGAAACCTCATCTCTACAGAAAATTTAGAAATTAGCTGGGTGTAGTGGTGCATGCCTGTAGTCCCAGCTACTTGGGTGGCGGAGGCAGGAGGATCACTTGAGCCCAGGAGGCCAAGGCTTCAGTGAGCCATGATTGCTCTGCTGTACTCCATCCTGGGCAACAGAGCAAGACCCTGTCTCAAAAAATAATAATAAAATAAATTGTACACCTGTATAGGGCACTTACCATGAATGGAGCTCACAGAACTGGAAGTTTCTCAGAGTGAGTGAATGGTGAGTGTGAAGGCCTGGGACATTACTGTAGACTTTATAAACACTGTACATTTAGGCTACACTAAATTTATTTAAAAGTTATTTAAATTTTTTCTTTCTTCAATAATAAATTAACCTTAACTTGCTGTAACTTTTCCACTTTCTAAACTTTGAAATTTTTAAAAACTTTTTGACTGTTTTGGACTAACACAACTTAAAACACAAAAATATTGTAAAGCTGTAGGGAAATATTTTCCTTATAATATTCTTATTCTATAAGCTTTTTTCTATTTTTAAAAAATTTTAATTTGTTTTCCTTTTAAAACTTTTTTGTTAGAAATGAAAACAGAAACACACACATTAGCCTAAGCCTGCACAGGGTCAGGATCATCAAGACATCATTAATAGGAATTTTTTCAGTTCCATTATAATCTTATGGACCACTGTTGTACATGTGGTTTGCTGTTATCTGAAACGTCATTATGCAGTGCATGACTGTGTAAGAGGAACTTCTAGCATGTATACATAGTGTACAAGACACTATGGTAAACTGTTCTTAAATGTTCTGTTTAATACCTTTCCTTTTTCATATTCATGTTTAATGTTGTTCACTTTTTGGTAGCCTCACTGTTATCTTCATTAGTGGGTAAAATTTTGTCTGGTTGAACTGTTGTCTGAAGAATGTCCTTTGTAGCTATTGAAAGGTGGTGCCTTCATGTTCCTTTACCATCTGGAAATAACTGAATGAGAGGTTCTGTGTCAGCAATTGGCTTGGTACTGGCCATCCATAGGTGTTTCAATTCTGTTTAATTAAAGCAAGTCAAAGAGAGGCATTACTTTTGGTTAGAATGCTCTTTAGCATATACAGATGAAATGATTGGTTTCTTATGTGTAATAGAACAGTTCAGAGATTTTTTAATGGTGAAATTGAAAGCATTTATTCACGTTTATTTTATTATTTATAGAGTGACTCAAGCCATCCTCCTGCCTCAGCCTTCCTAGTATCTGAGATTATAGCTGCATGCCACCGTGCCTGGCTAAATTTTTTTTTTTTTTTTTTTTTTAGAGACAGGGGTCTCACTATGTTGCCCAGGTTGGCCTTGAACGCCTGACCTCAAGCCGTCCTTCCACCTCAACCTCCCAAAGTTCTGGGATTACAGGCATGAGCCACTGTGTCTGTCCCACATTTATTCAGTTACTTGCTTTTTTTTTTTTTTTTGGAAACAGGGTCTCCCTTTGTCACCCAAGCTGGAGTGCAGTGGTGTGATCATAGCTCACTGCAGCCTCAACCTCCCCGGCTTAAGCAAAATCCTCTCACCTCAGTCCCCCTAGCAGCTGAGACCAAAGGCAAACACCACCGCACCCAACTAATTTTTATATTCTTTGTAGAGATGGGGTTTCGCCATGTTCCTCAGGCTGGTCTCGAACTCCTGAGCTCAAGCAAGCCACCCACCTTGGCCTCCCAAAGTGCTGGCTTACAGGCGTGAGCCACCACACCCAGCCTATTTATTTGATCTTAATGGTGTTTGTAGTGTTTTGTGCAGGACTTTAAATTATAGATGTTCCTGACTGCTCTGATTAATCTTGTTAGGAGGTAAGTAGTAATCTTACAATATACTTTTCTGGGTATGTATTACTATCATCAGTCATGCACAGCTACTTTAACTGTAATATCATTACATTTGGTTCTGAACTTTGAACAGAGTTGAAGAGTATGATGACATTCAGCAAAGAATTAGTAGCCCCATACTCATGGGGGCTACTTCAATTGACTTTTGGCCCATCACTGAGCTCTGTTTGAACTCTAAAGTGGTGTAATTAGTTTTGATTTTGTAAGCTAGGTAATGATTTGCTCAGTTACAGCTCTAATGATGTTAATGCTTTCAGGATAATGGCAGTGAAAAGCCATTGTCTTCCTATTCCACCTTAGGTGATATATTTGTGGGTAACTTTCTTTTCATTGACTCAGCAGTGACTAGAAGGAAATCATGTTTCTTAAACAGAGGGGGTGTGTGTGTGGGTATGGTATTGGGGTGAGTATGTGTGATGGTGAATCAGACCACTTTGGGGAAGGTGGATGTGAGGGATGCGAAGGTTTTTGAGACTTTTCTCTTGGGCTTTTGGTCCTCTTTAGAGATTGGCTAGTGTGGCATCAGTAAAACAGGAGGGTTCAGCAATGTAAGTAATTGACCATGATGGCTAAGGCCACGACTACAAATTACATATGACAAAAAAAAAAAAAAAAAAAAAAAAAAAAACTATATATGAAAAAATGCAGGAAAGGTCTGGTGATCCATTCATGTTAGGAGCCTAAATAGAGGAAGGCTTCTAGTTGGTCAAAAGTGTAAGAAGCCTGATTAGGTCATAAGAGGTCAGAGTTCCAGAAAAAGGTAATATGGTTACTGCCCAGAGGGGAAAACTGTTCTTTAGTTACTCATTTGTATGCACAATGAGAAAAATGGAGACTTTCCACTGCATAAATGCCATTTAGGCCTATCTTCCTCTCTAGTGATCTAAGGTCAGCTGACATTTTAGCCAAAGCACACATAGAGACTTTGAAAGGAAGAGAAAGAAAAGTTGAGTTGCACCAAAACTGGAGCTGTAAAGTTGCTTATTTTGGCAGGAATCAGAGAGGATAACAAGATACTTTGTTTGGAAAGCAATTAAAACTTTCCAAGAAAGAGACCAGTTGATTTTGAGTGGAGCTGTACAAAGACATGGAGGAGTTAACAGACCAACAGCTCCATTTTGTGAGCTCTAGGACCAAACCAATCAATACTATTTGATACATGTTTTGGGCAGAGAAACCTGAGAAACACTGTGACACTGTCAAGGTACTATAGATAAGGTACCTATTCTTGAGAAATTTATGGTCTAAACAGGTACAGCAAGCAAATATGAAAGAAATCGTAGGGGCTTATACTGAAATATAAACAGAGAATATTGATGTCCACATTTTAGAACAGAAGGAAGAGGCCTTTTCAAATCATTGTGGAAATTACCAGTCAGCATTGTTGAGTAGAGGCTTTTTAAGAACTGAGAAGCCATGTCCAAGGAGACAGGAGAGGGGAAGGAGTAGGTAGAAAAGCAGATGGATGTTAAAGAGAAAAGGAAGGTTGTATTAGAGCAGTAGTTCTCAGAGTGTTTAGTGGCCCTTGGAGGGTCTCTGAGACACATTTGGGAGTCTGTGAGGGTGAAACTATTTTTATAATAATACTAAAATATTATTTTGCCTTTTAAAACTGTGGTTCAAACATATAAAATTTACCATTTTTAAGTGTACAGTCAGTAGTATTAAGCATATTTACATTGTTGTGAAACAGATCTCCAGAATTTTTTCATCTTGCAGATCATAACTGTGTACCCATTAATGAATTCTCCTTTTCTCTCTCTTTCCAGCCAGCTGCTGGTAACTACCATTAAATTTTCTGTTTCTACTTTAGATACCTCATATAGGTGGAATCATACAGTACTTGTCTTTTTGTGCCTGGGTTATTTACTTAGCATAATATCCTGAAGATTCATCTGTGTTGTAACATGTGACAGGATCTCCTCCTTTTTTGGGGGGGGGGGGGACTACATTTCTTAATTTTTTTTTATTTAATTTTTTTTAATTTATTATACTTTAAGTTCTAGGGTACATGTGCATAACGTGCAGGTTTGTTACATATGTATACTTGTGCATGTTGGTGTGCTGCACCCATCAACTCCTCAGCACCCATCAGTTCGTCATTTATATCAGGTATAACTCCCAATGCAATCCCTCCCCCCTCCCCCCTCCCCATGATAGGCCCCGATGTGTGATGTTCCCCTTCCTGAGTCCAAGTGATCTCATTGTTCAGTTCCCACCTATGAGTGAGAACATGCGGTGTTTGCTTTTCTGTTCTTGTGATAGTTTGCTAAGAATGATGGTTTCCAGCTGCATCCATGTCCCTACAAAGGATGCAAACTCATCCTTTTTTATGGCTGCATAGTATTCCATGGTGTATATGTGCCACATTTTCTTAATCCAGTCTGTCACAGATGGACATTTGGGTTGATTCCAAGTCTTTGCTATTGTGAATAGTGCCGCAATAAACATACGTGTGCATGTGTCTTTATAGCAGCATGATTTATAATCCTTTGGGTATATACCCAGTAGTGGGATGGCTGGGTCATATGGTACATCTAGTTCTAGATCCTTGAGGAATCGCCATACTGTTTTCCATAATGGTTGAACTAGTTTACAATCCCACCAACAGTGTAAAAGTGTTCCTATTTCTCCACATCCTCTCCAGCACCTGTTGTTGCCTGACTTTTTAATGATTGCCATTCTAACTGGTGTGAGATGGTATCTCATTGTGGTTTTGATTTGCATCTCTCTGATGGCCAGTGATGATGAGCATTTTTTCATGTGTCTGTTGGCTGTATGAATGTCTTCTTTTGAGAAATGTCTGTTCCTATCCTTTGCCCACTTTTTGATGGGGTTGTTTGTTTTCTTCTTGTAAATTTGTTTGAGTTCTTTGTAGATTCTGGATATTAGCCCTTTGTCAGATGAGTAGATTGCAAAAATTTTCTCCCATTCTGTAGGTTGCCTGTTCACTCTGATGGTAGTTTCTTTTGCTGTGCAGAAGCTCTTTAGTTTAATTAGATCCCATTTGTCAATTTTGGCTTTTGCTGCCATTGCTTTTGGTGTTTTAGACATGAAGTCCTTGCCCATGCCTATGTCCTGAATGGTATTACCTAGGTTTTCTTCTAGGGTTTTTATGGTATTAGGTCTAACATTTAAGTCTCTAATCCATCTTGAATTAATTTTCGTATAAGGAGTAAGGAAAGGATCCAGTTTCAGCTTTCTACTTATGGCTAGCCAATTTTCCCAGCACCATTTATTAAATAGGGAATCCTTTCCCCATTTCTTGTTTTTCTCAGGTTTGTCAAAGATCAGATGGCTGTAGATGTGTGGTATTATTTCTGAGGACTCTATTCTATTCCATTGGTCTATATCTTGGTTTTCGTACCAGTACCATGCTGTTTTGGTTACTGTAGCCTTGTAGTATAGTTTGAAGTCAGGTAGCGTGATGCCTCCAGCTTTGTTCTTTTGACTTAGGATTGTCTTGGCAATGCGGGCTCTTTTTTGGTTCCATATGAACTTTATTTATTTTTTTTTTTCTTTTTTTTTTTGAGACGGAGTCTGGCTCTGTCGCCCAGGCAGGAGTGCAGCGGCGCGATCTTGGCTCACTGCAAGCTCCGCCTCCCGGGTTTACGCCATTCTCCTGCCTCAGCCTCCCGAGTACCTGGGACTACAGGCGCTCGCCATCTCGCCCGGCTAATTTTTTGTATTTTTTAGTAGAGACGGGGTTTCACCGTGTTAGCCAGGATGGTCTCGATCTCCTGACCTCGTGATCCACCCGTCTCGGCCTCCCAAAGTGCTGGGATTACAGGCTTGAGCCACCGCGCCCGGCCTGCTTCCATATGAACTTTAAAGCAGTTTCTTCCAATTCTGTGAAGAAACTCATTGGTAGCTTGATGGGGATGGCATTGAATCTATAAATTACCTTGGGCAGTATGGCCATTTTCACGATATTGAGTCTTCCTATCCATGAGCATGGTATGCTCTTCCATTTGTTAGTGTCCTCTTTTATTTCACTGAGCAGTGGTTTGTAGTTCTCCTTGAAGAGGTCATTTACATCCCTTGTAAGTTGGATTCCTAGGTATTTTATTCTCTTTGAAGCAATTGTGAATGGAAGTTCATTCATGATTTGGCTTTCTGTTTGTCTGTTACCGGTGTATAAGAATGCTTGTGATTTTTGCACATTAATTTTGTATCCTGAGACTTTGCTGAAGTTTCTTATCAGCTTAAGGAGATTTTGGGCTGAGACGATGGGGTTTTCTAAATATACAATCATGTCATCTGCAAACAGGGACAATTTGACTTCTTCTTTTCCTAACTGAATACCCGTTATTTCTTTCTCTTGCGTGAGCAACTAATCTTTAAGAAACGCTACTTGTTTAATTTTAGTATAGTATCAAAGAAGAATATTCAGGATGATCTGAAAGGGCTGTTTATACTCCTCCTGTTTCCAACAGTGTGTCTGTGTGAGGCTGGATTTTCACACAAATGCTTCAATTTGTGGGAAAATTGAAAATTTTCAATTTTCAATATTGTTTTGATATATTGTAACAGATTGAATACAGAAGTAAATGCGAGAATCTAGGGTCTTCTGTTAGTTTGGCTATTAAAGATATTTGCAAAATTATAAAACAATGCCACTCTTCTATTTTTTGTTTTAGAAGATATGCTTATTTTTATAAAAATATATTATATGTAATGAATTTATTTTATTTAAATGAAATAAGTACTTAACATTTTTATGTTTTATTTTCTAATATAGTAAATATAGATATAACCTATATCTACGAAAGCTCTTTGGGGTTCAATAAGCTTTAAGATTATAAAGGAGTCCTAAAGCCCCCAAATTGAGAACCAGTGCACTAGAGAAAAGTTATTCATTATGCAGAAGGGGATGGGATTCAGAATCTTGCAAGAGACAAGCAGAGTGGGTGGTTTTCAGAGAAGGGAAGCAGGAAGATTCTGTGAAGCATGTGAAGTAGAAAGATTGCTGTAATTGGAAATGAAAAGTCACTTTGGAATGGGGGTGGATTATCTTGCCTGTTTCTTTTTTATCTTTGGCCTCTTGTGAGGTCAGTATTTGCAAGAGTTCTGTGACTTGAACCCAGACTTTTGCCCAGCTCTCGTGTGATAGAAGTGAGCTGTTGCTAGTTGATTGGTGGATTCTAGCCCAGTTAAGCCCAGTGATTTGATTAGAATGGGAAGATATGTGGTGAAATGGAATCTTTAGGATTAGAAACTTTGTGTTTTGTAACAGATTTTTACCATCTGCTTCATTTCCCTCAACTCACTACTATTTCAGATCCAGAAAAAAGCTACCTACCCCTACTCTCAGTAATAATTAACAACATTATACTGAAGCTTAGTTACCTGCTCTTCTCTTTTTTAAAAAAATGCATTTTGCATTGTAGTATAGGAAAGGTACTCTACTTTTTAATTTCAGAATTATTTCTACATGCTCTTCTTTTTATCAAGTTTGCTTTTCTGCCCAAATAAGGAACTGTGTGGTTTGTCTAACAATGTGAAATCACCAATAAACACTGGCTAGATTGGTTTCAGGAGCATGATGCATGGTTTATTATTCTGATTGGGGCTGGGTTTACTGTGAAGCTAATATCCCTATACCTTAAAGCCCTTCACTTACATGGGCTTTTTTTTTATTTGTAATGCTGAATCTTGTTTTTAAAAGAAGGCTTTCCAAATTTTGTTAGCTTCAGACATCACAAAAACTGTTTCTGAGGGGTTCTGTGTAAGAGCCTTGCAGATCTAGGAGCTGGCTTTAAAGACAATGTTGGATGAGCAGAGCAGATAACTTTTTTTTTTTTTTGAGACGGAGTCTCGCTCTGTCACCCAGGTGAGAGTGCAGTGGCGCGATCTCAGTTCACCGAAACCTGTGCCTCCCAGGTTTAAGCGATTCTCCTGCCTCAGCCTCCTGAGTAGCTGGGATTACAGGCTCCTGCCACCATGCCTGGCTAATTTTTGTATTTTTTGTAGAGATGGGGTTTCACCATGTTGGCCAGGCTGGTCTTGAACTCCTGACCTCAGGAGATCCACCCACCTCAGCCTCCCAAAGTGCTGGGATAACAGGTGTGAGCCACCATGCCGGCCGGCCAGGTGCTCAGAAGTATTTTAATCAACTCTTAGTCTTCTTTATTTTCTGAACTTTTAAGCTTTTTTCCTCAGAGTCATCTACTATTTGCTTTCCCAATGATTATTCTGTTAACAACAGCGGCAGCACAGTTCTGCTATGTGTATGATCTCTGTGAGGGTAGATACCCTTCACTCTCCTTGTTTTACAGATGAGAAAACAGTCTGAGAGGAGTTTATTAACTTGCTTAAGGTCACACAGCATAGAAAGCAATAGAGCTAAGATTCAGACCTTGATGTGTTTCATGGAACACCTTTACTTGTTTCATCTTCCTTATGTCAGCCAGCCAGATATCTTGGAATGAGAATCTGAAAAAATTCCAACACAAAATACTAATGTCCTAGGGGCCAGGAAGAATTATGTTTTTAAAGTGTAATTTATTTTTTAAACTTGGTGGTAGGTACACAGGCATTTGTTTTATTGTTATTCTTTATACCCTATACATATTTTATGATCATTCTTTTTATATTTATAAAATATTTAGGCCAGGCGCAGTGGCTCACGTCTGTAATCCCAGCACTTTGGGAGGCTGAGGTGGGCAGGTCATGAGGTCAGGAAATCGAGACCATCCTGGCTAACACGGTGAAACCCCGTCTCTACTAAAAATACAAAAAATTAGCCAGGCGTGGTGGCGGGCGCCTGTAGTCCCAGATACTTGGGAGGCTGAGGCAGGAGAATGGCATGAACCCAGGAGGCAGAGCTTGCAGTGAGCCGAGATCACGCCACTGTACTCCAGCCTGGAAGACAGAGCAAGACTCCATCTCAAAAAAAAAAAAAAAAAAAAAAAAAAAAAATATATATATATATATATAAGATTGTAGAAAAGAATAATTATTGTTTTTATGAATTACATTTTTAGCTAATGAAATTCTAGCAATATAAATACAAAACGAAAAGCAAAAAAGCAAAACCAAAAAGTCCAATGAAAAATATCACCACTCAGGCCAGGCGCAGTGGCTCATGCCTGTAATCCCAGCACTTTGGGAGGCTGAGAGAGGAGAATCGGTTGAATTTGGGAGGCAGAGGTTGCAGTGAGCTGAGATCGTGCCAGTGTACTCCAGCCTGGGTGACAGAATAAGACTCTCTCAAAAAACCAAAAAAACAAAACAAAACAAAACAAAATCACCTCCCAGAAACACATTACATGAGAAATCGTTCCACAATATTCTGGATGCATCTATACAGAAAGAAAAGAAGTGAGTAAGATTGTCTCAGTTATCTAGTGTGTGTAACAAGCTACCCCACAACTTAATGGCATATAACAAAAAAACAGTTATTTATTCAGGCCTACAAGCTCCAATGCTTGAAAAAAGATTGCTACCTCAGCCAGTTTCAGAGCTGCCCCCACACATGGGGACATCTTGTAGTCATCTAATTTCAGTGGCCTCTAGGCAAGCGAACCAGCTATTGTCTCAGGCACATCAGTAAATCTGTCAATATTGCTTCACTCATTGGTTAGGACTGGTAGTCCCATGCGCCTGGCACATGTAGGCACTTAATGAAGATTCCTGAACAAATGAAGTAAGTGAGGGTGCCTTTCATGGACCTGACTGCTTAGCACTGATTTCTCTTTTTGCCTGACTTAGGTATTTGGCTCGAGTAGGGGACCTTGAAGCTACTGACACTGAAGACCCAAATCTGAATTATGGACTTGTTGTTGACTGTGGCAGCAGTGGTTCCCGGATTTTTGTTTATTTCTGGCCAAGACATAATGGGAACCCCCATGACTTGCTGGACATCAAACAGATGAGAGACCGCAACAGCCAACCAGTGGTTAAAAAAATCAAGCCAGGTACTCATCACATCAGAATATATTTTGTCAATCTCTTTTAAGGCATGAAAGAGGACAGAAAAGAAGGAGAAAGCAAGCTACCCTTTTCTTCTTGAGAGTCTGGGTAACGGGAGGGAAGTCTCATTCATTGTCACCCCCTACCTCTCAAATAAATAAATGTTTAGGACCTTAAGGAGAACCTTATAGGGTATCAGTTTCCTGAGTCTTATGTGAGCTGCTTTTTAAAGAAACTTTTTTGTTTGTTTAACTTAAGGAATCTCTGCAATGGCAGACACTCCAGAACATGCCAGTGATTACCTTCGTCCTCTGCTGAGCTTTGCTGCTGCTCATGTGCCCGTGAAGAAGCACAAGGAGACCCCCCTTTACATCCTTTGCACAGCAGGCATGAGGCTTCTCCCTGAGAGGTGAGATGCAGCATCCAGAAAACACAGGAAAACGGTGGCACGAGAGATGAAAGGCCAGTTTCATGCACTGTCCTCTGTGGTTCCCTGGTCTATATCCCTAAACCCAATTATGACACAGTCATTCATTCCCAACTTCATGTCATTTGCTGCTTTGGGATCAATATCTATCTGGGATGACTATAGTGATTCTTAGTTTGGATTGAGGGTTGGGAGTAGTGGTGATGGTAATAGATTTGGATCATTAGGCACATAGAGAACATAATTACAGAATGAATTAGGAGGAGGGTCACCTGATGACCTTGATACCTAGGGACTAATCGGAGATCTCTGATAGGAACACTACTTTCTCTGTAACTCTGCCTAGAACCCTGGCAATAATTGGGGAGTCCCTCCTCTTGCTGCTCCTGCAGAGCTCAGTCTCCATTGCCTTACGCCAGTTTTCTCAGCCCCAGCCAGTCACGTCATTTCCACTTGACCTTGGCAATTCAGCCTGACACCTTGCCACTTGATCCCTCTTCCTGCATTAGAGGTAGAGGAAGAGAAGTCTGTATTTAAGCCAGTCTCCTCCTTGTTTGTGATTTCTCTCCTTTGGTACCACCTTGATCTGTCCATATTTATATAGGCCTGAGGTAAGAATGAGCTCCCTGAACTTTTTTTTTTAATGATTTTTTATTTTATTGTGGTAAGAACACTTAACATGAGATCTACCCTCTAACCAGATTTTTTTTTTTTTTTTTTTTTTGAGACAGGGTCTGCTTTGTTGCCCAGGCTGGAGGGCAGTGGTGTGATCACAGCTCACTGTAACCTCTGCCTCCCAGGTCCAAGTGATCCTCCCACCTCAGCCTCCTAAGTAACTGGGACTACAGGTGGGGACCATCACACCCGGCTAATTTTTGTGGACCCAGGGTTTCACTATGTTGCCCAGGCTGGTTTAGAACTCCTGAGTTCAAGTGATCCACTTGCCTCAGCCTCCCAGAATGCTGGGATTACAAGCGTCAGCCACCATGCCCAGCCCAACACATTTTTAAGTATGCAATACATTATTGTTGACTATGTGTACAGTGTTGTACAGTGGATCTTCAGTGCTTATTCATCTTGCTTAACTGAAATGTTTGCCTATTTATTTCCTTTAGCATTGTCCTTAGCGTTCATCTGCCTTGTCACATATTGCAGAATGCCCTTTTTTATTTAAAAAAGTCTAAATAGTATTCCACTGTGTGTATATACCATGTTTTTGTTACATACTCATCTGTCAGTGAATATTTAGGTTGTTTCCATGTCTTGGTTATTGTAAATAATGCTTCATTGAACATGGGAGGGCTCATATCTCTTTGAGATCCTGATTTTAAATCTTTGGAATAATTAGCCAGAAGTAGGATTGCAGGATCATATGACAGTTTAATTAGTTATTTATTTATTTACTTTTTGAGACAGGGTCTCACTCTGCTGCCCAAGCTGGAGTGCAATGGCATGATCTTGGCTCACTGCAACTTCCACCTCCCAGGCTCAGGTGATTCTCCTACCTCAGCCTCCCGAGTATCTGGGACCACAGGCATGCGCCACCATGCCTGGCTAATTTTTTTTTTTTTTTTTTTTTTTTTGAGACAGAGTCTCGCTCTGTTGCCCGGGCTGGAGTGTAGTGGCCGGATCTCAGCTCACTGCAAGCTCCGCCTCCCAGGTTTATGCCATTCTCCTGCCTCAGCCTCCCGAGTAGCTGGGACTACAGGCACCGCCACCTCGCCAGGCTAGTTTTTTTTTTTTTTTTGTATTTTTTTTAGTAGAGACGGGGTTTCACCGGGTTAGCCAGGATGGTCTCGATCTCTTAACCTCGTGATCCGCCCGTCTCGGCCTCCCAAAGTGCTGGGATTACAGGCTTGAGCCACTGCACCCGGCCGCCTGGCTAATTTTTTGTATTTTTTTGTAGAGATGGGGTCTTGCCATGTTGCCCTGAATGTTCTTGAAGTCCTGGGCTCAAGCAGTCTGCACGTCTCAGCCTCCCAAAGTGCTGAATTACAGGTGTGAGCCACTGTACCTGGCCTCTATGTTTAATTTTTTGAGGAACCTCTGTACTGTTTTGCAGAGTTGCTGTACCATTTTGCATTCCCACCAACAGTATGCAGAGTTTCCAGTTTCTCCACAGCCCTGCCAACACTTGTTTGTCTTTTGTTTTTTGGATAACAGCTATCCTGACAAGTGTGAGGTGATGTATCATCGGGGTTTTGATTTGCATTTCCCTGATTACTAGGGATGTTGAGCAACTTTTCATATTCCTGTTGGCCATTTCTGTGAATAGAGAAATGTCTACTCAAGTCTTTAGCCCATTTTTACATTGGGTTAATAGGGTTTTTGCTGTTGAGTTGTAGGAGTTTCTTAAATGTTTTAAAGATTAACCCCTTACCAAATGTATAGTTCGCAAATATTTTATCCCATTCTGTAGCTTGCCTTTTTACTCTGTTGATTGTTTCTTTTCCTGTACAGAACTTTTTAGTTTGATATAGTCTTACTTGTTGATGTTTTATTGCCTGTGCTTTTGCTGTCATATCAAAGAGACCATTGTCAACCTTAACTTTAGAATTCATCCTCCTGGAATGTTCATGGTCTCATAGGCATCAGGTGTTTCCTTATTAGCTTAAATATTTTCCCTTGGTCAATAGCAGTTTTTTTTTTTTTTTTTTTTTTTTTTACAACGTTTAAATTTTATAGTTGGCTTTCTTTCCTTAAAACAACAGCAAACAACAAAAACCTCAGCCATACATGTAGGGCTCCACGGCTTATGTCAGACCTGCAGACAACATAACATATAGCAGCAATGCTTCTTTCAGTGGACTTTTTTTCACAGTTACTGGTTTACTGACTGGTTTACTGTCGAGAAGCAGATTATTTATATAGCCATTTGTCAACATGAAAGGTTTTTTAGTTCCCTTATTGCCCCATACATTTCAGTCTTTAAAAAATTTTTTGTTTTGTTTTTACTTATTTGTAAAACCAAACTTTAAATATTGTAACTGCAACCTTACCTCCTTAAAGGAAATCTTAAAAATGAACAAAACAAAACAATACAACTTACAACCCTGCTACCCTATCAAAACTGTTTCATTTTGTTGTTTTCCTTCCTCTTTGTTCACATATATGTAATTTCCACAAAGTTGCAATCATACTGTGCATGCAATTAAGAATTTTTATGTGACATGGGTGATATATTGTTCAAAAATTTTAGAAACCCTGGGAAGAATATACATGACACAAGAGCAGGTGCCACATTACAAAGTCTATGAAAGGCCAAGGAAAGGGGAGGGAGGCCAGAGAAAAAGCTGACTTGGAGGTTAAAAAGGCAGAATTGATCAGCTGAGCTGGGCAGAGGAACCCACTTGGTAGTTTGGCTACCTTCAGTGTGTTTGGAGCAAAGGAGATTGTTGCCTCACCTCCTGGCACTGTTCAGTATTACCTCTGTCAAAGAAGTTTCCATCCAAATAAAACCCACTGTGTAGCTTCACCTTATTTGTCTAAGATGTTAGTTGTCAATGTGGAAACTCTGAATATTAACATTTATTGTATCTTAAGAGTTTTTAAAGAAATTTGCCTTTTTTTTCTTTTTCTACTTGTTTTCTGGTCACCTCTCTAAATAATACATACATCTGTTCTGGGCTTACGAAATAATTGCTGCTTCTAAGTCCAAGCTAATTGTTGGCATAGATGTGACTATCAGCACAAAAATCTGTTTTGTATGATTAATGCTTTGCTAATTTATTAGCATTTGTAAGCAGATTCAAAATAGGGTTGAATCACTTAGACTATATTTTTAATTTATTAGCATTTAGTTTTATTTCTTTGCCAAAGGCCTGGACTAACAGAATTTTTTCTACCTCCCTTTTATTTTGCAGTTTTAAAAAAATCCCTTAAAAATTACAATATAATACAAGGTGGTGTTTAATAAAATAATAATTTTTGTTTTAGGAAATTTCACATGTGTATAAAAGTAAAGAGAACAGTGCAGTAAACCCCCATTTACCCACCACCCAGCTTGAATAATTATCAGCATTTTGCCATTTTAAAAGCATTTTAAATAAAGAAACTATATTGAATTTTAGAAAATGAAAGCTTTATCCTGTCACTGTGTATACATGAAGAATGATTTGGGTTTTTGTTTTTTTTTAGCATAAATGGAATCACATTATACATACTGTTTTGTAAAATGTATTGGACATCTTTTATTTTTTCATGTCTATACATGTAGATATAAGTAGACTTCATTTTTTTAAACATTTGTATAGCATTACATTACATGGCTGTGCCATAAGTTATTTAACCAATCCCTATGATATGGTATTTCCAGTTTTTCATTGTTATAAATAATTTTCATCATTATAAATAATGCAGTATTTTTCTTATTTTCTTGTCTGATGATTTCCTTGGAATTAATTTCTAAAAGTATGACAGCTGGATCAAAGGTTAAACACATTGAAACATTTTGAAACATGGTCCTGGATTGCCCTTTAGAAAGGTTGTACTAGTAATTTATTTATTTACTTATTGAAGATGGAGTCTCCCTCTATCATACAGGCTAGAGTGCAGTGGCATGATCTCTGCTCCCTGCAACCTCCACCTCCCGATTCAAGCGATTCTGCTGCCTCAGCCTCCCAAGTGGGATTACACGTGTCTGTCACCATGCCTGGCTAATTTTTGTATTTTTGGTAGAGACAGGGTTTCACCATGTTGGCCGGACTGGTCTCAGACTTCTGACCTCAGGTGATCCACCTGCCTCAGCCTCCCAAAGTGCTGGGATTACAGGCATGAGCCACTGCACCTGGCCTGTACTAGTAATTTGCATAGCTAACGGCAACATATGTTGGTGCCCATTCTTCCATATCATTGCCAAAACCAGCGAACCCTCTCTTTGAGGATTTTAGAAGCATATCCAGTAGGGACAGAAGAATACCCATTCTTGGTCCCCATTTGAAATTCTTATTGGAAGAATTTAATATGTATAACAATAAACTTTTAAAGAAACTATACTTGACATTATATTGGAAGATTATTACTTCAAATATAGATCTTCACTTTGAAGTGCTAACAACAGTCTTCATCAAGTAGTACTGACAACTGTCTGAGCCAGTAGAATATTTTTGTAATGAATAATTTTTTAATCCAAGATAATTTATCTTATTTTAACTAACATTTTCTCTAGATTCATATTACTTCTACCTTTGTTTCTTTGCTTTCCTTTGCTTGATAATACTGATTACATGCTTAAAATGTTAGAGGAAAGACAACCCTATAGATACGAAGTTTCAAATGTTTTCCCCAAATTGGAAATGTTGTTATGTCCTCTGGATTTTGATCCTGAGCTAGGGTTTTCAAATGGTAAGATTTTGACAATGAAAACAAAATCAACCCTTGAAATAAGGAAAAGGAGATTAAAAAGTTAATTGTGGCTGGGCAAGGTGGCTCACGCTATAATCCCAGCACTTCAGGAGGCCGAGGCAGGTGAATCACCTGAGGTCAGGAGTTAGAGACCAGCCTGACCAACATGGTGAAACCCCATCTCTACTAAAAATACGAAATTCGCCAAGGGTGGTGGTGCACACCTGTAACCCCAGCTATTTGGGAGGATGAGGCAGGAGAATCACTTGAACCTGGGAGGCAGAGGTTGCAGTGAGCCAAGATCGCACCATGGTACTCCAGCCTGGGCAACAAGAGTGAAACTCCGTCTCAAAAAAAAAAGTTAATTGTTAGCTTATGTAAAGAATTATATTAAAACTTGTGGAACCAACAGTACCTCTTGTGTGGTAATGTGAAGCATTGTTTCTGTGTTGTGTAAGATTTGAGGATGAGATTGTGTTCCTTAATTTAACATCTTTGTTTTACAGGGTGAGGAATAATGTAATTACTTCAATTTTATAGGTTATGCAACTTGGCTGCAGTTTCCTGTGGCTTATTTGTACTCAGCCTGTGAGAGTCATAGAACCATAGTCTCATAGTCTCATCTTTTAACACTCTTTGAATAATAACATCGTATAAGGGGAAAGTATCACTATTACCATGTTGCCTTTTAGTTAGGAGGATATACCTCGAAGCAGTTTAAACTTTTAAAATCAAAGGCGATACCAAAATGAAGCAGGGCTGGACGAGTAGATGAAGTAGGTGAACAGTGAGGTCATGACAAGGCTAAGTAGAAGGACAAGTTGAGGCAGTTTATGAGAAGAGAGTTTAGTGACTAACTTTGGGATTTTTTGTTCTTTCTTGCAGGAAGCAGTTGGCTATCTTGGCTGACCTAGTGAAAGATTTACCACTGGAGTTTGACTTCCTCTTTTCACAGTCTCAGGCAGAAGTGATCTCTGGGAAGCAGGAAGGTACTGGGCCTTAAGGGGTGCAGCTGGTTCGCCTCTAAGCCAACCACGGCACAGCCTCTCTAACGGGTGTTTAGAATTATTCTATATATCTGATTTTAATTTTTCTGCCAATAATTTTCTTGATTCTGCTACATAGTTGATTCGATTATTTGCATATTTTGCATTGGCATCTGTTTTAGAGTGTTTAGATTCGATTATTTGCATATTTTGCATTGGCATCTGTTTTAGTGTTCTGGAAGTCAAAAATGTGTATCTCTTTTTAACTTAGTCCTGTGTTTATAAGAATGTATTAGTATTTAATGATTTCAACTGGATATTTGGTTAGCTAACTATACTTTTGAAAACATATATCTTTCTAGGAGTTGTATTGAGTTTGTCAAAGTCAAATGTAAAGTAAATTATTAAAGTAAGGAGAAACTTTAATTTCAAGGGATGATCAGAATGAGTTACTTTTGTTTTGTTATGCCTTCATTGCAATTACTATGCAGTATTGATAATTCCCTGGAATCTCACACTATTGGGTTTGTACTTTTAGAGTGAATATGTGTTCTCATGTAGCCAAATGTGGCCAGTTTGATGAATTATATTTCCGTTTCTTATAAACGAGAAGGAGGTCTTATATGTCTTCTAGTTGCAGACATATACATGGGAAAAGATTTACCTTTTAAAATTTCAGTATTGCATTTTTCAGTTGTAAAATTTCTATTTCGATCTTCTTAATATTCTATTTCTTTTCTTTTCTGTTTCTTTGCTGAGACCTTCTATCTTTCCATTCATTGTAAGACTGCTCATATTTCTTGGTTATATGGTTGCTCTAATATCTTTGATAATTCCAATATATGTGTCATCTCAGAGTTGGCATCTTTTGGTTGTCTTTTCTCTTGTAAGTTGAGATTTTCCTGGTTCTTTGTATGCCAAGTATTTTTATATTCTAACCTGGACGTTTTGAATATTACATTATGAGACTCTCGGTCCTGTTTCAATCAAAGAGAACATTGTTTTTTTTTATTGTTTTAGCAGGCAGTTGATCTCGAGTTCTGACCTGCTTTCTGTGGGCCGTGATTCTTTTTTCTTTTTGAGACAGAGTTTCATTCTTGTTGCCAAGGCTGGAGTGCAATGGTGTGACTTCTGCTCACTACATTCTCTGCCTCCCGGGTTCAAGCGATTCTCCTGCCTCACCCTCCCAAGTAGCTTGGATTATAGGCATGTGCCACCACGTCCAGCTAATTTTGTATTTTTAGTAGAGACAGGGTTTCACCATGTTGGTTAGGCTGGTCTCAAACTCCTGACCTCGTGATCCACCCGCCTAAGCCTCCCAAAGTACTAGGATAACAGGTGTGAGCCACTGTGGCTGGCCCGTGAGATCATTTTTCTTTTCTTTTCCTGTTTTTTTTTTTTCTTTCTTTTTTTCTTTCTTTTTTTTTTTTTTTTGAGACAGAGTCTCGCTCTGTCGTCCAGGCTGGAGGGCAGTGGCATGGTCCGGCTCACTGCAACCTCTGCCTCCCTGGTTCAAGTGATTCTCTTGCCTCTGTCTCCTGAGTAGCTGGGACTACAGGCATGTGCCACCACGCCCAGCTAATTTTTTATATTTTTAGTAGAGATGGAGTTTCATCGTGTTAGCCAGGATGGTCTCGATCTCCTGACCTCATGACCCACCCGCCTCAGCCTCCCAAAGTGCTGGAATTACAGGCGTGAGCCACCGCGTCTGGCCTGTTAGTTTATTTTTCAAAGCTTTGGCCACTGCTATTTGGATTTGTCTCATACGTCAGCTAGTAGCTAATCTGGAACCTGGGCAGTGACCTAGCCTGTAGTTCAGTTCTCAGAGCTGTTTGTATATTGTTTAGGGTCAGATCCATGTGTTTGTAGCTTGGAGGTGAGCCCAGGGGTTCATACACAACTTTGCTCCCTACTATCTGTGATCCCCCTGACATTTTCTGGTTCCTTGGAGCTCCCTTTCATGATCCTCCTGTCAGAATACCAGGGCTTTAATTTGCCCACTCTCTGCCATGCACTTCTCATGATTGCATCTGCATCCAGGGACAAGTAGTGGGAGGACAGAGGGAGACAAAATAAACAATAGGATTTGCCTCACACTCTTGAAGCTACAGTTTCTCTGGTCAGAGAAAAGAATTCAAAGCCCTCAGAGTCTTAGGTACCTGCTCAACTTCTACTTCTGTTGCTTGAGGTTAGAGAGAACAAAATAAGAAAGAAAGAAAAAAAAAAAGCGGAGATTTCCCCTATTTTCTCTGAACTTTTGGCATTCCTTTTTCTGTTCTTTGGACCAACAATGAGTTGAAGTTCCTCTATTCACACCTGGTGTTTACTTTCATGTTTCAAGCTGCTCTTGAGTCTAGATGAGGTAATATCTGAGGGGGAAAAAATGGGACACTCACTACTGGCTTGGTAGTAGTTTAAACCCTGGTCTCTTTCCCAGTGTCCTCATTATCATTTACTTTCAGAGTTTGCAGAAAGCTACTCCATGCATTCTATCTAGAGTTTATATTTGTATTCAGTGGGGAAACAAGATTGCCCAGAACTAGAACTCCAAGATTTACATTTTTTTCTTTTTTTTCAATATCTTCATGACATTCATACGATTTGTATTTCCTAAACATTTGTTACACAATTAATTTCTATTCATTGAGGAAATTTAGAAGATGCAAATAATTTTAAAAGGGAAAAAAAATCACAAGATGAAAGATTTGAAATTCCTACATTGAGAGTATGTAATAAAATACCATGATTACTTTTTCCAAGAAAAAGAGGAAAGAGAAGCCCTAAGGGAGAGGTGTATACATGGCATAGCAGTAGAGAATTAAGTGAGGGCTTTTATATTTCTTACTTAGGGGTTTATGCATGGATTGGAATCAACTTTGTTTTGGGAAGATTCGACCACGAGGATGGTGAGTAATATGTCTTTTTATGACAGTTTACCTAAGGGCTGAAGGTTTAAGTTATAACCCATCAGTAGCATGTAAATGCAATTTTTGAGTTTTCTTTCTTCAAACATAAAATGCTTCATTTTCCAGTCCTAATTTGCTTTCTTTTATTTCTTTTTAACTTTTTAATATGGAAAGTTTCAAACATTCACAAAAGTAGAATAATAAAATGAACCTCCATGGACCCATTACCCAGACTCAATATTTACTAATGTTTTGCCATTTCTCCCCCATCTCCTCCCATGTATCAAAGGTTTTTTTTCTCATTGGATGTTTTAAAAAGCAAACCTCAGACAGGTAATTTTTATTTTCATGTATGTCAGTGTGTATCTACAACAGATAACGAGTTTCAAAATGAACAAAAAATATATCCATAATGCCATTTTTAAACTTAACAGAATTAACAATTTCTAATATCATACAATACTCATCTAATACCCTACCTAGGTAAAGATTTTCCTGATTTTCTCAAGAATGTTTATTTGTAGTGGGCTTGTTCAAATCAGAATCTGAACAAGGGTCATGCATTGCATCTGGTTAATATGTCTCTTTAGTCTCTTTTCATCTATAATGCTTGATCTTACCACCTCACTCCCCTGCCTTTAAAACCGAGAAAAAATTGGATCCTCTGGTAGAAAGAATTTGCCACATGCTGGATTTGATTGACTGCATCTTTGTGGGGTTAACATGTTTTCTTTAACATGTTTCTTATCCCCTCACATGTTCTTTAAACTGGAGGTCAGATATAGATGTTTGATTAGACTCAGATCCAATTCCATCTAAATCACAGAAGGTGCTGTGTGTTTCCCACTACTCACATCAGGAATTTTGTAATGTCTGGTTAACTTACTTTTTGTCATGCTCAGACTGATCAGGTACTGAGGGTTCAAGTATTATCAACCTGATCTAATTTATTATTAAAATTCCTTATCTGCCTTTCATGGAATGGTTGTAATAGCCAATTGTGATCATTGCTTAGATATGTTTTTCATTAGAGATTGCAAAATGTTGATATTTCTAATTCTGTCATTCCTTCTGCATTTAACAGCTAGAATTTTTATGTAATGAACTTTGCTTGAAGCACTCTTTGGTTACCCTGACATATAGTTCTTATGGGAAAGAATAAATTCTTGATTATTTTTATTTATCACATTTCTGAATAATGAGTTGGTGTCTAGCAACTTCCAAAGGTAACCAGTGAAAAAAAGTTTCAATTATTATTATGAACTCATGGATTTTAATATATTAGATGCATTAGAGCCCATCACATTGTTACTATTTTTAGGAGCATCTTTAGGTTGGCTCCTGTATCCTTTTAATATGACCCCAGTACTCTTTTATATTCCCCTTGCTATCTGGTACAGCAATGTATTCCACGGTCATCTTGTATACTTTCTACCCTAGACCTGGCATTGGCCTGTTTTTATTTGTTTTTTTTTTTTGATTTTTTTTTTTGTTTTTTTTTTTTGTTTTTTTGAGACGGAGTCTCACTCTGTCGCCTAGGCTGGAGTGCAGTGGCCGGATCTCAGCTCACTGCAAACTCCGCCTTCCAGGTTTACGCCATTCTCCTGCCTCAGCCTCCCGAGTAGCTGGGACTACAGACGCCAGCCACCTTGCCCGGCTAGTTTTTTGTATTTTTAGTAGAGACGGGGTTTCACCGTGTTAGCCAGGATGGTCTTGATCTCCTGACCTCGTGATCCACCCGTCTCGGCCTCCCAAAGTGCTGGGATTACAGGCTTGAGCCACCGCGCCCGGCCTTGGCCTGTTTTTAAAAGAGCCCTGGTTTCTTTTAGTAAAAGATGGTATTTAGAGATTATTGGTCCAGATACCACAGGTGGTCATTACTCCTGGGATATCATTGCTTCTAGGCCTTTTCAGTGAACAGAGCTAGGAAATACATATTTTTTAGAAACAGAAAAATAAATCGTGAGTTCATAGTCATATTTCTGACTCATATTTAAGATTATAGGGTGTTATTAATTATCTGATTTTTATACCTATATCCTTTTTGTTCTGTTATGCTGAATCTTTGTTCCTAAAGATATTGACATAAACATTTATTTGTTTTATTTCACAATGTATTTCATACATATATATATATATATATATATATATATTTTTTTTTTTTGAGACAGAGTCTTGCTCTATTGCCTAGGCTGGAGTGCAGTGGCATGATCTTGGCTCACTACAACCTCTGCCTGTTGGGTTCAAGAGATTCTTCTGCCTCAGCCTCCCGAGTAGTTGGGATTACAGGCATGTGGCACCATGCCCAGCTAATTTTTGTATTTTTAGTAGAGAAGATTTCACCATGTTGGTCAGGCTGGTCTTGAACTCCTGACCTTGTGATCTGCCCGTCTCGACCTCCCTTCATAATTTTTAAATAATAAAACCAATAATATTGTTAACAAATAAGACTACTGGGATATAGCTTAAGATATTTGCTTCTTTTGTGCTTAGGCTATATCCCAATAGGGATACATAGTCAAAATGTCATGTTAAGTAATTTGCAAGAATTATTCTTTGTGCAATATACAGTTGATTCAGTTGGTATACTTGTTTGCTTTCTATTTTTTATTTTGAGACAGGTTCTCTGTCACTGAGGCTAGAGTTCAGTGGCACGATAATAGCTTACTGCAGCCTCAAACTCTTGGGCACAAATGATCCTCTGGCCTCAGCCTCCGGAGTAGCTGGGTCTACAGGTGTGCATCACCATGCCCAGCTAATTAAAAAAAAAAAAACTAAACAAAACTTTTTTTTATGGGAATGTCTCCCTATATTGCCCAGGCTGGTCTTGAAGTTCTGGGCTCACGTAATCCTCCCACCTTGGTCTCCCAAAGTGCTGGGATTACAGGTGTGAGCCGTGGTTTCAAATTTTTAAGGGATTGCTGTTTTGGGGGTTCAACTTAATTTTGTTTTTTAATTACTAGAGCCTTTTTGTTCTCTTATTTATTTCAGAATCAGATGCTGAGGCTACCCAGGAATTGGCAGCAGGACGGAGAAGGACAGTAGGGATACTGGATATGGGAGGAGCCTCTCTCCAAATTGCTTATGAAGTTCCTACCTCAACCTCTGTCCTTCCTGCAAAGCAGGTACTTTAGTTTTTAGGGAAATTTAGCTGCTAGGAATGCTAATATTTGAGAAGGAAGGACACTGTCTTTGGACTTAGACCAACCTGCCTGGCTCTAAATATTTGTTCAGATACTTGCTAGCTTGCGTTATCTTGAGTAGGTTACCTCTCTGAGCCTCAGCTTCCTCCTGTGTGAAAAAGGGATAATAATAGTATCCACCTCATAAAGTTGTGAGGATGAAATAATACCATGTTTGTAAAGCATTTAGCAAACTGCCCAGCATATGATAAGTGTTCGATACATTTTAACAATTATAACTATACTAGATGTCTCCTGCCATTGCCTGAGGATAAACATGATAATGCATTTATATTCTGGAGCACAATGTTTGATACATATCCATTGTTCAATAAATGTTATTCCCTTTCCCCTTACTGGTGATTCCATTCTGGGGCTTCTAATCATCCTTACCCCACTAGAATGTAAAGAATGTCTTTTGAGATTCAGAGGTTCTAAGATGGCCGAATAGGAACAGCTCCAGTCTACAGCTCCCAGTGTGAGTGACGCAGAAGACAGGTGATTTCTGCATTTCCAGCTGAGCTTTGAAGAGAGTAGTGCTTCTCCCAGCACGGAGTTTGAGATCTGAGAACAGACAGACTGCCTCCTCAAGTGGGTCCCTGACCACTGAGTAGCCTAACTGGGAGGCACCTCCCAGTAGGGGCTGACTGACACCTCACACGGCAGGGTGCCCCTCTGAAACGAACCTTCTAGAGGAATCATCAGGCAGCAACACTTGCTGTTCTGCAATATTCGCTGTTCTGCAGCCTCCGCTGGTGATACCCAAGCAAACAGGGTCTGGAGTGAACCTCCAGCAAACTCCAACAGACCTGCAGCTGAGGGTCCTGACTATTAGAGGGAAAACTAACAAACAGAAAGGACATCCACACCAAAACCCCATCTGTATGTCACCATCATCAAAGACCAAAGGTTAATAAAACCACAAAGATGGGGAGAAACCAGAGCAGAAAACCTGAAAATTCTAAAAATCAGAGCGCCTCTTCTCCAAAGGAACGCAGCTCCTCGCCAGCAATGAAACAAAGCTGGATGGAGAATGACTTTGACGAGTTCAGAGAAGAAGGCTTCAAACGATCAAACTTCTCCAAGCTAAAGGAGAATGTTCAAACCCATCGCAAAGAAGCTAAGAACCTTGAAAAAAGATTAGATGAATGGCTAACTAGAATAGCCAGTGTAGAGAAGACCTTAAATGACCTTATGGAGCTGAAAACCATGGCACGAAAACTACATGATGCATGCACAAGCTTCAGTAGCCAATTCGATCAACTGGAAAAGAGGGTATCAGTGATTGAATATCAAATGAATGAAATGAAGTGAGAAGAGAAGTTTGGAGAAAAGAGTGAAAAGAAATGAACAAAGCCTACAAGAAATATGGGACTATGTGAAAAGACCAAATCTACATCTGATTGGTGTACCTGAAAGTGATGGGGAGAATGGAACCAAGTTGCAAAACACTCTTCAGGATATTATCCAGGAGAACTTCCTCAACCTAGAAAGGCAGGCCAACATTCAAATCCAGGAAATACAGAGAACACCACAAAGATACTCCTCAAGAAGACCAACTCCAAGACACATAATTGTCAGATTCACCAAAGTTGAAATGAAGGGCAGCCAGAGAGAAAGGTCTGGTTACCCACAAAGGGAAGCCCATCAGACTAACAGCAGATCTTTCGGCAGAAACTACAAGCCAGAAGAGAGTGGGGGCCAATATTCAACATTCTTAAAGAAAAGAATTTTCAACCCAGAATTTCATATCCAGCCAACCTAAGCTTCCTAAGTGAAGGAGAAATAAAATCCTTTACAGACAACCGAATGCTGAGAGATTTTGTCACCACCAGGTCTGCCTTACAAGAGCTCCTGAAGGAAGCACTAAACATGGAAAGGAAAAACCAGTACCAGTAACTGCAAAAACATGCCAATTGTAAAGACCATCAGTGCTAGGAAGAAACTGCATCAACTAACAAGCAAAATAACCAGGTAACATCATAATGACAGGTTCAAATTCACACATAACAATATTAGCCTTAAATGTAAATGGGCTAAATGCTCCAGTTAAAAGACACAGACTGGCAAATTGGATAAAGAGTCAACACCCATCAGTGTGCTATATTCAGGAGACCCACCTCACGGGCAGAGACAGACATAGGCTCAAAATAAAGGGATGGAGGAAGATCTACCAAGCAAATGGAAAACAAAAAAAAGCAAGGGTTGCACTCCTAGTCTCTGATAAAACAGGCTTTAAACCAACAACGATCAAAAGAGACAAAGAAGCCCATAACATAATGGTAAAGGGATCAATTCAACAAGCAGAGCTAACTATCCTAAATATATATGTACCCAATACCGGAGCACCCAGATTCATAAAGCAAGTCCTTAGAGACCTACAAAGAGACTTAGACTCCCACACAATAATAATGGAAGACTTCAACACTTCACTGTCAACATTAGACAGATCAACGAGTCAGAAAATTAACAAGGATATCCAGGAATTGAACTCAGCTCTCCACCAAGCAGACCTAATAGACATCTACAGAACTGTCCACCCCAAATCAACAGAATATACATTCCTCTCAGCACCACATGGCACTTATTCAAAAATTGACCACATAGTTGGAAGTAAAGCACTCCTCAGCAAATGTAAAAGAACAGAAATTATAACAAACAGTCTCTCAGACCACAGTGCAATCAAACTAGAACTCAGGAATAAGAAACTCACTCAAAACCGCTCAACTACATGGAAACTGAACAACCTGCTCCTCAATGACTACTGGGTACATAATGAAATGAAGGCAGAAATAAAGATGTTCTTTGAAACCAATGAGAACAAAGACAAAACATACCAGGATCTCTGGAATACATTTAAAGCAGTGTGTAGAGGGAAGTTTATAGCACTAAATGCCCACAAGAGAAAGCAGGAAAGATCTAAAATTGACACCCTAACATCACAATTAAAAGAACTAGAGAAGCAAGAGCAAACACATTCAAAAGCTAGCAGAAGGCGAGAAATAACTAAGATCCGAGCAGAACTGAAGGAGATACAGACACAAAAAAAACCCTTCAAAAAATCAATGAATCCAGGAACTGATTTTTTGAAAAGATCAACAAAATTGATAGACCACTAGCAAGACTGATAAAGAAGAAAAGACAGAAGAATCAAGTAGACATAATAAAAAATCATAAAGGGGATATCACCACTGATCGCACAGAAATACAAACTACCATCACAGAATACTATAAACACCTCTATGCATATCCATTTCTTCTAGAAAATCTAGAAGAAATCGATAAATTCCTGGACACATACACCCTCCCAAGACTAAACCAGGAAGAAGTTGAATCCCTGAATAGACCAATAACAAGCTCTGAAATTGAGGCAATAATTAAGAGCCTACCAACCAAAAAGAATCCAGGACCACACAGATTCACAGCCAAATTCTACCAAGGGCACAAGGAGGAGCTGGTACCATTCCTTCTGAAACTATTCAAATCAATAGAAAAGGGGGGAATCCTCCCTAACTCATTTTATGAGGCCAGCATCATCCTGATACCAAAGCCTGGCAGGAACAAAAGAAGAGAATTTTAGACCAATATCTCTGATGAACATCGATGCAAAAATCCTTGATAAAATACTGGCAAACTGAATCCAGCAGCATGTCAAAAGGCTTATCCACCGTGATCAAGTGGGCTTCATCCCTGGGATGCAAGACTGGTTCAATATACGCAAATCAATAAACGTAATCCATCATATAAACAGAAACAAAGACAAAAACCACATGATTATCTCAATAGATGCAGAAAAAGCCTTCAACAAAATTCAACAGCCTTCATCTTTTTTTTTTTTTTTTTTTTTTTTTGAGATGGAGTCTCGCTCTGTCACCCAGGCTGGAGTGCACTGGCCAGATCTCAGCTCACTGCAAGCTCCGCCTCCTGGGTTTACGCCATTCTCCTGCCTCAGCCTCCAGAGTAACTGGGACTACAGGCGCCCGCCACATTGTCCGGCTAGTTTTTTTTGTATTTTTTTAGTAGAGACGGGGTTTCACCATGTTAGCCAGGATGGTCTCGATCTCCTGACCTCGTGATCCACCCGTCTCGGCCTCCCAAAGTGCTGGGATTACAGGCTTGAGCCACCGTGCCCGGCCAACAGCCCTTCATCTTAAAAACTCTCAGTAAACTAGGTATTGATGGGACGTATCTCAAAATAATAAGAGCTATTTATGACAAACCCACAGCCAATATTATACTGAATGGGCAAAACCAGAAGCATTCCCTTTGAAAACTGGCACAAGACAGGGATGCCTTCTCTCACCACTCCTATTCAACAGTGTTGGAAGTTCTGGCCAGGGCAATCAGGCAGGCGAAAGAAATAAAGGGTATTCGATTAGGAAAAGAGGAAGTCAAATTGTCCCTGTTTGCAGATGACATGATTGTATATTTAGAAAACCCCATTGTCTCAGCCCAAAACCTCCTTAAGCAGTTAAGCAACTTCAGCAAAGTCTCAGGATACAACATCAATGTTCAAAAATCACAAGCATTCCTATACACCAATAACAGACAAACAGAGAGCCAAATCATGAGTGAACTGCCATTCACGATTGCTTCAAAGAGAATAAAATACCTAGGAATCCAACTTACAAGGGATGTGAAGGACCTCTTCAAGGAGATACAAACCACTGCTCAATGAAATGAAAGAGGACACAAACAAATGGAAGAACATTCCATGCTCATGGATAGGAAGAATCTATATCATGAAAATGGCCGTACTGCCCAAGGTAATTTATAGATTCAATGCCATCCCCATCAAGCTACCAATGACTTTCTTCACAGAATTGGAAAAAACTACTTTAAAGTTCATATGGAACAAAAAAAGAGCCCACATTGCCAAGACAATCCTAAGCCAAAAGAACAAAGCTGGAGGCATCACGCTACCTGACTTCAAACTGTGCTACAAGGCACATTTAATAAATGGTGCTGGGAAAACTGGCTAACCACATGTAGAAAACTGAAACTGGATCCCCTCCTTATGCCTTGTGCTAAAATTAATTCAAGATGGATTAAAGACTTAAATGTTAGACCTAAAACCATAAAAACCCTAGAAGAAAACTTAGGCAATAGCATTCAGGACATAGGCATGGGCAAGGACTTCATGACTAAACACCAAAAGCAATAGCAACAAAAGCCAAAATTGACAAATGGGATCTAATTAAACTAAAGAGCTTCTGCACAGCAAAAGAAACTACCATCAGAGTGAGCAGGCAACCTACAGAATGGGAGAAAATTTTTACAATCTACCCATCTGACAAAGGGCTAATATCCAGAATCTACAAAGAACTTAAACAAATTTACAAGAAAAAATCAAACAACCCCATCAAAAAGTGGGCAAAGGATATGAACAGACATTTCTCAAAAGAAGACATTTATACAGCCAACAGACACATGAAAAAATGCTCATCATCACTGGCCATCAGAGAAATGCAAATCAAAACCACAATGAGATACCATCTCACACCAGTTAGAATGGCAATCATTAAAAGGTCAGGAAACAACAGGTGCTGGAGAGGATGTGGAGAAATAGGAACACCTTTACACTGTTGGTGGGACTGTAAACTAGTTCAACCATTGTGGAAGACAGTGTGGCAATTCCTCAAGAATCTAGAACTAGAAATACCATTTGACCCCACCATCCCATTACTGGGTATATACCCAAAGGATTATAAATCATGCTGCTATAAAGACACATGCACACGTATGTTTATTGTGGCACTATTCACAATAGCAAAGACTTGGAACCAACCCAAATGTCTATCAATGATAGACTGGATTAAGAAAATGTGACTCATATACACCATGGAATACTATGCAGTCATAAAAAAGGATGAGTTCATGTCCTTTGTAGGGACATGGATGAAGCTGGAAACCATCATCCTGAGCAAACTATCACAAGGACAGAAAACCAAACACTGCATGTTCTCACTCATAGGTGGGAACTGAACAATGAGAACACTTGGACTAGGATGGGGGAACATCACACACTGGGGTCTGTTGTGGCGGGAGGGATAGCATTAGGAGATATACCTAATGTAAATGATGGATTAATGGGTGCAGCACACCAACATGGCACATGTATACATATGTAACAAAACTGCATGTTGTGCACATGTACCCTAGAACTTAAAGTATAATAATAAAAAAATTTTTTAAAATGTATTTTGAGGGAGAAGTTTCATTCTACACAGGCACTTTTTGTATACCCATTATGTACACCTGTTATGTGCACCTATTTTGTGCAAGGAATAGACAACATTATGTACAAGGAATAGACAAGTTAATTACACTGTCCCTAAAGACTTATAATTTATCTGTCAGTGGAGACAGCTTGTGATATCCGGGAGACTGTAACAGTGCTTAACTTGATCTAAACCAGGGCTTCTCATCCTTGACACTCTTGACATTTTGGGTCAGATAATTCTTTGTCATCAGGGGTTATCCCCTGCATCATATGATATCTCTTTCCTCTACCAGATGTTAGTAACCACCCTCCCTCTTCCAGTTGTGACAATCAAAAGTGTCTCCAGACATTAGACATTGCCAGATGTGTGGGGCAGAGTGGACATTGCCCATCATTGAGACCATCTGCTTTAAACAGAGAGCTATGGCAATATGGCAGGGCCAACTGGGTTTGCAAAGTTGAATGGGAGCCATTCTGACTTCATGGAAGGTAAAGTATTTACCTGGGCCTTGGAGGAGAGTAGGCTTTTTTGTTTGCATAGTAGAGGCTGAGGGAAGGCCACCTGCATGGTGGGAACACTATGTACAAAGGCACAGAAAAAGCAGCAGAGAGGCCAGAATGTCCAGGGAATGACGAATAGCCTTTTACAGTATAGGATTTTCAGGTGTGCTAGTAGTTAAGGCTGGGAAGATAAGATTGAGCTAAATCATGAGCAGTATTGAGTGCTATCATAGGGGGACTGGCTTTTATTTCCATAGATAGTGGAAAACCACCAAAGGTTTTTGAGTAAGGCAGTCACATGGGCCTCAGTTTCATCATTTATAAAATAATTAAATGTGAAGGTCCTTCCCAGCTCTGAATTTTGTGACGATGTTAATTGTGTGGCTGTGATCTGATCTGTTTTTTGTAGTGAAAGAATTTTTGTGTCAGTAGGAGAAAGAATATAGGTCACGGAACCTTGAGTGAGTTAGACAAAGTAAGTGGAAACAAAAGGGAGGGGACAGATTTCAGGGGATAGTTTGGAGTGAAAAACCAATGTAATTGAGCAACTGGTTGTGTGATGTGAGTAGGGTGGGAGGATGGCCAGCAGTGCTGAGGATCTATCCTAGATAACCAGAAGACTGAGGAACCCAGTCACTGAGAGAACAGCCACAGGGGTAAAGGCAGGGGTGATGTTAAGCAAACAGTATTGTCCTGAGAGATCTGGATGAGAACGTCTATCTGGTCTTCTAGTTCAGAAGTTGTAAAACTAATGACTTCGATTTTGGGTATGTTGAATTTAAGATACCCAAGAAACATATGTGTCAGAATATCCACAGGACTATTGGAAATGTGAGTTTAGCAGTCAGCAGAGAATTTCATGCTGGGGTTGGAAATGTGGGGGACTAACTAGGTTGTGATACTTTTTAGTCTATATTTGTCAGTATGTATTCAACAGGTAAAACAAAGGCATGGTTCTGATACTAAGAAATAGGTGACAAGTGGCACTGGGGCTTCAAATCTTAAATGACTTCTGTGTGTGTGCAGATTTAGAAAGCAACACTGTTACGGAAAGCAACACTGGTACAGAATGCATACTTGTAAGCAACAAATTAGATTTACATATAGCAGGCAGGCATGGTGGCTCATGCCTGTAATTCCAGCACTTTGGGAAGCTGAGGCGGGTGGATCACCTGAGGTCAGGAGTTTAAGACCAGCCTGGCCAACATGGGGAAACCCTGTCTCTACTAAAAATACAAAAATTAGCTGGGCATGGTGGTGTGCACCTGTAATCCCAGCTACTCAGGAGGCTGAGGCAGGAGAATCACTTGAACCTGGGAGGCAGAGGTTGCAGTGAGGCAAGATCATGCCACTGCACTCCAGCCTGGGTGACAGAGTGAGACCCTGTCTCAAAAAAAAAAACCGAAAAAAAAAATTACATATAGCAATATAATGGCTCTTCAAGATGAATCCTAGCACTTGGTAAAACTGAAAGAAACTATGAGACAATGCACTAGCATTTAAAACATTTTAAATAATCCTGAATGCCTAATATCTTTTTTTGTACAATTCACAAAGTTATATACATTCACAAGGTTGTGTAGCCACCACTATTGAATTCCAGAACATTTTCTTTTTTTTTTTTTTTTTTTTTTTTTTTTTTGAGGCGGAGTCTCGCTCTGTCGCCCGGACTGGAGTGCAGTGGCCAGATCTCAGCTCACTGCAAGCTCCGCTCCCGGGTTTACGCCATTCTCCTGCCTCAGCCTCCCGAGTAGCTGGGACTACAGACGCCCGCCACCTCGCCCGGCTATTTTTTTTTTTTGTATTTTTAGTAGAGACGGTTTTCACCATGTTAGCAGGATGGTCTCGATCTCCTGACCTTGTGATCCGCCCGTCTCGGCCTCCCAAAGTGCTGGGATTACAGGCTTGAGCCACCGCGCCCGGCCCAGAACATTTTCATCACCCTAAAAAGAAACCTTATATTCACTCCCTACTCATTTCCCATTAGCAGTCACTCCTCATTCCCTCCTCTCCCTACCCCTGACAACTATTCATCCCCTCTCTCCAGTGGATTTGCCTATTCCGGACATTTTGTATAAATGAAATCATACAATATGTGGTGTTTTAAGTTTGGCTTCTTTTATTTAGCAAAATGTTTTCAAGGTTCATCCATCTCATGGTATGAGTATTTCATTCCCTTTTGTGGCTGAATAACATTCCATCGTATGACCAACCATGCTGTATTTTGTTTATCCATTTATCAGCTGATGAACATTTCAGTGGTTTTCCCTTTTGGGCTATTATGCACAGTGCTGCTGTGAACATGTACACATTTTTCTATGTACATAGGTTTTGTTGTTGTTGTTGTTGTTTGTTTTTTGAGATGGGGTTTCGCTCTTGTCACTCAGGCTGGAGTGCCATGGCATGATCTCGGCTCACTGCAACCTCTGCCTCCCAGGTTCAAGCGATTCTCCTGCCTCAGCCTCCTGAGTAGCTGGGATTACAGGCACCTGCCACCATGCCTGGCTAATTTTTGTATTTTTAGTAGAGATGGGGCTTCACCATGTTGGCCAGGCTGGTCTCAACCTCCTGACCTCAAGTGATCCACCCTCCTCGGCCTCCCAAAATGTTGGGATTACAGGCGTGAGCCACCACGCCCATTCCAATTTTTGGATCTCTTGGTATATACCTTGGAGTGAAATTGCAGGCACAATGGCATTTTCGCAAATTAAAAACAATACATTCAAAACAAGAAGAATCCTCATTTTATAACAATACATATATACAAAAATTATACATAACACATTAGAATGGTTGCCCATGGCAGAGAGTGGGAATGACAGTAAGTATGAAGATAAAAGGGAATAAATAAATAAAGCAAAAGAGAGGCTTTGCCATGATAACGTGGGATGAGCTGGGGAATATGATTAATTCAGCCTCTGCCCTTGAGGTTCAAGAAAAAAATATAGGACCTTTTCACTGGAGGTACAATAAAATTGAACTTTCCCAATCCCAAACCTGTCACAGGGAACCTTAGGGCTTCTTGGATAATTTTAGAAAAGGCCACAGAACCGGGCGCAGTGGCTCACGCCTGTAATCCCAGCACTTTGGGAAGCTGAGGAGGGCGGATCATGAGGTCAAGAGATCAAGACCATCCTGGCCAACATGGTGAAACCCATCTCGACTAAAAATACAAAAATTAGCTGGGCACAGTGGCACGTGCCTATAGTCCCAGCTAGTCAGGAGGCTGAGGCAGGAGAATTGCTTGAATATCAAGACCATCCTGGCCAACATGGTGAAACCCATCTCGACTAAAAATACAAAAATTAGCTGGGCACGGTGGCACATGCCTATAGTCCCAGCTAGTCAGGAGGCTGAGGCAGGAGAATTGCTTGAACCCAGGAGGCAGAGGTTGCAGTGAGCTGAGATCGAGGTACTGCACTCCAGCCTGGCAACACAGCAAGACTCTGTCTCAAAAAAAAAAAAAAAGAAAAGAAAAGAAAAAGAAAAGTCCACAGAATAGATCTTATGATGATCCACAGAATTCCTTAAATTAATTTTTATTAAAGGATTTTTTCCTAATTATTAAAACAACACATTCCCATTATGGGGAATTAGAAAATACAGAAAAATACATGTGAGAAAATGATATCTGTAGTAATTCTACCCCATATATAACTACAGATAGTGTTTTGGGTTTCTAATTTCTTATTTAGTTTTTAATTTAGTATCTAATTTGTACCTTTTGGTGCAGGCTTGTCATTTTGTGTCTTTGTTTAAAATAATGCTTTGAAGATGAAAGAATGCTTAAGATGTTTTAAAGAGTACTCATAGCAATGGTGTATTAGCAATGTCATAGCTTTCTAGAAGGCAACCAAAACTGAAATTCCCTTTTTTCTCTTGGTATTGTATTATAGGAAGAAGCTGCGAAGATCCTGCTGGCTGAGTTCAACCTGGGCTGTGACGTGCAACACACTGAACACGTGTATAGGGTTTACGTCACAACTTTTCTGGGTTTCGGAGGCAACTTTGCCCGGCAGCGCTACGAAGACCTTGTTCTGAATGAAACTCTTAATAAAAACAGGTACATTTGACATGGGATCTGAGTTTCTGAAATATAATGTCAGGCTGCAGATATTAGGGAGAAATATTCACATCCTCCTAAGATAGGTAAGTCCCTGCTTCCTCCTTCTTTCTGACTACCCCTGCCAATGGGGTAGCATCTCTTAAAGACCTCTATTAGCAGTCCCACTCTGGGTGAGGGTACGTTCTGATCTTTGTTATTAGGACTAATAAAGTACAGTAGCTTATTGTGATCTCTTGCTGTTTCCCATATTCAGACCTGACATCATGGGAAAAGGGAGATGAATTAAATTGCCAATTATGTACAATATATAGTGTAGCTGCCAGCAGTTCCTTCTGCAGGGAAGTGTTTAAGACATGTTTGTTGAATTACAGTGCAGTTGCATCTTTAGTGGGAGTTCAGTTCTGTAGTATGTCTAAAAGATAAAAAGCAAGCGTAGTTAAAATTTGGTCTCTCATCAAATTCAGAATAGTTAATTTTTCCTTTAGCATTGGACAGATCACAGATTCTTCATCTGAGTACCAGATGAAGTAGTTAGACCATAATGTGGTGGGATTTCTTGTTTAAGTATGTACAATTATTTATTTTATCATTATACACATTGAAGGAAAGCATAAGAGAAAGCAGAGTTCTTTTCCATGATAAAATTTACACAAAATTTTGGAATGAAAACCGGTGTAATTGGGTGATTGTTTGTGGTGGTGTAGGTAGGGCAGGGAGGATGGTCAGCAGTGCTGAGGGTCTAGCCTAGGTAACCAGAAGGATGAGAAACCCAATCACTGAGAGAAGGACCACAGGTGAAAGGGCAGGGCTGATACTAAGCAAACAACACACTTACCTATGTATACTTAACCATTTAGCTAGGAACACTAGCTTGAAGAGGTACTGGTATATCCCGTTTGTAATAATTTATCCACAGCAATCAATTATCTTATATTTACAGCATGTTGAAGAAAATATTGTCCCATAAGGCTTTTTTGTTTTTGTAAGTCTTAGTCTCTAGGAGTTTCAAGGTGCTTTGGGTGAATCCTGGTGCCTTGGATGATTGACAAATGCATTAAAATCAAGTGGTGTGTTTGTGTTCTGACAGTACTCCTAAATCTATACAAACATTGCTTGGGTTGAGGTGCTCAGATGTCTCCTGCTGGCACTATGATGTTTGAAGATCATTTGCTGTGAAAGTGTCACACCAGTTTTGGTTTTTCTTCATTAGCTGCCGTGCTTCCTTTTCCATTTTCTTCTTTTATTGTTCTACTGCTTTCTTTTCTGTCTGCTGTTTTCTGCTGCCTCCGTACTACTTCTTGCCAGACTGCATCTTCTTCTTCCCATGCATTGGTATTTTCTTGCCAAGTAGCTAAGTCACCTACTTCAGGTGATTGATGAGTAAAAGGCATATCTTGCATAGCTGCCAGTCTACTAACCTGTTGCCTGAGATGGCAAAATGATCATTTTGTCTTCTCAATAACAATTTTCTGAGTTTTCCTTACAGTTGGTGTCACATCCTTAAAATAGTCGGTTCCAGTTGTTGTAAAGTGTTCTGTTGTACTGCTTCATTCCATTCTTACCCTCAGTCTTTACACTTGTGGGTACATTCTCATTCTAAGAAGTCTACCCTTCAACATCTGTTTAGGAACTGATGAATAATTAACTGCAATTGGCAAAGTTATTTGGACCCCAACTTAATTTCTGTCCTTGGACAGATCTTCATACTTATCTTTTTGAGGAATGAGAATATGGCTGCTAGGCAAGTATAAACTCGAAATAACTGGAACTGTGTTACAGCCATGGTGGGAATCAAAGCTTTCCACTCTTCTCCCCACTCAGAGGCTCCAGGCTCTGCAGGTGGCTTCCTGGAGCTGGTGCTGTGCCTGTTCTGTTTCAGCACTGCTCATTCAGAGGCAGGTGTGGAGTCCATCACCATTGCCAGCCATTGCAGATGGACCACTGCCGTGGTCCGCTCTTCAGGAATCTCTCCCCACAGCCCTTCCCACCTCATCCCCTACCAGTTGTATTTTTAAACATTAGAACCACACTCCGCATGATAAGGTTCTTTGCACTTTTAAGAGGTGTGTGGGAATGAAGACCAGATGGAGAACAGCAGATTCACGTCTTCAATTTCACTACACACTAGGAAATACACATGTTGACTAAAACGTCGAACAGAATTGATCACCATATTCCTCTCACTTTTTGTTTGTTTGTTTTTGTCATTGTGGCAGATTGCTGGGTCAGAAGACAGGTCTGAGTCCCGACAATCCATTTCTGGATCCCTGCCTGCCGGTGGGACTCACAGATGTGGTGGAGAGGAACAGCCAAGTCTTGCATGTCCGAGGAAGAGGAGACTGGGTGTCTTGTGGGGCAATGCTGAGCCCCCTGCTGGCTCGCTCCAACACCAGCCAGGCCTCACTCAATGGCATCTATCAATCGCCAATTGACTTCAACAACAGCGAGTTCTACGGCTTCTCTGAGTTTTTTTACTGTACAGAGGATGTGTTGCGCATTGGTGGCCGCTATCATGGGCCAACATTTGCCAAGGCTGCTCAGGTAAATTATTAATGATAAACATGGCTTATGCTGGCAGCAGCCATTTATTGAATGCCTCACTCTGTGCCAGGTGCTGTGCAAAGGGCTTTAAATACAGAATCTCACTTGTTCTTTGCAGGAGCCCTTTGACCCTGATTTTACAGATGAGGAAGTGGACTCAGAGAACTTAAGGATCTAGCTATGCTGTACTGCCTTCTAATTAACTAAATTTAGTTTCCATGGATGTCGTATCACCCAAATTATTACCCAGGTGTAAAATTTTTGTGTTGGCTAATGGCTTTTCTTCCAGCTTTCCAATAATCTTATTTAATGTTTATGCCCAAGAAATGTCACCTCCAGTATTCTTCCCCTTGCTAGCTATTCTCTGTTGTAATGTGCTTTTGGAGATGTTATCACCCAGAGAGGCAAGTCCATCTTTCTTTTGGTTTGAGGTATTAAGAGGCTAGAGTGGTATGGGTTCCCTGGGAATATCAGATGTTGTAAAAAGCAATGATGATGGAAGTTTGTTTAGATTTAAAATAGAGAAGGAGTAAAAATTTGCTTTGAGCATATATAGGACTTAAGCATCGTATAAGCTTAAATCATTGGTTACCTGGACAGATAAAAGTTTAGCCAGCTTTCTATCATTTTCTGCTTAATTTAGGGCCATCTCTTTGAATTGTTGTATATCTCTATGTTTTTCATCAGATAAACTAATGGGAGAATCTGTCCTCATATTTCTTTTTTTTTTTCTTGAGATGGAGTCTTGCTCTGTAGCCCAGGCTGGAGTGCAGTGGCACGATCTCAGATCACTGCAACCTCTGCCTTCCGGGTTCAAGTGATTCTCCTGCCTCAGCCTCCTGAATAGCTGGGATTACAGATGCCCACCGCCATACCTGGCTAATTTTTGTATTTTTAATAGAGATGGGGTTTTGCCATGTTGGCCAGGCTGGTCTCGAACCCCTGGCCTCAGGTGATCTGCCCACCTTGGCCTCCCAAAGTGCTGAAATTACAGGCGTGAATCACCGCACCCAGCCTCTCCTCATATTTCCCTCCCTCCCTCCCTTCCTTCCTTATTCCCTGCCTGCCTTTCTTTCTTTCTTACAATTCTCTAGGGTTCTCTTAGTGTAAGGCTTCCAGCAGAATAATATCTGCAGTATCTGTACCATTCTGTTCCCAAAAGACAGTCCTTAAGAAATATTGTGGGATACCTGGTTTGTATTTGCTCCTTTCTCTCCAGCCTCCAGGAAGACCTTCATGCTCCCTTTTTTTCTGGAGCCCAGAGCTCCCTAACTATCCATGGCCTGACTCTCTTATCTCAAAACTTCTTCAAATTCTATTCCCTTGAACACCAAAAGGCTCAAGTTATTGCTTGCCAACATTGCTAGTGGCTTAATATGTTATCTTTTCCAGGTAAAAGAGTGATTCTGTTCCCTTACCTTTTTAACTTTGACTCAAACATTATCTTCCCAGAGCCACCTTCTGGGACCACTCTATCCAAAATCTATCCAAAATGACAATGCTCCCCATATTACCTGTTGCCCTTTCCTGCTTTATTTTTCCCTGAGCATTTATGTTATCCAGCGTACTGTGTGTGTGTGTGTGTGTGTGTGTGTGTGTTTATTGTCTGTCTCCTACCACTAGAATGTAAGCTTCCTGAGGACAGGAATTTTTGTGTTTTATTTACTGCATGATTCCCTGACATCTAGAACAGCACCTGGCACATAGGAGACATTCAGTAAATGTTAGTTCACTGAACAAACCAAAAGGAATGATTCTTTTGGTGAGAATTACAACACTGAGGGAGGCCAATGACAGGTTTCTAACCATCCTCTTCCATCTGCTCTCCCTGCTCATGTCAGTCCTATGTGGAGTAGAATGAAACTATCTTTGGCTTTTGATGTTGCTATTTGTTAGTCCTAACCTCATCCCCTCTGAAGCCTAAGAGGCTCAGAAACCACATCAGGCTGGCTTGGTGCTAGACATGGGATGATGGAATAAACAGGGGTATGGCACAGTGTTTAGTGAGTGAATATGCCATTTCTGTTTTCCTTTGTCAGCTAGTAGCCCACAAGTAACTTTAGAAATGGAACAGCTGTGACTGTGGGGAAGGTAGAGAGTTTGCCTCCAAATTTATGTTGAACTATTTCTGTGGTTGATCCAGGATTACTGTGGCATGGCTTGGTCAGTACTAACTCAGAGATTCAAGAATGGCCTCTTTTCATCACATGCAGATGAGCATCGACTCAAGTAAGTCACTTCCCTTTCCTCCTTAGATGTGGCCTTAAAATCTAGATGGCAGATTGTAATGGAGAGAGAGTGAGCAATAATGCAGATTAGATTTCATGTTGAGGGAGCATTTGATTATTCCAGATTTGATTTTCCAAGGGATAGGGGCCAAAATAATGAGCCTATTATAGCAAAGCCAGAGGAAATCAGTGCTTACCAAACAGAGTTCTCATCAAGTGATTTGACATCAAAAGTGATTTTTTTTTTTTTTGAGACAGGGTCTCACTTTGTCACCCAGGCTGGAGTGCAGTGGCACAATCTTAGCTCACTGCAACCTCCACCTCCTAGGTTCCAGTGATTCTCCTGCCTCAGCCCCCCAAGTAGCTGGGACTATAGGCACGTGCCACCATGCTTGGCCAATTTTTGTATTTTTTGTAGAGACAGGGTTTCGCAGGATTGCCAGGCTGGTCTTGAACTCCTGAGCTCAAGTGATCCACCTGCTTCACCCTCTCAGAGTGCTAGAATTACAGGCATGAGCCACCGGGCCTGGCCAAAAGATGATTTTTTTTAAACTTTGTATTATAGATAATATCAAACATACAGAACAGCAGAGAGAATAGCAACATAAACCCTCATGTAACTATCACAGAGCTTCAGCAAATAACATTTTGCCAGTATGGTTCATTGGTCCTTTCATTTTTAAATATTTTAGTTAAAAATTGTTTAACATTGCCGGGCATGGTTCATGCCTGTAATCCTAGCACTTTGGGAGGCTGAGGCGGGTGGATCACCTGAGGTCAGGAGTTCAAGACCAGCCTGGCCAACATGGCAAAACCCCATCTCCTCTAAAAATACAAAAATTAGCTGGGGATGGTGGCAGGTGCCTGTAATTGCAGCTACTTGGGAGGCTGAGGCAGGGAGAATTGCTTGAGCTCAGGAGGTGGAGGTTGTAGTGAGCCGAGATCATGCCACTGTACTCCAGCCTGGGTGACAGAGGGAGACTCTGTCTCAAAAAAATAATAATAATAGAATAAAAACTAAAAATTGTTTAACATAAACAAAACTAGAAGAGTGTAATCAACTCCTGTGAACCTGTCACCCTGCTTTCCTACTAACAGTTATCGGCTCCTGGCCTATCTTTGTTTTTATCTGTTTTCCCACCCATAATCCCCCTCTTACTACAACTGGGTTGTTTCGAAGCAAATCCCAAACATCATATAATTACATCTGTAGATATTTCAATATGCTCTCTGAAGATAGGGACTCTTAAAGAAAAAGAAGAACACAGCCACAGTATCATTACTGCCTTTGAGGTAAACACAAGATAAGCAGGCTGACTTAGAAATAACCCACTTACGGCCGGGCGCGGTGGCTCAAGCCTGTAATCCCAGCACTTTGGGAGGCCGAGACGGGCGGATCACGAGGTCAGGAGATCGAGACCATCCTGGCTAACACGGTGAAACCCCGTCTCTACTAAAAATACAAAAACTAGCCGGGCGAGGTGGCGGGCGCCTGTAGTCCCAGCTACTCGGGAGGCTGAGGCAGGAGAATGGTGTAAACCCGGGAGGCGGAGCTTGCAGTGAGCTGAGATCTGGCCACTGCACTCCAGTCCGGGCGACAGAGCGAGACTCTGCCTCAAAAAAAAAAAAAAAAAAAAAAAAGAAATAACCCACTTAGAGGTGAGGAAGGTGAAACGGGAGGAGGTAGGTCTTTTAATAACTGGTGGGAATACACAGTGGCTTATTGCAAAGGAAGGTATTAGAATTCTTTTCTCTTTTTTTAAAATTTAATTATTTTTGTCACACAGATACCAGTGTTTTAAATCAGCTTGGATGTACCAAGTCTTACATGAAGGATTCCACTTTCCCTATGACTACCCAAACCTGCGGACAGCCCAGCTGGTGTATGACCGAGAGGTTCAGTGGACGCTGGGAGCCATTCTATATAAAACACGATTCTTACCACTCAGGTAAAGACTCACTAATCTGGTATCTTGAACTCAGAGGATATCAGTTGATGCCTCAGAATCAGTTTATTTATTTTAACCAGCTTAGAATAGGTCTTAAATGACCTTCCTCCCTACCTCCTCACAAAAACAAACTCCTTTACTTCCACGTGAGCCACTATTACTACCAGGCGTGCTCGAACAGAAAGAAGGTTGAGCATTACTGGTCTGGAGTCTGTTACTCAGCTTTGCTGTTTCAGAAATCCAGCTCTATTTGTTTACCCACAACAAATCAGTCTTTAGGACTGAACTCTTACTAATCACTTCCAAGAAACTGACAAGCTAAAATGTCATTCTTGGGTTACCCTGGAAAACACATCCCAAGAACAGGGGTGGGATGTCTAGAGCAATCTTTCATAACGTAGGGAGGCACTCTAGACACTGTGTCATTGACTTAGAAGGCTTTTTGGTGGGTCAGAATTAGAATAAAGGATGTGAGATGTTTTTAGTGGGGCTACTTTCATCAAACTGGTAGCCTGATGCCTTACCTTTATGTACTGCAAGATATTTGGGACAATTTTTAGGTACTCTGTACCCTGGACTATTTCAGAGAAACTCAGATGAATTTTATATCTTTGATGTCTATTCCTCTAAACTCAATACCATCAGAAGCCAGGCAGGTGATAGCAGTGAGGGAAGTGGGCTAGGTGGGGGTTGCCCACAACTGGAGCGTGTACCCCGGTTAACAGGCTGGTTACTGTCACGCACAAGCACCGTCCCAGCATTTGCCACTTCTCATCTGTGCAGAAAAAGCATAAATCCATATTTTTTATGAAGTCTTTCAGTTTAGAGATTCACATTCTAGAAGAACACTGCAGGTCACACCAGACAGAACTAGATGTGGGATCTGGACCGCTAAAGAGTGGATTCTGTTCTAGCGAGGTGGACCATTGCACTTAGTTTTCATGTTGCCTTATTTTTGTCATACAGTTGATCAGGTAACAGCTTTATCTAGATATATCCTAGATCCTAGGGAAAACATAGTCCCTTTATTTTTAATTTTTTTTTTTTTTTTTTTTTTCTGAGGCGGAGTCTCGCTCTGTCACCCAGGCTGGAGTGCAGTGGCCGGACCTCAGCTCACTGCAAGCTCCGCCTCCCGGGTTCACGCCATTCTCCTGCCTCAGCCTCCCGAGTAGCTGGGACTACAGGCGCCCGCCACCTCGCCCGGCTAATTTTTTTTGTATTTTTAGTAGAGACGGGGTTTCACCATGTTAGCCAGGATGGTCTCGATCTCCTGACCTCGTGATCCGCCCGTCTCGGCCTCCCAAAGTGCTGGATTACAGGCTTGAGCCACCGCGCCCGGCCTTTTTTTTTTTTTTTTTTTTTTTTGAGACAGGGTCTTGCTCTGTCGCCCAGGCTGAGTGTGGTGGCAGTGCTGTGTTCATAGCTCATTGCAACCTTGAACTCCTGGGCTCAAGTGATTCTCCTGCCTCAGCCTTCTGAGGAACTGGGAGTACAGGTGCTCGCCACCATGCCCAGCTAATTTTTAAATTTTTCTTTTGCAGAAATGGGGTCTTGTTATGTTGACCAGGCTGGTTTTGAACTCCTGGCTTCAAGCAATTCTCCTGGCCTGGCCTCCCAAAGTACTTTGACTATAGGCATGTGCCACTGCACTTGGCTGCATACCAACTTTTAAAAAAGGATTTAGACACACTCTGATTTCTTTATTGGATTCAGGGGATCCCCTATTCTCATTAGTACTGTATTTATAACCATATTTTAAGACTTATATTACAGGTGACCAATCTAGCCTTTCTGTTCATTTTTTGGCCTTTGGTTTCAAAGGCCTTCCCATCTTGGCTTAGATTCTGGAGGGTGTAAGCCTGGAGGTCCCTTCTGGAGGCCATGGTAAGGAAGACACAGAAGGGCTCCTGGGGCAGGGGATGTTCTTCAGTTTTGCCTGCTCTGTGGAGCTGGTGTCATAAAATGTTTATGTGGATGGAATAAACGTGATAACACTACTGGGCCTTTCAAATCAGAGTAAATGTCTCCCTCTGAAACTTAATTTTTTTCCACCTACGAATTCTTATTCCTTCCCTAGGGATCTTCGGCAGGAAGGTGTCCGACAAGCCCATGGTAGCTGGTTCCGTCTCTCCTTTGTATACAACCACTATCTCTTCTTTGCCTGTATCCTGGTGGTGCTACTGGCCATCGTCCTATACCTTTTGCGGCTACGGCGAATTCACCACCGACAAACACGAGCCTCAGCTCCATTAGACTTGCTGTGGCTTGAAGAGGTGGTGCCCATGATGGGAGTACAGGTGGGGCCGTGAGGCTGGACCAGGACTAGAGAAGCTTGAGCACCCCCAAGTTGCTGCTCATTGAATTCCTCCACTTTCTTATATGGCCTCAGATGCTGTGATGCCTGACCTTGTAGATATTTGCCCTTGGAATTTCTACTTCACTTTCTACCATAATTCCTTCTCAGTACCCAGGTCTTCTCTGAGAGAAGCTATAATTTAATCTGTGAGGAACTAAATGACAGGAGATTGGTGCTAATACGGGGGACCAAGCTTTGTCCAAGTGAAGCAGGCTTCAACTCCTTCTTCTGAGAGATCTGGTGTGTTCCTGAAATCTCACCTTTTCTTCCCTTGCTAAAGCATGAAGTTTGGCATTGGGCACACTGGAAGCCTGGTTGAAATGAAACTTGTAGCATCTGATACAAAGCCAGAGACATTCTAGCAAGTGCAGCAGCCCCTTCTTTCTCTGTAACAGAGATATCATTTATGTGGAGATCCACAGCCTAGAATAGGGATCCAAGATCTTTGCAGTTCAATGGACCACACAGGAATTTCCAGGCACCAAAATGATATTAACTTCCTTGCTTACGTGACAAAGAAGCCATCATGGGTGTGATCCAAGATCGCTGTCCTAGTGTTGATGATGTTTTACATGATTTTAAAGGTTAGAACCCCTTCTAAATGAATGGTCTGTGGAAGATTTTAGTATCTTATCTGATGTCTGGTATGACAAGGATAGAAAATTTTTCCATTTTTATGTGCCTCACAGGCTGTTTGGGCATTAATTTTGCTTTTTGATCCTTAAGTGTGTTAGCAGGATGGAGAAACTGTGATGGGGACTGGGAACCTGGATTTGTCTGATTTTAGGTCACTGTTCCCTAGGCCTGTTTTTGTGAGCCCTTAAACAGGAAGATACAAAGAGAGTTCTTTTATTTCACTGCTAAAATCAGTATGTAGTTTGGGGAATGTATTTGAGTTGTTTTTAAAGAAAAGGGGAAGAATCAGGAGAGTGGGCAAAGGCAATAAAATCAAAGTTCTTATTAATTATTTCTGAGAAATAGAAGTTTTCTCAATTTCTGACTCTTGGAATGTCTGAAAGGGAGCAAATTCTAAACTTTGGAATAGACCATCTGTTAATAAGCCATCTAGCAACTTTCAGAACCTCTATTAAGAGACTGCTCAGTCACAAACAGCCCTTCCATTAATGAAGCGAGAGGAAAAGCCATTCACCCACTACCCTTCCAGAGTTTTGCTTCTCCTCCACATTTAGCCATTAAATTGCATGAGGATTTCTCTTCATCAGGGTCCATATGGAATCTTTCTTATGTTTTACCCTTTCCTACATGTAGCCTTGAATGTCCTGTCCACGAATATGCTCCCAGGGGTGGGAGCATTTTCTTTTTTGTCACCTTTGATTTCTGAGATTAGATTAATAGGGGAAAAAGTCCCTGGTTTTGAAGAAAAAAAAGTAGAATTCTTCAAAAATAAATTTCATACTGGGAACAAAGGAATTAAATGCTGCATAAAACAGGGAAAAAGAAATTAAGATCATCCTAGAAATAAACTAAGATAAAAATAAGTATACTGACCCTTGGTTGGGATAAGAAGATAACCAGTCTTACATAGTTTTAAAATTAGATAAACATAACTAAACATGCAAAGACTCTGTTCCTTTTTTTTCCTTAGAGACAGGGCCTCACGCTGTCACCCAGGCTGGAGTGCAGTAGTGCAATATCATGGCTCGCTGCAGCCTCAACCTCCTGGGCTCAAGTAGTCCTCCCACCTCAGACTCCTGAGTAGCTGGGACTACAGGTGTGCACCACCACACTCAGCTAATTTTTTTTTTTTTTTTTTAGAGATGGAGCCTCACTATGTTGTCTAGGCTGGTCTCAAACACTTGGGCTCAAGCAATCCTCCTGCCTCGGCCTCCCAGAGTGCTAGGATTACAGGCATAAGCTACTGCACCTGGCCTCTGTTTCCTTTGGAAATATCTTACCTTTCATTAGGGCTTCTTTCATATCAATTTCCTTTGGTTTTTAAGACTTCTACATTGATTTGGTTTTCTTTTATTATCTGTGCTCCATGAACCTTATGAACACTGCTTAATAATGTCAAAATATGTTTTAGCTAGCCGTTGCCTACTCAGGTAACATTTTCTTTTGCCCTAATCTTGGTTTCAGTATACTATCTGTGGTTTTCTTGTGAGATCTAATCAATGATCTAATCAGAAGCTACTTAACTGGCTAACAATGATCATACTCGTACTAAAAACGAACTTGAAACAGGGAAGTAGTGATTGGTCTAATTTGAAAGCTCTTAGTATTCTTCATCCTGGCTGTAATAATAGCCATTATTTGTTAAACCTTTGTTGTGTACCAGACACTCTTAAGGATTTTATGTGTATTATTCAAACTGATATTACTCTGTTCTTTTTATAGTTGAGAATCTCAGGATACCTATATTTATCACTTTTTCAATATATATGTATTTCTTATTGTCTTGGAGTGTTTAATGTGTTATATCCTGTTCATTATTTTAGTATTATAGGATCTAGGCTTATCTTTATTACCATGAGCAAGGCTTCCAGGAGTTCCACAGTACTGAAGGAAAATTTTATCATATCCCTCAAGAGAACTGAATAGTTACTGTTGGTATTGGCTCCTTTGTTTCTTCTATTCTCCCAATTAATAGATTTTAAATGAAATCTCAATAGCTACTAACAAAAGCCACTTATTCCTTGCTGAGGGCCAATTACTTAAATATATTGCTTCCTTATAATAAAATAATTTGCTTATAGGAGCAGAAATCTATCTTGCCATACCCTTTGGTTTTTAAAGATTTCTCTTCTATTTGCATTTCTGCACTTTGGTGGTTCTCCCATGAAGATAATTATGGTGTCATAAAATTCACATTCCACTGGTTCCTTTGAATCTTACCAACCACTCTTGTTTCAACAGAGACAATGAACCTGAACTGTTTTCGTACTCTTGTTATTACTGAGACAGGTCACAAATATCAAAATAGGAGTCAGTGGCTTGTAGTGATGCTTTTTAGTCTTGTGACAGCACAATCCATCACTTTCCCCAAAATTCTTGTCACAAGAACATAATGAAAATATGTAAAATACCCATTTATGTGGCATTTCATTCACTTAAGTTGCAGTTAACTCTAAGCCAAATTATATCATTTTTTCTCTCTGTACTTTAGCTCCTTGAATTTCCTTAATCTGGGAAACTTTTGTTCCCACACAAAGGAACAAATCCAGGGGATACAAGTGCAGGTTTGTTACATGAGTATGTTGAGTGATGCTGACGTTTGGGGTACAGATCCCATCACCAGGTGGTGAGTATAGTACCTAACAGATAGTTCTTCAACCCGTGCCCTCCTCTCTCCCTCCCTGCTCTGTTAGTCCACAGTGTCTATTCTGGTCTGGGAAATTTGCATTACTTTCCACCAATCTTCTATTTATTCTCCAAATGTCTTTCAAAGTATCCTACCCCACCCCCTCCTCATCCTAAGAGATTCCTTTAACTTCAAGATCATGGCCCGTGATTGCTGAAAAATGTCTACCATGCACTTGCTAATAGTCTTTTTAGACATTAACATTTATTATCACATCCACATTTAAATTTTTGAAATAATTTATACTTCTCACTGGTATCATCTAAATAGATGCTTCTCACAGTTTTATGTTCTGCTTTTTGTCAGGGATGAAAGACAAGTGAGTGGTATCACTTAAGGGAAAGAACAGTAGGCTTAACGAATAGCAGACCTGGATTCTAGTTCTGGCTTTGTCATTTACTAGCTCTGGTACCTCAGGCCAGTCACTTGCCATCTCTGGTTTGGTTCTCATCTATCAAACAAAGTGGCTAGACAAGATTAGAAACTAAAGGCAGAAGACAAGGTAGAAAAATCCTGATTTTGGGAAGAGCATTTTGTCCTTTGGTTTAGAAGACCAGGCTGCCCAAAAGAGCCTCCTATTTTATCCATAACCCCTGATGATAAGGTTGGTGGGAATGGAGTTTCTAATAGCAATCACAATAAATTTCAGAAGAGTTTTAAAGCTGGGATTTTAAAGGTCTTCTGGTCAACCCCCTTGATTTATATGGGTGATGAAACTGAGGCCTAGAGCAGTTGTAATATGTGCAAAGTCATAGTGACTGGCCTTCTAGGCCCCGGGTTTCTGTGTAACACAGACACGCCAACTACTTTGTCAGCTACAATGAAATGCTCATTAACAGAATATTTCTGCAAGTATAAACAGAATCTATTCTTTATAAAACAGCTGGCCACCACTAACCATGCCCAATCTTTACAACTGCTTCTGACATTCATTTATGACTGCTTTGCTCACATTTAGGAATCAACTTTGAAAAAAACACTTTGTTAGAAATAGTGCCAAGTTTTCACTACGTCTATTCTAGTTCCTGTATTTCTTTTTGTACTTTTAAATTTTATACATCTTTTTATAACAATTTTATACAATTTCTTTTACTACAACATCCAAGCAATTCATTAGATGACTACAGCCTAGATGAAGGCTAAATGCCTATTACATCTGCCTCATTAAAGAACTTCATTGTAATTCTTGGGCAGTTTCCAGACTCTGTTACAGAAACAGAGGGCTGTTTCTTTTTGTTGTCTTTGAACTTTTCAAATTAATTCAAAACTAGTATCTAATTGTCCTTTTTGCTGTGGTATGTAGTGTAATGTTGATTGGGAATAAGAATTATGGTACAAATAGCAGATGTTTCAAATTCTCCCATATTAGTCTCTTAGGGATGCTAGCGCCAGAGTCCAGCCCCTGGGACAATAGGCTCTGTCAAACTTGTGAGAATTTTGCTGGTGTTACAAAAAATATTGCTGTTAAAAACTACGACTCAAAACCAAAAGTTGTGATTAATAACAACAGGATTATTAGCAATAATATTTTGATTAATACTATAGAATAGCAAGCAGTAAATATACCTCAAATTGAAAACTTTTAGGTTGTGTTCTTGGCTCACTCTCTCATAACCCTGGATCTAAGTTGGAAAGCTGTGGCACCCTGTTTGGGTGTCCCATCTACCCTGTTTTCTGTTTCTGCAGATGGTTTGTTCAAGCTTCATTTTTTTTTTGGAGGCGGAGTCTTGCTCTGTCGCCCAGGCTGGAGTGCAGTGGCCGGATCTCAGCTCACTGCAAGCTCCGCCTCCCGGGTTCCCGCCATTCTCCTGCCTCAGCCTCCCAAGTAGCTAGGACTACAGGCGCCCGCCACCTCGCCCGGCTAGTTTTCAAGCTTCATTGTAAGCCTACTCTGTCTACTTTATCTTACTTATATCCTAACAGACTTCTCTTCTGTTAGTACACATTTCTCTTTTGCTCTAATATTTCATGATTTTCCAGTTTGTCAGTACTGTTATTAGAGGGACAGGGAAGGAACAACACACCAGCTGACCATTTTGTTTCTCTGAAAATGTGAGCAATAAGGAGATCCTTTTATTAATAAAACTGAATCATTACTCATACTACAAGGGCTTTCACTTTTAAAATGTAATCTATCATTGCTTCCATTTTTATGAACACCAAAGTTGAAAAATTTTCTGAATCACAGGCTATGTATAGCCACATATGCATGACTTCAGGCTAGCATAAAGACATGTCTGCTCCTGAGCCTCTTCTTTTAAAGTAGGGCAGCCACTGTATACCCTCTGGTGGCCCACTCCTTCTCCACTCCAAGGCAGCCCTGGTACTTTCCTAAGCAGCCCCTCCTACAGAGCACTTGCTGCTGGTGAAGACTGCCCTTATTAGCTTCTGCAAGAAGGGATCCCAGACACACACTTTGGTTTCTAGTATTTCAGTTACTATGTTGTATTTGAAATTCTCATTCCACAGTTCCCCTTTAGTTGAAGTCCTGAAGTACATGCCATGTCTCCCCCTTTATTTCTCCCTTGATCAATGGCCTCTGCGGAGTGTGGTGAAAGACATCTTTTCATTATGATCCACAACTAGACACTGCACACTTTAAAAAACCAAAGGCTGCCTGTAGTACATTGCTTTGGGGAGCTGTTAAGACTCTATGTTTTTCTACTGCTTCACATTAAACAATTTTGTTGAATTTTGAATTCTTAAAATTCTCACTGACAAACATTTTAAGTCAGTGTTGAGGAAAATGTGTGATGCATGTTAGAGGGGTAATGCATTCTCCCTTATGCAGGGACATGAGTATATGTGTTACATATGCTGATATATAACCCACCATTCATCCCAGGACCACAAGGGTAGCTGTAGATGAATTGGTTATCCTAAAATCATGATCATCAGTGTTGTTCTCTGCAACCAACATTGCTTTATGGAGTTGCTAATCATTACCCCTGCTACAACAGAATTTGTCAGTCTAAGTTATAGACAAAAAATTCTAGATTGATTAAGAAAGCCATGTGTTTTAATTTCCTTTACGTTTTAAAAACAATGGGCATAAGTGCAGAGAGACCTTTGAAAATATTAAGGGAGATCTATTTAATCCTATAGGTACGTGATGACTTTTTTTTTGAAAAAGGTATTTGGGACATCAATCTGTAATCATCAATTTTCCATTCATGCATTCACCAACTCAATATCTGATATGTGACTGGGAGTGCTGGGAATAACATAAACCAAAAAAAATAACTAAGATAATTATCATTCACGGGAAGCTCATAGGTGGCATAATACAGATATATAGCTAAATGCAACCAGTTGTTTTTCCAAATATATTCATCATCTGTAATAAAAGAAAAATAAAGTAAAACATCTGAAACCTTAACTTACGAGTTGCTACTTCCTTGGAGGGAACTGTAGAAGCATTAATATATGGTTCTTTGGGTTGGGTCATACTGCCCTCTGCTGACTCAGTTATTAACTAAGGAGAACCTGGGTTTGAGGATCAGGAGAGGATAGTGTGGGAACTTGCCTCAGAAATACAGTTCCCTTTCTTTGAAGGATTCTATCCAGAAGACACCATATCCTACTAACATACTAAGGATCAACAGAGCAGATCAAATGATAAGGTGGGGTGGATATTAGAAGGGAATGGGAATAAGCTAGTAAGAACTTTCTTTTTTTTTTCTGAGACGGAGTCTCGCTCTGTGGCCCAGGCTGGAGTGCAGTGGCTGGATCTCAGTTCACTGCAAGCTCCGCCTCCCGGGTTCGCGCCATTCTCCTGCCTCTGCCTCCGGAGTAGCTGGGACCACAGGCGCCCACCACCTCGCCCGGCTAATTTTTTGTATTTTTAGTAGAGACGGGGTTTCACCGTGTTAGCCAGGATGGTCTTGATCTCCTGACCTCGTGATCCGCCCGTCTCGGCCTCCCAAAGTGCTGGGATTACAGGCTTGAGCCACCGCGCCCGGCTTCTAGTAAGAACTTTCTAAGGTAACTAGGCTATTAGCACCTAAGCCGGTGGTCCCTAGACTTGTCTGCACATTTGAATCACCTGGGGAACTTTAAAAATATGCCTTTTACTGCCTCCAGGGATTGTGACTTAATTGGTCTTAGATGAGGCTTGGGTTTTGGGATTTTTCTAAGATTCAAATAAGAGAAGTTGGGAATTTCTTCTAGGCAATAGCATAAGCCCACCCAGGGTCCAGGATTTATGAAAAATTGGCAAACTGTTTTGCTAAGAATCACCTGTGTTAGTCTGCTTGCGTTGCTATAAGGAAATACCTGACAATTTTTTTTTTTTTTTTTTTGAGACGGAGTCTTGCTCTGCCGCCCAGGCTGGAGTGCAGTGGCCGGCAGCTCCGCCTCCCGGGTTCACGCCATTCTCCTGTCTCAGCCTCCCTAGTAGCTGGGACTACAGGCGCCCGCCTCGTTGCCCGGCTAGTTTTTTGTATTTTTCTTAGTAGAGACGGGGTTTCACCGTATTAGCCAGGATGGTCTCGATCTCCTGACCTCGTGATCCGCCCGTCTCGGCCTCCCAAAGTGCTGGGATTACAGGCTTGAGCCACCGCGCCCGGCCCTGACAATTTTTATAAAGAAAAGAGATTTATTTGGTTCACAGTTCTGCATAGAACTGTATAGGAAGTATGGCGCTGGCATCTGCTTCTGGTGAGACCCTCAGGAAGCTTACAATCATGGCGGAAGGGGAAGGGGAGCCAGTGTGTCGCATGGTGAGAGACAGCAAGAGAGAGAGAAGGAAGTTCCAGGCTCTTTTGAACAACCAGCTGTTGCGTAAACAACCAGAGTGAGAACTCACTCATTACTATGGGGATGGCATGAAGTCATGCATAAGGGGTCCGCCCCCATGAACCAAATACCTCCCACTAGGCCCACCTCTAACACTGAATGTCACACTTTGAACATGAGATTTGGAGGGGACAAAACATTCAAACCATATCACTACCTGAGAATGGTACACTACAGGTCACACAGAAACTTCCAGAGTACTGCAGTTGAAAGAGAACTGAGATCACCTAATTCAGAGATTAAAAATGGAAAACGTTAGGTCATTTATGGCTCTCAGACATGTTAAGCCTGCATAACATTTTTTAAAATCTTGAAATTAGTTCCCAACACTTAATTGAAAACTTTCACAGAAAAATATAGATATGTGGCTTCTTTAAAAAAAAAAAAAAAAAAAAAAGAATATTTGGTACCTTAAACACTGTAAAATTAACATTTATATCTGAATTCAGCATCTCTTTTTGCTTTGTAAATGAGGTCAAGGATGAAATCCAGATGTTCTCCCTTTGTATTTATCTTGTCACTGTATGGAATCTAGGTATATCCAAGGAAAACTAAATTTAAGATAAACTTATTTTCCTTATTTCAAAAAGCACAACAAAAACCCAGAAATCTAACAACCCTGGACCTGCAGAGCAGCAGCAACAGACCAAAGCTCAGTAGTTTAGTCTGAGCTGGGGCACCTGCTCACCAGTGTTACTGTCTCCACCAGCCTGACCCCAGAACATTTGATTTGTCTACCCTACTCTTGCCTTCTACAGAACTAAAACTAACTTCCTGCAACTTTCACCCATTGCTGCCAGGTCTGCAGCACAATGGAAGCTCATTCCCTCTTTTGCATGAGACAGCTTCAACTTCTCAAGGACAGGAATCTTGCTCTCTCCCCAGATGTTCTCTTCTCCAGTTAAATATCCCCAGTTCCTTCAACTATTCCCTGTGTGATAGGAGTTCTGGACTCATCACCATTCTGGTCTCTTCTTCTGGATACACACTTAGTGGCCATCAATATCTTGCTTAAATTTAGTACCCAGAGTGAAATGCAACATGTTAGGGGTATTCTGGCTATGGCTGTGACACTTCTACTGATAAAACCTGAAGTACCACTAATTTTTCTGTGTTATATAATAACAATATGAATACTAGTTGGTTCATATTGAACCTGAGGACAACTGAAATCCTCAACACTTTTGTATATGAAATGATATAAGGCCAGGTTTCTTCAGCCCAAACTTCTACAACTTATTTAATTTGAATGAGTATGTTATATTTCTAATCTGTTTAATTTCTTCTCGATGGCGTCACTCTGGGACTGTTTTCAGTTGCCACTGTCATCTATTATATTAGCAATATTGGGTTGCTCCATCCTCAAATCAGATGTTCCTGATACCTTCATCCAAATCACTGATTTTAAAAATAAAGTTAAATAAGACACAGCCCTATGAAATATCAATAGAGACCAAAATCACATTAATTCAGCAGTCAACAATTTGTTTATCTGAATAGATGTCCATGTACTACACCATCAAGGCCATCTTTTTCTTATTACATTTTTCTTATTACAAAGTTGTTAGGAAACCCTCTCAGGAACCAATTTATACTGTCAATTCCATTCCTCTCTCTGACCTTGTAATGTTAACATCCTTATCAAAAGAGGAACTAGCTGGGAGCGGTGGCCCACGCCTGGAATCTCAGCACTTTGGGAGGCCGAGGTGTATCAGGGGAACCCACCCTGATAGTTAACGCGGGTTCTTTTCTATTTCCCTAAGTGTCTAGGCTGGTTTGAGAAATAAAGGGAAAGAGTACAAAAGAGAGAAATTTTAAAGCTGGATGTCCGGGGGAGACATCACATGTCGGCAGGTTCCATGATGCTCCCCACGCCATAAAACCAGCAAGTTTTTCTGCCGGGCGCGGTGGCTCACGCCTGTAATCCCAGCACTTTGGGAGGCCGAGGCGGGCGGATCACAAGGTCAGGAGATCGAGACCATGGTGAAACCCCGTCTCTACTAAAAATACAAAAAAATTAGCCGGGTGCGGTTGCGGGCGCCTGTAGTCCCAGCTACTCAGGAGGCTGAGGCAGGAGAATGGCGTGAACCGGGAGGCGGAGCTTGCAGTGAGCCGAGATCCGGCCACAGCACTCCAGCCTGGGCGGCAGAGCGAGACTCCGCCTCAAAAAAAAAAAACCAGCAAGTTTTTATTAGCGATTTTCAAAAGGCGAGGGAGTGCACAAATAGGGTGTGGATCACAGAGATCACATGCTTCACAAGGTAATAAAATATCACAAAGCAAGTGGAGGCAGGGTGAGATCACAGGACCACAGGATGGGGCGAAATTAAAATTGCTAATGAAGTTTCGGCATGCACTGTCATTGATAAAATCTTATCAGGAGACAGGGTTTGAGAGCAGACAACCTGTCTGACCAAAATTTATTAGGTGGGAATTTCCTCATCCTGATAAGCCTGGGAGGACTACAGGAGACCGGGGCTTATCTCATCCCTTGACCATAAAAGACGGCCGCCTCCCAGGTGGCTGTTTATAGACCTACCCTCAGGGCGCATTCTCTTTCTCGGGGATGTTCCTTGCTGAGAAAAAGAATTCAGCGATATTTCTCCTATGTGCCTTTGAAAGAAGAGAAATATGGCTCTGTTCTGTCGGCTCACTGGCAGTCAGAGTCCAAAGTCTTATCTCCCTTGTTCCCTGAACATTGCTGTTATCCTGTTCTTTTTTTCAAGGTGCCCAGATTTCATACTGTTCAAACACACATGCTCTACAAACAATTTGTGCAGTTAACGCAATCATCACAGGGTCCTGAGGCAATATACATCCTACTCAGCTTATGAAGATGATGGGATTAAGAGATTAAAGTAAAGACAGGCATAGGAAATCACAAAGGTATTGATTGGGGAAGTGATAAGTGTCCACGAAATCTTCACAATTTATGTTCAGAGATTGCAGTAAAGACAGGCGTAAGAAATTATAAAAGTATTAATTTGGGAAACTAATAAACGTCCATGAAATCTTCACAATTTATGTTCTTCTGCCGCAGCTTCAGCCGGTCCCTCCATTTGGGGTCCCTGACTTCCAGCAACAGAGATGGGCAGATTACCTGAGGTCAGGAGTTTAAGACCAGCCTGGCCAACATGGTGAAACCCCTTCTCTACTAAAAATACAAAATTAGCCAGGCATAGTGACTTGTGCCTGTAGTCCCAGCTACTTGGGAGGCTGAGGCACGAGAATCGCTTGAACCCGGGAGGCGGAAGTTGCAGAGTGAGCTGAGATCACACCACCGCACTCCAGCCTGGGCAACAAGAGTGAAACTGTCTCAGAAAAAAAAAAAAACAGGGAACTATTTGGCGATTACCTCCTTTTCCAAGTACTTACAAACCATTTTGCTACATATACACATTAAGCTTGTCAAAATCTGCAATTTCCCCATTTCTGAAAATCAGGATATTAGAAGACATTAGCTTTTTTTTTTTTTTGCTGAAGACCAGCTGGCTACTTTGGGTATGTCCATCCTATCCTTTCAATCTTCACCTAATGGAAGTAAACTTAAGATCATAAAGAAATTCTATTTAGGCAGAATTAAGGACTCAGGAGAACAAGGAGACAGAAATCATCCATGTAGAACGAAGAGCTTGCCAACACTGAAAAACCTGACACAAAGCCTGTTAGGCAGTAAATGGCAGACATTTCTTTCTCTACATTAACACCGATTTTCAACATGAAAAGCAGATTTAAAGGGAACCTTTAGGGTAACCACACTTAATGCATTCTTGATCCAGTGACTATCTCAAAACAGGAAAAGATTTTTAAGTAAGTTGACCATTTGGAAACCACTGGGTATGTCAAGGTCATCTCGTAGAAAAGCCCAAGTTCTCATGATCTCTGAAGAGTTCTCAAAAGCAGTCACAGTCCCAAGAAGCTGGTCCTCTAAGAATCATTTTGGGACTCTTCGGAGTTCACTCATCAGCCAAAGAGCACCAGTGAGCAAAGCCAAGGAGCCTGACTGGTGAGTGGCGGCCAGAGGAGTTGGGACGTACATCAGCAGCGTGCTGATGCCCAAGCCCACCTATCACAAAGAAAAGAAGGCAATAGGAAAGGCAGTAACTGAAAGTCTACATTGAAAATGACCAGGCATGGATAACCATGCACAAACCTCCACATCCTCCTATCAGAGCACTTAAAATACACACATTTTAAATTTCACAAGCAAATATGCTTACAATGAAAGAAATTCGAACAAAATTGATAAACCTAAAATTCCCCTTAATTATCATTCATTCCATCCCAGTTCCCCAGAGTAGTCACTGTTACCAGTTTCTGCACACTTGTACTTTAATACATTTATAGAGAAATATATAGTTTTATGCTTTTAAAAAACATATTGTTTTGTCACTTGCTTTTTTCCACTTAGCAATATACAGTATGTATTGAGATCTTATTAAACTGCTGTGCAGTATCGCATAGTATGGATATACCATAGTTTTTTTTGTTTTGTTTTGTTTTGTCTTGAGACACAGTTTCACTCTGTCTGCCAGGCTGGAGTGCAACGCTATGATCTCGGCTCACTGCAACCTCCACCTCCAGGGCTCAAGCAATTCTCCTGCCTCAGCCTCCTGAGTAGTTAGGATCACACATGTGTGCCACCACACCCAGCTAATTTTTGTATTGTTTAGTTGAGATGGAGTTTCGCCATGTCAGGAGGCTGGTTTCGAACTCCTGACCTCAGGTAATCTACCCACCTCAGCCTTTCCCAAAGTGCTGGGATTACAGGCGTGAGCCACTGTGCCCGGCCCATAGTTTAACTGTTTAGGTTGTTTCCAATTTTTCACTACCACAATTCTATGATGAATTTTCTCATATAAAAGGTCTTTGTGCATTGTGCATTGGACTGTTTCTAGGACAGACACTAATAAGTCCATTTGCTGGGCCAAAGAATTATCCATTTAACTTTTAAAAGATATTGCCAGCCTGGGTGACAGAGTGAGACTCTGTCTCCAAAAAAAAAAAAAAAAGATATTGCCAAATTGCCCTCTGGAAAAAACTGTACTAACTCATGCTCTCACCAAGAATATCTGAAGGTATCCATCTTCCTATGCCCATGGCAATACCTGATTATTTTTTTTCATTTTTTCCAATTTGATGGGCACAAAATGGTACTTATTTTTTAAATTTGCTCCTCTGATTATGAGTGAAGCTGAACAGCTTTACATGTTTATTGGCCATTAATCATTCTTTTTGTGGTAATTGTGTATTGACGTCCTTTACTTATTTTCCAGTTATTAATTTTTAAATTTATTATAAATATGGAAAATATTTTCTTCTAGTCTATCACCTTTCTTTTTTTTTTGAACAGGGTCTCACTCTGTTGTCTAGGCTAGGGTGCAACGGTGCGATCTTGACTCACTGCAGCCTCAACCTCCCTGGCTCAGGTGATCCTCCCATCTCAGCCTCCCGAGTAGTTTGGACTACAGGCACGCACCACCATGCCCATCTAATTTTTGTATTTTTTTGTAGAGATGGGGTTTTGTCATGGTGCCCAGGCTGGTCTCAAAGTCCTGGCTCAAGTGATATGCCCACCTAGCCTCCCAAAGTGCTGGGATTACAGCCATGAGCCACTGTGCCCGGCCCCTTTTTTAACTTTGTATTGGGGATACTGTCAGAACAAAAAGAAGTGGTTTATACCTGTGTATATGCCAAAGCCAGCAGAGTCACTGCTGCCATCTTGGTCCTTCTAGGAAGGGGAATTCTCCGAGAGAGGAAGTAGAGCGCTGTAATGGCAGTGACTGAAGTGATTCCCTGCAGGAAAGAAAGATTCTATCACATTAGATAGAAGTGCCAGGTTTCTACTCACCTTACATGTATTTCCTCTAGAACCATTCAGCAACCATGAAGTACTTTCCTGTACTAGTCACAGAGAACCTCCCTGCAGTCCCACCCTGATTACTTCTCCACAGGCTGTCTCTTCCACCGTCCTCTTCTGCTTGCCACTTAAACATCGGTATCACCTAGGGCTCCACCTAAGATGTTGTATGTACCACTTCATACACCCTCACTCTCAGTGATCTCATCCACTTTCCAATATGGGTGTCCTCTCATTTTTAAGTCACTCTTTGCGTCCTTATCCCTAACCGTATCTCTAATCCTATATTCTTAAAGCAGGGCTGACCCCAGCACATGAGGGTTATTATTTTCCTGGACTGTGAGTGGAGAAAGTGCTGGTGCTGCCAGCTGGTACTAAAAAAGACCTAAAGTCTCATTTTCATTCCTATCTCTTCAGAACAAGGGTCCAGGACTGGCAATAATGGTCCCCTTCCTCTCCCACAGTATCAGCCAGAATGTTTTCTATCATATTTCTACATTTATCTCACATCATTTCCTTTTCAGAGCTGTCCACAATGACAATTTCAACCAGGCTTTTCTTATGCTAAGATACTGTTTGCAGGTGGGGACTCAGCCCACACCAGGTAACATGCTTCAGCCCAGCCCCTACTGGACAACTGAGTCCTCTGGCCCCCTCTCTCTGGATGTGCTGCTCTCATCTCACACTCAACATGCCTGCATCTGATGACATCCTCCCACCTCTAGCTTCACACTCATTCTGATGGCCCCATCCCTATAGGTCATATTTTAGGCATGCTACAGAAGACACTTTGGAATTTCACTTGATCTTTCTTCACCTTCATTCCTGACAGCCAATCTTATTAACTCTCTTCCTTTATTTATTTATTTATTGTAGAGATGAGGTCTCCCTGTGTTGCCCAGGCTGGTCTTGAACTCTTGGGCTCAAGCAATCCTCTTGCCTTAGCCTCCCAAAGGGCTGGGATTACAGGCATGAGCCACTGTGCCCACTGCTCTTATTTTTAAATTAAATTTAATTGTTTAAGAGACAGGCTCTCACTCTCTCCCAGGCTAGAGTGCAGTAACGTGATCACAGCTCGTTGCAGTCTCAAACTCCTGGGCTCAAGCAATCCTCTCGCCTCAACCGCCCAAAGTGCTAGGATTATAGGTGTGAGCCACCGTGCCCAGCCTCTGTTCCTTTAAATTCTCTCTCAAATGCATCATTCTTCTCAAGTCCCACTCCCACCATGTAGGCCCCATCTCCATCACTCTCCCTGGCATCGCACAGCAGCACTATGCTTCTCACAGTCTCCTTACTGCTCATCTTTCCCCGCTCCAATTCATCACACACAGGCTGCCAAGCCAATCTTTAAATGGCCCATAGCAGAACCTCAAAACATATTAGCTTAAACAGAATGAAAAGTACTAGTGAAGCTCCCGGCTCCTTGAGTTTCTGGTTTAGCTCCGAGAGCTATGTGCTTAGCAACTATGGTCTCTGCATTCTCTTCCCTACTCAACCACATTTCTGCTGAAATGACTTTCTAGGTATGTGCAGGATTGAGGGAGGTTATCACTTGCCAAGTGGCAAAAGGCACATTCGAACTTTAAGAAGCTGGCAATGTCCTGAAAACTAGAATTTGGCTGGTGTAGGGGGTCAGGGGGACAGGGGTGAGTAATGAGGACAAAGACATAAGATTAGAGAAATGGTCCTAAAATTTCTCCCAAAGAGAGCAGAAAGTACAGTTCCTGCTCTACCCTGTCAGTGTTGCCATCAGTGCTTCACTGACACCCCAAAGCCCATGATAGGCTCCCGTGCTCTCTGGCAGGTAACCACCAGCTACACTTACCAGAATCCGGTGATCAAACTGCACCGTGGTGGGATTCTCAAAAACATTCCTCAGGACGGGGGAGAAGGTAAAGAGGTCCTCTGGGATCCAGGATTCTCCCATTTTGGGAAAGGAGTTGTAAACAAGCCCAGCATCTAGCCCTGCCACAAAAGCCCCTGTATTCCAAGGTAAATGGCATTTATTAAAATGAGAGGAAGAAGAGACCAAATACTAGTTCTGACATAGAAAAAGTCTGTTATCCCTGAGTTAAACTAAGGGAACAGTCAGAGAACAATAGAAAGATCTACAACAGGGGTTCTCCAACAGGGAAGACACATCACAATCACCATGGGAACTCCAAATCTCTGCATCCTTACCTGCTCCCACACTAAGATTCTACTTCCTCTAGAGAAGTGCAGTAGAGGCGTGGGGGGAAGGAGAGAGGCTTACTAGCTTAGAAAAATTCCCTTAGTGATTTTGATGCCCTCTTCACCCCGCCACTGAGTGCTACTGATTTATTTTAGAAATGCTCTCCCACAGATGTCTGCATGACTGACTCCCTTACTCCCCCAGCTTCCACTCAGATGTCACCTTACCAAAGAGATTTCGCTTGATGATCCTATATAAAATGGTACTCCCCTAGCGCACTTTCTGTCTCCTGACCCTAATTTATTTTTCTTCACGGCACTAAATATCATCTAACACATTATGTTTCTATTGTGCATTATCTGTCTTCCCCAAATGCTCAATAAATGTTTGTTGACTGAACATGAAAGTGAGAAAAATCCCAAAACTTATAAACTAAATCCTAGATAAACAAATAAAGAGGGTATTCATGAATTAATGGATGTCTGATCTATTATTTATTATCAAAGAAAATCCAGAAATGTTTGGGTCACACTGCCTTTTCTCTTTCTTTCTTTTTTTTTTTTTTGAGACGGAGTCTGGCTCTGTCCCCCAGGCTGGAGTGCAGTGGCACGATCTCGGCTCACTGCAACCTCTGCCACCAGGGTTCATGCGATTCTCCTGCCTCAGCCTCCTGAGTAGCTGGGACTATAGGTGCCCGCCCTTTGGTAGAGACAAGGTTTCACCACGTTGACCAGGCTGGTCTCGAGCTCCCAACCTCAGGTGATCCGGCTGCCTCGGCCTCCCAAAGTGCTGGGATTATAGGCATGAGCCACTGCGCCCGGCCTTTCTTTCTTTTTTAGAGTCAAGGTCTTGCTCTGTCACCCAGGCTGCAGTGTAGCAGTGCAATCTCGGCTCACTGCAGCCTCGACCTCCTGGGCTCAAGCAATCCTCCCGCTTCAGCCCCCTGAGTAGCTGAGACTACAGGCACACAACACCACACACGGCTAATTTTTGTATTTTTTGTAGAGATGAGGTTTTACCATGTTCCCCAGGCTGGTCTTGAACTCCCCGACTCAAGCAATCCACCTGCCTCGGCATCCCAAAGTGCTGGAATTACAGGTGTGAGCTACCATGCTCAACCCACTCCATATTTTTGTAAAACGTCCCTTATGAAGTAAAAATTCATGCTCTTTGCCAAAAATAAAAGTGTTGAGTGGCTCATTGGTTTGAATCAGTATATTTTTATTCCAGAGCAGTGCTGTCAATAGAACTTTCTGTGAGAGTGGAAGTATTCTACATTTGTGCCATCCAATATACTAGCCCCTAGCCACATATGCCTGTGGAGCATCTGAAATATTGCTAGTGTGACTGAAGAACTACATTTTAAATTTTATTTAACCTTAATTAATTTAAGTTTCAATATCCACATGAGGACTCCTCTACTGGATAGTGCAGTTCTCAAATGAGAGTAGCAGAGGTGGAAGTGTGGTTTAAAGAACGAAAAAGGCCAGGCGTGGTAGCTCACACTTGTAATCCCGGGACTTTGGGAGACTAAGGCGGGTGGATTATCTGAGGTCAGAAGTTGGAGGCCAGCCTGGTCAACATGGTGAAATCCCCTCTCTACTGAAAGTATAAAAATTAGCTGTGCGTGGTGTCGTGCACCTGTAATCCCAGCTACTCGGGAGGCTGAAGCACGAGAATTGCTTGGACTCGGGAGGCAGAGGTTGCAGTGAGCTGAGATCACGCCACTGCACTCCAACCTGAGCAACAGAGTGAGACTCGGTCTCAAAAAAAACAATGAAAAAAATCCTGTGTTGGTCTCTCTGTGCCAATGAACTCTCCACCTGCAACCATCTCTGAGGGCAAGCCTTTTGTCTGACCCATCTTGATGTAATGTGATGATAACAATAATGTTTATATAATAGTAACAGCTAACACTTATGTAGCCTTTGCTACATGCTAACAACTATTCTACACATTTCACATTTAGCAGTCATACTGTTGTCATAATCTCCATTTTACACATAAGGTCTCTAAGGCCCAGAGAGGTTACAGAGCTTGCAAAGGTCATATAGTTCACAGGTAGTGAAGCCAGGATTTGAACCTAAGCCATCTGGATCTAGGTAGATGTTCAATATTTTTGTTCAATTGACAGTAAAGTAGAATTTTTGGAAGAGAGAAAAGAACAGGAAACAGAGGGTGAAGATAGTGGGAATGAGAGAAACAGATGTGAAAAGGAAATATAAAGATGCAGGAGGATGAGGCAAAGCATTAGGCAAGAGGTCCCAGCTTAAGAGCGCGATGCAAACAGGTCATCTTTGATGAGCAGAGTCCTACCTGAGAGAGCCGTAAGGAACACCAGACCTGCTGTTCCATGAGCAAATCGTCTCAACTGTAGGAGTGGACGGGTTTCAGGCAACTAAACAAGAAAAAACATCATTCAGTTAAACTGTGTTTCAGGAACAATGAGAGGCAGCAAAGATCTCCAAGGCCAAACCCAAGTGACAAGATCAGATCTTCTCTGACCCCTAGACTAAGTTAAGTACTCCTGGCAGATATTCTGTTTCAACATGCACTGTATTTTATTATAATTACACATTACCATCTGTTTTCCCTTCTACCCCACAAGTTCTGTGAAGGCAGGAACTGCCATCTTTGTTACTACAGCAATCTTAGTCTAGTGATTGGCACATAGGTACTCGTTACGTATCTGTTCAAAAACTGAATGATTTACATTATTCAGGAAGCAATGCTTCATCATGGTTGAAAGGATGTAGCTTAAGATCAGGACTGGATTTTCATGTGTGTGATATTAGTGCTTAGCAAATATAGTCAGAATCAGAATTGCATAAAATGCTTAGAGATTCCTGCATTTAGTGTTTTTGATAAAATGTTTTTATTCTTATTACCACCAACTTCTAATACTAATCAGTGAATCATCAAATATAAGAACTTTATAAACGGGTTACTATAAAGATACAAAGAAGTTACGTCAGAATGCTACCCTCAAATGGCTTACACTCTACTATATGAAAAGAGGTATCATACTAACATATTATCAACACTGTCCAATAGAACTTTCTGTGATGATGGAAAAGTTCTATCATCTACCTAAGAAGAGCTTGAAACATGGCTAGTATGACTGAAAATTAAATTAAAAATTAATTTTATTTAAATATAAAGTTTAAGTAAACAAAAAGCTTATGTAAATAAAGTTAATTTTATTTAATTAAAAATTTTTTTTTCTCACTTTGTCACTCAGACTGGAGTGCAGTGGTGCAATCTTGGCTCACTGCAACTTCCACCTCCCAGGCTCAAGTGATTCGCCTGCCTCAGCCTCCCAAGTAACTCGGATTACAGGCACGTGCCACTGTTGCCTAGCTAATTTTTTAACTTTTAGTAGAGACGGGGTTTCACCATGTTGGCCAGGCTGGTCTCGAACTCCTGACCTCAAATGATCCACCCATCTCAGCCTCCCAAAGTGCTGGGATTACAGGCGTGAGCCACCGTGCCCAGCCTTAATTAATTAAAATTTAAATAGCCATATGTAGTTAGTAGCTACTGTGTTGGACAGCATAGCACTATATGGCTCATTGGCTAGCATCTCAAATCCTTTTTGTAATTAGGTGAATCTAAACAAACAGAAAAACAATTAATTGATAAAGTCATCAGTAATCTTTAAGAGTACAATTTCAGCAGCAAGAGTGTGTGGGTTTATGTGTAAGTGTGGGTAAATGTGAGAGTGTGTATGTATTGGGTTGGGTGAGGAAGATAATTACAGGGATTGAAAAGAAGGAATAGATTGTCAGGAAGCAACAGCTATAGATGCAGGCAAAATGAATCCATTAAAATGAATTCATTTTAGAAGTTTGAATTAAAATGAATTCATTTTAGAAGTTTGGCTTTGACGGGCACGGTGGCTCACACCTGTAATGCTAGCACTTTGGGGAGCTAAGGCGGGTGGATCACCTGAGGTCAGGAGTTCAAGAGCAGCCCAGTCAACATGGCAAAACCCCGTCTCTACTAAAAATACAAAAAAATTAGCCAGGCATGGTGGTGTGCACCTGTAGTCCCAGTTACTCAGGAGGCTGAGGCAGGAGAATTGCTTGAACCCGGGAGGTGGAGGTTGCAGGAGCTGAGGTCACACCACTGTACTCCAGCCTGGGCAACACAGCAAGACTCCATCTCAAATAAAGAAAGAAAGAAACAAATAAAAAAAAGAAGTTTGGCTTTGAAAGTCAGGAGACTTTCAAATAATTCCTTATTTTTCAGATGTGGAATTACTCAGTGGTTGTCTACTATATCAATATTTCAACCCAATTTGGCTTCTCTGTGGGAATGACTGCCAAGACAACATGTCCAGTCCTTACCGGAATCTAGCTACTGGCTCCAAGTACCTAACGGATGATTCAACTCAAGAGTCCTGCTGTCATCTCAAACTTTTCTCCAGGAACAGCTTACTCAGGTCAACCCATGATTTCAATACCTAATATAAGACTCTTTTTTTTTTTTTTTTGAGATGGAGTTTCGCTCTTGCTGCCCAGGCTGGAGTGCAATGGTGCCATCTTGGCTCACTGCAACCTCTATCTTCCGGATTCAAGCAATTCTCCTACCTCAGCCTCTCAAGTAGCTGGAATTACAGGCATGCGCCACCACACCTGGCTAATTTTGTATTTTTAGTAGAGATGGGTTTCTCCATGTTGGTCAGGCTAGTCTCGAACTCCTGACCTCAGGTGATATGCCTGCTTCTGCCTCCCAAAGTGCTGCGATTACAGGCGGGAGCCACTGCCCCTGGCCAAGACTCATTTAAAAAAAAATTCTAGGGAAAAAAAATGTCCTATAAGGGTGTGGTGTCTTGAGACCTCTATTATTAATGAAGGTCTCAAAAATATGTCATACTTTGCTTTGAAATCAAAGCATGAAATGAAAAGCTAGTATTTTCCTTTAATCAGCAGACAGAAAAATACTTCAGACAAAATCACTAAGGTTTACTATATTATTAGACTTAACTGGCAGGTCCCCATTTAACAAACAATACAACATGGCTCTTGTCCACACCAGAAGTTCAGAAACACCTCTGTTCTGATCTTCCTCACTTTGCCATCCACCATCCCCTGTGGGAGTCAGACGTAAAGTGACTGGGATATTTCTTGTTGTTGGTACTCCCTCCCAATCTATTTTTCAATTGGTTTCACCTTTCCCAATAGAAAATGTTGACAAAATATTCAGCTCCTATATGATCCAGCAATTCTACTTCTAGATATATATCCAAAAGAATTGAAAGCAGGGTCTTGAAGACATATTTGCACACAACTCTTACCTTGTGCGGAGGGAGCAGCAGTGAGAGCGAGGTCCATAAGCTGGCACAATAAAGAACCAGGGCTGATCCCAGGTGGGCAGCGAGGCGGTACTGACTGACCCGAGGGATGTCATGGGAGTCTGATTTTTCTTCTAGTCCGCTTTTCACCATATACCATCCCAAGAGACCCTAGAACCCCCAAGAGATGGAGCAAACAAAACAAGGTTAAATGATCTGTTCAACTTTTTTTTTTTTTTGAGACAGAGTCTCGCTCTGTCACCAGGCTGGAGTGCAGTGGTGTGATCTCGGCTCACTGCAACCTCCGCCTCCCGGGTTCAAGGGATTCTCCTGCCTCAGCCTCCTGAGTAGCTGGGATTACAGGTGCCTGTCACCACGCCCAGCTAATTTTTGTATTTTTAGTAGAGATGGGGTTTCACCATGTTGGCCAGATGGTGTCGATCTCTTGACCTCGTGATCCGCCACGCTCACAGGCGTGAGCCACCACGCCCGGCCTAATCTAATCTGTTCAACTTTACGGAAGAAGTGAGCTATCAGGAGTACTCTCTAACCCACCCCTCCTCTTTCCATACCCTCCCCAATAGGCAGTGTCCCAGGATTCATGACTTACCCACAATTCTTCACATATCACCATTAATACTTAACTACTATTTAGATCTGAAGTGTCCAATCTTTTGGCTTCCCTGGGCCACACTGGAAAAAGAATTGTCTTGGGCCATGCATAAATACACTAACACTAACAATAGCTGATAAGCTTTAAGAAAAAAAAAAAGTCCATGGATATATCTCATAAAACTAGATTGAATGTTCTGGAGAAACTTTAAGGTAAATGCTTAAAAACATCTACTATCAAGTTAGGTTGGAATAAGACAATTATAAAAGTTTCAGGGGAAAATCATAAAAATCAATAAGGTTTTGCATGCAGATTGCTTTGCAAATATCTAAGTTCCCACTCCTCTTTAAGCAAAAGCACAGTTTATGGGGATATAAGAAACCTGCAGTTGAAAGCCAATCTGGGGACGCATAGTCAAAGAAAAGGCCTTGATTTTTTAAACGCTGGTAATGAACGTACAGATTTAAGTTTAAAAGTTTATGGTATGTATCATATTCTATGATTCTCTGCTTTAACTGGCTTTTTCAATTAACCAAACAACTGTCAGTTCCAATCATATGAGATACGACAGCCCTTTCACCCCCACTTGCCCAGCTCAGTAGAATCAGGTCAAAGAGGTGGATTCTGCCACTTCTAAATATATACTCTTCTGGAAATCTTTTTGGGCATTTCTCTCCCCTTTCAAGATTACCCTGGATATTCTAATTACCTTGATTTCATCTGCATGAGACATTGAAAGATGAAGACATACACAGTGTGATTCACTAGCCCACTTTCTTCTCCCATACCTCATCTGACATCTTCAATTTCTGCCTCCCAAATAGTCCGTTTTCAGTGTTGGCTTGTTTTTGTAATTCTAAAATGTTAACTTTCATTTTGTTCTACCTGCCTTTCTCTTGTTACTATTAGACTTTGATTAACATTTAACGATTACCTGTTTCTGCTGCCTCTATTTCTTCTCTCTCATCTCCCTCCTTAATCCCCCCCCCTTTTTTTTTTGAGACAGAGTCTTGCTCTGTTGCCCAGGCTGGAGTGCAGTGGTGCAACCTCCGCCTCCCATGTTCAAGCAATTCTCCTGCCTCAGCCTCCCAAGTAGCTGGGACTACAGGCCCACACCAACATGCCCAGCTAATTTTGGTATTTTAGGTAGAGACAGGGTTTCAATATGTTGACCAGGCTGGTCTGGAACTCCTGACCTCAAGTGATCTAGCCATCTCAGCTTCCCAAAATGTTGGGATTACAGATGTAAGCCACTGCACCCGGCCTTAATCCCTTCTAATTGGCTCACTTTCTTACCATTTCTGAGTTAAATTAACCAATTAGCTTCCTCCTGATTAAATTTTGATGATGTTTCTTTGATGCTCTGATAATCTCCTTTAGGATCTCTATACCTTGACCCAAATACTCCTATGTGTCTTCTCTCTTAATTCCTGGCTCAGTTTCACCCAACTTTTTTTTTTTTTTCATCATCCTAGCAGTACTAACCTGCTAATTGTGGGAATCTTTCCTTAAGAGGCGCTCAACTTACATGATTTTAATTGCCATTTATATCTGAATCTCTCTCAGCTACATGGGTATTCTATAATCTTTCATCCCACAAAGTGGTTCTCTCTTTCGGAATTTTCCTGTATGCTTCTGTAGCATTCTAGCACAGGGATCCCACTTTCTTACAGCAGACAAGTTAGAAAAAGGGAAGAGACAAGAACCTAGGGAGGCACCCATGATGGGAAACAAACTACTTCTTGCAGCACATGAAAATATACTACTGAGTGCTTACTGATTCCAGGCACAAAGCTAAGTACTTTAAATATGGATTATCCCATTTAATATTTACACAACTGGGCCAAGTGCAGTGGCTCAAGCCTGTAATCCCAGCACTTTGGAGGCCAAGATGGGCGGATCACGAGGTCAGGAGTTCAAGACCATCCTGGCTAACACAGTGAAACCCCGTCTCTACTAAAAAAAAAAAATACAAAAAACTAGCCAGGTGGGGTGGCGGGCGCCTGTAGTCCCAGCTACTCAGGAGGCTGAGGCAGGAGAATGGTGTAAACCCAGGAGGCGGAGCTTGCAGTGAGCTGAGATCCGGCCACTGCACTCCAGCCTGGGCGACAGAGCGAGACTGTGTCTCAAAAAAAAAAAAAAATTTACACAACTGTACATGGTGGCACTGTTATTATCCCCATTTACAGGTAAAGAAATCATAGCTTTCAGAGGCTAGGTAATTTACCTTACTAAGTGTCAGAGCTGGGGCTTGAAGCTAGGCCTGTGACACTAAAACGCATGCTCTTACCTACTCTATTAAAGTGACTCAGATTATTTCCTTAAAAATAATGCCAACTAGGGGCCAGGCGTGGTGGCTCACGCCTGTAATCTCAGCACTTTGGGAGGCCAAGGCAGGCAGATCATGAGGTCAGGAAATCGAGGCCATCCTGGCTAACATGGTGAAACCCCGTCTCTACTGAAAACACAAAAAATTAGCGAGGTGTAGTGGCGGGTGCCTGTAGTCCCAGCTACCGGGAGGCTGAGGCAGGAGAATGGCGTGAACCCGGGAGGCAGAGCTGCACTTCAGCCTGGGCGACAGAGCGAGACTCTGTCGCAAAAAAAATAAAAATAAAAATGCCAATTAGGAAGTTCCTGGGAGCATGTTTGGTTTCTCAACCTCGAATAAATCTTACCTGGAAGCAGACGAGGCCACAGAGGGCAAGAACACGTCCTTTCATGCCACGGCTGAGCCAGCCCTTTCTCCAAAAGTAGGCAGCAGGCAGGATGTACGCAAGGCCTACAAGGCGACCCCACATTCGGTGTGAGTACTCCATGTACCAGATGAACTTGAATTCTGTCAGTGTCATGTCATGATTCAAGCTGAGTGAAACGGAAAGTCAAAAAAGAAGGAGGAAACATCCTTCTGATTTTTATTTTCTTATGGAACGCAAAAACTTTTTTCTCAGTCCTGCAACTTGGTAGGTCTGCTCTCTTCCTCATCAACGACCTCAGGATAACTTTGGATTTGGAGGCTTAGAAGAGAAGCTGACTAAACATAACTGAACCAAAGATCATGAAATAATCTAACCATTCTGAAGGGTTTAAGTGCAAAAGATCAAATGGGCCTACTGGGATGTTTACCTAATGTTCTCTCATACTTACATTTTAAATTCTGGAAATTGCTGGTATCTTTGGAATTCTGCTTCCCATTCCTCTTGGCTTGTAGGTGGCTTCATCTCCTTTATTAAATGCCAATCTACCATCGAGAGGCCAGACTCTGTCAACCTTAGGATAGGAAAGAAATGTTGGGGTGTATGTGTAAGGCTGGATTACTCACAAAAGGTTTATAGCAACAAGTGGATCTGGACTTAACCTCGTTAAAGGCAAACACAATTGTTTCCTCTTTTGAGACATTTCCCTCTTACTGCTTAGAATTTTGTCAGAAACAGCTGCCATCAGGTACAAATTTATTTACCCTTATATTCTCTCAATCCTTTTCTTTCTTTTTTATTTTTTTTCCCAATTCTTTCTTTCACTAGCATTCCTTGACAGGCAAACCCAACCCCTACAGCCAAAGCAATCTATTCTAAATGCATAACCAACATTCCTTATCCAGGGAAAAGAGATCTGTTACATGTATACCGGTTTAGATTCTTGGGTGAATTTAAAAACAATACAATTCAAATTTGTTGCACTTGCTCATAACAACCTATATAACACTTAAGGTATTTTGAAATAAGGGACATGGAATGTGAAGAGAATCTGAGGAAGACATATTTGATTAAAACCAGAAACTTTTTCACCAAAAGGAGTTAGGATTCCTAAAGTAAAAGGCTGATTTTCGGCCCGAGGCAAGAAATGTTCAAGATGAGCTTGGAACATCTTGTCATACTAGAAAGGAAGGAAGCTATCAAAGGTAATTAGGGCCCTGCCAAAAAGTCACTAGAGCCAATTTCAGGAGATGCCTACTGACTAAAGATGGGACAATCTGAGCAAATCACTAACACCATCATCACAACGAACTGAAACATTATCAAGTGTGTTTGAACCTATGATCTCATAATAAGCCTTAAAAATCCAAACGCTTTATTTGTTGCCTTTGGAGGATTTGGGGGACCAATTTATTATTTTGAAAATTGGTAAATAAAGGGAAAGAAGAATTAAGTATTTATCCTGCCTTTCCTATACAAATTATACCTTGGGATATCCAGATAGATGATGAGGGAGAGCCTTTTAGAGTTGAGCTAATAAAATGTTACAATTTTACTATGCTAATGAAACAATGGATCTAGGCGATGGTAATTAATGGCTGTTAACATCTATAATACACACCAGATATTCATGAATGTTCTATTCACCTACTGAAGTATTTTGCTCCCTCATCCCCAATTTGAATGATCAAACAACTACTCATTCACAGGAAATAGAGGGGATAAAGGAACATGTTAAATATCACATGGTTATGCAATCAGCAAAATCTAGACTGTGCATAACCATAGGACAAATGACTCGAGTTTCCTCAGCAACTAAAAGAGGGGGAAAGGGAGGAATATCTAAATCTATAGTCTCTTTAAAGATTTAAATAAACCTAAGAAACATGAACCAATTGTGATGCACAGAACTTCTTTGGGTTTAATTCAAACAAACTGTAAAAAAAGTTTTGAGACAAACTTGGACTCTGATTGAAAGACAAAAGATACATAAACAATGCACAGGTACCAGTTAAGACATAAACCAGTCTTTATAGAAGGCTCCTACTAATAAAACACTTAAATGTTCTATAGCAGGGCAAGCCATCAGACATGTTCCTTCTTTAAGGCCTCGGTTTCTCCATCTGTACAATAAGGGAGCTAGACTAGATGCTCTGTAAAATTTCTTTCTCCAACTGGGGGCGGTGGCTCATGCCTGTAATCCTGGCACTTTGGGAGGCGAAGGTGGGCAGATCACCTGAGGTCAGGAGTTCGAGATCAGCCTGGCCAACATGGTAAAACCCTGTCACTACTAAAAATACAAAAAATTAGCCGGATATAGTGGCATGCGCCTAGTCCCAGCTACTTGGGAGGCTGAGGCAGGAGAATCGCTTGAACTCAGGAGGCGGAAGTTGCAGTCAGCCGAGATCACACCACTGCACTCCAGCCTGGCCGACAGAGCGAGACTCTGTCTCAAAAAAAAAAAAAAAAAAAAAATTCCTTTCTCCTCAGTCAACCTGTGCTTCTACTTATGATCAAAATACCTGACTCACTATGAGCAAATTACTCACCTAGTTACTCCACCAAGAATAACTGCTCCAGCCACTGTTCCACTGCAGACCAGGAGCCATCGGCCCACCACCCGCTCGGCAGCCTTTGAGGGAAGAGACACTGTACCCCTTCCAGATTGCAAAGCTACTTCAGAGATGGTGCTGTATTGCCCTGGCCTCAAAGGGCGCCTGATGCAATCACACTAAAGATCAAGATAGACAAATTAGAACTGGATAAACAGGGAATGGCTGCTATCCACACTCAACCCCATTCTGATTAGGGTGAAGTACCATAGCATCCCCACAGCTATGTCTTGGTAAGTCATCATCTCTTATCTGGATTACTGCATCAACCTTCCAGCTGGTTTTCCAATTGGTTTCAAATCTAGCCTCACTCAAATCTATCCCCAACTACATGAATTTTCTCATCTCTGAATACTTCCCTCAGACTTCACTCTACTTACAGATATGGAATATTTTCTTTCACCTCTAGGTCTTTAAATATTTCTTTCTGGCTTGTACACTTCCTTTTGCCTGATTAATAATACCTACTGCAGATCTCTGCTTACATGTCACCTCCTCTGGGATTGTTCCCATGCTCTTCAAGGTCTGCAATAGGTCACTCCCACAGCACACTGGACAGCCCTTAATACACTGTAATGTATAGTCAAGCATCACTTAACAACAGGGGCATATGTTCTGCCAAATGCATTCTTAAGCAATTTCATCATTGTGTGAACCTCATAGAATGTACTTACACAAATCTAAAGGCTGGGTGTGGTGACTCACACCTGTAATCCCAGCACTTTGGGAGGCCAAGGCAGGGAGATCACTTGGGTCAGGAGTTTAAGACCAGCCTGGCCAAAATGGTGAAACCCCATCTCTACCAAAAATACAAAAATTAGCTGGGCATGGTGGTGTACGCTTGTAATCCCAGCTACTTGAGAGGCTGAAATGGCAGAATCACTTGAACCTGGGAGGCGGAGGTTGCAGTGAGCCAAGGTCTCACCACTGCACTCCGGCCTATGCGTTGACACGAGACTCCACCTCTCAAAAAAAAAAAAAGAGAAGTACTTAGAGAAATCTAGATGGTACAGCCTACTACACTCCTGAGGTATATGGTATGACTTATTGCTCTTAGGCTATAAATCTGTATGGCAGGTTACATACCGAATACTGTAACACAATGGTATTTGTTTATCTAAATATAGAACAATTACAGTAAAAATATGGTATAAAATATTTTTAAAAGGGGCCAGGTGCAAAGGCTCATGCCTACAATCCCATGGCTTTGGGAGGCCAAGGTGAGAGGATCACTTGGGCCAGTAGTTCGAGACCAGCCTGGGCAATATAGCAAGACCCCCCATCTCTATTTTTTTAAAAAATTAGGCACAGTGTCACACACTTGTAGTCTTAGCTACTTAAGTGACTGAAGCAAGAGAATGCTTGAGCCCAGGATTTCCAAGTTGGAGGCTGCAGTGAGTTATAATCATGCTACTGCACTCCAGCCTGGGTGACAAAGTAAAACCCTGTCTCTAAAAAAGAAATTTAGAGAAAAAGATTTTTTTTTTAAAGGTACACTTGGAAAGGCAGCTCTGTTATAATCTTACAGAACCATGACTGTATCTGTGGCCTACTGTTGACCAAAATGTTGTTATGCAGCACATCGCTCTACCTTCAGGTTCATCTGTTTGTATCTCCCACTAAACTATGAGCTTTGGGGTAGCAGTGTCTGGTCAGTCTTGCTCTCTCCCTTCTGCTACCTTTGTTTCTAACACTGTTCCTTTATATAATGAGACCATGATAAGGATTTCACAAACGAATAAACTGACTTCCTCCAGGGTAGGAGTCTTATAATATTTATCTTTTTCCAGTTCCTAATATATAATAACCACTCAATAATTACTAGTTAAGCAAATGCATGCCCTCTTCTGACTATACCCCTATGAGTCCAAAGATCCATGCTCGGTTTCCTACTTCAGATTAACTGAGTCACCTTTAGAAAAGTAACTTTAAGCCTCAATTTCCTTCTCTGTAGAATGCAGTTATACTTCCTCACCTGACTACTTGGAACTTTTTAAGCAAAAATAAACTATACGGGTAAAAATTACTAGGCTTTTACCATGTGCTAAAGGCCTGATGTATGTATATATATATATATATATATATATATATATTATATATATATATATATATATTTTTTTTTTTTTTTTTTTTTTTTTTTTTTTTTGAGACGGAGTCTCGCTCTGCCGCCCAGGCTGGAGTGCAGTGGCCGGATCTCAGCTCACTGCAAGCTCCGCCTCCTGGGTTCACGCCATTCTCCTGCCTCAGCCTCCCGAGTAGCTGGGACTACAGGCGCCCGCCAAGTCGCCCGGCTAGTTTTTTGTATTTTTAGTAGAGACGGGGTTTCACCATGTTAGCCAGGATGGTCTCGATCTCCTGACCTCGTGATCCGCCCGTCTCGGCCTCCCAAAGTGCTGGGATTACAGGCTTGAGCCACCGCGCCCGGCCGGCCTGATGTATATTAAAGAAAGTAATCCTCATAGCAAACCTTAAAGTAGGTATTGTTATCCCCATTTTACAGATAAGGAAATTGATGAACAGAAAGTTTAATTAACTTGGCCAATACCACACAGCAGGTCAATGGTCCAGATCTGAACCTAGGGGCTCTGAACACAAGGAAATGCGTTGTGAGTAAACTGTAAGGAGCTCCGGAAACGTGATGTGGGGCTCTCCATCATCTTTATCCCGACCCTTTCACTCCATCCCTGCTCACGCGACTCGGAGTCCGCTGCAGTGCGATACCTGTGCTCTAGGCGCTGCCCTAGGAGCCAGGAGCTGCAGACACTGCCTCCCCTTCAAGGCCCTAAAGGGCGGAAAGAGCAATCGCTGCATACTGATGACAGTGCACGGCCACCGCTTCCACAACCCAGAGCTCTGTGGTCTCCTTTCTCCGCGACGGAAAAGAGAAGCACTTCCGGGTCGGGCAGCGGGAACCCCGCCTTCTCTGGGGACCGGAGTGAACAGAAGTGCGCCTGCGTTGCGACTTCGCTTTCGCGGGGGCTGCTGGGGCGTAGGCGTCGGGGACGCGCTCAGGGGCGCGCGCAGCTGTTGACGCGCTTCTTTGCTCGTGCGCGCAGGAGCCCAAACTCCAAGTGGAAACTGCAGGCGCACGAGGGAAGAACGCGTGGAGCATGAAGAGGCAGGGGGCTTCCTCTGAGCGGAAACGGGCGCGGATTCCGTCCGGGAAGGCCGGTGCGGAAGGTGGCGGGGGAGGGGACGGTCGGCCGACTCGGCTCCTCGGGGCGGGCCGGCGGGAGTCGTGGTCAGTGGTGATTTCTTCTGGAGTCGTTTCCTCAGCTCCTTCCAGCCCCTTGGGTGGCATCTTCTATTTTTGAAGCGTTAAAGGTGTGGAAACGGAGGGCGTGACGAGGGGCAGGTAGCGAGATTGGCTCGGCTGTGGAGCCAAGGTTCGAGTCCCGGGGTCCCCACATAACGGCCGGGCGACCCTGTGCAAGTTGGTTAACTTCAGCTTCACGTTTTTTCCGTCGCCAAACGAGGATGCTAGTACCCCCCGCACCAGCAGCCAGTACTCCGCTGGGTTAGTTAATTGTTGAGCGCGGAGCCCAGTTCCTAACCTGCAGTTACCTGTAGCTGCCACGGCGGGGACGAGGCTTGGTCCCCAAAGCCACGCAGCTACCAAGTGGCCGAGCTTGTGGCTGCTCCAAGTCCCGAGTTCTTCCTGAGTGCCAGGGTAGAATGGCATGGCAGGTGTCAGAGAATTTGGCAAGTCCCTCTTCCTCTTCCTCCGTGAACTCTTGGTTCCTCCAAACGATGACCTCAGGACTCCTTTACCTTCCTAAAAGTTATTGAGATCCTCAAAGATCTTTATGTGGATTACATCTATCGATTTTGATTGTATTAGAAATTAAAACAAATTTTTCTTTGGGAGGCCAAGGCGGACAGATCACCTGAGGTCAGGAATTCGAGACCAGCCTGGCCACCATGGCGAAACCCCATCTCTACTAAAAATACAAAAATTAGCCGGGCGTGGTGGCAGGCGCCTGTAATCCCAGCTACTCGGGAGGCTGAGGCAGGAGAATCACTTGAACCCAGGAGGCGGAGGTTGCAGTGAAGCGAGATCGCACCATTGCACTCCAGCCTGGGCGACACAGCGAGACTCCATCTCAAAAAATAAAAATAAAAATAATTAAAAATTTAAAATATTGATCGATTGATTGATTAAAAAATAACCACAGTAAGCCCATTACATGTTGACGTAACATATTTTATGAAAAAAGAAATGTTCCTAAACAAAAAAATCAAAAAAGAGTGGGAATATTTTATATTTTTGCAAGTTTCTTCAATATATCTTAATGGAAGACAGCTGGATTCTCATACCCGCTTCTTCAGTCTAACATGTCAAGTAGCCTCTTGCAGTGAGCTGAGATTGTGCCAATGCACTCCATCTTCGGTGACAGAGTAAGACTCTGTCTCAAAAAAGAAAATGCCTCTCACTTGTGAGAGAATTAAAGTGAAAAAGGCGAATAAAGTCTTAGTATTATTATGAAAATGGTTGTCACCCTACAGACGCTGAAAAGTCTCAGAGGCCCCCAAAGCTACCTGGAGTACTACACTTTGAGAACTGCTGCTGCTTCTCCTTTGATCTCTATAACTTTGTTGCTTGAGACAACTGCCTTGCTCTGCCTTCTGTCATAGCCTTTTTTAAACATCTCTTCATCTTCTCCTGCCTAGGGTCCTTTCTTATGTGAGGCAAATAGTCGCCCGGCAGCATCAGCATCGGCCAGTGCCACTGATCTGACACCTGGTCTGGGAGCTATCAGGAAACTCACAGAGTTAATGCAGAGCTGTTGGTTAAGAGCATAGATTGACACTTAACCCTTTTTGAGTTTGAGACCGATCATCTTTTTTGTTTTTGTTTTGTTTTGTTTTTTGAGACAGAGTCGCTCTTGGCGCCCAGGTCGGCGTGCAGTGGCCTGATCTCGGCTCACTGCAACCTCCGCCTCCCAGGTTCAAGCAGTTCTCCTGCCTCAGTCTCCTGAGTAGCTGGGATTACAGGCGCCTGCCACCACGCCTGGCTAATTTGTGTACTTTTAGTAGAGATGGGGTTTTGCCATGTTGTCCAGGCTGGTCTCGAAATCCTGACCTCAGGTGATCCGCCTGCCTCAGCCTCCCAAAGTACTGGGATTATGGGTGTGAGCCCCCGCGTCCGGCAGGGACTGATAGTCTTAAGTAAGGCATAAGGCAGTTGCAGTCTGATGTTAGCAGATGATAGATTTTTGTGTTATTTCTTTTTCAAAGTAAAAATTGCTTTTTTAAATTATAAAAGCAATATTGGGTAGAAAAAATAAAGCAAGAAAAGTAAAAAGAAAATGAAAATAATTTCAAATCACGCCCCACCAGAAGTGGCCATTACCAGTATGTGAAGAACATTTATTAAATGTCATTGCATGAAGTGTGCATTGTTTTGTTCATTTTTTAAAATTACGTGCTCCTGGAAAAAAACTCAAAACTCTGTTTACATCACACTTTGTAATATAAGTACATTAATTTTGTTGTAATTATTCAGTTTTTAGTAAATATTTGATTATCGTGTACCATGGTAGATACTGTGCTTGGTGTGGGTGATGATAAAGATTTCTCACATGAAGACCTTACTTAGCCCAGACGTGGTGGCTCATGCCTGTAATCCCAGCACTTTGGGAGGCCGAGGCTGGCAGATCGCTTGAGTGTAGGAGGTTGAGATCAGCATGGGCAACATGGCAAAACCCCCTCTCTACAAAAAATACAAAATTAACCGATTGTTGTGGCACATACCTGTAGTCCTAGCTACTGAGGAGGCTGAGGCACAAGAATTGCTTGAGCCCAGAGGTGGAAGTTGCAGTGAGCCGAGATCACGCCACTGCACTCTAGCTTGGGCAACAGAGCAAGACTCTGTATAAAAAAAAAAAAAAAGTTAGGAACTCTAAGTCGAGTAAAAGTGATCAGATATTTATCTGCATAAATAATAAAAGGTAGAAAGTAATTCATATTTTAAGAAGGAACAATTAGGGTTTCATAACTCATGAAGAGTTAAATGAGTTCAAAAGAGAGACATAAAATTTTCTACTTCGGGACAGAGAAAAAAATCATGGAACTGTTCCTTGGAAAATTTTATTCAAAGATGGAGCCAGAAGGAACTCTGGGTTGCGGAGAAGGCATTGAGGAGCCAGCGGTGGGGACTGGAGAGGTCTGGAAGCATAAGAAGGAATGAGACAGTACCGCTCTGTCACCCAGGCTGGAGTGCAGTGGTGCAATCTTGACTCACTGCAACCTCCACCTCCCGGATTCAAGCGATTCTCATGCTTCAGCCTCCCAAGTAGCCGGGATTACAGGCGGATGCCACGATGCCTGGCTAATTTTTCTATTTTTAGTAGAGATGGGGTTTTACCATGTTGGCCAGGCTGGTCTCCAATTCCTGACCTCATGTGATCCACCCGCCTTGGCCTCCCAAAATGCTGGGATTACAGGCATGAGCCACCACACCCAGCCAGATAAGTAATACTTTTTGACCTTTTTTTTTTTTTTTTTTTTTTTTTTGAGACGGAGTCTGGCTCTGTCGCCCAGGCTGGAGTGCAGTGGCCGGATCTCAGCTCACTGCAAGCTCCGCCTCCCGGGTTCACGCTATTCTCTTGCCTCAGCCTCCGGAGTAGCTGGGACTACAGGCGCCCGCCACCTCGCCCGGCTAGTTTTTTGTATTTTTTAGTAGAGACGGGGTTTCACCGTGTTAGCCAGGATGGTCTCGATCTCCTGACCTCGTGATCCGCCCATCTCGGCCTCCCAAAGTGCTGGGACTACATGGAGTCTTGGTCTGTCGCCCAGGTTGGAGTGCAGTGGTGCAATCTCGGCTCACTTGCAAGCTCCACCTCCCGGGTTCAGCCATTCTCCTGCCTCAGCCTCTGGAGTATCTGGGACTACAGGCACCTGCCACCGTGCCCGGCTAATTTTTTGTATTTTCAGTAGAGACGGGGTTTCACCACGTTAGCCAGGATGGTCTTGATCTTCCGACCTCGTGATCCACCGTCCTAGGCCTCCCAGAGTGCTGGGATTACAGGCGTAAGCCACCGTGCTCGGCCTACTTTTTGATTCTTGAGACTACATACTTTACATGAATTATCTCATTTAATCCTCACTACTCTGAGGTAGGTTGTTTTATAGGAAACTTAAGTAACTTATCTAGGATCTCACAATAAATAGTTGGTGGGATGTGGATTTGAAGTCTGTTCTGCTTTTAAACCTATATTCCTTATAAAGACGTTTAAATATATTTTGCAGACATTGAGAAACATTGTAAGAATCTTAGCTGGAATGTGATGATGAGGTCTATGTTTTAGGAAGATTGATTTGGTATTCAATATACATTTTCCTCAGTATAAGTTTTTATACATTTGTCAGTGAGCCTATTTCAGTCTACAGGCATCAATTCAATAATTAATGTGATGTTTTATTGCATTCATGGGCCCTAGTGTACTTACTTATTTGCCTATTATTGGACATTTGCATTTTGGCAGCAAAATGTAAACCCTTTGTGGTAAATTGGTCTGGATGGATAGAGCATTTATGAACTCTTACCGTTCTCCATGTATTTTAGGAGCAGCAAATGGATTTCTCATGGAAGTCTGTGTTGATTCAGTGGAGTCAGCTGTGAATGCAGAAAGAGGAGGTAAGAGAAATTAGAGAATGAATGACAGTTGGCTACCTTTTTAAGAGTCCTTATTTTTTAGAGACACACACTGAAATATTTAAAATAAAATAACATGATGTCTGGGATTTGCTTCAAAGTAATCTGAGGTTGAGAGAGGAAGGTAAGACTATAAAAAAATAGTTGCATCACATCAGGAGGACATAACGTGTTGGTTTTTTCTGTTTTTGGGATATTAAAGGGAGTTCAGGTATTGCCAGCCTAATCTATCCTTAAGGTTTTCTGTCAGCTTTTCACTAATAAATTTAGCAACCCATATTTTAGTAGTGGTTGCAAAATGGTGACATTATTTTTCACTTATGAACTAGAATACTTCTGTGAAGAACTTTCCCCTCATCTGTTTGGTTATGCTGAAGTATAGTTTGTATAAGAAAGGCAGAATAAATGCTTGCTTCTTTTCCCTTATTTATTATAATAATTCTTAGAATAATGAATTTGTTCTCTATCTTCCCTTGAATTGTTTTGTCATTATGAATCTAGATTTAAATATGTTTTATGTGTTTTAATCCATTGTAGTTATTCTGCTTATTGATGAACAAAATGTTCTATCTGTGGCTAGTGAGAGCTTCTTTAAGCTGGTTCCTGAGATCTTTTGATGTGACCTTGGTAGCCTAATAATTCTTTTGGTTTCAGCATTTTCTTATTCTTGAAATTATCTTGGTTTTGGCTACTCAAAAGTAGCTTTGTGTTTTTTAAAGTGTACAATAATAAAGACCCTTTTGGGAAAGATTATGTTATTTTCTTATCAACAAAGACTCAGTATTCCTCTGTAGTCAGTTTTAAGAAACATCTTTATTTTATGTTAGTTTCCTGTATGTAGAGAGGCAACCCTATAATACAAAATTTTAAGATAACTAGCTTAACTGTAGTTAACTCTTCAATTTGAGTATGAGTAACACAATGTGGCTGCAGAGTATAGCTGAGTTAAAAACAGAGTTTTACTCTAGTTTTGTAGTCTGATTTCTCTGAGATGATTTCTAAGACTGTTCTGTATTTGGAAAAAAAATACATATCAACAGGTTGCTGTTTAATAAGAGCTTATTTTTTAAAATGTGCTGAGCAATGCGTTTATATTACAGGTGCTGATCGGATTGAATTATGTTCTGGTTTATCAGAGGGGGGGACTACACCCAGCATGGGTAAGTGTCCATTTTTCCCAGATTTTCTGGTTGGAGTTCATGGAACCTGGAAGCAACTGGTAAGTAGTTTCGTTGGGTCCTCTACTAATGTCATGTAAACTATGCTATGGATGTTGTATCAGAAATGTTTATGGTGGTAAAAAACAAAATCAAAGATTTGATCACACATATTTCTTTCTCACATCAGAAAGTTGAAGGGTAGGTAAGTAATTGTTAATACTGGTTCAGCTGCTCTGCAGTAACATCAAGGATTAGACTTTTATAAAATCTTTACATGCTGGCATCCTCAGTATATTGAAATCCCCTCCTGGTCTTTGTACTATTGTTGTCATACATTTTACTCATACACATATCAAAAACTCCATGCTATGTTGTTAGTTTTGTTTGAAGAGTCAATTATCTTTTATTAAATAAGAGATGTAAATAATAAGAAAACAATCATATATTTACCCATATGAAATTACGATTTCTGGTATTCTTCATTCCTTTATGTAGATCCCGTATTTCTATCTGGTTTCTTTTTCTTTCTGCCTGAAGTACTTTCTTTAACTTTTTTTGTTAAAAAGTATGCTAGTGATGCATTCTTTCAACTTTTATATGTCTAAAATAGCTTTTTATTTTATTTTTGAAAGGTATTTTTGCTGGGTATAGAATTCTAGATTGACAGTTTTTTTCTTTGAAGATGTTTTTCCATTGTTGTCTTGCTTGTATTGTTTCTGACAAAAAATCTATCATCCATATCTTTATTTTTCTCTATGTAATATGTCTCTTTTTATACCTACTTTTCAGATTTTTTCTTTATTACTGGTTTTGAACAATTTTCTTATGGTGTACCTGAGTATAGTTTTTTTCATGTTTCTTCAACCTGTGCATTTATGCTTTTCATTACATTTGCAAAATTTTCAGCTTGCAGCTTTCAGCTTGTTCTCCACTGCCTCCTTCATAGACTTCAGCTATGCTTACATTAGACTACTTGAAATTGTCCCAAAAGTCACTGATGAACTTCTCTATTTTAAAAAGTCTTTCTGTGTTTCATTTTGCATGGTTCCTATTGTTTTGTCCTTGAGCTTACTGACCTTTTCTTCTGCACTATCTAATCTGCTATTAGGCTTGCCTAGTATGTTTTCATCTCATACGTTGTAGTTTTCATCTCTAGAAATTTGAGTCTTTTTATGTCTCTGATGTCTCTTAACTTTTTTGAACATATGGAATAAAGTTACAATAGCTGTTATAATGACCTTGTCTGCCAATTCTAACATCTGTATCAGTTCTGGGTTTGTTTCATTTGATTTGTCATCTAATAATATATCTTATTTTCCTGCCTGGTAATTTTTTATTGGATGCAAGACATTGTGAATTTTACTTTATTGGTTACTAGCCATTTTTGAATTCGTACAAATGTTCCAAAACAGTTTGGTCCTTTTGGGTCTTGCTTTTAAGATTTGCTGGGCAAGTCTGGAGCAGTGTTAATACAGAGCTAATTATTCCTTACTACCGAGTCAGGATTCTTCTGTGAATTCTACCCAGTGCCTATGAATTTTGAAATTTTCCTGTGGCTGGTGGAATAGGCATTATTCACAGCTTGATATGAATGACAGTCACATCATTTCTAATCCTTTTTATTGGTTCTGTCCCAGGCCTTGAGTAGTTTCTTTGCATGCATGCACCAGTCAGTACTCAGCTGAATATTAAAGGAGGTTCTCTGCAGACCTCCAGAGTTATCTATCTGTCTTCCTTCCTTTCTTCTTTCGTTCCTTCCTTTCTTTTCTTTCCTTCTCTCTTTCTCTTTTCTTTCCTTCTCTCTTTCTCTTTTCTTTCTTTCCTTCCTTTCTTTTTTTTCTTTCTTTTGACAGGGTCTCACCTGTTCTCCAGGCTTGACTGAAGTGGGGTGACCATAACTCCCTACAGCCTCAAACTCCTGGGCTCAAGCAATCATCCTGCCTCAGCCTCTCAAGTAGCTAGTATTACAGGCATGTGCTACCAGGTCCAGCTAAATTTGTTTGTTTGTTTGGTAGAGATGGGGTCTCACCATTTTACCCAGACTGGTCTTGAACTCCTTGCCTCAGGCAATCTTCCTGTCTCAGCCTCCCAAAGCACTGCGATTACAGGCATGAGCCACCATGCCGAGCCTATCTTTTTTTTTAAAAGTCCTTTTTTTATATCACTGTGGTAGTCTTTGCTACTCCAGTGTTATCTTTCTGTCCTCCTGGTACTGTCTCCTATAAACTCTAGCTACTTCAGTCTTCCTGAACTCTCAGCTTTGTCTCCTTAACTCAGGGAATTGTTTGGCTCTGTGTGGGTCCCCCATCCCTGTGCTTTGGCCTAGAAACTCTCAAGGCAGTAAATTGGGTCAATCAGAATTGACTTACTAACTTCATTGTTTACCATTTTCAAGGATCATTGCCCTTCACTGTTTAATGTCCATTGTCTTGCAAACCATTGTTTCATATATTTTGTCTAGTTTTTTCTTTATTATTATTATTATAGGTGGGAGGATAAATCCAGTCACTGTTACCCTGTCTTGGCCAAAAGCAGAAGTCCCTATATGAATTGTGGTCTCCTAAGTTATGCTACTCTGAGGTTGATAATAGCATTATTTAGTGTAAAAGATTTGTATATGCAACAGCCCTTTGGAATCTTCACACTAAAAGAGGGCATTCCTGGCCATTCTAAAATCCCTAAAGCATGTCTGTAAATTTGAGTACAGTCTGTTTTTGTAACACCAATTATGATTCCTTGCTTGGTATTGGACAACTGCTATCCTATGCAAAATTGGGGTTCTTTTAGCAAGAAAAAAGAAGGAAATTCATACTGGGTAAACAACTCATGGAGCCTGTCACAGCCTTATACTATTGATGGTTTATGAGCTAGCCACATATTATGGCATATTTAGGTACTTTTATGCATAGATCTCTGCATAAAATCACAAATAAGTAGAACTTTGCTCCCTTTCACATATCTCGTTTAAAAAAAAAAAAAAAAGTTTTGCTAAATGTCTTTGCCCATTAAAGGAATATGAACTTTGAAGCTATTTAACCATCTCCCTAGTAGGTTTTAAATAGAGCTGTAATGAATTAGAAAGAAGAAATTGGATCTTGGGGAATTATGTACTGGCAGAACATTGAGCCTGGTAGTTATTACACTTTCAAATGTCACATACCAGTAAAAGGATTCTGAGTCATAAGGATTTTTGTTGAGTCAACTGATAAGTGTTTTTAAATTGTAGCATCTTCTGTTTTCTAAATTGTTCTGTTTAACCCGTTGCTATTACTTACCTTCTACCACATATACATTTTTGTTCTCAGTGTCCTCCTTCCTTTTAGAGCCATCTTTCTCTGGTTTCCTTAAACTCCATCCTTTTCTTTTGGATGTAATATACAAGAGCAGATGTAAATGACCAGTAATATATCATTGGTTTCCTTGAGCTTTTAGCTCACATTTAAATTTTAGTCTGCTTTCTTTTCTTGTAGGTGTCCTTCAAGTAGTGAAGCAGAGTGTTCAGATCCCAGTTTTTGTGATGATTCGGCCACGTGGAGGTGATTTTTTGTATTCAGATCGTGAAATTGAGGTGATGAAGGCTGACATTCGTCTTGCCAAGCTTTATGGTGCTGATGGTTTGGTATTTGGGGCATTGACTGAAGATGGACACATTGACAAAGAACTATGTATGTCCCTTATGGGTAAGAATTTGTATCTAAGACCTAAAAGCCTCTAATGATAATTGTATTTTTGCTCACAATATAAAAAAAATCCACAAAACCAATTTTGCAGTCATAGCTGCAGGCACTTATACTAACCTAAGTATTTCAAATAGTAGTTCCTTAGATGTTTGGGGTGGGGTGTATGTGTGGCAAAACCTTCTTAACTCTCCTCAATTGCTATAGATTAGGTTCTGCTACTGTTCCCATAGAATAAAAATTTAAGGGAAATTTACCATGGTTCCTTTAATCACTGCACCAAGAACTTCAAAAGCTATTAAAGTTGGTGAGGATGGACCACCAAGTTGGAAGATGTGAAGAGGACAGAAGCAAACTAGCTGTATTACTAGACCAAAGTATTTATCGAATGACCTCAGAGAGGCAAGTAATGGATGTAATGCTGCTCTTATAGTTGTCAGATTAAATGATTTCCATTTGGTGCTAAGGCATGACCGTTTTTTATATAAAAATCAGAGAATTGTGGAAAGATACGACTTTTGAATTTGTAAGGCTACCATTTTATTATGTTAGTTTACTGTTTTGTTAGGCGAAGAAAGTACTAAAAAGTTTCAGCTAACATGAAGAATTCTATATATAGTAATCAGTGATGACATCTTCATTCATGTTGTTATATGACTCTCTTTTTATAGCTATTTGCCGCCCTCTGCCAGTCACTTTCCACCGAGGTGAGTCATTTTCATTTTAGAAGTTCTGTTGAACAGTGTTAGTTTTCTGATTTCAACAACTGCCACAACCTTTTTATGGAACACAATTCTGTAATGTTCCAAGGTTACCAATTGGTTTTTTAGATCCTGGGACTAAAAGTTATAAAAGTAGAGATGTGCAATTTCTAGAAAATTTGAAGCCTTAGGTATGAAAAGTTGTTAAAAGTGGATTTTGGTGTGGTGAGATACAACAGAGAGAAGGAGACAGTAAGTATTGCCTTCAAGTGTGTATACCTATCACACAGCATTCCAAGCAAGAATCCTGAGACTTATTTTAACTAAGGTTGTATTAGGTCATGTGCAACCCCAAAAGAATAAGTCGTTGTGGCAGGTGAAATGAAAGGTACTGTCTATCTTAAGCCAGGCAAAACCATCCCTGGGGCTAGCAGTAAGGTGAGGTTTCACAGATACAGACTTCCTAAGGGGAGAGAAAGTTGAGTATCTAGAGAAGAATTGGATCTTATTAGGAAGGGAGAAAGGAGAACAGATGCTGTCTAGTGTTGACTATCTAGTCAATGAACAGATGTCCACTATAATGGACAAAATTATTTTTCATTATAGCTTGTCTGTACCACAATGATTTTTTAATGTGATGGTTTCTTATAAAGAAATATTTCCAGCCGGGCGCGGTGGCTCAAGCCTGTAATCCCAGCACTTTGGGAGGCCGAAGCAGGCGGATCACAAGGTCAGGAGATTGAGACCATCCTGGCTAACACGGTGAAACTCCGTCTCTACTAAAAAATACAAAAAAGTCGCTGGGCAAGGTGGCGGGCGCCTGTAGTCCCAGCTACTCGGGAGGCTGAGGCAGGAGAATGGCATAAACCCGGGAGGCGGAGCTTGCAGTGAGCCGAGATCTGGCCCCTGCACTCCAGCCTGGGCGACAGAGCGAGACTCCGTCTCAAAAAAAAAAAAAAAAATCCTATAAAAAATCAGGTAGTTTTTGTTTTCTTTTTTTTGAGACGGAATCTCGCTCTGTCGCCCAGGCTGGAGTACAGTGGGCCGATCTCGGCTCACTGCAACCTCTGCCTCCTGAGTTCATGCAGTCTGCCTCAGCCTCCCAAGTTGCTGGGATTACAGACATCTGCCACCATGCCCAGATAATTTTTGTATTTTTAGTAGAGACAGGGTTTCACCATCTTGGCCAGGCCACTCTTGAACTCCTGACCTTGTGATCCACCCGCCTTGGCCTCCCAAAGTGCTGGGGTTACAGGCGTGAGCCACCACTCCTGGCCAAAAAATCAGGTAGTTATTTCTATACTCTTTGGCTACACCTTGGTAAAATGGAAGAACAAGTGTCTGTTTTGCCTTCAGAGAGCACTACCATTGCACGTGAAAAGAAGTCTACAGTCATAAACAATTTTTTTACTTCAAATTTCTGTTCTTTTATTTATTCCAAAAGGTTTAACAAAAATATTTTCATATTTTCAAAATTTGTAGAGTTTTGGGGTTCCACATTTTTCTACTAATGTATTTAATGAGATAGCATAATATTGTTATAGTGGTGAGAAGGTGCTGCCACCAAAACAAGGAAATCCTCTGTGGTAGATTTAGTTGCCTACATACACTAAAGGGTGAAATGAAGGGGCCTGTCCCAGAGGACCACTACCACCTTATCCACTGCAGGAGAACTTCAATATCATGTAACAGTGTGAGAACCAAAGCAGAAGGAGGTTTTCTGTTTTCAGTTTCCCGATACCACTTTACTCTTTGAGGGCTCTGAGGAGGGGAGAAGTTTCTTAGAAAGTAGGATGGGGCCAGGCACAGTGGCTCACCCCTATAATCCCAGCACTTTGGGAGGCTGGGGCGGGCGGATCACAAGGTTAGGAGATTGAGACCATCCCGGCCAACATGGTGAAACCCCGTCTCTACTAAAAATACAAAAATTAGCTGGGCGTGGTGGTGCGTGCCTGTAATCCCAGCTACTCGGGAGGCTGAGGCAGGAGAATCACTTGAACCCAGGGAGTCGGAGGTTGCAGTGAACTGAGACCACGCCACTGCACTCCAGCCTGGGCGACAGAGCAAGACTCCATCTTAAAAAAAAAAGTAGGATGGAAGTGAAACTTCATATAGTCTGTTGAAAACTATCCTTATGCTATGAACCTTGAGTATGTGGGGTTAATATATTAGTCTAAAATATTACTCAGTAATGAGAATGTGAGCCAAAGCCTTTTCTAGAACTGGTGAGTATAGTGTTTCATTCTACCTAGTCCAATTTTTCTGATGCCTTAGAACAGTTTCCCAAATCTGACTCACCTGCCTATCACATTTAAAATTTTACCATATGTGAGTGCTACCTGTGCACATTTATTTAATGATTTTCTTTAAATAAAATCTTAAGTATGTACCCATAAAAAAGAACAAGATCATGTCCTTTGCAGAGCCTTGAATGGAGCTGGAGACCATTATCCTTAGCAAACTAATACAAAAACAGAAAACCAAATACCACATGTTCTCACTTAGAAGTGGGAGCTAAATGATGAGAACACATAGACACATAGAGGGGAACAACACATGCTGGGACCGTTCGGAGGGTGGGGGGTGGGAGGACGGAGAGGATTAGGAAAAAAAACTAATGAGTACTAGGGTTAATACCTTGGTGATGAAATCATCTGCACAACAAACTCCTAAGACATGGGTTTACCTGTGTAATGAACCTGCACTTGTACCCCTGAACTTAAAAAACAGTTAAAAAAAAAAAACTTAAGTAAATTTAATTTAAATAGAAACTTATAACTACTATAAATGGAAAACATTTCATTTCTTATCTGCATTTAAGTAAATACACTATTTAAATGTGTACCATTATTAAAATGATTATGCACAGTGGTGGTATGTAGACTATGGTGTGCTGATGAACTGGCTCTTAGAAAAAAGAGCTGATTTGTAACATTTTTAAATTTCTGTGATTTAAATACTCTACCTTCACTAATTTTTTTTATTATCATTAATTAAATTTTTATTTTTCTTTTGAGACAAGGTCTTGCTCTGTCGTCCAGGCTGGGGCACAGTGGTGCAATCAGCTCACTACAACCTCGACCCCTTAGGCTCAGGTGATCCTCCCATCTCAACCTTTCGAGTAGCTGGGACTGTAGGTGGACACCACCATGCCCAGCTAATTTTTGTATTGTACATATGGGGTCTTGCGCTATTGCCCAGGCTGGTCTCAAACTCCTGGGCTCAAGTGATCTCCCCACCTCCGCCTCTCAAAATGCCAAGATTATAAGCATGAGCCATTGTACCTGGCCCTACCTTCACTAATTTCAGGCTGCCAGTGGATTAACAATCTGACTTGCAGAGTTCTTGAGTGTTTAATAATTGACCTTTGTAAGCCAGTACAAGCTAGGTCCAGCACGCCACTGCATGTATACTACATTTTGGGAAACGCTGCATTAGAGATACCTGTTCAAAATTCACATCAATTTTATTTATTTCAGCCTTTGACATGGTTCATGATCCAATAGCAGCTCTGGAGACCCTCTTAACCTTGGGATTTGAACGAGTGTTGACCAGTGGATGTGACAGTTCAGCATTAGAAGGGCTACCCCTAATAAAGCGACTCATAGAGCAGGTACATGGACTTTATCTTTTTTCCCCCTAAGACTCTGTTGTGGTTACTCCTGACATTCTGCTGTTTAGCCAATTTGTGAGACTATATGTTACTGACTTTGTGGTCACTCTGTAGGAAAGAGCAAGCAGGCAATAATGTATATAATTTTTATTTCTTTCACACAAGTCTTTTTGATAACCAAGGCTTTCAAGATCAAATTATATATAGATAGTGTCTAAAGATCTGATCTAACTTGGATAAACACAGCAAATTTTACCTTTTCTTTGCCATTGGCATTGCAGTTTTTTTTATTTTTTATTTTTATTTTTTAGTTTAGATACAAGGTCTTGCTTGTTGCCCAGGCTGGTCTCGAACTCTTGGGCTCAAGCCATCTGCCCTCCTTGCCCTCCCAGAGTGCTGGGATTACAGGCATGAGCCACTGCGCCCAGCCAGCATTGCAGTTTTAAGCCACATCTTTTCATTGTCAGCCTGTGTATATTCAGGGGATAATGTAAAATTATTATCTGGAGGTAAATTCCAAAACTAAAATTATAATCTTACTTCTTCTCATCTGCCAGTATAGGAGGAAATATATGTTTCTATTTTATGAGTTATCCTGGTGAGCTAGCATCATTTGTAGAGCACTCAGAAGGTGACTTTGTAATTATAGTGTGTCTGTGTTTTTCTGACATCAGTCCAGAGGCTTTATAAGTTACTGAGTACAGACTTTGGGATGAGAGAGTTGAGCATTTGAGACTCAGGTTTGATACTTGCTATGTGATGTTGAGTAGGTTACTAGTCTTTAAGCCTCTCTTTCCCCCTGTGTGAAACTGAGATGAGTTTAATACTAATTTTAGAGTTTCTCAGAAGATTGCTAAAGATGAGATGTGTAAGAGGCTTAGTACAGTGGTTGGCATACAGTAGGTCTTAATAATGTTAGGTTCTATTAGTACTGCTATTAATAATATTAATGTTTCTGTGTAGACATCTGGTTATTTTCACTTTTCTATAGCCATGAAAATAATTTTCAGAAATTTCTCCTAAAGATCTGATGTGACTTTGCTGTTCTGGGATGTAATGGTTTGACAAACATTTATTAAATATATATTAGATGCAGGACATTTGTACTGTGGGTGTAACCAAGAGCTAAGTGTCTGTGTGTAGTCACTGTCCTTACAATTTAGTGCAGAACAGGCACTTCTAATAGAGCAGGAAATTTTAATAGCGCTCTATTTTTAAAAGGTACTGTAGGAGTACATTGGAGAGGAATTAACCCCAAATTTGGGGAAATGAAGGTTAGCAATAATTAGAGGAAGCTTCCCAGAAGAAAAGACATCCAGACTGCCGTGTTTTACTCATTTGAAGGATGTTTGGGAGTTATCTGTGTAAAAGTTGGGGGCAGTGGGAGTGAGGGTGAAGGGAGTGTTGGCGGAATTGTTCCATGCAAAAGAAATAGTATAAGCAAGGGCTGTAAACAAAAGCAAGCATAACTTAAAACACTGAGGAATGACCAGAATATTGAATGTGGACAGAATGATATCCAGAGCCTTGAAAACCTTATTAAAGTTTTTATTTTTATGGTACAGCGGGGAGGCCTGAAGTGTTTTAAAACAGAAGAGTTGATGAATCGGGTTTCGAGTTTTAAAAGGTTACTCACTAAGGAGTAGAAAATAAGATATCGCCATAGTAATGTATTGCATTTCAAAATGTGTGTGTGTGTGTGTATCTGTTATTTGTATGTTAATCATTGGTTAGTAGGAAGAGCTACTCAAATATTCTCATACATTAACTTTACTGAAGTAACTACCTAGTAGTGTAACATACTAGTTAAAGCATAGGCTTTGTGATTAGACAGGTCTGTGTTTAAACCCTGGCTTCAATGCTTGTTAATAGTGACCATGGATACATTACCTAGTCATCCTAAACCTCAGCTTGCTCTTCTGCAAAGTTAGAATAATAATAGCACCTACCTCCTAGAATGGTTGTAAGGGATTTCTTCAGGTTATAGCACTTAGTAATTGTTCTATATGATTAAATCTGACACTTAGTGATTGCTCTGTATTATTAAACCACTTTGATAGCCTTAGATAAGCATATACTTCTAAATAATCTTGTGGGGAAGGCAAAAAGAAGTGGTAGAATTCATTTCTTTTTTTTTTTTTTTTTTTTTTTTTTTTTTGAGACGGAGTCTCGCTCTGTCGCCCAGGCTGGAGTGCAGTGGCCGGATCTCAGCTCACTGCAAGTTCCGCCTCCCGGGTTTACGCCATTCTCCTGCCTCAGCCTCCGGAGTAGCTGGGACTACAGGCGCCCGCCACTTCGCCCGGCTAGTTTTTTTGTATTTTTAGTAGAGACGGGGTTTCACCGTGTTAGCCAGGATGGTCTCGATCTCCTGACCTCGTGATCCGCCCGTCTCGGCCTCCCAAAGTGCTGGGATTACAGGCTTGAGCCACCGCGCCCGGCCTAGAATTCATTTCTTTAAAAATATTACTTCTCTATGTTTTGGAAAGCCTTGATTTGGAAGAAACAGGCAACTGTGACCTCCATTCTGAAGTGATTTCAGCTTTTTAGATAATCAATGTTTTGTTTTATGGATGCTTTATTCAGGCCATTTGAGAATATGAAACATTCTTGTTCCATTTATTTCTGTAACAATTTTTAAATTACATGAAATAGCCACTCCCCTCTTTCAGTCTTTTTTGTTACCTTGCTTTATTTTTTCTTTGTTGTACTTATTGTTACCTGGAATTTTATTGTATAAATATCCCTGTGCATTGTCTCGTCTTCCTTGAGTGTGTAAGCTCCATGAGAGCAGGAACTTTCTCTTACTCACCATGTCAGGGAGGAAAAACTTTCCTTCTGTCCTCAGGATTTGTTATTTGGGGGCCTGCAAATTAAACTGACTAAAGACAGATTAGCAGGAGTAAAAACAGATTTTATCACATACATAAGTACATATATATGTAAGTACATACAGAAGTTCACAAAGAAATATGACTCAGAATTGGGGGCTTATATACCATCTTAATAGGTGAAGGGGAGGGAGAAAATGGCACTTATTGGGGGGAAAAATGACTTTTTGGAAAGATAACTTTCTAGAGACAAATTTACTATGCTGGACATCTTATCCAAGATCCCAAAGAAATAGAGAAGATCTAGTAAAAATTAAACATTAATAGTAATTTTTAAAATTTAATATATTCTGACTTATGTTTCTATTCTCGCTGCCTTATTATCCCATTCAAGAGAAAGATATTAAAATTTACTTGTTTTTTTTTTTTTTCTTTTTTCAGGCAAAAGGCAGGATTGTGGTAATGCCAGGTATTTATTTATCTATCAATTCACTAGCATAACACTGAACTGTAGTGAAGGAAGAGCAAAGGAGGCAGGAAAATGTGAGAGAGAGTATTAGTACATTGCATATTAGTATATGATCTTCAAAGAGAAGAATATATAGTTTGATTAAAATGCTTAAGACTGGGAGATCTGTGCTAGAATTTAAAAGTTTAGATAAGAAGGAAAATATTCTAATAGGGATTAGCTCAAAGAGGAGCGAATAAGGAAGTAGGTAGAGATTGAGGTTTCTCCATATTTGCTCCCTCATTATATAGAATTCTATGAATTTGGATGTTCGTCTCTGGTGAGGCACATCAAATTTGATGCTAATCAAATTTTGTTTAGGACAAATGTCCTAGTGAACAGGGTTTAAGCAAAGGTTTAGGCAACATCCTTAGGTAAAATATAATACTCTCTCAGTTCCTGAAAATTTCTGATTGCCAAATTATTTCTTGTAACCAGAATTTAATCATATGATCCTGATGATAACCATAAGATCAGTTAAGTTCATAATGGCTAACTAGAAATGAACAGTTGAAGCAGTTTTTAAAGAATTAGATGTACAACCTAGAAGAGTGAGACCAATGTAAAGACAATCTTAATTTTTTTATTAAGTTTCTCAAACATATAAAAAAAGTAGAAAATAGCATAATGAATACTCATATGCTCAGTCCCTAGATTTAACATTTTGCCAAATTTGTCTCATCTTTTTTCTATCCTGAGGTATTTTATTAAAGTTAAATTGAAAGCATCATGACATTTTATCGTTACATATCTCTAAAAAGGGTGGGATGTTACCATAATGACAATTCCATTGTCACACCTATCACAATAAACATTTAATACTCAACTTTCTCCAGTTGTCCCCGCAATGGTTTTTATAGCTGATATGTTCAAACTAGGATCCAGTCAAGGAACAAGCATTACATTTTTGGTTATCTTTTGTTTGTTTGTTTTTAGAGATGAGGTCTTGCTATATTGGCCAGGCTGCACTTGAACTCTTAGCCTTAAGCGATCCTCCTGCCTCAGCCACCCAAGTAGCTGGAACTACAGTTGCACACTGCCATTCCCAGTTCTATTATCTTTTAAAATGTCTTTAATATAGATGTTTTTCCTTTTACTTTTCTTGCTTTAAAAACTTTACAAAGTTTGGGCTGGGCCCGGTGGCTCACGCCTATAATCTCAGCACTTTGGGAGTCTGAGGCAGTCAGATCACCTGAGGTCAAGAGTTTGAGACCAGCCTGGCTAACATGGTGAAATCCTGTCTCTACTAAAAATACAAAAATTAGCCAGGCATGGTGGCATGTGCCTGTAATCCCAGCTACTTGGGAGGCTGAGGCATGAGCATCACTTGAACCAAGGAGGCGGAGATTGCAGTGAGCTGAGATTGCACCGCTGCATTCCAGCCTGGGTGACACAGCAAGACTGCATCTCAAAATACAGTAAAAAGTTAGGATCATTTACCCTGTAAAATGTCCTGCTTTCTGGATTTATCAGATTATTTCCTCTTGATATTGTTTAACTTGTTCCTCATGACTTTGTATATCCTGTAAACTAATAGTTAAATCATAAGGCTTGAATAGAGTGCTTAAACATTTTTGGTAAGAATACTTTATGGGTGATTCTGCGTGTTACATCATATGACATCACATCAGAAGGTATTCAGTCTCTCGTCATCTCACTAATAGTGATATCAAGACTAACCTAGATAAAGAGTAACTTTTAAAAAGAGGCTGTGAACCTGGGCAATATAGTGAGACACCATCTTTACCAAATTGTAAAAAAATTAGTTGGGCATGGTGGCGTGCTCCTGAAATCCCAGCTAGTCTAGAGGCTGAAGTGGGAGGATTTCTTGAGCCCTGAGGTCAAGGCTGCAGTGAGCTATGATCGCACCACTGCACTCCAGCCTGGGCAACAGAGTGAGACCCTGTGTCAAAAAAAAAAAAAAAGGCCATATAAGGAGTATTGTCAAATATTTAGGAAGGCTTTTGACCTGTAACAAGTCGTTGAAACATGAGCAAAGAGAAAGTAAATATTATCTGTCAACTTGTGGTCCTTTTTGGTTAATCAAGGAATGTTAAAGAGATTTTCTGAGTGTGATGCTTTTCCATTTAGCACTAAATATATATAGTCTTGACAACTAATACTTAGACAGTTGTTTACATTAAGAGTACCTTTGTTTAATATGCAATTGTTATAGGCTATGTGCAAGGCATTACTTGGGATGCAAAGCTACACAAGAAACCACTTTCTCAAGAAGCTGACTCAGGTCAAAAGATGTTAAATACAAAAATATTTGTGATTAATTTCTTTAACAAACCTTATCAGGCAAATGTTAATTATATGACAGTCATATATATTATATGCTAATTGTGTGATAGATATGGAAACAGAAATAAAGTAATCCTACTTGAGGAGCTCACAGAATAGACTTATAAACAAATGTATTACAAATTCATGTGAATAAGTACCAGCAAGTCAAAACTCCTAGGTAAGTCGTTCTGAATGCCTAATAAGTATTAATCACTGAGAAATATAAAGAAGTAATTGCCCTCTAGGAACTTTCATAATGAAGCCTACAATATATTTAGACCCTGGTTTCTTCATCTGTAAAGAAGAATATTAAAGTAGTTCTGTGGGATCCTGTTTAACCATAGAGCTGTGTTAGTTTGAGTCTGGAAAGATGTATTATTTATGTACTCAAGTTGCTGATAACTGAGCAACATGTGTTTCAGTAGCCAAATGTTTTGTTATTTGTTAGAAGGAATAGAAGGAAATAATATATTTGTCTCTTAATCCTTACAATAAGCTTGTGAGGTAGGCAGTATTATCCCTCTTTTATTGGCAAAAAAGTTGAGGTCAGTGGATTTAAATAATTTGTCTAAGATCACGTAGCTGTGAAGAGCTACAGTGATAAAGCCAAGATTTCAGTCTAAATCTACTCAGCCTGTATTTTTTCTATTTCTTTCTTTTTTTTCTGAGACAGGGTCTCACTGTGTCTCCCAGGCTATGGTGCAGTGGTGCAGTCTCAGCTTACTGCAGCCTCCGCCTCCCAGGTTCAAGCTATCCTCCTACCTCAGCCTCTTGAATAGCAGGGTCTACAGGCACCCACCACCACGTCCAGCTAATTTTTGTATGTTTTTGTAGAGACGGGGTTTCACCATGTTGCCCAGGCTAGTCTCAAACTCTTGAACTCAAGTGATCCTCCTGCCTCGGCCTCCCAAAGTGTTGGGATTACAGGTGTGAGCCACAACACCTAGCCTTTTTTCTGTTTCTTAAGCCTCAGTGATATTACTGTACCAATAAGGAAAAAAAGACAAGTTAATGAGTCTGAAAGAGTGTGTAAAGATAGGTTATTTCAACATCTTTAATGGCTTGAGATACAAAGTACATAGTTTTAAAATATTGAGTACATCCTATAGGGAGATAAGGATATAAAGATGAATAAACTAATTTCATATTTATGATATACTGGTATCAATTCAGAATGTGATTCTTTATAAATATTTAAAAGATTGTTCATCAAAACAAGTGTCATAAAACATTTGGTGGTACAGTTTTAATAAAGTAGAATCAGATTCTTCTGTGATATGAAGTATAAAGCTGATATCGTAACTAATAACCTGTATAATACTTTGCGTTATTCCTGTTTCCAATGAAGTCAATGTAGTCTTTACATCCAGGGCTAGAGACAGAACCTTAGAGGTTCTCATTCAGGCACATCTCTGAGGTTGTGCTTTTGTAGATTTTTTTTCCTCAAACCTATCCTTACCTTTCTTTTTAATTTGATTTTGCTTTAATTGAGGGGCAAGCAGGGATAGCATTGTTGTATTAGCCAATGGACAGATAAGATTCTATCATACACGTTCTGTAACCTTAATGATACTTCCCCAGAGTCTGTAGCCTATGTATCTTTTATCACTTTTCTAATCTCATTCTAGCTTGGTAGGGAGAGACTAATTTTTGCATCAATGAGAAATTTAATTCCTTAAATTTTATGCAAAATTCTATTTTACTTAATGTGTTACTTATTCTTTCCAACAGGAGGTGGTATAACAGACAGAAATCTACAAAGGATCCTTGAGGGTTCAGGTGCTACAGAATTCCACTGTTCTGCTCGGTCTACTAGAGACTCAGGAATGAAGTTTCGGTAAAAATGTATTCTACGATTCAAATAAGAAGGATGAGATTAATTTTTACTTTCTCCTAAACAAAAAAACTTTAGATGGGGGCATGATTAATCAATGGAATGTTGTGACTACTACATAAGTATTATAGTTGTTTTTGTAGTTGAAGAACATTTCTAAAATGGTTCATGTCCTGTCTTAAATAAACAGGCTCTTTGAACATAGGTGAACCTTGCCTTGCTGAACTTTGACCAGTTAATAGTAAACAAATTCCACAGTTGAGCTTCAAATGAGTCAGATATGCACATGTGCCCACTCGCCTAGGATTTCCTGTAGCAAAGTTAATAACTATGGTATAAGGATGGAAGAGTCATAGTCATTTTTCTCCCTCCTACTTTTAGTGCTTAGTCTTCCCTCACATTTGTTCTCTGTTTTCAGTTATTTTGAAATTATATTACCATTAAGAAATTGTGACTATTATGTGGGTTTTTTTAAATACTTAAGAGGACTCTTACAATTTAATAGTAGTTGAATGTTTCTGTTTATAAATTGGGAAAAACACAATGTAAAAGAAGTAAGATGGCTGGGCAAAGTGGCTTAGGCCTGTGATCTCAGCACTTTGGGAGGCCAAGGCAGGCGGATCACTTGAGGTCAGGAGTTCGAGACCAGCCTGGCCAGCATGGCGAAACCCCATCTCTACTAAAAATACAAAAAAATTAGCTGAGCGTGGTGATACGCACCTGTAATTAAAAAAAAGAAGAAGAAGAAACAAGAGCCTTAGAACTTAACAATTCCTGATATAAAATCAAGTATACTGTCTGGTGGATTCAGCTGCTGGATATTTCAAGTAATTAATTGATGAAAATTATGGAATATAGTAGTCCAGCATACTTGACTTACCCTTGTATCATGAAGTAGTCTATAAAATGAAGCGGCAGTAGGAGGGCTCATGTAATAACATATAATTATCTGTTCCTTTATTATTTCTGTCACAGAAATTCATCTGTTGCCATGGGAGCCTCACTTTCTTTCTCGGAATATTCCCTAAAGGTAACAGATGTGACCAAAGTAAGGACTTTGAATGCTATTGCAAAGAATATCCTAGTTTAGCCAGACCTCTCTGAGAGACATGGATATCACAGGATGAAGGTAGAAGTATAATCTGCAATTCTCTGTGACACAGCTTTAACCACCTTCTCTGGCCAGGACAGTTGCAATCTTTGTTTTAAGTTTCACATGGCCATGGAGAACGTGCCCAAGAAGAAAAAGAATTTGAAACAGAGATACAGTCACTTCCTTTGCTTAGTCTTACCGGCGATTGTCATCGTGGTTAAAGCTGGTCTATGCTTCTTCCACAGACAGAAGCTTAGTCTTGTTTTCAGTGGAATTAATTGATGAACTGGAAAAATTTAACTGCATGGTGTGAATTCAGAGTGTGACTTAAGAGTCAATTCATAGCAGTATTTTGCTTTTTCATTTGTAAAATAAAAATGTCCACTCTTATAGTGTAGTCTCTTATTCTTGTACTAAATACAGTTGGTAGCCTACAAGTATGAAAGGAAAAATGTTGTCTCATTTTTTTCTTCACTTTCTCTTTTTATTATGTACTGATTGGATATGCTGCTTTGGGCAAGATGTTAAGGGTACAAAGTAAAATGGTGCAGTGTGAAAATTCCCAGACTTGGGAAGCAGGATATCAAAGTTCCTAGACTTACGAAGACAGACGTGAACCCTGACATTCAACAGGTCACTTCTTCTGTAAACAGAAAGAAATGGCTTAATTCTAAGATCCAACTGACAATTTTCAAAGACCTATAGTAAAAACTAGAGTGAGGTTAGGAAAGTTATCAAAGCAGCAGTTTCCTTCTGCTGAAGTCACAGATGGGAGAGATAGATTCTAGTGATGAAATATTTTTCCTATGACCAGGTCCAAATGGTAAAGTTCATCAGTACCTGTATCTGTCACTTTCATATTTATAATGTCGTTTTACACGAACAACACACTGGTAATAGTACTGTTGTTCCTATCTTAGGAGTGTAACTGAAGCATAAAGAGCTTCCCCTTGGTCAGGAAGCCTTTGAATAACATGCACAGATTGTGTACTAATGAATGTTTATATGAAGAGTCTTGCCTTTATTTATTATTTATTTATTTTTGAGACAGAGTCTCACTCTGTCATCCAGGTTGGAGTGCAGTGGCCCAATCTTGGCTCCCTGCAACGTCTGCCTCCCGGATTCAAGTGATTCTCCTACCTCAGCCTCCTGAGTAGCTGGGATTACAGGTGTGCGCCACCACTCGCTACTAATTTTTTATATTTTTAGTAGAGATGGGGTTTCGCCATGTTGACCAGGTTGGTCTGGAATTCCTGGCCTCATGATCTACCTGGCTCAGCCTCCCAAAGTGCTGGGATTACAGGCTTGAACCACCACACCCAGCCTAGATTTTAGGGACTTTGATCTTGCAGGATTTCAACATTAAGGATTATGGCATTCAGGATTGTGTCTTTGGGGATTGTGATCCAAACCCCTCTTTATGTGTAAAGCACAGATGTACATACAGTCCATAACAAATATACAGTGTATCTATGGTATTAAAATTTCAGGAGAGAGGAGTGTTTAGGGAAAAGGGGTGACCAAAAAATCTCCTTAGACATAATGGTCAAGAAACATTGAACTAGGATAAGGTACTGACAGGAGAGAAAGTCATGGTTAAAGGCATAGTCATAGTTAAAGCGAAAGCAGTAAAAATGTGATATAAGATGGATTTAATGTGAACTTATATTGCTTAAAATGTGTCATATTAAGGAATACATCATATGAACATTATCCAGAAGTACAAAAATAATACAGGTGTTTTAAGAAATCCAAATATTTAAATAGGATGGTATTTACATCTTTTCCTGCCTTACAAATAATTATTTATATTAAATGTATATTAATCTTTGGACTTTTTTGGTATAATGAGGACAGTGGCTGGAGAGAGGAAAATGTGGAAGAAGCCTAGAGAGGAAATATATTCTTCTGTCTTTGGAAAAATACCAGTTAAGATTACAACATAGCACTGGCAAGTACAGCTAATCCCCAAACAATGACGGCATTAGGAGTATTGACCCCCTTATACAGTCTAAAACTTATATACAACTTTTGACTCCCCCAAAACTTAAGTTAAATCTTGTGAAGTCATGCACAACATCTGGACAGTTTTCTGTAGCAGGAATTTGTTTTGAGCTTGATGACATTCATGGGTTTTTCTGTTAACAATAGTGACATCGTCAGTAATGTAATACCTTCAGATTTTCATGATGTTCTATCAGGGTTCTCTTCCATAGTGTTGACAATCCTTTTCATAGAGGACCATGTGTAAGGATCCTTAAAGATAATGTTGAGATTGAATTAGAGTACACTGAGCTGGTGTCTGCTGCAGAAGTGATTGCTTGCTTGGTGTGTGTCGGGGAGACCCCTCACTCCCCACATTTGGTTATAAAAGAGCTCTGTGTTGGAGCACCCAAATTCATAAAGCAAGTCCTTAGAGACTTACAAAGAGACTTAGACTCCCATACAATAATAATGGGAGACTTCAACACTCCACTGTCAACATTAGACAGATCAACGAGACAGAAAGTTAACAAAGATATCCAGGAAGTGAACTCATCTCTGCACCAAGCGGACCTAATAGACATCTATATAGAACTCTCCACCCCAAATCAACAGAATATACATTCTTCTCAGCACCACATCGCACTTATTCCAAAATTGACCACATAATTGGAAGTAAAGCACTCCTTAGCAAATGTAAAAGAACAGAAATTATAACAAACTGTCTCTCAGACCACAGTGCAATCAAACTAGAACTCAGGACTAAGAAACTCAATCAAAACTGCTCAACTACATGGAAACTGAACAACCTGCTCCTGAATGACTACTGGGTACATAACGAAATGAAGGCAGAAATAAAGATGTTCTTTGAAACCAATGAGAACAAAGATACAACATACCAGAATCTCTGGGACACATTTAAAGCAGTGTGTAGAGGGAAATTTATAGCACTAAATGCCCACAAGAGAAAGCTGGAAAGATCTAAAATTGACACTCTAACATCACAATTAAAAGAACTGGAGAAGCAAGAGCAAACACATCAAAAGCTAGCAGAAGGCAAGAAATAACTAAGATCAGAGCAGAACTGAAGGAGAGAGAGACACAAAAAACCCTCCAAAAAAATCAATGAATCCAGGAGTTGGTTTTTTGAAAAAATCAAAAAATTGACAGACCGCTAGCAAGACTAATAAAGAAGAAAAGAGAGAAGAATCAAATAGACGCAATAAAAAATGATAAAGGGGATATCACCACGGACCCCACAGAAATACAAACTACCATCAGAGAATACTATAAACACCTCTACGCAAATCAACTAGAAAATCTAGAAGAAATGGATAATTTCCTGGACACTTACACTCTTCCAAGACTAAACCAGGAAGAAGTTGAATCCCTGAATAGACTGATAGCAGGCTCTGAAATTGAGGCAATAATTAATAGCCTACCAACCAAAAAAAGTCCAGGACCAGATGGATTCACAGCTGAATTCTACCAGAGGTACAAGGAGGAGCTGGTACCATTCCTTCTGAAACTATTCCAATCAATTGAAAAAGAGGGAATCCTCCCTAACTCATTTTATGAGGCCAACATCATCCTGATACCAAAGCCTGGCAGAGATACAACAAAAAAAGAAAATTTTAGACCAATATCCCTGATGAACATCGATGCAAAAATCCTCAATAAAATACTGGCGGCCGGGCGCGGTGGCTCAAGCCTGTAATCCCAGCACTTTGGGAGGCCGAGATGGGCGGATCATAAGGTCAGGAGATCGAGACCATCCTGGCTAACATGGTGAAACCCCGTCTCTACTAAAAAATACAAAAAACTAGCTGGGCGAGGTGGCGGGCGCCTGTAGTCCCAGCTACTCGGGAGGCTGAGGCAGGAGAATGGCATGAACCCGGGAGGCGGAGCTTGCAGTGAGCTGCGATCCAGCCACTGTACTCCAGCCTGGGTGACAGAGCGAGACTCCGTCTCAAAATAAATAAATAAATAAATAAAAATAAAAAATAAAATAAAATAAAATACTGGCAAACCGGATTCAGCAGCACATCAAAAAGCTTATCCACCATGATCAAGTGGGCTTCATCCCTGGGATGCAAGACTGGTTCAACATTTGCAAATCAATAAACGTAATCCAGCATATAAACAGAACCAAAGACAAGAAACACATGATTATCTCAATAGATGCAGAAAAGGCTTTTGACAAAATTCAACAGCCCTTCATGCTAAAAACGCTCAATAAATTCGGTATTGATGGAACGAACCTCAAAATAATAAGAGCTATTTATGACAAACCCACAGCCAATATCATACTGAATGGGCAAAAACTGGAAAAATTCCCTTTGAAAACTGGTACAAGACAGGGATGCCCTCTCTCACCACTCCTATTCAACATAGTGTTGGAAGTTCTGGCTAGGGCAATCAGGCAAGAGAAAGAAATCAAGGTATCCAGTTAGGAAAAGAAGAAGTCAAATTGTCCCTGTTTGCAGATGACATGATTGTATATTTAGAAAACCCCATCGTCTCAGCCCAAAATCTCCTTAAGCTGATAAGAAACTTCAGCAAAGTCTCAGGATACAAAATTAATGTGCAAAAATCACAAGCATTCTTGTACACCAGTAACAGACAAACAGAGAGACAAATCATGAATGAACTTCCATTCACAATTGCTTCAAAGAGAATAAAATACCTAGGAATCCAACTTACAAGGGATGTAAAGGACCTCTTCAAGGAGAACTACAAACCACTGCTCAATGAAATAAAAGAGGACACTAACAAATGGAAAAACATACCATGCTCATGGATAGGAAGAATCAATATCGTGAAAATGGCCATACTGCCCAAGGTAATTTATAGATTCAATGCCATCCCCATCAAGCTACCAATGAGTTTCTTCACAGAATTGGAAAAAAAACGGCTTTAAAGTTCATGTGGAACCAAAAAAGAGCCCGCATTGCCAAGACAATCCTAAGTCAAAAGAACAAAGCTGGAGGCATCACACTACCTGACTTCAAACTATACTACAAGGCTACAGTAACCAAAACAGCATGGTACTGGTACCAAAACAGAGATATAGACCAATGGAACAGAACAGAGGCCTCAGAAATAATACCACACATCTACAGCCATTTGATCTTTGACAAACCTGAGAGAAACAAGAAATGGGGAAAGGATTCCCTATTTAATAAATGGTGCTGGGAAAATTGGCTAGCCATAAGTAGAAAGCTGAAACTGGATCCTTTCCTTACTCCTTATACGAAAATTAATTCAAGATGGATTAGAGACTTAAATGTTAGACCTAATACCATAAAAACCCTAGAAGAAAACCTAGGTAATACCATTCAGGACATAGGCATGGGCAAGGACTTCATGTCTAAAACACCAAAAGCAACGGCAACAAAAGCCAAAATTGACAAATGGGATCTAATTAAACTAAAGAGCTTCTGCACAGCAAAAGAAACTACCAACCTACAGAATGGGAGAAAATTTTTGCAATCTACTCATCTGACAAAGGGCTAATATCCAGAATCTACAAAGAACTCAAACAAATTTACAAGAAGAAAATAAACAACCCCATCAAAAAGTGGGCAAAGGATAGGAACAGACATTTCTCAAAAGAAGACATTCATACAGCCAACAGACACATGAAAAAATGCTCATCATCACTGGCCATCAGAGAAATGCAAATCAAAACCACAATGAGATACCATCTCACACCAGTTAGAATGGCAATCATTAAAAAGTCAGGCAACAACAGGTGCTGGAGAGGATGTGGAGAAATAGGAACACTTTTACACTGTTGGTGGGATTGTAAACTAGTTCAACCATTATGGAAAACAGTATGGCGATTCCTCAAGGATCTAGAACTAGATGTACCATATGACCCAGCCATCCCACTACTGGGTATATACCCAAAGGATTATAAATCATGCTGCTATAAAGACACATGCACACGTATGTTTATTGCGGCACTATTCACAATAGCAAAGACTTGGAATCAACCCAAATGTCCATCTGTGACAGACTGGATTAAGAAAATTTGGCTCATATACACCATGGAATATTATGCAGCCATAAAAAAGGATGAGTTTGCGTCCTTTGTAGGGACATGGATGCAGCTGGAAACCATCATTCTTAGCAAACTATCACAAGAACAGAAAACCAAACACCACATGTTCTCACTCATAGGTGAGAACTGAACAATGACATCACTTGGACTCAGGAAGGGGAACATCACACACCGGGGCCTATCATGGAGAGGGGGTAGGGGGGAGGGATTGCATTGGGAGTTATACCTGATATAAATGACGAATTAATGGGTGCTGACAAGTTAATGGGTGCAGCATACCAACATGGCACAAGTATACATATGTAACAAACCTGCACATTATGCACATGTACCCTAGAACTTAAAGTATAATAAAAAAAAAAATTAAAAAAAAAAGTGCTCTGTGTTGATTGTTGTGAGAACAGAAAAAACACTTGAGTTTTCCTACTCACAGATCAGTATATGAAACCAATTGTAATGCATTACACTGACAACAAACAGTCCTAAAATGCAGTTAATAAAAATTCAGTTTATAATAGCATCAAAAAGAATAAAATGCTTGGGAATAAATTTAATCAAAGAAGTTTAAGACAGGCCAGACGCAGTGGCTCACACCTGTAACTGGAGCATTTTGGGAGGCTGAGGCGAGTGGATCATGTGAGGTCAGGAGTTCCAGACCAGGCTGGCCAACATGGTGAAACCCTGTCTCTATTAAAAATAGAAAAAGTAGCCAGGTGTGGTGGTGGGCACCTGTAATCCCAGCTATTTGGGAGGCTAAGACAGGAGAATCACTTGAACCTGGGAGGCAGAGTTTGCAGTGAACCAAGATCGCACCACTGCATTGCAGCCCAGGCAACAGAGCGAGGCTCAGTCTCAAAACAAAACAAAACAAAACAAAAAACACATAAGACAGTATACTGAAAACTACAAAGCATTGTTGAAAGAAATTTTAAAAGACTTAACAATGAAGAAATAAATGGAAAGACATCCCATGTTCATAGATTGGTAAACTTACTACTTTTAAGATTCCAACACTCTTCAATTGATCTACAGAGTCTAGCAGAACTGCCTTTTTGTGTAAAAGTTGACAAATTCATCCTAAAATCCATCTGGAAATGCAGATTCCCCAGGATAGCCAAACAATTTTGAAAAAGAACAAAATTGGATGACATACTTCCTGATTTCAAAACTTAGCACAAAGCTACGGTAATTAAGGCAATGTGGTACTAGCATAAAGATAATTATATAGCTCAATAGAATACAATTGAGAGTCCAGAAATAAGCACTTACATTATAGTCCATTGATTTTTGACTAGGATTACAAGACAATTCAGTGGGGGGAAGAATGGTCTTTTTAACAAATGGTGTTAGGACAACTGGATATCCACATACAAAGAATAAAGTTGGACCCTTACCTTATACCAAATGCAAAAATTAACTCAAAGGATCATAACCTAAATTTAAGAACTAAAAAACCTTTTAGAAGAAAACAGGAGTAAATCTTTGTGACCTTTGGGTCAGGCAAAGCCATCTTAGACATAACATCAAAAGCATGAGTGACAAAAGAAAAAATTGGATAAATTGGATTTTATCAAAGTTGGAAACTCTTATGCTTCAAAGTGGCATCAATAAAGTGAAAAGACAACCCTCAGAATGGAAGAAAATCTGCGAATCATATATACAGTAGGGGTCTTGTGTCTAGAATATATAAAGAAGTCTTACAATTCAACATTAAAAGATAACCATTTCTCCAAAGAAGGTATACAATTAACCAACAAGCACATGAAAAAATGCACATCATTAGTCATTAGGAAAATGCAAATCAAAACCACAATGAGTTACCACTTCATACCCACTAGGATTACTGTAATCCAAAAGTCTGACCATATCAAGTGTTGGATAGAACATGAAGGAACTGTAACCTTCATATGCCACTGATGGGAATGTAAAATGGTGCCACTCCTTGGTAAAACAGTCTGGGAATTACTCAAAATGTTAAACACAGAGTTGCCATATGACCCAGCAATTCCATTCCTAGGTATATACTCCCAGAGAATTGAAAACATACGTCCTCACAAAAAGTTGGTACATGAATGTTCACAGCAACATTTTTTATCTCTTAGAATTAGAAAATAACAATTTTGTAATTAGCTCCAAGTGAAATAAGTCAGTCAAAGATTACCAATGCTAAAATCATTTGATAAAATGTTGAATGGCAGCTGAATATCCACAGTGCCAAAATATCACCCTATAGATTACTTGCTAGTCATAAAAGTAGAAAATGTCATAATTGACTATCTGGTTGTTTTCACCTTAACCCAGTAATCAAACTTAACATTACTAGTAGTGGGAAATTATACTGCTGAAGGACACAATTCAGGTTGGACCGCTTGGAAAGCAGCTGAAACACTGAAAACTTTTTTTTTTTTTTCCTCCAAGACGGAGTCTTGCTCTGTCGCCCAGACTGGAGTGCAGTGGCACAATCTCGGCTCACTGTAACCTCCACCTCCCAGGTTTAAATGATTCTCCTGCCTCAGCCTCCGGAGTAGCTGGGATTACAGGTGCACACCACCATGCCCACCTAATTTTTGTATTTTAGTAGAGACAGGGTTTCACCATGTTGACCAGGCTGGTCTCAAACTCCTACCTCGTGATCCTCCTGCCTCAGCCTCCCAAAATGCTGGGATTACAGGTGTGAGCCACTGCGCCCAGCCCATTGAAAACTTTTATGGTTAGCCTTTGATCAAGCAAGAGTGAATTACAAACAGCACCAATTCGTAAGTGGCCAGCCATCCTCGTTTGCTTGGAACTTTTCCAGCTTTTGCATTCAAAGTCTCACATACTGAAAAATTCATCAGTGGTCCCTGAGCCAGCAAAATTATTTTGTACCCCTTCTCCAGGTTCTCACCTCCCTGCTCAAATCCTGGAATTGGGGAAGGAGGAATTGAGTAACAAGGAAAAATGATAAAAGGAATGACACTTTGTTCCCTAGAAATAACTGGTCCCTGAGCCAATAAAGGAGGAAAGCTTTAAGTTGGATGTTGTTATTGTTGTTGTTGATATTTTTGGTGCTTGATAAAAATGTTCCCAAATTGGTTGTGGCAGTGGTTGCAAAACTCTGTGAATATGCTAAAAACCATTGAATTGAACACTTCAAGTGGTTGAATTGTATGTAATTTCATCTTAATAAAGCTGTTTAGAAAATGGATGTGAGAAAGAAGTTTCAGATTAGATTAGCCTGGACCTTTTCATACTTGAAAGAGACCGAAAAGCTGTAGGATCTGCCTTGAGATGTGGTCAAGACAAGGGAAGGGGCCGGCCGTGGTGGCTCACACCTGAACCCCAGCACTTTGGGAGGCCGAAGCTGGTGCCTGAGGTCAGGAGTTCAAGACCAGCCTGGCCAACATGGTAAAACCCCGTCTCTACTAAAAATACAAAAATTAGCCATGTGGCTTATGCCTGTAATCCCAGCACTTTGGGAGGCTGAGGCAGGCGGATCACAAGGTCAGAAGATAGAGACCATCCTGGCTAACATGGTGAAACCCCGTCTCTACTAAAAACACAAAAAATTAGCCAGGCGTAGTGGCACATGCCTGTAGTCTCAGCTACTGGGGAGGCTGAGGCAGGAGAGTGGCTTGAACCTGGGAAGCAGAGGTTGCAGTGAGCCGAGATCACGCCACTGCACTCCAGCCTGGATGACAGAGCAAGACTCCATCTCAAAAAAAAAAAAAAAAATTAGCTGGTGTGGTGACACGTGCCTGTAATCCCAGCTCCTTGGGAGACTGAGGCAGGAGAATCACTTGAACCCAGGAGGCAGAGGTTACCGTGGGCCGAGATTGCACCACTGCACTCCAGTCTGGGTGACAGAGCGAGACTCCATCTCAAAAAAAAAAAAAAAAGAGGAAAAAAAAAGACAAGGGAAGGGAGTGTCACATGGCACTGTTGAAGACACTGGTGGAAGCAAAATACTATTTGTTAGTTGTTCTCTAGTTTACATCTTTCAGGAAACTGGCTACACTGGTTTGATTGGATATTTTTTCCCCTACAACCAAGAGTTGTGATGAAAATATTCAATCCACCCATTCCTGTGCAGATGAAAAATTTTATCCTTTAAAATCACAATGTTGTGTATTTGGATTGTATTGCTCTGGTTCCTCACAGAATTTAAAAAAAAAAAAAAAATCAGACCACATTGGCATTATGCCGCTAGTCTATATTGAAAATGTATTCAAGGCTAGGCACAGTGGCTCATGTCTGTAATCCCAGCTTCTTGGGAGGCTGAGGCAGGCAGATTGCTTGAGCTCAGCAGTTTGAGACAAGCCTGGGCAATGTGGCAAAACCTCATCTCTACAAAAAATACAAAAATTAGCTGGTCGTGGTGGTGCACACTTGTAGTTCCAGCTACTGGGGAGGCTGAGGTGGGAGAATTGCTTAAGCCTGAGGAACGGAGATTGCAGTGAGCTGGAGGTTGCAGTGAGCTGAGATCACACCACTGCACTCCAGCCTGGACAACAGAGCAAGACTGTCTCAAAAAAAAAAAAGAAAAGAAAAGAAAACAGCTGTATAAAACATTTATATAAGTGTGTTATTGGAACCCTAGAAGAGAATGTTTTTCTTAAGTGTTAGCCTGAGGAGTAGCTGGGCTTCTGAACAATTGGTTTATATATGGAATTATATCATTATAAAGACATTATTATTATTATTATTATTATTGTCTGCCTAGCTTTTTTCCTTTCTGAAGCTGCCCCTGAATAATGATGCTTTCCTGGTGCGATTGTTAATCACATAGCTTCAATTCCCCTGCCCATGGGAGGGGAATTGGCTAGCCAGTCAGAATGCCTCATTCCTTTGTCCATATTCATTGGTCCAGAGCTAGGAACACAACACAAACAGAGCTGTTCAGAATCTACGAAAGACTTTTCCTGGAGCTGTCAGGAAAGAGACACTCCTTTTGCTAGGATTACTGGTCGTAAGGACCATATAAGTCTAGAGCTTTTGTTGCCATTTTTACCACCAAGTGGGAAGAGCCTACTTGAAAACGAAACCAACACAGTTGCAAACGTCCTGAGGATGTTGTTTGAGACTCTGGTCCCATCTGTGCCTAAAGCTAGATCCATTCAAGGACTTTTCTATTAAATTAGCCAATACATTTTGTTTTTAATTTTTTGTTTGTACCATTTTGATTTCGATCTCTGTCCCTTGCAACCAAAAGAAGCCTCACTGACATAGTCTCTGATTAAGTTTCACTCCTTTCATTGGTAGATAGGAAGGAAGCTCAGAGTCAAAATTGTAGCCCACATCTAGCAAGTGGGCAGGATCATATTGAATGAATTTTGTATAATGGGCTTGTCCCTCGTTTTATCTTCTTTTTTCTATTCTTTTTTTCTTCACGTTGTATCTTGCTATATTTTACATGTTTTTGTAAGCCACTACAAATCCTTTTTACAATATGATGGTAAATAGTAGAGATTGTTTCTCACATTATCCTGAATCTGGACTAGAAGAAAACTAGGGGTTTATTTCTAATGGACATCATTGGCTTCCTGTCCAGACTTCATCTCTCCCTTCTTTTCCAACCCTGGTTTTGTCCTAGAAATCACTCTTCTTCCATGTAGCCCATGTGCTTTAGGGAAGGCTGACCTCACCACAGCTTCAGGATGGGCCCGATTAATCCAAGAGTAACCTCATCCTTGTAAGGAATTGATACAGGAATTTATACCACTGAGATGCCAGGAGAAGTTTGCTGGCGGTTTCTTCTGGGAGACCTACAGGAAATGACCCTTTCTCCTTTTACTATGTGTTATGGTATGTGGATGTGAGTCCTGAAACATGCAGCCATCTCACCCACCTATTTGAGGATTACACTGATGGCGAAAGAGAACAAAACAATGAGAGGGAGATGGAGCAGAGCCACTAGAGTAAGTCAAGCCTGAGAACTGGTCTAGCTGTGGGTTCTGGTTATTTGAACCAATAAGTATTTTCATTCAAGCCATTTTGAGTTGGGTATACCCTTTTATTTTTTATTTTTCGAGACAAAGCCTTGCTCTGTCACCCAAGCTGGAGTACAGTGGCATGACCTCAGCTCACTGCAGTCTTCACCTCCTGGGTTCAAGTGATTCTTCTTCCTCAGACTCCCGAGTAGCTGAGATTACAGGCATGTGCCACCACACCCAGCTAATTTTTTTTGTTTTTTTTTTTTTTAGTAGAGCTGGAGTTTCACCATGTTGGCCAGGCTGGTCTCAAACTCCTAACCTCTAGTGGTCCGCCCGCCTCAGCCTCCCAAAGTGCTGGGATTACAGGCATGAACCACCACACCCAGCCAAAGTTGGGTATGCCCTTCAGAAGAATTTTAATATAATTGGAGAATGAGTTCATTTTCCTTCTAGCAGTTGCTAGCAACCTTTGTTAGTAGGGTTAAGAACCTTCCAAAGCTCCGTTACAGTATGACAGTCATTTGCAAGAGATATCCTATCTTTAGGAAAACTATCTTTTTAGAAAAACTGTGTTACTAGTTAAGTCACTTGGCTTGACTGAGTTCAGTGAGTTTTAAACCACCATACGGCTTACTTAAGCCAATCAGAGTTCACTCGAGTTAATAAAGTACTTTGTACCTTGAAATTGTTTAGAAATCAATGATAGTTTCTGTGAAGATAAGGCACCTGTAAATAAGTGATCCTATTTGGAGATCTTTCAACTTATTCACAAGAGTCCACTTATAAGATACCAAAGTAATGGCCCTTCCCTTCTTTATAGGTCAAAAGGAATCTCCTTCTCCTGGATGCATGATACAACACAGGTGTCTCTCATGTCAGAAGTTATGATTATGAGAACAGCACACTTTAGCCCATATCCTTGTACCCAGCTCTGTACTTGATGCTCTGTGGATGCAACCTCAATGGTAAAATAATTTAAGCTCAAAGTCAGATATCCTTTAAATAAGATATAGGCCTCTTACTGCAAACTCCTTTTGCAAATTACCACTTGGTAATCTCTCTCAAATATGTCCCAAAACAACAAGTTAAAAAAAAAAACAAACTAGCTAAAAAGCTAAGTGCTAATAAAAGCACTCTCAAAATTTCTATTTATATGTCTGAACATATGTAAACATACAGAGAAATACATATTTTACAGTGCTAGTATTTTAAGTGCTAATAAAAGTACTCTCAAAATTTCTATTTATATGTCTGAACATATATAAACACACAGAGAAATACATATTTTACAGTCTTGGCAGTAGGCTTAAAGATATTTGTTCAGCAAATTTTCTTGGGCCCACTAATTTGACCATTCTCATGTTCTCAAATCACAAAACTATAATAATAGTCTAAGTATAAATTATGAGAATGAATTTGTTACTATGCATTTAAACAAGTTCATAGTAAAAAGACCAACGTATGTCAAGGTAGTGTTTTTCCTTACCATGATAGAAATAAACACAGCTTTGTGTTATCAACAGATTGTTTTGATCAACAGGTTGTCTTGGTGATGCTTTCAGGGAACTATTATGCTAATATCCTACAACATTCAACATCTTATATTCCTTCCTTCCTTCCTTCCTTCCTTCCTTCCTTCCTTCCTTCCTTCCTTCCTTCCTTTTCTTTCTCTCCCTTTCCCTTTCCCTTTCCTTTTGACGGAGTCTCGCCCTGTCGCCCAGGCTGGAGTGTAGTGGCCGGATCTCAGCTCACTGCAAGCTCTGCCTCCCGGGTTTACGCCATTCTCCTGCCTCAGCCTCCCGAGTAGCTGGGGCTACAGGCGCCCGCCACCTCGGCCGGCTACTTTTTTGTATTTTTTTAGTAGAGACGGGGTTTCACCATGTTAGCCAGGATGATTTCGATCTCCTGACCTCGTGATCCGCCCATCTCGGCCTCCCAATCTTTCTTTCTTTCTTTTGAGAGAGAGAGAGAGAGAGAGACAAGGTGTCTTGTAAGGTCTGGGCTTTCTGAAAAGAAAAAAATTAAAAGAGACAGGATCTCGCTTTCTCACCCAGACTACAGTGCAGTGGCACAATCAGCTTACTGCTGCCTTAAACTCCAGGGCTCAAGCAGTCCTCCCCCGTTAGCCTACCAAGTAACTGAGACTACAGGAATGCACCACCACAACCGGCTAATTTTTTTTTTTTTTTTTTGTAGAGTTGGGGTCTTGCTATGTTGCCAAGGCTGGTCTCAAGTGATCCTCCTGCTTTGACCTCCCAAAGTGTTGAGATTACATAAGCATGAGACACTGCATCCAGCCATTATATATGGTGTCTTTTTTAGTTTATTTTCTTCAGTCTTCTAGCTCTCCTGCAATTAACCACTATTAACAGTTTCTTTCAGAAATGTTTGATAATTTACTTGTATTTACTTGTAAAGCTATATGTTTTTCCATGTGATAATTTACTGTTATATTGCCCCCCATGCTATTTATATCATATATATTTTCAGTTTAACTGCTTTCAATATTAATATTGTTTTATAACATTCTCTTTAAAAATTATGTATACATATTTCTCTTTTATGATATCCTTTTTTTCAGTACTCAAAAGAGTATTTTTTTGTCTAGTGCATCTTTTTATGTTAGTTCATTTTTTTCTGGTGTTTTATGACCTATCAAGGATATACTTTTTGGGATGATATGAAGTAAAGACCTAAATTAATCATTTTCCTTCCTTCCTTCCTTCCTTCCTCCTTCCTTCCTTCCTTCCTTCCTTCCTTCCTTCCTGTCTGTCTTTCTTTTTCCTTCTTTCTTTCTTTCTTTTGAGAGAGAGAGAGAGAGAGAGACAAGGTGTCTTGTAAGGTCTGGGCTTTCTGAAAAGAAAAAAATTAAAAGAGACAGGATCTCGCTTTCTCACCCAGACTACAGTGCAGTGGCACAATCAGCTTACTGCTGCCTTAAACTCCAGGGCTCAAGCAGTCCTCCCCCGTTAGCCTACCAAGTAACTGAGACTACAGGAATGCACCACCACAACCGGCTAATTTTTTTTTTTTTTTTTTTGTAGAGTTGGGGTCTTGCTATGTTGCCAAGGCTGGTCTCAAGTGATCCTCCTGCTTTGACCTCCCAAGTGTTGAGATTACATAAGCATGAGACACTGCATCCAGCCATTATATATGGTGTCTTTTTTAGTTTATTTTCTTCAGTCTTCTAGCTCTCCTGCAATTAACCACTATTAACAGTTTCTTTCAGAAATGTTTGATAATTTACTTGTATTTACTTGTAAAGCTATATGTTTTTCCATGTGATAATTTACTGTTTATATTGCCCCCCATGCTATTTATATCATATATATTTTCAGTTTAACTGCTTTCAATATTAATATTTGTTTTATAACATTCTCTTTAAAAATTATGTATACATATTTCTCTTTTATGATATCCTTTTTTTCAGTACTCAAAAGAGTATTTTTTTGTCTAGTGCATCTTTTTATGTTAGTTCATTTTTTTCTGGTGTTTTATGACCTATCAAGGATATACTTTTTGGGATGATATGAAGTAAAGACCTAAATTAATCATTTTCCTTCCTTCCTTCCTTCCTTCCTTCCTTCCTTCCTTCCTTCCTTCCTTCCTGTCTGTCTTTCTTTTTCCTTCTTTCTTTCTTTCTTTCTTTCTTTGTTTCCTTCCTTCCTTCCTTCCTTCTTCTTTTTTTTTGACAGAGTCTCTTTCTGTCACCCAGCTGGGGTGCAGTGGCACAATTTCAGCTCACTGCAACCTCTGCCTCCTAGGTTCAAGCAATTCTCCTGCCTCAGCCTCCTGAGTGGCTGGGATTACGGGAGCGCACCACCATGCCCAGCTAATTTTTGTATTTTTTAGTAGAGAGAGGTTTTGCCATATTGTCCAGGCTGGTCTGGAACTCCTGACCTCAAGTGATCCACCCGCCTCAGCCTCCCAAAGTGCTGGGTTTATAGGCGAGAGCCACCATGCTCTGCCTAATCATTTATTTTCTATGTTGATATCCTGCTGCCCAAAAAATACCGAACAATCCAGCCCATTTGTGGCAGTTTGTCAAAAGTTAAAAGTTTATCCTTTGAATATACAAGGAACATTATTCTGTACCATTGATAACTTTCATTATTTGTAAAAGTATATACTCTTTGTAAAAATTAATCTAAAACCTTTAATAGTTACCTCTTTTTTATAGAATATAAGTCTAATTCAATGAGTTCATTATTTATATATTCTTTGCAATTTATTCAAAAGAATTTCACAGTGTTTCAAATTTTAATAATTACAGGAAGAATAGTTTTACAATAGAAGCAAGTTTTTTTTTTTTTTTTTTTTTTAAGAATTCATGTTAATTCAATTATCTGTATGTCATTTTTGGTCCCTGGATATTCCAAAAAGATTTTTTTTTCTTGAGACAGAGTTTCACTCTTGTTGCCCAGGCTGGAGTGCAATGGCATGATCTCGGCTCACCACAATCTCCACCTCCCAGGTTCAAGCAATTCTCCTGCCTCAGCCTCCCGAGGAGCTGGGATTGCAGGCATGCACCACCATGCCTGGCTAATTTTGTAATTTTAATTGCAGGCATGCACCACCATGCCTGGCTAATTTTGTATTTTTAGTAGAAACGGGGTTTCTCCATGTTGGTCAGGCTGGTCTCAAACTCCCAACCTCAGGCGATCCATCTGCCACAGCCTCCGAAAGGGCTGGGATTACAGGCATGAGCCACTGTGCCCGGCCTCTAAAAATATTTTTGTTTGTTTGTTTTGGAAGTATGAAAATGTTAATATTATTCTTGGGAGGAGAATTTGGAAGTAATTATTTTATTATTTCCTAGTTATAGTTTTTAATTTTTTATAGGAACATTAATTACTAGGCTCAATTTTAAAAACGCGAAGGGAAAACAATGTTTTTACTGTTCCCACTTAAATTTAGATATGTATTCCAAAATATTACACAAGAATGAAAATCCTTATTAAATCTATCTCTAATGATTAACCAAAGGTGTACCACTCTGTGCTTATCATGAACATTGAACTTTTGTAGATTTTTCAAAGTTATTTAAGTGCAAAACTTAATTAGTTAACATTTGCTTGCTAAGTAGAAATGATACAGCATATTTTCTCCTGAATCATGTAGATGAGTCATTCTTTTCTATTGAATTATCTCCGTGCAATCAATGATTTACACTGCAGCACACCCATACTGAGTTATTAAGAAGAGTTGTTTTGAGACCATTAAGAGGAGATTTGGGATCAATCATTTTACATAGGACCAGCAGAGCTAAGTCTAGAATTCAGGTTTCCTGACTCGTTTGTTTATGTTTTGCAGTGTTACATTGTACAGCCTTTCTATCCCTATTAAAAATATCAAGGCTTTCATCCCATCTTTTGATACTTTTACGATTTTCAATGATTCCAGAAAATTACAGATCATGGTTCTGCAATGCTTCTGTCAGTTCTTTTAGAACCATTTTGGGCTGCAGGAACTTTCATATTCATTCATTTCATTGTTCACATTCATTAATGTAAGAAAGAAAGGCTCAGAATCCCCTGCCTTCCCCCACCCCAAGAATAACCACTATGAACAGTTCATGTGAATGAACGTTTATATTGCTTGAATCTGTTAAGTGTAAATACGTAATTTTTAAAATCAAAATGGAATCACACTATTCTACCACTTGCTTTTTTAAAATAGACTTTATTTTTCAGAGCAGTTTTAGGTTCACAGCAAAATTGAACAGAAAGTATAGAGACTTCACATAATGCCCTGCTCCCATTATGTATAACCTCCCTCATCATCAATTTATCAGCAGCCCCCACCAGAATGGTACATTTGTGTCGACTGATGGATCTACATTGACATAGCACTATCACACAAAGCCCATAGTTTACACTAAGGTTCACTATTGGTTTTGTATATTCTATGAGTTTGGACAAATTTATAATGACATCTATTCACCATTATAGCATCATACAGAATAATTTCACTGCCCTAAAAATGCTCTGTGCTCCACCTATTCATTCCTCCCTCCCTGCTAACCCCTGGCAACCTCTAATCTTTTTACCATCTCCCTAGTTTTGGCTTTTCCAGAATGCCATCTAGTTGGAATCATACAGTATGTAGCCTTTTCAGGTTAACTTCTTTCACTTAGTAATATGCATGTAAGTTTCCTACGCATCTTTTCATGGCTTAATAGTTCATTTCTTTTTAGCACTGAGTAATATTCCATTGTCTGGTATATTATGACCATTGATGTTTAATATGATGATTGATACAGTTGGATTAGTATCTACCACGTTTGTGGTGACTATTTCTCTTTGTTGTCTTTGTTCTCTGTTCCTATTTTTTCTTCCGCTCTTTTTTTCCTTTTTGTAGTTTAGTTGACTATTTTATATGATTACATTTTCTCTTCTTTCTTAGCATATCAGTTATACTTCTTCTTTTTCTTTTTTACATTTTTAGCAGTTGCCCTAGAGGTTTTGTTTGTTTGTTTTTGGTTTTTTTTTTGAGACGGAGTCTAGCTCTGTTGCCAGGCTGGAGTGCAGTGGCACCATCTTGGCTCACTGCAACCTCCACCTCCCAGGACCAAGTGATTCTCCTGCCTCAGCCTCCCGAGTAGCTGGGATTATAGGCACGTGCCACCACGCCCAGGTAATTTTTGTATTTTTAGTAGAGACGGGGTTTCACCATGTTGGCCAGGATGGTCTCCAACTCCTGACCTCATGATTTGCCCACCTCAGCTTCCCAAAGTGCCTGGGATCCCAGCCATAGAGTTTTAATACACATTTACAATGAATCCAAGTCCACTTTCAAAGAATGCTATGCTGCTTTACAGGTAGTGCAAGTACCTTATAATAACAAAATAATCCTAATTCTCCCTCCCATCACTTGTGTCTTTGCTGTCATTTATTTCTGTTATACATAAGCATTTAAAAATATACACAGAAATATGCATGATTGAATATATTGTTGCTATTATTATTTTGAGTGAACTGCTATTTTTTAGGTCAATTAGAATTAAATAATATATTTTACCTTATTTCTTCTCCAGTGCTCTTCCTTTCTTTATGTAAATCCAAATTTCTGACCTATATCATTTTACTTCTCTCTTAAGCAGGGGTCCCCAGCCCCTGGGCCGCAAACCGGTACTGGTACAAAGCCTGTTAGGGCTGCACAGCAGGTGGTGAGCAGCAGGCTTCTGAGCTCCACCTCCTGTCAGATCAGCAGAGGCATTTGATTCTCATAGGAGTGTGAGCCCTATTCTGAAGTGTGCATGTGAGGGATCTAGGTTGCACACTCCTTATGAGATCTAATGCCTGATGATCTGAGGTGGAACAATTTCATCCTGAAACCATTCCCCACAAAATTGGTCTCTGGTACCAAAAAGGTTGGGGATCACTACTCTATAGGAATTCTTTTAACATTTCTTGCAAGGCAGGTCTACTGGCAACAAATTCCTTCAGTCTTTGTTTGTCTGATAATGTATTTATTTCTCCCTTTTAAATATATAATTAAATATATCATGTGTGTATATATATATATATAGAGAGAGAGAGAGAGAAAGAGAGAGAGTGAGAGAGTGAGAGTCTCACTATGCTGCCCAGGCTGGACTCAAACTCCTGGGCTCAAGCAATCCCTCCACCTTAGCCTCCTGAATAGCTGGGACTATGGGCATGCACCACTGTGCCTGGCTTCTCTTTACTTTTAAAGTATAATTTTGTGGGTACAGAATGCTGTTGGTGGCTTTTTTCTCTCACCACTGTAAATATTTCACTCCGTTCTCTTCTTCCTTGCATGCTTTCTGAGGAAAAGTTGGATATAATTTTCATCTTTTCTCCTCTACAAGTAAGGCCTTTTTCCCCGGGCTTCATTCAGAATTTTTTTATCTTTGATTTCCTGCAACTTATATATGTATGCCTGGTTGTAGGGCTTTTGTTTGTTTGTTTGTTTGTTTGGCATTTGTCCTTCTTGGTGTCCTCTCAACTTCTGTGATCTGTGATTTGGTGTCTAACATTAATATGAGGGAAATTCTCTTTCATTATTGCTTCAAATATTTATTCTGTTCCTTTCTCTGGTTATTCTCTTCCTGCTATTTCCATTACACATCTTTGTAGTTGTCCCATAGTTCTTGGATATTCTATTTGTATAGTCTTACTTATTTTTGCAGTTTTGGCAGTTATTTCCAAGCTCAAAGATTCTGTTTTCAGCCTTGTTCAGTCTACCAAAAAGCCCATCAAAGGCATTCTTTATTTCTATTACAGTGTTTTTGATCTTTAGTATTTCTTTCTTTTTAGTTCTTTCTTAGAATTTAAGCTCTCTGCTTAGATTGACCCATTTGTTGTTGTGTGCTGTCTATCCATTAGAGCCCTTGGCATTGTGATCATAGTTGTTTTAAATTTCTGGTCTGATAATTCCAACATCCCAGTCATATCTGAGTTTGGTTCTGATGCTTGCTCTCTGTCTCTTTAAAGCCTTTTTTTTTTTTTTTTTTTTTTGTCTTTTAGTATGCCTGGCAATGTTTTCTTCATAGCTGGACAGGATATACAGGGTAAAAGGAAGTGCTGTAATTAGACCTTTAGTAACGTGGTATACAGTGGGGGAGGGGGAGAGAAAGAGTTCTATAGTTCTATGAAGAGGTCTCAATCTTTTAGTAAACCTGTGTCTCTAAACTGAATTTCCCAAGTGCTTCTCAGTTCCTCCTATCTACCCCGATCCTGTTAGGTGGGACATGATGGCCAGAGTGGGCTGCAGCTGGGTATTTTCAGTTTTCATGTGGAAAGCTAGAGGAGACTGGAGTTGTTATTTCCCTTCTGCATCATTTAGGCTCCTATTAATCACCAGCATTAGGCTCTATTTAAACAGTTTTTCCCAAGGGCAGACTTTGTTTAGAATAGAAGAATATTTTTATTTTTATTTATTTATTTATTTATTTATTTATTGAGACGGAGTCTCGCTCTGTCGCCCAGGCTGGAGTGCAGGGGTGCGATCTCGGCTCACTGCAAGCTCCGCCTCCTGGGTTCAAGTGATTCTCCTGCCTCAGCCTCTGGAGTAGCTGGGATTATAGGCACACGCCACCACGCCTGGGTAATTTTGTATTTTTAATAGAGACGGGGTTTCACCATGTTGGCCAGGATGGCCTCCAACTCCTGACCTCGTGATTTGCCCACCTCAGCCTCCCAAAGTGCCCAGGATCCCAACCATAGAGTTTTAAATACACGTTTACAATGAATCCAAGTCTGCTTTCAAAGAACACTGTGCGGCTTTACAGGTAGTGCGAGTACCTTATAATAACAAATTAATCCTACTTGTAAAAGTTGTCTAAACAGGTGCTTCTCAAACTTTGATATGCACACAAGTCACTTGAGGATCTTTGTTAAAATAGACTTTCACCCAGGCTGGAGTGCAGGGGCCGGATCTTGGCTCACTGCAAGCTCCGCTTCCCGGGTTTACGCCATTCTCCTGCCTCAGCCTCTCAAATAACTGGGACTACAGGCATCTGCCACCATGCCCAGCTAATTTTTTTTTTTATTTTCTTTTTTATTTTTAGTAGAGACGGGGTTTCACTATGTTAGCCAGGATGGTCTCGATCTCCTGACCTCGTGATCTGCCCGCCTCGGCCTCCCAAAGTGCTGGGATTATAGACGTGAGCCACCACATCTGGCCCTGTCCAGGTATATTTCAAATGGTTACTTTTCCTGTCCCCTCTGCCAGGGGCATGGAAGCAGGAGGAGATTTTTCTCTAATAAAAAGAAAACAATATTTGAGAACCTCTTTGAATTCCTATAGGTAAACTCATGAAAGTGTGGAGATCATCCCCTCCTTATGGCTGAGTCACTCTGGAATTTTTCTCTCTCAAACTTGTGTACACTGAGCCTCCGGCAATTCAATTACAGTTCAGGTTTTCCTGCCCTCGCACTGGTTCCTGCTGACAGTTCTGTGCCAGTAAATTGTGGTTTTTTGTATTCACTTGTTTATCTCTTCAGTTTGCCCAGTAACCTCACCCTCTCTACAGATCTAAGAAAAGTTACTGATTTTTCTATTTGTTCAGATTTTTACTTATTGTTAGGAAAGATTTGTGACTTCCTGGCTCCTTACTTGCTTTTCTCATTCAGTATTCCATATGAGTACATATTTTATAATTTAAGCAACTTGTTTTGATGAGCATTTAGATTCTCCACCCTCTCTTTTTTTGATTACTTAGAATGTTTAGGCCAGACACTGTGGCTCACGCCTGTTATCCCAGCACTTTGGGAGGCCAAGGCGAATGGGTTGCTTGAGCCCAGGAGTTTGAGGCGCTACGAAAAAATTTTAAAAAGAAAATTAGGTGGGCATAGTGGTGTGTGCCTGTAGTCCCAGATACTTAGGAGGCTGAAGTGGGAGAATCCCTTGAACCCAGGAGAGTGAGGCTACAGTGAGCTGTGATTGTACCACTACACTCCATCCAGCCTGGGCAACAGAGAGAGAGATTCTGTCTCAAAATAAATAAATGCATAAATAGAAGAATAAAAAGAATGTTTTAATCACAAAAAGTAAAAATCATGCTTGTTTTAAAATGATTTTAATTTCTTTTTTATTTGAATACATTTAAGGGTTACATTAAATGATTTAAATTTCTAATACAGATTTTAATTCACTTTATTAACTTCCTCCTGAGATAGAGGCTCAGAAAACATTACATATTCACAAAATGAAAAAAAGTGTTAAAGTAAATAACAATTAAAAAAACTTCTCAAAGTATAATTTTATATCCAGTGAAAATACCCTTCAAAAATAAAAGTGAAATAAAGATATTCTCATGCAGACAAAACCTAAAAGAATATGTCTCCAGTAGACCCTCACTATAAGAAATTCTCTTTTTTTTATTTTTTGAGACGGAGTCTCACCCTGTCGCCCAGGCTGGAGTGCAATGGCGCAATCTCAGGTCACTGCAACCTCCGCCTCCTGGGTTCAAACAATTCTCCTGCCTCAGCCTCCCAAGTAGCTGGGACTACAGGTGCCCATCAGCACACTCAGTTTATTTTTGTATTTTTAATAGAGATGGGGTTTCACCATGTTGTCCAGGCTGGTCTTGAACTCCTGACTTCGTGATCTGCCTACCTCAGCCTCCCAAAGTGCTGGGGTTACAGGCATCAGCCACTGCCTGGCCCCAAGAAATTCTTAAACAAGTTGTTCAGGGCAAAGGCAGGAAGAAATGAAGAGTACCAGAAAAGGTAAATATCTGGTACATATAAAAGACCTATTTTAAGTACTTTTGTTATATATTCTATATTTAATAAATTATATTTGTGTGCATATATAGGTCTTTTAAATATAATTAGCCATTTAAAGCAAAAATAATAACAATGTTGTGTAGGGTTTATGATATATGTAGAAGTAAAACATAAGAAAACAAAAGTACAAAAGTTAGAAGGAATAAATGAAATTATACTATTATACTGTTGGTTGAGATTATTATTATATATTCTTACATTGTTCCTGAAATAGTTTAATCTATCTTGCTTGGGATACAATTTGCTTAAGTATATACAGTTGTCAAAACTCTTTGAATAGAACATCTAAGATCTATGCATTTGTTTGTATGTTAATTATACCTCCAACATTGTTCTTAAACAGTGTGATTGAGATTGAATTTTCAGGAATGTAGACTGTATCATATTTCAGGAGTCACTGCTGTTTTGAACAGATAATCTCATGGGTTACCTTTCTAAGGAATTAGTTCCACAAGACTCTCACTGAAAACAGGAGAGCTGGAAAACAGGTATTCAGTATTCCTGGGGTAAATTCTTCAAATTTAGATTCCTATAAAAAGCCTTCAAGAAAGAATATTGGGAATCCTAAGTTTTATTTTATCTGTCTTTCAACAAAGATTATATAAGATCACAATGGTTTTTAAAATGTGGTTGAAAAGATTTTTCTACTACACATTACTTTCTTACTATCTGTTGTGATCACCCTGCAGAGGTGGGATGGTCCCTACCATCCAAAATTTGGTTCAGATGTCAAGACTGATGATGCACACACAACAGAAGAGTATGAAAAGACTTACTATCTGTAGAATGAAGATTTCGGGAGGCCAGGTGTGGTGGCTCATGCCTGTAATCCCAGCACTTTGGGAGGCCGAGGCAGGAAGATCACTTGAGGTTAGAAGTTTGAGACTAGCCTGGCCAATGTGGCGAAACCCTGTCTCTACTAAAAATACAAAGATTAGCCGGGCTTAGTGGTGCTTGCCTGTAATCCCAGCTACTTGGGAGGCTGAGGCAGAAGAATCACTTGAACTAGGAGGTGGAGGTTGCAGTGAGCTGAGATTGCACCACCACACTCCAACCTGGGTGACAGAGCAAGACTCCATCTAAGAAAAAAAAGCAAAAAAAGGAAGAGAAAATATTTCCGGAAAGAGCAGGGGAGGCTCCCAAGCAGAGCTTAAAATGACTTGGGGGAACAGGAAGGGTGACAGGCTTGCGTCTTTATGGTGGTTAGGGGGTGGGCTGGAGTGCAGTGTCCTCCATGTGCAGGCAGGTTGCGTGGTTTGAACTTCCCACTGGTGCTAAAGAAGGGAGCACCCATGCTGTCTTGTCAGCTTGTCTGGATGTGGGACAGAGTGGGAAAGAGGTGTGGTGAGGCTAGAAGGCTGTCAGTCTTGCCTCATCAAAACTCAGAGAACTATACTCCTAGAAAGGATGAATCTATACTCTGTATAAATTATATCTCAGCCAGGTGTGGTGGCTCATGCCTCTTAATCTCAGCACTTTGGGAGGGCTGAGGCAGGCAGATTGCTTGAACTCAGGAGTTTGAGACCAGCTTATGCAACAAGGCAAAACCCCGTCTCTACAAAAAGTACAAAAAAAATTAGCTGAGCATGGCAGCACACGCCTGTGGTCCCGGCTACTCAGGCAGCTGAAGTGGGAGGATCGCTTGAGCTCAGGAATTCGAGGCTGCAGTGAGCTGTGACCATGCCACTGCACTCTAGCCCTTTTCTTTTGAGCCATATACCCTGTCTCAAAAGAAAAACAATTTTACCTCAGTAAACCCAACTTTAAAAGGAGAGAGAGAGAGATTGTTTTTAAAGAACTTATGATAGTGCCTGGCTCATAGTGAGTGCTCAGTGTTTACTGCTGTCATTTAAATTATTATTGTTACTACTGCTACCACTTCTACTGCTCCTTCTCTGACCTTTAAATTGAGAATAGTACTGTGAAGAGAAATAGAACACATTGTGTCCACCCAGTCTCATGATACAATGTGTGATGTAAACCTGCAGTCTTCTTCATCTTATATATAAGGAAACTGAGGCCCAAAGACTGATCCCATTTCACCCCTTCCCCTTCAGACTTGTGCCTCTTCCCACCCTTCTTACTCCACCCCAACCCTGCCTACACTGATCAAGGGAAATAGCGCAGTTCACTAAGGCTCACGGACCAATGGAAAGACACTGGAGGACGTTACACAAAGACAACCTTTCTGCACGCTCTACAGCTCAAACCTCAAGGCCTTTTAGGGTCCACAAATAACACATTTTTTCCCCTGATGACCCAGCTAGGCTTCAAGGGCAGATATCTCAGACTGGCTTCTGTGATGGCCTCCAGTTGATCATTCTACCCAGGAAAAGAAATTTAAAACTCACTGTTCCAAGACTGATTTTGCGTTTTTCCTTCTCCCTCTCCTCTCTTTACAAACCCTGTTTTGATCCTTATTCATGTAAGTCAGTCTAATGATTGTCTTCCTCATATACAAGTAAATTTACTTGCAGATACCTAATTAGAAATTTCAGAGTTAATCCTTGACCTTATACTTCTCAAAGTTTTACCAAGAGTTCCCCCCGTACTCCGAGTCCTACCACCAGTGCCAAGAGAAGTATGCAGCCTAAAGGTGCACCCTACCCCAACTGAGATCTCTTAGTTCCACAGCACGTCTCCTGGCTCTTCTGGTGAGTGGTATGGAAAATGATGGAGAAACTGCCATATGTTTTCATAATGGTCAGACCAATTTACATTTCTATCAACAGTATACTAGGTTTCCCTTTTCTCCACACCCTTGCCAGCACTTACCTTGTTTTTTTCATAATAGCCATCCTAATAGGTATGAGGTGGTATCTCATTGTGGTTTTGATTTGCATTTTCCAGATGACTTGTGAAGTTGATTCATTTGTCATATACCTGTTGGCCATTTATATGTCTTCTTTGGAGAAGTGTCTGTTCAAGTCCTTTGCCCATTTTTTTAATTTGTTTGTGTATGTTTACTATTGAGTTGTATGAGTTCCTTATAGTATATCATGGATATTAACTCTTCGTCAGTTATATGGTCTGCAAATATTTTCTGCCACTCTGAATGCTGCCTTTTCATTTTTTTTATGTGTATACTTGACTTTTAAAATCAATAACAAGGTCCATACAGTCCACATTTGGCTGATATGCCTCTTGATTCTCTTTTAATTTGTAAGTTCCTTCGACTCCTTTCCTTCTTTTAATTTATTTGTTAAGAAATGGAGTCATTTGCACCATAGAATCTCCCACATCCTGGATTTTGACAATTGCATTGCCGTGGAGTCCTTTAGCATGTTCCTGTGTTTCTTATAATCTGGTAGTTAGACCTAGAATTTGACCAGATTTAGGGCCAGTTTTTTAAGTTAGGATACTGCATGGGTGGTTATGTGTACTTTTTTCATGATGTCATGGTCACATACTGCTTGGTTCTTAAAGCAATTTAAGTGACAGTACAAAAGGTTGGGTCAGGTGGGGCATGGTAGCTCATGCCTGTAACCCCAGCACTTTGGAAGGCCAAGGCAGGAGGATTGTTGAAGCCTGGGGTTCGAGACCAGCCTGGACAACATAGCAAGACCCCGTCCCTACAGAATTTTTTTTTTAATTAGCTGGGCTTGTTGGCATGTGTCTGTAGTCCCAGCTACTCAGGAAGCTGAGGCAGGAAGATCGCTTGAACCCATGAGGTCAAGGCTGCAATGAGTCATGATGGCACCACTGCACACTAGTCCGGGCAACAGAGCAAAACCCTGTCTCAAAAAAAAAAAAAACAATAAAAATAAAAGGTTGGGTCGATGACAGTTTCTGGCAACTGATGCCACCACTCGGTTTGCAGAATCAGCCCCTCCTCTGGCCCGGATGTTTTATCATGACATCACATTTGCAATGTCTGGCAAAGGCTTCATTCCCATTTGGCATACTACCTCTCAGGCAAATAGACCTTTTGAAAGCCTGTATTATGTATATAACATATAGGCTCACACTGGATAAGCTATTTTATAACCTGACTTCTTCAAACAAAGTTTATATCATGTTTAAACCATGTTTTAGGTTCTCTATTTTTAATTAAAAATCGAAGGAAGAAGGATATTTCACATTTCTGTAAACTCTAAGATCTTACTACAGAAGTGAAACTGCACATTTAGGGGTGCCTGCCCCTCCACGGATGCTGCCCTTTGTGGGTCATATGTCCTTAGGAAAATGAAAGACTGCGCACTCCTGACTTGTTGGCCAGCTCTGTTGACATCTTTCAGTGGTTCCTTTCATATACGGCCACTCCTCCAGAGGCCTCTTGTACTTTGGGGACTGGTGAGTCTCCCTGTCCCTAGGGCTTTTTAGTCACATGTCCATCCACTGTTTCAATGTAACATGCACCTAGGCAAGGTTAACGATTAAATAGTTGGGATGAAAGGTCATCCTTTACACAGAACATCAGAATGGTAGATAATTCCTGTTCCACCTTCTTTGAGGAAACAAGTAAAGAAGAAACAACACAGTCATATTAATAGAAGAGTCTTCGTTCCAGACGCAGTCCAGGAATCATGCTGGAGAACTTCTGCAACTCTACTTTTTGGGTGAGAAATTACGTTTATCTTCACATTGACTCTTCTCAGACTCAGAACAAGTGGTAGTTAGTTAACTTAGGGTGGCCACCAACAAGATCCAGAAATGTTAGATGTGCAGTTGGTCTACAGCTCAGGCTTTTTAGAAAGCATAATTCATAATATCGCCAGAGAATATAAGGGATATAAGATCTGGGAAAGGTAATGCAATTTATTCTGTCATATGTTTATTTTATCTCAGACTCTTGTACTAGCTAGTTGCAAAATTGCCTTCTCTAAAGAGAAACAGGTAAAAACCTTCCAATTTTATCAGTGTGTGGAAGGAGAATTGTTGTTGCATACTTTGCTAGTAGAAGGAAGAGAAGGTCGTGACTGAGTCTTGCTGAGACATGTTGATGTTGAAATGATAATGATAAGTTCTAGAAGAACTGGCAACTAATGATATGGACTAGAAGTTGAGTCTAGGGATGCAACTTTGGGCATCATGAGTACTGAAATAATTTCTGAACAACTGGAGACATGTAACACTGTTTTTAAGGAAAAGAAGAGACACCACTTAGAGGGTAAACAAGAACAGTGTAACATTATGGAGTCATAGATAGCAAAACATTTCAAGATAAAGGCCAATCAACAGTATCAAAGGTCTAGTGGAATAGAAAACAAAAAAGGACCTTAGATTTAGTGATTTTGGTAAGGGTTTAGTGAGAGAGTGTCATCTGCAAACTCCTAGCCTCAGCATCAGAATCACCTGGGGCAATTAATATAGTTTAAGTATCTTAAGTGATTCTTCTGAATTATAACATTTGATAACCTTATGTAGAGGTGAGAGGGGCAAGGATGAGATAGCAGAGCACCTGGGCAGCACCTCGTGTGTTAGAAAGGACCTGGGTCCCAAGGCCCTCAAGGTCAGGAGTGTATACCACGGCAAGGTGGGTCTTCATGGGCTGCAGTATCTAGACAGGCCATCTCTTGAGAATTCTTTCTGAGCACTAACTACCTGACCAACTTTCTTGGTCATGGCATCGCAACCATTTCTTTGAAGAGTCTGTACAAATAACCATATAAAACAAATTTTAACTATTTATGGGAAGAGAAAAATCTACACTCATGTGACTCAGATACGGGAATTGGTGCCCACCTCCCACCCCCCAACTTCCACTTCACAAGACACTTCCATTTATCGCAGAATGCAAAGACTGCACAAAACTTGCTGGCAGTAAGCCTTCTGTCCAACAGTGCTGTTGTCCCTGCTGTGCTGACACTGGACAGGTTTTTAATGTAAGCGCTCTGGGCCATCAGAAGGTAAATGCTACAGTGTGACTAAGCATTTTCCCTGCATGGCGCCTGCATGTTTGAATATCTGCCACTGAATTCAGTTAGTGCTAGAAACTTGAATAATTTTTTATATCCTAGAGCACTATTCTCTCCTTTAAACTGGGAAACAGTCCTTCTTCATCCTATAATTTGGCAAATGCAGTGGTGAGGTTTACTCAGGATAGCTGGTACAGAAATTCACTGAGAATCACAAGAAGACAGGTGGTTAGAGGGTGGGTTGGCCAGAAAGTAACTACATTTGTCATTAAATGGTGAATTTGTATCAATGTGCACAAATAGGAAAATATGGATAGTTAAAGGGTAAGGCTGGATATGGATATGGAGTTGAGTTTAAATTGTCTGGAAGCAGTGAGATGTGCTGCAGGATGGTTTTCTGTCTTCACAATGCATGTATACAACAATCCTTCCCCTTTGGTCTCCAGAATTCCTCATTCCTGGACAGTCCAGAGGCAGACCTGCCACTTTGTTTTGAGCAAACTGTTCTGGTGTGGATTCCCTTGGGCTTCCTATGGCTCCTGGCCCCCTGGCAGCTTTTCCACGTGTATAAATCCAGGACCAAGAGATCCTCTACCACCAAACTCTACCTCGCTAAGCAGGTAAAATAACACCACTGTTTCTGAACTCAAATTCCTTGGTGTACATTAGAGACATTTTCTTGGTGTTTAGTGTCCTATTCCTTGTCTTTAAGCAGCTGTCCCAGGTGCCATTATCTCAGGTAGAGCCAGGTTCTGGGTTTCCCTCTCTCCGTCTACCCTAATTCTCATGGGTCCCTTGCCGCATTTCTTAAATCAAAGTAGCTTTGATTTTTGCATAAGAATGGTGACTCTTAATTCTTGTGGATATTGGGTTCCCTAAACACAAAGGGCATATAATCAATCAAATTATCTTTATAGCATTTGAGAAATGAACACTGGATCACCTGTCTTTAAACAGCTCTAATAAATCGGTGGACTGTAATTCAGTTGGCACCTACCTCATGAAAATGAACTAGATAATGGATCTCCAGCCCCACTGAGGCAATCCAACTATCACTCATCTTCAAAAACTTGGATCCGAAATAAGGTTTCCATTTTCCCCACATATTCGATGAGTCAGGATGATCACTCACAGTAGAGGGAGGAAGGGTGAGTGTGCACAGTGACAAGCACGAGTATGGAAATGACAGAAAGGACAGGTCTGCGGGAGAGGCCCAGGAGGGGCCAGGAGGGGAGGAGCCCTCAGCCAGCTGCACCAACTCACTTAGGGAGGGGTCTTGTGGGAACCCAAGACCCCCATTTGAGGTAGTAAAATTATCTCATAAAATCTTCCATCTGCTTCCTTTCACTAGTTTTTTTTTTTTTTTTTCTATCTGTCTTTATTATCATTATTACTACTATTTTAAATGGAGTCTCACTCTTGCCCAGGCTGGAGTGCAGTGGCATGATCTCAGCTCACTGCAACCTCTGCCTCCTGGGTTCAAACAATTCTTATGCCTCAATCCCTCCCAAGTAGCTGGGATTACAGGTGCACACCATCACGCCCAGCTAATTTTTGTATTTTCAGTAGGGACGGGATTTCGCCATATTGGCCAGGCTGGTCTCAAAGCCGTGACCTCAAGTGATCCCTCCTGCCTCGGCCTCCCAAAGTGCCGGGATTACAAGCGTGAGCCACTGCACCCAGCCTCTGTCAGTCCTTATCTTTCAACACGTTTTTGGAAAGGCAAACTAGATTCCATTGTTCTACGAACATACCTAACAATGACTCAGGTTACCTGGAACCTTAAAAGGAAGAAAGAGCTTGGCCAAAGGAAGTGGACTTCACCTTGACACTTTGAGGTCAGGGTTGGTTGTGGGTTTTGTTAGATTCTGATTAGAAAAAGAAGAGTCTCAGAGCTTGGGGCAGGGTCACTGTCTCCCTTGTTGACCTGAGTGCCCATCGCAGGACCTAGCATGTTTCAAACACTCAGATGGAATTCAACATTTGTTGAATGTTGGTGTTAAATGCATTCTAGGAATAGTGGTAGATTTAAGAGTATGTTAGAGCTGAACTCAATGGTGCACACCTGTAATCCCAGCTCCTCTGGAAGCTGGAAGTGGTAGGAACACTAGAGGCCAGCCTGGCAACATAGTGAGTCCCCATCTCTTAAAAAAAAAAAAAAGGACAGAAATGTATGTTAGACTTTGAATATTCTGAACATTGAACAACAACTCAGCACATTTAATAACATTCTCAGTACCCTTGGATTTGAGTCATTGTCTGAGGTTAGAAGCAATCAAGTTGGGAGGCTTTTTCCACTTTCTGGAGCTTCCAAGAAGAAGCTGGTTAATGAGCAAACCAATATCCCATCCTAATAAAAGCTATTAACTCTTTTATAAAATACTTTATTGAGATATAATTTACATATCATACAGCTCTCCCATTTAATACAATTCAGGCTGGACGCCATGGCTCACTCCTGTAATCCCAACATTTTGAGAGGCCGAGGTGGGTGGATCACTTGAGGTCAGGAGTTTGAGACCAGCCTGGCCAACACAGTGAAACGCCATCTCTACTAAAAATACAAACAAATTCAGCTGGCGTCGTGGCTCATGCCCGTAATCCCAGCACTTTGGGAGGCCGAGGCAGGTGGATCATAAGGTCAGGAGTTCAAGACCAGTGTGGCCAACATGGTGAAACCCCGTCTCTACTAAAAATACAAAAATTAGCCAGGCATGGTGATGGATGCCTGTAATCCCAGCTACTTGGGAGGCTGAGGCAGAGAATTGCTTGAACCTGGGAGGCAGAGCTTGCGGTGAGCCAAGATCATGCCACTGCACTCCAGCCTGGGTGACAAAGCAAGACTTCATCTCAAAAAAGCAAAAACAAAAACATTAGGCTGGTGCGGTGGCACACACCTGTAACCCCAGCTATTCAGGTGGCTGAGGCATGAGGATCACTTGAACCTGGGAGGTGGAGGTTGCAGTGAACCGAGATCGCGCCACTGCACTCCAGCTTCAGACTCTGTCTCAAAAAGAAAAAAAAAATACAATTCCGTTTTTTTCAGTATATTAACACATATATGCAAACATCACCACAGTCAATTTTAGAACATTTCATTCTCTTTAACCCCGTCTCCTCATTCCCGTTATCCTTAGCAACCACTAAATCTCTTTTCTTTCTTTATAGATTTCCCTCTTCTGGACATTTCATATGAATGGAATTATATAATATGTGATCTTTTTTTATTGGCTTCTTTCCCTTGGCACAATGTTTTCAAGGTTTATCTGTGCTGTACCATTGCTGTACCATGTATCGATATTTCACTCCTTTTTTTTTTTTGAGACAGAGTCTCACTCTGTCGCCCAGGCAGTCTGCCAACATAGATTCTTGCCAACAGTGTGTTAAAGTGCATGTCCCTGCACCATTGTCAGCACTGAGTTATTTTCTTTTTTTTTTTTTGAGACGGAGTCTTGCTCTGCCACCCAGGCTGGAGTGCAGTGGCCGGATCTCAGCTCACTGCAAGCTCCGCCTCCCGGGTTTATGCCATTCTCCTGCCTCAGCCTCCCGAGTAGCTGGGACTACAGGCGCCCGCCTCGTCGCCCGGCTAGTTTTTTGTATTTTTAAGTAGAGACAGGGTTTCACCGTATTAGCCAGGATGGTCTCGATCTCCTGACCTCGTGATCCGCCCATCTCGGCCTCCCAAAGTGCTGGGATTACAGGCTTGAGCCACCGCGCCCGGCCAGCACTGAGTTATTTTCAACTTTTATGTGCAAACATGACATCTCATTGAGTTACTTTGCATTTTTATGAATACTAATGCAATTGATTTTTTAATCTGTTAAGTATATTTCATTTGTGAATTGTCTGTTCATATCACTTCCTTATTTTTTTAATGGGGGTGTGAGTGTATTTAACTTATCTTTTGAACAGATAATTCTCAAAGGGTCACAAAATTCAAAAAGTACAAAAGGGGCTGGGCATCGTAGCTCACGCCTGTAATCCCAACACTTTGAGAAGCTGAGGTGGGAGAATTGCTTGAGCCCAGGAGTTTGAGACCAGCCTGGCCAACTTGGCGAAACCTATCTCTACAAAAAATATATTTTTTATTTATTTATTATTTATTTATTTATTTATTTATTTATTTTTTGAGACGGAGTCTCGCTCTGTGGCCCAGGCTGGAGTGCAATGGCCAGATCTCAGCTCACTGCAAGCTCCGCCTCCCGGGTTTACACCATTCTCCTGCCTCAGCCTCCCGAGTAGCTGGGACTACAGGCACCCGCCACCTCGCCCAGCTAGTTTTTTGTATTTTTTAGTAGAGACGGGGTTTCACCGTGTTAGCCAGGATGGTCTCGATCTCCTGACCTCGTGATCCGCCCGTCTCGGCCTCCCAAAGTGCTGGGATTACAGGCTTGAGCCACCGCGCCCGGCCTACAAAAAATATTTTTAAAAAATTAGCCGGGCATGGTGGCATGTGCCTGTGGTCCCAGCTACTCGGGAGGCTAAGGTGGGAAGATCACTTGAGTTTAAGGAGGTCAAGGCTGCGGTGAGCCGTGTTCACACCACTGCACTTCAGCCTGGGCAACAAAGCTAGACCCTGTCTCAAAAATAAAATAAAACAAAATAAAAAAGGACAGAAGGGTACACAGTACTCTAGTCACTCATTCCTGTCTTAGTTGACAACCATTGATACCGGTTCCTTGTATCTCCTTCCAGAAATAGCCTGCACTTTTACAAACAGCTACGTACATATATTTTTTTCACACAAATGCTAGTGTCCCATATGTGCTTTTCTGTGACTTAGAGCTCCTTCCATTTTAGTACATAAAAATCTGCATGTTTCTCTTTTTTGATGGATATGTTATTCATTTGTACCTAAGCAGCCAAACTCGTACTGATACCACCATGATGTGACAAAATACAAAACATCATTCCATTAATGTTAGAGTAATGAGCAAATTAGGGAGTCATGGTAAAACAGAGCTAAAAGGGGCTGAGGAAATCAGTGAAGTGCATTACAGTGTAACCCTTCACCTGAACAATTGAGTTTTTTTAATAAGTAAAAGCCCCCCAATCCCACAAAGTAGGAATAATCCTTCATCTTTATACTTTTTACTTCCTATTCTTGAAGTTAGACTCTAAATCCTAAAGATACACCAATGAGATTGTATCTATTTATCTATAGCCAGAGGCATCTATTGTGTCATATACAGCAGCCAAGGTTACTGAAACCTCTTTGATTAGACTTCAGTCATATCCCACCCCCAAAATCAACCCAATAGGTACAATGAGAACCAGGATATCAAGGCAGAATGCAGAGCTGTAAAACAAGAAAAATCCTGTGAGGGAGGGAGGGAAAAAGGAAGGATTCCGCCACTACCCAGACTGAAATTGAGTTAATATATTCATCTCAACACATGTTCAGGCTGCATGTTCATGGAGTAATTTAAGAATAAATCTATGATTTGTGAAGCACTGAAATACTTAGTGGTTTGCTGTGTTACATCATAGCTTTCCCCAGCAGTTTCCAAGACAGCCTTCAAAAACTGGCAGGAGAATTTTGCTGGAGCTGCATGCAGGACTACCAAGATTCCTCCCCATATTTATGAAACCGATTGTTCCGGGACTGGTTGTTCTAGTCTTCTGTGTGTCAGGTCTGACTTTTCCAGGTATGGTTGATCCACACTGGAAGGCTTCCAGATGTGTTCCCCAGGCATCCCAGGCGGTAGGAAGAGCAGAGGCCTGGGTATTCTGTAGATGCTGAGCCCTGAGTCATACTGTTACTTATTCTTTGGTCAGTTGGTTTTCTATCACCTCTTAGATTTCATTCTCTGTAACTAGCTCGTATGCTGTTTGTAGCTAAGGTTCAGGGTATTGTAAAGTTCTTGCAGCTGCTGGAGGCTACAGTGTTTCTATCTCTGAAATCCATCATTAATTACACACAACTGGGCTGGAGAGAACATGATTCTGGTCTGCTGTTTCTTCTCCTAGACCTTATCTTCATCCTTCACTGTGCTCTTCTCTGCAGAAGTGGGTAGTTCTACTTTGAGACTAGTGGAAGAATTAGGGCTTTCCTGAATAAATAGATCCACAGAGGAAGGAAGAGGAGAGAGCCTCTGAGTGGGACACCTCCTCAGATGTCATTTGCAAGGATGGATAACTTTCCTCAGGGCCACAAGTCACAGGCATTGATGAAAGAGTCACTAGAACTGGATGCTTTGGAATAAGGCAGGCTTTGGAGACAGGATGGACTCACACTTGTGTTTTTGAAAAGGAGTGGGGAGGAGCAGGTGCAGTGGCTCACGCCTGTAATCCTAGCACTTTGGGAGGCTGAGGTGGGTGGATCACCTGAGGCCAGAAGTTCAAGACCAGCCTGGACAACATGGTGAAACCCCATCTCTACTAAAAATACAAAAATTAGCTGGGCATGGTGGTTCACACCTGTAATCCCAGCTACTTGGGTGGCTGAGGCAGGAGAATCGCTTGAACTCGGGAGGTGGAGGTTGCAGTTAGCCGAAATCACACCACTACACTCCAGCCTGGGTGATAGAGCAAAATTCTGTCTCAAAAAAAAAAAAAAGAAAGAAAGAAAGAAAAAGAAAAAGATGAAGAAAAAGAAAGAAAAGGTGGGGGAAAATTAAAGAGCTGAACTGTAAAAATGGCTAAGGCTTTAAGATTTTAGTATCTAGGTAGAATATCTTAGAGAAATATGTAAAATTTCTCCAAATGTAAAAGTATCAAAAAGCCAGGATGAAGTCAGTCCCCTCCACATTAACAGGAGACAACCAGCTCAATCCCACAAAAGGTCTGCTTCTTTCTTTGTAATGATTCCTTGAGATGCTGTTATTTGAATGTACCATAATTTATGTGCCCTATATGACTTGAGTGTCATTAGTTTCTAATATTTTGCATCATAAGCAATGCTGCAATCCACAGCTTTGTATATACTTGTGTATTCAAGTGCATCTATAGGATAAATTCAAAAAAATGAAATGACTGAGTTAAGGATATGTGAACTCATAATTTTTATAGACAGTGCAAACTGCCCTCCAAAGAGGCTCTCCTCAGTCTCACGAACTTTGTATCACATTTTTTGATGTTTGCTAATTGGTTAGGCAAAAGTGGCATGTCATTATACTTTCAAACTGTATTCTCATATTAATGAGGTTAAGCATATTCTCATACGTTTTAAAGCCTTTTGTGTTTTTTAAAAAAATCCATTTTTATTATATACTCTTCTTTTGCATTGAGTTATTAGAGTATTTTTTAAAATTACTTTGTAGAAGTTCTTTATAAAGTTAACCGGTCTTTTCTGATATAAATTGCTCAGTGTATTTCAAATCCATTGTGTGAGTTTAATATATATAAGTCTGTGGCAAGGTCCCCTCCTTTTCTCTAGCCTGGGGAGTAGGCTGCTGGTTAGTATCTTCTAGTCATCTCCAAGGGCAGGTGCCTCAGCTCTAGCTTGCTCTATTTTACCTCCTAGTTTACCTAAAGGCAACCGTAACATACCACCTATAAAGCTGTTATTTTTTCCCCAAAACCGCATAGTCTCTTGTGGGGAAAACACCCTGTAGTGTATTATATACTTGAAAAAATGCATTCCAGTTATTAACATGTCTTTGACTCTACTCCTTACTAAATAATAGCACTGATCCTGTTAGTTAAAGTAAAGGTGCGTTCATCTCCTTCCTTGGCTGGTTTTCATTACAAAGGGCCCATTATCTCTGCCTGAGACATTCTAGATAAATGAGACTTAAAAGAATGAATAAGGGTAGATGGGTAAGAGCATAAAAGGATGAGGGGAGGGGAGATGGTGCCACATAAATATCTTTGTTTTGATGGCTAAGATGCTGGTATATTTCCTCAGTGGAGGCAGTAATTTTCCCTCCTGATAGGTGGGGATGTGGGCCTTTAAAACAGTATAATGTGTATCATCATGTCTTCTGAGCTCATAGGGCAAATATTGACTGGCATTGTCTGGGATCAAGACTGGGGCTGGATGTGGTGGCTCATGCTTGTAATCCCAGCACTTTGGGAGGCCAAGGCAGGCAGATCACCTGAGGTCAGGAGCTTGAGACCAGCCTGGCGAACGTGGTGAAATCCCGTCTCTACTAAAAATACAAAAATTAGCCAGGTGTGGTGGCGCACACTTGTAATCCTAGCTACTTGGGAGGCTGAGGCAGGAGAACCACTTGAACTCAGGAGGTGGAGGTGGCAGTGAGCTGAGATTGTGCCTCTGCACTCCGGCCTGGGCCACAGAGTAAGACTGTCTCAAAACAAAAACAAAAAACCTATGTCCTAAGAAAGGGAATAGTGCCTTTAAAACCTAGTACTTTCTATTGCCGTATAACAAAATACCCCAAAACTTAGCAGCTAAAAAAGAATTCTTTAAATCTTAACATTTTCTGTGGGTCCAGGATTTGGAAGCAGCTTACCCAGGTTCTGCTTCAAGGTCTCTCATGAGGTTGAAGTTAGTATGTGCTGTCTGGGGCTACTGGCATGTAAGGCTTGACTAGGGCTCAAAGACCTGCTTCTAAGATGACTCTCACATGGCTGGTGGCAGGAAGCCTCAGTTTCTCACTGGCTGTTGGCAGAAGGTCTCAGTTCCTTACCAAGTGGACCTCTCCAAAGAGCTACTGGAGTGTTCTCATGACCAGACTGGTAGCTTCTTCCAGAGTGAGCAATCGGAGACAGGGAACAAGGAGAAAGAATCCACATTGCTTTTCATGCCCTAGCCTTGGGAGTCACACACTGTCACTTCTGCCAGTTTCTGTTCACCAGAAGTACATCCCTAAGTCCCCAGCCCACACTCAAGGGAGGGGGAATTAAGCTCTGCTCTTTGAAGAAAGGAATATCAAAAAGTCTGCAGACATATTTTAAAGCTTCATACTCAGCATTCCTCAAAAACAATGATCATGGCATCCTTTGAACATTATTCTATCGCTTGAACTGTATGTATCCATTCATTCCAGAAATATTTATTGTGTTATCTGAATCGCTGTATACCATTTTTCTTATCCATCACTGGAAACCATTATGTTCTAAGAGCCTTATAAAGAATGATATCCTCCTAACAGTGGTCTTTTTCCCTTCTCAGGTATTTGTTGGTTTTCTTCTTATTCTAGCAGCCATAGAGCTGGCCCTTGTACTCACAGAAGACTCTGGACAAGCCACAGTCCCTGCTGTTCGATATACCAATCCAAGCCTCTACCTAGGCACATGGGTAAGACCTATCACCGCTTCTGCCCTGTGTTTCCCTTTTCATTACCCACAGGCATCTAGCTGAAATGTACTCTTTGGGGATAAAATTAATTCCAAGGTCATCTGTCTTTTTCACGGGATCCATAGTGAGGCAAAGCTTGGTTGGAATGGGGTGAAACTAATTTTAGCTTTTCATCTTCATTTGAGCATTAATGTATAGAGCCTTCTCCCTAGGTTAAGTATTAGCTTTCATGACTAAGATGTATATCTTATGTCCACATATCTTGCCATCTAAGGGTCACAGAGGAGAGCTAAGATTCTTGATGGAAAAGAATATTTTAAATGCTGTAAATCGTATTTTTAAATTGATTGATGACTCTAAACAATGGATCAGTGAGCTTAGAGTTTCTATAAACTTGATATCAAAAAACTAATGTCTCTCCTGCAGGCATTTTTTCGGGGGGTGGGCCTAGACAGTGTTTAAATAACAATTTAATTAATTGCCATCAATTCAGTGGCAACTAATGACGCATAATTATTTGAACTTTCAAACTTTATTGAAAAATCAGAATGTCTGGCAATTGCAAACCTACGTTCAGGCAGAGCAGTGTCAGCTGGGTCTCAGTAGCAGTGATCCCTTTAGACCATGAGTTCGGCACAATTCTCCCTGGGCAAATGTTATAAATCATGGCTCTTTCCCCACCAGAATGCTGTTTTAGGAGCACAGCACTAGGTCTAGGAAATCAACATTTAATTTATTATATCTAAAGTAGATGACATAGGGCGATTTTTTAAAATTAATTGCTTAATCTTATATTAGAAAATCGAGCTACGGACACCTTGCACCTAATTAATTAGAACCTGTCTTCCGACCTTACTACCATAATGTCTGAAATTAATTTTCGTGCGTCTTGGAAAGGTTTTTCTAGCTCCCAAAGTGACTCCACTAAAATGCAGATAGTGACCTTCTACGTTCTTGGCCAGCATCCCACTCAAGTGTGGTCCATGGAGAGAGATAAGGCATTGAAAGAAAAAGCTGGATGTCATGGGGGGGAAATGTTCAACCTAGCATCTGTGTGCTCTCTACCTGGCCAGATTAGTCACGACAGTCTCCTCCCTCAGCCCTCCTTTCTTTCTTCCCATGTTCTCTGACATCCTTCTCCCCTGAGTCCTCGGTTAGTGGCAGTATTCTTCAGAACATCGTGTGAATTTCTCTCCAGCTCCTGGTTTTGCTGATCCAGTACAGCAGACAATGGTGTGTACAGAAAAACTCCTGGTTCCTGTCCCTATTCTGGGTTCTCTCAATACTCTGTGGCACTTTCCAATTTCAGACTCTGATCCGGACACTCTTGCAGGTAAGGAAAAAAGAGTGGATGACACGAGGAGGTACCACGGGGCATCTTCTAAGAGTAAATGACATCAAACTGAGCTCCGGGATCGAATTGTACTAGAGGGATTTGATCATAGGCTTTAATCACAAGCATTGATATATACGGACCATGTAGACTTCATTTGGACAAAAGGCTCATTTTTTCCTCTTTGTTTTTTTCTTCATAGGGTGACAATTCTAATCTGGCCTACTCCTGCCTGTTCTTCATCTCCTATGGATTCCAGATCCTGATCCTGATCTTTTCAGCATTTTCAGAAAATAATGAATCATCAAATGTGAGATTCTAAATATGCCCATCTCATATGTTACTTAATTGGATGATATCTTAATGAATATAACTTTAAGAAGTCTGGGTCTCGTGGAGGCCCCACAAGACCATTTTATGACAAGGAAACAGATAGTGATGAGAGTATTAAAATGCTGACTTTTACTTTCACCTGCCAATTGTCAGCATAGTTAACTCATTCATATATCTATGCCAGAAAATCTGATTATCATTCTACTAGTGGCTTTAGGGTCTCCAAATAAACACATGTTGATAAGCTGACTTTAACATCATATCTAGTTTCTAGCACAACATTATATCATTAAAAAATCGGTTTCAGATTTCAGAGTCCCATGCAGTTCCTGTCTCCAACTGGTTTACTTTTCCATTGTTTTGTGTCTTTCAGAATCCATCATCCACAGCTTCGTTTCTGAGCAGCATTACCTACAGTTGGTATGACAGGTAGGAAAGCCTGGAGCGTGGGTTGTCTGTATCCTTACTCTCTCACTCCTCTGAAAGTGACAGAAACATTTTTTTATTTTATTTATTTATTATTTTTTGAGATGGAGTTTCGCTCTTGTTGCCCAGGCTGGAGTACGATGGTGTGATCTTGGCTCACTGCAACCTCCACCTCCTGGGTTCAAGCAATTATCCTGCCTCAGCCTCCCAAGTAGCTGGGGTTGCAGTGTGAGCCACCACACCCAGCTAATTTTTGTATTTTTAGTAGAGATGGGGTTTCACCATGTTGGCCAAGCTGGTCTAGAACTTGAGCTCATAATCTGCCTGCCTTGGCCTCCCTAAGTGCTGGGATTTCAGGCATGAGCCACCACGCCCAACCGAAAGATTAATTTTTTAAAAATGCCTCCTGTGACCTCCATTTCTCTTCTACTTAGAGTCAGAGAGTGTTAAAACTTACAGACCAACTTAATCCAAGCCCTCCAGTGGGCAGATTGGGATGCTAAGGAGAAGAAGGAGGGGGATTTGTTTTCGGTAGCCTGGGAGTCCCACAGGAGAAGAGGAAAGAGGCAGTAGGACAGGAAAAGCAAAACTTGGAGGCAGGTTTGGAGGGTAAGGGGTGAAATAGCTGGCCTGGGCTACCAGAGGATCTAGAACAGACACCCTTGGCCTTTATAGTTGCAGGGACCCATTTGGCAGGCTGGTGAAGTCTATGAATCCCTTCTCAGGAAGTGTTTTAAATGCATAAAATAAAATGAAAGACATTGGATTCCAAACAAAACCAAATATATTGAAATATAGTTACCAAAATATTTAAAAAACAAATGCATAATTTAGTAATACATAGACTTTGTTATTAATGCATTAAATAACAAGATCTAGTGATGAGTCTAACAATGACCATAATTTCAAAGTAGTGATGAGCATAAGTGAGCTATGAGAACATGTGGGATTTCTCAGCCTGACGCGGTGGCTCATGCCTGTAATCCCAGCACTTTGGGAGGCTGAGGTGGGTGGATCACCTGAGGTCAGGAGTTTGAGACCAGCCTGGTCAACATGGTGAAACCCCGTCTCCACTAAAAATACAAAAATTACCTAGCATGGTGGCACATGCCTGTAATCCCAGCTCCTTGGGAGGCTGAGGCAGGAGAATCGCTTGAACCTGGGAGGCAGAGTTTGCTGTGAGCCGAGATCACAGCATTGCACTCCAGTCTTGGTGACAAGAACGAAATTCCATCCCCCCCCCCAAAAAAAAATAAAGGAAAGAAAGAAAGAAAAGAAAATGTGGGATTTCCAAAATAACAATATAATATATAATTTAGGCCAAGTGTGCTGGTTTACAACTGTAATCCTAGCACTTTGGGAAGCCAAGGCAGGAAAATCACTTGAGCCCAGAAGTTTGAGGCTGCAATCAGCTATGGTTGTGTCACTGCGCTCCAGCCTGGGCAGAGAAAGACCATGTCTCTAAACATATATATAATTTATTTTCCATCTATATTCTCAAACTCCTGGCTAAGAGCCCTGATCAAGAGAGATGGCACAGTGGCTGGACATAGTGGCTCACACCTGTAATCCCAGCACCTTGGGAGGCTGAGTTGGGCAGATCACTTGAGGTCAGGAGTTCGAGAACAGCCTGGCTAACATGGTGAAACCCCGTCTCTACCAAAAATACAAAAATTAGCCAGGGGCCAGGTGCAGTAGTTCATGCCTATGATCTCAGCACTTTGGGAAGCAGAGGCGGGTGGATCACCTGGGGTCAGAAGTTCGAGACCAGCCTGGCCAACATGGTGAAACCCTGTCTCTACTAAAAATAAAAAATTAGCCAGGCGTGGTGGTGTGTGCCTGTAATTCCAGCTACTTGGGAGGCTGAGGCAGGAGAATCACTTGAACCTGGGATGTGGATCTTGCAGTAGGCCAAGGTTGCGCCACTGTACTCCAGCCTAGTGACAATATTGAGACTCCATCTCAACAGAAAAAAAGAAGAAGCCATGTGGAGTAGTGCACACCTGTAATCCCAGCTACTTGGGAGGCTAAGGCAGGAGAATCACTTTGAACCCAGGAGGCAGAGGCTGCAGTGAACCAAGATTACGCTACTACACTCCAGCCTGGGCAACAGAGTGAGACTCCTGTCTCAAAACACACACACACACACACACACACACACACACACACACACACAAAACCAAAGATGCCACAGGGGCTGCTTTATTTCTTGAGGGCATCAAGGAGGCCCCCAAGGAGATGCCAGCGTTGCAGAGAGGCAGCCAGGGTTTGAGGAGAAAGGAGCAAGGGCAGGGTAAGGTGATGCTCTTTTAGCTCTCTTTCCCTTCTCTTGTCTTCTAACACATTCTGTTGACCCTGTCCATTCCTTTTTCTGCTCCCCCCACTCCTCTGTCAAGTTCAAAGGGCCAGGAGATGGGGATAGTCCCATTCTTCTGTCCCTCTATCCCAGAACCTGGAGGTAGGTTCTGAGAGAAGTGGTGGAGATAGCCTCTGACCCATCCTGGGGAGTCTCACCCTGTGGTTCGCTTTTGTTCCAGCATCATTCTGAAAGGCTACAAGCATCCTCTGACACTCGAAGATGTCTGGGAAGTTGATGAAGAGATGAAAACCAAGATACTAGTGAGCAAGTTTGAAACGCACATGAAGACAGAGCTGCAGAAAGCCAGGCGGGCACTCCAGAAACGGCAGCAGAAGAGCTCCCAGCAGAACTCTGGAGCCAGGCTGCCTGGCTTGAACAAGAATCAGAGTCAAAGTCAAGATGTCCTTGTCCTGGTAACTTTCCCTTGAGTGTCTGTGTGAGCGCGCTGTGCGTTTCAGGCAAGAGTACATCAGCATCATGGCGATTCTGTCCTTACATTTTTACAGCACTTTGTACTTCTCAGTGCACTTCCTATTATTAATGGTATTCATAATACTAATACTACCTTAGTGATGGATATATGGGGTGTAATGTACTGTTCTCTCTCCTTTGAGGTACTTTTGAAATTTTCCGTGATGAAATACAGTTTTCAAAAAAATAATACCTTAGCATTTCTAGATTTTCCACCTTGGTACAAATTAGCATGAGCAGCCAATTTGTTGATTCATTCACTTGAAAATATTTATTGAGCACAACTGTGTGTCAGTGACCATTCCGGGCACTAAAAGAGTGCTCATCTTTTGAGAGCTAGAAAATATATAGTAAGCCCATATATAGGTTACTCTTTGAAAGTAATCATAGCTATTAAGAAAATAAAGCAGTAGTGTATTTGGAGTGAAGTGCGACTTTAGACAGGGTAACAGGGGAAGCTTCTCAGAGGAGACGATATCTGAACAGACACTCAAATGATGAGATCAAGCCCTCCGAGGGACAGTCAGAGGGAAGTGTGTTCCAGTCAGAAGAAGCAGGCATGCGAGGCTGAGAGGGGAACATGTTTGACTTGCTCAGGGAATGGCAAGAAGATCCAGGAGAGGGTACGCATGGGGTGAGATGGGCTCAAGGAAGTGGACAAGGATTAAGCTGTGTGGACCCTTGTGGGCCACAATAAGGAATCTGGACTTTATCTGAAGTCTGATTGCCAGTGGAAAGTTTTGAGCAGAGAGTAAGGAGATTGGATTCATGTTGTAAAGAGCTTACTTGGGCAGCTCCCCAGAGGATGGATCATTGGGGGCAAGAGTAGAAGCTGGAAGGGAAGCCAGGGCAGTTGTCCCAGCAAAGGGAGACCCATCAGATGGAACCTCAGTGGAAGACATTATGAGAAAGCGTCACTGGTAGGCTGAGAAGCTGGAATCTGGGGCAAGATGAGACTCAGGAGGATGTAATGAGGAGGCCAAAGCATAGACAAAGAGGCTGGTGACTGAGTTGTAATGCCCCATGTGTGTGTTTCCCAGGGCTGCCATGATAGAGTACCACACTGGATAGCTTAAAACAGAAATGTTCTGTCCCCAGCTCAGGAGGCCAGGAGGCTGAAATCAAGATAGCAGACATGCTCCCGCCGAAACCTGGAGGGGAGAATCCTCTCTTCCACCTTCTAGTGTTTGCCAGTAACCTTGGCGTTCCTTCACTTCCGGATGCATCACTCTGATCTCTGCCTCCACCATCCCAGGACCATCTTCTCCCTGTGTCTGTCTCTTCTCTTCTTGTAAAAATACCAGTTATACCACATTAGGGCCCCAGTGACCTCATCTTAATTTGGTTATATCTGCAAAGACCCTATTTCCAAAGAAGGGCACATTTTAAGGTACTGGGGGTTAGGGCTTCAACACAGCTTTTGGGGGTAGGGCTACAGTTCAACCCATAACATCTCACAGCAACCACAAGCATGAAAAGAACAGAAAGGGCCTCTCAGCACCATGCCCAGGCCCTTCGCTCTCAGGACTGCCCCTCAGGCCCTCACGCAGATGGGTCTCTGTTTTTACATGGGACTCTTACCAGGTTAGTTTCCTGGTTTTCTAACCCAAAATAGATTACAAGTATCAGTTAGCAGTGGGAGAGTGGAACAGTGCAGGCAGCTAGAAGGGCAGAAGCAACTAGGCCAGGGAGAGACTATCAAAACCTGGACATAGAAGGCCACGGGGCTCACAGGCTGACCATCCTGAAGCTGCTCAGGCCAGGAACAGACTAACTCTGTGGACACTGTTGTTTGGTTTTGTACCTAGGATGACGTTAAAAAGAAAAAAAAGAAGTCTGGGACCAAAAAAGATGTTCCAAAATCCTGGTTGATCAAGGCTCTGTTCAAAACTTTCTACACGGTGCTCCTGAAATCGTTCCTACTGAAGCTAGTGAATGACATCTTCACGTTTGTGAGTCCTCAGCTGCTGAAGTGAGTCCTCAGGCCTTGGATGGTCCTTTCAGGGCCTCCTCTGCCACCCTCCTTTTTGCCCCTGTGTGTGCAAGCAGCAGCTTTTCTTCAGTTCCCATTTTGTAAAAATGCTCATCATTTTCTTCCACCTTAGCATTGTGTTCATGAAGACTGCAGACAGTTTTCAAGATGTATGATGATATGTACTTTAGCCTCTCTCTTTTCCATGTCTTCTCTCCTCACAGGGGGCCGGGTATTTGTTCGGGGCTCTTTCTTGTTAAACTGCTAAGGGCTGAGCCAGGCCCAAGGGGTGGGCAGCGTACCCCTGGAGCGTAACTGACTTCATCGCTCCATCACAGCCTTCCATGGGAGGTTCAGGTTAATCTTGACAAGACTTCAAAATCTGCCATGATCTATAGAATGAACCACCTGCAGGGAAAAACAGGGCCAAAGCATTGCAGGGGCAGCTATGTGGAGCATTTCTTTAGTTATCCATTCTCACAGCCATGGGTTATAAACCCTACGCTCTTGCTGCTCATCTCCAAGTAAAAGCAAGAACGCCAGGCGAGGCATGGTGGCTCATGACTGTAATCTCAGCAGTTTGGGAGATTGAGGCAGGAGGATTGTTTGAGGCCAGGAGTTTGAAACCAGGCTGGTCAACATAACAAGACCCCATCACTACAAAAGAAAAGAATTAGCTGGATGTGATGGCACATACTTGAAGACCCAGCTATTCAGGAGGCTGAGGTGGGAGGATCACCCAAGCCCAGGAGCTCGAGGCTTAATGAACTATGATCCTGCTACTGCACTCCAGCCTGGACAACAGAGCGAGACCCTGTATCAAAAACAAAACAAAACAAAAAGAACACTGGTAAAACTGTAGAGCTTAGGTCTTTCAAAGGCTTTGGACAATTCTGGTCACTTTTGTTACCTATAGTATAAAGGTAGCATAGTCTAGCTGGCTGTGCATGAGGAGAGAGGTGTCCTCGGAGGCCTTATGGATATAACTAACTTGGCTTTTCTCTGGCAGATTGCTGATCTCCTTTGCAAGTGACCGTGACACGTATTTGTGGATTGGATATCTCTGTGCAATCCTCTTATTCACTGCGGCTCTCATTCAGTCTTTCTGCCTTCAGTGTTATTTTCAGCTGTGCTTCATGCTGGGTATAAAAGTACGGACAGCTGTCATGGCTTCTGTATATAAGAAGGTAAGCAGAATATGGCAGGTATCACCAAAGAAAATCCCCTCAGTAAATATGAGCATTGATTCCAAGGTTGAGGAAAATGTGATGGAAATGATAACTCATCTCAACACTTAATTTTGACTGACCATACAGCCTCCTTTAGATGTTTCTTTGGAAATTAGATTATGAGAAGTGTGTTCACAAACAATGGGTGGAGAGGCCAGGAGGGAAAAGGTACTCCCCAGGGAGAAGCTTGCAAGCTGTTCTGGTGCTCAGGATCCACCTTGCAGCCCTGAAGGCTTGGCTACCCATCCATCTCTTCCTGCGTCTCTTGACAAGGTAAAATGCCTTGGAAAAGAATGTAAGGTCAGAAAAGAAGCTGGTGAAGGGTCAAACTCTTAAAACCACCAACATTCAACTCAAATACTTAATGAAACCCAGCTCAGAGACCTGGTGTATCCATCTCAAATTGCAATCTTGCCAGAGCTCCATCTCCCCAGATCAAATTTCACCTAGCAACTTCTTTTCCTAACCTTTAGCGCTAACCCAACCCTCCTCTGCCTGACTTCTTTTTTCAATTTGTAAATACATTCATGCTGATTACTGAGTTCTGCAGACCTGGAAGCTTTTTCTTTTCCTTAAGATGATTTTGTTCATCTTCCCGCTGATACATTGGGTTTTTTTGTTAGTGGTGGTGGTGGTTTGTTGTTGTTGTTTCTGTTGTTGTTGTTGTTGTTGTTGTTGTTTTTGAGACGGAGTCTTGCTCTGTTGCCCAGGCTGGAGTGCAGTTGTGCAATCTTGGCTCACTGCAACCTCCGCCTCCTGGGTTCAAGTGATTCTCCTGCCTCAGCCTCCTGAGTAGCTGGGACTATAGGCGTGTGCCACCATGCGCAGTTCATTTTTGTATTTTCAGTAGAGGCGAGGTTTTACCGTGTTAGCCAAGATTGTCTCGATCTGCTGACCTCATGATCCGCCCACCTTGGCCTCCCTCCCTGCTGGGATTACAGGCATGAGCCACAGCGCCCGGGTGATACATTGTTTTTGAGGGTTAACTTTCTCAAGGCAACTGTATGTTCCTCATGTCCTCCATACCAAGATGAAGTCCCATTTTGTTCCTTAAGAAATGAAAATACAGTAGTTATGATCAGTGACGACAAGCTTAAGGAGAAAATTCATCCATCAGGAGATAGGTTCCAATGTTTTTATAGGTTGGAACACTAGTTGACTCTCTTCCTTTTTTTATTCCATCACTGCAAAGTTCCATCATGGTGACTTCTCTATTACAGTTCCTACTTTTCTCCTTTGCTTTCCTCTCTAGAAACAACACTTTGTCTTTGTCTTCCCTGAGTAGATGTTGGCTCATTGAGAGACAGTGGCAGATAATCCAAGTGTCTTTAGATCAGAATTCTGGCCACGTCCTTTGAACTCCCAGATACCCCCCTACTGGAATTTGTCTTCCTCCAGTTGATTTTTACAATCTCCTTATTCCTTCTGGAGAGACAGAGTTTCTGCTGGTTTACAGGTTATGAGGTCACTAACCAGCCTATTTCAGCCATTGCTAGTAAAGTACACTTCTACAATTTTTTCATAATTGTGATTATTCATTCACACTATTTTGATTCTTAATATTCCAGGTTTTGCAACTGTTACAATCAATAAAGAGATTTATAAAATAGAACCCTCAATGATACTTTTATTCAAATAAATATCACTATTAGAAAAGTGGAAAAAAATTACTAATTTATATGTTTAGACAATGCTTCACTACTTATGGAACATTTTTTACATTTACTATCAATTCACAGGGCTATTGCCCTGTGAAATAAGTACATTATCCCTATTTTATGGAGAAAAATAAGGCTTAGATAATTTCAGTGGCTACAATCACAAAGCCAGGAGTTGTCCCCAAACAAGGGCTACTGGGACTAAATTTATTTATTTATTAATTTTTAAAATTATTATACTTTAACTTCTAGGGTACATGTGCACCATGTGCAGGTTTGTTACATATGTATACATGTGCCATGTTGGTGTGCTGCACCCATTAATCCATCATTTACATTAGGTATATCTTCTAATGCTATCCCTCCCCTCTCCCCAATCCCACGACAGGCCCAGGTGTGTGATGTTCCCCATCCTGCATCCAAGTGTTCTCATTGTTCAATTCCCACCTGTGAATGAGAACATGCAGTGTTTAGTTTTCTGTTCTTGCAATAGTTTGCTCAGAATGATGGTTTCCAGCTTCATCCATGTCCCTACAAAGGACATGAACTCATCCTTTTTTATGGCTGCATAATATTCCATGGTGTATATGTGCTACATTTTCTTAATCCAGTCTATCATTGATGGACATTTGGGTTGGTTCCAAGTCTTTGCTATTGTGAATAGTGCCTCAGTAAACATATGTGTGCATGTGTCTTTATAGCAGCATGATTTATAATCCTTTGGGTATATACCCAGTAATGGGATGGCTGGGTCAAATGGTGTTTCTAGTTCTAGATTCTTGAGGAATTGCCACACTGTCTTCCACAATGGTTGAACTAGTTTACAGTCCCACCAACAGTGTAAAAGTGTTCCTATTTCTCCACATCCTCTCCAGCACCTGTTGTTGCCTGACTTTTTAATGATTGCCATTCTAACTGGCATGAGATGGTATCTCATTGTGGTTTTGATTTGCATTTATTTAATGGCCAGTGACAATGAGCATTTTTTCATGTGTCTGTTGGCTGCATAAATGTCTTCTTTTGAGAAGTGTCCGTTCATATATTTTGCCCACTTTTCGGTGGGGTTGTTTGATTTTTTTCTTGTAAATTTGTTTAAGTTATTTGTAGATTCTGGATATTAGCCCTTTGTCAGATGGGTAGATTGCAAAAATTTTCTCCCATTCTGTAGGTTGCCTGTTCACTCTGATGGTGGTTTCTTTTGCTGTGCAGAAGCTCTTCAGTTTGATTAGATCCCATTTGTCAATTTTGGCTTTTGTTGCCATTGCTTTTGGTGTTTTAGACATGAAGTCCTTGCCCATGCCTATGTCCTGAATGGTATTGCCTAGGTTTCTTCTAGGATTTTTATGGTTTTAGGTCTAATATTTAAGTCTTTAATCCATCTTGAATTAATTTTTGTTCTTGTTTTTGTCAGGTTTGTCAAAGATCAGATGGTTGTAGATGTGTGGTATTATTTCTGAGGGCTCTGTTCTGTTCCATTGATCTATATCTCTGTTTTGGTACCACTACCATGCTGTTTTGGTTACTGTAGCCTTGTAGTATAGTTTGAAGTCAGGTAGCATGATGCCTTCAGCTTTGTTCTTTTGACTTAGGATTGTCTTGGCAACGTGGGCTCTGTTTTGGTTCCATATGAACTTTAAAGTAATTTTTTCCAATTCTGTGAAGAAAGTCATTGGTAGCTTGATGGGGATGGCATTGAATCTATAAATTACCTTGGGCAGTATGGCCATTTTCATGATATTGATTCTTCCTATGCATGAGCATGGAATGTTCTTCCATTTGTTTGTGTCCTCTTTTATTTCATTGAGCAGTGGTTTGTAGTTCTCCTTGAAGAGGTCCTTCACATCCCTTGTAAGTTGGATTCCTGGATATTTTATTCTCTTTGAAGGAATTGTGAATGGGAGTTCACTCATGATTTGATTCTCTGTTTGTCTGTTGTTGGTGTATAGGAATGCTTCTGATTTTTGCAAATTGATTTTTGTATCCTGAGACTTTGCTGAAGTTGCTTATCAACTTAAGGCCATTTTGGGCTGAGACGATGGGGTTTTCTAAATATACAATCATGTCATCTGCAAACAGGGACAATTTGACTCCCTCTTTTCCTAATCGAATACCCTTTATTTCTTTCTCCTGCCTGATTGCCCCGGCCAGAACTTCCAACACTATGTTGAATAGGAGTGGTGAGAGAGGGCATCCCTGTCTTGTGCCAGTTTTCAAAGGGAATGCTTCCAGTTTTTGCCCATTCAGTATGATATTGGCTGTGGGTTTGTCTTAAATAGCTCTTAATATTTTGAGATACGTACTGGGACTAAATTTACTGAAAATAGAAATGTGTAGTGATTACCTTGAAGGGCAATTAGATGTTGTTAGTTGTTTTTTGTTCTTCCCTCTTCCATACCAAAAGGAAGGCATAGCAGTGGGCTGATTCCTCTAGAACCTTGATGGTCCAACATTTTAGAAAACTTTCCTCTTTTTACTGTACAGCCAAGAATCCTGATATGTTCCAAAGAATGTATTGGTGGATTAAGATGGCAGTAGTGCTTCTAGGAGGAGATGGAAGTAGTGCGGGCCACTTGTAGCCCGTACACTGTCTTTCTGGGAATTACAACGTGGCTCTCCTTCTTCTAGAAAGATGCAGCCTACCCCATGTCTTGGTGGCATAGTGCAAGTTGGTTTCAGTACTCTGATACATTTGTGCAAGGCATTGTTGTAAGTGACAGACTTGTGGATATCAACCTCCTGACCTCTCTAACATGAGAACAGGAAGCCCATACTACAAGACCAGGCATCTAGACAGTGTCTGAAAAATCCTGACAATACAAAAGTCTTTTATTTTATTTATTTTTTGAGACAGAGTCTCGCTCTGTTGCCCAGTCTGGAGTGCAATGGCACAATCTCGGCTCACTGCAACCTCCGCTTCCCAGGTTCCAACAATTCTCCTGCCTTAGCCTCCCGAGCAGCTGGGATTACAGGCGCCCGCCACCATGCCCGGCTAATTTTTGTATTTTTGATAGAGATGCGGTTTCGCCGTGTTGGCCAGGCTGGTCTTGAACTCCTGACCTCAGGTGATCTGTCTGCCTCGTCCTCCCAAAGTGCTAGGATTACAGGTGTGAGCCACTGTGCCAGGCCTACAAAAGTCATTTTACTTCAAAGTATGAAGTCTGAAGTTTTTCTCTTCATTCTAAATTCTCTGTCCTTCTTGGGAATTATTGCAACCTCTTCATAAGAGTATGACTCCAAATAACGTTGCCATATCAAAAGCTTCTGAGGTCAAAATCAATACATGCTGGTTCCCTCCTTCCTTTCCTCCCTCTCTCCTTCCATCCATCCATCCCTCCTTTTCTTCTATCCTTCAGTATTTGATTCTCTACTATGTGCCACATAATATAGTAGTGAAATAGATAGATGCCCTCATCCTCACAGAGTTTACATCTAGTGGAGAAACAGAAAAAAAACAAGGTAATTATGGTTCATTGTGATGAATGTAATGACAAAGGTAAGCTCAGGATATTATGAGAGTACACAGGACAAGTATCTAATCCCAACTTTGTAGTCAGGGTGGTTTTCTCACAAGAAGTTACATCTCGGCTGACACCAAAGGATAAATAGGAGTTTTTTGGGCAAAGAAGTGTGTGGATGTGTAGGGTTGGAGGAAGGTGGGAATAGGAAGAAAGAGTGGTCAAGAATGAGAGAACACCATGTATAAGATTTGGAGGCAAGAAGTCACAGTGCCTTGGAGAAGCTGTGTCCATATGGAGCACATCCTTCCATTGTAATCTCACTTCCTGAGCTTCCTCTTCTACTCCCTAGTATCCCTGGCTTTGTCATTGGGTCCCAATTTCAATCTTTATCTTTAGGCATTGACCCTATCCAACTTGGCCAGGAAGGAGTACACCGTTGGAGAAACAGTGAACCTGATGTCTGTGGATGCCCAGAAGCTCATGGATGTGACCAACTTCATACACTTGCTGTGGTCAAGTGTTCTACAGATTGTCTTATCCATCTTCTTCCTATGGAGAGAGTTGGGACCCTCAGTCTTAGCAGGTGTTGGGGTGATGGTGCTTGTAATCCCAATTAATGCGATACTGTCCACCAAGAGTAGGACCATTCAGGTAAAGAAAGAGTCACCCAGAAGAATATATGCTTTCTTTAAAGTGTAAACCCTTTTTCTTACTCTACTCTAATTCTTAATGGGAGTTTGGGCAAGTCAAAGCTGGTGGAAGACTTTCTACCATCTCAAGTGTACTTGGCTTTCTCTGAGTTCCCTTTTCATCTTCTGATGACTCTTAGGGTTTATATACACTCCCCTGCATTCATGTTAGAGGGAAGAGCCTGACTGGAGAAGGAAGGGCTGCCCCAGAGATGCTGCACATAATTCTTCCCTCTTGCTCTGGTGGGCTGCCCTAGTAACAGTGATTTGGGGCCCTGCTTCTCCGTTATAGCAATCTAAACCAACCACAGAGAACAGTCGCATGAGTGATCCAAATTTCAGCCTGAGCCTTGGCAATCACCCCACTACCACCAGGTGGGAGGGTTCTGTGTGGACAGTGTCCTCAGTCCTGCCAGAAGTCACAGGTTGGGTGGGTGGACTTGACAATGTATATGATTTATTCACTCATTTGTTTTGCATTCAAGTTACAAATAATTGTTTTGAAAATATTTCTTGCATATCTTACTTCTCTGAGAACACAGTAGTGAGTTAGGACTCCTGTTCTCATGGATCTTACATTCTACCTGGTGGGATGGTGGAGAGACAGGCAATACACAAAGAAGAAAAATATTAGATCATGATAAGTGTTATACAGAGAATTCAACAGGGTGATGAGATAGTGAGTGAATGGGTGGCTATTTTCAATGAGTTCAGGGAAGACCTCTTGGGGAGTGGACATTTAAGCTGAACTCTGAATGACACAGCCTGATTATAAAGGAGAAAGCCTTGGGAAGGGCAGGGGAAGAACAGCCTGGGAGCTGGGTACAGTCAGGCAAGGGCTATGGGGCAGAAACAAGCTTGGCACAAGCAAGGATCAGAAAGAAGATGGGTGTGGCAGGAACGGAGTGGGCAAAGAGAGTGGAGGGTGGTGAATCCCATCACTGGGCACCTCAAGTTCTTACTAAGTGACAGTCACAAAGTAGCAGTGAGGCCTGAGGTCTGCAGCAAACCTGAGCCCTCTCTCATGGAAGCGTATATTGTTTTTCTTTTGCTTTTTTCCTGGCAGGTCAAAAATATGAAGAATAAAGACAAACGTTTAAAGATCATGAATGAGATTCTTAGTGGAATCAAGGTGAGGATCTGAGCGTAGGTGGCTCTCTGTGGGTAAGGACAGAAGCAGCAGCTCTCTTGACCTTCGCAAACCCTGGTAGAGGTGATGGATTCCGGCTTCTCGGCCAGTTGTGTCACATGACTTTTGTTTCATGTCCTCCTGTCCCTCTCAGGTCCTCTGTTGAGCCTCTATTTCTATTTCTTCTCCCTAAATAGCTTGTTTTGTTTTGACACTTTACTGTAGAAGTTTTTAAACATATAGAAAAATAGAGACTATCATGAACCCCTACGAACTTTTCACCCAGCTCCGGGAATTATCAGCATGCCCTAACTAGTTTCATCTATAAACCCATTCCCCTCACACTTGCTTGATTATTTTAAAGCAGATCTCAGAGATCTTGTCCTTTCATTCATAAATACTGTGTATGTATCTCTAACTTATTTTTAAAATATAGACACAATACCATTATCATACCTACAAAAAAAAATTAACATTCTTTGATACCATCAAAGTTCTCCATTTGCCTCATATGTGCCTTTTGTTTGTTTGTTTTGCTGTTGGTTAGGTTGAATAAGGACCCAAAAAATGTCCATGCATGGTATGGTATTTAATTGATAGTGATTTTAATCTACAACAGTTTCTCTCTCTCTCTCTCTCTCTCTCTCTCTCTCTCTCTCCTCTCTCTCTCTCTGTGTGTGTGTGTGTGTGTGTGTGTGTGTTTGTCTTGGTCATTCCAAAAAAACTAGGTTATTTGTCTTATTTCCTGTAAATTGATAGTTAGATCTAAAGGTTTGATTGATTTAGATTTCATTTGGGGGTAGGAGTACCAGGTTGCTTTCAAGTGGTGCTGTGTGCTTCCAAACTGCAGCGATGATGACGTGAGTGGGCCCAGGCAGTGTCAGCCTGATCCATCCTTTACAAGATTTCCTGCTAGTCTTTCACTAGAGTGGTAGTTTGTGATGCTGGCAGCACATTAGAATCACCTGAGAAATTTGAAGTTTGTAAAACCCACTGAGGCTGGGGGCCTACTTCAAACCATTTAAATTGGACTCTTTGGGAGTGAGGCCCAAACATGTATTTTTTTTAAGTTCCCTAGGTGATTCTAATATGCCACCAAGGTGAAAAACACTATTGTGAGAATTTTATGATCATGGCCTAGGTCTGTTATTTCATCAGGAATTGCAAAAGAGTGAAATTTTTTAATTCTGTTATTCCATTGACATTGATTAGCTGGAATTTTATGAAGAAGAATTATCTTTCATCAACTTGTTGTTTACCCTAAAATGAAGTTTGTATGGGATAGGCAGAATAAATTCTTGCTTCTTTCCCTCCATTTACCAGCTTTCATGATAATGCATTTCATCCTCCAGAGGTGACCAATGATTTCGTTTAACTGAATATTGTTTTGAATTAATGCATCTTAACATTATCCTAAACGTCTTAAAAATAAAACAGAGCCCCCTTTTAACTCCTTGTTAATTCTCCACACAGAGCTCTGATATGTCCTTCTGTTAATGTGGCAAAACTAAAAGGAGAGCTGGTTTTGAATCTCAGCTCTACCACTGGGTGGTTTAACTTGCCAAAAGTTTGGGAAGGTTCCCTTGCCTCTCTCAGCTTGTTTCCTTATCGTTTAAATGAAGATAATAACTCTACAAATGTAAGGTGACTCACTTCGATTTGCCCAGAACTTTTTAAGTCTTAGTACTGGAAGGCCTGTGTCCTGGGCAGCCCTTTAGTCCCAGGCAAACTAGAACAGTTAGTCATACTAAGGTTGTTATAAACTGAGATAATGTATTTTAAATGCTTTGTACATAGTAGGTTGTCAACAAATACAAGCTACCTTTCTGTAATCATACTTTATAATCTGGATTTCTATTCCCCACATTTTGGGGACTATATCCTGAAACATGGGTGGATCAGATACACTGGTGCCCTCTCGGGGACAATCACGTGAGCTGTATTTTTTTTTCAACTTATTAGATCCTGAAATATTTTGCCTGGGAACCTTCATTCAGAGACCAAGTCCAGAACCTCCGGAAGAAAGAGCTCAAGAACCTGCTGGCCTTTAGTCAACTACAGTGTGTAGTAATGTTCATCTTCATGTTAACTCCAGTCCTGGTGAGTAGCAGAGGGGTCCATGGGCATTCGCCTGGGTGTTCACCTGGACCTGCATCAGCTTCCTGAAGAGGAAGTTCACTTTTGATAGACTAGCTGGCACCTCTAGGCCTGACCACAAGATCCAGGGGACTTGTCCCTCTCACTACCCCATGCTGCTTTTCCTCCTTTGTCCCACACCCCCAGCTCTAGTTTCACCTTCATGTACTGTACAGTGGTCTGGCAGCCCAGAGCAACTTTTTAGGATGCACAGCAAGAATGTGGTATCAGGAATGATTGGCTTAGGAGGCTTTATTGTCTTCTTTGGAAGGTGGTGTAGGTCTATAGTGGAAGGAACACTGATATAGGATCCAGGAGACCTGAACTCTGGTCCTAGTAATTCATTAATTGACCTTGTGACCTTGGGGAAGATATGTCCTCCTCTCCCGGGCTCAGTTTTCTCATCTGTACATGAAGAGGCTGGATCATCTTTAAGGCGCCTTCAGCTCTGATATACGGTGCTCCTGAAACCTAGCACAATGCTGCTTTGTCCCTTTTAGGAATAAATTGCTTATGACCTTGCCCTTTCCAGGTATCTGTGGTCACATTTTCTGTTTATGTCCTGGTGGATAGCAACAATATTTTGGATGCACAAAAGGCCTTCACCTCCATTACTCTCTTCAACATCCTGCGCTTTCCCCTGAGCATGCTTCCCATGATGATCTCCTCCATGCTCCAGGTAGGTCGGCACTCTTGCTGATGACTGCCTATCTCTGGTTAAAAGCCTTGGAGTCCAGAATGACTGGCTATCACATCCCATGTCTAACTTTTGCTGGTAAACTTTCAAGAGAGAGAGATCTGTTTGATTTCTGGAGACCAGTGGTTTGACCTTAATAAAAATCATGAGTTTTCTGAGCCCCAGTTTATCTAACTATAAAATGAGGATAATTATACCAATCTCATCTACCTGAGCATAGTCACTGATATGCGACAAGTACCAGAGCTGTAGAGGAAGGTCACCAGACAGGCAGCAGACTGATGAGAAGGCCTAGTTACCAGAACCAGATAGAAGTTAAGTTTTGTCTTAGAAGGCAGGAGGTAGTTTCTGGAATTAGGGCCAATGACTGGAGAGAGCAGAGGAGTTGAACTCCATGAGTTTGCTAAAGGACTGAAATAGAGCACCCACTTCCATCTGTCTATGGTGGGATAGCTTCCAGGGCTGAGTTTGGTGGAGCTTAGGAGATGCCAGCTGTGGCAAATAGAAAATCATGGGCTAATGACAAAGTCAAAATCTCTCTGCTTGTGCTTGTTACTGACTTTGATTCTTGAGATCCTTTGTGTCCTTCTCTAGGCCGGTGTTTCCACAGAGCGGCTGGAGAAGTACTTGGGAGGGGATGACTTGGACACATCTGCCATTCGACATGACTGCAATTTTGGTAAATAAATTTGGAAGTTGCTTCCCAAACTTATTCGCAGTGCTGGTGCCAGAATTTTGATAATGCAAGAACTTAGCAGCAGCAAACTGAAAGAGAGAGCTTGGAGATTTGTCTTGAGCCTATGCTTGCATAAGATACATACTGTTCTTACTTGAATTATGTTTACACTTAGAGCAGATTGCTCAACTAGATTGCTAAATAAAGCTGGGCCAGCTCTTCTGAGGATAAGCAGGGAATCCTGCAAAGCATCCAGAAAGCAGAAGTCGGGATGGAGCCAAGTGTGTGGGATTGGGACGGTAGCCTAGAGTGAAAGAATACTCAGATTCTGAAGGTTTAAAGGTTGGGGGCCAGCCATGGCCAGAGTGGGCAGTAGGACTGGAATCCATGGTGGGGAGGATTTATATATGGAGGTGGAATTCATACAAGGGGACTGGGCAACAGAGGGCCTGAGTGTATACCCAGAGTATCCATAGGTCAGGAATCTGGCCTTCCAGTAGGCTTGAGAGTTCTGAATCAAAAAGAACTTTAGCTGGGCATGGTGGCTCACGCCTGTAATCCCAGCACTTTGGGAGGCCGAGGCGAGCGGATCACCTGAGGTCAGGAGTTTGACACACCAGCCTGACCAACATGGAGAAACCCCATCTCTACTAAAAATACAAAATTAGCTGAGTGTGGTGGCACATGCCTGTAATCCTGGCTACTCGGGTGGCTGAGGCAGGAGAATCGCTTGAACCTGGGAGGTGGAGGTTGCGGTGAGCTGAGATTGCACCATTGCACTCAGTCTGGGTGACAAGAGTGAAACTGCATCTCAAAAAAACAAAATGAAACAAAACGAAAAAAAAAGGACTTTAGGCTGGACGCAGTGGCCTGTAATCCCAGGCCTTTGGGAGGCTGAGCCTCGCAGATTGCTTGAGTCCATGAGTTGGAGACTAGCCTGGGTGACATGACGAAACTCTGTCTCTACTAAAAATACACAAATTAGCGGGGCATGGTGGTTCATGCCTGTAGTCCCATCTACCTGGAGGCTGAAGCAGGAGAATCTCTTGAGCCTGGAAAGTCAAGGTGGCAGTCAGCCGAGATTGCACCACTGCACTCCAGTCTGGGTGACAAAGTAAGACCATGACTCAAAAAAAAAAGGACTTCATATGCAGGCCACTTCTGGTCTCATTCTAGGAGATTTCATTTGCCTCCTGTTAGCATAGGAGCCAGCACTTAGCAGAAACAATCCCGGGTGCTGATGGAGAAAGCAGAGACACATGAGGGCTGAGAAAGGGCAGACAGTCATGTGGGGATGTACATTTGACTAAAAGAGGGCTTTTTCTCAACAGACAAAGCCGTGCAGTTTTCTGAGGCCTCCTTTACCTGGGAACGTGGTGTGGAAGCCACAATCCGAGAGTGAGTTGCCTTCTTTCCATCCTAATGTTCTTTAGCATTCTCACTGCCTGGCCTATTCTCAGAAAATTCCATGTAATAGAATAAATGGGGAAATGAGCTATGTGCGTGTCTTCAATTAGATACCAGTGCAGGACAAACCCCTGGAGAGATGAGCTGAAAGCAGAGGTTCTCAGCCCCTTCCCCTGATAACTGTATTTGCCACCCTGCTTTCCTACTATGGGACCATGAATATCCAGCTGTAATCCCATGAAGACATTTGTGTGTGCAGATTGTGGATGGAGGTAGTGCAGTGTTAGCAGGTGGCTGCCTCTCTGGGTATGGTAGAAGATAAACACAAGAACCTGAATTCAGTATAAGTTCATTCATCCAAGAATAGCGATCAGGAACATTGGAATCTGGCTTCTTAGTGTGAATCTTCTGCACGTAGTGTGTCTCTTAAGCACCATGTATAATAGCACACCCAATTCATCCACTGAGCACAGCACACAGAGTACACCAGGGGCCTGAATAGGCCATGTCTTTCTTTCTTCACAACTGAGCACATCTTTTTTTTTTTTTTTTTGAGATGGAGTCTTGCTCTGTCGCCCAGGCTAGAGTGCAGTGGCACGGTCTCGGACGACTGAGCACGTCTTATTGTCTCCTTACTATACTCCCGACTTCCCACTCCTCTATCTTGTTCCTATAGCCTTTAACATGGACTCCAGAGCTAGCCCCAGGATGAGTTAGGGGCAGGAGCATCTGCTCTGAACCCTCCTAACCCAGCAGGTTCCCTTTCCAGAGAGGAAACTGGGCAGGGCTTCCACCTTACTGTTATAGGTCTGGAAGACATTCAACTCAATGGGCAGATTCAGAAAGACTGTGAACAAGTTCCTAATGTTCCTACTGTTCTAGAAACTCAAATAACAGGACTGGCACACAGAGTTTCCAGGAACCTATTCCAGTGTGGGCCCTTACCCAGCCAGATACAGTCAAATATTCAGGAGAAAGGCCAGGGAATCTACTTTCAGCAAATGTTCCAGGTGACACATTTAGTAGCTAAATTTGGGAAATGTTAATCTAGTCCAATCCCATTAGTAAGAAAGGAGGGGTCCTTAGTCCAAAGGAAGTGACCTTCCAAGATAACATAGCCCAGCAGTGTCAGGGTTGGGACTTGAACCAAGCCAGGTCTCCAGGCCCCCAACAGGGTCTTGTTCAATGGGTAACCATGTTCGTTCTAGGAGAATTTTATCATGTACATTTGGCACAAACAGCTTACAGATGAGTTGGATAAATTAGGGCTCATTGGGGCTCATTCTCTAGCCTTTAGAGCTAAGAAAAAACAAAAAGAAAAAGTATTAAAGAAGCACTTTGGGGTCTTGTATATCCAAGGCAAATTTTCCAATCTTGAGGGGAAATCTCCTAATACCAGACTTCATGGAGACTCAGAGAAGTGACTTGAACTACTCTTCAATACCCAACCCCTGCTATCTCCTTCAAAGACATTCCTCTCTTTCAGTGTGAACCTGGACATTATGCCAGGCCAACTTGTGGCTATAATGGGGTCTGTCGGCTCTGGGAAATCCTCCTTGATATCAGCCATGCTGGGAGAAATGGAAAATGTCCACGGGCACATCACCATCAAGGTGAGAGGGAATGCCATTGCAAAAGCCTCTGACTCCCGAATGTCAGCAGGGAGTCTCCCTCTGACTCCCTTCGTGCTTTTGCCTCATTGTGGAGAAGGCACTGAGGGCTAGCAGGTGAGGCCTTGGAGACATCTGGTAGATTTGTGGACTGTGATTTTCTGTCCCATTTCAACTTTATATAATCAGTTGCTGGGGGTAAGATTTGGGAATCTGCATTTTTAAGGAGCTCTAAAGGTGATTCTCATATGCATACTACAGTGTGAAAACTGTTGATTAGAGATGTCTTCCTTCAAAATATAGGCATTTCTGGCCAGGCGCGGTGACTCATGCCTGTAATCCCAGCACTTTGAGAGGCTGAGGCAGGTGGATTACCTGAGGTCAGGAGTTCGAGACTAATCTGGTCAACATGGTGAAACCCCGTCTCTACTAAAAATACAGTATTAGCCGGGCATGGTGGCATGCGCCTATAATCCCAGCTACTTGGGAGGCTGAGGCATGAGAATCACTTGAGCCCAGGAGGGCTGCAGTGAGCCAAGATCATGCCACTGCACTCCAGCCTGAGCAACAGAAAAAGACTCTGTCTCAAAAAAAAAAAAAAAAAAAAAAAAGTATAGGCATTTCTGCTTTACCTGTGTATTTGTTTCTGAAAAATCACACATTCTGCAAAACTGTACAATAAAAATAACAGGACCTGGGGAAAAGAACTGTAATAGATCACTAAAATCTTATATAACTTTGTAATCAAACTACCAACAAAAACAATACCAACCACAGCAATAACATCGAGAGCAATAAAAAGAGTAATCTTGTAAAATCAACACTGGCATTTGCACCCAACATTACAGTTAGTCTTGGGCCTCTCTCTCCCTCCTTTGAGAGCTAAATCTTTGATGGCATTTGCTTCCAAAATAAAAATCTGGTGTAGGGTGTTGTCTTCATCAATTATATATACATTTTTTGGGACAGAGTCTCGCTGTGTCAGTCAGGCTGGAGTGCAATAGTGCAATCTCAGCTCACTGCAACCTCCATCTCCTGGGTTCAAGTGATTCTCCTGCCTCAGTCTCCCAAATAACTGGGATTACAGGTATGTGCCACCATGCCCCACTAACTTTTTTTTTTTTTTAATTTTTAAAAATTTTTTTACTTTAAGTTCTAGGATACATATGCAGAACATGTAGGTTTGTTACATAGGCATACGTGTGCCATGGTGGTTTGTTGCACCTGTTGACCTGTCATCTAGGTTCCCTCCCCTCGCCCCTCAGCCCTCAATAGGCCCCGGTGTGTGATGTTCCCCTCCCTGTATCCATGTGTGTTCACTGTTCAACTCCCACTGATGAGTAATAACACGCAGTGTTTGGTTTTCTGTTCCTGTGTTAGTTTGCTGAGGATGATGCTTCTAGCTTCATCCATGTCCCTACAAAGGACATGATCTCATTCCTTTTTATGGCTACATAGTGTTCCATGGTATATATGTGCCACATTTTCTTTATCCAGTCTATCATTGATGATGCCCAGCTAATTTTTGTACTTTTGTACTTTTAGTAGAGGCAGGATTTCGCCATGTTGTCCAGGCTGGTCTCAAACTCCTGCCTCAGCCTCCCAAAGTGCTGGGATTATATGGGTAAGCCACTGCGCCTGGCTAATTATGATTTTTTTAACACAGAGGAAAATGTTTTCATGGCATCTTCATCAGTACTCTGAAATTTTCCAGAGAGCTAAATTTAGGGAAAATTATAGCCATTTTTGAATTGTTACCACTGCTTGTTCCAAAGAGAGGCATATCTATAGATTTTCAGCTTTTTTTCTTAAGATCTTCATATATTGCTAAGAGTTTCTTTTTAAGTATGAGAATGCTTCCTCCAATTGATTTATATTGACCTGCTTGGAAAAAAAATTTAAGAACCAGCTGTTCTTCTACAATATACTGACATCATTTCCTGATTTAGCAATCACTAATGAACTAATTTGCTTTTTTTTTTTTTTTTGAGACAGAGTCTCGTTCTGTCGCCCAGGCTGGAGTGCAGTGGTGCGATCTCAGCTCACTGGAAGCTCTGTCTCCTGGGTTTACGCCATTCTCCTGCCTCAGCCTCCCGAGTAGCTGGGACTACAGGTGCCCGCCACCTCGCCCGGCTAGTTTTTTGTATTTTTTAGTGGAGACAGGGTTTCACCGTGTTAGCCAGGATGGTCTCGATCTCCTGACCTCGTGATCTGCCCGTCTTGGCCTCCCAAAGTGCTGGGATTACAGGCTTGAGCCACCGCGCCTGGCCTACTAATTTGCAATTTTAAAAACATGCACTATAGCAGAGCAGACTACAGATTTAAGTCTGTCTTCTAACTCCTTTGGGGAAGCTTTTTTTCTTGCTAACTCATAACTGGGTTCTTCCTCAAACACAGGCATTTATTGGTCTCCATTTCTGGTTGTTCTTTTTTTTTTTTTTTTTTGAGACAGAGTCTCAGTCTGTCACCCAGGCTGGAGTGCAGTGGTGCACGATCTCGGCTCACTGCAACCTCTGCCTCCTAGGTTCAAGCAATTCTCTGCCTCAGCCTCCTGAGTAGCTGGGATTACAGGCACATGTCACCACACCTGGCTAATTTTTGTATTCTTAGTAGAGACAGGGTTTCACCATCTTGGCCAGGCTGGTCTTGAACTCCTGACCTTGTGATCCACCTGCCTCAGCCTCCCAAAGTGCTGGAATTACAGGCATGAGCCGCCGCGCCCGGCCTCCATCTCTGTTTTTTGTTTGTTTGTTTGAGATGGAGCCTCACTCTGTATCCCAGGCTGGAGTGCAGTGGCCCAATCTCAGCTCACTGCAGCCTCTGCCTCCTGGGTTCAAGGGATTCTCCTGCTTCAGCTTCCCGAGTAGCTGGGATTACAGACTCGTGCCACCACATCCAGCTACTTTTTGTGTTTTTAGTAGAGATAGGGTTTCACCAGGCTGGTCACTCCTGACCTCAGGTGATTTGCCCACTTTGACCTCCCAAAGTGCTGGGATCACAAGCGTGAGCCACTGTGCCCAGACTCCATCTCTCTTTGGATATAAGCTTGCTTCCTAAGAGGTCATCTATGCCAGGGGTCCCCAACCCCTGGGCCTCAGACTGGTACTGTTCCATGGCCTGTTGGGAACCAGGCTACACAGGAGAAGGTGAGCGGTGGGCGAGCATTACCACCTGAGCTCCACCTCCTGTCAGATCAGCAGCAGCATTAAATTCTTATAGGACCACGAACTCTTTTGTGAACTGCACATGCCAGGAATCTAGGCTGCATCTACTGCCTGATGATCTGAGGTGGAACAGTTTCATCCCGAAACCATCTCCCACCACCACCCCATCCATGGAAAAATTGTCTTCCACAAAACTGGTCCCTGGTGCCAAAAACTGTTGGGGACCATTCCCTTGTCAGTGTTAGCCCTTTGTTGCTCCTAGTAAATTCAATTGGGTTTGACCAAAACCCTCTTCTAGAAGCAACACACACATGTATCATCTAATTTTCAGGATCATGGCTGGAAAACATAGTCTAAAAAAGGGGGGCTTTTGATGGTGAAGAGGATATTGAGTCCTGAGAGTGGAATAACTACAAGCACATGAATAAATACCAGATCCTCTGTCATCCTGATGCACAGTTCTTCAAATTTAAGCTCCATGTGTTTCTTCCCCCTCTCCAGCCACCTCGTCCTTCAACCCTGCATTTCTGGAGGTGCGGCTGTAACATGGTCTGATCCTTTTTCATCTAGGGCACCACTGCCTATATCCCACAGCAGTCCTGGATTCAGAATGGCACCATAAAGGACAACATCCTTTTTGGAGCAGAGTTGAATGAAAAGAGGTACCAGCAAGTCCTGGAGGCCTGCGCTCTCCTCCCAGACTTGGAAATGCTGCCTGGAGGAGATTTGGCTGAGATTGGAGAGAAGGTACTTGGGATAACAAGGGATCTTCAAGGGTGAAGGCATATTGAAGAGAAAAAGTGAGGATGGTGGTGAAGAACTACATGGGGTCACAATATTCCACATAATAACTCAGAATTTTAAAACCTTCTGCTTGGAAGCAGGTACAGGAATTACGTAATTTAAATCAAAGATGATGAGGCAAAGGCCATAAGAAGTTAACAGTGACTGGCCCAAGGTTGATCTCACAGGAGGTTGGGCAGAAGTGGGACCAGAGTCTAGGTGTCCTGATTCTACTTCTGTATCAGCAAGGCCAGAGGAAGATTCTACTAATCTGCTTTGAACACTTAGACGTTTACTGTGAATTATCTTCTGATGTTATTAAAGGCCCTTCCTAAAAATAGATTTTACGGCTGGGCGCAGTGGCTCACGCCTGTAATCCCAGCACTTTGGGAGGCCGAGGTGGGTGGATCACCTGAGGTCAGGAGTTTGAGACCAACCTGACCAACAAGATGAAACCCCATCTCTACTAAAAATGCAAAAATTAGCCTTGCATGGTAGCAGGCGCCTATAGTCCCAGCTAGTCGGGAGGCTGAGACAGGAGAATTGCTTGAACCAAGGAGGCAGAGGTTGCAGTGAGCTGAGATTGTGCCACTGCACTCCAGCCTGGGCAATGGAGCAAGACTCCATCTCAAAAAAAGAAAAAGATTTTTAATGACTATATTATATTTATTATATAGATCTAGCATAATTTATTTTGAAATCTCTAAATAAAAACCCTGCATATTTAGGATATTTTCATCCTCCCTCCCCAGTACTAGAAATAAATGTAGCAATCTTTGGGAACAAAAAATCTCAAGATGTTAGAAGATTAGTGAAGATACAGCTCTAGAGTAATTTTGTTCATTAATTAGCATAGACTTATTGAGTGCCTACTATATGCCAAATACTGTTTTAAGTGCTGGGGTTACATCCATGAACAAAACAGAAAAAACCTCTGTTCTACATTCTCATGGGGTGACAAGCAACAAAACCATTACATAAGTAAATTATCTGATAAAAAGTGATAAGTTGGCCATATCTTTAATTGTTGGGCCTAAAGTTATTTATTTGAATCAGTTCTTTATTTGTATAAAGGAACTTGTTAGATTTTTAACCCCTTGACACCTTATTGGGATAAATTTCTTCCTTTTACCCCTCCCTATTAGATTCTGTGAAGGTGGGTCTAGGGAGTAGTACTTAATATAAATTATTTTCTTCTTCAGGGTATAAATCTCAGTGGGGGTCAGAAGCAGCGAATCAGCCTGGCCAGAGCTACCTACCAAAATTTAGACATCTATCTTCTAGATGACCCTCTGTCTGCTGTGGATGCTCATGTAGGAAAGCATATTTTTAATAAGGTCTTGGGCCCCAATGGCCTGTTGAAAGGCAAGGTAAGAAATCATTGAACATGATGAAGATACAAAGGTGGGGTGGGAGGGAGAGGGAAGGACATGTCTGGCAAGTAAGACAGGGAAGATGGTGGACATATGGTAATTAACACAACTTCATATTATTTTTATAGACTCGACTCTTGGTTACACATAGCATGCACTTTCTTCCTCAAGTGGATGAGATAGTACTTCTGGGGAATGGCACAATTATAGAGAAAGGATCCTACAGTGCTCTCCTGGCCCAAAAAGGAGAGTTTGCTAAGAATCTGAAGACATTTCTAAGACATACAGGCCCTGAAGAAGAAGCCACAGGTATGTAAGGAGGATTGGGACAAGATAGAATTTGGGCCATGGAGGGAATGGTAAACCAGTATCTACTTCCTGAACTGTTCAGTATCCAGTGAACTAGATTTGGAAGCGAACTACCCAGAGATTAAAACTCTGCTTTCTGGGTTTTGAGTCTCTTTGAGGAAACATAGAAATTGAAACTCTATGCCTGGGCCAAACTGGTGGCTTATCCTGCTCATCTGATGTCTGACATGCAATCAAAGGACACTCTTTAGAAGGGCACAACTGAAAGTCTGAGTGAGTAACCCTTGTGGAAGAAACACTAGTGGCACAACAGTCCCTCTTTTAGGGATGCCATGTTCCTATTGACTCTAGTCACACATGTTACCCCATCTACCCCAAATCCATTAAAACAACTTCCTCAACAACTTCCTGGGCTGGCACTATTAGTGTACTGCTAAATTCTTCGTAAATCCTAACAAAGCGATTTTGATTAATATACCAAAACCACTGGGCATTTGAACCAGAAAAAAAAAATTATGGCAGTTGCATAGTCTCAGAGTATACCATAGCAATAGCCTCTAATATCACCACCATTGGGTTCACCAGTTAGCCCTAGTCAGCAGTGGAGCTCTGTTTACTGTGACCCTTCCCAAGGACCTGCCAACAGCAGTCCTGTGCATAGGTCTGGTTATCACCCTCAGGTGGTCACCAGCAGGAGTTCAGGTCTGAGAAAGCCAGGGCAGAAGGGTGTAGGAGCATTCCAGAAATCAGTCAGATGAGGGAGTAGCTACACAGCCTACAAGTGATAGCATATTCTGACCATGAGGTGAGGACAAGTAATGGTTTAAAATCACCCTGGGAGGGCCAGGCTCGATGGCTCATGCTTGTAATCCCAGTACTTTGGGAGGTTGAGGCAGGTGGATCACCTGAGGTCAGGAGTTCAAGACCAGCCTGACCAACATGGAGAAACCCTGTGTCTACTAAAAACACAAAATCAGCCGGGCACGGTGGCACATGCCTGTAATCCCAGCTGCTTGGGAGGCTGAGGCAGGAGAATTGCTTGAACCTGGGAGGCAGAGATTGCGGTGAGCTGAGATCCCTCCATTGCACTCTAGCCTGGGCAACAAGAGTGAAACTCCATCTCAAAAAAAAAAAAAAAAAAACTACCCTGGAAAGCCCAAGAGTTTGAAAGAAAAATCTAAGCCAGGGCTGGATGTGGTGGCTCACACCTGTAATCCCAGCACTTTGGGAGGCCAAGGCAGAAGAATCACTTGAGCCCAGGAGTTTGAGACCACCCTGGGCTATATAGTGAAACCCTATCTCTGCTCAAAAAAAAAACAGAAGAAAAATCTAAACCAGGAAGTCTGTAAGCTTTGGAGGGAGAAGGCGGGAACAAAGAACAGGATGGTGTAGGTGACAGAAATTGGGAGCCCGGCCAGGAGAGTGGGGCAGGAGTATCAGGGAACAGCAGAAAGGAGCGATTGAAAGCTTTGCATCAACCCTTTATGTGCTCCAGATAGTAGCCTGGAGAAAACAAAAAGCACCTGCCTGGAGTGGGGAGTGAAGGTCCCAAGGAAAGAACAGTGTCTACTGCTAGAGTTTCCTGAGTTATTGCTCAACCACATCACCATGGTTACCGTAAGAAAATTGGGCACTTGTCCTATGCTAATGGTAAACATTTTTTTCTGATTAGCCTGGATCTGAGTTTCTGGATTCTGTTATAAACCCCTTTTCCTTTGAAGAATCCTGTCTTTAGTGTACAAAGAACAGTTTGCAAAACATTCCCATAAGCCCTTTTTCTGGTGAACACTGAGAGAACATTTCTGAGCAGTTTTGTAAGCTCCAGAGCCTAGGATGCTGCTGCGTTGGCCCTGGGATCTGGGACTTGGTGGAATGAAGAGAAGGGCAGGAGGGCAAGGTGAGCTGCGCTGAGATTGGTTCTGTGTATGAGTTTCCTAATTAGCTGCCTTAACAACATATCACAAACTGAATGGCCACACATTTCTGGAGGCTGGAAGGGCAAGATCAAGGTGTCAGCAGGATTAGTTCTTTCTTAAGATGCTAGGAATAATCTGTTCAAGGCCTCTCACCTAGTTTCCAGTGGTTTGGCAATCTTTGTCATTGCTGTTTGTTGTGGTTGTTCTTCCTATTTGTTTCATTTCCTGAACTAATTCTGTTAAGTCTGTATTCTTTGTCATTGTCATGTGTGACCACTGAGGTCTCTGTTTGGTTGGCTTAGTGGTCAGCTAGTGATTAGACAGAGACTTCCTTAAATGCTTGGAAACAAATGTCTCAGCCTTTGCTGAGAGGCTCTGTGTGTGTGTTGTGGGTGATGGGGAACATGTCTTCAGCACTCCAGCAATTTACATCTCTGCCTTAGCCTTCACTTCCTGCTTATACAGAGCCACATGGTCAGCCAGAAGTGAGAGATTAGAGCCCACTTCCATCTTCCTGGACATGCGCACAGCTCTGCATGTGTACGTGGCATTCTAGATTGCTGGGAATATATCAGAGAGATCAAAGCCCCTGTGAGCATCTTATTCCCCAGCTTTTCATTTTAAGTTTTTGGTGAGCTTCTTATTTGCCCCAAGTGTTATCACCACCTCAGGCAGCTGCTGTGATGTTAAATAATTGCTGCTGATTGTTTGAGCTAGCTCAACGTTAGGTCAAATAGACCCTGTAAATGGGGGTTTTCAGGGAATTCCAGATAGGTGAGATAATGTCAGTTCTCCAGGGATGGGGCTTTTGGGAGCATTCTGAACCCACTCTGCCCCCTCCAGTGGCTGCTAGGCTGCTGGTTTTCATGGCTACTAGGATTGTATGGCTGTTAGTTTTCTAGGCTGTAGCAGCCAAGGAGAGGGGGACAGAAATAGGGTAAGTTAAACTGCCACCAAGCTTACTGTTATTACTGAGTGTCAGCTCTTCAAAAAAACAAATGCTCCTGGGATTGTTGCAAGCCTTTGGTTAATTTCAGAGCTCTGAAAAAGTTGACTTTGACCATTTTTTGGTCATTATTCTTATTGCTTTTATGGAGGAGTAGATATCTGGAGGTTCCTATTCTACCATCCCCACTGATGCCCACACTATGTCTTCTATTTTATTTTATTTTCAGGGTATGTCTTTTAAGGCTCTAAATTAATATAAGTTTGTTAAATTATTTGAATTTCAAGATGAACATTTTCTTTTCTTTTCTTTTTTGAGAGAGTCTCAGTCTGTTGCCCAGGCTGGAGTACATTGGCACAATCATGGCTCACCTTCAACCTCCTATGTTCAAGTGATCCTCCCACCTCAGCCTCCCAAGTAGCTGGGACCACAGGCATGCACCACCACACCCTGCTAATTTTTAAATTTTTTTGTAGACATAGAGTTTCCCTATGGTGTCCAAGGTGGTCTCAAACTCCTGGGCTGAAGTGATCCTCCCACCTTGGCCTCCCAAAGGGCTGGGATTACAGGTGTGAGCCACCATGCTCCGCCAAGATGAGCATTTTCAATTTACAATCACTTCATTAGTCAATTCTGAGAATGTGACTCTTCTATATGTCTACCATAATCCTTAAAACTCTTTCTTCCTCCAAAGGAACCTGGGCATTTCTAGGAATTTTCTTCTCCATTGTGACTATTTTCTCTTCCAGTCGAATATTAATTCATCTCTCCTTTATCCTGATATTTCTTAATAACAAGATGTAGTAATAACTATTTATGGAGGATTTATGGAAGTAAAGTATTCCGTCCCGTACGTACATCTGGGATCCCTTGCTGAAACCAGCAAGATCAGAGAAGGCTTCTCTCTCCTTGTTCATAGGACTGACAGGGCTCTATGCAGCTCTTTCCCTAACCTCTAGTGTGTCTCCCTAGTCCACGATGGCAGTGAAGAAGAAGACGATGACTCTGGGCTGATATCCAGTATGGAAGAGATCCCTGAAGATGCAGCCTCCATAACCATGAGAAGAGAGAACAGCTTTCGTCGAACGCTTAGCCGCAGGTTGGCCATCTATTCAGCTGGCGGCCCTCGTCAGCTCCATATTTCCACTTGATCTTTTTCTTTTTCTTCCTGGGCTTTTCCTGTGAGGGTTAACACCATGGACACTCCAAGCTCTTCCTTTGTTTCTTGTATGAGCGGGGATGGGGAAAAACCGGGGTTGTGTCAGTTTCCCCTGGTCATCTGCCCTGAAATGCGCTTTGATGCCAGCTGAGCGACTATGACATCTGCTTGCAAGAAGACCCTTGGGAATCGCCTGCATGCTCAGGGAAGCTTCCCTCTCTCAGTTCTAGGTCCAGTGGCAGGCATCTGAAGTCCCTGAAAAACTCCTTGAAAACTCGGAATGTGAATAGCCTGAAGGAAGATGAAGAACTAGTGAAAGGACAAAAACTAATTAAGAAGGAATTCGTAGAAACTGGAAAGGTGAACACCACACAAAAAAGTAGCATTTGAGGTGTTATAAGGTTCAGAACCCAAAATTTTTAATGTTAAGTGGAAATTGAATGCATACTTACAGGAGCAATATGTCCTCTGTGCTTTGCAAATTTTCAGATTCATTATTAACATGTTAGCAGAGGCTGTGGGCTTTCTACCAAGTCATATTTCCATAAAGAATGCCATGTTTCCTGTGAATGTCCTCATCCCACACTTCATGAGTGTTTGATTCCATTCTGATGTGTGAAGGAACAGGAAAACTCAGACCTAGAGCACATAATTCAAATTAATGAAATTTAACCACAAATTGCAAGGTCGGCAGTAGAACCCCATCATCTGTTCTACTCTGATTTTTTGTTTGTGTGTTTGTTTTAGAGACAGGGTCTCACTATGTTGCCCAGGCTGGACTGAAGCCCCGGGGCTCAAGAGATCCTCCCACGCCAGCCTTCTGAGCAGCTGGGACTACAGGGGCATGCTACCATGTCTGGCTTGTCCCAATCTGTTTTATATCTTCTTCTCTTGAATGCCTTTAGCTTTTATGATTATTTACCCTTCATTGTATTTCAGCATTTTTCTGTTCTTGCTGGCACAGTGCAGAAATGGTGACCACAGACTACCAAATTTTGCTACCTGCTACCCATGCTCCCAGGGGCCTCCACTTCTCCTTGTGGTTGGCATTCTAGGTGATTCCTTATCAAAAACCATTAGGGAGTTCTACTAATATTGAGGTGGGGACTTTGCAGGTAAAGTTCTCCATCTACCTGGAGTACCTACAAGCAGTAGGATTTTTTTCAATATTCTTCATCATCCTTGCGTTTGTGATGAATTCTGTGGCTTTTATTGGATCCAACCTCTGGCTCAGTGCTTGGACCAGTGACTCTAAAATCTTCAATAGCACCAACTATCCAGCATCTCAGAGGGACATGAGACTTGGAGTCTACGGAGCTCTGGGATTAGCGCAAGGTATGTCTGATGGCTATGACATCTTACAGAATCTGTCTGGACCCTGTACTTTTCCTGGACTCAGGAATGCATTTGCCATTATGTCCTGGGCACAAGTCATCAGGGATTCCTGTGCACGGTGCTGACAAAACTGCTTCCATTTCTAGGTATATTTGTGTTCATAGCACATTTCTGGAGTGCCTTTGGTTTCGTCCATGCATCAAATATCTTGCACAAGCAACTCCTCAACAATATCCTTCGAGCACCCATGAGATTTTTTGACACAACACCCACAGGCCGGATTGTAAACAGGTTTGCCGGTGTAAGTATCTCAAGGACTGTCAGGTGGTATGTCTATATACTGAGGATCTTTCTGACAGGGAGGAATTATCATGTCCCCCCAGACAACACTGTTCAGTGCCAGTCCTTTTGTCTACTCAACATGCAGGTGTCTCTTGAGTACTTGCTGTGAGCTCCCAAGGATCCTGGTGATTCAGGGATGAACATCTCTGACCCTTCAAGTAGCTCAGCATCTAGTGAAGAAGACAACCAAGGAAGTGAAGGATTATAATAGAATATAGTAAAACCAGTAACAACAGTGTGTAGAAAAGTGGTCTGGGAGTACAAAGGAAAAAAGGCACTAGCCCAGCCTGAGTGATAAAGGTAGGAAATGTCAGAAAAGGTGAAACTTAAGTCATAGAAGCAAGCCAGGGAGATCGCGAGGGTTGGGGGCAGGGATGGCAGTAGAGCAGGGTGAGAAGGATTATTCTGCAGAGGAAAGAACATAAATAAAAGCACTGTCACTGCCTGGGACAGGAAATGCAAGAGATAGTAGGATAACCCTTTGCTTGGCCTCTGCCTCCATTCCTGAAATTTCTATCTAGAATGCTTTAAGAATGAGTAAATTTGGTCTGGACTACGGAATAGAGCCATCGGTGATTTTAAGAAGTTCTCAGATATTGTTTCTATCTACCCCAGATCCTGGAACCCTTGGCGTTCATTCACTCATTCATTCAGCAACCTTGATTGAGCACTTTCTATGAGCCAAGTACGGTACTGGGCACCGGGGCACTCAGTGAATGTGAAGATCATAGATGTCTCTCTGCCATGGGCCAGACCCGACTCGTTGATTTTTTAGTGTATCTGAGATGGGAATTCAGGAACAGAGGCAGAGATCAGGCAATTCTGAATGACAAGTAACTGTCACCAGCACAGTTTTTAGCCCTCTGCTTATGGAGCAGCTCTGGACTCTTGTTTGTTGGCCTTGAGGCAGACAGAAAGTATGGCTCACAGTCCACAGCCAGATTCTGGGGACACAGTAAACACTTCAAAAGTCGGCCGTTAACTGGTCCCCCTGTGTCACCTTCCTCTGGGGCAGAAACAGTGGGCATGATGTCACTAGAGACAACTTCAATGGCCTTTCTGCTCGTTACACGAACCTAAAAGAACACTCCATTTTGGGTGAGAAATTTCTCGTAGTAATTTTACAAAGATTACAGTTTTCCCCATGTTGTAACATATATAATCTTCTGGGAAAGAGAACACAGAGGTTTTCTGTGAGTTACTTAGGCAACAGTCATAGTTTAAAGACTGCTTTTGCATGACAAAGGAAACTGTCATTAATTATATGGTAAGTTTTGTTGGGGAGGTGGCTCAGACCTATTAAGGGGAGTCTGATCAAGGGGCCTCTGGGATTGATGGCTGAGTTAAGAAGAGATGGAGTGGAGGAAGAAAAGATGGAGACTCTGTGCCAGGTAAGGGTCAAAAGTAATCTGCATAGAACTGATAACTGGTAAGGATTTCTTTTCTCTGCCAACTGTGGGTATAGTTATTTGCATTCTGATAGGACTTTGGGAAAGATAGGTTAGACTCAGGAGTCATCCTGATTCAGAGCTTTCTTGGAAGACTGTTATCCCTGATCCAGTTTGAGAAATTCCAGAGATAACTTAAACTCACTTTGGTACTCACATATTACTAATCATAGAATCAATATAATCCTCAGAAATTTAGGCAAGGGCAACCCAAAATATAAACCAAGCTTCTTGAGTGTTCTCCAAACCATCCATCCATTGATTCATTTTCTTATTTGTTCATTTATTCTACATGACTCGAAGGCAACATGGCAGTAAGACACGTCTGTTCCCACTGGGTTCCTTGGTTAGAACATTGTCCAGGCAGGTTCACGTTCAACCCCAACTCCCTTCCCCTTGGTCCTCTATGCTTGGCAGAGGAAACAACTTCCTGAGTATCAGTCAAGAGTGGGTGGCAGGGCCTGATGACCAGAGCCTCCAAGCAAATGTTTATCAAATGCCTCTTATGTGCCAGGCTCTGTTCTAGGTACTCAATGGAATTAGGACCTGTGTAAAGTTAGAATAATTGAATTGGCTTGGTTATGGGAGAAGAATTTACCTGTAAGGCTCTATTAGCTTACAATGATTGTGAATGGTTTAGTAAATCTGACAAGTGGGAATTTCACTGAGAAGCATGAAAACCTTTACCAAATCTGTTGAAAAAGGTAAAGGATGACTGCTATCATCTGTTTGGAGGGATTTTTATAAGTGAATAATTTTTTTTTTTTTTTTTGGTACGAAGTCTCACTCTGCCACCCAGGCTGGAGGGCAGTGGCATGATCTTGGCTCACTGCAACCTCCACCTCCCAGGTTCAAGTGATTTTCCTGCCTCAGCTTCCTGAGTAACTGGGATTACAGGCGCATGCCACCATGCCCAGCTAATTTTTGTATTTTTAGTAGAGACGGAGTTTCACCATGTTGGTCAGGCTGGTCTTGAACTCCCGATCTCAGGTGATCCACCTGCCTTGGCCTCGCAAAGTGCTGGGAATTACAGGTATGAGCCACCGTGCCCGGCCTAAATGAAGGAATTATGGAAATGAAAATTGGTTATTGGGGTGAGCAGTGCAGCCTATTGCAAATGGACACAATGAAATGATTACATGAAGGAGTACTGGGAACAAACAGAATCCAACAGATCCCTTGCTAGGACACGGAAGATGTAAACTACCTTAGGAAGACCTCGATGATGATGTAGCTCTCCTAATTGTTTTCCTAGGATATTTCCACGGTGGATGACACCCTACCTCAGTCCATGCGCAGCTGGGTTACATGCTTCTTGGGGATAATCAGCACCCTTGTCATGATCTGCATGGCCACGCCTGTCTTCACCATCGTCATCATTCCTCTTGGCATTATTTATGTATCTGTTCAGGTAGGTTTGGAAATTTGGCTAAGTCATCCTTCCTCTCTATTTACAAAAGCCTAGCCTCTTTCCTGAGAATCTTCTTTGGATCATTGCTAGTCCTTCACTCCTCCCCTCAGCATCTTTGCCATTTAGTCGTACATTGGCATACCCAGGAGCCCACAGGCCACCGTCTGAAGCTGAAGTGAGAGCATCAGTGGGTGCACCATTCATGGCAAATGTCACCCTAACTGCTGCCCACCTCCCACTCCCTGGAAGCTTAGGTGGGACAGATCTATGTTTGGATCCAAGACTACTTTGAGATTGGCTCTGGACACAGTCTTGTAGCTCCGTAAGATCCCCCATGACGATTAGGTCGGTTCCAGAAGAGCCATGCTATGGTGCTTCCTTGGTTGACTTTGGACAGGCATAGCTGCTTGGAGATGTCTCTCAGCAGCAGCTGGGTCTACCTTTTTACTTTGGCAAAGTTCTAGTTTCACTGGGGTGTCTGTGGGTAGTTTAGGCTCAATTCCAGCGTATTCTTCGAGGGAATGTGCACCTTGAAAGCAAAACAGGGAAACTGGAATGAGTGGAAGGAATCCTATTCCCATAATAAAATGGATGAGGAAGGGGGAGGCTCTGGGGGAACTCTGGTCCCACCAGCTGCTTTTGTGGTGAACTGTTTGCCTGGGGAAACAATTCTGAAGACATTGTGGTCAGGGGTCTGTGGCCTTGTGGCCTGCGATTGGCGGCTCCCGCCGTATCCGTGTGCAGTTCCTCAGGCACACTGTCACTATAGTGGCCTTTTAACTGTTAATAACAAACCAACAAACAAGAAACAGGGTTATTGGAGGGGACATCTGTACGTCCGTGTATAACATTTTGCATCCCGACTCTCCAATGCCCCACTCTTTCCAGGTTTCAACAAATCCTCACAGAATCTAGTAGCAGCACGGACCCATTCCACTCCCCCTTGCCCTCAGGCCACAGGGTTCTTTCTGCGTTGGATTCCACCCTGTTCCAGTTCTTACCCCCTCAGCACTCTGCATACCTCCAGAATTCTCTGTACCTTCACACACCACTGAGGCACAGTTTTGGTCACTTACCTGAACAGATTCTTCCATTTTTCCCCAAACCTAGGCATGCCTTTTTCTAGCCATTTCCTGCCCATCCTCACGGGCCCTGCTGCCTTTACAAAATCCTTTTGAGGACCTTTTCTCTCATGAGTACAGACACTGTCACATGGACGAGATCCATAGATCTGGGGGATACGGGTTAGGCTGACAGAACTCCTCAGGAGGTTTGGCGACTCAAAGCGCTGAGGCTGCGGTGTGGTCTCCTCATGTTCACCCTCCTCTGTTCCCCACCAACCCCAGTCTTCTCATTGGTCTCCTCCTCAGAGTCTCTCTCATCATGTTCTGCTGCCAGACATGGCACAGCAGGCTTTTGTCTTGTTCAGACGTAAGCTGTGGCTGTCAAGGGGAAGAACGCTGGGTTGTGGCCAGAAAGGAGGAAGATAGTGGATGCCTTATGACTGTGGGACTGGCTGATTCTTTACTTTTTGTGTCCAGATATTTTATGTGTCTAGCTCCCGCCAGCTGAGGCGTCTGGACTCTGTCACCAGGTCCCCAATCTACTCTCACTTCAGCGAGACTGTGTCAGGTTTGCCGGTTATCCGTGCCTTTGAGCACCAGCAGCGATTTCTGAAACAAAATGAGGTGAGGATTGACACCAACCAGAAATGTGTCTTTTCCTGGATCATCTCCAACAGGTGAGGCTTCCCCTGGGTATTTACCCATGTGTGTAAATACTTTGGGGTTCTACATGTTTGACATTAGCTGTGGGAGGGCAGGCATGGCTAGTGGTGTGAAATTCACTCTGGCCACACACACTGTCATGCTGTGTAAGTGGAGAGAAGAAAGCATGAGCTTTGGAGTCAGAGACTGGGTCCCCATGCCAGCTCTGCTGTTTACCAAGCTGGGTGAATTGCCTTGACCTCTCTAAGGAAAATCTCCATTTCTTTGTTTTTGTAATGGCCAGAACACACCCTATCTCACAGGGTTCCACCTGTCTCATGGTGGAAGTCAAATGACACTTGTGAGCGTTTTGTAACCCAGTACCAAACAAGTTTTGGGTGAACTGAACATCCTCTGTTTACTTTTCTGAGAATGGATGTGAGATTCTCCATAGTCATGACACTCTTTCTGGATAGTGAAGGCAGTGGAGGTTGGAGAGAGGAGAGTTGGAAGTTTTTAGGGAAGACCATTGATGACAGAAAGAGAAGTTCTGTCCTGTGAACAGGGTGAGCATTATTCTCCAGTATCCTTAAGCCCTGGCAAGCAGTATGTCCTGGAAAGAGGAAGATCTTTTTCAGGAAGAAAAATTCTTGAGTGGCTTCCAAAGTGTCTTGAGGCGCTAAAGATGCTCAGTATTATTTGGAATATGGAAAGGTCAGAAGTTTGATTGTAAAGATATTTTATTTCTTAGAGACTTTCCAAGAAGGAAAAAGCATGTAAGTAAATCTTATTAGACCTTCACTGTAAAGTACATATCATATTTATTCATACACATGCTGGAATTATTGGTGCGGACATTTAAATACATTTTCTTTGGGAAAGTCCTTTTTTTTTTTTTTTTTTTTTTTTTTAAGGAGTTTCCCTCTTGTTGCCTAGGCTGGAGTGCAGTGGTGCAATCTCAGCTCACCACAACCTCTGCCTCCTGGGTTCAAGCAATTCTCCTGCCTCAGCCTCCCAAGTAGCTGGGATTACAGGCATGCACCACCATGCACAGTTAATTTTTTTTTATTTTTAGTAGAGATGGGGTTTCTCCATGTTGGTCAGGCTGGTCTTGAACTCTCTACCTCAGGTGATTTGCCTGCCTTGGCCTCCCACAGTGCTGGGATTACAGGCGTGAGCCACCACGCCCGGCCTGGGAAAGTCCATTTTTATAAACTGTGTCTATACACATGTTCTCTTCAGTTCTCTATGAAATCCCAGTGTATATACCTGTGGCCAACTCGCACCTAACTTCCTTTCACCCTCAGCTTCTTCTTCCCCTTTTACAAATGCTAAAATCAAACAGGGCACGTTGACCCTTCCTGTGGTGCTTACTTTTTAATCTTACATATGGATTCACTACAGCATTGCTTCCCCAGCCTGATCAAAAGAAGTCATTTGGAGCGTTCATTTAAAATGCAGATTCTTGGCCGGGAGCAATGGCTCATACCTGTAATTCCAGCACTTTGGGAGACTGAGATAAGCAGATCACGTGAGCCCAGGAGTTCAAGACCAGCCTGGACAACATGATGAAATCCAGGCTCTACAGAAAACACACACACACACACACACACACACACACACACACAAAATTAGCTGGGTTCGGTGGTGTGCACCTATAGTTCCAGCTACTTGGGAGGCTGAGGTGGGAGGATGGCTTGAGCCCCGGAGGTCAAGGCTGCAGTGAGCCATGATCACACCACTGCACTCTAGCCTTGGTGACAGAGCAAGACCTTGTCTCATAAAACAAAAACAAACAGAAAAAATGCATATTCTTGAATCCCATCCTAGACGCCCTGAAATCAGAATCTTAAAGGAAGGGGTCCAGAAATTTTCCACATGAATTTGTAACATTGTATACTAACAGTTGCCCTAGGTGATTCTTATGATTTGGTGAGTTTGGTGGACATTGCACTGTAGGATTCCCTTAGTTCAGCAAAGCCCTGTAGGATCTTTAAAATGCAATTTGTTTTCTTAAAAATAATATCAATAGGCTTTTAGGAAAACATGTTGTTTCTAAGTCAAATTGAAGCATCGCCTAAGAGTACAGCCTGATCGAGTCAAACCCTCTGAGAATGTTCTGTGAACGCCAAGGTTGCTGGTTAAGATGAGGACGTGATCAATGACACCCACTCTCTTGTTCTGTTGCCCCACAGGTGGCTAGCAATTCGCCTGGAGCTGGTTGGGAACCTGATCGTCTTCTTTGCAGCCTTGATGATGGTTATCTATAGAGATACCCTAAGTGGGGACACTGTTGGCTTTGTTCTGTCCAATGCACTCAATGTGAGTTTGAAGGTTGAGAGTTTGGTTTCGTTAGTGCGCTTACTCTTAAATTAAGCCTGATGTATACTGTGGAGTCTGTGCTCTTGATTCATTCTTAAACCCAGAGGGACTAAGGGAGACTGAGGTTCAAACCCTGGCTCCATCTTTTACCCATGGACATGCTCTTTACTCTTCCTAAGTAGACATGAATGCCATCTAGAAAACTGGACATAAATGTTGACCTTAGGGCTTAAGAAGGCAATTTCATATGTTTCAATCTAATTGTTCCCTGTCTGCCTCTTTGCTTGGTTCTAGTTAAAAGAGAGAATACATAATTTTCTTCTCTAGAATGTAGCAGTAATCAGAAAGCCTTTTTGAACAAATAATTCCTCCTGTGTTTATTTTTCTTAGATGGTAGAATAATTGGAGGTAATTCTAATAAAGAACATAGAGTCTGATAAAACTATAGAATGTGTCTCACTGCAGCATCCCCAGCATGACTAGGGGATACATGGCAGGCATGATTCTTTTCTAGCACCTAAGACAGTGGCTGGCACTACCGTAATTATTCAATCAATATTTGTTATAAATGAGTCATTTGACCATCATTTTGAACTAATTTTTTTTAGTTCAAAGAGATTTGCATAGTTATATGTGGGCTTTGTATAATAGTGCTGTCTTCATTAGAAGTTAATAAGGCTAGTGGAGCGCAGTGGCTCACACCTGCAATCCCAGCACTTTGGGAGGCCGAGGCAGGTGGATCAACTGAGGTCAGGAGTTTGGGACCAGCCTGGCCAACATGGTGAAACCTCATCTCTACTAAAAATACAAAAATTAGCCAGGCGTGGTGGCGGGTACCTGTAATCCCAGCTATTAGGGAGGCAAGAGACTGCAGTCACTTAGTTCCTTGTGTCACTGCCCTTTCATTCCCTTATTTCTAGGCTTTTTAGCCCAGGACAGGCAAGGTAAATAGGAAACTATTATATTGAACCAAAACAAAATGACTCAAATACCAGCAATTACATATGCTTCAATCTACACAAAGTGGATACTCTGAGTCCCCATGATTCTGTCCTCTGCTATCTATGGCTCCCTTTCTCTAACCACCATTTGCTCAACAAAAACTCCCTGTGCATATATGCAAACTCCTGAGTCTTTTCCTGAGAGAAGTTTGCATCTGAGTAATCTACAGATTCCCTGGCCTGGATCATGCCTTTCTCTGATTCACAAAGAACACTAGGCATACAGGCAGGAGGCCTGACCTCTGCTCCCACTCCACCCATTGCCAGACTCTCCAATTCCAGCTTTAGCCCAAACCACTAGACACTCACATTGCCCTTTGTGTGAGCACCTAATTGTTCTGCAGCCATTCGATGCCCTGCTCTTAATTCCTTCCCCAAGGAGGCAAGGATTGTCTTTCTTACGCTTTTCCTTACTCCCTTGCAGAGCCCAGCACAGTGCTGGGTACAAAGTTAGCACTGGATTGTCCTTGTGGTTTGAGTGGTTGAGTTGAGTTTTGTGCCTATGATGATTTTCAGTCTTCTGGTTTTTCTGTAGATCACACAAACCCTGAACTGGCTGGTGAGGATGACATCAGAAATAGAGACCAACATTGTGGCAGCTGAGCGAATAACTGAGTACACAAAAGTGGAAAATGAGGTAAGGAGGAACTGGAAAAATCCAGGGACAAGGCAAAAACAACATGCAACTCCTTCGAGGGTGCATCTTTAGAATTTCTCCATATTTCACATGGGCCCATAATGGGTCCCTAAAGTTTCCTTTCCTCTAACTCAAAGGACCTAATTTCTTCAAGCTTAGAATAGGAAATGGTTTAGGGGATGTCAAGTCTTGGAACATACCACGGAGATCTACAGCACAAGCTTGTGGTGTATTTTTCTTTAACTGAATAAGGTAAGAACTTTCCAAAGTACAAGTCCAGTTCATTCTATCAAATGCAGAGGCCATTAGGTAGCTGGGACACTGCTACCCTTCTCCTGTTCTATGACACGAGTCATGGGCGGACTGTTCGGCTCAGTTGCCACCTTATAAAACTTTCTTCTCATCTTGTCTCCTTGCTAGGCACCCTGGGTGACTGATCAGAGGCCTCCGCCAGATTGGCCCAGCAAAGGCAAGATCCAGTTTAACAACTACCAAGTGCGGTACCGACCTGAGCTGGATCTGGTCCTCAGAGGGATCACTTGTGACATCGGTAGCATGGAGAAGGTAGGTGGAGTGAAGCAAGGCCTGGATGGGAGGCCTTGTGATCAAACAGCAATTGGACAGAGTAGAGAGCAGCTGGGCCCTAAGCCTTCATCATTTGGATGGAGGGAGAGGGTCAGGGCACTTCCTCTGCCCTGGGGAGGTGTGGGGACACAGTATCAGAGGGAAGGATAGCAGCCAGGAATCACACAGACTTACTGCAGCTGTCGGGGCCTTCTGCTCAGCTCCTCCCTGCCTCCTAGCCAGCTGACCAGGGCCCCTTTCCTGTAAGGTTCACAGTATGCAGAGAGGAAGTCAGGAAGGAAACAAGGGGGCGTCCAGGCCTGGTGAAGGAACTGTTGAGAATAGCAGTGTGGAGGGTTGTCCCTGAAGGAAGAATGGCCCAGTTCTCCTCCCAGTCTTCAAAGTCGGGCACCCTCCTTAGGTGCTGTTGTTTTCCGAGGACTTGGGGTCTGATGAGCAAGGACACTGAAGTCCAGATCAGAGTCTGACTCTCAGCTGGTGGCAGACCTAATCTTTCCCTTCTTCACAAGGATTTTTCTTTTTTCTTTATTTTTATTTTTTTTTATTTATTTATTCATTTATTTTTTGAGATGGAGTCTCACTCTATTACCCAGGCTGGAGTGTAGTGGTGCAATCTTGGCTCACTGCAACCTCTGCTTCCCGGGTTCAAGTGATTTTCCTACTCAGACTCCCAGGCAGCTGGGACTACATGTGCACACCACCATGCCTGGCTAATTTTTTTTGTATTTTTAGTAGAGATGGGGTTTCACCATGTTGACCAGGCTGGTCTTGAACTCCTGGCCTCAGGTGATCTGCCCGCCTTGGCCTCCCAAAGTGCTGGGATTACAGGCATGAGCGACCACGCCTGGCCTAAACAAGGATTTTGTTTTTATCTATAAGTTCCAATAATAATTGTAACAACAGCTGCCAAGAGAGTCCATTTCAAACAGTGACTATAGTTCTCAGCAAACAATGATTTTTGACATCTTTTTCTGACATCCGGGTACTTTTTTCCTCACCAAAACCAAAATCAGTTTAGTATCTTAGAGATGGAGTAGCCAATCACTGCCTCTTACCTCCTGTGACTGTGAATGCCCTGGCTAAATAACTTCTCCCCAAGAATTACATGTGGAACTAATGTGTAAGGGAATTATATTCACAGATTGGTGTGGTGGGCAGGACAGGAGCTGGAAAGTCATCCCTCACAAACTGCCTCTTCAGAATCTTAGAGGCTGCCGGTGGTCAGATCATCATTGATGGAGTAGATATTGCTTCCATTGGGCTCCACGACCTCCGAGAGAAGCTGACCATCATCCCCCAGGTGAGCTCTAGAACTTACTCGGGCACATGCCGTGGGGAGCAGCTTGTTTTACAGGAAACATATGCAGCTTCTTCTTGATGTCTATTCAGTCAGCCCTGTCAATTCCGCAGTCTACTCCGGATACCTGAGCTAGTTCCCTGGGATGGACACGTCGTTTCCAGGTTTCCAGAACTTAAGTTTTGAAATGTTTGGTAATATGCATTTGTGGCTGCCTGTATCTGACCACTAGGTGGCAGCAACACAACAGAAGTCAAGCAGAGCAGATGCTTATTTAGCGTTGCTATAGCCCATGACGGTTTGCAAGACTTCTGCAATCAGCATTAGCAGTTTTGCCGCTGAAGCTTGAAGCCATTAAGCTTTATACTTCCCATTTGCTATGGTTAAAAGGTAGAGGAGGGAATTTGCTGCAGGTTTCTGCCAGCAAGCGGAACGCTTCGTGCATCAGCAGGAAAGATTTCCCCTCGGCTTCCTCTCCGGATCCTGCCAGATAAGGATTGCTGCGGGGCCCCTAGGCTCCTCTGCAGAGCGCGGTCCCTCAGGAGAACTTTCCCCCTCCGCCCACGGCAGCCCAGTTCCTCTAGGGGTAGCTTTGGTGTGTCTGGTGTTTGCTCAGTTCGATAGTCTTTTCTCCAGCCTCTTCAAAAGCGTGACACCTTCTTCTCATGCGGCTGTACTATTGTTTCCTCTACCCTCTTCTGATCCCTCTACCTTGAAACCAGGAGTTTGGGTTTGGGAGGCCGGGGCAGGTAAATCACTGGAGCCCAAAAGTTCAAGATCAGCCTAGGCAACATGGCAAGAATCCATCTCTACAAAAAATTTTAAAAATCAGCCAGGCATGGTGGTGCGTGCCTGTGGTCCCAACTGCTCGGGAGGCTGAGGTGGGAGGATCACCTGAGCTAAGGACGTCAAGGCTGTAGTGAGTGGTGTTCGTGCCACCGCACTCCAGTCTGGGCAACAGAGTGAAACTCGGTCTCAAAAGCAAAAAATAAACCGAGGACTTCTCTTAACCCTGTGCCTAGCCCCTGGCTGGTAGCCACTCCGAGCCTGAGGAGGGAAAACCTTGCGGAAGCTGAACCACAAACCAGCTTCCTGCCTCAGGAATCCACCTCAGGCCAGTCCTATCCGCCATCTCCCAGTCCCGAGGAACTCCGAGGTCCTTTTCTGGCATAAGCCCCAACAGCCTCCTTGTCCCCTCACCTCCAGGACCCCATCCTGTTCTCTGGAAGCCTGAGGATGAATCTCGACCCTTTCAACAACTACTCAGATGAGGAGATTTGGAAGGCCCTGGAGCTGGCTCACCTCAAGTCTTTTGTGGCCAACCTGCAACTTGGGTTATCCCACGAAGTGACAGAGGCCGGTGGCAACCTGAGGTAATGTTCCATAGCCTGCTGCCCCTGCAGGCAGTGAGAGGATGTGAGGGGCCACTCCTCGTGTTCCTCATGTTAGGTGATGCCGGGCATAGAATTGTCATCCGGGTCTGATTCCTCAAGTGTAAAATGAACCTGTTGTAAACTTCACAAGATAAAATAGAGGTGAAAGCGCTTCAAAACTCTTGAAAACTGGCCGGGCACAGTGGCTCACGCCTGTAGTCCCAGCACTCTGGGAGGCTGAGGCAGGTAGATCACCTGACATCAGGAGTTGGAGACCAGCCTGGTCAACATGGTGAAACCTTGTCTCTACTAAAAATACAAAAAGCCGGGCATGGTGGCGGGCCCCTGTAGTCCCAGCTACTCAGGAGGCTGAGGCAGGAGAATCGCTTAAACCCAGGAGGTGGAGGTTGCAGTGAGCCGAGATTGCGCTACTACACTCCAGCCTGGGCAACAAAGCAAGATTCTGTCTAAAAATAATAATAATAATAATAAAATAACTCTTGAAAACCTTTGTTATTGGCCGGGCGCAGTGGCTCATGCCTGTAATCCCAGCGCTTTGGGAGGCTGAGGCTGGTGGATCGTGAGTTCAGGAGTTCAAGACCAGCCTGGCCAAGATGGTGAAACCCCATCTCTACTAAAAATACAAAAAATTAATTAGGTGTGGTGGCGGCCACCTGTAATCTCAGCTACTCAGGAGGCTGAGGCAGAGAATTGCTTGAACCTGGGAGGCAGAGGTTGCAGTGAGCCGAGATCGCACCACTGCATTCCAGCCTGGGAGACAGAGCGAGACTCCATCTCAAAAAAAAAAAAAAAGAGAAAACCTTTGTTATTAAATGTAATCCTCATATGATATTACACAATGTGAGCTAACACATCCCACAGTTGTGGAGAACCACAGAAAGCAGAGGCTCCCAGCTGTGCACAATCAGGATGAAAATAGTCTGGCTGCCTGGTCCAACCCTAGAGTCTGATTTAATTGTATGAGGTTAGACTGGACTTGGGGAGTTTTAAAGGATCCCCACAAGGCTGTTAAGCGCATCCCAGTTTAAAAACGACTGATCTAAAGAGCATGCGGATGACAGGGAACGTGACGTCTGTAAAGTCCTTAGGCACTGCTGAAACACCTGAAATCAACAAAAGACTCTCTTGGCTTTCAGTTATTTTTACCTTTCCAAAACATTTTTACATAGTTGACAGTTCACTTCTGGCCTTCACCGTATGTTTGCCTATCCATTAATAAGTTGACCTGGCATTTTTTTGTTTTTCCTTCCATACACTGAAGTTCTGCCCTCAGCCAAAGCCCACTACTCATGGACAGGTCTTGCTCCTGTCCCAGGTGCCTCAGTGGTGTTGGCAGGGAATAGGCCATTTGCAAGTTGAAGCTCAGGAAGGAAGGGAGGGCTCAGTAACTGATTCATGGACCAGCCGCTCTGGCTTCACCTGGGAGCTTGCTGCACATGCAGAATCTCAGACCTACTCACCTGAATCTGCATTTTAGCAAGATTCCCAGGTGATTTGTGTGCACATTACACTTGAGAAGCACTGCCTAGAGTTTTGTGATTAACTAGGCTGCAAGCTAAAATCACCCAGGAAGCTTTAAAACTCCCAATGCCTAAACTGTAGCCCAGACCAATTGAATCGGGGACCCAGGTGATTTCAGTGTGTAGCCCCAGGGAACAAGCCCTGGTAGAGAGCTTCGGCAGTTTACTTTCCCTCCACAACAGATCTAGCAACTAGCAGGACTCAAGTAGGTCTTTAGGCCAGTGTAAAAGATCATTCAAACATTTAGTCAGCAAAAATGTAGTAACACCAGCTCATGCCTGTAATCCCAGCACTTTGGGAGGCCAACGCAGGCGGATCACCTGATGTCGGGAGTTTGGGACCAGCCTGACCAACATGGAGACACCCCATCTCTACTAAAAATACAAAATTAGCTGGGCATGGTGGCACATGCCTGTAATCCCAGCTGTAATCCCTTGGGAGGCTGAGGCAGGAGAATTGCTTGAACCCGGGAGGCAGAGGTTGCAGTGAGCTGAGATTGTGCCACTGCACTCCAGCCTGGGCAACAAGAGCAAAACTCCGTCTCAAAACAAAACAAAACAGTAATAACACCTACTATGTGCCAGGTACTGAAAATACAGAGGCAAAGAGAGACACAACCCAGACTTCCTAGCGCTTACAGCATAATGAAGACAGACGTGTGACAGTAAATGCCAGTACAGTCTGTGCTACAGAGGGGACATGTGGGATGCTATGGTAGGGTGCAGTGGGAGGCCTTGACATTTCTGGTTTATAAAAACAAAAATCATGCCATCTTTCTCCTGTCCGAGCTGACAGATGCTTAAATGGTATTACCAATGCATTGATTTCAGACCTGAGTTTCAAATCTGGACCGGGGGATTAAAACTTACATTTCTCTATTGAATGATGGGCAAGTTCAGCTGGGCGAGAGCAGCTGAAAGCCAAAGTGGCGCCTCAGCAACAGAGTCTGTTACTCTGAAGTCCAAAGCGTACATGACACTTGGGGCCAGGCAGGAGTTTGGTACAAGCTAAGTAAATAGTTTTTCAGCGTCTCTGATCTTACATTACGGGGGAAAACTGGAAGTTCATCTTGGGTGACTTCTCATCTCCTGCAGAAATTTTCTTACAGAGAATTACAGAACTTTAGCCACCCCCTGTTTAATATGTTCCCTAATGGCCACAGCAGGAAAGAGCAATTAGCAAATTCCTGAATATTTCCTTCACATCATTTCCCAAAGCTTCTTTATGTAAGTAAGAGGTCCAGCCTTCATTACAGGCTTTTAGCAAATTAAAGCCATTTGCATTTTACAAGCATATTTGAATTCCACATACATTGCATCTCACACCAAGACATCACGTTCATTAGATAGCTTCATCTCTAATCAAGGCAGAAGGCTTTGAAAAAATAGCCTTGAGATTAGAATTACTCATTAAAATAATAAATGGACTTGCTAAGGCCACAAAGAAATGCCACTGGAGCATTCTAGTGTAGTTCCTCCCTACATTAATGGTTTCAGGCCAAATACTGCTAAAGTAAACTTGGTGACATTCATGTTGTTTTGGAAATGTTGCTATCATGGCAACCAAATGCAAAGCATTGTTCCTGGGTCAGTATTATCCAAACTTGTTTAAGCATAAAAATGACCTGGGGTGCTTAGTAAAAAGGCACGTTCCTAGGCTCCTCCCCACTCTGATTGAGTAAAGCAGGGGCCCAGAAATATGACTTTTTAATTAAGTACTTGGGGTGGGTCTTCAATCAGGGAAGTTTGAAAAACGATGCTCACAATAGCAACGTACGGCTCGTTGAAGAGGCCCAAACATTCCAGGGCAATTTTGGAGTGGGGGTTTTGAAAGTCTCATCTGGAACATGAAAATGGTCCCCAGCCCTGCGTCTTTCCTTGGTCCTTAAGAGCTAACGCATAGCTGCTTCTATTGGCTGCAGCATAGGCCAGAGGCAGCTGCTGTGCCTGGGCAGGGCTCTGCTTCGGAAATCCAAGATCCTGGTCCTGGATGAGGCCACTGCTGCGGTGGATCTGGAGACAGACAACCTCATTCAGACGACCATCCAAAACGAGTTCGCCCACTGCACAGTGATCACCATCGCCCACAGGCTGCACACCATCATGGACAGTGACAAGTGAGTGTGGGGGGACAGGGCTTGACACAGATGGCTTAACCCTTGCTCTACAGTAACAGTGTCTGCCGGGAAACACCTAATGGCAGAAGGTTTAACAACCACCCTATTACTGATGAGGAAACTGAGACTTAGAGATGTCAAGTAATCTGGCCAAAATTTTACATCAAGCGAATGAAAGCGAACGAGGTTAAGGGAACTATTCGTATCTTGAGGGTAAAATTGGAAACTGTGTGTTGTAACAATTAACTGGGTATGAGGAGGTGGCAGCTCAAGTGGTGAGAGGCAGATGTTGACCGTAGACCTTCCCAACTGTCCTGAGCCTCAGCTGCTGCTCTGTGAAATAGCTAGAATCTTTCTATTCCTTCCAGCTGTGTCATATTACAATCAAAGTCAGTGATCTTAGAAAGCTGTTTGGAGATGATAGGCACCCTTTGTAAGCCAATGTATCCTTAAACAATGTGTACTTCTTTTAAAAACTCATGTAAATGGACTCATACTGCCTGGTATTCTTCTATTACTTGATTCTTTTGTTCAATATTATTTGCAGAATTCATCCATGTTGATGTGCGTAGCTGTGGCTCATTGATTTTCACTGCTTTGTAACCTTGTCTGACTATACCACAATTTAGTCCTGGTTATTCTTATAAATGCCTAGACTTTGAGATGCTGCTTTCTAAGACTTTTATTTCTTTCTTCCTTGTTTCAGGGTAATGGTCCTAGACAATGGGAAGATTATAGAGTACGGCAGCCCTGAAGAACTGCTACAAACCCCTGGACCCTTTTACTTTATGGCTAAGGAAGCTGGCATTGAGAATGTGAACAGCACAGAATTCTAGCAGAAGCCTCCATGGGTTAGAAAAGGACTATAAGAATAATTTCTTATTTAATTTTATTTTTTGTAAAATATAGAATACATACAAAAGTGTGTATGAAATGTACGTTTTAAAAAAGGATAAGTGAACATCCATGAACCTACTACCCAGGTTAAGAAAATAAATATCACCAGGTAGTTGAGAAACCCCTCGATTGTCTACCTCGATCGCACTTCCTTGCTACCCACCTCTCCCAGGGACAACCACTGTCCTGAATTTCACGATGATTGCTCCCTTGCCTTCATTTCCGTTTCATAACATTGGTATGTGTCTTTATACAATGTATACCCTTTTTTACTTATGTAAGTGGACTGACTCACACTGCATACATCTTCTGTGACTTGGTTCTTTTGTTCAGTATTATATTTGAGATTCATCCATGGTGATGCAAATAGGTGTGTTATTTTTTTTTCACTGCTCTGTAGGCTGGCATTGTAGGAATACAGCACAATGTATCAGTTTTAACATTGGGGATCATTAGCATTATTCTCAGGTTTTTTAAAATTATAAACACTACTACTATGGACATTCTGGTCTACATCTCCTGGCACATATGTAAGAGTTCCTCTAGGGTATAACCCAGGAATGGAGGGTATGCACATGTTTACATGCACTAACTAGCTGGTGCCAAACTAGTAATGCCAACTGAAAACATTGCTGTCAATCTGATGAATATGAATTGATGTATCACTGAGAATTTCATTTGCATTTCCCTGGTATCTATTGGGGATGAATATATTTTCATGTTTCTGATTTGCATTTCCAATCATTTTTTAAATATTGTGTCTGATAATTCCAGTGTCTGGATTCTTTATCTGTTGTTTCTGTTAGTTTTTACTCATGGTATTTTACTTCCTTGTATGTCTTGTGCATTTTTATTATAAGCTTGTTCTCCTTAAAACTTTGTGGACATTCTTTGAGGCCTAAGTTGACCGTGAGTTCTTCCTAAGGGAATTGGGAATGCATTAGCCTGTTGCCTGGGGCATTGCCCAGAACCTCTTTGAATGAAATTCTTCACTAGGGGGTTTCAAACCACCGTGCAACCACAATCCTGTACAAGAGCTAGCTTGTGATTTACAGATTCTCGCGGGAGAGTGACAGGTTGGAGATGGGTGTGGGGTTTTGTTGTTGTTTTTGACTCCTGCATTCTGCATGGCAGGATCTAGGCCTCTTTACCTGTACATTGCAGGTATAACCCTTTCATGACACAGGTTCATCAGAAGGTTTTAGTTTGCACTGTAGCAGACCTTGACTTTACCTCTTGCCTTGGCATCCTACGTCATCAACAAAGTGAGAGTTTAAGATCTCCTGGGCAGGACATTTCAGAAGCCAGCCTAAGTTTGGGGCCTTCCTCACCCCCAGGGCCTTTGTGTCAGATTCTTCTGGGTTCTTCATATTCCTTACCTCCATTTCAGTGATGTAATGATAAAGATTTTGATTTATTCAGCATTTCACTGTCTGTTTAGTGAGGTGCTTAGCATTAAACTTCTGAAATGCAGGGCAAATAGCTAGTGTAAGCATACCTCTGGCTTGCCCTGAATACTTAGGGGTTACATCTGTTTTCCCAAAACGGTAATAGCCCCCCCTTTCACACACACACAAAAATTGTCTCATTTGTATGAAAAACTTGTGTGCCTCCTACACATAGCCCTGTGAATTAAATTTTGAATCACAGCATGGATGGTGATCAACAAAGTTGTGTAACTATTGAAGTGTTGGCTGGCGGGGGAGCACTATTCATGGAGAATCCCCTCCTTAATTCTGCAAACTAGATCTAGTACATTGTGAATATTCTATAATCATTGGCTATTTTTTACAGCTAGCTTTTCAGATCTATACCTGCTTATGTACATGAAATGTAGCTCCTGTAAACTGCAGATTAGTATATATTAATTTAAGATGCCATCAGTTGTAAAATAACTATTATTTTCCATACCACGAAGAAAGGATACTGCCAATTAAACTTTAGCATGCATTGTTTGTAAAATGCATCCTATTTGTGGGAAAAAAATAGCATTTTAAGATTAATACAATACAATACCTGTAAAGCTCTGTAAGAGCTAAGTCATGTCCTTTATTTCTGCTATTGACCTTTGTTCTTTTTTCCTGATTGTTCCAGTCTCTATTGCTCTTTTAATCCAATATCATCATCATCATCATCACTTCCCTTATCTCTTTTTCTCAACTATTTCACTGCTAGATAGCTAACTACTGTTTTCACCATCTATTCTTTCTAATCATTAGAATTTCAAAAAACTACTTTTTTCTTTTTTTTAGTGGTGTTTTTAATTTTTTTTATTTTTATTTTTTTAGTGTTTATTTTGAAAGCACATTCCATACACGCAAACTTTCCAACTTGCTTCTTAAATGAGTTTTTAGATATAAAGCATTTAGAGGAGCAGGAGGAACTTTGGAAAACAAAGGAACTATTTATGCTGACTGCAGAAGCCAGAGAAATGCAAGCTTGGTAAAGCACCAACGGTAAAAGTGAAACTAAAGGAGAAGCCTGATACTTCCCCAATTTGTTTCTCAAACAAAATGGTCCAGCTGATGTCGGTATAGTTATCACCAGAGAACTTTGAAGATTACCAACCATCACTTATTTACTTAGCTTCCAGTAAATGTCTGACACTGTGCCAAAAATTTTTTTAAAACTATCTAGGACAGGCACTGTGGCTCATACCTGTAACCCCAGCACTTTGGGACGCTGAGGTGGGTGGATCACCTGAGGTCAGGAGTTCGAGACCAGCCTGGCCAACATGGTGAAACCCCGTCTATACTAAAAATACAAAAATTAGCCAAGCATGGTGGCACATGCCTGTAATCACAGCTGCTCGGGAGGCTGAGGCAGGAGAATCCCTTGAACCTGGCAGGCGGAGGTTGTAGTGAGCCAGGATCGCGCCATTGCACTCTAGCCTGAGGGACAGAGCAAGACTCCATCTCAAAAAAAAACAAAAACAGTTATCTAATATAAACTAAAGATTACTTTCCATTGTGGCCTAATTAATATCCCCTTCACAAGCTTTATTTCACTTACCAATTTCAGGGACAATTTTAGATAACTACCTAAAACTATACATTCCCAAATTCCACCACATCATCACTGTGTTTCACTGATCTTTCGGACGCTTTCTGTGCCCTTCCCAATTCTTCTGGGTACATGGAATCATAGTGTTTCAGAAGTAAAGGGGCCTATGCCATCGTTAAGCTACTGTCTTTCAGTTTCAAACCTACCCTTTTAGATTTTGCTCTGTAACGCTAGAAATCTCATTTCTGCTTTGCGAACTATTCCTATTAAGTTCTGACAATAGGAGGTGCTGGAGGGACACTGGACGCAGGCTGGATGAGGAAGAAAACGTGCTCCTTCTCGTTGGCTCTGTTGCTATCAGCACCACTCTAACAGTTTCTCTGCAGCGGCAGTTCTTTCTCACAAGCAGCCACATTGAATTTAGTTTGCAGTTTTTCAACATTCACAGAAACAGTGTCGTCAAGCCCAACACCAACACCAGCTGAGCAGCGTCCCCTTTTTCAGAAGCAATAAACAGACTGAAAGAAAACAAACTAATTTTAGATTGATACATTGGCACAAACAGGAAGAAAAAGTCTATAAAAATATAAAGAATAAACCTGTAAGAATAAACCATCAGGCCTACATTTCTGGCAGAATAATTTTGCATAAGCACTTTTGGAAACATCCTCAGAATAAATCTGTTTATGTAATAGAATGAGAATACATGTAACCACAAATGCATACTGATCATGAATTTATTTTAGAATTAGCAAACAATATTGTACAAACATTGATATTTAAATCTCTAAGCTCCTGCAACTTGGATTTAGTTAGCAAATACTATATTCTACTCTGAGTTTGGCCTTCCACATGGACTAGACACTAGACTGGTTTTTGAAAGGTTTCATATTGTTTGAAAATACCATAAGTAGGCCAGGCACAGTGACTCACACCTGCAATTCCAGCACACTTTGGGAGACCTAGGCAGGCCAGAACACTCGAGCTCAGGAGTTCGAGACCAGCCTGAGCAACAAGGTAAGACGCTGTCTCTACAAAAAAAGAAAAAATACAGAAAGTTAGCTAGGTGTAGTGGTGCGTGCCTGTAGTCCCAGCTACTCAGGAGGCTGAGGTGGAAGGATCACTTGAGCCCAGGAGGTTGAGGCTGCAGTGAGCTGAGATCACCACACCACTCCATTCCAGCCTGGGTGACAGAGTGGGACTCTGTCTCCAAAAAAAAAAAATCATAAGTAAAAGATTGTAAAAATGTATAAAACAATTGGCTGTAAAAAGCACTCCATTGTCGTAGTCCTTTTAATTTCAAATGCAAGTAGTTATGCTGTAGAATGTAACTGTTACAATATAAAAAGCAACTATTTGTGGAAAAAGTAGAAAAAAGGGGAAAATGGCCAGGTGCAGTGGCTCACACCTGTAAACCCAACACTTTGGGAGGCCGAGGCAGGAGGACCATTTGAGCTCAGGAGTTCAAGACCGGACTGGGAATATATGTATAGCAGTGTTTCTTTAAGGTAAATGAACATAAAAATAAGAGTTTTTGGAAGAGAAGAAAAATTAGGCTAGTTTGGTTCTTACTGAATTTTGAAAATGGACTAGAATAGAGTTCCTTCTTCAGTTCTAACAATCAAGGCCTTGGTCACCATATTGGTAATCTCTTGATTAATCCTCTTGGTTCTGACATGATTTCCATCTGGCAATTACGCCTGACAAACACTATCAAGGATTTCAGATCCATCTGCCCTGTTCCTTGGCAGCCATCTTTGGGGCAATTACTTGCTGCTCAAGCCTGTAGACCCGGGGTGTGCAATCTTTTGACCTCCCTGAGCCACACGGGAAGAAGAATTGTCTTGGGCCACATATAAAATACACCAACACTAATGATAGCTGATAAGCTTTAAAAAAAAAATCGCAAAAAAAATCTGATTATGTTTTAAGAAAGTTTAGAAATTTGTGGTGGGCCACATTGAAAGTCATGGGCCACATGCGGCCCACAGGCCATGGGTTGGACAAGCTTGCTATAGACACTCGTTCTTCTCTGGGAGACAACTTGGTTGTCAGGAGATTGTGGATAGCACGAGTTGTACTATTACCTCTGGTCACAGGTATTGCTCCTGATACCTGGTGCTAAAAAATATCTTTGCCTGGCTGGCTTCTTTTGTAGTGCTTATCTGCAGGTAACCTGTGGTCTGGTTTGTCAGGGTTTGCATTCTGGTAACATAAAGGTAGCTTCTGGTATAATAAATATTTGCCTGGTTGACATGATTATTAGGTCCAATCTGTAAACCAATTACTCTTGGCCAGCTTTTCATTGTCCTTAATCCGACATCTAATTTCTCTGCATACTTGACTCCAATGTTAAGGTTGAACAGAATTCTTTTTTTTTTTTTTTTTTTGAGACGGAGTATCGCTCTGTCGCCCAGGCTGGAGTGCAGTGGCCGGATCTCAGCTTATTGCAAGCTCCGCCTCCCGGGTTCACGCCATTCTCCTGCCTCAGCCTCCCCAGTAGCTGGGACTACAGGCGCCCGCCGCCTCGCCCGGCTAGTTTTTTTGTATTTTTTAGTAGAGACGGGGTTTCACCAGGTTAGCCAGGATGGTCTTGATCTCCTGACCTCGTGATCCGCCCGTCTTGGCCTCCCAAAGTGCTGGGATTACAGGCTTGAGCCACCATGCCCGGCAGAATTCTTTTATTTTAGTTGGACCTAGAGTAGGGGTATGGCTCTAGGGCCAAATTTGCCCTGCTACCTGTTTTTGCAAATAAAGTTTTACTGGAACACATCCATGCTCCTTTGTTTCTTTGTCATCTATGCCTGTTTCATGTTACAATATAGAGTTGAGGAATTGGCCCACAAAGCTTAAAATATTTACTATCTAGCCCTTTAAGAACAGGTTTGCTGACCACTGCTCTAGAGCCACCAATGTAGCCTGGACTGGGTCATGATTCCATGCTCAAAAAGACTATTTGCCGGCTGGGCACAGAGGCTCACGCCTGTAATCACAACACTTTGGGGGGCTGAGGTGGGCGGATCACCTGAGGTTGGGAGTTCAAGATCAGCCTGACCAACATGGAGAAACCCCATCTCTACTAAAAATACAAAAAATTAACTGTGCATGGTGGTGTGTGCTTGTAATTCCAGCTACTCGGGAGGCTGAGGCAGGAGAATCACTTGAACCTGGGAGGCGGAGGTTGTGGTGAGCCAAGATTGTGCCATTGCACTCCAGCCTGGGCAACAAGAGCAAAACTCCATCTCAAAAAAAAAGACTATTTGCCTTTAAAATGTCATGTGGCTTCATACCTGTGATAGAATAATAGTCCTCAAAGATGTCCACATCCTAATCCTCAAAGCCTGTAAATATCCCACCTTCTCTGGAAAAAAGGACTTTAATTGATGTGATTAAGTTAAGGATCTTCAGATGGGGAGAGACCGTGGCCTGGCCAGGTGGGCTCAATGTAAACACAGCATTCTTATGAAGGAGGCAGGACAGCTGGCGTGAGAGCGTGCTGTGATGACAGATGGAGAGAGACAGTTGAAAGTGCCACGCTGCTGGCTTTGAGGACAGAGGGAGTGGTCACAAGTCAGGGTATGCAGACCTTAGGAGTTGGAAAAGGTAAGGAAAGGAATCCTTCCCTGGAGACTCCGTGAGGAACCAGCCCTGCCAACACCTTGACTTTAGCCCGGTGAGACTAGTTTTGAACTTCTGACCTCCAGAATGCTGAGATAAATTTGTTTTAAGCCACTAAATTTGTGGTAACTTGTTATAGCAATAGGAACTAATAAAAGTAAGCCCAAGAAGCTCTGATGAAACTGCCACAGTTCTTCAGCTAAAGTCAGTTTAATGGCAATTCATGGATCTTCTTCATTAAATTCCACCGTAGTTTGAATATGTAGAGGGTCATGCTGCCTTTTAAGCCTAGCTAAAAGTTGGTTGCAATACTCATGCCTGGCATCCCTTCTATCAAATTGCAAACATCTTAATCAGTTTGAACAGAGTTGCAGGTATTTTCTTGATCTCAACTGAAAGCTGTGGTGAAGACTGTTGTCAAAGTGAGTCCTGTCGATTTTGACGACGGCGGATTGAGAATTTCTCACCCTCAGCTTCCCTAATTCTGAACCTCTGGGGTGGTCGCTGTGGGAAATGCTTGGGTTAGACGCTGAGGTGTGGTGGTCCACAGGCATTACTCTGTGCCATGGTCCTGCTCCGTCTACAGGCCTGTCAGGGTGGCGGCAGGGTCTCACCCACCTGCCTGCTCCCCAGAAATGTTTCCTGAACGAATACATTGCTGAGACTTGCTCCCTTCCACCACCACCCCACAGCCTATCGCTGGGAAGGCACTAACTCTGCCCCTCCCTCCTTGAGGGTCATCTCTTGAGTGTTAAGGCATAGGTATCCCTATGTAGCTTGTAAAATCTGCGACTTGTGGAAAACTCCCTTCTTGACATATGTAAAATACTAATGCTGATCTGCACTAACAGTTGCCGCGAAGCTCTAGCCGGCTGTGGGGAATGAGCCAGGGGCTCAGACAGATCGGAGTCTGCTGCCCTGCTCTGCAGCACTGGCTGTTCTGCCACACACGGCAAAGGCCAACCGTGAAGACTTCAGCATCATGTACCAACAGGTGGGAGTTTAACGCCCCGTGAGTTATGTGGTGACCAGAGAGGGCATTTAGCATGAAGTATTTAAAGCTGGAGGTTTCTCGGTCCTCAGCCATAAGGTTCTGCAAATGAAACACAGTTCTGAGCGCAACTGTTTTCTTCTAAGGCCCGTTTGTACTTCTGAGCCTGAACTAACACCCTCATCAACAGAAGCCAAGCTTCACAATTAATTAAAATGGGGTGACACAAAATTCAATCCTTATTGAAACTGAGCTCCTCTGGAGCTCACATTTCATGAAAGTTTGTGGACATCATCTCATTGGATTCTCACAGTAACCTGAGAGGAACAGATATCTACATACAATAATCAGAGGCCCCATATCTATGTTTACACGTGATAGGTTCCCACCATCAGTCCCTGTCGTGGGACTCGTGGATGAAAGCACAACTGACCTACTTCCAGACAGAAGGGGAGGAACATCGGGAGGTAAGCCAGCAAGCTGGATTTAAGAATTTTCTTTGTCATTTCCTCCTAGAGTGTCTGAAACATCTGACACCCTCTCCTTCCTTGGTTTTTGTAAATCCTGCTTTTCTGACAGTAAGAAGTCCCACTTTAAAAAATTGTCTAACAACAGGTGCTTCTCAAACCTTAATGTGCACACAAGTCACCTGAAGATCTTGTTCAAATAGACTGATTCAGTAACGCTGCGGAGGTGGGCCCCTGCAGGCCCAGCGGGCTCACAGGTGCTGGCAATGGCAATGGCAATGCTGCCGGCCTGGAGACCACTTTTTTTTTTTTTTAACGCGGAGGTTTGGGTAGGGCCAGGCGCAGTGGCTCAAGCCTGTAATCCCAGCACTTTGGGAGGCCAAGGCGGGCGGATCACCTGAGGTTGGGAGTTCGAGACCAGCCTGACCAACATGGAGAAACCCCATCTCTACTAAAAATACAAAATTAGCTGGGCGTGGTGGTGCATGCCTGTAATCCCAGCTACTTGGGAAGCTGAGGCAGGAGAATCACTTGAACCGGGGAGGCAGAGGTTGCAGTGAGCGGAGATTACACCATTGCACTCCAGCCTGGGCACCAAGAGTGAAAGTCCGTCTCAAACAAAAAAAAGGTGGGTTCTTGCTGTTGCCCAGGCTGGGATGCAGTAGTGCTATCATAGCTCACTGCAGCCTCGAACTCCTGGGCTGAAGGGGATACTCTTGCCTCAGCCTCCCAAGCAGCTGGGATTAAGGGCTTAAGCCGCTGTGCCTGGCTCTACAGGTCACGTTTTAAGGAGGAAGAGCCTAGAAGTCATCTGGTATTTAAAACAAAACTCATCCTTTTTTTTTTTAATCAAAAATTATTTCTTTGAGATGAAGTAACTACATAGATTTTGCAGTACTGTGGAATCCTTATATTTAAAGTTACACAAAGACTCATCTTATAAACTTGCTCCCACCCCAGTTATCTCCCTTTTGCCTGTGATTCCATTATTCAATTTCATATTTTTGATAAATGCTGATTTTTTTCCATTCTCAATCTAATGCCTGAATCAGTTGGTTTATTTTCCCCATTCATTGGCTTTTCCTGCCTTTTGTCTGTTCTCCCTCCACAGCAGCCTGTTGCTATTTAGCTCACTGCAAGCTCCGCAGCCACCACACCCGACTAATTTTTTGTATTTTTAGTAGACACGGGGTTTCACCGTGTTAGCCAGGCTGGTCTTGATCTCCTGCCTCCGTGATCCACCCACCTTGGCCTCTCAAAGTGCTGGGATTACAGATGTGAGCCACCGCACCTGGCTGCTATTTAGCTTTCTTAAAACAGGCCATCCCCTTAAAAACCTATGGGAGTTTATTACCTGACTCCTCAAACTGAAATTCCTTGATTTGGACCTCAAACCTCTCCAATGTATTGTTTGTGTCAGACAATGTTGTAGCATTCTTTTTTAATTGACCCAAAACATGTACATATTTGTGTACGTGTTTTAAAATATGTATGTTGTAAAATGGCTAAATTGAGCTAATTAACACAGGCACACCCCATATGCTTCTCATTTTTTTGTAATGAGAACACTTAAAAATCTCATAGAAATTTTTAGGCCAGGCGTGGTGGCTTACACCTGTAATCCCAGCACTTTGAGAGGCCGGGGCAGGCGGATCACTTGAAGTCGGAGTTTGACACCACCCTGGTTAATGTGGTGAAACCCCACTTCTACTAAAAATGCAAAAAAAATTAGCCAGGCATGGTGGGGCATGCCTGTAGTCCCAGCTATTTGGGATGCTGAGGCAGGAGAATCGTTTGAACCTGGAGGGCGGAGGTTGCAGTGAGCCGAGATTGCACTATTGCACTCCAGCCTGGGTCACAGAGCAAAACTATGTCTTTAAAACAAAACAAACAAAAACAACTCATGATTATTCAATATAATACATTAACTGTAGTTGCCATATTGTTTGATAAGTGTCTTGAACTTACTACTAACTGAAATTTTAAATTCTTTGACTAACATCTACCAACCCCTACCTCACTCCCCCAGTGCATTGTAACCACCATTCTATTCTCTGCTTCTGTGAGTTCGTTTTTAGATTCCACATATGTGATGTCACATGATTTGTCTTTCTGTGCCTGGCTTTTTTTTTTTTTTTGAGATAGGGTCTCTCCATAACCCGAGACTAGAGCGCAGTGGCACAATCACGGCTCCCTGCAGCCTCGGTCCCTGGGGCTCAGGCGATCCTCCCACCTCAGCTTCCCAAGCAGCTGGGACTATGGGCATACACTGAAATGCCCAGCTCATTCTTGTGGGGTTTTTTTGGGGGGTGGGGTGGGGTATTTTTTTGTAGAGACGGGGTTTCACCAAATGCCCAGGCTTGTCGAACTCCTGGGCTCAAGCCATCCCAAAGTGCTAGGATTACAGGTATAAGCCACCCTGCCTGGCCCTGCCTGGCTTATTTTAATTAACGAGATGTCCTCCAGGTTCATCTAAATTGTTGCAAATGGTAAGACTTCTTCCTTTTTAAGTCTGAATAGTATCCCATTATGTATATGAACCACAATTTCTTTGTCTATTAATCTGTTGAAGGACATAGATTGATTCCGTATCTTGGCTCTTGTGAATAATGTTGCTATGAACATAGGCACGCAGATACCTCAACACAGAGCTCATTTCCTCTGGAATCCCAGTAGTGGGATTGCTGGATCATGTGGTAGTCTTATTTTTAATTTTTTGAGGAACCTACATATTGTGTTTTCTATAGTGGCTTCACTAATTTACATTCTCACCAACAGAGTGTACAAGGGTTCCCTCTTCTCCACATTCTTTGAGCTATTTTGAAACATAGAATAGACTGTTGTAAACTATAGTCACCCTCCCGATCTATCAAACCCTAGAGCTTATTTCTTCTAGCAAACTGTATATTCGTACCCATGAATCAAGCTCTCATCTCCCTTTCCCCTACCCCTCCCAGCCTCTGGTAACCATTAGTATACTCTCTATCTTCATGAGATCTGCTGTCTCAGCTCCCACATATCGGTGAGAACACACAATATTTGTCTTTCTGTACTTGCCTCGTTTCATTTAATGATCCTAGTGCCATCATGTTGCTGCAAATGAGTGCCATACATTTTATGGCTGAATATTCCGTTGTGTATATATCTCCCCAATTTTTTATTTTTTTGAGACAGAGTCTTGCTCTGTTGCCTGGGCTGCAGTACAGTGGCACGATCATGGCTCACGGAAGCCTCTGCTTCCCAGTTTCAAGCAATTCTCCTGCCTCACCCTCCCAAGAAGCTGGGACTACAAGTGCATACTACCATGGCTGGCTAATTTTTTATTTTTAGTAGAGATGGGGTTGCACTGTATTGCCCAGGCTGGTGTTGAACTCCTGACCTTAGGTGATCCACCCGCCTCGGCCTCCCAAAGTGCTGGGATTACAGGTGCAAGCCACTGCGCCTGGCCTGTACCACATTTTTTGTATCTCTTCATCCATTTATGGGCACTTAGGTTGATTCCATATTTCAGCTGTTGTGAATAGTGCTGCAATAAACATGGAAGTGCAGGTATCTCTTCGATGTATTGATTTCCTTTCTATTGGATATATACCTAGTAGTGGAACCGCTAGATAATATGGTAGTTCTATTATTTTTTTGAGAAATTTCCGTATAGTTTTCTTTTTCTTTTTTTTATTTTTTTGAGACGGAGTCTCGCTCTGTCACCCAGGCTGGAGTGTGGTGGCCGGATCTCCGCTCACTGCAAGCTCCGCCTCCTGGGTTCACGCCATTCTCCTGCCTCAGCCTCCCGAGTAGCTGGGACTACAGGCACCCGCCACCTCGCCTGGCTAGTTTTTTGTGTTTTTCAGTAGAGACAGGGTTTCACCGTGTTAGCCAGGACGGTCTCAATCTCCTGACCTCGTGATCCGCCTGTCTCTGCCTCCCAAAGTGCTGGGATTACAGGCTTGAGCCACCGTGGCCGGCCTTCACTATAGTTTTCTATAGTGGCTGTGCTAATTTACGTTCTCAGCTGTGTGCAAGGGATTCCCTTTCTCCACAGCCTTGCCAGCATCTGTTATTTCTTGTCTGTGTGTGTGCGTTTTTTTTTTTTTTTTAAGTTTTAAGTTCTGGGATACATGTGTAGAGCGTGCAGGTTTGTTACATAGGTATACATGTGCATGGTTGTCAGCTGTACCTATCAACCCGTCATCTAGGTTTTAAGCCCCACATACATTGGGTATTTGTCCTGATACTCTCCCTCCCTTTGTTCTCAACCCCCTGACAGACCCCAGAGTGTGATGTTCTCCTCCCTGTGTACATGTGTTCTCACTGTTCAACTCCCACCTATGAGTGAGAACATGTGGTGTTTGGTTTTCTGTTCCTGTGTTAGTTTGCTGAGAATGATGGTTTCCAGCTTCATCCATGTCCCTGCAAAGGACATGCACTCATCCTTTTTCATGGCTCCCTAGTATTCCACAGTGGATATGTGCCACATTTTCTTTAGTCTGTCATTGAATGGGCATTTGGGTGGCTTCCAAGTCTTTTCTATGGTAAATAGTGCTGCAATAAACATATGTGCGCATGTGTCTTTATCGAATGATTTATAATCCTTTGGGTATATACCCAGTAATGGGATTGCTGAGTCAAATGGTATTTCTGGTTCTAGATCCTTAAGGAATCGCCACACTGTCTTCCACAATGGTTAAACTAATTTACACTCCCACCAACAGTGTAAAAGCATTCCTATTTCTCCACAGCCTCGCCAGCATCTGTTTCCTGACTTTTTAATAATGGCCATTCTAACTGGCGTGAGATGGTATCTCATTGTGGTTTTGATTTGCATTTCTCTAATGACCAGTGAGGATGTGCTTTTTTTCATGTTTGTTGGATGCATAAATGACTTCTTCTGAGAAGTGTCTGTTCATATTCTTTGCCCTCTTTTTGATGTGGGTTTTTTTTTTCTTGTAAATTAATTGAAGTTCCTTGTAGATTCTGGATATTTGACCTTGTCAGATGGGTAGATTGCAAAAATTTTCTCCCATTCTGTAGGTTGCCTGTTCACTCTGATGGTAGTTTCTTTTGCTGTGCAGAAGCTCTTTAGTTTGAATAGATCCCATTTGTCAATTTTGGCTTTTGTTGCCATTGCTTTTTGTGTTTTCGTCATGAAGTCTTTGCCCATACCTATGTCCTGAATGGTATTGCCTAGGTTTTCTTTTAGGGTTTTCATGGTTTTGGGTTTTACATTTAAGTCTTTAATCCATCTTTAGTTAATTTTTGTATAAGGTGTAAGTAAGGGGTCCAGTTTCTGTTTTCTGCATATGGCTAGTCAGTTTTCCCAACAGCATTTACTAAATAGGGAATCCTTTTCCCAATGCTTGTTTCTGTCAGGTTTGTTGAAGATCAGACTGTTGTAGAAGTGTGGTGTTATCTCTAAGGTCTCTGTTCTGTTCCACTGGTCTATATATCTGTTTTGGTACCAGTACCATGCTGTTTAGGGTACTGTAGCCTTGTAGTGTAGTTTGAAGTCAGATAGTATGATGCCTCCAGCTTGGTTCTTTTTGCTTAGGATTGTCTTGGCTATACAGACTCTTTTTTTGGTTCCATGAGAAATTTAAAGTAGTTTTTTCTAATTATGTGAAGAAAGTCAATGATAGCTTGATGGGAATAGCATTGAATCTATAAATTACTTTGGGCAATATGGCCATTTTCATGATATTGATTCTTCCTATCCATGAACATGGAATGTTTTTCCATTTGTTTGTGTCCTCTCATTTCCTTGAGCAGTTCTTTGTAGTTCTTGAAGAGGTCCTTCACATCCCTTATAAGTAGGATTCCTAGGTATTTTATTCTCTTTGGAGCAGTTGTGAATGGGAGTTCACTCATCATTTGACAGTGTTTGTCTGTTATTTGTGTATAGGAATGCTTGCGATTTTTGCACATTGATTTTGTGTCCTGAGACTTAGCTGAAGTTGCTTATCAGTTTAAGGAGTTTTGGGGCTGAGACGATGGTGTTTTCTAAATACACAATCATGTCATCTGCAAACAGAGACAATCTGACTTCCTCTCTTCCTGTCTGAATACCCTTTTTCTTCCTCTTGCCTGATTGCCCTGGCCAGAACTTCCAATACTATGTTGAATAGGAGTGGTAAGAGAGGGCATCCTTGTCTTGTGCTGGTTTTCAAAGAGAATGCGTCCAGCTTTTGTCCATTCAGTAAGATATTGGCTATGGGTTTGTCATGAATAGCTCTTATTATTTTGAGATGTTCCATCAATACCTAGCTTAAGAGTTTTTAGCATGAAGAGATGTTGAATTTTATCGAAGTCCTTTTCTGCATCTATTGAGATAATCATGTGCTTTTTGTCATTGGTTCTGTTTATGTGATAGATTATGTTTATTGATTTGCGTATCTTGAACCAGCTTTGCATCCCAGGAATGAAGCCGACTTGGTCGTGGTGGATAAGCTTTTTGATGTGCTGCTGGATTCAGTTTGCCAGTATTTTATTGAGTTTCGCATCGATGTTCATCAGAGATATTGGCCTGAAATTTTCTTTTCTTGTTGTGTCTCTGCCAGGTTTTGGTATCACAATGATGTTGGACTCATAAAATGAGTTATGGAGGATTCCCTCTTTTTCTATTGTTTGGAATAGTTTCAGAAGGAAGGGTACCAGCTCCTCTTTGTACCTCTGGTAGAATTTGACTGTGAATCCGTCTGGTCCTGGGCTTTTTTTGGTTAGTAGGCTATTAATTCCTGCCTCAATTTCAGAGCTTGTTATTGGTCTATTCAGGGATTCGGCTTCTTCCTGGTTTAGTCTTGGGAGGGTGTATGTGTTTAGGAATATATCCATTTCTTCTCGATTTTCTAGTTTATTTGCATAGAGATGTTAATAGTATTCTCTGATGGTAGTTTGTATTTCTGTGGGATCAGTGGTGATATCCCCTTGATCATTTTTTATTGTATCTATTTGATTCATCTTGATTAGTCTAGCTAGTGGTCTATTTTGTTAATATTTTCAAAAACACAGCTCCTAGATTCATTCTTTTATTTTTAAGGATTTTTCGTGTCTCTATCTCCTTCAATTCTGCTCTGATCTTAGTTATTTCTTGTCTTCTGCCAGCTTTTGAATTTGTTTGCTCTTGCCTCTCTAGTTCTTCTAATTGTGAAGTTAGGGTGTCGATTTTAGGTCTTTCCTGCTTTTTCCTGAGGGCATTTAGTGCTATAAATTTCCCTCTTAACACTGCTTTAAATGTGTCCCAGAAATTCTGGTATGTTGTCTCTTTGTTTCATTGGTTTCAAATAACTACATTTTTTTTTTTTTTTTTTTGAGATGCAGTCTTGCTCTGTTGCCCAGGCTGGAGTGCAGTGGCACAATCTCAGCTCACTGCAACGTCTGCCTCCTGGGTTCAAGTGATTCTCCTGCCTCAGCCTCCTGAGTAGCTGGGATTACAGGTGTGCACCACCAGGCCCGACTTTTTTTTGTATTTTTAGTAGAGACAGTCTTTCACCATGTTGGTCAGGCTGGTCTTGAACTCTTGACCTCATGATCCACCCAACTCGGCCTCCCAAAGTGCTGGGATTACGGGCGTGAGCCACTGTGCCCGACCTCAAATAACTTATTTCTGCCTTAATTTTGTTATTTACCCAGTAGTTATTCAGGAGCAGGTTGTTCAGTTTCTGTGTAGTTGTGCAGTTTTGAGTGAGTTTCTTAATCCTGACTTATAATTTGATTGTACTGTGGTTTGAGAGTTTGTTATAATCTCTATTCTTTTGCATTTGCTGAGGAGTGTTTTACTTCCAATTATGTGGTTGATTTTAGAATAAATGCTATGTGGTGCTGAGAAGAATGTATATTCTGTTGATTTGGGGTGGAGAGTTCTGTAGATGTCTATTAGGTCCACTTGGTACAGAGCTGAGTTCAAGTCCTGGATATCCTTTTTAATTTTCTGTCTCATTCATCTGTCTAATAAAGATATTAGACAGTATATGGCTAGCCAGTTTTCTCAACAGCATTTATTAAATAGGGAATCTTTTTCCCATTGCTTGTTTCTATCAGGTTTGTTGACGATCACATGGTTTGCATGTGTGGTGTTATCTATCTCTAAGGTCTCTGTTCTGTTCCATTGGTCTATATATCTGTTTTGGTACCAGTACCATGCTGTTTTGGGTACTGTAGCCTCATAGTATAGTTTGAAGTCAGGCTTCAATAAAGTCTCCCACTAATATTGTGTGAGAGTCTAGTCTCTTTGTAGGTCTCTAAGAACTTTTTTTATGAATCTGGGTGCTCCTGTATTGGGTGCATATATATTTAGGATAGTTAGCTCTTCCTGTTGCATTGATCCCTTTACCATTATGTAATGCCCTTCTTTGTCTTTTTTGATCTTTGTTGGTTTAAGGTCTGTTTATTAGACTAGGATTGCAACCCCTGCTTTTTTTTTTTTTTTTTTTTTTTTTTTGCCTTCCATTTGCTTGGTAAATAGTCCCTCCATCCCTTTATTTTGAGCCTATGTGTGTCTTTGCACATGAGATGGGTCTCCTGAATACAGCACACTGATAGGTCTTGACTCTTCATCCAATTTGCCAGTCTGTGTCTTTTAATTGGGGCATTCAGCCCATTTACATTTAAGGTTAATATTATTGTGTGTGAATTTGATCCTGATCACATCACGATGCTAGCTGGTTATTTTGCACATTAGTTAATGCAGTTTCGTCATAGTGTTGTTGGTCTTTATATTGTTGTGTTTTTGTAGTGGCTGGTACTGGTTTGTCCTTTCCATACAAGCACGCTGCATGTATTAACTCACGGAATCCCATCAACTCTACAAGGCGGATGCTATATTACTATCTCTACCTCAACCAGGGAACCGAGACAGAGGTGGGGTAATTTGCCAAGGTCACAAAGCTGTTAAGTGTTGGAAGCCAGACAGTCTGGCTCCAGAACAAGGTGCAGAGACCCAACCTGAGCCTGCAGGCCTGAGTTTTGTTTTGAGACAGTTTTGCTCTTGTTGCCCAGGCTGGAGTGCAATGGCACGATCTCGGCTCACTACAACCTCTACCTCCTGGGTTCAAGCGATTGCCTCAGCCTCCGCCTCCTGAGTAGCTGGGATTATAGGCATGTGTCACCATGCCTGGCTAATTTTTTGTATTTTTAGTAGAGATGGGGTTTCTCCATGTTAGTCAGGCTGGTCTTGAACTCTGGACCTCAGGTGATCCGCCCGCCTCGGCCTCCCAAAGTGCTGGGATTACAGGTGTGAGCCACCGTGCCCAGCCCCGAGGCCTGAGTTTCAATTCACAACCCCTCAAAAACTTGATGTATGATTTGGGTGAGTACGAATGTCTCTGGGCCCCATTTTCCTAGTCTTATCACGTAAGAGTGGTGTTAGGTGACTTGTCAGCTGCTTTCCCACAGCCCACCCATTCAACTGTGATTTCTATTCCTTAACAATACTAGGTGATCGCTTTACTGTCACTCACTCACTATAACGTCCTCAATTCCACCTCTGCCACTAGGCCTGCCACTCCCTTCCCTGCCCCCAACTGCCTGAGTGGCCGCTCGGTGACCTTGTTAGATAATCTTGTGTATCAGTGTCCACATCTGCAAATCAGGGAAATACTTATCCCCTAGAGATCTCAGCTCTTCTGCTAGAATTTCATAGGACAAGATGGCTGAAAATAGAGGCAACCAACCTGCAGCATGGACATCTTTTGAGGAATCAGATTTTTGTTTTGGAGACAGGGTCTTGCTGTCGCCCAGACTGGAGTACAGTGGTGTGATCTTGGCTCACTGCAACCTCTGCCACCTAGGTTCAAGCAATTCTCAGCCACTTGATTAGCCAGGACTATTGGCATGCAGCACCACGCCCGGCTAATTTTTGTATTTTCAGTAGAGATGGGGTTTCACCATGTTGGCCAGGCTGGTCTCAAACTCTTGGCCTCAAGTGATCCACCCACCTTGGCCTCCCAAAGTGCTGGGATTATAGGTGTGAGCCACCACACTCGGCCTGAGTACATAGAGATTCTGTTGGAATCTTTGACAAAAATGACTTTAGGCCGGCATTTTTTCAGTTAGCCTCTTCCATTCTCCCAGATCTGGGCATCACTCATTGTCAAGAAGGCATCCCCAGAAGCCCAGGAAAAACGCTCAGCTTAAACATGGAGGGAAATCAAGAAAACATCCATGGCCATTAGAAATGCTTTTATTTATAAAAGAACTACTTAAATATAAACATCTCTACATAGAAACACTCTTCACAAAAGGACTGTTGCATTACTGCCTTCTGACCGCGACCAGCAGAGACACTGTGGATGGAAGGACTCCATGGTGTCTCCCCAGACTCCCAGGATTTTAAGGCTAAATGTGCACTTGGAGGAACAGGGGCTGTAAGGCTATTTCTTCCCTTTTAAAAGACAGATCTCATGGTTTCCCATTCCAAGATAGGCTTCATAGCTGGGGAAAATCTTAAGATTTTTGCTCTAAGGGGTAAGTAAATATCTTCCTGAGATTGGGAGATAGGATCAGGCACTTGGGCTTGGGCTTTGTCATCTCTGAAGCATGGAAGTTAGTGGTGAAAAAATCTTATTTCCAAGTCTAGGATATGCTACTTCTGGAATGGCTTATCCCAATTCAAGTAAGTCACATACGTTATGTTGTCTGCATCTATGGATGTAACTAAACAGTCGTTAGGGTGCTTGGATGAAGAAGAAAGACATCCAGTCTTCCACTAGGCTCAACTGGTTTCAGCTCAAAGCAGAATTAATACTTTTAATGGAATGGCTGGAGCTCTCATACAGTTATTCTAGCAAAATCTATCAATCATTGAGTTCAGGGCAGGGGGCCACCAGACATTACAGACTGTAAAGACCATCAGAAAGGTGTCATTGAAGTTGGGGTATGGTGGCTCACGCCTGTAATCCCAGTAGGGAGACAGGAGGGTTGTTTGAGCCCAGGCGTTTGAGACCAGCATGGGTAACACAGCAAGACCCCATCTCAAAAGAAAAAAATGTGTCAGTGATTGTACCTAACAAGGGAAGAGAATCTTTCAGATGAAGGGTCAACAGAAAGGCCCTAAACACTTCTAAAAGTAGAAAGCAGTTGAATTTTGCATAACCAGTCTGGGAATAGAGTGAAAGAAACAAGGTTACAGAAGGTAGTGTTTTAGGGACTTTAGAAATTCGGGGCAGTATGTATGAGAATGTGTGCTGGACACTGGAGGTGTCCCAGGAGCTCTGAAGTACTAGGTTTGGTTCAATACCGACAAACTCCTGGCCACGTGCAAGCACTGCCTCACGGGGTGCCCAGAGCCATTAATTCTCCATCTGAGTTGGCATCCGGTCAGCTGAGCATGGAACATGGGGCCACCCCAAACACAGTACAGCACAACCAATACCAACACTGTCTATTGCTAGAGCACAGCTTCCTGCATACCTAGGACACTGGGCTTCTGACTGGAAGTTTCTCCTTTCCAAAGGCCAGCTCCAACACTTGTCTCTCTTCTCATGGTCACCAAGTCATTTGCAAAGCCCCAGGGTCCATTCAAATTCTAGAGATTCTAGTGAGCATCAAGGTTTACAACCCAATCAAGAAAAACAAGATCTGTGGTGGGCTCCACCATGCCATGGTTAAGCAACGCAGACAGGGCCTGTGTCTCAGGAGCAGGCGCCCTCTCGGTGGGCCGCCAGAACCCTCGGCGGACTGAAAGCAAAGGCAGCAAGGCTGGGTGGCAGGCAGCATGGGCTCAGGTGTACTCGGTTTTGCGGATATAATTGGAAGGAACGTAGCCCTTCTTCCCGTTAACCTCAGCTAACCACCACTCTGTATTTCCTGTGACATCTTTAAACTCGAGGATCTTGAGTTTCTGATTAGCTGACACACTCAGCTCATTTGGGTTTCGTGCCTTGAAGGTGTAGACAGCAAAATAGACCTGTATGAGGGAGAGAGAGAAAATGGGAAGTTGCTGGGAACAATGCCATCCAACAGCTTCGTGTGGTGATGGGGAGGGTTCCACATCCACTTGCCCACACGTGGCTACTGAGCCCCTGAAATATGGCTAGTGAGACAGAGGAACTGAATTTTTCATCTTAATTTTAACTAAAATAAATGTAAATAGGTACATATGGATGATGGCTACCATAATAGGGATGATTCAAAGGAAACACCAATTTGGCCAGGGGTGGTAGCTCGTGCCTGTAATCCCAGCACTCTGGGAGGCTGAGATGGGTGGATCACTGGAAGTTGGGAGTTTAAAACCAGCCTGGCCAACATGGTGAAACCCCGCCTCTACTAAAAATACAAAAATCAGCTGGGCGTGGTGGTGCACACTTGTAATCCCAGCTACTCAGGAGGCTGAGGCAGGAGAATTGCTCCAACACAGGATGCAGAGGTTGCAGTGAGCCAAGATCGTGCCACTGGACTCCAGACCCTGGGCAAGAGAGTGAGACTCCATCTCAAAACAAAAAAACACCAATTTGGGAGGCTGAGGTGGGTAGATCACTAGGGTCAGGAGTTCCAGACCAGCTGGCCAACATAGTAAAACCCCATTTCTACCAAAAATGTAAAAAACAGCCAGGCATGATGGTGTACGCCTGTGATCCCAGCTACCTTGGAGATTGAGGCAGGAGAATTGCCTGAACCCAGGAGGCAGAGGTTGTACCACCGTACTCCAGCCTGGGCAACAGAGCAAGACTCCATTAAAAAATAAAAATAAAAAAATTTACCTTTTCAGTCTTTCAGAGTTGCTTTGAAGGGTGGAAGACAAGCATATTCTTCCATACCTCAAAAATAAACTCTGAATTAAAAACCAGAAAACCACAACCAACTTCAAAGAAAGAAAAGTTGATCTTCAGGTGCCACAAACAAAGATCTAATGATCTAATCCCCATGGAAGGGAGGGGCTCAGGGAGTAGGAGCAGCAGACATGAGGCCCATGGGAGCCCAAGGAAGGGATACACAGCCAGGGCTTTAGCACCTGGTCAGGGGCAGGAGCTGAGACTACAACTACATTCCCCTGTTCCAACTCCGTTTAAGAAAGGTCCTTTTTTCCCACCCCTTGATGTGTCTACAGTAACTGTCCGCTTGGTAGGCCCAGAATGGGGATGTTTGACCCAGGCAGTGGGTAGTAAGAAATCACCAGAAAAATGAGCATGCACAAAGCTTGGCTGTGGCACTGAGGAATGTGCTGTGGGAAGCCTGAACTGAGAAAGTGGGTAAAAACTGGACTCGTAGAATCCAGACAGTGGCAGCACCTCTACAACCCAGGATGCAACTGGGCCTTCCCCTGAGGGCAAATCCTACCAGAGATGAGCTTGCAGACAAACCTGACAGTCAACACAGGAAGATGTTCCGCTGAAGAGCGAGCAAAGGCAACAGAGGGTGAAGCAGGGACTCTGCAGCTATGAATCTGAAAATGGCTTTAAAGCATGCAGGTGAGTTCAAGATATGGCCAGGTGCGGTGGCTCACACCTGTAATCCTAACAAGTTGGGAGGCCAAGGTGGGCAGCAAGGTCAGGAGATGGAAACCATCCTGGCAGTGAAACCCTGTCTCTAATAAAGTAGTTCTAGCTACTTGGGAAGCTGAGGCAGGAGAATTGCTTGAACCTGGGAGGTGGCAGTTGCAGTGAGCTGAGATCGTGCCATTGCATTCCAGCCTGGGCAATAAAGCAAGACTCTGTCTCAAAAACCCCACAATCAAATTCATAAACAGGAACAGGCCATTACAAAGAATAGAAAAAACTGGGGCCGGGCTTGGTGGCTCACGCCTGTAATCCCAGCACTTTGGGAGGCCAAGGTGGGTGGAGCAATTGAGTTCAGGAGTTTGAGACCAGCCTGGCCAACATGGTGAAGCCCTGTCTCTACTGAAAATATAAAAATTAGCTGGATGTGTTGGTGTACCCCTGTAATCCCAGCTACTCAGGAAGCTAAGGCATGAGAATTGCTTGAACTTGGGAGGCAGAAGTTGCAGTGAGCTGAGATTGTGCTACTGCGTTCAAGCCTGGGTGACAAACTCAAAAAAAAAAAAAAAAAACTGGGCAGAATTTCATTTCTAAATTCCAGAAATAACAGTACGGTTACTTGGATCAAAAACCAAGCAAGTGGATTAAACAGATGTTATACAACTGAAGAATTAGTGAACTGGAAGAGTAATGCAATTTTCATTGTGGCATTGCTTAAACACCCAGTGGCACAGGGGTCCAGGAACAGCCTGGGAAGTGTCAGCAGGGAAGGTGCTCGAAGGCTCTGAGGGCAGAGATTCCTTGTGTGCTTCGAAGATGTGTCTGTGAGCTCATCTCAGATCACCCCTAGGCCTCAGGCAAGCCGCTTCTGCCTCACCCCCGCCTGTACCCACAACACATCTGCTGCCGCCTGTGCCACACTGGCCGGCTGGTTACACACTCACCTGGTTGCCTTCTGCCTCACTGCTTTCTGGCTCTGCACTTCTGTCTTCCGGAGCCTGGGCTGTTCTTGCACATCCTTTTACGAGGTCTTGACCTTGCCCGTTTCGTCCTGGTACAGAGTAGCCAACCATTTCTGGATGCCTGAAGTTCCGGTAGCTCCTCTGGGTGGCAGCAGGTTGGTTTACATCTCTAGCTACATCTGCAGCGTCCCCTGACCTTGGCTGGGAGGTAGAGTCTGGGTCTGAAGGGCATCCGGAAGGACCACTCTCTGAATTACCCGGATTTAGGGATGCACTGAGAGTTCCTTGGTCACATTCCTTCAATGGAGAAGATACATCTTGAGGCTGCTTCTGGCAAGACCCCGAGGTAAAGGATACAGCCATGCTGCTGGGGTTGAAGGTCAGGGTGCTGCCGCTGTTCTGGCGTGGGAACCTGGGGGAGGAGCTGCCGTGCTCAGATTCTGTGGAGGAGTGGCTGCCCACGGAGGCATCGGAGTGGCTGCGGCGAGGATTGTAGGGCTTTAGGAAGGAGCTGTACACAAAGCCTTTGGTGACTACAAAGGAAACAGGAAATATAAACAAGAACTCTTGGCAGAAGGATGGACAGATGGAAGGAGCATCGAGAGAAAAAAACTGGTCTAAAAGCTAGGTTATTCATCTGTAAAATGAAGAGTAAAACAAAGCCAGGACAATAGTGAGACACAAAAGAAAATGCCTAATGACAAAGCGGCTTGGAACACTCAGTCCCAGGATGTGATGTGTGTAGGTAGAGATGAAGAGCCGCAGCTGCCTGCCGGTTCATTCATGTCACAACCTCACAACAGATGCGTGCCAGGAGGCCCGTGGCCAACCGAGAAGACAGCAATGAAAACAATCCTATGTCTGGGAATCATCATGGGAAGAGAATGTCATAGGACACTGAGATCATGCGTAAGAGGAAGGCTTGACTAAGCCTGTGTTCAAATACAGCAAGTGTGGAAAGGACCAAGTTAAGAACTAGCCTCGGCCGCACACAGGGGCTCATGCCTGTAATCCCAGCTCTTTGGGAAGCTGACATGGGAGGATTGCTTGAGCCCAGTTCCCTGGTCAACATAGTGAGACTCCATCTCTATTTAAAAAAAAAAAAAAAAAAAAAAAAGGCTAGGTACAGTGGCTCATACCTGTAATCCAGGCACTTTGGGTGGCTGAGGCAGGCAGATCACCACAGGACAGGAGTTCACGACCAGCCTGGCCAACATGGTGAAGCCCCGTCTGTACTAAAAAATTAGCCAGGCATGGTGGTGCATGCCTGTGATCCCAGCTACTCAGGAGGCTGAGGTATGAGAATCGCTTGAACCCAGGAGCCAGACGTTGCAGTGAGCCAAGACCACGCCACTGCACTCCAACCTGGGCAACAAGAACCAAACTCCGTCTCAAAAAAAAAAAAAAAAAAAAAAAAGGCTTAGCTCAAGAAGCCCCTCCATAGGCCTCCCTGTGCTCTTTCCCTCCAGGACACTCGAATCCTTTGCTCTGGGAGTCTGGATATACTGGGAGGATGTTCTAACATAGGAAACTATTTGTCAGAATGTACACATAACATGTACTGTACATGTTCACTTTAATAAATTGCCCAAGATGACCAAGGGGGCTTTCAGCTAAAACTTAAGTATACATTAGGGATTGATTGAGTATCCACATGACAATTTTTCATAACACCCTCAAGGCACAGACCCAGAGTATGTAGCCTCCACGAGAACAAAGACCATCACTCTCTTGATCTCTGATGCATTTCCTGTACCTGACAGCTGATCTGAATACTGTGGCTGCTTGCTACCACTTCTCAAGTTTGAGTAGATAAAGGATAGAGCAGCTTCTTAAACAGCTTGGAACTTTACAGGGGGTCCACCTGTCTCTGACCCCAGTAGTAGCTGTCACCTGATGTCACCCTAACAGGCTCCATCCTCTGTCCTTCCTTTCCCACTTCTAATCTCTTGTTCTGGGTAAGAAGTGGGGAGAAAAAAAATCCACAAGATGCTTTTAAAGAAACCAAGAAATGTAACATTTTTCAGTTCTGCGTGGTGAATACATAGATGCCTGTTGGATGGGACCGCAATCCCTATCTAAAGTGCTTAGGGCCAGACATGTTTTGGAATTCAGATTCTTTTAATTCTGGAAAGGTAGTCAAGTAGCTATATTACATATTTTGTAAATCTCCCCCAGCAGGGTCAGCGCCCCATAATCAATTCTGTTAATGAATATTCAGAATGAGATCCTGTCATTTGCGGCCACATGGTTGAACCTGGAGGACATGTTAAGTGAAATGAGCCAGGCACAGAAAGACAAATACCATATAATCTCATTCATGTAGAATCTAGACAAGTTGATCTCACAGAGGTTGAGAGTAGAATGCTAGTTATTAGAGACTGGGGGTGGTGGAGGGGGAGGTGTGGCTATCATGGGAAGTGAGTCTGGGGAGAGGTTACTTAACAGGTACAAAGTTAGGAGAAATAAGCTCTGGTGTTCTATTGCACAGTAAGGTAACTGTAGCTAATGATAATGTGTATCTCAAGATGGCCAGAAGCCAAGGATTCTGAATGATATCTCTGCAAAGAAATGACAAGTTTATAGCCTGGGCAACACAGGGAGACTGTCTCTACTAAAAATAAAAAATTAACTGGGCATGGTTGTGCACACCTCTGGTCCTAGCTACTCAGGAGGCCGAGACAGGAAGATTGATTGAGCTTGGGGGGTGGAGGCTGCAGTGAGCCAAGATCGTGCCACTGCAATCCAGCCTGGGTGACAAAGCTAGACCCTGTCTCAAAAAAAATTACCACACCATACCCCATCGGTATTAACAAGTATGTGTCAGTTATAAACTAAAACTTAAAGTATCTCACATAACTGCAAATAGGAAAGTTCTGATGTTTTTGTGTCATTCATGTTGGAGCTGTACTCATCCATCCATGATGTGAGCAACCTCTTGGTTGCACCAGATTGCAATCAGCATTTAAAAAATAAGGCCAGGTGCCATGGCTCATGCTTGTAATCCTGGCACTTTGGGAAGTAGGCGGGTGGATCGCCTGAGGTTAGGAGTTGGAGACCAGACTGGTCAACATGGTGAAACCCTGTCTTTACAAAAAATTAGCCAGGTGTGGTAGTGCATGCTACTTGTGAGGTTGAGCAAGAGAATCATTTGAAGGTGGAGGCTGCAGTGAGCTGAGATCAAGCTGCTGCACTCTAGCTAGCCTGGGTGACAAAGCTAGACCCTGTCTCAAAAAATAATAACACGATTATTCACACCAAAAGTGTTAAGTTACAATTATAGTCTCACATCACTTTCATTCAGGTTTTGGCAAAAGTGTTCTGAAAAAAATCCTTGTTTTTTAGAACTTTTTGGATTTTGGAAAAAGGGATTACAGATCAATATTATCCCTTGTACACTTACTTAAATTCTGTCAATCCCTCTCCCTCCCAAAAAGTTGTAAGCTGTTTTTAAAGTAATTCCCTAAATAATCATGAGGTAAAGCTGTTATGGGGAGAAGAAAGCAAATGAAATCCCACAGGTTTTTAATTTCCACAAGACAATTTCATAGAAATTGGAAGAGGTGCTGGCTGCGGTGGCTCACACCTATAATCCCAGCATTTTAGGAGAAACAGGCAGAAGGATGGCTTGAGCCTAGAAGTTGGAGACCAGCCTGGACAACATGGCAAGACCTCGTATCTACAAAATTATTGAAAAATTAGCTGGGCATGATGGCATACCTGTAGTCCCAGCTAAGGCAGGAGGACCCCTTGAACCCAGGAGTAATAAGCTATGATTGTGCCACTGCACTCCAGCCTGGGCAACAGAGCAAGACTGCCACAAAAAAAAAAAAAAAGAAGGCAGCTTATTTTGTGGCCTACTGGGAACAGGCTAAGAAGGAACAGGATTCCGTGAGGCAGGCCTTCCCGCCTGTAAGTGCTGTAAGACATGGCAGGAGCTTGCGTGATAAGCAATGGCATCTCCTCTGGAATTTGTCACAACAAAAACAGGTTTTGTTTCAGTAATGATCTTCACTCTGTAGAGAAGGTTAAGGCTATTTTTCCCCTTAATCAAAGATATTTTTTTTTCTGGTCTAGGACGGATTCGGGTGTAGCCAAAACTATTTTTTTCCCAGTTACGATTCCCTGCTGCTGAAAATTCTTACCTCCATTGTCAACCAACCAGCGGTTCTGACTGCCCATGGGGTCTTTTTTCTTAATCACACCCACCAGGTCACCTTCCAAAAGTGACACATCCAAGTCTTGAGCAGCATTGAAGTTCCGTTCTGCCTGGAAGAGTTTTTCAGGGGGATACCTGGCCAGGAGGGAGGCCCGGAGTTCTTCTGACTGTAGCATGTAACTTGGCTGAAAGGTAAGATATCAACAAAAATCCCTCAGTGGCCACCACCCCAGCAGTCATATTTCATCCCAACACGCGGCCAGCCTCAGAAATGAGGCAGGGACAGTCAGTCACTGCCTCATTTTTTTTTTGGTGATGAAGCCAGCGCACATGGCTACGTAAAAAGAGCCCTTAGGCAATGTTTCCTGCCTTTATAGTTAAAATTTGATACACACCTATTCTTACATTTGTTTTTCTGTGACAAATGTGATTAAAATGCCACTTAAAAAAAAATCAAAATATCTAAGTGATATTAGTAGGTCTTCTTGTATTTTGTTAGATGAACCTAACCAACTGAGAATTTCCCTATCTTGACTTCCCCACCTGTGAAAGCAAGGAAGTCATAAGAAAAAAGGTAATAATAAATTCAGGCTGGGCATGGTGACTCACACCTGTAATCCCAGCACTTTGGGAGGCCAAGGTAGGCAGATCACTTGAGGCCAGGAGTTTGAGACCCATCTGGTCAACATAGCGAAACCCTGTCTCTACTAAAAATACAAAAACTAGCCAGGTATGGTGATGCATGCCTGCAATCCCAGCTACAAGAGGCTGAGGCAGGAGAATCACTTGAACCTGGAAGGTTGCAGTGAGCCAAGATCAGACCACTATACTCCAGCCTGGGTGACAGCAAGGCTCTGTCTCAAAAAATAAATCATAATTCTCCCTTTTAAGGTAATGTAAATTAATGTCTATGGGATCATATGGGGCAAAAATATTGTAAGCGAAGATGTATCAGCAGTCCTCTAGATTATGAACCCATATAATCTGGTGTGCCTTATGCTAATTTTTAAAATATGGAAGAACTGAGTTAAAAAAGACTGTAATTCCAGGTAAAAAAGGCAGTCAAACATTAACTGTTTAGCTGTATTACTTTTATGAATACATGATAAAAAACAGGGAGGCCTGGCAGAATTAATACACCCTTAAATCAGTTTCCTGAATTAATGAATCAATAAATTAATACCGAGTACATGCCCCCACTCCCCACACACAAAAAAGTCCAGGCGTGGTGGCTCGCACCTCTAATCCCAGCACTTTGGGAGGCCAAGGTGGATGGATCACAAGGTCAAGAGATCGAGACCACTCTGGCCAACATGGTAAAAACCCCATCTCTGCTAAGAAATACAAAAATGAGCTGGGTGTGCTGGCGTGTGCCTGTAGTCCCAGCTACTTGGGAGGCTGAAAGCAGAATTCACTTGAATCTAGAAGGCAGAGGTTGCAATAAGCCAAGATTCCACCACTGCACTCCAGCCTGGCAACGGAATGAGAGACTGTCTCAAAAACAAAACAAAACCTGGGCAAATGCATGAGCCCATGATGGGTGAGACTGCAACCATTATTCTCCATTTATTATGAAATACAGAAACTCCAATTCCAATAGTGGGATCTGGGCCTGGCTGCAGGGTTTCCCACTCTTTACCCCGAGGTGGGGCTGCTCCTCTCCGTTCCCTACTAACCAGGCCCACGAGTGGCTTTCGAGCAGACTGGCGGTCAATGGTTTTCCTTTCAAATGGCTTCTTGGTAGCTGGAAGAGACTCCGGGAAGAAGGTGAAAACCTGGAGTTGCTGCAGAACTCTGCTGTGTTCTTCGTGGAAGATGGCAATAAGGTTTCCCTCCCTGCCGGCCACTTTGAGTAACTGGAGTCCGTGGGAAGAGCAGAGAGAGAGAGAAAAGAAGAAAACACAATGAAAGATCTCAGACTGACGAAGTCTCCTTAGAACCACTGAAGCTAAAGTTCAGCTGCAGCTCACTCTCTGAGCTACGGACACAGCAGCCTGATGCAAAACACAAGTTCTCCAGGGCACTGCCTGCAGGCCAGCTTGGCTGGCTCTTCTGGGAACTGCTCAAGAGGAAAAGGGATGTCTCAGAAGCCACAGGCTTCATGACACCCTCAAGGGATCAAGAATTCCTGAGGGCTGAACTAGCGACACGTTCAGTTAATCTAGTTCAGATAATTTTTCAAACCATGCTATAATTTTTCCCAGAAAAATACCAGGCAAAGGCCATAGATGACCATCCCACTGAAGGGATAAGAAACTCACCGAAAGCAGTGGCTTTAATTGCTCCAGAGCCTGGTGCACGAAGTCACAGTGGGCTTCAGCGTAGCCGTGGACACAGTTGGTGAAGAGGCCCTGGGCGTACTGGTGGAACTTGGGCAGCTCATCCAGCAGCTGCGCATTCAGGGCCTCGTAGTTGTTCCGGGCCGACTGCAGCTCCTCCAGGGTCTTCTTGTCCTTTAGCTTCTCTGCCCGTTCTGTACAGTTATAGAAGTCCAGGAGCTTGTCAAAGCGTTTCTGTACCAGCTTATGGGGCCCTGTAAACATGCTCAGTAACTGATTTAAGGGGGAGATGACAAGCCGCTCTGTCCTCTCCTTCTGTAGGGACGAGAAAGGCACATTGCTCAGATGGACAGTACCCCACATTTGTGATTCTCCAAGTCACTCTTAAGGCTGATTGTGCTGTGTCCTAAACGACCTACTTTGTTTCTAGTACACAAGCTAAACCCATGCAGATCTACAACAGTATTCTACTAACCCATCACTAGCCTCTACTTAAATACTCCACGAGACTTCTCACTACATACTTCAATTCCCACACCAAAGAGTATGTAGAATAAGCTAATCCCACTTGAGCTCCTTGAGGTGATAAATGCTAAGCTGCACGCTGATGTGTGCATTAGAAACTAGATGTGATAGTTTACCTGGTAACATTTATTATGTGTACATGTCTACATAGCTTGAATTTAACTCCAGAGTTAGTTGTTACATAAATCTGGGGTGGAGTAACTTTCATAACACTCATAAACCTTTAATCATAACTAGGTAATACCGCCCCCCCCCTTTTTTTTTTAGACAGAGTCTTGCTCTTTTGCCCAGGCCGGAGTGCAATGGCGCAATCTCAGCTCACTGCAGCCTCAGCCTCCCAAGTAGTTGGGATTACAGGCATGAGCCACTGTATCCGGCCCCCATTTTTATCTTTCAAAGAATTTTTCTCTTGGCTGGGAGTGGCGGCTCATGCCTGTAATCCCAGCACTTTGGGAGGCCGAGGTGGGCAGATCACTTTAGGTCAGAAGCTTGAGACCAGCCTGGTGAAACTCCGTCTCTACTGAAAATACAAAAATCAGGCAGGTGCGGTAGTGCGCGCCTGTAGTCCCAGCTCCTCGGGAGGCAGAGGTTGCGGTGAGTCGAGATTGTGCCACTGCGCTCCAGCCTGGGTGACAGAGTGAGACTCCGTATCAAAAATAATAAATTTTTCTCTTTAATTCTTTCTAACACACAGACATTAAGGGTAAGGCAATGAATACATAAAGAACATAAACAAGTACTTAGTGGTACTTAATAGCATCTTATTAAAAATAATGTACAATTAGAACACCTGTCAGTTCCCCAGCGGGGTGTGTCTTTTTCACCTTCAGGCCATTTATAGATCCCTAAGAAACTATCAAACCCCATCCAGTTTTTTCTACAAGGGATTAAATAATCCCATATATATGGATTTAGAATTTCTCAAGAAATTTGGTCTTTAGCACTTCAAGTATTTTTTTTTTTTTGAGATGGAGTCTCGCTCTTGCCGCCCAGGCTGGAGTACAATGGCGCGATCTCGGCTCACCATGACCTCCACCTTCCAGGTTCAAGCGATTCACCTGCCTCAGCCTCCTGAGTAGCTGGGATTACAGGCATGCGCCACCACACCTGGCTAATTTTGTATTTTTAGTAGAGATGGGGTTTCTCCATGTTGGTCAGGCTGGTCTCAACTCCCGACCTGAGGTGATCCGCCCACGTTGGCCTCCCAAAGTGCTGGGATTAAAGGCATGAGCCCGGCCTTGAAGTAGTTTTTACCATCTCAAATCTCTTTGGTAACATATTATATTCCTAAATATTTGTCTTCAAGGTTTTTTTTTGAGACATAGTCTCACTCTGTTGCCCAGGAGGGAGTACAGTGGTGCGATCTTGGTTCACTGCAACCTCCTCCTGGGGTCAAGCTATTATCTGACCTCTGCCTCCTGAGTACCTGGAATTTCAGGTGCCCACCACCATGCCCTGCTAATTTTTGTATTTTTAGTAGCGGCAAGGTTTCACCACATTGGTCAGGATGGTCTTGAACTCCCAACCTCAAGTGATCTGCCTGCCTCTGCCTCTCAAAGTGCTAGGATTACAGGCATGAGCCACTGCACCTGGCCCCTCTTCAAGTTATTACTTCTATAGTTGTTTTTATTTGATCAGAGTTAATTGCCTAGTTTTCCTGTGTCCTCTGAAACTAAATTAATCACAAGCTATTTTTTTTCTTTTTTTTTTTTTTTCGAGACGGAGTCTTGCTCTGTTGCCCAGGCTAGAATGCAGTGGCACGATCTTGGCTCACTGCAAGCTATGCCTCCCGGATTCACGCCATTCTCCTGCCTCAGCCTCCCGAGTAGCTGGGACTACAGGCGTCTGCCACCATGCCTGGCTAATTTTTAAATATATTTTTTAGTAGAGACGGGGTTTCATCATGTGAGCCAGGATGGTCTCGATCGCCTGAACTCATGATCTGCCCGCCTCGGCTTCCCAAAGTGCTGGGATTGCAGGCGTGAGCCACTGCGCCTGGCCCTACAAGCTGTTTTTTTTTAAAAAAAACCTGTTTGTACAGACACAGGTCCTACATTTCCCTTTAACTAACTGAAAGTCATGTTGTGAATATCAAACCCCAATATGAATATAGCTAAAGGATGACTAATAAGCCTGGTGCCCAGGGCCTGTGTCTGTGGAACTGACTTTTGCATGAGCTGATGTATTTGAGATGACCCTGGGAAGGGGGCCAACTTTTGAAGTTACTTACAAAGTTTGTGAAGAGCTGGTCACTGATATAGCGATGCACCCTCTCAAACTGCTCCAGGTCCCGGTGTCCTCTCTCCATGCACACATCCCACATGCTCACGGCAGCCACCACTTTCACACACGCCGACTCCTGGAGCCAGTTAGGACAGACACAAGTCAGAACAGACAGAACTTTCCAGCCTTTGTCATCCCACCCTGAATAGCAATCTGGGAAAAATGAGTTCCGTAATTTGAAATTTCCTCACTAGTCTGGTATTTGAGCTTTGAAATAAGCATATTTTCAACAACTATGACTTACGGAGCACAGAGAAAAATCTAAGACTTTTATTTCTTAAAAAATTAGGGAGGGCTTTTATCATCTCTTTAGCATTCCCCTATGTACCTAATAGGGCTTCTTAATTTACCAAAAAGTAAATTATCAAATTAGAACCAAGGTGATTCCTATAGGATTATGACAATGACCAGTCACTCTCCTTCCTCAGGTCTTGGTTCACGCTGTCACCGTCTCACAGACAACTGCCCTGCCATGCTACTGATCATGTCAACCCGGTTTTTCCCATCACACCCTGGCGCTCCCAACGGCTCCTGCTGTGCTGCTTTCTTTGTCTTTGCAAAAAAAATACCCTCTCACATGACTAGAATTGACTAATGCCTGCTTATTGTCATGCTCTCCTTCACCCACCCTCCTAGTAAAAATGCAAGCTCCATAAAGGTAGACTTTTTTGTCTGTTTTGTCTGCTGACTCCGTTATCACAGAGTCAACTCCTCCTGATAGTGACAGTTTGAACCCCAGGCTGGTTTTCCAGGCTTTCTTTTGAGACCAGCCTGGCCAGCATGGTGAAACCCCATCTCTACAATGCTAGGCTGTAACCCAAACAGACTAAATACTCCATTAGTCTATTTCAAAGGCAAACAAAGTCCCTAAGCAAAAACCTTCAGTGCCTCACACATTGGTTTGATGCTTTATTTTTATAACAATGTTTAGACCTTTTGTCTTTAATATTTATATCTGTACATACAAAGCCAGGGCTTTGTCAGTAAGATAACCCAGAGAATGTTGCTAATTCCTCCTGACTGGGAGATGTAATGTGAAACATGACGTCCTCTTGTTTTCTTGTAAAGGAATGCTGTAAAGTCCCCAAATATCAGCCCATATGCCAATGTAGATACCAAATTATCCAGCCAGTGGCCCTCAGCTTATGTTCTCTCTGGTTTTCTTGCTGTTAGTCAATCTATCTAATTTTATTATTGGGCAGGCTTTTCATTTTGTGGCATGACAAAACTGTTCAACATTTTCTCTCAATTTCTGTCAGCAGTCAGAACCGAACTGATACTTCCATCAAATGGTTTTCAACGTTACATATATCCCAACCCAAAATGTATCAGTCATTGCTATGCAGGTGAGACTTTTAAGGGCTGAGGGCTCAGGTATAGCATGTCACACTTTAGAAAACCTGGGGAGAAAATGGCCAACAGAGGGATACCAGCATGAGAGAGGTATTAGGGGAAAGTCCTATGAAGCAGCAATACAAAGAAACATACTCAGTAGCTGCCCCAATATTGTGTGTGTTTTATTTTTCTTGAGATGGAGTCTCACTCTCACCCAGGCTGGAGTGCAATGGTATGATCTCAGCTCACTGCAACCTCCACCTCCTGGGTTCAAGTGATTCTCCTGCCTCAACCTCCCATGTAGCTAGGTTACAGGCACCCACCACCATGCCTGGCTAAGTTTTGTATTTTTAGTAGAGATGGGGTTTCACCATGTTGGCAAGGCGGGTGTTGAATTTCTAGCCTCAAGTGGTCTACCCACCTCAGTCTCCCAAAGTGCTGGGATTACAGGCATGAGCCACTGCACCTTGCCTGTTTGTTTTAGAGACAGGGTCTTGCATGTTGCCAGGCTGTCCTCCAACTCCTGGGCTCAAGCAATCCTCCCACCTCAGCCTCCTGGGTAGCTGAGACTACAGGTGTGTGTCACCATCCCTGGCTCATGCCTCAGTGTTTTTGTCGAATCTCTCACTTTAAACCAATGTACTTCTGCAAAGTTTTATCAACCCTAATTTTTACCTAATTATATTTTTTGTTTTTTTGAGACAAAGTCTCACTCTTGTCCCCCACACTGGCTCAGCTCACTGCAACCTCCGCCTCCCAGGTTCTAAGCGATCCTCCTGCCTCAGCCTCCCGAGTAGCTGGGATTACAGGCGCCTCCCACCATGCCCAGCTAATTTTCGCACTTTTAGTAGAGACGGGGTTTCACCATGTTGGCCAGGTTGGTCTCCTGACCTCATGTGATCCGCCCACCTTGGCCTCCCAAAGTGCAGGATTACAGGCGTGAGCCATCGCGCCCGGCACTAGTTACATTTTTAAAACACAAGGGTGAAAGTTTGCTATTGAAAAGAAACTAGGGAGCATCTCAAATCAGTGGGGATTACTCAATAAATGATAGACCACTGGGTAACCACCTGGAAAAATAAAGTTGAATCCCTGCTTCAAACCTGATTTACTAAAGTCCGGACAGAGCAATGATTTAATCTTAAAACAATGGAATGATAAAAGTACTAAAACACGAGATTTTTAGATGTTGCAATAGCAAAGGCCTTTCTACATATGACACAAAACTAAGAAGCCATAAAATGCAAGTTTAAACTCTTACAGGGAGAAAACACTATAAGCAAACTCAGAAGTCAACAAACTGAGGTAGGGGGAGGATATCTGCAAACCATCTCAGACAAAGGACTATTTCCTCCAATAGATACAGAGATCAACAAACTGATAAAGATGCCAGAACATAGGTAAGTCACAGAAAAATATGATATAAACATAAGAGAATATCCTCAACTCCATTTCTAATATAAGAAATGGCAATTTAAACTATATTGAAATATTTTTTACCTCTCTTGCAGGCAAAGATAAAACCCACTGGTTTTGATAACACTGAGTTAGCAAGGGATATTGCTTTTGGAACTTTTCCCCTTTACAACATCTCTGACATTTAACGGTAGTTATCAAAATTTATACTGCCACATGATTTGGCTCAGAAGTACACTGGCCTTCAGACAGACTCACATAGATCAGGAAATGATGTATCCACAAGGATATTCCTTGTATGACTAGTTCTAATCTTTTTTTAACTACAAATGATTTAAATATCTGTCAATAGGGGACTAGTTAAATATATTATGACATGACCTTAGAATGATACATACTATGCAGTTATAAAGAACAATGGACCAAGGCCAGGCGTGGTGGCTCACGCCTGTAACCCCCACACTTTGGGAGGCCGAGGTGGGCGGGTCATGAAGTCAAGCGATCGAGACTATCCTGGCCAACATGGTGAAATCCCGTCTCTACTAAAAATACAAAAATTAGCTGGGTGTGGTGGCGTACGCCTCAGCTACTTGGGAGGCTGAGGCAGGAGAATCGCTTGAACCTGGGAGGCGGAGGTTGCAGTGAGCCGAGATTGCGCCACCGCACTCCAGCCTGGCAAGAGTGAGACACTGTCTCAAAGGAAAAAAGAACAATGGGCCTCTGTGTAAGGCTAAATCACTTTTGAAATTTGATTAAGTGCGAAACCCAAGATGCTAGTGTATCTCCCACCTACACACACACACACAAAATCTCTTGATAGGAGGGAAGAACTTGGTGGGTGGTGACTGTCTCTATAGAAGATGACCAGGTGACAAGGTAGGAGGAATAATTATTTTTACTTAGTTTTTCGGTACCTTTAAATTTTATACCATTTTATTTAGTTTAAGAAAATGTTTTTTAAAAAGTTAAGGATCCCTTTTAAGGAAATTCTTTTATAAGATCAGATGTTCAGGCTGGGCATGGTGGCTCATGACTGTAATCTCAGCACTTCGGGAGGCCTGTTTAAGACCAGCCTGGGCAACACAGTAAGACCTCATCTCTGCTTAAAAAATTAGCCAGGCGTGGTGGTGTGCACCTGTGGTCCCAGCTACTCAAGAGGCTGAGGTGAGAGGATCACTGGAGCCCAGGAGTTGGAGGCTGCATGAGATATGATGGCACTACTGCACTCCAGTCTGGCTGACAGAGAGAGACTCTGTCTCTAAAAGATCAGAGGGACAGGAGTATTGAGTACACTCACAGCATCCTATATTAAATCAACAGAGAAATTAGAGACAAGAATAGAAGGAATGCTGGTCCTGGTTCTGACCTCAGGGAGGAAGCACTGCTTGAGGCAAGGAAAGACCTAGGCTCACCTGATCTCCTTGGCTTCTCTAGATCTCAAAGCTATTTATGGCTCTAATACCTTTAGAGGCCTTATTATAGCAACTGAATATTAATAAATTGGGAGCTGAAGTGATCGGAAAGCATACCCCACAGGAACATTCTCTTACTCATATTCACTGCTTGTTCTTTCTCTTGTCTGTTTCCTGTTTACAGCTTCCTAGCTTTTATATTCAATATTTGATTTTCAAACTGGTCTTGACAAAGTGAACTGTAATAAGTAAAAAGAAAAATAAGGTGTGTGTGGGACGAAGGGTGATGAAGACCAAAAAGAGGGTGGAAAAAGTTGGGCTGCTTTGAAATGAATACGACAACATTGATCTAAATGCTGTTAACTGTTAAATGACCTATTGGCATCTCAACAAAAACTATGCAGGCGCATAATAGTGATGATTTGAGTCTAGATTACTCAGCATTCATTAAACAATATGATAGATGAACAGGAAAGGGGCCAGAATTACATTGTATGTGAGTCTAACTAGAGTGATGCTGACACTCACCCGGATGTGCTGGAGGTAGAGAGACAGGTCTCGGATAAAAGACTTAATCAATCTTTCTTGCATTCGGAAGTTTTTCTCTGTTTCTTCAAATACTTCATCTTTTATCTGTTCAAAAATAAACAAGTGCTGTTAGCAAATTTGGACGCTCCTTTAATCTTACTGGCAAAAGTAGCTTTCTTTTTTTTTGTGGAGACAGAGTTTTGCTCTTGTCGCCCAGGCTGGAGTGCAATGGCGTGATCTTGGCTCACTGCAACCTCTGCCTCCCGGGTTCAAGCAATTCTCCTGCCTCAGCCTCCCATGTAGCTGAGATTACAGACTTGTGCCACCACACCCAGCTAATTTTTGTATTAATAGAGACGAGGTTTCACCATGTTGGCCAGACTAGTCTCGAACTCCTGGCCTCAGGTGATTGACCGGCCTTGACCTCCCAAAGTGCTGGGAATACAGGGGTGAGCCACCACACCCAGCCAAAAGTAGCTTTCTTAAAAACATCTTTTGTTCAAATTTTAAACCTTTAATGTTTCCTGGAATCATAGTGAATTGATTTACACACCTGCACGTGGTTTCAAAAGACCTCCAAAATACACACAGGTCCTCCTTTAAACCTTCTTTGCAAGCCCTCTGCTCTGGCCAGGCTGCCCTCTTCACCCCAGCACTGCCATGTCTGCTGATCCTAGGCCTGTCCCTCATGAGGTTCCCCTGCCTGGCAGGTTCTCTCCCTCCCTGTGGCATACCTGCCCCCTTCCTATAAGGCTCAGGTCAACATGACTCTTGCTGTCACGGAACTCCTGTTTTTCTAAAATACTACAGCATTTGGAGAACAAAGTACAAAACCTAGCAATGGACTATTTTCTGGCTTATATTTTCCATTAATTGTACCTTGTATATATAGTAGAGCAGAATGATGTCTGGTGACTTCAGGTCAACTTTCAGCATTGCAGATAAACTGTCTGTTTTTCAGCCCACTCAATCTCTTACACTTAACGTTTCCTTCTTTGTAACATCATGTATCCAACTAGGTGATCTCTTAAATTCCTGCTAGCTTAATAAGTCTACAACTATAGTTTTGTCCCACCAAATAAATTATAAGCTCCTTAGAGGTGGTGAAAACTACCATAGTTATTACATGTCGACTGATGTGACCCTCTAATTTGCCTTTGTAACCAGCAGCTGGAGGGCCCTGTCTCCACCAGCTCGCAAAACCAGAGGACGTCCAAGGAAGGGAACCGTACCAACTGACGCCAGGCAGGCTGTCTCATGGAGCCCTGAAAAGCTGTCAGAGATGCGCTAAGCCTTCCAGGATGGGGATCTCACCTGAGGAGCAAAGCCAGTGAGATGCTTCAGGTGACTGCTAACTCGGTTGGATTTCTTGATGATAGAGTGGATGTTCAGTTTGGAAATTTTCTCCATAAGGCTATCTTCATCACCCTTACGGTACTTGAGGACTAGGAGAGTAAGTCAGAAAAGCACTTTCCTCAGCATGACATACTGCAAAATGAGCCATAAAATGAGACAAACACCCAAACGGGAGCTAGTGCTTGTCTTCAATGAGCTTATAACAAAATATTAATCCAAATAATGATTTATGTACAGACATGATATCTGAAGCACAGTAGAGAGACAATGGGCAGCTGGGAGAGGGGTCAGAGACAAGGAGGAAAACAGCAGAGGGTGTTAAGGGAAAGAACTTAAGGAAATCTGAAGTTAATGCCTGCGTCTGTCACTTAAGGTATGGCGTTAAATCAGTCATTTTACCTTGAGTCTCATTTTCCTCTTCAGTAAAATGCAGAAAGCAATACTTGTAAGGCCATCTTAAATGGTGCCATACACAAATGAGATATTGATATCCAATCGTCTCCCACAGTAAAATGCTATACAGCAGTAATTTAATTACCATGTCAAACATTAGGCACAACCTATAGAAAAGTGTAGAGATAAAAGTAGAAGGATGGCAAGGGGAAGACTGGGAGGCAGTAAAAAGGTATACCTGGTTGTAGAAGTTGGAGACTACATCGCATTAGGAGATTTGAACCAAGGGAAAGGGCTGGATGACCAGAGAGCTTTAGAAGCCACAGTTAACATCCCATCCTAATGAGGGTGACACAGTTGAAGTAGAAGGCAGAAAAATGATTTTAGATAGCTTTGAAGTGTGGAGAAGAATGGAAAGACAAAAAGGTTATACTGTATTGTAGATATCTTAAGGATATGAATAATCAATCAGCTCAGCACAGTCACTGTGCTATATATACTCACTGAATGCTCAAGTTAGGGCCTCAAGAGACCTGATGAGTGCATTCAGTGTTATGAAGGAGTGGGTGGGTGGGCAACTGACTGTTTTAGGAAGGGAAGTGAGGGACTCAACCCAGAGAGGTCACTGGACATGGGCAGGGAAGATAGGACAAGAAAGGTGAGCAGATTGGAGACTTCTAAAAGACAAGAAGTCCTAGCTTTAGTAGAGGCAGTAAGACATCCAGTTAAGACACGTAGAAAAAACAAGTCTATGCATGGACTCCAGAGGAGCTCCATAAATGAGTTGAGAAGGAAACTGCTCATGCTTGAATAAAACTTCCCATCACTGTCTTCATATCTCTTGAGAAAGGCTCTTATTGCTATATATTTTATTACAGATGCCTTATTTCCAATATACCATAGTTGTGCTTTTATTACTCTGCCTTTAATAAATATCACATTTTGGGCCGGGTGCAGTGGTTCACGCCTATAATCACAGCACTTTGGGAGGCTAAGAGTTCCACACCAGCTTGGCCAACATAGTGAAACCCTGTCTCTACTAAAAATACTAAAATTAGCTGGTCATGGTGGCACATGCCTGTAGTTCCAGCTACTTGGGAGGTTGAAGCAGGAGAATCGCTTGAACATGGGAGGCGGTGGTTGCAGTGAGCTGAGATAGCGCTACTGCACTCCAGCCTGGGGGACAGAGCGAGACTCTGTCTCAAAAAAAAAATTTTAAAAAATCAGATTTTCCCCAAATTCAACCACCATTTCTTTATCACAGCCCTATTATACCTACCACCTGCCTTGTCCAACTCTAGTGAAGTAATGAATTGTTTTGAGAAGAAAAGCATTCTCAAAGGGCATACCTCCTTTTCAACAATAGTGCTGTTCTTACCCAGGTCCTTTCGCCGTTTATATTCATTGATGTTAACATTGATTTCCTTGACCGCAAGCACTGCATTTGTTAAAGGCACTTTATCTGGGTGGGATTCTGGGGTGGAATTCAGCAACTCCATTAGCAACAGTGGGTAACGCATTACTCTCTGTACTGGTTTGATGAGGAAGGAGCCCAGGTTAATGTAATTTGTGCATCCCCTGTAGGAGAAGGAAAAAAGACTTTAGCAAGCTATCAATAATATAGCGCCCAGCCTGGGCAACAAAGTGAGACCCTGTCTTTAAAAAATTTTTTTTACATAATAATATATGCCAATGGGCAGGATTTGTTCCTAAATATTGCTCTCTGTTCTTTTACCCTACTTTCCAATTTCAGTCATTCAACATGTATTCATCTAATAAAAACCAGGTACTATTCTAGGTGCTGGGGATTTAATAGTGACCCCAAAAGTCTCTGCCCTGGTAGAAGATAGGCAAAAACAAATAAGTGAAGTGTTCACTTGGGGATAAATGCTACGAGAAAAAACCCAGCAAGGTGAGTCTACTTCTAGGTTTATCTACAAAGGAAGAAAATACAGTTGTTTAAGAGATAGGAAAAATCGACAAAAGAAATGAGTGCATACATCAAGCAGCAATGGAACTTACCATTCGTTGTATAGGCTCCTACAAGGCAGTGGGCATGAAAAGAAAAGAGACAGCTTATTAGAGAGAGTGGGCATGAAAAGAAAAGAGACAGCTTATTAGAGAGAGAATCCTGAGTTTCACATTCTTCTCGGAACATAAATCATGTATGACAAAAAATTATGAATGTCTATGGTAACATATTTAGTCTACCAAAAAATGTTAGCCCTGGCCAGGTGTGATGGCTCACGCCTGTGGTCAGGAATTCAAGACCTGCCTGGTCAAGATGGTGAAACCCCATCTCTACTAAAAATACAAACATTAGCCGGGCATGGTGGCACGTGCCTGTAATCCCAGCTACTGGGGGGCTGAGGCAGAAGGATCGCTTGAACCCAGAAGGTGGAGGTTGCAGTGAGCCGAGACAGCACCACTGTATTCCAGCCTGGGCAACAGAGTGAGACTTCGTCTCTCAAAAAAAAAAAAAAAAAAATTTTTAGCCCCTAACTTCCCTTTGATCTACTTACCCATACATTATACCTTTATACCTTGCTTCCCTAAGACCAGGACAATCTCACCTAATGTCAAGAATACCTTGGCTGGGCATGGTGGCTCACACCTATAATCCCAGCACTTTGGGAGGCCAAGGCGAGCGGATCACTTGAGGTCAGGAGTTCGAGACCAGGCTGGTTAACATGGTGAAACCCCATTTCCACTAAAAATACAAAAATTAGCCAGGTATGGTGGCATGCGCCTATAATTCCAGCTACTTAGAAGCCTGAGGCAGGAGAATTGCTTGAACCCAGAAGGCAGACGTTGCAGTGAGCCAAGATTGTGCCACTGCATGCTGACCTGGGTGATGAGCTGAGATTACGCCACTGCACTCTTGCCTGGGTGACAGAGTGAGACTCTGTCTCAAAAAAAAAAAAAAACCCCTGTATTTAGTCTTCTCACCTATGCTCCTGTTTATCTGGACCAAACCATCCTGTCCTGGCTGCTTTTTAACCTCATAATGTTAACCTAATACTCCATACAGATAAAACTTATTCACATGGACAAAAATATAATCAGGAAACCATTTAAATGATATATATCATAGATATCTTATGTTTAAAATAAGATAGATGTCATAATCAAGTCCAGGCACATACACAGGTATAACTTAGAGAACTAACGAACTGTGTGTGATGGAAGTTAAGTGGTCAAAACTCCTACTTCAGATCTGATAAGGAGTCCTGAAGATGCTTCTGGATCTTCTCATCCTTCTCGTAGATTTCAAGCAGCGCAATGGCCTCATCATGATTCTGGCAGTAAATCTTGTATGTTCCCTCAAGCTCATTCCGGTGACCAAGAAACACAGGTCCTTTGGAATATACACAAACATACAGTGTTTTTAGTAACTTTCTTCTCAGTATACTAAATGTAAGGTACACAGCCAAACTTCAGTACCATCTACATCCTACCTATTACAAGAAATGATAGTAAGACTCCATCAAATAGTAAGAAATTTCCATCTAACAGCTTAAAGTTGTAATCATTTAAAGCAAAATTTAGAAAGCCATGTCATCCATGTATGTATGTATTCATTTTATTTTATGTTTTTGAGACAGAGTCTCACTCTATTACTCAGGCTGGAGTGCAGTGGCACAATCTCCACTCACTACAGACTCGACCTCCCAGACTCGGGTCCCTAGTAGCTGGGACCACGTGTGCATGCCACCATGCCCAGCCAATTTTTCGTAGTTTTGGTAGAGAGGGGATTTCGCCATGTTGCCCAGGCTCATGTATTTGTTTTAGCACACACACACACACACGCCTCTGAAACAGAGCCTCCAGTCCCTTTGCAGTCGGGCCAAGACAGGCATCTGAGAGCGTTCTCCATGCAGGGATGTAATGTGTAATGAGAACCCCGTAAGGACCCCTTTACTTTCTTTTTTTATTTTTTTTTTCCTGAGATGGAGTCTTGCTCTTGTCGCCCAGGCTGGACTGCAATGGTATGTCTCGGCTCACTGCAACATCTGCCTCCCCGGTTCAAGTGAGTCTCCTGCCTCAACCTCCCGAGTAGCTGGGATTACAGGCACACACCACCATGCCCAGCTAATTTTTGTATTTTTAGTAGAGACGGGGTTCTTCTACAGCAGCAGTTTCTAACATTTTTGTGCATAAATAAGACTATGGACAAAGTTTATTACATTAAAATACCTATAATGATAAATTCCCAACTTATGATATAACCTATATACTTCTTTATTTATTTATTTATTTATTTTAGGCAGGGTCTCACTCTGTTGCCCAGGCTATAGTGTAGTGGTACAATCTTGGCTCACTGCAACCTCTACCTCCCAGGCTCAAGTGATCCTCCCGCGTCTGCCTCCTGAGCAGCTGGGACTACAGATGTACGCTGCCATATCTGGTTAATTTTTGTAATTTTAGTAGAGACAGGGTTTTGCCATGTTGGCCAGGCTGGTCTCAAACTCCTGGGCTCAAGCAATCCACCTGCCTGGGCCTCCCAAAGTGCTGGGATTACAGGCGTGAGCCTCAGCCATATACTTCTTTATAAGGCATTAAATAACCAAATGTAGCACTGAGTCTAACAATCCCCAGACTGTCACAGCCTGAGGAGTGACACACATTGGTAACATTGGCTGCCTCTGGTTGAGGGTTACTGAAATTTCAAGATATTTGCAACAACCTAATGTGATAGGAACATGTGACTTCTGTTGGTGACAAAGTCACAGCTACTACTATGTGGTTTATTCCCAGCTACTTGGGAGACTGAGGCAGGAGAATCGTTTGAACCCAGGAGGTACAGGTTGTAATGAGCAGAGGTCGTGCCACTGCACTCCAGCCTGGCAACAGAGAGAGATTCTGTCTTAAAAAAAAAAAAAAATTGTTTTGAGACAAGGTCTCATTCTGTATCCTAGAGTGCAGTGTCGCGACCATTGCCCACTGCAGCCTCCAACACCTGGGCTCAAGGATTCCTCCTGCCTCAGCTTCTCAAGTACCTGGGACCACAGGTGTGTGCTACTACACCTAGGTAATTTTATTGCTGTTTTGTAGGAACGAGGTCTCACTATGTTGCCCAGGCTGGGCTTGAACTCCTGGCCTCAAGCAATCCTCCCGCCTTGGCTTCCCAAACTACTGAAATTATAGGCACAAGCCACTGCACCTGGCCAGAAGCTTCCCTTCTGTCTACTCCTGCAACCTACCAGTCACAGCAGTGGGGGCGGGGCTGGCTCCCTTTTCATCTTCAGGGCCACTTTTTTTTTTTTCTTTTTCTCTTAAGAGATGGGGTTTTGCTCTGTCACCCAGGCTGAACACCGCTCACTGCAGCCTCGACCTCCTGGGCTCAAGCAATTCTCTGCCCTCAGCCCCCCAAATAGCTGGAACTACAGGTATGCCCCACCATACCCGGCTAATTTTTTATTTTTTTGTAGGGATGGTGTTTTGCCTTGTTGGTCAGGCTGGTCTCGAACTCCTGAGCTCAGCAATCCGCCCACCTTGGCCTCCCAAAGTGTTACTGTGCCCAGCCTTCACAGCAACTTTGGAATCCCTAAGCCACCCATGTCTTCATCTGGTTTCACCACTCTACATTAGTCTGCCTTCTTCTTTTCGCAGCCCTTTCCCTAGCTGCATTCTCAGAATCTTCACCATATCCAGACTGATGATTTACACTCAATTTGCTGTTCAACTTCCCTGATAGTGACTATTCTACATCAATTACAAACTAGCAAAGCTACATCTTAATCTCTTTCAAACTGTGGGTCACGAAATATACTTAACAGGTCACAGTCAGCACTGTTTTGATGAGATAGAATGGACTTTTTTTTTTTTTCTTGTAGAGACGGGGTTTTCCCATGTTGTCCAGGCTGGTCCAGAACTCCTGGGCTCACATGATCTGACCGCCTTGCCTCAGCCTCCCAAAGTGTTGGGATTACTGGTGTGAGCCAACATGCCCAGCTGATCAAATAGAAAAGAAAATATCAGAAAACATCAGACATAAAAATTAGCTGGGTGTGGTGGCACACACCTGTAGTCCCAGCTACTAGGCAGGATGAGGTGGGAGGATCGCTTGAGCCCAGGAGGTCGAGGCTGCAGTAAGCTGTGAACACACTGCTACAGCCCAGCCTGGGCAACAGTGTGAGACTGTCTCGAAAAAAAAAGAAAAGGAAAACATTGGACATGGTAAAACTAAGCACAGACATACACAGAAACACACATCCTGGGTCATTATGAACAACATAGCTCTCTATGGGATGTGTTTAAAATCACGTAAAGCCAGTCTTTTCCACCTATGACCACATACCCAGAGTCTCCCGGTGCTGCTTGATCATTCTCTCTCTCAGTCACCTGCCCTTTGCCCGTCTTGCCCTTCACGGACTTCTCAGAGCCTTCCCTCATCGGGTGTTTCAGACTTTGTCCTTTGTGAATCCCCCACTGAACGCACCACCTGGCCTTCTGCTAGAGCCACCGGCATGGTGCTGTCAGTCTTGGCTCCCTCAGGCCCCACCACCCACCATTCCTCCTCTAAAAATTAGTCCTCGCGCCTGGGTCTCAGCCTTTCAGTGTCGAGCCCTCTCCACCACCTCTCTGTGTCTTCAACACACTGAAGCCTGCTACCCAACTCCTTGTTTGACTTTGGACAAGAAGCGAAGGGAAGAAGAAAAAATAAATGCAGGTGCTATCTTATGGAGGTGCGGTTGTGGACATTTGCTTTCATTTCCCAGTTTACTGTCATAATGTAAGGTATAGTACACTATAAGAGACACAGATGCTAAGACTCTCATTTCCGATTTGAATCAGACCTAAGGGGAGAAGGTGCCTTGCAGAAGCTGGTTTAACTCCAACCACCTGAGAGCCCCAGGCACGACAACAGGTAATAAACTGGAAGAAAAATGAGTAACCACTTAATTTATAATTAAGCCCTTTTAGATAGCAGCTAGCTTTACCTCATTTCTTTCTTAATACAAATAAATGACCCAGAGATACTTACTTCAAGTGCCTTAAAAAATCGTATACATTGGCGTTTATGCTTCACCATCACACTAAAACTGGGTCACTCTGACTTCCTTCTGCCCAACTCAATGTGTGTGTCTCCTTCCTCAACTTCCCGGACCTCTCTGGTTAGACTAAGGGCAAGAACCTCAGGATCCAGTTTTTCTAACTGTTCCAGAAAATGCAAAAGACACAGTTGTATTTTGTGTAGAGGCTAATGGCATTTGCATCGACAGGCTTGAGTTTGAATGCCAGTCCCTTCAATTACTAGCCATGTGACCTGGGCAAATTACCTTCCCTCTAAGTGTCAGTCTCTTCACTGTAAAATAGGATAAAGAATATCTAAACCAGCTGCAGAGTAGGTCACACCTGTAACCTAGCAGTGTGGGAGGACCGTTTGAGCTCAGGAGTTCAAGATCAGCCTGGGCAACAGAGCAAGACCTCATCTCCACTAAAAATGAAAAAGCTAGTTGGGAGGCTGAGGTGGGAGAATCACTTGAGCCTGGGAGGTCGAGGCTGCGGTGAGCCATGATCACGCCACTGCATTCTAGCCTAGCCAGCAGAGCAAGACCTTGTCTCAAAAAGGTGTGTGGTGGCTCGTGCCTATAATCACAGCATTTTGGGAGTCTGAGGAGGAAAGATCACTTGAGGCCAGGCAACCAAGACTAGCCTATGCAACATAGTGAGACTCCATCTCTAAAAAAATTTAAAAATTAGCTGGGCCTGATGGTGCATGCCTATAGTTCCAGCTGCTCAGGGAGCTGAGGTGAGAAGATTGCTTGACCTGGGTAATCGAGGCTACAGGTGAGCTATCATCGTGCCACTGCAGTCCAGTCTGGATAACAAGGTGAGACCCTGTCTAAGAAAAGAAGAAACAATAGTGCCTAAACCTCAGAGGGCTGTCTATTGTAGAGAACAATTGAGATCCAGCTGGACCTATCTTGAGAGGGTATGCGATGAGAGAAACATTCAGGAAACATTAACCATGCTAAAACATCCCAGAGCTTTTCCTCCTCCCTTCAGGGGACAGAACCCTGATTTTGTTCCCGTGTCCGTTTTTCTCCCAGATGAGTCAGGTAAATTCCATCTAGTGTAATCCAGCGTCATGACCCGTTCCCCTTTCTAGCCATCAGCTTAGCTGCATGCATGTCACCCACTTCTGGCCAACGAGAAATAAGATAACTGATCGGGGAGCTCTGGAAAAGGTTTGCAAAGTCTTAAAATGACACAGGGGTCACTCTTTCTGCTGGATGTTGTTGTGTATAGTGTCATGGCTGGAACGGGGGTAGCCTCTTGTAATTAGGATTCCAATAAAGCAGCAAAATAATAGGATGTCCCCTCCCACACTGTGCCAGGGCTGGTCTGTATGACCCACAGAACATGACAGAAGTGATGCTGTGTCATTTCCAAGATCAGGTTATAGAAGACTCTGTGCTCCTGTCTCAGGCATGCTTGCTCTTGCGTGCTCTCATTCTGTCTCTCGCTCGCTCTCACAGGTCACTCTAGGTGACTCATGACTCATGCCACGTTGTGAGGAAAGCCCAGGCAGAGGCTCATGTGGCAAGAAACTGAGGCCTGAAGAGCTGAGTGAGCTTTCTTGGAAGCAGATCCCTGAGCCCCAGATGACGGCAGCCCAGGCCAACAACTGACTCCAACCTCATGAGATCCCGGGCCAGAACCACCCAGCAGAGACCCCTCCAGATTCCTGACCTACAGAAGCAGCGAGGTAATACATGTTTAATGTTTTCAGCTGCTAAGTTTCGGTGCAATTGTTATACAGCAATGGATAACCAATAAGTTCCCCTGTTTATAAGAACTAGATTAATGTTTTAGAAACATTTTGACAATGTCCCACACAAATATATTTTAAATTATGACTCAGCACACATATATGTGAAATGAAAATAAAAGTTTCAACCAGCTGTGGTGGCTCACACTTGTAATCCCAGCACTGTGGGAGGCCGAGATGGGGGGATCACTTGAGCCCAGGAGTTTGAGACCAGCCTGGGCAACATGGCAAAACCCTGTCTCTACAAAAAAAAAAAATTACAAAAATTAGCTGGGCGTGATGGCACATGCCTGTATTCCCAGCTACGTGGGAGACCAAGGTGGGGAGGATGGCTTGAGGCTGGGAGGTTGAGGCTGCAGTGAGCAGAATTCACACTACTGCACTCCAGCCTGGGCGACAGAGTAAAAATCCTGTGTCAAAAACAGAGATAAGTTTCAAAAATTGGTAGTTAAACTTACTTACAGTGCATTCTGATATTTTCTTTTTTTTTTTTCTTGAGACGGAGTCTTGCTCCGTCCCCCAGGCGGTAGTGTAGTGGCTCACGACATGATTTCAGCTCTTTGCAGCCTCAACCTCCTGGACTCAAGCAATCCTCCCACCTTGGTCTCCCAAGTAGCTGGGATTACAGAAGCCCATGACCACGCCCAGCTGTATTTTTAGTAGAGACAGGGTTTCACCATGTTAGCCAGGCTGATCTCAAACTCCTGACCTCAGGTGATCCTCTTGCCACGGCCTCCAAAGTGCTGGGATTACAGGTGTGAGCCACTGTGCCTGGCCGCATTCTGATATTTTCTATTTTATTTTCTTGAAAAATAAATTGATCTCATGACCCAGTAATGGGCTGCAACCATGAGTGTGGAATAAACGTCGTACTGTATGACATCCAAAACTTCTTCTATTGCTAACATCATGTATTACCCCAAACTAGGATGAGACAGAAAGCAAGCAGAGGACAAGTAACCTCTGAACTAAGTACCTAAACCTGTATGTTCCCAGCGGCATAGTTACTCAGTATCAAGAAGGCCCCTTCCTCCTGTGCATGTTTTTTTAAAAAGCTGCTTCTGAAACAACACAGGAGCTCGTACCTACAGCATCGCTGATTTCCAGAGCAGCCAATAATTGCTTCGAGACCTTAATCACCATCTGCATATTTCCAAAAAGTCCCTCAAAATCAATGTTTGGTACCTGAGAAAAGGAAACAAAACATAAAGATGCACGGAAATGAGATTAATGGTATTTCAATCATCTTAGGAACAGCTTTTCAAGAATTGTAGAAAAATTGCTGAAGGTCACTTTCTTCACTCACGTTCATGAAATTTCCAGACTAGAAATATCCATCATTATCTTTAGTGTCATCCTTTGTCCTTGATCCAACTATTCTCTGCCACCCCCATGAGCACTTTAGTATGATAATGGAACCAATTTGGTCTACAAATGCACTGGGATATAAATTCCCACCCACGCCCAACATCCCGTGGCACTGCCTAGCTGCTACAGAAGGACTTGGAAGTGAATGCTCCAAGGGTGTAAACCCAAGCCCAGCCCAGCTGGTCAAGTTACAAGCAATAAGGACTATCAACCCCGGGACACTGTTACCCTTTTCTTACTACCTCCAGCATCCAGAAAAGTCCCTAGCCTACTCACATGTTAGTAAGGGTTTCCTGGATAAACTCTACATAAACAGGTACTAGAGTCACGTAACCGCTCACCCCTAGGCTTTGTTATATCATCACTCAGCCTTCCAGCAGGGCCACCATTCAGACTCCCTGGAACTGTTTTCAGGAGCCACAGAAACAGGAGGAGTCCTGGGAGTGACTGCAGTGGCTGGTAGGTTAACAGTAGACTTGACAAGTGAAAGATGCTGAAGGCTTAAGTTGATGACACACGTATGTTGAGGCCCCTGATTAAGAACAGTAGCATTCACAGTCACAGTTTCTACTTCAAATCAAATAAATCTGTGGTGAAACCTCCTATATCCTAACGCTTCTGGCATGTAGGACCATACTCAAGGTCAAGCTAACTCTGTCTCCCAGTTCCCACCTGTGCCTGTTGCAGGGGTACCATGATCCTCTCAATGCACATTTCCAGATCCCGAATGTAGTCTCTTTCTGTCTGAAGAAGTTCTTCTATGACCTTGGCTCTCTTCTCCAGCATCCTCTGCTCTGGATTTTCGGTAGACACAGACCCAGAAGGGGCCACCAGTGAAGACTGGGAGGAGAGAAGCGTCATTTCTAGAAGGGAAAAGAGAACTGGTTAGCAGCTCTGGGTGTAAAAGCAGGACCCTTCCGCAGTTTGAGGCAAAGAGAACATATTCCTTGAGAACCAAAGGTCTCACTATTGTCAACCCTCAGGAAATCAGATCGCACATGTCAGTTGTAAATAGGGACAGCTGAAGTGCTTAGAAAGCCATCACTGCAGAGAGAACTCCAACCTGTGCAATACCATTTTGAGCATGTGTCCTAAAAAGAAGTAGCCAGCCCACTGAGTGAACAAAGCATGTCTACAAGCTCCTTGCAAAAGAGGTTTAGAGGGGTCTGACATTATAAAGACTTGCTTTCACTTAATCAGATATAAAACATGGTCCATGATCAAAGCACCAGAAATAACAAGTTGGAAGTTCAAAATACAGATGTAGCACATTAAACAGAATATTATGGGGAGCACAAAACAATGCCAACTAAGGGTAAAATAAAAAATAACAAATTAAATTATCCATCTGAGAACTGGATAATTATAGGACCTATCATTTTCCAGTCACTGTAACAGTAGGTTACATTAGCATATAATGAAACAGGTTAAAAAAAAAAAAAAAAAGGTTTAGATTTTCCCTATGAAAACCTTAACCAAAACTCACAAGCAGGTTTTGTTACCTCAAATGTCCTAGTAGATACAAACTTACTATAAACATGGAGCTTATCAATGGTATTTTCACGTATAAGAATCTCTAAAATCTAAACTGCATTATTCTAAAAATAAAAACAAATATGTATCCTGTCATTAGCTTTTACAAGTATCTATTACTTAGATACATAGGATGAGGGTTATTTATAAACATGGAACAGCATCTGTTCATCTGAAATGAGCATTAAACACGGTAATAAGCAACGGAAAAGAACAACAGTGAAACAATCGGTCTCTACTTAGTCTCTATCAAATTCCTCACGATCCAATTAAACAACTACAAATTTGGTATGTAAATATACTAGTAAGTCTGAGTATAATTACAGGAATATTTTAACCCAGATTTAAGAAGCAAAAACACAAGTGTTCAAACTACTTATGGAAAGTCGGCTTCACAGCAGATTTTATTCTCCAAAAAATTTTCCACACTGCCTTCTCTCAAAAGTCAGGAATTCTGGGACAGGTGCAGTGGCTCATGCCCATGATCCCAGCACTGTGGGAGGCCAAGGCTGGCGGATCACTTGAGGTCAAGAGTTCGAGATCAGCTTGGCCAACACGGCAAGCTCCGGTCTCTACTAAAAATACAAAAATGCTAAGCATAGTGGCACACACCTGTGATCCTAGCTACTCAGGAGGCTGAGGCATGAGAATCACTTGAACCCAGGAGGCAGAGGTTGCAGTGACACGAGATAGTGCCATTGCACTCCAGACTGGGTGACAGAGAGAGACCCTGTCTCAAAAAAAACAAACAAAAACTTGAGTAATTGCAGTGTTTTAGAATACAACCCAAATTCTGGTTTCTAGATGCCATTTTCCACTAAAAGGAGGCAGGGTTCTTTGGAGAAATGGCTAATTCCAGGGCTGGGGCAGAGAAGGTATAGCTGAACCTGCAATGTGGAAGAAAGTGAAGAAGTACTCAACAACATTGTGGGGACAGGTCAAAGGGCACAGAAGCCAGCTTGAAGGGGCTCCCACTGGCCAATCTGGCACAATTTGAGTATAAATGAAAAAGCACAACAATGGATTATTTCACTGAATAAAATAATCTGTAAGTTCATATTGATAACAGATAATAAATAAAGGGGGGAGAAGAGAAAGCCCTTTCTTATGGTAGAATGTCAGCTGATAAATAAGAAGAAATAATGGAGTCAGAAAATCACCATTTTAGGCCAAGTATGGTGGCTCATGCCTATAATCCCAGCACTTTGGGAGGCCGAGGCTGGTGGATCACTTGAGCTTGGAGTTCAAGACCAGCCTGGCAACACGGTGAAACCTCATCTCCACAAAAAATACAAATATTAGCAGGGCATGGACTGGCACATACCTACAGTCCCAGCTACTCAGGAGACTGAGGTGGGAGGATGGCTTGAGCCTGGGTGGCAGAGGTTGCAGTAAGCTGAGATTGTGCCACTGCACTCCAGTCCAGGTTAAAAAAAAAAAAAAAAGTCCGGCCAGGTGCTATGGCTCATGCTTGTAATCCCAGCACTTTGGGAGGCTGAGGCGGATGGATCACCTGAGGTCAGAAGTTCAAGACCAGCCTGACCAACATGGTGAAACCCCATCTCTACTAAAAATACAAAAATTTGTGTTTTGCCTGTATTTCCAGCTACTCAGGAGGGTGAGGCAGAGGTTGCAGTGAGCCAAGATTGCGCCATTGCACTCCAGCCTGGGAGACAGAGCAAGACTCTGTCTCAAAAAAAATCCATGTTCATACAAAATACACACTGAAACTTATTAAGGGGCACGATATATGCAATGTACTCTTAGTTCATTAAAAAAAAAAAACTGCATGTGGAGAGTGAGGATTGAGAGAATGAGATAAAAACAGCAAAATGTTAAATATTGGTGAATTTGTATAAAATGTATACAGGAGTTTCATTGTACTATTGCAATTTTCCGTATATTTGATATTATTCAAAATAAAATTTTAAAAACACAGAAAAAGCTCTTTATTGAACTTTTTGGTAGCACGAATGGCAAAACTTGAAGCATAACCCTCATTTCATCAGTGTTCAATTATGATCCTAAATTCATTGTTACATGTAAAATTTATTTTTAATAGCCTTGTTTTAAATTTTCTTTGTCATCTCAAAGCAACAGACTCTCAATCCCAAATTTGGTCTCATTAGTGCCAAGTTGAGAATAGAAACTCATTTTAAATACAAGACTAAAAAGATCTGGAGAAGGAGAACATTTACTGAATTCCTATCACATGCCAGGTACTTTACAGATTATATCCCTGAACTCATTTTATACCCACATCAGAATTTTTAAGCAGGTATTATTACTCCCATTTAATAGGTAAGAAAATCCAGGTTTGGAGAGGCTGACAAACTTGTCTGAGGTTATATAGTGAGTAAATGGCGGTTGTGGATTTAGAACCTAAATATATTTAAATCCAAATCCTGTGTACTTAATCCTGCACCATTTGGTTTCCCCGGCCTGGAATCTCAATGAGAAAAGGTCAGGGACTTATTTGCTGCAAATCTTAAAAACTCCCTGGAAACCATTGTGTACTCTCCTGAGAATCAAAATTCTACTAATTATAGTAGTTGAAAGCACAAAGTACCAGCAAGCACTATTCATCAATCAGAAGCCAGCCAGCCTATGGATTAGATTTTTATTTCCTTAAAATGGATAAAAACAATAACAATTCTTTTAAACTACCAGCATGCCTTCCCCTCCCCCCATGAAAATGGGGTTTATAAACTCTTGAGCAGCCTTTAAAACCCCAAACATTTTTAAAACCCCAAACTAAAAACCTCTGTGGGATGTTTTCACTAAACTGCAGTTTCCTGGACACCACCCCTGGGACTCAGATTCAGCAAATCTGGGTGGGACTGGGGTATCCGCAATTCTAATAAAACCCTAGTGTTTTTTTTTTTTTTTTTTTCCGAGGCGGAGTCTCGCTCTGTCACCCAGCCTGGAGTGCAGTGGCCAGATCTCAGCTCACTGCAAGCTCCGCCTCCCAGGTTCACGCCATTCTCCTGCCTCAGCCTCCCGAGTAGCTGGGACTACAGGCGCCCGCCACCACGCCCGGCTAGTTTTTTGTATTTTTTAGTAGAGACGGGGTTTCACCGTGTTAGCCAGGATGGTCTCGATCTCCTCACCTCGTGATCCGCCCGTCTCGGCCTCCCAAAGTGCTGGGATTACAGGCTTGAGCCATGGCGCCCGGCCGGTGTTTCTTTTTCTCCTCTTTCTCTTCCTCTCTCTTTAAAGGAGGGGGCTGTTGCCCAGGCTGGTTTCGATCTCCTGGGGCTCTCAAGCGATCCTCCCACTTCAGCCTCCCAAGTAGCTGGGACTACAGGCATGTTGTCACTGCTCCTGGCAACCCAAGGTATTTCTGAAGATACAGGTGACCTTCAGGTGCCACAAACATTTATTAACACTCAAAGAGAGTTTTCAAAGATTAAGTCAAATTTGAAAGTCTGGCTTGAAATGACTGTTAAGTATAAAAACGTTTTCCTGGTCGGGCGCGGTGGCTTACACCTGTAATCCCAGCACTTTGGGAGGCCAAGGCAGGCGGATCACGAGGTCAGGAGATCAAGACCATCCTGGTTAACATGGTGAAACCCCATCTCTACTAAATATACAAAAACTTAGCGAGGCATGGTGGTGGGCGCCTGTAGTCCCAGCTATTAGGGAGGCTGAGGCAGGAGAATGGCGTGAACCCGGGAGGAGGACCTTGCAGTGAGCCGAGATCGTGCCACTGCACTCCAGCCTGGGCGACAGAGCGAGACTCCGTCTCAAAAAATAAAAATAAAAATAAAAATAAAAATAAAAACTTTTTCCTTTATGCCACATATATTCTTTTTTTTTTTTTTTTTTTTTTTGAGACGGAGTCTCGCTCTCGCCCGGGCTGGAGTGCAGTGGCCGGATCTCAGCTCACTGCAAGCTCTGCCTCCTGGGTTTACGCCATTCTCCTGCCTCAGCCTCCGGAGTAGCTGGACTACAGGCGCCCGCCACCTCGCCCGGCTAGTTTTTTTGTATTTTTTAGTAGAGACGGGGTTTCACCGTGTTAGCCAGGATGGTCTCGATCTCCTGACCTCGTGATCCGCCCGTCTCGGCCTCCCAAAGTGCTGGGATTACAGGCTTGAGCCACCGCGCCCGGCCTTGCCACATATATTCTAATAAAAATATCTGCTCTAAAATTTTAGTATCTGGGCTACGCGTGGTGGCACATGCCTGTAATCCTAGCGCTTTGGGTGTCTGAGATGGTAGGATTGCTGGAGCCCAGAGTTCGAGACCAGCCTGGGCAATATGGTGAGACACCCGTCTCTAAAAAAATAAAATTTTTAGTATCTCGGACAACAAAGTGGGAGAAGGCGGACTTTACCCTCAGCCAGCTGTGGTGGAAAAAGAAGCTTTGAATCTTGCACTTCCCCACTATGTAGCTGGGGAGCCCAGGAAATGTCCACTTTTATCGCTTGGCCTCAATTTCCCAATCTATAAAACGAGGATAATACTACTTGCTTTGCACAGTAGTTGAGGGAGTTAAACAAGGTAATAACCCAACAAACATCAGTCCTTTTCCCACAGTGGGCCCGAATATGCCATCTGCACCTGATAGATGGTAAATGCACTTGGCAAAATGTACCAAGCAGACAAGTGCCCCGTGCAGACTCTAAAATTCCACTTTTCTATGAGAACAATAAAATGTGCAGATGAGCTCTTTCTTCCTAGGATGGCTCTGCACGTGTTAAAGGAGCTGGGACTGTTGCACAAATTTACTTCCTGTGATCAAACAATTCGTTGTGGGGTTCCTTCAGTAGTTGTGGCTTACCTCCCATCCCAAGTCCTGATTCCATTCCTTCTCAAGACACCCCCAACCCTTTCCGGTTAGTACATTATCACCAGGCTCACTTCCTGAAGTTCTAAGGAAGGGAGTCATTAGCCCACGACTTTCCACAACTCCATCACACACACTTCAGAGTTAAAGAGTAGAGCCATGCACCCCTCCCTTGCCTCAGAAAGCTGGCTCTTTCTCTAATGGGGAAAATTTTGAGCTCCCGGCCAGATCACAGGTGCCCTTGAGTGGGGACGAAGAGGCTGCCTGTTCCACTTCCTTCTGTGCTGGCTCCCACACCCCAGGACCTACCTGCAGTGCCCAGAGTTGGCTGTGTGTGGAGGTGTGGGCTTCAGGGGAAACAGGCAGGGTAGAATCTTCCCGGACCTCTGGAATGCTCCACAACCCCCTAAAATCCTTTGAATAGGGTCGGCATTTCCCTCAGGCTTCCCACATTTACATATGAATCGCGCAAGTCACCCGGGCTATCACAGCAGGGCTCGTCCTAAAGGATGGAGCTGGAACCCTAAGCGTAGTGGACTGAGAAGTGCACCAGCAGGCCCAGCAGTACCTGGGATCAACACCTTCCTTTCTATTTGGTGTCCTCTCCTAGTCCTAAAACCCTCGAAATTCCACCTCGGGAGTTTGAATCGAAGATTATTATCTCTTCCTTTTCTACCCCATGCTAAACCTTTTTGTTGTTGCTTTGGGTGGGAAATTCTTTCCCTCAAAAGGGAAGAATTCCAAAGGCCCAGCCCTCTCTTGTGATAAGAGGCAAAACTGTAAAGTGGGCAGCAGTTGCCTGTTTAGTTTGCCCCTGGGCCTCTTTCTGCAGTCTTTCACCCAGAGCTTAACCAAAGGACCCCAAACATCCCCCTCCTTTAGTCAATGAACCCTAAAGCTATCATAGAGCAGATTTCAGCTGGGTGGTCCCAGGACAGCAGGAACAGGGATGGCAGGAGTGATTCACCGGAATGTCCTGCTCACATCTTTCAAACATTTACACTTAAATGAAGCAGAGGAGAAGAAAGGTGCACAACAATATGCCACAATTTTTAAAGAAAATGCATGATTTTATAAGAAAATAGAGAACAGGGAAAGGAGATGAAAGAAAGGAAAATCTGCAAAAACCCATATATATTTCTATATAAACATATAGGCTGGGCGTGGTGGCTCACGTGAGGCCTGTAATCCCAGCACCTTGGGAGGCCGGTTCTGAGGTCAGGAGTGATCAGCCTGGTCAACATGGTGAAACCCCATCTCTACTAACAATACAAAAAAATTAGCCTGGTGTGGTGGCACACGCTTGTAACCCCAGCTACTTGGGAGGCTGAGGCAGGAAAATCGCTTTAACTCGGGAGGTAAAGGCTGCAGTGAGCCGAGATCATGCCATTGCACTCCAGCCTGGGCAACAAGTGTGAAACTCTGTCTCAAAAAAATATATATATACACACACACACATATATATACACATACATATACACATATATACATATATACACACACACATATATATAAAATATATAAGTGTACAGAGAAAGGTCTGGAATGAAAAGACACCAAATTCATCCCAGAGTTTGTCTCAGGGAAGGACCTAGGATTTGGGGTAGAAGTTGAGATCAATGAGGACTTGAGCTTAACTGATACTTTTTAACCTCACAGGCACAAAATAATTTAAAAAAAAAAAAAAAGGTCGGCCGGGCGCAGTGGCTCAAGCCTGTAATCCCAGCATTTTGGGAGGCCGAGACGGGCGGATCACGAGGTCAGGAGATCCAGACCATCCTGGCTAACACGGTGAAACCCCGTCTCTACTAAAAAATACAAAAAAAAACTAGCCGGGCGAGGTGGCGGGCGCCTGTAGTCCCAGCTACTCGGGAGGCTGAGGCAGGAGAATGGCGTGAACCCGGGAGGCGGAGCGTGCAGTGAACTGAGATCCGTCCACTGCACTCCAGCCTGGGCGACAGAGCAAGACTCCATCTCAAAAAAAAAAGGTCATACTGGCTGAGCACAGTGGTTCATGATTGTAATTCTAGCATTCTGGGAGACAAAGGCGGGAGGATCACTTGAAACCAGGAGTTCGAGACCAGCCTGGACAATACAGTGAGACCCTCAGTCTCTACAAAACAAACAAAATTAGCTGGGTGTGGTAGCACGTGCCTGTAGTCCCAGCTACTCCGAAGGCTGAAGTGGGAGGATCACCTGACCCTGGGAGGCTGAGGTTGCAGTGAGCTGTGATAACTTCACTGCACACCAGCCTGGACAACAGAGAGAGACCCTGTGTCAAAAAGAAAAGAAAACAAACATTTATATGGCACTACATGTGTCACGCACTGTTCTAGGTATTTTACAAATATTAATTTAGCTTCATAACACCCTATTGTCCCCACTTTACTGATGAGGAAGGGAGAAAAGTTAAGTAACTGCCCCAGTAAGTAGAAGAGCTGAGATCTGAACCTACCTTGGCTCTAGAGTCTATGCTCTTGACCAACAGCTATTCTGTCTCCAGTTTTTTCCCAGGCAGGCAAACCATATGCATTCTAACCTGGAATTCCACCTTTGAGTTTTGGTAGCCATCTGGTAGCTAATAACAAAGTGGTGCAATTCTAGAGCACAATTTAACCTCATATTTAGAGCCACAGTTTGCCCACAATAAGACTGTGAACAATGATACGTTTAAGCATATTTGCACATATTAATATGATTGCATTTATAAAATGCCACCCAATATAACATAAATTATAAATCCCTTAGACAGGCTGGGCACAGTGGCTCATGCCTGTAATCCTAGCACTTTGGGAAGCCAAGGCAGGCAGATCGCCTGAGGTGAGGAGTTCGAGACCAGCCTGGCCAACATGGTGAAACTCTGTCTCTACTAAAACTACAAAAATTAGTTGGGCATGGTGGCATGTGCCTGTAATCCTAGCTACCTAGGAGTCTGAGGCAGGAAAATCGCTGGAACCTGGGAGGTGGAGGCTGGCGCCTCCAACCTGGGCGACAGTGAGACTCTGTCTCAAAAAATAAAAAAAAATAAGTAAATCCCTCAGACAGAATCTAATCTAGTCGTGTCATATACAGCAAATATACCACAGTATTCCAGGTAATTTATGGCAGAAATTATGTGAAATGAAGGGAAAGGCCAATTTTATCAAGTCCTTTCATTTTAAAAGTTAAAATCTAGGGCAAAGAGGGATAGGGGAGTAAATTAAAACTTTAATACTTTTTCTACTTAAAAAAAAAAAATCAAACCTCAATACTTTATCTACTTTGAAAAAAAAAAAAAATCAAACCTTATAGCCCAGGAGCCCATTTTTAGGAATTTATTCTACTAAATAATTGGACAAGGGCACAAAAATATGTTCATCCAGGGATGGTTAATGTTTTAAAAAGTTTAGAAGCAACCTAAACAGAAAGAACTAAAATTTCCTCAAAAGGGTCTGGGTAGAGAACAGTGGAGCATGCCTGTAGTCCCAGCTACTCAGGAGGCTGAGGCAGAATTGCTTAAATCCAGGAGGCGGAGGCTGCAGTGAACGAGAGCACGCCACTGTACTCCAGCCTTGGTGACAGAGTGACTCTGTCTCAATAAAAAACCAAACAAGCAAAAGGGCCCAGGAAAATAAACTATGCCATGTCCATATAATAAAATACTCTTATAAGACCGGGCACAGTGGCTCACACCTGTAATTCTAGAACTTTGGGAGGCCAAGGCAGTGGATCACCCGAGGTCAGGAGTTCAAGACCAGCCTGGCTAACATGGCGAAAACTCGTTTCTACTAAAAATACAAAAATTAGTTGGTTGTGGTGGCATGCGCCTATAATCCCAGCTACTCCGGAGGCTGACACAGGAGAATCACTTGAACCTGGGAGATGGAGGTTGCACTGAGCTGAGATTGCGTCAATGTACTCCAGCCTAGGCTACATCTAATGTGAATTGCTGAAAAAAGTTAATGAAAGAACTACAGTTTTGTTAAAAAGAGAAAAATATTTCAAATGCACATCAAGTGTTAAAGGTGACAGAAACTGATTTTTTCCTTTTTCACTTATTCCCATTTCTAGTATTTCTATGATGAATATATAATATTGCTATGACAAAGAATAATAAAGTAGAAAAAAGAACATTTGCTGTAAAACGAGAATGTTCTAACAGTCAGCCCCCAATTACCGTTAGTCCATTTCAAACGTTCTTCACCTTTTAATAATCTGAGGTTTCTTTCCTATCAATCCCTTTAAATGGATGAAGAAAATAGGGGCCGGGCGCGGTGGCTCATGCCTGCAATCCCAGCACTTTGGGAGGCCAAGGCTGGTGGATCACGAGGTCAGGAGTTCAAGACCACCCTGGTCAACATGGTGAAATGCTGTCTCTAAAAAAAAATACAAAAATTAGCTGGCACAGTGGTGCCCACCTGTAGTGTAGTCTCAACTACTCAGGAGGCTGAGGCAGGAGAATCCCTTGAACCCAGGAAGCGGAGGTTGCAGTGAGCCAAGATCACGCCACTGCACTCCAGCCTGGGCGACAGAGTAAGACTCCGTCTCAAAAAAAAAAAAAGGTAAAAAAGGAAAAGAAAACGTTGTTGAAATAATATGCAAAAAAGAAAGCAAAAACACAACTGCCTGCCTAGCAATCCATCTAGAGCAGTCTTTCTGCTGCAAACCCTGAGAGGAGGCAATTTCTCTGTACATGTGCTCATCTCCTCCCCAGCCCTGCCTGGAGGAATCACAAACCCTGGTTTTCCATGTTACCACAATACTCCGGCCAGCCCACCCAACCCCCACTGCTTTTCCTCCAGCACCTACTTTACTATTTGGAGAAATTTTATCCTGCTCTGTGTAAAACTTCCAGAGCTGCAGGGCTCATAGCAGACTTCCAGGATCACCAACTTCAGAGGTAAATCTATTACAGTTAGGTCCTAAATCTCAACAGCAAGAGGAAAAACGTTCCTGGTGGCTTTTGCTCTGTAATGCCAGTCTATTTTGGCAAGTAGCCTGAGGTAAACTCCCTGCTGGGAGAAATTCCACCTTGGAGACCTAGCTCAAAGCCTCCCTTTCCCTCTTTCATCTCCAGGTCCCAATCTAGGCAAACAGGATAACAAATGAGGATCAAGTGCCCAAATTACTGGAGTCTGCAACTTCTTATGCGGCAGGATAGTGAGTTTAATACTAGGAGTAACTCAAACGCAATTTCTGAACACTCACCAAATACACTAAATCCTAGCGAGGTATGCTGATAAGCTTAAAACTGTGGGGTTACTATTTTTTAATATTTAGGCAGCATAAGTAAAATAACAGGGCAAAGATAATTTTTGTAAAATAATTAAAGATAAGTTATCACTGTTTGATAAGCAAATTTTTATGTCAAAAAATCTTTACATGAAAAGTTCTATTTTCTACACACACACACACACACACACACACACACATACACTCTGATGTTCTATTTTACCAAGACTCTTGAGGCAAGATAATACTGCTCACATTTTACAAATGAGGAAACGGGCAAAGAGAAATAAAATGACTTGTTTAAGACCAAACAGTTCATAAAGCAGTATATTCAAAACTGGCCTCCGAAGCCAGTGCTCTCCATTAAACGTGAAGGCATGTTCTGGATTTTGTGTGTTATCCATAAAAGCATGGCCGTTTCCTGCATTATATTTCCATTAACACTACAGTGATGGTTCAAAATTTGTTCAACTACATAACCCTCTGGCTATTTTTCTATCCTACTCTATAAAATCACTTTCTTCAGTTTATATTAATTAGGCGGTTTACTTTTATTCCTTCCACTTGCTCTCATAACATTTTATATATCGTTTACAACTATCCCACCTTACCCCCAAAAAATTAATTGATCTAAATTATAATCGTTTAAAGTTTTAATTATAGGCTGGGTGCTGTGACTCACGCCTGTAATCCCAGCACTCTGGGAGGCCAAGGCAGGCAGATCACCTGAGGTAAGGAGTTTGAGACCAGCCTGGCCAACATGGTAAAACCCCGTCTCTACCAAAAACACAAGAATTAGCCGAGTGTGGTGGCGCACACCACCAGCTACTCGGGAGGCTAAGGCAGGAGAATTGCTTGAACCCGGGAGGCGGAGGCCACAGTGAGCCAAAATGGTGTCACAGAACTACAGCTTAGACGACAGAGGGAGGCTCCATCTGGGAGCTAGGGCAAGGATATGGAAAGCTGAAATGTCCTCTAAGCATTCTGTAGTTTCAGTCAAGTCGTTTCATCTGTTGGAACTTCAGGAATAGCAAAACAAGTGGAGTTAAACTAGATGGTCTTTAAAGTTAGTTCCATCTGAGTGAATGAATCTATTCTAACAGGCAAGATATAAATTCATGAAACAAAATAATAAGACAAAATAGAATAAACTTAGGTAGTTAGTGCTTAGGTTTTTTTTTTTTTTTTTTTGAGACAGAGTCTGGCTCTGTCGCCCAGGATGGAGTGCTGGGGATCTCAGCTCACTGCAAGCTCCGCCTCCCGGGTTTACGCCATTCTCCTGCCTCAGCCTCCCGAGTAGCTGGGACTACAGGCGCCCGCCACCTCGCCCGGCTCGTTTTTTGTATTTTTTAGTAGAGACGGGGTTTCACCGCGTTAGCCAGGATGGTCTTGATCTCCTGACCTCGTGATCCGCCCGCCTCGGCCTCCCAAAGTGCTAGGATTACAGGCTTGAGCCACTGTGCCCGGCCTGTGCTTAGGTTTTATTTATTTAAAAGGGTGAACCTAATCTCTCAAAATAAGGATTACTGTATTTCCTTTTTTTTTTTTTTTTTTTTGAGATGGAGTTTTACTCTCGTTGCCCAGGCTGGAGTGCAATGGTGCGATCTCGCCTCACCGCAACCTCCGCCTCCTGGGTTCAAGGAAGTGACAGGCGGGTGGGGCAACTTGTAAAGGGGAAGGGAGGTGGGCAGATAAAACACAAAGAAATGGCCATTTATGAGCACCTACTATGTTCCGGATATGTGATTGTTTTATTTTCCTATCTCATTATGAAACAGGTATTATCTTCACTTTACAAATTGAGAATCCGAAGTTCCAAGAGGTTACGTAATTTTTGTCAAGTTAAGGCCATTTAGTAAATGGAGCTGAGATTTGAACTCGAGGCAGACCAACTCTGATGCATGTTCCTTTGTGTAATTACACAGTGTTCCCTTGTAATATTCACGAAGGGTGATGGCGTGAGAGAGCTAACAAAAATGTTAAGAATGCTGAAAGATTTCTAGTAAAGACAGAATTTGTTACAGGTCAAGGAGGATATTAGGGGTACAAAAAGCGGTGAACTAAATATGAATATACTTTCAAAAGTTAAGTCCTTAAAGATACAGAGAGCTGCAGAAATGGAAATGACATTGGGTGAAACCCAGCTGGTTTCAGAGAGATCAGAGGGCACATTACAACACTGCAGAGAGAAGGGTTTGACTCCTGTGAAGTCCAACAGAATAAACACACTTTGATTGCAGTTGGGAGGCTTAATACAATAAGGAACTAAAGATAGGAAACAAAGTTCACAGGAGGAACAGATGTGGGGGTAGGGAAGAGGAACAATACAAAAACCAATATCAAGGAGGAATTTAGAAGTTATCCAGTCCCTATCATTTCAGAAAGAAAATGCACCTAGGAAAAAATGACTAGCTGCTAAAAACCTCAGCCTCCCAACTAAAGCTGGGTTTGGTTTCATTTTTGTCTTTATAGGTGTAGGTTAAGAGCCTGTTAGGTCCAAAATGGTGCCCTGGAAATTCAAGCTAAGTCAAGCCCATGTTGGAGGACCACCAGGTAAACCACTGGCCGTTCCAGGACCACAGCAGGCTTATCATTTCAGTCTGTGGTGCCTCCCAGTACAAATCTAACCAGCCAGCCCATTCTGAAGGAGACCTAGACGAGAAACTTTCCACTTAGCAGGAGGGTATGGGATGGATTTTCCAGATCATTCACATTCTCTGACTAACCTTTATCCTCTGGTCACAGCCTGGACCCCAAAATTGGCCAGAACCAGAAAGGCTATTTGGCATGAAGACAACATACAGCATACACACACACGAAAGGTTTCACAGGGAGTCCAGTAATTATAAAAATAACATAGTAGAAATAAAGTTCACTTATGAGAACTGAAGAAGAAAAGACATAATGGCAAGAAAGAAATAATCTCTACATGATAAAAGACTCCTAATATTCTCATTTCACAGATAATGTAGTTAAGGCTCAGTGACATGAAGTGATTTGAAAGCTAGAAATAATCTTCTGGATTCTACAAGAGTGTCAGTACTCATCATTCACTTAAGATTCCTGAATGTCAAGGAGTGAACAATTGATACAACAAGTCAGGGCTACTCTGGGCACACTGCCTATGGGGTAGCCCTGCTCTGAAAGGAGCAGTAAAAAAATATTAAAACTAAAATTAAGGCCTGGCAATGGTGGCTAACGCTTGTAATCCCAGCACTTTGGGAAGCAGAGGTGGGTGGTTCGCTTGAGCCCAGGAGTTCAAGACCAGCCTGGGCAACATGACGAAACCCTGCCCCTACAAAAAAAATTAAAAATTAGCCGGGCATGGTGGCATATGCCCATAGTCCCAGCTACTCAGGAGGCTGAAGTGGGAGGATGTCTTGAGCCCAGGAGGTTGAGGCTGCAGTGAGCCATGACCATGCCACTGTTCTCCAGCCTGGGGGACAGAATGAGATCTTGTTTCAAAAAACTAAATAAATAAAAATAAAGTCAAGTCTTCTTTTCCATTAATGCCCAAAGAAGTGCAGGGACTGAGAGAAAAAAAAAAACACATCAGGAAAATGAATTTCAGCTTGACATCCTGATAATAAACTTGCTGCCCCCACAAGATGAACAAAAACATGAAAGTAAGAAAGGAAAGATACTTGAGATTAGAGACAACTGAAAAAAACAAGAAGAGTAAATAAAAGCTCCCATGAGAGCGCTGTCCAAATGTTGCACATTTTTAGCACTGTATATACTCTTGCTCTGTACAACACCTTCCAAAGTAATCAAATCTCTAAGGTTGTTCTCACCCAAGGTGCACTTGATAAGAAGTTCAGGGCCCGGGTTCCTTAAGAACACAAGTGCTCCTACTACCTGGTATAACCACCTTTAAATCTATTTTTATGCTTTATCCTAAGAAGGCTGGCTGAGTTCATACCTTGGGTTTTCTTCCTGTTTTGCACGAACTCTGAGCGCCTGAGGGTGCTGGGTGCTGTGCGGCGGAGGCAACTATTCCTTCTCCAAGTCTCTGGGCCATTTAATTTTCTCTCTTCCTCTAAATGCCAGATATTCTTCTCTAATGACGAGCTCTGAGGAATCTCCAAATGACGTCCTCCTTGGTCTCCCCTGGTACACTGAGTCTGCAGACCATCCAGAAGGATCCTGCTGCCCCCACGTGCCTTCGTTCTTGGTATGTCAATGCCATTATACTCCGAATTCTCCATTTGATGGAGAGAATCTGTTCCTCTGGAATTACGGGATTTATATGCACAGTTTGCAAATAAAGCATCATAGCCTTCATTTTCTGTATCAAAATTACCCTGATCCATGACATGAGTCTTAGCTTTGGGATACATGTTGTCATTTTGATAAACATTCCTGTCCCCTTCATGGTATTTGATAAATTCTTTATCTTCCTTGACCCCATTCAAATCTGAAAAGCTCACAAGCTGCCCATTAGGATAACTCCCAGGAACATGATATAAATTGCTGTGTTCTCTATTATAAAAATTAGTTTCCTGACAATCCTCAAGATTATGATTAACATTCCTATGGTCTGTATACCACAACTGAGGTCGACCTAAATTCGCTGAAGAATCATCCAAACCCCTACGATCAGTCAATTGTTCAGCTTTTTTAGAGTCCTCAGGATTATAATTCAGATTCTTACAGTCTGGGTAGCCATTTTCCCCATATCCACCAGCTTTTGAGGTCACATCTAGGCTTCTCGTGGGCGAATTATCCTTCGTCCCAGGGCTGGGACTCTCAGAATCTACATTTTCTGGACTCCTATAACCATCATGACCTCCGTGGTACACACAGTCCTTTCCACTTTCATGTGCTTCCCCACAGTCCACATAGGTTGGTTCACTCTGCTCAAAATCCCAGTATCCACAATCCCTTTTTCTGTAGGGCCGATGCTGCCCTTTGGCCCAGTACCTGGGATCCAAGTCATTTTCTCTGTAGAGTCCATCCGGCACCGTAAGGTTCCTTTTCCGTACACTCCCGTAGTCTTCATACTCCCAGGTGGAGTCCCAGTGCTTTTTTTCCTCCACTTCACTTTCTTTTCTAGCCTTGTGGGTTTCACACATATTCTATGTGCTTAAAGAAAAAGGTTTTACTTTTCTTTTCCATGGGCCTGGTCTGGGCTGTGGACAGGTGCAGTCTAGCCTTAGGCTGGATTTGTCCTGCTTAAAATGTCTCCCAAGCATTCCAGGCGCTCTTCTTGTCGCTCTGGTCAGAGCACAGACAGAAGTGGAGTTATTTCAACCTCAGGATCCAATCAGCGAGCTACTCTTTCTTTCTCCAGAGGCCAGCAGATAATGAGTAACTAGTATGCATGTGATTGGAGTTGCCAGCTTGTTTGGTGTTTCCCTCAAGCTGGTCAAACTGGCTTGGCTGCTTTACTTGCTGAAGATAGAGGCATTCTGCTGCTCTAAAGGTTTTGCAGGAAAAGTCGTGTGAAAGACAAACAGCCCCCACTTCAGAAGTCCAGGTCAGGTCACATATCAGTCTCCCCCGCCTCTTTAATCCTTTAGTAAGCCACCAGGGGTATAAACAAATGCTTTCCTTCCCATGCAGCTCAAGCTGGACCTCCATTCCCCATCCTCCAAGTCCACCTTTCTAATCCATGAACATCCAAAACCTTTCAGGACTTCACCCCTTAATTTAGAGGCAGGACTCTTCTGAGTGCTTTGGTTTTCTGGAATTCAAGTCACCAGTTAGTGTATACTCTAATCGCAAGCTGCTCAAGCTCCCACCTGCAGACAGTCATACAACTGAAGGAAGAAAAAGTACTTCCTTTTCCTTTGATCTGGAGAGTAGGTGATTTTATAGTGTAAAGACTCTTCCCAGAATGGAGTTAGGTATGCTTTCACATTTTCCCAGATACTTGTCATGCCAGGGAAGCATCAAAAACATTAATTTCTTAAACTTCTTTTCTAGTTAACTCATACAACATATTTAAGAAGTGGAAAATGAAGACAGAAATGAAAAAGGAAGGTAAATGGCTATTTAAATCAACAAACATTAGCTGGTTACCTATCACAGAGGAGGCACTGTGGAAGAGAAAAAGATGAACAAGTGAGTCCCTGCCTCTTACAATGCAGAAGCAACCCGCTTAAAGGAAGATCGAATGTGATCAGTGCTATGGAGCAAAGACAAACAGCAATGGCACCAAAGCAAAGTCCCTGGTATGGCAAGTGGAGGCTTCAGGGAAGCGGTCGGATGTAAACAGTGACTTCAGGGAGAAGCAGGATCTCTGCAGACTTCACATATGGAGCACTAAGAAATAGGGAATAATCTGAAGGATATAATACGTGGTAAATAAGAGAGGAGACTGAAGAGATAGGTTGGGGTGGACCCCAGAGGATGTCAATGACATTTATTTTATTCAATGGAAAGCAAAGAGTCATGAGGTTTTGAGCAGGGGAAACACGCTAAGAGACAGGCCTTAATAGATTACTCTTTTAGCTGTCTGGTCATTCATTGGATGTCTAGGAATGATTCCTTGAACTTAATTTGTGAAATAATATCCAGAACCCTGAGAAGAACTGGGTTATATGCTTTGTTAATAATTAGATGTTTACTCTTGGATAATGACTAATTCTCTCTGGGACTCAGTCTACCTGTCAATAAAATGAGGCGGTCGGCCACAATGACTCCTCTGATTCTCCCAGCATTTTTTTTTTAGCCCAGGCTGGAGTGCAGTGGCGCGATCTCAGCTCACTGAAACCTCCGCCTCCTGTGTTCATGTGATTCTCCTGCCTCAGTCTCCCGAGTAGCTGGGATTACAGGTGCATGTCACCACGCCCTGCTAAATTTTGTATTTTTAGTAGATACGGGATTTCACCACGTTGGCCAGGCTGGTCTCAAACTCCTGACCTGAAGTGATCCACTCACCTCGGCCTCTCAAAGTGCTGGGATTACAGGCATGAGCCACTGTGCCTGGCCCCTACAGCTTTAACAATCCATGTTTCTATTTTCCCTCACAACTTATTTTTCCTTTCCTCAAATACTTGATGTGCTACTAGGTTCCTTTTGGATTCTTTACTGACTTACTGAATAAGCCTTTATTTATTTACTGGAGTTAGGGTCTTGCTCTGTTGCCCAGGCTGAAGTGAAGTGGTATGATCAAAGCTCACTGCAGCTTTGAACTCCTGGGCTCAAGGGATTGTAGCCCTGCCATGTACTAGCTTATGTGATCTTGGACAGTTTATTCACACTCCCACCTCAGCCTCCCTAGTAGCTGGGATTATAGGCATGTGCCACCGTGCCCAGCTCGAATGAAACTCTAGATTGTCAAATCTTCTTTTATTTCTTATTTTTTGAGACAGAGTCTTACTCTGTCACCCAGGCTGGAGTGCAGTGGCATGATCTTGGCTCACTGCAACCTCCATCTCCAGGGTTCAAGAGATTCTCCTGCCGCAGCCTCCCAAGTAGCTGAGATTACAGGTGCCTGCCACTACACACGGCTAATTTTTATATTTTTCAGTAGAGAGGGGTTTCACCACGTTGGCCAGGCTGGTCTCGAACTCCTGAACTACTGACCTGATCACTCCTCAAGTGATCCGCCCACCTGGGCCTCCCAAAGTGCTGGGACTACAGGCGCGCTGGGCCTGAATGAACCTCTATATTGTCAAACCTTCTGATGTCCACTTGTTCTGGTGCCTTGTACCTCCTCAACCAACAGCAGCAGCAGTGACAGCCCTGGCAGCTACCATGTTTTCAGTGTGTACTATGGGCTACGATCAGCACTAGGAAGTTGGTAGAGGTTTTCCATTTTCACTGCCCTCCTAGGAGGGTATTTATTATACTTGTTTTACCACAGATAAAGAAACAATCTGGCAGTGTGAATAACCTGTCCAAGATCACATAAGCTAGTACATGGCAGGGCTAGAATTTGAACCCAGATCTGTTTGATTTCATGTCACTAGACTAAGAAGAATATCTCAAAACACAGTAAATCTTAATTTCCCTCAAACCAAGTAAATAAACAAATAGACACTATCCTGGCCTAATTCAAAAGTGGATCACTACTGAGGCAAGCCATGTACACCCCAACACCACCATTCCCTCTTTGTTTCCAGTCCTGGCCGACCAACCCTGCCCCAAGCTGGGCCTCACCAGCCAACCACCATGAGCACACAGAATGGCAGTGACACACAAGACAGCCTAGCACTGAGTGATTCAGTCATTACAACCTATTACCTAAACCCAATAAAGATTGCGACTTGGTTCACCAAACCAACAGGAAGTCAACATTATTCGGGAGAATAGCTTTCACCACAAGTTATAACAGAGCAACAGTGTAACAGAGAGAGCACTGAGACCAGATGAGGAAATGACACCTGCCTTCTAGAAGTTCAATTTCTGCTAATAACCAGTTTGCAGGGATGATTACCCTCTTTGGCTGTCACTTTCCTATGTAGGAAATGTGGACATGAATGATTTCTCTGCCACTTCAAATCTAAAATTCTATGATCTTGCTTATTTCTAATCCAGTTAAAAGATTAAACTTTCTCTGTTATGGAAAACAAAGTCCTCTAGCAACTTGATATCTTTGATAAAGCTAGCAAGATAAGAAAAACACACCTAATAAATCAACCAAGAGAAGAGATAAAAAGAAAGGACTAAATTATAAGTAAGGATCCTAGTTATAAAAAGAAATTATTGGCCGGGTATGGTGGCTCACACCTGTAATCCCAGCACTTTGGGAGGCTGAGGTGGATGGATCACTTGAGGTCAGGAGTTTGAGACCAGCCTGGCCAACATGGTGTAACCCCGTCTCTACTAAAAATACAAAAAAATTAGCTGGGTGTGGTGGCGGGCGCCTGTAATCCCAGATACCCAGGAGGCTGAGGCAGGAGAACTGCTTGAACCTGGGAGGCAGAGGTTGCAGTGAGCCACGACAGGCGTCACTGCACTCCAGCCCGGCTGCCAGAGCGAGACTCCGTCTCAAAAAATAAAAAAAAGAAATTATAGTTGGGCAAGTGGAGAGCAAACAGTTGGTTACAAAAGGGGGCTTCCCCCTCCTTTTCTAAGTCCAATTGCCTTTAGGACATTAAAGATAAGCAGTCTGCATAAAGAGGTAAACTCCCTCAGCTTTACTTCCACACTACTACGACCCAGATCTAAACAAAAGCTGTGAATGGCTTGCCATTTTTTAGTAATAAATTTGTGTACAGAGAAAGTGGCTGAGGGAAAAGGGAGAATGACTTTTCTATTTTTCTCAGTGCTAGGACTGCTGGTGAAATAGAACCCTGTAGACAGCCATCCCTCCTTCAGCACCCCCTCTCACTTTACACAACAGTCACACTACAATGGCTCTTTTCAGCAGTCCTGAAGCACCATCCCACTATGATGTTTGCTATCTGCTCCTAGGGGTGGGCTATCATGACTATTTGTGTGACGCCCAGAGCGGACAGATAGACTGCCACCTATTCTAGAAGTGAAGATGGGGAATTAGGGTTTGGAAAGAGAGAGAAAAGAGGGAGAAGGTAGAGGAAGGGTAAAGGAAAAAAAGGGAGAAAAGTGTGCCAAAAAAAAAAAAAAGAGCAAGAATATGTAACTCCCTAAGCTTTTGTGGATTCCTCTGTGACTGCCCATGTTGTTGCTCCACTCTGAGGGTCAACAACCCCTCACTCTCTAGGACTCTGCCCAGTGACATTCCGATTCCTATAGTTCTTGCTATTTTCCAGAGCACCATGCAAATATCTCTCTTGGCTAACCTATGTTGTTACTTCATTATACTACTTGCTTATCTCCTTTTATTATACTGAAAGTTCCTTGAGGGCAAGGATGGTCTAACTTGTCTTCCTATCTCTAGCACAGCTCTATAGATGGTAAAACCTCTTTGCAAAAATTATAACACTGAGAAAATTTTAACAGTGAGAAAATTATAACAATGAAAGAGATCTGATCTAACCAAGCCTCATCTTGTCTTTAACCTCCCAACTGCCCTTGATCACTCCTGGACTTGGCCTGAGCTAACTGTGGGAGAAATTTAGTTTACAGTTGAAATGGAAATAGCCCTTCCACAAAACTAAACCACTTTTGTAAAACTAATGAAAGATCACCAAGTCGGAAGGATGAAAGGAGTCTAATTCTGCTAAGATGTAGACATAAAGGATTACTAGCCATTATTTAGAAGGTAACAAGATTTGCAACTTTCACAATTACCCCTTCAGATAACACCATTATTGTAGAACCCAGGATTAATCTTTTAAGATGTCTTTTCAGGCTTTTGCATTTCTAAGGACTGATGGCTCCACCTGGACCTGTCAATCAGTTCTGTGGTCCCATTCAGCAAGGGACTTGGTACAGGAGGACCATTGTCCACACCCCTATGATTGCATCCCCAATCAATCAGCAGCACGCATTCCCCTAGCCCCCTGGCTGCTAAACTATCCTGGAAAAACCTCTGCATTTTTTAGACTGATTTAAGTAGTCACTCCATCCCCTACATGGAGTGGCCAGATGCATGTCAAACTCTTTCTTCATGCAATGGCCTCAGTGAATTGGTTTTGTTTGTGCAGTGGGCAGGAAGAACCCATTGGGTGATTACAATGGGGCACACAGTAGGTATTTAAATGTTTAATGAATCAATGCATGTAGCATTTATTTGGCACATGCTAGATGCTAGGTAGAGGGCCATCTAGCTTAGAGGTTAAGTGCACAGGCTTTGATAGCCCTGGATTTAAATCCTGACTTTGCCACTTACTAGCTGTATAATCTTGGGGAGGTTATTTAATTTCTCTAGGCTTGTTTCTTCACCTTTTCACCATCAAACCTACCCTGCTACCTGCCTGTGAACCCGAATGCTCTGCCTCCCTCCTTTAACAACAGAGGAAGTGTCTCTGCTCTGATCCCAGGCCAATCTCTCCATGGGCTTGCTGGCTCCCTCCCCTCCTGACCACTCAGAGACTGTTCTATCTAACAGCAGTGAGGCCCCCTCTCCCTGCTTCTTCAATGTGCCCATTTTAGTGGATCAGTCCCACGAGTTTATGAACACGTGCTAAAGTTTCTCGTCTTACAAACAACTTCCGCTGGCACTTCAATCCAACGTCCCCTGCTGCCACTACCCTTTTTTAGTTTCTTTTATAGCAAAACTCTTCGAGGCCAGGCGCTGTGGCTCACGCCTGTAATCCCAGCACTTTGGGAGGCTGAGGCGGGCGGATCACAAGGTCAGGAGATTGAGACCATCCTGGCTAACACGGTGAAACCCTGTCTCTACTAAAAATACAAAAAATAAGCCGGGTGCGGTGGCAGGCGCCTGTGGTCCCAGCTACTCGGGAGGCTGAGGCAGGAGAATGGCGTGGGCCCGGGAGGTGGAGCTTGCAGTGAGCCAAGATCGCGCCACCGCACTCCAGCCTGGGCGACAGAGCAAGACTCCGACTCAAAAAAAAAAAAAAAAAAAACTCTTCGAAAGACTTTTGAGCACACTAAATGCTCGATGCCTCTCTTCCTTACCTCTCATTTTCTCTTTAATCCACTCCAACAGGGCTTGCATCCCAACATCATCCCTTCAGTGAAACTGCTCTTGATAAGGTCACCAAATCCCATGGTCATTTCAGAGACTTCACCTTACTTGGCCTCTTGGCAGCTTCTGATCCTGTCACTTGCCCTTTCTTTTTTTGAGACAAGAGTCTAACTTTTTCACCCAGGCTTACGATCTTGGCTGATTGCAACCTCCATCTCCCATGTTCAAGTGATTCTCCTGCCTCAGCCTCCTGAGTGGCTGGGATTACAGGCACCTGCCACCATGCCTGGCTAATTTTTGTGTTTTTAGTAGCGACGGGGTTTCATCATGTTGGTCAGGATGGTCGCAAACTCCTGATCTCAAGTGCTCCGCCCGCCTTGGCTTCCCAAAGTGCTGGGATTACAGGCGTGAGCCACCGAGTCCGGCATCACCTGCCCCTTCTTGAAACTGTTTCTCCATTTGGCTTTCCTTCTCCTTGGCTGGTTGCTTCTCTGCTGGCCCATCTCTCTTGTCTTCCGTATTCCTAAAGATTGGAATGCCCCAGGGCTAAGTTCTAGATCATACTCTCCTATACACCCAATTACCTGGCACACAGCAGGAATTCAAGAAGTATTAATACGACCAGAAATGTGGTTGCTACTTGCAACTCTAATCCTTCCAGTTGCCTAACCTCATGGTTACCCCTCAGGGTTACCCTTGACTCTTCTCAATCTTTTTTTTTTCTTTTTGAGACGGAGTTTCACTCTTGTTGCCCAGGCTGGAGTGCGATGGAGCGATCTCGGCTCACCGCAACCTCCGCCTCCCAGGTTCAAGCGATCTTCCTGCTTTAGCCTCCCTAATAGCATGTGCCACCACACCCAGCTAATTTTGTATTTTTAGTAGAGACGGGGTTTCTCCATGTTGGTCAGACTGGTCTCGAACCCCTGACTTCAGGTGATCCGCCCTCCTTGGCCTCCCAAAGTGCCGGGAGTACAGGTATGAGCCACTGCGCCCGGCCTTTTCTCAATCTCTTATACCTCATATCTAATCCACAAGCAAGTCCTACTAGCTCTAACTCAAAATATGCTGAGAGCTGAGCACCTCTCATCATCCCCACTGCTGCCATCCTGGTCCAAGCTGCTGGCAACCATCCCTTGCCTGGGTCACTGCGGTAGCCTCCTAACTGGTCTCTCAGCCTCTGCCCTGTGTCTCTTCTGTCTATTCTCTTCTGTTAAACTGTAGGTCAGGTCATATTATTCCCCTGCTCAAAACCTTCCAGTAACTTCTCTTCTTACCCTAAATGACGAACTACAACTGTGCCGTTGCTCTAGCTGAACCGGTCTCCTTGCTCTTCCTCAAACACCTAACACACTCTCATGCTTGCTGTCTTATCTGTCTGGAACGATGCCTCTCACCTCCAGAAATGGTTTGGCTGGCCCCCAACAATCTTACTCAAACATTATTTTTCAGAAGGTTTTCTCTGATTTCTTTCCTCCATTGATTGTTTTCCCTTCTGACAAAAAAGCAAAAAATATACTCAGAGTTTTACTTACTTATTGCTTGTCTCTTCCCATGAGGGCAGAGATTGCTACTGTGACTCAATAGCACTACCTGGAATACAGTGGGAGCTCAGTCATACTGGTTGACTGATGACTGTCCTGTCTTTTGGGTCTTATTACATCTGGTAAAGTGAACAGTAAAAGGAGGCAGCAAGCAGCTCAGGTAGGGATGTGATGGTGGGAATACTCGCAACTAAGGGTCTCAGGCCATCTGAGGATGAATTATTTTCCTGTACCGTGCTGCAAAGCCTCAGTGAAATCTGAAACCGAAACTTAAATACCTCGATGCATTCCAGCTTCTCCACCCTGTGCCTGGAGCTGAGTGAGGAAATGTTCACAAGGCCATCCTACAAACTGCTAAGAACAGTGACTCACAGGTCAATTATACCTCAGTTCACCATTCTAAGCTACATTTCTTGACATACATTCAACCATCCAACCTAAAATGAGAAACTAGTTTCTCTCCTGACTTAACATAGCCTATTAATGGGTTCTGATGATGGCTGCTGTCTTATACTAAGATAAAATCCTTTACCAGTAACTCTGAGCTCATTTTTACTGAGCCAACACCCTGACCCAGATGTTACACAAGTTGAAGATACTTGCTTTTTTCTCACATACTGACAAACTAGAAAGATTATTATTTCCTCTACATAAACTTTCATTATCTTGAAAGACCACAGAATGGGCCGGGTGGGGTGGCTCACGCCTGTAATCCCAGCACTTTGGGAGGCCGAGGTGGGCAGATCACCTGAGGTCAGGAGTTCGAGACTAGCCTGGTTAAATACAAAAATTAGCTGGGCATGGAGGCGGGCATCTGTAATCCCAGTTACTTAGGAGGCTGAGGCAGGAGAACTGCTTGAACATGGGAGGCGGAGGTTGCAGTGAGCCGAGACTGCACCACTACACTCCAGCCTGGGTGACAAGAGCGAGACTCTGTCCCAAAAAACAAACAAACAAACAAAAAACACAGAACGGTTTGGCTATTTAATTCTATTATCTCTTACTAGTTTGAGAAGGAATTCTTGTTTTTTTTTTCTCTGTCACCCAGGCTAGAGTGTGGAGTACAATGACATGCTCACTGCAGCCTCGGCCTCCTGGGCTCACCCAAACCTCCCACCTCAGCCTCCTGAGTAGCTGGGACGACAGGTCCACATCCAGCTCTTTTTGTATTTTTTTGTAGGAATGGGGTCTCACCATGTTGGTTGGGCTGGTCTTGAAGCAATCCTCTCACCTTGGCCTCCCAAAGTGCTGGGAGGCATGAACCACCACATATAGGTATGAGCCACCACGCCCGGCTGAGAAAGAATACTTCTACCCAAGGGATTCCAAGGAGTCTGCAGAATGACAAACTGCTTCTGCATATAAAACAGTTACACGTTCAAATTTTAAAAATCTGTCTAGAATATTATGTATCACTTTAGTATAAAGATGTTATTGTTCCATATCAGTCATTCTCTGGCTTGTTCATCTATCGGCTCTCTTTAGTGGACCTTAGATGCTACCTCATAGACTGGGGAAATATTATTTTCCTGAAAAACATATTCTGATTTAATTTGCAACAGACGTCATTAAAAATTACTTTTAGAGTCTCTGGTCAACCTTCCTTTGACATTACCTTAAAGGCCAGGAAGAGGAAAGTTTAGGCGCAAGGTTCCTGACTCGCTCTACAGTTTGGCATCCACTGCACTGATTTAGAACAATGGGGTTCTGGCACTGACCCACACCAAAAGTAGCCAGGGTCATGATTCCAAGGCAGCAGGAAACAGTATAATTAGCTATAAAGGTCAATATCAATATGATCACTGGGGTCTGAAACACAAATATGAATGATAATATGACTATGTTTTTTAAATTAATCAACGTGTAGCCAGTGCCTGGCTCATCGTGTGTGCTCAAGAAATATACACTGAACAAAGAAACGAATGCACACCCTCTTTTCAAATTCAGATGTGTGAACCTCACCTAGAGATAGAGTAGTACTAGGTAGTCCTGATCAGAGCTTCTAAAAATAGTATGTCCTGGGAAACCTCAAAGTCTGAGAACTAACTCTTAATGTTTCTACTGCTTTGCAAGTCAACCTGTTCATCAGACTTAAAGGTAGTGTGTTTGAGATCTAAACCTTAACTTGTTAATTAGCAACTCATTTGACTGGAAGCTTCTTGAGACCAGCGAGCACATCTATAACGTTCATTGCTATGTACCCTGCCCTTAGCACAGTGCCTGGCCCATGGTAAAAACAAATGAATATTTCCTGGGTGAATGAGTGATTGACCTGAACACCACACAGAAGCCCACAAAATGATGTTTCATTCCCCAACACACAGCAACCATAAATACTGTCTAGTATTCTACCCTGACTCTAGATGATAATTCCAAATTTAAAACTCCTCATTCTCAGTTACAGCCAAAGACTGGCTTATCTAAAACTAATACTGGACTTTTTATTTCCAATAATTGAAATCTATGTTATTTGGATCAGTCCCTCATAGAAAAAAAAAAAAAAAAGTCTTTAAAATAGAAATCGAAAAGGAGACCTTTTCTGTAATAAGTTAAGATCCTAAAGAACTCCCGAGGGAAAATCAGAATTGGGCCAGCCCTCTTGCTAAATTACAGCTGGGTTCCGATACCTTGGTCATCCAAGGTACAAGATACACTGAGCCTTGAAATTGGTTTAAGTTGGACCTGGGCTGAGAATGACTAGTGTTTGTTTCCATGTGGAAATTCCTTCTCATCATTTCTTAGGAAATTTATATGTCTTTCTAAAAAAAAAAAAAAAAAAAATCAGCTGAGAACTCTAGTAAACGAGAGAAGGTACTAGGATTCTCCTGGGGAATAAAGCCTAACAATAACTGCAGAGACATTAAGAGTTTAAAGAAACCCACCAGTGTCAAGTTGATGCAACAGCAGAGAATACTGACATGCAGAGTAAAGTGTGAAAGGTGACATTTCTGGGAATGAGGACAAGAGTGGGTGGGAGGGCCAGGGTCTGATCAGTTAACTTGGCTCACAGTTGTTGCTATGTAATACATGTATTTAGAAGAGTGTGTGCTCCTGGCCCTGTGCGTTGCCAACAGTGAGTCATTCTTGCAAATAAAATAAAGATTAATAAGCTTACTTGTATAGTATGCTTTATACAGATCTTATAACGGTAGTCTAAGAAATAAAGTTTTGTAAGCAAAGGAAGTCCTTAAATTAGCAATTCTGACACATGATTCTGTATAGTGCTAAATCTTGCACAGAGGGGCAAATGTTCCATTATTTGAATACCATCCAGTAATGTTTGTCCAGTGTTTTCTACTGCTTAATATTTGCTATATAGTTCTTTATAAATGTTTTAATAGAAGAAATGCAAAAGAGAAGATATGAATATTGTTGTGAAATATTCCTACACAAAATCAGGAACATATCTAAAATCTGCATAGCATAAGCAATATCAATTTCAATGGCAAAGCCAAAATCAGAACAAGCAGACGAAATATTTTCAACATTAAAAAAGAAAATGAGCTTTCATGAGACAACATGCACCAGAACAGGCCTAACCAGAAATGCTTTTTCTTTCTTTTTTTCTTTTTTTAAAATTGAGACAGAGTCTTGCTCTGTCACCTAGGCTGGAGTGCAGTGGCGCGATCTTGGCTCACTGCAACCTCCACCTACTGGCCTCAAGCCATTCTCCTGCCTCAGTCTCCTGAGTAGCTGAGATGACAGGTGCTCACCACTATGCGGTGTGCCAGTGTACACTGGCTAATTTTTTGTATTTTTAGTAGAGACGGGGTTTCACCATGTTGGGCAAGCTGGTCTCAAATTCCTGACCTCAAGTGATCCACCCGCCTTGGCCTCCCAGAGTGCTGGGATTACAGGCATGAGCCACTGAGCCCAGCCCTGGAAATGCTTTTGAATACACACTTAACAATTCCACCAACATCAACATAAAATGAAAACCTTTTTTTGATGTATGAAATATTAGTCACAAAACAAAAATCAACACTATCAGATAGGGCAACTAATGCTCTGTGTATTTAAAATTCTATTTAAAGGCATGTAAACCTATGGAACAGAGTAGAAAATCCAGAAATAGAGCTGCATCACCTACAATCAAGTGATCTTCAACAAAGTTGACCAAAATAAGCAATGGGGAAAGAATTCTCTATACAATAAATGGTACTGGAAAAACTAACCATATGCAGAAGAATGAAACTGGACTTCCATCTCTCACCATGTTCAAAAATTAACTCAAGATGAACTAAAGACTTAAATGTAAGGCCTCAAACGACACAAATCCTTGAATAAAACCTAGTTAACACTCTTCTAGACATTGGCTTAGGCAACCTGCAACAAAAACAAAAACTGACAACTGGAACCCAATTAAACTAAAGAGCTTCTATATAGCAAAACAAACTATCAACAGAGTAAACAGACAACCTACAGACTGGGAAAACCTATGCATCCAACAAAGGCCGAACATCTAGAATTTATAAGGAACTTAAATCAACCAGAAAAAACAACCCCATTAAACAATGGGCACAGGACATGAACTGGCACTTCTCAAAAGAAGACATTTAAGTGGCCAACAAATATATGAAAAAAAATGCTTAACATCACTAATCATCAGAGAAGTGCAAATCAAAACCACAATAAGAAACCATCTTACCCCAGTCAGAATGGGTATTAAAGTAAAAAAATTACAGATATGTTAGCATGGTTGTGGAGAAAAGGGAACACTTATACACTGTTAGTGGGAATGTAAATTAGTTCAGCCCCCGTGGAAAGCAGTTTGGAGATTTCTTAAAGGGCTAACAGTAGAATTACCATTCGACCTAGCGATCTCAGTATTGGGTATGTTCAAAGGAAAATTCTTCTACCTAAAACACACCTGCACTCAGTTGACTCCAGCACTATTCACTACAGCAAAGACATGAAATCAACTTAGGTGCCTATCAACAGTGGACTGGATAAAGAAATCCTGGTATATATACACCATGAAATACTATGTAGCCACAAAATAGAATGAAATCATGTCCTTTGCAGCAACATGGAGGCAGCTGGAGGCCAGTATCCTAAGACAATTAAGGCAGAAGCAGAAAACCAAATATCGCATTGTTTTCACTTGTAAGTGGGAGCTACATATTGGGTACACATGGACATAAAGATAGAAACAACAGACACTGGGGACTACAGGACAATGGAGGCAGGGAGGGAGGCAAAGGTTGAAAAACTGCCTATTAGGTACTATGATCTCTTACACAGGTGATGGGATCAATTGAAGCCCAAACCTCAGCATTATGTAACAAATCTGCACATGTACTCCCTGAATCTAACATTTAAAAGTCAAAATAAAATTAGACTTTAAGAGTAATTTTAGGCCGGCCGCGGTGGCTCAAGCCTGTAATCTCAGCACTTTGGGAGGCCGAGACGGGCGGATCACGAGGTCAGGAGATCGAGACCCTCCTGGCTAACATGGTGAAACCCCATCTCTACTAAAAATACAAAAAACTAGCCGGGCGAAGTGGTGGGCACCTGTAGTCCCAGCTACTCCGGAGGCTGAGGCAGAATGGCGTAAACCTGGGAGGCGGAACTTGCAGTGAGCTGAGATCTGGCCACTGCACTCCAGCCCGGGTGACAGAGCAAGACTCCATCTCAAAAAAAAAAAAAAAAAAAGAGTAATTTTAAAATACTAAATATTTGTGGTATTTCTTTCAATTTTTAAATGATTTTTGACATTTATCTTGTACTAATGTTCTTCTTTTAATGTTTTATATTATCATTAATATTCTGATTTTATAAATCCATAGGTGTGTAAGATATTAAGGTTAGAAGAAGCTGAGCAAAGGATATGGAAGCTCTTATTTTTGCAGCTTTCTATAAATCTAAAATTATTTAAAAATGAAATTTAAGAATGTTTTTAAGATGCTGATGCTGGGGGAAGCTATGTATATGTGGGGGCACGAGATATGGGAAATCTCTGTACCTTCCTTTCAGTGTTGCTGTGAATCTAAGATAGCTCTTACAAAAATCAAGTCCTTTAAAAAAGTCTATTATCAGGTAGAGAATTTTTTTTTTTTTTTTTGAGACGGAGTCTCGCTCTGTCGCCCAGGCTGGAGTGCAGTGGCCAGATCTCAGCTCACTGCAAGCTCCGCCTCCCAGGTTCATGCCATTATCCTGCCTCAGCCTCTGGAGTAGCTGGGACTACAGGCGCCTGCCACCTCGCCCGGCTAGTTTTTTTTAATATTTTTTAGTAGAGACGGGGTTTCACCGTGTTAGCTAGGATGGTCTCGATCTCCTGACCTCGTGATCCACCCGTCTCGGCCTCCCAAAGTGCTGGGATTACAGGCTTGAGCCACCGCGCCTGGCCGAGAATATTTTTACATGTTATTAAAATATATAGTCATATCATGACATTGTGGCTCACAACAACAAACCGTGCATTTATTTCATATACAAATATAAAACCTCTGAAAACATTAGTGTAATACTAGCACAGGAAAACTTGTCACCATTGATTATGATCTCTACTACAATTCAAGAATGTGTAAGTAAAAGTTTTTTAAAATACGAAGTTATAATTTAGGAATTCCCAGGAATTCTAATTTCTTACTCCTGAATCTCAAATATTACTATCCTTCAGGAATTTGAAAACATTAGTTGACTACAAACAACTGACAGAAACAAATGCAAATTCCTTCTAGAGTTCAGGTGTCTTCACCTCAAGTCTTAAGATTTTCCAAATACTATGACCAGCACACAGGAAGATAACCAGACACACAAAGAGCCTAGACCACAAGAATGAGAACCATGGGACATCAAAAACAGTCCCAGTAAGACTGAATATCTTGGAATCATACATACACAGACTCTAAAACAGCTATGCTTACCATATGGAAAGAAAATAAAAACCAAGGCCGGGCATGATGGCGTGAGATTATAGAATCTCAGCACTTTGGGAGGCCAAGGCAGGTGGATCACTCGAGGCCAGGAGTTCGAGACCAGACTGGCCAACATGGTGAAACCCCATCTCTACTAAAAATACAAAAATTAGCCAGGCGTGGTGGTGGGCACCTGTAATCCCAGCTACTCGGGAGGCTGAGGCAGAAGAATCACTTGAACCCAGGAGGCGGAAGTTGCAGTGAGCCGAGATCGCACCATTGCACTGCAGCCTGGGCAATGACAGTGAGACTCCATCTCAAAATAAATAAATAAATAAACAAACAAACAAATAAAAAAATAAATGCAGAGTTTTAAGAAGAGGCAGTAGCTACACTAAAAACCTCATTGTGGGTCTGGCACAGCACTGGTCTCACAAGGGGCCTGGCATCTCTGCACTGACAGTTCCCAGGTCCCAAGTAGACCAGTTCAAAGTAAAAACAGAAGTAGGAGATATCTGAAAGCTCTGGGAGATAGAGCAGGCAATTCAATTCAAATCCATTCAGTTAAACTCAACTCCCTTCATTAGGTAGTTGAGTCCCTATTGTGCATAGAACATCACACCAGGTGTGTGGGAAATGACACACTGAATAACAGATAAAATCTGTTTTCTCAGTAAGCATATTAACAACTAAATATTGATGAGAATTAGATAAATGCTGTTTTGAAAGTTCTTTAAATCTTAAGCCTTAAATTTTAACATTATAACTTACACAGAACCAGATTAGAGGAGCAATGCCTGGTGCTCAAACTGGTTAATTTCCACCTCTCGAGGGATAGCTTATATTGTTGGAAACACCTTTTATGAAGACAGAACAAAATGACCTTATGAGAAATTGGCTGTTACTGCAAGGAATAAGTAATTTCATCAAATTAGCGACAGATATTATCAAAACACCTTTTGAGAAATCAATCAAATCAATATTAACATACCCAATACTGCATGTGGTGGATTCAAATTTTACAGTCTTCCCAAACAGACTACACCCACCTTAAGTCTTTCACAGTACTAAACAGCAATTTTTTAAAAAAGTAAGAACACTGGCTAAATAAACTAATTCTGAAAATGAAGGTCTGGTGAATAAAAAAGAACACCAGTTTTATGTGGTACCAGTCCATTTACCCATTTAAAAACACTGCATATGCAAAAAATAAAAATAAAAACACTGCACAGTGTTGTTAAGCACAGAAGACATAACATTTCCGTGGAACACTATTAATTCTAAACAGTACCATTCCTGGGAAATTCCTGCTACCTGAAATTTGGGAGTCTTTTATTCTCCCACCTATGTATCTGATACGGTTTGGCTGTGTCCCCAACCAAATCCCATCTTGAATTCCTACGTGTTGTGGGAGGGACCTGGTAGGAGGTAATTGAATCATGGGGGCAGGTCTTTCCTGTGTTGTTCTCATGACAGTGAATAAGTCACAGGAGCTGATGTTTTGAAAAACGGGCGTCTTCCCACACAAGCTCTTTGCCTGCTGCCATCCACGTAAGATGTGACTTGCTCCTCCTTGCCTTCCACCATGATTGTGAGGCCTCCCCAACGTGTGGAACCATAAGTCCATTAAAACCTCTTTCTTTTGTAAATTGCCCAGTCTTGGGTATGTCCTTATCAGCAGTGTGAAAATGGACTAATACAGTAAAATGGTACCAGTAAAGTGGAGCACTGCTGAAAAGATACCTGAAAATGTGGAAGTGACTTTGGAACTGGGTAACAGGCAGAGGCTGGAACAGTTTGGAGGGCTCAGAAGAAGACAGGAAAATGTCAGAAAGTTTGGAACTCCCTAGAGACTTGTTGAATTGCTTTGACCAAAATGCTGATAAAGATATGGACAATGAAATCCAGGCTGAGGTGGTCTCAGAAGGAGATGAGGAACTTGTTGGGAACGGGACCAAAAGTGACTCTTGTTATGTTTTAGCAAAGGGACTGGTAGCATTTTGCCCCTGCCCTAGAGATGTGTGGAACTTTGAACTTGAGAGAGATGATTTAGGGTATCTGGCAGAAAAAATTTCTAAGCAGCAAAGCATGCAAGAGGTGACTTAGGTGCTGTTAAAGGCATTCAGTTTTATAAGGGATGCAGAGCACAAAAGTTCCAAATACGTGCAGCCTGACAATGTGATAGAAAAGAAAATCCCATTTCCTGAAAAGAAAAACGGGATGCAGAAATTTGCATAAGTAATGAGCAGCCAAATGTTAATCCCCAAGACAATGGGGAAAATGTCTCCAGGGCATGTCAGAGGTCTTCATGGCAGCTGTACGCATCACAGGCCCAGAGGCCTACGAGGAAAGAGTGGCTTCCCGGGCTGTGCTCAGGGTCACCGTGCTGTGTGCAGCCTAGGGACTTGGTGCCCTGCATCCCAGCTGCTCCAGCCACAGCTGAAAGGGGTCAATGTACAACTCAGCCCATGGCTTCAGAGGGTGCAAGCCCCAAGCCTTGGCAGCTTCCACATGGTGTTGAGCCTGCAGGTGCACAGAAGTCCAGAATTGAGGTTTGGGAACCTCTGCCTCGATTTCAGAGGATGTATGGAAATGCCTGGATGTCCAGGCAGAAGTTGGCTGCAGGGGCGGGGCTCTCATGGAGTACCTCTGCTAGGGCAGCACAGAAGGAAAATGTGGGGTCAGAATCTCCACCCAGAGTCCCTACTGTGGCACCACCTAGTGGAGCTGTGAGAAAAGGGCCAAAATCCTCCAGACCACAGAATGGTAGATCCACCAACAGCTTGCATTGCGTGTCTGGAAAAGCCACAGACACTCAGCATCGGCCCGTGAAAGCAGCCGGGAGGGAGGCTGTACCAGCAGAGCCACAGGGGCAGAGCTGCCCAACACCATGGAGACCTACCTTTTGCACTGGCGTGACCTAGTTGTAAGACATGGAGTCAAAGGAGATCATTTTGGAGCTTTAAGATTTGACTGCCCCACTGGATTTCAGATTTGCATGGGGCCTGTAGCCCCTTTGTTTTGGCCAATTTCTCCCATTTGGAACAGCTGTATTTACCTAGTGCCTGTATCCCCACTGTATCTAGGAAGTAACTAACTTGCTTTTGATTTTGCAGGCTCATAGGCAGGAGGGACTCGCCTTGTCTCAGATGAGATGTTGAACTGTGGACATTTAACGCCAAAATGAGTTAAGACTTTGGGGGACTGTTGGGAAGGCACGACTAGTTTTGAAATGTGAGGACATGAGATTTGGGAGGGTCCAGGTGGGATGATATGGTTTGGCTGTGTCCCCACCCCAATCTCATCTTGAATTCCTATGTGTTGTGGGAGGGAGCTGGTGGGAGGTAACTGAATCATGGGGGCAGGTCTTTCCTGTGCTGCTCTCGTGAGAGTGAACAAATCTCACGAGATCTGATGGTTTTGAAAAATGTGAGTCTCCCTGCACAAACTCTCTCTTTGCCTTCTACCACCCATGTAAGACGTGACTTGCTCCTCCTTGCCTTCCACCATGATTGTGAGGCCTCCCCAACTATGTGGAACTGTAAGTCCATTAAACCTCTTTGTTTTGTAAATTGCCCAGTCTCTGCTATGTCATTATCAGCAGTGTGAAAATGGACTAATATGATATCTAATGCAAGAATTGTTTACAGGTTTATCTTGAAACTTGTAGGTATAGAAAGTGATGGAGAATCTGGAGTTTGCTAGGGCTTTGGGAATGTAATACCCAGCCAAGTTTCCCTCAGAATTCCTTTTCAGGGACTCTGAAATCAAGGTATCTGGCATTCCCCTGAGAGCTCAGGTACTCATATTAAATGAACACCTTTTTGAGGACTTGTCTAAGCATCTACTTTGTGCTGTAGCTTGAGGGTAAATGCTCCTGCTGTTCAGTACAAGCAACCCAGAGGCCCGGCTCCCTAGCCCCTAATCAATTACACTGAATGTGCTCTAGGACCCCTCCTACCACACCATCTCTTAGTCTGCAATTCTCTTAGAACTCTGCCCACATGCATAACAGTCCTTTCCTGAGAATATTTTGAATAGAGGTTTCCCTCTCTTTCTGCTATACCATCTACTATCCATCTTTCAGAAGATTACTTGATTTCCAATAATACTCTTACTAGAATTTTTTTATTCTATTATTTCCATTCACTTTTATAGACCTAAAGTAGAAAGGGAGGGAGGTAGCTGTGTGTGCTCAGTAGGCCATCTTGATCCAGGATCTCTGGATCACCATTCTGCTTTTATCTCTTATTAGTATCCTGCTATTCCTAGATCCCCTGGGTTGCTTTCTATTATTGACTTTCCTGATGACATGTAAGTTCAGAGGTCTCTGGTACACAAGCCAAAAGTGACACACATTCATGTTCTTGGGCCCTAGACCAATTGCTGTTGGTTGCCTCCCTCTCGTACTCTTCCTATTTATAAATTTTTTCTCCTGTGAGTCTGGTGAATATGAATGAAGTCTCCAGAGGGTGATCACTCCCAAATTAAGGAAAGAATTTGAATTTTTCAATGTTCCAGGTAGGAAGTGGTGAACTATACTTGTTAGAAACGTAAGCTTAAATCCCAACTCCCTTGGCAAGTCACTTAATCTCTTTTCAATTTTAATTTAATTTTTTTTTTTTTTTTTTTTTTTTTTTTTAGAGACAGGGTGTCTCTCTGTTGCCCAGGCTACTCTCGAACTCCTGGGCTCTAGCGATCCTCCTACCTCAGCCTCCCAAGCTGGGATTACAGGCTTGAGTCTACTCAATATCTATGTCTTAGTTTCCTCATCTATACAGTAGCCATATGAATTATCACTGTACCTTTCGAGTGGCTGTGAATATTCTTCCTGTAAGCAAGTTCTAACACATGCTTACTAACATGGTAATAAATGTTAGCTATTACTATTATTGAACTCTACTCCCTTGGCCAGGCGTGGGTATCCCAGCACTTTGGGAGGCCAAGGTGGGTGGATCATTTGAGGTCAGGAGTTCGAGACCACCCTGGGCAATGTGGTGAAACCCCATCTCTGCTAAAAAATACAAAAATTAACCAGGCGTGGTGGCATGCACCTGTAATCCCAGCTACTCGGGAGGCTGAGGCATGAGAATCACTTGAACCCAGGAGGCACAGGTTGCAGTGAGCCAAGATCTCACCACTATACTCCAGCCTGGGTGAGAGAGTAAGACTCTGTCTCAAAAAAAAAAAAAAAGGAAAAAAAGAAATCTACTCTCTGGACAGCAAAGATACAACATGGAGTTTTCTCATGAGTCTTAACCTGGAAGTCTTTAGTGCTTAGTAGAGCCTGATTAAAGAAAGTTGTACTTAGGGACTTCCCATCTGCACCACTGTTATGGATGCCATAGCAGAATAAGAGACATAAATGTCCCGGTATATGTGTTTCTGAGGTATGAGATTCTTTGATTCTGGTTTTTTTTTTTTTTTTTTTGGAGACAGGGTCTCACTCTGTTGCCCAAGTTGGAGTGCAATAGCGTGATCATTGCTCACAGCAACCTCTGCCTCCCAGGTTCAAGCAATCCTCCCACCTCAGTCTCCCGAGTAGCTGGGACTACCGGCATATACCACCATGCTTGGCTAATTATTTTTGTATTTTTTTGTAGAAGCAGAGTTTGGCCCTGTTGCCCAGGCTAGTCTCAAACTCCTGGGCTCAAGCAATCCACCCACCGCAGCCTTCCAAAGTGCTGGGATCACAGGTGTGAGCCACCGCACCCGGCAAGGTTTGAGATTCTTTATCTGAGCAGCAAATGAAGTCAGGAGGCTACAGCACTCATAGGCTCAAAACAGAGTCAGAGCTCGAGACAGCCTATCTATAGTGACGAAATAAGAAATTAGGTAGTGAGGCTAGGCGCGATAGCTCACGCCTGTAATCCCAGCACTTTGGGAGGACGAGGCGGGCGGATCACTTGAGGTCAGGAGTTCGAGACCAGCCTGACCAACATGGAGAAATCCCATCTCTACTAAAAATACAAAATTAGCCAGGCATGGTGGTGTATGCCTGTAATCCCAGCTACTCAGGAGGCTAAGGTAGGAGAATCGCTTGAACCTGGGAGGCGGAGGCTGTGGTGCACTAAGAGCTTGCCATTACATTCCAGCCTTGGCAACAAGAGCAAAACTCTGTCTCAAAAAAAAAAAAAAAAAGTCCAGGCAAGGTGGCTCATGCCTATAATCCCAGCACTTTGGGAGGCCCAGGCAGGTGGATCACCCGAGGTCGGGAGTTCAAGACCAGCCTGTCAACATGGCAAAACCCTGTCTCTACTAAAAATACAAAAATTAGCCAGGTGTGGTGATGGCGCACGTCTGTAATCCCAGCTATTTGGGAGGCTGAGGCAGGAGAATCACTTCAGCCCAGGAGGCGGAGGCTGCGATGAGCCAAGTTCACGCCACTGCACTCCAGCCTGGGCAACAGAGTGAGACTCTGTCTCAAAAAAAAGGAAACTAGGTAATGAAAATGTAAATCATTTTTTGTCCATCGAGATAGTAACATATCCCTAAAAAGCATGGGTAGGCTGTTTCTGGGACTTGTGGGTGTCAAGAAACAAGTATATATTATTTCCTCGTCACTTACCTCTTAGTTGCTGGAGTTCCATATTCAAACTTTCGATGTTACTTTCACAGAACTTGAGATCCTCGAGGGTCTCTGCCCTTGATGATTCATCCTGCTTCTCCTCCAGCATGAGGTTTAGCTCTTCTTGAGCTCTACTGTACATATCCAAGTCCTGCTCCATTTCCTCAATCCTCACCAGCACTAAGGGGCAGGGGGAGGTCTGGTCCAGATTCCTTCCCGTATGTCCGTGGCCCTCCTTTTCTAAGGTCTCACAGGTAGGACGGTGTCGAGATAGGAGCTTAGGGGATACCGCATTCATTCTCTGCTGTGCTGAGGGAGGCAGGGGAGCTGGGCGAGAGGGTCGCACCACCAAGGGTGGTGCAGGTTTTAGGTTCTGGTCAACTAGCAAATGGGGAGAAGTGGATACTGGAGTACAGGGACGAGGTGGCGGTGGCCTTAGGGCCTTTCTCCTTTCTGGCAGTTCCTGCTCGGTGATTAACTTTGAGGAACCTCGAACAATATCCTTCTCAGAGTTAAAGTCTGTGATTGAAAAGTGGCGTAAAATTTTATCTGGCTCTGTGCCAGGCCCTGCCAAGCTCTTCTCAAACTCGATCAGCTGTTGTGTCAGCTTCGAGTCCAGGTCAGTGCTGCCGTCTCCCTGTGAATGTGTTGCTGCTTCCATAACAAGCCCCTGGGCTTGCGGACCAGGCTTCATCTCTGATCTCTCTGAGACGGAGTAAATGCTGGACGTGTGGTGCTTTTTAGCATAACTAGCTATGTCGTGGAGCTGAGGACTTGATTGGCTGGGTTTGACTACCCCTGAGGCTGAAAGAGAAGAGCCCCTGTAAAGAGGGAGCACTGGCTTCTGAAGAGTTTTTAGCTGGGAATACATTCTTTTGGGAGGTAGGCTGGCGTAGTCTCTATTCCTTGCTTCTAGAGGAAGAAGGTCAGGGTGCTGTTCTGAGTGCCGGTTGCTCCCTCCCACTGTAGAGTAATACTGGCTTCTCTGCAAGTTGGGATGAAAAGGGACCTGAGGTTGGGAGGAAACACCATTGACTGCCTCTGTAGGGTCAGAGGTGGGAGAGTCTGTGGCAAGAGGCATTTCCCACTCCATGCCTGGGCTTCTCCGGGGCCCCGCAGCGGTGCCCTCATCCTGATAACAGTTTCTGTCTGCTTCATACTCTGAAGTCAGATGACCCAGGGGGGAAGTGGGTGCTTCAGAAATAATGCAGTCAGGCTCCTCAGCCTCATGGTCACTGGTTTCATGTCTTTGTTCCTCCACTCCTAAGGAGTTCTCCAAACAATCCAAAGAAGTTTCCGGGATCCTGGAAAGGCTGCCTTCCTGAGGCAGGGCCATGGTTTCCTCAACCCGTGTATCAGGATATAATTTCACAAACCGGTAAGGAAAGATGCCTGTCCTGCCCTTCAGGGATCCTTCCAGCCAGCCATCTTCCAAGGTTGCCAGAATTCGGATTTTATCTCCGACCTCGAAATCCAGCTCGTTCGGCTCCAGGGCTTGGAATCTGTAGAGGGCAACCCCGTAGGTCCCTGGCTCTTCCTCATCCGGCCCTATCTCTTCTTCTCCTATAGCGGTATCTACTTCACCATTAACAATGCAGTCATCTGGATTTCCAGAACTTACCGACTCATCCACAGTCCTGAGGGGCCCCAACAGCTCTACAAAACCTTCTGGAAAAATGCCTCTTCGGCCCTCTAACTCCCCTTCAAACCAGCCTGGTTCAGGAACTCCAATAATGGTGATCACATCCCCTTCCCTGAAGTCCAGCTCTTCATCCAGCTGTGCAGAAAGCCCCATCAGGGCCCGGGCTTGTCCCATGGAATATTCCGGAATCTGAAACAGGGCACTCTGGGAGTGCCACTGCCGGCTCTGTGAGGAGAGGCAGAGCTCACGGACACACGAAGACGGGAAGAAGCCCCGTGCACCCCAGCAGCTTCGGCCCTGCAGCCAGCCTGCGGTGGGAATGCCATCGAGAATCACCAGGTCACCTAAAGAAAAGAGGAGCAGAGATGGTGACCTCAGTCATCACCCAGCAGAACATTATCACGACTAATAGTGCAACGTCTCATTTTAAACAGCTATCAAATTCAAGGAAATATATACCTAGAGTTTTATGAGCACGAACAATTTTGACAATTTATTGAATTGGAACAGCTATATAAACCTGTAGTTTTCAGAGTTATACATGGAACCCTATGGGTGGGTCTCCAAGATCCTAGCAGATAATCTGTGAGGTCAAAACCATTCTCATAATAACACTAAGACTTTATCTACATATTTTACTCTGCTGACTTTTATAATAGCTGTGAAAAAGCAATGGTGATTAAATTGCTGGCCAGTTAGGTGCAGCGGCTTACACCTGAAATTCTAGCACTTTGGGAGGCCAAGGCAGGAGGATCGCTTGAAACCAGTTCAAAACCAGCCTGGGCAACATGCCAAGACCTTGTCTCTACAGTAAATTTAAAAATTAGCTGTGCATTGTGGCTCCTGCCTGTAGTCCCAGCTATTTGGGAGGCTGAGGTGGGAGGATAGCTTGAACCCAGGAGATCGAGGCTGCAGTGAGCCGTGATTTCACCACTGCACTCCAGTCTGGGTGACAGAGCAACACCTGTCTCAAAAATAAAAATAAAATGGCTGGGCGTGATGGCTCACACCTGTAATCCCAGCACTTTGGGAGGCCAAGGCAGGCAGATCACTTGAGGTCAGGAGTTCAAGACCAGCCTGGTCAACATGGTGAAACCCCATCTCTACTAAAAATACAAAAATTAGCTGGGAGTGGTGGCATGTGCCTATAGTCCCAGATATTCGGGAGGCTGAGGCAGAAATTAAACTCAGGAGGCAGAGGTTGCAGTGAGCCGGAGATCACGCCACTGCACTCCAGCTTGGGCAACACAGAAAGATTCCATCTCAAAAAAAAATAAATTTTTAAAAATAATTAAATTAATTAAAAACTGCTGGCAATTCATAAGCAAAGGCAGTAGCAACAAATTACACGAATAGTCACTGTATGGTCATCATATTCTTCACAACCATGTACTCACAGTTTTTTAAAAAGCCAGTTTCAGTTAAGAGGCAATACAAATTATGCATTGTGTTAAATCTCAACCCTTAAGAACAATTCTTTTGTAATATTGTGTGACAATATAGGAATTACACATAAAGCACTTTTACTGGCTGAGGAGAAGCACTTGAGTAACTGAGTTATATGCCTGAACCATTTGTTTATTTTCACATAACACCATTTTATGTGCAAGAATGAATAACAGACAACTATGTTTATTCAGACTTAGATATCTGGCAGACATTTCCTTCAAAATGAAAGTGAGTCTGAAACATCAAGGAAAACAAATGATAGTATTTGTTGCCAATGATAAAATTCCAACTTCCAAGAGAAAAATCAGAATTTTGGAAAACTTGTATCTGCTATCACGGGCTTGGCAGCTTTCCCATACTTAAAGATTCTTCTGATAAGATAGTAACAAATGCGATTTTTTCATATTGTACATTGAAATGGTCAACATTTGGAATAACTGAGTAGCTAACTGAATCAATACTTCCCAAATGACAAATGTATGCTGGTATAAAATTATTCATGGCTAAAAGATTCACTCCAGCCGGGCGTGGTGGCTCAAGCCTGTAATCCCAGCACTTTGGGAGGCCGAGACGGGCGGATCACAAGGTCAGGAGATCGAGACCATCCTGGCTAATACGGTGAAACCCCGTCTCTACTAAAGAATACAAAAAACTAGCCGGGCGACAAGGCGGGCGCCTGTAGTCCCAGCTACTTGGGAGGCGGAGGCAGGAGAATGGCGTGAACCTGGGAGGCGGAGCTTGCAGTGAGCTGAGATCCGGCCACCGCACTCCAGCCTGGGCGACAGAGCCAGACTCCGTCTCAAAAAAAAAAAAAAAAAAAAAAAGATTCACTCCAAAAGCAAGACAGATTAATGAATTTTAGTGTAATATTATGAAAGTTCACCAATGTAGCTTCAGATCCCACACTGCAATTAACTCATAAGAAATTACCACTCGTTGAATTTTGGTGCAGTATCAACGATGAATATTTGCAGTTATTGAAAAGACTATTAAAATATATTTTCCCATCTCCCATTGCATATTTGTGTAAAGCTGGATTTTCTTCACATAATTCCATGAAAACAACATATTGCAACAGATTGAATACAGATGCAAATAGAATCTGGTTTTCTTTTAGTAAGTCAAACATTAAAAAGATTTACAAACATGTAAAGCAATGTCATTCCTCATTAATTTTGTTTGGAAAGCTATACTTATTTTACATAAAAATATGTTATTTATGTTAATATGTAATGGGTTTTTAATGGATTGATAAACAAGTTTTAAAAATTCCCAGTTGTGGCCGGACGTGGTGGCTCACGCCTGTAATCCCAGCACTTTGGGAGGCCGAGGCAGGTGGATCACCTGAGGTCAGGAGTTCGAGACCAGCCTGATCAACATGGAGAAACCCTGTCTCTACTAAAAATACAAAATTAGCTGGGGTTGGAGGCACATGCCTATAATCCCAGCTACTAGGGAGGCTGAGGCAGAAGAATTGCTTGAACCTGGGAGGTGGAGGTTGTGGTGAGCCGAGATCATGCCATTGCACTCCAGCCTGGGCAACAAGAGTGAAACTCTGCCTCAAAAAAAAAAAAAAAAATCCCAGTTGTAATAGCTAGTATGATAAATATCAACAGACACAGCCCACATAAACAAAAGCTCTTTGGGAAAAATACAATAATTAGCCAGGTGTGGTGGTGCCCACCCATGGTCCCAGATACTTGGAAGGCTGAGGTGGGAATCACTTGAATCTGGGAAGTCAAGGCTGGCAGTGAGTCATGGCTGTGCCACTGCACTCCAGCCTGGGTGACAGAGAAAGACACTGTCTCAAAAACAAAAACAAAACAAAACAAAAAACCCCCAAAAAACAAAAAAGCTCTTTCGGGTCTCAATAACTTTTAAGAGTATAGAAGGAGGCCAGGTGCAGTGACTCACACCTGTAATTCCAGCACTCTGGGAGGCTGAGGCAGAAGGATTGCTTGAGCAGAAGAGTTCAAGGTCAGCCTGGGCAACATAGCGAGACCTCGTCTCTATTTAAAATAAAAAAAATTAGCCAGGTGTGGTGGTGAGTGCTGTATTCCCAGCTACTTGGGAACCTGAGGCAAGAGGATCGCTTCAGCCCAGGAGTTTGAGCCTGCAGTGAGCTATGATGGCACCACTGCCCTCCGGCCTGGGCAACAGAGCAAGACCCTGTCTCAAAAAAAAAAGAAAGAAATCTTTAGTAAAGGGTTCTGTGTTGGAGATGAAGGGTATGGGCAATGAATGTTCAATCATGTTCTCCAGAGGCCTTCTTGAACTATCCCTGTCCTGAAAATATATTATAATGAGATCTTAAAAGAAGGTACAAATAACCACCATTTTTGTTTTTGAAAATAACCAGTTTCCAGGTTATCCTCACAAAATGTAAGCTGAACAGTTAGCATCTGTCTTATTGCAGAAGACGCTGAGGTAAAGAAAGGATAAGAGCACAGTATATGTTTCTAGAAAAATGAAATTAAAATTTCAGTTCTATATGATTTATGATTTAATTTTGAAAAAATTACTCTAATTTTATAATCAATTGTTTTACAACAAACAATTATCTGATTATAAGCTATTCATTTGTAGATTATCCATTTTAATCTTACAGTTAGGATTAAAGTTAATCTCACCTACACTTTTATAGTTAAAATTTCCTTCTCACCCAGTACCCAAGTCAGAGGTGCTCAAGGAATGCACCTGGCCTAGGTAAAACAAGATCTGGGTAGCAAAGCACCTGGCAAAATCCTATGAGTCATTTTATAGTCAAGCACATTGGAAAACCGGGTTATCTTTTATGCTCTTGATTTTTATATGCTCTTGATTTAAAAAAAAATTTAGACCAGGTGCAGTGGCTCACGCCTGTAATTCCAGCACTTCAGGAGGCCGAGGTGGGTAGATCACCTCAGGTCAGGAGTTCAAGACTAGCCTGACCAACATGGTGAAACCCTGTCTCTACTAAAAATACAAAATTAGCTAGGTGTGGGGGTACACGCCTATAACCCCAGCTACTCGAGAGGCTGAGACAGAGGTTGCAGTGAGCTGAGGTAGAACCACTGCACTCCAGCCTGTATGACAAGAGCGAAACTCCATCTCAACAACAACAACAAAAAACTTAAGTCTACTCAGGCAAGGTGGCTGTTGCCTGTAGTCTCAGCTACTCACGAGGCTGATGGGGGAAGACTGCTTGAGCCCAAGAGTTCAAGGCTACAGTGAACTATGATTGGACCACCGCACTCCAGTCTGGGTGACAAGGAGAGACCCTGTCACTAAAAAATAAAATAAAATAAAATAAATAAGAAAAAAAAAAAAAAAAAACCTAAGTCTGTCTTATCTTCCCAAGCGGGTTACAGGTTCCTTAATGATAGGTGCCACCTTCTCTCTGGTATCTCAAGAGTCTGGTATGATGTTCATTTGCTAATGATGATTATTCTTCAACTCTAACTCCCAAATAAATTCATTACATTCTGCTTTCCAAACTGACTTTTGCTGCTAATTTCCTTTTTCTTCTAATTCCTTCTTTCAAAATATTTCTTCCTTTTTCTTTCTTTTTTTTTTTTTTTTTTTTGTGGAGACAGGGTCTCGCCCTATCACCAAGGCTGAGTACAGTGATGCAATCACGGCTTACTGCAGCCTTGACCACCCAGGCTCAACCGATTGTCCCACCTCAGCCTCCCAAGTAGCTGAGACTACAGGCATGTGCCACCATACCTAATATTTATTTTGACAGGGTCTCACTATGTTGCCCAGGCTGGTCTCGAACTCCTGGACTCAAGTGATCCACCTGCCTCAGTCTCCCACAGTGCTAGGATTTCAGGTGTGAGCCACTGTGCCCAGCCTCTTCCTTCTACTAATTGCTCTATGCTACGACCCTGGTCCAGTTCCCACCATCTCACCCTTTTAAATCTTGTCTCTGGTCATTATTTCTTCAAGTCTACCAAATGATTCATGACAAATCAAGATTATAAATATACCAGTTTTATCATCTCCCTCCCCAGGCCAAACTTTTACCATGAAGCACAAGGAGCCTACTGCTAATGGCTTCTTCCCCAATAATCCTATTCTTATTACCCAAAATATACAAAATATAAATTTGCTCTGAACACTCTCTGTAGAGGTTTACTGAGCTACCAAAAGACTTATGCTTTCACCCCAAAGCAAACTTACATTCATGATTATCCAGTCATAACCTTCTCCTTCTCCAACTATCCAATATTATCTCATCTATGATACGAGACCCTATTCCACACAAGGGGGCTTTCACTGTTACGAAGCCACATCATTATTAACCCCAAAGCCTTACTCATGTTACACCGTCTCTCCATCTGAAACCTTGGCTTGCTTCTCTAAAAAACCTTAGAAGCTAACATTCATCTTGGCTGCCTATAGCCTAGAAAAGAAATTATTGTCTACATCATGAATTCTGATACTTGTATTTTCATACACTATACAGCACCTAACATAAGATTTTAGACTCAGAGAGAGGTGCCCAACGTATTTTCACAAATTTGATATTATTTTGTTTCAATGTTCTCAAAAAATAGGGTCTTGGTCCTATATTTCTACATTCCTTTAACTTATGATTCCCTATCCCTTGGTCAGAAGTTGGGGTCCTAAAAAACCACAAGGCTGGGTGCGGTGGCTCACGCCTGTAATCCCAACACTTTCAGATGCCGAGGCAGGGGGATCACAAGGTCACGAGATCGAGACTATCCTGGCTAACACGGTGAAACCCAGTCTCTACTAAAGTTACGAAACATTAGCCAGGCGTCGTGGCAGGCGCCTGTAGTTCCAGCTACTGGGGAGGCTGAGACAGGAGAATGGTGTGAACCCGGGAGACGGAGCTTGCAGTGAGCCGAGATCACGCCACTCCACTCCCGCCTGGGCGACAGAGCCAGACGCCGTCTCAAAAAAAAAAAAAAAAAAAAAAAACCATAAGTAATTTTCCCCCACTGGCCCAAGGGCCCCAGAGACCAGACGGAATGACTGGTGATTGACTGCTGTTCAGACACAATGGGCCTCTTGGTGAAGGAGAAGAATAAAAGCGTGCCATAACTCCCACTCTGCTGGCTTTGAAATGAACTGGCTTTCTTAAAGCTGTAGAATTATGATATTTTCCTGGTTTTGCCAGATCCCCATGAACCCACATAATAAGGCTTGTTTTCCTGTCTATTTTCAGCAGGGTAACTGTTTTGATAAGCTTTATTACCTGGTGGACTGCTATTTTATTGGTTATTTCTACACAGTAAAGGTGAATCTTCAAAAACATATATAATTTGGAACCTGGAAAGTACTTTAGAAATTATTTGGTTCAATACCCTTCTTATTTTAAAATTCATTTTATTATTTTTCGAGGCAGGGTCTCAGTCTGTTACCCAGGCTAGAAGGCAGTGGCTCAATCACTGCACACTGTAGCCTCGACTTCCCAGGCTCAAGCGATCCTCCTGCCTCAGCCTCCTGAGTAGCTGGGACTACAGGCGTGTGCCACTGTGCCCAGCTAATTTTTTTTTTTTTTTTTAATTGTGGAGATGAGATCTCATTTGTTGCCCAAGCTGGCCTCAAACTCCTGGGCTCAAGTGATCCTCCCACCTAGGCCTCCTAAACTGCTGAGATTAAAGGTGTGAGTCACCATATTCTGCCTCAATGTCCCTATTCTATAACCCTGTTACTGATGCATAAGTCTCTGTTTTTCATCAGAAAGAGTCCTACAAGCTATTCCCCTGGGATCCTAGGTGATTCCTTAGGAAAGGATCACTTTTTCCATTAGATCAGTGTCTCCAAAATAACTAGTGGTCATTCCCAGACTTCTGAAATACCAATATGAGGAACTCCTGGAATAGCAAGACCAGATTTTGAGAACAGAAAAATAGGAAGTGTGGTGACCCTTAGGGTCAGCCTGAGCCTTTGACTCATGCACAATTAATCCCAGCCACACTGCTTGTTTCCTCTGGTTGGATTTTTTTATTTGGACAGGAAATGCATTAGGAATAAAATGATAAGAAGGAACGCAGGTCTTCTTAGAATTGGATATGAGCAGTCTGACTGCAGTCCTGGGTTCCTCACAACCTCCTTTTGGGACTTTCTCTAAATGCCAGGGAACGACGTGCTTTATGCAGCCTGACCACATACGAGTCATGTCAGAACTTCCTTCCTGAGAGCTCACATTCATGGCATCACAAATTTACAACACATGTGCTTTGACTGATAAATACCACTGGTCAATGTATTTTCTATTGGCCTTTTGTTTGAGGGGGCAGGTGATCTAGAAACATGAGGTTATGGCCAATGGATGAGCATTCTGTGTTATGTGAGGCAATTATTAGTGATATTCTATCACTTGTCATAATATGCACTAACTTTTTTCTCTCCTCTTTCTCTGTCTTTTCCTTGTCCTAGTCTCTTTTTTTTTTTTTTTTTGAGACAGAGTCTTGCTCTGTCACCCAGGCTGGAGTGCAGTGGTGCCATCTCAGCTCGCTGCAACTTCTGCTTCCTGGGTTCGAGTCATTCTTCTGCCTCAGCCTCCTGAGTAGCTGGGATTACAGGCGCCTGCCACTGCGCTGGTGGAGATGGGGTTTCACCATCTTGGCCAGGGTGATCTCAAACTCCTGACCTCGTGATCCACCTGCCTCGGCCTCCCAAAGTGCTGGGATTACAGGCGTGAGCCACTGCGCCCAGCCTCCTTGTACTAATCTCTTAACTGCTTTTGTTCTTTGCTCCCCTCCGCCCCCCACCTTTCTTTTCTCCTCTCCGTTTTTTTTTTTTTTAGGACAGTCAGGGGCACTGGCTACCTGTTTTAATTCTTCTTCCAAGAGACACACTTGTTTCTCAGTTTAAATATAACTCGAGGTCAGGCGTGGTGGCTCATGCCTGTAATCCCAGCATTTTGGGAGGTCGAGGCAGGCAGATTGCTTGAAGTCAGGAGTTCGAGACCAGCTTGGCCAAAATGGTGAAACCCTGTCTCTACTAAAAATACAAAAATTAGTCGAGGATGGTGGCACACACCTGTAATCCCAGCTACTCGGGAGGCTAAGGCATGAATATCACTTGAATCAAGGAGGTAGAAGTGGCAGTGAGCAGAAATTGCACCACTGCGCTCCTGCCTGGGCGACAGAGTGAGACTCTGTCTCAAGAAAAAAAAAAAAATATATATATATATATATATATTTTGTTGCACTCTTGTTGCCCAGGCTGGACTGCACTGGCGCAATCTTGGCTCTCTACAAGCTCCACCTCCCGGGTTCAAGAAATTCTTCTGCCTCAGCCTCCCAAGAAGCTGGGATTACAGGTATGCACCATCATGCCCAGCTAATTTTGTATTATTAGTAGAGATGAGTTTTCATCATGTTGGCCAGGCTGGTCTCGAACTCCTGACCTCAGGTGATCCACCCGCCTAGGCCTCCCAAAGTGCTGGGATTACAGGCATGAGCTACCATGCCTGGCCCCACATACTCTTAAGGTTTCCAAATCCCCTCCTGACATATTCCATCATCAACATTTCATTTACAGACACACTGATCTAATGGAAAAAGTGATTTTCAGTGTAGGAAGTTGAAGCGTCATCCCAAGCACTAGACTTGAAAAACAGGAAGCCTAGATGCAAGTATGATAAACTGTACCTGGCATAAAACAATACTTTCATTTTTTAGTGATTGTGTTTCCCACCAGTAAAATTAATACCTGTTGATGTGACTTGTCATGTACAGAAAAGAGAAATTAAAATAATTTGTGTCACAAGCTAAGTTTCCCAGAAAAAGACAAATTGCATAGGTATAACTAACTTCTCCATCCTCAAAGGTTTGTGTTTCCAAATTAAAAGACAGAGCTAAAAAAGACGTGAAAGCTTCATTTCCTTCTATGCCTTTCATAGAAGGAAAGCTGACCGGTCAGTGTGTTTACTGGCAGTAGATTATCACAGAGAGGAGAACAAGATAAAACCATGGATAATTAGTACATCTGGTGCTAGTCTCTCTTTCCCAATGTATCTCCCTGCCCTGCATCCTTTTCTTTTGGATTCCACTTACATCTTTAAGCTTAATAGGCTTAATCGGTTAAAAGGTAGTCAAGATAAAATCTACAGATTCCAGGTCCTGGCCTGAACTTGAGTCAGTCTTTGGACAGGTGACTCATGATGCCAGGTTCTTTCTGAGAATCTCTCGGATGGCCATGCTTCCTAAGAAAAGTCCACGCTACCCACACCCTCTGAACAGCTCAGCGGAAGCCACTGCACTCTTGTCCTTTCTCCATTCCATCAGATATGGACTACAGACTCCACTGGGAGAGCTATGAGTAAGGACAGATAGGGTACATACTATAATCTGTTAATCTATTTCTGTCTACCTTCCCAACACTGATTAGCAAGAAAGTATACAGAACTGAGGTAGATACTGAGTATAAAGTGAAGTGCAAGAAACCCTCAAAACAACAGAGCATGGTGGCGTTTTCTCTTACTAATCCTTTCTTTTTTTGAAACAAGGTCTTGCTCTGTTGCCCAAGCTGGAGTGTAGTGGCGTAAACACAGCTCACTGCAGCCTCAACCTCCTGGGCTCAGGCTCCTGCCTCAGCCTCCTGAGTAGCTGGGACCACGGGCATGCACCACTGATATGCACCACTATGCCTGGCTAATTTAAATTTTTTAATTTTTTAAAAAATTTTTTATTTTTTTGTAGAGACAAGGTCCTGCCATGTTGCCCAGGCTGATCTCAAACTCCTAGGCTCAAGGGATACTCTTGCCTTTGGCCTCCCAAAGTGCTAGGATTACAGCCATGAGCCACTGTACCCAGCTTCTTATTAATCCTAATGATACTTCTTAAAGTTAAGTAAGGTCTGTAATCCCAGCTACTCAGGAGACTGAAGTGGTAGCATCACTTGAGGCTAGGAGTTTCAGACCAGCCTGGGCAACACTGTTGAGACCCTGTGTTTTAAAAAAATAAAACAAAATTTGTGTAATAAAAAATAAATAATCCCAGCACTTTGGGAGACCGAGGTGGGCAGATCACAAGATCAGGAGTTCGAGACCAGCCTGACGAATATGGTGAAATCCCATCTCTGCTAAAACTACAAAAATTAGCCGGGCGCGGTGGCAGGTGCCTGTAGTCCCAGCTACTCAGGAGGCTGAGGCACGAGAATCACTTGAACCTGGGAGCGGCAGTTGCGGTGAGCCGAGATCGCGCCACTACACTTTAGCCTTGACAGAATGAGACTCTGTCTCAAAAAACAAATAAACAAACAAACAAAATAAAACAAAATTTAAAAATAAAGAAATTCTCAAAATAGATTTTGAGGATTAAGGTCAAAATTCATTATTCCATTCTTATCACTAAGGGTTACAGAAGTTTGCTAGGTTTTTCTGGGGGAGGGGGTGGGTTTGTGTACATGATTTAAGAAGTCAAGCCTCTCCCTTTTGTGCCATATGCCAAAGAGCAAGTCATATTAATAACACACCTAATAACTTCTACTGTTTTCATGACTGAGTCATCACAAAATTGGACTGACCAGAAGCTTCTGTCTATGGAACACTACTGGTTTCTCTGTTTACGCAGAACAGACTTAAGGACACTTGCTGAAATGGTTTATAGTTTATAGTTCATTCATCTCATCAGAGTGCAAGAAGGGAGAAATACTTGGAAAATCACGCAGAGACAGCTATGACTACCTGTTTTAATGTATATTTATTTATTTATTTTTGTTTTTTGAGACAGGGTCTCACTGCCACCCTGGCTGGAGTGCAGTGATGTGATCATAGCTTACCAAAGCTTCCAACTCCTGGGCTCAAGTGATCCTCTTGCCGCAGCCTCCTGAGTTGCTAGGACTATAGGTGCATACCACCATGCCTGGCTAAATATGACTATTAGCACTTTGGTAGGCTGAGGCAGGCAGATTGTTTGAGCCCAGGAGTTTGAGACCAGCCCGGGCAACACGGCAAAACCCCATCTCTACCAAAACTACTAAAAATTAGCCCAGCGTGGTAGCATGTGCCTGTGGTCCCAGCTACTCAGGAAGCTGAGGTAGGAGGACTCTTTGAGCCTGGGAGGCAGAGGGTGTAGTGAGCTGAGATCACACCACTGCACTCCAGCCTAGGCAACAGAGTGAGACTATTTCCTCAAAAAGAGAGTGAGAGAGAGAGAGAGAGCGCGCGCATGAGCCTGAAGTGTGGTTACAGCATGGGGGCAGTGGAAAGATAATCCTGGACTTAGAATATGATGAGCTCACATTCTGAGGCCAAGACTTCTCACCTTTAGCCAACAGTCTTTGAATTTTGCTCTCATTATTTATAAAATACAGTTAATAATCCCCACTTTCCTACCTCCCAGGTCTGTGCTGAGGATCAAGTGAGAATATATTTGTGAGAAAATACTGTGGAAATTGTAAAATGGTACTAATCTATAAGGCATCATTATGTCCACGCTACTTTGGTATTGCCGAGGACTCTCTAGAGGTTAAGCCACTTCACAAATTCAAAAAGGATACGGTTGTTGAAATGGGCAGACTCCAAACATCTAATTTCAAATAGTCTACTATTTGATGAGCAGCTTACCTCGATGGAGGGGAAGACTATCCAATTCTTGGGATGTGAATTCACAAATGCATACAAACAGCCTCTCTCCTTCTTTTAGACTGGGAATGGTCACAATTTCCACAAAACTGCTGGGGAACTGTCCTGAAAATAAAAGCAAGCATATTAAATTTTAATACTGAAATTTCTTTTTCCATCTGTGTACAAGGACAAAAACTTTTCTTCTGAGTCCATGTATAGACCCTAACTTGAAAACTCTGTGAAAACTCATAATTGGAGAATCTGTTGGAGAGAAGTATAGTGCACAAAACTAGATGCATGTAGAACAGAGAGAATGCAATTCAATTCCATATGCATTTACTGGGGGATGCTATATGCAAAGCACACCGCAGAGGAAAACATAAGTAAGATAGTTTTGGTCTTCAAAGATCTAAAAACCTAGTTCAGACAAAAAGTCGAATTCAGACACAAATAATAATTCAATCCTGAAATCTGGTATCACAATGTAAATACACAAATTGTCACGGAAGTTCAAAGAAGGTAGGTAATAGGTCAGGAAGAACATAAAAAACTTTACGAAAACAATAGTATTTGAATCTGAAGGTGGATAAGGTTTTAATTGGTGGTGGTAGAAAGACAAGGCCTGCCAGTTGGAAAGTATCAGAAAGTCTGATTGATTCTACCTTCTATCTCTGGGTCTGTTTATCTCCAGACCCACCACCTTGGTCCATGCCATCACCATTTCTCACCTGGATTACTGCAGCAACCTTCCAAATGCTTCCCTGCCTTCAATTTTGTCCCTTTCTATCATTCTTAAGTTTGCAGCAGTGAGTTTTCTAAAATTCAAATCTGATAATGTTCAAAGCACTTTCAGGGTTTCCCATTTCCTTCATTCCTTACCACGGCATACTCTGTCTCCCATGATCCAGCTTTTGCTCATCTCTCCAGCCCACCTTTCTCCCTCAACCACTCACACCTCATGCCCTACTAAACTTCTCTAGGTCCCCTGTGTTCTCACACTCCAGGGACCTTCAACAAGCAATCCTCTCTGCCTACCATCTTTGCCTTGCTAACTCCTTCTCATCATTTTTGTCTCAGCTGAGATATCATTTCTACTGGGAAATAATTTATTTATCTCTCAAATGTGGGTTAAGTGTCAACAGAGTGTGCTTGAAGGACTCCAACCCAGACTTACATAAATATGAATATATGCAAGTTAAGGATTGGATTAACACAGATGCATGTGGTGTGGGAAAAGCTTCCACCCTTCCCTAGGCTAATTAATGAAAGAAATCGATGTGAACATGTGTCTTACAGAATTGAAGAAAGCTAACCAGGTACATGGAATGTGGGAGGTAGGTAGCATATAGTAGGGTAAAGCATAACTTTAATAAATTTGGGCCAGCCATGGATCCAGGAAGGAATGAACAGGATGAATCATGCTCCTTTGAAGAAAATGAGAGAAAGATCACTTCTCAGCCTTTTGCCTCAGATCAAGTGAAGAATGAAAGAAAGGGTAGAAAATGTTCAAAGAAGACAGCCAGAGAAAACAAGGTGGAGAGCACCTTGTGTTCCACAAATCATAAAGCTGGTTATGAAAAGCAGTAGTAAACAACAGGGTTCTGAAGAAAGGAATAACACATGTTTTGAGAAGAAGAATAATAGCACTGAACACAAAGGATAAAGACCTGGGAAGGGAAAGTGGGGGAAAGGGAAAGACTTGGATAGAAACCTGGGCTGGGGCAGCTGGTGTCCAGCAGTGCGGCCTCTTGAAGGAAGCAACACAGAGAGATGGAATGGTAACAGAAATCTTCCCCTAATGGTAGAGACCACATATGAATACAGAAGGAAAATACAAAAGGATTCTGAAATTTATTGACTTGGGCTTCCCACTTAGCTAGCTTTCTTTTCTTTCTTTCCTTCCCTTCCTCCCTCCCGTCCTTTCTTACTTACTTACTTATTTATTTATTTATTTATTTATTTATTTGGATGGTGTCTTGCTATGTGCTATGTTGACCAGGCTGGTTTCAAACTCTTGGCCTCAAGCAATCCTCCCATCTCAGCCTCCCAAAGTGCTGGGATTATAGGCATGAGCCACCATGCCCAGCCTTTATTTTTATTTTTATTATTTATTTATTTGAGACAGAGTTTTGCTCTTGTCACCCAGGCTGGAATGCGATGGCACAATCTCAGCTCACTCCAACCTTCGCCTCCTGGGTTCAAGCAATTCTCCAGCCTTGCCTCCTGAGTAGCTGGGATTACAGGCATGCATCACCACAGCCGGCAAATTTTGTATTTTTAGTACAGACAGGATCTCACTATCTCACCATGTTGGCCAGGCTGGTCTTGAACTCCTGACCTCAAGTGATCCACCCACCTCAGCCTTCCAAAGTGCTGGGATTACAGGCATGAGCCACTGCCCCCAGCTAGGAATAATTTTCTTTCTTTCTTCTTTTTGAGACAGGGTCTCACTCTGTCGCCAAGGCTGGAGTGCAGTGCTGGTCTTTATTTTTAATATGGAAAGAAGTCAGGGCCTGTGGTCCATTATGAGTCTCTTACTTACCTGTAACATCCTCCTTCTTTCCTAGAAGCCAAAATTCATCCACCACTGCCAGCACCTCAATAACATCTCCCACAAAGAGCGGCAGTTCTTCTGACACGCTAGGGCAGAAGTCAAAAATGGCTCGAACCACTGAGCCGGCCTCCATGTTTTATAACCTGGAAAGAAAGATCAAGAGAAACAGAAAACATCAATATTTAAGACACTGCAATATAGATCTATTTCTTGGGAATGATAAAGCTTAAGATATAAATATTCTTAAAATGAAGCCAAGCTAAGCAAATAAGTTAGTACTTCCTATTTTATTTTTGAGACAGGGTCTCACTCCCATCGCCCAGGCTGGAGTGCAGTGGAGCAATCACGGCTCACTGCAGCCTCGACTTCCGGGGCTCAGGTGATCCTCCCAGCTCAGTCTCCCAAGAAGTTTGGGCTACAGGCATGTGCCACCATGTCCAGCTAATTTTTGTATTTTCACTAGAGGCAGGGTTTCACCATGTTGCCCAGGCTGGTCTCAAACTCCTGGGCTCAAGCAATCTGCCCACCTTGGCTTCCCAAAGTACTGGGATTACAGGCATGCTCCACTGTGCCTGGCCTCATATTTTAAAATATCAAAGTTATTTCTGATTTCTTTTTCCTTTTTTTTTTGCGGGAGGGACATGATCTCGCTCTGTCGCCCAGGCTGGAGTACAATGGTGTGATCATAGCTCACTGCAGCCTCCAGCTCCTGGGCTCAAGTGATCCTCCTACCTTAGCTTTCTGAGTAGCTAGAACTACAGGTGCGCACCACTGTGCCTGGCTTTTTTTTTTTTTTTTTTGAGATGAAACCTGGCTGTGTGTTCCACGCTGGAGTGCAGTGGCACAATCTCAGCTCACTGCCACTTCCGCCTCCTGGGTTCAAGTGATTCTCGAGGCTCAGCCTCCCAAGTAGGTGGGACTACAGGCATGCGCCACCATGCCCAGTTAATTTTTGTATTTTTAGTAGAGACGGGGTTTTGCCATGTTGGCCAGGCTCATCTCAAACTCCTGGCCTCAAGTGATCTGCCCACCTCAGCCTCCCAAAGTGCTGGGATTACAGGCATAAGACACCATGCCTACCCTTTTTTTTTTTTTTTGTAGAGATGATATCTCACTTTGTTACCTAGGCTAGTGTTGAACTCCTGGCTTCAGTGATCCTCCTGCTTCGGCCTCCCAAAGTGTTGGGATTCCAGGCACGAGACACCATACCTGGTCTAATTTAAAAATAATAATTTCCTCATATATTTTTCATTTGGCCCTCAAAGGAATTCAGGAATTACAAAAAAAAAAAAAAAACCTAGACCTCACAGTGATAGAAAAGATTCAAGTCAGCAAATGTAGGATTTTCAGAATGCCTGAAGAGGGCAGTAAGGAAATTAACATTTTTAAAGCACCAGACAACACGGTAATTTTAAAATACAACACTTTAAAAAGTAGAGATTTTAAATATGGCATTCCCCATAACGATCTTAAAGATTAGGATACTAAGGCTCAGTATAGTTAGAAAACATTGTTTGTCCAAGATCACAGCACTCACAGCAGCAGGGCCAGGACTCAAACCGAGGGCATTCTGGTTCCTACCTACTGAGAATATCTGCAAACAAATGTACCACAACCTGAAGAGTAACAGCAGGACCATGCCTCAAAGGCCTAGATGGAAAACCTATTGGGGGCTGGCGCAGTGGCTCGCACCTGTAATCCTAGCACTTTGGGAGGCCGAGGTGGGCAGATCACCTGAGGTCAGGAGGTTTGAGACCAGCCTGGACAACATGGTGAAACCCCGTCTCTACTAACAATACAAAAATCAGTCAGGCACAGTGGTGGGTGCCTATAATCCTAGCTACTTGGGAGGCTGAGGCAGGATAATCGCTTGAACCCGGGAGGCAGAGGTCGCAGTGAGCCGAGATCCGCCATTACATTCCAGCCTGGGCAACGAAGTAACACTCCGTCTCAGAAAAGGAAAAAGGAAAAGGAAAGGGAAAACCTATTGAATGGCTCATGTCTGTAATCCTAGCACTTTGGGAGACAGAGGCTGGAGGATCAATTGCAGTCAGGAGTTCAAGACCAGCCTGGGCAACACAGCAAGACTTCATCTCTATTTTATTTTTTTAAAAAGTTAGAAAAGTAAAAATCTGTAAGAAAGGAAGAAAGGACTATGTAGATGGCACCTCCAGATGAGATTTAGCATCCTATGCCAGATCAAGTATGTGTTCTCAGTTCATAGAAGTCAGTGGCCCAACCCCGGAGAGTATCCTTGTACTGTTACGGTGTCTGTGCTGTAATAGGACGATGTGTCCACTACCTTGATGCATGTGGCTGGGGAACATAAGTATGTACTGAAGCAGCAGAAAGACAGGACATAAGTAGTGGACATCTATCCACCTGTAGATAATCAGCCTTGATGATAGCTACATTTCTCCCTAGGTCTCTTAAAGGAACAGCTGAAGATCACCAGAGTACCCAGGCCTGAAATCTATTTTTCTTTTCTTTTCTTTTCTTTTTAGAGATGGCGTCTTGCTCTGTTGCCCAGGCTGGAGTGCAATCATAGCTCACTGCAGCCTTGAACTCCTGGGCTCAAGTGATCCTCCTGCCTCAGCCTCCCAAGTACAAGTCTATTTTTCTTTAATCAGCTCAAGTACTTATTTGGTCTTGGTAGAGATGAATGAGGACTCTAACTTCCATCTCACACAAAACCATCATCACATTAAAAAGCATGAAGTGCCTAATTACACAAAAAAAAAAGATGGTGGTAGCTCTGTTAATTTTATTTATTTATGAGACCGGTTCTTATTCTGAGGCCCAGGCTGGAGTGCAGTGGCTCACTGCAGCCTTGATATCCCGGGCTCAAGCAATCTTCCCACCTCAGCCTCCTGGGTACCTATAGCTACAGGTATGCATAACCATGCCCAGATGATATTTTTGTATTTTTTTGTAGAGACAGGGTTTTACTATGTTGCCCAGGCTGGTCTCAAACTCCTGGGCCACCCACCTTGACCTCCCAAAGTGCTAGGGTTACAGGCAGAAGCCACCATACCTGACGTCTGTTAATTTACAATCCAGCCAGGTGCGGTGGCTCACGCCTGTAATCCCAGCACTTTGGGGAGGCCAATGCGGGCGGATCACCTGAGGTTGGGAGTTTGAGACCAGCCTGACCAACATGGAGAAACCCCGTCTCTACTAAAAATACAAAGTTAGCCGGACGTGGTGGCGTATGCCTGTAATCCCAGCTACTCCGGAGGCTGAGGCAGGAGAATCACTTGAACCCAGGAGGTGGAAGTGCAGTGAGCCAAAATCGCACTATTGCACTCCAGCCGGGGCAACAAGAGCAAAACTACGTCTCAAAAAAAAAATTATATCCAAGAAAACACTGAAGTGGATAAACATATTAGGCATATAATAAATCACTGAGTATATTCATATGGTGTACCTAGAAGATGTTAATAAATCATGCTACACAATCAAACATTACCTATTTAATTTGTACTGTCAAGCAAAGGTAGGTTATCTTTGTGTTACTTATTACAGACTTTGTCTATAAGATGACTTGAGTCCACAGTGGAAAAAAGAAGTGGTAAGTGGGTATTTCCCACAGATGCTACTCACACATTTTCTCTAAGTATTACCAAAAAAAAATCTAATTATAATTACATGCTGAGGAGGCAGCATATATGAATGTAAAGCACTAGGCTTCTGGAGTCAGAGAGACCCAGGTCCATAGCCCAGCTCCACTATTTATTAGCGATTTCACCTTGGACATCTTACTTAAACTCTCTGGGCTTCAGTTTCCTCATCCAGAAAAAATGGAGATAATCATACTTTCATAATAATAATCAAGACTATTAAAGTTATAATAGTGCCTAACATTCATTGAGTACTTCCTAGGTACATGCATTGTATCATGTACTTCCCTGAGTCCTCACAAGGACCCTATCATATGTTATTGGTTCCATTTGGCAGGTGGGGACACGGGATCAGAGAGATGATAGCTGTCCAAGGTCACATAGTAAGTCAGAGGTGTAATGGGAAACCAAATCTGTCTGTCTCCAAAGCCTTAACCAGTACGCTAACAGTGTGAAGGCACCTAGGTCAGGGCTGGTATAGTAGCTGCTCAATAAACGTTAGTCATTATTACAATGCATCATTTCCATAATCAACTGCAAGCTCAAATTTGTGTCACTGCTATAGCATTTCCAGAGAATGTGCTATTTCAAACATATAAACACTACAGAGCTTACCATTTCAACATGTCAAAACCTGGTTAACTTTGATTGTTTAAAAATAGACACACTCCAGACTTCCCTGACTTTTTTATTAGAAGACCTTGAGCATGATTTACTCTTTGGCTGATGGGTCCAAGTTCATTATTAAGACTACACATTACTGTACTAAGCTGTGATACACAATACCAGCACTGTCTATCTTTTAGGCCTTTCTCTTTCAATGTCAGCCTACCCTCTGCTCTCCTCAGTCAACTTTTCCACCCCCTTGCTACATTGCTGCTTATGATCTGCTACAGAGGGGAGACCACACACACACTACCAAAATTATACATAGTTCCCAGATAAATAAAAGTAAACAAGCTCTAAATGCGAGGCTAACAAACTCTGCTGTGGTGGGAAAGGACACGTGTTCATGGTAGAGTTTTTCAACAGTTATTTTTATGTGCACTGAGGCCCCTTTCTTACTTTCTGGCTGTCTTCCAGAGGACTGAAGTTGCCAGATGTCAGATTTCCACATAAGGGTGGTGTCCTAAGTATTTTTTTTTTAAAAAAACACATAATGTCTTGCAAACTTCTTAGCCATCTAGATGGTTATATGTTATTAAAACAATTCCTTAACCTTGGGCCAATGTAGATACTATTTTTCTTCTTATACCACATTTTCTCAAATTTCATCTATCAGACTAAATGTATCTAATTATCTAAAATATCAAGTAAAGAATTAGCATAAGCCCCACATGATTACTTAGAGAACTACCCTATTACACAAAGGGAGTAACACTTGTAATCTGAAAGAGTTAAAGCTTCTCCCAGAGAACCTTTCACTCTACCAGAAAATGACTCAGAAGCAGAGGAGAATCTGGCTCAATAAATACTTTTACTGACTGACCTCCTACTCCACTGGAATGAGTGCGTAATCGCTGAGGAGCACACACCCCAGAAGGGTACTGAAGTCACGGCCTCGCTAAATGACATGATTCATGTGTGAGACCCAAAAGTATGTATAATATGATGAATCTCGTCTGTCTTCTCTGCCCTGTATACACTATGAAAAGCAGCTACTCTTATTCATGCCAGAGCCATTTTAGAAGTCTGAGCATATATTTTGAAACAATCATAAATGGCTTCTATAAGCTGTTCCACCAACTCCAGATGGAAGTAAAAAGAACTGCAGAGGAAATCAGAACACAGATGGGCTTGAGAGAACACCGAGGAAATTACTGCCTAGATGGCATGATTTCAGGGACAGCAGGAAAATTTGCTATGAAAACACCATCTTCTTCCCTTTCTGGTGAATGCCTGTCTTTCCACCTTTAGAGAATCATTCTCATTTGAAATATAAATATCTTTGGAAAGAAAATTCTACAAACCCTTTTAGAATGTAAACTCTGTAAAGGAAGATATTTGTTTTGTTTACTGGTCTACAGCTGTGCCTGGCACATAAAATATTCTCAGATTTTTGGTGAACAAATGATTTGTTGAAGTTTGGGAAAATATATGAAACTATTTTTTTATTCTTATCTTTTAAAAACGTTTTTCCAATAATCCAACCTGTCACAATATATGAAACTATTCATATCAAAATCTCAAGTTCTACTTATCTACAACTACATCTCTTCCCTACAAATAGTTTTACCTTCCAGCTTGTCTATCTATGTATGGCACTGGCAACAGTGCCATAGAAATGTCATAAAACTCTTCCAGGTCAAGCATTAGTACCTTGGACTTCTTCATCCTCTATGGCAGATGGTACACTAAGAACAATAGCTACTGTATGATTATCCACCAAGTATCAGACACTGATCTAGGAGCTTAAATCCTCACGACTCTGCAGGGTAGACAGCAAGTCTCCAAAGCCAGGGTGCCTGGGTTCAAAACCCAGCACCACAACTCAGCAATTTACTCAATCTCTTTAGCTGACAAATAGCTAAACCAGAACTCAAATTCAGGCCTGTTCGATTCCCATGACCACGTTCTTTTATGGCAAACATCACTTTTCTTAAACCTCATTGGTTCTTCCTTCAACATCCTCTAGACTTCCATTTTTCTGTTTCTCCAACATTTTACCATGAAAATTTTCAAACAGCGAGGTTGAAAGAATTTTACACCCACCACCTAGATTCTAGTATTAACATCTTACTGCAGTTACTTTACCACATATTATCTATCCCTTTATTCATTTATCAATTTGTGTTATTTTTTGGATGCATTTCAAATATATATATATTTTTTATTTTGATGCACTTCAAAATAAACCACAAACATTTCCCACCAAACTTCGACATACATATCTTAACTAGAGTCCAATATTTTGTTTACAGTTTTTGTTGTTGTTGGTTTTTTTCTTTTTTGAGACAGGGTCTCTGTCACCTAGGCTAAAGTGTAGTGGCGTGATCTTGGCTCACTCCAACCTCTGCCTCCCAGGCTCAGGTGATCCTCCCACCTCAGCCTCCTGAATATCTGGGATTACAGGCGTGTACTACCACACCTGGCTAATTTCTTTGTAGAGGTGAGGTTTTGCCATGTTGCCCAGGCTCGTCTTGAACTCCTCGACTCAGGTGCTCTGCCGTCCTCGGCCTCCCAAAGTGCTGGGATTATAGGTGTGAGCCACCATGCCCAGCCAACAGTTTTTTGTTTTGTTTTGTTTTTTTAAGTATCTTTTTCTTCTCCCTACTGGCCAAGGAATTACAAATTCCTACTGGCCAAGGAATTACAAATTAAAATACAAGGAATTACAAATTAAATACAAATTAAATACAATTAAATACAAATTAAATTAAATACAAATTAAATACAATTAAATAAAATTAAATACAAATGTAATTACAAATTAAAATACAAAACAAAATACAATACAAATTCCTACTGGCCAAGGAATTACAAATTAAAATACAAGGAATTTTAACAGAATTGCAGCTCTGTTCTCCCCACTAAAATAGCAGTAAACCTGATTAATCTTTCTAAAATGTCAATTCTTATATATAACACAGTTGGATAAGAATTTACACGTCTTCCTATTTTCTATAATTCATACATTCAACAAATATTTATCAAGCCAAATGGCATCAACCAAAGCCCTATGCAAACTAAAAATTTGGCGTGACTGGGTAAATGAATCATTTGATGACCCTTTACCCAACACTCTAAGTATTTACTCTCTAATCCTGTTGGTGGCAGACAGTAGCATTTAGAGTCTCCTCTATTGTCCTAAGCAATTCAACTCCTATTACCAAGTATCTACCCAACTGGGAAAAAAATAAAGCCTGAGCACTAATCTCAAAAGGAGACACTCATTCAGTCTTACCCATTCATTGGGGGGAGGGGGAAAGACTCAAATCTGCAGTGATTTTTTTTGTGCCTCAAGCATATTTTAACACTTTTTATGGACTAAAGCCTTTGGCAGTTACCTATTAATCCAGCTTTGCTCCAATGATGTGTCCAGGAACCTTCCAGGTATTGTATGGGAGATAAATTACAGTCCCTGCACCCAAGAAGCTTAGTTTAGTCCCCACCAATTCCCAAAACATGTTCTGAGGACACTAATCTTTGTGCTCCAAAATACAAGAGCTCCACGATCACGATAAATTCCAGGAAGGCTATAGACCACATTTCCTTCTTAGAGTAGCATAAAAAAAATTTGTATATTAAAGACTGAGACAATTTAGCAAGAATCCTTTTCAATCCGGCATTTCTAAATGTGTCTGGCCACAGCACGCCGTTTTCAGGCCCCACTTCAGATTTGTGTAACCTTGTCCCACCCTGCTTGTCATTCATAAATAGTACTCCAGGCAGTCTCATCCAAATGAAATGTCTCAGCTCCCATAAGGCACTTCCTGCTCAGAACTTGTTTTTTGGTTTACTGCTGTTTATTTCTTCCACGGTCAGTCCCATATATTTAAGAACTTTCCACATCTGGAGTACTTCCTCCAAATGATGCCACCTCTCCTGCTCAGGTCCACTCATTTGCCATGTCTTAAGTCCTGCGACCTTTGCCCTTACATCATCCATCTTGCAGATTTGTGAGACATCGAAATTGATACGTAAAAGTTAAAACCCATAAGAGTAAATGTATCAGTGAAAACATATTCAGAAATAAAATAAAATTAACAATGTAGGGCCAGGTGCGGTTACTCATGCCTGTAATCTCAGCACTTTGGGAGGCCAAAGCAGGGCAGATCATCTGAGGTCAGGAGTTCAAGACACCAGCCTGGCCAGCGTGGCAAAACCCCATCTCTACTGAGAATACAAAAAAATTAGCCAAGTGTAGTGATGCATGCCTACAATCCCAGCTACTCAAGAGGCTGAGGCAGCAGAATCGTTTGAACCCAGAAGACGGGGGTTGCAGTGAGCCAAGATTGTGCCACTGCATTCCAGCCTGGGCAACAGAGTAAGACTCTGTCTCCGAAAAAAAAAAAAAAAAATTACAATATGTATCACTGTAAAGTGCTACAACACAGAAGAGCCTTGAAGACATTAAGCTGAGGCTGGCCTCAGTGGCTCATGCCTGTAATCTCAGCACTCTGGGAAACCAAGAGGGGAGGATCATCACTTGAGCCCAGGAGGGCAACACAGTGAGACCCTAACTCTACAAAAAATTAAAATTGAAAAAACACATTAGCTAGGCACAGGGGCAGGTGCCTCATAGTCTCAGCTATTTGGGAAGCTGGGGTGGGAGGCTTGCTTGAGCCCAAGAGATTGAGGCTGTGATTGTGCCACTGCATTCTAGCCTGAGCCGCAGAGTGAGACCCTGTCTTTGAAAAAAAAAGATATTAAGCTAAGTGAAATCTGCCAGACACAAAAGGACAAATACTGCATGAATAAGGTACGCAGAGTGGTCAAGTTCATAGAGATTAAAAGCTGAATGGTGGTTGCCAGGGGGTAGGGGCGATAAGAGGAGATAGGGAGTTAGTATTTAATGGGTACAGCGTTTCAGTTTAGGAAGATAAAAAAAAGTTCTGGACATGAATGGTAGTAATGGTTGCAAAGTAATGTGAATTACTTAATGCCACAAAACTGTACACTTAAAAATGGTTAAAATGGTAAATTTTATGGTATGTACACTTACCACAAAAAAAAAAAAAAAATTTTAGGTATGTCATAAAATGTGAATGCGAAAGAAGGACTGGAGGACTCAGTAATGTTTATTTTTTGAGATGGAGTCTAGCTCTGTTGCCCAGACTGGAGTGTAGTGGCTTGATCTTGGCTTACTGCAACGTCCACCTCCTGGGCTCAAGCAACTCTCATGCCTCAGCCTCCTGAGTAGCTGGGATTATAGGTATGCGCCACCACACCCAGCTAATTTTTGTATTTCTAGTAAAGATGGGGTTTCACCTTTTTGGCCAGGCTGGTCTGGAACTCCTGGCCTCAAGTGATCTGCCCGCCTTGGCCCCTCAAAGAGCTGGGACTACAGATGTGAGCCACCATGCCTGGCCAGCAATTTATTAAGCAACATATCTTTTTTTTTTTTTTTTTTTTTTTTTTTTTTTTTTTGAGGCGGAGTCTCGCTCTGTCTCCCGGACTGGAGTGCAGTGGCCGGATCTCAGCTCACTGCAAGCTCCGCCTCCCGGGTTTACGCCATTCTCCTGCCTCAGCCTCCCGAGTAGCGGGACTACAGGCGCCCGCCACCTCGCCCAGCTAGTTTTTGTATTTTTAGTAGAGACGGGGTTTCACCGTGTTAGCCAGGATGGTCTCGATCTCCTGCCCGTGATCCACCCGTCTCGGCCTCCCAAAGTGCTGGGATTACAGGCTTGAGCCACCGCGCCCGGCCAACATATCTTCAAGTCTGGACAAACTTCATTAAAAATCTCCTGAGATCACAAACTATAAACTTTTACCCTGATAGACACTGATACCAAACAGTTTAATAAGTAATTTCTAATGTGGCCTTTGGAATCAAGGTCTGAATTTGGCACAGATTGAGGATACTGAAAATCTGCCCTTTCAGGTCTGCCCCAGCCTGCCCTGTGTTCCCAGAAGCTGGCACACCAGAATTGAACAGGACCTCCCCTATCTCTGGCTTTCAGTTGGGTTCAGCCAATGGATGGCACTGGTAGGAGGTCTGAAGGCAAAGGGACAGTGAGGTTGTGATATTTACTCCCCTGGCTCTCTCCCTGCTGGGCTGTGAGTTGGCTGCATTGTTCTATTAAACGCCACAGCTACCATATGAAGACCTCAGAACAGCTTTCTCTTGCGTCAGGTAACCATCCCTTCCCCCGCCCCTTCAGAAGCAGGGTGGCTCTCCAGCTAGCCTTGACATATAGTACAATCCTTCGTTATTTTTCCTAAGCTTCTCCATTCTGCTTTAAGTTGGACCTCTTCCAATTACCCAATTTGAGTGTGCCTTCTGTTTTCTGCTGGGCCCGAGTGATACATGCCCAAAAGGATGATTTGGATTTATGAAACAACACGGGGATGGGCTGGGCGCAGTGGCTCACACCTATAATCCCAGCACTTTGGGAGGCCGAGGAGAGTGGATTGCTTGAGCCCAGGAGCTCGAGACCAGCCTGGGCAACAGGGTGAAACCTTGTCTCTACAAAAATACAAAAATTAGCTGGGTGTGGTAGTGCACGCCTGTAGTCCCAGCTACTGGGGAGGCTGAGGTGGGAGGATAACTTGAGCCCAGGAAGTTGAGGCTGCAGTGAGCCTAGATCGTGCTACTGCAATCCAGCCTGGGCAACAGAGTGAGACCCTGTCTCAAAAACAAAATAAAAATAAAAAATAAAATAAAATAAAGAATTCAGCAAAGTGTATAGAAAACTATAAAAATAGGTCCCTAAATCCACCATTCTAAACCCAGGTGAGAGATAAGCACTGGAGACATACATTTTGAAGGCTTAAAAAAATTTAGAAAAATATTAATGCCTGGGTTCCCTGTACTCCTCCAAATGAGTCGGTATATTCCTTCAAAAAGCACTGGTGAGGCTGGGCACGGTGGCTCACGTCTGTAATCCCAGCACTTTGGGAGGCCAAGACAGGCAGATCCCTTGGGCCTAGGAATTCGAGTCCAGACTGGGCAACATGGCAAAACCCTGTCTCTACAAAAATATAAAAATCAGCTGGACGCGGTGGTGAACACCTATGGTCGCAGCTACTCAGGGCGGGGAGTATGGGGGAGCAGCTCTGCGGTGGCATTGCTTGAACCTGGAAAGTGCAGGCTGCAGCAAGCTGAGATTGCACTATTGCACTCCAGCCTGGGCAACAGAGCGAGACCCTGACTTAAAAAAAAAAAAAAAAGCACTGGTGATGCCTTCTACGTATTTCCTAATATTGCCAATCCATAATATGAATTCAATTCTGGGGTCCCAGAACACAATTTCTGAAGGGGTTTCCTTAACTGAAAGACAGAAGACAGCTGTCTCTCCTTTCTTGCTTACTCTACCAGGGGAGACTGCCTACCTGGGAAGAGATGGGAAAGAGATTCCCTTTCTGTAGGGGCTGTCCAGCGGAAGTTCCTTCAAAAGAATACTCTTCCATGAGTATCCTTATGTTTTGGAACTGCTTTCCAGAAAACATTACCTTTTGGGAATGAAAAGTCCCAGCAATGAGAAGGAATATCTAACCTTAAAAGCAACTGCACATCTGTCTTGTCCTTGACAATACAAGAGTTCATACAAGACAATATGAAAGCTAAATGAGCAATTTTTTCCCTTCGCATAAAAGGACGAGAGGTGTCAGAAAAATGAAGTCTAAATCTACTTCAGGAAGGAAGGAAACGAGAGGAGCTAGGAAAACAGCACTTCCTCCCACGGTTTATGTCGCTGGAGTTCACTCTGGACAGAAGGTCAGCAGTCACAGCCAGGTTCCTCGGAGATTCCTCAGATAACTAGCAACAGATGAGGGAAAAACAGGACCCCCCTCTCGGCCACGGCATACCCACATGGTTGAGAAGCACGGCCTGGGCCATCTGCTCTTCCACAGCGGCCTCCTACCCTGCGTGCTCCCAGGACCGCAGCACTGACTAACCACACGACTCTGGTTCCACAGGTTACAGAATGTCGAACTGGAAGAACAAATGAAAACCCTGCACTGGCTTAGGTGAGCTGACCAGAGAAACTAGGGTAGGAAAGTAAAGGAATCTGCTGTCCTATACTGTCTGAAACTATACTGTAACACTTTGCTGATTTCAAACAAGTTGGAAGGCAACAACTCCAGATGGAACAGGATACACGTCCGAGTTTCCACCAATCGTGGAAGGCCGCCTCAGTCCTTCTCAGGATTTAAACTGAGCAACCCTTGTCTAAACCACCCAAACACGTCTGTAATTTTTTGTTGTTGTTGTTTTACAAAAGACAGAATTTAAAATAAGAAAGCTTCAGGATTGACTGTCACAGGACGGTAGTTTTAACTAATTTACAGTTTCTACACCACCCATATTAAACTGCTGTTTTCCTCCCCTTTTTAGCTCTTTTTTTTAAAAAAATTGCTTCTATATCTCTACATCAGTTCTGTCTTTTTAATGGAACTGCACTGGTGGAGGGAGGTCCCAAGATTAATATTTCAGGACCTACAAAGTTTGAGGAAATATACATTCAAGAAATATTTTCAAATGGGTTAACCTAGGAGTTCCTAAGTATCCTCTCAGATTCACATTTCTTAAATCATGCATGAATCTCAATTATGGGTGGAAATGTAAGAACCACTGACTCATAACTAAATAAACTGGACATGTCAGAGCTAAGTAGCTGAGTAACATATTAAAATTAACAGCTCCACTAAGCTGTAGATACAATATACATGATAGCAGTTGCAGACCTGCAGATTAAGGTAAAACTATAAAGTGAAACTTTAGGGTGTGGCTATAGATAACAAAGAACACAATAAACATGTAAAAACAGGCAGTTTTTAAGACAGTTTCCAGGAGACACTAAGAAAATTTATTAACCCAGTGTTCCAAGTTATGAGGACAAATGTTAGTGAGATCTGCAAGGCAGGCATCTTGTTTCTTTCTCTTATCCGTTTCAAGCATAAACATGTGTTTCTGCCACAGAAGATTTAAAAAGACATGAGGAATTTCTCTACCTTTCAACCTATTTTTGTTTTTATGTAAGGTCTCACTCTGTTGCCCAGGCTAGAGTGCAGTGATGATCACGGCTCACTGCAGCCTTGACCTCCCAGGCTAAAGTGATCCTCCCACTTTAGTCCCACCAGTAGTTGGAACTACAGGCATGTGCCACCACACCCAGATAATTAGTTTACAAATTTTTTTCTTTTTTTTTTGTACAGACAGGATTTTGCCATGTTGCCCAGGCTGGTCTTGAACTCATGAGTTCCAGCAATCCTCCAGCCTCAGCTTCTCAAAGTGCTGGGATTACAAGCATGAGCCACTGTGCCTGGTCTCAACCTATTTTAAGGTATAAAATATTCTTGATATTTTAGAAGAAGGAATCAGGAAAGGAATTCAGAAAACAAGATTCTGGGGAAGAAAAATTGGGAGGAAACAAACTGTCCAATTGGAGTTAAAAATAGCTAACATCATTAGCAGGGTAGGTGATTTTAGATCATTTTAAGGAGTACCAACGTTTGAGCTCCATGGAAAACCAGGGACGAGCAGCTTTACACAAACAACAAAAACTGCAGTATTACTTGCCTTTTATAGAAACCACAGCCACTATACTTGAAAATAAAATGTATACATGAAATCTTCTGATAGTTTCAAGATGAACCAGAGAATATGCCACAACACAGCAAACCCAATAAATGGCTGATTCTTTAGATGGTGTCAAAAGAATTCAATGTCCTTCTTTTTTTGAGTCAGGGTCTCGCTTAGCCACCCAGGGGAGACTGCCTACCTGGGAAGAGCTGGGAAAGGGGTTCCCTTTTTGTAGGGGCTGTCAGGCGGAGGTTCCTTCAAAAGAATATGCTTCCACGAGCATCTTTATGTCTTGGAACTAAACTCTCCAGTCAACATTACCTTTTGGGAATGAAAATCCATTTAAAAAATCTCAAATCCCAACAATGAGAAGGAATACCTAACCTTAAAAGCGACTGCACATTTCTCTTGTCCTTGACAATACAAGAGCTCATACAAGACAATGTGAAGGCTAAATGAATAATTTCTTCTCTTTGCATAAAAGGATGAGCGGTGTCAGAAAGTGAAGTCTGGAGTGCAGTGACACAATCTGGCTCACTATCACCTCTGCCTCCGGCGCTCAAGTGATCCTCCTGCCTCAGCCTCCCATGTAGCTGGGACCACAGGCATCCACCACCACGCCTGGCTAATTTTTTATATTTTTTGTAGAGACAGGTTTCATCACGTTGGCCAGGCGGGTCTCGAACTCTTGAGCTCAAGCAATCTGCCTGCCTTGGCCTCTTGAAGTGCTGGAATTACAGGTGTGAGCCACTGCGCCTGGCCTCTCAATGTTCTAGATATTCAAGCCTTTTTTCCTTCTCTAAGACACATAGGATACACACCTTTCTTCTCCATTCAAGAAAGCGAATGTGAAAGTTCATGAGTAAAGCTAATGCTATTTCATGGAAAATCTTGACCCACATTAATTATTAAAGTTCTGAAACTAAAATATTAGTTCTTAGCCAGGCTCGGTGGTATATGCCTATAATTCCCCATCTCTGAAAAAAAAATTGAGTTCGGAGACTAACAACATTTCCGTGATATGTTCTGGTAAAGGACAGCTGCCCCCACAAAAGCAAGGGAGAATTTATTTGGTGGGAAATGTGCCAGAATGATTCCAATTACTTTAAGCTGAATTTTGAAAAAGAGAAAAGAAAAAGTACAAAGCCCCAGATATAAAACTGCAAGGCGTGAGCCGACATCGTGCCACTGCACTCCAGTCTGGGTGACAGAGCGAGACTCCGTCTCAAAAAAAAAAAAACAAAAAAAAAACTGCAAGGCAGGATAATATTTAACGAAGAAAAAGGAAAACAGGCCGGCGCGGTGGCTCAAGCCTGTAATCCCAGCACTTTGGAGGCCGAGACGGGCGGATCACGAGGTCAGGAGATCGAGACCATCCTGGCTAACACGGTGAAACCCCGTCTCTACTAAAAAAATACAAAAATTAGCCGGGCGAGATGGCGGGCGCCTGTAGTCCCAGCTACTCGGGAGGCTGAGGCGAGAGAATGGCGTAAACCCGGGAGGCGGAGCTTGCAGTGAGCTGAGATCCGGCCACTGCACTCCAGCCTGGGCGACAGAGCGAAACTCCGTCTCAAAAAAAAAAAAAAAAAAAAAAAAAAAAAAAAGAAAAAGGAAAACAAACTGCAAGTGAGCTTGAAACAACACTCAGAGGTTAGATATCCATACAGTACATCAAGGCCCAGAGTATGAGCAACAAAGTGAGCCTGAAATTATAATACAACAAACTAAAAACAGTCTATGACTCTTGAGGTATGTTAGAACTCATCCCAAAATTCAACAGTAGGAAGGTTCACTTCATGTAAAAGAAATCTCTAAGGCCAGGCACGTGGCTCACACCTATAATCCCAGCACTTTGGGAGGACGAGTCAGGTGGGTCACGAGGTCAGGAGATCAAGACCACCCTGGCTAACATGGTGAAACCCCGCCTCTACTAAAAATACAAAAAAAATTAGCCAGGTGTGGTGGCGGGTGCCTGTAATCCCAGCTACTCGGGAGGCTGAGGCAGGAGAATGGTGTGAACCTGGGAGGCAGTGCTTGCAGTGAGCTGAGATGCACCACTGCACTCCAGCCTGGGCGACAGAGCGAGACTCCGTCTCAAAAAAAAAAAAAAGAAATCTCTAACAAGAGATGGGGGGCAATAATATGATATATAAAGAAAATAAGACCAGGCATCATGGCTCATGCTTGTAATCCCACCATTCTGGGAGGCCAAGGCAAGAGGATCGCTTGAGGCTAGGATCTAGAGACCAGCCTGGGCAACACAGTGAGATCTCATCTCCACAATAAATAAATACGAAAAAGAAAATAATACATCTAAATAAAAACCATGAATCTGGGGATAAAACATTACAAAGAGTAGCTGGGATAAGATGAAGGGAGAGGCTGGGTGCAGTGGTTCATGCCTGTAATCCTAGCACTTTGGGAGTCCAAGGCAGGTGGATCACCTGAGGTCAGGAGTTCGAGACCAGCATGGCCAACATGGCGAAACCCTGTCTCTACTAAAAACATAAAAATTAGCGGGGCATGATGGTGCGCACCTGTAGTCCCAGCTACTTGGAAGGCTGAGGCAGGAGGATCACTTGAACCCAGGGGAGGTGCAGGTTGCAGTGAGCTAAGATCATGCCACTACACTCCTGCCTTGGCAACAGAGTACGACCCTGTGTCAAAAAAAAAGATGAAAAGAGAAAGGAACAGGTGGGAGATTTATATTACAGACTGCTATGAGAGAGAACAGAGAAGATATTTTAATAATATTACAAAATTGATACAAAAACTAACCGTAGTATATGGTAGTTGATATAAACTGGACTACTAACTTCCTAACAATTAGCAAATGCATATGATCACAGGTCAATTAATTAACTATGTCCTAGAGACTCCACAGACTTTTGCGGGGCCATCTAGGCAGCTAGCATGTCTGATCATTGGAATTCCTGCTCAGAGGAACTATTTCCCCTGAGGGAAATAGTTCACAACTTCACTCCAGTTCTGCAGCGTTTTGTTTCGCTTAAAAAAAAAAAAAAATTTGAATAGTTCTTGAATTTTATTTTATCAAATGCTTTTCCTGCATCCAATGAGAATTTTATCAAATGCTTTTCCTGCATCCAATGAGATGACCGTTTTTCCCCTTTATTCTGATGTCATAAATTTCAACGTTAAATCAACCTTGCATTCCTGGGATAAATTCTACTTGCTTATGATGTATTATCCTCTTTATAGACTTCAATTTTCAGTTTGGTACTTTTTTGTTACAGATTCTTACACCTATGCTCTCAAGGGTTATTAATCTATAACTCTCTTTTCTTTAAATGTCCTTGTCAGAGTTGCATATAAGGGTTAGTCTTGCTCTGTTCGTGCCTGGCCCACTGGGTACAGGAAAGGAAGAAGGGCTCCAGTGACACCTAAAATTAAGTTTTCCAATAGCCAGGTAGAGGGGAGCTTAGAACAGGTAATTAGATAAGTAAATATCTAACGTCTTTACATCGTAGTGTTATGAATTAGAATTCATACTAGCAACACTGAAACAAGACAAAGATCACTGCATCATTTAACCACTCATAATTCACAATTTGTCCCCACTCCTCTAGCAATATCTTGATATGCCTGACAATTTTTTTGGGGGGGGGGACAGAGTCTTGCTCTGTCACCCAGGCTGGAGTGCAGTAGTTTCGATCTCGGCTCACTGCAACCGCTGCCTCCTGGGTTCAAGTGACTCTCCTGCCTCAGTCTCCCAAATATCTGGGGTCACAGGTGCCCACCACCCCACCCGGCTAATTTTTGTATTTTTAGTAGACATGGGGTTTTACCATGTTGGTCAGGCTGGTCTCAAACTCCTGATCTCAAGTGATTCGTCCGCCTCGGACTTCCTGAGCAGGCGCGAGCCACTGCACCCAGCCAACTTTTAGCCCTTTCTATACCCATGTCCATTCACCTCTATATTCAAACGTTTTTCAGCTACTTCTTATCCTTATAATATACACTCTAGTTGACTGAACTGCTGTTCAATAATCTTTACTCTCTTGTAGGAATTATATCTTTACAAGACGTGTAATTATATGTGTATAATAATGTACATCATTATATATCATTAATAGTATACAAATACAGAATTACATATTCATACCCTTTACTGTGTAACTATGCAGTGCCTTCCACTACAGGCAGAGTATGTTTCCCTGTCACATTTTGGCGAGACGTGGAGATGGCATAAGCACAGGCTTTCAGCCATTATTTTATGGTTTGGCCTGTCCTCTGGTGCTCCTGTAATCTGCCATTAGAAGACATGTCCTGAAAGCCCCTGGCTCTTTAGCCTGGGCCCCAGAATGAAGACAAGAAAAAACAGACTTGAGGCCGGGCGCGGTGGCTCACGCCTGTAATCCCAGCACTTCGGGAGGCGGAGGCAGGTGGATCACCTGAGGTCAGGAATTCGAGACCAGCCTGGCCAACGAACGTGGTGAAACCCCGTCTCTACTAAAAATACAAAAATCAGCTGGGTGGGGTGGTGGGCACCTGTGACCCCAGATATTTGGGAGACAGGCAGGAGGATCACTTGAACCTGGGAGGCAGAGGTTGCAGTGAGCCGAGATCACTGCACTCCAGCCTGGGCAACAAAAGCAAAACTGTCTCAAAAAAAAAAAAAAAAAAGAAAAAGAAAAAACGGACTTGAACTAAAATGGAAGACTATAGGATTCAACCTAGTCAAGCTCAGAACAGCTAAACTGCTATGTACCCCAGTCTTCTATTAGACCCACACATAACTCTTATCATCTGAGTTAACTATTATCTTTTGGATCCATCCCTGTTTCCTGTATGTCCTACAGGGCAGGGATTCTTTTTGTCTATTTTATTCACACACACACACACACACACACACACACATATATATATATATCTTTTTCCAGGTGAAGGCAAAGATATTCTAAGGAACATCATTCTGGTTGTTTCTCTTCATATCATTTTTTAAAAACAAGTTTATTGAGACATAATTCACATACTATACAATTCACCCACTTAAAATGTACAATGAGTTTTTAGCATATTCAGAGTTGTATGACCATATCACTATCAATTTTAGAACTTCAACACCTCATAAAGAATTGTTTTTTTTTTTTTTGAGATGAAGTCTCACTCTGTTGCCCAAGCTAGAGTGTAGTGGCGCGATCTTGGCTCACTGCAACCTCCGCCTCCCGGGTTCAAGTGATTCTCCTGCCTCAGCCTCCTGAGTAGCTGGGACAACAGGCACATGCCACCATGCCCAACTGATTTTTGCATTTTTAGTAGAGACAGAGTTTCACTATGTTGGCCAGGGTGGTCTCGAACTCCTGACCTCATGATCCACCCACCTCAGCCTCCCAGAGTGCTGGGATTACAGGCGTGAGCCACTGCAGCCAGTCTGAGAAATTTTATACTCACTAGCAGTCACTTCTCATTTCCCCACAACATCCCCTCTCCTCTCCAGCCCTAGGCAAACACTAATCTACTTTCTCTCTATATAGATTTGCCTATTTGGGACATTTCATGTAAATGGAATCATACAATATGTGGTCTTTTGTGATTGGCTTCTTAGCACAATGTTTTCAAGGTCTTCATATCATTTTAAAATAGAAATATGATCAGCTTAAAGCATACGTAAATTAAGCTGGGAGCAGTGGCACATGCCTGTAATCTCACCACTTTGGGAGGCTGAGAGGGGCAGATGGCTTGAGCTCAGGAGTTCAAGACCAGCCTGGGCAACATATTGAGACCCCATCTCTAAAACAAAAAATCCGAAAATTGGGCGGGTGAGGTGGCATGTGCTTATTGTCTGAGCTACTTGGGAGGCTAAAGTGGGCGGACTGCTTGAGTCCAGGAAGTTGAAGCTGCAGCGAGCTCAGATCACACCACTGCACTCCAGCCTGGGTGACAGAGCAATATCCTGTGTCAAAAACAAAACAAAATAAAACGTTATAGTTAAGAGCACAGACTATAGTATAGAGCCAGACTGCCGAGATCTATATGCCAGCTCCATCCCTTATTACAGCAAGTGCTTAACTTTTTTTTTTTTTTTTTTTTTTTTTTTTTTGAGGAGGAGTCTCGCTCTGTCGCCCGGACTGGAGTGCAGTGGCCAGATCTCAGCTCACTGCAAGCTCCGCCTCCCGGGTTTACGCCATTCTCCTGCCTCAGCCTCCCAAGTAGCTGGGACTACAGGCGCCCGCCACCTTGCCCGGCTAGTTTTTGTATTTTTAGTAGAGACGGGGTTTCACCGTGTTCGCCAGGATGGTCTCGATCTCCTGACCTCGTGATCCGCCCGTCTCGGCCTCCCAAAGTGCTGGGATTACAGGCTTGAGCCACCGCGCCCGGCCGTGCTTAACTTTTTATTAGAACAATTACTTAATTACTTACTTGCTTCTTTGGAGCAAGTTACTTCTCTGTGTCTTAACTTTCTTATCTGTAAAATGGGTTTAATAATAGAACCTGACTGGGTAAGGTGGCTGACGCCTGTAATCCCAGCACTCTGGGAGGCCGAGACGGGCGGATCGCGAGGTCAGGAGGTCGAGACCATCCCGCTAACACGGTGAAACCCCGTCTCTACTAAAAATACAAAAACTAGCCGGGTGAGGTGGCCGGCGCCTGTAATCCCAGCACTCTGGGAGGCTGAGGCAGGTAGATTGCTTGAGTCTACGAGTTTCAAGATCAGCCTGGGCAACATGGCGAAATCTCATCTCTACAAAAAACACAAAAATTAGCTGGGCATGGTGGCATGCAACTGCAGCCCCAGCTAGTCAGGAGGCTGAAGTGGGAGGATCACTTGAGCCCAGGAGGTCAAGGCTGCAGTGAGTGGTGACTGCACCCTCTAATCTGGGCTACAGAGCAAGATCCTGATTCAACATAAAAATAAAAATAAAGACTCAACATAAAAATAAAACCTGCTCATAGGGTTGTAATGAAATTAATATATCTAAAGCACGAAAAATAGTACCTCACAAATAGTAAGCATTACACAAGTGTCAGCTATTATCATTATCTGCATTAAAGAGAGGGGAATTGTGGATAGACACTCCCAAAACCTTTTTCATAGCATGGGGATGTATTTTGGTATTTGTTTGAAAACGAATGTCGGCCGGGCGCGGTGGCTCAAGCCTGTAATCCCAGCACTTTGGGAGGCCGAGACGGGCGGATCGCGAGGTCAGGAGGTCGAGACCATCCCGGCTAACACGGTGAAACCCCGTCTCTACTAAAAATACAAAAACTAGCCGGGTGAGGTGGCCGGCGCCTGTAGTCCCAGCTACTCGGGAGGCTGAGGCAGGAGAATGGCGTAAACCCGGGAGGCGGAGCTTGCAGTGAGCTGAGATCTGGCCACTGCACTCCAGTCCGGGCGACAGAGCGAGACTCTGCCTCAAAAAAAAAAGAAAACGAATGTCTCAGGAATGGAAAATGAGCACTGACTGCTACTAGGTATGAGGTTTCTTTTGGGGGTAATGAAAATGCTCTGGAATTAGTGGTGAATGGGTGTACAACTTTGTGGATATACTAAAAACCACTGAATTATATACTTTAAAAAGGTGAATTTTATGGTATGTGAATTGTATCTCAATTTTTAAAAGTAAAGTGCCTCTCCTCTTTCTGAAATCTCCATACTTCACACAGAATAGTGAAGGCAGGCCAGGCTTGTTGGCTCATATCTGTAATCCCAGCATTTTGGGAGGCCAGGGGGTTGGATCACTTGAGGCCAGGAGTTCAAGACCAGTCTGGGCAATATAGTGAGACTGTCTCTACAAAAATTTATAGAAAATTAGCTGGGCGTGGTGGTGTGCACCTGTAGTAATAGCTACTTGGGAGGCTCAGGTGGGAAGGATCGCTTAAGACTGAGAGATTTGAGGCTGCAGTGAGCTATGATCGTGCCACTGCATTCCAGCCTGGGCAACAGAGCAAGACCCTGTCTTTTAAAAAAAAACTGTGAAGGTAGAAAAAAAAAACAGAGAAGGCATACACGAATACTCTGCCTTGAAAAAAGCTAGAAATTTAAATAGCTTCCCTATTCTGCCACCCACACCCGCCTCCCCTCCCCTACAAAGTTTTTCCTATACTTCATGTTTTAATAGATATTTTAAACTTGTGTTTTATGCCTGTTATAGGACGGGCATGAAGGGTAGGTAACAAACACAGTGTTTGATTAAGTGAACTTTCACTGGGTGGGTGATGTCACACAAAAGAGCAAATTTAAAAACAGAAGTCATATTTGCTACTACATTGTATTAAGTAATAACTACATAACAGTTAAGAGCCCAGACTCCAGTCAGAGAGAATTTAGTTTCAATTTCTGGCTCTGCCATTTATCAAGCTATGTGACCTTGGGCAAGTTACTTAAACCCCTCTAAACTTTAGTTTCCTCATCTGTAATGGAAGATAACAACCGTAATTTATTTCATACGGTGTATACGGATTAAATTTGATCTGGCAAATGGTACATACAGAACTCAGTAAATGTCAGCAATGAGAACAGTGATGACAACAGCAGGTGATGACGATGATGACCATCATCACCCAGGCAGAGGGGAACATAAATAATAGGGATGAGGCAGCAGGCTCCGGGCAGGGCCAGCTTCTCAAAACTGCTGCTGTCTTCTTGAGAGGAAGGGGGAGTAACGTGACTCTGTGGTTACTGGTCACAAGGACAATGCAATTGACGTGCCCCTCTACTCTAAGCTCTAAATGAGCTGTGTCTTCACAGCAGACCCACAAGGATTTGGCAGAAGTGTATAAACGAGATCCCTGCATCTGGGTCCAAGAAAGCTTTTGCCAAATGCCTTCCAGAAACAGAAGAGGGATATGAAATCAATTTACTGACTCTTCTAAAACATATCCTGTACTTCTAGGAAAAACATTGGCATTACTGTTAAATCCTTTAAACACATCAAACTATGATTCTCACCATCTTTTCTTTGGGGCTCCTGCAATCCCTTCCTAAATGGCTGCCTACCAGTCTTATCTGCCTTTGTCCTATTTTCCACACCCAACTAGGATTATCTTCTTAAAACTGGTTTTGTTTGTTTGTTTAAAGAGACAGTCTTGCTGTGTTGCCCAGGCTGGACTCAAACTCCTACTCAAGTGATCCTCCAGCCTCAGTCTCCCAAGTAGCTGGGCATGCGCCAATGTGCCCAGCCTGAAAACAAATTTTTTTTTGGAGACAGTCTCACTCTGTTGCCTAGACTGGGTGCAATGACAGCTCACTGCAGCCTTGACCTCCCAAGGTCAGTCTTAAGCAATCCTCCCATCTCAGCCTCCCAAGTAGCTGGGACAACAGACATGTACCACCACGCTCAGCTAATTTTTGTATTTTTTGTAGAGATGGATTTCCCTGTGTTGCCCTGGCTGGTCTCTTCCTGGGCACAAGCCATCCATCCACCGTAGCCTCCTGAAGTGCTGAGATTACAGGCATGATCACGGCACCTGGCCAAAACCAAAATCTTATCCATCTTTACTGCTTGAAGTTCCTCTAAGGCTCCCCATCCATCACTTGTAGGAAGTGTCTAAAACTTGTGTGCAGATCATACAAAACTTGTCATGAGCTAGTCCCTGCACACAAGTTTGACCTCATTTCTTGACACCCTCTACCTACCATATACACTAAGCTCTAGCCTCACCAAAATACTGGCAGGGGAATCTAGGAAAAAGACATCCAATTTTGTTTAAGTCATGACCAAAGAGGCTTGTTGGGGGCATTTCATGGGGTGAGCTTTGAAGTGCTGGTGGGCCAGAGCGGTTGCAGATATGTGACTCGGAGCACCTGTGTCTTATGATGGACAGAAATAAAAGTGAACACACAGAGAGACAGACTATTCTATAAAAATGTGAAAAACTTAATCTGGAAGAGCAACTATATAAACACCGTCTGACTGTCTTTGTGTTTTGGGGCCAGTGGCTGTTGCCACAATAATAAGCACGTCTGTCTTCAAGAAGGGACAGTGGAGTCACCCAGGTGCTGCCACATGTCAGGCACAGTGGGCATTGATCTACAATGGGCAGTTCTCTGCAAGGCCACGTGAACACATTATTACAGTACAATTACATTTACAGACTGCTTTTCAAATACTTATCTCCTGTATGTATTATTGATACCTGTGAACACTTGTGAACATGAAGTGCTAGTTTTACTGTCAGCTGATCACTGCAGGGAAAACAATCAGTAAACTAGCAAATCACCTCTGATTAACACTTACTGTGAATAATAATTATATTTTAATTTTTAAACATTTGGAATCATAAGAAGAGAATATTCACCAAGCCTGAATCCCACCTATGGTATACAAGAATAAAGTTTGAACATATTGGTAAAATTCAACCCAAAGGCTGGGGGCGGTGGTTCACGCCTGTAATCCCAGAACTTTGGGAGGCCGAGACAGATGGATCACCTGAGGTCAGAAGTTTGAGACCAGCCTGGCCAAAATGGTGAAACCCTGTCTCTACTAAAAATAAAAAATTGGCCAGGCATGGTGGCACCCACCTGTAATCCCAGCTAGTCAGGAGGCTGAGACATGAGGATCACTTGAAACCGGGAGGCTGAGGTTGCAGTGAGCCAAAATTGCACCACTGCAATCCAGCCTGGGTGACAAAGTGAGACTCCAACTAAATTTTTAAAAAAAATTCAACTCAAAAGATTTTCATAACTTACTGTTTTTAATGTCTTTAATCAAAGCAAAATCCTTACTTAAAATAACCAGCTAGTAAAATACTAATAAAAGTATTAAGTAGGGTTATAATAAATTTATTGAATGTCTTTCTTTTTCTAGTTTAGATTTTCAGTCTTGACTTATTAACCGTTTGACTTTAAATGAAAATACTGACATTGAGATACTTTATTCTTATACCCTTCAAATCACTAAATAAACCCAAACACAGCTGCATACTTCAACAATTTTCATTCTTTTCACTTTAATACTGGCTCACTACCCGGCAGAACTATCACAGCTGACTAGCAGGTCAAGGCAGCAAAACTAAAAGAAAAATACAACAAAACTGGATTTCTTCGTGTCCACAGCAGTGCAGATATTGTAATTACTGAACAACATCTAGACACTGGTAGCAAAAAGAACAAGTAATTAAAACTATGGGCTTGCAAAACATATGGATGAGCGTTATGTTCCACAGCCCATATAGCTGCTCAAAAATACGGGACGCTAACAGGCACTAACAAAGTCTGGTTTTAATATAAACTCATCCTCCTCTTCCCTGACCCTCTAGGGATTCTCAGACGTTTCCCGATAAGCAGATCTAAACTGTAAGACAATAATATCCCAAGGAGTTTCTGGCACTGAGCCCCAGAAATCCTTAAAGCAACAAGCACTGTCTAAAAGAAGAAAACTAGGGTACTTATTTTCTTAACGATTTTCTCCCCTAACTCTAGGGAACATGAAAATGCCTTTCCACATAGCAGTTGTAAAATTCCTTCTGAAGCAGAATGTTTTCCACTAGAGATGGCCTGCTGTTGATAATGTCATTCCCTGACACCTGGAACATTTTGAAAGACTCCTCAGAAATGACCTTGGGGCCAGACCAAACTACGAGGTCCAGTGAATCCCTTCTATTTATGGAGGCCTGAATAACTTGGAACCTCCTGCAGTGACCAACAGATTAAAGGGTAAGTTAACTCACTACAGAGACAACAGCAAAGTTATATCAGACACCTTAAAAAGTCCAGAATGTGGGAAATTCTAGAGAATATACAATCAGTTTCTTCAACAAATAAATTGCAAGCAAAAAATTTAAATTTAAAAAAGGAGGCCAGGTGCAGTGGTTCACGCCTGTAATCCCAGCACTTTGGAAGGCTGAGGCAGGCAGATCACTTGAGCTCAGGAGTTCGAGACCAGCCTGGGCAACATGGCAAAATCATGTCTCTATTCTGGGCATGGTGGCTCACAGTCATAATTCAAGCTACTTGTGAGGGTGGGGCACAAGAATCGCTTGAATTCAGGAAGCAAAGGCTGCAGTGAGCTGAGATCATGCCACTGCACTCTAGCCTGGGCAACAAAGTGAGACTCCATCTCAAAAAAAAAAAAAAAAGCGGACGTGGTGGCTCACACCTGTAATCCCAGCACTTTGGGAGGCCAACGTGGGTGAATCACGAGGTCAGGAGATCGAGACCATCCTGCCTAACACAGTGAAACCCTATCTCTACTAAAAATACAAAAAATTAGCCGGGTGTGGTGGCGCACGCCTGTATTCCCAGCTACTCGGGAGGCTGAGGTAGGAGAATCGTTTGAACCCGGGAGTCAGAGGTTGCAATGAGCCATGATCGTGCCACTGCACTCCAGCCTGGCGACTGCACTCCAGCCTGGCAACAGAGCAAGACTCCGTCTCAAAAAAAAAAAAAAAAAAAAAGGAAAACCATAAATTAAAAGCCATTTAAGAAACACATTAGCGGCCGGGTGCAGTGGCTCAAGCCTGTAATCCCAACATTTTGGGAGGCCGAGGTGGCGGATTGCCTGAACTCAGGAGTTCAAAACCACCCTGGGCAACATGGTGAAACCCCATCTCTACTACACTACAAAAATTAGCTGAGTATAGTGGCACACACCTGTAATGCCAGCTACTTAGGAGGCTGACGTGGGAGAATCGCTTGAGCCCGGGAGGCGAAGGTTGCAGTAAGCCAAGATCACACCACTGCACTCCAGCTTGGATGACAGAGTGAGACTCCGTCTCAAAACGTCTCAAAAAAAAAAAAAAAAAGAAACACGTTAACTAAATACATGTACTTTTCTTGAACCCTGATTCAAACAAATAAATTGTTCAAGGAAAAATGAGGTAAGTGGGAAATTGTGAACACTGACTAGACTCTTGATTATATTAAGGAATTACTGCTGTCTTAGGGAGTGACAATAATGGTATTGTTGTCATATGTAAATAAAAGGGAATCCTTTTTTTTTTTTAAGTCATTAGAACCAAAAGATCTATAAAATGGCAAAGGGAGATGGAATATAGAAACCAAGTCAGCTTTCTAGATTTTAAATTGAGTGTTGAATACATGGACATCAGATGTATTATTCTTTATTCATTTTTGTACATTTTAAATCCTACTTTATTATGAAAAGGATTGAAAAATCAAAGAATGCTACCTGGATGATTTGAGAGTTTTCCCCTTTCTGAGGTGCCACGTGGTTTCTGTCTGCAGCTGTCAGTGCAGAATCCAGAGAGGGGCTCCCTGAGCAGTTCCAGCTCCAGACAGAATCCTCCCTTCCTTCCACAGCTAACCGAGTGCTGGTGAGTTAGTCTCGCATACCCTGAAAAAGGACAACCTCAGTAACTGCTGGACTGTACAAGTCACTCACTGTCTTCAGGCACTCGTTTACCTGGAGCCCACTATGGCAAGATGGTTAAGATCACGGGCTTTGGAGGTAAACAGACATGAGTTTGAATTCTAATTCTATCACGTAACAGTGGTATAACTTTAGGGCAAGTTTCTTATAATCCGTACCTTAGTTTCTCCATCTATAAAATGAAGATTCTAACAGTACCTTCCTCATAAAATCATTTTATGATTAAATGACAATGCATTTAGTATGGTAGCTAGCTAAAATATGAGCTGCTGTTTTTACATTATTGTTGTTGTTACACACAATAGTCCCCACCTTATCCATGGTTTCACTTTCCACAGTTTCAGTTACCTACGGTCAACTGCGGTCTGAAAATAGGTGAGTACAGTACTAAGACATTTTGATAGCAAAAGAGCCCACATTCACATAGCTTTTATTACAATAGAGTGTTATAAGTATTCCATTTTGTTATTGTTGTTAATCTCTTACTGCGCCTAATTTATAAATTAAACTTGACCGCAGGCATGTGTGCATAGGAAAATACATAGTATATATAGGGTTGGTGCTATCCACAGTTTCAAGCATTTACTGGAGGTCTTGGAATGTATCCCCTGTGCATAAGCAGGGACTACTTTATATAAGTGGATTTGGGCCAGACTTGAGGGCTAGGCAGGCAGCAGAGTTTAAAATTTACTGGGGGAGGTGGTAGGCACTGGTAAGTGTCAGGCAGTAGAATAATAAACGAAAGTGGTATTTCAGGAATATGAGCCAAGCAATGGCCTCTACAGGATAGACTGGGTGTGTGACACTGGCCTCAAAGACACCATTATGTTGTATTTGTGGCAGCTTTTTTTTTTTTAAGCATTTTATATAGTGCTATTAATATAATTTGAAGCCTTGCTTTGGAAAACAGTGACCAGGTATGCAAGGCATAACTGTTCATCATGACAATTCTGAACCAGATTAGAATACTTACTGTTCAGAATACTTATTGTTCAGAAATGACAGAAAAGCTAAAAAGTTTCCACATTGCACGGGAGGGGAGGAAAGAACCAACTAGAAAGCAGGAGGACCTGGGGTGTGAGGCTGGGGAGGTAAGCATAACTCGGCACATCCATTGCAACATTTTCTGCTGATGAGGCAGGCTCATTTATCCTAAGAGAATCACCTCATGAAAACAATGCAGAATGCACGCTGGGCCCAGACCCACGGCTAGAATGTCAGCGCTGATTATTCTCTCCCAGTCCATGTGTTTGTCAGCAACACAAACATTCACATGCTACTTTCGGGAAAATGCAGCCTCCGCAGGAGGGGCTAGAACAGATGCAGAGAGCTAATTTCTGTGTGTCTGGGTAGATGGTTTCACTTGCAATGTCAAAGACAAAAATGGGGATTCTGCTAGCCTGCTGAACCTATGCATTGAAAGGAAGCTAAGAGAGCCTTCTTCTCTCACCCCTCCCCCCCTTAGATGGCCCTTCTCTGGATCACAGCGTGGTTTCTTTACAGGTTGATTCATCTTATAGATTCATCTGTTGAGGGCACATCAGGTACCAGGCACTGTTCCAGTTGGGCTTGGGTTATGAACAGAGAACAAAACAAAGATTCCTGCCCTTGAAGAATTTTCTCCTTGAGGAATTGGGATGGCAGACCATCGTGTTTTAGAAAGTGACACCTGTTACGGCAAAAAAAAAAAAAAAAACAGAGCAAGATATAGGAATGGAGAATTTCAGTTTCAACACCAAAGGACATTGGGAAAAAAAAAAAAAAGGCTGGGCACAGTGGCTCACGCCTGTAATCCCAGCACTTTGGAAGGCCGAGGCAGGCAGATAACAAGGTAGGAGTTTGAGACCAGCCTGGCCAACCTGGTGAAACCCCACCTCTACTAAAAATATAAAAATTAGCCGGGTGTGGTGATGCGTGCCTATAATCTCAGCTACTTGGGAGGCTGAGGCAGTAGAACTGCTTGAACCCAGGAGGCAGAGGTTGCAGTGAGCCGAGATGGCACCACTGCACTCCAGCCTGGGGGACAGAGCAAGACTCTGTCTCAAAAAAAAAAACAAGAAAAAAAGGATGGAGAGTGAGAAACGAAGGCAGGTAGACACTGAATCTCCTCACCATAGGGATGTTCACCTATGAATTCTGTCACTTCCACACTGGCAAAAAGTGATTAGGGAAACAAAACAATTGTGATGGGGCTTTGTTGTCTCTTTTTTTTGAGACAGGGTCTCACTCTGTCGTCCAGGCTGGAGTGCAGTGTTGCAAGCACAACTCACTGCAACCTTCACCTGCTGGGTTCAAGCAATTCTCCCACCTCAGCATCCCGAGTCGCTAGGACTACAGGCACATGCCATCATGCCCAGCTAGTTTTTGTATTTTTTGGTAGAGACGGGGTTTCGCCATGTTGTCCAGGCTGGTCTCAAACTGCTGAGCTCAAGTGATCTGCCTGCCTTGGCCTCCCAAAATGCCGGGATTACAGGTGTGAGCCACCGCACCCAGCCTGTGCTAGGTTTTATTTCAAAGTCAAAAGAAAACAAATGACTATTTTCTCCATTCTATTTATTTTCTGAAAGATGAAAGCAAGTGTGATCTAGATAAGGAAGGTGACAACTTGGGGGACTGAACTGAAGCAATGAGATCTCAAAAGTACTACTTCTCCCCTCCACACCCTTAAGCTAGTTTTTGGTCTGCTGGACTCAGGGCTAGGATTGCTCCAAGTTCTGACAATGACTCTGGGCTGTTCATGCTCAGAGGCTCCCTCAGGCATAACCTGTTCCAAGAGAGGAGCAAGCTATCACCCCACTGCTACAAGTTAATTATAAGTTTTCTATTGATTTTTCCCTCAGAGGGCCAATCAAAGCAAAATGAACATGAGTTAATGATCTACCCCTGAAAAAGGAGGGGTGATATAAAATTACATGGTGCAATTTTAAGTGCCCTCTCCTCCACAACATGCTCTCCCACTCCCAAAAAAACAAGAGAGACAGAGAAATAACCAACATTTTAACAGGGATTGGTGCTAAAAGGCAGGATGATAGATTTGCTTTTCTATATTTTACAAATGTTCTATAATAAAGAGGTATACGTTCTACAATTAGGAAAAAATGGCTAGTCTAAAAAGAAAGAAAAAGAAAGAGAAGAACTGGCCATGAGATTTCACTGCCCAACATCCTAGCAGTTAGTGCTGCTGAACAGCTATCTACGGCTCTACTGATGAGCCACCTCAATATTTCTTGAGATATAATTTAGTAAGATTTATGCCTGGAGTCAAGACTGATCCACAGAGTAAGGAAACTATAATTTTACATATCTTATATTTACAATCATGCTGACAACAAAAGTTATCATCCTGAGTATGGCTCTTTCTCTCATTCTTCACATCAGCTATTTAAATTCTGACTTTTTTTTTTTTTTTTTTTTTTGAGACGGAGTCTTGCTCTGTCACCCAGGCTGGAGTGCAGTGGCGCAATCTCGGCTCACTGCAAGCTCTGCTTCTTGGGTTCACGCCATTCTCCTGCCTCAGCCTCCTGAGTAGCTGGGACTACAGGCGCCCGCCACCGCGCCCGGCTAATTTTTTTGTATTTTTAGTAGAGACGGGGTTTCACCGTGGTCTCGATCTCCTGACCTTGTGATCCGCCCGCCTCGGCCTCCCAAAGTGCTGGGATTACAGACGTGAGCCACCGCGCCTGGCCTTAAATTCTGACTCTTAATGCCAGGAGGAAAACGCTGACCTAATGGTGAAATAAACTTGTATTGGAATCTTAGGATGCTTTCCATAAATTATATAAGTAGTGTTCATAAACATCTTCTGCTTGAAACAAAGTCAGCATAGGGTTAGGATTTTGGTACACAACCATCCTGATGCCATCTTATTTCCTCAAGGAAGATTCTGAAAAAGTACTCGGTAAGGCTTAATACCTATTTATGATGAAAACTCTCAGTAAACTAGGATTGAGGGTAATACCTTAAAACTTAAGGTTAGATACAAAACCTAAAACAAACAAACATGAAATAGGAAATCTTTAGACTCATTCTTTTTAAGACTGAGAACAAGACAAAGATGCCCATTAGTGTAGCAGCTGTTTTGACACAGTTCTGGAAGTTGTGGCCAATGCTATAAGGAAAGAAAAATAAATAAGAAATATAAGAACGAGAAAGGGCTGGGCACGGTGGCTCACGCCTGTAATGCCAGCACTTCGGGAGGCCAAGGCAGGTGGATCACGAGGTCAGATCAAGACCATCCTGGCTAACATGTAAAACTCCACCTCTACTAAAAATACAAAAAAAAATTAGCCAGGTGTGGTGGCACACAACGGTAGCCCCAGCTACTCAGGAGGCTGAGGCAGAAGAATCGCTTGAACCCAGGAGGCGGAGGTTGCAGTAAGCAGAGATCAAGCTACTGCACTCCAGCCTGCGAGACAGAGTAAGACTCCATCTTGAAAAAAAAAAAAAAAAGAAGAAGAAAAAAAGAAACAACGGGAAAGAAGCAACCAAGTTATTACTGTTTTCAAAGGGTAGGATTACTAGAAAAAGAAAAAATAAACACAAACAAATCAATAAACTAGTTGAATAAGACAGTGAAGCGGCTGGGTGTGGTGGCTCATGCCTGTAATCCCAGCACTTTGGGAGGCTGAGGCAGGTGGATTACCTGAGGTCAGGAGTTCGAGACCAGCCTGACCAATGGGGTGAAACCCCATCTCTATTAAAAATATAAAAATTAGCCGGGCGTGGTGGAATGCACCTGTAGTCCCAGCTACTCTAGAGGCTGAGACAGGAAAATTGCTTGTACCTGTGAGGCAGAGGTTGCAATGAGTAGAGATTGTGCCACTGCACTTCAGCCTGGGTGACAGAGTAAGACTCCGTCTCAAAAAAAAAAAAAAAAAAGACAGTGAAGCAAGGTTGTTAGATACAAGATCAGCTTAAAATAATCAATACAATTTTTCTTAAATTACCAATAACCAACTGGAAGCGATTCTCCTGCCTCAGGCTCTCGAGGAGCTGTGATTACAGGTGTGTGCCACCACACCAGCTAATTTTTTATATTTTTGGTAGAGATGGGGTTTCACCATGTTGGCCAGGCTGGTCTTGAACTCCTAACCTCAAGTGATCTGCTTGCCTCGGCCTCCCAAAGTGCTGGGATTACAAGCATGAGCCACCATGCCCAGCCCCTTATAGACCTTTATGAAGAAAACTTTAAAGCCCTAATAAAGAACTTAAAAATGAACTGATGAAGCATGTATTTAGAGATTAAAGGGACATGATGTCTACAATTAAAAGGGTCAGGGGAAAAAGCATACAAAGAAAACATACAGGACTCTTCTGTTAGTTTTAAACTATTTCCAAAATTATAAAAATGTCAAGAAAAATGAGCTGAATAAATGGAAAGACATTATATGCTCTTGGATGGAATGAGTTACTATTTCAGTGGCTCACACTTGTAATCCCAGCACACTTTGAGGTGGGAAGACCATTTGAGGCCAGGAGTTAAAGACCAGCCAGGGCAACAGAGAGAGACCTCATCTCTATTAAAACAACAACTACAACAACAAAAAACTTATAAAAATATTTAGCTGGGTGTGGAGGCTACAGTGAGCTATGATCGCATCACTGTACTCCAGCCTGGGCAACAGAGAGAGACCCTGTCTTAAAAAAAAAAAAAACATGGCACATAAAAAAATAAATAAAAATAAATAAAATTAAATTTAAAAAAGATGCCAACTCTCCTCGAATAATTTATAAACTATATAAACTCCACTAAAAATTCCTCAAAAATATAATTTTTTGGCCAGGCACAGTGGCTTGTGCCTGTAATCCAAGCACTTTGGGAGGCCAAGGCAGGAGGATTGCTAGAGCCCGGGAGTTCAAGACTGGGCTGGGCAACACAGGGAGACCCTATCTCTAAAAAAATTACCAAAAAAAAAAAAATTAGCCAGGGATGGTAGCACATGCCTGTGGTCTCAGCTACTCGGAAGGCTGGGATGGGAGGATCACTTGAGCTGGGAGATTGAGGCTGCAGTGAGCCATGACGGTGCCACTGCACTCCAGCCTGGGTAACAGAGTGACACAAGGTCTCAAAAGAAAAAATATATATATATAAATATGTATGTATGTATGTATGTATATATAATGTTTGGGTAGCCTGGTAAACTTATTCCAAATTTTATATGGAAAAAATAAATTTTGGTCCAGGAAGAGCTAAATAAACTTTACGATGGATGGTTTGCTGTGCCAGTCATTAGGACGCACCACAAAGTCACTGTAATAAAATCAGAGCAATAAAAAAATGAAGTAAGAACTGACAGACTAATGCAACAAAATAAAGGCTTAGGGCCAGACAAGTGTATCCCTGGAAACTTAAATGAGAAAGAGATAGAATTTCATAGAGGAAAGCATGTATTTTGTTGATATGTTATTAGAAAAACTGGGTCATTAAATGGAGAAAAATAGGGCTGGATTCCTATCTAACACATGAAAATGTGGGCCCTAGAGAGATTAAAGACACAGATATGACCTAGGGTTCAGGAAGAGTTCCTTAAACAAAACTCCAAAACCATAAACCACAAGTCAAAGATTTATCTATCTGATTACATCAAAATTAAAAATACTTCTTGATCAAAGGATGGCAAAGACAAAATGAGAACTAAATGAGAAGATTTGATCACCAAATGACAAGATGCCCAAATGAGAAGACATCTGCAAAATCTAAACATAACAGGGAATAGATACTTATATTATAAAATCACTTCTGCAAGTCAAAAGCAACAAAATAGATATCAACTCCAACAGAAAATGCCAAAGACATGAATAAGCAATTTACAGAGGAAGCTATCTGTATAAGAGATACTCAAAATCACTAGTCATCAAAGAAATATAAATTAAAACAAGATATCACTTTGTGCTTACAAGACTGAAAAATATGGCGAGCTGGAAAGAGGTGAGTGCTGGTGGGACATGAGGATATAGGAGTCCTCAAATATTAATACTTCCAGAGGCACAGAGACTGGGGCAGCCACTGTGGAGAGGCATCTGGCACTATTTAATCAAATTCAGTCCCTGCAAGCCTATAATCCAGCAATTCCACAGAAATATTATATAACTTTGTAAGTAGATATGTAGGAAGATGTTCACTGCAGCAATATTTATGGTGTTAGGGAGTAGGAACAACTTGAGTATCCATTCACTACACAGAGACCAGATAGAGAAACATCAATGGATGCACACAGCATGGGGTATAACACAGCATTCCAAAGCAGAGAATTAGACACGTAACAATATGGATGGATCTTAAAAACACTACTTAGAGGACTGGCATAGTGGTTCACACCTGTAATCCCAGTACTTTGGGAGGCCAAGGCAGGCGGATCACCTGAGGTCAGGAGTTCGAGACCAGCCTGGCCAACGTGGTGAAACCCGGTCTCTACTAAAATACAAAAAAATTAGCTGGGCATGGTGGCACATGACTGTAATCTCAGCTACTCAAGAGGTTGAGGCAGGAGAATGGCTTGAACCCAGGAGGTGGAGGCTGCAGTGAGCTGATATCTCACCACTGCACTCCAGCCTGGGTGACAGAGTAAGACTCTTGTCTCAAAAAGTCTCAAAAAAAAAAAAAAAAACTACATAAAGGAAAATGAATTAAAGCATTATAAATCAAGATACATACACATAAAACAAACATTCCCACTTGCAAGCTCCTACGTAAACAAAAGGAAACACGTGCAATGCATTAAGAATGAATACCTGTGAGGCATGAGATGAATGGGACAAGGCAATTCTAAAACAAAACCAATCTTTTAGACTCCTTGCGTGTTACAAAAGAAAAACTCGAATGGCCTACATACGATAAACACAGAATTGTTTCCTTCCCCAAAGTTCCCAATTTTCCAAACAACAAAAGCTACTCTGGGTGCCAGTTCTGTTGATGAGTAACAGCTTTTCATCCTTTTTCAATCAGGAAGGGAAAATTCAGGGATCAGCAAAGTACAAAAGCGATCAGCAGAGAATATTTACGAAACAGTGTTTTTGTTCTCATGACCTGACAACCTGACTGAAAAAGGCCTGATTACCTCTTGATTTGGGATGATTCAGCTACAGGCAGGTTGGTGTCAAGTTTTCAGGTCATCTGAAGCGATTTACTTTCAGAACCTCTTCCTACCCAATCCTCTTGCCTCCCTGTAGAAATAATACCCTGCACTACTTGAAAACTTAAAATTCTTGAGCTAGAGGGGGCCCAGTTATTTTACAGATGAGGAAACGAAGATTCAGGGAAGAATTATGGTGTGACTCACACAGCTCTAGCTTGAAAATGTCTCCCTGATTCAGCCCTTGTCCTCCTCCTGTCTATTCCCAACCCAGCAGCCAGAGTGATCCTTTTAAAACCTAAGTCATCATCTACCTCACTGTTCAAAGCTCTCTAATGGCTTCCCCCTCACTCATTGTAAAGGCAAAATCCTTACAATGACCTACACTGATGTGCCCTACTCACTCCCACCCGCTCTCATCTGCTGCCACCTCCCCCCAACCCACATCCATACTGACCGGCCACCATGACCTTGCTGCCCCTCACATGCCAAGCATGCTCCTGTACCAGGAGTTGGAACCTGCTCATCCCACTGCCTCCTGCTCACTTCGTTTCCTTCCAGTCTCCAATCATGAATTAGGCCAGGTGTGGTGGCTCAGGCCTGTAATCCCAGCACTTTGGGAGGCCAAGGTGGGTGGATCGCTCGAGGCCAGGAGTTCCAGACCAGCCTGGGCAACATAGTGAAACCTCATGTCTACTAAAAATGCAAACATTGGCCCGGTGTGGTGATACAAGCCTGTAGTCCCAGCTACTCAGGAGGCTGAGATGGGAGGATCGCTTGAGCCCAGGAGGTTGAGGCTACAGTGAGCTGTGATCACACCACTGCACTCCAGCCTGGGTGACAGAGCAAGACTCTGTCTCCAAAAAAAAAAGTTTTCTCAGTAGAGGCTTTATCTGACCCCTCTATATAAAAAGTAAATCCCCTACCACACATACACACACACACAAACACACACTCTTACCCTTTCCTGACTCTAAATTTCTCCATAGCATTATGATCCTTTGACCTATTCATCACATATTTGTCTGTCTCCACCCGATTAGAATGTGTCTGTTCCACGAGGGCTTAGTCTGTTTTGTTCAAACTGGTTCCCCCTCCCAGCACCCACAGCATATACAACCCCGGCACACACAGGTGCCCACCGTCTCAGCACACACAGGTGCTCAGTGAGAATGTGTTCAGTGAATAAACAAGTAAGGACCAAAAGCCATGCCTTCCGACTCCTCGCACAATGCCCTATGTGCCTGCCCTCAAGTGCTGGTTCAGTTCTTGGTGGTCACGCCCTTCAGTCAGAAGATCTAGAAATCTAAAAATGAAATAATACATTTTAGCTACTCTATTTCACCTCCCACAGCTGCCTTTCATAGCAGGGAGGATAAAGTACACAACTAAAAGCTAACACCTTGGTTTGTTTAACGGCTCTTTCATTAAAGAGCTCGTTTTACTGCTGCTACTTAAGAACTTTCTGCCTTTCCAGGCAAGAAACTAATATCTCATAATTAACTCCTGACCAACAAGACTAAGTTAACCAATCTTTCAAGCTTATTCAGACGTTTCCCAGAGTGGGTATAATAAGAAACGATTTCGGCCGGGCGCGGTGGCTCAAGCCTGTAATCCTAGCACTTTGGGAGGCCGAGACGGGCGGATCGCGAGGTCAGGAGATCGAGACCATCCTGACTAACACGGTGAAACCCCGTCTCTACTAAAAACTACAAAAAACTAGCCGGGCGAGGTGGCGGCGCCTGTAGTCCCAGCTACTCGGGAGGCTGAGGCAGGAGAATGGCGTGAACCCGGGAGGCGGAGCTTGCAGTGAGCTGAGATCCGGCCACAGCACTCCAGCCTGGGTGACAGCGCGAGACTCCGTCTCAAAAAAAAAAAAAAAAAGAAAAGAAACGATTTCATATTAATTGAATTGGTGTTGCAAAACTTTCCAGAAGTATTCTCAATGAATTCTAAGGATGCTTTGGCAGATGATCAAGCACATTCCAGAATTTCACAGGAGATAATCTCGTAATAACACTATGTTGTAGGTAATCCATTAGCTGACTCTAGAAACAACAGAATACTAAACCTAGAAAATAAGCCAAAAGCTGGGACTGGTGGCTCACGCCTGTAATCCCAGCACTTTGGGAGGCTGAGGCGGGCGGATCACCTGAAGTCAGGAGCCAGAAAAGAGGCAGAGATTGATGGAACGTAGAGAAGGGAAACGCTTTGCCTTGGGGCTGTAAGACAAATAAATAACTGGTACATATTTAAACAGATCGTTTATGAAGATTATTATCTTAACCAAAAAATACACAATACAAACACTGTATAAAAGTCAACTTACCACATTCTCTGAGTCAGAATGTTCTTGGCCTATTGTAAAAGTTATCAGTGGCACCGCACGAACCCCATTCCCAAGCCAGACTTGAGCTACTCTCCACCCTCCACAAATCACTCTATTGCAGTCTCTGAATTTAAGTGACTTTAATACGTAAGTATCTGCAATTTGAAAAGTCACTTTTCACTTATTTTAGCCCAACCCCGATAAAGTGACTGAGAGAGCTGAGAATAATGAATTTGAAGATTCGCTATGCCCCATTATACAGAATTCTAAAAAATTTCTCTTCTTAAAACATTTTTGTCACAATGAGTGACGTGTTTCAAGTTAACATGTAAAATCGGAGAACTCTGGAGACAGAGAGGACCTTAGAGATCCTTTAATTCAATATTTTAGAGAAAAATGGGTAAAGGATAAACTAACTTGCTGATCACCGTGACTGTATGCATGCTGTGAAAGTAATAAAGGCAACACCAACTGAGAAATGATCCCCGAATGCTGTCAGGTACTTCAGTCTAGCAAAAACCACTACAGATTAATCAGTCCTGCTCATACCTTTAACTCAGCTATGCAAACAAGCAGAGCTAGACTCTGCTCAAACCCTAAATATTAGCGTTACCACTCGCCTGCCACATACTACAGCATCACTGGTTATGAAAGTGTTTTAATACAAGATCTTCATATTAGTGTAAAAGAATTACTATAAAACAGACCTAAAGGTCTGATGGAGATTCTACCAATATTCCAGAATAAGTGAGTGCCAAAAATATTTACCCTTCATTACAGTACAAATGAGACAGGCAGTAATAATGACATTGCATTTAAAGTTGTTTTTGCACTTAAAATTTAAGTCTATACTTCTCATCTGCAACAGGCCCCGGCCTGTTTGATAACCTCAATATTCCTTTATTCAAGGGACTGTTTGATAACCTCAATATTCCTTTATTCAAGGGACAGCATCACTACCCTTTGAGATATGATGCCCGGTGGACATCTGTGCCTGCAGCAGGAACACGGGTGTCCGCGGGTTTCTGCAAAACTCCACCATCACCAAAGCTGCATCTCCAGAGGAACAGGTCTAACCCTTGCTTCGGAAGCCATCCGTCCCTGTCTCCCTGACACAGAATCACTGCCTCCTATGCCGTAAGGCTCTGAGCATCTGTAAAATAAGAGGGGTGGACTAATGCCGAATTATTTTCCAGCTCTCAAAATCCCGCCTCATTGCCGGAGTGGCAGGGCGGTGCAGTGAAAGAGCCCTGGGCTTGACACCGCTTGAAAAGCCCACGTTCGCATCGCTCTGACCGCCCCTCCAACTCCCGGGGACTCCAGGAGTGCGAGGGGGCCCGCGGCGCCCCACTGTCCCTCGCGGGCTCCCGGCCCACCGAGCGCAGCGCCGCCGCGAGGAACGGGCCGATGCAGGCCTAACGGCGCGGCGCGGCACGTCTCTCGGGGTGCGGGTCCCCTCCGCCCGCGGCCCCGGACCGCGACCCCCGCTCCCCGCCCGGCCCCAGCCTGGCCCAGCCTCTGACCTGCTTTCGACCGCCCGACGGTCCCTCGGCGCGGCAGGCAGTTGTAGCGCCCGTCCCTGGCCCGCTGTCACCTCCGCCCCTGGAAGCGGCGGGCGGGTCGATCCCGTGTGAGTCAGCGCGCCGCCCCGCCTCCCGCCCAGGCTTCCGCCTCTGCCTGCGCTGTCCGCGCGGCACCGGGGGCGCCAAGCCCCGCTGCACGAGCGCCCACCTCCGCGGCGCCCACCCCCGCGCTCGCGCCCCCTGGCGGCCGGCCCGGCCCTGCTCGCCTCGCGAGGTCAGACGGACAACGCTCCCAGAACGCCACCGGGAAACTGAGGCACGGGGCCCGCTCCCGCCGCAGCGCGCCGACACGGCTCCTCCAGCCTCGGCCTCACGCAGTCCTACGAGCAGCCCTAGCTTGCTGTTCCTCCCCTCTTGCTGTTCCCCCACCCCCGACACCACCCTCCAACCTAGAAAAAAGTCAAAATTCCATTCAGGGAAGTCCATCTCGATTCCCGTCTGCGTGTGATGCTGTCCTCTTTGCTACCCCTAGACAGTTTCCCTTATTATGCCACAAAATACTCGCTGGGGTTCGCCTCTATCTGTCCCAGTTTTTTCTGGGGAAAGTCTTTCAGGACTTCTTTGAGAATTTGAGAGCAAGAAATGACAGAAAGCAAGAACTGGGCAGGGCTGAGAGAACTCCTCCCACTCAGTTTCTGAATCCCGGCAGTACTCCCGTTGTTTGTTAAAGATCACGAAGTTACACAGCTTGGCTATGTTGCTGGAATTGCTGCGCCTCACGTTTCTGGGATCTCCCTAGGGGATTCTGAAGACGGCGGCGAGTCTATCACTGTGCATGCACAACAAAAATAAATATTTCACAAATCTCATCCCATACTGCATATAGTTTCTCCTTTCCTTTGCTTTTTAAAAACTTGTAGTTAAATATACATCACATGAAATTTACATTTTAATCCTTTTTAAGTGTATAGTTCAGTGGCATTAAGTACATTCACATTGTTCTGCAACCACCACCACCATCCTGTTCCAGAGCTTTTGCATCCTCCCAGACTGAAACTGTACGCGTTAAACACTAACTCCTCATTCTCCGGCCCCTAGTAACCATCATTCTACTTTCTGTCTCTATGATTACTCTGGATACGTCATATAAGTGGGATCATACAATATTGTCCTTTTGTGAATGGCTTATTTCACCTAGCATAATTCTTCAAGGTTCACCCATGTTGTAGCATGCATTAAAACATTCTTCCTTTTGAAGGCTGAATAATACTCAATTGTATGTATATAACATCTTTGGTTTATCCTATCTTTCCATGGACATTTGGGATGTTTGTACCTTTTGGCTATGGTGAATAATGCTGCAATGAACATGGGTGTACAAATATGAGTCCCTACTTTCAAATCTTTTGGGTATATACCCAAAAAGGTCATATGATAATTCTATGTTTAATTTTTTGAGAAACCACCATACTGTTTTTTTCCTTTGCTTTTTGAAGCATGTTAACACTGTAAAAAGAACATTTTATAGTAAAATATCAATGTTCTGAAATTCATTAAAATTCTTAGCAAATGCTTCATTTGCCTGTAAAACAGTGACTTTTCAGCGGATCACCAGGTCAAGAGAACGAGACCATCCTGGCCAACACGGTGAAACCCCGTCTCTACTAAAAATAAAAAATTAGCTGGACATGGTGCGTGTGCCTGTAGTCCCAGCTACTCGGGAGGCTGAGGCAGGAGAATCGCTTGAACCCGGGAGGTAGAGGTGGCAGTGAGCTGAGATCGCGCCACTGTACTCCAGCCTGGTGACAGAGCAAGACTCCATCTCAAATAAATAAATAAATAAATATTTTAAAACAAGTGACTTTTCTTTCCTCAAGAAAGTAATTAACATTGCAAATATATTGTCTTTATTTTTGGATAACGTTATTAGCCAAAATAATAATAACAACTTATTATTCAGTTGCCTACAATTTTCTTTTCTGTGGATGTAGCTTTCTAATGTTGTTTGGAGTCAAGTATGCCATATGAAATTCAGAGGAAAAATCAAGCATTTCATTTTACTTTTTTTTTTTTTTCGCCACGTTGGTCAGGCTGGTCTTGAACTCTTGACCTCAGGTGATCCACCCTCCTTGGCCTCCCAAAGTACTGGGATTACAGGCATGAGCCACGGTGCCCGGCCTGGGGATCAGAGTTTTTTGTTTTTTGTTTTTTGTTTTTGGAAACGGAGTCTCACTCTGTCACCCAGGCTGGAGTGCAGTGGCGCAATCTCAGCTTACTGCAAGCTCCGCCTCCCGGGTTCGCACCGTTCTCCTGCCTCAACCTCCCGAGTAGCTGGGACTACAGGCACCTGCCACCACGCCTGGCTAATTTTTTTTTGTATTTTTTTAGTAGAGACGGGGTTTCACCTTGTTAGCCAGGATTGTCTCTATCTCCTGACCCTGTGGGGATCCGAGTTTTTAAAGATAATTCGGCTGGTAGGGTCTTGGGAAGTGGGGAGTGCTGATTGGTCAGGTTGGAGATGGAAACATAGGGGGTCAAAAGGAGGTTTTCCTGCTGTTTTCTGCTCCTGGGTGCAATGCAGAACTGGTTGAGCCAGATTACTGGCCGGGGTGGTGTCAGCGGATCCATCAAGTGCAGGGTCTGCAAAATAGCTCAAACGCCGATCTTAGGTTTTGCAATAGTGATGTTATCCCAGGAACAATTTGGGGAGGTTCAGGTTCTCGGAGTCAGAGGCTGCATGACCCCTAAACTGTAATTTCTTTCTTTTTTTTTTTTTTGAGATGGAGTCTCAGTCTACGGCTCAGGCTGGAGTGCAGTGGTGCAATCTCGGCTCACTGCAATCTCCACCTCCCAAGTTCAAGCAATTCTCCTGCCTCAGCCTCCCTAGTAGCTGAAATTACAAGCACGCACCACCACGCCCGGCTAATTTTTGTATTTTTAGTAAAGATGAGGTTTCACATTTTTGGCCAGGCTGGTTTCAAACTCATGACCTCAAGTGATCCACCCACCTCAGTCTCCCAAACTGCTGGGATTGCAGGTGTGAGCCACCGCTCCTGGCCTTAAACAGTAATTTCTAATCTTGTAGCTAATTTGTTAGTCCTGCAAAGGCAGACTGGCCCCCAGGCAAGAAGGGGGTCTTTTTGGGAAAGGGCTATTCTCAATTTTGTTTCAGAGTCATGAACTGAATTCTTTCCCAAAGTTAGTTCGGCCTATGCCCAGGAATGAGCAAGGACAACTTAATTAGAAGCAAGATGGGGTCAGTTAGGTCTGATTTCTTTCACTTCATAAGTTCCTGAGTTATGATTTTGCAAAGGTGGTTTTATACTTTTCATTCATCAATGAATTCTTACTGTACATTTGTGATGCAACAGGCATTGTGCTAGGTGTTTGGCATTCAGCCTGACCAACACAGACAAGATCCTTGCCTTCATGGAACTCACATTCTAGAGTAGGGTAACAGACAATAAAGAAATAAACATGATAATCCAGATAATCATGGGGTGTAGTTGAGTGTTATGAAGGAAACAAACCAACTGATGTGATAGATTGGATCATAGAGAATTAAAGCCTAGTGCCCTAGGCATTTGTTGTATGTAATGAGTTAACTTCTCTCCTATGCAATGTTTGGGCTTAGAAACTAATACCGTAAAATATGGTGCTCTGTACATGTTGAGCTGAAAAAGCACCCTCAAAATCTCTCTCAACCTCCCCGCACCTGCCCCTCTTCACTGTCTCTCCCAAAGCATAGTATTCTCTGAAGTTTCCTTATCTGTCCAAAGTCCTGACCTACCAAAGAATAAAACAATTATCTCTGGTCCCTTTCCTGAGTTTTGATTAACTGAACCCATATTGCAAGAGGGAAGACCAAAGTCTGTCAATAAACCTGGACAGACTTTTATCACAAACCATTATCTGGTCTGTGGTCCCAATAGACTTTGTCCTAGACCATTCTAAGTTCCTCGAGTTCATTGAATTGTCCCTAGTAATCATTTATTGCCCTCAGTAGAATTCCTCTTCTTCGCCCTCCCATAACCTGTTTTGCCAGCATCCAAGCCACCATTTTTTCTCTAACCTCAAGATGGTCCATAAGCTTCTGCACCCCATTGGGGGGTTGGTCTTTTGTGTCACATGAAACTATTGTCAAACAGATGTGTGTGCCTTTTCTCCAATTAATCTGCCTTTTGTGACTTGATTTTTCAGCAAAACTTCAGAGGGCAAAGAGGAAGTTCACCTGACCCCAACAGCAACCAGAATGGCACAAGTTATACTCAGTCCTTGAAAGAACTAAGAAAACAATTCGCTCCACACAGCTTCTATGTCATGTGGTTTAGATAAGGAATCTAGGCTGATAAAGGCCAAAGTGAGGGATAAGAACCTTTTCTGAATATAGAGATAGTTGGGGAAATCCCCTTGTTACATCCCTCTGGGGATGTAACATTTATCTGAAACTTGAATAATGAGAAAGAATCAAGCCGGACATGGTGGCTCAAGCCTGTAGTCCCACGATCTGCAGTGAGCCGTGATGGCACCACTGCACTCCACCCTGGGTGACAGAGTGAAACTCTGTCTCAAAAAAAGAGAGAAAGAATCAGCCATGTAAAGGGCTCGTCAGGCAGGAGAAACTGCAGGTGCAAAGTCTTGAAGTAGAAAGCCATCTAGTAAGTTTCAGAAACACAAAAGAAGCCATGTGAACAAGGGAGGCAGTTTTATGAGACGAAATTAGAAAACAAACAGGGCCAGGTGCAGTGCCACGCATCTGTAATCTCAGCTACTCTGGAGGGTGAGGTGAAAGGCTTACTTGAGCCCAGGAGTTCGAGATTGTAGCACATTATGGTTGTGCCTGTGAATAGCCACTGCACTCCAGCCTGGGCAACATAGCAAGACCCTGTCTCTTAATAATAATAATAACTATATTTTTTTTCTTTTTTTTTGAGATGGAGTCTCACTCTGTCGCCCAGGCCGGGGTGCAGTAGTTCGTGCAATCTTAGTTCACTGCAACCTCTGCCTCCCGGGTTCAAGTGATTCTCCTGCCTCAGCCTCCCAGGTAACTGGGACTACAGGCATGCGCCACAACACTGGGCTAATTTTTCTATTTTTAGTAGAGATGGGGTTTCATCATGTTGGCCAGGCTGGTCTTGAACTCCTGACCTCAGGTGATCCACCTTCCTTGGCCTCCCAAAGTGCTGGGACTACAAGCATGAGCCATCGCGCCCGGCTGAATAATAACCATCTAACAAACAGTATGTAGGTCATTCCTGGCTTGGTGGGTCATGGTAAAGAGACTGATGTTTGTGATAAGGTGATGTATTGAGACATGATTAAAATATCCCCAACTGAAGGGACTGAAATGAAAAGAACCAAAAGAGATAAATGTGTGTGGAACTGCCTTGTTAACAATAAGGATTATATCTGTATATGTCATATTAAAACTAAAAAGTATATTGTTTTTCCCCCCTGAATAATCCTCAATAAACCAAAACACAGAATAGCTCAATTCACATTTTGATTCATCTAATTGATTAAAACTATTTGGGTGTGTCATCCTTTGATCTCTTGTCTGAACTGAAATCCAACCTGTCAGGATATACTGTAAGTGAAGTTCTATCACAGTTATAAGGGGCTGCACCATGAACTAACAGTTTGGCATGGCTTGGCCCGTATATCAAAGGCAACTCTCTCTGGCTTCCCCCCACAATGCACCATGTCACAGCCATAAGCTGTTGTTTGCAATGGCAAGGAGATGAGAGTAGCAAGCTGCTGAAACTAATCAAAGCTGGCCTTGCTCAGCTAGCCGTTCATACTGGAATAGCCAGGGGCCCAAATTCCAAGGCAGTGGGGAGGAAGGGATGTGCAGATAAAACACTGTTAATATATGTTTATTTCTATTATTAAAGGAGATGCGATCCAACAACCTAATGATAGAACATAGAAGACATAGGTTTGCATCTTAAAATGTCAGACATCACATAGAAATACTAACAACTATTCATTAAAATGTTGACACAATGCACCTGGGAGTCTCATGGCCAAGGTTAAGAACAGTGAGAATTCAAGTTGAAAGGAGGTGGACAGAGGAAGATTGGTGACCAGATCTCACAGGGAAAGGAGGAGTCAGGATAGTTTTCTCTTTTTCTTCTTCTTTTTTTTTTTTTTGAGACGGAGTTTCGCTCTTGTTGCCCAGGCTGGAGTGCGATGGCGTGATCTCGGCTCACTGCAACCTCCGCCTCCTGGGTTCAAGTGATTCTCCTGCCTCAGCCTTCTGAGTATCTGGGATTACAGGCGCCCGCCACCATGCCCAGCTAATTTTTGTATTTTTAGTAGAGACGGGGGTTTCACCTCGTTGGCCAGGCTGTTCTCGAACTTCTGACCTCACCTCAGGTGATCTGCCCACCTCAGCCTCCCAAAGTGCTGGGATTACAGGCGTGAGCCACCATACCCGGCCAAGTCAGGATGGTTTTCACAGAGGGCGTCTATCTGGTGGACTTGAGCTAGGACAAGGCCAACTCCTAGAAGACAACAGAGGCCATTTGGTTTCATTTAGGGATAGACCCTGGTTGGCAAGAGTAAGACCAGGTCTTGTTTTGTTCTTCCTAGAAGAGAACAGACTCTGTAAGAAAGCTTCTATATTCTAAAGAAAAGACTGTATCATGTTCATCTTCAGAACTGTTCTTAATATATTTGATATACTGATGCCTAGGGACTCCTCTTCCTATTTACTTGCAGAAGCTTGAATTGGTTTGCTGGAAAACAGAGAATTCTTTCACACTCAGAAGTAAAAACCATGGCTGGGCATGGTGTCTCACACCTGTAATCCCAGCACTCTGGGAGGCTGAGGCGGGTGGATCACCTGAGGCCAAGAGTTCAAGACCAGACTGGCCAACATGCTGAAATACTGTCTCTACTAAAAATAGAAAAAATAGCCGGAAATGGTGGCACATGCCTGTAATCCCAGCTACTTGAGAGGCTGATGCATGATATGTACCTCCTTCAAACCTTGCTACAACATTGGTAATGTACCAATGTCTGACATTAAAAAAAATTATTGGCTTGTAAAATAAAAGCCTTCTATAAAGTACAATGTGTTTAAAATAATATATTTGGATATTTTTAAAAAGAACAAAATTGTAGTCACTTTATTTCTTCGTTTATTTATTCTTCATCTGATTACAGAAAGGATTTAAGGAAACTCACTCAATTCCTTTGATCTGGTGCCCAGGATGGACTTCATCCCAAAGGGCTCACATGGGACAATCTAAAAAGAAGTCAGAGATGCCTTTTCTTCCTCCTCCTGCGGGTGAACGTGGATCCAAGGGGTGACTTTCTTTGCTGAAGTGGGGGGATCACCTGAGGTCAGGAGTTTGAGACCAGTTTGACCAACATGGCGAAACCCCGTCTCTACTAAAAATACAAAAAATAGCTGGGCGTGGTGGTGCACACCTGTAATCCCAGCTACTCAGGAGGCTGAGGCAGGAGAATCACTTGAACCTGGGAGGCGGAGGCTGCAGTGAGCCGAGATCGTGCCATGGCATGCCAGCCTGGGCAACAGAGTAAGATTTCATCTCCAAAAAAATAAAATAAAATAAAATAAGGGCCAGGCACAGTGGTGCATGCCTGTAATCCCAGCACTTTGGAAGGCCGAGGTGGGTGGATCACCTGAAATAAGGAGATCTAGACCAGCCTAACCAACATGGTGAAAACCCGTCTCTACTAAATACAAAAAAATTAGCTGGGTGTGGTAGTGCATGCCTGTAATCCCAGCTACTCTGGAGGCTGAGGCAGGAGAATTGCTTGAACCCGGGAGGTGGAGGTTGCAGTGAGCCGAGATCATGCCATTGCACTCCAGCCTGGGCAACAAGAGCAAAACTTCTTCTAAAAAAAAAAAGATGATAAGAATAAATAAAAACAAATTAACTAAAAAAGAGAATTCTGAATGTTTTCAATACAAAGAAGTAATAAATATTTGAGATGATGGATTTGCTAATTACTCTGATTTGCTAATTATACAATGTATACATATATTGTACTCCATAAATATACACAATTATTATGTCAATGAAATATAAATAAAACAGAAAAAAAGTCACAGTAAAATCAAAATGGTGCTTGAATTCACAAAATTGTAATGCTCTTTTGTTGTTTTGTCCACAACCATCATTCCTCTTTTTTTTCTTTTCTTTTCGAAATGGAGTCTCGCTCTGTTACCCAGGCTGGAGTGCAGTGGCGCAATCTCCACTCACTACAACCTCCACCTCCCAGGGTCAAGCGATTCTCCTGTCTCAGCCTCCCAAGTAGCTGGGATTACAGGCATGTGCCACCATGCCCGGCTACTTTTTGCATTTTTAGTGGAGATGGGGTTTCGCTATGTTGGCCAAGCTGGTCTTGAATTCCTGGCCTCAAGTGATCTGCCTGCCTTGACCTCCTGGTGATTTTGTTTGTTTGTTTTAATGGGAAACAACTCATCTATACTCTCAGTCCCCCATATTTGCATTCCACCGCCAAGAAGTGATCATATGACCCCAGACTGACCAATCAGAGTCACTGTGATAGTTTTAGAGATAGGCACATAATCTAGTTTGTGCTATTGAAATTCACACGCAAGAATCAATAGTTTGTTGCTAAACTGTGTTAAATGAAATTTATAGGAGGCCATTGGGTGGAACTGAGCTCTTCTTGCACTAGGCTTAACAGAGAAAACCAAAATGGAGTTACTCATACCGAAGTTTCCACCAAGCCAAAACTAAGCTATTCATCTAATCTTCCAAGAAATCAGGCAAGAAAGAGATAATAGCCAAATCCCCAAACAGGCCTGTTTGGGGAAGCATGATGAGGCAGCCCCCTCTGCTTTAACCTTTGTAAGGAAAGTAACTTTGTAACAACCAATCAGTTTTTGTTCTGTTTCTGCATTCTTCAGCCATTTTCTGCTTATAAAGTCAAATTTCTCAGCTCAACTCATCTGAACACTCATTCTATCTTATAGAATGGGTTGTTACCCAATTCTAGAATTGCCAATAAAAGCCAATTCGATCTTTGATCTAAATTTGTTGTAATTTTGTCTTTTGATAGCTGATAGAAGATAAGCTTGAAGGAGCTGTTATTCACCTTGCCTCAAGGGGAGAGACTATAAGAGAATGAAGTCACTACTGAAGACAATGAAATCAAGAAATGGAGAGAGATTCCATACCACCTAACTTAGGCACCTCAATCCAGCTATGTCTGAAATCCTTACATAAATATTTTTAGTTATATGCCACTAAAGGTCTCCTCTTTAAACTTCTGGCTCACAAATGCCAGTCTAAGATGGAAGATTTACTATTCCCTAGTAAGATGAGAAAAATTTCATTTACAAGACTTCTTTATTCTGAGCTTATATCTTTCCTAATTTTTGGTATTAGAGTATTTATGAATTGATGGTGATAATGGATAACAATTGTATTTTACCAATTGTCCTTAACAGAAAATTAGAAAGTTAGTCCAAAATAGAAAGTAGCCAGGCATGGTGGCTCATACTTGTAGCCCCAATACTTTGGGAGGCTGAAGAAGGAGGATCACATGAGCCCAGGAGTTCAAGACCAGCCTGGGCAAGATGGTGAAACCCCATCTCTACAAAAAATTTAAAAATTAGTCAGGCATAGTGGTACATGCCAGTAGTCTCAGTTACTCAGGAGACTGAGAAAGGAGGATCACTTGAGCCCAGGAGGTCAAGGCTGCAGTCAGCTGTGATTGTGCCACTGCACTCCAGCCTGGGCAACAGAACAAGACCTTATCGGGAAAAAAAAAAAAAAAAGAAAGTTCGTGGGCCCTTTATCTATCCCTCCATTAAAAAAAAATTAGGTCATTTTGTAGGTCATAAGCATGATGATTGGTTTTTCGTGCTCATGTGTGAGATGTACCTCCCTCAAATCTTGCTACAACATTGGTCATGTACCAATGTCTGACACTAAAAAAAAATTATTGGCTTGTAAAATAAAAGCCTTCTATAAACTACAGTGTGTTTAAAATACTATATTTGGATATTTTTTAAAAGAACAAAATTGTGGTCACTTTATTTCTTTGTTTATTTATTCTTCATCTGATTCCAGAAAGGATTTAAGGAAACTCACTCAGTTCCTTTGATCTAGTGCCCGGGATGGACTTCACCCCAAAGGGCTCACATGGGACAATCTAAAAGGAAGTCAGAGATGCCTTTTCTCCCTCCTCCTGAGGGATGAGCATGGATCCAAGGGGTGACTTTCTTTGCCTCCTCCCTGAGACTCTGCAAGGGGAGGCAGGCAGTATAACAGCAGAAACAAGCAATGCCTTTTCTGTTTTGCTTTTCACGGGTTGCTGGCCACCTATCCCTTAATGGCTCCAGGCCCTGCTTCTTAGGTGATGCTACACCCCACCTGCAGCAGGGCCTGGTGGGGTGGGGGTGAAGGGGTGCAGGAAATATGTGAACAGAATGAAGGTGGGAGAAAGAAGGATTCACGAGTAGCAGCGTGGGGAAGATCATTAAGTGGTGAGGGAAAGCATAAGAGACAGTAGGGGTGGGGGAAGCCTTTATAAGTAGTGATATTTAACTTCTGGGAGCAGGGAGAGAAGTGATGTTTGCTTAGGCATTTGCTCAGGGGGAATGTTTACTCATGGTTAAACCCAGAATGCAGTTAGTGTTAAAGTAGAAATGAAGCTGCATTCCAGGCAGGAGGTGGGCATGACGGAGTACAGGGTGTGTGTTGAGAGTGTGTGTATGAGACAAATTGTGGTACCACATGTGTAAAGATGATGCTCTAGACACAGGAAGTCTAACTTCTCTGGTTCTGATGGCAGATTTGTACCAAGTTGTGCTGTCCTACTTTCTACATCCTTGCTTTTGAGACAGCTGGTTGGGTTTAGGGGTGTTTTCTGTGGCCATGGAAAAAGTGAATCTTACTGGCTCACTTATTAATAGATTCAGTGTGGTCTGGATGCTACACTGTCTTGGACATGTGCTGAGTTAGACTTCTAGCATGTCGAGATCATAAATCAGGAAACTGAGCATGCACACACACCCCCTTACTTTCGAGAGGTGCAGTTGCTAGAACCAGGTGGGCTCTTTCCTGCCACAGAGCTCCTGGGCTTGCTATTTGAGTGGCTGCAGCTGTGTCTGGGAGGATGGTGCTCCTGCCTGATCCCGGGCCCCAAGAGGACGAGGATGCCCAGGTCTATAGCCATGGCTTGGGCAGTTGCAGCGGCACCTGGGGAGCTCCTGCCCCAACTCAGAAGGGATGGGACTCCCGCTTGTCCCTGGCTCCCGCTGGCTGTATGGAGCTTGCAGCCCCAGCTGCACCTCCCTGCTGCAGCCGGTGTGATGGCAGCAGCCACTCCAGATGGCCCGCCGATGCCATCATAAGCACATGGTGGGTTTCTTTGGCAACCAGACCCATCCTGAAGCTATCTAGGGGCTTTCAGCTACCAGTTGTCTTATTAACATAAACTCAGATGTAATTGAAATTCAGGGCCTTGTTATGGGTGACAAAAGAGCTCCTATCACCTCTGTCATTCAGGAAGTTACAAGGGTTTTAGAAGTTGTATGCCAGGGGACAAAGACAAAATATGTATTTCTTAATAGGTCTGCTAAGTTAGGTTTATCATAAAGCTGCCTCCTTACATAGCTTAAATTCAGCGTAAAGATTTTGCCATACATAGTGAACTATAACCTTATTGGACACATAAGCAGACTGTAACTTATTCTTGTGCCAATCACTGAATTTAAGCCAATCAAAGGTGGCCAACTATTCAAAATGTGTCCAAATAAGGCAAATGCAAAGCTGTAACCAATCCAACTGTTTCTGTTCATCACTTTCCTTTTTCTGCCTGTAAGTCTTTTTTGACTGCACAGCTGTGCAGGAGTCTCTCTGAAACTATTTTGCTTTGGGGGCTGCCCGATTTGCAAATCATTCTTTGCTCAATAAACTCTGGTAAATTTAATTTGCCTAAGGTTTTCTTTTTCTTTTTCTTTGAGATGGAGTTTCGCTCTTGTCACCCAAGCTGGAGTGCAGTGGCGCAATCTCAGCTCACTGCAACCTCTGCCTCCTGAATTCAAGCAATTCTCCTGCCTCAGCCTCCTGAGTAGCGGGATTACAGGCGCTTGCTGCCACGCCCGGCTACTTTTTTTGTGTGTTTTTTTTTAGTAGAGACAGGGTTTCGCCATGTTGGGCAGGCTGGTCTCAAACTCCTGACCTCAGGTGATCCACCTCCCAAAGTGCTGGGATTACAGGCGTGAGCCACCGCGCCCAGCCCTAAGGTTTTCTTTTTAACAGATGGTGTCAGAAATGGGATCTGAAGTAGAGCTTCTGGCCCCCACCAGGGGCACTGAGTGACCAAACAAGGTACCCACCAGATTCTTTTTGTCCATCGCTCTCTCTCACAACTGGGGATCATGGGTGTCTTCTCTCTCCGATTCTGAAGCTCTATGAGTTTGTGTTCTGAGCTATCTGTTTGAATGAATTTTTGATATGAATTGGGTTTGGAAGTTGTGATATAAACTGAACTAGGTCTAGGATCAGATTGCATGCAACAGTTAACGGCTTTGATCCAATTAGAGGCCTCAGATGTCTGACTGGGTCAGAGAGAAACTGGCAGTAAATGGTAATAGTACAGAGGCTGTGAACTTCAGCTTTTAGAAATTCAAACAGAGATTTTTGTGTTGTAGTATTCCTTTTGTTTCCTTTTCGTGCACACTTAGGTAGAAAGAAAAGCATTAGCTAAGTTAATCAAAGGGATCTGAGAGTTAAAGACAAGATCCAAAGTAAACATGGTGATCCTTGGCCAGGCGTGGTGGCTCACGCCTGTAATCCCAGCACTTTGGGAAGCCAAAGAAGGTAGATCACCTGAGATCGGGAGTTCAAGACCAGCCTGACCAACATGGAGAAACCCTATCTGTACTAAAAATACAAAATTAGCTGGGCGTGCTGCCGCATGCCTGTAATCCCAGCTACTTAGGAAGCTGAGGGAGATCACTTGAACCTGGAAGGTGGAGGCTGTGGTGAGCCAAGATCATTGCCACTGCACTCCAGCCTGGGCGACAAGAGCAAACTTCCATCTCTAATAATAATAATAATAATAATGTGGTCCTTTACTACTGAAGAACATAGTACTCCACCTTCCAGCTATGCTTACCTATACATGCATAAATATTAGGCCCTTGGGCCCGGCATGGTGGCTCGTGCTTGTAATCCCAGCACTTTGGGAGACTGAGAGAGACAAATCACAAGGTCAGAAGTTGGAGACCAGCCTGGCCAACATGGTGAAACCCTGTCTCTCCTAAAAATGCAAAAAATTACCTGGGTGTAGTAGCAGGCACCTGAAATCCCAGCTACTCTGGAGGCTGCGGCAGGAGAATCGCTTGAACCCGGGAGGCGGAGGTTAGCAGCAAACACAGAAATGGCAAGATCTTGCTAAAAGTAATACAAAATTACAACATTTCAAATGAATACTGCACTTTAAAAAGTGCATTTAAAACTGAGGGCCCCAGGCTGGGCATGGTGGCTCTCACCTGTAATCTCAGCACTTTGGGAGACTGAGGCAGGAGGATTGCTTGAGCCTAGGACTTTGAGACCAGCCTGGGCAATATAGTGAGATCTTGTCTCTACAAAAAATACAAAACAATTAGCTGGGTGTGATGCACCTACCTGTAGTCAGAGCTACTCAGGAGCCTGAGGTGGGAGGATCTCTTGAGCCTAGGAGATTGAGGCTGCCATGAGCTGTGATCACACCACTGCACTTCAGCCTGGGTGACAGAAGAAGGCCCTGTCTCAAAAAAAATAGTTTAAAAAAATGAGGGCCCCAGAATTAGTTTCATCCAGAGATAATTATTGATGTACAGAAACTTCTGAAAAGATTTCGATATTTTAATTGCTTTTTTTTTTTTTTTTTTGAGACAGAGTCTTGCTCTGTCACCCAGGCTAGAGTGCAGTGGCGTGATCTCGGCACTGCATGTTCATGTCATTCTCCTGCCTCAGCCTCCCGAGTAGCTGGGACTATAGGCGCCCGGCTAATTTTTTTGTATTTTTAGTAGAGTCGGGGTTTCACCATGTTAGCCAGGATGATCTCGATCTCCTGACCTTGTGATCCACCCACCTCAGCCTCCCAAACTGCCGGGATTACAGGCGTGAGCCACCACGTCCAGCTGATATTTTAATTGCTTTTTAAAAAATATCTGGTTGGGTGTGGTGGCTCATGCCTATAATCCCAGCACTTTGGGGAGGCCGAGGTGGGTAGATCACCTGAGGTCAGGAGTTCAAGACCAGCCTGGTCAACACGGCAACACCCTCTGTCTACTAAAAACCACAAAAATTAGTCAGGCATGGTGGCAGATACCTGTAATTCCAGCTACTTGGGAGGCTGAGGCAGGAGAATTGCTTGAGCCCAGGAGGCGGTGGTTGCAGTGAGCCAAGATCATGCCATGGCACTCCAGCCTGGGTGACAGAGTGAGACTTCATCTCAAAAAAATAAAAATTAATTAATTAATTAAAAATTTAAAAGATATTTATATATTGTGAAAATGCCAATAAACAAAATAGTTTAAAAGTAAATAATTGGTTGGGCGTGGTGGCTCACGCCTGTAATCCTAGCACTTTGGGAGACCAAGGTGGGCAGATCACTTGAGGTCAGAAGTTGAAGACCAGCCTGGTCAACATGGTGAAACCTCATCTCTACTAAAAATACAAAAATCAGCTGGGCGTAGTGGTACACGTCTGTAGTCCCAGCTACTTGAGAGGCTGAGGCACAAGAATCGCTTGAACATGGAAGCAGAGGTTGCAGTGAGCTGAGATGGCGCCACTACAGTTCAGCCTGGGTGACTAAGCAAGACTCTGTCTCAAAAAAAAAAAGCAACCAATAAAACAAAGGGGGAAAAAAAGACTGTTTATAAAGACTAAATAAAAGGCTTATGTGGCTAATCGATAAGAAGAGTTAAATCTTTGTAATTCCAGCACTTTGGGAGGTCAACACAGGAAGATCGCTTGAGGCCAGGAGTTTAAGACCAGCCTGGGCAACAAAGTGAGACATTGTCTCTATGAAAAATTTAAAACTTAGCCAGTCATGGTAATGTGTGCCTGTAGTCCCAGCTACTCGGAAGGCTGAGGTGGGAAGATTGCTTGAGCCCAGGAGGTCAAGACTGCAGTGAGCCATGATCTTATCACTGCAGTCCAGCCAAGCAACAGAGCAAGATTCTGAGAAGAAGAAAGAAGAAAGAAGGAAAAGGACAAGCAGAATTAAATCTGCTCATCCTTTGGCTTAGTTACTATCAGGCCTGAGATGGAATACTTCCCTTGACCCTCACCCTCTTCGTGGGCCGGCAGGAATTGGAGTGGTTCATTTCACTTAGCCTGCAGTCCTTGGATGGCTAAGTGTTAACAGCTCAGTGAAGGGTCAGGGTGACAGGCTCCTGCACCTGCCTTTTTGACACCCAAGTTCTTTTTCAGTGTCCAGGAAGAATCAGATCACATGAACTGTTTGAAGAGTGGCTCTCAGCGGCATGGGAAGCTGGAAAGGGGATGGCGCAGGAAGAAGGTGATCTTTCCCTGAAGCCACACCATCTGAAGTTAGCTACTTCTATCTGTAGTCTCCGATGCCCAGTTGCTTGCTTCTCTGCTTGCTGCTCAGCTGTTTGTATCCTGAGGCTCAGCAGCTTGCGTTCCGGACCACTTGCATTGGCTGCTCATGTTGCTCTTTCTTTTTTCTGCCAACTGGTCTGGTTTTTATGGACACAGGATAGGGGGTGGGGTGGGCCAAAAAGGCAATCATTTGGGTGGAAAAATAGGGTCAGTTATTTTCACTTAGGGTAGGGGTTCCAGGCTTAAGAGTGGAGTTTAGCCAGGAGGAGGTCCTGAGAACATTTGCCCAGGGTGGTCAGGCACAGCTTGGTATTATACATTTTAGAGACGCATGAGACATCAATCAAATACATTTAAGAAATACATTGGCTTGGTCCAGAAAGGTGGAACAACTCAAACCAGGGTGGGGCTGCCAGGCTATAGGTGAATTTAAACATTTTCTGGTTGACAATTAGTTGAGTTTGTCTAAAGACCTGGGATTGATAGAGAGGGAATGTTCAGGTTAAGATAAAGATTGTGGAGACCAAAGTTCTTTTGAAGTCTTATAGTGACTACCCTTAGAGGCAACAGATGACAAATGTTTCCTATTCAGATTTAGTTCATCTCTTTAGGATATTTTTGCCTGGATTTACTGGTCAGACAGAAATGTATTTTAGGGTAAAATATTTTGACCTTCTTTGTCTCGTAATGTTATGCCAGAGTCAGGTTGGAAAGTTAATCACGATATTTTTGCCTGGATTTACTGCTCAGACAGATGTAAGCTCTCTCTGCTACATGTTTTAAAGTCATACTAATGCTGCTGCTTAATATTTTTGATACTTGTTTGATTTAACTGTGAGCTTATTATTTTGGTTTTGAGCCTCTGGATTCTGGGGTCTGGTAAAACTGCCTTTGCAAAATATGACAGTAAGAGACCAGGAGTGGTGGCTCATACCTGTAATCCCAACACTCTGGGAGGCCAAGGCAAGTGGATCACTTGAGGCCAGGAGCTTGAGACCAGCCTGGCCAACATGGTGAAACCTAGTCCTTAATGAAAATACAAAAATTAGCCAGATATGGTGGCACATGCCTGTGGTCCCACTTATTCAGGAGGCTGAGGCAAGGGAATTGCTTGAACCCAGGAGGCAGAGGTTGCAGTGGGCCAAGATCATGCCACTGCACTCTAGCCTGGGTGACAGAGTGAGACTCCATCTCAAAAAAAAAAATGACAGTAAGATAAATCTGGCATACTTGACTCTATCTTCCTTCTGTTCTCCAAGCTGTCCTTGGTCATTTCTGGGCATAGGCCAAACTAACTTTGGCGGGAATTTAGTTTACAGTTTAAAGAAAGGATGGTAATAGTCCCTCCCTAAAACTTACCCACTCCTTGCTCAGAGACTGAAACCTACCTTTTTAAAACTAATGAAAGGGCACAAGAATAGTACCATGGGAGGGGCTTGAATTCTGCTAAGACATAGGTATAGTTTCTTTTGTTTTGTTTTGCTTTAGAGACAGAGTCTTGCTCTGATGCTCAGGCTGGAGTGCGGTGGTGCAATCATAGCTCACTTTAATCTTGAACACCTGGGCTTAACTGATCCTCCCACCTTAGCCTCTCAAGTAGTTGGGACTATAAGTGCATACCACCATGCCCTACTTATTTGTTTGTTTGTTTGTTTATTTATTTATTTATTTTTGTAGAGCCAAGTGTGTTAGGCTGCTCTTGCATTGCTATAGAGAAAAGCCAAAGACTAGGTAATTTATAAAGAAAATAGGTTTAATTGGCTTATGGTTCTGCAGGCTGTACAGGAAGCATGGTACTGGCCTCTACTCAGCTTCTGAGGAGGCTTCAGGGATTTCACTTAATGATGAAAGCAGGAGCAAGAGAGAGCAAGGAGCAGATCACATGATAACTCACTCATTATCATAAGGACTCCAGCAAGGCATGAGGAATCTGCCTCCCTAACCCAAACATCTCCCACCAGGCCCTGCCTCCAAAATTGTGGATTACATTTCAAACTGAGATTTGATGGGGACACGTATCCCAACCATATCACCAGGGTCTCACATTGTTTCCCAGGTTTGTAGGTGTAATTTCAATAATCCCTTACTGCTCAGGAGTCACGTGGCCAGAAGGCACAAGATTTGGAACTTCCCCAATTGCTCCTATAGAAAACATCACTATGGTAGAACCTAAGGTTGGTTTTCTTTAGATATCTTTCAGACTGACCCCACTCAGACTCATGACTCATGACTCAGCTGATCCTGTGGCCCCACCCAAAAGCAGACTCAGAGCAAGAGGACAATTCTCCACACACCTATGAGTTCATCTCCAGCCAATCATCAGCACCCATTCGCTAGCCCCCTGCCCACCAAATTGTCCATAAAATCCCCTAACCTCCAAACCTTCAAGGAGACTGATTTGACTGATAACTCCAGTCAAATGGGCCAGACTTGCATCAGTTAAACTTTTTCTCTACTGCAATGCGGTGGTCTCAATAAGTTGATTTTGTCTATGTAGCAGGCAAGAAGAACCTGTGTAGTGATTACAAAGGAGGGCCTGGGGACATGTTCCCAGTGCCTAGACCACCAGCTGCAAGGCAGAGTCAAACTCAATTATGGTCCCTTTTCCCTGCCCCAGCTTTGCCTCCTACCTATTCTAGGAGGGCTTTGATCCTTCAGGTATCATCTTCACGCTCTGTCTTCTGTCTGGAGCTCTACACCTGGTATATAAATTCAGGACTCAGACCCTGCCCTTCATAGTCCTTCTGGGTGCCACATGACTACATGAGACCCAGGACAACTAGGAAAGACATTGGGGAGGGTACCTGTGTCACAGTTTCAAAATTCTCTTTTGTTTTTGAGACAGAGTCTTGCTCTATAGCCCAGGCTGGAGTGCAATGGTGTGATCTCGGCTCACTGCAACATCCGCCTCCCAGGTAAAGTGATTCTCAGGCCTCACCCTCCCAAGTTGTTGAGATGACATCCACCACCACACCCAGCTAATTTTTTTTTTTTTTTTTGAGACGGAGTATTGCTCTGCCGCCCAGGCTGGAGTGCAGTGGCCGGCTCTCAGCTCACTGCAAGCTCCGCCTCCCGCGTTCACGCCATTCTCCTGTCTCAGCCTCCCGAGTAGCTGGGACTACAGGCGCCTGCCTCGTCGCCCGGCTAGTTTTTTGTATTTTTTAGTAGAGACGGGGTTTCGCCGTATTAGCCAGGATGGTCTCGATCTCCTGACCTCGTGATCCGCCCGTCTCGGCCTCCCAAAGTGCTGGGATTACAGGCTTGAGCCACCGCGCCCGGCCCACACCCAGCTAATTTTTAGAGTTTTGGTAGAGACGAGGTTTCGCCATGTTGCCCAGGCTGGACTTCAACTCCTGAGCTCAAGGGATCCACCCACCTTGGCCTCCCAAAGTGCTGGGATTACAGGCATGAACCACTGCACCCAGCCCAAAATTCTTTTCAGTGTTTAAAATACTTGACCAGGCAGGGCATGGTGGCTATTGCTTGAGCTCAGGAGTTTGAGAACAGCCTCGGCAACATGGAGAAACCCTGTCTCTTCTAAAAATACAAAAAATTAGCTGGGCCTGGTGGCATGTGGCTGTAATCCCAGCTATTCAGGTAGCTGAGGGAGAAGTGCTTGAACCTAGGAGGCAAAGGTTGCAGTGAACTGACATCATGTCATTGTGCTCCAGCCTGAATGACAGAGCAATTCTCTGTATCAAAAAGAAAAAAGAAAAAAAAGGCCAGGTGCAGTGGCACATGCCTGCAATCCCAGCACTTTGGGAGGCCAAGGCAGGAAGATCACCAGAGGTCAGGAGTTCAAGACCAGCCTAGCCAACATGGTGAAACCCCTATCTCTACTAAAAATACAAAAAAATTAGCCAGGCTGGTAGTATGTGCTTGTAGTCCCAGCTACTTGGGAGGCTGAGGCAGGAGAATCAGTTGACCCCAGGAGGTGGAGGTTGCAGTGAGCCGAGATCACACCATTGCACTCCAGCCTGGGCAACAGAGCAAGACTCCATCTCAAAAAGAAAAAAAAATTAGCCAGGCAAGGTGGTGCACACCTGTAATCCCAGCTACTCAGGAGCCTGAGGCAGGACAATCACTTGAACCTGGGAGGCAGAGGTTGCAGTGAGTCGAGATAACACCACTGCACTCCAGCCTGGGTGACAGAGAGTGACATTCTGTCTAAAAAAAAAAAAAATTGGCTGGGCACAGTGACTCACATCTATAATCCCAGCATGTTAGAAAGCCAGCACTTTGGGAGATGGGCAAATTGCTTGAGCCTAGGAGTTGAAGACCAGCCTGGGCAACATAGAGAGAACCCCGACTCTATTAAAAAAATACAAAAATAAATTAGCTGGGCATGTGTGGTGGTGCGTGTCTCTGGTTCCAGCTACTTGGGAGGCTGAGGTGGGAGGATTACCTGAGCCGAGGAGGTCGAGGCTGCAGTGAGCTGAGATAGCACCACTGCACTCCAGCCTGAGTGACAGAGTGAGAAACTGTCTCAAAAAATAGATACACACATATTAAGGTCAAAGATTAAGATTTCCTTGGTCGGGCCGGGCGCAGTGGCTCATCCCTGTAAACCCAGCACTTTAGGAGGCCGAGGCGGGCAGATCATGAGGTCAGGAGATCGAGACCAGCCTGGCCAACATGGTGAAACCCTGTCTCTACTAAAAATACAAAAAATTAGCCGGGAGTGGTGGCAGGCGCCGGTAATCTCAGCTACTCGGGAGGCTGAGGCAGGAGAATCGATTGAACCTGGGAGGTGGCGGTTGCGGTGAGCCAAGATCGCGCCATTGCACTCCGGCCTGGGCGACAGAGCAAGACTCCATCTGGAAAACAAACAAACAAACAAACAAAAAACCACAAACAAACAAAAAAAAACTTTAATGCATTATGCCAAAAGTGTGTTTTCACCAGGTTAAGAAAGCTTTTCATGGTCCACTCACTGATCAAACTCTTCACAACCTGGGACTAAAAGACGGGTTCTTCTGAGAACATTAGAGAAAGACTGCCCTTGTCACCCACATTGCAGCAAAACTTCTAAACCTTAAACTTTAGGTTCCTAATCTCACAACTCAGAAGGGTCCCTCCAGATTCTTAGAACTGTCCCCCTTTGGGGACCTTAATGTAAATCTGGCTGGGCATAGTGGCTCATGCCTATAATCCCAGCACTTTGAGAGGCTGGGAGGACTGCTTGAGCCCAGGAGTTCAAGACCAGCCTGAGCAACATAGTAGGACACTGTCCCTACAAAAACTTTAAAAGGCCAGGCGCGGTGGCTCACACCTGTAATCTCAGCACTTTGGGAGGCCGTGGCAGGCAGATCATGAGGTCAGGAGATCGAGACCATCCTGGCTAACACAGTGAAACCCTGTCTCTACTAAAAATACAAAAAATTGGCCGGGCAAGGTGGCGGGCGCCTGTAGTCCCATCTGCTCGGGAGGCTGAGGCAGGAGAATGGCGTGAACCTGGGAGGAGGAGCTTGCAGTGAGCTGAGATCACGCTACTGCACTCCAGCCTGAGCGACAAAGTGAGACTCCGTTTCAAAAAAAAAAAAAAAAAACTTAAAAAAGTTAGCCAGGCGTAGTGGCACGCTCCTGTAATCCCAGAACTTTGGGAGGCTGAGGCAGGCTAATACCTTGATCTCAGGAGTTCAAGACCACTCTGGTCAACATGGTGAAACCCTATCTCTACAAAAAATACAAAAATTAGCCAGGCACAATGGTACACACCTGTAGTTCTAGCTACTTGGGAGGCTGAGATGGGAAGATTGCTGCAGCCTGGGGGTTTGAGGCTGCAGTGAGCTGGGATTGTGCCACTGCACACCAGCCTGAGCGACAGAGCAAACAAGACTGTTTCCAAAAAAAAAAAAAGAAAAGAAAGCAAGAAAGCTACCCAGGGAAGTTTCTCCCTATAAGCAGACAGCATCCTAGATGTAGACGGCTATTTCCCAGGATCACAGATCAAGATTCCTCTGGTATCATGAGACTTATCTCTCAGTTTTTTCCTTGCTTATGCCTCTATGAACAATATAACTGAAAAAGAGGTCTCTTGTGTGCACTCACAGGGTATACTTTTATTTGTACATGGACAAACTTATCCCTTGATACATGGAAGATAAGGAGGCAACATGGGCAAGAAATTTGAGCACCTTTGTTGCTCCATAATCAGTCAGAAACAGGACATTGGACTTCTCTTAACCCACATCATAGGTTAAGAGAACACTTTTGTTTTTGTTTCCTTTCAGAATTCAATATGAAAGCTTAAGGCTGCCTTCTTACGTATTTTAAGTTCAGCCTAAAGGTTTTTTTGTATACAGTGAACTGTAACCAAAATGTGTAAACAGGCTGTAACCTTACTATTGTAGCAATCTTTGAGTTTTGACCAATCAAAGGTGGCCAACTGTTCAAACTGTGTTCAAATAAGGCAAACATCAAACTATATCCAATCCAGCTGCTTCTGTACATCACTTCTGTTTTATGTACATCACTTTCCTTTTTCTGTCCATAAAATTTAGACCACACAACAGCGCCAGAGTCTCCCTGAACTTATTCTGGTTTGGGTGTTACCTGGTTCATAAATCATTCTTTGCTCAATTAAAAATTGTTAAATTTAATCTGTCTAAGGTGTTTTTTTGTTTGTTTTGGTTTTTTTTTTTTTTTTGAAATAACAGAAAATGTAGGTTTTTCTTTTTTTTTTTTTTTTTGAGACGGAGTCTCGCTCTGTCGCCCGGCTGGAGTACAGTGGCCGGATCTCAGCTCACTGCAAGCTCCGCCTCATGGGTTTACGCCATTCTCCTGCCTCAGCCTCCCGAGTAGCTGGGACTACAGGCGCCCACCACTTCACCAGGCTAGTTTTTTGTATTTTTTAGTAGAGACGGGGTTTCACCGTGTTAGCCAGGATGGTCTCGATCTCCTGACCTCGTGATCCACCCGTCTCGGCCTCCCAAAGTGCTGGGATTACAGGCTTGAGCCACCGCGCCCGGCCTTTCTTTTCTTTTTCTTTGAGACGCATTCTCGTTCTACGGCCCAGGCTGGAGTGCGCAGTGGTGCGATCTCGGCTCACTGCAGCCTCTGCCTCCCAGGTTCAAGCAATTCTCGTGCCTCAGCTTCCCTAGTAGCTGGGATAACAGGCATGAGGCACCACACCTGGCTAATTTTTGTATTTTTAGTAGAGACAGAATTTCACCATGTTGGCCAGGCTGGTCTTGAACTCCTAACCTCGTGATATGCCCGCCTCAGCCTCCCAGAGTGCTGGGATTACAGGCGTGAGCCACTGTACCTGGCCGAGGTTTTTCTTAATTAAGAAACCTTTTTTTAATTGAGACGAGGTCTATGTTGCCCAAGTTGGTCTTGAACTCGTGAACTTATCCTGACTCAGCCTCCCAAAGCACTGGAATTACAGGTGTGAGCCACTACACTTGACCTATCTAAGGTTTTTCTTTTAATAGATCACAGTATCACACTGTGAATTCATTTCCTGGATCTTTAACAGAAATAAACTTGATTCTATTGTATTGAGACATTACCATTTTTGAAATTTTGTTTTGTATTCACTGTGCCTTGTGTATTCACGAAAAGCTAATCAGAAACTCAAAAGAATGCAACTATTTGTCTTTTATCTACCTATTACTTGGAAGATCCCTCCCCACTTTGAGTTGTCCTACCTTTCCGGACCAAACCAATGTATATCTTACACATATTGATTCATGTCTCACGTCTTCCTGAAAAGTATAAAAACAAGCTGTGTCCTGACCACCTTGGGCAAATGTTGTCAGGATCTCCTGAGGCTGTCATGGTCACGTCCTTAACTGTGACAAGATAAACTTTCTAAATTGGTTGAGACTTGTCTGACATACTCCTGGTTTACACATGCTATCTCATATTTACAGATTCCACCCGCATGCGTGGAAGGGGAATTATACAAATGCAAGGGGCATTGAAAGACATGAGAATTCTGCATACCAGTTTCTAATTTAAAAAATAGATACGCAAAACTATTACCACTAGATAAAACAAGAAAAATAGTGAAAGAGGTCAGAAGGAGAAAAAATGTGAAAGTAATATTGGAGATTGTGCACTCAGTTCATATGTGTAATACGTTTCCTTATAATCTGAGTGTTGGGATATAAAGATACAAAGACAGGGCAGTCACAACTTTACTGGAGCGGAAACCCACCAGCAGAAACCTCCGTGGGAACCAGCACCAGGTCCAGAAGTCATCAGGTATCATGCTGTCTGAAAATTGCCAGTTCTCCTATCTCTTCAAGTGAGGGGGGTGGGAATTACTGTGTCATGAAATCCTCAACTTAGAAGGAAAAGTGCCAGGAAGAATAAGGAACTAATAAAGGTTGAATTTCTGTGTATGAAGTGTTTGTTTTTTTGTTGTTTTTTGAGATGGAGTCTTGCTCTGTCGCCCAGGCTGGAGTGCAGTGGTGCGATCTTGGTTCATTGCAACCTCTGTCTCCCGGGTTCAGGCGATTCTCCTGCCTCAGCCTCCTGAGTAGCTGAGATTGTAGGCACGTGTAACCACACCTCGCTTGAAGTTTTTTTTTGTTTTTGTTTTTGTTTTAAAAGAGAGAGAGAGAGAAAGGACCGGGTGGGCTTGGTTCAGCCTCTCAGGAGAATGCCTCACTTCCAAGCTCCTCTTTGCACCCCTAAGTCCTTGATGTCGCTGGCAGATAAATGATAATCCTCTGAGGAAGTGTGAGGCGAGTGTTGGTCTCCCCACTCCTGACTCATTTATAAGGGCAGCACCTTTAATCCCGACAAACTCAGAGTGATGAAACCACATTTGCAAAATTATAACCGAAGAAATTATGACAGTGAAAGAAATCAGACCTAACTGACTCCATCTTGCTTCTAACCTTTAAGCTATCCTTGGTCGTTCCTGGGTGTAGGCTGAACTAACTTGAGGAAGGAATTCAGTTCATGGTTTGACTGTAACAAAACTGGTAATAGACCTTTCCTAAAAAGACCCCCTTCTTAGGCCGGGCGCGGTGGCTCAAGCCTGTAATCCCAGCACTTTGGGAGGCTGAGACGGGTGGATCATGAGGTTAGGAAATCGAGACCATCCTGGCTAACACTGTGAAACCCCGTCTCTACTAAAAAAATACAAAAAAACTAGCCGGGCGATGTGGCGGGCGCCTGTAGTCCCAGTTACTCGGGAGGCTGAGGCAGGAGAATGGCGTAAACCCGGGAGGCGGAGCTTGCAGTGAGCTGAGATCCGGCCACTGCACTCCAGCCCGGGCGACAGAGCGAGACTCCGTCTCAAAAAAAAAAAAAAAGACCCCCTTCTTGCATTGGGACCCGTCTGCCTTTGCAGGACTAACAAACTGGCTACGAGATTAGAAATTACAGTTTAGGGGTCATGCAGCCTCTGGCTCCAACAGACTGAACCTCCCCAAATTGCTCCTGGGGATAAAATCACTATTGTAAAACCTAATATCAGTGTCTGAGATATTTTGCAGACCCTGCACTCAGTGGATCAGCAGATATCACCCAGACTGGTAATTTGGCCCAACCAGTTCTGCCATCGCATCCAGGAACAGAAGACATTAAAAAAACCTCATTTCAATCCCCTATGATTCCATTTCCAACCCGACCAATCAGCACTCCCCACTTCCCAAGACCCTACTCACCAAATTATCTTTGAAAATTCTGATCCCCAAGCTGGGCACAGTGGCTCACACCTGTCATCCCAGCACTCTGGGAGGCCGAGGTGGGCAGATCACTTGAGGTCAGGAGTTCGAGACCAGCCTGGCCAACATGGTGAAACCCCATCTCTACTAAAAATACAAAAATTAGCTGGGCATGGTGGCGTGCACCTGTAATCCCAACTACTAGAGAGGCTGAGGCAGGAGACTCGCTTGAACCCAGGAGGCGGAGGTTGCGGTGAGCTGAGACTGCACCACCGGCACTCCAGCCTGGGGGACAGAGCGAGACTCTGTTTCAAAACAAAAAAAAACAAACGAACAAAAAACTCTGATCCCCAAATGCTCAGGGAGACTGATTTGAATAATAATAAAACTCAGGTCTCCTGCACAGCCTACTCTGCCTGAATTACTCTTTCTCCATTGCAATTCCCCTATATTGATAAATTGCCTCTGTCTAGGCAGCAGGCAAGATAAACTCATTGGGCCGTTACAGTGAGATAGATTTTTTCTTCTTTTCTTTTTCATTTTTCTTTTCTTTTCTCTTCTTTCTTTTCTTTTCTTTTCTTTTTTTGATAGGGTCTCACATTGTTGCCCAGGCTGGAGTACAGTGATGCGATCATAGCTCACTGCAGCTTCCACCTCCCCAGCTCAAGCAATCCTCCTGCCTCAGCCTCCTGAGTAACTGGGACTACAGGTCCACACCACCACGCCCAGCTCATTTTTGCATTTTTTGTAGAGATAGGGTTTTGCCACGTTCCCCAGGCTGGTCTCAAACTCCTGCAATCCTCCTGCCTCAGCCTCCCAAAGTGCTTGGATTGCAGGTGTGAGTCACCATGGCTGGCCAGAGATTCTTTTTTTTTTTTTCAGATGAATAACTATGACTCAGAGAAGGTAACTTATTTGCTCAAGGTCACGCAGCCAATAAGGAACAGAGCTAGAGTTAAAACCCACGTCTGTCAGAGTCCAAAAGCTATGCCCTTCATTGGGGGGTTCTTCCCCTTTAGGAAACACCACCTATCCAGGCTGGCATTCCGTGCAGAGGGTTTCCTCTTTAAAATAACTTTCTAGCTATAAAATAGAAAGGATACCAGCCAGGAGAGGGCTGAGCCCAAAGTTGGCCCTTCCTTCATGTCCTGTCAACCCTGCCCACTCTCGTCCTGTGAGTCCTGATTTCATGTCCTTTGCATGCAGTGAGAAATTTTCATGTGGTCATAGCCAGACACTGTATTTTCCATATAATACTTGATCTGTATAATCGCCTCTGGCTTGAGTGCATTTAGGGCTTGGTTTAAAAATTTGCATCTCCTTTAGTACTTCAAATCCTCAGGTGGCAGGCAGGGTGGGTCTGAATCAGACTGGGAGTCTAAAAGCAGCAGAGAAGCCCTGGGGAGCTGGCAGCAAGTGCTCTGGAGTTTCCTGGTGTTTCCTCAGCCCTGCTGCCTGCCCGGACTGAGGCCACCTTTTCTCCTGGCTTTCAGTGGTCTCCCCACTGACCTTCTAGCCTCAGTCTCCCCTCTGCCCCAGCCAGCTCTTCAGGCAGCAGCCGGGCCTCATTCTAAACCTGATCCTGCACTCCCCTCAGTAGAACCCTTCAATGGCTAGTTGTTTTTCTCAGGATAAAGTCCAAACTCTGTGCTGTGGCTCAAAGGTCCTTCATGATTTGGTCCCTCCCTACCCTACTGGCCTTGACTTCTGGCATCTCACTCAGCTGCCACCATGCTGAATTTCATGTAGCTCCCTTGAACAAGCTGCAAATCGTCCAAGAGCCTCAAGCTGTGCTGTCTCCTCAGCCTAACTATTGCTCTCCCATTTCTTTCCACCTGGCCAATGCCTCTTTATCTGACCTCATTATATCTCACCTTAGACTCTCCTAGCTCTGGGATCCCTTTCCTGACCTTCCCAAGACTGGAGTAAGGCCCTTCCCACTGGCTTCTGTACTCACCCCCAGAGTCAACGGAATCACAGCAATTATTACAAGGCACAAGAATGATCTGTTTCCTTCCCAAGTAGCCTGTGGCTGCACTGAGATAATGAACTGTATCTTCTTCCCCTTTGTATTTTCTGAATTTATTGAGAGCAATGATTCAAAATATGTTCCCTGCATGAATAAATGGAAGAATGAATAAAATTCTGTGGCTATGCCAGTGAAAGTATTGTGACCACATTTCACAAACATTAGCTCTGTCGGGTGACTTTGTACCAAGGAACCTGAACACAAAGTAAGTGATATTCAGACAATCCAGAAAACTAAGCGCATGTGGCAACCTCAGGTATAAAGTTTCACTAAATTGAAAAATGGAAACCCTCTCAAATAGCTGCCTCTTTATAACAACAAGAAAGGCACAAGGAACATGGAATTAAAATTAGGAAGAAATAAAAAATGGAAAGAAAGGATTAGCCTTTTAACCTGAGGAGTGAATTCCCTAAGTGGGAAAAGATACATTTTCTTCTGTTTTCTTTTTGACCACAGACAGAGAGATTGCTCAGGTAACAGAAAAGTGAATTATGTGTTAATCCTAATCCTGAATGGCCTCCAGAGGAGGGTGAGTTGTCACAGCTAGAGCATCTCTGTTTTCTGATGGGTACAGCTAGAGCACCTATTGTTTTCTGATGAGTATGGGAATACAGTCAGCTCACCGTATCTGCGGGTTCCCATTCAACCAACCTTGGGTCAAAACTATTTAAATAAATAAATAAATAAATAATAATAATAATGCAGACTGAGCACCATGGCTCATGCCTGTAATCTCAGTACTTTAGAAGGCAGAGGTGGGAGGATCACTTGAACCCAGGAGTTTGAGACCCTATCACTACAAAGAAATTTAAAAATTAGCCAGGTAGGGTGTCACGTGCCTGTGGTCCCAGCTACTTGGGAGGCTGAAGTGAGAGGATTGCTTGAGACTGGGAGGTTGAGGCTGCAGTGAGCCATGATTGCATTCCAGCCTGGGTAACAGAGTGAGGCTGTCAGAAAAACAATAAAATAAAATAACGCAACAATAAAAATAGTACAAAGTAAATACAATATAACAACTCTTTACATAGCATTTACATTGTATCAGGTATTATAAGTAATCTAGAGGTGACTTAAAAGTATATGGGAGGATATACCTAGGCTAAATGCAAATACTATGCCATTTTATAAAAGGAACTTGAGCACTCTTGGATTTTGGTATCTGAGGGGGTCCTGGAACCAAGGGACCACCATACAGTCATGTCACTTAACAATGTAGATGCATTCTGAGAAATGTATCCCTGAGTGATTTAATCATTGTGCAAACATCATAGTGTGTACTTATACAAACCTAGGTGGTATAGCTTCCTACACACATAGGCTAAAAGGTAGAGCCTATTCCTCCTAGGCTACAAATCTGGACAGCATGTTACTATACTGAATGCTACAGGCGATTGTAACACAGTGGTAATTGTGTTACATATTCTTTATTTTGTTGTTGTTTGTTTGTTTGTTTTTGAGATGGAGTCTCACTCTGTCACCCAGGCTGGAGTGCAGTGGTGCGATCTGGGCTCGCTACAACTCCACCTCCCGGGTTCAAGTGATTCTCCTGCCTCAGCCTCCCAGGTAGCTGGGATTACAGGCGTCTGCTAATTTTTCGTATTTTTAGTAGAGATGGGGTTCACCATGTTGGCCAGGCTGGTCTCGAACTTCTGACCTCAGGTGATTTACCCAGCTCGGCCTCCCAAAGTGCTGGGATTACAGGTGTGAGCCACCGCGCTCGGCCTGTGTTACCTATTCTAAATCTAAACATATCTAATCTAAATCTAAACATATCTAAACATAGAAAAGGTACAGTAAAAACATGGTATTATAATCTTATGAGACTACCATTATACTGCCGTCCATTGTTAACCAAACATTATTATGTGGCACATGGCTGTAATTATTTAGTAGAGTTCAATTTCTCAGTGGTAAGAAAAGGGCTGTGTTAATTAGAGGTCCTGTGGGGAGGGGGGTAGATGAGGAAACCGGAGCCTGCCCTAACTGAGGCTGAGCTCTGAAATGAGGTGATGGCAAAAAACCACTTCCCACAGGGGACTCTGGAACCCCCACATGCCTAGTGAGGGTTTGTAAACTTGTGTGCTGCAAGGTAGGTGATGAAAGACTATACATCCCTTCCAAATCTTCAGTAACATCTGCTTTGCTCAATAATGCTTTTAGTACAAACGGGTTCTTCCTGGGGAACTCAAAGAGGGGGAGAGTGCTGTGTCGTGCTGGGGACAGAGCCAGGACAGAGCCATGCCTCGGGGCAGCTGCATTATATTTCCATATCCAGCAAATGTTTTGAAAGATGCATATTTATTAAATGCCCATGTACGAAGAAGGGTGGCCATGTCACTGGGTATTTGCATGTCAAATTCTGTTCTTATTAAGATGCTATTGGCTATTGCTGAAACGATCCTCTGGGATTTCAGAAGAACCTGGTCACCTAATTTTGCTATGGGAACAACATCGATGATGGATCACTTACTTCAGCATTTCAGTCATGGTTCAGAAATCTTCACTGAGCACTAAGTCCATTGCAACCTCTGTGCTAAATTCTGGAGATGCAGCTGCCAACCAGCCAGAACCAGTCTCTGGATGCAGTGTAGACTGGCATGGAGCCTAAACCAGACTCTCAGTATGGAAAAACCTTACCAAACACCCCTAGATTTATGTACTACCACATCAGCTTTCTTTTCTTTCTTTCTTTTTTTTTTTTTTTGAGACAGAGTTTCACTCTTTTGCCCAGGCTGGAGTGAAGTGGCGCAATCTCAGCTCACTGCAACCTCCGCCCCCCAGGTTCAAGTGATTCTCCTGCCTCAGCCTCCTGAGTAGCTGGGATTACCGGCACGTGCCACCACATCCAGCTAATTTTTTGTATTTTTAGTAGAGACGGGGTTTCACCATGCTGGCCAGGCTGGTCCTGAACTCTTGACCTCAGGTGATCCACCCGCCTCGGCCTCCCAAAGTGCTAGGATTACAGATGTGAACCACCATGCCCGGCCACCACATCACCTTTCTATAGATCCTAATTCCTTTCATGATGACCTAGAGATGGTTTACCCCTGGAACAGACAGAGACGATTCTGAACTGTTCTGAATATGTTTGTATTTAAATATGTCCCAGTTAATAAAATAGAAAGAATGCTTTATCTGATCTGAGAGCAGGAGCAAAGCGTTTCTGAAGGGTTGCCTGGCACTGTGGGTTTCAGGCAGGGCCTCTCTGGAGCTGCCTCATTTCCATTCCTTTCTTTCTGGCTGCCTGGGGCTGCACTTTGGCTTTGACTCCGTGCCTTCTGCTGGGAGCTCTCCTCACAGGGCTTACTTGAGGGATGCTTCTTTTGAGGTGGAAGTGAACCTGGAAGGAAAAGAGCAGAAGCTAGGAGATCCATTTGGACCATCTTTTGCCATAGTTCCGGTTTCTGAGGGCTGGATACTAGGGAGAATTATTATAGCAGTGACCCAGAGAAGCACGGTGGTGTCATATAGACTTGCCTAATGTTCCCCCCAAATTGGTATGCAATCACTGGTGATAGATAGAGTGTGACTGGATGAACTTAATATACATTGATTTTATATGTATTAGAAAAAAGCGGGCTGGGTGTGGTGGCTCATGCCTGTAATCCCAGCAATTTGGGAGGCTGAGGCGGTGTGGATCGCCTGAGGTCAGAAGTTCAAGACCACCCTGGCCAATATGGTGAAACTCTGTCTCTACTAAAAATACAAAGAAATTAGCCAGGCATGGTGGTGCACACCTATAATCCCAGCTACTCAGGAGGCTGAGGCAGTAGAATTGCTTGAACCCAGGAGGTGGAGGCTGAAGTGAGCTGAGATCTTGCCACTGCACTCCAGCCTGGGTGACAGTGAGACGCTATCTCAAAAAAAAAAAAGAAAGAAAGAAAAAAGAAAGAAAGAAAGAAAGAAAGAAAAAATAGGTTGGGCACGGTGGCTGTAATGCCTGCACTTTGGGAGACTGAGGTGGGCAGATCACTTGAGATCAGAAGTTACAGACCAGCCTGGCCAGCATGGTGAAACCCCGCCTCTCCTGAAAATACAAAAATTAGCTGGGCTGGTGGCGCATGCCTATAGTTCCGGCTACTCAAGAGGCTGAGGCAGGAGAATTGCTTGAACTCGGGAGGCAGAGGTTGCAGAGAGCCGAGATCATGCCACTGCACTCCAGCTTGGGTGACAAAGTGAGACTCCATCTCAAAAAAAAAAAAAAAGTAAAGAAAAGAAAGAAAAACATATCTACACATTAAATCATGATTTCACCAATACTGCCACTTAGGACAAGAGCCATGACTGACAGTGCTGTAATAATCTCCTTTATGCTGCCTGGGTGACTCACAGGTGCCATGCTCAGGCATGCCGGTAAGTGTCACCGTGCTTCAGAACTAGACCTTCTGCCACATGTGTTTGACTTTATAGATAGTAGAGATGATAAAGAGTGTTGGTATGGACTCTTTTATTCAGTTTACTTTTTTTTTTTTTTTAATTTTAGAGATGGGGTCTTGTTATGTTGTCCAGGCTGGACTCAAACTCCTGGGTTCAAGATCCTCCTGCCTCAGCCTCTCAGCCTCCTGAGTAGCTGGGACTACAGGCACATGCCATCACACCCTGCTTGGATTCTTAAACTGGAAATTTCCATGTATGTTAATGCATCCTTTCAAGTACATTGCAACTTCTCTTCTGGCCATGGCATGCAGATGGAAAGATACTTTTCACTGACAAATGTGGGACATTCTGGGTGTGGAAGAGTCGCAGAATTATCCCAGGCTGAAGAGGAAGGAGAGGGAGTGGCACAGTGTCCTAACCACACTCCCCTGGGGCAGGCCTGGGCTTTCCCACCCTTGGAACAGCTTGAGCCCCTGAAGCCAGCTGGGAGTTAAAAAACATGCCCCTGACTGAGAGGCCTCTCTGTGGGGTTATTTCCTGCCCCTTCCACAAAAATTCATAGCCAATTTTTCTGCTAGTTCCTCCAGGAGGGGAGGAGAGAATCAGAGCCAACTGTACTGTATTATTTATCAGTTCCTATTTAGTAACATGGAAATCTAGGACAGAAAAAAATGAGAGAAGAGAGACAAGAAAATGAGGCAAGGACAGAAGAAAAGGAAAGGAGTGGTGACACATGTGGAAGGCCTTGGGGAAAAGCAAAGGGAACACTGGGCCCTGGAAGATATTTTATTTAATTTTATTTTTATTTTGAGATAAGGTCTTACTCTGTCATCCAGGCTGGAGTGCAATGGCGCAATCATGGCTCACTGCAGCCTCCATCTCCTGGGTTCAAGTGATCCTCCCACCTCAGCCTCCCAAGTAGCTGGCACTACATGTGCATGACACCATGCCCGGTTAACTTTCGTCCTGTTTTGTAGAGACAGGATTTCACCATATTGCCCAGGCTGGTCTCAAACTCCTGGGCTCAAGTGATCTGCCAGCCTCGGCCTTCCAAAGTGCTGAGATTACAGGTGTGAGTCACTGCACCCGACTGACACATTTTAAAGCTGGAAACCCTGTAATAAACAATCTTTTTTTTTTTTTGAGACAGTGTCTTGCTCTGTCACCCAGGCTGGAGTGCAGTGGCACAGTCTCGGCTCACTGCAAACTCCACCCCCTGGATTCAAGCAATTCTCCTGCCTCAGCCTCCCAAGTAGCTGGGATTACAGGCATGCTCTACCACACGTGGCTAATTTTTGTATTTTGAGTAGAGACAGGGCTTTGCCATGTTGGCCAGGCTGGTCTCGAATTCCTGACCTCAAGTGATCTGCCTGCCTCAGCCTCCCGAAGTGCTGGGATTACAGGTATGAGCCACCACGCCTGGGCAATCTTTTTTTCCTTTTTTCTTTCCCAGACAGATGGATATCTGCTTTAGACTGGGAGGGGAGATAGACTCCTTTGTGATCAATAAATGGATTTTTAGTTGTTATTTTGTCTGGACATTGTGTCCAAATGACAGACATCTTTTCTTCTCTAAGTATATTTGACATAATGATGGGTTATGTTAATTTATTTAAAGAATATGCGAAAAAGGGGGCAAAACTCTTTGAAATTGAGTGTGTTACTCAAGAGGACGTGCAGTTGTTTGAATTTGGCGTTGAACAGACTTGCTGGTAATGCAAAACTTATATATGTAGCTGCTTACCAGTCATTCAATTTTAGGATATAACAAGAAAAAAGGGAAAGAGGACCCCAGATCAGCTAATAGCCTACAATGAAAGATTTACTCTCTGTTTCCTGCAACAGTAATGGGAAGTAATTTACATTATTTAGGAGATGGGACTAGGGGAGTGGATGGAGGAAGAAACTACCTGGAAATTCCAGAGGAATTCTCAAAGCACTTAAAGCATAGTTATTTCCCCTGATCCTTGTGTTACAATAAGGAACTACAAACACAGGTTGTACACTTAGTATGAGTTACAGTAACACATTGGCTAAGAAGGGAGCCAGAGAGCCTGATATAGGTTCGAATCCTGACTCCTACCACTTGTTATGTGATATTACACAAGTTTCTTTTATCTTCTGTAAGCCATAAATGGGGATACTTGCATCTGCCTCACAGGGTTGTTGTGAAGGTTAAATGAGATAATGCTGGAAAGCTCTCATATCTTGTCATACATAGTACTTATTCAATAAAGAGTAAAAGACAAGGTTGACTTGACTGCATTGTGTTAATAGGGAAAGGCGGTGGGAGGGTCTAGTAAGCTCTAGGGTTGTGTACAGAAGGAGCGAGGCAGCCCTAGGAAAGGCTGACTTTTGAGAAATGAGATCTGTAGATGGCTGTTAAATAGGACTGCCTCATTACTTTGTCCTCGTTTGAGAAATCTGAGGATTAGTGTCCACGATCTCTGAGCTCCGTTAGCTCTGAGATCTTAGTACAACTAAAACTGAAAAGATCCAGGCTGTAGAATCAAAGAAGTTCTTTGCTTCTCTTCCCATCTGTAAAAGAAAGCCCTGGAGAGTTGAATCTTTTTTTTTTTTTTTTTTTTTTTGAGACGGAGTCTCGCTCTGTCGCCCAGGCTGGAGTGCTGTGGCCGGATCTCAGCTCACTGCAAGCTCCGCCTCCCGGGTTTAGGCCATTCTCCTGCCTCAGCCTCCCGAGTAGCTGCAGCTACTGGATCTTTGCGGCCTTGAGTGGAAAGCAAGATCAGGGCCCATGGAGCACCAGAAGGTATGATAGAGCGCCCTCTGGTGGCAGCCCTTACCAGTGGCACAGAAGAATGCAAGCCCACTGCCTTTCTCTGTAAAAACTGGTCTTAAAGAAATTAACCGATTTAGGCTGAGCACAGTCTCGGCCGAGGGAGCACACTGGCTCATGCCTGTAATCCCAGTGCTTTGGAAGACCGAGGTGCGAGGATCTCTTGAGCCCAGGAGTTCAAGGCTGCAGTGAGCCATGACTACCACTGGACTCTAGCCTGGGCTACACAAAGAACCCCGTCTCTACAAAAAAAAAAACAAAAATTAGGCCGGGTGCGGTGGCTCATGCCTATAATCTCAGCACTTTGGGAGGCTGAGGAGGGTGGATCACCTGAGGTCAGGAGTTCAAGATCAGCCTGGCCAACAAGATGAAAAACCATCTCTACTAAAAATACAAAAATTAGCTGGACATGGTGGCACATGCCTGTAATCCCAGCTACTCGGGAGGCTGAGGCAGGAGAATCGCTTGAACCCAGGAGGCAGAGGTTGCAGTGAGCCGAGGTTGAGCCACTGCACTCCAGCCTGGGTGACAGAGTGAGACTCGGTCTCAAAAAAAAAAAAAAAATTAGCTGGGCATGGTGGCATGTGCCTGTAGTCCCAGCTATTAGGAAGATGAAGCAGAAGATCTCTTGAGTTTGAGGCTGTAGTGAGCCATAATTGTGCCAGTGCACAGCCTGAGAGACAGAGCCACTCCCTGTCTCTACGAAAGAAGAAGAAGAAGAAGAGGAGGAAGAGGAGGAGGAGGAGGAGGAGGACATATTTGACCTATCTTGTTTGACTATAGGTCATAAGACCCTACCTTATTTGACTGTAGGTCAAGGAGAAGGAGAAGAAGCAGGAGGAGGAGGAAGAGGAGGAGGACATATCTGACCTACCTTGTTTGACTGTAGGTCATAAGACCCTCTTTCCAGAGAGGGTACTGGCCCACACCCAGAAGGAAGAAATACATGGTCAGAGAGCCCAGAAGAGTCTGGACAGACAGGCCTTGCTGGATTTCTTTACTCAGTGCATAGCATTAGCTGATACTTTTTGTCCAATTGCATTTATACCTAGCTGTACCTACTTTGTTGAACCTATGCATAAAAGTGGACAATTTCCCCTGTATCTTTGGGCCTTCGTTCTGAAGGCTCCTGTGTATGCACATTAAACATGCTCCAAAAAAACAAAAACAAAAACAAAAAAAACACAGGCCAGGCACGGTGGCTCAGGCCTATAATCCCAGCCCTTTGGGAGGCCGAGGTGGGCAGATCACCTGAGGTCGGAAGTTTGAGACCAGCCTAACCAACATGGAGAAACCCCGTTTCTACTAAAAAAAACCCCCAAAATTAGCTGGGCATGGTGGCACATGCCTGTAATCTCTGCTACTCAGGAGGCTGAGGCAGGAGAATCACTTGAACCTGGGAGGCAGAGGTTGCGGAGAGCCGAGATCATGCCCCCATTGCACTCCAGCCTGGGCAACAAAAGCGAAACCTCGTCTCAAAAATAAATAAATAAATAAAATAAAATAAAAATAAACTGGTATGGCTTTTCTCCAATTAATCTGCCTTTTGAGAGTTGATTTGGCCCCTGCATACTAAAGGCTTTATGTGCATGTTCTCATTTCAGCTTCTTGTGAAGGAGGCACTATCATCACCAATTTACTGAGAAAGAAACTGAGAACAAGAGAGATTAGGTAATTTGTCTAAGGTCTGTGGGCAAATGAGCTGAATTTAGAACTAGGCAGTGCTTTGAATCACTATGCTATGTGAGACAGAAGAGGAAAAGCCAAAAGGAAGTGAGTAAGGATATAATAGGAGAGTGACAGAACAAAAATTAGGATGTGCGAGCAATTAATTTTTTTAAAAACCGTAAAAGAAAGCTGGGCAAAGATGAAAGCTGTACAATCACTGAAGATTTTGTAAGGGCCAAGGGCGGTGGCTCATGCCTATAATCTCAGCACTTTGGGAGGCTGAGGCAGGCAGATCACTTGACCCAGGAGTTCAAGACCAGTTTGGGTAACATGACAAAATCCTTTTTCTACAAAAAGTAGAAAAAGTAGGCGGGCATGGTGATGTGCGCTTATACTCACTCCCAGCTATTGGGAGGCTGAGACGGCAGGACTGCTTCAGCCTGGGAGATCGAGGCTGCAGTGAACCACGATGGTACCACTGCACTCCAGCCTGGGTGACAGAGTGGGACACTATCCTCCAAAATAGACTGTACAACTGTATAAGTGATCTTTATAGTGCACCATCACACTCAGCCTAACTCACCAATGTTGGTTCCGCAGGACCCACGGTCACAGTCACTGTCTCTGGGTCAAACCCAGGTGCTATGGCACTAACAGTGTAGGTACCTGGAAGCAGCAGCCGGAAGTAATCACCATGGTCACCTGAAAGTCACAAGGATATAACTCAGTCCACTGATTAAAAACCTGTCCCAAATAAGCTGGGGTTTTTAACTGACTACAAGCTTGGCTTTTTAAAAAAATTATTATTATTAAATTTAACAAAGTTTAATTGATCAAGGAAAAAGCAATTTGCAAATTGGGCCCTCAGAATCACAGCAAATTCAGAGAGTTATCTCTGCACAGTTGAAGAGACTTTAAGAATAGAAAAAGGAAAGTAAAATACAAAAAAACCAGAAGTGAGGTACAGAAACAGCCAGATTGGTTACAGCTTGGTGTTTGCCTTATTTGGACCTGGTTTGGACAGTTAGCTTTTCTTTTGAGACGGTGTCTCGCTCTGTCACCCAGGCTGGAGTGTAGTGGCGCAATGTGAGCTCACTGCAACCTCTGCCTCTCAGGTTCAAGCAATTCTCCTGTCTTAGCCTCCCAAGTAGCTGGGATTACAGGCACATGCCACCATGCTCAGCCAATTTTTGTGTTTTTAGTAGAGACAGGGTTTCACCATGTTGGCCAAGCTTATATCAAACTCCTGACCTCAGGTGATCTGCCCACCTCAGCCTCCCAGTGCTGGGATCACAGGCGTGAGCCACTGAGCCCACTGGCTTTTTTTTTTTTTTTTGAGATGGAGTCTCACTCTGTCACTCTGTTGCCCAGGCTGGAATGCAGTGGTGTGATCTTAGCTCACTGCAACCTCCACCTCCCGGGTTCAAGCCATTCTCCTGCCTCAGCCTCCCAAGTAGCTGGGATTACAGGCATGCACCACCACACCCAGCTAATTTTTCTATTTTTAGTAGAGACGGGGTTTCACCATGTTGGCCAGATGGCTCTCGAACTCCTGGACTCAGGTGATTGACCAGCTTTGGCCTCCCAATGTGCTGGGATTACAGGCATGAGCCACTGAGCCCAGCCGTCTTTTCTTTTTTAAAATAAATAAACAAAGTCTGGTTCTCACTATGTTTCCCAGGCTGGTCTCAAACTCCTGGGCTCAAGTGATCCTCCCGCCTCAGCCTCCCAAAGTGCTGTGATTACAGGCGTGAGCCACCGCACCTAGCCTGGCATTTCTTAATAGCATGAAACTAGCGAAGATTTAAATCATTTGCGGGCTATCTTAATAGGAGTATGGCCTCAGCTCCTAGGAAGCAGGAGTTTTACTGTGCTCTACACTGAACGTGTTAAATGTAATTCCAGACCCTGCAGTTTAATACAAACTCATCTCCAGTAAAGGATCACTAGGAGAGAGGAAAGGGTGAAAGGTCTGTGAATGTTTTGCCTAATAAAGAAACTCCATGAGCCCACAGTTTTGATTTTTGAAAGGCCACTGTGAAGAAATGATGTCTACCTAAAGAAACAAGAATGAGAAGTATGGGTTTAAGTTGCAGGGAGGCAGATTTTGCTAGATAGAAATAAAACCTGTTGAGGCCAGGTGCAGTGGCTCATGCCTATAATCCCAGCTTTTTGGGAGACCCAGGTGGGTGGATCACCTGAGGTCAGGAGTTTGAGACCAGCCTGGCCAACATGGTGAAACCCCCGTCTCTACTAAAAATACAAAAATTAGCCAGACATGGTGGCACATGCCTGTAGTCCCAGCTAGTTGGGAGGCTGAGGCAGGATAATTGCTGGAAGGTGGGAGATGGAGGCTGTAGTGAGCTGAGATCACGCCACTGCACTCCAGCCTTGGTGACAGAGGAAGATTCTGTCTCAAATAAATAAAAGATACAAACCCATTGAGAGAAACAGAGCTACATAAAAAGGAATGGACTGCTTTATGAAATTGTGAGCACACAAGCACTGACTGGATCAGAAGCCTGGAAAGGCTACCCAGATGTACAGTGCAAAACCTGCACCACTGAACATGCCGGCCCTGGGTTGGATTAAAAAGCTGCTGGTGGTGTTGTATGGGTGTAATCTTATATTCAGTGGGAAGGCTGGACTACATGACCAGTAAAGATACGATTTTGAGAGTCCTATCTCTTTTTTTGAGATAAGGTCTCACTCTGTTGCCCAGGCTAGAGTGCAGTGGTGTTATCATAGCTCGCTGCAACCTTGAACTCCCGGACTCAAGCAATTTTCCTGCCTCAGTCTTTTGAATAGCTAGGACTATAGGCACACACCACTGTGCTTGGTTAATTTTATTATTTTTATTTTTTGTAGAGATGGGGTCTTGCTATGTTGACCAGCATGGTCTTGAACTCTTGACCTCAAGCAAACCTCCCAGCTCAGCCTCCCAAAGTGCTGGGATTACAGGCATGTGCCATTGTGCCCAGTGAGAATCCTATTTTTAATATTGCTTCTATTGGGCTGGTTGCAGTGGCTCATATCACTGTGCTCCAGCCTGGGCGACAGAGCAAGATTGTCTCAAAAAACAAAAAAATGTCTTTTATCACCTTCAAAAATATGGCAAGGGAAAAAATAAAATTCAAAAGAAGACTGTTTTTCCATAACAGGAAAAGAGCATTTTGGCTAATGACTTTCCATTCCTTTAGACTCAGTTATGACAGTGACTTTAAAATTCATTTTTTTAAGTATATAGCAATGAATATTTGAAATAACAAATACAATAAACATTGAGACAAACAACAATGAGGAAGTCTTTTTCTGCCCCCTATTAAATGCCTGTAATTTACTTTAAAATACTTCAGCAAAGTACACATGTTGGATAGTTGAAATGACACCCCAGGGATTGTCATTTTCTTAATTTGGGGACTTGCATCCTGAAGTGGTGAGCGAGTGTTGTATCAGAAAGGCCCCATTCCAGATGCAGCTCCTATGAGGGCTTCAGCTAGCTTTCTCTCTCCTCAACACTAGATGCTTTGCTAAGTAACATAATGAATGTTTACAAAGGGTTTTTTTCACTGGTGAATGAATGATTTTTTTTTTTTTTTTTTTTTTTGAGATGGAATCTTGCTCTGTCACCCAGGCTGGAGTACAGTGGCTCAATCTTGGCTCACTGCAACCTCCACCTTCTGGGTTCAAGCGATTCTCCTGCCTCAGCCTCCTGTGTATGTGGGACTACAGTTGCCCACCACCATGCCCAGCTAATTTTTTGTATTTTTAGTAGTGACGGGGATTTCACCACGTTGGCCAGGCTGGTCTTGAACTCCTGACCTTAGGTGATCCACCCGCCTTGGCCTCCCAAAGTGTTGGGATTACAGGCATTAGCCACTGTGCCCAGCCTAATAATTTGTTAATTAACACAATGGAAGGTCAAAGTGGCACTTATTGGAAAAATCAGTGGTGTTTAATATGTTTTGTTTTTGTTATTGTTTTGAAATAGAGTCTCACTCTGCCCAGGCTGGAGTCCAGTGGCATGATCTCGGCTAACTGCAACCTCCACCTCCTGGGTTCAAGTGATTCTCCTGCCTCAGCCTCCCAAGTAGCTGGGACTACAGGCACACGCCACTATACGTGGCTAATTTTTTGTATTTTAGTAGAGATGGGGTTTCACTGTGTTGCCTAGGCTGGTTGTGAACTCCTGAGCTCAGGCAATCCGCCCGCCTTGGCCCCCCCAAAGTGTTGGGATTACAGGCGTAAGCCACCGCACCTGGCCACACCCAGCTAATTTTTGTAGTTTTAGTAGAGATAGGGGTTTCACCATGTTGGCCAGGCTGGTCTTGAACTCCTGACCTCAAGTGTTCCTCTCGCCTGGGCCTCCCAAAGTGTTGGGATTACAGGCGTGAGCCACTGTGCCCAGCAATATATGTTGATTGGCTAGCCTGTTTTAGAGACATTCCCACACTTGCTTGGACAGAGCATAAGAATCTAGCAAAAGCCAGGTGTGCACTTCTGGAATCCCACCACTTTGGAAGGCTGAGGCAGGCAGATCACTTGAGCTCAGGAGTTTGAGACCAGCCTGGACAACAGGGCAAAACTCTGTCTCTGTAAAAAAAATAAAAAACAAAAAAATTAGCTGAGCGTGGTGGTATGCATTTGTAGTTCCAGCTACTTGGGAGGCTGAGAAGGGAGGATCACCTGAGCCTGGAAAGTCAAGGCTGCAGTAAGCCCTGATTGCACCACTGCACTGCAGCCCAGGCAATAGAGACCCTGTAATCCAGCTATTTGGGAGGCTGAGGCAGAAGAATTGCTTGAGTTTGAGACCAGCTTGGGCAACATAGTGAGACCCCATCACTTTGCTTGAAAGAATCTAGCAAGTCCTGAAGAAGGCTGTGCTTATAAGAATGATTCCTACGACTCAGAAACATTTCCGTAAAAAACGGAAAAAGAAAAAACAAATAAAAAGGATGATTCCTGAGTCTGGATTCCTAAACAGTCCTGTGTCCAGACTCTGGTTGTCTGATACTTCACTGTGAGGCTACAGGATTCTGCCTTTAGACAATACTTTTGCCTTGAATGAACCTTTCATGTAAGATGCATTGAGATCACTTTAAAGAACAGAAAGCTGAGGGTTCATCCAGCTTAAACAGATTGTAGGAACCGTGAAACGGCTGCTAGGTAATAAATGTTAGTGTAGTAAAATTCAGGTGAGACTTGCTGGTATTAAGGTTGCGCGGAGGACTGGGTGTGGTGGCTCACACCTGTAACCCCAGTACTTTGGGAGGCTTTTGAGCCCAGGAGCTCGAAACCAGCCTGGGCAACATGGTGAAACCCCATCTCTACAAAAAACACAAAAAATTAGTCAGGCATGGTGTTGCATGCTTGTAGTCCCAGCTATTTTGGAGGCTGAGGTAGGAGGATGGCTTGAGCTCAGGAGGCAGAGGTTGCAGTGAGATCACACCACTGCCCTCCAGCCGGGATGGCAGAATAAGACTCCTTTTCAAAGAAAGAAAAAAAGGTGGGGAGTTAGGCAAATCTCATCTACTTGTAACCATAACCGTTGGTAGCTACTGTTACGCATTAAAAGCAAAATAAAACAAAAAATCCTACAAATTGTGCATGATCAAGCTGGGCTGAGTCAGCTTACAACACCATTCTGCTGTGACATAATTCTGTGCTCTTCTAGGAGGTTCCAGGTAGCTCTAAGATCCGTCTCCACCATCAATCTTGCCCCACAGTAAGCCTATGATGGAAAGAATCTTGCTAACTTTCCCATTGGAGGTGTAGAGAAATGCCAAGTCAGCCACAAGGATAACTATCCGTTTTACAGTCCTCTTTCTACCCAATTTCACACCAGTATGTGAGCTATTAACAGGCTTAAGCCCAGAAAATACCCCTAACAAAATTGTATGTGGTAGCCACTCCTGAATGCTGAGGAGAAGTTACATTTACATCAGTCTTTCCTGGACCTGACCTCTCAGGGATTGCTTGCATCAGAAGCAAAAGATTTTGCATTAAAACATCTTGGCTGTTTGATTCAGCCTCTTAATTTACTGTCTCCATTTTCATTGCCCTTCTTTCCTCCATCCCCCTGCCCCCACTCCCAGCATCCTTGACGCCCCTGCTAGTTTCACTGGCTTACAAACTGGCCCCTTGATTATGCTGAAGAAGATGCAGGAGTGAACGCTTCCTTCCTCCCCTAAGCAGTGGCCACCTACCTGAAGTGACATCATGGTTAATCCCACTGACAGAAATGACAGCATTGGCGAGATTATTATAATTCTCATCATGCACCATTCCCTTGATGCCCTGGTGAACCTGCAGGAACAAGTATATAGTTATGATTATAAAACATTTGTATGGTGTTTTAGAGTCTCAAAGCCCTTTCTCGTATGTTTTTGCATTTTATCTTCACAAAGATGATGGTAATAGTCCCTTAACTGGTCTCCTTGCCTCTCTCCCTGCCCCAATTAATCTCTTCGCAATTAGAGTGGTCAGAGTGATCCTGTTAAAGCCTGACTCAAATCATGTCACTATCCTACTCAAAACCTAACTCACTCTGAGCAAAAGCTAAAGTTCTTTTGATGGTCTGTCTGTCAAGCTACCTGTTAGCTCTCTGATCCCATCTCCAACCACCTTTTCTCTCCCTTACTTCTGAGATCAGTCCAGCCACACTGGTGTCCTGGCTTTCTTTTCTTTTTCTTTTTTTTAATTTTTTTTTATTTCCTGTGACAGACTGTGATAAAATACACATAAAATAAAATTTACCATTTTAAGTGTATAGTTCAGTGTTATTAAATACATTTAGCTAGGTGCAGTGGCTCATGCCTGTAATCCCAGCACTTTGGGAGGCCCAGGTGGGCGGATCACCTGAGGTCAGGAGTTTGAGACCAGCCTGGCCAACATGGCGAAACCCCGTCTCTACTAAAAATACAAAAATTAGCCAGGTATGGTGGTGAGTGCCTGTAATCCTAGCTACTCAGGAGGCCGAGACAGGAGAACTGCTTTAACCCAGGAGGTGGAGGTTGCAGTGAGCTTAGATCGTGCCACTGCACTCCAGTCTGAGTGACAGAGCGAGACTCTGTCTAAAAAAAAAAAAAAAAAAAAAAAACCATTTGTAATGTTGTGCAACCATCACTACTATCCATCTGCATAACTCTTTTTATCTTAAAAAATTGAAACCCTATATCCATTAAACAATGATTCTCCATTATCCCCTCCCCCAGCCCCTGGCAACCACCATTCTATCAATACTTTCCATCTCTATAATTTTGACTACTCTAAGTACCTCATATAAGTGGAATAATACAGTGTTTGTCTTTTTATGGGTGGCTAATTTCACTTGGCATAATGTCCCCAAGATTCATCAATGTTGTAGCATGTGTCAGAATTTCCTTCCTTTTTTTTGAGATGGAGTTTTGCTCTCATTGCCCAGGCTGGAGTGCAATGGCGCCATCTCGGCTCACTGCGACCTCCACCTCCTGGGTTCAAGCGATTCTCCTGCCTCAGCCTCTCGAGTAGCTGGAATTACAGGCATGTGCCACCACGCCTGGCTAATTTTGTATTTTTAGTAAAGACAGGGTTTCTCCATGTTGGTCAGGCTGGTCTCAAACTCCCAAACTCAGGCGATCTGCCCGCCTCAGCCTCCCAAAGTGCTGGGATTACAGGCATAAGTCACTACACCTGATGACAATTTCCTTCCTTTTTAAGGCTGTATAATATTCCACTGGAATATACCACATTCATTTATACAGTCATCCACCAATGAACACTGGGTTGCTCCCACTTTTTGGCTATTGTAAATAATGCTGTTATGAATATGGGTGTGCAAATATCTCTTTGAGGCTCTTATTTCCGTTCTTTTGAATATATACCCAAAAGCGGCATTGCTGGAGCACATAGGAATTCTGACTGCTTGAGGAATTGCCATTAGCCGTTTTTTATAATGACTGTACCACTTTACATTCCCATTGATGGTGCACAAGGGTTCCAATTTCTCCACATCCTTGCAAACATTTGTGAATTTCTGTTTTTTTGATAGCAGCCATCCTAACCAATTTGAGGTGGAATCTCACTGTAGTTTTAATTTGCATTTCCGTAATGATTAGTGATGCTGAGCACTTTTCATATTCTTTTTGTTGGTTTTGTTCTTGCAGTTGTGTCCATTTCAAGGAACCCTTTTATCCCCTAGATATCTGCATGTTTCTCTCCCTCACCTCCTTGAAATTTTTGTTTAAATATCACTTCCCCTGAAAGACTTTCATCATAGCATTTCTTTTTTAACATGTTATACAACTTATTGTTTACTGCCTGTCTCTCCTCACTAGAAGGTAAGTTCCATATGGGCAGGGATATTTGCTTATTTATTCATAATTCACAGCGTATAGTACAGTTTCTGACAAATAGTTGTGCTTGATAATTTTTTTGAGAAGGATCTTGCTCTGCTGCCCAGGCTGGAGTACAATGGCATGATCACAGCTCGCTGCAACCTTGACCTCCCAGCACAAGACAAGTGATCCTCCCGCCTCATCCTCCTGTGAAGCTGGGTCTACAGAAGCATGCCACCATGCTTGGCTAATTTTTTTTTTTTTTTTAGTAGACATGGGGTCTAGCTATGTTGCCCCAGTTGGTCTCAAACTCCCGAGCTCAAGTGATCCTCCCATCTCAGCTTCCCACACTGCTGGGATTACTGGTGTGAACCACTGTGTTCAGATGCTCAATAATGTTGAATGAATAAATCTCATTGGAAGAAGCAGCCCAGATCTATTGGACTGAGTCAGAGCAAAAGTCAGACCTGAACCTGTGAAACACCTTGTCTGCCATTGAGAAGCACTTCTCTTTTTGCAAACATGAGAGTTAACAAATGAGGTTTTACCTGTTCCAGGAACTGGATTAGGGCTTCCCGATTACCCAGCCACTCCCGCTGTAACTCCTCTTGCGGGGGAAACTTGTCACAACTCAGTTCCAGTGTGATCTCAAAGCAGTTGGTATGGAGATAATTAAAGTCTTGCATTCCTAAGGGAAAGAGGGCAGTGACAGATTCCCATAACCAGGTTCCCACTCAATGCCCCATCTCATCTCTCTCTCTCTTTTTAAAATTTTCTGTTTTTATTTATTTGGGAATTATCTTTTAATTTTATTTATTTCATTGGCACATAATAATGTGTACATATTCATGTACATCACCTAATAATATGTACATATTCATGGGACACACATAGTGATGTTTCAATAAACTGTACAGTGATTAGATTAGGCTAATTAGAATATCCATCCTCCCAAACATTTATCATTTCTTTGTGTTGGAAATACCCAGCACCCCCTTCATTATCTTTTTTTTCTTTTCTTCATCAACTTCTATTCTACCTCTTGACCTCTATTTCTTCCTTTCCTCCATAAAATTTTTCCCAAATTTCCAGTTCACATGCGTCTCTCTCTGCAGTTTCCTCTCTTCTTAAATGTCCCTTTTGTCATCTTCATCCTTTATGTTTTTTTCCATTTCATGACTGAATTTCACTTCTTGTCCCTTTTATCATTTCCAAAGTCTGCTTAGTAGCTGTGCCTACTATTGACTATGCACATGGATTGTTTTTAAGAGAACAGATTTTCTCCTTGAACTACAATGTTCTTCAGACCTGGGAGGTCAGGAATGTGATTAATATTTTGCTTTCACATCCCTTCTCCTATCTAAGAATACAATATTAATCTGAAAATACCCATCCCAGAAAAACAGACTCCTGAAAAAGCAGAAGACAGCTATATTTTCTTCTTCTTCTAAAAAATACTTGCTTGTTCTGATCTTCTACATTATTCAATTAAGTCAATTACTTTTTAATATGTTTCTCATTATTAGGATGGTTATTTTCATTACAATTTCATTTGGGTTAAAAATTACCCACTTAAAAATGTCTATACTACCCAAAGTGATCTACAGATTCAATGCAATCCCTATCAAAATCCCAATGATGTTTGTTGCAAAAATAGAAAACCCATCCTAAAATTCATATGGAATTTTAAGCAACCCAGAAGAGTAAAAATAATCTTGAAAAAGAAGAACAAAGCTAGAGACTCACAATTTCTGATTTTGAAACTTACTACAAAGCTACAGTAATCAAAACAATGTGGTACTGGTATAAAGGCAGGTATATAGATCAATGGAATGGAAGACAGCCCAGAAACCCTTGCATATATGGTCAAAGGATTTTTGACAAGAATGCCAAGACCATTCAATGGGGAAAGGACAGTCATGTCAACAAATGGTGCTGGAGAAACTGGATATCCAAATGCAAAAGAATGAAGTTGGAGCCTTATCTAACACCATATACAAAAATTAACTCACGATGGATCGGCGACCTAAACGTAAGACCCAAAACTATAAAACTCTTAGAAGAATACATAGGGCAAAAGCTTCATGACATTGAATTTGGCAATGATTTCCTGGATATGAAATCAAAGATACAGGCAACAAAAGAAAAAAAAAATCACAGATTAGACTTCATGAAAATGGAAAAATTTTGCTCATCGAAAGACAGTATCTCTAGGACAGAACAGGTGATGACAGAATCAAACAAACAAACAAATACAATGTCAACAGAGTAAAAAGGCCACCATGGAATGGGAAAAATATTTGTGATTCATACATCTGATAAGATATTCATATTCAGAATACATAGAGAACTCCTAAAACATAACAATAACAACAACAAAAAAAACCCAAACAACTTGACTTTTTTAAGTGGGCAAAGGATTTGAACAGACATTTCTCCAAAGAAGGTATACAAATGGCCAATAAGCACATGAAAAGATGCTCAATATCACTAATCATTAGAGAAATGCAAATCAAACTACCATGAGATACTACTCTGCACTTATTAGGATGGCTACTATCAAAAAAAAAAAGTAAGAGTTGGTGAAGATGTGGAGAAACTGAAACTCCTGTGCACGGGTGGTGTTTTCTATGGAAAACAGTATGGCAGTTCCTCAAAAACATTAAAAATAGAACTACCTTATGTCCAACAATTCCACTTCTGGGTTTATATATCCAAAAGAACAGAAATCAGGGTCTCAAAGAGAGATGTGCACATCCATGTTTGTAGCACCATTATTCTCAATAGCTAAAATGTGAAAGCAACCCAAATGTCCATCGGTGGATAAACGAGAAACAAAATGTGGTATAAACATACAATGGAATATTGTTCAGCCTTTAAAGTAAGGAAATTCTGACAAACACCATAACACGGATGAACTTTGAGGACATGATGGTAAGTGAAATAAGGCATTCACAAAAAGACAAATATTGCATGATCCCACTTATATGAGCTACTTAGAGCAGTCAAAATCATAAAGACAAAAAGTAGAATGGTGGTTGCCAGGGGCTGGGGTAAGGGGAAATGTAGTTATTGTTTAACGGATATAGAGTTTCACTTTTATAAGCTGAAAAGAGTTCTGGAGATGAGTGCTGGTGGTGACTGTACAACATTATAAATGTACCTAATAATACAGAATCAGATGCTTAAAAATTATTACAATGGTAAATTTCACGTTATGTATATTTTACCACAATAAAAATGAAGCGGGGTGCCTGTAATCCCAGCACTTTGGGAGGCTGAGGCGGGCAGATCAGTTGAGGTCAGGAGTTTGAGAACAACCTGACCAATGTGGTGAAGCCCCGTCTCTACTAAAAAGACAAAAATTAGCCAGGTGTGGTGGTGGTTCCCTGTAGCACCAACTACTCGGGAGGCTGAGGCAGGAGAATTGCTTGAACCAGGAGGCAGAGGTTGCAATGAGCCGAGATAGAGCCACTGCACTCCAGCCTGGGTGACAGAGAGCGACTCCATCTCAAAATAAATAAATAAATAAATAAATAAATAAGAAAAAAGTATCACTTACTTTTCAAGCTGATGAGTACAAGCAAGCTGTTACAGAAAGAATGGGGAAAGTTGAAGAATAATAACTATAGCCTATTAAAGTGGCTCTCTCCAAACAGTATAGAGGTTCCTTAAAAAACTAAAAACAGAACTACCAGTTGATTCAGCAATCCCACTGCTGCGTATATACCCAAAACAAAGGAAATCAGTATATTGAAGAGTTATCTGCACTCCCGTGTTTGCTGCAGCACTATTCACGATAGCCAAGATTTGGAAGCAAGCTAAGTGTCCATTAGCGGATGAATGGAGAAAGAAAATGTGGCAGGGTTACACGATAGAGTACTATTCAGTCATTAAAAAAAATAAGATCCTGTCATTTGCAAAAACAGGGATGAAGCCAGGCACAGAAAAACAGATTTTGCACATTCTTTCTCATTCGTGGGAGCTAAACATTTAAATAATTGAACTCATGAAAATAGAGAGGAAGGATGGTTACCGGAGACTGGGAAGGATGGTGGGGGTGGGGAGAATGGGGATGGTTAATAGATACAAAAAATAGAAAGAATAAATGATAGCACAAAAGGGTGACTATCATTAGCAGTAATTTGCTGTACCTTTTAGAATAACTGAGGGAGTACAGTTAGAATGTTGGTAACACAAAGAAATGAATGCTTGAGGGGATGGACATCTCATTTACTCTGATGTAATTATTACACATTGTATGCCTGTATTAAAATATCACATATACCCCTTAAATATATACACTTCGCATGTATCCATACAAATTTACAAATGCTTGAATAAAATAAATAAGTAAATTGGTTCTCTCCATGCATTAGAATCACCTAGAAGGCTGAGTCTTCTGGCTAAATACAGCTTGCTGGGCTTCACCCCCAGAGTTTCTGATTCAGTAGGTATGAGGTGGGGTGCAACTTATTAGAAATGTACATTTCTAACAAGTTCCCAGCTCATGCTGATATGCTAATCAAGAGACCACACTGTTGGAAGAATCAATTTGATAAATGTAATGACCTTGGAATTGTACTAGCTTAATTTAGGGCAATGATTCTCAGTGGAGGCATGGGCCTTGCTGTCTCAGAGGATGGAGAGGGAGAGGGAGGAGAGAGAGAAAAAAAGAACAAGCATTTGAAAAATGCTTTGAAATTTGAAAAAGTATGTTGGTTATTTTCAATTTGGAGGGCAAAAAATATTTTGCTTTCCTAATGCAAACTAAAGAAAGTAACTTTAAAAAAATGTAAAATTATGTATGTGTGCATTTATTTATTTTTCAGAGACAGGGTCTTGCTCTGCTGCCCAGGCTGGAGTGCAGCATCATGATTATAGCTCACTGTAGCCTCGAACTCCCACCCTAAGCCATCCTCCCACCTCAGCCTCTCAAAGTGCTGGGATTACAAGTATGAGCCACTGCGCCCAGCAGTGCCTTGTATTCAAGCAAGTTTTCGTCCCCAGTCTACCCTCCCAGTACATGGCAACTCCTCAGTTTTGCACCTCTTCTACTCTCCACAGGACCAGCTACCAACTCAGCTCTCACCAATCTGCCGCCTGGGCCATGGCCAGGTCAGATTTGAGGGGATGGGGAAAGACAGATGCTAGAGAATGATTCCTAAAAGAACCCAGCTTCTTGCTCCAGACTCTTCTCTATCCTTCAATCCAGTGAAGGTTCATAAACAAAGGTTCTATCTTGACCCCTGGTCATGGGGAAGGCCCAGGGGATAGGGACAGAAGTCTCTTGTGGAGGTTTCTGCTCTTGAAGCCTACATTATCAATAGCCAGTGTCCATGGCAAACCCCTGCTTGTTGGGGCCAGGCAGTCAGGGTCCAGGGAGCGTATTTCAGGGGAACTGGTTGTGCCCAGGCCAGATCCTCTGCTCATCTGTTGCTATGTGAGGCATATATCTGTGCTACTTTTTAAAATACAGTTACAACATTTATAAGCCAGGCATTTCCAAATGCCTTATGTGTATTATTTTATTTAATACTTATATTAAAATTATGAGGCAAGTATTCGCTTTTTTTTTTGGAGTCTCACTGTGTTGTCCAGGCTGGAGTGCAGTGGTACAGTCTTGGCTCAATGCACTGCAGCCTTGACCTCCTGGGCTCAGGTGATCATCCCACCTCAGCCTCCCCATTAGCTGGGACTACACGTGTGCACCACTGTGACTGGCTTTTTTTTTTTTTTTTTTTTTTTGGTAGGGGGATGAGGTCTTGCTATGATGCCTAGGCTGGTCTCAAACTACTGGCCTCAAGAGATTCTCCCTTCCTGGCCTCCCAAGGTGCTGGGATTATAGGCATGAGTCACCATGCCTGGCCTTATTATTCTTAATTACAGATGAGGAAATGAAAGCACAGAGAGAATAAGTAATTATCCCAGAGCCACATGACTAGTACATGGGCAAGCCAGGTTTCAACCCAATCTACTCTCAGATCCCACAAGTGACTATATTATTTTCCTCCTATGTACTAATCTACTGTGTAAACCACCAGTTTTACAGGACCAAAAAGTGTCCCTACCTTAGTTTTTTTGTTTTTGTTTTTGTCTTTTGAGATGGAGTCTCACTCTGTCGCCCAGGCTGGAGTGCAGTGACACGATCTCGGCTCACTGCAAACTCCGCCTCCTGGGTTCATGCCATTCTCCTGACTCAGCCTCCTGAGTAGCTGGGACTACAAGCGCCCGCCACCATGCCTGGCTAATTCTTTTGTATTTTCAGTAGAGACGGGATTTCACCATGTTAGCCAGGATGGTCTCGATGCCCTGACCTTGTGATCTGCCTGCCTCGGCCTCCCAAAGTGCCGGGATAACAGGCATGAGCCACTGTGCCCAGCCATCCCCACCTTAGTTTTAAAGAATCACAAGATGATGACTAAATGTCAACCTGAGACTTCCCCATTTTCCAGATCTCAACCTGAGTGCAAAACTCCATGCTATTCCCATTGTTTCCCTGAGAAAACTGGGAATTTAGAAGGAGCAATGAGCACTATTCCACTTCAGCTTGAGCAGTTCCCAGGACTCTCTTTACCCTTGCTGAGAGAATACCAGGAAGCCCCATTGGTGATGCCATCTGGAAAGTAATCTCCACAGTTCCAACCTTGGTACATCCATCCATGTGCATAGGAGTAGACCTTGGCCAGCTAGAGGAAAAGCAGGCAGAAAACGACCTTGATGAGTCCCAACTCAAATGGCAATGCTCCTACTCACAACGAGGGTGAAGCCAAGAAGCCCTGCTAGGTACATAAACAGTGGATTATTTGCTTTAGTGAAAGAAAATAGGATCAGGGATAGAGACAGCGTGTGTATGTGTGTGTGTATGAGTGTGTGTATGTAGGTGAGTATGTGTGAATGCATGTGTGTGAATGTGACCGTGTGTCTAAGAGAGTATATGTGTAGTAGACTAGAGTTAGGAGATCTGTATTCCGATTTTGTCACTATCTTGGGGCTGAGTTTTCTCTTGTGCAAAGTCAGGAGTCGCACTAGATCATTGAAGATTCCTTGTTTTTGTGCCATTTTCTAGCCGAATTTTGTCAAATAAATCAAAGAGTAAGTAAGGCAAGACTTCTCCAGGAAAAGTAATGTGTATTTGGGGGGTGAGAGGTGTGTGTTGGAGGGAGAGGAATATATTTGAACTCTACAATTCTCCTTCATTACCATTTACTATACAGTGGACAAAGTGAGATCAATGGAGAAAAAACAAATGTGCTATTCACCATGTAGTACATTAATGATTAATACTTAATATCATTAATGTTCATTGATATTATATAGATACATATTAATATATTAGTACTTTTTTTTTTTTTTGAGATGGAGTTTCACTCTTGTTGTCCAGGCTGGAGTGCAGTGGTGCAATCTTGGCTCACCACAACCTCCACCTCCTGGGTTCAAGCGATTCTCCTGTCTCAGCCTCCCGAATAGCTGGGATTACGGGCACCTGTCACAATGCCCAGCTAATTTTTATATTTTTAGTAGAGACGGGGTTTCACCATGTTGCGCAGGCTGGTCTCAAACTCCTGACCTCAGGCAATCCGTCTGCCTCGGCCTCCCAAAGTGCTGGGATTACAGGTGTGAGTCACCGCACCAGGCCAATATTTACAAATTTATTATATTATACCATTTTATATGTTAATATAAAATTAATGTCAACATTGATTTTATTCTACTGTTTTGAACTGTTATTTAAACCTTTTTCATGTAGTCTATTTTTCTTTTTTTCTTTAAGGCCCCACCTAATACCATCACAGTCTATTTTTCATTAATGTGGATATATTATCATAAAATTCTACTTTAGACCCCCCCAAAATTCACATTTAATGACACTCGCGCTATTAGTCTTCAGGCATATTTCTTGCTCATCATTAGCCTAAGTATTTTCTGCATCGTGGTAATTACTATAAAGCTTTCTTTGTATTTACTTTTTTATGAATCTATGGCTTATTATTCAAAACCAAATGTCATTTAGTAGACTGTAAGCACCTCACAAGCAAGTGGTATTTTCAATTATTTTCTGTGGCCTCGCACTGAAAAAGGGTCTGTTACTGACCTTAAGCTCATCTCCTGAGCCCCAAGTTCCCCTGGCCGGACAAGCAGTCGCTCCACATACCTTCTGGAAAAGCTTGTCGTCAGGCGTGGGGGTGTTGGCGGTGCGGCGGACCCCTCGAACCCGGTGCTCAAAGGACTTGTCATACGGGTAATTGGCCACCACCGCCCCTCCGTGGAGATTGGCTGAAAGAACAAAGTTGAAGGAGTGCATCCACCGGATCACCGCCCGGGTCTCGGGTTCCACCTGGGAGGAGGCGAGAGGTTGGCGGTGAAGGGGCAACTAAGGCTACCAAACAAACGGCGGTTAGAGTAAGTCTGTCAGGAAGTGGCCTGATGAGATCAAATGTCTGAATGAACAGTGAGCGTCCTGGCGGCTATGAAAAGTGGAGATGGGGGAATGTCAACCTTTGGAATGATGGTTTCAACAATGGAGTGTGTAGAACTTTTTTCAAAATGAAATCTTAAGGCTGGGCGCGGTGGCTCAAGCCTGTAATCCCAGCACTTTGGGAGGCCGAGACGGGCGGATCACGAGGTCAGGAGATCGAGACCATCCTGGCTAACACGGTGAAACCCCGTCTCTACTAAAAAATACAAAAAACTAGCCGGGCGACAGGCGAGGTGGCGGACACCTGTAGTCCCAGCTACTCGGGAGGCTGAGGCAAGAGAATGGCGTGAACCCGGGAGGCGGAGCTTGCAGTGAGCTGAGATCTGGCCACTGCACTCCAGCCTGGGCGACAGAGCGAGATTCCGTCTCAAAAAAAAAAAAAAAAGAAATCTTATGTGGAATCCCAATATACAAAATAGGTAAACAGAGAGCATTTAGGGCAAGGAAACTATTCTGTATGATACCATAATGGTGGCTATATATCATACCTTTGTTGAAACCCAGAGAGTGCACAACACCAAGAGAGCAGTAAGGTAACTAAGGACTCAGAGCGCTCATAATGAGTCAAGGTAGGTTCATGACTGACTGTGATAAACACACCCCTCTCGGGTAGGACGCTGATGGTGGGGTAGGTGAAGTGGGGCAGGGAGTATATGAGAACTCTGTAGTTTTTGTTCAATTTTGCTGTGAACCTAAAACTATCCTAAAAAAACAAAGTCTGTTGAGAGAGAAAGAAAGGGAGAGAGAGAGAGGATTTTTTTTGATTTTTTTGTTTGTTTTGTTTTGTTTTTTGAGACAGGGTCTCACTCTGTCACCCAGACTGGAGTGCAGTGGTGCAGTCTCAGTTCACTGCAGCCTCCATCTCCCGGACTCCAGCGGTGCCCCTACCTCAGCCTCCCTAGTAGCTGGCACTACAGGCATGCAACCACACACCTGGCTAATTTTTGTATTTTCTGTAGAGATGGGGTTTTGCCATGTTACCGAGGCTGGTCTTGAACTCCTCAAGCAATCTGCCCATCTCCGCCTCCCAAAGTGTTGGGATTACAGGCCTAAGCCACCATTCCCACCCAAAAAAGAGAAGTTCTGTATGAAGAGATACCATGATTGGAGAGCTCGGAGCCCCAGCTTGGCCTCTCTCTGGACCCTAGAAAAGGGTTTCCCATTTTACCACTGCTCCAGCGACTTCTAAGTCATCTTAGCAGAAATTTAGGACTCCAATAAATCAATCTGAAAAATGCTAGTTTACAGTGATGGTTTTTAACCTCCTCCTTCCCTGCTGTAACGTTGACATGTAGAACACACACCTGTGGTCATATCCAAATTTCATGGGTTAGACATACTGTCAGATGGGCCAGTCTTGGCTAAGCAGTGAAATTCCACCCTTTCTCTTGCATATTATATTGCTAGTGAGTGACAGTATGCCAAAGAAAGCCTTGAATCCACTTGGACTTGCAGCATAAGTAAATAATTTACAGTCTGCAGCATTTTTCCTCCTCTCAGGATAAACAAGCTTAGAGATTATGTAGTGTTACTGTGTTAATGGCTCCTCCTGGACCACACTCAGCTCTAAAGGTTCCATCTTTTCCATCCCAAGGGGACTGGATAAATAGGGTTGAGTCTCAATCAGAATGGATATAATTGCGAGGGCACCAGTCTTGGTCTGTGACCAGGGCTCAGACCCTCTGGGGCAGTTCTGTGTTTGTGTCCTAAGCCTCTATCAGAACAAGGCCGGCTTCTCACTGTTCCTCTTCCTCAAGGCTGTTCCATCTAGAGCCAGGGAAACCTCATTGCTTTTTCCCCTAAAATTTAGACAGAGGATTGAGTGGGAGCCTAGTTATCCTTGATTCAATTACCTTATTTTACTTAGAGAAACAAGTTTAATACATCAGAACATTCTTCTGGTTGGATATGCTGACTAACACAAAGTTCTTTGCTTTTTGGTTTTGGTTTTTTTTGAAATGGAGTCTCACTTTGTCGCCCAGGTTGGAGTGCAGTGATGCTCTCTGCAACCTTCACTATCTGGGTTCAAGTGATTCTCCTGCCTCAGCCTCCCAGGTAGCTGGGATTACAGGCACCCACCATCACACCCGGCTAATTTTTGTATTTTTAGTAGGATGGGGTTTCACCATGTTAGCCAGGCTGGTCTCGAACTCTTGATCTCAGCTGATCCGTCTGCTTCTGCCTCCCAAAGTGCTGGGATTACAGGTGTGAGCCACTGTGCCCAGCCTTACAAAGTTACTTTTTATTTACTATTTACTTGAACCAAGAGGATAGTTGCTGTTTGAAATCTAACATGTCAGCATGGCTTTTGCTTTATTTTCAAGGGAGAAAAAAATCCCAGAATATTCCATTTGGGAAACTCCCAATTAAAAGGCTTACACCTGCTTTGCTTTTCTTTCCCCAGTCTCTAAGTTTAGACATTCACAAATAGAACATTTCAAACTATCCCACACAGCGTGATCACCAGGGGTGGCAGTGATGCTCAGAGGATGCCTAGTTATTTTCAGAAGCAGGCCCACCAGCAGGGTGAAACCACTCATGTTACCAAGGACTTCCATTACAGGCCTTTGGAGAGTGAGGCCTAGGAATATTGAATGGGATCCTCCGATTGGAAGAGTAAGGGAAATCAGGGAGGGTACAGTAATGATAAAGTAGTCAAGGGTCATATAGAAAGGGAAAAGGGGCCAGGTGCAGTGGCTCATGCCTGTAATCCTAGCACTTTGGGAGGCTGAGGCGGGCGGATCACAAGGCCAGGAGTTCGAGACCAGCCTGACCAACATGGTAAAACCCTGTCTCTATTTTTTTTTTTTTGAGGCGGAGTCTCGCTCTGTCGCCCGGACTGAAGTGCAGTGGCCGGATCTCAGCTCACTGCAAGCTCCGCCTCCCGGGTTTACGCCATTCTCCTGCCTCAGCCTCCCCAGTAGCTGGGACTACAGGCGCCCGCCACCTCACCCGGCTAGTTTTTGTATTTTTAGTAGAGATGGAGTTTCACCGTGTTAGCCAGGATGGTCTTGATCTCCTGACCTCGTGATCCGCCCGTCTCGGCCTCCCAAAGTGCTGGATAGAGATACAAAAATTAGCTGGGCATGGTGGCATGTCCTGTAATCCCAGCTACTCAAGAGGCTGAGGCAGGAGAATCGCTTGAACCTTGGAGGCGGAGGTGGTAGTTAGCCAAGATTGTGCCACTGCACTCTAGCCTGGGGTAAAAAAGCAAGACTCTGTCTCCCCCCCCACCCCCCGCAAAAATAAAAGAAAGAAAGAAAAAGAAAAAAAGGGAAAAAAAAAAACTAAAGGTTAGATTCCCTGAACTTTTTTTTTTTTTTTTTTTTTTTGGCGGACAGGGTCTGTTGCTCTGTTGCCTGGGCTAGAGCAGGCAGGACAATAGTTCACTGTAACCTTGAACTCTTTAACTCCTGGGTTCAAGGGATCCTCCCAAATAGCTAAGTCTATGACATGTGTCACTACACCCAGCTAAATTTTGTATTTTTCTTTTGTAGAGATGGGGCCTCACTATGTTGCCCAGGCTGGTCTCAAACTCCTGGCCTCAAGCAGTCCTCCCATCTCAGCTTCCCAAAGTGCTGGGATTACAGGCGTGAGACACCACACCCAGCCTGAACCTCTTTCCATAGCTAATTGTTGGTAAGCATACAGCTTATCACATGTAAGGCAGACTTCTCTATAGAATGATTCTGTCCACATTCTAGCATAGTAGAAAGAGTGTTGGAATAAGAATCAGAAGGCCTGCGTCTTCATCCTGATTCCATCAATCATTACCTGTGAGAATGTAAATTATTTTCTCTCTAAGTGTAATAGCTATAAAACAGAGATGGATAACACTGCTTGGTGCATTTCACATGATGTCATGATCAGCTGAAACTGGCTGTGGAATAATTTTGGAAAACTGTTAAGAAGCATGCAACCAAATGATACTGCTTTCATATCCTTCACCACAATCACCACTAATGTGAAACATTTAACCGGGCATCGTGGCTCACGCCTGTAATCCCAACACTTTGGGAGGCCAGGTGGGCAGATCACGAAGTCAGGAGTTCAAGACCAGCCTGGCCAACATGGTGAAACCCCGTCTCTACTAAAAATACAAAAATTAGCTAGGTGTGGTGGTGTGCACCTTTAATCCCAGCTACTCAGGAGGCTGAGGCAGGAGAATCACTTGAACCCGGGAGGCGGAGGTTGCAGTGAGCTGAGATCGCACCATTGCACTCCAGCTTGGGCGACACAGCGAGACTCCATCTGAAAAAAACAAAAAGAAAAAAAAATCATTTAGTGAGTGTGTGCTCCATGGAGGGCTCTATGCTGAGGGAGAAAAATACAAAGACACAGAAGAAATAGATATTATTGATTTAGATGGGTTAACACTGACTTGAGTTGATGCTTAAATCTTGCTTGTTTAGTTGATGTAAAGATGGCTTAGCAGTCTTTCTCAAGAAGTGCCAGATGCTGATTTAGCTGCTTTGTCTGCAAATTTCATCTCCTACCTGACGTTTCCAGTTGTCTGGAAGGGGCAGGTGGTGATTGGGGCCTCCATACTTCTCGTTGTAGTAGATATAGGTATTGAGATCAGGGAAGTTACGGTTCAGGTCCACGCCATTTGCATTGTTCCTGCCAACTAGATACCCAGGCTTGTTTGGGCCCTAAGGAGAAAATGAAAAGATGAAAAATGAAAGTTTCAGATTGAATCCTATATTTTTAACTTTTTTTTTTTTGGAGACAGCTTCTCACTCTGTTGCCCAGGCTGGAGTGCAGTGGTACAATCTTGGCTCACTGCAACCTCTACCTACTAGGCTCAAACAATCCTCCCACCTCAGTCTCCTGAGTAGCTGGGATTACAAGCACATGCCACCACACCTGCTAATAGTTCTTTATTCTTTTCTTTTTTTGGTAGAGATGAGGCTGGTTGCCCAGGCTGGTATCAAACTCCTGGGTTCAAGTGATCCACCCACCTCACCTTTCCAAAGTGCTGAGAGGCCAGGTGCAGTGGCTCACGCCTGTAATCTCAGCACTTTGGGAGGCGGAGGCAGGTGGACCACTTGAGGTCAGGAGTTCAAGATCAGCCTGGCCCAAATGGTGAAACCCCATCTCTACTAAAAAATACAAAAATTAGCTGGGTGTGGTGGCACGTGCCTGTAGTCCCAGCTACTTGGGAGGCTGAGGCAGGAGAATTACTTGAACCCAGGAAATGGAGGTTGCAGTGGGCCAAGAACACGCCACTGTACTAGAGTCTGGGTGACAGAGCAAGGCTCTGTCTAAAAAAAACAAACCAAACAAAGTGCTGAGATTACAGGCTAGAGCTACCGCATGCAGCCATGAATCCTATATTTGAAGAACATTGTATAGTTCTTAGATATTAGCTTCATCAAATGATGTAACATTTTTTTTTCCTTTAGTGCCCATCACAGGAAGATGAATCATTTTCATCTTTAACTTATCCAAAGTCACAGTGGTGTGCTTCAAGTTCCCTGTAGATCACATGTAAGAGGTACATATCTCAAGAGAAGTTCTAGTAAGAGTAGGGTGTTTCAGGATCATGGGAACCCCAATGTTTTATGAACAGTTTTATTGAGATATAATTCATATACTGTAAAATTCACTCATTTCAAATGTACAATTCAATGAATTTTAGTATGTTTACAGAGTTGTATAACTATCATTGCAATCTGATTTTAGAACATTTCTGTGACACTAAATAGACACCTCATTCCCATTTACAGTCACTTCTCATTTTCACCCCAGACCTAGGTAATAACTTTCTGTCTCCTTAGACTTGCCTCTTCTGGACAGATCACATAAGTGGGTCATACATTATCTGTTCTTTTATGGGTTCCCCCCCCCCACTGGACATAATGTTTGTGAGGTTCATCTGTGTTGTAGCATGTATCAGTACTTCATTTCTTTCTATTGTTGCGTAGTTCCATTACATGGATTTATCACATTTTGTTTATCCATTCACCAGTATGAGTATTAGTTTAATACTATTAGTATTAGGAAACTGTCTTAGTTTCCTAGGGCTGCCATAACAATCACCACAAACTAAGTGGCTTATAACAACAGCACTTTATTCTCCAATTTATTCTCTGGAGGCTAGAAGTTGTAATCAGGTCAACTGGAGGGGCAGCACACTCTCTGGTCCCCTTCTTTGCTTCTTTCAGCTTGTGGTGGCCAGAGGCAGTCCTTGGCATTCCTTGGCTCGTAGACTCATCACTCTAATTTCTGCTTTCATCTTTACGTGGCCTCCTCCCCAGTCTGTCCACATCTCTATTCACAAATTTCTTTCTTCTTACAAGGACACCAGGTATGCTGGATTTAGAGTCCATCCTGATCTTATGTGACCTCATCTTAACTTAATTGTATCCGTAAAGACCCTCAGTAGGCCCTCCACATCCATGGGTTCCACATCTGTGGACTCAACCAACCGCTGATTGAAAATGTAGTTGGCCTATAATGGTTGCATCTGTACCAAACATGTACATACTTTTTTCTTGTCATTATTCCTTAAACAGTACATTATAACAACTGTTTACATAGCATTTACATTGTACTGGGTAACATAAGTAATCTAGGGATGATTTAAAGTATATAGGATGATGTGCATAAGTTATGTGCAAATACTATGCCATTTTATATAAGGGACCTGAGCATCTGAGGATTTTGGTATTGGTGGGGGGCCCTGGAACCAATCACCTACGGATACTGAAGGATGACTATGTATTGCCAAATAAGGTCAGAGTCACAGATTTCAGGTGAATGCGAATTTTGGCGAAAGGTGGTAGGGGGAGATTCGTGGATATTTGGGTTGTTTTCACCCTTTGGCTATTGTTAATAATGCTGCTTTGAATATCCATGCGTCTTTGTGTGGATGTATGTTTTCATTTCCTCTGGGTAGATATCTATAAGTAGAACTGCCGAGTCATAAGGTAAGTCCATGTTTAACTGTTTTTTGTTTGTTTATTTGTTTTTTGAGACAGGGTCTCACTCTGTTGCCCAGGCTGGAGTGTAATGGCATGATTATGGCTCACCGCAGCCTCAACCTCCTGGGCTCAGGTGATCCTCCCACCTCAACCTCCTGGTAGCTGGTACTTACAGGCATGAGCCACAACACCTGGCTAATTTTAAATTATTTGTAAAGATGGGGTTTTGCCATGTTGCCTAGGCTGGTCTCGAACTTCTGGGCTCAAGTGATCCACTTACCTCCCAAAGTGCTGGGATTACAGACGTGACCCACTATGGCCTTATGTTTAATTTTTTGAGAAACTGTTCAACTGTTTTTCAAAGTGGTTACACTAGAGAAACTCACTCCTCCCCCTTTCAAAAAATTTAGGATCCTTGTTTATCTTTCTTCTGAGCTATATCAACTTTCTGGATCCCTTCATTTCTCTGTCCATATTTCAGGTTTTATCATTTATTTGCTTATGTATTCACTCACTCATTAGGTCATCTATTTAGTCAACCAACATTTACTTAAGTCCTTCTCTATCCAGAGCTCTCAGATAGACACTGGGGAAAGAGACAAGTGAGACATTGTAGTCTAGCCTTCTAGGAATTCATAGTACACATGGGGAGATGGATATACACATAAATAATTAAATACATAGAGCGATAGAATAGAGATATGTTACAAGGCTCATTCAAAATTGAAATTCCATTTAATGTTCTGTGTGGCACTGGAGAAGGGAAATAGTGCCAAGTGGATCCCTGTAGACTGAGAAGGTGGAGCCCAAATCGTAGGCTGTTACTAGAAGTGAATGAATGGATGCCAGGAAGCTAGAATCTCACAGATGAACTGCCGCTCTCATATTTTCACTTTTCTAAGCAATAAAATGCGGCAGATTACATTTTTTTCTAAGAATTCAGTATTATTTTCCGATTTCTCCTCTTCTCATGGCACCCTGCTTGGATTTCATTCTTAGATCCCATTGAAAACATAATTGTTCTGAAGTTCCTTTAAGTTTCCTACATCAGTTCTGTTCCAGTGGAAAACATTTATTGGATCTTTGATTTTGGTGTACACTTCTGTGACATAATGATTTTCTTTATGCTTCCAGGGGCTTGTCACTGCTTGCTTATTTATATCAAGGCAGCTCTTGACCGTCAGCATAAACAGCTATGAGCGTTATCCACTGATTTCCCTGCACACTGGTCAATAGTTAGATTGGCAGGAAAGGGCTTCCCCTAACAGGTTTCATAAACAGGGCTAGTGTTGTGTTTTCTATTACTGCTGTAACAAACTACCACAAAGTTAGTGGTTTAACACAGCACGAGTGTATTGTCTCATAGTTTTGGAGGTTAGAAGACTAAAACAGGTCTCACAGCCCTAAAAGCAAGGTGTCAGCGGGCTACGTTCCTTCATGGGACTAGGGTAATCTGTTCCCTGACTTCTCTAGTTTCTAGAGACCATTCACATTCCTTGGGTCTTCCACGTTTTTAAATTTATTTATTTATTTATTTATTTATTTTGAGACGGAGTTTTGCTCTTGTTTTCCAGGCTGGAGTGCAATGGCATGATCTCGGATCTCGGCTCACCGCAACCTCCACCTCCCAGGTTCAAGTGATTCTCCTGCCTCAGCCTCCCGAGTAGCTGGGATTACAGGCATGCATCACCACGCCTGGCTAATTTTGTATTTTTAGTAGAGACAGGGTTTCTCCATGTTGGTCAGGCTGGTCTTGAACTCCCAACCTCAGGTGATCTGCCCGTCTCAGCCTCCCAAAGTGCTGGGATTACAGGCATGAGCCACAGCGCCCAGCCAAGGATCTTCCATCTTTAAAGCTAGCTGCATAACATCTTCAGATCTCTCTCTGACTGTGACCTTGGTCTCCCTCTTCTACATTTAAAGGACCCTTGTCATTGATTACACTGGGCCCCATCCCCCCACAATACTCCAGGTTATTTTAAGGTCAACTAATTAGCAACCTTAGTTCCATCTGCAACCTTAATTCCTCCTTGCCCAGTAACATAACATATTCATAGGTTCTGAGGATTAGGACGTGAACATCTTTGGTGGGGGGCATTACTCTCGCCACCTACACATGGCTTTAAAGTCTGGTGGCCAGGAAGTTCTTCTCTGTGTAGCCACGCAGACAGCTTGCCTCTGGGTATGGCAGATATATCTGAGAGTCTGAGAACCTGATGGGTCCTCTTGGGTTCAGGTTCAAGATCTGGTCCCTCTGAACAAGAACACAGCAGGTGAGCAGAGTTAACCAGCTTCCCAGAAATGGCTCTAAGATTCAGTGGACTGGCAGGGGTTTTCCCCACTCCCTCCCACCCCAACTACTGCAATGGATGTGAGCAGGACTGAGCTGGTTCTCCACTCTCCCCACTGCAACACAGGAAAGGGCTAATAGAAGGAAATCAGCTAGGCTGGAATTCCTTCCCACACCTCTTTCCAATTTTCCTGCTCTTTGGGAACTCAGGTCTTGAGGAAGAGTAGTGGGCACCACCCTGATTTCCAGTGGTGAAAGAAAGTTATCTTTCTTCATCTGTTGAGTAATTTTAACAGGAAGTGGTGAGACTGCAAGAGTCAAGTTTGTGTTTGGTTCAACGTCCTGGCTCTATCGCTCTCTCTGTCTCTACTTACCCCCCGGCCCTATCCTCAAGTCAGTTTAAAATATGCTTTAACGTACTCTCCCCCCAAGAAAATCCCGCCTTTTTAATTTCATTTTAATTTTAATTTTAATTTTTTGAGACAGAGATTCGCTCTTGTTGCCCAGGCTGGAGTGCAATGGCAAAATCTTGGCTCACCACAACCTCTGCCTCCTGGGTTCAAGCGATTCTCCTGCCTCAGCCTCCTGAGTAGGTGGAATTACAGGCATGTGCCACCATGCCCAGCTAATTTTTTTGTATTTTTAGTAGAGACAGGGTTTCTCCATGTTGGTCAGGCTGATCTCGAACTCCCAACCTCAGGTGATCCGCCCACCTCGGCCTCCCAAACTGCTGGGATTACAGGCGTGAACCACCGCGCCCGACCAAAAACCCTGCCTTTTAAACACAGCTTTTAAAGGAACATCTCCATTGCATAAAGCAGATGGATGCTTGGCCTCACCCTTGACAATACTAACTCAGTAGGTCTGGGATGGGACCTGGGAATCTGTATTTCAAAATCTTCACCTGTGATTCTGATGCACGGCCACAAAAGATTTAATGTTAGGCATATTGGTCTGAAACACTTGATTCAGGCACATTGATTTAAAGTTAGGCACATCGGTCTGAAACACTTAAGATGTTAATAATAAGACAAATGTTAGGCACACTGACATTTTGAATTTATGTTAGAAAATAAAGTAAAAAGTCCTGCCAGGCATGGTGGCTCATACCTGTAATCCCAGCACTTTGGGAGGCTGAGGCAGGTGGATCACCTGAGACCAGGAGTTTGAGACTAGCCTGACAACCTGGCGAAATCCCGTCTCTACTAAAAATGCAAAAAATTAGCTGGGCATGGTGGCACATGCCTATAGACCCAGCTACTCGAGGACTGAGGCAGGAGAATTGCTTGAACCTGGGAGGCAGAAGTTGCAGTGAGCCGAGATCGCACCACTGCACTCCAGCCTGGGCAACAAAGCAAGACTCCATCTCAAAAAAAAAAAAAAAAAGTCCTTAGACATTTTTTCTTATTGGGCCCATTGCAAAAATAACTCTAAAATATAGAATCAATAGGTTAAATACTATACTAGTAGAGGAAACAACTCTATGGAAATATAATACAGTATGAAGAATCTAGAATTAGCCCCCTACCCCCCAATTCTGTGGAAAGCCTGTTGTCCTTGATATTTTCTCCACAAATGCAAATGGAAATGTAGTGTGGAAGGAAGAAAGGTATTTAGGGTTTGAAGCTAAAAGTTCAGGAAAGGAGCTTTGTTTTGCAATATCCCTCCACATCTGTTGAGTATTTTCCAGGTTACAAAGTGTTGTCACAGATATTGCCACATTAATCCTCACAATAAAACCCTGAGGTCATCTGGAAAGGTGTTGAGGGAATGCAGGCTCAGACAGAGCCCACGTTTATTGCCTGCGGTGCTGTAGGACTGAACCCACCTCTTCATCCTTTCTTATATTTCTGATGGATTTTTTCTCTTGACTATTTAATCTTTTACTTTTAACATTTATGACATTGACAGTGGGACAGAGAGGGAATCTTGTCCACTGGCCTTTATTTCCTAAGAAGGCCTTAATCTCTTCCCGGCATCTCCCTTGGACCTCGTACCTGAGCAGCAGCCACCTCGTAGCCGTCGGGGTTCATGGATGGCAGGATGTGAATGCGCGTGTCCTGGATGAGCCGGACAATGCGCTGGTTCCTGTTCCGGAACTCCTCGCACAGAAACTCTGACAGCTGCAGCATCAGCTCACGGCCCAGCGCTTCGTTGCCATGCATGTTCCCCACGTACTTGACCTCCGGTTCCACTGCAAGGAGGAAATGCAAGGAAGAGAAAAGATGGGGGAAGCTTGGAAGTGCCATTGACGCCTAACCTTGCACGAAGACCGTTTTTCTCTTTTTCAGTAATGAATGAAAGAAAATCTCATGCTTTCATTGGGTCTTTTACAATAATCCCTGAGCCCCTTCCTAACCAATTAGTTATGAAAACTACAAAAATTCATGCCAGGGATAATGAGTGCCATTTATTGAACCCCCATAGTGTTCTAGACAGTTATGTTCGATACTGCTAAAATTCACAGAAAACCTGTAAAGTGGGCATTAATAGCCTCAGGGTGAGGGTAATAAGGATGGGAGAGATTAAGTAACTTGTCTGAAGTTGTCTAGCTAATAGCTCTATGGAGGCCCAAGCCCACGTGGCACTTACAGTGCCATTTACAGTAGCATGCTGCTTCTTAGAGACAAACCTTTCAGGATAAGGATGTTTCCCCAGAACCTGCTCTCATGAAGTACTCTAGGTTTTAGCATAACAGCTGCTAATGATCCCAGTTGAAAACTTAATTTTCTTGGCACTTGAAAAGTTTCTTACTCCATCTGAACAAGAACACAGCAGGTGAGCAGAGGTGACCAGCTTCGCAGAGATGGCTCTAAGATTCAGTGGGCTGGCAGGGGTTTTCCCCACTCCCTCCCACCCCACCTACCACAAAGAATAGGACTGTGGGCAGGACTGAGCTTTTTCTCCATTCTCCCCACTGCAATATGGGAAAGCTAAAATCACTCCTTCAAATCCAAGCAGGCCAAGGCTGGAGGCACAGAATAGGAAGGCACCTGCTATGTCTCATGCCTTAGTCTTCTCTTGGGCCATGTTAACTGTTCAACTTGAGGTAAGAATTGAGGATCTGAAAGTTTCTGGCATCACCTAAAGAAAATCATTCTTGCCCTCTTTCAAGAGGTAGGAGAAAAGTTCTTGCCAAATGATTTCTCTTCCACTCAACACTTTCCTGCCTCTATGACTTTTCTGGTTCTGTACCTCTTCATCTTCTCATTTCCAAATCCTTCTCATGACCCTTCTAGGCCCAGTTCACATGATATTCTGTGAAGTCATCTTGGGTTCTCCTTGATGAGAGAGAGCTCTCTGTTGGCTTCCCCGGTTTTACCTTTTTCTTTTTTTCTTTTCTTGTCTTTTCTTTTTTCTTTTCTTTTTTTTTTTTTGAGACGGAGTCTGTCTCTGTCACCCAGTCTGAAGTGCACAATCCCAGCTCACTGCAACCTCTACCTCCTGGGCTCAAGCAATTCTCCTGCCTCAGCCTCCCAATTAGCTGGGTCTACAGGTGCCTGCCACCACACATGGCTAATTTTTATATTTTTAGTAGAGACGGGGTTTCACCGTGTTGGCCAGGCTAGTCTCAAACTCCTGACCTCAGGTGATCTACCCACCTTGGCCTCCCAAAGTGCTGGGATTACAGGTGTGAGTTATTGCACCCAGCAGGTTTTACCTGTTTTTGTACATGTTCTATTTCCTTGACTGGACCTGGCCTTAGCAGAGTACATAATTTTTAACTTGTGACACCATTCATTATTATTTATCTTAGTATACCTACAGCAGTTTTTCTCAAAGGAATGCTTATAATCCATAAGGATCATGTGGTGGATTTTCCATAGTGGGTATTCTTTAATCTTAGTGTATTTTTTTTTTTAATCGTAGATTATGTCTTTCTTACTTTTCTTGGTGTTAAAATGTCTTTTCTGTTACAAAAGGATGGATATAGAAGATGACAGGTAGTTTTCTTCATATCCTTATTCAGTAAAATAAAATTTGGAAGATATGTTTTAGTTCCCCCCAGTCTCTTATTTATTTAAAAAAGAAAAAACATCTTTTTTAAACTTCTTTATGAAATCTATAGGGAACCACTGCCCTATAGAACTTTGGACAGTGCCCTGTACTTAGTAGATACTTAATATCAGATTCTTTTGGCTCTCCTTTTTCTTTTATTTTCTTTTTTCTTTTTCTTTCTTTCTTTCTTTCTTTTTTTTAATTTAGAGACAGGGTCTTGCTCAGTCATTCATGCTGGAGTGCAGTGGCACAATCATAGCTCAGGACAGCCTCTCGAATTCCTCGGTTCAAGCCATCCTCCCGCCTCAGCCTCCTGAGTAGCTGGGACCCCAAGTGCACACCACCACACCAGGCTAATTTTCTAAAAAAATTTGTTATAGAGACAAGGTCTCACTATGTTGCCCAGACTGGTCTGAAACTTTTGGCCTCAGGCAATCCTCGCAAAGTACTGGGATTACAGGCATAAGCCACCACAGCTGGCCTCTACTTTCAATATATCTAGAATACAACCACTTCTCATAACAATTACTGCTACCATTTTGGTTCAAGCCCCTGCACCTTCAAGCTTGGTACTATTGGCCATATTAGGTCATTGCAATAAATCTCCCACTTGCTCTCCCTGCAGCTGCCTAGCCCCTTTAAAGTCTATTCTCCAGAGTCAGGGGTTGGCAAAACTTTTTTATAAAGGACTAGAGAGTAAATCCTTTAGGCTTTGTGGGCTGTGTTGTCTCTGTCACAGCTACTCAACTCTTCCAGCAAAAGCAGCCACGGACAAGATAAAAGTGAATGGACGTGACTGTGTTCCCATAAAACTTCACTTACCAAAACAGGTGGCTGGCCCTTGGGCTGTAGTTTGCTGACCCCTGTTCTGAGTGATCTTTACAAAATTGAAGTCAGATCGTCTCCCTCTTCTGCCTAAAAAAACCCTCCAGTGGCTTCTCACTTGACTCAAAGTAAAAGCCCAGATCTTTACCAGGGCTTACAATGCCCTGCATGATCTCCTATTGCCTGGTGTCCCCATCACATGGCTGTGACCTCCTCTCTTGCTCTCCCCTTGGTTCACTTGGCTGGAGCCCCACTGGCCCCCTTACTGTTCCTCACATGTGCCAAGCATGCTCCAGAGCATTGCCTTTGCTCTTCCCTCTGCCCGTCATCTTTTCCTCCCCGATATCATCACGGCATGTGCCATCACACCCATCCTTCAGCTCTCTGCTCAAAGCCACCTCAGTGGAGACGCCTCTCCTGAGTGCCTCTCCCGCCCCTTGTCTTCCTCCATGCTATCCTTATCTCTTTTTCCTGATTTAGTTTTCTCTACAGCACTTATTTCCATCTGATGTAATACATATTTACTCTTTTACCCATTTATTGCCAGTCTTACCCCACTAGAATTTGGGTCCATGAGGGCAGGTTCTTTATTTTATTCTCTGTTTTACTTCCAGAGTCTACAAAAGTGACTGCATATTGTAGGTGATTGGTAAATATTTGTGGAATGAATGAATGAAAGGAATGAATGGGTGAATAGCAATTAAAGTGCTTCAGAGAAAAGAGGGAACAGTGAGGGCTAGAGTCCTGTGAAAAAACTTCAAGGAACGTCTTGAAAGCTAGAAAGTACAGAAGCACCAAGAAGGGAGCTTGGAGTGTTGGGGGCTAACCCCATGATGTCCATGAACACTCACAAGCTTCCACAGTGAACATATGATCTGATTGACAGCAGGATGCTTGCTATGGAAGTGCAATTTCAAAGCGAGGCAATTATCCCAGGTAACCCCATGGCCTTCTTTGAGCCTCCTCCATGCAATATTCTGAATCCCATGGCCAGTCCATGGGGTGTGAGGCTTTTAAAGTAGGAAAGTGGGATCATGTCAGGATTTAGGAAAATTTTTCTGGCATCTGTGTACCAAATGGAAGATTCAGAGTACAGCAGTTAGAAGTTAGAGACCTGGTCAGGTGCGGTGGCTCATGCCTGTCATCTCAATACTTTCAGAGGCCAAGGCAGGCGGATCACTTGAGGTCAGGAGTTCGACACCAGCCTGGCCAACATGGTGAAACTCTGTCTCTACTAAAAATTTAAAAAATTAGCCAGGTGTGGTGGCACATGTCTGTAATCCCAGCTACTTGGGAGGCTGAGGCAGGAGAATCGCTTGAACCCGGGAGGCGGAGGTTTCAGTGAGCTGAGATCGTGCCACTGCATTCCAGCCTGGGCAACACAGCAAGACTCTGTCTCAAAAAAAAAAAAAAAAAAAAGAAGTTAGAGACCAGTTAGGGGTTCAGCGCAATCATGTAGGCAGCTTGTGATGGAGTCTGGTCTCAGACGGGATGTGGAAGTGGAGAGATAAAGGGAGATTTGAAGTTGACAGTTTGAAGGAGGAATTGGTAAGGAAAGAAGTGAGAAATTAGAAACAAATGTCCATCAATATACGGACAGTTAAATACAGTCATGCAATGAGCTATTACACAGTCAAACCCACAATGGTGTAGATCTGCACTTATAGACATGGATGCTATCCATAACAGATTGTGAAATGAGAAGGGCAGTTACAATGCAATTTCATTTTTATAGAAATGATTACATGTATTTGTGTCAGGGGGTTTAAATATGCATAGAAAAAAGTCTGGAAGGATATACATCAGTACATTAATGGTGGTGGGATTTGGGGTGAGTTTTATTATTTTTTTCCTTATCTAATTTCTAAATTTTAATCCAAACATGAATTGCTTTTGTAGTAGAAACAAACTAAAAAAAGGAATCCAGGCTAAGTGTGGTGGCTTACGCTTGTAATCCCAATACTGGGAGGCCCAGGTGGGTGGATCGCCTGAGCCCGGGAGTTTAAGATTAGGCTGGATAACATGATGAAACCCTGTCTCTACTAAAAATACAAAAATTAGCCGGGCATGGTGGTGCATGCCTGTGGTCCCAGCTACCTAGGAGGCTGAGGGAAAAAGATCACCTGAGCCCAGGAGGTCGAGGCTGCAGTGAGCTGATATCATGCCACTGAATTCCAGCCTGGGCAACAGAGCCAGATCTTGTGTCTCAAAAAAAAAAAAAAAAAATCCAGTAAATAAAACTAACACCCCAGTCCCCAAACTCTGTCTTGAATACCACACTGTCACTCCCTGAAGAGATTTCCCTATACCCTTCTAAGCTTCCTGGCAGAACTGGAAGGGCTCTTTGTTTCTGCCTGTGTCTCCTGAGCCACTGGATCGGGAAAGACAGAACAATAGCAAGGGGAAAAGAAAGGAAATAGGGGAAAGGAAGGGAGGTGGGACATGAGCAGGGAAGAAGACTCATCTTTTACCATTAAGGTTTTGAGCAAACAGAACCCAAAAAGGAGGAAAAGGCTGAAGCCTGAAGGAGGGCTGTAGCTCCCCAGAGGCAGTGGCAGTTTGAGGGCTAAGAGGGAAATAGCACAGGCTGAGAAAGATAGTACCTTGTAGGTGGAGGCGTCCACGGACCACCCCAGAAACCACCCCAATTACGGGATTTGCAAGGGAAGGGCTCTGCCCCACACACCCTCAAGAGCTGTTCAGGACTTACAGAGCTCGTGGATTCCAGGGTGGTCGCTGAACTCCAGCACGTAGAGGTGTCTCCCCTCCACGCTGCGCCCAATGCTGTAGACCCGCGTGATGCTGGGGCATTCGTTTTGCACCTTGTACAGTGTCCGCACAAGATCATCATAGCGGTGGTGGCGGAAGGTCACCGGGGCAACCAACTTGAAGAGAAGGAGGAGGTGGAGAAAGACTGAGAGGAGGTCTGACATCTTGCTGGGCTTTTTCAAAGAGAGCCACTGAAATGCGCCCCACCTCCTTAAACAACCTAGCCTCTTCACCCGCCGAAATCCAAGGTCCGCCTAGCTTCTCGCTTGTAAACACCAGTCCAACTTGGAAGACGTTCCGAACTGTCCGTCCAAGGCTGGAAATTCTTTATGTCGCTCTAGAATAGCCACTCATCTCTCCTCCCTCTCTCCCTTTCCTTCTCTAATCCGGGAAAGCCTTTTGAAAGATTTTTTGCACTTCCCTAGATGGGTAGTTTCACTGATTCTGGTTTACTGGTTAACTGGACTGTAAACAGGCTTCAATAAATAGCTGCTTATAACCCTTTGATTCCCGGAGAATTTTTTAAAACTTGGCTTGTGCCTGTTCCCTTTATTACAACTTTCAAAAAGAGTTCTCTGTCCCTTTTGATTTATCCCATGTACTGCTGCCTGCCTACTTTTCTGAAGCATGGCTGTATTTTGTCCTTTTTTTCCTCAAAAGTCTTTCAACAGATACCATTAAGAAAAGGAAAAGATTAGCCTTGGACTGGGAGAAAACAATTGTAAATCATGTATCTGATAATACCCCCATAATACGTAAAGAATCCTTACAATACAACAAGACAAACAACCCAATTAAAACATGGGCAAAACATTTGACCAGAATAGATATACAAATGGCTAATAAGCACATTTAAAGATGTTCAGTGTCATTAGTCATTAAGGAAATGCAAATTAAAACCACGTGAGATCCCAGGCATGGTGGCTCATGCCTGTAATCTCAGCACTTTGGGAGGCCAAACTGGGAGGATCACTTGAGCCCAGGAGGTTGAGATCAGCCCGGGCCACACAGCAAGACTCTATCTCTACAAATAATTTTAAAATTAGCTGGGTGTGATGGCATATCTGTAGTTCCAGCTACTTGGGGGGCTGAGGCAGAGAACCACTTGAACCTGGGTGGCAGGGCCTGAAGTGAGCCATGATCATGCCACTACACTCCAGCCTGGGCAACAGAGTGAGACCTCATCTCAAAAACCAAACGAAAACCACACATGAGATATTACTTTACCTCTGCTAGAATGGCTAAAATAAAAAAGATAGATAATAACAAGTGTTGGTGAGACTAGGAGAAACTGGAACCCTCATAAGCAGTGCAGTCAGGCCAAGTACAGTGGCTCACGCATGTAATCCCAACACTTTGAGAGGCTGAGGCAGGTGGATCACGAGGTCAAGAGGTCGAGACCATCCTGGCAAACATGGTAAAATCTGCTCTCTACTAAAAATACAAAAATTAGCTGGGCGTGGTGGCACACACCTGTAATCCCAGCTACTCAGGAGGCTGAGGCAGGAGAATTGCTTGAACCCAGGAGGCGGAGGTTGCAGTGAGCTGAGATCATACCACTGCACTCCAGTCTGGTGATAGAGTGAGACTCCGTCTCAAAAAAAATAAAAAATAAAGATAAATAAATAAGTAAATAGTGCAGCCAGTTTGGAAAACACTTTAGTAGTTTCTTACAAGGTTAAATATATACTTACTATATAATACAGCAGTTTCACTCCTAGGTATCTATGCAAGAGAAATGAAAACACGCATCCACACAAAAACTTGTACATAAACGTCCATAGCAGTATTGTTCATAAGAGACAAAAAGTGGAAACAACCCAAATGTCCATTAAACACTGAGCAGATAAACAAAATATGGCATATCCATACAATGAAATAGTATTTGACAATAAAAAGGAATGGAGTGCTAATACATTGTGCGATGTGAATGAATCTTACACATGCCTGGTGAAAGAAGCCAAACCCCAAACACCACATATTGTATGATTAAGTTCATATGAATGTTTGGAAAAGGCAAATATATAAAGACAGAAAGAAGATTAGAGGTTGCCAGGGGCTGGGATTAGATATGTGAACATGAAATTTCTTTTTATAGTGATAGAAATGTTCTAAAATTCGATTGTGGTGATGGTGATGGCTATACAACTCTATAAATATACTAAAATTCATTGAGTTGCATACTTAAAACATTAATTCTATGGTATGCAAATTGTATCTCAATAAAGCTATTTTTAAAAAGGGAATAAAAAATAAGTACAGCCCTCCAAAAGAATTAAATATAAATTTACCATACAACTCAACAATTCCATTCCTGGGTACCTACCCAATAGAATAAACTTGCCCACAGAATGTTCATAGCAGCATTATTCATAATAGGCAAAAAGTAGAAACCACCTAAATGTCTATCAATTGGTGAACAGATAAATAAAATGTGATATAACCATACAATGGAACACTATTCAGCAATAAAAAGAATAAAATACGACTACATGCTACAATGTGGATGAACTTCAAAAACACTATGCTAAGTGAAAGAAGCCAGACATGAAAAAAACACATATTGTACAATTCCATTTATATGAAATGTCCTGCAAGGGTAAACCTATAGAGACAGAAAGTAAAATAATGTTTGCCTGATGTTGGGGATGGGAATGGAAATTAAGTGTAAATGGGCATGAGGGATTTACTTTCTAACGGATGAATCAGCACTCAAACTGGATCCAAGGAAGAGCTTATTGGAGTGATGGAGATGTTCTAAAACTGGGGATGGTAATAGTTGGTCAGCTTGATAACTTTACTAAACATCACTTAATTGTAAACTTACCAGGCGCAGTTGCTCACACCTGTGATCCCAGCACTTTGGGAGGCTGAGGCAGGTGACTCACTTGAGGTCAGGAGTTCGAGACCAGCCTAGCCAACATGCTGAAACTCCATCTCTACTAAAAATATAAAAGTTAGCCAGGCGTGGTGGCACACGTCTATAATCCCAGGTACTCAGGAGGCTGAGGCAGAAGAATTGTTTGAACCCGGGAGGCAGAGATTGCAGTGAGCTGAGATCATGCCATTGCACTCCAGCCTGGGTGACAGAGACTTCGTCTCAAAAAAAAAAAAAAAAAAAAAAAATCATTTAATTGTAAACTTAAAAAGGGTGAATGTTGTGGTATGTAAATTAGACCTTAATAAAATTGTCATTTTTTATTATTTATTTATTTTTTGAGACAGAGTCTCACTCTTTTCACCTAGGCTGGAGTACAGTGGTGCAATCTCCACCCACTGCAACCTCCACCTCCTGGGTTCAAAGGACTCTCCTGCCTTAGCCTCCAGAGTAGCTGGGATTACAGGCACCCGCCACCATGCCTGGCTAATTTTTGTATTTTTAGTAGAGACGGGGTTTCACCATGTTGGCCAGGCTGGTCTTGAACTACTGACCTCAGATCATCCGCCCACCTCGGTCTCCCAAAGTGCTGGGATTAGAGGCATGAGCCACCACGCCCGGCCTAAAATTGTTGTTTTTAAAAAGCAAAGTTTCAATGAACCATCATGCACTGTCATGTAAAATTCAAATGCCTCAGATAGCCTTTTTGTCCTTGCTACCAAGTTCAGTTGGAACTTGTCATCCTGTCCCTCACTCTAGTGCAGCACTGTTGCTCAACCTACTATCTTTGGAGCATGCCCCTGCCTTCCTGCTTTCACTCATGCTATTTCCCTAGGTAGCTCAATCCAGCTCAAATTCTGGGTCTTCCATACCTCCCCTTGTAGTTGCTACTACAATCAGTCTTTGTATCTCCAATTCTTATCACTTAGGAGCACCAAGCAGGTTCAACTCGCCTAGTTTTGGGAGGTCAGGGAGGGCTGGCTGGAGGATCTGCGGGAGTGGAACTAACTAGATTATTTTGAGAGTCCTGTCTCCCACTTGGAAACTGTGAAATGTTATGCTACATGGCAAAGGGGAATGAAGTTTGCAGAAAAAATGAAGGTTGCAGCCCAACATGGTGGCTCACACCTGTAATCCAAGCACTTTGGGAGGCCAAGGCATGAGGATTGTTTGAGCCCAGGAGTTTGAGACCAGCATGGGCAACATGGCAAGACCCCATCTCTACAAAAAATCAAAAGTTAGCCAGGCATGGTGGTGCATGCCTGTGGTCTCAGCTACTCAGGAGGCTGAAGTGGGAGGATTGCTTGAGCCCAGGAGGTCAAGGCTGCAGTGAGCCAGTCATGCCACTGCACTCCAGCCTAGGTGACAGAGTGAGACCTGTCTCAAAAAAAAATTAAGGTTGCTAATCAGCTGATCTTGACAGGAAGCTATTATCTGGATTATCCAGGTGTGCCCATGCAATCACAATTGTGCTTCCAAGTGGAAGGAGGGGGCAGGAGGGTCAGAGTCAGAGGGATGAGATATGAGAGAGACTTGAGCAGCCATCACTGGCCCCCAGGATGGTGGAAGAGTGCCATGAGCTACAGAACATCAACACCCTCTAAAAATTGCAAAAGGCAAGGAAACATATGCTCCCTGGAACCTCCAGAAAGGAACACAGCTCTGCCAGCACCCTGATATTAGTACGATGAGACCCACTGCAGACTTCTGATCTCTAGATCTGTAAGATAATACATTTGTGTTGTTTTAAAATTTGTGCTCATTTTTTTAACCATAGCAACAGGAAACAAACACACCCCCAAATACCCACAGAACTGGGGCTCTTGGGGAGAGGCTGGAGCAGAAAGCTTCATTGTCTGACATCCTCCCAGGGTCTTGATTCAAATCGTGGGCAGCTAGCCCTGCGAATGGCTGCATAGGTCCGGACCAAATGGTATCTTCAGAGTTCTTTCTGTTTCTTCTCCTCCTCACCCTAATTTTAGGCATTTCCTTCTTTCTGGGTTCTCAGTGTTCTCAATGCCATCCCCACATGGACAGATGCATCTCCATTCTGCCTTAGGCAAATATTAATAACACTTTACAATTCTACATTGCCTTACAGAGTACCAACTACTTCTTTATTTATTCCTCCCAAGGAAGAGAGTAATGTAATTCCATTTTAGAGGAGAAATTTTCCCAGAGTCACAAAACTAGTAAGTGGTGGAGGAGGGCCTGGACTCTGGCACAGTTAGCCTAATGTCCTGCTCAATGCATTTCAGTGAATTCAAATATGGAACAAGGGTAGGAAGCCACCAAAGACATGTGAGCAAAGAGAGTACGTTCAAATCTAGAAAGGGTTGGAAGGAGGCAGAAGGATACTTACCCTCAAGTAGGGACATGAGGGCAATTGTTCTCTTTCATTTGTCATCCTTCCCTAGACTCTAGACAAAGGAGAGAGGAGAAAGGGGAAGGGAGAGGGTGAGAGCAAGAGCAAAAGAACGAGAGAGAGATAGAGAGAGAGAGAGAGAGAATGCCAGCCCTGTGAACCAACCTTCCCAACCCAGACCTCTAGTTATTGTAGTTTTAAGATTTCTTTCTTTATATCCCCAGCAGTAACTCTGCAGAGAAATCTTGATATAATTTAACCCTGCTCAATAAATGTTAGTTGACTGCACCTATAAATGAATCAAAAGTTCAGGCTGGGCACAGTGCCTTACACCTGTAATCCCAGCACTTCGGGAGGTCAACACAGGCAGATCATCTGAGGTCACGAGTTCAAGACCAGCCTGGCCAATATGGTGAGACCCTGTCTCTACTAAAAATACAAAAACTAGCTGAGCATGGTGGAAGTTCAGCTTAGTTCAAATCACCAATCACTCTTTGAGAGATATTTGGATTTTAACTGTTATGAGAGGGGGTAGAGCAAAAGGAACCCGGTCAAGTCTGGAGGGCCAGGAAAGTCAGTCCTCAAGACAGACCAAGCCCTTTCCAATTCTCTTTCCCATCTATCTCATACTTCTGGTCTTAGCACCATGCCACTGTATTCCAGCATGGGTGATAAAATGAGACCCTGTCTCAAAAAATAAAATAGAATAAAAAATTCTTACAGTGACATAAAGGCCCAGTAAACAACAATCACAATGTCCTTCTTTCTTTCTTTTTTTTTTTTTTTTTTTTTGAGACAGAGTCTCGCTCTGTCGCCCAGGCCGGAGTGCTGTGGCCGGATCTCAGCTCACTGCAAGCTCCGCCTCCCGGGTTTAGGCCATTCTCCTGCCTCAGCCTCCCAAGTAGCTGGGACTACAGGCGCCCGCCACCTCGCCCGGCTAATTTTTTGTATTTTTAGTAGAGACGGGGTTTCACCGTGTTAGCCAGGATGGTCTCGATCTCTTGACCTTGTGATCCGCCCGTCTCGGCCTCCCAAAGTGCTGGGATTACAGGCTTGAGCCACCGCGCCCGGCCACACAATGTCCTTCTTTCTACTCCTTGAACACATCAAGCTTATTTCTGCCCAAGGCTTTTACGTTTTCTCCTTTCCCTGCCAGGAATGCTCTTCTAAATTTTTTCACGGCTTTCCTCTTCCCACCCTTTAAGTCCATGCTCAAATACACCTTGCAGTGGCTGGCTCTGACCCCTCCACCTAAACTCGGTCCCAGCTGCTACCCCTTATCATTCTCTACCCCTTGACTCAATTCTTCTTCATAATACTTACCATTACCTGAAAGCATTCTCTGTAATTACTCATTTCTTTTTAATATTTTGTCTGTATCCCCCACTAAAATGTAAGTTGCATGAAGGCAAGGACTACTGTCTGTTTTTCCCACTGCTCTGCCCCAATGGTTAGAACAATGCCTGGCCCATAGTAGATGCTCAATAAACATCTGCTGAATAAATAAATTTGCAGAGGCCGGGCATGGTGGCTCATGCCTGTAATCCCAGCACTTTGGGAGGCTGAGGCAGGCAGATCACGAGGTCAGGAGATCGAGACCATCCTGGCTATGGTGAAACCTCATCTGTACTAAAAATACAAAAACTTAGCCAGGCGTGGTGGTGGGTGCCTGTAGTCCCAGCTACTTGGGAGGCTGAGGCAGGAGAATGGCATCAACCTGGGAGATGGAGCTAGGAGTGAGCCAAGATCACGCCACTGCACTCCAGCCTGGGCGACAGAGCAAGACTCTGTCTCAAAAATAAATAAATAAATAAATTTGCAGATAGAAGGGTAGAGAAATACTTTTTACAAAAATGAGATCATAGTGTGTATGCCTTTAAAAATAAATATTATATTGAATATTTAAAAAGAAGTTGAAACAAAGCTGTAAGAGTTGCTTATCTTTAGAAAAATGTCTTCGTACTGGGTCCAGGTGCAGTGGTTCACACCTTTAATCCCTAAGACGTTGGGAGGCTGAGGTAGCAGGATTACTTGAGGCCAAGAGTTTGAGACCAGACTGGGCAACAAAATAAGACCCTATCTCTAAAAAAAGATTTACAAAAACAAGAAAAAGAAAAAAAAAAGTCTTCCCATGGTGAAATAATAGTTGCCAATTAATGACTCTAAAGAAAAAAAGGTGGCCGGGCATGGTGGCTCACACCTGTAATCCTAGCATTTCGGGAGGCCCAGGCAGGCAGATCACTTGAGGTCAGGAGTTCGAAATTAGCTTGGCTATCATGGTGAAACCCCACCTCTACTAAAAATACAAAAAATTAGCTGAGCATGGTGGTACGTGCCTGTAATCCCAGCTACTTGGGAGGCTGAGGCAGCAGAATCATTTGAATCTGGGAGGCGGAGGTTGCAGTGAGCCGAGACCATGCCACTGCACTCCAGCCTGGGCGACAGAGCAAGACTCTATCTCAAAAAAAAAAAAAAAAAGAAAAAGCATAGAAATCATTAAAGGATGGTGGGTGTCATGCTTTTATGTTTTCTCAAGCAGACATTTCACCTTTAGATGCTGTCTATTCAATCCATGCTGTAATAGATTTTTTGTTCATTCATTCATTCATTCATTCATTCATGAAACAAAAATATATTGAAGAGTTTACATCAATCTCTGATGTATGTGCCAGATAACAAAACAGGCAAGATCCCTGCTCTCATAGGGGGTGTATGTGTGTGACAGGGGCAGGAAGAAACCAATAAACACACAAACACATACAATCCAGTAAATACATAATGAATAAGATCTTTTCATATTATATTTATGAAGAAAATAAAACAGTATGTGACTAGGGAGGGTTGGGTGGCTAGTTCAGGTTACAGGTCAGAGAGGGCCTGTCTGAGCAAGTGATATTTGATTTGAGACCTGAATGATCAAAGCATTCAGTCAGGTGGATCTCTGGGGACAGAGCCGTCCATGCAGAAGGAAGAGATAGCAGAGCAGGCCTGGCTCAGGACTAGAGGGCTGGCCAGCGTGGAAGCTCAGAGACCAGGGAGGCCATGTGTGAGAGGAACAGGAAGAGGTGAGTGCATAACTCATTCTCTTGACAAGGAGTTCAGATTTTAACCCAAGAGTAATGGGAAGCCATTGGAGGGCTTTAAATGGGGGAATGGCATGAAACAGGCTCTCTCGTCTCCTAAAACCTCCTTTGCAATCTAATGTCTCCAGATTTACGTTAGTCACATCATCTGTACATTTCCAGTATTATAACATTTCTGTGTCCATAAATCTCACTGTTGTTTAGCTTTTATTTTTTGAAGTGACAGATTATCATCTTTTTTTTAAACTGGGCTTTTTTTTTTTTCTTCTTTTATTCCTTCCTTTCTTCCTTCCCTTCTGTGTTTTCTTTCAGAGAAGCTAATTTTATTGTTTCCCATCATTAAATACGAAACAGAAAATCTGTAGAGAAGGAAAAAGAGCTCCATAGAATATAATTCAAATAAGAAAAAATCCTCATTTTATGAGAACTTTGTATTTGTCTGGCCTTCAGAGTAAGTTTTTCACCGATCAAGCCTGCCATAAAAATTAAGGTTGCCAGTGTCTCTGTATGTTCTGCTGGCCTTTTATTTATTTATTTTTTTTAAATAGGGACAGGGTCTCACTATGTTGCCCAGGCTGATCTCAAACTCCTGGGATCAAGCAATTCCCCCTGCCTTGGCCTCCCAAAGTGCTAAGAGTACAAATGTGAGCCACTGTGCCAGGCCTATTGGTTTTCACAGAACCTTTGAGGTCCTTGAGAAAAGCCATTGAAATCAGTATCTCAAAGAGTCATCTGTACTCCCATGTTCATTGTGGCATTATTCACAATAGCCAAGATATGGAATCAATCCAAGTATCTATCAATAGATAAAAGAAAGAAAATGCAGTGTACATACACAAAGGAATATTATATAGCCTTAAAAGAGAAGAAAATCCTGTCATTTGTGACAACATGGATGAACCTGGAGGACACGATGTTAAGTGAAATAAGCCAAGCACAGAAAGATAAATACTGCATGATCTCCCTTATATATAAAATCCTAAAAAATTGAACTCGTAGAAATAGAGAATAGAATGGTGGTTACCAGGGCTGAGGGTGGGGGAAGGGGAAAAGGGTGATGGCCAAGGGGCACAAAGTTTCAGTTAGAAACGAGAAATAGATTTTAGCCATCTATTGCACAGCATGGTGACTATAGTCAATAACAATGATTTGTGTATTTCAAAATTGCTTAGTCTATTTTAAATGTCCTCACCATACAAAAATGATAAGTGAGTAAAGTGATGGATATGTTCATTAGTTTGATTTAATCATTCTGCAATGTATGCCGTGCTGGGTTCTTTGTCATGATTTTGGTTTTCCTCTTTTGTTTTTCTTCCTGAGCTCATCCAACTCAGCCTGGCCTCCTTTTGATGTCTCACCATCTCCTCTCTCATCTCTTACTCCTCTTTTAAAATGTTTCCCCAAGTTAATCATAATGTCTATGGCTTGGGACTTAGCAGGATTCTTTATCTGAACTCTTGTTCTGTTGTCTGGAATAATTTCTCTTGTGATGTATTTTCTTTTCTCCTAATCATCTCCACGTGTCTCCCTTTCTGGTTATCCCTCATCTTTGAATGGGGGAGTTTCTGTCTGGATCATGATGTGTTGAAAAATAGGGTAGAGACCAGGCGTGGTGGCTCTCACCATAATTCCAGCACTTTGGGAGGCTGAGGTGAGCAAATCACGAGGTCAGGAGATTGAGACCATCCTGGTCAACGTGGTGAAACCCCGTCTCTACTAAAAAAAAAAAAAATAGCTGGGCGTGATGGTGTGTGCCTGTAATCCCAGCTACTCAGGAGGCTGAGGCAGGAGTATTGCTTGAACCCAGGAGGCAGAGGTTGCAGTGAGCAGAGATTGCACCACTGCACTCTAGCCTGGGTGACAGAGTGAGACTCTGTCTCAAAAAAAAAAAAAAAAGAAAAATAGGGTAGAGGGGAGTGAGGAATGTGAGCAGGAGTCATCCCCAACACCAGTTCAGGGTTGTTTTCTCAAACACCTCTCACCATGCTTCTTGGGCTCTCTGCTGTTACGTCTTTTCTCAGATACTAGAGTTCAGAACATTGGTGTGGCTCAAAAATGACCCACTTTACTCAGGTGCTCTGTGTTGTAATCTGATTATTCTAGTCCCTCCTCCTTCATCCCCCCTCACCAAGACAGACAGTTTGGGAAGATATAAAATGGTGGGTCAGTCTGGCTCTTCCTTTAGCCACCTTCCTCTTGGTTCTGCCTTCTTGAGAGCCTTTCCCTATGGTCTCTAATTCTCCAGCGGTGTTCCCTACCCCCAACAACCTGTATCAGTTAAGATTAGATTCAGCTTTAAGTTAGAGAAAGCCCCATATAATTGTAGCTTTATTTCTTTAGTTACAGGTAAATGAAGTTTGGAAGCAGGCAGTTCAAGGCCATTGCTGTCCAGGCTCCTTTTAGCTTGTTGCTCTGCCAGTCTCAACATACATTCACCAACTATTCAAGATCGTTCCAGCTTTGTCAGCATGTTCGCATTCCGGCCACCAACAAGGAGCTCACCTTCTCTCTTTATCTTATTTTTTATTTTTGAGACAAGGTCTTGCTCTGTCACCCAGGCTGAAGCACAGTGGCACAATCATAGTTCACTGCATCCTTGAACTCCTGGGCTTAAGTGATCCTCCTGCCTCAGCCTACCAAGTAGCTGGAGCTACACGTGCATACCAACATTACAGGTGCACCTGCTAATTTTATAAACTTTTTGTAGAGACGGGGGTCTCACTCTGTTGCCCAGGCTGGCCTCCTGGGCTCAAGTGATTCTCCCACCTCAACCTCGCAAAGTGCTGTTCCTTCCAACGGGTGTGTGAGGATGGGAATTTTGATTTTAAAAAGAAAAGGAACCAGGATCTTTAAAATCAAAATTCCCATCCTCATACATCTGTTGGAAGGAACATAAAATGGTGCAACCAGTTTGGAAAACAGTTCTGTCAATTTCTCAAAATGTTAAACATAAAACCATATCACACAGAAATTTTACTCCTAGGTATATACTCAAGAGAAATGGAAACACAGGACTTGCACAAATGTTCATAGCACCATTATTCAAAATGCAGAATATAATTTAACAACCAAAAGACATAAAGTAATAGACATGTGACAACAGGGATGAACCTCAAACACATTATGCTAAGTGAAAAAAGCCAGACACAAAAGACCACTTAGTGTATGATTCTATTTACAGAAAATGTTCAGCATAGGCAAATCTACAGAGACAGAAAGTAGGTTCATGGTTGCCCAGGACTGGAGCATTAGGGGATTTGGGAGATGGTGGATAAGGGGTGCCAAGTTTCTTTTTGGGATAATAAAAATTATCTAAAAATGTAGCGATAGTTGCATAACTCTGAATATACTAAAAGCCACGGAATTGTACACTTTAAATGGTGGAGTTGTGTGGTGTGTGAATTATATCTCAATAAGCTATTAAAAAAGGGCACACTTCCCATAATTTCACACGCCATTTTCACTTATGTTCCATAGGTTAGAACTTACAGCCATGCCTATGCGCAAGGGAAGCAGATAAACAGTCTTTATTCCATCTAAAAATCATACGTTCCATTACAATAGAGATAATGATATTGCAGAACATTGGCCATGTCTGCCCCACCCTTAATCAGACCTTAGACCTCATCAGTCCACCCACAGAGGATCCTTGATGTATTTCTCGGGAACGTGGTAGTTCATCTTAGGGAAATTGATCTCTTTCCCAGAATCTCTACAAGGATGTGTTGGCTCTGAATCCTCGCATATTTTGGATCAAATTCATTTCATTCAGTAGTCATCCTCCTTGGTTTGGTGTTACAACTTTTCCCCTGTTTATTGAAAGTAGGATTTTCTTTTTTATTTTTTTGCTCTTGGCTGTCAGTTGGTTTCAAGAGTTGGAAGTGAATTCAAAATTCCCCTTTCCCACTATCTTTACCTCGAATTTGCCAAAATAAATATTCTTGTATTTTCTTTTGAAACAAATTCTCACTCTGTCACCCAGACTGGAGTGCAGTGGCACAGTCACAGCTCACTGCAGCCTCCATCTTCCAGGCTCAATCAATTCACCTGCCTCAGCCTCCCAAGTAGCTGGGGCTATATGTGCACACCACTACGCCTGGCCAGTTTTTTAACTTTTGTAGAGATGGAGCCCCACTATGTTGCCCAGGCTGGTCTCCGACTACTAGATTTAAGCAATCTACCTACCTTGGCCTTCCAAAGTGCTGAGATTACAGGTGTGACCCATTGTTCCTGGTCCATGTTTTCTTCTAAACACAGCTTTGTAAAACCCTTCTGGGATTTCTCATACTTTTTGCATCTAGTTTTTCTTTTTTTCTTTTGAGTCAGAGTCTCTCTGTGTTGCCCAGGCTGAAGTGCAATGGCACAATCTGGGCTCACTGCAACCTCTGCCTCCCAGGTTCAAGCGATCCTCATGCCTCAGCCTCCCGATTAGTTGGGACTACAGGTGTGTGCCATTGTGGCTGGATAATTTTGTATTTTTACTAAAGACAGGGATTTCACCATATTGGCTAGTCTGGTCTCAAACTCCTGGCCTCAAGTGATCCATCCCCCTTAGCCTCCCAAAGTGCTGGGATTACAGGCATGAGCCACGTTGCCTGGCATCCAGTGCTGGATTTTCAGTGTTCTCTTCAAACAGCTTGCTCCTCCTCTCCAAATAAATTCCTCTTAGAACTCACCACCTCCCCCACATGCCCACCACACACTGCTTCAGTCATGTCTCACATTTCAATAAAAGTTCTGTATAAACTATAGAGTGCTATGTATATGTTCGTTGTATTTATTATCTTCTTATTGCCTTGGCTAGAATAATTTCTCCATTTGCCCATTTTGTAGGGACTACAAATGCAACCCATTTGAATCTAAATGCAGTGTCTCCTCCCCTATAGTTGCTCCTCTTGGGAAATGGCACCACCTGTTGCCCAAGTCAAAAACACAGGAGCCATTCTACATTCTTCCTTCTCACTTCCCATGATTACTCATTCACTAAGCCCTCTCCGTTTTCTGTGTTGATCCTCATAGCTGACCCTTGCTTTCCCCATCTCCTGCCATGGCCTCCGTTCTGCTCTCACTCGTCCTTGCCTAGATCTTGGCAACTGCCTCCCATCATCTATTTTCCTGCCAGGATTCGACCCCCTTCCACTGCACACATCATGCAGTCGCCACCATGATCTTTCTTCAATACATACCACCTCTTGTCTATTGCTCGCCTCTTCCTTCCACTGTTTAGATCCTTTATCGCTTCTCCTTTCTGCTCAGTTAAGCTCATACTTCCTCACATGGCAAAGGCCTGCCAGGCCCTGATGTTTCCTGCCTTCCCAGCATTACGTGCCCTGCTCCTCTCCAGCACCCCTCCCGCCTCCTAGTTATACCCAACAAATTGCAGTCTTTCAAAAGCCTCTGAGTTTTTGAACATCTCCTCTCCCTCCAATTGGACGTTAGCTGACTCCTATTTGTGTTTTAGAATAAATCCAGGCATTGTTTTCTCTAAACCTTTCCCATCATTTGCCTTGTGTCTGATTTTAGGGTCCTTCCCTTGTATTTCCATAGAGCTCGGAGTATATTTCTCTGCAAACATTACATTGTGCTATAATTTTTGGCTTGTGACTTCCTTGATTAAAATATAAGGTCCTTAAGGGCAGGGACCACATCTTACTTGTTTCTGAATTCCTACTACCTAGTCTGTAGCTGGCATATAACAGGTATTCATGTTGAAAAGTAATAACAAAGAATAAACAGTCTCCTCTGCATTTATATTTTGTTGACTTTTTAGAACAGGGCAGGAAATGACTACATGGAGTTCCAGAAACCTAGGCTCTTCCATGTGGCCCCACTAACTCTCCTTCCAACAGGGCAATCGTTGGTTCAGTGACATGTTGACTCAGACTGCCCTCTAGCCAATGGCAGCCATGCATGCATGGACTCTGAATCTATTCTGTGTACCAGTGTTGCCTAATTTGCAAATAGCCTGTACCTGTGTAATCCTCTTTGTCGGGAGTGAAGTGGTTCTCTCTGCTTTTGAAAAAAGCTAAAGTGATGTGTGTTTACTGATATGACATCAATGAGGATAACAGGTTATCAGGCAGGAGGTTAACTGGAAAAGAGGAGCCGGGCTCTAAATGATCTGGTCACTTGGGATGGAGGGATTGCCACATATCAGACTCTGAGTAGCCCTATTAACTGGGTTAGTAATGGGCTATGGGCCAACATGTAGCAGGGGCAAATACATTTCATTGATTCTAAGACACTCCTTCTTTCACATTTTAATGTCTCTGAAACTGGAATGTGTCTTAAAACAGATGACATCTTAAATTTAGAGAAAAATAGAAGTCCAACATGTCAATAGTATGCCAGAAAAATATAACAAATTTTAATTGACTGAATAGTGACTAAGCCTGGAATTTCACAGACTGAACTAAACAGAATGGCTTATAAAGAATCATAAAGAATGTCTAAAAACTTGACTTTGTGTATGAACCCCTCCTAATTTCCGGGGAAAATATTGTACATACATTATCATTAATCTACAACCTCCTAGCCTTGGAAGATAGGTGTTATTAGTAATAATCTTTACTGAGATATATTCACATGCTATAAAATTCACCCATTTAAAGGTATAGTTCAGTGGTTTTTAGAATATACAGAATTGTGCAATCATTACAGCAATCTAATTTTAGAATATTTTTATCATTTCCCAGGAAAATTTTACATCCATTTGCAGTCACTTTCTAACCCTAGGTGCCTACTAATCCATTGTCTCTAAGGAATTGCTTATTCTGGATATTTTATATACATGGAATTACACAGATGCAGCTCACTGCAACCTTAACCTCCTGGACTCAAATGATCCTCCTGCCTCAGCCTCCCAAATTGCTGGGATTACTGGTATGAGCCAACATGCCAGGCTAGCATCATGCTTTCCAGGTTCATCTGTGTGTAGGTTCATGCATCAGTACTACATTCATTTTTTTTGGTGAACGATATTCTATTATATCAATGTACCACATTTTATCCATTCTTCAGTTGATGGACATTTGGATTTTTTCCATTTTTTGGTTATTATAAATAATACCACTATGAACATTCTTGTGCAAGCTTTTGTATGAACTTTGACTGCCAAGAGCAGCTTGGTCAGGGAGACGCTAACCCAAGAGGAATTAAGGACACATACACACACACAGAAATATAGAGGCGTAAAGTGGGAAATCAGGGGTCTCACAGCCTTCAGAGCTGAGAGTCCTGAACAGAGATTTGCCCACGAATTTATTAACAGCAAGCCAGTCATTAGCATTGTTTCTATAGATATTTGATTAAAAGTGTCCCTTATGGGAAACAAAGGGATGGGCCAAAATAAAGGGATGGGTTTGGCTAGTTATCTGCAGCAGGAGCATGTCCTTAAGGCACAGATCACTCATGCTATTGTTTGTGGTTTTAAGAACACCTTTAAGCGGTTTTCCACCCTGGGCAGGCCAAGTGTTCCTTGCCCTCATTCCGCTAAACCCACAACCTTCCAGCATGGGTGTTATGGCCATCATGAACATGTCACAGTGCTGCAGAGATTTTGTTTATGGCCAGTTTTGGGGCCAGTATATGGCCAGATTTTGGGGGGCCTGTTTCCAACATTTGACCTCCCAGCTTCAAGGGATAATCCCACCTCAGCCTCCTGCACAGCTGGCACTACAAGGTGAATGTCACCATGCCTGGCTAAATTTTCTTTGTATTTTTAGTAGAGATGGGGTTTTGCCATGTTGCCCAGGCTGGTCTCCAACTCCTGGGCTCAAGAAATCTGCCCACTTTGCCATTCCAAAGTCCTGAGATTACAGGCGTGAACCACCATGGCTGACCTGGACATATATTTTCATTTCTCCAGTGAAGTGAATAAAATTGCTGTTCATATAGTAACTCTATTCTTAACATTTTGAAGAACTGCTGAAAGCAGTTGTACCATATCACATTCCTACCAGAAATTTACAAGGATTCCAGTTTCTCCACATTCTTGCCAACACTTGTTACTCTTTTTTATTTTAACCATCCTAGTGGGTGTGAGCTGGTATTTCATCACGATTTTGATTTGTGTTTTCTTAATGACTAATGATTTAGAGAGTCTTTTCATATATTTATTGGTCACTTGTATATATCTACTTTAGGGAAATGTCTATTCAAATCCTTTGCCAATTTTAAAATTGGGTTATTAATCTTTTTATTGTTGAGTTATGAGTTGTTTTTTTTTTTTTTTTTTTTTTGAGACGAGTCTTGCTCTGTGGCCCAGGCTGGAGTGCAGTGGCCAGATCTCAGCTTACTACAAGCTCCGCCTCCCGGGTTTACGCCATTCTCCTGCCTCAGCCTCCCAAGTAGCTGGGACTACAGGCGCCTGCCACCTCACCTGGCTAGTTTTTTGTGTTTTTTAGTAGAGACGGGGTTTCACCGTGTTAGCCAGGATGGTCTCGATCTCCTGACCTCGTGATCCGCCCGTCTCGGCCTCCCAAAGTGCTGGGATTACAGGCTTGAGCCACCGCGCCCAGCGAGTTATGAGTTCTTTATACATTCTAGATATAAGTTTCTTATCAGATATATGATTTGCAAATATTTCCCCCCATCCTGTGGGTTATCTTTTCCCTTAGTTTTTTAATTTTAATAAACTCCAGTTTATGTTTTTTTCTTTTGTCATTTGTACTTTTGATGTCATTTTAAGAAACTATGGCCTAACTCGAGGTCATGAAGATTTACTCCTATGTTTTCTTCTGATATGGTTTGGCTGTGTTCCCACTCAAATCTCATCTTTAATTGTAGCTCCCATAATTCCTACATGTTGTGGGAGGGATCCAGTAGGAGGTAATTGAATCATGCGGGTGAGTTTTTCCTGTGCTGTTCTCGTGATAATGGATAAGTTTCATGACATCCGACAGTTTTCTAAAGGGGAGTTTGCCTGCACACATTCTCTTGCCTGCTGCCATGTAAGATGTGCCTTTGCTTCTCCTTTTCCTTCTACCATGATTGTGAGGCCTCCCCAGGCCTTTAAGTCACTTAAAACTCTTTCCTTTATAAATTACCCAGTCTCAGGTATGTCTTTATTCACAGCATGAGAATAGACTAATACATCTTCTGAGAGTTATAGTTTTAATGCTTACATTTAGGTCTATGATTCATTTGGAGTTAATTTTTGTACTTGGTTTAAGGAAGAGGTCCAACTTCATTCTCCTGCCATGTGGATACACCCTTATCACAGCACCTTTGTGGAAAGGACTGTTCTCCATCAGGTTGTCTTGATATCCTTGTTGAAAATCGCTTCATCATAAATGTGGGGGTTCATTTTTGGACACTCAGTCTATATGTCTGTCCTTATACCAATATCACACAGTTGTTTGGGTTTTGTTTCCTAGTCACTAGACTAACAGGGAACACACGGTTTTAATTACTGTAGTTTTATGTTTTGTTCTTCTTTCAAGATTGTTTTTACTACTCTTGGTCCCTTGCATTTTCATATGAATTTTAGGTTCATTGTGTGAATCTTCTTAATTTGGAGTGGATGCTACAGAAGATTCCCAATAGTGAACTGAGGACCAAAATTATCCAGAAGCCTCTACGTGGTGAAGGAAAGATCAGGGAACCAGGCAGGTCATTTATTGGTACTAGGTACATTTTGGAAATTTTCTGAAGAGTCATTATCTCCAGGGGTGGGGGCACTCCCTACTGGCATGCTGGCCTCAGTTTCCTAGTAAGTCAAATGACTGGATTTAGGGGATTGGAATTCTAAGAAAATCAAGGGTTCAGGAGCAAGGGCAGATTTCCAGACAGCTCTGTGTAGACCAGGGCCTGGAGGAGAGTTGGAGGTTACATGTTGCTTTCACATCGACCTAAGGCTTAGGCTCTTACTGCTATTCAATAATTCAAGATTTAAAGGAGACTGGTGGGATGGCACATGCCTATAATCCTAGCACTTTGGGAGACTGAGGTGGGATTGAACCCAAAAGTTCGATATCAGTTTTGGAAACATAATGAAACCGCATCTCTACAAAAAATGAAGAAAGAAGAAGAAGAAAAGAAGAAGAAGAAGAAGAAGAAGAAGAAGAAGAAGAAGAAGAAGAAGAAGAAGAAGAAGAAGAAGAAGAAGAAGAAAGAAGAAGAAGAAGAAGAAAGAAGAAGAAGAAGAAAATTAGCTGGGGCATGGTGGCACACGTCTATAGTTCCAGCTACTTGGGAGGCTGAAGTGGGAGGATCAACTGAGTCAGGGAGGTGGAGGCTGCGGTGGGTCATGATTGTGCCACTGCACTCCAGCCTGAGTGACAGAGGGAGACCCTGTCTCAACAACAACAACAAAGAGCAAACAATGTATTTAAAAAAAATAAAAATAGGAACAGCTCTATGTGGGCCAGACTCTCTCCAACATAGGCTCGCTTTCCTGGAAGGAAGGAACACTTCCATTAGTTCTCTTCATGTTCAAATACAATATGCCCCTAAAAGCCATTGAAAACACTAATCAGAAAGGGACTCTCATAAACTGCTGGAGGACATAAATCGGTATAGTTTTTCTAGAGGAGTATTTGTCAATACACATCAAAACACTCTAAAGAAATTTTCACTCTTCAATTCAGTGATTCTCCTTTTGACAATTTATCTGTAAGAAATAGAGATTTACCTATGAGGATATCACTTGCATCATTATTTATGATATTGATGAATTAGATGAAACTTATACATCTATCTATAATAGATTGTAAATCATTGTGCCTCTAACATACAACCTAAAAATGTCTATATGGATTAATAGCATAGACTGTCTTTTATCGCAATATACTAAGTGAAAGCAGATTATCAGATTGTACAGAATGTACCAAATTTTATTTTTAAAATATACACTATAAGAGCCAGGCATGGTGGCTCACACTTGTATTTCTATTACATTGGGAGGCCAACGTGGGAAGTTTGCTTGAGCCCAGGAGTTCAAAACCAGCATAGGCAACATAGTAAGACACCGTCCCTTAAAAAAAAAAAAAAAAAGCCAAGTGTGGTGGCACACACCTGTAGTTCCAGCTACGCAGGAGGCTAACGTGGGGGGATCACTTGAGCCCATGAATTCAGAACTTCAGTGAGCCATGATCATACCATGGCACTCTGGGTGACAGAGTGAGCCCCTGTCTCTAAAAAATAAGTAAAAATAAAAATATAGATTATATATTAACTGTTAGCAGTGACAAATTCACACAGGTATGCAGCAACCTCAATCCTTACCTCTTCAGAAGAAAGAATTCAACAGAGGAACGTTAAGGCAAAGTAAGAGACCGAAGCAAGTTTAGAGCAGGAGTGAAAGTTTATTAAAAAGTTTTTAGAGCAGGGACAAAGAGAGCCAAGCGAGCCTCTTGAGAGACTCAAGTGCATGGTTCCACTTTCTGCTTGGGGTTTTATACACTGGCATGCTTCCGGAAATTCCCTCCCTTCTCCCCATATTCTTCCCTTGGGGTGGGCTGTCCGCATGTGCGCAGTTGCCTGCCAGCACTTGGGAGGGGCCACATGCGCAGTGTGTTTGCTGAAGTTGTGCGCATACTCACTTGAGGTACTGGTCCCTTACCACAGTGTTCCCAGAAGGTGGTCACGTGCCCGTTAAACGCAGCCATTTTGCTTCTTAGTGCGCATGCTTGAGCCCACTCACACAGTTCCTGAGATCTTCACTAGCTTCAGGTGTTTTCTCTTGGGAGACTGCCTTTTCCTTGGCGCTGGCTGCGACCAATTATTATTTTGGAGCGAGAGTTAACCACTGCCTGACCATCACCTGATGGTCGCCTGACATTTCTGGTGGGGGAGGGTGGCTCTCTTGCCCTGCTCGTGTCTACCTACCTACTGTAACATACATAGAAATCTTTTGAAGTATATACAGTAAAATACTAAGTGATTATCTGTAAGGCAAAATTGCAGATAGCTTCTTTCTCTTGCTGCTTTTCTGCATTTTCCATTTTTTATATTGAATATTTATTATTGCAATTAGAAACAAAACATACTGGTTGGGTGCAGTAGCTCACATCTGTAATCCTAGTGCTTTGGGAGGCCAAGGTGAGACGATTGCTTGAGGCCAGGAGCTCGAGACTAGCCTGGACAACATAGCAAGAGCCCATATCTACACAAACAAACAAAATTAGCTGGGCATGGTGGCCCGCATCAGTAGTCCTAGCTACTGAGGAGGCTAAGGTGGGAGGATCCCTTGAGCCCAGGAGTTTAAGATTACAGTGTGCTGTGATTGCACAACTGCACTCCAGCCTGGGCAACAGAGCAAGAGCCTGTCTCAAAAGAAAGAAACAAAACATATTAAATGTTATTTTTGAAAATACTAATCAAATGAACGCATAAGATAACAGGGGAGAAAAAAATGTATGTTGGCTAATCCTAATCATCTTTGCCACCTTCTGGGAAATTGTGACTGGAACCAAGCAGCTCTTGTATAAAGGCGGGGACATGTGAAGCTCTGAATTTCAGAGGGGAAGAAGGAAGATGCAGTGGCCAAGGGTCTTTGATAGCCTCTGGCTCCAAGAAACAGAAAATTAATAACAGTTAACATTTAAGGCCGGGCGCGGTGGCTCAAGCCTGTAATCCTAGCACTTTGGGAGGCCGAGACGGGCGGATCACGAGGTCAGGAGATCGAGACCATCCTGACTAACACGGTGAAACCCCGTCTCTACTAAAAACTACAAAAAACTAGCCGGGCGAGGTGGCGGCGCCTGTAGTCCCAGCTACTCGGGAGGCTGAGGCAGGAGAATGGCGTGAACCCGGGAGGCGGAGCTTGCAGTGAGCTGAGATCCGGCCACAGCACTCCAGCCTGGGTGACAGCGCGAGACTCCGTCTCAAAAAAAAAAAAAAAAAAAAAACATTTAAAACAAAGAAAGAAACCTGTACATTTTGTTTTGGAAAAGTCAGTATTACAAAGGGGAGATCAAAAAAGAAAAGTTTGCAAAAGCGAGTCCCTTTGCCATTTGGTAATGTGTGACATCTAAATTGGATTGACTTGCTTTGGTTTCTTTAAAAACTGTCATTATATTCAATTACCAAATGACAAATCAGTCCTTGGATGACTGCCTGATTCTATTAGTGTACAGACTTAAATGATTCCATCTAGATTTGGGAGTTTATAACAGTTTGATTGCCTTTGCTGTTCTCAGTGGATTACTTACTTATGCCACAAACTAAGTGAAGCTAAAAAATTGTCCAAAATGTATACGTATTGGTCTGCATGGGTTTATTTGTATTTACCAAGGGAAAACGGCACAAAGTAATGTTTTGTTGAAGCAGCCATTTTTATCCAGAAAGTGTCCTGAGTTTGACCCAAGACATTTTGGGAAACTGCTTGTAACTGAACAAGACCAGAAACAACAATGGCAACACAGTAGTGCCTTGGAAGCAAGAAATGGAGAGAACAGGAGCATTTTATTATGCTTATTGCTTATTTTTGGTTCATAAACAAGTCAAAAACTTTTTTTTTTTTTTTTAAAGAGACAGGTTTTGTTCTGTCGCCCAGACTGGAGTGCAGTGGCGTGATCACAGCTCATTGCAGCCTCAATCTTCCAGGCTCAAGTGATCTTCCTATTTCAGCTTCCTGAGTAGCTAGGACTACAGGTGTGTGCCACCATGCCTGGCCAATTCTTTTATTTTCTGTAGAGACAGGGTCTTGTTATGTTGCCAGGACTATTCTTGAACTCCTGGGCTTAAGTGATCCTCCCACCTAGGCCTCTCAACGTGTTAGAATTACAGGCGTGAACCACCACACCCGGCCTAACACTTTTTTTTTTTGAGACAAGATCTCATTCTATTGCCCAGGCTGGAGTGCAGTCCGACTCACTGTGGCCTCGACCTCCCAGGCTCAAGCGATCCTCCCACCTTAGCCCCCCAAGTACAGGCAGACGCCACCACACCCAGCTAATCTTTGTATTTTTTGTAGAGACAGGGTTTCATCATGTTGCCTAGGCTGGTCTTGAACTCCTGAGCTCAAGCGATCCGCCCACCTCAGCCTCCCAAAGTGTTGGCAGGCATGAGCCATTACGCCTGGCCAACACTCTTAATTATAGTGGATTTAATAGGACTGAGCATATTTAAGGTTGCCTGTAAGTGACTGTCTCAACTTATGGCTATTTTACACCCACTGCCATACAATAGCTTTTATCTACTAATCGGATGGTTCTCTGCAGGAAGAGTACTATTATGGTAATGTGAAAAACTGGAGTTTGCAACCATACTGTCTAGAAAGGATCTTTACTGGAATTGCTTCCTTAAATCGTAAGAGCTGACTTTTTAAACTGTTTTTGTCTTTCTGGATTCAGGTGTGAATGAAAGAAAATGAGATCTGGAACCTTGATGCTATTGAATCCAACTCTACTTTCCTCGCTTGTAAATTGGGGTAGGGCAACAACCACAATGTTTATGACAACAGCAGCTGGCTTTCCTCCTTGCCTCAATCAATCTTTGTGAGGCTTAAATGACCAAATAATATTGGATGTTTTACATTTGCCTGACACTGTGTATTAGCCTGTTCTCACACTGCTATGGAGAAATACCCAAAGACTGGGTAATTTATAAAAGAAAGACGTTTAATTGACTCACAGTTCTGTATTGCTGGCAAGGCCTCAGAAAACTTACAATCATAGCGGAAGGCAAAAGAGAAGCAGACACCTCCTTCACAGGACGACAGGGCAGTGCGTGCAAGCAGGGGAAATGCCAGGTGCTTATAAAACCATCAGCTCTCGTGAGACTCACTCACTATCACGATAACAGCATGGGAGAAACCACCCCCATGATCCAATTACCTCCACCTGGTCTCGCCCTTGACAAGTGGGGATTATGGGGATTACAATTCAAGGTGGGATTTGGGTGGGGACACGAAGCCAAACCGTATCACACTGCCTAAATCTCATTTCATTCTCACATAAACTATACCCAGTAGCTGCTTTTGTTATTGTTCTTCACATTGTATAAATGAGAAAAACCAAGGTTCAGAAAGGAGAAATACCTTGCTGGAAATTATGCTTTTGTCACATGGCATAGAATTCAAACCAAGTTCTATCTGATTATAAAGCACTCCTGTTTAAGTGAAAGCTTCCTTTTTCCATTTTAACTTCATTTTGTATTTCCTTGAACATTATCTGTACAATTATTAGAGTTGGTAATACCTGCACATGGTATACAATACCAAAATATGTACACAAGAGTAAAAAATGAAAATAAGTCTTCCAGCTGGGTGCTGTGGCTCACACCTGTAATTCCAGAACTTTGGGAGGCCAAGACCGGCAAATCACCTGAGGTCAGGAGTTCGAGACCAGCCTGGCCAACATGGTGAAACCCCATCTCTACTAAAAATACAAAAATTAGCTGGCTATGGTGGCAGGCACCTGTAATCCCAGCTACTCAGGAGGCTGAGGCAGAGAATTGCTTGAACCCGGGAGGCGGAGGTTGCAGTGAGCCAAGATCCTGCCACTGCAGTCCAACCTGGGCAATGAGAGAAATTCAGTCTAAAAAAAAAAAAAATACCCAAAAACAAGAAAATAAGTCTTCCTCCCTTTCCTATACAGTATACTTAACACCTGGTTTCCTTCTTGGTGTAATCACAGTTACCAGTTTATATCTCCTGGGAAATATCTTATGGATTCACACACACACACACACACACACACACACAGCCACATATACAGCCGCCATTGTTTTCACATAAATGGTAGCATCCTATAGTGTTCTGTAGCTTGCTTAGTATTTCATGTTATAGAAATATCAGAATTTTTGCAGTCCTTTTTAAAGGGATTTTCCAGTCTTTAAACATCAAAAATGTTAGGCCAGACGCGGTGGCTCATGCCTATAATCCCAGTACTTTGGGAGGCTGAGGTGGGTACATCACCTGAGGTCAGGAGTTCAAGACCAGCCTGGCCAACATGGTGAAATCCCATCTCTACTAAAAATACAAAAATTAGCTGGCATGGTGGTGCACACCTATACTCCCAGCTACTCAGGAGGCTGAGGCAGGAGAATTGCATGAACCCAGGAGGCAGAGGTTGCAGTGAGCAGAGATCGCACCATTGCACTCCAGCCTGGGTGAAAGAGCAAAACTCCATCTCAAAAAAAAGCAAATATCAAAAATATTGCTATAATAAATAAATATTCTTTGGGGAAAACATACATGAAGGATAAACTCCTAAACTCCTAGTGAGAGGGTAGGAACAGGGCTTGTCTTCTTTTGGCTTCAGCCCACCACACTAGAGCATTCTTTCATGCATCCCCACTGATGACAAAACCTACTCCACCACTATCTCACTGATGCCATCATGTTTTTTGGGTTTTGTTTTTTTGAGATGGAGTTTCGCTCTTGTTGCCCAGGCTGGAATGCAATGGAGTGATCTCAGCTCACCACAACCTCTGCCTCCCAGGTTCAAGTGATTCTCCTGACTCAGCCTCCCCAGTAGCTGAGACTACAGGCGTGCGGCACCACACCCAGCTAATGTTTTATTTTTAGTAGAGACGGGGTTTCTCCATGTTGGTCAGGCTGGTCTCTAACTCCCGGCCTCAGGTAATCCGCTTGCCTCAGTCTCCCAAAGTGCTGGGATTACAGGCGTGAGCCACTGCTCCCAGCCAATCCCCTGTGTTTTTCCTTAAAGAATTCCAGGAAGTGGTTTTAGGAAATAACCAAGGTTCCCCTCGGACAGGAATGCTGAACGATTGATTTACAGCCTTGCTGCCTCCAGCCAGACCACCAGGTGGCCCTTTACTCAAGATAAACACAGCAACCAGATCAAGCTGACCTGCATCTCCTGCCCTCAGATCGGGCTGACCTGCATCTCCTGCCCTTCACGTGCTTTGCCCAGCCTAGCCCAGCCTCCATGCCCTATCACTGATGTCAATTCCTGCGCTTTGCCTAATAAAAAAGCCTTACGGCTCTTTTCCGGAAGTCAGTCAGGGAGTTCTCTCTCATTCATGCTGCTTCCCTTATGTCCAGTCATAAGTTCCAATGAGGCCTTGTTTAGAAAAACTCTTTCAACCTCATGTCAATTTATATTGCATTGAGAGCCCAAGAACCCATGGTCAGTAACACTAGCTGGATGCGTCGTTTGAGGACACCCACATCGCCTTCAGCTTTCTCGCCTCGCTCGCTCGCGCCCCCAGTGCAGCTGCTGCTGCAGGCCCTGCGCGCCGTCTTCACGTCCTCCTGCTGCGGCAGGGCTTGAATCTTGCGTTTCACCGCCTGCGGCGGGCGCCCTGGACCCGGCCGGGTTCGGACGACAGCTGCACGGCCGCGCCCCTGCCCCTGAGCCATTGCCTGGGCCAGGGCCGCCCCGCACCCCCACACCCACCCGCAGCCCTAGCCCCAGCCCCGACCCCTGTCGTCGGGGAGATGAGGTCACCCGCCCTTGCACGATATCTGTTGATTTGGGGGTTTGTTCCTACTTGACTGTAGGAGTCAATTTTCTTGGGTTTTTCAGGTACGATTACAGCAACTAAAGTTTTTGCTTCCATCTTTTAAATTTTTTATTTCTTGTTACTTTTTTCTAATTCCAGTTGAACAATACTGTAATGGTAAATAGCCTTGTTATTTATTTATTTATGACACGGGGTTTCACTCTGTCGCCCAGGCTGGAGTGCAGTGGTGCGATCTCGGCTCACTGCAACCTCCACCTCCTGGTCTCAAGTGATCCTCCTACCTCAGTCCCCTGAGTAGCTGGGACTGCAGGCACGGGCCACCAGGACCGGCTAAATTTATTTTATTTTATTTTATTTTATTTTTGTATTTTTAGTGGAGACCGGGTTTTGCCATGTTGGCCAGGCTGGTCTTGAACTCCTGACCTCAGGTGATCCACCCGCCACGGCTTCCCAAAGTGCTGGGATTACAGGCATAAGCCGGCCTCGTCTTATTCTCTCAAAATTGTATTTATACAATTTTGCATAATTTATACAAAATTGTATTTATATGGTGAGTTTTCTTAAGATGGATTTCCTGGTATTGTACCACTGCTATGTTCCTGATTCCTGTGTTAGTGGTGTAATTTTTTCTTTTTTTTTTCTTTTTGTTTTTTTGAAACGGAGTCTTGCTCTGTCGCCCAGGATCTTGGTTCACTGCAATAGCCGCCTCCCGGGTTCAAGCAATTCTCCTGCCTTAGCCTTCCGAGTAGCTGAGATTATAGGCATGTGCCACCATGTCCTGCTAATTTTTGTATTTTTAGTAGAGGAGGGGTTTCACCATGTTGGCCAGGCTGGTCTCGAATACCTGACCTCAGGTGATTGCCTGCCTCGGCCTCCCAAAGTGCTGGGATTACAGGCGTGAGCCACCATGCCCAGCCAGTGGTGTAGTATTTTTAATATGATGCCAGACCTATGCATCAATAGACTTTTGCATTGATATTTGTAAGTGAGATTGGTGGCTGTTTCTGTTTGTAGTATTTTGGTCAGGTTTGGCATCTTTTCTTCCTCCTCTATGCTTTGGAACTGTTTAAATGTAAAGCCCAAACCCTTAATCACTATGTAAGGCTGACTACATCCCCAGTGTGCATGTACACATTTTGGTAAATTCTATGTGCTTTACAAAAGTTAATTGTCAGAGGCAGCAATATCCCAAATGTCTGAGTACAAGTGATCCTGAGAGGATGGCATTAAGATTAAAGGAGGTGAGAGTTGCCTTGATTACCCTAGAGCTGCAGGTACCATCTCCATCTCTTGCCCCCTTTTTTAATCCACCATGAAAAATCAGATTTCCATTCCCATGAGATTCTTATGAATGGAAATCAGGGCTCCCTTCATACATTTGAGATGAGAGCGGGAAGGGACCTTGGAAGCCCCCAAGCCAGCCTCCTCCATTCTAGGAAGACAGAGACATGCCCTAGAGGTGACAGAATGGCCTGAAAGTGCACTGCATGACTGTGACAAATTTCAAACCCAGGCACGTCACTCTGGCCTTCTGTTCTTTCTGTGACTCTCAACTGCTTCTCTTGCAGCAACAGAACTGAGAAACTTCTGGACCCCAGCACCTCTTCTATCTCAGTCAGATTGCCCAGACTCATCTCACCTTAGGGATGGTGCACTGTCTGAGTAGGACCTGGGCCACAGCATGGGGCAGAGTAGAAGAAAGGAGGGTGATTTATCCTTGTATCTCATGCAGGCTGGCCCAGCTTTGTCTTGTCCTTCATGGAGCGGCTTTGGTTGCATCCAATCACATGATCAATTTCTTTCATGAACTTCGTCTGCAGAGACATGAATCATGAATGCGACCTGGAAATGCTCTGTAAGTGCTCGCAATGTGTGATGGAAAGTGGCCTACAAAGGCTCCCAGGAGGCTGAGGCAGATGGACAACTTGAGCCCAGGAATTCGAGACCAGCCTGGGCAACACAGGGAGACCCCCATATCTAGAAAAAACACACAAAACATTAGCTGGGCATGGTGGCACGCATCTGTAGTCCCAGCTACTGGGGAGATTGAGGTGGGAAGATCACTTGAGCCCAGGGAGGTCAAGGCTGCAGTAAGCTATGATCACACCACTGCACTCCAGCCTGGGCGAGTGAGACCCCGTCTCAAAATAAAATAAAAGACTCCCAAGGTCAAAGACATGTTGTTAAGCAAGCCGTTGCTCTGCTCCTGATGGAATTCCTGTTCTCTCTTTTGCTGCAAACACCAAGGACTTTGCTGCAGGAAAAATGAAGGCTGGGTCAGGTGTGTCCTCAGCCTCCTGGCTTAATTGGTTGTTCTCCTGTAGAGGCGAGGAGAGGACCTGGGTAGCGGGGATTCTGACTTATTCCACATTACCTGGCAATGCTGCTGTTGAGGGGAAATGTTTAATCCTCACTCTAGTGGGCCATCTTCCTTGTCAGCTTCACCCACTCTCCTGCATGTTTTGTGAAAATGGCAAACACCATTTTGTTGAGCAATGCAAACACTGGCTTCCTATAGTCAGATCTCTGAGAATGTGCTTGAGATAATCCAGCGACTACAATTTCATTTTTGAATTTCAATTCAAAATTATATCAGAGCTAAAAGTCCCCTTTGGGGAATTTGGTCCATTTTCAAAGTGGGAAAATAGAAGTCTGCAAGATGAAATAACTTGCTTGAGGTCACACAGTCAAGTACTGGCAGGCTGGGGATGAGAAGCCAGCATGGAACCCATGTGTTCTCCATTCCATTAGGGCTCACTCCTGGGCAAGCATCTCATATATAAAATGTGGGGTTCAGAAGCTCCTCTCCATTTTTAAACTGAAATGAAAGCCTTTGAGTTCTTAAAAGCCTCTCTGCTTATCAGCATCATTAGACGTAATTCTGATCTATAAAAGCAAAACCACAATGAATGGTCCTTTGCATGATGTTCTACAAAGCAGCCAAGAGAAAACGAAGCATCAGGTGGAAGCTAGACTTGACACGAAACCACGTCTATGTCTAACTTTTCCCCCTTCCTGTCCTGTTTCTCTCATCCACATACATACAAGTTTCTCCTGATTGCTTTGCCTTGATAAATCACTCATACAAATGCCTGTTTCAGGCTCTGCAACTAGGAAACCTGCTCTGAAATGACTCCTAGCTGCTCTCCCTGAATCCACAGTTGATGGCTCCGATCCACGTCACAAATATGATCATTATTTACACAAGGCTTAGATCCTGGAAATAATTTACATTGCTACTGGGATAAAAAGGAAACATTGCTATGGCCTCCCAGGTCTTTGGCAGAGGTCTGGCTGCTGACCTCTTGCTGTTCTGGTCTTGGTCACTCCGGCTTTCTTTCTCCCCCTCTTATTCCCAGCTTTCTTCTGCCTTGGGGCCTTTGCACATCTGGTTCCCCTGCTTGGTGTATTTTTCTCTGCCATCTTCACACCACTGATCCCTACGCACTCTTCAGCTCTTAGTTCAATCACTGCCCATGGAGGGATGTACCCAGTGGGCCTTGGGTTAGAAGTCCCTCCCTGGCTCACATTAGTTCCTGTCACATCCTCCCATAGCAGCTTGTACTCCCTCTCTTAGCATTTCATTGTTATCGCTTGTTTGAATGATCTTTGCATTAGACTATAAGCTCCATGAAGGCAAGGACTGTATTATTATTAATCTTCTCTTTTATTAGCTTAACATTCTGACAAACTGTATCATTATTAATTAGTAAGTAAATTTCTTTTATTGTGCACCTGTAATATTCCATGCATGTACTAGTTGTTAGTAATACACACTGTGGGAAACTGACACTGTCCCAGGCCTCTGGGAGTATATAGTGTAGTAGAGAATTCAGAAGTAAATTAAATAATATTTCATTAAACAGTGACAAGTGCTATGAAAGACAATTGCAAGGTATTATTATTATTATTATTATTATTACTATTTCTTTTTTGAGACAGAGTCTTGCTCTGTTGCCCAGGCTGGAGTACAGTGGTGCTGTCACGGCTCACTGTAGCCTCAACCTCCTGGGCTCAAGCAATCCTCCCACCTTAGCCTCCTACATAGCTCAAACTACATGCATGCTCCCCCATGCCTAGATAATTTTTTTTGTACTTTCTGTAGAGATGGGGTTTCGCCATGTTGCCCAGGGTGGTCTCAAACTCCTGGGCTCAAGCAATTTGCCCACCTCAGCCTCCCAAAGTGCTAGGATTACAGGCATGCACCACTGCACCTGGCCAGTATTACTATTTAAAATTTTTTTTTTCATTGCTAGTATTGGGAGATAATTTGTAGGGTATTATCTGACTCATCATTTTATTCCCTTTACCAAGCAAGTCTGATGCACAATGGATGCTAAATAAAAATTGTGAAGGATTAAATAAACAACCTGGCTATGTTTTTTTTTCTCCTTCCCAGATTCACATCTAGTCTTCTGAGAGTCCATCAGAATGAATAGTACATTTTCATGTACCTCCTCAGTAAGTAGAATGATTTTAAATGCCTTAACTGATTCCAGGGAAATCTGTGAGAAGTAACTGCAAAATCCTGGCAACATTCCTGCCTCAGACAGAGTTTCTAAGGAACCAGCCCTCCGGGAGCTTAAGGTTAAACAGGTTATTATGAATTAAATGTTTGCTATAATTTGCATATATATGATATAGTTGAGTGGTAGTTTTCTTTCATTTATGTATATTTAGGGGAATTTTATATAAATAATGCTAATTTTACAAAGCTCAAAGTATAATTTTCAGATTCTGAGTTGTTACATGTGTTTATACATTAACATATTTTTCTTCTGTCCAGCTGGTGTTTAATGCTCAATTGTATTCTAAGGACCGGTGACTGTGCTATAGTTGTTGTTCAATACATTTAACAACACCCATGATTAATGTATAATGTATTTGCTTTAGAATCCTTTATCCAGGGCCAGTTTCAAACAACAAAATTGTTTCTATGTGAAAACATAATCAACTTTTTATAATGTATTGATCTATGACATGCTATCTGAGAAGGCATTATGGCTAAAGTGGCTATGGCCTGGCACAGTGGCTCACGCCTATAATCCCAGCACTCTGGGAGGTTGAGGTAAAATAATCACTTGTGGCCAGCCTGGGCAACATAGTCAGACCCCATCTCTACAAAAAAATTAGCCAGGTGTAGTTATGTGTGCCTGTAGTCCCAGCTTCCTCGGAGGCTGAGGTGGGAGGATCGCTTGAGCCCAGGAGTTCAAGGCTAAAGTGAGCTCTAATCATACCACTGCATTCCAGGCTGGGTGCCAGAGCAACACCCTAATTCTAAAAGAAAAGAGAAAAAGAAAAGGAAAAAAATGACTTTTTTTTTTGAGACAGAGTCTCACTCTGTTGCCAGGCTGCTGGAGTGCAGTGGCACCATCTTGGTTCACTGCAACCTCCAACTCCCTGGTTCAAGCTGTTCTCCTGCCTCAGCCTCCCGAGTAGCTGGGATTACAGGCACGTGCCACAACGCCCAACTAATTTTTTTTGTATTTTTAGTAGAGACAGGGTTTCACCATGTTGGCCAGGATGGTCTTGATCTCCTGACCTCATGATCTGCCCACCTCAGCCTCCCAAAGTGCTGGGATTTCAGGCATGAGCCACCGTGCCTGGCAATAAGTGTTATACAAGTGTAAATGATCTATAGAGAAAATGCATGTGTTTTACCCACTCCCCAATAAACATATGTTCAGAAACAAATGTGTGTGTGTGTGTGTGTGTGTAATATATATCACTCAGCTCATCTGAAATATATATTGAAAATATTTAGGCCAGGCACAGTGGCTCATGCTTGTAATCTTAGCACTTTGGGAGGCCGAGGTGAGTGGATCACCTTAGGTCATGAGTTCGAAACCAACCTGGCCAATAAGGTAAAATCTCATCTCTACTAAAAATACAAAAATTAGCTGGGTGTGGTGGTGGGCGCCTGTAATCCCAGCTACTTGGGAGGCTGAGGCAGGAGAATCACTTGAACCCGGGAGGTAGAGGTTGCGGTGAGCCAAGATGGTGCCACTGCACTCCAGCCTGGGTGACAGAGCAAGACCTGTCTCAAATAAATAAATAAATAAATAAATAAATAAGCAAGCAAGCAAGCAAGCCTGGGCATGGTGGCTCATGCCTATAATCTCAGCACTTTGGGAGGCCAAGGCAGGCAGTGCCTGTAATCTCAGCTACTCAGGAGGCTGAGGAAGGAGAATTGCTTAAAGCCGGGAGGCAGAGGTTGCAGTGAGCTGAGTTCATACACCTGTATTCCAGCCTGGGCAACACAGCAAGACCCCATCTCACAAAAAAAAAAAGTTTCCTTTACTTTTTTTTTGGTTGAGATGGAGTCTCGCTCTGTGGCCCAGGATGGAGTGCAATGTCATGATCTCGGCTCACTGCAACCTCCGCCTCCTGGGTTCAAGCGATTCTCCTGCTTCAGCCTCCCGAGTAGCTGGGATTACAGGCGCCCGCCACTGTGGCTGGCTAATTTTTTGTATTTTTAGTACAGATGGGGTTTCACTATGTTGACCAGGCTGGTCTTGAACTCCTGACCTCAGGTGATCCACCCGCCTTGGCTTCCAAAAGTGCTGGGATTATAGGCATGAGCCACCACGCCTGGCCTCTTTTTTTTTTTTTTTGAACAGCTCCTTGTGGAGCATGGCTAACTCATAAGCAGTATGCCCAGAATTGGCCTTAAAATTTTCATTTAACCCATCAGGGAGAGGAATGTCTCATTCTTGTACTGGAAACAGTCCCTGAAGAGGAAGGAGCAGGTAAATTGCAGGGAGCAGAGGCAAGGATGAACGTGGAGTCAAAGGGCTGAGCCAATGTGAGAAAATAGCAGCCCCCACATTTATAATGTAATCATCTTGCATCAGGATTTGAAGACCTGGGCTTCCCTCCTGTCAGATTTATATAGAGAGTTCATTTTCCTCTAAACTTCTCCAATCTAGGATGTAATAATAAATATAGTAGTAGTATTATATTATAGCATAGGATATGAATTGCTGTGTAGTACTATACTATACGCTAATAACATTATTATATGGATGCTATAATCTTAATCATAGCAACAAGTAATATTATGGAGCATTTATGATATGTTGGATACTGTGTAAATGTTTTACATACTGTATTATTTCATCTTCATTCTGAGGTTTGGTTTTTAGCCCCTCATTTTTAGATGAGCAGAATGCATCTTAGAAAAGTTAATTTGGACTGGGCATGGTGGCTCACACCTGTACTCCCAGTACTTTGGAAGGCAGGGGGATTGCCTGAGGTCAGGAGTTTGAGACCAGCCTGGCTAACATGGTGAAACCCCGTCTCTACTAAAAATATAAAAATTAGCTGGGCATGTTGGCAAGCGCCTGTAGTCCCAGCTACTTGGGAGGCAGGACAATCACTTGAACCTGGGAGGCAGAGGTTGTGGTGAGCGAGATGGCAACACCGCACTCCAGCCTGGTGACAGAGTGAGACTCCACCTCAAAAAAAAAAAAAAAAAAAAAAAAAGGAGAAGTTAATTTGTCAGGCCAGTTGGCAGTGGCTCACACCTGTAATCCCAGCACTTTGGGAGGGCAAGACGGGCGAATCACCTTGGTCAGGAGTCCAAGACCAGCCTGACCAACATGGAGAAAGCCCGTCTCTACTAAAAATACAAAATTAGCTGGGCGTGGTGGTGCATGGCAGTAATCCCAGCTACTCGGGAGGCTGAGGCAGGAGAATCGCTTGAACCGAGGAGGCGGAGGTTGTGGTGAGCTGAGATCTCGACATTGCACTCCAGCCTGGGCAACAAGAGTGAAGCTCCGTCAAAGAAAGGAAGGGAAAGGAAGGGAAAGGGAGGGGAGGGGAAGGGAGGAGTGGGGAAGGAGGGAGGGAGGGAGGAAGGAAGGTTAAAATTTGTCCAAAAAAGCAAACAATAAAAATTTAAAAACTTTTAAAAGGTCGAAACAGAAAAGTTAGTTTGTCCAAATTTACACATCTGGTAAGTGCCGAAGTTGGGAAATGAATCCAGACAAAAGGATTCCAGGGTTAGGGTTACGAAGAGCTTTGGAGATCATCTTCCTCCCATCCCTTTACTCCTTGCTCCCTCCGTGATTCGGTGATGGAGAGAGCAGATCTTGGGTAATCATAAAGTCACTTCCCAGGGAGGAGTGTGGACGGGGCGGTGTGTGTAAGAAGTCCCCGTGTCCCCAAGGGCACGGTCAAGGGAATTCTCCCTCTGCTTTTCTGAGTTCCTCCACCCTCCTGCACCCTCTCCTCAATTTTTTTTTTTTTTTTTTTTTTTTTTGAGACGGAGTCTCGCTCTGTCGCCCAGGCTGGAGTGCAGTGGCGCCTTCTCGGCTCACTGCAAGCTCCGCCTCCCGGGTTCACGCCATTCTCCTGCCTCAGCCTCCCGAGTAGCTGGGACTACAGACGCCCACCACCACGCCCGTCTATTTTTTTTTTTTTTTTGTATTTTTAGTAGAGACGGGGTTTCACCGTGTTAGCCAGGATGGTCTCCATCTCCTGACCTCGTGATCTGCCCACCTCGGCCTCCCAAAGTGCTGGGATTACAGGCTTGAACCACCGCACCTGGCCTCCTCAGTGTTTTTCTTCCCATCCCAGAGTTGCTCAGGATCATAAGGGAGAAGCGTCGCGATTGTTTCCACTTCTCTCCGTTCCTGAAAAGCAGTCCTAGGAGAGAAGCAATGAGCAAAAAAGTACTTTGTATCATAGAGCTCAGCTGTCCCTCAAGTTTCCAGTGCCCCTTATCAGGGATTAAGAGCTGGGAATTTAACAGCGGATCTGTGGTTTGGGCTGAAATGTTAGTTATAAAGAAAATAAAATCCAAGTTCTGGTCAAAGGAGGCAGAAAAGGTGGAACTGGACAAGGGGGATGGTTGGCAGGTGGAGAAAATTCCCAAGAATGGAAGGGTTCTCTGTCTGGTTTTGTTAAAGAAAAAAAAAAAAAGTCGAAAGTGGTATATGATCTCACAAACCCACTTCCTGGGTTTCTTTTTTTTTCAACCTTTAATCTCTAACTTCTGCTTTAGTTCAGTTCTATATGTGATTTTTCTCTATTAGAGGATAAGCAACTTTGAAGCAAATCAATATGCGGTTTATGTTTCTATAGTCCTCAGAATTTACTATAGCTAATGTTATCTTCATCTGAAAAAGAAGAAAGAGTGGAGCAAAGGAACCCAGCATGTTTCATACCAATGCTTATTTCTTCCTTTGAACAATATCTCCTAAATTTCCTATTTCTCTTTTTTTCTTTCTTTTAAAATTGTAAATAAATTTTTTTAAAGTTGTACTTGTTTTGGGAGACAGGGTCTCACTCTGTCACTCAGGCTGGAGTACAGTGGTGCCATCATAGCTCACTGCAGCCTTGACCTTGTGGGCTCAAATGATCCTCCTGTCTCAGCCTCCCAAGTAACCGAGACTACAGGTACACGCCACCACACCTGGCTAATTTTTGCAGAGACAGGGTCTCACTATTGGCCCATGCTGATCTCAAAATCCTGGACTCAAGCAATCCTCCTACCTCAGCCTCCCAACGTGCTGGGATTACAAGTGTGAGCCACTGCCGTGGGGCCTCCTATTTCTCTTAATGCACCATCAATGTCTAGTGCTCCCAAATCCAAATCTTAGGGGCATCTTCTCATCCTTCTTGCCCTTCACCTTACGTATCTGCCTTTGCTAAGTTTTATTGATTGATTCCATCTCCAAAATGTCATTCTCATCTTTCCTTTCCTGCCAATCCATACTACACCACTATACTTCAGGTTCTAACATTTTCAGAAATCTAAAAAGTTACACTTGTCTCAGACAGGTTTCCTCTCTCGGCCCTCTAACTCCACAGAGTTGCCAGATTACTGAAAACCAAATTACAGGAACAACACTGATGTCTTTAAAATCTCAGCCTTTCCGCCATCACTGCATCTCTCTCGACTCCCACCCCGTGCGTGATGGGCCAAGCATAGCTGTTCACTAAACTCATCTGCGCTGTTTTGCATCCTCATTTTGCTCATTCTTTCCCTCGTGCATACAGTTATGCTTTTGCTCTCTTTGCTTGAGTTTCTAGCTATCACTTTAAGAGCCATCTCAAAAACCTTCTCTTTGAAGTCTTTCCTGTACTTCTCTACTGGAGGTAATCTCTCCTTTAACTTTACTTTGTAATGCTTTCATGCAATTTATATTTTCTCCCTTGTTTTAATCATTTGTTTACTTGTGCAATTCCTTAGTCTAGATTTTGATCTCCTATAACCTAGTATGAGGTTACAGGATTGGCTCACCCCTCCAGACACTTCCTGTGACACATGATAGTCTCTCACCTTCCACATGGAAGATGTTCAATACATAATTTTTAAAATATTCATCCCTAACCCCGTCTCTACTAAAAATAAAAACAAAAAAAATTAGCCAGGCATGGTGGTGCACACCTATAGTGCCAGCTACTCGGGAGACTGAGGCAGGAGAATCGCTTGAACCTGGGAGGCGGAGGTTGCAGTGAGCTGAGATTGCACCACTGCACTCCAGCCTGGTCAACAGAGTGAGACTCTGTCTCAAAAAAAAAAAAAAAAAAAAAATTCATCCCACATCTACAAATTGGCAAGCACTGAAAAATTATAGTACCTAGAGAAATCAAGCTTGTGGCAAATTTGATGCATTCATTTGATCACTTTGCATATCACTATATATTTTGGAAATTAAAGCAACATTTACAGCAAAAACCATTAAAATTATCTTTGATCCATTAATTGCTGTCTTATGAATTTATACAAAGAAATAATTCAGGCCGGGCGCGGTGGCTCATGCCTGTAATCCCAGCATTTTGGGAGGCCAAGGTGGGTGGATCACAAGGTTAGGAGATCGAGACCATCCTGGCTAACACGGTGAAACCCCGTCTCTACAAAAAATACAAAAAAATTAGGCAGGTGTGGTAGTGGGCATCTGTGGTCCCAGCTACTTGGGAGGCTGAGGCAGGAAAATGGCATGAATCTGGGAGGCAGAGCTTATAGTGAGTCGAGATTGCGCCTCTGTACACCAGCCTGGGCGACAGAGCGAGACTCCTTCTCAAAAAAAAAAGAAATAATTCAACAGAAGGTATAAGATGTACACTACAATGCTATTATCAATCAAGGAGAATGACTGAGGCAAGTCTCAAATCATTCCAGCAGGTTTATTTGCCCAAGTTAAGGAGGTGTGCGCAGGAGACAGGTCTATGCCTTTCTCCAAAGATGATTTTGAGGGCTTCAGTATTTAAAAGGGAAAGAGCAGTGTATTCGTCTGTTTTCACACTGCTATAAAGAACTATCTGAGACTGGGTAATTTATAAAGAAAAGAGGTTTAATTGACTCACAGTTCCACACAGCAGGGGAGGCCTCAGGAAACTTACAATCATGGTGGAAGGCAAAGGGGAAGCAAGGCACATCTAACATAGTGGCAGGAGAGAGAGAGAGAGCAAAAGGGGAAGTGCCATACTTTTAAATCATCAGTTCTTGTGAGAACTCACTATCACAAGAACAGCAAGGGGGAAATTCGCCCCCATGATCCAATTACCTCCCACCAGGCCCCTCCCCTGACATGTGTTACAATTTGACATAAGATTTAGGTGGGGACACAGAGCCAAACCATATCAGGTGAGATATTCAGAAATACACAATTTTCATGTGGGGGGAACGGGGGAAAATAGTCATTCATGCCTTCATCTGGCTCAGTGAAACTGTATTTTTACATAAGATAATGTAGACAACAGGTCAGAGGAGACAATCAGATATGCATTTGTCTCAGGTAGGCACAGGGATGTGATGATTTGAGTTCTGTCCTGTGTCTACCATCTGTGAAGATAAGCTATCAGTTTACATTGCCATGGTGAACTTTAACAGAAACGCTTTAGGGTAAAGACCTTGGAACCCATAAGGAATTTCCTCATGGGCAGAATGTGAGGGAGGGATGTAGCTGTTCATCTCTGTAGCCATCTTATTTAGGAACCAAAATGGGAGGCAGTTCCCAGCTTGACGTTTCCCTTTGGCTTAGAGAGTTTGGGGTCCCAGGATTTCTTTTCCTTTCACACCATCAATACTAATTTAAGAAATCTGTGAACAATCTAAGTTCTAATAATTGGGTAACAGTTTGCATTGTTACAATAAACCAATATTAGGAAAACTTAACCAACTATGAAAATGATAATTATGAAAACTATGTAGAAATATCAGAAATGTTAATAACATTTTAGAAGAAATCAGTATGCAAAAATTTCTAGGCTGGGCATGGTGGCTCACACCTGTAATTTCAGCAATTTGTGAGGCTGAGGCGGGCAAATTCCTTGAGCCCACGAGTTTAAGACCCGTCTGAGCAACATAGTGAGACCCTGTCTCTAATTAAAAAAAAAAAAGAAAGAAAAGAAAAAATGTCTGTATACTATAAATACAACTGTGTAAAATATGCATGTATATGGATAATATCTGGGAGACAGTACATAAAAATAAATGTGTTAGTGTGTTGAGGCAATATGCTTAGTGGTATGGGCTCTTGAACTAAGCAAATTACATTCAAATCTTATCTCCAACACTTTCTTCTTTGGGCAAGTTACTTAACTTTTGTTTGTTGGTTTGATTGTTTTTGAGACAGGGTCTCACTCTGTCACCCAGGGTGGAGTGCTACAGTGTGATCTCGGCTCACTGCAGCCTCAACCTCCCGGGTTCAGGTGATTCTCCCATCTCAGCCTCTCGAGTAGCTGAGACTACAGGCACACACCACCACGCCCAGCTATTTATTTATATACTTATTTATTTATTTATTTATTGTAGTTTTTAGTAGAGACAGGGTCTCACCACGTTGACCAGCCTGCTCTCAAACTCCTGGGCTCAAGCCATCCCCCCAAGTCAGCCTCCCAAAGTGCTGGGATTACAGGTGTGAGCCACTGAGCCCAGCCTATTCAACTTTGATTGCCTCAATAACTTCACATGAAGAATGAAAACAAAAAGTAGTATCTTCCTCATGGGACTATTACGTTGACTAAATATGATAATGCATGCAAAATCCTTAGTAGACTATCTGGCACATAAAAGGTACTCATAAATGTTAGCTGTCATAATAATAATGAGAATTGTTATTTTCTCAAACTCCTGAGATCAAATGATCCCAAATTCCAAAGTGTTGGGATTATAGGTGTGAGCCACCACTCCTGGCCTGAAAATTGTTAGATGTGATTGGAGGAGAGTATTTTTCTCTTCATTTTTTTTTTTTTTTTTTTTTAGAGATGGGGGGCTCACTATCTGGGCCAAGCTAGTCTCGAACTCCTGGCCTCGTGTGATCCTTCCACCTCAGCCTGCCAAAGTTCTGGTATTATAGATGTGAGCCACTGTGTAGCCCTGCCTCCTTTTTCTAAGAGATATAGTCTCCCTCTGTCGCCCAGGCTGGAGTGCAGTGGCATAACCCTAGCTTACTGCAGCCTTCAGCTCCTGGGCTCAAGCAATCCTCCCACCTGAGCCCCCCGAGTAGCTGGGATACAGGTGCATGGCACCATACCCAGCTAATTTTTAAAACGTTTTGTAGAGAAAAGGTCTTGCTATGTCACCCAGGCTGATCTTGAACTCCTGGGGTCAAGCAATCCTCCCATCTCAGCCTCTCAAAGTTCTGAAATTATAGGAGTGAGCCACTGTGCTTGGCCTAAATATTTAAAACAGGAAACTCAATCCAGGGAATTGGCATAAAGGAGATGGAAACACTGAGAGGCTACATCAGGGGCAGCAAGCCAACCTGGTGATGATTAGCAGCAGAAAGTGGCCACCACCTCCCAGTGGAGGCACGAAAGGAGGAGTTGGCATCCTTGGAGCTCAGGGGCTGGGTTACCTGACAAGAGCTGGAACCAAAGCAGGACAGCCTGAAGGAGCTGGAGCTCCGGGGGATATACAGCCTTGGGGGATATGCCAGCCCTGGCCTCCTCTCTCCTCCACTCCCCACTCTCTTGCCATTGCCTCCCTTTGGCTGATCCTACCAGAAGACAGCTGTTAAAGGAGTGTAGGAAGTCCAGCCTGCAGCACCCTAAAACTGTTGAAGAAAAAGGGCCCATGAGAGACAGGAGAGAAATGGTTCTCAGGTCAAGCCCAGAGAAAAATGGATCATCCCTGAGGGAGACGGCATTACCCAAGAGGTCAGATTCTCGGGCAGGTGAGATGCTGCAGGACCTAGGGCACAGATGGAGCTTCTCCCTGTCAGGAGAAGGTACACTTTTTCAGTTGCAATTAGAGGAAAAAAGGAGAATATGGGTGTAGAGGCAGCTAGACCTATAGATAAAATGTTGAAGAGGAGAGAAGGTTCCTTGGTGATGCCTCTATTTTTTTTTGAGACAGTCTTTCTCTGTTGCCCAGGTTGGATTGCAGTGGTGTGATCTTGGCTCACTGCAACATTTGCCTCCCAGGTTCAAGCGGTTTTCCTGCCTCAGCCTCCCGAGTAGCTGGGATTACAGGCGCCTGCCACCACACCCAGCGAATTTTTGTATTTTTAGTAGAGACAGGGTTCTACCATGTTGGCTGGTCTCAATATCCTGATATCAGGTGATCCATCCTCCTCGGCCTGCCAGAGTGCTGGGATTACAGGCGTGTGCCACCGCACCCAGCCTATTTTTTAAAAACGTGTAATGATTCAATAGCTCTGAGAGTGCAAGTGCATAATGGGGGGTTAGTAGGAGAAATAAGGAGTCTCTGGGAATGGAAAAGTGAGCAAAATAGAGGAACTAACTGAGCCGATCAAGACACAAGTTGAGGTCTGCAAGTATAAATGTAAAGGGAAGCTGGTCTAATTCTTGTGAGAATTTCTCTAGAAGGGCTCCTTTTCTGAGCACAAACACAGAGAAGACAGGTGGTTGAATTCTTCCGGGGTTGGAGTATATGCCAGGCAAATACGATGGAGGGAGAGGGAGACAGTTGTGTTTTCCAGGGACTGACTATAATCATGAGCTATGTGAAGGGTGTTTTGCTTTTTGTTTGTTGTGAGGCATTGTCTTGCTCTGTATCCCAGGCTGGAGTGCAGTGGCACCATCAAGACTCTGCTGCAGCCTCAGCAGATCCTTTGTCCCAGGCTCAAAGGATCGAAGCAGCTGGGACTACAGGCACTCGCCACCACGTCCGGCTAAATTTTTTTTTTTTTTTTGTAGAGACAAGGGCTCATTATGTTGCCTAGGCTGGTATCAAACTCGTGGACTCAAGCTATTCTCCCAACTCGGCCTCCTAAACTGCTGGGATTATAGGCATGAGCCACCGTGCCCAGCCCAGACTACAGCTTTGATGCCCTTTGCCTAACCGATGAAGGCTTTTTGCCCCATAGGGCAAGTAGGAGAGACAACTCTGCCTGGAATTGGAGGAGTTCCAGCAGTGGCCACTCTTCTTCCCCAGCAAGCACCATGGCAAGCCTCTCAGAGTTGTCCCTGATCGTCCCGGTGGGAGTCTGGTAGTGCACACCGAGGAAGGGGCTACGAGAGGAGATAAGCCTCTTCTGTTTCCTTAGGTTTGTTCTCCTGCCTAGGGCTTCACATATTCTTGCCAGCCCTCACTTGGCCATTAGCAATTCATGAAAGATTTTTAGCTGAATCACCTTATACTGTGTGAGGGTGCTCTTTTTCCCAGGCCAGCACATGTTCCAGCCCTGTGTCGCCTGTCTTTCCTGGCTTTCAGGTTGCACCTTTCCCTGAATCCTCAGTTCTCTGATGAATTCAAGAAAAGTTAATTTACTGTTGAGGTTTTTTTTTTTTTTTTTTTTTCTTGTATGGGTAGAGCAATGCTCTTCTAGCTTTTTACTTCTCCAAGCTAAAACTGGAAGTCCTCAAATTATATTTATTGTAATACTTATAAATATTAAAGGTTTTCTGCTTGAGCTGGGTGCAGTGGCTCTTGCCTGTAATTCCAACACTCTGTGAGGTTGAGGTGGGAGGACAGCCTGAGGCCAGGAGTTTGAGACCAGCCTCAGCAATATAGTGAGACAGCAGCTCTAGAAATAATAATAAAAAATTAGCCAGGTGTGGTGGCACGTGGTTATAGTCCCAGCTACTCAGGAGGCTGAGGTGGGAGCATGGCTTGAGGCCAGGAGGCCAGGGCCACAGTGAACCATGATTGCACCACTGCAGCAGGGGGCAATAAAGCAAGACCCCATCCCAAAAGACAAAAGAAAACAAAGTTTTCTGCCTATGGAAAGAATATTTTATCCAAATGTAATAGTAGTTTTGATGAGAAAGTCATTCCGCCATTCATTGTGCATGGGAGCAGAAGTCCTCCCATTCATTCTTCATCCCACTGCAGCCCAGCTCCGCCCTCGCTCTACTGACATGGCTCCTGCTAAGGATGTGAACACCACCTGCTTGGCCAAATCCACACCTATGGTCCATGAACCCAGCTGACAATTCTTCCTCCTTGGCTTCTGAGTCTCCCCGTCTTCTGGTGTCCTTCCCACCGCTGGGGCTGGTGTTTCCTAGGCTGCTCAGAGGTCCCCTTCATCTGCCTGGCAGCAATATCCCCTGTCCCTCCTGCTCTCCTGCAGTGTGGACACCACCTACCCATCAAGAGGAGAGGCCTTACTCCCCTCACCGTGAATTTGGGTTGGCTGTTGGGGGTTGCTTGCAATGAACAGACGGTGGCCATACATATTCTGAGGTTTGGTAGGTAGAAGCTTCGCAGCCTCTGCCTCGCTCTCTAGATGTCTCCTAGGAGGCTCCCTCCTGGGTTCCAGGCGCTAAGCCATGAGGTGGGCAGGCCATGAAGATGCTCGAGTTGATGCTCCCAGCTGACCTCAGCTTTGAGGTCATCCCCGCTCAGAAGCCAGACTTGTAAGTGAAGAAGCCTCAGTAGGATTCCAGCCCTCAGCCATTTGAATCCATGCAGCTGTTCAGGGTGGAAAAAATTTGGATGTCTGCTGAGGCCCCAGGCTTAGTGGATCAGGGAAAAGCCATTTGCACTACCCCGTTTAGACTCCTGACCCACAGAACTTACGAGGACGAAAAATGCCGGTTGCTTTACATCACGGAGTTTGGGGAGGTTTGTCACATAACAAGAGATACCTGGAAGGCTCTCCCATGTCTCCTTACTCTTTATGGAGAAACTTGTGAATATATATGTATACATTTAAAATATATTTATTTAGCTGGGCGCAGTGACTCATGCCTGTAATCCCAGCACTTTGGGAGGCTGAGGCAGGGGGACCACTTGAGTCCTGGGGTTCGAGACCAGCGTAGGCAATATGGTGAAACCCCGTCTCTACTAAAACTACAAAAATTTGCTGGGCATGGTGCTTGTAGTCCCAGCTACTCGAGAGTCTGAGGTCGGAGGATCACCTGAGGCATGATGGTGCCACTACACTCCAGCCATGGTGACCCTGTCTGAAAAATAAAATACATTATTTATTTATGTAACATATACTTGTATATCCTATATTTACATTATGGTTATTAATATATAATATATATAATATTTATCATATTTATATATTATAAATTGTAATTTATGCTATAACATATTATGTATTTATGTAAATATATCTATTTTTAAGTATACTTACTTGTCTCTCTCATACCTGTGTCCCTGTAATTCTGGTGCTTTTCAAGGAAGCAATGCCCTCCACACCCCAGTGTGTCTGTGTGAGTGCGTGGATGGGTTGCGTCATCGCATAAAGGGTTGTTCCTATTTATGGAAACCAGATTCTCCCATAGGTCTCTACAATTTATACGTCAATAAATACTACTAGATTCCTTTCCAAAAATGTTATAGTATCTGTGCTCCCACAGGTAAGGCATGAGGGGCTGTTTATCCGTGCCTCTAAGAGCACTAAGTTATTTTAAACTTTGCATTTCAGTGAATGAACAATAGCATCTAATATTGGTATGTGGCTCAAATGAATAAAATAAAGTAAGAGTTTGATCTGTTGCCATCTGTTAATGAGATAAAAATGCAAAGATTAAGAAATGAGGCCGGGCGCAGTGGCTCACGCCTGAAATCCCAGCACTTTGGGAGGCTGAGGCAGGCGGATCATAAGGTCAGGAGATCGAGACCATCCTGGCTAACATGGTGAAACTCTGTCTCTGCTAAAAATACAAAAAATTAGCCGGGCGTGGTGGCGGGCGCCTGTAGTCCCAGCTACTCCAGAGGCTGAGGCAGGAGAATGGCGTGAACCCAGGAGGCGGAGCTTGCAGTGAGCCGAGATGGTGCCACTGCACTCCAGCCTGGGCGACAGAGTGAGACTCCATCTCAAAAAAAAAAAAAAAAAAAAAGAAAAAAGAAAAAAGAAAAGAAATGAGAGGTCAGGCATAGTGGCTCACACCTGTAATCCCAGTTCTTTGGGAGGTCAAGGTAGGAAGATTGTTTGAGCCCAGGAGTTTAAGACCAGCCTGGGCAACATAGTGAGACCCAATCTCAACTTAAAAAAAAAAAAGAAATGAGGCAAAATATTGAGTCAATATTTACCAGGAAAGGTTTCAACAACTTGATTAGCTAGATGTATATTCCAGGAATATGGAGCACTATGTTATAGCTGTTTAAAGATGTCAGAAAACAGGGCAGGCATGGTGGCTCATGCCTGTAATCCCTGCACTTTGGGAGGCCAAGGCAGCAGGACTGCTTGAGCTCTGGAGTTCAAGAGCAGCCTGGACAACATAGTAAGACCCCATTTCTACAAGAATTAGCCAGGTGTGGTGGCACTTGCCTTTAGTCCCAGCTACTTGGGAGGCTGAGGCAGGAGGATTTCTTGAGCCCAGGACTGTGAAACCAGCCTGATCAATATAACAAGAGCCTGTCTCTTAAATAAATAAATAAATAAATAACAAAAAATAATAAAGATCTCAGAAAGCTATTTAGTATTTTAGCAGTTATTCCATTTACTAAGGTATTATTTATTGAATTGTTTCCCCCCCCGCAAAAAAATGTTGGTGCCCTGACCCCCAGTATCTGTGAATGTGAACTTATTTGGAAACAGGATCTTTACAGAGGTCAGGTTGAAATTAGGTCACAGGTGGGCCCTAAGCCAATATGACTGTCCTTATAAAACAGGGACATTTGGGCACAGAGACAGACATGCACATGGGGAGAATGTCACATGAACATGAAAGCAGAGCTCAGGGTGATGCCCCTACAAGCCAAGGAACTCCAAAAATTACCAGAAAGCCACCAGGAGCTAAGGCAGAGGCATGGAACAGATTCTCCCTCACAGCTCTCAGAAGAAACCAACTGTGCCGACACCTTGATCTCAGATTTCCAGCCTCCCAAGCTGTGACACAATCAGGTTCTGTTGTTCCCAGCCGCCAAATTTTTGATACTTTGTTATGGCTGCCCTAGGGAACTAATAGAGAAGGAAAACTAAAATATCAATGAATGGCTCTTTTCTCTGTTATTTTCTAAAATAGAAAGGTTAGTGGAAAGAAGGGCTGAATTATCTGTTCCCATTACAGGCTAGTAAGGTGTGGTAACAAGAATTTTATGGAAAGTTTGGAAACCAATTTTTTCAAAGTTACCAAAACTGCAAGTTTTAGACCAACGATTTTCCCCATCTTCAGTGCAATCCAGCCCAGTGACCTCCATCTCCAGTTTTAAAATTAATATAAAAGGTCATGCACACCCAATATAATCAACTTGTTTTTCAAAAAGGGAGGTTGTAGAAGGAGAGCTTGGTTACTTCTTCTTTTTTTATTTCTTTTTCTTTTCTCGTAAACTCAGTGATAAGAATTGGTTGCTTCTTTAGTAAACAAATGTACCTTGATCTTATGTGAGAGAGACCAAAACTCACTTCTCTTGTAGCACTAAATACACTGCATTGTATTTAATTAATGATTCATAAATATGCTTTGAAAGAATTTAGTTTCTACTTCTCCAGGACTTGCAATTTTATAATTTTAAGTGGTTTGGAGGAGACTTTCAGACTGTCCTAAATTTTTTTTATTGTGTGTTACTTGATACATCTAAAGGAATATATGTAACACATCTAAATTTTGAAGCATAACAACAAAAGGAATTATTGTGAGCCTATTATCCAACTGAAGAACTAAAACATGGCTGGTACCATTATAGCTCCCTGTGCGTGACACCCCTGATTTGACCCTACCTCCTCTCCATCCCCCTAGTGCCCAGGCTATCATTGAAAGCACAGTTATTTTCATGTCTAGTCATTGTCTTCTGTTGTGGCCACGGTGCCACTGCATCCTGTGTGTCGTGGGAAACTATACCGCAAGCATGACTGCTCCAGCTCCCTCAACCCTGAGACCTCTGGGTAACAATTCTTATTTCAAAGGTTCTCAGATTGTTTTTATCTCAATTAGATTCACAGCATTAACTTGCAGGATACTTGGGGTCTGTTTCTGATGTTCATCTCAGTGGAGCTACCAGAGCATCTGTTGTCATATAATTAAACAAACAAACATATTATATATATTTTGTTCATAGTTTGTGGGAGCTTCTAAACCCTTGGAATTTCCTGAGTGTTAGAAGTGTCATTGGTAGGCTGGGCGCAGTGGCTCACACCTGTAATCCCAGCACTTTGAGAGGCCAAGGCAGGTGGATCACTTGAGGCCAGGAGTTTGAGACCAGCCTGGCCAACATGGTGAAACTCTGTCTCCTAAAAATACAAAAATTAGCATGGGGGCAGATGCCTGTAATCCCAGCTACTTGGGAGGCTGAGGTAGGAGAATCACTTGAACCTGGGAGGTGGAGGTTGCAGTGAGCGAGAGTCCATCTCAAAAAAAAAAAAGTGTCTTTGGAATATGGTGGATCCCTGGGATCACACCTGAGTATGTGCCAATGAGATGACTCAGGTGGACTCCAGGATAGTTTTAAGATGGAGGCCAGCCATGCCAGAAAGACCAGCCATATGTTTAGAGGGTTGGGGCTTTGAGCCAAGTGATACCAGCCTGAACTCTCAACCTCCATGGAGGAGAGGAGGCTGGAGACTGAGTTCATGAATTCAATTACATGGCCAATGATTCGATCAATCATGCCCATGTAATGAGGCCCTAGTAAAAACTCTAGGCACTGAGGCTCAGGTGAGCTTCCTGGTTGCTGAACACATTGGTGGGCCATGGGGGTAACACATTATGTTTCCAAGGTGGAGGATACAGAAGCTCTGCATTTGAGAGCCTCCCAGGCCTCACCTTATGGGATTCTTTATTTGTATCCTTTATAGAATAAAACTGTAAGTATAGCACCTTCCTGAGTCCTGTGAGTTGTTCTAGCAAATTATCATACCTGAAAGGGTCATGGGAAACCCTGATTTGTTTTAGTCAGTTGATCAGAAATATGGGTGACCTGGGGACCCTTGAACTTGCAGCTGGCATCTGAGGTGAGGGCAGTCTTTTTGGGGACTGTGTCCTTGATCTGTGGAGTCTATGCTAACTCTGGGTAGTTACTGTCAGAATTGCATTGCAGTATGGTAGCATCTAGTCAGTTGCTTAGTACAGAACAGACACCGTTGAATTAGTTGATCAAAATTTTTTGCTAAATATTCAGGTGCCAAAGAAAACCTGTATTTTGATTTGAAACATACCATATCTTTTCTGGGCATCAACAATAAGTAGAATACGTCCTCTGCCAAGGGATTTATTACCCTGATCAATCAGAGCTTCCTTCACTGCTTCATATCCATGGAAGACCACGGTGGGCCAGGATCCAAAGTACAGGGTGTAAACAGAGCCGTACTCTGGCCAGCTGGAAAGAGATGCAAGCATCTGTGTAAGTGCTAGTGTGAAATCTGTTGAAGGTTTGGGGAGAAATTAAGTAATAATTATACATGTGGCTTAGCCTTTGCTCCATCAGTTCCATTTTAGGAGTTCAACCTGAGGTATCGGCATGTATTCATTCTTTCCTTCATTTATATATGCAATCACTCAGCAAATATTTACTAAGCATCTATGCTATGTCAGACACTGTGCACAGCCCAGGATTCCTCATGGAAAGTCTGGTGAAAGTGGCAGGAAATAAACAGCCAAACAAACTATATTTGTTGGATGACAAAGGGAGAACTTAATAAAACAGAGAGGTAAGAGAAGGCATTTATGAGGAGGTAGTATTTAAGTTAAAGATGAGGAGGAAGCAGCCAGGATAAGGGCTTCAGGGAGAGCTCACTATGCAGGTATAAACTCTTTCGAGGATGATATCCATATATTGGCTGGGCGCAGTGGCTCATGCCTGTAAACCCAGCACTTTGGGAGGCCAAGGTGGGAGGATAGCTTGAGCCCAGGAGTTCAAGACCAGCCTGGGTAACATGGTGAGATCTCATCTCTAAAAAAAAGAAAAAAAAACCCAACATATATTTATGGCGGTGTTGTTCAAGGAGGAAAATGTGGTACTAAAGTATCCAATAACTAGGGGCTGGTTTTCAAACTTATTTTACATTCATGCAATTAAATTCAAAGCAGTCACTTGAAATTTGTTACAGGAAGTTATATAATGTTATGGAAACATGCCCTCCAGCCCAGGTGACACAGCGAGTCCTTATCTCAAAAATAAAACACAAAAATGGGCAAAAGATCTGAAGAGACACATCACCAACAAAAGATCCACAGATGGTACTACAGCTTGAATGTCCCTTCCAAAACTCAGGCTGAAATTTCATTGCTATGGTAATAGTGTTGAGCGGCAGGACCTTTAAGACTTGTGATTAGGTCATGAAGGCATTGCCCTCCTGAAGGAATTCGTGTTATTGTGGGCTTGAGTTAGTTATCACAGGACTGTACTCCTGATAAAAGGGTGAAGTTCAGTCCTCTTTTGCTGTGTCTCTTGTGCGTGCTTCCTGGCTGCGTGTTATGATACAGTAAGAGGCCCTCACCAGATGTGGCCCCTCAATCTTGGATTTCCCAGCCTCCAGAGCCACGAGCCAAAAAAAATGCTTCATTTCTTTCGAAATTACCCAGTCTGTGGTATTCTATTACCGCAGCAGAAAACAGAATAAGACAGATGGCAAATGAGCATATGAAAATATGCTGTACATCATATATCACTAGGAAATTGCAAATCAAAACATCAATGAGATACCACTACACATCTATTAGAATGGCCAAAATCTAAAACATGGACAACTCCAAATGCTGATGAGGATGTGGGGCAACAGGAACTTTCCTTCATTGCTGGTAGGAATACAAAAAATGAAACTGCCATTTTGGAAGACAATTTGGCAGTTTGTTTTGTTTTGTTTTTCAGACAGGGTCTCGCTCTGTTGCCTGGGTTGGAGTGCAGTGACTTGATCACAGCTCACTGCAGCTTCTAACTCCTGGGCACAAGTGATCCTCCCGTCTCAGCCTCCCAAGTAGCTGGGACCACAGGCATGTGCCACCACACTTGGCTAATTTTAAAATTTTTTTGTAGAGATGGGGTTTTACTATATTGCCCAGGCTTTTCTTGAACCTATGGCCTTAAGCAATCCTCCCACCTTGGCCTCCCAAAGTGTTGGGATTACAGGTATAAAGAACCACACCTGGCCCAGTTTGGCATTTCTTACAAAGTAAGCATACTCTTACCATGTGATCTGCAATCACACTCCTACCCAAAAGAGTTGAAAACTTATGTCTGCACAAAATCTTGCATGTGGATGTTCGTAGCAGCTTTTTTTACAATTGAAGCAACTAAGATGTTCTTTGGTAAATACATGAATAACTAAACTGTGGTGCATCCAGATAATGAAATATTATTCAGTGCTAAAAAAAATGCGCTATCCAATCAAGAAAAGACATGGAGGAAACTTAAATGCATATTATTAGGTGAAAGAAGCCAATCTGAAAGGGTGATAGATGGTATGATTCCAACTATATGACATTTTGGAAAAGGCCAAAGTATGGAGACAGCAAAAAAGATCAGTGTTTGCCAGGGCTTGGCAGGAGGGAGCGATAAATAGGCAGAGCACGGGATTTTCAAGGCAGGAAACTATTCTGTTTGACACTATAATGGTGGGTACCTGGTCATTACACATTTGTCCAAACTCACAGAATGTACAACATCATGAGAGAACCTAGGTAAACTATTGTCTCTGGATGATGATGACATGTCAATGCAAGTTCATCAATTGTAACAAATGGACCCTCTGGTGTGAGAGGTCAGTAGTGGGGGACATTGCACATATGTAGCGGCAGGAGGTACATAAGGACTCTCTGTATTTTCCACTCAGTCTGGGTGTGAACCTCAAACTGTTCTAAAAAGTAAAATATATATATATATATAAAACAGGTTGAGTATCCCTAATCCAAAAATCTGAAATCTGAAAAGCTCCAAAATTCAAAACTTTTTGAGTGCCAACATGATGTCACAAGTGGAAATTTCCACACTTTACCTCATGTAATGGATTGCAGTCAAAACTTTGTTTTATGCACAAAATTATTAAAAGCAGTGTATAAAGTTTACCTTCAGACCCATATAAGATGCATATGAAACATAGATTAATTTCATGTTTAGACCTGGGGCCCTTCTCCAAGATATCTCATTATGTAAATGCAAATATTCCAAAATCATGGCCAGGTGCGGTGGCTCACACCTGTAAACCCAGCACTTTGGGAGGCTGAGGCAGATGGATCACCTGAGGTCAGGAGTTCAAGACCAGCCTGGACAACATGGTGAAACCCCATCTCTACTAAAAATACAAAAATTAGCCGGATGTGATGGTGCACCTCTGTAATCCCAGCTACTCAGGAGGCTGAGGCAGGAGAATCTCTTCAACCCAGGAGGCAGAGGTTGCAGTGAGCCAAGATCACATCACTGCACTCCAGCCTGGGTTACAGTGAGACTCTGACACACACACACACACACACACACACACACACCACACACACACACACACACACACATTCCAAAATCTGAAAAAATCTGAAATCTGAAACACTTCTGGTCCCAAACATTTTGATAAGGAATACTTAACATGTGTTGACTTGTTTTGGTTTTGTCTGACTCTCCTTATTAGAATTGTTTAAGTTATACAAGGTCAGGGTTTTTTCCCCATCTTTTGTTCATGGCAATGCTCCTAGACTCAAAAGGGCACCCTGTCAAAAAGTATGGCTCATGGAATGTTTATCTAAGAAATTAGTGCTAAGGCTTACCATCAGATAAATGTCCTATACTGCTTCTTGTGTCCTAGATAATATGTTTTTGCAATGAATTTATGGAGATAATATCTTTCCCCCAAACAGCACTTCCAAAGGTATGAATATCAGCCAGGGTAGCCAAGCTGGCTGCATTAGAGCTGGGTGTTGGGGAGAGGAGTGAAGATCACTCTCTAGAGAGGATCACAAAGCCTCCCATGGATCATTTAGTGTAAAATAATAGTAATCATATCCGAGGGCATTTATTACTTTTTTCTTTTTTTTTTTAAGCAGAGTCTTGCTCTGTTGCCCAGGCTGGAGTGCAGTGGTGCAATCTTGGCTCACTGCAACCTCCACCTCCCAAGTTCAAGCGATTCTCCTGCCTCAGCCTCCTGAATAGCTGGGACTACAGGCACATGCCACCACACCCGGTTAATTTTTGTATTTTTAGTAAAGACTGGGTTTTGCCATGTTGTCCAGGCTGGTCTCGAACTCCTGACCTCAGGTAATCCAATTTATTGCATTTTTACATTTCCATGTCTTGCTTTTTGGTGTTATATGCTGGGGGCATTGGAAGACTTCCAATGGAAGTATGTTCTGACCCCAGGATTTTCTCATTCACTAGAATTCAACCAATATCTCAAGTTAGGTCAACATCCTCAGTACCTGCTCTCCAGTCCTAAAGCAAGAGGATATCTGTCTTGTACGACAGTAATAAACAACCAAAAGTGGCTCCATGATGTGAAGAACTAAGAAAGGCCGAGGAGAGGCTCTGAGATGCAGAACCTGGCCTAGAGATGACCAGCCTTGGAATCAAAGCCCCTTATCTTGGAGAGAGATGCAAGGGCATCCTTGGGGTTTCGTTGCAGCCTATTCCCAATCATGGGAAGCGGAGTTGGGCCGGGAGAAGCCTTCCCCGTGTGACTTTTCTTCCACACCAAAAAGAAAATCAGGCAAGTGACACATATCGCAAGAGCCAAGCAGCGAGTTCCAGGAACTCCATTTCACTCCTGGGTGTTAGCAACCATCTGGGTCACTAGTCAGAAAGCAAAAGCTTAGAGAGGAGCAGCTGGAACCAATCTGTCCCTGCTGGACAAAGGCTGCTCCGAGTTCTTGGACTTGGAAAAAAAATGGAAAGAGGTTTTGAGTTTGTTGACTTTGCTGAAACTTGAGATTAAGAAGATTCAGAAGGGTTCATCTCTTTCCTACCTCTTATTCAGAAACTCTGCAACTTTTCTTTGAATTTCTAAGCATCCCCATTATATGTACTTTTCAGCATTGATGATTGATTACATTTCAAACTTCATTTCACTTTTCATAGCTTTCTGAAACTGTTCAAATAATTAACTTCACAAATGAGAGAAAACAGGTCATATATTCTGAGATCTGATTTGGAAAGACACAGCTGTCAAAGTTATCCTCCTCAAACATCATTTTTCTCATTTCTCTCATCAGTTAGAAGTCTACTGTGTTCTTGACAGTGAACTGAGGTATTTGAAAGAAAAGTGCACGTGTCCATCAACAGATAAATGGATAAATAAAATGTAGTTATATGTACAATGGAATATTTTTCACCCTTAAGGAGGGATGACATTGTAATACATGCTACCCAAGGATGAACCTTTAAAACACTATACTAAGTGAAATACGCCAGACAAAAAAAGGCAAATATTGTATGATCCTGCTTATATGAGGTACCTTCAATAGGCAAATTCACAGAGCCAGAAGATAGAATAGTGGCAGGTTACTAGGGGCTGGGAGGAGGAGGAAGGCAGGGAACTATTGTTTAACAGTCACAGAGTTTCCGTTTGGGATGTTGAAAAAATTCTGAAAATTGATAATAGTGGTGGTATTTATTGCCACTACTTGTAGAATTTAAACATGGTGGAAATGGTAAATTTTTTTGTTGTTTACATTTTGCCACGGTAAAGACAAAGAAAACATCTACTAACTTGGTAGTTGAGAAATGTTACCTCATTTTTATTTGCATTTAAAATAACGCTGTTATTGATTCTTTGATTTTTAATAATAGCAAATTCTCCAAGATCCTGAGATGTATTCTTTGAGATAAACCTTACTATTAATGTCTCATGGTCTATACATTATTTTATGGGGAATTAAATTGTTACTATAATACATCTTTTAAAAAATCCAAAAAGAAATCCACTGTGGTTTTCCTACTACTTATTGTAGCAAACACTGAAAATCTCTGCAGCACTAAAATTATTTGTTAAATGCTTTCTACTCTGATATTTTTCTCTTATTTCAGAGCCATCCCTCTGTATTTCCCACAGCAGACTATTTACTTCCATTAAGCAGACTTGCTGATTAGCCTGCATTCACATATCCACTAGCACAAGGACCAGGAGGATTTTTATGTAAAGGGCTTCAGGGCCCATGAGGATAGGGCCAGGGCTGAGGATGAGCTTGTGCATGGAGAAAAACCAAGGTAAAGAGAATCAGCTGGGGGACCTCACATATATTTGTCTTACTTTTGGTACCTTCTGTGAAACCAGCATCCACTGGTGTTTTTGCTGTTTCTGTGAGTATACACTTGCAGACATTTCAGGGAAGTAAATTATTGACTTTGAAATACTGTGAAAAGTGAGAACTTTAATGTTGATCTGGATGTGGAAAGCAGGTGAATAAATAGAGGGAACTGGTAAACATGCTGGGTAAAGGGTAGTTTGACAATGACCGAATCATGTCCATCTTCTGCTCAGAACTCTTGAAAGGTTGTTTTTTTTTTTTTTTTTTTTTCCTTTTTCCCACATCTTCTTTCCTTTTATTGAAAAACATTTTAGAAAATGTCAGTTAATAAAAAGTAGCAATGAATCAACAGGGATATACTAGTGGAAAACACAATATAAAATTAAAAATGCCATTGGCTTCTTCAATTGATTAAGAGCATACAATGTAACAGAAGGTCTGTTTTAAACAAGTTTTCTTTTTTGGCGGGGGGGAATTTGCATTTTTTTTATTATTATACTTTAAGTTCTAGGGTACATGTGCACAACGTGCAGGTTTGTTACATATGTATACATGTGCCATGTTGGTGTGCTGCACCCATCAACTCGTCATTTACATTAGGTATATCTCCTAATGCTATCCCCCCCTGCTCCCGCCACCCCATGACAGGCCCCAGTGTGTGATGTTCCCCTTCCTGTGTCCAAGTGATCTCATTGTTCAAGTCCCACCTATGAGTGAGAACATGCGGTGTTTGGTTTTCTGTCCTTGCAATAGTTTGCTGAGAATGATGGTTTCCAGCTTCATCCATGTCCCCACAAAGTACATGAACTCATCCTTTTTTATGGCTGCCTAGTATTCCATGGTGTGTATGTGCCACATTTTCTTAATCCAGTCTGTCACTGATGGACATTTGGGTTGGTTCCAAGTCTGCTATTGTGAATAGTGCCGCAATAAACATACGTGTGCATGTGCCTTTATAGCAGCATGATTTATAATCCTTTGGGTATATCCCCAGTAATGGGATGGCTGGGTCATATGGTATTTCTAGTTCTAGATCCTTGAGGAATCACCACACTGTTTTCCACAATGGCTGAACTAGTTTACAGTCCCATCAACAGTGTAAAAGTGTTTCTATTTCTCCACATCCTCTCCAGCACCTGTTGTTTCCTGACTTTTTAATGATTGCCATTCTAACTGGTGTGAGATGGTATCTCATTGTGGTTTTGATTTGCATTACTCTGATGGCCAGTCATGATGAGCATTTTTTCATGTATCTGTTGGCTGCATAAATGTCTTCTTTTGAGAAGTGTCTGTTCATATCCTTTGCCCACTTTTTGTTGTTCGATTTTTTCTTGTAAATTTGTTTAAGTTCTTTGTAGATTCTGGATATTAGCCCTTTATCAGATGGGTAGATTACAAAAATTTTTCTCCCATTCTGTAGGTTGCCTGTTCACTCTGATGGTAGTTTCTTTTGCTATGCAGAAGCTCTTTAATTAGATCCCATTTGTCAATTTTGGCTTTTGTTGCCATTGCTTTTGGTGTTTTAGACATGAAGTCCTTGCCCATGCTTATGTCCTGAATGGTATTGCCTAGGTTTTCTTCCAGGGTTTTTATTTTTAGGTCTAACATTTAAGTCTTTAATCCATCTTGAATTAATTTTTGTATAAGGTGTAAGGAAGGGATCCAGTTTCAGCTTTCTGCATATGGTTAGCCAGTTTTCCCAGCACCATTTATTAAATAGAGAATCATGGCCGGGCGCGGTGGCTCAAGCCTGTAATCCCAGCACTTTGGGAGGCCGAGACGGGCAGATCACGAGGTCAGGAGATCGAGACCATCCTGGCTAACACGGTGAAACCCTGTCTCTACTAAAAAATACAAAAAGCTAGCTGGGCGAGGTGGCGGGCGCCTGTAGTCCCAGCTACTCGGGAGGCTGAGGCAGGAGAATGGTGTAAACCCGGGAGGCAGAGCTTGCAGTTAGCTGAGATCCCGCCACTGCACTCCAGCCTGGGCGACAGAGCGAGACTCCGTCTCAAAAAAATAAATAAATAAATATATAAATAGAGAATCCTTTCCCCATTTCTTGTTTTTGTCAAGTTTGTCAAAGATCAGATGGTTGTAGGTATGTGGTGTTATTTCTGAGGGCTCTGTTCTGTTCCACTGGTCTATATCTCTGTTTTGGTACCAGTACCATGCTGTTTTGGTAACTGTAGCCTTGTAGTACAGTGTTTTAAACAAATTTTCTAAAGCGATGTATTTTAAAAATTCTCCCCATCCGCTATGTACACATGCACAAAAACAAAAACAATGTGTGACGGAAACCTGTCATACACAAGAAGTTGTATCCTGAATTCTTCAGGGAAACAAATGTTGAAATACGAATTAAAAAGAGTCAGCAACAGATTAATTTTATATATATAGTATTTATATATAGTTTTTATGTATTTATATATTTATATATTTATATATTTATATATATATGTATTTATAAATATATATATTTATATATATTTTAATGTTTATATCAATATAAATATATTTTTATATATTTATATCAATATATTATATATTTATATATAAATATATATTTGTAATATTTTACAATTATATATTTATATATTCATATATACATATATTTTTATATATTTATAACTATATATTTATATAAATATATAACATATAATATGTAATATATAAATATAAATATATATTTATATATATATGTATTTATAAATATATATATTTTATATATATAAAATTATATAGAAATATATATTTTTTATATGTTTATATATATATATTTTTTTGAGATGGAGTCTCGCTCTGTTGCCCAGGCAGAAGTGCAGTGGCACAATCTCAGCTCTGCAGCCTCCGCCTCCTGGATTCAAGCAATTCTCCTGTCTCAGACTCCCAAATAGCTTGGATTACAGGCACCTGCCACCACACCTGGCTAATTTTTGTATTTTTAATAGAGACGGGGTTTCAACATGTTGGCCAGGCTGGTCTTGAACTCCTGACCTTGTGATCCACCCACCTTGGCCTCCCAAAGTGCTGGAATTACAGGCATGAGCCAGCATGCCTGGCCTAATAGTATTTTTAAATTGAGTCTTCAAGTGCTGCGTGACACAAAGCTATACTATATAAAGTACTGCTAGGTACAAAGGAAAAAATCTGTACCGCTTTTAGCAAAAGTGCTTTTCCAGAAAAGCAAATCAAAACAATGTAATCAGCAGACCAAGGAGGCTACAGCCAGACATCAGGGCTACACCTTCTCGTATCTTGCTAGAAGATCCTATTTATCCAGAATAAAATTTCAGGACAAAACAGGGACATTTTAAACATTCCTTACTTCACCCAATTAAAATTTTCTGTATTTTCAGCATGATCTAGCAAAAAGAGGGCTCCTGTGAGAACTGGCTATTTTATTTTCTTTCTGTGGTGAGACTGTCATGGAGCCTGGATATTTTAGGTTCTTATGCATCCCTGACCAGTGTCCCACCATGGTCAAAAAACTTGGCTATGAAGTTGGTGAACTCGGCTTCCTGCAGCTGCCTTCTTCTCCCAGTGATGAAGGTCAGCTGCCAAATACCAGGATCCACTCCTGCAGGATCCTTTCTGTGCGCCACAAGACTCTTCTTATGTGAGCTATAAATGGTCATGGCCAGGCGCCGTGGGTCACGCCTGTAATCCCAGTACTTTGGGAGGCCAATGAGGGCAGATCACTTGAGGCCAGGAGTTCAAGACCAGCCTGGCCAACATGGCGAAACCCTGTCTCTACTAAAAACACAAAAATCAGCCAGGCATGGTGACATGTGCCTATAATCCCAGCTACTCGGGAGGCTGAGGCACAAGAATCACTTGAACCCGGGAGATGGAGGTTGCAGTGAGCCAAGATTGTGGCACTGCACTCCAAAATGGGGGATACAGCGAGACTCTGACTCAAAAGATAAAAAAAGAAATAAGTGGTCAGAATCCCCATCATCACAAAATAGGATAGGATGCACATGGCCAAAAAGGGCTTGGACTCTGGAAAGGGGTACATAGAATCCCAAATCAAAGCCACTATGGCAAGGAAACAGGAGTACATTCAGATGATGAGGCAAATGTCAATGAGATCAAAATTCTCCCCCTACTGGTATTTTTCCAGAAGTACCTTTCTGGCAGAATCATCCAGAGTTTTTCACAGTGGATCCATCCCACTTGTCAGTTTTTCCATGCTTCTCATCCGTCTTCCACGTAGCCAACAAGCCACTGAGGCTACTGCCTGTCTGGCAGCTGGGATCACCACTGGCCCAGCTACTGCCTCCGCCACCACTTCTCCTGCCGTGGGCAGCTGCTGCCATCTTGTCACAAAAAGCTTTGTTTGAAAGGTTTTGTTTCCAACCTTTGGGAAAAGCCACCAATGGGTAATAAGACTTAGAAGGCCCACCATGCCCTTGCCCTTCCCCTCTTCTCACACCACCTCTTCGGTCTCATGTTTCGGTGCTCCCATTCTCACTAATGTTGTGCCTATGTTGCATATTTTTTACCATTTCTGGAAGGTTCTTGAACTGAGGTCTCCATGCTATTACTCAGTCCTTTAAAAAAAATAACAACTTGAGATATAATTCATATCCCATACAATCTATAATTTAAAGTATACAGTTCAATAGTTTTTATTATTTTTTTAATTTTTATTTTTTGAGATGGAGTCTTGCTCTGTCGCCCAGGCTGGAGTGCAGTGGCACGATCCTGGCTCACTGCAACCTCTGCTCCTGGGTTCAAATGATTCTCCTGCCTCAGCCTCCCCCAGTAGCTGGGATTACAGGCAGACGCCACCATGCCCAGCCAATTTTTTTGTATTTTCAGTAGAGACAGGATTTCACCATGTTGGCTGGGCTAGCCTCAAACTCCTGACCTCAAATGATCTGCCCACTTCAGCCTCCCAAAGTGCTGGGATAACAGGCGTGAGCCATCGCACCCAGCCTCAACAGTTTTTAGTGTATACAGAATTATGCAACTACCACCAAAATCAAATTTTAAAATCTCTTCATTACCCCAAGAAGAAACTCCATGCCCATTAGCAGCCACTCAATTCCCTCTCCTCCCAGCCTCAGGCAACCACCAGTCTTTTTGTCCATATGGATGTGTCTATGATGAACATTTAATATAACTAGGACTTGGCTTCTTCCACTTAGCCTAATGTTTTCAAGGCTTATTCGTGTTATAGCATGCATCAGTACTTCATTCCTTTTTTATAGAATATTCCATCGTATAGATATACCACATTTGATTTATCCATTCATCAGGTGATGTACACTTTGGGGTTGTGTCCACCTTCTGGCTACTATGCATAATGCTGCTATGAACATTCATGTACAAGTCTTCGCAAGTGGACATGTTCCCATTCTTTTGGGTAGATACCCAGAAGTGAGATTGCTGGATCATATGTTAACTCTGTTTAACATTTTGAGAAACTGTAAAATGTTTTCTAAAGCAGTTCCCTCATTTTATATTCCTACCAGCAAATTATGCAGATTCCAATTGCTTCACTTCCTTGCCCACACTAGTTACTGCCTTATTATAGCCATCCTAGTGGGTGTGAAGTGGCTATCTTGTTGCATTCCGCTAATTACTAAAGATGTTGACCATCTTTTTCATGTTTTTATTGACCATTTGTATATCTTGTCTGGAGAATGTCTGTTGAGATCCTTTGCCCATTTTATTGAGTTGTTATTCCCCAATCTTTAACTGGCTTATTCTCTTTCTCAATCTTTATCTTCTCCCTCTTTTTTTAGACCCTACTAGCACTGCATTCCTCCCACTTTGATAAGTTTCTCAAGTGCTTTGGTTAAGGCCTACTTTCCCACCAGACTGTTTTTTTTTTTTTTTGAGACAGAGTCTTACTCTGTCCCCCAGGCTGGAGTGCAGTGGCATGATCTTGGCTCACTGCAACTTCCGCCTCCCGGGTTCAAGTGATTTTCCTGCCTCAGCCTGCCAAGTAGCTGGGACTACAGACACACACCACCACGCCCGGCTAATTTTTGTATTTTTAGTAGAGACGAGGTTTCACCATATTGGCCAGGCTGGTCTCAAACTCCTGACCTTGCGATCCGCCTGCCTCTGCCTCTCAAAAGTGCTGTGATTACAGGCATGAGCCACTATGTCCAGCCTGAGACTGTTGATTCTAAGAGAGCAGATACTATGTCTGTCTTACTCACTGTTGTTCATTACTGGCCCATTACTTTATACATTTTAGGTTTCCTGGCACATATCAGGTACTCAACAAACATCTGTCAAATTGTATTTAATGTGATTTTCACAGCTTCTCTTGTGTGAGTAGGGTTGCTGTCTCCATTGAAAAGGTTTTTTTGGGTCACCTCCTCTCTAACCATTTGTAGTCCTGTCTCCTACCAGTTGAGAGTTGTCCCAGAGGCTATTAATTCTTGTGCCTGAGTTGAGCATATGTTTGGACTGACTGCAGCCCCCATAGTGTTGGAGGATCCCTAGGGTGAAAAGCAGTAAGTGCAGCTCATGTGTGAGGTGAGATGCAGTCAGAGGAAAGTGAGTTGATGCCTCATGGAACTGTCTACCATGGCCACAGCTGGAATTAGAGGTGGGGTGGAACGGAATTGTGATAGGGCACCAGAGGCATCAGACACACCCAGTGTGTCAGAACCTGCCTTATGTGTCTGAAATCCAGTTACAGTTATTGTGCCTATTAAGATGCACACCCTAACAGACTTATATATGGAGAAAACCAAGGCAATTTCGTTTAGGACAAATTGCCTTTCGACCCCTACATCAACCACTTATGGAATGTGCTGTCCCCAGGGAAGGGATGTGACCTTGGCCCAGGGCAGGGGTCTTTAGCCGAGGAAAATTTCTGCAGAGCGACTCTGCTAAAAGCTGTCACCACGAACACTCCCAGCAACTGGGAGAATGAGTGGTTCACATCTGCAAACGGGATCTGGGGGTTGTGTCATCAGCCCTGCACTGTTCACCTCCACTTGCTTTGTAACACAAATAAGGGGAGCGGCTCCCCTAGGCTCCAAAGGGCTGATCTTTCTGGAATCAGCTGTCATACTGCTCAGCTTACTGAAAGCACCTCTGCCAAGCCCTGCAGAGGGCACAGAAGTCACCCATAGGTCACCACTTCACACATGAACCATCTGATTATCCCTTTTCCTGACCTCGACTGCAGGACCTACAAATCTCTAAACATCCTCTAAAATCTCCCCTCAATTTAGAGCTTCCATCACCCTAAACGTAATGGCTTCAAAGGCAAATATAAAGGGCTGTGGTAAACTTGGATCTGGAACATGACAGGTTCAAATCCTTTGCCACTCATATTCATGGGATCTTGAGTAATGTACTCTCTCTAGATCTCAGCTACGAAATGAAGTAACAGTAGAGCCTCATAAGGTTTGCAATGGACAGCTCCTCATGCCTCTTGGCACTGCTGAGGCAAGGGGACCCAGTAAACTGCATTTTGAAATGCAATAGCAAGTGCTTCTCCCACTGCCTGGAACACACTCCACCACCACCATTGCTCTCTTCAGCTGGCTGGCTGCCTCCTGTCCATCCTTAAAAATGTGGCTCAGGTCAGACATTGCTTCCTAGAAACCACAAGGCTGGGCTGATCTTTACCGGTACCCCACAGCACCCAGTGAATACCCTGCTTACTTACCACACTATCACACTTGCCTACTTACTTGCTGCATTGCCCCATCACACACACACATACACACACACACACACACAAAGGCATATGGCTTTTTGTTGCCTCAGCAACTAGCACACAGTAGATGCTCAATAAATATTTGTAGAAAGAAAGAAAGGAGACTTTTTTTTTTTGGTATTTTTAGTAGAAACAGGGTTTCACCATGTTAGCCAGGCTGGTCTCAAACTCCTGACCTCAGTTGATTCACCCGCCTCGGCCTCCCAAAGTGCTGGGATTACAGGCTCACGTGAGCCACCGAGCCCCGCCGGAATGACACATTTTTTAAAATTAAAAAAAAAAAAAAAAGTAGAAAAACTGATTGGAAAGACAGGTACTAATTCAGAATATGGTAAGGGAGACAAGTAAAAACATCATTCTGAGTTACGGTCTATGTCAAAATAGACACTAGAAGTGAGTAATGAATGAACAGTAAATTAGTTTTTGTTTGTTTTGAGATGGAGTCTTGCTCTTTTGCCCAGGCTGGAGCGCAGTGGCTCGATCTTGGCTCACTACAACCTCTACCTCCCAGGTTCAAGTGATTCTTCTGCCTCAGCCTCCCGAGTAGCTGGGGTTACAAGCATGCGCCACCACACCCGGCTAATTGTTGTATTTTTAGTAGAGATGAGGTCTCACCATGTTTATCAGGCTGGTCTTGATCTCCTGACCTCACGATCAGCCCGCCACAGCCTCCCAAAGTGCTGGGATTACAGGCGTGAGCTACTGCGCCTGACCCAGTAAATTCATTTTAAGTGTTTATACCAGGGCAGAGACCAGGAGAAAGATGAGAAGCTGGCCCAGCTTGTTGGGATGCTCCTGGAGGGCTGTGGTTGGGGTTTAACATCCAGCTAGCTTAGCTCATAGCTGCTGAAGACATTAATCAACGTGTTCTATTATGCAATTGCAGATAGCAGGCACTGTGCTCTCTCCACTATGGGAACTTACAGCTACTCAAGAGACAGACACATATATTGACTCCTGTAGACAAGGTGAACTAATGCATCCCAGCAATTACCATGTACAAATCTCTAAGCTAGATGCATCAAAATATCCTCCTGAACCCACTGAAGAGTTGCCCTGTAAGTATGAGTAAACAGGTTCAGAGATGTTAGGTAACTTCCCATGGTTACACATAAAGTCCTGACATGGACACTGTAGGCTCACTCCTAAGTTCTTTTTTCCATGACTCACTTGCCTGATTTACCTGCATGTCATATTCAACTTTTTGTTCTTTCATGCAACAAAGCCATCTCAGATGGGCCAGATGCCATCTTAGGCATTAGCAACAGAAACAATCCCCAGGGAACAGCACAGCCACAGCCCCCGCCCTCACAGAGATTAGCATTTGTGAAAACAGACATCGAACACATAATGAGAGACACGATGTGTGCATAACATGTGACGGGGGAAAATACAGGATGCTAACCCAGGCCAAGCAGTTCAAAGTGAACTGAAGCTTTTACATCTGAAGAAGTGATGCAGACTCAGGAGTTGGCCAAGGAAAGTCAGCACTACGAGGGAAGGAAAGTGAACCAGGCAGATGGAACAGTGTATGAGATGGGACAGAGAGAAGGTGCATTCAGGGACCTTAGAGAAGGGTGGCTGGAGAGGACAGCAGGGGTCAGATCACAAACTTAGTGTGCACACATTTGAGACTTAATCCCAAAGCGATTAGAAGCCAGTTTCCAATTCACAAAATTCTTTTGCCACAAAAGAGGCAGAAATCACTTCATTTTAATACCTACCAATAGCTTATAGGATGATCAGTTCAAATTATTCTCAGGTCCACAGCAACTGACATAGGATACTATGGGGTTGATCCCCTAAGAACAGGAGGAAAGAGCTGCTTTCCCCAAAACTCCCATTACCACTCCCTGCTGGCCCAAGATCACCAGGAAATTGACCCCAGGAGGTAGTATAGAACGTTTGGGAAGAGCAAGTCCAACTCTGGCTCTTGCGCCGCTAACATCTTAATAGTGAAGTTGGTTATATTGTGCCATTACATTGCGAGTTATAATTTACACAAATTGTTCTTCCTCTGGCTTGGTCTGTCTCCTCCCCTGCTCGGCGTAGAAGTATTTTTGCTCTTAGGGACGGATCCCAGTAGCCTGATGTTCCATCCTCCCTCCTTACCCCTCTGTTGCAGGCCCTGTCCCACAAAGAATTAGAAGAACATCCCTTGTTAAATTCCAGGAGTCAGCAAAGAGTGGACACCTTGTTTTAAACATTCTTACAGCAGGTAGGCAGTATTCTGGGAAGAGTATAATAAAAACCTCTACAGTTAAGTTAAACCAGCAAATAAACTGGCTCCCTAGTTCTAATGTGCAAGACAGCCTTAGGAGCATGTTAAGATGACAAAAAAATGAAGACATGGGAAAAAAAACACAAATCACTGATAGTAAAATAATTTTATTTAGTTTCTTATTTTAAAAAAGGTAGCATTTCAACATATAAATTTAGACTCAAGATTACAGGGTATATTTGCCAAAAGGAACACCCTGAAAGACAGCCAGCCTCAGAGCTGAGAGGGCACAGGGAGGCACACTCCTCACATGTGGAGTTTAAGCAGAAGTGCTTTAAGACTTCACAGCGGCATTTCCCTGTTCCTCAGCCCTGCCTCCAGGGCCATCACTTTGGGGCAACAGCTTTGCTCATGTAACTATAAAACATCTCTAGGAATGAAAGCACAGAGGTCAGTGATCCAGATTTTCCACGACAATCATCTGAGGCAACAATTCGACAGGTAAAGAATTTATTTTTATAATTCAAAAGTTCTTTTAAGGAGAACTAAAGAACACAAAGTTCATTCATAAAGAGAATTTATAGAATTAAATGAGCAAAAATGAAAAATTATTTTCTCCATATTACAAATGCCTCTATAGGATAAGGCCCAGGGGAAAGACCCACTCAAATCTGGGCTTTCCTTTCCCAGATAAAGTGTTTGGCACAACCAACAAGCTGTCATGAGACTGACAGGCCTGACAGCTGAAAGGTTCCTAGAAGTGGTCCCATGACTTTTCTGTTGAGCTTCAACATAGTGTACACAAGAGGTGTCTTAACAAGCTGCACAAACTCAGGCCGAACTACGCAGCACGTTGCTCCAGAAAAGTTAAACTGAAGGAAAAAAAAAAGGTCCACATGAAGTAGGTCTCCTACTACCACAGGTTAACTCTGTTGTTTCTCATGGAAAATTAAATTCGCTGGCTGCCCAGGATGTCAGTGGAATCCTGATTTCCTGGGGGAGGTGAGAGCTGGAGAAACAACTTGGATTTAAGCATCTCTGGGCCAGGTGGGAAGGAGACAATGACCAAGGATGCTTTCTAGGTGACTTTTTGTTCCACACTATGTGGGCTCCAGACAAACAATCTTAAGGAGCATCAGTGTGCTTGTGACCATGGCAGCCCTTGGACTTGGGCCTTTAGACAGAGGTGATGGGGCAAATGAATATACCCCAGATCCAGTTTTAAAAATAAAAACTTCCTGCAATTATGATACAATACTGTGCAGCAAATCACTAGGAATTGTATGCTGCTCCTATTTGTGGTTAAAGCCCTGTCCCACTCTTGGCCAGTCAGAGCCGAAAGGTAACACACAAGGAGGTGGCTGTGGCTAAAACCAGGCACCTTAGCCAAGCATGGCCTGCGGCAGTGAGGCTGACAGTCATCACCCAATGCAGGGAATGCAGGGCCCCAGAGCTTTGGTTCAGAGCAAAGGTTTCATCTCACCCCAAACTTTAAACCAAGCCCTCTGTATCTCTGAGCTTATGAATACAAGAAACTAGTGATTAGGAATCTCTATGAGGAATCTCTGGTTGGGTAGCAAAGCTCAGGTCCCTGCAGGCCACCACCATCCTGTAGGAAAACAGAAAGGTGCAAATCGTATCAAGTAAAAGGTTGCTCAAGTGGAAGATCGTTTCCTGGGGAACTTCAGTGGCCTGGATCTTAATCACATGGATGAAGGCTGGGACTGGATCCCAAAGAAAGGGCCTGGGTCCCAAGTGCAATCAGTCTTCTTGAACTTACCATATCCTTCTCAGTCATCTCTTGAATGGCTGAGCACACACTGCCCCCGGGGACCAATGTAAACATTATTCAACTGATCTCCACTTAGGAAAACGCAGCTTGTTATGTATTTAGTGTTTAACATTCCAGTGCAGGCAGTATCTTAGCATCCGACTTTCCTCACTCATGAGTAGCAGTTTAGAAAGGAACACATATAGGTTACTTGATAAGACTGTGGCTGAAAAGACCATTTGTGTGTCAGACAGCTGGCTATATCCTCTAATCAGTGGACTACCCAGGACTATCGCAGGAGAGGCAGAACAGATGAAGTGTAAGTTCTGTGTAAATCTGAAGAGTCCGTATAACCATTGTTCCCACTTAACCCCTTGGGCCACATCTTCATATGGAGAACATTTCCACCTCTTGCATCAACCTGTGCTCTCTTTGTTTTGGATGAGGTTCTCTCCAGAGGGTTCAAGAGCCTCCTTAGAGGGGAGTGAGCTTTCTCTTCCAGTCCTAATATCTGAATATTTCAAAGCACATGAGGAGTCCACGAACATGTTAGGGATGTTGCTGCCAAAATAGATCTTACTGTTAGAAGCAATGGCCTGGTACTTTTTGAGCTCCAGATATTCCGGTGTCAATTTGTGCTGTGTGGGAGCAAACAAGAGCAAAGGCATCAGGATACTCTGATGCAACAGTCTTCTCTCTCTCTACATACATTTCTCCTATTGCTCTTCTGAGTATCACGAGTCAAGCCTGAATAATTGCCAATGACCCTCTCTCACTTTGGAGAGTGGCTATCACATTAACAGCTGTGTTCCTGACTTAAAATTCCTTCAATAAGCTCTTGACTTAATGCAAGAGAAGCTGTCTACTTTTTAATAAAAGGATGGGGGAGGTTAGAAAACAATTTGTGATAACTAATGATAATAACTAATATTTCTATAGTGACTTTCATTTCATCTAGTTGAATTCAACCTGGAATTGGTCTGGAGTTTCTGTTGATTTCTTTTCTAAAAAACTTATTTTTATTTTTATAGAGATGGGGTCTGTGTTGCCAGGCTGGTCTCAAACTCCTGGCCTCCTACCTTGGCCTCCCAAAGTGTCGGAATTAAAGATGGGAGCCGCTGCACCCAGCCTCTTTTTTTTTGGAGATGAGATCTCACTCTGTTGCCCAGGCTAGAATACAGTGGTTCAATTATAGCTCGCTGCTGCAGCCTCAAACTTCCCGGCTCAAGCGATACTCTCATCTTAGCCTCCAGGGAGGCTACAAGAATGAGCCATCATGCCTGGTTCTCTGTTGATTCTCTTGAGAGAGATACACAGATCAATGGATGAGAGCAGAACTTCAAACGAAGGGCTGGTACTGCTTTTCTTGAACAAATTCTAGAACTAGAATAAAATCTCAAAAGGTCATCTGATCCGGTCTTTTGCCTTTCCCCAGAAGCTGGATGTTTAAGCTGTCTGTGACAGACAGATATTTGTCCACTACCAGATCTCCCTCTGTCACAGAGTTTTGTTTTGTTTAAATCAGTGCCAAGATGTATCTATCTAACCAGAATCTCCCCGGGTTTGATTAAAACTCATTGACCACCAGACCTCCCTCTATCACAGTGTTTTGTCTAAATCAGGATGCCAAGATTATCTAACCAGAATCTATCTGGGTTTGATTAAAACTCGTCGACCACCAGATCTCCCTCTGTCACAGAGTTTTTTTTTTTTTTTTGCCTAAATCAGGATGCCAAGATGTCTCTAACCAGAATCTATCTGGGTTTGATTAAAATCTATTTCCACTGTTCCCTGGAACATATGCCTTTCAAAGCCCCATAGATCCTCTCCTTGAGTCCTGGCCTGTCCCCCAGGCAAAAGTCCATCTTGTCCTTCACAGTCCTACAGCATTTATTTTCTACACTTTGACATCTTTCACTCCCTGGATCTCTATCTTCCCCAGGTGATTCATATCCTCTGTCAAAACACTCAAATCAAATCTGGTCATAGTGTACAACCACATTTCTTCCTCAAGCCTTTTTAATATAGGTTAGTATATGAGTCACATTTTTCAAAATGGCATAAAACTACTGCCTCTTTCTGAATAAGGTAGACCTCAATGGCAAGGTCTTGAAACTTGTGGCAGATGAGCTTCTCCCATTAGATTTGGACTCCTAGCTTCCTCAACTGGAGTTTCCTGTCATGCCTTTCTCTTGGTCAAATTCCATTCTGTGTCTATAGAACTGTCTTTCAATGTTACGTTCATTTTAAAATGTATATTGGTTTTCAAAGTACTGACAACTCTCATTCTATCATATCTTATCATTTCTTCTGAATACAGATTGTTGTTCCTTTCTAAATTGAAAGCCCTGTCTATATCTTGACTCTAATCCTTCAAACTGCATCATCCACTTTAGTAATCTCTTTCTCAACCCTTTATCTCTTCCAGTCTGCTCCACAATAACCTTCTCAGAATACTATCAGAGTTCTAGCTGCCTCTTATATAGCCCCTGCTCACTAGCCCTGTACCCTCTAGCCAGCTTACCCCAGTCCTTACACCAAATTATCACGTACAGATCACCCAACCTCCCTTCTTAAGTTATCCCACATGAAATTCCTCATGACTGGAATAGTTTTTTAAATCCAATAAACATTCGGGAGGCTGAGGCAGGAGAATGGTGTAAACCCGGGAGGCGGAGCTTGCAGTGAGCCGAGATCGCGCCACTGCACTCCAGCCTGGGCGACAGAGCCAGACTCCGTCTCAAAAAAAAAAAAAAAAAAAATCCAATAAACAAGGAGTACTCAAAAAGGGGCATATGGAAATACGTGTCTGTGTGTGTGGCAGTTAAAACAACTGGTGACCATTACTGACATTTAGTAGACAAGGGCTAGGGATACAAAATATCCTACAATGTATGAGATGGTCTTCAATGATGAAAAAGTATCTCAACCCCAAATGCCAGGAATGCCTTTGATGAGAAACACTGCTCTAACCAAGCTAAGTATCTACCCAAAAAACTACCTTATTTGGAAAGCAATTGTAAATAGACTCTACTCTTCTCCTGTCCCTCTTATTTCAGAAGACCTTCAACTTGACTAATTATTGAGCCTTATACAGCATGGATTTATGGCGTTTGGCCTGTGTTTATATACGTTAGCCTTTGTCCTAAGCTTCCTGCTTTTATAAGGGACTATATAAAATTCCCTACCCAATGAATGTGAAATATTTCTTGCTGACTGACTAATTCTGGAGGATGTCTTGGTCACAACACTTTCTTGACAATGGATAAAATCACTTCTATCATATCAGAGCCCCTGAAAAGAGAAAGCAAAAACCCGACATGCATGATTAGGAAAGTGGCCAGGGAGCCAGTCACCTTGTTTGAGGTGGCATATTTGTGTGCAGCATAATATTCAGCATCTGCTTTCGCCTTCTCTCGGGCCAGGAATGCAGCATCTAGCAAATAAAAACAAAGAAAAGGTGTCAATCCATTCCCTCAGCTAGTTAAAAGTCCCTTTTCCCACTGCCTAATATTTTGACTGCTTATTTCACATCGAAAGTTTAAAAAACATATTAGCAGTTTTTGAGTCCCAGTCCCCAGACAGCAATTTCTCCAAGAGGAATACTCTTTTCACTGTCAAATAACTCTCAGCTCATCTGAGCCCACTTGTTTTCTACTCTAAGTTGCTCCTTCTTTCCTCTACCCACTCTCCCACCTCCTATCACTCAAAGCCTCATACTCCACCCAGGTACTAAGCTTCAAGCAAAATAAGTCCAGACATAAAAGCTCTATTTACTGCATTGTCTCCAGCCCCTCCAAATTTGATCGAGAATCAGTCAACAGAGACAGACAGGAAGCAGTAATATATAAACAAGTGACTTCAAGACTGAGCTAAGAATATCAACATCTCACTATGTGAAATCAAGGAGTGTGAGGCCCTCCATGAAAACTTTTTTCCATTTTATTTTTATTTTGGACAGGTGGAAAAGAAACTGGTGGTGATGGTGGGGTTTATTATCTTGTATATTCTTTACAATCGATTATGGGTAATTTTCAGATCTTGTCTGCCTGAAAATAAAGTGGTAGCTAATAAGCCCCAATTTAAGGAAGAAAAGGAAAGCTGAGCTACCCACAGTCACAAACAAACCCAAAAGCTGGATATGTGACAGCAATTAAAAAAAAACTGATTCATATCATCAGGACAGCTACTTCCTCCAGACCAGATTATTCCATGGCCTTCTCACCCACCACAATCAAAGGCAGAGAGGAGGCAGTTCAGGACAGTCAGAGCTTCATCCTCTCCCCACAATGTACCTTCGATTTCAGAAATGCGCTTTTCAGTTTCTTTTTCCATCACTTTCTGCTGAAACCGAATTTTTGCCACTTGTGCAATCTTCTCTGCTTCTATAATCATATAACATAAGAAGACACATTCAAAACCATTTCTATAGTACCTGAGGCACTTCGAACCAGCAGCACAAAGTCTAACACTTAATTACAGAAAGTTTTATGTGCTAATTGTTTCACTAAGTTTTATCTAATCAGACCATAAACTACTCAAAGGAAAAAAGGGAATTTATTTCCTAATTTACTGTTCTATTTTGACAGTGCTAGTTTTGTGGGAAGGAGTAAAAAAGGTTAAAGTGCCAGTCCTTCATGCAACTCTGTAGCAATGGTCCACAAGCTAATGGGAAAAAAAGATCCTTTATGAAAGTACCAGAGAACAAAAACAGAACAACATAAATGCATGGCAATACAGGGCAATTAACTAATCTGGGCAGGAGAAAGAAAGAATGAGTGAGATAAGTTAAACCAAGGAAGGCCTTCTGGAAGCAACCTTAAAGGAAATAATGTATATGACCTAAGAAGACATGCCAGGAAGCACAGAGAAAGACAAGAAGGGCCAGGCATGGTGATTAACGCCTGTAATCCCAGCACTTTGGGAGGCTGAGGCAGGAGGATCTCTGAAGCCCAAGAGTTCAAGACTAGCTTGAGCAACATAGTGAGACCTCCATCTCTACAAAAAAATTAAAAAATTAGCCAAGCATGATGATGCGTGCCTACAGTCCCAGCTACACAGGAGGCTGAGGCAAGAGGATCTCTTGAGCCTGGGAGGTCAAGACTACAGTGAGCCATGATCATACCACTGCACTCCAGCCAGGGTGACAGAGTGAGGCCCTGCCTTAAAAAAAAAACAAAAACAAAACCAAGAAAGACAAGAAGGCACAAATGAACAAGTCACAATGGAGAGGTGATACGGAGCCAGCCGACAAGACAACAAAAAATAAGAACAGAAAGAGGGCTAGGAGACCTCTGTCAAGTGACAGGCTAAGGAGCTTAGTTTTACTGTACTCAGGATCTACTGTTAAGCTACCATTAGGGAAATGACATGATGAAAATGGTATCAGAAGAGGAGTACTCCAACTGCTGTAGGGAAATAAAGCAGAAAGCAGGGTGATTCATTTGAGAAGGTGAAAACAAGCATTGGGAGTGAACATGTTGGTGCAGCAAGCAAGTACATGCGGGGAAACTCAACATCTTTAACAAACCTCTGGCCTACCAAATGACCCAGGACAAGGAAGAAAGACTCGAATTACACTTTACATTCAATCACTGCTATTCTTAAAGAACATTCTCAATTCTCCTTTTCAAAGAAGATGGGTATTTTAAGACATCTTATCTCTGACCCCTAGAGAAAGTGCATAACGGAAAGAAAACTTCCAAGCGATTTTTTCTTTCCAGAAAACAGTATGCTTTACGAACTACTCCAGGAAATAATTCCCTCTTTCTCCACCAATGTAAAATCCATCTATATTACACCATCCAAAAACAACTGTGTTCAATGGGGCTAGAAATCGAACTGTAAGGAGAAACTCAAGATAAAACATGAATAAAAGGTGAGGGATCTGAAGCCTGCAGCTAGAACCCAGAGAATGCTGCCTCAGCCTAGGGGGACTATTGTCCTAATCTCATTTAACAAAGCTCTCTGTCATGTGGGAATAAAATCAATAAAAAGCACAACCAGACTTCTAGAAAAATGGTGCAAAAGGCCAGAGAGAAAACCCTTTATACATCTAACAACATCTTAAAATGCTAGACGAAATTTAGCAAATTTGTTTTTTAATGCATGGCTGAGTTGTAAGAAAGAATGAGAGATCCTCAAGTGACTTAAGCCAACGGGGAGCCAAGAGCCCGTATGGGTGGTGTCCCTGGGGTGGTTATTAGACAAGGGAATGGGACTTGGGTTATTACCCATGCAAGACCAGGAGATGAGGCCTTGTGATGTTAGGACTAAGACCCTTGCATAAAACTGAGACCTCTAGAGGGCTGCAACTCTAATGAAAGGGGAACTAAAACACTACCAACCAGCCCAGTTAAGAAGTGACCTTTTCTCTACCTAGCCGCATCACAGTGAAACTGAAGAACACCCAAATACAGAGAGAAACATGCTAAAAGCAAAAAGAGAAGGCTGATTACCCAAAAGGAGCAATTAGACTAACAGCATACGTAGTAAATAGGTACAAGAAGCCAAACAAAATTGAAATAATATTGCCATATTGATAAGGAAAAATTAGCTTGCTTTAGAATTGTAGGCTAAATTACCATTCAAGAATGAAATAAAAGCATTTTCAGACCAAGGAGGACTGAAGATAACTTTTACTCCTTAGTCTTCACTGCAAAAAAAAAATTACTAGAAAAAAAAAAAAATCACCAGAAGCAATGGAGAGGAAAACACATTATTCAACACAAGTCCAATCAAAATAAATGTTTACTGCAAGGATTAATCATAATGATCATAATCAATGGGAGGATAAAGACAACATGAAACTAAAATACTATGCAATAATAAGATGTAAGACTGGAGGACAGTGATAAGAGTTAAAGCATTCTAAGGTACTGTTCAAAAAGAGGATAGAATGATTAACAACTAGTTATACATTCCAGAAATGGAATGTAAAACTTCCAATCAAGTAAAAGGAAGAAAAGAAAAGAAAATTCAATCAATTCAATACCAATCAGAAAAGGGAAAAAGCAGCAGAGAAAAATGCATGGTAAATAGCACATAATCAAATGATACAAACATATCCAAATATAGCAGTAACCACAATAAATATAAAAAGACTAAACTCACCAGTTAAAAGACAGATTCTCACATTGGATAAGATAACAAAATCCAGCTATATGCTGTTTACAAGAGACACACCTAAAACATAATGACATAGAAAAGTTGAAAGTAAAAGAATGGGAAAAGGTACACCAAGAAAATAACTAACCAAGAAAAATCTGGTATAGCTGTATTATCAGGCAAAATAGCTCTTAAGTTAAAAACATATCTAGGGATAAAAGTTATTACAAAACAGAAGCAATTCTCCACGGAGATATAACAATCGTGAACCAGAATGTTCTTAATGATATAGTCTCAAAATATATAAAGAAAAAAATTACAAGTCAACAAACCCATGGTCATAGTGGGAGATTTTAACACATCTTTCTCAGTAATTGATAGCTCAAGAAGGCAAAAATTAGAAGAATACAGAAGATGCGAACGACACAATTCATAAGCCTGACCAAACGGGTGTATAAAGAAACCTGCATCCAACAACCAGAGAACACAGATTCAATCTTTTCAAGCACACAGACATTTACAAAAAAGGACCACGTACAGGTAGGCCACAAAGCAATTTTCAACAAGTATTTAAGAATCCATATAACAGGTCTTATTTTCTGACTACAATGTAGTAACACTGGAAATCAACAATAAAAAGGTAGCCCCTCAAAACCTGCTAAACCAAAAACTGAAACATATACTTTTAATAATTCATGAGCCAAAGAAGAAATTAGAAGGAAAAAGTTTTTAAAAAAAATTAAAACTGAACACCAATAAACAAAGTACATTTCAAAACCTGTGAAACATAGCTAAAGCAGTACTTAGAAGAAAATTTATAATCCTCCAAGTTTCCACTAGAAAAGACTGAAACTTAACTATCCAACTCAAGAAGTTAAAAAAGAACAAATGAATAAAGTAAAAAAAAAGATGGAAGGAAATAATTTTTAAAACATGTAAATAATTAAAACAAAGTAACAGTCAACAAAACCAAAACCAAAAGCCAATTATTGAAAAGATGAATGAAATAAAACAGACCCCTGGCAAAACTGATTCAGCAAAAGAAAAGGCACAAGCAAACAGTATCAGCAATGAAAAGGAGCACACAGATTTGGTAGAAGTTTTAAAAATCATGAGAGAATTCTACAAACAAATTTATGCCCCCAAATTTGAAATATCAGATGAAATGAACAATTTTCTATGAAAATATAACTACCAAAACTGGCTTAAAAAGAAACATGTATTTGAATAGACCTATACTCAATACAGAAATTAAATCAATAGGTTAAATACTACCACAAAAAGCAAACAAAAATAAAGCAGAAACCTCACAAGACTAAGATGACTTTTACAAGTTCCACCAGACCTACAAAGATGAAGTTATACAGATCTGATATATAATGATCTGATTTACAATAGAACACAGAAAAGGAAGCCATGCTCTTCAACTCATCTTGGGGACAGTATAACCATGATACCAAAAAACCTGACACTAAAAGTGTAAGAAAATTATAAGCTGATCTCATTTATGAAAATAAAGGTAAAAATTCTAAAGAAATTATCAGCAAACTATATAAAAATGTATATAATGACCTATATAATGACCAAGTGGATGTTTATCCCAGGAATGCAAAGATAAATCTGTTAATATAATTTACCATACTAACAGCTTTAAAAACATCTCAATATATGTAGAAAAAAATTTCAGGCTAGGCACAGTGGCTCATACCTATAATCCCAGCACTTTTGGAAGACTGAGGCATGTGGATCACTTGAGCTCAGGAATTCAAGACCAGCCTGGGCAACATGGTGAAACCGTGTCTCTACAGAAAATACAAAAATTACCTGGGTGTGGTGGCGTGCACTTGTAGTCTCAGCTACTCGAGAGCCTGAGGCGGGAAGATAACTTAAGCCCAGGAGGCTGAGGCTGCAGTGAACTGTGATTATACCACTGTACTCCAGCCTGGGTGACAAAGCGAGACCCTGTCTCAAAAATATTCTGAAAGTTTTAACAGCCATTCAAAATAAAAGCTCTCAGCAAGTACAGATTGAAACTTTATTAACCAGCGTTAAGTACAGTAAATGTCACCGGGACTATTTAAAGTTAAGGACAAGAATGCTTGTCACTTTCTTTTCTACACTGTACTAGAAGTCATAGCCTAAAGCAGTAAGATAGGAAGAAATAAAAGGTATGTGACTATAAAGAAGAAAAATAAAATTGTACTTCTGTGAAGATAATGACCTATTGTCTGAAGACAATATGATTGTTCACGGGAAATCTAAGTGACTATTAGAAATAAGAGCATCTTCAGCAATATTGCTAAATAAAAAAATCAACAGCACACTTACACAAAACCAAGTAGAAAAGGTGCCTTTAAAAAGTCAGTAACAAAAAAACATAAAGGTATATAAGAACAAATCTTTAATAAACGTGCAAGAACTTTAGAAGAAAATTATGACACTTTTTAAAAGACATCTCTCATAAATAGAGAAATAGATTTATAAGACTCAATATCATAATTTTCTCCAAATTGATGTATACATTCAATGCAATTCCAATCAAAATCTCAACACAATATTACACAAAACTTAAGGAGTTGGTTCTAAATTCATGTGGATGAATAAAGGGCCTAGAAGAGTCCAGGATAATTTTAAATATAGTTAGGAATAGTTAACAGGTAGGAGGAATAGTTACACAACTCACTCTCCACATAGCAAGACTTAACATAAAAGCTACAATAATTTAAAAAAAGTAGTATTGAGGAAGGAGAGACCAAAAAATTAGAAAATAATAGAGATTCTGGCATCAGAACAAATTATGTATAGTATCTTATTATATGATGGATATGGCATTAGAAATAAGTAGAGGAAATAATAAACTATTCAATAAACAGTCTGAGACAATTGGCTTGCCATTTGAAAAAATTAAACTGAATCCCTATGTCATACTCAACATCAAAATAAATTCCAGATGGGTTAAGACTTAAATATGAAAGCAAAACTTTAAAACTTTTAGAATAAAAGTATTACTTTGGACTAGGGAAAGAATTCTTAAGATAGGAAAAGCACAAAACATAAAGGAAAAGACTAATGAATTTGACTATACAAAAACTACACATATATGTATATCGAAGACATTATAAAGTTCAAAGACAAACCACAAATTGAAATAAGATGTTGGAAATGCATAAATCTGAAAAAGGATTAGTATCCAAAAGATATAAAAAACTCTTACAAATCAACGCAAAAAAGCAATCAAATAATGGGCTAAGGACAATAGGCAATTCATATAACAACAAAAAAAAGGAAACTTGAATAACCAATAAGGAATATTAAACTTTACTAACAATCAGGGGAATTCAAATTGAAATTATGTGATACCATGTCTTCCATTAAACTGGCATAAATTTTTAAGTCTGATAACTCCAAGGACCGAGAAGGATGTGTGGAAATGGGAATTCAAATACGGCAGCACAGAAACTGGAAATCAAATACTGTTGAAGAGACAGTAAAATCAAAGAAGTACTTGAGAGAGCAATTTGTCAATATGTTGAATGTGAAGACATGCTACCCTATGACCCATCAATTCTACTTCGAGATAGCTATTCTAGAGCAGTGCTTCTCAAACTACCTGTGGAAAAATACCTTACCTTTTAGTGTGTGTATTTCAATTTATGAGGAACCAATAAATTGTAAACTATAACAAAAACAAATTATAGTACTAGAAAAAAGAAATTAAAAAACAAAAACATAAATATATAAGCTCTGATTTTTTATTTTTGATTCAACAGACATAAAACTGCTGTATTAAAATGCTATAAAAACTTCTAAACACTCATTCTCAATTTCTGTACTCATCTCATTAAGGCTTAGAAATGAAAAGCTAGTGATAGGGCACTGGCCCACACCATACACTGAATAATGCTACTCTACGGAAACTTGCACATGTGCACTGTATCCAGGAGGCACTGGATAAGAATGTTATTGTGGTAGTGTTTGTAATAAGGAAAAACTAGAAGCTACCTTACTCTTCGTTGGTAATTCATTACAATAAAACTAGGTCTGCTCATAGAATGAAAAATATAGCAGCTAAAAATAAACGATGTACCATCTCACAGAGAATAAGGATAAAATGCCAAAAAAAGAGAAAAAACCCCTAGATCTACATGTATCAATATGGATAAAATTCAAACAATGTTAGTGAAAATAAGGCAAGTTGTAAAATAAGAGTTTGATATCATTTTTGTAGTTTCAAACAGGTAAAACAATTTTATAAACTGTTACACACTTAACAGTAAAAGTATAAAAATATGGACAGAAAGGATATACATCAACTTCAGAATAGAAGCTAATCTGAGAAGAAAAGTCAAGGAGTAGGACCAGCGAACATACAAAGGAGGCTTCAGATACTTCATTTTTTTCTTAAAAAAAAAATAAAATTGACCTGAAGGGAATAAGGCAAAATCTTAAGCTTTCATTATATTGTTCTCTGTACATTCCCATATTATTGAATTATTTAATTAACGATGTCTTAAACTTTCAGCATCAACTGAAGGCCAAAGAGGGCAGTCTAATACACAGTGACCTAGAGTATAAGGGAAGCCATTGTAATCCAAAATGAACCGTAAACAACCCTGCCATGCTTTCATAAACGGCACTATCTATCCAGGTAAAACGAAGTGCATGTCAACAACAAGGATGCATATTGCAATCTGAAACTTTGGTCAAAAAACTTCCCTATTCTTAATCTGTACAAATGAAAATGCTATCCACAGACTCAAGTTGCCTATAAACCCTATCCATTCTCCCTGTTCTTGAAAGAGACAACAGTGGCAGCCAACAACATGATGGAGAGCCACAGCACATCATTAAGTACTGGTCTCACCTACTTTTAAAGGCATTAGAACATCTGAATGTACAGTGGAGATTCCAGAATTCCCCATTACCTATGATGCAATCTTACTGAGTCCCATGATACCCAAAATGAGACTGACAAAGAACAGGACAAACAACAAATGTACTTAGAGACAATCATTTCAGAGAGAAATCCAAGTACCTATAACTGCCTTTTTCCTCTCTGTCTCAGCTTCTTTTTCCACAACCTTTTGTTTCTGTGCAGCTATAAGGAGTTTTGTCTTCTCAGCCTCCCTGTGAAGCAAAATGTTATAAAAATTAGAAATGATTCTCTTATGTGCAGTCACAGCTAGTAATTCTGACCCTATAGTGAGTCGGAGAACTGTTTTTTCAACATGAGCTTTTGCACCCATTAAGGTAAATCTGAGGTTGAAAGATTCAATGATTTGCCCAAAGTCACCTAGAGATAGGAAAAAAATCTAGTACATGTGAATTTTAGTTTGGCTTTCTTCTCCTAGTTGTATTGTGTAAAGCCTGTGATTTGGAAGGGAATATATCAATACTTCCTTTGCTCTTAGACCTCCAGCTAGTCCATACAGTAGCTCTGTGCCAATTAGAAAATGGCACCAGCCTCTGGGCAGATGCAGTCCCACAGGTGCATGGTTTGACATGCAGAATGAAGCTGGGTTTCAGCCCCTGCCCTCCTCAGGCAGGCACCCATGTGCAGTGGCCATATTTGTTGCACAGAAGATGTAACTAGGTGGTAGTTATTAGGTAGTAAACTGGGGCTTAGTGTAAGGAGAATTTTCTAAGGTTTCCAGTGTCTAATACAGGTTGAGCATCTCTGATCTGAAAATTTGAAATCCAAAATGCTCCAAAATCTGAAACTTTTCGAGTGCCCACATTATGACACAAGTGGAAAATTCCACACATAAGCACTTAAGGTGAACTTTGTTTCATGCACAAAACTATTTAAAATATTCTATAAAGTTACCTTCTGACTATAGGTGTATATGGGACATAAATAAATATCTGGAAAATAAAAAAACAAACTAACCACTATACCAACAAGGAAGAACAAAAATAAATTTTATATTTACACCTGGGTCCCATCCCCAAGATATCTCATTATGTCTATGCAAATATTCCAAAATCTTTACAAATCCAAAATTTAAAATACTTCTGGTCCCAAGCATTTTGGATAAGGGATACTAAACCCATAATGGAAACAGCTGGCATTATTACTAAGCATGTACACGTAGCTACTGGGTAACCACGTGGCAGAAATGGTGTAAGAAAACACTACTATCAGGTGCAAGGTTATACTGGATCATCTCAAGGTAGCTTTTAATTCTGGAATTCCAATAGTCTATAAAATTAAGAAAGATCCAGAATCATCTGAAAAGTAACTCCAATAGTTTCCCCAAAACACTTCCCCTCAAAGTTTCCCCTTTCCTCTGATAACACTGATAAAGACATCAAATGACAGTCTGAATACTATGATTTATTTGAGAGCAGAAAACACACAATATTCATTTTTCCATCACCATAGCAATCATATTTAAAGCCTAAGACATGCTGAGCCTTTAATAAAAATTTTTTTTTGAGATGGAGTTTTGTTCTTGTTGCCCAGGTTGGAGTGCAATGGCATGGTCTCGGCTCACTGAAACCTCCGCCTCTCAGGTTCAAGCGACTCTCCTGCCTCAGCCTCCCAAGTAGCTGGGATTATAGGTGCCTGCCACCATGTCCAGCTAATTTTTGTATTTTTACTAAAGCCAGGGTTTCACCGTGTTGGCCAGGCTGGTCTCGAACTCTTGACCTCAGGTGATCTGCTGGCCTCAGCCTCCTGAAGTACTATGATTATAGGCATGAGCCACCATGCCCCGCCTACAAATATTTTTTAAATAAGTGGATCACACCCATAATCTACCTAGCCTGGCACTCTATACTTTACAGTTTTAAAAGAAGAGTGCCTAGTCTACAATGAAAAAGAGAAAACAGGCTGGGTGTGGTGACTCACACCTGTAATCCCAGTACTTTGGGAGGCCAAGGCAGGAGGACTGCTTGAGCCCAGGAGTTTGAGACCAGGCTCGGCAATAGGGCAAAACCCTGTCTCTACGAAAAACACAAAATTTAGCCAGGTGTGGTGGCATGCACTGGTAGTCCCAACTACTCAGGAGGCTGAGGTGGGAGGTTTGATTAATCACTTGAGCCTGGGAGGTTGAGACTGCAGTGAGCCGTGATTGTGCCACTGCCCTGCAGCCTAGGCAACAGAGTGAGACCCTGTGTCAAAAAATAAATAAATAAGAAAAAGAAATAAAACTCTGTATGAGCTCAGAGAGGTATGAGGGAAAAGAAAAATATAAAAGAAGAAAAAAACAAAAAAAATATGCATGGTAACGAAAAGGATTCAGAAGTAAATAACCTCATAAAGCAGTATTACTGCTCCTTGGACCTCCAGTATTTATACATCTGTGGTATCCTTGACTTGTGCAAATTTATTTTCCAGCATCTGTCCCTTTAACATAACAGCCAAATTTCCTGAAGACTTTTATTTCTTCTTTTCAGTACCAGTCATTCGAAAACAATATTGCCATTTCAAACACAGTAAGTATTCCCCTAAAAGGGATCCTCTTAGAAACTAATTTCATGTCTTCTCATTCCCAGCCAGCCCTGGATACATAAAAGAGAAGACCATCAGGAGTCAAGAGAAGCAAGGCTTCCCTAGAGGCACAGTATAAAGAACCAGGTCTAATTTTAGATATACAATCACATACAATGGAAAACCAAACTTTATACCAACAAGATATCTACTCCTACCATTACAACACAGAAACAAAATATGAGCACTCTCTTCAACCCTAACACAGCTTCAGGACTCTTTCCTCTATTAAATATTTAATTCAAGGTACTATTCATATAAAATTAGAGCTCCTTAAGCTTCCAACAATAGTTTTACAGCAAACTGCATCTTTAGACACTGACACTGCTCCTGAAATATTCACACATACAGAAGAACACTAATAAGAGTCTAGTGGGAATTAAGACATAAGAGTAGGCAATATTACTAGAGTAAGAGTAAAGAAGATAGACATATACTCCACCCCAGAGTGTACTATCTCACGTTTCCTCTAGACTGGAGTGTTAATATGCAGACAGCCCTGAACAGAAATATTGGGATCCCATGCATATTACTCACATTAACTCAAAATTTCTTCTTATGGCTTCTGGGATTTTGGGTTTTGTAACACGCACAGCCTAAAAAATAAAAGTGAAAAAGCCAAAGTATATTTGAAAGATAAATCTTCAATTAAATCTTCTATAGAAAAGCTCCTCAAATGATACTAATCTAACAAAACAACAGCTATAATATAGCGGCCTACTAACATGTTTGGGGATCCCACTGGAACATTTACTTTTCATGCCATCACACCAAGAATCAAAGACAAGCTGCTTCTTACTTCCTTACACAATGCCAGATTACAGGAAAAACCACTCTACCCACTGAGGAAACAATTGCCTTAGGAAAAAGGTTCTCCCTTAAAAGATGTTTTACAAAGGTCGTTAGATACTTTTGCTTTCTTTTTTAATCCTGTAAACCAAAGAAGCCAGGAAGGCACACTTCCAAGACTGAAATTGTAAAGTCAGAAACAATTAGTCAAATACAAAAACAAACAAAAAATCCCAGTTTGGTGTATGCAATTTAATACAGTGAGTAGTGAGTAAATTAATCTATCACTTCCAACCCCTGCGATCACTCGGTATTTGCTATAAAGTAAACAGCCCAGTGGCTGAAGGAAAACAAATATCAATTAAAAGCTTATATTCTTTCTTCCTGAACTCTCACTTAGAAGAAAGTCTGTCTCTGTAGAGGCTGTTTACTAGACACTTTGTTTCCCTAATCACAGTGTTCTTTGACATAATTAAGATTATCTACCTGGACAGTACTGTTTTTTGAAGGCTGACTTTTCTACATCAAGGACTTGATCTCTCAAAAGCTTTTGATTTTACTAAACATACGATACCCTGCCGCCCCACCTATACTGCAAACACACAAAAAACACTGTTGATCTGAGGAAGTTTTCCTTCTGAAAACTGGCTAACCTTTTAGGTATTATAACAAAGCCTTTAAGCACTTAGTCTTCTTTAAAGGCTTTTAAAACTTTTAAGCAATATGGCATTCCCTACATGAAACAGATGAGTCAAATTTGTAGGTAATTTTGAGGACTATCATAACTAAATATAAGCATTACAGTGGAATGAAATAAGCAGCTGAAGGCTGTGTGGAAACACACTGGCAGTGACACATGTGAGGCCTCACAACTCAGTGGAGACATCCAGAAGACAAATAAAAATTCAGGACCAGATTTTGTGAGATGTCAGATTTCACCATATGACTAGCAGACATAAGATCACTTCCAATATGGATTAATACGACTCTGAGGGAAGCACTGTCACACTGCATTTAATTAAGAGACTGGCTACATATCTTTTCAGCCTTATTAAAAGAAGCATAAAGTAGGACTGCCTTTTTTTCTTTCTTTCTTTTTCTTTTTTTTTTTTTTGAGATAGAGTTTTGCTCTTGCTACCCAGGCTGGAGTGTGGTGGTGCAATCTCAGTTCACTGCAACCTCCACCTCCCAGGTTAAAGCGATTCTCCTGCCTCAGCCTCCCTAGTTACTGGGATTAGAGGCATGTGCTACCATGCCTGACTAATTTTTGTATTTTTTTTAGTAGAGGTGGGGTTTCACTATGTTGGTCAGGCTGGTCTCGAACTCCTGACCTCAGGTGATCCACCCACCTTGGCCTCCCAAAGTGCTGGGATTACAGGCATGAGCCACCACACCCAGCCAGGACTGTCTTTTGAAGACTCCTATTTTGCTGAATGAGGCTGAAGAACATACTACATTGTGCTTGCCAATCTTGGGAAATTTCACAGATTTTCAAATATGTAAAAGCATAAATACTTACTGTACAGATACCATAAGTAAGTTGCATCATGAGAGATTTTAAAAGTAAAATGACAGGAAAGTCCCACTTGGGTATCCCTCTCCCTCACAGGAGAGACAGCTGTTCTCCTTTCTATTTCTTTTGCCTATTAAACCTCCGCTCTTAACCTCAAATAATAAAATAAATAAAATAAAATAATGCCCCCACACCACTCACATACACAGAGTGAATGGAGGAAAAAAAAATGGCTAATGAAATGAATATATGTGTTGAAACTAACCCCTGGGTTTTAAGCATATATTATAAATCAAAAGTCAGTCTAAAATATTGTCACTCCCTTAAATAACATAGGAAAAAAAATCAAAGATCACCATTTTCATCATTCTAATTTGCCAGAGTAGTTTTTCAAGAGGAAAAATGGGATACAAATATATGGAAAGGAAAAAAATAAAATGACTGTTAACAGAGAATGTTCATTCAACAATAAGTATTTATCAGGTACCTACTCTGTGTCAAGTGCTATTTGTTGCAGGAATTGTGGATATAGCAGTGAACAACAAGGTAAGGTTGCTCTCATGTAATTTAACCCAAAAATTACTAGAAGGCAGTGAATTCAAGCTGTAGACATACGATAAATCCACCAAGAACCAATCACATTCCTCAATGATTGAACGGCATTAAAATACATTAAATCCATTGGTATTAATTTAACTTAGGATATGAGTTTCTCCCCCAAATCAGAAATTCTTTTATTTTTTTTTTTGAGATGGAGTCTCACTCTGTCACCTAGGCTGGAGTACAGTGGCGTGATGTCGGCTCACTGCAAGCTCTGCCTCCCAGGTTCATGCCATTCTCCTGCCCCAGCCTCCTGAGTAGCTGGGACTACAGGCGCCCGCCACCACACCTGGCTAATTTTTTGTATTTTCAGTAGAGACGGGGTTTCACCGTGTTAGCCAGGATGGTCTTGATCTCTTGACCTCATGATCCGCCTGCCTCGGCCTTACAAAGTGTTGGGTTTACAGGCGTGAGCCACCGCACCTGGCCCAAATCAGAAATTCTAAAAACCAGAAAGGCTGATATGATAAAGTAAAGCCATAAACTATGTTTCTATTTTTAACTTATATTGGAGGATTGCGTGAAGCCAGGAGTTTGAGACCATCCTGGGCAACACAGCGAGGGCCCATCTCTACAAAAAATTAAAATATTAGCCAGATGTGGTGGTGTGTGCCTGTACTCCTAGCTACTTGGGAGGCTAAGGCAGGAGGATCACTTGAGCCCAGGAGTTCAAGACTGCAGTGAGCTATGATCATGCCACTGCACTCCAGCCTGGGCAACAGAGGGAGACCCTGTCTCAAAACAAAACCACACAACACATATATGACTACTTAGGTGCCTGATATAGCTTAAAAATATCGATAATGAAAACTTATCTGGAAGATTAAACTGGCAGAAACAGCAAAGGCCATTATTTTTTAAAAGATGATGTTTCTTGCCAGATTTTAAAATAAAAAGTTGAACTATCACAACCATATGGTAATGTGTTAAAAATAAAAAAGCTCAAACACAGACTTGGAATTCTTAAAATGCATTTCAACTATTGTAAAAAAAAAAAAATTTATAACAAGACAAAAGCAACCAAAAGAGCTCTTCTCTTCTCAGGGTATGCTTAAGTTATTGCAAAATATAAAAATTATTTAAAAAATGTTTAAACCCTAAAACAACGGAGATCTTCTCTACCACTTTAAGAATGTATAACAAAACTACATTTTTTCACTCAATAACTTTTTACAAAAACGAATGTAAGTAAATTCAAAAGATCCTTCTGGCTGTTGTGCAGAAAATGAAGTAGACAAAGGTAAGAGTGAAAGTGGGGAAAGAAGACAGGCAGCTACTGCTACTGCACATGTCAAGGTAAGAGTTGGTAGCTTGGCTTGAGACGACAGTAAAGATGGAGGTGTGGTCAGTTTTATTAACACATGGATTTTGGTGGTGGAATCTGCATGACACAGGGACTGATTAGATGCTGAGGGTGAGACGATTGTCAAAGATGCCTCCTACACTTCTAGATTGGCTTGAGGGGAAGGAGTTACCATTAACTGACAAGATGAAAAAAAAACAGGAGAAAATCTGATTTGACGAGAAAACACCAAAGACTCAATAACTAATGAAAGAGTAGGAATGGGAAGATCAATGGAACAGAACTAAGTTCAGAAAAAGACTCTAGTATATAATGGAATATAGCATGTAACATAAAAACTATTTCAAAGAATGAGGAAGATGGAAAAATAAACTATTCAGTAATTACTGCTGTTACCCAATTTGGGGTTGAAGGGATGGAGTTGAAGGCCTACCTTGCAACTGACATCAAAATGGGTTCCAGATAAATTAAAAGATTTAAATCTAAGAATACAACTGTAAAAGCAGACACAATTTTTGTAATTTCTAATTTTAATTCCTGTACTTTTAAGGTGGTGAAAGGCTCTTAAAACATGCCAGCTCAGCAACACACCATAAAGACAAAATCACTGAAATTGCTATGTAAAAGATGAAAACTTCAAAGTTATCAGCAAGGCAAAAACAAAGTTAAACAACAAAGAAAAAACTGGAAGAAAATGTTTCCTATAAATATAAAAAAGAGCTACAATAACTAACATATGAAAAATAGTTTATTTTTAAAAATGAATTCTACCCCTCTCAAAGGGTAAGGTTCAAAAACAAGTTCTCTATATATAAATGCTATTTATTTACTTACTTATAGACAAGGTTTTGCTCTGTTGCCCAGACAACAGTACAGCATGAACACAGCCCACTGCAGCCTCAACCTGCTGTGTTCAAGTCATCCTCCCACCTCAGCCTCCCAAGTAGCTGGGCCTACAGGCACATGCCACCATATCCACCTAATTTTTAAAAAAAAATTTTTGTGGAGAAGGGGTTGCCCAGGCTGACCTCAAACTCCTGGGCTTAAGGGAGCTTCCCACCTCAGCCTCCCAAAGTGGTGGGATTACAGATGTGAGCCGCTATGCCCAGTCAAAAATTGCTTACTAAAATCAGTGAGAAAAACCATTAACTAAAAAAAAGAGCAAAACCAACAATTTATAAATGAAATAAAAATGACTGATAACCTAAGGTATTCAACTTCAATAATTAATACAAAATAACAGACTAATTTTCTCCAAAAGGATTAAAAGAGAAAGGGAAAGCTTGCATCTGCTAATTATTTGGGTACAATCATTCAATCAAATGTGTTAAAACCTACAGCTTACCAACACTGCTAATGAGAGGGTGGGAGCTGCTAAAATTTTTCTAAAAGGTGATTTGGTAGTATGTATCAATAAGTCCCCAAACAGGGAATACACTTTGATCACCAATCCCACTTCAAGAATTTATTGTAAGAGAGGGATTTAAAAAGATGTACAGAATATATAAGCTTGGTCATTTCAACATGTATATAATAGTAAAAAATTTGAAACCATAGAGATTCACTAAATATAACCATTAAAAGTAACAATTTACCAAACCTATATTTTTGTTTTGGAAAGATGTTCACAGATAATGTTAGTGAAAAAAGCAAGTATGGTATGATTCTGCTTTAGTTGACCATGTATGCATTTATATCTACAAACATTTGTTCATATATATGAAGAGTCAGAAAAGATACAACAAATGATGTTATCCCTGCTCAATAAGATTACTGGTGAATTTCATTTTATTCTTCATCATTTTCCTAGTATCTAACTTCTTTCTACAACACATATAACGTGTGTGTATAAAAATTCCAAATTTAGGCCGGGCGCGGTGGCTCACGCCTGTAATCCCAGCACTTTGGGAGGCCGAGGAGGGCGGATCACAAGGTCAGGAGATCGAGACCATCTTGGCTAACACGGTGAAACCCTGTTTCTGCTAAAAATACAAAAAAATTAGCCGGGCGCGTTGGCAGGCGCCTGTAGTCCCAGCTACTCGGGAGGCTGAGACAGGAGAATGGCGTGAACCTGGGAGGCGGAGCTTGCAGTGAGCCAAGATCGCGCCACTGCACTCCAGCCTGGGTGATGAGCAAGACTCCATCTCAAAAAAAAAAAAAAAAAAAAAAAAAATTCCAAATTTATACAGAACAAATCAGTAGGCAAGAAAACAATCCAACAGAAAAATGGGCAAAAGATATGAACAGGTGATCAACCGAAGAGAGTATAAATGACCAATAAATATATCAAAAGATGTTCAATCTCATTAATAACCAAAGGAATACAAATCAAAGGGAGATATAATTGCCCATCCATCCATATGGTAACGATCAATATGTCTGATTGCTTCCAATGTTGGTGAGTTCATGGGTCACAATTACTTGCACATATTGCTGTTAAGAATGTAGATTTGTACAGTCAGTTTGAAAGATAATTTGTACATACAAGAACATGTGTCATGAATGTTCATTACACTATTGTTTAATAGCAAAAAACTGGGAACAGAAAAATGGCTAATATAAGGCAAGGAATTCTAAACAGCCATTGAATAAGCTAGATCTCTGAGTAACACCCTGGGCAGAATCTAAGAGCTGACCTTCACATTCACTATCTTTAAAATTAAAAAGCTACTCCAGCTACAACTGACTTGAACAACTCAGGATTTTCCAAAGTTACCTCTGGATATTTCAAACTACCCCTTAACTCTGGTGGCTCACCTTCAGGCGCCTGTCTGAGATAATGACATTGCATGAATGAGGCCATGAGAAAAACCCCACCTATCTTTCGAGTCTGGTTTATGAGGAAGCACAAACACATACAATCACAGTGAGTGCACACTCTCAGTAGCAGTGGCACTGAGTGTAAAGAACTGAGAGACGTGATAAGCTTTAGTTGCAGTAATGTTCATCACAACAATCAACAATCAACTGGTCTCTAGAGCCCCTGTAAAAGGACACTAGAGAAGCCTCAATACCACTTCTTAGGTTATCTAGATCCAGAGCAGTGGCTTTGGAATGTTATTGACTGTGGACACAGTGAGAAACAAATTTTGCACTGACACCCAACATAAACACCTACCCCCCCAGACTGTGAATCACAAGTTTCACAGAATATTTAAACTTATTACATGCCATTTCTTTTCCTATTCTATTTCATTTTATTTAAAATGCTGTTCATGACTCACTAAAGTTGATTTAAAACCCACAATCTGAAAACACAGTGACTCAAAAAAAAGCAGGGGTAAAACCTCTCACCATTCCATTTCCCAATGTCACCATCACCACTACCACTAAATTCATCTGCTACCTTGCTTTTACTAGGGCTCTCCCTCCCACTTGAAATAACTTTCTCATTCTTCCCCTATTTAAATCCAATTAATTTTTCCAAACCTACTTAAAATCTCAACTCAATCATAGCCCTCTCCTAGACACGCTGTCTTCCAATGTTCTCTTACTCTTACAGCAATAATCATTCAATAGATTTATCTGTCAATTAATACTTTGTGATAACTATTCTGTCCAGAATTGTTCAAATCTTACACTTGAACTCCCTTTCCATAATCTTACTGAGGGCAGAGATTATGCTTACACTGATTTATAACCATTACTGTATCTTAGTGCTTCATACATGGCAGAAATATAAATTTGACTTCCTTGTAAGAGCCTCAGCTTATCAGTTCCCTCTAGGAGTTCACAAATGTCACCCATAATAAGCTACGAGAGTATTTTATTTTGGCAGAGATCTGAAGTCAAATTGAGAAAGGTATTCTATAAATCACCACAGCATCTCAAATAATTGCTGAATAAACAATCCAATGAAAGGAGGAACAAACTCAAAACTCTCAAAATCCCCAGAGAACTTCCCTAGGAAAAGAACTTACCTGTATAGTGAGACCTGGGGCCATGAGGTTTAAGTCTTTCTGCAGAGCTTGCTTCAGGTTTTCATCTATTTGATCTGTTTTTTAAGCCAAGAACAACAGATCTCATGATATTCAATTTTTTTTTACATTGTATTCACGAAACAAAACTAATCACTATTAGACCTAAAGTTTCCACAGTACTATTCTTTTACAGAGCTTAAACTGCCTTTTCTTCTCTTTTGTGTGGGAAAAAAAATGTGCGGAATTATTTAATAAATTAAGGAAGGAAGATGACAAGCAGATAGTCTGTTTATCCAGTAAGTTCACCCACTAAATGTATTACTTAACTATGGATAAGCTTATTTACTGGGTAACTTATTAGACTTATTTACTGGATAAACAACTACTGGGTAAAATATGTTGATCTAATAAATGGAGAATCTGGATCTCTAGTATCTTAATTCAGGGCTCTTACTCAATAATTTTCTTGATTCTCAAAGAAAAGCAAATTTCTATCTTCAGTAAATCTTTACTCGAATTCCCATATAACTAAACTTCATTTCCATGGATCTCAGCCTTACTGTTATTTTGGATTAAAGAGAGAGAAAGAGAGAGACAGAGAGAAAAGCTCATAGAAAAGTATTTGAAGTACACACAGCATGAACACTTGGGCTTGTAACCATGCACTTTCTATTCACCTCAATGGTACTTCAGCTATTTAAATGATTGCTGGTGAGACAAAGCAGGACCCATCAGTTTCCTCACATGCCACTGCAGCGGTTGACAATCACCAAAGAGGACTCAACTGATACATTTTAAATTGATTACTCTTGCTTATTCCTTCATCTTAGAAATTCACTAAAAATTTCAGGAGGGAAAAGTGAGCTACCAACAGCAAAAACTCATTGCCTGGTCAGAATTTCCACTATCATAAATGAAAAGTTAAGTTGTACAGAAGTGAGTTAAGAAAGCAGGGCTGATACTGCGATCCTTAGGAAGGCCTTTTGCAAACTGGTCCTTGTTTGGTACCTAGGAACTTAGATTTGTGGAAGGGTCCCACCATCCCCAGAGCTAATACAACTGACTTGCTGTGAACTGTTTATACAATGTGGTTTATGCCAAACACCTGCATTCCTTCTAGGAGTCTGGAATTTTGTTATGTGCTAGGCAGAGGGTGCCTACATAACCAGCCCCCAGTGAAAACCCTAGGCAATGAGTCTCTAATGAGTTTCCCTAGTCGACAACACTTCACATGTGTCATCACAGCTTGTTGCTGTGGGAATTAGACATGTGTTTGACTCTGGGAAGCCTGCACCTGCTTTCCTCTGCACTTTGCTGATGTGCCTTTTCCTCTCGCTGATTTTGCTTTGTACCCTTTGGCTTTAATAAATCTTAGCTGTGACCACAACTATATGCTGAGTCGTGTCAGTCTCCTACCAAATCATCAGAAATGGGAGCCTCAAGACACAGGTTTCTAAATTTTTCAAATTATCTATTAAAATAGCAACAAAGCTATTTTCAGTAAGTTATTACAGTAAAAACAATATAGTCTGTGAGTAGTTTTTCCAATCTCTACCAAATTATATAAAAATTTTAAAACTTAAGATAAAAAATATTTTAAAGACAATTGCTCTATGATAAATTCAGAACAAATGCTTAAATAGCACTAAGGTTTACCAATATAACCTCAATAAGTAAGCTGAACTAGATTTCCAGTTGGCTATTTACATATTTAAAAGAATTAAGACACTTACCAAACAATTCAATGTAAACTTCCTGAAGTGTGTGGGCACTGCAGAACTGGTTCAGCTCATGGTGGATTTTATTGAAGATTAAGGTCTTGTCATAATCTGCAGTATAGTTCTTCACAATATCAAACACTGAAGGAGAGGTACAACCCATGTTTGTTTTACCCAACAATGACTCAGGTACCTTCAAATTCAGCCAGGGTCAAAGTCAGGGTGATATACTACACATGAGGAAAAGTGCCAACAAAATAGTGAAACCAAAAACCACAACTAACAAATCTTGATGTGTTGCTTGTGCTCAATTTTCCATATACCCTTGCATTTGCAATACTAATACCAAACACCTGCTGGTTAGCCCATCAAACAGAGGCTAACTTTAATTAAGTCCATACTAAAAAGTATACATTAGTTTGGAGGTAATAAGGAACTATCAAAGTTTTCAAGCAAGGGCATGACAGTCAGATTTACACTTTGGCCAGCAGTGTGAAGATGAACTGAGAGGCACAGAGATCAGAGACAGGGAAAGCATAAGGCAATTACTGCAAAAGTTTAGCTAAGAGGTAAAGAGAGACTAAGCAAACTGAGGAACAGTAGAAATAAAAGAAAGCAGCTGCAAAAGACCATTTTTTAAAAGGCAATTTTTTAAAGCTGTTAAAAAAGACACCAGGCTAGAAGGGAAAGGAGCAAACTATTAACTGAGCTGGGTTTTAGCTCAGGTAATTTACATAAATCAGCACTGAAGTCTCCTAAATTTGCATATCAGGAAACTAAGAACCAGAGAATTTTAGAAATGCCCCAAAAGGTACATACTAGACCATGTCAGAACCTGTTCTCTATCTATAAAAACATGCTGCTTTCTACTTCTGTCTTCAGATCCAAGAATTTGCTCCACTGGCCTTCCCATGTGGGATATTAGATGTAACTGGATTTCAAAGCACAGCCGGGCGCGGCGGCTCATGCCTGTAATCCCAGCACTTTGGGAGATGGAGGCAGGTGGATCATTTGAGTCAGGAGTTCAAGACCAGCCTGGCCAACATGGTGAAACCCTGTCTCTACTAAAAATACAAAAATTAGCTTGGTGTGGTGGCGCACACCTGTAGTCCCAGCTACTAGGGAGGCTGAGGCAGGAGAATTGCATGAACCCAAAAGGCAGAGGTCGCAGTGAGCTGAGATCGTGCCACTGCACTCCAGCACTCCAGCCTGGGTGTAAGAGCAAGACTCCATCTCAAAAAAGAAAAAAAATTAATGCACAGGCCATTAATAAATACTTAATACCTAAATCATTTGCCTGATCATTTCCCAAATGAATTATATCTAATAGTTTCCTATTTAATCTCTGGCTAAAGAATCATCAGTCCCTTCCCTTTTTCAATTATAATCCATTTCATTGATTTGTGATCAAGGAAAGGAGATGAAAAAAAGACAAGGAAAATGCTTAATCTCTGAAAAATATAATCCAAATGCACTTGACAGTAATATACCTGGCTCTCTACTCTGAAATCTTTTCACTATTTGTGCCTGTACTGGTGATGTGAAAATTTATTATGACCTTACATCCCAATATATTCTTTTTTAGGTCTGTATTATGTCTTCTCAAGTACAATTAAAACCCCTGAAGGCAAAGGCTCTAATTTCATCTTTTTAAATTGTTCTTGCTAAACACAATATTCTGTATATACTAGACATGCCAATTTTATTAACAAGCATGCATCTAAAACAGCATATCTTTCTTCACGGCTTCTAATTAAGTTTTTGATTACAACAGTACCTACCCACCCCATTTCTGTAGGTTTTCATCTTTTATCAAGAAAATGCTTTCCCCACACTGAAGGCTTTCACACTGCTTTGCAAGTTACAGCAAATGTCAACTAGAAAATACTTCTCTTTGATGGCAAATCAGTGTGGGCCAAGGAATTATCAGTTACAGATTTCTAACACCTAAGGAAATTATCTCTTGTCCTGACTGGATAAAATACTACTTTCCTATTCTAGAAATAACCAATGACCATCTTGCTCTTAGAAACACTAAGCTCAGGGAAAAGTAACTTATACACTTGCATAAAGTCAACTCTGTCCAGAACTTCTGACCTATTTTTGCCTCTATTCCCCAGAAATTTATTAATCAGTGATCAATAAAGTCACAAAACTTTCAAAGTACCCCTCTATTCCTCAAATAATCTCTCAGCTATAAAGCCTCTGGCTATAACTATAAAAACCACAGATAGACGGGTAACATACCTGCATAAGGAGCCAACATATTAACCACTTCTATCCGGTCAATATAGATCATGACCCCACCACTAAAAAAAAAAAAAAAAAAAAAAAGTGTGAACTACTAAAGACAATCCATAAAATACAGTTATAGACCTGTGGAGAAGCTGATAATCAAACATATTAATATTCACTTAAACACAGAAATAACTCACTTCCCTTTTCATAGCATTTCTGCCCCTCTATAGGTGTCAATGTCTTTTGTACACTTGCAATAGTTATTTAAAATAAGTAATTTAACAAATACCTTGAACTTCACATTCTTCTTTGGATACAATTCAATGCAGTGATTATACTCTAGAAATAATTTGGGCCCTGCTTGCCTTTCTTTCCCTAAACCTCTTTAGGACAGCAATTCTCAAAGTGAGGTCTTCAGACCAGTAGTATCAGCATCACACAGGAACTTTTATAGTTAGAAATGCAAATTCTCAGGCCTCACTCCAGACCTACTGAATCAGAAACTCTAAATTAGATGGCATTTAACACTACAGATGAGAAGAAGGTGGGATGATTAATTTTAAACTATGTTTTATTAAGCATCTATTCTGGGCCAAGTACTGGTTAGGTTAAAGTGTCAATAAAGGAATCTGTTGGGGAAAAAGGTATATAGAAACTGTCTGTACTTTTTGCTCAATGTCACTATGAACCTAAAACTGCTGTAAAAAATAAAGTCTTTAAAAAACAGTCAATAAAGCAGATGCAGCAGTGCTAATACAGTTAGGTCTACTCGCTCTAAAACTCCAGTTTTTTTCAATAATACCCTAATGGTTCTTAAGATGGAAAAGCTCCTATTTGGAGATAGGCCTTTGCTCAAACAATGCTCAAATCAGAAATCCCCTTGGGTTAACTATCATGCCCATTTGAGAGATGTCTAAGTGATCATAGGTGTAGGAACAGAAACTCCATCTGAACTAAAGGGAGGCTGGTAGGCAAAGAGAAAGCTTACCTTGTTCCACAAGGCACATTTTTAACTTCATCAGTTTGTAGTGTCGTCTAGGGAGGAAAAGATATCTCATCAACACTCAAGACACACATTGTCAGAAAACTACTGGTGCCAGAGGCAAATCTCTGGAGAGCTGCTGACAGTAAGTACAGCAGAGCTCCATCACAATTTCAGTTCCCAAAGATTAGCTCTCAGAATAGTCATTTCTTTTTGTATTCTAGTAGAAATGAAAGACTTGAGACAGAAAATATTTTACAACAATTTTTTTTTTCTTTTTTTTTTTTGAGACAGAGTCTTGCTTTGTCACCCAGACTGGAGTGCAATGGTGCAATCTTGGCTCATTGCAACCTCTGCCTCCTGGGTTCAAGCGATTCTCGTGCCTCAGCCTCCCAAGTAGCTGGAATTACAGGCATGCACCATCACGCTCAGCTAATTTTTTTATTTTTAGTAAAGACGAGGTTTCACCATGTTGGTCAGGCTGGTCTCGAATTCCTGGCCTCATATGATCCACCCACCTTGGCCTCCCAAACTGCTGGGATTACAGGAGTGAGCCACTGTGTCCAGCCTACAGCGAATGTTTGAATCAAGATGCACTGGGAAAGGTTCAATGTTCAATCTGCTACTAAGCAGAAAACTTTTCCAGAGTCCCTTATCTGCCTGGAGCTGGCCAGGGATCGTAAACAACACAGCTTGCTCACATAGATACTCTGGCTAGGACTTGTGCTCTGAACTTTGATTCCACTGCTAATACTACTATTTATATTGAAGATAAAAGAGATTATATGCATACAAGTACTCTAAGACTCAAAGCTGCCCTTGAACCCAACAGCAACCTTTCTTCTCTAAAGCTGTGGTCAACATTTTAGTTTAGTACCTAGTGATCTCTCATATGTCTTATTCAGTTTCCTTTTTAATAGAAGTGCCACCACCAGTACTGCTTCCTCCTGGTGAACCAACAATCTGGTACTTAATTGCTTTGCCCATGTCACACCTTTGTTCAGATCCAGAATGAACAACTTCCTGCTGTACTCTAAGGCCTCAAATAGGTCAGCACCTAATGAGCACATTCTAGACACACTGCATCTTATCAAGCACAAAGCAAAGGAAAGAGGAAGCACAGTCCCCGTTTCCAAAGAGTTCACAATCCAGTACAACGCAATCCATCAACACGTACAAAAAAACCAAAACAAAAACAAAACCAAAAACACAGATTATAAACTGAACTGTTAAGTGGTAAATTACAGAAAGTTAAAAAAACAGTAGTGTGAAAAGCTCTCTGAGGTGAAGGATTTATAAGCCAGGTCTAGAGTGGGAGAAATAAGAACAGATGAAGCAGAGGAACGTCTTAAGCTCAATAAATATCCTACTGAAATACACACAGTTGAAGAAGACAATACATGTATAGGCGAACCAAAGTAGATAGGCTTGCCTGGAGCAGAAGGGGCAATTTGGATGAGAGATGAAATTCTGACAAGAGACCACGGTGATATTAGATAGAGGGCCCTGAATGTTGGCTGGAGAGTTTGGGCTCTCTCTAGTTCACCTTATATACAGTCACAAAACGAACCATTCAAAAATATGTTTACTTAATTCCTTTTCTCATATGTGACGTAGTTCTCATTCTCCATCTTATATGGAGGTAAGAAAACCAGCTGGGAGGCTAAATAATTAATTAATTTAGATTAATTGAGTAAAGGCCATGAAATGAAAGCTGTCAATCCAGACATAATAGAGGAGGAATCTGATACTTGGTTGATATAAAATTTCAGGGGGGGGAAAGAATAAAAAATAACTCTTAGGTTGAGAGATTAGAATGATAGTTAACATTGGCAGTAACTCTAGGTAAAGTTAGGGGGATTGATGAAGAGACAAATTCTATTTATTTCCTTTAAAACATTCAGTTTCCATATTCCACACCAACTTTACATACACATTCCTATTTAAACCAAAAGGATATTCTCTAGCCAATTTTCAAACTGAGAAGAACTAGAAAAGAGTTCAAACATTAAATCTCCTGTTTAACATCCTATCTTTATGTACTTTTATATTTCTTTTATGTCCTCTTAAAAATTACTTTCCCAGTATGACAGAACATTTATTTAAAAAGTGAATCTATGACTACTTTACGAAGGCTGAAGGTTTTCATATAATTTCTCTATTGCTTTTTCTTCTTACATCATATATGGAATTTCACATTTATATACATTCCTTTCAATTGCCAAGTTTGTTAAACCATTTATTTGAACTATGTCTTCTAATATGTTCCAAAAATTCCTAAAAATAAATTTATGTCTTACTCTCCTATGAATACTTTTTTTTTTTTTTTTTGAGATGGAGTCTTGCTCTGTCGCCCAGGCTGGAGTGCAAGGGTGCGATCACGGCTCACCGCAACCTCAGTCTCCCAGGTTCAAGCAATTCTCCTGCCTCAGCCTCCTAAGCAGCTGGGATTACAGGCACGCACCACCACACCCAGCTAATTTCTGTATTTTCGTAGAGACGGAGTTTGACCAGGTTGGTCAGGCTGGTCTTGAACTCCTGACCTCAAGTGATCTGCCTGCTTCGGCCTCCCAAAGTGCTGGGATTACAGGCAGGAGCCGCCACGCCCAGCCAAGAACACTTTTTAAATATGGTTTTATTAATATAATTATTTCCTAGAATGTTACTGTTTTACACATAAAGAACATTCCTATTTAGTCACACTGGCTGGCTCTAGCATGTAAAACTTTTTTGTAGATGCAAAGTATTTTAGTTTACACTGAAGTCTGTACTAATTTCATTTACATCTCTTATGATAGTTTATTACTAATATATACACACACTATATATTTGTTATATATATAAACAATTAAACTCTCAAATCTGTTTACTATTATCTATATCTCCTTTATTTATATTTTTGCATCAGTATGACTTAACATACTAAGCATTAAAGCAGAGACAGATCTACCTGGTTTTGAACAAAATCTATTTGTTAGAGTCTTGATTTTTTTTTTTTAAGAGATGGAGTTTCCCCATGTTGTCCAGGCCGGTCTCAAACTCCTAGGCTCAAGCAATCCACCTACTTCAGCCTCCCAAAGTGCTGGCATTACAGGCTTGAGCCATTGTGTCCGGCCTTAGAGTCTTGATTTGTAAGGGTCTAATGCTACCATTGCTAACATTATTATAGATTGTTTGGGCTACTTATGAAGTCACGTAATTAAAACTTCTCCTTTCACAGAAGACTAACTGAAGTCTACAATAGTTAACCAATTTTTCCAAAGTCATGCCACCAACTGGTGGCAATGCCAGGTCCCCATGTTCACCACACCACATTGCTTCCTGAGAAATCAGCTCAATTTAACAACTTCCACCATAAATAGCCAGAAATACAAATGTGTTACAACTCCTGTCTTTAAGAAAACTGGAGCCTTTCTGGAAAGAAAACACACAAAAAAACTTAGCAAACAATGCAAGACAACAATATTAAAGAAAATAAGGCAAAGGGCCAAAATTTACAATACAGATTTTAAGAGCTATAGATCAGAAGAGGAAGAATCTGGGACAAGCCTTCAAAAGCCTGGCAAGATTTAGACAGGAGAGAAGGAATGGAGAGTGAGATGGTAGATAAAGAAGTGATGGCATGAACCAAGGAAAGAATGGGTAAAATAAATATGCAACAACATAAGGAAATCAGTCTGACTAGGGGAAGCATACATTTCACTTCAATAGACACAATTTTTTCCCTAAGCCATCTAAAACGGGACAGGAAGAAAACCTGGGGGATTTAAGAATTTATAATTAAACTCTCACTTAGCAGGAAGCCTAGACATAAGATTACAAGATTAAATAACATAGAATTTTCCTGAATCCTGAAAAATTAGCAGCAGATGGCAGACAAACTTCTGAATCCAAAGATTTATGATCACATTGGGCTTGCAAAAGTGGTCACAGTCTAATCCTGGTTTTGTCATCTTGTTACATTGAAAGATGCTTATTTTATTGTCTCCCATGGCCAAGACACTTTTCAACGATCAGACACTTATTTCAAATATCCTGGGATGCCATCAAAATATAACATTCATTAAGGTTCCACATAAAATTGTGCTTAATATACCAGGCAAAAAAACATGAGGCAGAAAAGCTGTGTATAAAAATTTTGATCCTCCATGTTAACAGTAGCCCAGGAGCCTGCCTCTGTGGAAACCAAACACTGTTCTAAACCACATAATCAAATCACTGGTTTGTATGTCTAGTTGTGTTCCTAATTCTTACTTTTATTGTGATAGCAGCAACAAAAAATTTCCTACATACCACGATATAGATGGTAGAAGTCAGTCCTTCCAAGCTACCTGGTTCATACCTTTAATTCATTTCAAGTAAGTGAGGTGGTTTAACATAGTAACTTGTGTTGTAACAACTGTACTCTGAACATTAACTCCTGCATTTAAGTAAATACCACCATCTGCTTAAGCAATAAGGAAATCTATCTCCACCCAGAAGTGTGGTAACTCCTGTCACACCTGTCTATCTGGTATGGGGGCTTCCCTAGGAATCACTCACCTGCACAGATCTGAATGTAGTAATGAAAGGCAACATGATATGATAGCCTGGTCCACTGGGGCTAGTTAGTAAAGCTCCTCCCCTGCAAAAAGATGTTTCAATTTGACAAAATTATAAAAAGAAAAATTATCTCTCTAAATCTAAAATGCTATAATAAATATTCACTCTTGCTCATGCTGCTGACCTACTAAAGCCTCACTAATATGAATTACTCATAATGAACAACTGCTTAAAATACCTCCACGCCTAAAAAGGCAAAAAGATCAAATTAAACTGCCAATGTTACACCTTGTTTCATAAGCTCAACCAACCGTACCTCTGGGTCTCCAGCACTGCTCTCAGGTTCAAAGGATTCTCCTCAGTCTTTAACCTTCTGAGAAATATTTGTTTAAAAAATTTTAATGGCTTTCAGTAGAGGTACATTAACTGTACATAACAAGAGCCAAATCAAAATATATAATACATTTAATCACCAGGTTGAAAAAAGACAATGTAAACTTTGAAGTAAAGAGAAAATTTCTGAGGCTTATAGTTCTTTCAATCTATCTGCAAGGTAATTAAAATACTAGGAACATAAAATTTCTATATAAAAACAAAAAAAATTAGCATGAAAGGATGAAGAGTGATAAGACTATATAAACACATAGGTTAAGGGCTTGTTCACCAAATCCTGGAATGTGAAAACTATGAAAGCAAGCCCTGGAAATTATAAAAAGGAGGCATTTGGAGAGCAAATAAAACAAAGAAGTCCTATTTTGCACCTTGTAAATTCATAGAACTTAGCTTCCTCTCTTGAAAATATAAACACGTTTGCTAAGTCATAACAACAAGAAAAGATGAACTGTTTGAGGTTCATCACTAATTGAGTCATTCCTTGAAATGTCCTTTCTCTGGTTTTACTGCCAGAAAGACAATGCTAAACTGGAAGGAAATCTGGACTAATCTGTAATTTCTTATGCTAGCGCTCCATCTGCTAAGATATACCATTAACATGGTTCTTTCTCTAGGATTCAGGATGGATCCGAAAGTAGAAATATCAGTTTTGAGGGATAGTGGAAGCAAGCAAAAAGTTGACCCTCTTTTTAAATACACCATTATCCCAATTTCTTCACAAACTGGCCTCTCTCTTACTAGTCTACATCAAAAGGAACTTGTGGTAATTAGGCTGAAGGAAAAGCTATGAGAGCCCAACAAGAAAGCAACAGCTCCCACACCACTCCTGTCCCCAAGTTGAAAAGAAACAGTAAGGGGGGAGGAGAATGGCCCATCAGTGTTATGCTTATGTCCCTGGATGTCCAGGGATATAACCACTATCATGGTCATCATGGTGTTACAAGACGTAACCAGACACTGGAAGCTTTTACATGAAAAAGTCTAAGAAACAATCATAAACAGAACCAAATTTTCTATACAGCATAGTCTACAGCGGCAAACTAAAGTCTGCACAGTTGGACGAACTATAATTTATCCATCTCTTCAGTTAGAGGTAGAATGACTATTTTCTTTCTTCCTTCTTCATTTTTCCACAAATAATCTGAGTTTGCTGTGTATAGGAATAACCGTAGGGAGACTTAATCTCTGCAACAAAACGAACATAGCACTAAAACTGTCCAACATCTGGACGGTGATCCGCAAAAGCCCGCTTCGACCCCCGTGCTTTCCCTAGAGATGGGACATGCGCCCCCGAACGCTGCAGAGGGAACAACTTCCCAGACTCCACTCTGGAGTACCCTTTTAATGTTCTCTAGAGCCCTGACTGACGGTACAAGCCGCTCACCTGTAGTACACAGCCAGGTGGCCCTCCTCAATCTTGTGGATGGAGGCGTAGAGCAGGACAACCACCAATCCCACCACTGCAGCCACCAGGACCCGGGCTTGAGTCATATTCATCCTCGTTCCTCCTGGGAGCGGGAGAAAAGCACCCTCAGTCCCGTGAGTGACAGGTCCACCCCCTCCAGTTTCCACCCTCTCCCTTCGGAAGCTTGGCGCTCTCTCGCAGGCTGAGCCGCGGAGTCCAGTGCCCCAGTCCCCTCATTCTTCCCTTCTGGCGGAGCCCGCTGACCCCTTGCCAACTCCTCCGCCCCTGGAGGCCAGTGGGCCGCCCCTGCTCGGTGAGCTTCCTGACACCCTCTCTCCCAAGGGTCGCTCCCGGGTGGAAGGCACTGAGAACGAGCCCAGCCGCAGGCTCGCGAGGAAAGCCGACCCCTTGGCCTCGCCTCACCGATCAGTGACGCATTGCCCCCGCCCGCACGTGCAGCCGACTCCCGGGCCAAGCCAACCGCCGCCAACAGCCGGCCCCGCCTACTCGCCCAGTACTGCGGCTGCGCGGGGACGCACAAGGCGTAGCCCCGGCCCGCGACTAGTGAGACGGGAAGCGCATGGGACAAAATTCCCCTAGCCGCGGGCCGCGGAGGCTTTTTTGGAAGCAAGTCGCTGTTTTTCGCTACACTGCTGGTTAACTGCTCCGGAAGAGGACAACCGAGGATCTGGAGTGAGCAGCGAAGCAGAGAAAAGGAGAGGGCCTTTCGGACAAGGGACTGGTTGGTTTGTTCTTGTGCAGAGCACCCACTCGGTCACTCTCAAGCGGTAGCTGTTTGGTTTATTTGTCCTTTTGCAGTGTATGCGGAGCCCCACTGTGTAACACGCACGTACTTCCAGCACAGATCCTGCACTTCAGGATCAACTAAACTTGTTGCAAATAAAGTGCTGTCAAAGTTCAGAAGAGGAAGACATTAGGTATAACTGCATCATTCTCTCGTTTTTTAAATGTTCCTATTATGTGCCAGAATGCTGGTCCAGTGAGGGCTTTATGAAGGCCATCCAGACAACAGGAACAGAATTGCTAAGCACATGGGGCGGGAGGCAGAGGGAATTCTCCAGGGAGACAAAAGTAAGTACTTCAGTTTCCTTGAAGGCTTGTGTGATGGAAAGGAGTGCTATGGTAGGCGTCACTACATACTCTGTTCGTTTTAAATTCTAAACCATGTGCACCTATTGCCAAAAATAAAAAAGGGAAGGAAAAAGGTATAGGTGGGAGACAGATGAATACAAGAGAAATTAAGGGCATTCATGGTTTAAGCCTTTAAAGGCTAGAGGTGGAACTATAACTGGACAAGGTGGACTAGGGTTATAAAGAAAAGACCTTTACAGTCCCCGTAAAGACGGACGGGGTGTGGGGGTGTGTGTGGGTTGCGGGATGAAACTGTTCCACCTCGGATCATCAGGCATTCTCACAGGGAGCCCGCAACCCTCACCTGTGCAGTTCACAATAGGGTTCACGTGCCTATGAGAATCTGATGCCACTGGCTAATCTGACAGAAGGCCGAGCTCAAGGCGATAATGCTCACTTGCCCGCCGCTCACCTCCTGCTATGGGGCTGGGTTCCTAACAGGCCACTGTCTGGTACCGGTCCGCGGCCCAGGGCTTGAGGACTCCTGCCCTCTTGGGTAGGGAAGTATGGGAAAACAGTGCTTTAGGGTCAATTAATCTATAAAAGGCTGAAAGTGGAGACAGACTGTTGGCAAGAGTCAAGTGGTTAGGAAACTGCAGGCCAAGGGTTACTTTAGTAGTGGAAGTGAGAAGAGGTAAATAGAATCAATTTGTCTTCATTAAAGGAAGCCTTCCCAGACCACTCTACCCACACCCTTCAATAAATACACTTACCTGTATCATTCATTTGATTTTTATTATCTAGGAATGTCTGGGACCTTATCTGTTCCTAATAAATGATATTTGCAGAGCTTGGGTATTTCAACTTCCAAAAAGCAAAAAGAATGGAAAATAACTTGCTCCATACCCTGTTTTCTGTAGACATTCTCTTAAGTTTTTCATAATATTGCTTAAAGAATGAAATGTATACAATTCACAACTGCCATTCCCCTCTGAAAAGTTGTTACCCACCAAAAAATAGTGGTCCAACTCATGCATCAAAAGCAAGTTTGGGGATCCCACTATAATAGTCTGTTCTGACTCACACCATCTGCCCAAATTATATAGGTCAGGCTGCCCTGACAACCCCAGCCACACACCAGCAGCAGCTCCCACCCTATAGCAAATCTTTCACCAATTGTTAAAATATTTAGGAAATGCATGACCACTGAAAAATGATCCTTAACAATAACTGCAATGCTTGGATGACTTGTAATGTTCGGACTCCCAGATAAGCACTTTTACTGTACTACCTATGTTGTTTCTGATCTTGCCATCTAGCTTAATACCCTCCAAGTAATAGGTACCCAATAAATGTTTATTATTAAAATCTTCTAAAAGTAGGGAAACAAGATAGAGACTGCCTATTATAACAGATGACGAATAGTGGTATGTGATGACTAAAAAATTTGGTTGACTAGGAAAATGATACCACTTTAGCAAGAATGGGGATGGTGGGACTGTGACATCAGTTTATAGGGCAAGATACGAGCATGCTTTTTAGATGTAGATAGTGGTGATAGGACATCTCAAGAGGAAAACACTATTAAAGAAGTTGTCCAATACTACTTTTACCATACGTCCTGGTACCCCTAAGGAAAGTACATGTATCCTGTGCTCTTAATTCCACTTCATGGAACCTTCATATTTTCCTAAGCCATATTCAACTGTTTTATTATAATCTGATTTTTATAATGAATAGAGATCAAAAAAGTAATTTAAAAACCATTTAATACACAAAGTGAAAAACTGTTAGAATATAAAAGCATTTTACATTTTTTAAGACAAATAATATCTTCTAAATTACTTAACAGATGATAGAGGTCCACAGTCCTTTATCTGAAACCCTTGGGGCAAGATGTTTCAGAATTAAGAAATTTTAGATGTTAGAAAAGTAATTTTGTGCATATACCATACTACGTTAACCAGCCCTCATCAGAGTCTGTGGCAGCAGCCCTCCCTCTCATCATCAAGCAGCAAAATAAAGGAATAGTCACACTAAATGGGATAAAAAGATTCAAGGTCAGTTCAGATTAGATTGCAAGCAAACGAGTTTTGTCACCAAGCTTATGGAAACCTTGTTTTCAGAGCTTTTTGGATTTTGGAATTACAATTACAGATAAAGGATTGCAGACCCTTATAAATTTGTGTGACAAGACATGAAAGATTGTTTAAACAAATGACTCATTTTTACAAATGAAAAAACATGTAATTTTCAAATACATTATAAATTAACAGGCATCTTTGACACTATTAAATGTACATCTTAAATACATATACACATAACATGATTTATGAAAGCCAACTAATATTAGAAGCATAGATACACAATCCCTTCAGTAAGAAGGGAATACTGTTAAATTTTTAGTAGAATTTAAAATGATTACACCAACTCCTTATGATGCCAGGAAGAGCACCTGTTCAGTGCAACACAAGGAGGTAGAATTTATTCAAGAAATAAAACTTGTGAGCAGCCTTTTTAGAAAAAACATAGACAACTTTTACTTAAAATGCCTATTAGTTGAGGTTTTCTTCTCTGTATACAAAACTACATCTGGCCTTATGCCCAACAGTTAAAAGTGGAAACTAATACATAGAAGGCATTTTAAATCAGTTAAGTAAGTAATGTTTTACCAAGATTGAAGGCACAAATGTGTCATGATGATGCTCCTAAACAGCTGTGGTATTAAAACAAATATTCAAACAAGTACATTGACTTTTTATAAATTTCTGTCAGTTTAGAGGCTTAAATTACTCAAAAATGTTATACTTGTAAAATCATGTTCTTCTGATCATAGTAGAAATGTAGTTTCTGTTCATAGCCATTTCTTCCATTGACTGATGTCTGAAGAATGGTTTCATGGGGGAAACACACATTTCCAACATGTATAGCAACAACTTCCATAGGTTTGGGGACAGTGAACAAGTGATAACTCATTCTGTTAACCAACTCCAATCAAGATTCTAAAACCAGGCATGAAAAAGTTATAATTAGATGTTGACTATAAGTAATAAGTATATGGGTGTTCGTTTTTGCAAGTTTTCTGTCTGTTTGGACATTTTATAATCAAAAGTTGAAAAATCATTTCATTTACCTTATTTCCTGATTTTAAAAATTTCAGAGTTTTTTTCATAAATATTTGAAGCAAACAATTATTCTTCCCTTTTCTTTTTCTTTTTTTTTTTTTTTTTAAGAGAGCAGGATCTTGCTACGTTGCCAAGCTGGAGTGCAGTGGCTCTTCATAATGCACTGCAGCCTTGAACTCCTGGGCTCATGCAATCCTTCTGCCTCAGCCTCCCTAGTAACTCGGACTACAGGTACATGTCACTATGGCTGGCCGCCATTATCATCCTCTTTTTTTTTCTTTTTTTGAGACAGGGTCTCACTCGTCACCCAGGCTGGAGTGCAGTGGCAGGATTACGGCTCACTGCAGCCTGAAACTCTTGCACTCAAGCGATCCTCCTGCCTCAGCCTCCCAAGTAGCTGGGACCACAGGTGTGTGCCACCACACCCAGCCAATTTTTATATTTTTTGTAAAGACAGGGTTTCGCATGTTGGCCAGGCTGGTCTCAAACTCCTGGTCTCAAGCAATCCATCTGCCTTGGCCTCCCAAAGTGCTAGGATTACAGGCGTGAGCCACCATGCCTGGCCGCTGCTATTTTTCTTAATGAAAGAGGAAATATACAGAACTGACATTAAGACTAAATGCAGCAAAAGTTGATGCAGTAAACATTTTATTGTAATTTCCCCAAGTTTTAACAAATCAGTAGTTTATAGTAACCAAATCTTAACACACACTTTTATTTTTACAGCTATATAAACATAATTTATTTTCTATTCAGGAGGTACCATATCTGAATTAAAGTACAAGTCCCATCTTAATGAAGAAAATGGATTGCTGAAGCAAAAAGGTACAGAACAAACCATTCAATTTCAATGGTCACATTGTTAAGAAAGCTTACCACTCATTTAATTTGACCAAAAATGCTATTATTGAAGATAACTGATGACATAATCCTAGTATATCCCTGAGTAACAGCAGATAAGGATTTAAGGTTGAGGATATTCCCCAAATGCTCTTTCCTCTTGAGTTCTTCTGTTTCCCATATGCATCCCAAATGCCAGATAGGCTAGCATGGAAAGTTAAACCTTTTGCACCCAACATAGCCAAAGCAGGCACCCATATCCACACAAAACTTACCATCATACTATTGCCCTGTTCCTCATTTGCCTCATGAATAATAGTGCTTAAATGGCCAAGGCAGTTCAAATTTTCTTCTATCATTTGTGCTGAAGTATCCCTGTGAGATGAAAGAACAAAGCCTTTTCAAATTCAGCAAAAGGGCATATGAATTTCCTCTACTTTCTAGTCTTCTAGGTTAGCACAATCACTACCCTTCCTGTAACCCAGTACCCCAGTGCAGTTGACTCCTGTAGTCTTTAGTTTCCTCATCCCTCCCTACAGAGGCAGAGTCCTGTTTAAAACAAGCTTCTGCCTCTACCTCTACCTACCTCTAAGGATAAGAAGTCCACTATAACTCCAATCTGACTTTCCTTTGAAACGTAAGAGGCACTTAACGTACAACTTGTTTTTCCCCTGAAAATGTAACTAGGGAGGAAAAAATCCTTGTGGCAAAGACAGATGAAATATCTTTTTGTTTCTAAATACTTCTCTTTCCTTAAAAGTAGTAAAAACACCAGCATGCATACTTCACAGACACAAATATAGGGGAGAAGAGAGAAAAGTAAAATCTATTCTGTAGAGATCACAGAAAGTGAAAAACTCATTTGAAACTACAGATAGCAATGAAATAAAACAAGCAAGCTGATTCCTGAGGACAGCAAAAGAAAACAGTGAACAGTGTGGTGGGGGAGCTACCTAGAACCAAGAAGTATCCCTGGAAGTTCATATTTGAAGGCAATCCTGATTGTGGTTTCTACCTTCATGCTTTCCTCTTCTATATGGCCTCTATCTTCTCCCTTTGCCAACTTCAGTCCCCTAACAAGAGTCTGTTTTAGGTCATGGATGATAGTCACTATCAGCTTAGAATGACATTCTGATTCAGCTCTTATCCAACAGATGGAAAAATTGTGGCCAAACAGTTCCCAATCCTTGGTAGTTAAGTACCACAGGTACATAATAATTGAAATCAATTTTCTTATACAGTGTATTCTGACTGGACATGGTGGCTCATGCCTGTAATCCCAGCACTTTTGGAGGCCGAGGCAGGTGGATTACTTGAGATCAGGAGTTCAAGACGAGCCTGGCCAACGTGGTGAAACCCCGTCTTTACTAAAATACAAAAATTAGCCAGGTATGGTGGCACGTGCCTGTAATCCCAGCTACTTGGGAAGCTGAGGCAGGAGAATTGCTTGAATCAGGGAGGCGGAGGTTGCAATGAGCCAAGACTGTGCCACTGCACTCTAGCCTAGGCGACAGAGCGAGACTCCATCTCAAAATAAAAGATAATGTGTTTCTTCTAGAAAATACATTGAAAATATGTCACATATACTTTTGCAAACAACCACACCTCAAATTGGAAATTACCTGTATTGCGGTGATATTTGCAAACATTAGCATCCACTAAAAAACCTAAATGCCTTTAATCAAGTCAAAAAAGTAAGTAAAGTATTACATTTTACTTCCTTCAACTCTGTTACTAGAATATTTTGTAAAGTCCATGTATTTAATTATAGCCTATGCTACAGTTGTAGGTGTACTGCATTGGGCCACATGTATAATGACCCCAAGATATATACCCTGGAACTTCCTTTCTTTAAAAAAATAAAATACCTGATATCAGCTTGCCTTCCTGCCATGTGCTTTTCTCTCATAAAAGTAGAGTACAGAATGTGCAACTGCATGACCTCCTGAGCAGTGATGTAACATGGCTGCTCTTCTGCAAAACTAATTATGGGCAGAGCTTCCAGGAAATGCTGGTGCTGTAGAGGTCTCCATGAGTTGTGAGAAAAGCGACAATACACAAGCTAGCAAAGAGCCACTGGCTTTGGATACGGCACATCTTATGCTGAGAAAATAACAGAAATGGATAGTCATTCAGCTTTAGCAAAAGAGTAGGAATTAATAAAATATAGGGCTTGGAATTTGAGTTCTTACTTGCAAAACTGATTTAAAACATTAAAAAAAGTCTAATCTTAGAAATGCAAAGTTATAAAATAGATCTCAAAAATTTATTAGAAAGGTAATCAAGGATCCCCAAAATGATAAATGCAAAATGATAGCATACTTTCTTATAAACTGTTAATGAAGGAATAAGGTTTGAGTAAAAGAAAGTAATAAGCCAATAAAAGAAAGGACTTAGAACTTGGACTGAGCTAATAATAAGCAACATTTGCTGAACATTTATTTCCCAAGCACTTTATATACATTGTCTAATCAAATTTCCACAACAGTTCTATGAGACATTCCTGTTTTACAGGTGAGGAAATATGAACATCAAAAAAGTCAAGTAAGTTGCCTAAGATTATCACAAAGGGATAGTCAGGACTCAACCCTGGTCTGAAGGCACAGAAGACTACCTTAACAACTACTGCCTCATTCCTATACCACTGCTATGAATACACAGCTATCTACTGTTACAAAGTAAACCCACCCATCTGGAGGAGTTACCACACATGACAGAGAATGATCATGTTCTGCTGAAGTCGGGGGCAGCCATACTGACGTCTGAGGGGTTACTGCACCTTCTAGGCTGGATCCTACAAGGGACCGGGCAGAACTCTGTGTCTGAAAGAAAAGAAAAAAAATCATCAAAAGATTACAGGCAAGCATCTCTGTTGATTCACACAATTTCTTACCACATTCCTAAGACTTACATTTCCATTACTACTTATATGCACAACCAGAGTATTTCAGTGCAAAACTATTCCCACCTTTACACACCGTTAGTAAACTGTCCTTCGCCCCTTTCTTCATTGACTAAAACCAAATGTATCCATTCATCTTATACCATTTTAGTTGAAGAAAGAAAAAAAACCCAGTTGAATAGATAGTCAGTTTCATTATCTAGTCAGGTACATCTGTCCCCAAGTTGGGTTGGAATACCACAGTGGTCAAGGGCTAAAGAGGAGTATAACAACAGAGACATTGGAAAGGAGAGATGATAATAAATCCTGCATCTCAACTGCTAGTTTGGACACCAAGCAAGGAATATGGACGTCATGCCAGTGCAAAATATATACATGCCAGCGCAAAACGTGTTCAAGAGGGCCCACCTCATGCTGATAAAAATCCCCTTTGCAGGGAATAAGAGCAACTCAGTGTCACATTAAATAATTCATTAATAATTACTTACACAGGCAATTTTAAGGAGATGCCATATTTCTTTCTGCCTTTTTCCCTGCATGAACATGACAGTATTATCAGCTTCTTTGATGTTACTGAGGGCCACTTCCACCTTAGGGAGTAGATCAATAATCTTCTGCTTACAGCCCAACAACTTGCTGGAGAGATTAAATCAGTGTCAGACACTTACATGTTCCCCAAGACTGTATGTATACCATATTCCCAAAACCCAGCTGAGGAAATGAACCACAATCAGCATCAGATTTAATGACTGATCTCCAAAGTAATGCATACAAAAGGACACATAAATGCTGATAGCTAAGGCCAAGCTACCCAAGGTACTTTCAGAATCCTTCCTGGGTAAGTATACTTTACCAAAGAGGGCATTTGTACTTTGAGAGGAACAAGATAAACGTATCCTGGTTCTTCAGTAGGAAATGAAGCAATTTTCCTACCTCAAATGACCAAACAGCTCCTTGAGCACACGGTCCTGACTCTGCACAGTGTGCACAATGATTTTCACCATCTCTGTGCTGTCACTGTAGGAGTGATCTATAAAAGACATCAGTCAGTGGGTATAATCTTTCTTCTGTAACATATCAACCTCCAAACAAAAAATTCCTCAAAAATCCCTGAAACTCTGAAACTAATTTTAATTAATAAACATCTCCATTTAAGTTAAAAATTGGGTTAAAAGATATAAAGATTACCTATAAATAAAATCCAGTTATATATAAAAAATAAAGTTTGTATGTGTATAATGTATATATAAATTTATCAGTAAGAGACCTTAGTTGCCTGTGCTTGAGAAGAATAGTCTTGGCTATCTTTAACCCATACTAACCCAAGCCCCAGACACAAATACAGCCTCTGGCCAGAGAACAATTTTTCTTGGATGATTAACCACATATTTAGAAACAGTAGGACAATTCATCAAACTTTCATTGCCTAAAGGAAGGAGGCCCTTGAACTAGGTTGCTTGGAATTTCATGTTTTTCCATCCGTTTACAGCCCAGAAAAACTTTGAAAAAAGCTCACTGAAACCAACTAGTAAAGGGACCCATAGACAGCCTGAAAGTTCCATTTGAGGGCAGTATGACATCTTAAAGCCTTAACTGGCAGCAGCCAGATACCCTCAATTGGGATAGCTGTTGGTCACAATGAGTTCTACAGTTTATAATATGACCTCGATTTCAAAAAAAAAAAAAAAAAACTATCATTAATTGTTATATTTCAGAAAATGACTAAAGGAGTTGAAAGTTGCTCATGCATCATGCTGGTATTTTCTTTGGACAATAATTAAGCCTAAATGCAATACTAATAATAATATTTGCTACTCTGCTTATAATTTTCCCATTTAATCCTCACAGCAGTCCTGTGAGGACTATTTTTGTTACCCCCATTTTACCAAAAAGGAAATGATGAAAGGAGCATCAAAGAAGGTTTAAAAAACATTGTGTCCTTTGTTATCACTCCAAATACCTCCCCCATAGCCCAACTTTATTCCTCACACATCTGTGTTGTCTCCTCCTCACCAACAAGCAAATGAAAGGCTCCAAAAAGGTTCTTCTCCAAACAGCATTCCTTCCTAAATACCATGGACCAAGCCAAGAGCCTTCTCATATAACTAGCTCTTTTAGATAGTGAAAGCCCTCAAACTTTAGCCTTCTCCAAGGCTAAAGGATGAAGAAAGCTGGTTTTAACCATTTTCAGATGAACAAGAGATTCAAGTCAACTCTAAGCTAGAAAAGACAACAGAGGCCACAAATCAAGTGTGATTATATAATAGGCCCCAATGACAGACACAATCTTGTTACAGTTTGTCACTCAAGGTGACACTCAAGCTACCTGGATAGCAGTTTATTTCTGAGCTTCGTGCTATGTTGACAGGGCTACCTCAAAGTTTTAAAAAATATAACCTAAACAAATGCTATCACTGTGTATCTGCGGAATCTGATTCATTAGCCAGAAGACTGGAAGTCACAATTTTTTTTTCTGTCGCCCAGGCTGGAGTGCAGTGGCACAATCTTGGCTCACTGCAACCTCCGCCTCCCTGGTTCAAGTGATTCTCCTGCCTCAGCCTCCAGATTAGCTGGGATTACAGGCATGTGCCACCATGCCTGGCCCAGAAATACTGATTAAAGAAAAAGAATTGGACTTGCTCTATTTGAAATCTTAGATTTTAATATTTTACTCTAGCTACAACTTCTATTACTTAAATCACTATTTTGTTAACATCTTCAACCTTTTTATCCTCTTATTACATCAGCAAAATCCTAACCTTGGATTAATCCAACCATCTGCTCTATCAGTTCCTGTATCCAAGCTACTAAATTATCAACAAAAAATTAATATTACTGTTCACTATTTGCCACTGCTAATTCACAGGTTTTTCATTTCTGCTCTGGATACTTTTCTTTTTTTAGAGAAAAAGTCTTGCTCTGTCACCCAGGTTGAAGTGCAATAGTGTAAACTTGGCTCACTGCAGCCTGGACCTCCTGGGCCTCAAGCGATCCTGCTACTTCAGCCTCCCAAGTAGCTGGGACTACAGGCATACACTACCACACCCAGCTTTTTAAAATTTTTATTTATTTATTTATTTATTTATTTATTTATTTATTTATTTATTGTAGAGACAGGGTCTCACTATGTTGCCTAGACTGGTCTCAAACGGTTGGCCTCAAACGATCCTCCTGCCTCGGCCTCCCAAAGCCCCCAGTATCACAGATATGAGCCACCTGGCCTGGATTCTTAATGTATGTTTTGGGTCAGCAACATCTTCCACTGCACACAATGGCTTTTAGAAGTCTTCAGCACACTATTCAAATCTATGAGGTCATCACCTCTTCCATTTCAGTTAACCTCACTTACCACTGCAGGATAAGAGGCCATAAGGCAGTAAGACCCTGACCTTCCAACCTCTACTCCCAAAAAAGTATCTGTATCCACACTCATTCTCTTTCCAATATCAATAGTATCAAGGCTAATCCCTCCTACTGTTCTTTGGAACCAACCTTTCAACTTGTTCAGGGACCTCCCTCTCCACAGGGTTTTTTGGCCCCGAGTATGTGTTCTGAGAAATGCATCACTGGCCATTTTCATCACTGTGTGAATATTACAGTGTACTTATGCAAACCCTGATGGTATAGCCTGCTATATACTTAAGCTGTATGGTATAGCCTTTTGACAATAGGCTACATACCTGTTCACCAAGTGACTGTACTGAATACTGTAGGCAACAGTAACACATTGGTAAGTATTTGTGCATGTAAATATAGAAAATACATAGTGAAAATACAGTAGTATAATCTCTATGGGACTACCATAGTATGCACAGATTGTTGTTAACTAAAACACCATCATGTGGCACCTGATGTTTAAGTCTTCCTTCTGAAAAGTGACCTCCCTTGGCTCTACATCTCCTTTTAGCTACTCACTCACCTCTCTTCTTTCCTGAGCAGCCAAACTTCTGAGAATAGTCTAGATAAGCAGTTCTCCAACTTTTTGGTCTCAGAATACCTTTACATTAGAAAATTCTTGAGAACCCCAAAGGGTTTTTCAGGAATTAAACAGAAATTTAAAAATACTCATGTCTTAATTCATTTAAAAATAACAAACCTATTGCCCACTAACATGTTTTTATTAAAAACAAACATACAAAAAAAAAAAAAAAACCTTTATTTAGGTTTTCTCTCTCTCCTATATTTAGGTTTTCTCTCTCTCCTATATTTAGGTTTTCTCTCTCTCCTGAAACTCTAGACTCCAGTCATACTGCATTTCCTCAGACATGCTAAGTACTATACATACATGTCTTTACACAGAATACTCATATCTACGAGAGCCACCTCCTTTCACCTGGCTACTGCTACCTGAGATACTTGGAAACCTGAAGTGGAAGGATTGCTTGAACCCAGGGAGTCCAAGAGCAGCCTGGTCAACATAGCGAGAGCCCACCTCTAAAAACAAAAACCAAAAAAAATTATTTTCTAAATCAAAAAAATCTTAGTGAGAACCCTTGCACTGTTTTACATTTTTCAAATCTTTCTGATATACTACTGATCTTGTCAGAAAAGTTTTTAAGTGCTGAGAAGCTGACAAATTCCAGCTGGTAAATACAAGTTTTCTAAAATTCTTTTTGCTTGAAACATGGAATGTTATCATTGACAACAAATATTGTTTTTTTTTCCCTTAAAGTAGTAAGTGCGCTATACTTTTTATTTTCATTTAATTTCTTAGAAATTATCTCATGTATGCAAATCTGAATAATCATAGTTTGCCTGACAGTTGCTCTTCCAAGTAAAAACGGTGTCTTCCTTGAAAGAGGCCAGACAACTAGCAACATAAACAATTACTGAAGTGGTTTTCCTTAAGATGACCATCATACTTCACTGTATAGAAGAAACACTTTTATGAGTACTTCCCATTTCATCACACAAAATATTAAAAACATACTCAAAGGCTGAGATTTAAATAAAATACTATTTTTACTGCTTTATCAAGAACATTTTTAAGTGAAACTGTCATTTTTAAAAAACTGTGAATGCATGGTGATAAAAAATATAACGACTACTAGCATAGTTTGGCGCTAGTGCCTTGATTCATACTAAGGTGCAAGCCATTTTACGTTGCACCATCAGTGAAAATGTCAACATGGTGAAAAACACAAATAACATCTTATTATGAAAATGGTTCTAACCTCACAGACTCTCTGACAAAGTTTCAAGGATTCTCACAGGTCCATATGCCACATTTTGAGAACTGCTGGTCAGACTAAACTGAATACATTTCAGTAAAATAAAAGCAGTATAAGAGGAGATAGTGTTCTTTTTTAAATGTGAAAAGAGTATATGAAATACAATTTCACATGTATATTAATTTGCATGTGTTGCTATGTGTCTACAAATTTTAAAGTATAAAAGTATATCTTTTTTAACATGCATTTAAGTATAATGCACATTAGGGCACAGACTTTATTTCTTCTGTTACCCTTCAAAACAAATTTTTAACTAAATGATAATATCTTGCAGGTACATAACAGTTTATAGTTTTCAAAGCATTTTCACAAACATCCTCTTAAATACATTGTCACAATATACTCACTGAGTAGGAATGCTAGGTTCCCACCCCATTTTGCAGAAGGAAATGGGAAACGGAGATTTGTCTGAGGTAACGGTCGGTAAATTACTCAACCTAGGATTCAAGCCTTCTGATTCCCCATCCAGTACTCTTTCCAGCAGACCTTGCTCAGTATTTAGCAGGTGTTCAACAGGAATTGTTTTACCAATAAAATAAGTCATCAGTGACCAGTGCAGATGAAGGCATTATTTTCAAGGCAATCTGCTTTGGCCTAGAACAGCACAGGCCTTCCCTCTAACCATTCCAAACCTGAACCCATTGCCCCAAATTCTTTCCAACCTCTCTAAATATTTTTTTGTTTTGTTTTGTTTTGAGACAGAATCTCGCTCTGTCACCCAGGTTGGAGTGCAGTGGCGCGATCTTGGCTCACTGCAACCTCCTCCTCCCAGGTTCAAGCGATTCTCCTGCCTCAGCCTCCCAAGTAGCTGGTATTATAGGCATGTGCCACGAGGCCCGGCTAACTTTTGTATTTTTAGTAGAGATGGGGTTTCACCATGTTGGCCAAGCTGGTTTTGAACTCCTGACCTCAGGTGATCCACCCACCTTGGCCTCCCAAAGTGCTGGGATAACAGGTGTGAGCCACCACAACCTGCCCAACCTCTCCAATCTTAAGCAACACTTATTTTTTTTCATCTTTCTAAACATTTTCTTGCTGCTTCTTCCTCTGAGTTCCTTTTTTCTGTCTTCCATTCTTTCTTTTCACGTCCCCTTCTAAAATTTTTCTACCTCATTTTCTCTGTTACTTTCTCTTTTTAATCTCCTAAATTCTCACAAACTTAAAACTTATTATACCATGTCTCAATGGCAATACCAAAACTGGAATTTATTCTGCAGCTTTAAGAAAAATTTTAACTTAAAAATATTAAATCCCCTACATTTGTTAGGCTAGTGATAGTTACCTAAAATGCCTTCAAGCACTGTGATAGAAGTGTCTTACCTGAAGGTCTGTGTTTTAACTGCTTATATAGATCAATGGCACGCTGTTCCCTGTAAAAGAGAAAACATGCTCTGATATGTGAAGGTAATTTAATGACTTCAGTAATCTACAACTTGAAACAATATTATTTTATTTGAATAATGAACCCATTTTAAAGCAAGTTCATATTGCCAACGAGTATTTCACAGAGCATTTTATTGAGTAATAAGAACTATACAAGTTCTTAAAATGCAAAGTTTAATATAGTCCCTATCTATTCTGATCTACCATGAGGACATCTCTGCACCAGAGACACTTAAACAGACAAAAATTATGACCTATAATTAGAGAAAATATCTGAAGTTTTTAATCCAGAACTTTAATTCAGAAAAAATCTCAAATTTTAGGGCATTTAAGAGTCAATACCTTGGACCAGAGGTACTATGAGTAAGGAAACAGTTTGTAACTTAGTTATACTTGGAAAATTCTTAACACTCATATGAAATAAATGCTTTTATTCAAAACCAAAAAAGGCCAACCCAAAGAATTATTTCTGAAGTTCCCTGTGACTAAGAAAAAGCTTCCACTTTAAAGATAATGCCAATATATTTGGGGAAAGGAAAACTATAGAAAAGAACCACATAGAGGTTTAATTTGCCAGATGTAAGCAGAAAGAACAATCTGCTACAAAATATTACAGATGTCAAGACCAACAACACAAGTACATCCTTACAGAGATTCCATCAAGTCTCCCTGACGTCTTCCATAGGGGCTCTTCTGTAGCTCCATGATTTCAGCATGCAAAGACATAATCTGATCCTCCAGGTATCCAATGACACCGACCTAAAATATGATGAAAATACAAAGGAAATGAAAGGCTTACCACTACATCATTGGAAACAAAATTCAGATCTTAAGGATACAGAATGACCTGCTGCTTCATTAGAGAACTAAATAATATAATATGAAACACTGATATTGTTAAAGCCTTTCTATTCTTCAGATTCTGACACTTAATCCTTCACATAAGAATACACTTTTTCTTAGTCTTCTCTTTTCTCTCCTGACAACAGTAAACTACTAGTATTTGCTTTTATGGAGAAGCAAAAAGGTACAACAGGTGTCAACTAACAAGAAAGACCAAAACCACTGATATTACTTGTATCTTGGCTCTATGATTTTGATTGCCTCCTGGCCCCCACTGCCTTGAACAGGGACACAAAAAGATAAAGACCTTGGATTTCCCACCCCAGGACACCATGGGTATTCCCACCCACATCCTCAGGGTAAGTACTGACATTAAGTAGTGTAATAACTTAGGACCATGGACAAATGTACAGGATAAGGGGAAAAAAATCTGCCACCTAGAGAATGATCTATGCCTAGGGACACCATATAATTTATTGTCCAAACCAGCGTAATTTTGAGAGTGAAAGGGACTACTACTGATAATTATGGCAAGATATTAGGTATAAACTGGGACAGTCCCAGTAAACCCAGATGTGCAGCCATCCTATCTAAACCAGTCGCAAAAATAATACTGACTCCCATTTAATCTTCATAACCCTACTAGAAAAGAAATTGTGCCCATAATATGGAAACTAGCTGGATGTGGTGGCTCATGCCTATAATCTCAGCTCTATGGGAGGCTGAGGTGGGAGGATTGCTTAAGCCCAGGAGTTTGATGCAAGTCTGGGCAATATAGTGAGACCCTGTCACTAAAAAAATGTAAAAGTTAGCCAGGCATGGTGGTGCACCTCTTGTCCCAGCTACACAGGAGGCTAAGATGGGAGGACTTGCTTGAGCCTGGGAAGTTGAGGCTGCAGTGAGCTTTGATCATGCCACTGCACTCCAACCTGGGCAACACAGTGAGACCCTGTCTCAAAAAATAAATAAATAAATAAAGGAAACTGAAGCTCAGTAAGGCACTAGGTAATTTTCAAAAAGCCCTTGTTTTTAATCACTATGATACCTCCCTCTTTATATACAAAGCATCTACTAGAATTTTGTCTGAATTTCGGGAATGACATGAAAAATGCTCTTTATATACCAAAACCAAAGACAGTTGCTAATGGAGACATCAAGAATTAATAAGTATACAGAATGAGGTCAATGATTTTACCTCAGCATAGTGGATGGCCTTTTCTTCCATTTCTTTCCATGCTTTTAGCATTTTTTCTGAAGCTAAAAGAAAAGTCTAAATTGGTTATCTCAGAAATAGCCATATATTTAATTACTGGCCTGCCTGCCTCCTTGCCATGTCAACATCAAAGATGTGTTATGAGTTGAATTGTGGCCCCCCAAAAGATATGTGGAATTCCTAACCCCCAATATCTCAGAATGTGACCTATTTGGAAATAAGGTCGTTACAGAAGTAATTAGATAAATTAATACTCATACAGGAATGGTCTGGGCTCTTAATCCAATATGACCAGTGTACTTAGAAAAGACGAGACACAGGATACAGATACACAGGGGAGAATGCTATGTGACAATGGAGACAGATTAAGGTGCTGCAACTGTAAGCCAAGGAATGCCAATGATAGTTGGCAGACCATAAGACCATAAGAAGCTAGAGAGAAACAAGGAAAGATTCTTCTCTACGGATTTCAGAGAAAACATGGCCCTGCCAACACCTCGATTTTGGACTTTTAGCCTCCAGCGCTGTGAGACAATAAGTTTCTATTGCTGAAGCCACCCAGGTTATGGGATTTTATTATGGGACCCTTAGGAAATGAATACAGATGACTGTTTTCTTTCTTTCTTTTTTTTTTTTTTGGAGACAGAGTCTCACTCTGTCACCCAGGCTGGAGTGCAGTGGTGCAATCTCAGCTCACTGCAAGCTCCGCCTCCCAGGTTCACACCATTCTCCTGCCTCAGCCTCCCGAGTAGCTGAGACTACAGGCGCCCACCACCATGCCCGGCTAATTTTTTGTATTTTTTAGTAGAGATAGGGTTTCACCGTGTTAGCCAGGATGGTCTTGATCTCCTGACCTCGTGAACCGCCCACCTCGGCCTCCCAAAGTGCTGGGATTACAGGCGTGAGCCACTGTGCCCGGCCGATTGTTTTCTTAAAAAAAAAATATGTATATCAGTGTGGAGATAGGTGGATAAAGGAAAAAACAATTTTTTTTTTGAGATAGTGTCTCACTCTGTCACCCAGGCTGGAGTGCAGTGGCATGATCTTGGCTCACCGCAACCTCTATCTCCAGGGCTCAAGTGATCCTCCCACCTCAGCCTCCTGAATAGCTGAGGTGTGCACCACCATGTCCGGCTAATTTTTGTGTTATTTGTAGAGATGGGGTTCTACCCCACATTGCCCAGGTTAGTCTTGAACTCCTGAGCTCAAGGAATCCACCAGCTTCGGCCTCCCAAAGTGTTGGGATTACAGGCGTGAGTCACCACACCTGGCCAGAAAAGAAATTTAATACTTGAAAGTGATTTTTAAAAATTAAATATTATAAAAGGATATAAACAGAAAAGACTCTCTCTTCCTCCCTTCTACCATCCACCTCAATGGACCTTACTATGATTATTTGTTACACAGACACATACCCTGCTCCCTCACAAATGAAACCACCGGTATACTCTTTATTTTTTCCCACAATTTAAAACTTTGCTGTCAACTAAAGACCCAGGTGATCTTTTAATAAAAGCACATATAGATCTACCTCATTCTTCTTTAACAATTGTATAAGCCTTTGACAAGTCTAAGGTATTTTAATGAAATAATTATGTTTTATCCCTTGCCAGAATGTCAATAATATACAAATAGAGATAAAATAACAATAATATTAATAAAACCAGTTCTGGAGAGTAAATTCAGTCACTCAACTGGACACTATTGATTGTTTATTCTGAGATACACATACCTTGCTCAGGACAAGTGTACAAGCAGTATTTGTTTCCTAAAAAGGATTTGTTTTATAAAAGAAAACAGACATGCTGGTAGTGACTCCTTCAATTTACTCATATTTTAACTCTGTCTTTTTACATTTCCTTAGTGTATCTGAAGGAGATAAGCTTGGAGTCAAATACTGAAAATTTGGAGACCGTGTATGCAAAAAATAGTAGGACTCCACAGTAGATGGTTTGAAAAAAATCATAGCCTTAGAATATTTGTGTCATTATTTACAGAAAGGTAAGTAGTTTAAGACTCCCCTGGTTGTCTTAGTCCATTTGGGCTACTATAACAAAATACCACAGACTAAGTGCCATAAAAACAATAGAAATTTATTTCTTATAGTTCTGAAGGCTGGGAAATCCAAGAACAAGGCAGATTTGGTATCTGGTGAGGGCCTGCTTTCTGGTTCCTGATGACTATCTTCTTGCTCTGTCCTCACATGCAGAAGGGGTGAGGGATCTCATTCAGGCCTCTTTTGTAAGAGCATTAATCCCAAACACGAAGGCTCCACTCTCATGACCTAGTCACTTCCCAAAGACTCCACCTACCAACACCTTCACCTTCGGGGTCAGAATTTCAACATACGTATTTCATGGGGGACACAAACATTCAGTCCACAGCACTGGCTAAGAAGTCCAGATTTTGTATTTATTTTTAAATTAGGTTTGAAATTCAAGATTATTAAATTGCTTCTGTATTTTTTTGGAGCTAAATAATTAGCCCAATTGTGAAACTAAATTGCTCAACTAAGCAAATTTTTAAAAAGAGGTAACATTCAAAACAAACATGGTTTATGGTAATCTAAGTTGTCCTGTCTCCTGTTCTAATGTGAAGGTAAGTAAAACAACTGGGTGAGTTAAGAAGGCAAAACAACAGATGGCTTTAAGAAACCAGATATTCCTTTGAAATATATTACTCAGACACTTACATATCCCATACGTCATCTGCTCACTGTATCTCTCCAAGTCAAGCTGAATGCTTTTGTGAAAAAACTCCAATTTAGCTTTCAGTTGTTGTGATGCTGAGATCAAAGTGTTCTTCATTTTTGTTAAGTTAGCATTATATCTAAGAAGACTTAACCTAAACCATAGCAAAAAAAAAAAAGAAAAAGAAAAAAGATATTATCAGCATTCAGCATTCAGAAACATTGAATAATAATTTAAAAACATAAACTGCCACAAGGCCAAAACCTAAGTGTCTATTATCAATCTATGAGAAATAACTGATCTCTAGAATCTGATCTCTAAAGACTTCCTGCCTATAATATTCTGTGATAAACAATCTTTTTGTACTAGGACCATATGGGAATTATTACCCTCAAGTCATTATAATAGAATGGTCTCAGTCCATTAGTGAGAATTCTACAAGTTTAATCAGAACATTACACTTCAAATTGGCCCAGTATGTTACTATTATATGAAATACTGATTAGTGAAAACCAGCAAGATTAATTCTTGAGTATATGATGCACATTGCATTGTGCTTATAAACAACAGAATCCACTTACATTGCTGCCCTTTGTCCCTGAAAGAGCCTGCTGTAGTCTTCTTTTAGTCCAGACACATAGTGCACTGCTTCAGCCCACACTTTACGCAGCTGTATAATTGGAAGCTGTATTTTGCTGTCCTGTACTATATACAAGAAGATGAGAAAAGGGGCAAGGGAGTTAGTTACTTTTGAGGATTTTAGAGTTGATTTATCGTTCTCTGTGATTTCCTGTCTACAAAAACTGGATTCCCATAGATGCTAGAAACTGATGCTAAAACAGCCACTTGTTTCCATTTAATTCAGTTCAATATACATTTACAGAGCACCTGCAATACATAAGCCCTGCTCCAGATACAAGGAGGGGAAAACAATGAATGACACAATCACTACAGTCACAGAGCCTGAGATTATTCCTATATCTGTCTTTTTTGTTTGCTTTTCTGCAATCTGGAATACTCTTTTTCTCTCTGCTAATCCAAATTATTTCTTTCAAGTTCTAAATCAAGTCCCATTTCCTCTGGGTCTTTCCTACCTCTAAATAATAAATTTCATATCCTGGACCAACAATCCAGCATTAAGAATACACACAAGAGTCAGATGTGATGGCTCACACCTGTAATCCCAGCACTTTGGGAGGCCAAGGCGGGCGGATCCTTGAGGTCAGGAGTTCAAGACCAGCCTGGCCAACATAGTGAAACCCTGTCTTTACTAAAAATACAAAAATTAGCTGGGCATAGTGATGCACATCTACAGTCCTAGCTACTCAGGAGGCTGAGGCAAAAGAATTGCTTGAACCCAGGAGGTGGATGTTAGAGTGAGCCGAGATCGCACCACTGTACTCCAGCTTGGGTGACAGAGTGAGACTCTACCTCAAAAAAAAGAAAAAAAGAAAACACAGAGGGTAAATGGCAGTTTAATAAAATATGCTTTCTTCAATGCCAGACTTTAAAAAGTTATCTATTTGTGATTTTATCTTACCCATTCTTTGGTAAAAGGAACGCTACTTTTCTAAAACCATGTGTTAAGTTCAATGAAATTCTACTTTAACATATGAAATTCTCCAACATTGAAACAGATTCATACTGTAAGGCAGCAAGTATATTCCCTGTTACTTTTTTCTAATGAAAACTTCAGACAAAGGTTAGGCAAAACTTGCTACACTAGTGTTCCTACGAGAAAACACATCCTCTGAAGCAGACTTTAAATAAATTAAGCTATATAAATGGAAAAATATTTGCCTCCCTTAATAATTATTAATATTCTCAATTAGCCTTTCTCCTATTGTATACCCAAACTTCCACCTGTGGCTTCCTACAACAGACCAAAAAAAAAATCAAACTTTTTAAACAAAATAAAACAAAAACAACTCATTGATGGGGGCATGTAAAAGAGGTACAGGAGCCCACTGAAAGAGCTCCAAATGGCCAAACCTGGAACAATCTGAGCAACAGAATAAACTAGTATTGGATTATAATATAAAGTATTAAAAAAACCCATGAATCCATACTAATATAAATAAATGACTGAAATTAATAAATGGGAGAGCAAGGACAAATCTCCTATGCAGAAGAATTCCAAATAAATTATGTAGATACTCTATCCTAAAAGAGGGGAACATAACTCCCTCTTTTTTTTTTTTTTGAGACAGGGTCTCGCTCTGTCACCCTGGCTGGAATGTAGTGGCATGATCTCAATTCACTGCAATCTTACTTGTGTGACCTTTCTCTCAAAAACCCACTGCCCCAGTCTAATCATGAAAGAAAAAAAAAAAAGGGCCAGGCACGGTGGCTCATGCCTGTAATCCCAGCACTTTGGGAGGCCAAGGCAGGCGGATCACCTGAGGTCAGGAGTTCGAAACCAGCCTGGCCAACATGGCAAAACCCTGTCTCTACTAAAAATACAAAAATTAGCTGGGCATAGTGGTGCGTGCCTGTAATCCCAGCTACTCGGGAGGCTGAGACAGGAGAATCGCTTGTACCTGGGAGGTGGAGGTTGCAGTGAGCCAAGATTGCGCCACTGTACTCCAGCCTAGGCGACAAGAGCGAAACTCTGTCTCAAAAAAAAAAAAGACAAATTTCAGCAGAGGGACATCTTACAAAATACTTGACTAGTATTCCTTAGAACTGTCAAAGTCATCAAAAACAAGGACTATTTGAAGTCTGAGAAAATGTCACAGCAAAGAGGAGCTAAAAAGACATGACAACTAAATATAATGTGGTATCCTAGATGAGATCTTAGAAAAAGGATATTAGGTAAAAATGAAGGAAATGTGAATAAAGTATGGGTTTCAATTAATAATATATGGGTTCATTAAATGTAACAAATGCATCATACTAATGTAAAATAGATTTTTTTAACTTTTTAATATTTTTTAATATTTTATGTTTTTTATTTTTTTTTTTGAGAAAGGGTCTCACTCTGTTGCCCAGGGTGAAATGCAGTGGTGTGACAGTGGCTCACTGCAACCTCCACCTCCCAGGTAAAATGTTAACAATAGGAAAAACTACATGCATGAGTAAGGGGAGTTATATGAAAACTCTGTACTATCTGCCCAATTTTTTGGCAAATCTAAAACCATTCTTTAAAAAAAAAAGTCCATTAGTAAAATAATAATAATAAAGTCTGGGGCAAGGGGAGTTGACTGAAAAGAGACATGAGGGAACTTTCTGAGGTGAAGGAAATGATCTACATCATGACTGTGGTATGGATTACACAAGTATATAAATTTGTCAAAAGTTATCAAAATATATGATCTGTGAATTTCACACTGTAAATTTTACTCTATGTAAACTGCCTCAATTTAAACGAAAATTTCAAAAGAAAACTAATAAAAAGATTTTTTAAAAAGTAAGATTACATATATTTCAGCCCCTCTGCTCAATTTTGTTGTTGATTTTGTAATTTTGTGCTTTATTTTATTTGGGTAGACATACAGTGATCAAACACTTAACTTGTTCAAAAGAAAAGAATAATTTTCACATGATAAATTAAAACATTTGAACATCAAGCAGTATTCACAGGAAAAATGAAATAAATACTTGAACATGCTTAGACAATGAAGAGACAATTAAAAAGTAGGTTTAACTAATAATGAAGTTTCATTCTCCTGTGAGAGTCCTATCCTCAAGAAATTAAATCTTCTCTTAAATGAATGATCTGGTGGAGATTTAATATCTACCTTTTCACCTTCCAAACTATATAAATCAATTTTTCAGAATTCTCATATAACTCCATATAGAAACTTCAAGTATGAGATACAGAACACAACATCAAAAGTCCATTTCTACTAATCATACTGAGAGTTAAAGTTAAATTAATTCATGTTTAAAGCTCAGCTGCTAAACGGACTGGACTTACCAATATAATTTACACAATCAGATAAACTTCTGGAAGCAAATGGCCCTTCATACACAGTTTTACTTTTATCAAACAAATAAACCATATAGCTATCACAGCCTCTCTGAAAAAGAAACAAACAATTAAAATCCTGCTCAAGGATCTTTGAAAATCCTAGGTTTTCTAAATACTTATGTACCAGATTTTCTACTTTGAAATGCAAATGAACAAAGTCAATGTGTATTAGCATATCTCTTACAAATAACAGAGTCCATACTTTTGTTGAGGAAAACGACCCAAACTTTTGTATGGGCTAAAGTGAACAATCACCAAAACCCAAAGAACAAATACAAAAAGATATATACAGTGAAAAAACTATTCAGTAATCAAAAGGAATGAAGTACTGATACATGCTACAACATGCATGGACTTCAAAAATACAAGGCAAGTAAAAAAAGTCAGACAGGAGACTATATATTACATAATTTCATTTATACGGAATGTTCAGAAAAGGTAAACTTTTGGAGATAAAAAATAGATTCCTGGTTGCCTGGGGTGGGCAGAATGGAGATTAACAGTTAATGGACTGTTAATGGAAACATTTTTAAGCTGATTTATGGTGATAGCTGCAAAATTTGGTAAATTTACTTTAAAAAAAATCACTGCAATTGAGCATCAAGTCAGTGACAAGTTAATAAAAAAGAAACAAAAAATCACTATATTGTACACCTTAAATGAGAACATGATAATTAATATGCCTGAATAAAGTCATAAAAAGAAAAATGGGGAAAAAAGTGATGACCAGTCGTATTTTACCACCCATCCATCCTTTGGCAGGACCTATGAGACTGCTGGTCTCACAGTAGTTTCAGAGTACTGGACTTCAAATATGAAAAGAAATTTTTTTGTTTGAGACAGGGTCTTGCTCTGTCACCCAGGCTCGAGTGCAGTGGCGTGATCATGGCTCATTGCAGCCTCAACCTCCCTGGACTCAAGTGATTCTCCCACTTCAGCCTCCCAAGTAGCTAAGACTCCAGGGGTGCACCACCAAACCCAGCTAATTTTTGTAGTTTTTGTAGAAACAGGGCTTCACCATGTTGCTCAGGCAGGTCTCAAACTCCTGAACTCAAGCAATCCACTCACCTTGGGTTCCCAAAGTCCTGGGATTACAGGCATGTGCCACTGCACCAAGCCAAGAAGGAATAATAAGTGGGAGTGTGGCAGGCCAGGTCTCACTAACACAGGCCTCCATAACAACTGTTTCAGCACTCACTGAGTGGTGAAGTTAAATACTAAAAGCTGAAAGAACAGCCGGGCGCAGTGGCTCACGCCTGTAATCCCAGCACTTTGGGAGGCCAAGGTGGGCCAATCACCTGAGGTCGGTCAGGAGTGGTGAAACCCCATCTCTACCAAAGATACAAAAAACTAGCTGGGCGTGGTGTCGGGCGCCTATAATCCCAGCTACTTGGGAGGCTGTGGCAGGGAGAATCACTTGAACCCAGGAGGCAGAGGTTGCAGTGAGCTGAGATTGCGCCATTGCACTTCAGCCTGGGCAACAGGGCAAGACTGTCTCAAAACAACAACAACAACAACAACTGGAAAAGCCAGTGCCCTTACACAAAGGATGAAATGTAACCAAAGCCTACCAAGAGTTCCACCCAGGCCTTTCCTGGGCCTAAAAGCAAAATAATGAAGGAATTCTTAACAGGACCCATTTAGGATTAAATGTTTTATTAGGGGTCTGAAGAAACTCCTCAGGCTTCCACAAACAAGTTTATTGGAGGTCTGTAGGAACTCCTCAAACCTCTGTGATTTAATAGGAGACAAGATAAGGGCAATCACCCCAGCACCTGGACCCATTTAGAGTAAATAAATTTACTGAGGCTCCAGAGGAATGTCAAGACTCAGACCTTAGTTACAGATTAAAATAATCATTTATGTGTTTAGATGAATGCAAACTTACACATAGACATATAGCTAGGAGGATATATAAACTCTGGGAAAACTTTGTAATTTTGAGTTGGTCTGGCGATAATTTCCAGGCCTTCTACCTGTAACTGGTTACTGAAATAAAAACTCCCTCCTCTCCCAGTTCATCTGCATCTCGTTATTGGGCCGAGAGAGTAAGCAACCTGACCCTCAGTTTGGTGTGGGTACAGGAGCAGAAAACTGGCACCAAAGAAAAAGTCTTGCAAAGTTCAAAACAACAAATTTCTATCCTGTTCACCTTGCAAAGCAATGATAAGAGTTGGGAGTAGGACAAAACCAAAACAGAATGTGCTCCCCAGACCAAGGAATTCCACGTATGCATAAAAATGCAGGGCATGCAATCCCTCTAGATTTCATATACTCTAGGGATATTATAATTAATTTTCTTACAACTCCATCTAGAACACATTGAGAGGCTGGTTTCCGAGGATCCAGAGAAATTCCTGTCTCTGAAAGAAGTTCTTGAGAACCAGTATTTATTCCAGTTTCACGCTCAATACGAGACTGTAGTGAATGAAGACTTTCATCAGGTGGTAACAGAAAAGAAATTATCTTTGCAGAAGTCATATTTAGGATGTGTACTATCTGTATAAATAAGAAAAAAAGGTAAATTTATTGATCATTTGCTACATAAAAGATTCACTGCCAGATACTAAAAGGTGAATATCAACAGGCATTATTTCTACATTAAACAAGGTTCACTCATTCTCCAAAGTGAGATCTCCTTTTATAATTATAAAATGACATTCTGAAAACTGAACAATTTCCTTTTCTACAATAGATGTTAGTTCCAACAATAAAACTTCAAAGTTATAGGGATGCACAAAATGAATAAATAAAAATCCCAATTTGAAAGAACAGTTATTTATTTTGAAAAAAACATTATCATAGACCTAAAAGGAAACATTCCAATTCATGAAGTGCCTAACAGAAGACAACCACTGGGGTAAACCACTTTATTTATTTTATTTTTTTTGAGACAGAATCTTGCTCTGTTGCCCAGGCTGGAGTGCAGTGGCGCAATCTCGGCTCACTGCAAACTCCACCTCCTGGGTTCCCACCATTCTCCTGCCTCAGCCTCCCCAGTAGCTGGGACTACAGGCGCCCGCCACCACACCCAGCTAATATTTTGTATTTTTTAGTGGAGACGGGGTTTCACTGTGTTAGCCAGGATGGTCTCGATCTGACCTCGTGATCCGCCCGCCTCAGCCTCCCAAAGTGCTGGGATTATAGGCGTGAGCCACCGCACCAGACTGGTAAACCACTTTCACATAACATCCCCAATAATTAGATCTTTTAATCTCCATTTTAAACAGAGAAAGAAACCAGAGTTCTAAGTTAAATAACTTGTTAGGGATCACACAGGTAATAACTGGTAGAGCTTGGATCTTAACTCTTTTTGTGTCTGGCTACTTTGTGCTGCCTTAAGAAATCATCTGATAGAAGAACTAGGTCTCTCTTTAAACAGGAAAAAGCATTGTTATGCGTGGTGAGTTACCTTTTTATAAGGCAACCTAACCCCAGAGCAGCAACCTGCCTAAGGGCCCAAAATCAAACAAGAACAGTTTTATCACTCTCTCCAAAAGCCCCAGTAAAAGTAACCTGATACAGGCCAAGTGAGTGTGAGGCTGAGTCAGGTGGGGCTCTGCCCATGTAAGCGCGGACAGCAACAGAGTTGGACTTCAGTGTTTTGAAAAGAACATGATTTTAAATTCTCTTCCTTCCAGTGTCCTTAGAAAAGCCATACAAAATTAATGCCTACATTTCTCCATGCCTTACATTGACTAGTATATGCAAATGATTAAAATTCTCTCTGCTGAAAATCCTTACTACAAATGTGGGCATTAATCCAAGGCCACTATTATTTCTTTTTTTTCCCTTTAAAACACAAACTTGAATTGATGTTTTCAAAGACATAAAACTATAGACAACAGTATAATAAGCCCCTTCCCAAAACTGTGAATACCTCACCTAGTTTCAACCATCATTTACATAGAGCCTATCTTGTTTCATCTGTCATAGCCCTCTCCTCATTTACTGCTTTATCTTTTAAATATTTTATTTTGTGACAATTTAATTTTTTTGACATATAAAAAGTTATATATTTGAGATATACAACTTGATGTTTTGATATACATTGTGAAATTATCACATTTCAGCGAATTAATATATCTGTCACCTCTTCATAGTTGTCATTTTTGTATTTTTTTCTTTTGCTGCCATGTTTGGACCTTTTGATGAACATCTCTACATACACCTCCCCACCCCCGTCCCTGCAGCCCCTGCAACTATGATGCTACTGTCTGCTTCTATTAAGTTTAACTATTATAGATTCCACATGTAAGTGAGATCATGCAATATTTCTCTGTGTCTTGCTTAGTTTACTTAGCATGTCCTCCAGGTTCATCCACATTGTCCTAAAAGGCAGAATTTCCTTCTTTCTCTTAAGGTTGAATACTATTCCACTGTGTATATATGCCACCTTTTCCCTATCTATTCATCTGTCAAAGGACATTTAGGCTATTTCCATATCTTGACTATTGTGAATAATGCTGCGATGAACATGGGAGTGCAAATATCTCTTCACAAGCCTGCTTTAAAATCCTTTGGATAGATACGCAGAAGTGAGATTATTGAATCTTACAGTTCTATTTTTTTTTTTTTTTTTGAGACAGAGTCTTGCTGTGTCACGCAGGCTGGTGTGCAGTGGCATGATCTCAGCTCACTACAACTTCCACCTCCTGGGTTCAAGCAATTATCCTGCCTCAGCCTACTGAGTAGGTGGGACTACAGATGTGCACCACCATGCCCAGCTAATTTTTGTAATTTTAGTGGAGACGGGGTTTCCGCATGTTGCCCAGGCTGGTCTCAAACTCCTGACCTCACATGATCCACCTGTCTCAGCCTCCCAAAGTGCTGGGATTATAGGTGTGAGCCACCACACCTGGCCAGTAGTCCTATTTTTAATTTTGAGGAACTTTTATACTGTTTCCCAAGATAGCTGTAATAATTTACATTCCCACCAACAGTGTAGAAGGGATTTCTTTTTTCCCACATCCTAACTCTTACCTTTTTTCTTTTGCACAATAGCCATCCCAACAGGTGGGGGGGTGCTATCTTAGTGTGGTTTTGATTTGCATCTCCCTGATGCTAAGAGTTGTTGAGCACCTTTTCATATGTTTGTTGGCCATCTGAATTTCTTCTTGTGAGAAGTGTCTAATTTAGGTCCCTTGCACATTTTTTAATTGGGTTATTGACATTTTTGGTATTGAGTTGCATGAGTTTCTTATAAATTTAGGATATTAATTTCTTATTGGATGTATGGTATGTAAGTATCTTTTCCCAATCCATGGGTTGCTTTTTCGTTTTGTTAATTGCTTCCTTTGCTGTACAGTTTTTAGTTTAAAGGCCCACTATTATTTCCACTTACAAATCCTAACACAGATGCCCAAATAAGTGGTGCTACAGAAATACTAAACTGAGACTGGGCATGGCGGCTCACGCCTGTAATCCCAGCACTTTGGGATTACAAAACAGGTGGATCACTTGAGGTCAGGAGTTCAAGACCAGACTGGCCAACATGGTGAAACTTCGTCTCTACTAAAAATACAAAAATTAGCTAGGCTTGGTGGCACAACGCCTATAATCCCAGTTACTCAGAAGGCTGAGGCAGGAGAATTGCCTGAACCTGGGAGATCAAGGCTACAGTGAGCCGAGATTGCGCCAGAGTGAGACTCCGTCTCTAAAAGGAAAAAAAAAAAAGAAAGAAAGAAAGGCCGGGCACGGTGGCTCAAGCCTGTAATCCCAGCACTTTGGGAGGCCGAGACGGGCGGATCACAAGGTCAGGAGATCGAGACCATCCTAACACGGTGAAACCCCGTCTCTACTAAAAAATACAAAAACAAAACTAGCCGGGCGAGGTGGCGGGCGCCTGTAGTCCCAGCTACTCGGGAGGCTGAGGCAGGAGAATGGCATAAACCCAGGAGGCGGAGCTTGCAGTGAGCCAAGATCCGGCCACTGCACTCCAGCCTGGGCGACCGAAAGAGACTCTGTCTCAAAAAAAAAAAAAAAAAAAAAAAAAAGAAAGAAAAAGAAAAAAGAAAGAAAGGGATACTGAATATTCCCAACACAAAGAAATGATGTTTGAGATGATGGATAAGCTAATTATCCTAATCTAATCACTACACAGTATATGTATTGAAACATCACTATTTACCCCATGAATATGTACAATTATTTGTCAATTTAAAAAATTAGGCTGGGCGCAGTGGCTCGCACCTGTAATCCCAGCCCTTTGGGAGGCCAAGATAGGTGGATCACTTGAGGACAGGAGTTCGAGACCATCCTGGCCAACATGGCGAAAACCTGTCTCTACTAAAAATACAAAAAAATTAGTCAGCCATGATGGCACACACCTGTAATTCCAACTATGTGGGAGGCTGAGGCACGAGAGAATCACTTGAGTCTGGGAGGTGAAGGCTGCAGTGAGTGGAGATCGTACCATGGTACTCCAGCCTGGGTGACAGAACAAAACTCTATCTCAAAAAAACAAAACAAACAAACAAAAAAAACTTAAAAGCATATTAACAATTTTGTTTGTTTGTTTTTGACACAGAGTCTCTCTCTGTTGCCCAGGCTGGAGTGCAGTGTTGCAATCTCGTCTCACTGCGGCCTCCACCTCCTGGGTTTAAGCAACTCTCCTGCCTCAGCCTCCCGAGTAGCTGGGATTACAGGCATGCACCACCATCCCTGGCTAATTTTTGTATTTTTAATAGAGATGGGGTTTCACCATGTTGGCCAGGCTGGTCTTGAACTCCTGACCTCAAGTGATCCGCCTGACTCCACCTCCCAAAGTGCTGGGATTATAGGCACGAGCCACCGCACCTGTATTAACAAAATTTTTAAAAAGAAATACCAAACTGTTTTTATAGCCTGAAGTTGATCCTTTTCATGTGAATTCCAAATGTCACAACATGATTGCCAGTATTTCTCTTATTAAGAGACTTCTCTTTAATATAAATCTTTTATGTTTAAAAGGGGAGTAGGGAAATCTTCAAAACTGATATGGATTTACAATACAATTATACTACCTGAGACTTTCCACGCCTTCTCAGTTTAGGCAGATTTCACACTATGACAGCTGCCATTTATAGCAATAGCAGAAACTTAGGATGAAAATCCTATAATGGACATCTACTTTTACACAGGATATTAGGATATGTCATCATGGCATCCCACTACCAAAGCTCCAGGCCAGAAGGGAGCAAAAGAAAAAAGAGGAAATACAACCTAAATTTATTTTTTTGTTCACTATAATATTTAATGAGTACCTACTATTGGTATGTACATACTGTTGGTACATAATATTAAATGTGTTGTGGTGGTAGTAGTGGGTATACAAACTGAGTACCTGATGATCCTTGCCCTCCATACAGTTATAGTCAAACAGAAGGTATTAAGATATACTAGGAGAACTAAAGTACCAGGTAAAATGTGATAGGTGTTATAATCAGCGTAAAGTATCATACACTTGGCAGTAGGAAGCGGGCACTTCATAAAGGAGGCACTACTTGAGCTAAACTTTGAAATGAAAGAAAGACTGAAATGGGAAAGGACTGAAAAATAAGTTCCTTTAGGCAGAAAACAAGGTGAGCAGAAGCAGAAAAGTAGAAAGGGATGGGCATAATCAGAGAATACAATTAATGCAGTTCAAATGTACCTAAAATGATGCTCTCTCGGGGCATTAGTAAGAGGTAAGTCCAGAAGTATAAATTGATATGAAACCAAGATAGGTTCTGAGTACCAATGAAAGGGTCTGAACTTTATTCAATAAGTGAAAGAGAACTATGCAAGCCTTTCTAAATTGAGTACCTGGCAAGCTCAAAATTATTAAGATATTCAAAAGATAAATTTATAAAATAATTGGATATATCAATTGAAGAGAAAGGAAGAGTCAAGACAGCTAAAGTTTCCCATCTGGGTAACTGAAAAGGTGACAGTGCAAATAAGAGTGTAGGAAATCCATAGAGGTAGATTTAATGGGGCCAGGTGCAGTGGCTCATGCCTGTAATCCCAGCACTTTGGAAGGCCAAGGTGGGAGGATCACCTGAGGTCAGGGTGTCAAGACCAGCCTGGCCAACATGGTGAAACCCCATCTCTACTAAAAATATAAAAATTAGCCAGACATGGTGGTGGTTGCCTGTAATCCCAGCTACTCAGGAGGCTGAGGCAGGAGAATCACTTGAACCCAGGAGGTGTAGGGTGCAGTGAGCTGAGATCGTGAGACACAGTGAGGTTCCATCTCAAAAACAAACAAAAGAAATAAATTTAATGGATAGAACAAATATGTTCAGTTTTTAATAAATTAAGTCTTAAGTGCCAGTGGAACAACCAGATAGTTATACAGTTATACGACAGTTATAAGTCCTTGGTGGAAAAGTCAAAGCTATGGAGAGAAATAACTTTAGGAGTTATCCATGTGCCGTTTATAGGTAAAGCTATACAGTTGAAGAGACTGCCTAATAAAAAAAAGGAAATGTAATGGAAAAAGAACCAAGAAGAGACTCAGAATACAGTTACATTTAGGGGCATGAAAGAGGAGGCAAAGAAAAAAATAATTGGCCGGGCACGGTGGCTCAAGCCTGTAATCCCAGCACTTTGGGAGGCCGAGACGGGCGGATCACGAGGTCAGGAGATCGAGACCATCCTGGCTAACACGGTGAAACCCCGTCTCTACTAAAAAAAAAAAAAAACACAAAAACTAGCCGGGCGAGGCAGCGGGCGCCTGTAGTCCCAGCTACTCGGGAGGCTGAGGCAGGAGAATGGCGTGAACCCGGGAGGCGGAGCTTGCAGTGAGCTGAGATCCGGCCACTGCACTCCAGTCCGGGCGACAGAGCGAGACTCCGTCTCAAAAAAAAAAAAAAGAAAAAAATAATTAAATGTTGCTGTTTCACCATTATTTTTAGTGGTAGGTTCAGTACACTTTTTCCAACTCTTCTACGTATCTAAAGATTTTCATAATAAACAGTTGGAAAGTATGCATACAATCAGACTTGCTAAGCTGTTTTTCCAAAAGGGAAATAGTAACTGTTTTGTTGCTTCCTTTTTTAAGTGAAAATCAAACAGACATCATTCCTTTCTTGTACAATATATATAAACATTTTAGGAAAATGTCCTACAGTAACACCAAGCTGTTTTGTAGTTCATACTTCTGTACTTTTGCTCATGATGCTCTGCTGCCTATAAATCTATCCCACCCCCACCCTTTCCCTAAAAAATCTCATTCTTCAAAATTCAGTCCTATTATCATGTCTAACAAGCATCCTTGAAGCTTCTTGAACTACTATAACAAGTACCTTATATATACCTTACTCTGTATAACCTCATAATAATATTGATGCTTTGAGGAAGATATTACTGTCCTTGAGATAGACAAAAAACATTTGCTCAGGTTCACAGATAAATAAATAGTGGTGCTGCAAACTGAATTTAAGTCTGTAAACTACAAACTCCATAATGTGGAATCTTTCCCCATGCCCTATAACAAGAGGCTCACACATGCCCTTCAAAGCAGAAATGATGCTATAATTCCTATGACAAGTATGTAACAAATAAGAGATGTGATTCATTCACAACCGAAATGTTTCAGAGGCAACACAGAACTAAAGCCCTGCTTTCCTAACGCACTGAGGGATAATTTATTCTTTGGCACAGTAGAAGGAAACCAAATCAAGAAGAAGCTAGGTATCTTTTCAGTGTTAGCCAAGAATGACATCCACATGGCCTCAAGTTTCTATTTAATAAAGTATGCCAAGATCGGGCACAGTGGCTCACATCTGTAATCCCAGCACTTTGGGAAGTCAACATAGGAGGATCACTTGAGGCCAGGAGTTCAAAACCAGCCTGGACAACATGGCGAGACCCCATTTCTACCAAAAATTTAAAAATTAGGCAGGAGAGCTGGCGCACATCTGCAGTCCCATTTACTCTGGAGGCTGAGGCAGGAGGATCACGTGAGCTCAGGAGTTCCAGACTAAAGTGAACTATCTCGCCATGTACTCCAACATAAAATGATTATAATTTCTCATTTCAATTTTAGAAACCTGTATACTATAAACTATCAATAAAAATGTAAAGACTATTGATGAGAGTTGTTTCTGGGTACACTGCCCAACAGAACTATCTATAGCTCTCATTCATATCAATAAATACTTTACTAAGAACCTGATACATGCCCTGCTCTGTACTGAATGCCATGGTTAGGATGGGTAGGGTGGGTGATTGTTAATAAAAGTAGTAAAACAATCCCAACATTGAAGAAGAAAACAATCTATATGAAGATGCATGAATGGAAGATAAGAAATAGAGAATATAGCCTTTAAATGACAAATTGTGTGGCAGAGACCATTTAAAGAAAAGTTCTTGAAGACATGCCAGTGTAGGTGAGGAGATACACAGAAATGGATATCATACTAGGCAGAAGGATAGCATCTGTCAAAGCATAAAGGTAGATAATGGGTTTGAGGTATAAGGAGCAGTGACAAGCTGGTCTTGTATGAGGTAAAGGTTAAAAGAGGCAGGTACAAGGCAAAACTTGGTTAGGGAAAGCCCCCCCAAAAAGCCAAGCAGATCAGTTTACACTTGACTTGTTTAAAAAAAGAACTATGTTAGTTTCTTGGGCAGAAGAATAAAAAAGCATTTTCAGAAGATGAGATAGGTAGTACATATTGAATTAACTATAGGTTAGGGAGTAAGTGCAGAGCCATGAAAGGCAGATAGGAACCTTCCTTACCAAATCAAATCCAGTATGACTAGACATAAATGAATGAGGATAATGGCAACAACATGGGAAAAGGTAAATTAAAAAGCTGCTTCAAAGGAGTAATCAACAAAGACCACAGAGAAGCAAACTGAGACAGCTTGCTAAATAAATTTTTTTTAAAAATCAGCTCTAAGAATATAATTTTCTTTGTTCAAATAAGCGTCAGGGCTGGACGCAGTGGCTCACGCCTGTAATCCCACTTTGGAAGGCCAAGGCGGGCGGATCACCTGAGGTCAGGAGTTCAAGACCAGCCTGGACAACGTGGTGAAACCCTATCTCTACTAAATATACAAAAATTAGCAGGGTGTGGTGGCATGCACCTGTAGTCCCAGCTACTTGGGAGGCTGAGGCAAAAGAATTGCTTGAACCTGGGAGGTGAAGGTTGCAGTGGGCTTAAAACGTGCCACCACACTCCAGCCTAGGTGACAGAGCGAGACCCTGTCTCAAAATAAATAAGTAAGCAACAGGAAAAGATTATTAAACTACATTTATGCTAATTTTCCAAATAAACTTGTTAATTTCAATGCTGGTCTTATGCAGTAGACCCATTAAGACTAACCTTCAAATTCAAAATGTGATCCATTAGTACAAAACATCTCGGCTGCTTCAAAGTAAGGTCAACAGGTCCTCCTCTCTGCTGAGGGTCCCAACTCAACATCAACTGTAGCCAGTTTTCCATGGGTTCTACTATTAAACTAGAAAACATACAAAATAGGGTGAAAAGCAAATCATTATGTTCCAATTTCCCTTTATACTATTAGAAAGGTAATTTTGTAGGTTGTCCACTTTCTTTCCCACATCACTTGTCTATACCATTTCATAACTTACTTTCAAATTCATGAAATGACAGGGAACAAACTTTTTTCCACCAAAAACTACTCAAAACTCCACGTTAGTTACTGACAATTCCAACGGATGAGTCCAAATCCATTCTGCAAAGAACCCATTTCCTTCATTATCCTAAGAACCTTCTTAGGACCTATGTCAATCAGTCAAATGGCAGTTCTTGTTTCCACTAGATCTGTGCTGTCCGATATGGTAGCCACTAGTCAGTCCCAAATGGCTATTTACATTTAGTATTTATTCAAAATTCAGTTACCTAGCCAAACTAGCTACCTGTCAAGTAGTCAATAGCCTCATGTGGCGAACAGAGATATAGAAAGTTTCTACATCATCACAGAAAATGCTACTGGATAATGCAACTTGAAACAGAAAACTACTCTACTGTTCCTTTACAACCCCGGAGAAACTGAGGCAAACTTCCTTAACTAAAATATACTTACCTACAAAGGCTATTTGGTTGAGGTAAATGGCTACTAAACCGAACTTCTCCTGACATCTCTTCACATGCAAATATACACTTTGGATCCTTCTTCTTAATCTTCTCATGCCTATAAAATCAAAAGCTACCTCAGCTGACAAAGTGATTCTCACAAATACTCTTAAGATTTCTTGCCATTTAATTATATTCAATTGTATATTTCAAAGGCAATTAAAGAAAGAAAAAAAAAAAGTAGACAAATGAAAATATTTCCATTCCCATTAAGCGTGCCCAAGTTCTCATCCATTTCTTACCAGGTAAATGGCTGCAGATGATGCAAAAAAGGCCTATATCCAGCAATACATTCAAATACCATGGTCCCAAAGCTCCAATAATCAACAGTGGCTGTGTAAGGCTTATTCTCAAAGAGCTCTGGGGCCTTCAAAAGAGAAAATGTTTTAAACACCAACACTGTATGGGAAAAACTACTTTATTTTTGAACTACTATATTCATAATCTTCAGAAATAAGAGAATCCTACACACACTTAAATTCAAAGAAACAATACAGGCCTCACCAGATACTGCAGTGTTCCCACAAAAGATGTACACAGACTTCCTTGATCAACATCTTTGGCATATCCCAGATCAATTATTTTATGTATTATCTGAAAAACAATAAGACAGATTAAGTATTAAATGGTAGAGAAATTTAAAAAGGAAAGACAACAATATCCTTATAAGGCTATAGAGAGGGTGCTGGTGAGGAGCTTGGGCTCTGTAATATCACAAAAATATTTCAAGTCTGAGTGCCACCACTTAACTAGGTGTGTGATCTACCAAGTTATTTAACCTCTCTCAGTAATCTAATTGATCTACCAAGTTATTTAACCTCTCTCAGTAATTAATTGGACGACTAACAGTCCCTACTTCACAGAATTGTTATTAGGATCCAATGAAATAATGAAAGTAAAGAAGGTAATACAGTGCTTGGTACATGGTAAAAATTAAATACAGGTGGGCTATTAATTTTTATTTTGCTATAATCAAAATAAGCTCGATCCATTAAACTGGAAAGTAAAGGCAAGGGTGACTTCCAAACTTGAAGAAGCATCATACCCCCTTAGAGTGGATTAAATGTGAGTAAATACTGAGATCTAACTTCAAGAATGTCCTGAAGTCTTTGGATTAAAAAAAAAAAAAAGCAGAGATATTTGGTGCCAAGCATACATGAAAGGCTCCTAAGAGAAGAAGCATCACTAAGGTTCCAACACCCCCACAAGACCAACAACTATCTTCCGCTAACTGAAGAGACAGCACACACAACTCAACACAAGGTGCAGACTCTTGGCTTTTAAGTCTTTACTGGAATGAAATTTGGATGCTGGAAACAAGAAAACTGCTTAAAAATTACTAATTAAATGAACATTTTAAGAGTCAACTCACAATTTCTGGTTCTTCTCCAGATAACTCATTTAAATTGGGGGAAGGAAAATAAGTTTTAAAGATCTATACACTTTCTTTTTTTCCTTAAAGTGAACCCAGGATGTGTGTGTATGTGTTTTGGATGTGCTTCATAAGAATAAAATAGTAAGTGTTAACATATTATGTATTCACTGCCAGTATCTTTGCTAGATACTATGCTGGAAAAACAGACATGTACAAGACAGGTGAAGTCTAGGAGCTGGGTTAAGTATGAAAAATGAAAAAAAAGAAAAAGAAAAACAAGACAGGTGTAGTTCCTTCTTTAATGGAACCACTGTTTAGCAGAAGGGACAAAAAACTAAACACAAAACTACAGTTCAGTGTGGTAAGGTCTGAAATGGAAAAAGTAAGAGTGTTACGGGCATACAGCAAAGACACCAAAGCTCAAGGACTAACTATATCAGACAGACTATATTCAATAGGCATGAAACATTATTTCAGGTTTCACCTACCTTTCCACCAACGTCCTGAAGAACTATGTTTTCAGGTTTTAGATCTCGATGTATAATTTTGTTTTCATGCAAATATCGAATCCCAGACCCTAAATAAAGTTTAAAATACACTTTGAAGTAACAGAAAGCATTGAGTTAAAAGAAAAATTCACCTCACATTTTGTACAAATCTGCTCTGATGCTCAAGTTTATATGGATCATCGTAACTACACAACTAATATTACAGTAGTTCAGGTTTTCTTCACAGAAAAACGTAACATTAAACAAATACTACAAAATTATACTGTATGTTCATTTAACTCATTAGAATTAACATTAAATAGAAATGCAACAAGCAATTGGGAAAATCCCTGTAACTCTAATAAGCCCCCTTCTCCCACCTAAATCAACCATTTAAACTGGACTTTAGCTCTCATGACCTTGGAAAAGAGGCAAAACCAAAATCTACGCAGAAACAAATTTTTGGTTTTTGAGGTTCCTCCAAAAGGTTAGGTACTAGTTATTTTAGGAATTTTTCTGGAGTCATTCTGATTAAGCAGAGATTTTTCACCCCAAGAGTTGACTTGGCCGGGCGCAGTGGCTCACGCTTGTAATCCCAGCACTTTGGGAGGCCGAGGCGGGCGGATCATAAGGTCAGAAGTTTGAGACTAGCCAGGCCAACACAGTGAAACCAGGTCTCTATTAAAAATACAAAAATTAGCCAGGCATGGTGGCGGGCGCCTGTAATCCCAGCTACTCAGGAGGCTGAGGCAGAAGAATCACTTGAACCTGGGAGGCAGAGCTTGCAGTGAGCTGAGATCGTACCACTGCACTCCAGCCTGGGTGACAGGGCTAGACTCCATCTCAAAACAAACAAAAAAGAGTCGACTTGAGGACCCATCTCTCAAGGAGATGTAATTCCACTGTAAAAAAAATTACTATGTCAATGGTGTAGGGGGAGTGAAATTGAGTAAGGTCATTTCACATGATTTTTTTGTCAGCTATTGGAACACCTATTAGATAAAAAAAGGACTCCTAGCCAAAAATAAATAAAATATCCTAGTTTGTGTGTGTGTGTGTGTGTGTGTGTGTGTGTGTGTGTGTGTGAGAGAGAGAGACAAACTCTCACTCTGTTGCCCAAGCTGGAGCGCAGTGGCGCGACCTCGGCTCACTGCAACCTCCACCTCCTGGGTTCAAGCAATTCTCCTGCCTCAGCCTCCCGAGTAGCTGGGACTACAGGAATGTGGCATCGTGCCCAGCTAATTTTTCTATTTTTATTTTTATTTTTGTTTTTTTTTTTTTTTTTGAGACGGAGTCTTGCTCTGTCACCCAGGCTGGAGTGCAGTGGCCAGATCTCAGCTCACTGCAAGCTCCGCCTCCCGGGTTCACACCATTCTCCTGCCTCAGCCTCTCGAGTGGCTGGGACTACAGGCGCCGCCACCTCGCCCGGCTAGTTTTTTGTATTTTTAGTAGAGACGGGGTTTCACCGTGTTAGCCAGGATGGTCTCGATCTCCTGACCTCGTGATCCGCCCGTCTTGGCCTCCCAAAGTGCTGGGATTACAGGCTTGAGCCACCATGCCTGGCCTATTTTTATTTTTTTGAGACAGAGTCTCGCTCTGTCGCCCAGGCTGGAGTGCAGTGGCGTGATCTCGGCTCACTGCAAGCTCTGCCTCCTGGGTTCACGCCATTCTCCTGCCTCAGCCTCCCAAATAGCTGGGACTACAGGCACCCGCAATACACCCAGCTAATTTTTTGGATTTTTTAGTAGAGAGGGGTTTCACTGTGTTAGCCAGGATGGTGTTGATCTCCTGACCTTGTGATCCGCCTGCCTCGGCCTTCCAAAGTGCTGGGATTACAGGCCTTTTGTATTTTTAGTAGAGATGGAGTTTCACTATGTTGGCCAGGCTGGTCTTGGACTCCTGACCTCGTGATCCACCCACCTCAGCCTCCCAAAGTGCTGAGATTACAGGCGTGAGCCACCGCACCCAGTCAAAATATCCTAGTTTTAATTTAGCATCAACAGTAATAGATTTATATGATAACTTCTTATAGATGTTGAAATTCTATAGACTTTGTACAGTGTATCAACAATTCTCCTGAATTCCCAAAAAGGTACAGAATCTTTTATGGACCAAAGGGGAATTACATCACAATGGTATTTTAATACTGATTACATACCTATATCACTTAGTAAAGAAAGTATCTGGCTTTCTTTAAGTCCACAACAATTTTCTGGTTTGTTGAGCAGCTAAAAAAAGAAAGAAATCTAAAAATGTGTTCTGCAAATTGCTGGGCTGTAATAGTGACCACACATTAATTACTATACTCTAAGAGAATATTCAATGAGAAAATAAGTCATAATAAAATACAAGGGAATACAATTACCAAATCCATACTGAGGGCATGTAAATTTCATGATAAGGCTCATAAAAGTAAAAAGAAGCAAAAAGCACTTGAAACTGGAAAAGGCTGACAAATCTCAGGGATATATGTAAAAATGGTCATATGGGCACATTTAAAATTAGGTAGAAAAGAAAGATTGCAATACAGAAAACAACTTTTTACAAGCACCTTAACCACTGAAAATTTCATCTAATACCACTGCTATAGTCCCATCAAACAGCAACAACAAAAATGCATTTTCTAAATCAGGAGTCAACAAACATTTTCTGTAAGGAACCATATGGGAAATACTTTAGGTTTTGCAAGTCACATAGCCTCTGTTAAACTACTCAATTCTGCAGTCATAAGAAAGCAGCCATAGACAATGTGTAAAGAAATGAATGTGGCTTTGTTCCAAGAAAACTAGTTACAAAACAGGAAGCAGACCATAGTTTTTCCGATTCTTATTCTAGTTTATTATATTTAACATGATGATTCAAATAATGCTAAAGTTTGTGATTTACTATCTCTCATCTCAAAACATCCACACTACCTTTCGGAGATCTCCTCCAGAACAGTATTCCATTGCTAGAAGAGGCACATCATGAATCAAAATATTCAGTTCTTCAGGAACATCACAGGCCTTTACAACGTTGGCATGGTTCAACCTAATAAGAAAGAAAAACATTACAAAAAAAATTTATTTCCAATAAAAAGGGACTGGATTTGAAATGCTACTTAATTGAGGGTGGATGAACAGAGGGGGAAAGGTCGGTATTATTTATAATACTCTAATTTCTGATTTGTATAATTAAAAATTAGTAATTTTTTAAAAAAATACATAAAAATACCATCACTATTACTACTATTACATTTCTAAGTGCCAAGCAGTAAGCATTTTAAATATATTAACTCAATTACTTGTCACAATAATCCTAATATAGGTAGATTTATTAATACTTTCACCACACAGGAGAAAATTGAAGCACAAATTGGCTAAGTAACACAGTCAGTAGGTAGTCAAGTAAGGATTCAAATCTGGCGTTTTAGGCTGGATGCAGTTGCAACTGTAATCCCAACAATTCGGGAGGCTGAGGTGGGAGGATTGCTTGAGGCCAGGAGTTTGAGATCAGCATGGGTAACACTGAGACCTCATCTCTACAAAAAATTAAAAATTAGCCAGGTGTGGTGGCACATGCCTATAGTCCCAGCTACTCCAGTGGCTGAGATAGGAGGACTACTTGAGCCCAGGAGTTCAAGTCAAGCCTGGGTAACACAGCAAGACCACATCTCTTTAAAAAAAAAAAAAAGAAAAAAAAGAAAAAGAAACAAACATAATTTCCATGTACATGTAGGGCCTGATAATTTATATTGTTAAGCTTCCCTGGTGATTCAGCCACATAACCAAGTTTGAGAAGCAAAATGAAATTAAGCACAGATATATTAGAGTCAGAAAGCATTTATTTCAAATCCACACTTTACCAACCATGTGACTCTATATGCTTCAACTTCCTCACTTACAAAATAATACCTAAATATAAGATGGCTGTGAAAACTGGAAGAATGATTTGTAAAGCACTTAGCATACTACCTGTGGAAGTTTTAAAATATGTCTACTTCTCTTTTTAAAAGCTTAACTCTCCTCCCCTTGAATGTAGGCTGTACTTAGTGACTCACTGTAACAAACAGAATGTGGTGGAAAAGGATGGAGTCTCACTTCCGAGGAAAGATCATAAAAGATATGTCGGTTTTCATCTTGCTCGCTCATTCGCTGTCTCTGTCTCTCAGATCACTCACTCTTTCTGGGGAAGCTAGCTTCCATGTCATGAAGACATTCAAGCTTCCCCATGAAGAGGCCCACGCAGTGAAGAACTGATGCTTCTGGCCAACAGTCATATAAGTGAGCATGGAAGCAGATACTCCAGTGCCAGTTAAGCCTTTGGATTACTGCAGCTCCAACCAGTATCTTGAGATATCTCAGGAAAGACTCTAAGCTAGAATCACCCAGCTAAGCCACTCCTAAATTCCTAAGTCACAGAAACTATAAGATACTAAATGTTTGCTATTTTAAGCCACAAAATGTTGGGGTGATTTATTTATTTATTTATTTATTTTTGAGACAGAGTCGCCCAGGCTGGGGTGCAGTGGCATGATCTCAGTTCACTGCAACATCCGCCTCCCGGGTTCAAGCAATTCTCCTGCCTCAGCCTCCCAAGTAGCTGGGACTACATGCGCCCGCCACCACGCCCGTCTAATTTTTGTATTTTTAGTACAGATGGAGTTTTGCCATGTTGCCCAGGCTGGTCTCAAACTCCTGACCTCAGGTGATCCACCCACCTTGGCCTCCCAAAGTGCTGGGATTATAGGTGTGAGTCACCATACCCTAACTGACTTTCGTTAACTGAAATGAAATACTTTTTTGACTGTAGTAAAATACACATAGCATAAAATTGACCACCTTAACCATTTTTAAGTGTATGGTTTAGTAGCTTCAGATGCTTTCCTTTTTTTTCAGACAGGGTCTTGCTCTTGTCACCCAGGCTGGAGTACAGTGGTATGATCTCAGCTCACTGTAGCCTCGACCTCCTGGGCTCAAGCAATCTTCCCACCTCAGCCTCCCGAGTAACTGGGACTACAGGCATGTACCACCACACCCGGCTAATTTTTGTATTTTTTGTAGAGATGGGGTTTTGCCAGGTTGCCCAGGCAGGTCTCAAACTCCTGAGCTCAAGCAATCCACCCGCCTCAGCCTCCCAAAGTGATCGAATTACAGTGTGAGCCAACGTGCCCAGCCTGGCATCAAATACTTTCACATTGTTTTGCTACTATCACTATACTGCACAAAACTGTTGAATTCTGCAAAGCTGAAACTCCGCACCTATTAAAAATTATTCTCTATTTGCTGGTCCCTTCACTGTCTGGCAAACACCATTCTACTTTCTTTCACTGTGAGTTTGACTAGACTAGGTACCACATATAAGTGGAATAAAACAGTATTTGTCTTTTTGTGACTGGCTTATTTCATTTAGCATAATCTCCACAAGATTCATCCATGCTGTGGCATGTGTCAGTTTCCTTCCTTTTTAAGGCTGCATGACATTCCATTTCATGAGTATACCACATGTTGTTTATACATGTCTCTGTTGGTAGATACTGGGTTGCTTTTACCTTTAGGCTATTGTGAAAAATAATGCTATGAATATGAGTGTACAAATTACTCTTGAAGTCCCTGCTTTCAATTCATTTTTGTATATACCCAGAAATGGAATTGCTAGATCATATGGTAATTCTATTTTTAATTTTTTAGGAATCACCATACTGTTTCCCATAACAGCTGTACAATTTTACATTCCTACCAACAGTGTGTAAGTGTCCTAGCTGATTTTAACTAAACCTTCTTTTTTTTTTTTTTTTGAGACGGAGTCTCGCTCTGCCACCCAGGCTGGAGTGAGGTGGCCGGATCTCAGCTCACTGCAAGCTCCGCCTCCTGGGTTTACCCCATTCTCCTGCCTCAGCCTCCCGAGTAGCTGGGACTACAGGCGCCCGCCACCTCGCCCAGCTAGTTTTTTGTATTTTTTAGTAGAGATGGGGTTTCACCATGTTAGCCAGGATGGTCTCGATCTCCTGACCTCGTGATCCGCCCGCCTCGGCCTCCCAAAGTGCTGGGATTACAGGCTTGAGCCACCGCGCCCGGCCTAACTAAACCTTCTTAATCCTAATGTGATGTTATTTGAAACATAATATATTTAATGAGAGAAAAAAATACATGTTCCCAAAAAGATCCTGAGAAGAGTGGATTCCTGGTCTCTTTCCCGATGATGACATCTGGTTGGGCTGTAGAACCAGGGGAATATAAGTCAAGGAGTACACTTACTTCTTCATAATCTGGATTTCGTGGCACCATCGTTCTCTGTTTTTGGTACTTAGCTCTAGGCGACAAGACTTAATTGCTATTTTGAGATCAAGTTCCTGCCAAAATAGAAAATCAACAGGAAAAAAAAAATTAGGTTCTTGTGCAGATTTATTTGCTACCAAAGAAATAACCTAAAACAAAACTTTTTAGCTTTACTAATTAAATATATTTATCCACAGCTCTCTTGAAGCAACGCTTTTTTAAAAAGATAAACCATGAGACTATTACACCAATGCTTTAAAACTGACCTTCAAACACACAACAGCACACAAGGGAAAAGTGACTGAAACTGATTTTACAACAGGTCTCTTTGGAACTCTCTCTCATGTGTAATGTCAGAAAAAAAAAGATCCTGTCTCCCCAGCAAATCTCATTCAGAGCTTAATCAAGACAACTAATATGGGCCCCAGCTCCCAGCATAACTAGAATGAAGAAGGTAATTCAGGGCTTCCTGGACTCCAAACAGCAAGAGAAAGTTTTAATATAACCAAGCCTAAAGCAAAAAATTCCAATCTTAATGTATGCATTTCAAATGACATGAAGGAAAAAAGTCCTACCAATGAGTGTACTTCTGTTTCCATATCTACACAATGAACCTAACATCTCTGGTCTGTGACTAGTAATTTAGCCAATTCTGACTGAAATTAAACCCATTCTGATGTACATTACAGGAAATAGCCAGATCCCATCATATTCTGGCAACGCTAATAATGCAGCTCAGAAACAGCAGCCAGGGCAAAACAGGCTACACTATGTTTCCGATATCACGAAGAGATTTCAAAAGAATTGCCAACATATGTAATCTCTGACACAAACCAGAGTTGTAATAAAGGCTGTGAATAAAGAAAGAAGAGCCCAGGGGCCAGGACAGAAAAAAATATATTATAGGTGGGGAAGCAAGACACAGCTTGGATAGGGTAGTGTGAATTGGGGGCTGAGAGGAAAAAAGAGGCTAGAGATAAGATGATACTTGGTGCGGCCGGGCGCGGTGGCTCAAGCCTGTAATCCCAGCACTTTGGGAGGCCGAGACGGGCGGATCACGAGGTCAGGAGATCGAGACCATCCTGGCTAACACGGTGAAACCCCGTCTCTACTAAAAATACAAAAACTAGCCGGGCGAGGTGGCGGGCGCCTGTAGTCCCAGCTACTTGGGAGGCTGAGGCAGGAGAATGGCATAAACCCGGGAGGCGGAGCTTGCAGTGAGCTGAGATCAGGCCACTGCACTCCAGTCCGGGCGACAGAGCAAGACTCCGCCTCAAAAAAAAAAAAAAAAGATGATACTTGGTGCATACAGAAGAAGGAAAATAGGATAGACTACAAGCTAGCCTACCCACAGTTCTCACTCCCTTCAGTCTTCCTTTTGTTATGAGCAGGTGGCCAGTTATATCTATGTCCCATGCAGGCCTTTACCACCATGGAGATGAGAATCAGGCACAACCATGAACAGCACTGAGTCCTAAATGCTCATGTTAATGGAGCAGTAAGTTATCTATTTCAAAAATCCCACTTTGTAAGATCTTTCAACTCCTTAATTTATATTTCATCCACTCTGTGAAATTCTACCTTTTCGCAAAGAATGTTCTATGGGAAGTTTATAGATGTACAACAACAACAACAACAAAGTTATGTGCTTAAAAAGCTGGAATATTCTGGGGATAGGGTGATGGCTGTACAACAACATCAATATACTTAATGCTACCTAACTGTACACTTAAAAATAAAGTGATAAATGTTGTGTTATGTATACTTTACCATAATAAAACAAAAAGTGATGAATTCATCCATCCCCACCCAGGGACCAAAAAAAAGAAGTCACAAAAGCTGCCAGCATGCATCCTTTTTCCTTATGACCAGTCGATAGGCAGGCTTAGATAACACAGGCAACATGCCACTGGAAGCACTTGGCTCCCACTTTTTTTTTTAGTGTGTTATATTCCCTCTGATGGTGAGAATTATTAAGTTTACTACTTATCCTGCTATCACAGGATTTAATGCCTTAGTCCTTCACCTTCCATTCTCTTTCTCCAAGATTTTCTCCCATGCCTTATCTAGAAACCTGGTTCACAAAACTTCCTCAGTTCTATCAGTTTCAGTTGTCATTCTAATTACCCTAAACATGCCTATTTCCCCAAGGTAGACACCTATCTCCCCTTTCTCCCACCCCAAATTATGAGCTTTCTCACTACACCCATGTTCCTTTAGATAACAAATTATTACTTTTCCTCTTGAATTCATTTCTCTATTCACAATCCAAGCCTAGGCATTTTAGTAAAATCTTAACTGTTCATCTTGTCCCACATGTTGTTCCACTCAAATTTATCCTCCACAAAACCATTTTCCTAGAACAACACTTTTAATCTTGACATTTCCTTGTTTAAGGCCAATTAATGAGGAGCATTATGATCACAGCAGCAGCAACAACAAAGTAGCAGCAGGTGCTAACAGTTGAGGGCTTTCACAGGTCAGGTACTGTATTTAGCTTTACATACATTATTATTTTATTTAACTCTCAAACCCATGATGCATGCAAGTATTATACTATACCTATTTTACAGGGAACAAAACAAAGCCTGTATTACAGGAAGTGTTAGTCCAGGGTCTATTTACCTAAAATGTCCTTTAGGAAAGCATGAACCTCTCAAATGGCAATGCATGGTTGCGTGGATGTGCATCTGTGAATTTTTCTGGGGAAAGGGTTCATAGCTTTTATTATCATTTTTTATATCAAAAAATACATGTCCCAGGCCTGACGCAGTGGCTCACGCCTATAATCCCTGCACTTTGGGAGGCTGAGACAGGTGGATCACCTGAGGTCAGGAGTTCGAGACCAGCCTGGCCAACATGGTGAAACCCTGTCTCTACTAAAAATACAAAAAAATTAGCCAGGCGTGGTGGCGGGCGGCTGTAATCCCAGCTACTCAGGAGGCTGAGGCAGGAGAATCGCTTGAACCCGGGACGAGGAGGCTACAGTGAGCCACGATCGCGCCACTACATTCCAGCCTGGGCAACAGAGTGAGACTCCGTCTCGAAAACAAAAACAAACAAACACACAAACATGACCCAAATATTATTTTTTAACTGCTGCTACAATGGTTAAACATTCTCTATTAAATCAAAGTAAAATTATTGAGTCTGATGTTAACTGTCCTCCACCGACTGCAGCGCCTCCCATCTCCAATCTATTAATATCGCCTTCCGTTTGAAGCCATGATCTGCACCAACTTACCCTCATACTGTCCCGACCTGGAATACATCCCCAATTCCAAAGCCCATCCATGTTTCCAAAGGTTTAACTCTGGACCCATCATGAAGCCTTCCTTGTCTACTGCAGTCCCCACTGATATCACACGGCCTCCAAGCGCGCGCGCGCACACACACACACGGACCCACACACACGGACGCACACATTCCAACAGGTAGTCTCCTTCAACCCTCTTCTCACACATTCGTGCTCGCACATACACACTGTGACGTGCATCTGCCTCACACACCCTGACAGTCTACATTCACAGAGACACACGCGCACTGTCACACTCACTAAACACCTGGTCACAGCCTGACAGTCATACCCAAGTTCCCCGCAACAGCTCTATCTATGCCCAGTACCTCAGATACAACTTTGGACACACAGGCAGAGTATCTTTCTCTCTCACACACACACACAAGCCCACTGGCCCACAAACACGGCCCAAGGTCCCACCAACCATCTATCCCACACTGTCAGCTCTGTGTTCCACAGACGCTCAAAACCACCGCCGCTCCCTCTCGCGCCCCGCCTCACCCGATGCTGGTACAGACAGACGTTCCCGAAGCCGCCGGTGCCCAACCGCTCCCGCATCTCCCAGGGCCCGCCCGCGCCCGGCCGCAGCCCCGGGGGCCGCTCCATGGGGCGGGAGGGAAAGCGGCCTCAGGCTCCGCCGATGTTCCAAGGCCGGTTCCGGACCGCGGATGCTCGCGCGTCTGCCTTCTCGCGAGAAGGAATGCGTCACTTCCGGTAACCGCTGTGAGACCTGCCCTTCCCCAAGTTTTCCCAGGGCGCTGCCGGATCTCTGCCGGCCAAGGGCTGGGGAAACGAACAGGTACTCGGTCTGCTCTTTATGTCCCCTAGGTATTTTCCGGGAGGGCTGAACGGAACCACAATGTTTTTCTAGTCTTGGAAAACATAAGATCTCTCCAACCTCACATTCCCATCAAATCAACTTTTCAAAGCAGTCCAGTCTCTCCTGTATTAAATATATATATTTTTTAAATTAAGATGGGGTCTCGCTTCGTTGCCCAGGCTGGAGTGCAGTGGCATGATCACGGCTTACTGCTGCCTCGACCTCCCGGAATTGAGCAATCTTCCCACCTCCCGAGTAGTTGGGATTGCAGGAGCGCACCACCTCGCTTGGCTTTTTTTTTTTTTTTTTTTTTTTTTTTTTTTTGTAGAGACATGGCCTTGCTACGTTGCCCAGGCTGGTCCCGAACTCCTGGCCTCAAGCAGTCCTCCCACCTCGGCAACCCAAAGTTCTGGGATTATAGACGTGAGCCACCACGCCCGGCAATTAGTTTTTTCTAAACTTCACATTGTCTCCACTCCTGTCTACACCTTTCTTCAGATCCTTGCCATCTATCCTCCAACTCCACCACCCGCTGTTCCGGCACGCTAAAGACCACCAATGATTTAAAGGCTGCGGAATCGGAAAAATACTACGCCAGCAGGCCCACTAATGAATCAGCCTTATTGTTCACTGACTTCCCAATACACCTGCTCCATGATATCCCCCGTCATCCCAAATGACTCAATGATGTGACGCTATTCCGGAGTGAAGAATGTTTCTCGGGATTTCGGGAACTTTTTTCCTAGATGCCTCACAGAGCTTGCTGTCCGGCAGTCCAGTTATGGCTCTGCCAGCACAGTAGTTCATTGTGAGAAGTGTTTCTAATGGGTGCTGCAGGGCTGCAGAGGCAAGCTTTGGGAATGCTGTTGGTGCAGTAAGTGCTTCCGGGTGGCAGATTGCCATAGCATAGGGAAACCAGCTCCTGGTCTTCCATTTCAGAGGCTCATATTTTCACTGTACCTGGGGAATCTCAATACTCCAAGTAAAGGAGTCAGCATGGAATCAAATTCTTGAGAAATGTAATGCTGCAACCAGAATGTTGAGCACTGCATGATACAGACCAAGTCGATGTTGTAGGTCATTAGTAACATGTGGTATGGGAGGTTCTGGTTTCTATAAGTGCATGGTTTCCATGGACTTGGAGATGATGGTGCCTCTGAGGACATGTCATTTAGAGCTGGGCAGACCGCACAGAGAATTGTGGTACAGATTGTTATAACAGTATGAAGCCCTCTCGTTTGCTGTATGTACAGTATGGCCAGTGCTAGTGTGCTCAATTTCCATAGGTGGAGCTGTAATCTCATAATTCGCACTCAAACGAGGAAGGGATGCTGAGGACCCAGGGATACTGATGATTGGGTTGACCTGGAAGTGGCCATCTTTGTGGAAACCAGGTTGGTTGCCTTTGTTAACTTTTTAAATGCCCCCATTCCCAGGGCCATGAGTAATTTGTTTTTTGTTGTTGAGACAAGAGTTTCACTCCTGTCACCCAGGCTGGAGTGCAATGGTGTGATCTCAGCTCACTGCAACCTCCACCGCCCGGGTTCAAGCAATTCTACTGCCTCAGCCTCCCGAGTAGCTGGCATTACAGGCGCGTGCCACCATGCCCGGCTAATTTTTTCTATTTTAGTAGAGACAGGGTTTCACCATGTTGGTTAAGCTGCTCTCAAACTCCTGATCTCAGTCTCCCAAAGTGCTGTGATTACAGGCGTGAGCCACCTCGCCCAGCCTTCAAATTTTTTAAAAAGCCTAAGCCTGTTGACCCCAGGCTCCACAATCTTCAATTTTCTGAGTCTTCAGTTTTTATTATTTTTCATGTGTAAAATAGAGGTAATACCTACCTCACAGAGATTTTGTGAAGATTAAATGAAACAGTGTCTGGACCATAAGTGCCCAATATAAAGGTAAAAATATTTTTCTTTTGGCTCCTACTATGTAGTATTCTCTTTGCTCCTTCTCCATGTAAATGTTAGATCACTATTTTCAAGCCCTCCTTAAATACTGATATTTCTGGCCGGGCGCAGTGGCTCAAGCCTGTAATCCCAGCACTTTGGGAGGCCGAGACGGGTGGATCATGAGGTCAGGAGATCGAGACCATCCTGGCTAACACGGTGAAACCCCGTCTCTACTAAAAATACAAAAAATCTGGCCGGGCGCGGTGGCTCAAGCCTGTAATCCCAGCACTTTGGGAGGCCGAGACGGGTGGATCACGAGGTCAGGAGATCAAGACCCTCCTGGCTAACACGGTGAAACCCCGTCTCTACTAAAAAATACAAAAAACTAGCCGGGCGAGGTCGCGGGCGCCTGTAGTCCCAGCTACTCGGGAGGCTGAGGCAGGAGAATGGCTTAAACCCGGGAGGCGGAGCTTGCAGTGAGCTGAGATCCGGCCACTGCACTCCAGCCTGGGCGACAGAGCGAGACTCTGTCTCCAAAAAAAAAAAAAAAACTGATATTTCTTAGGTAATCATCTTCAGCTCAGGACTGTTATTTACCCTATCTTAATTTCACCTATGGCCTATACCCTGATGATCCCCAAAGCCCTGTAACCAACCCAGGTACCAATGAGTTTAGAAATGCCCAGCAGCAAAAAAGACACACATTAGATATATTAAGCACATAAAACAATATCCAAAGCAGAATTTATCTTTTTTTTTTTTTAATCTGTCCTTTCTCTTCCCCATTAAACTGTAATCTCTGGGACAACAGGGACCATATTGGTACATGACTATGGTCCTGGAGCTTAGAAAAATGCCTGGCACATAAGAGTTAAATATTTGAAGGACTAAATGGGCTGTTATCTATGAATCAGATGAATGCTTTAAGAGAAAAGTAGCAAAAGCCTTGGATCCCTTCTCCACTTTGGGTTGCTCAGGGAGAAACCGCCCTGTGTGATTCTGGAGTAACAGCTGGGCCTAAAGCTCTAGCCCCTCCAATTACACATACTACTTCATTTCAATGGTCATAGGCAACATGAACACAAGACACTTCTCAACCATGGAAAAACATCTGGATTTCATTTAGTAGTTTAAAGGTTTTTGAAAATGTTGATATACACAAGCTGTACTTGAAGCTGGATGACAGACATACTTTTATTCTTTTATTTTATTTTTGAGATGGAGTTTCGCTGTCACCCAGGCTGGAGTGCAATGGAGCAATCTCGGCTCACTGCAACCTCCACCTCCCAGGTTCAAGCCATTCTCCTGCCTCAGCCTCCCGAGTGGCTGAGATTACAAGTGCCTGGCCCCACACCCAGCTAATTTTTGTAGTTTTAGTAAAGATGGGGTTTCACCATGTTGGCCAGGCTGGTCTCAAACTCCAGTCCTCGGGTGATCCACCTGCCTCGGCCTCCCAAAGTCCTGGGATTACAGGCATGAGCCACTGTGCCTGGTGACACGCTTTTAACATAGGAATTTTTTTTTTTTTTTTTTTTTTTTAGACAGAGTCTCACTCTGTTGCCAGGCTGGAGTGCAGTGGTGCGACCTTGGCTTACTGCAACCTCCGCCTCCCAGGTTCAAGCAATTGTCCTGCCTTAGCCTCCTGAGTAGCTGGGACTACAGATGTGCGCCACCACACCCAGCTGATTTCTGTATTGTTAGTAGAGACGGGGTTTCACCATGTTGGCCAGGATGGTCTCCATCTCTTGACCTTGTGATATGCCCACCTCAGCCTCCCAAAGTGCTGGGATTATAAGCGTGAGCCACCACGCCCAGCCTTAACATAGGATTTTCATCCTAGAATGACTTTTCCCCAAAAAGATTCAATCTTAGGCCTCTTGCTGCAGGCAAGTTCCATGGGACTGCACAAAAGAGGTGGGGAAACAGTCCCCATGGGAGATTGTAGTTTCTTTAAAAATATGCTTCTAGGCCAGGAATGGTGGCTCATGCTTGTAATCCCAGCAGGTTAAGAAGCCAAGGCGGAGGATCCCTTGAGCCTAGGCATTACAGACCAGCCTGGGCAACACAGGGAGACCCCCGTCTCTACCCTCTACCCAAAATTTAAAAAGTTTGCCAGGCATGGTAGCATGCGCCTGGTGGTCCCAGCTACTCAGGAGGCTGAGGTGGGAAGAACTCTAGAGCCCAGGAGTTTGAGGCTACAGTGAGCCACAATTGCGCCACTGCAGTCCTGCTTGGGTGACAGAGCGAGACCTTGTCTTGAAAAAAATTCTTTTAATTAAAAAAAAAACAAAAAGGCTTTACTACTGCCTATGAAGTTCATAAAAAGGTCTTCCCTTTGTTTAGTCATCCAGAGTAAAGTCATAGGGCTCAAAGTCTTTCCGGAAGCGGCGAGCCAGGGTCTCCTCGTCTTCCTTGCTGATCTGACACTGCCTCCAGTCAGACTTACCAGGAATATTAAGGATGGCTTCACTGGCCAGGACCTCCCTGCAGAAAGAGCACAAAGAAGTCAAAATGGAAACTAAAAGCCTGAGTTCTCCTCAACATCACCCAAAGAAGGTATGCAGATTTATCTGACTTTGCTCTCCTGCCCTGAGTGCCATCTCTGGCATACTATTGATCAAATCATACCCATTTTAAATGACCGGCTCAGGTACTATTTATTTCTTGATCCTTCAAACACCACTTGCTTCTCCCTCTCTTAAAAAACTCGGAACTATATTATTGGTACTTAGAGAAGCAACACCACATAGTAGAAAAAGGGCAGGCCCTGGTGTGAGAAAGATCAGAGACCGGATTCCATTTCCAGCTTTGCCGCTTGCTATCTATGATTCAGACAGATGATTTCATCTCTGAGTCTTGATTTCCTCACCTATGAAATGCAAATAAGAATACCCACTATACAGGGTTTTTGTGAGGTACAGAGATAACACAAAGTGCCATATTAACTGTGATTACAACCTGCCTTAAACTGTAGTTTTGTCACCTCACCTAGACATGAGTTTGCAGAGTCAGGAGCCTAGTCATACCCACTCTGATTTAAAACTCCTCTGCCTCTCCTTCTAGGGGACTCAGGCCCACATAACAGCAGCATAAGCCCAATATCAACAAAACAACTTATCTTGGTTCTTAGGACTAAAGAATAACTACATACAGACACACACACACAAGCTGCCTTCTAATTGCCATTGCTTTATATTTTTATTTTTATTTATTTTGATATATTAGAAATAATTCTATTACCCATTTATGTGGTTCATTTTCCACTTTGAAGTTACAATAAATAGAAGAGTTAGAAACAAATCACGAATGCTCTAAAAGTCAAAGAACCTACGCTCTTTTCAATAGGCAAACTTTGAGCCTATTTCAAATGTAAAAGGAAAATAGAACTACCTTTCTTGTACAGCTGAAAAAAATGCCATTTCAAATATTTTGGTAACTATAAAATGCTATAAAACTATAAATTAGTATCTTGATAATTACTCAATATTGAAAATACAACTATCATAAGCACAAAACCATTCAGAAAATCTCCTTTTTGTGTGCTTTATACACCTATGTGTATCTGCAATCATGTGCTTATGTTGTCAATGTTCATAACCGCATCTGTTGCTGAGGCAACAACAAAAAATCATGTCAGATGTCTGAAGCTCGTAACACACTTGTTCCCATTTATCTTTCTGAAAAATGCAGACAACTACATTTACTGGACTTATCTAAGGGGGCAGTCTCTTGGAGGCTTTCTGAATTAGTCCAAGACAGGTTTAAGGCTCACTCAAAGCCCATTGTTAACTAGAGGGGAAGAAATAGCTGCAAATCACAGACACCAGCATCAGATACTCTCTTCTACACACTTTCCACTCCCCTTCAAACCGTATCTTCTTGTCAGCAACTTCCCATCTTCAATCTTTGCCTAACTTATGTTACTCCCTCTATGGTTTTGCAGTCATGTTTTGCCTGATACGAGGAAAGGAACTGAAGCCTCCTCCAGGCCTTTACCATACTGTAGAACACTGAGGTTAACATCTCAAGTTTTGAGGTCCAACAGGCCTGCATTTGAACCTACCACTGTGTGACTACGGACAAGTTACCTAACCTCTCTACAGCCTGCTATCCAGTGGGGTAACCATAAGCCAGGTATGGCTATTTAAATTTAAATTCTAATTAATTAAATAAAATCAAAAATTTAGTTCGTCAGTCACATTAGCCATATTTCAGCACTCAGCGGCCACAAGTGGCTAGTCACTACTGTATTGGACAGTGCATATATTTGAGCATTTCCATCGTTGTGAAAAGTCTACTGGGCACTACTTTAGAGCCTCATTCTCCACACTGGTAAATCGGGATGACAGTACCTACCTTACAGAGTTGTGAAGATTAAATGAGTCATGTATGTGTAAAGTTCTTGGCACAGTTCTTGGCACAGAGTATGTGCTCAATTAAAGTTCCCTAGCACTTCTGGCTAGAATGCCCTCACCCCAATCTTTGCCCTCTAAATATGACTCTCAGGTTCAACTTTGCCACTTTCCTGAAGGTTTTCACCAAGTAGAAATGAGTTGTCCCTTTTCTGAATTTCTACAGCACATTGTTCTCCAAAACTTTGTCATGGTACTCTTCACATTCTACATTACATTACTGTCATATATGTAAACATCTGCCCTAAGACCATGGGTCCTTTGGGGCAAGGACTGTTTACAATTTAGCTTTTTATCAATTGTCCCATGTACCCACCACTTTGTTCATACAAAGTCTAGTGAAAATACATTGAAAAGAAGAAAAACATACCTTCCAAACTGCAAAGGAAAATTCTTTTTAATTCTGTGGAAAAGCTTTTCTCCTGTGTCAAGTTCAACATAAAAATATGCTGTTCCTGGCTGTGCAATCTAAAGTAAACAGAGTTGTATGAGGATGTCCAATAATGCTTTAAAAATCGATAATCCTAGTTTATCTCTAGGCAAAGAATTCAGTCTAAATGCACAAGAAAAAAGATGTGTATGTTGCTACAGATCCCAAGCCACTTAGTGGAACTAGGGCTTAAAAAGCCTAACTGGAAGATACTACCAATATCCTCCCAGTGGCATCCATCCTTCTAAGTTCCTACCTTAGGAAATTCTAATTTCCTGCTCTTCCCAGGAAAGCACTAAACTTTGGAGTAATGCCCTCTTCATCTCCAGTCTAGTCAATACCCAGTACTCTAGTTCCAAATTGTCCACTGCCTCTTTTGTTTTTTATTTGAGACAGGGTTTTGCTATGTTGCCCAGGCTGAAGTCCAGTGATGCAATCACACCTCACTGCATCCTCAAACTCCTAGGCTCAGGTGATCCTCCTGACTCTCAGCCTCCCGAGTAGCTAAGACTACAGGCACATGCCACCATGCACAGCTTATTTTTTAATTTTTTGTAGAGACAAAGTGTCTCACTTTGTTGCCCAGGCTGGTATTGAACTCCTGGCTTCAAGTGCTCCTCCCGCCTCGGGATTACAGGTGTGAGCCACCATGTCCGACCTATTGCCTATGTAATAACATTTTTGGAATGCCTTGATAGCACCTTAGGCTCATCATGTCAAAAACCAGATCTTGCCAGGCATGGTGGCTCATGTCTGTAACACCAGCACTTTGGGAGGCCAAGGCAGGCAGGTCACAAGGTCAGGAGTTCGAGACCAGCCGGACCAATATGGTGAAACCCCATCTCTACTGAAAATACAAAAAGTAGCCACATATGGTGGCACATGCCTGTAGTCCCAACAACTAGGGAGGCTGAGGCGGGAGAATCACTTGAACCTGGAAGGCGGAGGTTGCAGTGAGCCAAGATTGTGCCACTGCACTCCAACCTGGGCAACAGAGCGAGACTCTGTCTCAAAAACACAAAGAAACAACAACAACAGAAAAAACAGATCTTTATTCTTCCCTGAATATCACCATCCCGTTTCACCTGCTTGATGTCAGAGTGCTCTGGGATTTCCAACAGCTCTATCTGCTGCTCCTGGGCCTGGGTAATGAAGGCATCTTTAATGTCATCAGTAGCACAGCAGCTGACTGGTACAGGAATGACCTGGGGGTTGGGAAGAAAGGAGAAATGCTTTGTGCAGGTCCCAGAGAAGTTGTGCCTGCATGGTCTCTGAGAAGTGGCAAACCCATCACAGGGGTAGAGAAACACCCCTCAGCACAGAATCTCCTCAGGCCAGACAAGCCTGTGTCAGCCGGTCTGTAAGGACTTAAACTTATGAGATGGCCTGCCACATGTGGGAGTCATTCTCTGATGCAGGAAAGGCTTAAGAGAGATATCTCTGTCACAAGCCTTTGCCATCTCCGATATTATATATGTGGCAGAGTTAGGCCCATTTGAAAACTTAACAAATGTGCCAAAAAGAAAACCACCACAACTACAAATGATCTACAATCTGATTTTCTGAGCTGCTAGCCCCATGCAGGCTTTGAGACTATTTCCTGCCACTAAGTTTTCCCTTATGCTGGGCCTCCACACAAAATACTCACTTTCTTCCAAATTCTTATCCAACAAGCCGCACATCTTCTTTGGCACTTCCTTGGAACTTCCTCAACTACCCATTCCTTTTCTAAACAAAGAACTTACTATCTATGCTGTTTACATGTACTGACCACACACTTCCCTGTGAAGTCTCTGGGGTTACCACCAGATACTTTTTAAAAACTTTTTAAATGAACGTTATTTAAATAGTAATATAAAAATATTAAATACTTTAAATATTAAAGCTAAACATTATTTAAATTTTTTTTTTTTAAGATGGAGTCTCATTCTGTCGCCCAGGCTGGAGTGCAGTGGCACAATCTCGGCTCACTGCAACCTCCACCTCCCAGGTTCAAACGATTCTCCTGTCTCAGCCTCCAGAGTAGCTGGCGTTACAGGCACCCACCACCATGCCCAGCTAATTTTTTTTGTATTTTTAGTAGAGATGGGGTTTCACCGTGTTCCCCAGGCTGGTCTCGAACTCCTGAGCTCAGGCAATCCAACCACCTTGGCCTCCCAAAGTGCTAAGATTACATGCATGAGCCACTTCGCCCGGCCTATTTAAATATTTATTTACCAATATGAAGGTCCCCATAGTGCCCTTCCAAGTTTCTATGAACAGATCACCTACCTGTAGCTGGAGGTGATGGCTCTTATAATTTCTCTCAAATACAACACACCGTTTCCCTCGACTCTTAAAAAACCGTCTCAGTGTGGCCTTATACTTCTCCACCTCTTCTACCACCTCTGCTGAAAGCTCCACCACTGACTGGTAGTGTCCAATGGGCAGGATGAGGACATGGTCATCAGATAAGCCTCCTTTGGCCAGGGCGAGGTAGCACTGAAGAAGCAGCACACAGAATTGAGACATCAATACAGCATGTAGGATTCTCCAGGGAGAAAAGCCTATACAAAGAGTGAGTCTTAGGATGTAGGGGAAGTACTTGAGGTTATTAATAAAAATTCTTTCTTTAAAAACTCTGATTTTAGAGATTGCAGCAACAATGTTCTCAAGTATCCGCTGAAGAATCAGATTAGACATAAAAAATTTCTATACAAGAAGCAAATGAACTAGGAGTAAATGAATTGGGAGAGGCACACAAACAGGCTTTTGGCTTCAAACACACTGAGCTGAGAGAGACCAGAACAAATCGCTGCGTTTTCCCTCCCAGGCTCCAAACTTGAAAACAGTTTTTCAGTTTTTATCACCCTGAACCACAAAAAGATACAACTTCTGATTTCAAAATGACCACTTGTGGCTGGGGTAGTGGCTCACGCCTGTAATCCCAACACTCTGAGAGGCCGAGGCAGGTGGACCGCCTGAGGTCAGAAATTCCAGACCAGGCTGAGCAATATGGTGAAACCTCATTTTGACTAAAAATACAAAAACTAGCCAGGCCTGTGATGGCATGTGCCTGCAGTCCCCCAGCTACTCGAGAGGCTGAGACAGAACTGCTTGAACCCAAGAGGCAGAGGTTGCAGTGAGCCAAGATCGTGCCACTATACTCCAGCCTGGGTGACAGAGTGAGATTCCGTCTCAAAAAAAAAAGAAAATGACCACTTTCTGCCTCCCCAGTAGCTTTCATTCCCACCCCCACCCCCAAATATACTTATTCCTTGGGCTCACAAAAAAGGCTAAGATGGCATGCTTAGTATCTAATGTTCCTAAGCCTTAAGCTGCTGACTAAACTCTACAAAACAAAAGCAAACATACAACCTAATGGGGTAGAAGGAAAGTAAAACCTCAAACTCAGATGCATCCAAAGAGGCAGAAAAGAATGGTTTCCAACAATGGATGTCAGCCTTTAATGGCAACTAAAAATATTTCTGTAAAAACCAAAACATGCAAGAATGTTCTACCACTCAGATATTTTCTGATGGGAAGATGCCATGAGTGAGCACAGAAGGGCCCATTGAGTAGCAGTATAGGCAAACATAGATATGTTAGAAAACAATTATTCAGACTGGGCGCACTGGCTCATGCCTGTAATCCCAGCACTTTGGGAGGCCGAGGCGAGTGGATCGTGAGGTCAGGAGTTCAAGACCAGCCTAGCCAACAAGGTGAAACCCCATCTCTACTAAAAATACAAAAATTAGCTGGGCATGGTGGCGCACACCTATAATCCCAGCTACTTGGGAGGCTGAGGCAGGTGAATTGCTTGAACCTGGAAAATGGAGGTTACAGTGAGCCGAGATCGTGCCGCTGCACTCCAGCCTGGATGACAGAGCAAGACTCTGTCTCGGGGAAAAAAAAAAAGAAAAAAAAAACTTTATCCCAAGTATACTGTTAGTGTAGTGGGCTCAAAGTTAAGGCTGAAGGAGAGAATAATTTCTCGTCTAAATAAGAAAGTCCAATAGAATGACAGGATATGTATTGGAAAGATACTAAAGCATGATTGTCCTTGATTTGTTTGGCAGAGAGGACTGGGCATGTTGACAAACTTAATTTGCCAGATGACTGAAGTTGATGAAAACCTCATAGGCACTAAACATTTTTTTTATTTTTATAATAACCGCTTTATATTGTATTTGTTTAAAAGGTTACTCTAGACGCCTGAGTCTTCTAGATTTTTTTATCAGAAGGTCACTGCCATAAACATCAGCTTTTCTATGATGATATGCATTCTTTAGGTAATGATGTCTAAACTAAATAGCTCCTCCGCACCATCTCTAATCCTGTACTTGCAATTTTTGTGAATAGTTTCACACTTGCCTAATCTCCTCTCTTTTTCAAAATCTCGCCTTCTAATCTGTTCTATACTAGAATTATCTCTAACCATGTATAAATAGGACCTGAATAAATGGTTCTCCCCATAAGTAAAATGCATTGATTTTGCAATAATTTTTTAGACTATCAGCAGCCCTTCCCCCTTTTAACTAATCTGTGGCTATGACCATCAGCACAATTCTATGTACTACCTTTGAGGAAGGCATGGCAAAGAGAAAGCCAGGGAAAAAAAATCTAACAAACAAAAAAAGGCAATCAAAAAGAAAAGTTGCAGGGAAGAGATCCCAAACCCTTCTCCAGACACCAGGTTTGTAAGCGTTTTCTACCTAAGGACAGTGTAGGCTTGAGGCTGAAATACTCATGTGGCCTACTTGGGATGTTGGGTTGGCCCACAAACAAGACCATTTTCCCCTCTAGTTTCAGGCCTAGATGAGAAGAAAACAGATTTCCTTGATTGTTGCCCAGGCCCACATCCTGAGTTAGATAACCTGGACAACAGAAAGATGAACAGAAAAGAAAAGTCACTTCTCACTGAGGCCTAGAGCAGCACTGAGTTATGTCACACATTCCAAATCTCTTATCTCCTGCGTGTGATCTTGAACCTACAGAAGCTTCCCAAACAGAAGGCAATTCAAAGCCTGCCTTACTATACAAATTGTGTGGGAGAGAAAAATGGCATAAACTAATCCAAAAAGGAAAAAAGATGCAAAAGAGATCATCCAAACAGGGCACTGCTGTAAAAGCTAGAGCTTCTCAAGTTTGCTCTTATTCCACCCAAGATGTCATCCAATAGGTTCTGTGGCTCAGTTGAGTCACAGGCTTTGACCCCATTAGTGCTCCCCCTAGAGATAGGAGTGTGCCACTAATTAAGACTTTTTTTTGTTTTTGTGACAAGAGTCTCGCTCTGTCCCCCAGGCTGAAGTGCCGTGGCACCATCTCGGCCTGCAACCTCCGCCTCCCAGGTTCAAGCAATTCTCTGCCTCAGCCTCCCGAGTAGCTGGGATTATAGGCACCTGCCACCACGCCCAGATAAATTTTGTATTTTTAGTAGAGACGGGGTTTCACGATCTTGGCCAGGTTGGTCGTAAACTCCTGACCTCGTGATCTACCCGCCTCAGCTTCCCAAAGTGCTGGGATTACAGGCGTGAGCCACCACACCCGGCCAAGACATTTTTTAAAATGTAAAAGACTGAGACTCTACAGGTGGAAACAACACAGGCAGAAGAGTAACCCCTTAAAGTACAAGATGAAATTGAAACTCTAGTCAGTCTATAGGAAGGAAGACACAAAAAAGGGTCCTCAGATTGTTAGGATAAGTTGAAAGGATCAACCCCGGAAACCAAAAGTTGAACAAATCAATGAGAAATGGATGACAGCACCTGTCTTCAGAAGCACTATACATTTAAGGAACTGTGTTAGTCCATCTTGTGTTGCTATAATAGAATACCAGGCTGTAATTTATATGAATAGCAATCTATTTGGCTTGTGTTTCTGTAGACTGGGAAGTCCAAGTGCATAGCACTGACACCTGGCAATGGCCTTCGTGCTGCATCACCCCATGGCAGAAGGGCAAGTGAGGGTGAGAGTCAAGGAGCAAAAGGGGACCTGAACTCACTTTAACAAAGCCACTCTCATAATAACCCACTCCTGTGATAACATTAATCCATTCATGAGGGCAGAGTCCTCATGACCTAATCACCACTTATTAGGCCCCACCTCCCAAAACTGTCACAAAACAAAAACAGCTTGTAAATATTTTCCTCAGGAATCCTGGGGAATATCCAGTTCCAGTCATCAGTGACTACAGTGTTAAAAATTAAGCTTTCTGCATTCTAAATGAATGAAAAAGAACAATGGTCTATAGAAAACCCAGGGAAAGAGAGTCGAAGACAGGTATTATTTAATATCTAATCCAGCCCTACACAAGCAAAAGTATCTGGGGAAATGTGAAGTAGAATGACTTTCCCATGAGACACACACATTCAAGCTTTCCACCACCTGAATAAAATCATACTCAAGACTGTCCCGTTCTCATAGTTTGATTCAATACTTACTAAACAACCTTATCATCATCTTGGGTTCCTAGATACTCACACCAGGAGTGTGAATATGGGTATTCCTGTCATTAGTAAGCTACACCCTCCACTAATAAGCAAAACTGAAATTTTATCTTCGATGTGATCAGTTACTGTGAATCAGTTTCCAGCATTACATAATTCTAGATAAAAATTAATAGACCGGGTGTGGCGGCTCACGCCTGTAATCCCAACCCTTTGGGAGGCTGAGGTGGGCAGATCACCTGAGATCGGGAGTTTGAGGCCAGCGTGGCCAGCATGGTGAAACCCTGTCTCTACTAAAAATACAAAAATTGGCCGGGCATGATGGTAGGTGCCTGTAATCCCAGCTACTCGGGAAGCAAGTGCAAAATCACACACTGACTAAAGTAGCACATAACTGGCAATAGGCTACAACAAAAGAACACTGAACAGGGTGTCAGTAGCCCTAATTATAGCCCCAACTATGCCATTAGCGATGACCCTGGAAAATTTACCCTCCTAAGGTCAGCTTCTTCCATGAAACAAAAAGACGAAGAGAGAAAATCACTTGAACCCGGGACGCAGAGGTTGCAGAAAGCTGAGATCGCGCCATTGCACTCCAGCCTGGGCAACAGAGCAAGACTCCATCTCAAAAAAATATATATATATATTCATAAAGCTCTAGCTTCTGAATATGAAGCTATAAAGAGTATCAACATTTTTAACCCAATACGGGTACATAAGCCATCAGAAGACTGCCTTTTTAGGACAAAGAAAATCACTTTAAATGGTAATTAGCAAAAGGAACTCATCACTCTCAAGTAGATGGGCTAAAAAATACAGACAGTCCAAGAAGTATATAAAAGCATCACCCCTGGAGAACCATACCTATTTATGAGAGAGGAAAAGAGAGACCTATCTTGTAAAACTGGTTACTACTATAACAAATGTTGACAGGAATGTGGAAAAGCAGAAGCCTTCATACATTGCTTGTGGGAATATAAGATGGTGCAGTCATTTTGGAAAACAGTTTAGTAGTTTCTTAAAAAGTTAAACATAAATTTACCATATAACCTAGCAAATCCATTCCAGGTGTATCCAAAATAAATAACATATATCCACACAAAGACTTGCATGCAGATATTTTATGGGAGCATTATTTCTAATAGCCATAAAGTAGAAACAACCCAAATGTCCATCAACTGATGAACGGATATAGACAAAATGTGGTATATCTATATACTGGAATATGACTTGGCAATAAAAAGGAATGAAATACTGATACATGCTGCAACATGGATGAACCTCAAGAATATGATGCTAAGTAAAAACAGCTAGACACAAAAGACTACATGTTGTATGATTCCATTTATAAGAAATGTCCAAAAAAGGCAAACTATGGAGATAGTAAGTAGACTACTTGCTGCTGCCTGAGGCTAAAGTTGGGAACAGGGATTAACTGTAAATGGGCATAAGAGATCTTACTGCCATGATAAAAATGTTCTAAAACTATACTATGTGATGGTGGCCTAACTCAGTAACCTTATGAAAATCACTGAATCGTACACTTAAACATGGGTAAATGTTATATGTAGATTATGCCTCAATAAAGTTACTAAAAAACAAATAGGCAGGCCGGGCGCAGTGGCTCAAGCCTGTAATCCCAGCACTTTGGGAGGCCGAGACGGGCGGATCACGAGGTCAGGAGATCGAGACCATCCTGGCTAACACGGTGAAACCCCGTCTCTACTAAAAAATACAAAAAAAAACTAGCCGGGCGAGGTGGCGGGCGCCTGTAGTCCCAGCTACTCGGGAGGCTGAGGCAGGAGAATGGCGCAAACCCGGGAGGCGGAGCTTGCAGTGAGCTGAGATCCGGCCACTGCACTCCAGCCTAGGCGACAGAGCGAGACTCCGTCTCAAAAACAAACAAACAAACAAACAAACAAACAAAAAAAAAACAAATAGGCATCTCCTTCTCTATAAAGGTCCAAGGAAGTAACTCACATGTGTGCCGATGTTGACCACCAAATGCTTTTCCACTTCAGGGCTAGCCAGGCAAAACCAGCAGGGTCCTGGAGGCTGAGCTTCATGTAAAAGAAAGCCGGGTGTTACTATGGTCCAAGCACAGCATATAATCACCCCACAGAACTTAGCCTTATCTGATTTTTTTTTTTTTTTTTTTTTTTTGAGACGGAGTCTCGCTCTGTGGCCCAGGCTGGAGTGCAGTGGCCGGATCTCAGCTCAATGCAAGCTCCGCCTCCCGGGTTTATGCCATTCTCCTGCCTCAGCCTCCCGAGTAGCTGGGACTACAGGCGCCCGCCACCTCACCCGGCTAGTTTTTTGTATTTTTTAGTAGAGACAGGGTTTCACCGTGTTAGCCAGGATGGTCTCGATCTCCTGACCTCGTGATCCGCCCGTCTCGGCCTCCCAAAGTGCTGGGATTACAGGCTTGAGCCACCGCACCCGGCCCCTTATCTGATTTTTATATCCTGAAAAGACTGGTATACAACACTGCCACAATGGGCTGAGCCTGTGTTCCTCACTATGATCCCCATGAACATTTTCAATGAAATTAAACTTCCATTAGAATTTGTAACCAATCCACAGGTAGGTAACCCACAAGTGCAAAATCACACACTGACTAAAGTAGCACATAACTGGCAATAGGCTACAACAAAAGAACACTGAACAGGGTGTCAGGAGCCCTAATTATAGCCCCAACTATGCCATTAGCGATGACCCTGGAAAATTTACCCTAAGGTCAGCTTCTTCTGTGAAACAAAAAGACGAAGAAAGAGAATCTCAATGAAACAACCTTAAAGTCCTTCCTCCGAGTTTGATCATTCTATTATTTTATGAACCTATATTGGTTTTGGAGGCTCTTTACCTCATCATGTTTTACAGACATAAAGGAAAGATGCTTTTTCCATAGTTCTTGCAGGAAGCGCCTCAGAACAGCCTAAAAGTCAGGCCAGTCTTATTTTATTTTTTTAAGACAGGGCCTTGCTCTGTCACCCAGGCTGGAGTGCAGTGGCACGATCTTGGCTCACTGCAATCTCCACCTCTTCGGTTCAAGTGATTCTCCTGCCTCAGCCTCCCGAGGAGCTGGGACTGCAGGTGGGTGCCACCACGCCCTGCTAATTTTTTGTATTTTTAGTAGAGACAGGGTTTCACCATGTTGGCCAGGCTGGTCTCGAACTCCTGGCCTCAAGTGATCCAGCTGTTTGGCCTACCAAAGTGCTGGGATTACACTTAGTGTGAATCAGTTTCCAGCATTACATAAATCTAGATAAAAATTCATGTAGCTCTAGTTTCTGAATCTGAAGCTATAAAAAGAATATCAATTTTTTTTTTTGAGATGGAGTCTCACTCTGTTACCCAGGCTGGAGTACAATGGCATGGTCTTGGCTCACTGCAACCTCCACCTCCCGGATTCAAGCAATTCTCCTACCTCAGCCTCCCAAGTAGCTGGGACTACAGGCGCAGGCCACCACACCTGGCTAATTTTTGTATTTTTAGTAGAGAAGGGGTTTCACTATGTTGGCCAGGCTGGTCTCGAAATTCTGAACTCATGATCCGCCTGGCTCAGCCTCCCAAAGTGCTGGGATTACAGGCATGAGCCACCGCACCTGGCCAAGAATATCAACATTTTTATCCCAATATGGGTATATAAGCAACAGAAGACTGCCTTTTCAGCACAAAGAAAATCTCTTTAAATGGTAATTAGCAAAAGGAACTCATCTCTCTCAAGTAGATGGGCTGAAAATACAGAGAGTCCAAGAAGTATATAAAAGCGTCACCCTTGGAGAACCATACCTATTTATGAGAGAGGAAAAGAGAGACCTAGCTTGTAAAACTGGCTATTGCTATAACAAATGTTGACAGGGATGTGGAAAAGCAGAAATCTTCATACACTGCTGGTGGGAATATAAGATGGTGCAGTCACCACACCCAGCCAAGGCCATGTTTATATTTTATTTTTATTGTTGATCCTAATGACTCATTGCACAATTCTCCCCCGCCAGAAGAGGCTCTCTTAGCAATGCTGCTTTCCAAACAAAAGCCAAAATAACAGTTACTGTTCACAGAGGACACCTCTGGAATAAAGGTACTTACGAGGTTTGCGAGGCTGCTTTGGGTGAGGAGAAGATTTGTTATCTCTACCTGTGGATGAACGCTTCCTTCCCCGCTTTTCATTTAAATCAAAGAAAAACTGACAGGCTGATTCTTCCTGGAATGGCCAAAAGCAGAAGATTAAATATTATTCAACCAACCTTTAGATAAGTAGCCAGCCACTCACATACAAGAGAACATTCCTGCCATGCCGTATCTTTCTTTCTTCTCAGTCCTTTCTGCATACTCTAAGGAAGCAAAATATCTTCCCAATTCTGACGCCTGAACTCTCAGTCACACATCAATGCTTACCCAAACTACTGCCAAATTCATCTCTTTGGAAAAACAAGTTAAAATGCAAGTTATAAAGTAATTCTTGCCTAAAACAGAACAACATGAACCCACCCAAATTCCCTTTTCCTTTTTCTCTCAACAGGAACATAGTGTAGTCATACAATTTCACAGGTCAAATAAGCCTAATTCAGCCTTGACTGAGAGATGAGAAGGCTGCTTGGAAAGAAAGAAAAGTCTGAGAAAGCAGACTGTGCATGCTAGTAAGGGAACTTGACATTCCTTGCTTTAGTGGGGAAAAAATTAATTTGAGAAAACTCTGCTATTAAGAAAATTTCTTCAGAGTGAATCTTATTTTCCTACTAGCAATCATCATAAAATCACAAATTACATTGCTACGAAACTGCTATGGCCTTGCCTAAAGAGCTAAGAACAGATAATCGACTTTAGACAAAGACTTTACAAATAAAACTGTAACCCCAAACGTATGAATCCAGTCTGGACAAAGAAAGACCTAATCTATGAAACTGTTAACCCCAAACTACAATAAAAAACACTAAGCTTAGTTAAAATCCACTAAGATTTTCTAAACATCATCATGATTTCCCAAGGGGGGAAAAAAAGATTTAGATTCTAAGGATTAAACTTGTTTTATGTACTAAACTATAACCAGGAAAAGAACACATGTAATGGGCAACCCTGCCCAGAAAATGCCAGCCCTCAATCAGAACATACCACAGGGGCAGGAATTTGCTTTCCTATGGATGCTTCCTGCCCAGATTTTCTGTAAGGGTTTTCAGTGACATCCGGAGGCTGTTTTACCAGTTCTGCTGCATCCATTAGCTTCATGGGAACAATACTGAATGCATAAAGATACTTTACAGAAAAAGAACATAACGACATTAGGGGATATACTATTTATCCAACTGTAATCGACCTATTTTACTGTGAAGATTTCAGGGAAAACATGTGAAACTAAGTAAAATTAAAAGAACAGCAACCAGCCCATCCAGAGCTCAGAGAATAAACAGTAAATCAAATGCCAATTCAGTGGCCTCTGCAGGGGCTCACCAAGGGCTGACAAAGAAATGAACAACAAATCAAAGCCCCAGCCCTCACAAACCAGGAGTTCTCACTTGAATAATGGAATAGTGACAACTGTCCCCCAGAGGGACTTGCTCTATAACGCTTGAAGACAAACTGCTTCTGCCTCTGAGTCCCTTATCTTTGTGTACTTTGTCCACAGAATTGTGGCACTGCCATTCATTTTTCCTAATGAAAATTACAAATGAACTTGGGGTTTCTCTCTCTTGATATTATACAAATTCTGCTATATATGCTAATAAAATTTTCTTAAGAGACTAGCAGCGAAGAAGTAGATATTCATATAAATATCTGGAATCTTGCACTAATGCCACATATATCGAAAACTTTAGATAAGATATAGATGTTTAAACTTACTACTGCAACTAAGTAACAATTATATATCATTTATCACATTGGCAAAAACTTTAATAAAACTTTGATGAGGGCCGGGGGTGGTGGCTTATGCCTGTAATCCCAGCACTTTGGGAGGCTGAGGATCACCTGAGGTCGGAAGATAGAGACCAGCCTGACCAACGTGGAGAAATCCCGTCTCTACTAAAAATACAAAAGATTAGCCAGGCGTAGTGGCACATGTCTATAGTCCCAGCTACTCAGGAGGCTGAGGCTGGAGAATCACTTGAACACGGGAGGCAGAGGTTGCAGTGAGCCGAGATCATGCCACTACACTCCAGCCTGGGCAACAGACAGAGACTCTATCTTAAAAAAAAAAAAAAAAAAACTTTGCTGTGATCCAGTGAGAATTATGGAGAGAGAAAAACAAAACAAAACAAAACACACCGCTGGGGTAGGGGTACAAATTGGAACAAAATTTTTAGATGAATTTAATAATGCTTGCCAAATTTTATAATGTGCACACCTTTTGACTAAAGTATAAGTTGCTTATGGCTGAGGCTAACATGTCCCTGAGAATAAAACAGACTGAAAATACTAAGTGTTATTCAGTTTGAAAGGGCAATTAAAAGAAAAATTACAAATCTAAACTTGCTAAGAATTGGGCAAAACAGCTGAAAATAGGCTGGGGAATTTATGTGGAGGTCAAAGTGGAAGCAGGTATGAGAGGGTCCAACAGAACAAAACATAGCTGCCAGAGTGTTATGAGTCCATCAGCAAGTTTGGCCTGGACTTAGCTGTTGCAGGAGATGTGGTGAACTCTGCCCTATATAACGTGGATGCTGGGCAAAAATTGGTCATCTTTGACCAATTCTGTGGAATACAGAATATTGTGGTAGGGGAAAGGATTCACTTTCTCATTCCATGGGTCCAGAAACCAATTATCTTTGACTGCCGTTCTTGACCATGTAATGTGCCAGTCATCGCTGATAGCAAAGATTTACAGAATGACATCACGGTGCACATGGGGGCCTGTCGCTAGCCAGCTTCCTCGCATCTTGACCAGCATTGAAGAGGATTATGATGAGCATGTGCTGCTGTCCATCACTACCGAGATCCTCAAGTCAGTGGTGGCTCACTTTGATGCTGGAGAACTAATCACCTAAAGAGAGCTGGTCTCCAGGCAGATGAGCAATGACCTTATGGAGTGAGCAGCCACCTTTGGGCTCATCCTGGATGACAAGTCCTTGACACATCTGACCTTCGGGAAGGAGTTCACAGAAGCAGTGGAAGCCAAACAGGTGGCTCAGCAGGAAGCAGAGAGCGCCAGATTTGTGGTAGAAAAGGCTGAGCAGCAGAAAAAGGCAGCCATCATCTCTTCTGAGGGCGATTCCAAGGCAGCCAAGCTGATCGCCAACTTACTGGCCACCACAGGGAACAGCCTGATCGAGCTGCGCAAGCTGGAAGCTGCAGAGGACATCACGTACCAGCTCTCATACTCTGGGAACATCACCTCCCTTCCAGCGGGGCAGTCCATGCTCCTCCAGCTGCCCCTGAGGGGCCACCCTGCCTGCACTTCCGCGGCCAACTGGGCCACAGCCCTGATGATTCTTAACACTGTCTTCCTTCTGTCCCCACCCTAGAAATCACTGTGAAATTTCATGATTGGCTTAAAGTGAAGGAAATAAAGGTAAAATCACTTCAGATCCGCGCCCTACCCCCCCCCCAAAAAAAGCTTAAAATATTATGAAAAAAAATATCGATTTGCTTATCTTTTGTATGCTTTGTCTATGGCATGTGATAATGGAATAATCTTCAGACTCTTTATCTGCCTATTTTCCCACTTCACTAACTGTTCTTATTTTAGCTGTCTCAATCCATAATAGGTCAGTTTTGGCCCTGGGAAATCAGAAATGCTCTCAGAGAAGTGAGAAAAACAACCTACTTTTCTGGTATATTCTCTTTCATCAACTGCACTGTTTTCCAATACAAAGATAGATTCTAGGTATCATTAAGATATCCCTCAGGAAATCTTAGCCCTAAGGAGGGCTTAGGTAAGTCCTCTGGGTTTTCTGATTTTTTGTTTCCCCAGACAGAGTCTCACTTTGTCACCCAGGCTGGAGTGCAGTGGCCCTATCTCAGCTCACTGCAGTTTCCGCCTCCCATATTCAAGCAATTCTCCTGCCTCAGCCTCCTGAGGAGCTGGGATTACAGGTGCCCCCCACCATACCTGGCTAATTTTTTTATTTGTTATAGAGATGGGGCTTCACCATGTTGGCCAGGCTGGTCTCAAACTCCTGGCCTCAAGTGATCCGCCCACCTCAGCCTCCCAAAGTGCTGGGATTACAGGCATGGGCCACCATGCCCAGCTCTTTGGGGTTTTTTTATTTCAGCTAAATGAAGTTGCTAAAAGAAGTGAGCAAGCATCTGAGGGCAAATTCACAAATACTCACAAAGACAACCACATAGATGTGAAAGTAAAGATGCTGTTCATTTGATATTTTGCCTTTACTCCTCTGGGCCTATTTTCCCAAACCCTTCTTTAAAGTCTCCTACAAAAAGACCCAAAGAGACTTGACCTTTCATTACCGTATCTTTACAAAGGAGTCTCCGAAGCTGCTGGGACCTTGCAGTGAGGGAGAAAAGATCTGAATGCTAAACTGGGCAAGAGATACATTTATCAGGCAGACCGTGAATATCAACTTTCCACCAAATAGGTGAATCTTTACCTTTTTCTTTTCTGGATTTCCAACATTTGCCAGAGCTATAAACCGGGTGGCATGCTGTGCATTTTCCTGTAGAACGATATGGTTTCTAGAACATATTTGAGAGACAAAATATTACAATTTTACTTTTGATTTGCAATGACAAAATATGTGGACTCCATGGGGCCATAAAAAGAGCAGAGGTCCTCAGTTCATCACAAGTCAAATGATTTCAGATAAGTTACTATCTATCCGTCTAATAGGGCAACGATCCCTACCTCACAAGGCTGTTTTAGGAAGAGATGAGATTATGTCTTCAGAAACCATCAAAACTCCAACTTTTGGCTTTAAAAGAGTTGTAAAATTAGTAAAATGGTGACAATAGTTCAAGCTAAGTGATGGGCACATGAGGGTTCATTTTACTATTGCCTCTTCTTTTGTGTAATAAAGAGCCAAAATAAAATAGGCCAGGCACTTTGGGAGGCTGAGACAAGAGGACTGCTTGAGCCCAGGAGTTTGAGACCACCCTAGGCAACACAGTGAGACTGTCTCTACAAAAAAATTTTTTAATTAACTGGGTATAGTGGTGCATAACTATAGTCCCAGCTACTCAGAAGGCTAAGGTAGGAGAATCACTTGAGCCCACCAGGTTGAGGCTGCAGTGAGCCATGATCGTACCTCAGCACTCTAGCCTGGGATACAGAATGAGATCTTGTCTCAAAAAAAAAAAAAAAAATGCGTAGTCCTTTGTGTCTGGCTTCATTCACTTAACATGAAGTTTCAAGGTTCAACCACGTTGTAGCACATATCAGTACTTCATTGCTTTTCCTTGCCAAATAACATTTCATCATATATTTACCACTTTTAATTTACCCGTTCATCAGGTGATGGACATTTGGGTTGTTTGCACTTTTGAGCTATTATAAATAATGCTATTATGATCATTTGTGTACAAGTTTTTGTGTGGACATATGTTTTCCCTTATCTTGGGACAGGAATAAAATTGCCATTACCATGCTGCTGACTCTTATGTTTAACCTCTCAAGAACTGCTAAACAGTTTTCCAAAGCAGCTGCACCATTTTACACTCTCACCAGCAATGTGTGAGGGTTCCAATTCCTCCACATTCTTGCCAACACTTGTTATTATGTATTTGCCTTTTTGACTACAGCCTTCCTAGTGGGTATTTAAGTGGTAGATCATTGTGCTTTTGATTTGCATTACCATAATGGCTAATGATACGAGCATCTTTTTATATGTGTATTGGCCTTTTTTTTCCTTTGAGATGGAGTCTCTCTCTGTTGCCCAGACTGGAGTGCAGTGGCGCAATCTTCGGTCACTGCAAGCTCCGCCTCCTGGGTTCATGCCATTCTCCTGTCTCAGCCTTCCGAGTAGCTGGGACTACAGGTGCCCGCCACCATACCTGGCTAATTTTTTGTATTTTTAGTAAAGACAGGGTTTCACTGTGTTAGCCAGGATGGTCTCGATCTCCTGACCTCATGATCTGCCTGCCTTGGCCTCCCAAAGTGCCAGGATTACAGGCGTTAGCCACCGCGCCCAGCCCTATTGGCCATTTTCATATGTTCTACGAAAAACTGTATTCAGATTCTTAAGAACTGTGTACGTTTTGAGTGGCTTGTTCCCAAAACTTCTGTTTTTGCAGTATATTTTTAGAGAACAAGACATTTTTCTGGAATGCATATATGGAGATTTAACAGAAAAAGCTGTATCACCTATGATTCTGCATTAGGGTATGGGATTACGGTAAGGGGGGTATTCTCTTCTTGCTCACTTACATTTTTTTAACTGGCAACAAGTGTATATTACTTTTGTAAAAAAAGAAGAGAAATAAGTTATTTTAAGGATAATCCATGCCCTTCATCGGTGAAGATAATTCTGAGCTTTTACTTAACTCGCTCACTTGTAAAACACTGGTTTTCTTGGCAATATATTCTTTCTTAAAGAATTAACTTGACCTCTATATACCTACTATGTACCCACAAAAATTAAAAAAATAAAAACTCCACCTCTGAGTGCTAAATAAAAAAAAGAAAAAAAAATATTTTCTTGGCTGGGCGCAGTGGCTCATGCCTGTAATCCCAGCACTTTGGGAGGCTGAGGTGGGCGGATCATGAGGTCAAGAGTTCAAGACCAGCCTGACTGACATGGTGAAACCCCATCTCTAATAAAAATACAAAAAAAAAAATTAGCTGGATCTGGTGGCACGCACCTGTAATCCCAGCTACTCAGGAGGCTGAGGCAGGAGAATCGCTTGAACCCAGGAGGCGGAGGTTTCAGTGAGCCGAGATCATGCCACTGCACTCCAGCCAGGCGACAGAGTGAGACTTCATCTCAAAAACAAAAAAAAAGACAAAAAAAAAATTTTTTTAATTTTTCCTTCTCATTTACTTTTAATTGACAACTAAAAATTGTATATATTTATGGTATACAACATGTTGTTTTGAAATGTATATATATTGTGGGATGGCTAAATCAAGCTAATCAACATATGTATTATCTCATATTTATTTGTGGTAAAAAAATTTTTAAAGAAATGGGGCTCCCTATGTTGCCCAGGCTAGAGTGCAGTGGTTATTTACAGGCATAGTCATTGCACACTATAGCCTAGAACTCCTGGGCTCAAGCGAGCCTCCTGCCTTAGCCTTCCAAGTAGCTGGAACTACAGGCACACACCACCATGCCTGGCCCTGAAAAGGAAAAAACTGATACAAGTTCTTGATTCTGAAACTGAAGGAATTCCAAAGTGATTTCAACTTAGGGAACAAACTCAGAGAAGATGAATCACTTGAGAGTCACTTATTTCACTGTCTGAGTAACCAAATGGAACCAAGACGTTATATGGTTAAAAACGAACAAGAGAAGTTTATATAGAAGATCCATGGCAAATTCTTCAAAAAGCCAAAGAGAATGAAATGCTACTCACCGATATGGAAGCCTCTCATAATAGGTCTTTTCTAAAGCAGCAAAATGATATCTTGGTTTCAAGCCCATGGCAAGACTGGAAACTAAAGCAGAACCACATTTTTTGGTATCCACTTCTCCCTAGTAAACAAAAACTTAGTCATCCATACAGACCAAAAGTTATCAAGAAATGCAAATAAATAATACATTTTGAAATGGCTTTGAAATTTATACATGAATACAAATGTGGGCAGAAGGAATTGCACAGTGAATTTCACACATATGGCAATCAGAAAAAAAATCTTAAATAAGGGAGCTGAACTATTATGAATGTAGAAATAGGAACAACTGTTGGAAGCCAGAGATTAAAAGGTTACTCCTCCATATCAATACCCAAAACATAATTAAAACCTTTTTTGGAAAGTAAGCTCTCCCTCTGGAGCCCACAGACTGGGCTTCTAGTTGCTTTCTTTTTTCTGAGATGGAGTCTTGCTTTGTCGCCCAGGCTGCTGGAGTACAGTGGCACGATCTCGGCTCACTGCAACCTCTGCATCCTGGGTTCGAGAAGCGATTCTCCTGCCTCAGCCTCACTAGTAGCTGGGATTAAAGGCACATGCCACCACACCCAGCTAATTTTTGTATTTTTAGTAGAGACGGGGTTTCACCATGTTGGTCAGGCTGGTCTCAAACTCCTGATCTCATGATCCGCCCGCCTGGGCCTCCCAAAGTGCTGGGATTACAGGCGTAGGCCACCACACCCAGCCTCTAGTTTGTTTGTACTGCATCTGCAGTTCACAGGTCCAGAGAGTCATAGTCAATTCAGAAAACCAAAGTGAAAAGCTATGTTTCAGGGCTCCTAGGATCCACAGAATATCTGATATAGAGCACTCAAGGACTTCATCATGAGCATATAATCCTTTATTTTGCGTGAGTCAAGGAAGCAGCAGTTTCAGGAAGGGCATAACCACACCCTTCTTAAGTAACATGAAGTTTGCCCAAACTTATTCTTGTTCCCAGAACACCTCAGATTCTGTTAACAACCAATTAAGTGATCTCTCACCCACAGCATTATTTATGAACTGTATTCTAAGAGAAGGTATTACTTGGAAATAAGCTAACCAAGTTTGTTTTCCACTACGTAAAGCAGGAATTTCCTTTTGTCTTATGCTTGTTTCCTTCAGGTTTCTGCTGAAGGGCAGGGAATTAGCTTTGAGGTCGGTCCTAGTATCTTAGGGACTGGTGAACTATACTTTTCTCCTCCATAAATATACTGTATGGTTATTTATAAGCCTTGATCAAAATCAATTTTTAGCTCCCCGCAAGACGAAGGGGCCTCATTTTCTCATCCTTCCTTACAGAGCATCACATGTGTCTTTCTCTCTTCCTTCATCACTTTAGCAGCCTTTCTCTAGATCTTCCCTAGCTTTGCTATATCCTTGTGCTCCAACCAGCACTACCCCTTGTAGTCTAGGTAAAGAGTAACCACAGGTTTGTCAAAAAAGAACAGAGCATCCTCCTTGATAATGCCTGGTATCCTGTTGGCCTTTTTGGTCATGGACACATGGTGCTGAAATTGGCAGGGGGTGGTGTACAGGCTCCACTTCTGGATCATCACTGATAATCCTGAATCCATCCATGGAGATTTGTCCCCAAATGCATTCTTACATTTCTCTTCAATGAAGCTCAGCCAATGTTTTCTGTCCTCACACATAACCTTTTCAAAATATTCCTTAGGCTTACTACCACCAGTGTAGTATTTCACTCCCCATGATAGTTGTCACTCCTGGTGTACCATCCTTTTCAACATTACTCATAAAATATTAAAATCTGGCCAGGTATGGTGGCTCACACCTGTAATCCCAGCACTCTGGGAGGCCAAGTCAGGTGGATCACTAGGGCCCAGGAGTTCAAGATCAGCCTGGGCAACCCCCTCTCTACTAAAAATACAAAAATTAGGCTGGGCACGGTGGCTCATGCCTGTAATCCCAGCATTTTGGGAGGCTAAGGTTGGCAAATTACTTGAGGTCAGGAGTTTGAGACCAGCCTGGCCAACATGGTGAAACCCCATCTCTACTAAAAATACAAAAAATTCCGCCTGTAATCCCAGCACTTTGGGAGGCCAAGGCAGGCAGATTGTCTGAGCTCAGGAGTTCACAACCAGCCTGGGCAACACGGTGAAACCCTGTCTCTACTAAAATACAAAAAATTAGCCAGGCACGGCAGCGTGCGCCTGTAGTCTCAGCTACTTGGGAGGCTGAGGCCGGAGAATTGCTTGAACCCAGGAGGCAGAGGTTGTGATGAGCAGAGATGGCGCCACTGCACTCCAGCCTGGGTGACAGACAGAGTAAAACTCCACCTCAAAAAAAAAAAAAGAGCCAGGCACAGTGGCGCATGCCTGTGATCTCAGCTACTCAGGAGGCTGAGGCAGGAGAATCATTTGAACCCAGGAGGAGGAGGTTGCAGTGAGCCAAGATTGCACCACTGCTCTGCAGCCTGGGTGACAGAGTGAGACTCATCTCAAAAAAATAAAAAATCAATGAAGCCTCAAAACATTAAGAGGCTTAGGAAAGGGCACTTGAAGCAGAGAATATAAAAAAAAATCCTTTATAACTAAGATTTCAGCAGTCTCATCTATGAAGCACACTTTCATGAAATTAACTTTTGCTTTGGTCAGTTGATACAGCTTTTAGAATCCTGAAAATTTTCACAAAAGACTTCTAATAAAAAGTACCCAAGAGCTAAAATACTCAATATAAACAGGAAAAGAAAAAAGGCCCAACTCAAGCTAGTGCAATTTGCTTTTAGAAATTCCAACTGAACAAGTACTACTCACAGAAGAATTCCCAAAGTTCCCCACATACTTGGGCCACGGGGATGTGAGCAAGATATCAACACCCTTAAACTGGGAGGTTGTACACAGCATTGTTCTCAGAGAAGACACATCCTTGGGACTAAAATTATAACCTGGTACTGGCTCATTTAAGGACTCTGTGCCACTGAGGTACACAATCTGCAGCCCCGAGCTTCCAGTGAAGATACCTTTACGACCTGGGTTCAAAGAAAAACGAACAAATTTTAGTCAAAATTGTAGAATGAAAAGCCATCAATAGGGGGATGAATCTCCCATGACTCTCCTATGTCCCTGCCATTTTACATATCTGAAGTGTAAACTCTCCAGCAACTCCCTTCTGGCTGCTAGGCATCAATGGTGAATGGCTACCAACAATATTCCTGCTCAGTAAATACAAACAGCCCTACATGGAGGCTACTGAGCCCACGGGCCAGTATGTTTACACCAGGTGCCTTACAAATATTACTAGAAAAAGCTAGGAAGAGAAGATTAGGAAAAAGGCTTTCTGCCTTCTAGAGAAGACTCTACATGGACTTAAATGCAAACATCAGGACACAGGAAAAGGCAATGAGAAGAAAAATACAGTTCTAAGGAAGCTACAGTCTAGAAAAGATGCACACGGTGAAATCTCATCTCTACTAAAATACAAAAAATTAGCCAGGCATGGCAGCATGTGCCCGTAGTCCCAGCTACTTGGGAGCAGGTAGCAACTTCCAAGTGAAGGAAAACATTTGGAAAGAGCAAGTGTTTAGGAAAAATTAAAGACTCTACTCTCTTCTAGGGTTATTCCTGGCTTGTGGCCTTGTTTCTATTCCCTCCTGTTGCCTTCAAGACCTTGCTCCATCAATTTTCACCTCCCTTTCATCTACTGAGTCTACACAGCTGGCGCTTTCTGTTCAGAAAAAAACATGCTCAATCATCCCCATCCAAAATGAACACACATACTAAGAAACTTCCTCGTCTTCAGTTTTGAACTTCTGAAGAGCAGTCCATGCTAAGTGCTTTACCTGCTTTTTGGTTTTTTTTTTGGTTTCTGTTTTTGAGATGGAGTCTTGCTCTGTCGCCAGGTTGGAGTGCAGTGGTGTGATCTTGGCTCACTGCAACCTCCACCTCCGCCTCCCGGGTTCAAGTGATTCTCCTGCCTCAGCCTCCCGAGTAGCTGGGACTCCAGGTGCCCGCCACCATGCCCAGTTAATTTTTGCATTTTTAGTAGAGATGGGGTTTCACCATGTTGGCCAGGATGGTCTCAATCTCTTGACCTCATGATCTGCCCTCTTCAGCCCCCCAAAGTGCTAGGATTACAGGCATGAGCCACCGTGCCCAGCCTACTTTATTAGTTCCTTAAAGCCCCTGCAATCAGTTTCCCTCTCCCATCACTCTCTCAAAGGTCACGCTATATTTGCCAATGTTCTCCTGAAACTATGTTATCTTCACTTAGATTCCTTGAAGTTGACAATGTCTTTACCTCTTGAACAGTCCTCTAAGCACTTTTATGTCTTTGTTCCTACCCCCAAGATGAAGATATACCATCCCCACCCACCAAGGTACTATCATCTACCTGCTTCCCTTCTGACTGTATTTCTTCCTTGATTTCGAGACCAGCCTGACCAACAAGGTGAAAGCCTGTCTCTACTAAAAAACACAGAATTAGCCGGCCATGGTGGCACACACCTGTAACCCCAGCTATTCAGGAGGCTGAGGCAGAAGAATCGCTTGAATCCAGGTGGCAGAGGTTGCAGTGAGCTGAGACTACGCCATTGCAATCCAACCTGGGCAACAAGAGCGAAACTCCATCTCAAAAAAATAATAATAATAACGCTCACTTCCAACTATATGTTGGATGTCTTACCAGTACTTCAAGCTCACTGTCACATGTTCACTACCAAGTTCTTTGCTTGATCCTCCTACTGGATCCAAAAAATCTATTTCACAGAAGTAACCCAAGTACCTCAGCTGCTCTTTACACTCCTGACACTAAATTCATATAGTAAAATGGCTGCCAAGTATCTATAGTAATGCCCTTAATCCAAATCTACAGACTACACCAAGAACTGCATGTCAGACGCATGTTAAAATATACAACAACAGAATTTCAAAATGTGTATCTGACATGTGTAGTTAAAAATAAACAGTGCTCACTTCAGCAGCATATATACTAAAACTGGAAAGATAAAGATAATATTAGCACGGCACCTGCACAAGGATGACATGCAAATTCATGAAGAGTTCCATATTAAAACAACAAAACAAATAAAGTCCTTCCTTCAATTTTTGCTTAAAGAAGTCCCATAGGATTAGAACAAAATAAGACTGGTAACAGGAGGGCCACAGCCAAACAGAGACTAAAGGCCAAGATGAACTATAATGGGGAAGGAGAGAGAAGACATTTACAGCAAAGAAAATGAAAAAGCTTTCTAGAGAAATAAGACCAACAAAGAGGAAATGTGAAGAATAGTAGAGTCAATCAAAAAAAAAAAAAAAGCCGGGCACAGTGGCTTATGCCTGTAATCCCAACACTTGGGGAGGCTGAAGCGGGCGAATCACGAGGTCAGGAGATCAAGACCATCCTGGCCAACATGCTGAAATCCTGTCTCTACTAAAAACATAAAAATTAGCTGGGTGTGGTAGCGCGTGCCTATAATCCCAGCTACTCGGGAGGCTGAGGCAGGAGAATCACTTGAACCAGGGAGTCGGAGGTTGCAGTGAGCTGAGATCACGCCACTGCACTCCAGCCTGAGCAACAGAGCGAGACATTATCTCAAAAAAAAAAAAGAAAAAAAAGGAGTTGAATGATCTAAGAGGCAGCAGACTGCCAGCAGGTGGGGGGAAAACAAAAGCAAAATTTGACAGTGCTTTTGAAAATGGCCAGACATTGAAAGAGTCACTAAAAGCAATACAGAGGACTGTGGAGGAAACAACTTTAAGCTGGAACTGAAGAGTGTACCTGGAACCAGAAAAAGGAGAGTAAAAAAAAGTAAAAAATCCCCAAAGAACAGCACTAAAAATGTGAGTTGCCAAAACCTTAGAGTGAAACCTAGAGCGGTAAATAGTTGGGAGCCTAATTAACAAGTAAGCTGTATATATCCAGCAAGATTGTATGGTAAGGCCACATACATGAAATTTCCTTTGTGTGAACATAATTTATACCTTAAGTATCCCATATACCGTAGACAAGGAGTTTATCCCTCTAGTTGGCTAAACAAGTGTGTACTGGGTTGTGGGAACATAACGAGATTGGGGCTAAGTGGTAGAAATAATAAAGGAAAAATGCCGCTGTTCTAAGGGTATTGTCCTAAAGGCACAGCAGCACATATACAGACTTTGGGAAAAAACCCTCCAAACCCCATTATCTCAGGCTGTAATCACTGAAAAATCTAGCCAAAAATTTCCTGGGACACTAATTCCTGAGAACACTATATTATGTTCATTACAAATACAACAAATATCGGCCAGGCACAGTGGCTCACGCCTCTAACCCCAGCACTTTGGGAGGCCAAGGCAAGCGGATCACGAGGTCAGGAGATCAAGATGATCCTGGCTAACACGGTGAAACCCCGTCTCTACTAAAACTATAAAAAATTAGCCAGGTATGGTAGCACACGCCTGTAATCCAAGCTACTCAGGAGGCTGAGGCAGGAGAATCACTTGAACCTGGGAGGCAGAGGTTTCAGTGAGCCAAGATTGCGCCACTGCACTCCAGCCTGGGTGACAGAGCAAGACTCCGTCTCAAAAAAAAACACACACACACACACACACACACAAATGTAACAAGTATCAGCTTACCCAGATAAGTAATGTTTTCAGCTAATTCACATCCATCAGCATCCTGGAAATATTTTACTGTTTCCTGGTTATTGGCACCAAGCACATATGTCTGAATAGGAGCTAGTGTGGAAAACAGACATGACACCATATAGTTACCAGATCTGCTTTAGAACTTGAGATATGCCTCTCTATAGAAAAAATATTTACAGCAAAAGTAAACGTCCATGCATTCACATTCCCCATATTTAGCAATCCTAAATGTGGAACTGCTATCCACTAAGGATATACTACACCCAACCTTGTAGCTTGACTATTTTTTGTTTTGTTTTATTTTCTGAGACAGAACCTTGCTCTGTCGCCCAGGCTGAAGTGCAGTGGCGCAATCTCGGCTCATTGCAATCTCTGCCTCCCGGTTCAAGTGATTCTCCTGCCTCAGTCTCCCGAGAAGCTGGGATTACAGACATGCACCACCATGCCCTGCTAATTTTTGTATTTTTAGTAGACACAGGGTTTCACCATGTTGGCCAGGCTGGTCTCGAACTCCTGACCTCAGGTGATCCGCCTGCCTCAGCCACCCAAAGTGCAGGGATTACAGGCGTGAGCCACCGCACCGGGATAGTCTCAATAATGAAAAACAACTTAAATTCTTAAATACTGAAAATTATTCTTAAATTCCTAAATAATGAAAAACAACTCAGCAAGAACTGTGGCCCTTGAAATTTTATTAGAAATCGTATGTTAAATAAAAATAATTTCTATACCTTTCTTGATGCCAGTCTTATACTCCTCCCATTCAGCATCTGGGGTGGAGCCAAAGAAATTTCCTACACACAACAGCAGCTAAAATGAGTTTTTTAAACAGATATATGAGATTTTAAAATATCAAACAGTACATAATTGATAGTAATATTTAACTAGTTATTCAATAGTTTCAAATCAGTTTATTCTTAATCAATTTACAGATTTCAATATACAATTCTTTAGCAGCAACTGTTAATTCTATGAATTATTAAGTTTTGGCTTTTGGCTGTCAAATTCATGTTACACTCAAGGAACTAAACTTTTAAAAGAAGTTAGAATTCAAGGACTCCTCAAATTCTCAGTCCCACTCTGACACTCATGGCTCTCTCCACATATCCTTCCCTGGAATATACAGTCACATAGAAATAGATCTCTAAAGATCCCCATGTGAAACAAAAAAAAAAAAACTTAAAATATTAGAAACTCTGAGAAATACGGGGCATAAAAAACACATTTCCTGACTGTTGTCTTCACTCAACCTTTAACCCAATGAACAAATTATCCTCATACTTGGAATACTCTCTTCTGTACTCTTAAGAGTTTACAGTCTAGTTGGCAACCATACACAACATTCACATAGAGCTTTTAAGCCTGTGATGCATTGATATATATGTTACCTGACTTAATCCTCACCACATTCATGAAATAGATCTGTGCTTCCCAAACCCAGGGGTCAGAATCACTTAGGGAAGTGTTGCTAGTCTGTTTTCAGTTTTTTGTACAGTGATAAAGTAACAAGATTCAAAGTCAAAAAATATAAAGATCAATAGTAAATAGTAAATAGGTCTCCCTCCCCTAACCACTCAGTAGCTACTAAGTTCCTATGCTCATGAAGGGAACTCAATTTAACAAAAATGGTATATGTTCAATCAAGACCTAAAGGAGTGCAAACTTTATTTTTACGTGTGACTACAAAGGTAAAATTAAATTCAGTAAAAACAAACATCTTACATCAAAGTTTCCACTTTTCTTCTGAATTGCTCGGACTCTATTGAACAAAATATCAAACTTTCCTTCAACATCTCCACAAGCCAAGCTGCAAACAAACAGATAAACATTATAGCAATTCAGGAAACAAATGGGCCTGCCAGATTTGGTATATACTAGTCTTTTGGATTAGATAGATACATGATCTAGTCTCTCTGTAGTTACCTTGCAAGGTTCAGGGCATGTAAACCACTGGGCAGATCCACTGAGGGTCTCACCAACACCTCCCACTCGCGATATCTAAAATTTAGCTTATCATTTACTCCACGACTGAGCCAGCTTCTTCTCCTCATTCCTAAGTTTTATGGACATGTCTATGGCTGACACGCTCAACAAGAGTCAAAAATATCCCATCCAGTCACCAAGTCCCATCAATCCCTTTTTCCAGACATCTCACATTCATTCTATCCTTTTTATTTTGACTCCTCCTATCTTAGTACAGGGCTTCATTCATTTGATAAACAGACTCTGGACAGCTACAATACGCTAAGTACAATATGCCAAGTATACTATGAACATGTTAGCAGTACAAGGTGGAGGAAGACTCAGTTTAAGACTCAAGGAGTTTATAATCAGGGAAAGGAAAACACTCTAATCGTTATAAATTTGTAAGAAAAGGGCTATAACAGGAGGTACAGGTGTTATGGGGCAGGAAGTAGAAAATGGCAAGAGCTGACATCGGTAAGGTAAACTGGCCCTAGGTTATGAAGGGACTTTTACTATCATCTCATTTCTGAGTTTTTCTAATTCTGATTTATATGGTTTTTCCATGGCTTATATCATTTTCTTAATGTCTTTTAATTCATCTTGAAATACTAAAATTTAATTGTTTTGTGAGTGTGTCTTTCTGGCGTGCTTTTATTGTCCACCTCGCCAAACTTTTTTCTTTTTTTTTTGAGACAGGGTCTCACTCTGTCACCCAGGCTAACGTGCAGTGGCACGACCTTGGCTCACTGCAACCTCCACTCCACTCCACCCCACCCCCTTCTTATGGCAGAGGAAGAATCAGAGAAAAATACAATGAATCTAGTGTTAGATTCCAAGCAGAAAATACACTTATGTTTCCTCTAATGCCTTCTCTTCTTCCTATCCATCCTACATAAAGTTGTCAGCTTAATGTCCTTTCCTCAAAACATTAAGAGGTTTCCCACTGCCTACAGAACCACAGCTTTCCATAGGCCTTGACCTGTCGTCTTTCTAATGCTTTCTGCAAGTTTTCTTAACTGAAACCTTACTTACTGGCAATTTGATTACTCTCTGCCTCTGTCATTCCCTAGGGTAGTTCCACCCTACCCATCCTGAATCTAAGCTTTTCCCATCCTTCAGGGTTTAGCACATTTCTGAAGCCTCGCTGGCTGGCTCAGAAGTCATCCCCTTCTCAAAACCTCAGGAAACCATATTACAGCATTTCAGAGCAAGCTCTGTCATAAACTAACAGGACTTTTATTTATATTTTGAGTGCCACCTCCTCTAGGAAGACTTCTAGTACCTATCAGTTACCAATTTCTTTTTTTTTTTTTTTTTTGAGACGGAGTCTCACTTTGTCGCCCAGGCTGGAGTGCAGTGGCACCATCTCGGCTCACTGCAAGCTCCGCCTCCTGGGTTCACGCCATTCTCCTGCCTCAGCCTCCGAGTAGCTGGGACTACAGGCACGCACCACCACGCCCGGCTAATTTTTTGTATTTTTAGTAGAGACGGGGTTTCACCGTGTTAGCCAGGATGGTCTCAATCTCCTGACCTCGTGATCCGCCCGCCTCGGCCTCCCAAAGTGCTGGGATTACAGGCGTGAGCCACCGTGCCCGGCCAGTTACCAACTTCTAGTGTTCCCATAGGATCCTGCATTTCTTCCATCACAGCAGTTGTCACATGGAATTATCATTGTTTCTGGGCGATCCACTGCCCAGTTTATACATCATGAGGTGCCTCATCTCCTCATCTGGGCCCTTTTCCAGTGTTCTCTATCTCGCTGAACAAACATAGAAATCTATGACCCAACAGGGCCAACTCCTTTTCACTCACAATTAAACCATCACAAGCCTTGATGATTTTACTTCCTGAATAAACTTTAATCCCTAAACTTTTCCTCTGTCATCACTCCACCTAATCCCAACTGTTCTCTACTTTGGCTCTGATTTGTTCTCCACATTGCAAACAGAACTGTTTTCCAAAATGAAAATTTGATCATGCCAAGGCATTCTTAAGCATTTCAATAACCCTTTTAGGTTAAAGACAAAAATACAGTTATGTGCACATAACAATGTTTCGGTCAACAAGGGACCACATACATGATGGTGGTCCCATAAGATTATAATGGAACTGAAAAATTCCTATCACCTAGTGATGTCTAGCCATTTGTAACATTACAGTGCAATATATTACTCATTTGTTTGTGGTAATGCTGGTATAAACACCTACTGGGCCGGTGGTTATAAAAAGTGTAGCACATACAGTTATGTACAGTATACAATATTTGATAATGATAATAAACAACTATGTTACTCGTATATATATAATATTTAGTATGCTATTGCCAGGTGCGGTGGCTCACGCCTGTAATCCCAGCACTTTGGGAGGCCGAGGTGGGCGGATCACGAGGTCAGGAGATCGAGACCATCCTGGTTAACACGGTGAAACCTTGTCTCTACTAAAAATACAAAAAATTAGCCAGGCGTGGTGGCAGGCGCCTGTAGTCCAGCGACTCAGGAGGGAGGCGGGAGAATGGCGTGAACCCGGGAGGCAGAACTTGCAATGAGCCGAGATTGCGCCACTGCACTCCAGTCTAGGCAACAGAGTGAGACTACGTCTCAAAAAAAAAAAAAAAAAAAAGTAGTATGATATGCTCTTTACTGTTATTTTGCAGAGTATACTCCTACGTATTTAAAAAAAAAAAAAGTTAACTGTAAAAAAGCCTCAGGCAGGTCCTTCAGGAAGCATTCCACAGGGCACTGTTATCATAGGAGATGACAGCTTCATGCATGTTATTACTACTGAAGCCTTTCCAGTGGGACAAGATATGGAGGTGAACAGCAGTGATACTGATGATCCTGACCCTGTGTAGGCCTAGACTCATGTGTGTGTGTGTCTTAGTTTGCAACAAAAAAAGTTTAAAGCCAGGCACAGTGGCTGATGTCTGTAATCCCAGCACTTTGGGAGGCTGAGGCAGGAGGATAACTTGAGCCCAGGAGTTCAAGACCAGCCTGGGTAACACAGCAAAACCCCCTCTCTACAAAAAATACAGAAATTAGCTAGGTGTAGTGGCTTGTGCCTGTAGTCCCAGCTACTCAGGAGGCTGAGGTGGGAGAATCACTTGAGCCCAGGAGGTTGAGGTTGCAGTGAGCCGTTACTGCACAATTGCACTCCAGCCTGGGCGACAGTGAAACCCTGCCTCCAAAAAAAAAAACAAAGTTTAAAGGGTAAAAAGAAAAAATAATAATAGAAGCTTGTAGAATAAGGATATAAATATTTCTGTACAGCTGTACAATGTGTTTTGCATCTTAGCTGTGTTATAACAAATCAAAAAGTTTAAAAAAACTTAAAGTTTATAAAGTAAAAGTTACAGTAAACTAAAGTTTATTGTTGAAAACAAAGTGTTTTTATAAATTTAATATAGGGCCGGGCGCGGTGGCTCAAGCCTGTAATCCCAGCACTTTGGGAGGCCGAGACGGGTGGATCACGAGGTCAGGAGATCGAGACCATCCTGGTCTACACGGTGAAACCCCGTCTCTACTAAAAAATACAAAAAAACTAGCCGGGCGAGGTGGCGGGCGCCTGTAGTCCCAGCTACTCGGGAGGCTGAGGCAGGAGAATGGCGTGAACCCGGGAGGCGGAGCTTGCAGTGAGCTGAGATCGCGCCACTGCACTCCAGCCCGGGCGACAGAGCGAGACTCCATCTCAAAAAAAAAAAAAAAATAAATAAATAATTTAATATAGGTGAAGTGTACAGTATTCATAAAGTCTACAATAGCGTAAAGTAATACATTCACTCACCTCTTACTAACTCAGAGAAACGTTCAGTTCTGCAAACTCCATTCATGATAAGTGTCCTACACGAGTATACCCTTTTTTTTTCCCCTGTATACAGTATTTTCTTTTTTTCTTTTGAGACAGAGTCTCACTCTGTGGCCCAGGCTGGAGTGCAGTAGCGCAATCTCGGCTCACTGCAACCTCCGCCTCTCAGGCTCAAGCCATTCTCCTGGCTCAACCTCTTGAGTAGCTGGGATTACAGGCGCCCGCCACCATGCCCGGCTGATTTTTGTATGTTTATTAGATAAAGGGTTTCACCGTGTTGGCCAGGCTGGTCTTAAACTTCTGACCTCTGGTGATCCACCCACCTCGGCCTCCCAAAGCGTTGGGATTACAGGTGTAAGCCACCGCACCCAGACAGGTATTTTCACTGTACCCTTTCTATATTTAAATACAAAAATACTTACCATTGTGTTACAATTGCCTACAGTATTCAGTACAGTAACATGATGTACAGCTTTGTAGCCTAGGAGCAACAGGCTATACACCATTTAGCCTAGGTGTATAGGAAGCCATACCATCTAGGTCTCTGTAAGTACACCAAAGATGTTCGCACAATGATGAAATCGCCTAACTCATTTCTCAGAACATAACCCTGCTGTTAAGCAATGGATTACTCTATTTCCCAAGGCTCAATCCTAACTTTCTCAGGAAGCCTTCTTGACTCCTACCATTAAGCCAAACATGCCTCTTATGCACTCTCCCAGAACCATGAATCTTTTCTTCCCAAAATTTACCACTATTGCAATTTTTTTTTTTTTTTTTTTTGAGACAAGGTTTCAAACTGTCACCCAGCCTGGAGAGCAGCAGCATGATCACAGCTCACTGCAGCCTCGACCTCCCCAGGCTCAGGTGGTCCTCCCGCTTCAGCCTCCCAATTAGCTGGGACCACTACGCCCAGCTAATTTTTTTTTTTTCTGTATTTTTTTGTAGAGACCGGGCCTTGCTATACTGCCCAGGCTGGTCTTGAAGTCCTCGACTCAAGCAATCCTCCTGCCTCGGCCTCCAGAGTCGCTGGGATTACAGGCGTGAGCCACTGCGCCTGGCCCTCTCACTATGGTAACTTCACATTTATCTGAATTCCTTTTTTTTTTTTTTTTAGACTGAGTCTCGCTCTGTTACCCAGGCTGGAGTGCAGTGGTGCAATGTTGGCTCACTGTGCAACCTCAGCCTCTGGGTTCAAGCGATTCTCCTGCCTCAAGCCTCCTGAGCAGCTGGGATTACAGGCAAGCGCCACCACGCCTGGCTAATTTTTTGTGTGTATTAGAACAGACAGGGTGTCACCACATTGGCCAGGCTGGTCTCGAACTCCTGACCTCAAGTGATCCGCCCACCTCAGCCTCCCAAAGTGCTAGGATTACAGGCATAAGCCACCGCGTCCGGCCATTATTTGTTTTGTTTGTTTGGTTGGTTGGTTTGGTTTTTCTTTTCTTTGTTTTGAGATGGAGTATCTTTTGTCGCCCAGGGTGGAGTGCAGTGGCGCGATCTCGGCTCACTACAACCTCCGCCTCCCAGGTTCAAGCGATTCTCCTGCCTCAGCCACCGCGTCCGGCCCATTATCTGGATTCTTTAGTGCCTGTCCCTCTAGACTATAGGCTTGGTTAAAGCAGGAACTCCATCTGTTGCAACACCTAGCACACCGTCCAGCACACCTGCAATTCTTCAATAAATACTTGCTGAATGAAGCCACCACCCGCGCCCCTCCTCCCCGCAAAAAGAAGTGCGCCAGGGAAGGGTCCCTATCTACTCTGTCCACCACTGCCCAGGGCCCATAAGTGGCTAAGAGTATTTGGTGACTAAATATATGGGGACAGGAAAAACGAAAGGGAAAGGATGTGTCAGAGGCCAAGACTGCCCCCTAAGATGGAGGAGGCCTAACTCTGGGAGGTTCCGCCTCTCCCAACGAGCGTCGCCAAGAAAAACCTCCTCAGAAGCGAAAAAAGCCAGGAAAAGAGGCCAGCCCCGGCCAGGAAAAGACATCACCTAAGCTCCCCAGCAGCCCCGTGTCTCTCCGCCTTTTCCTTCTCCCTTCCTGTCACGGGAAAGACTCCCACCGGTGTCGACACCTACACACACGAAAGAGACAAAAAGAGAGAGGCTTCCATTCACGGTCACTCACAGGCGCAGCGGTTTCTGTGCCATCTGTCCGAATAGTATGAGTTGGGACTGCCACCTAAAATTGGGAATGCGAATCTGCGCTCCTCGGAAAAATGTGACCGCGCAACAATCAGACGTCAGCGCCCTCCAGCCAATAACGGTTCACTTACTTACGGAGACCGCCGAGGGACAGAAGCCTCTCTCAGGTGGCTGCGCCTCAAGGAAGAATCAGGAGGAAAGGGGAGGAGTGAAGAGAGAAAGAGGAAGTGACCAAAAGAATTCCAATTATAATTTTTTAAATTACATTTCAGAGCACTTGAAGCGAGTGAATGGCTAGGAAGTACAGAGCAGAATGTCGGGTTCTAACCTAACCTAACCTGACCTGACCTAACCATATCGGTGTAGTGGGCAAGACAGACCCCCTCGATCCACGTTTTTTGTAAGTTTTTAACCCATCAAAAAGTTAAAAAGTTAAAAGTTAAAAGGCGGGGCGGCTAATGGCTATAATCCCAGCACTTTGGGAGGCTGAGGCGGGCGGATCACTTGCGGTCAGGCGTTCAAGACCAGCCTGGGCAACATGGTGAAACTCCGTCTCTACTAAAAATACAAAAATTAGCCGGGCATGGTGGAGAATTGTCTGAACCTGGGAGGCAGAGGTTGCAGTGAGTCAAGATCGCGCCATTGCACTCCAGCCTGGACAAGAGCGAAACTCCGTCTCAAATTAAAAAAAAAAAAAAAAAAAAAGTTAAAAGAATAATGGCTATTACCTTGATTCAGTAAGTCTCAGCCTGTTGCCAAATTTGCTTGTGTTCTCTTTCTCTCAAAGTGCCCAAACTTTTCCATTCTCACTGGATCATTTGAAAGTAAAGTGCAGGCAGGGCGCGGTGGCTCACGCCTATAATCCCAGCGTTTTTGGGAGATTGAGACCATCCTGGCTAACACGGTGAAACCCCGTCTCTACTAAAAATACAAAAGATTAGCCGGGCGGGATGGCACGTGCTTGTAGTCCCAGCTACTAGGGAGGCTGAGGCAGAAGAATCGCTTGAACCCAGGAGGCAGAAGTTGCAGTGAGCCGAGATCACGCCACTTCACTCCAGCCTAGGAGACAGAGAGAGACTCCGTCTCAAAAACAAAATAAAGTGCAGACAACAGGAATACATCTGCATGCATCTCCTAAGATTAGGACATCCTCCTACATAACCATCATACTATTAATACAGCTACGAAAATTAACATTAATTATTCAATATTATCTAATATACATCCATATTTAAAGTTCTCCATTTGTCCCCCCAAATTGATTTTATATTTGGGGCTTGTTTTGATTCAGATCCAATCAAGTTTCACACTTGCATTTGGTTCTGTCTCTAGTTTATTTTAATCTACAAAAGCCCTCCTACCTATTTGGTTTTAGTTTTTGTAATACTGACTTTTTTGAAGGGTTCAGGCCAAGTGGTAGAAAACAAGTGTGTAAGGAAATGGAAACAATAGAGAGATCCTGACGACTGAGGGGAAGGAAAGACTAATCAAGGACATCTAAATAATTCAAAATAATTAAAACATAAGATTAAAGAAGAACTACAGGCCAGGCACAGTGGCTGATGCCTGTAATCCCAGCACTTTGGGAGGCTAAGGCGGGAGGTTCACTTGAGAACAGGAGTTCAAGGCCAACCTGGGCAACATAGCGAGACCTTGTCTCTACTACAAATTTTGAAAGAGAAAAAAAGTGCTTCTTCTCCAAGAAAACACCAAATGGTGGATGACGCCGGTGCAGTAGGGGGACCTGGAGGCCCTGGTGGCCCTGGGATGGGGAACTGCGGTGGCTTCCGCGGAGGTTTCGGCAGTGGCATCTGGGGCTGGGGCCGAGGCCGCGGAGCTCCCGGAGGCAAGGCCAAGGATAACCAGTGGATGCCCGTCACCAAGCTGGGCCGCTTGGTCAAGGACATGAAGATCAAGTCCCTGGAGGAGATCTACCTCTTCTCCCTGCCCATTAAGGAATCTGAGATCATTGACTTTTTCTTGGGTGCCTCTCTCAAAGACGAGGTTTTGAAAATTATGCCGGTGCAGAAGCAGACCCGTGCTAGCCAGCACACCGGGTTCAAGGCCTTTGTTGCTATCGGGGACTACAATGGCCACGTTGGCCTGGGTGTTAAGTGCTCCAAGGAGGTGGCCACCGCCATCCATGGGGTCATCATCCTGGCCAAACTCTTCATTGTCCCCGTGCGCAGAGGCTACGGGGGGAACAAGATGGGCAAGCCCCACACTGTCCCTTGCAAGGTGGCAGGCCACTGCGGCTCTGTGCTGGTGTGCCTCATCCCTGCACCCAGGGGCACTGGCATCGTCTCAGCGCCTGTGCCCAAGAAGCTGCTCATGATGGCTGGTATCGATGACTGCTACACCTCAGCCCGGGGCTGCACTGCCACCCTGGACAACTTCGCCAAGGCCACCTTTGATGCCATCTCTAAGACCTACAGCTACCTGACCCCTGACCTCTGGAAGGAGACTGTATTTACCAAGTCTCCCTATCAGGAAATCACTGACCACCTTGTCAAGACCCACACCAGAGTCTCCCTGCAGTGGACCCAGGCTCCAGCTGTGGCTACAACATAGGGTTTTTATACAAGAAAAATAAAGTGAATGAAGCCTGAAAAAAAAAAAAAGTTAGCTGGGCATGGTGGCGTATGCCTATACTCCCAGCTACTCCAGAGGCTGAAGTTGGGGGATCACTTGAGCCCAGGAGATGGAGGCTTCAGTGAGCTATTACCTTGCCACTGCTCTCCAGCCTGGGTGACAGAGCAAGCCCTGTTTCAAAAACCAAACAAAACTACAAAGTTCTGGCTTTTCCCACAGCCTGCAAGGCTTCTTTTTGTTTCTTGCCTCATAAACACTGATGGCTCTGCTTTGCTGGCATATAAGCATGCATTTTTTCCTAATCTTTGGATAATACAACACCGCCCAGGAGTGGCACTCAAGACTGAATCTTGAAGATGAGTAGAAGTTTGCCAAACCTGAGCAGGTAATAATTCCCAGAAAAGGATACAAAAGTAAGATATAAAAACTCATCCATATTGAAAAATCAAAAGACTCCATGAAAAAGACTGTTAGAAATAATAAACGAATTCAGTAAAAGTTGCAGGATACCAAGTAAACATGCAAAAATCAGTAGCATTTATATGCACCACCAGCAAACAATCTGAAAAAGAAATCAAGAAAGCAATCTCACTTACAATAGCTACCAAAGAATATAAACTACGTAGGAATCAATTTAACCAAAGAAGTGAAAGATCCATAAAAGGAAAACTAAAAAACTGATGAAAGCAATTAAAGAGGACACACACACAAAAAGGAAAGATATTCCACGCTTATGGATTAGAATAATTAGGCGGGAAGATCACAAGGTCAGGAGATCGAGACCATCCTGACTAACATGGTGAAACCCCGTCTCTACTAAAAATACAAAAAAATTAGCCAGGCATGGTGGCGGGCGCCTGTAGTCCCAGCTACTCGGGAGGCTGAGGCAGGAGAATGGCGTGAAGCTGGGAGGCGGAGCTTGCAGTGAGCTGCTGCACTCCAGCCTCCAGCCTGGGAAACAGAGGGAGACTCCGTCTCAAAAAAAAAAAAAAAAAATATGACAACACTACCTGAAGCAATTTACAGATCAATCCAATCCCTATCAAAATACAAATGGCATTCTCTACAGCAAGGATCCCCAACCCCCGGGCTATGGACCAGTACCCATCTGTAGCCTGTTAGGAACCAGGATGCACAGCAGGAGGTGAGCGGTGGGCAAGTGAGAATAACCGCCTGAGCTCACTTCCTATCAGATCAGTGGTGGTGCCAGATTCTTACAGAGGCTGGAACCCTGTTGTGAACTGCCCATGCGAGGGTTCTAGGGCGCTGCGTACCTTACAAGAATCTGATGCCTGATGATCTGAGGTGGAACAGTTTCATCCCCAAACCATCCCCCATCCCTACACTCAGCTCTCTTTTTCTAAGGTAAATGTCATGTACGATACTTTGTTGTTTCGTTTTGTTTTTGTTTTTGTTTGAGACGGAGTCTAGCTCTGTCGCCCAGGCTGGAGTGCAGTGGCGCTATCTCGGCTCACTGCAAGTTCCGCCTCCCAGCTTCACGCCATTCTCCTGCCTCAGCCTCCAGAGGAGCTGGGACTACAGGCGCCCGCCACCACGCCCAGCTAATTTTGTTTTTGTATTTTTAGTGGAGACAGGGTTTCACCGTGTTAGCCAGGATGGTCTCGATCTTCTTGACCTCGTGATCCGCCCACCTCGGCCTCCCAAAGTGCTGGGATTGCAGGCGTGAGTCACCGCGCCCGGCCACGATAGTGACATCAGAATTGTTTTGTAAAGCGAGGTGGGATAGATGTGGTACGCACCAGCCACGGTTTCCACTGTACCCAGAGCGTGGAGAGGCAGCGCCACTGCTCTCAAGGTTAATGACAACTCAGTAAAGCACTGCTCTTATTTTTTGCAGTCTTCAATTTGAGAAAGGTGAGAAATAATGTTTTCAATAAATATGGTTCATACCATTAAAAAAAAAAATCCCCCCACGTCCATGGAAAAATTGTCTTCCACAAAAGCGGTCCCTGGTGCCAAAAAGGTTAGGGACTGCTGCTCCAAAGAAATAGAAATAGAAAAAAAAATCCTAAAATCTATATGGAACCACAAGAGACCCCAAAGAGCCAAAGCAATCCTGAGCAAAAAGCACAAAGCTGAAGGCATGATGCTACCCAACCTAAAAATCTGCTACAAAGCTATAGTAACCCAATCAGTATGGTACTGACATAAAAATGGACACATAGACCAATGGAACAGAATAGAAAACTCACATATAAATACATGCATTTACAACCAACTCATTTTAGTCAGTACCGAAAGTACAAAGGTGCCAAGAACATACAATGAGGAAGGACAATCTCTTCAATAAATGATTCTTGAAGAACTGGATAGCCCTAAACTGAAGAATGAAACTCAACTCTATCTCTCACCATATACAAAAATCACATCAAAATGGATTAAAGACTTAAATTAAGACCTCAAACTGGCCGGGCGCGGTGGCTCAAGCCTGTAATCCCAGCACTTTGGGAGGCCGAGACGGGTGGATCACGAGGTCAGGAGATCGAGACCATCCTGGCTAATACGGTGAAACCCCGTCTCTACTAAAAAATACAAAAAACTAGCCGGGCGAGGTGGCGGGCGCCTGTAGTCCCAGCTACTTGGGAGGCTGAGGCAGGAGAATGGCGTAAACCCGGGAGGCGGAGCTTGCAGTGAGCTGAGATCCGGCCACTGCACTCCAGCCTGGGCAACAGAGCGAGACTCCGTCTCAAAAAAAAAAAAAAAAAAAAAAAAAAAAAAAAAAAAGACCTCAAACTACGAAGCTACCAGAAGAAAATACTGAGGAAATGTTCCAAGACATTGATCTGGGCAAAAATTTTTTTGTATACGACTTCAAAAGCACAGGCAACAAAAGCAAAAATAGACTAATAGGATTATATCAAACTAAAAAGCTCTGCACAGCAAAGGAAACAATCAACAAAGTGAAGACACAACCCACAGAATGGAAGAAAATTTTTGCAAACTATCCATCTGATAAGGGATTAATAACCAGAATAAATAAAACAAGGAGCTCAAACAACTCAATAGCAAAAAAAACCATAAATAATCCTATCTAAAAATGGGCAAAGCCATATGTGGTGATGCTTGCCTATAGTCCCAGCTATCCAGGAGGCTGAAGCAGGTGGTGTTTTTGTTTTCTTTTTTGGGGGGGTGGGGTGGGGGGATGGAATCTCACTTTGTCACCCAGGTTGGAGAGCAGTGGTGCAGTCTCAGCTCACTGCAGCCTCCACCTCCGGGGTCCAAGAGATTCTCCTGCCTCAGCCTCCCAAGTAGCTGGGATTACAGGTGCTCACCATCATGCCCGGCTAATTTTTTGTATTTTTAGTAGAGATAGGGTTTCACTATGTTGGCCAGGCTGGCCTTGAACTCCTGACTTCAGATGGTCCACCTACTCAGCCTCCCAAAGTGCTGGGATTACAGGCCTCAGTCACTAAGCCCAGCCCCAGGAAGACTGTTTGAACCCAGTTTGATTCCAGCATGAGCAACATAATGAGAACTCATCTCTTAAAAAAAAAAAGGAGGCGGAGCAAAAGATCAAAAATAGACATTTCTCAAGACATACAAATGGCCAACAGCTATAAGAAAAAATGCTCAACATCACTAATCATCAGAGAAACGCAAATCAAAACCACAACAAGGTATCACCTCATCCCGCTTAAAATTTCCTATCAGGAAGACAGGAATTCACAGATGCTGGCAAGGATGCAGAGAAAGAGGAACTCTTACACACAGCTGGTGGGAATGTAAATGAGTACAGCCACTATGGAAAATTGTATGGAGTTTCCTCCAAAAACTAAAAATAGAACTACAATATGATCCAGCAAATTCCACTACTGGGTATGTGTCCAAAAGAAAGGAAATCAACATTATCAAAGAGATATATGCACTCTTATGTTTATTGCAGCACTACTCACAAAAGCTAAAATATGGAATCAACCTAAGTGCCCATCAGTGGAGGAATGGGTAAAGAAAATGTGGTATATATACACAATGGAATATTGTTCAGCCATAAAAGGAATGAAATTCTGTCACGCTCAGCAACATGGATGAAACTGGAGGTCATTGTGTTAACTGAACTAAGCCAAGCACAGAAAAGACAAACATTACATGTTCTCACTCACATATGGGAGCTAAAAAAGTGGATCTCATGGAGATGGAGGTAGATTGGTGGTTACCAGAGGCCAGGAAAGGTAGTGGGGATGTGAGGATAAAGAGTTTGATTAGTGGACACAAATACAGAAGAAATAAGACCTATGATAGATCAGAAGAGTGATTATAGCTAATGTTAATCTATTGTACATTTCAAAATAGGTAGAAGAGAATAATTCAAATAATGTTCCTAGCATAAAGATGAAATAAATATTAAGGTGATGGATATCCCAATAACTCTGATTTAATATTTATACATTACATACATGTATTAAATTATCACACACTCTGAAAATACATACATCTATTACATATCAATATAAAAACCTCATCCATGAAATTCTGTATTATCTTTGCAACTTTCCTGTAAATCTAAATCTATTCTAAAAAAGTTTATGAAAACTCATCCATGGGAATTTAAGGTGGCTAAAGATAGCTGAACACAGTGTAACAGGAAATAAAAACGGTAGATCAATATGGCCGGGCACAGTGGCTCACGCCTGTAATCCCAGCACTTTGGGAGGCTGAGGTGGGTGGATCATTTGAGGTCAGGAGTTCGAGACTAGCCTGGCCAATGTGGTGAAACCCCATCCACTGAAAATACAAAAATTAGCCTGGCGTGGTGGTGGGCACCTGTAATCTCAGCTACCCGGAAGGCTGAGGCAGGAGAATCGCTTGAACCTGGGAGACAGAGGTTCCAGTGAGCTGATATTGCACCAGTGCACTCCAGCCCGGGCAACAGAGGGAGACTTCGTCTAAAAAAACAAAAAAAGATCAATACATGCACGGAAAAGGAAAAGGGTTGGAAGGGGTAAGACTGATTCTATGTTGAAATGGTAGAGTTACAGTTTCTCTTTTTTTATTTTTTATAATGGGAGAAAATAATATACATATTACAAGTTTTAAAAAGATGTTTAAATAGGGCCTTATGTTAGGCATGGTGGTTCATGCCTACAATCCCAGCACTCTGGCAGGCTGTGGTAAGAGAATCACTTGAGGCCAGTTCAAGACCAGCCTGGACAACATAGTGAGACTCCATCTGTATAAAAAATAATTAGCAAGGCATGGTGGAGCATGCTGGTAGTCCTAGCTATTCAGGAGGCTGAGGTGGGAGGATCAGTTGAGCCCAGGAGGTCAAGACTGTAGTGAGCTATTATCACACCACCACACTCCAGCCTGGGTGACAATAGAGACCCTGTCTATAAACAAACGAAAAAACATAAGGGACTTGTATGTGTAATGAAAGTCTAGTTTTTTCAAAAAGGCCATGATATGTCACTATAGGGTTCTAAGCGGGAGTAATGGGGCCAGTTTATATTTTTAAGACTGCTCTGGCAGCAGTGTGGAGGGTGGTATGGAGGGACAGTTAAGATGAGAAGAGCCCACAGCAACAGTCCAGAAGAACAGAGGATAAATGATGACCATCTGGAACAGAGGGGAAACGACAGAAACAGAAGTAAGAAACTCTTTGGGATATGTAATTGGGGACCTCAGACACCTTCTCAGCTGCTAATGTTGTGTTCTGGGTAAGGCTGCCTATCTTTCAACCTAGACTGGTCAGTCAGTATGTCCCATTGTCTGATGTCTTTAGTGTGAAAAGAAGTCGATTAGGTCCCTAAGATCCCCCCCGATCCACACACACAGTAGGAAGGCATTTTATAAAATCCTTTATTTTATGAGTGGCAATCCTCAACTCCCCATCCAACACATAAACACACATACCCATCTAGTCTTTGTTTTCATCACATTTCCAAAACTGGCCACATGTCAATCTGACTCACACAGAAAATAAACAAGAGGGGCCCATCACATATGCCAAGTTATCAATACTCCTTTCACCATTTCTGCTCAATCTAGAAGATTCAGCTTGGAATTATTTTAAGATTTTATGTTATTTGCAATACTACGGAAAAGTAAGTTACCAACATTCACAAGGTGATAAGCTGCAAAGAACAAGTTTGTTTTCCTTTTTAAATTTAGAATCTTGTTTACAACACATTAGCATCATTAACAGAAAAAACAACCATTTACATAGTAGCTCAAAAACCAGCCACTTAAGAAAATAATGTAGTAATCAACCACTACCAGAGAAAATAGGTCCTCTCATTTGATTTCACTGGTAAGCCCAGCTGTTTTCTGAACTTTGTGAGAGTCTCTGTCCTGAATATGGTAAAGCATTCAAGTAAAAGGTAGGGAGTTATAAGTGTGAGATTCTGAGGGATTCTGCCTCAAAGAAGGTTCAGGAATAGCCACAGTCCTCCAGTTTACTCTAACATTGAGATGTTCCTGGGATGACCAGCATAGTTTCCTTTTGAGGAGTTTTCACAATTCATCAGCCTCAGGATTCAGGTTTTATAAGACATTCTTCCACATTAAAAAGAAAGACTCTGTCCCATAGAAATAAGTTTCTCATCGCTTCTCCAGCTTCTTGTACTTGGCTTCTGTGAGGGATGAGGGAGAGTTACATCTTTTAAAACTGGCTCTTACAAAGAGTTTTTAGTTAGCATTTCCAGTCAAGTTAAAAAAATACGTATTATATTGCTAAAAATCTATTAGCTTCTATCTCATCATCTGTCCAAATATACAGATCATTGATCTGTAGAACTTGGAATAAGAATTCAAGCACAGACACTCAGAATCGAGAGCCTAACACAGGTTCACGAAGTTCTAACCCTGTCAACAGCATCTGCTTAGACAGCTCCACCAGGATGGGGCAGATCTGTCACTTGACCTATCGGGAGCCTTACTGAAAAACTGCCTCTCTCAGCACTGTCCCAGGTGCCCTCTGGAACCAGACTGGAACCCTCAGGAAGTATAAATGTATGTTTCCTCTTTTATGTTCTTATCCTTACACCTTACTCCAGGAAAGCAATTTTGAAAGATACAGAGATTTAAAAGGCCATCAAATAAGCCTCTTACTGTGACATCTCATTTTTCTATTAAAACCATGAAAGCACCTGGTTTCACAATTTTAACAGAAAAAGGGACTCTGTCACAAATGGTTACGGTGAACCAAGATACCTTCTACATGGTAAGGTTACCCCTGCCTTCTACACAGTAAGGTTCACAGTAATCATTGGCTAAATGTAACTGTAGAAAATAAAACTGATTGTTAATCACCACCCATATCAAACCCTAGCCTACTACAAACTACTCTCTTGAAGTAATCAGCCCTTGTTAAATGATGAAAATAAAATAATCTATAAATGTTATCTAGGACAAAAACAAACTCAGGCCAGATGTGATGGCTCAGGCCTGTGATTCCAGCTACTTGAGAGGCTGAGGTGGGAGGACTGCTTGAGGCCATGAGTTTGAGACCAGCCTGGGCAACACAGCAAGGCCTTGTTTCAAAAACAAATTTTTTAAAGTAGCTGGATGCGATGGTGCACACCTGTAGTCCCAGCTACTCAGGAGGCTGAGGCAGGAGGATCACTAGAGCCCAGGAGTTCAAGGCTACAGTGAGCTATGATCACGCCACTGCACCCTAGCCTGGGTGACACAGCAAGGCCTCATCTCTTATGAAAACAAAACAAAACAAGACAACAACAAAAAAACAAAAAACCACTAAATTCTTTACTTTTAACCATGTATGTAAGAGCCAGAGCCAGTTAGTAAGCCACAAGCACTAAAAGTACCAGTTTCTTCCTCAAAGGAAAAGTGATCTTTCAAGAAAATCCTCAACTATTTGTTTAAGACATATTTATCTACATTATTAAAGGTGCTTCTGCCTTCTCAACTATAAATAAGAACTTGAGCTTTGTAAGCAAACAGACCTGCTTAGAAATATGGCTCTTACATGTACTGGCTTTGTGTCCTTAAGCAACTACTCATCCCCTTAAACCAGTTTCCTTGCCTACAAAATAGGGATAAAAATCATGTACTTAAGCCAGACGTGGTGGCTCATGCCTGTAATCCCAGCACTTTGGGAGGCTGAGGTAGGCATATCACGAGGTCAGGAGTTCAAGACCAGCCTGGCCAACATGGTGAAACTCCGTCTCTACTAAAAGTACAAAAAACAAAACAAAACAAAAATCACGTACTCACCTCAGATTATTGGGAAGATAAAACACACAATACAGGCCAGGTCGAGGTAGGCAGATCACCTGAGCTTGGGAGATCGAGACCAGCCTGACAACATGGAGAAACCCTGTCTCTGCTAAAAATACAAAATTAGCCGGGCATGGTGGCACGCCTGTAATCCCAGCTACTTGGCGGGGCTGAGGCAGGAGAATCCCTTGAACCCAGGAGGTGGAGGTTGCGGTGAGCCGAGATCGCACTATTGCACTCCAGCTTCGGTAACAAGAATGAAACCCGTCTCAAAAAAAACAAAACAAAAAATAAACATAATACATGTAAAGCACTAAGAATAGTGCCTGATATATCATTAAGTAATCGGGAAATGTTGTTTTTATTAATATAATAATAAATTACTAAGGTTTTGTGAAGATTAATAGATCACTGTAGGCACACCATAAATGTTAACTATTACGTTTACTAAGGACATGCTGGCCAAGAGGCACTCTTTATTATATCAAAACAAAAATAAAAACGGTTACCCAGTTTTTTTGAATATGCATCCAACTTGTAAGCTGCCTGCTCAAGAGCTGCTACCTGCTCTTCAATGACATTGATCTGATCCAGATAAGGCTGTAGTCCAGCATCTTTAAAAACAAAGAAAAAACTCATGTTTATATGGTTTTATTAACAAGGAATATAGGAAAAGAGTGGAAAAGTAATAATGCTAGTGTCTCTCCAGCTATGCTAAGACAGATTAGGTGGAGTGACATGATTCTGACCACTAGCAGGGCAGGTGCTTTAGAAGACAGTAGCTAGTTGATCAGCCTCAACTGTGGCCCAGACTTAGTGTCTCTCATCTACTAATTTTCCATTCTTTTTAATTTCTTGCTCCTCGAGCAATCTTTCCATTACTGATTCTGTTTCTTGGGTACTCCCATACCAAGAAAGAGCACCCTAGAGACAAGGAACACAAAAATAATAAGTCAATGGAAAAAATATATTCAATTACTCTAAATTAGTGTTTTCCATTATAGAGTTTTTGGTTTTCTGCTTATAGAGTAATCCTTTATGGATTTGTAAATCAGTTCATTAGAATCTGGCCACCCCTCCTTCGCCCCCTCCCTTCCAGGAATAAACTGATAAAATCAAGATTTAGAAGCAAAAATAACCATACCAACAAAACATGCTCATCCTCAGAATGGAAGAGATTCATCTTAAATTTGGAATTCATTTTTAGAAAACAAGCTCCCACGAGACAAGGATGTCATGTTCCCTCCTCTTCTCCATGGCCCCAAGCACAAAAGAACATTAAATACAAACATGTTTAATTAAAAATATTATTACTTACATTTCTGGTTTAAGTCCTTTAAATTCCTACTAATGTTTATAGCAATATCTTTCATTTCAAGATACTTCAAACTGGTGAGTTTATTCATATTTTCCAGGAGCTTATAGTCTTCACTGGTGGCTTGAAAATTAAACAGAAGACGTAATGCCTTTAAGATTTGTCTTAGATCATTAGAATGTGGGAGTATAGGCTAAGTGGTAGTTCAAGGCAGGACCAAGGAAGTGTCAATGGAGTGGGCCACTTTTGATCTATGACATTTATAACTCAGCCTATGTACTCTGAAAGTCTCAGTAGAAATTCAGGCAACAATCAGAAAATTATTTAAACCAAGCAAGATCCAGAAGGTTCAGGATCGTGGTTACAAAGGGAAATAATAAACTCATGTCCTAAGAAAAGGGAGGTAAAATAGTCTTGGTACTTCTACAGCATGAAAACATTTAACATACAGACATATAATATACATACTATCAGGCCGGGCGCAGTGGCTCATGCCTGTAATCCCAGCACTTTGGGAGGCCAAGGTGGGTGATCACAAGGTCAGGAGTTCAAGGCCAACTTGGTCAAGATAGTGAAACCCCATCTCTACTAAAAATACAAAAAAATTAGCCAGGCGTGGTGGCAGGCACCTGTAATCTCAGCTACTCAGGAGGCTGAGGCAGAGAACTGCTTGAATTCGGGAGGCGAAGGTTGCAGTGAGCTGAGATCGCACCACTGCACTCCAGCCTGGGTGAGAGAGTGAGACTGCATCTCAAAAAAAAAAAAAAAATTATATATATATATATATACACACACACACACACACACACACACACACACACAATCAGCTAGGACCTCACTACTTCTTAGTTAACTCATGTATTACCATGTATAATTCTATATTGCATTTTATGCAGTGACAGTTCCAAACCATCTGTCTGCTTCTCATATCCTCAGTTCTTTCCCTATCCCCATTCAAAGCAAATGGCCTCTACTCCAACTTTCCCAAGGCCAAGTCTATAAACATAAGCTGCTTCAACCTCTCTGCCTTACTTCTTTTGTTTTTTGTTTTTCTCTCTGCCTTACTTCTTTTGTTTTTTGTTTTTCTCTCTGCCTTACTTCTAAACTTCTCTGGATCTTAATATCTTCCCAAGAGGCAGAAGTGTTTCTATTCTTGCCAAGACAGCCCCCCTCCTCTTGTGGCCTTGATCCCAAACACTTCTACTTCTTCAGGGCCTCTCTTCAATCATCTCCTTTCACTTGCACTTCCAAATTCTCCCTCTCTCCTGGCACCTTCCTCTCTCTATAGCAATATATTCAGATTTCCTCCAGCTCAAAAGCACTCTCTCTATTCTGCTACACCTGTATCATTTGCTCAGTAAAGCAAAGGAGCTTCGCTGCTAAACAATTTGAAAAAGTAGCTGACACTCACTACATCCTCTTCCTTAACATTTACTTGCAACTTGCATATACCCTTGCAGTCTGGTCTATGGCCCTACCATCCAGAGATTACATGCTCCAAGGTCATCAGTGCCCTGCTAACCACCAAATCCATGGCATTTGCTCAGTTCTTATCCTCTTAAACCTCTCATTGTCTTGGACATTACTGATCTTTCTCTTTGAGAAATGCTCATTTCTTTTGGCTGCTATAGCATTGTACTACACCGATTTTCTAATCTCTAACTGCTCTTCTTAGATTTCTATGCCAGATCCTTTCTTATCAGACCCCCTTAACTATCAGCGCTCAGCTTTTTCTCAGCTGTAACACGTAACTGATGTTTATGTGGGTAGCACATACCTATGGGTATTCCCAGGATTATGCTAGAAACTAGCCTAGTTTAAGAGGAAATATCAATTTACTCTTAAATTCAATAAAGCATTTGTGCAAGTAAGAATAACAATCATAGGAAAAGAACAATTTGCTTTAAATTAATTATATAATAAATCATTTGGAAACCTAGGTATGTTAAGTGTTATTAAAAACAAATTAAGTGCACCATATACACATTCCCTGACATTTTAGCCTAGGCTCTCTTACCTACTTCTAAGCTCTTCCTTGGCAATCTCATCCTGCACAGCCTCCAATCGCACCACTATGAAAGTGACTCTGAAATCTGTTTCTTGTGCTCTGATCAGTCTCTGAGCTCTGGAATCCAATGTATAAGTCACCTGAGTTCCCTAGTTGCATCAACAAGCAGTCAACCCAAAACTGAAAATATTTTCACACTAAACATGGTTCCTCTTTCCAGCTATTTTGGCTGATGGCACCACCCAGGCTTAAAACCTCAGATACATCTTGGTCTGCTTCCATCCCTCAATATCTACTTAATCAAGTCCTATACAGTCCACTTCTGTAATGTTCTTGCACCCATGCTCTCCTTTCCATTCCTTTTACCACCACTCTGCCTCAGATCATCATTACTTTTCTTTTCTTTTATTATTATTAGATTACTTGGAGCATGTAACCTCTGGATGGTAGGGGAAAAGACAAGACTACAAGGATGGAGTCGTGCTATGTTGCCCAGGCTGGTCTTGAACTACTGGCCTCAAGCAATCCTCCTGCCTCCCAAAGTGCTAGGATTACAGGCATGAGCCACGGTGCCTGGTCCTCTATTACTTTTCATCTGAATTATTGCTCATCTCTTTCTGTTCTCTCTCCCCCATATCTATACTCTCATATTGATACTGCTATCAAATTAGTCTCTCTAAAACAAAGGTCACGGCTAGGCATTGCACCTCACACCTATAATCCCAGCACTTTGGGAGGCCAAAGTGGTGGATCACTTGAGGTCAGGAGTTCGAGTCCAGCCTGGCCAACATGGAGAAACCCCATCTCTAGTAAAAATACAAAAAAATTAGCCAGGCGTGGTGGCATGTGCCTATAATCCCAGCTACTCGGGAGGCTGGGACAGGAAAATTGCTTGAACCGGGGAGACAGAGGTTGCAGTGAGCCGGGACTGTGCCACTGCATTCCAGCCTGGGCAACAAGAGTGAAAACTCCATCTAAATAAAATAAAATAAAACAGGGGTGATGTATTCAAACACCTAGAAGCCAGCAAGATAATGTAAATGAGTAAAGTAAGCCAAGTGTTTGCACATTAAATGCATAAGAAAATTATTCACTTCCACGAAGAGATATGCTTCCCCTTACTTCTTGGAATATGTGGTCCTCTTTGCCCATCATTTGCTTTACCAGTTTTGACAGAGGCATTGGTATAGAAAACCATTTCTGTACTGCTACTAATAAAAATAACAGTGATCAATGGCACTTGACACTAGTTCTCAGTTTCTTAGGGGAGAAAACAGGAAGTGGTAAGGACAAATTAGATAGCACTAGTCCTTTTAAAAGAGGCAGCTGCTCAGCTCTAGTCAATTATAGTTGAAAGAATGCTGGGGCTAGTAGCGCCAAATCTTTGGAATTGTTAAAGGGAAGCCAAAGGTCTACATTTTGTTACCTGGTTTCTCTTGCTAAAAATAACAAACAAATAAATAATCAGGCTGATAACTTAGAAAGTCACAGCTGGGCACAGTGGCTCACACCTGTAATCCCAGCATCTTGGGAAGCTGAGGCATTAGGATCACTTGAGGCCATTAGTTCAAAACCAGCTTGAGCAACGGAGCAGACCTCGTCTCTATTATTTATTTATTTAGGACAGAGTCTCCCTCCGTCGCCCAGGCTAGAGGGCAATGGCACGATCACAGCTCACTATAACCTCCACCTCTCCGGTTCAAGTGATTCTCCCGCATCAGCCTCCCGAGTAGCTGGGATTGCAGGCGTGCACCACCACACCTGGCTAATTTTTACATTTTTATAGAGGCAGGGTTTCACCATGTTGACCAGGCTGGTCTGGAACTCCTGACCTCAGGTGATCCACCCACCTCGGCCTCCTGAAGTGCTGGGATTACAGGCGTGAGTCACCGTGTCTGGTCATATTTAAAAAAATAACAATAATAATAATAATAATAAAAGAAAAGTAATGAAGATCTCAGGCAGAGTGGTGGTAAAAGGAATGGAAAGGAGAGCATAGGAGCAAGAACATTACAGAAGTGGAATTTATAGGACTTGTTCAAGTAGATATTGAGGGATGGAAGCAGACTAAGACTGGATACCAGGCTTAAAACCAAAATAGATGGAAAGAGGATCACTTGAGCTCAGGAGTTCAAGACCAGCCCAGGCAACATAATGAGACCCTGTCTCTTAAAAACAGAAAAAGAAAAAAAAAATTACAGATTCACAACGCTACTATTCTGTATCAAGCCTTTTCTCATAGATTCTCATTCACAAATTTAGCTTACAGTAATTTTCTGGAGAAGTGAAACAATTTAATAAATGTTTTTGAGATGCTGTACTGGCCCAGACTTCACTTTCTTTCTCTTTTTCCTTTTTTCTTTTTTTTTGAGATGGAGTCTCACTCTGTCACACAGGCTGGAGTGCAAGTGGCATGATCTCAGTTCACTGCAACCTGCAACCTCCACCTCCTGGGTTCAAGTGATTCTCCTGCCTCAGCCTCCCCAGTAGCTGGGATTACAGGCACCTGCCAACACGGCCAGCTAACTTTTGTACTTTTAGTGGAGACAGGATTTCGCCATTTTGCCCAGGCTGGTCTCAAACTCCTGACCTCAAGTGATCCACCAGCCTCGGCTTCCCAAATGCTGAGACTAAAGGTGTGAGCCACCGCGCCCGGTCCATACTTCACTTTCTGATCCTCCTCCACACATAGGTCATGTGTCCACTGGGAAACAATCAAACACTAGTCATGTCCCAAAGGGTGGGTTATCAAATCCTCAGACCAACTTAATAGGTCCCTAAATCTGCAGGTCATTCCCCGTTCCTCATTACCCTTTACCCCAGTAAACACATCTGCTTTAGCCAAACACACTGCTTGCACATACCACGTCATTCACTAGTTGTATCATCTCCCCCTTTTCCACCAACAATTCCCTTCACAACCCTGCTCAAAATACACTTTCCCCAAGGAAGCACTTCTTGATTAATGTTGCTGGATATTAATTCTTTTTTGTCATTGTTTTCTCATTAGTCTATGTTACAGAGGCCTGCAGAGTTGTATTCTCTTTCTCTCCCATTCATGACGTCCCCAAACTTCCAAGAGGCCTGTCTCAGGGCATGCAGGGTAGGAACGGAGCTGCAGACTGATGCTGTTAACCATCTCCCAGGCCTCTCGGGCCAAACCGCACCCCAATCAACCCAGACCCAGCCTTACCCGTCAGTTCCCCAGTCAGGTAAGTGGCCATTTTGGAGAACATGTCCCGGCAGAGCTCAGTGATGTCAGCTTCAGCAGGCTCCTTTGCTTCCTCAGCTGTCTCCACGGCGGCATCGTCTGGGCCAAGGGAGAATGACTAAGTGTCCCGCCTACACCCGGTGCTAATCCAGCCAAAACTGCCTGTTCCGACATCCCTCCACTTGCCTTCATTCCATCAAGTCGGCTCCATTCTCCATCTGCCATAATTTCAAGTCCTTCACGGCGTCCCTGCCCATCTGACACACCAATTCGCCTCCCTCGCACAGCCCCTCGCCGATACCCGGCACCCCTGCTAAACCATCCCAGTCACCCTGACAGGACAAACACTCGCGCGCAGAGACAAGTGTACTCCTCCCACCAGCCCGTTCCTGCCAGGTGAGCCAATCACACACTCAACCTCGCCCTCCCGAGACGGAGCCCCAGGCCCCCCACCGGACGCTTCCTCCTCATCCATTCCGGGTACCTCTGGCGGGCTCATCACGCCGGGTAGCCAGTACGCCCTCGGCTGCAGCCGCCATGGCTGACCCTGCGCTGTTTCCGGGCCGGGGTGCTGCGCATGCGCACTGGGTGTGCCCCGCCCACCCGGCCGACCCTGCAGTCCTGCACCTCGCAGTCCAGTCCAGCTTCAGGTCTATGACACAGCAAAGGGTGATTCCGGAGCCGAAACTGAAGCTACGCCAGGCTGTTGTGAATCGATCCACTGCCAACAGTCGCGACGTCTGGGACTGAGGGCTGGCTCATCCCTACAGTCACACCCTGGAGGGATCACTCGTCTTGTACCACTCATGACCCGTCTGGGAATAGTCAACCCTGTTTGTGGCCTGCTGAACAAAACCACTAAAGACAGGTTGCCCCCTCCCATGACACTCCGCACTGGAGTTAGTCATCAAAAGATGGCTCAGGAAATCCAAAGTTTTACAGGTTGTCTCGTCCACGCTTTGGGGAAACCTTCAGGCATTAATCCCTGGTCCTAAATACTCTCCCTCCCAATGTCCTGGGTTAACACCAACTCACTGGCCCCTATTTCTTAAAACTGCAGACAGGCATCTACTTCTCTTCAGTTGATACAGCCTTTCTTGAAGAAAGTTTGGACTGTAACTTTTTTAGGGCTGAGGATACACTCTGGTTATCTTAATTGCATTTAAACTGTTTCACAAGCCTCCTAGGTGTACAGAGTACTTAATGGGATGGGAGAACAGGAGTGAGTGAAAGAGGTAGATGAGAAGAAGTGACTGGGGAGCAATCGAAGGTGCAAAATGAGGAGGGATAAAGGCCACAGAAGAAGGGAGAGGAGATATTCAACAGGCCTCAGGCAGGCTCCTGGACACCCAAAATCTTGGTGTAGGAGTTTCTTATCTTATCCCTGGTTATCCTCCATCTGCAACCTCTCACCCCACCCCGATGCCAGTACACCATATGCATACACACACACACCAGCTACCCCTTATCCCCAGCCCTCCTACCCTGACTGTCTCCACTCTGAGGACTGAGTCTCACTTGTCACCTGTCCTCACTTTTCCCATGGTGCAACCATAGTAGCCACTATTTCAAGCCATTCCTGCGAACCAGCAGTTCTTTTTTTTGAAACAGAGTCTCGCTCTGTCACCCAGTCTGGAGTAAAGTAGCGCAATCTCGGCTTGACTCACTGCAACCTCCACCTTCCGAGTTCAAACAATTCTCATGCCTCAGCCTCCCAAATATCTGGGATTGCTGGCACGTGCCACCACAGCCAGCTAATTTGTTTGTGTTTTTAGTAAAGACAGGGTTTCAGTATTTTGCCCAGGCTTGTCTGGAACTTCTGGCCTCAAGTGATCCACCCATCTCAGCCTCCCAAAATGTAGAGATTACAAGCGTGAGCCACCGTGCTGGGCCTAGAAGTTCTTATTTGAGGATTCCTGTAGTAGCCCAGCTCCTTCACATCACTGCACCTACTCTATACCTCCTGGAGAGCATGAACTATTCCAGCCCAGGCACGTGGATGGCCCACAATTTCAGCCTTTTTTCCCTCTATAATACCAGAAGCAAATGCAAACTCCTAGTTTTCCTAAGGAGTTTTATTGATAGCCACCATGGAAACCCACATGGTCTTATGGAAGAATGTCAGAACCCACCACATATTAATTCAAAGATCTCTGAATCCTGAGGTCATTTCCTTGCCTGATTCCCTTCAGGCTCCATTTTTATCTCCTGGTTAAAGCCCACTCAGTTCCCAGGTTCAGTGGACCAGGAGGCAGCCTCTTGCAGAAGATCCTTCATAGCCTTTGCTGCAGGAGTGCCTCATACTTAATTCCTCTGCAACATTGGAATCTCACCACGTGAGAGTCTCCTGTCCTCTAAGGCTTCCTCTCTCTTTTATAGGGAACCTCTATAGGGGAAAACGAGAAACCCATGGGTGCTAGTAATAGATCTTGGGATGCACAAAGGATAAGAATAAGATTCACTGGGAAGTAGGAAGACATGTAGATACTGCCTACTGTCTTGGTTTCTACCTTTTTCACACACCATGGCTATCCAGGTGCTTAGGAAGAGCCATTACCCTCCCTCCCTTTATCCTGTTTGCTAATTTTTTCTTTTTTAATTAACACACAGAGCTAAGTACACAGGGAGTAAAAGGCCCAGTGGAAGATGTTATTTCACAGAGCTATGTGGCGACACACAGAAACACTGAGTCACAAGCCTAAGCATGATGCCCACCACACACACAAACATTGGCTCAAAAGGCCAGATTCTGGGTGGGGCTCAGCAGCAGCCATGATGGGACCTGTTGTCCTAGAAGTGCAGGGGTTGTGGTGAGGGGGCCTGTGGGGAGGCAGAGAGAGGGGAGCCTGCTGTCTGATGCTTTAGGCCTCCTTCCTCACTACACTCCTGCCCACCCTGGATTCCCCAGAGGTCTGGGGTCACAGCTGGGGCTGGCTGCAGGTGCTTCCAAATAGCTTGTTCCTCCTGTTGGAAGAAGAAAGGGACAAATAATTTGAAGAAATAGTTTGTGTACCACTTTTCTTTTCTCTGTATCTGATTCCAGAGAACTCAGACTGCTATAGACTGTTTGCATCCCTCCCAAATTCATCCTTTGAGATTGTAACCCCCAATGTGATAGTATTAGGAGGTGGGACCTTTGGGAGGGGATTAGATAGTGAGTATGTAGCACATATGAATGGGCTCATGCCTGTAATCCCAGCATTTTGGGAGGCCGAAGTGGGTGGATCACCCAAGGTCAGAAGTTCGAGACCAGCCTGACCAACATGGAGAAACCCCATCTCTACTAAAAATACAAAATTAGCTGGGCGTGGTGGCGCTTGCCTGTAATCCCAGCAACTTGGGAGGCTGAGGCAGGAGAATCACTTGAACCCAGGAGGCGGAGGTTGCAGTGAGCCAAGATCGTGCCATTGCACTCCAGCCTGGCCAACAAGAGCAAAACTCCATCTCAAAAAATGATAATAAATAAAATAAAATAATAAAATAGACTTCCCTTACTCCTTCTACCATGAAAGGGCACAGCAAGAAGTCAGCTGTCTATGAATCAGGAAGTGGGCCCTCAACAAATACTGAATCTACTGGCATCTTGATCTTAGACTTCCCAGCCTCCCAAACTGTGAGGAACAAACCTGTGTTGCTTATAAGCCACCCAATCTATGATAATGTATTATATCAGCCCAAACAGACTGACACAGACCATCTCAGAGTGGCCAAGGCAGCCGTTAGGCCAGGGCAAGCAACTTCCAGGCCTTATCTCCATGACCCATCTCTGCTGATAGGCTGACCACTGTAAACATGTTTCCCCAGGAGCCTGAAAACATAAGTCTTTCAAAAATACTCTTGCCCCACCCACTGAGTGGAAAAGATGGCAGAGTTCAGCTGTGCAGAACTAAGAGGACCAGGTGAAGGGCCACTCACCACGCCTGGGGAGGGAACCAGCCACCCCTTCGTCTCCAGCATTTTCAACTTTGAGCCGACAGCATCAACCTGGGACACTACGCCTTCCAGCACAGTCTCCAGCTGCAGAACTCTCCTTGTGAGCCTGTGCGGGATTTGAGAGAGACTAATGGAGCAGAAATCTGTGTCTGGGGACTGGATGTCTAAAGAGGCAGGGTTCATAGAAGGGCATGTGTCCGGATTGGAACAGAAAGGGAAGACCCAGCCTTGCAGGCAGAATTAAAGGGGAGCAGAGGTTCCTCCTGGGGTAGGACAGATAATTGGAAAGTTGTGGGGAAAAGTACAAGATAGGGTATCATAATAGAAGTGTTGCCAGCCCTGAGCCAGTCCTTCTTGGCTGCACATACATGTAGAATTCTTCTCCTGAAACCCAGCCTCCTGCTTTGGCAGCCTCTGGACCAGACTCGCCTTGTGGGGTGCTCACAATGGATCGGCCTAGTTTCTCAATCTCAGTGTTGAGGGCCACCTGCTCAGGAAGTCAGAGGTTAGAGGGGAGGAGATAACTCTGGGAAGCCATCAGCTCCTGTTCTATCACCCCCTCTACCAGGACCTCAGGATCAAGCCTCAGGTTCTAGTTCTTGCTATTCCCCTTCCCTCCCAGACTCTGGAGACAATAGGGTCAGGGTGGTGGTGCCGGACCAACCTCTGGAGGAGTCACCTCTCAAAGAAAACACAAGATCCTAGAAGCCTTGATGGATGAGGTGTTTACTAGAGGTCAACTCATTTTAGCAGAGGAGGGACACTACCAGTATTCTTGGCACTTTCTAGACTGCTGTCACCCTGCCTTTGACTTTTTTTGGTCTACACTGGATTGGGATGGAGCAGGCAGAGTAGGGACAGCCAAGAATCTGAGTTTGAAAATTCCCAGAAGAAGGTAAGTCCTCTGAGGGAATTATCAGTGATTCTTGGGCAATTGGTCATTTTTCCCTGAGCCTGTATTTTAAAGCATGGTTCTCAACCTTGGCTATGTACTGGAATCACCTAGAGAGTTTTTAAAAGTACTGATGTCTGGGCCCCACACCCAGAGATTCTGGTTTAATTGGTCTAGAGTGTGTGTCCTGAGTATGAAGATTTTTAAAGGCCCCCCAGGGTATTCTTATGTGCAGCAGTTTGGGAACTACTGTTCTAGAGAGATCTTTACTGTCTATGGGAGAGTTTTCAGGTTGGGTTTGTGTTCTAGGTGTGTTGGGGGAAGGGGAGGGTGAGCTATTTCCTTACACTGTCTCTCCACCCATCAACCCAGCTCACCCTCTCTTCCTCCAGGTCCTGTCGCATTTGTTCCTGTTCTTTCTCATCCAGAATACGATTCCCATCTCTGTCAAACTTGGTGAAGGTGGCCGTGAGCTCAGTGATTTCATGCTCTGCGTGTCCCAGTCTGAGAAAAGGATGATGAAATGATTTCTGCCCAGCTCTGGCTGTGACCTCTCAGTTATGGACTTCCTCACTCTTTTGCTTGACTCTGGCAAAAGTTTTGCTTTCTAGAAAAGAAGGTTCTCCAAAGTCTAGCAATCTTACCCCCAAGAAAACACTTGGTTCTATTTCTTCTTCCTCTCCTGACTCCTGCTTACTAGGTTCAGGGCCTCATGAGCTTCTACAGGGATTATTGCAAAATCTGTTTGTCTCTAAATAGCCTGCTATCCCCCAGCTTTCCCTTTACTCCCTACCCCTGAAATTCATCGTCCACAATACAACTAAAGTAATTAACCTTTCTAATATGCAGGTCTAAAAATGTCCCTTTTTGAAACCCCTTCTGCCACCCTATTCTTTTGGCAGAGTGGTAGTGTGGCCTTTCTCAGTATGGCCCTTGCCTGTTTCTCTCATCTCATCTCCTGCTATGACCACCCCCTGTCCCTGCCCCTTGATTTAATACCTTAGCAATGCTCAACTACTTATTCCTCCTGTGTATGTTGCTTGGTTTCAGACCTCTATGCTTTCATATGTGTTTTCATCTCTTCTTGGAACAGCCTTCCTCTGTTTGTCCACTTGTGAGCTATCCATCCTCCAATACCCTATTTAGACATTACCCCTTCCAGGAAACCTTCCCTTAAGCTCAGAGATAGAATTGATCACCCTCTACTCCCAGTCACTTCTGTTGAACTTCTTCTGTGATTCAGTTTATTTGCAAGTCTATGAGTTCTTAGGAAACAAAGACTTTGTCCCATTTAATTATGTTGTCTCCTAATCCCAGCACTTTGGGAGGCTGAGGTAGGTGGATCACTTGAGGCCAGGAGTTTGAGACCAGCCTGGCCAACATGGCAAAATCCCATCTCTACTAAAAATACAAAAATTAGCCAGGCGTCCTGGCACATGATTGTAGTCCCAGCTACTCAGGAGGCTGAGGCATGAGAATCGCTTGACCCCGGGAAAGCTGAGGTTGCAGTGAGCCAAGATTGTGCAACTGCACTCCAGCCTGGGCAACAGAGCAAGACTCTGTCTCAAAAAATAAATAAATAAAATAAAATTAGTTTGTCTATTAGTGCCTGATCTGCAGCTGGTGCTCACAATGTATTTGTTCAATGTGTATTAATATGTTTGACTGGGAATCAGGGAGTGAATAGCTAAAGGAATAGATGAGTGTTCGTGGGGAAGCATAGAACAAAAATCAGAGTTTTGTGGGAGTGGGCTGTGTATTCAATGATTAGGGAATTATTACATTGGTTCCTAAGAGTTGTTCAACAAGATCCAGGATGTTATAGATCGTGGTCAGAGATCTTTAAACCAAGGGCACAGTTCTGAAGGTCAGGAGCAGAGACCTATGGGCACGTATCTGAAGCCTGCAAGTCAAGATCAGAGGCCCCTAAACCAAAACCAAAGGCTTATAGGCAAATGAAGTATGGTTGAGGGTTGAGGACTCAAGAGACTAGTATTAGAGAAGGCCGGGTCTCTGGTTGCTCACTCTCTTAAGGTGTTGGTGAAATCCTCAAACTGGATCTCCTGCTCCCCCCCCTGCAGGACCTTCTGCACATCCGAAACCCTCTCCTTCCTCAGACGCAGTCTTAGCAGGGTCTTGTTGTAGCCCTGAAAGGGAAAGGAAGTAGGCACAAGTTCTCACAAGCTGCTCACACATCCCTGGCCCCCAGCCCCACTCATAGTATGCCAGGCTTCCAAGGATAAATTAAATGCACACGAGGGCACAGGCACCTCAGTCAGTCAGGAACAGACCAGGACACAGAGACTTAGACTGCAGCACTGATGAAAATGTGTAGCTCAAGGAGACTGAGCAGTCACCTGTTTCAGGAGGTCAGAAAGTTGCAGCTCATCCTTCTGTCCAGCCAGCTCCTCCTTGACTTCCGAATATGTGTCATTGATGATGGCCAGGAACATGTTCTGGAAAATAAAGTGGGGACCTGGGTCCTCACCTCCAGACCCACTGGAAGGATTGAGCCCACTGACCCCATTAATGTCCAAGACTTGTGTTCCAAAGGAGTCAGTGCTCTCAATCCCAGCTCGGCAGCCCACCAATCCCTGCCTCTCAGGGTCCCCAGAGCCCAGCCTTTCAGCACAATTCTGTTAGAGATGGATCATGCTTCTTGACCAAACTGGTGTCCTCACTCTCAGTTGCTGCAGTAGCCTTTCTGACCACAGAGATACCCTAACATATGCCACAGACCTCCTTCATATAAGGGCCCATCAATCATTGGAACTAGAAGCTTTTCAGGGTGAGAGTACAATTATGATCTCTTTACCATCTACCCCGCAATCCATATCTGTATCCCCATCCATTGATCAAATAAAATCACCGGCCTTGTTAGTAAGAATAAAATCCAAGAGCCAGGCACAGTGGCCTTCACCTGTAATCCAGCACTTTGGGAGGCCAAGGCAGGCAGATTGCTTGAGTCCAGGAGTTAGAGACCAGCCTGGGCAACATAGCAAAACCCTGTCTCTACAAAAAATACAAAAATTAGCTGGGTGTGGTGGCTCCCGACCATGCCAGTGGTCCTATCTACTCAGGAAGCTAAGGTGGGAGGATAGTTTGAGCTCGGGAGGTAGAGGTTGCAGTGAGCTAAGATTGCACTACTGCACTCCAGCCTGGGTGACAGAGTGAGACCCTGTCTAAAATAAATTAATTAATTAATTAAAATCCAGATTATTCCTGGTTGGCAGGGAGAGAGAACTACCAAGTAGTGGCAGTAGAAACCAGCATGAGATCCCCAGAAGAAGGGGAGTCTTGGAGGACAGTCATAGAAGCTTCCAGGTGCAGCTACTACTCCTCATGAGGCACTTTTCTCCCCTTTTCATCCTTGGAGAATGAGGGTTTGATTTTACTGAGGGAGTCTGCAGGTTCCCTTATACTCTGCAAACCTGCAAACTGGTTAATACTACATTAACCATCTCTCAGAAGATCCAGACATCTGCCCCCACCCCGCCCCCCCTACTCACTCTCCATCCTTGATTTAAGGAACTTATCAATCTTGAGTGAGGGACATACTGGGACAAAAACTCCACCCTGCAGGCCCTCTTTGTCCCCACCCCTCAGAGAGACCCTCACCAGGAGCACGAAGAAGACGAAGAAGACATAGGTGACAAAGTAGGCAGGGCCCAGGATGCGGTTGGCATTGTCGATAGCATTGTAGTCAAAGTCCCCGAGGATTATCCGGAACTGAGTGAAACTGAGAGACCAGGTCTGGGCTTTACCTAGAGCCTAATAAACACCCCCTTATCCCACTTTCCTAACCACAGACAGACCCCTCACCACACGTCCACCCCAATCTGATAGACACAGCGCAGGGTGCTTAGATTATTTGAGCACACACACATCAGGGCTTCCGGAGACGCTCACACAGATGCTTTAAACGCAGACATGCCCACACGCACATACTCATCTTCCCCAAGGATACATACACCCATGGAGCTGGAGGGTGAGGGGCCAGGGAGGAGTGAAGGAGTGAAGGGGGCAGGACACACACATGCACTTGATGAAAGTGCTAAAGTTTTCCACTTGGGTCCCGAAAAGCAGGTAGCCGAGTTGGGCATAGGCGAAGAAAACAATGAAGAACATGACGGCGAAGCCCAGGATGTCCTTGGCACAGCGGGCCAGCGTGGAGGAGAGCTGGGTCATGGTTTTGTTGAAGCTGATGTACTTGAATATCTGGAAGGACCATGTTGAACCAAGGCATGAAGAAGGAAAAGGGAAAAGTGTTGAAAAGACCATGCCAAGGGCCTATGGAAGCCACAGGAGTTGCCAAGCCAGACAAAGAAAATGAGACACACATTGAAGAAGGGAGAATGACACAAAAATTAGCTGGACGTGGTGGTACACACATGTAATTCCAGTTACTTGGGAGGCTGAGGCAGAGAATCACTTGAACCTGAGAGGTGGAAGTTCCAGTGAGCTGAGATTGTGCCACTGCACTCTAGAGAGACTCTGTCTTTAAAAAAAAAAAAAAAAAAGCCAGGCATGGTGGCTCACTCCTGCAATCCCAGCACTTTGGGAGGCTGAGGTTGGCGGATCACCTGAGGTCAGGAGTTCGAGACCAGCCTGACCAATGAGGTGAAACCTCGTCTCTACAAAAAATACACAAATTAGCCAGGCGTGGTGGTAGGCGCCTGTAGTCCCAGACACTCAGGAGGCTGAGGCAGGAGAATCACTTGAACTCAGGAGGCGGAGGTTGCAGTGAGCCGAGATTGTGCCACTTCACTCCAGCCTGGGCAACAGAGCAAGACTCCATCTCAAAAAGAGAAAAAAAAGAAGAAGAAGAAGGAAAAAAGAAGGGAGAATGAGCATGCCTTGAAGCAAAGCTGGGTGTGGGAGTGCCAGGTACCTTGATCCAGGCGAAGAAGAGGTTGACAGCATTCATGTTGTTGTACTGTGTCTGCCAGAAGGCGAGGAACTCAAAGTCTGCATATGTGTTTGGCTGCTGCAGGAGCTTCCCCATGAGCCGATTCACCTCGAGGGTTCGGAAGATGTGGAAGCCCACAGCCACAATGGAGAGCTGTCACACAGGGGTCACGGGGGTGTCAGAGAAGGCAAGGGGATCTCCAGGGAAGTTCCAAGATGAGGCCCCAAGGAAGAGCCAGGGTAGGTAAGACAGGTGAGAAAAAAGCCTTCCTTGCTGACTTGTTCACTATCTCAGGTTCAAATAGAACTGGGTAGGATGACTGGGGAGCATCTTAAGTGTTCTAAAGCCCAAGAGAAGGGTTTGGGGCCAGTGGTAAATATTAATATATAGATTGTAAAGGGCTGTAGGGAACTGGAACCAGTCATTTCCTTCCGCTCCCACCACTTCCAAGCTTTGGTCAGGAAATGAATGTGTCCTGTTAATAGGAGGGAGATGAAGATGAAGGGGCAGAATATTTGAATAGAAGACAAAAGGCATGGGTTTCCACAGAACAGGTCGTAAAAGACAAGGAAGGAACAGCATATAGTAAAAAAAAAAAAAAGAGCAGGGCTCAGATAACGGGTGAGGAGGAGAGGAGATGTGAGAGACAGGGTTTCCCAAGGGCTGAGAGAGGGGAACATCTCCATCTCACTTAGGGAGCTGTTAAATGATGATTTAACCAAAAGTCAGAAGGAGGGCTTAGGGCTCCAAATGGAAGAACTTGGAGCCCCTATCAGAGTGGAACCCCCTCCTCCCCCCAGAATGTCCCAAGTCCTAGATATCTGTCCCTCACCAAGATGACCACCAAGTCCAGTATGTTCCAGATGCTGCTGAGGTAGCGAAGCCGGTGAATGTGGAGCTCCAGGATTTCTTCCACCACATAGTAGAAGATGAAGACGCAGAAGACGACCTCACAGCCAACAATAAAGAAGTCCCAGTTGCTGACATAGCGGATCAGCTTGACCGTGCGGATTTGCCAGGATGGGATGGCACCTCCTGTAGCTGGAAACTCCACCACCAGCCTATGGGGGGAGGGGGAGACATCTAGTAGAGCCTGGGCTGGGACAGCTCCTCCCACTTCCTCTCCTCTCCACCCTCACCACAGGGTATGAGTTTAGAGAAGGGTCTCATGCACAAGAGACGGGAACCAGGAGCCAGGGAAGGGGGGATGAAGTAGGGAAAGGGGGCTCACCTCAGGACACAGAAAAGATTGATGTTGGCATTGTAGACTGAGAAGTCGATGAACACCACCCGAGTGCCTCTGTCCAGCCACAGCCCCTCCTGAAGGTCCCGGAGAGCCTCTGCACTACCCTGTCGAGATCCTGGAAGGTCCAGGTAGTAGCCACCTCCACTGTAGCTTGTGAGCCTGCCCCAGTGGGAGGAGCCCCCCAACTCATCCTGCGAGTGGTATGTCCACCTGCCACAGAAAATGCCGGCTGAGCCAGCCCAAAAGTTCATCTTCCAAGGCAATGACAATGCTTTATTATTGTCTGGGCTTTACAGGTTTACATATTGTGTGTGTGTGTGTGTGTGTGTGTGTGTATGATATGTGATATATACATATATAGTGTATCATTTATTATTCTGTTTGATACTAACAACCATTTGAGAAGGGAGGGTGACTATTATCCACATTTTGCAGAAGAGAAAACTATGAAAGAGGTTACCGAAATAATGCAGCTATGAATGACAGAACTGAAACTCAAATGCAAATCTGATTTTTCACCATGTCACTCAAAGATTTGGATGACAAAGCCAAGCCCCACTTTTGGCCCACCTTGAATAGTCCCCCTAAGGGAAGCACCTGGACCAGAAGGAAAAGCTCCTTCCAGCTCTGTGACTGCACATCAGGCTCCTTCACCTCATGTTTCTCCATTCTATCCACTAAACTTTCTATCCTGGGTGTTTATTTCCTCCCTCTTCCATCCTGTCCTGTCCACCCTTTTCTCCTTCTTCCCTAATTCATCATCCATCCTTGACCCCTTGCTGCTCCACGTATCAATCTCAAGCGTTGGGCTTTTCAATTTCACCCATTCTCTATACCCTTAACCAACTTCTAGGCAAGAAAGGAAGCTTTCCCTGGAAGAACTGCATGCAAGGTAGGACAAGTGTGATTGCGACCCGTGTGTGGGAACAAGTCTGGAGGCTACGGCTGTGTTTGCTAACCTACCTCCTCTGTTCCTGAGTGACACAGACCAAGGTCCCCAAACAGCCACAGCTGGGATTCAGGGAGATGCCCCCTGAAGTCCCCTGAAGTGCTCTCGAGGCTCTTTAAGCCTCAGTGGAAGTGGTTCCCATACCTTGGGATGGTGTCAGGTTTGGAGGGGCAAGCCCTGTGACATTGGTAGGATAGGCTCACTCACGCTGTGCCATTGAGCGGCCCAAAGGGGAGTTGTTCTTCTTTGTCTGGAGAGTAGACATCATAGCAGCTCAGAATGTCCTCCCGGAAGTCTTCATGCACCACGCAGGAGTCATTGCGGACCTTTAGCTGCCGCAGCCTCGGAACCCCCAGCAGCAGGTTCTCATAGTAGATGAAGGAGTGGGAGCCATGGCCCAGGCTCTGGTTGTTGTACCATTTGGTCCAATATAAACTGTCCAGTAGTGGGCCCTGGGCAAACTGAACCACAAGCTGGCTTGAACCTTACCCAGCATCCTCCTGATCCCCTACCCTTAGGATAACCACCTTTGCCCTCATCCTCTGACTCCCCAGCTTGTCTCTAGTCTGCTTTAAAAAAAGTATCATTATTATTATTATTATTATTATCATTATTTTAAGGGATGGAGTCTCACTCTGTCACCCAGGCTGGAGTGCAGTGGCATAATCTCGGCTCACTACAACCTCCGCCTCCCAGGTTCAAGCGATTCTCGTGCCTCAGCCTTCCAAGTAGCTGGGATTTCAGGCATGCATCACTACACCCGGCTAATTTTTGTATTTTTAGTAGAGACAGGGTTTCACCATGTTGTCTAGGCTGGTCTTGAACAACTGACCTCAGGTGATTTGCCTCCTTCAGCCTCCCAAAGTGCTGGGATTACAAGTGTGAGCCATCGTGCCTGGCCTGCTTTTTAAAACTCCTCCATTGACCAATGAACTTTGACCAGAGTCTGATCTGAAGTGGCCCTGCTCTTTATTTAAAATTTGTTTTGAAGTTCAGCCTTACCTCTGACTCCCGATACTAGTCTAACTCCTGGTTTAATTCCCTGATCGCTGTATTAATCAATCCCTTACCCACCTCCACCTGAACTCTAGCCTAACCCATTAATTCAACCTGGCCCTTTGACTCAGTCTGATCCCTGACTGACCTGATTTCCCAGCATAAGGTCTGATCCATTGTCTAACCTGTGGCCTCAGGCCATTGAGAAAGAGAGGGGAGGGGTAGAAAAGATCTTATACTCACATCCCAGAAGTCTGCCATGCTGCTGATGGCCTGAAAGGAGACTCCAGTGTCTGATGCGGTATGTAAGAAGAGCTCAGACATCACTTTGGTGTAGTAATAAGCACTGGAGCTTGTCATTCCATAGGTCACTAGAAAACAACCCAAGAGGCTGTGTCCTTCTCACTGTTCCCCCAGAGGAGACAAGAAAACCCATTGCCCTGGAGCCAGAGATGCTTCCAAGATGGAAGCCCATCCCCATCTGGACCCATCCCCTAGACTTGGTTAGGAGCCTAAGGGTGGCATGAGGAAGACCAGGAAATGCATGAGGGAAGCGTTGTAGCTACAGTGTCTCCTCCTCTTCTTCCAATTCACCTCAGAAAGACTGAACTCTGCTCAGTAGTTATCTCTTACATTGTCATTATGAAACTACACTTTTCTTTTTCTGAATCAGCTTAACTTCCCAGTTCTTACTCCCCAGAGCCAAGGTATTTCTGCCTTCTGCACTGGGTAGTGATTCCTTTTGTCCTCTTCCAAAAGGTAGTGATGCCTTTTGGGAAATGCCCCCAAATTCTAGAGTACTCCCTCTAGAGTTCAAGGCCTTCGCCTTGGCCAAACACCTTACAATAGAGATATGGTCTCATGGCCCCTGGTGTCAGTGACTGTAGCCATGGGAGTGGCAGGTAGGCACAGCACCTCTGGCCCTGGCATGACTTGTGCAATTGGATGGGCACAGTCATCTCCTGAGAGAGCAACTCAGTGTTCCCAGATCAAAAAAGACCTAGAAACAATCGCCCTGTGATTCTCCCTGTGCATACATTGTGTGCAAGTTAAATTAAAAAAAAAGAAAACTGGCCGGGCGTGGTGGCTCAAGCCTGTAGCGGATCACGAGGTCAGGAGATCGAGGCCATCCTGGCTAACGTGGTGAAACCCCGTCTCTACTAAAAAATAGAAAAAACTAGCTGGGCGTGGTGGCGGGCGTCTGTAGTCCCAGCTACTCCGGAGGCTGAGGCAGGAGAATGGTGTAAATCTGGGAGGTGGAGCTTGCAGTGAGCTGAGATCCGGCCACTGCATTCCAGCCCAGGCCACAGAGCAAGACTCCGTCTCAAAAAAAGAAAAAGAAAAGAAAACTGGCCTTTACCCTGAAGAACTTGATCTCCCTCATGCACCCTAACACACCCATCCAGTCCCATGTGCCGGTGGGGCTGTAGGGAGTTCTAAGTTTTGTTTACAAAGCAGGATTCTAAAAGTATAAGCCATTTATTTAATAGATTGTCCCTCAGTTTAAGATAGTTTAATGTTTTCTCATTTTTTTAATTCAGGTTATGCATTTGGGGAGGAATACCATAGAAGTGATACTGTGTCTTTCTCAGGGTATGATATCAGGAACTACATATTGCCTGTTCATCTCATTACTAGTGAGGTTAACTTTGATCTTTTGTTAAGGTGGTGTCTGCCCGTTTCTTCAACATAAAATTACTGTTTTTCTTTCTGTAATTATATGTGTTTTTTGGGGGAGACCCTTTCAAACTGTGTAAATATTCTGTTACTCATCCATCATTCACTTTCACTGAGCATCAATGAATGCTAGTTTTAGCATCCCTTGATGATTTTTGCCTGATTATTACTAATATTGTCAAATGGTGATTTGTTTTTTCACTCTTGTTGCCCAGGCTGGAGTGCAATGGTGTGATCTCGGCTCACCACAACCTCCACCTCCTGGGTTCAAGCAATTCTCCTGCCTCTGCTTCCCAAGTAGCTGGGATTCAGGCATGTGTCACCATACTCGGCTAATTTTGTATTTTTAGTAGAGACAGGGTTTCTCCATGTTGGTCAGGCTGGTCTTCAACTCCTGACCTCAGGTGATCCGCCCACCTTGGCCTCCCAAAGTGCTGGGATTACAGGTGTGAGCCATTGCGCCAACCTCAAATGGCGATTTTTTTAAATTCCACAATTCCTTCTCCATTTATTAGTTGACATTTTCTTCAGAAGAGCTTTCCCTTATTCCTAATTCATGTATTCATGTATGTGTTGTGTATATATATGTGTGTGTGTGTGTGTATACACACATGTGTGGAGGATGGGGGAAAGAGAATGAGAAAGGAGAAGCAAGCATGGTAACATGTTCATATATGGAAAATCTGAGTGAAATGTGTGCAGTGTATCAATAATTCTTTGTATTTTTCTTGCAAATTTTCTGTAAGTCTATAATTACATCAAACTCTTTTTTTTTTAATACAGATTTTCACTCTTGTTGCCCAGGCTGGAATACAATGGCATGATCTCGGCTCACCACAACCTCTGCCTCCCAGGTTCAAACGATTCTCCTGCCTCAGCCTCCTGAGCAGCTGGGATTACAGGCATGCACCACCACACTCAGCTAATTTTATATTTTTAGTAGAGACGGCGTTTCTCCATGTTGGTCTCAAACTCCCGACCTCAGGTGATCTGCCCACCTCGGCCTCCCAAAGTGCTGGGATTACAGGCATGAGCCACCGCGCCCAGCTACATCAAACATTTTAAAAGTAGAATTTGTCAGCCTCTTGTGAGCAATTCCCTTTAAGAATTTTCCTTTTCAGATCTTGGGCCATATTTTCTCCCATTTCCTCATCTGGAAGGAGAATGATCACGGATTGGGCACTAACATTATACTTTTTCACGGGGGAGAAACAGCAAAGAAGGAAACATTATTATTCACATTTCCCCATTCCACACTGTTAAGTCCAAGACATGGCTTTATTTCTAACTCAAATCTGTGATTACTTGTCGTTAGTTATCTGGACTCAGTTTTTCTGGATCTAGAAAATGGGTTCCTGCTGGAAATCAAACTTCTGCGTGCGGAGAGCCCATCACAGTTACAACCGATAGCAAGCTGAACCTTTCCTAATGAAGTAGGTTGGCTAAATTGTCACATCTTCTGAGTAACCACTAGGTGGTACTCATTGCTGTAGCTTTTACTCTTTTCCAGTTCAGAGAATTAACCTTGCTCTGAATGGCCTGTCAACTATATATGGATGCCTAATATCTTTGATTATTATACAAGGCAGTAAATATTATGTCTTCTGAGAAAAATGGCTTCACCTGGTAAAATGCCTATTGACAGGCAGAAATTGAGTATTCGTTATTTGTAACTTTTTAAATTGAAGTGCATAGGTACAGAAAAGACCAAGAAGCAACCTTAAAAATTTTCTAAATTAGAATCTAAATTTCGTTTAGTACCTGTTCAACACTCTCTCCCCATACAAACACTCTTTCTCCCTCGTTCATTCTTATATCTGTTAATTTTGTACTTCATCCCATGAGATGAGGGGTACTTTCCCACCATTTTATGAAACCCAAACTATTTCTAATATCCTCGATGTTCATAGTTAGTAACCCATATTATCAGCCTATCAACCTGAATTATTCTAAAAACACATTTTATATTCATTACACAAACATTATTCAAATTCTACAATGTGTAAAATACCTTGCTAGGTGTCATGGTTTCTTTTATCTTTATCTTTTCTTTTCCTTTTATTTTTTTGAGACAGGGTCTTGCTGTGTTGCCCAGGCTGGAGTGGGGTGACACTATCATGGCTCACTGCAGCCTCAACCTCCTGGGGTCAAGTGATCTTCCCATCTCAGCCTCCTGAGTAGCTGGGACCACAAGTGCGTGCCACCACTTCTGACTAATTTTTTTATTTTTTGTAGAGACAAGTTCTCACTATGTTGCCCAGGCTGGTCTTGAATTCCTGGGCTCAAGCTGTCCTCATCCGTTAGCCTCCCAAAGTGTTGGAAACATAGGCGTGAGCCAGCATGACCAGCAGTGTCATGGTTTCTATCCTTAAAAAGTTCTATTGAGGAAGACATGTCCCAGAATGAACTTGATGTAGCAGAATGAGCATGAGCACTGGAGCCAGACAGATCTAGGTTCAAATCCCAGCTCTGCCACTTACAATATAGACTTGGGCTCTGAGTCTCAGCTTTCTCATCTGTAAAACTGGAAGTATAATACCACTTAGGTAACTCAACAAGTAGTTGAGTGGGTTCCCAATGAGTGTTTGTTGGCTGAACCAACAGTGAAAAAATTAAAAATAACTATAATACTATAATAAAGGATAGAAATGAAATAAGTGAATCATTCTTTTTTCTTTTTTTTTTCCTTCTTTTTTTTTTTTGAGATGGAGTCTCACACTGTCACCCAGGCTGGAGTACAGTGACGTGATCTTGGCTCACTGCAACCTCTGCCTCCCGGGTTCAAGCGCTTCGCCTGCCTCAGGCTCCCGAGTACCTGGGATTACAGGCGCCTGGCACCATGCCTAATTTTTTGTATTTTCAGCAGATACAGGGTTTCACTATGTTGGCCAGGCTGGTCTTGAACTCCTGACCTCATGATCTGCCTGCCTCAGCCTCCCAAAGTGCTGGGATTACAGGCGTGAGCCACTGGGCCAGGGTTTTTTTTTTTTTTTTTTGAGACGGAATCTCATTCTGTCACCCAGACTGGAGTGCAGTGGCACGATCTCAGCTCACTGCAACCTCTGCCTCCTAGGTTCAAGCAATTCCCCTGCCTCAGCCTCTCAAGTAGCTAGGATTATAGGCACGCACCACCATACCCCGTTAATTTTTATATTTTTAGTAGAGACAGGGTTTCACCATGTTGGCCAGGCAGGTCTCAAACTCCTGACCTCAAATGATCCACCTGCCTTGGCCTTCCAAAGTGCTGGGATTACAGGTATGAGCCACCACACCCGGCCAAGTGAATCATTTTCAAACTGAGTAAAACACTATTACTCCATATTTGACCCATCACAGCAATGTCATCAAAATAGTCAAGGATAATTTATATTTAGAAAATGTTGGAAAGAGGTTGGAACATTTTTTTTTTTTTTTTTTTTTAGGCGGAGTCTCGCTCTGTCGCCCAGGCTGGAGTGCAGTGGCCAAATCTTGGCTCACTGCAAGCTCCGCCACCCGGGTTCACGCCATTCTCCTGCCTCAGCCTCCCGAGTAGCTGGGACTACAGGCGCCTGCCACCTCGTCCGGCTAGTTTTTTGTATTTTTTTAGTAGAGACGGGGGTTTCACAGTGTTAGCCAGGATGGTCTCGATCTCCTGACCTCGTGATCCGCCCGTCTCGGCCTCCCATAGTGCTGGGATTACAGGCTTGAGCCACCGTGCCTGGCCGGTTGGAACATTCTTTAGTCCAAAGAGAATAATACATTCATACAAGTCTTGGGTAAGAGAAAGCCAGTCCTTGGTTGACCTAGCAAGCAAGCACAGCTTACCAGTAACCCCTCCCTACACAGTGTGAGGGTAGAAATGGTGCTGGCAGAACTCAGTCTCTCTAATAAGTCATCCATTGAGAGCATCAGATGGGCATCAGGCATGGAGGCTGCAGGAATCTGAATCTAAAAGCAGGGTAGAGGAAACCCAGGCTTGTTCACGGGGTGATGATTTGGCTCCTGTGTCTTTCTCCCCTTTTCTTAACCCACTGATGATAAGCAAACTTCAGCATGCATCAGAATCATCTGGAAGGCTTGTTAAAACACAAATTGCTGGCCAAGTACAGGGCTCACTCTTGTAATCCCAGCACTCTGAGAGGCTGACATGGGTGGATCACTTGAGTCCAGGAGTTCAATACCAGCCTGGGCAACATGACAAGATCCTGTTTCTACAAAAAATACATAAATCAGCCAGGCATGGTGGTGTGCACCTGGGGTCCCAGCTACTCGGGAGGCTGAGGTGAGAGGTCAAGGCTGCAGTTAGCCACGAACATCACAAAAAAACAAAAACAAAAACAAAAAGCCCCTAAAAAACATGGATTGCTGTAGGTTTGGGTGGGGCTCAACAATTTGCATTTCTAATAAGTTCCAAAGTGATACTCGCGGTCATGGGACCACACTTTGAGAACTGCTCCCTTGACCTGTTGCAATCAGACAAGCAAGCAATCCCACTTGTCTTCAATAGAGATGTCAAGAAGGCAGGGGGTTTCCCAGTATCTATTTTGGTGATTCTCAAGATAGAGAGTAGAAAAGAGAAAAAACCTCCCAGAAAAAACCTCAGAACTTCCCAGGGATTGCAAGATGCTTTTATAAACTACATAGACCACTTAGGACACCTCCTTCCCACTCCAGGGGAAAATCACTGAGTTCACTGCCCACACGGACCACTGGTAGTCACGTAAGGGGATCACATCCCTCGGGTGCATTATTGCAGAAGAAAACTGAAAACAACTTGATGTGTCCGGCACGATGGCTCACACCTGTAATCCCAGCACTTTGAGAGGCCAAGGCGAGTGGATTGCTTGAGACAGAAGTTCGACACCAGCCTGGGCAACATGGCAAAACTCTCTCTCTACTGAAAATACAAAAATTAGGTGTGTTGGCACACACCTGTAGTCCCAGCTATGCGGGGGACTGAGGCAGGAAGATCACCTGAGCCTTAGGAGATGGAGGCTGCAGTGAGTCATGATCGTGCCACTGTACTCCAGTATCGGTGACAGAGTGAGACCCTGTCAAAAAAAAAAAAAGAAAAGAAAGAGAGAAAGAAAGAAAAAAGAAGAAAAAGGAAGGAAGGAAGGAAAGAGAAAGGAAGGAAGGAAAGAGAAAGGAAGGAAGGAAGGAAAGAAAGAAAGAGAGAGAGAGAAAGAAAGAGAGAAAGAAAGAGAAAATAACTTGATGATATTTCCTGGTGTTTTCCTCCCCCTACATCCCCACTAGTTTCTATTCTCTTCAGGTAATAAGTATCATAGTTTGACTCTACAGTCAAGAACCAGCCTGTTTAACTGAAACACCTGGTTCAAAGATTTCTGAATCTGACAGAGGCTCGATGTATCCATTTCATCATCACCCTTCTCCAAATCAGGAGAAAGAAATGACAAGACTAGACACCTATTGCCTCAAAACACCTATTATGTGTCCTGTGTTAAGTGCTTGACATGCTTATTTCATTTAATCCTACTATAGCCTTATGCAGTGGGTGCCAATATTATCCATGCTTTCCAGTTTTGGAGAGTTTAAGTAACTTGCCCAAGGAAAACAACTAATGGAACCAGGATTAAAATGCAAATCTGTCTGCCTCCATAGTAGACTGATTGTGTATCACTCCCAGAATTATCCCAAGAGATAGAAGTTACAGAGGGTGGCCAGGTGCAGTGGCTCATTTCTGTAATCCCAACACTTTAGGAGGCCAAGACCTGAGGAGCACTTGAGCCTGGGAATTCATAGAGCAGCCTGGGCAAAACCAGGAGACCTTGTCTCTACAAAAAATTTTTAAAATTAGCCAGGCATGGTGGTGGGCACCTGTGATCCCAGCTACTTGGGAGGCTGAGGTGGGAGGATCGCTTGAGCCCTGGAGGTTGAGGTTGCAGTAAGCAGTGATCATGACACTGCATTACAGCCTGGGCAACAGAGTGAGACCCTGTCTCAAATAATAAAAAAAAATAAGTTTTAGGGGAGAAACTTAAGCTACATAAAAGGCAGTCCTTCTTCACCACTAGTGCTTTCAATTATGAAATGGGCCACTTCACAAACATCCTTTTCACCACTGGGAGTGTCAGCAAAGTATTGTCAGCTGAGGATCATCTGAGGCTCACATGGAGGGGGTTCTAGGGCTGGCCTTCCCAGCTCCTTCCTGTAAGATACAGTGAGAGTGCAATTGCCCTTTGTATTTCATAAGGTAACACTAGACCAGAGGGTGGAATGAGTCAGGATTTGACTCAGTATGTCAAATGCCAGTATGTCAATATATCACTACCATTTTGAGGCAGAAATGGGCTCATTCCAGGAGATCTTTGGAGACTGGATGATAACTACATAAGAATGTGTGAAGGGGATTCAGAGACTAGGTGATGGTTTCACGTCAAATATAGAGAGTATCCGATTTTTTTTTCTTGGACAGAAATTAAATTCTTCTGCACACATTACATCATGCTTCTTAATCTTGGCCTCAGATCAAATTCACAATTGTTCAATAATAACAACCACCACCATTATTGACACAGTATTCACCAGGCTTTATATACATTTTCTCCCAGGATCCTGAAAAATACCAATAAAATAGGAATTACCATCTCCATTTTATGCAGATAACTCAGATTTAGAATGTTGCTTTTTTTTTTTTTTTTTTTTTGAGATGGAGTCTCACTCTTGTTGCCCAGGCTGGAGTGCAATGGCACGATCTCGGCTCACTGCAACCTCTGCCTCCCAGGTTCAAGCAATTCTCCTGCCTTAGCCTCCCAAGTAGCTAGGATTATAGGCACGCACCACTACGCCCGGCTAATTTTTGTATTTTTAGTAGAGACAGGCTTCACCATGTTGACCAGGCTAGTCTCAAACCCCTGACCTCAGGTGATCCACCCACTTTGGCCTCCCAAAGTGCTGGGATTACAGGCATGAGTCACTGTGCCAGGCCCCAGAATGGTATTAAATAACTTGTCAAAAGATAATACAGTAAGCAAGGATTAATACAACTTGGATTCAAACTCAAGTCTGCCTTACTCCAAAAACCATGATTTAACCACTATTCTATACTACACTAATATATCATGCTATCATCCTAACACCCTAAACCCTTCTGATTAAGGATTCTGACTCTCCTTTCAAAATTCCATCCAAATAGTTAGGATTGTGCAAGTTTATAAGATGTCCTTATAAGCAAACTCTGTTTTAAGAGTTTAATATCTGAGTCTGAAAGTGAATTGCAGAAGCACTTGTTAAACTCAAAAGATCGCTGTCTTGGAAGAAGTTTCCATTCTGGTATGAAATGAATAACGGTATCTCAATCTGTATCAGGAACCATATTCTGACATAGACAAGTCCCAAGGAAGGAAAAAGTCACATGCACAAAAATGATACCTGGGTTATTTATAATGTCAAAAAAATTGCAAACAACCTAAAAATCTTAGAGACAATTATTAAGTAAATTATGAGATCACTGAGTCACTTAATGGAATATGATACAGTCATTAAAATAGTAACAAAAACAATGCAAAATTCTATCCATACAATGATTGTATCCATACAATGAAAATTTTTTAAAAACATACTAAGTGTAAAAACTTGAAGGAAAAACTGACTTTTAAAAAACCAGTGGTATAGGCCGGGCGCGGTGGCTCAAGCCTGTAATCCCAGCACTTTGGGAGGCCGAGACGGGCGGATCACGAGGTCAGGAGATCGAGACCATCCTGGCTAACACGGTGAAACCCCGTCTCTACTAAAAATACAAAAAACTAGCCGGGCGAGGTGGCGGGCGCCTGTAGTCCCAGCTACTCCGGAGGCTGAGACAGGAGAATGGCGTAAACCCGGGAGGCGGAGCTTGCAGTGAGCTGAGATCCGGCCACTGCACTCCAGCCTGGGTGGCAGAGCAAGACTCCGTCTCAAAAAAAAAAAAAAAAAAAAAACCAGTAGTATAATAGTTGCATTTTCTTTCTTTTCATTCTCATGGAGTTTAATTAATGCTATAATAATAGTAAAAGAATATAAAAACTATAAAATTATTTTAAAATTTTTCGTCTGTGTGTTTCCAAGTTGTAGGCTGAAATTTCCAGGTGCTGGATGCTGTACTGACTTTGCTATTGCTTCATTAAGATCTGTTCCCTCCTCTCTTGGCTAATACCATGATTTTGTTTGAGGTATCACACCTCTCCGGGTCATCTCAGATATGTTGGCAGAAGCTAAATCCAATCCTGGCTATAGGACTTGGACAAGCAGTTCAGGTCAGAGCAAATCTGCAAAGACTCCTCCCTTAGCACAATTACAGGTTCAGGGATGACCTTGTAACCCATTTCAGGCCAAGGAGTCATAAAGAGAGATTTCTGGAACCTTTGGGGATCTTCTCTTTTCTACTAGATGTGAATGAGAAAGCCCCAGAAAAGTCAGCCTTAGGATGAAACTGATTGTGCCCCTGGCAAACTGAGTAACAGAAACAGACAGATACTTGACAATGTCATTAAGCCACTAGCTTGATCAGCCCTGAACCCTGCCCTTCTCTGAACTTTCGTTACCCAGACAATAAATCCCATTATGGTTTAAGCTAGTTTTCATTGGGTTGTCCTTCATTGTAACATAGTCCTTACTTATATCGCAACCATAACATTTTCAAAGAGGTTGCACTATTTCTGAGGAAAAGAGAGCTAGAAAAGAGGGCAGTGAGCCCAGCGCAGTGGCTCACACCTGTAATCTCAAAAATTTGGGAGGCCAAGGTGGAAGGATTACTTGAGTACAGGAGTTCACCACCACCCTGGGCAACATGGTGAGACCCCATTTCAACAAAAAGAGAAAAAATTAGCTGGATGTGGTGGCACACATCTGTAGCCCCAGCTATTCGGGGAGGCTGAGGCAGGAGGGTGCTTGAGCCCAGGAGGCTGAAGCTGCAATGAGCTGTGTACGTGCCACCACACTCCAGTCTGGGTGACAGAACAAGACCCTGTCTCAAACAAAAACCAAACGGCAACAACAACAACAACAACAACAACAAAATAAAAGAGAGCAATGGATGCCAAAGCCTACATTAATTAAAATACATTCTTATCCTATATTAAAAGGAGCTTGCTGAGCAAGTCAACTGATGATGGTATTCTAAAAACATGCCTATCATTAAGTCCTCAGGCTCTTCAAGGTTTATTTTTGGGTAAAGCAAGATCTCTAAAATACCATGAAAAATGTATATTATATACACACTCATACACACACATACATTTACATATGTGTGTGCAGGCACACACACACACACCTCACTCCTAAAATTGCCCTTATAAGATGAGTATTTAATATGAATTTTAAGAAAGACAGATACAAAAAAAAGTCAGATGAAAAGTAGCTCCAATTTTTATTTTTTATTTTTTTGGAGACAGAGTCTCACTCTGTCGCCCAGGTTGGAGTGCAGTGGTGCGATCTCGGCTCACTGCAGCCTCCACCTCCCAGGTTCAAGCAATTCTCCTGCCTCAGCCTCCCAAACAGCTGGGACTACAGGCATGGGCCACCCCTCCCAACTAATTTTTTGTATTTTTAGTAGAGACAGGGTTTCACTATGTTGCCCAGGCTGGTCTCGAACTCCTGAGCTCAGGTAATCTGCCCTCCTTGGCCTCCCAAAGTGCTAGGATTACAGGCGTGAGCCACTGTGTCTGGCCAGAAGCTCCAATTTTTAACATTGCTTTCATCGTTTATGATATTCCATACTCCTTATATAAAAACCAATAAGACCAATTGCTCCCAGAGTTAGCACCTCCTTATTAACTGGTGTGCTTTTTTCTTACTCAGCAATGAGAACTATGAAACCTATTTGTGTTTTCTTCTTTGCTTTGGCCACTAGGAACCTCAGGCTTTGTTATCATTTGCAGTACTCTTGTTTAATCTTGAGTGTTCTGGTACATGTTTTTTTCCTCTCCTAACTTTTTCCCACTTCTTTTGCTAAGTAGTTTTTATTGTAGTTCTAACAGGCTATATTTCACTGTATCTGCACTTTTTAACATAAGCTCTGATCCCTTTTAGACATAGGTGGGGCATAAATGTATTGTTACTGAAGAAGTATGACTAATAATTATTATTAATCATTAACATCATGAGCTTGGGTATAACCAAATTTTATCCACTCCTATGTTTACAGTAGAGACTGAATATTTTTGTGCTTTCTTTTGAACTGCTGGAAGACCTGCCCAGCTCAGAGCAGTAAGAAGTCACCAGCGCTGACTTCAGTCGGAAACTTTGTACATCTCCTTTCCCAGGTGATTGCCATATATAGGCCATCGTATGCTACTGAGCTTCTTCCCTGCCCCTAATAAGTGATATGTGATGGAACACAGTTGTCCTTTTCCAACAATACTCTCCTTGGGAAGGAATGGAATCCCTTTCCTCAACTTATTGACAAAGAATATCGGAGGGCTGGGGTGCATCTGCCAGCAAGTGTATATAGTTCCTTTATGTGTCTATACTAGTGGCACACATAAAGGAACTATTATATATACACTTTTTTTGACACTCAAAAGTCAACTGCTCCTTCCTAAGCTAGATAGCTCTGAAGAGAAGCAGTAAGGATGCTTCTCTAGAAATCTGGGGATGTCTTCCACTCATAATCCCTCCCTTGACAGTCATTGTTCAGATAGAGCCTCCACTGTTCCGTCAATCCTCCAACTGTTGAAGAGTTGGAAGTTCCTTGGGCCCTTATCAGTTCTCTAAATTTATCCGCTCCTCTGATGGCCTCTTCTTGAGCCCCTCATCCCGTATCTTGCTGAGAAGTTCTCTGAAACATCTCTATCTGTATCTTGGCACACTAGATCCAGTTTGGCTTTGATCATATAAATAATTTGGGGTGAGGAGAGGTCTGTGGTTATCCCTACAGGGTTGTTCACTTTCTTGTGAAATACAATACAATGTCATGAAATGATCCCTTCTTATGCCTCCTCAACAGCCTCTGGTAATAGTTTCACAATAGCTTAGCTATGCACTTTAATATCCACATCCACTCCTGTTAGAAAAGAATCACCTCTCATCCAACTTCCTAATGATTTTGTCTCCAGGAGATTTTTCAATTAATGCCTTGATTTCTCCAGGTTCCATTAACTGTTGTTTCACCCAGCACCAAACTATGGGCAAGATTCCTCCTCACCTTAACTGGCACAGACTGCTAGTTATTCCCCAATACCTTTCCCCTCTTTTTACATAATAATGCAATTATATTTGGAGCACGTTGCTGTCCCACTAAACACCACATCACCCAGCCTACCTTAGAAGCTAGGCCTGGTGACCATTTAATTAAGTTCTGGCCAGTGAAATGTGAGTGGAGTGATATACTTCCGCTTACAACTTCCAGCTCATGTCCTTAAAGGAAGGAACATGCCTTTCCTTTTTACTTTCCTCCTTCTTGCTAGCCGAAGTATGGACAGAAGAGCAGCAGCTGAAGCATAAGATAGAAGCCATGTGTTGAGGGCTGCGTACAGTGGCTCGCACCTGTAATCCCAGCACTTTGGGAGGCTCAGGCAGGAGAATTACTCGAGGTCAGGAGTTCAAGATCAGCCTGACCAACATGGTGAAACACCATCTCTACTAAAAATACAAAAATTAAGCCAGGCAAGGTGGCATGCACCTGTAATCCCAGCTACTCAGGAGGCTGAGGGAGGAGAATCACTTGAGCCCATGAAGCAGAGATTGCAGTGAACCGAGATCACACCACTGTACTCAAGCCTGGGCAACAGAGTGAGACTCCATCTCAAAAAACAAACAAACAAACAAAAAAAGGAAGCCATGTATTGAGAATGACAAAGTAGTAAGGTAGAAGGAGTCTGGGCTCCACGTCACTTGTGAAGCTCCACATTAGTCCAGGGCTTCTTATGGCCCAGACTGTTATGTGAGAAAGAAATGGACTTCAATCTTATTTAAGCCACTGTTATTTTGTTCTCGTTCTTGCAGCTAAATCCATATCCCAACATATACTTGTATGAATATACCCATGCCAGATGGATATTTTCCAAAAGAAGTCTTTCCAAGAAAATTCACATAAAAATTTGGGGCTTTTTGCTGTTAGAGGGAAAAAACATAGAACTGATGTCAACAAACAGCACAAACTTTCTATCCTAATAAAGTCAAGTCTAATCAGATTTATTGGTTAAAACCATTTACTGGGTACACAGACCCTTATTCCTTTTGGAGTAGAAAGTTCCCTACTGAAAAAAAAAAAGTCTTTTATTGTTCTCCTCCTCCTCCTCCCCTCCTGCTTCCTCCTCTTGGGCAATTCCTCCTTCCATTATCTTTGCTACTGTCCCACCACACATTCTGGTGAACGTTACTGGGTCATTCCAAGTTGGATTCCAAATACTTCATGTGTCTTAAGACAGAGAGTAGGCAGGGGAAAGTAGGAACGTGGAAACGAGGGAAGGGTTAGAACCTCAGGGTATGCACTGAAGGTTGTTGAAACCGTGCATTTCATATCAGTGTGTCTACAGAGACTACAACTGAGAGAACTAGATTCACTCACATCTGCTTCAGTAATGAAGTCTATGAGCATTATTAAGCTTTTTAGGTTCAGAAGATTGTGGTTCTAGAGAACCTATGACACATGGTCAGTTTCTTCTTAGGAAATTAGATTCAGAGCCAAAAGGTTTTATGAGTTGCTATTGAAGGAAAAACAATCAGACTGAGGATGATTACTCTGGAAAAACGGAAATGAATCCAAGACCTTGTTAGTGGTCCCCCTGAAGTTTCTAGTAGCTCTGAGATCTTAGCCCAGCTGGAAGAATAGACCTATACATACTTGTCCATGCTTAATCAATATAATAGATTCTCTCAGGGGATGGAACACTGAAATCAGATACCTAGAAGGCTGGAGATAGGAGTAGGGGCCAGGGCATAAGGCGATGAAACAAGGAGGCTGCTGGAACTTCCCTGTTCTCTTCCATTCTGAATGCAGAATCAAGAGAAAACAAAGCCATTGATTCTTATGGATTCAGTATGGCTTTAGTTGATGGCTTGTAAATTCTCATGTGGTGTCAGAACTGTGTAAAGAGTTTACGAAGACAGCAATCAAATCAGGAAGTCAAGAGTCCTAAGGAAGATGAAGAGTCTTCTCTAGAGTCATCCTGGAAAAATACTGCCCCTTGATAGCATTGCTTCTGTGTGGCCCAGAAACCTCGAGACATAGCATGAACTTCAGTTAATGTCATAAGAGATAAGGTAAGACTTCTGTAGCTATGGTCTCTGTGAAGGAGGGCACACTGTTTCAAAAGAGCTGAAGACACCAACTGTAGTAAAACATAAAAGGCCTATCTTGATATAGGGATTTTTCCGGCTGATGAGACAGTGGTGATTCCACATGCTCCTGTAGAAGGTAAAAGAGGAAGAGTTGCGCTTGCTCTTACAGTGCTTCTTTGAGCTAGTTTGCTCAAGATTTCCCAGAAACTGGCCATTTTGGAAAAACTAAAGCTACAGAGAGTATACTAGTGCTGAGACCCGGAGACTTTTTGCTGCCTAAATCTAGCTGAACCAAAAAAAAAAAAAAAAAAAGTATTTAGTGCTAGAAACCATGAGAAGAGTGGCCCTTGTTAAAAGGTGCCCAAGCTGGAGTCTTTGAACATATGGACCCGAGAAGATGGCAAATCAGGCAGGAAAAACCTAGTGATTACATATATAAGGGGTCACCCCAATTGGATTGCCAATTTCATACACTGTCTTAACAAATGATAAGGGAGCAGTAACTAAATTAATAGAGTTGGTAACAAGTGATTTTACTACATAGAAGTCCTGGCTTTTACCTGTAATTGTGAAGTATAAGCTACCTGGATCAATAAGATTCTGTAAGGATTACAGGATAATCAACACCATGACCGAATCATATGTTCATCCAATGCCAATAATCGATTCTCTCTGGAGTTACTGGGCCTACCCTCAACATTTTGAGGAGTGCAAACAGTTTTCATTTATTTGAGTTATATCTATCTACCCTCAATAGACCCAGTAACTCCAGAGAGAATTGATTATTGGCATTGGTTCAATAACCAATCAATAACTCATCATTGTTTCATGAAGTGTTGCAAAATAAAGGCCATTCAAGAAGACTCTACGCAGACAGCGTTGGTCACCCCAGAGAGATACATCACCTTCTTTTTTTTTTTTGAAACGGAGTCTCGCTGTGTCGCCCAGGCTGGAGTGCAGTGGCCGGATCTCAGCTCACTGCAAGCTCCGCCTCCCGGGTTCCCGCCATTCTCCCGCCTCAGCCTCCGAGTAGCTGGGACTACAGGGGCCCGCCACCTCGCCCGGCTAGTTTTTTGTATTTTTAGTAGAGACGGGGTTTCACCGTGTTAGCCAGGAGGGTCTCGATCTCCTGACCTCGTGATCCGCCCGCCTCGGCCTCCCAAAGTGCTGGGATTACAGGCTTGAGCCACCGCACCCGGCCATCACCTTCTTTACCATGGGCTTTCTCACTCGGTACACAACAGGAGGCTCTCAAATGGTTACATATAAAAGGAAATCATATTTAAGTAGTTAATAGTTGCTTGATTTATAAACAATTGTTATATATGTAATTTTTTCATGTTAATAATAGAGATGGGGTTTCTATGTTGCCCAGGCTGGTCTTAAACTCCTGGACACAAGCAATCCTCCCACAGACTGCTGGGATTACACGCATGAACCACCATGCCTTGCCTGTAAATAATTTAAACAGAAACTATGTTATAACCACTTGGAAGGTCATGAACTTCCTGAAACACCTTTATCAAACTTTTCCTGGGGTTCAAGAACCAAAAGTGGAAAATGTGATTCCCTGGAGTTCCCAGCAGGGAGAGCCCTTAAAAAAAAAAATCTCAAGAAGCCATAGGCTTGTGTGTCTGGAACAGGAAGACATTGAAAAGCCTATGAGACAGAGGACCAGGGAGAAAAGAGGAGGAGTCAAAAGCTGTGGGCAGAGGTCAGGCAGAAGAAAGCAAAGCGGACCAGTGCCTGGGGAGAGAGAAGAGAGACAAGGAAGCAGGCACGGGGAGAGCCAGTCCAGGGCCCAGAAGTATCCAGCAAGAAGTACTGTTCCTGATCCTGGGCTTCGCTGCAAGCTGGCAGGGCCTTAGAGTTATTCTGAAGTGTGATTTATCTTTCACAAAGTGCATCCAGAGCACCTCCTTCACTGACTTTATTGCCATTTTAGCCATCAGCACTTTAGGGGAGCCTCCTACACTACGTTTATCACAATCAGCGGACATTCCACCTCACAGACTGCATTGCTGTTGACTTTACACATCCTTCTAGTGTAAACCAACAGAAGCTTCTTTATCTAAAATTCATGTATATTTATATGTGTCTAGAAAACAATTGAAATGAGCCGGGTGCACTGGCTCGCCTGTAATCCCAGCACTTTGGGAGGCTGAGGTGGGTGGATCACCCGAGGTCAGGAGATCGAGACCATCCTGGCTAACACGGTGAAACCCCGTCTCTACTAAAAAAATACAAAAAAACTAGCTGGGCTTTGTGGCGGGCGCCTGTAGTCCCAGTTACTCGGGAGGCTGAGCCAGAAGAATGGCGTAAACCCGGAAGGTGGAGCTTGCAGTGAGCTGAGATCCGGCCACTGCACTCCAGCCTGGGCGACAGAGCGAGACTCCATCTCAAAAAAAAAAAAGAAAAGAAATACTGGTTTACACCTTTTTCCTCTTACTTGCCCTTTGAGACTCTGACTGTGGCAAAACTCTTGCATATTCTTAGCCTGAGGCCTTAGTTGGCTGGTGTTACCTCCTCTCTCCCCTGCCTCCTCCAGGCTGACAGCCAGCACTATTAAAACTAACAAGCAAGCAAGCAAATGGCAATGACTTTGGGCCTCCCTGGCAATTACTTAAAAACAGTTTTAGCACTGTTAAAATAAGTAAGCAAGCAAATGGCGATGTCTGGGCTTCCCCAAACATGAATGGTACCTGTCTCTGGGACATTCAAGATTTCCCAGATCTCCCTGCCCACTTTGTCTCCCAGTTCTTACCATGGTCCCAGTGCACTCTCCACTGTAGCGCTCATCACACTCTATGTCACTGTTTGTTTACATGTCAACCTTTCTTACTCCTTGAAGGCAGAAGATGTGTCTCAGGTATTTCTCTTTTTTTTTCTTTTTTCTTTTTTTTTTTTTGAGACGGAGTCTTGCTCTTATTGCTCAGGCTGGCGTGCAACGGCATGATTTCGGCTCATTGCAAACTCTGCCTCCCGGGTTCAAGCAATTCTCCTACCTCAGCCTCCCAAGTAGCTAGGATTACGGGCTTGTGCCACCACACCTGGCTAATTTTGTATTTTTAGTAGAGATAGGGTTTCTCCATGTTGGTCAGGCTGGTCTCAAACTCCCGACCTCAGGTGATATGCCCGCCTTGGCCTCCCAAAATGCTGAGCCACAGGCGTGAGTCACCTTGCTCGGCCTTGTCTCAGGTATTTCAAAACCCTCAGCACTTGGCCTAGGGCCTGGCACATAGTAGGACTTCATACATGTTTGAATGAATGAATGTGTGAATATCCAGGATCTCAAACTTAGTTTCAGCATTTTGCTAATGAGCTCTCTGTCTCATCTGTTTTTTTCCTCCATGCTATGAAATAATCTAATTCGACCAGCTTAGACTCAGTCTCTGAGCCAGTGGTTTACACACATTTTGTTCTCAGAACCCCTTTGTAACTCTTCAACATTTTGAGGACTGCAAACAGTTTTCATTTATTTGGGTTATATCTATCAATCATTACCTTATAAAAGTTAAAACTGGTCAGACATAGTGGTTCATGCCTGTAATCCCAGCACTTTGGGAAGTCAAGGCAGGTGCATAGCTTGAGCTCAGGAGTTCAAGTCCAGCCTGGGCAACATGGTAAAACCCCATCTCTACCAAAAATACAAAAAATTAGCTGGGTGTGGAGGCAAGTGCCTATAGTCCCAGCTACTTGGGAGGCTGAGGTGGAAGGATCCCTTGAGCCTGGGAGGCAGTGGCTGCAGTGAGCCAAGATCACCCCACTACACTCCAGCCTGGGTGACAGAGCAAGATTCCGTCTCAAAAAAATAAAAATAAAATAAAACTCAGGAAAAATGTAAATATGTATTAATTCATTCGTTTGAAAATAACAATCCCAATATATGTAAACACAAATAACACATTTTTTTAAAATACCATATTTTTTCAAACAAACCCCCCAAAAATTTGGCTGAGCACGGTGGCTCACGCCTATAATCCCAGCACTTTGGGAGGATCACTTGCGTTCAGGAGTTCAAGACCAGCCTGGGTTGGCCGGGCGCGGTGGCTCACACCTGTAATCCCAGCACTTTGGGAGGCCGAGGTGGGCGGATCATGAGGTCAGGAGATTGAGACCATCCTGGCTAACACGGTGAAACCCCGTCTCTGCTAAAAATACAAAAAATTAGCCTGGTGTGGTGGCACATGCCTGTAGTCCCAGCTACTCGGGAGGCTGAGACAGGAGAATGGCGTGAACCTGGGAGGCGGAGCTTGCAGTGAGCCGAGATCGCGCCACTGCACTCCAGCCTGGGCGACGAGCAAGACTCCATCTCAAAAAAAAAAAGACCAGCCTGGGCAACATAATGAGATCCTGTCTTTACAAAAAATCAAAAATTAAGTGGGTGTGGTGGCACATGCCTGTAGTCCCAGTTGCTTGGGAGGCTGAGGTGGAAGGACTGCTTGAGCCCAAGAGGTCAAGGGTACAGTGAGCCCTGAGGGCAGCATTGTACTCAGCCTCAGTGACAGGGTGAGACCCTGTCTCAAAACAAACAAACAAAGAAAAATGTTAATGGAATTGTTTTCCATGTTTGCAAGTCTCCTAATGTCTGGCTTAATAGAAGACAGCTGTATTCTCGTATCTGCTTCTGCACAATCTGTTGCAATATGTTATTTTGGTTGAAATATATGAAGAAAATATGACCTTAAGCAAATATGTTTTGGGGTAAGAGAGAACCTCACAAACCCCTTGAAAGGGTCTCAGGAAACCCTAGGGGTCCTCAGAGGACACTTTTGAAAAAGATTGCTCTGGCCAGGCACAGTGCCTCATGCCTGTAATCCCATCACTTCAGGAGGCTGAGGTGGGCGGATCACCTGAGGTCAGGAGTTCGAGACCAGCCTGGCCAACATGGTGAAATCCCATCTCTATTAAAAAAAAAAAACAAAAATTAGCCGGACGTGGTGGTGCGCACCTGTAATCCCAGCTACTCCAGAGACTGAGGCAGGAGAATCACTTGAACCTGGGAGGTAGTGGTTGCAGTGAGCCGAGATTGCACCACTGCACTCCAGCCTGGGCGACACAGCAAGACTCTGTCTAAAAAAAAAAAGAAAAAGAAAAGATTGCCCTCATTCCTTATTTTTGTTAGTTGAACCTCTGCCCAGTCTGGAAGTTCTGTCTGAACTTAAAATCTCAGCAATCCTGCTGCCACCACCCAATAACATAATTGTCAATATCCTTATAATCCCCTACCTACCCTACCTGTGTACGTTATTTCATAGTTTTCAAAGAGTTTTCCTATGTAATGTCTCCCAGTTGCCTATCAGACATGTCTGCTGATTCCATCTTACTCATAAAATTTTCTATGAATCATGAAGTTCGGAGTGTACATGATTTGCTCAGGGCAAGAGGCAGAGCTAGGGCTCAAACTCACACCTTGTAATACGAGTTATATGCTCTTTTGCTAGCCACTTACATCAGCAGTACTGCATCCTGGCCTCATCTACAACAATCCAGAGTATTGAGATGTTTTTCTTTCTCTCTCTCTCTCTTTTTTTTTTTTGGAAATGGAATCTTACTCTGTCGCCCAGGCTGAGTACAGTGGTGCGATCTTGGTTCACTGCAACGTCCACCTCGGGGGTTCAAGCGATTCTCCTGCCTCAGCCTCCCGAGTAGCTGGGATTACAGGCACACACTGCCGTGCCCAGCTGATTTTTGTCTTTTTAATAGAGATGGGGTTTCACCATGTTGCCCAGACTGGTCTTGAATTCCTGACCTCAGGTGATCCACCTGCCTCAGCCTCCCAAAGTTTTGGGATTACAGGCGTGAGCCATTGAGCCTGGCTGAGATGTATTTCAATATTTTCCTAATTTATATCTTGATGGGGAATGACAACTAATATTTATTAAAAGCCTATTATATTCCAAGCACTGTACTACTAAATACCTAATTTGTTTTCCACCAACCTCACAAAAGAAGATGTTATTCTCACTTGAGGAATCAAGGTTTAGAAAGATTTAAGTATCTTGACCTATTTGCCAAAGATGTGTGGCTAATAACTGGTAGTACCATCATTTGGATCAGACCACCTTATTCCAGGTCACACACTCTTTCCGTTATACAACTGTGCCTTCACTAAAATTGTGGTTCTATATCACAAAGTATCTTCTCACATCATTACAGCCACCCAGGGACTCAGCCACAGACACTTTCTGAACCTCCAATATATTTCTGCTCCTTTCTTTGTTGATTCTAGAAATACTGTCAAGCTTTCTCGACAAGCTCACTTCAACCTCTCCTATTAATGCAATTCCACCAATCTACGGATAGAACCTTGAAATCCACTAAAAGAAAGCAGAGTAAAGAGAGGCATGCATTTCTTTAAAACGAGTGATGGATTAAGAGCATCCAATTGATATTAATTGGCATGTAGCCATTAGGCATTAAAGGTTGAGGGTCTCTGCCCTCCTCCCCAGCTCCATGGTGATCAGACCCAGCCATTTCCTGGCTTAGAGCCTCTCCTATACAGGGCCAGTCCCAGGTGCACCTTTCAGATAACAATAATGTCTCCTAAAACAAACAGCCATTATTTCTACACAAAGACCTTCAATGTTTCCTCCATCAACAAAAGGCTACAGCCATCCCTCCAAGAAGACAAAGGGCTGGAAGCCTTTTCATAAATATCATGATGATGGTGTGGGCCCAGTGGGAAGGGCGAGCCAGGAAGATTATTCTCCAGCACTTTCTCTGCTGAGGAATAGCTGGGACAGGACTGACTCCATCCCTCAGAAAGAGCTACGAGTGACTAATCATTCCTGAACTATTCATAATGACAATAATAACATTTCCCTAATCTGCAGAAAGAAAGTAAAAATATTGAGCCATTACAGGATTGCCGTCAGGATAAAATGAGATAATACGTGTGAAATCTCTGTGTAAGGTTTCAAGGATTGCACAATTGACATTATTATTATTATCAGACAATTGATGGGTCACCCATATTGCCTGCATGAAAAAGATAGCTGTGTTTTAGACAGATGAGATTCCAAATAGTCTTGGTTTCTAGGTCCACCAGTTCCTAGAATAAAGCATAAGGGAGAAGAAACATGGTCAGTATGGCTGACCATGATAGTCTACCAGGGCTTGTCCCCCATCAAATTGCTGGGCAGGTGATGGCTAACTTTGTTGGCTATTCTTTCCACTCCCAAGAGCCCAGATCCTGGAAATGAGGTCGCTGATGGTTGATTCCCCACCTAGGGTCTAATGGTCCAAGTTCCCCACTTTCCTTTCCCTCTTTTGTCCCCCTGAAAACATCTCTCATGCAATTTACACAAAAATAATTACACATTATAAATTAAAGCATGAGAAAAGTGTCCAACCTCATTGGTAATAAAAGGCAAGTAAATTAATGTGAGTTGTACCATCTTATACCTATTTAATAATAAAAATTATAAATGAGAACCTCCAATTTTGATGAGGTTGTGACAAAATTGATGTGATCTTATAGCAGTAGTGGCATAACAAATTTGTATAATCCCTTACAGAGGTAAAATGACAACCATAGCAAATACTAAGGAGATATTTCTATCTTTTGGCCTCGTGGTAATCTCTCTCCTTAGCAATTCCGAAGGAAATAATTTAACAAAAGTGAAAAAAAAAAAAAGCTGCAGCTATAGATACATTTACCCATGATAGGCAAATACAGAAACAACCAGAGAAATGTTTTAGATAATTGTGGTGTGACTGTAGTCCTTAAAATAAAAATATAAAAACTGGCTGGGCATGGTGGCTCATGCCTGTAATTCCAGCACTTTGGGAAACCAAGGCAGGGGGATGACTTGAGCTCAGCAGTTGAAGATCAGCCTAGAAAGCATAGCAACACCCCATCTCTATAAAAATTTAAAAATTAGGCCGGGCGCGGTGGCTCAAGCCTGTAATCCCAGCACTTTGGGAGGCCGAGACAGGCGGATCACGAGGTCAGGAGATCGGGACCATCCTGGCTAACACGGTGAAATCCCGTCTCTACTAAAAAAATACAAAAAAAACTAGCCAGGCGAGGTGGCGGGCACCTGTAGTCCCAGCTACTCTGGAGGCTGAGGCAGGAGAATGGCATAAACCCGGGAGGCGGAGGCCGCAGTGAGCTGAGATCCAGCCACTGTACTCCAGCCCGGGCGACAGAGCGAGATTCCGTCTCAAAAAAAAAAATTAAAAATTAGCAGGGTGTGGTGGTGTGCACCTATAGTCCCAGCTACTTGGGAGGTTGAAGTGGGAGGATTGTTTGAGCCCAGGAGGTTGAGGCTATAGTAAGCTGAAATCATGCCACTGCACTCCAGCCTGGGCAACAGAGTGAGAACTTGTCTCAAAAAAAAAAAGAAAAGAAAGAAAGAAGGAAGGATGGAAAGAAGGAAGGAAGGAAGGAAGGAAGGAAGGAAGGAAGGAGAAAGAAGGAAGGAAGAAAGGAAGGAAAGAAAGAAAAGAAAAGAAAAGAAAAGAGAGAAAAGAAAAAAGGTAGGGAAGGGAAGGGAAGGAATATGAAAACTACTTAGAGGCCAGGCACAGTGGCTCACGCCTGTAATCCTATCACTTTGAAAGGCTTGAACCCAGGAGTTGCCCAGCCTGGGCAACATGAGGAAATCCCGTCTCTATGAAAAATACAAAAATTAGCCAGGTGTGATGGTGCATGCCTGTAGACCCAGTTACTTTTAGGGCTGAGGTGGGAGGCTCACCTGAGCCTAAGAGCTTGAGGCTGGAGTGAGCTGAGATTATACCACTGCACACCAGCCTGAGCAACAGAACGAGGCCCTGCCTCAAAACGACAATAACAACAACAAAAACAAAAACTACGGTGGCTCATGCCTGTAGTCTCAACAATTTGGGAGGCTGAGGTGGGCTGATCCCTTGAGGTCAGGAGTTCCAGACCAACCTGGGCAACATGGTGAAATCCTGTCTCTTAAAAACACAAAAATCAGCTGGGCGTGGTGGCGGGCACCTGTAATCCCAGCTACTCAGGAGGCTGAGGCAGGACACTGCACTCCAGCCCGGGTGACAGAACCAGACTCTGTCTCAAAAAAGAAAAAATAAAAACTACTTAGAAATATGATGAAATGTTATAAATGAAAATATACCATATAATACAACTAGGTAAGAATGTATACATAAACACTGGTAATATGAAAAATGAAAAATTCTTTAATACAGTGGTCGCGAACTATATTTTAAAATATTCTTTAATATTTTTATATCATCTTTTAAATACAGCAATAAAAAGAAAGAATAGTAGTTAGCTAGTAGAATTTCTCAATACTCTGATTCTATTAGGGTAGGGCACGGAGTGGTCCTTGCTAAGATGATGATGGGTGTTAGTAAATTTATGAGCAATACATTTCCAGGTAGAAAGACCGTAGTATACTCCAGTGGTTAAAAGCCTCGGAATTCAAGTCAGGCAACCAATTGCTGAGTTGGATTCCTCTTTCTTCACTTGCTTGCATGTGTGGCCTTGAACAAGCTGTTTGACTTTTCTAAATCTTTCTGATTTGTAAAATGGTAGTGATAGGCAGAACCAACTTCACAGAGTCATTGGAAGTAGCCAGTGAGTTAAAGTACATAACATAGCGCTAGGTGCATTGAGAAATTATTCAATAAAGGTTTGTTGTTTGTGCTGTTAATAATGATGATGATGGTGGTAGTGGTTGTGATAAACTGAGGGCTTCCAGGGAAAGTACTTATCTTAAAAGTCTGACGTCACTTAAAGGATGCTACTCAAATAATACTATCCCTATATGTGGAGCCAACTACAAATTTTGAAAGGTAATTTTATGTTATTTATTGATTTACTTTTAATTGGCAAATAATCACTGCTTTTATTTTATTTTATTTTTGAGATGGAGTCTTGCTCTGTCACCCAGGCTGGAGTGCAGTGGCACGATCTCGGCTCACTGCAACCTCCACCTCCCAGCTTCAAGCAATTCTCCTGCCGCAGCCTCCTGAATAGCTAGGACTACAGGAGCGAGCCACCACACCCGGCTAATTTTTGTATTTTTAGTAGAGTCGGGGTTTTGCCATGTTGGCCAGGCTGGTCTCGAACTTCTGATCTCAGGTGATCCACCCGCCTCGGCCTCCCGAAGTGCTGGGATTACAAGCATGAGCCACTGCACCCGGCCCACTCTGTATCTTTATGGGGTGCAATTGTGATGTTTCTTCAGATGTGTACATCATGGAATGATCAAATCAGGCTAATTAACATATCCATCGTCTCAAATATTTCTTTGTGTTGAGAATATTTAAAATCCTCTCTTTTAGCTATTTTGAAAGATATAATACATTATTATTAACTGTAATCATGAAAGTTATTTTTTCCAGGTTTCCACAAGCAGCACTGAAAAGTTGTTTTTAATGCACTTTTTTAGATAAACTTTATTTATTTATTTATTTATTTATTTATTTTTGAGACAGAGTCTTTCTCTGTCGTCCAGGCTGGAGTACAGTGGCATGATCTTGGCTCCACTGCAACCTCCGCCTCCCAGGTTCAAGCGATTCTCCTGTCTCAGCCTCCTGAGTAGCTGGGATTATAGGGGCCCGCCATCACACCTGGCTAATTTTTGTATTTTTAATAGAGATGGGGTTTCACCATGTTGGCCAGGCTATTCTCGAACTCCTGGCCTCAGGCAATCCACCCGGTTCGGTCTCTCAAAGTGCTGGGATTACAGGCATGAGCCACCGCGCCCAGCCCACTTTATTTTTTTAGAGTAATTTTAGGTTCACAGAAAAATTGAATGAAAGGTACAGGAATTTCCCATAGATCCCCTGCCCTCACATAAGTACAACCTCCCCTGCCATCAACATCCAACACCAGAGTGGTACCTTTATTATACAATGGACCTACATTGACACATCATTGTTACCCAAAGTCCACAGTATATGTTAGGTTTTACTCTTGGTATTGTGCATTCTATGGGTTTTACATATAATGACAGGTATTCACTATACAGAGTAGTTTCACTGCCCTAAAAATCCTCTGTACTTTACCTATTCATCCTTCTCCTTCCCCAACTCTTAGAAACCACTGACAGCTTTTAGTATCTCCATAGTTTTGTCTTTTCCACCACGGCATATAGTTGGAATCACACAGTATGTAGCCTTTTCAGATCGACTTCTCTCTTGAAAGATATTTTTTAAATGACCAGTCTAGAAGACCAGGTGAGGGTTTTGAATTTCCACTAGATAATACAAAGATAACTACTACCAGTGATTGTGTTTGGTTCTTTATGCATGCTATCTCCAGAAGACAAATGTTATTATCCTTATTGGTAGAACAAGTGTTCAAGGTCACAAAGCCAGGAAGTAGAGGAGCTAGTATTTGAATCCACTGCATCTGACTCCAATGTTTTTATGCTTTCATCATGCCACAGTGCTTACCTAATAATAAACACGGGTTCTGGAGCATTTAAACCCAGTCACGGGAACTGACATGGAAAAGCACACTGGCACAGCTGCTTATCCAACTGCATGTCACTCCAGTTCTTAGAAAACAGCATCCTGATAGAGCAATGCAATAGCCACCCCGCTTGGTGCCAGCTTTCAGTCTTATAACTTGTATGCCCAATCCTTAGGCAGGAGAGCTCCGTCAGCATACTGACTAGCCAAATTAAGTGGATCTGGTTCAGTGTTTCTTTACCTTTTTTGCATTACCCACCTCCCCAGAAGTCTCTTTAGACATTTTCTTCCTAATCACTCCCAGTTCCAATACCGCAGACAGACTCTACATTTTCTTATGTACCATGGCTCTTCGGAGGCCCAAAAGCCATTGTAATATCTAAAGGATTGTTTTTGCCCTTGCAGAAACTATTTTTACACACTTGGGGGCTACATCATCCCCACTGAGAACGTATGGTCTGATGCAGTTGGCCAGAGCTCAGGGAGGCTAACAGGGAGTTGAGACACCAGGGAGGTGAGGGCAGGACCTTGGAGAGCGCTGAAGTGGCCCTCTTGAGGCCATTCCAAGGCTCCATGTTGCCTGAAAATATGTCTGAAAGGAAAAGGCAGGTAGAGGCAGGGGCTAGAAAACTAGTATTCGTTTTATCTTACTAAATGTTGTAGGAATAATCAGAATGTGAAGGCCTCCTAATTCTGTTTCATAAAAAGTTCTTGTGTGGCCGGCACTTTGTGAGTGTGGACTTTAATTCTCAAGGCCCAAGGCAGTTAAACGGCACATTTTCAGGTAGTCTAACGATTTCAGGGTCTTTATTTAGAGCCCAATTCCATAGGACTTGGAGGTTTTCTGAGGTTTAAAGGTATCAGATTAATTCTCCCTTCCTCACCCTCCACTGCTGGCTGGGTTTATGATGCCACATTTATAGTTTTACAGTGCTGCTGTGACTTGAAGACAACAGGCGCTATTTACCACGTGCCAGACAGACACTGTGCTAAGCATATTAGTGAGCTGTTTTATTTAACCTGCATAATCATCTTCTCAGGTGGGTCTGATCATTATCCAAGGATAAGAGAGGTTAGCAAACTTACTCAGGATCACACAACTGATAATTGGGGAAGCACCAGATCTTGAACCCACATAGTCGACTTCAGAGCCTCACTGCTTAACCAGCAGGCTATACTGCCACCAGATTGACTCAGTGGCCCTTGTAAGGCTTTTGTTTTTAAAAATCCCATTAATATCCTTAGCAAAGGACTATTATCTCCCCTACTCAACTTTCCCAGAGATATTTCTGTGACCCAAGGTTTATATTTCTGTCCTCTCCTCAGGAGAACTTAAAATTTGTCATGTCACTCCTATGCTTAAAACTCTTCAATAGCTCTCCCTGTACCCCTCAGAATAAAGTCCAAATTCTTTATCATGCCTTATAAGGCCCCTCATGATCAACCCCTTCTTATAAGGCCAGCCTTGGTGTCTTTTACCATTTTGCTTCTCAAACTGTCTGCTCCAGCCACGTTGATGCACTTTAATTAAACTGTGCCCTCTGTCCCTTTTGGGCCTTGGCACATGCTGTCCCCTCTTCCCGGAGAATTCCTTTTTATTCACCTCCCTTTCAAGGGGATAAATCCTCCATATCTCTCAGGTTTTAGCTCAGATATCACTTCTTCTGCATTTCCTCACAGATCCCCCAAATCTGGGTACAACAGAAATAATGGCATCGCAGTACTCTGTGCTGGTCAGATTGTCCATGGCATATTTTGTCCAGTGCCAGGCATCACATAGATGAAGTCTGCAGGCAGGCAACCAGTATGGAGAACGTTCTGAAATTGCTTTTAATACATGCCAGGCACTGAGTTAATGATTTCATGGCTATTATCTCACATAATCCTATTGGATTGGGTAAGTACAGATGAGGAAACTGAAATTCAAAGAAGTTAAGCAAATTGCTCGAGGGCCCTCAAATGGTGAATGGCAATGCATGATGTTTGACCAAACCTGTGCAAATTCAGAGCCCATGCCTTCAATCCCTGCATAATACTACCTCTGAAAACCATAGTATCATGACTAGATTAGTGATAAAATAGAAGTCATTTAACCTAGAGAACAGATGACCAAGGGCAAGCTATATTCACTCAAACAGTTGAAAGGTTGTCACTTCAGAGAGTAACAGGTACACATCAGTAGTTAGCTTAATAGAAGAAAGTTCTAAAAAGGAAGTGAGCCTCTGAGGGGAAAGGCCCAAGTATCTGTCATCTATGTGTTTCTCAGTCCAACGTCTGGCTCGGAGGAGGGGGCTTCATAAGAGGAAGGAAACAGAGCTGCCCAGTAGTAGAACGGGTTGCCTCATGAAATGGTGACAGCCCCATTGACACTCCCCCAGTTGGGCTGGTTGGCCTCCTGACAGAGCGCCATGGGAAGGATCACAGAGAAAGGATTGCACGTATTCTGCATCCTAAAATTAGATGACCTCTAACGTCCCCATCCACTCAAGGATTCTGTAATTATTGGACTAAGTCTATGACTCAGATTTTGGCAAGTCACAGACCATCCGGCAATGCATCAGTGCACTGAGATCTCAAAAAGCAGAGAACATGAGTGGATTGGACTCCTGGACTTCCAGAACCCAAGCTTCCACTCTTTCCAGCTCCATACAATGGAGTTAGAAATGGTTCACTGTAACTCTGGGGAGCTAGAAACAGTCCTGTTCCAGAGGCTAATCTGGAAAGAGAGATGTTTAAGTCATTTTAGAGAAAGGCTCTGCCTGTGGGATTCAGCTGCTGTCATGGGATCTGAAAAAGGGGATGACTTCTCCTTGCTAGCAGATGGTTAGGACAAAAAAATCAATACATCAACAGATGAATTTCTGACAGCCATTTGCTGAAAGGAATTGAAAAGGCTCCACAAAAATGTACATTGGGTCAGCCGTTGTTCCTCACTTGCACTGTATCCTTTCACTCCCTGCTGAGTGGCCAGTGGCAAACACAGAGGACTGTCCCCTCTGTCCAGCATGGAGTGAGTTCCGATAGAGCACAGCCAGAACCAGTGCTTTCTGCCAGCTTTCCTAGAGGGCTCGCACAAATGTGGGTGGCTCAAAAAATAAGAAAACGTTCCATCAACATTGATGTTATGAGACTCTCTGACTCCACTTTCAAAAGATTTGTGCAGCCCGACAAGAACAGAGTATTGTGGAGCCTAGAACACCTAATAATGAGGGCACCTTAGTTGTATGGTCCAACCTACAGCTTTAATCAAAACACGACTCCACACACAACTATATTAAACTAGGCAAACATCACTTGTGCAATTTTTGAAAGAAGTAATAAACCAAATACAAAGTGCTGTCACTACCTACAGGTCTAACAGTATCTGTTTGGTCCAATTGTATTATTATTTACAGTTCTTTGACTCTATCTTTCCATAGTCGCCCTCCTATCTTTTCACTTGCTTCTCTCAACTTGGAGATCAAACCTTCTCAGTTTGTGTCTATAGCTAGAGCCTCAGTAAGCTTCCTCCAATGGTGTGTGGCATGGTGGTCTCTCACATGGGACCATCACCACTCCATGTGTGTCCCTCCCTCTCTTAGCAGGGATCTGAGATCTAAAGTCGCCTGAATCTTTTACTTCCTCTCTTTTTTCTTCCATTCTTTTACTGCCTCTAAAGAAACATGAATCAGATACAGTATAATAACTATGTGAAGCCCACCAAACTATTTTTCCAAACAGAAGGGAGTGGTTTTCCACTCTTTTTTTTTTAAAGACAGAGTCTCGCTCTGTCACCCAGGCTGGAGTACAGTGGCGCGATCTTGGCTCACTGCAACTTCTGCCTCCCGGGTTCAAGCGATTCTCCTGCCGCAGCCTCCTGGGTAGCTGGGATTACAGGCACCTGCCACCCAGCTAATTTTTGTATTTTTAGTAGAGACAGGGTTTTACCATGTTGGCCAAGCTGGTCTCAAACTCCTGACCTCAGGTGATGTGCCCACCTCGCCCTCCCAAAGTGCTGGGATTACAAGCGTGAGCCACCGTGCCAGCCCACTCTCTACAGAAGGGTAAAAAATTTTCACCTTTCACCTTTTCAGCCAATAGAAAACAATGGCCACAAAGTGAACTTAAAAATTGGTTTCCCCTTGTAATTATTGACCAAACTGCCTTCCTCTTCTGACATATTCCTTTTAAACAAAATATCTTAAGCTGCAAAGGTAAATAGATGGGATTGGAATATTGTTATCTAAAGTTCCCGGATATAGCCTGCTTACACAGATAGATGCTGGCTCCACAGGTGTTACCCACAGGAATGTTTATACAGATGGAGCACACATAGATGTTTCTCACAGACAGAGGTACACAAACACAGATGCTACTCACACAGACAGATGTCCACCAGGAACACAATATATACCAACAGCTCCCGCAGGGTGGTCTTGACGTAAAGTTCCCGGTTCTCAGCTGTGTTCTCAGTCAGGGTTGTTCCCCAAAGTCCTAAGGGGCATGGGAGAGATGCCTGGGATCCTCAGTGGCAGTGTTCCTCCCAGTCATCCCCACCCATCTGTCCGTAGACTTTAGCCCCTTTCCACCCCTGCCCTTCCTTGCCCATCACCTTCATCCTTGTCTGAATCTAGCTTCTCTACCCACACCCATGCTTGCCCTTCCCATCAACTCCCTGAGGTCGACAGAGGTGAAGGTCCTGGCTCGTAGAGAATGAAGGCATGGAAAGGAGGCACCTGTTCCAGGTGGGGTAGTCTAGGGCATCCTCACATCCACGTCCTCCCTCAACCCAGCTCCCACATACTCTTCTGGGTCCCCAGGTGATGACCATGCCAGGCTCCCCACAACCAGTAGACTGCTCAGCTGGTCTCTGTGTTCTGGGGCGTGCAGCACTACCACAGGCAATTCACACACCCCAAAGTGACACTGAAAGGTCACCTCTTCTTCAGATCACATTCCACCCCCACCCCCTGCCCTAAAGCTTTTGGTGACTCCTTCTCCTGACTGTAATATCCCAGGGGAACCTTCCCCCATCCGGTACCTCTGATGCCTCGACAGATATGGAGGCAGCAGCTGGACACCTGAGTCCTGTGTGCCCTCTCCTGGGGTTCATCTTCAGGCTTCTTGGGTTGGGGCTGGAGGGGCCCTGTACTGGAGATGGTGCAGACCTTCAGCGTCCCATGTGGCGAAGGGGGACCACTGTAGGCGGGGTTGTCCCAGGCTCCACTCCCCAGCTTTTGCAGTTCCTGCCCCTCAGGAATTTCCACAGCGTTCATGGGGAATGAGGTAGGGAGGCCCGGTACCCCAGGTGCCCACCCTCAGCTGGAGGAAGAGGGAGCAGAGGCGCAGCGCAGCCTAGCCAGCAGAGAGCAAAGGGAAGGGCGTCTGAGAGCAGCTGTTTCCACACAGCCTGGGCTCCTGCCTTTTGTAGGGGGATGTCTGTGCCCGCTGGGGAGGGAGTGGATGAGAGGACAGGGTGGGGAAGGACCATCAATCCTGTCAGGAGCTGTCTCTCCCTCTTGCTGCAAGCCCCAGGGACCAGCAGAAAGGGGAGGTGAGGGAACTGGAAGGTGGGGGTCTGAAGAGGGGAGAGAGGGGAATAGGAGGAGGATGTGGAACTGGGAGTGGAAGGAGAAACAGGAGGAAGAGGCGATGCTGGGGATGAAGGGGGCTGCTTGCAGATGTGCCTGGTGGAGAGAGGGCTCAGAGATTGGACAGAAGAGACGATCAAAGAGCAATGGGAGGAGCTGAGACGGGAGGGGAGCCGGGGCCTGTGCTGTGGGTCTGAGCTAATTCCCACTAAAAGCTCCTGAAAGGGCCGACATGGATTGGGGTGGGGACCGAGGCCGGGGAGGAAGGCTGAAGAGCACTGCCCCCCTCCCAGGCTTTGCCCACCTCCCAGGCTCAGCCAATGGGTCTGAGGCTCCTGTCCTGTCTCACCTTGAGCTGTCCCCTGGTGGAGTAGAGACGGGCAGCTCCCCTCCCTCACTTCACCCTCTCAGCTGCGGGGAAAGGACAGGGGCAGGAGGAACCCCAGTCTCACATACTTCAGGGTGCTGAGGGGGCAGAGGAGAGGACCGCAGAGTCCTAGGTTGTCTATATTCCTTGTTCTGAGGCTTGCCTTTCCATGGCTTACGGGTGAGATACACCAAGAGAGGGAGTTCCTTAAGGGTGTGGGGCTCAGTATGGGAAAAAGGCTACGACCTGGTTGGGAGGCTGGATCAGAGAGCAAAGGACAAGGACAGTATGATGCGGGACTAAAGGGGAGTGGATATCTGGATCCAGCTGAGTTGGGAACCTTTTCCCATGGCTCTGCTTAGTCCTGGGCCTAGAATTGTAAGCTTGAGCACAAAATGGAACTACGCATGATATCAGGATTGATCTGCTTTCTTTATAACCGCAGGTCTCTGAATTAAAACTGTGGCATGGGCCCCCAAGCACATTCCTGCCTATGCCCTGCTCCAGCCTCCGATCACCTGCCCCAGCTCCCCTATAAGCATGCATGATGCCCCAGAATGGGGCTGGTCCCATAGGTGGTGGTGGTCACCCTGCAGTTTCTCCTCCTTGAGGCTAGAGGAGAGACTTTCCTCTCCCAACTCCTGGCGCCCCACCTAGGGCTACTCACTGGCCTGAAGCCCCCCTTCACATTCAGTAAAACATCAGCCTTGTCAAAATAATCAGTCTTGAATGTCCCTATAAAGAGATCTTGGCTGGGTGTGGTTACAGGTTACACCTGTAATCCCAGCACTCTGGGGGGCCAGGGCGGGAAGATCACTTGAGCTCAAGAGTTCAAGACCAGCCTGGGCAACATGGTGAAACACCGCCTCTACAAAAATAAATAAATAAATAAGTAAAAATAAAAATAAAAAAATTAGCCAGGCATGGGGTGTGTGCATGTAGTCCCAGCTACTCAGGTGGCTGGGGTGGTAGAACCACTTAAGCTGGGGAAGCTGAGGCATTGAGGCTGCAGTGAGCTGAAACCACACCACTGCACTCCAGCCTGGGCAACAGAGCAAGACCCTGTCTCAAGAAAAAAGAAAGATAACAAGTGTTGGCGAGGCTGTGGAGAAAAGGGGCCCCTTGTATGCTTGGCTATATTGTGAATTAGTACAGACATCTTGGAAAACAGTATGGAGGTTCCTCAAAAAAACTAAAAATAAAATTACCATATGTTCCAGGAATCTCAAAGGAACTGAAATTAGTGTGTTGAATAGATGTCTCCTTTCCCATGTCCACTGCAGGATTATTAACAATAGCCAAGATATGGAAACAATCTAAGTATCTATCAAAAGATGAATGGATTTAAAAGATGTGGTATATATGCACAATATAATATACTCAGCCTTGAAAAAAAACACAGAAAATTCTGTCATTTACAACAACATTGATAAACCTAGAGAACATTATGTTAAGTGAAATAAGCCAGGTATAATGAGACAGATGCCCTATGCTCTCACTTATATGTGGAATCTAAAAAAATTGAACTCATAGAAGTAGACAGTAGAACAGTGATTACCAGAGGCTAGGGGTGAGGGGTGGGTGAGAGGGAAAGAGAGTGGTCGATGGCTAAAAGCTTTCAGTCAGGCAAGAGGAATACGTTCTGGTATTCTGTTGCACAGTGTGGTGACTACAGTTCATAATGAGGTACTGTGTGCTTCAAAATAGCTAAAAAAGAGGATTTAAAATGTTCTTACTACCAAGAAATGACAAATATTTGAAGTGGTGAATATGCTAATTCACCTGATTTGATCACTCCACAATGTATACATGTATCAAAATGTCACATTGTACCTCATAAGTATATAGAATTATTATTTATCATTTAAAAATAAAATAAAACTTTAAAAAATGGAGCAAATGGGCCAGGCACAGCAGCTAACACCAGCACTTTGGGAGGCCGAGCTTGAGACAAGGAATTCAAGACCAGCCCGGGCAATAAAGTGAGACCCTGTCTGTACAAAAAAAATCAAAAAATTAGCTGAGCATGGTAATGCATGTCCGTGATCCCAGATACACAGGAGGCTGAGGCACGAGGATTGCTTGAGCCCAGTCAGGGCTGCAGTGAGCCGTGTCCATGCCATTGCACTCCAAACTTGATGACAGAGAAAGAGCTTGTTTCAAAAAAAAAAAAATTCAGCAGCAGCAAATGGAGGCATGAATAATGCGAAGTAGCATATTTTAATGGTATAGACACTAAACATTATGAAGTTTAGAGGAAAAGGCAGCTTCCTCTGGAGGAAATGAAACAGAAGCTAGATCTTGATGGATGGGTAAGTTTTGGGAAGGAAGAGAGAGCCCCATCGGGTTCGGATGGGAAGGTTTGGAAAAGGAGAGATTCCTTCTAAGCGTAGGAATGATAGGTGGGGTCTTGGGCTCTGAAGATGTCTGTGATGCCCCTAGGGCTGTAGAAGGCTGGCACTCAGTGCAGTTGGGAGAAAACAGAGGAGAAGGAAGGCCTGAGGTTGCATAAGGAGGATGAGGCCCTCCTGGTGGTCCCTATTGCCGCTGAGGACTGTGGTGTACGTGAATCCCTTCAGAGAGCATGGAAACTACCAGCTATTCAGAGTGGTTGAGGAACAAAAGGAAGTGGCTCCTGACAAAGTCAGTGGGAAGGAAATAACAAAACAAGACGAAAAGGAAGGGTTCTTTTCCATTTGGGGCACTCATCCATGCTAATTTTTCATCCATAAAGAAATGAGTAGTCAATCCTTTCATGCTTCCTTTACCAAAAGGTGATTGAATTTCTTTTATTAATTCATAGCCTATGTTTAAGGGAAATATATTATTTTGAGATTTTTATTTGTAGTTTAAAAGTTTCTTGGTGGGTTGGAGATTTAAGGTAGTTCCAGACTTCTTTTAGATTTTTCCTCCTTATTATAGTTTGTATAAATATTGATCCAATCTAGATATGAGCTATGGGTAGAAGGAATCTTTTTCTTAACTATAGAACACAGCATTCCAGAAAAACCTCATTTCCACTGGTGAATGACTATTGGTGTACACAAACCTGGTATGTGGTTGAGGAGAAGGGATGCAGCTGACGTGAGAAAATCTTGAGAAGAGAGCCATAATCCCCCTTCGAATTCACTTGCGGTGTTGATGTATGAGGAAAGATGAAAAGAATTGCATGTGGGTAGGCCTGGCTGAAGAGCTAAGGAGTGTAGGTGCCTGTGTGTGGGATGGGGGCCTGATAGCCATGTGCAGATAGTTGAAGGCATAAGCCCCAAAGAAGGAGAGGGATTGTGAAGGTGCTCTTTAGGGGATTATCTAAGGGTAATGAATGAACCAAAGGGGAAAAAAAATGTTTCATCAGAAGAACTTTCATAATGGGTAAGATGTAAGAGGCTATAAAACAACCTCCCATGAGAGGTGGTGAAATTCCCTTCCCTTGAGTCCTTTGGAGGAGACCTAAAATGTTTTGGAAGTAAACAACACTGCCCTGGTAGGGGAACAGATTTGGCAACCAAGACTATCCTCTATTGTGGTGTTTTACAGCTCAATTTCCAAGATGAGTCCATTGATAAGCAATAAATTTGGAAACTCCCCAGAAAAAAAAGAAAAAGGAGGAGGAACTGTGCCAGAATCAACCATCTTATGTTAGATAAGCTGATGACGAAGGAAAAGGGAGCCACTGCCTCTCACCCATGAGCCTTTTAAATAATTGCAAAATGACCCCTGCCTTGCATAACTGGAGCTTAGGATAGGGGTGATGAACAGGAAGCTGACACTATGGTCCAGAGAAGCAAGAAAAGCAACGGGAGATGGTATCTGATTCCCATTGGGTAATTTTGAATTCTGGAGGAGGCTTGTGATCAGCAGGGGTTTGAATGTGCTACAGGAGGGTCATCATGTGACAAGTCTCACGTCTCTGATTGCTCAAGGCCACCAGTGGACTGCTTTATTCCCCTTTGGTCACCTACCTGTGCAAAATCCAATTGCTTTCTCCTGCTTAGTGTTAAGCATTCCCCATGTGTGTGGATCAACCAGTATTGGCCCCAGGATCACAGCTTATGCAACATGGCTTGAGAAATTTACTCAAAAAGTTTTCTGCATTCTTATGATGTTTAAACTTGCTCAAGAAATTGCAAATGTGGTAATCAAGTGACATCTCCTGATTATCTTGTGTCCAGTACCTCTCTCCATGTCCTTAAGCTCCTACTGGCACTTAACTTTTCCTGTTGTTGATGCCATCGACAAACCAGTGTCAGCCGGGTGCAGTGGCTCATGCCAACACTTTGGGAGACCAAGGTGGGCAGATCACCTGAAGTCAGGAGTTCAAGACCAGCCTGGCCAACATGGTGAAACACTGTCTCCACTAAAAATACAAAAATTAGCCAGGCATGGTGGCATGCACCTGTAATTCCAGCTACTTGGGAGGCTGAGGCAGGAGAATCACTTGTACCTAGGAGGCGGAGGTTGCAGTGAGCCGAGATCATGCCACTGCACTCCAGCCTGGGCAACAGAGTAATTCTGTCTCAAAAAACAAAAAATGTGAATAAAGTCCCTGTGTTTAGCAGTTGGCTCAACAACTTACTAGTATATGGTTCTGAACAAGTCGCTTTTGAGACTCAGTTTACCTATCTACAAATCTCCAAAGTGTTGATAGCAATGCCTGCCCTGCTGACCTTAAGGACTGTTTTAGGATTTAGATAGTAGAATATAGAAGTCTTTATAAACTGTGTACTTTGAAGCACAAAACAAATTTAGTTCTCTTGCTATTGCATCCGTGCTTGTACATTCCACTCATATACAGCAAATCGTGGGTAATGTAGATACCTTCAGCCAGGACTTTGACATTGTTTCTGAGTGACATGGGTCCCAGAACTCTCTGTGTCTACACTATTTCAAGCAGCTGACACCAGTAGAATGGAGTGATACCATTTGGCCTAGAGAGAATTCCAAAGGTAATCTTTGAGTGACAGCACCTATTAGAGGAGTTTTATAACCACATGACAAGCCTTGTGGCCCATCAAAGCCAGAAGCACCTCTTCATCAGGAGACTTTTTAACCCACTTGGTGAATTGGTCCCATGGCTTCACTGGGATGTGGTTTTTGGTAATATGCCATCCAAGTGTAGACACCGGGATGGGGATTACCCCAATTCTGCCACCAGTGCACTCCCTTTTCGCAGCATGCCCATCCCAACAAGCTTCTTCAGTGACCCCCAGATCTACTGGACTCCAATTAAGAGTCGGAAATAGCAAAGTCTATAGGAAGAAAACCTGTGGCCCAGGACCTTGTAAGTTCTCCGGAAGGAACCCCTGGGGAAAGTCACCTTCCATATTCCAGACAAAAGAATCTTGGGGTGATTCACATTCCAAGTTCTACAGGGAGAGGCAAGCTTCAAACCACCTTCTGTATACCATATACTGATTCTTAACCGTTTCCACCTCAATAAGTGTAAACCACAGGACACAGTCCATAAATAACCGTGGCTGACTATGACAATGATTCTTAATGGAAACATTGGGAATCACTTACTTATAAGAAAGCATCCTGGACATAAGACCTTAAGCTTCATCAATATCCCACTAGTCATCTGTGTGGGAAAAATAGTAAAATTTGTTTTTTGTTTGTTTTTTGAGACAGAGTCTCACTCTGTTACCCAGGCTGGAGTGTAGAGTTTCAGTCGCAGCTCACTGCAACCTCAACATCCCAGGCTTAAGAAATCCTCCCATCTCAGCCTCCCAAATAGCTACGACTACAGGGCATACCACCACACCCGGCTAATTTTTGTATTTTTTGTAGAGACAGGGTTTCACCATGTTGCCCAGGATGGTCTCAAACTCCTGGCCTCAAGTGATCCTCCCGCCTCAGTCTCCCAAAGTGCTTGGATTACAGGCATGAGCCACCGCACCCAGCCCCATGTCTCTAAAGAGATCCATTTTGGGGCCGGGTGCGGTGGCTCACCCCTGTAATCCCAGCACTTTGGGAGGCCGAGGTGGGCGGATCACCTTTGGGAATTCAAGATCAGCCTGACCAACATGGAGTAATCCCATCTCTACTATAAATACAAAATTAGCCAGGCGTGGTGGCACACGCCTGTAATCCCAGCTACTCGGGAGGCTGAGGGAGGAGAATAGCTTGAACCCGGGAGGCGGAGGTTGCAGTGAGCCGAGATCCCGCCATTGCACTCCAGCCTGGGCAACAAGAGTGAAACTCTGTCTCAAAAAAATAAAAAAGTTCAAGGAGGGTTTTGATCAATGAAAAGCTTTTGGATGTTTAGACTAGAAGATCTCAGGTGACCTTGGAAAGTAAGAAGGCTTTAGATGCCTACAGATTTGGGGAATGAAGGTGTACAGCTTCAAAGGTAAGTAGTGAGGCAATGAAAAAAGTGGCTCAAGAAAAAAAAATTACAAAAAAAACCTGGCTCCTTTTAACAACACTGGTAATTTATTAAAGATTTGTTGAGTACCTACTGTGTGACCATCGTTCATATCGGCTTGAGGATATCCCAAGAAACGGAAACAACCATCCTCATCTTCACATACTAAAAGCCTCACCCACTTCTTATGGTGCTGATTTTAAAACAGCTTTGTTGAGATAGAATCACATGCCATAAAATTCACCCACTTAAAACAGACAATTCAATGGTTGTAGTACATTCACAGATGTGTGTGACTATGGTGCTAATTTTTTTTTTTTTAAGATGGAGTTTTGCTTTTTTACCTGGGCTGTGGGGAAGTGGCACAATCTCGGCTCACTGCAACCTTCGCCTCCCGGGTTTGAGCAATTCTCCTGCCTCAGCCTCCCGAGTAGCTGGGATTACAGGCGCGCGCCACCATGCCTGGCTAATTTTTGTAATTTTAGTAGAGAAGGGGTTTCACTATGTTGGCCAGGCTGGTCTCGAACTCCTGACCTCAGGTGATCCACCTGCCTTGGCTTCCCAAAGTGCTAGGATTACAGGCGTGAGCCAGTGCACTCAGCCGATTATGGTGCTAATTTTAAAGGAGGAAAGTTTGGGAATTAAGTTTGGAAGTCAGGATTTTTGTAATTTATGCTGTAAATGAGAGAGGAAGAGGACCCCAACCAGCAGAACAAATTCTCCACTCCTACCCTCACCGGCAGAATCACAGGATCCAGTGGGAGGCCACATAGGTGCTTTACCTACTATGGCCACTGGGTGGCAGCAGGACCCTGGCCCCATGTCTGTCAATATGGGGAGGCTGCTCTTTTTCTGGATATAAAAGAGCGGATAATCCAGTTTGGAGGGCTGAGCCCTCAGAGGGGCCCCAATCTAGAGACCACTTCTCTCCCCCAGCTTCTTTCTATACCTTACCTTCCCCCTTCCCCCCGGGTAACTCTGCAGATTCAGATCTGGGCCTGCGAACAGGTCCTAAACCCATAGGGCTTTATCATTCTAGAGGCCTAGTAATGATCCCTATTAAACTGGCTCCTCTGAGAAGCAGACACCAAGGCTGAGCAACTGTGTGTGGGTTTTTTGCGGGGGAAACATCTGTGAAAGAAAGCAAGGAGCTGAGTGAGGCTGAGAGCGCTGTCAGAGAGTGAGGAAAGTCCTGCCTGAGTGAAGGTGATAGGGTAGGAAGATTGGGAGAGCAGCCGTGGTATAGTCGAAGAGAGGTCCAGTGAAACCTTCTGGGCACCACAGTAGGCCACTGGGGAGTTCTGTGTACCCTAGGAATGGGCTTGCTTTTGGATCCCTGCCACACTCAACTACTGGTGAGGCTGCTCCAGGTGGGAGCAGGCCTGGGGCAGTGTGGTACAGGTAAACGTCTTGGTCAGCTGCCCTACCTGTAGTCTGCGGTCTCTGAGGCCCATTCGCACCGCCTCCATGCCTTCCTTTGGAGAAGGGACAGCTTCAGCCCTCCGGGGTCTCTACCAAGTGCCACATCTGCTTCCTACCTCTCAGGGAGACAACTCAACCCTCACCTCTCACCTCTTGTGCTGATTTCACTCCCCGATTTCATTTCCCTCTCCCCACACCGCACCCTCCATCATGGTTCCTCCCATGCCCTGGATGAGACTCTGTGCCTGCTCCTGGATGAGTTCAGGCACACTCACCCTCCCAGGCAAGCCCTACATTTCCATGCCTCCGCCTTTGGCAGCTTCTTGCTTAGAAGCCCTAAAACATGAAGGAGGTAATGGGATTACCTGGGTTTTGGCTTCAGCCCGGATCCCAGGTGTCACCCTGCCCTGGCTGGAAGCTAGCTGACCAGCACCAGGCCCCATCCCTTTCCTGGGGTCCCTGTTTCTCAAGTGACCATCTATCCTCTGGTGCCAGAGTTGGCGGTGAGGTCCCAGACTCAGCTGAGCCTCATAGACCTCCCTGAACTATGCAACAGGCAACCATAGCTTTGCCAGGTGGCTCAGAGAGCCAGGTAGCTCTTGGGGATCAGAAAAAAAGACATTGACACTTGTCTGGGGAAAGCAGAGGTTTGGTAAAGTGAATGTTAGGGGGAAAGAATGATGGGCTCTTGGCGTGTCCTGGGGAACAACAGGGTCCACAGCCCCCTTTGGGGCTCTGTGAGTGCTGTTGAGGCTATAGGATCTGAGGCAGGGCTGAGGGGCCTGTGGTGCATGGGCTCCAGGCTTGGCTCCTCCATCTCCCTGGATGGTCCTCAACTGCAGGCTTGGGAAGGATGGGATATAAAGGTAGTTGGCTTTCTGGGCTGCTACCTGAAAGGAGGACATGGGGACACCAAATATTCTGCAAGAATATATCTGGGCCAGATGACATTGCAAATCCAGAGTCCCTTAGGACATGTGAAGGGAATAACTCTGGCCTTTAAAAGGGAATCCAGCGAACCCCAGGTGTGGGAGCAGCAGAAAAACAGCATGGAAATTCACCTTGATGACATTAATTTGCACCTTAGATGTTGAAGGTAAAGCTGAGGGCTAGCATGAGATTTTCCTTTTCTCTCCTGGGTAGGGAGAGATGGGGAAGAAAGGTGGAGTTGGGGGCTGAAGGAGAAAGATGAAGCTTTTAGCTGACCTGGGGAGCCTTCCAGACTGTAACTTGCTCAGGGGTCAGGCCTCGTAGGTACCAGGGCTTATGCAGCAGGGAATGTGATCACAGGGAAGTGCTGAGTGGTGGCAGAGCAGGGGAGAAGCAGTGCCCAGCAAGTGTCCTTCTGACTTTCTGCTTAGCATGTTTGTTCTGTCGCTGGAAAGAATGAGTTACTAGACAAAATATATGAAGTACCTAGTACACACCTAGCAGATGTTAGGTTCGGACAATACCCATCACATCCCCCACCTCAGTGCCCCCAGGCTGGTACTTTTCTGAGCCTTGCAAAATACAGGTAAATATGTGGGCAAATATTAGTAGATTGTCAAAGCACCTCGCACAGTGCACATAAATAGATGCTTTAAAAAAATAAATTTAAAAAAAAACCACTAAATGACTCTGTCACCAGCCCATTCTCTTCCCTTACCCGATTCTAGGGGCACCTGTTAAGAAGGGTGCCCCTCTCTCTTCCCTGCATTCCAATCCTGTTTAATATAGTATGTTTACCCTCTGCCTTCATGAGGTGCTAGCATGCCCAGTTTGCTATTGTGCTTTGTCCTGTTTCTCTTAGAAATATGTGAGCTCCCCAGGGGTGGGAGCAGAACTTTGGCTCCATTCTCCCCCACACAGAGCAGAGAATTGACTTTCCGCTGGGCACATGGGAGGCTCCGTCAACACTCTATCCCCATGTGGCTACACTGGCTTAGAGGCACAGAATGGGAGAGAAGCAGGCTCTTGGCTGAGGAAAAGCTCTGGGCGAGCACTGAGGGAAGCTTGGCCTCAGACACAGCCAGCTGCCCTCTGGACCTCACAGCTCTGCTGTGCCCAGCTTAGCTGCTGTGTCAGTGCAAAGCCAGGGTGACATCAGCTGTGGGAGAGGTTACTGTCAGGCAAAGGGAAGGTCGAGGGAGAGCTGGCTGGCTGGGGCATGAGGCTAGATGGACTCAGGAAATGGTTCCCTTGTAGGGGAAGCAGCAGCTTGGGAGGGGCAGTTGGGAGGAGAGAAGCAAAAGGGGTGAAGGGCCGGGAATGGCCAGGGCCTGCCTGTTCCTTTCACCTACAGCAGGGAGACAGGCATGGGTTCAGAACTCTGGAAGAGAGTGTGACCTTTCTGGGAGCATTCTTAGCAATCGCAGGAAGCAAATGGGGGTATACCGCTCTACGACCAGGAAGGCAACACGGGAGCCAGGCACGGTGACTCACGCCTGTAATCCCAACACTTTGGGAGGCTGAGGTCAACACTTTGGGTAGATCATGAGGTCAGGAGTTTGAGACCAGCCTGGCCAACATGGTGAAACCCCATCTCTACTAAAAATACAAAACTTAGCCAGGTGGGGTGGCATGCACCTGTAATCCCAGCTACTTGGGAGGCTGAGGCAGGAGAATTGCTTGAACCTGGGAGGCAGAGGTTGCAGTGAGCTGAGACCGTGCCACTGTACTCCAGCCTGGGTGACAGAGCAAGACTCCGTCTCAAGAAAGAAAGAAAGAGACAGAGAGAGAGAGAGAGAAAGAAAGGAAGGAAGGAAGGAAGGAAGGAAGGAAGGAGGAAGGAAGGAAGGAAGGAAGGAAGGAAGGAAGGAAGGAAAGAAGGAAGGAAGGAAGAAAGGGACAGAAGGCGATGCGAGGCCAAGCTCCTCTTCTCTCTTTACTTTGGCTCTGAAGCTGAGTCAGGGCAAGAGAGACTTTCCCTTCAGCTTGTTTATTTGTTGTTGGAGGCACTGGGCCTGTGTTTGCTTTTCCTCTCCATGTGTTCATCCTAGATGGCTTGCTCGGAATGGGGTAGCCTTCCAGACTGGGGAGAGATCCCCTATGGCTCTCCAGAGGAGGGAGGGATAGTCTGTGGCCTGGGAAAGGCATCTCCGTAAGGTCAGACCACCACCCAAATCTCTGGCCCTGGTCCTGGTCCTAAGACTTTTGTCCCCAGGCCTCATCTGCTGGGACTGTCAGTTGCCATGTCACACTTCTGCCGGAGACATAAACTGCTTCCAGTCACACGCACTATCTGATCTGAGGACCTACCCCAGGGCCCCAGGGATAGGTAATAATAAGTTGGTGGAGGCCTCTCCCCCAGGACGCATACCTGTGTGTGCAGACATTGCCGTGTGTGAGAACACACAGAAATGGCTGGAGTGAGAGGAAGGCCATTGCTCTGTGGCTAGTGTGGAGAGACAGATGTCTGCCAACAGAGGGAGGTGCAGGGCTAGTGCACTGGCCTCTTCTCTACCGGGGAAAGACATGCTGCACCATCTCTCTAGCCTGGGGCCCAGGAGGAGCCATATTCCAGGGTCCTCATTCATAGAATATCAGTTCCATCTTTTCCTCCTCCAGGTCTCTGAACTTGCCAACTGCCATTCTCCACACTTACCCTTAATGGTCCCTTGGGATTCAGCACCACCATCTCCTCCAGGAAGTCTTCTCTCATTCTCCGGAGCTGGTCTGGAGTGTACCTTTCCTCTGGAGCCTATAGCGCAATCATCTAGAGTTATAAAGATCTCCAGCCAGGCGCAGTGGTTCATGCCTGTAATCACAGCACTTTGGGAGGACGAGGCAGGTGGATCACTTGAGGTCAGGAGACCAGCCTGGCCAATATGGCAAAATCTCATCTCTACGAAAAATACAAAAATTAGCCGGGTGTGGTGGTGCATGCCTGTAATGCCAGCTACTTGGGAGGCTGAGGTAGGAGAATTGCTTGAACCCCAGAGGTGGAGGTTGCAGTGAGCTGAGATCACGCCACTGCACTCCAGCTTGGGCAACAGAGCAAACTCTGTCATAAATAAATAAATACATAAATAAATAAGATCGTTTCACTGTGGTGAGCTGCCCAAGGTCACCTATGATCTCCTGCGACCTCAGCTTTTACCACTGTGTCTGGGACCATGTGAGTATTCCACAAAAAGTCACTGAATGAGTGAATTAATATGCTCATGGAAGTGTGGGGGCCCCATCTCTTGTTTTACGCAGTCTCCTCCAGAAGCCAGTGATGGCCAGACAGGCTCCATAAAGGCAGACTAGCCTGATCCTGGGCAGAAGGAGGAGGAGTCTTCTCTCCCCATCCCCCCTGGCTATCCATCTTGGGCAACTGGACAGGAAAGAGCCCACATCTGGGAAGGGCCCTGCCCCATTCTCTTGGCACAGAGGACTGACTCAGACAACCTCTGGGACAGGAGCTTGCTTCCATCCCTTCCCCACATCGCCCTCTGTCATGGGAAAGGCTGAGAGGACCAGTGTTAGGAGGGAACTTTCTGCAGCTCTGGCCTCTTGCCCAGTGTTATGATGCCACGGGCAGTGTGGATGGTCAGATACGTGAGCCTGGCTGGATGACAATGTGTCTCAGCATACTTGTTTATTTGAGCAAGCTGACACTTTAATCTCAGGATCTGGAATGGCTGAAGTGACAGTGGCTGGGAGAAGACTTGGGTTCAGCACCAAGCCAGTCATGGGGAACAGAACATGCCTAGTTTCAGACACTTAAGGGCTAGGGTCTTAGGTCAAGGGAATGGATTATGTTTACTTATGGACACCCAAAGTTTGGCTTAAATTTGTGTTTAAAAAAATAAAAAAATGTAAAAGGACAAGGAAGAGAAGGAAAGGAACTGAGACCGGGGTCAGCCCTGAGGTGCCTGAGCACTTGTGGGGCTCACAGTCAGTCCACGTATAAACCTCACCTCTCCAGGTTCAGAGCCCTTATCGCTGTTTCTAGCCTTTCCTTGCAAGGAGCTCAGAAAGACGAACGGAAGGGAATGTTAATGGGCTGTCCAGGTTACATGAAGATCCCCCTCTCTCTGGTTGGCAGCTGGCTGGGGACAGGACACCCACAGATCCTCCAGCCCCCTCCCTGAGCTGCAACTCTTATTTCTTCTCTTTCTACTGACAAGTTTACCACAATTCCAGACATGTATCCCTAAGCCTCCTCTCCTAACATGTCAATAATAGAGAAAGGGGAAGTCAATGCTGTCCCCAGGGCTGGGGCTGTCCATGTCATAAACGGGCATGCGTGGGAATCACACGAGTTCCAGGGATAAAGTCCACACATGTGCAGAAAGCCTTTCACAAGCGCCTTCACCCTTTCCCCAAACCTCGGGGAGGCCAGAGCCAGATGTACCAATTCTCACCTCCAAGGAAAGACATGAGAGTTTAAAACTGCTTCCCCTCCCCTGACCCCTGTTCACATTAAAAGAGCCAGCCATGGCCAGTGTCTTACCCCTGTAATCAACGCTTTGGGAGGCTGAGGCAGGTGGATCGCTTGAGCCCACAAGTTCGAGACCAGCCTGGACAACATAATGAGACTCTATCTCCATTATATTTTTTATAGAATGTATAATAGAAAAAGAAAGAGCAAGTCAGAGATGAAGCTCAGACTAGAGTTGGAAGAAGAAGAAACAGGCTCTGGAATCCTGTTCTTTGAAATCTCTCCAAGGCTCAGCTTATTTCCTGAGAATGGTTGACTCCTGTGTCACCCCGTCACCCACTGTGAAATAGGGGAAGAAACGGAAACATGCAAAGGTGTAGTCTGGTCAGTCACAGAACAATTCAGAGTCAGTATAAGAATGTCCAGGACTCCAGAGTCTTCAACATCAATCCAGGGAGCAGAGAGACACCAACAAACTATCAGAAAGACCACTGTATGGTGAAACCCCATCTCTGCTAAAAATACAAAAATTAGCCAGGCGTGGTGGCATGTGCCTGTAGTCCCAGCACTTTGGGAGGCCGAGGCAGGTGAACCATTTCAGGTCAGGAGTTCGAGACCAACCTAGCCAACATGGTGAAGCCCTGTCTCTACTGAAAACACAAAAATTAGCCAGTCGTGGTGGTGGGCGCCTGTAATCCCAGCTACTTGGGAGGTTGAGGCACGAGAATTGTTTGAACCTGGGATGTGGAGCTTGCAGTGAGCCGAGATTGCGCCACTGCACTCCAGTCTGGGTGACAAACCAAGACTCCGTCTCAAAAAAAAAAAAAAGAAGGAAAGAAAAAAGGATGCCCAGGATGCTGGAGTCTTCAACGTGAGTGCATAGAGCAGAGAAACACCCATAAACTCTCAGAAAGACCACCATGCAGAGTGTGCCCATAGATTTCAAAACTCTTGCCCAAGACCGGGGCAAGGTGGTTCACCCCTGTAGTCCCACCACTTTGGGAGGCCAAGGTGTGTTAATCACTTGAGGCCAGGAGTTTGAGACCAGCCTGACCAACATGGTGAAACCCTATATCTACCAAAAATGCAAAAAATTAGCTGGGCATGGTGGCATGTGCCTGTAATCCCAGCTACTTGGGATGCTGAGACAGAAGAATCACTTGGACCCAGAAGGTGGAGGTTGCAGTGAGCTGAGATCACATCACTGCACTCCAGCCTAGGTGACAGTGAGACTTCATCTCAAAAACAAAAAACCTTTCCCCAGGCCACGTCAGGGTCAACAAGGAGGACTGTCTTCACAGACGTGGCAATCGACTTTGTAGCCAAGAGTGACTCATAGTCACCAGAGGTGAGAAAGGGAGAAATAACAATTCCCCACACATCTGCTCCTGCCCCGAAAACTCTGGAAAGCTCTGGGAGTGGGCCACCCTCCCCTTGCCGCCCCCCGGAGGACTCCCCTTCCAGGGAGATCATGATTTCCCAAGGAATTCTATAGCATTGTTATTGGGCTACTTCGACTGGGAAAGCTGAAGCCATGCTCCAAGTGGTGAGGTGATTCCACAGAGGCCTGCATAGGAGGAGCCAATGCCACTCTGACAAGCACCTCCACCGTGCAAGAGGCATAGCACTGTCTCATCTCTCTGGACAGTGACCTGCTCAGGGTCATGTCCTTTCTTCGTGGGTGGAGGGAAATTTTGACAGGACAATCGACATCTTTGCCCTCTTAGCAGTGAGAGGAGGAGAAAATCCTCTGAATTATCCTCCTTCACACCAGGTGTTCCTATAAGAAAAAGGTCAGGTAAATGCAACAGCTCAGGTGTAGGGATGGTTCAGCTTCCAGGACTCTGATGGGAAGCAAAAATCCCGCAAGAGTGAGGGCACAGAATTACTCAGAAAGATTCCTGTCCTGGTAGAGGTCAGGCAAGGATGACAGCCTAGATTAAGAGACTTGGGCTCTGCTGGCCAGCGCTGCCCTGGGGCTCTTTCCTGGAGCTATCTATGCTCTTGGAAACAGCCTCATCTGATGGAGAATCTGTGATTCTCCGTCTTCCAGATGGCCAGGTCTGGAAACATCCATGATGGCATGTCCTGATTACTGTATTTGTACCCTAAACGGGAGCCAGGAAAGTCACAGCCAAGTGTGAATTCAGCTAGGAAAATTATTAGACACAAAGCCTGGAACACTAGGTGTAAAGGGCAAGTGGACAGTGAGTTAAGAAACAAAACCAGGCCAGACACAGCGGCTCATGCTTGTAATTCCAGCACTGTGGGAGGCCGAGGCAGGCAGGTCACTTAAGCCCAGGAGTTTGAGACCAGCGTGAGCAACATGGCAAAACCCCGTTTCTCAAAAAAAAAAAAAAATTAGCAGGGCATGGTGGCTAGTCTCGGCTACTCGGAGGGCTGAGGTGGGAGAACTGCTTGAGCTGGAAGAGGTTGCAGTGAGCTGAGATTGCGCCACTGCACTCCAGCCTGGGAGCCAGAGTGAAACTCTGTCTCAAAAAAAAAAAAAAAAAAGAGCTTTGCTTGGGTTCCTCTTGAGCAAAAATGATGCCCAGAATCTTGAAAGTTCATGTATTTTGTAGAACAACTTACTCTAAATTCCCTTATCATTTTTCCTGCCCCTGGCATTTATCTATTTATTTTGTTGATTGTCTCTCCCACATGGAACTTGGCCACCAGTGTCCCTAGCTCCAACAACAGTGCCTTGTCCATAACAAGGGCTCAATAAATATCTATTGCATTTTGAATAAATGAATGAATGAATGAATGAGGTAAATTTAGGACACCCTTTTCTGGGCTCATACTCTGGTTTCCAACCTTGCTAGCTTTTTTCAGTTGACAGGTAATTACTACACAATAAAATGTGCAGATCACAAGCGCTCAGTTTGATGAATCTTGACAAATTGTACATTCTCAGGCAACTACCACCCAAATCAAGACACAAAACATCTCCTTCATGAGAAACTTAACTCAGGCCCCTTTCCAAATCAATTTCCCTATCCCAAGCAACCATATTTTGTTCTATCACTATGGACTAGACTTTCCTGTTACTGGATTTCATATAAGGGAATCATTCAGCATCTATTTTCTGTGTCTGCCTTCTTTGGTGAGCACGCTTTTCGGAACCATTCATGTTGCAGCATGTATTTGTAGTCTTCTTCTTTTTTTCTTTTTTTTCAAGATGGAGTTTCACTCTTGTTGCCCAGGCTGGAGTGCAGTGGTGCTATCTCAGCTCACCGCAACTTCTGCCTCTCTGATTCAAGTGATTCTCCTGCCTCAGCCTCCCGAGTAGCTGGGATTACAGGCGCCTGACACCATGCCCAGCTAATTTTGTATTTTTAGTAGAGACGGGATTTCTCCATGTTGGTCAGGCTGATCTCGAACTCCTGACCTCAGGTGATCCTCCCGCCTCGGCATCCCAAAGTGCTGGAATTACAGGCGTGAGCCACTGCGTCCGGCCGTCTTCTTCTTTTTTTTTTTTTTTGAGACGGAGTCTCGCTCTGCCTCCCAGGCTGGAGTGCTGTGGCCAGATCTCAGCTCACTGCCAGCTCCGCCTCCCGGGTTCACGCCATTCTCCTGCCTCAGCCTCCCGAGTAGCTGGGACTACAGGCGCCCGCCACCTCGCCCGGCTAATTTTTTTGTATTTTTTAGTAGAGACGGGGTTTCACCGTGTTAGCCAGGATGGTCTCGATCTCTTGACCTCGTGATCCGCCCGTCTCGGCCTCCCAAAGTGCTGGGATTACAGGCTTGAGCCACCGCGCCCGGCTGAGCCACCGCGCCGGCTAATATTTCCCTGTTGATCTGGGGGGGGTGTATTCTTTTTTTTTTTTTTAGTATATTTTTTTTTTTTTAGTAGAGATGGGGTTTCACCATGTTAGCCAGGATGGTCTCGATCTCCTGACCTCATGATCCGCCCGTCTCGGCCTCCCAAAGTGCTGGGATTACAGGCTTGAGCCACCGCACCCGGCCTTTCTTTTTTAGAACACAAAATTTTCAGAGCAATTTTACGTTCACAACAAAATGAGCAAAAAGTGAAAGGTACAGAGAGAGCCCATACACTCTCCCCAACACATGCATAGCCTCCCCTTTTATCAACATCACCTACCAAAGTGGCAAATTTGTTACAATGATGAACCTACATTGGCACATCATTATCATCCAAAGTCCATTGTTTACATTAGGGTACAACTCTCTCTTTTTTTTTTTTTTTTGAGATGGAGTCTCGCTGTCACCCAGGCTGGAGTGCAGTGGCCGGATCTCAGCTCACTGCAAGCTCCGCCTCCCAGGTTCACGCCATTCTCCTGCCTCAGCCTCCTGAGTAGCTGGGACTACAGGCGCCGGCCACCACGCCTGGCTAGTTTTTTGTATTTTTTAGTAGAGACGGGGTTTCACCATGTTAGCCAGGATGGTCTCCATCTCCTGACCTCGTGATCCGCCCGTCTCGGCCTCCAAAGTGCTGGGATTACAGGCTTGAGCCACCGCGCCCGGCTGAGCCACCGCGCCCGGCTAATATTTCCCTGTTGATCTGGGGGGGGTGTATTCTTTTTTTTTTTTTTAGTATATTTTTTTTTTTTTTAGTAGAGATGGGGTTTCACCATGTTAGCCAGGATGGTCTCGATCTCCTGACCTCATGATCCGCCCGTCTCGGCCTCCCAAAGTGCTGGGATTACAGGCTTGAGCCACCGCACCCGGCCTTTCTTTTTTAGAACACAAAATTTTCAGAGCAATTTTACGTTCACAACAAAATTGAGCAAAAAGTGAAAGGTACAGAGAGAGCCCATACACTCTCCCCAACACATGCATAGCCTCCCCTTTTATCAACATCACCTACCAAAGTGGCAAATTTGTTACAATGATGAACCTACATTGGCACATCATTATCATCCAAAGTCCATTGTTTACATTAGGGTACAACTCTCTCTTTTTTTTTTTTTTTGAGATGGAGTCTCGCTGTCACCCAGGCTGGAGTGCAGTGGCCGGATCTCAGCTCACTGCAAGCTCCGCCTCCCAGGTTCACGCCATTCTCCTGCCTCAGCCTCCTGAGTAGCTGGGACTACAGGCGCCGGCCACCACGCCTGGCTAGTTTTTTGTATTTTTTAGTAGAGACGGGGTTTCACCATGTTAGCCAGGATGGTCTCCATCTCCTGACCTCGTGATCCGCCCGTCTCGGCCTCCCAAAGTGCTGGAATTACAGGCTTGAGCCACCGCGCCCGGCCAGGGTACAACTCTCTATAGGTGTTGGACATTCTATAGTTTTGGACAAATGTGTAATGACATGTATCTACCCCTATAATATCAAACAGCATAGTTTCACTGCCCTAAAAATCCACCTATTCCTCTCTTCCTCCCCACAAACCCCTTGCAACCACTAATTTCTTTACTGTCTCCATACTTTTGCTTTTTCCAGAATACAGTTGGAATCATACAGAATGCGGATTTTTCAGATTTGCTTCTTCCATTTAATAAAATAATATGCATTTAAAGCTGGGCACGGTGGCTCATGCCTGTAATCCCAGCACTTCGGGTGGCTAAGGAGGGCAGGTCATGAGGTCAGGAATGCAAGACCAGCCTGACCGATAGGGTGAAACCCCGTCTGTACTAAAAATACAAAAAATTAGCTGAGTGTGGTGGCACATGCCTGTAATCCCAGCTACTTGGGAGGCTGAGGCAGGAGAATTGCTTGAACCCGGGAGGCAGAGGTTGCAGTGAGGCGAGATCACACCACTGCACTCCAGCCTGGGGGACAGAGCGAGACTCCCTCTCAAAAAAAACAAAAAACAAAATAATTCAGCAAATTAGACATTGCAAAGAGAACCTGAAGGGGGGCAGACCACGTACAGATTTCTCTGCCACATGCCAAGTACTTCTGAGGCATGACTGGATGAGCTGTCCACATTTGAAATCATCCAATCGTGTTCAGAACTCTCACACTGGACAGGGAGCCAGGACTGGTATGCAGGCTCCTGGTCACCGGCCAGAGAGTTGGCCTGATCCTGAGACCAGTGGCCAACAAGGGAGCTGATTAGTCCTCCTTCCAGGAAATCCCAGGTGCTTCTCTTACTGGGAAGCGAATCATTAGCGCAGCACTCCGTATTTTCTCCTCTTCCCAGAGGAATGATCCTAGGGCAGAATTTGCGGGAGACATGGGCATGGAAGGAGACGGGGTGAATGCATAGCCTGCCTGTTTCTGAGCTCTCATGGTAAGACTCCTACAGACCCGGAAAAGATGGGGGCACAGGGACAGATCAGTAGGGTCAGAGCATCTCAGGGACCGAGGGCAGTATGGTCCTGAACAGGGATTAAGAGCTTGGGCTCTCATATGGCGTTTCTGGGCTCAATTGCCAGCTCCATCACTTACTGGTTGCTGTGATCATGGGCAAGTTATTCCATCTCTCCATATATCTTTCCACACTTTTAAAATGGAATAATGGGGTACCCACCTCCCAGGGTCACAGTGAGGATTACAGAAAACGATTCTTGTGAATTGGCTGGCAGTATTAACTCAATACCTGCCAACTATTCTTATTCCACATCCAAGCCCTTTCGCCTGCTGCTGGGTGAAAGCACATGTCAGTGTTTCCTGACTGTTTCCACAAAGATTCCAAAATTACAACCTGCCAGTCTGAAGAATCTCCAAAACCTCCCGCACGCATCCTGGAGGCGCGGGCATGGGGATGGGACTGTTTGCCCGGGGCCTGAACAGGATCGTGCGCGTAGGCACACACACCAGCCAGACTGCGTGCGGCCAAAGTCCGGTGCGGTCCCGGGTGAGCAGCGCGTGGCTGGTGGGCGGGGCAGAGCCATTGTTCGCAGGCGGACTGAGCCCCCAGCGCTCGGCCGGGAGGGAGGCGGGGCTTCCCGCGTCCCCGGAGCTCCCGATCCCGGGGTGGCGGCCTCGTCTCCCTGCCACGCGCCTGGGGGGACGGGAAGACGGGACGGAGTTGTGAGTAGTGGGCGTCCCCCGAGGCTTCCCCACTGTTTCCTGAGAAACTTCCCCAGTGCCCACCCAGCCGTTCGCCGTGTGCCCGCGGGCCGGTCCTGGGCTAGACTCCGCGCCCCAGCCCCAAACCGGGTCCCCAGTCCCTTCCAGAGAGAAAGCTCCTAACGCGGGGTGCCGGGCAGAGGCCCAGCGGCGGGTAGAAGAGAAGCTGAGAAGGAGAAAGGGAGGGGAGGGGGAGCGAGGAGCTGGCGGCAGAGGGAACAGCAGATTGCGCCGAGCCAATGGCAACTGCAGGATGAGGTGGCACCAAATTCCCTTCGGCCAATGACGAGCCGGAGTTTACAGAAGCTTATTAGCATTTCCCCAGGGGCAGGGGCAGGGGCAGGGGCCGGGTGGTGTGGTGTCGGTGTTGGCAGCATCCCGGCACCCTGCTGCGGTCGTTGCGAGCCTTGGCCTCTGTCTCCTCCCTCTCCCGCCCTCACCTCTATGCGGGGCCGCCCGCGCCAGTCAACTCCGCGCACTTTGCCCCTGCTTGGCAGCGGATAAAAGGGAGCTGAGGAAATACCGGACACGGTCACCCATTGCCAGCTCTAGCCTTTAAATTCCCGGCTCAGGGACCTCCACGCACCGCGGCTAGGGCCTAGACACCCAGCTAGCGTGCACGGCGCCGCGGCTCAGCGCGCACCGGCGGCCTTCGAAACCGCAGTCCTCCGGCGCCCCCCGAACTCCGCTCCGCGGCCTCAGCCCCTGGAAAGTGATCCCGGCATCCGAGAGCCAAGATGCCGGCCCATTTGCTGCAGGAGGATGTGAGTTTCCCAGCCTGGCCCCGTACTGCAGAGTCGCCGGCGCGGGCTGGGCTTCCAGGGGACGGGTTGGTGGCAGAAGAGAGGGGAGAGCTCCGCGGAGGACTTGGCCATGTTTTTCGAGTTGTGCTGCCTTCAGTGAGTTGGGAATGTGGATTGTAATTTGGGGACTTGAGTCTCCAACTTTTGTTTCTTAAGCTTTAAAGAAAAATCCGGTCCTGCTGGTGCTTTTATGAATTATGCGGGTTTTCCTTTGTGTTCGTGGGGATGTAAGTGCTTTGCTTCTCCTTCCTACTGCCGCCTCCCCGTAGGTTTCGCGCCCCTCATCCCCCGCCCCTAATGTGTCTGTACAGTTTCTGGGAACTTCTCACCGTTGCATCTCGGATACACCCTACCCTCAGTGAACTCCGGCGCTGGGGAAGGGTCTTTGCTGTCCACCCTTCCCCCAGCGTGATTAGAGAGCGGAGCGGCCCCAGCTGCCTCCACGTGTCTCTTCTCCTGACTCTCCTCTTCCTCCCGCTTCCAGATCTCTAGCTCCTATACCACCACCACCACCATCACAGCGCCTCCCTCCAGGGTCCTGCAGAATGGAAGAGATAAGTTAGAGACGACGCCCCTCTACTTGGAAGAAGACATTCGCCCTGATATCAAAGATGATATATATGACCCCTCCTACAAGGATAAGGAAGGCCCAAGCCCCAAGGTTGAATATGTCTGGAGAAACATCATCCTTATGTCTCTACTACACTTGGGAGCCCTGTATGGGATCATTTTGATTCCTACTTGCAAGTTGTACACCTGTCTTTGGGGTAAGCAGCCTCCCTGTCCTCCTGACCTAGTCCTCCAGTTACTCACTGCTCTTTTAATAAGGTGGGATCTTACATAGGACACCAGCCCCTCCCAGCCTCCCAGCTGGGGTTTTTCTCAGGCATTTTCTTTGGTTGCTTCAGGCCTAGTGGGCTGGGAAGAGCCTGGGGGTACTGAGATGCAGGAATGTCAATGCTGGGGGTTGAGAGCTCTGGGACCTTGTGCTTGTGGGCTTTGAGGTGTAGACCTGTGCTGGAGAGTCAGCTTTCCCTGAAAGAGCTTTTCTGTTTGAGTCATTTGCTTGGCTGCCTGTCCCACCCCTGCCAACCACAAAAGAATCAAAGCCCTCTACCTGGGAGGCATGGGAACATGGTACTAAACCATTGGCTTTCTAGGGTCTGTGTTGAGCAGTCATGGGCTAGCGCAACGGGAAACTACTCAGGGAGAGAGTTTATTGGAAAAGCAGGAACAGAGAGGTTATCCACGAAACTATTTTGACCTGACCCCTTGGCCAGACCAGACATCTTCGTTACAGAGGAAGATGAAGCTCCCGTGTAACCTGAGTCACAGAGATGTGTGTTGCTCTGTTACTCTACATTTCAGGGTGCTGCATATACCAGTCAACAAAATGCTCTTAGAATGAAATCAGGTTGAAGATATGTTTCATGTTCCATCCCTCATCCAGCCTGCTTCAGGCCCCCCTCTTGATGCCATGAAGTGCCAAGAATTCTGCACCTTCCAACACCAGCCCTACCCATTCCTCCTTGCCAGGGACATCGAGGCCAGGCCAGAAAAGAGCCTTGAGAAAAGAGAGCCTGGTCTTGAGGCTGCTGTAATGAGGGAGACAGTTCCCAGTTTGTCCCTGACCTGTCCTTAGCTCAGCTCTTTCAGGGACCCATTGGTATGGCCTGATGGCATGGTTCTGCCCCCTGGATACACACATGCGCTTTGCAGGTTTTTTCACCTCTGCCACTATGAGCCTAAGTTGGGAAGGGAGAGCAGGGAGCTCTGCAGAGGTAGAGCCCCTGCATTGCTACTCTCTAAGGGGTGGTGAGCCAGGACTTCTCCTCCAGAAAACAACTTGAGGTTTTTCAGAGCAGCCTCAGGTGTGGGATACTTTCTGACAGCTCACTCTTACTCTTGAAGGGTAATTATGTAGAAGAGCTGGGAGGCCAAGTTTTAGCTGTTTCCCTCAGGACCCCTCTTAGGTCTTCCGAAGATAGTGAGATCTGGTTCATTGAGCTTTGTTTCCAGAGATCCTCCAGGTGCTACAGTGAAATGCAACTGAGAAGAGCCCCTTTGTCAGAATGTCAGTTTTTCTAGGTACCACCGGTGGGCAACAGTACTTTTTTAGGATTGGGAAGGCAGCATTCCTTGGGTTACATATGTGTCACAGCTGTGACACAGACAGAACAGGCCAGGTGCAGATCCGTTCATCTGCATACCAGGAAGGGCTCTTGTATTTGTGAGGGGAGGGCAACATCTGTTGTTTGGCCCCTCTGAGGATCCAGCAGAACTTCAGTTGCAACATGAGGGATGAAGAGCAGGGATAGCATTCCCCAAAGAGTCAGTGGATGCCTCTCTCCACCCTTTCTCCCCAAGAGGATAGTCTTCACCAGTAGTTTTCTCACCTGCAAGCTCCTTCCAGCCTCAGCACTCCCTGTAGGTTTTCTGAAGCCCAGAGTTTGACCCAATTGCCTCTGCTCGGTTACCCTCAGTTGCTAGTGCAGGGAGCAGAATTCCATCCCAAAGTCAAGGCTGTGCCTGCTACATTTTTTTGGTGACCTGCCCATGGGTGTGTGCTGTGCCTTTGGGCAGAAAAATGTGGCTCACAGAGACTGGATGGTAAACTTACTGTACTGGGCCCTTTGGTGGATGGCTTAGCTGAAAGAATGACCATCTTGATAAGGGGATATCAGAACCCTGTCTTAAGAAACAAGGAGGATAAGCGGAGGAGGGTCAGAAGTCTCAACCTGGACATCTTCTCTTCCCACCTTCAGAATTTAGGAGCTTCACCTTCCTTGTTTTAATCCCTATGGACAATGTTAAATTAGCAACTGGTCGTGATTCCAGCATTTCTTATGACCGAGCAATTTTGAGAGCCTTAAATCTCGTTCATTTTGGAGTCTCCCAAAGGAGCCCTTAGGGTAGGACTAGGGAGAATGCCTCTGGCAACACTGAGAGCCAGAGGCAAAACCATTCAAGTCTCTTTCTTAAGGCCAGAGCAATGAGATGTTGCTTAACCATCAATTTGGATATTTTCTTCCCCTGGGGAGGAGAGAGGGAATAAATCTCCAACTGATTTAAGCCCTTCTGTTTGATAAACTTAGAGGTGTTTCTAGAAAAGGCACCAGAGTGCCTGAGTTCTTTCCCCAATTTGCCTGCTAATATAGGATCTTATATATGTTCTGAGTCAACTTGCCCCAGGGTCTTTTGCAGCAAGTAACAAGCCCAGAAGCTCCCTTGCTCATTAGAAAGGGCTTTGGCTCAACTGATGGTTTTCCCAGTAAGGTGCAGGTTAGATACTGTATCTGGGGAGATGTCAATCGCCACTTGGCTTGAGGGCAGATCACCTGGGGCCTCAATCCCCACTCTGAGGGAATGTGGAGAGAGCTCTTCTTAGGGCTGACTGGCTCTATGGCTCTCCTGGAGACCTTATAGGAGGAATAGGAGACAAGAAAGGAGGTAGGGTTGGGGGGAAAAGGAGGTTGTTTAGGAAACAGCTATCAATGGCTGCAAAAGAACAGGGGACAATTTGTTACAATGTGTGGTGTCTCCAACTGCAACTAAGTTCTGTGGCCACTGAGGCTCTATTGTTTCTAGCTGTTTCCCTAGGAATGAAACATTGTTAACATTCATTCCTAGGAATGAAACATTGTTAACAGTTTCTACCAAGGCCACAGCTTCTGCCTGCTAGAGCTATGGAACAGAGAAAGAGATGGGTACACCCAGCATCCCAAAATGCTGGGATGACAAAATGGTTCACACTGCACCTGGCCCTCTGCTGTTATTTTAATAGCACCCTTGCATATGGGTCCTGAGCTCTGCAGGAGTAGTTTGTGGCCCTTAAAACCTTAGTGAAGGCCTAGATAGAGGTGAAAGGAGATAGCTAGGCCCTGGGAGAATGCCTTTAAGATGAAGAATGAGTGGTAAGGGCACTATTCTCTCTCCTGCCTTCCCAGTTAGAGATTATATCTGGCACCTCTTGAGCATGCAGGTCTCCAGGAAGGTGAGGGAAGACAATGGTGGGGTGCTCCACTGACAGCTTGAAGAATATCCTACCATTGTTTAGAATGAGCATTGCCCGGTGAGAGTATGGGCTGACAGGGATGCAGCAAAGGCGAGACAGAGGAACTGTGCATGTATCTTGGGGGAGGTGGATGGTATAGCTGGAACGTGAAATCTCTGGTAAATCTTAAGATACTGTGCAAATTGGATTTATGCACAAATTGGATTAGGGCTAATTTTTCCCTGATACGTCCACACTGCCTGCTAGAATATTTAAATGCTTTTTTGTGCGAGTTGATAAATGGCCATGGTCTGAATCCCCTAAAAGTCCCCTACAACTAAGTGCTTCTCAAATTGGGCAGTGCCCAGATTGTACTGGCTGTTATTTTATTTTTTGAGATAAGGTCTTTCTCTGTTGATCAGGGCTTGAGTGCAGTGACGCTCACCGCAGCCTCGACCTCCTGGGCCCAAGAGATCTTCCCACCTCAACCTCTTGAGTAGATTATCTGTAGAGACAAGGTCTCCCTATGTTACCCAGGCTGGTCTCGAACTCCTGGGCTCAAGGGGATCTTCCTGCTTTGGCCTCCCAAAATGTTGGGATGACAACGTGGTTCACACTGCACCTGGCCCTCTGCTGTTATTTTAATAACACCCTTGCTTATGGGTCCTGGGCTCTACAGGAGTAGTTTGTGGCCCTTAAAACCTTAGAGAAGGCCTAGATAGAGGTGAAAGGAGATAGCTAGGCCCTGAGAGATTGCCTTTAAGATGAAGAATGAGTGGTAAGAGCACTTTTCTCTCTCCTGCCTTTCTGACTCCTTAGTTTCTGGGATTCCTTAGCTTATCTTTTTTTCCTGGGTTGAGAGGCTGTGGGGTAATGATATTTTTCAAGTGGTAAAATCTAAGGGACGTGGTTATCCCTAGAGTTCATGGTAAAGCCAATTCTTACTCAAAGCCTGAAGAAGACAGTTTCTGGCATCCAGAGAGTGTCGTTGGCGTCCTTTCCCAGATGGAACTCACACTGATTGGTGACTCCCCCCGCTGTCTTCTCCTGGCAGGGTTATTCTACTATGTTGTCAGTGCCCTGGGCATAACAGCAGGAGCTCATCGTCTGTGGAGCCACCGATCTTACAAAGCTCGGCTGCCCCTGCGGCTCTTTCTGATCGTTGCCAACACAATGGCATTCCAGGTAAGAAGCTGTCCCTGCTCAGCTGTTTGTCCTCCACCCTATCAATGGTCCGGGGACAGAAAGGAGGGATCAGCGCCAGAGAGGAGCCACACCTGGACAGCCATTTCACTTTCCTCTCTCCTGTGGTCACCTCAAGTGCCAGTTCAGTCCTTAAGTCCATGAAGAATGAAGAGACTTCTGAGCCTTGGAAAAGGGAACTGGAAAATAAATAGAAAATATTCTTGATGTGTAGGAATATTTTTGATCCTAAGGTCCCTCTGTTGTCACACATTCTGGCTGTTGTGGCTCTTCATCATAAGGGGCTTTGGCACATAAGCCAGAGACTGACCTTAGATTCCTGGGCAGACACTGGACAATAAATTCACTATTTAAGGTAAATATCTTAGGGAGGCAGAGCTGGGAGGCTCATTGGAGCCCAGGAGTTTGAAGCTGCAGTGAGCCATGATACCACCACTGCACTCCAGCCTGGGTGACAAGACCCCAACTTAAAAAAAAAAAAAAAATTTAAAAAGTGAATAACTTAGGACTCCACCACAGTGGGATTGAAGCTGATGTTCCCAGACTCATAAACTCTTATTTTCAGATAATGAGAGCAAACACTTTTATGTGCCTGGCACTATTGTAAGCATTTGATATAAAGTCCTCATAACAATCTTAGGAAGTAGATACTATTATCCCCATTTTACAGATGAGGAAACCAATTTACAGAGAGTAGACAGACCAACCCAACATTGTGGCCCTTTCTTGGGCTGCCATGGTGGCTAAGTAAAACATTGAGGTTTGTTGAGGCAAAAAGTTTAGAGCAGGCAGGGCACGGTGGCTCACGCCTGTAATCCCAGCACTTTGGGAGGCCGAGGCAGGCGGATCACGAGGTCAGGAGATCGAGACCATCCTGGCTAACATGGCGAAACCCTGTCTCTACTAAAAATACAAAAACTTAGCCGGGCGTGGTGGTGGGCACCTGTAGTCCCAGCTACTCGGGAGGCTGAGGCAGGAGAATGGTATGAACCTGGGAGGTGGAGCTTGTGGCGAGCTGAGATTGCACCTCTGCACTCCAGCCTGTGACAGAGCTAGACTCCGTCTCAAAAAAAAAAAAAAGAAAAAGTTTATAGCAAAGACGGGATGAAGGGAAATGGGGAAAGGGAAGGCATCCATTATAGTCATTAAGCTGTAGCAATGGGCAAATGATAGCATATGGCATGGGGCTTAGCTTGGAGCAAGAGGAAGAAAGGAAACCAGTTTAGTGGTGGCAATATCCCAAGAACTTACCACATTTGCATAATCATCTCTGCCATAGCAGCTTATACCTTGAGGGCTTCCATGGTTGTCCTGTGGAGCAAAGGGAACGAAGAGAGATATTGGTACATTCTTTAAGGGATGGAGAAAGTCATGAAGAAGCCCAGAGGTCGTTGAAAATGCAGTCATGATCATGAGTTGCCTGCCTGGCCTTGTTATTGGGTTCTATGAGCTCTTTTGCAAGGCATCAGAATGGTGCACCCTGCAACTTTATCTGCTGATTGGGACCCTAGGACACAAGACTGCCTGCCTCATGTTCTCCATGCCCAGGGATTAGGTACCTCATGGGGATCTTTTCCAACATTCCTTGCTTAAAGAATTGCAATGTTAGGTCAGGAGGTCGAGACCATCCTGGCTAACACAGTGAAACCCCGTCTCTACTAAAAATACAAAAAATTAGCCGGGTGAGGTGGCGGGCGCCTGTAGTCCTAGCTACTCGGGAGGCTGAGGCAGGAGAATGGTGTGAACCCGGGAGGCGGAGCTTGCAGTGAGCTGAGATCCGGCCACTGCACTCCAGCCTGGGCGACAGAGCGAGACTCCGTCTCAAAAAAAAAAAAAAAAAAAAAAAGAATTGCAATGTTCTCACTTGAAACTCTCTGAGCTCTGTATGATTTACCTCCGTTCCACCCACCATATAACTTTCCAGAAACAGCAGTCCCATTGCTGTGGTCCTGGGACTTTAAGTTGCTTTTTCTACATAAGCTTCAGTGACAAGTTGGGAGAAGAGGGGAGGCAACTCCATGACTCCTTTGGAGCCCAGATTCCTGGATATTTTGTGAGGCTGGGCTGAGCGCCTTGGGCTCTTGATACCTTTCCATTGGGAGTCTCCTAAGAGGGTGTCTATCCTCAAGCCTTACATTCCTCTTCTCTCTCTCCCCAGAATGATGTCTATGAATGGGCTCGTGACCACCGTGCCCACCACAAGTTTTCGGAAACACATGCGGATCCTCATAATTCCCGACGTGGCTTTTTCTTCTCTCACGTGGGTTGGCTGCTTGTGCGCAAACACCCAGCTGTCAAAGAGAAGGGCGCTACGCTAGACTTGTCTGACCTAGAAGCCGAGAAACTGGTGATGTTCCAGAGGAGGTGAGTGAAGCCCTGATGGAGGTGGGGATACGGCCCTGACATCTGGTCATTAGGGACCCCATTTTTTCTCCTAAGACTTATAAAATATAAGCTGAGAAATTTACTGCGTTTGCATATTCACAATCATAATTTAAAATCCCAGTTTTTAACATCCCACAGGCCCGTAGCCATAGACTATTGCTCCATTTCTTTCTCTCTGAGCTATCTTAATTAAACCCATTACATTCAACAGATGTGTATTGTCCTAGAACAGTCATAGATTCAAAGATGTTTATAGCCTACTTGCCTAGGTTGGTTGGTTGGTTTGTTTTTGTTTGTTTTTCCACAGAGTCTTTCTCTCTTGCCCAGGCTGGAGTGCAGTGGCACAATCTTGGCTCACTGCAGCCTTGACTTCCCAGGGTCAAGCAATCCTTCCACCTCAGCCTCCTGAGTATCTGGGACTACAGGCACACACCACCATGCCCGGCTAATTTTTTGTAAAGACAAGGTCTCCCTCAGTATATTGCCCAGGCCGGTAGCTTAGTTCTTACCTTCAAAAAGTTTGTAGCCTATCAGGGGGTGGAGAGATAAGCCAAGTATCCAGATAACCATGGTATAAGGCAGAATATTTTCTGTACTATGAGAGGTATAAAGGGGAGGGAGAGTGCTCAACGGGCAACACCAAGGAAGTGTTTACGAAATAAGTAGTGTTGGAATCCACCAACGGATAGAAATTTTTACAACTATGTGTGGGGAGAGACAGTGCAAACAGAAGAAACAGAATGAGCTAAAGCATGAAGCATGTTCTAGCAATCGAGTCCTTTTGCTTGAAGTATAGGGTGTGGGAAGAAGTAAGACTGGAGAGACTAATGCCATCCTTGTCGAGTTCTAAAAGCAGACTTAGGATTTAATTCAATAAGCAATAGGAAGGCATTACATCTTTTGAACTGTAATGTGGCATAGTTAGAGATGTGCTTTAGGAAGTCTGCTTTTAGAACAAGTGTAAGAAACCATTGAGCCAAAGTGAGAGGTAGGGACATAAGTTAGGAAATGAGGACCCCTGCTAGCGAAGCAGTGGCAGAAATGGAAAAAAGAGTTGGGTGCAGGGAATGTCAGTGATGTAAAAGTCAAAGACTTGACTGCTGAAGGAATGTAGGGGATCAGTGCCCTTGGAATGTCAGTGACCTGGTCTACATTGAGAATAAAGATTGAGAAAGGGCTTCCAGAGGGACAGATAGCTGCAGGTGATCAAGGACATTCAATGGGCCTCTGAGGGAAAAGAAGACCAAAGAACTAGGGGGTAGCTACCAGAAAATGGAGGCATGACACTAAACAGACTGAAAAAGAGTGCTGATGAAAAAGAGAAAGGAGCCCAAAGGCAGATGGGAAAACCAGCCAAGGATGGAGAGACATCTGTTCATTAGTTTGTAATTTGGACCTTACCTGTTTTACCAACGTGGTATTATGCTCAAGTAAAAATCAGCGATGGCTGGGCGTGGTGACTCATGCCTGTAATCCCAGCACTTTGGGAGGTTGAGGCAGGAGGACTGCTTGAAAGTTCAGGCATTAGAGACCAGCCTGGGAAACACAGTGAGCCCCCATCTCTACAAAAAAATTAAAAACTAAATGGGCATGATGGTTCATGCCTGTGGTCCCAGCTACTCAGGAGGCTGAGGTGGGAGGATCTCTTGAGCCCAGGAGTTAAGACTGCGGTGAACTATGGTCATGCCACTGCACTCCAGCCTTGGCAACAGTGTGAGACCCTGTCAAAAACAAACAAACAAACAAACAAAAGTAAAACAATGAACTTAGAGTCAGACAAGCAAATTCAACACGGAAGAAAGAGACAGCCCATCCCAATTTGTGTAGAAGATCCATGTAGGTGTGGAGTGCCCCTCCATTGACCTGGTGTCTGGTCTGTCACTGTAGATACTACAAACCTGGCTTGCTGCTGATGTGCTTCATCCTGCCCACGCTTGTGCCCTGGTGTTTCTGGGGTGAAACTTTTCAACACAGCTTGTTTGTTGCCACTTTCTTGCGATATGCTGTAGTGCTTAATGTCACCTGGCTGGTGAACAGTGCTGCCCACCTCTTCGGATATCGTCCTTATGACAAGAACATCAGCCCCCGGGAGAATATCCTGGTTTCACTTGGAGCTGTGGGTAAGTCAGCTGTCCAAGCAAGGCTACATCCAGTGGTCTGCTGATTAGGGGATTAGGCTAGGAGCCAGAAAAACTAGATAAACCTGTTTTTGATGGCTACTTTGTATCTCCGTTTGTCCACTATAAAACTAGGGGGCAGTATACTGGAAAACCCTTTTGAGAGTCAGGCAACATGTTTTATGTAAAAATGAAAGGATAAGAAAGAAAACACAAAAAAACACTGATCTTGATTCCAGGTTCTAAAACAATTTCCAAATGCCATGTATGCTCCAGGCGCGGCAGCTCACGCCTGTAATCCCAGCACTTTGGGAGGCCGAGGCGGGCAGGTCACCTGAGGTCAGGAGTTTGAGATCAGTCTGGCCAACATGGTGAAACCCTGTTTCTACTAAAAACCCAACCAAACAAACAAAAAAACAGAAACCAAATGCCATGCACGATGAGCACCTTGGAGTTTTCCTTTCTTTTATCAACTCTGGGCCAGACTGCAGTCTTGCTTGAGGCAAGGAATGCATAAATAGAACAATGGGGTCATTTGAGTGGCCAGTAAGCCTGGTGTTTTATGAACTTCAAGTACGCCACACAAAGTATTTTTTATCTTACCCACTCTACTCAGATATGCCTTGCTTTAAGTGTGTGCCATGCCTTACTGTTTGGTGATGCCATTATGAAGAGCATCAAAATAACTGCTGGTGGCCCTTTACTACCACCTACCATCTTGTCTCCTCTCATCCTCTGTTTTTCTCTCTTCTATTCTGGGCTAGGAACATCCCTTCCCCTAACATGCCTTCAGGAATCTTCCAGTAAAGCAGTGTGATCACAAGTTCCTGCTCAATTCTCTAACATTGATCTTTTCCTTTCTTTTCTAATGAGATGGGGTCTCACCATGGTGCCCAGGCTGGTCTTGAACTCTGGGCTCAAGTGATCCTCCTGCCTCAGCCTCCCAGCGTATCTACATTTTTTTCTCTGTCCCTCTTTCTAACTGAATATAGACTTTGACCAAGGCCCTGGATGAGTTTTCCTTAAATAGATCTGGTGACCTCTTCTCTCCAGTAATTGGTGCTATTGATCATTCAATAATATCTAGACAACCACACTACTCCACACATTTATGCAGGTCATTGCCTAACACTCATTTTCTTTTTCTCTTTAAAATCTTCCTTTATATCCTCAAAACCATCTTTATTATCTTTTAAATGGTTGTTGTTGAGACAGAATCTCACTCTGTTGCCCAGGTTTCAGTGCAGTGGTGTGATCACGGCTCACTGCAGCTATGACCTCCTGGGCTCAAGCGATCCTCTGGGCTCAGCCTCCCAAGTAACTGGTACTACAGGTGCATGCCACCATGCTTGGCTAATTTTTCTATTTTTTGTAGAGACAGGGTTTTGTCATGTTGTACAGGCTAGTCTCAAACTCCTGAGCTGAGGTGATCTGTCTGCCTTGGCCTCCCAAAGTGCTGGAATTATAATAGGCGTGAGCCATTGTGCCTGGCCTACTATTTTTTTTTTTTATTTATTTTTATTTTTTGAGACGGAGTCTCGCTCTGTCACCCAGGCTGGAGTACAGTGACGCGATCTCGGCTCATTGCAAGCTCCGCCTCCCGGGTTCACGCCATTCTCCTGCCTCAGCCTCCCGAGTAGCTGGGACTACAGGCGCCCACCACCTCGCCCGGCTAGTTTTTTGTATTTTTTAGTAGAGACGGGTTTCACCGTGTTAGCCAGGATGGTCTTGATCTCCTGACCTCGTGATCTCTCCGTCTCGGCCTCCCAAAGTGCTGGGATTACAGGCTTGAGCCACCGCGCCCGGCCAGCCTACTATCTTTATTAAAAGGATTTATTTGTCTAGGCATGGTGGCTCACACCTGTAATCCCAGCCTAAGTGGGTGGATCACTTGAGGTCAGGACTTAGAGATCAGCCAGGCCAATATGGTGAACCTCTGTCTCTACTGAAAAAAAAAAAAAAGAAAGAAAGTAAAAAAGGAAAGTATAAAAAAGTTAGCCAGGCATGGTGGCACGTGCCTGTAGTCCCAGCTACTCAGGAGGCTGAGGCAGAAGAATTGCTTGAACCCAGGAGGCGGAGGTTGCAGTGAGCCGAGATTGTGCCACTGCACTCCAGCCTTGGTGACAGAGTGAGACTCCATCTCAAAAATATATGATAAAAATAAAAGCTTTTTTTTCTCTCTCTCTCTTTTTAACTTTCACGTATCTCCTTTCAGACACTTTCTTGCCATTATGCCTATTCTTACTTTAACCATGATTAAAATAAATCACATACACTGTATAAATCTGAGATTATCACAGGAATGGAGTTTCTGGCTTGAGATGTGTTCCCTATTGCAAATGGATCTCTAATGATCTTCCCCGCCTCCAGCCTCTGGGTGGCCATCAGTTCAAAGTGGCTGCCAATATCTGACCTGTGTTTGTTATCATTCACCCCTCCTTGCCTGCTGCTTGCCTCCCTTATCACCTCACCCTTTGTTCTCCTCCAGCTCTGTTTCCTGCCACCCTAATCTTTTTGTTTCTTGAATTACCTCCCCGACTGTCACATGCTCATCTTCTCTGCCAAATTAACCTTCTCCCTTGAGCCTTTCTTGGGCTGTCTCTTGCTGCCCCAGTTGCAGAGTCCTGTCTTCTTTCTACCCGTTGACGCTCTTCCTCTTTTTTTTTTTCTCCCTCTCTGTGTGCATCTGATTCCATTCTGATAACTAAAGGCCTGGCTAGTGCTTACACAGAGCCCAGCTGCAAAACCATTAATGGACATTAATAATCCTCAGTACCTTTATTCCTGGCATTCTACCCCCGTCCTCCCCACTTCACACTGCAGATCATCAGGTGTCACAGAGGGAGGACATACCTTGAAATGCCCTAGATGACGTCATTTACTTTGCAGGACTTCTTGCCTTGCTTCTGATTAATGTCATGACTGGTCTGTCTGAGGGTATTTTTATCTACAAAGAGCCAAATATTAGCTCTTAGTAGCTATCCTTTACCCATGCCTGATTAGGGTCAGTATTATTTTTGGCTGTGGTTCAGAAAGAAGAGTCCTGCCAAGAGTTGGCAAACTCTCTATCTGTTGAGTTTCCAAGCTTTACACGTTAGATAAATTCCCCTGAATCCAGAATTTGTTTGTTTTCCTCCCTCCAGCAAAGTGAAATGCTCATCCCAAGAGTCCTCAAAATCTCAGAGGTTAGAGGGTATCTAAGCATTTCCATTTTTCTTCCCTCAGAGAGCTTCTGTTTTATCGGCATCTCCCCCACACCAGGGTCAAAGCTCAAAAAAGTTGGAGCACCCCTGGCAACTGCAGTGACTGAGGACATTCCAGCCTCTGGGCTGGCCTTTCTTCTGATCTTTGGCTGTAGGGTCCACTCTGTAGGAACCTCCCACCCCTAGAGGTAGTTCCAGTGTGGTGGGGAAAGGTGTGCTTCTTTACTCATTTTTTTTTTTTTTTTTTGGTACAGAGTCTCACTCAGTCGCGCAGGCTGGAGTGCAGTGGCGCAATCTCGGCTCACTGCAAGCTCCGCCTCCCGGGTTCACACCACTCTCCTGCCTCAGCCTCAGGAGTAGCTGGAACTAAAGATGCCCGCCACCACATCCGGCTAATTTTTTGTATTTTTTTTAGTAGAAACGGGGTTTCACCATGTTAGCCAGGATGGTCTCGATCTCCTGACCTCGTGATCCGCCCGCCTTGGCCTCCCAAAGTGCTGGGATTACAGGCGTGAGCCACCGCGCCCGGCTTTACTCATTTTTTTAAGAGTCATAGCCAGAGTGCTTCATTCTGCAAGCACGTGCACATACTATACACAGAGCCTTGAGGGCAGGGCCAAGAATGAATTTGGAATTTTCCAATCTGATATCCATTCCCAAAAGTAGGAGCTTCTCTCTAGTCATTTTATCCTCTGAGAAACTCAGTTCTCTTCCCACAAGGCTCCCAGACAGCCATGGGTGACCAGGGTCTCCAATCACTCCTTAAGATGCCTTTGACTGGCCAGGTGCAGTGACTCATGACTATAATCCTAGTAGTTTGGGTGGTCAAGGTGGGAGGGTTGCTTGCAACATGGCAAGACCCCATCTCTACAAAAAAAGTAAAATAATAAAAGTAAAGATGCTTCTGAGGGGATCTATTTGGTTCATATTAAAAGAGACTGAATTCATCCATTCATTCAACAATAGTGAGTTTCTCCCAGGTATGAGGTACCCTGCTAGCTAACTGATATGCACAAATCAAGAAGACCTCAGTGCACCGTCACTCCATGACTTCTCTTCCTGCTTTTGTTTCAGGTGAGGGCTTCCACAACTACCACCACTCCTTTCCCTATGACTACTCTGCCAGTGAGTACCGCTGGCACATCAACTTCACCACATTCTTCATTGATTGCATGGCCGCCCTTGGTCTGGCCTATGACCGGAAGAAAGTCTCCAAGGCCGCCGTCTTGGCCAGGATTAAAAGAACCGGAGACGGAAGCTACAAGAGTGGCTGAGTTTGGGGTCCCTCTGGTTCTTTTTCAAAAGCCAGCCAGGCAGAGGTTTTAATGTCTGTTTATTAACTACTGAATAATGCTACCAGGATGCTAAAGATGATGATGTTAACCCATTCCAGTCCAGTATTTTAAAACACAAAAGTATTGAAAGTCAACAACTCTGCCTTTATGATGCTAAGCTGATATTATTTCTTCTTTTATCCTCTCTCTCTTCTAGGCCCATTGTCCTCCTTTTCACTTTGTTGCTATCGCCCTCCTTTCTCTTACTGCCTCCCAGGCAAGCAGCTGGTCAGTGTTTGTTCAGTGTCCAGCTTCCAAAGCCTAGACAACCTTTCTGTAGCCTAAAACGAATGGTCTTTTCTCCAGATAACTCTCTTTCCTTGAGCTGTTGTGAGCTTTGAAGTAGGTGGCTTGAGCTAGAGATAAAACAGAATCTTCTGGGCAGTCCTCTGTTAATTATCTTCAGCCCAGGCTTTTGCTAGATGGAATGGAAAAGCAACTTCACTTGACACAAAGCTTCTAAAGCAGGTAAATTGTCAGGGGAGAGAGTCAGCATGTATGAATGTAAGGATGAGGGAAGCGAAGCAAGAGGAACCTCTTGCCATAATCACACATGCAGCTGCCTACTTAGTGAGGACTTCAAGCCCCGCCACACAGCGTGCTTCCTTTCTCTCCTGGCTCAGGGTAAGAAGTGGCTGTGGTGTTTGGCAATGCTAATTCAATGTCACAACATATAGTTTAGGCTGAGGATAAAGAAGAGACGTTTTAAGTTTGTAGTAAAAGTGGTCCCTGCTGGGAAAGGGTTTTCTTTTCTTTTTTTTTTTTTTTTTTCTTTAATAACAAGATTTCTTAGTTCATGTGTCAAGAAGTCTTGAAGTTGGGTGTTCCCAGAATTGGTAAACACAGCAGCTCATAGAATTTTGAGGATTCCATGAGCTGCTCATCACAGTTCTTTCCTCTTTCTGCTCTGCCATCTTCAGGATATTGGTTGCTCCCCTCATAGTAGTAAGATGGCTGGCATTTCCAAACCTCCAAAAAAGGGAAGGATTTTAGGAGGTAGAGTCGGGTCAAACATAATATATATACACATATGTACATTGGTTAGAACATTAAACTATTAGAGTATTTCCCTCCCAAAGAGGGATGTTTGAAAAACCTCTGAAGGAGAGGAGGAATTAGTTGGGTTGCCAATTTCCTCTTCACTACTGGACATGAGATGGAGAGGTTGAGGGACAGGATCTATAGGCAGCTTCTAAGAGCGAACTTCACATAGGAAGGGATCTGAGAACACGTTGCCAGGGGCTTGAGAAGGTTACTGAGTGAGTTATTGGGAGTCTTAATAAAATAAGCTAGATATTAGATCCATTCATCAATTAGTTCCAGTTTCTCCTTGAAATGAGTAAAAACTAGAAGACTTCTTCCCACAGTGTTGTGCCCCTTCACTCTTTTTTTTATTTTTATTTTTTTTGGCTCTGTTAACATCTAGCCAATAGAACTGCCTGGGGGGCAGGGTTAGGAATCTCTTCACTACCCTGATTCTTGATTCCTGGGTCTACCCTTCTGTCCGTTTTCTTTTCTTTTACCAGATCTTTCTCTTCCCTGAACGTTTTCTTCTTTCCCTGGACAGGCAGCCTCCTTTGTGTGCATTCAGAGGCAGTGATGACTTGCTGTCCAGGCAGCTCCCTCCTGTAGACAGAATGCTCAGGGTCACTGAACCACTGCTTCTTTTTTGAAAATAGAGCTAGCTGCCACTTTCACATGGCCTTTGGAGTGTCTCCACCTACACCCCTGTGTTCTCCTGCCACACTGATGGCTCAAGGCAAGGCTGGCAAACCCTCCCAGAAACATCTCTGGCCCAGAGAGCCTCTCTCTCCCTCTATCACAAGGCACAGCCAAGCCAAGTGCTCATGTTGAGCCAGTGGGCCAGCCACAGAGCAAAAGAGCGTTTATTTTCAGTCCCCTCTGTCTGGATCAGAACCAGAGAGCATGCTGAATGCCCCCTGCTTGCTCGGTAAGGGTGCCCCACCTGAGTCGGTGCTCTCAGCTGGCAGTGCAATGCTTGTAAAAGTAGGAGGAAACAGTTCTCACTGGGAAGAAGCAAGGGCAAGAACCCAAGTGCCTCACCTCGAAAGGAGGTCCTGTTCCCTGGAGTCAGGGTGAACTGCAAAGCTTTGGCTGAGACCTGGGATTTGAGATACCACAAACCCTGCTGAACAGAGTGTCTGTTCAGCAAACTAACCAGCATTCCCTACAGCCTAGGGCAGACAATAGTATAGAAGTCTGGAAAAACAAAAACAGAACATCAGTGTTTTGAGAACTTTGGACCACTCCTGTCCCTGTAACTCAGTCATCAAAGCAGAAGCCTGGCTTTGCTCTATTAAGATTGGAAATGTACACTACCAAACACTCAGTCCACTGTTGAACCCCAGTGCTGGAAGGGATGACGGCCTTTCTTCCTGTGTTAATTACATAGAGGCTATAGGGGTTAGCCTGGACTAAAGGCATCCATGTCTTTTGAGCTATTCACTTCAGTAGAAAAGAATCTAAGGGAAGATCACTGTAGTTTAGTTCTGCTGACCTGTGCGCCTACCCCTTGGAAATGTCTGCTGGTATTTCTAATTCCACAGGTCATCAGATGCCTGCTTGATAATATATGAACAATAAAAACAACTTTCACTTCTTCCTATTGTAATCGTGTGCCATGGATCTGATCTGTACCATGACCCTACATAAGGCTAGATGGCACCTCAGGCTGAGGGCCCCAATGTATATGTGGGTGTGGGTGTGGGTGTGGGTGGGGGTGTGTCTGCTGAGTAAGGAACACTATTTTCAAGATTCTAAAGCTCAGTTCAAGTGACACATTAATGATAAACTCAGATCTGATCAAGAGTCTGGATTTCTAACAGTCCTTGCTTTGGGGGTGTGCTGACAACTTAACCCGGGTGCCTTACATCTTTTCTAATCACAGTGTTGCATATGAGCCTGCCCTCACTCCCTGTGCGGAATCCCTTTGCACCTGAGAGCCTACTGAAGTGACTGGTAGAAAAAGGGGCCTGAGTGGAGGATTATCAGTATTGCGATTTGCAGGATTCCCTTCTGGGCTTTATTCTGGAAACTTTTGTTAGGGCTGCTTTTCTTAAGTGCCCACATTTGATGGAGGGTGGAAGTAATTTGAATGTATTTGATTTATAATTTTATTTTATTTTTTGTTTTTGTTTTAGGTTAAAAGATGGTTGTAGCATTTAAAATGGAAAATTTTCTCCTTGGTTTGCTAGTATCTTAAGTGTATTCTCTGTAAGCGTAGTTCAAATGGGTCATCATGAAAGGTTAAAAAAGCAAGGTGGCCCTGTTTGCTGGTGGTTAAGGCCAGGGCCTTTCCTACCACTGTGCCACTGACTTGCTATGTGACCCTGGGCAAGTCACTGAACTATAATGTGCCTCAGTTTTCCTTCTGCTAAAATGGGGATAATAATACTGACCTACCTCAAAGGGCAGTTTTGAGGCATGACTAATGCTTTTTATAAAGCATTTTGGGATCCTTCGGCACAGGAATTCTCAAGACCTGAGTGGTTTTTATAATAGCAATGTCCACCATGAACTTGATATGTCCATGTGTCCCAGATGCTGTCGTTAGTCTATATGGTTCTCCAAGAGATTGAATGGCTCCATTGGAGAAGTGGTGGATAACTAGCCAGAAAAAAATTGAGAATGCATAAACAACTCATTGCCATGGAAACATACAGAGGATACCTTTGACTGGGTGGGATTTTTCCCTTTTTATGTGGGATAGTAGTTACTTGTGACAAGAATAATTTTGGAATAATTTCTATTAATATCAACTCTGAAGCTAATTGTACTAATCTGAGATTGTGTTTGTTCATAATAAAAGTGAAGTGAATCTGATTGCACTGGGTCTGGGAGTTTTTTTTGGCTGTGATTCAAAGTCTTGGGATTTATCTCTGGCTCATATCTATGTCTGTACCTTTAAGAGTATAAAAGAAGTAGAAGTTACAATGGTTGACTCATACTCCAGTAACCTGGCCTGCTGTCCTAAAGGTAACTTTAGGTTAAACTCTGGGAAGCAGGAAGCCAGGAGTCTGCGGCCATTAAATCAAACACATTAACACCAGCTGGCAACTTGGCCCTGGGGAAGTGCCAGGGTTCTCAGGTGTGTCACGTGGTCAGTCACATAGACCTAAGATAAAGATACTGGGAGAGGAAGAGACCAGCAAGAGAAGCACTCCCTGGGAAAGCAGTTTTTGGCTCTTGTTGCCCAGGCTGGAGTGCAATGACATGATCTGGGCTCACTGCAGACTCTACCTCTTAGATTCAAGCATTCTCCTGACTCAGCCTTCCAAGTAGCTGGGATTACAGGCACATGTCACCATGCCCAGCTAATTTTGTATTTTTAGTAGAGACAGGGTTTCACCATGTTGGTCAGGCTGGTCTCGAACTCCTGACCTCAGGTGATCCACCTGCCTTGGCCTCCCAAAGTGCTGGGATTACAGTTGTGCACCACTGCGCCCAGCTGAAAGCAGTTCTTTACCTTCCAACCCCGGCTGGGCAGTACAGCTCTTTCCTGTTTCTGAAATGTAGTCACCTCTAGGGAATAAAATGGCTTCTTGAGAATGCTGATATGCACAGCAGCAGGAAGAAAGGAAAACCAGTCCAAGGGAAGGCTTGTATGTTCCTGAAGCAGAGGACTTCAGGCTCACAGGTGCACAAAGTGGAAACGGTTTTGGTTTTTGGTTTTTCCTTTTAGCTTTTAATACTTTTATTGGCCGGGCGCGGTGGCTCAAGCCTGTAATCCCAGCACTTTGGGAGGCCGAGACGGGCGGATCACAAGGTCAGGAGATCAAGACCATCCTGGCTAATACGGTGAAACCCCGTCTCTACTAAAGAATACAAAAAACTAGCCGGGCGACGAGATGGGCGCCTGTAGTCCCAGCTACTTGGGAGGCGGAGGCAGGAGAATGGCGTGAACCTGGGAGGCGGAGCTTGCAGTGAGCTGAGATCCGGCCACCGCACTCCAGCCTGGGCGACAGAGTCAGACTCCGTCTCAAAAAAAAAAAAAAAAAACTTTTATTAATTTATTATTTATTTTTTGAGACGGAGTCTCGCTCTGTCTCCCAGGTTGGAGTGTAGTGGTGTGATCTCGGCTCACTGCAACCTCCGCCTCCCAGGTTCAAGCAATTCTCCTGCCTCAGCCTCCCATGTAGCTGGGACTACAGGTGCTGGCCACCATGCATGGCTAATTTTTGTATTTTTATTAAAGACAGGGTTTCACCATGTTTGTCAGGCTGGTCTCGAACTCCTAACCTCAGGTGATCCGCCCGCCTCAGCCTCCCAAAGTGCTGGGATTACAGGCGTGAGCCACCGCGCCCGGCTAGCTTTTAATACTTTTAAAATTATTTTTCTTGAGACAGGGTCTTGCTCTGTTGCCCAGGTTGGAGTGCAGTGGTGTAATCGTAGCTCACTGTAGCCTCAAACTCCTGGGCACAAGTGATCCTTCTGTCTCAGCCTCCCCAGTAACTGAGACTACAGGCGTGTATCACCACGCCTGGCTAATTTTTTTTTTAAGTTTTATTTTTGAAGAGGCAGGTCTCACTATGTTGGTCAGGGTGGTCTCAAACTCCTGGGCTCAAGCCATCCAAAGTGCTGGAATTACAGGCGTGAGCCACCACACCCAGCCTAGCTTTTACTATATTTTATCTGATAATCCTCTTATGGAAAAAAGAAGGACAGACTCTTACAGTTTGAAGAATCTCCATATTCCATCAGGAGCCACCTTGAGCAATACCTGGGTTTTTAAGAGCTCCTCAGAGCCAGTTCTCCAGCTCACCTTGCTTTCTAATCTAAGGTTGCCTTCACCTTGGACAAGAAGCACGAGTCTCTCTGAGTAATTCAGAGTATGCAAACTCAAAAGTCTATGTACATGGAGGCCTTGCTAGACCTTAATGGTGACATTTTCATCAATATCTGGTTTTCTACCATGAGTCCTTTTCCCTCTTTATTTTTCTTAACATGTTCAAGTCAGAATATTTTTTCAGCCATTCTGTAACTGCACGGTTTCTTCCAAGTCTCTATTTTGTTTCCTATTAACTGGGATCCAATATATTTATTTATTTATTTATTTATTTGGAGTCTCCCTCTGTCACCCAGCCTGGAGTGCAGTGGTGCGATCTCACCTCACTGCAAACTTTGCCTCCCGTGTTCAAGCAAGTCTTGTGCCTCAGCCTCCCAAGTAGCTGGGATTACAGGTGCCCACCACCACACCCAGCTAATTTTTGTATTTTTAGTAGAGACAGAGTTTCGCCATGTTGGCCAGGCTGGTCTGGAACTCCTGACCTCAGGTGATCCACCCACCTCAGCCTCCCAAAGTGCTGGAATTATAGGCGTGAGCCACTGCACCCAGCCTCAATTTATACAATTTATCCTCACTGTTCTCTTTGCTGCTTTCTGAACCCTGATTTTGATATGTTTCACGTGGAAAGGTATAAGGACGTTAAGGTTCTGTTTAGGAATCAAGATTAACCATGGGGCAAAAGGACAAAAAAATAGATTAAGATAATAATGGAGAAGAGCATAGAAATGAAATTCCCAATGCCCAGATGGCCACCAGATGTTTCACGTTTCCCTAGAAGAACCACGATAGTTTCTAAAGATGTCTACCAGGATAGAAAAGGAAGAGGTGTCTAGATTGGAAAGGAAGAACTATCTCTATTTGCAGATGACACGACTTTGTATACAGAAAATCCTAAAGAATACACATGTATACACATATTAAAGCTAATAAATGAGCTCAGCAAGGTTGCAGGATATATTAATATCAATATGCAAAAACCAAGTGTATTTCTAAACTAGCAATGAATAATTTGAAAATGAAATTAAAGAATTCCACTTGTAACAACACCAAAAAGAATAAAACAAATAGGAATACATTTAACAAAAAAAGTACATAAGTGTGGTACTCTGAAAACTACAAAATGCTGTTGAAAGAAATTAAAGAAGACCTGCTAAATAAATAAAAAGAAATCCCATGTTCATGGATTCAAAGACAATATTGTTAAGATGTTCATACTCCCCAAATTCATCTACAGATTCAAGGCAATCCTTATCAAATTCCAGCTCCTTTTTTTTTTATTTTTAGAGAAATTGACAAGCTGATGTTAGAGACTGGGGGAGGGTTGCCAATGCACATGGGTTCTGTGGGGAGTAACGAAAATGTTCTAAAGTTAGATTTTGGTAAGGGTTGCATGTTTCTGCAAATATACTAAAAATGTCAGAATCATACACTAGAAGAGTAATTTTATGGTATATAAATTATATCTTGATAAAAAATTGTATGAGAACAAAGCCCTCTATTTTAATGTTTTACCACTAGTTGTAGCTGACCCAAATATATTAAGGAAGCACTGATTAAAATAAATTTTTTGATTAAAAGAAGTGCTCCATATTCTGTCTTTCTCTCTTTTTTTTTTTTTTTTTGAGATGGAGTCTCACTCTGTTGCCCAGGCTGGAGTGCAGTGGCACATTCTCTGCTCACTGCAACCTCTGCCTCCCGGGTTCAAGCGAGTCTCCTGCCTCAGCCTCCCAAGTAGCTGAGATTACAGGCACCTGCTTGGCTAATTTTTGTATTTTTAGTAGAGATGGGGGTTTCACCATGTTGGCCAGGGTGGTCTCGAGCTCCTGACCTCAAGTGATCTGCCCACCTGGGCCTCCCAAAGTGCTGGGATTACAGGCGTGAGACACCACCCCCAGTCTATGTTCTCTTAATTATGCAGTGATGTGGTCTCTAGTCTCAAACTTCAAGGGGACAAAGACTAGCCACATGAAAAAAGGCAAGCTGCTATAAACCAGAGTATAATATGACAATTTGGCTGTACCAAGTTACTTGGAAAAATCCAGATACCATGTTCTACATTTAGTTAAAGGGGTTTAGGCAATGGCATAAACACAGACTTAACTTCCTTTTGAGTGGGAAATTAAAGTTCTGAGTCCATCAGACTTGTGGATACAATCATAATAACAATAACAATATTTACTAGAGCTGGGCACTGCACTGAATTCCTGGCTGTGTGTTATCGCACTGCATCAGAAACGGGTGTTATTATTACCTGGATTTTACTGATGAAGTAACTGAGTTCACTTGGAGAAAAAGCTGTGAGAAAATGTGTAATGGTGCTATAATCTGGTTCAGGACCTATGGTCTTAACTACTGGCTCTACTGAGTGTGGAGTAGATGACAAACTAAATATGTCGTAATCTGTCATATGTCCAATTGTATGCCTGGCAATATTCAGTTATACTCAGAGGCAAAGCCTGGTGATGTGGCCCTCCTCCCTAGGTGGCAGTGGCAGGGAGCTTAACTTTTGCACAAACAGCAGATGCATCCACTGTTCCAGAAGAACCCAACTCACTCCACCTCCTGACCCATCTTAACATTCAGTCACACTTGGGTTTTAAGCTTTCCTCTCAAATCATAGATATGTACCCAACATTTCCTGTCTACTTTTCCCAAACCACACTTCACCCTCCTATAAGGTTTTGAGCTCCTCAAAGCATCTTCCTCTTTCAGAAATGTCTCCCTGCCCCTAAACAGCACTGGAAACAACAGAATGAGCTCAGGTCTTACTCTAAATTCTGTCACTGCTACAAACTGTGTGAAATGTCACAGGGAGTAGGAGTCATGTTTTGTGACCTATAGTTAACTTTCTGTGCAGCAGGCAAAGCGCCGATTCTTGTACACTGACTTTGGAACAAATGCCACAGGCCCTAATTGCAGACTCCAAGGAGCTGAGATTCCATACTGGGGTTGCTGGAGGCAAGAAGCCTTCCCACTTTCAGGACCCAGACCTGCCCTTCCCCCACCCAGCCCCGCCCAGCCAGCTACACCCTGGCCACAGAGCGCTCACAAAGGCTTAGTGTGTGTATGCCCGGTTGACTCACAGTGGTTCTGGGCCCAGGCGAGGACCTTCTCAGAGGGGCCAAAGGGGCCCTCTCTCTCCTGGCCATTTTCCATGGGGAGCACTCAGTAACCAGGACCACGCCAGACTTCAAAAAACAGAAAGGAAAGTGGAAGTGAAAGGCAGCAGAGGACTCAGAATTGCTGTTTCTTATTTCTTTCTTAGAGAATTATAGACAGCAGGAAGGACTCACCTTTTAGTCTGTCAGTTTGTTTGAGAGAGAGACAAAGAGATACATTTTAATTGAGAGACAATTCACATAACATAAAACTAACCACTTTATTTATTGAGGTGGCGGTCTCACTATATTGCCCAGGGTGGTCTCAAACTCCTGGGCTCAAGTGATCCTCCTCACTTGGCCTCCCAAAGTGCTGGGATTACAGGCGTGAGCCACTACGCCCAGCTAAACTAACTATTTTATTTCATTTCATTTCATTTCATTTATTTATTTTGAGACAGAGTTTTGCTCTTGTCGCCCAGGCTGGAGTGCAATGGGATGATCTCGGATCACTGCAACCTTCGCCTCCCGGGTTCAAACGATTCTCCTGCCTCAGCCTCCTGAGTAGCTGGGATTACAGGCACCTGCCACCATGCCCAGCTCTTTTTTTTTTTTTTTTTTTTTAAGTAGAGACGGGGTTTCACCATGTTGGCCAGGCTGGTCTCAAACTCCTGACCTCAGGTGATCCACCTGCCCCAGCCTCCCAAAGTGCTGGGATTACAGGTGTGAGCCACCATGCCAGGCAGAACTAACCATTTTAAATTGACCAGCTCTGTGGCACTTAGGGCATTCACAATATTGTGCAAACACTACCTTTGGTTCTAAAACATTTTCACCCCAAAAGAAAACTCGAACCCATTCAACAGTGATTCCCCATCTTCCCACCCACACTTGGCCCCTGGTGACCATCAGTCTGCTTTCTGTCTCTATGGATTTGCCAATTCAGGATATTTCATATATATGGAATCGTACAATATGTGACCTTCTGTGTCTGGCTTCCTTCTCTTGGCATAATCTTGCAACGTTTATCCCCAAGGAGCCTATATCAGTACTTCATTCCTGTTTATTACCTATTCATATTCCATTGTATGAATATATCACAGTTGGTTTACGGATTTATCAATTGATGAACACTGGAGTTGCTTCCACCTTTTGGTTATTGTGAATAGCACTGCCATGAACATTTGGGTGCAAATAAGAGTACCCGTTTATAATTTATTAGGGTTCATATCTAGGAGTGGGGTTGCTGGGTCACATGCTAATTTTATATTTAACTTTTTGTGGCACCATCAAACTGTTTCCCCAGTGGTTGCACCATTTTACATTTTCTCCAGCAATGTATGAGTCACCCTCTTCTTAACGTGTACCCATTTGTCCCTTTCCTCTTCCCTACTTTTTAGAAAGCCAGTTCCCCACAGACTTCTCTTTTCCCCGGAGTAGAGGGTGGGAGAAGTTGCATCGCTAGTAGAAAGACTATTCCAAGCCTCCATTCTTACCTTTATCCGCAAATAGAATACGGTGACCAGGAGGAGGCGAGGACAGGCTGCCACCTCCCTGTGGTCACTAAGGTACACCCACTACAGCCGTTAACACGACTCCATAAACCTACCCTCCTAGCGACCTCCAACGCCTCGGTCCTCACCCAGAACATCACATTAAACTTTTAAACAGTCAAAGCTGAGCGCAGATAGGAAGGGGCTCGGTGTGGAAGGTGCCAGCTCTGGCTCAGCCCTGCAGGTGACTGTTTAACTCTCAGCCCAAGCTTAAGATCTCCGAAGACACCCATTGCCTCGTCCTGCCCAGTCCCCTCCGCTAAAGGGCCGGCTTGCCTGGGCCTGGCTGGCAGCTGACATGAATGGAGAGGAAGGGCCTCCCTCTCCACCCACTCTCGCCGGGGTTACTGCCGGTCACAGACCCGGGCCTTCAAGAGCTATTTACATTTACAACAGCCCACCAGCGCCTGACCACGCCGGAGCCAATCAGCGGCCCCCAAGCTTGTCTGATTCTGTCTGCTCCAATCAGGAGGCGCGGTCCTTGCAGGCTCTTGCTCCTGTGAATCACAGGTCGGCGGGAGCCTTTTTTCCTTTTTTTTTTTTCCCCGGGGAGTCGGCCTTGGGGCTCTGCTCTCCTACCTCAGTCTGCCCTACCCTGGAATGGGGAAAATGCGGACATGCCACTCAGTCCGGCCGCGAACAGTGCTCCAGAACTCAGAGAGTTTTCCAGACGGGTGGAGATCGCGTTTCCTACCCGCCGAGGTCCCATCGCTTCCCTGCTGGGAAGACAAATGAGGCACTTTAGCCGTCTTCATGGCCAGCCCCTCCCTCATAACCCGAGATTCCTTGTGGGCTCTTAGTCCATAGCTGCCTTTGAGGTGGTGTAGACCTTGCTAACCAGGACGGCCCAGTAGGCAGAGCTCATTTTTATTCCTGTCTGCAATCGTGCAAAAACGCCTCTCATGGAAGAGGCAGAGCGCCAGGAGTCAGCAAAACACACTAAAGATTGGGCAGTCACTGGGGAGAACGTGAGTAAAAGCACAGGAACAACAAAGCATTCAGGAACGTTCGAGGCTGACGCAACCGGCGCAGGAAGGTGGTGTGTGGTGGGAGAGTGGGAGGGGACAGTGGAAAGTTTAGACTTGCTTCTGTAAGTGATAAGCAGTCATCAGATATTTTCAAGCAGAAGAGGAAAATAATCTGTTTCGCAAAGTTAACTCTCAAGGCAACAAGGCAAAGTAGCGGGGGCTGGGAACTGGGAGAAGTTGGGAGGCTATTGTCACCACTCCGGTGAGGAGTCATGGGACCTCACAAGCTGGGATAGTCACGGTGGGAATGGAAAGGGCACAAGCTGAGAGGCATTTGGGAGGAGAATCAATAGCACTTTATTGACTGGATGTGTGAGATGAGTGAGGGAAGCAATCAGAAGAGGACTTTGAGGTTTCCAGCCTGAGTGGTTGGGAGGACAGCACTTCCCCTACCTGAAATAGGTAGCAAAAATGAGAAAGAGAGAAGCAGAGAGATTTTGCAAAGGGAATAGGAGTTCAGTTGTTGACATGTGGAGTTTGAATTGCAAGAAGTATATCCCTGTGGATATAATACCCAGTAGACATTTGGGAATTAGGATCTGGTGTCGAGAAGAAAAGTAGAGATGAGATCCAAAGGGTTTATAGTGGAGCTGGAGAGAAACTGATGACCTAAAGAGAAATTATAGAATAAGAAGATTCGGGCAGGGCACAGTGGCTCATGCCTGTAATCCCAGCATTTTGGGAGACCAAGGTAAGAGGATTGCTTGAGCCCAGGAGTTCGAGACCAGCCTGGGCATACTGACTCTACAAAAAAATGCAAAAATTAGCGGGGTGTGGTGACATGTGCCTGTAATCCCAGCTACGTGGGAGGCTGAGGTGGGAGGATCACCTGAGCCTGGGGAGGTCTAGGCTGCAGTGAGCCGCGATAGCACCACTGCACTCCAGCCTGGGCAACAGAGCAAGAGCAAAACCCTGTCTCAAAAGAAAAAACAAAGAAGATTCAAGTACAGAATCTTGGGAAGGTAGAAAGAGGACACAGAGGCCAGGTGTGGTGGCTCATGCCTGTAATCCCAGCACTTTGGAGGCCGAGGTGGGTTGATCACCTGAGGTCAGGAGTTCAAGACCAGCCTAGTCAACATGGTGAAACTCTGTCTCTATTAAAAATTAGCCAGGCGTGGTGGCGGGCGCCTGTAATCCCAGCTTCTGGAGAGGCTGAGGTAGGAGAATGGCTTGAACATAGGAGGCAGAGGTTGTAGTGAGAAAAAAAAACAGGACACAGAGCTAGCAAAACAGACAAAGAAGTATCAGAAAGACATGAAAAATTTTTAAAAAAGCAAACTACAGTACTATCATAGAAATAAGAAAACAATTCCAGGAAGAGGAAGCCAGACATTGTTTATATATGTACATAACAATAGGACATCGATTAAATAAATTATAAAGCATTCATTTGATAGAATACAGCCATTAAAATTATGTTGTAAAACTATATAAAGAGATATTCAATGCATCTTTTTTCCCCCAACGCATCTTAGAAACACGCAGGTTAAAAAATAGTATATATGCTGGGCATGGTGGCTCACGTCTATAATCCCAGCACTTTGGGAGGCTGAGGTGGGTGGATCACAAGGTCAGGAGTTTGAGACCAGCCTAGCCAACATAGTGAAACCCTGTCTGTACCAAAAACATAAAATTAGCCCAGTGTGGAGGCGGGTGCCTGTAATCCCAGCTACTCCAGAAGCTGAGGCAGGAGAATCACTTGAACCTGGGAGGCAGAGGTTGGAGTGAGCAGAGATCATGCCGCTGCACTCCAGCCCCAGTGACAATGTGAGACTCCATCTCAAAAAAAAAAGTGTATATATAATATATATATATATATATATATATATATATATTTGTCCCAGTTTTTTAAATTACATATGTGACTGACTGCAAAAAGGCATGAGAAGGATGGGTGGCTCATGCCTGTAATCCCAGCACTTTGGGAGGCCAAGGCAGGCAGATCACCTGAGGTCAGGAGTTTGAAACCAGCCTAGCCCACAATTATTATACAAAATACAACAATTTTTGTATTTTGTGAAAATACAAAAATTAGCTGGGTGTGGTAGCACATGCCTGTAGTCCCACCTACTCAGATGGCTGAGGCAGGAGAATCCCTTGAACCCAGGAGGCGGAGGTTGCCGTGAACTGAGATTGCACCACTGTACTACAACCTGGGTGACACAGTGAGACTTCGTCTCAAAAAAAAAAGGGCATGAGGAAACTTTTAGGATGAGGGAGCTGTTCTATATCTTCATTGAAGTAATGTTTACACAGCTCTGTACAATTATCCAAACTCCTCATAAGGAAGGAGACCACCCCTCATATTGTCTTATGCCCAATTTCTGCCTCCAAAGAAAGAAGAAGTGAAAACTAAAAGACAGAAATGAAATCCACAGGCAGACAGCCCAGTGCCACACCCTGGGCCTCGTAGTTAAAAGATCAACCCCTGACCTAATTGGTTATATTATCTATAAATTACAGACATTGTATGGAAAAGTACTCTGAAAATCCCTGTCCTGTTCTCTTCTGTTCTAATTACCAGTGCATGCAGCCCCAGTCACGTACCCCTTGCTTGCTCAATCGATCACAACCCTCTCACGCGGACCCCCTTAGAGTCCTAAGATGCGGACCCCCTTAGAGTTGTAAGCCCTTAAGAGAGACAGGAATTGCTCACTTGGGGAGCTCGGTTTTTTGAGACGTGAGTCTTGCCGATGCTCCTGGCCGAATAAAGCCCTTCCTTCTTATATTTTTTTTGAGACGGAGTCTTGCTCTGTTGCCCAGGCTGGAGTGCAGTGGTGCAATCTTGGCTCACTGCAAGCTCCGCCTCTGGGATTCACGCCATTCTCCTGCTTCAGCTTCTGGAGTAGCTGGGACTACAGGCGCCCGCCACCTCGCCCAGCTAAATTTTTTGTGTTTTTAGTAGAGACGGGGTTTCACTGTGTTAGCCAGGATGGTCTCGATCTCTTGACCTCGTGATCCGCCCGCCTCGGTCTCCCAAAGTGCTGGGATTACGGGCGTGAGCCACCGCGTCCGGCCAGCCCTTCCTTCTTTAACTTGGTGTCTGTGGGGTTTTGTCTGCGGCTCATCCTGCTACACTCAAACTAGAATTCCTTCCTTAACTTTTTTGTTTTTTTTTTTTTTAAGAGACAGAGTCTCACTCTGTCATCCAGGCTGGAGTGCAGTGGCATGATCTCATAATCTCGGCTCACTGCAACCTCCACCTCCCAGGTTCAAGGGATTTTCCTGCCTCAGCCCCTGGAGTAGCTGGGATTACAGGTGTGCAGCACCATGCCCTACTAATTTTTGTATTTTCAGTAGAGATGGGGTTTCATCATTTTGGTCAGGCTGGTCTCGAACTCCTGACCTCAGGTGATTCGCTCGCCTCGGCCTCCCAAAGTGCTGGGATTACAGGCATGAGCCACTGCACCCGGCTGAATACCTTAATTTTTTTTTTTTTTTTTTTTCTGAGACGGAGTCTCGCTCTGCCGCCCAGGCTGGAGTGCAGTGGTCGGATCTCAGCTCACTGCAAGCTCCGCCTCCTGGGTTTTCGCCATTCTCCTGCCTCAGCCTCCCGAGTAGCTGGGACTACAGGCGCCCGCCACCTCACCCAGCTAGTTTTTTTGTATTTTTTTAGTAGAGATGGGGTTTCACCGTGTTAGCCAGGATGGTCTTGATCTCCTGACCTCATGATCCACCTGCCTTGGCCTCCCAAAGTGCTGGGATTACAGGCGTGAGCCACCGCTCCCAGCCCCACTTAGTTTTAAGACTATGATATAAAGCACATCTAAGCTCTTCAACCAAACATAAGGTAATAAGAGTTATGTTATTTTCAGTCTATGGAATGGATGTCAATCTCATCTCTTTTGATTGTCAAGCTAGTTCCCATTTCTTCATGGTTTTGACCAAATCTGTTTAAGCTGTCTTTATGATCTGGACTAGGTGAGCTTAAAGTGATCATACCTGGCTGATAAACACTAATTGCATTTCTAAGTAGGCCTCTGGTAGAAATTTAATTATTTGGTTTTAATGTGAGTTTTTTGTTTTGTTTTGTTTTGTTTTTTGAGACAGAGTCTCGCTTTGTTGCCAGGCTGGAGTGCAGTGGCATGATCTTGGCTAACTGCAACCTCTGCCTCCTGGGTTCAAGCAATTCTCCTGCCTCAGCCTCCTTAGTAGCTGGGACTACATGTGTGCTCACCGCACCCGGCTAATTTTTTTTTTTTTTTTTAGTAGAGATAGGGTTTCACCATGTTGACCAGGATAGTCTTGATCTCCTGACCTCATGATCTGTCCACCTTGGCCTCCCAAACTGCTGGGATTTTAGGCGTGAGCCACCATGCCTGGCCCTTAATGTGAGTTCTTATTATACTTCATATCTCTATCATTCATTTTGCGTACTATGGTGCAATAGAGAAACCATTAGGCTAGGAGTCAATATGACCCAGTTTCAAGTACTGGTTCTACTACTTAATAGATGTGTGGCTTTGGGGAAAGGCATTTATGCAGAGGTTTTCAATGTGTAGTCCATGGACCCCTGAGGGTACCCCAAATAATTTTCAGGGTATCCATAAGGCTAAAATGATGTCCATCGTGATATTAAGCCTTTATTTGTCTTTTTTCACCATCACATTGACATTTCTTCTGATGGTGGGAAATTCTTTGCACCTTGATAGCAATCACGGTAGTAGCACCAGTGGGCATTACATACCAGTGGGCATTACATTCCTCACTGCCCTGCACTTGGAGGGGAATTCAGTCACCCAGGCTGGAATGCAATTATCTTGGCTCACTGCAACCTCTGCCTCCTGGGTTCAAATGATTCTCCTGCCTCAGCTTCCCAAGTAATTAGGATTACAGGTGCCTGCCACCACGCCTGGCTAATTTTTTTTTTTTTTGAGACAGAGTCTTGCTCTGTCTCCCATTCTGGAGTGCAGTGGTGCAATCTCGGCTCACTTCAAGCTCTGCCTCCTGGGTTCACGCCATTCTCCTGCCTCAGCCTCCAGAGTAGCTGGGACTACAGGCGCCTGCCACCACGCCTGGCTAATTTTTTTGTATTTTTAGTAGAGACGGGGTTTCACTGTGCTAGCCAGGATGGTCTCGATCTCCCGACCTCGTGATCTGCCCGCCTCGGCCTCCCAAAGTGCTGGGATTACAGGCGTGAGCCACCGCGTCCGGCCAATTTTTGTATTTTTAGTAGTTTCACCATGTTGGCCAGGCTGGTCTTGAACTCCTGACCTCAGGTGATCCACCTACCTCAGCCTTCCAAAGTGCTGGGATTACGGGTGTGAGCCACCACACCCAGCCAAGACGTTCTTGATAAAATAAAAATTATTAATTTATTAAATTTTGATCCTTAAGAACATCTTTTAAAAATTCTGTGGCATGAAATGGGAAGCAGGAAGTACTTATAAAGTACTTCTTCTACATGTCAAAGAACAGTGGTTGTCTTGAGGAAAAACATTAGTGTGATCATTGTAGTTGTGAGCTGAATTAACCCCTTTATTCATGTAATATCATTTTTGTTTGAAAGAATGACTGACAAACTGGTTGTTCAGACTTTGGTATTTTGCAGTTTCAAGAACATTAGTAAAGTAAAATTGTTACCTTGCAATATTTGTTCCAATAATAAATTTGAGGTTTTGGCAGTGGCTCATTCCTATAATCCCAGCACTTAGGGAGGCTGAGGTGGGAGGAGCACTTGAGCTCAGGAGTTTGAGACCAGCCTGGGCAGTCTCTCCAAAAAGAAAAAAAAAAAAATTAGCCAGGCATGATGGCATGTACCAGCTGAAGTGGAAGGAGCACTTGAGCCTGGGAAGCCAAGGCTGCAGTGAGCCATGATTGTGCCACTGCACTCCAGCCCAGACAACAGAGCAAGACCTTATCAAAAAAGAAAGGGAGAGGAGAGGGGAGGAGAGGGGAGGGGAGGAGAGGGGAGGGGAGGGGAGGGGAGGGGAGGGGAGGGGAAGATAGCTTTCAAGCAAAACTCAGAATTTTGGAAATCTTGCATGTGGTACTAAGCTTGACAGCTTCCCAATAATTAAAGACTCATCTGATGATATCAGTGGTGATGTTAACAAATGTGTATTTTTAAATATTATAGAATAAAATATGTCAACATTTTAGAAGATTTGCATAACTCAGTGAACCAATACTTTTCTTTTTTTTTTTTTTTTTTTTTTTTTTTTTTTTTTTTTTTTTTTTTTTGAGACGGAGTCTCGCTCTGTCGCCCAGGCTGGAGTGCAGTGGCCGGATCTCAGCTCACTGCAAGCTCCGCCTCCCGGGTTTACGCCATTCTCCCGCCTCAGCCTCCCGAGTAGCTGGGACTACAGGCGCCCACCACCTCGCCCGGCTAGTTTTTTGTAATTTTTAGTAGAGACGGGGTTTCACCGTGTTAGCCAGGATGGTCTCGATCTCCTGACCTCGTGATCCGCCCGTCTCGGCCTCCCAAAGTGCTGGGATTACAGGCTTGAGCCACCGCGCCCGGCCGAACCAATACTTTTCAAATGACCAAAACATAATGTTACAAAATCATGCATGGATAAAAGATGTATTGAAAATGCAAATGAAGCCAGGTGTGGTGGCTCATGCCTCGAATCCCAGCATTCTGGGAGGCAGAGGCTGGAGGATCACTTGAGGCCAGGTGTTTGAGACCAGCCTGGCCAACATAGCAAGATCCTATCTCCAAAAATAATAAGAGTAAAAAAATTAGCCAGGCATGGTGGCATGCGCGTGAAGTCTTATCTACTTGGGAGGCTAAAGTGGGAGGATGGCTGGAGCTTAGGAGTTCAAGGTTACAGGAAGCTATGATTGCACCACTGCCCTCCAGCCTGGGTGATGAAGTAAGACCATGTTTCAAAAACAAATAAAAAAAAAAAATGCAAGTTAGACCAATGAACTATAATGGAATATAAAAAATTCATTGATATGGTTTCAAATTCCCAGTGCAATTAACCTTTAGGATACTACTTGTCAGGCCTCTGAGCCCAAGCTAAGCCATCACATCCCCTGTGACCTGCATGTATACATCTAGATGGCCTGAAGCAACTGAAAATCCACAAAAGAAGTGAAACTAGCCAAAACTGATGACATTCCACCATTGTGATTTGTTCCTGCCCCACCCTAACCAATGTGATATATTCTCCCCTGCCCTTGAGAAGGTACTTTGCAATATTCTCCTCTGCCCTTTGAGAATGTACTTTGTGCACCTATCCCAAACCTATAAGAACTAATGATAATCCCGCCACCCTTTGCTGACTCCGTTTTCGGACTCAGCCCGCCTGCACCCAGGTGAAATATACAGTTGGGTACTTGAGATTAGAGAGTGGTGATGACTTTTAACAAGCATACTGCCTTCAAGCACTTGTTTAACAAAGCACATCCTGCATAGCCCTAAATCCATTAAGCCTTGAGTAAACACAGCACGTGTCTCTGCAAGCACAGGGTTGGGGTAGGGTTACAGATTAACAGCATCTCAAGGCAGAAGAATTTTTCTTAGTACAGAGCAAAATGGAGTCTCTTATGTCTACTTCTTTCTACATAGACACAGTAACCGTCTGATCTCTTTCTTTTCCCCACACGTTCTCTGACTCAGACTGCCTGCACCCAGGTGAAATACACAGCCTTGTTGCTCACATAAATCCTGTTTGGTGGTTTCTACACAAGGATGCATCTGACATTTGGTGCCAAAGACCCAGGACAGGAGGACTCCTTCGGGAGACCAGTCCCCTGTCCTTGCCCTCACTCATGAGGAGATCCACCTACAACCTCAGGTCCTCAGACCAACCAGCCCAAGGAACATCTCACCAATTTCAAATCGGATAAGTAGTCTTTTCACTCACTCTTCTCCAGCCTCTCTCGCTACCCTTCAATCTTCCTCTCTCGCTACCCTTCAATCTCCCTGTTCTTCCAATTCCAGTTCTTTTTCCTCTCTAGTAGAGACAAGGAGACTTATTTTATCTGTGGACTCAAAACTCCAGTGCCGGCCGGGCGCGGTGGCTCAAGCCTGTAATCCCAGCACTTTGGGAGGCCGAGACGGGCGAATCATGAGGTCAGGAGATCGAGACCATCCTGGCTAATACGGTGAAACCCCGTCTCTACTAAAAAAAAAAAAAAATACAAAAAACTAGCCGGGCAAGGTGGCGGGCACCTGTAGTCCCAGCTACTCTGGAGGCTGAGGCAGGAGAATGGCGTAAAACCCAGGAGGCGGAGCTTGCAGTGAGCTGAGATCCAGCCACTGCACTCCAGCCTGGGCGACAGAGCCAGACTCCGTCTCAAAAAAACAAACAAACAAACAAACAAACAAACAAAAACTCCAGTGCCAGTCATGGACTTGGGAAGACAGTCCTCCCTTGGTGTTTAATCACTGTCGGGACGCCTGCCTGATTATTCACCATACTCCATTGGTGTCTGATCACCGTGGGGATGCCTGCCTTGGTCATTCACCCACATTCCCTTGGTGGCAAGTCAATTGCGGGGATGCCTGCTTTGGCTGCTCACCCACATTGCAGCCCAGGGCTGTTCAACGCCCCCTGCCGCCCCATCTGCCTTTTCCGTGTCTCTACCCTCTCTTTTCTCTGGGCTTGCCTCCTTCACTATGGGCAACCTTCCACCCTCCATTCCTCCTTCTCCCTTAGCCTGTGTTCTCAAAAACTTAAAACCTCTTCATCTCACACCTGACCTAAAATCTAAGTGTCTTATTTTCTTCTGCAACACTGCTTGGCCCCAATACAAACTCAAAAATGATTCCAAAAAGCCAGGCACTTTTGACTTCTCCATCCTACAAGATCTAGATATTTCTTGTCATAAAATGGGCAAATGGTCTGAGGTGCCTGACATCTAGGCATTCTTTTACATGTCGGTCCCTCCCTAGTCTCTGCTCCCAATGCGACTCGTCCCACATCTTTCTTCTTTCTCTCCTGTCTGTTCCTTCAGTCTCCACCCCAGGTTCTGAGTCCTTTGAATCCTTCTTTTCTATGGACTCATCTGACCTCTCCCCTTCTCCCCAGGCTGCTCCTCACCAGGCGGAGCCAGGTCCCAATTCTTCCTCCCTCTCCTCTCCCCCACTCTATAATCCTTTTATCACCTCTTCTCCTCACACTCAATGCGGCTTACAGTTTCATTCCGTGACTAACCCTCTCCCACCTGCCCAGCAATTTCCTCTGAAAGTGGTGGCTGACCATCCTGACCTTCATCAGAACAGGCTGGGGCCTGGCATTCCCGGCATGAGGGGGTGTTCTGACAGGTCCTCAGTTTGTCCCATCTGCACCACCGAGAGGTCTCCAGATGGCCAGAAGGGCAAAGCTGCCTTCCAAGTGCCTGTCCGTGCCTAGGAAAATAGAGCAGGAGTGTCGTGTGGCCCACAGCACAGTGCTGGGCGATTCCAGGCGCTGAACAACTCCCCCTTGACCCTTGGGCCTGCTTCTGACTCCTGGCTGCAGAATCAGAAGCTGAGTCCAGGCAACTGCTCGGCCACTCCCAGTCGCTCCTCCCTAGACACCCAGTTACCAAAGTCAGCAAAGAAGATGTGGTAATCACCACCTGATCTCCACATGGTGAACACAACACTCTCAACCAACACCTCCTTGACCGGTCTGTCTTCAGCACTGGAGGTGGGCAGGCAGGTTTTCTGTGTTTACGAGAACCATATAGGCTAAGCACAAACATGGAACCAGAGTTCCAGGTGAGGAAACCTCACTCACAGAAGCCCAGGCTGCACCCCACCAGGTGATGCATCGTGTCTGGGCTGTGGGTGCCAGGAGCCTAGTGCTAGGGATTCGTCTTGAGTGGGAATCCCCACGTTCCTGTCACTGCTGTCAAACAGAAGGTAAACAGTCTTATGAATGTATTTCCTTAGGAAAATTTATGCAAACTTTTATTAGGATGTCTATTTATTTAATACTGAACTTTAGCCTACTTTGTGACAGACCATAAACAAATTGAGTAAATCACTATTTCTTACTTCTGTATTTTCTCAAAAATAATTTACAGAATTCAATATACTGTGTACTATTGATCTGCTATTGTGAAAGCAAAGAATTTCATCAAAACAAAATATTTTAAATTATGAGTGAAAATTATGTATGTTAATTTTGCAGCTGTAATATTAATCAAACTTTGTGTATTTCTAATCACAAATGACATGCCTTAAATGCCCCTCCAGCTGTGGGTTGACAGTGTCCAGACAGGGAGGGCCCATCACCAAAATCCTGAAAGATTGCTAGACCAATTCTATTCAAAACACTTCAAGGCAAAAAAAAAAAAAAAAAAAAAAAGAGGCGGCTGGAGCTGAAGGCATAGTGAAGGTTAATGCTCCTTTTTCTTCATCTGACCTCTCCCAAATCAGTTAGCATTTAGGCTCTTTTTCATCAAATATAAAAACTCAGCCCAGTTCATGGCCCGTTTGGCAACAACCCTTAGACGTTTTACTGCCCTAGACTCAGAGGGGCCAGAAGGTCGTCTTATTCTCTTATGCATTTTATTACCAAGCCCACTCCCAACATTAGAAAAAGCTCCAAAAATTAGATTGCGGCCTTCAAACCCCACAACAGGACTTAATTAACCTCGCCTTCAAGGTGTACAATAATAGAGTAAAGGCAACATATTTCTGAGTTGCACTTACTTGCCTACACTGTGAGAGAAACCCCAGCCACATCTCCAGCACACAAGAACTTCAAAACGCCTGAACCGCAGTGGCCAGGTGTTCCTCCAGGACCACCTCCCCAAGGATCTTTCTTCAAGTGTCGGAAATCTGGTCACTGGGCCAAGGAATGCCCACAGCCCGAAATTCCTCCTAAGTCATGTCCCATTTGTGCAGGACCCCACTGGAAATCGGACTGTCCAACTCACCCAGCAGCCACTCCTAGAGCCACTGGAACTCTGGCCCAAGACTCTCTGACTGACTCCTTCCCAGATCTTCTCGGCTTAGTGGCTGAAGACTGATGCTGCCAGATTGCCTCAAAAGCCTCCTGGACCATCACAGACTCTTTGGGTAACTCATACAGTGGAGGGTAAGTCCGTCCCCTTCTTAATCAATATGGAGGCTACCCACTCCACATTACCTTCTTTTCAAGGGCCTGTTTCCCTTGCTTCCATAACTGTTGTGGGTATTGATGGCCAGGCTTCTAAACCTGTTAAAACTCCCCAACTCTGGTGACAATTTGGACAACATTCTTTTATGCACTGATTTTAGTTATCCCCACCTGCCCAGCTCCCTTATTAGGTCAAGACATTTTAACCAAATTATCTGCTTCCCTGACTATTCCTGGGCTACAGCCACACCTCATTGCTGCTGTTTTCCCCAGTTCAAAGCCTCCTTCGCATTCTCCCCGTGTATCTCCCCACCTTAATCCACAAGTATGGGATACCTCTACTCCCTCCTTGGCAACTGATCATGCACCCCTTACCATCCCATTAAAACCTAATCACCCTTACCCCCACTCAATGCCAATACCCCATCCCACAGCACGCTTTAAAAGGATTAAAGCCTGTTATCGGCCGGGCACGGTGGCTCAAGCCTGTAATCCCAGCACTTTGGGAGGCCGAGACGGGCGGATCACGAGGTCAGGAGATCGAGACCATCCTGGCTAACACGGTGAAAACCCGTCTCTACTAAAAAAAAAAAAAAAAACTAGCTGGGCGAGGTGGCGGGCGCCTGTAGTCCCAGCTACTTGGGAGGCTGAGGCAGGAGAATGGCGTAAACCCGGGAGGCGGAGCTTGCAGTGAGCTGAGATCTGGCCACTGCACTCCAGCCTGGGCGACAGAGCGAGACTCCGTCTCAACAACAACAACAACAACAACAACAAAAAAAAGCCTGTTATCACTTGCCTGCTATAGCATGGCCTTCTAAAGCGTATAAACTCTCCTTACAATTCCTGCATTTTACCTGTCCCAAAACCAGACAAGTCTTACTGGTTAGTTCAGGATCTATCAACCAAATTGTCTTGCCTATCCACCCCATAGTGCCAAACCCATATACTCTCCTATCCTCAATATCTCCCTCCACAACCCATTATTCTGTTCTAGATAAACCTAGCCAACCCCATAAATCCTAAATCCTTTCCCCATTACACTTTCCATTCTCTAAAAAACAGCCCTAAAAACTGCTCCCACACTAGCTCTCCCTAACTCATCCCAATTTTTTCATTACACACAGCCAAAGTGCAGGGCTGTGTCGTCAGAATTCTTACACAAGAGCCGGGACCATGCCCTGTAGCCTTTCTGTCCAAACACCTTGACCTTACTGTTTTATCCTAGCCCTCATGTCTGCATGTGGTGGCTGCCACTGCATTGATACTTTTAGAGGCCCTCAAAATCACATTATGCTCAACTCACTCTCTATAGTTCTCATAACTTCCAAAATCTATTTTCTTTTTTTTTTTTTTTTTTTTTTTTGAGACGGAGTCTCGCTCTGTCGCCCAGGCTGGAGTGCGGTGGCCGGATCTCTGCTCACTGCAAGCTCCGCCTCCCGGGTTCACACCATTCTCCTGCCTCAGCCTCCCGAGTAGCTGGGACTACAGGCGCCCGCCATCTTGCCTGGCTAGTTTTTTGTATTTTTTAGTAGAGACGGGTTTTCACCGTGTTAGCCAGGATGGTCTAGATCTCCTGACCTCGTGATCCGCCCATCTTGGCCTCCCAAAGTGCTAGGATTACAGGCTTGAGCCACCGCGCCCAGCCTCTATTTTCTTCTTCATACCTGACACATATACTTTCTACTCCCCAGCTCCTTCAGCTATACTCACTCTTTTTTGAGATGGAGTCTCACTCTGTCCCCCAGGCTAGTGTGCAGTGGCGCAATCTCAGCTCACTGTAACCTCTGCTTCCCAGGTTCCAGCAATTCTCCCGCCTCAGCCTCTGGAGTAGCTGGGATTACAGGTGTGTGCCCCACGCCCGGCTAATTTTTTGTATTTTTAGTAGAGATGGGGTTTCACCATGTTGGCCAGGCTGGTCTTGAACTCCTGACCTGAAGTGATCCGCCAACCTTGGCCTCCCAAAGTGCTGGGATTACAGGCGTGAGCCACTGAGCCCGCCTAAACTCACTCTTTTTTGAGTCTCCCACAATTACCATTGTTCCTGGTCCGGACTTCAATCCGTCCTCCCACATTATTCCTGATACCACACGTGACCCCCATGACTATATCTCTGATCCACCTGGCATTCACTCCACTTCCCCATATTTCCTTCTTTCCTGTTCCTCACCCTGATCACACTTGGTTTATTGATGGCAGTTCCACCAGGCCTAATTGCCACTCACCAGCAAAGGCAGGCTATGCTATAGTATCTTCCTCATCTATCCTTGAGGCCACCGCTCTGCGCCACTCCACTACGTCTCAGGAAGCCAAACTCATTGCCTTAACTCGGGCCCTCACTCTTGCAAAGGGACTATGCGTCAATATTTATAGTGACTCTAAATATGCCTTCTATATCCTGCACCACCATGCTGTTATACGGGCTGAAAGAGGTTTCCTCACCACACAAGGGTCCTCCATCATTAACGCCTCTTTAATAAAAACTCTTCTCAAGGCCGCTTTACTTCCAAAGGAAGCTGGAGTCATTCACTGCAAGGGCCATCAAAAGGCATCAGATCCCATTGCTCAGGGCAATGCTTATGCTGATAAGGTAACTAAAGAAGCAGCTAGTGTTCCAACTTCTGTCCCTCAGGGAGAGTTTTTCTCCTCCTCATCTATCACTCCCACCTACTCCCTCTCTGAAACTTCCACCTATCAATCTCTTCCCACAAAAAGCAAATGGTGGGCCGGGCGCGGTGGCTCAAGCCTGTAATCCCAGCACTTTGGGAGGCTGAGACGGGCGGATCACAAGGTCAGGAGATCGAGACCATCCTGGCTAATACGGTGAAACCCCGTCTCTACTAAAGAATACAAAAAACTAGCCGGGCGACGAGGCGGGCGCCTGTAGTCCCAGCTACTTGGGAGGCGGAGGCAGGAGAATGGCGTGAACCTGGGAGGTGGAGCTTGCAGTGAGCTGAGATCTGGCCACCGCACTCCAGCCCAGGCGACAGAGCCAGACTCCGTCTCAAAAAAAAAAAAAAAAAAAAAGCAAATGGTTCTTGGACAAAGGAAAATATCTCCTTCCAGCCTCACAGGCCCATTCTATTCTGTCGTCATTTCATAACCTCTTCCATGTAGGTTACAAGCTGCCAGCCCATCTCTTAGAACCTCTTATTTCCTTTCCATCATGAAAATCTATCCTCAAGAAAATCACTTCTCAGTGTTCCATCTACTATTCTACTACCCCTCAGGGATTGTTCAGGCCCCCTCCCTTCCCTATACATCAAGCTCGGGGATTTGCCCCTGTGACTTTACTCACATGCCCTGAGTCAGGAAACTAAACTACCTCTCCGTCTGGGTAGACACTTTCACTGGATGGGTAGATGTCTTTCCCACAGGGTCTGAGATGGCCACGGGGGTCATTTCTTCCCTTCTGTCAGACATAATTCCTCGGTTTAGCCTTCCCACCTCTATACAGCCTGATAACGGACCAGCCTTTATTAGTCAAATCACCCAAGCAGTTTCTCAGGTTCTTGGTATTTAATGGCTCCTGGTTTTACCTCAAATTGCCACCCTTAAGTCTCTCTTGAAGTGGATAGAAGATCTTCAGTGGCAAGGTACCCTCCAATACTTTCACCCTGATGAAGTCCTATTCTTTACTTTTATACTCACTCTTATTCTGGTTCCTGTTCTTATGCCACCCTCTACCTCTCCCCAGCTATCTCCACCACACTATCAATCTCACTCTCTCCTAGCCATTTCTCCATTTCTAATCCTTCTTTAATAAACAATTGCTGGCTTTGCATTTCTCTTTCCTCCAGAATCGCAGAGGCCTCGACTTACTCACTGCTAAAAAAAGAGGACTCTGGGTCAGGTGCGGCGGCTCACGCCTGTAATCCCAGCACTCTGGGAGGCTGAGGTGGGCGGATCACAATGTCAGGAGATCGAGACCATCCTGGCTAACACGGTGAAACCCCGTCTCTATTAAAAATACAAAAAATTAGCCGGGCATAGTGGCGGGTGCCTGTAGTCCCAGCTACTGGGGAAGCTGAGGCAGGAGAATGGCGTGAACCCAAGAGGCAGAGCTTGCAGTGAGCCGAGATCACGCCACTGCACTCCAGCCTGGGTGACACAGCAAGACTCCGTCTCAAAAAAAAAAAAAAAAAGAGGACTCTGTATATTTTTAAATGAAGAGTGTTGTTTTTACCTAAACCAATCTGGCCTGGTATATGACAACTAAAAAAACTCAAGGATAGAGCCCAAAAATTCACCAACCAAGCAAATAATCATGCTGATCCCCCTTGGGCACTCCCTAATTGGATGTCCCGGGTCCTCCCAGTTCTTAGTCCTTTAATACCTATTTTTCTCCTCTTATTCAGTCGGACTTTGTGTCTTTCTTCCTTCCTTGTATGAATTAGTTTCTCAATTCATACAAAACTGCATCCAGTCCATCACCAATCATTCTATATGACAAATACTTCTAACAGGCCCACAGTATCACCCCTTACCCCCAATCTTTCTTCAGTTTAATCTCTCCCACTCTAGGTTCCCACACCGCCCCTAATCCCGCTCGAAGCAACCCTGAGAAACATCACCCATTATCTCTCCATACCACCCCCAAAAATTTTCACATCTCAACACTTCACCACTATTTTGTTTTGTTTTTCTTATTAATATAAGAAGATAGGAGTGTCAGGCCTCTGAACCCAAGCTAAGCCATCATATCCCCTGTGACCTGCATGTATACATCCAGATGGCCTGAAGCAATTGAAGATCCCCAAAAGAAGTGAAAATAGCCTTAACTGATGACATTCCACCATTGTGATTTGTTCCTGCCCCACTCTAACTGATATATATTCTCCCCTACCCTTGAGAATGTACTTTGTATGCCTATCCCAAACCTATAAGAACTAATGATAATCCCACCACCCTTTGCTGACTCTCTTTTTGGACTCAGCCCGCCTGCACCCAGGTGAAATAGACAGCCTTGTTGCTCACACAAAGCCTGTTTGGTGGTCTCTTCACATGGACGCATGTGACACTACACTTGTTGAATTTTAGTGTAGTATCAAAGAAGAATATCCACAATTATCTATTGAAATCCTCCTCCCTGTGGTGGCTCATGCCTATAATCCCAGCACTTTGGGAGGTCAAAGTGGACGGATCACTTGAGTCCAGGAATTCAAGACCAGCCTGGACAACATGGTGAAACTTCGTCTTTACCAAAATACAAAAATTAATTGAGCGTGGTGGCATGTGCATGTATTCCCAGCTACTTGGGAGGCAGAAGTGGGAGGATCACTTGAGCCCGGGAGGAAGAGCTTGCGGTAAGCCGAGATTTGCCCACTGCACTCCAGCCTGGGTGACAGAGTAAGACCCCATCTCAAAAAAAAAAAAAATCCTCCTCCCTTTTCCAACTACGTGTTTGAATGAGATTAGATTTTCTTCAAACAACATATGGCAATAGATATGAGAATCCAGCTGTCTTCTATTATGTCAGACATTAATGAGATTAGTAAAAATGTAAAATAACTGTCATCTCACTAAATATTTGTTTGCTTTGGAAAATAGTTATTTTCCTTAAAAAATTGTTATAATGTAATAGTAATAGGTTTTTATTGTTATTATTTTATCTTTTTTTTTTTTTTTTTTGGAGACAACATCACGTTCTGTTGCTCAGGCTTGAATGGAGTGGCCTGAACGCAACTCACTGAAGCCTCGACTTTCCAGGCCCCAGCAATCCTCCCGCCTCAGCCTCCCAAGTAGCTGGGACCACAGGTGTGTGCCACCATGCCTGGCTAATTTTTACAATTTTTTTTGTAGATATGAGATCTCACTATGTTGCCCAGGCTGGTCTCGAACTCCTGGGCTCAAGCGATCCTCCCACCTCAGCCTTCTGAAGTGCTGGGATTACATGTGTGAGCCACCACACCTGGCTGCTAGTATCTTTTGAAGCATTAAACTTCTTAATTTTGATGCAGTCCAGTTATCTGTTTTTCACTTTGTTGCTTGTGCTTTTGGTGTCACATTAAAGATGCCATTGTCTGTTTCAGGTCACAAATATTTACACTTAGTTTTCTTTTAAGAGTTTTATAATTACAGCTCTTACATTTAGGTCTTTGATCCCTTTTGATTTCATTTTTGTGCGTAGTCTGAGGTACCTAAATAATTTTAAGGATATAAAGGGGTTGAGAGCTAAACGTTTGAGAATAACTGCTTTAACTTCTCCCAGCCTCAGTTTTCTCATCTTTAAAATGATAACTGGTCGAGCTTGGTGGCTTACGCCTGTAATCCCAGCACTTTGGGAGGCCGAGGCAGGCAGATCATTTGAGGCCAGGAGTTCACAACCAGCCTGGCCAACACAATGAAACCCCCGTCTCTACTAAAAATACAGAAATTAGCCAGGCGGGGTGGCATGCACCTGTCGTCCCAGCTACTTGGGAGGCTGAGGCAGGAGAATCACTTGAATCCAGGAGGCAGAGGTTGCAGTGAGCCAAGATCATGCCACTGCACTCCAGCCTGTGTGACAGAGTGAGATTCTGTCTCAAAAATTAAAAAATAAAATAAATAAATAAATAAAATGATATCTGTATTTGACTTACCACCTCACAGGGCAGCTATGAGATCTACAAAGAGGTGGTATAAATGAAAGACATAATAAATTAAAGCACTATTAAAATGTAAGTGATCATTACTGCTATCATTTTTATGTATATGTTGTCTGTCCAACCTGTTCAAAGATCCTTGGGTTTTTCCTTTCATTCTACTGCTACAGCCCTTTCCTCATACTAGACATACAGCAGATCCTTAGTAAATATTTACTTGTGAACTGATAGAGGCACTCAAACAATCTTGCCTGTGTTGTCAGAAGTGAAAAGAGAAGTATTTACATTTTGGTAGTCACTCCCTAGCTACTTCCTACTCTCAACTTGTTAAGCCTAAAAAACTAATAATAATAATAAAAAAATTAAAAAACAGTTTGTTAAGTTTGTAGTCAGCCAAGACTTAGAGCCTTTTCCACTTGAACTGTTAAGCTAAGTCTTCTTCATCCTATGTTTGTGAAATTAATATTTTGAACATAAGTGTGGGACTTTAAATATATCTCTGGTTGGCCAGGTGTGGTGGTTCATGCCTCTAATCCCAGCACTTTGGGAGGTCGAGGCGGGTGGATCATGAGGTCAGGAGATCAAGACCATCCTAGCTAACACAGTGAAACCCCATCTCTACTAAAATTACAAAAAATTAACTGGGCAGGGTGGCATGCACCTATAGTCCCAGCTACTCAGGAGGCTGAGGCAGGAGAACGGCGTGAACCCGGAGGCGGACATTGCAGTGAGCCGAGATTGTGCCACTACACTCCAGCCTGGGCGACAGAGCGAGACTCCATCTCAAAATATATATATGTGTGTGTGTATGTGTGTGTGTGTCTGTGTATCTCCCTGGTAAATTTCATTTATTTGTTAATTCTAACTTTGGAACTTATTGAGAGCTTTATGAATCCCAGTTCAGTCTTCCAAGATATTAAATATCCCTTCTAGCTTTATTTAGTGGAAAACAGCATAAGTATGCCTTCTTTATCACAGATAAGCAGGTTGTCTAGGTCAGAGACAAGGACAAAGTGAAATGTTTTGTTTTGAACCAATCTGAAATGAGACATTCTTCTCCCTTGAGTACTATGCAGTGAGTGGATGAGCACACCCAGTTTACCAAGGTCATTCTAGCTTTGTTACCCAAACAGTTCCTTATTTATGTCATGGACCAGCCTTAGAATCAGAGCCAGTAGAATAGTCAGTGAAGAAAAAGGAAAAATATTGTAGAATTTGTTAGGTAAAGGTAATATTCTGTACGGAAAAAAAAAAAAAAAGCACAGCTAATAGTACCTCTGCCTTTTATCCTCGGTGAAGGCAAGAGAGTGAGGTGAAAAGGTAACAAAAATAGTTCGTTACCCAAGTGTTAAAAGACTTGGCAAATGTGAGTGCTACCAAAGGCAGATGGACCCCAAGGCCATTCTAGCAATGAACGGAAGAAAACCTAGAGAAAGGAGTAGAAGGTGTGTTTAGAATCATGGGTTTTGGAATCAAGATGTTCAGTGGAATGTAAGGAAGAAGAAATACGTTAGGATTGAGTCAGTCTGTTTTTTCTTCTTTTTTTTTTTTTTTGAGATGGAGTCTCGCTCTGTCACCCAGGCTGGAGTGCAGTGGTGCGGTCTCAGCTCACTGTAACCTCCGCCTCCTGGATTCAATCAATTCTCCTGCCTCAGCCTCCTGAGTAGCTGGGATTACAGGCATATGCCACCAGGCCTGGCTGATTTTTTTTGTTTTTTTATTTTAGTAGAGATGGGGTTTCACCATATTGGCCAGGCTGGTCTCGAACTCCTGACCTTGTAATCTATCCGCCTTGACCTCCCAAAGTGCTGGGATTACAAGCGTGAGCGACAGCGACTGACACAGCCTGGTTTTGATATTTGTAATTTCAGCAGAAAAATCTTTTTTTTTTTTTTTTTTTTTTTGAGACGGAGTCTTGCTCTGTCGCCCAGGCTGGAGTGTAGTGGCTGGATCTCAGCTCACTGCAAGCTCCACCTCCCGGGTTTACGCCATTCTCCTGCCTCAGCCTCCCAAGTAGCTGGGACTACAAGCACCCGCCACCTCGCCCTGCTAGTTTTTTATATTTTTTAGTAGAGACGGGGTTTCACCGTGTTAGCCAGGATGGTCTCGATCTCCTGACCTTGTGATCCACCCATCTCGGCCTCCCAAAGTGCTGGGATTACAGGCTTGAGCCACCGCGCCCGGCCAGAAAAATCTTTAACTTGCCTAGAGAGAAGTAATCTAGTGTTAACGGGCTGCTGACTTGGGCTTCTAACAGGAGCCTGACAGGGCAGATCCAGACTCAACCAATGTCTCCCTTCTACTCTTGTTAGCACCCTTGTTTGAGTCCTAGGCTGGGGGAAGATTGGTGAGATACCACATAAGACAATGTCATAGAAATAGATTGGGGGTGGGGGCCTTCCAATGGGCTCTGTTCACTTGAAAAGTGAACATATAGTCTCTTTGTATTTTGTTCTTATTTTATATCTAAGTTATACTTGTACATGATTTAAAGAGTTAAATGGCCTTATAAGGCTTGTCCGCATCCGCCCAACTTCCCCATCCCTGCCATAAGGCTTGTTTTGAAACAGTAGTGTCCCAGCCTCCTCTCCCCACCATTTTCAGCTCCTCAGAGGTAACCATTTTCAACCCCTCTTAATGGAACCTTCTGGCATTTAGCTCTGTATCACTAAATGACTTATCTCTAAAGGCTTATATGACTACGTATTAATTTAAGCATTATTACATTATTTATGAACTTCTCACCAAAGATGAGAATTTTATCTTTTTCACCATCACCAGTGCCACCACTACCACATCCTCACTCATTCACTTGGTATCTGCATGCTTCACTTTCTCTGTCCTCTCAATACACTTGTGTTGTAAAAAATTCGGTTAATTAAATAGTGTTGGCCGGGCGCGGTGGCTCACAGCTGTAATCCCAGCACTTTCGGAGGCTGAGGCAGATGGATCACAGTGGTCAAGAACTGAAGACCAGCCTGGCCAAGATGGTGAAACCCTATCTCTACTAAAAATACAAAAATTAGCCAGGCATGGTGGCGGTGCCTGTAATCCCAGCTACTAGGGAGGCTGAGGCAGAGAATTGCTTGAACCCGGGGGGCGGAGGTTGCAGTGAGCCGAGATCCCGCCACGGCACTCCAACCTGGGAGTCAGAGCAAGATTCTGTCTCCAAAAAAAAAAAAAAGTCAGTGTTTATACTGCTGTGACTATGCAAATATTGTTCACAAATAAGCCAAGTAATGTACCCAAGTAAGCCGAGTAATGTTTCTCTCTTGCATAACTTTTTGGTTTTTTTGGACCTAATAGTTGTATTTTTCTATGTACTTATTATATTAATTTAACTCAACCTCCGCCCCAGTTGTCTACATCTCTCCTCAATATATCTGGTCACATCAGATACTTTTTCTTTTTTTTTGTTTTTGTTTTTGTTTTTTTTTTTTGAGACGGAGTGTCGCTCTGTCGTCCAGGCTGGAGTGCAGTGGCCGGATCTCAGCTCACTGCAAGCTCCGCCTCCCGGGTTTACGCCATTCTCCTGCCTCAGCCTCCCGAGTAGCTGGGACTACAGGCGCCCGCCACCTCGCCTGGCTAGTTTTTTGTATTTTTTAGTAGAGATGGGGTTTCACCGTGTTAGCCAGGATGGTCTCGATCTCCTGACCTCGTGATCCGCCCGTCTTGGCCTCCCAAAGTGCTGGGATTACAGGCTTGAGCCACCGCGCCCGGCCAGATACTTTTTCAATTTCATTTTCTTGACGAAATATCTGCTGGCCCTCACATGCTCCAATCTGGACTGCTTACTCTCTCAACCTATTGCATACACAATTTTTGTCCTGGGAATTCTCTTCAGCATTGTTCTCTCCTGTGTTAGATCCCCTGTTCCTGGATCCTTTGTGTTCCTCTTTCTTGGTTTACTCTCTTGCTTTGGATAAACCCATTCTTTTTTTTTTTTTTTTTTGAGACAGAGTCTCACTATATTGCCCAGGTTGAAGTGTGCTGGCATGATCTCGGCTCACTGTAACCTCCATCTCCCAGATTCAAATGATTCTCGTGCCTCAACCTGTAGCTGGGACTACAGGCATGCGCTACCATTTTTGTATTTTTAGTAGAGACGGGGTTCCACCGTGTTGGCCAGGCTGGTCTCAAGCTCCTGGCCTGAAGTGATCCAGCCGCCTTTGCCTCCCAAACTGCTGGGATTACAGTCGTGGGTCCCCGCACCCACTGTATTGAATTCCTAGCTTCAAGCAATCCTCTATCTAGCCTCAGCCTCCCAAGGTGCTGAGATCATGGGTATGAGCCAAAACGCCCCGCCTGCAGTATTTTCTTATTCCTTTAAGAATATTAGTGATTAGTTGGGGGAATATTTTTCTTTTCCCTACAAAGTCTCTTGCCCTCCAAGTTTTTTCTGTCCTGTTTTCCATTTTGGCCGATTTGTTTCTGCAGATAACGAATGATCCTTGGCTATCTGTTTACGTATAACAATGAGGCACCAAAAAGCCAGCTGGAGGCTCTGCACATGTGGTAGGCCACATTCAGTGTGACCAGAGCTCTGTCTTTCTGACTGGATAGTTTCTTAGAGTAATTCCCAATACTAGTATCATAGTTTTTTTGTTTGTTTTGTTTTTGTTTTGAGACAGGATCTCGCTCTGTTGCCCAGGCCCCAGGCTGGAGTGTAGTGGTGTGATCACAGTTCACTGCAACCTCCACCTCCCGGGTTCAAGAGATTCTTGTGCCTCAGTCTCCCCAGTAGCTGGGGTTACAGGTCTGTGTCACCATGCTGGCTAGTTTTGTTTGTTTGTTTGTTTGTTTGTTTGTTTTGAGATGGAGTCTCACACTGTTGCCAGGCTGGAGTGCAGTGGTGCAATCTTGGCTCACTGCAACCTCTGCCTCCCAGGTTCAAGTGATTCCCCTACCTCAGCCTCTCAAGCAGCTGGGACTACAAGTGCACACCACCATGCCCAGCTAATTTTTGTATTTTTAGAGACGGGGCTTCACCATGTTGGCCAGGATGGTCTCCGTCTCTTGACCTCATGATCCGCCCACCTCGGCCTCCCAAAGTGCTGGGATTACAGGTGTGAGCCACCGCAGCTGGCCTAATTTTTGTATTTTTAGTAGAGGTAGGGTTTCCCATGTTGCCCAGGCTGGTCTTGAACTCCTGGCCTCAAGTGATCTGCCTGCTTTGGCCTCCCAAAGCGCCCTAGGATTGTAAGTGTGAGCAACTGCATCCTGCCTGTATCATAGGTTTTTTTCTTTTAGGTTGTCAGATTCTGCAGAGAAGCTTCCTCCAATCTCCAGCCTGAGAGTTCAGGCCTGGTTACCAGCATTCTAGAAGCTGAAAGAGGAGAAGTTCCTTTTTTTTTTTTTTTTTTGAGACGGAGTCTCGCTGTGTAGCCCGGGCTGGAGTGCAGTGGCCGGATCTCAGCTCACTGCAAGCTCCGCCTCCCGGGTTTACGCCATTCTCCTGCCTCAGCCTCCCGAGTAACTGGGACTACAGGCGCCCGCCACATCGCCCAGCTAGTTTTTTTTTTTTTGTATTTTTTTTAGTAGAGACGGGGTTTCACCGAGTTAGCCAGGATGGTCTCGATCTCCTTACCTCGTGATCCACCCGTCTCGGCCTCCCAAAGTGCTGGGATTACAGGCTTGAGCCACTGCGCCCGGCCAGGAGAAGTTCTTGGAAGACTAAGGAGTCCAACTTTCAGTATATAAATAATAGTCTTTACCCTATGCTCTTTTTTTCTGTAGTACTGTGTAGTTTCTGTCTCCTGAATGGACCCAGACTGATGCTATAACTTATCCCTTAACTGATTTTGGTATTCCCCAGTGAAGAGATCCTTGATTTCACTGCTTCCAATGAATCAACCTCCAGTGTTTTACCTGGAGTTGGGAGAACTAACAATTCATTCAACAATTATCCTATTCTTAGCCATACCTTCCCCTTTCTCCTCCCCTTCCAAAGGTAGCTGGGGCCACCAAAGGTTCACCATCTTGAACCTTTGTGGGTTCTTTGGTGTAAACTACTTTGCTTTTGGCTACCCCCGCTGCCTGCTTAAGCTTCAGCTTTCCAGGTTCTACTAAGACAGCTATTACTCACAACCTATTTTCCAGCTTCCAAAATTTTATTTTGGTCTCTTCCCCATTCTTTTGTCCTTATGGGATTATACCTCTCAAAAACCCTTTACTGTTATTTTACTATAGTTTGGGGAGGGAGCAAATGCATGTGTTCAAAATGTATTCTTTATCCTGAATCTCTCTTGTGGTTTATCAGAACGGATTTGTCTTGCACTTATTTACTGGGTGCCTCCGGGGTAGGTACTATTCAAATATTTGGATACATCAGGGAACAGAACAAAATATCCTTACATTTGTGTTATTTACATTCTATTGTGTGTGTGCGCAACAGAGGAAGAGATTATAAAAATTAAATCTAAATATGTAGATTAAAAAAAATTTTTTTTTAAGACAGTCTTTCTCTGTCGCCCAGGGTGGAGTGCAGTGGCACAATCTTGGTTCACTGCAACCTCTGCCTCCCGGGTTTAAGGTACTCAAGCGATTCTTGTGCCTCAGCCTCCTGAGTAGCTGGGACTACATGCATGCACCACCACACCCAGCTAATTTTTGTAGTTTTAATAGAGATGGGGTTTTGCCATGTTGCTCAGGCTGGCCTTGAACTCCTGGCCTCAGGTGATCCGCCTGCCTCAGCCTCCTAAAGTGCTGGAATTACAGGTGTGAGCCACTGCGCACAGCCCCAATATGTAGATTATATAGTAAGTATTAGATAGATAAGTTTATTTATTTATTTATTTATTTCTGAGATGGAGTCTTGCTCTGTTGCCCAGGCTGGAGAGTGATGGCACGACCTCAGCTTACTGCAACCTCTGCCTTCTGGGTTCAAGCAATTCTCCTTCCTTAACCCCCTGAGTAGCTGGGATTACAGGTGCCGTCACCACACCTAGCTAATTTTTGTATTTTTAGTTGAGACAGGGTCTCACCATGTTGGCCAAGCTGGGCTCAAGCTCCTGACCTCAGGTGATCCACCCATCTCAGCCTCCCAAAGTGCTGGGATTACAGGCGTGAGCCACTGCGCCCGGCAGATAAGGTTTAAAGGCACTATGAAAAAAAGTAGGGCCAAGTGCTGTGGCTCATTCCCATAATTTCAGTACTTTGGGAGGCTGATGTTGAAGGATTGCTTGAGGCCAGGAGTTAGGGACCAGCCTGAGCAACATAGAAAGACCCCATCTCTATTACAAAAAAATAGAAAGAGAGAGAGAAATGGTACAGCAGGAAATGCGGAATCAGGAGTAATGGGCAGGTGGTAGGCTGCAGTATTTAACAGAATGATCAGGCTGGGCACGGTGGCTCATGTCTGTAGTCCCAGCACTTTGGGGGGCCAAGGCAGGCAGATCATTTGTGGTCAGGAGTTCAAGACCAGCCTGGCCAACGTGGTGAAACTCATATCTACTAGTAATACAAAAATTAGCTGGGTATGGTGGCAGGTGCCTGTAATCCCAGCTGCTTGGGAGACTGAGACAGGAGAAGTGCTGGAACCTGGGAGGTGGAGGTTGCAGTGAGCTGAGATCATGCCACAGCACTCTAGCCTGGGCGACAGAGTGAAACTGTGTCTCAATAATAATAATGATAATAATAATAATAATAGTAATAGAATGATCAAATACCATTTTTGCATACTATGTATATAATACAAAAGACCCATATATCCTCCACCCAGTTTAACAGAACTGAGGCCCTTATATAAACTTCTCTGATTACATCTCCTTCCCTATTGTCCTAAATTTGGTATTCATCTTGCCCAAGCATGTTTTTTTTTTTTTTTTTTGAGATGGGATCTTACTCTGTCATCCAGGCTGGAGTGCAGTGGTGTGATCTCCACTCACTGCAACTTCTGCCTGCTGAGTTCAAGGAATTCTCCTGCCTCAGCCTCCCAAGTAGCTGGGATTACAGGTGACTGCCACCACACCTGGCTAATTTTTGTATTTTTAGTAGAGATGGGGTTTCACCATGTTGGGCAGACTGGTCTGGAACTCCTGACCTCAGGTGATCTCCCTGCCTCAGTTTCCCAAAGTGCTGGGATTACAGGCGTGAGCCACTGTGCCTGGCCAGGCATTTCTTTATATACACATATATATCTTTTTTTTTCTGAGACACAGTCTCACTCTGTGGCCCAGTCTGAAGTGCGGTGGCACAATCTCAGCTCACTGCAACCTCTGCCTCCCAGGTTCAAGCGATTCTCGTGTCTCAGCCTCCCAGGTAGCTGGGACTACAGGTGTGTGCCACCGCACCTGGCTAATTTTTGTATTTTTTTGGTACAGACGGGGTTTCACCATGTTTGGCCAGGCTAGTCTCGAACTGTTGACCTCAAGTGATCCACCCGCCTCAGCCTCCCAAAGTGTTGAGATTACAGGCATGAGCCAACGGGCCTGGCCTTTATATTTGTATCTTTATAAATACATACATATATAATATATATACACACACATATATATATTCCTAAATACTGTTAAACAATACATAGTACTGTTTAACAGTATTTTAACCTTTATACAAAGAGGCGCTGGGCATGGTGGCTCATGCCTGTAATCCCAGCACTTTGGAAGGCCAAAGTGGGTGGATCACCTGAAGTGAGGAGTTCCAGTCCAGCCTGGCTAACATGGTGAAAACCTGTTTCTACTAAAAATACAAAAATTATCCAGGTGTGGTGGTGGGCACCTGTAGTCCTAGCTACTCAGGAAGCTGAGGCAAGAGAATTGCTTGAACCTCAGAGTCAGAGGTTTCAGTGAGCCGAGATCGCACCATTGCCTGGGTAACAGAGCCAGACTCCGTCTCAAAAAAAAAAAAAAGGAATTCTCCTGCAGTCTTGGGCTTTTTTTCCTCCACTCAATATTATACTTATATATTCACCCACATTGATATATGTAATCTCTAGTTAGTCATCCATTCTTCTGTTCATGGACATTGAATTTATTTCTAGCTTTTTGCTATAAATATTTTGTATCTCTCTCCTTTGTATACATGTGCAAGAGTCTCCCCAGAATTGAAATTTCTGGGTCACAGGATATGAGAATTAGACTTTATTAGATACTGATAAATAGTTCTCCAAAATGGTTGTGCCAACTTAACAGTCTTATCAGCACTGTGTGAGTTTCCACTCCTCCACTTCTTTACCGACACTTGATATTATCAGACCTACTTTCCAACCTACTTTTGTAGCTTTAATTCCCACTGCTTTTCTGCATGAATCTTTGATTCCAGCCATATTGTAGTACTTGCTCCCCCTTGAACACATTCTATAATTGATTCCCCTTCTCCCTCAAGTATTGATTGAGTAGCCATACACGTCAGAAGCCCTGCTAAGTGCTAGGAAAACAAAGATGAAAGTACACAGTTCCTGCCCTAAAGGAATTTATAATTTATTGGAGTGACAGGCAAACAACAGTTATGATATATTAATAACTGTTACAATGAAGGTACTTACCAATTACAGAAAGCAAGAAGGCAGAAGGAGTCTATCTCCATTTGGAACAGCTAAGGAAAAAGGGGAGAGAGTCAGAAAAGACTTCGCAGAGGAGAAAGTTTGACCATGTTTTCCCCCATATGGTTACATCTGCCTGGATGATCCTTCCCTCTCCTCTTGCCCTATTTGTGCCAGCTCAAAGGCTAGCTCCCTACATACTGTCCCAATCACTCCAGGAAAGTACTTTGCACTTTTCTTATATCCTGTCTTATATAATATCCTGGGTATGTATACATGCATATCTTATTCCTCTATCCAATTATAACCTTAATGGAAGATGTTGCCCTCTTGTATGCCTGTATATCTACCATAAAGGCCAGGCATAGTGGCTCACACCTATAATCCCAGCACTTTGGGAGACTGAGGTGGGAGGATCACTTGAGGCCAGGGTTCAGAGACCAGCCTGGGAAACATAATGAGATACCCATCTCGACAAAAAAATTTAAAAATTAGCTGGATGTGGTGGTGTGTGGCTGTAGTCCTAGCTATTCAGGAGGTTGAGGCAGGAGGATCACTTGAGCCCAAGGTCTCAAGGGTGCAGTAACCTATGACCACAGTGCTGTACTCCAGCCTGGGCAACAGACCAAGACTCTGTCTCTAAAAATTAAATTAAATTAAATTAAATTAAATTAAATTAAAACAAAACAAAACAATAGGCCAGGTGCACTGGCTCATGCCTGTAATCCCAGCACTTGGAGTGCCACTGCACTCCAGCCTGGGCAACAGAGTGAGACTCCATCTCAAAAAATAAAAATAAAAACAATATCTCCCATACAGCTTAGAATACTGATGGCACACAGTGTGTATTCATTCAGTAATTGCTTGTAGAATGAAAGATGAAAACAAAGAAGTGAGGGTTACATCATTTGTTCCCATTCTCCCAGGTGCTTGACCCTTCAAACATTTTAAGCAATTGCTAATTTGGGCTGCTATTTACTATTGCCAATGTAACAGGAAGACTTTAAGAAAACAACTTTTTATAAAGTCGTCTGCCCTATTCATTTGGTACAAGAAAACATGTTATGTAACGTTTAGGAAGAAATAGACACCAGACCCCTCATAGTCCTGTTCTTGGTATAACCCTCAAGCGCTTGCCTTCAATTATCTTTGGCTTCAGAAATCTCTCTTCCTGGCTGGGTGCGGTGGCTCACAGCTATAATCCCAGCACTTTGGGAGGCTGAGGTGGGCAGATCACCTGAGGTCAGGAGTTTGAGACCAGTCCGGCCAACATGGTGAAACCATGTCTCTACTAAAAATACAAAACTTAGTCAGGCATGGTGGCGGGTGCCTGTAATCCCAGCTACTCGGAAGGCTGAGGCTGGAGAATCACTTGAACCTGGGAGGCGGAGCTTGCGGTGAGCTGAGATCACGCCATTGCACTCCAGCCTGGGCAAAAAGAGTGAAACTCCGTCTCAAAAAAAAAAAAATCTCTATTTCTTTCTCCCCAGCCTGGTAATTAAATGAATAATTCAATAAAAGGAAAATATATTGGTCAGGCTTTTTGTGACGTCAGTAAAAGGCATACTTTCCAACCTTTTGTATTCATCCAAACAAAGCTAATGCATTTGTTAAAATCCTACAGGCGGGTGGATCACGAGGTCAGGAGATTGAGACCATCCTGGCTAACATGGTGAAATCCCATCTCTACTAAAAACACACACAAAAAAAATTATTCGGGCGTGGTGGCAGGCGCCTGTAGTCCCTGCTACTCGCTACTTGGGAAGCTGAGGCAGGAGAATGGCGTGAGCCCGGGAGGCGGAGCTTGCAGTGAGCCGAGATCGCGCCCCTCCACTCCAGCCTGGGTGACAGTGAGACTCCGTCTCAAAAAAAAGAAAGAAAAATCCTATACTTATTTTTTTCAGACAGTCTCGCTCTGTCGCCCAGGCTGGAGTGCAGTGGTGCAACCTTGGCTCACTGCAACCTCGGCCTCCCAGGTTCAAGTGACTCTCATGCCTCAGCCCCCTGAGTAGCTGGGATTAGAGGCGCCTGCCACCATGCCAGGTTTATGTTTGTATTTTTAGTAGAGATGGGATTTTACTATGTTGGCCAGGCTGGTCTCAAACTCCTGACCTCAAGTGATCTGCCTGCCTCAGCCTCTCAAAGTGTTGGGGTTACAGACATGAGCCACCGCGCCAGGTCTAAAAATTCTATATTTGTAATCTATGTGACCACAACTGATTTAAATCCAGATGAAGATAAGGTATCAAAATCAGCCTCAGGCAGGCTGGGCTGTGCCATAATTTTAACACTAACTGATGAAGGTGGGACGCTTCTCCCGCTCAGCTGAGCATCCTTTCTCCCAAACTCAAAATACTAAAATCCTGGAATCTTAGAACTGGAAGTGACCCTTGTCTTTGTGACTGTCCCCCAGCTCTGCTACCCATGAATTTTGCCTCCAAAATTGTCCCTTTTATATGAAGTAGGACTCTGCGCAGCCAGAATTTTTTGTGTTACCTCTTTGTAATCAGAGAGGGCACAACTGGCTGAGATTGTTGTCAGTATGAGGGCGTGGCTGGAAAAAAATGCCCTCTGTGACCAGTAGTTCTTTCTTCACTGTACACAGCTTTCATACTGTTTCTCATGAATAAAACATATTCACATGACATTTAGTACTTTTCCTTCGTTATTCAGTTTATGCAGATAGCCATTTCCTTTGGATTGTAAGAGAAGTGTCAGCTCTGTGTGGTAAATGATTGAGAAAAAAAGAGTCACGAAGAAGCTACAGAACTTGCTTAAGAGCACGTGGTGGGACCCTCTTAGAAATGGGAAGAAAAGACAGGGAAGAAAAGGCCTGAGGTCAGGAGTTCGAGACCAGCCTAGACAACATGCTGAAACCCTGTCTCTACTAAGAATACAAACAAAATTTTTTTGCTGGGTGTGGTGGCATGCGCCTGTAACCTCAGCTACTCGGGAGGCTGAGGTAGGAGAATCACTTGAACTCAGGAGGAGTTAGGAGAATCACTTGAACCCAGGAGGCAGAGGTTACTGTGAGATCGTGCCATTGCACCCCAGCTTGGGCGATGAGTAAACTCCATCTCAAAAAAACAAAACAAACAAAAAAAAAGAAATGGGAAGAAAGCAAAAGTTCTGGCCGGGCGTGGTGGGTCACACCTATAATACCAGCACTTTGAAGGACTGAGGCAGGAGGATCACTTGAACACAGGAATTCAAGACCAGCCTGGGCAACATAGAGAGACCCCATCTCTTTTTTTTTTTTTTTTTTTTTTGAGGCTGAGTCTTGCTCTGTCGCCCAGGCTGGAGTGCAGTGGCCAGATCTCAGCTCACGGCAAGCTCCGCCTCCCGGGTTCCCGCCATTCTCCTGCCTCAGCCTCCCGAGTAGCTGGGACTACAGGCGCCCGCCACCTCGCCCGGCTAGTTTTTTGTATTTTTAGTAGAGACGGGGTTTCACTGTGTTCGCCAGGATGGTCTCGATCTCCTGACCTTGTGATCCGCCCGTCTCGGCCTCCCAAAGTGCTGGGATTACAGGCTTGAGCCACCGCGCCCGGCCGAGAGAGACCCCATCTCTAAATACATACAACTTTTTTTTTTTTTTTGAGACAGAGTCTTGCTTTTGTTGCCCAGGATGGAATGCAGTGGTGTGATCTCGGCTCACGGCAACCTCCGCCTCCCAGGTTCAAGCGATTCTCCTGTCTCAACCTCTTGAGTAGCTAGGACTACAGGCACACGCCACCACGCCCAGCTATTTTTTGTATTTTTAGTAGAGATGGGGTTTCACCATGTTGGCCAGGCTGGTCTCAATCTCTTGATCTCATGATCCTCCCACCTCGGCCTCCCAAACTGCTGGGATTACAGGTGTGAGCCACCACACTCAGCCCATAAAACAGTTTTTAAAAACAAAAGCAAGAAAGAAAAAAGCGAAAGTCCTGGACTCTGGGTCTATAAACTAATCTGCTTTCTTTCTAAAAAGTCTGTTTACTTTCCAAGACAGAAGAAATTCCCAGTAGCTTTCTTTTTCTGGAGCAAATAAATGGAAAATGGAAGGAGGGAAGATAGGAGAAAAAGAAAGAAGGGAGGAAAGGAGAGACAGAATCAGATTATTTTCAATTCAGATTTTTCACAAAAATACAAATTTTGGCCAAATTTTGAAAATATCAAGCATCTGCCGAGAGTGGTGGCTCACGCCTGTAATCCTAGCCCTTTGGGAGGCTGAGGTGGTTTGATCACCTGAGGTCAGAAGTTCAAGACTAGCCTGGGCAAGATGGTGAAACCCCATCTCTACTAAAAATACAAAATTTAGCTGGGCTGTGGTGGCAGGCACCTGTAATCCCAGCTGTTCAGGAGGCTGAGGTAGGAGAATTGCTTGACTCAGGAGGCAGAGGTTGCAGTGAGCCGAGATCATATCACTGCACTCCAGCCTGGGTGACAGAGGGAGATCCTGTCTCAAAAAAAAAAAAAAAAAAAAAAAAAAATGGCCGGGCGCGGTGGCTCAAGCCTGTAATCCCAGCACTTTGGGAGGCCGAGACGGGCGGATCATGAGGTCAGGAGATCGAGACCATCCTGGCTAACACGGTGAAACCCCGTCTCTACTAAAAAATACAAAAAAATAAAAAAAAACTAGCCGGGCGAGGTGGCGGGTGCTTGTAGTCCCAGCTACTTGGGAGGCTGAGGCAGGAGAAGGGCGTAAACCCGGGAGGCGGAGCTTGCAGTGAGCTGAGATCCGGCCACTGCACTCCAGCCTGGGCGACAGAGCGAGACTCTGTCTCAAAAAAAAAAGAAAGGAAAAGAAAAGAAAAAAGAAAATATGAAGCATCAGTAAATTAAACATGATCCCTTTGTTTTTGTAGACCAAAGTGAATCACTTGGTAGATCATGCAGCAGTTCTGTTCAATCTGGACAGAGCTGAGATAATGATATGCCCATCCTTAAATGTGAAAGAGAGTGACGTCTCATTTAACCAGGTGGTGCCATCTCCAATCACTGACCTCTAAATTGACTCTTTGGCACATACTGGTTGTTCCCTTGGCCGAATTATTCTTGTGCCAGCTTGGCTTATGCAATGCTTATGAGAAGTATAAAAAATATTGTAAAGGTGGGGCACAGTGACTCACTCCTGTAATCCCAGCACTTTGGGAGACTGGGTGGATCACTTGAGGTCAGGAGTTCGAGACCAGCCTGACCAACATGGTGAAACCCCAGCTCTACTGAAACTACAAAAAATTAGCTGGGTGTGGTGGTGGGTGCCTGTAATCCCAGCTACTCGGGAGGCTGAGGCAGGAGAATTGCTTGAACCTGGGAGGTGGAGGTTGCAGTGAGGTGAGATCATGCCACCTCACTCCCGTCTGGGCAACAGAGCGAGACTCCATCTCAAAAAAAAAAAAAAGAAAAAAGTAGTGAAAGGCACAGACAGGTCAAGTGGGCTTTTAAAATTACACTTTCCTAATGTTTCTTTTCATGATGATAAGGTAGAAAACAAAGGTCACCATGAGGATTTTCAAACTACCATGTGTAGGACCACAAAAGAACAAAGATGTGTTTAAATATTTAAAATTTTCAAATCGAGCTAACAGTTAAATAAAATAAGAGAAAGATACATTCTTTCCCTTTCCCTTGACACATATGCCTTTGTAACGTAGAAGGCTAGATTCGGGTTTAGAATTCACAAGCTCCTGCCGGGCGCGGTGGCTCACGCCTGTAATCCCAGCCCTTTGGGAGGCCGAGACGGGCGGATCACGAGGTCAGGAGATCAAGACCATCCTGGCTAACACGGTGAAACCCCGTCTCTACTAAAATACAAAAGAAATTAGCCGGGCGTGGTGGCGGGCGCCTGTAGTCCCAGCTACTACTCGGAGGCTGAGGCAGAATGGCGTGAACCCGGGAGGTGGAGCTTGCAGTGAGTCGAGATTGCGCCACTGCACTCCAGCCTGGGAGACAGAGCGAAACTCCGCCTCAAAAAAAAAAGAAAAAGAAAAAGAATTCTCAAGCTCCTGAGAGTCCCACACCAGAATGTGGTGGTGTGGGATGAGCTGGCCCCAGCACCAGCCTCTAGACCCCTTCTCTCTCTACCCCAGCTCTGTCCACGCCAGGAAGGTTCTCATGCTCATTCATGTGAACTCTGCAGGTCCCATGTTTTAGTCTCAGTCACACAACAATCAAGCGGCCACCCCTTTGGTCTAGTGAGGTGTGCACAGGGGGTGCAGTACATCCTTGGGAGGACAGACCCAGGGAAGAGGTCCACGCAGGCTGTGGAAGTGGGTCTGGGGACATCTAGGCAAGGTATTTTGGGGTTCCAAGTCCCTAGTCTTTTTTTTTTCTTTATTTTTTGTGACGGAGTCTTGCTTTGTCATCCAGGCTGGATGGAGTGCAGTGGCACAATTTCGTCTCACTGCAACCTCCACCTCCCAGGTTCAAGCAACTCTCCTGCCTCAGCCTCCCAAGTAGCTGAGATTACAGGCCTGTGCCACAACACCCGGCTAATTTTTGTATTTTTAGTAGAGATAGGGTTTCAGCATGTTGGCCAGTCTGGTCTCGAACTGCTGACATCAGGTGATCCATCCACATCGGCCTCCCAAAGGGCTGGGATTATAGATGTGAGCCACCACACCTGGCCTCTATTTGTTAATTTTTAATATCAATTGTAGATGTTATCTTCTTAATAGAGACAAGCTCAAACTTTAGAAAAGTTGCGGCCGGGCGCGGTGGCTCAAGCCTGTAATCCCAGCACTTTGGGAGGCCGAGACGGGCGGATCACGAGGTCAGGAGATCGAGACCATCCTGGCTAACACGGTGAAACCCCGTCTTTACTAAAAAATACAAAAAAAAACTAGCCAGGCAAGGTGGCAGGCGCCTGTAGTCCCAGCTACTCGGGAGGCTGAGGCAGGAGAATGGTGTAAACCCGGGAGAAGGAGCTTGCAGTGAGCAGAGATCGGGCCACTGCACTCCAGCCTGGGCGACAGAGCGAAACTCCGTCTCAAAAAAAAAAAAAAAAAAGAAAAGTTGCAAGTACAGTTCAAAGAAGCTTTTCTTTTTCTGAACCATTTGAAAGCAAGTTGCCAGTTTAGCTCATCATGTTTGTATTCTTTCTTTCTTTATTATTAATATTTGTTTTTCTCAAAAAGAGAAACTCACACCTTTGCATTCTTTGCCTGGCTAGTTTCTGCCTTTTGTTTAAAAATTATAGGTAGGACAGATACTGTGACTCACACCTATAATCCCAGCACTTTGGGAGGCTGAGGTGGCCAGATCACTTGAGCCCATGAGTTCAAGACCAGCCTGGGCAACATGGCGAAACCCCATCTCTACAAAAAAATACAAAAATCAGCTGGACATGGTGGCACATGCCTGTAGTCCCAGCTACTTGGGAGGCTGAGGTGATAGGATGATTTGAGCCCAAGTGGCAGAGGTTGCAGGAAGCCAAGATCACGCCACTGCACTCCAGCCTGGGCAACACTCAAAAAAAATGCAAGAAAAGAAGGAAAGAAGGAGAAAAAGAAAGAGAGAGAGAGAGAAAGGGAGAGAGAGAGAAAGAAAGAAAGAAGAAAGAAAAGAAAGAAAGAAAGAAAAAGAAGGAAAGAAAGAAAGAAAGAAAGAAGAAAGAAAAAGAAAGAAAGAAAGAGAAAGAAGGAAAGAAAGAAAGAAAGAAGAGGCCGGGCGCGGTGGCTCAAGCCTGTAATCCCAGCACTTTGGGAGGCCGAGACGGGCGGATCACGAGGTCAGGAGATCAAGACCATCCTGGCTAATACGGTGAAACCCCGTCTCTACTAAAAAATACAAAAAACTAGCCGGGCGACGAGGCGGGCGCCTGTAGTCCCAGCTACTGGGAGGCTGAGACAGGAGAATGGCGTGAACCCGGGAGGCGGAGCTTGCAGTGAGCTGAGATCCGGCCACTGCACTCCAGCCTGGGCGGCAGAGCAAGACTCCGTCTCAAAAAAAAAAAAAAAAAAAAAGAAAGAAAGAAAGAAAGAGAAAGAAAAGAAGGGAAGGAAGAAGGAAGGAAGAGAAAGAAGGAAAGAAAAGTCCAGGCACAGTGGCGCATGCCTATAATCCTAGCATTTTGGGAGGCAGAAATGGGTAGATCACTTGAGCTCTGGAATTTGAGACCAGCCTTGGCAACATGGTGAAATTCCCATCTCCACACTCACACACACACAATTTAAAAAGAAAAATTACAGGTAGAGTTCGTGCCTATATAGCATGACTGAAGGCTACTTCGAGGTTCCAAATACCTGCTGGAAAAAAACAATTCCCCTACACAACTTGGGAAGTAAAACAAACCCAAAACCCCACAGTGGTATAGCTTTCAGTAAGTATTTAAGTACACACATGGAGCTGGGATGGAGGCACGAGCCCGTATTTCCAGATACTCGGGAGGCTGAGTGGGGAAGATATCTTGAGTCCAGGAGTTCACGTCCAGCCTGGGCAACAAAGTGGGAGACCCCAGCTCTGGAAAAAAAAAAAAAAAAAAAAAGCACATTTATTACCTGAAAGACAGCAGGCTTTTAAGATAGAATCCTTGGCTGGGCGCGGTGGCTAATGCCTGGAATCCCAGCACTTTGGGAGGCCGAGGCGGGTGGATCACCTGAGGTCAGGAGTTCAAAACTAACCTGACCAACATGAAGAAACCCCGTCTCTACTAAAAATACAAAAATGAGCTGGGTGTGGTAGCGCATGCCTGTAATCCCAGCTACTCAGGAGGCTGAGGCAGGAGAATCACTTGAACCCGGGAGGCGGAGGTTGCGGTGAGCTGAGATCACGCCATTGCACTCCAACCTGGGCAATAAGAGCGAAACTCTGTCTCAAAAAAAAAAAAAAAAAAGATAGAATCCTTTAAAAATCTCCTGGCCAGGTGCGGTGGCTCATGCCTGTAATCCCAGCACTTTGGGAGACCAAGGTGGGCAGATCATCTGAGGAGTTCAAGATCAGCCTGGCCAACGTGAAGAAACCCTGTCTCTACTAAAAATACAAAAATTAGACGAGCATGATGGTGTGTGCCTGTAATTCCAGTTACTCAGGAGGCTGAGGCAGGAGAATCGCTTGAACCCTTTTGCAGTGAGCCAAGATCATGCCACTGCACTCCAGCCTGGGGCGACAGAGCAATACCGTACCTAAAAAAAAAAAAAAAAAAATCTATTGAGAAGGCTGAAGGCTGGACACAGTGGCTCACACCTATAATCCTAGCACTTTGGGAGGCTGAGATGGGAAGAACGTTTGACCCCTGGAGTTCAAGACCAGCCTAGGTAATGTGGCCAGACCTCATCTCAATCAGCAAGGAAGGAAGGAAAGAAGAAAGGATGGGAGGGAGGGAGGGAGGGAGGGAGGGAGAGAGAGAGAGAGAGAAAGAAAGAAAGAAGAGAGAGAGAAAGAAAAAGAAAGAATCTATTGAGGCAGGACCTGGTGACTCATGCCTGTAATCTCAGCACTTTGTGAAGCTGAAGCAGGAGGATTGCTTGAGGCCAGGTGTTCAAGACCAGCCAGGGCAACATAGCGAGACCTTGTCTCTATAAAACAAAAAATAAAAAAAATTATCTATGTGTGCTGCTGCATGCCTGTAGCCCCAGCTACTTGGGAGGCAGGAGCATAACTTAAGCCCAGGAGTTCCAGGTTGCAGTGAGCTGTGAATACGCCACTGCACTCCAGCCTGGGTGATGGGGAGACTCTGTCTCAAAAGAAAAGAAAAGAAAAGAAATATCTATTGAATGCCTGCCTTGGGCCAGGTACTGCTAGGGAGATGGCAGTGAACTAGACAATCTTGGTACCTGTCCTCACAGAGCACCACAGTACCAATATGATGAATGTTACAAAAGCAGAAACCACAGGGGCTAGGAGAGGGTATAATATGGGAAGCTGACCTGGTAAACGTTTTGGAGACTTGAAGAAAATAGGAATTAGCTAAGTGAACAGTCAGTGAGAGAAGAGACAGGAGGCAGCAGAGTGCTCTAGGCAGAGGGAAAAGTATATAGTGAGGCCCTAAAACTAGAGAATCATAGAAATAGAACTAGGAGGGTGGCTAGAGAGAGGTAAGGCAAAGATAAAAGCAAGGAGGGGCCAGGACATAGAAGGCCTCGCAAGCCATGGTAAGAACTGTAGACTTTATCCCAAGGGCAACAGAAAACCAATGAAGTGTTTCAAGCAGGAAGGTGACATGCAGAATTGCATTTTTTTTTTTTTTTTTTTTGAGACGGAGTCTTGCTCTGTCACACGGGCTGGAGTGCGGTGGCCGGATCTCAGCTCACCGCAAGCTCCGCCTCCCGGATTTATGCCATTCTCCTGCCTCAGCCTCCCGAGTAGCTGGGAGTATAGGCGCCCGCCACCTCACCCGGCTAGTTTTTTGTATTTTTTAGTAGAGACGGGGTTTCACCGTGTTAGCCAGGATGGTCTCGATCTCCTGACCTCGTGATCTGCCCGTCTCGGCCTCCCAAAGTGCTGGGATTACAGGCTTGAGCCACCGCGCCCGGCCTAGGAGAATCACTTTAACCTGGGAGGCAGAGGTTGCAGTGAGCCGCGATCATGCCATTGCACTCCAGCCTGGGGCAATAAGAGTGAAACTGTCTCAAAAAATAAAATACAATAAAATAAAAACTCTGTGTTAAGGCTGGGCACATGGGTTCATGCCTATAATCCCAGCACACTGGGAGGCTGAGGTGGGCAGATCACTTGAGATCAGGAGTTTGAGACCAGCCTGGTCAACATGGTAAAACCCCCATCTCTACTAAAAAACAAACAACAATTAGCCAGGCTGTGGTGGTGGTTGCCTGTAATTCCAGCTACTCAGGAGGCTGAGGGAGGAGAATTTCTTGAACCTAGGAGGTGGAGGTTGCAGTGAGCCAAAACTATGCCACTGCACTCCAGCTTGGGCGACAGAGTGACACTCCATCTCAAAAAACAAAACAAAACTATGTGTTGGTTGGGCATGGTGGCTCACGCCTGTAATCCCAGCATTTTGGGAGGCCAGGGAGGGAGGATCGCTTGAGCCCAGGAGTTTGAGACCAGCCTGGGCAACATAGTGAGACCCCACGTGTACAGAAAAATAAAATAAAATTGGTTAAGCATGGTGGTGCATGTCTGTAGTCCAAGTTACTAGGGAGGTTGAGGTGGGAGGATGGCTTGAGCCTGGGAGGTGGAGGCTGCACTGAGTCATGATCACACCAGACTCTGTCTCAAACAAAACAAAACTGTCGGTTACATTGTATTTTTGGTTCTCAGCAACTGAGCTTATGATGATATCACTCACTAAGTTTGGGACATGGAGAATGAAGAATAAGTTTGGGGGATGAGTTTAGTTTCGTTTAGTTTTGTTTTGACAGAGTTTTACTCTGTTGCCCAGGCTGGAGTGCAGTGGTGACTTGGCTCACTGCAATCTCTGACTCCCAGGTTCAGCTACTTGCCTCAGTCTTCCTAGTAGCTGGGATGATAGGTGTGCACCACCACACACGGCTAATTGTTTTTTTTTGTTTTTTTTTTGAGACTGAGTCTCGCTGTGTCACCCAGGCTGGAGTGCAGTGGCATGATCTTGGCTTACTGGACCCTCTGCCTCTTGGGTTCAAGCTTTTTTTTTTTTTTAGACAGAGTTTTGCTCGTTGCCCAGGCTGGAGCACAATGGCGCCATCTCGGCTCATGGCAACCTCCGCCTCCTGGGTTCAAGCAATTCTCCTGCTTCAGCCTCCCGAGTAGCTGGGATTACAGGCGCACACCACCATGCCTGGCTAAGTTGTTGTATTTTTAGTAGAGATGGGGTTTCACCATGGCCAGGCTGGTCTTGAACTTCTAACCTCAGGTGATCCGCCCACCTTGTCCTTCCAGAGTGCTGGGATTACAGGCATGAGCCACTGCGACCATCCGGGTTCAAGCTTTTTTCCAGCTCTTCTCCTGCCTCAGCCTCCCAAGTAGCTGGGATTATAGGCACGTACTACCACGCCTGGCTAATTTTTGTATTTTAGTAGAGGCGGGATTTCACCATGTTGGCCATGCTGGTCTCGAACTCCTGACCTCAGCTGATCCGCCCACCTCAGCCTCCCAAAGTGCTGGGATTACAGGTGGATGATTACAGGAGCCACCGCGCCCAGCCTGACTTTAGTTTTGACCATGCTGAACTGGCGGTGTCTGTGAGACATCCAAGCAGAAATGTCATGGAAGTAATTGGAAATATAAATCTAAGCCTCAGGAGAGATAAGCTGGGCAAGTGCGAGAGTGGTGTGTACATAGAAGACAACCGAAGCCAGGGTATATATGAGATAGCCTAATTAGAGACAGAATAAGAAGAGACCCTAGGAGGGCACACTAGTATTTCCAACAAAGGAAATTTAAAAGGGGTGGCCAGAGTGTTCCGAGTTGCAGGAAAACCAGGAGAAAAAGGAATCATGAACTTTAGGGGAAGAATAAGAAGAAGGAAGAGTCAACAGTGTCCAGTGCTTCTGAGATCCCAAACAATAGTGGTCGCTGATAACCAGTTTCAATATAGCCATGGGCAAAAGGCAAAATTAAGGTGAAAGTGGAAAGGAAAGAAATGGATTTAACAAATGTAATTAGCTCATTAATTAATTTAGCAGATTCACCAATTGTCAACTTTGCAGTCTTTATTCAGAGATGATAAAATGAAGAATATGGATTTTTTTTTTTTTTTTTGGAAGAGAGACTGGAGTGTGACAGTGGCCAAACCTTTGAGGAAAAGATAGCATGGAGGCTCAGGGCCAAGGAGGAGGTTTTCAGGGTGAATGCCGGAAGTGGGAGGTGACAGGGTAGGTAACTGATTACTTCATCATTTTGCCTTAGGCTACCTTTAATCCTCACCTTCAAAGAAGGTCAAAGGATTTACTGTCAGGGTTTAGTTAACCAAAGGAACTCCACTAGAACTCCATAAATATTGTCAGGACCTTACCCAAACAGGAAGATAAAGCTCTGTTAAGAAATTTTTTAACTTCTCTAAGCTTCTCAACTTCTTCTCTGCAAAGAAGCAATTCAATGGAGTGAGCAAAGAATGTTTAAAAAGCAATAAAACCTCTCTTAACTGCGAAATTGGGATTAATAGTTAACTTTTAAAAAAAAAAAATTAGAGATGTGATTTGTTGTGTATCATAATTCTTTTTTTTTTTTTTTGAGATGGAATCTGGCTTTGTTGCCCAGACTGGAGTGCAACGGTGCGATCTCGGCTCACTGCAACATCCGCCTCCCGGGTTCAAGTGATTCTCCTGCCTCAGCCTTCCAAGTAGCTGGGATTACAGGTGTGTGCCACCATGCTCGGCTAATTTTTGTATTTTTAGTAGAAATGGGATTTCACCATGTTGACCAGGCTAGTCTCCTGACCTCAAGTGATCCGCCCACCTCAGCCTCCCAAAGTGCTGGGATTACAGGCATGAGCCACTGCGCCCGACTGTGTATCAAAATTCTTATCCCTTATCTGGTCATAGGGATATTGGAAGAACTGAAAAAAAAAAACCATTGGTGTGAAATGCTTTAAACTTTAAAATCAGTGATAAAAATACAAGGTGACACTTCCCTTCCTAGGAGTTAATAAGTTAAACATTAACCTAAAGTGTCATTTACCACTGGAGGTTTGTTTGTACATTTAGCCCATTGTTAACTACACTATCTTTGGAAAATGCAATGAAAGTACAGATTCTGTCCCTGCTTTCAACATTTTTAAAACTAAATGATCAGGAAAAGTTGGCATGAAAAATGCCTTTCCAAGGCTTTGGTGTAGAAAACCAGACCCTCACAACATCTCTGACTTTTGTGGTCTCAAATTGACCTTGAATCCTAAAAGTTCTGCAGTCAGGAGCCTGCACACACCATGTACTTTGCCTGCCTAGCCAGTGCTCAGATCCTTTGCTTCCCAAAGGCCTTAACTTCCTAGTCTGAGGAGTTGGGAAGCAGTCTCCTACCTTCATTCTCCATGTCCAAGCATTTTCACCACCTAGTGATCACTCCTACGACATACCTTCTGGTTCAGAAGAGGTTCAAGTTGATTTGAAAAGAAATCTGAGCTCAAGAGTAGAAAGCCGAATTTCTACCCAGAAAACAGTATCTCCAAGGTACATGTAAGACTCTTTTTTTGCTTTGTTTTGAGATGGAGTTTTGCTCTTGTTGCCCAGGCTGCAGTATAGTGGCGCAACCTTGGCTCACTGCAACCTCCGCTTCCCCGGTTCAAGCGATTCTCCTGCCTCAGTCTCCGGAGTAGCTGGGATTACAAGCACCCTCCACCAGGCCCAGCTAATTGTTTGTATTTTTAGTAGAGTCAGGGTTTCACCATGTTGGCCAGGCTGGTCTCAAACTCCTGACCTCAGGTGATCCACCTGCCTCGGCCTCCCAAAATGCTGAGGTTACAGGCATGAGCTGCCGCGCCCAACCTAGACTCTTCTTAATAGGTGTGTTAGTTCAGAAATAAGGTAAGATTAAGAAATAAAGAGAGTATGCTGGGCAGTGACTCACGCCTGTAATCTCAGCACTTTGGGAGGCCGAGGTGGGCAGATCACGAGGTCAGGAGTTCGAGACCATCCTGGCTAACACGGTGAAACCCTGTCTCTACTAAAAATACAAAAAATTATCTGGGCGTGGTGGCAGGTGCCTGTAGTCCCAACTACTCTGGAGGCTGAGGCAGGAGAATGGCATGAACCCTGGAGGCAGAGCTTGCAGTGAGCTGAGATCGCACCACTGCACTCCAGCCTGGGACACAGTGAGACTCGGTCTCATAAAAAAAGGAAATAAAGAGATGATAGGAAAGTTGTCCTTTCAATAAACTTTGGGAAGTACAAACATGTTTGTGTGTGTGTGTTTCTTACAAAGCTCTGTTCCCAGTGGAAATTTGTGATAATGAAGATTAAAGGACTTAGAGGCAAACTCAAATATACCCAAGACTGGCGCTCCAAAAAGACGAGTCTTCATTTCCCTTAATCTTTGTTGTTGTTGTTGTTTTGTTTTGAGACGGAGTCTGGCTCTGTTGCCCAGGCTGGAATGCAATGGCATAATCTCAGCTCACTGCAACCTCTGCCTCCTAATTCTCCCACCTCAGCCTCCCAAGCAGCTGGGATTACAGGCACCCGCCATCACACCTGGCTAATTTTTGTAGAGATGGGGTTTCACCATGTTGGCCAGGCTGGTCTTGAACTCCTGACCTCAGGTGATCCACCCACCTCGGCCTCCCAAAGTGCTGGGATTACAGATGTGATCCACTGTGCCCAGACTCATTTCCCTTAGTCTTTACCCATCTTTTCTGTAGTTACTTTTTCTGGACACCATGAACTCATTTCCATCTATCATTGTAATCTAGAAGAGGGCGCTTAAGTCTGTCTCTAAAATTCATTCATTCAAGTACTTACTAAATTCCTTTTCTTTTCTCACACTGTGACAACAACTTTAATACAAATATAAATTAGACATTATCCTTGACTTCAAAGGACTTATGATTTTGTGGCAATTCAAGAAAAAAGGAAAAAGAAATTTCCAGCCATCAAAAAGAATGAAATCAGACTGGGCATGGTGGCTCATGCCTGTAATCCCAGCACTTTGAGAGGCCTAGGTGTGTGGATTGCTTGAGTTCAGGAGTTCGAGACCAGCCTGGGCAACATGGCAAAATCCCGTCTCTACTAAAAATACAAAAAAAAATTAACCGGGAATGGTGGCTTATGCCTGTGGTTCCAGCTACTCAGGAGACTGAGGTGGGAGAATCATGTGAGCCTGGGAGGTCAAGGCTGCAGTGAGCTGGGATCACATCATTGCACTCCAACCTGGGCAACCGAAGTGAGACCCTGTTTCAAAAAAAGAAAAAGAAAGAATTAAAGAAAAAGGAGGGCCGGGCGTGGCGGCTCACGCCTGTAATCCCAGAACTTTGGGAGGCTGAGGCAAGTGGATCACTTGAGGTCAGGAGTTTGAGCCCAGCCTGGCTAACATGGTGAAACTCCATTTCTACTAAAATTACAAAAATTAGCCAGGCACTAGTGGTGCATGCCTGTAATCCCAGCTACTCGAGAGCCTGAGGCAGGAGAATCACTTGAGCCTGGGAGGCAGAGGTTGTGGTGAGCCGACATGGTGCCACTGCACTTCAGTCTGGGTGACAGAGTGACACCCTGTCTCAGAAAAAAAAAAAAAAAAGTAATGTTTTCTGCAGTAACATAGATGCAGTTGGAGGCCATTATTCTGTGGGGAAAAGAAAGAGATCAGACTGTTACCGTGTCTATATAGAAAAAAGTAGACATAAGAGATTCCATTTTGTTCTGTATTTGAGATACTGTTAATCTGTGACCCTACCCCCAACCCTGTCCTTGCAAGAGACATGTGCTGTGGTGACTCAAGGTTTAACGGATTTTGGGCTGTGCAGAGTGTGCTTTGTTAAACAAGTGCCTGAAGGCAGCTTGCTGGTTAAGTCATCACCATTCTCTTAATCTCAAGTACCCAGGGACACATACCCTGCAGAAGGTCGCAGGGACCTCTCTGCCTAGGAAAGCTAGGTATTGTCCAAGGTTTCTCCCCATGTGACAGTCTGAAATATGGCCTTGTGGGAAGGGAAAGACCTAATCGTCCCCCAGCCTGACACCCATGAAGGTTCTGTGCTGAGGAGGACTAGTATAAGAGGAAAGAAGGTCTCTTGGCAGTTGAGATAGAGAAAAGCATCTGTCTCCAGCCTGTCCCTGGGCAATGGAACATCTCGGTGTAAAACCCGATTGTATGTTCTGTTGACTGAGAAAGGAGAAAACTGCCTTAGGGCTGACGGCGGGACGAGCTAGCAGCAATGCTGCTCTTTATGCACTAAAAAGATTTACAGAGATGTTTGCATATGCATATCAAGGCACAGCACTTTTCCTTAAACTTATTCATGTCACAGAGATCTTTATTCGTATATCTTACTGCTGACCTTCTTCCTACATGATCCTATTGTCCTGCCACTTCCCTTTTTCTAAGATGGTAAAGATAATGATCAATAAATACTGAGGGAACTCAGAGACCGCTGCCAGCATGGGTCCTCTGTATGCTGAGCGCCGGTCCCCTGGGCCCACTTTTTCTTTCTCTATACTTTGTGTCTCATTTTCCTTTCTCAAGTCTCTCATTCCACCTAATGAGAAACCACAGGTGTGGAGGGGCAGGCCACCCCTTCATTGTTCTAAGCAAATTAATGCAGGGACAGAAAACCAGATACCACATATTCTCATTTAGAAACGGGAGCCAAATATTGGGTAACATATGAACATAAAGATGAGAACAGTAGACACTGGGGACTACTAGAGGAGGGAGGGAAAGAGGTGGGAAATGACTGAAAATTACCTATTGGGTACTATGCTATCAGGGTGGCAAGATCATTCATGCCCCAAACCTCAGTGTCACACAATATATACAGATACAAGCCACCATATGTACCTCTTGACTTGTTTTTCTAAGACCACCAGAGCGGGCACAAAAGAACCAGCGACTAGGCAAGTGTAGGAGCAAAACTGCAAGTTTATTTTGGTCACCTAAGGTGTGGGGAAGAGGTCTGTCGGCCTCCGGCAAAGAAGGCCGACAGAGTCCCCCCGTGGGGCTCTCGGACGGCGTTCCTGGAGTCCTGACATCCCGACAGGAGTGAAGGACTGAGGAAGGCCGCGCGTGGGGTCCCTCCTGAGCAGCTTTTCTAGGAGTGGGAGGGCAATAGGCGGGGCACGGGCGTGTCGGGGGCGTTCCACAGGTGCGACCAGGTAAATCTTGGTCTCTTCGGATTGACATCACCTGGCGCATGCCTAGTTGGTCTGCACCTTCCCGGGTTGCCGGCTGCATTTTCGCGCGCGGGAAAAGTTGGGGGGGGGGAATGAAGAACCCGGAAGTGCACCATCTTGCCTCCGCTCATCCAAACATTCCAACCTTTTATTGGTAATAGTGATAAGGGGCACCGTGGTCTGTCTGGCTACTTCCTGCTGTTAAGGGGCGTCGTTAAGGTCGGGGCCCATGGTTGGCATTTGGACGCACGGATGAAAAATAAAATAAGGCACAGTATTAGTATAGGAACGAGGAATGGAAGCATTTGTTGGAATAGGGGCAAAACCCAGAAGGAAGGTCCCAGCAAGGTTGAGGAGTATCAGATAGTTAAGAAAATTTAGTAAGTTTGAGGCGAGTGGGGGAAAGCCAAACTGATTTCCACTGATTGCTTTCGGTAGGGGCCCTTTTTAGCTGGGAATGAGGAACGAGTGTGCAGAGTAGTTGTTGGCCAGGCAGCAATTAAGGAGTGGAGTTTTTCATGGGGTGGATGGCTTCCCGTCTACTCCTACTACAGAGATATCGGATGGAAGGCTAGGTCCAGAGAAGGACGGCAAAACAGAATAGGTAGCCTCGCTGTTGATTAAAAAAATTGATTGTCTTACCCGCTACCAGGAGAGTTACCCGCGGCTCGGTGAGGGTGATGGGGGTCCCCAAGTCTCGGCACCTTCAGTTGTCGTTGTCGTCCAGATGTAGGAGCTGGAAGGAGCTCCCAGGATCCTGGGAAAGGGGGTCACGTGGAGACGCAGCACCTGTTCTCAGGGTGGGGCAATCAGACTTCCAGTGTCCTCTCTGCTGGCAAGCAGGGCAGGAGGTTGCTGGTGGACGAGGGTTAGGGCATTCATTGGCCCAATATCCTGACGCCTTGCACTTATAGCAAGGCTGCGTTGGGACTCGGGGATCTTGCGGACACCTGTTGGCATAGTGTCCTGCCTTGCCGCACTTATAGCAGGCTCCTTTCGTGGCCTTGGAGTCTGTGGGGTGTGTGCTCTCTGGTCTGGGGTTACAACTGGGCTGTAAAGCCGCTGCTAGGAGCTGGGCCTTCTGTTTGAGGCGTGCCTGTCGCACTGCCTCAGCAGTCTCCTCTCTGGAGTTATAGACCTTAAAGGCTAATTTAACCAGGTCTTGTATTGGTGCCTGTGGACCATCCTCTACCTTTTGAAGTTTCTTACGAATGTCAGGAGCTGATTGAGAAATGAAATAAGACGCCAAAATGGTGGCCCTGTGGGGGAGGCCGGTTCTAACCTCAGTCAGCCTATTTAAGAATGCGGCTGGATTTTCTTCTGGATTTTGAATAATTTCTTTTAATTTGTTAAAATTTACAGTTTTGTTTGAGGCTGCTTGCATACCAGACAACAAACACTGAACCATTATGTCTCGCCTACGGCGCCCAGGCTGGTTTGCTTGGTAGTTCCAGTCTGGGTCTGCCGAGGGGACTGCTTGCTCCCCTAGTGGGATGGCGGCCTCAGTTAAATGTAGTTGGTTGGCATGCTGCCTGGGGGCAGCTAGGATGCGCTCTTGCTCCTCAGGGTTTAGGGTGGAGGTTAGGATAACCTGGAGGTCATGCCAAGTTAAGTCATAGGCCTGACAAAGGTATCTAAATTCCTTTGTGTAGATGGTGGGATTAGCTGAGAAATCCCCTAAACGCTTCTCAATTTTGGAAAGATCGGCCAATGAAAAAGGAACATGTACTCTGACTACCCCCTCCGCCCCAGCCACCTCTCGCAAAGGCGCTAACACTGTAGGAGGGTGTGGGGCAGGAGTGGAGGCATCAGCAGGGCACTTAGAGCGGGTGTGTGCAGAGACAGGAGACTCAAGACAGCCAGTTGGGGGCCCGGAAGGAGGCATGGGACCGAGTGGATTACTAGTAGATAAGGAGGAGGAAGGAGGAGTCTGGGCAGGAAGGGAGGGGGTGGAGAGAGCGGGGAGAGAAGGAGAGGTATAGGGCAGGTCGGGAGGAGAGCGTAAGACCCAAAAGCCTTGTATGTAATTAATTTCAGACCACTTGCCTAGCCACTGGCAGAAATTGCTGAGGTCGATCAGCCACAGTGGAAAGGAAAATTAACCGCTTCCTCCTAAGGTCTTGTTCAAGCTGTAAGGTTTTTAAATTGGCTAGGAGGCACCCTAAGGGGGTGCTCTTTGGAAATTTGGACTGGGGGGTTTCCCGTTTGTTTCCTCTTTACTTACACAATGGACACAATGGAAATGGAAATGGATCCCTGCCTGGCTTCAAAGCGTCCTTTGGAACCAGCAGAGACAGACTGGAGGCTCATGGAGCCAAAGTGGAGATTACCTTCAGGCGGACGTCTCCGTCCTGAACGGGTCTCCCGAGCCACATGGTGGCTCCAAATGGACCTCGGACCTGCGCAGGATTTCTGGCCGAGGGAGGTAAAGAGGAGACAAGGGCACTTACCCCAGAGAGGCCGTGAGAGTGAGGGAAGCGGGTCTCAGGTCCTGGTCCGTCTGCCGTGTGGGAGCAGGAGGAGGTTCCTCAACCCTTAGAGGCCTGAGGAGAGGTCTCCTCCCGGGTCTTCGGCACCAACTGACTTGTTTTTCTAAGACCACCAGAGCGGGCACAAAAGAACCAGCGACTAGGCAAGTGTAGGAGCAAAACTGCAAGTTTATTTTGGTCACCTAAGGTGTGGGGAAGAGGTCTGTCGGCCTCCGGCAAAGAAGGCCGACAGAGTCCCCCGTGGGGCTCTCGGACGGCGTTCCTAGAGTCCTGACATCCCGACAGGAGTGAAGGACTGAGGAAGGCCGTGCGTGGCGTCCCTCCTGAGCGGCTTTTCTAGGAGTGGGAGGGCAATAGGCGGGGCACGGGCGTGTCGGGGGGCGTTCCACAGGTGCGACCAGGTAAATCTTGGTCTCTTCGGATTGACATCACCTGGCGCATGCCTAGTTGGTCTGCACCTTCCCGGGTCGCCGGCTGCATTTTCGCGCGCGCGGGAAAAGTTGGGGGGGGGGGGGATGAAAAACCCGGAAGTGCACCATCTTGCCTCCGCTCATCCAAACACCTCTGGATTCAAAAATAAAAGTTGAGACTTCAGAAAAGTTTGAGGACACAAAATCAATGGACAAAAATCAACAGCATTTCTATACACCAATAAGGTTCAAGCTGAGAGCCAAATCAAGAATGCAATCCCATTTACAATAGCCACACACACATACAAAACCCCAAGAATACATCTAACCAAGGAGGTGAAAGATTTGCAAGATCTTTCAAGAAGATCTACAAAAGAAGAAGAACTACAAAACACTGCTAAAAGAAATCAAAGGTGATATAAACAAATGAAAAGACATTCTATGCTCATGAACTGGGAGAATCAATATTGTTAAAATGGCCATACTGTCCAAAGCAATCTATTGATTCAATACTATTCCTATCAAACTACCAATGTTATTTTTTCACAGAATTAGAAAAAGCTATTCTAAAATTCATATGGAACCAAAAAAGACCTCAAATAGCCAAAGCAATCCCATGCAAAAAGAACAAAGCTGGAAAATCATATTACCTGACTTCAAACTATACTATAATACTACAGTAACCAAAACAGCACGACACTGGTACAAAAATAGACACATAGACCAATGGAACTGAATAGAGAACCCAGAAATCAAGCCAGGCATCTACAGTGATCTGATCTTCAACAAAGTTGACAAAAATAAGCAATAAGGAAATGACTCCCTATTCAACAAATGGTGCTGGGATAGCTGGCTAGCCATATGCAGAAGAATGAAACTGGACCCCTACCTGTCTCCATAAACAAAAATTAACTCAAGATGGATTAATTAGGATTTAATTAGGTCAAGTGGGACCTAACTAAACTAAAGAGCTTCTTTTCTGCACAGCAAAAGAACCTACCAACAGAGTAACAGATGATCTACAGAATGGGAGAAAATATTCACAAACTACGTATCCAACAAAGGTACAATATCCAGAATCTATAAGGAACTTACTTAAATGATTAAATAAATGAAACCCAAATAACTCAATTAAAAAATGGGAAAAGACATGAACAGACTCTTCTCAAGACATACAAGTGGCTAACAAACATGAAAAAAATGCTCCATATCACTAATTGTCAGAGAAATGCAAATGAACCACCATGAGATACCATCTCATGCCAACTATAATGGCTATTATTAAAGAGTCAAAAAATAACAGACACTGGCGAGGTTTCAGGGAAAAGGGAACATTTATACACTGTTGGTGGGAATGTAAATTAGTTCAGCCACTGTGGAAAGCAATTTGGAGATTTCTCAAATAACTGAAAACAGAACTACCAATCAACCCAGCAATCCATTACTGACTATATATCCAAAAGAAAACAAGTCATTCCACCAAAAAGACACAGCACAATAGCAAAGACATGGAATCAATCTAGGTGCCTATCAATGGTTGATTGGATAAAGAAAATGTGGTACATATACACCATGGAATACTACACAGCCATAAAAAAGAACTAAATTATGTCCTTTGCAGCAACATGGATGCAGTTGTGATGGGTGGGCATTATCTTAAGTGAATTAACACAGGAACAGAACACCAAATACCATATGCTCACTTATAAGTGGGTACATATGGACATAAAAATGTCAATCATAGAAACTGGGGACTACTAAGCGGGGAGGGAGAGAAGCAAAGGTTGAAAAAGTAACTGTTGGGTATGATGTTCAGTACCTGGGTGATGGGATCATTTGTGCCCCAGACGTCAGCACCACAAAATATACTCAGGTAACAAATCTGTACATGTACTCTCCGAATCTAAAATATAAGTTGAAAAATAAAAATTGGAATTACATTAAAAAAATCAATATGCTAGATGTGGTGTCTCACACCTATAATTCCAGCACTTTGGGAGGCTGAGGCAGGAGGATTGCTTAAGCCCAGCAGTTCAAGACTAGCCTCAGCAAATTGCAAAACCCTCTCTCTACAAAAAATGCAGAAAATTAGCTGGATGTGGTGGCACATGCCTACAGTCCCAGCTACTTGGGAGGCTGAGGTGGGAGGATCATTTGAGTCCAGGAGGTGGAGGTTGCAGCAAGCCAAGACTGGGCCACTGCACTCCTGCCTGGGCAACAAGAGTGAGACTCTGTCTCAAAAGATAAGAAATAAATAAATAAAGAGAAAAATAACAAATAAAACAATACACTTAAAAAAAAAAAAAAAGAAAAAGAAAAAAGAAATTCAAGGAATTCTGGAGACCTAAAGCATTTTCTGGAATATAAAGGGAATAACAGATGGGTCCATTTTAATAGATAAATACCACTTTTTTAAATTTAAAACTTTTTTTAATTTAAAAAAAATTTAAATAAAGACAGGGTCTTGCTATGTTGCCCAGGCTGGTCACAGACTCCAGGGTTCAAGTGATCCTCCTGCCTTGGCCTCCCAAGACACAATTTTAAAAAATTTATTGATTTATTTATTTTCATGCATTGTAAGATAAAGACCATCTTCTGATTTGCTATTATTTGAACCATGACTCTGAGTCCAAATACTCCTGTGTGGGCATATAACCTTACATTCATACACTGTTAAATTTTAAAATGGTTCATTTTTCTTTTCTTTTCTTTTTTTTTTTTTTTGAGACAGTCTTATTCTATTGCCTAGACTGCAGTGCAATGGCGTGATCTCGGCTCACTACAACCTCTACCTCCCAGGTTCAAGTGATTCTCCTGTCTCAGCCTCCCCAGTAGCTGAGATTTTAGGCACCTACCACCATGTCCGGCTAATATTTTTTTTTAGTAGAGATAGGATTTCACCATGTTGGCCAGGTTGGTCTCGAACTCCTGACCTCAAGTGATCCACCCACCTCAGACTCCCAAAGTGCTGGAATTACAGGCATGAGGCACCGTGCCCGACCCTAAAGTGGTTCTTAAGTAAAGGGCTTTTGCATTTCATTCATCCTTGGGTTTGTTTTTGAGGTATTTCTTCATACGGAAGGACTTAGCAGATGATTTGGCAGACTCGTCAATTTTGAGTCAAAGCACATATGTGATAAGAAGCATAGGGTGTAGGGTCCAAGACTATTTTGTTCTCCCTAGTTTTGATGGCCTTGTTTGCCTTATTTAAATAGACGTGCTTGATTATTATTTAGATTTTCTTTTTTTTTTTTTTTAGACAGACTCTCACTCTGTTGCCAGGCTGGAGTGCAGTGGTGTGATCTCGGCTCACTGCAACCTCTGCCTCCTGGATTCAAGCAATTCTCCTGCCTCAGCCTCCTGAGTAGCTGGGATTACAGGTGCACACCACCACACCTGGCTAATTTTTGTATTTTTAGTAGAGATGGAGTTTCACCATGTTGGTCAGGCTGGTCTCAAACTCCTGATCTCATGATCTGCCCGCCTCATCCTCCCAAAGTGCTGAGATTACAGGTGTAAACCACCACACCCAGCCTAGAATTTATATGTTAAAATGGCTTTGCAAAGCTGAGTTTTGACATTATCTATTTTGATGACTCATTTGACTATCCAAATAATATTTTAAAAGTTTAATAGTATCTGAGCTTCTAACTTTCAACGGTCGGTGTTTGAAACTGAGGAACACAGAGAACAGCCCAAGAGAACCAAAAACAAAAGCTCATAATGTTTTACCACAACAATTATTTAATATTTCTTCTTATTTTCTCATTGTATACTCAAAGTTTTGACTATAATGATTCTAGCCTGTAATCTGTGTACTACAAATCCTAATGACTGTTAAGCAGATTAATATAAAGCTGTGTTCAACCTATGAACTCAAAATCAAGTTATCTTGTGTGTAATAGATATTCAATCTTAATTTTATTCTTTCATTCAACATACATTTATTGAGGACTTTCTTTTTTGAGACAGAGTCTCGCTCTGTCGCCCAAGCTGGAGTGCAGTGGCCGGTATTGAGGGCTTTCTAAGGGGCAGGCACTATTCTAGATGTTGAGACTACATCAGTGAACAAAACAGACAGAAATCCTTGCTTCAGCAGAGCTGATATTTTAGTGGAGCTTATGTTCATTTAACCAAAAATTTCAAATAATCAGTTTTGAAAATGAACTCCACTTGTCCAGGGAGAGAAATGACAAGAACTCCAAATCATTTGAAAGTTGCAGCACGGTGTAAAAGGCCACAGGGTTTGTAATCAGGAGACATTGATTGTAGCCCCAGTTTATTAACCCTTCTTGTTATTTTCTTATTCTTAGTTTTCTCATCGGTTAAATAACGACATTGAATTTCATAATCTCAAAAGTCCCTATGGATTAAATGATTGAACAGTTTATTATTCTATGATATGTAACAGGCATTTACTAAACTAACATAAATTTACATACATCGAAATGCACAGATTACAGGAATTTATTTTTTTAAAGTAAAGACCTGTCTAATGAGTCATCCTACACTCGTATACCTTCTGTGGCTATAGTACTTTATAGAATTATATATTATGTTCAGAGTAATGGTCCTGAGGCATTACAGTGTGCTGAATCAGTTAAGAGAAGATTTAATTATGTTCATTAGACTACTTATTAAAGCACGAAAATGGACTGAGGCAATTTAGAGAGAGTTCAAACAAAAAGTGTCTTCTCATTAACCCATAGTTAATCAGAAGGTCAATTAACCAGCATGCTCTGTTCCAAGATTTTAGTTTTTAGACTTCTTTTTCTTTACAACGATGACAATATTGCTGATCTAAATCCCAGCCATTTTACATGTATACTGCTGTCATCAATGGATTATTTATCCCTCAAACAATATGAAATGCTTCTACCAAAACAATCGCTTCAGAGATAGAAAAACAATCGTTTAAATACGAAACAGACTTGAGTGAGCTAATATTGTGATTTTTGCTTTAAAACACTCCAGATGTATTCTATTGAATAATGTGCAATTAAAAAGCAAATTAAAAATAAGAAATAGCCAGACATGGTTGCCCACATCTGTAATTCCAGTACTTTGGGAGGCCGAGGTAGGGGAATAGCTTGAGTCCAGGAGTTTGAGATCAGCCTGGGCAACATAGTGAGATATCATCTTTACAAAAAATAAACAAAATTACTCGAGCGTAGTGGTGAGTGTCTGTAGTCCCAGCTACTCGGGAGGCTGAGATGGAAGGATCACTTGAACCCAGGACATGGAGGCTGCAGTGATCAGAGATTGCACTGCTGCACTCCTGCCCGGGTGACAGAGTGAGACTGTGTGTCAAAAAATAAAATAAAGTAAAATAAAATAAACAAAACATAGCAGAAAGTCCTCTTTTATTCACTGTACCTGATAATCTAAAGCTAAAGAAAATTCCTTGAGATTTTAGTGGATACATAAACTGCTTCAACTCTACAGAGCAATAAAGGAAGATTTAAGAGGGTTTGGTTGGCCGGGCGCGGTGGCTCAAGCCTGTAATCCCAGCATTTTGGGAGGCTGAGATGGGCGGATCACAAGGTCAGGAGATCGAGACCATCCTGGCTAACACGGTGAAACCCCGTCTCTCCGAAAAAATACAAAAAAAAACTAGCCAGGCGAGGTGGCGGACGCCTGTATTCCCAGCTACTTGGGAGGCTGAGGCAGGAGAATGGCGTAAACTCGGGAGGTGGAGCTTGCAGTGAGCTGAGATCCAGCCACTGCACTCCAGCCTGGGTGACAGAGCGAGACTCTGTCTCAAAAAATAAATAAATAAATAAATAAATAAATAAATGGGTTTGGTTATGCAATATTTGATTGTCTCATTCAGGGAGAGTTTTAAGCTTGGCCTGTATACTAAATCTGTATATTCATTCATTCATTTGAACTTATTCCAACATTACAATGTTCTTTCACAGAACACCTCACATTCCATTCATTTTCCTTAAATTGGTAAGGAAATATTATTTTATTTTATTTTAATTTTTTGAGACAGAGTCTCGCCCTGTCACCCAGGCTGGAGTGCAGTGGGGCGAGCTTGGCTCACTGACCTCTGCCTCCCGGGTTCAAGCAATTCTCCTGCCTCAGCCTCCCAAGTAGCTGGGACTACAGGTGCCCGCCACCATGCCCGGCTGATTTTGTATTTTTAGTAGAGACGGGGTTTCACCATATTGGCCAGGCTGGTCTCGAACTTCCGACTTTGTGATCTGCCCGCCTTGGCCTCCCAAAGTGCTGGGATTACAGGAGTGAGCCACCACGCCCGGCCTATTTATCTATTTTTGAGACAGTCTGGCTTTGTCACCCAGGCTGGAGTGCAGTGGCACAATCTCAGCTCACCTCCTGGGCTCAAATGAATCTCCTGACTCAGCCTCCTGAGTAGCTGGGACTACAGATGTGAGCCACCACACCCGGATAATTCTTTTTTTTTTTTTTTTTTGGTATTATTAGTAGAGATGGGGTTTCACCATGTTGATCAGGCTGGTCTTGAACTCCTGACCTCAGGTGATCCACCTGTCTCAGTCTCCCAAGGTGGAAATCTTATTTCTTTGACCATGAACATCTCCTCAGAAGTTATCATTGTCCACAATAGCATTTCCATTTTGTGAAAAAGCTAGAACCCCAATATCCTCCTTTCATGGCACCTTGGATTAGAGGTTCTCTTTTATTTGTCTTTTACCGGTTACCTCCTTTCATTGGTCATTTAAGTCAATCTTTTAGAAACATTATGTTTTATTCCTTTCTCTCTGCTGGTTCTCCTTTACTCTCTCTCTCTCTCTCTCTCGTTTATTTATTAATTATTATTTTAAAGAGACAGGGGTCTCCCTATGTTGCCCAGGCTGGTCTGGAACTCCTGGACTCAAGCAGTCCCCCTACCTTGGCTTCCCAAAGTACTGGGATTATAGGTGTGAGCCACCGCACCAGGCCGCTTCTCATTCTTTTAAAACACCTTTCCTCATTATTCAAACTAACAACATAAACATTTGCATTGAGAACATAGCACACACCTAACAATGTGTGTGGTGAGTGTTCAAGGGACAGGAGTGATCTGGGCTTAGAGCTTGCAGTCAAAGAGCTCACAGTCTAGTTAGGGAGACAGCAAACATATCAGAAAAAACAAGACAAGGAGAACATTAACAGTAAACCACGGGATCCTGGCTGCCAGTGTAACTCTAGAGTTCAGAAAACCAAGCAGCTAGAAGAGTCAAAGTAGAGAAACAGGCAGGGCGCAGTGGCTCATGCCTGTAATCCCAACAATTTGGGAGGCCGAAGGGGATGGATTATTTAAAGTCAGGAGTTGGATACCAGCCTGGCCAACATGCTGAAACCCCCGTCTCTACTAAAAGATACAAAAATTAGCCAGGTGTGGTGGCAGGCACCTGTAATCTCAGCTACTTGGAAGGCTGAGACAGGAGAATCACTTGAACCCGGGAGTCGGAGGTTGCTGTGAGCTAAGATCGCATCATTGCACTCCAGCCTGGGTGGCAAGAGTGAAGTTCTGTCTCAAAAAAATTAAATAAATAAATAAATAAATAGATAAGAAAGAAAAGAAAAGAAAGCCACACGATCATCTGCCAGGAAATCTTATGCAAATCTACCAAGGTGTACATTCTTATTTCATCTGGGGCCTGAGGGCAGCTATTAATATGAAGGGAGAGCAACCAGACGACCAGACAGATTGGTGAAATTATGTAAATATATCTTTTTTTTTCTAGCCATATTAATTTGGCTGGATCACCAAACATGCCATTGAAAAAGATGTGTCCAGGTACAAATATCAGAAAAGCCTGTGTGTGAATGCTTGTGTGTGTGTGTGTGTGTGTGTGTGTGTGTGTAAGACAGAGACAGAGAGAGACTTCACCAGGTGGGGACAAATCCAAAGGTGCATACTCAGAACACCACTACAGCGATCCAACATAAACCGATGTGTCATTGGGTATAAATATCCTTATTTAAGAGATCAGATCTGTTGATTAATGCTAGACTCATGGGTACCATATAAAACAGAACACTTTCCAAGAGGTATCTGACAGTGCCTTGTATCCCAGATAGATCTGTGCTTATCAAAAGTCACACAGTGATTTGGAGACCACCATAGTTTCACTCTGACCAAGACTGTCATACAGTCTTGCTGGTTTCTAAGCTCAGCAGGAGGCTTACTCATGTCCAGGCACTTAGTCGGTTTATTCTAGTTTCACGAAGTGGAGGTTTTTGATTTCTGATGTGGCACAGATGCTCCACCCCGTGCTTCTCCAGTGATATTTTCTGAGCTCATCCAGGTTTTACCAGGTTTTAATGGGGCGAGGACCCTTCCTCACTTAAAAAGTAAGGAAGTCGTGCCCCCTGTAGGACAAATCGTTAACTGCAGGCTCGGTGATCTGCGAAAACAGTGTTCCGTGCCTTTTGGAGCACTATATTGTTTATGTCCACAATGTGGCGCTGCTGTTCTGTGTCATTTTAGGGCCAGTTTAGGGTAGGAAAGAAGGTGACCGGAAGAATTAGAAGGTGTAGGGGAGGGCGCCATGGAAGTAGGGAAAGGAGATGTTAGGAAGAAAGCTAGTGGGCTACTTCTGCCAGATAGGGGTTCCCTAGCACCCCAAATCTGTCCCATTGCAATTAGGAAAGTTATCTCCTAGTCCAAGGAATTAATCCAGTAGTTCCCAAATCTGGCTGACGGGCAGAATCGCCAGGAGAACATTTTTAAAGATACAGATTCCCAGATTTTATCCCAAGAAACTCTGATTTATAAATTTTGAGAGGAACCCAGTCATCTGTCTTTTTAAAGAGCTTTTTCAGAAGATTATTGGTGTGTTGTTTATCTAAGATTTAGAAGGGAAAAAATATTTTAAGGGGAACCAGTCCTAGTCCTCTCAGGACTCTGTGAATCCAACTTCTTCTTTTTTTTTTTTTGAGACAGAGTCTCGTTCTGTCACCCAAGCTGGAGTGCAGTGGTGCGATCTCGGCTCACTGCAACCTCCGGCCTCATGGGTTCAAGCGATTCTCCTGCTTCAGCTTCCGGAGTAGCTGGGATTACAGGTGCCCACCACCACGCCCAGCTAATTTTTTTGTGTTTTTAGTAGAGACGGGTTTCATCATGTTGGCCAGGCTGGTCTCAAACTCCTAACCTCAGGGGATCCACCCACCTTGGCCTCCCAAAGTGCTGGGATTACAAGCGTGAGCCACCACTTACAACTTCTATTTTTTGATTTAATAAAAACAAATTACTGAGAATCTATCGATTCAATTAGTTCTCTAGGAAATAAGAGCACTATTTAGGGAGGAGGCCCATCTATATCCATCAGGAAGGTACCTCCTAAATGAACCTCTGTTCAATGTTTTCTCCAGCCTATTTTGGGCAAAGACTTTGTGACCCAACAGATTCACAAGTCCCTAGTACTGGACCCCACTGTCTCCCTTCTATGTACCGAGGGTCTCAGTGGGGAAAAGGGGGGGCTGGCTATCTTTGGCATCATTCAGAACTCGGTTTGAATCCTAACTCAACAGCTCATTCACGACTGGACATTGTAAGTTACCTAACCTTTCTGAACCTTTATTTATAATAGGGGACAATCATAGCTCCCTCTGAAGGCCGATGTAAGACTCAAATGAGATAATATAAAGTCCTTAGCACCCTGCCTGGTGTGCGGTGTTCAATAAATGTTAGGTATTGATAGTAGTGGTATTAGCCTTATCACTTTTTCTGCTGCATTGATCTCTAGGACTTCTCTCCCATGCCTTTTGAATCTGATGGCTCTCTATGGACATGTTCTTTTTTTTTTTTTTTTGAGACGGAGTCTCGCTCTGTCGCCCGGGGCTGGAGTGCAAGCTCCGCCTCCCGGGTTCACGCCATTCTCCTGCCTCAGCCTCCGGAGTAGCTGGGACTACAGGCGCCCGCCACCTCGCCCAGCTAGTTTTTGTATTTTTTAGTAGAGACGGGGTTTCACCGTGTTAGCCAGGATGGTCTCGATCTCCTGACCTCGTGATCTGCCCGTCTCGGCCTCCCAAAGTGCTGGGATTACAGACTTGAGCCACCGCGCCCGGCCTGGACATGTTCTTTTCACGTCCTAATGCCCTGCTTTGAGGAGAGTTGCTTGGCCTTGTCTGTAATAACCTATAAAGAAAGGAAAGTAAGGCCGAGCGCGGTGGCTCAAGCCTGTAATCCCAGCACTTTGGGAGGCCGAGACGGGCGGATCACGAGGTCAGGAGATCGAGACTATCCTGGCTAACACAGTGAAACCCCGTCTCTACTAAAAATACAAAAACTAGCTGGGCGAGGTGGCGGGCGCCTGTAGTCCCAGCTACTCGGGAGGCTGAGGCAGGAGAATGGCGTAAACCCGGGAGGCGGAGCTTGCAGTGAGCTGAGATCTGGCCACTGCACTCCAGTCCGGGCGACAGAGCGAGACTCCACCTCAAAAAAAAAAAAAAAAAAAGAAAAAGAAAAAAGGGACATGGATGCAGCCGGAAACCATCATTCTCAGCAAACTATCGCAAGAACAGAAAACCAAACACGGCATGTTCTCACGCATAGGTGAGAATTGAACAATGAGATCACTTGGACTCGAGAAGGGGAGCATCACACACCGGGGCCTATCATGGGGAGGGGGGATGGGGGAGGGATGGTATTGGGAGTTATACCTGATGTAAATGAGGAGTGGATGGGTGCTGAAGAGTTGATGGGTGCAGCACACTAACATGGCACAAGTATACATATGTAACAAACCTGCACGTTGTGCACATGTACCCTAGAACTTAAAGTATAAGAAAAAAAAAAAAGAAAAAGAAAAAGAAAAAGAAAAAAGAAAAAAGATATCATCGGAACTTAACCTTAGCAGTTTTCAAAATTCCATCATCAGGAGCACATATGAAAGTATAGTTTCCTGAGTGACTACAAAATTCTGATTCGGTAAACCTGTGTGGAGCCCAGGAAACTGTACTTTAACCCGCTCCCCCGGCACCCTCACCCCGCTAGATTACACATTGAGAAACATGGCCTTAAAAATTCCCTAGTTCCAGCTGGGCGCAGAGCTCACACCTGTAATCCCAGCACTTTGGGAGGCTGAGGCAGGCGGATCAGTTGAACCCAGGAGTTAGACACCAGCCTGGACAACATGGTGAAACCAAATCTCTACAAAAGTACAAAAATAAAAATAAAAAATTAGCTGGCCGTGGTGGTACATGCCTGTAACCCCAGTTACTTAGGTGGCTCAGGCAGGAGGATTGCTTGAGCCCAGGAGGTCGAGGCTGCAGTAAGCCGTAATTGCTCCGCTGCACTCCAACCTGGGCAACAGTGTGAGACTCTGTCTCACAAAAATTAAAAAATAAAAAATTGCCTAGTCCCAAGGTATCAAACTTAAAAGCTTTCAGAGGCCAAGCAGATAATGCACATATGTGAAGAGGCAGGGTATAAGGAAAAGAGGAGAAGAGCTTACCAAATAGAATGGGAAAGTGCATCCCAAGAAATGATGATTCATAAATTTTGAGAGGAGCCCAGACATCTGTTCTTTTTAAAAAGTTCTCCGGGCCGAGCACGGTGGCTCACACCTATAATCCTAGCCCTTTGAGAGGCTGAGGTGGGTGGATCACCTGAGGTCAGGGGTTCGAGGGCAGCCTGGCCAACATGATGAAACCCCGTCTGTACTAAAAATACAAAACTTAGTTGGGCGTGGTGGCAGGCGCCTGTAGTCCCAGCTACTTGCTCAATGTTACTTAAGTAGCAATAGAGCTGTGCTCAGAGCCTCACTCCAAGGAAGCCCTGGCTCCCAGGCCATGTTACAGCCTCAGGAATAGAAGCTTTACCCCTTTGGGCTCAAGGATAAATTGTATTTGTTGAGAAAATTGTTTCAAAATGCATTTTAATTTAATTCCAAAAAGTAAAGAAGATAAACAGTAAAGAGAATTGTGCTCTTACTTCCTAGAGAACTCACTGAAATAGATTATCAGAAAGTTTGTTGTTACTGAATTGAGAAATAGAAACTGTGTTCATGGAGTCCTTGCACGGCTGAATCTCCTTAAAATAGTTTTCCCTTCTTAATCTTGAATAAACAAGGTACCAATAATCTTCTGGAGAGCTTTTTATTAATTTATTTTTATTTTACTTTTTGAGATGGAGTTTTGCTCTTATTGCCCAGGCTGGAGTGCAATGGCACGATCTCGGCTCACCACAACCTCCACCTCCTGGGTTCAAGCGATTCTCCTGCCTCAGCCTCCTGAGTGGCTGGGATTACAGGCATGTGCCACTACGCCCAGCTAATTTTGTATTTTTAGTAGAGACAGGGTTTCGCCATGTTGGCCAGGCTGGTCTCGAACTCCTGACCTCAGGTGATCCGCCCACCTCGGCCTCCCAAAGTGCTGGGATTACAGGTGTGAGCCAGCATGCCTGGCCAACTTTTTATTTTATTTTTTTAAGATAGTCTCACTCTCGCCCAGCCTGGAGTGCAGTGGCACAGCCTTGGTTCACTGCAACCTCCACCTCCTGGGTTCAAGTGATTCTCCTGCCTCAGCCTCCCCAGTAGCTGGGATTACAGGCACCTGTCACCACGCCCAGCTAACTTTTGTATTTTTAGTAGAGATGGGGTTTCATCATGTTGGTCAGGTCGGTCTTGAACTCCTGGCCTCAAGTGATCCACTCGCCTTGGTAGCTTTTTATTTTCACCTACACTAAAAAAAAGTTTAAAAATGCATTCAATGGTCTGAAGTTGTTTCACTGATTAAAACTCAAATCCCCATTTTCTAGAAAGGCATCCCATAGCTAGTTGCAAAAATAAACATGAAAGATGCAGAGAATAATATGCATCAGAATCATCCTCTATATCTTGGGGCTGATTGAGATTTTTTTTTTTTTTTTTTTTTGAGACGGAGTCTCGCTCTGTCGCCCGGGCTGGAGTGCAGTGGCCGGATCTCAGCTCACTGCAAGCTCCGCCTCCCGGGTTTAGGTCATTCTCCTGTCTCAGCCTCCCAAGTAGCTGGGACTACAGGCGCCCGCCACCTCGCCCAGCTAGTTTTTTGTATTTTTTAGTAGAGACGGGGTTTCACCGTGTTAGCCAGGATAGTCTCGATCTCCTGACCTCGTGATCCGCCCGTCTCGGCCTCCCAAAGTGCTGGGATTACAGGCTTGAGCCACCGCGCCCGGCCATGATTGAGATTTTATGGGTCCTGAAGCTTATACAATTTGAGGAACCCTCTTTAAGAAAAAGAATACAGCCGGGCGCGGTGGCTCAAGCCTGTAATCCCAGCACTTTGGGAGGCCGAGACGGGTGGATCACGAGGTCAGGAGATCGAGACCATCCTGGCTAACATGGTGAAACCTCGTCTCTACTAAAAACACACAAAAAAACTAGCTGGGCAACATAATAAGACTCTGTCTCTAAAACACAGAAAAGAAGAAAGTGGTGATGGGTGCCTGTAGTCCCAACTACTCAGGAGGCTGAGGCAGGAGAATGGTGTGAACCCGGGAGGTGGAGCTTGCAGTGAGCTGAGATCGCACCACTGCACTCCAGCCTGGGCAACAGAGAGAGACTCTGTCAAAGAAAAAAAAAAAAAAAAGAAGAAGATATATGAATAGCAAATAAGCACAGAAAAAGATGTTCAACCTCATTAGCCAGTAGAGAAACGCAAATTAAAACCTCAGTGATACTACTACACACTTACTACAAGAACCATTATCCAGATGAGTGTGTTGGCAAGAATGGGAAGCAACCAGAACTTTCTTCTTTTCTGTTTTTTAGAGACAGAGTCTTACTATGTTGCCCAGGCTGTTTCAAACTCCTGGGCTCAGGTGGACTCGGTGGCTCACACCTGTAACTCCAGCGCTTTGGGAGGTTGAGGCGGGTGAATAATCTGAGGTCAGGAGGTAGAAACCAGCCTGGCCAACAAGGTGAAACCCCATCTCTATTAAAATTACAAAAAATTACCTGGGTGCGGTGGTACACGCCGTAGTCCCAGCTACTTGGGAGGTTGAGGCAAGAGAATCACTTGAGCCAGGAGGTGGAGGTTGCAGTGAGCTGAGATCACACCACTGCCTTCCAGCCTAGGCGGCAGAGCGAGACTCCATCTAAAAAACAAAACAAAACAAAACAAAAACTCCTGGGCTTAAGCAATCCTCCTGCCTTGGCCTCCCAAAGTGCTGGGATTACAGGTGTGAGCCACTGCACCTTGCTGCAACTAGAACTTTCATACATTGCTGGTAGAAATGTAAAATGGTACAATCAGTTTGGAAAAGTTTGGCAGCTTCTTAAAATGTTAAGCATACACCTACTATGCTCCCAGCCATTCCATTTCTAAGTATTTATCCCAAATAAATGAAGACGTAGATCCATTAAACACTTGTACTAAATGTCCACAGCAGTTTTATTTGATTTATTTTCATTATTTTTAAATTTTTAAAATAGAGATGGGGGTCTCACTATAATCCCTGCTCTTTGGGAGGCTAAGGCGGGCAGATAAGCTGAGATCAGGAGATCGAGACCACCCTGGCGAATATGGTGAAATCCCATCTCTACTAAAAATACAAAAATTAGCTGGGCATGGTGGCGCATGCCTGTAATCCCAGCTGCTCTGGAGGCTGGGGTAGAAGGATCACTTGAACCCTGGAGGAGGAGGTTGCAGTGAGCCGAGATTGTGCCATTGCACTCCAGCCTGGATGAGAGTGAGACTCCATCTCAAAAAATAAAATGAGGCCGGGCGCGGTGGCTCAAGCCTGTAATCCCAGCACTTTGGGAGGCCGAGACGGGCGGATCACGAGGTCAGGAGATCGAGACCATCCTGGCTAACACGGTGAAACCCCGTCTCTACTAAAAATACAAAAAAAACTAGCCGGGCGAGGTGGCGGAGCGCCTGTAGTCCCAGCTACTCGGGAGGCTGAGGCAGGAGAATGGCGTAAACCCAGGAGGCGGAGCTTGCAGTGAGCTGAGATCCGGCCACTGCACTCCAGTCCGGGCGACAGAGTGAGACTCCGCCTCAAAAATAAATAAATAAATAAATAAAATAAAATAAAATAAAATAAAATAAAGTAAAATTGTAGAAAATGCAATGAAATCTTTCCCCCGGACTACCACACTAGCTTCCTAAATGGTTCTCTCTCCTTCTTTTCTTTTCTTTTTTTTTTTTTCTGAAATGGAGTCTCACTCTGTCACCCAGGCTAGAGTGCAGTAGGGAGGCCTCGGCTCACTACAACCTCTGTCTCCTGGGTTCAGGCGATTTTCCTGCCTCAGCTTCCCAAGCATCTGGGATTACAGGCATGCACCACCACACCCAGCTAATTTTTGTACTTATATTAGAGACGGGGTTTCACCACGTTGGCCACGCTGTTCTTGAACTCCTGACCTCAAGTGATCCACCAGCCTTGGCCTCCCAATGTGCTGAGATTACAGGTGTGAGCCACTGTGCCTGGCCTCTCTGTTTCTTTTCTATCACTCCTCTAATCCACTCTTCATGCAGCATTTTTTTTTCTAAAATATAAAGCATATCATGATGCGAATGTTCTTCTGCTTAAAACCCTCCTGTGGTTTCCAATTGCTCTTAGAATACAATGCAAATATCTGGTAGAGCCCAGGCATGGTGGCTCACGTCTGTAATCCCAGCACTTTGGGAGACCGAGGCAGGCAGATCATCTGAGGTAAAGAGTTCGAGACCAGCCTGGCCAACATGGTGAAACCCCATCTCTATGAAAAAAAAAGTACAGGCCAGGTGTAGTGGGTCACACCTGTAATCCCGGCACTTTGGGAGGCCGAGGTGGGCGGAGCAGGAGGTCAGGAGATCAAGACCATCCTGGCCAACATGGTGAAACCCCATCTCTACTAAAATACACACACAAAAAAATTAGCTGGGTGTGGTGGCACATGCCTGTAATCCTAGCTACTCAGGAGACTGAGGCAGGAGAATCGCTTGAACCTGGGAGGCGGAGGTTGCAGTGAGCCGAGATTGCGCCACTGCACTGCAGCCTGGGCTACACAGTGAGACTCTGTCTCAAAAAAAAAAAAAAAAAATTAGCTGGGCGTGGTGGCAGGCACCTGTAATCCTAGCTACTTGGGAGGCCAATGCAGGAGAATCACTTGAACCCGGGAGGCAGAGGTTACAGTGTACCGAGATCATGCCACTGCACTACAGCCTCAGTGTCAGAGCGAGACTCTATCTCAACAAGTAAATAAATCAACCAACCAACAAACAAACATCTGGTAGGCACTTCCTGATCTAGCTTATTCTACCTCTCTGACTTTATCTCCAGTTACCCTCCACTCTTTGCTTACCATCTTCAGCCATACAAATTTTTTGGCTCCAAAAACCTGCCTAACTTGTTCCTGCCTCTAGACCTTTGTGTTTACTGTTCTTTCACTCGGAATGTTCTTCCTTGGATCTATACCTAATGCACCTTCCTATCTTTCAGGCCTCCCCTCATATATCACCTCCTCAGAAATGACTTCTGTGACAGCATCTGAAGTAAGCCTGTAGTCAGTCCCTATTTATTATAATTTCATAGCATATATTATCTGAAGTTATTTTGCCATTTGTTCATTATCTGTCTCCATCTCCCAACCACCACCTTCAAGACAACAAGAATTAGTTTCTTTCTTCTTCACAGCTGTATCCTTAGTGCATAGAGCAGTGTCTAGCACATCACAGGCACTCACATGTTCATTGAATGAATGAATGGGTGACCTTCAAGCAGTCTGGAAAGAGAGCAGTCAGTTCTCTCCTTAAATGTTTTCAGAGAAAATTCCACCATTTTTCTGACAATAAAAATGAAGCCCAGCGTCTAATAACATTTAGTTGTCAGAATGGTCCTCCTAATATCCAACCTAATCCTTCCCAAAGCAATTTCTGTCCTGTCTCTTCTCATTTGTCTGGTGCTCAGTGGAATAACTAAATTGCCTTACTATGGTCAATAATAAATGTACTAGGCCTTCTCAACAATAATTCTACTTCTCATGATATCTCACATTGCTGTTGTCTCTGGTCCTTGTCAAAGTTCTCAGTCTCAAGTTTCGTTTGTGAAGCCCAGTATTCAACCCAAATATTACTGCTTGAAATAGCCTACATAAGAAAAACTCAACGTGTAAGTACCTACTTAAAAAGAGCAGTCCTATGTCACCTACCTCTTATTAAATTTCTTTATCTGGCCAGGCACAGTGGCTCACGCCTTTAATCCCAGCACTTTGGGAGGCTGAGGCAGGAGAATCGCTTGAACCCAGGAGGCAGAGGTTGCAGTGAGCCGAGATCTCACCACTGCACTCCAGCCTGGGTGGCAGAGCGAGACTCCATCTCAAACATAAAAAACAAAAACAAAAACAAACTATTTATCTATAGATTCTACATCATGTGTTTTCATAATGGCCTTTTGTGAAAATGCTTGGACCTTCTCAAGAACCTGTAGGTTCAAATGAGAAGTTTTGAAACATCTTAAAGGTTGTAGCTCCTAGAAAAGCTACCCAACATTGCTGGCCCACCTGTGGTTTGGCCACTCCACGCAAAGCAGGGTACAGGTACAGGGTCTGAAATTCCAGTGACCCAGAAGAAGGTTGAATGAGTAACCATTAAAAGCATACTTTGTTTTTTTTTTTAAACGGAGTCTCACCCTTCACCCAGGCTGGAGTGCAGTGGCATGATCTTGGCTTACTGCAATTTCCACCTCCCAGGTTCAAGTGATTCTCATGTCTCAGCCTCCCAAGTAGCTGGGATTACAGGTGCACACCACCACACCGGGCTAATTTTTGTAATTTTAGTAGAGATAGGATTTTACTGGGTTGGCCAGGTTGGTCTTGAACTCCTGGCTTCAATCGATCCACCCACCTCAGCCTCCCAAAGTGCTGGCATTATAGACGTGAGCCACCGCACCTGGTCAAAAGCATACTTCAGTGAGAAGCTATTAAGACTAAAAAAGTGGGCTTTGGGCCAGCTGCAGTGGCTCATGCCCGTAATCCAACCACTTTAGGAGGCCAAAGGGGAGATCACTAGAGCCCAGGAGTTCGAGACCAGGCTCAGCAACACAGAGAGACCTGCCACCATGGTCTCTACCTAAAAACTACAAAAATTAGTGGGGTGTGGTGGTGTGCACCTGTAATCCCAGCTACTTGGGAGGCTGAGGTGGGAAGATTGCTTGAGATCTGGAGGTCGAGGCTGTAGTGAGCCAAGGTTGCACCACTGCACTCCAGCCTGCGCAACAGAGTGAAACCCTGTCTCAAAAAAAAAGAAAAAGAAAAGAAAAGAAGAAAAGAAAAGTGGGCTTTAGGGGCAAATCTTAAAGTTTAGGTGGGGAAAAAGTAAATAGAACTGAGGATCCCATAGACTGCACGAGCCAAAGTTATGACGAGACCTCAGTTTTGTTGAACAGTATAGCACTGTGGTTAGAATAAGCTCTGGAGTCAGACACACCTAGGTTCAAATCCTGCCTCTGCCACTTACCTACTGTGTAAATCTGGGCACCTTACCTTGCCTCTCTAAACCGTGGTTGCTTCACTCATAAATGAGGGCAATGATATCGCATCCCTCTAAGAGTCGTGAGATTAAACGACTTCATTCATGTAAACCCCTTTTTAGGGTTGTGGGAATTGCTCAATACATTTATTTGAGTTACTACTATGAATTCTTTTTTCTTTTTTTCTTTTTTTTTTGAGATGGAGTTTCACTCTTGTTCTCTTGTTGCCCAGGCTGGAGTGCAATGGCGCAGTCTCGGCTCACTGCAACCTCTGCCTCTCAGGTTCAAGCAATTCTCCTGCCTTAGCCTCCCAAGTAGCTGGGATTACAGGCATGTGCCACCACACCCGGCTAATTTTGTATTTTTTCAGTAGAGATGGGGTGTATTATAAACAACTATAAGCCAGCGTGTATGAAAACTTTTATCAAATGAACCACCTTCCAGGAAAAAACATAATTTACCAAGACTGACTCAAGAAGAAAGAAAAACCCTGAATAATCCTATAACGAGGCATTAAAGCAATAGCTAAAAATCAAGTCCAGGTGATTCCACCAGTGAGTTCTTGCATACATTCAAGGGCCAAATGATTCAATTTATGCAAATCAATTCAGAGTACAGAAAAGGATAAATCACTCCCAATGAATTTTGTGAAACTAGCAGAATTCTTATAAAACTTGACAAAAACTTTATGAATAAAGAAAATTATAGGTTATAGTCACTCAGTAATATAGGTGCAAAATCCTAATAAAGTGTTAGAAAACTAAATTTAATAATGTTCAAAACTGACAATACTTTATGACCAAGTTGGGTTTATCTTAGGAATTCAAGCTTGGTTTAGCACTGGAAAATTCCCCAATATAATTCAAAATATTTGTATATTAATGAAAGACAATATGTTTATTTACTACATGGTTACAATGCATATGATAAAATTCAACATCAATTCATTGTTTAAAAAATAATTAATTAATTAATTTTAGTTTTTTCTCTTTTTTTTTGAGATGAAGTCTCACTCTGCCGCCAGGCTGGAGTGCAGTGGTAGCACATTCTCAGCTCACTGCAACCTCCGCCTTCCAGGTTCAAGCGATTCTCCTGCATCAGCCTCCTGAGTAGCTGGCACTACAGGCATGCACCTCCACGCCCAGCTAATTTTTGTATTTTTTAGTAGAGACGGGGGTTTCACCATGTTGCCCAGGGTGGTCTCGATCTCTTGACCTCATAATCTGCCCGCCTCGGCCTCCCAAAGTGCTGAGATTACAGGCGTTAGACACTGCACCCGGCCAATTTTAGCTTTTTCTTTTTTTTTTTTTTTTTTTTTTTTGAGACAGAGTCTCGCTCTGTCGCCCGGGCTGGAGTGCAGTGGCCGGATCTCAGCTCACTGCAAGCTCCGCCTCCCGGGTTTACGCCATTCTCCTGGCTCAGCCTCCCGAGTAGCTGGGACTACAGGCGCCCGCCACCTCGCCCGGCTCGTTTTTTTGTATTTTTTAGTAGAGACGGGGTTTCACTCTTAGCCAGGATGGTCTCGATCTCCTGACCTCGTGATCCGCCCGTCTCGGCCTCCCAAAGTGCTGGGATTACAGGCTTGAGCCACCGCGCCCGGCAGCTTTTTCTAAAGAGAGGGTCTTACTCTAAAGAGAGGGGCTGGTCTCAAATTCCTGGCTTCAAGTGATCCTCCCACCTTGACTTCCCAAAGTGAATTCATTATTTTAAAAATCTTTTATAAAACTAGACATAGATGTGAACTTCCTCAACCTGATAAAACCTCTACAAAGCTCTTTGTATTAGTTATCCATTGAGGCATAACAAATGACCCCAAAATTTGATAGCTTAACACACTTAAACACATTTATGATCTCACACAGTTTCTATGGGTGAGAAATTCGGGCAGCTTAGCTGAATGCTTCCAGTTTAGTATTTCCCATGATGTTGCAGTCCAGAACATTGGCCAATACTGCAGTCATCTGAAGGTTTGACTGGGGCTGGAGGATCCTCTTTCAAGGTGACTGACTCAGAGCTGGCAAATTGATGTTGGTTGCCAGCAGGAGGACTCCTTGCTGCGGTGACCCTTCTGTAGAGCTGCTTGAGTGTCCTCCACACAGCAGCTGGCTTCCCCAGAGCAGGCAAACCAAGAGAGAGCAAGATGGAAACAATATCTTTTATAACCTAGCCTGAGAAGTCACACACGACCATTTCTGCAATATCCTATTACACAGGTCAGCCCTCTTCAGATATGGGATGTGAATATCATTAGACAAAGATCATTTGGAGCCATATAGAGACTGGCTATCACAATTTCATGTCGTATATCTTCTTTCATGGTGAAACGCTAAAATTATTCCATTTCATAAACAAGACAAAAGTTGCCACTATCATCATTTCTATTCTATTGAACTAGAGGTTTTAGTTGACACAGTAAAATTGAACAACAAATAAAAGGAAGAGACAGTCACTATTTTCAGATCCCATATGTCAATATAAAAAATGCAAAAGAATATCCCACAAAATGTTAGAATTAAAGTGAGTAATGTTTCTGAATACAAAGTGAATATTAAAGAATAAATTGTGCTAGCAACAATTGGAAAGTACAATTTCAGGACCAGGCTCATCACCCTCCCACCTTTTGGAGTCTTCAGTGTCTATTATTTCACTCTGTGTGTCTATGTGCACTCACTGTTGGCTCTCACTAATAAGTGAAAACATGCTGTTTTCTGCTTTCTGCTTCAGAGTCATTTCAATAAGGATAATGGCCTCTAAAATATCATATTTAATGATGAAATATTAGAAGCATTTCCACCAAAATAGTATAAGATCAGGAGGCCCATTACTATCACCAATATTATATTCAAGTTTAGTCAATGCAACAAAAGAAGAAAAAGAATACAGAAATATAAATATTGAAAAGGAAAGGCAATTTGGTAATATGTATTAACATTTTAAGTATATATATTCACTAGTTTTAGGTGGCCAAGTGAACACATACAGTTTTCCCTCTCACTACTGGAACCCCACCCTATTATAATGATGACAAATAACATATAAATAAATAAAACTTACAGTGGTCAAAAAAATGAAGGGGCCCATCAGCAAATGAAGATTTCAACCAACTTTTTGAAGTTAGAGATAAAGAAAGGGTAATGAAGCCAGGAAGAAGCAGCTACTGCCTAGGGTTTGTGTGGAGGGGGTGGCAGCCAAGGGCACTGGGTAGTCCACAGGATCCAGGAGGAGCTTTTAGCTGGAGGCCCCAGATACAATAGAGGGAGCAAATGAGATGTGGGGGTTATTGATTAAAAGTCTGTACATAGAACAGCCGGCCCATCAATGTCACTCTCCCTTCATCAGTCAAGCACCTGCCCCTCCAGTAAATAATTGATGAGTTCCCCTCAAAATAACTCAAATGGCTCAATAAGAAAGGGTTCAATACATAGAATGCAGGCTCTGGCATCACAGAACTTTCCATCATCTGTTGTGTGCGATTTGACCACCCAGATAAAAGGTTCCAAAGTGATAAAATCTGAGATTATACAACATCTGAATGTGAGTACAAGGTTTGCTGCAGGATTTTGGGGGGTATTTTGGTTGTTGTTGTTGTTGTTGTTGTTTTGAGATAGGGTCTCACCCTGTCTCCCAGGCTGGAGTACAGTGGTGTAATCTTGGCTCACTGCAGCCTTGACTTCCCAGGCTCCAGAGAACCTCCCACCTCAGCCTCCCAAGTAGCTGGGACTACAGGCATGAGTCACCATGCCAGACTAACTTTTGTATTTTTGGTAGACACAGAGTTTTGCCCTATTGATTAGGCTGGTCTCAAACTCCTGAACTCAAGTTTTCCACCCGCCTTGGCCTCCCAGTGCTGGGATTACAGGCGTGAGCCACTATGCCCGGCCTGCTGGAGTTTTTAGAGTGAAATGTTTAAAGGTATATGTCGTATATGTTATGGTTGAGTTATGTCCTCCCAAAAGATATACTGAAGCCCTAAGCTCTAGTACCTCAGCATGTGACTTTATTTGGAAATAGAGTTGTGGCAGATGTAACTAGTCAATTTAACATGAGGTCAAGCTGGGCGCAGTGGCTCAAGCCTGTAATCCCAGCACTTTGGGAGGCCGAGACGGGCGGATCACGAGGTCAGAAGATCGAGACCATCCTGGCTAACACGGTGAAACCCCATCTCTACTAAAAAAATACAAAAAACTAGCCAGGTGAGGTGGTGGGCGCCTGTAGTCCCAGCTACTTAGGAGGCTGAGGCAGGAGAATGGTGTAAACCTGGGAGACGGAGCTTGCAGTGAGCTGAGATCCGGCCATTGCACTCCAGCCTGGGCAACACAGCGAGACTCTGTCTCAAAAATAAATAAATAAATAAATAAAATAAAATAAAAATAAAAAAAAAACAAAAAAAAAACATGAGGTCATGCTGGAGTAGTGTGGGCTCTTAATCCAACACAAATGGTGTCCTTCTAAGAAGAAAAGAGGCCAGGGCAGTGGCTCACACCTGTAATCCCAATACTTTGGGGGGCCAAGATGGGACGATCGCTTGAGGCCAGGAGTTTGAGACCACCCTGGGCAACATAGTGAGAGCTTGTCTGTAAAAAAATATAAGAATTAGCCAGGTGTGGTGGCATGCACCTGTAGTCCCAGCTACTCAGGAGGCTGTGGCAGGAGGATCACTTTTTCCTAGGAGTTTAGGGCTGCAGTGAGCTATGACTGCACCACTGCACTCCAGCCTAGGGGACAAGCGAGACCCTCTCTCTAAAAATAAATAAATAAAAATTTTAACAATGAGGAGGAAGAAGAAGATGGAATAAGGAAGAAGAAAGGAAGAAGAAGGAGAGGAAAGAAGAAGACGACCACAAAGGAGGAGGAGGAGGAGAGAAAGAAGGAGAGAACACCGTGTGATGACAGAGGCTGAGAGTACAGTGATGTGTCCACAAGCCAAGAAATGCTGTGAATCACCAGCAACACCAGATGCTAAGAGAAAGTCTTGGAACAGATTCTTTCTCTGAGCCCCCAAAGATGAACCAATCCTGCTGACATCTTAATTTTGAACTTCTGCTCTCTAAACTCTGAGAGAATACATTTTGGTTGTTTTAAGCTTCCCATTTTGCAATGCTTCATAATACAGCGGCAGCCCTAGGAAATGAGTACATCTTCCGCATTAGTTTTCTATATCAAGTTGTTTTTTCTCAGGCATAGTGTATTTCTTCCAATCTTGGCATCCTTGAAAAGCCAGTGGAAATGGAATAGCAAAGTAAAAAGGAATGGGTTAACCAGGACCTCTCAGTCACTGATTACTTCCTGCCTAGACTTTATTTTTATTTATTTACTTTTTTGAGGCAGAGTCTCACTGTATCACCCAGGCTGGAGTGCAGTGGCACAATCTTGACTCACTGCAACCTCTGCCTTTTGGGCTCAAGCAATTGTCATGCCTCAGCTTCCCAAGTAGCTAGGATGACAGGAGTTATAGGAGTGAGCCACCACACCTGGCTAATTTTTGTGTTTTTTTAGTAGAGATGGGGTTTCACCTTGTTGGCCAGGCTGGTCTCAAACTCTTTTTTTTGTTTTTGTTTTTGTTTTTTTGAGACGGAGTCTCGCTCTGTTGCCTGGGCTGGAGTGCAGTGGCGCGATCCCAGCTCACTGCAAGCTGGGCCTTCCGGGTTTACACCATTCTCCTGCCTCAGCCTCCCGAGTAGCTGGGACTAACAGGCGCCCGCCACCTCGCCCGGCTAGTTTTTTGTATTTTTTTGTAGAGACAGGGTTTCACTGTGTTAGCCAGGATGGTCTTGATCTCCTGACCTCGTGATCCCCCCGTCTCGGCCTCCCAAAGTGCTGGGATTACAGGCTTGAGCCACCGCGCCCGGCCTCAAACTCCTGATCTCAGGTGATCCACCCACCACGGCCTCCCAAAGTGCTGAGATTACAGATGTGAGCCACCACGCCCGGCCCCTGCCTAGACTTTCCTTACAACAAAAGATACTTCTGAGTAGAGGTCAGTTACCATGAAAGGGGATCGTTGCCACAAGTTATGTTATTCAACATTAAACTGTCTCAGCCAGGTGTTACTTACTGAAGTTGATGCAGTCCTTTTTGGTTGTGCAAAGACACACTTGGCTTCTATCTACTACTCTAGGGCTTCTAGATTCTCTAAATCTTTTTCTCCTTGTCATCTATTTTAGAGCGCATTTTGCTATCTCATGCTTCTCCTTTCTGCTCTCACTATTCTTCTTTTGAAAAAAAAAAAAGTGGAATATTCAGGAAACAGTGAGAAGCCCAACTTAACAGAGATACTATTTTCCTCTCTGTCATTCTCTCTCTCGTCCAAATTTCCAGGGAAGGAAACCTGATTTGCTCAGCTGGGGAGTGTACCCACTTAGTTACCCACTTAGTTACATCATTTGTGGTCAGGGCTGAGGTCATGTGGTACAAAATCACTGCCAGAGGCCCCCCACTGGAGGTAAGATAGCCCATAAACGTGATTATGAGCTGGGCAGACACTCCAAAAGCACTCTGCTATTAGTTGTAATAATTCAGTAAATAACTTTGTGTACAATCTTTATAAACATCATATGATTACTTCCTTAAAATAAATTCCTAAAGGTGGAATTATTGGGCCAAAGTGTATTAATATGATTAAAGTTTTAAATTCATGTTATCAAATTCATCTCAAAAGCATTGGATTAATTCACACTCCTCCTAGCAGTATATAAAATGGCCATTTGACAAAACAATATTGGATCTTATTTTTTAAAATCTTTGCCAATTTGATGAGTTAGGTGATGTCTCGTTATTTTAATCCTCCTTTTATAATCAGTAAAGGTAAATATTTTCTTTTTCTTTTTTTAGAGACAATGCCTCACTCTGTCACCTAGGCTGGAGTGCAGTGGCACAATTTTGTCTCACTGCAACTTCCACCCTCTGGGGTTCAAGTGATTCTCCTGCCTCAGTTTCCCGAGTAGCTGGGATTACAGGCAGCCACCACCACGCCCAGCTAATTTTTTGTATTTTTAGTAGAAACAGGGTTTTTCCATGTTGGCCAGGCTGGCCTCAAACTCCCGATCTCATGTGATCCTCCCACCTCGGCCTCCCAAAGGGCTGGGATTACAGGCGTCAGCCACCACTCCTGGCCAAGGTAAATATTTTCATCTGCTTCTCGGGTATTTTTTATTTCTGGCTTTTAAAGAGCCTATCCATATGAATTTGCCATTTTAAAACTGGACATTTTTCATTCTAATGGTTTGTTATAGCTCTTTATATATTACAAATATTTACCTTTTTTTGTTGTTGCTGTTGTTTCTTTTTTTATTTTTGAGACGGAGTCTTGCTCTGTCGCCCAGGCTGGAGTGCGGTGGCGCGATCTCGGCTCACTGCAAGCTCCGCCTCCCGGGTTCTCGCCATTCTCCTGCCTCAGCCTCTCGAGTAGCTGGGACTACAGGCGCCCGCCACTACGCCCGGCTAGTTTTTTGTATTTTTAGTAGAGACGGGGTTTCACCGTGTTAGCCAGGAAGGTCTCGATCTCCTGACTTCGTGATCCACCCGTCTCGGCCTCCCAAAGTGCAGAGATTACAGGCGTGAGCCACCGCGCCCGGCCGTTTTGTTTTGTTTTTTTGAGACAGAGTCTCTCACTCTATCACCCAGGCTGCAGTGCAATGGCGCGATCTCGGCTCACTGCAAGCTCTGCCGCCTGGGTTCACGCAATTCTCCTGCCTCAGCCTCCTGAGTAGCTGGGATTACAGGCGCCTGCCACCATGCCCAACTAATTTTCGTATTTTTACTAAAGACGAGGTTTCACTATGTTGGTAATCCACCCGCCTCGGCCTCCCAAAGTGCTGAGATTGCCGGCGTGAGCCACCGTGCCCCGCCCAAAAATATTTACTTTTAACACACATATTAAAGATATTCCTATTTCCATTAGTCTATTTTGTTTATAGAAAGGTTTTTTTAATGCCCAGTTAAATTTAAAATGACACATTTACCTAAATGTTAATTGTCCTCAAATCAACTTTAATAACCCATTTAAAAAATACTCTAGAGAATAATAGATTAAATATTAGCAAATGAATCTTGAATACTTAGTATGAAGCGTCAAGCAAATCTTCTCCTTCTCCTTCTCCTCCTCCTTCTTTTTTTTTATGGGGAGACTTGCTCTGTCCCCCAGGCTGGAGTGCAATAGCACGATCTCGGCTCACTGCAACCTCCGCCTCCCAGGTTCAAGCGATTCTCCTGCCTCAGTCTCCTGATTAGCTGCGATTACAGGCACCTGCCACCATACCTGGCTAATTTTTGTACTTTTAGTAGAGACAGGGTTTCACCATGTTGGTCAGGCTGGTCTCGAACTTCTGACTTCAGGTGAGCCAACTGTCTCGGCCTCCTAAAGTGCTGGGATTACAGGCGTGAGCCATTATGCCCGACCTGTCTTTCTTCTCCCTCCATGTTCCACATGCTCCAGCCACAATGGGCTAATAATAGTTCTCCAATATACCCTGTTGCCTCACACTTTGTAATACCTTTTGTTATTCCCTCTATATGAAACTCCCTTCCTTTTTTTCACTACTGATGAACCTTATTTCATTTTTTTTTAGACTTAACCAAGTCTCTGCATCTTCTAGGAAGTCTCTCTGCCTCTCCCCCTGTTCCTTTGGGTACACCGCCTCCATGCTCCCAAGGCACACCATGCATATCTCTCCCTTGGCAATTTTGAATGTTTACTAGTCTGTTCTTCCAGGAAACTATCAATGTGGTGGCAGCCTCCTCTATTACTATGATTCAGAGTCTTACACAGGGCCTGATACATCATAGGCTATTACATTTTTGCCAATAGACACATTCATGCATCCATGTTTTCTTAGGGAAAAGCACAACAAAGCAAATGTGCCACTATCAAAGTTTTAAATAGAGAATTAAGTGTCAGGGCATAAATAATAATAACTTAAAACAGTACTATCACTAAGGGTACTCAGTATATTGCTTTTCTGCCCTCTGCCTTAATTTTCACATTTTTATGTCTGAAAGAATAACACTAAGCAAACACCTTTGGAAGATGAACTAGGATAGATGAATATTAAGAAATTTGGTTGTAAGGCCAGGTGCAGTGGCTCACGCCTGTAATCCCAGAGCTTTGGGAGGGTGAGGCGGGTGGATCACCTGAGGTCAGGAGTTCGAGACCAGCCTGGCCAACATGGTGAAACCCCATCTCTACTAAACATACAAAAATTAGCTGGGTGTGGTGGCAAGTGCCTGTAATCTCAGCTACTTGGGAGGCTGAGGCAGAAGAATCACTGGAACCCAAGAGGCAGAAGTTGCAGTGAGCTGAGATGCCACTGCACTCCAGCTCAGGTGACAACAGGGAGACTCCGTCTCAAAAAAAAAAAAAAAAAAAGAAAGAAAGAAATTTAGTTGTAAAATGCTTCAGTTTTTTTTATACCAGAAACTATACTAGTTTCTGGTATAAAATCCCAGGAGAGAGGCGGAGACTGCAGTGAGCCGAGATCGCGCCACTGCACTCCAGTCTGGGGGACAGAGCTAGACTCCATCTCAAAAAAATAAAATAAAATAAAATCTCAGGAGAGGCTGGTCACGGTGGCTCTTGCCTGTAATCCCAGCACTTTAGGAGGCTGAGGTAGGCGGATTACCTGAGGTCAGGAGTTCAAGACCAACCTAGCCAACGTGGTGAAACCCCATCTCTACTAAAACTACAAAAATTAGCTGGGCGTGGTGGTGGGCGCCTATAATCCCAGCTACTTGGGAGGCTGATGCAGGGAGAATTGCTTGAACCCAGGAGGTTGCAGCGAGCTGAGATGGCGCCACTGCACTCCAGCCTGGGTGACAAAGCAAGACTCTCTCAAAAAAGAAAAAAAGAAAAATCCCAAGAGATCTAAGAATATCTGATCTTTAATTATTTATAATAGTAAATCAAATAATGTAATATAGTTACATTTTAGAGGAAAAATGCAAATGTAGTTCATTTTTACATGGGGCCCCTGATTTGAGGGCACCAAGAGAAAATTCCAGACTTAGGATCTGAAAATAATGAAAGGGTTATAAAGTTGAAAACAAAACCTGGTGGAACTCATAAATTTATTTATAATTCATTGTACCTCAACCATTGAGATAAAGACTCTATTCTCCTGCATCAAGGTGATTAAAATAGCAATACTTAAATCCAAATTGAAATAAATTAAAACGTTGCCTTTTTTTGTTCCCTTCTTTTCACAGGTGTTGAAAAAGTTGCCTTTTAAACACTGGAAGAATGAAAAAAAAAAAGAAATAAAAACTGTCAGTTCCTTTATTAAACAGAAAGCTGCCCAAATATTGAGCAAAATAAGATTACTTGTACACCTGACAATTCATACTATCCTGATCTTTAAAAAATTGAGAGTAAGAGAGATTTTTTTTTGAGACCAAGTCTCGCTCTGTTGCCCAGGCTAGAGTGCAGTGATACGATCTTGGCTCACTGCAACCTCTGCCTCCCAGGTTCAAGTGATTCTCCTGCCTCAGCCTCCTGAATAGCTGGGACTACAGGTGCACGCCACCATGTCCAGATAATTTTTGTATTTTTAGTAGATACAAGGTTTCACCATGTTGGTCAGGCTGGTCTGGAACTCCTGACCTTGTCATCGCCTGCCTTGGTCTCCCAAAGTGCTGGGATTACAGGCGTGAGCCACTGCGCCCGGCCAAGAGATCTTTAGATCCTAACGTAGAAAGCTGTGTATTACTAAATGAGAAAAGCAATTTGCAAAATATAATTTATGTAATCTCATTTTTGTGGAAAACGTTTATATACACATTTACATATGCATATAAAACCTCTTGAAAGACCATCTAAAACTTAACTGCTGTTATCCTAGAGGGGAGAAGGCAGATCATCAAAGGGGATTTGCACTCTTTATCTCTGTCATGTTTAAGTTTTTATTATAAGAATGTATTGATTTAAAAAAAAAAGAATGTATTGATTTTGTGCAAAACAATAAAAGCAGGCCAAGCATGGTGGCTCATGCCTGTAATCCCAACACATTGGAAAACCAAGGCAGGATGATCTCGCCAAGCCAAGAGTATGAGACCAGCCTGGACAGCATAGTGAGACCCTGTCTCTAAAAATAAATGAATAAATAAATAAATAAATAAATACACAAACAATAAAAGTCTTAACTTTTTCCTTTGTGGAAGAAATTCTGAGGGGATGGGACAGTGTCTCAATGAACTCGTTTTAAATTAGCTCTCCCTTTTCACACAAAAACTGCCCAAATCTGCTCTACCTCCCAATGAATTTTTGCATCCCCTAGGAGTTCTCTAGTCAAGTAAATGGCAAAAACTGTGGTCAGGGAAGAAGTCAAGGCTGAAATCCAGGAGTCATTGCTCCTTATCTTCCTAGGACCTGACTCTTGGCCTGAAAGAGACTCTGCTGCTCCCTTTCTGAAAGAAGAGAGAAGGACCTAAAGTTGTTTGTGTAGGAGCTACAACTGACCAAGCTCATCTCACAATAAGGTTTGGAGTCCCAAATAAAGACTTGGTCTAGAAGATTCCATGTGGGCAACAAAATTACACAGTAAAGATACTGAGGTGAAGATCCCCTAAATCATCTGGCCTGGGTAATAGAGAAAGTGAATTTGTGTATTAATTCTCTATTTTCTGGTTCAGTCTAGCCAGAGAGGGTTTTGGAACAAAAGGAACGAGAATAAAAGAAGAGAATAAAGACCATTATCTCAGGGAGACCTTAAGAAAGGTGATGTGGATGCTAAAATAGAAGGTGTGAAAATAGTTAGAAAGAATGAAGAAGACCTAGTATTCAATAGCACAACAGGGTGACTATTGTCAATAATAATTTCATTGTACATGGTAACTAAGAGTATAATTAGATTGTTTGTAACACAAAGGATTAATGCTTGAGGTGATGGATACCCATTTTACCCTGATGTGATTATCATGCATTCATTGTCTGCCTGAATCAAAATATCTCATGAACATGTACTCCAAAAATATATATATACCTATTATGTACCCACAAAAGTCAATTGACATTTTTTTTAAAAGATGGGGCTATATGGCCACATAGATATCAGTCTGTAGCCTTTTGAGGATCCCCAGCGCTGTGGGCCACCCTCCTATCTAGAGAACAGAAGGAGCAGAGTCCCAGAGAAGTGTGAGCAAGGGCTTGGGTCCCCTCCTGGCTCCACCACCCGAGTTTAAGAAAGTAGGGATTTTGAGGTCACGTTTGTGTGCCTATTGAAATCTCTTCCCTTCTTCGAAACTCAAATTCTACCTTCTTCAGAAAACCTCCCCTAAATAAGCCTACACTATTATAGGCAGTTTGTAGCTATTCAATACTTTATTAAACTGCATTATTTTATTGTCACTTTACTAGGCTGTAAATGTCGTTAGGGCAGAAATTATGTCTTGATTTTTAAAAATTTCCACAATGCCTAGGGTGGTGTTGAGAATAAAATAGGTATTCGGTAAGTAATTGTGTGATGAAAAAGTTGAAAGGAAGAAACAACCATCAGGCTTCCTGAAGTTTCTAGCCTTTCTAACTTAGAGAGAAAATACACTTGATGGTAGGCCTGCATCCCCACATTCTCAAATCAGAGGGCGGAGGTTCACCTGCACCTCGTGTATCTTTTTCTGGGGAAAAAAAAAAAAGCTATCCTGAATGCAAACTCAGTCTCAAAGTGCTACTAAGGACAACCAGTAAAGCACAGTCCCTTCTGGATCCCTTCTGGGGACCGGGCTCTGTGTGTGTGTGTTGTGTGTGTATGTGTGCGTGTCTGTGTGTAAGTGTGCATAGGTGGGGAAAGGTTGTGGTGTGATGGGAGGGGATAGGCAAGAGGGAGGAAAGAGACTCCACGCAGTGATTATGTGGAGGGGATTTGCTATGTCTCTTCCCCCCGCTTCTTTCTTTGTCCTCTTTCTCCTGGTCCCCTTCTTCTGCATTTGTCTGGGAGGATCCTGGAGTGTTCTTTTGATCGACTCAATCTTTCTCTGGCACTTGAGTTCTGATTGGCTGAAGGACTTAGAGAGGAAAAAAAACTTTAATTAAGTAGATAATCTCGTCTTTGGACGTTTGGCAGCTCCATTTCACCTCCCCTTAACTCTGTTTGGGATCGCTTACACACCAAGGAAGTTGGGCTTTGAGAATTCCATCCCACTGCCACTGAGGAGAATATTTCTCCACCTTGCTTACCCATCTCCCAGTTTTTTGGAATTTTCTCTAGCTGTTACTCCAGAGGATTATGTTTCTTTCAAAGCCTTCTGTGTACATCTCTCTTTTCACCTGTGTCCTCCAACTCAGCCACAGCTGGTAAGTAACCTGGACTCTTACCTGGAGCTGGGAATAGGTAAGTGTATGTAATATGTTGGGTAAAGCTCATTTCATTTCCAGAAATGTAGGAAGCCTTGAGATCTCTCCTAGAAAAAACTGTTCTGTGGGGTAGGGCTCTTCCTAAATTTATAGCTGATTTTAGTGAAACTTTAGGACCCCTACCAATAAAGGACTAAATGATGGGAAGGGGGGGGTTCCTATTTTTATAAATTGCTATTCCACAAATATTCCCCCAAAGTGATTTGAGGGAAAATGGACAGCAGCCCTTTTCACGAAATCCTGATGTCAGCATTGTAGAGAGGAGGAAGGTAGTTCAAAGCAAGTTCTACTGTGTGTTGAATCCGATCTTGAAGTAAAGTCTGGAGACAAAATTCAATGGGATCTTACTTTGCACTTTCTGACTTTATTTTTTTCAGGATATTCTAAGTAATTGCTCAAATTGTCATTTCCTAGACATAAAAAATTTTATTTGAACCACTAAGCGGGCATTGGGTTAACAAACATGTTTGAAACCAGATATTTTAGAAATCTAAAGGTCTTGAGAAATCTATTTAATTTGTTCAATTTACAAAAATTTCTAAATGGTTCAGAAAATCAGATAATGTATATGAAAGTGCTTTGTAAATTATAAACACAATTGCTAAAGAATATCATCTCCATTCTCATTTAGCTCTTGGAAACCACATAAACTATCTATACATGCAACTGTTCATAAGCGAATACACCAGTACACAATAACATACAGAATGCAGGTTGCTAGGGTGTTCGGAGTTTCTCTCCAGTTCAGATATGAGCTCAGTCTCTCTCTTCATCAGTTCTCATTTTGACCATCTATTTAACAAAGATATAAATCCAATTGCTACATAAACTGTTGAGGAAGCAAGAAAAGAAATTTCTTTGCTGAGATAAGCTTCTTTTGAGAATCGAAAACATTTTTATCGTAAATGAGTGTAGCTGTCTTTATGGGAGTGTTGATAGGAAGTATGCCAACTTCATAAAACTATTTGCAAGTTAATACAATAATCTGCAACATTTCTGATTATAAGCAGAACCACCAATTAGTCCATTTTTAATTGGCGTTTTAATTAAATATTTCAACGTTCAACAAAAAAGTCTCTCTTCTCTCCCCCTCATGAGAACAAAAAGACAAAAGGGAGAGGAGACTATTTCAGAGCACTTCTACTGATGTTCATGGTATTCTTCAGCTGATTCAGTATCAGCAAAAGAGAAACACGAGATTCCTTTCCCTAGTCACCAGGGCGGTGTGAAGAATTGTTCTATAAAAAATACCTTTACTGTGTGTTCCCTTCCCTGCTGGAGGGGGTCATGTTCATTTCATTCTGATACTGACACAGCCACACTGAAAGGTGGCTGGGTTGCTTGTCTGTCCAAATTCAAGTGTCTGGATTCAAAAAGAAAAAAGGAAAAAGAGATGTGAAAGAAAGTTCTAATTTAAAAAAAAAAAAAAAAAACAGGGTTTAAGAACCCCTTCTCGCCTTGCCTGACTTTGAGGAGAAAATGTACAAATCTCCTTTATAATACAATTAGATTTTAATTGCTTTTTCCTATAAGCCCCAATTTAAATTAAACATTTGTACTTCACCAAGAATCTGTTTGTGTTGGGATTTGAAAAGTGATTTTTAAATTTAACATTAAATCTTGATTATGCTTCTAATGAAACTATCAGGGTTTTGCATAAGGTCATCTTCCCCTTTATGCCACGCAGAGAAATTTGACCAATCATAGCCTTTGAAATGTTTCTCTTAATACTTCATTATCAACCTTTTATGTAAGGACCTCAAAAGCATTTAACAAATAGAGAACCACAATTTCTGCTTGGCTGTTCAATTGTAGGCCTGCTTGAAATTACCGCCTAAAAGAGTCCATCAACAGAAATTCCTGGGCTTGAAAAGGAGAGAATAATGATGGCATTCACCTATAATATGCAGTTTTACTAGGTAAATCAGTCCAAGATGATATCTTTGAAAAGTATTTGCCACAATTTTTTATAATTGGGACACTTTCAAGGAGAACTGTCTTTTAGTAACTTGAGAAAATTCTTTTCTTTGAATTTGTTTGTCTTAATCCTTATGGCTCCAAAGAAAGAGACTGAGAATGCATGATAAACCAAGCAGATGATGATGATTATAATGGTGGCCAGAGATGAACCAATTTGATTTTCCTTCCAATGTACTTACTCATCTGGAATGAGCAGGCCTAGAAAGTGTTTTACCTTAACTGATTGGCCCCATTTTACTCCAAATGATATGTCATAATGACAGTGAGTCTTACCCAGTTCTGTTCATTTCTCACTCTCTCCCCACCTAACTCAGTCACCAAATCAGAAGGATGTCCCGGGACACAGAAGTAAACTATAGCTCTGCTCCCATTCTTCAACAGAAGTCACCACCTCTACTTCTTTCCAAAGGTCTGCAGCAGGAATTTAAACAGGGTCCATTTCTCTTCTGCAGTAGGGCAAGAATTTATCTAAAATCTTTGGATTTTAAGGCAGCTTTTGAAAAACATCATCTTTTGGTCCTCTCCATGCATGTTTTAGAGTAACCTTTCTATGGCTCTTGAAATCTCATCTGATGATGACATGTGGGACTCCTGATTGGCAAAGGAATCAGTTATTGGAGGAGGGTCTTTGAATCCATAGTCTCACCAAGCATTGCATAAAGCTGAAACTACTGATCTCCACACTATGTGCTACTACTTTTAGGCGTATATTATGAACAATAAAATACAAACTCATTTAAAAATTACTGAATTCATACTGAGGTTCTGTCATAAGATTTTGCCATGTTGAGTTTTTCCCACTAACAGATTAAAAAAAACCATATATGATCAAGTGCGAATCCACTAAAACTGTCACGATAGGGAAGGATTCTCATCCTCAAAGAGGCTGGGAATATCCAAAGTTAGAGAAATAAAAAGTAAGGTGTGAGGAACTGCTCTGGAATCTGAAAAAAAAAAAAAAAAAAAATGCCAGTATAAAAGAGTCACTTAATAGCATCCTTGGTTCATTCAAAAAAAAAAAAAAAAAAGTGCCTGATCCATTAACAAAAAAAGCTGGGATTTGTGGAGTAGCTCTGAGGTGGGCTAGATCAGCAGCTGCACTATAGGAAGGCCTGAGGGCTCTGAGACATAACCAGAGAGGTTTAATTCCCAGGTTTATCATTGAAGGCCTCCACAACTTGAGCCCCATGTGTTTCCTTCCAGAATCTCTATTTCTCTTGTCATGAAAGACAATCCCTATTATTATTATAATTATTAATAACAACAAAGGCTGTGAGGATCCTGGGAAAAGACACTTCATTACAGCTCTTATTATGAGACCAGTTTGTGTGAGTGACAAGAAGGATGCTCTAAGATGCATCTTCGTTTTAGTTTTAGTTTTTGGTGGATGACAATATGACACAAAGAAGGATCTCCTTTGTGTGCTACTACATAGTGACAAATGGGGCATTAAAAAAGGACCAGAAGAAAAGGAGTTTTAATCCAAACCCCCTCCTTCCATGGAAATATATTCCTTTTTTTTTTTCCTTTTTCCCAGCTGGGAAAATTGGTTTAATGCTGCTCTATGTTGGGTGATACTATTATCTCTTGGGACTATTAAAAAAATTCCTTTTTTTCTGGGCTCCAATGATGCTTGTCTATTTTCATGAGAAAAGTGGGGGAGAATTCATATGCTTTAGAGAACAAGGTCAATATAATTTTTCTTAGGATAAATCTTTATTTTTCAGAAAGTGGATTTTTTTTTTTTTTTACTCAGTAAAAGATCGGGCTGGGTTAACAGCTGGGGGAAACCCTGAGCTTGGGTCACATAAATACCATTCCCCACTGCCTCCCACTTGAAATATACCTGCACTCCCAGGACCTCTCAACACAAACTACCATCCACTGTGGACAGACGCTTCAGTCTCATTATAAGCCAAACTTTTATGGTTTGTTTTTCTCAATCTTTATTGTAAGCCCCTGTTATTGATCATTTCATTTCTCTGTATGCTTCTTAGGTTCGAGTTTTCTCCACGCCAAGAGAAAATCAGATCATAAGGGGATCATTTAAATTCACCATCATCTGACCAGTCCAAACTCGCTTTTAAAAAATAGGTTGTTTTCGCAACTTCAGCATCCTATGGTACCAGCACATTATGGGGCTATATTCTAGTAGTCCCAATAAGTCCCTATAAGGGGGCCAATAGGTCAGTCTTTCTATGCAGCTCCATAGATGAAATTCTTACACTCTCCAGGCCAAACTGACACCATCCTACATTAGGAGGAATTTCCCCCTTCATTCAAAATGGCAATTGCCTTTTGCTGCTCTAAATCTCAGTCCTTTTTCTGTAGTCAGGTTCTCTAGGTTTATCGTACCACGCTTCGAAGGTTCCATTCCTTACCAATATCCAGGACACTAAGTAGTGAATCAATAGATTGTCCACATTATCTTGTCTGGTATTTCCTCACCTTAATCCAAGGCATCTGGTGGAGCCCAGATTCCATAGATTATTGCTTTTCAGAATAATTGGGTTTGTTTTAACATTTTCACATTAAGGGAAAAATATGTTTTTACAAAGGTTGAGAACAGCATGTATAACAAACCCCAATAACTCAGCTTCAACCATTATCAATCTCTGACCAATCACGTTTTGCCTATACTTTCTGTAGCATTTTTAACTGCATATTCTCTTAGTCTAAATCTTCCAAGTACCACCATGGTTCAAAATAGGAAAAAGAGGGATAGCAAAAGGATTATGTGTCCTCTGTCTGAGAGACCCAGGCCAGTAATTAGAATGAAGTTTGGGGAACATTGTACATTTCTCCCATTGCCCTTGGGAGAAGATCAAGAACACAAATTGGCAAAAGGGAATAAGTCATTCAAATACATGTTTGAGTTTATTTCTATTGGAGCTGTGGTTGATTAGCAAAGGCAGTAGAAATTGATGGTTAGATCAGATTGAGGAGAGAACATTTTACCATCTATTTGGATTTAATTCCATTAAGCAGTAAAAGTGGCACTAAAGTGCCAAAGCCTGTCAATTTTCCAACCTTAAACTGTTCACCTCGTTGTTTTACAGGATAATTCTTAGAGTTACCATGTACACCTACCTTCTTGATACTGATATAAACTGATATTGTTTCCATCGATGCAACTGAGAACACAAATGTTTTCTAAAGTCTATACTGCAGGGACCAAGGCAACAAGATCAGAAAACAAAACGGAATTCTCTGCCTCCATAATGACTGCGGAAAAAGTTCCCGTGATCCCAGGCTTTCTGGGAATGGTGGCTTGAGCTGTTCCTTAGCAGCTCTCACTTAGAGACCAAGGAAAGGAGCCTGAGTATAGCTTATCCCTGCCACAGTCCTCATTTAGATGCTAAGTACTGAAGTGCTTTTCTGTAGCTTAGCGTCTCTCAGCAGCGCTTACTACAATACATAAAGAAGGAAGGAAATGAGGACAGGGAAGATAGCCTATCACTCTATAAAATAAACTGGAATGCAAATGACATATCAGTTGCAGGGAAAAAGATGATCCCCTGAACATTTGTGCTTCACTTGTGAAGGAATCCATCTGAGCTTCTTTTGCAAAATTTGCAAAGATCCATGGTATAGAGTTGTCCTGTGGGCTATGACACGGCCTTTGCCAACAATCATTTGGCAAGGGCTGGATTTGCAATAATGTGGGATTTTAATATACATTTTAATGTAAGGACTACTGCTAAGACTGTCACACCTGTTTAACTTAAAAAAATTTTTTTTTGTCAATTGGCTTACAAGACTGGTTTTCTCTTTTCATATTTTAGGGCACTGCATTATTATATAAAAACTTCACATTTATAAAAAACATTTTTAGAATGCTTTACAGGGCTGAACTCCCTTTGAAGAAAGAAATGGACTTTAATTTGGTGAAATAATTATGGGAATATGACCAAAAGCTATGCATTCCTGAATTTTTCTTCCTATACTCATCTTGAAAAATACCTTCCTTTGGCCCCAATCTCCACTGCAATCATTTCTCCTTTCTCTTTTTTCTTTCAATGCCGTCCTCCTCCAACGAGTCAGCACTAGCTGCTTTCTTGTCATAACTCTTCACTCTCTGCAATCTGGCTTGTGTTCTATTGCCATACTTAAATAGATCCCTCCACTGATACCAGCTTTGTTCCCTCTTGACGTATTTTTAAGTAGGAGGAAATCTGATTTTGAAAGTCTGAATACTTCTCTTCCCTTTAAGACTTCAGATACCTTGTAACTTCTCCCTCCTAATCCCTTCCCCTAGTTAAATAGGAAAGCCTGATTTCAATACTTTGGAATGGGTAAGAATTAGTCATGCTTTTCACCCTTGAAAAATGCTTGCATTTTAAACTTAACTCTCTCAAATTGTACAGTGAATAGTTCCGATTTCAAATACCCTCAGGTATTATCAGATAAGAGTAGTGAAGAAAATTTGGGGACCAATGGGATATTATTTCACAGTTATTAGTAAGACCTACTTTCTATGTAACTGTGTGTGGGGGCACATGTGTGAACATACCTTTGTGTCTGCTCGTGCACGTGTGTTCTACAGGTCAGACATGTGGATGCTGTGGAACAGAGACAGTCACAAGGAAACTCACTCAGAAGAGCTATCTTTGGGCTCTCTACAGACCAAGGCATCTTGAGAGTTCTATGGAGTGAAAAGCTGCTGTCAGAACTCATTCTAAGAGAAAGCTGCATCACTGGAGCACCTGCCAGCTATAGCCCCAGGCAGCTTCCCTACTCCATACCCTCCCCTTAGCCTTTAATCCTTTGCCCTATATGCCTTCTGTGCTAAATCTTCAGATAGAGAAGATCTACAGTTCACATTCATTCACTACCACTTCTCCTTTCCCCTGGGCCAGCACTCCAATTTCGGTAATCAGACGTCTCTCTCCTAAAGTAGACCAATTGAGCGTCATGACTCAGAGACACTTTTTTTTTTTTTTTTTTTTTGAGACGGAGTCTCGCTCTGTCGCCCAGGCTAGAGTGCAGTGGCCGGATCTCAGCTCACTGCAAGCTCCACCTCCCGGGTTTACGCCATTCTCCTGCCTCAGTCTCCCGAGTAGCTGGGACTACAGGCGCCCACCACCTCGCCCGGCTAGTTTTTTGTATTTTTTAGTAGAGACGGGGTTTCACCGTGTTAGCCAGGATGGTCTCGATCTCCTGACCTTGTGATCCGCCCGTCTCGGCCTCCCAAAGTGCTGGGATTACAGGCTTGAGCCACCGCGCCCGGCCCAGAGACACTTTTTTAAAGACAGGATCTCACTCTGTCGGCCAGGCTGGAGTGCACAATCCTGGCTCACTGCAGCCTCGACCTCCCTAGCTCAAGTGATCCTCTCACTTCAGCCTCCCAAGTAGCTGCGACTGTAGGTGTGTGCTACCATACCCGTCTAAATTTTGTATTTTTTGTAGAGACAGGGTCTCACTGCCTTTTAAAAATATCATCGTTATATCCTCTTTTCTGAGCTCCATCCCATTTCTCCATCTTTTTTTTTTTTTTTTTTTTTGAGGCGGAGTCTCGCTCTGTCGCCCGGACTGGAGTGCAGTGGCCGGATCTCAGCTCACTGCAAGCTCCGCCTCCCGGGTTTACGCCATTCTCCTGCCTCAGCCTCCCGAGTAGCTGGGACTACAGGCGCCCGCCGCCTCGCCCGGCTAGTTTTTGTATTTTTAGTAGAGACGGGGTTTCACTGTGTTAGCCAGGATGGTCTCGATCTCCTGACCTCGTGATCCGCCCGTCTCGGCCTCCCAAAGTGCTGGGATTACAGGCTTGAGCCACCGCGCCCGGCCTTCTCCATCTTTATTATGATTTTTATTTTTATTTTTTGTAGAGACAGAGTCTCACTATGTTGCCCAGGCTGGTTTCAAACTCCTGGGCTCAAGCAATTGGCCCACTTTGGCCCCCTAAAATGCTGAGATTACAGGCGTGAGCCACCATGCCCAGCTGATGACTCAGAGATATTTTATGGACATTAAGAGATGGGATTAAAGGTTGGGGAGAAGTCAGAAATATTACGTAAGGATTTGTGGGGAAAGTGATGAGAGGCAGAACAAAACAAGATCACGGGGCACTAAGATGAAAGTCCTGGGTGGTAAGAGGAAAACATCAAATTCTGCTGATTCATATTCAGAACATTTGTTTTTTATTTTTTATTTTATTTTATTTTTTGAGACAGAGTCTGACTCTGTCACCTAGGCTGGAGTGCAGTGGTGCGATCTCAGCTGACTGCAACTTCTGCCTCCCAAGTTCAAGTGATTCTCCTGCCTCAGCCTCCCAAGTAGCTGGGACTACAAGTGCACACCACCATGCCCAGCTAATTTTTGTATTTTTGGTAGGGATGCGGTTTCACTGTGTTAGCCAGGATGGTCTCAAACTCCCAACCTCAGGTGATCTGCCCACCTCAGTCTCCCAAAGTGCTGGGATTACAGGCGTGAGCCACCACGCCCGGACTATGTTTTGTTTAGATACACAAATAATTACCATCATGTTATAACTGCCTGCAGTAGTCAGTACAACAACATGCTGTATAGGTTTGTAGCCTAAGAGCAATAGGCTCTACCATAAAGCATGGGTGTGTAGTGGGCTATCCATCTAGGTGTGTGTGAGTACATTCTATGATGTCTGCACAGTGACAAAATCACCTAACAACACATTTCTCAAGACATATCCCTGTCATGAAGCCATACGCTGTATCCCCTCCCCACCTCTGCCTACAGTGTCCTTTAGTATTTGTTTCTCCCTACTCTTTTATACACTGAACCCAGTGTGAGCAACAAGAACAGTGCCTAGAAAATGTGCCCAGGGGATGTGGTGCTACCCAGACAAAGCAGGGCCTGTGCCCTGGCAGATGTGGTTCTTTTGTGGACATAGAAGCAGTAGGCTGGTGCAATGAAAGGATAAAAAATTAGCAGAGACGATGTGATAGTTAACTGAGTGTATTCACGAGTGTGTGCAAAACATCCCTTAGGCCTCTCAGAAATATTTACCAAGAATTTTTCAGGAATTAGGAGTCCTGGATTAGCCAGTGGGAATAAGAGCAAGGGAAATATGGGCTGCAAAAAAGCACAGCAGGTAGAGTGCACGCTCTAGAGTAGGACTGCCTAGGCTCCAGTCCTGGCTTCACCACTTACCTAGCTGCATGAGGCTGGGTGGCCACTCTATGTTTCAGTCTCTGTTCCTGTAAAATGAAAGATATAATAGTTTCTACCTCATATAATTGTGATCATTATATGAACTTAAAATATGTAAAACACTTAAAAGTACATGGTCAGTCCTGGCAACACAACGAGACCCTGTCTCTATGAAAAATACAAAATAAAAATATGCCGGGCATGGTGGCTCACCCCTGTCGTGCCAGCACTTTGGGAGGCCAACGTGGGTGGATCACTTGAGGTCAGGAGTTCAAGACCAGCTTGGCCAACATTATGAAACCCCATCTCTGCTAAAAATACAAAAATTAGCCAGCATGGAGGAATGTGCCTGTGGTCCCAGCTACTTGGGAGGCTGAGGTGGGAAGATTTCTTGAGTCTGGACAACAAAGCAAGACCCTCTCTCAAAATAAATAAATAAATAAATAAAAGTACTTGGTGTGCATGGAATAGACACTCAATGAAAAGTAGCGTACCCACCCCATGGAGTTGCTATGAAAATTTAAGAAGATGATACAGGTAAAACACTTAGAAGAGTTCCTCACATACTTGATAAATGCTAGTTATTATTACATGATATGATTAAACTTTATATTGTATCATATACACACACGTATACTGGACTGCTAACACAAGGAGAAGAAACAATTGTAAAATTTCGACTTGGCAGTGTAAAAGCACAACTAACCACAGTGATTTATGTAAATCGCTTACCACTTATGCCTAATTACTATGAAGCACAGCAACAATTATACACAGCACTAAGTGTGTCAGATTAACTTTGCTAAAGGTTTGATTATAGCACTAACCTCTGTGTACATATGCTCAGTGTTCACTCTCTGTTACTCTTGTAGTATGATCATCTGCTCATGTAGCACAGTCATCTGCTCACTACATTAAAAAACTAGTGGGAGCACTGGCTTGCCACAGACCTCTTATATTTCTCAAAATCTTTTTGCAGTTCTTTTTCTCCTTACATTATCTGCTGCATCTGATGATCTATCTTTTTTATTTCAAAATCCTTGTATTCAATTCACTTTTATAGGCACTTACTATGTTCAAAGTAGTAGATTAGGAACTGGAGGGTATACAGAGATAATTAAGGCAGCCCATACTCATAGTCAAGTATAAAGGAGGAAAGGGAAACCTTCATATGAAACAGAGAAAAGTTGCTGTGAGGCTTCAAGGCGTGCTGGTTGTAGCTTTTGCACTGGTACTTATTCAAGAATAAGTGAGATTTTTAAACAATAGCTTTATTGAGATATAATCTACATACTATAAAAGGCACCCTTTAAGGAATCAATGATTTTTTTTTAGCCAATTCATGGATTTGTGCAACCTTCACCACAATCCATTTTAGAACATTTTAATCACTCCAAAAAGAAACGCTTTATTCATTAGCATTCACTCCCCATTCCTCCTCCCCTCAGTCCCTGGAAACTGTGAATGTAGTCAGTTTCCTCCATGAGATTAACTACGCTGGATATTTGATACAGATAGAATCATACCATTTATGGCCTTTTGTGTCTGGCTTCTTTCACTCAGAATATTTTCAAGGTTCATCCATGTTGTAGCATGTATCCAGTACTTCATTCCTTTCTATGATCAAAACATATGCTACTATGGGTTGCGCATGGTGGCTCATGCCTGTAATCTTGCACTTTGGGAGGCTGAGGCAGGAGGAGTGCTTGAAGCCAGGGGTTTGAGACCAGCCTGGACAATACAGTGAGATCCTGTCTCTACAAAAATTAAACAATTAGCCTAGCACAGTGATGTGTACCTGTAGTCCCAATTACTCAGGAGGCTGAAGCAGGAGGATCACTTGAGCCTAGGAGTTCAAGGCTGCAGTGAGCTACGATGGCATCACTGCACTTCAGCTTGGGTGACAGAGAAAGACCCTGTTTATGTTTAAAAAAAAAAAAAAGACAACAGAAAATAAAGGGCTGGGCGTGGTGGCTCACGCCTGTAGTCTGAGCACTTTGGGAGGCTGAGGCAGGTGGATTCCCTGAGGTAAGGCATTCGAGACCAGCCTAGCCAACATGGTGAAACCCCGTCTCTACTAAAAATACAAAAATTAGCCAGGCATGGTGGTGGACGCCTGTAATCCTAGCTACTTGGGAGGCTGAGGCAGAATTGCTTGAACCTGGGAGGCAGAGGTTGCAGTGAGCCAAGATCACGCCACTGCACTCTAGCCTTGGCAACAGAGCGAGACTCTGTCTCAAAAAAAAAAAGAAAAGAAAAGAAAAGAAGAAAGAAAAACATTCTATTTATCCCCCCTTCAGCTGATACTTTTTTTTTTTTTTTGGCTATTATGAATAATGCTGCTATGAAAAGAAATGTACAAGTTTTGTTGGACATATGTTTTCAATTCTTATGAGTATACACCTAGGAGTAGAATTGCTGGCTTATATGGTAACTTCATATTTAACCTTTTGACGAATTGGCAGACTATTTTCCAAAGTGTCTGCACCATTTTACAATATCACCAGCAGTGTATGATTTCTCCACATCCTCACCAACAGTTGTCTTTTTTATTTTAGCTATATTTGTGGGTGCAAATCCTCGTCATGTTTTTAATTCATATTTCCCTGATGACTAGTGATATTGTGCATATTTTCATGTGCATATTGGCTATTTGTATATTTTCTCTGGAGAAATGTCTATTCAAGTCCCTTGCTGATTTTTTAAAAATTTTATTTATTTATTTATTTATTTTTTGGGATGGAGTCTTGCTCTGTTGCCCAGGCTGGAGTGCAGTGGCACATTCTCGGCTCATTGCAACCTCTGCCTCTCGGGTTCAGTCGATTCTCCTGCCAGCTTCCCGAATAGCAGGGGACTACAGGCGTACACCACCACATCTGGCTAATTTTTGTACTTTTTGGTGGAGATAGGGTTTCACCATGTTACCCACGCTGGTCTCAAACTCCTGACCTTAAATGATCTGCCTGCCTCAGCCTCCCAGAGTGCTGGTATTACAGGCATTAGCCACTGCGTTGCCAATATTTTCTCCCATTCTGTGAGCTGTCTTTTTGCTTTCTTGATGGTGTTTTTAGAAGTGCAAATGTTTTTAATGTTGAAGAAGTTCAATTTATCTGTGCTTTATTTTGTCACTTGTGCTTTTGGTATCATAGCTATAACACCACTGCCAAACCCCAGGTCACAAAAATTTACATGCATCCTTTGTTCTAAGAGTTTTACAGTTTTTGCAGTTACACTTAAGTGTAGGATACATTTTGAGTTAATTAAAGGGTATGGGGAGTTGCAATGTTAAATAAATACATGTCATGCAATAACAATCCAACTTAATCATTTTGTATGTGTATATCCAGTTGTCCCAGAGCCATTGGCTGCAAATACTAAGAATAGGTGAGATTTAGCAGAACAGCTGAACAAAGGTACAGAGGCATGAATGCATGGAGGCCCAGGAATAGCAACTGGTTCAGCCTGAATAGAGGATTGGACAAGTAGGGACTTTTTTTTTTTTTTGAGATGGAGTCTGGCTCTGTCGCCCAGGCTGGAGTGCAGTGGCCGGATCTCAGCTCACTGCAAGCTCTGCCTCTGGGGTTTATGCCATTCTCCTGCCTCAGCCTCCCAAGTAGCTGGGACTACAGGCGCCCGCCACCTCGCCCGGCTAGTTTTTTGTATTTTTCAGTAGAGACGGGGTTTCACCATCTTAGCCAGGATGGTCTCGATCTCCTGACCTCATGATCCGCCCATCTCGGCCTCCCAAAGTGCTGGGATTACAGGCTTGAGCCACCGCGCCCGGCCCAAGTAGGGATATTTAATGGGAAATGAGACTGGAAAGGTTATGTAGTCAGATTATGGAGGGTCTTGAGTACCAAAAGTTGGAGAACTGTGGAAGATTCTTGAGCAGAAGAATGACATCAGAATCAGTCTTTCAGAAGATTGGTCTAGCTGAAGAGTATACCTGGATTGGAATGGGGGTAAACAATGTAAGCAGAGAAGTCAGAACTTCTATGGTGGTCTAGGTGGGAGATTACAGCTAAGACTGTGACAGTAAGAGTAGAAAAGAGGGAGCTGATAAGCAAAAAGTATGAGAGGCACAATACACGTAAGTCCTGGTAACCGATTGGGTGATGAAAGCAAATTGGTAGAGACTTGGCAAAATGGTGGTTCCATTAATAATAATAATAATAATAAAAGTCAGGAGAAGTAGCTAGTTTGGTAGGAAAGATGAGTTAACTTTTAGATAAACCATCTTCACAATTTGAAACATTCCCAGTAGAGAAATCTAACTTTCACGTGGAAATGCAGCTCTGGATCTCAAGAAAGCAGTCAGGGCTGAAATTAAGGCTTTGGGAGACATCACTTAATCATGATTGTTAGAACCATGCACATAAATGAGGAAGTCCCCCTCTCTCTCTAGATAGCAGCTCCTTTAGAGTTTTCTCAGATGATATTTCTTCCTACCACCCCTAAATGTGGGTTCCTGCATTCGTTCATTCAACAAACATTAATACATTTAATACACATTATTAAATGCTTATTATTGCCAGACATTGTTCAAGGCACTAGTAATATTTGATGAACAAAATAGACGAATCAACAAACAAAAAAAAACTTGCCTTAATAAAGCTTACAGCCTAGTGGGAGGAGGCAAACAGTAAATAAATATATATGTAAAGCATATAGTGTTCATAAGCAGAGAAAGGGGATGGGGGAGATGGAGTTGCGATTTTAAACAGGATGATGAAGGAAAGCCTCAGGGAGAAGGACACATGTGATTAAAGGGCTGATGTAGGTGAAGGAACAAACTATGTAGATATCTGAGTACAAAGCATTCCAGGATTCCAGGAACAGAGAACACGCAATGACCCCGAGGCTGGAGAGTGCCTGGTGGGTGAGAGAAACAACAAGGAGACCAGCACAGCTGGCGAAGAGTAGTGAGGGGAAAGCAGGAGATCAGGTCAGAGGCATAAATGGAGGCCAGATTGTGTAGGGGCTTATACACCATGGTAAGAATTTGACTTCTGCTTGGTGTGAGATAGGAAATTATTAGAGGATTTTGAGCAGAAGGTGGCAACATTTGATCTGTCTTTTAAAGGTATCAATCTTTAAACAGACCACTCATTTTGAAAACAGAATTTGGGAGAATAAAGGCAGAAGAAGGGAGGTCAATCAGATGGCTTTTACTGTAATCCAGAGAAGAGATGACAGCTTGAGCCAGGGTGATAACAGCGAAGGTGTTGAACTGGTTAGATGCTGGATATATTTTGAGCTGGAGCTAGCAGGATTTGAGAACAGACTGAAACAGGATGTGAGAAAAAGAAAGGAATCAAAGATGACTCTTGGCTGGGCACGGTGGCTCATGCCTGTAATCCCAGCACTTTGGGAGGCTGAAGTGGGCAGATTGCTTGAGGTCAGGAGTTCGAGACCAGCCTGGCCAACGTGGCCAAACCCCATCTCTACTAAAAATACAAAAATTAGCTGGACATGGTTGCGCATGCCTGTAATCCCAGCTTCTTGGGAGGCTGAGGCACAAGAATTGCTTGAACCTGAGAGGCAGAGTTTGTAATGAGCCAAGATGGCACCACTGCACTCTAGCCCGTGCGACAGAGCAAGATTCTGTCTCAAAAAAAACAGAAAAGAAAAAAAAAAAGAAAAGTGACTCATTATGATTTTTGTCTGAGTAACTAGGAGGAACAGTCCTTTACTTAGATGGAGAAGACTACAGAAGGAGTAGGCTTGGGTGGTGGCAGCGAGGATCAGGAGTTCAGTTTTGGACATGTTAAGTTTGAGATGCATATTTAACACTGAAGGAGAGATGCCAAGAATACAGTTGGATACGCAAGCCTAGAGTTCAAGCAAACGTCTGAGAAGAGTTGGGAGGGTTCAGGAAGGCATGAACCCTTTGAATGGTCCTGAATCTGGGTAATAGTGTCAGCAACTGTACAACCTCCTGGGAAATGGGAAGCTTGTACCTTCATCTGGGAGTATACTGGTTTTACCATGTTCTGTCTACATAGCAGCCTCCATTTGTTAAACAAAATTTATATCTTAAAACAAATTTACATCTTCAATGCTTGTTAGCATCTTTCCTTCAATCACATAACTGTCCCTAGGTGGCACCCATACAAACACTTAAATTCCTTCCTTTCTGGTTCTCTTTGCATCTTCTCACAACACACACTCACTATGTTTTCTGAAATCTATATTTTACTTCCAAAAGGAAACCATGCCATTGTTTCATTGACTAAGAACAAGATCCTCTTCCTTTGGTACTCACTACAGGACAGTCTTTTCTTTTTTTTTTTTTGAGATGGAGTCTCGCTCTGTCGCCCAGGCTGGAGTGCAGTGGTGCAATCTCGGCTCACTGTAACCTCCACCTCCCGGGTTCAAGTGATTCTCCTTCATCAGCCTCCTGAGTAGCTGGGATTACAGGCATGCATCACTACGCCCGGCTAATTTTTGTACTTTTAGTAGAGATGGGGTTTCACCATGTTGGTCAGGCTGGTCTCAAACTCTTGACCTCAAGATCTGCCCACCTTGGCCTCCCAAAGTGCTGGGATTACAGGCGTGAACCACTGTGCCCAGCCGAGTCTTTTCTTAATATAGGATATTTTGGATATGAATAAGCCAGCCATAAGGTTCAAATATGTCTGCAAATAACTTAGAGGTTAACAACACAAGTCGGCCCGGCGCAGTGGCTCACGCCTGTAATCCCAGCACTTTGGGATGCGAGGCGGGCAGATCACCTGAGGTTGGGAGTTGAAGACCAGCCTGGCCAACGTGGTGAAACCCCGTCTCTATAAAATTACAAACTTAGCCAGGCATGATGGCACATGCCTGTAATCCCAGCTACTTGGGAGGCTGAGACAGGAGAATCACTTGAACTTAGGAGGCGGAGGCTGCAGTGAGCCGAGATCGTGCCACTGCACTCCAGTCTGGGCAAGACAGAACAAGACTCCATCTCAAAAAACAAACAAACAAAAAAACACAAGTCCCAGGAGGCGGAGTCTGCAGTGAGCTGACATCGCACCACTGCACACCAGCCTAGGCAAGATAGAGCGAGACTCTGTCTCAGAAAAACAAAACAAAGCAAAACAAAACAAAAACACCTATCACTTTAAAGGAATGTTGTCCAAATAAGGCCTATAGTGTTGTTCCATGACAGGTACTCAATTAAGTCTCATTCATTGATCAGTTGGGCTAGACCAGGACATCATACAAATCCTTGCATATTGTAGAATCTTCCAGGAAATAATTCTCTAGAATCTCTATCACTCCCTATAGTTCTGATTTAGACTCCTTTCACAGGAAGACTCTTCACCCTGGCTATGGCAAAGCTTTTTGTCACTCAATTTGCTTTGCTGTTTTGTTTTCTTTCCTGATAATTTCTATCTTAAGGAAAATGGGAACTAGCTATGTCAGGCTTGGTAATGTCCAAATCTTTGAACATTATTCCTAACATAAAAAGTGCCTTTCTGAGTCAGAACAAGCTCAGGCCCCTTTCCCCAAGGCAAAGTGGCTTGAGTGACTCCTCTGACATGTCTTTAAGGATCAGAAATTCATCTCCAAACCTATAACGGCTTTGGAAATTGTGAATTCATTTAAGTCATTCTGAATTATATTTTGTGTTCTGCTGGTACTACTACACCTGACTGACCAGTGCTTCTTTTCAGTTGACTTAAGGTTGCCTACCAAGCTTTAAAAAGTAGGCCTTAGTGACCAGGCGTGGTGGCTCACGCCTGTAATCCCAGCACTTTGGGAGGCCGAGGATCATGAGGTCAGGAGATCAAGATCATCCTGGCTAACACGGTGAAACCCTGTCTCTACCAAAATACAAAAAAAAAAAAAAAAAAAAAAAAATTAGCCGGGCGTGGTGGCGGATGCCTATAGTCCCAGCTACTTGGGAGGCTGAGGCAGGAGAATGGCGTGAACCCGGGAGGCAGAGCTTGCAGTGAGCTGAGATCACGCCACTGCACTGCAGCCTAGGCGACAGAGTGAGACTCTGTCTAAAAAAAAAAAAAAAAAAAAAGGCCTTAGTTTTGCTAGACTTCATAGTAATTTTGATTTTCTAAAATTCTATTACAACTCATTTAGAATCTTTTTCATCTTCTCATATGGCAGCCTCTTAGTTTGTTAATACTGGTTTTCAAAAACTACTCACATTTTTGGTGTTACATGTGTTTTGTATGAAGAAAGTCAGTCAAGCTCTTTTGGCCTGACAAGAGACTAAACTTTCTTTTTTTTTTTTTTTTTTTTTTGAGGCGGAGTCTCGCTCTGCCGCCCGGGCTGGAGTGCAGTGGCCAGATCTCAGCTCACTGCAAGCTCCGCCTCCCGGGTTTACGCCATTCTCCTGCCTCAGCCTCCCGAGTAGCTGGGACTACAGGCGCCCGCCACCTCGCCCGGCTAGTTTTTGTATTTTTAGTAGAGACGGGGTTTCACCGTGTTAGCCAGGAGGGTCTCGATCTCCTGACCTCGTGATCCGCCCGTCTCGGCCTCCCAAAGTGCTGGGATTACAGGCTTGAGCCACCGCGCCCGGCAGGAGACTAAACTTTCTTGGTCTATTTCATTTCCAATCCCCTTTCTGGTGATGTTCAGCATCTTATTGACCTTCAGAATTGCAGGGGTACACCAGATTTCATGGAACAATACATAATAATTCCCATATTACTTCCTCACATTATAATGGAAAAAGAAAGATAATAGATTCTGATTTTCAAATGCCTATACTGAAGTCATTCTCCAAGTCTCTAGCCCTGCAGATCATGTGTGTATATACATATATATTTAACTTTTTATTTTTAGATAATTATAGATTTGCAAGACATGTACAGGGAAGAAATGTACAGGGAAGTCCCATGTACGCTTGCCCCAACCTCCCCAAGTGTGAACACCTTACAATGTTAGTACAGTATCCACGAAGCTTATTCAGACTTCACCATTTTTACATGCACTTGTTTGTACATGTACTCATGTGTGTGGCTTTATGCAATTTTGGCATGTGTAGCCTTGTATAACCATAGTCAAGACATTTGGCCATCCCCCCAGGACTTTCTCATGTTACTCTTTATAGCCACATCCATCCCCCATCCCAAATCCTTGGCAACCACTAATCTGTCCTCCAGCTCTATAATTATATAATGTATATTATTTCACTATTGTTATGTAAATAGAATCATGCAGTACGTATCCTTCTGAGATTGACTTTAATCATCCGTAACTTCCTTCAGGTTCATCCAAGTTGTTGCATGTATCAACAGACCCGTCCCTTTTGTTGTTAATATTCCATGGTATGAATGTAGCACAGTTTTCTAAACCATTCACCCTTTGAAGGACACTGGGTAGTTTCCAATTTTTGACTATTATGAATAAAGTGGCTATGAGCATCTAGGTACAACTCTCTGAGTGAAAATAAGTCTTCATTTCTCTGGGATAAATGCCGAAGAGTGCAATTGCTAAGTCATATGGCAAGTTCATTTTTAGTTTAGTTTTAGTTTTTTTTTTTTTTTTTGGAGACAGAATCTCACTCTGTCACCCAGACTGGAGTGCAGCGGTGCAATCTCAGCTCATTGCAGCCTCTGCCTCCAGTGTTCAAGTGATTCTTGTGCCTCAGCCACCTGAGTAGCTGGGATGATAAGCACATACCACCTTGCCTAGCTATTTTTTTTTTTTTAGTAGAGACTGGATTTCACCATGATGCCTAGGCTGGTCTTGAACTCCTGGATTCAGGTGATCCACCCACCTCAGCCTCCCAAAGTGGTAGGATTATGGGCGTGAGCCACTGCACTCAGCCCATTTTTAGTTTTAAAAGGGGCAGCCAAGCCATTTTCCCAAGTCAGATTACTTATTTTTAGAGTTTAATTACAACTCAATCCCTAGAGAGAGATTCCACTGTTTACCTCTTCCTAATTAGAGAAGTATCCTTCTAACATCCCATAGAGTCAGATGAACTTGGATTCAAATCCTGCTTCACTCACTTATTAGCTGGGTGAGCCTGAACACGTTTAACTTTTCTGGAGTCTCAGATTTCCTATTTGCAAAATAGAGATAATAATGCCTGAGACAGTAAGGATTTAACAAGATCAACATGTAAAATACTGAGAGTAGAGCATAAGGAACATAGTCAGGAGTTAATGCTAGCTGTCTCCCCACTTCATGGCAGAATAATCAGCAACCATTACTATCAAGTTTATGGTACTAGAAATTTTACCTGGCTTTAACAATGCAAGGAAATTATACTACTTTTATTAATGTTCTTTTCTACTAAGTTGTGTGTGTGTGTGTGTTTAAATGGAATTTCGCTCTGTCGCCCAGGCTGGAGTGCAGTGGCATGATCTCGGCTCACTGCAACCTCCACCTCCCAGGTTCAAGTGATTCTCATGCCTCAGCCTCCTGAGTAGCTGGGACTACAGGTGTCCACCACCATGCCCCGCTAATTTTTGTATTTTTAGCAGAGACGGGGTTTTGCCATGTTTGGTCAGGCTGGTCTCGAACTCTCGACCTCAAGTGATCCGCCTGCTTCAGCCTCCCAAAGTGCTGGGAATACAGGCATGAGCCACATCACCTGGCTGTAAATTATCTTTAGTAGGTTTGTTATGCACAGTGTTTCCTGGGTAAAACTAGTTGCCCTTTCTTCCTATTAATTACATGTGCTGAAGTAATTCTTACCACTCTTGGAAGCAGAAACAAGTTGGTGTCTCTGCATTATATTCTGTTTTTGTTTTTTCTCTTATAGGTCAGTGAACAATTTCCTGATGACTGGTCCAAAGGTAAGAACAAATTCCTTTAATTGATATGGATTTCACTAATCTTAGCCTGTTGACTAAATATGATAAATGCAGATTTTTCATTATATCCACATCTTTTGTTATGCTGTATATATTACAGATAGAAAGACTGAGACCCAGAGGGTGTTAGGGACACATCTAAAACCACATAGCAAGCCATTGTTAGAGCCAAGATAAGAACTCAGGAGCACTAATTCTGAATTTATGGCTAGAATTTCCAGAGCCATAAAAGTCAACAGCCTTTTATAGGTGTCAGGCTGCAAAGTCACACATCCTTCTCAGTGCCCCATGGTGGGATGCAGTTTCCCATGTTTAAAATGCTGGAATTGTACTACATGATCTTTACATTCATGGGCATTTTCAGTTCCAAAATGTTATTTTCTAAGATGGTCATGTGATGAGAACTGCTTAAATTTCATGAGTTGTGTGATTTGGACTCATTTTGGAGAGGCAGGATAGTTTAATGAATAAAGGTGAATAAAGGATGACAGGGACTAGAGTCTGATAAAACTGGTTTCATTTCTAGTTCTGCCATTTGCTAGCTCTGCAACTTTGAGGAAATCACTTTAGCTCATTCCCTGAGCCTCGGTTTCCTAATCTATAAAATAGTGCCTATTTCACAGGTTATCTGTGATGTCAAATGAGACAGCATATTTAAAGTGCTTACTCCATCATTATTTTGGAGGGATGGGAGAGTGAGCAGGAAGGGAGGTGTTTGGTCAGTTTAGGGTACATTCCTCCTAAGTTCAGTCTGAGTTTTTACCCCTATGTCCCTACAGGCTTACCTGATTTACTCCAGCAGTGTGGCAGCTGGTGCCCAGAGTGGTATTGAAGAATGCAAGTATCAGTTTGCCTGGGACCGCTGGAACTGCCCTGAGAGAGCTCTGCAGCTGTCCAGCCATGGTGGGCTTCGCAGTGGTAAGAAAAGCCTCAGCCACAGCTCCCTGGACCCCCTGGTCACAGGTTAGAGCCCCAGGGATAGTCCCTTGTCTCCTCGACACACTTATTCCTCACCTGCTCTCTTCTCTTAGGTCATATCCCTCTCCAGGATCTTCTCTTTTCCTTTTCTACTTCCTTTTTCCCACCTATAGAGTTTTTTCTTTCTTTCTCAACACTCTCATTGCTCAACAAATGGATATTGCCTTACTCCCAATCCCATACCATCCTTGGACTCCCAGTTGGCTAAAGGTCTCCTCACAATGTAAGTAATATCAGGAAGTAGGCAGAGGTCACAATTCCTCATACTCCTTAGCCCCTTCCTTAGCAGAGAGGTACTGGGCAAGTGGAGAGTGACTTAGAGACTGGGCAAGTGGAGAGTGACAGATTCCCAGGGAGAAGATAAGATAAAGAGTGGCCATGCCAGTCAATGAAAGAGCTGCCAATCAGAGGTTCTTTTCAAGACTAACTGCACATGACTCTTAGGCCCCAGTATTCCAGGAGGAAGTGGGGATGGGTTCTTTACAACCTAGCCTTCAGATTCATCTCCCTCCCCATTTCTTCCTCAGGCTCTTTCCAACCTAAATCATTTATAATCATGTGTGTCAACAGTACCCTAGTCACCTGGTCATAAAATGTGTGACCTGAAATGACAGTAGGTGAGAAGAGTAAGGATAATGCCAGGGATGGAGCAGACCATGGAAGAGGGTAAGATACACTATAAAGATGGGAAGGCCAGGCACAGTGGCTCAAGTTTGTAATCCCAAGCTCTTCGGGAGGACACGGTAGGAAGACTGAGCCCAGAGTTCCAGACAAGCCTGGGCAACATAGTGAGACCCTCTCTCTGCAAAAAATAAAAGTTAAAAAATAATAATAAAGATAGGGAAATAGGATGGAGCTAGGGAAAGAGGATATAATGATGGTTATTAAAGAAAGGTAGCATGTCTGGTATTTCTTTAAGCTGCAACCCCTCCCTCTAACTCTGGATTTTTGGTTCCTGCTAGCTAATCGGGAGACAGCATTTGTGCATGCCATCAGTTCTGCTGGAGTCATGTACACCCTGACTAGAAACTGCAGCCTTGGAGATTTTGATAACTGTGGCTGTGATGACTCCCGCAATGGGCAACTGGGTGAGTAGTAATGTGGGGATGGGTACCATAGGCCAGCTCAATTCACATAAAGAATGAAAAGCCTAGTGGGGGTGAAGAAGAGCTGTATTTTTCTAAATATGAAGAAAATCATGTGGAAGACGGGTGAACGAGTTTGATCCCAAGCCCTACAATGACAAGCCAGGCTAAATGTAGCTTAGGACCTTCTTGTCTCATTGAGTAGTTTCCTTAATTTAAACATAATAATAAAGAAGTAACACTCTGGGGATTCCTCTGTTGCTTCTCTCAAACACAAGGGGAACTTCCTTCCGTGTTGCCTATCCCCGTCTACTTTCCACTCTTTACCTCCAGTGCCGTCTCCAATCCTGTGCCCTCCTGACCAATTTCCAACATCATTGTTCCATATTTCAATTGTACCCCTCTTTCCCACCCAATGCTTGAGCTTTCCTCATCTTTTTGGCACCATTTTGTCCCTTCTGGACCTCAATCACCAGCAGGGCACGTGCACCCTCTGCCCATGGGAAGAGGCACTGTTGGCAGAGGAGTGTCCTGGCGCCTTGCAAAGAATCCACTCGGCAACTACTTACGTCACTGAACCCTGAGCAGGGGATTGGCTAAACCTGGAAGTGGGCGTGTAAAGGTGGCAAAAACAAATATAGACGGCAACTGATCTGGATACAGGGTACTCGCCCAACCTTAATCCTCTCCTATCCTGGACCCCCCACCCCGAACCCAGTTAGAAACAGCAGCCCAGGAGGCTCTGCGCCCGCTTGCTCAATGACCTGTCCTCCCCCCGCACTTTTCCAGGGGGCCAAGGCTGGCTGTGGGGAGGCTGCAGCGACAATGTGGGCTTCGGAGAGGCGATTTCCAAGCAGTTTGTCGATGCCCTGGAAACAGGACAGGATGCACGGGCAGCCATGAACCTGCACAACAACGAGGCTGGCCGCAAGGTGAGTCCCGCAGCCCTCGGGAATAGGCAGCTGCTGGCTCCATCCACTACGAGCTCCAGGTGTGGACAACTCTTCAGTTCATTTAAAAGACTGGCAAAATAAGGCCGGGCGCGGTGGCTCAAGCCTGTAATCCCAGCACTTTGGGAGGCCGAGACGGGCGGATCACGAGGTCAGGAGATCGAGACCATCCTGGCTAACACGGTGAAACCCCCGTCTCTACTAAAAATACAAAAACTAGCCGGGCGAGGTGGCAGGCGCCTGTAGTCCCAGCTACTCGGGAGCCTGAGGCAGGAGAATGGCGTAAACCTGGGAGGCGGAGCTTGCAGTGAGCTGAGATCAGGCCACTGCACTCCAGTCCTGGCGACAGAGCGAGACTCCGCCTCAAAAAAAAAAAAAAAAAAAAGACTGGCAAAATAAGGTACCAAGTGGGCTGGCCCAGTAGACTAACTAGACTCCTTGCAACTCCCGCAGGGGCAATTAAACTCGCCACGCGCTTAATCTCGGGTCTCTCACTCTTAGCTCTCTCCCCAGGCGGTGAAGGGCACCATGAAACGTACGTGCAAGTGCCACGGCGTGTCTGGCAGCTGCACCACGCAGACCTGTTGGCTGCAGCTGCCCGAGTTCCGCGAGGTGGGCGCGCACCTGAAGGAGAAGTACCACGCAGCACTCAAGGTAGACCTGCTGCAGGGTGCTGGCAACAGCGCTGCCGGCCGCGGCGCCATCGCCGACACCTTTCGCTCCATCTCCACCCGGGAGCTGGTGCACCTGGAGGACTCCCCGGACTACTGCCTGGAGAACAAAACGCTAGGACTGCTGGGCACCGAAGGCCGAGAGTGCCTGAGGCGCGGGCGGGCCCTGGGTCGCTGGGAACGCCGCAGCTGCCGCCGGCTCTGCGGGGACTGCGGGCTGGCGGTGGAGGAGCGCCGGGCCGAGACCGTGTCCAGCTGCAACTGCAAGTTCCACTGGTGCTGCGCAGTCCGCTGCGAGCAGTGCCGCCGGCGGGTCACCAAGTACTTCTGCAGCCGCGCAGAGCGGCCGCGGGGGGGCGCTGCGCACAAACCCGGGAGAAAACCCTAAGCGTTTCCTCTGCCCCCTCCTTTTCCCACCGGTTCTTGGCTTCTTTTAGAGACCCCAGTAACTGTGGAACCTAGGTAAAGGGGAACCCGCTCCAGACCTAGGGATCCTGAGAAGGAGAGACTGCAATTCTCCGAAGTTTGCCACTTTCCGGCCTGTTTCCCCAATTCCTCTGTGCTCTCCTAGGGCTCTGTTTGAAGCCTCCTCGCAGCCACACCTAGGTCTGACTGAGAACTCAGGCTTTGAGCTACTGATCTTCCTTGGATTAGGATGAGAACAGGTGTTCCTTCTCCCCTTTCCTAGCAGCCTTAATGTCTGACCTAGCCTATCAAGCCTTAGGCGCTGGAAGAACTCTTCTCAGACACGCAGGGCCCAGGTAAAGCCAAAGCTTTGCCCTTTTGCCCACTGCTGCCCCTCTCTTCTGCACAGCTCCTCCCCTGCTACCTGCTGACCTAGACTCCCCAGGAATCTTGAATGCTTTCTCTCTTCTCCCTTTCCTTTCTTTCCCAGAAAAACTGAGGAAACTGGCACCGGCAAAGCATGTCTTTGGGGTTGGTTCCTAGTGGCAGAGGTTGAAGATGCAGGAAGAGGGAGCTCCTCTGGAGTGCTGATTTGAACACCAAGGGTGCTACTCATCCTTATGGTATCATGTCATGATAGACTTTACTAGTGGGGCAATGACCTTCCTAGACAATCACCCAAGGGACTCCAGATACACACCCCAAAGGTCTAGGAAATACGCTAAGGGCTGATTACAGTCATTTCCTACCCTTTAAAGGTACCTTCTACCTTCTCCTGACCTACTTCCTCCTAGCAACCAACTTTACCTCTTCTTCTTCCCCAAAGGATCTTTGTTCCTCTGAGCCAAGAGTGAGGTAAATAAAGCCACTTTCCTGTTCAGATCCTGGTCTGCACCTCTAGGGCAGGTCATAAGAAGGAGAAACTGAGACCCTTCCTTATCACTAACCTGGTTCTCAAACAGGCAGGATTCACAGCACTGGATATCTTCCTTCCATGAGTAAACTTCCTGCAATGAAACTGTTGCTAATAGGAAGTTCAGCACCTTGAACCTTAATTTATTGCAGTCATTGTGATATGTGCTCTTTTTCTAGGTACTGCACTTATTCTTGAGGATATTGGGGTGGGGTGTGGTAACAGATACAACCTGTGGGCTCTCTCCTCCCTCCCCTCTTGGCAGGATACCATCCTCCCTAGAGCCTCACTTCCCTGGTGGCCCAACCAGTTATCTGGATTGAGGCTCAGCTGCCAAGGATTAGTAAATCATCTATATAAATCTTCTAATACATTCACTCAATAGCCATGAGCTTGCTGCTTGTGGTACTTGAGTCTTCTGGTTTTATTCTCAGAGAGGAGCACAGCAGGGACTTGTTTATGAAACAGAGCAAGACCTTGGGTAGGGAAGAACCAATCCCTGACAGACCCTCTGTAGCCCAAGGAGCTCCCCAGCCAGCTTCCTTGCCCTAGGACAGTCCCAGGTCTGGGGCTGGGCAGCTCTTCTAGAGCAGAACTGGTCAGATGTTAGATGACCTCAACCTTCCTCTCCCAGAGTAGGAGAAAGCAGTGTGACTGGCTCCAAGCAACAAAAGCCAAGACTCTAGGAGCTCATCTGTAAGAGTCAAGGGTTCCCGTAATCCAAACTAAGGCAATAGCCAGGTCAGATCCCAAACCCCTGGCCTCACCCACATACCTTCTGGTCTTACCAACACTTACTGAGGAGAGAGTTTCCCCTTCCTGACCGGGGATACACTTCCTTTCAGGGGTTCCTAGTGCTTCATTTCCAGCTCTATCAGCAAAAGGCCCTTCACACCTTCCCTCCACTTTTATCTGAGCCTCCCAACTCACCTTTTCTCCTTAATCAAGAAGCAGCATATACTAACCTACCTGTCCCACTTTGCAGAATTACTTGATAATGTACACGAAGAAAGTTTGGCAAGGCAGCTAGAAAATTTAAAAGTACAATGTTGTAAAGTAAAGCTGCATTCTCCAGGAAGTCTCTTAGCATAAAAGCAGAACTATTGTGCTTCATATTTGATAACTCCAGGTCAGCACTCTAAATATGTCATGCTGCCAGAACATTATTTCATAGGTTATTGTTTTATATCCCCAAATGGATACCAGATTCATTCCAGTTCTATCAAGAAAACATGACTGAGCTGCCTTGGATCTGTATGCTTTTCCCTTCCTTTTGCAATATCCACTTGTTCATTTGTTCATTCAACAAACACCACAGTGGAGACAGTGGTGAACAACCACTGCCATTGCTGCATCATGGAGTTTAAGTTCTCATCTTATACTCAATCGCCAGGGCCGTGGTCCCTTTACAAAGTAGACAACTCCAGAAATGGTGGTTGGGAAGACATCTTTGAGGTCAGCTAGTCAAACCTTTTGTTTTACAGATTTAAACTGATGCTGAGAAAGATGACTGGCTTCTTCCCCCAACTAGTAAGTGACTGTGGGGTGAGTGCAGAGCACAGGCCCCTTCCCACCTCTCGTGTGCTCTTCAGGAGCCCATCTGTCTCAGTCAGAAGACAGAAACAGAGGGAGGTCCTCAGAAGTGACAAGGAAATTGGTTGGGGTGGGCAAAACACTGTCTCCTTCCTGTCCCTGGCCTGTGAGCCTACACACAGGCAGAGCTTTTTCTTTTTGAAAAGAATCGCAGTCTCAACTGGCCTTAGCAGCAGGTTAGGGCAAAGACAGAGACCGGGTCGTCTTCGGCGCTGGTGGTGCTGGCGGTGGTGGGAGGGGAGGGCAGGCCAGGGCACTCGCCTATTGTAGGTCTGGATTGGATGCTTCCACTCATTCATTTCCTTTTAATTAACCCGCATTCCTGGAGGAGAAATATTTATGTTGGCTCCCATAGAGGCAATCCTCAGACTGGAACGAAGGGGGAAGAAAGCCTGTCTTAGCAAAACAATATATCTAAAGAGCTCAAGAAGAGAAAATAGGAGAACAAAATGCCATTAAAATAGCCTTCTACCCCCACTGGAGTCAATGAAAACTTCATTTCACATGCTAATCCGCCACTCCGCCCCCCTGTCTTCTCACAACACCTTTTCCGAAAGTGTTTGGGAAAAGTCTTCGCAGTCAGTACACAGCTCCCTGCAGCTCAGACTTCTCCTTGTGTTAGTTCAGGGCCCCAAGTGGGGCTCTCGCTCCAGCAGCGGCTTTTTTCTCCCCCACTTTAATTTAAACAAAGACTTCGGAGTTCATCAACCTCCCACTGAAATTCACAGCTGCTGAACAAACTAATCCCCTCTCCCGGCCTTTCTTCCCTTCAATGGGCTCTTGGCTTCAAAGACACTTTGGGAAAGGACTTTGCTGGGGCTCACACTGCTTCATCAATAGAAGTTAGTGCAAGTATTATCTGAAGAGCAAGTGGCTTTACAAACAAATACTGCCTAACAATCCCTCCCTCCCAAACACACACACATCTAGCCCACAGACATGATGGGATCTACAACAGGATTAGGGCTAGTATCCCCTGGCTTCACACCCAGTCCCTTTGTATAGCTGAGCTCAGCCCTGAAGTGGGGTGCGGAAAACCCTGGAACTGAACACCAGGCACGGATGAAGAGAGACAACCCCCCTGCCCCCAACACACCCAGCAGAGTGACCACAAATGCTACAAGGAGAGAACCTAATTCAGTGGGGCTGGACACCTTCCTTTAACTTTCTTGATTTATCTCTCCCTAAGCCTCTCCCCTGCCTTACTAGGGTGCAGGAAGCAAGAATAAAGAGGACTAGGAAGGTAATGGCAAAATAGAACCCAGAGGAGACAATGACTGGGAGATGACAGAGGAAACCAAATCGAAGCAGCTTTATTGCACCATTAAGTACATCACTGCATCAAACACAGTGCCACAAATGCAAATCCAAACGCAGTGCCACAAATGCAAATCCAGTCCGAGAAGGTAGCCCTGGGACATGTGGTGGCTGCAAGGTAGAAGGGCCCCCAACCCTTGAGGAGCAGTGCTGGAAGAGAATACAGAACTGGGCTTTATCCTCACAGAAGGAATGGCCTTGGGCTAAGGCTCCAACATAGGTGGAGTCAAGGGCAGTTCCCCATAGGCTGTGGTTCCCCTGCTCCTATCTCACAGCCTAAGATAGCTTCCAGCAAAAGGCAGTTCACCCCTTTCACCTTCCATCCAACCTAGCCCACCCTTAATAATGCTGGCACATGAGAAATTCCATTTTAACAGCGCCAAAGTTTCCTCTCTTGGTTCTCCTCAGCACCCATCCCTCACGTCCATGACTTGTTCAAAGGGTGAACAGCAGTCAGCTCTACCCCATACCCTGGGCTACAGAGAAATACAGACCTGGAAATACTAAGTCAGAGGCAGGGAAAAGGTAAGGGCAGGCTCATAAACCACAGACGGGAGAAACAAAAGACCCACATGATGGGTCACAGCAGAGGTAGACTTAAAAGTAACAATCCTGTTCACCCTCTCAGAAGCCATGTAAACAGAAGATCCCTGGGGGAGAAGATATTCTGCCCCAGGTCCTTACAGAGTGTAGTATTAGGGAGAGTGAAGAACTGACTCTGCCCTGCCTCCAGGCCTGAGAGTGTCTTGGACAGACCCTAGAAGGCCAGGCATAAAGGAGTAAAAAGCAGGCACTCAGCTGGTTTGGAGTCAAGCCTACAGCATCACACACCTGGTAGCAAGGAAAAGAGTCGGGAAAAACAAACAGAATCTGTTGCAAAAGTCCCCTCTTCTGCAGGGAGGAGTTAAGTAACAGCAGAAGTGGCCTCCTAGCAAGAGAGGCTGCCTGGTTTAGACCAGCAGTTTATGAGCAATAATGAGGACTGCCTTCAAGATAGGCATGAAGCTGGACACTTCGCTGAAGCTGCTGCAGCCCGCCACCTGGGCATGCACTGCGAGGCCCTGCTCAAAGCTTCCTGCATCCACGCATCGGGCAACCTCATGGAGCCCAGCCACGACATGAGGTGAGAGCTGTGGAGGGAATGACCCTTAGGTTAGCGAGCCCAGCCCAGTCCCTACCCTGGCAGCATGGAAGGGATAAGGGAAGACTTAAGTTCTGGGCCCAGTCCAGGCAAGATGCACATATTTTGTGGGGAACCCAGGTCAGTGAGACCTATGGGAAGAAAAGACACTGGGCTTCCTTTGGCCACGGTCATGGTGGAAGGGTAGGAGGCAGTGGGAGCACAGGTAGGTGTACTTACTGTCCCCTCACAGAGCTTCTCATATAGACACTCCAGACGCTGGGCTGCCTCTTCCAGCTTCCTTTTTGTCTTCTGCAGGGAAAGAAGTGGATTCCAACCCCCGCCCCTAAGGCTAACACCACACAGGGCCATAAAGAATCATAGCATATTAGGCCAGGCGCGGTGGCTCACGCCTGTAATCCCAGCACCTTGGGAGGCCAAGGTGGGCGGATCACAAGGTCAGGAGATTGAGACCATCCTGGCTAACACGGTGAAACCCCATCTCCATTAAAAATACAAAAAATTAGCCAGGTGTGGTGGCGGGTGCCTGTAATCCCAGCTACTCAGGAGGCTGAGCCAGGAGAATGGCGTGAATCCGGGAGGCAGAGCTTGCAGTGAGCCGAGATCACACCACTGCCCTCCAGCCTGGGCAACAGAGCGAGACTCCATCTCAAAAAAAAAAAAAAAAAAGAATCACAGCATATTACAGCTAGAACGGCTTCATTTCACAGAGGAGGGAATGAAGGCCCAAGAAGGGTAAGCAACTTGCTCAAGCCGACACAGCCAGCAAGGGAATGGCAGACTTCCTTACTCCCGGCTCCACCCTCCTTCCAGGACCTCTGCTGTCTTTAGGTCTCAATGCTGCTGGGGCCTACTGTCAAGGAGCTAGACTTCAGACCAGACTCGAAGTCTCTCCCCAGCTCCACATGGACATTCATTAAGTACAAGACAGAGACAGCATGTTCAGGGCAGTGAGAAGAGAGTCACACAAGGAACTGGTCCACAGCTGAGGGGTCCTGGAACCAGCAAAGGGTGCGAGGAGGGCACTGTGGAGAAGGTTCAGACTCACTAAGTCAGTTGCAGACAGGGAGCAGCGTTGGAGAAGTGCCTCAAAGCTGCTCTTCAAGGACTGATGCTCTGGGGGCAGCTCCTTCCTTTCCATCTTCTTAGGTGGCAGGTGCTGAAGCTGCTGATAAAGAAGCAGGGAGAAAGGCCAGAGGGGCAATCCGTCCTTCTCATGGCTTCCCTAAGGACTAGTCCCCAGCGACTCACAGTCATACTGTTCCCATCAGAGCAGAGGTGGGGAGATGAGCAGCCTCCCTTTCTCTGCAGTAAGGACACCTGGTACCTGCCCCCAGTCTCCCTCAGCTCAGAGACGGTCTCTGCCTTGAGGAATGAGGCCCATCTACCATGACTTGCACCCAAGGAGGGCTGGAAGGTTTCCCAAGGGAGGGGAATACATTGTTCCTGTTACCTGCAAGCTGAGTTCTCCTGGAGCTCCTGGGGGAGCATGACTCACACCGGAGACAGGGGGCTGTGAGGGAAGAATCCCTTGAAGCTCAGGGGTGAGGCTCATAACTGGAGCAGTAATTGGTGCTGGGGGCATAAATGTCTCTGGCAGCTAAAGAGATAGAAGGAAAGACACATGAGTCTGAGCTGAGAGACTCTATGGCTCTGGTTTTGGGGAGTGGCAGGAATGATAGTGAACAAGGAGGCAGAGGAGTGAGTATGGGAAACTGGGAAGTGACGAGACTGGTGTATGTGAGTAAGAGGGAAAGAGAAAGAGGAGGGTCCTGAGGAAAGAAGAGTAAGTGGGAGGAGGGCGGGGACAGTCTGAGAAGGGGAAGGACTGACTGAATCCTCTAAGGAATTAGAACATGGTCACTGGTGAATGTGCGAGGGAATGGGTGGGGACAGATGCATTGACCTTGTTCCTCTGGAGGTTCCCCCTGGGGGCTGGAGCTTCTTTCCAGGAATCTTGAGGTCCTATAGGATAAAAAGATAGAGGTTTTTAGGGGCATAGTGAAAAACACTGGAAATTTTTGATCTGAAGGCTGGAAGCATTCTTTGAGTTGGAATCCACCATACCTCCCTCTGCAGACCATCTACACTCCTGGCCACCCTCCACCCCACAGGGCCCTAGCCTCTGACTTGAGGAAAGACTCCCAAAGTAGTTGGAGGGGTAGGGGAGGCAATAACCCAGAAGAGGGATCCATGGAGGGAAGACTGACCTGGGTGAGGAGTCAAGATGCCAGTGGTTGGGAGGACACTAGAGCATGGGGCACCTGGGCCCCCTGGAGGGTATGGCACAGGGAAGCTCACAGGAGGGGCTGGGGCATGGGAGACCATGTGGCCGGGACCTGGTGGTCTCAGAGGAAGCAGAGGGAACAGTCTAGGAGTCTCAGGCAGGGAGGTAGAGCCAGGTTGCGTGATGTCTGGGCATGCCATGAGTAGAGGGGAACCAGGAAGAGGCCATGTCCCAGGGAATCCCACCGGGTTAGGAGCTTGCACCCTTTGCCCTCCTAATAGCTGTGGCTGAGATGAAGCTGAGGTAGAACAGAAATAGGTCATTTGTCACTAAACTTCAATTCAGGAGCATCTCAGAGCATATCAAGGAGAAACAGGATAGCAATAAAAAATTAATAATAATAAATGATTAATACACGTATATGGAAATCTATAATTTATAAAATATTTTTAACTGTATTCCTTATTTGACCTTCAAAACAATCCCATAGGGTTGAGATAAGCAACACGACACTTTGGTATATTGCCAAAGGTATGAAGCCAGTGATAGCATTAGGAATTCAGACTTCAACTTCCAAGCTCCCCTCACTAGACAGATATACAGCTTCCCAAATCCATGCTGGCCATGCCAGTTGCCTTCCTGAGACCTCTGTGCTCTGCCCAAACAGATCTTCAGTGACTCACTCACCAGGCCTTACCCCAGGGCCCAAAGGCAAAGGCTGGACGGCCTGGGACCCAGGTGCCCTGTAGTGACTTATATTCTGCATCCTGGGGCCCTGATAAGGGCTAGGATGGGAAGGTGCCAAGGGCATCGCTGGTGATGACTGAGGGGTGAAAACTCTTGGCCTTGGAGATGGAGTTGGAACCTATGAAGAGAAAAAAACATCAGCTCTTGGAAAGGAAAGAGAAAGGTAAATAATAGAAAACAGAAAAATAATAGGGAAAATTAATGAAACAAAAACTAGTTTTTTGAGGAAAAAATTCAATAAAATTTATAAACATCTAAAAACTGATAAAGATAAAAAGAGAGAAGATATAAATCATCATCAGAGATGAAACAGGGAATATTACAACAGACCCTGAAGCCATTAGAAAGATAAACAAATACTACAGATAACTTTACATTCATAAATATCTGACAACTTATCAGAAATGGACCCATTCCTCAAGAACCACAAACTACCAAAACTCAGTCACAATGAAAAGATCTGGATAGTCCTATAACTATTAAAGAAATTGGATTTGTAATTTATTTATTTATTTATTTTTGAGACGGAGTCTCGCTCTGTCCCCCAGGCTGGAGTGCAGTGGTGCCATCTCGGCTTGCTGCAAGCTCCGCCCCCCGGGTTCATGCCATTCTTCTGCCTCAGCCTCCTGAGTAGCTGGGACAACAGGCGCCCACCACCACGCCCGGCTAGTTTTTGTATTTTTTAGTAGAGATGGGGTTTCACGGTGTTAGCTAGGATTGTCTCGATTTCCTGACCTCGTGATCCGCCCGCCTCGGCCTCCCAAAGTGCTGGGATTATAGGCTTGAGCCACCACGCCCGGCGGGATTTGTAATTTAAAAGCTCCCAGAAAAGAAATCTCCAGGCCTAGATGGTTTCACTGGAGAATTTCACCAACCAGTCAAAGAATTAATACAAAGTTTACGTAATCTCTTCCAGAAGATAGAAGGAACACTTCCTAACTAATTTCATAAGGCCAGTATTACCCTGATGCCAACACCAGAAAAAGATAGCAGAAAATAAAACTATACATCAATATTTCTCATGAACTTAGACACAAAAATCCTCAATAAAATTTTAGCAAAATCAAACAATGTATATAAAAAATAATATTCCACAAGAAAGTGGGATTGATTCCAGGTCATGCAAAGCTGATCCAATATATTTAAAAACCAATCAATTCAATCCCCTATACCAACAAACTAAAGAATGAAAATAATATGATCACAGAAATGATGCAGAAAAAACATCTGACAAAATTCAACACCGATTCATGATCTAGTTCACAAGGTGTTATGATCTGAATGAATATGTTCCCCGAAGTCATGTGTTGAAAACTGAATCCTCAATGCAACAGTGTTGGGAGGTGGGACTTTTTGGAAGTGTTTAGGTCATGAGGGCTCTGCCCTCATTAATGGATTAATGCCACAAAAAAGGACTTGCAGGAGTAGGTTTGCTTTCTCTTGCACATCTGCTGCCTGCCATGTGAGGACACAGCAGCAAGGCACCATCTTGGAACTGAGAGTGGAACCATACCTGCTGGTGCCTTGATCTTGGACTCCAGAACCATAAGAAATAAATTTCTGTTCTTTATAAATTTCCCAGTCTGTGGTATTCTGTTATAGTGGCACAAAATGGACTAAGACACAAGGAATAGAGGGAAATGTCCTTAGTCTCATAAAGAGCATCTACGAAAAACCTAAAGCTAACATCATACTTAATGCTGAAATATTGAATGTTTTTCCTCTAAGACTGGAAACAAGGCAAGAACATTCATGTTAACTATTTATTTATTTATTTTTTTGAAATGGAGTTTTGCTCTTGTTGCCCAGGCTGGAGTGCAACTACACAATCTCAGCTCACTGCTCCACCTCCCGGGTTCAAGCGACTCTCCAGCCTTGCCTCCTGAGTAGCTGGGATTTGGGCATGCACCACTATGCCTGGTTAATTTTATATTTTAGTAGAGATGGGCTCTCACCATGTTGGCCAGGCTGGTCTCAACTCCTGACCTCAGGTGATCCACCCGCCTCAGCTTCCCAAAGTGCTGGGATTACAGGTGTGAGCACCGCGCCTGGCTCATTTTCACTATTCTTATTTAACAGAGACTGGAAGTCCTAGTCACTACAATAAGGCATGAGAAAGAAATTAAATGCATATAGATTGAAAAGAAAGAAAACTATCTATTTGCAGATTTGCAGACAGCATGACTGTCTAATAGAAAACCCCATGGAATCCACAAAAAACTTCTGCAACTATTCAGGAAGGTCACAGGGTATAACCAGATCAACACACAAAAATCAACTGCATTTCTATATACTCAATGAACAAGTGGAAACCAATAAATTAGATTTTAAACTGCTGAAGAGAAAATTAAATACTTAGTAAGCATGAGCGGACAGGTGATAATAAAAAAATTAAATACTTAAGTATGAATTGGACAAAATATGTCCAGGATTGGTGATAAAAATTGTAAAACACTGATAGAGCATTGGAGAAACATGCCACGTTCATGGACTGAAAGACTGAACCTAGTAAAGATGTCAATTAGGAACTTGTATTTGAATACTCATGGCAGCTTTACTCATAATACCCCCAAATTGGAAACTACCCAAATGTCCTTCAAAGTTTGAATGGCTAAAAAAATTAAAACCGAGGCCAGGTGCGGTGGCTCACGCCTATAATCCCAGCACTTTGGGAGGCCAAGGTGGGCGGATCACGAGGTCAGGAGATCGAGACCATCCTGGCTAACACGGTGAAACCCCGTCACCACTAAAAATACAAAACATTCTCCGGGCGTGGTGGCGGGCGCCTGCAGTTGCAGCTACTCAGGAGGCTGAGGCAGGAGAATGGCGTGAATCCGGAAGGCGGAGCTTGCAGTGAGCCGAGATCGCGCCACTGCACTCCAACCTGGGCAACAGAGCGAGATTCCATCTCAAAAAAAAAAAAAAAAATTAAAACCATGGTACATTCACGCCATGGAATACTACTCTGCAATAAGAATGAGTGAACTACTGGTACACAGAACAACTTGAATGAATCTCAAAGAAGTTATGCTAAGGGAAAAAAGCCAATCTCCAAAGGATACATACTGCATGATTCTATTTATGTAACAATCGTTAAATAACAATTATAGAGCTGGAGAACATATTGGTGAAGCCAAGGATGAGGGACCTGGGATAAGTGCAACTATAAAAGAGGTAACACAAGAGATGGCTGGGTGTGGTGGCTCATGCCTGTAATCCCAGCACTCAGGAGATTGAGACTATCCTGGCTAACATGGTGAAACCCCAACTCTACTAAAAATACAAAAAATTAGCCGGGCGTGGTGGTGGGCGCCTGTAGTCCCAGCTACTCAGGAGGCTGAGGCAGGAGAATGGTGTGAACCCAGGAGGCGGAGCTTGCAGTGAGCCGAGATCGTGCCGCTACACTCCAGCCTGGGCGACAGAGCAAGACTCTGTCTCAGAAAAAAAAAAAAAAGGTAACACAAGAGAGTTTTATGGTGATGGTAAAATTGAGTATCTTGATTTTGGTGGTGGTTACACACTACAATGTGACAAAACTGCATAAACACACATAAACACACACATAACAATATGTAAAACTGACTGAAATCTGAATCCATGGATTGTACTAATGGTAATTCCTTGGTTTTGATACTGTACTGTGGTCATGTGAGATGCTGACATGGGGCGGGGTGTTGTTGGGGTGCAGGAGACATCCCAGTACATTTCTTTGCCCCCTCCTGTGAATCTATAGTTATTTTTAAATGAAAAGAGATGGGGAGAGGGAGAGAGAGAGGAGAGGAGGGGAAGGGGAAAAGGGGAGACAAGTGAGGAAAGAAAGGGACAGAGGAAAGGGAGGGAAAAAAGAAAAGGAATTAGGGTGGGGATTGAAGGTGGGACAAGATGAGCCGTCAGAGCTTCCGCCAGATAACTCTGTATCCAAATCTCCCTGGATTCTGTTCCCCGGCTCCTCTAGTAAGCTTCTGGCCTCACATCTTAACAGTACCCAATCCCCCCAGGCACTTTGGCCAGAACCTCTTTCCTCTCCCTCAGTTCCCCAACCACACACATACCTCTCCAAACTATCAGCAATTCTGTCAATTCTATCTACTAAGTACTAAGTATTTCAAATCCAACCTCACTGGCCAGCTTTAGTTATTTCATGTCCCTTCATCCCTTACTATAGCCTAATTCCCTCCAGCCTGGCCCTTCCTAACATATAGCTAATTATGTCACTCCTCTTCCTAAAACTGTTCAATAGCTCCTCCCTGTCAAGTTTAAGTTCTTTAGCACAGAATGCTAGGTCCTTAGTGATCTAACTCCTACCTGTTGTTCCAGCTTCATCTAACTTCACAGCCATAAACACCTGTGTTGCAGCCCCAATTAAATATTAGTAATCCTCAAAAGGCCTCAGCTTACTCTTGCTTCGGTGCCTTTGTACATGCTATTCTCTGTGCCTGAAACAGTCTTCACTTGCTCATTCCTTTGCCTAAAAACTTTTAATCTTTGAGACTCTGATCAAACCTCAGACTCGTTCTGAAACACTCCCTGGACTGCCCCCGCAACCCCACCATACAGAGTAAACTGCTTTCATCTGTGTGATCTTATGGCCCCTTGCCATACCCCAATCACGGTATTTATGAATTTTACTGTAGCTAATTTTTTTTTTTTTTTTTTTTTTTGAGACAGAGTCTCGCTCTGTCGCCCAGGCTGGAGTGCAGTGGTACGATCTGGGCTCACTTCAACCTCCGCCTCCCGGGTTCAAGCAATACTCCTGCCTCAGTCTCCCAAGTAGCTGGGACGACAGGCGTGTGCCACCACACTCAGCTCATTTTTTTGTATTTTCAGTAGAGATGGGGTTTTACCATGTTGGCCAGGATGGTCTTGAACTCCAGACCTCGTGATCTGCCCACTCTGGCCTCCCAAAGTTGGGATTAGAGGCGTGAGCCACCGTGCCAGGCCTACTGTAGCTATTTTTTACATATCTATCTTTCCACTAGACTATGAGCTACTTGAGGGCAAGTATCACAATTTTTGCACCTTTATGTCCTAACAGCCTAGTAGTTCAATAAACAGTCATTTATTATAAAAAGAACTGAATCTATGTTCTACGGAAGTTGGGAATTTTCATCAGTTTTGTTCACAATATATTCCAAGTGCCCAGAACCACGCTTGGCACATAAATATTGTTGAATGAACAAATGAATTAACAAGTAAGGTCTTACCTGGTGAGAAGGCTGGGATCCCAATCTGTAAGATGTCTCTTTAGAGTGCGGGATAGCGCCCACAACAATCCGGGGGTAGGGGAAAGGGGGAGACTGTTGGCCCAAGACAGCAGAACCTTGAGCACGAAAAAGCCGATCTCTTAGCTGCTGAACTGGTGGCTATAAGTTTTAATGAGGAACAGTTGTGTCAAGAAATGAACACAATCAAGGCCCCCGGTAGCAGTCAAATTTCAGCTGACCCTCTATACCAAGCTTGTCCAACCTGTCTTATTTTGTTGTTGTTGTTGTTCTGTTTTGTTTTGTTTTAGGTTTTTAGCAGCCTGAAGTCATGGTTTTTGGTTTCTGACTCTAGTGATAAGTGGAAAACAGGGATGAGGAAGGGGCTTTACTGGCCCAACCAGAAACAGAAACTAAGCACCCACGACTGTATTCTGACCCTTGGACACCCCTGCTCTATACTCTAGCCCCCTTAGAAATGACTCAAGGTTCCCGAATCCCTGCCAAACACTTGCATGCCTCCCTTCTTGCTATTCTTTCTGCTTAGAATGCTCTATATCTGCTGGTAAGCTACTTCTCTTTGAAGGTCCAGCTCAGCTGTTTTAACCATTGGGAAGCCTTCCTTGACTTCTCCAGGCAAAAATCAGTCCCTTCCCTGGACTCCCACAGTGTTCAGTATAAGCTTCTGTTATGGCGCTATAAGTCATCAACATCTGATCTTCCCCCAGTAGATTGTGAGGTGCGTAAGGGATTCCATCTTATCTATCCTAGAAGCTTCAGCATTAGCATAGTGTCTGGAACACAGAAGTGCTCAATGTTAGATGACTGAATGAAAAGGTTTGCTCTCTCCACATGGCCCCACTTACCTGAGCACAGTCACTGGGTAGAAAGCTCATGGCAGTGGCCAGGCTGCCCTGGGCTGCCAGGAGGTTGGCATACTGAGTGACCCTATAGGTTGTGGCAGGGCCTGGGCTCACCCCATGAGGACCCCACAGTAGCTCCAAGCTCCTGTTAAGAACCATCACCTTCTCCATTAGGTCCTGTAAGGACAAGGATGAGGGTGGTAAGCCTTCACTGAAGCATATCCTGCTCTCTAAGTCCAGGTAGCTCATTCAGGGATCTCCTGCTATGGGTAGAGATGAGGGCACCTGGCCACACCTAGGTGAAGGCAGCAGATGATGACATATAAGAACCGTGACAGAGAAGGGTCACTTGGCCTCACCTCCCAAGCTGTTAGGATTGGATTTAACTGGACCCATGTGGTCTTAGGTTTTGGTACATCTCTACCTCTTCCTTTTGTTTTTTTACCCTTTCTGCTTATACGTCACCAACCACAGACTCTGTTATACTAACTGTTTCATGTGCGACTTTTATCTCTCCATGAGTCTGTGACCCCCACTTTCTGTGGTCACTTACAGAACACCTGGCAGTTTAGATCCACAGAATTTTCTACAGTAGCTAATAGAAGGGCCAAGTCACAATTACTCAACTACTGAATACATCTGTAAAATCAAACCTGAAATAGGAAAAAAATTATAAAGACTAACACTGAAGCAGCTGCTGCTTAGTCTCCTCTGAGGGCACAGGAGAAGATCCCAGACATTCAGGACCCTTCGCTCCTCCCTAACACCGTGGTTCCAGCCTGTCCCAGAGGATCCACCTCTGCTAGCTCTGCACATCTCCACCACTAGCCTCCTAAGGGCCTGGTATGGAGTGGCCAGTACCCTGCAGAGAAGGGGTACCTGCAGAGCCATGGGGGACAAAGCCTGGTGGCATTTTTCCGAGCACTCCACCAGCCGCTCCACACTCCCTGAGCACACATAACAGAGCCTGGCTTCAGAGGTTAGTGCCCTGCCGCCCTCCTGTTCCATGCGAGTTCCCAGCATGTCTGCAGAGAGAGGGAAATTTCATTAATGGCAGAGCTGGCCTATGTGCCTCTCCTTCTCCTGTTTGGAAACAGAGAGAGGACCATGAGCCTGGGACAAGTAGCTGCAGTGGCTTTAAGACAACACTGAGACTCATCTTGCTGTACAGAGAAGGGGAAAGTTCTCACATCATGGTGTGACAAGACAAAGTAAACCAGGACAACAAAGGATCCCCTCTGAAAGTAGGGGCATGCGCTGTGGTCCCTGCCTCCTGGCTGAGCCAGATTCTAGCCCTGACAACACTGCCTGGCCTCCCAGAGCTCAGCTGCTCCTCCACCTCCCTCCTGCATGCATCCTTTGACTCCATGCTGGAGTCACACCACTTCACCCTGAAGCCTGGGACCACACCTACCACAGAGCTCAGGGAATTTCTCTGTGCTTGAGTATGTCAGTAGCAAAGCCAGTGCCTCTCTCCAGTTCTTCAGGCTACAGGTACACACCACATCCTTCCAATTCTTTTGCACAACACAGGCTAGAAGCTGTAATAGGCAGAGAGGGAAAGAGGCCATCAGCCATCCATCCAGCATAGACAGCAGGAGTCCTGCACAGACCTCCTGTTAGAGCACTGAGTAGGGGCGAGGGTGAGGTGGGGGTGGTAGAGTAGAGAGAGGCAGGCAGATACTCAAACACGGGTCCCAAGGTGTGGGTATCCACCTCACAAGGTCCAAGTATCCCCTCCCTTCCTCTGCTGCACAACGGGCAGTTACCGAGGAGATTTTGGTTTTCTTCATGGCCAAGTAGCGCTCCTGTGTTTGCTTCAGCAGATCTGCACCCCCAGCCTGGGCCAGGATAATGGCATCAGCAAAGCGCTCCTCCTTCAGACACAGCTCCACAGCCGGACCCAGTTCCCCAAGCAGGAGAGCCTGGCTTAGGAGTCCATCAACATCTGCAGGCAGAAGCATCCCCTCTGCATTAGTTGCTCTCAAACCCTAGCTTCCTGCCACCTGCAGGGCCCACAGCACACCCTCTATATCTCTATATCACTCAGCATGCTTGGCTCCAAACTAAACCCTCAAGCTTCATTCCTTGGCAATAAAATGTATTTTGGTGCCCAGGTCTAAAGACAGGGCCCAAGACAAGGGAGGGAATTGATGCGGCAATAGCACAGTGTGAAGTGTGCTTGATCACAGTGGGCAGGGCCACAGTCCTTTCAGCAAGGATAGAAGAAAATCTGTTGGTAGAAGGCCTTCCATAGGAAGGACCTATCCATGAAAATCTACAGCCAGAGAGAGCTCTAACTGGTAGGTGACTCACTCAGCATTTGAGATGGTGGGAGGAAGACATGAGGCAGGGGACAAGAAGGGACTCTCTCAAGTCCAAAACCTCTGGGCCCACCTAGTCCTAAGCAGAGACTCTCTCCCTCAGTGTCAGGGTACCTTTTGTGATGGGGATCTCCCAAGGAGTCATATTCTGAGGTACCAGCTCATCAAAGAAGGCTGAGGAAGCAGAGGCTTCCTCTGTGGTGTGTTTGGAGGCCTGTAGGAGGAAGGACAGAGGTGACTACTTAGGGATGAACCCAGAAGACAGACAGAGAGCTGGCTTAGTAACTCTGAGAGTTCTACTATTTGGTCATTAATGGGTAAAACTAAAAATATAGCCAGGTAAGGTTTGGGAAGGGCCATAGTTCACGGTTAAGACACAGCTCTCCACTTCCAGCCCAAAAGCTTAGGGACTCTGTGTCTCACTCTGGTTCTAAGAGAGTGAGGAGTCTGAAGACTTGTACAAATGCTAAGCACTTACAGAGAGCAATGAAAAGGGCCAGGAAGGGAAAGACACCCAAAAGGCAGGTTTCCTGTGTTACCCTAGGTCAGGCTGACTGGGCTCCTACCACACCTGACTGCAGAAGGCCTGCTGTCTGTCACTGTTGAGGTCATTTCCTTTGGGCTGAGGACCCTCACCTAGCCCCACGTCACTCTTCAACCATATGGCCACCTGCATGGAGAGACCTATGAAAACTGCCCTTTCCAGTGAAAGATCAAATAAGCATTATCCTCTTTTCCTGCCACCATACCCCACCAACCGGACTCTCTAAGATCCCTGATCTATTTTTTCTGAGAAAAAAACAAACTCCAGGATGTAAAATGCTCACATATGCAATAAGGCCAGGAAGAGGTATTCTGAGATGGTTTAGTCTGGCAACATTCTCTTCTTCTCTTCAACAAGTACATGTTTCTGATGTGAAAAGCAGCTTACCTTCTTCTGAAGCTCATCTTTACTGTATCCTAAAAGCTTTAGGAATTTCATTCTGGAGTCTTGCTCTAAGGTCACCTAAGAAACCATAGAACACAGAAAAGATTCCATTAAATGAATATAAATGACGCTCTTCCTACATGAAGCTGGGCATCTGTGCCAGTATACCTCCAAATACAGTTCTTTGTACTACTAGAAGTGCCCTCAGCAGTCCAATGCCATCTTTCCTTTTTCCCCCTGGATCTAACTTACTGATGGGCTCTGGGCAGTGTTAACATAGCCCCCTGCCCCTTGTGCATGAGAATTTGACCTTTCATTGTCTTCCTAGCTCTATTACCCTGGTAGTCTGGTGAAAGTAAAATATCAGCTGTTCCTAGGCAATATGCCTGTGATTGGTAACTTGCATCTGGACTAGAACTATGTAATCTAGAAATAATTAATGTGGACAACATGCTATGCATTTCCCTGATTGCAGTGGCTCTTGTAACTGGACAGATTCCTTGCAGGGACTCTGGAAGCTATGCTTTTAGAATTGGTACAAGAGATATTGGCTCTTGTGGGCAAGAAGCTTCTAAGTCAGGGCAACTTACGTACCTGCCTGATGTATATTTTCACTCCTTGCACCTGAGCTGTCTCTCGGGGGCTGGAGAAGAGAACTCTGAATTACTGCATGACTGCTGAAAGGACTCCCACAGAAGACATCTGCCTGATGCTACCCTGCTGCAGTCCCCATCCCATGTCCTTCCAAGGAGACTGCTGCCAAGTGTAGCCTGCAGTAGTCTTGTGAGTCTAAATATTTCTTTGAGAAGACCTCTGGTAGAAGTTGCACGGATAGGCCGGGCTCGGTGGCTCAAGCCTGTAATCCCAGCACTTTGGGAGGCCGAGACGGGCGGATCACGAGGTCAGGAGATCGAGACCATCTGGGCTAACATGGTGAAACCCCGTCTCTACTAAAAAATACAAAAAACTAGCCGGGCGAGGTGTCGGGCGCCTGTGGTCCCAGCTACTCCGGAGGCTGAGGCAGGAGAATGGTGTAAACCCGGGAGGCGGAGCTTGCAGTGAGCTGAGATCAGGCCACTGCACTCCAGCCCGGGCGACAGAGCAAGACTCCGTCTCAAAAAAAAAAAAAAAAAAAAAAAAAAAGTTGCACGGATAAAGTAAACCAAGTCAGCTTCCCATTCAATGTCCCAATACGAAGGAGCAAGCCTTTCTGAAGCCCCGTAATCTTGGTTAGCTATCCCAGGCCCTTAATTTATTCCATACCGAACCATGATTTCTAACCATACCTTTCTTATAGTCTCTCTGGGCACCCTTCTCCTTCCATGCCCTTCCTTGGAAATGTTCACCACACCCAACCAGGAACCATCAGGATGGACAGCTCTTGGGTAGCTTTTAAACCAGAATGCCTGGCTGGGAGCAGTGGCTCACACCTATAATCCCAGCACTTTGGGAGGCTGAGGTGGGTGGATCACCTGAGTTAAGGAGTTCGAGACTACCTGGCCAACATGGTGAAACCCCGTCTCTACCAAAAATACAAAAATTAGCAGGGCATTGTGGCAGGTGCCTGTAATCCCAGCTATTTGGGAGGCTGAGGCAGGAGAATTGCTTGAACCCGGGAGGCAGAGGTTGCAGTAAGCCAAGATCGTACCATTGCACTCCAGCCTGAGTGATAAGAGTGAAACTCTGTCTCAAAAAAACAAAAACAGAAACACCCAGAATGCCTTGTCTCATAGGTCCCTCTGTCCTATAGGTACCACTCTCTCCTTTGTTTAGCAGAATAAAGGCTGAACTCCCGACCACTCCCTCTCTTTCCCATCTCACCATTCCTGGAACTTATATCCTGCTTACGATAAAAGACTTATTCTTTTCTTCCCACATCATTCTCTAGCTTCACTATATAGTCAAGATCTTTCTCAAATACTCTTTCTCTTTCCTAACTTCCTGATGTCCACCTTCATACAGTTCTGCTATGCCTAAAGCTCAAATTTCAAGTCCCTCTCAGATGCCCTGGTACAAGCCCAGTCCTTTTTGCTTTCGTCTATACAATTCCAAAAATTTGCACAATCATCCCACTGACTGACCAGTCAGTTACTTCCGTTTCTTCCTTCAGATCTCTCACTTGCTCATTTCCTTTGATAGGTATAGTGCTCTTCCTGGTGTCGCAGGAAACTTTAAATTAAATGAGAACTGGAACTGAACCCACACCTCCAGCGTAGAGTGGCACCTGAACCCTAGGACCCACTCCAGGGACTTGCCTTGGGTTACTTGAAACCAACTCAAAGCCTTCTTATGACAACATGTCCTTCTAACTAATTTTCCTTTTTCTTCTTTTTCTCTTTCTTCCCTTTTTTCTTCCTTCCCATTACCTTACCTGCCCTTTGACATGATACCATGAAGGTCTTTGCCTTGGCTCTGATAAAGTACCTAGGACATCAGCAATAGTAGCAACAAAGGAAAACATCTCATGTACTCCCCATCTTTCCTAGCCACTTCCCAAATGGCCTTTGAGCCTCCGGTAAAGAGTGAAGGTTTTGTGTCCCAATGGTAGGTACAGTGTGAGGAAAAAACTAATGGGAGTTAAGGCCTCTGTAATCAGTGTGCTTGTGCCTCTCCTGCAGTGGACACAGGTTGGAGTTCCAGGCTTTGGGGAGACACTTCTGAGCAGCTAGTCTTCAGGCTTCCTACCTTCAGGAACTGCCACAGCATCTTCTCACTTTGCAGTAAAGCTTGCTGGCTCTTGTTCTGACAGTAATTCAGTAGATTTCCTGATCGCAGGGCCTCCTGCAGCTCAGTTGATCGCATCAGGAATTCAGATTCTGTGGTAACTTGACTGATGAAGACTAGGCGGGGGCAAGGCTGTGGCACCAGCCTTGTGCTGGGGAGGCCAAAAGTAACCAGCTTCCCTCCAAACTGGTGAGGAAAAGCAAGAAGTGTAAAGATTATACCTTCAAGCCAAAAAGTAACACTAAGTCAGGTTCACAGAGAAGGCTATCTAATGGCTGACCCTAGGCTAGAAAATCAATAAAATAAGAGAGTTCCTGGCGGGGGTAGAATAGGATCAGTAATTTAATATTGAATGCGTCTCCCTACCAAAACCACTTCTGTACTCTTAGGACCACCTGCTTCAAACTTCACCACACAGTACTCACCTTCTGCTAACCTGTCCTGGTACCACCATTATCCCAGTCACCTGGGCTAAATACCTCAGCATTAGCAAAATCTTCATACCCCCTACACCCAAGCAACGACAAGGTCTTACCTCTTCTTGTTCACTGTCTTTCATGCAAGTGCCCTCCATCCTATTCCCAGTGCTAGTACACCCAGATTACTAAAAGCCTTCTGTTCTTTTCCCTCCTCTAATTAAGCCTTAGACTATCCCCCTATTGCTTGTACCACCCTGCTGCTATTCAGGAGCTTGTGTGGTTTCACAAGGCCACAGGAAAGAGCTTAAGCTCCCTTGCCTGCAGTGCACAAACCTCTGCAAAATCAGGGCCAGACCTATCTTTCCCAGCATCTCTCTCCCTGCATCTCTCTCCCTGCTTGTTTATTACAATTGCTCCACATCCCTAAAATGCCTGATGCGTTCCTGCTTCTGTGCGTTTACCCACAACATCCCCACCTAGAGTATCCTTCTCACCAAATTAGATGCCTTATATAAAGCATCTGGCACAAACAGGACCTAAACCATGTGGAGAACAATCCAGACTTGCCAGGCCATACCCCAGACAACACAATCAGAAACTCCGGGGGTGGGACTAGGCATCAGTAATTTTTGAATTATTCAAGTTATTCCAATGTGTATCCAAGGTTGACAACTTTTTTTTTTTTTGAGATGGAGTTTCGCTCTTGATGCCTAGGCTGGAGCGCAATGGTGCAATCTCGGCTCACCGCAACCTCCGCCTCCCGGATTCACTCGACTCTCCTGCCTCAGCCTCCCAAGCAGCTGGGATTATAGGCATGTGCCACCATGTCCGGCTACTTTTGTATTTTTAGTAGAGACGGGGTGTCTCCATGTTGGTCAGGCTGGTCTCAAACTCCCAACCTCAGGTGATCCACCCGCCTCAGCCTCCTAAAGTGCTGGGATTACAAGAGTAAGCCACGGCGCCTGGTCGATAACTTTTTTTTTTTTTTAACTTTTACTTTGGGTTAAAAAAAAAATTTCAATCCAATGCAGTAAATGTGCATGTTTCTTACATGGTAAACTTGTGTCATGGGGGTTTGTTGTATAGATTATCTGGGGTTGTTAACTATTGCTTTACTCCCTAACTATTCACCATTTCTTTTCCCAATATCCACCTCCTAATGAACTCGCCCAGTCAGAATTCTTACTTACCTTGACTTCTGCAGCACAAAATCTACACCACAGATTAGTGCTAAGCAAAACCATTTTAACTTTTGATTTGTATAGTACTTGCTCGTTTTACAAAGTGTGTACATATATTCTTATTTGTGGTTCATGTTAATTTTCTGGGCAGGCATCACTAGCCCTGTTTTACCGATAAGAACAGTTAAGTCCTGAGAGGTTAAATGAATTGTTCAAGGTTACCTAGCTAATAAATGACAGACCTATGATAAGAATTCAGGCCTCTTGACCTCAGAATTCTTTACCTCACCACTTCTTTTTCTTTTTAAGCTCACAGCCTATTGAATGTGTTAGTCTTGCCTCCCCAATAAAACTGTTGGCTTTGAAAACAAGAACTTCTACTTTTATACATCTGTTTTCAATTCAAACCTAATATTTAAACACTGTCCCAAGTGCTTCAGGGCCTTGCCATTCAAAGTGCTAGTCCTCAGACCAGCTGCAAGGGCATCAACTGGGAGCTTACTGAAAAATCACAATCTTGGGCCTTACTCCCGACTCAATGAACCAGTTTCTGAATTTTAATAAGATCCCCAAGTGATGTGGATGCACATTAAGAGTTTGTGAAGCACCGCTTTGGGGATATAAAAATCAGCAAGACATAGTCGCTATCCTTAAGGAGTCTATTACTTAGTAGGGTAATATGCATATATGTATATAAATAACTTTAGTATAGTTAGGACGTATCATTACCAAAGTATAAGTCTGTGGGATTATAGAGAGAGGTTAATTTTGACTTGGGTTACAGACATGCATCAAGGAGGAGATAGTATTTAAGAGAGGGGCCTTGAAAGGCTGTGGTAGCATTCAATGGGCCCAGGAGAGAAGCTGAAGGTTAGGATACAAGCAGAGGCAGGAAGAGTTGAGGAGTTATTTACAAAACAGAAAGGAATCATATGTAACTGGAGCATAGAGAACATACGAGAATGAGATGGAAATGGAAAGGTAAGTGGAGCCCTGTGCACATTTAGCCTTGTCTATAAAGCAATGGGAGGCTCAAAGGTTTTGAACAGATAAATGACAGAATAAAATCTGTTTTTTCTTTCCTTCTTTGTAGTTCCTTACTACCAGTCCAGATATGTAAGGGTTAGAGAAAACTGAGATGGAATCTCAGGCTATTTCTCCACAGCCGAGAGTTCTAAGGCAGTCAACTCCTTTTAGACAGGACTGGCAGAAGATACAGAATGGGTAAAGGGAAGAGAGGGAAACTATAGTAACTTTCTCCTTGAGAGGTAAAGTGGGATCCATTCTGAGACAGAGGCAGTGGGAATACGTCTCCTACAAAACTTAGCTCCATGCTGGGCACATGGTAGGCTACACACACACACACACACCCCTATACATCCATTACACTTACAGCAAATGAAACACCTGTTGGTCTTCTAATCCATTTGGGGGGTTTCTTCAGGGGAGGTATCAGTGATGCTTGTGTCACTTGCTCTGGCACCTGCAGTGGTGGGAGAGGCTGGCCTTTGCTGAAGGAAGAGGAGATCTGGGGGGAAAAGACACCTGCATCACCATCCTAAAGTGGCAGTTTAGTCAGGACCTCCACCTACAAACTCCATTTTGAGAGGAATCCTTGAGACACCCAATTTGACCTAGAAAGGTCAGACTCCCATATTCCAGAGGATGGGGAAGTGAGTGGGAGCGAGGGTGGGACTCCCATGCAAGTAGGCTCTTGGAAAGACTACTACATTCAAAGTCTACAATGGAGTGTGGCACAAAATGGATCTATAGGAGAGAGAAAGGTAAGAGTCATACTCTTGAAATAACTGTCCCAGCAAAGGGGTCCCACTGTCCCTGAAATATTACAGGGCCCATCCAATAACAAGAGTCAAGGTGAAGGCCTTCTTCACATTGTGGCAGAAAATGACATCCTTTCCGGAAGATGGGCACCAGAGCAAAGGTGCAGCCCTCCCAAACCCTGGGCCCTGTTCTCCCAATCTCCAATAGTCCCTGCTTCTCAGGCCATATGTCTCTCTCCCACAAACAGAGACAGCCCCTTCCCTCCAGCATTTTCTCCCAAGCCCTTCAAACCTTGTCAGCCAGTCTCATGTGCTGGACTTCCCAGCTCCTACCCATCACAGAGTACAAACTGATCCAGCCGTCAAAGGAGGCAGCAGAGAACACTGAAGGGTCCCGAGGGCACCACTGCACTTCAAAGCACCAACTGCTCTGTGTTGGTAGCTTATATACCACCTAATATTAGGGAACACACACCATTAGGGACAGTCCATGACACCCAAAACACATGGCTGCAGCTGAGATTCTTCTACCCTCTCTCTCCCATCCCAGCATACCCACAGAAGGGCCAGCCTACCTCACTGCTCTCCAGGTTCCAGCACAAGATCTGGCTGTCCTTAGCACTAGTGAGCAGCAGTTCAGCATCAGCCTGGCTCCATGACACTGACAAGATCCCCCTAAAAAGGTAGGGAAAGAGGAACTAGCATTTGTTGAATGCCTACTATGAGTAGGGTGCCTTATATGTGTTTGATACATTTTATAGGGCATATCAGACCATCCATGCCCTATAACATGCATGGTCTGATATTATCTTACAAATTAAGAAAATGAGGTTTTGAAAAATTAAGTAACTTTCCAACAGTTACAGAGTCAGAACCCAAACCAAACCTCAGAGCCTGTGCACTATGCACTGCACTACTCTGCCTCTCTTAGATCACTGCAGGATGGCCTGCTTCTTTTCACTAATTAGAGAGTAGAGATTATGAACCAGTATGAATCACACAAACACTCATCCCTATGGGTGCTTTTAGCCCAGGAGGTAGTAAAGACCTAACCATCAAAAGTCCCCAAGGAGGCCAGGCACAGTGGCTCATGCCTGTAATCCCAACACTTTGGGAGGCTGAGGGGTGAGGATCACTTGAGCCCAAGAAATTGGGGTCACAGCAAGCCTTGATCACACCACTGCACACCAGCCTGGGTGATAGAGCAAGAACTGGTCTAAAAAAATAAAAGTCCCCAAGGATATATAAAGGCAGCATGGTCCTTTGGTTAGAAAGCACAGATTGTGGGGCCGGGCGCGGTGGCTCACGCCTGTAATCCCAGCACTTTGGGAGGCCGAGGCGGCCGGATCACGAGGTCAGGAGTTCGAGACCATCGTGGCTAACAGAGTGAAACCCCGTCACTAATAAAAATACAAAAAAAATTAGCCGGGTGTGGTGGCGGGTGCCTGTAGTCCCAGCTACTTGGGAGGCTGAGGCAGGAGAATGGCGTGAACCTGTGAGCGGAGGTTGCAGTTAGCTGAGATCACGCCACTGCACTCCAGCCTTGGGGACGGAGCAAGACTCTGTCTCAAAAAAAAGAAAAGAAAAGAAAGAACAGATTGTGGAGGCCTGTTCACAGGATAGGAGTCAAGTTGTTTTTATGAAGAAATCCTGGAGGAGGAAAGCTCATCACCTAAGGAAATGACGTTAGCCTCATACCAGAGCCTGGAGACTAAACACTGGTTCCAGTATTTCTCATGACCCCATTTCCATCTTTGGAATTTAGATGGAATCTCAGCCTCCTCTCCATAACCTCAGGGCCTAAGGGCCTCCTCTTAGTTAGGGCTGGAGTTAGTATTGGGTGACTATATGTTCACCGGAATGGCTTTAAAGCCAGGAAGGATGTTTAGTAGCTAAAGTGAGGGATATATTGCCTCCTACCTAGGCCAGTTATGTCCACCATCCCCCCCAAGGATATGGATGACGTCTGAGATGCTACCTGCTGTGGCTCTCCAGCACCTTCAGGGGCGAGGAGGCAAAGCGCAAGTCCCACAGCTGAATCACGGGAAGACGATCATCCTCTGAGCACAGCACTAACTGGGTGGCTATGTCAGGATGCCAGGCCAGGCCTGAGCAGTGCATCTGCGAACAAAGCATATCCCAATGGGTGCTGTAACCTGACTCTTTTGCCCAGTTGAAATGGGACCACTCTGAGAGCAAGTTTTGTGTCTCTTCTGTGACTGGGAACACCACAGGCATCAGAGAGTGATGGCCAGGAATAAGTAAGGAATGGTAGAAACTTCCAGATCAGCTCTGTTTAGCTTCCCTGTTTTCACTCTCAATAGGAAATGTGCTAAGTGGCTGACTCCACATGTCCGACAGCTGAAAGCAGGACTCTGGCCTGGGGCACAGCAGCTCTAACTGCTAGGCAGGAGAGAGAAGCCAGAGCCCAAGCCTGTGTTCTGGCCTCCACTACTCACCCTGTTGCTGTGATCACTGACTTTGATGATAAGTTCATTCTTCCTGAGATCCCATACAACTGCCTTGCCACTGGGGTGAGCAGAAGACAGAATGTGTTGGGCTTGCCGGTTCCAAGACAGTGCCTTGATGTCCTCTGGGGGCTGCTAAGGCAGGATGGGTCAGAAAGATGACAACTTGTCACCCCCTGGACAAAGTGACATCTGCTGTTCCACTGCTCCCAGCCACCCACAGCAAGTCCAAGAACAGACATGGGGCTACCCAAACTAAGACAGTGTTGGGAAGCTGGGAGTTGAATTTTCCAGGGAGGATCCTTTAGGGTATCAGTGTAGAAGCAGAAGGGATGAAAGGCACATCTAAGTTTTACTCCTACCCAAGGTTTTACTAAGAGGATAGAGTCAAGATTTTAAAAAACAGCCCTCTTGTCTAGGGAGAGACAAAAAGAGAGGGAGAGAAGGAGGAAGATGAGGGAGAGAGGAAAACATAGATATGCAAGACCACCAGAGAGAGTGAGGCCGAGAGAAAAACCGTAAGATGTTATCAAATTGAAACAACTTACCTCACGATACTGTAAGCACAAGACAGAGAAAAGGCCAGGAAGCAAAAAGACGGGCCCAGTTACAGATTGACAGACAGGCTCTCCAAGACACAAGACCAGACTCCCCACTGCCTGGGAGAGCCACATACAGGGAGAATAAAGCTGACCCTCCCCATAAAAAGGACAATGGTATGTCTGGGGTCCTACTCTTGCTCCCTCTTTGCTGGGCCCAATGCCCTACCCAACTCTGCGAAAGCTGACAGCACTCCCATCCCTTCTTGTGGTGTCTTTTGCTCTCCCCACCTTTCATCTGCCTCCCAGAAACTCCTAGAACAAGTAATGAGCACAAAGCAACCACCCCATATACACCCTCTACCCACCGGCCATCCTAGCTCTTAGCTGGCTGGTAGCATGTTAGTCTATGGAGCTTTATTGCCCTCCAGTGGTAAAGCTTGAAATCTCGTGCGCTCCAACTGGCTCCAGAACACAAGACTTTACCTAGGAAAATCAGCTGCACACTCTAAGCAGCAGCCAGGGTTGGGTGGTGGGGGTGCTGCTCACCTGTGACTTGGATCCCAGGGTCATTGGCACATTCAAGTTATTCAGATCCCAAATGAAGACTTCAGAATCACTGGCCCCTGAAGCCAGGAGGTTGCCCTGTATGAATAAAAGGTGTTTGGAGACACACCACCCTAGGAAGAAGTAGAGCAAGAAAGGAGGAAAGAAGCCCAAATTTGGGGCTATCAAAAGCCTCCCCGAAACAGCCTGGAAAGGGATCAGAGTTACAGACCAGAGGCCACAAGTGAATGCTTCCACTCAGATCTGTTGCTCCCTGGCTTGGACATGTTTGACTAACTGAAATGTAGTACCTGTAGTACCTGGAAAGGATTAAAGTCGAGGGCTCTGACAGCCCCCGTGTGCTTCTGTTTCTGGGCAATCACAGGCTCCTTCCCCGAAGACAGGATGTGGGTCACATTGTATAGAATAAGCATGCCATTGTCCCCGCCGCCTGCAATAACCCCGGAGCTTTCCAGAAGCCCATTGCCAAAGCTCCCCCAGATCAGCTTGTGAAACCTATAAAGAGGAGGAACTGGCATCAGTACAAACGTAGGTTCATGTCAGTAAGCACAGGATGGGCATCTCTGTCAGCTTCTGCCAGTATGCAGGCAGCCCCACCCCTAGCTGGAACTTGCCTGTCTCCTTCATTTCCCAGACAGAAGGGAGGTGTCCTCCACCCAGTCCTGCCCTTTCTCTGAAAAAATGTTTCATCTATGTTACACTAGAAGCCAGAAAGCCACTGCCTCTGAGTTGTGTGGAGGTGTATATATATACATATATGTACACATATATATGTACATTTTTAAGTTAACATTGGGGTGATATAGGCTCTGTGATATATACTTCAAACAGATTACTTCACATAATCCTCACAACTCATATAGTCAGGTAATAATAGCAACCACTTACACTGATTGAATACTTCCTATGTATCAGATACTGTTTTAAGCACTTTAGATGTATTAGCTGACTGAATATTTAACAGCCTCATGAAGTATTACTATTATTTCCATTTTCAATTGAGAAAACTGAAGCACAAAAAAGTTATAAAATTTCTAGGCCGGGCACGGTGGCTCAAGCCTGTAATCCCAGCACTTTGGGAGGCCGAGACGGGCGGATCACGAGGTCAGGAGATCGAGACCATCCTGGCTAACACGATGAAACCCCGTCTCTACTAAAATATACAAAAAATTAGCCGGGCGAGGTGGCGGGCGCCTGTAGTCCCAGCTACTCGGGAGGCTGAGGCGAGAGAATGGCGTAAACCCGGGAGGCGGAGCTTGCAGTGAGCTGAGATCCGGCCACTGCACTCCAGCCTGGGCGACAGAGCGAGACTCCGTCTCAAAAAAAAAAAAAAAAAAAGTTATAAAATTTCCGTACACAGAGCTAGTAATTTTATCCCCATTTTAGGATAAATGCTAGGAAGTAGCAGGGTCAAGGTTCAAAGTCAGGCCCATCTTATTCCAGAGCCTGAGCTCTTAACATCATAAAACACTGTCTCCTATTGAGAGAAAGATCCAAACTCTTCCGTAACTATTAGAAGCAGGCTCCCTAGACCAACAATTCACTCTCAAACTGGAAATGAGAAAAGACCCAACGGCCTCCCCACCCCATGCCTCTCCCATGTGGCTGGCCCACTGGAGTGGCAATGTGGCTGCAAAGGGCCAGCCCTGAAGACAGAGGCATGAAAGGATACACTCCCATTCAGGAAATACTTTTCTGGCTTTCTGAGGATGCTTCTAACAAAATAATGCCAATGTCTTGCCCCAGAGTAAAAGATCCCTTTGGATCCCTGGACCCCTTCTAGAAAGTTTGGGTCCTCTGCAAAGCCCCTACGGAAGGCATGTGAAATCCCTGAAGCCTCATAGGTGGTCTGTCTCTCACTTCATAGCTGCTAGCTAGGGACATTTCCACAGCCCTTTGGAGAAGCCAGATATCAAGCCAAATGAGGTCACAAGATCTCCAACTGCAAAGAAATATTCCCTGAGAACAGTCAGCAAAGCAACCGAGTGGGTGACAGGCAGGAACTTGTTAGGCCAGTCACTGGAGCAGAGCCAACTGGTCAGAAGCAAAGTGTGGAGCACCAGCTCAGACCAGGTCAGCACCTGAAGCAAAACAGCAGAGCTGACACAATGCTAGCTAAGAGGCTACTGCCAGGAAGGCTGTTTTCTAAGGTTGCAGTGATCTTAATATAGCAGAAGGATGTTTTTCCATATAGGTTCAAGAGACTGCCATGTCACCCAGGGACTGGAGCTCAGCAGGGGTAGAGGACATGTCAACTGAGTAGCTAGAGAAGCCCACAGTAGGTCACACAGGAACCAGCAGAGGGTATGTCCAGTGAAAAACCCACATGGAGATACAGAGGGTGCAGCGACCTCAGCACGGTCAGAACACATGACATACAGAGCAGAGTAAAAGGCACCTGAGACCTCAAGGGGGAGTCACCAAAGGGTTAGAGAAGAGGGTAGTTACTTCAGAGTGGCAGTTACTTCAGTTTGTCACACACAGGGTGTGACAAAATGATTTTCTTTCTGTATGCATGTGGAAAGCACATTTCTGTGGTTAACCACCCCACTAGTGAGGGTAAAGTTGGTACCTGAATAGGGTGTGATAGAGAGCAACCTGGGCGAATGGGCTTGACACCTAGGTGGAGTTACGTGAGGAAGGCGACTTGATGGTTCAGGGTGCTCAGGGAGTGTCCATCATCTCTACTCTGCAAATGAAAACGGAGCAAGAGATGGGTGGGTGTATACTATTCCACAACTTTCTGGTAAGTTTGGATTTTTTAAAAACAAAAAGTTAAAAAACAAAACGGTGGTCTAGCTGGGCACAGTGGCTCACATCTATAATCCCAGCTACTCAGGAGGCTGGGGCAGGAGGATCACTTGTGCCCAGGAGATGGAAGCCAGCCTGGTCAATATAGCGAGACCCTATGTCTATTTTTTTAAAAAAAGAAAGAAATATCTGCTGTATAAATTGTTTCCATGACTTATTCATTCCTTCGGTTTTGATTCTTTCATTTTCTTATTAAGTTTCTTTAAAATAAAAAATCCCAGCTTCATGTTAGTGAACTAAAGCGAAAAGAGTTTGTCCACATTCAAGCCAAAATAACGTGGGAAACTCAAGCCTCCCTAGAAGTCAAACAGAGTGGTTAAGGCAGTACTCCAAGCTGGAGAATGAATGGAGCATTGGTTGTTTGAGAGGCAAGCTACTTCTCTGAATGCCTATTATACAACAAACTACTACACATCTACTATGAATTCTCAATTTACAGTTGAAAAAAAAAGTTCAGAGAAGTTAGATAAAGTGTCCAAGAGGACAGCAAGTAGCAGAGCTGGGATATAAACTCAGGTCTCTCCAACAACTAACCCATGCTCTACTATCTTAATGCCTCTAGAAAGAAAGCAAGTCTTGAGAACAGGAAAACTGAGAGAAGTACACAAATGATTTTTTTTCTGCTTGACACTGTCCCTTACAGAAGGCCCTCAAAGAGAGGACACAGTGTTCCCCAAGTAGCTAGAACTGAGATAAAGGTAGAATGACAGAAGATAGATCCTCTACTTTCTCCATGTTACTTGACGATGGTTCTTCCAGAGGTTATGGGGGCCACTCCAGAGAGCTAGAAACTCAGTGTATAGAGAGGGTAAGGTACAGCAGACCACACACTGGCCTCTCACCTCATTTACCCACAGCAGCTATGTCCTCAGTCAATGATATAAAACAGTGTGATATTCTCCCAGAAAACTTTCTTTTTGAGTGAAATTCATCTAACAAACCAAACACTGTTTGCTTCACCGCACATGCTAATCCATATTGATTCTGACTGCATCCAGAGGCATTTATCCATGCACTCTCTTCAGTCTATTTATAGATGAGGCTGTCCCATACCAGTGTTTCAGAACATTTTTCTTTCAGTCAAATATTTCTAGGTAGATAATATTTCTCTGATGCATCATAGATTGAGGATAAGGGGATCTTCAGGATCCAAATTTGGTTGAGGCATGGGTTTGGAGAAAAGGGCAGCCAGAGAATGGGGAAGATTTTGAAAGGTATATGTTTAGTTGATAACAAAGAGATACAGGAAGAGGTTTAAAAATGGAAAAAGGAGGAAGACTACTAGAAAATAAAAGGGAGTAAGAGACTGAACATGAAACTTGAATTCAGATCTCAGCTAGTTTCTTAGAAGTCATCTTGTACAATCTCTTCTTTATACATAAGAGAAGGAACCTGAGATAACTGACTTGATTTGCCCAAGTCACACAGCTCTATTAGTGTTATGGCCAATGCTACAGCCCCACACAACTGTGCCTTATGCCACACCATAGAGAAGAAGACACAGAAAAAAAGAGAGAGGAAGACAGAAAGCAAAGGATGAGCGGCCCTCTATCTTCCCTGATCATCCTGGTCAATAGTTTATGATACTGACTGTTGAGCATGTGACCTAACCTAGACTGGAACAGAATGAAGTGGGTGTCTTAGATCCTGGGGTGTCTAAGATGATTTCTTCAGAAAGGCCCCAGCAGGGCTGTGTCAAAGGTAATCCCTTTGGGATTTAGGTCTTTGGGAATGTGATTCAATCTTCCAACACAGTTATAGAGGTGGGAAAAGAAAGCAGAGATAAAATATTATCAATAGGGTTAACTGTACTATTTATTCTGGTTACTGGCCCCAAATCCTTACAGAGTGGAGCAGGAGTATGAGGTAAAGTTCATGACTCCCAAATTCAAACTAACAGCTTGAAAAACTCATAAGACACTAAGACTAACTGAAGACTAACTGTAACTGAAGCGCTGGATTTGAATGCTGTCTGGTAACCCAGAAGTTTCTTCTTCTTTTATTTTTTGAGGCAGGGTCTTGCTCTGTCGCCCAGGCTGGAGTGCAGTGGTACTCAGCTCACTGTAACCTCTGCCTCCCATATGCAAGCGATTCTGGTGCCTCAGCCTCCCGAGTAGCTGGGATTACAGGTGTGCGCCACCACGCCCAGCTGATTTTTGTATTTTTAGTAGAGAGGGGGTTTCACCATGTTGGCCAGGCTGGTCTTGAACTCCTGGCCTCAAGCAATCCGCCCATCTCAGCCTCCCAAAGTGCTGGGATTACAGGTGTGAGCCACTGCACCTGGCTGGTAACCCAAAAGTTTATAATATCACTCATTCGTATAACAAATATTTATTAAATACAAATATTTATTAAATATAATGCCAGGCACTGCTCTAAGTGCTGGAGATAGAGCAATGAGTAAAACATTAAAATCTCGGCTGGGCATGGTGGTTCACGCCTGTAATCCCAGCACTTTGGGAGGCTGAGGTGGTTGGATCACCGGAGGTCAGGAGTTCAAGACCAGCCTCGCTAACATGGTGAAACCCCATCTCTACTAATAATACAAAAATTAGCTGGGCATGGTGGTGCACACCTGTAATCCCAGGTACTTGGGAGGCTGAGGCAGGAGAATTTTGCAGTGAGCCAAGATCGAGCCACTGCACTCCAGCCTGGGTGACAGAGTAAAACTCTATCTCCAGAAAAAAACAAAACAAAACAAAAAACCATTAAAATCTCTGTCCACATGGATCTCAAAATTCAGTTTCTAAAATTATACTGCCTCTTTCTTAAGAACCCTTGACCCTAAGGAGCTACTACTATGCTGAAGCTGTTGCTTTGCTTGTTGAGGATTAGGACCCTTGCCTAGTGCCCCCTCACCCTTTTTCCTTTTCCTATTAGCTCTCTCAGGTTGAACCCCTTTTTTAAGCTCCAGCATATAAACATCTTGAATTAGCTCACCCCTTTGAGGAGCCCTTTCTGAAATGCTTGGTTAGGGGCTAAGAGTATCTAATCATCATCAGTAAATCCTCAAGTGCCTGCTCTTCAAAGGACACAGGTACTGGAAATACAAAGAGATGTTAAAAAAAAAAAACCCTGCAAAATAAGAGATGCTGTCATAAAGTGATGCAGGAGCTCAAGAAAGGGCAAACAACAACTAACTTTTCCTTATGAGGTTAAACTACGAAAAGAAAGAGGGTACTTCTGTCTAAATATTTTAACTAATCTCTTAGCGGGACCAAGAAATGCACAAGTAGTTCATCAATCATCAGATGGAATGTTGCCTTCTAGACCAGTAACTTCGAATATAAAAAAAATTAATAGAAATGACACTTTATTGATAGTATTAAAAAAATTAGCCAGGTGTGGTGGCGCACACCTGCAGTCCCAGCTACTCAGGAGGCTGAGGCAGGAGATTCGCTTGAACCTGGGAGACAGAGGTTGCAGTGATCCGAGACTGCGCCACTGCACTCCAGACTGGGCAAGAAAGTGAGACTCCGTCTCAAAAAATAAATAAATGAAAAATAGTAGAGCCAGCTGGCTCAGTGGCTCACACCTATAGTCCCAGCACTTTGGGAGGCTGAGCGGGCTGATCGCTTGGGCTCAGGAGTTCAAGACCAGCCTGGGCAACATGGCAAAACCCCATCTCTTCTAAAAATATAAAAAATTAGCTGGGTGTGGTGGCATATGCCTGCAGTCCCAGCTACTCAGGGCGCTGAGGCGGGAGGATTGCTTGAGCCCAGGAGGTGGAGGTTGCAGTGAGCCCTGATTGCGCCACTGCAATCCAGCCTGGGTGACAGAGTGAGATCCTGTTCCAAACAAAAACAAAAACAAAAACAGTATAGTAATATATGTATACATTTATATTGAATATATATCTTGAGTATAATGAATATTCACATTTTTTCTGATGATATAAAAATTTGGAGGCCATCGCTTCAGACTGTAAGCCCCACCTTTATAAGATCTTTAGAAGAAGGGCAGAATAATGGAAAGAAGGTAGGCTTTGGACTCAAATAGGCCTTGACTTAAATCCTAGCTTCTCAGAGTTTCAGTTCCCTTCTATGTAAAATGGAAATATGGTACTTATCACTTATTATGAGGAATAAATAAAATGTACAGAGCCCCTAGCACAGGGTCTGGCATGTATACATGTGCTCAATGAATGATAGTACCTAGCGCTGGAAGCCTGCAAGACCCATGAAATCCATGAGAACCAATCAGTGTCTAAAAGCAATGAGGAGAGGATCATTCGTTCTCTTCCTTGTTGGCAGAGAGGGTGATATTGTGTAAGGTCGTTATCTTCACAAGAGCCAAGGGAGGAAGGACCCAATATCTCTGGGTTCAAAGACAGGCCAGGTACACGTGGGTCCAGGCTTGTCTGAGGCATCTCTATCACATGCATTCGGCCTGACACTGCTATTGCTGCTGACCAGAAAGGTGGGGGTGGTTGTTTTTTAAATCCTTTTGCAAAATAAGCCCAGAGTTAACTTCTCTCCAACTTGGCAAAGCTCGTTCTTCCCTCACTTGGCTCCTCAGGAGCCCTGAGAAACACACACTGCTCCCAGGATTCTTCATCAGTATCTTCGTCAGGATCTACCCTGTATGGGTCAGACAATACCTGCTCGAGGCAGAAAGGACTCCTTTGTGTTTCAAGTCCAGAGAAGGGTCCCTGAAATCAACCTCAAATATTTCCAATGTGCCATTTGTGCTGAAGGAGGAATCTAGCTGTTGGGCAGATGTTCCTAGGCACAAGAAAAGGCAGCGTATAAGCAACAATATATGCATGGATTTCAGGTATAAGAGGGTTAAGGAGTGAAGAGGAGAAGGAACAGAAGAGGGCTGGGTATACCCTTTCTCAAAGGTAACTCCACAAAAGCAAGAAAACATTGGCCAGGCACGGTGGCTCACACCTGTAATCCCAGCACTTTGGGACGCCGAGGTGGGCGGATCACAAGGTCAGGAGACTGAGACCATCCTGGCTAACACGGTGAAACTCTGTTTCTACTAAAAATACAAAAAAAATTAGCCAGACGTGGTAGCGGGCACCTGTAGTCCCAGCAACTTGAGAGGCTGAGGCAGGAGAATGGCGTGAACCCAGGAGGTGGAGTTTGCAGTGAGCCAAGATTGCGCCACTGCACTCCAGCCTGGGTGACAGAGTGAGACTCTGTCTCAAAAAAAAAAAAAAAAAGAAAACATGATGTACCTAACCTTGAGCCATAGTCCTAGGCAGCCCTCAGGTACCCAAAACACCTAATATCCCATTGCTTATGCTGTGAGTCACCCTATCTTTCTATGATCTGAGAGCTTTCTCTGATGCAAAATAAATAATTCTAGATACTAAGTTTCCCCTCAACCTATGTACTCCCAGTGAATCCTAATCCACAGTGTCACCATACCTGTGGCCAGATACAAAGGGTATTGGCTGGCTGGGCTCCATGCCTGGACAGCTGGCCGCTCAAGTTCCTTCAGCTTCATGGTCTATCCTGTAGGTGGCAGAAAACTGACATGTCCCTCAGCCCACTGAAAATAGAAACCAGCAAACTTAGCCAGATCCAGGGAGCATCTGTGGACAAGAGTTCTTGTTTGTCTTTCTACACCACAAGATAGGGCATTTCAGGGCAACACAGAGTGACAAATACATGACCACTTGCAGATCTAAAGATAGTTCATTCACCCAATTACTGAAATATAATGCTTTAAACCTCAAAAGATACTCAACCACAATGGGTACCATAGGTCCAGTGGTGATAACCATCAAACCAGACAATCTCTTAGTGATTTTTGTCCATTTCCTTGGCTTTAAATAGCATCCATATGCTGATGATCCCCAAATTTATATCACTATCACAAATCTCTCCTCCAAGCTCCAAGTTCTTATATGCAATTTCTTCTTCTTCTTTTTTTTTTTTTAGACAGAGTCTTGCTCTGTTGCCCAGGCTGGAGTGCAGTGCCACGATCTCAGGTCACTGCAACCTCTGCCTCCCGGGTTCAAGTGGTTCTCCTGCCTCAGCCTCCCAAGTGGCTGGGATTACAGGCATGTGCCACTATGCCTGGCTAATTTTTGTATTTTTAGTAGAGACGTGGTTTTACCATGGTGGCCAGGCTGGTCTCAAACTTCTGACCTCAAGTGATCAGCCACTTATATGCAATTTCTAATCAAATATTTCACTTGGATATAGTAGATACCTAATGGGGGCGGGGAACTCCCATTTTAGTCTATCTAAAATGGAATTCTCTATTCTACCATCTCTTCTGGGTTTTTTAATTTGTTTTTTCAGAAAGAAGCAAAGTCACAATCTCTTCTGTTCTTCCTCCAGTTTTCTTCATCTTGGTAAATGGTTCCACTATCCACCCAATTGCTCAACCCAGAAGCCTGAAAATCCCTCTTGATCCCTCCTTCTCCCTCATTCTCTTCTAATCCATCATTTAGTCTCCCTGATTTTACCTCCAAAGTATATCTTAACCTGTCTACTTTTCTCTATTTTCGCTGCCAACAGCCTTTTTGATGATATCATCTCTCACCTGGAGTACTGCAACAGTCTCCCAACTAGCTATCTCCCTTTCTACTCAAGCCATTACCCAATTTGTTCTTTACACAGCAGCAGGAGTGAACTTCTAAAATAAAACATAGGATTTTGGCATTCCATGCTTAAAATCTTTCAACAATTTCTATCACACACAGAATAAAATTCAAATTTCTTTGAGCCCTGCCCAAAGGCTCCAGCCTACCACTTCCACTTCATCTTTTGATACTTTTCTCCTTATTAATTGTGCTTGAGCCACACTAGCCTTTAATTTCCTGACATTTTCCTTCCTTAGAGCCTTTGCAAATGCTGTTCCGTATACTCTGAATGCTCTTCCCTTCACTTTCTACATGACTGGCTCCTTATCATATCTTTCTGGGCTCAGCTTCTCACTTCCCCAAATAAGTGAACTATCCAATCACAAAAAGTCTCAATTTTTTTCTTCCTAGTAATTTATAATGACATATTTATTTACATTGACATTGTCGGTCTCTTCCACTAATACACAAGCTCCACGAGACCTGGCACTGTGTCACTTTTGTTCACCATGTTGTAACTAGTTTCCAAACGAACATCTGGCACATGGTAAAAGATCAAATGTGGACATCCATTTTAACTCTGTGATTTCTGATCTAATTCCAATGTATATTCAAGGTCCTATCCCAACAGGCTAGCAAAGAGGTAGAAAGGATTTTTTATTTTTTATTTTTTATTTTTTATTTTTGAGACGGAGTCTTGCTCTGTCGCCTGGGCTGGAGTGCAGTGGCCGGATCTCAGCTCACTGCAAGCTCTGCCTCCCGGGTTTACGCCATTCTCCTGCCTCAGCCTCCCGAGTAGCTGGGACTACAGGCGCCCGCCACCTCGCCCAGCTCGGTTTTTTTGTATTTTTTAGTAGAGATGGGGTTTCACTGTTAGCCAGGATGGTCTCGATCTCCTGACCTCGTGATCCGCCCGTCTCGGCCTCCCAAAGTGCTGGGATTACAGGCTTGAGCCACCGCGCCCGGCCGAAAGGATTTTTTAAAAATACACTGAACTTGAGGAGAAAGCTTGGGCCTACTGTGACCTGCTTGAGTAAGCTACAGTCAGATCAGTTTCACCTACAAAAACAGGAGATAGTATTACTAAATCTCTAACGTACTTTCCAGCGTGAAGAAAGTTTAAGCCTGCCCATTACGCCAAGATTTCCAAGGGACTTTTAAACACTTGTGGCTACTATCAGATATCCTGTGACCAGCTCAACACTCTAAGTCACCAGTGCCACCTGCTGGTCACAGCCATCTTAATGTTTCTGGGAAAAGATCCCCTAATAACAAAAATAGGAGCTGCGATAAGCAGCTGTGCATATCTCATTTAATTCTCTCAGTGGTCCTATTAGGTAAGTACTCAGATTACTCCATTTTCCAGAGACGACAACTGGCTAGGCCGGGATGTGAACCCCCATCAGCATCAAGAGCCCGTATTTCTAACCATTGTGCTAGTCGCAGCTAACCTCTAGAAAGTGTTTTAATCGCGGACAGTCTAGGAACTGGGAAAAATGGGCTCTTAGTTCATATTGTTCAGAGGCATCTATTCACAAAAAAGGGCCCCTGCTGGGGTCAGATTGGCCATGGGGGCGTGAGGCGGAGATGACCAATGAAATGCTGGACAGACCTGCCGGCCAGGAGGGCACCAGCTACCCTTGGCAGCCCAGTCCTTAGGGAGGACGATCAGCACAGCTTCTTTCCCGCAGTCGCAGAAGAGCGGCGCGCCAGGGTCAGCAATGACAGGCCTTCCCGCCTAGCCCAAACGCAGCGACACCGGGCAGGCTCGGCCGGTCCAGGTCAGGACCAAGGCGGATGGGAAGGCGCGAGGCAGCGCTGAACAGGGAGACCCTCGTCAGGCTGGGGGCTCCCGTGCGGCAGGGACAGTAGAGCCGGATCCAATTCAAGGGTAGGCGTAGTAGAGGCCCCCGGGGCCCGGACCCGCGGGCAGGGCTGGCGCGGGCCGGGAGTCTCCGCAGCAAGGGGGCTCCTCTCGGCGCTCTGCTGAGAAAGGAACAGTGCTCCGGGTCCCCAGCGCAATCTCTGCTCCCAGGGACCCCAGACCAGCAGGGCGAACCAACCTGTGCGTCGGACCCCGGGCAAGGGTCAACCGCGGCGGCCGGAGCCGGTCCTCTGGCAGCGCTCTCGCGGGGAGCCGGGCGCTGTGGACGGCGGCTGCGGAGGGCCAAAAGCGGCGCGGACCCGGCAGGGCACCGCCGCAAACACTCTCCCGGGGCGCCGAGCCCGAGACCCAGACAGACCCACGGAGAACGTTTACAAACAAGATTATAGGTTTTAACCGGACCTCCCTCTCCTACCCTGTGATTGCGCAGTGGGTCAGATCGGGACCAGTAAGTTCTGGTCTATTCAGTTTGAGCCAGGCTCCAGGGCCAGTCTCTGAAAACGGAAAATACTAACTCATTATCTATGTATTGAAGGGGGACAAGACCCGACCCTAGCCCCAGGAGCCCTCAGTGGAATCCATTTAGTTGAAAACGTAAAAAGCAATCGAGGCTGTAAATGGCAGTGGGTGTTGCACTGCAACCCAGCAGAAACTGGCCCAAAAATTTGGTTGAATTAAGGGCTGTAAGTGAGTGGAGGGTGAGACTACAGGGCCAGGGGCTTCCTGAAATATTTCAGGAACATAGGAGGGATGTTATCCTCTGGAGCTGCAAGAACACAGGTGATACTCCAGCAAGGAGGAAGACGCCAAACCGGCTAATAGGCACCCCGGAATTTTCCATACCGTGAATGCAGGCGGGGATTGGATGCGGATTGTGGTGTTCCAATTCAATTCTGCAGATCAGAGTTACTGAAAATTACAGGGAGGGATGCAATAAGATAAAGATTATGTTTTGAGGCTAGCAATATGGAACCCCTTAGAGAGAGCAGAGCTGGAGGCAGGGACTCAAATTAGGAAACTAATAGAACAATCCACGTACTAGGTGATGAAAGCCTGGATTAACATAGTAGTGATGATTGTAAAGGAAAGCTGGACAGGCTCTCCTGGCTAATAAAGTCTTTAGAGCCTGGGAGACTACAAAAACTATGGCGGTCTTTTAATCGAGCCAGAGAACTTCAGGTGACGAGGGGGCCGTGAAAAGATCTTTTTAAATTTTTAAAAATTATTTATTTATTTATTTATTTGAGACAGATTATCACTCTATAGCCCTGGCTGGAGTGCAGTGGCACGATCTCGGCTCACTCCAACTTCCGCCTCCCAGGTTCAAGTGATTCTCCTACCTCAGACTCCCGAGTAGCTGGGACTACAGGCGCACACCACAACGCCCGTCTAATTTTTTGTATTTTTAGTAGAGACGGGGTTTCACCGTAGTTAGACCAGGATGGTCTCAATCTCCTGACCTTGCGATACACCCACCTCGGCCTCCCCAAGTGCTGGGATTACAGGCGTGAACCACCACACCCAGCCGATCATGTATTTTTTATGTTGAAGAAATTGTGCCGCTTCCAAATAAAAATGTTCTCACACCTGTAATCCCAGCACTTTGGGAGGCCAAGGTGGGCATATCACCTAAGGTCAGGAGTTTGAGACCAGTCTGGTCAACATGGTGAAACTCCGTCGCTACCAAAAATATAAAAATTAGCCAGGCATGGTGGTGCCTGTAGTCCCAGCTACTTGGGAGGCTGAGGCATGAGAATAGCTTGAACCCGGGAGGCAGAGTTTGCAGTGAGCTGAGATCGTGCCACTGTACCTCAGCCTGGGTGACAGAGACTCCATCTCCAAAAAAAAAGTTCTGTAAGCAGCTTTAGATCTTAGAAACTTCTGCTTAATGCATGAATTCTCTGCATTCCTGCCCGATACACCTCCAAAGATTGGGGCCAGTTATCACGATGGGGCCCAACTCGTGACACAACTCCAGTTCCCTTTCATGTGGATTTGGCAATTCTGAAGTTAGACACAAGGTAATTCAGTACATTATCTGTGCCTAGCCCATGCTTCCTACCAAGTACTCAAGTATTTCCTGAACTTCTTAGCTGGCACAACAGGGAATGAAGCCTGAAGAAAAGTAAACAGGGTTGAAAACTAAACCTAAGAGGAGGAGGCAGAAGAGTTGCTGATGGAATACTCCTGAAGAAATTTGAACCAGAAGCTTAAGGTCAGTTTTGGGTAGGACATGATTAAACAAAATTAAAAGTGCACTTTCTCAACTCACACCTCTTAAGAATTCTTGCTGGGAGCGGTGGCTCATGCCTGTAATCTTAACACTTTGGGAGGCTGAGGTGGGCAGATCACCTGAGGTCAGGAGTTCAAGACCAGCCTGGCCAATATGGTCAAACTACGTCGCTACCAAAAAATACAAAAAAAATTAGCTGGGCATGGTGGCGTGCACCTGTAATCCCAGCTATTTGGGAGGCTGAGGCACGAGAATCACTTGAACCTGGGAGGCAGAGGTTGCAGTGAGCTAAGATCATGCCACTGCACTCCAGCCTGGGTGACAGAGTGAGACCGACACTCTCAAAAAAAAAAAAAAAAAAAAAATTCTTTTTAGCTTGGCATAGTGGTCCACACCCATAATCCCAACACTTTGGGAGGCCAAGGCAGGTGGATTGCTTGAGCCCAGAAGTTTAAGACCAGCCTGGGCAACATGGTGAAACCCTGTCTCTACAAAAAAATACAAAAATTAGCCAAGTGTGGTGGTGCATGCCTGTGGTCCCAGCTGCTTGGGAGGCTACAATGAGAGGACTGCTTGAGCCTGGGAGGTAGAGGCTGCAGTGAGCTGTGATCATACCACTACACTGCAGCCTGGGCAACAGAGTGAGACCCTGTCTCAATAGTAATAATGATAAAGAATTATTTTTGCTTTGTATTATAACTGCTGGTCTCCTATGTAATATTTGAAGGCGATTACTTTGTCTTGCTCAGTTTTATATCTCCAGGGCTTATCAGTGTTTGATATATATTAGACACACAGGTGTTTGTTAAGGAAATGATTATCAAATGCTATAGAGAATGGAGACACATAAAAAGCCAGTGGGGACCTTTAAAGAATAGCATTCCACAAGTATCCACTCCCTGACCTCACAAAAGGTCTCTCACTGCCTGCACAGCTAGGACTCCACATCTAATTTGAATGAACTTGCTTCTTTTGGTCACATTAAATGTATGCCTTTTTATGGGACAGGTTTTCTGGCATATACTGTAACTTAAGAAAATGTCCCCAAAGGAATACGGGTTGGTTCACTTAAAAATGGACGCATGAGGGCTGGGTACAGAGATTCCTGCCTGTATTCCCAGTGCTTTAGGAAGGTGAGGCAGGAGGACTGCTTGAGGCCAGGAGTTTGAGCCAGCCTGGGCAACATAGCAAAATCCCATCTCAACAAAAAAATAAGAAACTTAGGAGTCATACGTACCAGTAATCCTAGCTACTAGGGAGGCTGAGCAAGGAGGATCCCTTAAGCCCAGGGGTTTGAGGTTACAGGGAGCTATGATTGTGCTACTGCACTTCAACCTGGGGAACGGAAGAAGATCCTATCTCTAAATAACACAAAAAACAGATGAATGAGATAGACTCTGAGAAACACAGTTTTTCTCTAAGGCTGTTATAGGAGTATGGATGAGTCATTAAAAGTAATCAAAGCTGTGAACATGTTCAGTAGTAACTTACTGACTGTCCTCTAATTCATAAACACAGGTAATGTCAACTTATTAAGAAGCTATGATTCAGAAGCTGCTTTGGAATAAGGAATATTCTTCTTAAAACGGAAATAAGATCAGAGGCAGTCACAGCCTTAGGCAGACAGGACAAAAACACTTATCAGTCCTGTAATACACTTGAAACATGTTAGAGCACAATTTTTTCCAACTAACCACTATTATTAAGATTTTTTTTTTTTGAGACAGTCTAACTGGCTCTGCCGCCCAGGCTGGAGTGCAGTGGCACCATCTCACCAAAACCTCCACCTCCTGGGTACAAGCGATTCTCCTGCCTCAGCCTCTGGAGTAGCTGGGATTACAAGCATGCACCACCAAGCTCAGCTAGTGTTTTGTATTCTTAGTAGAGATGGGGTTTTGCTATGTTAGTCAGGCTGGTCTTCAACTCCTGGCCTCAAGTGTTTCACCCGCCTCGGCCTCCCAAAGTGCTGGGATTACAGGCTAAGCCACCACGCCATGCCAAGGTTTTTTTCGAGACAGGGTCTTGCTCTGTTGCCCAGGCTGGAGCAGTGTTGCAAATATGGCTCACTGCACCCTCCTGGGCTCAAATGATCCTCCCACCTCATCCTCCTGCACAGCTGGGACCACAGGCGCACACTGCTGTGCCCAGCGAATTTTTTGAAAATTTTTTTTGCAGAGATGGGGTCTCGTCATGTTGCCCAGGCTAATCTCAAAGTCCTGAGCTTCAAGCAATCCTTCCGCCTCAGCCTCCCAAAGTGTTGGGATAATAGGCATGAGCTACCAGACCTAGACTAGAAAGGTTTTTTATGGGAAATAAATCTTGTTTCAACTTGGGAAGTTAGGAACATTTCTTCCTTGACCCTATAAATGGGAAAAGGAGCGAACCTTAACACCTCCACATGGCTAAAACCCTTAAGTACCTTCACAACCCAAGTGAAATTAACAAATTAATATTTTGTGCCTAAGCCCTCATCCACCCCACCCTCCTATCCTTTAAATTTCAGAATAAGAAAACAGGGAAGAGGGCAGACATCAAGCAGAAAAAAAGGGAAAAGGATGAGGTTCCTCAGGGCAGTGACTATTCCTGGGAAAATGAGGCACAAATACTACAGTACTGAGTTTTATTAGGGATTTCATTAAGATTAAATTTCTAGGAATAAGGGAGTCCTAGTTAAGAGGACACAAAAGCCCACGAAGCTTCCTCAGATCTCATAGTGAACCACCGGCTCAGGTTCTTTGGAGGGATCGCCGCCTTGTTCCAGGTACAGATTATTGTAAGGATACTGCTTTGGTCCCTAAGGAAAAAACACAGGTCAGCAAGAACATACATTCAGTCAACACCCGGCTACACCCCACTCGAGTTAACAATCATGCATGGTAAATGGGTACGCAGTAGCCTCTGGTCAGACCCAGCTGGGCTAGGACGGCAGGAACAGCAATCCTCTTCCTCACTCAGCCCAAGGCAGAGAGAAAGCCTAAATTGTAAAAGAAGTGGTGCCTACACTGAGGGAGAAGGAGAAAGGGGGAGGGAAGGGAATAGGGAAAGGAGGGGAAGGGAGGAAGAGAGGGAGGGAGGTAAAGAAATAGAAAAGAGAGAGAGTGTCAGAGTCAGAGGCAACGCTTTCTAAATGAGACGATGCATCCATCCATCCCACTCTCTCTCGGGGTCGAGACAGACTCAATCTCCTTTAAGTCACTCAGCCTCTAATGGTTCCACCACTAAAGTGGCCCAGCAAATGAGGCGTGCAGGAGCAGTGGTGGGGGAAAGCACAGAGGAGACAAGGCTGGGACGTGCTTTAGGGGCTGCTGGCTTTACCAACAAACAGCTGTCAGAGAACACAGCTCAAGGGGAGGAGAAAAGGGTGATATGCTTACAGAACTGAAAAATGGAAGAGCCACACTGTGTTTCTTGCTCTCCTGAAGTGAAGTTAGTGCTCACCCTAGCCCTACGTGCATTCTCCAGCATGGAGCCCCTGGGGCTTGGTAGGAAGGCTTGTGTCAGTGCACACAGACATACCAGCTACCTTCAGGACACTGATTGTCTCTGCAGAGGTAGCACTGGGCAGCCAACTGCAAACACAGCAGCCTCCCTGCTTTCAGTTTCTCTCCTTCCAATACATCCTGGAGACTACTCCCAGATTAATCATCCTAAGAACTCAGCATTCATTATGTCACTCTTCTGTTTGAAAACCCAACATGGTTCCCTACCACCTAGAGGCAGACCAAGTCATCACTGTATCCCCAACCGCTAGCACAGTCTGCACCTGGTACATAGTAGAGGCTCAATAAATATTTATTGAATTAATACTTTATTACACCATCAAGTCCAAATCCCTTAGCAATGACATAAAAGCTGCCCAACCTAACTGATCAACTTACCTCACAATACTTTTTAACACAGTGATTTCCAAATCTAGGTGCACATCAGAATTAGCTGGGAGCTTATTAAAAATATGGCTTTTAGAACCCTACTGCGATGCTACTGAATCAGGACCACCAAGAAGCGGGACCTGGGGATCTGGATTTTTAGCAAGTCTCCAGGAAACCAATGCAGCTGGTCATTTAGGAACCATTTTATACATCTATTCTAACTCACTCACCCTCCTTTTCCTTCATTGTTTTCTTTTTCTTTTTTTTGAGACAGTCTTTCTCTCTTGCCCAGGCTGGAAGGCAGTAGTGTGATTTCAGCTTACTGCAACCTCCACCTCCCAAGTTCAAAGGATTCCTGTGCCCCAGCCTCCCAAGTAGCTGGGATTACAGGCGTGCACCACCATGCCTGGCTAATTTTTTGGTATATTTTGTAGAGACGGGGTTTCACCATGTTGCCCAGGCTGGTCTTGAACTCCTGAGCTCAAGCAATCTGCCTGCTTCAGCCTCCCAATGTGCCGAGATTACATGCACAAGTCACCATGCCTGGCCTCCTTCATTGTTTTCTCTTGCCCTAAATGTTTTCTCCAACTTTCCACCACCCAAAGCCTTTGTGTGTGTGTGTGTGTGTGTGTGTGTGTGTGTGTGTGTGTGTGTGTGTGTTAGCATCTAGGTAGCCCTTCTCCTTGACAGTAACTCATATAGTATCACATACATTCACTATACACATATATACACATAAATTGTACAGAATTCCCACATACCTGTTCAAATGTTGCTCATGTAACTTATCTAAATTTTCTTTTTTTTTTTGAGATGGAGTCTCGCTCTGTCGCCCAGGCTGGAGTGCAGTGGCCAGATCTCAGCTCACTGCAAGCTCTGCCTCCCGGGTTCACGCCATTCTCCTGCCTCAGCCTCCCGAGTAGCTGGGACTACAGGCGCCCGCCACTACACCCGGCTAGTTTTTTGTATTTTTTTAGTAGAGACGGGGTTTCACTGTGTTAGCCAGGATGGTCTCGATCTCCTGAACTCGTGATCCACCCGTCTCGGCCTCCCACAGTGCTGGGATTACAGGCTTGAGCCACCGCGCCCAGCCCTAAATTTTCTTAACTAAACTTCCTTAAAGCTAGATAATTCATTTTCTACGTCCTTTACATTCTCCAAAATGTAAGTCTATGCCTGTAGTGGACACTTAATTGCTTCCAATATACTACAGGAAGTGCCCTGCACATGTCCAACAAAGGGTAAGATTTTAGCTCAAGATTCCTTAACTCTACTGTAAGATCACTTAATGAAATACTGTTGATAAATATAATCCCCAAATGGCAACTCTGGAGACTAACTGGTTTCCACACACTCATTGCTCATCTAGTCTTCAAGTGTATCTACTCACTGAGACTAGTCCAAGAAGTAGGGGTGGAGAAGCGCTCTGGCACTTGTGGCAGGCCAATGGGTCAAGGCCCTCCTATCTTCCTATTTCCTCAGACTCCACGAAGCCAAGCTTGGTATTGGTTGGATTCCTACCCCAGAGACTTCACTCCCTCAGGAAATGGGGCTAAGCAAACATGCCTAAGGGAGCACTTCTCGGATACTCACCACAGGCTGGTAGACAGGGTACACGTCCCCCACCCAGAACATGAATGTCATGAAAGCCAGGAAACCGAAGAGCTGCATACACATGACATTCCAAGAAACAGGTGTGGGGGATGTATCCACACGGTTCCTGGTGTACATGTCTAGGTGCCAGTGCATCTGAGACAGAAAGACAAATAGCTGTCACATACTACTCTTCCTGCAAAATGTAGGCAAGTCCCCAGTGATCAGAGCCTGATACAAGGTTAGACAGAAGCATTCTACTGCCCTGGGGCAACATGCTGAGAACCAGGTCTGAGGACACTGCCCTACAGGATTGGATGCTGGCCTCTGTCTAGGTTCTTCTAGGTTCTGCTGAATAGGGACAGCTCAATCATGGAAGTGCACAACTTTCACAGTACAGAGTTTCATGATTCCCAGATGTCCCATTCAGTGTGCCACATGCAACCTCCGATCTCACATCACTGAACCTTGCTTCCTTGAGCAGAAAAGCTTAGTGTTACTTGGTCAAAGAAGTGCCATCTGAGCTAAAGAATCTCCAAGAAGACAAAGGGAGAAGGAAGGTCAAATGAGATATGGTTCTCTCACCGGTTCACCCCAGTTCAACCTCAGGTCCGGTTGGTCCCAGCTATACCATGGATCCCTCTCATGCTGTGAACGGTCAGGGAGCCTCGGGTAGTCGCCATACCTGAGAGACAGCAGGAACTTCTGGAAGGGGCTGTGAGCAGCCTCAGACAATTCAGAGTCTCCTCATCTTATAGATGAGAAACCAAGTGACAGAGATAACTGCCTCACCTAAGGACAAAGGAACTAAATCTCAAGGCAAGAGCTCGAGTTCTAGTCACTAAGCACAGAACTAACCATAGAAGTCCAAATTGTATTTAAAAGTTCATGGCAAACTCTGAAATATTTTAATGTATATAAGCTTTCCCAGGGCCAGGTGTGGTGGCTCATGCCTGTAATCCCAGCACTTTGGGAGGCCGAGGTGGGCAGATCACCTAAGGTCAGGAATTCAAGACCAGACTGGTCAACATGGCGAAACCTCATCTTTACTAAAAATACAAAAATTAGCTGGGCATGGTGGCAGATGCCCATAATCTCAGCTACTCAGGCGGCTGAGGCAGGAGAATCACTTGAACCCGAGAGGTGGAGGTTGCAGTGAGCTGAGATCGTGCCACTGCCCTCTAGCCTAGGCAACAAGAGTGAAACTGTCTCAAAAAAACAAAACAAAACAAAACAAAAAACCAGCTTCCCCAAACTTCTTTCAATAAAAAGAAAAAAAGTCACACAATCATGTAATATTATAGATGAAAGGGAATTTAGCAATCAATTACAGTCACCTGCCACATAACATTTCGGTCAATGACGGACCACATATACAAAGGGGGTCCCGTAAGTTTATAATAAAGCTGCCCTATAAATGTGTACCATTTTTTATCTTCTTTTCTTTTTTGAGACGGAGTCTTGCTCTTGTCGCCCAGGCTGGAGTGCAATGGCACAATCTCAGCTCGCTGCAACCTCCACCTACCGGGTTCAAGCAATTCTCCTGCCTCAGCCTCCCAAGTAGCTGGGATTACAGGTGCCCACCACCATGCCCAGCTAATTTTTGTATTTTTAGTAAAGACAGGGTTTCGCCATGTTGGCCAGGCTGGTCTTGATCTCCTGATCTCGTGATCCACCTGCCTTGGCCTCCCAGAGTGCTGGGATTACAGGTGTGAGCCACTGTGCCCGGCCCATTTTTTTTATCTTATATAGCATACTTTTATGTCCCTTTTCTATGTTTAGATACACAAATACCATTGTGTTACAACTGCCCACAGTATTTAGTACAACAACAAGCTGTACAGGTTTGTGGCCTAAGAGCAATAGGCCATACCATAAAGCTGTGGTGTGTAGCAGGCTATACCATCTAGGTTTCTGTAAGTACACTCTCTGATGTTCATACAATGAGGAGATCACCTAACAACACATTTCTCAGAACGTATCTCTGTTGTTAAATGACACGTGACTGTACTCTGATTTTCATTAGACAGAAAATGAAAAAGTTTAGAGTCTGAATCCAAAGTCACCCAGCTAATTGGAATAAAAACAAAAAGGGTACAAATTAGAAAACCATTCTTCTCATAATAACTGTGTTCTTGACCACCCAGCTGGCAGTCATCTCCATGTCTCAAACACCTCATGAGACCTCTTGCTAAGCTGGGTTTTCCCCCAACAAATCCAGGTTCATCTGACACTGACTTGGAACAAGGCTGCTCTTGTCCACAACATAAAAAAAAAAACAGGAAATGATGACAACTAGGCATATGCTACAGAAAATGAGTGTAGAGTAAGAAGAATAGAAGTTGCTGAAACCAAGATTGAAAGAGTGATGTTAGGACAGGAAATAAAGGTGATGATAATCACTTCAGATAATTAACCACTGGAATGTTATGTGGGTACAGATACGGAAGAGTGTGGAAGGGATAGGATAACATCAACTGGAGTAAGGGGGCTGGCTGTTGAATCTGCTTAATAGTTGCTATGATTTCCACAGCACTAACAGAAAAAAAATTTTTTTTTAAAGAGACATACATACAAATATACAGTACTCGTTTACAAATAAGGTTCTCATGATAGGAGTCCAGCTCCAGCCTGGTCACATGCCTGGATGACAGCACCTGAGCCCAGCAGATGCTCAATCTAAATGAAACTCGACGCTCTGGATAGAGCCAAAGAAGGTTCCTGCTATTTGGGGGTCCTCGAGGGAGCCATTAAAGCCTCCGCTTCCTCGTTTGAGGAAACAGCCTGAGCCAAGGAGAAAATTGAAGTCCTCTCAGCTGCAGCTGCTCACCCACCCCCTCCCACCTCCCTCCACAGAGAAAAGCACCCACTCCATTGACTCTGAGGGGTCACGAGAAGGTTCGGGAGAAAGGGTCACAGTCAAGCCACCCAACCCAGCCGGCCTTCTCCCATCACTACTTGGGTGCGAGCAGACCCTCTCTGTCTCACCCCATGCCCTCATCCGGGTAAGGCTCGTAGTCTTCCACACGCATATTATACTTCTTGGCGGCGGCGGCCCGTTCTTCTGGGGTCCTAGGATAGGGCCCCGGAAACATGTCCTTGGTCATGCGGGAGGCTAGAGCGCAGAACAGAACAGGTCAGAAGCGAGCCCGCTCTCCGGCCGCTCCGAAGGCTTCAAGTCACAGGGGCTGCAGAGATCCGAGATCGGGACTTCGCAGGATCAGCGCGACCCTCCACCCCATTTTCTGGATATCAACACCACCTCTGTTCCCTACCCGGAGGCTGCCGCTGCGGCATCCACGAGCTCCCCCTCCCGATACACCAAACCTCAGGCACTCCCTTCCCACAATGAGGTCTCTCCCGTTCTCGCAGACCTGTCCGTGCGCCCAGCGGCACCACGTTCCGGGATGCCCTTTGCAGCCACTGAACTCCCAGGACCCCGGCCCTGGCCACCGCCATCTTCACCTTCTTCACGTTTCCCTTCTGCACATGCGCAAAGACCTATCACGGCGGCGGAGCCGGGCCAAACGTGACGGAGGAAGCCGGGAGTGAAGAAAAGTCGAAGGGTTCGACACGGGCGGGGTTTAAATACGGAGTTGGGAAGCCAAGGGTTGGATAGAGGCTGGGAGGGATAACCGGGAAGAAGAGAAAACCAGGCAGGTCTCTGACATTTCAGAATGTTGTGTCCTTTTTCTCCCTGAGCTGACTTAGACCCATCCAGGGATGATGGGAACTCGGAACCTGAGCAACTCAGATAGACAGCTTAACCACCTCCTGCAGGAGCTGTACTAGTGAAATGAGCCTGTCTGACTCTCTTCTCTGGCTGCTTGCTTTCCTGTCCTTCACGGGCACTTCCTCCCATCCCCAAACATGATCATTCTTCAAATTCACCTGTTGGTCTTGCTTGTTCTGTTCTCCAAATGGGTTGATCTTCACTTAGACGCCAGTGCAACACACATATCGGCCCTGAATTGGCTCCTTAGTTTCAGTCCGTGTTTCCATGTGCATGTCTTAGTCGCCTCAACCCAACAAATGTAAAATTAAACCTATCCCCAGAGGCAGCTCTCCATAGACAGCTTAAAGCCTCAGAGTTGGTAGGACTTGGATAAAACAAATTTCAAACCAGCCCATAATGAACAAACTCTAACTCAACAGAAGAATTGGAGGCATTATTATGTTTGCATACGACTGTTTTCACTTGGGATTTGAATAACTTACACATTATAAATATGCACGTATTTCCAATGACTTTTCAGGTGACCACTGTTTTGGAACAGAACCTATTATTATAAACATTCTCAAGTATATATCAGAGCAATAAAAATGCATATAGGCTGGGAGCTGTGGCTCACATCTGTAATCCCAACACTTTGGGAGGTCTAGGTTGGAAAATGGCCTGAGACCAGGAGTTTGAGACCAGCCTGGGTGACATAGTGAGACCTCATCCCCTTTTTTTTTTAAGTTATAAAAATAAAAAGTAAACAAATCCTGATATATACTATTTAATATACAAATTTTGGGAAGGACTACACAGCAACTTGCTGTCTTGTAAATGCGCATCATTAGTTGATGTTCAAAATAATTGGACAACATCTGCATTCAACCAATAGCAAACCCTGATCCGATTTAGGTCAAGAAACAGAGTTGATCTAATTTATTTTTATTAATATATTATTTACATACCATAAATTCATCCTTTTAGGCTGGGTGCAGTGGCTCACGCCTGTAATCCCAGCACTTTGGGAGGCCAAGGTGGGAAGATCACTCGAGGTCAGGAGTTCGAGACCAACCTGGCCAACACGACAAAAACCCATCTCTAGTAAAACTACAAAAATAGCCGGGCATGGTGGTGCACGCTTGTAATCCCAGCTAATCGGGAGGCTGAGGCAGGAGAATCACTTGAGCACGAGAGACAGAGGTTGCAATGAGCCGAGATCATGCGACTGCACTCCGGCCTGGGCAACAGGGTGAGACTCTATCTCGAAAACAAAAAACAAACAAACCAAAACAAAAAACAAAACAAAAAAAAACCCTTTTAAAGTGTACGATAAAGTTATTTTTAGTACATTTACAAAGTTGTGCAATCATCACTATCTAAAACATTTTTATCGCTTCCGAAAAAACCCATACACATTAGCACGTTGCCTGTACTTCTACCTGCTGGCAACCACTAACTCACTTTCTGTTTCTATGGATTTGCTTATTCAGAATAGTTTATATAAATGGATCATTTTACATGTGGCCTTTTGTGTCCATTTTCTTTCACTTAGGATAATGTTTTCAAAGTTTGTCTGTGTTGTAGCACATACCAGTACTTCATTCCTTTTTGGGCTGTATAATATTCCATCATATGAATGTACAGTACAACATTTTATTTATACATTTATTGGTTAATGGAAATTTGAGTTGTTTCTGCTTGTTTGGCTATTGTGAATAATGCTGCTATGAACATTCTTGTGTAAGTTTTGGTCTGGATGTATGTTTTCTATTCTTTTGGTTATATGCCTAGGAGTAGAATTGCTGGGTCATAGGGTAACTCTATGGTTTAACTTTTGAAGAACTGCCAAATTGTTTTTCAAAGCAGCTGTGACATGTTACATCCCCACTAGCAGTGTGTGAGGGTTCCAGTTTCTCCACATCTTTACCAACACTTATTGTCTTTTTTTAGTATCACCATGCGAGTGCCCGTGAATGGTACTTCATTGCAATTTTCATTTGCAATACCCTGATGACTAATAATGCTAAGCATCTTTTCATGTGCTTATTGGCCATGGTATACCTTCTTTGGTGGAATGTCTGTTCAAACCCTTTGTTCATTTTTAAATTGGTTTGTCTTTTTATTGTTGAGTTGTTAAGTTTTCTTTATGTATTCTAGATACGATTGTATCTGATCAGATACACAATTCATAAATATTTTCTCTGACTCATAGGTTTTATAACTTTCTTACAGTATCATTTGGAACCCTGTGGTCATCATGAAAGGGTGTTGGAGTTTGTCAAAAGCTTTTTCTGTGTCTATTGAGATGATCATGTAGGGTTTTTTTTTTCTTTTACTAATATAGTGTATTATGTTGATTACAAATGATTAATCAATAAAATATTGATTACTACATGGTGTGTTATATTGATCATTTTCAGATGTTGAACTGACCTTGCACTCCTAGAATAAATCCCACTTGGTCATAGTATATAATTCTGTTTTTTTGAGACAGAGTCTCCCTCTGTCGCCCAGGCTGGAGTGCAGTGGTGTGATCTCGGCTCACTGCAAGCTCCACCTCCTGGGTTCATGCCATTCTCCTGCCTCAGCCTCCCAAGTAGCTGGGACTAGAGGTGCCCACCACCACGCCCGGCTAATTTTTGTATTTTTAGTAGAGACCGGGTTTCACTGTGTTAGCCAGGATGGTCTCAATCTCCTGACCTCGTGATCCGCCTGCCTGGGCCTCCCAAAGTGCTGGGATTATAGGTGTCAGCCACCGTGCCTGGCCTGTAATTCTTTTTATGTGGTGTTAGATTGAGTTTGCTAGTATTCTGTTAGGATTTTTGCATCTATATTCATAAGAAATATTGGTCTATAGTTTTCTTTTTCCTTTTCTTTTCCTTTCTCTCTTTTTTTTTTTTTTATTTATTGAGATGGAGTCTCTGTCGCCTGGGCTGGAATGCAGTGGCCCGATCTCGGCTCACTGCAAGCCCTGCCTCCCAGGCCAGGTTCACGCCATTCTCCTGCCTCAGCCCCATGAGTAGCTGGGACTACAGGTACCCACCACCACGCCTGGCCAATTTTTTTGTATTTTTAGTAGAGATGGGGTTTTACTGTGTTAGCCAGGATGGTCTCGATCTCCTGACCTCATGATCCGCCTGCCTCAGCCTCCCAGAGTACTGAGATTACAGGCATGAGCCACTGCGCCCAGACCAGTGTTAATTAAAAAATATATATTTGGTAGGATTCATCAGTGAATCCACCCGGTTTTGAGCTTTTTTTTCTTTTTCTTTTTTTTTTTTGAGACAAATCTTGCTCTGTTGCCCAGGCTGGAGTGCTGTGGCATGATCTCAGCTCACTGCAACCTCCGTCTCCTGAGTTCAAGTGATTCTTCTGCCTCAGCCTCCCAAGTAGCTGGGACTACAGGCGCACACCACCATGCCTAATTTTTGTATTTTTGGTAGCGATGGGGGTTTTACCATGTTGGCCAGGCTAGTCTCGAACTCCTGACCTCAGGTGATTCTCCCCCAACTTCGGCCTCCTAAAGTTCTGGGATTACAGACATGAGCCACTGCACCCGGCCTTTTCTCTCTGTCTCAAAAGGCTGGAGTGCAGTGGAGTGCAGTGGTGCGATCTCAGTTGACTGCAACCTCCACCTTCTGGGCTCAAGTGATGCTCCCACTTAAGTTTCCTGAATAGCTGGCACTACAGGTGTGCCACCATGCCTGCTAATTTTTGGGGTTTTTTGGCCGGGGAGATTTGGTAGAGATGGGGTTTCGCCATGTTGCCCAGTCTGGTTGCGACCTTATGGCCTCAAGTGATTCGCTTGCCTCTGCTTCCCAAAGTGTTGGGATTACAGGTGTAAGCCACCATGCCCAGTTTCTGGGCTTTTCTTTATGGGATGTTTTTGATTCCTAATTCAATCTCTCATTACAGGTCTATTCACATTTCCTATTTCTTCTTGAATCAGCTATTATAGCTTGTGCCTTTCTAGGAATCTGTTCGTTTCATCTAGGTTCTCTAATTTTTTGACATACAATTGTTCACAGTATGTCCTTATATGCTTTTTTTGGGGGGGGGTAAAGTCAGTAGTAATATCCCTGTTTCATTACTGATTTTAGTTCTTTTAATCTTCTTGATCTTAATTTATTTCTTTACTTTTAGTAAGACAGGGTCTTCCTCTGTCATCCACTGGAGTGCAGTGGCATGATCATGGCTCACTGCAGCCTCCACCTCTCAGGCTCAAACAATCCTCCTACCTCAGCCTTCCTAGTAGCTGGGACTACAGGCATGCATCAACACACCGAGCTAATTTTAAAAATTTTTTGTAGAGATGAGGTCTTGCTATGTTGCCTGGAACACCCAGGCTCAAGTGATCCTCCTGCCTCAGCCTAGAAAAGTCCTGATATTACAGGCATGTGCCATCATGTCTGCCCTAATTTATTTTTAATTCCCAAGGTTATGAATTAATACATTCTTGTAAAAATTCAAACATTCAACCTGGGTAACATGGTGAAACCCTGTCTCTACAGAAGAAAAAAAAAATTAGCCAGCCGTGGTGGCATGCGCCTTTAGTCCCAGCTACTTGGGAGGCTATGGTAGGAGGATTGCTTGAGCTGGGGAGGCAGACATTGCAGTGAACCAAGATTGCACCACCGCACTCCAGCCTGGGTGACGGAGTGAGACTCTAGCTAAAAAAAAAAAAAAAAAAAAAAAAAAAAAAAAAATCGAACACTGCAGATAAAATGAAAGCCTTGATTGCCACCTGCAGCTTCAAACCCCTCCACAGAGGTAGCCCTATTATCGGTTTGGTGTAGCATGGTTACTACGTAGCATAATTACATAGTTAAGCTACTGCATTCATTTCTATTACTGCATAACAAATTACTATAAATTCAGCAGCGCAAAACACGAATTTATTTTCTCACATATTCCATGAGTCCAGGTACTGGTTGGCTGAGTCCTCAGCTCCGGGTCTTATCAGGCTGAAATCAAGGTGTTGGCTGGGTTGGCCATCTCATCTGAGACTCTGTGTGTGTACTTTCCCAAGTTCAGTGGTTGGTTGCCAGAATTCAGTTATTTGCGTTTGTAGGATTAAGGTGCCCACTTTCTTGTTGGCTGTCACCCAGGAGCCTTTTTCAGCTCCTGGAATCCACCTGCCATTTCCTGACATATGGCAGTTTGCTCCTTCAAGGTGAATAGGACAGCTGTGCTGTGGCTTCAAATCTCTTAGATTCTGTCTCTGACCTCTAGCCCTGATTTAAAGAGCTAGAGTGATAAGATTAAGCCCATCAGGATAAATCATCTCCTTTTTGACTGTCTCAAAGTTAATTGATTAAGGACTTTAATTACATCCTTGTCATATAAGCTAACCTAATTACAGGAGTGATGCTCTATCATATTCACAGTCCTGTTTTCTTTGAAGGGGAGAAATGTATACAGGATGTGTACATCATGGGGTACAAATCTTGGTATACATCTTAGAATTGGGCCTCTTGCAGCCAACCGTAAGAACTGTCCAAGCAATAGAGGTAGTTAATATGGCCTTTTATAATCAATATAGATTGTTTGAAAATGTGAGATGTCCATGGTTGGCCACTGATAACATAGGTTTCACGGCAAGCATATATTCAAGTAGGAGAGACGGTGATATAGGCAGAAAAATCAAATCATGCTAAACAAAAGAAAACCATCCTTGATTCTGAAAGGATTCAACTTGCTGTATATCTTTTGCCTAAGTCTTCAGTCAGCCTTTGCTCTACATCTACCGATGTGATCACTGCTTTTCCTTCTGACTTCTTTAGGTGGGTCAAAAGTTTGCTTTTCTCCCCATTCATGAGTGTAAAGTTTAATGCCTAACTGAACTTGCTTCCTTCTCTGACTCGTGTGTAGACTTGGGTACACTGGGGCAACATTTTTTTGTGTTTTGCTCTACCAGGTCATCCCTATTCCGTGGGACTAGTGTCTAGCCCCATTTCTTCAGCGTCGGAGCCTACGATGTAGAGCTGCATGTTACCATTAGGAGGCGCACCCTCAGGCCTCGGCTCCGCGTTCTTTATGTCTCTGGACCGCTCTCTCTCGCAGCTCATCTCTATGGTTTCCGTTGTGTGTTTGTCTGTGTGTGTGTTTTTTTTTCCCGTCCGGAATAGGCGGAGCTTCCGGTTCCGGCGGGGGCCGTCCCTGGCGGCGGAGATGGCGGCGACAGCGGCGGAGGCCGTGGCCTCTGGCTCTGGAGAGCCCCGGGAGGAGGCCGGAGCCCTCGGCCCCGCCTGGGATGAATCCCAGTTGCGCAGTTACAGCTTCCCGACTAGGCCCATCCCGCGTCTGAGTCAGAGCGACCCCCGGGCGGAGGAGCTTATTGAGAATGAGGTGGGGGGCGGGGCCGCGTCTAAAGGGAGAGGAGGAAGGCACCCGGTTGAGAGGTCAGAGGCGAATGGTGAAAGAGATGGGAGACTGCCGGGGCTCTAGACTAGGGCATATGGGAAGATGGAGAGAAAGGCGAGGAGATACGGAACTTGAGGGGTTCGTACTGATTAACGGGAGAAATTATTCTGAAGTTGAGAAGTAGTTGGGATCATGGAGGCGAACCCACCGACTTCTTGGCATTACTTTATTTGATGTTTTTCACCTGTTGTTTTCATGTAGGAACCTGTGGTTCTGACCGACACAAATCTTGTGTATCCTGCCCTGAAATGGGACCTTGAATACTTGCAAGAGAATATTGGCAATGGAGACTTCTCTGTGTACAGTGCCAGCACCCACAAGTTCTTGTACTATGATGAGAAGAAGATGGCCAATTTCCAGAACTTTAAGCCGAGGTCCAACAGGGAAGAAATGAAATTTCATGAGTTCGTTGAGAAATTGCAGGATATACAGCAGCGAGGAGGGGAAGAGAGGTAAATTCCCAAATCTTAATTTTCTGTTGGATTTAGGGCAGTCATTTTTCTTTCCTATACTTGAAGGTGTGGCAGAATTGGGTCAATTAGAGATTGGCCTCTCCCATCTCTGGATTCCTGTTGAAGTAGTCTGGTCTTCCAGCCTTTAAGGGGTTTGAGTTCTTAGTGGTTCTTGGTGCTACAGCCAGCTAGTTCTGTAGCTTGAGGGATGGGGGAATGATTAAACTTTGGCTTTGAATCTCTGGGTTCCCATCTTCTTCCTCATAAAGTGAGAGTTAGTTGCCTAGAAGGGTCAGGCAGGTGAATGAAAGGAGTAATGTTGTCTGTGTGAAATCAGTGATGAAGCTGAAGGCATAAGCCCTGTTCAAAGTGAGAAGCCAAGGCCGGGTGGGGTGGCTCGTGCCTGTAATCCCAGCACTTTGGGAGGCGGAGGCAGGATGACTGCTTGAGCCCGGGAGTTCAAGACCAACCTGGGAAATGTGGTGAGAACTAGTCTCTACAAAATTAAAAACTAAAACAAAAAACCATAGTGAGACGTCATTGCTTGACTTTGCTTGCTTCAGTTTTGGAGTGTAGTTCTAGGGTTGCAAGATACTCCGATTTTCAAGAGAAGTTCAAAATCAGGACTTTTATTTAAAATCTTTTGACTTTAAATGTGAGCAACTAAATCAGATTTAAAGAAAAAAAGTTGCAGGGGGCCAAACAAAAATGTTTGTCACTGGATTTTGCTCTGAAAATGCCTGTTTGTAGCTATTGTCCTTAAGTATTGTGATGACCGGGCATAGTTCAACCTGAAAAGTTGTATAGTTTGTTGTGATTTTGGAGTAAAGAAGGTCGAGATTCTCTAGCTTAGGGAAGATCAGATTAAATTTGTTTTTCCTATCACAACAGAAACACAAGACACATAAGAGAGTGATTCTTCCTCTCTGCTTTTATTCCTGCTTATGAGGACAGCCTCTTATGTAGGTCCCAGACAGTATTCAATACCACACTATAACACCGCCTCTGGGGAATTGCTTTCGCTGAGTACTTCATGGTGAATGACCCTCTCGCATTTGGTGTCCAACCCTGGGTTTCCTCTCTAGTCTCTTGCTTCACTCACTCCTGTTCCTGACGCCTTATCAGCAGTCTGTGGCTATGTGAATGGATTTGAAATATCTTTTTTTCTTCTTCTTAACACTTAGCAGTTGTCATAATGATGGGATTTTTGACCAGAAGAGTTTCCAGGATATGAACTGTGATTGATCTGTCCATGATGTCTTAATATATTGGTTCAGCTGAGTTATCTCATGCATTAATTTTCTAAAATTTAATACAGTGTGCATGTGCACACTTCCATACACACACACCCAACTTTGAGAAAAAGATTGATTTAAATGATACTCTTGGAGTGTGTAATTCCATTGAATGAACATATACCCAAGAATAAGTGTAAGATATGTGAATCTTGTGATGCTTCAGTGACTTGAAGTTTCTTGCCTCCCATAGTGAGAGCATTTTGTGTAAGAATGAGTGTAATCTGTACTTTATGGGTGATTAAAGAGTTTTCAAGGAAAATCTTTAATTGTTTGAAAGTTTTGCCCTATTAGCTGACTTTAGCACCAACCAGCTTCACTGTATGATTGGACAGGTTGTTGTGATTATGGGGTGAAATGTATTAGGATCCTCTGAGCTATTTTGAGCATTTACCATTCTGGTGTAATAATGTTTAGATTCATATTTGGGGAGTATCACTGACTCTTTCAAAGTTACTTATTTTTTGGGTGAATATATAATTATCTTTGGGGAGAGGTGCATTGAGTCTTGAGGATTCCATGTTCCTACAAAGGTAGTGTTTCCAACTTATCAAGATTTCCTATTAAGGCTGGGCGTGGTAGCTCACACCTGTAATCTCAGCCCTTTAGGAGGCTGAGGCGGGCAGATCATCTGAGGTCAGGAGTTCGAGACCAGCCTGGCTAACATGGTGAAACCCTGTGCCCACTAAAAATACAAAAATTAGCCGGGCATGGTGGCGCATGCCTGTAGTCTCAGCTACTTGGGAGACGGAGGCAGGAGAATTGCTTGAAGCCAGGAGGCAGAGAGGTTGCAGTGAGCCGAGATTTTGCCACTGCACTCCAGCCTGAGTGACAGAGTGAGACTCCATCTCAAAAAAAAAAGATTTCTGATTAACATTGCCTTAAACATTGAGATTCTAGGCAGTGAGATGCCTTTGAACCTTTTTTTTTTGAGACAGGGTCTTGCTCTGTCACCCAGGCTGGAGTGCAGTGGCGTGATCTCAGCTTACTGCAACCTTCGCCTCCCGGGCTCAAGCGATCCTACCACTTCAGTCTCTCGAGTAGCAGGGACCACAGGCATGCACTGCCACCACCATGCCCAGCTAATTTTGTGTTTTTTTAAATAAACTATTTATTTAAATAAATAAGGTTTTGCCGTGTTGCCCAGGCTGGTCTGGAACTCCTGAGCTCAGGCAGTCCACCTCCCTTGGCCTCCCTAAGCGCTGGGATTATAGGCGTGAGACACCACACCTGGCCCCTTTGAGCCTTTTGAAGTAATGATCTCAGGACCAGGACAGAGATACAGAGATGCTTCTGTCTTTTTTTTAGGTTTTCACACTTATTAAATGTCTCTTGTGGGCTTCTTCAAGTGTGTTTGGGTTTTCATTTCTCTTAAGTAACTTATGACTTTCCTTAGGTATGTTAGGAGCCTGAGGCCTTTACCTGATAAGCTGTCTCCCTTACTTTAGCTGTAGAGGGCTGCAACAGGATAGGTGGCTGAATCAGTTAAGATAAACTAGGCTTCAAGCCAGAGCTCGGGCTAGAAACAACAGAGGCTTATTTCTCACTTACTACATGTTGATCATGGGTAATGTCATATTGTTCTTTACATCATCTTGTTCTCTCTGGCACCCAGATTGCCCCAGCAGCTACTATCTGGAATTTGGAGTTGCTGTGGCAGAGGGAAAGAGATGTGATAGTGGTGACTGGTTCTTAAATTATAGTTAGAAACAACACAAGTCACTTCTGTGGACATTTCCTTGGCCAGAACAGGTTAAATAAGCAAGCCTGGCTTCAAGGGGATGTGAAAGAAAACTTCCACACTGAGGGAACCAGCTCTTGGTGAACAGTAATACAATTTACCACAGTGGGCATCAAGGGCCAAAGGAGATGTCTCAGGCTCTGCAAGTCTCTGGTATAAGACTGAGTCATCATTCTAGGGTCTATGGATAGGCTTCTAGGAATCTGAAATTATATGAAGGTTCTGGGTATATGTGCATTTTTGTGGGGAACCTCCATGGATTCTTTCATTTATTTATGTATTTATATTTTTTGAGACGGAGTCTTGCTCTTGTCACCCAGGCTGGAGTGCAATAGCACGATCTCAGCTCACTGCAACCTCTGCCTCCCAGGTTCAAGTGGTTCTCCTGCCTCAGCCTCCTGATTAGCTGGGACTTCTTCTTCAGATTCTTTTTTTTTTTTTAAGTTTTATTTTTCATCTCACCCTCCTATTCTTTGGATTCTTAAAGAAGTCATTCTGTGACCCAAAAAAGGTTAAGCATCACTTCTTTCAAGAAAAAGTTTGGGGACCAGTTGCAGTGTCTCACACTTGTAATCCCAGCACTTTGGGAAGCAGAAGCAGGAGGATTGCTTGAGCCCAAGAGTTTGAGACCAATCTGGGCAACATAGTGAGACCTTGTTTCTTAAAATAAAATAAAACAAAACAAAACAAAAAACAATAAATTAAAAAGTTTGGTGTTAAACATAACTCAATGAAGGACAAGTAAGAATTCAGTTGTATGAGAATCCATGTTGGCTAAGATTTGCCTGACTCTATCTGTTCTCTGTGGGAGATGCTGGTATGGATTTGGGCTTGTATTTTCAGATGTGGAGAGGCCGTGCCAGGGGCTGTGTGTGCATGCACTAATAGGACTTTCTTCTTGGGGAACATAGGTTGTATCTGCAGCAAACGCTCAATGACACTGTGGGCAGGAAGATTGTCATGGACTTCTTGGGTTTTAACTGGAACTGGATTAATAAGCAACAGGGAAAGCGTGGCTGGGGGCAGCTTACCTCTAACCTACTGCTCATTGGCATGGAAGGTAAGAAATCTTTCAAAAGCAGCATGGCTCGGAGTCATATGAACCTGATTTCTAATCTTGTCTCCACCACTTATTAGCTCCATGACTTTGAACAAGCCACTTCACTTTCTTTTTTTTTTTTTGAGATGGAGTCTTGCTCTGTCGCCCAGGCTGGAGTGCAGTGGCCGGATCCCAGCTCACTGCAAGCTCCGCCTCCCGGGTTTACGCCATTCTCCTGCCTCAGCCTCCCGAGTAGCTGGGACTACAGGCGCCCGCCAACTCGCCCGGCTTGTTTTTTGTATTTTTTAGTAGAGACGGGGTTTCGCTGTGTTAGCCAGGATGGTCTTGATCTCCTGACCTCGCGATCCACCCGTCTCGGCCTCCCAAAGTGCTGGGATTACAGGCTTGAGCCACCGCGCCTGGCCGCCACTTCACTTTCTTAAGCCTCAGCCTACTTAGCTCTAAAAGAAACATAATAGGGGCTAGGTGCCGTGGCCCACGCCTGTAAACCCAGCACTTTGGGAGGCTGAGGTGGGCGGATGAAGGTCAGGAGATGGAGACCATCCCAGCCAACATTATGAAACCCCGTCTCTACTAAAATACAAAAAAATAAATAAAAAATTACCCGGGCATGATGGCATGCACCTGTAGTCCCAGCTACTTGGGAGGCTGAGACAGGGGAATTGCTTGAACCCGGGCAGTAGAGGTTGCAGTGAGCCAAGATCACGCCACTGTACTCCAGCCTGGCGACAGAGCAAGACTCTGTCTCTAATCCCAGCACTTTGGGAGGCTGAGGCAGGAGGATTGCTTGAGGTCAGAAGTTCGAAGCTGCAGTGAACTATGATTGCACCACTACACTGCAGCCTGGGCAATAGAGTGAGGCCCTGTCTCTAAGAAAAATAAGTGGAAAGAAATGAAACATGATAATACCTTGTAAATAGTTGTGAAGATTAAATGAAGTAATGTATGTCGAGTCTTTTTTTTTCTTTTGAGATGGAGTCTCACTCTGTTGCCCAGGCTGGAGCGCAATTGCGCGATCTCGGCTCACTGCAACCTCCGCCTCCCGTGTTCAAGTGATTCTCCTGCCTCAGCCTCCCGAGTAGCTGGGACTACAGGCGTGTGCCACCACACCTGGCTTATGTCAAGTCTTTAAACTAGTTTCGTGTATTCTGAAAAGTTTCCTTTTCCCTTCCTTAGCTGTTACGTGAGTGCATATACTGAGATATTAGGGACCTCTCTGAAATACAGACATGTGATGCTTAGTGTCAGGGATATGTTCTGAGAAATGTGTTGTTAGGTGACTTCATCATTGTGCAAACATCATAGAGTATAGTTACACAAACCTAGATTGTGTAGCCTACTGTATGCCTAGGCTATATGGTATAGCCTCTGACTACACCATGTAGTCCATGGTGTTAGCGTATTACTGTACTCAATATTATAGGCAGCTGTAACACAATGGTAAGTATTTGGGTATCTAAACATACCTAAATATAGAAAAGGTATAGTAAAAGTACAGTATCAAATACTGCAGGAAAAAGGTGACAAAAGACAAAATACATATAAAGGATAAAAAATGGTAGTTTGGGAATTTTTTTATTACCAAAAAAAAAAAAAAAAGATAACGGTATACCTGTATAGGGCTGCTCCATTATAATCTTATGGGAACGCTGTTGTAGATGTGATCTGTTGTTGACCAAAATGTCATTATGTGGTACATTACTGTACATTTTCTCTACTAGATCTGTCTATGTTCAGAAGTTTTATCCCAGTAAAACAGGGGAAACTTTTTTTTTAGTATAAATTAAATTTTATCTTTTAAATAGATAATACATTCATGGAGTTCAAATTCAAAATGTGTAAATAGGTATATAGTGATAAATATTAATACCTGTTCCACCTCTATCTCTTAGCTTCCCAGTTTCTTCCCTGGAGGTACTGCATATTATTAGTTGCTTGTGTTTTCTGCTAGATAAATTTATGCATACACTAATAAATATGTGAGTGTGTTTTTGTTTTTTTTTCCCCTTTTGAATGAAAGGAGAGACCCTTAAACTCCACTCAGGAGAATGAGAGCTTTTTATGAGGCAGGATCATTGTCTCATTCTTATTTTTATTTCTGGCAGTAGCGCGGTGCCATGCCCATGGTAGGTACTTAGTAAATGGAAGCAGAGAAGTTATTTATTGTCATTCACCACTGAGCTCCTCGGTTTCTTCTTGTTTGATTGTCCATTCTTCAGATTTGGATCCTTTGCTGCTGGATTTCCAGCCATGTGGCTTGTGAATTGACACCACCTGCCTCTTTTTTTTGTTTTTGTTTTTGTTTTTTATTGAGACACTGTCTCGCTCTGTCACCCAGGCTGGAGTGCAGTGGCGTGATCAGGGCTCACTGCAGCCTTGACCTCCCAGTTTCAAACGATCCTCCCACCTCAGCCTTCCAAGTAGCTGGGACTACAGGCGTAAGCCACCATGCTTGGCTAATTTTTAAAGTATTTTTTCTGGAGAGATGGGGTCACCCTATGTTGCCCAGACTGGTATCGAACTCCTGGCCCCCTCTCACCTTGGCCCCCTAAGTTATCCTCTCACCTTGGCTCCCTAAAGTGTTGGGATTACAGATGTGAGCTATTGTCGCTGGTCTTACCTGCCCCTTTGAAACCAGCTCTTGGTTGACCTTTCAAGAAAGAGCCAGTTCTGGTTTACTTGACTCTTTCTTTTTCTTTTTTTTTTTTTTGAGACAGAGTCTTGCTCTGTCGCCCAGGCTGGAGTGCAGTGGCATGATCTCGGCTCACTGCAACGTCCACCTCCCAGTTCACGCCATTCTTCTGCCTCAGCCTCCCAAGTAGCCGGGACTATAGGCGCCCATCACCACGCCTGGCTAATTTTTTTATATTTTTAGTAGAGACGGGATTTCACCATGTTAGCCAGGATGGTCTTGATCTCCTGACCTCGTGATCCACCCGCCTCGACCTCCCAAAGTGCTGGGATTACAGGCGTAAGCCACCGTGCCCGGCAGTTTACTTGACTCTTAGGTCTTTCTGTTGCCTGCGTTTCCTGTGGTAGGGTGCATGGAAGTGGATCCCTCAGGTAGAGATGAGAGAGCAAGTCTCCTTTGAGGATGCATGTGGACTTTCATCACTTAAGAAAGCATCTGTCTTGGCATACTCAGACAGAGCTGGGGAATATTTTCTAAATTCCATGCCCTGCAAAAGTGTGTGTGTTCAACTCATGGGCTGTGCAAAGGCCAAACAACAGACATGGTCCTAGTTATAAAGGAGTAGATGGAACATACACTAGGGCACAACCAATTCAAGTTGGCATTTAAAATAATGTGCCATATTTAAATTATACAACACTCTCTTCAGTCGTCTGATATTCTTCCCTCCAACAAAAATCACTTGCACCAGTGAGCCCCAGTGTTGCTCTAAGAAGTGTTGTCTTGGCTGGATGTGGTGGCTCACGCCTGTAATCCTAACACTTTGGGAGGCTGAGGCAGACAGGTCCCTTGAGCCTAGAAGTTGGAGACCAGCCTGGGCAACATGGTGAAACCCCGTATCTTAAAAAAACAAGTGTTGCATCCCTTAGGTGTATTGAAGTGGGAGGAAAGGTTGAGAGTCTTTAAGTTCCACAGAGCTATCCTAAGTAAATACAGAGCTACATAATCATTAAACTTATTAACTCCTCGCGTATATGTTGTTGATACCAATCATTTCTGTTTTGCTTCCCTTGAATTGTTGCCATAGTCAAGAAGAGTACACGTATACACAGTTGATTACCCTACCTGATTTTTGAGTATCATTTTGATGTGCTCTTGCTTCCAGTAAGGGCAGCAGCCTTCATTTAGGGAAGTAGACTTAGCTGATAGTGGACCCTTAACCAGTGATGTTTGCTAGAGTTACTACCATACATGCTTAACACCTAATTATCTGAGAGTTGTAATTGGAATTTCCCTGATTCTGCCTAAATTTTGATTTGGAACTCTTAGCTGGGCAGGCAGGCTGGATTTCTCTCTAGCACTGCATCCTGTATTCCAGCTCGTGCAATAGAACCACTGCTCTGCATAAGAAAATGCCTTTCTTCTTACAGGAAATGTGACACCTGCTCATTATGATGAGCAGCAGAACTTTTTTGCTCAAATAAAAGGTTACAAACGATGCATCTTATTTCCTCCGGATCAGTTTGAGTGCCTCTACCCATACCCTGTTCATCACCCATGTGACAGACAGAGCCAGGTGAGCTTGTGTGGTCTTGAGAAGGATATAGAACTCTAGATTCTAGAAATGCCTAGGCTGGAATGTCTTTCCCCTTCCCCGTAGTGATGTGCCAGGTTTGGATTACAGGCTATTCTTGCCTTAACACACCAAGAGGATAATTTCATTGTAGCTCACAAATTCCAGGCTCCCTGGAGTGGCCACCAGATGTTCGTAAGTATAACTAGCCTCACAGAGCTAATTCTCGGGACAGACCCTGTCATTGATGCTGATGGACTCTGGTTACTCTGTTTGATTGGCTTATAAGTTCATGGAACAAAATGTGTATGTCTCCATTGGATTTAATCATTGTTTGCTTTTGTCATGGATGCTATTTCTTTTTGATAAGCATCAAAAATCCTTTTTGATAAGGAGAAGGGTGAATAAAACTGAGCTATGTTGTTTAATATATTTCCTGGATCTAACTGTGGCCAGCCAAAGATATCCTTTCCTTTCTTCAGAAAGCTGTCTAGCTACTTCATGTAGGAGTCTTTGCTGGTTAGAATATGTTCTTGGGAGAAAGTTTCGGAAGGTTTGGGTGGAGGATAATTCCTAATTTGTCATATTCGTGGCTGTGGGTCGTCTGGTCTCAGGAGCACTGAAGCCTAGGCTTCTTTGTCACTTAACATTCAAACATGGACTGTCTTGTATTGTTTTCTCTCAGAGTTTAATGTGCATTATGTCTTCTGCTGGATATAAATTCTAAAGACTTTTTTTAAGGCATCTTTTTTTGTTTGTTTTTACTGCCAAACTGGCACATAGTAGTTTTACTGATAAAGATTTGGTGATTTACATTTTTTTTTCTTTCTCTTGAACAACTCTTAGGTGGACTTTGACAATCCAGACTACGAGAGGTTCCCTAATTTCCAAAATGTGGTTGGTTACGAAACAGTGGTTGGCCCTGGTGATGTTCTTTACATCCCAATGTACTGGTGAGAAGGGGGCTAGGGCTGGGGGCTTCTTGGGAGTTTTCTTTTCCATTCCCTGGAAAGCCTTGTCTGTGTCCCTTCTGAGTTATGGCATGATTGGTTTTATGTGGTCTGTAGGAAGGCTGGCATATCCAGATGTGAGCGTACTGAACCTGTGGGAGGTAGTGGGGGGAGTGATAGCCCTATCTCTTGGACAGGATGAGAATTCTTCAAGTCCAAAAAGATTCCAGAGGCTTGAGCCTAGATAAACTGTTCTTGGCTCTTTGGTATTTAGAGACTGAACACCAGTACCTCTAACCCCCAGTGTGTGTGTTTTCACAGGGTGAGTGTAAAGATATTATCTTCACTGTTTTCCTTAATTGCACTCTACCTAGTTTTTCAGCCTGTCCCCCACACCCCAACACTCCACCTCCCCACCCCCTGCCAAAAAGTATCACTAGTAAACAGAAGCCTGTTTGTTTTCTTGCAGGTGGCATCACATAGAGTCATTACTAAATGGGGGGATTACCATCACTGTGAACTTCTGGTATAAGGTGAATATGGTTTGCTTTTTTTGTTTTTTCCAGATGGAACTGGCTCTTGGGTGAGGTAGGTATAATAAATGATTTTGGATGGGATGGTTGACTATCCCTGGAAGTGATTCTCAGGTGTCTGGGGAGATGAAGAGGGATAGGATTGAATTGGGTTTCTTTTTTTTAAATATATTTTTTGAGACACAGTCTTGCTCTGTCACCCAGGCTGGAGTGCAGTGGCGCGATCTCGGCTCACTGTAACTTCTGTCTCCTGGGTTCAGGTGATTCTCCTGCCTCAGTCTCCTGAGTAGTTGGGACTACAGGCACATGCCACCATGCCCGGCTAATTTTTGTATTTTTAGTAGAGATGGGGTTTCACCATGTTGGCCAGGCTGGTCTCAAACTCCTGACCTCAAGTGATCCACCCGCCTTGGCCTCCCAAAGTGCTGGGATTACAGGCCTAAACCACTGTGTCCAGCAAGAATTGGGTTTCTTAGAAGGGAGGATGGTACTAAGAACAGTAGAGTGACCCTGACGCCTGCTGCTGAAGACATTTCCTGAGCTACTGCTTCCTTTGTAGGGGGCTCCCACCCCTAAGAGAATTGAATATCCTCTCAAAGCCCATCAGAAAGTGGCCATAATGAGAAACATTGAGAAGATGCTTGGAGAGGCCTTGGGGAACCCACAAGAGGTATGTGACTGCCCCAAGGTGGCTCAGTGGGTTGGTTGACCAAGGAAAGTCAGGATCGGAGTGACATTCTTTACAGCTTCTGTGTTTCGGTATCTGGTGTCCTCTTGTCTCCATAGAGGTTATGGGTATGTTCAGAAAAATTCTTGTTTTCTGGTGATAGCTGGGCTTGACTGGCGGATCAATTATAATTAGTTCCATGCTAGTAGTAATGTTCCCCATGGGGCTTGTGTGCCATCTGGGGACCCCCTGAGGGGATTCTTCTGGAACAGGAAGCGAGCACTAAAGCATCTTGCACTTTCCCAGCTGTGCCAGGGCTGCTGTAGGTAATGTTGAGAGACCTGCTTCCCACGCAGGTGTGCCAGTGGCCCTTTGGGTAAATGGGGGAGGTTTGGATTTGTAGGGTTCTTGCCTCCCTCTTGCAGGTAAGCTCACATCCACAGACACCTCTGGTGTTGGGAGATAGCATCAGCCCCAATTGCAGGTGATAGTTTTTTGAGGATATGGAGGCAGTTAACATTCTGGAGAAACATGCAGACGCTCTTGGATGTTGGGGGATTATTAGCTCCTCTGACCATGTCTGTCCATTTGGGGCTGATTACAGTAAGAGACAGGGTGTTGTGAGAGGGAAGAATAATAGTACAAGATGGACCCCTGAGGAAAAGGTTATCTCCCAGAATACTGGGTTGGCCTTCAGGAAGACAGGTGATTAGAGGATTCACAAGATTGTATGAAAACATTGTCTCTGTCCTTGGCTGGACATCTGATATCTCCAGACACACCCTGTCCAATTCCAGGGCCAGGGAACAGCCAGTTCTGATTGGCTCCTAATGTTTCTTTACAGGTGGGGCCCTTGTTGAACACAATGATCAAGGGCCGATACAACTAGCCTGCCGGGGGTCAAGGCCTCCTGCCAGGTGACTGCTATCCCGTCCACACCGCTTCATTGATGAGGACAGGAGACTCCAAGCGCTAGTATTGCACGCTGCACTTAATGGACTGGACTCTTGCCATGGCCCAGGAGGCAGGTGTTCGGGGCGAGGCAGGGCAGTTGACACTCCACTCCTATTTGGAGGAACTTCATACCCTTGCCTCTTGTGCCCCAGCACCTTCTGTCTCTGCCCCCCGCCTAAAGTCCTGCATTCAGTGTGTGGAGTCCCAGCTTTTGGTTGTCATCACGTCTGTGTGTATGTTAGTCTGTCCACTTCGGAATGTGTGTGCGTGTGTGTGCATGCACACGCTTGTATGTATCTGTTCCCTGTTCCTTCTGGGTCAGGCTGTCACTTCTGGCTCTCAGCCCTATCTCCTGCAACCTCAGTGCCTCAGCCTGGGAGAGAGAGAGGAGATGCTCTTGGACTCCCCACTGCATCTAGGCTGCAGGGCCAGAGCTAGTCTGACCATTAGGTCAGTCTGCCTCCTGACAGTTTTTGTATAGTCAGACTCTAGGTGGTGTGGGAATGGCTACTGGGACTCTAATGGGGTGAAAGAGAGGGGAGGCTTGCCTTTGAAAGCCTAGATAGCCTTCCTGTGAGAGAGGATTAGATAGTTTTCCAACTGAGCCTATAAGCTCAAGCCATACATAAAAGGACCTTGGGACATAAGAACCAATGATTGTGCATAAGTTCCAAATTACAGACACGTACAATTTCTCTCTTTCAGCACCAGCTCTTGCCCCTATGCTGGGTACCAAGGGAGTTCTCCTAGCTGTGGCTTCTCTAGGTTCTAGGGGTGCAAGCCTGTGTGTGTGTGTGTGTGTGTGTGTGTGTGTGTGTGTGTGTATCCACACTACGGGTGCAAGCCTCTATGTGTTTGTGTGTGTGTGTGTGTGTGTGTGTGTATCCACACTGGCCAGCCTCCCTACTTACCAAGGTTCTCCACTGCTTACCTTTTCCAGTGGGACAGTACAGTGTGAGCCCCCGGGAAGTACTGCCTGACCTATCCTAAGCTTTTACACTTGGATTTTAGCCATCGTATGTTAGCCAGGTCTCACTGCAGCCTGCCCGAGGCTAACTGGCTGGAGCCTCCAGGCCCTACAATGCTTCCTGCCCAGGCCATATCCTTTACTCTTGCTGAGCTTCCTGGCTGAATAGATGAAATGGGGTCAAGCCCAGGCAGCTCACTCACTACCTGTGATCCACCTCAGGGCACGGGCAAACACATAGGCTTGCCTCTTAAAGCCAGCTCCTCTGCCAGACCCCATTGTAATGTGCCACAACACCCTCAGTAGTCAGGGCAACTGGTAGCTCATGGAAGTCGAATTTCCTTTTCTGTTAGGAGCTACTCATGAGAACCCCTGTCAGGGCTGCAGCTTACAGGTGGGCAGCTGTGATTGCACAACTTGAAGGGCCATCATTCACATCTATTCAGTGGGAGTGGGGCCCATGGGATTGGGCAGTGTGGTGGCCCTGTGTCTCCTCACCTCTGCTCCTGTCTTCCCTTTCTCTCTGGAAGGGAAGAGGAGTTGGAAGGTCTCTGGTTTTCTTTTCTTTTTTCTTTTTTTTTTTGCCAAAGGTTTACTTCCAGCATCTGAGCTCTGGCTCTCACCCGCGAAGCTCAGTTTATAGTGCACTGATGAACTGACTGAGAGGATGCGTGTGTATGCGTGTGCATGCCTGAGTGTGTTTTTTGGAGAGGGGTGTTTATTTTTAGTACCCCATTCTGGGGTTCTCTGATGCAGTGTGGATGTGAAGACATGTTATCTTCTTAAGTGTAGCTCTTTCAAATATAGTCAATGCTGGGAAATGTGATTGTAGTGATCTCCATCCCTCCACTTCTTTTGGGAAAGAGGAGCACAGGAGTGGTGCCACAGTCACACTTGGAAAGATAGTAGATTGTTTTCATTCTCAGCAGGTCTGCTGTATTCCTGGCTCAGCCCTCAAAGGTGTGGGTGATATGTCAAGGAGGCGTGCACTCAGCTGGTCCTTGCTGGGTTCTGTGCTGACACAGGTCTCACCTAAGGTGGCCGAGGGGTGGGAGGGAGAAGGCTAATCTTGGAACCTTCACAGGATTGGCCTTGATCCTTGGGTGATACAAGAGTGATCCTGATTTTTAGACACCTAATATGTGCCTAGTGCTTTTATCTTTGTTCCTCACTATCCTGCAAGGTAGGTATTCTCACTTACAGACGAAGAAATGGACTCAGAGAGATTAGGTGATTAGTGACAATCAGTTGTAACTTAGCACTGTTTGGCTGCAAACCCCTTGCTCCTTCCTTTCAACCAACTATGTTGATTTTCCTTCCTTACCTCCCTCGTTGTACCACAGGTTCTGTCCTCAAGATCCCACCCCACTAGGCAGTATCTGAAGGCAGATCCAGCCCAAGATGGTACAGAATATACAGTTCAGGGTAAAAGTTCTTCTGGTCTCCTGCTAACAACGTCTTGGAAAAACTGCCTGGGAAGCCATATTATGAGTTAGTACTAGAAGAAGCTGTGGGGGGAACTGAGTTCTATCTCTAATTGCATTACTTGTGTGTCCTTGAATAGACCCATAACTGGTCCCAGCATGCTTTTGCATCTATAGAACTGAAACTGTAGTTCTAGATAGCACTAAGAGTCTTGGTTCATATTCAGCTGCTGCTATTTCCCCCCAAGGAAAAGATGAGGTTTCCCTTGATGAGGGATGTTTAGGCTCAAATTCTGCTTGCCACAGAGGAAACATTTCTGCTGTAGTTGTTTACCTCCATCCTAGCTGGCAGTGTGGGACACATACGGCAAGGGAAGGTGGGGGTTTGGGCCTGTATAGAGGTCAGCCACGCTGCAGACTCATCTACTCACATCAGCAGGTACAGAGAAAACTAGTGTTTTGTAAAGTCAAATATTTGTTGGGGGGTTGGAGTTCTGGGGATGGAGGAGGGGCTGTTCTGGGCATCAGTTGAGCAGATGCCCAGGATGCCTGGGGGAGACCAGCTTCCCCTACAAATCAGAGCTCTAAATTACAAGGTTTTTACCAACGTGAACAGTTGGGGGAAGTCGTCTGCTCTCATTTGCGTAATGGTTTCTGTCACTGGTGATTAGACACAGGATGAAGGAAAAGAAATTTGACAATTAGGAATGAGCGATCATTAATCTGAATCTGTTAGGAGACAGAGAGGGGAAGGATCCTTATCGGTGGGCCAGCCCAATATGGGGAGACACTCCCTCCCTCTGCCCCCAGAGACTCCTGGGCTACATCCTCTTTGAGTATTGCCACAAGTGGGCAGAGCTTGTATTTCGTAACAAACACTCGGGACCCAGTCGCCAGCCTGAGATGGATATGGGAACAGACATCTTTGGGCATGAGCCAACAAAGATAGACATAGATGGATGTCAAGTACAAGCTCTAAGGCAAAGGATAACAATGGAAAAGTTTTGACATGTGTTTGCCATTTGTGGAAAATATTTTTGTAATAGTCAACACCCCTGATAGCCCACCTGTGACAAGTATTTGTTACATTCCAGCAACTGTAGGGCATGAGGAAAAACTTGTCCTTATCAAATCCCAGGAGCTTCTGCTTAGTTGCAGAAGAAATTACATGAAGCAGCCAGAGGTTATAAGGCCACCCATGTATATCGTGCACCCTGTGTGGACAAGATTAGGGACTGTTGAGAGAGGAGGAAACCAGTAGAGACCAAAGCTCTACGCAGGCTCCTCGAAGCTTCTGGGCTCACCTTAGAAGGCCTCTGTACGCTTCCTAGCAACATTGATGTCCTCACAACCCCAAATCAGTGCAGCTGTGGCTGTGTGGAGGGCTTTGAGGCCTTTGGCCCAGATGTGTGAACAGTGCTGAGGTTCAGTAATAGCATGAGTCTTCGGGTGTGGAGCAGCCCATCTTGGCTCTTCCCATGTCTCCATGTCACTTCTCATCTTCTGTCCTTTCAAACTTCAAGGACACTATTAATTTACACTAGTATTTGTTCCTCAGTTTTGTGACTTGAATGCAGTGAGTGCCTTAGATGAGAGGATCCCTCAAGGATGAAGGACTGGGGGTTGGTGGTTCTCTCTTTCAGAATGGGAACTTCCCAAAAATGGGGCTGTGTCTCACCTCTCAGTAGGTTCCCTACCTCTGGGTCTTCCACCCTTCAAAATCTCGTACAGAATTTAGCAAGGGCTGCAGGGAATGACCCTCAGGGACCAGTTTGACCCAGGTGGGGTTGATGATGAGGTATGCCTAGAAGTAGTTCAGGGTTCCTTAGTCTGGCCTTTCAGCTGGTGTCTTACTCCCCTTTGAGACCTCCAGCTGCTTGTCTTCCACTCCCTGCATACCTCTCTGATGTCTTCTCAAACTGCTGGCTCTAAAGGGGTATTCTGGTGTCCCTCTTGAGAGCTGCCTGCAGTTTCCCTTATTCAGCTGTCCCCTGCCTGCAGCCTCCTTACCAAGATCCTTTTTCCTAAACAGTTGTCCTTCCCTCAGAAACTCCATAGCTGCAAGTGTTGAATAGACTTGTCTTTAGGATCCCTCTCTGGTCATCCCTGTTCATCTTAGGGCCATCTCCCTTTTCTGATTTTTGACAACTCTGTTTATTTTGCCCATGGCTGCTCCTCTTATTTTGTGTCTGCTGTGTGTTCTTGCCCTTCTGTTGTCAGTTCTGTACCTCCTGGTCCAGCTTGTCTCACTGTGGTAGCCCCTTCTGCTTGTCTTCAGCCATCTCGGTTTAATCCTCATAGGTCATGGATGAATGGAGCCTTGCTGAGCACTTTGAGGGCATTTCTGTTGGGCAAAACCTCAGAAACTGGAAGTTTTGAGGCCTGTGGGCCTGTGGTCAATGAGGCCTCTGGAGGTGGGTTAGGGGTGGGCACCTAGAGAGTAGTAGAGAGCCAGTTGAGGGGAGAGGTGCAGTGGTTGCTGCAGAGACTTTGTGAGAATGGCACCAGGCCTGGGAAGCTAGTGCGGAAGAACTGAGCTGTCCGAAGGAGATACCAATATCCCCTTTGCAGGGTGGTGATGGGCATCAAACATGACATATGTAATATGTCCCCTTCATGGAGGATTTCCATCTAAATGCATCTGTGTGCCTTAGGGACCAGTAGCTCAGGGGTGATGGACTTTTTTGAATGTCTCCTAATTTCTCTCAGGTGTCTTTGGCTCTGTGTCACCAAATGTGCCTGACCTCTGCATCCCAGTGGTTGCTGAAAGGGAAACAGTGTATTGCGTAGTCAGGTGTCAGGAGTAGAGATCTTAATGAGAAAGGCCCTGGCAGCTGGAGAGATGAAAGAACCCAGTGGTCAGCTTATACCCAGACTATCTCTACACTCCTCCAAGAGTTTGAGTCCCATAGCTGATTAAAGAATTTACATATGGGCTCCCCCCTGCTTTCCTACTTAAAATCTATTCTCTCATATTTTGGTAAGGAGCATGTGGCTTTAACTTTCAATGGTAAACAATCTAGGACAGTGTTTAAAGGCATGGATTTTGGAGTCAGATATAGTTGGTTCGAATTCATAGCTTCACTGCTTTCCAGCTGGGTTTGACCTTCGTTGATTTACTTAACTTCTCTGAGCCTCAGTTTCCTCAACTATAATGACATGGGTGGAGGGAGGCATGTGAAAATATCTACCTCAGGGTTGTTGGAGTAACGGAAACAATGTTTGTAAAGCTTTAGCACAGTGCCTGGCAAGCACTTAATAAATGGCTGTGGTGGTGGTTATATTTATTATGTGATTTATTCAGGAACTTGGTTTCAGTGATCTCTAAACAGATTTCCAGTGGTTCTTTCTCTCTCAAGAAAAGCATAGGGAAAAACAAGAAATACCTCAGATAAACCATATTGAGTTGAGGGTAGACAGAAGAGTCTAGTACCTAAACTCACCCTAAAGGAAGAGAAACAGGAAGTGTCTGATGCGTCTTTTGCCTGGGCAGCCAGACTTTACTGCTGTACTACCAGCCCAGGGCCTTGGGTGAGAAGGTTTCAGGTCTGAGCTCCCCTTGCACTGTGTGAGAGGCCGTGGAACCAAATGAGTCCTTGTTACACATGGAGAAGCTATTGTCCCCTCACACCATGAAATGCAATAGTAGTCAAATCAGGCCCCACTTGATTCAGTTTTAGTTCATGCCTTTCCATGTATTTAAATTGTAAGTGTTGGCCAGGTGCGGTAGCTCACGCCTGTAATCCCAGCACTTCGGGAGGCTGAGGCAGGAGGATCACTTGAGCCCAGGAGTTCGAACCAGCCTGGGCAGCATAGGGAGATCCCGTCTCAATAATTTTTTTTTGAAAAATTAAAAAAAATTACAAGTATGGACCAGATGCCTGGGAGGATCACCTCACACCTGTAATCCCAGCACTTTGGGAGGCTGAGGTGGGTGGATCACCAGAGGTCAGGAGTTTGAGGCCAGCCTGGCCAACATGGTGAAACCCTGTCTCTACTAAAAATACAAAAATTAGCCAGACGTGATGGTGGGTACCTGTAATCCCAGCTACTTGGGAGGCTGAGACAGGAGAATCACTTGAACCCAGGAGGCGGAGGTTGCAGTGAGCTGAGATCACGTCGTTGCATTCCAGCCTGGGTGACAGCAGTGAGACTCCCTCTCAAAAAAAAAAAAAAAAAAAATGTACAAGTGTATTAAGATTGTTCTAGGGGAGAAGGGCAATCAGAAAATTCAGAAAAATATGAGTGGGATGTTAATAGCTACCATTTGTTGAACACTTCTGTTCCAGGCACTGTATTAGTTCTTCCCCGTGTGGTGGTCTCAGATCAGTGGGGGAGACAGGCAGGCAATTAGAATTATGGTATATAGAGGAGAAGCATCGCACCATGTCCAGTTATGGTAGGCTTCCTGCAGAAAGTGGTAAGTCCAAGCTGCTATCTGGAAGATGAATAATTAACCAGGATTTGGGGGGTTTCCCCCTTAGCTTCTCTTTCTTCCAGCCCAACAGTCCAAAACAAACACTGCTTCCCAATGCCTAATGGTTTTGTTGTACAACAGGGAATGGGTGAGACAGTAGATCCCAGAAAAAAAACCCTTTGGTTAGTCACAGAAATCTGAAAGTCTTGGTTGCTGGCTCAGATTTGTCCTGGAGTGGACGTAGATTAGACTTGCTCATTTGTAGCCCTCCACCGTTCTCATCTGTGTTCTGGCCTCTGGAACCACCCTGCCAGACCCTACTTGGAAGAAATGTTGAATCAAGTTACTCAGACTTCAGCCTGAGATGTATTATGGCTGGCTGGAATTCCCAGCCCCTTTCATGATCCCATTAATCTTCTCTTGGGTCCATCCCCACCCCCAGCCACCTCTCCTCCTTACTATAAGCCAAGCCTCCCTGCAGTTCTCTATAAATACTGAGATCCTCTTGCCTCAGACCCTGGTCCCTAGCCTTGTGGGTGAAGAAGATACCTCTTTAGCTTGTGCCAAGCCATCCCTCTGGGCTACAGGCCATTCTGTAGTCACCTTGCAGTCACCTCTTTCCTTCTAGATAACTGGCTGTGGGCCTTGGAAACCTTCTCTTTGGCTCTAATTTTGCTAATTTTGCCTTTTCATTCAGTTTACTTAAAACCTATTCACTTGGTCATTGAGGTCAGAATATCAGGAAAGCTCTGCTCCTTAACCCATCATCTAAGGCAAGCCTGGGCCAGGTTTTTGTTACCTCTTGAATATATATAGTGTGATACAGTGTAGTGGTTGAGAATGGAGTCTGCATACCTGGATCTGCCATTCTGCATGACTTTGGGCAAATGACAAACTGCCCGAAACTTGACTTGTTTGTATGTATGGAGAAGACATCATTTACATTGTCAGGGTAAGGCTTAGCAGAGTGACTTGTCCATAGCAAGGGCTCAGTCTTTCTGTGTCTCAGTTTCTGTCTTCCCCCTCTGGCTTTCTGACTGAGGTCGTGTTTCTAGTCTCAGGGCATACCTAGTTGTCAGCTCCTGAGCAGAGCAGAGGTATAAGCATCAACTCATGCTCGTGTTACCAGTTCCTACCCGTCAGTAACCTCTGATGCTTACAAGGACACTATCACCTATGCCATCACTGGGGTACGACCTTCCAAAGATATTTTTAACAATATTAAAAATACCTGAAACAAAATGGGTGAAAATAAGACATTGGAGCTGCTATTCCCCAAGGAGATAAAAAGGACAGTTCCTAAAGAGGCATTGAAGGTTTGTGTGAGCCAGCAGCACAGTCAGAAGGCATGAAGGAGACCCTGGGATGTGCACAGGGATGCAGGAGACAAGGAGATTGTCACAGAGGCTGCCATACTAGTAAGAGTTAGAGGTTACTGACGGGTAGAGATAGTCACAGAGGCTGCCATGCTAGTCTAGAGTTAGGACCATGGGTTTAAGAACGTTGCCTCCAAGTTTTTGAATTGTGAATTTTTGATCATATTATTTGAACAAAACCCCACCTGCTTTACAGTCTGCATGGTCATTGTTCTCACAAGGGTTTGTGTGATGCACTGACAAGAACAGAGGCTTTGGAGGTGACTCCTGGGTTTGAATCACCATTTGCCACTTGCTAATTCTAACCATAGGTAAGTCAATGTCTCTGGGTCTCCACCTCTTCCCCTTTGAGGGGTAGGAAATAGCACATAGCTTACTGTAGCATTGTTATAAGGGCTTGTGCTAATGTTTTTAAAACACCTGGCTCAAGCACTCAAGAAAATGTTTTATTATAGACTAAGTGTCTCTGAAAAGTGTTTCATTAGTGTCTGGAGAGAAACTACAGCAGCAAGCCTTTTCTGATCCTACCCTGACTTTCAAGATATGGTGCTTGAAGTGAAATCAAAGAGATGACGGGGGCAGGAAAAGCAAGATGGAAAAAAGGTTGTGGAAGGGACTGAAGGTCCATGAAGTGCTGGGCTGGGGACAGAAAGGGTTTAATAGGGCAGGGTCTTGAGGAACAGGAACAGAGACCTTGGTTCTGGGTTGCCAACTGATTCCCAGAAGAATAAAGGAAATGGGGCAGGAGGTTGTCTGTGGAGGACACAGTGTGGCTGAGTGGAGAGAACACAAGCTTCTGGCCAGTGAACCTAAGTGAGAATGTTGATGGACTTTGCACAGGCTGGGTGCCTTTGGGGGTGTTCATCTCACTATGCTTCGGTCCCCTCATTTAAAAAAATTGGTTAATAATATGGCGACTTGACAATGTGTGTGGAAATACTATGTAAACTGAGCACTATGTAACTTTTAGTTGTTGAGATGTTGGGAGTGGGGGTTTTGGGAGTTTTGTTTTTTTTTTTAAGACGGAGTTTTGCTCTTGTTGCCCACGCTGGAGTGCAGTGGTGTGATGTTGGCTTACTGCAACCTCCACCCCCTCCAATTTCAAGCAATTCTCCTGCCTCAGCCTCCCAAGTAGCTGGAACTGCAGGCATGCGCCACCGTGCCTGGCTAATTTTGTATTTTTAGTAGAGATGGGGTTGCTCCATGTTGGTCAGGCTGGTCTTGAACTCCTGACCTCAGGTGATCCTCCCGCCTGGGTCTCCCAAAGTGCTGGGATTACAGGCGTGAGCTACCACGCCCAGCCCTGGATTTCTTAATAGGTCCTCTTATGTGGCTATTGAGAATGAATGAGACAACTCAAGTGAAACAGTTAATTCAGAGCTTAGTGCCTAGTAAAGTGCTCAATAAATGTTAGTTTCTTTTCCTGCATTTCTTCTTAGGAAGCATCGTTTACCCAGCATAAACAGGAGGACTTAACTGTGCATGTCTTAGTGTGAACAAGTAGCATCAGATTTCCCTTTTCTGAGGAGAGATCAGTTCTCTAAGAGGGAGCCTGAGTGTGAATGGGGAAGAATCATGGAGAAGGGAGCAGGACTCCACAGTATTGGAGACGGAGTAGGGACCTCTGGGAATTGTTGGCATGGGGTTGCAGTGCAGAAAGGGTGAGAGGTGAGAGTCTCAAGAAAGAAGATGGGTGTTCTAGAGGGGAAAACTGAACGATGAGAGGCAATGAGGAGCGGAGGACAAGACCCTCAACTAAGGGTGAGGAGACCAGTGTTCTGTCAGGAGAACCTTAGGAATTTTGACCAGAAGTCAAAGTTGTTAGAGCAATACTGCATTCAACCAGGTTTCATTTTAAAAACTTAAGAGTTGCTGGGCACAGTGGTGCACACTTGTAATCCCAACACTTTGGGAGGCTGAGGCAGGAGGATAGCTTGAGGCCAGGAGTTTGAGATCAGCCTAGGCAGCATAGTGACACCCCATCTCTTGAAAAAACAAAAACTCTAAGAGTGATGGTTCGCCTAGAAATAAAAAGCAGAAATCATCAAGATGAGAAGACTTTGTGTTTCGAGAGCCAAGGAAATTTGCCACTGAGACAAGGTATCTGACAGCCTAGATGGGATTCTAGACTTCTGTGAGAAAGTGCAGTTAGGCCCTGAATAGCATCAAACTCAGGGATATGAGCTGGCTGGCTGCCTTTTTGTGTAATGGAGGCCGTGTGATAGGGCTTTATGAGGCCACAAATAGCGCTTTCTGGGTCCTTTCACAGTCTAGTCAGTGGCCCAACCAACATTTCTGGTAGTTCTGCAGTCTCAGTCATCTGAGAAGGTAACCTCCAAAATACATGCAGTGGCATCAGTTGTTTCCTTGGTAGGTGTGCATCTTTTAATGATGGAGGACTTAGGATGAAGAACAGGTGTGTAAAAACATCAAACCCCCACATCATTACTATTTGCTGTAAGGGCCTATGCAGTTTGTATTTTAAGTCCTTGACATATGGAAGAGCATTTGTGAGAGTAACACGTTTGCTTTGTAATGCCAACTGAAAAGTGTATTTATACTCAAATTTTAAGTGGAAATTTTTGCCAAGTTTCTTTTTTCTTTTAACAAAATTTTTTTTAGAGCCAGGGTCTTGTTCTGTCACCCAGGCTGGAGTACAGTGGTGCAGTCATTACCAAATCTCTCTGTAGCTTTAGAACCTTTAGAATGACTTAAGATTTCCTGTATTTATAAACTTAATTTATTGGAGATACAAGTACTTGATCAGGTTTTGTCTTGGTCAGATAAATTAAGTACTTAAGGAAATCAAATACATTAATCTTATAAATGCCACTTAAGTGTTTTAAGGAGTTTAGTAAATTGTAAGTTGGATCAAACAAACTTTTTGTTTTATAAGCACAATAATAAGATTTGTTAGCAGAACTTAAAAGCTTAGAAAAGAGATAGGATTTTGGATTTGTAACTTCGAAGAGGTGAATAGTTTGTTCTTTTTTGAGACAGGGCCTTGCTTTTTCATGCAGGCTAGAGTGCAGTGGCGCAAGCATGGTTCACTGCAGCCTCAACCTCCTGGACTCAAGTGATCCTCCTGCCTCAGCCTCCCAAAGATCACAGGCACATGCCACCATACCTGGCTAATTGTTTATTTTTTGTAGAAACAGGGGCCTCACTTTATTGCCCAGGCTGATCTTGAACACCTGGTCTTAAGCAGTCCTGCCTCGGCCTCCCAAAATTCTGGGATTACAGGCATGAGCCACTGTGCCTGGCCTTGAATATTTTTTTTAACCAAAGTAATTTATGAATATAAATTGTTTATAACCCAAAAGTCACTCTTATTGATATTAAGAAACTTAGAGAGTGGGTTTTAAATGTAATATTACCACATACCCAAGTCACTTAGCCTCTACAAGTACCAGGTAACTAGCAGCCGTTAAAAGATGGCCACCACTAGTCCAGTTAGGGCCACAGACATGGTTTTGTTTGGCCAATACAAGTTTTTGAAAGTTTTAAAAAATTGACAGCGTTAAAGATCAGAAACTTGCACCTAAAAAGATTTCTCGCTTCCCTGGAAAATCAGATCTGGCCGTAATGAAATTGCCTTTCCCATATGACAACAATTGGCTGGAGCTGAAGAGCAACTGCCCCCTTTGCTGTGTTCCTTTCAGTTTGTCAATCTCCACTCTTCACTGTTGTACCCTACATCTCACTCACGTGACCTATGTGGCCCACATAGACATTTGAGTGTATGGCCCTGAACTTGAGGCACTCTGGAGTTGCTAACAACTGATGCTGGGTAGCCTAGAATAAGGGCTCAGGAAAAGCCCTGCCTCTCTCTGCATATTGTTTCCCCCTCCAGCCAGGCTGTCTTCCCAGCTGACCTGGCTCCAGGACTGATTCCAACCCCTATAGCAAATGTGTAAGAAGTTCCTAGGCTCAGGTTTCTCAAGTGTTCACTGCTCTTGTCTGTGACCAGGCACTTTGCCTAGGCTCTGACCTCATGTCTCAGTCCTTGTGAACATTCTGGTCACCTGCTTAGTTTGACTGCAGCCTGACTTTGATCTGTGAGGGGTCCTGGGCTCTCTGCTTTATGCAGCCCCCATATCTGATCTTTGTGATGTGGTTGTGAATCTTCTGCTTCCATCTCCACCATCACTGCCCACTGCTTGGGCAGTGTGGTTGCTTAGCGGAGAGATTGGCAGCCCAGATTGCTAAAGGTTTAGGAGACATGGAACGTGAGTTTGGAATTATTTGGATTTTCAAGAGAAGGACAGAGGCAGAAGCCAACCACAGTTTAAGGAGGCAGCTAGTAGAGGGCTTTTTAGGCAATGGAGGCCACTGCACATTTATAGGCAGAGAAGGTGGCAGGAGAGAGAATTTAAGAGAATGAAGTCTCAGAGGAGGCATAGGATGATGGGATATGAAATAGCAAAGGCACACCCAAGGTGATCCTGAAGCTCAGAAAGACTTAAGTCATACAGGAGGGGGCACCATTGGAAATCTGATCCCCTAAAGTTATGAGTAAACAAGTGATGGCGGGGTGTGGAGGGTAGAAAGAAGGCCTAAGCTTGATATGGGGGCCACAACCTGGGCAAGAGAAATTTCCAGCAAAGCCTCTCATGTTATCTAGTGGCAGAAGCATCTGAACCAAATGGCTAGGAAGCTTGGTGAAGAGCCAGACCCAGTGAGGGTTGATTAATGGATCCATGTCAGCCTAGACTAGAGGGAAGTCTCCAGCAGTATGCCTTAGGACTCAGTCTGGGCCTGTGTCCTGTCTGACATTTTTATTGACAACTGACCGAAGCAGCAGGCTCATCAAGTTTGCAGGTGATAGAGCTAGGAGGGGCAGTTAATACTTTGCATGAAAGAGTCGGGATTCAAAACGATTTCAACAGGCTGGAACACTGGGCTGGAACCAACAAGATTAAACTTAACAGGGATAAATGTAGAGTCCTGCACTTAGGTTAAAACAAAATCAATGACATAAGTGCCGGGTGTGGGGGCTGGCCCAGCTTGACAGCAGTTCATGAAGAAAAGACCTGGGGGGTTTAGTTGACTACAAGCTCAATATGAGTCAGCTGTGTGATGTGACTGCTAAAATCCTAACACAGTCATGAATTGCATTAACCAAACGGAGCAGCCAGATCAAGGGAGGTGTTACTCCACTGCTTTCTGAGATGGTCAGGGCACTTCTGGAGCACTGGGTCCAATTCTGAGGTCTTTTCCCCTGCTAAGGTCAGTGACAGATGAGAATATTTTTTGACAGGAAGCCACCATGGCAGTGGGCCTGAGTACTGTCAGAAACTTGCCAGTAATTCTATGGTGCTGAAATTTCTGGAATGAAGGACAGGAGTCTATAATCTGAACCCAGGCCAAGACTATGTGGAGCATGTTTCTAGGATTTAGGCGAAAATTTGGGGTCTGCATTTCCTCCCTTCCTATGGCTGCCCAGAGGCATTGGCCTGTGACTCTCATCCCTGGCCTTACTGAGGTCAGGGAATAATTAGCGATTAGTTAGAAGGGGTCTAGGGTATAGGTCAGCCTGAGGTGGCGGCTATAAAACGAGTAATTGAGGTGGGAGGGAACCTGGAAATTTGGACCTCACGCACTAGTTCCCGCGCCTTCCCCTGGGATGTGCCGTCCCTGTTGCGGCCGCAGCGTGGCGCCCTTGCTCCACGCAGGGCTCCTGAGCCAATGGCGGGAGCGGAGTGCGCGGCGAGGCCGCAGTTGCGTTTCTCGCACTCTCCACTGCGGGGAGCCCGTGGGTCCCGCTCTGTAGGGGCGCTGCCGGTCCAGGTCTCCTGGGTGGCAAGAAGACGCCTGTGGTGTGGAAGAACCTCGCCCGTGGCCCAGGACGCGTAGAATTCAGATGTGGCTTCTGCTGGGACCACGTGTTCCGGCCTGAGTGACTTCGCACGTGGCCTCCTGTCTGCCCTGGCGTGGGGAGGGGGGCGGGGGCCGCTGCTTTTCTGACGCAAGGGTCTGTGGGGCCGCGGAAGAACCTGGGGCCCCCGACCCTCCACCTACTGGCCGTGGGCTGTCCGCAGCCCAGCTCGGCTTTGTCTCGAGTTCCTTCGCTGTTCAAAGCGGAGTGGCGGCCACGCTAGGGGATACTGGGGCGAGTGGTTGGGGGTCGGACGGGGCCCTGGGTCTGGACCGCGGTGGGCTCGCCGGAGGGGCTGCAGGCAGGGCGGGTTTCGGGTTCCACCGCCAGAATAATTCGGCAGTTCTGGATGGGGCCCAGGAATTTGTATTTGTAACCAGTTTCCCAGGTGAGTCTGAGGGCCATGGCCCTCGGTTTAGAGATGATGTCTCGTCCTCAGAGCCCGGGCGGGGGCTGCCGAGGACACGGGCTTGCTCTTAAGGCAGCTCTGGCCTGGGTGGCTGGAGGAGGCGGCCCGGGCTGGAATTGGGGCGCACCCTGGAAGCTCCAGATGGGCGTTGGAGACCTGGGGCGGGATGAACCGAGGACCGTCCAGGTGTGTGGGTGCTGCTCAGGAGCGGGGAGGTGCGCGTGTGGGTGGATGGCCGTATTGAGGGTGATGGATTGCTGCAGGGAGTGGACTCAGCCTACTGGGAGGAATGGGAGAAGGGAAAGAACTGGAGGGACGGCGGAGTCCATTAGCCTTTTCTTGCAGAGCTGGAGATGGAGGTTGGTTCTGTCCTGATGGGGACAGGAGGACGTGTAATTGAGGCTGCTATGCTCAGTGAAGCCCCATGGGGGCAGCCATGCTTTGCGGTTTGTGGTGAGGCATTGAGCCCCAGGATACTGACTATTCCCTTTTTTGGAGAAAGAGGGGAAGAGGATGCCCCTTAAGAGCTTCTAGGGGAACGTTTCAGCCTCCAGGGGGTTTAGGTGACGTGTGTGTCTGTGTGTGTTTGTGTGTGTAAGAAGGTTAGCATATTGGAGATTTTCAAGGGAGTTCGTCTCCAGGACACTTCCCTCACCCCTACATCCACACACAGTATCTTATGATCCTCCTGGTTTCTCTTGGGCCTCAACTCCCCAAAAGGGGGGCACGCTTGTCGGCAGCTCACGAACATATGGATGTCTGCTAACTGAAGACACTCTGAAGACCTTCCCAGGGGAACATTCTAGAAGGAACCCTTGAATTCCAAATCCTTGAATATTGGAGCTGGGAGAGAACTTACATACCGTCTGATGCCGTCTTTCCCAGCTTGGTTTTGGGGAGTAGACACCTTAAGTGAAGGCCTAGCTTCGTAAGCCTCTGAGGATCCCAGCGCCTGGTGTGGAGACAGAGACTCATGCATTGCCTAGAGAAGGGAGAGAGACAGCAGAGTCAAGCGATGATGGGTGGTGAGCTTTGATGGTGAACACCTGGGAGCTGAGAGGTGGGTAGGAGCCTACAAAAGAAGGCCCCTTGAAGGAGGGAAGCTAGAGCTGCATCTTTAAATGGGGAAAATTTATCTTCCCCCCCATTATGAATTTATGAAAATGAAGAAAAAATGTATTGGAGCCGGGTGTGGTTTCTCACACCTGTAATCCCAGCACTTTGGGAAGCCAAGGCAGGCAGATCACTTGTGACCTGGAGTTTGAAACCAGCCTGGCCAACATGATGAAACCCTGTCTGTACTAAAAATACAAAAATTAGCCAGGTGTGGTGATGCATACCTGTAATCCCAGCTACTTGGGAGGCTGAGGCACAAGAATTGCTTGAACCTGAGAGGTGGAGGTTGCAGTGAGCTGAGATTGCGCCACTGCACTCCAGCCTGGGCAACAGAGCAAGACTCTGTCTACAAAATACATATATGTGGGTGAAACACTGACATGTTGGTCTACAGGGGAGCAAAGCTACAGGAGCCTGAATTTCCTGAGGTTTGGAGGGCAGTGAAGAGATGAAGAGGACAGCTCTGACCATTGTTGGAGCACAGTGAATGCGTAGGGCAGAGGGGTCTGGTTGCAACAGGAAGTATCTGGCTACAACAGGTGGTATGAGGCTGGAACCCAGAGGAAAGAAACAGGGTTGGGCTCAGCTTCGTAGAGTTAGTGAGGATTGGGCAGATGAGAACACCCAAGGAGAAAAGGAGAGAAAAGAGGGTTTAGGGGGTAGGTGTGAACGTGCCCGAGAGGCATTTCTCAGGTAAGTAGGAGTGGAACTGAGGGCGGAGTTCAGTGAGAGGGAGGGAGGAAGAAGGACACAGGAGGGGTGGGAACCAGGGTCAGCTCTGAGGAGAAGTTTGAGTGCAGGAGACAGGAGTGAGGCCCTAGTGAAGGTCATCAGAGTTGGAGATGAAGAGGTCAGCAGAATGGTAGGGGTTAGAGGATGAGTTGGTAGAGAGGAAATGGGGGCAGAGCAAGTGTAAACAGCTATAGGTTATCCTTTTAGAACTACACAGTGGACTGGAGACAAGTTGGTATTTTGAAAAGAAAACTGCAGCAACGCTTTGTTAGCCAGGGGGAGAGGAGCAAATCTGTAGACAGAGGACATAGGAGCAGGGGGCCACGGGAGAAGGGAAGATGGAAGCTACCAGAGAGAGCAGACACTTGAAGGAGCTGAATTCCAGAAGGGGAAAGGGGCACAGCTGGGGGGAGGGAAGAGAAATGTAGCCTCAGAGAAATGGGGAGAAGGAAGGGAAGTCATGGGGTTCAACCTGGACCCAGGTTTTGATCTCCTAAAAGTAAGAATAAAGGTTGAGATTGGCTTCTTCAGGTAAGGGTGGCCAGGGTGAGGCTGGGCTGAGTGGACACAGAGGGAGGGTTGGAAGTGCTGTTGTGAAGAATTTGGGAGTCAAAGGAGCAATCTAGATGTGTTTTGTGCTGCCTGGTAGGGCTGAGGTGCAGCGCAGCTGGGCTGGGATTTGCCTTGGGCAAGGCTGATGCTGCATCTGGGGGCAGGATGGAGCAAGCAAGCCATGGTCTGCCCCGATTACAAATGACAGGCTCAGTACCAGGCTGAGGGGCCTAGGGGCCAGGACACGATGAGGACAGTGAGGGGCCTGCCTGGGGACGGGAGGGACAGCTGCCAGAGCCCGGCCTAGGAGGGCCCGATGGACGAGTGTGGACAGCCATGTGGTGTGTGGGGTCAAGAGCCTGAATCCTGGACTCAAGGGCCTGAGTTCAAATGCAAGGCATTGTCATTGTCATGATTTTTAAGTATCTGAGGTAGGCTCTGAGTGGAGGGAAGGACAGGAGGAGGTACAGAAAGGGAGTGCTTGCTTCATGCCAAGGAGCGTGCTATATTCACGAATCCTCTCTCAACCACCGTGAACTAGGTGCTGTTTTACCATTATACAAATGAGGAGATTGAGGTTCAGGAGGGGAAGTAACTTGGCCAAGGTCACATAGCCAGTTGTGACAGTTGATTTTCGAACGACTTTTTTTCTGTTGCTTTGATCACAGTCCCTTCTGAGAAGTGGCTCCAAAGTCTAGCTTTCTGCTATGCCTTTTCATCAGCTACTTCCTAGGTGGGCGACCTTGGGCAAGTTACTTAATTTCTCCCTCAATTTTCTCATCTGAAAAACAGGGTTATAGTAACACTATCTCATAGGTTTGTAATGATAATGAATGAATATATGTAGAGTATTTGAAACAGTATCTAGTACAAAGATAGTGCTGCTTAAGAGGGTGCTGCCATCTTTAGCATCCTCCTCCTCCTCCTCCTCCTCCTCCTCCTCCTCCTCCTGCTCATCATCATCACTCCTTACAGGCTCCAGCCAGAAGCTAAGGACTTAGAGGCAGGTGAAAGAAAGTCCTGAGGCATATTAGTCCTTTAGAGAAGGTCTCATGGGGAAAGGCAAGAGAGTAGCATCCAACCAGTGGTTCTCAAAAAGGGACATTTTTGCTGTAACAGTGGCCTGGAGGAGCTACTGACTTTTTTTGGGGGGGGGGGGGGAGGGTGGGGAGAGGGAGGAATAGGGTGGGGACAGCAGGGAGTTACTCACTTTTGGTGGTAGGAGCCAGGAGTGTTAAAAGTGGTCATTCATACCCAGTTGAGAATGTGGAGGAGAAGTTCAGCTGGAAAGGATGCTTGGGATTTAACTCCTCAGAAGAGTTGCAGCTTCAGCTATTGGAGCAGCTGGAAAAGGTATGGAAATGAGCTTGGAGGTCTGTGAGGGGTTGGGAAGAATCAGACTTAGGAGGGGACAAGGCTTCCTGGAAGGGAGGGTGGGGGTGAGGAAAGCTAAGGGATCTGGACAGTAAGCAGGGGCAATGGAGAGCCATGGGGTTCTGGATGAGGGACATGATGTATTTGGGGAGATTACTCATGCAGCCAGGGAAGAGATTGGGTTAGAGAGGGAGAAAGAGGGGGCCCATTTGGGGAGTGGGAACAAACCCTAAAGGCGGTAAAGGCACCTGGACTGGTCTGGGGTTTGGGGTTGGAGCGTGCAGATAAAAGGCCACACTGATGCACATTTGAAGGAAAACTCCAAGTGTGAAGACGAAGGAGTGGCGAGTGGGCTGGGCTGGCCCTAGCAGGTGTATGACCTGGGAGGGAATTCTGGGAGAGGTGGGCTAGTCGGGGACTCAAGGTGATCACAGTGAATTTCAGGTGATGCTGGGGAGTCTGGGTTAGAGATGCCAGCTGGAAGTTAGGACTGAAGTACCAATTTGGGAATCATTATTCCACATTTATTGAGTACCCCTGACACTCAATACACATATAAAATAGGGCCCCTTGGAGGGTCGTTCCTGTGGGGTTGCTAGTTGAATTTTAAGTCCTGCTTGTAGATGAATTTGTCATAGGAAAAAGCGGAGGGGTAAAGCCCTACAAACCTGCATCCTAAGCCTGGCTGGGCCCCTTCTGCATAGGGAGGGAGTGAGGAGAGAGCTGCTAGGAGAGTCAGCCAGAGGTTGGAGAACTAGGAGAGGGCATTGCCAGCGCTGCCAGATGCAGGGAAGAGGCCCAGGAGCTGGCAGAGTAGCAGAGTGGAAGCCAGGAACAGTGGAGCTGCTGAGGGTGAAGATGCCTCAGGGGCAGGAGGAATTTGGGAGTTCAAGGAGAGTGGACAGAGCCATGGTTCAGGAAGCAAGTTGAAGAGGGTGTGTACATGGCAGTGGGGAGGGCGAGGGAGGCAGAAACACTGAGGCCTACGGAGGGGAAGGGAGCAGGAGAAGAGCGTTTCCCTGAACTGGGGTTCACAGGGAACCACCCCCAACCTCAGCCAACCTCAGGTCCAAAGTAGTGGATTTCTCCAGGCTCTACTCTCTGACTTCCACCTCCCCGCAACACACACACTTGACACCCAGTTTGAGGCTATTTCCTCTGCCCTGGCCTCAGGAACATGGAGAAAAATAGCCTGTGTCCTTGCTCATCTGGCTCCAGGGGATTCCCTGCCTCCTCTGCCCTCAGCATTCCCTTCCTTAGGAGAAAGCTCTGCTCCCTTAAGATGACCTGACTTTAGAGTTTTTCCTATTTGCCATCCTCAGTGCATATGGGCTTTCAAACAGCGTGTGGGCCACCCTGCATCTCCCACTTCCCCCAGTCGTCATCTGCCACTCCTATTCAGGCCCGACTAGCCTTTTCTTGGCTGTTGCTTTGATCACAGCCCCTTCTGAGAAGTGGCGCCCTGACTCCCTCCCCGACCAGCTCCCTGGTCTCTTTGAGTCTGTCACCAGAGTTAGGAATCTGCATAGGATGCTGAAAACTCCTCACCTCTAGGAATCCTCCTCCAATTGGGCTCATTCAATTCTTATTGCTCCTTTCCTCGGTTGAATCTGTAGATATGGGGTCCACTTAGATAACTTTGCAGATAAAAAGCAGCTCTTGCTGTGCTATCTAACTGGGAACCATTTTTGCCTCTATTGCATTATAATATTCTGCAAGGGAACTCACCTACTCCAGGGGTTTCCAAGGGTGTTTTTAACCTTAGAAGCTTCAATTCTGAATGTACACACAGACACACACACACAGAAATAAAAGCAGAAATACGCTGGCTGAAATTTACCCTTGCTCTAACCTTCACCCATAGCAGCCCTAGATGCTCCTGAGAACCCTTAGAGCTCCACAGAGCACATTCTGAAAGCCCAATTTCTTCATGTACAGATGAGAAAGGCCCAGAGAAGTGACGGGACTCTCCCAAGGTCACACAGCAGGAGCAAAAACTCAGGATTCCCCCAATTCCTCCCAATCCTAGCATTCTAGGACTTACTAACTTCCAGCCAAGCTCTCCCTCTAGTGTATTTTAAAAATGTAATTTGTGTTTTTCATTCATTCACACAGCAGATATTTACTGAGCACTTACTATGTGCCCAGTACACAGTCTGCCCTTAAGACTATTATGTACAAGTCCTAGGAGTCAATGGGAAGCAAAAACAGACACTGTCTGCCTTCATAGGGCTTTCAGTCTAGTGGTAGGGACTGAAAAACTACATGCATGAGAAGTGCCACAAAGGAGAGATCAACGGTGTGATAAAGAGGGCTCACTAATGGGGGATTTAACTTAGTTAGAAAGTGACCCACAGCTGAAAGCTAAAGGTAAACTAGGAGAAGAGAGAAGAGTGTTCCAACAGATCCAGCAGCAGCACATGCAAAGCCCCGGTGGCAGCGGGGAGCGAGATGGGGTGAAGGGGTGAGAGAAGGCTGGTATGGCTGGAGCTCCGGGAGCCATGGCCAGATGGGCAGGCAGGGGCCACATACCAGATGGGCTGTGCAGGCTGTTAAGCAGTGCTGGGGCTTTATTCTAGGATTAGATTTGTGTTTCAAAAAGATGTCTCCAGTTGCAAAGGGTAACTGAATGCCCTGTCACCAACCCTGACGGAGGTGGGTTCCTTTCATTCTGTCTCCTTCTTTGGTCTGTTTTTCTGACTAGTCACATTCTGCTTGGGACATTCTTATCAGGGCTTATCTCCACTTTGTGTGTTATGTCTGTTTCAGCTCTAAGGTACATATGTGTGTATCTTAGTGTGTGAATGTATTGCCATTGTGTCATTCAATAAATATGAAGTTATTAAGTGCTGCTATGAAGCAGATACTGTCAAATTATCATTATGGGCAACGAACATCCTGAGTGATTGTGTGTCTGTGTGTGCAACGTTGGTGAATTGTGTCATGAGTGTGAAAGTTAACCATGTGCTCCAAGTGACTGACCACATGGGTAGCTGTGTTCTTGTATGGTTGTCGGTGTAAGTCTGTTGTAGGTGTCATTACGTGTGACTGTCATAGTGGTTTTGTGTGTGACTTGATATGACAGCATCGCGTGGCTGAGGTGGTGAGTGGTTGTGTGTGTTACTGTGCAGTGTGAATGTACAACTGTCAGCATGTGTGCCCTGACCAGGTGACACTTGGTGGGTGTGAAGCGTCTGTGGGTGGCATGGGAGACCCTATCTCCTGCTGTAAATCCAGAGCTGAATGAGCTCCCCCTGGAATGTTGGGGGTGCTCTTCATGGCCCCAGGATGATTAATGCAGGGAGTGGAGCCTCTGCCTAGTGGCCCTGGGATGTTGGAGAGTAGGAACCTCCCCCGCAGAGCTGGAGGGGAGAGGGGAGATGGGGGCAACTGGGCAGGCCAGGGCTGGCCAGACAGGGCCAGATTAATAAAGAGGGGCCTGGGGGAGGGAAGGCCAGGGCGGGCGGCTGCGGCGGGAGGCGGCCGAGATGAAAGTGGCCCGGCTGGTGGGCAGGCAGGTGGCCTCTCCTGGCCCTGTCAGCACTTTTTAATGTCCCCTTGGTTAGAATGTGTGGGAGGAGTGGGGCGAGGGAAGCGAGAGCTCACCTTTCCCAGGCCCTGGAGGAGGGGGCCGGGTCAGCTGCTAGAAGTGGTTTTTTTTGGTGGGGCGGGAGGCACGCGTAGGTGTAACTGAGAGGAAGAGTCTGGGCCATGCCACCTCCCTCTGCCACTAAAACGTTACCTTAGCTCAGTCTGTCTTGGACGGGCAGGATAGGGCAGCAGCTGGGGAAACAGAAAAGCAGAAGAGAGGTAGAAAGAGATGGCTCTGTGTGTGTGTATTGCTGTCCAGGATATGGACTGGACTTGCATAAATTAATGTGTGTGAGGCCGAGTGCCTGAGAATGTGTGAGCAAGGCAGTGTGTGTGTGTGTGTGTGTGTGTGTGGTGTATTCAGCTCTCTGTGTGTGGGAATTTAAATGGTAAAGCAGGAGGCTGGGCCCTGGCTTGGCCTACTGCTCATGTGTGGCTTTGGGTAGGGCCTTTACCCACCCTGCGCTGTGTTGCTTGTCTCTAAGTCGAGATAAGGTGTCTGTTTCACAGGATGGGTGTGAAGCTTCAGTTGGTGGAAATGTCCACCTGTAAGTCTGTGAGTATGCAATGTCATTGTTAATAATTGAATGTGGGTGTGTTGGGTGACTGTGTGTGATGGTGTGGGTGTGTCTGGGGGCCTGGGGCTCTTTGTGGGTCAGTCACAGTGGGTGTCTGGGTGAGAGGACAAGGCTGTTAGTGTGCGCTCTGTCTGCCGTGAGTCTGTTGTGAGTGGAGAGGTGTGTAGATGTGTGTTTGGCAGTTATATTAAAGTATGTGGATGTATTGGTGTGGATCCTGAAGTGGTAAGTGTCAGTCTTTGTGTGCTTGTGAATGTGTGTGTCCTTATCATTGTGTGTAACTGTTTGCACTGGATTCCTTTGTGTCTCTTGGGGTACATCCGAGTTGCCCTGGAGACTTAGATGGAGTGTGTGCTGGCTGTGTGGGGGATGTGTAGGGATGGGGTTTGTGTGTCTTTGTGCCCTGTGTGTGTCCCAACATGAATGTGGCTGAATGTGCCTTTGTCTCAGTGTTGTGAATGTGATGGCGTGTGTGGTGCCTTGGTGTGGCTGTGTGTGACTGTGTGTGACAGTGTGTGTGTGCGTGTGTGTGTTTGGTGAGCGGCTCTGCTGCCTTAAGCACCTTTCGAATACATTGGCCACAGCTCATTGAATCCTTTAACAATCTGACTCTGCTCTTCCTTCCCCGTTTTTTCTAATTCAGTTCCTCTTATTACAAAAATAAAAAATAAAGCGCTGCCCCTTTCCAGTGGCTGCCCCTACGGAGCCCCCGCCTCGGGACCAGCCTCGTTTCACTCCATTTCGGAGAAAACGGGAAGTCGGTAATTTTAAAAAATATTTTCTACTTTATTTGGGATTTAATGTTCTTACAGAATCCCGCTGCCTCCCTCTGCCCCCCCACCCATCCACCCCCAGCCCCACATGCAAGAGGCGTAATGGCCCGTTCAGCATATTAGGGGAGCCGAGCGTGCGCGTGTGTGCACACTTGGATAAAAACACACAGAGACCCGCAGCAGACACACATACAAATACACGGCAGCTCAAAAATATACTCAGACACGAACTCAAGCACTCTACCCTCATGCCACTCAATATTCACACTGAAACACCATACAAAGACAGAGACCCATTCCCAGATACTCCAAAGGGAAAGAGAACCAGGAGCACTGTCAGAGGAGAACCTCTGGAGACATGAAGGAGGCAGGTGGTCAGAGATAGGAGGAAGGAGAGAGGCAAGTTCACGGTGAGCGACAGCTTGGAAGTAACTTTTATGCTGTAAAGGAATGTGAATTGAGAAGTCCAGGGAAATGAGTTGGGGCCTTGATCCCTGGGCCAGGTGTTGCACCATTTTGTACAAGGGAACACTGCATGGTCAAGAAATGATTACTCAAGGTCATGCAGGGAGTCAAGAGAAGACGTGGGGCTAGGTGCGCTGGCTCACACCTGTAATCCCAGCAAGGAGGGCGGATCACCTGAGGCCAGGAGTATAAGACCAGCCTTGCCAACATGGTGAAACCCTGTCTCTTCTAAAAATACAAAAATTAGCTGGCCGTGGTGGTGGGTGCCTGTAATCCCAACTACTCAGGAGGCTGAGGCAGGAGAATCGCTTGAACCCAAGAGGTGGAGGTTCTCTGCAGTGAGCAGAGATCGTGCCACTGCACTCCATCCTGGGTGAGAGTGAGACTCCCTCTCAAACGAAAAGAGTAGATGGGGGAACAGAAATAAGGAATCCTGTGCCCTCCTATGGGGGCATCAGGGCACTAAACACTGTGTGTGTGTGTTTGTGTGTGTGTAAGATGTGCTTTTGAACGTCGCTGGCTTAAGTGCCATCCACATACTAGGATCAACAAATGTTTGCAGAGGCTGGTAGTACCTGATGCGGCACTGTGTGTCTGCAAATGTATATTTGAGGACTTCTGTATGCACACGCATGGGGGATCATGCCTGTCCTGTTCATCTCCGTATTCCCATCACTTAACAAAGGGCTTGGCACATAATACTCAATCAATATTTGTCCAAGCATGAATGAATTTATAGAATCCCTCAGGGATCTCAGGTATAGGAGGGCCTGATCACCACTGGTAGAGACCGTGGCAGCTCAGCCTCTGGGTGGGGCCTGGGAAGGTGAGACATAGTAACTCTGGCCTACTTGCTGCCATCGCTGTTGCTATGAGGGCCCCTGTGGTCTGTGTTCTGTCTAAGGTAATGAGTTTCATGAGTTATTTCAGACCATTCTGTGCAGGGAGGGGAAGAAAACAAAAGACCTGTCCACTCGTTAAACATGGGACAGGTAAGGGAGAGAAGGGCAGTGGTGGACGGAAACTCAAGATGGATAGATAACAACAGATAGGCATACTGATGAAACACACCAACTGGTGGATAGATTTATTTCTAGAGAGACCAAAAGACAAATAGAGACATAGATAAATAGATGTACAGATAGACACATAGACTGATATGAATAGGCAGGCAGGCAGACAGTCCTGAGGAGTGACTGACAGATAGACCAACAGACAGGCAGACGAATTGATAGACAGACAGATGGACAGCTGGTTGCACAGAGAAGATGGACGCATAGCTCAGGACACAGAATGGAGCTGGCTCTGCTGATGACCTACCCTGCAGCCAGGCCCTACATTCCATCGTTCTTTGTTAAGGAACCTGCTTTTGTGGGTTTGAAGTCCAATGCTTTGGGGAAAGTTGAACCCTTCCTTTGTCTAAGAGGTGGACTCTTAATTGTTCTAGGAAAATCATGGTAACTCCATTCATCTTGGATGGATGATTTGGGAATGGACATATGATACAATCCTTTTATTTTTTTTGATATGAAGTTTCGCTCTTGTTGCTCAGGGTAGAGTGCAATGGTGCAATCTTGGCTCACTGCAACCTCTGCCTCCTGGGTTCAAGCGATTCTCCTGCCTCAACCTCTTGAGTAGCTGGGATTACAGGCATGCACCACCACACTCAGCTAAATTTGTATTTTTTGTAGAAACATGGTTTCTCCATGTTGGTCAGGCTGGTCTTGAACTCCCGACCTCAGGTGATCCACCTGCCTCGGCCTCCCAAAGTGCTGGGGATTACAGGCGTGAGCTAGCACGCTTGGCCTATGATACAATTCTGACCATTGATATGTGGGAGGTAGTCTATTATGGAGCCTTTTGGGAAATTTTACCTCAGTCTTAAAAAGGGATAGATGGAAGGGATGTGCCCCTTCCATCCTTCTGGAAAGCTGACGTGCCAAGGATGACAGAGAAGAGATGTGAAAGGAATCTAGGTGCTGGTGATGCCATGGGGCCACATTAATCAGAGAGATAAACAGGTAAATTGAGGAGCTCACAGTTGCAAAGATCATCAGACTCCGAGCCCCGATGTTCACGTTTAGCACCTGTTACATACTTGTTTCTATTGACTATGTGATTTTCTAGTTTGGGAAAAACATTCTGTCTCTGTGTCTCTGTCTCTGTCCCTTCCTCCCTCTCTCCTCTCTCTGCCCCCTTCTCTCCCCCTTCCCCTCTCTTTTCCTTTTCCCTCTCCCCTACCCTCCCCCTCTGCCTCCTTCTCCCCCATCTACCTGCTTCTGTCTCTAAGAGTCCCCATACCCATGGCTCAGCTCTGCCTCCCATAATAAGGCATTTACTTGTGTGTCGGGGCTGCCTCTGAGTAGGGTCTGGATTTGGGATGCTGAGGGGAAAGTCTGGGAACCATGGGAAGGCAGAATACCCCCTTTCACCCCCTACCCCATGCCCGGTGAGCCCAAGCAGTCTTTCCCCCAAATCCGTCAACTAAGTCCTGGCCTAGGGTTCTTTCCCTGACCACCCCCTCTTCCTTCCTGCCAGGATTCCAAGGACCTGGGGTTAGACTTCTGAAGTAAGTCATCCTTTGAGATCTGTTCACTTTTCAGGCTCGAGTCCAGCCTTTGGACTTGCTTTTTTTTTTTTTTTTTTGAGATGGAGCCTCGCTCTGTCACCAGGCTGGAGTGCAGTGGCACGATCTTGGCTCACTGCAACATTTGTCTCCCAGGTTCAAGTGATTCTCCTGCCTCAGCCTCCCGAGTAGCTGGGACAACAGGCACCTGTCACTGCACCCAGCTAATTTTTGTATTTTTAGTAGAGACAGGATTTCACCATATTGGCCAGGGTGGTCTGGCACTCCTGACCTCAGGTGATCCACCCACCTTGGCCTCCCAAAGTGCTGGGATTATAAGCGTGAGCCACTGCACCCAACCAGGACTTGCATTTTTGTTACGGGGCATGGAAATGATGGCAAACAGATGGCTGCAAGGGTAGGAGGACCACCAACCCTCACAAAAAAACTTGGTTCTCCCCGTTTTTGTGTTCATCTCAGTTCTTGGCCACTTTATGAATCTCTGAGTTTCTCAATTAAACAAATAAATATCAAGCTCCTACTCTGTGCAAGGCACTGGCTGGTGCCATGGGAGACAAATGAGAAATAAGACAAGTTCCTTTTCTGAAGGTATCTTCTCTTTTTCTTCTTCCCTTTGTATGTATCTCTCTTTGGGTGTTTCCGTCTTTCTCTTAGTCAATTGATCAAGAAATATTCATAGGACAAGGCATTGTATGCCATGCATTTGGGCTCACTTTCCTCCTCTAACTCCGCCCTCTCTTCATGCCATCAGCACTCTCCCTGCACTGTCCATCTCCAGGTCCCACTTCCACTGCAGCAAGATGATGAGAGTTACGTGCTATCCAAGAACAGGAGACCCCAAGGGACTGATGACTCTTTGGTTGTCCCCTTCTCCTTTCACCAAGATAATCTGTCAGGGGACCAGGGGAATGTAGCAGATGACTTCACAAGCATGCAGGCAAAGGGTGACCTCAGGGGATTCCTCCTGGCTGTCACAGCTTCCCTCCTTATCTTTGCCCTCCATCTCCTGTTGTCTGGCTATTCTTTCTGAAGCATTATTCCAAGCAAGTGCCCCACTGGCAAAGATGGTTCAGTGTGAGATTCTGAGCTCTGCACCATATGGGCCCAACTCACCCCTTCCAATTCCCCTACTCCCACTGCCCACAAGACCTTCAGGACTGGCCACCTTCCCTGACAGCCAGCAGTTTCCTGCTTCGCCACCATCCACATTATATTAACACAGCTTTTAAAGCCGCGTTTAGAAGTCACCTGTTCCAAGAAGTCTTCCTTGGTTCCCCTACAGGAGGCTCCAACTCAGACCCACAGGCACCAAACACGCCCTTTTATACATGCATACCGACAACCAAGGTTGACATCAGTACCAACAAGTTCATGGCCATGTCTTGTGCTTTCTACCCTGCCCTGGTCAGAGTTCCAGGCTCCTCCAGGCTCGTGGACAGCTCACCCCTAAGACTTTTTCATATTCTGAGTTCCACACTCCCCTGGGCCCCAGTGTGTCCAAGCAAGCCCTGGAGTGTCCTTTGGGTCATAGCCCCAACCTATTCCCTCAACCTTCTTCATTACCTGCCTAGACAGTGGCATCTTCCTTCCTCCCTTGCCCTGCCCTTCCTCCTCCTCCTCCCCCTCAACATCAACAAGTTTCTTTATAACCTACTATGTGCAGGGTATAGTGAATAACAGTAGTGAATCTTCACTGGGGGGTTATCACATGACAGCCTGACCTGTACAATCTCACTTCATTCTTATAACAACCCTAAGAGGCAGGCACTATTTATTCCCATTTACAGATGAGTTGATCTCATTTCACAGATGAGGTCCCTCCCACACCTAGAGTGCAGATGCTGGAGCCAGACTGCCCAAGTTCTAATTCGACCTCTTTCTAGCTGTGTGACCTCAGGCAAACTACTGAGTTCTGTGATTCACAAATATTCCCTGTGCTCCAGGCTCCCATTCTTTGCCTTCTTCAGCTCCCTGGACGGGCCTTTCAGCAGATGTTTAGCAGACCTTTGAGACCCTTAAATGATGCTTCCTCAGGGTCTTGACCCCTAGACAGCTCCTTGAATGTGACTCTCAAGGCTACATTCTACTTAACTTCTCTGTGTCCCATTTCCTCAAGTGCAAAATGAAGTTAATACTAGTATGTACCTTGCAGGATTGTTGAGAGGACTAAGTTAGAATAGAGTGCTTAGAACAATCCCTGGCAGAAAGTCAGTACTATAAAAGCAAGAGTTACCATTTTTATTATTCTTTTGGCTCTGTGGACTCAGGGTTCTCAAGTTTACAGGAAAAGAACTAACAGGTACCAAGTGGCCTCTATGTGCTGAGGGTCTTATAGATGGTGTCTTGATGAAAAACAAACCAAACCCTCATGAGAAGGGAGTGTCATGGCATCCCTTGCACAGATGAGGAGATGAAGGCTGCAGGTAGCTAAAGTATCTTTCTTTCTTTCTTTCTTTCTTTCTTTCTTTCTTTCTTTCTTTCTTTTTCTTTCTCTCTCTCTCTCTCTCTCTTCCTTCCTTCCTTCCTTCCTTCCTTCCTTCCTTCCTTTTCTTTCCTTCCTTCCTTTTCTTTTCTTTTCTTTCTTTCTTTCTTTTTTTTTTTTTGAGACAGACTCTCACTCTGTTGCCCAGGTTGGAATGCAGTGGCCTGATCTTGGCTCACTGCAACCTCTACCTCCCAAATAGCTGGGACAACAGATGTGCGCCACTATGCCTGGCTAACTTTTGTATTTTTAGTAGGTGGGGTTTTGCCATGTTGGTCAGGCTGGTCCCGAACTCCTCACCTCAGGTGATCTGCCCACCTCAGCCTTCCAAAGTGATAGGATTACAGGTGGGAGCCACCATGTCCAGCCAGGTAGTTTCTTACCCAAGATCTCTGCCAATAAGTGGAAGATCCAGGAATTGAACTCAGATTCATTTGCTTCTATCATGCCTTTTCTAAGACACAGTGCTATTTCTTTGATGTGAGGATCAAGGATTGGGATTTGGAATTTGGAATTCAAGGATGTGAGGTCCGAGAGTGCTCATGCTTTGGGTATTCGTACTATGACAGCTGAAAGCGGTGCTAATGTGAGTAACTTGTTTTCAGAGTGGTCAGTGTGTGACAGGGTGTTGAAACCTCACAGATTCAACAGTCTAGTTTGGTGATTACTGGGGGTGGAGTTTGGGAGTACTGGAGGACCAGCAAGAGTCACCAAATTAATGACTTACCTGGGACCAGGAAGTCCAAGGCCACCTGGAGATCTGATTAAGAAGCCGTGAGCAGGTGAATCGATGAAGGCAGAAGTTTTGTCATGTATTGCCCCATGTTTAAAGAGCTACCCCTGGGGCTAGGACTCATGGGGGACTGCGCCTTTCTCCGGTAGCACCGCAGCCCTGGATCAGAGTCTTCAGGGAGCTCAGAGCCTACCTGGGGGGATGTGAGTACTGGGGGCTTCACAAGGAAGCAGATTCTGAGATGGAGATTAATGTGCGGGGAGCTCTGGAGGTAACAACCTGTGGAAGGGAGTGGATGGAGTCAGGTTGAGCCAAGGCCAGCCCTCTGGGGCACTCTGGAGCTGGAATGACCCTTCATCTTCTTCCAAGTTGTGGCCAGAGGGCTCAGCTTTTATACCCTGACACTGATGGGTCAGGGATATGAGTGCACCCAGGAAGTGGGTGTAACCTTGGGCCAGGGAGCTTTCTTCTGCTGAAGCCATTCTCCTATGGGAGCTGACGGCTGAGGCCTGTCTGCTAGCACTCCCAGCAACTGGTGATAAGTGCCTCATTGAAGGGGATCTGAGTGGCACATTGTAGTGTTCACCACAGGCACCGACCCAAACTGGAGAGAGCAGAGCATCAAAGAAGGTTTCAGTGTGAGACAATGTCTGGACTGAGGTTAGAAAAATGAGTAGGGGTTACACAGGCCACAAAAAGTCAGGAGGGGAGACAGGCAGAAAAGGGAGTTTCTGGCAGAAAGACCAGTATGTGCTAAAACCCAGAGGTAAAGATGGCACAGGAGAGGTGGATAGGTCTGCTGGGCTAAAGAATTTGAGTCGTTGTATTAGGGGGATGGGAAGCCCATAAAGGATTTTAGGACAATATATGACATAATTAAGATTTGCGTTATGGAATAATCCTGGCACCGCCACTTACTTACTAGCTGTGTTGCTAACAAGTTACTTAACCTTTCTGTGCCTTGATCGCCTCATCTGTGAAATGGGAATAATAATAGTGCCTGCCTCTTAGGGTTGTTGCAAGAATGAAATGAGATTATATAGGTCAGGCTGGCATGTGATAAGCCCTTAGTGAAGATTCGTTACTGTTATTCACTGTAACAGACCTGACTGGGGCAGGAGGAGACCACTGGAAGGAGGAGTTTGAAGGCTACTGCAGGGTACTGCAGAGACAATGAAGGCCAAAGGTAAGGCAGAAGCAGTAGACCAGGCCGGTTGAAAAGCTCTCAAGAGGGAAAACTCACAACACTTAGCGATTGCTTAGATGAAAGGGGTGATGAAAAGATGGCATTCACAATGACCCCCGGGTTTCCAGTTTGGGTGGCTGCCTCTGGGAATACACAGATAGATTTGGGGCAGGGAGATTTGGTGAGTTCATTGTAGATGAGTTGAGATTGAGATTCTTGAGGAACTTCCAAAAGGGGATGCAGATGTTCCGAGCTGACCTCTGAGGTCTGAATGGAAAAAAGAAGTACCAGTGTGGTCAGGGGAGCCCTGAGCCTGGGTGAGTGTGTGGGAAGAAGGAGGTGTGGGTTGTGGGTGGAGCTGTGGCAAGCACAGTCATTAAGGGGGCATGTGAGAGAAATAGAAGAGTCCCCAGAGAAGAGGAGGAAACCTGGAGCTGCTGTTGGCATGAAAGCCAAGGGAAGAAGGAGACCCGAGGAGGTGCCAGCAAGCAAGAAAGAGAAAGGTGGCAGAGTCTGCCAAAGAGGTTCCTGGTAGCTGACTTTGAGATGAGCACTTCATCAAAGTAGTTAGTGGTAGGCAGGTTGTGATGGTTCGAAGAATGAAGCTGAAGCTGAAGGTTGCCCATTTCTGAATGGACAGACCTGTGGATAGAGAGATTCCCAGGGGTCCATGCTGGGAGCAGTCCAAATGCAGTCTTCCCAAATGACCTTTACTTGTGCTCCTTCTCTCATGTTTCTGGCCACAGGCTGCCTTTTATCTCTGTCCCTGTCCTATCTCCTCTACCAGTCTGTAAGATCCTTCAAAGGAGCATCTTCATCTGCCTTTTCCCTGTACCAATGTAGAACTGGTGATCAGCAGTTGCTTGGGGAGTGAATGAATGATCTCTGTTGAGACCATGAAGCAAGTTCCCTGGTTTGCAGACTGGTCAGTCAGCAGAGAGGGAGTGAGACTACATTCTGGAAGAAGATGTGTGATAGGAAGATGGGTGGCTGAGAATATGGGAAGGTGTAAATCAAGAAACCTAGGGAAAAATAAACACAGCTGACCTCTGAGCAGATGTTCTTAACCTTTTTAGATCCTGGCCCTCTTGGAGATGCCATTGCAGATAATGGACAGTTGCTCAGAAAATAAACCACATTCTTACCCAGTCCGCGCATGACTTTAGGAGTTTCACAGAACCCGCAAGGCCCACCATGGACCTGCCCAGTTGGTTCATGGATTCCAAGTCAAGAATGTGCTTTCAAACATGGAGTGCCTACCAGTCCTCTGACCTTGGGTACATCACTTACCCTGACTGGGCCTCTTGTTTTTTTATGTGTAAGATGAGGAATCATGAGGTTGAGGTGAAGGTGGAGAGCGTAAAGACACTAACAACTTTGCCAGTATCTGGTGCAGGTATTTTACATACCATAAAGATTCTACCCTGTTATGGGTAGAATTTATCTCCATTTTGAACATAGAGAAAGAGAGACTCAGTTCAAGAAACTTGACGAAATGTACACATGATTAAGTAAAGGAGCCAGATTCCACCCAGGTCTCTCTGACTCCTAATCCTGGCTCTTTCCTGTTGACTGTGGGGCCTACCAGGCACAACAGCTTCCATGTCTGTCTGCTCACCCTGGCATGGTTAATGCACCAATGAACATGAAAACTATTTGGAAACTAGAAAGCAGTTATGCAAATAGAAGGTATCCCATTGGTATCGTCACTATTGGTCACTCTGTATCTTGAAGTCCCTTCTTTGGCATCTGTTACATTCCTTCCCCTAACCCCAGCCTGCTACTTCCTTGTTTCTGTCACCTGTTCCTCCTTCTCCTCCCATCTCCTGAGGGTGGGTTTTCTCTAAGTCTCCACCTCTTGCTTTCTGTTCTTTACTCTCTGAATCCCCTCTTCCTACAACTTCAACCTTTGACCTCCAACCAGGTAGCTCTCAAGTTTGTACTCTAGTCCAGAGCCTTATTTCAACCATCTGCTGGGAGTTTGTGGTTCTCAGACTTTACTCTGTATCAGAATCACCTGGAGTGTTTGTCAAAGCACAGATTGCTGGGCCCTACTTGCAGAGTGATTCAGTAGACCTAGGGCAGGGTCAAGGAGTATTTTTTACAGCATTATTAACATATCATTGATATACAACGAACTGCATATCTTTAAAATAAGCAATTTGATAAGTTTTGACATACGAGTTCATCCCTGAAAACACCACCACAATCCAAATAGTGAACACTACCACTATCCCCTCGGAATCTCCTTGTTCTTCTTTGTAATCCCTTCTTTCCTCCCCTCAACATCCAAACCCATCTCCAGGCAACCATTGACCTGTTTCTGTCACTATAGGTTAATTTATATTTTCTAGGATTTTATGTAAATGGAATCATATGCATACTATTTATTGTTTCTGGCTTATTCTATTCAGTATAGTTATTTTGAGATTAATCCACATTGTTGCATGTATCAATAGTTCATTCCTTTTTATTACTAAGTAGTTATCTATTGTATGAATATACAACAATTTGTTTTCCTGTTCACCTGTTGATGGACACTTGAGTTGTTTCCAGTTTGGGGCTATTACAAATAAAGCTGCTAAGAATATTCATGTCAAAATCTTTGTACTTTTATTTCTCTTGGGAAGGGAATGGCTAGGTCATACAGTCAGTATATGTTTAGCTCTATGAGAATCTGCCAGACTGGTTTCCAAACTGGTTGTACCATTTATACATTCACCAACAGTGTATGAAATTTCAATTGCTCCACATTCTTGCCAACATCTCAGTCTTAAACTTTAGCCATTCCAGTGGGGATGTAGTGGTATATCTTTTACTTTGCATTTTCTTAATGAGCAATAATATTGAGTAGCTTTTCAGGTGCTTATTTGCCATTCATTTGTCTTCTTAGGTTAAGTATTCATATCTTTTGCTTATTTAAAAAACTGGATTGTTGTCTTTGTACTTTTTCAATTGTGTTCCTTATGTATTCTAGAACAGAAGTGCCTCATTGGATATATGTTTTGCAAATAATTTCTCCCTGTATGTGGCTTACTTTTTCTTTCTTTCCTTCTTTCTTTTCTTTTCTTTTTTTTCTTTTTTTTTTTTTTTTTTTTTTTTTGAGACGGAGTCTCGCTCTGTCCGCCGGGCTGGAGTGCAGTGGCCAGATCTCAGCTTACTGCAAGCTCCGCCTCCCGGATTCCCGCCATTCTCCTGCCTCAGCCTCCCGAGTAGCTGGGACTACAGGCGCCCGCCACCACGCCCGGCTAGTTTTTTTTGTATTTTTAGTAGAGACGGGGTTTCACCATGTTAGCCAGGATGGTCTTGATCTCCTGACCTCGTGATCCACCCGTCTCGGCCTCCCAAAGTGCTGGGATTACAGGCTTGAGCCACCGCACCCGGCTCTTTTCTTTTCTTTTCTTTTCTTTTCTTTTCTTTCTTTCTTTCTTTCTTTCTCTTTCTCTCTCTCTCTCTCTCTCTCTCTCTCCCTCCTCCCCCCCCTTTCTCTCTCTCTCTCTCTCTCTCTCTTTCTTTCTTTCTTTTTTTTGACAGAGTCTCCCTCTGTTACCCAGGCTAGAGTGCAGTGGCGCAATCTCAGCTCACAGCAACCTCTACCTCCTGGGTTCAAGTGATTCTCCTGCTTCAGACTCCTGAGTAGTTGGGACTATAGGCATGTGCCACCCCCAGCTAATTTTTATATTTTTAGTAGAGATGAGTTTTCACCTTCTTGGCCAGGCTGGTCTCGAACTCCTGACCTCAAGTGATCCAAAGTGCTGGGATTACAAGTGTGAGCCACTGTACTCAGCCACCTTTTCATTTTTTAAAACAATATCTTTTGAAGAGCAAAAATTTTTAAATTTAAATCCAATTTATTGATTTTTTTAAAGTTTGTGCTTTTGGGGGTCACTTTTCTTTTTCTTTTCTTTTTTTTTCTTTCTTTTTCTTTTCTTTTTTCTTTTTTTGAGATGGAGTCTCACTGTCACCCAGGCTGGAGTGCATTGGTGTGATCTCAGCTCACTGCAGCTACTGCCCCCCAGGTTTAAGTGATTCTCCTGCCTCAGCCTCCCAAGTAGCTGGAACTACAGGTGTGCGCCACCACATCTGGCTCTCTCTCTCTCTCTCTATATATATATATATATTTTTTTTTTTTTTTTTTTTCTTTTTTTTTTTTCCTTTGGTATTTTTAGTAGAGGTAGGGTTTCACCATGTTGACCAGGCTGGTCTCAAACTCCTGGCCTCAAGTGATCAACCTGCCTCAGCTTCCCAAAGTGCTGGGATTACAGTCATGAACCACCACACCCAGCCTGGGGTCACATTTAAGAAATCTTTGCCAAACCCATCACTAAGATTTTCTCCTATGTTTTCTTATAGAATTTTAATGGTTTTAGCCCTTATATAAGGTCTATGATACTTTTCTAGTTAATTTTAGTATACAGTGTGAGGTAAGGGTTGAGATTTATTTTGTTTCGTTGTGTTTGCATATGTCTATTCAGTTGTTCCAGCATCATTTGTTGAAAAGACTATCCTTCCTTCACTGAATTGCCTTGATACTTTTTCAATAATCAGTTGATCATCTATGTGTGATTTTAATTTCTGGACTCTATTCTGTTCCACTGATTTGTTTGTCTGTCTTTATACCAATATCATACTGCATTGCAGTATCTCTATAATCTTTTTTTTTTTTTTTTTTTTTGAGGCGGAGTCTCGCTCTGTCGCCCGGACTGGAGTGCAGTGGCCGGATCTCAGCTCACTGCAAGCTCCGTCTCCCAGGTTTACGCCATTCTCCTGCCTCAGCCTCCTGAGTAGCTGGGACTACAGGCGCCCGCCACCTCGCCCGGCTAGTTTTTGTATTTTTAGTAGAGACGGGGTTTCACCGTATTAGCCAGGATGGTCTCGATCTCCTGACCTCGTGATCCGCCCGTCTCGGCCTCCCAAAGTGCTGGGATTACAGGCTTGAGCCACCGCGCCCGGCCAGTATCTCTATAATCTTAAAATTAGGTCTTGTAAGCCTTCCAACTTTATTTTTCAAAGTTGGTTTTGCATTTCCATATACACCTTAGAATCCATTTGTCAAGTTCTACAAATAAAAACAAAGCCTGCTGGGATTTTGAGATTGCACTGAATCTGTAGATCAATTTAGTGATTATCGGCACCTTAGCAATATTGAGTCTTCCAATGCATGAACATATTTCTCCATTTATTTGGATCTCTTTACTTTCTCTCAGCAATGTTGTATGGTTTTCAGGATACAGGTCTTTCACATTATTGATTAAATTAATCCCTAAATATTTAATTTTTTCTTTTTTTGAGACAGAGTCTTGTTCTGTCACCCAAGCTGGAGTGCAGGGGCCTGTTCTTGGCTCACTGCAACCTCTGCCTCCCAGGCTCAAGCGATTCTCCTGTCTCAGCCTCCTGAGTAGCTGGGATTACAGGTGTCTGCCACCATGCCCAGCTAATTTTTGTATTTTTAATAGACACAGGGTTTCACCATATTGGCCAGGCTTGTCTCGAATTCCTGGGCTCAAGTGATCCGCCCACCTCACCCTCCCAAAGTGCTGGGATTACAGGCATGAGCCTCTGTGCCTGGCCAATATTTAGTATTTTCGATGTTGTTGTAAATGGAATGTTTTAAACATCTCTATTTAATATCATATTGTTTATTGTTTTAATATATGGATATACAATCCATATTTGTTAAAACACGCTGATTGCTGGGCCCTGACCCCACAGTTTCTGATTTAGTAGGACTGGCATCTAATCTATGAATTTTCATTTTTAGCAAATTCCCAGGTGATATTGATGCTGTTTGTCTGGAGACCACATTTTGAGAACCATTGACATAAATGTTTTGCCCAAGCCTTTTGTTCCAAATCAAGCTCATCACCTTGCCTCAGATAAGCTCGTCTACTGATTTCCCTCTTTATAGAAATGGCCCTACCATTCAATTCCATGTCTATTGGTCAACTGTCTGAAGTTTTCCATTGAAAAATCAATCTATTTTTTTTAAAGGGTTTACTTTAACACCCTCACATCCAATCAGCTGCCAATCTAATAATACACCCCTGAAATATGTCTCCCCTCTGTCCCCTTCACCTTCCATTGCATATCTTCATCACTTCCCTCCTTGACCAGTGACATTGCTCTCTTTGCCTCTAATCTCTTTCTACTGCAATCTGTTCTTCACATTCCAAGACTAATCTTTCAAGTCAACAACTTGCATTTTACCTGTTTTCTGCTTAATCCACCAGAGGGTTCCCACTTCCTACTGAATTAAGTCTAAACTCCTTACTCTGATGTTGCAGAGCTTTCCAGTTGCCAATTCAGTATCCATTCTCCTTTTCATCTTTGGTAACAGAACTCATATCATATCTAGGGAAGCAATATGCCCAGATTTTTAAGAACTATTTCTCAGCATCCCTTGCAGATAAATGCCTATGTGGTTAAGTTCCAGCCAATAAGATATAAATATAAGTTGTTAGGTACCACTTCCTGGAGGATTCTATAAAAATTCCATAAAGGAGGTAGATAGTTGGACAGATTGCCTGTCTTCCCTTTATTTTTTCTGCCTGCCTGGTGCACTGGAGCTCCAGCTCCATCTTGGACCATGATGGAAAATGGAAGCACTTGCTGGGGATCTACAGAGTCTGGGTTCCTGGTGACAGTACAGCTGCCATATGAATCCCAGATTGTCAAAGTCTGAACTTATTATACCAGAGAAACATAAACCCTTATGTCTAAGCTATTGTTATTTGACTGCTTGTAGTCAACTCTAATCCTGACTTATACACCTTATAGTCAAAGCTCTAAATAGTAGCCCCAGCATACCTTCCAGCCTCCTCTCATTCTCTCCCTTACAAATACATATATAGCCAAACTTCCCTGTTTGTTTTCTAAGGAGATAACCTTTGCTTTTCTCTCTCCAAGTTTTTGCTCATTCCATGCCCATTCTCCATGTCTATCTATTGAAGTGCAACTCAGATGCCCCTTTCTCCAAGAATCCTTCTGTGATTCTTCTACTCAAATGTGATTTCTCCTCTTTCTGAGCTCAGAATGTTTTGATTGTATCCTTCTTGGCACTTAGAGTCTGCCAGAATTATCATTCCTTTGCTGCCTATTCTGCTAGATTTTAAGCTCCCTTTATGGTGCCAAGCACAGGGTTAGTGTTCTATAACGATTTGATGCAGTAATGCATGAATAAATAAAAGAATGAATGAATAAAAACAGAAAGTGAACATTCTTTTGCCCCTCATCCTGTGTACCCATTCATCTTAACCCCTCTAAAGAGACAGGTGGAAAAGGCTCCCACAGTTGATCAAAGAGAAGAGAGAAGCGGTAGGCACAAAGTAAGTCATGGGGACACCTCTGTATGCAATGGACAAGGCTGAAAAAAATTATTACAGTTGGCCCAGCTTGCCTTTTAAGAGCAACAACTAATATTTACTAAGCACTTGCCATGTGCTGACACCATGCAAAGTGATTTAAATGCACTATTTCATTTAATTTAATCCACCAACAATCTATGAAATTGGACTAATCTGGCCACGCGCGGTGGCTCATGCCTATAATCCCAGCACTTTGGGAGGCTGAGGCAGGCACATCATGAGGTCAAGAGATGGAGACCATCCTGGCCAACATGGTGAAACCTCGTCTCTACTAAAAATAGAAAAATTAGGCCGGGCGCGGTGGCTCAAGCCTGTAATCCCAGCACTTTGGGAGGCCGAGATGGGCGGATCACGAGGTCAGGAGATCGAGACCATCCTGGCAGACAAGGTGAAACCCCGTCTCTACTAAAAAATACAAAAAAACTAGCCGGGCAAGGTGGCGGGCGCCTGTAGTCCCAGCTACTCGGGAGGCTGAGGCAGGAGAATGGCGTGTGAACCCTGGAGGTGGAGCTTGCAGTGAGCCGAGATCGCGCCACTGCACTCCAGCCTGGGCGACAGAGTGAGACTCCATCTCAAAAAAAAAAAAAAAAGAAAGAAAAATTAGCTGGGCATGGTGGCGTGCACCTGTAGTCCCAGCTACTCAGGAGGCTGAGGCAGGAGAATCGCTTGAACCCAGAAGGCGGAGGTTGCAGTGAGCCGAGATCGTGCTTCTGCACTCCAGCCTGGTGACAGAGTAAGAATCTGTCTTAAAAAAAAAAAAAAGACATTGGACTAATCTCTCCCGTATTTTGTAAGTTAGGAGACTGAAGTTCAGAGAGATTAACTAACTTATTCAGGGTCACAGAGCTTGAAAGTATCAGAGCTGGAATTGGGACTCAGTCCTGTCTGATTCCAAGCCATGCTCTTAATCATGATCAAGTGTCAAGCTATATGAGACATGGCTGTCTGTCCCACTGAGTAGTGAGGTCCTGGCTTACAGGAGCCGTGACCTGTTTATTTCTGCTCACCCTGCAAAGCCTACACAGTGCCTGCTATGTCCCGAAGAATCAGCAGAATGATTGGCATGAAAATGATCAAAAAGAGGTTTCCATCCTGGAAAGATGGAGTAGACATACTTTCTCTAGTCTTTCCACTAAGTACAACTAAAAACCCTGGACAATATATATAAAGCAAACATAAGAAGACTCTGAAACATGTAGAGAAGAACACAGACCAGCCAGAGACCTTGGAATCTAAGGAACAGCATGGTGGTGAGTTTCCTGGGTTTTGTTTTTACCTCACCTCATGTATCCCAGACTTGGAGCAAAATAAGCCAGCAAGCTGGAAATGCTGAGTACAGACCCCACCCCACCCCTTCAGAATAAAAGCCTCAACAAAAAGCCTTCTCCCTCTAGTCAAAGGGCTAGAAAGTGGGTAGCCTAGGGAGAGTATTTTTAGACAATAATCACTCTACTCCAGTCAAACACCACAGAAAAACCTGTAGCCCCATCCCCATTCAGGGCAGCAAAGGCTGAGTGATTAAGTGGTGAGCCTTAACTTCTGCCCTCACCAGGCTGTAGTAAGGCATGCCAACTCTCTGCAGGGTATTCAGGGAAGGCCAAGTAGAGAGCCTGGATGTTCATCTCTGCTGGTGGGAACAAAAGTCAGTAGAGACCATGTGAGAAGCCTGGACTCTACTCCTACCCAGCAGTGATGAGGCACCCCTTCCTCTACATCACAGAGGAGGCCTAGTAGAGTCAGGAATTCACACACACACACCCTTGGTGTCAATGGAGGCCATATGGGTAGCAGTAACAAGGCACTGCTATCCCTCGCAGCTAGGGAAGTATCAGTGGAGACATTAGTGGGGAGCTGGAACTCCTACCTCTGCCCAGCAGTAACAAGAAGAGAGGCCAAATGGGAAATCTGGACTTCTTCTCTACTTTGCAGTGATAAGACTGTGATCACCCCCCTCACCTTCTAGAGCAATGTCAGAGGAACCCAGCTGAAAAAGAAAGTTTAAATAAGATCAAGAGTCTCATAACATACCCAAAACATCCAAGTTTCAATCAAAAATCACTCATCATACCAAGAACCAGGAAGATCTCAAAATGAATGGAAAAAGACAATCAATAGATGCCAAAGATGTTAGAATTATCTGACAAACATTTTAAAACAACCACCATGAAAATGCTTGTAAAACAATCACGAACACCTTTGAAACAAATGAAAAAATAGTCTCATCAAACAAACAGAATATATAAAGGATAAACAATAGAAAAATTGAATTGCAAAATATAGTAGCAGAAGTAAAAACTTTGATGGATGGACTCAAAAGCATAATGAAAAGGAAAGAGGAAAGAATCAGAAAACTGGAAAATGGAACAATATAAATTACCCAATCTGGACAACAGAGAGAAAATACACTGAAAATAGACTGCAGGACTATGATAAAAGATCTAACAGTTGTATCATTGGAGTTTCAGAAGAAATGAGAAAGAGAGCAGGGCTGAAAAAGTACTCAAAGAAAGAATGGCAAAATTTCCCCCAATTTGGCAAAATATATGAATCAACAGATTCAAGAAATTGTGTGAACCCCAAACAAGACAAATGCAAGTCTGTACTAAGACCATCATGTCCAACTTCTGACAATGAAGATGCGGAAAAAAATATTGAAAGCAGTAAAAATGAAATGACACCTTACCTACAGGGAAAAGACAATTTTAATGATAGTGGATTTCTCATCAGAAACTATAGAGGCCAGAAGAACACAGTGGTGACACATTTTTCTGAAATAAAAGAAATGTCAACCTAAAATATTCAGCAAAAATATCTTTCAGAAATGAAGGGATAGAGCCACTTTGGAAGATAGTTTGGCAGTATCTTACAAAATTGAACACTCCAATACCATACAATCCAGCAATCACATTCCTTGCTGTGTACCCAAAGGAGCTGAAATATACAAAAACCTATATCAAATGTTTATGGCAGTTTTATTCATAGTTGACAAAACTTGGAAGTAAACAAGATGTACTTCAGTAGGTGAATGGATATATAACCTATGGTATATCTAGACAATGAAATATTATTCAGCACTAAAAAGAAATAATTGATCAAGCTATGAAAAGATAGGAAGAAAACTTAAATGCATATTACTAAGTGAAAGAAGTCAGTTTGAAAAGACTACATACTATAAAATTTCAACTATATGACATTCTGGAAAAGACAAATCTATGGAAAGAGTGAAAAGATCACTGATTGCCAAAGGTTTGCGGGATGGAGGCATAAATAGGCAGACCACAGAGGATTTTGAGGGCAGTGAAAATACTCTATGTGATACTATAATGGTAGATACATGTCATTATATATTTCTTCAAGCCCATAGAATGCACAATATTAAGACTGAACCCTAATGTAAATGATAGACTTTGGGTGATAATGACGAATCCATGTAGGTTCATCCATTAGAAAGAAAAAAAGGGAAATGAGAGGAAAATGAAGACATTCACAGATGAAGGAAAAGTAAGAGAATGCATTACCAGCAGATTCACCCTAAAAATGGCTAAAGGAAGTTTTCTAAATAGAAAGGAAACGATAAAAAAAAAAAATTGGAACATCAGGAAGGAAGAAAGAACACAGTAAGCTAAAACTGGATAAATACAATAAACTTTCCTTCTCCTCTTAAATTTTCTAAATTGTGTTTGACTATTGAAGCAAAAATTATAACACTATCTGATGTACGTAGGGGCAATATGTAAGGCAATTATACATAGATGAGGATAAAGGGATGTAAAGGGAGATAAAGTTTCTATAGTTCATTTGAACTGGTAAAATTATAATGACCAGTAGACTGTGATAAGCTATATATCTCTCTCTATATATATATCTATATATCTAGCTATATATATAGATACTTAAAGGCACTGTTACAAAAGCTATACGAAGTGATACACTCAAAAACAATACAGAAAAATAAAAGTAGAGTTCTAAAAAATGTTCAAGTAACCCCAGAAAGGCAGGAAAAAGAAAACAAATATAAAACAGAAAGAACAACAAACAAAAAATAAAGTGGCAGACTTAGGCCCTAACATATTGATAATTACATTAAATATAAATGGCCTATGTACATAAACTAAAAAACATAGATGGGCAGAATTGATTGATATTTATGATCCAACTATATGCTGCCTATAAGAAACTCACTTCAAATATAACTATATACGCAGATTGAAAACAAAAGGATGGAAAAAGATATATCATTCAAATGTTAATCAAAATAGGAATGGCTACATTAATATCAGATAAAGTCTACCTTAGAGCAAAGGAAATTACCAGAGATGGAGAGGGACATGATGTAATTATAACAGTGTCAATCCATCAAGAAGACACAACAGTCCTACATGTCCATGCACCAAGCAACAGAGTTGCAAAATATGTGAAGCAAAACCCGATAGAACTGAAGGAAGAAACAGACAAATACATAGTTGAGGACTTCAACACACCCTCAGCAATTGATAGAACTAAATAGATAGAAAACCAAAATAACTCAACTATACCATCAACTATTAGAGTCTCATTGATGTTTATAAAGCACTCCATTCAACAACAGCAAAATACACATTTTTTTCCAAGTGCCCATAGGACATATGCCAAGATAGAGCATATGCTGAGCCATTAAGCAAACTCAGCAAATTTAAAAGAATTGAAATTATATGGAGTGTGTTCTTTGCCCACAAATGGAATTTGTAAAAACTTGAATTGATAATAGAAATATAACAAGAAAATATTCAGGCCAGGCGCGGTGGCTCAAGCCTGTAATCTCAGCACTTTGGGAGGCCGAGACGGGTGGATCACAAGGTCAGGAGATCGAGACCATCCTGGCTAATACGGTGAAACCCCGTCTCTACTAAAAATACAAAACACTAGCCGGGCGAGGTGGCGGCACCTGTAGTCCCAGCTACTCGGGAGGCTGAAGCAGGAGAATGGCGTGAACCCGGGAGGCGGAGCTTGCAGTGAGCTGAGATCTGGCCACTGCACTCCAGCCTGGGCGACAGAGCCAGACTCCGTCTCAAAAAAAAAAAAAAAGAAAAAAGAAAATATTCAAACACTTGGAAACAAAACAACACACTTGCAAATAATCCATGGGTCAAAAAGGTAGTCACAAAGATACACTGAACTGAATAAAAATGATAATACAGCATCTCAAAATGTGTAAGTCATAGCTAAAGCAGTTGTGACAGGAAAATTAATAGCACCAAATTTATGCATTAGAAAAGAAAATTTCAGGCTGGGCACAGTGGCTCATGCCTGTAATCCCAGCACTTTGGGAGGCCAAGGCAGGAGGATCACGAGGTCAGGAGATCAAGACCATCCTGGCTAATGTGGTGAAACGCTGTCTCTACTAAAAATACAAAAAATTAGCTGGGCGGGTGACTGTAGTCCCAGCTACTCGGGAGGCTGAGGCAGGAGAATGGCATGAACCTGGGAGGCAGAGCTTGCAGTGAGCCGAGATAGTGCCACTGTACTCCAGCCTGGGCAACAGAGTGAGACTCTGTCTCAAAAAAAAAAAAAAAGAAAGAAAGAAAAGAAAATAAGAAAATTTCAAATCAACAATCTAAGCTTCTACTTCATGAATCTAGAAAAAGAAGAGCAAAGGAAATCCAAAGCAAGCAGAGGAAGGAAACAATAAAGACAAGAGCAAAAGTCAATGAAATTGGAAATGTAAAAATAATAGAGAAAATCAGTGAAACAAAGAGCTAGTTCTTTGAAAGATCAATAATACTAATAATCCTCTAGCAAGACTGACAAAGAAATAAAGAATGAAGACACAAATTACCAATATCAAGAATAAAACAAGAGATATCACTACAGACCCTGCAGGCATCAAATGGATAATGGAATACTATGAAAAACTACACATATAAATATTGGCAATTTAGATGAACTGGACAAATTTCTTTAAAAATACAAACGACCCCAACTCTCCCCATAGGAAATAGATAATTTGAATAGCCCTCTATTAAGGAATTGAATTCATAATTTAAAAACTCCCCAAAAAGGAAATCTCTAGGCCTATATTGTTTTACTGGAGAATTCTAGCAAATGTTTAAAGAAGAAGGAACAACAACATTGTGCAATCTCTTCCAGAAAACAGAAGAGGTGGGAACACTTTCCAATTAATTTTACAAAATTAATATTACCCAGATACCATCAGACAAAGATGGTATGGAAAAAAGAAAAAAAAAGAAAATTACAGACCAATATTCTTCATGAAAATAAATGTAGAAACACTCAAGAAAATACTAGCAAATAGAATCCAGCAATATATAATAAAAATTAGATACCATGAGTAGTTGGAAGTTATTCCAAGGACGAAAGGTTGATCCAATATTCAAAAATCAACTAATGTACTCTACCCTATTAACAGACTAAAGAAGAAGAATCACATAATCATATCAGTTGATGCAGAAAAAGCATTTGACAAAATTGAATTAGAACATTTAAGCCAGTGCCATAATACAAGAAAAGGAAATAAAAAGCATACAGATCAGGCCAGGCACAGTGGCTGTAATCCCAGAACTTGGGGAGGCCAAGGAGAGTAGATCACTTGAGGCCAGGAATTCAAGACCAACCTGGCCAACATTACAAAACCCTGTCTCTACCAAAAATACAAAAATTAGCCGGGCGTGATGGCAAATGCCTGTAGTCCCAGCTACTCGGGAGACTGAGGCACGAGAATCGCTTGAACTTGGGAGGTGGATGTTGCAGTGAGCTGAGAACATATCACTGGACTCCAGCCTGGCAAGATTCTTTAAAACAAAAACCATACACATCAGAAAAGAAGACATTCTTTTCTACTTAGAAAATCCAAAGGAATCTACAAAAAATGTTCTAGAACTAAAAAATGAGTTCAGCAACTTTGAAGAATACAAGATAAATATACAAAAAATCAATTGTATTTCTGCATACTAGCAATGAACACATGGACACTGAAATTAAAAATCAAACACTATTTACAATCGCTCAAAAATAAAATACTCACGTGTAAATGTAACAAAACATGCAGAATTTGTGTACTGAAAACTGCAAAATGCTGATGAAATAAACAAAAGAAGATCTAATAAATAAATGAAGAGACACAGCATATTTACAGATGGGAAGACTAACCCCTGTAATCCCAGCACTTTGGGAATCTGAGGTAGGTGGATCGCTTTAGTCCAGGAGTTCGAGACTAGCTTGGGCAACATGGCAAAACTCCATCTCTACAAAAAATACAAAAGAAATTAGCCAGGCATGGTGATGCACACCTGCAGTCATAGCTACTCAGGAGGCTGAAGTGGAAAGATCATCTGAACCCAAGAGTTCCAGGCTGCAGTGAGCTGTGATGATCATGTCACTGCACTCCAGCCTGGGTGACAGAGTGAGATACTGCCTCCAAAAAAAAAAAAAAAGGAAGACTCAATACAATAAAGATGTTGATTCTTCCCAAGTTGATATACAGGTCTAACAAAATTCCTATGAAAATCAAAGCAAGATGTTTCGCAAATATAGATAAAATTATCCTAAAATTTATCTGTTAAAGGCAAAGGAGCTAAAATAGCTAAAAACAGTTTTGAAAAAGAAGGACAAAGCTATAGTAACCAAGAGATTAGTAGAGGTATATACACATATATTAATGAAACAGAATAGAGAATCCAGAAATACAGCCACACAAACATGCCCAGCTAATTTTTGGCAAAAGTACAAAAATAACTCAATGGAAGAAAGATGGTCTTTTCAACAAATGGTGCTGGAGCAAGTGGATATCTATAGCTACCCCCTGCCCCTGCCTCAGCCCCCACCCCCACCAAAAAAGGCAAACAACCTCAACCTAAGGTCTCACACCTTATTCACAATTTAACTCAAAATGAATCACCAGCCAGGCGCGGTGGCTCACGCCTGTAATCTCAGAACTTTGGGAGGCCAAGGTGGGCAGATCACGAGGTCAGGAGGTCAACACCATTCTGGCTAACATGGTGAAACCAAGTCTCTACTACAAATACAAAAATTAGCTGGGCATGGTAGCACGTGCCTGTAATCCCAGCTACTCAGGAGGCTGAGGCAGGAGAATTGCTTGAACCAGGGAGTTGGAGGTTGCAGTGAGCCGAGACCACACCACTGTACTCCAGCCTGGTGACAGAGCAAAACTCCGTCTCAAAACAAACAAATAAACAAAAACTAAACAACAACAAAAAAATTGAATCACAGACTCAGATGCACAAACGTAAAATATAAAATTATAAAACATTTAGTAAAGAACATAGGCAAAAATCATCAGGATCTAGGACTAGGCAAAGAAATCTTAGACCTGATACCACAAGTATGAGCCAGAAATTGGGCATGGTGGTTCATGCCTATAATTCTAGTGCTTAGGGAAACCGAGATGGGAGGATTCCTTGAGGTCAGGAGTTTGAGACCACCCTTGTCAACACTGTGAGACCTATCTCTAAAAAACAAACAAACAAACAAAAAGAATGTCATGAAGATATTAAAATTTTTTTTAAAATAAAAGCATGATCCATATAAGGAAAAATTGATAAATTGGACTTTATCAATTTTAATATTTTAGCTCTGTGAAAGACTCTGTTAAGAGGATGAAAAGACAAACTAGAGACTGAGATAAAATATTAGCAAACCACATGTCCAACAAAGGACTAATATCTAGAATATATAAAGAATATTTAGACCAGGCACAGTGGCTCATACCTGTAATCCCAACACATTGGTAGGCTGAGGTGGGTGAACTGCCTGAGACTAGCCTGGGCAATATAGTGAGACCTCATCTCTACAAAAAATTTTAAAAATTAGCCAGGCCTGGTGGTGCATACCTGTAGTTCCAGCTACTTGGGAGGCTGAGGTGGGAGGATCACTTGAGCCTGCAAGGTGGAGGTTGCAGTGAACCATGATCATGCCCACTGCACTCCAGCCTGGGCAACAGAGTGAGACACTCTCTCAAAAAATAAATAAATAAATAAATAATTTTAAAATGACCATTTAAAACTCAACAGTAAAAACACAAACGAATAATCCAACTAGAGGATGGGCAAAAGACACGAAGAGACATTTCTCTGAAGAGGATATACACATATGGCAAATAATCACATGAAAAGGTGTTCAGTAACATTAGCCATTAGGATAGTTAATTAAAAAAACAACCCAGTGAGATACCATACACACCTGTTGGTAGTGGGATTGTACCTGTGAATAGCCACTTCTCCAGCCTGAACAATATAGCAAGACCCCATCTCTTAAAAACAGAAAAAAAATTTGAGTGACAATCCCAAATGCTGGCAAGAATGCAGGATGGTCACTGACACATTGCTGGTGGGGATGTCAAATGGTATAGTCACTTTGGAAAATAGTTTGGCAGTTTCGTAAAAAAAAATTAAACATACACTTATCATAGGATCCAGCAAGTATACACCTAGATGTTTATAATGATGTCCTCACAAAACATGTACATAATTTTCATAGCAGCTTTATTAATCATAACCCCAAACCAGAAACAATCCTGATATCCCTCAGTGGGTGAATGGTGCATGGTGGGACATTCATGCCAAGCAATACTACCTAGTAATAAAGAGGAATGAAGTCATAGTACATGCAGTGACCTAGACCTAGATACGCCACAGAATTATGCTGAGTGAGAAAAGCCAGTCTCAGAAGGTTACACATTGGCTGGGCATGGTGGCTCACACCTGTAATCTTAGCACTTTGGGAGGCCGAGGCAGGCGGATCACTTGAGGCCAGGACTTTGAGACCAGCGTGAGCAGCCGGGCGCGGTGGCTCAAGCCTGTAATCCCAGCATTTTGGGAGGCCAAGATGGGTGGATCACGAGGTCAGGAGATCGAGACCATCCTGGCTAACAGGTGAAACCCCGTCTCTACTAAAAAATACAAAAAACTAGCCGGGCGAGGTGGCGGGCGCCTGTAGTCCCAGCTACTCAGGAGGCTGAGGCAGGAGAATGGCCTGAACCTGGGAGGCGGAGCTTGCAGTGAGCTGAGATCTGGCCACTGCACTCCAGCCTGGGCGACAGAGAGAGACTCCGTCTCAAAAAAAAAAAAAAAAAAAAAGAGACCAGCATGGGCAACATGGCAAAACCCCGTCTCTACTAAAAATACAAAAAACTAGCCGGGCGTGGTGGTGTGCACCTGTAGTCCCAGCTGCTTGGGGGACTGAGGCACCAGAATTGCTTAAACCCAAGTTAAGGTTGCGGTGAGCTGAGATGGTGCCACCGCATTCCAGCCTGGGTGACAGAGTGAGACTATCTCAAAAAATAAAAAATATTACATATTGCATGGTTTCATTTAGATGATATTCTTGAAATGACAAAATTATAAAAATGGAGAACAGATTAGTGGTTGCCAGTGGCTAAGAAGGGAGTGAGGGCTAGGCAGAAGAAGGTGTGGCTACAAAATGGCAACAGGAGTGATCCTGGAGGTGATGGAAATGTTCTGTACCTTGGCTGTTATTGATATCAATATCCTGCTTATGATACTGTGCTCCAGTTTTGTAAGATGTTACCATTAGACAGGTTAAACTATGCAAAGGGTATTGTTTTATTTCCTGCAACTGCACATGAATCTAAAATTACCTCAAAATAAAAAGATTAATTTTAAGAAACAATCAAAGAAAATTAGTACAACTTGTTTTGCACAAGTTCTTCATAGATCTCACCCTGAGAGATGGAGCACAGCCAAAATAGTATATCAAGAATCAAAAAGGCCAGGTGTGGTGGCTCACGCCTGTAATCCGAACACTTTGGGAGGCTGAAGCATGTGGATCACTTGAGGCAAGGAGTTCAAGACCAGCTTGGCCAACATGGTGAAACTCCGTCTCTACCAAAATACAGAAATTACCTGGGCGTGGTGGTGCATGCCTGTAATCCCAGCTACTTGGGAGGCTGAGGTAGGAGAATTGCTTGAATCCAGGAGGTGGAGGTTGCAGTGAGCTGAGATTACACCACTGCACTCCAGCCTGGGTGACAGAGCAAGATTCTATCTCAAAAAAAATAAATAAATAAACAAACCAAAACCAAAACCAAACCAAACCAAACAAAAAACAAATAAACAAACAAAAAAATCAAAAAACATTGAAGTAATGCATATATGGAAATTCGCAAAAGCATTCTGTGATCCTTGAGACTCCTCTTTAATGCCAGGGAAAGCAAGTATTTCCCCTCTAACACTCTTGGAGATTACATCAATACTGGGATGTGGGCGTAAGATTACAGGCGTGAGATTACACATGTAAGCTCAGCATTTTGGGAGGCCAAGGCAGCCTTACTTGAGACCAGGAGTTCAAGACCAGCCTGGGCAAAAAGTGAGGCCCACATCTCTAAATAAATAAATAAATAAATAAATAAAACAAAATTAGCCAGGCGTGGTGGCGTCTGCCTGTGGTCCCAGCTATATGGGAGGCAGAGGCAAAAGGATCACTTGAGCCCAGAAAGTTGAGGCTGCAGCGAGCTGTGTTTGTGCCATTGCACCCCACCCTGGGTGAAGGAACGAGACGCTGTCTTTAAAAAAAAGGGGGGGATCTGAAATTAAGAGGGCCATTAGACAAAGCTAGAAGGCAAGTCTTAAGTTTTTGTGCTGCAGGAAGATTTGAAAGGAGCTGTGGGATTGATGTGAGGGACAGCAGAGCCAGTTTAGGGGCCAGTCCATCCAGGAATCCTCTACAGCATTGCTCTAGTTAGGCACCCCTCCCCTCTGTCCCATTAACCTCCATTATAATCCACTGAGATCAATAACTTTCTTATCAGATTCCCTCTCTAAACCCTACGTTTCTGGAGGGCTGGGATCACTTCACAGTTTGCCTTTACATACCATAAATTTTTTTATTTTAGCTTAAGACAAATAAAGGAATATTTGCTGTCCACTTTGTACATGTAGGACCAAGACCTTTCTTTGTGTATAGATGCACTGATTGGCATTTCACCATCATCTTTCTTTTCTCTCTCTCTTTCTCTCTCTCTTTTCTTTCTTTCTTTCCTCCCTTCTTTCTTTTCTTTCTTTCTTCTTTCTTCTTTCTTTCTTTCTTTCTTTCTTCTCTCTCTCTCTCTCTCTCTCTCTCTCTCTCTCCCTCCCTCCCTCCCTCCCTCCCTCCCTTCCTTTCTTCCTTCCTTCCTTCCTTCCTTTCCTCCTTTCCTTCTTTCCTTCTTTCCTTCTTTCTTTATTTTTTTTGACAGTCTCAGTGTGTTGCCCAGGCTGGAGTGCGGTGGCACTATCTCGGCTCACTGCAATCTCCGCCTCCTGGATTCAAGGGATTCTCCTGCCTCAGCCTCCCAAGTAGCTGGGATGACAGGCGCCCGCCACCACAGCCAGCTAATTTTTGTATTTTTAGTAGAGACGAGGTTTCACCATGTTGGCCAGGCTATCTCGAACTCCTGACCTCAGGTGATCCACCTGCCTCGGCCTCCCAAAGTGCTGGGATTACAGGCGTGAGCCATCACACCCAGCCTCATCTTTCTTTAATGAGCTACACCCAGAATGTGCTGACTGCCATTTTCAGCTTTGATTTCTTTAACATGGATTGGGAAATTGGAAAGTATTTGAGAACCAATATGAGTGCAAATTCCTAGGGTTTTTTTTGTTTTGTTTCGTTTTTAATGATTGTTCCTCATCTTTTCCAGTTGTCTCACCAATACATAATTTGATAACAAAAACTTTAAGCAACTTGCTGTTATGGAATCTTTCCAAACAGCAACATTAGTTTTGCACTTGTATTTTATTGGTTTATGTAACATTTAGTTAAATTATATAAGAATAGTATATGCAGCTGGCATGAACAGGCTGAGTTAAAAACAAATGACTCTGAGTACGCATGCAATTCAACCAAATGGGGGAGCACAAGTGTACGGCGTCCCAGCCCATGAATGTTTGATGAGCCACAAGTGTTAAGTCAGTACGTGTAACAGAGGATTGATGGTGTCACTTAAGCCAGTGAGCCAGGTACGTGCAGGTTGCTTTAAAAGTTCTGTTTTAATAATATCAATAATAATAACTAAAACTTATTTAATAATATCAATAATAATAACTAAAACTAGTCTGTGCCAGGCACCATGCTAAATGCTTCTATATGTATCTTTAGGAAAAAAAAAAGAGATGGGGTCTTGCTGTCTCACCTAGACTGGAGTGCAGTGGTGCAATCATGGCTCACTGCAACCTTGACCTCCTGGGCTCAAACAATCCTCCTACCTCAGCCTCCTTTGTAGCTAGGACTATAGGCATGCACCACCAGGCCCAGCTAATTTTTGTATTTTTTGTAGAGATAGGGTCTCACCATATTGCCCAGGCTGTTTTTGTTTTGTTTTGTTTTTGTTTGTTTGTTTTTGAGACAGAGTCTTGCTCTGTTGCCCAGGCTGGTTTTGAATTCCTGGGTTCAAGCAATCCACCTGCCCTGGCCTCTCAAAGTGCTGAGATTACAGATGTGAGCCACAAAATCTGTCCTTTTTTTTTGAGACTAGGTCTCATTCTGTTGTCCAGGCTGGAGTACAGTGTTGTTATCACAGCTCACTGTACCCTTGACTTCCCAGACTCAAGCGATCCTCCCACCTTAACCTCTTGGGTAGCTGGGACTACAGGTACACACTATCAGCCTGGCTAATTTTTTTTTGTAAAGACTAGATTTTGCCATGCTACCCAGGCTGGCTTCTATAAATATCCAAATTAATCATTACCTGAAGAGAGTATGATCATCCTATTTTATAGCTAAGGAAACTGAAGCTTAATGAAATTCCATAACTTTCCCAAGGTCTCATAGCTACTAGATGGTAGTGGGGAGTTTCTTCTGGCTGATTCCAAAATCTATGCTTTTGTGCGCTACACTATATTGTTTATAGTATTTATTTATCAGTGAACAACCAACGCAAGCAAGTATGCAGAGGACAGGTAAAGGCTTGGAAGTTGGAAAACATTTTCCTACAGTCAGAAAAGTGTTCCTCAAAAACCAACTGGCTCATTCTTAGCAGTTTCCTGAGGTGAGAGGACGTTCCTAGAGGGGTTTGGGGTGTTTGGGGAAGCTTACACTCAGCTGGGACATGTCAGTCCTGTCTTCTATATCGATTCCAGACATCTGATCACAATCACCAGTGGCCTCCCTTTAGTTCAGTCTGGCTTCTTTCATTTCCACTGAATCTGGTTGGAATTTTTTAATCTTAATTGCAAAATTAAAGGAAAACGACAAAGCTACACTTTCAGTGCTTGGACTCATAACCCCAACATACTAACAGCTGAACCACCAACCAGCTTGACTGCCAAGGCTTATGGGCCAACCTTCCCGTTTCAATCTCTCACCTCAACCCTGAGTGAATCAAGCTTGGCAGATTCAGGCTGGCACCATGGCTGGGCTTGCGGAGCTCCTGTTCTTTTTCCCCAGACCTCCTTCTTAGCTGTACACCACCTCCACCTCTGAGTATCTGTCCTCTGGGCAGCTGCGCACCCCTCCACCTCAGAGCTGCCAAGCCCTCGAGCCCGTGTCTCCTGGTAAGGAAGCAGAGACAAGGCATGAGCAGGCTTAGCCTCCTTCATCCTTAGAAGAAAAGGCCCTGCTCTCACCCTGAGGCCATTTCTCGCTGCCCTATTATGTCCTGTCACCCGAAGCACAAGTCCTGTCCAGAGTTCCACGTGAGTTTTCCGGGAGAGCTTGACTTCAGGCCCCAGCTGGTATTTGTGTCTGCTCTGGCCTCTGCCTGGTGCCCTGTAGATAACCCTGCGCTCCCTGGAGCTCCCAGTCTCCTGCTGGATCCCTTCTGTGGTCTGGAACAGGTTCTTCAGCTCCAGAAAGTTGTTCCTTTTGCTCAAAATACCCTTCCTTCTCACCTTTTTTTTTTTTTTTTTTTTTCCACCAGGCTACTTTTTTTTCTCTCTTTTTTTTTTTTTGTTTGAGACAAAGTCTTGCTCTGTCGCCCATGCTGGAGTACGGTGGCACCATCTGGGCTCACTGCAACCTCCACTTCCCAGGTTCAAGCAATTCTCCTGCCTCTGCCTCCCAAGTAGCTGGGACTACAGGCATGCACCACCACACCCGGCTAATTTTTGTATTTTTAGTAGAGATGGGGTTTCGCCATGTTGACCAGGCTGGTCTCAAACTCATGACCTCAGGTGATCCACCCACCTTGGCCTCCCAAAGTGCTGAGATTACAGGCGTAAAGGACCGCGCATGGCTCTGGGCTACTTTTAGTTATCCTCTGGATCACCACTCAGATGTCACCTCTTCTAGGAAGCTCTCCCAATCCCTCATTTGTGTTGAGTGCCTTTTCTCTGTGTTGGGTGCCTTTTAGCTCTTAAAACTCTAGACTGAAATTAACTCATTATTTGTATGCCTCCCCTCTCTGGACTGTGAGCCCTGAAAACCCATGTATGAGCCCTTGTTCACCGATGTGTTCCCAGCACGTAACAGGGTTTATCATGTAGTAGGTGCTCAATAAGTGTTGTTCATTTAATGTATTAATCAATGATTAAACCTCTTCTCATTTGAAAGTCCCTCTAAGTTACTACCCATCATATTTTGTCTGCTATATATAGTTCTGTCTCCTTGGTCATGTGTAGAGCAGAATGACTCATATCCCCCGACTCTCATTAATGAGCAAGTACAGCTCATCCGGCCACCCACCTCCTCAGTTCTCCTAATGGATGTATTCTTCACAGGATCCTAGAAACTTTATGGCTTCCTATTTCTACAGATTTTCCGACAGTGAAAATACTCTATATAAATGATACATATGTCATTTATGAGTTATGTGGCTGTCACAACCCCCATTCTCAGCAGTTTAAGGTAAGGGAGGTTTATTTCTTCCACTGTGTGTATCCTGGCTAGGCTGCTTTGCATTTTCACCAACCAGGGACCCAGGCATTGCTCTAAGACGTCCTGTGGTTTATAAAAGTTAAAATCCTGTTTACATTTGTTTAGCCTTCTGTTTCCCAGATTATCTAACCACAGAACGCTTTTCTTATGTAATATCTATTTACATCCCATCTTAGTCCAGTCCTTCTGGACTGCTACAGCAAAATACCTTAGCCTGGGTAATTTAAAAACAATGGGAATTTATTACTCACAGTTCTGGAGGATGGGGAGTCCAAGATCAAGGTGCCAGCAGATTTGGTGTTTGGTGAGAACTTGCTTTCTGCTTCAAAGATGGTGCCATCTTGAGGTATTCTCACATGGCAGAAAGGACAGGGCACCTCCCTTCAACCTCTTTTATAAGGAGACCAATCCCATTCATGAGGTAATCACCTTCTTTTTTTTTTTTTTTTTGAGGCGGAGTCTCGCTCTGTCGCCCGGACTGGAGTGCAGTGGCCGGATCTCAGCTCACTGCAAGCTCCGCCTCTCGGGTTTACGCCATTCTCCTGCCTCAGCCTCCCGAGTAGCTGGGACTACAGGCGCCCGCCACCTCACCCGGCTAGTTTTTTTGTATTTTTAGTAGAGACGGGGTTTCACTGTGTTAGCCAGGATGGTCTCGATCTCCTGACCTCGTGATCCGCCCGTCTCGGCCTCCCAAAGTGCTGGGATTACAGGCTTGAGCCACCGCGCCCGGCCGGTAATCACCTTCTAAAGGCCCTATTCTTAATACCATTGCACTGGGGACACACACATTTAGACCATAGCACATTATATGGACCAAGCTTTGTCTTAGTTCATTTTCTGCTACTATAGCAGAATACCACAGACTGGGTAATCCATAATAAACAGAAATTTATTGGCTTGCAATTCTGGAGTCTAGGAAGTCCAAAACTGAGGGGTTAGCATCTTGCAAGGACCTTCTTGCTACTCATCTCATGGCAGAAGAGCAAAGAGAGGTTGAGAGAGAAAAGGGGGCTGAACTCAGCTTTTTATAACAAACCCAGTCCTACAATAACAGCATTAAATTCATTCATGGCCGGGCGCGGTGGCTCAAGCCTGTAATCCCAGCACTTTGGGAGGCCGAGATGGGTGGATCATGAGGTCAGGAGATCGAGACCATCCTGGCTAACACGGTGAAACCCTGTTTCTACTAAAAAATACAAAACACTAGCGGGGCAAGGTGGCGGGCGTCTGTGGTCCCAGCTACTCGGGAGGCTGAGGCAGGAGAATGGTGTAAACCTGGGAGGCGGAGCTTGCAGTGAGCTGAGGTTCGGCCACTGCACTCTAGCCTGGGCGACAGAGCAAGACTCCATCTCAAAAAAGAAAAAAAATAAAAAATAAATAAAAAATAAAAAATTCATTCATGAAGGTGGTACCCCCCTGACCCAAACATCTCCCATTAGGTCCCACCCTGCCAGACTACTTCATTGGGAATCAAATTTCTTTTCTTTTCTTTTCTTTTTGTTTTTGAGATGGAGTTTAACTCTGTTGCCCAGGCTGGGGTGCAATGGCATGATCTCTGCTCACTGCAACCTCCACTTCCCAGGTTCAAGTGATTCTCCTGCCTCAGCCTCCTGAGTAGCTGGGATTACAGGAGCCTGCCACAATGCCTGGCTAATTTTTGTATTTTTAGTAGAGACGGGGTTTTACCATGTTGGCCAGACTGGTCTCGAACTCCTGACCTCAGGTGATTCACCAGCCTTGGCCTTCCAGAATGCTGGAATTACAGACATGAGGGACTGTGCCCAGCCAGGGATCAGATTTCTAACACATGGACTTTGGGGGGCACACTCAAATCATAGCAGGCCTCAGGCAGGGGCAGAAATGCCAATCCAGGAGTGGTTATAGCATAATCATCTTGTGTTGCACATTTAATAGGTGATAAATTATGAATAAATCCTGAATGAATATCCTGTGACTCTCATTAATGAGCAAGTGTGTTCAACAAATATCTATGGGGCCCTTACTTTGTGCTATGTGCTCTGACAAAAGCTGGAGATGGGGAAGACACATACTAAACCACAAGCCATTCCCACAGTTCATGCCAAGGAAATATATTGTGAAGTACTATGGAAGAAAAGCACAGGATATACTATGAGAGTGTGTATTAGGGTGCCCTAACCTAGCCATGTAAGGCCAACCAGAGGAAATTAATCTGCCACCCTTCACTTAAGCATTTAGTCAGACAAAGTGGGAGCGAAGAGTGGAGATTGTGGGTAGAGGTGGGAAATGTTCCAGGCAGAGAAAACAGCATATGCAAAGGTCCTGAGGCAGGAGCAGAGGGGCCAATAAAGTTGGAACACAAAGAGGAAAGGGCAGTGGACAAAAGGTCAAAGGTCTTAAGGTCTCAGGCCTCAAAGGTCAAGCTGACATTTTGAGTTTTATCCTAAGAGCAATGATGTTCAATGAAGGGGCTCCCAATCTAACAAGGAAAATGCAGGCACTTTCAGCTAATTAGTTCTATGCTTTTTTTTTTCTTTTTTTCGAGATGGGGTCTTGTTCTGTCGCCAGGCTGGAGTGCAGTGGCGAGATCTCGGCTCACTGCAGCCTCTTCCTCCCAGGTTCAAGCAATTCTCCTGCCTTAGCCTCCCAAGTAGCTGGGACTACAGGTACATGCCACTACACCCAGCTAATTTTTGTATTTTTAGTAGAGACAGGGTTTCACCATGTTGTCCAGGATAGTCTCGATCTCTTGACCTCGTGATCTACCCTCTGCCCGCCTCGGCCTCCCAAACTGCTGGGATTACAGGCATGAGTCACCGTGCCCGGCTAGTTATGTGGGTTTTTGTAATAAGCAATTTCATTGGCATAGAACTTAATGCTTTATAAAAGACTTTCTCATCATGCTCTTATGTCTTCCTTGCAGTAGCCTTCTAAGGGAGATAGTTCAATTATTGGTACAGATGAGGAATCTGAGGCTCAGAGAGGTAAGTGACTTGCCCAAGGACACACAATGAGCCAGCCAGGGAGGAGGCATTCACGTTGTAATCATTTCACTTTGTTGTTGTTGTTGTATTTTTAGTAGAGATGGGGTTTCATCATGTTGGCCAGGCTGGTCTCGAACTTCTGACCTCAAGTGATCCACCCACCTTGGTCTCCCAAAGTGCTGGGATTACAGGTGTGAGCCACTGTGTCCAGCCTTTATTTCACTTCTTAGGCCAGTCATGCAGAGATAGCACTGGTTCTGCATGAGGTGGTCCTGGGGTCTATGTCCTTACTGGCAGTGAGGCCTCTTTATTGAAGGGAGGCCTCTTTATTGAAGGGCTGTATGGAATCACAGTTAAGTGCTCAAGCCAAGAGTCTACCAAACAAGTTCAAATCCCATCCTAGCCACCACTAACCAGCTAGGTGGCTTTTAGCATGTTTCTCGACTAACCCCTTTGACCCTCTCACTCCTTATTTGTAAAATGGGCTAATCATAATAACTTCATAGAGTTGCTCTTATGATTGAATGAGTTCATGCATGTGAAAGTGTTTGACACAGAGTAGGAGCTCAACAAATATCTGTATAATTGATTTTTTAAAAGGGACATAATAGGCTTCCTTTTATTCTGGGATAACCTTGGAATATACTGAATATGGGAGTTAAATGAGGCTCAAATCGTTAATACCAGAGTTTATTGTATATTAAAGGCGTTGAGTCTCTGTGTGCTTTGCAGACATTCAAGATGGTACAGAGGAGAAACAAGTGCTGGGGTCCTCTTGATAACAATGCTGATGTTCAAAATGACGCTTTTACAGCTGACGCTTCCACCTTCCAGACTGTATAGGGCACTTCCGCAGGTGGTGACTTTTCTGGGAGCTACATTCCTGGGAGCAATTGCCCAGTGTCCTCCCAGGTGGATTATTATATGGCAGCCTTGAGAGCCACATTCAAAGAGCTGTCTAGGGGTCAAGACCCTGAGGAAGCATCATTTAAGGGTCTCAAAGACCTGCTGAATATCAGCTGAAAGGCCTGTCCATGGAGCTGAGGCAGGCAAAGAACAGGAGCATGGAGCATGAGGAATGTTTGTGAATCACAGAACTCAGTGAATATCCTTGACTATTTGTAGGGCTTCCAATCCAGGCCAGTGTGGACCTTTGTGGGATCCTCCATGTGCTTTAGGGCTTGATGTGCTCTAAGAACTTTGCAAACTTAAGGAAAAGACATACCTTAAGTTTTCCTGGCTTTGCAAGTAATCTTTGCTTGAAGATGGGCCTACTAGAAATGGATGGTTGGTTAAATGGGGGTCTCAGGGAAAAGTGGACTGTGGTCTAATTATTACTGTCAAACATTTTTCTCTGACCCACAGCCCAAAATACATTCTGCATGGTGACTTAGCATATATACACATACACACATACCTGAAACAAAAGTTTTATTGAACAATACCTATACTTATGTATGTGATGCATTCTGGTCTTTTATTTTCTATTTTATTCTATTTCATTAAGTTGATTTCATGATGTGCTAATGGATTGTAACATGTATTTTGAGAAACATTAGTCTAATAGATGGCAACTTGTCCTTGAAGGTGATTGAGGAGGATGTTGTTCATGAATAATGAAATTCAGATGAGCAGTGCCAAAGACTGAGTAACCTGACTGTGTACTTTAAATGCTCATAGCAGATACAGAATCTGGTTTTCTGTCATTCCTAAACATTGAGATTGGAAATAGTAAAAATAACAACAATATGAAGAATAGCAACATTTAGTGAGGACCTACTCAGTTCAGACAACTGTGCTAAGTACTTGAGTGGAATAAAAATATGAATAGAAGGCTGGACACAGTGGCTTATGTCTGTAATCCCAGCACATTGGGAAGCTGAGGCAGGTGGGTCACTTGAGGCCAGGAGTTCAAGACCGTCCTGGCCAACATGGTGAAACCCTGTCTCTAATAAAAATACAAATAAATAAATAAATAAATAAAATTAGCCGGGCATGGTGGTGTGCGCCTGTACTCCCAGTTACTCGGGAGGCTGAAGTATGAGAATTACTTGAACTCAGGAGGCAGAGGTTGAATTGAGGTGAGATTGCTCCAGCCTGGGCAATAGAGCAGGACTCTGTCTCAAAAAAAAAAAAAAAAAAAAAGTCCATCCACAAAAGTCCACAAAAGACACACAAAAATATGAGATTTCAGGCGATGTGGCAGACTAAATTGATGTGATATGACATCACCCTCTAGAAATAGAAACTTTATAACAATTATATGTGATACATTAAAAATATATAAAAATAACAATTCAACAGTATGCGACCACACTTAAAGCAATAAATGAAAGTCCCTAAGTGCCAGGAATGAGAAGAAGACTCAAAGCCGGCAGGACGCGGTGGCTCACGCCTGTAATCCCAGAAATTTGGGAGGCCGAAGTGGGTAGATCACAAGGTCAAGACTTAGAGACCATCCTGGCCAACATGGTGAAACCCCATTTCTACTGAAAATACAAAAATTAGCCGGGCATGGTGGCGTGCACCTGTAGTCCCAGCTACTCAAGAGGCTGAGGCAGGAGAATCACTTGATTCTGGGAGGTGGAGGTTGCAGTGAGCCGAGATCTTGCCACTGCACTCTAACCTGGTGACAGAGTGAGACCCCGTGTAACATAAAAAGAAGAAGAGGAAGAAGAAGAAGAAGGAGGAGGAGGAGGAGGAGAAGAAGAAGAAGAAGAAGAAGAGGAAGACTCAAAGCCAATGTTCTAGAGGGGAGCTCAGAAAGGTCTTAGAGTCAATAACATGTCATAAGGGCTAGACTTGTACAGTGATGAAGACTGAAGAGCAGTCCCCAGGCCTCTGTATGTAGGGAAGCTGGAACTGAGCTCCCTTCATTAACTTGGAAGCCATGGGTATTGCCTGTCCGTGTAACAGGAATCAGCAAACTTAACCCACAAATGCAGATTCAGTAGAGTAGCTTGTCATCTTTCTGGGCCTAAGGGTAGAAAAAGAGTCTTCTTTGAGAGATAACAACCCTAAGCCTGTGACAAACATGGGTATAGAGTGCAAGTTTGCACTACATACAAGCTGTGGAAACCTTAATTCAAGAAAATAATAAATAAACTGGTTCAGAAACGGTGACCAGTTTATTTACTGGTCACCAGTTTATTTATTGGTGAACTCATGGGGTCTCAGCAGAGGCAAACTGCTCATTATAATGCCTCCTCCATAGCTAAGGGCATGCAAGTGTCCCACAGAAATCAAGTTCTGCTGGAGATGAGTTCACAAACACTACAAAGAAGGAGAAGAAATAAGCCACTATAAGAAAGAGAGTTGGCTAGGCACAGTGGCTCACACCTGTAATCCCAGCGCTTTGTGAGACTGAGGCAGGAGGATTGATTGAGTCCAGGAGTTCAAGACTCAAAATGCTGAAGAAAAATAACTATCAACTTACAGTTCTATACCCATATAATTATCATTCAATAGAAAAGTTGAAAAAAAAAAAAGACTGTTTCAGATACAAATGAGAGTTTGTTTTTCACAGATTCTTGCTAAGAGAATTTCTAAAAGATGTACTTCAGCAAGAAGGAAATAGACACAAAAGGAATATTTGGGTTATTAGAAGCAGTGGTATGCAAAGAAATTGGTAAATATGTATGTAAATCTAATAATAATGACTATTTTGAAAGTATAAAAATAAGATGGGACTAAAATACTGATAAATAACATGAAAGATGAAAAAAGTTGGCTTACATTCTAAGATCCTTCTACAATTTAAAAGAACAGAAATATAGATTGACTTTATTAAGTAAAAATTAGTCTTCTTTACTAATTACTTAGTCTTTATTAAGTTAAATGTACATATTTTTTAAAAGTTAAAGGTGGCTAGGCGTGGTGGCTCATGCCTGTAATCCCAGCACTTTGGGAGGCTGAGGTGGGTGGATCATGAGGTCAAGAGATTGAGACCATCCTGACCAACATGGTGAAACCCCGTCTCTGCTAAAACTACAAAACAATTAGCTGGGTGTGGTGGAGCGAGCCTGCAGTCCCAGCTACTCGGGAGGCTGAGGCAGGAGAATTGCTTGAACCCAGGAGGCAGAGGTTGCAGTGAGCTGAGATCATGCCACTGCACTCCAGCCTGGCGACAGAGCAAGACTCCATCTAAAACAAAAGTTAAAGGTAACTCTTATTTCTCAAGAAATAGAGTATTTAACTTCCATAACAGTAGACAAGAAAATAAAGAACAGAGAGAATAAAGAAAACTTGATCAATGCTGTAGAAAGCATGAAAGAGGGAAAAACAAAGAGGGAAAAGAAGAAAAGAAAAAGAAAAAGCATAGTAAATATAAAACAAAATAAGATGACAGAAGTAAGTCCAAATGTATGAATCACAATAAATGTAGACATATAAAACTTGCCATTTAAAGAGACTCTCAAATCAGATTTAAAAAAAAAAAATTCCAGGTTGAGGCTATTCACAAAGGACTTACATAAACCATAAAGCCACAGAAAGGTTGAAAATGAAGATCTGAAAACAAGATATGCTAGGCAAATATTAACCAAAGGGAAGCTAGGCCAGCAATGTTGATGTCAGACAAGAATTTAAGAGCAAAGGCATTAACAGGGATAAACCAGGACATGACTTATTGGTAAAAGGAGTAATCTAAAAGGAGGTTTACAGATCAGTACACTGGAGAGATCCTGCCAGAGCTTGGGTCCAGCCAGTGCAGACTCTTCTGCTATGGCCAGGGAGCTGAGGGACAGCTTCCTGCTCTGACTGCATCTGGATTGACTGTGCCTGCCTTGATAGGGTGTGCTCAGCCCATGTTGTGAACACCAAAACAAGGCATTGCTGGAAATAAACATGCTATACTTACCATGTATAGCTTATAATTGTTGTACAATTTAGGCACATGTTTATTGTAAACCTTTAGTATTTGAACTTAGTGAAGTGGAGGGATCAGAAGAAAAAACCACTAACCAGAGTTCCCCAATATGGGCAAGGTTGACAAACTGGGCTGGGAAAGAACTGAATTCTCCATGGAGCTAAAAAATATCCAACAGCTTGGATGTGTCCTGGGTGTTTCTCTCAAACTCACTTCTGTGAGAGGGAGGGACCTAAGGGGCTCTGGGATTTGGAGTCAAAATGGAGAGTTTGGTATATTTCCTTTTAGTAGATCAAGTGGCCAGAAAATAAGGTGGTAGGAACCTGGGTGAGGCTTACCATCCACAAAAGTCCTCACTTCTGAAGTTGGATCAGAATGTGGTGTTCCAGCCTCAACCTAACCAGACATCTACGGACACTCAGAGCTGTAACTTCTGGACACACCTCCCCTTAGATATTATTGTGCCTCCAGACCTATTACACTGTGATTGATCCATGGGACTTGGCATGTGGCCTTCTTGGCCCCATCCTTCAACTCCAGCCAGCTTGCTCTGGGGCCAAGGTCTTGCCCTTTATGATAGAGTTGTTCTTCTCAAGAGTTTTTATCTTCCCATCCTTTGGAGAGTTTGTGAGTTTATTTCTGTGACATGCACCTCTTGGGGTATCTGTCCGGCATCTTTGGGAGCTACTCTCCCTACCCACAGGGGTGGATCTCCTGGAGCTGTATTTGGTCACAGTTGACTGAAGCAAGGCCTCACACAAAGTGAGCTAATCAGGTTTCTGCTCTTGGGATTTGGGAATTTGAGCTGATGGGACCCGAGTCTGGGATGCGTGCAACAGAGTCACATTAATAGCATCAAGGGCTGGTTGTGGTGGCTCACACCTGTAATCCCAGCACTTTGGGAGGCCAAGGCGGTCGCATCACTTGCGGTCAGGAGTTCAAGACCAATCTGGCTAACATGGTGAAACCCCGTCTCTACTAAAAATACAAAAATTAGTAGCCAGGTGTGGTGGCATATGCCTGTAATCCCAGCTACTTGGGAGGCTGAGGCAGGATAATCGTTTGAACCCAAGAGGCAGAGGTTGCAGTGGGCTGAGATTGCACCACTGCACTCCAGCCTCGGTGACAGAGCGAGACTCTGTCTCAAAAAAAATAAAATAGGCCGGGCGCGGTGGCTCAAGCCTGTAATCCCAGCACTTTGGGAGGCCGAGATGGGCGGATCACGAGGTCAGGAGATCGAGACCATCCTGGCTAACACTGTGAAACCCCGTCTCTACTAAAAAATACAAAAAACTAGCCGGGCGAGGTGGTGGGCGCCTGTAGTCCCAGCTACTCGGGAGGCTGAGGCAGGAGAATGGCGTAAACCCGGGAGGCGGAGCTTGCAGTGAGCTGAGATCCGGCCACTGCACTCCAGCCCCGGCGACAGAGTGAGACTCCGTCTCAAAAATAAATAAATAAATAAAATAAAATAAAAGCATCATGGAGACGGCCAATGGGCTTTGGCTTCTAGAGATGGAGAGCTGCTGTGGCTTCTGTCCTTTTCAAGCCCAAATGTGTGAGATACTCTTGGATATTCTCAGTATATAACCCTTTATGCTTAAGCTAGCTCCAGTTACTTTCTGTCATTTATTGCTTTATTAACATGGCTTAGTTAAGGAAGAAAGGGTCTTCTCCTAGCAATTCATACACCTGCGAATTCAGAAGTTCTGGTTCATGGTGGCCCAAGGGCTCCAATAATGGTGATAGCTCAGCAGATAGAGCAGGTAGAGCAGATACTGAACCTGCCTGTCATTCATTGGGTAGGACTGTCTTGTCTCATCCCAGATGAGTAGCTGAAAAGCTCTGACCTTGGCTTTCCCTACCTAGCAGGTATCTGGGACTTCTACTAGACGAGAGGAAGGAGCTACACCAAAGGGTTCCATTAACAATGTTGGACCAGGCAACTGGTAAACTACTCTAGGATCAAAATTGTGTTGTGAGAACCATCCAGGAAATCAGGGCAAGAATTCAGAATAAGTATTTTGTATTCTGGAGCTGCATCTAGAGGGCAGGGCTCTCTGAAGACACTGGCCATACTTGATCCTGTAGGGTGGTGTTCCTTGTGGACTTTCGGTGCACCTGATCCTGCATTCTTTCTGTATTCTCCATGTGCCATGGGTTTACCTGTTCCTGTGAGTGATATTCCTCAGAGGCCATGGATATATATGATCCTGCAGGTGGTTTTCCAGGAAACCATTTCTGTATCTGGTTATACAGGGTGGAGTCCCTTATAGACCATAGGGCTACCTGGCCCTGTGAGGATGTGTCCCTGGGGTCATAGGTGTGCTTAGGCTGCTGTTCGGTGGCACTACTTGGATGGGCATGGTATCACCAGGGACTGCAGTCCGGCCTAGTCCTAACTAGCGTGGCCTCCACAATCTTATCAAGACATTCTATATGGGAACAGTCTCTTATTAAAAAGAAAGACCACTACAGAAAACTGCCAACTAATAAAGGTAGAAGTAATTATAGAGTTAGAAAATACACCATTTTGTAACCACTGTAGTCGTAATTGATCCAGGCAATGTTATCAGTGATGCTAAAATCACTGGATGAAAGATGCTCAGAGAACAGGATATTCACAGTGTCAAAGTTTCCCCCACAGATCATGTATTAATTATGAAGGGGAAAGGGTGCCTTTACAATGGATACATCGGGATACCACCTTAAAATGATCAAACTTATCGCCAATAATGGCAGAAACTGACGTCACATGTCCCTGATGTGATGTGCTGAGAAGGACACGTCACTGATGTGTATCCCAGCCCAGAATCTTCAGCCTGAACTGAATCATGAGGAAACATCAGACAAATCTAAACTACAGGACATTCTGCCTAGATTTTCCAAAACTACCAAGTTCATGAAAGACAAAAAAAACAAAAAACAAAACAAAACAAAAAACCCAAAGAACTACTTCAGAGCAAAGGAGATTCAAGAGACAAAAGAGACAAAATAAATCAATGCAATGCAAGATCTTGGAATGAGGTGGAGGGCTGCTATAAAGGACATTATTTTGATAATTGAAGAGTTTTGAATATGGTCTGTATATCAGATAATTGTTACATTTCCTGAAAGTGATCATTGCACTGTGCAGTATAGAAGAATGTCTTTGTTCTTAAAAGACAAATGCTGAAGAATTTAGGGATGAAACCTCCTTATGTCAGCAACTAACACAAATGTTTCAGAAAGAGAAAGGAAGAGATAGAGAAAATGTGGGAAATAGTTACAAAGTAGCAAATCTGTGGCAGAGTATATGGGTGTTCACTGAAACAATGAATAGTTCTGTAGGTTTAAAATTTTCCTAAATAAAAATTTGGGGAACATAAACAATCCAAAAATGAATCCAATAACCTCTAATGAAATAATAGATTTAGTCAATGATAGTAAATGGCTGCAAAACCATGAAATAGAAAGCTAGTGGAGGGAAAAAAGCTGAAGGGAATTTTATGATGGATAGATCAGGTTGACAGCAACTGAACCCACTGATTAGTCTTTTTTTTTTTTTTTTTTTTTTTTTTTTTTTGAGACGGAGTCTCGCTCTGCCGCCCAGGCTGGAGTGCAGTGGCCGGGTCTCAGCTCACTGCAAGCTCCACCTCCTGGGTTTTATGCCATTCTCCTGCCTCAGCCTCCCAAGCAGCTGGGACTACAGGCGCCTGCCATGTCGCCCGGCTAGTTTTTTGTATTTTTTAGTAGAGACGGGGTTTCACCATGTTAGCCAGGATGGTCTCGATCTCCTGACCTCGTGATCCGCCCGTCTCGGCCTCCCAAAGTGCTGGGATTACAGGCTTGAGCCACCGCGCCCGGCCGATTAGTCTTAATATTATGAAAAGAAAGACAACAAGAAATCATGTGGTCCTGACATGATGCAATAGGAAGTTCACACCACCTGTAAAATATTCTTGCCAAAAAAAAAAAAATCAAACCTGAAGCCAAATAACTCTAGAAGCTACCAATTCAAAGGGAGAGAGAAACATGTTAAAAGATACCACAGGGGTGCAACTGGCAAAACCCAAAATGAACAAAATTCCATAGGACAAATGGCCTACAGTTTCTTTAGTAAATTGCAAGAAGAAAAAAAAAAAAGAAAGTGTAAACTATGGAATAAAAGAAACCTAAGAGCCACATCTACCACATATAATTTGTGGATTTTTTTTTTTTTTTTTTTTTTGCCGATTGACTACATTTTATTTTTTAATTATTATTATTTTTTTTTTATTATACTTTAAGTTCTAGGGTACATGTGCATAACGTGCAGGTTTGTTACATATGTATACTTGTGCCATGTTGGTGTACTGCACCCATCAACTTGTCAGCACCCATCAATTCATCATTTATATCAGGTATAACTCCCCAATGCAATCCCTCCCCCCCTCCCCCATGATAGGCCCCGGTGTGTGATGTTCCCCTTCCCGAGTCCAAGTGATCTCATTGTTCAGTTCCAATAGCAAAGACTTGGAATCAACCCAAATGTCCATCCGCGACAGACTGGATTAAGAAAATGTGGCACATATACACCATGGAATACTATGCAGCCATAAAAAAGGATGAGTTTGCGTCCTTTGTAGGGACATGGATGCAGCTGGAAGCCATCATTCTTAGCAAACTATCACAAGAATTTGTGGATCTTGATCAGAACCTGATTCAGGGAAATTTGAACACCAAATGGATATTTGATGAGAGTAAGAAATTATAGTTAATTTTTATTAGGTGAGATGATAGTATTGTGGTTATGTTAAGAGTCCTTAACTTTTGGAAGTATATATTGAAATATTTGTGGATGAACTGATTTGAAATCTGCAATTTGCTTCCAAATAATCTTGGGGGAGAGTGCGGGGCGGGGGTGGGATATAGATAAATTAAGATCAGCTGTGTGTTGATAATTGTTGAAGCTAGGTGATAATAAGTCTACGGAAGTTTTTTTTGTTATATATATATATGTGTGTGTGTGTGTATGTGTGTGTGTATTTTTTTTTTTTTTTTGAGACGGAGTCTTGCTCTGTTGCCCAGGCTGGAGTGCAATGGCACGATCTTGGCTCACTGCAAGCTCCGCCTCCCGAGTTCCCAAGAAGCAAAATATTCTGTTTGGGCAGCTCCCTAACTCAACTTAGGTTAAGGAACGCGTTTTGCAAGGGGTAGTGGGTTGGACCCAGGACAGAGGGAGGTGGTAAAATTAGATCTTTTTTTGTAAGGTTTTGTTCAGGTTGAGGTCTGAGATCAGAGGTCAAGGATGGGGCTGGAAGCATAGGTGCTTCTCTAGGGTGGGCGTGCTCTCTTGAGACCTAAATGGCTTTGAGAGTAGACTCCCTGACCTTAGTGCCTTCTTCCTTGGTGCTGCAAGTATGCTGTGGTGTAGAGACAGAAGTTCTGACCCATCCCTCCTCACTCTCATCTTCATATAGCCCCATTCGTAGGCCCTTCTTCCCATACCTTTCTTTTTCTTCTCTGGTTCTCTGGCCCATTTTCATTCCTTCCTTCCTCAAGTGCCCCCCTCTTTCCACTCTCCATTCCCTGTCCTCCGCCCTACCAGCCACCCCAGTTAAGGGTCCAAGAGAAGGACAGCTTTTATGTGGCTTGTAAAATTCTATTATATCTGTATTCAAAACCTAGCAGCTGAGAAACATTGGTAATAAGCGTGTTATTAAGCGTGTAAATACACTTCCACTCCAGGGCCTCCAAGGGGCGGGGGTGAGATTCTCAGCCGGGGTGTCTCCCCTGCATGAAGTCCCTTCCCACTTGGCCTCCACCCTAGATGAGGACCTTGAACTTAGGCCCAGCCTCCTCCAGTCTCCAACCACCACTGTCCTGCAAAACCTAGACTCTTGGAGAAAGGGGGCGGGGGAGAGGGCCGAAGAAAAAAAACATTAGGAAAAAAACTCCCACCCGGAGAGCATTCTTTCTGCAGCACTCAGGAAAAAGGATGTCTCACAGGGGACGGGAAGGCGAAATTTTTTCACATCCAAATGGATTGCAATTTCCCTCCATTTAGCACCTGAAGGTAATTAGCTCGAAGAGACTGCCGAGTGCGAAACACGTTCACGGAACATTAACTCTCACACATTCTCCAGTTGCAGGGAATTAATAGGAAAGATTAAAGTTTAAAGAGAGCAAAATGCCATTACCTCGCCAGCCACCTCTCTCCGCGGCAGTATCCAGCCCCCGAAAACCTTCAGCCACTGCTTGGGCCCAGGGCTCAGGTCTTAGTCTCCAGCCTGGCTGGCCAGGGCACCTGTGTGTGCCCCATCAGTGGTGCTAACATGTGCTCATGGGCACGCACGTGTGCAAAACAGGGCAGCTCTGACCCTTCACGAGGCCAGTGCAGCCAACCCCCCTCTCATTACCATGAAGTTTGGGGTGGACAAGGACAGGTGTACCTTCATACAGGCTGACACCTGGCCTTGGTGTGTGCTGAGGCCCGGGTGGGGGAAGGGCTGTATTAGGAAGGTTCATTAGTAAGGGTACGCCCTGTGATTTGGGGGTTGAGGGTGAGATCGGCCAGCCTGGCCAGCAGTAGAGAGCTGGAAGGTGGCACTGCCTCCTTGAGTGTGAATAGAGGCACTTGGGTGAGGTGGTGAGGAAGGCTGCCTCCTTGCCTCCACTCTTGTGCGACAGGCAGGACCCGTGAAAATGTGTGCATACACGCAGCCTCCCACTGTCACATGCAGATGGCCTTTGCCCCTATGATTTTCTCAAAGTTTATGTAGGCTTCAAATTCAAAAGGTTTCTGTGTTGCTTCAGTATTTTAGGAAAAGATGAGAGACACAGACAGAGAGAGAGAGAGAGTCAGGGGGGAGAGTATGAGGGAGAGAGAGGGGCAGAGGCAGGCAGGAGAGAGAGAGCTCGAGATGAAATTGAGACATGGAAGAATTTATTGCCCAGAAAATTCCATTCTGCTATCTGATTCAAAAAGTCCAGTCCCCCCAGCTTCGGAAAATCTATTTTCCACATTTTAATACCCTGCAGAACAGTCCTCATAACTCATCCGAGTGTGTTAAGCACAGTTTTATTAGATCTGAAACAAATTTTGGTGGGGAGATACTATAGGTCATTAACCATGGAGTAATTTTATCCTTGTTTCCCTAATGATGCCATAATGGCGAGCGAATTTCTTAACTAAAGACCAAAGAACATTTTGAAGGTCAGTTTCATCTGTGAGCTCCTTCAAGCGCTTCTCAGAGAAGATTGGAAAACTCGCCGATTTTTTGAAGAGTCATTAATAATGTGAAAGCTGAAAGCACCCTCCATTTGCGTTCCTGCTTTTTACCTTTTAATTTTATATCGTCCCTGCTCAGAGCCCTGCTCCCACTCCTTCACCCTCCTCTGGACCTCCCGCCCGTCTACCCACCCCACGCAGGGAACAAGGCTGCCCGGTACCAGGTACCAGGCTGGCTGTGAGGGGGCAGATGGGGGCTGCAGTAGGGAGGCGGGAGAGCTGGAGAGGCCAGAGACACCCCTCTGGCCAGGGCACCCCACTGAGATGGGGGGCCTTTGTGATATGTTTTCAGAGTGTGTGTGCACTGTGTGAGGGTATTGTTATAGGCACGGTGTGTGTCTGGTGTGTCTGTGTGTGTGCACGTGAATGTATGTTGTAGGAGACTGAGGTCTCTGGATTGCCTGCTGGCTGTGCACGCACATGTTGGGTACTTAGTAGACTCTAGAGGTAGGTGACTCCTATTGGAAGTAGGCTGGAAAAGGGACTAAAAACCAACCCTGGGTCCAGTGGTCAGGGCTGGTTTTCAGTCCCCTTTTCCAGCCTACTCGGAAGGGCAGTAGGTCAGTTGGGGGACTTTTGGTCTGTTGGCATTGGCAATAGAGATAGGCACCATGTGGAATGCTTGGGAATATTTATAGCATGCCATGAGCCTTTGTGTGTGTGTGTGTGTGTGTGTGTTTACGTGCGCATGTCCTGGGAGTGGCGAGGTCATCAAGGCAAGAGCCCCAAGGCCCCTCCCCACTAGTAAATCTCTAGACACTAGAGATGGTGACCATTATCCTGTCCTACCCCCCACTCCTTGGTCCACTCACTCCCTTGTTCCTCAGGCCTGGAGCCCCTCGTTTTTACCCACATCACTCACCTCCTGATCTCAATCCCTGACTCCTTAGACCCCCTAGTTCCATCCCAAGCACCCACTCCGGAGCCCCCTGGCCTCCATCTCCTCACCCATCTGATGGCTCACATTGCAGGGTGCCCAGCCAGGAGCTGTGATGGGACAGCACTTCTGTGTGTGTGTGGGTTTGGGGAGGAGGGGGTGGTGTGGTGACACTCTGTGCTCCCAGATGTGGTGGCAGCGATAATTCCAATTTTATGCCTTTGTTATGGCTTTAATCACTTTCTTTATGCGTTTTGTTCCAGCGATCAGGGAGAGACACCTGATAGGCAAAGAGGATACCAGGGGAACCATTTTTATTTGGAATGTGGTGAGAAGTCTAATTAGAATCTGAATTCTGCTGAGCCTTGAAATGGCCAGCACTTTATCCTGATCGCCTTAGATATTGTTTCGAGTCAATCATCTGTCATGGTGCGGCAGGAGAGCCTCTGCCTTCACACCACATTCTCTCCCGCTGCAGGCCCCACCAGGGTACCCTGGGGGGAGGGGAGCTTGGCCCCCACCCTCATAGGGGTGCCTCCTCCTCCAGGGGCCCCTGTTTTGTGTAGCTCCTCTCCCGTGGTGAGTTCTGTCTTTGCTGGAATGCTGAATTTGAACTCATGGAGGGTGAGGGTGCTGCAACAAAGGGGTGCTGAAGGGCCTGAATTAGAATTAGGAAATATTGGGGTGGGGCCAAGCTAGTCTGATGTACCTCCTAAATGCTCTCAGCACATCAACCACCCCTAGCCTCTCCATCAGTGGCCTTCAATTTCTCTCTCACCTCTTCACTGTCCCCTGAATATATTGTATCTCTCCCACCTGCTCACCCTAACCCAAACTCACCAATCCATTGCCAGCCCCTTCCTGACCCGGCACTGGCCATGTGTTCACCTTCCATTCATTCTCTGACTTGGTTTACTCTGGTCCTGCCGCTAGAATGCTGTTCCTGCTGTTTTTTTCCTGTTTAGGACTTCTGCCATCTCTTAAGTCCCCAGACTTGTTCCATCTCCTCCAGAAAGCCTTCCCTAACTACCTGAACCCACAGTGCGTGAGCTCTCCGGGAGGTGGGCCAGTTGCAGCATGGCCCCAGCCTGCAGGGGCCACACCAACTGTACACATTCTCTCCCACCAGATCTCCAGTCCATTTATCTCCCTCCTGCCTTTAAAAGGTTTCCAAACGTCCCTCTCTTCTTCTTTCACTGTTTGAGTGATGTGTATGTATGTGTGTACACGTGTGCGTGCATTTCCTAATCCCCTCAAATCCCTTTGAATATGGCAAAATGTAAAGTAGAGATAAATATTACTTTTTTTAATGGAGTGTCGCTCTGTTGCCTAGGCTATAGCACAGTGGTGCGATCTCAGCTCACTGCAACCTTCACTGTCCAGGTTCAAGTGATTCTCCTGCCTCAGCTTCCTGAGTAGCTGGGATTACAGGCACCTGCCACCATGTCTGGCTAATTTTTGTATTTTTAGTAGAGACAGGGTTCCACCATGCTAACCAGGCTTGTCTCGAACTCCTGATCTCAGGTGATCCACCTGCCTTGGCTTCCCAAAGTGCTAGGATTACAGGCGTGAGCCACTGCGCCTGACATAAATATTACTCTTAATGACAATTTCAGCTAGAGAGCTGAACTATGAACTTCTCAAAGGTTGGCCATTTCCTCCCTGTCTCTTGCCCTTCCATGGCCTAACTGTGAGCACAGAGGACCAGGCACACAGCAGGGAGCTGCATCATCACCTCCAGAAGGTCCCTGACCACTGAGGCTCTCTGCTTCCTCTCATCCCCCACCTCCCACCTTCTACCATACATCCCTTCCATATGGTAGACACAGGCATTGTGGGAGACTGTCAGTATTTGAAGCGAGTGCTGTTTCTGGCAGGAGAAAGGGGGCATGTTCTACGAATAGTGTCTCCATGGGAGATAGCCTAGATAGTTGGTGTCTCCTTGGAGGAGATCAAGGAGGTCAAGGATCCCCATAAGGTCAATGTTGTGAGTCCTTTTTAGATAGTTCAATGTCAGCTAGCTGGTCAGTGTACCCCATGTAGCAGAGTGTTCTCACTGTTGGTCAGTGTCACCAGGAGCCTCATGGAGGGTCACTGCCCTCTAGAGATTGTCAGTGTAGTAGCCATGCCTTATGGATGGTCCAAGGGGCAGTATGGCCAGACCTCCCTAAGGAAAGATATTCACAGACTCAAAGGGTTCCCAGGAGACCCTTCTGAACTTCCTTCCCTCCCCATCCCCATCTGGACTCCACTTCAAAGGCAATCCCGACTTGGTTTGTTCCTGGATAGTCTCATTCCTTACTTGCTCCTTGGCTCTCCTGAGTCCCTGAGCTCTGGGAAGGGAGTGGAGATGACACCAGCAAGATCTAGCAAATCATGGGGTTCATGGCCAGGACCTGGGGGTGGTTCTCTGGGGTGTGCCATCAGGACCCTAGTCCTTTCTTCCTCCCAGAAGCCCTCATCCAGAAGGCATAGCTGTATTGGTGGTACCACACTGATGGATGGAGAGCTGCAGGGAGATGGTAGAAAGGGTCTAGAACTGGGGTCATTATTTACAAAGGAAGGCAGGACAGTGGCTGGAGAGACTTAGGAGCAAACTTCTTAGTGGGAAATTACAATCTACTATTAACATCTAGGGAAAAATCAATATATCAGATGATGTGTGTACGCACCCATGTGATGGAGGGTGGGTAGGTGAGGGGCTCAGGCCCCTGTAGGGAAGAGACCATGCTGAAGGGGTGGAGTGTGAGGGTGGCCCATTCTCTGGCTGCTGTTTCCCCATCTACACAAGCTGGGGGAGATCAGGCTCTGGGTCCAGGGAGCACATGTGCTGGGTAGGGGCCCCAGTGGGTGGGATGCCTGGCCTCTTCCCATCTCAGGAACCCTGGAGGCACTGTCCTCTCTCTATATCCTGGGCTTGGCTGCAGCAGGGGTAGATGAAAAGGAGGAGAAACTGTTGGATAAAAAGAAATTAAAAAAAAAAGTAAGTGAAATATTCAAACTGGAAAGTGATATTATAGAAACTGCAGCCCACGGCTCAGTGCATTCAAATTTATTCAAACTCGGTGCCTGACAGTGATGGATGCGGCAGCTTTTCCCACAATATGGAGAAGACGCGGGGGCATTTAGGACTGCAGGTCCCCTCCGGGAGGGTGGGGGTCCATACCACCTCCTGTGCCTGGCTCCTCCTGAATGGGAAGCAAGGTTCTGGGTTCTGTCTCCTCTGCTCCCCTGCTTCCCAGCCACATCCTCTATCCCAGGGTCCTGGGATCCTGCAGGCCTCAGCACCACCAGCCCAAATGCTTGGAGCATGGCCAAGGACACCACAGAAGAAGATAGCCAAGCATGTCCAGGGGACGACTGGACACGGGTGTAGACTGCATCAGAGAAGAGTGTGGTTGCATGGTCTGCAGCCAAATAAATAGCATGAACTCGGCGAGCCCCCAGATGTGCTGAAATCTCAGGGTCTTGGTGATCCCAACACAGAGAGCAGTCCATCTCATTGATCCCCACTTTCCTCTCCAGGCCAGCTTGGCAGCCACTCCATCTAAGAGAGGGACAGGAGGGCCTCTGGGGAAACGGCAAGTCTGGGGCCTGGTCTGAGCAGTGGGCAGGCGATGGAGTGTCTATGAATGCTATGCCCTGGGCTGTCTCCTGCTCTCAGGAATGCCTTCCTGCCTCCACTCCACACCCATAGTTCCTTGCGCAAGGTTGCCCCGGCCTCCTGTCCAGCCTCCTGACCAACAGACCCTACATCTGATTTTCAGGCCCCATCCCATGGGTACCCTTGGGAATACTGTCACCCCCTAAAGCTCACTCCTCCCTTGGCTGCCTTGCCCTTTGCTCTCGCCCACTCGTCTCTCAGCTCTAACACTCCTTCTCTGTCTCTTTTGCTTCCCACACACTCCCCCAGGTATGGATAGAGAGCTTCAGCTTCAGCTCTCTGCTGTCCCCTCCCTGCAGACTCTCAGGAGATTTCATACTCCAGCCCCTTCAGCAGGTGATAGAAACATCTACCTCTAATTCCAAGCTTCTCTTGAGCTCTCAGCCCACAATTCAGGCAGTGCAAGGCTAACTGTGGGAAAGCGAGCTCATAAGTCTCTCCTAAAACCAGCAACAACTTGTGACTCCCCTATTTTGTTAATAGCCCTATCACTCACTATTGACCCTCACAGAACTCTTGGAGCCTCTATCTCCTTCCTGGTCCTCATTCCTACCTTCCATCAATTAACAAATTTCAGAGATACTTCCTGATGCCTTTTGCACCTACCTTTGCCTCACTGTCACCACTACCCCCATGAAGGTCCTTATTATGGCTCTCCTGGGTCACTTCAATTCAGCCAACAAACTGCTATCGAGTGCCTACCGCACCAGGCACCAGGTCAGGCGTCCTCCTCTGCCTTTCAGTTTTACTGTCTCCAATTGTTCCACACACTGCTGCCAGAATAACTCTCCTTAAGCACAGCTCTGATCATGTCACTCCCCTGCTCAAACACCCCCAATGGCTCCCCATTGCCTGCTATAGAAAAGTACAAACTCCTTACTCTGATATTCAGGGCCCTTTGTTATCTGGCTCCCGCCCACCCCTCTCTCCAAGCCTTCCCATTACTCTTCTCCATGCTTATATTTGCCAGCCAAATTGGACTCAGAGTGGTTCCCCTGAACATTCCCCACACAGCGACTTCCCACTTACGAGCATTCACTCATGTCCTTCCTGTGCCTGTGACAATCTCTTTTTGGAATGGCATCACCTTCCAACACCCCAACTCCTCTCTGCCAGTCAATACTTTAATCCTCTGCAAGTCCTGACTCAAACAAAGCCATTTTCTGAATATTACCTATAAATGTGTGCAAGGTGCCTGCTGGCTACTATAATTATTATTGCTATTATTATTCTCCCCCCACTCAGCAGTGGTTTCTCTTTTCTGGGAACCTTACAGGCCCTCTCCACAGCTTTCCTGGCTCCTGACGTGGCTTTCCTAATACTGATATTGCTTGTATGTCTGCCTTACAGCTGTCCTGGACTATAAACTTCTTGAGAGCCAGGACCAAATAATATTCGTTTGTGTCCTCCTCAGCCCCTAGCCCAGGATCCTCAGTAAACACTTGTTGAATAAGTGAATAAAGGAGTGAGTGAATGAACTAATACAACTAAACTTACTAGGACATGGCTATGTGACACAGACTTGGCTCTTCTGAGCTTCCTGTTCTGGACAGTGACCACCTAAGAGTTCCCTGTCATTACTCCTGGCCCTCCTGACATGTGTCCAGGTGAGCTGGGATGTGCATGTGCAGGCTGTATGACAGGTGTGTCATCCCTCCAGAGCAAGAGGGGAGTGTGGCAGAGTTCAACCTTCCCAACTCATCAATCAAGGGGCACTTACTGACAGCTCCTGAGAGCCAGCTCTGGGCTCTGCTGGTCGGGCGGGGGATGAGCGGGAGATGAGAGCTGCCCTCTGGGGGTTCCCAGTCTGGCTGATCCTCGCAGATTGGGCCTGCTTCTCCTGTGACTCTCAGACCACGGGAACTCAAAGGACTGCCGAGGTCACTGATGGGCAGGCAGATGCACCAGGCCAGCCCTTTCCTCCCAGCTGCCCTGAAATGCTACTTAATCCAGAAGTGGCTCTTTCAACCTTTTGGTCTAGATTGACTGCCCCGTCCAGACTTGGGGTACCCTGTTGTCTCCTGCAGAATTCTCTGTTACAGAGCCCAGAACCACACAGCTGAAAGTCACTGAATGGACGGATGGATGGATGGATGAAAGCCGTGGCTAGCTGACTGAGGCAGCAGAGCAAATATCTGGAGGAACCAAGTGCTAACTGAGCGCATAGGCACAAAGAACACTAGTTAGTATTTATTGAGCACTACTGCCCTACCAGGCACGGTGCTAAATCCTTTACCGGATGCACTCATTTACTCTTCTCTTCACCCTTATGAGTAGGAACGATCATGATCTCATTGAGGAAGAGGAAACCGAGGCTAGGGGAGGTGAAATAACTTGCATGAGCTCGCCCCGCTTATCAGTGACAGAACCTTGGTTCCTAACCTAGGCAAAATCTCGGCAGGGTCTTGCCTAAGCTCTGCCCTGTCCTTCGGTGACCTCCTGCCCGGCACCTCCGCTGATGAGGGACCTCCAGGCTCAAGGTTTTCGGTCCTCTTGGCAAAGTTCAGAAGTGGCCCGGCGGGAGCCTTTGTTTCCCCAGAAAGGGACTTCCCAGCCCCCTTAGCCCCTGTCCCTTTGAGGGCGGCGCTTCCCGGGCCTCTGCTGAGGGGTCCCGGCGCTGGGGGCGCTCTTGGCTCTGGGGGCGCCCCGCCCCGGCCGGCCCCCGCCCGGCCCCTCACTGGCGGCCAGATACCAACAAGCGCGCTAAACTCCGGGAGATTTACAGCGGGCGGCGGGGCGGCTGGGCGGCCGCCGGTGAGATATCTCCAAACAGCGCACTAACCACTTTCCATTTTATACCTCACCAGCTTTATAGCATCTTAAGGATTTCTGTGCACGGCTGGCTTCCCGCCCAGGGAAAAAACCCAGCCTTGTAAATAAATACTAAATATATATGAACAGAGACGACAGCGAGCGATGCGGAGGAGGGAAAGGGGGTGGGGGGCTGCAGGTTGGGGGGCGCGGGGGTGTGGGTAGCAGCCGGGGGCCGGCGACCGATGGGGAGGAGGGGGAGGCGGGGAGATATTGGGGTGTCCGAGACAAAGGCGACATTGAGAAAGCAGTTGACAGGCAGAGTGAGGGAAACTGAGCCGGCAACAGAGGTGGAGGCAGACAGAAACAGAGATGGAGGCTGAGCGGAAGTGCTCCACAGAGAGCCAGTCCGTCCGTGTGTGTGTGTGTGTGTGTGTGTGTGTGTGTGTGTGCAGGGAGTACTGCTTATTAAAGCTTAAAGAGAAGCCTCCCCCAGCTGTCCCACCCATCCCTCCCACAGTTCTGAGGGAATTGGGACTCAGGGTGGGCTACCCCACTCTGTGTGTGTGTGTGTGTTTGTGTGTGTGTTTGTGGTGGTTTGTATGTGGGGTGTGTGTCAAGGACTATGTCATGATGTGCTGCTGCAAGGAAAGTGTGTGTGTGTGTGTATGTGTGTGTGAAAGCATGTGTGTCCCCGGGGTTTGGGGGTACTTGGTGTGGGTGGGACTGTGCCAGGGTGGCATTGGGGTGTTGGTGGGCAAGTGGGTCGAATGTCTGTGGTGTGTGTAGGGTGGGTCTGGGTTAGGATACACTGGGGATGTGAGGAGGCAGGTGAGTTCTGGGAGTGCGTGCAGCTTTGAGATTGATCATGGAGGGCTGAGTGAGGCATAGGTGTTCAGGTGCCTTAGAGTGTCGTGGGTGGGCAGTGGCTTGGGGAGAGATGAGTCAAGAGGGCCTTCTCTCAAGGCGGGCCTTGAAAGGACTATGTGTTGGGCCTGAAAGCAGGTGTCCCTTTGCGTGCTGGGAGCGTCAAGGTTAGGTTTTGAGGTGATGCCAGGTGGTCTCACCTCCTCTTCCCCATCCTCCCTTGTTGAGTCTTTCCAGAGGTTCTGGAATTTTGTCTGCAGTGGCCCTGCGGGGAGGGTCCTGGTGCTGACTGAGCCCCAGCACTAGCCCTGCCCCAGCTCTGAGGTCTCTGGACAGGAGCCAGAGTTGAATTGGGGGGCAAGAGGGACCATCCTTTCCCCTCTCAGGGGACCCAGCGATCCCTTCTCATTCCCCCCTTGTCTTCGATATTAAGTATTCAAACCTCATTTACATCCTTATTTTTCAATTTGCTGCCACAGTAGTTTAATTTATTCGATATAATTTCTTTTTCTGAGGGGACATTAATCATTGCCCTGTGCTTTTGGGCGCCTGTGGGATCTGTGCGTGTATATGTGTGTGTGCGAGTGCATCTGTGCGTGTGTGTGTGTATGATCTATGTGTTGGGGGGAGCTGTGTGTATTTGTGAGTGTGCAGCTGCATCCATGTGTGTCTGTGCTGGTGCATATTTGTGTCTGTGTGTAAGCGAGGCACCACGTGGTCTGTTTGTGTGTGTTGTGTGTGAGAGAGTGTGGGTCTTTGTTGGGAGAGTTGGGGTGGGTGTATAGAGGTAAGGGTGAGGTGAGCGTGCTAACCTGGTCAAGTTCTCTTCTTCAGAATTCTCCTGGCCCTTCCAGGATGTCAACAAGGAGGGGAGGTGGCAAACTATTTGGGAGACAGGAGATCCCTGTCACAGCAGTTCTGGCCTCCCTTGGACTGAACTGCAGGCCAGTTTAAGGACTCCCTCTACCCCAGGGCCATCTTGAGGTGGGCCCCTCCCACAAGGATTGGTTCCTCCCATTGTCCCCTGCTGGGTCCAGTTGTTTTTCCTTTCCTGAGAGTGTGCCCTGGGTAGTTGTAGCTAGAAATGTTCTAGAGTCCATGGTCTTTCAAGAAAGTGAGAAAGACTGAGAGGCAAAGACAGACACAGAGATGGAGAAAGACAGGCAGGAAGGAGCAAGGCCAGCCATGGCAGGGGAAGAAAGAAAGAGGGAGGAAGAGACACAGAGAATGATGGAAAGAGGAGCGGGAGAGAGGGAGAAGTGAGCGAGCCAGCAGCGTCTCAGCCCATAAAGTCCCTGGAATGGGAGGAAGGGGCGAGGGAGACTCTCGCATCAGCTCGGGCTGGTCATGGCTCAGCGCAGCGTGAGGGTGGGGGGCAAGGGCTAGGGCTGCTTTTCTTCCAGGAGCTGAGATGAGTGAAGTGACTTGGGGGAGGCTTGTTTAGAGAGAAGAGGCAGGAGGAAGAGGTAAGGGGGAGCAAGGGAGGGAGAAAACCCCTCCTGGGGATATAATTCAGGGGAATGACTGAAAGGAACATTTCTGAGGCCATTCAAGGATGGGGGAGGCAGCTCTCCATTGCTAACTCCCCTCCCATCAGCTCTCCCTTCCCCACTCTGGGCAAGTCCATATCTTTCCGAGACCCTCTTTTGGTCCCCCGCTCCAGAAGCCCTCTGTTTTCCTTCTCTGGCACATTCCTGGGGTCTCCTTTTCTCCCCGCAGGTGGGGCTTGGGAGTGATAGGGCAGGGATTGATGGGCAGGCCCACAACATGCCAGGTGCTGCGCTAGGATTGCACCTGTGGCTTATAATTTACTAATCGCAACAACTCCTTGGGGCGACAATCTGTCACCCTACTTCAGTGAGGAAGAAAGGAGAGGTCAGGGACTTACCCAAAGTCAGGATTTAAGTCAGTTCCACCTGAGGCTGAGTGCGGAGCTGTTCCCATTTCCCTCTGCTGCCTGCTGTCCTGGCCACCACACAGGTACATGCGTACTCCCACACAAAATGGGGTCCAGGACCCAAGGCTAAAATGGAGAGGCCTCTTGGGGCATGAATCCAGAGGCTGGGGAGACCTCCTGCACCTGTTCTTCCAGCTCTGCCACCCAGCTGTGAGCACGTTGCCCTAGAGAAGAGCCACCTGCTCCACTGCCTTCAGGTGTGAAGAAGGCCCAGGCATCGACAGCCCCGGGGCCCCTTTGAACCCTGCCTTCCCTTCTGTCCAGGGTCCCTAGGCAGCTTCAGGACCCTTTCTGGAAGGTGGCAGCCAAACCCTCTGGCTCAGAGATGTGCTGGCTCTGTCCTGGGACCTGGTTTCTGCTTCCAGGACCTGGATCGGTTTCAAACTCAGCTTCAAGCAGCTATGACCTCCCACTGTAGCTTCATCCAGACAGTGGCCTGAGCCAGGGTTTAGAGGTGGAAGCTTCTTTCTTTTGGCCTAAAATTCTGCAAAATGGACATCATGGAACCTGACCATTCAGGTACCCACCACAGCACTGAGCCTCCAAACACCTGATTATTTTGAATTCTACAGATTTATGTATTCTAATATCAAATGTCCAAACATCTGAATACCCAAGGCTTCCAACATCCAAACACTTGAGTGCACAGGTCACATCAATAGCACGCAGGAGCTATTGATGATGGAGTATCCAGAGGTGGAAATCCGAGATGGACTCAGGGTGGGGAAGGAGCTGTGTTTTCCTGGCTCCCTCCTGAGTCCCTTCAATTCTCCTGGCCTCTTCCAGAGGCCACTCTGCCTTCCTCACCATCCAGAAGTTTGGCCTAGTCACCACCTCCAGCCCTCAGCACAGACACGGTGCACAGAAACCAGCACCCACTTGGGTCAATAACAACTGGGTGATCACAACAGGGGGTCTCTGGGCATTCAGGACGGGGGCAAGGGGACAGGCCTGGGGCCAGGGAGAAGGTAGTGCGTTCATTTGAATAATGGGCAAAATCAAATTAATTCTACATTAAATAGTTGTGAATAAAGGGTTGAAGTCAGCAGTTTCAAACTTGTTTTCCTTAATTACTTTCTGTGTTTAATGTCATTAAGAAGATTAAAAATTCATTAACAAGAGTACTAAAGTGGCAAATCAGGAAAGCGATCACTCCAGGTTAGAAACTCCGCTGAGGCCGCACTGCAAGTCTTCTGCAGGGGGGCGTGGGTGGGGGTGGGGGACCGAGAGGGTGGGGGACAGACACATTCATACTTACACAGGGACGTAGCAACAACTTCAACACAAATCCACACAGGCACACGCGCATCTTCCGCTTGTCCACCCCAGGATTTCTGTGATTGTGGGAGACAGTGGATTCGAATCTGTCGCTAATCACATGACCCCTGTTCTAAGAAAGGGAAATAAAGTTCCAACTTTTGCAACAGACAATATATGGCCACAGGAATACAGTCCGCCTGGCAGTCTCAGAGCTGACTTTCCTGTGTTCTGGTCATCCCTCTGTGTGCCCCCACCTCCCTTTCCCTCCCCTCCCACACTCAAGGGCTCTCCCAGGGCAAACCCGATCAGTTTCCGGGGAGGAGCCGCTGTCTTTGAGGCTTAATTATCCTGGAAAAGGATCCCTTTTGTTTCCTTAGCTTGTGGGGGAGGGGTGGTGAAAATGGGGAGGGGTCATGTTTCCTTCAGGGAGAGGGAGCAGGGAGACAAAGGATACCCTGGTCAGGGCGAGGGTAGGGCAGAAGCAGATGGGGAAGCAGGACCCAAGTGTCCTAGTGTTCGAACCAGACCTCGATCCAGCCGCACAGCCCCTGTCCCAGAGCGCCCCTATCTCCTAACACCTCGCCCTCTCACTCAGCTTTTTCTCTCCATCTTGTTGGCTGACGTCTTCCTCCCAAACTCCAGACTCTGTCCCTGCCTTCGCGGTGAAAGGACGTTCTTCCATGTAGCTATCACAATCTCTCCAACTCTGTTTCCTTCTTTTTCTCTAGGCAACCCTGCATCGGGTCCCTGTGAGTGTTTAGGTCACCCTGGGTACATCGGTGCCTTTGGGGCAATGGGCTGTGGGTTAGATGGCTGTGTTGGCGACTGAGCGTGTGACTATGTGGTGTGTCCTTGTGCATGTGCATGTGTGTGTGTGTGTGTGCATGCAAGTATACCCACATCTGTGTATGGCTGAGTGAGAAGGGCCATGATCTCAACTTGAGAATGCCATGTTAATCATAAACAAAGGCCGTGGAGAAGCCTGTGAGGGTTTCATTAGAATGAGCCCTTTTATTTTCTTGATGGGAAAACCAAACTCGAAGAAGATGAACTTCTACTCTCATGAATAGACTCAAAAGAAATAAAAACATAGGTCCACACCAAAACTTGTACAGGGATGTTCATAGCAGTGTTATTCGTGATTGCCAAAAAGTGAAAATCACTCAAATGTCCATCAACTGACAAATGCATATATAAAATGTTGTATATCCATAAAATGGAATATTAGTCCATTGCCATAAAAAGGAATGAAATACTGATTCATGCTGCAACACAGATCACTATTGAAAACATGTTAAGTGAGAGAAGCCAGTCACCAAAAAATCACATATTGCATGATTCCCTTTATATGTAATGCAAATAAATAGAGACAGAAAATCAATTAGTGGTTGCTTAGGGCTGGGGCAGAGGGTGTTGGGGGAAAAGGGGAATGACTGGTGATGAGAATGGGATTTCTGGGGGTGATTAAAATGTTCTAAAATTTATTGTGGTGATGGTTGCATGACCCTGTGAATATACTAAAAACCATTGACTTGAACACATTAAATAGGTGAATTGTATGGTATGTGAGTTAGATCTTAATAAAGCTATTCACCGGAAATCCCAGCACTTTGGGAGGCAAGGCGGGCTGATCACGAGGTCAGGTGATCGAGACCATCCTGGCTAACACGGTGGAACCCCATCTCTACTAAAAATACAAAAAACTAGTCAGGCCGTGTCCCAGCTGCTCAGGAGGCTGAGTCAGGAGAATGGTGTGAACCTGTGAACCTGGGAGGCAGAGCTTGCAGTGAGCCAAGATCATGCCACTGCACTCCAGCCTGGGTGACAGAGAGAGATCCCATCTCAAAAGTAAGTAAGTAAATAAATAAATAAGTAAATGAAAATAAAGCTATTATTGAACAAAAAATGAAGTGGCTTGCTTAAGGTCCCACAGCGAGTGAAAAGTGGAGCTGGTTCTAGAACCGGATACCCTGACTCTGTGTTCTGTGTTCCTTCCATGAGCCCCACAATGCCTCAAAAATGTTGCTATTGAGGCTTGAAGGCCAAGTCCTAAAGTGTGTGTGGGTGTCCACGTGGCATGCCGAGACTTTTCTGTAGTGTTGTCAAGTTTCTACCTGGGATAACGTGTCTTTTTATGTGTGTGCCCATATAGATGTGTGGCTTCGGCAGCTGTATGGCCCCACACACTGTACCTGGGCCCAGGCATCTTTCTACTGTGAGTGTTTGTGTCTGCCCGGATACACGTCTGGGCTGCCCATGCATCTCTGCTCATTGGCTGGGCCTCTGTCTGCGTTTGTTTGTGGGTATATCTGTATGTCTGTGTCCATGAAGTCATGTGACCTCATGGGGATCTGTGTTCGTGCGTAGCAGTGTTTCTGCCTATATGTGTCTCAGTGAGTGCCCATGAGTTGCTTGATGTGTTGGCCTGTCAGTCTGGGTTCACCTACCTTCATTCTGGGTCTCTGCATCAGTATGTAGTATGCTGGTGTCCACACAGGCCCATCTGCGGGGCCCATGTAGTGGGGCCCACAGACTTGTCCCAGGCACCAGCCCCAGAAGGTGCCTGCCTCCCCACCCCCGCCTCTGACAGCCGTGGAGGGAGCGTCACAGTAAATTCATGGCCGCCCGACTGGGAAACAGGCGGCTGCAATGGAAAGGAAGCGTGGATTTGCATATTGAATTAAAATTAAGAGCTAATTATGCAAATAAATTATGACATTTGGCAGGAGAATTTGCTTCAAGATCATTTATTACGTTCTTTTTATAACAGTGTGAGCATTTAACGGTCAAAGACAATATTTTAAGGGAAAATTAACGCAAGATTATTAACCTAAAAACAATTCCACGTTAATGAGATGGTGAGCTGGTCCCCCCCACACACCTGGGCAGGTCTATGCCTAAGCTTGGAAGGCCTTTTTCTTCTCTCCTCCTTCCTTGCCCCAGTCTGCAGGGGGAGAGTAGCTAGGAGGGGACTAGGAAGGCAGAGGGAGACTTTGGGGTTTGTATCTTCTTAGGTGGGGAGGTGGGGAGGCCACATCTGAACTGAAACCCCCACTTGAGACCAGAACTCTGGGCTGAGTTTAGGAGGCCATAAAGAGGATGAGCTAAGGCCCCACTCCTAGAGACCCCTAGTCTGAGGATGATAAATGTGGTCTTGGCCTGGGAGAGCACTGCTCTAAGGAGGAATACAAATCCCCACCCTAGAAATGACTCTGCCAGTACCAGTTGGGATGGAAGTTGGAAGGCAGAATTTAAATCGCCTGGTTATAAGCTGCCCCCGGCAGCTCCCATCCTTTCTCCCAGGTTGCAGAACCCCCAATTCCCTGGTGTTGCAGACTCTGGGCACTCCAGGGCTCTGAGCTCTCCACCTTTCCAGGCCCCATTGTCTCTCCATTTTCCCATGACCTGAATCTATCAGTCTAGCTTTCCTTTTTGGTGGGTGGCAAGCAAAGGAGACCCTAATCTGGGTTTCCCTGGGGTCCCCAACCCACCCCACATCAAGCAGTGACCCCACAGAAGGGGGTAGGCAGTGCTCTCTCAGGGCCCCACTGTTCTCCCTCTGTCATGGCCTGAATGTTGGTGTCCCCCTGAATTCCTGTGTTGGAACCTAGTACCCAATGTGCTGGTATTAAGAAGTGGGGCCTGGCCGGGCACAGTGGTTCACGCCTGTAATCCCAGCACCTTGGGAGGCTGAGGCAGGCAGATCCCGAGGCCAAGAGATCAAGACCACCCTGGCCAACATGGTGAAACCCTGTCTCTACTAAAAATGCAAAAATTAGCCATGCGTAGTGGCACGTGCCTGTAGTCCCAGCTACTCAGGAGGCTGAGGCAGGAGTCGCTTGAACTTGGGAGGTGGAGGTTGCAGTGAGCTGAGATCCTGCCACTATACTCCAGCCTGGTGACAGAGTGAGATTCCTTCTCAAAAAAAAAAAAAAATAATAATAATAATAATAATAAAAATAAAGAAGTGGGGCAAGTGATTAGATCACTAAGGCTCTCCCCTCATGAACGCACAGGCTTATGAAAGGACATGAGGGAGCTGTTTGTCTCTTTTCCTCTTCCGCCAAGTGAGGATGCAGCAAGAGGCACAGGAAGGAGAGAGTGGGAGACAGCAGGAGAGAGCAGGCCTTTACCAAACTTTCACTCTGCCGGAGCCTTGATCTTGAACTCCCCAGCCTCCAGAATGAAGAATATTTCTGTTGTTTATAAATTACCCAGTCTTGGGGCCAGGTGTGATGGCCCACACCTGTAATCCTAGCACTTTGAGAGGCCAAAGTGGGTGGATCACTTGAGGCCAGGAGTTGGAGACCAGCCTGGCCAACATGGTGAAACCCCATTCTCTACTAAAAATACAAAAATTAGCTGGGCGTGGCAGTGGGCGCCTGTAATCTCAGCTACTCAGGAGGCTGAGGCAGGAGAACCGCTTGAAACTGGGAGGCGGAGGTTGCAGTGAGCTGAGATTGCACTACTGCACTCCAGCCTGGGTGATGGAGAGACACTCTATCTCAAAAAATAGCAATAATAATAAATTAAATTAATAAATAATTAAATAACCCAGTCTCAGGGATTTTGTGACAGCAGCTTAGATGGACTAAGGCAGCCTCCCTGTGTGTGTGTGTGGCAGCGGGTAGAGGGGTGGCATCTGCTGTACCTGAACGCCATTCTTGCTCTGTGATCTACAGACTCTTTTAGGGCAGATTTTGTCTGCAGAGTAGGTCTGTAGAAGGGATCCTATGGTCCACTGGGTGAAAGCCTTGGGTTTCCCAAAGTCCCTGCTCTGATGTAGACATACCCCCTGAGAGGTGAGATGTTGTCACCTGTCATTGCTGGATGCCAGTATTTGGTTCTAGTTCCTCCTGGAACTAGATGCTTGTTTGCCACAGAGAGGGATAGCCACTGCCCGCCCTAAGTTACACCTCCAGACCTAGCATTTCATTTGACCAGATATCACCGGGCAGAGCAGCATGGCATAAAAGACTGTGGGTTGGATTTAGGAGACCCTTGGAATCAGGAGTCCTGAGGGCACATCCTTTCTCTGCCATTGACTGGCAGGACACATTGCCGCTGGCAGGTGGTCTGCCCTTCCAGATCCGTTCCCACCCATTTCCACCCTCCTGTGGCCCTGGGAGGCTGGCCTGCATGGTCCGCATCAGCTGACTCCCTTGGGACTGGCCAAAAGGGATTCACGGGAAGGGAACTTCTTTGGCTCCTTCCCTTCCAGGTGGTTGCAGATTAGCTGGATTTCCCCCAATAAAGGCCACAGTTCTCTAGAAGTCTCCATACAGACCTCTCTCCTGGTTCTGGTAACTTTTATCCATTAATCTTTGTCCCTTTTAGCCCTGGTTTGGCCATAGCTTCCCACCATTACTAGCCCCGAGATACTGTACCATCACTTATACTTTTCCTAATACTTGCCCATACCTTTGTAAATAGTAGTTGTTTTATTAAATTCTCCTCAGATGACCCAATAGGGTAGGACATGCTCACAAATTGTTTCAAGGTGCGTTGTGATTTACACATCATGAGTCCAAATGCTTGTTTCCAGGTAGAAACTAGACCAGGAATTAGGCTGGTATCGAATGCATCTCTGCTAAGAAGCTTCGGTGTGACCTAGGGTCAGCCACCACCCTTCTCTGGACCTGTTTGCTCATTGATAACAAACAAGAGCTCAACTCCTAACTTTAAGGTCCAGCTGTAGAAAGTAATGATTCTATGGTCACTTAGCTGTTGAGGAAAGAGGGGTCAAGTGACTTACCAAAGGTCATATGGCAGGTTCCTGGCCACCTGCCTGAGACTCTATCTGGGGCACAGAGCCTGGTTGGGGTCCCACCGTTGGACCTCAGAGACCTTGGTGGAATAGACAGACCTGGCCAAGGTGCCTGGGCAGGAGGCCTGTCCCCCATCCCAGTGGCTCACTCTGTCTCCCAAGGCAGGGTGGACTATCCCCTAGAGAGGGAGGGTGGGGTTATTAATAACAATGCTAATAAGAGAGAAAACAAAGCCAGCGGGCCCTGAGCATTTTTTAAATAAAGAAATTTCCCTCATCTTGTGGTTAATTTAAAAGGTTTATTTCTTGAAATGAATCCTCTTCATCAAACCCCCCGATCCTTGAAGATCGGAGGCAACTGTGAGTGCCGGTAATGAATTGATTTGTAACATGAGCGACACGGCGCCCTCCCGCCCGTGCCCACTGCGGGCCCTTAATCTACGGTGTTTAAGGGGAAATGAGCTTCTCCATCTCTCGGCCTGAAACCCAGCACTAGGCAGTGTAGCCAGTCACCAAGGGCCAGGCCCAGGCCCGGTGGATGCCCCCTCCAGCAAGGGTCCCTGCAGTAGACCATTCCCTCCCACCTCCCAGCACCTCTCTCCCCTCCTTTAAAAGGGAAGTCAAAAGAGTCCTATAGGCCAGTGCCGCCCTCCACTAACCTGAGCCATCCATAGCCACACAGCCATCTGAACAGACACACAGCACACCTACACACATAGCTACATCAACTCATAATCATACCGCATTTGCACTTACCCACGCAATCTTACAAAGTCACATAAACAGTCTCCCTCGGGCATAAGATTCAGAAATATAATTACACAAATCACCCACACCTACTAACATAAGACATTCAGTCATAGAAATGTGTCCAGACACACAGAACCACACATCCTTCTACAGACCCACACGTCTATAGACATGACAATTAATTTGTGCATATTTAGCAATGTGGAGGTGAGGCAGCAGCATGGCACAGCAGAAGGAGCATGGGCTTTGAGCCATAGAGCTTGGTGTTTGAATCTAAGTCCTATATGTCTGATCTGACCTCCTTGTCTCAATTTCTCTATCTGTAGAATGGGGGCAACAATATCTTCCTCACGGGATTCCTGTGAGGACAACACTGGATAATATATGTAAAGCTCTTTTTTTTTTTTTTTTTTTGAGATGGAGTCTCGCTCTGTCACCCAGACTGGAGTGCAGTGGCACAATCTCGGCTCACTGCACCCTCCACCTCCAAGGTTCAAGTGATCCTCCTGCCTCAGCCTCCTGAGTAATTGGGATTATAGGCACTTATCACCACACCCAGCTACTTTTTTTTTGTTGTTTTTTTTTAGTTTTCAGTAGAGGCAGGGTTTCACCATGTTGACCAGGCTTGTCTCAAACTCCTGACCTCAGGTATTCCGCCCACCTTGGCCTCCCAAAGTGCTGGGATTACAAGCGTGAGCCACTGCACCCAGCCAGAAAGCTCATTTTAAACTGTTAAATTTATGGCTGGCCACAGTGGCTCATGCTCATAATCCCAGCTACTTGGGAAATTGAGGCAGGAGGATCGCTTGAACCCAGGAGTTCGAGACCCCATCTCTAAAAACTAAAACAGAAATAAATTAGCCAGGTGAGATAGTGCACACCTGTAGTCAAAGATACTTGGGAGGCTGAGGCTGAGGCGAGAGGATTGCTTGAGCCCAGGAGTTTGAGGCTGTAGTGAGCTCTGATCACACCACTGCACTCCAGCCTGGGCAACAGAGTGAGACCCTATCCTTAAAAAAAAAAAAAAAAAAAAAAAACTGTTAGCTTCATGAAGGCAAGGACCTTCCTGAATGAAATAATGTATTTGAATATTTTAGTGTAGCTTTAGCATACAGTAGGTGCCTAACAAATGCTAGATAATACTGTACTCATCATCTAATGCTGTACCTTCAATAACTATGTTAGTATACATATAGTGTACATCATTATTTTGGTATACATTTTAAAATAAATACATGTCGTTATGCCTATCATGTAGTCTGAGTAACAGAATGGTAATTATGAAAAAGAGGGAAGAGGAGAAACAATTATCATTATAGTGAGTGTTTGCAATGTGCCAAACACCGTGCTAAATATAGTATGTTATTTTATTCAATCTTTACAACAATACTATGAGATTGTTTCAATGTATAGCCATTTTGCAAACGAAGAAATTGGGGCCCAGAGAAGTTAAGTGACTTGCCAGTTAAGATCACAGAGCCAATAAGTGGAGGAGAGTGGATTTGAACCCAGGTAGCCTGACTCCAGAGCTTGCTTAGGTTGTTAGTAATGCAAAAAAAAAAAAGTATGTGAACAGCCTTGCCCTTAAGGAAGGCTCCTATGCCCATGTGACAAAGCCAGTTACACCTTGAGGTGGCTTTCTTGAAAGTGACCTTGAAGGTCTCACTGATCCTCTCAAAGTCATAAGCCAGAGGCTTGAAGACATCTCTGGTGGCAGGTCTGTGGCAGCTCTGGGTGCCTCTCAGGCCAGTCACCTGCCCCAGTATGGGCAAAACCTCCAAACCCAGCTGAGAACTTTCTGTCTTTCCACTTTACCACCCCGTCAGCTGCTAACTGATCTTTGGTACAAATCTGGGCTTTCCTGCACTGAAACATCTTTAAAGCAGGCAAACCCACAGCCAAAATTCCCTTGGGCATGGACACAGTGGCAAAATACTACCTCATACCTTCCACCCTCCTGCTCTGGCTACTGTCATTTTTCCTGCCTCCACCTGAGGGCCAGGATGGCCACAGCCCTTCACTTTGTCCTCAGCAGGGATAGTGGCTTAGACACAGGCTGGATCCCAGATGGAGGAGTGCACTCAGGCCCAAAACCTCCATGTGGTCTCAAGGCCAGTCTCCATCCAGGTCCAACTCTCTTGGGCTCCTGGGTTCCTGATGAGAGTTTCTTCCTCCTGGCCAGTCCCAGGAACAGTAAGGACTCAGTGACATTCCCAAATGGCCTCCAGGCCTCAATCCAGCCAAATAGTCCCCAAGTGGCCCTGGGGAAATGAGGCACCCTATGTCCGACCTGAGAAACTCTGGGGACACCTGGTGGCCTCTTCCCGCTCCCTGTACTGCTCCGTACATCCATGTGTTCTCCTCACTCAGAGGCACAGTGCCCGGTGGGCATGGGGCGGGGGTGAGGGCACATGCTCCCCTCCTGCAACTTCCTAGAAGAAAATCATTTTTTATAACTGTTGGAATCCTGATTGAGCTGTCAAAAGCACATGAAACCAGCTACATAAATGGTAAACTATCCATCAGTCACAGGCCTATTTGTTCTGAGACAGTATAAACATCACACATTTTTCTTCGAGATAGAAAATAATATTTACCCCATCACATCCAGGTAACTTGGCCCCCACTCCAAAAAGAAACTTATTAGTCACACCGGTCTGTGCCCTCTTATCTCCCAAATCTTTTCATTCTTTTGCCTACTAGTCTCATCTCCCTTGAAACATTAACTTAGCTCAGTTATTCAGCTTTCTTTCTGTTTAAAACCAGATTTAGCAACCTCTGACCAAAAAACCCCACAGTTAATAAATGCTAAGAAGCTGGGTGCAGTGGCTCATACCTATAATCCCAGCACTTTGGGAGGCCGAGGCAGGTGGATCACTTGAGGTCAGGAGCTCGAGGCCAGCCTGGCCAACATGGTGAAATCCTGCCTCTACTAAAAATACAAAAATTAGCTGGGTGTGGTGGTGTGTGCCTGTAATCCCAGCTACTCAGGAGGCTGAGGCAGGAGAATTGCTTGACCCCAGGAGGTGGAGGTTGCAGAGAGCCAAGATCACACCATTGCACTCCAGTGTAGGTGACAGAGTAATTAAATTAAATTAAATTAAATTAAATTAAAAACACAAAACTAAGGAGAAACATAAAGGAAATCACTCTTGAGGATACAAACTAGTCTGGATTCCAGTGATTTTGGCCCACTGGGTGAGCGCCCAACATGGATAGATGTAGGATCAGCCCCAATTTGCCTTCTGAGGAGTATACAAGGTCCCTCTGTGCCCACCTTGTCCCTGCCCACTGGTCTAGTGTGGTAAGAGTGAGAAAAAGAATGCATCCACCCTTTTGTGTGAGACGTCTCCCCCTGCACACCCGGGCAAGGTTGTGTCCCTTACAGGCACTCTGGACTCAAGGGAACACATCCCAGGAAGTTTGAGTCAGCTGAAAGGGGCTGCAGCTCCCTCTTTTACTTCTTCTTCAGTAAGAACTTGACCCAGGACAACGGCCCCAGCTGCCAATGATAGATACGTAAGGGTGGGTAAATGAATGGTTGGATGAATGGATGGATGGACAAATGGACAGAGAGACAGATAGATACTTACATGCATACGTGCCCTTACATACAATATCCCCATGCTGAACAGAAAGACACATTCAGTGCAGCCTAAGAGTCAAGCATAAGTCTCTGCTAGCATCCAGTTAAACCTCCCTGCTCCGCTCATCTCTGGAGGTGTGACCTTGGATAATTAGTTAACCTTGCTCAGCATCTTTCAACAGGCAAATGAGAATAATAATATAATCTACCATGTAGGGCTGTGAGGAGTCAATGGTAGTCATGGTTAGCATAGCGCCTGGCAAAAAGTAAGTGTTCAATAACTGATTTCTATTACTATTGCCATTAGATTATACATACTTTGCACACACTTTTGTAAGCACTTATATACACTAGAACCTCTTAGAAACTTAGATAACGTGTACACATTTGCAAACACGCACATACTGATGAATGTATAGGCCAACACGTAGCTGGGCAGCACAGAGTGGTGGCTAGGCGCACACTCTGTGGCAACTGAGGTCAACACCAAGCTGTGCCATTTGCTAGCTGTGTGATTTCCAGCAAGTTACTTAACCACGGTGTTCCCATCTATAAAATGGGAAGAATAAAAATAGCTCCTCCTTCATAGGATTCTTGTGAATTTTATAAATATTCATTAAATATTTACAAAACATTTAAAAACACCGTGTGACAGATTCTAAACACTGTGTGTTTGAGAAATACAAATTAATCTCCTACCTTGTAAACAAATACCTGTCAAGCTCCTAGAGTTTACATAACACTCTTAAAGTATTGTCCTGTTAGATCTTTTCAGTAACCTCTGAGTCAGCATTAATATTATCCCCACTTATAGATGAGGAAGCTGAGGCTAAAAGAGGTCAATGATCTGTATAAAACCTGGCAGCTGGGGAGCCAGTGAGTGGTAGAGAAGCCAGGCCTCTTGACTTTAACTTCCATGTTCTTTTCACTAAGCATCAGATACCCTGAGTACGTGTGTAGCTGGATATGTGGATTAGGTTTTCTCTGCCTTTGTATCAGGGCTCCTCAAACCTCCTTCACCTCTTCCACCTGCCCCTGCCCCCAGAAGATTCCCCACCCCCAGGAAATGGTCCAAATCCGTAATTCTCAAAGCATGGTCCTGGACCTGTCACATCAGCATCATCTGGGAACTTGTTAGAAATGCCGATTCTTGGACCCTGTTTCAGCAAGAAGTGCTGGAGCAGTTCAGGAGGACAGGGTGGACTAGAGGGAAGCTTCCGGAACAGGGGAGGCTGGGCCTGGGCCTTGAGTGGCGGATAAAGGGGAGAACCCTGAAGAAGTGGAAAGTGCACCATCTGATAAGAGAAGCTCTGGCTGCTGAAATGAGGTTCTAAGTGGGGGAAGTGGGGGAGACGAGAGCTTAGCTGAGCCATTTGAGTGTCTTTTTATTTCTCCTGGACACTGTACCGTTAGGTGGTCTGTCCTTGAATATCTGGAAGGAGGCTTTGTAGAAATTTATCTCTCAAGAGAAACCCCAAAGACCCTCCCCTGCAGGGTCAGAACATTGCCAGAACTGGGGGTGGCCTCCTCCTATCCTCATGCTCTCTGGATTTGCCCCCAGAGTGGTAGCCTCCAGCCCTGAATGACGGTGAGGAACCCCAGCCTCATTCCCACCAGGCCCGGATTAATAAAGTGTGGGGGTTTTGCAAGGAGAATGGGAGACAACTGTGGCCTTCTCCCCACTTCTCCCCTGGGGCCTGAGCCAGGGCCAGCAGAGGCACCCGTGTGACCAGAGGCCCTGCCCAGAGTGGGGTTTCCTCCATGTATATCCCATGTGTACACGTGAGGCTGAGACTCCAGGCTGGGAAGAGTCCAGGGTGAGCTGGCCAGGGGCTCAGGGCTGGTGAAGAGCGAGCAGCATCCCAGCCCCCTGTGTCCTGCCCAGGGCTACCACTAGGAGGCTAATGAAAAGGGAAGATGCAGGCCAGGGCTTGGGCCAGCAGGAGACAGCAAGGGGACAATGTGAGGCAGGAGGGAGGTGGCCCTCAGGCAGGGACAGACAATGTCCCCATATGGGAAGCAGACGGAGCCTCCCCGCCCCCCTTGGTCCGGGGGCCTCTGCTGCAGCAGGCAGTCCTCGCAGCTAAACACCAGGTCGTTTGTATCCAGGAAGATGAGCCCACTGAGCTGCGGCTGGGAACGGAGCAGAAGGAGGGTGAGCTCAGCTCACCAAGGTCCCCAAGAAGGACTTCAGCAGGATGACACGAAGCCACGCGTGCACCCCAACAGCACTCATGCGTGCACCCACAGTAAGATCACTTTCTGCTTTTTCTAAATCTTTTAAAATTACACTGTAATATATGCTCAAAGTAAAAGATTACAATACAGAGAAGTACGCAGAGTAAAATGTGAAAATTACCCCATCGTCGCAACCTTAGCAACTCCCTTTTTCAGAGACAATTACTTTTAATACCTGCCTTCAAGCAAAGGCTGCTTTCTAACATAAGACCATGGTGGATCTGTCACTAGACACAGGCGGCTTCACTCTCCAGTCAATGCCAGGCTTTCCTTGGAGCAGAGCACTGTGGAGGGGTGGCTAGGACGATGCAGAGGTTCGCATGGCCTCCCCTGCCTGTGACCCAACTGGGAGACGTCCGCCTAGTGATCCTAGGTTTTAAATCATCTATCATGATTCCATTTCTACCCAAGGTGATCACCTCCTGACAATTTAAAAAATCTTCTGTCTTTACCTATTCATGCCAACCCCCATTTTTAGTTTTATAAGTTTTTCTCTGTCTTTAAAATTTAGGTCAGCTTGTTTGCTATTGCTCATAAATTATTTTTGCTAGTGATCAAAACGTATGGATAAAATGTTTGTTTTATTTTATATTATTAATATTAGTTGAGATGGAGTCTCGCTCTGCCACCAGGCTGGAGTGCAGTGGTGTGGTTTCAGCTCACTGCAACCTCTGTCTCAAGGGCTCAAGCCATTCTTGTGCCTCAGCCTCCCCAGAAGCTGGGACTACAGGCATGTGCCACCACGCCCACCTAATTTTTGTATTTTTAGGAGAGATATTGTTTTGCCATGTTGGCCAGCCTCGAACTCCTGACCTCAAGTGATCCTCCCACCTCAGCCTCCCAAAGTGCTGGGATTACAGGCATGAGTCACCGCACCCCACCAGGTGAAATGTTTATAATTTCACGGTGATTGAAGGCCTGCAGCCTTTTGAGCCTCAGGCCCTCGCCAGGCTGTCCACTCATCTTCTGGAGGTGAGAACTGAGCAGAGGTCCTGCTCCTCTCTGGGACAGCCCCAAAGGACACTCTCTCTGGGACTAGGGATTCCATTGTTTCTTCCCTAGGGGAGGGAACGAACAACTACTGGGCCCCTACTATGTGCCAGCCCCTTCCTTATACGCTGTATCTGTCAGGACTCATTTGGTTATAAGCCATAGCAACCCAATTTGAATTAGTTTAGGCAAGGAGGGGTATCTACTAGAAGAAATGGGAACATCTCAGGTAATCAAGTGTAGATACAAATAATCAAGGAGTGGGAAGGGCAGAGATGGCATTGAGCTTCTGGAATATTCAGAGTAGGACCTGGATGGACACCAGGATCCTCTCTCTCTGGGGTTTCACCTGCAGCTGCCATCACCAGGGAAGGTTCAACTCTCCCCTCAGTTCCTTTGTAAGGGATCCCAGAGAAGGACCCAGACTGGTCCCCACAGGTCAGGTGTTCAGGTACCTAGGGGTGAGGTAGGATTAGGAGACTCTCTGAGACCACATATTGGCTTCCAAAAGGAGAGACCACCATTCCCAGGGGAGTTTGGCCAACAATACTGGATGTCTGCTATGTCTACTACAACATGTCAATTCTTTTCTTCACAAGTCTATGAGATAAGAATTGTTATCATCCCCATTTTACCGGCCAGTAACCTGAGACTCTGGCCACCAAATAGCGCTTAGAGCCTGGATCCAAAGTGGGTCTGTCCAAAGCCCACGCCCTTGACACATGGAACGTCGGCTTCCTCAAGCGAAAGAGCAGTGAGTCAGTGTGAAACTCCTTTCTAGAAGACACATGCCTGGTGCTACACTAAGCTGTGTGGGGCAGTCAGAGATGGGTCAGGCAAGGGTGACCTATAGTAGAAAAGGGATCACAGAAGAGGGTCCCTTCTCATTAGATGATCATTAGGGAGGTGGCATTCGGCCCACTCCTTGAAAAAACAGCAAATAGACCTGTTTGGCCAAAGCTTAGACTATGAGCAGAAAAGGAACTGGAAATGGAGCCAGAATGATACGTTTGTGGCCAGCCTTGACTGGAGACAAAATTGCCTACAGGTTCAGGGGACAGAGTTTGAGACCTCAGCCCAAAGTGTATGATCCTGGTGACTTATTTAGGCTCTCTGTGTCTAGTTTCCTCATTTGTAAGACAGGATGAAATAGCCAGCGGGCAAGGTGGCTCCCTCCTGTAATCCCAGCACTTTGGGAGGCCGAGGCAGGTGGATCACGAGGTCAAGAGATCGAGACCAGCCTGGCCAACATGGTGAAACCCTGTCGCTACTAAAAATACAAACATTAGCTGGGTGTGGTGGTGGGCGCCTATAGTCCCAGCTACCCAGGAGGCTGAGGCAGGAGAACAGCTTGCACCTGGGAGGCAGAGGTTGCAGTGAGCCAAGATCATGCCACTGCACTCCAGCCCGGGTGACAGAGCAAGACTCCATCTAAAAAAAAAAAAAAAAAAAAAAAAGGATGAAATAATAAAAATGGCTACTTCTTAGGATTGTGGTAAAAATGGAATGAAATCATATATATGAGAATAATGCTTTGAAGAGATAACTGTTATCCCAATATTATACACATTGGGAGCCACTGAAGATTTCCAAGTTTGACTGTGTCATTGTATTAGTTTCCTGTGGCCACTGTAACAAACAGCCACAAACTGAGTGCCTTAAAACAACAGAAAATTATCCTCTCACAGTTCTGGGGGCTCAATGTCAAAAATCAAGGTATGGGCCAGGTGCAGTGGCTCACACCTATAATCCCAGCACTTTGCGAGGCTGAGGCAGGTGGATCAGGTAAGGCCAGGAATTTGAGACCAGCCTGGGAAACATGGGGAAACCCATCTCTACTAAAAGTACAAAAAATTAGCCAGGCTTGGTGGCACATGCCTGTAATTCCAGCTACTCGGGAGGCTGAGACAGGAGAATCGCTTGAACCTGGGAAGTGGAGGCTGCAGTGAGCTGAGTTCATGCCCCTGCACTCCAGCCTGGGCGACAGAATGAGGCTCTGTCTTAAAGAAAAAGAAAAAAATCAAGGTATCAGAGGGCCATGCTCCCTCAGAGTCTTTAGGGGAGGACCCTTCCTTGCCTCTTCCGGCTTCTAGTAGCCCCAGACATTCCTCTGTCCTCACATGGCTGGCTTCCCTCTGTGTCTGTGTGTCTGTGCCTTTGCATGACACTAGTGTCCTTATAAGGACACCAGTCATATTGGATTAAGAGCCCACCCTATGTCAGTACACTTCATCTGAGCCTGCATAGGAATTACATCTGCAAAGCCCCTGTTTCCAGAAAAGGTCACATTCACAGGTACCAGAGGTTAGGTCTTCAACAAATTGGGAGGGGGAGCAAACAGTTCAACTTATCATCAGAGCTGTGATTGGACAGACAGATTTAGTAGGGGTCATGGAACAAGCTACATCCTAGAGACGGGTGTCAAGGAAACTACTCAGTAGGCAAGAAATGAGGGGACCTGATTTGGGCCAGTGGCAATGAGGACAAAGATCTTCCAGGACCTGGCAGTTGATTGGATGAACAGGAAGTGGGGAAAACATAACACGTGTCAAGGGCATGGGCTTTGGGGGCAAAAGGAGTAGATGATTCAGAGGCTCCATAATTGGAAGGATGGAAGGAGGAAGGGATGAAGAGGAAGGTCAGGAGGAGGGGAGCCTCATAGACCCTAAGCTCTCTGAGGGCAGGGACTGCATCCTTCACTTAGTATCCTCAGTGCCTGGCACAGTGTCTGGACATAATATGTGCTGGAGAAATGTTTGCCAAAGAAATGAACCTGTTCAGTCTAGCACATGGGGAATTTGATGTACCAGCTGAAACAGGCAGGTGGAAATTTAGGCTTGTCATTTGGGAGATAGAGTTGGGGGTTAGAACTCTCAACTGGGTATTTATTTCCAGAGAGATGATGGGTCGAGTTGGGATTGACAGTGCTTGTGAAAAGGCAGAGAGGAGAGGGAAGAAGTTTGAGGGAAGAATGGTTAGGCAGAGTTAGATTCAGGGGTTGGGAGAAAGCAGAGGTCTGTGGAAGGCCAGATCAGGAACTTCAGAGATGGAGGAGGGGAAGCAGGGAGGTGCAATGTCATGGAAATCAAGAAAGGAGACAGTTTCAAGGAGGAGGGGTGGAGCTGCCGCCAAATGCTGCAGAGGTCGAAGAGAAGAAATACCAAGAGGAGCCTGTGGATTTGCTAATTAGGAGACCGGCAGCAGTGGCCCCACCTGGTTAGGGCAGGGGGATGTGAGGGGAGGCTACTCTGGGCAAAGAACCCAAGGACAGGAATGTGTGCTCTCCATGTGTGCACTCACTCTCCACTCCGTCCTCCTGCATGGACCTGGGCAGTCTGTGACAATCAATAGTAAAAACCAAAACAAAAACACGGTGGTGGGATGGGGGTGGTATGCATGTCAGAACTCAGAGTTTGCAAATCAGGAAATGAATAACATGGGGGTGGAAGAGACAGTTCAGAGAAAGGGGGAGTAGTTTTTAGTGCCAGGCGAATCTTCTTTGAGGGTGGAGAGTGGAAAGCAGCAACGGCCCAGGCAGATGACAAAACGACGCCCAGCCCAGCCTTCCGCAGACCTCCCCGGTCTGTTGTACCTGCCCAGCAGTGGGGGTGGGTGAGGGGCGTGAGGCCTTCTCAGTCCTTTAGTCCCCTGGAGTCCCTGTGACTGTCAGTCTGGGTTATCACTGTGTCCCCAGGGCCTGCACTGGTGCCTGGGACATAGAAGGTACTCAGTAAATACTCAGGATTGGAAATAGCAACATCACCAACAGCAGCTAAGATCACCTATGAGATGATAAATGTTTTGTTTGTTTGTTTGTTTGTTTGTTTTGAGATGGAGTCTCACTCTGTTGCCCACGCTGTAGTACAGTGGTGCAATCTTGGCTCACTGCAAGCTCCGCCTCCTGGGTTCAAGCGATTCTCCTGCCTCGGCCTCCTGGGCAGCTGGGACTACAGGCATGCGCCACCACTCCCGGCTAATTTCTGTGTTTTTAGTAGAGACAGGGTTTTACCATGTTGGCCAGGCATGTCTCGAACCCCTGACCTCAAGTGATCTGCCTTGGCCTCCCAAAGTGCTGGGATTACAGGCATGAGCTACTGTGCCTGGCTGAGATGATAAATGTTAAGCACCTGCCACTTACTATATGCCAGGCACTTTGCATTTCTTATCTCATTTAATACTCACAACAGCTCCCCAGGGTAGGCACTATTATTATCCCCACTTAACAGATAAGGAAATAGGAGTTCTGAATGATTTAGTAAGTATCTAAAGGCCTCTCAGCTGGGAAATGGTAGAATTAGGATTTGAACGAAGATTCGTTTCACCCTAGGACTGTCATTCTTGACCATTAAGATTATTACACTGCAAGAATATATGAATCTGGTTGGGTGCAGTGGCTCACGCCTATAATCCCAACACTTCGGGAGGCCGAGACTGGATCACTTGAGCCCAGAAGTTCAAGGCCAGCCTGGGCAACATGGCGAAACTCCATCTCTACAAAAAATACAAACATTAGCTGGGCGTGGTGGTGGATGCCTGTAGTCTCAGCTACTCGGGAGGCTGAGGTAAGAGGATTGCTTGAGCCTAGCAGGCAGAGGTTGCAGTGAACCAAGACTGTACTACTGCTTTCCAACCTGGGCAACACAGCAAGACCCTGTCTCTAAAAAAAAAAAAAAAAAAAAAAAGAATATGTGAATCTGTGTGTGCTGGTAGAAGGTAGGGGCTTCATGGGAGGAGTGTGTAACCTGTGGCTGTCCGGGGCATTATGTATTTATTTATCTGTGGGTGTCCACAAGGTATATGCATCTGCAGGTCCCTGTATATGTGTGTCCGTGTGTGATGTTGCGCCTGGATTCCGCGTGTGTCTGTGGGTTTGAGTGTAGATGCTGTTCCACATCCTACTCCCAGGTTTGAGCTCCCCAGTTCTCCCCTGTTTGAGGCAACGATTGTTGAGTTTGGCTCTCAAGTGTGTTCAGAGCTCAGTTCTAATCCCACCTCCCCCTCAAAGGGCCTATGAGGGGGTCCCTGTCCCCTACAGTCCTGCTCATAATTCTCCTTCCTTGTTTAAAGGGGCCAGTGGGTTTAATGGTTAGTTACCGCCTTGTCGATATTCTCACCCAGGGAGAAGATGAATGGCAAGGCACTGTCCCTGCCCCAATACACACACACGGAGTGACAGATTAAGGATGAGGGAAGGTACCCTTCAGCAAGGGGTGGCGGGGAGCAGCTCCAGAGGAGGTTCTGCGGGGACACTGAGATTCTTCAGTTGGTCCCACAAAGGTGGTGGCCCAGAGACAGAATAAGACCCCTCCAAACACTTCTCCCACAATCCTCTCCACTCCAACTCCTCCAGGTTCTGGGAGGCAATGGGAAGACCCGCTGGGGAGGAGAGCCCCTTCTTAAGGCAGAGAACATGCGTGTCCAAGTTCTCTGTTGTGGACCCGAAAGTGCTCTATGTGTGTTTCTGTGTCTGTGAGTTTCCACTTTCACATGCTTTAATGACCAGTCATCCATGTGTCTGAATGTGTAACACAGTCCACAAGTATACTTGGGTCCTTATGTCCCTCCTGTTCATGTGACTGTAGTGCCCACAATCATGTGTACACACACAGGCCCATGCTGGGTTATGTGTGTCTGCAGGGGGTGAGTGCACATGTGCAGGTGTCGCGTGTTGGTGGTGGGAGTGTGTTGGTGGTGAGAGTGGGTCTATGTCGTGCTATGTGTACTTCTGTGTCCTTGCACTTCACAGTTGTCACAGAGGCTCTATTTCCTCCTCTGGGTCCTGAGCGCCCTTGCTGACATCTTGCGGAGCCTGTTGTCTCTCTGTGGGGCAGGTGAATGGCATTTCCATCCCTCTCCTTTTCTGGGCTTCAAAGCCATGGTGACTCAGACACCAAGCTGAGGATCCCCCGACCCCCATCCTCAGTCTTAGCTCACTAGGAGCCTCCCTGCTGGGCTCCTGAGTCCTCGTGGCCTTGCACTTGGGTCTCTTTGTTGCCCAGAGGGTGTGTCCACACTACCCTCAGTAGGTCCTCACTGCCTGTGCCTGGAGCCTGGCGAACTCAGTCCACACATGTTCTGCCGCCCAGCCCCTACCGAGTCTCCTGTTCTCACTCACATCAGAAGTTGAGTGAGAACACCACATCCGTTCAGTGACTTACCCAAAGATATTTGTCTTTGGGGCACATTCCAAAGCACCCGCATACTTCATAGCTTCTGGTCCCTAATTGCCATAACCCTGCAACTCAGAACTTTTCCCTTTGACTCTGCAACCTAAGTTCACTGGATCCAGCCCTGGAAGAAAGGGGATTGTACCCTCAGTTATTCCCCTTATGTTAGGACTCAGAACCTGGAGAGAAGAGACCGAGGGCCTGGAGCAGCTGAGGAGAAGGACAGGAAGGGTATGCAGGGAGGTGCTGAGCCTGGCCGAAAAGAAATGCGAGGACTCAGGTCCATCCTCCTGCAATCCCCTGCCCCTGCCGCGCACACTCACACATACACTCACCCTGTTGGAAGGTGACATTTGCTATTAACCTTATATTGGGCCATTTTGTAAATCAATGTCACTTACATTTAATAACAAGTGTAATCAAAGGAATTATGCAAATTTAATTTGATGCTTCTTGAATTATGCAAATTCGCGGTGCACATAATGTTCTCTGACATGTGCCCGTTGGAGAGAGAGAGAGAGCAAGGGAGAAAGTGGGGAGGGGATGGAGGAGGGAGGCTAGGACTGGGACTGAGGGAGGGGAGGAGGCTGGGGGTGGGCTGGGAGTTGGTGGAGGGAGAGGCAGGCAGGGTGGGGGAAGGCAGCAGAACAGCTGTGGCCCCAGGTGCTCTCTGTCATGGGTGGCAAGGGGTGGACAAGGTCTGGTGCCTCCACCTTCTCTCTGTTCCTCTCTCTGCCTCCAGAGGCCTTTACCCCCTTTCCCCTCCCCAGACTCAGCATGACCTTGCTGGCCATTTATCCTCAATGCCTCCTTCTGTGAAATGGGAGTGGCCAAAAAGAGCTGACTGCTCCTGGAAGTAAGACTCCTAATAGAAGTTGGTCCTCTGAGAGGTCAGCAATCCCCAGCCCCATGGTGGGTGATCTGTTGTGGTACTGTGCAGTAATCTGATTGTTTCGTTGTTGTTGTACTTAATGTTCTTGAAGTCCCAGCAGAGGGAACTGCACCACCCACCACACGACAACCACAACCTGCCGACTCACTCCCGGGCACATATTGTAATATTCTAACATAGCAATAAAACACACATGGTGACACATGCATTTACCTCTGAGATGACAGCCACATACACACCGTTAAAACAGCAGAAACATACACAGTGAGACCATCAAACTTGTGCCCAATTACTTCCAGGGACCCATATAAGACGCACAGATACAAACAATGAGGTGCCCCCTCCAAAACATGAATATTCAAAATGTCACCTGGACACACCTGGACCGAAGGGACATTGATTCTAAGCGGTATACCTATGCCAACGCATGCTGATGTTCATGGCTAAACACACACTAACACTGACATGTGGATACACAAGGTACATTCTCTGACACTGACATCTTCACTGACTCCTGAAGCAAACTCAGTGGGTCCAAGAGGCTTCTAGCTGGAACAGGAGCCTCTTTACTGGTCAACATCTGTGTGAGGTATATTGGGCACTGCCCCCAATCTATTCTGGAGTAGGTCAAATATCATGACACCTTGAAAGGATTTCCATAGTGTGAAGACCACCAGGTAATGAAATTGTTGGGGCCGATTGACAGGGAGAGACCACCCAGGACATGAAACTGTTCCCCAAACCCTGGATGCTGGTCAGGGTCACTAAGGGACCTCTCAGGAAGTTACATCAAAGTTCCAGGTGTGGACCAACCACCCAAACCCTCACCTCCTCCACAGTGCCCACCCACCCGAAGACTGTCACAGACTGGCCCAGGGCCCTATGTGAGTTCATGGAGCAGAGTCCTGGTGATTTCTTCTTCCCTGTGTTGTGGGTGTAGAGAAGTCTGTCCCTTCCCTGAGCTGTCGCTATGAATCCTCAAGGAGACTCCAGGGCAAGCACTCTAGGTATCACCAACTGCCATCTTTTTTTTTTTTTTTTTTTGAGACGGAGTCTCACTCTATTGCCTAGGCTAGAGTGCAATGGCGTGATCTCAGCTCACTGCAACCTCCACCTCCCAGGTTCGAGCAATTCTGCCTCAGCTTCCCAAGCAGCTGGGATTACAGGCGCGCACTACCATGCCCAGCTAAGTTTTGTATTTTTAGTAGAGATGGGGGTTCACCATGTTGGCCAGGCTGGTCTCGAACTCCTGACCTCAGGTGATCCACCTGCATCGGCCTCCCAAAGTGCTGGGATTACAGGTGTAAGCCACTGCGCCTTGCCACCATCATTATTCTTAAAACGTTCCCTCTCCATATGAGTTCTGTCTTGGGTTTACAGATGACACCTTATTTCTCTCTACTCCTTTTTCAGCCCTACTCTCATGCTTGGTGTCTAGTGCCTTGTTTTTACTAAGACAGCTTCTATACTCTTAATTAGATTAAGTGACTAGGGGTTTGGTTGGTGTTGGGGAGTTTAGGGGTCAAGGTGTGTCTGTCAGTGAGGGTGTGGCAGTGGCAGTGCACTTGTGTATAGTGTTACTATGTATCAGTTATGAGCATCATTATGTCTCAGAGTTTCTGCTTGTCATTTGTGTATCATTGGATCATTTGCAAGTCCAAGGGTTAGAGTATGTTTGCATTTGCTGTTTCAGTTTATTTTTGTGTCAATGCTGGGTATTTTGTTTCAAGATTGCCTTCATGTGTCATAACCTGTGAATGTATCTCACCCTCACCTATGTGTCAACATATTTGAGTTGTCACAGAAATTGTGTCCCTATGTTTGCCTTCATATAACATGCAAATAAGTGAATATTTAATACGTCACAGTATGAATATCATCCTGTTGGAATTTTTTTTTTTTTTTTTTGAGATGGAGTTTCACTCTTGTTGCCCAGACTACAGTGCAATGGCGCAATCTCGGCTCACTGCAACCTCTGCCTCCCGGGTTCAAGCAATTCTCCTGACTCAGCCTCCCAAAGTAGCTGGGATTACAGGTGTGCACCACCACGCCTGGCTAATTTTTGTATTTTTAGTAGAGATGGGATTTCGCCATGTTGGCCAGGCTGGTCTTGAACTCCTAACCTCAGGTGATTGGCCCACCTTGGCCTCCCAAAGTGCTGAGATTACAGGAATGAGCCACCACGCCTAGCCCATGTTGGGATTTTCATAATGTGCTCTGTGTGTACCATATTTTTCAAAACATGTGAGTGACACTGTAATTACCCTGATGTCTGAGTTGAGGAAATGCATGCCTAAATCTATCTTGCCATGTTTGAATAGCCCTGATGTGTGTTTGCCATGTTTGAGTTGCCGTGTGTTCTTATGAGCCAGCATGTTTCAGGAGGCAGAATGTGAGTTGGTCATTATGTTTAAACTGTCACCGTGAGTATATCCTTGTATTTGCCTTTCTCGTATATATTGCCGGGTTTTAGTTCTCAGGGATATCAAAGTGTATAATCAGTTTTGAGTTGATGAAATGTGTGTAATTGTGTTCCCTTTTCTCAATTGTCCCCAAATTGTGATGGTATTACCGGGTTTGAATGATCACAATGTGTCTGTGTATGACTCAAAGTTTGAGTTGTCATGAGTTATCTTTGCATGTCCATACCTTTGTGTTTTAACAACCTAGTGTGTCTCTCTCTGTTTGAGTTGGCACAATGTATATGCATTGTGTTTGAGTTATCAGATATTTACGTTGTTACAATGTGTGTCTGTGAATCACTGTGTTTCGATCATGACCCTGTATGAGTACACATAAACACAGATGTATTTATATGACAGTGTTTATCACATGCCTGGATCATGTTTAAATTGTCACAATGTGTATTGCCATGTTTGAGGTGTTTCAAAGCCTGTTTCTAATCATTGTTGAGTCATATTGACATGTTTGTTGTGTGTATTGACATGTTTGAGTCATCACAATGTATCTGCGTGTGGCCATGTCAAGGCATCAGTGTTTCACCCTGTGAGTTTGCACGTTGTGTGTCTGTGTGTATTTGAACATGTTTGAGGTGTTATCATACCTGTGTGTCACCAAGTTTGAGGTGTCTCTTAAAAGTGTGTGTGACAGCCTACTTCTCATCATGAGTTCTGAAGTGCAAGACTACGAATGAGAGGGAAAGAGGGGGAGCTGGAGGAGGCAGGAAGCTGGGCCATCATCAAGATGGGGTGGGATGGGGGCTGGGGAGGGTTAGGGACAGAGTGGGTTCTAATTGGCCCACGGTGAATTATTCACATGTATAATCCTCGAAGAATTTCAGCACGGGCAGTGCCAGTAAATGCTGTGCATGTTTAAAAGTCATTTCCATAAGTAAGTGCAATTTCTCTACTGTTTGCCCCTGTTTAATGAAGTGAAATCTTGTTTGCATTCCTCCCAATTTCCCAACGAAAGGCGCCCAACCGTTCGCACCAAAATTACGCCGCCCAAATTAAAACTCGGGCTCCAAGGGAGGTGAGGGGATGGCGGCACTGGGCCCTTCACGAAGGGGCCTACTGAGGGGTGGGGGGCAGGCAGACACTGGGCCTGGGTTTTTCAGCTCATTACTTCTCTGTCGTTCTTGCAATTTCAAATGCTCCCCCAACCATATTCCCCACCCCCACTTGCCCCATTGTGTTCCTCTCTTTTTAAAAAGAATCCCTGGGGTACATGAACAGGGTATGAGGTATATGTTCATGTATATGTAAATGAACCCCTGTATACATTTATATTCATGTTCCTGCGTGTACTTGTGAATTTGCGTACTCGTGATATTGTGATATATAATAATACTCTGTGATCATTCAAGCAATGATTCATATAGACGCATTGTAACAGCAAACACAAATGGCTATGTGTGGATTTACTTACGAGTCCCTGCCTATGCATACATGTGGAATTGTCCACATGTCTAGCTTTCTGTGTTGGGTGTGTTGTACATGTCTAAGGTGGATAGTTACATAGATGATATGGGTAAAGACAGAAGAGAAGGGGAGATTGTGGGTGTTTGTGTACTTTCTCAGGTTGCCCAGTGTAGAGTACTTAGCTCTATTGCTAAGACCTGTTCCTTTCTGAGGGGTGCAGGGTACCCCCCTTCATATACCCACAGCTGATGGCACTGGCACTGCAGGGTTGGAGGAATCATCTCCTCCACTCCTTCCCTGAGAGTGCCCTCTGACGCTGTGAGGACCAGCCAGGTGGCTGACCAGCCAGCTGACGCTCCAGCTCCCTGTATAAGCTTGAACAAACGTACTCCCAAATGGACAGGCAAGAGACCCCTTCAAGGCTCCACACCCTCAAAGCTGCACCCCCTCCTAGTGCCAAATGGCCACGACGTGAGGGTCACTTTGGCAAGGAGCCCAGAACATAACTGCACCACCTTCACCACTCCCACCACCTTCCCCACTCCCACCACCTCTACCACTCCTGCCACCTCCACTATTCCCACCACCTTCCCCACTCCCACCACCTCTACCACTCCCACCACCTCCACTATTCCCACCACCTCTACCACTCCCGCCACCTCCACTACTCCCACCACCTTCCCCACTCCCACCACCTCTACCACTCCCGCCACCTCCACTATTCCCACCACCTTCCCCACTGCCACCACCTCTACCACTCCCACCACCTCCACCACTCCACCACCTCTACCACTCCCGCCACCTCCACTACTCCCACCACCTTCCCCACTCCCACCACCTCTACCACTCCCACCACCTCCACCACTCCCATCACTTCCACCACTCCCATCACCCCCACCACTTCCACCACCTCCACTATTCCCACACCTTCCCTACTCCCACCACCTCCACCACTCCCACCACCTCCACCACCCCCACCACCTTCCCCACTCCACCACCTTCCCCACTCCCACCACCTCTACCACTCCCGCCACCTCCACTATTCCCACCACCTTCCCCACTGCCACCACCTCTACCACTCCCACCACCTCCACCACTCCCACCACCTCTACCACTCCCGCCACCTCCACTACTCCCACCACCTTCCCCACTCCCACCACCTCTACCACTCCCACCACCTCCACCACTCCCATCACTTCCACCACTCCCATCACCCCCACCACTTCCACCACCTCCACTATTCCCACCACCTTCCCTACTCCCACCACCTCCACCACTCCCACCACCTCCACCACCCCCACCACCTTCCCCACTCCCACCACCTTCCCTACTCCCACCACCTCGACTACTACTCCCACCACCTCTACCACTCCCATCACCCCCACCACTCCCACCACTTCCCCCACTCCCACCACCTCCACCACTCCCACCACCTTCCCCACTCCTACCACCTTCCCCACTCCCACCACCTCCACTACTCCCACCACCTCCACTATTCCCACCACCTTCCCTACTCCCACCACCTCCACTACTCCCACCACCTCCACTATTCCCACCACCTTCCCTACTCCCACCACCTCGACTACTACTCCCACCACCTCCACCACCCCCACCACCTTCCCCACTCCCACCACGTTCCCCACTCCCACCACCTCCACCACTCCCACCACCTTGACCAATCCTGCAACTTCCACCACTCCCATCACTTCCACCACTCCCACCACCCCCACCACCTTCCCCACTCACACCACCTTCCTCACTCCCACCACCTCCACCACTCTCACCACCTCCACTATTCTCACCACCTTCCCCACTCCCACCACCTTCACCAGTCTCACCACCTTCTACTCCCCACCTTCTTCCAGTTGACCACTCAGCTGGATAGGACAGAACCAATAAGTCACATCACTACAATAATGCCCTCACACACATATCCACAGGTCTTAAGCCCACCACCCTCTCAACACGTCACTGCAGGAAACATGGGGTCGCTAGCAGAGGTTCCAGTTGTTTGCTGAAGGTCTGGAGGAGAGAATCACTCAGAGCTGAAATCCTGAGGGAAAGGAACCCAGGAGTTGAAGTGATGAAGAGCGGGAGGCCTCCTTGGAGAAGGCTTCTTCTGTCACACCTCTTTGATGTCCTCCAGGAGGTGGGACATACAGGCACATGGGCAAAGTGTCATCCTGGTCGTGACCCCCCACTTATCCTTTTTCCCTCCTGCATTCTGCTATCAGTGTAATCAGCCCAAACCACAAAGGTAACTTCTGCTCCCACAGTTCAGAAACCATCTATGGCTCCCCACTCCTCAAACAATAAAGTCTGTATTCCTTCGCTATCAGACAGAACAAGCCCTTCACCATAGGATGCTCCCTTCCCCTGCAACCTGCTTTTCTGTCCTTGATTCTCAATGATGCTTCCCCCAGCCCCTCCATATCCCTCCCGAGCCCCACCCAAGCAAATAGGAACATGAGATGGTGCTCTCCCTCTTTTGTCCATGCCCTTTCTTCTACCTCAGATGCCACCATTAGCCTTACTCCATCCCATTTTCTGTGGGTTGGGGTCCTAAGGTCTATCAAGCCAGATTTAATGCCATTTTCTCTAAGGCTTTCACGCTGGACCTCACCATGACTACCAGCAGCAGTGACTCCTGGAGCATGGTTTCTCTGCCTCTGCAACAGGAATTTCTTGTCCCTTCTCTACCTGCTGCAGATCAGACCCGCTGGGCTCCATTCTCTTTGGGCATCAGGCTTTGAGTGCCTCTGAGTGAGGGGAGGGATCAGTTCGCAAAGTCTTTGTGGACCAGCTGATGGCGGACTGCAGAGCATGTGGAGAGTTAGGGTGGATTTGGACACATGGCCCCATGGCAGGGAGGCTCCTGTTCAGAGCCCCTCTCCCTCGCCCAACCCAGCAGAATTAAACCCCAGCCCCAGTTCTCCATGGCTCCTGTCTTTATATTCTTTCTCTGCCTGGGACAGCAGAAACTGTCCACCTCATTCCCTTAGTAGGAGAAGCTTGGGATCTTCCCAGCAGCTGAGAGGTTCCCATTCACAGGGGGAGATGCTGGATGGAACTGACTCTGCCCCATGCTGTCCTGGGGGGTTCCCCATCATCCCTCCAGGGACCCCGGTCAGTGTTATCCAGGCTGCTGTTTTCATTTACAAGTTGCTTCCCTCTTAATAGGGGAAGTCTCTGCAGTTAATATGCTGACAGCCCCATTTCTCTTCTCCTGGGCCAGCCTTCCATATTAGCTACACAGAGTCCCACCAGGGACTCCCCAAGACCTTCACCCAACCCTCCACCATATCCCTTTAATACCTAAGACCCTCTCACTGGCTTCCTCCATTAACTACCCTGACCCTTTGGCATCCCCTCCATGTAGCTGCCCTTCCCCTCCCTGACTCATTGAAGTCCCACCACCAAATCTCCATTAACTATTCTTACCCCTCCTTCCCTCTAATTCTCTCACTGAGGAGCCCCCTTCATTTCTCTGACCTCATCTCCCGTTCCCACAGCCATCCCCTGGTCAGACCAGGGCACCTGGCACTAGATTTGGCCTCACCCTCAGGCCTCACCACTTTCCCAAGCTGGGCAGGACAACCCTGCGAGATGACTGGGCCTGCGGGTGGGGGTCGGGTAGGTTCCAGACAGGAAGGAGGCGTGGACTTCAATCTGGAAAGTCTCTGCAGGCCCTTCTCCCTCCCCTTTAGCAAGTCTGGGAACTCTGCCCCAGCCTGGTCCTCGCTCCCCCGCCCTCGCCTCTCCGCGCTTTCATCAGAATTCAATTTCCGCCCGTAAGTGACTCCGCGGGCCCCTGATCCTTCCCTTGATGAATGAGCCGCCTGGTCCGGCCCCGTCCGTCACCGTCACCCTCGCCTCGGCCCAGGCCGCTGCCGCCCCCAGCCCTCGGCCACTCCGCCAAACGCTGGCCCCGGCCCCCCGCGGCTCCCACCCAGACGCCTGCAGCCTCCAGCCCTCCGGGTTCCTCCCCCACGTCGCCGCAGCCTACCCCACACCCACACCCGCGTGGAGTTCTCTGCCCCGTCCCTGTCTCTCTGTGTGACTCTATCTCTCCTTGTCTCTGTGTCTCTCTTTCTCTCTCTCCCCTCGCTCTCTCCCGCCCTGCCTCCTTCCTCCTTCTCTCCCTCTCTCTCTCTAACACCTCTATTCATCTCTGGGAGCAACATCATTTATTTTGCACTTCCCAGATAATTTACTTTTTTTCCCTTCTACAGGAATTCTCCATTTCCCTATAAAATGAAAATTCATCTAGAATTACATCTTATGTCATCATTATGTTTATTAAGCGTGGATGATGTATATGAACAGGACGGGCTTGCTGCTGAGTGCTTAATGGTGCATAAGATTAAGCCGAGGCTCTCAGCTGCGCAGCGACTCCCCTCCGGTTCCCATGTTGTCGAGGCATGCTGGGAGTACAAGTTCCGAGCGCACGGCCAGGTGAACGCGCCGTCGCCGCGCGGCCCCCCCGCCCCCAGCCCCCTCCCGCGGGTCCCGCCTGGCCCACCCTAGTAGGGCTGGTGACGCCACCGCGGCCTGCGCCTCCCAGAAACCCAGGCAGATAGCCCGGGTAGAAGCAGCCCGGTCCTGGGGTCACCATCGCCCCCCACCCGGGGGCTCGAATGCGGCCCTGGACGCCCCTGGGCCCCCGTCTTCCTCCCGGGCCTTCTCTCTTGTCCCTGGCAGCTGGGAGCGGCCCTCCCGCCCCTGCACTCTTTCCTGTCGCTCTGTGGTTCTGCCCCCTGGTTGTCGCTCCCCCAGCCCTCCCCTCTTTCTCTCTGCCGTGTTTCTTGGGGCTCTTGTCTTTCTGTCTGTCACTCTGCGTCTCGGTCTCTCTGGAGTCCTTCTGCCTCTGTCACCCTCCCCGGCCTCGCTGTGTCTCTGTGCGGGTGCCCCTGCAGCTCCCCGGCTCGCCTGGGCTGCGTCCGTCCGTCTGTCCGCCTCTCGCGGCCTCCTTGGCTCCCCCTCTCCCCCTCTTTCCCCTCTCCCCTCTCCCGGCGCTGGCGGCCACCGCACTGCAGCGCGGCACCAGCAGTCTATGACAAAAACATTATCCTTCTGCTGCTAAACAATCCAATAAACCTCTCCACAGGGAGAAAGTTAACCTCTTGTCTCTTCGGCTGATGCCTTCCCGCCCACGTGACTGCTGCCACAGTAAATTCAAATCATTAGTCTCCTCACCCCATCAAAAAACTTCTATTAGTAATGGAGACCTCGCCGGAGACCTTCCGCGGAGAGCGCTGCCTTCCCAATTCCCAGTGGAAAAATTCTGCGCGAAAAACTAATTCTACTTTTAATAATCTGTCATCAGGACCAGAGGCAGTCATAAATTATATGGGAGAGCGTGCGAGAGCGCGCCACAAGAGGGAAATCAGGGCGAAAAATCAAAGCCCAAGTTTGACAAACTTTCCTGAAGATAAATAATAACTTACAAACAGGATTAGTTGTAAAGTCACGCTCCGGCGCGCAGCCACCGCGGCAATCACGTCTGCCGAGGGCCGCCACCGCGAGGCACCTGTCACCGGCCGCCACCGCCTCCGAGCCTTCCTCCTCGTCCTCCTCCTCGCCTGCCTCCCCTCCTCCTCTTCATCGCCCTCCAGCCTTCCTCTTCTCTTTTCTGCTCCCCTCCCTCCTCCCCTGCTTCCTCCGAGTTGTCCTCCGCTTCCCCCTGCTCTTGTTTACCCTCCTCCTCCCCTTCCTGCCTCAAACCCCCACCCTTCTCTCCCTGGCCAGGGAGCCGACGTCCACCGATCCCCAGGGCAGTGGAGCCCCATTCCCTTCTCCCCCATCCCACCTCCAAGGGTCCCCAGCTGTAGGGACCAAGGTCAGAGGAGAGTGAGAGGCTTCGCGGGAGCCTCTTTCGCCGGAGCTGTGACCTCGAGTGGGGGACTCGGCGTGTAAAGAGGTGTACGGGTGCGGCCCTCGGCCTCCTGCCTCTGCGGCCTCCCCAGCCTCCTAGCCCGATCCCAAGTCGCCCTGTCCTCCGCCCCCACCCACCCGGACACAGGGAGACTGGCGCGGGCAGTGCGTGGGTTGGGGGCGCAGCTCGACCCCTAAGTTTATTCGTCGGCGTGGGTGCAGGGTGGCGGCGGGACCATTCGGCCCGCCTCTCGTCCCGGCCCCCACCCCGCGGCGCGTCCCTCCCCCACCCCGCCCCGCCCTCACCCCGCACAATCTCGGCGCTGACAGCCGAGCGGGTGATAAATGCCGGCGACGCGGGGAAGGAATTGCGCAAAATAAAGAAGCATGTTCCAACAAGTCCTGTCAGGATTGTATTGATTTAATCATCTGCAGAAATACACATTCTGGATTACTGTAGCGTGCCCGGGCCAGGGGAAAGGGCGGGCAGGCAGGATAGGGCCGCGGAGGGCGGGGCGCAGCAGCAGGCGAAGGGGCGGGCAGAGCCGTGGCCCCGCCCCTCGCCCCAGGCCCCGCCCCACCGGCCTCCTGGACGGGTGAGAAACTGCAGGGCGCTGGGGCGGGGGTTCGGGGGTTCCCTACCTAAGAGGTGGCGCGGAAGGGCTGTTCTGCTCTGCGGGCACCTCCTGCATCTGCCCCCGAGGTGGGCTTGCGGTTCTCTGACCCTCGGAACTGCTGCATAGGGCGGTCAAGGAATCCTCGAGCTGGATGCGAACCCTAGAGGCGGGGGGGTTTGTGGGGGGTGGAAAGAAGATGGAGAGGAAAGAACAGCAGGAGAGTGAAGGCTGCGGAAGGGCCCTCCTTCTACCTCTAGAATGTTTTCTAGTGGTTTCCCGCCCCATCATCTCTTACCAGGGTCAAGACCTCAGCTGCCATGCCTGAGGGTACTTGGAGGGGGTAGGGCACTCCAATACCACCTCCTGGCGTGGCTGACCTGTGCCTGCAGCTACTTTGGAGGTGGAGGTGGGAATAGATGAGAGCTCATCTCAGCTAACACTTTGTAGGTGCTCAATGAAAGTTAAAAAATCCAACAAACATAGCTCTGACTTCTGTTCCATAATCCAGGCTGAGTCCCAGGGTGAGGACTTGGAGTAGGATTGGATCTTCATTTGATTGAAAACCAGGCCCTTTGGGAAAAAACAAAAAACAAAACAAAAACATGTGTGGGGTGGAGGGTAGCAAAGGGATGGAGAGATTGAGCAGCCGCTGAGAGTAGGGGAAGCCAAATGGAAATAGAAGAAATCCGGCCGGGCGCAGTAGCTCACGCCTGTAATCCCAGCACTTTGGGAGGCCGAGGCGGGCGGATCACGAGGTCAGGAGATCGAGACCTTCCTGGCCAACACGGTGAAACCCCGTCTCTACTAAAAATACAAAAAATTAGCCAGGCCTGGTGGCCGGCGCCTGTAGTCCCAGCTACTTGGGAGGCTGAGGCAGGAGAAGGGCGTGAACCCTCCGGGAGGCAGAGATTGCAGTGAGCCAAGATCACGCCACTGCACTCCAGCCTGGCCAACGGAGCGAAACTCCATCTCAAAAAAAAAAAAAAAAAAAGAAAAGAAAAGAAAAAGAAAAAAAGAAGAAATCCATTCATTTAATAATTGATTTATCATAATTTATGTCATGGAATCCTTCCAAAAACCTTAGAGGTTGTTACTATCAATATCCCCCATTATGCAGATGAGAAAAGTGAGGTTCGGAGAGGTTAAGTGATGGGCTTAAGATCATAGTGTTGCTAGGTTTGGAAGTCTACCTTGGAGGCCATGTCTGTCATACTCCAAACTTTCCCCAAAATTATGGGCCTTGAGGGGCAGTGCTGTGGGCTTGAGAATTGTATGGAGGATGGTGGGGAGACAGGGTGCGAGAGGCACAGGGGAACCACACCCGGTGAGCAGTAAACCTTGTCCATTCCAAAAACACTGGGGTCGAGGGGTGGGGACTGGTTCTTGAACCCTCCCTAGGAGTTTTAAGAACTGTAGAGAGGGACCCTCAGCTGAGGTCGTGGGGGTGAGGGGACCACCAGAGAGCAAAATTAACACCATACTTTCTATATGTACCATCAGTGCACTAGTCTTAGTTGGGAAGGCAGTGGAGGGACTTTAAAGAAAAGGAAAATCATGAGAGTGAATAATGTAGATCAGTGAGAGAAATGGAATTTTATCTGAAATCAGAAATTGTTACCAACGGTGTGGGGGTTAGGTCACTCATGGTGGGAGAAGGGGACTTCATCATGGGGTGACTTTATCAGTGAGAAGCACAACACCTCCCTGAGTGACCCCTCACTCAATAGAAACCCAAAAAGAATGAGCAATAACTGAGAGCACAAGCATGATGGGAAATCATGAAAGACAGACAGACCTTGGGGTCCCAATGGACCACAAGCCAAATTGGAGTAGATGTGAATAACTGAACAGGACTGGGAGTAAGAAACGAAGATGTAATTTATTTATTTTTTTCATGGAGAGGTGGCTGTAAAATGGGGTAAAATAAACAGGGGGTGGAGGGAGCAGAGAAGGGAGCAGGGGAATTCCCTCTAAGAGAGATAAAGCTTCTGCCACCGTTCCATTGTGACTCACCCATTTCTCCCCACCTATACCCATTCTGCCTCCACAAGAGGTTTCCATTCAGTGCCTTCCCCTTGCAAGTCAGCTTTTAGGATTGCCTGTTTTTCATAAGATTACCTTGAGGAGGGCCTGGACTAACCCAAGAACAAGGCACCACATTATACGTTTGTTTGTTTGTTTGCTTGCTTGCTTGCTTGTTTTGAGGCAGAGTCTTGCTCTGTTGCCCAGGCTGGAGTGCAGTAGTGAGATCTTGCTTACTGCAACCTCCATCTCCTGAGTTTAAGAGATTCTCACACTCGGGATCCTCAGCCTCCGGAGTAGCTGGGATTACAGGCATGTTCCACCACGCCCGGCTAATTTTTGTATTTTTGGTAGAGATGGGGTTTCACCATGTTGACCAGGCTGGTCTCGAACTCCTGACCTCAAGTGATCCTCCTGCCTTGGCCTCCCGAAGTGCTGGATCACAGGCGGGAACCACCATGCCTGGCCACACATTATTATTATTTTATTACTATGCGTATTAACTCAGTCCTCATAACCAGTCTATGAGGTGGGCAATAACATATCTCCATTTTACAGAACACGAAACGAAGGCGCAGAAAGATTTATTGATTTGCTCAAAAGTTATACAGTTAGCAGTAATGGAACAATTGAACCCAGATATATAAACCACTGCACTCTTGAATCCTCCCTGCCAGCTGGACGGAGAGTCAAGGTTCCCTGGGCCTAGCTTCAGTCCCACCGTTACTAACCTGTATGACCTTGGCCAAGACCTTTTCCCGTGCTGGGCCTCAGTTTCCACATCTGTGAGAGGGTTGGGCCAATGCCTTCCTAAATTCCTTCCAGACCTCCAAAGAAAAGACCCAAAGATCTGTGATCTGTCCCCCAACGACCCGTGCTTCTGACCTCTCCCTCACCCCCTGGCGGTCCAGCCTCAGCCCCAGGCCCACGCAGTGCCTCACGCTCGCCTGCCCCGCCCGCTCCCCGCGGGCCTGCGCGTGACTTTAGCTCGCGCGGCTCCGCCCGGAAGGTCACCTCCTTCATCACGGATTCCATTTGCATCCGGAATCGCATGTACATGAAAAATGTGTCCGCGTGCGGCCCCGACTGCAGACGCAGATGAAATTCTGTGCCGAGCCTGATGCGCGGTAACCTTTGCAGATGGCGCCGCTATTGCTGAGAAATGGATTGCTTAATAAAGCGTATCATCCGGCATATTTGCTGCTTGGCTAGCCAAATAGAAGTTGTTTTTTGCACAAATTTCCTTGTCAAATTTGTCAATGTTCATGTCATTTTTGCTTTAGGTCACAGAGCAAGGTGCAAATTCCTGGCATCTTTACTAGTTGCAGCCAATTTCGGCGATTTCGGCGGTGACGGGGATTCTCAGAGGAGTCGCGTGCCCGCGCGCTCCCGCCTGTCGGCCCCAAAGAGCGCAGCCCTGACACCTCCTCCCGGAAGCCCGCCGGCAGGACCCTGGTTTGTAAGGAGAGGCTCAGGGAGTGGGACGGAGGGTATCTCCCTTTCCCCAGGGTCCAGGCCCAGACGCCCCCTACCCCCAAACAGGGAGGTTAGAGGGGCAGATGGGAGTACGGGGCTTACACCCAGCTCTCCTGTGCCACCTCCTCTCCCCAAGAGATGGCCTTTTCCCCATCTTCCTTTGACTCCTTGACTTTCCAGTGTAAACGGAGGAATCTGTGGGAAGGGGAGCCTTCTTCTTGTCCTTTCATAAGAAATTTCGGCTCCCAGGGCCCCAAGACCCCACTTACACCCCATTCCAAAGCCAGATTAACTTGTCTCTACTTTAGGAGAGATTTACTGAAGGAAGGCCGTGGGTAGGAGAATGTTGTCCAGTTCCCTCCTTCCACACACTCCAGACCCACTTAGAGGGAGAGTAGTGGACAAACAGGTATATGAGGTATGGGAGCGGGGTGAGTGGGGATAGGTGAGAACACAAACAAGCAGGCTTTCTCGGGAGGTCTTTTCCTCCCATTTGAGTTTCAATCACTCGGTTGGGCAGGGTCTTTCTCAAGCAAATCCTGTGAAAAACAGATCATCCTGAAGGTCACTGAGAGGTTTAGGCAGTCCGGAGCCTGGTGTGGGGAGTTTACCCGATTATTTCCTCCCAGCTAAAGTCAACAGCTAACACTGGGGATTGCTCATGCATGCCAGGCTCAGTGCTAAGCCCGTGACCCGCAGTATCTCATAAAATCATTTCAGCAAGCCCATGAGGCCCTTACAAATATTCTCCCATTATACAGATGCAGGCTCAGCTCAAGGAAATCAGCCCACTTGGAGAGTGTGGATGAGGTTTGGGGGCCTGTGATGGTAGGTGGGCCGATGAAGGGGATCAGGTCGGCGGGGGTGGGGGCGGGGGGGAATGGCAGGAGAGGATGCCAGGGAAGCAGGCCTGGCAGGGTCCCTGAAACCCTGTCCCAGTGTGAACTCCGTGGAGGGAAGCTGATGTGGGGAGGGGAAGTGGACAGGGTTCTCTATGGGAATTGTGCATATGAGGATAGGCAGGAGTTCTGGGGACATGTATGGGAGAATAGATGCTGAGGACAGGAATATGGGAAAGGGTATATTGTAGGTAGGATCTGAATGAGTCAAAAGGGACCAGTGTGGGGCCGGGCATGAGGACAGGTATAGGGAGCAGGCAAGTCGAGATGGGGTGTGAGGGCTGGTATGTGGAGTTGTGGGTGTGGAGATGGGCATGTAGGGACAGGTATGAGTGTCAGAACATGAAAAGGGTATAACAAGACAATTGATGGTGACACTAAACTCCATGGTTGGCTGTTGTATTCCCCAGATCCAAGCTCAGTGCCTGGCACATGGTAGGGGCTTAGAATGTCGTTGTGTAATGACTGAATGGGGGAAAAGGTTTGGTTGGGTACAGGTGCGGACCAAGGTAGTGTTCTTGGTTAGGAGGCGGGCAGGTTTACCATGAGATATTCTAGGAGAGTTCGGGTTCTCCATTCAGCCTCTGTGCACTGGGCCAGGCTGGGGAATGGTCAGACCTGTTTCCCTGGAACAGGAGACCAGCCCGGGATGGGAGCCCAGTAAACTGGGGGCTACAAAGCACTGGACGATGGCGGGCGGGGGTGGGGTGGGGGTAGGGGAGGACTGCCGTCAGATTATTAATGGCCATGCGTTGACTCAATTAAATCCAGCCTGCTTTTGTTGGCAGGCCTCCGCAATTATGCATCTCATTATGGGCGGCCGCCCAAATGCATCCTGGGAGGAGACCAGAACTCCAAATTAACTTTTCCTAGCGCTGCGGGGGCTGGTTGGCCGGCACTGCCTGCATGGCAGCCAATCAGTGTTGGCTCCAAGGGGGGTGGGGTCATAAGAAGGGCGAAGGTGTGGGGAGGGTAGGCTGCCCTGCCTGGGGTGGGTCTAGACAAGATGGGCTAAAGACCTGCATGTCCATCCAGAATAACTCCCATGCCCACGCAACCCCCAACTCCAGCAAGGAGATGGTATTTGGGCCTGGGTATTTGGGCTCAGTGTTGGAGGGAGTCTTCTCCTTATCCCTCCGTGGAGGAGGTCACCCCAACAGGGAGTACAGAGAACTGGGTGCCCTTGGTTCCCCCACCTCCCCCCATCCATGAACGACCTAATCAATGTGACTAAATCAATGTGACTCCAGAATTACACCAAACACACAAGAACCAGGGGAAGTAAAGGGTGGCACTGTAGAGAGGGTGTCCTGCTGGGTGTGGGGAGGCCACTGGGGAGGATGGCCAGCTTTGCTCCTGCCCTGCTGGGTGTCGCCTGTGTGTCAGGGTGTGCATGTTTGTGTGTGGGTGTGTGTGTGCGAGCCTGCTCACAGCCTGCCTCTGCAGTTACACCACCAGTATAAAGTGCTTCATTAACCTGTCAGTCAAAGCCCGCTTCTCTCCAGCTCTCAGGCTCTGCCCTGCATCAGCCCATGCTATGTGTGTTCCTGCACAATGTGACACCCTGGGACCACTTGGCATTGCCCAGCCTCTCCCTACAGAAGCATGGCTTCTGTTGCCTCCCCGGGAACCCCCAAATGATCATGCCTTACCCAGGAGATCCTGGGGCCTGTCTTGCCTGTGTGTGATATGTGTTTATGTAGATCAGTATCTTATTGTGTGTGTGGCCTTACTCCAAACCATGCATGTGTGAGAAATGGCCATTCTAAAAACTAGAGCAAACTGGAGGTGTATGAGGTCTGGCTCTGAGCTGTGTGTCCTTGGACTTGCCACTTTCCTTCTCTGGGCTTCAGGGGCTTCATCTGCATGGTGGTCTGGTTCGGACTAGATGATCTGTACTGTTCTTCCTTCCGGCTCTCTGAGTTCAGGTGAATGCGACCTTCAGAATTGTACACATATGTGTATACAGGTGTGTGTGTCCTCTCCTAGCTGTTTTTCCTCCCAGGTTGCCGAGGTGCAGGGGCAGGACCACCAAAGCCCAAAGGCTGCTCTTGACCTGGAAGGGGCATGCCTTTCCAGGATTCCACGTGGCACCATCCACTGGAGACTACTGTAGAAACACGCATACTCACGTCCACACCCACCTGCTATGACCAAACTCTTAGAGGCTGCAGAGAGCATGTCTAAAGTGGGCACCCAGGCAGAGGCACAGCCAAGCAGGTGTGGGCTCAGGCAGTGCCCACCCTTGTAGAGAGTGCCCCCAGCATTCAGGGTCACCTAAAGATCCTAAGCTTCCCAATTTTGGGGGCCTGGCCTTGCTCCCACCTGCCAGGCCCATATAGAGGAGAGGCGATGTTTTCCATGACAGGGGAGGGCTCTGCTCACCCCACTTGTGGTTTCTTTATTGTGCATTAATGAAACCCTGTTTCTTTTGGGTATTTAATTCTTTCCATCTATTATGTTTAGACAACTCATTAACAATCATTCATTATAATTAGACTTCAATTTTAGGCTTCTTTCTCAGGGGAGGCAATGCAGAGCTTTTACATGTATTTGCATCATAAAGAGCTTCCAAATCTCTGGGTGCTACCCCTGCCCTCTCCTACACTAGCCACTGTCCCTACTTTTCTCTCCTTCCTTCCTCTGCCCACCTCTGCTTCTAATATAGGGGTGAGGGTGGAGAAAGGGGAACTGAAGAGTACATACAGGGCCTCAGATCCTGTTGCCCCCAGAGTCCCTCTGACCTGGGCCTGGCCCTCACTGAATGACTTGGATGTGCCAAAAGCAGGGACTAGGTTGCCCTAGAAACACATTTGCCCCAGTAACCATCAGGCTGGGACACCAGGCTATCGTGCTCCCAAGCTCTCCCCCAGAGCTGCTGGCTCTTTGAGTGTCCCCATGTGGATTAATACACATCCAGATATGCCTGCCTTGTAGACACACACGAGCAAGTGTGTATACCAGACACATACAACCACCCAGGGAAGGCGCAGGGAGCCTCTCGTGGGGATTTTTCTTCTTCCAATTCTAAACTGAGACACTGGTTGCCACCATCACACCTCCCCCCAAATTCCTTTTAGTTTAAGGATGCCTATCACTTTCAGTCTTTACTTGCAACATCATAAGATCTCTATTTGATGAGTGAATGTTTGTTGAGAGAATGAATGAATGAGTTTTAGTGGAAATGGCATGGGCATTATAGTCAGACAGACTAGGTTCACATTCCAGCTCTGTGACTAACCATGTGACTTCACCATTTAGTGTAACCTCTCTGAGCCTCAGTTTACTCCTCTGTAAAAAGAGGATAATAATGTCTACCTCACAGGGGTTTTGTGAGGATGAAGAGAGCTAACTAAAAATGTCAAGTACCTCGCATTTTATAGGTACTTAACCTATGGTAACTATAATAATTAATACTAGTGAAGTTCGTATTAATAATTTATGAGTAACTACAATAATCCCAGGAAGAGGCCCCTGGGTCATTCTGTGCAATACCTTTCCAGTGGGGCAGTCTTTTCTGCAGCATCCTCAATGGGCGCTGCTTGACTATATCCATAGTAAGGAATTCAGCTCTGTCCCATTCTACTACTGGGCAGATCTCCTTATGGGACAGATTTTTCTTAGATTCAGTTACAATCAACCTCCTTGCAACCTTCCCCATTAGCCCTGGTGCACGCCTCTGGGAATCTGCTTGCTCAGCAATGGATACCCTGAGAGGTCCCCACAAGGGAGAAGAGAAGGGGGCAGGATGGAGGGCAAATGCCATGATGGGGCAGGACGACTGGGAGAAGGAGGCAGAGAGGCTGATGGGAGAGGCAGTGGGTGGGGTATGGCTGGACCCCTCAGAGGCTGCAGGAACCAGAGGGAGCCACAGGAGGGGAGACAGAGATAGAGAGGGGACACCGGAGGAAAAGGATTTTCTATCAACAAAACAGCAGGACAGATCTGGCTGGTCTCTGGAAACATCTTCATCCGGTGCCTGAGGCCGGCTCTGAGCTCCTTTTAGCTCATTACTGGCAATTAGTCCTCTGGGTCCAGCCTGGGGGAGGGGGACACTATTAGCTCTCACTCTCCTGGACACACACACACACACCATGAATCAAGTTGACAACTTTGCCCGGCCTGCCTTCCTTACCCTGCTCTGTGTGTGGGGTGGGAAGCATGTGTCCACATGGATGTGTGAATGCATGTGTATCTACATGAAGATGTCACAGGGCAGACAGGGTGAGTGCATGTGTCTGGCCTGTGGGAATGTGGGATTGTGCAAAAGAGCAGGAAGTGTGTGCATGCATGCATGCCCTGTGGGAGAAGTGGAAATGTGTAGGTGAGTTTGTGAGGATTGAAAATCTAGGCTGGGCCGGGCGCGGTGGCCCTAGCCTGTAATCCCAGCACTTTGGGAGGCCGAGACCGGCGGATCACGAGGTCAGGAGATCGAGACCATCCTGGCTAACACGGTGAAACCCCGTCTCTACTAAAAAAATACAAAAAACTAGGCGGGCACCTGTAGTCCCAGCTACTTGGGAGGCCGAGGCAGCGTAAACCCTGGAGGCAGAGCTTGCAGTGAGCTGAGATCCCGCCACTGCACTCCAGCCCGGGCGACAGAGTGAGTCTCCGTCTCAAAAAAAAAATAAAATCTAGGCTGGGCGCGGTGGCTCACACCTGTAATCCCAGCACTTTGGGAGGCTGAGGCGGGCAGATCACCTGAGGTCGGGAGATTGAGATCATCCTGGCTAACACAGTGAAACCCTGTCTCTACTGAAAATACAAAAAATTAGCCGAGTGTGGTGGTGGATGCCTGTAATCCCAGCTACTCGGGAGGCTGAGGTGGGAGAATGGCGTGAACCCGGGAGGCAGAGCTTGCAGTGGGCCAAGATCATGCCACTGCACTCCAGCCTAGGCGACACAGCGAGGCTCCATCTCAAAAAAAAAAAAAAAAAAAAAAAAAAATCTGTGTGCACATGTTGGGGGATGGGCATTGGGTGGGGAAGAGCTGTATGTGGGAAGCTCTGACTCTTCTTCCTGGGCTTCTGTGTCCACAAACATCCTGGCCTGGGTGGTTGACATCTGGCGCTGGGTTTCAGGAGAGGAAAAAGAACAGGTAGATCCTGGCATTCCTACCTCAGCTCCATCTCAGAAAGTTTGGTCCTTGGGGAGCTCCTTTCTCTGAAGTGGAAAACTGGAACCCCATTGGGGTGAAGCCCAGGGAGGAGACCCAGAATTTGCTCCTCCCTTTAACCCTTTCCTTGCCAGATGCTTTAGCCCAGCACTGTTCAATAGAAATATAACGTGAGCCACATATACAATTCAAAATTTTATAGTGACTACATTTCCTTTTACAAAGGTAAAAAAAAAAAAAAAAAGGTAAAACTATTTATTTAGGCCTGGCGCAGTAGCTCATGCCCGTAATCCCAGCACTTTGGGAGGCCGAGATGGGTGGATCACAAGGTCAGGAGATTGAGACGATCTTGGCCAACATGGTGAAACCCTGTCTCTACTAAAAATACAAAAATTAGCCAGGTGTGGTGGCATGTGCCTGTAGTCCCAGCTACTCAGGAGGCTGAGGCAGGATGAGGTAGGAGAATCGCTTGAACGCGGGAGGCAGAGGTTGCAGTGAGCTGAGATGGTGCCACTGCACTCCAGCCTGGGCGACAGAGTGAGACTCCATCTCAAACAAACAAACAAACAAAAAAACAAAAACCTATTTATTTATTTATTCTAGAGATGTGTCTTGCTTTGTACCCCAAGTTGGTCTTGAACTCCTGGGCTCAAACAGTCCTCCTGCCTGGGCCTCCCAAAGTGCTGGAACTACAGGTATGAGCCACCGCATCCAGCCTATTTTTTAAAAACATATTTATTGGCCAGGTGCGGTGGTTCAGGCCTGTAATCCCAGCACTTTGGGAGGCCGAGGTGGGCAGATTACTTGAGGTCAGGAGTAATCCTGACCAGGCAGTGACCAGCTTGAGATCAGCCTGACCAACGTGATGAAACCCCATCTCTACTAGAAATAGAAAAATTAGACAGGTGTGGTGGTACATGTCTGTAATCCCAGCTACTTGGGAGGCTGAGACATGAGAATTAGCTGAACTCAAGAGGTGGACATTGCAGTGAGCCAAAAATGTGCCACCATACTCTAGCCTGGGCAACAGAGTGAGACTCTGTCTCAAAAAAAAAATGTTGTTATTTATGTTTTCTTTTAGAGATGGGGTCTTGCTATATTGCCCAGGTTGGAGTACAGTAGCTACTTACAAGCGCAATCATGGAGCACTGCAGCTTTGAACGCCTAGGTTCGAGCAATTCAGTAATTCCCCCACCTCAGCCTCCAGAGTAGCCAGTTGACCATCAAGCCAACTTTTTGTTTGTTTTTAGAGATAAGTCTTGCCCTGTTACCCAGGCTGGAGTGCAGTGGCGCAATCATAGCTCACTGCAGCCTCAATCTCCTGGGCTCAAGCAATCTTCACACCTTAGCTTCCAGAGTAGCTGGGACTACAGGCACGCACTGCCACACCTGGCTAATTTTTAACATTTGTTTTAGAGATGGGGTTTTGCTATGTTGCCCAGGCTGGTCTTGAACTCTAGGCTCAAGCAGTTCTCCTGCCTGGGCCTCCCAAAGTGCTGGGATTACAGGTGTGAGACACTGTGCCTGGCCCCAGCTTAATTTTGATAAGCTATTTTATTTAAACACAATATAGCCAAGTTAATATCATCTTAACGTGTAATCAATATTTTGTAAATAATTAACACGTTTTACATTTTTCATAGTAAATCTTTAAAAATTGGTGTGTATTTTTCATTTACAGCACATTTCCATTTGGATGAGCCACATTCAACCGCTCAATAGTCACACGTGGTTAGTGGCTACCATACTGGGCAGGACAGATCTGGAGCCTGGCTTGGCTGGTTTCCCACAAGCCAGTGAAGGGTGGTGTGTGTGCTGGTGGGGGCTGGGGGAGCAAGGAGCAGTGAGGGTTGGAATCACTACACTCTTCGTTCTCACTCTTCCTCAGACCCTGCCCTTGTGGAACCTTCGGGCTCCTTTCCCCACTGATGGTCACAGCCTAGACACGTGGATTCAATGTTGGAGTCTTCCTCGAGGAAGTTCTTCCTTTTGTCTTGCTTCTGAGGTTCCTACTGCAGGTGATAGTCAGCCCATTCTCATGAGAACCCCCTCATCCTCTTCATCAGAGATAATCTGGGGTGAGAGGAGGAGAGAATCACATAGAAACTAAGTGGGCAGGATGTGGGGCTGATGGGAGACGTGAAAGGCTAGAAAAGCCGTAAGTGCTTAGGGGGAGCGGGGAGGAAAGGAGGGGTGGGTGGCTTAGGAAATAACCACAGAGTAAAGGCAGCATTTCTAAAAGGTGACTTTTCAGTACGTTGTCCCCCTTATTCTTTTGAATTTTCTGTCTCCTCATCTTCTCAGATTTCTTGGACCCATCTAGACCATCCCCTATTTTTCTCCCATCCCTTCCTTTCCCTCCTGCTCAGCCTCTCATCACCTCCACCTCCTGGCCTCAGTCTCTCTCTGTCCATCTCTTTCCTTCCTGCCCTTCACCTCCCCAGCTTACCTCCTGCTCTCAGACATCATCCTCCACATGACCCCTCAGCCCAGGGTGCTGGGGCTGGGAGGAGTTTGGGGAATGGAGACCTGGAATGGGGTATGAGACCTGAGCAGGCAGCATCTCCAGGAGAGAGGAGGCAGGACCCTCCCAGTCCCCTCCCATCCTCTTACCCCACCTCCCGCCCCTCCCCCACGGGGCTGCAGTGATTCCACAGTCTCGGGGCTTGAGGGTCTCGGGGCCCCTCGCTAATGTAAGGTTATTGTAATTGATATGAAGGTAATTGATAATGTGTTACGGTGAATAATGTCTTCAATTTTCTGCTAAATCCCATTTTTGTAGCCATCTGGGCTCCTCCAACTGCCCCCCTGGGACGCTGGGTAATAGAGAGTAATTATTCTCAAGTCATTTACTTTTTCAAAGTGTTTAGTGCTTATCTGTTTTACAATTAAAATGGAAACGACCCTGATTCACTTCCTTTCTTTTTTATTTAAATAGCACTCACCCCCCCACACCCCCACCACACACTCTCAGTCACACACAACCACACGAGCACACAACCCTCCAACACACACGCACGCACACACACACACAGAATCTTCTTGTATGCGGCAACATGTCCACATTCAAAGACTCAGAAATACATGCATATTTTCTCTGTCAGTCACACACACAGGCACACATATACAACTTTACATGCAGACAGGGACACAGCCTTAGTGACCCAGCCGTACGTACCCTTTGCCATTCTCTTTTGGAGTGAGAGGATGGGGGTGGGCATGGTCAGGATGGAGGGCTGGGGAAGGAGATCTTGTATGTGTGTCTGAGTGTGCAAGATGATGTTCAAATGTGGAAGGTGAACGTCTGTGTGTACACTTGAGTGTGCTTGGCATGTAGAGTTCAGAGTGTGGGTTCATATGAGGCTAAAATGTGCAAATTTAAAGCAGTCATGTAAGAGCAGTCACAGCCTTGCTTTTGTGTTTGAACATGAGTTATTGGTGCATGGAGTGTACGAAGCCAGTGTTCATACCCAGTAACGTATAACGAAGGTCCCAGTGGTGCAGCCCCAGCTTGGACACAACGTCCTCAGGAGGGGACGAGAAAGGGATACAGAGGCGCCTGACCCAGGACCCAGAGATCCCTCCACTTCACACAATGAAATTCAACCCATTTATATTTCAACTGAAAATGTCACAGAAAATGTCCCCTGGCGGGGGAGACGCCAAGGGAGGAGGAGTCAGGAGGTGAGAACAGCTCACACCAGCCCCTCATGCAGCCCCACCCACCCACTGGCTCCTCCAGCCGTCCTTCCTCTCCCAGGACTCTCTCTCTGACCCCCCTCACTGACCCCTCCACTGCTTGCCCCTCAAACCCTTCAAAGGCCCCTCACTGAGCCCTGGTTCTGGTGGCAGGTATGGCCCTCGATGACCAGAGAGCTTCCTGGCCCGCCCTGGGTGGTTTCCCTCTGGGGGTGCTCTAGGGCCACAGACACCTGCATGAGTGAGGCACTGACCTATGGGAACGAAAGCACAAGATCACACACCCCAGATCCTTCCATGTGACCAGGCGTGACTTCTCCCCACTGTCACACGGGCCCACGGCAGGACAGCTGAGCCCCTGCACTTGTTAGAACACTTCAGGCTCACTGGGGTCACCTGCAGCAGTTCAGGGACCTGCTTCCCACTGTACAGATGGAGAAACTGAGCTGCAGTGTGGGCCAGCATGGCCATGGGGTCCCAGACGCTGTGAGGCCAGCAGTGGCCTATCTGCTTTGCTGTGACACCTGCTCTGCTGTCCCCAAAATCTCCTGCTTCCGGGTCTCCATGCCTTCCACCCATTCTGCTGCTGGACCAGTGATGAGGGGTGTGAGACCTCCCCCTCCTGGTTAGGCTGACCAGGCAAGCCCCGCTAAGGTCCAAACGGAACCAGGCTGCGGGAGTGAGACCCTAAGCTGGTGAGCACCATTAGCAGAGCGTGCTGCAGGTTCTGGTTTGAACTTTACTTTTTAAAAATGTGGGGTGGGAGGGCTGCCATTTATGGATGGAGGATGCCTCTTTCTGCTTTTTTTGGTGTCTCATACTCTGAGCATCTGCCTTGGCCTCCTCCCTTCTCTCTTGGAGTCTGTTTTTCCACAAGGGTCTTTTTTTGGTTTCAGTTTCTGCTTTGTCTTGTTTTATGTGTCTTTAGGCTCGCTCTCTATACACACACACGTATATATACACACATCTCTCTAAATTTGATAGAGAAATAGATAGACAGGGAGATGGATATATCTATATATCTATGGGTATATCCCTGTTTGTCTCTCCCTTTTCCCGGAACCCTGTCCACCTGCTCCGAGCTGTCTGCCTGGTGTCTGCCTCCCTCTCTGCCTCTGGTGCCCCATCAGTGTCTCTCACTCTGTCCCCGTCTCTCCCTCCGTCCCTGTCTCTACCTTTGTCCCAGTCCTGTGGCTCCCTCTGTCCTTGTCCCTGTCTCTCCATCTCTGTCTCTCCCTCTGTCCCTGTCCTGTGTCTCCCTCTGTCCCTGTCTCTGTCTCTGCCTCTGTCCCTGTCTCTCCCTCTGTCCCTGTCCCATCTCTGTCTCTCCCTCTGTCCCTGTCCTGTGACTCCTTCTGTCCCTGTCTCTCCCTCTGTTCCTGTCTCTCCGTCCCTGTCTCTGTCTCTCCCTCTGTCCCTGTCCCTGTCTCTCCCTCTGTCCCTGTCCCATCTCTCCCTCTGTCCCTGTCCCTGTCTCTGTCTCTGCCTCTGTCCCTGTCCCTGACTCTCCTTAGGCCCTTCCCTGACTCAGGCCTCTCACGCCTTCCGAAAAGTAAACATTTAATTTATTTTTATTTTTATTTTTGCTGTTAATAGATTTAATGTTCATTTGTTGGTAGCCCAGGGGCAGAAACGCGTGACATTTCAAATAATTGTTGTTTCAGGGGTATCCTCTGGAGGGAAATGCGGCAAAAGTGTGGAGAAGATTTAAGCAAATGACTGTGTCAGCTTCTATTTACTCCTGACAGGATCGCCGGGGGCACGGCTGCGAGATAACCATTAGCGAGGCCGCCGATAAAGCGGGAGGCTGCATTTCCAAAGCCTCCGCAGCCATTACGGGAAAGTTACTGTGAAACATGTTAAATTATCCCCAAAGTGGAGGGAGTGGGGGAGGCGGCGGGGGAGCGGGCGCCCGAGAGAGCCACGAGAGCCGCCACCTCCGCCAGGGCCAGGTGACCCCGCCGTGCCTGACACGCCGACGTCCACCAGGGGGCGGCCGCGGGCGGCCCAAGCCTCGGTGTGCGGGCCCGGAGGATGGGCGGGAGACCCGAGCCTTCCTCGCACCTGCAGGCGCGGGCCCACCCGACGCCGCCGGCTCCGGCTCCCTGCCTGGCCCCTCTGCCCAGCAGGAGCAGCCCGACACCCCCAGAGAGCGATGGGGAGGCGGGGGCCTGGGTGGGGTCGCCAAGATCAGCTCCATGTGTTCACAAGAAAAGGCCTAATTGTGAGGCTCTAGCTGAGGCTTGGGACAGTTCAGCCTCAGCTCTTTTAGAGCCTCTGCCTTCAAAAGCCCCTCAGGTCTCGGCACGGTGGCTCACACCTGTAATCCCAGTACTTTGCAAGGCGTGAGGCGGGCGAATCACCTGAGCCAGGAGTTCGAGACCAGTCCGGGCAACATAGCAAGATCCGCTCTCCAAAATTGAATTTTTTTTTTTTAATTTAAAAGCCCCCTCAGGTGTGTGCAGGTAACACCTACACGTGCCAGTGCCCAGGTTTGTGCAACATCCTGAGACGTGAGTTCACCTCTCAGCTCTGCCTTAATTAATTGTGTGGCCCTGGGCAAGTCCCGTGGGCCTCAGTTTCCCCATTTGAAAGGTAGAAACAATATCTGCCCCCACACACCTCACTCCCTGAGGATTAGTTGTAGTGAGACTATGTAAAAGTGATCTGAGAAACCATTCAATGCAGTACAAGCGACGAGTATTGTTATTAAGTGTTATTATTAACATTCTGCTGAGTCCACAGTGAATACCTGTGCACAAAGGCCACAGGTGGGTGCACCAGTGCATGGGAAATAGAATCCCGATCACAGCTCTCTCTGAGTTCGGGGGTCGTTTTTCCCACCCCTCCTAAGTGTGCTCCCATTAAGCCACACTTCAGGTAAGTTAATATCTATGGGCTAGCATGACAGAGGAAACAGTGTTTCAGGCTAGCCCCTGCAGAAGCACTCTTAGAGCATGCCTGGACCAGAACAGAGCCATATTGGCTGATAATACTGTCTAGGGAATCTGTAGAGGGACCATGTAAGGCAGGAGAGAGGAAGAAGGGGAAGAGGAGAACACCTCTCCCCTTTGTGGTAATGGTATCTCCAGACAAACATCAGACTAATTCCTTCTTTCTCTTTCTTTCTTTCTTTCTTTCTTTCTTTCTTTCTTTCTTTCTTCTTCTTTCTTTCTTTCTTTTCTTCTTTCTTTCTTTCCTCTTTCTTTCTTTCTTTCTTTCTTCTCTTTCTCTCTTTCTCTTTTTCTCTTCTTTTTCTTTCTTCTTTCTTTCTTTTTCTTTCTTTCTTTTCTTTCTTTCTCCTTTCTTCTTTTTTTTTTATGGAGCTTCGCTCTTGTTGCCCAGTCTGGAGTGCAATGGCGCAATCTCGGCTCACTGCCACCCCCACCTCCCGGGTTCAAGCGATTCTCCTGCCTTAGCCTCCTGAGTAGCTGGGATTACAGGCATGCACCACCATGTCCGGCTAATTTTTTTATTTTTAGTAGAGACGGGGTTTCTCCATGTTGGTCAGGCTGGTCTTGAACTCTCAACCTCAGGTGATCTGCCTGCCTCTGTCTCCCAAAGTACTGGGATTACAGGCAGAAGCCACCGTGCCTGGCCCCTTTCTTTCCTAAAAAAGGGGGAGGGGGCTAGGCCCGGTGGCTCATGCCTGTAATCCCAGCACTTTGGGAGGCTGAGGTGGGTGGATCATGAGGTCAGGAGATCAAGACCATCCTGGCTAACACAGTGAAACCCTGTCTCTACTAAAAAAAAAAAAAAAAAAAATTAGCCAGGTGTGGTGGTGGGTGCCTGTAGTCCCAGCTACTTGGGAGAGTGAGGCAGGAGAATGGCATGAACCCAAGAGGTGGAGCTTGCAGTGAGTCGAGATCAGGCCACTGCACTCCAGCCTGGGTGACAGAGCGAGACTCCATCTCAAACAAAAAAAAAAAGAAAAAAGTGGGGGAGGGATGCCCTAAATAGATTGAGATTGCAGCATCACTTACATTGTATTTTAGCCCCTGACACCCATGAAATTCATTGGCAAGTCAGTGCCTTGAAGAGTGGCCATTTTTATCACATATTCATCAATTTTCAATACATTTTCAGATTTCCAGAAGCTCTGAAGTTCCCCTAAGTTCACCCAACATTTTTGAGCCTCTCTCACAGGTCAGACCTACTGCAGGCAAAGGGAGATTGAGATTACCAGGCTACCCTTGCCTTCCTGGAGTTCACTGTCGAGGAGGGGACTGATGTCTCCAAATGATGGCAGTTCCTGGTGAGTGCTGAAAGAGAAACACATACAGTGCTGTCTATTCAGCAGGGGAGTGGAGAGTGACTTCCTGAGGATGTCTGGGCATTTGAGAGGTGGCATTTGAGCTGGAAACTTGAAGGATGGGGCAGAGTTTTTACTAGCTGATAGAAATTAGCTACTATATAATAATAATACTCCATGTGTACTCCCCCCTCCAAAACAACAAAAGTGATAGTAATGGCGCTTAATCTGTGGCAGGCACTGTGGCAGGCACTTTGCACTAATTGCTACATTTGATTTGTTATTACAGCCATGTGGGACAAATACTATTATGTACCTCACTTCATAGATGGGAAACTAAGGCTCTAAGACACCCAGTAACTTGCCCGAGGCCACACAACCATCTAGCATTGAGATTAAATGAAGTTGAATGCCTTTCTCCCCTCCACCCCCCATTCCAAGACTGACTTTGACAAAAGGCTGAATTTGCCTTTCACAAATGTCATGCACCCCTTCTTCAACAACTCCACGTTCATTCAACTGTTTCCTGCATGTCTACTAGGTGTCACGCATTGAGCTGGTGCTAGAGGTACAAAAATAAGATGTAGACCCTATCCTCAGGGAATAGTCCAGTCTAGTAAGGAAGACCTACACTAGTTAATAAACCACATAACAAGGTGCAAAATGCAAGTCTGAGAAGTCTGAGATTGTGGCCGTGGACATGAAGGTCAGCGGCATGTACAACTTATAAATTTGGGGGAGATAGAAAAACAGTCAGATCATAGTAACAACGATCCTTGAAGAACGTCTCCTTTGCAGGGATAGGGAACAGGCACCTTCCAGGAGGCAGATTCAGGTTCTTTTCCTTTTCCTTTTTTTTTTTTTTTTTCTTTTTGAGACAGGGTCTCACTCTGTCACCCAGGCTGGAGTGCAGTGGCATGATCTTGACTCACTGCAATCTCTGCCTCCCAGGCTCAAGGGATCCTCCCACCTCAGCCTCCTGAATAGCTGGGGCTATAGACACACACTACAATGCCCAGCTAATTTTTCTATTTTTTTGTAGAGACGAAGTTTCGCCATGTCGCCCAGGCTAGTCACGAACTCCTGGACTCAAGCAATGCACCAGCCTCAGCCTCCAGAACTGCTAGGATTACCGACGTGAGCCATCTCGCCTGGCCTGGGCTCTTTACTTAAGAAAGAACTTTCTAATCATTACAGCTGCCAGAAACAGAAGAGACCTACTTCAAGAGAGAGTGAGTTTCCTGCCATGGAGGTGTTCAAGCAGAGGCTAAAGCTCCCCAAAATGGGACTAGTGTGGGGAACAATGAAATCCTTGGCTTCTAGGATCACTTACAGCCCCAAGGTTTTAAGGAGTGTGTCCCCAGATAAGAATGATTTCAGGCACTTTCAGGAGGATTATTTTCACCAAGAAAGTAAAAAATGATTCAGGCTGGACACAGGGAACCTTTCTTATGGACATAGGGGCACCAAGGACAGAAGCCCCCCAGTTCTCCTCTCCAAAGGGTGTCTCCGAAGCTGTCCCAGTCTTGCCCAACCGCCCCCCTCCCCTATGTCCAAGCCCACAGGTTCTCTAGGTGACCCCCATCTTCTCACTGTGGTTCCAAAAAATGCACACAGATCATTTGAACACGGGCAAGGGGCAGGCAGAAGGAAGAGGACACAGTTTGTAGTTGTAGGGCATTTGGGATGCCACCATCAAGGTCACTGTGACTCCCAGCACCTTTGCTGTGGAGGTGTAATCCTGGGTAGTTCCTAAGGAGCCACTGCCTTATTCATTGCTGTGCTGTCTGTGCCAAGCAGAGACTGGCACAGAGAGGGCACAGCACCCAAAAAGCAACTTTCTTTCTTTCTATGTTTAAAAAAAGACTGCCAAGCACAGTGGCTCATGCCTGTAATCCCAGCACTTTGGGAGGCCAAGACAGGTGGATCACCTGAGGTCGGGAGTTTGAGACCAGCCTGACCAACATGGAGAAACCCTGTCACTACTGAAAATAGAAAAAATTAGCTGGGTGTGGTGGCACATGCCTGTAATCCCAGCTACTCAGGAGGCTGAGGCAGGAAAATTCCTTGAAACTGGGAGGCGAAGTTTGCAGGGAGCCGAGATTGCGCCATTGCACTCCAGACTGGGCAACAAGAGCGAAACTCCATCTCAAAAAAAAAAAAAGACACATCATCACTGTAAAAACTGTAAACTATACAGAAAATATAAGGAAAGCCAGAAATAAAGCCCACTGGAGTCACAGAACCACTATTGCTATTTTAGTGACCATCCTACCAGACAGCTCTTTCTGCCTTTAAATAAACATGGATATAGGTGTGCAATATAAACAGACTAATATTCTATGTTCTATTCCATAATCTACCATTTTAATCAATAATATAGCATGAACACCATTCCTTTTCAATAAAGAGAACTATATGATTGTTTCAGTAGTTGCATTATAGTCCGTTGCATTACGTACTAAGCCAGTCTTCTGTTGACAAACATTTAGGTTGTTCGCAGTTTTGCACTCTTTTTTTTTTTTTTTTTGAGACAGAGTCTCGCTCTGTCGCCCAGGCTGGAGTGCAGTGGCGCGATCTCAGCTCACTGCAAGCTCTGCCTCCTGGGTTCACACCATTCTCCTGCCTCAGCCTCCCAAGTAGCTGGGACTACAGGCACCCACCACCATGCCCGGCTAATTTTTTGTGTTTTTAGTAGACATGGTGTTTCACTGTGTTAGCCAGGATGGTTTCGATCTCCTGACCTCGTGATCCACCTGCCTCGGCCTCCCAAAGTGCTGGGATTACAGGCGTGAGCCACCGCGCCCAGCCACAATTTTTTAATTTAATTTTATTTTTTGAGATGGAGTCTTGCTTTGTTGCCCAGGTTGGAGTGCAATGGCACAATCTCAGCTCACTGTGATGTCTGCCTTCCAGGTTCAAGCGATTCTCGTGCCTCGGCCTCCTAGGCAGCTGGGATTATAGGTGTGCACAACCATGCCTGGCTAATTCTTGTATTTTCAGTAGAGATGAGGTTTCACCATGTTGCCCAGGCTGGTCTTGAACTCCTGACCTCAGGTGATCCACCTGTCTCGACCTCCCAAAATCCTGGGATTACAGGTGTGAGCCACCATGCCGACAGTTTTGCACTATTTAAAACACCCTGAGATGAATGTATTTGCAGACAGATCTTCTTGCACTTGTACAATTATCTCCTTATGGTAAATTCTTAGAAATGGAATTATTGGATTCAGGCTGGACACAGGGACCCTTTCTTAAGGACACAGGGGCAACGAGGATATTTTATATTTGGGCACACACTGTCAAACCGCCTTCCCCAAACGTTGTATCTCTGTGTATTCCTATCCGAAGAGGGTATTATTAGTCCTTTATCCTTTGCTTAAATCAAGCTTGTCCAACCCATGACCCATGGGCTGCATGCAGCCCAGGATGGCTTTGAATATGCCCCAACACAACTTTATAGTCTTTCTTAAAATATTATATATATGTATACACACACACACACAGATATACACACACACACATATACACACACACACATATATATATACACACACACATATATATATTTATATTTAGCTCATCAGCTATAGCTAGTGTTAGTGTATTTTATGTATGGCCTGAGACAATTCTTCTTCTTCCAATGTGGCCCAGGGAAGCCAAAAGATTGAACACCCTGAACACCCTGGCTTAAATGAATGAGCACTTTCTTGAAAGACAAAACAACAACAACAAAAACTCTGATTCAGACCAGTTCCCTCTCTCTCTCTCTCTCTCTCTCTCTCTGTGTGTGTGTGTGTGTGTGTGTGTGTGTATGTGTGTATGTGGACACATCTGTGATTATGAAGATCTAGGTAAGCCTTGTTTCCTGGTGTAATTGTATATCTGTCTGTGTTCTCTGTATAGTCATAAATCTCAACCTCATAAGCTGAAGTCCTGCATGAATATTCTTAAGAAAGGGTTATGTTCCCACCAAATCCTCCCTAACCACCTCAGTGTGGGGATGAGGTCTGTTTCAGCCTCTCCAACCCCAAGGATATTCTCCCATTGTCAGTCTTGCCACTATCTCTGAAGTCTCTGGCCAAGGCTGTTAGGGAGAGTATAGAAAGGGAGGCTACACCGGGTTTGCCCACAGTGGGACCTCAAGTGTTAACTTCAGTTTTCCCCAAAAGGCGTCCCTGGGCTGTGTGCAGTGGCTCATGCCTGTGGTCCCAGCACTTTGGGAAGCCAAGGTGGGTGAATCACCTGAGGTCAGGAGTTCCAGACCAGCTTGGCCAACATGGTGAAACACCGTCTCTACCAAAAATACAAAAATTAGCTGGGCCTGGTGGCACGCGCCTGTAATCCCAGCTACTCAGGAGGCTGAGGCAGGAGAATTGCTTGAACCTGGGAGGCAGAGGTTGCAGTGAGTGCAGGTGGAGCGCCATTGCACTCCAGCCTGGGCAACAGAGAGAGACTTCATCTCAAAAAAAAAAAAAAAAATGCACCAGATACCACGGCTGAGGGGCATAGAACTGTGGTGGAAACAGTGCACTATAGGTCACTCTAGAGGCCCCAACAAGGGGAGGAAAGCGGGGAGGGTAAAATGTCTAAGGTTCTTCCTGCCTGGGGTGTCTTCTCTGCAGAACCCTCCCCCACTCCCCTCTCTCTGTCAGTATCCCTCACACATGTGTCACCTCTGCACTCACACATTCACATCTAATCCCACAACCCATATACTTCCCTTACAACCACACCCATACGCTCTTATTCTCACATAATTTGTCTTATAATTTTCACACCATTACACCCACATTCTTGCACACATCACATGCACAGAATTTGATGCTTACACACTCCCACCTACATAAACGTGCCCAGGTGCCCAATATTCACTCCTGTGCAGTCTCACACTGATATACTTCATCTTAAGGAAGTGTAGTCATGAGTTCCTGTCAATCATTGTCATTAATGTTGTTGAAACCATACCCACAACCCTGCAACTCACCCAACACTCTTCTTTCATACACTCTCACAGTCCAACAGAATTCACAGTCACTTTCACATTCTCCTCAAATCTCCTGAACACATGCAGTTACCCAGAGAATCTTGCAACATCATAGCTCATCAGGCCGGGCACAGTCGCTCTCACCTGTAATGCCAGCACTTTGGGAGGCCGAGGTGGGTGGGGTCACCTGAGGTCAGGAGTTCAAGACCAGCCTGGCCAACATGGTAAAACCGTCTCTGCTAAAAATACAAAATTAGCCGGGCACGGTGGTGCTTGCCTGTAATGCCAGCTACTCAGGAGGTTGAGGCAGGAGAATCGCTTGAGCCCGGGAGATGGAGGTTGCAGTGAGCCAAGATCACACCATTGCACTCTAGCCTGGGTGACAGAGCAAGACTCTGTCTCAAAAAAAAAAAAAAAATCATAGCTCATCTAGTCTACCCTCCTTATTTTACAGGTAGGATAGCTGAGCCTCTGAGAGGAAAAGCATGAGTTGACCAAAGTCATACAATCAGTTCACGGCAAGTTCAAGATGTTAACTCCAATCTCATAACTCACACAATAGTGCTTTTTCCTATGGCCAGAGTCCTTCCCTCTCGGTCTTTCCCTCAGCCCCCTGTGCCAAGCGCTCTGCACTGACTCTCAGAAACATTCAAATAGAGGAAGTTGCTCTCGGAAAGACAGGCAGCTGGGTGAGTGGAACAAGTATGCATTTGGAATACAAAAAGAGCCTGAGCAGGAATATCAAATAGCTTGTAGGCTCAGAGAGAATGTATATAAAACACTTGGTACAAAGTAGCAACTCTGAACACTTACTGGGCACTTACTATATGCTAGGCACTATGCCAAGAACTTTGTATATTATCTCATTTAAGTTTTATGAACTTTTAAAGTACGATTATATTGCTATCACAGAAGAAGGAAGTGAGGTCCACAGAAGTGAAGTCACTTGCCTAAGGCCACTCAGCTAGTGAATTTTGAGACCAAGATTATGCCCTGCTCTGGTTTTCATGCATTACATTATGCTTCCTTCAATAAAAAGGTCACTCTATTGAATCCTTACTCTGTCACAGACAGTGTGCTATAGATGCATGGTTTCTCTGTGTCTTTACAGATAAGGAGACAGAAGCTTGGGGGGTGCTTAATGGACAGTATCTTTTATCATTATAGAGAGGGAGATTCTAACTTCAAAAGCAAATTTAGCTGTACTTTGCCACAAGGTAAATTATTCAGTTCATGTAAATCTTTAGTGGATCGGATCATTTCCATTCCCATTCCCATTGATTGGTATATTATTATTAGTATCATTATTATTTTGAGACAGAGTCTTTCTGTTGCCCAGGCTGGAGTATAGCAGTATGATCTCAGCTTGCTGCAGCCTCCGCCTCCCAGGTTCAAGTGATTCTCCCACCTCAGTCTCCCGAGTAGCTGGGATTACAGATGTGTGCCACTACACCCAGCTAATTTTTGCATTTTTAGTAGAGACAGGCTTTCTCCATGTTAGCCAGGCAGATCTCAAACTCCTGGCCTCTTGTGATCTGCCCACCTTGACCTTCCAAGGTGCTGGGATTATAGGTGTGAGCCACCGAGCCTGGCTAATTGGATTATTTAAAGTCAATCTTCCTTCCACAGATCTGTAATTCCCTGCATCTCCCACCCCGGTGTATCACAGGAAGACAGTCCCTGCTGGGATCATACACACAGTTGTTCACTTCCACCCACTAGATGAAGTCATATTCAGGCACACTTCTTACACAGGCTATAAGGCCACTGTGGCTTAATCAATTAGCAAGACCATTAGGATATGGAGTGAAAATACGTGGGATCCAGTTCCGTTCCTTACTAACTGTAAGACCACAAGCAATTACTTTATCTGCCTCAGTTCTTGTATCTGCAATACTGGAATAGTAATTCCTCCCTCCCAGCATTGTTCTGAGTTTAAAATGCTGTAAGATATTATTATAGAAAGGCTGGCCTACAGTTAGCACTCAAAACTTGCTACTCACAGTCTCCCTCCCACAAAGATATAATACCAGTGCCTCATACCAACCCACACAGAGACAGTCACAAAAACCTGTAGACAGGCCTCCATAACACACCAGACTGTAGACTTGCTCAAATCTGCTAGGGGGCTGTCAGAGTAGTTGAGAAAGAGGCTCTTAAGTAACCTTGGACAAGTCACTTAACAGCTTTTTTTTTTTTTTTTTTTGAGACGGAGTTTCACTCTTGTTGCCCAAGCTGGAGTGCAATGCTGCAATCTCAGCTCACTGCAACCTCTGCCTACCAGCTTCAAGCCATTATCCTGCCTCAGCCTTCCGAGTAGCTGGGATTACAGACATGCACCATCATGCCCGGCTAATTTTGTATTTTTAATAGAGATGGGGTTTCTCCATGTTGGTCAGGCTGGTCTCGAACTCCTGACCTAAGGTGATATGCCTGCCTCGGCCTCCCAAAGTGCTGAGATTACAGGCATGAGCCACCGCGATGGGCCAACAGCTCTTTTTAAGAAAGAAAAAAAAAAAGACTAAAGACTTAAAAAACAAACAACCATAACCACAATACCACTGTCACACCTACAAAATTGGCAAGAATTCATTAATATCAATTACCGAATTCACATTCAAATTTTCCTTTTTTAAAACATTTGGTTTGTTCAGATAAGAAACCAAACAAGTTCCACCCAATGACGTATTCTATTGCCTTTTTCTTTCTCTTTCTCTTTTTAAAATGTGTATGAATCTCTTTTGTCTTTGAAGAACCGTTATAGGCCCAAAAGAATGTTCCACAGTTTAAAAACTTCACTTTTTTAAAAAACTTATTTTTAATGCACAACTAATATATAAATATATTATTGTTTGTAAAAAAAAAAAAGAAAAGAAAAGAAAGGAAATCAGACACTACAGATGAAGTGAATGTCTCCCTTGACCATCCCCAATGCCAGCTCTTTAACCTAAATCTCAGTCTTCTCATCTGTAAAATGGGAAAACTTCCTTTCTTATGGTTGCAGTGAGAATTAATTCTATAGAGGTTGGAAGCGCTTAGCTCATTGCCTGGCTCACGTAATCGTTCAATAAAAGTCGCCTGTAATTATTTTTCGTCATTGCTATGATGCTGGCAGACGCAGAAAAGCCGTCCGGACCCGTGCGCGTTCAGCACCCTGGACAGAGGTGGCGGCGGCCCGCGCTCTCCCAGCCCAGGCCAGCCTCCCCACGCGGTCGGGCTGGGATCTGTAAATAAAACCGCCCGGCTTCCGGCGAGTCCCGTGCAGCCGGTGAAGGGGAAAGAAATCCGGGATTTTCCGAGCAGCCTGCTTCGGCTCTGCGTCTGGCGGAGACAATTACTCGGATACGCTCCGGCTGGCCTCCCCGAGGCCCCAGGTCATTTCAGATGTGGGCCCTGGTCCTTGGGCAGAAGCTGGGCCAAGAAGATCTGGAGCCGGTGCCTCAGTTTCTCGGATTGCAGGAAAGCCCGCAGGGGGGGACCGCGGAAATCGCTGCAGGAGACCCCCTAGGGATCCCTCCTGCAACCCCTCCCCTACACACACACACGCGCGCACACACACATACACACTCAGCCTTCACTGCCTTTGGGAGTTGGGGTGGGGAGCGGGTGGCGGTGTTTGGATGGAGACAGCAGCCTCCTTCGGAAGCCGGCCCAGGGCACAATTAGCAGGGAGCGGAGACGCCCGCGAAGGCTGATTTAATTAGGTGACACGGTGCCAGGCAGGGATGCGGGGGGAGGGGAGAGCAGGGTCAAAACATTTTGTAAAAATCTGTTTCACAAACGTTGCTGCTCCCCTCGGGCCAGAGAGAGATTACTGCGTCTTTGGTGTCGATCAAGGCTGGCAAGAGGCAGCCAGGAGGATGAGGACATATCCTTCTCCTCAGCCTCCTTCTTTTGTCCAGTCTCCAAAACAGTCCCAGGAGCCATCAGCTCCTCTAGGGTGCAGGGTTTGAGATCACCTGGGAAGAGACCACTTTTATAAGGGGGAACAAAGTGCTGTCTGTCTTATGCACACTCATCTCCCCAGTATTCACATGAATAATATTAGCAGGAGTTGCTGGAAGCATCTACTTTCCAAATAAAGCTATCATTTGCTGAGAAAGTACTCTGTCATTACTAGCTGTCTGATCTTGGTTATTTATGTTCTGTGCCTCAGTTTCCTCATCTCTAAAACAGTAAGGACCCTTCTAGAATGGATATGAGGAGTAAAGGAAGCCAATATGTAATAGTAGGCACTTAATAATGGTTTGCTTTTTTATTATTATTTTACTACCATTAGGTGAAGGCTAGTTGTATGACATATTTTTTCTCTATTCCTCACAACTCTATGGTATAAATATGATTATTCTCATCTTATAGATGTAGAAACTGTAACTCAATGAGTTTAAGTAACTTGCTGTCGCTGACCTGGTTAAGGGCAGAGCTAGGAATTAGACTCAGGGGCTAGGCACAGTGGCTCACACCTGTAATCCCAGCACTTTGGGAGGCAGAGGCTGGTGGGTCACCTGAGGCCAGGAGTTCCAGCCCAGCCTGATGAATAGGGTGAAACCCTGTCTCTACTGAAAATATAAAAATTAGCCAGGTGTGGTGGCAAGTGCCTGTAGTCCCAGCTACTGGGGAGGCTGAGACAGGAGAATTGCTAGAGCCCAGGAGGCGGAATTTGCAGTGAGCCGAGATTGCATCATTGCACTCCAGCCTGGGTGACAGAGCAAGACTCCATCTCAATAATAATAATAATAATAATAATAATAATAATAATAGGACTCAGAACCGTTTGGTGTTAGAGCCTGTGCTTTTTCACCATCCCACTCCTGAGTTGCCTCAGTTTCCCACTTGCGATCTTCTCTTAGTCCACCTTCCTGGACCATCACCATAACTGTACATGCCTCGTCCCAACCATGTCTGGCACAACCAAGCCCACCTCCAGAGCCCACAAATTTGTGTGGCACTGAGTAAAAGGAAGCATGTAGCCCACATGTGCACACACACATACACAAATGTGCATATGTCACCAGACACAGTCATACAGGATCACCCTCCCACAGAGAGAGAGACTCCCAAAATCACAATCTCACTCAGAAGTAAAGCAAGCCACACACAAGCACCTATCTGCCATTGGTCACATTCAGAGCACCCCATCACACGGGAAAGAGGTTTCACATAGAGAAATAGTGACACCCAACATCACAAAAGAGATGTAATGTGCAAATACACAGATACACAAGGTATGTAACACTTCCTCGTACAAACACACCAAGATAATAAGATAAGAACAACTGCACACAGCCACATACACAGGAAGATAGGTTTTTTTTTTGTTTTTTTTTCGGTAAGACACCATTTATACAGATACCCACAGAGATACAAAGTCACAACATAGCCACTGGCACACACCATCTCATGGAGAGGCATAGCTATACACCCACCATAACACCCACAATACACCCACACTTAACAGCTGTAGCCAGACATAATGTGACACAGAAAGAAAATCAGTGAAAACCCAGTCCACATGCACACACTTCGTACACACACCTACACAGATCACTGGAGATAGGAAACCATCATCTCACAGGCACACAAACATACACACCCCAAGTCTCCTTTCAGACCTTCTGGGAAGCTGGCTTCAACCCAACAGTGTCCTGCCTCCTAAAGTCTTCAGGGCATGGGGATCAGTTGACTCCCTTCCCTTCCCTTCTCCAAGCTAAGCCTAGGGCAGCAGGGATACAGTCCCCCAGAAGACATGGGGAGGGGACCCTGGGCAGCCGATCTTAAGGACACCTTGTCTAGCATCATATCTAGCCCAAACTGAGGCCAGCTACTGGGACTTGGGGGCTGTCCTCCCATCCCCCAATTCATTTCCCCCACCACCCCAGCCTCATACCCCAGCATTATTTTTCAGAAAAGGGCTGATGTATTTATCAGTGACTCCTTCCCTGGGGAGCGAGGACTGTCTCCTCAAACCTCTACCCCACCTGTTGTCACCTACCTGTGCAGGTGCTCTGTCTCAGCAGCTCAAAGCTCCAGCCTGGGCAGGGTCCCGAAGGCAAGTGGGTGGAGCCTGTTTCCATCCTCTGCACCCCCCAGTTCTAGCTCCCTCTGCAGCTGCCCCTCCAGCTCCAGGCCCCCTGGGCAGCCCCCTCCCTCCCTGCCTCCTGCTTGTCGGGCGCTGTGTCTCTGCTCTGAAAACCAGACTAGGGACGGGGGAGGGGGGAGGATCCCAGGAGAGGAAGTGGCATCTGACGGCCCCGGCACCAAACCTGGGGGGCTGCAGGGGGAGGGGAGGAGCAGGGAGGCCTCTCATTGTGTGAGGGAAATTTTATTTTTAACAGATGCTAAGGCAGATGGCGCAGAATTAACAGAAAATGGGAGAGGAAAGAGAGGAAGAACATTACTGACTCCGGAGAGAGTGGACATTAAAAAAATAAAGAATAAGGGAATGAAAACAAGTTTAAGTGCTCTCTCCGGGGGGGAGGGGGGAGGGGAGGAGAGCTGAGAGGCAGAGAGGGACGGAGCAGCGTGGTGATAACCAGAGGCGTGAAATTACAAAAGTAAAATTTGTGGGACTCGGGAGGGGCTGAGAAGGCCCCAGTTTCATTGCAAAACTCACTCAGAAATTACTGATGTGATGTTTGAGCTTTTATCATTAATAATAATCGAGAGGGGAGGGGAAGACAAAAGGACTTGTGGGCTGGGTGGGGGGGTGTTGAGGCCCCAGGAAAAAAGGTGCGTGCACTGTGGGGAGGGGGTGAGAGAAAAGTCATTTCTGTGACAGAAAAAAGAAGATAAGAGAAAAAAACTCAGGGAGACACAGCAGAAACTGAGACAAATGGAGACACAGAGGCAGAAGAAAAGGAAAGGAAGGAGAGAAATAAGGGAGAAAAAGGAGGAAGGAGGGAAGGTGTGGGAGAAAGGTTAAGACAGAAGTTGGGAGGGGAATTAAAGGCAACTAAAAGAGATTCGGAGGTGGTGCGGCAGAGACAAAGAGACAGAGACAGGAAAGAAGACAGAGATGAGGAGAGAGACAGCCAGGAAAACTATCAGAAACAGAGCAAGACAAAACACACAGTGCACCCGTGGGTCTGGAAACTAGCCCTGAAGCCGACTGAGCAATGCACAAAGTGACCAGAAGCAGGGCACCCGGAGAAACAGAGCAGGAAGACAAAGACAAAAGAACAGAGGCCCGGACAGACAGACAAATGGATGAAGAAAAAGAAAGAGTTGGGAAGAGTGAGAGACAGAGTGAGTGAAAGGCAGAACAAAACAGAACAACAACAACAAAAAACTCAGACAGACTTTGAACGAGACACAGAAAGAGTTGGAAAGACAGAAATTTCAGGAGAGGGAAACAGACTCCCATAATCAGGATGAGAAAGGTGAGACACAGAAAGGGAGAAAGAAAAACTGAGCCTGAGGTGAAGAGAGACAGACAGGCTGTGGGGGAGACGACAGAGAGGGCAGGAAGGGAGGAAGGGATGGGAGACAAAGAGGAATGGCCGTTTATCTCTCCTCCCAAATTAATTGAGGCTACATCAGCCTGAGCCACTAAAACGGAGCGATTATGAATGGGTTAGTCACAGGTGGAGTTAAAGGCCTTCAGAGGGATATTAGCCAAAATTGAGTGGCTTTTAATTTCTTTCTAACGAGAGACTGTGGCTGGGGAACCAGGCACCGCCTCCGCTCAGCTTCACTGCTAAACACGGCGTGGGGGCGGCCTGGGCCACTCGCCACCTGACCTGTGTGGCATAGGCAGCCAAGTGGAAATGGCCATGCCTGAGACATGCCTGCCACATGCTTGCAACATGCCTGTAACATGGCCCCCCACACAATGGGAGGCCACCACCATTGTGGTGGGTGAGGAGGAGGAGGGGTCAGAGCAATTGGAAGTGGCCAGGCCAGGGAAGACATGGGCAGCAGCTGAACAGTCTTGGATGTGGAGGAGGACCAGAGGGGAAGCAGATGCTTCGTTAAAAAGTCCTGCCATTGCCACAGGGTTCCCCAATTTCCTGATCCCACTTTGAAGAAGGTATCATGGTCCAGCATTGCTTTTCTCCATCTTGGAGAAACCCAAGACCCTGAGATGACAAGTACTGTTGCAAACTTACACATGAGTGACAGTGACAACCTGAACCCTTGGAGCAGGATGGTGAGGCCAGAGACTCAGATGGGAGTCTCAACTCACGCAGAACCCCGGATGCCACCCCTCTGGCTGGGCCTTGGTTTCTCCATCTATAAAATGAGGAAGCTGAAGTCTCAGATCTCTGCTAGCATCAACATGAATGACAGACAGAGTGAGTGAATGAGACAGACTTCCTGTCTAATGTCTTATCCAGGGGTCCCTGCTGCATAGGGGACATATGGGTTATGCTATGTGACCCAGGTGAACATTTGCAATTACTGGAATAAGGTATGTGAACTAAACATAGGGTCCCTGGTGTAGCATGATACAAGTCACAGAAAGTGCAGTGATGGTCCCAGGCCGTGAGTTCACAGATGATGGATGCCTAGGTGGTGAGGGCCAGGAAAGGCCAGAGAGGAGGAAGATCACTGTGGACTAGGGGAGCCCAGCGAGGGTGTAGTTTGAAATGGGTGATGAATTGTGGTTGGAACCATAGAAGAGGACATTCCTAGTGGGGACACCAAGATCAAAGGTGCAGTAGTGCCACCCTGGCTAGAACTGACCCTACATGGATATATGGTGGGCAAGGGTGAGGGGGACAGAGGGGAGACAGTGGACCCTGGTCTTGCAGGCTTTGAGGCTTGAGTGAGAACACGGAACTCAACTCTGTAGGTGTGGGATGGAGGGTGCAGAGTGGGGTTCTGAGCACAGGCAGAAGAGTATGTGGGGATTTGGGGTATTTAGGGGAGGTCACCATGGGACAGGAGTTAGGGGAGAGCATGGAAACAAGTGAGCAGGTGGGGGACTGATGTAACAGGGTGGGTGAACCTGAGTGAAGGAGAGGATGGGAGAGATAGAAGAGATGGCAGGACCTGGTAAGCGACAGGGTATGGGAATGAAGACAGGACATGAGTAAAAGATGACTTTGGGTGTCAAGGCCAGTGCCTTTGAGAATGTTGGTGATCACCGCAGTAGGCAACGCAGGCAAAGCAGGGTGGGAGCTAAGGCAGACACAAAGATACTGGCTTCCACCAGAGAACAAAGAGGCTGTGGGAGGCAGTGTGGTCCAACAAGAAGTTCAGCCGTCCAAGCATCTCCGATATCCAACTTCTTGTGCTTTCTTTGCCACTAACTAGCTATGGGACCTTGGACAAGACACTCCCCATCTCTGGACCTCAGTTTGTTCATCTATAAAACGTGGGAGTTGGTCTGGGCTCTTTTTAAGTTTCCCTCTAGGTCTATGATTCTGAGACCCAGAGACAAAGCCAGGGACAGAGACCTGGATGGAAACAGAGATGGGGACGGGAAGAGAGACTGGCGATCACTCCGACTGCCCTCTGGTCCCCTGTGCCAACAGCTGTGCCCCCTCCTCCTCAAAACTCCATTAACACTCAATTAGGGGGCCTGATGGGTTTGAGCCTGGAGAGCCCCCTCCCTCCCTTGCACACAGGGTGTCCCATTAAATGTTCAGCTGACGAGCCCACCGGGAGGAGGCTTCACTCAAATTTATAACTAACTCTGGTGGCTGCCCTGCCGGCCCCTGCCTCTTTCTCCCAGGGAGGAGACCATGGGGCTGGGTGAGGATGGAGAAGGAGGGCAGCGCTCACGCTGGAGACCCCAGAGATGAAAGGGAGCGTGCCCCAAGCAGAGGAAGTGGGAGGGGAGAAGTGAGGAAGAGCGCGTGAGAGTGTGTGTGAGAGAAAAATGACAGGCCCTGAATATTGGGCGCCCTCACTTTAAATCAAGATAAAAGACTGAAGTGGAAAATGAGAGTCCAGAGAAGCCCCGGACGGCTCGGGGCGCTAATGGAAACACATGGCTGCCGGCTGCGGGCTTGTCAGCTTCCCCCGGCGCTGCCATTCCCGTCTGATAATCCGGCCTGCCATAAAATTAGACTAGCAAATACCTCCTGACAAAGATGCATGTTTCTCTCTATTGTGCCATCATAAAAAAAACTCCGCTGGTGACTCGGGGAGCCGCAAACTTCAATTTAAATTTACAGTGCTGCGGAAGGAAAGTGATATGCACTCAAAAATTTTAATAACCTATTAAGTTACGACTTCAATTTCATTTTATGAATATTTTCCTTGGGGAGCACGGCTATCACAGAGAAAGATAGAAATTTAAAAAAGATAAATAGTGCCATTAATCTCCAACATTTCTCTTCCATTATCCTTGAAAATTAGGAGTTATTTTTGTTCAGATCTTCATGTAATTAGCTCCCTCCACTTGATTCACTAGCCAGAAAATGACCATGTTCAGAAAATTAAAAATTTGTCATTAAGTGGAATTTAACATAATATCATTTATCTTTATCTATTCCCCAGCTGACAGCAGGAAGCCTTGGCTGCCTTACCGGCTGGTGTGTCAGAGTGGGGAGGGACTGCTTGGGGAGAGACACTGGGGGAGACAGAGATAGAGACCGAGGGAGGGAGAGAAGGCCAGTGCAGAGGGGGCCAAAGCCAGGCGAGGAGGGCAGAGAGGAGGCCTCCGGAGCTGAGAGTCAGCCAGGGTGGGGAGACATATGAGACTGAGGGCGGAAGAGAGGAGGCGCAGGCTGCTGGGGTCAGCAGGGGTGGGTGTGGGCCTGAGAGCAGGGCAGATGGGAGGGGCTGAGGGTGGAAGAGGAAAGCCAGAGGGGCACACCAGGAGCAGGTGCCCAAAGATGAAAGTAGCTGGCTAGGGGGGCTGGGGTGAACAAGTGACTTGGAGGACAGAAACCCAGCAGAAGGAAAGGAACCTCCAGAAAAGGGGTGCTCGAGGTGGGATGGGAGAGGTAGAGGATGCCGTGTCCATTGGGAGGACTGACCTCCATTGGGAGGCTTCAAGAGAAGACAGAGAGACAAAAAGAGATAGAGAGCCAGAGAGGGGATGACAAGACACTGAAAGCCAGGAGGCAGAGATGGAGTGAGGTGGCGGCAAGTGTGAGTCAGAGAGAGAGAAACAGACAGAAGGGGCCCCAGGAAGTCGCCATGTTTGAGACCCCAGACAAGCCCTTGAACTTCTCTTGGAGGCTGCATGACTCACTCTCCTCCTCCCCTCCTCTAAACAGCCCCCACCCTAGTTCCCCCAAGTCAGAAATCATCCAATAAACCATTCAGACCTATTCCTGGGTGGAGAGAGCTGTGGCCGAGCCTGAGAGACTGAGAATTGGATAAAGGGATTAAACAGCGGCACATTAGTGAGAGATTTAGAGTGTAATAAACCCATTTCATAATAATATGTGCGTTGGGGCCAGCGATCCATCATCGCAGGAGCCTGTCTATGGCGGGGGGAGCACTGACCTACTGGGAGGAGACCCACACGGATGGCTGAAGTTTTTTCTCAGGGTCTCAGGATATGGACAAGGGGTGCAGACAGGCCCCCAGGGCTATGAGGGGGGCACAGTGATGCTGAAGGCATCTTTGGCTCAAATTGCTATAGGGATCAACCTGAGGCTATAGCTGGGAAGAATTTGCGCTCCAGAAGAGGCCTGGGAGCCTGAGAGACTCCCTTGTTTCCCCAGCCTAGGACCTCTGCAGTAAGGGTAGGATTTTTCCAGGGGCAGCTCCAAGCTGAGGAGCCCACAGGTCACAGACGGGATCTAGCAAGTTGAAGACTCCCAGATAAGCCCCCCTGCGCTTCCTGCATCCACTCTTTTCCCCTAGAAGAATTCCTATCCACCCAAAAAGGCTACGTCCTCCGCAAGTTTCTGCTGAGCTCCCCATCCCATCTGTCCACCACCCAGAAACACCTGCATTTCTTCCTGGGAGTGCTTAGGCTTCAGAGATGGTATGGATTTGAATCCCGGTCTTGTCACTTACTGGCTATCTGATCTCGGCAGGTGACTTCCCCTTTCTGAGCCTCAGTTTCCCATCTGTCAAATGTAGATAAAGGGTGTGAAATTATTCTATAAAGCAGAAAATCCTGAGGAAACATTGTTATTGCTATGATTCCCCTACATTTGGCCCTCTACTCCCAAGCTGTCTTGAGATATCTCTCGGCTTATTGTCATGGAGTTTCATCTCCCTGACTGGACTCTGAGCTTACTCAAAGGCTGGTAAGAAGTGGCACATTGGTTATATTTAGTATTTATTTATTTATTTATTTTAATTTAATTAATTAATTTATTTGAGACAGAGTCTCACTCTGGCGCCCAGGCTGGAGTGCAATGGCGCTATCTCAGCTCACTGCAACCTCCACCTCCTGGGTTGAAGCGATTCTCCTGCCTCCACCTCCTGAGTAGCTGGGATTATAGGCATGCACCACCACGCCCAGCTAATTTTTGTATTTTTAGTACAGACAGAGTTATGCCATGTTGGCCAGGCTGGTCTAGAACTCCTGACCTCAGGTGATCCATACGCCTTGGCCTCCCAAAGTGCTGGGATTACAGGCATGACCCATCGTGCCCCGCCTGATTCAGTATTTAAATTGTCCTGTTAGTTAGTAGGGCAGAGGAAAACATTCTCCTGCTGTTTATCTCCATTGGAGGAAACCAGCATCAGGGATTAATAAACAAACTTTCCCCTGGAAAAAGGATTGAGAGATAGTAATGGATCAGTTAGGTCTCAGTTGTCAGTCTTAAAACACTGGTGAGTGGAAGACATGGAGATGCTGAGAACAAACAGAAATGCTGTCCTAGGAGAGAGGCCTGGGGAGTTTAGGCTATGGTGGGTGATGGTCCAGGTGGCCCAGGAGGATGTGAGGGAGGCAGGGTGGGGAAATCACATGTCACTTCTCCAAGACCCAGGCATACTGGCTATCTTCCTTTTCTTCCATTGTCCCAGATATTTTATCCTTCTACTCCCATCCCAGAGAGGCGAGTGGGCATGGCCTTCAGCCCTGGCTGAGAGTCCAGGTTCTTCCCTAAAAGGAGAAGTGGTGTCATCTCCAGTCCGAGGTTCAACCAGTCCCCAATCTGCTCTCAACTTTGACTGAATTCAGCATCAAACTCTGGTTAATTTCTAGGAACATAGATTTTCTGTGGTAACCCTATCCCAATAATGGAGCCTTCCTGAACCCTCAATTCAGCCAAAGTTGTCACTGATTCTCCCAGACTTAAAAGTTTCACTGATCCTAACACTGCACCCCTGCAACTCCACCGCCAGATCAACTGATCAAGGACGTAATTGATCTGCCTGCTCCCCACCAAAATCCAATTAAATGTCATTGCCAGTCCCCCCAGCTTCTACCAGAGGCCTTCCAGATCCCACAAAAGAATAGGGATGCACAACTGGTTCTGTTCTTTCTCCCAAAGCTCAAGCCAATACACCCTTTGCTTCTTTCTGTAAATATTTATTACAGGCTTGTTAAAGCCAAAAACAAAACTTGTACTACAAGGTGATAAGTGTGCCTTAAGTTCTTTGTGAGTAATACAGAGTGTTCCAGTGTCCCAGGAAGGGACAGATCTGTGCAAGCTGGCAGGGTCAGAGGCAGGATTGATGGAAGAAGCGCCACTGGAGCTGGGCAGGTGTTGGGCAGAGCTTCAACAGGTGGAGCCTGGAGGAACAGCTTGGCCAGAGGAGAGAGGTGCATGAACAGAAGTGCAGAGAAGGAGGACTCCAGTATTTCAGGAGCATCTACTCTGTACCAAGAATATGCTGGCAGCTTTCAGGCATATTATCTCATTAACCCTTCCCAACATATTTAGAGACAGGCGTTGTAATCTCCGTGTATATAGATGAGAAACTGAAGTTCAGGAAAGTTAAATAACTTGCCCAACATCACAGTTAGTAAGCAGCAGTCTGGCCTCAAACCTGGAACTGGTTGCCTCTGAAAGTCATGCCCTTTCCTCTACACTGTAGTGCCAGGCATGTTTGGGAAAAGAGCAGCCCAGTTTGTCTGGAGCATAGAGTGTGTGAAAGGGACGGGAAAACTGCCCCACACTGGTCATTGCCTTTAAGCGTGCAGCACCACCTCTGGGACTGCCAGGGCCACTCCTATAGAAGGGCCTGGTGCAGGGAGAATCTCCACCTGTGGCTCTCTTGGGGTCAATACCCTTGGGAATTCAGGAGAAGCAGGGATACAGGGAGAAGCAATGCTCCATCCACATGCACCTTCAGTGACCCTCCTCTTCCTCCTTCATTCCCCATCTTTCCCTCTCCCCCCAAGCTTTCCTTCTATGCCCTTACCCTCTGGACCTCTATCCTAATTTCCCTTCCCCTTGCTGTCAACCATTCCTGGATATACATCTGTGGCCTCCACCTCCCACCACCTCTTCCTTTCCTAACCCCTCTGCTCCCACTCACCACATCACCAATATCCTCCTAAAAAATTTCCAGCCAGGCATGATGGCTCATACCTGTAATCACAACACTTTGGGGCCAAGACAGGAGGATGACTTGAGGCCAGGAGTTCAAGACCAGCCTGGGCAAAATACTGAGACCTTGTCTCTATGAAAAATTTTAAAATTATCTGGGTGTGGTGGTGTGCATCTGTAGTCCTAGCTACATAGGAGGCTGAGGCAGGAGGATCACTTGAGCCCAGAAGTTTGAGGCAGTAGTGCGCAGTGATTGTGCCTGTGAATAGCCTTTTTACTCCAGCCTGGGCAACTTAGTGAGACCCAGTCTCAAAAAAAAAAAAAAAATTCAATGACTTCTCATTGACTTGCAGTCCACCTTTGTTGTTTACTAGCTTGATAAGTTACTTATTCTGCCTAAGCCTCAGTTTCATCATCTGTCAAATGGGAATGATAACAGTGCCTTTCTGTAACTCAATGAGATAAAATAAGCAAAGAGCATGGTACCTGATACACAGTCAGCATTTAATAAATATTGGCAGTTATTATTTTTCTCTGCCTTTATTCTTCTTGATCACAATCCTCAAAATCCAGGGCCTGGCATGGTGGCTCATCCCACCATGTAATCCCAGCACTTTGGGAGGCCAAGGTGGGCAGATTGCCTGAAGTCAGGAGATCGGACCAGTCTGGCCAACATGGTGACACCCTGTCTCTACTAAAAATACAAAAAGATTAGCCGGGTGTGGTGGCATGTTCCTGTAATCCCAGCTACTCAGGAGGCTGAGGCAGGAGAATTGCTTGAGCCTGGGAAATGGAGGTTGCAGTGAGCCTAGATTGTACAACTGTACTCCAGCCTGGTAGACAGAGCAAGACTCTGTCTCAAAAAAAAAAGAAAAAAAAAGTCCAATAGATAATGTATTTAAAAAAATACATTAAATGATACCCCATTGCTTACAAAAAGACTCCAAAGTCCTTAGCCAGGTTAAGACCTCCATTGCTTGGAACTCAGATGGTCCATCTCCTTCCCCCCCATGTGGAAGGATGTGGTCTGATGAAGGGGTCTCCAACCTGGAATCCATGGAACTTTAAAATTCCTTAGAAGTATGTAAAGGGTCCACAGAGTTTGTTTGTTTGCTTGCTTGTTTGTTTGTTTGTTTGCTTGTTTTAGAGATGCGGTCTGGCTCTGTCACCCAGCTGGAGTGCAGTGGTGTGATCATAGCTCACTACAGCCTGGAACTCCTTGGCTCAAGCCATCCTCCCACCTAGGTCTCCCAGAATGCTGGGATTACAGGTGTGGGCCACCATGCCTGGCCTGAACTTTTATATAGGATATTATTGAAACCTTAAATAAGAGATCATATGTTCATAGAAATGTTGTTATGAATTAAATTCGAACACATTAGAGGCTACCATCATGACAAATATGTGTGTTTATTGACATTATTTCTTAATAAGTAAAAAGCCAGATTTTGAGGCTTCATAATATGTGCTAATAAAATACTGTCTTCTCAGTTTTACACATTAGGTTTGTTTGAAAAAGATGGGTCAGGGTGGGAGGTGATTCTCTCCAAAAAAACAAAAAAGCTTGAAATCATTAGTAAAGCAGAAGGAGTACACAAACCTGGGCCCCAGTCCTAAGCATATATGACTTCCTTTCCCAAATTTCTGAAGACTTCAGGTCTCCATTTCTTCATAGATAAATGTTTATCTATCTCAACCACATGGGGTTAACAATAGGCTAAAATAAAAGAATATATGAGAAAGTGCCTGCATGGTACCTGCATCAAAAGCTGAGGCTTATTGAGTACTAACTGTATGACAGGACCTGAGCTATAAGCCTGCGTATATGATTATACTTCATCCTTGCAGCAACCCTTTAAAGTACATTTTGCCACTAATCTCATTTACAGATGATGACCCTGAGGCTTGGAGCCATTAAGTAATTTGCCAAAGGTCACAAAACCGTAAGCTGTGGAACTGGGTTTTGAATCTAGGCAGCCAAGCACTAGAACCTGAGGTTTTTTTGTTTTTGTTTTTTGTTTTTTGTTTTTTTGGATGGAGTCTCGCCCTGTCGCCCAGGCTGGAGTGCAATGGTCAGCTAATTTTTGTATTTTTTAGTAGAGATGGGGTTTATATGTTGGGCAGGCTGGTCTCGAACTCCTGAACCTGAGGTGATCCACCCACCTTGGCCTCCCAAAGTGCTGAGCCACTACACCCTGCACCTGGCTGAGCCTGAGTTTGTGTTTTCTTTTTCCAAGGCAGAGTCTTGCTCTGTCACCTAAGCTGGAGTACAGTGGCATCTGGGTTCACTGCAACCTCCAGCTCCCGGGTTCGAGCAATTTTCCTGCCTCAGCCTCCCGAGTAGCTGGAACTACAGGCGCCTGCCACTACACCCGGCTAATTTTTGTATTTTTCAAGATGAAGTTTCACCATGTTGGCCAGGCTCGAACTCCTAATCTTGCAATCTGCCTACCTCAGCTTCCCAAAGTGCTGGGATTACAGGCATGAGCCACTGTGTCTGGCCAAGCCTGAGCTTTTTAAAAACCATTGAACAGTTTCTAGGACACTGGCACTGTTCTAAGTTCTTTTACAGGTTTCAATTCATGGAATTCTTACAACTGCCATAGTAGGTGCATCCCACGAGACTTGTGACATATTACTTTGCTTAAGAGGTGGAGTCTATTTCCACTCCCTTTGAATCTGGACTGGCCATGTGATTTTTTGACCAACAGAATGCAATAGAAGTGACACTTTCTGGGCTTAGGCCTTAAGAGAGCTCGCAGCTTCCACAGTCACCTCCTTGGAGGCCAGCTACCATGTAAGAGGTCTGAACTCTTCAGCTGGAGAAGCCAGTGGAGACAGAAAGGCCCTGCAGGATGAGAGGCGGCATGAAAGAGTGCCAAGGTTTTCCAGCCAGCAGCCACTGCCAGGCATGTCAGTGGGGCCCTCTTGGATGTTCCAATCCCAGCTGAGTTTCCACATGAATGCAGCTGTGGGAGGGAACTCAGCCAGCACCACAAAGAGCAGAAGAAATGCCCAGCTGAGCCCAGCCAACCACTAGACTCACAAAACATTTAAAAAATCAGTTTTAGCTACTGAAATCTGGGGTGCTATGTCATACAACAATCAATAATCAAAACAAATTAGGTGAATCCTACTAGTTCCATATTTTACAAATAAGACAACTAGGACATAAAGGGGTTGAGATCCTAAGATTAAGCCCAGGTAAGTTATGACCCACCGTGATCAGTGCTAGGATCCTAGGATTAGGCCTAGGTATGTTATTTAACCCTGTTATGTCTTCATCAATGAGTGAGTTAACGAATGAGTGACAAAGCCAACGCCTGCACTGAGACATTCTGGCTCCAGAGACCACATGAATAACTACTAGGCTGCGATAGGCTGAAAAATAGCCACTCAAAGATGTCCTTATCCTAATGCCCAGAACCTGTGAATATTTACCTCACATGATAAAAGAGACTTACTGGCCTGGCGTGGTGGCTCATGCCTATAATCCCAGCACTTTGGGCAGCCAAGGCAGGCAGATCACTTGAGGTCAGGGGTTTGAGACCATCCCGGCCAATATGGTGAAACCTCGTCTCTACTAAATATACACACACACACACAAAAGCCAGGCATGGTGGTACACACCTGTAATTCTAGCTACTTGTGTGGCTGAGGGATGAGAATCACTTGAACCCAGGAGGTGGAGGTTGCAGTGAGCCGGGATCGTGCCACTGCACTCCAGCCTGGGCAACAGAGCGCTACTCCTTCTGAAAGACAGAAAGGAAGGAAGGAAGGAAGGAAGGAAGGAAGGAGGAAGGAAGGAGGGAGGAAAGGAAGGAAGGAGGAAGGAAGGAAGGAAGGAAGGAGGGAGGGAGGAGGGAGGGAGGGAGGAGGGAAGGAAGGAAGAGAGGGAGGGAGGGAGGGAGGGAGGAAGGAAGGAAGGAAGGAAAGAAAGAAAGAGAAAGGAAGGAAGGAAGAAGAAAGACAAAGAAAGAAAGAAAGAAAGAAGAAAGAAAGAAAGAAAGAAAGAAAGAAAGAAAGAAAGAAAGAAGGAAGGAAGGAAGGAAGAAGGAAGGAAGGAAGGAAGGAAAGAAAGACAGACAGACAGAAAGAAAGGCAAGACGTGATGAGAGGGACTTTCCAGATGTGACTGTGTTAATGATGTTGAGCTTGTCCTGGATTATCGGAGTGTGCACAATGTAACCACAAGGGAGGCAACAAAGTCGAAGTCAAAGAAAAAAGGTGATGTGATTCAGGGCCACAAGCCAAGAAATGAGGACGACCTTTAGAAACTAGAAAAGACAAGTACACAGATTCTCCCCTCCAGCCTGCAGAAGGAACAGGCCCTGTTAACATCCTGACTTTAGCCCAGTGAGACTAACTTTGTACTCTGACCTCCAGAACTGTAAGATAATAAATTTTGTTGTTTTAAGCCACTACGTTTGTGGTAAATTGTCACTGCAGCAACAGAAAACTAATACATTGGGTCCCTGCTATTTAAAGGGAGCTGGATCCTTCCCTTAGGCTCCGGCCAGGCCAGTCTCCTTATTGCCTCTTGTCACATTTGGTGCCCCAGCCCTTCTCTGGTTCTTAAAAATCTCTATTGTCTCCATCTGTTAATTCATTCCTACCTACCTCTTCCAGGAAGTCTTCTCTGAACATCCTAGATCACACTGCTCTGTCCTGTCTCTAAAAGTACTAGATGTTTTGCACCTTCTTACTCAGCACTTAGTAATATCAATGCTAATGTGCTGGCAGGCAGCCCAGTGACATTCTTATGAGTGTGAGTCATTGACTCCAAGGACATCAAGCCAGAGAAACCCTTTGAGAGTCTATCCCTTCGCTTTATGGATGATGAAACTGAGTCCCAGGGAAGAAAAGAAAGTTATATATCCAAGGTCACATAGCCAGGGCTCAAAGACAGACCTTCTGACTTCAAATTCATAAACACATTCCTTCAGCAATTACTTGTCGAGCCCTCGCTAAGCTAGCTGCTGGGGAATCAGAGGAGGTTCCTGCTCTCTTGAAAGTCTCTGATACATGAGAGAGGGAAACACTGATACAGTAATCACACAGATATTTAATGACCCACCATGGTAAGTGTCAGTAAAGCAGGCCGTGGGAGTACAAAACATAGGAAACTATTTCAAGCAGGAAAATCAGGGAAGCCTTCTCTGAGTAGATGATCATTGACCTGAGATGTGAATAATGGTGGGCATAGTTAACTAGGTCTCTCAGGGGGGTAGCAGGGAGAAGAAGAGTGTTTTAGGCAAAAGAAATGATGCATGCAAAGGCCCTGGGGCAGGAGGGAGCAGAACAAGGAGGAAAGAGGCAGCCAGGATGCCTGGAAGTCACAGTAACAGGGAGAAAGGTAAGGGTCATAGGCTACAGAAGTTGACAAAGGTCAGACCACAAGGGCCGGGGAGGCCATGGTGAAGTTTTGATCTTAGTCCCAGTGGCAGTGGGAAGCCATAGGAGAGTTTTAAGCAGGGCGATGACATGATCATATTTGAATTTTATAGTGTTTCCACACACACCCCCCTCCACCCTCTGCCAGGGTCTTCTCTTATCTCTATAGGCATGTTAGAGATCGTTATTACAGGGAGTTTTATGCCACTCTCTATTCCACTCCATCCCTAACCTTGTACAAAGCAGGTGCTCCATAAATATGTGTTGATTAACCTCTCAGCAGCATGCGACACTGTTGATGGCCCCTCCCTCTTGAAGTGCTCTCTCTTCGGTCTCTGCACTGCTGCACACTCCAGCTTCCCTCCATCCTCCGATCGCCCTGCCCCCCTCCCACCCCATACTTAAGCATTTCTCCCAGTTTCACCTTTAAGATCTTTCTTCTTTGTTCACACTCTCCCCCTGGGTCATCCTGTTGCCTCCAACAGTAGTGATCTCTTCCTTCTGGGCAGAACTTCCATGAGGGCTGGGACCTTGTCTATTGTGTTGCATCTGCAGAGCCTGGCACAATACCTGGCACCCAATAAATTATTAATATTTGATGAGAATATGCTGTATGGTTCCGTGTATATGAAACTCAAACACAGGCCAAACACATTTATGGCAATCGATAGTGGTCAGAATAGTGGTCACCCATGGGGAACCATGGCTGGGGAGGAGCACAGGGAACATGGCTGGGGGAAGCTGAAAATCTTGATCTGAGGGCACAGGTGTCCACATATGGGAGAGCTCACTGAGCTGTACACTCAGATTGGTGTTCTTTCCTGTCTGTGTGGCGTATCTCAATAACAAAGTAGAAAAGAATGCAATATCAACACTCGGCTGAGAGGCAATTTCCATTTCTTTTTCTTTTTCTTTTTTTTTTTTTTTTTTGAGACAGAGTCTTGCTCTGTCGTCAAGCTGGAGTGCAGTGGCGCGATCTCAGCTCACTGCAACCTCCGCCTCCCAGGTTCAAGCAATTCTCCTGCCTCAGCCTCCTGAGTAGCTGGGCCTACAGGCGCGTGCCACCATGTCCGGCTAATTTTTTTTTTTTTTTTTTTTTTTTTTTGAGACGGAGTCTCGCTCTGTCGCCCAGGCTGGAGTGCAGTGGCCGGATCTTGGCTCACTGCAAGCTCCGCCTCCCGGGTTTATGCCATTCTCCTGCCTCAGCCTCCTGAGTAGCTGGGACTACAGGCGCCTGCCACCTCGCCCGGCTAGTTTTTTTGTATTTTTTTAGTAGAGACAGGGTTTCACCGTGTTGGCCAGGATGGTCTCAATCTCTTGACCTTGTTATCTGCCTGCCTCAGCCTCCCAAAGTGCTAGGATTACAGGCCTGAGCCACCGCGCCCGAGTGCAATTCCCATTTCTAACTGCTCTATGTGTCCACCTCGAAACCCACCTCATTATCTTTCCCAGCCTCCCAAACCAACACTTCTGGGTCCCCAATTATTCCGTTTCCAAACCTCGGGGCCATCTTGTCTCCACACCACCCCTTCTGACATCCCTCCCCACCCAGCTTTCCAAGACGTGTAATACAAGTGGTCTTATGGTTACATAGAATTTTAAGATGACCCCACGACTTTTGCCTCCTCGTATTGTTCCCCTGATTATGTTACATGGCAAAAGGGAGATAATCCGGGTGGGTCTAGTCTAATCACAGGAGCCCTTTCAGAGCAGAATGTTTTCTCTGGCTGTTGACAGAGGCAACTGGAGGTGTTCAAAGCACGAAAATAATGCACTGTTGCTGGCTTGGAAGACAGAGGGGCCACATGCAGGCACCAGAGAGTGATTTTTAGGAAAATGACCCCCACCTGACAGCCAGCAAGGAAACAGGGACCTGAGTCCTATTACAGCAAAGAACTGAATTCTGCCAACAAGAATGAGAGTGGAAGCAGATTCTTTCCCCAGAGCCTCAGAGAAGAGCTCAGACAGGCTGACACCTTGATTTTAGCCTTGTGAGACTAAGAGAAATCAGTTATGCCTGCCAAGACTTTCAACCTATAGAACTAAGATTTAAAAAAAAATAGCTGTTGTTTTAAGCCACAAAGTTTGTGGTAAATTTTTACAGCAGCAATAGATAATACACATCTTCAATCCTATGTATAGATAACTAATACACATCTTCAATCCTATCAATTTACAATGGCCTCCACATCCATCCCTTCCTCCCCATTCCTTTGGTCTCACCATGACCCAGACTCCCTGATCTCACTTCTGCCTAAACCCATTCATCTTGCTCACTACCACCAGATTAATTTTCCAAAGTCACAGCCCTGCTCACATCCTTTTTCTGCTGAAAAGCTCCCGTGACAGTGTAGCTTGGTGGTTATACTCTGCAACCAGAATGCAGGGTGTAAATCCCAGGTCTACCTCTTAGTGGTGGGTGACCCGGGTCAAGTTGCTTAATCCACCCACCATATGAGAGTAATAGTACCATCCTCATAGGGTAGCCACAAGTATTAAATGAAATAAGCATGCAAAAAATAGTTGTGCATGGTCCAGCATAGATAGACACTCTACTCTATGAATGGAGGTTGTTAGAATATCACTATCGATGGCTCCAGGTATCTAACTGGTGATTAAACTCTTCAGCTGGGACTTACAGCAACGCCCCGCTATATCTCTCCAGCCTTTTCTCCCACTCCTTTTCTGCTAATCCCTTCCTTTTCCTTCCATCTTCATCATCACTCCCCTCATTTGCATTATCATCCTCCATTCCCAGGGGTCTCCTCACTGATTTATGTTATCTCCACTCTCTGCTGCCAGCAGGGACTGCTCAAAACACAAGCCTGATCATGTCCCTCTGGACTTAAACTCTTCCATGACTCCCACTGCTCTCACGTCCAAAATTCTTACAAGCCATGAGGACCTCGACTGCCCGGTCTGCCAATGCCTCCGGACCCTTTCCCTTTGCCCTCTGACCTCATCCCTTTTACTCACCAGGCTTCTTCTGCAACTGAGCCATCCACTTTGCTGCTCCCTCTTCTTGAAACAGGCTTATCTTTCTTCTTTGCTTGGTTAACACCTATTTGTCCTTCCAATCTTGGTTTAATTCACTGAGGACTTCCTCTAGGAATGCTTTCTTCACCTTCCTAACTAGGCCACACTGTACTTGAGGCTCTCAGAAGGCCCAAGCCACTACTGTCGACACTTCACAGGAGCGATTTATACCTCTCTGTGAATGTCTCCAATTGTCATAAGCTCCACAAAACTTCTGTTATGATCACCATAACACAAAACAACCCCAGGGCAGAGCACAGTGCCTGGCCAGAATCTGTGCTTGGTAGATGCTTGTGAAAAGAACAAGTGAGTGAAATGAACAAGAGGACTCTGCTGCTGCTCAAGTGGACGACTTTGCCCACTGATGCTTTGTCATCTCCACGCTTTTGCTTGCTCATGTCCTCCACTGATGTGGTCTTTCTAGCCAACTCTATTCTTCTGTAAATCCAACCCATCCCTGCAGTCTCTGCTAAGTAATCTTGACCAAATATTTCAGCCTACGGTGGCTCCTACCTCTACCTCTCCCTCTGCCCCACCAAAATCATCTGGAGTCCATATTATTTCTTTCTGATTGTGAAAATAATGCATGTATACTGTAGAAATTTTAGACAACACAGCTAATGCAGATGATATAAAAGAAAAAATAGAACATTTCAGATACCACTATCCAGAGATCATTGCTGCTTTTATTATAGAGTAAGTCCACCTATTTTTCTATATATAATCATGGAAATTATTTTCAAACCTCACAATGAATCAGAGAGGTTTGTATTGTTCTCCCCCCACCCCTTTTTTTTTTTTGAGATAGAGTCTCGCTCTGTCACCCAGGCTGGAGTGAGGTCTCGGCTCACTGCAAGCTCCACCTCCCAGTTTCACACCATTCTCCTGCCTCAGCCTCCTGTGTAGCTGGGACTACAGGTGCCCGCCATGACGCCCAGCTTATTTTCTGTATTTTTAGTAGAGACGGGGTTTCACCATGTTAGTCAGGATGGTCTTGATCACCTGACCTCGTGATCCGCCTCTCCCGGCCTCCCAAAGTGCTGGGATTACAGGCATGAGCCACCGCACCCGGCCTGTTCTCCCCATTTTACAAAAAAAAAAAAAAAGAGGTTCAGATAAATTCAGTAATTTTCTCAAGATCACAGAACAAGTAAAGAACATGGGAGTAGTAAAGAACAGAACCAAGACTGAGACACAAGCCTCCAGCCTCCCTGGCTCAGAGCCCCTTGCTGTCTCCACTATGCCCACCATCATCCTGGCCCCTCTGCCCTCTCGGTCTCCTCTTACTCCTCTTATCTCTCTCCTTTCAAACCCAAGCCAAAACTCCCTCTTACACGTTCTCTTCAACCTAGCCATTCGACTTCAAGGATAATCACTATGGCAACAGTAGAAGACTGGTAACAATTTAAACGCATGTCAGGACTGGTTAAATAAGTGACAGGACATCCTTGCAGTGGAATACTACACTGCTGGTAAAAAAGAAAAAGGGAGATTTTAAAAATCTCTAATAATCTCCACAATAATTTTTTAAATTAAACAAAAATATGCAGAACAAAGTCTGCAGTTTGCTATCATTTGTGAATGTAGAGAATATTTCTTTTGTCTTTCTTTCTGCCTCTTTTTTTAATTTTCATTTTTTAGTTTTTATTTTTTTGATACAGTGTCTGGCTCTGTCACCCAGGCTGGAGTGCAGTGGCACAATCACTGCAACCTTCACCTCCTGGCCTTAAGCCATTCTCCCACCTCAGTCTTCCAAGTAGCTGGGAGTATAGACACAGGCCACCACGCCCAGCTAATTTTGTATTTTTTGTAGAAATGAGGTTTCACATGTTGGCCAGGCTGGTCTCAAACTCCTGAGCTCAAGCAATCCCAGCTGCCTTGACCTCCCAAAATGCTAGGATTACAGGCGTGAGCCACTGCGTCTGGCCCAATGTAGAGAATATTCCTACAACGATACACACACACAGCTGGGCACAGTGCCTCACACCTCTAATCCCAGCACTTCAGGAGGCTGAGGCAAGTGGATCACCTCAGGTCAGGAGTTCGAGACCATCCTCGCCAACGTGGTGAAACTCCATCTCTACTAAAAATGCAAAAGAAGAATTATCCTGGCATGGTGGAGGGTGCCTATAATCCCAGCAACTCTGGAGGTTGAGGCAGGAGAATCACTTGAACCCGGGAGGCGGAGGTTGCAGTGAGCCAAGGTGGCACCAATGAACTCTAGCCTGGACAACAAGAGCGAAACTCCATCTCAAAAAAAAAAAAAAAGAAAAGATACATACACACATACGTAAAGGATACCAGCAGTTGCTTCTGAGAGGGAAAATTAAGGGACTGAAAGTGAAGAGTGAGAGGGGACTTAATTTTCACTCGAGTATAATCTTTAAATTCTTTCTTACCATATATATTTAATAAGTAAAAACAAAAACAGGCCAGGCATGGTGGCTCACGCTTGTAATCTCAGCACTTTGGGAGGCCGAGGCGGGCAGATCACCCAAGGTAGAGAGTTCAAGACCAGCCTTATCAACATGGGGAAACTCCGTCTGTACTAAAAATACAAAATTAGCTGGGTGTGGTGATGGGCAGCTGTAATCCCAGCTACTCAGGAGGCTGAGGCAGGAGAATCGCTTGAACCTGGGAGGCGGAGGTTGTGATGAGCTGAGATTGTGCCATTACACTCCAGCCTGGGCAACAAGAGTGAAACTCCATCTTAAAAAAAAAAAAAAAAAAAAGGCCGGGCGCGGTGGCTCAAACCTGTAATTCCAGCACTTTGGGAGGCCGGGACGGGTGGATCACGAGATCAGGAGATCAAGACCATCCTGGCTAATACGGTGACGAGACGGGCGCCTGTAGTCCCAGCTACTCGGGAGGCTGAGGCAGGAGAATGGCGTAAACCCAGGAGGCGGGCTTGCAGTGAGCTGAGATCCGGCCACTGCACTCCAGCCTGGGCGGCAGAACCAGACTCCGTCTCAAAAAAAAAAAAAAAAAATAGTCCATACTTTCTCTGATTATCTCACTGAGGCCATCTTCACTCCATGTATTGAATGTGTGTGTGTGTTTGTGTGTGCCCACACACGTGCATAGCTCCTGGTACATAGGTGTGCACTGCTTCTCTGTCCTGCTTCCCCAAATGAGGCTCACATATCTACCATGGTCAGAGACTGAAGACCTTGTCTCCTCCATCAGGTTAGTAGGATTCTGCAGTAACTTTTAGGCTAAGGACTTTCTTTCTAGTCCTCGCTGTGCCATTCATTAGCTGTATAACCTTGGATGAGTCATTTGACCTCCCTCAGGGTAGATTCTGTCCTCTCCATCAGGCCGATGAAGAGTTCTCCATCAGCTCCTATCACAGCCCTATCACCCAGGCAGGGATGACTTGTTCAATGTTTGTCCTCCCAGTTAGACTACAAGCTTTGTGAGGACAGACATCATTTGTGTTCATTGTAGTGCCTGGCATGTGGCGCACGCTCAGTAAATGTTGGCTCTGACAATAGATGGGTCACATCTTCCTTGGATCCAGACTGTCTCCCCAAGGTCCTGCATCCTTGTAGGCATTTGGAGCCTATCCATGGCCACTCAGAAAGAGGGGTGTCACTGGGGAACAGGGTTCTCCATTCATGTTCTTTCCCCAAAGTCCCTCAGCCCAGCTGGGGCATCAGAGCCTGAGACTGTCCTTGTCATTCCATCTACAGCCTCCAAAGGGAATTCCTGCAGGTTCTAGGCCAGTCTAGGCTTCTCTGGCAGGGCAAGGCACCACCCAGGCCAAGGCCAGGCCCCAGACCCATTTCCCCACCCCCAGTCCCGCCTGAGAACACAGTGGCCCAGCCCAGACTGGCAGGCCTGGCCCATCAATCGTGCTCCCAGGGGTACAAACCAATTTCTCTTGCTTTCCCGAGCCGTCTCCCTGGCGGAGCCTGGAGGAGCCTTCAATCGCATTAATCCCAGCCTGGCGGTGGTGACGAAGACGGATTTCTCTACCAAACGATCCATTTGTATCTCTTGTGCACTCACTTGGTTTTTTCTGTGTGGATGTTCAAAATATCATGAAAAAGGCGTTAGCTGGGTAGCTGTGGTGCAGCGAAATAATAGAGTGATCCGGCATTGCGCTCCTGACCTTGCAGGACAGCTAATCCATCCGCACATCTATCTTAATTATTCCCAGTTACAAAAGAGAAACTCCACCATCCATTCATTCTGGGCTGGCAATTCCATTTTCCACCCCCACTCACGCCCCATCCTTTCTCCACCATTCCCCTAGCCAGATAGGCCCATTCACCACTGCCACAACAGGCTCTCCCCACACCAGCCCAATCCAGCTGGGCTTGAGCCCACCTCAGTGCAGCCCAGCACCCCCGCCCACTCACCGCTCCTTAAGATCTAAAGAGATGCACCCAGCTCCCTTTCCCAGAGCTCTAACTGATGTCCATTGGAGAAAGACCAGCTACATACAGGCTTAAGCCTCAGCAGGGACACACACAATATATACACACTGATATTCTCACACAGGCAATCAGAGACTCAAAATCTCAGCCAGATCTTGACATTCAAGCCTCCTCTCATACAGACACCCAGACATCCTCTCACACAGACACCACTTCCATCCTCATCCCAAACCACACCATTTTAACTCTTCTGCTGCCCTGGCACTGACACTGGGACAGATGCCAAGATGAGCATTTTGACTGAGGGCAGACTCCATGGGGGATGTCTTGCTCTGTCTGTCTTCTAGCCCCAAAGCCAAAGACCCCACTGGCTGTCTCCTCTCAGGCCTACTCCTTAGCACACCCTGGGCAAGCCAGTGCTGGAGGGGAAAGGTGGAAATCTGAGAAAGAGACCAAAAGAGGAGGCAGACTAAGGAGAAAGTTTGAGCAGAGATCCTGCAAAGGGGGGGAAGAAAGGAGAAGGAAGGGGAGAACGGGGTAGAGTTTGGCGGTTGTGAGAGTGCCAAGAAGGCCATCGAGCCAGTACGTGAAAGAGCTTGCTTGTGTAACACGGTTCCAGCTAATTGTGTCAGATTCACTTTGGGGATGCCTGTGCCAGTCTCTAAAGCCCCTTTTATTTTTATTTTTATTTTTTTTTTTTTTTTTTATTTTTATTTTTTTGAGACGGAGTCTTGCTCTGTCGCCCGGGCTGGAGTGCAGTGGCCGGATTTCAGCTCACTGCAAGCTCCGCCTCCCGGGTTTACGCCATTCTCCTGCCTCAGCCTCCGGAGTAGCTGGGACTACAGGCGCCCACCACCTCGCCCGGCTAGTTTTTTGTATTTTTAGTAGAGACGGGGTTTCACCATGTTAGCCAGGATGGTCTCGATCTCCTGACCTCGTGATCCGCCCGTCTCAGCCTCCCAAAGTGCTGGGATTACAGGCTTGAGCCACCGCGCCCGGCAAAGCCCCTTTTAATTCTATGCCTTAATGTATGACTTCCAGACCCCTCATTCTCATTATTTTAATGCAATCAGAAAACTAGGCATGTAATTGTCTTGGCTCTGTGCTTGGCCATAGTGGCTCCTGGGAACCCTGGCCCCCTGTTCCCAGGCCCTCCTCCACCAATCCTTCCCTCCCTCCTCTTTTACCCTTTACTTCAGCCTCCGTCAACAAGTACACAAGCCCCCAACTCATGCTGGTTTGACTTATTAATATAATTTTTTTTTGAGGTGGAGTCTCACTCCTGTTGCCCAGGCTGGAGTGCAATAGCACAATCCCGGCTCACCACAAACTCTGCCTCCCGGGTTCAAGCAATTCTCCTGCCTCAGCCTCCCGAGTAGCTGGGATTACAGGCATGCTCCACCATGCCCTGCTCATTTTGTATTTTTTTAGTAGCAGCAGGGTTTCTCCATGTTGGTCAGGCTGGTCTCAAACTCCTGACCTCAGGTGATCTGCCCGCCTTGGCCTCCCAAAGGGCTGAGATTACAGGCGTGAGCCACTGCGCCCAATCAATACAATATTTTTTACCTTTATCGTGATGTGAAAATGATACACATTCCGTAGAAATCATATTTCGAGTACCCATAAAATCATTTTGTTTTTCACTTTGAGTACAATATTCAGTAAATTGCATGAGATATTAAACACTTTATTATAAAACAGGCTTTGTGTTAGATGACTTTGCCCTTGTACTGTAAGCTAATGTAAGTGTTCTGAGCCCGTTTAAGGCAAGCTAGGTTAAAGTAAGTTTCATACACTTGGCTAGGTATATTAAATGCATTTTCAACTTATGATATTTTCAATTTGTGATTGGTTTATCCGATGTAACCCCATTATAAGTCAAGGAGCATCTTTATGTAGCTAGACTTCTTCAGCCCTTGTTCTGTGAGGGAAAAAGAAAGAGATTCAGTCTTGGGGCTCCTAAACCGGAACTGAGGAAAGGATATGGAGTATCTGGGCAGTGCGACAGTGTGCTGGTCCAGACTGGCTAGATTACTGGGGTTCGGGGAGGAGAAGGCTTCCGGGAGGAACCTGGTGGGCTCCCTCCCATCCCAGAAGCAGCAGGCAGCCTAGGCTGGGCCTGTGGGGCGCTGTGCAGGGGAAGGGCCATTTGTCCCGAGACAATGGCAGAGAAGGGGTCTCCAAGCGGCTGTTGAGAGCCAATTTGTAGTGGTGATGGCCGAGGTTGCTCTAAAGGCTGGGAACAGCTGGAGCTCCGGGTGACTGATGGGTAGGCCCAGGAGAGGGGCCATTGGTCTGGCAGACACAAAGGCCCCGATGGTGCGCGGGTGGGGCCCGTCAAAATCATTAAGTGCGGAAGATGGGAGCCGGCAGACTTCAGATGGGACCAGTGGGTTGGGGGAAGAGGTCAGCAGCCTGCCCCTCCCTCCCTGCAGCCCCTCCTCCACCCCATCCCAGCTCTGGAAACTTGGCCACTTACACCCCGATTATCATCTGATTTGCATAGACACGCCCACCCCAGCCTTCCAGGTCCCTCAGATCTCTCCATGGAAGTCCAGGCTCCAGTCCTATTTGAGCAGCTCTGGTTTTGGGGTTGACCGAGGGGATATGCCTACTCGTGCCTCTTGAGGGGACTTGCCCACCCGCAGGCACTGCATTCTCCAGTCGGTGACCCCAGCCACTTCTCAGGGAGCAAGGCATTCTCATTTCAGGACCACGGACCTCCCCCTCCCCAATTTCGAAGGGAAGAAACTGAGGCCCAGGGTACTGATTTCTCCTGTCTCTCCGCGCCTCCTCTGTATGGGAAATGCTTCTCCTGCTTGCCCTTCCCTGAAGGTTGGGGGACAGTGACACCGGGAGAAACCCTCACCCCACTCCCCCATCCCCCAGGATCCCCTCCCTCCGCGGCGCTCCCGGCAGGAGAGGGAAGCAGTGACCCAGCCAGGTGGTGATGATGCGGCCGGCCGCGCTGGTCACTCTTGGCCGCTCCCCGCTCGCAGTCCGACCCCCCTCGTATGGGTCACGGCGCCGGCAAAACTCCCTGACACAGAAACGCCGCGGGGCCTGCGCGTGTCGGGAACAATCCTGCGCCTGATGGGAAGCGACAGCTCCGCCCCGCCTCCCTCCGCTCTTGCCCTCCCGCGGCTCCTCCCGGGCGCCGCGTCTCGCGTGCCCGCTGCCAGCCCAGCAGTCCTGGGACGCCCCAGCCGCTGGTCCTTGCCCAACAAGTAGCCACCGAGCCCTCTCATGTGGCCTAGGGCGGGAGGAGCTTCTGCCCGGCCGTTGTGGGTGACAAGGATGGCGGAAAGAGGGACGCCGGGCAGGCGCAGGGCGGGGGGGAAGGGGCAGCCCACAGTTGGAGCTACACGACTCCACTTCTGTTTTCTCCGTGTTGACACATAAATTAGACTGGAAAGAAAGCAACATGTAGAGGGGCTTCCCCAAGTGTGAGGTGACAGGTGGGTTTTCCTGTCTTTTTGCGGATCTGTGTCTCCTGGGCTTGTTTTGTCTTTTTGTGTCCGTTTATAGTAAACATCCCCTCTCCTACCCCCTTAAAGACAAGCTAGAGCAGAAGAGCTGTTTGAAGGAGCGTTGCCGCCTCCCACCAGGACTCCAGGCCCTGGAGCTGATCCAGCCCGCAGAGAGGAAGGCTAGAGAGCGCAGGAAGAGCCCTGGAGATCAGACCAGGCCAGAAGGTGACCCCTCTCCCTCCCGGGACCCTGGGTCTCCTCCCACTTCACCTTGCAGAGGCTGCAGGGGTGTGGGGAGGGGTGCTGGCTGTAGGAGAAAGGCCCACATGTGCACAAGTAGCCCCTCTGCATTTCCTCACACATGGACACTCAGACACCAGGAGCACACATCCACACACACTCACACACACGTTCATGCCTGCCAGCACGTCCTTGTAGTGATGGCCACCGGCCCAAGAACACATGAACACTTGTGTCCTCCTGTACACGCACACACACACCCTGTCCTTCAAAGCCCCAGACAAATACATAGCCCTCTAGTTCTCATCTTCCTCCAACCCAGCCCCTTCAGAGAGTAACTGCCCCATTCCTCTCAGATGCCCTCATTCATTCTTCTACAGCTGGCTTTCTGCTCACCCCAGCTCTTCCTTCTCCCAAGATTTGCTCTCCTGTTCCTCTCCCCAGCCTGCTACTCCATTTCTTGGTCTTGAGATATGAGGGGAAATTTGTCTGCTCTACCACCAGCCCCAGAGTTGGTAGGAAAAAAAGCAGAGCCTATAGGAGAAAATGAGGAGTCCTACTCAGCCACACCAAATAAGAGGCCTATGTGGGCTCGCCCTGGGCTCCAGGGCTTAAGGGGGGCAGGCAGGCCTCCCTTGCCTTCTACTTAGGAAACCCTGGCCATGCCCAGCTCTGCAACAGAACTTCCTCCTCCTCTACTCCTACCCTATTCCCACCCATCCTTTGTGGCCTAGCCTGGGGCCCAGCTTCTCCAGGCTCCCCTCGGCCCTCACTCCTATCTGTACCCCTCACTTGACTGACATTCTTTTTGTGCCTTCACCATTGATTCTCTCTTCATAGCTGTGAATCCTGTGGGCTCCTACAAAACAGGCAAGTCTCCTCTTCATCTTGCATTCCCACTCCTGCACAGAAAGATAGATGGGCACTGCATTCTCCAGTCGGTGACCCCAGCCACTTCTTTGTGAATTAGTGAATCAGCTGAGGGATATTTATGACTTTGGCTTGTGCCTCTGCTATTGAAGGTGACTGTGTGTGAGTGAAGAAGTGGGAGCAGGGGCAGCCACATGGGGTAAGTGCCACTATCGTGTTTCCTCTGTGAAAGTCTTAACAACCCTTGCATGCTTCCTAACTGCCCTACAAGGGAAGTGTCCATTTGATAAAGAAACGAAGGCTCAGAGAGGTCACATTATTTTCCCATGGTCACAAAGCTTGCCAGACTATCAGAACCTCAGGCTGAGGATGCTAACAGCTTCTGCCTCTCTCCTCATGGCCTGGTGCAGAGATGGGGAGAAGCTACCTTCTGATAACCATGCTGCCCCACCCCGCCTCTCCAGAATAAGTGGACCTCTTATCTTCTCTCCAGAAAGGGCCCTAATGGATCTCCCACTTTCCAAGCCCTTTCTATAGCCCTAATTCCCCTCTCTGCTCTCTCTGTTATATCATCTCTGCCCAAGTTCACCATGGCCTCAATATTCCTTTGGCCTTGAACATTTTGACAGGAAGCTGACTGTGATCTTGGTTCTGCCATGGACTTGCTGGTGGTCTTGGGCAAATCACTAATCACAACTCCTTTCTGGCCTCGATTTCTCCAAGCGTGTGTGGTGGCGTGGGGCTTGAGTAGGTGATGTCTGAGGTTCTCTCTAGCATAATCATTCTGGACTCCAGTCCCTGGTGAGGGGAGGGTAAGAACAAGCTAGCACTTCACCCAGCCCAGTCCACCCCTCCACCAGGCCCCCCAGAGGGGTTCAGGCTCAAAGAGGGCTGGGAAATGCTGTGAATTAATTACCATCAGACCTCCGGCCGCTGTTCATCTCTGTAAACAAACATTTTAATATGCAGTAATTAATTACATCTGCCACAGCGACCCTCCTCTTGCTCATCCTTCTTCAGCTTTTCTTCTGCTCACACTAGACCAACCTCCTCCTCTCAGTTGGAGCCTGAAAGCCAGGCAGAGCCCCTCTCTGTCCATCGCCCCAGCCTTCTCCCGCCACCATCAGATGCAGGTGCTCACATCTACCACGCTGCTCTGCAGCTTTTTGTTCCTTTTTCTGTGTCTCTAATGCCCGTCTGTCTTTCTGACAGTCCTTTGTCTCCAGTTCTCTCTGCCTGGATTTCCCTCCCCAACAAAGTTCGATGCCAGGGACATATTATGGGAGGAAGGGGCAAATGAGGAAGCCAGTGGATCTACCCCAGGTGCCTGAGCATGTGTTTCAACTCCTCAGTAAGCCAGGACCACGCTAATTTACAGGGATTATTGGAAGACCAGAACAGGCCCTGTTCCAGGACCCTCCTGCCACAACCCCTGGGTTGTGAACTCCTGGGAGTCCTGACGCTGTTCCCTCTCCTATCCCATCCCCTGCCTCCACAGCAGCTCAGAGTGAAAAACGCAGAGGGGAAACAATTGCCCAGGTGAGCCCACCTGGCTATGCCACAATTACTTTTCACCATACCCTGGAATACCACTGTTGGATCCACCTTCTGCGCCCCAGCCCTCCCCAGCCTCCGCACCCGGGAGGCAGCCTGCTTAGCACGGTAGGCATGTGGGTGGCGCCCCCAGCTCCTGGAATGGAGCGTACTCCATTTCTGGGAAGGTTCCACGCGTCCTGCCTGGAGTCTAGAAGGGAGCGGAGAAGTGACCAACGCTACATTAGAGGCAGGAACTCCGGATGAGAACGAGACGAGGGTGCCAGGAGCCCAGGGCTGGCAGCGACAGGAAGGGTGGGAAAAGGTCCGCAGGCCCGACGGGTGCGGGCCAGCCTGGTCGCGCAGGGGGAGCCGGGAGCTGGGTGGGCGGGGTGGGGCGGGCGCTACCAGGCGTGGCGCAGGGAACAGAGCAGAATGAAATGCAGATGCAAAACGTGCTCATAAGAGTTTCCTCTCTCTCTCCATCTGCCAAAGCCGAGATTTTAATCTTTAATCCATGAGCAATCAGCGAGCAGCAGCGAATGGCACATTACAGATGTTTTACTGTCGCGGGCGCTCGCAGCTTCCGCGCTCCGCACAGGCGCGCCGATCGCCCCCGCCCCGCCCCCGCCTTCTCCCCCTCTGGTTCTTCTTCCTCTCCCTTCCCTGGGTCCCCGTTTAACACTATCCCCCTCACCTGCACTCTCCTGGCCCGCAGCGGAGGTGGGACTGGGAAATAGGGCCTGGGACTCCGTTGGTGGGGGTACACGCAGGGGCACTGGCGGCGGCGCGGGGCGAAGACACTCGGAATTGCGCTGAGACAAATTCCCCGCCAGGTCCAGACTGGGGGGCGCGAGGGCAAGAGCATCGAGTGCCCGGATAGCTGAGCCCTCCCACTCCCCATCCCCTTCCAGGACCCCAAGTCCAGGTCCGCGGGCGGCTCCTGCGATTAGCGCTCCAGATGTTCGGCTGCGCTAGGGCTCCGCTTTCCAGATGTTGGGCAACTCTGTTCTCACGTTTGGGATCGCCATCCCTTCAGCATGATAAAGAAGGAGAGTCCTGTAGCTGTCAGATCTAGGAGTTGCTAGGAAAATCTAGTGGCATGGAGTCTTTTAGAGAAGCTGATAAAATCTCACTTCAGTTGGGAAGTTCAGCCTTCTGGAGTCCCTCCCACTTCTTGGGAGCTTGAATATTGGCAGGAAGGTGAGAAGCCTAGGAATATGACCCTGGAGCTCATAGCAGGACCTGAGTCCAATTTACTAGCCTCTCTCCCTGTCCCTATAGGATCCCTGAAAGCCCCAGGAATATATTCTTTCCCAGTTCAGCAATCCTTAGCAGTGACTCCAGTTTGCAAATATACATTTGTGTGATTATTTAATGTCTGTCACCTCCACTAGTCCATAAGTTCCATGAGTTCAAGAACTATATTTTCACTCATCATTGTGTTCCCTGGGTCTATCACAGGACCTAGCACATAGTAGATGCTCAATAAATATTTGTTGACTGAATGAAGGCATTTGTGAGGTCTACTGTAATCTTGGAACATGTTTTTTTGTCCTACTATCAATGAAGATAGGCTCTTCACCCCAGCACAAAAACATGCGTACACCACTCCATTATATCAACATTCCTTCCCAACCGCAGCCCTCTTTCTAGGTAACAGCCTCCTTCGCCCCCCACCACTGCCCCGCCCACCTCCATGGTGGATCTTTCCTATTAGGTAGAAGGAATCCCAGGGCAAGAGTGTGTCTGACACAACCAGGGCTCCTTTGGCCAGCTGCTTTCTCTCCTCAGGCCCCAGAAGCTAGGCCCCTCTGACTTAGCCTTCACCCCCAACCCTTGGTCTCCACTCCCTCCCCAGCTGACCTCTTCCCTTTGCATGGCCACAGAACCATCACCCTCTCTCATGCTCACCTAACCTAGCCGTTCCAAACGTACCCCAATCCCAGGCCAGCCACAACCTGGTCCAAAAGCCCATTTCACTCACCAGGGACCATCCCATCACATGGGACTCCCTATTCCCCACCCCAAGTGGCTTAGGGTCGTCTGGGAAGAAAAAAGGAGGGGAGGATGTAGAGACCGGAAATGTGGAGGATAAAGAGGAGATCCACAATAGAGAAAGGCGTGGAGAAGGGCAGAGACAGAGACCAATGAAGTGGGGTCGAGGAGAAAGAAGCGGATATAAAGGCAGGCCAGGGAGAGTGAATGGCCGCATCAGCCGCAAAGAGGCCCAGACAGATGGACACAGGCAGGAAGACGGACGAGAGAGAGAGAGAGAGAGAGAGAGAGAGAGAGAGAGAGCGAGGCTGAAGAACTGGGTCAAGAAGAGACTCGGCTTCAGGGAGCAGGGTTGCCGGGGAGGGACTGCCCAGGACGCCCCGCGGTCCGAAGCCCAGCCCCGCCCCAGCCACCGTCCGCGCCGTCTGTCGGAAGCCGCCTGGGGCCTAGGCCACAGGGTCCACAGGCGGCCCTGACAGGCGGCGGCGGCGGCAGTGAGGGAAGCCGGAGCGAGAGGCAGCGGAGCCGCGTGTGTGTTTTTATTATTATTATTTCTGATTAAAGAGGAATTCATCTCGTATCTGCCTCCTGCCAGGGGCCGAGGCGCCGCCATTGGGGTTAACGGTGCGGAAGAATACAAAAAAATTTCATTGAGGAGGATTATAAAAGTTACTAGCTGGAACATTAACAGAAGAGTAACTTGTAAAAAATGCAATATTACAATATTCACAAGGACGGCAGAGCGTGGTAAAGCTATAAAATTCAACATTAAAATCTTCCACAGCCTAGATAACCTAGTTAACAAACATGGCATTGGAACTACTTTTCTGTGGAGGCTGAGGGATACGCGCCGGGGGCTGGTCACACCTCTTCCGCAGGAGGGGCGGGGTCGGCGGCCCCGGCCTAGCCCCGTCCCCCGCTCGCCTCGGCCTCCTCCCCGGGAAAATGGGCACAACCCGGTCCGGCGCTGGGAAATGCCTGAGGAAGCCCTCAGAACCTCAGACAGGGCTGCCTACTTACGAGGTTATCTTTCATGCGAAGCGTTGATTAAAGCAGAGAGTTCAACGTGGATTTAGACCTGTCGAATAGGATATACGTTTCTATAATTGCGGGATTCGTATGTGACATCTATTAAAGCTTGTATGTGTATGTGTGCGTGTGCTGGATATGTGTATCCGGGGTATCTGTATGTATGTGCATAGTACTTGAGAACAATGCATGGTTTGTAAAGGTGAATGTAAATAGGGTATGCGGACATGGTGTTTTGAGATGAAGGGTGTGTGTTCATAATATGTACGTATACCAAGCAAGTCTCTATGTGGGATATACGTGCATATGCACAGAATGTCTGTGTGGTTAAGATACGTGTCTAGATAGCGTAGACATTTGCTGAATATATGTGTGTGCATGGTGTATTCATGTACAGGATATATATGCCACTGCAGGCATATTATGTATCTTTTTGCAAGGTGTGTTTATAAAGAGGATATATGTTTGCCTCATTCTGTGTGTATGTGTGTGTGCAAGGTGTACATATTAGAGGGCATTATGTGGTTGTGAACACAGGATGTTTAAATAGTATCAAAATATAATATGGTAGCACATGTTCTCAAAACCTCCTGAGAGGGCTGTGTCACAGGCCATAATAAAAAAGAAAAAGAAAGAAAAATATATAATATGTTGGTTATGTCCACAGAGTATGTATTTATGCATAGACTTGCATGAGATAATATATATATATGTGTATATGTGTGTGCAGGGCATGTGTACATGTGTACAGTGTGAGTGTATGTGAGCAGAAGGGATGTTTGTGGATATGTGTGTCCAGGTATTTTGTTTATATTCATGTGTCTGTAGCACATATATTTGAGAAGAATATATCTATATGTGAAAGGCATGTGTATATATGTATAAAAAATACACAGACATTGTGTGAGTTGTCTGAGTATGTAGGGTGTCTGCAGGTGCAGAAACAGAGCATTTGTTTCTATCAGCTTCTGAATACTTGTAGTATGGTGGTTAAGCTCATAGACTCTGAAGGCAGATTAAATTGTGGCTTTGTCATGTACTAAGCCCGTGACCTTGGGAAAACGACTTAACCTCTGGCTTCTTAGCTTCCCTATTTGCAAGATGGGGATGGCAATAGTGCCTACTTCATAGAGTTATTATTAGGATTAGATGAGTTAATAGTTACTGTGGTAAGCAGAATAATGGCTTCCCCCTGTAAAATGTCCACATCCTAATCCCCAAAACCTATGAATGTGCTATCTTCATGGCAAAGGGGATTTTGCAGCTGTGATTAATTTTTAAAATCTTGAGATGAGGAGATTATCCTGCATTATCCAGATGGGCCCAATGTCATCACAAAAATTCTTTATAAGGGAAACAAGAATATCTGAGTCAAAGGAGATGTGAGAACGAAAGCAGAGACTGGAATGATGTGGTCATGAACCAAGGAGTGTGGGTAGCTTCTAGACTATGGAAAAGGCAAAGAAACTATTTCATGGTAGGCAGGTCTATTCAAACCTACCCCCAAAGTCCAAGGAAGTTGAGAGGACAAGGAAAGAGTTTAACAAATCCAGTTTCTTAGAACAAAACATTTAATAGGGACTTATGAACAGAAGCCATGTGTGTATCTCAGGCAGCAGTGAGAAGAGATGGTGGATCCCTGTGCCTTTATCCCCCAGACCCAGGGCTTATATGCCCATGAGGAAAGCATGATTCAGAAGGGATATATAGGACAACTGAAGTATGATAATATCAAGGTTGTTTGACATAAGGGCAGAATTTACAGTAAGTACCTGCTTTTATACAAAGAACAATAAATAAACTGGAAATCTTAGTGGCCTTTCTGGAACTGGGGTTAATCAGAAGTCAGCATGGCAGATTAGCATCCAAGAAGGAGTTGCTTTAGCCTCCACAAAAACAAATTCTCCCCCCGAAGGAACAAAGCCCTGCCAACCCATTCTAGACGTCTGAACTCAAGAAAGGTGTGGTAACAACTGTGTTGTTTTAAGACACTTAAGTTTTTGGTAACTTATTACAGCAGCAATAGGAAACTAACACACTTGTCTAAAGTGCTTAGAATAGTGTCAAGTACATAGCAAGTACCTCATAAGTGTGTGTTAAATAGGCCGGGCGTGGTGGCTCAAGCCTGTAATCCCAGCACTTTGGGAGGCCAAGACGGGTGGATCACGAGGTCAGGAGATCCAGACCATCCTGGCTAACATGGTGAAACCCCGTCTCTACTAAAAATACAAAAAATCAGCAGGGTGCGGTGGCGGGCGCCTGTAGTCCCAGCTACATGGGAGGCTGAGGCAGGAGAATGGAGGCTGAGGCAGGAGAATGGAGGCTGAGGCAGGAGAATGGAGGCTGAGGCAGGAGAATGGCGTGAACCCCGGGGGTGGAGCTTGCGGTGAGCCGAGATTGCGCCACTGCACTCCAGCCTGGGAGACAGAGCGAGACTCCCGTCTCAAAAAAAAAAAAAAAAAAAGAGTGTGTTAAATAAATTTCTTAGAGGTAATGCTTGAGGCCTTAGGGGAGGTCTGGTTGGCCAGTCTGTTGCCAGATTTGCCATCCACATCTCAGACTGCCTCTGGCTGCCCCCAACCCTCCGAGATTCCAGATCCTGCCAGAGCCTGTGTTTTGCCAAAGTAAGCATGAACACATGTAGTGGGTGGGGGAGGGGAATGTCCCCTCAATATCTGCCTGCTTCTCCTTCCTTACTCATACTTTAGGGTTGGGGCTAGTACCAGGGATCTAGGCCTGTGGCTGAGGGGATTGGGGGGCAGATTGAGAATCTTTGGGCCTTCGTGTTCACTTGCTCTTTAACCAGATTTGGCAGGAGGACAAGGTTGTTGTGATGGAAGGGAAACTTGTGTAGGAACTTGGTGCCTTGATAGCCAGTGGTGTATACACATGTCCTCATGCACAGAAAGCTACACCAGACCTTGAGCCACACTGAGTCACAGTCTTAGCCATAGAACCCAAGCCACCAATGGGATGAGTTCTTGCTCAAAGACCATGGTTCTTCCATTACCTCTTTGCTTCTGTTTCTGTCTCCCTCCATTTCCAGCTTAGAGCTCCTGTGTAAATGATTCTCCCATGGTTCCTTCATTGGGACAGGGACTTGGAGGCATTGATGTGAGAAAATGGAATGATTCAGTTAACTTTCACCACAACACATACTTTTTTTATTCTAGTTTTGCTCTTTTTATTTTTTTATTTGACACATAATAATTGTACATATTTATGGTATAAATAGTGATATATACATGCAATGTATGGCGACCAGATCAAGGTAATTAGTATATCTGTCATCTCAAATATCTATCATTTCTTTACATCGGAAGCATTCAATATCCTCTCTTCTGGCTGCTTGAAAATATATATTATTGTGAATATGGTCATCCTGCAGTGCTATAGAGCACTAGAACTTACTCCTCTTATCTAGCTGGAATTTTGAATCCTTTAACAAATCCCTCCCTATCCAGCTTCTAGTAATCTCTGTTTTACTTTTTACTTCTATAAGATCAACTTTTTTTAGCTTCCACATGTGAGGGAGAACATGCAATGTTTAACTTTTTGTTCCTGGCTTATTTCACTTAACATAATGTCCTCCAGTTCCATCCATGTTGCCAAGACACAATAGATTTTTATTTCTTACAGGTATGTGTGTGCATGTATGTTTGTGTTTGTGTGTGATGTGATGTGATGTGTGAGCCACAGTTGCCTCATCCACAAAAGGGGAATACTAATCCTGTCCTTCTTTCCTTACAGGGTGTTAAGATAATCAAAAGAGATTTTTCTCAGAAGGGGCACGGTGGCTCACACCTGTAATCCCAGCACTTTGGGAGGCCGAGGCAGGTGGATCATCTGAGGTCAGGAGTTCAAGACCAGCCTGGCCAACATGGTGAAACCCCATCTCTACTAAAAATACAAAAAGTAGCCAGGCGTGGTGGTGGGTGCCTGTAATCCCAGCTACTCGGGAGGATGTGGCAGGATAATCACTTGAACCCAGGAGGTAGAGGTTGCAGTGAGCCAAGATTGCGCCACTGCACTCCAGCCTGGGTGACGAGAATGAAAAAAAAAAAAAAAACAGAGAAAGAGAGAGAGATTTTCTCTACAAATATTTGGTATTGTTAATGCCTAGGGCCCTGGAGCCAAGAACTCTCATTTAACAACTCTGGTTGCTCTTGGGCATGCGACAGCACAAGGGTATAAGTAGGAAGGGAGGGTCACAGGGAATCCAAAGGAGCATTGCTGGAGGTTAGATATCCATTTCTCCTCACTACAGAAGAGGACACAGGAAGTCTGTCCCCCAAGGGCATCTGCTGTGGTGCTGCACATATGCGTTTGGGCAAATACATGTGTACATAGGTCCACACTAGAGAAATCAGTGTACACTCATGGCAGGCCCCAGAGAGGTGTGACAGGGCATTTTGGGGATGAGCCCACAGTGGGATACAAAAAAAGGACATAGAGTTCTCTATGTGCATTGCAATGGTTAAAGGATAAAGGTAAGTTTGGAGTTGTAATACCCAGGTAAGGCTCTCAGCTCTACCACTTCCTGCCCAATGTATCTCTGCCTCAGCTTCCTCATCTGTAAAATGGGATAATAATGGTGTCTAACTCATAAGGTTCATAATGTGACCTGAAATATTTATCTCAGTGCCTGGAAGGTAACAAGTTCTCTATGAATACTGCCATTGAAGGCAGTGATGCTACTATCATCATGATTCCTCCCCTTTTCCAGGAAGAGGCAGTGTGGTGTTCTGGCCTGTGAGTTAGAGGGACCTGGGTTAAAATCGAAGCTTCACCACTAACCAGTTAGTTAACCAGTTGTATAAACTTGAGCAGCCATACTTTAATCCAAATGAGCTTTAGCTTCCTCATCTGTATAACGGAGTCAGTAACACCTACTTCAAAGGGACAGCCCATAAGGATCAGAGTTTGTGCACATGTAGCTCAAAAGCCATAGCTGGCCTTTAGCCAGGTTTGCTCAGCCTGCACTGTAAATAGGTAAGTCATGCAGTTAGTGCAAAAGTCAAAACATACCAAAGGGGATACAGGGAAAAACAGTCTTCCTTCCACCTCTGCCCCATTCCTTAAGGCAATCACTTTTCAGAACCAGTCTATGCAGGTACATGTGTGTTCTCTTTTTCTCTCTAATGAATGGTACCTTACACATTGTTCCATGCATATATGGAACACACAAACACACACACATATACATACATATATAGAAAGAACTCTAAGATAAAGAAAGTTGATCTCATCTCGTAGAGATAAACTTAATTTATCTTGAGCTCTTTCCATATCTATATATGAAGTCACTTCACTCTTGGTTAAGGCTGCCCAGTATTCCCCTAAATAGACATATTATAAGTCATTTAACCAGGCTTCTAGCTGTGAACATTTTGATTACTTCTAATTTGCAAATAAAGCTGCAATGACTATCCTTTCACATTTATCATTTGATCATCTGCCCAGTTCGGCTGTTTCTTTTTAAAAAAATTTAAGTACTTTCCAACAGATTTCAAATACAAATCAATATCTTTGGTTGCTTTATAACAGTCAGACAACTTGGCATCACTGACTGCCACTCTTACATGGCAACAGTCTCTAGAGCTGAGGAACTACATCCTTTAAAGAACCCTTTCCTTTCCAGTTGTTCTAGAACCCCCCTCCCTGTTGTCTTCACAACTCCTCCTGCCCCTACAGGCGTCTGCATGCATGAGCCCCGGTAAGACTTAGAACATATGTAAATAGTGTCTGGAATGAAATAAATACTCAATAAATGCTATTATTACTCTTGCATGAGAAATCACTCATCTACAGTTTTGAAAATGAGCCTGTTTTAGGGACACAGATTTTTGTGTCATGCATGTGTGGATGGGTTGCATTCTTAGAGTATGTAGGAAACTAGTGGTCCAAACAAGAAGTGCCAGTACTCAGAGGCCCCATACCTGCACTTTCCACAGCTCTGGAAGGAAGAGGGAATTCCTTTACATATATCCTGTCCCATTTAACAAAATGAAGACTAACCTGTCGGCGAGATCTGTGCTGGCCAATACAGTAGCCATTAGCCACAATTATATTACATAAATTAATTTAATTTAAAACAATTAAAAATCAGTTCCCCAGTCACACTTGCTTCATTTTAAGTGCTCAATAGCCACATGTGTCTAGTGGCTACCATATTGAACAGTGAAGATACAGAGCACTTGCACCATCACAGAAAGTTCTATTGGACGCCCTGCTGCAGACTATAATCTTCATAGAGGTGGGGACTGGGTATCTCTTGTCCATCAGTGTAATTCTCATATCAGGCAAAGAGCTGGCACAGAGAAGGCACTCAGTAATGGTTTTTGAATTAATAACTGATGAATGAATGAATGAATGAATGAACCAGCCAATACCTGCAGGAGACACAACTACAGGCTCCTCCATACTAGCCCACTGAGGCAGCCTTTTTGGAGAAACTGGGGGGATGAAGTCAAAGGGGACTTCAGTATAATATTGGAGACTGGCCGGGTGCGGTGGCTCACACCTGTAATCCCAGCACTTTGGGAGGCTGAGGTGGGTGGATCACGAGGTCAGGAGTTTGAGACCAGCCTGGCCAATTTGGTGAAACCTCATCTCTCCTAAAAATTAGCCAGGTGTGATGGCGCACGCCTGTGGTCCCAGCTACTCGGGAGGTTGAGGCAGAAGAATTGCTTGAATCCGGGAGGCAGAGGTTGCGGTGAGCTGAGATTGCGCCATTGCATTCCAGCCTGGGCGACAGAGTAAGACCCGGCTCAAAAAAATATAACTAAAAAATATTGGAGACTGGATGCTCCCAGGGAAGCCAGCAGGGTCACCCCAGGACTGAGGCCTAGAAAGGAAGCCGTCATTTATGGATGGTTGTCTGAGTCAGAAACCTGTGTTCTGAACATCCCTGTTGTCCGTTTTTGTGAGGTATTCCCTCCTTAGAGTCTGAATAAAAGCCCCTTCTGAAATGTCCTCGTGCCTGCAGGCCTGTCCTAGGGAAGCCTCATTGACCTCTGAAGGTCAGCGCAGAGCAAGGAGGGCTCTTCCAGGAGCTGGATGGGACAGCTGAGATCTTGCTGGTTCCAGGGAAACTCAAGCCACAAGTTGTTCCAGGAGCTGCGGTGCCTGCCATGTTCTTATCTGAAGGGTATGTGTGTGCTGAGAGAAAGAGAAATGCAGGAGAAATAAATGGAGGTTGAGGGGAATGGGGTGGAGAATCTGGGTAAGAGGACAGGAGAGGTAGGTCTGCAGATCTGCACACCTGTGTGTTTGGAATGCGTGTATCTTCCTGCACCTATGTGTATCTGTACATATTGGGGGGCTATGTGTGGTAGGGAACTGTGTACATATTGTGGCTTGTGTGCAGTGTTGAGGGGGGCTGTGTGTCTATGAGGAGGGCTGCATGAGTATGATTAGGGAGCTGTCGGGTAACGTGTATCAAGGGCTGTATTGGGAGCTGCATGTGTATTAGGGGTTGTGTGTGTGGTGTGAGGTGACTGTATATAGGGAGCCTGTGTGGTGTGTTGAGGGCAGTGAGCTGTAGTGTGTGATGGGCATGTACACATCTCTCCTGTGGCCCCACTTTATTTCCTCAGACTCTTGGACTGGGCCCAAAGTGACCCCTCCAATGAGCCTGGGGAGCCCCACTTTGGAATACCTCCCTAGTCCATGAGGGTAGGCTCAAGATGCTCTGTTCCAAGTGGCCCCTCTGGTGTTTTGGTTCTGCCAGGGAAATAGGAGATGAGGCCATGGGAAGAGAGCAAAGACCCAGAGAGACAAGCAGAGCTGGAGACAAAGATAGGAAAGGAAGGGAGACCCAAACCTGGTGAGCGAGAGAGAGAGAGAGAGAGAGAGAGAGAGAGAGAGAGAGAGAGAGAGGAGAGAACAGAACTGAGGGGGAAGGAGGAAGAAGCAAGAGTAGATCAAAGGCGAGGGAGAGATGAGAGGGAGAGAGAGGAAAGAGTGCAGGAGAGAGATTGATGGGAAGTTGGGGGTGGGGGGAGAAAGAGCAGCGGGGGAAGCAGAGCCGGTGGATCAAAGGCCAGAGAGGAGGCCCGCGAGGTGGGGGGCGGGGTGGGGAGGAAGGGATGAGGGGAGGGGGCTCGATGGGGGAATTGCCGGGCGGGCACTCGGGCGCTCCGAGCTGCGCGGCTCCCCGGGGAGACGGCAGACACTTTGCGGAGATGTTACTCCGGATTTGGAGACGATGATAAATATGATAATTTGTATAAAATCTGAATGGGTCTTGTTTTCAGGGAGAATGCCTCGGATGATGAATGGGCCCGGCTCTCAGATAGATGACTGATAAAAAGTGTATTGGATTGTTGAGAGCGATTTTAATTCTCATTCTGTACCTGCAGATGCCGCGGCCGCCGCGCCCGGCCTCCTCCTCCCTCCTGCCCACCGCACGGGGCGGACGCCGGCCCGGCCAGCCTCGGCGGCTCAGGAGGCTTCTGAAATGACTCTAATTACAGAGTTATTAATTTTAAGAGGAGGGTGAGCGGGGGGTTTAGGATTATTAATCGAGCTCCCGCGCTCGGCGGGCGGGGCGCAGCGGGCCGCGGGCGAGCGGCGCTCGGAGTGCGGAGGACACGTGGGGGCCCGGGGCAACTCCAAGCCCGGCGGGCGGTGGCGGCGACCAGACTAGCTTCCCACTCAGGCTGCGGGCTGCAGGGTCCCTCTGCGCCCATCCGGCTCTCCTCACCCCTGCCAGCCTCCGACCCGGCCATCCAACCTCCCGCCCTGGCCCGCGCGCCAGCGCAGCTGAGCATCAGGCTCCGCGCCAGGTAGGCGAGCAGGTCCCCAGCCCCAGGCCCGCAGCTGTAGGACGGTGAGGAACAGCTCTGCTAGAGAAAGCGCACCCCACCCCCACCCCCAGCTCCCAACTCCCACAGGTGTGGAGGATTGCCGTGAACCCCGAGCCTGGGACTGGCACAAGTGCGGGCTGCTTGAAAGGCATATGATCATGACAATGACACTTATGGGGCCCTTACTGTGTGCCAGGCACTGTGCTGGGAGCTCTGAGGCTTTACTTTCTCCATGCAGAAGGGATGAGGCTTCCCACTTCTCAGATGAGGAAACTAAGAGAAGCAACTTGTCCTTGGAAAGGGACACACCTACTTCAGGGGTACCCTGTCCCCCACCACCGCCCACCCCCCATACACACAACACTTTTCCTTGACAGGAAGAGCCAGGGAGGGGCGGCAAGACTGAAAGCGCTTCTCTCTGATTTACACGCATCCAGTCACCTTCACCCCCAGGGTCTGCTCTGAATGCCTTGGCCTGTGGCCTGACACCCTGTCCGTCTTAGAGGGTGGGATCTCAAAAGCCTGGACTGCAAGCTAGGAAGGCAGACCTCCAAAAGGAGTGCCTCAATAGTTTGGCTCCATGATACTAGCACTTTGAGAATAGCATCTGCTGAGCTACGGGGACAATTTTAAAGAATTCAAAGGTCATCTGGAAGAGGCCATTCAGTCTTACTTGGTGAGGAAATGCTTACATTCCAGTAAAAAATGAGACCCTTCAAAAACAAGCCCTGGCCTCTCCTCCACCAACACACATATTTTCATTCCTACTCATTCTGGTCTCCACAGAACTGAATCATTTCAGAACTTCAGCTTCTATCTTCTGGCAAAGACAACTCCCGCCCAAGGAGAGAAAAGAAAGACCATTGCAGGCCTAGAGAAAGGAAGAACTGGCCAGGCACAGTGGCTCACACCTCCACTCCCAGTACTTTGGAAGGCTGAGGTGGGCAGATCACTTGAGGTCAGGAGTTCGAGACCAGCCTGGCCAATATGGTGAAACGCTATCTCTACTAAAAATACAAAAATTAGTCAGGCGTGGTGGTGCAGGCCTGTAATCCCAGCTACTCCAGAGGCTGAGGCAGGAGAATCGCTTGAACCAGGGATGTGGAGGTTGCAGTGAGCTGAGACTGCGTCACTGTACTCTAGTCTAGGCAACAAAGTGAGACTCTGTCTCAAAAAACAAACAAAAAATGACAGGAAGGAGGAACTATAGGGCAGTTCTAGGATTGGGATGGGGGCAGCTCTGGCCACAGTGAGGTCAGTTCTGAGATCAGCCACAGTGCCTGTTGTGTGGACACAGGAGCTTGTAGACAGGATGGGCTCATGGGCAGGGTCCTCTGTGCTCTGCAGTTCCCAGGGACCTTGGCCAGTCTCATGGAGGATCTGCATGGGGCAACCCAGGTCAGGCCTGCGTGTGGCCCATCAGGATCTGTCTAGGGAATTCTTGCTGTAGCTGGTGTTAAGGATCAGGGCCCACTTAGGCCTGATCAGAGGCTAAGCCCAGCTGGACAAGGCATGGAGAGGACATCCCCATGGTGAGGCTGCAGGTCTGGAAGCTGGGAGAGCCTGAGGGCATCTTGGAGAGGGGCAAGACCTGACTGGGAAAAATCAGTCTGTCAACACAAAAAACACTTCTTGGCATGAGGGCCCTAGAGCTTCCTGAAGGGCTGAGTGAGGGTGGGGAGCCCTACAGCCTCACAGTCTTGGCTAGTCTGCCTGCAGCAGTCAGATCTGAGTTATCTGATTTACAGGCCCTGGGCAGAGAAAACAGCAGAGTGTGGAGGGAGTGAAAAGGGACTGACATGAGGATCTGGAAGGCAGGGGGTGGGGGGCTCCTGTGTTTCACCAACTGATGTCCTTAAAGAGTCCTCTCAGCCACAGTCAGAATGGTTTCTTTCCCTCTGACTTCCCTCTGGGGACTAGGAGTATCTAATACAGCATATGCTTAAAGAGTGTAGGTTAGGGAGGCAGTAGGTGGCAAAGGTAAGATCTGAACCTAACCTTTGCCACCTACTCAATGTGCGATTGTGAGTAAGCTACTAAAGCTCTCTGTGCCTCAGTTTTCCCATCTGTAAAATGGGATTCATAACAGTAGGTGAGGGTTAAAGGAATTACTACTTATAAAGCACTCAGAACAATACCTGACATGCGGTCAGCCCTCAGACATGTTAGTTGTTTTGTTGTTATTATCATTAACCTTGCTCCAGTGGAGTACAAGGCCTTTCCTCTTGTTGACAACTTTTCCAGAGTATCACTACATTACTGTTCTTTGTACCCCTGACACCCTGTACCTGTGCAGGAGACAAAGCTCAATCAATGCATGAAGAAATCCAAGGCTTGGGTGGGGGTAGGGAATGAAATAACAGGATGAAATGTGTTCTTTCAATGTGCCAGGAATATATAAACTTACTTAACCTGACCAACAATTCTATAAAGCAGAAATTTTTGTCCCCATTTTATAGATGTGAACACTTAGGCAGAGTGAGTTCACGGGATTTGCCTAAGGTCACATAGCTGGTACATTTCAGATCTGAGAAAAGTGGAGTCCATCTCCAGACTGCTGACTCCATCTTCTACTCTTGCGTGCTGCTTTCTCAGATGTCTTGGGATTAGTGAGAAGTTATCATCTTCTATAGTGTGCATTGTTCTATGAGACTGCCTGGTAAAGGGTGCATGAGGTTGGGAGAAAAACCCATTTGTCAAGTGAGACAGGACATGTGGGTTTCCACTTCACAACCACTACTGGTGAGGATTTGCAAGGGAAGAGGGTTGGAAGGTAGAGGGGAGGAATCAGAAATGAGATGAAATTCACCTAGAAACCTAGGTTGACCTTAATTTAGCATCTCACCCTACAACACACACACACACACACACACACACACACACACACAATCTGTGACCATCTTGTTTCTGCCTCTCTCATCTAATGCTTCTATATCCCTTAGACTTTTTTGAGGCCTCACATCTTCTTTTGCAGACCACTCACTCAGTCTCTGATGCTCTCTCTACCTACAGACCATTGTCCATAGAGTCTTTCCCTTCCAAATCAGATCTTTTCATTCCTCTGTTGAAAACATCTCCTAGCAAGGCATGGTGGGTCACTCCTGTAATCTCAGTGCTTTGGGAGGCCAAGGTGAGAGAATCACTTGCCTCCAGGAGTTCAAAGCCAGCCTGTGCAACATAGCAAGACCTCGTCTCTACAAAAAATAAAAAATTAGCCAGGTGTGGTGGCATGTACCTGTGGTCCTAGCTACTCAGGAGGCTGAGGTGGGAGGGTTGCATGAGGATGCAATGAGCTGTGATAGCACCACTGCACTTGACCTGGGTGACAAAGTGAGACCCTGTCTCAAAAACAAAAACAAAACAAGCAAGCAAACAAAAAAATCTCTCAATTGTGTCCATGACCTAAAGGAGAAAAGCAAAACTCTTAGCAAAAGTGCTCCTTGCTCTAGGCCTTGCCCACTTCCCAGCCTTATTTCCCTTACTTCACCCATATATTGGCTTCACAGAATCCTTTTTCCTTCCCCAGCTAGGTAGGCTGTTGCCCGGTTCCCCACCCCACCCCATGCCTTTATCTTGAGGTTCCTTCTGCCTAGGAATATTTCACCTGCTTAGCTCCTGCATTTAGTGGACATCTACTGATCTTGCAAAACCCCATTCCCTTTACGAAGTGTTCCCTGACACCCCCAATTGCCTTTCTCTGTATCCCAGTCACCTTTATCTTGACACTTTCCTAGAATTTATTGGTTGATAGCTCTCCCTGTCTTTGCAACCAGGTAATGTCTTCCTTGAAAACAGGGCCAGTGTGTGATTTACCTCTCTAGCCCCAGTGCCCTGATCCCAGTTTACTGACTAACTGGTGCCTTGATTCTCTGAGTTAGCCCAGCTCGGTCGCTGCCTTCCTACTTCCAAAGAATTCTGGTCTAGGCATCAGTTGCACTCTGCCTCCGTGCAGAAGTAAGAACTGATTGAGCTACCAGTCTCCTTCCTGGAGGTTTTTGTTTTGTTTGATTTGGTTTGGTTTGGTTTGGTTTGGTTTTCCACTCCTCTAGTCCAGCTCTGCAGCTGACCCATCAGCCAGTGCCAGAGGAGGGGACAGGAGGAGAGAGGAGGAGCAGAGTGGGTTGGACCAGGTCGACCCAGAAGTCTCAAAAGGCTGGGCGTTTGTCATCCCAGGGGCTGCCTGGTGGGCAGGGAAGTCTTCCACTCTGTGACCCGGGTCTTCCTCACACAGGAGCCTCCAGCGGCCCTGCTGGGGTCTCAGTCTTCAGCCCGACGTCCTGGAGGCGCCAAAGCACAGGGGCTCAAAATGGTGAGGCTGGGAAACTGGGCGCTCCCACCTCTGTCTACCCAGAGACCTAGTCAAACCGAAGAGGGAAAGTTCCCTAGCATCCTTAAGCCCTCCTTTTCATCTGGTCTGCATTTCCACTTTTCACTGCAATCTGCTTCTCTTCTGCACCGCCCCCTCTCCCCCCCAACCCTTCTCCCATCCCTTTTCCTCCCCACCCCACTCCTGCCCCCGCTTCTTTCTCGTTTTCTTTCTTCCTCCCTACCCTCTGGCCTGGGGACACTGGTGCCAGAGCAGACGCTGGGAGCGGGCAGAATCTGATCCGCGTCTCTGGGTCGCAGTGGGAAGGCAGCTCAGGAAATGCGCCCTCCGCTGGCGCCAGGTGGCGGTTCTGGCTGCGTTACTTTTTCCTTGCATCTGTGGCCCGGCGCGCCAGCCTGGACACCAGATCCTCAAGAAGGGAGTTCTCCTAGGGCCAGGTGAAGAATGAGAAGTCCGAGCTGCGGGGACGTTGGGGTTCTATGCTTAGCGGCCACAGCCTGCCCACCCCGGGTTTCCGCCTTCCCACCTCCCTTCGCGCCAGGGCTGAAAGTCCCAGGAGCCCAATGCGCGCCCAGGAACCAGCAGTGAACCTTTTATCTACCCGTCCCCTTCCCCGACATGGACCCCAGATGAAACCCCACACCCAAACACCACTCCTTCCAGGGGCAGATGCTCAGCGCGTCCCGAGCCCGGAAGTCCAACTTGGAGTCCAGGTCCGCGCGGGACCCCGCCTAGCGCCCCAAGCGCACAGGCTGAGCGCCTCGCCCGGGCCCCCTGGGTCTACGGCCTCAGCGCAAGAGCCCTGACCCTCCCCGCCGCAGGGCGCGGTCGGGAAAGCGCGCCCGGCAAGGGAGTTTTGTAGATAAACAAAAGCTTTCGCTCTTCTGGTTTTATTTTCTTGATTCGCCTGTCCCTTCCTTCTTAATCTCCCTCTTCGCTCTTGTTTCTTTAACTTATTTCTCTCCCTCATTTTCCCTTTCTTTTCGTTCGCTTTTCTTTGTCACTCTCCTTTTGGCTCTCTTCTGTCTCTGTATCTCCCTCTTCCATTTTGGCCCCTTCTCTGCCTTTGGGTCCCTCTCTTTCTCTGGCTTTCCCTTTCCCGGGCCCCTCACTCTTCCTGGCCTAGGGTTGCGCCGTCTCCCTGCATCATTTTTTCTGGCTCCGCCGCCACTTTCTCACTTTTTCGTTCTCCCGGCGGCCACCGTCTGGCGGGCTTGGGTCCGGCTCCCCCGCCGCCGTAGTGATTTATTCGCCTCACCCGGCGGAATCAGGTGCTGAACCGAGCCCCGGAACGAGGGAACAGATTTCTCCCAGGAAGGGTTTTGTGAACTAAACGATGCTAATTACAGGGTGGGGGATGTGCCGCCCGGGAAGGGGAGGCGCACGGGGCCGAGCGCGGCCGGGGAGGGGAGAGACTGGGGATGGCCGAGGCCCTCCCGGGGCACCTCCCCTGCACCTCTCGCCCTGGCTTTCGCCTTTCCCTGGGAACTTTCCTGTCTGAGTTAACTATTAACCGCCGGCGAAAGGCAATTTTCTTCGGAATTTCAGCGATTTCCTTTTCTCGGTGGACTCAGATTAACATGCAAACGGTGAGATGCTCGGCTTGAGTCTACGCGCGGGCGAAGATGCCTCTGTCGCCCCAAACAGTGTCCTTCGCGACGGCGGAAAACTACAGCCCGCCCCCGCTCCCGTGCCTGCTCAGGAAGCCGTGACAAAGCCAGTGCCCGCCGGTGCCCAGAATGAAGATGGAAAAAGCCGAGCGCTCCTGCTCGGGGGCGGGGTTGAGAGGGGGAGATTAATCCGGGCAAGCCAAGGGGACCTTAGACTTGCAACCAGGGCCGCCACCCGAGGAGCCCGCATGCAGGGACGCTCCTGAAGGCTTAGACAAACCCAGGGAAATGCCCTCCCCCGCCTGCAGAATCCCCACGCCGTCTCTTACTTCCTCCCTCTTTGCCACTGCCGAGCTTACACGTGCACACACACACACAGCCCTCTCTGTGACCGCAACAAACTTTGTGAAACTTGAACCGCTGGGAGCAAACTTCACGCCCTTTTCTCCTTTCCTCTCTTGCCTGGGCCAGCTCCTCCTGGAGCAGGGAGGGAAGAGGTTCTTGGCCTCCAGACCTGGGAGAAGAGTTTCGGAAAGTCAGGACCTCGCCTCGCTGTGACATTAGACCCTTGCCACCCCACCAGACCGACGGACACTAAACACATTCCTTGCCGGAAGGAGCTAGTAGTTGCAGCGGCCAGGCTTGGCAGGTCCCTGGCCGACCACCCCGCCACTGCCCTGGCTGGACTTTCCCAGGGCGTTGGTCTCCTCGTTCCTATTAAGTCGGGGCTGTCCTGGGCTTGGAGCCCAGGTTCAGGGCTGTCAGCCCCTTGCCAGCTGTGTGAGCTGTCTGCCTTTCTAGTTTATTTTCCCCCAGTTCTCGCCCTGGGTTAGCTCTCTCCCAGCCCTCCACCTGTCTCCATCTCTGACTCCATCTCTGGCTCCATCTCTGGCAGGGCTGCCACTGTCTCTCTGTCTCTCCCTGTCTCTCTGTCTCTGTCTCTCTTGTTTGTTTCAACGCGCGGACACTGATTGCGCCTTATGAAGTTCTAACTGGTTTTGTGTCAGGAAGATCTTTCTCGCTGCTACCCAGCCTGGCGTGACGGATTAAACATCAACTAGTTAAATAAAAATTAATATCAACTGCCTCCTAACTTCTAATGTCATGTTGTTTATAACTAATGAACTGATTAGGGGATAAACACATCACAAAGACATTCAGCTCTCCTGCCTCGGCTCTGCTGCCGCCTGGTACCACTCCTAAGCATTGCCTGTGGGTTGCCAGGCCAGAAGGAGTTGGGGGAGGGGGGTTGCTGGAGGTGGGACAGGCTGGAGGGGCTGAGAGCTCCCTGGGGCTTGCTCCTCTTCTTGCCTTGGTCTCTTTCCTCCCTTTCTCTCTTGTTTTTCCTTCTCATTTCCTTCCTCTGTACATTTCCTCTTCTCAGTCTCTCTTGTTCCCTTCTTTCCTTATTTTTGTCTCCCTCTCTCCCTTTTTCCTCCTTTCCTCCCATCCATTTCTGTCCTCCTCCTCTGCCCTGTACTTCTCTGCCTCTGTCTCTGGTAGTGTTTCTCTCTCTCTGCCAGTCTGGGCCCTGAACCCTTCCCTCTCTGGTTCTCCTCTCTTCCTCCCTCTGTTGGAGTTTCTGCCTCTCTCTTCCCCCTTGTTCCCCATCATTTGGATTCATTCCTCCGTAGCCAGTGCAAAGCATAATGATGACCAGTCCTTGTGACTGGGCCTCTGCCCTGCTACAAAGCAGGAGGCTGCAACCTCTCCCTCAGCACCTTGGTGGAGACTGATGCTCCTCCCTGCTCCCCAGCTATTTAGGGGAGAAGGGAGGGAAGTAGAAGAAGTGAAGGTCCTGTTTGTTATTTCTCCTCTATTTGATCTGGAACAGGAGTGAGGAAATAAAAAATGATTTTTTGAAAACTTTTGCTTTTCATCTTGTCCCAGAAGCAATTAATACAGGCTCAAGTGCTAAATTTAATTTTCAGGAAAAGAAAAACTGCCCTGATACCTCTCCTTCAGGGGCTTCAGCTCTCTCACCAGATAGCCCCAGCCTGACCTGAGCAGCCTCCTGCAGGGCCCTTTCCTAAAGATACTTAAACCAAATCACAATTGTCATCATGACAACAATAAGGCAGAGAAGCCAGTAATCACAGACCCAGCCCCAGTGATTATTTTTTCTCCTAAGAAGCTACAACATTTAAACTTGGTTTGCCCTGGACCTCAGGGTCTGACAAGACAATAACAACAGAAAAAGGTTTTAAAACCAATTTAGCACACGTGAAAATGTAATTCTAATGAAGAATCAATAGGCTGGCGGATCATTTTTCCTGGGACTCCTTGGAGAGACTTTCAATCAATGGGGCGGGCAATGAGCAAGAGGGCCCAAGAGACAGTGCAGGACAAGGGTGAGGGCCAGGAGACAAAGAGAGGCCGAGCCTGAGGGAGGAGGCTGGAGGGAGTCTGAGGTACAGGGCTGGGCCCTTTGACTGACATCACTTTGCAGGCTTCCGGAGGAAGCGTATCAGAGCCAGAGGTAAGAAGTCACCTTCCTCTTCATGGCCCCTCTGGTACGCAACAGGCGACTTTGCACAATGGCCTCAGCTCCCTTCCCGTGAGCCTAGGCCCCAGCCTTGGCACTGCCCCAACTCTGGGCCCTGTGCCCAGGTAACTGTGACCAACTGGCTCAGGAGCAGGCAGGGGACACTGAGTACGCGTGTTGTGTGTTCCCAGTTCAAAACACCTGGCTCCCAGTGGGTGCTTCCCTATGTATGTGTCTGGTACACTGGGCCTCAGTTCAAGTCTCTGATAGAACAGAAGCAAAAGCACCGGGAGTATGTGTGGTCATACTCCACAATTTACAAATCACTTGCACACATACTGTCTCACGAGAAACCTGCTAGAAGGGCAAGGATTATCATCACTATTTCAGAGAAAAGGCCACAAAAGGGCACAAAGAGCTGTGCAGTGAAGCTGAGACTCAGCAGGCCACAGCCCCTGTGTGTGAGTGGGTGTGGTTCTGAGTAGGTGACAGCGAGAGGCTAGTTACATGTGTGATCATCTCACATGTATGCCATGGAGGGACCACACGATGGTGTGAGATTTTTGTGTATGTAACTAGGGTCTCATGTATACATATTGCTCTCCATCCCTGTCCTTGGAAATGTTGCTCTGTGGATAACAAAGTGAAAAAAAATTTTTTTTTCGCTTCTAAGTATTTGTGGGCTTGGGTTGGAAAATCACTGTTTGATGAAAAATAGAAAGAAAAAAAAACAACACCATGATCTCATATTTTAAATCACAGATATTAGTAAGATGATAATTTGGCCATAATTTGCCTGAAAGGGTAAAAAAAATTATATGTCTGTAGGAAGATATTCAAATTTTAAGTCACAGAACCATGATATAGGTTTTGCCTCTGGGCTCTTGTGCCTCTCCGGCTTCCCATCCCTAGTTATACAACCTTTCTAGAGGAAGTTCAGCTGAAGTGGTGGGAGCCCCTTTCCAATTCCTAAGGAAAGTTGGCCCAGTGGGCCTGGTGAACCTGCTGCCTGGCTTGCCTTGGTGCCTTCCTGCCTGGGGCCTGGTGGGGTATGCTCAAGATGGGGCCAGCCCCAGCCTCTGCCTGCCCACGGGGGCTTACCCAGCACTTTCCTTGATAGTCTCTCAGTGTTTCCCCGTAAGTGTGAGCCAGGCTGTGTGAAGTGGGAGGCCCACGGTACTTGGGTAGGGGTATTAAGTGGAGCAAATGAAGAAAGGGAACCCTGGGGCAAGCAGGAGTGGGAGCTGTGGTCCTCAGGAGGTGTGTGTGTGTCAGAAGTAGGAGTACAAGAGGGTACAGGTGAGCAAAGGGGGTGTGAGTGTTTTAGGGAGAGCTTGGGGCTAAGGTGTGAGAGGTGTAAATTCCAGGTTGAGAGGGAGTGATGTGGGGCAAAGCTAAGGTGGGCCTTTCATCAGGGTTGGAAGTGTCAGTGTGCTGGGAGAGGAGGGTGTGAGTCTGAGGATACAGGAGACTTGGGACCAGAACGCTATGGACAGGCATGGCCCAAGCGAGTGTCCCTGTGAGTGTGGCAGGAGCTTGGAAGGGGTGAGTTCCTCCTTCCTTTCCCTCGGCCCTCGCCATCTCTTTAAAGGCAAGGAAGCCAGAACTTTTTTCTTTTATTTAGAGTTTAAAAATAAAAAAGCTCCTGGAGCAGGAGAACCTATGAGGGATTTATCGAGCACTTCCACACTGAACATAGTGGGGACAGGGCCCCCTGGAACCACTGTGTGGCCTGAGAAAGTTAGGGCAGGTCTGTGGAGATCCTGGAAAGGCAGACTGGGACTCGGGGTTGTGTGGCAGGCTGTGGAGCCTCACGTTCCAGAAAGTGGGATGAGGCGAGAGCTGAGTGTGGTGGGGAAGGGGAACCGCACAAAGTTGGGGAGTACGCGAGAGCCAGGCTGTGGGACTGGAGGGGGGCGTATGACAGTGAAGAGGGGGTGGGGTGAGAGGGTGTGCCGGTGTCTAGTCTGGGCTGCGGTCCGTGGGCGCCTCAGGCAGCGAGGGTGGCTGCTTGCCTGCGGCTGGCTGGGGCCTCGGTGCGTGTGCGCGCGTGTGCGCTGGGCGGAGAACCCGGGGCTCCTCGGGGTGGCGGGGCCTCGGCGCGGCCGGGAGTGAGAAAGCCGGCGCGGGCGGAGCACACAGCCGAGGCGGCGGGCGGCTCGGGTTATCTGAGCCGTTTGGTCTTGGGTGGCTGCGCCCAGATCTCCGGGCGGCGGCGGCGAAGGCGAGACGTGTTGTCCGGCCACGGAGGAGCGGGACAGCCAGACTCAGGCCCAGGACGCGGCGGCGGCGGGGAGCCGAACATGGAAGAGCGCGCGGGTCCGGCAGGTAAGAGCGGGAGAGACCCGTTCGCGCCTCAGGCGAGGACGCGGGCAGATGGATGGGGGCAGTCAGGGCCGGGGCAGGCTCTTCTCTTTCATCCCTGTGCTCAGTATCCAGCGGGCTACTGTGAAGGCTGGGGACTGAGGCTCTGCGGACTCTGGGGCCTCCTGGGCCGTCCCTCCCGGTGTCCTCTAAATCTTCTAAAAACTTTCCACTCAGAAAACGTGAGTTCTACAACTTCACTTGGTCTCTTTGCAGAATTTTGCTTTTTCCTTTCTGTTGTGTGTTTAGTACTTTCTCATTCTACTTTGGGCGTACAGATATTTTGCACAACTTCCTCCAAGTTGGGAGCATTGGGAAGGCCTTAGCTTCCACTAAGAAGGGAGTGTGAGCTGGGCCAGCGCCTATGCCAGTGGGTGGGGAAACGCTGTGTATACCTGTGTGTAGGGTCTTGTGTATTTGATTGTGAACACTAATGTAGGTGAGCCTAACCTGTGTAGGGAGAAGGCTCTGCCCGCCGCCCTCCAACAAATCCAGGGCAGCATGGGGAGAGGTGGCAGGCCCCAGGGGACCCAGTGGGGAGAGGAATCTGAAAATGTTTACCCAAAGGGCTAAGGGAGTAGAGTGCTGCTCTCTTTTCCTTCCTTCCTTCTCCTGTCCCCCAGGGCTGCCAACTCAGCTCTGAACTGCCCTTTAGGTGCCCTGGTGGTGTACAGCGGTGGGAAGTCAGGCACCCAAGTTTAGTTTTGGACTTGGGGGAGGGAGAGGGTTGGATCAGGTTTCCAGACTTTTCCAAATAATTCCACAGAGGTCAAGGCCTAATTTGAGGCCTTTATTTGCCTCACTCCTAACCTTTCCCAAATCTCATTCCTTGCTCCCCGCTCCCCTAGTTCAGATTCCAGTTGTTTCAGCTGATAACCCAGGTCCCATCCCCAGCCCTACCCTTGATCTAGCTTCTTGACCCAATCCCTGGGCTGTACCCAATTTCCCTCCTAGGGCCTTGTCCCCACTGGGAAACCTGAACCCCTGGAGTGTCAACTGTGGCCACCTGAGCTTTTAGGGCTCTGGGCACACCCTGTGCACCAGAGGTTTAAGTAGGGAGATCAATAGCAAACAGTTGTAATGATCTAATTAATTATGGCAAAATTAAAAGCGAGTACAAAATCAATCTCTGATGGTGTTGAAGATGGAATTCAATTGAGAGCCCATCTGTGCACCCCCTCGACCGTATAAATATTCAGCCCAAGGACAGACCTAACGTCTGGGCCTTCCTGAGAAACTCTCTCCCCTTTCTTCCTCTCTGCACAGGGCTTCTCTCTCCCAAACTCTTTCTGAATCTATTTTGCCCCTTGATGCCTCCTGTCCCCAGCCCTGCTTCCTTCCCTGTCCCATTTGCTCAAGCTCCTGAGACTCCCACTTTTCCATTTTCCCTCCGGGCAGGCGCTCTGCCTGCATTGCAGGCCTGAGGTTTGTGAACCGGGTTCTCAGTCCCAGAAAGTCTCCCAGCAAGGCATCTAGGCCCCCTCCCCAGGACCTCGGGAAACAGAAGGCAGTGTTAAGAGGAGGGGGGCATCCTTGCGTGCCTGTCAGGGTCCTTATTCTAAATTTCCAGGAGCTCAGGATACTCCAGAAGAGACCAGGGCACTCTCCACTTACCCAGGGACGCCTGCGCCTACTTGTGCCTGACGGGTTAGGGCAGACGCTCCCCCGGCGCGCGTGGCAGAGCGGCCAGCGGTCCGGCTCCTCACAGCACTCCCTTTCCCTTCCCTCCTTTCCCACCTTTGCCGGTGCATGGCTCTTGTTCCAGGCAGCAGCAGCTCCGGGAAAGGTGGGGAGGAGCTGCGGAGCTGGGCAGGAGACAGGGCTGTATTTGGGAAAAGGAAACCGCACTTCGAGGCGGCCCCACCGAGCAGAGCTGAGGAGTCTTACGCCCTCCCAGCCGCTTTCTCTCTTTGCCTCTTTCTCTTTTCACCGCCTCCTTCCTCGTCTCTTCGTTAGCCACGTTTGGCCAGGGCACAACTCCCTGGAGGCCCTGCCTCCCCTAGACGGCCCTGAGCCCTTTTGGATCTCATCCGGCTAGTTTAAAATAACAATGACAGACGCGCGTGACCGAACGTGCCTGCCGGATGCCCTGGCGCAACTGCCGCAGCCGGGTTTGCGAAGAATGCGGGTTTTACTTGGTCTCGCTGAGCCTGTTCCGGAGCAGCGAAAACCATCAGGAAAGGGCGAGGAAAGGAGGAAGGGGACTGAATCAGCAACTAGGGCAATTGTGGCCTTCAGCTATCGCTGCCTATACCCCCAGAACTTACAAAAATAAGCGGTTTATCCTATGCCCTCCCTTTTTCTGCGCTGCCCTGTCCCAGCCGGCTCTCTGGCTCCCTGACGCTAGTCCCCTGCCTTTGCCTTCTGGGGCCCTGAGCTCCCTCCCTGGCCTGTACTGAGTTCCCAGGTTTCTTTCTACCTTGAGAGACTTCTCCTCCCTCTCCCCATTCGGGCGTCAGGTCTTCACAGCCTGGGGGAGACACAGCCTGATGCCTCCCCGCCCTCTTTTGCCAGGCCTCTTCACCCCGTTATTAATTGTTGTGTTGACCTGCAGGATTGATTGGCGGCCCCGCTGGAAGAGGCTGCAGAGGCCTTGGCCTCGGAGCAGCCTCTGCTGAGGGCAAAGGGGGAGGGGGAGGTGCTGGATATGGGTCCCCAGCTCCCATCTCAGCCCCGCCTGGAACATAGCTGTCTGCCTAAACATCCTTCGCCACCCCCTCACACTTTTTACACACCCTCAGAACACTCAAGCACACTCCCACGATCCCCTCATCCAGACGCTCAGTCCCCAAAGAGACACATCAGAAATTCTCCTTAGTTGATTCAGAAATTGAAAGGGGCTTCCTTCCTCCATTAGTTTCTTCAATGTATTCGTTATCCGCGGGTCTAGACCTCCCAGCCTGTCTAGACCTAGCGGAGCGAACTCCTGGGACCTGAGTTTTTTTTTCTTTCCAAGATTTACTTTGCAGCTTTTCTTTTTTAGGAAAAGTTACAGAAAGTTAAGAAATAATTCTGGATGCAGGTGACCCTTAAAGTCTCAAACCAAAGCATTTTTTTCCAGAAAGAGACCCTGTCCTGGCTCCTGAGGGATTCGGTTCAGCCCTTTTGTTTCAAGTTCGGGAAACGGATGGCTCTGGGCCTTGGAGGGCAGAGGCTGGAGTCGCCTGGGGCAGGGGTCTCACCCTACAGCGAGAGCCCTCCTTCCCCCTTTCCCCGCCGGCCTAATCCGTCGCGCGCGCGCGCTCACACACACACACACACACATACACACGACCCCCACAGCCACCGCAACTCCCAGCAACAGCCCTAGCCCCTACTTGAGGCCCCAAGACCGGCGGGCCAGGAACCCCCGGGACGTCCAGGCTCCAGGCTGGACGTGGGCGGAGGTGGCAGGAGTGGAAAAACCCAGGCGGGTCCTACGACGCCCCTTTCCTCGGGTCTCTCCCTGTCTCAGCCAGCCGCTCTCGCCCCTGGTCCCCTCTCCCCTGCTTTCGGGTCCTTTGTCTCCAGCCACCTCGCAGCCTGTCACTGCCTTGGCAGCCCTGCCCTTTGGGCCTCCCGGTCTCTCTGGCGGGTCCCCCTGCCTTACCAGCTCCCGGCTGTGGCCTGCTCTCCGCCTGCTCCTCACATCCACACAGCTGCTGGGAGAGGAGGCAGGGAAGGCGGGCGCGCCGCGGATGGATCCCAGACGGTAGATTTGGTGCCGGCTCGCAACTCCCGGGAAAGTCAGCCCGGGTCCTCCCGCCCCTCTGCAACTCTCCCCAGCGCGGCCGGGTCGCGCGCGCGCTCACCCGCGGGGGCCCTTCCTTTCCCTGTATCTCGGCTGTGGCTTTTTCGCTCCCTCTGGTCTCCCGACCTCTGGAGTGTGCTCCCCTGGCCCTGCGCTCCGTTCCCTTTCGGCTGCCCCTGGCTGTCGCGTGCCCCCACCCTCTGCAGGTCCCTCGGTCGCGGCGGCGATGACGGTGATGGTAACACCGGGGACGTCCTGGGTCAGCCTGCACCTTCTCCCTCGACCACAGCCCGATGAGGCCACGGGTTCCGGGCCCGGCTGCTAAGAGAGTTAATCATTACTTCGCCAGCGACACTCAGCCTCCCTCCGACTCTCTCGCCGTGCCTAGGGGAGGAGGGGAGGGGACAGCTGGCCAGGTGGGGACTTCGGCTTCGCACAAACCAGCCTCTTCAGGCCTCCCAGAGACAGGTGGTGGCTTCTCAGTTCCCTCGGCAACTCTCTTAGGTCCTCTTTCTTCCCCTCCTGTCTCTCCCTCCTTCAAGCCTCCTCCCAGCCAGGCCTCTCCCCACCGTCTCCTGTCCGCTCTGGCTTTGACTGATTAACTGCAGGTCCTGGGAGGACCAACTTTCTTTGTTTGGAACCGGACCGGACGGGATTTCCTTCCCTAGGTCTCCGCCAATGGGCCAGCTCCTCCCGACAGTTTTGGCGGACTGGCTGAAGAGGACCGCGCCTGAGGCCACAATTAACCCGGCTGTTGGTGGCGGTGGTTGGGGGGTGGTCAGTGAGGAATTTAACCGATCCTCTAGCAGCTGCGCTGGTGCAATTGGGAGGGGGGTGCAGGAAATGGGAATGGAGGAGTGGCAGGAGGGATAGACAGAGGGAAGAATGATAAACCTGGACAGGTGTGGCATAGCCAATGGAAAGGGAAACAAACAAAATAAAACACGAAGGCGGCGCGGCGAGGAATCCCCAGTAACCTTTATAGGATTGAAGTTGGGTGGAAAATGCCACCTCCTGCCCTGCCTAAGCACTCAGATCCCTCCTTAAACTCTTTGTGGAAGGGTAAGAGTTCAGAAAGCTGGGAATTTACTCCATAATCTACTATAGAAATGTCTGGGTTGCAGAATGCCTATTGATTAGTTCCATGGAGTAGACAAGACGTGTAATTATCCCCATTTTACACGTGAGAAAACTGAGGCTCAGAGAAGCAAAGGGACTGTGTATGTAGTGGCTGTTGCTTTTTCCTGTAGGCTGTGGGGTGAGTGGACCCTTTAGCTGTGCAGAGGTCCATGGGTATCTAGGGAGGAGGTACAGGCTGTGTCCAGGTCTGAGCCAGGAGTACCAGGGCCTCATTGGGCTTCCAGCCCTTTTAGCTTGTTCTCTGTTGGACAGGACTTTCATTCTTACTTTCTAGACCTGCTGGCTGGGTTTCTCCCAGATTCACTGTTTTTTCAGTTCCCTAGTAGAGTGGCCCATGGGCGGCAGCCACCTGGCTGGCCCGTGCCACTAAGAGGCAGCTTTGGTGGCCAAGTGGCTTGCATTGTTGTTGCTCCTCAAAGGGCCTGTGAAGGGCTGGGCGGGTCGCAAAGACCTCTTGTGAGGGGAAGCTAGATTAAAGGGGGAGGGGCCCTGGAGGATAAAGGCCCAGCACGTGCGCCAGTACTCCATAGGACCAACAGACCGAGCGGGCGGGGCCAGCTGGGAGTCAGGCCCCCCGGGCTTCACGCAGGGAGCCCAAATATTGGGAACAAAAGCAGGAAAAGAAGAGTGAGAGCAGGAGGGAGGGAGGGAGCGAGGAAGCAGAAATTAGGGGGTCTTAGATGAAAAAAAAAAAAAGAAAGTAGCTTAAGGGGGAATGTGCTGTGGAGTGTGAAATTGCAGCCCATGGTGCTCCATATTGTACCAGAAGCTCTTCCAAAAAAAAAAAAAAAAAAAAAAAAAAAAAACCATCCTCCAACGTGACCAGAGGGCCAGGCAGGGGGAAGGGCGGGGAGAGAATGGGGAGGAGGAGGGGGAAAAGCCGGGCAGGAGCCGGTCAGGCCCCTCTGCGGAAGGGGCTGGGGTGTAAGTTTCGGCAGCCTGGGATCTGACAGCCGAGGGTATGCGCCCTGGGGTGCGCTGGGACCCAGAGGGCGAGTGAGCCTCGGTGGCAGGCTCTGGAGTTCGGTTGTCAGAATAACTTTTACTTTTCTTTTTGGTGGTGACTTCCAAAAGTGGGAATAATCCAGAAATGAAGCTCGGCTGCGGAGCTGCAGCTCTGCTCTCCCTCTCTCCCCTCCCTTTCTGCTTCTCTTCCCTTCGGACTTGTTTTCCCCCCTTGGTTCTAAACAGCTTTTTCCCCTCTGAACTTTAATGCGTTTAATTTGGTCCGCGCTGTGGGGAGCATTTCCTGGGGAGGTGCATTTAATTTCGGGATTTCTAATCCCCTTCCTCAGAGCCTGGCCCTAGCTCCCCTAGCCTCTCCCCGGGAAGTGGAAGGAAGAAGGCAGTTCTCGGCCTCCGGGGAGGGGCGCGGCTGGGATGCTCCTGCAGCCCCCGCCTTACTCACCAAGGCCCAGCCGCCTTCCCAAGCGGCTGGAGGCCAGGCGCCTGGGCCCTGCCAGGGCCCTGCAGGAGGAGGGGAGGCAACAACACTTCTGCCTTTTCTCGCCTGGGCAGAAAACGCTGGGGCCAGGGAACTGGAAACCGGAAAATGGGAGAAAGGGTTTCTGGAAGGGAGCATGTGTGGGTGGCAGCGGGGCAGTGGACTGGGTCTACACTGGCACTTCACTTTTACACAACATACCCAGAAACGCATTTGAGAGCCCGGGAGTCACGCTTCGCTTGGCTTGGGGCGCCGGTGGGTGGGTACACTGGAGGTGCGGGGTGCCTATCCGCCACCCCGACACCTACACCCAGGCAGAGCAGGCACGACCCAGCCAGACAGCCAGGCCAGCAGTAGCTCGGCCTGGAGGGCGGAGGCAAGGGTGGGGGCCGCCAGGCGCCTGGGCAAGCCTGGCAGGGAAGGGAGCCGAGAAAGCAAAGGAGCCGAGATCCACAAGGAAGATTTATTGGGCAGATCAGATGCACAGAGGCGGCTAATGAAGCAAATCCCGAGATGGGTATCAGAGCAACTCCCCAAAAGTTTATTTGCCTTTAAATTTCCGCAGGGAGGCGGGTGCCTTGTTTGAAGTGTAAATGCCCCTAGGTTGGGGGGTGGAAGGGCCGCTTTGAAAACACCAGAGAGAAAAGGTTCATTTAGAGGCGGACGGGAAAAGCAACCAACCCTGACAGGTCGAAGCCCGGGTAGTGTTTGGGGTTGGGTTGTTTTCTTTCTTTTCCCCTTTCCTCTTCTTTCTTCCCTTTTTTCCTTTCTTCCTTCCCCCCCACCCCTCTACTAGACTCTAAAGAAGAAAGAGAACAGAAGAGAGGGAGTCAGAGGAGCAGCCAGTGACTGGATGAAGGCCAACCCTTCATCCTGGAGCCCTAGGAGAAGGCAGAGTTTTGGAGAAAAGGGGTTCCTAATCACCAGGGAGCATTACTCTCTAGACCCAGGAATGGGCTGGAGCTAAGGAGGAAGCGGGCAAGATCCAGCTTGGCGGGAGGGTGAGTGTCCAGCTAGTGCAGTGCTGGGGAGAGGATCCCAGGAGCAGGGGGTACTCTCAGGGACTACCTGGGAGTGGGACTTTCGGAAGTGTCTTCACTCCTCAGAGGGTGCATGTGAAGGACAGGTGTGTGAGGACAACTTCTAGCACACTCGGTGCTTTAAGTCCCCTTCTCTACAAAATGGAAAATCTTTCTCACCCAACATGTGAACATGCTTGTTGTGGGCACCCACATTTCATGGTACTTGTAACATAGGGACATGCCTAGCTGGTTCTAGAAAAATCTGCCTCTGTGTGGAAGGGGGCTTCTACTCACAGCTTTGTTCCTCCAATAGTTCAGATGCTCCGAGACAAATTCCTGAATGACCAACTTGGAGGGACCTGGGGCAAAGGTTACTTTAGTTCTGAGCTCCTCTAAGTAAGAACCCTTTCTCAATGTTCCTTTCACCCCAGTTCTGGGTTAATTACTTCCCAGAGGGGAAATCCAGGGCTGTGCTAGCTAATACCACCTGAGATCCCTTGCACTCTGGCCTGGTAGCTGTTCCCTTTCGGCTGCCCGAACTGTTTTCCTTCTTCGCTCCCTAAACGAAGTTAGTGCGTGTTAGTGGGGTTGTGAGGCCAAAGCAAACCCGGGAGCGCCATCTGCAGGCCTCTAGAGGAAGAGACTGACCTTAGGGGCTGGGCCCTGCGCCTTCAACCCCTAGCCCAAGGGAACCAACCTGCCTAGCCACCCGAGGGAAGTGGGGTGGGGGCTGGGAGGGGCAGACGGGGAGGAGTGTTTTCCTCCCAGACTTTACCCCGCAGGTGGAGATAAGCTTATTGGGCTCTGGAGGATACAGGAGGGAGGGCAAATGCCAGGATCCCAGCGGACCCAGGCCCCACAGGAGTGAGGTTCAGAACCCCGTCCCGCTGAGCCTGTTCTGAACTCCTCCTGAGGAATAAGGGCATCCCGAAAACCCGGTACAAGACGCCCAGTAGTAGTAGTAGCCAGGCTGAGTCGGGCTGAGTTAGGCAGGTGCATCTCTCCCCATCCTATCTGCCGCCCAGGCTCCGGCCAGAGGGAGGAAAGCGTGAGTCCGCCGCGCTTCCGCGGGGCGCCCGCAGCTGCAGACAGGAGCTGGAGGAACCTCGGATCCCGGCTGCAAGAGCGCTGCGCAGGCTTCGCCGAGCCGCCCTTTCGCAGACCCAGGGAAGCGGGGGGAGGGAGCGAAGGAGGGAGAGAGAGTTAAAACATCAGCTGAAGTGCCAAGATGATTTATGAGACGAGGGAAAATATTTCATAAAGATCTCCCGGATATTCTGTACTTAACCACTTAGGAGACAAAGGGCTTCTCCTGCCTGGTGCGGATCCCAGCGAGCAAGGGAGCGAGTGCCGGAGAGAGCTGCGGAGGCTCCGGCCGGAGTGGGGCCCGCCCCGTGCGTTGCGCCTCCTGCGCTCGCCCGGGATCCGCCGAACTAGCAGCGGGCGGCGCTCAGCCGCGTCCGCAGCCTCCTCTTCTCCCCAGCCGGGGAGAGACAGCCTCGTCTCCCGCATCCTCTGCCGCCAGCGACCTGCCGCTCCGCACTGTATCCCTCCCTTGCCCCCCTCCCCAGTCACCCGAGGGTTCAGAAATCAAGTCCCCCGGCTCTCCCGCCATCCGCTGGGTCCCACCGAGGCAGGTGGGTACTCGCTGGAGGTCTTCAGCTAGATTCTGAACCAAGCGTTCTGGACTGCCCAGACCCGGTGGGCAAGGGGACTGGGGAGGCCCTGCGCGCAGTCGCATGGAACGGGAGGGGACAAGACAAACTGCTGGACACTTTTCCGTGGAATGAGAAGTGGGGATGCGTGTGTGGGAAGGTACCTCCGGAGGGAAAGGCCAAAGGGAAGGACCAGAAAGAGAGGAAGAGCTGGGAAGGAACGGAAGGGATCTCAGAGCCGAGGGTGGTGGGATTGGGGCTAGGGATGCGCACTGGGCCCGGGGCCGCGCGGCCCAGGCGGGCACTGGCCGGTGGATGACAGGGCTGGGCGAATTAGAACTGAGAGCCCGGCTTCAGAGCGCAGCGCGCTCCAAGGCCCTCTGTCGTTACCTGAATATTCATTTGACTGGCCGCTCTTTATCCTTATCTAGCGTTTATCTTATCAGCGAGTTTCGTTTCTCAGTGTAGTTTTAATCCCGGGCTCCCATTCCCTCTCCCCCGGCCCGCTCCCCTCCCTCCCTCTTCCTTCGCCGGCTGCTCCCTCCCTGCCTCCCTCCCATTTCCCCCTCCCCTACCCTCCCCTTTGCCGGCACCGGAGTGACAGGCGCGGGGCCCTCCTCGCCGAAGCTCCGGGCTCCGGCGCTGGCGAATCACAGAGTGGTGGAATCTATTGCCTTTGTCTGACAAGTCATCCATCTCCCAGCGCGGGGAGGGGGAGGGGGTCTGGAGGGGGCTTTGCAGCTTTTAGAGAGACACACACCGGGAGCGGAGGCTCCAGTCTCCGGCCGAGTCTTCTCGCAGCCGCAACCCACCTGGGGCCAGCCCAGCGCTGCCAGCGCCACTCGGCTCCCTCCCTCCCTCCTGGCCCTTCGGCGGCGGCGGCGTGCGCCTGCCTTTTCCGGGGGCGGGGGCCCGGCCCGCGCGCTCCCCTCCCGCAGGCGCCCGCTCGGACATCCCCGGGATTGCTACTTCTCTGCCAACTTCGCCAACTCGCCGGCACTTGGAGAGGCCCGGCTCCCCTCCCGGCGCCCTCTGGCCGCCCCCGCCCCGCGCGCTCTCCGACCACCGCCTCTCAGATGACCAGGTTCCAGGGGAGCTGAGCGAGTCGCCTCCCCCTCCGGGCTTCAGCCCTGGCTGCAGCTGCCGCACGAACCATGCGCCCCCAGTGCCCCCCGGCCCGGCCCACTGCCCCGGGGCCACTCTGCTGACCGCCCGGCCCCGAGCCCCGACGGTGGCAAGTTGCGACTACTGCGGTTGCAACCTCGGGCCAGCCCGGAGGAGCCCCCGCGGGGAGCGCAGTGCTGCGCCCCCCGCCCCCGCGCGCCCCGCAGCAGCCGGGCGTTCACTCACCCTCCCTCCCCCACCGTCCCTCCCTTTTCTCCTCAAGTCCTGAAGTTGAGTTTGCGAGGCGACACGGCGGCGGCGGCCGCGCTGCTCCCGCTCCTCTGCCTCCCCATGGATATGCACTGCAAAGCAGACCCCTTCTCCGCGATGCACCGTGAGTACCGGCGCCCGGCTCCTGTCCCGGCTTGGGGCTCTCCGTCCCAACCCTGTCCAGTCTCAGCGTGGCCCCGGCCCCTCGCGCTCAGGTCCCATCTTGGAGGCCTCCTTGGCTTCTCCTAGTCCCTCCTTTCGTTCTTTCTCTTTCCCTCGCCCGGTGTTTCTAATGCCTCCAGCTTCTCTCCTGCCTTCTGTCACCCATACTTACCTCTCTGCCTGCCTTCCTACCTTCCCTGGTGCCTATCGCCTGCCTTTGCTCTTTCCATCCGCTCCTTCTTAGGTCATGGTTCCAGGGCTTCGTAGACCTGGTTCCAGCCACCCTTTCCCCAGTCAGCCTCTTGCCCTGAGCTGGAGGACAAATTAGCAGGCAGTTTTCAGGGTGTTGTTTTGTTGTTTTCTCTTTTATCTCTTCCTCTCTTCCTCTGTTTGCCTCCCTCTCCTGTCTCCCCACATCTTTACCTTTCTCAAACTTAAGAGTCGTGGGGTCCAGGAGACTCCAACAGTGTTCAGCCTCGGTGTCAGGACAATTGGGCAGACGAGTGTGGGGGTGGGGTGCCCCCTTCTGACCCTCATCTCTCAGCATCTCCAGGCCCTTCCAGCCCAGCGGAGGCTTCTTGTGGGCTGGTTGGAAATATTTTCTTCCTTTTCCTTTCTTTCCCACCCCTCTTTCCTTGCCTTCCCCTTCCCTTCACATTGGGAATCCCAGATTGTCATGATAGAATGGTCATCTTTCCCTGCCTCTGCTTGGGGGATGCTCTAAAAACAAAGAGGGGATCCAAAAAGAAATCGAAGTCAGGGAGAGAGCCAGCAGCGCAGCCTTCCAGGTGGGCCCCCGGCAAAGTGCAGCTCTGCTCTCAGCTCTGGAGGCTCCTTGCCTAGACTTCCGACTCCCCATTGAGGATCATGCAGCCAGCAACCTGGCCGGGGGTCAGCAAAGAGCAAAAAATGAGGGGGAAAGAACAAAAGGAAAGCAAATGCCAAAGCTGAGGAGAAAGAAAAAGAGAAATCCAAACACGGGAAAGGAAATTAAAGAAAGAAAGTTGAAATGATGTTACAGAAGAAAAGGGAGAAGGGGAGAAAAAAATAGAGAAAAGAGGGAATTATTTTAATAAAATTTGAATTTAATTTATACCATGTCTTTAGCTTGAAAAACTATTCTGATATTTTTTTTTTTGCAGGTTTTTTTTTGAAAGATAAAATTCTAAATAGAAACTCCTCCCTATCTGCAGATTAATAATTAAGGATAATTTGTAACTTTTCACAAGGAAACTTTAGACCTGGCTTGGACCCTGTTTAGGACAAGAGAGCCAAGGAGGGAGAGCTGTGTTTTTCGCTAAGCATATATTTAGCGTTGGGGGGGCAGGGGCCGTTTAAAAATACTCCTGGGATAAAATATATTTTCGTAAGTAATTTCCAAGCGCAGGAAAGCCGCGCCGAGGGCATCAGGCCGCTGCGGGTCTCGGAGAGCCGGCCGGAAAGCCTCTGTCCTTTTCGGGAGGAGTGGAACCGGGTCCACACGCAGTCTTCGCCCAGCCGGCCTGCCTCTCGGCCCGCTGCCACAGCTCTCGTTCTCCTTTTTTGCGGATTCCGCCGGAGATCTGCCGAGTCCTGGCTGCCCGCGGGAAGCCACTTTGAAACCCAAGGGTTTCTGCACCGGCCAAGCAGAAGGTGGTCGGAGGGAGAGAACCGCAGCGCGGGCCCGCGGGCCGGTGGACTGGCGGGTGAGACACCGCGGCCAGAGTCGGTGCCGGCGGCAGTGGCGCATTCCAGGCCCGACTCAGCGCCGGCTCCCTGCAGTCCCCCAGCCCTGGACTCCCGTGTCCCCTTCCCATCCCCACCCCTTAGATTGGGGCTGAGGGGCCGGGCCCTGAGCCCGGGGAGGCTGAATTATTCATCTTTAATCTGCCCGCAGCTGCCACCTTTTCATACCGGTAACGCGAGTTCTCCTGGGGCCTAAATTATTGATGGTCGGGGTTTGGAGGGAGGGGAGGGGTGAGGAGTGGGGCTAGAGATAGGGAGATTAACGGGGTGGGCACGGGGGTAAAAGAAGAGGTGCCAGTCTCTCCCAGCAGCCCGATCAGAGGCCTTTCCCCAGGGTTTTACCCGAGCTTGCTCTAGGTACCCCCCACCCGAGAAAGGGACGGGAGGGAAATGAGGGGGGCACAGATGTCCCCGCTTTCTCCGAAACTCGCGTGAGGCTAGCGGGGCAGGGGCTGCAGGTTGCAAGCCAGGGCCGACCCGACTCGGCCTCTAGAAGTCTCTGCGCTTGGATTGCTCAGTAACTGCAGCTGCGGGTTGATCGCTCTGGGTGCAGGATTTCTAGACTGCTGTAGGCCCGGGAGAATGGGGCACGAGGAAGCACCCTCAGGCCTAGTACCCAGTGGCCACCTCGGCTACGAGATCGGGAGCCCGCGCTGGAACCGGGTTGGAAACCCCGTGCCCTTCGCTTTGCCGGAAAGCAAACGCCCGAGCCGCACGGTTTCCTGGGAGGCTGCCGAGGTCTGAGGGGTCAAAGGGACGCGAGTCGGGTTTGGGCCGGCTACACAGGGCGCCCGGATAGTTATTAACCCGCCGGCGCGGCCTATGCCATGCTACCTGGGCGAGACGGTGGGCCCCGACCAAGCTCTGCGCGGTACGGCAGGCAAGCAAGCCCAAGCAGCCGGCATTCTCTGCCTGCTGCCTGGAGCCGCTGTCGGCCGCCTCCCTGTCCCTGAGCGCAGCAGACCCCGGGTCCCTGCCTCATCCGCCTTCCTTGCTCCACTTCAGATACTAAGGAGGTGAAAGAGAGATACGGTCCCCCTACAGATAAATAACATTAGAAAAACTTCCCATCAAAAACAAACAACACAGGAAAAGAGGTAGAAAAATTCCGATTACAATTTAATACTTTTTAGGGAAGAGGCAGAGAGCAAAGGTGTGTGTGTATGTCAGGCACTTATCCCCTCTCTGTGCTCGGAGCTCGGATGAACAGTCAGCCGAGCCCCGACGCCCCCAAATCGTCCGCTTCCAAGCCTCGCACGCGCAGACAGCTCCCTGGTTGCCTGCGGTGCAGGCGGGATGCTGCTTCGCACTAGTCCAGTCCTCTGCCGGGCCCTTCCTCTCCTCGCTTTCTTACGCTCTTTCCGCTGGCATGAATTCCCCTTTGGCATTTTCTCCCCTCTCCCCTCTTTTCTGTCATCTGGTTTCTCTCCAGTCCTCCCTTTGCTTTCTACCTTGCGTCGCATGGCCTGAGTCGCCCTCTCGCCGAGCCCCCAGTCTTCCGCCCAGCGTCTGCGCTTCCGCGTCTCTAGGGCCGGGCGGGTTACAGTCCCCACTCCTTCGCGTGGTCGTGGGGGTCTGCCACCTTTCTTCTCAAGTTCGGGAACATGCCCTTCCGCCCTGCCTGCTTCCTTCGCCCCTCCCGGGCCGCGGACCCTGACTAATGGCTGGTCCCTGCTGTGTGTGGGGTGTTGTGTTTTTTTCTTGTCTCTCCCCAGCAGGGCACGGGGGTGTGAACCAGCTCGGGGGGGTGTTTGTGAACGGCCGGCCCCTACCCGACGTGGTGAGGCAGCGCATCGTGGAGCTGGCCCACCAGGGTGTGCGGCCCTGTGACATCTCCCGGCAGCTGCGGGTCAGCCACGGCTGTGTCAGCAAAATCCTGGGCAGGTGAGGGCTTCGCAGCTGTCCCGTGAGACGCCTTGCCTACTTCCCCGGCCAGCCCTGGGCCTCCGGCCGGAGGACTTGGCTAAAAGTCCAGCCCGCCAAGCCGGAGAGGGAGATCCCCAAAGGGGTCTGGAGAGGTGCTCCTTTTGGAGAGAGTATTCAGATGGTGGCCGAAGACCCAGGAGCGAGGGTGGAGCAGTGTCACCCAGTGCCTGCCCTGCCCTTGGTCCCTGGTGAGAAGGTCCCTGGTTTCTGTCTTCAGAAAGGGAAGGATGACTTTCTTAATGGAGTTAAGGCAGACGTTGGGTGCGGGACATTAGAGGAATGGGGTGGGGATGAAAATGGGTCCCCGAGAGGAGAAAAAGCAGCATTTGGGAGGCAGAAGGAGGGTCCTGGTTCCCACAGATGCTCTGTGCCCAGTAGGGAAGGGCTTGAGGTGGTGCCTCAGCCCTGGCCTCCCAGAGACCTTGCAGCGCTGTTCCTTTTGCTCTTCCCAAAGGAAAGGCTGGGCTTTCACGCCCACGGGTGCCTATTCATGCTGATGCGCACCCAGGCCCTGGTGTGGCCGTCTTCCCAGAGGGATGGTACCCCTTGTCCTCCTACTCTGTGGCACTCCTCCTCCTAGCTAAGCACCCTCAGGAAGTCAGCTCAGTCACACTGGGCCTTTTCCCTCCACTCCGCTGCCTCTGCGGGCGGGAGAGTGGCTCAGCAGCTCTGGAACCCGCAGCCCGCTGACCCGCCACCGTCCACTTCTGGCTGACCCCGCCAGTGGCTGACCCCGCCGGCTTTCCCGGCGCAGGTACTACGAGACCGGCAGCATCAAGCCAGGTGTGATCGGTGGCTCCAAGCCCAAAGTGGCGACGCCCAAAGTGGTGGACAAGATTGCTGAATACAAACAACAGAACCCAACTATGTTCGCCTGGGAGATCCGAGACCGGCTCCTGGCCGAGGGCATCTGTGACAATGACACAGTGCCCAGCGTCTCTTCCATCAACAGGTGAGCAAGCCACCCGGGTTTTCAGGGCTGGACTCCAGTTCCTGGCTCCTGCCTGCAGGGGTGTCCCACACCCAGTCTGTGCTCTTTGTCCAGCCTCTGCCCTTTCTCCCTGCTGCCAGCCCAAAATCCTTCCGTCAGGGAAAGGGGACCTGTGAGGCAGAGAGATAGACAGACAGACAGGGCTGTCTGCAGTTCAGGGCTGGGTATTCCCTGCCAGGCTTCTCCCGCAGGCGTCCTGGAAATGAATCCAAGTGTTTGTGGTAATTAAGACTCCAAGATTACAAGCATCCAGCCTTGGGATCTAGAGACAATCACAGCCTGCAGCCAGAGCCTTTAAAATGACCAGTGTCTATTCATCCCGCCAAACAGACTGCCCTTTCTAAAGGCTGCTTCTTCCCCAGGGGCAGCCGCTTGTCCTCGTTCCTCCACCCTCCCTGCCAGTTCCCACAAAGCTCACCTCCCAGGAGCCTGGTCTTGCTAGCCAGCTCCACACAAATTTCCGGCCTATAACCACTGGGATCCGGGCTTGCAGAACAAATGCCAACCACCAGCCAGCAACTGGCAGGGAGTAGAGGAGCTGGACAAGAAGGAGGTGCCAAGCAGGGAGGGAGAACTCCAGACTCTGAGACTGAACCTTGGGTGGTACCCTCAACCACCTACGGTGCCTGTCTCCAGAATGTCTTTGCACTGATGACAGGCTCACACACATGAGGACACCACAGGGCTGAGTCAGCTTGATGTATAGGATATTTAGGTCTCCTGGTCTGCAAACCCCTCCAGCGTGCTCTCAGGGAGAACACATGTGCACACTCCATTCAAGTCCACACTAGCCAGTGTGCCAATATGCCTATCTGTGGTAGCTACAGAACATACAAGCAGCATTGGGTTGGTTTCAAGATCACAGAACTGTACAAACTGACAGTTGTTCACAGAGTCCCTGCACAAGTCACACACCAGTCAGAAGGAAGTCCCAGACAGCCTTGGTCCCCCATATTAAGACACCCCAAAATGAAAAGAGGGCTAAACATTTCATAACTTTGTTATTTTTTGCACTCTTCATAAGCTCATTATCAGGACAACTAATAACTCTGATGGTGCCTTATTCTGAAATTGGCATCACATATCAAGGATTTTTAAAATATTTTGCAAATGATATGGAATTATCCCAAATCATCCTGAAAACAGCAGGTAAAATTAGCTGGTAGAATGTACCTTGGCTAAAGAAGATTCCCTCTGCCACACTCATGCTGTAATGTACTGCGAGGCGACCCCAGAAATTATCCCAGTGTGTGCCATCTGTATTAAAATGGTTATTCAGATATGAACAGGGTAACATAATACTGATCAGCTAATTATACACCCTCCAAAAACCCTCCAGCTCCCTGGGCCTGGCTCAGCCAGGTATTGAAAGTGTAGCAATTTGTCATTCAGATACCTTCCAAAGGAGCTGGAGAAAGACGCTGGGTGTTTTGGGAAAGGAATAAGCCCTTTGCTTTAAAAGCCAGGAGAGGAGGCTGGGGTAGCTTTGGACTGAGGCAAGAGTGGCACTTCGGGAGGTGAAGGGGACAAAGCAGTGTTTTATGAGCCATGTAGAGACTCAGTCTCTTGGCTGACTGCTGGTCCTGGGAGTGAGTTGGAACTGAGATCTCAAGAGAAGAACAGGCAAGGGCCAAGAGTGGTCCTGCTGTGTGCAGTGTTCCTGGGACTGGGTAGTAGTCTTCTGCAGAACATTTAAGAGAAATGCTTGTTGTCAGTAATAGAATTTGCAAGCCCTTGGAGAAACTCGAGTCATGTAGGATTTAGGTAATTTGTTTCTCTTGAATGGGGTAGAGGAGTGGCACAACAAGTCAGGTGTGGTGGCCCTGTCCAACACCCCCTGCCACTCCTCCCGACAACATGCACTCCTCATTGGCTGAGATGATTTTGGAAGCTGGCTTAGGCATAAGTTTGGAAATGCTTCCATCCTGAAAAGCCATGGAGAGCAAGGGCCAGGTGACCCCAGGATCAAGCTCCAGAGGTCTTGAGGTGCACCCACCAGAACTAGGACAAAGTAGACAAGTGAGCCACCAGTGAGATGAGGGTAGGGAAAGAGCAGCCTCAGCTTGACAGCTGTGACAGCTGTAGAACCCACCCAGCACAGAGCCTTATCACCTGAGGGGCACACAGGCTTCCTTTGGGTGTGGAGAAATAGCCATCTATGGGCAGGTGTAGCTGGAGATGGAGAGGGAGTAGGAGGAGAGGAACAGGTAAGCCACCAACCACACGGGCAGCCCACCCTGGGTCCGCAGTTGGGCTTCACGGCTGGCTTTGTCTACAAGGAGCAGGCAAACTATTCTCAATTTTGCTCTAGGCCCGAATCCTCTCATGTTTCATATTTTGGAAAGAATTCTGGGAATTTTCCAGTGTGCTGCTGAGTTGGGGCTGGAGAAATCCACCTGGGGAACCATGCTGTCATCTTCATCCCTGTAGGTGCTTTGCTCTGAAGAGGGAAGGTTTATCTGAGATGTGTTGTTTCACCCAAAAGCCTGATAAAAACAGGATGTTTCTGCTAGTGCTGGTTGTATCAGAAACTTTGCCTTTTATCAGTTTTGAGAATTCTCACTCACTATAGGAAGAGCTTGGAGATTTTCCTGTGTGCAGAAAGGATGGTGCACTGGGGAATGAGTGGTTCTTGAGTTCAGAGCTTTGTTGTTAGTGACCTTCCCACTTGTGTTGGGTGCTTTATAACAGTTATGAGTAAGGTTGTGCATGAGCTGGTGGTTGGCAAGAAAAGAAGTCCACACATGCTCACCCACCTGAGCCAAAGGTTTTTCAACTTCTCCTCCCCAAAACAGATGCTGTCGCCGCACTTGAAATATGCTGTTATGGTTATAAACTAAATTGCTTTTTCACTCTTTAAAAATGGTTTTGGCATTCTCTGATCCTGTTGCGATAAAGGCGTGGCCATCCAGCCTGTATTTTCCCCTAGCAAATTCTCAGAAATGCCTCTCTGAACCAGAGGACTGGGTCAGGAATGCCTCCCCACTCCCACAGACCACCGTCAAAAATCCCAAGGCTTGACTGGGCTCCTTAGTACGTGGAAGTTATCTGAATCTTTCTAAATATTGGGTTATCGATGGCTGAGCATGGAGTTGCCAGCTCTTTGGTTTGTACACCGCTGCTGTAAAGGGCGGGTGTTTATAAACAGGGGACTTTAGATTGAAACCTGGTGTGGGAAATGGCCTGGAGAGGGGAGAGGTGGAGGGAGATCCATGCTATTGAAAAAGGAAAAAGTCACCTAGTTACATCGCTGAGCAGTTGTCTAAGCAGGAGGGATTTTCCTGATTATAGCCAAAGTCTTCTGGTTTGGCTGTTACTCTGGGCAGAGAATACAGCTCCTTTGAAAGAACAGGCACAGACCCCAAATAGAGTCTAGGGTTACTGACGATCCCCTGAGGGTGCTCTTTTGGGAAAAGCCGACAATAAGGGTGTCACCTTCTAACTTTTTTAGCTTGCCTAACACTCTTTGGAGTCAGGACACTCTGTGCCCCTAGATCTTTGGAGTGGACCCTGCCAGAATCAGCTTCTCACAGATCTCCCACTATCCAATACACTCTCTCTTAGCCTGTTAGGCTCTAGGTGAGCACATTCATTCTAGCAATGGCAACCTAGGGCTGTGTTAAGGAATTCCATCCTGTGTCATTTGGGTGTCCCTCTTCTGTTATTCTCAGGACTTTGAGTCATTCTCAGGTCATTGTTCCCCTTGGGTCAGGCAGTGGGGTGACAATGGTCTACCAATTGTTCGTTCAAAGACCTTTCCAAATAATCTGGGAGCCATTCATCCTAGCCCAGGGAATGTTGAAGATATGTTCAGGGCTAGAGTCTGTTTCTCCCTCTCTGAAACTCAGGTTCCAGAACATTGCCTATTCAACTCTTGGACCTGGCTTGGCATGAAGCTGGGCCAGAGGGGCGGCACTGCCCGCCGCATCTCCATACGTTTGCAGCTGTTTGGTGGTTAGGGGTGTTGGTCTCGTGGCAAACAGACAGGACAAGTTGGAGAGTTAAGAAAAAGACTTCTATCCACACAAGAATGGGAGAGACAAGGACAGGGAACTCGCCTTCTGTGGCCTGAACCTAGCAGATTGGGCCCACAAATAGCAGACCAATACACCAATTTCTGTCGGAGAAGCCTTGCTCACCTGTCCTTTCCCAGAGACAGACCCTACTGTGAGGTTGCCCATCATCAGAATAACATTTGAAACAGGCGTGATGGTTGAAATTCTCATTCCCTAAAATGAGCCAGAGTTGTCTTCCTGAAAAGGCTCTTTTTGTTTTTGTAGTTGTTTTAGCCTGGGCTTCCTGGCCCTCAGTCCTGTTGGTCTGACTGTCTCCCGGTTGGCTGGTTCTGTGGGTGTTCTGGCTACAAAAGGGGTTTCTAGTGATAGCAATGGCTGATCGCCCTGCCTTCCTACCTCAGCTGGCGGCTCTCGAGAAGAGGCAGACAGGAGGCATTGGGCCTGACAACAGCTCCAGGTGCATTTCACAAGGTGATGCAAAGAAGAAAAGAGAAGAGAGGGAAAACCCAAAATAAATAAATAAATAGTGTCCCAACTGTTCTGAGAACTCAATAAAACAATCACATCAAATATGAAGAGGCATAAATCTTGTGTCTGCACAGGTAACCTACTCAATTGCTTTTATTATCGCTCAGGCTGCCTCCATTTATTACCGTTCATGGCCTGGGCAAAGGAGGCTGCATGGAGGGTGGTCTCCAGTGCAATCCTACACCCTGAGAGGCAACAATCAGCCCATACAGCCAGGGATTTCGATGAGAGCCCGGGAAGGGCCCATCTGTCTGCATGAAAACCAATCAATAACTCTGTAACCAGAGCCCTTGTCACAGAGAAATGGACAACACAACAGTTCAATAGAGGGGCCACAGGGGGAATTAGCCAAGTGGAGATGGGGCCAAACAGGAGCAGCCCCTAGAGAAGGGAAACAGGGGTGCCTGGAGTAGGGAAGATTAGGGAGGGAGTGGGGATGTGGCGGGGGAGAGCAATAGCTTCATATGCATGTTGGTATTAGATGGTGAGTATTGTGCAAAATAGACCCAGGAAATGAGAGGCAATGTTGGAAGTTGAGGTGGTAGGGAACATGTGTTTTAGGCAGCATTTGGGAAATGGATTTGTTCTGGTGCACATGGGATAGTGTGACTGTGCATGATGGTATGTGCTTGCGGACTAGAATGTTATAGCTTCTACAGAAAGAGGAACAATAGTAGTAACTGGTGTGGAAGATTAATCACACTTCCCCCCACTAAAACCCTCTCTGAAAAGGGGATTCCTATGACCCCACATGGGATAGGGGTCCTGCTTCCCACTCTTCTTAGTAGGACTGATGAAGGAGCCCTATTGTCCGCTCCCAGCTTCTTAGGTGTCCAACAATAGCTACTCTGCAGGTTGCCTCTTAATACTCAGGTCTATCTTCAGCCCCCTCCTTGTGTCTACCTGGAATTGGAGTTTTTATATTGAGAGGAAAACGATGGTGTAAAAGTGATGTGCATTCAGTAGAAATCATACTTCAAGTACCCAAACAACCATTCTGTTTTTCACTTTCTGTACAGTATTCAATAAATTGCATGAGATATCCAACACTTTGGTATAAAATAGTCTTTGTGTTAGATGACTTTGGCCAACTGTAAATGTTTTGAGCATGTTTAAGGTAGGCTGGGCTGACCTATGATGTCCCATAGATCAGATGTATTCAATGCATTTTCAATGCACAATGTTTTCAACTTATCGAGCCATTGCCCTATTGTAAGTTAAAGAGCATCTGTACGCTGAAAAGAATTTATTTTTCACTTCCTGTTCTTTAAAAGAATGTGGTATAAAGGGTGCTCATCCAACCTACCAATTCTCTGCATCCCTGCTGTTTCTTCTTACACTTCCCCCACCCCTCCAAGCCAGGTGTCCAGAGCTTAGATTCTTGCAGGGGAAGCAGCTTCAGGTGCAGCTATCCCCACTGCAGCTCCCCAGGCATGCAAGTGAGTCTAGAGAAGGGGAAAGGGCTCCTGAAACTGAGGAGTGCGAAATAGAGTCTCACAACCAATGCCCAAATAGCAAGTGAAATATTAGACAGCTGAAAAATTAAATCACGTTGGCTTTTCTATCTACCACTGAACTGCTAGGTTGAGATGGTTTTCTCTTGTGGAACAGGCTATTTGTTTTGGGGCTAGCAAGGCATGGCTTGAATATATTCATGATGGTTTGCAGTGTAGAAGTTGATATCTTCTGTGTGTGTGGATTTGTGTGTGTTTGTGGGTGCCTACCTAAGTCTGCTTTTAAGTGAAAAGGCTCTGAGGCCAAGAGGAGAAAAGGGAGGAAGACTCACAGGACATGACCTGCAGTCACAGGCAAGGCTGGACACCTTGTACTTGTACTGGACACCTTGTAATTGGCAAGCAGTCATTAGGCCACTGGGCGAGGTGGCAGCAGCAATAAGGCTAGGCTGAAGATTCCTCATTTCATAATCTAGGCAAATTGGAGCCACATTTTCCTTCAGTTATTTGCATTGTAACATTCTGTAGTCCAGTTAACCCCCAATAAGAGGGGCTTTGCTACAGTGATGCCACCTTTGTGATGAAGAGCTATGCGACCAGCTGTCCATCCTCACTTTGACACTTGGGTCCCAGCCCTGTTGGCAGGATTAGTTAGGGACCAACTGCATAAGCAGCCAAGAAGATGCTCTTCCCAGCACAATCCTTCTCCAGAGCTGTGGTCCCGCCGTAGGAGGCACAATGGCGGGCACAATGGCGGGCAGAGCTCACACCAGGGCCAGCCTGCAAGTCTTTCCTCAGTAATCCAGGTGCAAGGGGCATAAGGAAGAGGCTTACTGTTTGTGAGAAATGCAGAGCTGGCCACTGCAGAAGGCTTGGGGTGTAGGTGAGACATGATGTCAGAGGCAGCCGCCTCAGACCTCCTGAGGAGGGCTGGGCACAGGGGAGCTGTTGAGGGTATGGGAAGCTAAGGAAGAATGGTCTGGCCCTACAGGAGAGGGAGCAGCCTCTTGTAGGCTGGGAACTCTCAGGTAAGAGAGGAAGTGTGCAGGAAAGAGTAGACAGACAAGGCTGTAGAGCCAGGGTCCCCTCATGGCACATCCGCGACAACCATGGGAGGAATGAAGCCCTTTCTTTTGCTTTCTGAGAGATAATATAATGAGAACAGATTCTGTGTCTTCCAAGAGAGAAGGAAAGAGAGAGAAAGAGAGCAGGGCAGGGGGAGTGAGTCAGGTGTAATTCGATTCTAGAAAAGTTCAGGTTTATTGTAGGGATGTTGGGGAAAGGAAAGCAATACACAGAAGTCCAGACTGGGGTTTGCCGAAAGCAATGATGGAGATGGGATGGTTGCAGGAATCATGAGGACAAATGACTCCTGGGCACCAGCGGAGAGAGGTTCCAGAATATAAGATGAAAAGTGGCAAGAACTGGACAAACAGCTGGAGCACATGGGCCCAGCCTAAGGCAGTGATGCAGGAAGACTGGATTTTTAAAAACTCTGTGCTGACCGAATAAAACACATCTTTGGGCCTGATTCTGTCCAGTGACCAGCATTCAGCAGCCTTTGGTGGACCTGACTAGATGGACTTATCTCTCTGCCTTAGACCAGAGCAGTAACATCCGTGCAAGTGGAAGGGGATGGGACATTTGCTGGGTCCCTTGGTCCAGAAGCTCCTGGGGAAGGGAATGGAGGAGAGATTATGACTCTCTATAGCCAGAGGAGGAGAGGTGGGCTGTGGGTAGGGAGGGGCAGAAAGTGAGGATGAGGACTGGGAGAATAAGGCAGGAAGCGATGAAGCTGAGAGGTGGAAGGGCGCTGCCTTGGGCTGGACAGGGTTGTTTGGGATTGGGGCGCATGGCTGAACAGAATGTGGCACTGCAGAGCCTGCAAGGGGAGCTTAGATCTGCTCATCCAAGCTAGGACCTTCGGTAGCCCTGCAAGATCTTGGGGGTGGTGGGAGGAAGCCCAAGCTCCAGGCAGCTGGTAGTTCAGGCTGATGGGCCCTGAGGAGAGGCCCAGAGGTGATGAAGGAGAAAGGGGAAGAGGAAGGTGAGCAGGTTTCTGAGAAGAGTGTGGAGCGAAGGAAATGGCACGGGAGGGAAAGCGGCCCGGCTGGAATTATCCAGCCCTTTCTGAGAGGGAACCTCATGAGTCTGCCACACGGCCTGGCTGTGGCCCCTCTCCGCAGGCTGTGAGGCAGGGCAGCAGTGGCTCCAGCCTGGTCCTTGGCAGGCTGGAGAGGGAGAGTGGTAGAGCAGCCAAAAGGGAGGGAGGGAGGCCCCTGCCTGCTGGGGGTTCCAGATTCGAGAGCCGTCTCCACCCAGAGCCTTTGGCCGGGTTGCTCTGGACTTCCTCCTCTGCCTCCCCTCAGTTCTTCCTGAACCACAGATTTCTCTCTGCTGCCACTTGGAAACAGAGCAAGCCAGGGGCAGGACCCGTGGCTCCTGGCAGGGCTGAGGCAGGGCAGCAGGCTGGGAGGACAACTGTGTTCACCCTGTAGGCACAGTGAGTCAAGGAATCAGAGAGGAAGAATTGGAGAGAACTGGGAGAGGGGAGCAGGCAGAAAGGGAAAACAAAAGCGGCCCCTGAGCATGAGCAAATGGGAGTGAGCCCTGGGGGCTGCTCTCCCTGGTCCTGGTGCTCCCTCTTGGCCTTGGGGTCTTTGCTCGGCCCAACTGCCCAGCCCATACCTGGCAGGCAGGTGATAGAAGCTAAAAGGCATGAGGATTCTGCAGGCAGCTTCTGGCCTGCTGGATGTGGAGGCGGTCAGGAAGGAGACACTCAATCTGCCCCTTAGTCCAGAAGCTTTCATCCTAATCTTGGAGGGCAAACAGTGGTGCCTGCCTTAGCGTGTTGTCCCAAGAGAAGTTAGTGATGTGCTGGGAGCCTCTGTGCACGGCTCTGCTTTGGAAAGACTATATGTGCTGGTGGTATCTAGCTAAGCCTGCCTTCTATGCCCTGGGAAGCTGTCTAAATGGCTCTGGCTCCCAGAGAGCTCTCGAAAGGAGTCAGTCTTGTCAAAGTGGGAGTTGGTGGTTTGCTATTCAGAAGGCTTCCGGCTAAAGGGATTGTTTGTTCCCAGAATGAAAGTCCCTGCTATCACTGCCTGTTTGGGATGTTAGTGAATGTTCTCTGGAGAGCACATGGTTGAAGGGACAGTAGACGTCCTGATGGGTCAATGAACAGGGGTCCTGAAAGATACTCACAGGGCCCCGACACATCTGGTCTGTGTGCATGCACATGTTTGGGGATGTGAACACTTGTGAGCAGTGTGCATTTGCTCTGCTAGATGAGTGAACCAAGCCGTGTATGATGGCCAGGGTGGAGGGTGTGTGTAGTATCGCACTAGGAGAACTGGAAGCAGTTGCTTCGTGTGTGTCTTGCTGACGTCCTCAAAGGGAGCATGTGTTTAGGCAAAGACAAAGATCAAGATAGTTACCTCCTTTTATCATTTGCAGAGTGGATACCACACTCCCTTCCCCCAGTACCTTACTTTTCTTCCTCTTTCTCCTCCTCCTCCTCATTCCTCAGGTTAGCTGGTTTGGGTTGGGGGCCAATCTCAGAAGACCGTAATTAAAGAGTGAGGAGAATCTGATAAGATCAGGAAGGCCATCTTTCCTCTAGGAACCAATGGAGGTTTCATGTTCCCCACTCTCCGCTGCTTCCCTGAGGAGCTGGCACTAGAGCAGGCAGCCTTCTGACTGTGACTGTCTGGGGTCTGGGGGAGCCAGAGAGAAGGAGGTATGACCGGGGTTGGGACTCGGGTTCCTTACCCCATTTGCAATGGTCCTGGAAGGGAAACCCCAGCAGACTCCAGATGAGACCGAGGGGAGGGTAGAAGAGACACGGCGGAAGACGGGAAGAGAGAAGTGGGAGCCAGATGTGATCAATACAGACATGCCCCACTAAGGCCTAGTTTTTGGCCACAGAAACGAACTCTACAGGGTGGGGTGTGGTATCTTTTTTTCCTTTTTTTTTTTTTTAATTAGGGAAGGGGCTGTGAAGCCATTTAGCCCGTCTCTGGGGCTGAGCGCTTAGCTCCTACACAGGGTACAGCCCTGGTTAGGGTTCAGCTCCTCCTAGAAACAGTGCTCACCGGCACTCTCGACCCTCTGCCCTCCCACCCAGCATATCTACTTTTCTTCTTCACCCATGCTCATTTCCCCTGAACTTGGCTCTGTGGATCAGGTCACTCCTGGCCCCATGGAGACAGCCAGGAAGGCCATGCAGACTCCCTTAGGAGATGACCTCCCAGGGTGGGTACAGAAAAAGTTGAGAGAAATTCATTTCATGGCCAGTGGCTGCTTAGAAAAGGCGATTCCAGCATCCGAATGTGATAAATGTTAACTGAGCATTAATCGCATTAAAGAGGGCCCTATAAACTTTTCATTTCTAATTAAATTCGTCCAGTGATGCTGCCCAAGCGAGTACTCTGGGCCTTTGTTTATGTGGAAAATTAAAATGCAAATACAATGGGATTTATTTCCAGGAGTGGAGTGATGGTCTGGCCCCTCTGGCTACTGGTCTCCAGGCCTGTCAGGTCAGGTGACTGCTTCTTTGGAGGTGCTGTCCCCCTTGTGACAGATTCTTGTGTGAAGGGAGAGGCCAGAGTTCAAGGTCAAATAGAGTTAGTAAATGGGGAGAAGATGTGGAAAGAATTGAAGAGAGGGAGAAAAAGGCAATAGATTACTAGAAATATAGGGAGATATTGTTCTGGTTTTCCACCCTGCTTCCCTACCAGCTAACACTTCTAGGAGTATAGACCCCCGAAACCTTAATTGTGAATATCACCACAAGCCTTCTCTGCAGCTATGAGATGAAGGGGTACATGGGAGAGAGAATTTGGAGGAAGCAGCCCTGCCAGTCTCGGCATGATGGCTCACACCTATAATCCTAGCACTTTGGGAGGCTGAGGCAGGAGGATCGCTTGAGCCCAGGAGTTTGAGACCAGATTGGGCAACATAGTGAGGCGCATCTCTATTAAAAAAAAAAAAAAAGAACTAAGTGGCCATCAGGAAGGGTCAAGGGCCTGGATTTATCTCCAGCAGTTTGAGGGTCAGCTGCCGTCCACATTGGGGTTTCACTGGGCTCTTCCTGCCAGTGCCAAGTGGCATTGACATGGGGCAGTGAAGCATAGAGGCACAAACCGAGGAGAACATTGTGCATGCACGCCTGCACGCACGCAGCCTTCTTGCACATAAGGAGAGCCAGTTTCTCATAAGAATAAACAAATGTCCCTTGCAAGGAGTCCTTTAGTGCCATGATCTCTTTGATAAAAGTAGTAATCCTAAATGCTACTGAATGGAACAATCTAAAGTTCCTATTTACTAAAAACATAAATTAAATCAAGGGGAGAGAAAACCTGCATAAGAAAAATTAGTTGGATATATCAGTTAAAGACTCTGAAAGATAGCTATGCTGCTTTCTGGATAAGGAAGTTGTAAATAGCATTAAAAAGTAAAGCAGGAAAGGAAATGGAGGTAGGAGAAATGATAAAAGACAGCACTAAATCACAAACAGGGGTACATGTACAAAGTCACAAACCAGCTTTACGCCAAGCTTTGCAGAATCCACAGCTTGGACTGACAATACATAGTGATGTTAAATGCACAGGCACACAGGCTTCCAGAGAGTGTCAGTATGCAGAGGGTGGATTGGTCGCACCATCGGCAAGCTGTTGTCTGTGCTGGACTCTGGGATTGATCCATCAGTTCCTCCATCCAGGGATCTGATTGGGTACAGGTCGGTAGGCAGTCGAGGATATAGCTGTATGAGGTTTTTAAAGGTCTTTAAACACATGAGTCTCTTGTGAGCTGGATCCACCTTCTAATGGATCTCCAAGGTAGCAACCCATTCCCAGAACACTGCCTGCTTGACTGGTTTTGTCAAATAGCTGCTACCCCTGTCCTCTTTTGTCTGTTTTATTCTGGGCTATTCTTTTCCTTTTTAGTGTTCACTTATGCCTCTTGGAAATGCATGAGCACTTGCTGACAAACAGGTTAATGACTGTGGCAACTCCCAAACATCTGGATGGAAACCAAAACTTTAGTCAATCATCTGTAAAGGTTGTCGATATGATGCCAAAGATCTGGCGATTTAGAAATGTCCACATAATTGATAGAATTTCTCAGTTTTTCATCCAGGCACAGAATCAACACATTGGGAAACACCTGTTTTCAGAGAAAAATATTCCAGGAAACAAAGTGTTTTGGTTAGAAAGCATCTTTGATGTGTTTGAGTCTGATTTCTGGCTTGAAAGGAGGCTGGGCTGGGCTCTAAGTCAAGTGGAGATCTGGTAGTTAGAGTCGTTAGTATTAGAACGAGCACAGCTGGTGAGAGGTTTCCTTCCCCCAAAAGTCGGGGCCAGGAGGGCAGATCACTTTGTCCACATAAGCTTAGGCTGTCTGTTAGGCCTGATTTCTCTAAGGGAGTTCACTTTGCCATTTTAAGGGAGATTGTCAGGTTCTTAATATATGTGACTTTTTCTTCATTTATCTTTTCATTCATCCATTCAGAAGCAAGTAGATGCTTAGCAAGCACCTACTGTGTGCCAGACAATTCACATAAAGCTATGTGGCATAGTGTTAGAAAGCAGGCTGTGGGGAGAAACTGCCAGAGTTTGAAGCTGGCTTCCCTACTCACTGGCCAGAGGGTACTGGGTCCATCTCATATCCTCTCTGAGCCCCAGTTTCTTCACTCATATAATGTGGCAGATAATCATGTAGGTCTCTTATAAGTTCTTGTGAGGGTTAAATGAGTGAGTCCACATAAACCTGCTTAGAATTGTACCTGGCAGGTATTAAGTGCTCAATAAATGCTAGTTATTATTATTGCAGTAGTAATCATCAAGTCTGTATTTCTTGTTATGTGTTTGTTTCAGTGTGTATGCATTCTGCTTTGTGTATGCACACACACTGAAAATTTTTTTTTTTTTTTTTTTTTTTGAGATGGAGTCTAGCTCTGTTGCCCAGGCTGGAGTGCAGTGGCGCGATCTCGGCTCACTGCAACCATTGCCTCCTGGGTTCAAGCAATTCTCTGCCTCAGCCTCCCAAGTAGCTGGGATCACAGGCACCCGCCACCACGCCCGGCCGATTTTTGTATTTTTAGTAGAGACAGGGTTTTACTGTCTTGGCCAGGCTGGTCTTGAACTTCTGACCTCAGGTAATCTGCCTGCCTTGGCCTCCCAAAGTGCTGGGATTACAGGCATGAGCTACCGCGCCTGGCTGAAATATTTTTAAGTAAAAAAGTTTGAAGAGCCAAAAGGATATTCTGTGAACAGAATTGTGTATCATGAATACCAGTGAGAATCGTGGTCCCTCGTGAGCCCAGATAGATTTAGGAAGAGGACCCATTCAGTGTATTTCCAGAAAAAAAGACCCTCTATGATTCAGTAATCTGACCACTGAGCAGAATTAGTCAGATAATTGTCCCTTTGTCGACTTTGAGAGCCCAGCCCTTGTGTGTGTGTGTGTGTTTGTGTGTGTGTACTTTGTATAACTGCACACTCCTCTTGGATGAGCCTGTTATTGCTTGAGGAATTGAAAGTTGGCATTTTCTGGGCTTCATGGCATTTTTGTAGGTTGTGGCGCTTTGCATTTTGTAGGTTTTTTAAAAGATAAAATGAAATGGTAGTGGGGAAAGATCCTTATTTGATGCATTTGAAGGGCTCCACTGATTCTTAAATGTCATAGAGGGGAGAGGAAAGGGAGGTAAACAGGAAGAGGACGGGAAGAGAGGAGAGAAATGGAGATAAGACAAAGGAAGAAGAAAGAGGAAAGGGAAAAGTGAGCAAATATTTAACAAATTCAAACCAAATCTGTCTATTCTTTTCTGGCATGTCTGGATATTCTAAGGAAGCATGGGAGTTTGACAATCATTGCAGTTATTTCCATTGCTAAGGAGTAAAATTTTTTAAGAAAAAAATTTCAGGAAAAAATTACTTTGGGCTTAATCTATTTGATGCAATGGCTCCAACTAACTGGACAACTGCAAATTCTATTTATTCTTTGCCTGACAAGAGTAAAGATGAAAACCAAAGTTTCCCAAACTCCCAACTCCCAAAGATGTGTCTCTCATCTTTATGGGAACTTTCATGGAACAAGACTGAGGTGCAATCCCATTCTTGGGTCAAGTTCTCCCTGCCCCTTTGGCTTAGTTAGGTGACCAAGTTCAGCTCAATGGCCATAAGACCCACACCCAAATACCTAAACAGTCACTTATCTGATACCTTTTATACCTTTTGCATCATTCTCAAATTCCTAGATTTCATTATTCCTCATTTATGCCTATTAGCTGGTAAAGGTTCTGATTTTCAAATTAGAAAGTAAATGTTTTTAATGAACAAAATTAGAATCCTGAGAGCTCAATCATCCTTACATTTTTCTTGCAGTATGAAACAAGTCAAGGGTTGCCTATTCATTACCGGATGCAGGGCCAGATGCTGCCCTCTGTACGGGCATAGGCAGTGGTGAGCTCTGTCAGCCCCCAGCCCCTGCCACTGCCCAGATGGCAGAGAGAGAACTACCCTCTGCCCCTGTGCTACTTGGCTGCAATTTTTGCACTTCTCTGCTTACAGCACACACACACACACACACACACACCTTAATTTGTCTTAGGATTTTATGTACACTAGCACATATGTGTACACGTTTATACACATACATAGGTCAACCTTATGGCTGCTTTACTCAGAAAGCCTTTATATTTATCATCATTATCATCATCGTAGTGGTTAGCAAGTGCTTACTACAGTAGGAACTGTTATAAGCATGTTACATGCATTAATTGATTTAAGCATCCTAAACAACCCCATAGGGCTTTATAGGATTGTTATAGATGAGGTAGCTGGAGTACAGAGAAGTTAAATAACTTGCTCAGGGTCACAGGCTAAGTAGCAGAAGTAGGATTTGAACCCATGCAGTCCTGGCTCTAAAACCCACGTGCTTATCCCCTATGCCATACTTCATATCTACTTTGGATCAAGGGAAGTGCAGGCATAGACAATCTCTTGGGGAACTCTGTATATTTTGCAGTCTCTTACAAGATCAAAACAGGGACCCTGCACCCTAGCAGATGGTCACACCTCTATGTATCTCTGTACTCTTCCATGGTGTGTGTTCCTCAGTGCAAGTCACTGCTGAGCCATGTCATCTGGAGATACTGGGAAGGAAGAAGATGCTAATGGCTAGAGCCACAGAGTAGAGTGGAATGGGGATTCTTAGAACTAAAGTTTATGCTGCTGTTCCCATTGGGATTGGGAAGTTTACTCCCGTCCATCCTCCTGTAACTGCAGCAAGGATCTAGACTCTCAATTGGCATAAGGTTTGGTCTAGGGGCTTAACTCTCCAAATCAGGCAGACCTGTTCTCGTTTGGTAAAGTCGTAACTGTTCAGCAGAGCAGGGACATTTGCTTCCAAGAAGAAAAGAATTGTGTTTTTGGTCATCAAGAAGATATTTGTCCTGCATCTCGAATCTTCCTTCTGAAAAGCAGCAGTGCAAATGACCAGGCCAGAGTAAGCTAAAAAAGCTAAAGGATGGATCCTCTCACCCACAACCACACCCAGAAGGCAATTAAAGCAATTACCGAATCGTACACCACCACCCAGATCCAGCATCGTTACTCAACTCACATCACCAAGGAGACATCCATTAACCTAATCTCTAAGACATACATTAGGGAAAAAAGATGCTGATATGATCAATGAACACAATAATTCAAAGCAGAAACACAGACACTGCCACCAAACAATACTCACATTCCTCCAACTCAGTGTTACACAAAGTGCAGCCACCTCAATACAATACCACAAAACACCAAGTAACAAACATTAAGCCAGCTGCTGGAATGCGTCAACACAATGCAACAATACACGATAATGCACAACACAATTCAAACTCTGCATCCCATAGGCACACCCATACCCACAGGCTGAAATCATGTGGCCACTTGAGCCACGTGGGCAGGCACACACAGAGACAGAGCCGGTAACGCAGCACCCAATTCTCCTGCACACCCAGCAGAAAACGATCGCAGCTGCAGTCCTCCCAAGCACAATGCAACCTGCCAGAAAGCAGCAGCACCATGCCATTTCTCCAGCAGGTGTACGTGTCCAGACCATCATCTCTAATAAGGCCTCTGGGCTCTCATTGCTAGTAAGAGAGTAAACTGTCCCCTGAGCCTGCTCCCTGAGACAGGACAATTCAGTTCTATCTTGGTTGGGGTTTAATAAGACTTCGCTGTTACTGAAAATGACAGAGGTCTAGGGATAAAGGAAAAGGTGGTGGTGGGAGGAGAGCTCACCAAGCTGGGTGCAGGAATTCCCCTTCCTCTACCCAGCCCTACCTTCTGTGGCCATTCCAGAGCCAAAGCCCTCTTGCTGGGTGTTCACGGAGTATCGATTCAGTCTGCAAGCAATTTTAATATTTCTTCAGGGACTTTCCAGCAACAGCACAAGTCATTAATTCACCCTCCCAAATTGCTTATTCAATAGCAGGAACATGGCTCCTGAATAAAGTCCCAGAATTTATGTGACTCGCACGAGTCAGGAGGTCAAACAACTGTTATGGAGCGAAGTTAAAAATCCAAATAAAATATTGACACTTTTTTGGGGAGGGGGAGGGGGGGAAGCAAAGGTATTTAAAATAGGTTTTTGTTGCAATGCCCCCAGGATAAAGAATGGAAGGAGACTGAAGACAAGTTGGAGTTTATAAAATCAATGGAATTTATTGCACAGCTACTTGGCATTTAATAATTCTCTCATTTCCACATCCCCCTCCCCCACCCCATCCTGGCCATAGACAGAGAGATACACAGGTATACAAATGCACATTTATGTACATCAATACTGGTGCATGGACCAATATAAAAACATGATTGTGATGTGAAAATCTCAAACACCCCGGGAAGGGAACAGTGATGGTGTAGTCTCGCTGTAGTTTACATATTTGACAGAAATGGGCATAACTTGGCAGGTATTCATGAAGTAGGTTTTGATAAATATATCCACTATTATAAACCTTAGATCAATGCATTGGAGCAGACCTGAATATAAAGATACACTAATCATAGAAATGGATCCTCAAAACAGAAATTGAGAAATATCTATATGTAGTATCATCATGCAATCATGTACATGATTTGGACACTAGATAGGTGAAAATAATTTGGAAATTTTGCCCCCCAAACCTACCAGTGCGTATAAAATTCACTGAAGCCTATAGCCACTTAATCTAAAATTGTGGTTTGTTTGTAATGCAGACATGATGCTTATTAAATACAGCTATGGCACATGCATGGGAGAGAATAAGCATGTTTAAAATCACAGCTACATGTGCTCTCTGTTAATTGTCTACATATATAATTGCTCAGTTTTCCAAAATCATGGATATGAAAAGGCTGAAGGAAAAATTTGTTCATGTCCAAATAGTTAATATATATATGTGCATATATATATATATATAAATTTCCCAAAAAGGTCAAATGGTTCATCCTACAGACATTGAAGTCACAAGCCTGGATCCAATGTCTGGCTCTTACCCAATGCACATGCATAATTATATGTCAATTGAAAAAAATAAAAACCAACCAAACAAAAAAATTCTGACTCCAGTGCTATTAAGCATGTGACTTTGGGCAAGTTGCTTGGCCTTTCTGTTGTTTCTTAGGCGAAATAGAGAGGATGGTTATTTGATAGAGTTATAGTTGAATTAGAATGAGAAAATACATTCATTATAATGCCTGTCGTACAGTGAATACAAAATAAATGATAGTTATTGTTTTTACTATTATTAAATTCAGCTCTTCTATTCAGGCCTAGCCTCTCATAGATTCTACCATCTGTTCTTGATATGACTGACTTATTCTATTCAATGGTTAGCAGCATAAGTTCTGGAGTGAGACACTCAGATTTAAATTCTGGCTGTGTTACTTAACAGCTGTGTGACCTTCTTCAAGTTACCTAACCTCTCTGAGTCTCAGCTTCCACACCTGTAGGTTATGGACAATAATCTTCATAGGTACTTGTGAGAATTAAGTTAAATAATCTGCATGAAGTGCTTTGCACAGTGCCTGGTACATAGTAAGCATATATTGGCCCACTGTGTCCCTTAAGATTGTGTCATTTTTATTATTGGCCAGGCGCAGTGGCTCATGCCTGTAATCCCAGCACTTTGGGAGGCCGAGATGGAAGGATCACTTGAGGTCAGGAGTTTGAGGCCAGCCTGGCCAACATGGTAAAACCCCGTCCCTACTAAAAATACAAAAATTAGCTGGGCATGGTGGTGCACACCTATAATCCTAGCTACTCGGGAGGCTGAGGCAGGAGAATTGCTTGAACCTGGGAGGCAGAGGTTGAAGTGAACTGAGATTGTGCCATAGTACTCCAGCCTGGGCAACAGTGTGAGACTCCATCTCAAAAACAAACAAACAAACAAAAACAAAAAACAAGAGCATATTATTGTTATTGTTAATAATATTCATTTGTTATTGAACAAATAGTTATCAAATACTTACGTTATACCAGACACCATTGCTAGGTGCTGGAGAAAGACAGTCATGAGAAAAATAGCAGTGACATCTGCCCTTGCAGAGCTCAGAGTTCAGGGAAGGACTCTACTGTGTGAATTGAGTAAGCAAGAAAACAAGGTTTCAGCTCTGTGCTAGACCCTGAGAGGAAGAGGGAAACAGAGAGAAATAGATTGGAAAGCTAGGATAGAGCCAGATTAGGGAAGATTTTGAAGGTTGGGCTGAAGAATTCTGAATTTATCCTATAGGTGATAGGAAGTGATTGTAGGGTTTAGCCGTATCACATTCTTTCAGGAAGAGACAGAGAAAGACTGTTGGACTGTTTTCGAATGCCTAAATAGGTGAGAGGTAGGAAAGGCTAGAGGTAGGGAGGCCAGGCAGTCACTATCAGGCCTGCTGCTCCTGCTCAGGTGACTGCAGAGGGAGGTGGGCATGCCTGTGGTGGGACGGGAGTAGGTGATGGACAGGTGCAGAGTGGGAGACTTGATTCCAGCAATGAATCTATAGCAGTACCTTGTTCACCTTATATCAAGCAGTCTTCAAGCCTCTGGAGCTTCCCAAGCAGGACCATGGGGGTGGACAGCTGGTAGACTCCAACTCTAGCCAGAAGCTCTGACAGATGAGGGCAGGGCCAGTGGTGAGAGAAGCTAGTCTGATCACGCTCTGGGCTTGGCATGCACCGCAGACTGGTTTCCAAATGGTTAGTTAAACACATTGCCCCTTAATTTTTAAACCTATGCATATCTTGAAGTTAAATCAATCCATATGCTTACCATTCATCATATAAACCATCACTATTGCCCCCTTGGGCCAGCCCCATGGCCCATCTAGCCTGGTAAATTGTCTCTGGCCTGGGCTCTCAGGGGCATGAGAGATAATCGCCCTCAATGCCAGTCTTTGAAGGCTAAGTTGATGCAGAATATATGCCTGGTATCTAAGTAACCTACTTGGAATTTGGAATTTATCATCCTGGAATGTACCAAAAACCATTTTGAAATTATTTCAATTTTTGGCTGGGCACGGTGGCTCAAGCCTGTAATCCCAGCACTTTGGGAGGCCGAGACGGGCTGATCACGAGGTCAGGAGATCGAGACCATCCTGGCTAACACGGTGAAACCCCGTCTCTACTAAAAAATACAAAAAATTAGCCGGGCGAGGTGGCGGGGGCCTGTGGTCCCAGCTACTCGGGAGGCTGAGGTGGGAGAATGGCATGAACCCAGGAGGCGGAGCTTGCAGTGAGCCGAGATAACGCCACTGCACTCCAGCCTGGGCGACAGAGCGAGACTCTGTCTCAAAAAAAAAGAAAAAAGAAATTATTTCAATTTTTAACCTATGGTTTTGTTTCCACAGAGCAACTGATAGCTTATTGAATTTTGGTGACTATGTCAGCTGGAGTCAGGGTAAACAGATGGAGAGAAACATGGATTGATAGAGTATGAGAAAGGAAATTTCTTAACTCACTAAGATTTCTTCCCAACTCTCCCAAGGATCCAACCAGAAGGATCCTTGGGAGGATTCTCAAGGATCCTTGAAAAACCAACCAGAAGGATGGTTTCTTCACTCCCTGACTTAAGCTAGTCTTCTCAAATAGAGTTCAGAAACTCTAATTCAGGTCTGAGGTGGGACCCGGTGATTTGCATTTTAGCAAGCACCCCAGGGGATTCTAATGCAGGTAGTTCAAGGGCAGTAGTTTGAGGAAACCCTTCTGCCAGCTTTTTGGTAGGACTTTCATTTCTTGGCGCTTAGCTATGAATTCTGAGAGTCAACAAGAGTTGACACATTTGGAAGGAACTGTGGTAACCTGGAACCTATGTATGCCAGCAACAGCCTGCCACAGCCAGAATGGAAGGTCCTGCCCACAATTCTGAAGAATGACCTGACCCTTATCAGTGGCCATGTCCAGAACTGGGCCTGACATATGGTCAGTTATCCAGACTGAAACCTGCAAGGCATGTTAGTGAGCTTGGGCAAAAAGACCTCTAAACTCAACCCAAACTGCAGCCAGAGGTTACAAAAGCCTCTGTGTTAAGTGATTCAGGCCTGCCTTAAAGGAAGCCACGTGCAGGGAAGATGCTGTTTCCTTTGTGTTTCTGTGGAGAGGAGGAAGTAAATTTCAATTTTTCAGTTCCTGGGGTATACAAAGCCGGAGATTCTAGCTCCTTAGAGTTCTCAGGAGTAGGGACCATTTCCAGGAGAGATAAACATTTCCTGGGTGATCTATGATATCTCACTCAAGGTTCTGCTGTGAAGTCTCCCGCTGTTAGTGTTGCTGACTTGCCTCGGGGCCAAGCCATGGATATGTGCGTGATATAGGCAGCTCTCAAAGACTTGAGTTGAAGCGATAACCACTTGCATTAACTGGGCAAAATATCCTTCGCTGAAGCAAATGTCTTCTTCTTTTTTTTTTTTTTTTTGAAACGGAATCTCAATCTGTCACCCAGGCCGGAGTGCAATGGCACGATCTCTGCTCACTGCAACCTTCACCTCCGGGTTCAAGCAGTTCTCTGCCTCAGCCTCCCCAGTAGCAGAGATTACAGGCACCCACCACCACGCCCGGCTAATTTTTGCATTTTTAGTAGAGATGGGGTTTCACCATCTTGGCCAGGCTGGTCTTGAACTTCTGACCTCATGATTCACTCACCTCAACCTCCCAGAGTGTTGGGATTACAGGTGTGAGCCACCACGCCTGGCCGCAAATATCCTTTTTAATATCTTTTTTTTTTTTTTGAGACAGAGTCTCACTGTGCAGCCCAGGCTAGAATGCAGTAGCACCATCTCGGCTCACTGCAACCTCTGCCTCCTCCAATCGTGGGTTCCACTTCACCATTGCAATCGTGGGTTCGAGTGATTCTCCCACCTCAGCCTCCCGAGTAGCTGGAATCACAAGTGTGTGAGACCCTGTCCGGCTAATTTTTGTATTTTCAGTAGAGATGGGGTTTCACCATGTTGGCCACGCTGGTCTCAAACTCCTGACCTCAAGTGATCCACCTGCCTCAGCCTCCCAAAGTGCTGGGAATATAGGCATGAGCCACCACGCCCAGCTGCAAATATCATTTTGTTCTCTAGGATGATCGAGTTTATAATGCCCAGGCTGCCTGAGGCCACTGGCAGAGGCCCCCATGACCACTTGTCTGACTTAGTGGGCAGTGGGGCCAGCTAATCTGGCACATTCTCTACCCTGGAGTGCCTTTGATTTACTGAATCAGGAAAGACTCTCCCCATACCAGGGATTAAATATTTTCTGCAAAGACTCTAAAGTGGGCAGTTTACTCCAGGACAATTTAAGCTGATTTATACATGTATATAACACATATATCCAGATACTTGACATCTTGTTCCTAAGAGCAGCCTGCCCCAAGCCTGGTCATGTCACTGGTTTGTTCAAGCTCTGCCAGGAAGTAATTCTAAAATTGGGAAGCAAGTCTGTTCTAGACCGCAGGAAAGGATTTCATGGCGACAAGCTTGGAGACCCAGTGTACAGGGGTTGTCAGCAGTTGGGTCCTGCAGGTGTTATTACTCCCATTTTCTAGTGAGGAAAACTGAGATTCAGGGAAACCCCTCACCCTTCATTTCTCAGAAGGGACTGAAAATAGAAGTTTAAATATGGGGCCTTTGGGTGTCTCTCCCCTGGAGGCAGTCTATTTTATCAGGTAAGGGATTAGTCCCTAGGATTAGTCTACCTGAATTCAAATCCCAGGTTTGCTATTTATTAAATGGGTGACTTTGGGCAAGTTGTAATAAGCCTTGTGTGCAAAATGCATTGTTGTAAGGATTAAGTGAACTATTTATTTGAAGTACATAGAACATTGCCTAACATGTAGTAGATACTCAGTAGACAGTATTTTGGTTTTGTTTTTAAACTAGAGCCTCTCCTGAGGAAGCATTGCTCCTAGAAATCCTGCCCAGCCTAGTCCTGTAAATGCTGCCACCTTACTCCTCCCAAGGTGAGCTGTCTGAGGTCACCTCAATGCTAATAGGACCTCTTCTTGTCTCCACCTCAGGGAGTTTTTGCACACCATTTATTATCATATAATATAATGCAATATAATATCAGACATAACATAACATAATATGATGGGTAGGTTAACTTGGAAACCCTGAGGCGGACTGTGGATGGATGGATAGATGAATAGATACATTTGTACTAAGTATACATACATTATATCATTCTATTGATTTGTAAAAAGTTCCCGGTCTGCCTGGCTGTAATGAGATTTTTGAACTTTGCGTGGCGATCAATGAGAGGAATATTATTGGCCTGGAGAATTGATATACCTGCTCTCAGTGGCTTGTTCTGCTCCCAGGCTGCCCCGGCCCCCCAGGTGTACGATTCCAGCAGACACTTAACCTTTTTTACAGTGTCATCAGGCTAAAAGGAATCTAATAGTGACACAGGACTTGTGCTCAGCACTCTGCCACTATTGCTTTCCTGTCACAAATAATTTATAGCCTTCTATTTCCATCCCGGAGCCTGCACCCCAGCCCTGCCTCCTGCTTTCCCCCAGCTCCCAGGAATCAATAAACTCACATAGCCACATTGGGACTTCAGGGTGCAAGGAGACAGACAGACATACAAAGAGAGGGGAAGTAGAGAGAGGAGCAGAGAAAGAGAAGAGAGAGACAGAGAGTGAAACACAGAGAAAAGAATGGGGAAGGAGGAGGAAGAGAGAGAGCAGAACTAGAAGAGGAGTAGGAATGTCTGGTGCTCTCTTAAAAGGTGGAGGGCTTCTCTCTTTCTTCTTGAGTCTAACACAATGTTAATAGGAGTCTCATACAGGGCTTTCATTCTTACTCACAGAGCCTGAGATTGTGTTGATATCCAAGTTGGTGAGAGGTGGGGGTCTTCTGGGAATTTAACCAATGAGGGAGGGGCCTCCCCACCTGCCCTGTCATCCTTTGCTCTGAAGTCCTGCCACGACCCCCTGCCATCCCTTGGGTCCCCTGTGGATCCTTGCCAGCGAGCCCAGTGGGGCTTGGTCCAGTCCCCAGTCTGTCTTCTTCAGAGTCTGACGCAACTTCCTTTTGGGCCAGATGTTGCCACCGTTGCTGCAGTTTCTCGTCTTCTCAGTGCTCTTCCCAGGGTCTCAGTGGCACCTGCATTGACCAGTCTGGGGCATACTGGGTAGGGAGGTCTCCTGCCTGCATCTGGCTCAGCCCCTAAATTGAAAGCAGCTGGACCTAGGGGTCACCCGTAGGAATAATAATACTGGTCATCATTGTTATTATAGGTAGCATTTATTGAACCAACCATCATACTAATCACTTTACATGGAGTGTCCTATTTAGTCCTCACTACAGTCCTATAAAGTGTATGGTAGTATTATCTTATTTTACAGAGAAGGGAATAAGAAACTTCCAGGGGTTTCACAGGCAACAAGTAACAAAGCCGGGATTCAGACTAAGGCAGGCTGAGCCCAGAACCCATACCCTTCTTCCTTTTGCTGCTCTCACTCCCTTGGAAGTGTGGGAGACTCTAAGTGCCTGGAAGTCCCCGTGCGGGGCCCTGGCCAAAGCCCTGGAGGTCCCCAGGAAAGGGCGAGCTCTCATCAGAAATGGTGGAGGAGAAAGAGTATCCTGTGAAGGAAAGAGAAGTGGGGCGCAGGCACCCTGGCAGGTCAGTCTCTCTGTGGATATGGAAAAAATGACACCTCCCAGCTTCTGAGCAGAGCTGTGTCCTCCAGGGTCCCGGCTGCACCCTCCAGGGATCTATATCCAGAACTTGACCTTCCAGGCTAAACCTGCCCGGGGCCATGGAAGTTTGGTGTGTGTCTGGCTGTCTTGTGAGGCCAAGTATGAAAAAGAACTGGAGAAGGAGAAGGAACATGGGGAAATGGTATCAGGCCATCATCATCAACAACTGCTTTACTTCATTCATCCTTTAGCCCCGAGTGAAATTGCCATGAGTTGTTGGGTTGTCGTATGGGAGACAAGAGGACAATGGATGACCGTCAGATTTCCACGATCCCAGTTCTTAAATTCTCCGAGATCAGCTCTAGGGACTGGCAAGTGCCCACTGCCTGGGGTCATGGATGGACACCAAGAGCATTAGTAACTCACAGCAGGCACCCTGCCCAGCTCCTCCTCCATGCACCACAAGCCGCTGTCAGGGAGTAGTGATTTTCCATCACTTGCTGCCTCAGCTAAATTTGCGCCAGTGCCCTAGGGGTCAGAGGCTCTGGGTAACAAAGACAGAAACTCCCCAAGCCCATCCAGTTATCTCTCTCAGCCAGCCCCACCCCTGGGATTCCCTTAGTCAAGAGCCCATCAGCCCTCAAGCCAGAGCCACCCACAGGCCCAGTGAGCTCACAGAAGCTTTTGCTGCAGTAAACTAGGAGCAGCTACTCTGAGTTGCTCAGCATCTTTCTGGACTTTTCTTGTAGGTGATTGTACACCACCTCTCAGCTACTATCCAATCTTTTCCATTGTGAGCATACTCCAAACCTTCCCTCCAACTCTTGGGAGATGACCTTGCCTTCTGCTTTGCTGAGAGATAAAAGCCATAAAAGCTCCTTTTCAAAGCTTTGGTCACCTGAAAATATGCCATCTCTGGCTAACACTTCCCTGGAGTCTGCACTCCATTTTTCCTTGTTCTCTCTTGCTCTGTTAATCATCCACAGTCCCTAAGGCAATTTCAGTCTCTTCCTCTTCACTGGTTCTTCCTCCTTAGTCTACAAGCTTATCCAGGTCTTTCCTACCCAGGAAGTCCTTCCCTCCACTTAGCTACCCATTCCATCCTCCACCTTCCACACTTTCTTGTCCTTTCCTTTTCCAAAAACTTCTGAGGCAATATTCTCCATTTACCACCCTGCCTCGCTTTCCTCCCTATGCATTCCCTAACCTTGTTCTGTCTGGCTCCTGCTCCAGTTGCTTTGCTGAGACTCCTCCTCAAAGCCACTAATGGCCACCGGAATCCCACATCTGTGCCTCTTCTTGTTCCCAATTCCCTTCAGTCTCCATGTTGCTGTTGGCATTGCAGGTTGTGTTTTTCTTGAAACATTCTTCTCCATTGACTTAGGTGAAACTGACCTACCTTGGTCTGCCATTTCCTGTGCAACCAATTCTCTGACTCCTATGCAAGGTCACTTTCTTTTCCCAGTCCCTAGAAGTAAATGTCCTCCAGTATCCACTCCTTAGGCCTCTTGTCTTTTAAACACTCCTTTCCCTGGTCCCTGACAGTCTCCTAAATCCATACCTCTTTGCCTGCTGATGCAGGGGCATTGCACCTGGATGCTCCTCTTTCATCTCAAATGCTGCACATCTAGGACCAACACCACCACTTCCCTCCAAAACCAGTCACCTCCCTACAGCCTTATTCCTGACCTGCTGATGTAAACTCCACCAAGCTTCCAGTTACACAAAACTGAGGTTGTAAAGCCATGGTTGACTCCAGTTGGTTGCCAAACTCCAGCCATTCTGCCTTCCTCTTGTCTTGCAAATTCTTCCCTTTCTTTCCTGAGACCAGCTCCATATCGCCTCATGCCTCATGTATATGTATGTTGCTTTATTGGGATCCGTTTGTACAGATACCCCCTCGTTTAGAAATCACTCATGGCTTAAGACCCTCTAAACCTGGTTCCTACATGTTGGGGGTAGGATGACAAAGTAACAAAAAGCATAGATTTTAGAGGCTGTGTTCTGAGTCTGCCCTAATTGGTACCATGATTTTTTTTTGAAACTGAGTCTTACACTGTCACCTAGGTTGGAGTGCAGTGGTGCAATCTCAGCTCACTGCAACTCCTGGGTTCAAGCGATTCTCCTGCCTCAGCCTCCTGAGTAGCTGTGATTACAGGTGCATACCACCACGCCTGTCTAATTTTTGTATTTTTAGTAGAGACGGGGTTTCACAATGTTGGTCAGGTCGGTCTCAAACTCCTGACCTCGAGATCTGCCTGCCTCTGCCTCCCAAAGTGCTGGGATTACAGGCATGAGCCACCGCACCCAGCCAGTAGTGTGATCTTGAGTGAGCTACTTAAACTTGTCTCAGCTTTGGTTTTCAATTTGCAAAATGAGGATAATAGTCTCTACTCTGGAGGTGGTTGTGCGAATTAACAGTAATGTATATAAGTCATATAAATTGTGTATAATATTGGCACATAGTAGATGTTCAGTAAGTGGAAAATGGTGATGGTTCTCATCACATCCAAGTTTTCACCCTTGTTTCCTCTTAGTCCTTTGCCTGCCTCCACTCTTTCTGGCTGACCGCTCTGGGCATTAACCCAGAAGGCAGCAGGTTCGCGTGGCTTCTGCTTCCACCAGCTTGTGATGCCCTCCCCTCTACCTCTTTGTTCATCTTAGGATCAAGTTATTTTTTACTGGGGAAAGAGACAGGTGGAGATCCTGTAGTCCAACCCCTTCATTTACAACTGAAGAAGCTGAGGCCCAGAGAAGTTGAGAGATGAGACCAAGGCTATGTGGCTTCTTAAATGCAAAATCAGAAGCAGGACTCAGCCACCATCCTCTGTGCCTCTGATTTCAGCCCTACTCAGCTTTGAAGAACTACATCAATTTCCCCGTCTTCAGTGACTTCTTCCCCAGTTCCTCTCCTGCAAGGGGAATGGTTCCCCCGCTCCAACTTTCCAGCACTAACTACCTAATTCCCTCTGGTAACTTAGCTTTTTCAGGGGTTAAGTCTCCCCTCCCCACCTTCATATCCAGCACTGTGAGCTGGCTTATCCCAACGCCTGCAAGTGTTCAGGAAAAGCTTTTAGAGCTGACTTGGTTCATGGTTTGTGACTCACCTGGCTGGTTGAGGTGAGCTTGGCTCACATGCCTCTCTGTGGGGAAGAGCAATGCTGTCAGAAAAGTGGCTTCCAAAGGCCCCTCATTTGACCAGTGGGTGGGGGGAGCATTCCTCAGTCTTAGCCCTGGGACTGGTCTTTGGCATCACTGAGCCCTGGGTTTTTCAGATCCCTGAAAAGCAGGCTCCTGGAATGTTTGATTTGGCCACTTCTCCCCAAGATGTACAGGGAGGGCACCAGACGTTTCAATCAGGCTGGCGAAGAAGCCACAATCCAAGTAAGAACCTCAGAAAAGGAGGCCAGCAAACCAGCCAGCCATATGGGAACAGGGCTCTGACTTGTTTGAGGGCAGTAAGTGGGCTCAAGAAGAGGTTGTTCAGGACCTGACATCTGGCAAGGGGACTGTGTGCTGTGTTGGAGTCTTGGGGACAAAAGGGTCACCTGTGACCCAGCCCCTCCCTGACTACTTCTCATTCTTTCAGGATATGGGGAAATCTCATCCTCTCAACTCTGAAGGACTGTGATACAGCCCCAAATAGGAAAGCCAGCTCCAAAATGATCTCAAAACCCAGGAGGTCCTGGTACCAGGAGGAGATGCGTGTGTGGTTGAGGAGAGAAAGATGGACAACAAGCCACCAGGGCAGTCCTCACCCTGCAGAAAGAGAAAGAATGCTGTGCTCACTGGGTCTACTGCCCTGACCCTTGCTACCAAAAATCAAACAATAATTTGGGTGATGCACATAGCAGGACATAAGGCAGGCTTCATTCACCCCGAGCTGCATTAGGTTGGATCTGCAGAGCCAACAGGAGGAAAACCCTGTGCCTTGCAGCAGTCAGTGAGGGCAGGGACGCAGGGAGCAGATGGATGAGGAAATCACTGAGGAACTTGGGAGACAGCCCCTTTGCAGGGCTGCGCTAGAATTGGCCGGGGTAGGAGTGGGCATATGATGTGTGATGCTGTTGTGACGCTGTTGCAGAATCATCCGGACCAAAGTTCAGCAGCCTTTCCACCCAACGCCGGATGGGGCTGGGACAGGAGTGACCGCCCCTGGCCACACCATTGGTAAGAGGGCTCAGGGAAGGGGAGGAAGCCAGATCCCACCCAGAGAAAGGCAGGAAACGCAGCTCCAACACTGGGAACTGCCTGCCCGGTTGAGGTCCAGGGCCCATCTTATTTGCCAACTCCTCTCGCCTGAACTCCTGTCCACATAGGGTCTCCCTGAGAGATACTGGTTTACTAGGATTGTTCTTTGCCTCCCACCTGTGTCACCTCCCTCTTCCCTGCTTTAGTCGTCCCTATCCTCTCCCCTCCTCTCCTCTCTCTAAGTGTTTTTCTTCTAGCATTTCTCCTTCTTTTTCTTCTCCTCCTCCTGCTTCCCTCTCCCTCCTTCTCCATCATCTTTTATTTTTATCCGATTCTGTCTCCCTACCTGTGCCCTCTTTCTTTCATATCAACTTTCTTATTCCATCTTTGTTTAACATTCCATCTTGTTCTTAACATTGTCCTTCTGTCTTCTCCCCTTGCCTCCTCCTATTTTCTCTCTCTGTCCTTCCCTCTCTTCTCTCCTAGGTGTAGCTCTGGCTCTGTTCTGTCTCCCTCCTTCCTCATGGCCTCTTTCCTCTTGGCCTTTCTCTCTTAATTGCTCAACCTCTGTCTCACCCACTCTGTATCTCTCTTCCTCTCTCCATCCTCCTCATTCTTTGAGCCATGCTTAGGGCCTCTCGAAGACGTGACCCAGGCCTACTAGAACACCTGCTAACACTCCTCCTCTGTCCCCAGTGCACATAGACTAGCTTCCCTCTGGCCCAAGGAGAAACTTGGTGCTACTGTAGCCATAGATGAGGCCTGGGGTTTGAGGGGCTGGGATGTGGTTACATTTTTCCTGCTGCTCCTCTTGGCAGTTGTCCCCTTCTTTCTTGACCAGCAGGTAGTAGAAATGGCTAGTTCCAGCCCTCCAGGAGTTGGCAGGAGCTGTTGTTTACTAGGCCAGTGTTACAATGTGTGCTGGGAGGGAGGGTTGGGCCAGGCTGTACCTGAGTTGATCACCATGGAGTGAATGGGTTCACTAATCTGTGCCCTAAGGGGGAAATTAGGAGTTTCTCAAGTGATTTCAAGACCAAAAGCAGCTGAGAAAGAGACTTGCACTCCTGGGGAACATCAAGACCAGTCTTGTGTCCCCTAGAGAATCAGAGACAGATCTTAGAAAGCCACAGACTTTAAATCAGGATTGGTAAAGACTCAGTCCAGGAGACTGAGAACAATGAGCTGGGTCTTCATTAGAAGGGTTTGCCCAACTCCAGGGACTGGATGAGCTGTGCAAGGGGGTATCCAAAGAGCTGTGCTCTCTAGAGGACCATGGAGGTGCTGCCTAGATGGAGACACCTTTGGTGTTTCCTGGGCCTGTACTTCATCCATCTTTAGGATAGTGAGTTTGAGAACCCCAGTGAAATCCACAGGTCTGCAGAGAAGGCCTGGGGTTGACTGGGCACCACTTACCTCAGGGCTGGACAGAAGTGAATAATAGCCTGTATGTGGCAATGCAATCCCCTCTTAAATAGACCCCAGAGGAAGTAGAGGAACAAGAGGAACGTGGGCTCCTTATCCCTCCTTATGTCCTCTGCTTCTCTCTGCCTCCCAGCCTTAGGGCTTTGGCCTATGATCACAACTGCTATCCTGATGCCATTTCCTCCTTCCTTTCATCCAGTTCCCAGCACGGCCTCCCCTCCTGTTTCCAGCGCCTCCAATGACCCAGTGGGATCCTACTCCATCAATGGGATCCTGGGGATTCCTCGCTCCAATGGTGAGAAGAGGAAACGTGATGAAGGTAGGGAGGAGGGAAGAGGTGTGGCTTCCCCTTCGCATGCTTTGTCCTTGAACTCCAAGCTCCGGTTTCGGCCTGGCCTCGCAGCTGCTCTGCTGTAAGATCAATTTTAGTAGCAAAGCCCAGGTCCCCCCACTGCCCTGCTGGCTCCTGGAGAGAGGGAGGGTGGCTGCTGGTGAGGCCATCAGCTTCACCATCTGCTCAGCAGCCCAGGCTGCCTCACCTGCCGATCCCTGTGGGATGCCAGGAGGAGAAGCAGGAACCGTTTACCTTGGGAAGGTTTTGGAGTTGGGGGAACACCTGGTCTCTGACCTGAGGATGAAAGACCAACCTACCTTGTCCTTACATGATCCAAATCTGTCCAGAGGTGAGGGAGTGACGTCATGTGCAGCCAACCCCGGTGTCCTTTCTCTTTAACACATGCACACCGCCCCCGATTCAAACCTCACAGGGAGCTGGACGTGGGACCCCGCTCTCCTCTTCTTCTCCATGAGTAGAGATGCCACTCCAAATCCCCTGGCCCTCTCCCTCACCTCCCTGGAATGCCTCAAGGTGCAGCCAAGCTGTTAGGAAGGGTGTCAAAGGGAATGGGGAAGGAAGGGGAAGAGGAGAGAAGAAAAGACGTAAGGGGAGAGTGGTGGGGATGAGCCTGGGACAAAGTGTTTTTCAAATGTCGTGACATTGGGGGTCTCTTGGTGATCATCTGGTTCTGTTCTGATGCGTGAAGCTGGGGCACGGAGCTGGCAGACCCAGATCAACAGAGACACCAGTGTCTCCGGACTGTTTTCTGCCCCCATTTTCTCATGGTTCCCTCTGGAGAAGTGGTAACCTCCTGGCCTTCAGAGGATTTTAAAGACATCTCCCAGGAAAGAGACAGAATCCTCAAACAATGAGCATAAAGGGGTGACCATCTATCCCATTAGCCCAGGACAGTCCCAATTTATGCCTGTTGTCTCTGCATCTTGGCCAGTCAGCATCTCAGCATCTCCCTTTTCTCTTAGAAATGTCCTGTTTGGACAATAAATTATCTGGTCATTCCACACACAGACAAACCCTCGGTAGGGGAAGCCTAATGGAGTGAGGAGCAGAGAAAAGGGACAACGCTGAGCTTGCCTGGGCCCACAGTCCAAGATCCCCCAGCCTAGGCTGAGGGAAGAGAGTGGGAGAGGCCTGGCCCCCAGCGGAAGGGACAGCGTGAGGGGGAGGCCTAGGCCTGGCAAGACAGTGATGACCTGGCGCTGGCCTCCTTCCAGAAGCCCTAATGGCCTCGTTTCACAGGGAAACAGCTTGTCTGGCTCTATTTCTCCTTCTTCCAAAATATCCAAACCGATTTGGCTGCCACGGCCTTTGCCATTCACTAAATTTCATTGTGGTTGTTTTGGCGGCAGCCCCTGATGGGCAGGGGGAGGTTGTGGGAAAGGCCCTAAGTCCCAATTCTCCCTGAGGCTCCCCATACTCAGGCCTTGGCTAAGCTCCTTGGCACCCCGAGTTCTTTGGTAGAATCTGCCTCAAACCCTAATGGTCTCTCCCTTAACCAGCAGCCCCTGTGTTTTTTAGGGGTGAGAGGCCCAGCGGCCCATGGGAGGCCACAGATGCCCCTCTGTAGTCTCCCTTTTCAGTCTGAGGCTATGGCCAAGTATGCCCTCTGCTGCATGGGCTCCTGTGGGGCAAGAAAGGCGGGGGGTAGGGAGGCACTGGCATGAGGCTGTGGCCACCCAGGGCTGTACCTGGCTGGCCCAGAACAGGGTGCTCTCCTGAGCGGTTGATCGCCTTCATTGTTTCTGATCAGTTCAGTTCAGTGAACCTTTCCTGGACATCAGTTTCAAGAAAGGCTTGGTACTATAGGATCCCAAAGCAGAACAAGATATGATTCTTGTCCTTAAGGAGCTTACATTCTAGTGGGGCATGTTAAACATGTGAGCCCAAAGAGCAGATAGGCCCATCAGATACCCTGTTGCGATGGAGGTTTAGATGGCGGGCCACAGGAACTGGGCTGGGGAGGGAGTACATAGCCAGGAAGGGCTGCTCTTTGAAGATGGGCCTGGGGGATGAAGAGGAGAATGTTCAGAGACAATGGTAACCTGAAATTCTATCTGATAGACTGAGCCTTGTGACCAGAAGGCCCTTTGACCAGCGGCTGCAGGGCAGCTTTGGCAGGGATAGAAGGCACAAAGAGATGTGGTGGACAGTAAGGCTGAGGAGACAGGTTAGGGCTACAGGATAGCAGGCCAGGTCTAGACCATAGAAGGAGTTTGGGCTTTTTTTTTTTTTTTTTTTTTTTTTTTCCTGAAGGCAGGAGTAGTCTCCTGAGGAAGGGACAGGAGCAGGGCTGGGTTTGGGAAGCTCATGCTCCAGCAGTGTGACAGTGATGCACCAGGGCTATGTTGCAGGAAGCAGTGGAAGTCTTCAAAGCAAGAGATTATGGGGCCCCCAAGTTTCCTCTGAAACATTTACCTGCTGGGCCTATCCAGGTGTCAAGAAATATCAGAGGCTGCACTCTTTTTTTGAGAGACGGTTCTCCTCCTCTTACCAACTCCTCTTAACCAACCCCAGGCCAAATGGAGCTGTATTTTCCCTGGAGGAGGCCAGGCCTATGAGGGAGACCAGTTCTCCCTGACCTCCCCCTCCAATCCTGATCTACCAGCCCCCGGTAGGAAGGGAGAGGAGAGAGCAAAGGTAGAGCTGTGGCAGCCCCTCCTCCCGTTTTCCCCACTCTGGTTGCTTCCAAGCAGCCAGGCCCAGTTTGCATTAGGGAGCAGCTCAGATGATTAAGAATAGGGGAGATAATTATGTGTCAAGATGATGTAGCCCAACTCTGCAGTCAGGCCAAGGTAGCAAAGCAGCTGGCAGGCCAGTCACAGAAGGCAGCCTCGGGCATGGGCTGCAGACACCCAGGTGTGTCCTTCAGTGACTGGGCCAGGACTGCAGCAAAAGAGAACACTGACGGGGAACTGAGGGGTGTTGGGATGGGACTGAGGACGCACATCAAAGGGCTAGACCCTAGAGGGAATGGAGGGGCTCATCTCCCTCCAGGAGGACCCTTAAAGACCCTGCTAGACTGGCCCTCCTTTGGCCTCAAGCACTGTGGCATCTTCCTAGGAGTGTCTTACCCTGGGGGCAAGCTGTGAACCTCTTTGTCCTCCAGGAAGCTGCTCCTCTTTTGCTCTGGGTACAGTTTGGCCTATTCTTCAGCTCTAACAATGTCACGGTGATGGGCATTAGTGAGGACAATCACTGCAGTGCGTGCTGGCGTTATTGAAGACAATCTCAGCAGTAGTTATTGGTGCTCACAGTGATAATGCCCAGAACATTATTGGCATTGGCACTCAGAATATGGACAGTGTTATTAGTATCTGCAGTCATCATTTCCCTGGGGATATTAGGAAAGGACTGATCAGCTGTGACTCTGGGGAAAAACTGGCATGACTGTGAGCCTGTTTGAGACCCCTTCCCATGCCTTGGCCTTTGAGAGTATGGAAAACACCCCCTGACTTTCCTTTGAGAAATGTGCTGGTCAAGAGGCTTTGACCCTCATCCCAAGAGCCCAGGAGCTCCCAGAATGAGACAGGTAGACAGGCCAGATGGATGAGGAAGTTATATTCTGAAGCACCCAGAAGACAGGCTGTCCATCAGTCTGAGAAGGTAGAATCCCTGTTCATATCATGCAAAAATCCTCACTTCTTCTTAGCTGTAATTATGGGTAAGCATGTTAGTGCTGGATTCCCTGGTCCCTTCGAAGGAAAGCCAATTCCCTGAACACTGTGTGAGCTGGTTTATGTGGCTGGAGGAGAGAGATTCTTGTATTTCCCTATCTGCAATCAGGCTGAAAACTGGAAGTCCTTCGCCTTCACCCAGTTACTTTCGGCTGGGGCCCAAAACGTTGCTGTTCATCGGTGGTGGTGTTGAAGCACAGGGCAGTTACATAACTTGTCCAAGAATCCAGATGAAGTCATATGGTGAGAGTCTGCTGGTCTGTGTGAGGGAGATGTGTTGGGATCATCCTTTGAGGTGTGAGATTGCAGGGGGTCATGATACTACATTCCATTAATTAGGTTTACAATGAATTGTGCCGTTGAGTGGTGCCAAGCTGATGCAGTTGTGTGTTTGTAGGCAGGGCAGGCTGCATGGCTGCAAATGGCCGAGTCCTGTCACTGCCTTTAATAGCTCCCTTCTGCTTTGGATGAAGCTATAACTGGAAGAAGCAGTTTATTTCCTTAGTTAGCTACCATTCTAGAGGTCCCCAAGAGTGTTGCTCAGGTTAGACTTGGAGCAAATGAAGGGATTAAGCCATGGAAATGAGAAGACCTGCCCTTGTCTGGGAGCCTGGCTTGAGGCAACAGAAGGCTGCAGAGACTCCCACCAGGAAGGAAGGCACAGGGTAGGAGTGAGCATGCCATCCCTAGAGCAGGACATGGATGGGCAGTGGGGCTCAGTGGGAACGAATGTGGCCTCTGGAGTGAGCATAGCGGGGTCTGAATCCTGTTGCCTCTCACTAGTTGGGTAAGTCACCTAACCTTCATCAGCTCAAGCTTCTCCTCTGTAAAATGGAGATGGTAATGGCACTTCCTTCTTGGGGACTGTGGAGAGGATTCCATGAGGTCATGAATTTAGTGTTGAGCTGACTTCATCTTAGAAGATGCATCCTTGTGTATCTGGGAAAGAAAGCCTAATTGGCAGGTTTATGTTTCATGAGGAAATGAAGTTGTGTTAGAAAGAAATTTATCTGGGCACAGGTGCCCTAACGTTGGTGCAGCTCCTTGTAACTAGGGCAGTCTTTAGTGGATGCTGGGATTAGCTAACCTGGATGGGACCAGTGCAGTGGAGGAAAGGCGTCGTCCTCACACCCGGGATTGGGAGAACCTTTGTCCATTTCTATCTGTTCATTTACTCTGTGGTTACCCACTTGGGCCACATGTCATCTTTCCGCCTCCACAGGCATTTTAGATGTGTATAAATAAATAAATATAAGATCCCCTTCTTTTTCTAACATGTGGGCATCTCTCCCTCTATTCATCTGTGTACATTTCTGCTCCCACATGCAAAGTTTATTTATTTACCTTGGAAAATGTATGTTTGTTTTATAAATCCAAATGTAATTTTTTACACAGTTTATGCCAGTGTGAGTATGCCTGTGTTCTACCGCTCTGAGATCTTTGGGCGTAAGGGGATGGGAATGTCATGCACTGGGAAGGTATGCAGTTACCTGGGTAGTGTGCATGCTTGAAGAGAGTGCCAGGTGTGACCGTGTGATCAGGGAGAGCTCTAAGCCAGGCCTGAGTGTGTGGGTTGTCCATGGTCCTGGGCACAGGCATCACCCTACCTTCTGCTGATAAATGGAGAGGCTGTCCTGAGCCTGCCTCCAGGGGCGGCCTAGGGCCCAAGGCTAGGGAGACTGAGGCCCTTACAGCCAGGCTGTGTGGGAATTGCAGCTCAGAACCCTTGTAACCCTTAGAAGGGGAATTTGGTCTCCCGATCTTGGGGTCCTGCCCCCAATCTTCTGCCTGCCTGTCTTTTGGGATCTCTCAGTGTTTGTCTGTCTCTTATTTGCTCTAGTCGAGGTATACACTGATCCTGCCCACATTAGAGGAGGTGGAGGTTTGCATCTGGTCTGGACTTTAAGAGGTATGAGGGCCAGAGGGAACATGGTGTGGGGGTCAAGGGAAATAGCTTGGGGGTGGCGGTTAGAGAATATTCAGAGAGTGGGTTCCTGAGGGCCAGAGTGTGGAAAAGGAGGAGTTGGCTTAAGCTTTCACTGGGAGACCAGGCGGCTAATAGAGTCTCAGGGCCTGGATTACTTCTGCCATGGGCCACTGATGGGGTTTGGGGGCTGAGGCCCCGGTGGCCTGGAGGGTCAGGCACTCAGTGGATGGGGGGCACTTTTTCCAGCCCTTGGAAAAACAAAGAGCAGATCGGGTAGTAAAACAAAAGCAAAGGAGACCTGGAAGCACCTGACAGCCCTAATTCATCACGGCCCAAGTTTTTTCCTGTGTTCCCATTATATTTGTTTGTAAAAGTGGAAATCAATTTTGAAGGTAATTTTCTGGAAAGAATGGAAGGGAGGTGGGAGGGCCGGATAAGGCAGAGATGGTAAAAGGAAAAATTTAGGCCAGGCACAGCCCAGGGGCAGCTCTTGGCAAGGTGAAAGAAAATTGCATATTCAATCTCCATCCATGAATCTCCCTCACTGCTGCCCGCCTCCTGCTTGAAAACAATGAAGGCTTTTTCCCAACGCTGGGCAGGGCCTCGGTATCAGCCTCACTTTAACTTCAGGGTCATTAATTCCCTGATTATTGAAGGAGAAGAGAGGGTTGCAGCGTTGTCAATTCCAAATGCAACCCCCATGTGATCGGGCACTGGCTGGGGTGGGGTGGGGGGCACCCAGGGCAAAGTGAGGTGTTGTTTGAGAAGGGTGTGGGGAGAGAGGAAATGGGGGAGCCACTGGACTATGGGGGAAGGAAGCCAGGAGGGTGGAAGAAAGCAGTCATTACTGCATACCTCTGTTGTGTTGTTATTGCAAATTAAAAGTAGCATGTTCCACTCCACAGCTATCTTTGGGGAGGGAGGGGCACCGAGGGAGGTGGGGGATCTTATCATTGCTTCTTCAGCAGACCAGCCGTGGTGTCACCGTGTGAGGTGACATTTGAATTTACAATTCCGCTGAGAAAAGCCATTAATTCACAAATTAACATTTCTCCCTCTCCCTCTCTCTTTAACACTCTCTCCCTCTCTCACATGGATGTGCAAGCAATTGAAAAGACAAAGGAAATAGCCTTAAGGAAGAGACTTTACTGCTAGTCTGTCTGTGCTGAGATTGCTCCCCCTGCTTCCAGATAGATAAACCAATTACCTGAGCAGCTCTGCCCCTGGCCGCCCGCGATCGCCTCCTTTTGTAGACTGCCTCCATGGCTGGATTACACTCAGTGTATCTCATTAACGTAAACCAGGCGTGCCCTGGTCACCAAGCTCTCTTCCCCGCTCTCCTTCTGGAGGGGCAACGGGAGGAGGGCTGGGGTCAGAAAAGGCAGGCAAGGAGGACCCCAAGGAAGACCAGAGGCTGCCACTGCCCGGCTTCCCAGGCCCTGGACACTCGGGTGCAGCCTGCTGTGTTGACCGAGGCTGATGGGGGAAGTCGGTGGGTGAGCGCTCCTTGGTAGGCTTGCTCTGAACTGTGAGGACTGGGTATGGCTGGGGGCAGAGGCAGGAGCCAGAGCCTGACTCTCTCAGTGGCATTTTGGTCCAGATGCAGGGGGCTGGCAGAACTAGAGAGGGATCTGAGTGCTCCCTGCGTAGGAAGAGTTTGGGGAAGCTTTGCTGAGTACACACTATTTTAGTGGGATGAGATTCAGCCTGAAAGAGCTTGGAGAGAGGCTGAGGAGGGCCCAGAAGATGTGACGAGGTTGCACCATATTGGGTAAACAAAAATCCAGCACTTGGGCACAATTATGTCTGTTTACCACCTAATTCTTGCACACACACACACCGACACACATACACACACACAGACACACACACATGCACACCCAGCCATCCGACTCTTTTCCTAGAGAAGACAAGGGAGAAGGAGTGTGCTCCCAGGTTTCTAAAGTGAGCTTACATCCTGGGTAGGGAATTGCAGGGCCTCTCTCTGCCTTTGCTCTCCTCCCAGACCCTAGTTCAGCACTGCCAGAAGTCATTTTTGTTGGCAGAGGGCAACTGAGCAGAGTTTTTGCTTCTCTCTCTCTCTCTTTTTTTTTTTGAGATGAAGTTTCACTCTTTTTGCCCAGGCTGGAGTGTAATGGCACGACCTCAGTTTACTGCAACCTCTGCCTCCCAGTTCAAGCGATTCTCCTGTCTCAGTCTCCTGAGTAGCTGAAGTTACAGGCGCCTGCCACCATACCCAGCTAATTTTTGTATTCTTAGTAGAGACAAGGTTTCACCATGTTGACAGGGTGGTCTTGAACTTCTGACCTCAGGTGATCCACCCACCTCGGTCCCAAAGTGCTGGGATTACAGGTATGAGCGACCGCGCCCAGCCTGAGTTTGTGCTTCTCTAAGGAGAGGTGCTCTGTGGATTATTGGTGGGGTTTCATGATTTCACACACTGTACTATCTAGCACATCACAGGCTCTCCCCTCCCTAGAAGATAGGCCCTATGACAGTCCAGAAACCAAATCTCTGTGATGGCAACTGTCTGTCTAGACAAGTGCCTGACTTTAACTGCATTGGCTCAACCTATGTTCATTTTCCAACTCAAACTCAAAACCTGCCTAATGTTCACTCAGTCCAAGAAACAGCTGAGGTTCAAAAGTCAGCACTCACCAAAACACAGGGAAAAAAACTCATTTATGAACACACATTCATTGCTATGATTATATCTTCCTAGTAACCAAGGAAATTAAACTGCTCATACCTGAGGGGGCAGGTTTTCTGTCTTAGTTGGATCACATATTTTAGCCAAACTCTGGGTAGAGTTGGCGGTGAGCCTGTTGAATATTGACCATGTCGTTATCCAGAGGTAGGTGTAGGCTTTGTCGATGTTTTTGAAGGACCTTTATCTTGGGCCCTGTGCATAGGTGATTTGTATGTTTTTGTGGGGAAGTACAGGGGTTTAGCCCTGGCTGTGTGGATCGACGTAGGTGCATGCATCTGCGTATAAGTCCTTGCCTTTATATCAGAGCCAGCAGCCAAATCACCAGCTACCTTTGCTTCCCAGCTAGTTAATGCTGTTATGTGGATGAAGAGTTCCATCTGGTTGTTTGGGGAAGTATTTTGAGATTTAGCACAAAAGAGTATATATTTGTTCACAGAATGCCAGAAATTCAGAATAGAGAGGTCAATTCCACCCTATCAGGAGAGAATGTACAGAATTGCCCTGGAGGGAGCTGTATGTGTCCATCCACCACTGGAAATTGGGGTGGGTGGGTGCAGGTATACCACTGTCTCAGCAAAGGCTGTCAGGTACTCCTGCCCAGCTCCACGTTTGCACCCTCACGAATGAGCACCCATCTTGTCAGAATACATCTTCAACTTCCTAGTCTTTCACTTGGCAACTACCTTCCAGCCCTGCAGACAGGCATTGTTCTCCTTTCCCACCCCGCAAGGGCACCAAGCAGGAAATCCGCTGCCTCAGCTCTGCCCTTCTTCCCCAAGCACAAGCTATGGAAGCAGGAAGGAGGAGATGGGCACCAAGGCTATCCCCAGGCCCTGCTGCTCCTGAGTTCGCCTCCCTGGGTTCCTCTTCCTCTGCAGACAAGCAGGCAGCTGAGAAGGGCAGGCAGCTGGAAAAAGGGTTGGAGAGGACGTAGGCCGGGGAGACCCCAGATCCCTGCCTGCCAGCAGAATGGTCCTGGCAGCCTCCTTGACCATTGCTGCCCCCGCCCTGGAGCCCAGAGAAGGACCCCTCCTGCTCTGCCTTCCTCAGAGCCATGGTGGCCTTAAGGCTCTCTGGGACCCTCTCCATTTTGCCCCATTGGGGTGGAAAGGCATAGAGGGCTGGGGGAGGGCTGGGCCTGGCTCAGGGGCTGTGAGACAGATCACGAGCCTCAGAGCCGAGTTGCAGTGGAGCCAGTAATTCAAACCATCCTGACCCTTCAGTGAACCCGAACCTGCTGACCTTGACAGCACTAGACAAGAGAGGCCTCACAAACCTCAACCTGCACGGAGGCCTGGCCTTCCCTCCCTCCCATTCTTGGAGCCCTGTGACCCATCCTCCAGGTGGCTCCTAATGTGGCTGCCCCCATGAAATGTCAGCATCCCCTCCCTCCCTGAGGCTCGGCCTGCCTGCTTCAAAGCAGCTTTTGTGCTCATCACTACTGGAGACAAGTGTGTGGGCATCTCCTGGGGGCCTTTCCAGGACAGGGGCTGGGGCTTTATCCTGCAGCCAGAGCTTTTACACCTCGCCCTTCTCCTTCTGCCCCAGGCTTCACCTTTTTCAGGAGGACTGGCTAGAGTGTGTGTGCATGTGTACGTGGGTACTTGTGTATGTGTGTGCATGTGTGTAAGGTTGGGGCACACACAGGGGCAGGGGTAGAATGTGATCCAGACAGCAGACAAGGGGAGGGAAGAGAAGCCAGAGGAGAGCAGCTCCAGGAACCTGCATTAAAGTAAATGCAGTTTATGAAGTTTATGCTTTCCTCCTAGGGAGAGCTGGATTCCATCCAGCAGCCTCCCAGAGCCTGCCAAACAGCTCCTGAAGCAGAAAGTGCGAGCAGGAGAGCAAGTAAGCCAGTGACAGAGGGAGAGATGCACAGACACACTCACATACACTCGCTGGCTCACACATATCTCCCTCGGCCCGGGCAGCCTGGGAAGCCTGGGATGGAGGGATGCAGACAGTAGATTTGGTAGGGGTGACTCCAGGAGCCTTTCTTTCCTCCTCTCTTCCCTCCTCACCTGCCACCTCCATCTCTTTAGGCAGGGTGCCCAGCATGGGCACTTGGGCAGTGTGGGCACCTGGGTGGACTGGTGGTGTGGGGAGCTGAGGGCACTGTGGGCCACCTGGGGCAGCCAGCTTGCAGGAGCCACCTGGGTGAGGGACAGTGTGGGTGGTCCTGGGCAGTGGGTATGTGGCCTAGGCAGCAAAAGGGACCAGAATGCTATACAAAGGAACCTCTAGGGACTTGCTTTTTCTTCTGATGCTGGGGATCCATTTTTCTCTGGCATTTTGGTCTGAACTATGTGGGTGCCTTACAGCTACTGAAAATAGCTATTGGAGTCTTTTAAGGAGAAACAGAGACCTTATTTGTTTCCTGGTAATTCAAAGGAAATAAGTGGTTGACAATGTTAAAGTATGAAAGCTCACAGAGGGGCTTAAAAGCAAGTTGGAGTGTTGGAGTGTCTGTTCTTCTGGACTCTTCCTCACATGCACAAGCACGTGGGTTCATGCATGTGTGCACTAATAATGTGTAAGTGGGCCAGGACCCTTTACTTTAGATGAAAAGGGAGTGTGGGGGAGAAAATGCCTGGAGAGGAAGTCCGCAACATAGGCCTTTGCTCTGGCCTGTGGGCTTGGCACCATCATGTTGCTTGCCCCTATGGCTTCTGCGACATACCTCAGCTGGGGTCAGACAGTGAGAAGTCTATCTCCCTTTTCTTTCTGGGAACTCCATGTCTCTATGCAAGTTCTGCCAGGAACTGAGACAGAGGAGGATGACAGAGGTAGAACCATCCAGAAGCAGAGGATGGGGAGAAGAAGAGGGCAGAAGGATAGCAAAGGATGCTCAGAAATTGCTGACTGTGGAGGACGCCTTGGGAAGCCAGGAGGTGCTAGGCACAGGAGGCAGACACTGGCCAAGGATGGCATTGGTCCTTTCTCCCCCGTGCTCTCTCCCTTCCCCTCCCTCCCCTCTTCCCTCCACACATCTTTATTGGTTCTGGTAATAGCGTTGATTTGCATGTCAGGCAAAGCCTTGCTACACACACAAAAAGAAAACCCTAGCCGTGGCGGTGTGGCAGTGTCAGCTCTCGCTGTTGTTCGACAGTGTAAAATTAAATTAATAAAGCCCCCAACACAGGAAAACATAACAGGAAATTAATGGCCTTTACTGTCGCTCTGATGCAGTCATTTGCAACCCTGCTTTCCGCACCAAAGACTTCATAAATGCAAGCAGTTTCTCTAAACAAGCATACTTAGGGCGGCCTGCTATGTAATTTTTCGCCTTGCTTGTGTCCTTTGAGCTAACAAAGCCCCCTTTCCTCTTGGCTCCAGAGATTTCTAACTGGTTCTGGCCCCTGCTGGAGCCAAATGGGGACAGCACTAGGCAGAGGGCCCAACCCCCTCCCTGAGAGCCCAGAGAAGGCTGAGGAAGGGCTAGGGTCCCAGGAGCTAGACACTCAGTGAGTCCTCCTTCCCCACCAGCCCCCCTGCAGCAGGCCAGCAGGACTGCACACCAGTGCTCCCAGGTGGGAAAGTTGATCTCCTTGGGGAATTCCCTAAATCCACTGGAGGTTCTCCCCTCTCCTTCCTCCCCTGGGTCTGTCCTCCCTCTCCCACAACCTGTGTGTTCCCTTCTTGGGGCCTCTGGCCTTCATCTCCCTCCTCCTTGTCGGTACCCACTCTCCCCCATTCTACTTCTTCATACATGGGTCGCATACATCTAGGCTGGCTGGGACTTGGCAGTGGGTGCCACACTTTTCTTCTCCACGGGTAACCTGGGGGCTCTTTTTTGGGGGAGCTAAGTTATTCAAAGTGAGGAAAGTAAACTTGCTGGTACAATTCCCTGGGGTTCTAGGTTTCCTCCATATCTCCCTCTTCTCTACAGGTTGGTTAGGAAATGCCAGGGCCCTAAGGGGCACCTCAGATTATCCCCCTGTCCTCGGGCAGTTTTCAGTGAGCTAAGAGTCTTGACTGCTTTGGTGTGTAAATCGGTGGGATAGTGAGGAAACTGACACCTTCCTCTCTGGCCTCTCTGGGGATCTTTGTATCAATGTGGGCCCAGGTGCCCACTGTGTTGGGAGGTATGAGAGGAGCAGAGAACCAGGATGTGGCTCTCAGGAGCTTACAGCCTGCTGGGGAAGGCAAGGCTTTTGCACTCAGACAACTGGCTGTTTGTTAAATGCCCGGACACGTGACTGCGTGTTCCATAGGAACCTGGGTAAATGGACTAGAAGGGCAAGCAGAAAATGGGGCTTGAGCCTGGGAGCCTGGGAGTGGCTGAGATTGAGAGACCTTGGCTGGGCTGGATGGTGACAAGGCAGAGTGTCAGATTCTTAAGGGTCGTCCTGTCTTATCTGCCACTCACCATAGAACTCTTTCCTCCAGTAGTTCTGCCTGAAAGGTCACAGCCCTGCCTGGACATATGTCAGAGATGGACAGTGGCCATTGTTTGTTTGCAGCACCACTTTATACTGAGTCATGCGGGTTGAGGGAAGAGCACAGGATGTGGGATCCAAATGTCCAGATGTGGGTCCATCTCCACTCCCTACTTGCTCTGGGACCTTTGACTGATTACATAGGATCTCTGAATCTGTTTCCTCATCTTTAAAATAGAGGTAATGGCATTTGCCACAGAGAATGGTGGTGGCGGTAAAGCTCTCCATTTGATACCCTCTCTTTCCTTCCCTCCTTCCCTTTCATCCACTCCACCATATTTACTGAGCTCTTGGCAAATGCCGGGCTAGGTCCTGGGTAGATTTCAGATTCTCACATGATACGGTTCCTGCCCTTGAGGGAGTTCCCTCACCATCCTGGTTACCCATCTCAGAATTCATTATTGAAGGCTAAAGTTCCTCAGAAATGAACACTGAACTCCAGAGACAGTCTAGCCAATGCCAGGCACAGTAGAGCCTTGCCACTCTCCCATCTGGAGACTCTACATCCATATATAGCCTAAGATTACATTCGATTTTTTAGCAGCCGTGTCAGACTCAAGCTCATATTGAGTTCGTGGTCAACTAAAACCTCGAGATCTTTTTCACATCAATTGCTATCAAGCCAGGTCTACCCCATTCTGCACTTGTGTAATTGATTTTTTTTTAACCTAAACATAGGGCATTCCATTTATCCCTGCTGAATTTCATCTTGTTGGTTTGGGTTCTTAATTCTACCCGATTAAGGTCATAAGGATGTCTTCTATATCATCATCCAACTAGTTTTTTTCAAAAGAGTTATTTTCCTTGAAAACACAGGAAAGCCACATGGCCCACCAATGGAGAACTCCTCCTAGCTGCTATAAGTGAATGAATGCTTTGGGAACTACTGAGCCCAACAGCCATCAATCATTTTACTTGTTTTCATGTTGTCCATTATGCTAGGATTGTCAAATGTTAACATTCACTACTTCCACAGAATTTCCTTAATAAATTATTTTTAAAAATCCAGTTTACATTGATGAGCAAATTGAGCGCCTGCTATGTACAACATATGGCAGGACTGATTTACAAAGGTAAATAGGGCACAGTCCTTGACCTCAAGAAACTTACAATCTAGCAGGGAGGTAGACATACACATCATTATATAAGCAGAATGTGATGAATGTCGTGATCAAGGCATGAAGTCATATGATGAACGAGAAAAACAAAGGAGCAGTTGCTTCCAGTCAGGGTAACTAGGGAAGTATTTATGAGGGAGGTATTTGATCTAAGCGTTGATATCGAGTAAATATGCCACAACTTATTTCTGTGAGTGCGTGCAAGCTCTGAGGTATCACCATTTTCTTTTCTGTTGGCCGTAATTAACTGTATAATAATTTCTTTTAAAGGATTTCCAGAACCTGATCCTGAATTTATGATTTTGAGTGTCATTTGCATACGTGTACTTCTCCCCCCTTTTCTAACAGACAGGATGGCATTGGGCTTGTCACTGCCTCACCCTTTCTTTGTGACATCTCAGGGATTATCAGCAGCAGTTTTAGGTCCTGTCTGGAGCTGGGAAAGTTCATTGAAATGGCCAGAGGTTACCTGCCTGGCCCCTCCCTGACCAGGGCACCAGTGCCCTCCTACTGGGCTCAGTTTGAAGATGCTTTCCTTTGGTGAAGACAAAAGCAAGCTGAGGATTGAGAAGTTCTGCCTTCTCTCTCAATATTACATCCTCTTCCCTAGGACTGAACCAAAACCTGCCTTTCTTTTCTTTCTTTCTCCAAACATAGCATCCAAGGCCCTTTTTTGTTGTCTCAGCTTGTTCTGAGCCTTTGTATTCCTGACAGGCTCATGCCACCCTCATATCCATCCTTGGTTATGGTCCCCCCTTTCCATCTGTCATGTATCCTGTATAAGAGGGAAAAAAGTGACTTCTATGATCATAAGTGGAATACATGCTCATTGGGAAATACTTGGAAGAGATAGTAAATTTTTAAAAATTCCCTTACAATGTCATCACCAGGAGACAACCACTGTTGAATTTGGTAGATTTTCCCAATCTCTTTCTTTTTTGTGTATATATAATTTTTTAATCAAAAATTGAACAATACCATATAAGAAGCTTCATGTCTTGCTATTTTCACCTAACATTACATAGGACCATTTTCACATATCATTAAATATCCTTTGAAAACACGATTTTTTAATGGCTGCATAATCTTCTGCTGTTCAATGTACATGTCCTTTTAAAATCTGGGATCATCATAATTTAAAGCTTATCTGTGTGTAACAACAGTGATTTTCCTTAAATGTCCTTCTTTTTTCACCCCCTCCCCCACTCCCACTCCCTTTATGCTGTCAGGTTGATTATATGAGCTTATAGAAGCAGAATTTCATTTTTAGAGCATCCCATCCTCGTGGAATTATGGTCTCTTTTAGAATCTCTTGCCATGGAATCCCCAGCCATGTCTTTCCCCCAGCATGGATCATTTTGCTTTCTTCAATTCAGGTTCTGCGCAGCACCCTCTTCCTGAGCTACTGTCAACTCTAGACGTGCTTGCTTTCTCCCTGCATCCCCCCCTCCACCATTTCCCTTTCATCAGTTTTTCTTTCTTGGTCAGAATTAAATGGCCTGCAATAGTGGAAAGGGCTCTGAGCTAGGAACTTCAGTTTCCATTCTTATGACAACTAGCTATGTGACATGGAAAACTACCTAACCTCTCTGAGCCAGGCTTTTGGTTTTTGTCTTAATTTTAAATACCTAAGAGGGAATCCAGTTAAATTCCCTTCATGATATTTTCCAGCTGTAGAACGTGAGTGACACTGAATTCAGAGTAGCATTCTCCTTTGTTGCTTCTTTTTCCTTCTAAAAGGTAAAATGTTGAGCGTAGCAAGTTAAGAACTGATCAGTCTTTCCTTTTGGAATTCTTGTCAACAAATCAGTCAACATTTGTGATCACCTTCTCTACTTGAAGTTTAAAGCTGAAAACTATAGGACCCCGCCTTCAAAATTCACAGTTCAGAGGAGAAAACAACATTAAAAAATAACTATGATATGAAGAGATTCTAAATTTGGCTCTGCCACTTACTGGCTATCATAAGTTGTTCTGGGTAAATTACCTAGTCTCTCTATCCCTCAGTTTCCCCAGGTTAGGAGTTTAGCTGCCAGAGGCATGTTGCCAGGGTTGAGTTCTCACTCCTCTGTCATCCGTGAGGCATGTAACCTTGGGAAAGTTCCTTAATCTCTGCACTTTCATTTCCCCATCTACAAAATGGAGACAATAATGTTTAAGTTCTCATGAAAATTAAGTGATGAATTAATATATGTAAGATTATCAGAGGAGTGCCTGATATATACTAAGCACTTATAAATGTTAGTTGCTGTTATTGTAAGGATTTAATCAGTGCATGCATGTTAAGCATAGTGTCTGGTATCCAAGTAGAAACTGGATCTGTTTTAGTTATTATTAGTGAATTTCTACAATAAAGGTTTGGATAGATGGCTGTTGGAATGCAGACAAAGGAGAAATTAATGGTGAGGGAGGAGCTTACAGCCCTCTTGTATATGTCTGAGGAAACTCAATCCCAAAAAGCTCAGGAGATTTATATCAAGTGAGCAACAAAACTAGGATTTCAACCCAGGAGATGTTACTTCTGGCCCAGTATTGTGTTAGGGTTACCAGTACAGTTAGTGTCCCTAGAGGCTGGTGGGTGTGAATGGGCACAGCAAGCCTGAGGTCAGGCAGGCCCACAGCCACCCCAGCCTCTCCCTGTTCATGAACTCATTGAGTGTTTAGAAGCTGGGCTTAGTCAAGTACAGCAGGTAGTTTCCCAGGGCTAGATGGCTGGGCAGGACCTGGTCTTGTCCCGAGACAAGGTTTGGGCCAGATTTCCAAAGCCTTCTTCATGTCCACCTCTTTTTTTTTTTTTTTTTTTAGACATGGTCTCACTCTGTCTCCCAGGCTGGAGTGCAGTGGCATGATCTCAGCTCACTGCAGCCTCCACCCCCGGGGCTCAAGTGATCCTCCCATCTCAGCCTCCCAAGTGGCTGAGACCACAGGCACATGCTACCACACCCAGCTAATTTTTGTATTTTTTTTTTTTTTTGAGACGGAGTCTTGCTCTGTCGCCCAGGCTGGAGTACAGTGGCCAGATCTCAGCTCACTGCAAGCTCCGCCTCCCAGGTTCACGCCATTCTCTCGCCTCAGCCTCCCGAGCAGCTGGGACCACAGGCGCCCGCCATCTCGCCCGGCCAATTCTTTTTGTATTTTTTTAGTAGAGACGGGGTTTCACAGCGTCAGCCAGGATGGTCTCGATCTCCTGACCTCGTGATCCGCCCGTCTCGGCCTCCCAAAGTGCTGGGATTACAGGCTTGAGCCACCGCGCCCGGCCGTAATTTTTGTATTTTTAGTAGAGATGGGATTTCACCATGTTGACCAGGCTAGTCTCGACCTCCTGAGCTCAAGCAATCTGCCCACCTCAGCCTCCCAAAGTGCTGGGATTACAGGAGTGAGCCACTGCACCCAGCCCACTTTATGCCCACCTCTTGAGCTTGGCTTGGGAACTGTGGCCAGGCCAAACTCACTGAATGTCCAGTTTAAAGATGGAAGGCAATGAGGGGTATCATCCATCTCCCTGGACAAGCAGTGTCACCATAGCTCCTTCCCAGCCTGGCCCTCTGGAGCCCCTTCCCTCCCCTCTCCTTTTACCTATCTATTCCTCCTCACTGCCCAAATCCCACTTCCCCCTCATCCTCTCTTCCTCCCTTCCGTCTCCTATCTCACTTACCTCTCTCTTCATTCTGGAACACTCCTTCTTTTTCTTTCCTCCTCCACTCTCCCTTGTGAACCCTCACCCCCCTAATCCATCAATCCTCCCTCCTCTACTAGTCTGGACAGCACCTGACCTCTGGAGAGCCACCCCATTCCTCAGCTCCCAAACCTCACTCCCTGTTCCCAGTTGGACTTCCACCTCCCTGGTTCTGCTGTGCTGCCGTGGGGGTGGGGCTGGGGCTGCACAGGCGGGCTGCCCTGAATGACAAGCGGGGATATTGATCGCGTTCTGAACTCAGCCCAGCCGATAGAAGGTAATTAATGACTCCATTTGCCTCACTACCGAGGAGAACAATTGAGTTTGAAACTGCAACAACTGGCAGCTGAGAAGACTGGGGGGCAGCCTGGGGGTGAACCCCTCAGAGGCGGAAGTAATGTGTGGAGTAGCTAGGCAGAGAGAGCACCCTCTGAGCAGAGGCCACCATCAGAACGTGCAGAGCCCCATCCCCAGCACAGCTGGCCCCTGAACCCCACTGCTCCCCCAGCCCTTGAGGCCTGAGGCCCATCAGCCACTGTTCCCCCTGCCTGCACGCTTTTCTCTTTTCTTCCCATATCACTTTTTGAGGTCATTTTCTGCCTGCGGATAAAGAGTCTGTTTCCCCAAGACTGCTTCTTGCCAGCTGTGCAATCTTGCACATATTTTGAACTCTCCCTGAGCCTGTTTCCTCGTTTGTAAAATTGAACTAACAGTGTCACTTTTGCAAGTGTTCTGTGAAGACTGTGGATAATGTGCATAAAGTACCTTGAGCCTGCCCAGAACACAGTAAGTGTTCGGTAAGTGATGATGGATCCTTGACAGAGAAGGCAAATGTGGCAGAATGGAGAGAGCTTCGGAGTCCGACATCCATGAGTTCACATCCAGGCTCTGTTGCTGCCTACCTTTGTGGTGTTGAACAAATAATTTTGCCTCTCTAAGATTCCTTTTCTAGAAAATGAGAATAATAATAAGTACCTCGTAAAGTTTGAAGAGATTGATGAGTGTAGGTGAAAGCCCTAATATCATTACTTTCTCCATAGACAGATAGATGTTTGTATTTGAGCTTAGAAAACTGAAGTTAGTGCAATTGCTTTTTTGTTTGTTTGTTTATTTTTTTGAGGCAGAGTCTCACTCTGTCGCCCAGGCTGGCACGATCTCAGCTCACTGCAACCTCCGCCTCCTGGGTTCAAGCGATTCTCCTGCCTCAGGCCTCCCAAGTAGCTGGGATTACAGGCCCCTGCCACTACACCCAGCTAACTTTTTGTATTTTTAGTGAAGATGGGGTTTTACCATGTTGGCCAGGCTGGTCTCGAATTTGTGACCTTGTGATTCACCTGCCTCAAGCCTCCCAAAGTGCTGGGATGACAGGCGTGAGCCACCGCACCCGGCCAAAGTTAGTGTAATTCTTTGCTATACTTAAATTCTTTTAAAATACCTCATCTTGCTTCCTGGAATTTGATGGGCAACCCCATTCATACCATCCTAATTTTGTAGACTTTGATGAGCCTTGGTGCTTTCTGACAGAGGAAATGACATCATTTCATTTTCATTTTCTTTATTTTTCTTTCTTTTCTTTTCTTTTCTTTTTCTTTTTCTTTTTCTTTTTTTTTTTTTTTTGAGACAGGGTCCCACTCTGTTGTCCGGGCTGAATGCAGTGGCACTATCTTAGCTCACTGCAACCTTGACCTCCCAGGCTTAAGCAATACTCCCACCTCAGCCTCCTGAGTAGCTGAGTCACAGGTGCATGCAACCATGCCCAGCTAATGTTTTATTTTTTGTAGAGGTAAGGTCTTGCTATGTTGCCCAGGCTGGTCCCATACTCCTGGACACAAGCAATCCTCCAGGCTCAGCTTCCCAAAGTGTTGGGATTACAGGCGTGAGCCACCATGCCTGGCCCATTATTTCATTTTATCTATTACCACCACCCCCAACTGTCTCTAGTCCCTTGCAGTGACCCTTCTGTCCCTAGCCCTGTTCCCAAGACAGTGTTCAGGGAGTGTCCCCCTCCCCAAGCTGCTGAGACCCCACTGGACAACTCCGTTCATGACTGGCCAGTGCCAGGGCCCTGACCTGGGGTGAGAGGTGTGAGATAGGGCCCAGCTCCAGGGCCACCCAGGAATAGATGGGGAGTGAGTGGAAGAGCTGAATGAATGAGGAGATGAGATCTTTTGGTTGAGGAGTAAAGACATTTTTAATAGTGATTCTAGAAGTAGCACATACTAATTGCACAAAGCCTGGACGATATGGAAAAGCTTAGATGAAAAGAAAATAAAAATTGCTTGTGATCAAGAAGTAACCACTGTCACCACACCAGCAGCTCTCCTTCCAGTCAAGTTGATCTTTGGTTTTGGAGTTCTCTTCGTTTGCCCGGAGACTAGGGTCCTGCTGCCAGCAGCCCCACACTCTGGGCTCTGGCTGGGCAGGCAGCCACTCTGTCTGTCCGTTTAGTCCACAGCTGTCAGGGCACCTGCCCTGTGCCAAGATCCCCAGTAAATGTCCCCTTGAGCCAGTCACTTGCCCTGCACCTTATATACTCTGAGCCTCAGTTTCCTCCCCAATAAAAAGGGATTAGAATCCCTACCTACCTTGGAGAGTGGTTGGGAAGACCAGATATTCTAGATCTACGAAGACCTTTTGTTAAATGCTAAACAAATATGAAACAGTCAGAGAAGAAGACAATATGAGCTTTGTTATCCTTGAAAGAATAATCTATGTCAAAGTTTTGACTCAGCAGTTTGTTTAATTGAATTAATTTATTTACATACTATCCGTGTTCCAAAAAGACCTGTGGTAGCTCACCCCCTTGAGAGTGGACAGAGCACCTGGAATGGCCCAGTCCTGGGAGTCCCGTTCCCCAGTTGGGTGACCTTGGAAAAGTCACTGCCCACCCCTGCTAGTTATGGTAACATGAAGAATTTGGACCAGACATCCCCTAATCATCCGGGCACAGTCTGCACTCAGTCAGCACATGTGCCACAGGCTGTAGCCTCTATTTGGTGAGGGTGCCAGGCAGAGAATGAGGGATGCCAAGAGGGAGGCTGTGCCCTGGATGGAGCCAAGTGGCCTTCAACTGGGCCCACTGTGTTCGGCACCCAGGCTGCAGAGTGAAATGATTTAGAGGGCAGGCTCCGTACTCAGACCCGGATTCAAATCTGGTTTTCATTTACTAGCTGCATGGCCTTTGACAAGCTACTTAACCTCTCTTTGCCTCAGCTTCCTTATCTTTAAAAGGGGTATCATAGTACTTCCCCCACAGGGTTGTCGGAAGGATTGAATGAGCTCTGTAAATAACAGCAATGGCATGTCATGAGTTCTTGATATTTGTGAGCTGCTACAGAATGGGAGTTGGGCAGGGGGCAGACGGAGAACGAGGCTGAACCCTCCCTCTATGGAGATTGACTAGCACAGGGTCTCTTCCTTGCTCTGTTTGGTCTTATTAAACCCACAGCCACCTCCAGCCCCAGTCTAAAAATGTGACCAGAGAATGGGGAAGAATACTGGAAATCAGAATAGCTCCTGAACGCGCAGGACACGTGACCAGCAGCCTCCAGCCCTCTTGGTGCAGGGAGCTCAAATGTAGATGCGTTCTCCAGGCCCCGGTCTCAAGCAGCCTCTGCCACTTGCTTTGGATGGCAGCTCAGAAGCCCCGGGGTTAAGTTCTGCTGCTCACCAGGAACACAGTGTTCTCTGTGCGTTGGTAGAGGCACCAGAGATGGGCAGGATGGTGTTTCTGAGAGTGGGAAAGGCTTTTGGGTCAGAGTTGATGCTGTTAGAGGCTAACAAGCAGTGGGGATAGCACATCTGCTAGCCAGGGATGTGTGGAGCTTGCCTGATGAGAGACTGGGTGTCCTGTGGTGCCAGGCCAGTCAGGTGGCCAGTCCCAAAACCTTCTGCCAGAGGTATGGCTTTGAATACCACCCAGGAGAGTCTGAGTACCTACTGGGGGCTATTCCTGATGCTGGAGCCGCAGAAATGCATTAGTCACGGTCCCTGCCAGAAGGTGCTCTTAGACTGGCTGCTGGGCATGGGGGCAAAGGGTCTGCTGGGTAGGGGATCTTCTTTGAAATGGATGGTGTGTAATCACTTACGCCCTTTCCTTCCCTGCTTACTAGATTAAGATCGGCTTTTACGTCCTAGAAACCTAGATTAAGATTGGCTTCTGCTTCCACCTCTGTTTGAGCCCAACTCTGCCAGACAGCCCTTCAACAGCTGGGCCTAACAGCGGTCTCTTTCTTCCTCCTTGCTGTCCCATCTGAGACTTTGCCCCTGGAAAGCCCATGCTGAGCTCGCTCCCCATCTTCCCTGGAGAACCCTCTAGGTGGTCAGCACTGACAGCTGTCTTCCTTCTTTCCTTTTTGGCTCCTCCTCCTTTACTCTCTTCTCCTTTTCCTCCTCCTCTCCTTCCCCTAGAAAGCCACCCTCATCCAGGCCCTGGGCACCAGGTAGCAGGACACCCAGGCTTCAGCGAAAGCAGAGCCAGCTGGTTTTATTCCTGCAGTAAGTGCCCTCATCCCAGCTGGGCTTCCAGCTTCTGGCGCGGAAGGCTTCTTCCCTTTCTTTCCCTCCCGCTTTCTGCCCTTCCGTGCCTCTGGGCTTCCTCCTTCCCTGAGTTTCTCCTCCTTGGACTTTCTGATCCAGGGCTTCTCCCAACCCCCTTTCCTCATTCCCTTCCTGCCTTCTCTCCTTGCCTTCATTCCTCCCTTCCTTCCCTAGCTGATGGAAGGACGCCACTCCCTCCTCTGGAAAGAGCCGGGAGAGCCTACTGGACGGACGTGTGGTGGATTTGGAGGGCTGGCTGGCTGTCCCCGATCAGTAACGCCGCTGCCCTCTCCCCGGCCCTGCGGCTCACCTCCCTGCTCCGCATAAGTTTCTGTGTGCTCCTTCGCCATTCATCATGACTGCTGCCTTCCCTCTCCTACAAGAGTTCCCGCAAGCCTCCTCCAGCCTCTCTGTGGGGCGGGAGTTCTCCGCATGCTTTCATCACACCACTTTGTTTTCCTTCTCCTCTAGCACCTCCTTTCTCCTCCCCACTTCCCTCTCCTCTGCTTCCCCGCCTCCCACTGCCACCTCTTCCCGTAGCAGGCTTCCTTAGCCTTTGCCTCCCTTCCCTCTCCCTTCCCCTCCATTGCTGCCTCTGTAACCTGTCTTACCACCAGGGCCTGAGTATACAAAAAATAAATAAATAAATAAATAAAAAGGTCAGTGAGTGGAGGGAGCAGCAATAACCCCTAAAACAGTACTATCAGTGGAACATGATTGATCAATTGAATTCCATAGCGGCTGAAAAATGTGGGATTAAGTAGTGTATTATACGCACAATGAGTTGAGGCATGATGTTCATTTCAAGTTCATTTCGCCGGCCTCTGCCACCAGATCAGGCAATCAATAGGGGCAGCAGATATCATATATCACCTCTCTGCGGGCCGGGGAGAGAGCACCATAATCTCTCGCAAATTTAGAGTGACAGATTTGTCAAGATCTGAAGGGCCCCTGAATAAATGAAGGCAAAGAGACTCCTCCAGCCAGTGACCTGAGGACAAAGCTTCAGTTCAGCTCCCCCCACCACCCCCCCACACACACAGAGGCACACACACACACGCACACACACACAGTGAGCCAAGCCACACACAGACAGGCATATACACAAATCTACACAGAGGCATGAGGTGAGTCCTGCCACACACGCACACACATAATGTGTGAACACATGCTCACAAATACACCCTCTCTGCCCCTGCAATAACCATATATGAAGATACTTGATGCCTCCCTCACCCCTGAGACTCTGGTTTCCCCAAAAGGTAGGAGGGCTCCAGGAAGGGAGAATCAGACACAATAGGACATGCAAATAGCTACAGGGAGTGAAATGAGGATGATGGCACATCCTGAAAAAAGAAGCAGGCACAGGAGAAATGGGGCATGTGGCCTCATTGTCCTCATGCAATCACACACAGATACACACTTCTTTTCAGAAAGCTTCTCATTCTCATTTCAACACACGCAGACCCTTGTTTATCTGGATGTTTATTTGTGTACAAATGCATAGACACACAATACTCACACAAAAGGGAAAAATAAATTTACCACACTTCAGTTTTCAACTCACATGTTGATGCATACATCCCATAAGACTGAAATGATTCCGGAGCCTTACACTGAAAAACCACAACCACCAAGTTTTGTGTCCATGGGAACAAATACCATTGAAGCTGCCTCTGTCTGTCTGCTTCAGATGTGGTCCTGGTCTTGATCTCTGTCTCTTTCTCCCTCTCTTTCTGTCTCTCCTTCTCTCTCTCTGTCTCTGTCTCTCACACACACACACACACACACACACGCGTGGGCATGCACTTTCTTTGCTTTCCCACTCCCTCCAGAATAGATATGGAGGGAAGATGAGAGGTCACATTAGGAAAGCAGACCCCATGCTCGGTCTGGGAGGCCAGCAAGGGAGGATGGCTGCAGGTTGAGTTAATCAATATATAATATTTTCTATGGTCTCCTGAATGATACTGTATGGTGTTACTGTACATAATGCAATATTGATTATATCATATTGCATAATCACCTATAAACTGATACATATAACAGTCCCAGAGGAACACCCTGGGGCCTCCGGCATGGGCTGGCCCCAGGCCCAAGGCTCTTCAACTGGTCTTGGGCTGAGGGGAGCCCAGGAGTGACCAAGTTGTTATAGGGTTTGTGGGGGAAACCCCACTGTGGGGAGTTGCAAGGTGTGGGTAAGGGAGAGGCTGCAGAGCAGGCTCATTGCCTACTGTACACCTTGAAAATGCCAGGGAACCGAGGCGGGAGGCAGGGATAGGGAAGGGCTGAGAACGCCTGGGGAAAGGGGACATGGAAACAGGACTGACCTGTAGCCTAGGGGGAGCGGGCACCAGTGTGACAAGTCTCTGCTCCCTCTGGAGACCTGCAGGAGGAACCAGGTGACCAAGAAACTGGCTCCTGTAGGAGGCCTAAGCCCAGGTCCAGGTTGGAGACAGAGGCCGAGAAGGTGGCCGGGGCACAGCGGCATCCACGGGGGCCCTTCTGTGGGCTCTGCCCAAGTGGGAGCTTTGCTGCTGTAGCGACACCTCTTTCCTCCCGCTTGGCTTCTCTCTGGCCTCAGTCCTGGCCCAACCCAAGCAGAGTGCCTCAGCTCTGCCTCAGAGCCCCTCCTCCCTCGGGGCGAAGTTAATTACTTCACCCAGTCTCCAGGTTACACTCGGCCTTGGAAATTTGATGGTTTTCAACCCTTGGAATCAGTGGAACTGAAATTCATCTCGGAGCCGAGTTCAATTCTCCACAGGCTCAGTAATGCCCGTCTGAGACACCCAGCTTCTTTCTTCCCCAGGCTGGCCCTGGTTTGGGGGCAGGGGGTGGTTCAGGGAGATATGCCCTGGGGAGCTGGCTCCTGGAAGCCCACTGGCTCCACCTCTGGCTAATCCTTCCTGACCCTACAGTGTGACCACTCCTTCTCTTACCAGGTCCTCAGGTCCTTCTGTTCCCTGGGCTTCCTCAGCCAGGTCTCTGAGGCAGGGCCACCCTCTGATGTCAGCCCCACTGGCCTAGGGCTGAGAGTAGGGGGTCCCATAGGGGTGCAGAGCTCCAGGGCCGGGTGCCCACCTCTCTGCCCTGCACTGTTCCTGTGCCTCTGCTGGCCTGGCGCTAATGCCCTGAGTGTCCATGTGTTCTCCAGATGTGTCTGAGGGCTCAGTCCCCAATGGAGATTCCCAGAGTGGCGTGGACAGTTTGCGGAAGCACTTGCGAGCTGACACCTTCACCCAGCAGCAGCTGGAAGCTTTGGATCGGGTCTTTGAGCGTCCTTCCTACCCTGACGTCTTCCAGGCATCAGAGCACATCAAATCAGAACAGGTGAGGAGGGAGCTTTCTGCTTGCAGAAGTAGAAAGGAACCAGCAGAGCAAGGCCTCTCAAGAACTTGTTCACCAAACACCACGTGCATAGCTGGCATTGTATGTGTTACACACATGTGTTCTGTGTGTGTGCAGTGCGAACAGGCTTACATGAGACAGTATAGTATCGTTAAGACAAATCTTTATGGTCTGTATATAGTAATTAGAAATGATGAGTTCTGGATGCAAGAGTATGGCCTTGGGTAAATCATCTCTGTTCAGAGCCTCAATTTCCCCATCTATAGAATGAAGGGCTTGGATGTAGCATTTGACAAGTCCCTTCTAGCTCTGCTTCTCCGTGGTTCTGGCATGGAGTACTCAGGAACATCCTCTTGCTGTGTCCCTTACCCACAGCCCCTCAGGTCCTACAGAAAATCTATGCTAGCCTGGGGAGTTTTCCTTGCCCAGTGTCAGGAGAGCCCACCTGTGCCTGGCTCCTGCTCCCCAAGCCAGCCATTCGATGGAACCCTAGGTAGGCTGACAGCTTACCACTTACACCCAACACTCTCTGCAGACTCTGAGCAGCCCAGGACACACAGCATGGGGCACAGCATACAACACACCAGCAAAACGCACAACGCAGAAACCACCTCCGAACTTTTCCATGTGCTGGTGTGCATGTGTTCACACTCCACCCACAGCCCATGGTACTGTGCTCACACTCCACCGTCCACCTGCTCCCCCACCCACAGCCCACGGTACTGTGCTCACACACCACCGTCCACCTGCTCCCCTCACCCATAGCCCACGGTACTGTGCTCACACACCACTGTCCACCTGCTCCCCCACCCACAGCCCACAGTACTGTGCTCACACACCACCGTCCACCTGCTCCCCTCATCCACAGCCCAAGGTACTGTGCTCACACACCACTATCCACCTGCTCCCTCACCCACAGCCCACAGTACTCACAGCTAGCCCCGGTAGCTGCATGGAGCCAGTGGGTGTGTGCTGCCCCCAGATCACCAGCTCAGCATACCCCTAGCGTATGCCTCCACCCACATACGCTGGGTGGAGCCCCCAGCACACCCGCTTACACACAGGGGCACACTCCCATCCCTGCTACACATGCAGCCCAGGCCAGGCCCACAGTCGCAGCACAACACAGCACTGCTGTGCTTGCACACACGCACACACGCTCCCACACATGCACGTCAGTGCAGCCCCACAGCCTTGCACGCTACAGTTCCACTCTAAGACTCCAATAGCTCCCAGCCACTCGCCTTTCTCCCCGCCCGTCCTTTTATCCCATAAGCTGTTTGTCTTCATAAAACAAAAATCAAAAGTCTTTTTAAGGTGCCCTGAGCCATAAACCAACAAAGGAGGAGCCGGCCGAGGCAGGCGGCTCGGTGCACCCTCCCTGAGTCCCCGGCTGTATTACAATGAATAACCTTTATTTACTTTCATTAGACTATTAAACACCAGCACAGTCATTTTTCCCCCTGAAACTCGGAGCAGGGCCCATAAAGCAAATCCGAAGCCTAATTGAGTTCATTTTAATTTCTCTCCGATCACAGCGAATTACTCTGGTGATAAATCAGGGGGCAGCTTCACCCCCAGTAGAAGGCCTAATTTGCAGCTAATTACAAAACTGATTTCTACAGGAAGATCAATACGAGAAGGAATTGGAAATGACGAGGCAATCCCGTCCAGCCATGGAGGGGAGAGGGTACTCTGGGGGGGCCAGGAAGCGGAAGGGAAAAAACGGACCCGAAAGAGCAGAAAATCAGTTTTAATTTAACGTAATATTAATCAGAGCAACTTTTCCTGCTTTGTGCAGGCTCCTGGTCTGCCCAGCTCTGGGGTCTGGCTTGGCCGTGGCTACAATAAAAAGGCAATTACCCGAGTGTTTCGGGCAGGACACCCTTTCAGAGTCAATGACTGGCCCCCTCCTACCCTTCTGTTAGCCATGTGGACTCTCCCCCTCCCCAATTTCATACCCCAGTGCACAGGCAGAGAGCGAGGGGCCCATGGGGCTGTCATTGTTTGTTTTTAAAGAAGGGGCACCCATACCGGCGCAGCCGGCAGTGCCAGGCTGAAGACCCCACTAGGCCCTTCCCCCAGCTACTGGTTCTGCCAGTCAGGCCATGGTTCCCCCTCCTCCCCAAGGTTCCTCGACATCCCATGTCTCTCAACAAGGGGATCCCCACTACTACACCCTACCTTCGGGGGTGCTTTGGCAGGAGAGGCTACAGAAACATAAAGGGTGCTGGCATAACTGCCCAAAATGTGTAAAGGGTGCTGCGCCTCCGGTTTCACCAAGTCAGGTCTGCTCCTACCCACACAAAACTTGCCATCATCCGCCAAGCCCCGCCCCCCGCATCTCCCCTCTGTCCCACCATCTCTTTCTACCCCATCTGGGAGAGCTCCCCGTTCCTCCTCCCCATCTGCACACCAAGCCCTTTCTCCGTGTGTGCATCAATAGAGAGCTGTCACTTTTCTCTCTCCTCCCAGGGGAATGAGTACTCCCTCCCAGCCCTGACCCCTGGGCTTGATGAAGTCAAGTCGAGTCTATCTGCATCCACCAACCCTGAGCTGGGCAGCAACGTGTCAGGCACGCAGACATACCCTGTTGTGACTGGTAAGGGGGCTTCCAGGAGGGTGGGGGCACCGTGTTCAGTGGAGGGTGCCTCAGCCCATGCCATCTGGGGCCCAGTGTGATAAGCAGATCCCCCGCCATGATATTTACAGAAAGAACGAGGCTTCTAAAACTAGGGTGCTTCCTGAACAGGTGTGTGCAAATGTGGGGAGAAAAAAATTGGGGTCAGGGTGTCTGTGGGCTTCAACCTGGAAAGGCTGATGCTAGGAGGGGCTGTTGCCAGTTCTTCCTCCTGTCCTTCACCTCTCCCTTTGCCTATTTCTCTTCCCTCTCCCAAGTTGCCCAGAATCATGAGCCTCTTGTGAGGACATCTGCAGAAGGCAAATAAGCCAGGCTGGTGAGAGTGGAGCATGGGTACCCAGTGTCCAGCCTCCACATGTGTGTCAGCAAGGCTCCTAGGGGACCTGCTTCCCACTCCGTCCAGACAGCATGGGTGACCATGGCTTTGGGCTTGAAGACATGGCACCCAGCTCTGTGGAGTTTGAGATGAGTACAATTATTCCAACCTTCCTCCTGCTTCCCAGAGAAGTCACTGACACCAAGGCTTGATTTCAAGGCCAGGTAGGATCAGGGTTGGCCCACAATCAAATGCAGAGCTAGGGGTGCCATGGCCAGGAACCCCTACAGATGAAGAGCAGCAGGGCCAGTTAGTTTGGAAGGGGAGGTGGGGTCCAGGGAAGGCCGCAAAGCTCCAGCCTGTGGAAGGCGTGTACCACTGCAGAAGGGTTTCCAGGCCAGGAGACTGCCCAAGTGGGAGAGACATACATTGAGGTGTTATTAAAATTCACCTAATTATTCTGGAGACACTAAAGCCAATGTGCCGTTTGTTCCTTGGGAGACAGGATGATTGAGAAGGGTCTCGGCGGGGACTGGGAGACACTGAGGCGTTACCTGCAGAGTGAGGCAAGCGGAGGCGGCCTGGGGACCCGGCAGCGGGGCTGCACAGCCAGCAGCAAAGGCAGGGAACAGGCACAGCGCACTCTAGGACTCGGCCCTGGTTCTGCCTGGGAGCTGGTCTGAGTGCAGCTGCACTTGAGCCTGAGCTGGGCTCAGTGGCCACCCAGCTTCCACCTGGGGGTTTAGGAGAGCCCTGTCAGCTTTCCCAGCCTCTCCCTAAGGGGCTGTACTGGTACAACTGTTTCCAGCCTAGATCTTTGGCTAGGGAGTCAGAGGTTGAGTTCTGGAAGTGTTGGAGACCTGAACTGGGCTTTCGGGAGTGACGACCTTAGCTGGGTTAGCTGGGCCAGGACATAGCCCATGATCGAATGGCCCTCAGCATGAGCCATTCTTTGCCCAGCTGGGAAGCTCTCTGACCTGCTAGGTATTCTGACCCAAGGCAGAGGCCACCTTTCTTCTGACCTGCTCAGAGGTACAGTGGTCACTTCCCAAAGATAGCCACTCCAAGCACTGGGCAAAGAGAACCCGCGAGACTTCTCTAACCCCATGTGCTGCCCAGTGCTCAGGCCATAGTCCAGAAGGCGAGCACTTCCTGGGGTGGAGATATGGATCTTCAGGGTAGGGCTTCTGCCAAAGGAGACCCAGAGGCTGGTGCAGAGAAGTGCCTCCACCTTGAGCAGCCCCCACCCGCCTCCCCCCTCCATGGCCCTGGAATAGTCCCAGCTCAGCCTGGGAACGTCTCCGGCTGATCCATCTGGATCCAAGTGTGAGAAAAGTTCATTTCAGACCCAGCTTGACATTCCCAGGTGGCAAGTTAGCACTAACATCTCAATCTGTATGCGACATTTCAATCAAGCGAGGAGTAACAAAAGCAGAACCATTAACATTCGGAGCTGTTCACCAGTGGTAATGACGGGGAAACTCTCTCAGAAACTGGAAATTACCAAAAAGAGAGAAGTGTGTGGAGAGGTGGGGGAGGGAAGATGGGGATGGGGTAGGGAATGATTTTTCCACACTTAGGCCAAGATCCAGTGTTTGGATTAATAGCGCCATTACCCAAGAAAGAGCTGCAGATTATGCTCATTCTTAAACTGTTTTTGCTGGCAATTAAACTGCTGCAGTTATTGATCTTTGTTGATTTTATGTCCTCCTAATTTGCATAATCTATTAAAGATGAATGATTTATGATGTGTTTATTATGGGGACAAACAGAATTTGCTAGAGGTACTGTCAAGGTGAGCAATGGGGCATTGCTCAGACTCCATGGGCCATCTCAGCAGTGGGTCCAGCGTGTTGGCCTTCAGGCCAGGATATTGTGGGTAGTAGTGAGCAGTGATGCAAGAAGAACAGAAACAGGAGAGTGGACTTTGGTTGAGTTCTTCTAGAAAGATGTTGGCATATGTGAGAACCGGGCTCCAGGTAGAACTGGTATTTGAGAGAGGCCCTTAGTATATTTGTGGACATTGCCCTCAAAGAGTCTTTAAAAACTTATTTTTTGGCAAATATTAAGGGCTTTGGTGGGAGAAGAGAAAAGAAGGCTCTTTCAGGTGGGTAGGTGATGCTGGGGAGGTGTGTGCTAAAGGTAAGGGAGCTGTTAGGTCAACCCTGTGCCCATAGCCTGACTTAGGAGTGCCAAGGTGTTCAAGGAGCCCTCTTCATCCTCCACGTCTCAGGTACCCTGCTCATCTTCTTTCCCAGGACTGGCAGCTGCGGCTGCAAACCTTAGGGGATGAGGGAATGCCCTAGCCCAACCTGAAAAGCCAGACCTTATTGAGATTCCTGCCACCTCCTGGCACTGGAGGCTGATTTCAAACTTCACCAGCCACTTGATGCAGCTATTCCACAAGGTCAGGGCTGAGAGAGGAACCTGGACTATTGTGTGCAGGGGAGAGTGGGGCCCAGTGGGCCAGGACACAGCTAATCACATTGCAAGCAAGGGTGGCTGCCAGAGGCTAGGGCTCAGCCCCGTAGCCTCCCCTCCCCACCTTCCATCAGGGAACCAAGGAAAGAGACTGATTTTGCTGGGTAGTGTTTGCAAGTTCTGCCGAGATTTTAATTTCACTGCATCACAACTCAGCAAGCTGCCAAGTCAAGCTGGTTATTTAAATTTATCACCCACTTTCTCTTCCGCCGCTGGGCTGCTCTAGCTCAGTGGCATCTCTTCTCTCCAGCCCACGGCTCTAGGCTGCTGGTCTGGAACGGAGCCGAGTCTCTCCTAAGTGATAAAGAAAAAGGGACCAGCTACATGAGAGAATGGGTCAGGGGCATTCTGGCCCCAGGCTTTTTCAGGTTGGATGGCTGTGGCTGGTACCTTTCACCACCTTCTTGACCCTCCAAAGGACCCCAGGGGGCTGCCATCCACCTCTCAGTAATCCCAGGGCCCTCTGGGTCAGAGCATCTGCAGTGAGAACTCTGGCTCCAGCTGCATGCTGGAGCCTTCATTCCTTAAAGTCTCCCTTCCCTGGTAGAAAAGATAGCCCCTGTTCCCCATGGCTTTCTCACCTTGCCTCCTTCCCCATGCCTGGCTGGGGCTGCAGTGACAGAGGAGCATGCCGAGATGCTGGCAGTGATGTTGATCTGGGAGGAGAAGACGAGAACTTACTCCAGGATTCCCAAAGTCACTGGGGATGTTTCTGAGCATGAGAGAGTCCCTTGACACAGTGCGAGTCCACCCTGAAGGAGAGAGCCCATATGCAAGGGACAGTGCTGGGGGAAGTCAGAGATTGTGCAGTTCCATGCCTTCTAGAAAAGGGTTGGCCAATCTTTTGGCTTCGCTGGGCCACTTTGGAAGGAGAAGAAATGACTTGAGTCACACATAAAATACACTAACACCAAGAGAGCTGGTGAGCTAAAAACAAAAACAAAAGTAAAAAACCTCATAATGTTTGATGAAGGTTTACGAATTTGCGTTGGACCACATTCAAAGCTGTTCTGAGCAGCATGTGGCCTGCGGGCTGTGGATTGGGCAAGCTTGCTCTAGAAACTAGGCAAAACACCAGTCCCTGGAGCCACTGCACCGAGCAGGCTTCACTGGCCTCTAGTGGGCATTGCTGCCACACACTGCAGAGCCTTGGGCAAGTGCAGCTGTCATCGCCCTTGTTTTAGTCACAGAGAGGTAAAGGAGGAAGGAGATTGATGTCTGGGACCCAGGCAGGCTAAACTCACCAAAACATAACTGAATAAAATATAACAACAAAAATGTTAATATGCAGCAAACCTCATTCTTTGGTGCTAGAAATCAAGGGGAACTCAAAGCCAGATCAGTATTGGAGAGGCTGTTGACATTACACTGGAGGGAGATGCCGACTGGGAGAGGATGGGGTTGTAACACACCAGTCAGGGAACGTGACTTTGGGAATCAGGAAGCTAGAATTGAGTATCATCCTGCTTAAAGCAAGGGACAGAACAGGGATCATATTGTCCTTGAAAGGCAAACACATACACTCATCCCAGTAGCCCAGGGAAACAAGGAAGCAGGGGGCAACAGGGAACGTCACCATGAGACATGGAGACCCCAAGCCTGATGCCAGATCAGAGTCCAAATTTATACCATGAGTATGTCGCAGGAAACCCAAGCCAGGAACTTACATAAAAATTTGTCCAGGATAGTTACCCATTCTGAAACCTCATCAGGAGCAATGAGAAACCTTCTTTGTAGAGACATTCTATAATCCAGGGCATGTGGGACTCCCATAGGGTGGGTGGGAGGAAAACCCACCACTAATGATGAGCTTACTAAGAAAAAGTACACATCTCATGTGAACACAAACTTCCAAAAGGGAAAGTCAGTAGAAGCAATAAACAGAACAGTTAACATTCCCCAAGAACTGAAGACAACAGAATAGTCCAAAAGCACTGTAAACTCAGCATGTTTAATATTCTAAAAAAGATCAAAGGAAGTATCAGTTGTATCTTTATCACAGATCCAGATCCCCTAGTCCCTTCCCACCACTGCTCACCAAATTGTCAGATAATGGAGATCAAAAAGGGCAAAGAATGAGGACCACACCTATAGATTATTGCTTTGGGGTCCAGGAGGCATGGAAAGAGCTGAACCTCAGGCAACTCTGAAAGTAGAGCCTGTTCCAGGCTTATCCAGGCTCCCAGACTGCTAAGCCTCAGCAGAAAATCTTATGTTTTCTTTGGGAAAATGTCTGAACATTAGAGAGTTAGAGATGGGGACAGTATCTTTCTCCCCAGTGGGGTGGGGACAGGTGGGAAGCCTCAGTAGCTTCCCCATCCTGGTTGGGGGAAGGTGGTTTTATTCAAGAGCTTGGGAGAAATGTCTCTTAATTCCTGAAGACTGCAGTTTTGAAGGAAGCTGTAACTAAGATCCAGGAAGAGATGTAGATGCTGCCCAAGAGGGAAGTGCCCAAGGCAGGAAGAGGGAGCAGAAGAAGCTGGTCTCCCAGAAGCTGGCTTATTTGAGCAGAGGTGGGGGAGGCCAGAGAGGCAAAGTTCACAGCTGGACAGCAGCGGGGACCAGTGTGAGCAGTGTGGGTGTAGCTTCTGAGAAAGGGTTGCCAACTCTCAGAAGCTCGGCCTCCTGGCCCACATCTCAGATGGTTAGCAAAGTGGCCTTTTAGCAGATAGAGGTGTGGACCCTGGGAAACCTCCTCCTCCTACTCAGGGCATCCTGAGGACCTCCAGGAACTGCCTCTTTCCTGTAGTTAACAACCCCCTTCCAATGCAACTGCATTTCCCTCCATAAAACAAATAGCTTAGCCCTTGGCCAGCCCCTAGGGGAGGAGAGTGCAATAAAGACTGAGAAATGTTTCTGAAGGAGGCTGGGAGTCTCCTAGTCTTGTCTGTCAGCTCAAAGCCCCTGATTAGCTAGAGGAATTTAGGGCACAGACATCACAGTTCCTCTCCTTGAAAGGAGAGGGCTAGGACAACTTCAGACATGTGGCAAGTCAGAGAGCCCTTTACTGTGGAGGCCAAAACAAGCCAGAGGGCTGCTCCTCAGTGCTCACATGCCCTAGACCCTTCCTTTAGGCTGTGAGGGTCCCAAGAAAAGAGGCTAGCCTCCTCCAAACATCCCTGAGTCTGCAAGCCACATCCCCAAGGACCTCCAGCCCCCAACCTCAGCTCTGATTTAATTACAGGGGCATTTCCATAGCAATGAGACATTGACAGATATGTGGCTGCTCTGGGCCTGTAGCCTAGGGAGTCATTGGATCAGTCCTCTTTTTCCCTTCCTCCTAGTCCACTGCTAGAGGTAATGAATATGGAAAAGAAGAGGCACTCTCTTTCCACTCTCTAATCCACTCTCGGGATCAGAGTCAGGCCAAATTTGACCAGAATAAAAGCTGTGCCACCTCAATCCCAGGTCCCAATCCCATGTCCTTGTCTTTGCCTACCAGCCACCCTGTGCTGCTGGGCTGCCCTCCCCAGAAGGGTGCCATGGCAGAAATACCCAGGCTGAGAACGGGGCTGCAGAGGGAGGAGCATCGTAGGGAGGGTGACAAAGGTAGGAAGGGTCTGGGGCCTCTTAGCAAAGATATAGTTCTGGTGTTTTCTACACTGAGCTCAAATTTGGCCCATAACCTTGGACCTTTCTTCTTACCTCCTCCCTTCATCTCTTCCCTCTGTCTGTGAGGCCCAAAAGGCTGAACATGCCAAATGGAATGCTTTTTCCTCCAAGGATGGCCTCACTTGTTCATTAGAGATCAGAGAGAGAGAAAGGAGCCAGTCTGAATTTGAATCAAAATATTTTCTAAGAAATCAATGATCTTGCTATCAAGTGCATAACAATAGCCAACTCAGGCCAATAAAGGATTGCCCAGTTGAGAATACTGGCCACCGCTTTACGATTCATTAGGTTACGGGGACCCTTTCAGCTTCTGTAGATGTCATTTAGATGCTTGATGTGTCCCACAGGGGAATTCTCCAAAAAAGGGATCTCCCAGCACTAAGCTTTTTAGTCCATTATTTGGTACTTTTTAAGAAGAAAATGTTGGCTAAGTAAAAGTAAGGTCAGTCAACCCAACATTTTTGAATGACCAGAAATCCTAAAGACTGCTGTCCCAATGAAACAGGTATGTATTGGTACCAAGGGCTCAGAAATGTCCCAGTGGCCTCAAAGTCACCTAGGCAAGACCTGAAAACCTGTTTCCCCCAGAGGGCCGGCCACCTCCAAGGTGACAGGAAGACCTCCCACTCCTTTCCCAGGTAGCCAGAATCCATTCCACCTCCACAATTAGCTGTAGCCTCAGGACAAACAAGCCAGTGCTTTTGCAACCCTGAGCTTTGGGAGACAGGCTCCGTCACTATTGTCACTTCTGAGAGGGCTTTGCGTGCCTTCAGCCTGACTCCTCCCCTCTTCTCCCCGGTGGTGGTGGTGGCTGGGCTCGCAGGCAGGGAAGGAGGAAATCCTGCAGGGCTTGGAGAACAGCCTAATGCTGCAGAGGCTTAAGTGGCCGTTTTCCTTGGGATTAGGGTTTCACTTACACAGAGCGCCTGAAAAACACTGCGCTTTCGGAAGGATTAGAGCTGACAATTCAGTGCTCTCAGAGAACAAAATAAAGCCAGAGAGGAACTGGGAGGCCTGGAGTATCAGAAGACTGTGCAAACAGGCTTAACCTCTGCCCACCCAGCATGAGGGTCTCTCATGCTCTGAGCCCATCTGTGAGCCTGGGCCCAACCTCTTGAGTGCCAGCCCCTGCCCAACTCCAATCTTCATTTGTGATTTGCTCATGGAGCCAGAGAAGTCAACGTAGGGACGTGAACTGGGAAGAGGACTGAGCCTCAGTTTCCTCCTCTGTAAAATGAGGGAGTTGGACTAGAAGATAGCCAAGTTCCTTTTCAGCCCTTTGAAAGTGTGATTCTCCCCAACACTTCCTAGTGTTATCCTAGGATGCTGAAGCTGCATTTCCATCCATGGTCCAGCTGAATTAAAAGGAAACCGCCTCCTGTGAGGCCCTGAGCCAATAGGCTACACAGCTCAGAGGAGGGCAGGGTGCTGGGAGAAGGAATGGAAACAGCATGACTGGTTGTGTCCGGCCAGTTGGCTGTCAAGGTGTAGACCTCACTAAGCCCCTGCAGATCTGGGTAACATCCCTGCCTAGGACACACCAGGGACCAGGGACTCACGGTGTCAGTGGGAGCTGAGATCAGCTGGAAGAGCAGCCACCCTGAGTTGTAGGCACAGCCCCCTCTGCTGGAACCTGGAGAAGGCAAGCCTCGGGTAGGGTATGGGGCTGAGGCAGAGCCTGGGGCTGTGGGCCGTCCCATAGTCCCTTCTGCCCCAGAGGATAAATCAAATCCTGGGAGGATTTGGAAGCTTGAGAAATAAGAAATGAAAGGAAATATGTAGATAATTCTTTTCCTCTCCTTTTAAAACATCTTGTGTGGATTTAAAGTTTGTTCCCTTAGTGTAATAGATGTAAGTTGAATTGGTCCTAAGGTGCTCATAATTGTTATAGTAAATACCAATTATGCATTTATATATTTAGGCAGCAATTACAAATTTAATAACTGTGTATTCCTGTAAGTATTATAAATGCCTATGTCAAATGCAGGCACAGACTGCCAGCCTTGAAGAAATCTAATGTCTTCATTTTTGCTACCTTATGAGAAGCATACAGAACTTGAGGATAGGGTAGTAAAACAAGAGTTATGTTTTCTGGCCTTAGGGTCCTCCACAGTGTCAAGTGGGTAGCAGAAGTGCTTATTTTCAGAGAAAGATGCTGAGGAAAAGCATCTCTGAACTACTCAATAGAACTTTTGCTGTATAAATCTATGTCTAATAAGTCTCATCTGAGCCATCATGAGCAGCAGTTTCTGCTTCTTTCGTGGCGTCCTTTTTATTTCCTTGATCTTCTGAATGCTAACATTTTCCTTGACTTGAGATAAACCTCCCTGCTACTTCACATGTTATTTTGCTGTGCTTTGTATCATCTTGTTTATTGATACAATTCAAGTAGTTGCAAACAAATCAGTGTCTTACGCTAAAGAACGGGGCTCTTTTGTTTTTTTTTATATAAAGAGTGCTTATTAATCTTTAAGCCATATTTTTTGAGAATATGATAAAAGTCATATACCATCTACACAGAAAGATACAGATATATAATGTCTATAACATCTTATATATAGATTTATATAGACCCCTTGAAGTGATCTATGGGTTCCTAAGGGATCAGTTAACCCCAATTTAAAACCACCACTGTAAAAAAGTGGAAGAAATTGAAACATAAGAAAAAAGAAGTGACAAGATGTTCTGTTATAGGAAAGATTCACTTAGCATGATCCCATATTACTTTCCTGGACCAAACATCTATCTGTTTTCTGGGTCTGCACTATTTGAGAATAATATCATTCCGGGATCAGTTCCCAAGTATACAGCCTGTTCTGTAATCCAGTTTCTGCCATCTACTAGCAGTGAAATCTTGGACATTATACTTGGCCCTTCTGAGTTTATTTCTCATCTATAGACTGGGGATTAAAGGCCAGGCATGGTGGCTCACACCTGTAATCCCAGCACTTTGGGAGGCTGAGGTGGGTGGATCACCTGAGGTTCGAGACTAGCCTGGTCAACATGGCAAAACCTCGTGTCTCTACTAAAAAATACAAAAGTTAGCTGGGCGCAGTGGCAGGCATTTGTACTCCCAGCTACTTGGGAGGCTAAGGCAGGAGAATCGCTTAAACCTGGGAGGCAGAGGTTGCAGTGAGTGGAGATTACACCACTGCACGCCAGCCTGGGAGGCAGAGCAAGACTCTGTCTCAAAAAAAAAAAAAAAAAAAAAAGGTGTGGGAGGTTAAAAACATATCAACAGCCAGGCCCGGTGGCTCACGACTGTAATCCCAGCACTTTGGGAGGCTGAGACAGGCGGAGCACCTGAGGTCAGGAGTTGGAGACCAGCCTGGCCAACATAGTGAAACCCCGTCTCTACTAAAAAATACAAAAGTTAGCCAGGCATGGTGGCAGGTGCCTGTAATCTCAGCTACTTGGGAGGCTGAGGCAGGATAATCACTTGAACCTGGGAAGCGGAAGTTGCAGTGAGCCAAGATCGTGCCACTGCACTCCAGCCTGGCTGACGAGAGCAAGACCCTGTCTCAATAAAAATAAAAATAAAATATCAACATCATAGGGTTGATATGAAGATTAAATGAGATAATACATCATATAAAATACGAAGGACACTGCCTAGCATATAGTAGGTGCTCAATGAATGCTAGCTAGTCCTGGCACAAGTAGAAACACAGCTCTGACCTTGAATCTTAGACCTGATAGTGAAAGTAGCGCAAATTACCTGATGACTACAATTTTTCAACTTTCTTAATAAAGGCTTTCACTTTGCTTTTCTCTGTACTTGTAAGAGGAGCTGCACTTAGATTCTCCAAAACAGTTGATTTGATCTGGCCCATTTGGTAAGGAATGTCTGACGAAAGTGCACTGTGATGCAGATGTAGTGATTGCTGTAGAAATTGGCGGTAGCATCTTCAGGGACTTCTGCAGTTGAACTGAGAAGATATCCTCATCAAGTACAGTGCTTTGAACACTTCTGGGGACTTTAAGATTCTCCACTACCACTGTTTCTTGAAGACCCTCTTTGTTTTTCAGAAAACTCTCGCAGGAAATTAATACTCCACCCCATGGAGTTTTATTACAGACTTTTGGCGTCGGGATTTTGTTCTCTGCGTCCTTTTTATCAACAACCATGACGATATGAGATTTTTGTTTGTCAGATGACTTCTTTTCCTTTTCTTTGGCTCTTTTGGGGAGTATCTGGCTTCGTGTTATTAAAAGGCAGTGTGGTATAAACATGGCTTCAAATTTTGGCTCTATCATTTATTAGCTGTGTAGTCATGGTAAAACCATGATGCATCTTTGTGCCTTCATTGTCTCACCCTTGAAACAAGGAAGTTACCTCATCATCTGGAAGGCTCTTCATCTTTAAAAACTTTGTAACCTTGGTCAGGCGCGGTGGCTCACGCCTATAATCCCAGCACTTTGGGAGGCCGAGGCAGGCGGATCACTTGAGGTCAGGAGTTCGAGACCAGCCTCGCTAACATGGTGAAACCCTGTCTCTACTAAAAATACAAAAATTAGACAGGCATGGTGGCACACACCTGTAGTCCCAGCTACAGGCTGAGGCATGAGAATCACTTGAACCCAGGAGGCGGAGGTTGCAGTGAGCCAAGATCGCGCCACTGCACTCCAGCCTGGGCGATAGAGCAAGACTTCATCTCAAAAAACGAAAAACAAAAAACAACTTTGTAACCTTGGAAAGCAAGCGTCCAACATGAAATGCCCATCCTCTTGTAATAGTATGTGGGTTTTTGTCATTTATAATTTCTGATGCTGTTTTTATGTTACTGGCCATTGTCAGTGAGCAACGAAAATCCTCTACTGCTTTCTGTTGGGTGGCACGTATTTTATAACTGATGTATTCTGTCACATAGCTGTTTTCTCCTTTTTCTGTGCTTTTGCTTGTTGGTATAACGGAGGTGGCTGTGCTGTTGTACAGTTTTAGAGTATGTCTGCACTCCTATTTTTCCACCCATGTATAGTACAGCAAGGCCCAGTGCTCTGTCGATTCTTGCTTGCACAGATTCCATTACCCATTCATATTCTTTCACTAAAAGAGGCTTGCTCAAAGAATGCTGCTGGGCAAATGGTATGACGGTCTTAGTAATTTGAAAACTTCCTGCAGTATGTGTTTTCCATTATTGACAATGGTGTTCCAGAAAAATATATGGCTCTGGCAAGAGTTTGGTCATTTTTTTCTGTTCTTTAGGTGTCACCTGTGTGCTAATGAAGCAATTGAGAGTGCTTTGTATGCAGTGGCCAGCACTGTTGGTGGCTCAGGGGTCCTTAACAGGGTACCTCTTTATGGTGATACTGGTGTTATAGACTCCGCAGCAGCAGGTGCACAGCTGTATGCAAAACACAAGGAAGCTTGCCTGCTTTTTCCTAGTCTTGGGACTCTTCTTTCACATTTTTAAAATTTCTACATGGCACTGCCCAGCTTCAGTTTTCTAAATAGAATTTGGCAATGTGCCTTTCAATCAACTGTCCAGTGGGTGACTTTCAGCATGCAAAAGTTCCTACCTGAGGGAAGCTGCCATTTTGCAAGAGAGAAAGCCAGTGGAAATAAAACTTTCTGATAAGACTGCATCCAGGTTAGCCGGAAACATGTTTCTAGTCATCCAGCCTTTCTTCCTTCCTCCTGAAATGAGGTAGGAGATTTTGTGACAAAACCTTAGATTATAAGGAATTCATGGTGACAGGTTGTGGGAATCATGCAACTGAAAACCAGAATTCAGATGCATTTAAATTCCTATTTATTAAGAAAGAGGCACACCCCTTTTCCTGGCTGCTTTGCAGACTTTATGATGACAGGGAAGGAGGAATTAGGTTTCTTTATCTGTTTAGCTTCAAAATCCCTGCATCTTCCCTTACTCGATCCTGTCCTGGGCCTTTTTTGACCAATAAGTGCCATATTATTAATCTCTCTAGGAATTGATTTTGATATTGCTGTCATTGTCTACTTCAGGTCCATTCCACTAAGAGACAGTCAGGAGGAGTGTAGCTTTCATTGACAACAGAAGTCAATAAAAGAAAACCCACATCAAGGCAAACACAAATCCTTTCTTCTGTCTCTCTAGGAGTCAAAACTGATCTCGTGTTTGGCAGTTCTACTCTGCTTGTTCTCGAGTTTTAGGAAATGTAAGATATTGGCTATATTAGACAGGTATAGAGAAAAATCATTCTATTGCATGATAAAGTCACAATATATGAGTCCCTCACTGTAAACCTCTCATCTATGATTTATAATGAGATTATAAATCTCATTATAAAATGAGATTTATAAAAGTCATAATCTATTGTTTAAATTGTTTTTTAAAGAAAAAGCATATTCTAATATTTACATTTTATCCCAGCCTTTACTTCTTTAAGGAGACCAATATATATGAAACAATAAAAAAATTATAACCCATCAGGAATTGGCTGTTAAGTGCAATAGACTGATGGAGGATTAATCAACAAGTGTTTATTGAGCATCTACCATGTTCTCAACTATGCAGGATAAAGCAGAAGACAGGGTCCTGCCCTCAGGTTGCTTATGATCTGTTTGAAGAAGCAAGCTATGATATGAAACATCAGGGCTGATGCATTATGATATATAATGGCATGGTAAACCATGCAGCACAGATGCTGTGGAAGTTTGGAAGAGAGAAATTTCCCTGGTGGGTAGAAGGGTAGAGATTTTAAGACTTCAGGGGGAAGGAGAGGAAAATGACAAGGAAGAAGAAAAGGTCATGGCAAAAGCATAGGGGGTTCACATCACACAAGCCAATAAGAACAGTCAAACTAAACCAGGAGGGGTGAGAATCTTAAGTGGGGTGGAGAGAGTACCTTAGCAGCTTTAAAAGCCACAGAGTTTCATTTCAAACTATAGACTACGGGGAATCAGTGATGGATTTTACAAGGGAAGTGGTGTGATGAAAGCAATGTTTCATGAGGACTAGCCAAGCAGCCACATTTAGGATAGACAGAAGGGGAAGAATGTGGAGGCAGGGAATGCAAGCAAAAATACTGTGTGGCAAAAAGAAGGTGCTTAAAAGCTGAGCTATGAAGGTAGTGGAAGAAATGGAAATGGAGCAGATGTAACAGACATTGCCAAGGAGAATTGACAATACTTGGTGACTGACTTTATCTAGAATGGGAGGAAGAAGGCTATGTCAAGAAGGACTCCAAAGTTTTTGGTCTTATGATCTTCAAGATCATAAGAACCGACGGAGGGAAGATGAATCTGTTTGTATTACAGTTAGGTTTGAGGTGACAGAGGGACAGCTAAGGAAAATGTTCAGCAGGGTGCTAGAAATGCAAAAACCTGAGCTATAGTTCTGTATAGCTAGGGAAGGATGGATCACTCAGATGTGTCAAGGTAGGGGTGAGGAAACTCATACATCTCTGGAATGCAGGGAGGTGAGGCCATCTTCAAAGGGAGTGTAGCAAAGAGAGAGAGAGATGTTTTGGAATAGCCTTTGGGAGACTAATGACTACGGTCCAGCTGATGAAAAGAAAGTGAACGGGCCCGGATATGCATAGTTTTGTGACTTTCTCCAGCCATGCCTTGCCTTCCCAAGGATGGACAGAGGCATTAGAGTGGTAGAGTGGCATTGGCTATTGAGGAGGATAAGGGGAATCTGGAGGGGTTAAGGGGGTTCCAGGAGGTCCAGGAGAGGATAAAGGGATTATAGCAGAGGGGAGAAAGCAAATTATTATTAGAGATCAGAAAATGCTAAATTGCAAAGGGAGGTGGTGACCCCTTCATAGCAATGGAGGGTGCAGGCAAGGAAGGGAGCCCCGTCATGTGCAGCTGTGTCCCAGAGGACATGTTTGTGGACCATGGGTAGCACTCCCATCTTGACTCGCTTTGTCTCCCACCCTGCAGGCTCTAGCTGCAGAGCCCTCCAGGGACAGAAGTCCAGCAGCTGGTGGGGGAGCAGATTTTGCTCATTGGAACTTTATCTGGTCCACTTGCACTGTTGGCTCAAAGCTCCTGATTCACTTCAGGGTGGTTTTCTATCATGTAAATGCCATAAACACTAACAGCAAAATAGTACACTGGCTGGCCCCCTGCTCTCCATACCTGCCAGGCCCAGCACTTGCAGCTCCACTTGGAGAGGACAAGGAATAGCCATCAGTCCCTGTAGGGGTGATGGTGGGGTGTCCTCCAAGCCTGAAGGAAAGATGGGGTATTAGGGAGAGGAAAGATAAGCAAGATGATAGAGGTCCCTTTGGCTACTGGAGAGACCACAGCTGAATATCTTGCTGAGAAGGAGGAGTAAAACCAGGTCATCTCCCTCCCATCTCCATCTGGGTTTGGAATGCAGAGACACAGGCAAAGGCAAATACACACACACACACACACACACACATACACACACACACAAATGCACAGAGACAGACACAAAGAGCTACACAAAACAGAGATGCATACACACAGCTGATCATAGATATTTAGCTTAGACACATGCAAAGGCACACTCAGACTTGCGCATTCAGGTGCAGAGCGGCACACGTACCCCCGCACGTCTGCACAGAGCTCTTTCCTCTCCAAGAGTTTCCTCTCCATGCAGTACCCTGGTGTGAGTAGAGGTAGGCCCCTTTCTTCCAGGCCTCACTCCTTCCCCTTTGTGTTTTTCCAGGTCGTGACATGGCGAGCACCACTCTGCCTGGTTACCCCCCTCACGTGCCCCCCACTGGCCAGGGAAGCTACCCCACCTCCACCCTGGCAGGAATGGTGCCTGGTAGGTGACAATGCTGCAGCTGCCTAATCTAGGTGGGGGGAACTAAATTGTGGGTGAGCTGCTGAATGGTCTGTAGTCTGAGGCTGGGGTGGGGGGAGACCCAACGTCCCCTCCCTGCAAACCACTGCTATTCTGTCCCTCTCTCTCCCTAGAGGCTGCAGTTGGTCCCTCATCCTCCCTCATGAGCAAGCCGGGGAGGAAGCTTTCAGAAGTGCCCCCTTGTGTGCAACCCACTGTATGTCATGGCCCCTCCACAGCGCCCACCCACCCAAGTCTGTGCCCGAGGAGCACTCAGCCTCAGCTCCACCCTCAATGCCCAGCCCACCCCAGCCAGCTGACACTGCTTGGAAGAGCCTGCCCTGGTTTCCATGGAAACTTGGAGCCAAGAACCATTTCCAGGGGCATGTCAGTCACTCAGACAAAGCCACCCTGGTCCACACCAAGACACAAGGGAAGACCAATGTTGAGAACCAACCCCAACCCAGAGGCAAGAGGGAGCTAGTCCCTAAGAGGAATGGAGGTCAGGCTGCGGCAGGAACCAGGGAGACTCACTGCAGCGAGACAAGCTAGAACACCCCTATACTTCTTCAGAGGCACCGAGCCTTCCATTGCTCCCCTGGGGCTCTGACCCATCCCTGATCAGAGGAGTTGGGTTTGGGTTGTTTGGATCAGAGAAGCAGAGGCTCTATTTAACGTCTGGTGACTGCAGCTGGAGGTTGTACTATACCCGTCCCCAATCCCCAGATTGCGAGCAGGGGCTTGAAGCCAAAGAGAGCTGAAGTTCCTATGTGCACAAACACCAAAACACTCTTGTCTTAAGAAGGTTTAGACTCACTCAGCCAGCAACTCACTCCCTCTGGTCGCCCTCTATATGGCCTTTCCCTGAAGTTCAACTCTCATTGGCATGGGGAAGGGGGAGGATAGAAGAGAGTGGTTGGCCCCATCCATCCAGGTACATTTAGGGATAACCATGGGTAAGCAGAGCTTGGGGTGGGACAGTGGCAAAGAGGGAGATTGCTGCTGGGTCTTATAGACTAGGGGCTGAAGGGAGTTAGAGGTGTGGGTAAAGGGATTCCTGCCCAGATTTAGGGGAAGGGAAGTAGAAGCCTTATTGGGGGGCAAGGAGATTTTAGGGAGAAGCTCCCAGCAGTGAGCAGGTGGGGGGTGGAGGAGGTTTTAAAGAGGTGGGGGTGAGGGAAGAGTGGGGAGGTGGGGGCAGGGAGTCTGCAGGGAGGTGGGGAAGAGGGGAGCTGCAGAGAGCTCGTGGTGGCGAGGGGGGAGTCGTTAAACAGAATCTAGTGCTGATGAGGAAATTACACTTGTTTCATTAGCGATGGGGAAGGAGATAGCTCAGTTCCTCTTGGTCACAGTTGAGCTCAGAAGCTCATTATCCTGCTGCACGCATGCTTTCCCTCCTCGTCAATAAACAGGCTTTCCAGTGGCTGCATCCCCCACCCCCACCCCAGCTCCCTCTCAGAGAGGGGCCCCTTCTCCTCTACTTAACCCGCGGTTAGGGATCACTGTAAACAGTCTGGGGTCATCACACAGGAGAAAGGGCGAGGGGGAAACCTGGAGGCCTGGCCTTTCTCCCGCAGAGGGAGGGAGGCAGCTTCCGACGGCTCCCAACCCACGGGCCCTCTGCTCACCGCTCGCAGACCAGCGGGCAGTTCACCTGCTTCCTGCCGCCTCCATCCCCTGCCGCGTAGCCCACGCATCCAACCTCTTGAGGGAAAAGCGGGAGGGCGGTGTCTCCCAACAGAGCCCCCACCTCTTGTGTTGGCACCGCGCATTGATGCCATTCATAGGACTTTCTGGGAGAAAAGTGTCCCGAAGGCCTTTCTTCGCCACTGTCCCCCACCCCCATTTCTGCCCATTGGGGGCCATGCCTCCTAGAACCGGAGTGGCCTCTATAAAGGCCCTGGCCCCCAGTGCGACAGGGTGGACGCGCCCCAGTACAAACCCTTCGTGGGTGGCCGCGAGCGCCTCCGCTGGGAAGCCCCGGGAGGGCACTGGCCCACAGGGTCCACCCGTGGGTGTGCGAGCGCGTCGGTGCCTCCCGCCTGCCCGGGCTCTCCCCACGCGGACGCGGTGATCGCCCCACCTCCGCCTGGCCCAACCGCCAGGCTATTACCCTGCCCGCGACACCTGCGCCTGAGACCCGGAGGGAGGAGCGGGCGGAGAAGCCACCGGCCGGACTCGTCGGGTCCGCCCCGGCGTGCACGCGTCTGATCCCCACTCCCCGACCCTCCCGCAGGGAGCGAGTTCTCCGGCAACCCGTACAGCCACCCCCAATACACGGCCTACAACGAGGCTTGGAGATTCAGCAACCCCGCCTTACTAAGTGAGTACGCCACCTGGCTGGCCGGCGGCTCAGCGCTGCCGCGCGGCTTCTGGGCACGGTCCCACTACCAGCGACCCGACCTCTGGGGGCCCGGCTGGGCCAGGGGGACAGGTTTGCTAGTGCAGTACTGAGGCCCGGGGACCCCTTGAGGACGCCCGCACCTCCTGCCCTCTCGTCCCCTCCCTGGTCGCTCGAAGGCTCTGCGCCGCCCTCGCCCTCGGATCCCCTGGAGGGTGCGCAGCCGGGCTTCACCGGATCGGGTCCCTCTCATGCCCCGTGAACGCAACTATTCTCCAGGGCAACTGGTTCCACCGCCCAGCCAAGGTCTCCCAGTCCGGATCCCGCTGGACCCCAGCCAGGGGAGGTCTTTTCTTTGCTTTTCTTTCCTTTTTTGTTCTCCTGTTTGTCCTCTCACCCAGCCCATTCTTCTCCTGTGTTAACTTCCAGGTTCCCCTTATTATTATAGTGCCGCCCCCCGGGGCTCCGCCCCTGCCGCTGCTGCCGCTGCCTATGACCGCCACTAGTTACCGCGGGGACCACATCAAGCTTCAGGCCGACAGCTTCGGCCTCCACATCGTCCCCGTCTGACCCCACCCCGGAGGGAGGGAGGACCGACGCGACGCGATGCCTCCCAGCCACCGCCCCAGCCTCACCCCGTCCCAGGACACCCGCAACCCTTCACATCACCCCCTCGAAAGCCGGACAGGACGGGTGGAGCCGCGGGCGGGACCCTCAGGCCCGGGCTCACCGCCTCCAACCCCGCCCGCCGCCCCTCCCCGCCTGCCTGGACTGCGCGGCGCCGCTAGGCCGACTCGGCCCAGCTCGCCCCGGCCTCTACCGAGCCAGCCCCGAAGCCCGCCAGCCACCCGGCCGGACTCGGGCGCGACCAGCCGGCGCGCGCCGCAAGTTTCTGTGACACACAATCAGCGCGGACCGCAGCGCGGCCCAGCCCCAGGCACCCGCTTCGGACGCTCGGGCGCCGGGAGGCTTCGCTGGAGGGGCTGGGCCAAGGAGATTAAGAACAAAACGACTTTCTGCTGAAGCAGGAAGAGCTCGCTGCCGAATCCTTGGGGAAAATTCTTTACCCCCAGTGCCAGCCGGACTGCCCTCGCCTTCCGGGTGTGCCCTGCCGCAGAAGGTGGAATGAGGGAGTGGGGTTCCAGCTCTAGGAACGGGCTTTGGGGTCGTCAGGTCTTTCCAACGTTGGGACCCAAGGAGCGGGGGGTCCCGCACAGACCGAGCTGGACTCTCGGCTCTTCACTGCTCCGCCTGGACTGCCTAGTTCCCCAGGGCCCGGAACCTCCTGCTGCGAGACCCAGCTCTCAGCCCTGCCTTGCCCCTACCTCACCGTCTCTTCCACCTGCTGGCCTCCCAGTTTCCCCTCCTGCCCGTCCTTCGCCCGTCCCTCGACGCCCTGCATCCTCCTCCCTGACTCGCAGTCCCATCGGATGCTCTTCCGGGACAGCCGCAGGACCAGTGTCCATAGGCTGCGGACTGGGATCTTCCTCCAGCAGTTACTTGATTCCCCCTCCCCCGACACAGACTTCTCAATCTGCCGGTGGTAAGAACCGGTTCTGAGCTGGCGTCTGAGCTGCTGCGGGGTGGAAGTGGGGGGCTGCCCACTCCACTCCTCCCACCCCCTCCCAGCCTCCTCCTCCGGCAGGAACTGAACAGAACCACAAAAAGTCTACATTTATTTAATATGATGGTCTTTGCAAAAAGGAACAAAACAACACAAAAGGCCACCAGGCTGCTGCTTTGTGGAAAGATGGTGTGTGTTGTGTGAAGGCGAACCCCAGTGTACATAACCCCTCCCCCTCCGCCCTGTCCCGCCCGGCCCCATAGAGTCCCTATCGCCCGCCGGCCCTGCCTGTAGATACGCCCCGCTGTCTGTGCTGTGAGAGTCGCCGCTCGCTGGGGGGGAGGGGGGAACACAGCTACACGCCCATTAAAGCACAGCACGTCCTGGGGGAGGGGGGCATTTTTTATGTTACAAAAAAATTACGAAAGAAAAGAAATCTCTATGCAAAATGACGAACATGGTCCTGTGGACTCCTCTGGCCTGTTTTGTTGGCTCTTTCTCTGTAATTCCGTGTTTTCGCTTTTTCCTCCCTGCCCCTCTCTCCCTCTGCCCCTCTCTCCTCTCCGCTTCTCTCCCGCTCTGTCTCTCTCCGTCTCTGTCGCCCTCGTCTGTCTGTCTCTGTTCCTTCCTCGGCCTCTCTTCCCAGCCCTGGCCCGGCCGCCCTGTCTCCGCAGGCTAGATCCGAAGTGGCAGTTCCAGCCCCCGGCTCGCCCCTACGCGGCCGTGCCCCGGTCGCCCCGTGCGGCCAAAGGCCGGGCCGCCCCGCCCCGCCCCACCCCGTAGTTGCTCTTTCGGTAGTGGCGATGCGCCCTGCATGTCTCCTCACCCGTGGATCGTGACGACTCGAAATAACAGAAACAAAGTCAATAAAAGTGAAAATAAATAAATAAAAATCCTTGAACAAATCCGAAAAGGCTTGGAGTCCTCGCCCAGATCTCTCTCCCCTTCGAGCCTTTTTTATTTGAAAAGGAAAAAGAGAAAAGAGAATCGTTTAAGGGAACCCGGCACCCAGCCAGGCCCCCAGTGGCCCTAACGGGGCGGCGAGGGCGCCGAGGTCCGACCCATCCCAGTCCTGTGGGGCTGGCCGGGCAGAGGCCCCGGACCCAGGCCCAGGCCTAACCTGCTAAAAGGTCCCCGGACGGTTCTGGTCTCCCCGGCCACTTTCAGCGCGTGGGTTCGTTTTCATTCTTTTTCTTTTGTGCACATAAGAAATAAATAATAATAATAATAATAATAAAGAAAGAATAAAATTTTGTATGTCACTCCCCATGGCTCCAAGTTTGTCTCTCCCTGTCTCTGAGATGGGCCTCCCCTCCATTGGTCGATCCCCAAAAGTCCCTTCAATGATCTTCCCAACTACACTCCCACTGCGACCTCCAACTCCTTTGCCGAGACCTCCTTGGCGGCAGCTGAACCACGGTGAAGGCCGAGACAAGCCTGCCCTTTAGTAGCCACCCTTCCCCGTGCACCCTGGCCCTGGGACTGGAAGTTCTTACTCTCCGAAACTTTAGAATAACTCCCAGTTAGGCGCCTATACTAGGCCAACTCTGTGGTCCTACCAGTACACCCGCATCCAGATTTAGGGTGCTGGCTCTCAGAACCCGACGTCTGAGGCCCTCTCCACGTGGGTGGAGGGGTGGTCGTCTGTCCTATCTCCTCCCTCCGTTCCCCATCCAGTGCAGTTGCTCGTGGGCGCAGCAGCAATTTTATCCCCGGAGTCTGCAATGAGACGCGAAGACCGCACAGGCTTGCCGCAAATTTCCTCTCTCTGCGTTTACTTCTGGGCCGGAAGAATGCCCCGCAGAGGCCCCGGGACCTGGTTCATGGGTCTTCACGCGCCTCCAGTGTCTTGCGGAGCCCCGAGCCCCAGCAAGAAGCGGCTGAAATTGGTGCGCCTTGTGCTGTGGTCTGCGTGTGTCCCGAAGAGAGCGCTCAGACGCCTATGTCTGTCGTGGGGCGGTCGGCGGCTTCCTGCATACGTACGGCTTTCTGTTCATCTATGTGTTCGTCTATATGTCCCTGGATGGGTCTGGGGGTGTGGTAGTAGGAGAATTTTTTTTATTTTAGCCATCCTTGCTGTTCTTGTGTCCAGGTGCCCAGTGAAAGATCTGTATGTCTCCACCTCTCTGTTCTCTGTTTGGGAGGTGTTGCAGGGGTTGGGGGATGTGGTGACTGTCCAGGATTGTTCTGCTGCATCAGAGATACTTGGGAGGGCCTCCTTTCCATCCCTTCAACAGCTTTCCAGCTCTGGCTCTCCCACCCTCTTGCCAACACAAAGGGCCCAGCTTCCACCTGGAAACTTTCCTTCTGTGCGCCCCTGGGACACCTTCCCAGCTCAGCTTCTATCACAGCTTCCTCCCACTTGAAAGGCTCTTGAATCTCTGAGCTGCCAGGGATGCAAGCAGGACGTTGGGGCAGACTAAGAAGTGACCTTCCCCTTTGGTTTGGGACAGTGTCTCCTAGACACCTCCTTCCCGTCAGAATCCCAGAGACCTTTCTTTCAAGTCAATCTGCCCAGGTTCACCCATATCATGGCACATCTGGGGGATGTACAGGACCCTCTACAAATCAGCAAACCCTCAATCAAGTCCATTCCCTTCCCCCTCCCTCTGCACCTGTGTCTCCTCCCTATTCTTCGTCTCAGCAAATGGTAGTTGCTCCCTTCGCCCTGCCTGGTGTTGGCTCTCTTGACCACCAGCCTCCTAGAAGAGTGGCCTTCAAACTTCTTTGGTCATACACCCTCTCAGCCAAAAGAATTCTGAATGTGTACTCCCAATATAAGTATATTTACTGATTTACAAATTTCATAAATATATTATTGGACTAACATATCATAAATCTTGTAAAAGGTGAAATATTAAAAGAACGAGATTGGAATATGTAAAAATAGAAGTTCTGATGTTCTCATACCCAAATGGATTATCTTGCACTCCCTGGAAGATGTGCACCCTTGGAGATCCTGGTCATAACCCATGAAAACCCAGCATGGCAGAACTCCTGACTATTGCCTGGTGCCCAGCGAGTACGTTTCTGGAAGTTGCCAGGGCACTGGCTTGGGCCAGGGCAGCCCAGTGAACATATCCCTTATCATATATAGCAGGTACCAGACCCCCAGTGCCTGGCTTTTCTTCCAGGTCCACCCCAGACAGGGAGCCTTGCCCTGCCCAACCCATCGATTTGGGAGCCATGGCCTCATGTGGGTCTCACCGGAACCTCTTCTGTTCTATTTCTGATCTCTCTCAGACTGAATTGAACAGCAAACATTCCACTGTTCACAGTAAGCACCTCTGCCCAGAGGCTTCATGAGGTGTCCCTCCTAGAGTGCTGATTTCAGCTTGGAATCAGCCTGAGGGCCCCAAAACATGATCTGTCATCCTTGGCCAGTTGCAGTCCCACTCACCCACCCCAGACACAAAAAGGGCCTGTTCTCCTGCTTCAGTTTGTTTTCTCCAGAAGTCATGTTGACTCTGCTGGCTCTGTCCCCATCCTACCCCTACAGAGTTCCCAGCCGAGGCACACCAAGTATGACAGTTAGAAACAGATGAACAGAAGTGTCCTGGGTTGAGGGAAGAGTAGGAGTAAAGACAGGAAGTCATGAAAATACACCAGATACAATGTGGCTGGAGTATCAGGTGCTGGGGGAGGGGTGGGGGTGGAGGGAGTTGGCAGGAGATGAAGCTACAAAGGTTATCAGAACACTATCGTGGGCATGCCAAAATGGTGCCTGTCACACACACAGCTTCTTTAAGGAACCTGCCCTACCCACAGTCACTTCCTGCCCATGTAGACAATGTATTTGTACCAGCGACTCTGTTACTGGTACAGAATTGGACTGGAACACAAATCTACGCTGAACCAATCAATCCTCCTCTCTGGGGTGGGGGGCAGGGAGGGGAAACTAGGAAGTATGGAAAGAAAGAGGCCATTAACCATGAAAAGAAAAGCCCAAAGGAGGCCCTGAGGGTATTCCCTAGTCCTCCTCATCTCAGTAAGGTATAGCTCCATTCTACCGTCACTCAAGTCCCAAACCCACATCTTCCCTGACTCCTCCTGTCTTTTGCATCCCACATTTGATTCATCAGCAAAACCAGACAATTCTACCTTTAAAATCGATCCAGAGCATGACCTCTTCCAACTACCTATACTGGACTATCCAGGATCAAGTCACCGTGGTCCTTCACCTGAGCTTGCAAATAGAACATTCTAATTGGCCTTCCTGCTTCCATCTTAGATTCCCTCCAGCAGCCAGAATGGTCTCCCAAAATGTATGGCAATTCATGTCCCTCCTCTGCCCAGAAACCTTCAGTGGCTCCCCATCTCTCTCAGCATCAAAGTCAAAATCCCTCCCCATCCCCACCACCACCTTAGCTCACCTCCCATCACCTCCCTCGGCTCACTGTGCTCTCTGAGCCTGATGGTAGGAGCCCTCAATCATGTGAAGAGGAGGATGACCCACAGAGAGAGTAGCTGAGTCTCTAATGAGGAGGACTGAGAGGGCAGATGTTCCTACCTCTCCTGCAGTGCAGAAGATTGAGACTCAAACTGCACTAAACTCCTCAAATAACTCCCACCATTCCTTGGGGTGACTCTCTGTTCCTTACAACCCAAAGCACCTCCCACAGTCCCCGTGGGGGGCATCAAGAGTACATCCCTCCTTCCCTTGGGAAGCTGCCCCTCTACCATCCTGTGTAGTTCTCGTGGGACTGTCAATCACAATGCCCCATCAGCTCCTACCACACATTTGGGCTTGTGATGCTCCTCTGGCCAATGAGGAACCCATGTCCCTGGCCACAGCACAGAGATAAAAAGTTAGAAACAATGGGAGTTCTCTCAGGAGCGGTGTTACGGAGTTCTGGAAGACAGGAGGGGTTTTTGGACTGTGAGCTGCAATGATAAGGGCTTGGGACTCCACTATGTGGAGAATGTCTGCCTGAGGGCGAAGTCATGCTCAGAGTCAAGCAGAGACCAGCAGAGCTGAGAGGTAGAGGAAAAAAAAAAAAAAAATCTGGTGCTATCATTCGAACCTCTGGAGCTAGCTAGGCCCGAAGCAAGCCCTGTTTTCGGATTTCCAGGGTCAAAATTCAATACCTTCTCCTTGTTTTGGCTAAGCAAATGTGCTGGGTCAGTCATTTGCAACCAAAAAAGTTCTGATTTAAACAGTTCTGGAAGACACATGCCCTGTTAAGAGCTTTGGATTTTTTTTTTCCCTTAGAGGCGACGTGAGCTATGGAAACTTTTTGAGCAAGAGAGAATAGCTTACTAAGTTGCATTTTTGGAAGAGTGCTCTATCCATAATGAAGAAGTGGAACACAAGGAGAGACAGTGGGTACAGGAAGAACTGGACCACTACCATGGTCCAGGCAAGGGATAATGGGAATGTATGCTAAAGACTAGATTAGCTCCTGAAGGAAACTGACAAGGAAGCATGACACGGTTTTATTTTTAAGTAGAAAAGAAAGATAAATGCAGATCAGAAGACCTGCTGTATGAGAAAGAGAAAATAAGAATCTTTCTTGCATTTGCTTTATACACATAAACAGAAAGATAAAATGGTTGTCTCTGAGCTGGGAACAATGTGGATGGGACAGGGCAAGTATAGTCATTTCTGCGACTATAATTTTTTAAAACCTAATTTTGACTTTAATGAAAAATAAAATTTCAATTAAGAAAGGTAAAGAGACAACCAGGTCCTTGACACATACAACCATAATGAATAAGCCAAATTTGGCTTTTCTTGATGTTCTATGACTGAGGGAAAGGCCATTTGATTTGGAGAATAGCGGATACCTGGTGACCTCCAAGCTAGTGTTTTCTGCAGATGGAAGTGAGGGGTGGCTAAAATGTAAGGATGAAGAAAGGGGCAGAATGTAATCGATTCTTTTCAAATATTTGGAAGGGAGCAGAACAGGATGGGGTCTGGGGATGGTATGGTCTGTGAGCTCAAGAGAAGGTTCTTTTTGGCCAAGGGCTATGTGGACAAGCCCGTGGCTGAGGCAGAGGGTGAAAGGCAGGGATATGAAGAGAAGCTGCTCATGATGGACATGAGGGGCCTGAAAGAATGGGGCAGAGGCATGTGGGGAGGGGTCGGGAGGAACCAGAGAATTCTGCCTGGGAGAGGAAGGTCTTGAAGGGACAGGGTCCGCTAGATTTGCTTGGAAAGATTGTAGGAGCCACAGCTGCTGTCTGCTGAGAGTGAGGGGAGCAGGACTGGATCCTGCCTTGAGCAGGTAGAGAATTTTGGAAGAATCTCTCCTGGTGATTCAGAAGGAAGTTGTGAGGGCAGCAGGAGCACATGGCCAACAGCAGCAGGGAGAGTTCACACTGTGGGGAGGTCCTAGGCTCCATCCTTCAAGACACAGAAGCCAGGCCCCCAAAATTACACTGCCCCCCTCCCAAACTCCATCCACATCTCCCTTCTCTGAGGGGCCTCCCTAGCTGACTGAACCCCGGCAGCACCTTGAGCCCATGCTCATAGTCTGATCTCTGTGACTGTTCATTTTCAAGTGCCCACGTGTGGCCTCAGCTGCCTTATGTGGGAAAGCCACCACCTGCCTCCCAAGGAATTCCCAGCATGCAACCTACAGGCAGAAGAAAACCATGTGTGTATGGAGGCATCTCCACGCTGAGGGCAAAAGGGACCCACAAGAGAGTCCCAAGGCTGGCTCACAAGTTCAACAAAGCTCACTCTCTCTCTGTGCATCAGTTTCCTTGTGTGTAAAGCCAGATGATCACTAGGGCTCCTTCCCACTTGGACATTCTAGGCTTCCGTAATTCTAGACTGTGGGTGCTCAGGCAATCTCTGTGACCAGAAGGAGTTCGCCTAAACTCTGTAGAGGTGAGGTGGGTGTACTCAGATGGGGAAGGGGATGTGGGAAAGTTTTTTAATCTACAGAAGGAGAAGCCATGGATTTATTTATATGTCGCCACCTTCCCCATCTGAGAGTTAGGACTGCCTTTTCCTATTTCTCTTCCCACTCTCTGCCCAGAGGTCTCTTGGGTGGGTCTCTGTAAGCACTGAGGCAGATGAATGGTGATCTGAGGGGACCGGTGAGGGTGCAAGGTAGGGCACTAGGGGAGGGAGACAAAGGAAGCTGCTCTTTGGGGCCAAGAACACTTCCAGCCTCCCCCCACACCTCTGCATGACCAAACCATTCCAATACCCTAATTAGCCAGTCCCTTAGGCCCCTGTTAGGCAGGCCGGCTGAGCGCCCAACTCCCTGGGGACCAGCCCCTTTACCCCGCAGACTAATCAGTTCTTCACTCCTTGAGTGCATGAGTGTCCTCATCACACACGCATGCGCACACACACACATACCCTCCCTTATTCTCACCCAAAACCCCAGGCCCCATTCTAGCCTTACGAGTGTTACTATAGGGTGGTGCTGAATTTCCCCAGTGACCATATTCCCATTTGGGTTGATTGAAGAGTTGGAAAGAGACTAGACAAAGTCTGGGGACTCCTCTCCAATTTGAGGTTTTCTCTCAAACTTGTGGGGTCAGGATGTGTAGCCAAGGATGAAGCCACAATTGAGGTGCTCTATGGTACCCCAAGCCCTTGCACTGGTACCATCTAGGGTCAACATTCACCCCAAATCAAACCCCCTCCTCCCCCTCATCCTTTCTCCCCAGTCCATATCCCCACCCCCTACCCCCGACACCCGCACTGTCAGCCCAAACACATGATAAATTGCCTTGTCAACAGAATTCATTCAGGGACCAATTAATTCCACAGAAATGAACCAGGAGCCATCAGTTGCTGAAAAACTCAGAGTGCAGGGAGCGCAGGGAGGGGGTACAGGCAGAGGGTGGGTAGCAGGGGAGGGGATAGGGAGACTGGGGAAGTTAGTCTGACAGAAATTGGTCATTTAATGCTTAAGTGCACGCTAGACAGCCCTGTCATCGCCCGCGGCCCCCGTGCGGGATTAATTATCGGAGGAGGAGAGGGCAGCCCAGCCCAACCTAGCCGTCTGTCACCAACCAATGCTGGAGTCACCCAAGCCTTGGGCCACCCTGGGTCCCCTTCCAAGTCTCCAGGCCTCCTGCTCCTCTGACTTCCAGGTCCCCCCAGATCCCAGTCCTAGGCCCAACCTCCTATCTTGGCCCCTCAACCACATTTAGTCATGGCCTTGCCATCAGCTAGTCCAGCCGGGAAGACTTCTTCAACTCCTTGACTGAGTGAGGCCCAAACTCCCCACACTCCCTTGTCATTATTCTCAAACATCCTAGGTGAACATGTGTGCAGAACCCAAGGCATAGTTTTGTCCCATCCATTGATCCTAATCTGAGAGAACAGCACCATCATCCACTCCATGGCTCAAGCCAGAATCCCATCATTATCCTTGACTCCTCCCTCTCCCTCATCTTCTCTCATCCAATCAGAATCCAAGTCCTGGGAGTTCAGCCTCCTATACATACATCACATCTGGTCCACTTGCTTCTAGCTGTCTGCCACCACTCAAGGTTAAGCCTGCTCTCCTGCTCTGCCTGCTCTCCTGATTCAGGCTCTTGCTTGTGGATAATGTTATTATTTTTTAGACGCAAATAACATCCTGTTGCACTGCCTCCCTCCCTGATACTAACACCCAGCTTAACACTCTTCTGGGGATCATCATGGTCTGCAAGAGATCAATATCAAACTCTTAACTTGTCTTACAAGCCACGAAGCTTCAGCCTCTGCCCCGGCCTTGCCTCCAGCATGCTCCTTGGCTCTCTCTGCTCCAACCCCACTGGCCCTCCCTTCTGACCTTTGCACAGGCTATTCTCTCAGCATGAAGTACTCCTACCCTGCAATCCCCACGTTCACTTGACTAACTCCTGATGATCCTTAAGATGGCAGATTAAATGTCACCTCCACCAGGAAGCCCTCCCTGACTGCTTGATATACTTTTACAGCTCCTCAAACCTTTTCATTCATCAACGTGTCATCTGGCAAGTACTTGTACATTATCTATCTTTCCACCAAAATGTTAAGTTTCACAAGAGTGGAGTCAATGTCTTTTTTCTCAGAGCCTGGCATTTAATGGATACCAGAATAAATGTGTTGAATGAAGAATTGCCTAGCCCTGTCTTGGCTCTCCTGCTTGTCTGAGGCCAAGTTCCCCGATGTCAGAACTCTCCTGATAGCCCAAGACAAGCTGAGTTGGCTGGAGAGCTGAGAAACCCTCAGAGAATACTTGTGAGCCCATCAAACTGACCCAAATCAGCTGTGCCATGTGGGCTCAGACCAGGCTGCTGAGAGCTGGAGAGTAGAACGGCAGAGAGAATGGTTAGGAGGACTTCCCAGAAGAGTAGGGAATTGAGATCTGAAAGAGGCAGGCTCTGTGCAAACATGGGCTGGCTGAAGCATGGGATTGTTCAAGGGAGAAGTAATAGTTGGAAATACTGGGTAATAGTTGGAAAGGGAACTTTTCAAAACTGATATTCACATATTTACTAGAGACTCAACTGACAAGACTTGGGTACTGACTGGATGAGAGAGATGAGGGCCAGGGAGACCAGTTGGTGAAGGGCAATGAATGCCAGACTGAGTTTGACCATTTTCCTATCCTTAACTGGGGGAGGGCACTGACTGCTTCTAAGGTGACCTGATGCAAAGTTTTATTTACAAGTTAATTCTAGCTGCCAGACAAGGTGGTTGAAGGGAAAGTTTGAGGCAGGGAGACAATTAGAAGGCTAATACAATGATGAAATAGTGGGATGGAGATGGAGTGAGAGCAAGAGAGAGAGATAGATGCAGGTTGACCTGTGGAAGGAAAGTCTGTGATAGGGAAGTCTCCCTGAGGGACAGAGTGGGACAGGTAAGCTGGGTGGGCTCCATCTCCAAGTGTCTGGCCAAGAAGGCCTGGTGGTAGCCTCACTGAAGTAACATATCTGGACTTGGCTGCTAATTGGTTATGAAGGCGAGGAGGAGAGATAGGGCAGAGATGATTGCCTCCAAGGGTGTTCCAAGAGCCTGGTGGCTGATGGGCCACCAGCAGAGGTAAGAAGAGAGGCTGACTTGGGGCTAGAGATCGTGAGATGCCTTTGTATACTGAGGATTTTTGCCTGAGTTTGGCATGCCAGGGCATGATGGCCAATAGACAGAATTACAGGGAAGTAGCTCAGGGGAGTAAATTGGCCTCTGGATGTAGAATCGGGAGATATACCCTCCTGCCCCACTCTCCTAGTCTCCAGTTTTGCATTGCAGTTTGGATGGACCAATTTAATTCTATAACAAAGCAACAGTATAGTGTTAACCCAAAATAATCCTATAATACCATACACATGTGACATATTCCTAGACATACTTTTTTTAAAAGGTCAATATTAAGATGGATAAAAATATGTGTAATGGGCAATCGTTTAAGAAAGGATGGATATGAATATATGTTCTTATTTGCTTACATTTATCAAAATGAAAAGATAAACAAAATGTTTTAAAAATTATTATTGGAGAAAGGAGAAAACAAAGTGAAGAGGATGGGATAGAAGGTAGACATCACTGAGTATAAATTTTCAATAGATTTTTAAAAGCAGATTAAAACCATATAGATACCTTATATAATAACACAATAAAATCAAGTACATAAATAATCCATAAAAATTCAAAAGCAAAATGAAACAAATGAACTTATCTACTGAGTTGGTATAATAATCACATACAGAAACTATTTCAAGTAATTTAAAATCCAGTAATTGACCCTACATACATCCCTAGTGGAATATATACCAATAAAGCAAATAAGTAATGAGATTGATATTCTTAGGGTTTTTTGGTAAGGGAGAAATAAACAAACAAAAACAGGTGGAAGATCAATGGTGATTAGTAACATCCCCATAGTCTTACATTTGAGTTGGATGTATCAGTAATAACTGTTGACGTATTTTATCTTTAAAAAATGTATTTCCTGGCTTTATGCATTGAAAAGGACAAGAAACCAACCAACTCAGGAGCAATAAGCATCTCTAGTCTCCAGACTGTGGTCTTTAAATACCATTTTTCATTAAAAGGAACCAGGGCTCTTTGGGGGAAATGAAAAATTTCAGATCTGAAACAGGACATGTACAAGATCATTCTGGAAGTCTTAAACCAGCAAGCAAGGAAGCTATGAAAGACTACTAGGGTCATATCGAAAGGACTTGTGCACTAATTAGAGGCTCCCATTTGCCAAAGATGATACAATTGAGCATCCATGAGAATAATAGCTGCAATTGGTTGAAACTCATCTGATAAATTTAAATTCATGAATAATCATTATACTTAAAAGAGAAACCTTACTAATCTTCTTTGAAGGATGGTAGAGAGCCAACTCATTATTTGGTAAACTGATCAGAGAAAAAAAAAACAAGCACGTCTACTGCCTTTCTTACATGAGCTGTATAGACCTTGGTAACCAAATTGTGGGTAAAAGGAAGTTTCTCTTATAGGCAATACATGGAAAAGGAATGGATAGAATCAGAATCAGAATATCACCATTTTGCAACCTCTAATGAAATAATGGACCTAGGTAATGATGATCAACGGCTGTTAATTTTGCCTAAAGAGAGACAACTGAACATTAGATGCTTCATGGAGAAAATACAAGACAAAACAAAACTCCATAAAACAGTGTTTCCAGGCTGGCTGCAGTGGCTCACGTCTGTAATCCCAGCACTTCGGGAGGCCGAAGTGGGCAGATCACTTGAGGTCAGGAGTTCGAGACCAGCCTGGCCAACATGGTGAAACCTCGTTTGTACTAAAAATACAAAAATTAACTGGTCATGGTGCTGTAACCCCAACTACTTGGGAGGCTGAGGTGGGAGGATTGCTTGAATCCAGGAGGCCGAGGTTGCAGTGAGCCAAGATTGCGCCTTTGTACTCCAGCCTGGGCAACAGGGTGAGACTCTATCTCAAATAAATAAATAAATAAATAAATAAATAAAGTAGTCTTTCAAAAAAAAAATCTAATCTAAATCTAATCAAGCCTCTAGATGTAACTACTATCTTGCAGAAAATACTGTCAACAGAGGAACCACAAGGATGCAATCCAAAAACTCCAGATTATGGGTGAATATCCCGGTTTCCTCAATTAAAAAATCAAAGGCCGGGCGCGGTGGCTCAAGCCTGTAATCCCAGCACTTTGGGAGGCCGAGACGGGCGGATCACGAGGTCAGGAGATCGAGACCATCCTGGCTAACACGGTGAAACCCCGTCTCTCCTAAAAATAGAAAAAACTAGCCGGGCGAGGTGGCGGGCGCCTGTAGTCCCAGCTACTCCGGAGGCTGAGGCAGGAGAATGGCGTAAACCTGGGAGGCGGAGCTTGCAGTGAGCTGAGATCGGGCCACTGCACTCCAGCCCGGGCGACAGAGCAAGACTCCGTCTCAAAAAAAAAAAAAAAAAAAAAAAAATCAAAAGAGAGAAAAAAATGGATAGACTAAAACAGACTTGAGAGATATATCAACTAATTGCATTATATTTGAATCTTGCAAGTAATTAAAAGGAGGAGAAGGAGCAGGAAAAGGAAGAAGAGGAAGAGAAAGAAGAGTAGAAGATGTTATGAGGCAATCGGGGATATGTAAGCACTGCATTAATTGGACACTATTACATTTTTAGATGTGCTAGTGATATTATGGTTATTTTAAAAGTCATTTTACTTTAAAAATATAAACTGAAATATTTATAAATTAAATGATGTGCTATCTGGGATTTGCTATAAAATAATCTAGGGGGTAGAGTTGGCTGAGAAATATGTAGAATAAGACTGGCCATAAATTGATAACCATTGGAGCTGGGTTCATTATACTACTCTCTATTTTTATATATGTTTGAAGTTTTCAATAATAAAAAAGTTTCACCCATGTTATATTGAAATGAGCTGGTTAAATTTGGGGAGTAGCTATCTCCCCCATCTTGAATTTCAGAAAGCTGACAGCTGTCTTCCATTGTTCAGCCCTCCAAGCTGGAAACTTAACAAACTGACCAGCCCCCCAAAAAAGACTTCTAAATACTGACAATCAGAGTGCCCCCACAAAACATCCAGGTCTCCAGCTGATCATTCTTCAGTGATGTCCACTAATCAACAGGTCCTAAAATTAGCACAGAGCTTTCAAGTGGTCATTTAGTGCCCTACCTTTGTGTATTGACGGACAGGAAAAGATGCTAATGATTTAGGACAAGTTTCTAACATAAAAGATAAAGATCAGGCCGGGCACAGTGGTTCACGCCTGTAATCTCAGCACTTTGGGAGGCTGAGGTGGGTGGATCACCTGAGGGGAAACAGATTGGTTCGAGACCAATCTGGCCAACATGGTAAAACCCCTACTAAATACAAAAGTTAACTGGGCGTGGTGACAGGTGCCTGCAATCCCAGCTACTCAGGAGGCTGTGGCAGGAGAATTGCTTGAACCTGGGAGGTAGAGGTTGCAGTGACCCAAGATCGCGCCATTGCACACTCCACCCTGGGTGACGAGAGCAAAATTCCGTCTAAAAAAAAAAAAAAAAAAAAGAGTCCAGGCGCGATGGCTCAAGCCTGTAATCCCAGCACTTTGGGAGGCCGAGACGGGCAGATCACGAGGTCCGGAGATCGAGACCATCCTGGCTAACACGGTGAAACCCCGTTTCTACTAAAAATACAAAAAAACTAGCCGGGCGAGGTGGCGGGCGCCTGTAGTCCCAGCTACTCGGGAGGCTGAGGCAGGAGAAAGGCGTAAACCGATGAGGCGGAGCTTGCAGTGAGCTAAGATCCGGCCACTGCACTCCAGCCTGGGCGACAGAGCGAGACTCCGTCTCAAAAAAAAAAAAAAAAAGAAAAGAAAAGAAAAGAAACGAAAGGAAAGAAAGAATGATAAAGACCAGAATTAACAACTATAAGAAAAAGAACCAGAAGGGGCCAGGCGCGGTGGCTCACACCTGTAATCTCAGCACTTCGGGAGGCTGAGGTGGGCAAATCACTTGAGGTCAGGAGTCTGAGACCAGCCTGGCCAACATGGTGAAACTTCATCTCTACTAAAAATGAAAATTAGCCAGGCATAAAAAAATTAGCCAGGTATAGTGGCAGGTGCCTGTAATCCCAGCTACTCAGGAGACTGAAGCAGGAGAATCACTTGAACCCAGGAGGCGGAGGTTGCAGTGAGCAGAGTTCACTCCACTGCACTCTAGCCTGGGACACAGTGCAAGACTCTGTCTCAAAAAAAAAAAAAAAAAAAGAACTCGAAAGACGCAAAGAATATTCAGGGATGAAAAGAAAACTTAAAAACCAAGAAAACCGACAATTAATAGTCTCAGAGTGGTAAAAAACACACCCGTGAAACAAGGACAGGGTGTGTTTTTAAGGTATATTTAGAGAATAATAACTGTTAAAACTCCTGAAAATGTATACATAAGTATATACATATTACATATGTAATATATAATATTAGAGGTAAAACATTTAATTGAATATTATAAAGTTGAGAAAGCCTTGAAAAAGGGGAACAAATAGCCACAGAGAAAACTAGAAAAGAGAACACAAGAAAACTAGATGATAAGCCGGGCGTGGTGACTCGCACCTGTAATCCCAGCATTTTGGGAGACCGAGGCAGGTGGATCACTTGAGCCCAGGAGTTCGAGACCAGCCTGGGCAACATGACAAAACCCCATCTCCATAAAAAATACAAAAATTAGCCAGCATGGTGGCAAATGCCTGTAGTGCCAGCTACTCGGGAGCTGAGGTGGAAAGATCACTTGAGCCTAGGGAGGTCGAGGCTGCAGTGAGCTCTGATTGCCCCACTGCACTCCAGCCTGGGCAAGAGAGTGAGGATGTCTTAAAAAGAAAAAAAGGAAAAAGAAAACTAGATAATAAATACAGAAAGTATAGACATCCAACTAGAAGTCTCAGAAAAAGAAGACCAAAAAAATGAAAGTGAGAAAATTATCAAAAAATAATTTCAGAAATCCCCCAGAAATGAAAGACTTGGCTTTCTGGATTAAAAGGCCCTGCCAAATATCCAGTACAATGGATTGACAATCCTTAGTTCTTGTACTCTGTCAAGACTGCCAATTCACAATCCTGATGAGGGGTTGCATCAAACCTACAGGAAGAGGAATTTCGTCCTAATTGGTCTTCCCAGAAGCAGCACTATTTTATAATTTGTCATTCCACGAAGCTCCTTCTTATAGTTCATCTGTTCAGATGGGGTGTCTTTTACTAACTTACTCAAAAGGACCATTTGTGTTAATGGTTGCCCTGAATGGAAAATTTTAGATCCAAAAATGATGCCACCTATTTAAAAAATAGTAACAATAGATTATAAAATATGTTTGACAAAAATAAAAGAAGCTTCATACTTCTTTTGGAAATTTGGAGATGAATTAGTAATAAGCAGCCAGAAACTTTAGCAAACAACAACAAAAAACCTGAGGCAAGTATTAATTCCAAGAAAAAAAAATAGTTATACAAGAAACGAAATGTGATGGAAATCACAACATGGCTCAGGTGTTAAAAAATATTTACACACTTATATACATAAATGTGAAATATTGATTTTTACCCCAAATTATGATATAAATGTATTGGGCCAAAGATAAAATGATTGTAGGTGGTGACATAAGAGATCCCAATTCTCATCTTCTATAATAATTAGTTAATAGCCAGGCGTGGTGGTGCATGCCTGTAATCCCAGTTACTCAGGAAGCTGAGGCATGAGAATCACTTGAACCCAGGAGGTGGAGGTTGCTGTGAGCCAAGGTTGCACCACTTCACTACAGCCTGGATGACAGAAACTTCGTCTCAAGGAAAAAAAAAAAAAAAAAAGAACTCGAAAGAATCAAAGAATATTCAGGGAAGAGGAGAAAGCTTAAAAAAACAAACAAACATACAATTTATAACCTCAGAGAGGCCGGGCGCGGTGGCTCACGCCTGTAATCCCAGCACTTTGGGAGGCCGAGGCGGGCAGATCTCAAGGTCAGGAGATCGAGACCATCCTGGCTAACACGGTGAAACCTCGTCTCTACTAAAAATACAAAAAATTAGCTGGGCGTGGTGGCAGGCGCCTGTAGTCCCAGCTACTTGGGAGGCTGAGGCAGGAGAATAGTGTGAACCCAGTAGGCGGAGTTTGCAGTGAGCTGAGATGGCGCCACTGCACTCCAGCCTGGGCAACAGAGCGAGAATCCGTCTCAAAAAAAAAAAATAAAATAAATGAAAAAAATAAAATAAAATAAAATAAAAACCTCAGAGAGGTAAAAGAAACACATCCATGAAAAAAGGACAGGGTGTGGTTTTTGTTTTGTTTTGTTTTTTCTGAGATGGAGTCTCGCTGTGTTGCCCAGCCTGGAGTGCAGTCGTGCGATCTCAGCTCACTGCAACCTCCGCCTCCCAGGTTTAAGCAATTCTCCTGCCTTAGCCTCCCAAGTAACTGGGACTACAGGCACGTGCCACCACACCTGGCTAATTTTTTGTGTTTTTAGTAGAGACAGGGTTTCACCATGTTGGCCAGGCTGGTTTCGATCTCCTGACCTCGTGATCCACTCGCCTCGGCCTCCCAAAGTGCTGAGATTACAGGCATGAGCCACCTCACCCAGCCAGGGTGTGTTTTTAAGGTATATTCGGAGAATAATAATAATTAAAACTCCTGAAAATTTATATATATGTACACATAATATATATGATATCTATAATATTAGAGATAAAGTAAAAAGTCAAAAATAGCAATACAAACATGATATAGCCACAGAAGTAGGGAAGTACACATCAGAAGATATAACTAATCAATTTCAAAACGGTTGCCTATAGGGACTCAGTGGAAGACAATTATAACCTTGTATTTGGTTACTTTTTGAGCTATGTAAATACAGTTGACCCTTGAACAACATAGGTTTGAACTGCATGGATCCATTTATATGCAGATTTTTTCAAAAAAAGTTACTCTGAGTGTAACTTTCCTGCCTTCTGTTCTGCGTCCTCCACCTCTTTGACCTCTGCCACCCCCGAGACAGCAAGACCAACCCCTTTCCTCCCTCCTTCTCCTTAGCCTACTCAGTGTGAAGACAACAAGGATGAAGAATTTTATGATGATCCACTTCCACTTATTGAATAGTAAGTATATTTTCTCTTCCTCATGATTTTCTTAATAACGTTTTCTTTTCTCTAACTTACTTTATTGTAAGAATGCAGTATATAATACGTATAACACACAGAATATGTGTTAATGGACAGTTTGTTATTGGTAAGCCTTCTAAGCAACAGTAGGCTATTTGTAGTTAAGTTTTGGGAGAGTCAAAAGTTATACATAGATTCTGGTTTTTTTAATTACTTATGTCCATAGGTTTTGGGGGAACAGGTAAAATTTGGTTACCTGAGTAAGTTTCTTTAGTGGTGATTTGTGAGATTTTGGTGCACCCATCACCCAAGCAGTATACACTGAGTCCAGTGTGTAGTCTTTTACCCCTCACTCCTTCCTGCCCTTTCCCCCTGAGTCCCCAAAGTCCACCGTATAATTCTTAGGCCTTTGCATCCTCATAGCTTAGCTCCCACCTATGAGTGAGAACATACAATGTTTGGTTTTCCATTCCTGAGTTACTCACTTAGAATAATACCAATCCCATCCAGGTTGCTGCGAATGCCATTAATTCATTTATTTTTATTGCTGAGCAGTATTCCATCACATACGTACCACAGTTTCTTTATCCACTCATCGACTGGTGGCCATTTGGGTTAGTTCCACATTTTTGCAATTGTGAATTGTGCTGCTATAAACGTGTGTGCAAGTACTTTTTTGAATAATGACTTCTTTTCCTCTGGGTAGATACCCAGTCATGGGATTTCTGGGTCAAATGGTAGTTCTACTTTTAGTCCTTTAAGGAATCTCCACATTGTTTTCCATAGTGGTTGTACTAGTTTACCTTCCCACCAACAGTGTAGAAGTGTTCCCTTTTCACCTCATCCATGCCAACATCTATTTAAAAATTTTTTTTTATTATGGCCATTCTTGTGGGAGTAAGGTGGCATCATATTGTGATTTTGATTTACATTTCCCTGATCATTAGTGATGTTGAGCATTTTTTTCATGTTTTTTGGTCATTTGAAAAGTTACACACAGATTTTCAACTACATGGTGGGTCAGCACTCCAGCCCCTGCATTGTTCAATGGTCAACTATATATAACTTTTTTTTTTTTTGAAACAGGGCCACAATCATGGCTCACTGCAGCCTTGACCTCATGGGTTCAGGCAATCCTCTTGCCTCATCCTCTCAAGTAGCTGGGACTACAGGGATACACCACCATGCCTGGCTAAATTTTTGATTTTTTGTAGAGATGAGGTTTTGCTATGTTGCCCAGGCTGGTCTCAAACTCTTGGGCTCAACCCATCCTCCCGCCTCAGCCTCCCAAAGTGCTGGGATTACAGGTGTGAGCTACCACTTGCGGCCAACTATATTTAATTTTTATTTATTTTTATTTTATATATATATATTTTTTGAGACAGAGTTTCACTCTGTCGTTCAGGCTGGAGTACAGTACTGCCATCTTGGCTCACTACAACCTCCACCTTCCAGGTTCAAGCAATTCTCCTGCCCCAGCCTCCTGAGTAGCTGGGTACAGGTGCCCGCCACGATGCCCAGCTAATTTTTTTTGTATTTTTAGTAGAGACAGGGTTTCGCCATGTTGACCAGGCTGGTCTTGAACTCTGACCTCAGGTGATCCACCTGCATCGGCCTCCTAAAGTGCTGGGATTACTGGCGTGAGCCACCGTGCCCAGCCTATATTTAACTTTTAATGAAAAATTCAAATATACACAAAAGTAGAGAAAATAGTACAATGAACTCTCATATTCTAATCCCTCAGAACTAGCAATTTATCAAGATTTTGCCACACTTGCTTCATGTAAGCATATTACTTTAAATTTAAATTCTTTTAATTTTAGAAATATACACAATAAATTAATAATATGGCTACCTCTGAAACATGTGACTGATACAGAGATGAGAGGGGTGAGGAAAAGAAGAGCTTTTTTCTTTTTTAAACAGTTTTATTTTTATTTGTATCCTACAAACTTATGCCATGCACTGCTCTAAACACTTTACACTCATTTAATCCTCATAGCAAATCGATGAGGTGTGTGCTAGTTTTATTCTTATTTGATAGATGAGAGTTGTTTATCATTTGAATTTTTTTCAGTGAGCAGGAATTCCTTTTTAAATATTTATTTATGTGTTTGTTTTAGAGACAGGGTCTCCATCTGTTGCCCAAGCTTCACTGTAACCTCAAACTCCTGGGCTTAAAGGATCCTCCCACTTTAGTCTCCCAAGTAGCTGGGACTACAGGCAGGGGCTACCATGCCTGGCCAATTTTTATTTATTTATTTGTTTTTAGAGGTGGGCCAGGTTAGTATTGAACTCCTGGCTTCAAGTGATCCCCCAGTCTTGACCTCTAAATAATAATTTTTTAAAAGATAATGGACTACAAAAACAAGTTTTCTGACTCATATATAATACATAATAACTCTTGGGTTATTTCTTCTCCAGTATAAAAAGTCCCAGTCCCTCCAATGATGCCTCCAAGGTAGAATGATGCATTCTAGTTATTAAGAACACTTTCACTCCTAATCTGTCCCAGTTTAGGTAATAACTTGAATGACCACCTTACTTTAAAGCTTTGTGTTTAGGGCTGGACGCAGTGGTGCACGTCTATAATCCCAGCACTTTGGGAAGCCAAAGTGGGCGGATCACCTGAGGTCAGGCGTTTGAGACCAGCCTGGCCAACATGGCAAAACCCCATCTCTACTAAAAATACAAAATTTAGCCAGGCTTGATGGCCAAGGTGGGCCGATCACGAGGTCAAGAGTTCAAGACCAGCCTGGCCTATAAGGTGAAACCCTGTCTCTACTAAAAATACAAAAATTAGCTGGGTATTGTGGTGCATGCCTGTAGTCACAGCTACTCGGGAGGCTGAGGCAGGAGAATCACTTGAACCTGGGAGGCACAGGTTGCAGTGAACCAAGATCGTGCCACTGCACTCCAGCCTGGGCAACAGAGTGAGACTCCGTCTCAAAACAAAAACAAAAACAAGACTTTGTGTTTGTTTAGATTCTTCACCATGGGGATTGTCCTCCTCAGGACTTTGTTCTTAGGCGTCCCCAGGCCTGAACCTAGCAAACTATGGGACCCGGTGGGAATACTGACCTTTCTTCTTCCAGGTTTCCTGCATTTACCAAGGCGACCTGGGAGTCAACAGGCTCCTGGTAGTGCCACACAATCGACTCACAGTGAATTAGCTGTCAGATAAACTTTGTCTTTTTCATGTGATTCATTTCTAAGCCGAGACTCCTGGCCCCATATTTGCACTTCTGATCTTTTTAACCTGCTTGCAGGACTCTACATCCACGCTCTCCAAATGTCATTTGCTCATGTTGGATCATCATTCCAGCCTGCCATGATCATTTTGAACCTCAATTCTGTCAACCAATCTGTTAGTAAGCCTGTTCCTCTTTGTGTCATCTGAAGGTGTGATGAGCTGGACACCTACCTACATCTTCATCTGAGTCACTGATACAAACATCACGTGCCCAGGGCTGAGTCACAGGCTCAGAGACGTCCTGCTGGCAAGACAGAAAACCTGTCATCACATCTCTTTGGGTAGAGTGAGTCAGCAGCTATGAATCCTCCAAGCAGGGCCATCATGCAGCCCACATTTTCCCATCACATACACAAGAATACGATGATAAACTGCTTTACGCCCTGTTGTAGGTATAAAAACAGTGTCTTCTACATTCCCCTAACCTCTTCATTCTGTATCCTTATCAACAAAAGAAGCATGATATTCTGTAGTTTGGGATGTGTTTGTAGAGACCTCATGCTGGCTTCTGCCAAACATCATTCTCCTTGCTGAGCATTACCAGACCCCATATATAATAATCATTTCTAGAATTTTGCCAGGAATCAGCATTAATTTGGACACTCTTTAATTTCCATATCCAAAGCCTACTCCTAGCTGGTTATGATGGCAGTGTTCGTTCAACTACACCCCATAGCACCCCTCCCTGTCTCCAGGATCCCCCGAAGTCACTGACAGCAGATTCCTGATTACACATCATCTTGACATCTATCTGAACCCTTTTACAGTAGACTACTCTGACGCCATTCACAATATTGGTGTGGATTGTAGAGCTATATTCACTGACGTTAAAAGTGTCCACAATACATTGTTAAGTGAAAAATAAAGTTTACAAAGCAATACGATTTTATAATTCCATGTTTGTAAAAAACAAAAAGCATTTGTTATGTACACATAAAAATAAAGTCCAGAAGTCTACATACCAAAATATTAACAGCGGTAATATGGGCGGAAGAATTACAGGTGAAGTTTTATTTCACACATCTGAATTTTCCAGTTCTTCTTCAATTGGCATTCATAACTCATGTAATGAAGGAAAACAGCTCTTTTGAAAAAGTCAAGGTTGACTTCCTGGACTCTGGTAATTCAGAGCTATCTTAGAGCACAAATAACATTCCTCCATATGCTTTTCTCTCCCCTGAGAGTTTCATTTTCCGGTCATATAAGAAGGAGGGAGGGGAGAGAAAAAAAGATTGGGGCTGCCGTTTGTAGGCACAATGCCACGCCACAGGCAGGGGTTTTATCTCCATCTCTGCATTTAATCCTCACAACTGAGAGGAGTAAATTTTACCAATAATATTGACTCCTTCAGAAAGTTGGGTGATGAAGGGAAAGGAGACCCTGAGATCCTGGACTGGGGAGAGACAAGGACAAAGGAAGGTGAGGTGAAGCTAACCCCATCTTACAGATGAAAACACTGAGTTTCTAAAATGACAATCCATCATGCAGCTAGTAAATAAAGCGAAATTCAAACCCAGGTCTGCCTGTCCCTAAAGCCTTCCTCCTTTTATGACACCACAGCAGCCATCACACCTGCAGTCCCCGTAGCATCCAATTTTAAAGATTTTCTGGATTTTTCCTTCCCTGACACACCATAATCAACTTGCTGTTTAAAGCTCTTTTCATCAGGCAGCAGGTCTCTTCCTAAAACTTCTCCGACTACCCCTGCACAGTGCCTAAAAGCAAATCCTCAGTTTTCATCTTCAGAACCATCTTCTTTTGTTTGTTTGTTTTTCTTTTCTTTCTTTCTTTCTTTTTTAGGCAGGGTCTCACTCTGTCACTTAGGCTGGAGTGCAGTGGTGCAGTCACAGCTCACTGCAGCCTCAACCTCTTGGGCTCAAGTGATTCTCCAGCCTCAGCCCCCACAAGTAGCTGGCACAACCACAGCTGGCAAATTTTTTAGATTTTGTGTAGAGATGGGATTTTGCCATGTTGCCCAGCTGGTCTCAAACTCCTAGGCTCAAGCGATACTCCTGGCGTGGCCACCCAAAGTGCTGGGATTACAGGTGTGAGCCACCACTTGAGGCCTTTAGAACCATCTTTAAGCTCACAGCTCAAATGCCTTCTTCACCTTTCCCTCCAGAAGCATGAACTCCAAAACCAGAAAAAAATGAAACATCATTTCCCACACACTCTATTGTACCCAAATTTCGTCTGTGTCTTTACCTAGTGCCTCAAAGCTCTGCAGACAGCATATGGAATGATGAAAGGGTGTGGACAGAGTTCAGCCAGACCTCGGAGGCAGACCATAGAAGGTCCTGGGAGTCACTACTGAGAAGCAGCCTAGAACTCCCTCAGTTCCCAGTATTACTTTCCTTTCTGCTTAATATAGAATGGGTGTTTGTTTTTCTGTGACTGAACTCTTAATGAGAAATAATAATAGTAATAACTTATCCCTTTTGAGTTCTATGAACCTGATGCTATATAACAGGTTAAATATCTATCACCCCATCTAATTTGCGTGGCAGTCACATAAATTAGGTATTATTTTCCCAATTTACATGTGAAGAAACCAAGGATTGGAGAGGTTGCCCAAGAGTTCATCATCGGTAAATGGCTGAGCCTTGACTCAAATGAGGGTTTGCAAACTCCAGAGCTTGTGCTCCTAACCCCTGTGCATCCCACCTCTCACATGGTTCCTTGTGGAAGAGATGAACCTATGTAACGGACATAATGGACAATATCCTCAGCAGACTTTGTGGAAGATACAGAGATTCTTTTCTTTTCTTTTTGAGATGGAGTTTCGCTCCTGTTGTCCAGGCTGGAGTGCAATGGTGCAATCTCAGTTCACCACAACCTCTGTCTCCTGGGTTCGAGCGATTCTCCTGCCTCAGTCTCCCGAGTAGCTGGGATTACAAGCATGTGCCACTACACCTGGCTAATTTTGTATTTTTAGTACAGACGAGGTTTCTCCATGTTGGTCAGGCTGGTCTCGAACTCCCGACCTCAGGCGATCCACCCACCTTGGCCTCCCAAAGTGCTGGGATTACAGGCGTGAGCCACCGCACCTGGCCTCAGAGATGTTTTATAAACCGTAAGTCAAGTCATGCTTTATAATGACTCTGCTCCAACTATTCTCCTCTCTCTCTCCACTGCCCCTTCCCCACCTCTACCCTTCCAAGTGTGCACGTGTGCTCACCTCACCATCCCTTGACCCCCACAGTCCAGGACCCCATAGGCCCCTTTCCCTTCCTCACCACACTTTCTGGAAGAGTAGCCCACACTTGCTACTTTCCTCCCTGCCTCTAGCCCCATTCCCGTTGTCACTTGGCTTCTGCCTCCACCACCCCAGGGAAGCTGCTTTAGCTAAGGTCTTTATGTCCTCCTGCTGCGCATCTTACAGCTTTCTGGGGCCTCATCCTGTGTTACATCCCTGCAGCATGTCATGCTGCTGCCCACTCCACCATCTTGAAACTCTCTCTGTACTTGGCTTCCTGACAACACTCTCCCCTGACTTTCTTCCATCCTCCCTGCTGGTGATTCCCTGTCTTAATCATTGACTCCTCTAACTCCACCTGACCCTCAAATGCTGGTGCTTCCCAGGGTTCTGTCCTCAGCCTTCAGCCCAACCCTCTCCTTCAGGCCCCAGGCTCCTTCCTACAGCTGCAACAGCCTACTTACATGCAAACAGACAACTGCCCAGGCTATTGTCTTTAGCTCAGATCGCTTTCCCACAGTTTAGACTCACATTTCCATCTGCCTAGTTGACACCTCCACCTGGAAGTTCTCCTGAAAACCTTAATTCAGTGTGTCTAAAAACTAAACAGTACAACACGCCCCCCATAGACACAGATCCACACACATGTGAGCAGTAGGGTTACAGGCGTTGCTGTATTTTGCATATCTCAATCTAGTTTTTCCTCGATTAACATTTATAACCCATATAATAAGGGGAAACAACTTTTCATTTTAATTTATTTATGCATGTATTTTAGAGACAAGATCTCTCTACATTGCCCAGGCTGGTCTCAAACTCCCAGGCTCATATGATCCTTCCACCTAAACCTCCTGAGTGGCTGGGACAACAGGTATTCACAACCACACCCAGCTAAGGAAACAGCTTTTAATAAAAATTCAAGGTTGGCTTTACGGTATCTCTGTACAATTACAGAGATACTTTGGAGCACAAATAACATTCCTCTTGCTCCCTCTCTCCTTGAGCGTTTCAGTCCACATAAGGAAGAGGGAGATGGGGAAAGAGGGTGGGACTGTCATTCCTAAGCACAGTGCCAAGCCACGTGCTAGCAGCTTCCTCCATCATTTATTTTATTCTATTTTTAAATTTTTGTTTTATTATCTTTTTTAGAAATGGGATCTCGCCATGTTGCCCAGGCTGGTCCTGAACTCCTGGCCTCAAGTCCTCCTCCTGCCTTGGCCTTCCAAAGTGCTGGGATTACAGGCGTAAGCCACTGCACCCAGTCGCAGTCCATCTAGTTATATTTCATCCTTATAACTGAGGGAGGTTAGATATTATTTGCCCCATTTTACAGATGAAAAACTGAAGCTCTGAAATGATAAGCAATCGCCTCCAATCATGCAGCTAATAAATTAGATAACTAAAGCAAAATGGTCTTCCTAACCCCAAAATTCACACACACACGCACACACACACATACACACACACACACCACATTTCTCTCTTGAAGTACCTCAGTAGTTGCTTAAAAATTTCCACCAACTCTCCCTCTCCTCTTCATCACTTCCTGTCAAAGCCTGATGTGAGAGACCAGAAGGCAAGCACTGGGCGGTCACACACACCAACATTCCTATTCACTCCATGAGAACACAACTGCCATCCTTATTTCTCTAGAGGAGCCCATTATTCGCTCAATGGCTCTGTACTCTGTACCTTCTTTTTTTTTTTTTTTTTTTTGAGGCGGAGTCTCGCTCACTGCAAGCTCCGCCTCCCGGGTTTACGCCATTCTCCTGCCTCAGCCTCCCAAGTAGCTGGGACTACAGGCGCCCGCCACCTCGCCCGGCTAGTTTTTGTATTTTTAGTAGAGACGGGGTTTCACCGTGTTAGCCAGGATGGTCTCGATCTCCTGACCTCGTGATCCGCCCGTCTCGGCCTCCCAAAGTGCTGGGATTACAGGCTTGAGCCACCGCGCCCGGCCTTTTTTTTTTTTTTTTTTTTGAGACAGAGTCTCACTCTATCGCCCAGGCTAGGGTACAGTGGCGCAATCTCAGCTCACTGCAACCTTCACCTATCAGATTCAAGATTCACCATTCTCCTCCCTCAGCCTCCTGAGTAGCTGGGATTACGACACCTGCCACCACATCTGGCTAATTTTTGTATTTTTAGTAGAGACGAGGTTTCGCCATGTTGACCAGGGTGGTCTCGAACTTCTAACCTCTGGTGATCCACCTGCCTCGTCCCAAAGTGCTGGGACTACAGGTGTGAGCCACCGTGCCCGGCCTGTACTCTGTACCTTCTATGTATATGTCTCAGACAGAGACCACCAGGCACTGGAGATCCTGCAGTGAACCAGACAAATGTGGTTCTTGCCCTCATATAGTCTACATTCTGGAAAACGCATTATTAACAATGCATGGGCACTAAATAGAGAGTATTTATGCACAGCAGTAACCAATGTAGGTTCACCAAGAACCACTAGTTAAAATGGAGAAAGGTATTGAAAAAGTAGATGAGTGTAAGCTCAAAAGGAAATTTCTAGGGTTCTGTTGCATGACTCCACGCTCAGCTCTTCCTAGTTCCTGTTTTTGTTAATGACCTCCAGTCTCATCAGATCATCAGAAGATGTAAAACTTGTTAAATGGCAGAGGACAAAATTAGGGCCTCACAAGCAGCTTGGAATAATGGGTCAAAACTAACATAATGAAATTTAAGGGATAAATGTCAAGTCCTGAATTTGTTTTGCAAATCAATTGCCCCAGTGCACAGTAAGGGAGGCCTGGCTGCCGTGGCTCGTGTGAGAAAAAGCAGGTAATTCTGGTGCCCAGGCGCTCCATGTGGGTCCACAAAGCCAACTGGCTACTAGAACGCTAGGATATAGGTGTGGGCAGTTCTGAAGGAGTCCAACACAGCATGGAAAGACACGGTCCTTGGGCTGCTCTGAGAGGGCCCTCCCTCCACCCAGAGCCACCAGGCAGGCTGCAGGTGTCGAGAAAGACGGACAGCATCTCTGCATCATCACATATCAGGGCTGACCACCTGGTCCATCTCCTTCATTTACAGAGCAGCCAGCTGAGTCCCAGAGAGGAGAAGAGGTCTACCTCGTGGGGTCAGCAGATTTGCCGTAGAACTAGGGCAGCTCTCAACTATCTCGAATGAATGAACAAATGAATGAATGAATGACGTACATAGATAAGGATCAAGTACACAGAGGGACAGCAGATGAGATTAGAGACATCCATTTCATCTTCTTTGAGGCGTCAAAGAGAAATTAATGAAAGTGCTAAGTCTTCCTATTGATATGCATAGGTTATTTGTGCTCAGTACGTGGGTACATATATGTGTGTCCACACCAAGCCCTACAAGGCTCTGCCTTGACCCCCACATGCTCTCCTCCCTGCCTCAGGCAGTTGCTGAAGACATGAGAGAAGCACTTCCCAGCTCTTGCCCATCTTCTGGGTTTTCTTTCCTCTTTCCAAGATTCTTCCCCCAGGAAGCCCTCCTGAATTGGGGAGGCAGTGGTGCTGCCCTCCTGCCCAGTCAGAGAGCCCTGCCAGCTGCTGCAGCCCCTACTCAAAGCTCAGTGCTGGGCAGTTATCCTGAATTATCCTAAGGGGACAGGAGCCTAGAACAGGCCCCCCATCTTGTACTGTTGCACCCTGTCCCCTCATATGTTTCTGAGCCCCGGGCCCCTCAGCCCCTCATCCTCACCATGGCCCCATCCTCAGATCCATGTCTCCCTCAGACCCCAGACCCCCAGTTCTGCTTCCCTCCCCCAAGATTCTCTGTCATTATCTCTGGAAAGTGAGGCTTGTGCATCATCATTAATGGGCTAAACAGCAGGGTCAGCGAGGCAGGTAGCAGTAAACGCAGCAATTACGGCCGCACCTCCATCCGAGCGCCTTCGCTCCCAATCCATCTCCCCTCATCACCAGGCGGTGCTGAGCCGGCCCTGCCTTCATTACATTAATCAGGTTAATTCCAAGTTAGAGTCCACATTCTAATCAAAAGGCAGTCAACAGGGTGGGACACTGGGGGAAGAGGGAAGAGCTGTCCACCCAAGAAATGGGGGGTTGATGGAGGGCCCAGGCCTAGACACCTGAGAGCCTAGCCTCCAGAGCCCCATCTTTCCAGGGGCTGCTCCCACTTTGTCTGGGCCTTGTTCCTGAAACCTCTTTTGCATCCTGGATTCAAGCCAGGACTGAGACTCTAGCTATGGAGTTAGAGGCAAGGGAGAGTCCAATTCCCTGTCTCTCTAAATAGACCAACCAGGCCATCGTGTACTGTTCACAAGGTTGTGCACTGACAATGCTAGGAGGGCACCACATTCATATTGTAGCCTATGTGAATGATGCCCTTAGAGCTGTGCAGTGTACAACCAGCACAACAGAGCAGAGCAGCCCTGTAGGTTACCTCCTAAGAAACCAAGGTCCTGGGGAAGGTCAGAGGATACTGGAGAAGGCAGGGTGGAGGCTATGGAACCAACACTGGAACTCAACGAGCTCATTAAGATGAAACAGAGATCAAGAGAACGAACCTCCAGCAGCAGCAGCTTCTGCATTGGCCTCAACACTCTGGCATCTCTGCAAGGTTCTGTCCTCATCCTCTGCTAGGAAATGTCCTCTGCTTCCCCAGCTTCAAATATCACCATGTTGACGAGGCCCCCCCTTCCCCCAAAATCTTTCCTACACCCTGACTTCATATTCCATTTGGACAGCTCCACATAGAAATCCCTCCAGTTGAAGCTGCTTTCCCAAATTTACTTCTCTTCCCTTTCTCCATGAATTCCTCCTCCCTCTGTGGCCCAAGCTAGAAATCTTGAAAGTTATTAGAGAATCCTTCTTGGACCCTTTATTAGCTTCTTATAGCTGCTGTAACAAATTATTACAAACTTAGTGGCTTAAAACAACACGGATTTATTATTTTTCAGTTCTGGAAGTTAGAAGTCTAACATGGGTCTCACTCTAAGCTCAGATCAAGGTATTGACTGGGCTGGTTCCTTCTGGAGGCTCTAGAGGAGAACCTACTACCTTGCTCTTTCCAGCTGCTAGAGGCTGCCTGCATTCCTTGGCTTGTGGCCCCTTCCTTCATCTTCAAAGCCAGCAGGATAGCATCTTCAAGTCTCTCTCTGATTCTGACCCATCTGCATTCTTTAACTTGTAAGGACCGACCCTTGTGAGTACATTGGACCTCCTCAGATAATCCAGGATAAATCTCCTGGAGCTGACTGGCAGCCTTAATTCTCCCTTGCTCTGTAATATAACATATCCACAGGTTCTTGGAATTAGGACATAGACCTTGATAGTTAAAATGTTCCCTCCAAATCTCCTATTGAAATGTGATCCCCAATGTTGGAGGTGGGGCCTCGTGGGAGGTGTTTGGGTCATGGGGATGGATCCCTCATGAATGACTTGGTGCCCTCCCCACAGTAATGAGTGAGTTCTCCCTCTATTAGTTCATGTAAGAGCTGGTTGTTTAAAAGACTGTGACATTTCTCTTGCTCCCTCTCTCACCATATGACATGCCCATTCAGTTTGCCTTCTACCGTGAGTAAAAGCTTCCTGAGACCTCACCAGAAACTGAGTGGATGCTGGTGCCATGCTTGCACAACCTGCAGAACCATGAGCCAAAGAAACTTTTTTTCTTTATAAATTAAATTACCCAGCCTCTACACAGGTATTCCTTTATAGTAACACAAGACAGAATAGTACACTTGGGAAGCCATTATTCTGCCTGCCATAAACCCCAAATATCAGATTGATCTTCAAGTCCTGTTAATTCTATGCCTCCAAGACAGCACTTCTATCAGTTCCTGTGTTCTTTATCTTGGATTGTCTAGACATTACAATAATCTATCTTCAACCTCTCCCTTTCCAATTTACAATTATCAACTTCCAACCTCTCCCTCTCTAATCCACTTCCCAAGAGACTGCCAGAATGAGGTAGATGCTTTTATTGTTCCTAGCATCTCTTCCTCTTGGCCCACCTCGGATTTCAGTGCAGCTAGCCCAGGAAAGGAAATGTAATAGGCCTGGCAGCAACTGTCAACCAGTAGGGATCTCTTTCAAGTACTCAGTAGTAGATAAGTACCCAGCTTCCTGGCCTTTAAAGGGACAATTCTGAAGTGCATTCTACACGACTCTTCAGAGGATCTCCAAGGATGGCTCTTTGGTTGCCCATAGAGACAACTAGATTTCTTCTCTGTTTCACTCTCCCCACTCCCTCACTACCGCTCCCTGTGATCACCTCCCAAATAAACTGCCTTCACCTAAGTCCTTGTCTCAAGCTCTGATTTAGGGGAAAAACAAACTAAGACAGTGTGATATCTCTAAGATGAAAATCTAGGGCCGGGCGCGGTGGCTCAAGCCTGTAATCCCAGCACTTTGGGAGGCCGAGACGGGCGGATCACGAGGTCAGGAGATCGAGACCATCCTGACTAACACAGTGAAACCCCGTCTCTACTAAAAAATACAAAAACTAGCCGGGCGAGGTGGCGGGCGCCTATAGTCCCAGCTACTCGGGAGGCTGAGGCAGGAGAATGGCGTAAAACCTGGGAGGCGGAGCTTGCAGTGAGCCGAGATCTGGCCACTGCATTCCAGCCTGGGCGATAGAGCGAGACTCCGCCTCAAAAAGAAAAAAAAAAAAAAGAAAATCTGATCAAGTCATCTTCCTTATTAAAGACAGTAAACAACTACTGCCCTCAGGTTAAAGTACTAACTTGGAGGTTGGTATTCAAAGCCCTACACAACCCTACCCACTCCTCCAATCTCATAATATTCTACATCCATCAACTCATCCTATTCTCCAGCCATGCAAGATTTCCCCCATAAGCTGTCACATCCCCAAGCATTCACTCACATTAAGAGCTCTGAGTTCTAGATCCTGCCCACCTCTGCATGGATGTCTCATAGCAAACCTCAAGCCCGACATGCCTAAAAATGAAACTCAACTTCTCAACAATGTTCTCTTTTCTCTACCTTTCTCTCAGTTTTCCTTTGTTTTGTCTGATTCTTCACCATCTTTCCCTGTTTCTTTTTCTTCCTCCAGTCTCGTATACATGACTGATCTCCAGGCTTTTGTCCTTGACCCTCCTCTTTTCTTGATCTCAACATTTTCCCTGAGTCGCCTCATCCCTTCCTAAGGCATTATTTACAGCCTACACATGCGGACAATTCCATCTCCAGGCTGGACTTCTCACCTCTCTGCTAAGTTCCAAACCCATATTCAGCTGTCTACTGGATACCTCAACCTGGACGTCCCATAGCAACTTAAACTCTAAATGTTCCAGACTGAATCGTCCCCCAACTTCCTCATCCTCTAATATCCCCCTTTATGGAATCGCTGACAACCTAGCTGTTCAGAAATGTTCACCTCCTTTTGCCCTGCCCCCTCTCCAGATCGTTCCATTGCCTTCTCCAGTCTAACCTCCACACAACAATCAGCGCAATCTTTTGTTGTTGTTGTTGTTGTTGTTGTTGTTATGGAGTCTCACTCTGTCACTCAGGCTGGAGTGCAGTGGCATGATCTTGGCTCACTGCAACCTCCACCTCCCAGGTTCAAGCGATTCTCCTGCCTCAGCATCCCGTGTAGCTGAGATTACAGGTTCACACCACCATACCCAGATAATTTTTGTATTTTTAATAGAGACAGGATTTCACCATGTTGGTCAGGCTGGTTACGAACTCCTGACCTTAAGTGATCCTCCAGCCTTGGCCTCCCAAAGTGCTGGGATTACAGGTGCGAGCCACCACACCCGGCCAGCAATCTTTCTATCACATATATCTGAGAGTTACCTCCCACTCAGTACCCCCTGCAGGAAATCCTACATTTCTTAGCATATTCCAGAGTCCTTCTTCTCGGGGTCTGCCCACCTGAGCACCCCCAGCTTCCCTTTATGTGACCCATACTGTTTGATCTGGTTGCAATGTGCTTCCTATACCACGACCCCATCAACGCCTTCTCTACTTAGAGACTTTCTTATCTTGAAAGCCACCTCTTCTTGGAGGCCTTCCAGACAGTGTTCCCAGGGCAACCCATGCAGTGGAGTACTCTTAAGTATGATGCATATTTACCAGTCTTTCTCCTCTGTTAGACTGGGGATCCTTGAGGTCAGGGACTCCATCTCGGTCTCCTTTGCCCCACAGCACTGTGCCTGCTTCTTAGCACAAATTCATTCAGTGCTTGCTAAACAAATGGATGAATAAGTATGCAGCTTCACACATGGCAAAATTCTTATTTATGTGATGACACACACACACAGTCACTGGATTCATGGTGACGCAGACAGAGACAGCCATCCTCCCTCACACTGTTGTTTCAATGTATGAGGAGTCTTCAACAGTCAATCACATGCCTCTACCATCACTTACTTACAGCCACATACTAACATTCACCCACACACCCACCTCCATGTCAACCAAGGCACTCACTATCACACCCACACAAACAAGCACATCACAAACTCCCACGCGGCCCCATACACAAACTCACACAGAGTCACGCATACAGGGCCACACACAGCTCCAAACACCTCGAGGGCACACTTCATCTCCAATTGTGAGCAAATGCTGTTGGTTTTCATTAATCTACAGGCTCTGTGTTTGCCAGTCTCTCTGGCTCCCCCTCTCCCTCTTCCCCACTCTCTCTCTTTCTGCTCCGAGGCAGGTGAGCGCATCAATTTTCTCCTCGTCTGTGGCAGTTAAATTAAATGGAATCAGCCTGATTGCTGAAAATCAAAGGGAAGGCTGATAAAGCAATTAAATCCCTCGAATTCCTCGTCCTGAAAGGTGCAGCGGCTCTGAAGCTAATTAACTTCATAATGAAAATCCTTCTTCACCCTTTTAGGCTCTTCTCCCCAGGTCTCCTCTCCTCTCCTCTCCTCTCCTTCTGGGGAGAAGCTGGTTACTGAGGAAGAGCTGGATCAGCAGCATTAAAAGTCAGAACCCTGGAGAGGTCTCAGGAGGGGACTCTCTCCTGTGCTCTTGTGTTCAGCTCCCTCCCCTTCCCTCCCCTGCTCACCCCTTTCTCCTACACCTAGTTACCCGCCTAGCTCTCAACACCACGTTTGTAACGTCCATCCCCCCTGCAAACACCCCACACTACCCAACACCAGATCCACCCCTACTACATTCAGCCCACCTCCTACCACCTACCATAACACCCAGCTGTTACCCCAAATGCCAAAGCTTCCTCCACCCCACATCAGCCCCCTAAAACCAGCCTTGTCTCTAAAATCAGCCCTGCCCAACACCCAGCCCACCTGCCCCTCCAGCCCGATCTCAACAGCAGCCTGCCTTCAGTGCACAGTTTATAATCCTGAACACCTAATATGTCCCCAGAACTATGCCAGGCACTGGGGTGTAAAGATGAATGAAAACAAAACAAGCCGTGTCCTAAAGAATCTCCTTATCTGGAGGTAGAGAAAATAAGGCCTTCCTAAAGAGAACCATCTTAGTCCATCAGGCTGCTATAAGAGAATACCAGAAACTGGGTGGCATATAAACAACAGAAATTTATTTCTCCCATCGCTGGAACCTGGGAAGTCCAAGATCAAAGTGCCAGCAGATTTCATGTCTGATGAGTCCCACTTCTCAAAGATAGTGCCTTCTTGCTGTGTCCTCACATGGTGGAAGGGACTAGCTAGCTCTCTGGTGTCTCTTTTTATTTATTGGCTTGTTTATTTTTATAGCAACACCAGCCTGAGAATAGGGTCTCCACCTTTACAACCTAATCACCTCCCAAAAGCCCCACCTCCTAGTACCAACACCTTGGGATTAGAATTGCAGCACAAATTTTGAGGAGACATAAACATTTGTGCCATAACAGAAACCTATGAGAGGGGCCTCTAGTGCGCTCTGGCAGACTAGGGAAGGCTCCAGAATGGAAGCACTGGGGCTAGGTCATTAAGAATTAGCTGGGACAGGTTGGGTATGGTGGCTCACACCTGTAATCCCAACACTTTGGGAGGCCAAGGTGAGACGATTGCTTGAGTTCAGGAGTTGGAGACCAGCCTGGGCAACATAGCAAGTCCTCGCCTGTACAAAAAAATTAAAAATCAGCCAAGTGTAGTTGTGCACACCTGTAGTCCCAGATACTTGGAAGGCTGAGGCGGGAAGATCGCTTGAACCCAGGAGGGGCTGCAGTGAGCTGTGATCATACTACTGCACTCCATCTTGGGTGACAGAGCGAGACCCGTCTCAGAAAAAAAGTCAGCTGGGTTAACTGGCTTGGAGAAGGAGATGGGGTCAGGAGAAAGAGCATATGCAAAGCTTGGAGGTGGGAGAGAGCAAGAGCTGATCAGATTGGGAGTTTGTTTGCAAAGGTAGTCCCTGGGCAATGTGGGAGGCTTGGCTGCAGATGAGGCTGAGTAATTGGGCAGAGGCCGGACCATGAAGGGCTTTGAAGACCATAGCAAGGAGTCTTGGTTTCTTTTTCTTTTTTTTTAGACAGAGTCTCCTTCTGTTGCCCAGGCACGAGTGCAGTGGCTCAATCTCAGCTCACTGCAACCTCTGCTGGCAGGGCTCAAGCAATTCTTCTGCCTCAGCCTCCGGAGTAGTTGGTATTACAGGCACGCGCCACCACACCCGGCTAATTTTTGTATTTTTAAAGTAGAGATAGGGTTCCACCATGTTGGCCAGGCTAGTCTGGAACTCCTGGCCTCAAGTGATCTGCCCACCTCGGCCTCCCAAAGTGCTGGGATTACAGGCATCCCAGCTATGATGCCCGGACAGTCTATTTCAAACGATGTCAGGTGCTAAATAGGATTTATATGTCACATAGAACCAGAGTTTGTTGAAATTCTTTTCCACTACCCCACATGTGGGGGCAGGGCAGACACAGGGAGGATCGCAGACATATGTGAGTGGCCATGAGCACACTGGCAGGAGCAGGCCTGGGGAACAGGGACCCCGGGAGACATCCAGTCAAAGCGTGTCTAAGAAGGTAGCAGAGCAAGCGCATGGGGTGGCCTTCTGTGATTTGAGAGCAAGAAGAGGCCCTCGCTCTGTGCTGCCCTGCTGCCAGCCCTGAGATGCTGGCATTTTGGCACCTACCTCTACCCTCCCTCTGTAAAGTCCATCCATTCCCATGGCTTCAGATCTCACCTCTCCACAGGGAGCTGTGAGCCACACAAGGGAAAGGTGCAGTCTGTCTCATTCACTGTTGAATCCTCAGCCCAATCTATTATAGATATCCAGTAGATATTTTTCAACTAATACAAAGAAATGAACAAATCTACACCCTCCAGCTCCAGACCTGTATATTCCACTGTCAACTAAACTTTTCCACTTGGACGTTTCCATCTCACACTTAACATGTCCCAAAGCAAACTCATTCCTGCCTGCATGCCCACTTGAATCCCACTCCTCTACTTGGTCTCCTGTTTTAGTGAATGGCACCACCAGCCACACAACTGACCAAGCCCAAGGCCTGGGCTTCATTCTCAGCCCTTCCTTCTCTACCACCCCTACCCCCACATCGCAGCAGTCTCAACTCCCATTCATTCTGCCTGCCCACTGTTTCTCCTCTTTCCTCTCCCACTACACCATCCCTGCTACCACCTCTCATGCTCTCTCAGTGATTTCCCGGCTGGTCTCTCTGCTTTGGGTCTCCACCACTTCCAATCCATCCTCCAGAAATGTTCTGAAGTGGAAAATAGGAACACATCACTCATCTACTTACTACCCTCACAGGCTCATCATTCCTTATAAAGCAAAGGTCAGCTCCTCAGCTAGCCCACGGGACCCCAGACTTCAGCCACAGCTGATTTCTTACAACAACCAGATGTCCCAGATTCATGTTAGGGTGTCTTGTTCCCTGCCCATCTGGAATGTCCTTCTCCAAACTCCACTGGACCCCAGCTTCCTCCGACCCCCAACCACCCCATCATCTTTCAAGACTTCCTGAAATTTTTTTTAAAGGTTCTATTTTATTTTTGTTTTCCTTTGAGCTTTTCTGTACCTTCTATACATTCTGCATGGAGCAAATATTACTTTTGTAACTAGAAAAAGAAAACTTTTTTAAAGTTGCTGAGAACCCCCTTCTCTCTAAAGCTTCTCCCCAGACTTCCATATCCCTACCCATAGAATTCCCCTTCGTTTGGGCCTCATTGGGACTTCTCTTCCACCTGCTGGAACACCAGCAGCCTGATATGTTTGCATACTTGTCTCCTTTACACGGTAAAGCCCTGGAGGGCAGGGCCAATGGGTGTCCTCCTGATCTTGGCTGGCACAGTGTCAGGCTTATCACATTTGCCCCATGATTGTTGAACAAGTGAATGGCCAAGCGGCCTGAGAGAGAGCTGAGAGTTTGGTCAAACCACAGGGAGACGGTGGTTCACACCTATAATCCCAACACTTTGGGAGGCCAAGGGGGGCAGATCATCTGAGGTCAGGAGATTGAGACCAGCCTGGCCAATAGGGTGAAACCCCATCTCTACTAAAAATTCAAAAACTTAGCTGGTTGTGGTGGCAGGCACCTGTAATCCCAGCTACTTGGGAGGTGGAGGCAGGAGAATCGCTTGAACCCAGGAGGTGGAGGTTGCAGTGAGCCGAGATGGCGCCACTGCACTCCAGCCTGGGTGACAGAGCAAGACTCTGTCTCAAAACAAACAAACAAACACCACAACATCCCATGGGAGTCCGAGTGTTGAGGGCACAATCTGTGGGAGGTAGAGAGCAACCAGCAGGGCCAGCCCTGCCACAGGGCCCGGTAACATTCCTGAAGAATCCTGCTGGATTGGGGAAGATGGTAATAGAACTTCCCATGTGGAGAGGGTCAGCATAGGTCCCCAGCTCCAGCCCAGCCCTGGTCTCCACCTTCAGAGATCCTCAGAGGCACAAGGAGAAAAAAGCAGTGGGAGGGAGAAGCAGAGATGTGGGAGAAAGGCAGAGACAAAACAAGTGGCAGAGGGAAGGAGTCCCTTATGAAGTCACAGGGAGACAGTGGCAAAGACTCCAGAAGTGCAGATGGGTGGCAAGGCCCCCAGCACAGCCCAGGAGTCTCCATGCACACAAAGCCCATGCTGGGGTTGGGGGACGGGGTCCTGGGGATTGGGGAGAGGACAGCAGGTTCCTAACCCTCTGCAGGTGCCAGCCCCCATCCTGGGCCGGCTCCCCACCCCTTTCTGGAGCCAGCGGGTGGCACCCGGCAGGGGGCAGATGAGGCTTCGATGTGAGTGATGGGCGCCAATTTAGGCCCAGATTTGCAACACTTGTGGGGTCTGGCACAGCTCTGAGACCAGGAGGAGGGGTGGGCAGGGCATAAACAGGCTAGACTCGCAGTGGGGAAGCAGGGAGATCTCTGTAGGGAAGAGCCAGACTCTTTTCTCTGAGTGCCCAGCAGAGGCCAGGTGAATGGCGATTGGGAACCACAGCCAGAGAACTAAGAGGGGGCACTCTGCACAGGGCTTGACTTGTTTGCAGAGAGTGCAGGGCGAGTCCCCTGAAAGGCCTGGACACACACACACACACACACACACACATGTCATTCCCCAGTCCGGCATTCACACCCAGAACAAATCTCTGTGAGGCACATACTTAGCACACTGCTGGAATGCCTACTGCGTGCCACAGTGTGTCAGGAGCACCCATCCACTCAGTCACACCATAACTATCTCAGTCCACCAACACTCATTCACCTCATCCCAGTCGCTCAGAGTGAAAGTCAGGCAATTTGCAAAGACAGAACTCATCACACAAGGCATCTCTTGGTCTCCCAGACGTCCTCGCACATACGCACAAGCAGGCAGGCGTACATGGATGCACATATGTGTGCACACACAAATTGTTAAGTTTGGCAGAAGTGATGGGGATAGCTCCAGGGGTCTGGGTCTTGGTTTTGAAGAGAGAAAAAGACAGTGTCAGGTCACTGGGCTCATGGAGGCAGATCTGGGCCACAGCCCTAGCAGAGTCCAGTGAGGTCAGCCATAGGGTCCAGGTCCCTTGGGGACAGTCCTGTCCATCCTGGCTGATTCGGCCCCACCCACACTGTCTCCAGATGCCCTCCTCCGCCCTGCCAGGGTCCAGTCGCCTTCAGTCCCTGCAGTTACCCCCTCCCTGGGCCCCCTCCTGTCAGCTCATTCTCTTTCCATCTGCATCACTTCTCCTCTCCCCACCGACCCCCACCATCCCCGCCCCCCCAGCCTCGGTGATAAAAGAGCCAGATTGGAGCGGGTGCCACGCAGCTTCATTCCCCACCATATGGGCCCAAAAGCCAAATCGTCAGCTAAGCGATTAAATCAAGTATGTCGAACAAAATGTTATGAACTGACATTATGGGTATATAATTTTATGCCATTTGTTGCCATCTGTTTATCTAAACAGCCCCCATTCCACACAGACATACAGACTCACACCTTCCCTCCCACCCCCACCCGTCAGGATCCCCCCACCCCCAAACAGGGCCAGAGGTCAGGGACAAGAAGATGTGTGCCAGGTAGTTGAAGAACCAGGGGCTCCAGGGTTTTTGGGAACTGGAAGGAACTGGGGGGCCAGTAGTCCCAGAGAGCTGAGGAATAGGAGAGTGGGGGTCAAAACTGCTCATTGGTCTGAAAGGGGACAAGACCCTTGGGGAGCAGGAGGTTAGGGAACCAGGAGTCCCGGGCATAAAGACTGTAGCCAGGGCCATGGACCAGGGCCAGGAGAGCCTCGCTGGCAAGCCTCCAGCCTGGCACGTGGCACGTGTGTGTGAGGGTGTGTGCAGGGCAGGCACAAGAGCCGCAGCTGTACACATCACAGAAAGCTGTAGGAGCTTGCTCTCCCTCTGCCCCGTCTGTCCTGGGGGCCCAAGGCTCTCAGAGCATGATAGGAGGGCTGGCTCCTCTCAGGACCACAGGCACAGGTCAGGGGGCCAGAGGCTTAGGCCATTGTCACTCATGTCTCCTCAAAATACGGTCACAGGGCAGGTGCCCCATCAAGCCCAGAGGATAGGGAGCCCCCATCCCTACACCCCTCCAACCTCAAACAGCTTTGGAGTTTGAAATAGCCCCCTTAACACCAGGCCTGGGCTTCTGTGAGCTTCAGTGTGAGCCCCCAGCCACAGACGTGCAACCATCCCACCCTCTTGGGCCTCTCTGCTGCCTGGCCCGACCTGTATCTGTCCATGCCTATGGTCTCTCTGTCTGACCTCCCCTTCTACCCCCTCTTCCATGGTGAGTGTCTCTGTGTGTCTCTCTCACCTCAGCCTCTTTCTTTCTGTCTCTGGCTCTGTTTTGGCCTCTGACTCTCCTGGAGGTGCAGGCTTGGGCCTCAGAGATGTCCAGCCAGAGGGACAGTGACTCCACAGAGGAGTACAGAGGTGGGAAGTGGGGTGGAGGAAGTGGGCCAGAAACAGAGCAGAGCAAAACGTGACACACAAGGACTCAGATGGTGGACAGTCAGGTGACCCTGGGGCATTGGAAGCTTTGGGGCCACTCCAGGAGCTGGAAGAAGTGTGGCCTGTGGGTGAAGAAGTGTGAGGAAGATGAGGGAAGCTTCAGCGTAAGGGAAGGACGCCCCAGCCAAAGGGTGCATGGGAAAGACGGCAGGCAACCCCTTGTAAGGTTTATTAAAACACTACCTCAAACACACACACACACACACACACACACACACACACACACACAAGACAGAGAGAGAGAGAGAGGGGTCCCAGGAGCCCATCCATGCCCACACACAGGGCTCGCACTGAATGTGCGCCCTCACCATCATGGACAGTGTTGTCAGCAAGTGGGGCATTCCAGTGCCCAGCATCTCGCAGGGCTCCGCCAGGAGTGTGTGCACAAGCATGTCCTCCAGGCTTGGGCTCACCCTCCACTTCCCCACACACAGTGTCACACAGCCACACAGCACCCACAGCGACACATGTCTCTGTCTCTCTTGCAGGAAGAGATTAAGCACTGTGGAGGAAAGCCCAAAGTGAGCACTGGAAATCCAAATAGGAGGAGGAAAAAAGCAGCCAGAAAGCCTCAAGAGACGAGGCTGAAACAAGATGGACAGGAAGAAACAAGGAACCAGACAGAGACAGAGACAGTGGCCAAATGACAGAAAAAGAAGGAGAAAGACAAAGAGAAGAGGAGACTTGAAGACCGATGAGGAGGAAGCGGGACAGCAGCAAGAGTGAGGGGACGCTGCAGGCGGGCGGGCGGGAGGGGGCGCCCAGGATGCTGAAAGCCAGGAAGGCACGGGTGGTGGCAGTGGCTGAGGCTGGAAAAGCTCATTTTGCTGGTAATTTACTCTCCTGCTTTTGGGCCGCTCTGCCTGCCGCTGTCGCCCGCCCGGGCTGCCTGTTCCAATATTAGATATAAACAAGTAAACTGTGTAATGGATCACATTAAGCAGGCCTTGCGTCTTGAGGCAGGATTTAATTTGCATGGCAGATTAGCTTGTCTTCCCAGCAAGGCACCCCGGGGCACCCCGAGCTGTAATAGGATCCCGCCTCTTAGAGCCCATTAAGGCAATCGAGAGCGCCTCCTAATCTCCCTCCCTGCCCTGCACCAGAATCCTCTCCTGCCGGACCAAGGAGGGACTTGTGATAGCGGGACCCCCATCTTCTGACCCTGTGTGGTGCCCCCATCTCAGGCCCCACCTTGCCCTTAAAGCAGCAACCCCAAGCCCTATGCTTTGCCCCCTTTCCACCTCCTTCCTCAGCACCCAACCTCAGAGAACTTTCCCTCTGAGCACCCCCAACTCTGCTTCAGAGCACCCTGACTGCCCTGAACCCACTTTCCCCTATTCCTCCAAGTGTCCCCAAACCCCAGGCCCGTGCTCTGACCCCCAGCTTTCTCCATTCCCTGCCTGGCTCCCCCAGACCCTCCAGCAATCAGTGGGCTTCCTAGCTGAGGTCAGGGGTTAGAATGTCTTCCATCCCTTTCTTCAATTTTTCATTTAACAGACGTTCATCGAGCTTCTTATGCCCTTAACAATATCATTGTCGGGTTGGGAATCAGAGCAAGACTCAGAACCTTCGTGGAGTTCGAAGTTCAAGTTACAATTTGGTTTCAAAGTGGGGCTGAAGTGAGTGATTATAACAACCCTCTTTTGTGGGGTGCTTTAAAGTTTATGTGTTATATCTTTTAGGTCATTAATCCTAACCCTCAGAGAGGAACCCTTTTAAATCAGCCCCACTGGGCCAGGCATGGTGGCTCACACATAATCCTAGCACTTTGGGAGGCCGAGACAGGAGGATCACTTGAGCCCAGGAGTTCAAGACCAGCCTGGGTAACATAGGAGGACCCCATCTCTACAAAAAATACAAAATTAGCTGGGCATAGTGGCACACACCTGTAGTCCTACCTACTCAGAAGGCTGAGGTGGGAGAATCACTTCGGTCCAGGAGGTCAGAGCTGTAGTGAGCTATGATCACTCCAGTGCACTCCAGGCTGGGCAACAGTGCAAGACCCTGTCTATAAAACCCAAGAAATTAAAATAAATAAATAAATAAACCAGCTCCATTGAAAAGATGAGGAAACAGACTCTGAGAGGAGAAATGATTTGCCCAAGGTCAAACAATTGGTAAGGCGCAGTTCCAGGACTCCACCCAGGTCTGCCTGACCCTAAGTGCAGAAGTCTTTCTGATATACCACAGTACTGGGGTCAGCATTGGTCTCCAGAGAGGAGCGGGGCTGGCTTAGGGTTAAGGCCCATACCAGGGTCCATATCAGGATCAGGCCGACCATGGGTATCCATCCCCTGCCCCACCACTGGACCAGGGTGAGTGGAGGCCACAGCAGGGATCAGCTTCCCCACTTACTTAACCAGAGGTAATCCTACAGTAGAGTTACTGAACACTTGTGAAGGGGGCCAAACAACCAAAGACCAGTGGCACTAGAAACCAGGGAGATTAGGGTAGGTGTAGAGAAAGACCTGCAGGCTGTAGGAGCATCCCCCAGCCCAATCCCCTCAGCACTGGCAAGCCCCTGAGCTGGATTGGGCTGGGCTGGGGATGGGGACTGTGGAGCCTGCAGGGAGACGGGGCCTGGGTGGGTGGGTATGGGGCCAGGCCGGTGGAGAAGGGTCAGTTGAGTCCTGCTTAGCTCACAAAGGGTCCTTGTTGTGGGTAATGGGACTCCCCTGGCAGCTTTATTTGCTGTCAGTGGCTTTTATTAAAGTCTCCAGTTTCAGACCCTCCAACCTCCAGCCATTGTGTGTGCTCCCCCCGGGCCCTGCCCCCATCCCCTGGCTAGATGACTCAGAAGGGCCCCCCTGCTCCGTCTCCTGGGCCCCAGCTACCCCCCCAACCCAGTCACCAGCCTCCCACCTTCACCTCCCAGAGAGAGGGCAGAGAGGCTATGCACTTAGGGGGAACATCTCAGCCCTGGCCCTTCAACACCCCGAAATGGACCCAAATCTCCCAGACGTTATGACTGGTGCTGGGGGTGGGGCATTGAGGCAGCCTGGGCAGAATGCACACGGAGTGGCACACACGCATGCACATATGTGTACCCTTGTGTGTCTTTGAGGGCTGTGCACCCATCTGTTCCCTCAGCCCGTGTCTTCACACAGACACGCACAGGAATGAGTACTGTTTAGGGATTGAGAAGAGGGTGGGGTGGGGGCTCCAGTTTGATTCCATGAGCATTTAGGGACACCCTCCACCTCCACCAGGCATCAGGTCAGAACTAGAGGGTGGGAGGATGGAGAAGTGTCTTCCAACTCTGTCTGTCACTTGCGATATTGACTCTCCCTGCTCCCTTCTCTCTGCCCACAGAAGGAAGCAGGCAGAGGAGCTAGGCTGGGCCTTGACTCTGGGTGGAGAGGAGACACGCAAATGCACCGAATATCAGCAGTCAGTTTAACTTTTACTCCACCCAGATTCTAACCTCTCCTTTATAGCCCAGAGCTCCAGCCCTGGATTCACAGCCCAGAACTCAAGCAGCTGAGGCTTGGTTCTTACACACTTCCTTCCCAGAGAACATACCTGGGGTTGGGCACTGGAGAGACCCAGCTAGCCTTTTCAGGATGACCTCCCTGGGGCAGAAGTTTGAAGTAAAAATGAGCACACGATCCCAGGAAATCCTTGCTGAGCAGGGGAAAACAGAAGAGGGGCATAGAGGGAAGCCCAAGGGCCACAGGTGGCAGCTGAAGGGGACTCAGATCCTGCACTTGGGCTTCTCATCCATGCCCCACCCCACTCCTGTGGAGCTAGAGGGAAGAGGTGGCACTGCCCTCCTCTCCATTACCCACGTATGTGAGATCTGAGGTTGGCATGAGTGCACAGCCAGTGACTGTGTCTGTGTGAAATTGGGTGTGGGCCACGAGAAATGTGAGTGTGTGTGTGGGTATGTGTGCACGCGCGCACATGTGTATGTGGGGGTGGTTAGGGGCCCACGTGAGCATGAACATTGGAGTGTCAATCGTATACTTGTGTGTGTCTTTTGGAGGTGTCTGCTCCGGGGAGAGCAGCTCTATAGTTTATGTGAGGAGAGGATGTCTATGGTCGAAGGTGACTGCATGTATTTGCTGTGGTCTGTCTGTCCTGCATACATTTGAGTATATAAGAGAGAGGGGGCCGGGCACGGTGGTCGCTCACGCCTGTAATCTCAGCACTTTGGGAGGCTGAGGCGGGTGGATCACCTGAGGTCAGGAGTTCATGACCAACCTGGCCAATATGGTGAAATCCCACCTCTACTAAAAATACAAAAATTAGCTGGCAATGGTGGCATGCACCTGTAGTCCCAGACGCTCAGGAGGCTGAGGCAGGAGAATCACCTGAACCCAGGAGGCAGAAGTTGCAATAAGCCGAGATCGTGCCACTGCACTCCAGCCTGGGCGACAGAGCGAGACTCTATCTCAATGAAAAAAAAAAAGAGAGAAAGAGAGAGAGAGAGAGAGAGATCCAGGGGGTCCACAGCCCTCCCCAGGGTCTTCTGAGCCCCTGGCTCGGCCTGTGTCAGGCCATTTGGGGAGCGCCTGTGCTTTATGGTGCGCGGGTGAAAAATGGAAATGCTAATAAGTAGTCGTTAAATTGTCTTGCAAAAATGTTAAATGATAAATTGGGTAATGTTATTGTTGAAATGAAATATGTAAAATAAATGAGTTATTTATTTCTAATAAATATTTTGTTTACGATATATTTGTAGGGGTGTTAATTATTTTCCCCCTCAATCGGGGCAATGTATAAATTCTAATAAAGTGCGGGCTGTGGTGACGGCAGCAGGGCCGGCGGTGGCTCCTCCTGGCCAGGCTGCTGCAGGACAGGACCTCAGCCTGTGATGTGATGGATGCAGCACTCACAAGCGATTGTTCTACTCGCTGATATTCCAGGCTCCCAAATGTGGCCTGTTTTGTTTCAAAAAAAAAAAAAAAGAAAGGAAGAAAGAAAAGAAAAGAGAGTCAGGGAAGAAAACAAAAACAAATAGGCCAGGGTCTCCACAATGAGGTGGTTAAATATCCCAAGGCCGGGTCTCGCTCCTTAGCTAGCTGCACAGGCCCTGGGCACTCCTGTCACTGTTGCAGCCAGCTTTGCGGAAGGAGCAATAAACACATAAGCAAACCAAGCAGAGAGAAGACTTCATGTCCCCTAGGCCCATCAGCAACCCTGAGCACTCACGCCAGGTGAGGTGCCCTCCATGATTCCTGCTCTCCCCTGTCCCAGTTGGGGGATTCTCCAAGGAGGCAGATGCCCCCATATCCTGCTGCTTCCAGCCCTTCCTCCCTTCAAGGGAAGAACCACACTTCCCCTTAGCTCTGTCTCTTCTCCCCCTACAATGCCCCTTCCAAACCCTCTGATGCAGGAACCTCCAGGACTATCCATGACCTGTCCAGGGGACCCTAGTTTAGCCCCCTCAGGATCCATCTGACCAGAAATTAAACTAGGCCCTGGCCTGGCCCCTGAGGCTGGAACGCATATTGGGGGTGCAGGGAACATCCCCCTTCAGAACAAGCTGCCTCCCCCCAGGGCGTTATCTCCCTGTAAGTAATAAAACTGCTGAGGCAGGACGGCCTGGTGGGCAGGCACAGGCAGCACTGGGTGCGGGATGCAGGGCTGTTCTGTCCCTGCCCCAGGCATCAGCTCATCCACCCTCCCTCCGGCCCTCATCCAACTCCTGGAGTTGAACTAGGCTCCGAGTTCTCACGACAAGGGCAACAAGGCTCTAGGATGACCTCCACCTTGGGATCGCAATCACTTAGCACACCTTTCTTCAAGATGGGGGGTCCTGCTGCAGGGCCTCAGCCTGTGATGGAGTGGCCCTGGGCGCAGGCAGCTTGTTCTGAAAGGGAATGTACCCTGCACCCCCAATACATGTTCTAGTCTCAGGGGCCAGGCCAGGGCCAAGTTCAATTTCTGGTCAGATGGATCCTGAGGGGCCTAACTAGGGTCCCCCTGGACAGGCCATGGATAGTCCTGGAGGTTCCTGCATCGGAGGGTTTGGACGCATGATGGGGAGCTAAAACCCCAAAGGGAGGTGCGATTAAGCAGATTCAGGGGGTTCCCTGGGTCCTTCAGAGGTTGGGTAGGGGAACAATTCTTCCCAGGCTGGGGTTCCCCAAAGTCTGTTCAAAGAGGCCCTTACCTCTTCCACTCATCTACCACTGCCCACCATCCAAGCTAAGCCACTGGGAACTGCCTCTCAAAAAGCATCTGTCTGAGCAGGTGCAACCTGTGCATGTGAATGTGTAACAGCAACAACAAGCCAGGTTTATTGTAGGATGGAGAGACCTTCAGCATGGGACTAAGAGGAAGGTAAATCACAGAGGCGGCCAAGAGAGACACACCGCATGCACTGCCTGGTTCACGGGTGCCACACTGACCCCCACACAGATGCCAAACTTGGACACACAGCCACCCATGGTGCTTGCATTGTGCACATTCACTTGCAAAGCCCCAGTCCCACACAATCATGGTCCCTAAATTGCCAATCCCACACAGCTACACTTTTGGGGAGTTTGAATCAGGTCCAGGAGCTATAAGGGAGGATGACCAGACAAAAAGGGGCATGAAATCATTGCCCATCTGTGGGGCTCCGATCAGGTGTTGGGAGGGGGTATCAACACTGGGAGGAGGTCGCCCCCTGCTGGAAAGACGCCTGTAACCACCTCCCCACCCAAGCCTGCCCAGCTAATCTTACCCCTAACCCTCCCCTAGCAAGAGACATCCACACACACCATACATTTATCCACCACACTCTGCCTAAGCCCCAGACAGGCTGCATAACTCTGGGTTCTTTTAAAAACATGTAAAATCTTTGATCATCATTTGTTTAAACTGTATAAATAATCTACTGGATTTTAATAGGATTTTTCTATGAATCGGCAACAAAGCATGAAATGTGATATTTTCACCATGAGTAGTTGGGAAATTAGTCACCTCTGTCCATGGCTCTCTGCTGGCTGGAGACCCCCAGGCTGTCTGGTTCCTGTCTCCCCTCCACCTCAGGCCTTTCAAATGCTACCCCGCCAGCTCCTGCCTTTTTTGGGTAGTAGGGGGAATTATGTGGTGTCGCTATCAGGAGCCCAGCTGGTTGTCTCCTCATCTCAAAGCAAAGACCAGGCTGCCCTGGGTCCCCGTTTCTCGGATTTTTCAGAAGTCGGGGCATTTGGTTTTCTACGTCTCATTGCGGGCTCCAGTGCAGGTTGGGATGGGGAATAGGGATGGGCAGTGGGTTTAAGGATAGTTACTTGCGGCAGAAGCAGTTCAAGGGCAGAGAGTTGGAGTCATTCACAATTTCCCCATCTTCCCCAAAGTTCTGCACACTTGATCACCCCCCAGGCTGTTCCGCACTCACAGCAACAGGACCCACTCACCCCCTTGAGGAGGCTGGACCTGTCTCCTGAGGTTGACAAACTGCTCACCCACTCTGGGAGCAAAAGGTGCTAAGTCTGGGAGAGGAATGACTGTTGGGGACAAGGAAGGGTGAGAGACGGAGAACAGATCTAGGGAAGCAGGAAATGAGGGCTTCAGGGATGCCAGCCAGGCAGGGATCAGAGACAGAGGAATCAGAGATAAGACCAGGACTTCAGAGTTAGATGGATGAGGCAGAGATGGTGGAAACTGCCCAAATATGCAAGCAAGGCTTTCAGCCCCACTCCCAAATGACTCCTGACCCCAGTCCTGGCCACCAAGTACAGTAGCCCCAAAGCATGCCTCTTATGCCTCAGTGACCCGTTGGGAAAACCCAGCGGCAATGCCAGTGACCAGGAGCCTATGCAGCAGGGCTGGCCCTGAGCTGCCCAGCTGGGCCTTGGGCCTCCCAGATCTCAGACCAAAGCCTGGTAAGCCTCAGCCTCAGACCTGGGCATGGGCAATGGGGGAGGGGGTTGTGAGGGCCTCTCCTTGCCCTGAACCACAGTCCACATGCTCCGAGTTGAGCAGGGCCCCCTTCCTTTCTGCCCCCTGCCCCTGGCCCTAGATGAATAAAACTCAGGGGGTGGGGGGAGCTATTCATGGAACCAGAGAATGTGTGAGTTGCCCAGCAGCCCCCTCTCATTAGGGGACCCCCGTCAGGTGGCGCTCATTAACTTCAAGTTGTCTCTTGTTTTAAAACTCGGGTGAGGGGGGCAGGGTGGAGGGGCACATTGTCTGGCTGCTGCCCCAGAGAGATTAGGCGCCCAGGGGGAGGGGGCAGGCAAAGGCCCTTTAATTAGTTACTTTCAAAGGTTCCCTGTCCCCTTTCTCTCGGGTCCCCCTCCTAACCCCCGGCTGGGCCCAGCTTCGAGGGGGGCGGTCTTTTCTGCTTGGCAGAGCCGCCTGGTCACTCGGCTTAAATCCGCAGTCTTTGTTTCTGCTTGGACAATGGGCCCAGCACATCAGCCATGGAGGCCACGGAAGAAACAGGGCCTTCTCCTGTGCGGCCAGGAGCCGGCTGAGTGGGGTACATCCTGGCACCAGCCTGCAACCTGGGGCCCCCAACAGGGGGCTGGTACCATGAATGCTTCCTAGGCTGAAAGGAAGAGGATAGCAACACACACACACACACATACACACACACCTCAAGGCCTAGCTATAACAGATGAAAAAGGAGAAATAAACTTCATGTCAGGGTCTCCTTCACATAGGAAGTTTCTAGGTCTTAGGGTCTGGCTCAAGGATGGGCGTGCTCTTTCTTTCTATACAGCAGAAAAAATGGTTTATGAGTCAGGCAAATCTGGGTCCCAATCTTAGCTCTACTATTCATGAGCAAATAATTAATCTCTCAAACTTCAATTTCCCTCATCTATAAAATGGGGAAAATAATGACTGCCTCTTGGGTTGTGAGGATTAAATAATCTAAAAGGGTCTGGCACAGTGCCTGGCACACAGTAAGGGCTCAGTACCTGTTAGTTTCCTCTTTGTATGGTTCCTATGGCCAGAGCCTGACCCTACACCCTCTACTACTAAGGAGCAGGTGCATGGGACCCTTTCAGCTTCAGGAGTGCCAGTGGCCGACATGGACTAAGCTCCTGCTGGGACACACATGCAGGAAAAGACTCAGAAAGCACTGAGTGTGCACACATGAGTGAGGAAGAAGGAGAATCCCAGATTGGGAGTGATGGGGTTGGTGGTGGGTATCAAACAGAAAGGGGTGACTGGGAACATGAGGAGACAGGGGAGAGTGAGCCAGCTCTGGAGATCCTGGGGGGTGGTCTCTGGGGGAGGGATGGAGAGGCTGAGTTGCAGGAATAGTTGGTGATTTGCTTGGGTCAGCAGATTAATGGCACTAACGAAGTTTCCGAGGGCATGGTGAGTTGGGGGGTCGGGGGCGTCCATGTGGAAAGGCACATGACTGGGGATTGATCAGGCTGAAGATGAAACAGAGAAAGCTTCCCGGGCAGCAGAGGTAGGAAACGCCAAAACCAATTACTCCCCAGCCCCTCTGGCCTCCAGATCCCTCCCCTAGAGAGGAGGGAAGGGGCTGTGACCTCTCTCTGTGGGTGAGGTCACACACATAGACAGACCACTCATGTGGGTAGGTGACGCCACAGGTGCACAGGGGAAGGTCCACACATGGGAACGCATGTGCACAGGGGAAGGTCCACACGTGGGAACATGGAGGCCCAGAGTGTGATGACATTGCAAGTTCTGGTCTGTATGCCCTCATGGGTCATTTGACTCCTCACAGACGTCCCCACATTCCACCTAAGTGTCCCTACTTGGTCACCACACTTGTCACCAGGAGAAGCAAGGATCCCATGGTGATGGCAGAATTGGAGGGGGTGCTGAGAATCTTCTTCATTCAGTTTTGGCCTTGAGTCTCATCTCCACAAATTTGCTAGTTTTAGCCTCAGTTTCTGGTCAGAGCAACCCTGGATTACCATTTAGGTGGCTAATTCCTTTTGCAGATCACTGACAATGTATCAGCCTCTGGTTAGTGGGAGTGTACCCCACTTCGTGAAAACCCATTCCTCTGGAAATAATCAATTACACACTAGTTCTTTTTAACAGCCCCTGATGTTTGTTGAATGAAAAAGTGTGGCAGATTGGGCAGCCCTCTCCAGCCTGAAGAATTCACAAAGGATATCAAAGTACCAGATCAAAGGGCAAGCAAACATCCCTTACAGGACCTAGAGAAGCCCTTGGTTAAAAATCAACAGTTAAGAGGTGATTGGACGTAAGATAAGGGCCCTTCAAACTCACAACATGAACCCACTAGATGTCTACACTTGGGGTCCTTAAGGGAGCTGGGGGTGGGGAAGGTGGAGAGCAGGGGCCCAGTGAGACCTGAATTTAGCTCTTCCGTGTGGAGGGCCAGCTGCCTTCTAGGAAGTGTGTATGCTGTGCGGTGTTTGCACCTTCAGGTTCAGGACAGAATTTGTGTTTCATGGCAGATGTTGAGTGGTGTTATTATAGTTATTAGCAATTATGTTTTATCATAAAACCACTTTTCCTTTAAATATGTGGGTAAAAAAATTCAGCTTTTCTTGGAGTTCTATCCAGTCTATTCCTCTTGGAGATGACTTCAAGTTTTATAATACAAGTCCATAGGCAAATGGGATGCAAGCCCTGGACATTCGCAGGAGCCCCTGCTGGAAACTGAACCATTTCAGGCAGAGAGAAGCTGCTACACAGCTGGATCCAGACGGTTGTCCTATGGGTGGGGGTTGCACTCCAAAGGTACTTCACAGTGTCAGTGACCCTCCCCAGACCCCTCACCTGTCCCCTCCCCCAACCTTCAACCTCACCAATGCAGCTACTGGGGTTCTTGACCCAAGGATGCCTCCCCCTTCTCCATGCCCCCATCCCCATCCCACCCTGTGCCCCCGCCACAATGTCTACCAGGGAGACCGGCTCCTCTTGGGGCCTGCAAGCTTTTGTTAGGGTTATGTGAGCCGCTAGTGACAAGGGCCCTGAAACCCAACTCGACCAAACTCATAAAAGGGGTCACTGTCTCTTTAATTAAAGTTCCCTGTTTGGAGGTTAAAGACAAACCCGTTTGATGGTGCAGGTGTGTAGAGTGGGGGTGGGGGAGAAGGGTGGAAGCGGCTAGAGGGAAATGGAATTCTATCCTTAGAGGGGAGCAGGGAGGGGCCTCACCAGGGGCAGGCTGGCTGAGCGATGGATGTCTGATGGGGGTCCCTGAGGGTCCTCAGTGTGGCGAGGGTCACAAGGGGAGAAATCGGGCAGGAACCGGGAATCCCAAAGCCAGTGCAGCGAGCTCTGACTCCCCTGCGGGAATGCGCATGCTTCTGACCCATGCACTGCTACCTGCCCTCCATGATGCCCGACTGACCACTCCCCTTGACCATTCCTCCATCCCTCCCTTTTCCATCCCAAAAGTTCTCCAATAAAAGAGGACCCAGGGCCTAATACCATCTCCCCACAGAAGCAACTTCATCACAGTTTAACATAAAAAATCAGCTGGTATCGACCTGTAATTTGGACCCATGCCACGCTATTGGCAGGAAGACAGAATAAGTTAGGGTGGCCATGTTTCAAAAATTCTCTGTGTGCACTCAATCACAGCCCAGGGAAGGCGGGCGGGTGCGTAATAACCCAGCCGCGCTCTCCATTTCCCCTGTAGATCAATGCTAATACCAGGAGGCCCCAGAAGATGGATGGAACCGACAGGAACCTTGAAATCCCGACATGGGGGCTGGTGCCTCAGCCGATAAAGGATTTCTTCACTGCTACTGGGGCAGGGACACTGAAACCTTAGGGGCCATGGGAAGACAGTCTGATTGGGGACAAAGAGATGGGGAGAGGGAGCAGCCTCTTCTTTATGCTCCCTGACACCTTTAGTCACTCATGCAGCCACTGACCGATGCTCGCTCCAGAGTCACTGACAGGCACGCCAACCGCTGGCACACACCACTGCTCACACTCTATCCAGCCAAAAGCACTAATGCCTCCCCAAAGACACCTTGACTCCCTGCAGCCCCTCAAATGGGTCCTAGTACACACGCATACACATGCATGTACACAAACTCAAACCTCAACACCAGAATGAATCAAGGTATCTGACACAAGCACACTTACCTAAGGAGATACAGACACATCCAACCATTGACATCACACTCTGTCCCAATGAAGCAAAAAGAGACGCGCATCTACACGCATATGTACTTCTCTGTCTCTCCCTCCTTCCTTTCCATGCCTTCCTTCTTCCCATTTCCTTGTGATTCTGTTTGGAACCTTGCAGGCTGATGGTCAGTCAGGGAACATTCCAGGACGCATTGGATGCAAATCACTAACACAAAAGTATACCAGGCACACAGTCCTGGTCAACCAGACTCCCAGATGGGTGCACACACATACCGCAAAGTTGGAGACCTGGGTTCCAGGAACAGCTCAGCATGGACTTGCTGTGTGGCCTTGGACAAGCCATTTCCTCTCTCTCTCTTTGGGCCTCTGTTTCCTCATCTATAAAACAAGAGGTTGAACTGGCAGATTTCAAAGGGCCCTTTCAGGTCTGAATTTCTCTGTCTGTTGTGGCAGACACAAAGTCCTGCCGAGAGTTACACACAAACACAGGCAGCCCTGAGCACTCACACTTGGCTGTGGTGGCCTGAAACCATACCCACAAGGACACAGAGGGGAACACAGGCACACGGGGCTCTTCCCAGCAAGGGTGCCTGCAATAGGGGCAGCAGCTCCCATCCTTCCCAGAGCTGGAAGTCAAGGTGCCTCAGAACCCACTCTTCTGGGAGCAAAGATTTGGGGACAAAGGAGAGAGATGGAGGATTTTTGTGAGTTTGAGTGGGAGACAGGGCCTTGCAGGCTGCTGTCTGATTTCTTTCATTTGAGCTCAGCCCCAGGACTGGAGCCATTTCCACAGCCTCGAGCTGACATCTTGTGGCCATCTCCAAGGATTGCAGGCTTCGCAAGGACACACTCAGTCCCCTGCAGAGAAGCATAGCCCTACCCAACCCACAAAGTCCTCGGCAGAACACTGCTTCCCATCCCCGATGCCCTGTCCCATGCCCAGCTGCCAGGAAAGGCACAGGGGCTGACTTGTTCCCCCAGCGGGGACAGGTAGAAGACAGGGGACTACCTTGGGAAAAGCTTCAGGGTAACTGGGTGACAGAAGGGACTGGAAAAAATGGATGCTTAAGGGAGCTGCAGCCTGTGGTGGAAATGCAGCCCTGCACTCCCACAGCCTCAGTCTAAGGTAAGGAAACATGACCCAGACCCTGGGGACTACAGTCTAGGGAGGCGACACAGCCTTTCCCTAGGGATCTCCAGGTGAAGGAAGAGACTCAGCCCCAGCCTCCTGGAAGCCCAGTCTGATGGGAGGCATTTGGCCCTCCTCACAGACAGCCTTAGCTTTAGGGGAAAAGGGGAAAGGGAGAGACATGGCTCTGCCCTAATGGAGCTTCTCATTTTGAGGAGGTAAAAACCTCAGCCCACAGCAGTGACCTCAGTCCTATCCGAGGAGCATGGAATTTGGGGGCTTGGAAGCCCCCAGCTATCTCAGCTTCCCATGCCAAGCCCTAACCTGGTAGTCTGAAAGGAACATGATTTCCATGCCTGCATCAGCAGCCTAGGGCTGGGCAGAGGGTTGGAGTAGAAGTTTTGGGGAAGTGGGCCATTCAGAGCCAGCCCCATTGATTCTGGAGAGACCTGTTGGGCAGGGGTGGGGGATGCATGGCGAGGCAGGACCACACTTTGCAGATCCTCCCAGAGGAAGCCATGATGGAAGTCCCTGGACATCCCTGGGCCAGTTCCTCCTACTAGCCAGAGCCACCTGCCACCTCTGGAGCCAGGTCTCAAGACCCTGGAGATGATAGGTCACACACAAGGCAGAGGCCAGGGGTTCCCAACCTGGAACCAGGGAACCCTGGAGGTGCTGGGATGATGAGTTTGTTATAAATTAGAGACTCGTTAAGAGAAGGTGAGAAGGGCTCAGTAACAGCTTTCGGGGTCCATCTTTTCGATTTCTTGTTCGGTTTGTTTATTGCGATTGTTCCTGTCTCATAAGCTTATTGCAAAACCAATAAAAATGATCTATTCAGAGAGGGAAGCTGCTCTTTTGACTGGAAGCTGCCTCTTGGTCCTGGACCCCACCCCTCCCCCTCCTAGTGGCTGCAGCCTAGCCTGGTTGACCAGCTGTCTCCTGCCGCGGGGTCAGCAGAGGGTGCCAGATTTCTGCTCACCAGAAACTGTGTCCACCTGCCATGTAGCCACCCTGGGCTGGCCTCGGGCCCCCAACCTGGTCCCATCACCCCGATGACCGCTGTACCCCAGCCGTCCAGCTCATCTCTGATAGACACACCAGGGCTGTTATGGGGAAACAGGAGGCCAGGGTAGGATCCAAGGACAGTCACTGGAGTCTGAAGTTTCAGGCATGATGTCGGCTCAGTTTCCCCTCTGTGCCTCAGTGAGTCTTTGCCTTTAGCATGGGCTTCCCTGCTGTGAGGTAGCCCTAAGGGCTAATGATGGAACAAAGAGGCTTCCAAGGTTCCCAAGAATCAGAAGTCCTGGTTTTGACCTTGATGGCAGAACAGAGGCCCCTGGCCCTTTGCACATCCAGAACTAGCTACAGTTGGGGGTCAGGGGCTCAGGAATCCCCATCCCGAATGAGTTGGCTCTCACCCCATCCCTGCTCAGCAAATAGCATTAGTTCTGTTTAGTAACTGTAATATTCCTGAGACACTGCAGATTTCTCTGGGCTACTGACTTGGTTTCGGAGTCTTTCAGATAATTATTGCAGGGAGTACAGGGTTGAGGGGGGATCATGAAAAAGCCAACAGACTCCTTCACTGATTCATACAGAATTTCAGAGCATCAGAGCCTGACGAGACTTCTTTTTTTTTTTCTTCTTTTTTTTTTTTTTCCTGAGTTGGAGTTTAGCTTTTGTCGCCCAGGCTGGAGTGCAATGGTGCAATCTCGGCCCACTGCAACCTCTGCCTCCCAGGTTCAAGCAATTCTCCTGCCTCAGCCTCCTAAATAGCTGGGATTATAGATGCCTACCACCACGCCCAGCTAATTTTCTTTTTCTTTTTCCCCTTTTTTTTTTTTTTTAGATGGTGCCTCATTCTGTCGCCCAGGCCATGCTCGGCTAATTTTTTTATTTTTAGTAGAGACAGGGTTTCACCATCTTGCCCAGGCTCATCTTAAACTTTTGACCTCATGATCCACCCTCCTTGGCCTCCCAAAGTGCTGGGATTACAGGTGTGAGCCACCACAACCGGCCCTGAAGGGACTTCTGAGATCGCTCTGTGAAACCCTTTCCTGCCTCAATACAGAATCAGGGTCAGACCTGAAGTGACTTGGCCAAAGTCACACAGCCAGTGAGTGGCAGAGCCAGGATGGGAATCCAGGGTGACAGACCCTTGCACCACTGCCCTTTATGGCACTCTGCCCAGCATCTTCCTGTGTCCTGCTCATGTCAGCAAGCTCTGCCTCCTTCCTCACAAGCCAGTCCCTGCAGCCAGCACAGGTAACAGACCTTCCTTTCCCTCCCTGCTGTCTAACATCAGGCCTATTTTCTCTAAAGCAAAATCGGTCTGTTTCCCCAAGGCCGACGCACTGGCTCTGCCAGAGGGCCCAGATAAGGGGAAAACCTTGCACGGCGGCCTTTGGAGTGTCCCTGTCACTTCAAAGAGCTAACATCAACACACTCTTCCTTTATCTATTTATTTTGGACAAGGAGGAAAAGAGGTGAAGATGGGTAGGAAACAGCCAAAGTTGTCAGGAAGCAGACCATCTCAAGGACTTGGCACATCTTCAGAGAGAAGCACATCAATGTTTTCCCTTGATCTCTGTATTTGTTTATGTTAACGAACACTCAATATAGTGCTTGCTGCGTGTCAGGCACTATTCTAAGCACTTTGTATATTCACTTATTAGTTTAATTTTATATTAACTTATTATATATCATATAATTAATTTGCTAAATCTTCTTAATAACTTTGAGATGGGTACTGTTATTAGTCCCACTTTACAGATGAGGAAAGCAAATCACAGAAAGGCAAGAAGCTTGCCTGAGGCCAAGTAGCTAATTCACCATTCAAAGTCTGGCTCTTACCCACTAGGATCCTTCTCTTTAGAGAAGCATCAGCACAAGGGCTGGTAGGGCACTATGACCAAGAGAGGAAGGAAGATTCTGAACATTCAGACAAAAATCAGACATTGTTGGGGCCCTGTACAGTGTTCCCTGGAGTCCATCTCTTGTTAATTACCATCGTGGCCTCTTCTGTCCTTAGCTTGTTTGAAAGCCAATGTTTTGGGCCGGGTGCGGTGGCTCACACCTGTAATCCCAGCACTTTGGGAGGCCGAGGCGGGCAGATCACGAGGTCAGGAGATCAAGACCATTCTGGCTAACACGGTGAAACCCCGTCTCTATTAAAAATACAAAAATTAGCCGAGCGCATTGGCAGGCGCCTGTATCCCAGCTACTCGGGAGGCTGAGGCAGGAGAATCACATGAACACAGGTGGCAGAGGTTGCAGTGAGCCGAGATCGCGCCACTGCACTCCAGCCTGGGTGACAGAGCGAGACTCTGTCTCAAAAAAAAAAGGGAAAGCCAATGTTTTATGGTTGGGGTGACCAAGGGAAGCACAGGCAGCTTGGACCTTGGGCCCCTCCCACACTAGCCCCATTTGGAGGAGCCTTCTGGGTTCTGGAAGCCAGGGCAGGGGTGTGGTGCTAGCACCCACCGCCTTGTTGCTCATGGATCCCTGCTCCCTCCCACGCAGCTGCCCGCACTGACATCTCTGAGAGGGCCTTTGATTAAAGAGACAAGTGACTTTGCCCATTCTATTGATCAGAATAAATTACTAGGAACTAATTTATGGGCCTCCCCACAGCCGATGACATGGTGGATTGTGCGCTATTGGTCAGTAAATTGGATTGTCAGGCTAGATTATTGGTTCGTATACAGTTATCTCTCATAGCAATATCAGGCAGCCCAGGTAGAAGAGTGAAATCCTTTCTCTGCTGCCAGATGCCAGGATATGACGACGAGGCCTTCTCAGGGGCTGGTGGGGAGGGGCAGGGAGGGAAGAGGAGGAGAAGGGAGGAGAGGCGAGGCGAGGCCTCTATGCAGGATGCTTATTAATTAGTGCAGCATCACAGCATTAAAAGAACATTAGTGTGGAATCGTCTGCAGAGTGATAGGGAAATGACATTGCAGGCCTCCTCCTGATTCTCCAGCTATGGCTCTGCTGGGAAGAGCAGGGAGGGGGTTGATGAGCAGACAGGGGGATGGGAAAGATAAAGGTTGTTGGGGGGATAAGAGGCCAAGAAGAGGAGAAGAGAAAGGAGAGGCCACATTTGCTGTGAGTTGCAAGCAGAGCAGGTCTGCTAAGTGCCAGCATCGCTGAGCCCCATGTGGGGGAAATGGAGCTGCCGTTCTGCTCCGTACATCACAGCCAACGATGAAAAGTTCTAGAGCTGGGATTTCTCAGGCAATTTGGCCAGTGATGCATGGGGCAGTAGATCCTCGCGCACTCTTCCGTGCTTCTGCCAAGCCAGCAATAACAAAAACTTATTTTTTGCCAGGGAAACGGATATGAGTCAGGCAGCCCATCAGGAGTTAGGGGGGCTTTACCACGCCGCTGCGATTTGTACCGCTCGGCTGTTTCCCCGAGCTCTAAAGACCTGCCAGGAGGTGACAAAGGCGAGACAATTTCGAGTTCACAGTCCTGTGTCCTCGAAGCATAACAGCATGCTATCGAAGGGGACTTTCAGGGGCTGTGGGTTGCAAAGTCAGCGGTCTTTTCCCCCCAGCTCACTGGGGAGTGGGGAGACGGGGTGAGGAGAAGAGCCACAGAGAGCTGAGGCACTGCTGTGAATTTCTAGAAGAGATGTGCCCACAGCTCTGCCCTCACTGGGCATGGCCAGAAGGGGTGAGAAGGGGGGTGTTGGAGTGCCAATCTGGCCCCAGGGATGACAGCATCAGCATCCCAAGTGAATGCCCTCTGGGGCCTCCTGCCATGGGCTGCCATGGTTGTTGCCACCCATCCAAACTCTGGGTCATACAATCCCTGGAGGGGTGGATGCGGAAACCCCACTTGGTCCTCTTTTCTCACTCTCACAGTTAGAGCATGAGCCCGGAGGAGGCCTGCGCTTTCTTTGAGGCGTGATCAGGAACACAGATAACCTGTTCTTTGGGCTACAAGCCCCAGGGGAAATGTTCAAATGGAGCACTGAGCCCTTCTGACTTTAGCTATCATTCATCTGACACTGCCAGTAACCCAGCAAGTAAACACCCGCTGGCAGGGACCCAGGGCCTCCAGCTTGCTTGAGTTGCCACTGAGAACAGCTGCAAGGTCTCATCAGTGTCTACAATGACACCAGGATCACCCCCCACCCACCCTACCCCCCTTAGCAGGCGTGGGGCACGCCTATTTGGATCCTGGGAAAAGGCCCAGCACCACAAACTAAAAATATTCTGCACATTCCAAAAGACGAAGTTCAAAGGTTTAGAAGATACAACTCCTTCCCCTAGCATCTGCATGCTTTTTGTGCCCACTCCCTGTCCTCTGTGCTCTCCAAAATTTAAACTTGTAGCCCTCGGCCATTTCAGCACGAATTTTTAACCTGGTCACTCTCCTTTTCTGCCCTCCATTGATAAACACAAAATCAAAGGGGACAGACCCTCAAGTCTCCTTAAGGAGACAAGGCTAGGTTCAGACCCCCAAACCCCAAGGCAGTACCACCCCACCCTGTCTGGCATGACTGTGTCCCAGCTTCCATTATGGCCACTATGTGGAAATGAGCACACAAACCCCCAGAGCACCTGGGCCTCCAAGATGGAAAAGTTTGCAACGCTTGGAAAAAGAAAAGTGGGCCTGCAAGCTGGTCTATAAATTAGAGACTCATTAAGAAGAGGCGGGAAGGGCTTTGGGGGCCTGAGCCTTTCGATTTCTTGTTGAGCTAGTTTATTGCTATTGTTTCTATTTCATACGTTTATTGCAAAACCAATAAAAATTATCTATTAAGAGCAGGAAACTCATCTTTTGACTTGTTGGTTGAGATTTCTACAGAATAACCTTTAACTGGCCCAACATGTCTGCAGGAGAGGAGAAGGTTCGTGTAGTTACCACGAGAGGCCAATCAAGCAGACAGTAGGAAGGCCCAGTCCTTGGGGTGGGGAAGCGGGTGGCCACAAAAACAAGAACACTGTATCCAGAGCCTGCCCAGGGCAAAGCCTTCCCACTGCCATCCTAACCAGTGGGAAGCCATACTGTGTTTCACCTACCCAATATTTTAAATTTTTTAATTAATTGAAAACATTGAAAATTTGAGACTTTTCATCATACATGCTGGTATCTGGCTTCTCTTTAAAAATGGCAAGATCAGCTGGGCGTGGTGGCTCACGCCTGTAATCCCAGCACTTTGGGAGGCCAAAGCGGGTGGATCACGAAGTCAAGAATCGAGACCATCCTGGCTAACCTGGTGAAACCCCATCTCTACTAAAAACACAAAACTTAGCTGGGCATGGTGGCCTGTAGTCCCAGCTATTCGGGAGGCTGAGGCAGGAGAATCACTTGAACCCAGGAGGTGGAGGTTGCAGTGAGCCGAGATGGTGCCACTGTACTCCAGCCTGTTAACACAGCAAGACTCTGTCTCAAAAAAAAAAAAAAAAAAAAAAAAAAAAGGCAAGATCATTCTGGCTTTCATTCTCACCTAGAAACAACTGTTTCTAGGAGAGAGACAGTGTCTTACCTTCAGCAGGGCCCCACAGTGCCCAGTCAGCTTGCTATATACTTATATTACCTGCCTGGCACCTCTATGCAGCCTCTACCTTTTTTTTTTTCTCTTTTGAGATAAGATCTCACTCGGTCACCCAGGCTGGAGTGTAGTGATGCCATCATGGTTCACTGCAGCCTCAAGATCCCTGGCTCAGGTGATTCTCCCACCTCAGCCTCCTGAGTAGCTAGGGCTACGGGTGCGTGCCATCATGCCTTGCTAATTTTTTTGTAGTTTTTGGTAGAGATGGAGTTTTGCCACATTGCCCAGGTTGATCTCAAACTCCTGGGCTCAAGCAATCCACCTGCCTCAGCCTCCCAGTGTTGGGATTACAAGCAAGAACCACTGCACCTGGTCTGCAGCCCCTACTTTAGAAGAGGACTAAGTTGGAAGGGGGAGAGAGTTAAACATTTATAAACTATGATTGAAATAAAGTTCTATAAGAATGCTTTCCGGCCGGGCGTGGTGGCTCAAGCCTGTAATCCCAGCACTTTGGGAGGCCGAGACGGGTGGATCACGAGGTCAGGAGATCGAGACCATCCTGGCTAACATGGTGAAACCCCGTCTCTACTAAAAAAATACAAAAAATTAGCCGGGCGATGTGGCGGGCGCCTGTAGTCCCAGCTACTCGGGAGGCTGAGGCGAGAGAATGGCATAAACCCGGGAGGCGGAGCTTGCAGTGAGCTGAGATCCGGCCACTGCACTACCAGCCTGGCGACAGAGCGAGACTCCGTCTCAAAAAAAAAAAAAAAAAAAAAAAAAAAAGAATGCTTCCAAATCAGACTAATAAAATTTCTCTTCCAAGATCCTCAAAGGAAGACCCAGGTCTAGTACCAGCTGGAAGGGAAGGGAGCTAACATTTCATTGCATGCTGATGTGCCAGGCTCAGCACCGACTTTTTTTTTTTTGGAGATGGAGTCTCACTCTGTCGCCCAGGCTGGAGTGCAGAGGCATGATCACGATCTGGGCTCACTACAAGCTCCGCCTCCTGGGTTCACGCCATTCTCCTGCTTCAGCCTCCGGAGTAGCTGGGACTGCAGGCGCCCGCCGCCACGCCCGGCTATTTTTTTGTTGTTGTTGTATGTTTAGTAGAGACGAGATTTCACTGTATTAGCCAGGATGGTCTCCATCTCCTGACTTCATGATCCACCTGCCTTGGCCTCCCAAAGTGCTGGGATTACAGGTATGAGCCACCACACCCAGCCAGCACCAACTTTTTATGGGCATTATCCCCTTTTACCAATAGGGAAATTGAAGCTGGGAGATGTCTGTAATGCGCTCGGGGGCAAAGGATAATATAACCTCCAGCCTGAAAACACCAGCCCGAGAAGAGCCCAGTAACCATCTCGCCAGCTTTAAAGAAGAAATGGGAGGTACACAGTGTAATTCTCCCAGGCCTCCAGGTGCCCTGAGGGAAGATTCACAACCAACTGAGGCAAAATCCACCCAACTGTGACTCAAGTTAGAACTTGCCTCCAGAGTTACCAACACCCCTAAATCTAGTGAAAGGGAACCACAGGGTCTTTAATAATCACTCTGTCAGGTCACGGGATGATGACTAATGGGCCTAGAGGAGGAGATGGTGAAAAACACTCTAGGAAATAAATTTGGGTGATTAAATTTCAAGGCAGTTCATGGAACAGCAACCTGAGGCCTAAACTAAGCCATCAAGTTACCAAGAGAATCAAGATTTCAATTTAACCACTGCTGCCCAGGAACCAAGCGTGCATCTGCAAAGTGTTTGTGGGTTAGAAGTAGGTACCCCCCAGAACTTTCTGAGTAACTCTGGCACCTTCCTAATCTCAGCCATTTCTCCCAAAGGGCCAACTAGCAATAAGTCAAAGAATTCATGTGTTTCTCTAGTTATTTCATAATTCCAGGTCTTTAAGTAAAAATCATGGCTCACCGAGTAAGGGAGGTAGGGGTTCAGGTTGGACCTCCTATCAGGCATAGGCCAGAGCCACACACAAATCTTTGAGAGACTCTCAGTTTAGTAAACTAACAGGAGAAGCCCAAATTCCTCCAATTCCCTGCTATTTCAATTGAATACTATGTTCCCATCATTGAATGCTATGTTCCCTGATTGGATCTTATCCCCAAACAGTCATGGGCTAATGTCTGGGGCATAATCCCCCTCCAACTGAATCACACCCCAGGTGCTGTTAAGCTTTGCAGGTGAACACAACCCAGGGTCTAAGGTAAGAACCCTAGGTCTGATTCTCCATCAGATACTGTCCATGCTCACTGTTTATAGTCTCCCAGGCATTACTACTTTAAATTGTTTATTTCTTTTTGAGTAAAGTCAGTGTGGGGAGAGCTGGAGCCAGTGACAAGCCTCTGTAATGGAAGAACCCAGGCGGGAAGAGCTTAGCAACTGCAGCTGCTCCCATCTCTCTCTCTTTCTCAATCTCTTCCTCTCTCGAGATTTCACCTCTCTCTGCCCTGGCTCCACCAGCTGTTTCCTGCAAATCCAGCTGAGACAGCTGCTGGCCCCACCAGGCTAAATTTCCAGGGGCCCTGGAACCCCTTGGCTGTCTCGGCCCAAATGTGGGCAAATAGGCGTCCAGACAAGGCTGAGATTATTCAAAAAGCACTTCGCTAGGAAACTGGGGGGAATGCCAAAAAAGTAAATTACAAAAGCAGAGAAACAGACAACTTGTGGAACACAGATTCCTTCCCCAGCATAATTCAAGTCTAGACCCAGAATAGTTTGTTGCAAAAACAAGAGGCTAAGAAGGGCGGGAAGAAAAGGTACAGGATTTTGACCTCCTTGCTCCTCATTCTTCCTCAATTCATTAGGGCTTGGACTTTAGCCTGAGGTAGAGGTTGTTCTGGGAAAGGGCCATATGTGCAAAGCAGCCCCCAAATACTGACGGGGCCAAGAAACAAAGAACGAGACAGACAAATTCTTTTTTTTTTTTTTTTTTTTTTTTTTTTTTTTTTTTTGAGACGGAGTCTCGCTCTGTCGCCCAGGCTGGAGTGCGGTGGCCGGATCTCAGCTCACTGCAAGCTCCGCCTCCCGGGTTCACGCCATTCTCCTGCCTCAGCCTCCGAGTAGCTGGGACTACAGGCGCCCGCCACCTCGCCCGGCTAGTTTTTTTGTATTTTTTAGTAGAGACGGGGTTTCACAGTGTTAGCCAGGATGGTCTCGATCTCCTGACCTCGTGATCCGCCCGCCTCGGCCTCCCAAAGTGCTGGGATTACAGGCTTGAGCCACCGCGCCCGGCCGAGGCAGACAAATTCGATTTGTCCATGAAGGGTGTTTTATTGGGGGAACTTACAGAGAGAAGTGTGGTCTTGCATGGATGCAAGATAGGTAGATTTCCGCACTGTTACTCCCCAGACCCATGGCTTATATACCATAGGGAAAGGGTGCACACACTCCAGCAGGACAATGCAAGGCACCTCTCCAGAAGAGGCAAGAAAGCTATATGTGTCATAGCCTATAATTTGTGCGATAACATCAAGGTTGCTTTGTTCTTACACTAGAGACAAACAAAGTTGGAATCAGGAGGCACTCAGGGGACTGGGGCTACCCAGAAGTCAACATGGCGGGTTAGCATCCGCAATGGAGTTGCTCTTGTCTCCACATAGGTTAATACCATTGCCATGTCTCATTGAGTTCTCGGCTTTCAGAACAATACCACCCAGGCTCCTGTCTGAATCTGGCTCCCAGATCTGAGCTGTGCTATGTCTGCTCTGCCCCCTAGCTGGGGCTCCTGATCAGGCCCCTGAATGAGGAATGCACTCCTCTGCCGACCTTCTTATGGCAGTTCCGGGGTGCCCCTTCCAGAGAGTTCAATGGTTATGCTCCATCCGCAAACATGCGACCTTCTCCCCAAGGCTGCTTCTACCTTTCCTTAAAGCTAAAATTGGACAGGAATGGTGATTCACACTTGTAATTCCAGCACTTTGGAAGGCTAAGGTGGGAGAATTGTTTGAGGTCAGGGGTTCAAGACCAACCTGGACAACACAGTGAGAGCCTGTGTCTACAAAAAAATTGTTTTGGAAAACTAGCTGGGTGTGGTGGTACCCACCTATAGTCCTAGTTGCTTGGGAGGCTGAGGCAGGAGGAGAGCTTGAGCCCAGAAGTTTGAGGTTATAGTGAATACCACTGTACTCTAGCCTGGGTGACAGAGTGAGACCTTGTCTCTTTAAAAAAACAACAAAAGAAAACAAAGATCTTGGTCTCTGGTGGGTTTAGGTGCTGAGACTCTTGGGTTGATGTCTGTCTGGCAGGATGGTGGTGAAGCTATTATTCCAGAAGCCTTTCCCTCTGAGCTCCCAGCCCTAGCAATCCCTTTTAGGTCCCCTGTTCCACACCATTTAGATGCCAGCCCACATGACCTTCCTATATTCCACTGCTACACTGGAGCTAACAAGCACAAATATCTACCAACTATCACCGAGAATTGAGAAACTGTTCTCTCAGAGCACCTCCAGAAGAAGTGAGCTAAATGCTAGGTGATGCTTCCAATTCCCATCTCTAGATCTAGGTTCAACAGAGTTCCACTTCCAAAAGTTCCATCGTTTATTGGAAATTTCCATCAGGCTCATTCATCAGCGCCTTAGCATCCATTACCCAACTTGCCCCCAATCTAATACGTCATCCTATTATTGCCAGGTAGCTGGAATCTATTGGTCCAACCATGGGCTTTGGGGTTCAAACTCTGGTCCTGTCATCTATTAGCTGGAAGACCTGAGTTAAGTCATTTAACCAGAACTGCTTTTTCTGTGACATTGGAATGAGTGTTTTGTAGTTCCTTCTCATGGTTGATATGAGGAATTAATAAAATTGCATCTGTAAACCATCTAGCATTTTGCCTGACATGTAGTAAGAACATTAAAATTAATATAGATACACAGATATACTCCCTTTCCTGTGCAAACTGGTGCTTTATACCAACTCTCCAATATCCTTCTGTGACATCATCATTTCCAGAAAAGTGGATTATCTTGGGTCCATGTGACAGACTTCATTCACATTATAAATTAATAAATTCACATTCTGGTTTTAGGCATTAGTCTCTCAAGACTGATCAATATGCTTTTGCCACCAGGACAAGGATCTGTTTCTGGTTGCACAGAAAATGAGTTTTCTGCATCCAAAAGGCTGAGGGTCAGAGAAAATTCTCCAAGTCCATGACTGTCCCCTGAGAAAACTCCCAGGAGACAGCATGCTCATCACCCCCACGACAACTATTCACCTCTATATCAGATACCCCTGGATTTGCCATCTCTCTTTCCATTTGGAACTGTTCTACCCTGGGCTCAGGCTTTCACATCTAGTAGGTGTTTTAGGACCTATTTGTTTTGCCAGTGTGTGAGTGGGTGGGTGTATGTTTGAGTGGGTCACCGGAAATTCGTACCTCTTTTTGAGGCAGGGAAGGAGCAGTGGTGGCCTAGCAACCAGGGAATCTGCCTAGCAACAAGGGTGGGAGGCAGAGGCTGCTGGAATCGGTTAGAATGGCTAACAAATAGGCAGATGTAAAAGAGGATGTTGGATCTGGATCTTGTCAAGTTGCAGTCTCAGACCAAAAGGAGAAAGGAGACCCACAGGGATCAGGAACGAAGTGTGCGAGGGAGGGCAGGAGTAGAGTCACTGTATTTGAAAATGTTACAAACTCAAATTGGAAAAAGCCTCATGCCTTTTCTACATGTGCTCAAGCAGAGGGCACCCCTCCCCACTCCCACCCCGAGGAAGGTAGACACATTTGAAGAGCTTATCACCTTTTCTGCACTCCAATTTGCAAGGGTACAACATTTTAACGTGTTCTGTCAAGTCTGGAATTTTTATCAACTCAGAAAGCTACAACCCCCCGAAAGACGTATATTCACTTAAAATGAACCCAGAGGCAGATTAAGCGACTTTCCAATACGGTCTGTCTAGGGCAAAGGAACCATTAGGAACTCGGGACTGGTCTGGCTTGAATGGTTTCCCTCTTTCCTTCCTTTCCACCCGTCACAGGACAGGGCTTGGACATCCCCTCCTGTGAACTCTCAAGACCCTCCCCTGAAGAGAAAAAAAATTGTCGTCAGTCTTTGACCTGATTAATAATTAAAACTGCTGAGTTTGAACTGCCCCTAACAGCGAGGTGCTCCAAAACCTCAGCAAACTTTAACAAATAACCAGCTTGCTCAGGGGAGAGAGGAAGCTTTATTCACTAGACAAACTGACAATTAACTGCTATTCAAATCCCCCTCTAGTCCTAGCATATTGGTTCTCCTTTGAAAATGGCTCGGCATGGGGTAGAATTTTTGGCCTTGAGTTTAGAACTACTGTGCATAAAATCAAAGCAAGGAAGCCAGCAGTTGAGAGAATAGAGGCTATTTGGGGATTAGTGATTTCGGAGTTAGATTTCTAATAACTTGGTGAGTGGTGGGTTAGGAATGTCCTCCAGGAGCATCAGGCAGTCAACACTGTGGGACATGTCCTCACATTGAACTGGAAAGCAGTGAGTCACTACCCTAGAGAGCGGAAATACAAAATGGCATGAAATAACTGCAACCGCAGCACCACATGGTAATCTGCCTTTTGTGACCTCTGCAGGCTACATCACATGCTTACAACTTGGGGTTATGTGTGAAGCCCCAAGTTTGGCTCAAAGTTTTCTCCCCAAACAGCCACAAATATGGGCACCCCCACATTAGAGAACACATTAATGGAGAACAAAGGGAGGAGAGTGGATAGGATGGGAGAGGAGAGAAGGAGGGGGCAGGCATTCAAACTGCTCATTTTCCCCTAGGAAGCATAAGGCCCAGCCACTACAGTGGGTGAGCAAAGCAAATTGGTAATGGGTGATCCAGATTGCTTTGCAGAGTCTTGCCTGCTTTCCAGGCACTTACTAAACTTTATAACTCTTTTGGGGGTAAGGCACATAAACCCAGGGTTTCTCATTGACCAGTCAGGGAGAGGGAGTCTGAGCTGGCTGATCCAGGTCTGTTGCTTTTCCACAATACTGTAGTCCATCAAGATATTTTTTTAATGCATTTTTTTAAAGGAGGGCTAGAAAATGATGATATAAGCAGCAGCTGCTGTAGATTCCAGATTGCAATAGCCCAGCCTAGAAAGCACTAGAAAACTCAGTGTTTCAGAGATGGAGAAGGCATAAGACAGAGGTCCACAGATGGCTGCTTATCCTAGGCACCCTGATGTGGAGGGAGGAATTCTGTGTGGATAAGTTTACCTTTATCCTTTTTGGTTTTAATTGAAGTACAACTTGCAAACAGTAAAATGGATGGTTCACAGTGTCTGGCTTGATGAAGGTATACTATATATGTATTCATGTAATCACCAGCCAGATCGAATGTGGAACATGACCCCCATTCCAGAAGGTTCCCTTGTGTCTCCTCACAGTCAATATGCATCCACCTCCCAGAAGTAGCCACATTCTACCCTCTCTCTAAATAAGTTTTACCTGTTTTTTAAGTTTCATAGAAATGGAATCACTTGGCCGGGTGTGGTGGCTCATGCCTGCAATCCCAGCACTTTGGGAGGCCAAGGCGGGCGGATCACGAGGTCAGGAAATCGAGACCATCCTGACTAACACAGTGAAACCCCGTCTCTACTAAAACTACAAAAAAAAAAAAAAAAAAAATTAGTTGGGCATGGTGACGGGCACCTGTAGTCCCAGCTACTCAGGAGACTGAGGCAGGAGAATGGTGTGAACCCAGGAGGCAGAGCTTGCAGTGAGCTGAGATCGTGCCACCGCACTCCAGCCTGGGTGATACAGTGAGACTCTGTCTCAAAAAAAAGAAAAAGAAAAAGAAATGGAGTCACTTAGTATATACTCTTTTGTGTCTACCTTCTCGTGCTCAATATATCTGTGAGATTCATCTACGGTGTTGTGGGAATCAATAGTTCATTCTTTTTCATGGCTGTGTGGTAATCCATTGTAGAAATACGCCACCATTTATCCATTCTACTGTTGGGACATTTGTGTTACTTCCAGTTTTTGTCTATTATGCATAAAACTGCTATGAATACTCTTGTATCTGTTTAATGGTGGATGTTAGCACTCATTTTTTTTTTTTTGAGGCGGAGTCTTGCTCTGTCGCCCAGGCTGGAGTGCAGTGGCCGGATCTCAGCTCACTGCAAGCTCCGCCTCCCGGGTTCTCGCCATTCTCCTGTCTCAGCCTCCCAAGTAGCTGGAACTACAGGCGCCCGCCACCTCGCCCGGCTAGTTTTTTGTATTTTTAGTAGAGACGGGGTTTCACTGTGTTCGCCAGGATGGTCTCGATCTCCTGACCTTGTGATCCACCCGTCTCGGCCTCCCAAAGTGCTGGGATTACAGGCTTGAGCCACCGCGCCCGGCCTCATTTTTTTTTTTTCTTTTAGAGATGGGGGTCTCACTGTGTTGCCCAGGCTGGAGTGCAGGGCTGTTCTCCCACATGATCATGGTGCACTGCAGCCTCAAACTCCCGGCCTCAAGTGATCCTCCTGCCTCCACCTCTGAGTAGCTGGGACTACCGATGTGCACCATTGCACCTGGTTTTGTTGTTATTAGCATTCATTGCTGTTGGGTATACACCCAAGAGTGGAATTACTGGGCCACTTATTTATAAACAAAATAACCTGGACTCAAAGACAGTAGGGACCATGTCTGTCTTCTTCACCGCTGTATCTCCAGAGCTTGTTGCAAAGTAGGTACTCAGTAAATATATTTGGAAAGGATAAAAGAATATTGATGAAAATGTCAACTTTTCCAAAATTAATGGACACATTTGATGCAATCCTAATTAGATAACAAAAAAGTTTTGATTTGGAGGAAAAATTAAATAAAATCATCCTAAAATTATATAGAAGGATAAATGCTTTAGAATGGCAAATAAAAATGTAAAAAAGAAACATAAAGGGTGAGACTTGTCTTCCTAGACATCAGAATGTACTATAAAACCACTGTAATTAAATCAATTTGGTATTGGCATGGGAATAGATAAATGGATCACTGGAATAAAATAGAGAACTCAGAAACAGACCAAGTATATACATGAAAATTTACTATATGACATACTTGGTATTTCAATTCCATGAAAGAATGGATTATTTAATAAATGGCACCAAGACAACTTCCATCTGGAAGAAAATAAAATGGGACTCCTATTTTATACCACATACAAATATAAACTCCATATAGATTAAAAACAAATGTAAAAAATAAGACTATAATAATCTTGAAAATTTAGGAGGCTACATGTTCAATATGGAGGCAGGAAGGGAGGTGCTTTGTAAACCAAGACTGGAAATCCAGAAGCTATAAAAGAAAATATAGACATATTTTATTTTACCTTGTAACAATTAAAAAACACTTTTGTATGGCAAAAGATAAAGTCAGTAGACAAACAATAGATTTGGGATAAAATATTTGTAATGTATAGGACAGACGATTTTTTAAAAATAAAAAGATTCTATAAATGAACAAAAGAAATACAAATAATAGAAAAATAGGCAAAGGGCATCAACAGACATCTCACAAAAGAGCATATTTAAGTGGTCAATACGCATAGGGAAAGAAGCTCAAAATTGTTAGTATTCAGAGAGATGCAAATTAAAATATAATGAGATATTATTTTATGCCTTTTAGACTAGCAAAAATTAAAATGAGGGTAATTTCCATTGCTGACAGGGATAGAAGGAAAACAGTTTTTACACTGCTGGTAGAAATGCAAATTTCCACAACCCTCTATAATCTAGAAACATCTTTAGAAATAGAAAATATATATTCCCTTTGACCCATCAATCACACTCTTATATCCCATAGAAGAGTAAACGCTAAGAGATCATACATACATACATACGTACACACACACACATATTAGGATTGTTTGTACTGGCCATTCTTCTCCCCAACTCTGGGGAAAAAAAAAACAGAAACAAACAGTAACAGGCACCAAGTGGTATGCTAGTTAAAACCAGGAAAAAGCCCTGGTTTGCAGTGTTTACAGATTTCTATGATGTAAATATTCCCGTCATGCCTGATTTCAAGCTACCAGCCTGATGTCACTGAGTGCCAGGTTGGAAAGAAATGTTAACAATCAGTTCCAGAAAGCCAGGAGCTCCAGCTGAGCCACACCTTGAATAAGTTATATATAGCACAGCCACACCTCTGGCTATTAAAAAGAATGATGAGCCAGACATGGTGGCTCACACCTGTAATCCAAGCACCGGGGGAGGCTGACGCAGGCAGATTGCTTGAGTACAGGAGTTCAAGACCAGACTGGGCAACATGACAAAACCCCATCTCTATAAAAAATACAAAGAATTAGCCAGGCATGGTGGCATGTGCTTGTCCCAGCTACTCGGGAGGCTGAGGTAGGAGGATCACCTGAATCTGGGAGGTCAAGGCTGCAGTGAACCAAGACCTTGTCCCTCCACTCCAGCCTGGGCAACATGAGCGAGATTCCATCTCAAAAAAAAAAAGAATGAGATGATATTGCAGAAGTTTACTTGGTAGATTTCCAAGAGGTATTGTTGAGGGAAAAAAAGCAAGTGGCAGAAACGCATATAATATGATATAATCATATTTTTGTGAAATATATATTGACAAAAAATCTATATATGTATGTATGCATTCTATTTGCATATGATTGTATGACTTTGAGAAGATGGGGAGGAGGGAGCCAAGGAAAAAGAGGAAGCAAAAAGGGCACATTTATGCATTATACATATGTATATAGAAATAAGATTCTTTTTAACCAAAAAAAAGAAAGAAAAATATATTGAGCCCTTGAAACATGCCCTGTTCTATATCAGCTGCTTGGGAATATAGGAACACTTGAGACATGGTTTTACTCTTACATCTACCTGAAAATATAAAAGCAAATGATCACAGGATTATTTACATATTTATTTATTTGAGACAGAATCTCACTCTGTCGCCCAGCCTGGAGTGGAGTGGCTCATTCTCAGCTCACTGCAACCTCCGCCTCCTGGGCTCGATCGAGCAGTCCTCCCACTTCAGCCTCCAAAGTAGCTGGGACGGTGCGCCACCCATGCCCTGCTAGTTTTTGTAGTCTTAGTAGGGATGGGGTTTCTCCATGTTGGTCAGGCTGGTCTCAAACTCCTGGGCTCAGGTGATCCACCCGCCTCAGCTTCCCAAAGTGCTGGGATTACAGGCGTAAGCCACCGCACCCAGACCACAGGGTAATTTATTATCTCCAAGTAGGTGTGAAATAAATGCCACAATGGAAAGACAAGTAAAATAACAGAAGGGCTGGGGTTTTCATTGTTGTGATTGTTTTTTAAATAAGCCCCAAGGGTCCTCCTCCGCTCAAGCTTGCTGCCAAGTCTGGATCTCCTTCACCTTCTTGCAGTGGGTCCTGGGACTAGTCTGCTTTCGTCTCCTTGGGGAGGTAACTTTGCCAGCCTCCCCAGCTCCTCCTTTCTTGCTGCTCCCCAAAGACAAATACATTTTATTTTAAAGCTTTTATTGCTTTGCTGCTACTGATTTACTGCTTATCACCATGGAAACAGATGTGGAAAATATAAACAACATGATTGAGGAAGCCACACCTAATCAAGAATCTTACAGGTGTAACAAGGTTTGGTTCCCCCACCTGCCTCTTGACTACTTTTATTTATTTTTGTTCTTTTTTTTTCTTTTTAAATTTTTGCACTTCTCATATCTGTATCATCAACTCCTTTCTGAAATGGTTACTAGAAGCCCTCACTGGGTGCTACCCTTCCCTTCAATTCTCTCTCTTTCTCTCTCTCTCTCTCCCTGGGTGGCCAACTATCCATCAAGCAAGACCCGCTCAGAGTGGCCATTGGCTTTACATTGGGGAGGGGGCCTCTCACCTCACAGGAGTTCTGTTCTCCCAGGCCTCTCTTTTATTGGGTTTTCATCTCTGTATAACACACTAACAAATAGGCCAGACAGGTAATCTGTGTGTCTCCAAACCAAGGATTAGCTAAAGCCCAGTAAATCCCAGTTGGCCCCAGCAGCCTTTGTCTTCAGGAAGCAGCAGACCCTGATGAATTCTCCACTCAGAGAAGTCCCCTCAGCCCATCAAAGTCTCCCATCACCACTTGATACTCCCTCCTCTCCAAACATTGTAGTCTCCTTGCTGCCAACTGGCCACTTTTTGTCTGGCTCTGTGTTCCAGTGAGCATCCTCTGCCTGGGAAAGGCTAGCTTTTTTTTTTTTTTTTAAAGACAGAATCTCTCTCTGTTGCCCAGGCTGGAGTGCAGTGGCATGATCTCAGCTCAGTACAACTTCTACCTCCCGGGTTCAAGTGATTCTCCTCCCTCAGTCTCCCAAGTAGCTGCGATTACAGGTGGCCACCACCACATCTGACTAATTTTTGTATTTTGCAGTAGAGATAGGGTTTCACCATGTTAGCCAGGCTAGACTTGAACTCCTGTCCTTAAGTGTTCCGCCCGCCTCAGCCTTCCCAAGAGCTGGGATTACAGGTGTGAGTCACTGCGCCCTGCCGAAGCTGGTTTTTATGCTAGTACCATTGCTACCTCCCATTTAAACACAGCTTATGAAAACTCACTGTGCTCAATATCTTTAAATGATTATATCTACATTTCATTTACTTATGTATTTATTGATTTATTTTAGAAACAGAATCTGTGTCACCCAGGCTGGAGTGTAATGATGCAATCATAGCTCACTGCAGCCTCAAACTCCTGAGTTCAAGCAATCCTCCTACCTCAGCCTTCCACGTAACTAGGGCTACAGGGGCATGCCATCATGCCCAGGTAATTTTTTTTTTTTTGGTAGAGAGAGAGGTCTTGACATGTTGCCCAGGCTGATCTCAAATTCCTGGCCTCAAGTAATCCTTCCATTTCTGCCTCCCAAAGTGCTGGGATTACAGGCACGAGCCACCATGCCTGGCCCCACATCCACATTTTATATTGACCCAGCTTGCCAGAATATGTACATAAAGCTCTGAATCACACAAGAAGACAGCCCAGAGGGCCTGTTTACATAGGAAAAAGAGCTGACAGTTTATCAGAGGGTCTGAGGTAATGTCAATTCCAGGGGGTCAGCTGGAAAAGAGAAAAATAGGGGTTGGAATCTTAATAGTCAGATGAATGTCAAGCAAGCCCCATCTGACAAGGGGAACACAGGTCAGAGGTGGCAGCAGAAGGACAGAGGAATCAAAGGAAACTGCAGTGAATCAAGGATGAAGCTTCAGACTGGGTAGCAATATCTCAGCAGCCTACAACTGAGGTGAGACCACACACAACTACACAACTGATGAGTGATATTCCTGGACAAGGCCTAACTGCCCACTGCCTGCACTTTATGTTTTATTTTGTTTTTAACCTTCATTGTTTTCCTGATTACAAAAATAACTCATACTCATTGTGAAAATGTCAAAAGTTACAGAAACATACAAGGCAGATGTTAAAATCCTGTCTTTCAGGGATATAACTACTTCTAAGTTGAGGTGCATTTATCCAGATTGCTTTCCCTGCATATATGAACATTTAATATATATAAATAAATATATAAAGTTTACAAAATTTATTTTTATAATAAAATTAAAAATATAAATATAATACAAATAAAAATATAATATAAACTTTAAAATGTATATAAATATAAAATATTTTTATAAAATCATAGCCAGACTTAGTTAGAACTTAAGCAACCCTAAGCCTAAAAATGGTTACTGTGTCCCCTGGCCCTGCACATGTATAATTCAAAATTAAAATACTGAACCAAAAAAACTAGCAAAAAGTCAAAGTTTTAATTTTTTCTTTAATATTTATTTCAGCATTTTTTAAATGTATTCTTTCAAAAAGTTGTGGGTTTTTTTAGGTTTTTAGAAAGTGTGTTTTATTTTTAAAAGGTGTGTTAGGTTTGTGTGTTTTTGTTTTTGTCTTTTGCTTTCTTGGTGCCCCAAGCCTATACCTGATTTGTAAATTAGAGAATCTAACAATTCATACAGTACACACTACACATTGTCTTGCAACTTTTTTTTTTCTTTCACATAAGATATATTTGGGGATCTGTCTATGTCAGTATCTAAGATGACTGTGCCTGGCAGGTGTGTGAGCTCCTCTCCAGAGAAAAACAGTCTTTCAAATGCTGGTGGCTGTAGCCAAGGGTTAGGATCTTGGAGGAATTTTCATGGCTTTAATAAATTAGTGTTACAACCACTGACTGGCAAGGAAGGTTTCTCCAGATTCAGAATTGAGTTCACAAGCAACTGAACTGCCTTCAAGTCTTTATGGAAGGAGGTGAGATATGAATTAACTCATTCATTTATTTACATGTAGTTCAATTCAGAAGCAATGCATAATTAGGAGGGTGTGATGTGAATCCATTGGTGAGAAAAAATAATAATATTTAGGAGTGAAGGTAAAAATCATCAAAGATTCATTAGTATAAGTGTTTCCTTTGTCTTAACTCTGTTAGAGAATTTAGAATTGGACTGTGTTGTAAATTGGTTATTTAACTATTACTTAAATATAGTACTTTTGTCTCTGATTTCTAATTGTATTGCATTGTAGACAGACTATTATTTGTATGCTATCCATTCATTGACATCTCATTAAATCCTTCCATGGCTTAGAACATAGTCATTCTTTCTAAATATTCTGCATGTGCATGAAAAAAGCGTATATTAATACTGCAATTTTGTCCACCATCCTCAGTAAAAGAAAAAAGCAGAAGACTAAAGCCCATATTCTTATTTGAAATTAGCATTGAGAGATATGCTTTCAAATACTGTAAATCCTGAAATTCACTTGGCTGAAACCCTCAAAACCTTTTGCAGAAAACTTTAAAATTATAAATGGTTTTTAAAACTTTCAAACAGAATAAAAGATTATAAAGTTGAAAGTAGTAATTCCTGCCAGGCACAGTGGCTCACGCCTGTAATCCCAGCACTTTGGGAGGCTGAGGTGGGTGGATCACCAGAGGTCAGGAGTTCGAGACCAGCCTGGTCAACATGGTGAAACCCTGTCTCCACTAAAAATACAAAAATTAGCCGGTCATAGTGGCACATGCCTGTGATCCCAGCTACTCAGGAGGCTGAGACAGGAGAGTCACTTGAACCTGGGAGGTGGAGGTTGCAGTGAGCCGAGATCGCGCCATTGCACTCCAGCCTGGGCAACACGAGCGAAACTCCGTCTCAAAAAAAAAAAAGAAAGTAGTAATTCCTTGGTGCCTCCTTAGTATGTCTCAATCTTAGAGAGCTGAGTGGGGTGAAGCACTAACAGTTTTGTGTTATTTCTTTCCAGACATTTTCTATGTGTATACAAGAATATGTAAGAAAACATTGCATGGCTATCCTTAAAAAGAAAACCCACATACAAATGGAATTTCACAATATGCATGTTATTGTGGACTTTGCTTTTTTCACTTTCATATTTCACTAAAATATCTCAGGTATCATATCAACACCTTTAGATTCTCTCCAGTATTTTTTTTTTTTTTTTTGAGACGGAGTATCGCTCTTTTGACCAGGCTGGAGTGAAGTGGCAAGGTCTCAGCTCACTGCAACCTCTGCCCCCAAGCGATTCTCCTGCCTTGGCCTCCAGAGTAGCGGGGTTTATAGGTGCCGGCCACCATGGCCGGCTAATTTTTGTATTTTTAGTAGAGACGGGGTTTTGTCATGTTGGCCAGGCTGGTCTCGAGCTCCTGACCTCAAGTAATCCATCCACCTCGGCCTCCCAAAGTGCTGGGATTACAGTCTTTTTAATGGTTGTCTGCTATTCCATGGGAAAGCCGTTCCATTATTTATTTAATAATTCCTTTAATGGACATCTGAGTCGTTCCCAATTTGGCTATTTCAGACAATGCTGCTACAAAACCTTTGTTCACACATGAATTTTGCTGCTGCTTGGCCCTTTCTCAAGACCAACTGCTACCTCCGAGTGTACCTCACCCAAAGCTTTCTTCTTCCTTCTCTGCTGCAGACCTAGGTACTGAAACTGCTTCCTCTCCTTTGGAGGTTGCCACCCATCCTCTGGGGTCCTTTCCTCTAAGCCTGGCTTAGAAACAGCATGTAGCTTCCTAAACTCCCTGCTGTGTTAATGCATCTGATGACCAGCACACCGACCTTATTAGTTGTAAGTGTTTTCTGCCATCACTCCTAGAAGCAAACAAGGAATGGCAATAACAAGTGTGGGATGGGACAAAGCTTACAAAATTTTTACTTTTGTTAGTCCTTGGCTCTGGTTTCTGTCTGCCTTACAAAATAGTAAATGAAATGCCCACTTTCTAACGTTCACCAACCACATTTCTGATCCCAACATTAGGAAAAATCATATTGATTCTTGTTTCCATAATATACCTTCTTCCCCAGCCTGAAAATGTCTTTTTTTTTCTTGAGACGGAGTCTTGTCGCCCAGGCTGGAGTGCAGTGACTCGATCTTGGCTCACTGCAACCTCCGCCTCCCAGGTTCAAGCGATTCCCTGCCTCAGCCTCCCGAGTAGCTGGGATTACAGGCACCGCCACCATGCCCAACTAATTTTTGTATTTTTAGTAGAGAGATGGGGTTTTCACCATGTTGACCAGGCTTGTCTTGAACTCCTGACCTCAAGTGATCCATCTACCTCGGCCTCCCAAAGTGCTGGGATTACAGGCATGAGCCACCACACCCAGCCCTGAAAATGTCTTCTATTTTTTTTCAATTTATTTATTTATTTATTTATTTTGAGACGGAGTCTTGCTCTGTCGCCCAGGCTGGAGTGCAGTGGTACAATCTCGGCTCACTTCAAGCTCCAGCTCCCAGGTTCATGCCATTCTCCTGCCTCAGCCTCCCAAGTAGCTGGGACTACAGGCGGCCGCCACCATGCCCAGCTAATTTTTTTGTATTTTTAGTAGAGACGGGGTTTCACCATGTTAGCCAGGATGGTCTCGATCTCCTGACCTCGTGATCTGCCTGCCTCAGCCTCCCAAAGTGCTGGGATTACAGGCATGAGCCACTGCGCCTGGCCTATATTTTTATTTTTTTTTAAGACGGAGTTTCGCTCCTGTTGCGCAGGCTGGAGTGCAGTGGCTTGATCTCGGCTCACTGCAAGCTCCGCCTCCTGGATTCAAGCGATTCTCCTGCCTCGGCCTCCCAAGTAGCTGAGATTACAGGTGCCTGCCACCACACCTGGCTGATTTTTGTATTTTTAGTAGAGACAGGGTTTCACCATGTTGGCCAGGTTAGTCTTGAACTCCTGACCTCAGGTGATCTGCTCGCCTCAGCCTCCCAAAGTGCTGGAATTACAGGAGACAGCCACCTCGCCCAGCCAAATGTCTTCTATTTTAAAAGAGCACTTTATGATTCTGAGGGTCCTAGACTGGGTTCCCAATTCAACAGGTCTCAATCTCGTCAGTCGTGGCTGCCCCTGTGCATTTACTTAAACCAACATGTACATTGTAATCATTATGCAACATCTGTAGGTAGGCTGCAACATTCTATGACTAATGAACAGTCTGAAAATGTCAGAACTTTTGAGTCCTAAAGCCAGTCCTGAGTGAGTCACGCACAACCTCCCGGTACCTATAACATAAGGTCTGCAGAATGCATAATTTCCCAAGCCTTGTAGAGATTGGGTGGTGGGTACTGCAGAAAGAAGGGGCAGATTTCATGAGAAAATGTAATCTCAAAGCAAGTTTTGAATACGAGTGCCTCATGGGTCGGGTACATCTGTGGACACCTGTTGTTTTGCCATTTGTTCTGCCGAATTGGAGACACCCAGAATTCCCCAGGCTGATCCCTTGACTTTCCACACCTGTCCACATCTGAATTTTTCATTTGTGATCTAAGCCAGCAGCACTCTAAGGGCCTCTAGAAACTCAGGTGCGGCATTTCTAGGCACGCTCTACAAAACAAAAACAAAGGATATTTTCCTGCTCCTGACTACTCAGGAAAGGTTTGTTTCTGCTCTGGTCATAAGAATAACACAAAGTGAGAATTTTGTGCTAGGAAGAGTTCAGAAAGAGAACACTATGATAAAGAGCATATGAGACTCCAACATGGGAAACTAGAGATTCTGGGGAAATCTTGGAACGGATGGTTTGGGTTTATCACACGTTGGGACCTCAGAATAAAGCCTGCTTCAAGAGCAAACAAAAGAGGAAAAAGACAGATTTGGTGAGTGACCTGGAGAGGACTGGGGTGGAAGTCTCACAAAGTGGCTAGCCTAGTTCCTTAAAACGCAGAGAATGTTCTCAGGTTCATCTAATGCAATGCATTTTTATAATGTCTCCAGTTGTTTCTGGCTGGGAAGTAAGTGCCTGGGATGGAGGGGCTGGGGAAAGAAGGAAGAAGGAGGGCACTATTGACTAAGGCCCAAACCAGGACTAAGTGACCACTGGGGATTACTCCTAGAACTTGAGTCGGGAATGTTCAAGTGCCACATAGGCTAGCTCTGTCCCTGCACCAACTGCATCCTCTTGCCCTAGGAATCACCTTTTGAGGAATGGGCCTTGTGTCAAAAAATCAGGGGAAGTTGGGGCTAGGCAAGCACACAGGCTGGGGGAACTAAGTCAGTTGTAAGAGCTAGCCTCCATGGAGAATGTACCACCCCAATTTCAGTGGACAGATGTTTCAACATCCTCAGTCCTAATTCTAAAAAAGGCATTAAGACATCCAGGGTAAGTCAACAAGGCCTTCATGCAAGCATGCCAAGTGCCTACCAAGAATAAATAAAATAGTTCCCAATAATAGGTTAGTAAATAGGGATAATCAGAATTAACCTTTATTGAGCTACTAGATATCAGACATTATTATAAGCGCTTTAAGAGACAGAGTCTTGCCCTGTCATCCAGGCTGGAGAGCAGCCTTGTGATCATAGCTCACTGCAGCCTACAACTCCTGGGCTCAAGCGATTCCCCTACCTCAGCTGGGACTACAGGCACACACCACCTCACCTGGCTACTTTTTGAATTATTTTGTAAAGATGGGAGTCTCACTTTGTTGCCCACGCTGGTCTCAAATTCCTGGCTTCAAGCGATCCTCCCACTTTGGTCTCCCAATATAAGCACTTTATATATGCTAACTGATTTAATACAAGCCATCGAGATGGGTACTATTACTATCTCCATTTTACAAATGAGGAATCTGAAGCACAGAGAGGCTAAGTACCTTCCTGAACTGTAACAAAAGCTAAGATTCAAACCTAGGCAGTCTGGCTTCAGAGTCCACCACTCCTAACCACTCTGCTATACTGTCTTTTTTTTTTTGAGACAGCGTCTCACTGTCACCCAGGCTGGAGTGCAGTGGCACAATCACTCACTACAGCCTTGACCTGCTGGGCTTAACCAATCCTCCCACCTTAGCTACCCGAGTAGCTGGGACTACACCATGAACCACTAGGCCTGGCTTTTGTTATATTTGTAGAGACATAGTCTCATTATGTTGCCCAGGTTGGTCTCAAACTCTTGAGCTCAAGTGACCCTCCTGCCTCAGCCTCCCAAAGTGCTGAGATTACAGGAACAAGCCACCACACCGAGCCTATACTGCCTCTAGAGATGAACAGACAGAGCCCTGTCTAGTTGAAGCTTTCAATCTAAAAAGAAGACATATATACAATAAATTATTTTAATTCAAGGTCATAAATATTATGGTAGAGTCATAGTGAATATGAGAGTTCAGCCAGGAGCAACTAGGCCCCTTCAGGGATGTCAAGAAGATTTTTACTAGGAGGACAAGTAACACTACAAGGGGCTTGCACAAAAGCTCAGAAGTATGAATGAGGCTGATGTGTTCAAAGAACGGCCAGTAGCATTGTCCTGAATGGCTCAACATAAGACGCATGGGGAGGAATAGTATGATGACACAAGCAGAGGTACAGAGGGACCGGATCATAGAGTATGTAGCATGGCAAACGTTAAAATGTGTTAGGGGGCTTTGTTTGATTTTGTTGTTGTTGATTATGATGTTTTTGTTTTATCTGCTTGTTGGTAATGAGTTTGGGAGTAGTGTGCTCAGATTTGCTTATTAGAAAGACAGTTCACGCTGCAACGTGTAAGATGGATTGAAGAAGGGAAACACTGAAGGACAGGAGACCAATTTGGAAGCTGTTTCAAAAGACTTTGCAAGGACTGACCAGGACCTGTACAGGGGTGAAGCAGACGAGATAGAAAGGAGTACTCAAAATATGTATTTTTTAAAAACTCACAAACCAATAAGAAAAATATAAACAACGCCGGGCATGGTGGCTCACGCCTGTAATCCCAGCACTTTGGGAGGCCAAGGCCGGCCGATCACGAGGTCAGGAGATTGAGACCATCCTGGCTAACACAGTGAAACCCCGTCTCTACTAAAAATACAAAAAATTAGCCGGGCGTGGTGGCGGGCGCCTGTAGTCCCAGCTACTCAGGAGGCCGAGGCAAGAGAATCACTTGAACCCAGGAGGCGGAGGTTGCAGTGAGTCAAAATCGTGCCACTGCACTCCAACTTGGGCAACGGAGCAAGACTCTGTCTCAAAAAAAGAGAAAAATATAAACAATACAGTAGAAAATGGGTGAAATTTACAAATAGGCAATTAACAAAAGAAGAATCTAAATGGGCTCCCCAAAGATGTCGAAAGAGATATTCAAGTTAATAATTAAGGGAATGCAAAATAAAACAATGAGAAACCACTTTCACCCTTCAGGTTAGCAAAAAAAAAAAAAGGATAATGATTTCAAATACTGGAGCGGACATAAGGAAAACAGTGCTCTCATATATTGCCAGTGGGATTGTACATTAATTCAGCCATTTATGGAAAGCAATTTTGCAGCATACAATAAACTTGATAATGCAAATACCCTATGACCCAGTAATTTCCCTTCTGATTATATAACCCACAGAAATTCTTGCACATGGGCACAAAGAAACATGTACAGAGATGTCCATGACAGCACTGTTTGTAACAGACAAATAAAATGTGATATATTAACTGGCATACATAAATAAAATGTGTATGTATGCATATTTTTTAAGCATATACAAAATAATCCTATATATTCTGTATGATTAAATATATATGTATATTAAAATGTTTCATGGACTTTAAAATCACAATAGTGGTGGAGAGCAGAATTAACCTAGGGCTGATAGTGGAAAAAGGACCTGTAATTTTTTTTTTCCTTCTTTTTTTTTTTTTTTTTTTGAGACAGAGTCTTGCTTTGTCACCAGCTGGAGTGCAGTGGCGCAATCTTGGCTCACTACAACCTCCGCCTCCCAGGTTCGAGTGATTCTCCTGCCTCAGCCTCCCAAGTAGCTGGGACTATAGGCATCCACCACCACGCCCAGCTAATTTTTGTATTTTTAGTAGAGACGGGGTTTTCTCCATGTTGGCCAGGATGGTCTTGATCTCTTGACTTTGTGATTCACTCGCCTCGGCCTCCGAAAGTGCTCGGATTACAGGCGTGAGCCACCATGCCTGGCCTAGGACCTATAATGTTTTATTATAAAAACAAAAAGACCAGCAAAGAAGTAACTGGATAAAATGTTAACAGTTGTGAGTTCAGAGTGGTGCATATGGGTTTGTAATATTATTATTTGTATTTGTCTATACCTTTTACGTTTCTAAAAAGAATCATATAGGAGTGTGTGTGTGTATAGGAGAGAAGAAAGGAAACAAGTGCTATTTCGTGTGAAACTCAGTGAGACTTGGTGATGATAACAGTAGGGTCTGAAGCTAACAGAGGGAGAGATTAGTAGGACTCCCACATATCTGACTTGGGTGACAGGTTGGGGGAGAAGATAAAATCATTCACTGAGATGAGAATAATGGAGGGGACAGCATCAAACTTGGGGTTTGTGGAGGGAAGACAGAGTTATGTTTCAAATACATTGAGTTTGAGAACCCAGCAGCAGATGTTTCGGCTACCAGATCCTCCATCAGGCTGGCTCCCACACTGCCCACAAGGAGCAAGTAAGAGTGGGGATTTCTCAGTGGTGACGTCCTGAGAAAGGGAGACAGAGACATGAGCAGAGGCTAGTAGATACCAGAGGCCATCTGGCAAGGCCTTCTCTGAAAGCATTTAACATAGCACTTTGCATAACTTTTCATCTAAAAAGTCCTTTTTTTAAATGAGATACACAGACATTAAAAAATATGGATATGTATTCACATATTTCCTTGGAAAAATGATATATGCAGTGGATAAAATGTAAATTTTACAAATAAGGGAAAACCTCTCTCTCTCTAAAGGCAACCACTGTCATAAGCTTCTTTACCTATGAGCAAGCTGGACATTTAAAAGAGCCAATGGTCCACATCTATCAAAAATATAAAATGCACATGTCCTTTGAACTGACAATTCCCCTTTTAATGTATCTTAGATACAAACTTCCATGTTCACAAAGATGGATATATAAAAGTATTCACTGCAGCATTATCAGTAGCAAAAGACTGAAAGGGAACTAACTAGTCCAGTAATAGGGAACTAGTTAAATAAATGCTCATTCACAGTAGAATACTAGGCTGCAGTTAGAAAATCACTTAAGGGGCCGGGTGCGGTGGCTCAAGCCTGTAATCCCAGCACTTTGGGAGGCCGAGACGGGCGGATCACGAGGTCAGGAGATCGAAACCATCCTGGCTAACACTGTGAAACCCCTTCTCTACTAAAAAAATACAAAAAAAAAAACTAGCTGGGCGAGGTGGCGGGCGCCTGTAGTCCCAGCTACTCGGGAGGCTGAGGCAAGAGAATGGCGGGAACCCGGGAGGCGGAGCTTGCAGTGAGCTGACATCCGGCCACTGCACTCCAACCTGGGTAACAGAGCCAGACTCCGTCTCAAAAAAAAAAAAAAGAAAATCACTTAAGGGCCGGGCGTGGTGGCTCACACGTGTAATCCTAGCACTTTGGGAGGCCATGGCAGGCAAATCACTTGAGGTCTGGAGTTCGAGACCAGCCTGGCCAACATGATGAAACCCTGTCGCTACAAAAAATACAAAAATAAGCCAGGTGTGGTGGCGCACACCCATAGTCCCAGCTATTCGGGATGCTGAGACATGAGAATTGCTCGAACCCAAGAGGTAGAGGTTGCGGTGAGCCAAGATCGTGCCATTGCACTCCAGCCTGGGCAACTGAGGGAGACCCCATCTCAAAAAAAAAAAAAAAAACAACAACAACAACACAGAAAAGAAAAGAAAAAAGAAATCACTTAGGGTCAGGCACAGTGCCTCACGCCTATAATCCCAGCACTTCAGGAGGCCAAGGTGGGCCAATGGCTTGAGCCCAGGAGTTTGAGACCAGCCTGAGCAACATGGTGAAATCTTGTCTCTACAAAAAATACCAAAAATTTGCTGGGCATAGTGGCGCATGCATGTAGTTCCAGCTACTGAGGAAGCTAAGGTGGGAGGATCACCTGAGCCTGGGAGGCTACAGTGACCACATCACTGCACACCAGCCTGGGCAACAAAGTGTGACCCTGTCTCAAAAAAAAAAAAAAAAGAAAGAAAGAAAAAGAAATCACTTAAGAAGCACAGCATCCTTCCAGAGATAGTCTTAGCATACACATGCAAATAACCGCTTTTAATTATATGAACAATAACATATGTATAATAGTAACATACACTGTTCTGTAGCTTAATTTTTTTGTTTTGTTTTTTGTTTTGAGATGGAGTCTCACTCTCACCCAGGCTAGAGTGCAGTGGCACGATCTTGGCTCGCTGCAACCCCCGCCTCCTGGGTTCAAGCGATTCTCATGCCTCAGCCTCTGGAGCAGCTGGGATTACAGAGGCATGCCACTACGCCTGGCTAATTTTTGTACTTTTAGTAGAGACAGGGTTTCACCATGTTGGCCAGGCTGGTCTCGAACTCCTGGCCTCAAGTGATCCACCTGCTTCAGCCTCCCATAGTGCTGGATTATAGATGTGAGCCACCACGCCCAGCCTGCAACTTAATTTTTTCACTTAATATATCTTATAGATTATTCCACACTAGCTTATATTACAAGTAACCATCACTTAACCTTATATTTATTACATGCCGCAGGCACTGTTCTCTTGTGTATTAACTCATTTAAAAAAATTTTTTTTTCTAGGCCAGGCGCAGTGGCTCACTCCTGTAATCCTAGCACTTTGAGAGGCTGAGGTAGGTGGATCACTTGAGGTCAGGAGTTTGAGACCTGCCAGGCCAACACAGCGAAACCCCATCTCTACTAAAAATTTAAAAATTAGCCGGGTGTGCTGGCACGTGCCTGTAATCCCAGCTACTCGGGAGGCTGAGGCGGGAGGGAGAATTGCTTGAACCTGGGAGGCGGAGACTGCAGTGAGCTGAGATGGCACCACTACACTCCAGTATGGGCGACAGGGCAAGACTCCGTCTCAAAAAAAAAAATTTAAGGTTACTCAAGTAAAGTAGTGGGAGTGGAGAAGGAACAAAGAAATCTGTAACTGGCTGTGATCAATTAGCTGTGTATTAACTCACTTAAAATTCACAAAACCTTATGAGGCAGATACTACCTGTATCATCATTTCCTATTACATATGAGCACAGTAGCACAGAGAGGTTGGGTAACTTGCTCAAGGTCATAGAACTGCCACTGAGTGGCAGGGCTGGAATTTGAACTCAGGCAGTAGAGCCCCAGGCCTTGCACGTTTAACCACAAAACATCCTGCGTATCTAACTCAGACTTCCTAAAAGCAGCCTAATATTCTACTGTGTAGGTGAGCATTTATTCAACTAGTCCCCTGTTGCTGGACTATTCAGTTCCCTTTCAGTCTTTTGCTACTGATATTGCTGCAATGAGTACCTCTACACATCCATCTTTGTGAACACAGAAGTACGCATCTAAAATATATTAGAAGGGGAATTGCTGGGTCAAAGGACATGTTCATTTGATATTTTTGATAGATATCGGCCACTGGTCCTTTTAAATTCCCATAGGTATTATTCATAGGTAAAGTATAGCAATTTAAGTATGAAGCCCTGAGTGACATTCTTGCCTACTCTCTGTAACACTGCACTGGGAACCAAAAGCATTCACTATTTTCTCCTCTTTGGCCCCAAGAGACATTTGCTTTAAGAGAACATGATCTCATAGTACTATAGAAATAAACAAATGTTAGGGTATATGTCAAGACACTAGGGGCTGCATGCTTTGACTGCAGGTCTGTCATGTCTCACCCACCACTCCCCAGGGGTTGACACTGAGAGGAGAGGAGGCAACTCTGGGCTTGCATTCCCATATGGAAGCTGTAGCCTGGAGAGGCTGCCTCCATTTAGTGGGGAATGTGCTCTCTGGTTCTACAGTACCGCCCCACTCCTCACTGAGGCTCAGTAGTAGGTGCCTTTTATTATCATGCCTGTGCAGACACTAGACAAAGATCACCATTTTCTAATTTGTAGGAATTTGGTGAAGATTAAATGAGTCAGTACTCATGAAGCGCTTAGAACAGTCCCTGGCCCATAAGGTTCAGTAAGCGTTGGCCATTGTCATTGCTGTTAAGAAATATTTCTTTAATCCCAAGGCTTTATAAAAGTTAGAAAAATCGACCTGGTTCACTTATTTCAGTTACCTACCTAGCCCCTGTAAGCATAAGTGCCAGACCACTCTTTGTACCACTTGAAGCCAGAAATCTAGAATTTTGTGTGAAATCTCCTGGTTTTTAAATGTTGCTCCATGTCTTTAAACAACTCTTGGCTGGGTGCAGCAGCTCATGCCTGTAATCCCAGCACTTTGGGAAGGTGAGGATGGAGGATGACTTGAGCCCAGGAATTCAAGATCAGCCTGGGCAACATAGCAAGACCCCGTCTCTACAAAATTTTTAAAATTAGCTGGACATGGCGGCATGTGCCTCTAGTCCCAGCTACTCGAGAGGCTAAGGTGGGAGAATCACTAGAGACCAGGAGGTTGAGACTACAATGAGCCATGATTGCACCACTGCACTCCAGCCTTGGCTGTTCAGTGCCACCAATACACAGAAGTATGAAAAATGAACACAGATTATAGCAGTGACTTTTAAATATTTTGACCATGGCCCACAGCAGGGGCCACAGGAATACCTTTTACATCACTACCATGTAATATATATATACAGGTGAAGAAGTAAAAATGTCTCAAAACAACACATGCCCATATGTTGTATGCAGTGAACAGACATTCTCTATTCCATTGTCTTTTCCTTTTTCAAAAACATGGTCTGTAACCCATTACATCAATTTCAAAATCCTCTAAGGAGTTGCTAACCGGGTGTGAAAAACACCTAAGTATGGGATAGAATCCCTAAAACCAATATTTCCCAAAGTGTTTCTTATATTTCAGATGTATGAGTAATATCTACACCTATCAATGCCTATCACCACCACTGGTAAACGAGGTAACTCCAGAAGAAACTTGGATATATTTATATTTTTTAAGCTAGTTATATATTTTTACTAATATTAGTTTTTACAGTTATCTTCCATTTTAGGAAATTGACACTAATTTTCCACTTATGGGAATGATTTAAAGTTTTCTCCTAAAATAAATGTACTTAAATTCAAAAAGCAATTTAAGGAAAAACATTAATAAATAGTATAGGAAATATTCAGATATGTTGAAAATCACAAATACATGTCTCATGCATCTGAAGTGTGGGAAACTATCTCGCACCATTCCATCATGATAGAACAAGAAATGGACGTTCCTTCACATTAGGTTTGCTTTTGCACAACTCTACTAATTACTCCCAGAATGTTAGGTTACATGACATGATATTATTTTACATTTGGTTTTTCCCCAGCAGCTGCTTAAACCTGGGAGGTCCTTTTTCCAAGCACTTCGGCAGTTTTGAGTTTGGCATCCTTTTGAAAAGTGATTTGTGTGGATCTTGAGATGCTGTGAGCTCGCCATCCCTTCTTGAGATCATCACGTGGTCTGTCTTTCTCTGTCAGGCTTTCAAGTTAATTATTTCCTGTTTTTCTGAGTCTGTTCCTTATCCCCCTTCCCAGGCCACCCTCTCACCTTCACCTCCCCACAGCAGTTCTACAGCAAATCAGTCTTTGTTTCTTGGCCTGCCCTAGAACACCTTCCAACAAGAGCCTTGGAGTTAATTAAATGTGTGGCAATTTCAGAGCAAAAATTTATTACTGGGTACAATCAGAAATTACTTTTAGAGTTCTTTGCTTTTTGCTAACATTCTCTGTCACTTACTGACCTTTTGTTCTCAGTCCCTGTCTGCTAAGGTACTGTGTGAACCAATCTGCCCAAGCTGTTTTCTCTCTGTGTGACTGCTTAAGATCTCTGGCATGAGTTATACTGTCACTCCTCTCAGGAACTCCCACGTTGGGCTTGACTTTCCCAGCAAATTTGATCTGTTGTTCATGTAACATTGTTTCTGCTGCTGTCCCATTCCTTTTCATCAAGGCCAGAACCCCCTCCTCCTGTTGTCTTTAACAAGGCAGGACGCTAACCTGAGCTGAGCTGTACCCCCACAGAAGCTTTGTGCATAGAAGCCACTCCATTTCTGCACTCTTTGCGTCCTCATCCCATCCCCATGCCCAGAAATCTTCCCAAATTAGCCTTGTATGGTCATCCAGCCTTAATTTCTCTCTCTCTCTCTTTTTTTCCCAAATCCCAGCTGAAGTTTTGTTTTAAGTCTCTGATTGGGTTTGGTTACATTGTTCAACGTCCTTTCCCCCCACTAGCCCCCCTGCCACCCTAGTTTTCTCTCCCCTATTAGCTCCTCCTAAGCACGCATCTGAACTCTTTAAATCTTTTACCTAGTGTACAGTCTCCTGGTCATCTCTTTTTAGCCCACTACAAATTAAAGTATAAAAAACGCTTACAATAAGTGTGTGTGCACACGCACGTGTGCATGGTATATACGTACACATTTAAACTAGGAGAAAGGCTATAAACACAAAATAAACTGTCCAATACTATTTGGGGTGGGAGGTGGAGAAAAGCCCTATGCCCTAGAAGTTCCCTGGGGTTCTTATTAGTATGTTGAACGTATTTCACCCTGCAACCCAAATCTGTACCACTTTCATACACAGCTTAAACAAAGAAGAGTCTTGATGCTTACTGAGGATTTAGATAACTACTTCCTGTTAAGAAGATATTTTTTAAATTGTGTTTTCATTATGACTCCATTTCCATTTATCGATCGAGGGATTTCTTGCCTCACTTAACTCCATAATCTGTTACTCAGATTAAGAAAATGAGAAAACTATTGTTTGGTAGTTTGAGTACAGGCTTTAAAGTGATACTTTGGAGGCCGGATGATTCAAGTACTATAATCCAAGAAAAGCAACTAAATGATCATGCAGAATGTGTTTTTATGCATTACTCTTTATTGATTAGGCATGCAATGAAATGAATCGGATTAAATGTTTTGTAGATGTGCTCTGTTATAGTACAGAAATTTCCTAGTGTAAAAACATCCAACAGAAAGTACTAAATCAAGAGATAGGAAATAATACATGTAAAAGGAAATGTATAAGTCATTCAACACATTTTGAGCATCTATTATGCTTTTATGTAAAAAACCTCTTCTCAGCTATTAGGAGCACAAAAGTACCCTCTATTTTGGCACTTCCCTTCTTCCACCACCACTACCTAGTATACAGCTGTACATATGTGCTTTTGGGGTGAACGTGAGACCTCTATGTTCACTGTTTACCTTTGACCCTCTACTTTGCCAGCTTTTTGACCACTTTATTCCTTATTAATTCTTCCTCCTAGGGACTAAAGGGGAAGGGAAAAGGAGGTGAACCTGGAGTCAGTCAGACATGCTTAGTGACCAAAACAGTTCAATTTCATTTTTTCTACATTTTAATTAATTTATGTATTTTTGAGACAGAGTCTTTTTTTTTTTTTTTGAGAAGGAGTCTCGCTGTGTTACCCAGGTTGGAGTGCAGTGGCGCGATCTTGGCTCACTGCAAGCTCCGCCTCCCAGGTTCACGCCATTCTCCTGCCTCAGCTTCCAAGTAGCTGGGACTACAGGCGCGCACCACCACGCCCGGCTAATTTTTTGTATTTTTAGTAGAGACGGGGTTTCACCGTGTTAGCCAGGATGGTCTCGATCTCCTGACCTCCTGATCCGCCCGCCTCGGCCTCCCAAAGTGCTGGGATTACAGGCTTGAGCCACCGCGCCCGGCCGAGACAGAGTCTTGATATGTTGCCCAGGCTACTCTCCAACTCCTGGGCTCAAGCTATCCACCTGCCTTGGCCTCCCAAACTGCTGGGATTACAGACATGAGTGACCGCACCAGGCCAACAGTTCAATTTCTATACAATAAACTTGAAAGACCTGTCCAAATTCTTTTATATCATTTAAGATTTTTTCCATCCAACTGATTAAATAACTGTCAATTAAAGCTTGGACATCTTGAAATTGATATTTTGGTTAACAGTTATTGCAACAGTATTTGACCTGTCTCTGGAAGATTTTGTAAGAAGTAAAATTCACTGTAAGAATCTATCTGGAGAAGAAAAGGGAACTATAATTTGCTCAGTACCTGTTACATAAGAGAATCTGAACTGTGCAGTGTACACTGCTTTATTCTATTATGGTTTACAATTACCCAGAAAAGGGAGTAAAATGCCCATTTTACAGATGTGGAGGCTGAGGTTCAGAGATACTCTGACCAGTCTCTCGGTTTATAAGGAAAACCATGGCTAACAGCCTCCAGAGCACAAGCCCTTTACAAAGTAGGGTTGGAGATTAAGGGCAGCTTTTACTCATCTATGCTGCCCACGCTTAACATGGAAAATTGAAAGCTGACCTTGTGTTCCTTTGAAAAATCTCTAAGGAAGCCAGATGCAGAGACTTCATGGTAACTCGTGAGAAACAAAATGCTTTTGTGGATTAAAAACTGTCTTTATGGCCGGGCGCGGTGGCTGAAGCCTGTAATCCCAGCACTTTGGGAGGCCGAGACGGGCGGATCACGAGGTCCGGAGATCGAGACCATCCTGGCTAACACGGTGAAACCCCGTCTCTACTAAAAATACAAAAAACTAGCCCGGCGAGGTGGCGGGCGCCTGTATTCCCAGCTACTCGGGAGGCTGAAGCAGGAGAATGGCGTAAACCCGGGAGGCGGAGCTTGCAGTGAGCTGAGATCCGGCCACTGCACTCCAGCCCAGGAGACAGAGCGAGACTCCGTCTCAAAAAAAAAAAAAAAAAAAAAAAACTGTCTTTATTCCAACGGAGTTTTTTGAGGGTTTTTTTTTTTTCTCCTTCTTAAAGAGAAAAAAAAATCTACCCCTGACACTCAACAAGAACCCTCATAGAATGAACAAGTCTTCTGATCGCGATGTGTAGATCCCCCAGGAAATTGTGACAGTATTACGGCACTTTGGCCTAAAATGTTAAAGAGACAATGTAATGAACAGCTGGGGATTTCTGAGACACAATTGTGTGACACATGAAACCCAAATGTTGGCCATCCTCACCGAAGGCAGCTGCCGGGCTAGGGTGCGCTTCAGCAAACCCTCACCCCTCGCCTTCAACCAGGCGGGTGTCGTCAGCTGTCGCAGGGCCAGCGGCTGCCCGCGCCTTTCCGCCCCCGCGCGCCCGCCAAGGCCGAGGCGGCCTGAACCAGAGGCGCGCGCCCTCGGTGCATGTGACGGGGTGGGAGGGGGAGTTTTCTTCCTCCCCCGTCCCCAAGCCCCGCCTTCTCCAGAGAGGCTGCGGCTTCCTATTGCGCCACCACCGAAATGACCACCGTGCCAACCAATCAAGACGTGACTTATGAAGTAAGATCCGCCCCTTACTGGTCCTCAGGTTCCTTCCCGCTTACACCGGAGTCACTTCCGAAGAGAGAACCGCCATGAAGAGAGAAGGGGGTGCCGCCCACCTCTGCTCCGACAGCCTCCCCAAGTCCGAGCAGCAAGACGGCAACCACGCACCCAACTTCTCCAGCCACGGCTCATGCCGCCGTCGCCAGCGTCGCCGACATGACAAGGCGCTGCATGCCCGCTAGGCCAGGTTTCCCCTCATCCCCAGCCCCGGGGTCGTCGCCCCCGCGCTGCCATCTGAGACCCGGTAGTACCGCCCATGCTGCAGCGGGAAAGAGAACAGAAAGTCCTGGGGACAGGTACCGTGCAGAGGGCTTGAGAAGGGGCCGGGTCGCGGGGGAAAGGGTATGAGGGGAAGACTGCAGACCGCCGCTCTTCCAGTTCCCGCCATCCTCCGCGAGCTCAGGCGTTGGCGTTTCAGGGCCTGGCAAACCCCCGCCCCGCCTCCGCGCAGGGGCTTCTGGGAGTTGGAGTTTGCTTCTCTGTAGCTGGGCAGCTGTTCTTGGTCTAGTGACCACCAGCCTGGACAGCTACGGAGAACCCGCCTTAGGTAGAAAGAACGTGATTTTTTTCCTTTGCAAGAGCTTGACCCAGGACCCTAACTGCTTAATGCATATTTAGGTCGTTTTCTGTACCTTGCCAGTTCTACTGATGCTGGTGGTTTAGTAACACAAACCTTTTCTATGTTGTGGATGAAATTATGTAACCTGTGATGAGGGAATCCCTTCCACGAATTACTTTGTAGTCCAGCGTGCACGCTAATTCATACTTAAAAGAACTTACAGATTTGGAATGTGACGTGTTTTCTCTTTCAGTAATTTCACGCCTCTCCAAGAGGCCAATTTTTTTGTAAAGATTTTGTGGGAGCTATGTAATGAAATGGGGAGCTTCATCTAATGACATCCTGTGACAATAAAACATGTTTAAATTCCCTACGAACTTGGTACTGTCTTTTATTTTAAGTTAAATTGTAATAAGTTTTAATAATATTCATGTTCTAATACTGTGGTACAGGCCCACAATCCCTTATCTTAACTCTGAAAGCCAGAAAGCTATGAAAACCAAACGTTTTCAGTAAGTTTGGCACCACATCTTGCTTGGCAGCCAGACGTGACCAGAACTAATGTAAGGCTGTTTGTGGTCTTTATCCCATTAAGTGTGAATAGTCATGTTTTGCTGGAGAAATATCAGTGGGTTTGATTACAGGTTGCAGCACCAGACCCCACTGGGGACTTTCCATAATACATCCAAGTTATCCCCTTCCTAAAATCTGATAAATTCAGAGTTCTAAAACACATTTGGCCTCAGAAGGTTCAGATAAGGGTTTGTGAAACTGTTATAATTGTGGTTTTGTTTTTTAACCAGTTATTAAATAAGCAGTGGACATTTGTGTGCATATGAACTTAGAGAACTTACCTCTTGAAAGTTACATTCATGGTTATTTTACAGGTTTCTTGTATGTTTTACCCAAAACCATTTTTTCTCTTTCTGGTGTATTAATCAAAGAGGAGTCCGAGGTCCAATATTTCAAGGAAGAGATACAGTGTTACATTTAGTAAAATGCATTTAGAATGATGTTGTTTGCAACAAATTCGCTGCTTCTGGGTCCCTTCCCATCTCTCCTCAATCAATAACAAGGCGTCATCCTTCTCTTTGCAGAACCTCCAGCATTTACTCTGGTGGAATTAGTTTGCCTAGTATAATTTATGTAAGCAAATGCGTATATTCTTCCATAGCCTGTCACTCATATTCATCTCATAAGCACTTAGCTTTTTATACCAACATCTCAAACAAGTATGATGGACTTGGTAAACCAGTAAAGATGTGCATTACTCTTCTAATGTGACCAGTAAAGTGTACAATAAGCGTAACCTTCAAGAAGCTTGAATTGTTGGAGTTTTCACTGAGCATTCCAACCTCATAGTGGATGAATGTTTAGGAAAATCAATAGTCTATAGCTTATTCTCTTTCAGTAAAATGATACATTTTAGCAAAATTTACCAGAAAGTTAATTTTTTGCTCAGCATATCATAACATCCCACTTTTTGCAGCTGACACCTCTAAATACAGTGAACAAATCAGAATGTGAATTCTGATAGTGGATTCCTATTTCACTTTAGCATTATTGCCAATGTCAGAACTTGATTAGTTAAACCAGATAGTGAAAATCCAGTCTTTAGGGTACAGAAATCCTTAAAAATTAATTTGGTTTTTGTTATTCTTGTTAACTTTCTTCCTTTTCTCCTTGTGTTTTTCCCAAGCAATGTGTTATTTTTGTAACTATCTTAAGGATTCTTTGATAAAAAATTAAGAATTTGAAACTATTTAGTCGTGACAATTCATTCTAATTTCTGCTGTTACTTGGATTAGCATCTTAATGTATAAAGAGGGTAACATAAGTCTGTTACTTTTCTTCCTTTGTCCAGCAAACTCCTCTTCAACTGATTCCCTAGATCAGCCAAATCACCCATATTGCCGTTCTGCCATCCTCTGTTCTACTCTTGTTATGATAGTCTGTTCAGGTTTTACTCCATTTTTATAATCCCCATTATTCATTTGGCATACATCTATTGAGGGTTTTTTTTTTTTTTAGCTTTTTATTCTGAATTTTAAAACACCCCTGTGCTTAGATACTAAGTAGTTATTTTGTATCAATGTCTGCAGACAACAAGTAGGTTCATGTGCTTATACCCAAGATGTTGCATTTTACCATGTAGCTGTGAGCATGTCAGTCTTAAGCATTCTGTACTGATTCCTTGGGTCTACACACCAGTCTTACCTATTTAAGTACTATAAATAACATAAACCTCAGTTGTATTTTTATAAATGAACTCCTATAGGAAGTGATACGTTATATTTTCTGTTTTTTAAATGAACAGTTTAGCAAAGCATTGTTACCATTGTCAGAACTTTATTAGTTAAACCAAACAGTGAAATCCAGCCTTTATTTTATAAATCTAACTTTCTCCATTTAATCTGAATTATGGAGGCTTTAATATTTGCTTATATGATGCCATATTATGCTTTTATTTTCAGGAAGCAGTCAATTATAGATTTCTTCAAACCAGCTTCAGAACAAGGTATGTACACTGTTGAAGCATTTTTTTGTGGGCTAATTTGGGAGTGAGGAGAGAGACAGATTCAACTTTAAAACCTAAACTGTTTTAGTAAACGTGGTGTTCAAAATTGGAAATAAAATGAAGATACAGTATTTTTTTTAACAAGGATAAACTGAAGTTCTAAATATCATGAGGAGAGTCTTTTTGCTGCTATGTTTTCTTACATTTAAAATTTATTCTAGTCAACAATTTAATGTTCATAATGCATACTATTTTAATTATCTAATACAGTAATTTATAGAGCCATACGGAGGTTATATTATGTACCAAAAGAGAGCTTTATGAAACTAAGGCTTTAACAAATAAATCATGTCTTAATTTCTCCTATACCCCCCGATAAGGTGTGTATCATTATCCAAGTTGTTGGTTTGAAAATTTTTGTGGTAACATTCGTATAGTTTATATTTTAAACATTAATAATTTAGAGAAATGTTAAATATTTTACTTTTAGTAACATGCAATTTGTATGTGTTTTAATTGGCTATTTAGAGAGACACATGTTGGATTCACCACAAAAATCAAACATCAAATATGGAGGAAGTAGATTGTCTATCACTGGGACAGAGCAGTTTGAAAGGAAACTATCCTCACCAAAAAAATCTAAACCCAAAAGGGTGCCACCAGAAAAGAGCCCTATTATAGAAGCTTTCATGAAAGGTGTTAAAGAGCATCATGCAGATCATGGTATACATGAGTCACGTCGGCCTTGTGTGTCACTAGCCTCCAAATATTTAGCCAAAGGAACAAATATCTATGTTCCTTCTTCATATCGCTTGCCAAAGGAGATGAAGTCACTAAAGAAAAAACATCGATCCCCAGAAAGAAGGAAGTCACTATTCATTCATGAAAATAGTGAGAAGAATGATAGAGATCGAGGCAAAACCAATGCAGACTCCAAAAAGCAGACCACAGTAGCAGAAGCTGACATCTTCAAGAACAGCTCCAGAAGTCATAGCAGCAGGAGCAGCCTGTCCAGGCACCACCCGGGAGAAAGCCCGCTGGGAGCTAAATTCCAGTTGTCACTAGCTTCTTACTGCAGAGAACGAGAACTAAAGAGGTTGAGAAAGGAGCAAATGGAGCAGAGAATCAACTCCGAAAATTCTTTCTCAGAAGCAAGCAATCTTTCCTTAAAATCTTCTAGTATAGAAAGAAAATATAAACCAAGGCAGGAACAAAGTAAACAGAATGATGTCGTACCTGGAAAGAACAATCTGTCAAATGTGGTATGTGTAAGAATTATTGAATTACCATTGCTACTGCTATATCATATTTAGAATACTAAATTTAAAAGTATTTAAGAGTTGTTACATCACGTTGATGTCTTTCCTGAAGGAAATATTTATGCACAGTTTGTGTAGAAGCTGGTTTCATTAGGTTTCCTCCAGTTGCCCTTCATCGAACTCAGTAAAGCAGTGTTTCTTATCTATAGTTTTTTCAGACCAGGAGCAAGGATCTTTTTTAGTCAGAAAAGTAAGCATTCTTTTTTTTAAGGCAAGTATAGTCTTATTTGTTTATTTGTAAACAGTCTTGCTCTGTCACTCATGCTGGAGTGCTGTGGCATGATCATGTCTCATTGCAGTCTCAAACTCCTGGGCTCAAATGATGCTCTCACCTCAGCTTCCCAAGTAGCTGAGACTACGGGTACGTGCCACCATATTTGACTAATTTTTGTATTTTTTTGTAGAGACAGGGTCTCCCTATACTGCCCAGGCTGGCCTTGAACCGCTACCCTCAAGTGATCCTTCTGCTTCCTGCGCTTTAGGAGGCCTAGGTGGAAGGATTGCTTGAGCTCAGGAGTTTGAGACCAGCCGGAGCAACATAGCGAGACCTTGGCTCTACTGAAAATAAATAAATAAATAACCAGTCATGGTGGCATGTGCCTGTTGTCCTAGCTACTTAGGAGGCTAAGGTGGGAGGCTCGCTTGAGCCCAGGAGATTAAGGTTGCAGTGAGCTTGCACTCCAGCCTGGGTGACTCCAGCCTGGGTGACAGAGCGAGACCTTATCTCAAAAATACACTGTTCTAATATAATATTATTCTTGAATTATTGACATAAATCAGCATTATGAAAACTGACTTCATTTTTATGATATTTTTCCATTTTTATGATACAAATGCCCTTAATTTTTATGATAAAAACCTTAAGATCTTTATTTTATTATAGACATTAGGCTTTGCCTCCAATTATTCAATCTAGAAATCTGTGTTTAAATGTTAGGAAGAATGCCTTCACATTCTTTGCTGTTCCCAACACTTAATTAATTTTATCTCATTGTGCTCATAGGAAAATGAACATCTCTCAAGAAAAAGATCTTCTTCTGATTCATGGGAACCTACTTCAGGTAGAATCAAAATTAAATTTATGAATTTCTAAATAAATTTCCATTTTAATGGCACTGCTTTTTAAAACAAATTTGTTTAAATATGCAGTTCCCTTCTTGGGGATGAATTCAGTGTCTCATATTACTTAAGAGTTTGGTAAAATCATAATAAAAAAAGAATAGTCCCTGAATCCAGTACTTAAGATTTGGGTTTGTTTTTGAGACAGGGTCTTATTCTTTGTCACCCAGAATGGGATGCAGTGGCATCATCACGACTCACTGCAAGCCTTGACCTCCTGGGTTCACATGATTCTCCTACCTCAGCTTGCTGAGTAGCTGGGACTACAGATGTAGGCCACTATGCCTGGTTAATTTCTTGTATTTTTGTAGAGACGAGGTTTCGCCATGTTGCCCAGGATGGTCTCAAACTCCTGGGCTCAAGTGATTCTCCTGCCTCGGCCTCCCAAAGTGCTAGGATTACAGGTATGAGCCACCATGCCTGACCTAGTATGTATAATTTGTAATCTGTCTTGAATCTTCTCTGCCTTCTTCAGGAGTTCCTAACAGTATGTATCTCATACTGGTATTCAGTGTTGTCTCCTTTTGAATCCTTGGCTACATCAAGGAAACATAATCTCATAATCTTGGAATTGTAGACTGAGGTCTTGGTATTATGTTGAAGATGCTTTGTATAAGGTTGAAACTGTTACCGTGATAAAAAGCAGTGTTCTCTAATATTTCAAATACAAGGATCCCTTTTTAATGTTAAATTTCAAGGATATCTACATGACATTAGTTTGTACTTTTAGCATCTAATGATTGAAAAAATAATAATAATAAGCCTACTGTTAATTCAGTACATTTTATCATTTTTTAAAACTAGAAAATAGAAGATTCAAGCACAAACACTGCAGAAGTTTGCAACAAGAAATGAAAGGTCTCCATAACTAACAACAGTTAATAGTCTAGTGTATCAGATTTTCTTCCTGATATGATTATACATTTTGAAAAACAGGCAGATTCCCACATTCAGTAAGATACATTGGACATAATAATAGCTGACTTTCATTGAGTACCTACTGTGTGCTATGCCATTTTATGTGCTTTTAATTCATTTAAACTTTATAACTTTATTATGGTGGTTTACTTTTAGAGATGGAAAAGCAGAAGTACAGAAAGACAATTCTAACTCCTCCTTCAGGTTTCATCTACTCCTTCATTTTATTTATATTTTAGAGGTACATTGCGTTTTGACCAAGCACCCTCAACTAGTAAAATCAATCTTCAGCCAAGGCTAAAACCATATTTTACCATCATAGAAGGAACTTCTAGGATACAGGAATAAATCTAAAGTTTTATGTGTTTTTTGTTTATTTAATTTTTATAATGTTGCTGATTTTATGACCAAATTTTAATGAATTTTGACATTATTGTACAAGAACAGGAATTTCTCAGCCAGGAGATTGCTTCTTCACTCACTGTATTGCACATTTTTAATACTAAATACATGATCACTTTGCACCAAAGTTAATGGAAGAACAAAATATTATTTTATATAAGGGGCTGCTGCTGGTGGTGTGGCTACCACATTATTCCTTTTCTTTTTTCTCTGACTTAAGATTTTAAAAACTTTTGATTTCCTGGATTTGCAAATTTCATTCATGGTGGCCAAAGTAGTTTGATTTATATAATCCCACCTGGCAAAGTTTTTGAGTACTGCTTGGAAAAGATGCTTTCTACATATTTTCAGAGGCTGACTTATGATGGTTGCCTTCACTTACGTTTTTATTACTAATATTTCTGCATGTATTTCATAATCACTAATAATTATAGCATTATACTCTTAATAAATATACATTTATACTTCAGTTGACTAACATCAACAGAATTTCAGCATATAAAGGACAAGGGGATATTTCACTCTAGAAAGCATGAAGAATGCTTATTGTCTCTGATGGCAAAGTTATTAAAAATCCAGGCCAGGCATGGTGGTTCATGCCTGTAATCCCAGCACTTTGGGAGGCTGATGCAGGTGGATCACCTGACCTGAGGTCAGGAGTTCAAGACCAGCCTGGCCAACATGGTGAAACCTCGTCTCTACTAAAAATACAAAAATTAGCTGGGCACGGTGCCCATTCCTATAATCCCAGCTACTCAGGAGGCCAAGGCAGGAAAATTGCTTGAACCTGGAAGGCAGCGGAGGTTGCAGTGAGCTGAGATGGTGCCACTGCACTCCAGCCTGGGTGACAGAGCAAGACTCAGTCTCAAAAAATAAAAAATAAAAATAAAAATCCAAATGGTATGTCTTGTTCATCTTGTTAATACACTTATCAATTGTCATGGTGATGTACGTAATCACGCAATCATTAATCACATACAAGTTCAGGGATTTCAGAAGTAATGTTAGCATAGGCATTTGGCCCTTTGGTCTTCTAGAGCCCTGTCTTTTGGCTGAATTCTGACGTGAAATTTAATCCGTTGCTCGTACATTTCATAACTGATTAATAACCAATCACCTGGCCGAGCGCGGTGGCTCACGCCTGTAATCCCAGCACTTTGGGAGGCCGAGACGGGCGGATCACGAGGTCAGGAGATCGAGACCATCCTGGCTAACATGGTGAAACCCCGTCTCTACTAAAAAATACAAAAAAACTAGCCGGGCGAGGTGGCGGGCGCCTGTAGTCCCAGCTACTCGGGAGGCTGAGGCAGGAGAATGGCGTAAACCGGCCAGGCGGAGCTTGCAGTGAGCTGAGATCCGGCCACTGCACTCCAGCCTGGGCGACAAAGTGAGACTCCGTCTCAAAAAAATAAAAAAATAAAAATAACCAATCACCTATTAATGGCCATTGGATTTCTCCTTTTGCTTAAGATGGAGTCTCACTGTTTCCTAGGCTGGAGTGCAGTGGTGCGATTATAACTCACTCGCAGCATTGAACTCCTGGGCTCAAGCAATCCTCCTGCCTCAGCCTCCCAAAGTGCTGGGATTATGGGGGTGAGCCACCATGCCCAGCCTCCTTTCTTTTTACCAACTCAATCTCTCTCTTATATGAATATTTTATGTATTAGTATATTTGAAATATTTGAAAAGTTGTGAAACAAATATTCTCTACAGGCTGAACAAAGGATACAAAAATAATTATGAACATTTTGCAATTAATCACCTGACCTGAAGAGCTTACTAAAAGGGATCCTACCTACAGTACCAATTCACTTTTCTCTAATTCTAGATGATGAAACCTTGTAATAAGCTGACTTATCCTAAACATCTTCTACAAACAGTGTTTGTCTCCTGGATCAACCCTGGATAATTCCTGAGCAAAGCAGGAATTTCTCCTCATTTCTAGCTATATTTAAATTATCTGACTTCTCTAGAAAAGTGGAACAAAACTCAAACTGGCAGCTCTGTAGCTCATTTTTTGTAATCTCATACTTAACGGTAATCAGTACCCCAAATCTTCTCTTTTGTTTAGTCATTTAATTTCTCATCCTGTGACCCCTGTCCTTTTTTATAAGACATTTAACCCCAGAAAACTGAATGGGATGGAATGATTTCCTCGAGTAATGGGAGATATCTGTAAAAGAACAGAGATAAGGGCATTTGTTAATTAATTAATTTTTATAAATTGAATTTTTCAGATTATATATTGGTCAAGTTATCCAAATCATAATTGCCTAACTCTCAAGTTTGGTTTTGGGGGACTTTATTTTATTTTACTTATTTTGACACAAGGTCTCACTCTGGTGCCCAGGCACAATTATAGCACACTGTAACCTTACGGGGCTCAAGCAGTCCTCCCACCTCAGCCTCCCAAGTAGATGGGACTACAGGCACATGCCACTGCACCCGGCTAATTTTTGTAGTTTTTGTAGAGACAGTGTTTCACCGTGTTGCCTAAGCTGATCTCAAAGTCCTGAGCTCAAGTGATCCTCCTGCCTCAGCCTCCCAAAGTGCTGGGATTATAAGCATGAGCCACTGGACATGGCCAAAAGATAAGAAATTTTTTGAGTAGAGAAGGGATTGATGGGGTTGTACTTTTTGTAGAGGCAGGGTTTCGCCTGAGCTCATGAACTCCCACCTTGGCCTCCCAAAGTTCTGGTATTACAGGCATGAGCCACTATGCCTAGCCATTTTGGATTTTTCAAGCAAACTCTTGGGGAGTGGAGACATCTGTCCATGTGCAGAAAATCTGATTTAGGGAAATCTGGTGTGGGGATAACTGATTGTATAAATAGTGAATGTTTTGGATTTTTTGTTGTTGTTGTTTTGTTTTTTTGAGGTGAAGTCTTGCTTTGGTACTTAGGGTGGTCTTGAACTCCTGGGCTCAAGTTATCTTACTACCTCAGCCTCCTGAGTAGCTGGGACTATATAGGCACATACCACTGCATCAGGTTAAAGTGAATTTTTTTTTTTTTTTTAATGGAGTTTTGCTCTGTTGCTCAGGCTGGCGTGCAGTGGCGCCATCTCAGCTCAGTGCAACCTCCACCTCCCAGGTTCAAGCGATTCTCCTGTGTTGGCCTCCCAAGTAGCTGGGAGTACAGGCACTCACCACCATGCTGGGCTAATTTTTGTATTTTCAGTAGAGACAGGGTTTCGCCGTGTTGGCCAGGCTGGTCTCAAACTCCTGACCTCAAGTGATCTGCCCACCTCAGCCTCCCAAAATGCTGGGATTACAGGTTTGGCCCACCGCACTCAGCCCACAATATGAATTTTTAAAAACTGGTTCATTCAAATGTATGTGGTTATTAAAGTACTTCAGGATGGGGCTATAATAAACATGGCTTATATTAGTTTCCTAGGGCTGCCATAACAAAGTGCCAAAACCAGGGTGGCTTAAGACAGCAAAGTATTGTTTCACAGTTCTAGAAGCTAGAAGTTTAAAATCAGAATATCAATAGGGCCATGATGTCTGTGGCAACTCTAGGGAAGAATACTTCCTTACCTCTTCTAGCCTCTGGCGTTTGCCTGCAATCTTTGGCATTTCTTTTTTTTTTTTTTTTTTTTTTTTTTTTTTTTTTTTTTTTGAGGCGGAGTCTTGCTCTGTCGCCCGGACTGGAGCGCAGTGGCCAGATCTCAGCTCACTGCAAGCTCCGCCTCCCGGGTTTACGCCATTCCCCTGCCTCAGCCTCCCGAGTAGCTGGGACTACAGGCGCCCGCCACCTCGCCCGGCTAGTTTTTGTATTTTTAGTAGAGACGGGGTTTCACCATGTTAGCCAAGATGGTCTCGATCTCCTGACCTCGTGATCCGCCCGTCTCGGCCTCCCAAAGTGCTGGGATTACAGGCTTGAGCCACCGCGCCCGGCCAAATCTTTGGCATTTCTTGACTTACAGCTACATCACTCCAGTCACACAGCATCTTTTCCTTGTGTATTTTCACTTTGTATTCCCTCTGTGCGTGTCTGTCTTTGTCTCCAAATTTTCTCTTTTGTAAGTACACCAGTCATACTGCGCTGGGACAGACTGTGATTTTTTTTTTTTTTTTAATGAGAGATTAACATTTATCTGCCTTCAACTGCTTATCCTATATGTGTTTTAAAGTACTATACATTTAAATGTAGAAGTGTTACATTTCTGCAACGAGGTAATCCTAGGTCTAAAAGAATTTCCAAAAGTGCCTATGGAATCCTTAACTTGGTACCAATATACAGTCGTTTGTTTTAGGGAGTGGCATCTTTAATTCTGTTAAGGTGGTAAACTTTTCATAGCTTTGGAATTAAAAATGAGCATTTGTCATTAGCTTTAAATTTCTTGGACACCAGTATTTATCCAGTTGATAAATAACATTAACTCTTTTTCTGCATTCCATACATGGTGACTAATCTCAGCCTTAATACTTAGAATTTTAAACATTTCATTAGGGTGTTCTAGACACTCACTGAATAAACTTTATTAAAGTTGGAAAGTATATTTTTCACTAATCTAAGAAAAATTAAATTTTAGCAGGCTCTAAGCAGAATAAATTCCCTGAAAAAAGAAAAAGGAACTCTGTGGACTCAGATCTGAAAAGCACAAGAGAATCTATGATACCAAAAGCAAAAGAGTCCTTCCTTGAGAAGCGTCCTGATGGACCACATCAGAAAGAAAAATTTATAAAACATATTGCACTGAAGACACCTGGTGATGTGTTACGCTTAGAAGATATATCCAAGGAACCGAATGATGAAACTGATCGCTCTTCTGCAGGCTTAGCACCTTCAAATTCTAGCCACCATTCTACCAGGAATAGTGACCAAATCCGAGTGGCAGGTGCCAAGGAGACTAAGATGCAGAAACCCCACTTACCTTTACCTCAGGAAAAGTCTGCAATTAAAAAAGCTAGCAACCCTCAGAAAAATAAAACCAGTAGCTCCATGACAAAGGAGAAGGAGACAAAACTACCTTTACTTTCCCATGTTCCAAGTGCTGGTTCCTCTCTAGTACCATTAAATGCTAAAAATTGTACTCTTCCAGTTTCTAAAAGAGATAAAGAGCGTTCCTCATCTAAAGAATGTTCTGGGCATTCTACAGAATCCACCAAACACAAGGAACACAAAGCAAAGACTAATAAGGCTGATTCTAATGTATCTTCAGGGAAAATTTCTGGGGGACCTTTGCGCTCAGAATATGGCACTCCTACAAAGTCTCCCCCTGCTGCTTTGGAAGTTGTGCCATGTGTCCCAAGCCCTGCAGCACCTTCAGATAAAGCCCCTTCAGAAAGAGAGAGTTCAGGAAATTCCAATGCAGGTAGCAGTGCACTGAAACGAAAACTAAGGGGTGATTTTGATAGTGATGAAGAAAGTTTAGGTTACAACCTAGACAGTGATGAGGAAGAGGAAACATTAAAGTCACTGGAAGAAATAATGGCTTTGAACTTCAATCAGACTCCTGCAACTACAGGAAAGCCTCCTGCTCTTTCTAAGGGGCTTAGATCTCAGTCATCAGACTACACAGTAAGTAGTTCTGTGACATTTATCTTTACTTGAAGAGGGAAAGATGATTAGTGAAAGGGGTGGATTATTGGAACTTACTTTAAAATTTAGTGTTATAATTGGACTGAAAATGGAATAATTCTTGTTTGGTAAATGAGTTTTCATATCTTTAGTTTTATTACTGTTAAGTCAGTGGTCTCCAAACTCTTTTGATCACACACACTTTTATTAGTAAAAACAATTTTTGAGCATGTACCCCAACATATATGTATACCTTTAGATTATATGTACCACTATGATACTGTGTACTTTCTAAAGCATATGCAAAAACAGAATTTAAAAGGAAGAAGAGAAAAATAAGTATTTTCCTATAGAAATTACGTAGAAGTTACTATAGACTAAGTTCTACTGGAGTCTCTATAGAAGTTCCATATAAATAGAAGTTCTATTATTTTCTTCCTGCACCCCAATGGATCACCTTGCACACCCCCTGCTTTGGAGACCACATCTGTAAATGAAGGTAGAGTGTAGAAATGTTGTTGATTGTGGTGTGCAATTTTATTTATAAAGTGCTTCATTCTATCTTGGGAATAAGCTGAATTAAATTCTAAGATGTCTGTAAAATTTGGTGGGGAAGGTGTTAATATTCCATGGTAACACCTAAAAATTAGTAGTTTGATTCTACTAAAATAGAATTTAAAAGTAAAGACAGGGTAGCCACAGAGTCCTTGAGTGTTTGCAGTCACATCTCAAAGTTAGCAGGGTTTTATAAGTACTGCCTTTCCTAATAGGTAGTAAAATCAATTTGTCTGCAGTGCAAAATACTGAATTTAAAGCATGATGGTGAAAATTATCCTTTAAGAAAGGTTTTATCCTGGCCCAGATTATTGAAATAGAAAATAGTCTTCCATACCCTTAATTACTTAAAACATTCCAGTTCTTCTACTAAGACATGTTGTAAAGTATTTCTAAATTTTCTTGTTTTAGGAACATGTTCATCCTGGAACTTACACAAATACCTTAGAGCGTCTAGTGAAGGAAATGGAAGACACACAAAGGTTCGTTAGCATAAAGATTAATTTTGCTAAATTTAACATTCTGCTTGTTTGTGTGGCTTACTTTTAATTTACCTTTTTAAAAAAATCGTGAGAAATTAGCATGCATTTCGGACTCTGTTGTCAACTGTGTTAGAATAAGATATGTTGGCTGGACGCAGTGGCTCGTGCCTGTAATCACAGCACTTTGGGAGACCCAGACAAGATTACTTGAGCCCAGGAGTTCAAGGCTGTGGTGAGCCGTGATGGCGCCACTTCACTCCAGCCTGGGTGGCAGAGTGAGACCCAGTCTCAAATGAAAAAAAGAGGCCTGGTATGGTGGCTCATGCCTGTAATCCAATACTTTAGGAGGCCAAGGCAAGCGGATCTCTTGAGCCCAGGAGTTTGAGACCAGCCTGGGCAACATGGTGAAACCCCATCTCTACAAAAAATACAAAAATTAGCCAGTCATGGTGCCACATGCCTCTGGTCCTAGCTACTCAACAGGCTGAGGTGGGAGGATCATCTGAGCCCAAGGAGGTCAAGGCTGCAGTGAGCTGTGATTGAGTCACTGCACTCCAGTCTGGGTGACAGAATAAGACCCCCTCTCAAAAAAAAGAAAAAAAAAGGAATAAGACGGGCTCTCTTCTTCATAGACTAGCTCAAAAGATCCAGGTTTTTATAGTATACTGGACTAACTAATAATATAAATTCCTTTCTGTTTATTACAACTAGCATCTGATAGCTGAAATTCTAGATCGAAAGCGTGGGTAGAATTTTTTGTGTTTTTTTAAATGGAAAATACATATAAAATTTTACCATTTTAACTGTTTTTACATGTATAGTTCAGTGGCATTAAATACATTTATATGTTGTGCAACCATTACCACCATCTAGCTTCAGAACTTTTTCATCGTTCCAAACTGAACTCCATATCCATTAAACAATAACTCCCCATTCTCCCCTTCCTCCCACCCTCAGCAACTACCCTTCTACTTTGTCTCTATGAAATTGACTGTTTTAGGTACCTCATGTAAGTGGTATTTTATTTGTCCTTTTATGACTGTCTTATTTCATTTAGGGCAGTGTCTTCAGAGTTCATTCATATTGTAGCATGTGTCAGAATTTCCATTTTTTTTAAAGCTGATAATTCCATTGTATTATGTCTATAACACATTTTCTTTAGTCATCTGTCAGTGGACCTTTGGATTGCTTCTACTTTTTGGCTACTGTGAATAATGCTGCTATGAACATGGGTATACAAATCTCTCTTCAGGTCTCTCCTTTAAATTTTGTTGGGCATATATACACATAAGTGGACTTACTGGATTATATGGTAATTCCATTTAATTTTTTGAGGTACCACCACACTGTTTTCCACAATGGCTGCACCATTGCACATCTGCGCCAACAGTGAAGAAGGGTTCCAGTTTCTCCACATCTTTGCCAACACATTATTTTTTCTATGTTTTTTGTTTGTTTGTTTTGATAATAGCCATCCTAATAGTAAAGTGGTACCTCCTTATTGTTTGGTTTGCCTTCCCTAATGACTAATGATGTTAATATATTTTCATGTGCTTATTGGCCATTTGTTATACAAGTAGAGAAATGTCTTTTCAGATTCTTTGCCTGTTTTTAATTGGGTTGTTTGGTGGGTGGGGGGGTTCACACAGGTAGAATTTTCTGCAATATTTCTATCAAGTTACTCTTTTGAGGAAAAAGTTTAGAATGATGATGAACACCGCTCCCCCCGCCCGCCTGCCACACACACACATGAGAGAGAGAGAGAGAGATCAAAAAGTTGAGGATCGTAATGATCTTAATGAAATTTACATGACTCATTATGGATAGGTTTTGCTAGTAAGAGGGGAAAAATATATTCCTTGTTAATTCAAGGAGTGTCCTTGAACATACCCTGGAGAACTTCACTAACAGCTTAGCTGACTTGATTACATAGAAGTTGGTATGTGCTACATATCTCAAACTTGATAACCAAGTAACTAACTTTAGGAATTTTTCAGATGATTAGTAGTTCAAAAGCTTCCTCCTTTCTGAATTTAATTAGAGAACTTGTCTGTATTGTAAAATTCTTTAAATATTTCACGAATTCTTGTGATCTGTGATATGGAATCTGAAGTTCCTCCTTTAAAATCGAGCACTTCACAAATGAAAGATAGGGGTACTAGTTTAATCGAATGATTGACCCTTTTCTGAAATGATAGAACAGTACATTTACTAGTTATTTACTCTTCAGCTGTATGTATCCACTGTTTGTGGCTGGGGTAAGAACCTTGTTTAAAATAACTTCATCTTGGAGAGGCAGTATAAAGCAAGGACTCTGGAGCTAGATTCTCTGGCTATGAATCCCACATCCTTGCATTACAAGCTCTTGCAAGTTACTTTGCTTTTCTAATGTCAGTTTTCTTGTCTATAAAAGGTGTATAAACTACTACATGGGGTTGTTGTGAGGGTTAAAAGAATTAATATATAAAGCCCTTAGTACAGTGCCTGTCACATATTAAGTGCTTGGTAAGTGTTAGGTGTTGTGATGATGATGACAGTGACAACTACTGCTAGAAAGCATAGTTAACTTACCAGGGATTTTTTTCCCATTCTGTAAGTGATTTGGACAGATCATTCTTGAAGTTCTAGCTTTATGGAAATCCTCAAGTCTTTTATACAATGGAACACTATTCTAATGCCACACTGGTAACTGGGTAAAAACCTAGCCCCTAAAATATATCTGTTTTCATGAAAATTGTACATCATGATGTATTTGGGAGACATAATTTGACCTATAGTATAATAAAATTTGTCATATACCAGGGTACTTAATAAGGGTTTTCTTTGTGCTGCTTTTAGATATAAACTAAAGACTGTTTTTTAATATTCTTAGAGTAAACTGTTATAACATTCTTTCCAATTCTCAGGCTAGATGAACTGCAGAAGCAACTACAAGAAGACATAAGGCAAGGCCGAGGCATTAAATCCCCAATCAGAATTGGAGAAGAAGACAGTACAGATGATGAGGATGGCCTCTTAGAAGAGCACAGGTATAGCATTTTTCATAATGTATTTTACCCTATTAAAGTTTTTACATTTTTTTGTTTTTTTTTGTAAAATAAATGGGCCATCGATGACTGTTAGTGAATAATTTATGATAGGTTTCTAATCTATCTGTGATGGGTTTGAAAGGCAAATGTTAGGACCAAGTTTCATCTTTTATCTTTCCTCCTGGTTATTGTTTCTTTTCAGGTAGACACATTTAGTGGCTTTTGACTAACAGCTACAAAAAGTAGAAGAAGCAAAGCATACTTTTCTCATGCTTGTCTTCTAATTTGGGATTAACATTGGTTTAAAAAATAGTTTTCTTTGCACCCAGCTTTTAAATACAAAAGTATATGTAGTGTAACAATTTGGTATTGATTGACTTGTTTTTATGTTTCAGGGAATTTCTAAAGAAATTTTCAGTTACAATTGATGCTATTCCTGATCATCATCCAGGTGAAGAAATATTTAATTTCCTCAATTCTGGAAAAATTTTCAATCAGTATACCTTGGATTTAAGAGACTCTGGTTTTATTGGACAAAGTGCTGTAGAAAAACTTATTCTTAAGTAAGTAGAAAAATAGACATTTTACTTTTATATGTATAAAAAGTTACTCTAAAACACTTCTGACTCATATAATCTTCTAAAGGTTAATTTCTATTATGACCTATTAAGTTTCCTAATCCTCTTATTACTAGTGATCTTTATGTTTTCTTCTTTAATTATACGAAGCAGTGTAGGATAGTTATTTGACACATCACATGCCTTTATTAATTAGGATTAAGATCAGTATATAATAACAGTGACTGTCAAAATAATAGTGGTTTAAACAAGAAGTGTATTTGAAAGAAGTATAAAAGTAGCAAGTCCAGGGCTGGAGTGCCAGTTTTACCATATAATCTTTCTTCTCCAGCATTCTTAGCACCTAGCTTCGGGTGCTATTAGAGCTCCAGCCTTTAGTTCAAATTCCCAGAAATTCCACACAGCATTTCCACACACTCCAAGTTAGTTGAATAGAACTTAGTCAATATGGCCACACTTGGCCACAAGGGAAGCCAGAGAGTGATGTTTATTTCAGGCAGCTAGTGTTCGCAGCTACAAATCAGGGTTCAGTTACCAAGAAGAGAGGCAAAAATAGATGCTGGGATGTGCAGCTAGTAATCTCCACCACAATGCCCAAACTGATCTAATTTCTCTCAGTGCACGATATCTCAGCTCTAGAGAGATCACATCAGTTTTGCTGCCAATTTTTTAAAGTATTTCCCCAGTCTGAGACTTGATAGGCTGTCTCTCAACACTACCAGCAAATATAGCTTTGTCTACCAGTTAAATATGGAGCCTAGCCAACAGATTGGATCAGCTTTAGGGCATCAATTAAATTTGTTTTATGAGTAACTCATCCATATTTGTGTAGAGTCCACCTCCATGGACTGAAGACGATTTGCTTGCTCATTTCTCTGATTATGTCAGATGTGGTGGTGGTGGTGGTGGTGGTGGTGATAGTAGAAGTATTTTGCCATGAAGTTAATAGTCATGTTGATTTTACTTTATTTTTTCAGATCGGGAAAAACAGATCAGATTTTTTTGACAACACAAGGTTTCCTTACATCTGCTTATCACTATGTCCAGTGTCCTGTCCCTGTGTTAAAGTGGCTATTTCGGGTAAGAGGAATCTTTGGAGGGTTATAGTTGCCTCCTACTATATTTTCAAATCAAAAACTTTTAAATATAATTTTATTTGTACATTACTGCAGAAAAAAATTAATGTAGCACATCCATGATGTCAGTGACTTAGGCTGTGGCAAAAAGAGTCAATGTAAAGAGATTATAAAGGAAGTGATAGTGTAGATAGTTGTACAGGACAGTCAGTGTTAGTTGTACCTGAACCCTTCATCACAGTGATAAATCACTATTATAGTTAGTTTTAGAAGGGATTGTCTAATGCTTACATACCTAAATTTCTTTTTAACTTTTTTTTCATGTTTATGGTGGTACCTGTATACATTTTCAGAATTTTAATTGTATACTAATATTTCCCCATTCGTATATACGGTTTTTTTGGATGCAAATCCAACTGACTCTTTTCCCCATTCATATTTAACACTTAAATCCACTTAAATAATTATCATAAATTTAAGATATGATAATTCCACAAAGTTAATTCAATTGGTAACTTTTTAAATATCAGTGGTATCATTGATGCTATGTATAGAGTCCTGGTATTACTCTAGATACTTTGGACCTTCATGCAGATTAATGTAGAAGTTTCTTACTCTTGACATTTGTATCACCTGGGCGCAGTGGCTAAGGCCTGTAATCCCAGCACTTTGGGAGGCCGAGGCGGGCGGATCACGAGGTCAGGAGTTGGAGATCAGCCTGGTCAACATGGTGAAACCCTGTCTCTACTAAAAATACAAAAATTAGCCAGGTGTGATAGTGAGCACCTGTAATCCCAGCTACTCAGGAGGCTGAGGCAGGAGAATTGCTTGAACCCAGGAGGTGAAGTTCACAGTGAGCCAAGATCGCACCATTGCACTCCAGCCTGGGGGACAGAGTGAGACTCTGTCTCCAAAAAAAAAAAAAAACATTTGTATGGGAGAGCATGGAAGGGGCTTTTTCCTGTATAATAGCTTCTATATCAATGAGTGCTATAGTAACTACCCAGTTAGATTGGAATTATCCTTCTTCCAAAGGCAAGAATGATTATGAATGACAAGTTATTCTTGGCAGTGGCTCATGCCTGTAATTCTAGCACTTTGAGATACCAAGGCAGGAGGATTGCTAGTTCAAGACCAGCCTGGGTAACATAGCAAGACCACATCTGTTTAAAAAAAAAAAAAAAAGTTATTCTCAGGTTACTGAGTATTCCACTTTAATAAAATCCTAAATGTGTGAAAAATATACATTCAGGAAAAAGGAATCGTAGTATAAAAGAGTCCTTTACAATAAGTGAGTGTTTGCCCCGGAAATCCTATAACAAAAAGGAAAAAAGTATCAGTGGTATCAAAGAACTGCAGCTATTATATATAAAGTGAAAAGTGGGAAAACATGGAGTTCTACTCTGGGTTTTATGATAGCGTCAAGAAATCTCGTATTTGGTGAGAACTGGAGAGATATTCCAATACAGCCTTTCATTCATTATTTTATATAGTTGGCATTTTGAGTGCCAGCTGTGTCAGGCACTGGAGAGAACAGCAATGAAAAAATCAGTGTCTCTGATCTCATGAAGCCCACATGTTAATATAGAGGAGACAGACAATAAACAAGTGTGTGTGTACACATTTATAAGTGTATTATGTCGGATGATAAGTGCTATGAAGAAAATGTAGGGTAAGGTGGATACAGAGAGTACCAGGGTGAGAGAGAAAGTTTGCTTTTTTAAAGTGTAAAGTAGTTGAAGGTCTTGCTGTTAAGGCAAGATCCAAGTAAAGGAGTAGCTTGTCAATGTCACTCCTGAAGTGTTCCCTCACTGCCTCCACTGAAAATACGTGGACACATGCTCCAGATAAGGTCTGTCTTACCAGCAGTTTTCAGTGAGACTCTTGCCTATCTGAAGAAACCTACAAATTTCTACTTATTACAGTTCAAAACTATTCATGCACTGTACTCCAGCCTGGGCAACAGAGCAAGACCCCATCTCAAAAAAAAAAAGAAAAACTTCATTTACTGTTATGCCGGGGCTTCATTATTCTCTAATTGTATATATCGTTTCTTAAACCTCTGAGTAAGACTTTGCATTTATCTATGTTAATTTGCCTCTTGTTGATGTGGGTCCATCGTTATAGCCATTCAAACCCTAATTATGACATACAAGCATCCCTTCATTTAAGCAGTTTTTAAATAAATTTCATATTTATTTTCTGAAAACCAGACTAATCATTCATTAAACACTTTCTCTGTGTAAGACACTTTGTCTCATTTCTCCTTTTTTGATTCCAAGTCCATTTTCATCGTGGGAGGCTTTACCAACTTGTAAGTAGTTTTTAGAAATTATGTCAATTCATTTTAATGCTATACTCCTAACTAGTATTTTGTAAGTGTAATTGTTAACATGTAATTAAAATCCTTGCATTTTTGTGATTTTATCATGAATATCTAGATGTAGTAGACCAGAAAAAGGTTAGAACTTTTTTTTTAACGATTTTCAAAAGGAATTCAGGTTTGATTGTGAAAATTTCGAGTGAAATGGAAAGGAGATTAAAATTTATTTATTTATTTATTTGTTATTTGTTTGTTTGTTTGTTTATTTTTGAGAGACAGTCTCACTCGGTCACCCAGGCTGTAGTGCAGTGGTGTGATCTCTGCTCACTGCAACTTCCACCTCCTGGGTTCAAGCGATTCTCCTGCCTCAGCCTCTCAAGTAGCTGGGATTACAGGCCTGTGCCACCACACCTGGCTAAGTTTTGTATTTTTAGTAGAGACGGGGTTTCACCATGTTGGCCAGGCTGGCCTCGAATTCCTGGCCTTAAGTGATCCCCCCACCTCAGCCTCCCAAAGTTCTGGGACTACAGGTGTGAGCCACCACACCCAGCCTGAAATATTTTTAAAAAGAAGTTTCTGTCAGAATCTGTTTTGAGTGAACAATTTAAATTTTTTTTCATTAGAATAAGAAGGCTGAACTCCTCCCAAGTCCTAATTTCTGGAGCTGTTACATTTTGGTCAGTGTTTTCTAGGGTATTCTCTGCATTCAAAAATTGCCGTGTAACTTAACATAAACAGAACATGTGAATATGTCTTATAACTTGTTTATTTCAGATAGCAGTAAATTATTGAGCATTTCATCTCAGAGTATTGATATGTTGTCCTTTTCATTGGCTTCATAGTATTCCTTTGTTAGGCTATACCATGATTTATTTAACTCAGTCTCAACTGATAGACATTAGATTGCTGTATATACTCCTTTACACATTTACTTCCCACCCTGGAATTTTTCACCCACCACAAAAAGACTGTTAGAAACCTTATCCTATGTGTAACATGTTTGTGAATGGTGTTGCCTCCTAGTGGCAGAGCTTAACAGCACAAACATCATAGCAGAAGTTTTTTTCCACATAGATTGTGTTCAAAATGACAGGCCATATGACTGATTGAAAGTAGAGTTCAGGTTACTCTTTACATTTTTATTTTATTTTATTTTATTTATTTATTTTTAAGACAGAGTCTCGCTTGATCTCCCAGGCTGAAGTGCCGCAGTGGCACAATCTCGGCTCACTGCAACCTCTACATCTGAGATTCAAGCGATTCTTCTGCCTCAGCCTCTCAAGTAGCTGGGATTACAGGCGCCCACTACCACGCCAGGCTAATTTTTTTTTTTTTTGTATTTTTAGTAGAGACGCGGTTTCACCATGACGGCCAGGCTGCTCTCGAACTCGTGACCTCAAGTGATCTGCCTGCCTCGGCCTCCCAAAGTGCTGGGATTACAGGTGTGAGCCACTGCACCTGGCAACCCCTTACATTTTAAATCTTTTTTTTTTTCTTTTTTTTTTGAGATGGAGTCTCACTCTGTTGTCCAGGCTGGGCTGGAGTGCAGTGGTGCAATCTCGCCTCACTGCAACCTCTGCCTCCCGAGTTTATGCCATTCTCCTGTCTCAGCCTCCCAGGTAGCTGGGACTACAAGCGCCTGCCACCACGGCCCGGTTAATTTTTTTTTTTTAATATTTTTAGTAGAGACGGTGTTTCACCATGTTAGTCAGGATGGTCTCCATCTCCTGACCTCATGATCTGCCCGCCTCAGGCTCCCAGAGTGCTGGGATTACAGACGTGAGCCACTGCACCTGGCTGCACTTTAAATTTAAATGTATTACAATCTATGGCTTCTAAGCAAATGAAAAAGATAACAATAGAAATACAGTATGTGTTCCTCTACAAATCCACTATAAAATTACCTTGTTAAATGATTTTTAAAATTTTTAAACTTGAGATTTTTGTTCCCAAAAAATTGTCTTGTAAAGTGTCAGGCCGGGCGTGGTGACTCAACGTCTGTAATCCCAGCACTTTGGAAGGTGAAGGCAGGTGGATGCCGAGGTCAGGAGTTTGAGACCACCCTGGCCAATATAGTGAAACCCAGTCTCTACTGAAAATACAAAAAATTATCCAGGCATGGTGGTGGGTGCCTGTAATCCCAGCTACTTGGGAGACTGAGGCAGGAGAATCACTTGAACCTAGGAGGCGGAGATTGCAGTGAGCCAAGATTGCGCCACTGCACTCCAGCCTGGGTGACAGTGCGAGACTCCATCTCAAAAAAAAAAAAAGGTTATATCAGAGGTTAGGCTCAAGCCTGTAATCCCAGCACTTTGGGAGGCTGAGATGGGTGGATCACTTCAGGCCAGAAGTTCAAGACCAGCCTGATTAACATGGAGAAACCCCGTCTCTACTGAAAATACAAAAATTAGCTAGCCTGGCCGGGCGCGGTGGCTCAAGCCTGTAATCCCAGCACTTTGGGAGGCCGAGACGGGCGGATCACGAGGTCAGGAGATCGAGACCATCCTGACTAACACGGTGAAACCCCATCTCCACTAAAAAATACAAAAAAACTAGCTGGGTGCGGTGGCGGGCTCCTGTAGTCCCAGCTACTCGGGAGGCTGAGGCAGGAGAATGGCGTGAACCCAGGAGGCGGAGCTTGCAGTGAGCCGAGATCCGGCCACTGCACTCCAGTCTGGGCGACAGAGCGAGACTCCGTCTCAAAAAAAAAATTAGGTAGCCTAATGGTGGCACAGGCCTGTAGACCCAACTACTTAGGAGGAGGAGGCACGAGAATCATCTGAACCTGGGAAGCACAGGTTGCAGTCAGCCGAGGTTGCACCACTGCACTTCAGCCTGGGCGACAGAGTGAGACTCCGTCTCAAAAAAAAACAGAGATATATTATTTGTCTCTAAATTCCTGTATGTAAAAAGGCATTACAGGCCGGGCGCGGTGGCTCAAGCCTGTAATCCCAGCACTTTGGGAGGCCGAGACGGGCGGATCACGAGGTCAGGAGATCGAGACCATCCTGGCTAACACGGTGAAACCCCGTCTCTACAAAAAAATTACAAAAAACTAGCCGGGCGAGGTGGTGGGCGCCTGTAGTCCCAGCTACTCGGGAGGCTGAGGCGGGAGAATGGCGTAAACCTGGGAGGCGGAGCTTGCAGTGAGCTGAGATCCGGCCACTGCACTCCAGCCTGGGCGACAGAGTGAGACTCCGTCTCAAAAAAAAAAAAAAAAAAAAAAAGGCATTACAGGCATGCTATTTGCATCTAAATTCGTGTACGTAAAAAGCCTAACTGGGTGAAAGTATAAAATAATAACTTCGCATAAATATTACCAATTAGTTGTTTTGGATTTTTTGGGCCTTTTTTTTTTTTTTTTTTGAGACAGGGTCTTGCTCTGCCACGCAGGCTGGAGTGCAGTGGTGTGAATCACTGCTCACTGCAGCCTCAGCCTCCTGAGTTCAAGTGATCCTTCCACCTCAGCCCCTCAAGTAGCTGGGACTATAGGCATGCACCACCACACCCAGCTAATTTAAAAAAATTTTTTGTAGAGGTGGGGTCTTGCCATGTTGCTCAGACCAGTCTTGAACTCCTGGGCTCAAATAATCCTCCCACTGCAGCCTTCCAACGTGCTGAGATTGCAGGTGTGAGACACTGCAGCTGGCCCTAGTTTAAAAGTTTTAACCAAATTGCACTCACATGAGGCATAAGACTACTTTCTTCCTTTCTAGTACTCCTATGAATGCAGGGTATTATCAATATTCTTGATCATTGCCAATTTAGAAGTCAATCAGTGACATCTTTTTTTTTGTTGTTGAGACGGAGTCTTGCTCAGTCGCCCAGGCTGGAGTGCAGTGGCGCCATCTCACTGCAAGCTCCACCTCCTGGGTTCACTCCATTCTCCTGCCTCAGCCTCCCGAGTAGCTGGGACTACAGGTGCCCGCCACCACCCGGCTAATTTTTTTTGTATTTTTAGTAGAGACGGGGTTTCACCATGTTAGCTAGGATGGTCTCGATCTCCTGACCTCGTGACCCACCCACCTTGGCCTCCCAAAGTGCTGGGATTACAGACGTGAGCCACCGGGCCTGGCCAATCAGTGATATCTTACTGTTTTTATTACATCTCTTTGAGCTAGTGATATTGAGCATCTTTGAAAAACTATGTTGGTATATTATTTTGTATATTCGTATCTTCTTAATTTGTGGTTTGATTTTTGCCTGCAGCCTTTTCCTTTGTGGTCTTTTGGTTTCACGTCATGCTGTTTACTAAAAAGACATTTTTTGATAGTTTCAAATGTTTTATTTATCTAATTATAAATGAAAGTTGTAAAAATCAAAAACAGCATGTTAGAATGTAAAGAGCTCTGACTTTAGAATTAAATTCCACCTTCTCCACATATCATTTATATCAGTTGGGCAGAATATTTAATCTCTCTGAAACCTATTTGCTCATATGTGTAATGAGTACCACTTCACAAGGCTATCATTAGTATTAAATGCACATAAAATGCCTTTATTTTATTTTTTATTTTTGTGATACGATCGTGGCTCACTGCAACCTCCACCTCCTGGTCTCAACCAATCCTCCACTACAGGTGTGCGCCACCACACCTGGCTAATTTTTGTATTTTTTGTAGAGATAGGGTTTCGCCATCTTGCACAGGCTGGTCTCAAACTCCTAAGCTCAAGGTATCCGCCCGCCTTAGCCTCACAAAGTGCTGGGATTACAGGCATGAACAGCTGCGCCTGGCCCACATAAAACAACTTTATATGTGCCTAGCAAATAATGAATGTTTGTGTTTTCTTTCTTCTTAATACCCTGTCATTTCTCTGCTTTTGACAGATGATGTCAGTTCATACAGACTGTATTGTGTCAGTGCAGATTTTAAGTACATTGATGGAAATAACTATTAGAAATGGTAAGTATATCAACTTACTGCAATTTACAGTGTGTATTATTGGTTGCTATTTACACGGTATCTTTCATATTGCTAAATGTTAGTATATTTGGAAATATACAATACAAAATTATTTTTCTAATCAAAAGTCATTTTTTTGTTTTTTTGAGACAGAATCTTGCTGTTGCCCAGGCTAACGTGCAGTGACGCAATCTCAGCACTGCAACTTCCACCTTCCTGGTTCAAGCAATTCTCATGCCTCAGCCTCCTGAGTAGCTGGGACCACAGGCACATACCACTACACCCGGCTAATTGTTTTGTATTTTAGTAGAGACGGGGTTTCACCATGCTGCCCAGGCTGGTCTCAAACTCCTGAGCTCAGGCAATCTACCCGCCTCAGACTCCCAAAGTGCTAGGATTACAGGCATGAGCCACCTCACCCGACCTCAAAAGTCTTTAATAATGAAATGGAACTTCAGTTAAACAATGAGTATCTGAATTTTCCTACTTGCATTGAGAAAAGAGTATAAGATCTTGCAAGTGGAAACCCTCACCTACTATTTACCAAATCATGGCTTACTTTGCTTGAGAAGTGGAAATGGTTCCAAACTTACTTAGCCAACTAAGTTTAATTGGCTTATTGGTAAGCAGCAATATTATACTGATAATACAGTAAGGCATATTGAAAGCATCCACTGCAAAGGTGTAACATTTGCTTTCTCATCTTTGAGAGCCCTTAAAAATAAAAGAAGCATGGTGGTTTACCTGTTTCATCTGTGTTGGGGATTGGGACTATAAAGGTAATGAAGATGATAAAAAATCTTCCTGTGTTATTGATAGTTGGGATTTTACCAGTGGTATTTCCAGCCATTTTAAAACGTGTTACTTCCTTCTGAGTTACACCCTTTTATCCATCACTCTCAGATATTTTCTTTATGTCATTTTCTTCATTTTATTTGGGAATCTATAATTCCTATGCTCAACCTATAACTATATTGTTAGCATAAAATTCGCAGCTGTCATTTGTATAAAACCATTGTAATTATTTATGTTTCACATGCAGACTGTCACCTTGCAAATGTGGGTTTATAGACCACAGATTTAGAATGAAATGTTTTCTTCTGTTAATTAGATACCTTCAGTGACTCACCAGTTTGGCCCTGGATCCCATCATTGTCTGATATAGCAGCTGTGTTTTTCAATATGGGGATTGATTTTAGATCTTTGTTTCCCCTGGAGAATCTTCAGCCAGACTTTAATGAAGACTATCTAGTGTAAGTTTTCTCATCATAATTAACTCCAAAAATACCATTTCATACAACTTACCTATAATTATAGCTAAAGTTTAATATTTATTTCTGATTTTTAAAAAGGTCTCTCAAAGTTGAGATCAATCTTGAATTAGATACATTCTTAACATCTGTCTTAATCTAAAAGCCATCATCATGTTTAGCAGGCAAACAATAGGAATATTCTCATAAAAGTTTTGTTTTCTTTTTACAAGACTTTCCGTTGTTATTTAACATTGTTTTGGTGGAAGTATTGGCCAGAGTAATTAGACAAGAGACAAAAAACAAGAGATACAAAAATTGGAAAGGAGTTGCTGAAAGATTATTTGTAGATGTGAGTTAATCTAGACATAGAAGCCTAAGACTTGGGTGAAAAACTATGACAAATAGCTAAGAAAATTTGGTGTGGGTGTCTGGGTATAAAAATAATAAACAGAAATGAATAACCTTCAAATATGTGAAGTGTAACTAGTTAAAAGATACACTGGGCTGGGTGTGGTGGCTTATACCTGTAATGCCAACACTTGGGGAGGCCAAGGCGGGAGAATCACTTGACGCTGGGAATTGGAAGTTGCAGCGAGCTGTGATCACACACAGTACTACAGCCTGGGTGACAGATTGAGACCTTGTCTTTAAAAAAAAAAAAAAAAAAAGGATGGGGGCCAGGCACAGTGGCTCATGCCTGTAAGCCCAACACTTTGGGAGCCCAAGGCAGACAGATCACTTGAGGTCAGGAGTTTGAGAACAGCCTTACCAACATGATGAAACCGGGTCTTTACTAAAAATACAAAAAAGTTAGCTGGGTGTAGTGGCACGCACCTTTAGTCCCAGCTACTTGGGAGGCTGAGGCAGGAGAATCGCTTGAACCTGGGTGGCGGAGGCTGCAGTGAGCCAAGATCACACCACTTTACTCCACCCTGGGCGACAGAGTGAGACTCCATCTTAAAAAAAAAAAAAAGGAAACTGGTTACAGACAAAGTATTAATTTCAAGTCAATAAGAAAAAGATCAATACCTATTAGAAAAATGGGCAGAGGAAATGAATAGACTGATCACAGAAAAAGGAATAAAAATGGAAAGGTAAAGGAAGTAAAAGAGGAAAAAGTTGAATATATTCACTTAAACATTATGAAAATTCTGTTTCCACTCCGTATAGGATCCCTGGTTACTCAGATGTAATCTGTATCTGAAAATATATTGGATAGCAACATTTCAGCTAGAGACTATGTTTCATCACTTTAAATAGGAAAAATAATGTTTATCCAGCCCATCCAAAAATCCCAACTATTTCCCCTAAATATTACAAGAATGTTCTTAAACACTTACATTTTAAAAGTTACCACATATTTCTGCATAATATAAACATTTAACATACTGCTACTTTATTATTTAACATTTAATGAACTCAGTAGTGTGTGGTAATTTTGTAGGTTGTGTACAACAATTTGAATTTTTCTTACTGTAGTGAGCATGTACAGTAGTGGAAATAAACGGTGGTGGCTATAGTCACCACCACTGTTATTGTATAGTGGTGAGTAAAGGTGGGCACAAACTTAACACAAGTGATCTGGTGAAGGAATGAGTGCTGTGTAACAAAATGCCTGTTTAAACAACATGAGCATGAGTCTGGAAATTGTGTGTATGTGTGTGTGTGTGTGTTTGTTTGAGACAGGGTCTTGCTTTGTTGTGCAGGCTGGAGTGCAGTGACACAATTTCAGCTCACAGCAACCTCTGCCTCCCAGGCTCAAGTGATCTTCCCACCTCAGCCTCCCGAGTAGTTGAGACCACAGGTACTCACCACCACGCCCAGCTAATATTTTTTTATTTTTTGTGGAGACGGGGTTTTGCCATGTTGCCCAGGCTGGTCTGGAACTCCTGAGCTAAGACGATCCCCTGGCCTCAGCTTCCCAAACTGCTGGGATTACAGGCATGAGCCACTGCCTGGCTTGAACTTGTTAAGATACTACCCCACTCACTGTTCTCTTTCTTTTCTTTCTTTTCTTTTCTTCCCTTCCTTCCCCTCCGTCCCTCCCTTGCCTCCCTTCCTTCCCTTCCTTCCTTCCTTCCCTCCCTTCTCTCCTTTCCCCTTCCCTCCCTTCCCTCACTTCCCTCGTTTCCCCCCCTTCTTCCCCCCCTTCTCCTTCCCCTTCCCCTTCCCCTTCCCCTTCCCTCCTTCCACAAGATGAGGTCTTGGTCTGTCACTGAGGCTGGAGTGCAGTGACACGGTTATGGGTCATTGCACCCTCGAACTCCTGAGCTCAAGTGGCCCTCCTACCTCAGCTTCCTGAGTACCCTGGCACTACAGACACACACCACCATGCCTGGCCAATGTTTTTAAATTTTTTTATAGAGAATGGATCTGGCTATGTTGCCTAGGCTGGTCTCAAAATCTTGGGCTCAAGCAATCCTAACACCTTGACCTCCCAAAGTGCTGGGATTATAGGCATGAGCCACTGCACCTGGCCATCACTGTTCTTTTTTTAACCAGGACTCACAGCTTACCCATTTTTGCCGGTGTGTATATGCATATTTATCATGGCAAGTTATCTATACAAATAGTAGATGTAGAGTGAAAATGTTTGCAGATCGTCAGAGTAAATATTTAGGTAGAGAAAATTCAGATATTAAAGGATACTAGTACAGTTCTTTTCTTGACCATTATTCTGCTAGGTACATAGACTTAAAATTTAAGTCTAAATACATTCTAACCTTCAATTCTGTATCCCTTCAATTATCACATCCCTACGTTCCTTTTCCTCCACCTATGTCGTATCTATTCGTCCCTTTTCATTTCCTGTGTCAATCTAATTCAGATTCTCTTTTCCTGCCTAGCCTGGCAAAAAATCTTTCCTCCAGGGCCTTTCTCACTCTCTACTATTCTCAAACCTTTATACCCTATATTTAAGACTTTACGATTTTACCCTGACCTGTTTTCTGTTTTGTTGTCAGCTTTCTAATCAAATTGGTCTGCCTGCTGTCCCTCCACATCATAATGGCTAGCCCTTATATAGTGTTTGCTGTGTGCCAGACTCTGTTCTAAGGGCTTCATTCACATAGTACCTCACTTAGTAGTTACTACAAATACTAGTAAGGTTTTCATTTCCATTTTACAAGTAAGGTAGGCACGGAGAGGTTAAGTAACTTGCCCAAGGTTATACAACTAGAAGGGCGCAAAGAAGTACTAAGCAGTTATTTTAAAAAATAAGTTCTTCACATGTAGCTGTGGAAATATCTCCAAGATACATTGCTGAGTGAGAAAAGGAAGGTACAAAGGTATATAATATACTACCATTTGTATTAAAGGTGAAGGGGGAGTGATAAAGGGTAAAAAAAAAAAAGAGGTAGGAGGGCTTCTACATTCACAACACTTCTGACATCAAATGTATAGGTTTTCTACACATTGTCATTTCTCCAGTTCCCTGTAGACACCAACTAGATGTCCTACAGTTTAATGCAATTCTAGTTCTAATTACCCAGAGTTAGCACAGAGCCCACAGGTTAAGGACTGAATCCCACAAGACTGCCACCACTTCATATGGAATCACAAGTCTGGACTTCCCGTTCTTCTAAACAACTAGCTGTAAATCGGGAGTTCCTACAGTCCTCCTCCCCTTTATGTTCAGTAATATGCTAGAATGGCTCACAGAACTCAGGAAAGCAGTTTACTTACTATTATTGGTTTGCTGTAAAAGGTACAACTCAAGAACAGCCAAATGGAAGAGATACACTGCGCAAGGTATGGGGATGGGAGTGCATGGAACTTCCCTGGCCTGTCCAGGTACTCCAGGTACTCCACCTTCCCATCATTTTTTTTTTTTCTTTCTTTCTTTCTTAATAGAGAAGACAGAGTTTTGCCTTTATTTTTTTTATTTTTTTTATTTTTTAAGACAAAGTCTTGCTCTGTCGCCCAGGCTGGAGTGCAGTGGCGCGATCTCAGCTCACTGCACCCTCCACCTCCCAGGTTCAAGTGATTCTCCTGCCTCAGCCTCCCAAGTAGCGGGGATTACAGGCGCCCGTCACCATGCCCGCCTAATTTTTCTATTTTTAGCAGAGATGGGGTTTCACCATGTTGGCCCAGGCTGGTCTCGAACTCCTGACCTCAGGTGATCTGCCTGCCTCAGCCTCCCAAAGTGCTGGGATTCAGGTGTGAGCCACGGCACCCTACCCACCCTCTCATCATCTTGATGCATTAGCCAATCCAGAAGCTCTCTGAACTTTAGGGTATTTTTGGAGGGCCAATTACACAGGGATGGTTGATTAAAGCATTAGCCATTGATGATTAACTTAATCTTTAACCCCTCTGGGTGAGAGTGAAAGTTTCAGCCTTCTAGTCACATGGTTGATAACTCTGGCAACCAGCCCCTATCCTCCAGGAGTCACTTTATTAGCATAAATTTAGATATGGTTGAAAAGGGCTTATTATAAATAACAAAAGAGGCTCCTCCTACCTCATCAGACATTCCAGAGGTTTTAGGAGCTCTGTGCCAGGGATTGGGGACAAAGATCAAATGTATTTCTTCTTATACCACAGTGGGACATATATTCGTATTTGTTTGTTTATACATAAAATGCCAATGGAAGGAAGGACTAAAACTCATAGTAATTATTTTAGGGAAGAAACGAGTAGTTATAAAGAACGGAGCTAGGAGGGCAGTTTATCCCAGAATACTGTACCTTAATATATTTTGATTTTTTTAAACCATGTAAGAGTATTATTTTTTCAAAAAATTTAAAATGTTATCTTTTGAAAGCGAAGTTCGTGCATCTCCTCTTTCATGAATCTTCACTGATAACCTCTGATAACTAGAAGTAGAGTGCATTGAATTGTTTCTGTATATTGCTATAGCAGTTTCTTTAGGCCATTTATGAGTCTTTTAACTATTATGAATTCTTTTTAGTCAGAGCCATCTTCTACATAGCTCTCTAACACCAAGAGCAATGAGGATAGTACCATATAAAAAGTAGTTTGTTCAAGAGAAAACTGATGCATAATGATAGAAATGATATTAGTGTTTGCCTTGAGTCAGGGATAGCAGATTGACTTGGATTTGGCATAAAGAGACTTTTGAGAGGAATGGAAATGTTCTACTTCTTGATTTGGATGGTGGTTACATTAGTATATATGATTATCAAAACTTAACATGGGTACATTCCTTTTAGTGTATGTAAATTATACCTCGATAAAACATAGTTTTTAAAAAGTAGCCCAATATTTCTTAAAGTGAGTAATATATTTTGTGCCTAACTCCACATTGCTTTACTCACTTCTCAATAGTTCTGAAACACAGACAACATCAAGGGGAAAAGAAAGTGAAGATTCATCTTATAAGCCAATTTTTTCAACACTTCCTGAAACCAACATTTTAAATGTGGTTAAGGTAGGAAAAAACTTTTGTGTGTCTTTGGCTCAGAGCTAGAACCATTTAGTCTGTGGTTAATGGTTTTTTGAAAAAAAAATCTCGGCTGGGCACGGTGGCTCACGCCTGTAATCCCAGCACTTTGGGAGGCCAAGGCAGGCAGATCACGAAGTCAGGAAATCGAGACCATCCTGGCTAACACAGTGAAAATCCGTCTCTACTAAAAATACAGGCCGGGCGCGGTGGCTCACGCCTGTAATCCCAACACTTTGGGAGGCCAAGGCAGGCAGATCACAAGGTCAGGAGATCGAGACCATCCTGGCTAACATGGTGAAACTCTGTCTCTACTAAAAATACAAAAAAAAAAAAAAAAATTAGCTGGGTGTGGTGGCGGGCACCTGTGGTCCCAGCTGCTCGGGAGGCTGAGGCAGGAGAATGGTGTGAATCTGGGAGGTAGAGCTTGCAGTGAGCTGAGATCGCGCCACTGCACTCCAGCCTGGGCAACAGAGTGAGACTGTGTCTCAAAAAAAAAAAAAACAGCCAGGTATAGTGATGGGGTCCTGAAGTCCCAGCTGCTTGGGAGGCTGAGGTAGGAAAATGGCGTGGACCCAGGAGGCGGAGCTTGCAGTGAGCCAGGATCGTGCCATTGCACTCCAGCCTGAGCAACAGAACAAGACTCTGTCTCAAAAAAAAAAAAACTAGTTTCTTACCAGGTGATTTCCAGTCTCTGAAATTTCTTAGCAATAGTCTTTGTATTAAAGATTGTTTTTGCTGTTTTTGTGTTGTTTTAATATTAGTGATGAACAGGAACTTTAGGTCAGTTACATCATTAGTTTTGAAACCAATAGTTTTTTATAAGTAGGATGTATGAAGAAAGAAGTCGCCAGGCGCGGTGGCTCATGCCTGTAATCTCAGCACTTTGGGAGGCCGAGACGGGCGGATCACGAGGTCAGGAGATGGAGACCATCCTGACTAACACGGTGAAACTCTGTCTCTACTAAAAATACAAAATTAGCCGGGCGCGGTGGCGGGCGCCTGTAGTCCCAGCTACACGGGAGGCTGAGGCAGGAGAATGGCCTGAACCCGGGAGGCGGAGCTTGCAGTGAGTGGAGATCGCGCCACCGCACTCCAGCCTGGGCGACAGAGCGAGACTCCGTCTCAAAAAAAAAAAGAAAGAAGTCTTACAATATAATTTAGTGATCAAGCATTAATGGCAGAGGCCGGGCACGGTGGCTCATGCCTGTAATCCCAGCACTTTGGGAGGCCAAGGCGGGTGGATCAGCTGAGGTCAGGAGTTCGAGACCAGCTTGGCCAACATGGTGAAACCCCGTCTCTACTAAAATTCGCAAAAAAAAAAAAAAATTAGCCGGGCGTGGTGGCAGGTCCTGTTATCCCAGCTACTGGGGAGGCTGAGGCGGGAGAATCACTTGAACCTGGGAAGTGGAAGTTGCAGTGAGCTGAGATCACACCACTGCACTGCAGCCTGGGCAACAGAGTGAGACTCCGTCTCAAAAAAAAGAAGGTCAAAAATAGTTAATGACAGTGTGAAACATTTTTAGTTGCTGAATTGAATCAGTGATACTGAACCATTAAGAAAATCTCAAAAATGGAAAATGGAGAAGAAAATGCCACTTAATTCAACTATTAACGTGGAGTAGTTCTTGCCTTCTTTTCTCTAGACATCTGATATTTGTTTTCTTTATAGTTCTTTTTTGCATCTTTTGTCAAAAAGAGTTTATAATTAAAACCCTAAAAATAAAATATACCTCCTAAAATATTTTTGTCTGTGCATTTATGTTAAACAGTTTCTAGGCTTGTGTACATCTATACATCCAGAAGGTTACCAGGATCGTGAAATAATGTTGCTGATATTAATGTTATTTAAAATGAGTTTGGAAAAACAGCTGAAACAAATTCCTCTAGTAGACTTTCAAAGCCTCCTGATAAACCTGATGAAAAACATCAGAGATTGGAACACAAAGGTAATGTTACTTAAAACTTCATTATTCATTTTTTATATAGCATTACAATTTGACTCATAGTGCATATGGAATTAATACTGTTTCTCAACTCAGTTAAGATCTTTGGCAGATTAAAAATGAACTGAGGAAGGGACTGTTTGCTGGAGCTGTATTATTTAAATTCATGATAATTGAATTTTTTCTAAAACTTCAGCTCTTTATCCAACAAAAATGTGTTTACTGAGGATTTCCTGTGGACTCAGCATTAATGTAGGTGCTAGAGATTGAGCTGTGAAAGAGACAAAGCCTTTACCTTCATGGGGCTTTTGTCCTAGTCAAAGGGTTAGATAAGCAAGTAAATGTTGATTATATTATCATGTCAGGTAGTAGTTAAGCACTACAAATTAAAATAAAGCAGGACATGAGTACAGCAAGACTGAATGCTATGCTATTTCATATAAGGCAGTCAGGGAAAGGCCTTTCCAAAATAACCTTGGAGCAGAGACCTAAATGAAATGACGGAGTGAGTCATACCTACAACCAGAATTTGAGTTGAACTTCTGCAACCATATGGAGGATGAACATGTATGATTTTTGTTAGGACTTTTTAAAAATTATATTTTTCAGTCTTTTTTAGTGGAAAAATTAAAATAGGCAGAAGTAAGGCAAAGAGTATATAATAAATTCCTAAGTATCACTTTGCTTCAATAATTGAGACATAATCTTGTCTAATGTAAAACTGACCCTATATTTCCTTTCCCTGCTCATCAGATTATTTTGAAGCAACTGTTAGGCTTTTTAAAAAATTGATACACAATGGTAATACATATTTGGGGGGTGTTAGGCTTGTTTTTTTTTTTTTTGGACAGCATCTCCTGTCTCCCAGGCAGGAGTACAGTGGTGCAATCTTGTCTCAGTGCAACCTCTGCCTCCCAGTTTCAGGTGATTCTTGTACCTCAGCCTCCTAAGTAGCTGAGACCATAGACACACGCCACCCCGCCCAGCTAATTTCTGTGTATTTAGTAGAAACAGGGTTTTATCATGTTGGCCAGGCTGGTCTCAAACTCCTGGCCTCAAGGGATTCACATTCCTTGGCCTCCCAAAGTGCTGGGATTACAGGCATGAGCCACCACACCCAGTGGCCAGGTGTTAGGCTTTTACAAATACTGGAATAGGGCCGGGCGCGGTGGCTCAAGCCTGTAATCCCAGCACTTTGGGAGGCCGAGACGGGCGGATCACGAGGTCAGGAGATCGAGACCATCCTGGCTAACACGGTGAAACCCCGTCTCTACTAAAAAATACAAAAAAAATTAGCCGGGCGAGGTGGCGGGCGCCTGTAGTCCCAGCTACTCGGGAGGCTGAGGCAGGAGAATGGCGTGAACCTGGGAGGCGGAGCTTGCAGTGAGCTGAGATCTGGCCACAGCACTCCAGCCTGGGCGGCAGAGCGAGACTCCGTCTCAAAAAAAAAAAAAAAAAACAAATATTGGAATAGGATCCCTAAAGCGCAAGAAATCCCAAATCAGGAATATATATAGTCTTATACAACTCTGATACACATTTGTATTTAGATCAGTTTATCCTTCCAAGAAGGACTGTGTAAAGATATGATGTAGTACAAAACATGAAAGCCAAGTGAAATTCTGCTAAATGTATCTGTTCAGTCCATTTAAGATAGTATAAGTAAAACAATCTGTGTATTGTGTACATTTTAGCAGATTCTAGACTCCATGCTATTTCTAAAAATGTGTGCCCTTATTTTGTACGAGTGCTTCCATTATGGCAGGAAGGGATGTAGATGATCTGTTGGGTGTTTGATTTTACTGTTCTGTTTGAAAAGAAATCTTACATGTTCTTTTTTTTCAGGTGCCTGAACTCTGTCTGGGCATAAATGAACTCTCCAGTCATCCCCACAACCTTCTGTGGTTGGTACAGCTGGTCCCTAATTGGACATCACGTGGAAGGTATTGAAAAGTGAGAATTAAACATTAAGAAATTGTATAATTTTAGATTAATGAAATGCCTTGGTTCTTTATTTCTATTCATCATTCTTTGAATGTTAGATCAGAGATGTTTATTTCATATTCAGTTGTGAGAAAAGGCATTGATAGCCTGATTCTTTCTTACTCTAATTCTTAACTCAGGTCATTATGTAATTTTTTTTTTTTTTTTTTTGAGACAGAGTCTCACTCTGTCACCCAAGTTAAATATTTTTTTATTTTTAATTTTAGTTTATCTGTTACCTTAATACAGATGACATATTCCACAAAAATAAATGAATCAGCTTTTTTTTGCTTTAGTAAAAATAAATTTCATCAGTTAAAAAAATAGGTTTTCTGTCAGTAAATCATCAGGGTCAAAGATAAGGCTGTTAAATGATTTACTGAGCTTCAGATAATTCAAGTTTTATGTACAAATATTTTACATGAAAATTTTACTGTTCTATAACAGTATAACAGCTTATATGTTCCTGTACAGACTTCTCTTGAAACATTGCCTATATTTCCAATTAGAACTAGAGCTCCTCTTGACTCATTCATTTGCTTTTCAAGCAGTATTAATTAAAATACATTCTAAATACTTTTAACTTCTAATTCTAGGCAACTGAGACAGTGTCTCAGTCTAGTGATTATTTCAAAGCTTTTGGATGAGAAACATGAAGATGTTCCTAATGCCAGTAATCTGCAGGTATAAATAAATATTTTTATTTTTAATAAATGGGAGAGGTAATGAGAGGTATAAGGAAAATTGATGAACCCTAAGTCAAAGGTCCTGGGGTCAGAGCTCAGCTCTCAAGCATGATACTGTTCATGTGATCTCTAGCACACTTAACTAACAAGATCCAGTTTTTTCATCTGTGAAATGGAGATAGTATTGCACCCTCCACCACATAGGATGGTTGTGGACAATCAGATGTGAATTAATGTATAAAGAAACTACTGGAAAAATCATAATGTGGAATTATATGAATATGATTTCATTTATTGAATTAGTTCAGCTTGTCTAAGTTAGCAATTTTATCGCAAGCTTAGAAATTGCAAAACCATTGTACATTGATTGCATCTTTAACCTGTTTTAAAATGAGTCTTTTTAGATCATAGAGCTTAAATGTAGTTGCCCTCTAGTACTTGTTCAGTAAGAATATATCATGTATATATGAGAGTGTGGATAAACATGTCCAGCTGTTGCTGGGTAGTGGTGGCACACACCTATAGTCCCAGCTACTTGGGAGGCTGAGGCCAGAGGATCCTTCGAATCCAGGAGTTCGAGTCCAACCTAAGCAACATGGGGAGACCCTGTCTTTAATATATATATGTGAATTTTTTTAATTTAAAAAAATGTCCTATGGAAGTCCCACTCTGAGAAGTTCTGAATGCTTTTTACGAACATTGATAGCACTAATGGGGCTGCCCTTGGTTGGATTTGAAAACTCACCACAGGCAGGGCACGGTGGCTCACACCTGTAATCTCAGCACTTTGGGAGGCCTAGGCGGGCGGATCACGAGGTCAGGAGATCGAGACCATCCTGGCCAACACCGTGAAACCCCATCTCTACTAAATACGAAAGAATTAGTCAGGCATGGTGGCAGGCACCTGTAGTCCCAGCTACTCGGGAGGCTGAGGCAGGAGAATGGCGTGAACCCAGGAGGCGGAGCTTGCAGTAAGCCGAGATCACACTACTGCACTCCAGCCTGGGCGACAGAGCGAGACTGTGTCTCAAAAAAAAAAAAAAAATCTCACTGTAGAACCTGATCTGGATGTCCCTTTGTTCTTGTTTGAATTGCAATTTGGTACACGGTATGCCACCAGGCCTTAGGAATTAAAACAAAACAAAGATTTAGATTTGAGGCTGCCCTTGAAAACATAATCTAATGGTTGAAACAAAATTAACCAACTCTTGTGGGTTAGTGTGGTAAGAACAGTAACTGAAGCATGCACAAGATGCTGGGGAATGGAGAGATTGATGGGCACAGCTGGTTTCTGCTTTAGTAGAGTTGAGGTAGATTTGGTTCCAGATATATGGGGATCGTGCTGGAGCTACCAGGGTAATTAGCAGATAGTTCTCATTCCTTTCAATGATGTTTACTGCCTTTAAAAGAGATCCGGGGATAGGATTTCTACCATTTCTCCTAACTTTTGTTGTTCTGTTACTTTTTCCTTTTTTGCCCATGTAAAATAGAGTAATTAACCGAATAATTATATGAATAATTAACCCTCAAACTCACTAACTGATATTCAAGTTACAATCTAGTTGTGATTTTTACCCCAACTTCTTGTAGTTCTTCTCAGAATTCAATGACTTCTAACCACAAAGTCAACTTTGTTGACTTTCGAATAATTTAACAGAGAAAGCATTCCCTGTGGCCTCTGTTATAATATAATTTGGTCTCCTAAGCATTTATCCTAAGTTACAAGTACTAAATCTTTAACTTAAAATCCTTTACTTTTTTTTTTTTTTGAGAGACGGAGTGTTGCTCTGTCCAGGCTGGAGTGAGGTGGCATGATCTCGGCTCACTGCAACCTCTGCCTTGCGTATTCAAGTGATTCTCGTGCCTCAGCCTCCCGAGTAGCTAGGACTACAGGCATGTGCCACCACACTCAGATAATTTTTGTATTTTCAGTAGAGACAGGGTTTCTCCATGTTGGCCAGGCTGGTCTCGAACTCCTGACCTCAGGTGATTCACCTCCCTCGACCTCTTAAAATGCTGGGATTACAGGTGTGAGCCACCGTGCCTGGCCACTTAAAATCCTTTTTTAAGCAATTCAGGGGTTTTACATAAAGGGAAAATGAATATTGTTCAAGTGTAAAGAAAACTATAATAAAAGGACAAAATGAAAGAGGACACACTGGAAAAAATAGCCTAAGAAAGAGCAACTGTATTATTTAGCTTTGTTCAATGTCTCCTCTTTCTTTTGATAGGTATCAGTCCTACATCGCTATCTTGTGCAGATGAAGCCTTCTGATTTGTTAAAGAAAATGGTCTTGAAGAAAAAGGCTGAACAACCAGATGGCACTATTGATGACAGTCTTCATTTAGAACTTGAAAAGCAGGTATCCAGTGCTAGGAGGTCTCAAAGAGTACATAGAAGCATAACTGATATCAGCTTCCTAACCATAGACTGATAATATAGGCATTTCTGGATTTGGACACTAGATACATTCTAGCAAACATAATTTTAAAGCGAATGATATTTTTAATTTATCGCTGTCATGAAATTGTTCCATAAATTTGAGAGTTGAAAATGTGAGTAAAAGGATGATTGTTGGTAATTTGCTCCCAAGAGTATTTTTTGTAGCCCTTTATTAGGGCAGTCATGAGGTCATGAGTCATGGTAAAAAGAATGCACTTAAGTTAGAAATTAGAAAGCCTAGTTTAGATGCTTGGCTTTTACTCACTGACCAGCTGGGTTAACTTGAACATATCCTTTATCCTTCCTGGGCAACTTTCCTAATGTGTAAATTGGAATGACATCTATGCTAGCTAATTCATACGTGTTAATTTTATTCATTTCTCTAACAGGCATATTACCTGACCTACATTCTTCTTCATTTAGTCGGTGAAGTTAGTTGTTCTCATTCTTTTTCTTCTGGACAACGGGTAGGTAGTGTTTAGTGTTGTTGCTGCTGTTTTTAAATAGGTATTACTGATGATGGAATGAGTGAGCATGCTTTTTATAGGAGAAAACTTAATAAAAGCTAATTGATTTTACTATAAGAATTCCCATGTATACCAGAAAGAGGGGCGTGATAGTGGTCTTTTAACCATATCATATTGAAAAGAATTGTTGGCCGGGCACTGTGGCTCACACCTGTAATCCCAGCACTTTGGGAGGCCAAGGCGGGTGGATCACTTGAGGTCAGGAGTTCAAGACCAGCCTGGTCAACATGGTGAAACCCCAGCTCTACTAAAACTACAAAAAAATTGACCAGGCGTTTTGGTGGGTGCCTGTAATCCCAGCTATTCGGGAGGCCGAGGCAGGAGAATTGCTTGAACCCAGAAGGCGGAGGTTGCAGTGAGCTGAGATTGCGCTACTGCACTCCAGCCCAGGCAATAAGAGTGAAACTCCATCTCAAAAAAAAAGAAAAGAAAAGAATTGTCAGTAAATGTTAGTTCTGCTTGTTGGAGTGGAATTTAACCATTATACTACTTGGCAGTAGTATAATATATTCATAAGATACCAACATCACCAAATATCAAATGGGCTGGTGTTGAGCTGGACCCATATTGACTCCAGTAGAAATGGCAGTCAGGTGGCAACAGGCTACACAGGAGAACTGCTACCATCTGTAGAGACCATGCAGTTTACATAGCATTTTCACTTAGCACCCTTTACCTAGCAACCTCCATTTAACCCAGAACAAAGGGCCTCCATCCCGTATGGCCTTCCAAGGAATGAGCCGAGGGTTCAGATGTCCTTCATAGATAAGGAGTGAAACTCCACGTTGGACTCTCCCAGATTCTTTGGCTTGGGACTCCAGTTACACATTCTTCTTAGACCATAGGTTCATTTTCAGAGTATGCTTAAGTTATTGCTATCGGTTGCATCTGCCATACACCAGCTTTTAGCTCATTTCTTCCCATCTTTTTGCCATTCCCCTTTTGTTCCTTTAGAAATAACATTTGCCTTCAAAATTAAACTGATGGTAAGGCAGGCTACTTTAGAAATGCATTTCTAATATTCAGATTTTCATTTTGAATTATTCTATTCTTCCCATACTCCTGGGGCAATTCTTGCTTAATTCCTTATATTTCATATCTTAACTACTCCAATTCCTGTTTTAAAACTTAGGCTGGATATGCCGGGCGCGGTCGCTCACCCCTATAATCCCAGCACTTTGGGAGGGTGCAGCGGGTGGATCACTTGAGGTCAGAAGTTCAAGACCAGCCTGGCCAACAGGGTGAAACCCCATCTCTACAAAAATACAAAAAGTTAACCAGGCGTGGTGGTGCATGCATGTAATCCCAGCTACTCGGGAGGCTGAGACAAGAGAATCGCTTGAACCCAGGAGGCGGAGGTTGCAGTGAGACAAGATCGTGCCATTGCATTCCAGCCTGGGTGACAGAGCAAGACGTCATCTCAAAACAAAACAAAACAAAAAAAACTTATGCTGGACATGGTGGCTTATGCCTGTAATCCCAGCACTTTGGGAGGCCAAGGCTAGGCAGATCACTTGAGGTCAGAAGTTCGAGACCAGCCTGGCCAACATGGTGAAACCCTGTCTCTACTAAAAATACAAAAAAAAAAATTAGCTGGGCATGGTGGCAGATGCTTGTAATCCCAGCTACTCTGGAAGCTGAGGCAGGAGAACTGCCTGAACCTAGGAGGCAGAGGTTGCAGTGAGCTGAGATCACGCCACTATACTCCAGCCTGGGCAACAGAGGGAGACTCCACCTCAAAAAAAAAATAAAATAAAATACATAGTATTTCCTAGACATGATAGAAAAAAGACTAGTTCTTATGTTTTTATAAATGCTATTGTGTATAAAACTGTGTTTGTGGTTGGGCGCAGTGACTCACGCATGTAATCCCAGCACTTTGTGAAGCCGAGGTGGGTGGATCACCCGAGGTCAGGAGTTGGAGACAGCCTGACCAACATGGTGAAACCCTGTCTCTACTAAAAATACAAAAAATTAGCCGGGCATGGTGGTGGGCACCTGTAATTCCAGCTACTCAGGAGCCCGAGGCAGGAGAATTGATTGAACCCAGGAGGCGAAGGTTGCAGTGAGCTGAGATCGCGCCATTGCACTCCAGCTTGGGTAACAGGAGTAAAACTCTGTCTCAAAAAAAGAGTGTTTTCTCTCCTGATTGGAAGCTAATATAGTCATCTGTCTGTAATGTTCTTACATGGTTCCTATATTTTATAAAATTTTTTTTTTTTTCCTAGACAGTCTTGCTCTGTCACCCAGGCTAGAGTGCACTAGCACGATCTCGGCTCACTGCAACCTCTGCCTCCCAGGTTCAAGCGATTCTCCTGCCTCAACCTCCCAAGTAGCTGGGATCACAGGCACCTGCCACCATACCTGGCTAATTTTTGTATTTTTAGTAGAGACGGGGTTCTACCATGTTGATCATGTTGCTCTCAAACTCCTGACCTCATGATCCGCCCACCTTGGCCTCCCAAAGTACTGGGATTACAGGCGTGATCCACTGCACCGGCTATAAATTACTTTTTATGATTAAAAAAGTCAGTGACTGGGCATGGTGGCTCATGCCTGTAATCCCAGCACTTTGGGAGGCTGAGTCAGGAGAATCACTTGAGCCCCGGAGTTCAAGAGCAGCCTGGACAATGCCATCTCTATAAAAAAAAAAAAAAAAAATTAGTGATTATTGTAAAACTTATATAAAGTAAAAACTGAAAGACTCCTACAATCCAGTGCCCTGTTGTAAATTTCTTCACAATTTACTAATATATTACATAAAATATACTAAATTATTTTAACAAAAATGGAATCATAGTATTAGTATCATTTGCAACTTCCTTTTATTCCTCTTTAAAAAAATTTTTTTTTTTTTTTTTTGAGACAGAGTCTTGCTCTGTTACCCAGGCTGAAGTGCAGTGGCACAATCTCAGGTCACTGCAACCTCCGTCTCCTCTATTCAAGCGATTCTCCTGCCTCAGCCTCCTGAGTAGCTCCAATTACAGGTGTGCGCCACGACACTGGCCAATTTTTGTATTTTTAATAGAAATGGGGTTTCATCATGTTGGCCAGGCTGTTCTCAAACTCCTACCTCAAGTTATCCACCCGCCTCAGCCTCCCAAAGTGCTGGTATTACAGGCGTGAACCACTGCGCCCAGGCTCCTCTCTAACATATTAGCACTTGGCTGGGCACAGTGGCTCACAACTGTAATACTAGCACTTTGGGAGGCTGAGGCATGCAGATCGCTTGAGCCCAGGAGTTCAAGACCAGCCTAGGCAACATAGCAGAATGCTGTCTTTACAAAAAAAAAAATTAACCGGGCATAGTGACGCATACCTGTAGTCCCAGCTACTTGGAAGGCTGAGGCAGGAGGAACACCTGAGCCCGAGGAGGTCAAGGCTGCCATGCACTGTGGTCATGCCACTGCCCTCCAGCCTGGGTGACAGAGACCCTGTCTCAAAAAATATGTAAAAAATCAAATATTAGCACTTCTGTCTAATAACTGTAGTATTTTGAAACCTTTATTGATAAACAGTATGTTTTTTGTGATTACACATAGTGTTAATATGAACATGCTTATTCATATATCTTTGCCCACTTCTTCAAGCCTAGCTATAAGGTAAATTCCTAGAAGTAGACTTGTTAGATCAAAGTTTATAAATATTTCAAATTTTAACTATTTTAAATAGCTATTATCACATTTTCATCCCAGAAAGTGTTCATTTACAATCTCACCAAGTATATATGAAAGAAGTGCTTACGTCTATACGTTTCTAAAATTTAAGATGCATAATTTACAAAGAATTAAGTATGAACCTCTATTAATGAAAGGTTCTCTCGTTCCTATAGAAAAAAAAAAATAGGGCCAGGTGTGGTGGCTCATGCCTGTAATCCCAACACTTGGAGAGGTGGAGACAGGAGGATTGCTTGAGCCTAGGAGTTTAAAACCAGCCTAGGCAACATAGCAAGATGCTGTCTGTACAAAAAAATCAAAAACAAAACTTACTAGGTGTAGTGGCAAGTACCTGTAGTCCCAGCTACCCAGAAGAGTGAGATGGGAAGATTACTTGAGCCCAAGAGTTCAAAGCTGCAGTGAGCTATGATCCCACCATTGCACTCCAGCCTGGACAACAGGGCAAGTCCCTCTCTTTTTTTTTTTTTTTTTGAGATGGAGTCTCGCTCTGTCACCCAGGCTGGATGAGCTCTCAGCAAGCTCTGCCTCCTGGGTTCACGCTATTCTTCTGCCCCAGCCTCCCAAGTAGCTGGGACTACAGGTGCCTGCCACCACGCCCGACTTTTTTGTATTTTTAGTAGAGACGGGGTTTCACCATGTTAGTGAAGATGATCTTGATCTCCTGACCTCATGATCTGCCCGCCTCGGCCTCCCAAAGTGTTGGGATTACAGGCGTGAGCCACTGCACCTGGCCAACCCTATCTCAAAAAAAAAAAAAAGTCGCAAACTGATCTTGCTATAAGAATTCCCATATATGCCAGAAAGAGGGGTGTGATATGGTCTTATAACCATGTCATATTGAAAAGATTGTCAGCAAATGTTAGCTCTGTTTGTTGGAGTGGAACTTAACCATTATACCTTGGCAACACTATAATATATTCATAAGATACCAACATTACCAAATATCAAACGGGCCATTGTTGTGCTGGCGAGGTGCAGTGGCTTATGCCTGTAATCTCAACACATTGGGAGGCTGAAGTGGGAGGATCACTTGAAGCCAGGCATTTGACACTAGCCTTGGCAACAAAATGAGACCCTGTCTCCACAAAAAAATTTAAAAATTAAAAAAAAATGGCTGGGTACGGTGGCTAATGCCTGTAATCCTAGCACTTTGGGAGGTTGAGGCAGGTGGATCACCTGAGGTCAGGAGTTTGAGACTAGTCTGGCCAATGTGGCAAAACCTGTCTCTACTAAAAATACAAAAATTAGCTGGGCGTGGTGGTACACGCTTGTAATCCCAGCTACTTGGGAGACTGAGTCTGAGAATCGCCTGAACCTGGGAGGCAGAGGTTGCAGTAAGCTGAGATCGCACCACTGCACTTCAGCCTGGGTGACAGAGCGAGACTCTGTCTTAAAAAAAAAAGAAAGAACTGGGCATAGTGTTGCATGCCTGTAATCCTAGCTAATCAGGAGGCTGAGACTGGAGGACCACTTGAGCTGGGGAGTTCAAGGGTACAGTGAGCTATAACTGTGCCACTGCACTCCAGCCTGGCACCAGAGCCAGACCCCATTTCTTTAAAAAAAAATTTTTTAATTTTTTTTTTAAAGGCTAGCTGTCATGTGAATATTTTATTAGAGAGTATGTTAAAGGAAGGACTCTTTAAATTTCTGAGTACTATATTACCCAGTTAGAGCTCTGGGGTTAATTTTCATTAATGTGAGTTAATGCATAGCAAAACAACTTTTGTTAGAGTGTATATTTTTTAAACTAATAATCTTACTGTCATGGAAGCAACTTTCACTGATACAACTACTGTTATGTGGGATAGTTAACATCAGGCATTGCTAACAGGAATAATAGATTTTTAAATGATTTAGTTGTTCTAGCTGCATAATTTCTTCTTTGTTAATTTGTAATGCTTCAGAGTTGTTTTCATCCCTTGCATTTGTTTTGCACAGAAACACTTTGTGCTACTCTGTGGGGCTTTGGAAAAGCATGTTAAATGTGATATTAGGGAAGATGCAAGACTTTTTTACAGAACTAAGGTAAGTGTGTTTTTTCTTTTTTTCTTCTTTTTCTTAATCTTGGTTACGTTAATATTTAAGGATAGAAGCATACAGGCCTGTATTCAGAAAAAGAACATATAAAGCTAGGCATGGTGGCTCATGCCTGTAACCCCAATACTTTGGGAGGCTGAGGCAGGCAGATTGCTTGAAGCCAGGACTTCAAGACCAGCCTGGGCAACATAGCAAGACTCCATCTCTACAGAAATTTTGAAAAATAGCCAGGCATGGTGGCATGCACCTGTACTTCCAGCTATTTGGGAGGCTGAGGCAGGAGGATCACTGGAGCCTAGGAGTTTGAGGTTGCAGTGAGCTATGAACACACATGGCACTCCAGCCTGGGAGACAGAATAGGATTCTGTCTCGAAAAAAAAAAAAGAAACATATAAGATTAGAAATAGGACTTTCTCTTTTAATAACAGAAATCAGCTCCTGCTAAATTAGTGTAGCTAAATTAAAAGTGAAAGAAAAAAAAAATCTCAGAGCAAATAAATTTTTCACTTTACTTTCTGTTCTGAAACTCCTGACACCCAAGGAGAAAAATACTTCTAGTACTAATGATACTTATTTTTCCCCATTACACATGTTAAAACCTTCATACTTAAGTTACCATCAAGGATTGAAGCATTATTTAAATAAATATATAAGTTATGAAACAGTGGCTTTGAAATTTTATGATGGTTGAAAACTTATTTTATTCATAGAGTAGAAATAGTTTAGCTGTTATTCTTTGAATGTTCCATTGAAGAATATATTAAAGGAAGGAGTCTTCAAATCTTTTTTTTTTTTTTTTTTTTTTGGAGACGGAGTTTCACTCTTGTTGGCCAGGCTGGAGTGCAGTGGCATGAATTTGACTCACTGCAACGTCTGCCTCCCAGATTCAAGTGATTCTCCTGCCTCAGCCTCCCAAGTAACTGGGATTACAGGCACCCGCCACCATGCCTGGCAAATTTTTTTTTGTATTTTTTTTTCTTTTTTCTTTTTTTTTTTTTGAGGCGAAGTCTCGCTCTGTCGCCCGGACTGGAGTGCAGTGGCCGGATCTCAGCTCACTGCAAGCTCTGCCTCCCGGGTTTATGCCATTCTCCTGTCTCAGCCTCCTGAGTAGCTGGGACTATAGGCGCCCGCCACCTCGCCTGGCTAATTTTTTTTTTTTGTATTTTTAATAGAGACGGGCCGGGCGCGGTGGCTCAAGCCTGTAATCCCAGCACTTTGGGAGGCCGAGACGGGCGGATCACGAGGTCAGGAGATCGAGACCATCCTGGCTAATACGGTGAAACCCCGTCTCTACTAAAAAATACAAAAAACTAGCCGGGCGACGAGGCGGGCGCCTGTAGTCCCAGCTACTCGGGAGGCTGAGACAGGAGAATGGCGTGAACCCGGGAGGCGGAGCTTGCAGTGAGCTGAGAGCCGGCCACTGCACTCCAGCCTGGGTGGCAGAGCAAGACTCCGTCTCAAAAAAAAAAAAAAAAAGTAGAGACGGGATTTCACCATGTTAACCAAGATGGTCTCGATCTCCTGACCTCGTGATCCGCCGTCTCGGCCTCCCAAAGTGCTGGGACTACAGGCTTGAGCCACCGCGCCCGGCCTTTTTGTATTTTTAGTAGAGGTGGGGTTTCACCATGTTGTCCAGGCTGGTCTCGAACTCCTGACCTCGTGATCCACCTGCCTGGGTGTCCCAAAGAGCTGGGATTAGAGATGTGAGCCACTGCACCCAGCCAGGAGTCTTCAAATCTTTGAGTCATACATCACCTAGTCTGAGCTCTAGGATGGAAATGATTCAGCACTAAGCTTGCTAAGCTTTTTTTCTTAAAGGTTTTATATACTCAAAGACAGTAGAAAAGCCAAATCTATTGAGTATGGAGTAGGAAAGTAATGTTAGTATTAATAGAATGATCTGACAGTTTTTCCTGAAACATAAAATCAGACACTTTTAAAATACTTTTTCTTTCTTTTTTTTTTTTTTTTTTGAGACAGAGTCTTGCTCAGTCGCCCAGTCTGGAGTGCAGTGGCACGATCTCCGCTCACTGTAAGCTACGCCTCCTGGGTTCCCGTCATTCTCCTGCCTCAGCCTCCCAAGTAGCTGGGACTACAGGCGCCCGCCGCTATGCCCGGCTAATTTTTTGCATTTTTAGTAGAGATGGGATTTCACTCTGTTGGCCAGGATGGTCTCGATCTCCTGACCTCGTGATCCGCCTGCCTCGGCCTCCCAAAGTGCTGGGATTACAGGCGTGGGCCACCGCACCTGGCCTAAAATACTTTTTTCTAAATACAAAAATGAGCCAGGTGTGGTGGCGCATGCCTATAGTCCCAGCTACTCAGGAGGCTGAAGGAGAATCCTTTGAACCCAGGAGGCAGAGCTTGCAATGAGCTGAGATCGCGACACTGTACTCCAGCCTGGGCGACAGAGGAAGACTCTGTGTAAAAAAATAATAATAATAAATAAAACAAAATAAAATAAAAATACTTTTTTCTAAGGATTTTTTAATTCCAAGATTATCTTTTAGCTTTGGTAATGTAATACAATGCTGATTCTTTTTGCCTCTTATCTTTGGATAGTCATTGAATATGAAGCCTCAGCTTTGTATCTTAATATCTTACATTAATTAGCTGCAAAGATTTGTCATTTGAACAATGCCCACTCGGATTTAGTATATGTATTTACTTTAGTAAATTTAAGTGAAATACAAAAATAAGCAACTAATGAAGTTGTTATCAGATTTATGATTTTCAAATACTTGTAGGGGATAGCTCTTTGCCCAAGAGTAGAACTCTAGTTTCAGAAGCACATTCTTTTGAGCATTGACCAGAATTGCTGGCCCCTAGAACTTGGTAGTGGCTACTACTGACAGACATGCTAAAAGGGGACCACCCAAGTTTTATATTTCTTAAAGACAAGGACTTGGCATAGACTGTTGCCAGTGCTTCTCTTACTTAAAGTGGAAAGCGACACAGTGGTCTGTGGAAATTGCTTCAAGGGATGGTCCTGCTGACATAGGTGAGTTGTCTGCCTCTCCAAAAGCCTCTATTGTAGAAAAGTTGGTGATTGTTTTGGAGAAACTTTATTTGCTGAACTGTAGACGAAGAAAAAAGCAGAGATTGTAATTTACTTTATAAATTTAAAGCTGCTATAAAATTCCTAAGTTGTTTAAAACATTTTTCTCAAGCAGTTATGTTCAATAGCTAATTGAGAATCTCTAGAGTGACAGAGTTTGGTTTTTGTGGTAAAGTTTCAGTTTTGCATAGAGACTTGCTACACCTCCAAATGTAGGAAAATACTAAGTATTTAAAGGGGATTCATAGTACTTGGGCACAGACATGGAGAGGGGAGTAACAGTGAATTTTGGATCTTCTAATAATGTGGAGAGGAACAAATAAACGTTTTTTTAATGGCCTTGATCCTTTCAAAGGGAAGCTGGGCAGGGAAGGCACGGAACAGCCAAAGCCTTGGGTCTGTTGACACAGACCACCCTTCAGCTTCTCTGTCTGGTTGTTCAAAAGCCAGCAAGTTAAAGTTAAGTTCCTTTGAAGGCAGAGAACGTGTTTTTTGGGATGATCCTTAGTAACAGGAAAGTTAAATCATAAACATTCAATAGTTTAGATTATGGTGATAAAGGAAAGTCTTATTAATTACTTATGATTTGAGATCTCCTCCAAAAGATGAATAGTTTATTTTCTCTTTGTTGACAGAAATCAAATTGAGTTGTCGAGTGTGGGCCTGTTGCAACTGTCAGATCTTTTGTGTAGTGTTAAGCTGATTGTAGGTGAGGATGTTTTAATCCAATCCCTTTTCCCGTTTTTGATATTTTTAAGGTGAAAGACTTGGTTGCCAGGATACATGGAAAATGGCAGGAAATAATCCAGAACTGTCGGCCTACTCAGGTGTCATTTTGTTACACAATTTCATTTATTCTTAATAGTTTTGCTGAATGGCACTCTTCATACTGTTTGAAATAAAATAGAGTATAACAGTGCGTTTGCTTCTAGTTATCTTAAGATAAACTGAAAACGCCAGTATAATACATGGTTTGTAATTATTTTTAGTTTTTGTTTGCTTTATATTCATTAATTTATTTCCAGAAGTGGTTGAGCCAATTTAAAAATATTACATTCCATCAAATGGAGGCTATTCAATGAAGAGCATTTTTTTTTTTTTTTTTTTTTTTTTTTTGAGACGGAGTCTCGCTCTGTCGCCCAGGCTGGAGTGCAGCAGCCGGATCTCAGCTCACTGCAAGCTCCGCCTCCCGGGTTTACGCCATTCTCCTGCCTCAGCCTCCCAAGTAGCTGGGACTACAAGCGCCCGCCACCTCGCCTGGCTAGTTTTTTGTATTTTTTAGTAGAGACGGGGTTTCACCGTGTTAGCCAGGATGGTCTCGATCTCCTGACCTCGTGATCCGCCCGTCTCCGCCTCCCAAAGGGCTGGGATTACAGGCTTGAGCCACCGCGCCCGGCCTAATGAAGAGCATTTTTAAGACAGATCTATTGAGATAGAATTTACATACCATAGATTTTACCCACTTAACATGTACAGTGGTTTTTAATACATTGACAGAGTGAATACCATCGCCACAACCTAATTTTAGAACATTTTCATCACCCCAAAAAGAAATCCCATGCCCATTAGCAGTCATTCCCCTTTCCCCTACTACCTTGATTCCCCTCCTGAATCCTCCCAAATCCTAGGCAAACACTAATCTACTTTCTGTCCCTATAGATTTCCCTATTCTGGACGTCTGTAAATGAGATATACTGTGTAGTCTTTTGTAATTGTCTGCTTTCAGTTAACATAATGATAAGTGTTATAGCATGTATATCCCTTCTATTGCCAAATAATTTTCCACTGAATGGATATGTCACATTTATTTATCCACTTATTAGACATTTGTATTGTTTTCACATTCTGGCTATTACAAATAATATTTCCATGAATATTTGTATGCAAGTTTTTATGTGAATATATGTTCTCAAATGAAGCATTTGAAAAGGAAGTAGAATTGCTGGGCCATATGGTAATTCTATGTTAAGTGTTTTAAGAAACTACCAAACTGTTTTCCAAAGTGACTGCATCATTTTATATTCCCATCAGAATGTCTGAGGTTTCTGATTTCTCCATATTCTCACCAATACTTGTTTTTACTAAAGCCATAGTAGAGAGTAGGGAAGTAGAATCTCATTGTGGTTTTAATTTGCATTTCCCTAATAATTAATGGTGTTAAACGTCTTCTTATATGCCTATTGGTCATTTGTAGAGCTTTTTTGCAGAAATGTCTATTAGGATCCTTTGTCCATTTTTTTCATCTCATACTTCATTTCAATATTGGTCTTTTTGTTACTGAGTTGTATAAATTCCCCGTATGTTCTGGATACAAATCTCTTATTAGAGATATAATTTGTAAATATTTTCTTCCATTCTGTGTGTTGCTTTTCTTTTATTTATTATGTATATATTTTTGTCACTTTTTTTGATGTTATGTCTAAGGAGTCTTTGCCTAAGAAGGACTTTTTTTTAACACCTGCTAGTAAGTGTGCTTGCCTGCTTGTTTACAGAGTTAACTGGCATAGGATTGTCTAAAATGACACTTCTCAAATTTTAATGTACATAGGAATCAACTAGGAACTTGCTGAAATATGGATTCTGATTTATAGGTCTGGAGTGAGAACTGAGATATTCTATACTTCTAACAAGTTATCAGATGGATGCAAATGCTGCTGCTCCAGGGACTAAACTTTGAGTAACCAGGGCCTAGAAGTTACTTATATTTTGTATCAAAATAGTAGGAACACTGAATATCAAGTAGATAAAGCAATCTCTCTAAATCTTTGAGAAATCTTAAATTTATGTTTTGTTGTTTTTGTATTTGTTTCTAACCTTAATGGATTTTCTTTTAATGCTGGTCATGTACTGATGTGGTATTAAAACAGAAAATAATTTAATAGCAAAACTATACTAATCAGCTTAACATTATTTATTTTGCTTAACTAAGTCCCTCCATGTGTGCAGTGGTGAGAAAAACATCCTGCACTTATTTTATACTGTTTTTTATTGTTTGACCACTGTATGTGAAATTTGAATCTGATTACCATAAATTTTCAGATAAGTCAATATAAAGATTTTATTACTTGTCTTATCAAAGCCTATTGTCTGATGATTAGTAGTTTTATAAGGAGTAATTCATAATCTGATTAAATTTTGCTTTACCCTCTTTTTTTCCCCTTTTTTAGGGGCAGCTTCATGATTTCTGGGTACCAGATTCTTAATAGGAGTTGCAGCAGCAAAAATATGAAGCAAGAGAAATTCGATAAGAGCCTTTCCTACAGGAGTAGAAAGGATTATTACAGAATCCAATGGAATGCCAAGAAAATGTACAGCAAATGTGCCACTTGAATATCTAGTATGAAGCTGGTAATGAAATTGCCATTTCTGAAGCAGATATGAAATATGATCTGCTTAATTGTTACGGCAACTGACCTTTCAAAAGCGCAGTCTTATTAAAAGAGGGGAGGGGTAAAAGCAGCTAATAGTCACATGTCTAACCTGCCCCAGTTAACTCCTTTTGTTAAATTATAAGCCAGTTATCTTTTTTAGATAGTATTTTTGTCACTTAGATAATCACAGGAAATATGTAAGAAAAGAGCTTGGACTAACTTAAGAAATTGGACATGGAAAGCAAGACCAAGTTCCAGTTGGTTTTAATTTTCCCTCTTGGTTATTTTCTGACACAAAGGGAATGCTTAAAACTGAGTTTAGTAATAAAAAGCATAAATCTCTTCTGTAAATTTTATAAACCACAAGGAGGTTTCAATCCATGCATTTTCCTTCATTACTCAAGATTATAAATCTGTTTTAAAAATACATTTAAACAAACAGTTGAGAAACAAAACTTTGGTATGTGTCAGACTCCCTTAAGAGGAAGAGGTTAAGCTGTAAAGTAGTGGCCCTGTTTTGATGCCAGAACATACATATGCAGTTTGTTCTGGATTTCTTTTAAATGCATATATTTTAAATACTGGTTAAATCTTAGAATCTTGGCTATATCTTAGAATTCTGGCTCTTGGTAACCATATTACAGAAGTCTATATTGTAAAAGCCTAAAGATCTGGACAAGTTTCCAACAACCTTGTTTCCATGAGTATATAACTTTGGCAGAGACCTGAATTCTTTGGGATACTATGTCTGTGTGTGTGTGTGTGTGTGTGTGTGCGTGTGTGTGTGTGTGTGTGTGTTTGCTTGTATCTTGAAGTTGTTGCACTTCAAAACCACAGCTGCTTTAAATTCTTAAACACTGGAAAGCCATCCTTTGGTTTAAATGGTAGAGGGTTAGTGGAAGTGCACATGCTGGTTTTAGCCCAGGGGTAGTAACAAACTCTTACTAGCCAACTAGAAAATTATTTTGTTGACTAGATGTCCCTTTTAGGAGAGTTTGTTTCCTGAAAGAATGGCAGCTTTTTTTGTTGTTCTTTCCAACAACCTTGTTCACTATTGGCTTGAGTGACCTGTTCTCCTGAGTGCTCTAGTGTCTCCAGTTGTAAGGGGAAAGATGATGGAGGGGAATGGAAACTGGACTTGATGTTTGTGGTTTGAGAGGCAAGAAAATAAAATAACTTTCTACCTCTAAATTGAGGCTTAGGAGTAAAAAGCATTTTGTCTTAAATTTATCATTTAAAATAGCATCAGTAACTTTTGAACTCATGTCAATCAAACATTGGCAGTCAGAGATTTTTATAGGGAAAACTAAGTAAATCCAGTTTCCAAGAACCTAAACTGATTGAGGCTCCAAGAGTCAGACCAACAAAAGTTTTATTCTGTGTTGTTTACTGGTAAGAATATTATTATCTTGATACTACCTCTCAAGGGTATTGTTACAAAATGCCACTTACGGTTAAAGAGATAGATACAAAGAGTTCTATTTGACAGAAACTTGAAACTGGCATCTGTCTGCCCAACGATGGGGGCTTTCATTCTGTAATTTAATCCTTTGTAGATACATTATTTGTGTGTAATTTTATACGTGTTCATATTTTTCTCATTTTGCATTGTGTAAAGTGTACAAAATCTCAAAGTATAAAATACTGCTTATATTGCTTGTAATTTACCGTGTGTAAATATTTTCTAATTGTGTACATTGATTGGGGGGACAAGTGGGTTATTCAGGGTTTTTTTTTAAGTGACCCTTTTGTATTGCAGTTTCAACAGATAACTGCCCATCAAATTTAAAACTACTTTGATACAGTTTTATTTAACAGTTCCAATAAGAAAAAAATCTCTATTTTTAATTATATGTCTCCTTTAGAAAAAAATATTTCATCATCCCTTTAAAATAAATGGCCAGACCTCAGTTTAGGCCCTTGTATTTATGACTCTGGTAGAGGTCTTCAGACTCCAGGTCATAGTCCAGTCAGTATTTGCATTTGGGTTCTCAAGAAAATTTTGTGACTCTCTTTTAGCACAAGTAACCCATGGTTTTTCTTCCAAATCAAGTATTTTCCTTCTCCCTCGAGTCCCCATGCTTTGTCTCCCTCCTGCTGCTGTTGCCCAGTGAATGGGATGGTAGAGAGGGAGAAGTGTTCATTGCACAGAGAATGTCAGGCCACTTTGGGGACTTGGCAACAAAGCTTGCACTGAGTGGTGGTGTGTTTGGCAATAGTACTGTGCCAAAAATCACCTTGTCTAATTTTATGGATATTTATGGCAAACTTATTACCCTTCTTGCAAGCTGCACATTAAGGTACTTGTGTTTATGCTTTTGTGTGTAACTGTTTGCCTTTTCTAACTGCCTTTCTTGTTACTGAAAATATAATTCTACTAGTTTTATCACATTAAGAGGCTCTCTGTGCACAAAATGCATCGATGTAGCCGTAAAGTAACAGCATTTGTACATTTTCTATCTCCTGATGGCAGTGGTGCCTTTGTCACCTTTTGGAAGGTTTGCATTTTATTTCTGCTTTGAAGCGCAAATAGTAGCTTGCTTTCAACTTCACAAAAATCTCAAATGTAAAAGATAAAAAATGGCGTATTATCATCCAGGCTTAGTTGGAGTATTTGCATTTTTATTGTTATCAAAACAAATATAATTGGTGGGGACTGACCAGTAATAATGTGTGGCGTCTTTAAGCCAAGGGTAATTTTTAAATTAAAAATGAAAATTTTAAGAGGTAGCCCATTAAACAAGCTACTGAGTTGGAGAATTAGGGGATGACTGTGGTGGTTTGTCGCTAAGGAGGCAACAGTAGGGTCCAGGTGGCTGGGCACGTAGAGCAGTTAGCATGATCCGTGGTTATTCCTTACTCATGAACAGTGTCAGCTCACGTCATTATCTGTGCATTTGTTTTCCCTGGACAGTCTTGTCAGCCAGTTAATCCACCAGCTCTTAGGCAGTAAATACAGATTTTTTTCTTTCCTTTTATTTTTTTAAAGATTTTATACTACATCTTGTTAAAGTCCTATGAATATGTGTGTGTGTGCTATTAAAACTGCTTTTTCTCAGTTTGAACATGTGTTTGGTAATATTTGTTTGGGAGTTGAGGAGGCTAAGTTATCTGGAATGCCCTGTTCCCTCACCCCACCCCAGTCCCCTGGTTTTTAATCATTTCTTCTTGCTTTGGATTTTCCAGTTTTTTAGCTTGATGTCTCCGGTTTCTGGAAAACATAAAGCCACCATTGTACACAGTTCACTTTTATATAACCCAGTTAATTGCTGTATACTTTGCAATCAGGAATTCAGTAATCTCATTCTTACCTCATTCACTATGTTCATCCCACCATTCATTCTTGTCGCCGAGGCTGGAGTGCAGTGGCACGATCTCGGCTCACTGCAAGCTCCGCCTCCTGGGTTCACACCATTCTCCTGCCCCAGCCTGCCGAGTAGCTGGGACTACAGGCTCCTGCCACTACGCCTGGCTAATTTTTTGTATTTTTAGTAGAGATGGGGTTTCACCATGTTAGCCGATGGTCTGTATCACCTGACTTCGTGATCCGCCCGCCTCGGCCTCCCCAAGTGCTGGGATTACAGGCGTGAGTCACCACGCCCAGCTATCATTCCACCATTCATTCTAACAATTGAGTCTCAACTACATGCTAGGCACTCTTTAGGATTCAATAAGGATTCGGTGGTGAACAACACAGAGCCCTCATGAATCTTACCTCCTGGTATCCAGGTTAAAATACTTTCTGTTCTTGGGCAAAGAGAATTAGAAACAAATAACCCTTAACCTGACTCCCTTGTTCTTGAGCCCAGGACCAAGAAAGAAGAAGCTGTACAATCCAGAAGCAGGGCTTGAGCACCTCCAACCTGCCAAGCAGATAAGTTCTGGGTATGCCAACTTGGGAGGCAGAGGTTGAAACCTCATAGGAGAAACTTTGGAGCTCATAGAAGGCCCAGACATTGTCAGAGGGCTTGAGTTCCAAAACCATGCCAGTATTTCTCCCTTCTGACAGGCTGGTTAGAAAGAAACTAAATGGGAGCATTTTTCTCTGACAGTGGGGCAGAGGGACGAGAGATGACAGCCCAGGCAGAAGCAGAGATATTGCTGTAAGTACTTACTAGAGGGCAGGCAGCACAACCTTATGCAAGTTGAGGGCCTTGACCTTGCCCAAGGCCTGACCTCAGATCCCAGATTCATCACACTAGCCTTTTGATCTTTGCCAGATTACTTAAACTCACTGTTTCCTCATCTGTTAAAAGGAATAATAACGGTGTCTATTTCAGGGTTTGTGAGGACTAAGCGAGCTAATGCATGAAAATTGCCTAGTACAGTGACTGGCATATAGCAAGAACTCAGCAAATGCTTGCTGCTCTAACAAGGCTTTTATCTGATGACAGAATTGATCTTAAGCAGACACCTCAGGGTGTACTGACATCTGAGCAAACCATATCTCCAAAAATTATAGTTGTAAGTGTGCCCTATTCCTTTGGATACCGGGAGCTCCAGAGGCTTCTCTGTCCAGCTGTCCCTGCTTTTTTTTTTTATTAAAATTTTCACTTTTTAAAAGCCAGCATGCTAAAGGTGAGAAATTGGTGGTAGGTGGTGGTTTTCCAGCATTTGTGGAAATGTCCTGACACTCCCTTTCCCTTGCTAACCATTCCCTAGGCTGGAGTCAAGAGAGGGCAAACCAGAAGGCCCAGCTTTGGGTCTGACTCCAAGACGACTGGCTGGGAGGAAAACTTAACAGGCAAAACAGGCTTCTGAGGCACAGTGGAATAGTGAGACTTCTGCATTGCTGCACTGGTGACATCCCCTACAGAAGAGGCTCCTCAGCTGTATATATGGCCAAAATAAAGATCACACCACCTAAAGGGAAAGTGCTCGGCAAACCAGAGATGGAGATGGCAAAGCAGGAACAGAAATGCTGCCACACTGAACAGGAAGCAGGACAGCTTGACTAGGCCAGAGTTCTCTTGCTTCAGGGAACCTGCTCAAGTTTCAGGAATTCATACCCACCCCCTTCACCTAGGATCCCTGCTACAGTGAGTAACTATTCTGTGCAAAGTGCTGAAGACGGCCAGCACTACTCTCAGCCACTTTCTTACAGCAAAGTTGGGGAAAATAGAATAGCAAAAACAAAACTCATACTTTTCTGTGTGTCTGAAGTTCTCCAGAAGGTTTCCAAATGGAATCTTCTCACAGCCACCCTGTGAAGCAGCCAGGGTAGTGGCCTTATGGATGAGTGACAGCCTGTTCAAGAATGACCTGCCTGTGTCCCAGGATGCAGATTTATGGCTGGGTTTGGATTAATTTCTTTATTTGATTTCCAGTTTTCTTTTCCACTGTTTGTCAGTATTCCCCCGTTCTTATTTTATCAGGTGGATTTGCAGAGAGATGTACTATCAATCAAAAGGGCTTCCTATAGACAGCTCCATGAATTGCCTTTACTCTGATACTCTCATTAGGTTTAGAGATTTCACTGGAAGGATAGCAGAAGGAAATGGATTGTGGTCTGGTATCAAAAGTAATGAAGTAACTGTCCAGTGATAGTTGAAATCACACACATTTTACTCATTTAACAATGTCTGAGTTTGCCATCAGCACCTCAGAGGAGCAAAGCTTGGCTCATAAAGTTGAGTGAGTTACTGAGCCTGCCGCATTGGCCTACTTGCCACCTCCAGAGGTATCTGAAGTCAGCACTGCAGGTTCTGTGAACATTTGAGAAGCTATGCCTCTTAGCCTTCTGGGCCCCTGCAGTTGAATTGCTCTCCTATCTGGTACTGAGGGACCAGCAGTCTTCCTACCCTGCCTCTGCTGTTACCACCAATCCACTTTCTATTAAGGACTGCAGATTTATCTTTCTTAGCCCTGCCTTAACTGGTCTTCCCAGCTCAGACTTCCTTACTCAGTCCATCGTCTCAGGATTTTCTTCTGTAGTCTTTTTCAAACTACTAGCTGACTTTTCCCTTTTATTTCCCACTAGGAACCCCCCTACCCACTGCAATTTCATCAAATCAAACTGACTGCCCTCTTTCATGCCCCTTCCCTAGTGCCCCAACACAAGCCTGTGCATAAGCTTGAACATTTCTACCTTTGCCAATGGTATTTCCCCTTCAGGCTTACCTTGCTTCCTCCTTCTCAGACTTTTCCAGTCTTTTTTTTTTTTTTTTGAGACGGAGTCTCGCTCTGTCGCCCCGGCTGGATTGCAGTGGCCGGATCTCAGCTCATTGCAAGCTCCGCCTCCCAGGTTCACGCCATTCTCCTGCCTCAGCCTCCTGAGTAGCTGGGACTACAGACGCCCGCCACCTCGCCCGGCTAGTTTTTTGTATTTTTTAGTACAGACGGGGTTTCACCATGTTAGCCAGGATAGTCTCGATCTCCTGACCTCGTGATCCGCCCGTCTCGGCCTCCCAAGACTTTTCCAGTCTTGATTGTCCTCTCTGTAAACACAAGAATGAATTTCAAGACAAGTTACTTAATGTCTTAGAGCCTGTTTCCCTATCCATTAAAATGGGGCTATAAATTCCTCAGGATGGGATGAGGGTACAAATAAAAAATGAAGCAGGATATTCTTTGTAAAAGCATGTGTACATTTTTTATTGTGTTTCTCCCCAGCTACCTTCCCTCTCCCCGCCACACATATCCTATTTGCAGAGTGTTGGGGGAGGTGGAACTGTGATGTGGGCCCTGCTGTCTAGCAGTCTGCAGTCACACACAGCCATCCAAACTACGAGATTGTATATGATTCAGTGCCAAACTGTGAGCTTTGGGGAATCCAGAAAGAAGGATGAAGTGTCTTTCCCAAGGTTCCTTTGGTTAAATGTGCCACTTGAATTCTGTTCTGACTCCTAGGCGTGTGCAAGAGTCAATCACATACGTTCCTGTGGACTTTATCATTTTGGTCCATCTCTTGAGCCCACATGAATACTGTCATGGATGGAGGAGGAAGGACCAGGCTGGGTCAGGGCCTGAATGCAGGTTTCGTTTGGACTATAGGGGCTAAGTTCACTTTAATAGGCTGTGACCTATTAAAGGAGGCAGGACCCAAGTTTGCACAGAAGGACCATCCTAATTGAGTTAAACGAGTTGGGGAGTTGATTGTGAGGGGTTTCCTAGATTGCTGCTGGGTAAGGTGATTGAATCTGGGAAGGACAGGGTATTTGATTGCCTAGAAGGATGCACTCTAAGTTCGGGATAAGAATGGTGCCCAAGATGAGCTGGAGGGGAAGGCAAGTGTTTGAATGACCCAGTCCCTGAGGTGAGCCTAGGTTAGGGTTAAGGTTTGGTGAGTTTAACAGGTGCAAATGCTTGTGGCTTATTTATCCAGAAAAAGCATTTTCTGTGTGCCTTTCAGGTCAAGCTGTTACTGCATCCCCTTCAGGCCTGACCCCATCTCCCCCACGCATAGCTCAAGCTCAACAGCCCCTGAAGCTGGGGATCAAGCCCCTTCCTTGTATTCAGAGCTTCCCCAACCTCCAGTCTCCCCCTAGGGTAGCCTTCCCTCCACATCCTAGAGCAGAAGCGAGTGGCAGGAGCGCAGGGAGTGAGGTCCAGGTTAGAGGACAGGCCAGAAGGCCCTCCCAGAGGGTCCCCCAACCCCTCAACGCCAGGGCAGGTTTGCACGTCCCCAGCAGTAGGCAAGTCGGAGGGATCCTAGGGTTACAGGGGAGGAGAGGGCGGGCTATAAGCATGTCGAGGGTGCACGGGGTGGCGAGGCCACCACAAGGGGGCGATTATCAGGACCGCAGCGCCTAGAGGCGGGGGGTCACCCGATGGCCGAAGGCTGTGTGTGAGCCTCGCTCTCAAACCGCCTGTATTGTGCTAGAGCAGGGGGCGCAAAGAAGAGAGCGGCGACCTTCCCCTCACCCCACCCGGTCGGCCCCGCCTTCCAGGACCCCGCCCCACCCCCGGCTCCGCCTCCACCCCCCGCCCCGCCTCCAGCCGCGGCCCCTTCCTCTCGCAGCTGGTGCTGTGGGGCCGCGGAGCCGCGCGTCGCTGTCTCTATGGCCCTGGATCCGAGCGCAAAGGTGAGCAAGGCGGAGAGTGCGGGCGGCGGCCTGGCCTGAGTCGGGGGGCTTCAGGCCGGGGGTCGGGCAAGGCCTTCCCCACGTCCATTCTACCCTCCAAGCTGGGCCAGGCCTTTCTCACCGCCAGGTCCCCCGATTCTGCATGAAGGCTCTAGAGGGGCGCGGGCCAGGCCTCGGGCTGCGCGGGGTGCAGACCGGCCATCACGGAGTCGGGGACCAGCATGGGGAGGGGTCCGCGTGGCGAACAGTGTTCCCCAGGATCTGGGTCACGTCTCCCGGCGTCCGGCGGGATCGAAGGAGAGCTTGTCCTCGAGCTGCAGCAGTAGAGACTGAGGTTAGACCTGACGAAGGGAGAGAACCGCGGACTGTCCAGGATGTTATAGGGAGGGGCTCTCTCAAGCCAGGAGAGACCACCATCCTACTAGGCAGAGGGAGTTACCGCCTACACGAGGCAAGTGGACATCTGGGATGAAGGTCGAGAGCCTGCTGATCCTCCATTGATCCTGTTTTAAGGGTCTCTCCTCCCCAATTCCCTCCACCCCAGGATCTAATAGAGGGAAGGTGATCAGAGTTCAGGGGGCTGGCCCTGGGGAAGAACCCGAACTGTGGAACTTGGGGTGGAGTGTGGGGCGTGGACAGGAGACCTTAAACCCGCTTCGCCACTGAAGGGAGGGGTGGTATGCTCCGCCCCGCCCACTTAGCCCCGCCCCCTCCCAACAGGTTAAGTGGGGGTTGAGAGCGCCAGCCCGTCTCCTACCTCTAGAACTGCAATATACATCGGGGTGGAGGAGTACTAAGTTATGCGTTCCATTCCATCTTTCCTTTGCTAAAGCTAGGGGCCTCCTCCTGCCTGGGTTAGTTTCCCATTCCCTCCCTTGTAGAGCGGCCTTGACTCATGCACCCATCCCATCTGACCATGCAACGTCAGAAACCTCCCCCATCACCCCCCTCGCCCACACACACACACACACACACACACACACACACACACACTTGAAATTGGGCCTTAGAATTGGGACTTTCAGGAACGCAGGCAGGGTTCTTCTCTTCATCTCACCGTAGTGGACACTAGCAGCCCCCAAGCCTATGGTGAAAACTGGACCCCTGTATGCAGGTGTGCTTCTCTCTGCATGGATGTCGTTGTGTGTTCAAGGACTCTGTGTGAACACACATGTACTTGACCCTTCTGTGAACATGATTGCCTGGCCCACTACATCAATGGGTTTGTGTGCATGTCCCCACACATACATGTGCATGGATAGGACCCTCCTGTTGAATAGGTGCACCGTCCGTGACAGAAACCCGTATGTGTGGGTTTATCTCTCCTCAACCTCTGAGGCTGTGTGACCTGCTGAATGGATGGGCATGTAAATTCAACTTCACATGTGAATATGTGTGATTACCTGTGGCTGTGGCCCTGTGTGAGCATATGTGTGCACAAACCTCCCTGTGAGTGTATGTGTGAGTGACCCCTGTGAATCCATGTGTTCACAGTCCTCCTTGTGAATGTGTATGTGTGTGTGTGTGCACCCATGTGCGTGTACATCATCTTCCTAGAGTCACCCATGTGACTCTCAAACTGTAAGTGTGACATGCACCACACTGAGTGGCTCCTGTAACCTGGGGCATGTTCCTCCTAGCCATAGTGCTCGCCACACACATGCCTTTTGCACTGAGCAAATAGGAGGTCCCAAAGGTAAACAGGTGTGCCTCCACAGGGAGGGGTGGGGCATGGCCAGCTTGCCTGAAGCTTCCTGCTGTCCCAGCTCCCAAACAGGGAGCCTATACCCTTTCAGGATCAAGGAATCCTCTCCTCTCCCTTTCATAATCGACTCTCCCCCTCAGGGCTCTGCCCCTGCAGTGCTGACCTTTACCTCTTGAATAAATGCTCCTGTTATCCCTCTGTCCAGTTCCTGATTCCTCCCCTCTTTCCAAGGCCAGATAGTTAATATTTGACCTGGGAGAGGAGGCACCAGTGGCACCCTCTGGCCCTGCCTGTGGGTGACAGATGAGATGCAATGGGTTAGGTCTCTCCACACCTCACCCAGCCAAGGAACTCTTCAAGGAAACCCTTGGTGATTAGGAGGCCTGTTACAGGGGTTGGGAGAGGCCCACCACCCACCCCCATTCCCTCCCCAACTGGTTGGCTTGAGGGAGGGTCCAAGGGCTCAGGGATCCCATCATTTACCTTCTTCACATTGCTTATGTCTCAACTGGCCTTGCACACTACAGCCTCCTGCACAGACATTACACCTGTGCAACCAGGGGGACCCTAGGTACCCACCCCAATGCCTGTGAATGCCTACCTGCAGGTAGGGACACGTGTGGATGCCTAGCCAGAGGGTGCAGTACAGACTGGCATGGGCAGAGATTTGTACCCCCTTAGAGAGGAATACCAAGGAGAAGTTATAATTAAAGAGAAATTCCAGAGGGAGCTCTCAGGCCAGGGAAAAGAAAAAACAAAGGGAAAGCAGGACAAAATAAACAAAGGCCCATTAAACCTCTCTGGTCAGGCCTTCCTGCATAAGGCACCCCCGCAGGCAGCAGGGGCAGCTGCTGACCGAGTTGCATCTCATTGTTGAGAGAAGCAGGCATTCTCTCAGAGAACCCCAGCTCCTTTGACTTGAGGGCCTAGCGGAGCTTCTGACTTGGCCAGAAGAGGGTCATGACCTTGGGTTTGGGTTGTGGGTGTCTAGGGTCTTGTAAGGAAGGTAAGTTCCACCCCAGCCTCCAGCATCAGAGCAAAGGGATAGACAGAATGATTGTGAGTTGATCCTGTCGTGGGCGTTCTGTGGATGCTGGGCCTCCTTCCTTCAGTGCCCCCTGAAGTCTGAGTAATGCCATCCATCTTCCACCCACATACAGATCAAAGAGCTTTTTTTTTTCCCCTGTTTTTTCTTCAGAAAACGGACCTCAGAAAACCAGGACTAGCTCTACTGTCGGGGGCAGGGTGACCCCATCAGTAACCTACAACCCCTCTAGAACTTCACAACTCCCTCTCACCATGGAGTTTGCATTTGATGCAGAAAGGCATGTGACCCCTCCCTCCTTCTGACCTCTTAGCTGGGATTCCATGGCCACACAACCCTGTGACTCCATGTCCCCCCGATTCCAGGACCCCCCATGGCCCCATGATTCCTTGACTCCCATGAGCTTATGACCCCTGACCTTCCAAGTGACTTCCTTGGACTTTGACCTCTGTGACTGTGCTTCCCATTCCCTGCCCCTACAACCTGTGACTCTGGCTCCCTTTGGGGGTCTTGTTAGTCTGGGCCTCCCCAGGAAGATGTGGGGGAGGCTGTGGCCCCTCCTCCTGAGCATCTTCACAGCAACTGCAGTCCCGGGACCCTCACTGCGGAGACCATCTAGAGAACTAGATGCCACCCCTCGGATAACCATACCCTATGAAGGTTAGACCCTCAACCTCAAAAGGCAGCAGGAGCCAGGGCTGGGGGTGGGAAGGCACCCCAGAACTAGACTCACTGTACCTGCTCTCCCCAGAGCTCTCTGGGACCCGGCACTTCGAGGGCCAAGCCCAGAACTACTCAACACTGCTCCTGGAGGAGGCCTCAGCAAGGCTGCTGGTGGGAGCCCGAGGTGCCCTGTTCTCTCTCAGTGCCAACGACATAGGAGATGGGGCTCACAAAGAGGTCAGGCCCTGGAACCTGGACCACCCAGAGGGTCTCCATCCTCATCCAGCTCCCTGGGACCTCAACTTCCTGAAAACCCTGCCAAGCCTTCCATAGCCCCCTGGTCAGACAGCACTGCCCTTCCCAGCCCAGGTGTCCCTTGCATTCAATGTTCCTTCTGAAATTGATCCTCACCCCAATTTCCCCAGCTCCGTGGGGTCCCATTGCCTGGTCCTATGAGTAATAGGTATTGGGGTCAATGCATCAGCCTATTCCCTTTGCCCCCACTAGATCCACTGGGAAGCCTCCCCAGAGATGCAAAGCAAATGTCATCAAAAAGGGAAAAACAACCAGGTATGTCATCTGCCCTGTCCCCAGCTCCTTTCCTCCTCTTCTTCCTCAATCAGGGATGCCAGGGTTGTTGGGGACACAGATGGGTAGGTACAGACCTGCCAGTAAATCTCAGCAACCACAGAAACATTGTAAGCATTGCCAGAGTGGGAAGCCATGGGCACAGCATTTTTTTTTTCTGTGTTTGAGGTTGGGTCTCACTCTGTCATCCAGGTTGGAGTACAGTGACGTGATCATAGTTCACTGTGGCCTTAAACTCCTGGGCTCAGGGGATCCTTCCACTTCAGCCTCCTGAGTAGCTAGGACCACAGGCATATGCCACGCCGAGCTAAGTATTTTATTTTTTGTAGAGACAGGGTCTTGCTATGTTGCCCAGGCTGGTCTTGAACTCCTGGCCTCAAGCAGTCCTCCTACCTTGGCCTCCCAAAGTGCTGGGATTACAAATGTAAGCCGTTGCACCTGGCATCTGGGCACAGTACTTCTAATTCAAACATCTGGTGGCCTACTAGCTTGTCCTGCAATGGCATCTTCATCTTCTCTGGGATCCCAAATAATCATCATAACAATAAGTAGGCTGGATGCGGTGGCTCACATCTGTAATCCCAACAACTCAGGGAGGCTGAGGGTGGGAGAACAGCTTGAGTCCAGGAGTTTGAGACCAGTCCTGGCAACACACCAAGACCTGTTGTGTCAAAATATATACCAAGAAAAAAAAAAAAGCCAAGTATGCTGGCATGCACCCGTAGTCCCAGCTACTTGGGAGGCTGAGTGGGAGTATCACTTGGGCCTGGGAGGTTGAGGCTACGTGAGCTATAATTAAGCCACTACATTCCAGCCTGGACGACAAAGCAAAACCCTGTCTCAAAAAAACAGACCAACAAAAAACAGTAAGTAACCTCTACAGATGCTTACTTAGGATGGGGTTACTTCCCATTAAAGCCATCATAATAAACGGAACCATTGTTAAGTCAGGGACCATCTATAGTAAGTGCTGATTTAGCTATTATCTCAGTTAATTCTAAAATAACCCTATGAAATGGTATTATCCTACATTTCGCAGATGAGAAAAATGAGCCTTTGGTCAAGGAATAGTTGAAATACCCAGTATTCCATGGAGAGGCATTAATGAAGCGTCAGGCCTTTCCAGCTAAAGAATAGTGTGTCTCCAAGGGTCCCATGTCTGGCTATGTAATGGCTCTATCTGGAGAGCTTTTACAAAATAAACAACCCTGGGCTGGGCATGGTGGGTCACACTTGTAATCTCAACTCTTTGGGAGGCCAAGGCAGGAGGATCACTTGACCCCAAGAGTTCGACTCCATCTCTAATTAAAAAAAAAAAAAAAAAAATTCCCAAGGTCCACTGGGCCAAGGTGGGCCGGGGGTGGTGTTGGGACAGCTGCATTTAAAAAGGCATCTCCAAGAGCTTCCATCAAAGACTGCCTCTTGGTGCAGCACGAGTAGAAAACAGGGCTGGGGAGGCAGGTGGAACTAGGTCATAGAAGGCCACAGATGCCCAGCTGGGAGTTTGGGTTTTATTCTGTGACAGTGAACACCCTCACAATTTGATATTTTAGAGGCTCCAACTTTAATGTATCACCCAAATATATTATAAATGCAGGTGCCAAACTCAGTAGGTCTGGGGAAGGGCCCAAGTCTGCAATTCTAACAAGCTCCCAAGTGAAGTTGATGCTGCTGGTCCCCAGACCACACTTTGGATAGCAAGGCTTTATAGAACAGTTCCCAAAGCATGTTCTGAGGAACACTAATTTTCAAAGGAGGGGTTTAAATGTCAAATGAGTTTGGGAAACACTGCATGCCCAGTCCCACAATGCACAGCAACATCCTTCAGGCTCTAGGAAGTAACCCCAGTAAAGATAGGTTTCACCTGTGGTTTCTAAAGTTATTTGAGCAGAGAATACCTCCCTACCCCCCTTTAAAAAATGTAAACATCCGCTGGGCACGGTGGCTCAGGCCTGTAATCCCAGCACTTTGGGAGGCCGAGGCGGGTGGATCACAAAGTCAAGAGATGGAGACCAGCCTGGCCAACATGGTGAAACCCTGTCTCTACTAAAAATACAAAAATCAGCTGGGCGTGGTGACACACACCTGTAGTCCCAGCTACTCGGGAAACTGGGACAGGAGAATCTCTTAAACCCAGGAGGCGGAGGTTGCAGTGAGCTGAGATCACGCACTACACTCCAGCCTAGCGGCAGAGCGAGACTCCGTCTCAAGAAAAATAAATAAATAAATAAACAAACCTCTTGGGGAAACACCACTCTAGGAATATTTTTCTGGCCCCAGGCACTGGATGGATGAAAATAGGGTGAGTCTGGAGGCAGGAAAAGCAGTGAGGAAGCTGGGGCATCATTTGGGTCAGAGGAAGGGACCTGAGCAGGCTTATGGAGAGGAGGGACAGATGCCAGTGGCTTGTACCAGGTGAGGGAGCAGGAAGAGACACAAAGAGGCCTGTATGGATTTAAGCCCTGGGTAACAGGCAAGAGGAGGAATCATTAACATGGCAAAGGAGTCAAGAGACTGGTAGCTGAGGGCATTTGACAGGCAGAGAAGACCAGTGTGACTGGAGTGGGGTGAGTGAGGCCAGAGGAAGGGGCAGAGTCCCATCACACAGGGCTAGGAGCATGTGGGACTCTATGTTCAGGTCACTGATGAGCCGATACAGTGGTGTGATCCACTTGACTTTTTTTTTTTCAGACATGGTCTCACTCTGTTGTCCAGGTTGGAGTGCAGTGGTTCACTGCAGCCTCGACCTCCTGGGCTCAAACAATTCTCTTGCCTAAGCCTCCCAAGTAGCTAGGGCTACAGGTGCATGCCACCACACAGAGATGAGGTCTTGCTATGTTGTCCAGGCTGGTCTTGGACTCCTGGGCTCCAGTGATCCTCCCACCTCAGTATCCCAAAGTGCTGGGATTACAGGTGTGAGCTATCACACCTGACTAGGTTTACATTTTTAGAATATCCCTTGGAAAGTGGTTGGAGAGTAGCAAAAGTGTGTTGTTTGGTAAAATATCTCTGGAAGGAAACTTCAGACAATAGTAACAGCAGTCTTCTTTGCAGGCAACCTGGGAGACAGGGATAAATGGGAGACTCCTTGTTTATAACATACCCCTTTGTACTTTCTGAGTTTTATACTATGTACATGTAATCATCGTTGACTGAATAAATAGCTGTTATAAAAGTCATTTTTATAAAAGAGAAGGTTGGGAGGAGCTATCAGGTAACAACTGCAGTTGTCTAAGGAAGAGGTCATGGTGGTCATTTGGACTGGGTGCTGTTGGTGGAGTCAAAGTGGACCAAGTCAAGAGACATTTAGGACAATGAATTAATTGTGGAGAGGGACTGAATGTGGGGGTGAGAAAGTAGGAAGCAGCAAGGATAATTCCTGGCTTCTAAGTTGAGTCGTAGGGTGGATGAAGTGAGGTGGGAAAGACTGGATAAACAGGTTTAGGAAAGATGTAGGTTATGGAGGAGGGGATGAACTTGGCTTCTGACAAGGTGAGTTTAAAGCATCCCTGGGATATCAGGTGGAGAGCGAGCTGGCATCTGGGGATAGATCTGGTTGTATCACCCCAGCGGGGAGGGCAGGAGTTCCAAGAATAGAAAGAGTTGCTGAGAAGGAGCTGAATGGGAGAGGAGAAGCACCTCAGGATGGTGGAATCCCTGGCAGCTCTTGAACCAGGGGTGGAGGGAACTGCAAGAGACACAGGAGATGGTGGCAAAGTGGCGTCAGATAATCTGAGGGACAGAGGAGAGAAATAGTGTCCTGTTACTGGGAGGCCAAGGAGAGTGAGTTCCAGGAAATATTCTGGAGCAGTGAGAAGGATCACAGGTATCTTGGAAAGAACCGTTTGTCCTGTGGGTAGGGACAAGAGCCAAACTACAAGCTAGACTAATGGAGGAGGCCTCTAGTCAGGCAGAGGGTTCACAGCCCTCTCCACCTCATCCCACAGACGGAGTGCTTTAACCATGTGCGGTTCCTGCAGCGGCTCAATTCCACCCATCTCTATGCATGTGGGACTCACGCCTTCCAGCCCCTCTGTGCAGCAATTGTGAGTATACCTGTGTTGCGCCAGATCTCTGTTGACTTCATTAGGGATGGGATCATGTTCGAGATGCCAAAGAAGAGACTCAGAGCCAGTGAAGGAGACGGATGGTTTATTAAGGGGACTTCCATACAGGACAGTCCTGTGGTGGCAGGCTGCACTGGAGAACCACTCCCCTTTGTAAAAAGCATGCAGTTTATATAGCATTTTCACTTAGCAGCCTCCCCCTAATCACCTCCACCTGGCAAACTTCATTTAACCCAAAACAAAGGGACTTGATCCCCTGGATGGCATGTGTTCCACAGGAGGGGCTAGGGGCTCATATGTTCTTCATAGATAAGGAGTGAATCTCTGGGTTGGCCACTTGCAGATTTGGAACTCCAAACATACATTGTTTTTAGGCCATAAGGTCATTCTCAGGGGATGCTTAAGTTATTGCTGTCAGGTGCATCTGCCATACAACCTGCCCCTAGCCCTGATCGCTGATCCCTGACCCCAGATTGATCTGACTTGGAGCCACTGTCCCTACCTGTCCTCTGAACCAGTTACTGCTGGTCCCTTGTTCCCTAGGATGCTGAGGCCTTCACCTTGCCAACCAGCTTTGAGGAGGGGAAGGAGAAGTGTCCTTACGACCCAGCCCGTGGCTTCACGGGCCTCATCATTGGTGAGCAGGCCCTCTTCCCTATCACAAGCATGATGTTTTTAGGATGTGGATCTCATCTCTAGGACCTGCCACCATGTATATGTCATGTGCCCTGTTGTATATGACATGTCTCTCATGCCTGGAATGTCCCCACGCCAGATGGAGGCCTCTACACAGCCACTCGGTATGAATTCCGGAGCATTCCCGACATCCGTCGGAGCCGCCACCCACACTCCCTGAGAACTGAGGAGACACCAATGCATTGGCTCAATGGTTAGGAGGATGAGGCACAGGATGATGGGGGGTAGGGGACTATTTCTTCATTTTTACTCCCTTGGCCAGCTGACCACCCCCCCCCCCAATCCCCAGGTGAGCCTGTCCATTCCATTCCTGTGTGTTGTCAAGTGACGGGTAGGCCTCAGAGTGGGGGAAAGCGGTCCTCAGCCTGTCTCAAAAGCCTCTCAAACTGCCTGACCCACAGATGCTGAGTTTGTGTTCTCCGTCCTCGTGCGGGAGAGCAAGGCCAGTGCAGTGGGTGACGACGACAAGGTATACTACTTCTTCACGGAGCGTGCCACTGAGGAGGGCTCTGGCAGCTTCACTCAGAGCCGCAGCAGTCACCGTGTGGCCCGTGTGGCTCGTGTCTGCAAGGTGGATAGGGCTGATGTTGGGGCATGGGTATAGAGGTTGGACCTCTGACCCTGGCCCCTTAACCCGTACCCCTACCTCCCCAGGGAGACCTGGGAGGGAAGAAGATCCTGCAGAAGAAGTGGACATCCTTCCTGAAAGCCCGTCTCATCTGCCACATTCCACTGTATGAGACACTGCGTGGGGTCTGCAGCCTGGATGCTGAAACCTCAAGCCGTACACACTTCTATGCAGCCTTCACGCTGAGCACACAGTGGTCAGTGCAGGGACAATGGGGAGGCAAGGAACTGGGGACAGCATAGGGGCTGGAGCAGAGGTCAGTGAAGATGAGATAGGATCCACTGTGGGGAGGTCTGGCTGCAAAGTGAAATTTTTTTTTTTTTTTTTTTAAGAGGGAATCTCGCTCTGTTGCCAGGCTAGAGTGCAGTGGCGTGATCTCGGCTCACTGCAATCTCTGCCTCCTGGGTTCAAGTGATTCTCCTGCCTCAGCCTCCCAAGTAGCTGGGACTACAGGCGCCCGCCACCACGCCTGGCTAATTTTTGCATTTTTAATAGAGACGGGGTTTCACCACGTTGCCCAGGATGGTCTCGATCTCTTGACCTTGTGATCCACTGGCCTCGGCCTCTCAAAGTGCTGGCAAAGTGAGAATTTTAAGCACATCAAGCTAGAGAATCAAGAATTTTAAGCACATCAAGCACATAGAGCCAGAGAATGAATGCAGTGGTCCACTGACTCACAGGAGAGGCCCTGTGGGACTATAGCTGGGGTTGGCCAAGGTAACAGTGAGCTTCAGGCTGAGCATGGGTTGGGGGGCAAGCTTGACTCTGTGTAACTCGCCCCCCTTGCCCTATGTCCCATTCCTAGGAAGACCCTGGAGGCCTCAGCCATCTGCCGCTATGACCTGGCAGAGATCCAGGCTGTCTTTGCAGGACCCTATATGGAATACCAGGATGGTTCCCGGCGCTGGGGTCGCTATGAGGGTGGGGTGCCTGAGCCCCGGCCTGGCTCGGTGAGTGCCCAGGCCTGGGACCAGTGCTGAGCAGACAGAGCCCAGGGAAGGGTCAGTGAGTCTGGCCTTGGGGAGAGGGCAGGCAGGTGGTGGAGTCCCGAGGTTCACCACCTTTGTCCCCCACCCCAGTGTATCACAGATTCATTGCGCAGCCAAGGCTACAATTCATCCCAAGACTTGCCATCCCTGGTCCTGGACTTTGTAAAGTTGCACCCACTGATGGCTCGGCCCGTTGTGCCCACACGTGGACGGCCCCTGCTGCTCAAGCGCAACGTACGCTACACACACCTTACAGGGACACCTGTCACCACGCCTGCTGGACCCACCTATGACCTGCTCTTTCTGGGCACAGGTGCTTCTGATCCCAATCCCTGATCCCTGTTGGCCCTGATCACTAATGCTTCTGAATCCATTAATTCCTGCCATGACTAATCTGGAGTTCCCAATGTCCTGAGGGTCCACTGCTCCTGGCTGAGTCCTTGTTCTGGACCTCATGACTCCTGAGCTGTTCCTATTAGGCCTCTTGCAGGGCGCTGAGAACAGATCCCATAGTTGGGGTCTGACTCTCTGCTCTTTCCATGCCAGCTGATGGCTGGATCCACAAGGCCGTAGTCCTGGGCTCTGGGATGCACATTATTGAAGAGACACAAGTGTTCAGGGAGCCCCAGTCTGTGGAAAATCTAGTCATCTCTCTAATGCAGGTAACCCTTCTCTGTGACCCTTAATATAGGCTTGCTGAAATAGGAGGAGGGAGGGGGGAGGTTGGGCAGAGGCTGTGTACCTGTAAGTTTGAGTGGAGGCATTGCTGACCAACTGTCCTATCTGGCTCCCAGCACAGCCTCTATGTGGGGGCTCCTAGCGGAGTCATCCAGCTACCACTCTCCAGCTGCTCCCGCTACAGATCCTGCTATGACTGCATCTTGGCCCGAGACCCCTACTGTGGCTGGGACCCCGGCACCCATGCCTGCATGGCAGCCACCACCATAGCCAACAGGTCCCAGGGAAGCAGGTGGGAAGTGGTGGGGGGTGAGAGTCACATGTGGCCTGAGTGGAGGAGGAAGGCCTGGGGGAGTGCAGGGGCTAGTTATTGGTAACAGACCTATCTACCCTGTCACTGGGAAACTGAAACCCAGTTCCCCTTGTTCATAAAACCTGATCTTCTGTCCCAGGACAGCACTGATACAGGACATAGAGAGAGGAAATCGAGGCTGTGAGAGCAGCAGGGATACAGGTAAGTGACTCATACGAGTGTGGGTCTAGCTGCACAGCCTCTCCTCTTTGCCATTTACTGCTATGTGTACGTACACGTTTGTATCTGAGTGGCTTTGGCTGTGTGCATTTGGTAAGGATGACTCAAACGCAGAGCCTGGCACAGAGTAAGTGCTCAACAAACATTTACTGCCCAAATGAATTATAAAGTAGGAAACACATTCAAGATGTGAAGTGTGTTGTCACTTCTAGAGCTTACAGCCAAGTAGCGGATGACAAGGGTTCAGGAACGTGATGGGTATTTCCCCAAGGGAGATCAGATGACTGAGCTGGTATCTGAAGAACAAAAGTTAATCATCATAGCTAAGATGTATTAAGTATTTACTGTGTGCCAGGCACTGATCTAAATACTTCTATGCATGATGTCATTTATTCTCACAGCATTCTTATGAGAAAGGTGCCATTATTATTATCCCCATGAGGGACCTCTCTGAGGCCCAGGGAGTATAAGTAAATTGCTCAAACTTATTCAGCTATTAAGAAACTGGACCAGAATTCAAACCTGGCTGAGTACAGTGGCTCACGCCTGTAATCCCAGCACTCTGGGAGGCCAAGGTAGGTAGATTGCTTGAGCTCAGGAATTGGAGACCAGCCTGGGCAACATGGCAAAACCCCATCTCTACAAAAAATACAAAAATTAGCCAGGTATGGTGGCACATGTCTGTAGTCCCAGCTACTTGGAAAGCTGAGATGGGAGGATCACTTGAGCCTGGGAGGTGGAGGTTGCAGTGAGCCAAGATCACACCATTGCACTCCAGCCTGGGTAACAGAGTGAGACCTCATGAAAGAAAGAAAGAGGGCCGGGTGCGGTGGCTCAAGCCTGTAATCCCAGCACTTTGGGAGGCCGAGGTGGGCAGATCACAAGGTCAGGAGTTCGAGACCAGCGTGGCCAATATGGTGAAACCCCATCTCTACTAAAAATACAAAAAATTAGCCAGGAGTGGTAGCGGACGCCTGTAGTCCCAGCTACTCAGGAGGCTGAGGCAGGAGAATTGCTTGAACCCAGGAGGCGGAGGTTGTAGTGAGCTGAGATTGGGCCACTGCACTCCAGCCTAGGAGACAAAGCGAGACTCCATCTCCAAAAAAAGAAAAAAAAGAAAGAAAGAGAGAAAGAGAGAGAGAGAGACAGACAGACAGAGAGAAAAAGACAGAAAGCAAGGAAGGAATAGAAGGAAGAAAGAATTCAAACCTGACCCTAAGCAGTCTGACTTGACTTTGTGCTTCTGGTCACTATACTGTATTATACTATCTCCCACAAGTTAGCCAGGCAAGCAGACGACATGGGGTAATGGGGTGACATGCAAGCAGAGGGAGCAGCAGGCAGAGGGAGGCTGGCACATTTGAGTGACAGGAGAATGGGCTGGACAAGTGGGCAAAGACCATGTTGAAGATTTTGGTCTTTATCCGAAAAGCAACAGGAAATCTCTGAAGAGTTTTAGGCCGGAGAGTGGCAAGATCAGATTTGTGTTTTTAAAATACCTCTCTCGGAGAATGGATTACATGGGGCCAGAGTGGGCCAGAAGTCATGGAAGGAGAGAGATCAACAGGTCTAAGATAGATGCCAGAAACCGAATCTTCGTGCGAGTTAGGTACAAACATGAAGAAGGGCCGGGCACAGTGGCTCATGCCTATAATCCCAGCACTTTGGGAGGCCAAGGCAGTTGGATCACTTGAGGTCAGGAGTTCAAGACCAGCCTGGCCAACATGGTGAAACCCTGTCTCTACTAAAAATACAAAAACTAGCCGGGCATGGCGGCACATGCCTGTAATCCCAGCTACTCAGGAGCCTGAGGCAAGAGAATTGCATGAACCGGGGAGGCGGAGGTTGCAGTGAGCTGAGATCACGTCACTGTACTCCAGCCTGGGTGACAGAATGAGACTCCATCTCAAAAAAACAAAACAAACAAAAAAAGGCGAACAAGATAGAGGAGGGAGACTCCCAGGTTTCTGACTTAAGCAACTGTATGGCTGGTTGTGCCATTCATAGTGGTGGCAATTCAAGGAAAGGACCTGGCGTAGTTTGGGAGAAAAGCTTTGGCCTTTGAAGTGTCCAAGAGACCTCACGTGGAGATGCCCAGCACATGGTAGATATCCAAGTCTGGCACTCAGGAGAGAAGTCTGAGGGAGAGACTAGGAGTTACTGGCAGATGGCAGAAAGTGAAACTACAGGAGAGGATGAGAGAATGGAGAGAGAATGCAAAAGGGCACTGCCTGCTTCCTGGGAAGGGCCAACGTGAACCTTACGTGGAAGCATGAGCACAGAGCCTAGGTCAGCTGTCACGGTGATTCCAGGTTCTGCGCTTGGTGCCAGGGACTTGGCAGTCAACAGTCTGGCTTGCCATCTCTAATCCCTTCCTGAGATGGGCTGGTACTGACCTCTCCCCCAACCCCCACAGGGCCACCACCACCACTGAAGACCCGCTCTGTGCTCCGGGGTGATGATGTCCTCCTGCCCTGTGACCAGCCATCCAACCTGGCCCGGGCCTTGTGGCTACTCAATGGAAGCATGGGCCTGAGCGATGGACAGGGTGGCTACCGTGTGGGCGTGGATGGGCTGCTGGTGACAGATGCACAGCCTGAGCACAGTGGCAACTATGGCTGCTATGCTGAGGAAAATGGCCTCCGCACCCTGCTGGCCTCCTATAGCCTTGTGGTCCGGCCAGCCACTCCTGCCCCAGCTCCGAAAGCCCCTGACACACCTGGGGCACAGCTAGCACCTGATGTGAGACTGCTCTATGTGCTAGCCATTGCCGCACTTGGTGGCCTCTGTCTCATCCTGGCCTCCTCCCTCCTCTATGTGGCCTGTCTGCGGGAAGGCAGACGAGGGCGCCGACGGAAATACTCACTGGGTCGGGCCAGCCGGGCAGGAGGATCTGCCGTGCAACTGCAGACAGTCTCAGGCCAGTGTCCTGGAGAGGAAGATGAGGGCGATGAGGAGGAGGGGGCTGGGGGCCTGGAGGGCAGCTGTCTCCAGATCATCCCTGGGGAGGGAGCCCCAGCCCCACCACCCCCACCGCCCCCACTGCCACCAGCTGAGCTGACCAATGGCCTGGTGGCACTGCCCAGCCGGCTGCGAAGGATGAATGGCAATAGCTATGTGCTTCTGAGGCAGAGCAACAATGGAGCACCAGCAGGGCCCTGCTCCTTCGCTGAGGAACTCAGCCGCATCCTGGAGAAAAGGAAGCACACACAGCTCGTGGAGCAGCTAGATGAGAGCTCTGTCTGAGCCCAGTCTCCCAGAACAAATGCTCTTCCAAGCCAGCCTGTCTGTCCCAGGCTGGGCCACTGCCTCCCTAACACAGCCACCCTACCTTCATTCCCCCGACTCTATGCCCTTTTCCCAACTTTTTGATGTCCCTGTAGGGCTGGCCAGTCAGGCCCAGCCAAAGCCCCCTCCTCAGTCTCCACAGACCCACATGTGAGCAGCCCAGGCCCATCGGTGCTCCTCAGAGGTAGGTGCTCCCTCAGGATCAGGTGCCCTGCAGACCCAGAGCCAGTTCCTATCCCCTAACCTAAACACTAGAGGCGAGGACTCCATCCTCCTGTTCCATTCATCTGCCCAAACCCTTTCTCTTTCTCCCAGGCAGGGCTCTGCAGGTCCATATGGGCTCAATGTCACCACCCTCTGCATGGCCCTGTGTGCTGGATGGTCCTGAAACCAGACAAGACCTCTGCCAGCCACCTAAGCCCTGCGTATATTCACATGCACACGTGGAAGAATGTTTATCGGCTGGGCTGCAGTGCCCCTACCCTCACCTTCTCCTGGTGCATTCTTGTTTCATCCCTGCTTCTGGACTTGGGGTACCCTCCCAATTGCCACATCCTATCTGGTCCTCTTCCCCAGCCCCATGTGGTGACCTCTTTGTCAAGAGCTTAGGAACAGGCCAGCCTGGGGAGGTAAGACTGCATCACTCCCCTCCTCTCCCTTCCTGTGTGGCCCTTGTGAATCAGCCTCCCCACTCTGCTTGGTCATTCTCAAGAGTATCAGAGACAGAGCTCCAGGCATGTCCCATCCCCATGCACATGTGGCAACACACACCTGTATCACACGTGCTTACATTTCCACTCACATGCACCTCTGAGCCTCCCCGTGCTGCCTTGGACCTGTGTCTGTTGGGTTTGGTCCGTGGACATTTCAGAGGGAGATCCCCCTCCCATTTAGCTGTCCTCACAGCCCTTCCTTAGGATGGATGACCAACACTGCACTCAATGAGCCAGCCTCTCTTTTGGGGGAATCAAGCATTTGCTTCCCCTAGACTACAGCAGGGAAAGGGAGGAGAAATCTGGTGTCTCGATTGGCCTATGAAGCCCGTTCTTGGAACTATGCAAAGGGCAGTGGCTGGGAGTTCGGATGCTTAGCTCCTACCCCTGTCCTACCTCACCGGGGCACTTTCAGGGTCCAGGGGCCGCTGCAGTCTCTAGGCCGATATGGGACAATCAATTCTGACTGAGCTTCCCCATTCCCCTCGGGTGAGGATGACTGTTATTTTTGTAGCTGAGAACGTGGAATCCCACGCGTTTTTACTGCCCTTCACCCAAACTCTCCCACCTCCACCCCACAATGAATGTATTTATTGTGAGAATGGCTATACTTTAGGAATGTCCCCACTTACCACCAGGTGGGTGGAACAGGCATGTGACAGAGTGGGGAGCCTGGGCTCAGTTTCTCCCCCTGCCGTTGGTTAATAAACACCCTCTTTCCCCACAGCTATGAGTAGTCTGCTTCATCTAGATGGGCCCAGCCCTGATCACCCGGGGACAGGCTCCTGAGCCTATACAGGTGCCGCAGTGATGTCTGCTTCCAGGGTTGGCTCTGCTCCCCAGTACAACTATTTGCAGAGGAGATTGGGATCCTCTGCTTCCATCCAGACTCCTTGGCAGGCACGCAGGCCTCTTTATTAAGGTTCACACTATTCATTGATCATGGTGTTAGGGCATGACAAGAAAATGACAACGGTTCAAGAATTCTTACGAGGATTTCTAGATTTTTATTTTCTGGCTCTCATTTCTCCACCATTCCCCCTTTTTAAACTAAGACTAGAAAATATTAATCAGCCTTCCTGCCCTTCCCCAAGGTTCTCAGCACCCCCCACCAGCTGGCTCAGGGGACATGGATTTTATTTCTGCACAAAGAGGGACGTGGGGGGAAGGAGATGTATAGCTAAGACCACAGAAAGCTTGTTAGTCAGGGAATAACTCCCCTCTCCCTTTCAGGGGTCAGGCCTAGATTAATTACTTGGCCTTTAATACTAACCACCTGATGGTTGTTATATGTTCTGCGTCTAGTTTTAAAATAATGAAAACTGAGGCTTGTGCTGAACATATGCACACATTTTGAAGACAGACCTGAAATGTGACTTGGGATAAGTTTATTAACCTCAGTTTTATAAATCTGTACACACACACATTCACACAGATATAAAGTGCCTATCCCATCACAACAGAGCTCTCCATAGCTCAGTGGTTGTACCAAGAAGACATCAGGGATTCTTCAGAAGCCAGCCTTCAGACCTCTCATTGTGTTTTGAGATATAATTATTATCAATTTGGATTTAAAAAACAAGGGCCCTATAAAACCCTTTAAGTCTTCCTCATCTCAGGTTTTAGGGATGCTAACTGATAGAAATTAGGGGTTCACAAGGTCACTGCCCCTAGAAGCAGGCACTGGAAAGAAACAGGCAGCTCTTCTTTATCCCAAGCAGAACCTCTATCAACTTGCCCATTGATGGGTTCCATTTACCTGGGCTTGGAATCCCAAAGGGAAAGAACCACCTTTACTGGAGAAACAGTCCAAAGCCTGGGGTTGGAGTTGGTGGAGCAACTTTTCACTGTGCTTGCACCTGGGCTGGGGCAGGATCCTGAACCTCTCGGGGGCACAGCCCGCGGAAAGTGGTCGGCTTGTTGGTGAAGGGGTGCCACTGGCCCTGGATGCTAGGGCTGTCAGTGTGGAAGGGCTTGCGGATGCGGATCACGTCCAAACCCGACTGGTTGGCCAGCTTCTGCACCAGCGTCGAGATCTCCTCGACCGACTTGCAGTGGATGCTCTCCTCGCGCACAGCCCCGTTAACTGGCAGAAGGGGGTGAGAGTGAGTGAAAGTGGGCGGAAGCTGGCCAGTGCGACCAGGAGAGAGAGAGGCTAGCGGGCCGAGCCCATCCCGCCCTCCAGACGGAGCCCGGCCCCACTCACGGTATTCGGCCACTACTCTGGGCACGCAGCACGGACGCGAGTTCACATATATTACGACCCCTGGGTTCCGTCGGGCGAAGTCGATCACCTCCCGCTCCACGAACTCCCTAAAGGACCCGGGAGAGTGAGCAGTATGACCCCTGACTGGGGGCGACCTACCTGGGGAGTCGTTGCCACCCCCACCCCTATCCCCACCCCCACCCCGACCCGCGCCCGCGCGCTTCCCTTGGCTCACCTGGCGCCGCGAGACGAGGCGCTGTCACGGCTGACGCTGAAGCTCAGACGCTGCAGCTGCTGCACGTAGCGACCCAGTCCGTTGTGCAGAACACTGGCCAAGAAGCGGCTCGGAGTCCCGCGAGCAGTCATAGCTACAGCTTGGAGACCGCAGAGCCTAAGCGGCGAGGGGGGGCGGGACTAAACCTCGAGACTTCCGCTTCCGGGACGACCGCTCCCGCAGTTTTGCTTCCGAGGTCAAGGCGAGCAACGTGTGCTGAAGGCTCACGTTGCGGGCTAAGTGGGAGAGACAAGAGTGGTAACCCGGGGCCGGGGACCGGCGCGGCGGAGCTCGGAGTAGCAGAGCGGAGTGAAGACACGGGGGAGGATAGAGACAGGCATTCCTTTGGACCCGAGGATTGGCGGGAGTCGTGCTGGGTGCTCTCGCTGTGTTGAGATCCCAGTGAGGGGAAGGAGCAGGGGAAGAGGGTCTGTAGTCGGGGTCCAGGGCAAAGGGAATATAAAAAGGATGCAGGTGGCTATAGAAATGAGGACGACGAGGAGATGCTGTGGAGGGGCAGTAGAGGTGAGAAGATGATGCAGAGAAACTGTATCAGTGAGGAACTGTGTAGAGGGTCATAGAGGTGAGGTGGTGGAGAGAAACTGTAACGGACCATAGAAGTGAGGGAGCCATTGTAGAAGGACGTGGACGTGAAAGGGTCGTGTAGATGGGCATATGTGTTAAGCAGCAGGGTAGAGGGGTTGAAGAGGAGAAATTCATGGAGAGAAAGAAGGCACCTAGAGTGAGCTCTGCAGAGTGCTGCGTGGGGTATCCATAGAGTCTGGTCTAGTGAAGGCACGCTAACCAGGCACCTAAGGCATTTCAAGTAGTGACTTCCTACATTTGGCTAGGAATGTGGGTCCTCCTCAGAGGTGGGCACCCCCTCCGTATCTTGCTACCCCTGCGTGGGGAGTGGATGGGTCGGAGGGGCCTGCCCCGAAACTTGGCCCCAGGCCCTCCTCGCAGAAGGTACGGGAAGGAGACTCTCCAAGCCTTGGAGATGCCAGTGTTGCCTGTAACTGCAACCGAAATCCGCCAGTATTTGCGGGGGCATGGGATCCCCTTCCAGGATGGCCACAGTTGCCTGCGGGCACCGAGCCCCTTTGCAGAGTCTTCGCAGCTCAAAGACCAGACTGGTGTTACCACTTCCTTCAGCCTCTTCATTGACAAGACCACAGGCCGCTTTCTCTGCATGACCAGCCTAGCAGAGGGGAGCTGGGAAGACTTCCAGGCCAGCGTGGAGGGGCGAGGGGATGGGGCCGAGGAGGGGCTTCTGCTTAGTAAGGCTCCAGAATTTGAGGACAGCGAGGAGGTCCGGAGGATCTGGAACCGAGCAGTACCTCTCTGGGAGCTGCCTGATCAGAAAGAGGTTCAGCTGGCTGATACAATGTTTGGCCTTACCAAGGTTACAGATGACACACTCAAGCGTTTCAGTGTGCGATATCTGCGACCTGCTCGCAGTCTTGTCTTCCCTTGGTTCTCCCCTGGTGGCTCAGGATTACGAGGCCTGAAGCTACTAGAGGCTAAATGCCAGGGGGATGGAGTGAGCTATGAGGAAACCACTATTCCCCGACCCAGTGCCTACCACAATCTGTTTGGATTACCACTGATTAGTCGTAGAGATGCTGAGGTGGTACTGACCAGTCGTGAGCTTGACAGCCTGGCCTTGAACCAGTCCACGGGGCTGCCTACCCTTACTCTACCCCGAGGAACGACCTGTTTACCCCCTTCCTTACTCCCTTACCTGGAACAGTTCCGGCGGATTGTATTCTGGTTGGGGGATGACCTTCGGTCCTGGGAAGCGGCCAAGTTGTTTGCACGAAAACTGAACCCCAAACGATGCTTCTTGGTGCGGCCAGGAGACCAGCAGCCCCGTCCCCTGGAGGCCCTGAACAGAGGCTTCAATCTTTCTCGTATTCTTCGTACCGCCCTGCCTGCCTGGCACAAGTCCATCGTGTCTTTCCGGCAGCTTCGGGAGGAGGTGCTAGGAGAACTGTCAAATGTGGAGCAAACAGCTGGCCTCCGCTGGAGCCGCTTCCCAGACCTCAATCGTATCTTGAAGGGACATCGAAAGGGTGAACTGACGGTCTTCACAGGTAACCCTTTGAGAAATCACTACTTAGAGTAAAGGGGCAGAAGATCAGGTGACAAAAGCAAGTGGGTTTGGGCCATGACAATGTTGAAAAGAAGGTTTGCCCCCTCCCCACAATTTTAAAGCCCTGACCTACGTCTTGGTTTCAAGGGTAGGACTTCCTCCCTCACCCAAGTCTGTTCCACCCCACTGCAGGGCCAACAGGCAGTGGAAAGACGACATTCATCAGTGAGTATGCCCTGGATTTGTGTTCCCAGGGGGTGAACACACTGTGGGGTAGCTTCGAGATCAGTAATGTGAGACTAGCCCGGGTCATGCTTACACAGTTTGCCGAGGGGCGGCTGGAAGATCAACTGGACAAATACGATCACTGGGCTGACCGCTTTGAGGACCTGCCCCTCTATTTCATGACTTTCTATGGACAGCAGAGCATCAGGTGAGACTCCCAGACTCCAGCCACCTTGCTTTCCCAGACATATCCCAGCACTCAGGAACCTTTGATTTCCAGCTCCAGTAGGAACTCCCCCATCTCCTTAGGTTTCGAGTTTTTCAAAGAATGAGGGCAGGGCTGGGCACAGTGGCTTATGCCTGTAATCCCAGCACTTTGGGAGGATCACTTGAGCCCAGGAATTTGAGACCAACCTGGGCCATATAGGGAGACCCGCCCCCCATAAAAAAATTTTTAAAAATTAGGCTGGGCATGGTGGTGGCATATGCCTGTGGTCCCAGCTACTCAGGAGGCTAAAGTAAGAGGCTCACTTGAGCCTAGTAGGTTGCGGCTGCAGTGAGCTGTGATCACAGCACTGCACTCCAGCCTGGGCTACAGAGCAAGACCCTGTCTCAAATAATAATAATAATAGAAGGGCAGAGGAGGCAGCCAAGAGTTTTCAGGATGTTAGTTCCTCTGCCTGGGGTGGTCTAGAGACAACTTGTCAAATTCCTTGCCTTTCCTCTTCCCAGGACTGTAATAGATACAATGCAACATGCAGTCTACGTCTATGACATTTGTCATGTGGTCATCGACAACCTGCAGTTCATGATGGGTCACGAGCAGCTGTCCACAGACAGGTGACATCCTCTCTTGTCTAGCTTGAGCCCGCTTGGACATACAACACATACTTCTCAGGCAGCTGGCCTCTAGGCACACACGCTGTGCTCTCTTATTTTCTGAGATGTGTGCAGGCACGTACCGCCCCCATGTGTATCATATGGAGGTGTGGGGTATGGCAGCAGGATGTATGGACAGGGATCTGAGTGTGAGTCCTTGGGTAGAGGGAGGTAGAGTGGATTGTGGTAGTTTGTGGGGAGATGTGAATGAATCAAGAGTATGTGTATGTTCTTGTCCTTCTGTGTCTAATAAGCTCTTTGTGTTGTTGGGGTGGAGGTAGGATCGCAGCTCAAGACTACATCGTCGGGGTCTTTCGGAAGTTTGCGACAGACAATAACTGCCATGTGACGCTGGTCATTCACCCCCGGAAAGAGGATGATGACAAGGAACTACAGACAGCATCCATTTTTGGCTCAGCCAAAGTGAGTGGCCTTTAGAGGAGCTCAAGCTTTGGAAAGTAGAGTGGATAGGTGTGACCAGAGACAGCCCTTATTCAGCCTTAATCATCTTGACTGTCCATCTGGAACAGACAGGAGGCAATGTCTCTGGGGCCATGATGTGAGGAATATGTATGCTGGAAATACAGACACTCATAGTTAGTTCTTTGCTCTCCTTGCCCTCCAGGAGCTCACATCCTCTCCTGTGGGAAACAGTAACACAGTGATTGCAATTCAATATGATAAGAGCTATGATAGGTAGCACAAGTATTTGGAGAGCAAAGAGAAGAGATGTCTGAGTCAGCCTGGGACATCTGGGAGACTTCCCAGAGAAGGTGACAACAAAGGTTGGGTTGAGGTTTGGTAGACAATGGGTATTAGATGATCAGGTAAATGGGAGGGCCTTCTGGGCATCAGGACCAGCCCAATCCTGGAGCTTCTAGTGAATGCCTATTACATACGAGGCCTGGGCTGGGCACAGGGAATTCAGAGCAAGGAGCACAAATCATGTGCCATGATGGAACAAACATGGAGCTGGGAAAGAGAGTAATGTAGAAGTGGAAAAATGGCAGGGTACAGTGGCTTACGTCTGTAATCCCAACACTTTGGAAGGCTGAGGCAGGAGGATTGCTGGGGCCCAGGAGTTTGGCAATCTGAGCAATGTAGTGAGACCCTGTTTCTACAAAAATACTTGAAAATTGGCCAGGCGCAGTGGCTAACGCTTGTAATCCCAGCACTTTGGGAGGCCAAGGTGGGTGGATCACCAGGTCAGGAGATTGAGACCATCCTGGCTAACATGGTGAAACCCCGACTCTACTAAAAATACAAAAAAAAAAATTAGCTGGGTGTGGTGGCGGGCACCTGTAGTCCCAGCTACTTGGGAGGCTGAGGCAGGAGAATGGCGTGAACCCAGGAGGCGGAGCTTGCAGTGAGAGGAGATCGCGCCACTGCACTCCATCCTGGGTGACAGAGTGAGACTCCATCTCAAAATACACACACACACACACACACACACACACGCATATATATATATATTATATATATATATTTGAAAATTAGCTGGGCATGGTAGCATGCACCTGTGGTCGCAGCTACTCAGGAGGCTGAGGTGGGAGGATTGCTTGAGCCTGGGAGGTTGAGGCTGTGGTGAGCTGTGCTCACGCCACTGCACTCCACTCCAACCTGGGCAGCAGAGTGAGACCTTGTCTTTTTTTTTGAGATGGAGTCTCACTCTGTCACCTAGGCTGGAGTGCAGTGGCACAATCTCGGCTCACTGCAAGCTCCAGTTTCAAGCAAGTCTCCTGCCTCAGCCTCCCAAGTAGCTGGGACTACTGGCACGTGCCACCACGCCCAGCTAATTTTTTGTTTTTTGTTTTTTGTTTTTTTTTTTTTTTTGAGGCGGAGTCTCGCTCTGTCGCCCGGACTGGAGTGCAGTGGCCGGATCTCAGCTCACTGCAAGCTCCGCCTCCCGGGAATTTTTTGTATTTTTTAGTACAGATGGAGTTTCACCGTGTTAGCCAGGATGGTCTTGATCTCCTGACGTTGTGATCCGCCCACTTTGGCCTCCCAAAGTGCTGGATTACAGGCATAAGCCACTGTGCCTGGCTGAGACTCTGCCTTTAAAAAAAAAAAAAAACTAAAAAAGAATGGTCTCCTTCATGAGATGTGACATTTAGACCGAGACCTAAATGAGAAGAAGCTGAGGCTGAGTTGGGTGGCCCACTGTGGAGAAGGAGAGGGAACAGCACAGGCAGCGTCTGAAACAGCAGCAAGCTTGTCAGGGAAGTGAAAGATTTGAGTGGCCCCAGCATCGTGGTCAGTAGTTCAAAGAGCTTTGGTCATGGGGGGAAGTACTTTTCCCTTTCCCTCTCCATTCTTTTTTTTTTTTGAGACAGTCTCGCTTTGTTGCCCAGGCTGGAGTGCAGTGGCACAATCTTGGCTCACTGCAACCTCTGCCTCCCGGATTCAAGTGATTCTCCTGCCTCAGCCTCCCGAGTAGCTGGGACTACAGGCGTGTGCCACCACACGGCTAATTTTTTGTATTTTTAGTAGAGATGGGGTTTCACCGTGTTAGCCAGGATGGTCTCGATCTCCTGAAATGGTGATCTGCCCACCTCGGCCTCCCAAAGTGTTGGGATTACAGGCGTGAGCCACTGTGACCAGCCCCTCTCCCCATTCTTAATCACTTCTCCCTGCCCTGTCAGCCTTCCTTTCTGCTTTGCTCATGTTTTCTTACTCCTGCTTTCCTCCTTCTGCCCCCTCCCCACCCCCCCCCCAGGCAAGCCAGGAAGCAGACAATGTTCTGATCCTGCAGGACAAGAAGCTGGTAACTGGGCCAGGGAAACGGTATCTGCAGGTGTCCAAGAACCGCTTTGATGGAGATGTAGGTGTCTTCCCACTTGAGTTCAACAAGAACTCCCTCACCTTCTCCATTCCACCAAAGAACAAGGCCCGGCTCAAGAAGATCAAGGATGACACTGGACCAGTGGCCAAAAAGCCCTCTTCTGGCAAAAAGGGGGCTACGCCACAGAAATCTGAGATTTGCTCAGGCCAGGCCCCCACTGCCAACCAGCCAGATACCTCTAAGCGTTCAAAGTGAAGGCTGTGCAGAGCTGTTCACTGAAATGAGCCTGATAGGACAGGCTGGAGCATAAAACTCTGAGGGCTTCTCTATCCTGTGGTCCTGAGCTGTGTGCCCTTCTCAGTCTGAGGGGCCTAACCTAGAGCTGGTTTCTATAGTGAGAAAATTCAATGTAGCAGACTACTGAGAAACTACTGTGTTTCTCAGGCTTTCTTTGAGGTCCTGTATATACAGCACTGAAAAGAGAAAGGTCTCTGCCCCCATGCATTCTGGTGGAAGAGACAAGCAAGCAATGAACAAATAAGCAGAAAACCTAGTTTTAGTTAGTGAAGAATGCTGTAAAGAAAATAGAAATGCGATAGACTGCTGGCAGGCTAGTGTAGATAAGTGGTCTGAAAAGGTGACTGAGCCAAGGGCGTGTGAGCTGGGGCCTAAACAACTAGAATTAGAGAGCCCCATGAACATCCGGAGAAGGGACCCAGGCAGAGAAAAGGAAATCCAAGCCCTGAGGTAGGAATGAGCAGGTCAGATTCAAGGCAGTAAGGTCAGGCCCCCTGAACCTTCAGGGGAGTCGGGGACTTCATGCAAAACTCCAGCCTAGGCTTTCAGAGTCAAAGGGCGATACAGTGGGTACCAAGCCCCTCTGCTCTCCACTTTGTAGAGCCTGCCATGAAGTGGCATGTACTAGAATTGGATCCTAGGTGCTTAGGCCTGCAATACCAGGGCCTCAAGGGTGGGAGCTGCCTCGGGCTGGGTTGCTTGGCCATAGAGCCATGGGAGGAAGCTGTCAGCCCGGAGTGCCTGCCACCTAGACACTGATGCTATTGTGTGCTGCCTCAAGACAGCTGGAGTTAGGACATTTTGTAGAGCCTTTTCCAGTTTTACTAAAAAATTTTTCCATTGCCTTTGTTTCTGTGCTTTTTCTTATTCCTCCACCAGGTGTCTCCCCAGTCTGTAGCTGAATTTCCCTCTGGGGATTGGGAATGGACGGGTCCCTCCCACCGTTTGCAGCCTTTGAGCAGGGGGCTCCCAAGGAAGTAGGGACATTAAAGGGCCTTCACACCCTACCTCCCCTTTACATCTCTTCTTGACCTAGGGAAGACAAAATGGTCTGTCCTCATACCTAACTTCCCTGAGGATCTTGAGTGATTACTGGCACAGGTACTCAATCACTGGGCCACATGCCTAGGCCCTGCCTGACTGGCCATTCCTCTGTGATGTGAGCCACTCACCTCTCAAGTGGACTCAACATATTCTGTCCACCCCCCATCCTTCTCCCTCCTGTACCCTTTCCATGTTTCTCATATGTTAATATGTGCCAGAACTCCTGGGGACTTGTGAAAAATGCAGAACCTAGGCCCCATTCTCCCCCCATCCTCCACCACATACGTTTCTCATTCTGGAGATTTGAGGAGGGGTACAGTAATCCTCATTTTTTTTTTTTTTTTTTTTTTTTTTTTTTTGAGACGGAGTCTCGCTCTGCCGCCCAGGCTGGAGTGCAGTGGCCGGGTCTCAGCTCACTGCAAGCTGCGCCTCCTGGGTTTACGCCATTCTCCTGCCTCAGCCTCCCAAGCAGCTGGGACTACAGGCGCCCGCCATGTCGCCCGGCTAGTTTTTTGTATTTTTTAGTAGAGACGGGGTTTCACCATGTTAGCCAGGATGGTCTCGATCTCCTGACCTCGTGATCCGCCCGTCTCGGCCTCCCAAAGTGCTGGGATTACAGGCTTGAGCCACCGCGCCCGGCCGGCAGTAATCCTCATTTTTAACAAACCCTGGAGGAGACTGTAAAATAGGTGATTCAGAGGGACTGTCAGAAGTATTCCTAAATGATGACACCTCATCTCTTGTCCTCTGATATCCAAAAGTCCTAGTTTCCCTTTGGATTTCCCTAAAAGAGTCGTGAGAATGCAAGATGTTCTGAGGGGGCTGGGGAGAATCCTTTTGTAAGGGTTGGGGGAAGGTTTCCTGCTCCCTTTGGATGCAGAGCTGCTTTGTCAGGCTGTTCCTTTCAACTTATGAAGGGGCTTCTGGGACTGGTTGAGGGGTCTGTGGTCTCTGGAGTGTGAGAACTCTGGCCACAAATGTCTCCTGAAACATCCAGAGCAAGGCTGCTGGAAAGCTGCTCTTTGTGAGGAAGAACCTGGGGGGTGGGGAGAGCTCCTCCAGGGCCTCCCTTCTTGGGGGTCTCTCCCAGACTGGCTGGAGCCAGGCTTCCCTAATCCCGCAGTAATCATTCCCAGCCGTTGACTGGTCTAGGCTTCATCCAGAGTTTGTAACACTGAACAGCAGCCATGCCTTCCAGAGGCACAATACCAGATGAGTCCTACCTGTAAGGATGTGGGTTCCACGTTCCTGTCTCCCTAGAATGCCTGGTGGGTACTCAGGAGATCCTTTAGGGGTTTCCAGTAGGGGACCTTTGTGAGGTCTCTGTGAACTGGGGATAGAGGGATACAGACTTGTCTGTCTTGCCCCACCCTTCTAGTAGACATCCCCACACAGCACAAACCAGAATGATGAGGGGGAGGGGAAGCTAATACTCTCCCCAGCCCCACTCCCTGCACAAACACATTCTACTCCATACCTGCCTTAAACACCCACATCATGATGGGGCCTAGTCTGTTCAGATCCCTGGATTCTAGAAAGCAGTGGGGGGTCCCTAGGGCCTGTGCAGATGCCCTGGGATAGGACTGGTCTGCCTACACCCAACTGGATGTTAAGAATCTCCCTGACTCATAGGTTCAGTGGATTGGGAAGAAAAAAAAAAATTCAAAAGAATTTCCCTGAGAACTCAGGAAAGGCCTAGCTAAGCTGGGTCCAGTTGGATCTACAGTCTTGTCCTCCAATTGATAGTGTATGTCACACTTGGCTATGAGGGGGCAGCTTTGGTCCTCCAGCAGCTTCCTCTCTGCTGTGGATGGGTTTAATAAGAAACAGCTCGGCCGGGTGTGGTGGCTCACGCCTGTAATCCCAGCACTTGTGGAGGCCGAGGCGGTTGGATCACGAGGTCAGGAGTTCAAGACCAGCCTGGCCAATATGGTGAAACCCCGTCTCTACTAAAAATACAAAAATTAACCGGGCGTGGTGGCGCACGCCTCTAGTCCCAGCTGCTCTGGAGGCTGAGGCAGGAGAATTACTTGAACCTTGGAAGCTGAAGTTGCAATGAGCCAAGATCGCGCCGCTGCATTCCAGCCAGGGCGACAGAGCGGGACTCCGTCTCAAAAAACAACTCACCGAGGTCTCCAGCAGCCCATATGGCCCAGATACCTAAAGATCTTCCCACATGCTGCCTTGAGTGCCCTGGCGGGAGGGAGCCCTTGGGGCCTCCCTGCAATACAGGCTAACTTCCTGTTTGTGCCTGTGGGTAGGACTATGAGTCTAAGAGAAGCCCAGCCATGTCCCGTGGGGGGTCAGAACTGGCAGGCCTGCTCACCTGGGCAGACACCTACTCTAGGGAGGGAGCTGTGCTGGTTCTGCTTGGGCAGCCCCACGCTGAGGTGTGTGCATGGTGGGGGCAGGTGGGAGCTGCTCTGGTGAAACTCGAGCCTTCTTTGTCTGCTTCCCAGGGGTTTTCCCTATATTTGGGGATTGGGCCAAGAGTGGACCGGGTTGAGCTCCCAACGGAGCAGGGAGGGTGGCAGAGTCAAGTTCTATAGGCAGCTTAGTTTAAGGCAGCCAGGTAGTCGAATTATCGGTCACGAGATGCTCGCCCCCTTCCCCAGGTCAAAAACCAAATCCAGTAAACTGGGAAGTCGGAGGCCGGAGGGGCAGCCTCGGCCACCGTCGAGTCCCTGTGGGGCTGGGAACTGGGTAGGCTGTTGGTGGAGTGCGGAGCAGACCACTCCCCTCCCTGGGTGGGGGGCGCGGCCTGAGCCGTCCCGCCCCGCCCCACCAGGTCAGGCCAGGCGGGCGCCCGGAGCCGGGAGCCCGGAGCCGGGAGCCGGGAGCCGGGAACCCGGAACCCGGAGCCCAGAGTTCGGAGCCCAGAGTTAGGAACGGGCTAGGGAGCCGGCGTTGTCGCGGCGAGGAGGTGGGCGCGCTGGAGCAGGAGCGGGGCCGGAGCTGGAGCCGAGGCGCAGGTGGCGCTGGGTGAGTGGTGGGGCCGCGGAGGTGCAGGAACTCCTGCTTCCCGCACATCCCCGCTCCTGAACGAACTTTCCGCTTCTGGGGAAGCTAGGAGTGGGGTGAGGAGGGGGGTCCGGACTTGGTGGGTCGCCCGCGAAGAGTCCGAACAGGGAAGCGACACGAAAACGCACGCCGACGGGCCCCACACACGCGTGCACAGACCCACGCCCGCACTTGGGACACGCGAACACACATGTAGTCGGAAAGGACGCGCCTAGTTTTCTACCCTTGCACTCCCAGGGACAGCGCCAATCAGCCCGCGCGGACCCACAGCGGGCAGGGCACTCTGCGGTCGCGCATTGGGTGCGGGAAAGGGGCAGCCCCGTGACCGCCGACGGGGGCGGGCCGGGTGGGACGCACCCGGAGGTTCCTGCTTCCTGGCCGCCCGCAGGTGAAGACCAAGACGTAAACAGGCGCCAGGCACGTGACAGCTCCGCAGACCAGTGGCCTGTGCCCCCAACCCCACCACGGGGCGGGAATCCCACCCCACCCCACCCCACCCCACCACACCACGAGGTGCTTCGTTCCAGGCCGGACGGCGTTCCATTCTCCGCCTGGAGCGGGGATAAGCCCTCTCTCAGGAACCGGAGCACAGCGCCCCCTGGAGCCGGGGCGGAGCCGGGCTGCTGGGCAGGGCTGGGGTTAACGCGAGCTCCTGTACGTCCTTCCCCCAGGACATTCTTGATATCTGCATTCCCGAAGGTTTCGGAGACAGGCCCTGGATGGCAGTGGACAGCTGCCCCCGCCTATTCCCGCCAGCCCAGAGAGCAGCTGCCTGAGCGCCTGCGGGTCCCCTTCCTACCCTCACCTCCACTCCTTGCGGGAGTCGGAGTCTCCTCCCCCCCCCCCAGAAAATGCATGAGTGTAAACGCCCCCTCAATACCAGAGTGGGCCTAGCCCCCTAGAAAAAGGAGGACGAGCCCCTCCCCCCAGGGAATGAGGGAGTGGGCAGTAGCTCGATGCCTTCTTCCCGCCCCACCCCCTACCCCTACACACACGCTGAGCCCAGCTGCCGCCTGAGCTGGGCAGGCTGCCAGAAAGGGAAGGAGGCTTTCGGTGCCCCAGGAGGCAGGGATCAGGGCAAGGCCAGAGGAGGGGGCTCTGTTGGGGAGAGGGGCTCAGTCTGTTCTTGTGAGGCTGAGGGTCTGGGGTGAGTCTGAGGGTGGCTGGGCTGTGTTTCCCTTTCCAGGGAAAAAGAAAGAAAAACAACCCTATCCATGGAGCTAAAAATAGAGCTGAGAGCCGGCCAGGGCTGTGGCCTGGAAGCGGGGGATGCTTCTTCCTGGGGCCCGGGCGAGCTCTGGCAGGCCTCGGCCCTGCGGGGGAGGGGGTGGTTAGGGGAGAAACGCTGTCTTTGCCCAGGGATGCAGGCATCAGCTGACCTGACCGGGTCACCGAGACCCCTAGGGGAAAGGCTGTGCGGTAGAATATTTGTGAAGCACGGCGTGTAAGAAGTTGTCTGTGTGAGTGACTGTGAATAGAGGCTGTCAATGCGTGAAAGATGGTTAGGAGACTAAGTGCATTTGAGACAGTGACTGGGTGCGAAGGACTGCGGATTGTTGTGGAAGCCTGTGCCCACCAGGCCTGTGACACCGTGTCTGTGTGTGAGTTGGACTGGAAGATTATGGAAAGAAGGAACGCGGACCCACGTGACAGCTGAGACTGCTTGTGGCTGCGTGGTGAGGCTGCATGTGGGAAAGGTCGTGTGGGTGTTAGGGACACTGTATTGTGTGCGAGAAGGTGAGAATATTTGCGACCCTGAGAAAGTGGAATGTTGTCTGCCGTGAGGCTTGTGTAGGTTTGGGCTGTAGGCTTGGACCGGTTTGCCCCAGTGATTGTTGGGGAGCCAGGGGCCGCTCCTCTCCGATAAATGACTTCTCTCTTAGCAAGCGGTCCCGAGGGGAGGCTGGGGAGCACGGGACCGCGCCAGAGGCCAGCCTGGGTTCGCGGGGAAAAGGGCACGGTGCCGGGGAGTGGGGCAGGGCCCGCGTGGTGGGGGGCGGCTGGGTGTGTTCTCCGAGCGGGCCGCCAGGTGGCGCCGCCTCTGCGAAGCCCAGGTTGCCGCCTCCAACCCGCCGCTGGTGGGGCAGGCGCGGACCCAGCCTCGGCCTCCGACTCTTGCTACGACGCGGGGCCCCGGCACCGGAGAGTGGGGGACGGCCGGTCGTCGACCTCTCTCGCTTGGGACTCTGAGGCTGAGAGCGTGTCAAGGAAGCTTCGCTTGGAGAAGCGGAGCGGGAGGGGCGGCCGCCGCCGCGCCGTGGCCCTTTGTGCTGGAACAATGACCAGCTGCCGCTGGCCCCGGGGCCCCGGCTGGGGCGGAGGGTGACCACCGGCGCCGCCGCGTCGAGCCGAACCGAGCCGCCGGACACGCAGTCACAGGGCGTCGGAGGGAGGGCTCCCGACTGCCGCCGAGCAGCCCCTACGTGCGCCCCGGCGGATTCGCGTGACGCGGGTGCCTGCGCGTGTCCCTGCGCGTGTCCGCGTCCCGGGGCGGAGACGCCCCTCGGACCCTCCCCCGCGCGGCGCCGCCCACTCGCGCTGGGCGGGGGCTGGCCAGGGCCGGGGGCGCCGCGGAGGCGGGGCGGGGCCGGGCCGGGCAGCTCCGAGTGGCGGTACGCGGGCCAGGGCCGGGGCCGGAGCCGGAGCCGGGCGGCGCGCCTGTGGAGCGCTGGGGGCGGCCTAGGGCTGAGCATGGAGCAGCGCGGCGGAGGTGAGGGGGGGCCGGGTCTGGGAGGTGGCCTGGGGAGTCCCCAACTTCTGCGCGGTGGAGTCCAGCGGGGAGACAGCGTTCCCCAGACGCCCCACTTTGTGGAAGGGGGGCTGGATTCTGGAGGATGGATCGGGGGCTCCCGGCTTCCCGCCGCTGAGTGGGAACTCGTGATCGCAGACTTGATCCCGCTTGACTGGTCATTGGAGTTTGGGTGGCAGGGAGACTTTCCCCAACTCTTCAGATCCTTCACCAGCCCTGAACCAGCTCCAGCCCTCAGCTCCCCTCAGCCCGCTAAAAGGGGGGTGCTCCTGGGCCAGAGTGATTGCTCAGGGAGTGCTGGGGAGAATGAGGGGTTCCCATCTCCCACAGCCACAAACGCAATTCTCAAAATGGAGCCTCCACTTGCCCCTCCTTCTCTCCAAGAGCGGGAGCCGGGCTGGCTGGGCCTGGCTTTCCAGACTCCTGGCTCTGGCTCCCTGGGTATGTGGCTCTCAGGGCCCAGCTCTGTGGCACTTTGGACTTAGGGGCCCTCGGCTCCGTGGGGTTGGGGGCCCTGGCTCACTGGGTACGCCTGACTATCTCCTTGTCGGCCTGACCCTCGGGCCTCTCCAAGTCTTTGTCTCTTTTGGGTCCCTGTCTTTCTCTGAGCCTGTCTCCTTCCTTCAGTTTTCACTTTCTCCGTGCTCGCTGAAGTGAGGAAATGCAACAGAGGTGCCAGCCCTTGGCCCCCTAAGAAGTCCCTTCCCCACTGTTCACTCCACGCCCTGGAGTGGGCCCAGAGAGGGGAGGGGAAGGGTTTCTCTATCTGCTCTGCTAGGCGCTGGGATGTGTGGGGTGGTCTGAGCCCCCGCCCTGCAGAGGGGCCTGTGATCGGTCCCTGCGCCCGGCCTACCCCTCCCCCAGCTCCCCACAGCTCCTGCCCCAGCCTGGACACCTCTTCCTGGTTCGCAGTATCTTTTGACTTGGGTAGGAAGGAGGGCGGTGGATTTAATGGAGCGCATGCGAGAAAGAAGGGGAACAGATCAGGCAAAGGAGTTAGATAATGTCCCACCTCTCCCCACATGCCAGAGAGGGAAGGAAACAGGCTCCCCCCACCAACGGGCCCTCAAGCCACCCAGGTTTCCACCACTCTCATACCTGCGTGCCCACGTTCACAGGTTCCTCTGCACATCCTGGTGCACTCACCTTCCTAGTCGCACACATAAACTCATGAACTTACTGACAAAGCTGTCCAGGCACCGTCTCTCCCACACACCGCAAATTCACTTGTTAGATCCACATTTATAACTTTCACAGGCTTTCTAATGACCCCTTACCCACATACTCTTGTAAGATATACACATGTGAATTCATACATGAACTCATGTATGTGAATGTACTGATACATCAAACGTGTAGACTCACATTCACAATGCTTTCACACACATTTTCATATACACGTGTTCATTTCCACGCTCCTGTGCATGTAGTCACACAACAAATAACTAAATGCACACATTCCTACTCCCATTGCAATTCTCTGTCCAGTTCTTGGCCCTGCTCTGAATGATGACTTCAGCAGATGCCTAAGTCCTGGTCATCAGCGGCCTTGGGACTGGGACTAGGGAGGGTGTTCTGGGTGGAGGCTTGCAGCTGCTTCCAGGAAGGAGCAGGGCCTGGGGAGGTGGAGCCGTCTTGCCTGGGTTCTGTGGAAGTGAGGTTTTGGACCAGCCACTAGAGGTGAAGGCGGGACTTCTACCTTCCTCCCCTCAGGGTTAGTCTGGGGACCTTCTGAAGCTGTAGGATTTCAGAGAGGTTGGCAGTGGGGTAGGGCCTATGGAGGCTCCTTTAGGCCTCACTGATTGGGTGTGCAGAGGTTAGGAGTTGTCATGGAAACTGTATGAGCCTGCATCCACCTCTGGGAGGCAGGAGACCCCAAAGGACACCTGTGGACTCCCTAAGAGTGGTGGTTTTCTTATTTAGCCGGATCCACAGAGAGGCAGTTTAGCCACCTCACTGTCTGGGAGAAACTGAGGCCCAGCAGAGGGAGGCAGGGCACTGACTGACTTTGGCTCTTTGTTCCCTAATTACCATCGGAGGTGCTGATTGCACCCCTGAGGTACTTCAGCCCAAACTGCCCACCTGGCTTAGAGGACCAGGGACCTGTGCTTCAAGCTGGGAGAGAGGGCCCCTCCCTCACCTGAGTCCTGGCCTCTGTGGGATGCAGGATTTGGCTTAGGCCTGGGTCTTTGCTGACAAGTGGCTCTGCAGTAATCACCCAGGCCTCCCATCCCTCTCAGCATCTCTACTGAGTGAATTCAATCCTCAGCCCTGTTCAGACCAGCATTGGACAGTGTGGTCTGGGGCCCAGGGGGAATTGAGGTTCATTCCAGCACTTGAAGGGAAAGTCTTGGTGTGGGGATCAAGGCTTGTTACTGATGTCAAAGAGGTGTTTGGTCAGGACCAGTGGGTCAGGAGGGGTCTCTAGGTGGAGGGACTCTGACACCACTGCCCTGCTTACAGGTCACCTGCGAGGCCGCTGGCCAGGCCTGAGCCTTTGCCACCATGGCCATTGTGCAGACTCTGCCAGTGCCACTGGAGCCTGCTCCTGAAGCTGCCACTGCCCCGCAAGCTCCAGCCATGGGCAGTGTGAGCAGCCTTATCTCAGGCCGGCCCTGTCCCGGGGGTCCAGCTCCTCCCCGCCACCACGGCCCTCCTGGGCCCACCTTCTTCCGCCAGCAGGATGGCCTGCTGCGGGGTGGCTATGAGGCACAGGAGCCGCTGTGCCCAGCTGTGCCTCCTAGGAAGGCTGTCCCTGTCACCAGCTTCACCTATATCAATGAGGACTTCCGGACGGAGTCACCCCCTAGCCCAAGCAGTGATGTTGAGGATGCCCGAGAGCAGCGGGCACACAATGCCCACCTCCGTGGCCCACCACCGAAGCTCATCCCTGTCTCTGGAAAGCTGGAGAAGGTGAGGACCGGCTCTTCCTTGTGGGCCTGGGTAGAACGAGAGTCCCCCCTTGGAAAACTGGAATTTAGAAGCTTATATAGAGGAAAGAGTGTGGGCTTCAGATTCACCAGACCTGGGTCCTAATCCCAGCTCTCTCTCATTCTGGATGTGTGACCTCAGGGAAGTCACTTAACCTGAGCCTCAGTTTCTAGAACTGACATGAAGGTCAAATAATGTATAGCATAGTGCCTAGCATGTAGCATATATACAGTTGTTAAGTGCTAGTTGCTTATGTTCTGGTTATTTCTGCACCAGTTATATGTTTGGCTTTGGTCAAGGCCTTTAACCTTGCTGAGCCTCCATTTCCTCATCTGTAATGTGGGAATAGTGATCATATTTAGATAATGGGGATAAACCTTTCAGATTGCTTGATACAAAGCTGACACTGGTGGCCATCTCCACCAGTGGCCGCAATTGTTACGAATATATGGGCATTGGGGACCCCAGATGGGAGGGCAGGGAGTGTCATAAGGGCTCTGCAAGATTGGGCAGCTCATCTCCAGTGTCACATGGCACCTCATTTCAGAACATGGAGAAGATCCTGATCCGCCCAACAGCCTTCAAGCCAGTGCTGCCCAAACCTCGAGGGGCTCCGTCCCTGCCTAGCTTCATGGGTCCTCGGGCCACCGGGCTGTCTGGGAGCCAGGGCAGCCTGACGCAGCTGTTTGGGGGCCCTGCCTCCTCCTCCTCTTCTTCCTCCTCCTCTTCAGCTGCTGACAAACCCCTGGCATTTAGTGGCTGGGCCAGTGGCTGCCCATCAGGGACGTTATCCGACTCTGGCCGAAACTCACTGTCCAGCCTGCCCACCTACAGCACCGGAGGTGCCGAGCCAACCACCAGCTCCCCAGGCGGGCACCTGCCTTCCCATGGCTCTGGGCGAGGGGCACTGCCTGGGCCAGCCCGAGGGGTCCCTACTGGGCCCTCCCACTCAGACAGTGGTCGGTCCTCCTCCAGCAAGAGCACAGGCTCCCTGGGGGGCCGTGTGGCTGCCGGGCTTTTGGGCAATGGTACCCGGGCCTCCCCTGACAGCAGCTCCTGTGGGGAGCGCTCACCACCACCCCCGCCTCCACCTCCTTCGGACGAGGCCCTGCTGCACTGTGTCCTGGAAGGAAAGCTCCGAGAGCAGGAGGCAGAGCTTCAGCAGCTGCGGGACAGTCTGGACGAGAATGAGGCTACCATGTGCCAGGTGTGGTCAGAGGCAATGATGGGGAAGGGGCATGGCAGGACATCCCAAGGCCTGGGGAATGCAAGGGGCATTTCCATTTCAGCAGGGAAGAGGGGTTGGGTAGTTGTAGTTGTGACCCCCCTGCCCTTCCCACCAGTTGTCTGGTTTAATTTGTGGAGTAGCCAGACGTGGTGGCTCGCATCTGTAATCCCAGCACTTTGGGAGGCCGAGGTGGACGGATTGCTTGAGCTCGGGAGTTTGAGACCAGCCTGGGCAACATGGGGAAACCCCATCTCTCCTAAAAATAAATTAGCTGAGTGTGGTGGCATGTACCTGTAGTCCCAGCTACTTGGGAGGCTGAGGTAGGAGGATCACTTGAGCCCAGGAGGAGGAGGTTACAGTGAGCTGACATTCTGCCACTGCACTCTAGCCTTGGGTGACAGAGCAAGACTCTATCTCAAAACTTGTGGGGTGGAAAGGAGTCAGAGTGCATGGATTCAAACCTCCCACTGTTAAATACCAGTTTTTGGGCTTGAGCAAGTTGCTTAACTTTACTCAGCCTCTATTTCTTCATCTATAATAGGGATATTTCTAGCTTCATAGGATTGTTATGAGGATTAAATAAGGCAAAAGGTGTAAAGTGCTTAGACTAATGCCTGGTACCTAGGAAATGCTATATATAAATGCTTGCCTTTTTTTTTTTTTTTTTTTTTGGATTTTTAGTAGAGACGGGGTTCCCACCATGTTGGCCAAGCTGGTCTCGAACCCCTGGCCTCAAGTGATTCACCCGCCTCAGCCTCCCAGAGTGCTGGGATTACAGGCCTGAGCCACTGCACCGGCCAAGTGCTTTTTTTTTTTTTTTTTGAGACAGGGTCTCATTCTCTCACCCAGGCTAGAGTGCAGTGGCGCGATTTCAGCTCCTTGTAGCCTCAACCTCCTGGACTCAAGCAGTCCTCCCACCCCAGACTCCCAAGTAGCTGAGACTACAGGCACATGCCACCACACCAAGCTAATTTTTGTTCTTTGGAGAGGCAAGGTTTTGCTGTGTTGCCTAGGCTGGTCTCGAACTCCAGAGCTTAAGTGATCCACCCACCTCCGCTTCCCAAAATGCTGGGATTACAGGCGTGAGCCACCGAGCCCGGTCTGCTTGCTCTTGTGTTTGTTTCTGTGATCATCATAAAAGCAGTTAGTATTGTTGCAATTACTATTGTTGTTTGATGGAATACACCCTTCCTGAGCCCTCAAAAGTGGGCCGCCAGAGCAGACACTGAGTGGGGAGTTGGGAAAACTGCCCAGGAGCTGGGTCTGTCTTCTTGCCTGCAGGCCTATGAGGAGCGGCAGCGGCACTGGCAGCGAGAGCGCGAGGCCCTGCGAGAGGACTGTGCGGCCCAGGCACAGCGGGCACAGCGGGCCCAACAGCTGCTGCAGCTGCAGGTGTTCCAGCTGCAACAGGAGAAGCGGCAGTTGCAGGATGACTTCGCACAGCTGCTGCAGGAGCGTGAACAGCTGGAGCGGCGCTGCGCCACCTTGGAGCGGGAGCAGCGGGAGCTCGGGCCAAGGCTTGAGGAGACCAAGTGGGAGGTGGGTCAGACCAGGAGGGGCAGGGAGCAGGGTCACACAGGGAGAAACCCTGGAAAAAGGGGCCCAGCCGCACCCTCCCTCAGCCTGCCACCCCCAGAGGTCCTCCCCTTCCTCACCTCGGTGAGATGAGGTTCTCCTCTGTCCCTTTCTGGGAGAAGGGTCTCCTTGTTGGCCTTGTCTAGTGGCACAAAGCCACGCTTCCAGCCAGTAGTAAGAATGTGGTGCTTGTGGTGTGGAGGCACTATTCTAAGCATGTTACATGGGACAGATCATTTCATCCTTATAACAATACTGAGGGGGCTACCACTCGTCTCCCCATTTTAGAGATGAGTAAACTGAGGCCCAGAAAGACTGAAGTGCCAAATCTGAACCCAGGCAGTCTGGCTCCAATATCTGAGCTCTTAACCAAGTCACTGTAGTACCTTTCCAGTAGACACCTGGGTACTGCCCTCCATTGCCCCCACTCCTGCAGCACCTGCTAGCACCCAGTCCCCAGGGCTCGGTGGTACTTCCACAGTGTCTCCTGATGCTTTGAAGACACCAGCTTTGAAGCAAAAAAACTATGTCTGTTTTCCACTTAAGCCATATCTTAACTCTATGACCTTGGACATGTCACTAGACTTGCCTTAGTGTCTCCATGTGTAAAATGGGGATAAAGATGGACTCTCCTCCCAAATGCCAGGCATGATGCACGGGGCCTGTCCCCCCAGGAGAACCTGTCTCACCATCCTTCCCCACTGCCTCCCACCCCCAGGTGTGCCAGAAATCAGGCGAGATCTCCCTGCTGAAGCAGCAGCTGAAGGAGTCTCAGGCAGAGCTGGTGCAGAAGGGCAGCGAGCTGGTGGCCCTGCGGGTGGCACTGCGGGAGGCCCGTGCTACCCTGCGGGTCAGTGAGGGCCGTGCGCGGGGTCTACAGGAGGCCGCCCGAGCTCGGGAGCTGGAGCTGGAAGCCTGTTCCCAGGAGCTGCAGCGACACCGCCAGGAAGCGGAGCGGCTGCGGGAGAAAGCTGGGCAGTTGGATGCTGAGGCGGCTGGACTCCGGGAGCCCGCTGTGCCACCTGCCACCGCTGACCCATTCCTCCTGGCAGAGAGTGATGAGGCCAAAGTGCAGCGGGCAGCAGCCGGGGTTGGGGGCAGCTTGCGGGCCCAGGTGGAGCGACTGCGGGTGGAGCTGCAGCGGGAGAGGCGGCGGGGTGAGGAGCAGCGGGACAGCTTTGAGGGGGAGCGGATGGCCTGGCAGGCAGAGAAGGAGCAGGTGATCCGCTACCAGAAGCAGCTGCAGCACAACTACATCCAGATGTACCGGCGCAACCGGCAGCTAGAGCAGGAGCTGCAGCAGCTCAGCCTAGAGCTGGAGGCCCGGGAGCTCGCGGAGCTGGGCCTGGCTGAGCAGGCCCCCTGCATCTGCCTGGAGGAGATCACTGCTACTGAGATCTAGGGCCCTCGGCACCCAGCTCTGCAGGGAGCTCTGCCAGAGGGACTGCAGATCCACTTAGGCCCCAGGGCCCACGGATGACCCCAAAAGCTGAGGGCCCCAAAGCCACTTGTCTCCTAGGATCCAGGCCTCTGGGCTTCTGCCAGGAACTCGGGGTGGTCGTATGACTTGGAGGAGCAAGATCATACTGCTTGAAGGTCCCCGTGTTCACTGTCACCCAGAGGCTCCTGTCACTACCCACTTCATTCCCCACCGCTGCCAGTGCCACTGCCAACCCTGTTCACAGGCGCTTCCAGCCCACTTCAGCCAGGGGAGCTGGGAGGAAGAAGGGGCTCCCTCCTCTCCACATTCCCCCCAGCCCCAAAGCCAGAGAAAGCCAGATGGCACCAGCTGCTCCAGATGTGCCTGCCCATATTGGGGACAGGGCCGGGCCTGGGCTCGGTTCCCAGGTTCGAGCTCTGTAGCCTCTCTCCTGGAGTGAGGGGGCTAAAGTCAGACCAAAGGAAGAACTCAGAAATGTCTTGTGTATTTGTGTTTGTGACCAAGCAGCCTCTCCCTTCACCCAGGTTTATGGCCTCGTTCTCACTTGTATATTTTTCACACTGTAAATTTCTTGTACAAACCCAAAGAAAAAATTAAAAAAAATTTTTTTTTGTTTAAAAATAATGTGAATGCGCTGGATAAAGAGTATAGGAACTTGTTTGACCCACACCCCCTCTATTTGCTGGCTATTCCCCGAGCTCTCTTGGGGAGAAAAGGTGATGGAGGAAGGACAAATCCAGTAGAATGTCTGAGGTCTTAATGGACCCCCACATGAAATGATCTCTCAGGATTTCAGGGACTAGAAAAGCCTTTAATCCTTTTCCTTGCAAAGAATGCTGCTTGGGGCTGAGGAATGGATACATTGACCCCTTGAGGGCCCTGTCTGACAGCCTGTGTCCCTGGAGGCTTGGGTGACTCATAAAGTAAGAGGCAGCATGTGAGAAAGTGCCCACCAATCCCAAGCTCCAGACCTTGAGTTTCTTACCCCCTTTCCTGGCTTGGGAGATAGGGGAGCCGAGAGTGCGGGTGACACAGGCTGCCCACTAGCACCTTGTCCTTGGACACTAAGGCACAGCCTTAGTGACAGCTGAGGAAGGAAGAAAGTGGAAAGATGTGAGCCACCAGTGTGGCACTGGGAGGAGGAAGAGTGGGTGGGCAGGAGCCGGAGAGTCCTGAGTCCTGAGTCCTGAGGAAGTTGGTAGGAGAGATCCTGGGGATAACGGGATGTTGGAGTCAGTGGGGAATCTGAGGTTAGGGGAAGGGTCATGGGATGCGTGGGGAGGGTGCAGGCTTAGAATCAGGAGTCTGGAGGGCTGGGAGTTGGCTGGAGGAGCCTGGCATCGGTGGGAGGAGTCTGAGAATTGGTGGGAGGTTCTAGGAGCTAGTGGGCAGGAACTGGAGCAGCATCAAGGGGTTGGTGGGCAGGCGAATGGCCAGCAGGAAGGCCCCCATCAGTAAGGGCTGATGAGTCAGAGAGTGAGGGCCGTGGGCTGGGCCTGGGGACCCTGACCACAAGCTCCATGGGCTCCCGGGCCTTGTTTCGATAAGCCCGACGGATAGTGTCTACTGCATGCTGGTGGGTCACCTGCTCCAGACTCTCTCCGTCCACTGCCACAAGCTCGAAACCAGCCTAGGATGGAGTGAGAGAGTCACATCCCTCCCTCCCCATGTCACCCTGCACCAGCCCCCAACCTGAAGGCAGCATCTTCTCACCTCCACCCACGAGGACACTCCTCCCCCATCTGGGTGGAGGGGATGGACAATGAGACTTTTGTGCCTGGAGTTGTTGGGGACAGGGTGGGGCACAGACAAGGGCTCTTTGTCCCTTGGGGCTCAGGCTCAGGCTAGCATGAGGGGACAGAGTTTTCCCTGGGCCTGCTCATCCTGCTCGTCTGAACCCCCTCACCCCAAGCCTCCTCCCACAACCTGGGCTAAACATGTCTGGCTGGAAGCTGAGCATGGCCAGCCCATCTCCTGCCTGGTTTCAGCTGTGGGCTGTGAGGGTGGGCCTGGGCATGCTTCACCCACCTGCAGGGCCCCACTGAGGAAGGCGGCCCCCCCAGGAAAGATCTTCTCTATCTTCACCATGGGCTGCACCTTGGACTCAATGCCCCCAGAAATGCTGATGCCTAGTGATGGGGAGAAACACTGTGAAAGAGTGTAGCCGGACCCCAAAATGCAAGCTCCCTGGAGAAACCTAGAATCCCATCCCCAAACCCAAGGCCCCAACTTCTCCCACATCCCTACATTCTGTTACTACTCAAATCTCAATTCATTCCAAAATCCTCCAGATCCTAGCCCCTCAAATCTAGACCCCACCCAGATATACCCCAGATTCCCTTTTATTTATTTATTTTTTGAGACAGTCTTTTTTTTTTTTTTTTTTTTTTGAGACAGAGTTTCGCTCTTGTTGCCCAGGCTGGAGTGCAATGGCGCAGTCTCGGCTCACCGCAACCTCCACCTCCCAGGTTCAAGCGATTCTCCTGCCTCAGCCTCCCGAGTAGCTAGGATTACAGGCATGTGCCACCATGCCCGGCTAATTTTGTACTTTTAGTAGAGACGGGGTTTCTCCATGTTGGTCAGGCTGGTCTGGAACTCCTGACCTCAGGTGATTCACCCTCCTCGACCTCCCGAAGTGCTGGGATTACAGGCGTAAGCCACCGCGCCCGGCCGAGACAGTCTTACTCTGTCGCCCAGGCTGGAGTGCAGTGGCACAATCTCAGTTGGGCTCACGGCAACCTCTGCCTCCTGGGTTCAAGTGATTCTCCTGCTCAGCCTTCTGAGTAGCTGGGATTACAGGCGCCCACCACCACGCCCAGCTAATTCTTTTGTATTTTTAGTGGAAATGGGGTTTCACCATGTAGCCCAGGCTAGTCTTGAACTCCTGACCTCAAGTGATCCACCAGCCTCGGCCTCCCAAAGTGCTGGGATTACAGGTGTGAGCCGCCGCGCCTGGCCCAATAACCCAGATTCTTTTCCTGGGCCCAGGCTTCCTAGTGTCCCCTGCCAGGCCCAGTCCCACCTGGACTCACCTAAGGACTGCTTCATCTTGGACAGTGTCACTGTCTTCAGCTCGCCACTGGGGGTCTTCATGGCTGCCTCCTCTGCCATCCCCTCAGTTCCATTCTCCGAGGGCCCTTGCTTGGCCCCCACCTTGGCTGCCTCCCCATCCAGAGATAGTGGCAGAGGGGGCCTGGCCTTCTGAGGCTTGTGGTAGCGCCCATTGGCCATGCTGGGGGCAGGGGTAGGCGCAGGGGATGGGGAGCGTCTACCCGGAGACTTGCCTTGACCCCGGCTGCTGCGGCTGCGGCTGCGGCTGCGGCTGCGGCTCTGAGCCTGGCCCCGGACCTGGCCATGTGGAGGGTGCTCTCGGCTCAGGGGTTCTGTCAGCAGCCAGTTAGGCCTCGGGGGCCGGGGAGCCACAGGGGGTGGCTGGGGAGGGGGTGTGCAGGCACTTCGGCGGGGGGTGAAGGCATCTACTGGCACGTCTTGGAGAGGGAGGATCCCTTTATGAGGGTGGCGAGGGGCAGAGGCACTCGGGGAGACCTTGAGGCCCCCCAGCCGCTCCCTCAGCTCCCCATCATCTTCCTCTTCCGGAAAGCCGTTCACCGGCAGCAGGTAGAAGCCTCCGCGGCTGTCTGGGGAAGAGCGCCAAGGTCAGCTGCCCACTCCTCCCCTCCCAGCTTGGACCACCTCTCCAGGACCCAGGCCTTGCTTTGGTTCGTGTGGGGCCTGTGAGAGCCAGGCCCGAGTTTGTTCAGGAACCAGTGCAGTGCGGCCCACCCATGGGGTAGGCGGACAAACATGTTCTATTAGACTCGCTTTTTTTTTCTTTTTTCTTTTTCTTTTGAGATGGAATCTCACTCTGTCGCCCAGGCTGGAGTGCGGTGGCGCAATTTTGGCTCACTGCAACCTCCACCTCCCAGGTTCAAGCGATTCTCCTGCCTCAGCCTCCCCGAGTAGCTGGGATTACAGGCATGCGCCACCAAGCCCAGCTCATTTTTGTATTTTTAGTAGAGATGGGGTTTCGCCATGTTGGCCAGGTTGGTCTCTACCCCTGACCTCAAGCGATCCGCCCACCTCAGCCTCCCAAAGTGCTGGGATTACAGGCATGAGCCACCGCTTCCGGCCTAGAATTGCATTTTAATACTTCCTGTTGGAATCGTTACAGTTCTATTTTAATGTGTCTAAGAAAAAATACGACTAGCACACCAAACATAATTTCTCAGAGATTACTGCATAGAATGAGACTAGATTTTAAAAGTGAGCAGGTTTCAAACCAACTATTAAGTAAATAATAGTACAGGTGGTGACCAGCGGATGTGATAAAATGGCTCTGGTGGACAAGAGCTTTCCTTCAGGGGACCGCAATGTGCCTGGAAGCCACAACTGCCTCCCCGTGGGGAAAGAAGTAGAAGGCCCATCCTCCTTTCCCGAATCTCCCCAGGGTTGTGCCCCTCCCTGGGCTCTGGGATCTGACTGACCAGGCACGGGGGTGATAAGGTGACGCTTGGGTGGCGTGTCCTGCCGGGCTGGTCTCAAAGCAGGAGGCCGGACTGGTTGGAAAGATGAACAGGTCAGAGGCAAGGCACCCCACCAGGCTCCCAGAGGGACACAGCTCAAGGGGCTCGGCAATCTCTGCAGCCCTCTCCACCACGGGGTCCCATCCCCATCCCCCGCAGGGCTGGGACCCAGAACTCCCGCCTCCCACTGCTGACCTGCTCTGCTCTTGAGGGCCTCAAAAGCCTCCAGCTCCACAGGCATCACCATGCTGTCAAAGCGGCCCAGGTCTGTGGGGGCCACCACACTCCTGGGAGAGGGTGAGAGACAGCAGGGGTGGGAGGGGCAGGCAGGGTTTCAGTTCTGGAGGTGCCAGGATGCCCTTCAGCCCTTGGGAGGTTGGGGGTGGTACCAGGGATCCCCTTCCTGCCCCCAAGCCCTCTCTGCAACCTCCTCCCACCTGATGTCCCGCAGCAGCAGCAGCTTCTCGGGCCTGTCCAGGATGGCCAGCAGGGGTCTCACCAGGTCCTCCACACCTCCCTCATGCACATACTGCAGATAGAGGCACCACAGGTCAGACAGCAGTGGGGACTTCCAGAGCTGGGTGAGGGGGACACCAGGGCATGCAGGTGTTTCTTCTACACATGTGGGGACCTATCCAGCCCTGCATGCCTTGGGAAAGGTTTACTCCACCCCCAGCTGCCGCAGGGTGGTCTGATCTTGGTGATGGGGTGGAAGCCTGCAGTAATAACAGACCTGCAATAAATAGCAACAGCATTGGTAACAGTTTTGGGACAGACACTTTTCTAAGCCTTTTACATACCATCTCTCAGCAACCACCCTGAGAAATGGCATTAATTATTCCTGTTTTACAGATGCCGAAACTGAGGCTCAGAGAGAAGGCCTTCACTCAAAGCCATACACATAAGGAAGTGTGAAGAGGGACTGGAACCCGGGAAGTCTAACTCTTGCTTGCTCTGGTGCCGGAAAAGGATGTGCAGGGAGTGGACTCTCCTCCCCACCCCCACATCCCAGGCAGAAGGAAGGAATTTGAGCCAAACCCTAGGCTGTGTGCCTGGCTGTCCCAGCATGTGTCTGCACACAGACCTACAAATTAGGCTTTGTTTGGGGCTGGAATGGGAGCCTTGGGGAAGGAGCGGCTCTGCAGAAAGCCTCTCCGGTCAGTTCCTGGGGCGGGATGGGGGGCGGGGTGGAACCCCTTCTGCCTGGCACTGCCGGGATGCCACCAGCCACACCCCACTGACTCTGAAGACCTGAACACTGGGAGCCATCCCACTTGGACAGCACACCGACCCCTTGTGGCGAGAGGGAGACTGAGTCAGTGACATGCATGCATAGAACACTTTCTATGGGCACAGGCGCAGAGACAGAGCATGCCCTGGTGGTCAGAGTGAGTCATTCATAAATATCTGGAAATAAATACAATACAAACGATGTGTGTGGCCCCAAACCACACACAGTTATAGCGACTCACACATATCAACCTTACATTCCCTTTTGTCTGGAGAGACACATATGGTGCAGAACCAGCCCCATATGTGCACACGCTTTAAGTCTATGGACTTGGATTTGTTACCCACTAAGTACCAGACCCTGTACTGGGCAGCAGGGGCACAAAGATCCTGTCTCAGATCTTCAGAAACTGGGTCTAGTGGGAGCGAGGGGCAGATGAGTCACATACCCCAGTGAACTACAAGTCAGGGGCAATGGAGCACAGGGAGTCTCAGAGGAAGGTGGGAGGATCCCAGTGGGCTTCATGGAGGTGGTGGTATTCTGACTGACTCTTAGAAGATAGATGTAGGGAACAGCACAAAAGTTGGGAAGAAAGTGTTGCAAAGGTGGTGTGGGAAAATGAGTAGATAGTGGTTTAAACGTGGCCATGGGGTCCATGAAGAACCTCCCTGCAGGGCTGTTGCACAGGTTGTGACTATGTGAGTAGCATCCCTGAGGTTGTGCAGGTTGTAACCTGTATAAACCCATGCGGCGGCCATGGGAAAGTGGAGGTTGGTGGGTTAGGGAGTTGAATCGGGGAGGACCTCGAATGTGAGAGCAGGGAACTTGTACTTTATTCTGCCAAAGACAATGGGTCACCAGGTGACTTGGGGAGTGTACAGAGATCAGAGAAGGGTTTCCTTTCCTTCCCTCCCTCCCTCCCTCTATCTCTCTCTTTCTTTCTCTCTTTTTCTCTTTCTTTCGAGACAGATTTTCACTCTTGTTCCCAGGTTGGAGTGCAATGGCGTGATCTCGGCTCACTGCAACCTCCACCTCCCAGGTTCAAGCAATTCTGCTGCTTCAGCCTCCTGAGTAACTGGGATTATAGGCACCTGCCACCATGCCCAGCTTTTTTTTTTTTTTTTTTGTATTTTTAGTAGAGATGGGGTTTCACCATGTTGGACAGACTGGTCTCGAACTCCTGACCTCAGGTGATCCGCTCGCCTTGGCCTCCCAAAGTGCTGGGATTATAGGCATGAGCCACATCACCTAGCCAATCAGAGAGGGGTTTCTGATTCTTGGTCTGGCAGCTGTAGAGAGATGGCTCACATGGGGAGAGAAGGAAAGCCTGGGGTTCAGGGCTACTTGCCCCAGTCACCAGGAGAACTTTGCTCATCACTCCGGCCAGGGCTCCATTGCTGAGGGTCTGATCTGTTGGTGTGGGGGGCTTGGGTCAGGTTTGGGTGGTGGTTGAGCTAAGCAGGTGGTATGGGAGCACAGTAGGAGGTTTGAGCAGAGAAGGGAGGGATGAGGGAAAAGGAGCTGCCAAAGAGACAGACCCAGAGTCCCACCTCATGGACAGAGCCTGCATTGCCCTACTTAGCGCTGGGAGCTGAGGGTGACACTTTCTGAGTTTAGCCCAAAACCCTTTAGCTTCCCCCCAGCACACACCCCCATCTGCAGCTCTGCTGCAAACCGGGCCTTGGTAACAGGATGCATAAATGACCATGTCTCAGTCTCCAGGTGACAATGCATGGACACACACACACGCGCGCTAGCCAGACACGTGCTTGCTCACATGCACACACACACACAATCGTGCAGTCATATCAACACAAACCAGGTACCCCACAGACACGCCAGTGCACACACCACACAGACATACAACACAGCCCCACTCTGAGCAAGGTGAAGGGTGAGGGAATCCACAAACAATTTTCCAAGACCCCCCAGCTCGCCCTCACACACAGTGTGCAGACTCCTCACAAGGAGCCCAGCGTACACACCCAGGTCTTCCTGAGACAGGCACAGAAAAGGACCTGCCAATCCTGGAGGGAGTGAGCCGTGCCCCACAGCCTCCCCAACATGTGGGCCCCAGAGACTCCTTCAAATCTGACTCTCTCCCCACCCCGGGGCCCTCTGGCTCTTTTTGAAGTGGAAGGGAACAGAGAACAACAGTTTAGGTGTTGGGGGGCAGGGGTTGAGGTGTGGTGTGTAGGGGAGGCAAAGGATTACTTACTTGGGCAATAGGGGAGAGGACCTGGCATGAGGCCAGGCCTGCTGGGTGACCCAGGAGCAGAGGGTGGCATGCAGGGAAGGATGGAGGCTCAGAGAGAGCAGAGGCAGGTGACTGCAGGGACTCCCTTTTCCCACTCGGGAAAAGTGTCCTCTCCTTCTCGTCTCAGCTTAAATACCACCTCCTCTGGGAGGGCCTCCCAGCCCACACCATCTAATATGTGTCTCCTGGTTTACCCTCTCATGTTCTTTTTCTTCACAGCTCTTCGTGTGACTCATCACCATGGGCGTTTTGGTTCTAGTGACTGTCTAGCTCTTCTTCCTGTGAGCTGGCAGGTGTGTGTGTGTGTGTGAGACAGGGGTGACTTCTGATTTGACTGACCACTAGCCTCCTGGCATCAAGCCCAGACACTGGTCAGTGGACAGTGGCCTGAATGAATGATAGGCTGGGTGACTGAAGGACCATGTGCCAAGGCTGCAGGCGGGATGGAGGCTTACCCGGGAGCAGTGGCGGGTGACAGCCAGCACCTCATCATCAGTCAGCAGCCTTTGGGCCAGGTCCTGAATGAGGGGCCGACGGCTCTCCCAGGCCTGAACCTGCTCATCCACGTTGGGCAGCTGGCTACAGGGACTCCTGGACCTGGCAGACAGCAGGGCCTGGCCCCTCTCCTGGTCTGCAGGGCAGGAGCCAAAGGGCGTGATAAGGAGCCAGGAGTCATCAGGGGAGGGGAGAGGGGCTTCCCTCAGCAGGGTTGGGCCCCATAACTGGCCAGCTGAGAGCCCAGGTGCCTGGGACAGAATCCTAGCCTAGCCTATATGCTCCCACTGTGGTTGCCCACAGTAACCTGCCCACCAATGCAGCACAAACCCCAGCCCCTCAGCCCCAACACGGACCCCTATACCAGTCTGTTTCTTAATGGGGTCTTAGCCCAGTGCCCCCAGAGCCCCCTGAACATGCACCATCATAGTAGTCTGTTCCCCAGTGGAGCCCCAGCACAGGCTCCCTCATCATCCCCAAATATATCTTTGGGAGTCCCAACACAAGCTCCTAAAATGCACACCAATATCTGTCTGCCACCCTATCTTTCCTAGTAAGCTTAGTCCAATTCTTTTAGCTGCCCCCAATACGTACTAGTCTAGTTGCCTGATCCCCCATGCTTGACCCTGACTGAGTTTAGTCCAAAGTCACTTAGCTGGCCCCCAGCATGCACCCTCATCTGCCACTCTACTGTAAACCAGGCCTTGGTAAAGGGATGCATGAATTACCGCGTCTCAGTCTCCAGGTGACAAACTTCTGCACTGGGCCCACGCTCCCTGCTATGAAGAAGAAAGAGGCTCAGGTGCAGGTCTTGGCCCCCAGTCTGAAAATGGGGGTCAGGAGGGCTCAGGACAAGCTGGAATGGAAAATTCAGACTGGAAGTAGGTGCATGGGGAGGCAAGAGGCTTGGCCCTGAGGGACTTGAAGGCAATGCTCAGGCTATGGACTTCCTTCATAGGCAATGGGGAGTCAGGATGGTTTTGGATCAAGAGAGGGTGCAGTCTGAGCTCTGCTTATGCAAATTCACTTGGAAGCAAATGTATGGAGGGAAGAACCTCAGGGACAGAGCTCGGAGAAGTACCCTCCTTCAGGGGATGGAGGGAAAAAGAGGAGCCTTGGAAGGAGATAGAGGAGTGGCCAGAGAGGTGAGAGGAGAACCAGCAGAGGGCAGGGCCTTGGGAGCAGTGGGAAGAGAGGTGGAGAGGGGCCAGGCAGCCCTAATTGGAAGGGATCATCTCTCCCATGGTACAATCACCTTGAGACCCTAGAACTTCCCACCCCAGGGCGAAGCAGGGTCCAGCTCCTCATCCTCTGGTTGTTTTGTGGATCCGACATCCACCCCCCTCTTCTGAAAACAGCACCCTGATTTTCTCCTGGGGACCCACCCCGCTCTGTTCTTAGCCCATGTACTCCAGGGTGGGTATATGACCCAGGCTGGCTAACAAAAGCACTTTCTCTCCCACATCATAGCGATTTATTCTGCATGGCACAGGATGTCAGCTGGGCCAGGGACAGCCTACCCTGGGACTTCAGCTGCAACTATTTAAGGAGAAGCACTTTCTCCTGGGGTTGCTATGCAATAGAAGCCATCTTACCCCTAAGTCGGCAAAGCCCACAACAGTGAAGCCAACTCACGGGAGAGATGGAGGGGGACAGATGTCTGATGATGTTGCTCAGATGTTTAGACCCAGCTTAAATCAGTAGCTGAGCCAAGATGTGCTTTATTTTTCTTTTACTTTTTTTTTCTTTAGAGATGGGGGTCTTGCTATATTGCCCAGGCTCGTCTTAAACTCCTGGGCTCAAGTGATGTTGCTACTTCAGCTTCCAGAGTAGTTGGGGTTGGCCAGGTGCGGTAGCTCATGCCTGTAGTCCTAGCACTTTGGGAGGCTGAGGCGGGTAGATAGCTTGAGTCCAGGAGTTTGAGACTAGCCTGGGCAACATGGTGAAACCCCCATCTCTGCAAAAAAAAATACAAAAAAAAATTAGCTGGGCATGGTGATGCACACTTGTCATACCAGCACTTTGGGAGGCTGAGGTGGAAGGATCGCTTGAGCGCAGGAGGCGGAGGTTGCAGTGAGCTGAGATCACGCCACTGCACTCCAGCCTGGGAGAGAGAGCAAGACCCTGCCTCAAAAAAACAAAATAGTTGGGATTACAGGCATGTGCCACTAAGCCTGGAAGAAATGCTTTGTAAAGCTAGTGTGAGTTGAGTTTCTGTCACGTGCAACTCCAAGAGTCTTAACTCATCCACCCTTGGTCTAGTCTCTGAAACTCACCAGAGGGATGAGAGGGCCTCTTGTGAGTATCCTTTCGCAGACCCTGACATGGGTACAGCCTGGGCTAGGCCTTTCTACCTGGGCTCCGATCTAGAAATGGCTTTGCTCAAGGATGCTTCTAGAACTGAATTAAGCAAACAGAACTCTGACCAGGGGAGGTGAAGCCAAATGCCCTAGGAAAAGTGTGCCCTACCGCTGCCACCACCAAGAGCATAGGGATCTGATCAGAGCTCTCCCACGTCCTTGCTGTGCTATGATTCATCAGTTTTCCTTTCTATAAAATGGGGAGATGAGGCAGTATAACAATGACCACTACATTTTCTGAACACCTTCTGTACGCCAGACAACGTACTAAATGATTCACATACACTAAATCACTTGCTCCCCACTACTCTTAAAGAAATAGGTATTACTGGCTGGGTGTGGTGGCTCATGCCTATAATCCCAGCACTTTGGGAGGCCGAGGCAGGTGGATCACATGAGGTCAGGAGTTTGAGACCAGCCAGCCTGACCAACATGGTGAAACGCCCTCTCTACTAAAAATACAAAATTAGCCGGGCATGGTGGCACATGCCTGTAATCCCAGCTACTTGGGAGGCTGAAGCAGGAGAATCACTTGAACCTGGGAGGTGGAGGTTGCAGTGAGCTGAGATGGTGCCATTACACTCCAGCCTGGGCAACAAGAGCAAAACTCCGTTTCAAAAGGTAGTAATAAGAAAGAAAGAGAGAGAGAGAGAGAGAGAGAAAATAAGAAAGAAAGAAAGAAAAAGAAAGAAAGAAAGAAAGAAAGAAAGAAAGAAAGAAAGAAGAAAGAAAGAAAGAAAAGTAGGTATTATTACCCCCATTTTACTCATGAGAAAACTCAGGCTCTCAGGGGTTGAGTGGGGACTCAGCTGGTAAAAGGCCGTGTGGGATCTCAACTCAGAACTGCTGGATGCCGAAGCTAGTGGACTTGACCTTGTCTTCCTGTTTGTTCAACCCACTACTTACCTTTCTCTATGTCCAGGTGAGGGCAAGCTTTGGCCGGGATCCCGCTGTCCAGTGTCCAGGCCTCTCTGTGCCCATCCCCTGCTAGCCTCCCCTGAAGCCCTCCCTTGAAGAAGAGGTTCATCAGCGTCTTGGAGCGCTGCAGGGCACCCTTCTCCCCAGGGGACCCCGACTTCTCCTTCTTCCGCTGCTTCTTCTCCTCTGCAGACACAAGGGAGCAACCGGGGGTGCTGGAGGGATGGGCAGAAGGGAAGGACAAGGGGCAGGGGTGTGGAGAGGGGCAGAGAGAAGGGAGAGGAGAGGGCAGACAGGATCTGCAGCTGTGCGGGGGTGGGAGTGCGGTTCCTCTTCCGACTTTCTGACCCTTTCCCCAACGCACAGCTGTGGCTATGTAAGGAATCTCCATTGAAGCCCAGTTGGAGAAGGGCACACATGCGTGCATGTGAGTGTGAGCGACTGTGTGTGTAAACAGGCCTGGGAACTCCAGGATCCAGGGGCTGGGGTAAGGGCTGGTTCGGGGAACAGGGACTGAGACTAAGGGTGAGCATAGGGTCCAGGACTAATTTAAAGTGGAGCCCACAGCAGGGTCTGAGCAGCCTGGAGCTTGGGTTGGGCAGGGGCTGCGTCAAGGCCTGGGGCAAAGGGAGGGTTGAGCCCAGGACAGGGTGTGAGGCAGGTTTTGGACCAGAGGCTGTGGAGGGAGCAGCAGCCACCCATCCCCCACGTACCCCATAAGGTCAGGTGGCTCTGGGAGCGCGTGATAGGGGGCCGGGGTCGGCTGAGGGCCAGTAGCAAGGCCGTCTTGGGGGACTCAGAGAGGGCAGAGTCAAGGCGGCGGCCGTGCTGGGGGCCGTCCGAGCGGATGGCGGTGTCCCTGAGGATGACTGTGGGCCGCACGCTGCACCAGGTCTCCACCCGGCCCCCGGCATCAGGCTCTGTCTGCATGGCTGTGTCGGCCCGCCCCCAGCCTGGGCCGCGGCCGCCGGGCTCCTCCGGCCCCAGGCAGACGTCCAGGCGGTCCGAGGGCAAGGAGCCTGAGCTGTAGGGGGCGCTGGAGGCGCACGAAGAGACGCTGGAGCTGCTCTCAGAGGCCGGGGACAGCTGCTGCAGCACCCCGTTGCTCACTGCAGGGAGTAGGGAAGCCAGGGGTCAGCGGGCTTGCTTCAGGGCCCTACCGGACTTGCATACCACTCTTGGGCTTAGGGGTGGAGGAGGCAAGGTCAGGCAGCAGCCTGGGTTAGAACCGCAGTGGTGGGGAACCCGCTGCTCCGAAATGCTGCCACTGCCCTAAGGCATGTCACTTCTCCAATCACCCACAGGGACTCCAGACCCTAGGAGAGCCTGCATTTTATCCGCAGATTCTCAGAGCGGAGCCCAGAAATAGCTCTAGATTGTGTGAAGGGTTTTGGTCTTCTTCTTTCTTCTTCTTCTTTCTTCTTTCTTCTCCCTTCTCCCTTCCCGTCCCTCCTCCCTCCTCCTTCCTCCTTCTTCCTTCTTCCTTCTTTTTTTTTTGAGACAGAGTCTCATTCTATGGCCCTGACTGGAGTGCAGTGGCATGCTCTTAGCTCACTGCAACCTCTACTTCCTGGGTTCAAGTGACTCTCGTGCCTCAGCTTCCCAAGTAGCTGGTATTACAGGTGTGCACAACCACACCCAGCTAATTTTTGTATTTTTAGTAGAGATGGGTTTCATCATGTTGGCCAGGCTGGTCTCGAACACCTGACCTCAGGTGATCCACCCACCTCAGCCTCCCAAAGTTTTGGGATTATAGGCATAAGCCACCGTGCTGGACTTTGTTTTTCTCTTTTTTTTTTTTTTTTTTTTTTTTTTTGAGACAGTCTCTCACTGTGTCGCCTAGGCTGGAGTGCAGCTCCTCGGCTCACCACAGCCTCAAACTCCTGGGCTCAGGCAATCCTCCCACCTCAGCCTCACAAGTAGCACAGACCACAGGCCCTCACCACCACTCCAGTTAATTTTAAAATTATTATTATTATTATTATTATTTTTGAGATGGAGTTTCACTCTTGTTGCCCAGGCTGGACTGCAATGGCATGATCTCTGCTCACTGCAACCTCTGCCTCCTGGGTTCAAGCAATTCTCCTGCCTCAGCCTCCCGAGTAGATGGGATTATAGGCATGGGCCACCATGCCCGGCTAATTTTGTATTTTTAGTAGAGATGAGGTTTCTCCATGTTGGTCAGGCTGGTCTCGAACTCCTAACCTCAGGTGATCTGCCCATCTCAGCCTCCCAAAGTGCTGGGATTACAGGCGTGAGCCACCATGGCCAGCTTAAATTATTATTTGTAAAGACGAGGTCTCCCTATATGGCCCAGACTGATCTTGAACTCCTGTGCTCAAGCGATTCTCCCACCTCCCAAAGTGCTGGGATTACAGATGTGAGCCACCGAGCCTGGCCCTTTTCTTCTTCAGAGATCCGGGCCCCACCCTCAGGCCTCCACCCTTTCCCTCCAACCTTGGAGATCTGAGCCACTTACGTCGATCCAGCCAGCAGTACTCAGAAACCATCTCTTTGTAGGCAGGGTACCGGCCGGTCTCCTGGGGAGGGGATGGTGGGCACAGGAGGGAAGGGGGAGCAGTGAGGACAGAGAGTGAGAATGGGGCGGGGGTGACAGGATGGGAGTAAACGTTCAACTTCATTTTGGTCCTCCAAATTCATCATGCTCTGGCCATACAGGCCACTTTCTTTCTGAACATGCCAAGTTCCTTTGTACCTCAGGGCCTTTGTACCTGCTGTTCACTCTGCCTGGAGGCCACCCTGACCCCAAGATACAGGGGCCTTCCTGAATTACTCCATTCCATCTCTCTATTAATTTCCTTAGAGCATTTGTCAACATCTGCAAGCATCTAGTTTACTGATCTGTCTCCTTCTAGTAGCAGAGAACTTATCTGTCCTGTTCATTGTTGTAGCCCCACTTCCTGGCACTGTGGCCGGCACATAGCAGGTGCCCAAAAATATTGTTGAATGAATGAGGGGCAGAGTGGGAGTGAGGAGAGATGTTTGGGATAATCTGAGAGGAAGGAAAAGGAAAAATTGGATGGGGAAGAGGTAGAAATGGGTGGGGGAGGGCAGCAGAGGAGGCACCCAATGAAGGTTTCACTCCAAGTGAAGGCTTGGGGAAACAGAATGGTAGAGCAGAGGCCAGGGCTGAACACCAGAGGAGAGTGAGGTGGCATCTCCTCCAGGAGCCGGAATGAGAAGACCTGATCCTCAGACAAGTGTGAGACCCACAGGAATAATGAATCCAGCCACCTCCTGTGAAATCCAACCTCTGGCCCCAGCCCAGCTCTCCTTGCTCTATGCCCTGGGGATGCCCACCACCCCTCCCTTCTGGGCAAGACATTTGTTCCTTTCAACCCTAGGCCTCCACCCTTCATAAGAAAGGGGCACCACTCTAGCACTGTGGGGAGCAGGACTGGAACTAGGCCCAGCCACTGACCAGCTGAGTAAGTGACCTGTTTGTGAGTTGCTGTGCCTCTCTGAACCTCAGTTTCTTCTTCTTCAAAACAGGGATGAGAACAATGCCTGTCTACCTTCTAGTGGCTGTGGGAACATCATAAATTGCCAAGCATAATTAAGAAGTAGGGTGGCCTGGGAAGCCCCTCCTCTAGCCTCGCTTCTCCCTGCCCCCACAGTTCTGCCCACCTTGATGGTCAGCATGATGTGCGTTTGGCCCTTCAGCACCTCCACGGCCTGGCTGTGGCTGATGTCGTCAAACCTGACACCGTTGGCCGCCAGGACCTTGTCCCCCACCTTGATGCCATTCTCCTCGGCCAGCCCACCATGGTCCACTCTGAGGCCAGACAGGCATTAGTCTGATAGGCCCCTGGCCTGCCCTCCCTCACCCCACTCCAGACCCCCTTCTCTTGGACACAAGACTGTACCAGTCAAGCTCCTTGACCCTCCTACTGGGGCCTCCCGCCCCTCCCAGGCCCTCACTGAGACAGGTGGTTGGCCAGGCCTCACTTGCTGACCATCCCCACATCCCAGCCTAGGCCCTACACCACGCCCCATTCTCAGTTCTACCCCAAGACACTTCCTGCCTCAGCCCTCACTTGGACACATAGATGCCCAAGCCAAACTCCTTGCCCCCACGGATGTTGAAGCCCAGGCAGAAGTCGTCGGAGGTTGTGTATAGGTGGACGATGCGCCGGACACCATCTTCTGAGCTGGTGTCGGACGGTGTCGAACTGCACTTCTCCACTACCAGGCGCCGATTCACCACATCCACCCTGGACAACAGCAGGGGGCCCTCAGGCAGGGTCCTCTATCCGCTGCCACCCACCACCCTCCCAGCAGCTCTGACAACTGCTGGGAAAGTGGAGGTTGCCTTTGGGGGACTCCCCAGGCCTGAGACCTGCAGTGGGACATAGGTTCATTAGCTGGGAAAGCAGCCTAAATCGCCTCTTTTTATTGAGCAGCTGCAATGTGCCAGGACCATTCCTTTTTTTTTTTTTTTTTTTTGAGACAGGGTCTTGCTCTGTCCACCCAGGCTGGAGTACCATGGTGTGATCATGGCTCACTGCAGCCTCAACCTCCTGGGCTCAAGCAGTCCTTCCACCTCAGCTCAGCCTCTTGAATGGCTGGAATTACAGGCACATGCCCACCATGCCCAGTTTTTTTGTTTTGTTTTGTTTTAGACAGAGCTTCACTCTTGTTGCCCAGGCTAGAGTGCAATAGTGTGATCTCAGCTCACCACATCCTCCGCCTCTGGGCTCAAGCGATTCTCCTGCCTCAGCCCCCCGAGTAGCTGGGATTACAGGCATGCTCCACCACGCCTGGCTAATTTTTTATTTTTGATAGAGACAGTGTTTCTCCATGTTGGTCAGGCTGGTCTTGAACTCCCAACCTCAGGTGATCCACCTGCTTCAGCCTCCCAAAGTGCTGGGATTACAGGCTTGAGCCACTGTACCTGGCTTTTTCTTTTTTTTTTTTAGAGAAGGGGTCTCGCTATGTTGCCCAGGCTAGGTCCCAGTTCTAATCCTTACAGCACCCCTGTGGGGAGGTGGTGTTTTGCCCCCGGGTTTCACAGCAGGAGCAGCAGCAATGTGGCAGCAGGACCACTGGGATCTGAGAGAGCAGAGCCATTGGAGGAGGGCAAGGGACAGATGTGGTCTCTCCTTATTTTGAGGTAAGGCCTTTGGATCCCCTGTGTTTCCTGTGCCTGTGAGCAGGAGGAGTAGAAGCCTCTCCCCTCAGTGGGTTTTGCGTGGTGGTAGGGCTGGGGTGGGCTGGGGCACGGCCAGGGCTAGGATGAGGGAGTTGCTGCTCACCACGTGGTCTTCTCCTTGGAGAACTTGATGCCTGGCACGCGGCCCATGCGCCGCACCATCATGTGCAGGCGGCTGCTGCCCGTCAGCACCTTCACGGCGCTACCCATGGTGATGCTCTCCAGGCTTAGCCCATTCACTTCCGTGATCTTGTCCCCCACGCACAGGCCAGCCTGCTCTGCACCACAGGATGGGAGTGGCTGGCATGGGGCACTCGGGAGAAGGGTCCCCAGGGTGGGGGCTGAGCCTCCCCCATCAAATGGAGCTCCTTCGAGTTCAACTGATCTCCTCAGTCAGAGTGGGGATTGTCAGAACAGGGGCTGAGTGTTCCCAGTGCCTAGGGATCTGTCCCTTAAACCATTCTGCCCTGAGGGTGAGCCCTGTCCCCCCATCAGTCAGGCCTTCCAGAGTTGGGGACTCTTCCTTCTGTCCCTGACAGCAGCATCCCCTGCAATTCACTGAGGTTGGAGTCACATCCTAAGCCTGGACTTCAACCTGGGGGTTCCGCTTACCTGCACTGCTGCCTTCCTCCACTTTGCTGACGAAGATGCCCAGGCCATGCTCTGAGCCCCCACGCACGCTGAAGCCCAGCCTCCCTGCTGGACTCTTCTCCACCCGGACTGAATGGATGATGTCACTTTCATCACTGTTGGCTGTGGGGACAGGGATTTAGGGATGCTCCCATGTTCATTGCGGGCATTGAGGGCCCCTGGGTTCCCCAACTTGGGGCCTGCAAAGGCTGGGTTGCTGGGCACAGTCACACAGGCATGTAGGGGCCTAAATGCAGTGGGGCAGGTCAGCCCATTTTTAAGGCCCCTCTGGGTGATTTTTATTTTATTTTATTTTAAAGTAACAGGGTCTTGCTCTGTCATCCAGGCTGGAGTGCAGTGGTGTGATCATTGGCTCCCTGCAGCCACAAACTCCTGGGCTCAAGTAATCCTCCTGCCCCAGCCTTCCAAGTAGCTAGGACTACAGGCATACACCACTGTGCCTGGGTTATTTTTTAATTTTTTGTAGAGGCAGGATCTCACTTTGTTGCCCAGACTGGCCTCAAACTCCTGGCCTCAAGCAATTATCCCACCTTGGCTTACTAAAGTGCTGGGATTACAGGTGTGAGCCACGTGTCCTGCCCCCTCTGAGTGATTTTGAGACCATGGGCCAGGAGGGTGTGGAAGAAGGTGAGATCAGTGGGACAGGACTCTATGCTAAAGACACTATTCTCTAGCCGGGTGTAGTGGTGTATGCCTGTGGTCCCAGTTACGTGGGAAGGCTGAGGCAGGAGCCCAGGAGGTTGAGGCTGCAGTGACCTGTGTTCACACCACTGCACTCCAGCCTGGGTGACAGAGTGAGACCCTGTCTCAAAAAAAAAAGGAAAGAAAGAAAAGAAAAAGAAAAAGATGTTGTTCTCCTTCCTTCTTAGTGTGTGTGTATGAGTGAGTGTGTGTGTGTGTGTGTGTATCAATGCTTTCTGAGCTTCACATGCCCATGGGCCTGGGGGAAGCCAAATTAATAAACAATTCTGTTACTCCGAGAGTCAGATGGACAGACAAAAAGGTTCAAGATTCTGTTCTATGGGGCACAGTTGAGGGTGTCTGGCCTCATCAGCTTGCAGCATAAATTAGTATATTAGCTCTATCTTCAAATGCTTGTAGAGCTACCCAGTGGAAGGCATTGGATGTTTTCATCTGTGTAAACAGAACCTGCCTGGAGTACTCTTGCTCACATAGTGGAATTAGACAGAGGCAGATTTTGTCAGGAAAAACTTTCTAAACCATTCAGCTATTGGAAATGGAATGGGTTTTCTTTCTTTTTTTCCCTCGAGACAAAGTCTTGCTCTGTCGCCCAGGCTAGAGTGCAGTGATGCGATTTCAGTTCACTGCAACCTCGGCCTCCCAGGTTTAAGTGATTCTCCTGCCTCAGCCTCCCAAGTAGCTGAGATTACAGACATGTGCTACCACACCCGGCTAATTTTTGTATTTTTAGTAGAGATGGGGGTTTCACCATGTTGGCCAGGCTGGTCTCGAACTCCTGACCTCGTGATTCGCCTGCCCTGGCCTCCCAAAGTGCTGGGATTACAGGAGTGAGTCACTGCCCCAGCCTTGAAATGGAAGGGATTTTTTTTTTTTTTTTTTTTTTTTGAGACGGAGTCTTGCTCTGTCGCCCAGGCTGGAGTGCAGTGGCCGGATCTCAGCTCACTGCAAGCTCCGCCTCCGGGTGTACGCCATTCTCCTGCCTCAGCCTCCGGAGTAGCTGGGACTACAGGCGCCCGCCACCTCGCCCGGCTAGTTTTTGTATTTCTAGTAGAGATGGGGTTTCACCGTGTTAGCCAGGATGGTCTCGATCTCCTGACCTCGTGATCCGCCCGTCTCGGCCTCCCAAAGTGCTGGGATTACAGGCTTGAGCCACCGCGCCCGGCCAAGGGATTTTCTAAGACAGATAGTAAGCTTCCCATCTTTGGAGGCATGCAAGCTGAGACCCAGCAAATCTCTGGGATGTTATGGAATCCCTGAGCACCCTTCCATCTCTTAGACTCTGTGATTCTGGAAGTCAGGGTTCTAGGAACTACCTGGCTACATGGGGAAAGAAACCCCAAGCCACACTGCACTGCAATATGTATGTGCCCAAGGCGGCCCTCTCCATCACACTGGGGAAAGTAGGTGGGGAAGAGGGTTCCTAAGGCTGAACCTGTCAGGTAAGGATTCTTTTTTTTTTTTGAGATGGAGTTTCACTTCTTCTCCCAGGCTGGAGTGCAATGGCTCAATCTTGGCTCACTGCAACCTCCGCCTCCTGGGTTCAAGCGATTCTCCTGCCTCAGTCTCCCCAATAGCTGGTATTACTGGAATGTGCCACCACGCCGGGCTAAATTTTGTATTTTTGGTAGAGACAGCGTTTCACCATGTTGGCCAGGCTGGTCTCGAACTCTTAACCTCAAGTGATCCACCTGCTTTGGCCTCCCAAAGTGCTGGGATTACAGGCATGAGCCAAGGCACCCGGGCCAGGTAAGTTTTCTATAAGGACTCTGATGGGTGGGATTTTGATGGGTGAGGGGAAAGGGAGGGGCACTGATGAGGGGGAAGGAGCCAGAGACGCTCAGCTGTGGGCCCTTGAGGAGGCCTTCCAGTTACAGAAAAGCAAGAAGGCTGGAGGGGTAAATTGGGTCCCAGGTGAGAAGCTGAGATTTCTTCGTGGGTAAGGGTTACTCTAGAGGTGTTTGACAGGGAGAAATCACACACACACACACACACACACACTCTTCAATTTGATCTAAGAGAAGTCAGGTTACAGGGCACAGCCAGGGCAGTTCAGAAAGAAATCCCCAAGGGCAGCTTGTGGGGAGGGGCGGTGCAGGACAGATGTGGGGGGCCAGGGCTTTCCCAGCTGATTAGATTACACAGATCTCAGGCCACTTACAGCCTTAGCCAAGGAGCCTTTTGCTCCCTTGCTCTCAACCCTCTCTCCTCAGGGCCTCACTGGGGCCTCCCTAGGGCCCTGGGTCAGGGAATGTGAAATCTGAGGTTTTCCAGGAGCCTGGGCCCTGCAAGAATGGAAACTTGTCTACCTCCACTGCCCCAGCCTCTCCTCCAGGTGCTCCACTACAGCCCCGGCACTATCCTTGCTTCTGCTCTTGCCCCCATTAGCTATTCTTTATACAGTACCCAGAGTCAGCTCTTACATTAGATCATGTCTTTTCCCTGATTAAAAACTTCAACACCTGTTCCTGCTTCTAGAACTCCAGTCTCCTCACCATGCCTTATAAGGCTCTGCCTGGGCTTCCCTCTGCCCACCCCTCCGCCCTCCCTTCCACCCTCCCTCCCTCACTGAGCTCTGGCCACCCTGATCTTCCTGTTCCTCGTGGAGGTCAAACCCTTCCAGTGTCCCCTCTGCCTGCAGTGCTCCTGCCCAGGCCTTTAGAAGGTCAGCTCCTCTTCCTCATTTCCCTCCTAGCTCAGACACCACTTTCTCCGAGAAGGCTTCCTGGAGTATCCTACCCCTCCTCCCAGGGATTCCCTCTTGTAGGGCTTCTCAAAGCATTGTGCTGTATCAGCAGCATCAGTGTCATCTGACAGCTTGCTAAAAACAGGAATTCTTTCGCTTTACCACAGACCCACTGGACCAAGAAGCTCTGGGACTGAGCCCTGCAATCTATCCCTGAATGAGCCTTCCTGGCAATTCTGAGGCATCTGAGGTTTGAGAAGCACCATTCTATCATATCATCAGATGATCACCTTCTGACTCTTTTCATCCTTTGCCATTGTTTGCTTATTTGTGTTATTTATCTGTCTCTTTTGACTGGACTGTAAGCTCAATCATGGTGGAGACTTCGTAATTCTCTTGTAGTATATCTCCAATATGTTGGACAGCACTTGTATTTGATAAGTATTTTTTTGAATAAATGAAAGAGTAAATGGATGGATGGATGGACAAACTAGGAGAGTGATGAGAAATGCATTAAGGGTAATGCTTTCCTGGATTAAAGGTAATGTATTTTCTCTGGGACCAATTGAGTTTAAGGAGCTGGTGGGGCCTCATGGGGCTGATGTAGGTGGCAATGTCCCTCTTCCCACTGTTTATTCCTTATCAGCTACTTTACTCCCTGGGAGTGATCTACATAATAATATGGGGCAGGGTTCCAGGCTGCGGGGACTTGGGAGATGTCTGCGCTCAGGCAGAGGGGAGAATTCTGAACTCAGAGGGTCCCAGCCCAGTCAGAGGAGAAGCCAACTGGTCAGAGCAACTCCCCAGTCCCTCACTTGCTAGGAGATCCTGCTTCCTTGGCTGCACAGTGGCAGTAGCATGAGGCAGAGGGAGAAAGCAATCATGAAACCCTGGAAGAGGATCTTTAGAGGGATGGTATAGGCCAGGCACAGTGGCTCATGCCTATAAACCCAGCACTTTGGGAGGCTGAGGTCAGAAGATCACTTGAGCCTAGGAATTCAGGACCAGCCTGGGCAACATGGTGAAACTCTGTCTCTACAAAAAGTAAAATAAAATAAAATTAGCCAGGCTTGGTGTTGCATGCCTATAGTTCTGGCTTCTCAGGAGGCTGAGGCTGGAGGATCACTTGAGCCCAGAAGTTTGAGGCTGCAGTGAGCTATGATCACACCACTGCACTGCACTTCAGTTTGGGTGGGCGACAGAGCAAGACCCTTTCCCTCTAAAAAAAAAAAAAAAAAAAAAAAAAAAAAAAAAAAGGACAGTATAAACAGCCCTTGCATCATACGTGGGCAAAGGGAAGGGGTGGGGGGAGAGGGAGGGAGAGAGGGAGAGGGAGAGACAGAGTGTGCGTATCAGAGGGAGTATAGCATAGTTCTTTTCATAGAATGGGACAAATAAAGACTGCTGCGGTGCCTGCTTCCCTTTTCCCCAATGTCTCTTAACTCCCCTGGAGACTTCTGCTCCCTGAACAGAATGACCGCGGTGACCCTCAGCAGTGCCCTGTTGCTCACCAGAGGGTGAGGCATAGACTGGTGTATGACAGGGGTGAGCATGCCAAGCCACTGGTGAAGGAAAGCCTGTTCCCTGAGCAACATGCCCACCCCTGTTCCGGTGGCCTAGGGAGGGGAACAGAGATGCCCCGCTGGGTCAGAGGGGGAGGAACAGGGCCTGAAGAGTCCAGTCTGGGATCCAGCCAGGGCAGCTCTGCTGGCTAAGAAAGAGGAGAGGAGCTGGAGATATTTATCTGGTCCTGCCCACAGAAAGCCCACACTCAGGGGGCCTGGCTCCGCCCCTGGCATTCAAGGTCCTGTCTTGCTCACCAGCTCTTAGTCGCCTCACATCTGTCACTGCAGCCAGGCTGGCTCCTAAGTGCCCACCCACCATGCTCCATGCTTTTCATTTCCAGCCTTTGTTGGTGATAGCTCACCCCTGTCACCAGCTGTTCTTGTTGCTCTGTCCTGCTACACTGTAGATTTCTGGAAGGTGAAGAGGGAGCCTGATTTCTCTCTAGGTCCCTTGTAACACCTCCCCAGGGCTGGTATAGGATTGGTGCTCCATGAAGCAGCATTAAGCAACTACATAAGCTTAGGTCTCCCCTTCCCTGATGGAGCTCCCTCTCCACCCTCAACCCTCCTCTTCTGAACATTTGCTGTGCTGCCTTCATTCCCCTCCTTCAGCACTGAAGCCCTGAATTCTGTCTACCCACTTGGGCACTGACTCCTCGCAGCCCAGCACAGAGCTTGTCACACAATGGACTGGTTGATGGAGGATGTCCTCCTTTATCCTGCCCCATCCCCCAGAAGTACACACAGTGGATCTGGAGAAGGGCAGAGCCCATGGGAGAAAGAGGCCAGTTCAATCCCCTGCCTTGCCCACCTGGGGCTAGCATACCACATGCATGCCTTTCCCTGCTGCCATGGCCTTCTCTCCCTCCTCTGACCCTTCTACCACCCTGGACCCCTGCAGGATTGGCCTGGAGAAGAAGCAGGTGAGGAAGAGTGTATGGGTTCCCAGGCTGCCTGCCACCTCCCTGTGACTCCCATCTCTTGAATTCCCCCGCTCATACAGGCTCTGCCTCCTCCTGCTGAGTTCCCACTGTCCCCTACCCCCACCTTCCCCAACCCAGGCCGGTGGCTGGATCCCACCCCCACCTTCGATGGGGGAGTTGATGAGGATGACGCGTCCCATGGGTGATGAGGCTCGGATTCCGCGGGGGGGCCCGTTCAGCAGCCGTTGCTGCTTCCTTAGCAGGTATCGCGTTGCGGTGGAGCCTGAGTCGCTGCCTAGGTGGCCTCGGGAGGAGATGGAGCTCAGAGAGCCGGAGCTTAGGTCTCCTAGGCCCAGTGGGTCGAAGCCCACTGCGAAACCCTGCGCCATGGCGGCTGGGCTAGGGCGGCACCCTACAGGTCCAGAAGGAATCTGCTAGCTCTGGAAAGGCCAGCCCCGCGTGCTTCGAGCTCCATGAGCCTCTCTGAGGGGATGGGGTCTCAGTAAGGTGAAGGCCCTTGCTTGCGATGCCTCTCAGAAGTGTGAGCTCCAGGCCTGGGCAGGGAGAGCAGGGATGAGGGAGGGGTGTAAATGTTTCCCCTGCTGCCCTCCAAAACTTCCACCCCTCCCTGCTGGTTTAAGCATCCTGCCCTCCCATGCCTTAGGCCGCCCTCCTGTCTCACCCCAGACCAGAGAACTGCCCCATCCAGGCACCATCGTGGACTCTCGCTGACTTTATAGAAGACAGATGGGAACCTTTCACCCCTCATTGCTGCTGGCGGCTGAGTCATCTACTCCCGTCCTCAGTCCTCAGTAGAGGTTGAGAGTGGAGTTGGGATTACTGAGGGCCCTGGGGCTTAGAGCGGTGTGAGACAAAAGAGAGGTCGGGACAGCTCATGGCATCACCTCTCTCATGCATATGCGGGTATGGGGGTGGTCCGGGATAGGGTGGGGGCGGCGTGGGGCGGGCTGGGCCTCGAGGACAGGGCTTCAGGACCTTAGATAGCTGAGGCCGAGGAAGCCCCCCAGACACCCGCGGGCTCCAGGCTGCGGCTCCGGGTCTAAAGAGTCTGCATGAACCTTTCCCAAGCTTGCGGGGAGGATCCGCTGGAGAGGGGTCCCACGACATCCCGCGCAAAACCCAAGGCCAATTCCCTCAGAGAAGCTCTGGGACCCAGAATGAAGCACCCCAATATCAACTCGGCCCTCCAGGCCCCCCACCCCTTTGTGCCTGGTCCCCCTCACCTGGTCGCTGCTGTGGCGCCGCCAGCCTTGTCAAACCACCCTCGGGCGAGAGCTACTGTGGCAGTCTGCAAATCCCACCCACGCTCCGCGGAGGCTGTGGGAATTGGGCTGGCCTGCACCTCCCTGGGCTCCCATTGGCTGGTAAGGCCGTCAGTCATTCTATTCCGACACCTCCCTTGCGCTCCAGGGACAGACTGGTGTTACCTGGTCCCGGGCAGCGGAGTTCCTTACCCACCCCAGTTCTGGTTCTGACGCCCTAGTTCATCCCACAAATTTAGGGCTTGGGTCTAATTTAGCGGCTTGTTCCCTTCCCGCTAGAAGCACCTCTTCTCTGAGCCAAGCCAGCTACCCGGGCTCCTGGAATTGCCATCCCTCCGTGGGCACCCTTGAGGCCTCCGTGGGGGCACGTCACCGGGCAGAGCGGGACGTGAGCCTGCGTTTGCTGCAGGTGTGCTCTGTGTGGTGACTGGGTGAGTTGTGAGTATGTGTGTGGCGGAGGGGGTGCCTTCTTCACTTGCATCCTTCTCCTCTGTCAGAAGGTGTCTCTGGCTACCCAGTTCTGGAATGGTCGCAGGGTGGGGCAGCTGGTGCCAGGACGGGAAGAATCCTAAGAATCCTTCTGATGTACTTATTCGGATGCAGACCGCGAGGTTCCTGGGGTTGTCTGCCCCTCCACATCCCAGGGGTGGGGCTACGGTCTGGGGTGCAGGGATGGGGTTGGGAGTGTAAGGAGACCAGGGACACAGTGGAGCTAGGGGTTACAGAGGAAGAGCAGGGAGAGGGCTGCGGACATAGAAGGGGCACAGGCACGACAGGAGCAGGGCTGTGAAGTGATGCGGATGCCGCGCTGCTACAAGAGGAGCTTGTGGATACTAGGGTAGGAGCCCAGGGGGGCAAGCAGCCAGAGGCCATTGCCAAGGTAGCCATCCAGTAAACAAGCCAGGTGGTAACCCGAGTCCCTACCGGCGCGCCAGCAGAGGACCGCCCCTCCACACTGTCCACCTGCACCCTGGGCTTTCTCTCTGGGCACCTAGACCTCTTGCTGCAGGGCTGGGGGTCTGCTGAGGCCCGCCAGGGGACTGTAAACAAAGGGAGCAGCGCCCGCAGCTCCAGCCCCTCCTCCCTCTGGCTGGCGAGCGGGCCAGAACTGATCCCCGAGGTGGGATTGCCTCTGGGAAGCAGCTTAGGGCCTGGTCCCGGTGGCCCAGGCCGGGGTCGGGGGGATCGCTTCGAATGACACCCACCTCCCCCAGGTTCTGCCAATCCCCGTGCCCACTGGGTGGGCGCGGCCGGGAAGTTCCTGCCCCTCCCTGCTGGTCGGCGTCACGCGTGACGTCCCGCGTGATGGCTGGGAGGGCCCGGCGGCGACAGCGGAGGCAGAGAGGAAGGCGGTTCTGAGAGCTTCAGGAAGCCCTGGAAAGCGTAAGTGCTCGCTGTCCCTGGCTGGCGGGGTTCGGGAATGCGGGTCAGAGAAGGAAGCCTGCCTTGAAACTGTCTATCCTGGTGCAGTCAGTATCTTCGGCTCTATGGAGGTCCACAGGGCACAAGGGAGGTTGCGGGAGGAATGTCAGGGTGGGGCTGTGTGTAGTCACACATTCAAGTGTCTGCAGATGGGCACAGTGTGCGCCTGTAATAGTCTTTGAGGGCCGGTGTATATAGGACACCTCCACTCTGTCTGTATGTCTGGGCAGGGTGTGCATGATGGTGTCTTTGTGTGTGGGTATGTGAGTGTGAGGGGAGGGTGTGTCTGCCTCTGCGGGAGGAAGTGTGGCTGGAGAGGATTAGTCATTCTGTAGGATTCTGCCCAACTCAGCCAGATGGCTGTACCAGGTTTTCCTCTCTGTGCTGGGTGGAGGGAGCAGCCACTGAATCCTGCTCTTATCCGGAGGCAAGTGGCTCAGAGAGGTGGATGAGTGTCTGTGCCAGCCCTACCTGGCCAGAGACCAGGGAGAGCCTGGAGTCATTCAGTGTGAGTTGGAGAAAATGGGTCTGTAGAGGGGACTTGTGTGTGCCCACATGCACACACATGGCTGACATCAGAGTCCCCTGATTGAGATCTGAAACAGATAAGCCCTGGGTGGCCAGTAAGGCCTTGCTCTCCTCCAATCAGGGACTGGAGTGTGGGATGTCTTATGCCATTTTCCAAAATAGCCTTGGGGATTTGTATCCAGGTCTCAGGGCAGCTGGGACCTAAAGCTCACCTGAGCATGGGTGTGTAATATATGTGTTATATATTCTTGTGCATCTGCAGTACACGTGGCTGAGATGTTTGTTGCTGCTCATGTGTCAACCACATACATGTAAATCCTCCCTCATGAAAATCTGTACCAGGATAGAGCGCAAGGAGATCTGTTTTCCTGTTTCTGGTCTTCCCCTCCCCTTCCTCCAGTGGCTACAGGTCCCTGGGCAGGGACATTGCTGAGGAAACAGCTCCTTCCCACACCCTTGCTTATCTTTCTAGTCACCTTGAGCTCTTAAAGGGACTGATGATAAGCTCAGGGGCCAGGGCAGGGGCACCAAAATTTCCCCTAGCTGGAGCCCTTGGACCCTTGGACTCCCACTCTGACCCTTGTATCTGTCCTGCAGAAAATGGGTGAATTGCCTTTAGACATCAACATCCAGGAACCTCGCTGGGACCAAAGTACTTTCCTGGGCAGAGCCCGGCACTTTTTCACTGTTACTGATCCTCGAAATCTGCTGCTGTCCGCGGCACAGCTGGAAACTTCTCGGAACATTGTGCAGAACTACAGGTGACCACCCCCCAGTCTGACCCTGTGTGCCAGGATCTCATTTTCTGGGATTAATATAGTATGTCTTGTACCTGCCTCCTCAAGCTTGACAGTGACCCTGTCCCTCAATCCCCTCACTCTCTAGCCCCCTCTGTTGGCATCACAGAGCTTTAACCCAAAGGATTTTAGAGCATTTGGGTTGAGAAGATGGCACTGATATTTATGGGAAGGGCTGCTGTATGTTTCACAAACCTCTACAGGGACCTATCCCATCGCTGGGTCACCATCTGCAAGGATAGAGGTGCTCAAAGTGGAGTCCCAGGAAGATAGAAGGGAATTCCCCTTATCTTTGGGAGGAAAAACTCTTGCGATGCTTGCAGCCATTTTTGACCCACTGGAAACCACCATCACCCATGACCCAGGATTTTAGCAGAAACAGAAGGATACCCCTCTTCGTGTGGCTAGAAGGGAAATAGAAATAGGAGCCTCCACTTCTGGGAAACTTTGGCCCTCCTCCAAAGACAAGGAACTCCCTTATGCTGAGACTAGGGGCTGAAGTTCCTGGTTCTCTGTCCAGAGTTACCCTGAGCTGGGCAGATGGGGCCTGTGAGGGAAGATCTGCCCCCTGGGATAGCTTGTCTGCTCCTTGCCAACTTCTGCAGGGCTGGCGTTGTGACCCCAGGGATCACTGAGGACCAGCTGTGGAGGGCCAAGTATGTGTATGACTCTGCCTTCCATCCGGACACAGGGGAGAAGGTGGTCCTGATTGGCCGCATGTCAGCCCAGGTGCCCATGAACATGACCATCACCGGCTGCATGCTCACCTTCTACAGGCAGGTCTTGTCCCATGTCCCCCTTTTGAGTGCCCTAAGCTAGAGCACGGCTTGACTAGGTGCTTCTTGTCTAGGCCAATTTGGCGAGTGAAAGATTGTGTTAGAATCCCTTCCATTCCTCAGAATTCAGCCTCAGGAGTTCTCTCACCCCAGAGACAGTAGGTGTGTTTGTATAAATGGGGGTGGGGGTACATAGGGGTTACCAGAGCAGGTTCTAGGGCCATCAACTGGGTCCCTTCTTAGGCTTGGGGAATAACCTTTGGTTTCATTACAGGGGTCTAAAGATGAGGGCCACTGTAGAGGGGGCAGAAGTGAGTGTCTTTATTCCCTCAGGAAGACCCCAACTGTGGTGTTCTGGCAGTGGGTGAATCAGTCCTTCAATGCCATTGTTAACTATTCCAACCGCAGTGGCGACACTCCCATCACCGTGAGGTGAGAGCCAGCCCCCTGCAGCAGCTGCACTGTCCCATCTGACCCTCTTCTCCCAGCCCACAGTGCCCTCTCCTTTCTCTCCCACTCCCTGCAGTCCCTGCAGCCAGTGCTCAGCGCTCTCTCCTCAGCCTGCCCCACCCCAACTTACCCTGCCTAACTGAAAGCATGAGGTCCTCTTATGCATGCTGTGGGGGACTCATCCCTCTTCACAGGGTGTGATTGGGGCTTCCAGACAAGTTTACACTGGAGATGGAGGGAGGGCTTCCTCTGCAAGGAGCTTCCCCTTTTACGCCTCATGTATTGAGGACTTAGTATATCCCTAAAAGAAAGGGCCACCTGCTGGACTCTTCACCTCTCCCTGTGACCTGGCTCTTCCACCCACAGGCAGCTGGGGACAGCCTATGTGAGTGCCACCACTGGAGCTGTGGCCACGGCCCTGGGACTCAAATCCCTCACCAAGGTAAAGGCCCCCTACTCCCCTGACCCCCCCATTCATCCTCTATCTGTCTCCTTCTTCCTCATCACGCCTCCAGTCCTGACCTATAGGCCCCCTATATCTCCTCAGAGTCCCTCACCACCCCATGGCCCTCAGGGCCACTGAACAACACCCTTCCTCCGCAGCACCTGCCCCCTTTGGTTGGCAGATTTGTGCCCTTTGCAGCGGTGGCAGCTGCCAACTGCATCAACATCCCCCTGATGAGGCAGAGGTGAGTGACCCCGGCTCCTGGCACGTGCATGCCCAGTATAATGTAGCACAGTGTCCAGTCATGCAGACCACCTCCGAATGGGGACATCCCTCTCCCTCCTCAGACATGAGCTGCTGGGCCCTGGCTCAGTCTGACCCTGGGATCCTCAGGTGGGAGAACCAGCCTTTAAGTTTGGGGTGTGTGAGGGAACCCTGAGGAGCCGCTGCCCATTCGGGCATTGCAGGCGGGATCCGCGGCCTGTGATCTGACCCTAACCCCGCTCCCTTCGCAGAGAGCTGCAGGTGGGCATCCCGGTGGCTGATGAGGCAGGTCAGAGGCTTGGCTACTCGGTGACTGCAGCCAAGCAGGGAATCTTCCAGGTGGTGATTTCAAGAATCTGCATGGCGATTCCTGCCATGGGTAAGGTGGGAGTGGCTGGGTGGGGCACAGGAGACTCTGAGAGAAGCAGGTGCAGTTCTCAGGGACTTTGGAGGATTCTAGGGAGAGAGGGAGGAGCTTTGAGGGGGTCACCCTTCACAGTTCCTGACTTTGACTCCACTACTAATGCTCTCCTCCTTGGCCCTGCTCTCCCCACAGCCATCCCCCCACTGATCATGGACACTCTGGAGAAGAAAGACTTCCTGAAGGTAGGCAACTCTACCTCTCCTGTCCTGGAATGGGGGATGGCTGGGAGAAGAAGTGACCAGGCCCCAACCCTCTCTCCAGCCTGGTCTGAGTCTCTAAGACTTGCTAGCCCTTCTCCTGACCCCTGCACCACCTCCTCCACCTTCATTCATTCAGCAAGAATGAACTGGGCTGGGGTGAAGGAACACTGCGGGGGCAGGAGGAGAGGATGAGGGAAGGAAACCAACTTCATCAGTGTTACTCCAGGGGCTTCTGATACACAAAGGAGGGGACTGTCATAGTCACACTTGATCTTATGCTCATTCTTTCACTCCCTAGTGCCTCCATACTAAGAGGTACACACAGGTGCACACACACACACATGCGCACACACACACACACACACACACACAGACACGAACAGGACATGAAAGCAAAGCACAGGAACAAGCCCTGGCTCATTCACAGAATAATTTATTCACAAATGTATTGAGTGCCATGCACCAGGCATGTTTTAGGGCTGAGGAGACAGCACTGAACAAGATGGTTATGGCCCCTGTCCTCATGAAGTTTATAGTCTGATGCAGAAACCAGTAAACAAGGAGGCACCCAATAAATACATTCTTAGAAAGTGTAATATGTGCTTTGTAGGAAAGCAGTGGGACAGTGTAATTGAGATTCATGGGGGATAGCTGTTTAGACAGGATGGTCAGAGAAGGGATCTCTAAAGCCCTGAAGGATGAGGAGAGAGGCAAAGAATGCAGAGAAGAGTGTTTGGGGTAGAGAAAATAGTAGCAAGGGCACTGCAGCAGGAGGGCCTTGCACATTTGAGGAACAGGTTGGTGGTCTCCGTGGCCAGAGCAAACTGAGAAGAGTGCCGAGGAAGAGACGTGCTTGGAAAGGGTCAGATTCATGCCACTGGGATGGGAAGAGGTAAGTGGAGGTTCAGAGGAGGTTTCCTGAAGAAATCAGCTCCTGGAGGAAGTGAGGGAAGGGAAAAAAGGGCCGGGGAGTGCCATGGCAACCAGTTCTGAGAGGTGAGAATGTGTCATGGGGTGCCAGGGAGGGTAATCGGCATATAGGCCTGGCTGGAGTGGAAGGGTGCAATCTAGAGGTCCCAGCCCTGTTATTGCTTTGGGAAAAAGAAAAGGGTCACAGGTCTAAGGGCTCCAAGGCAAGGCTGATGGGATAGAGCCATGGTGGGTAAAATGGGGTGACAGTGAGGCAGGGGACACAAGCCATTCCATTGTCTCTCTGTCTCTCCACAGCGCCGCCCTTGGCTGGGGGCGCCCCTGCAGGTGGGACTGGTGGGCTTCTGGTAAGTATGCAAGGAATTAGCTGGGGTGTGGGGAGTGCTTTGTCTATGGTGGATGTGGGTAGGTATGGATTGTCTTTAAGATGTTATATCATCCATTCATACATTCAGTGGGTGTGTGTTTTGAACACCTCTAGGTGTGTGTATTTGTGTGTTGGGGGCGGTCCCTGTCCTTGAAGGTCAAGAGTTTAGTGAGGGGGTTCCAGTCTTCATCTATAAGAGGAAACCATGGAAATGTACCTTTTGGTGCCATCCAGGAGATTCATGCCCATTTAATTCCTGATTCTGCCACTTACTGGCTGTGGGGCTCTCTTTCCTCAGAACCAGATGTCCAGGTTGGGTTTACTATTCCTAAAAGGTCCTTTCAGCTTTTATCAATCTCCACCCTTAGGAGCGATCTCCAAGGATGGAGTGGGGTGTAGGGAGGGAACACCCTAAGGTCAAAGCTTTACAAACCTTTCCAACACTCATCTCCTCCAGTCTGGTATTTGCGACCCCCCTGTGCTGTGCCCTATTCCCCCAGAAGAGGTAAGTGCTGTCCCTGGGCTGGGTGGGGGACTCTGGATTGGACTCTGCATCTCTGGACCAGCTGACCTAGGGTCCTCCAGTGTGTTCAGGAGGAGGCCTGGCAGGCACTCCACGGATTCTGGGAGTGGGGGAATGACAGTGAGCCAGTCCTTCTGGCAGTAGAAGGAGAGGATTCTTCAGCCTTGGAGGAGGTGGGATGGCAATCCCTGGGCCTGAGTGGGGTTGGATTCAGGGGACATTAACTGGCCTGTGCTGTTCTATTGCAGCTCCATAAACGTAAGCAAGCTGGAACCAGAGCTGAGAGCTCAGATCCATGAGCAAAACCCCAGCGTAGAAGTGGTCTACTACAACAAGGGGCTTTGAGGAGGGTCAGCCTCTGTCCCCTCCCTCACTTCCTTGGGCTGCTGCTTTAGTGGAGTCATGTCACCCCTGCCACTTGCCTATCTGCCCAGCACTGGGTAGGGGCCTTGGTGGGCAGATGGCCATTGAGGGTAGCAACCTATTAGGGTGGGGGAGATACCACCATAAGGCTTTTCCTCCCCTCTCTGGTTTCAAAGAGCAGAACACATAACCCCTCCCTCCTGTGCTTGAGTGTCCACGCATATACATACATGATACATATGTGTATTTGTACATTGGGTCCTGAAAGCTAGGAGCAGGCATGCTAGCCTAGTATGTTCTGACATCTGGCTTCCCTTCTCAGCCTCATGTACCTGCCTGCCAGCCAGGCTACAGGTGGGACTTCCTTCTCTAAACTGTTATACCAGCCAAGTTATTTTTGATGGCACCTCATCCCTTCTAGACATAGGAGGAGCCCCAGGATCTCAGGACAGAGACTTACAGACACTAGTAGGCCAAAGTGGGCTGAATCCTTCAGGTTTCTGATATCTAGCTCCCCAAGCTGACTGGGCTGGCAGAGGAGAACATGTTTGGACAAGGGAGGCAGGGGACTTATGCATCCCTCAGTGCCATCCCCTGTATTCTGGAATAGCTCCGTTTCACCTCCTCCTCTCTACCAGACGAAGGAGCGCCTGTGTCCTGTACTGCCCTCGCTGTCTCCCCCAGCACCCTACTTGGCAGCGTGGGCATCTTCAGGCACAGTCTTAGGAGTTCCTGGTGTGCTCTGACATCATGACCTCAAATCTAAATCCTGCAATCCCAACTCCCTTTCCCAAACAAAAAGCCACAGAAGCAGAGCAAGCATTCCCCTTTAAGAGCTCCCACTGCACCCTCTCCCAAGGGACACAGCTGTAGGAATGGTGCTTAAACTCCACAGGTATCAGAAAGGGTGTAACTAGGACATCCTCAAGGGCAGCTAGGCCCCGAATGTACAATGTTTAGACAGGGAATTTTGTGTTCCATTGACTATTTTTTTTTTTTTTTTTTGATGGAGGTTCACTATTTTGCCCAGGCTGGAGTGCAATGGTACGATCTTGGCTCACTGCAAGCCCCGCCTCCTGGGTTCAAGTGATTCTCCTGCCTCAGTCTCCCAAGTACCTGGGATTACAGGTATGTGCCACCACATCTTGCTAGTTTTGTATTTTTAGCAGAGACAGGGTTTCACCATGTTGGTCAGGCTAGTCTCAAACTCCTGACCTCAGGTGATCCACCTGCCTTGGCCTCCCAAAGCGCTGGGATTACAGGCATGAGCCACCGCACCCAGCCTGTTCCACTGACATTTCTTAGACATTCAGCAAAACCCCCACCTTAACCTCTTTTCTTTCTTGAGGGTTGGTCCTGTCCCTACCTCCACCCTCCCACCCCCTGGAAGAGGAAGGGCCCGAGCATCAATGGCTAGTCCAAATAAAATATGGGCTTGGGGATGGAATGGGTGCTGGCAAGTTCACAGAGTGTAGTTAGATCCCAACTCCCATGACCTCTGGCTTCAGTGGTGGGTGGGGCGGGGCAGATAAAAGGGCTTCAGTGAGAACCTCTGAGAGCACTTGTTCCCAAAAGGGGAACTCTGAGAGTGAGAACTGATGCAGTTCCTCCCATCAACCGCCCCCAGTGATAACATCTATGAAGTCAGCCATTACTCAATAAACTGCAAACTTGTCTACTTCTTGGTCTTCACTTGATTCCATGTCCTGAGGGCCCAGAAACAGTCCCCTGCCTGCAGCCTTCCGTCTCTCCCTACTGAATGCAGGTCTTGTCTCATTCCTCCCCTTGTGTAGGGAGCCTCATCCCCCAGCAGAGGGAGCTCTGAGATTAGAAAATCAGTACTCCCACTGGCACACCAAGTATGGTAGACAGGGAATGTAGATGCTTTCACCTTCTTTTTTCTTCTCCTTTTCCTTTTTCTTTCTTTCTTTTTTCTTTTCTTTCTTTCTTTCTTTTTTCTTTGAGACAGGGTTTCCCTGTATCGCCCAGGCTGGAGTGCAGTGGCACGGATCAGCGGCTCACTGCAGCCTCTACCTCACCAGTTCAATTATCCGCCTGCCTCAGCCTCCCAAGTAGTTGAGACTACAGGCACGTGCCACCAAACCCAGCTAATTTTCTGTATTTTTTTATAGAGATGGTTTTTGCCATGTTGCCCAGGCTGGTCTCCAATTCCTGGGCTCAAGCCATCCACCTGCCTTGGCCTCCCAAAGTGCTGGGATTACAGGCGTGAGCCACCGTGCCTGGCCTAGATAACCAGTTTTAATTTCATCCTGTCCTGTCAATCACCAAGCCCACTGGAATCCTTGGTCAACTCTTAAAGCTCTTTCTGCAGTTACACTTTTGGCCTTTGGCAATCCCCTTGAAAAGAGGCCTTGTATTGCCAAAAACTGCAATCACTTTTGCACCAACCTAATACTTTTACTGGAAAATCTATGTAACATAACCCCATCTAGGGAGTGAGGTACAGAAATCTCTGCAAAACAAAACCCTTAAGAACATTTTATAACAGAGTTATCTGTGTTCCACAGATAACATTAAACCACGTCAGAGAAAAGATTGGCCAGGGCACTAGTGGGCTTCTCTGTCATCTTTCCTTCCTAATTCCACACCAGTTTCTCAGACACATCAGAAGAGTTAGCTATAGGGCACATCACAGACTCTCTAGGGACAAACCTTAGCCAGTTATACCTTCCAAACTGCCTCCTTATACTTGGAAATTTCCTCAGAAGTCAGCATTTGGGCTGAAGGGCAGCACCTTTTTCACTGGAAAGTGCTCTGCCCCATTATCCTGTGGGCCTCCTGTCTTCCTTCCAGATCTCAGACTCCAGGAACCTTCTCTGGAAGCCCGCATTGGTGTCCTTGGCCTTCCCTCCCATCTTCTTCCCCTTGCCTGGCCTCATTTGCTTCAGAGCCCCCATCCTGCCTATTATGAAGACCGGAAAGACCACAACCTTCCCTCTCTCCCTGCCCATGTTCTAAGTCTAGCCTGGCCATAGGGAGGTGGTCAAGTACCGATATCCTGCTCCTTTCCAGGATCACCGGAACCAGTGACACAGGCTTCCTAAGGACAGGTAATCAGGGCCAGCTTCAGCTCTGGCACTGTGGGGCTATGACAGACTCTAGCCTAGTCCTGCTGGGTCTGGTGCCCTACAGGTCAGAGCCAAGCCCCATTTCCTCTCAGTGAAGCTTGTCCATTTCAAGCCCTGTCCCCGGGTCCTCGCGGTCAAAGGTAAGCCACGCCCCTCTGGGAACGGACAGTTCAGAAGCAGAGTCTCGCCCCTTCTGTGGTCCCTGTCAGTCAGTTAAGCTAGGCTCCGCCTCCTTCCCGTTTCCCGAGCAACGGCTTTAGTGCCTCAGGCCTGGAGTCTCCCTCACCTTCCGGGTCGGAGCTTGGAAGCTACGTCTCAGATCCGCTTTCTCGCTGACCTCGATCCTGGATCGCTAAATCCACCAATTCCCCCTCCCTCCTTTCCAATTTCGAAACCCACGAGTTCCCTAGCGCCAGCACTTTGACTTCCTGCCCAGAAATCCGCGAGGTTTTTGAGGAATCACGCGAGGACTCTCCTCCTGGATCCCAAGCCCGGATTTTTTCAGCTGCCTCTAGAGGCTGTTGGCTCTTTCTCCGGCGCCGTCCTCCTCCTTTCCCTCCCTAACAGTCCAGGAAACGTTCGCTGAACTCTTTTTTTTTTTTTTGAGACGGAGTCTTGCTCTGTCCCCCAGGCTGGAGTGCAGTGGCGCGATATCAGCTCACTGCAAGCTCCACCTCCCGGGATCATGCCATTCTCCTGCCTCAGCCTCCTGAGTAGCTGGGACTACAGGCGCCCGCCACCGCGCCCGGCTAAGTTTTTTTGTATTTTTAGTGGAGACGAAGTTTCACCGTGGTCTCGATCTCCTAACCTTGTGATCCGCCCGCCTCGGCTTCCCAAAGTGCTGGGATTACAGGCGTGAGCCACCGCGTGTGGTTCTGTGGCCGGAGCTGGGTAGAAATGGGCGGTTGGGTGAACAGAGAAGCTACCCTTCCACCTGCAGGTACACAGCGCGTGCTCGAAAGGCATGAAGGACAACTGTTTGCTAGGAATTGGGGAGGAATCTTTTTTTTTTTTTTTTTTTTTTTGAGACGGAGTTTCGCTCTGTCACCCAGGCTGGAGTGCAGTGGCCGGATCTCAGCTCACTGCAAGCTCTGCCTCCCGGGTTCACGCCATTCTCCTGCCTCAGCCTCCCGAGTAGCTGGGACTACAGGCGCCCGCCACGTCGCCCGGCTAGTTTTTTGTATTTTTAGTAGAGACAGGGTTTCACCATGTAAGCCAGGATGGTCTCGATCTCCTGACCTCGTGATCCGCCCGTCTCAGCCTCCCAAAGTGCTGGGATTACAGGCTTGAGCCACCGCGCCCGGCTTGGGGAGGAATCTTGATTCAGCTCTATCATCCCCAAAAGGGGAGTTTCCTAAGATGCTCTCTTCTCTCTTCCTTTATACACATCTTTTCCCTCATTGGTGCTCTCCTAGGCTCCAGTCCCAGCTCAGGCTGCCAGACAAAGGCAGCCTCTGCTGCAGGCCACAGCCTCCGGTAGCTTCCTCCTTCCTCTTCTCAGACCAGCAATGTTTGCAACTGAATAACGACCTGGAGAAGGCAGGAGGAACCCTGCATAGCTTGGACTACACACACAACCCCATATCCAAAACCTCCAGTAGGAAAATAACCCCATGCCTTTAATAAAGAAACGAAAAGCTCCTTGAGGTTGAAGTGCTTGCTTATGGGGCAAGAGTTTGCTATGTTAACCTATAAATTAACCAGCTATGTTATTTTCCTTCCGACCTCCCCTCCTCTATCACCAGCAAGTCCTCATCAATTGACAATTTTTATTTACCAAAAGGAACACTTTGGTTTGGGTTTTGAGATTATTTTGTTGAAACCAACAGAAAATAACTGTGGCTAGCTTCACTAAATAGGCGGAGATATTGGAAAGATTCTGCTATAGTTTTCATACCTAGAGATGGAGGTTAATAACAGGACTGGAAAGGACAAAGCCAGTTTTGAGGGTGTCAGCAGCTGGAGTTTATGGGCATGGCAATCCCCTTGAAAAGAGGCCTTGTATTGCCAAAAACCGCAATCACTTTTGCACCAACCTAATACTTTTACTGGAAAATCTATGTAACATAACCCCATCTGGGAAGCGAGATACAGAAATCTCTGCAAAACAAAACCCTTAAGAACATTTTATAACAGAATTATCTCTGCTTTCTCCAAGTTTCAAAAACTGGAACAGCTTAGATCAGTTGTGTACCCCTAGGAGGTGGCCAGGGGTCAGGGTCAACATGCAAGGACATTGGACATTCAGGTTTACCTCTGACGTTGAGGCTGTAACCAAAGCAGGGCAATTGCTGTGAACTGGGAATCACCCTGATTGGTATTTACATGTATTACTGGTCTTATACAGATGTTTCTTTCCAGTTTAAATGAAAGCCCACCGAGGGCAGGTGCCATATCTTCACTTTAAAATTGTAGTAAAAAACACATAACATGCTATGTACCATCTTAGCCATTTTTAAGTGTACAATAATAACTATATTCACATTGTTGGCTGGGTGTGGTGGCTCACGCCTGTCATCCTAGCATTTTGGGAGGCCAAGGCCGGAGGATCCCTTGAGCCAAGGAGTTTGAGACCAGCCTGGGCAATATAGGGAGACCCTGTCTCAAAAAAAAAAATGTATATACATACACACACACACACAGATATATATATTTTCACATTGTTGTGAAACAGGCTCCAGAACTTTCTCTTGCAAATCTGAAAGTATATACCCATTAATCACCAATTCACATATTGCCTTTTAAATGCCCACAGCATCTACAATAGTGCCTTATCCACAGTAGGCACTCAATACTTGTTTGCTTAGTAAATGAATGAGGAATCCCAATGTGCCCTAAATCCCACCCAATTCCACTCATATATTGATCTCAGGTAAGGTCATAAACACAATGGTTCTCAATCTGTTTTATACCTCAACAAATGTAAAAATGTGACACCTTCAAAACAAATGATGGCTCACAGCTTTAGTGATTTTCAGCCTGGAGGATGGAGAAGCACGTCCTCCCAGGGAGGCATATCAGAATCTTGGGGATAACATGGCTTGAAAAGTCCCCTGAGGAAGTGAAGCTTTTCCCCTACTTATTACAGTCAGCAAGACGAAGGAAGAGCTCAGCTCCTCCCTCCCTCTTCTCTTGTCTCTCTAGGAGTTTCCAATGCAGGGAATGGGGTGTTGGAGAGAGTGTCTCATATGTAATCAGAGCCACTCTCTCCAAGTCTGTTGTTTATCTCTTTCCCTGCACAAGCCAATGCCTATTTCCTTTGGCAGTTCCCTGTGGGGCTGACCTACCCTTCACATCTGCAGCTTCTTGGGGCTGGCACCAAACTGCTGTGGCTTAAGGCAGGCTGGAAGGCAGACATCTTCACCGTACTGTTGTCCAGTTCCTAGAGAATGGTCCCACAGCTGTGTTGCTTGTACTTAGTGATATAGTTTCATTCTCATGACCTTCTTTCCAAGGCACCAAGGCACAGTGGGTTGGGATGGTGATGCTGCTCAGTGATGGTGTCAGGTAAAACATCACCCTGCGCTCTACCTGGCAGCATTACTTTCTAAATTCTCAAGTCGTCTGAGTCTGGTTCATCCTGCTAGATTTGTTCATCACTGTTAATGATCTTTTCTCTTTTTTTTTTTTTTTTTTTTTGAGATGGAGTCTCACTCTTGTTGCCCAGGCTGGAATACAATGGCATAATCTTGGCTCACCGCTACCTCTGCCTCCCAGGTTCAAGTGATTCTCCTGCCTCCGCCTCCCGAGTAGCTAGGATTACAGGCACGTGCCACCACATCTGGCTAATTTTTATTTTTAGTAGAGATGGGGTTTCCCTATGTTGGTCAGGCTGGTCTCAAACTCCCGACCTCAGGCGATCCACCCATCTTGGCCTCCCAAAGTGATGGAATTACAGGCGTGAGCTACCGCGCCCAGCATCACTGGGCTTTTGATGGTTAATGTAATACAAAGAACTATACAAAAGTCAATGTGGAATGGGAAATGAGAGTGACAGTGTCCAAGGTGATTCCAAGTCCTGAGAAGTTACACAGAACCCAACAGGCACTTGCATCCCATCAGTAAGTAACTGGGGTTAAGAATGAAATAAAAAATATTCTTTTTTTCTTCCAATTTATGTGTATGCATTTTTCAGACAGCTACAAAGTTGTTAGGATGTCAATACTTAAGTTGTTTGGACCTAAGTACTTGAAGAAAACTGTTAGCTAATCCCTCTCCCTCCCCCTTCCTCCTCTCCCTCTCCTTCTCTTTTTTTTTTTTTTGATGGAGTCTTGCTCTGCTGCCCAGGCTGGAGTGCAGTGGTGCAACCTCAGCTCACTGCAACCCTGCCTCCCAGGCTCAAGTGATCCTCCTGCCTCAGCTTCCCAAGTAGGTGGAACCACAGGCACCCACCAGCATGCCTGGCTAATTTTTTTATTTTTAGTAGAAAAAAAATGTTGTATTTTTAGGGTTTCACCATATTGGCCTGGCTGGTCTTAAACTCCTGGCCCTAAGTGATCCATCCGCCTCAGTCTCCCAAAGTGCTGGGATTACAGGCGTGAGCCACCATGCCCGGCTGTTAGCTATTTCTTTTGGCTTAAGGTGCTGTGAAAAAATTACTGAAAAACTAAGGGTTCTATAGATGTAGAAAGTTTGAGAACTTCTGTCCTCAATAAATGAAGGAAGAAATGAAGGAACACAGGCGGGGCATGGTGGCTCACACTTGTAATCCCAACACTTTGGGAGGCCAAGGTGGGAGGATGGTTTGAGCCCAGGAGTTCAAGACCAGCCTGGGGAACATAGCAAGACCCCATCTCTACAAAAAAAAAAAAAAATTTTTTTAACTAGCTGGATATGGTGGCATGTGCTGTAATCGTAGCTACTCAGGAGGCCAAGGCAGGAGAATCACTTGAACCCAGGAGTTCGAGGTTACAGTGAGTTATGTCATTGCACTCCAGCCTGGACAAGAGAGTGAGAGCCTGTCAAAAGAAAGAAAAAGGAGAGAAAGAGAAAAAGAGAGAGAAAGAAAGAGAAAGAGAGGAGAGAAAGGGAGAGAAAGAAAACAAAAGAATATCACTGGGCTGTATTTGGGTCTCAGACCTGCCCTCTGTAAACCTACCAGGTACTGTGTCTTTGTAGGAAATTTTCCCTTATTGGTGGGAAGTTCTAACCTTATTTTAGCAATTCAAGGTTGTTCACAATGTGATCAGAGGGTGTTAGGGAATCCATTGGGACTGGACATGGTGGTCCAGGCAGGAAAGGCAGAGCTTCACTGGCCAGGCCAGGCCAAGCCATCTCAGAAGGTCAGAGGCAGAGGAGGGAATGGAGGCTGAGGATAGAGGGGCCCCTCTTTGTGGTTTTACTCTGTATCTCCCGCTGAGCGGCACCAGGTAGGCCTGCTCCAAGATGTGACTACTGGCAGCTACCCTGGGTCTGCTGGATGGGAAGGATGTGCTGTCTCCCTGCCACTGGAGACCTGGGGGCCTTCAAGCGCCTCATCCAGGAAAAGGAAGGGAGTGGGCACTGCTGGGGCCCCACGCAGGTCCACACCCCTCCCTCTTTCCTGCCAGCATCCTCAGGTGACTGGCAGGCGCCATCCTGGCTCAAAGACCGCAGAGCTCGCGGGCCCCAGCTCATACATTAAATATGTGGAGGCGTTGGGACTGCGTGCCACAAACACGAAGACAAATTTTTAATCCCGAGCAAGAACATGCTGGGAGACTGGGGGCGTAGGAGAAAAATGAATTAGGTTTTTATTATGTGTTTTATTATGCTGTAATTGAACAGGATTAGGTGAGTATACAATATATTTCTGATGCGGCTGGAGACGGGAGGGGGCGGGAGAGAAGCTGACAGCAAACGAGAGACAGCCAAGCCCGCAGAGAAGCCCGGGCTCCGCGAGGCAGCGGGTCCCAGCGGAGGGCCTTGGAGTGGCGCCACCACGGCTGGGTGGGACCACCTCTTCTCTCCCAGCAGTTTGGGCCAGGATGAAGACGAAGGTAGTGGTGACTGCATTGAGAGGACGGGGTTAGGGACAGGTCCCGCTAGCTCATGCTGGAGGAGGGGACGGGCTTGGGAGTTGGAGGGCTGGGGAGCTTAAAAACCCGCCTCAAAGGGGAAACTGAGTCACAGAGCAGGAAGGGGAGCGACTGTAAAAAGACGGGAAGCTATTGATCACTGGGGTCGGCAGGTCCCGAAATTCTCACTTGACCCTAACATCTCTCCCCTGCACACGTGAGGCACAGGCCTTGCAGGTCAGCAAACATTTCAGACACCCACTTTGTGTCTGGTCCTCACTTACTGCAGGACGACCCGGGTTCTCGGACCGCCCCCCCACACCCCAATCCAGCCCAACTCGTGTCACCTTTGAAAAGATCCATATCTAGGCAGGCCTAACTCAGCATCCTACCCCAGCACTGCGCCTTCAGAAGGCCCCCTCAGGTAAAGGGCGCCCAGGCGAGCTCCTCTATTCCACACAACCAAAGCTGGACTGTTGGGGCGGACGAACCTATCTCTCACCCCTGGAACCGCCTCCCTCCCCCAGCTTCCCTATCTGTCCGCCCCAGCCCGGGCAGCTTCATTAAGGGTCTCCGCTAGCTCCGTGTCTCACCTGCTGCAGCGCCCCTCGCGCTCCGCCAGGGACCAGCTCCTGGCGGTGATGAAGAGGCCCATTAACCACTTCTACCTTTAGGGCGGACTGGGCCGCACTCCCCACCTCCCAACCAGGACATTAGAAACCGTCAACCAAGATTAATAGTTGCCCGGCTCCGGGGCAGGGAGATGAGCCCAGATACTGCGGCGGCGGCGCGAGCCAACCCGGCGCGGGCTGCGCGCACCACCTGCAGCTGCTGTCCCTCCGCTCCGCCTTCCTTTCAGCTCCCCCTACCACTCGCCCGCCCACCTGAGGCTCAGGTGAGTCCAGCAATGGGATTGCGAGTGTCAGTGTTCTCTGTTGCGTCGCCGACCTGGGAGCGCTCGAAGGCAAGGCAGAGTCTTGGCACTTGGGGGAAGAAGGGCTCGCCCTCTCCAGGGGACTCCTCCAGCTTTCCTGCTGCTTCAATGTAAGGACTTCCAACCTTAAATGATGGCTGACCATCGCTTTTTCGGACAGGCTTCCTTGGCCCCCGCCCTCCCTCAATTCAGTTCTCTTATTCTCGCTCCGTGCGCCCCGTCATACTTTTCAGCATACCTACCGTATTTGTGCTTTTGCCTTTATTTGTGCGGCAATTATCGGGCAATTATATATACCATTGATGTCTGTCTCCCTCACTGGACTGTGGGTTCCAGGGGGAAGACGCCATAGTTTTGCTCACCAGGGGCTCTGATGTGCATTCAGTAATTGTGTGTTGAATGAATGAGTGGGCAACAGGCTTGTCCCCTGTGTGTTTATTGGAATATCTGCTTCCTGTGCAAGCCTCCTTGAGGCTTAAACTTCGTCACAGCATCTGCACTCTTTCTTCTAACTCCTATTATAATTGTAACATTGATTTCCATGATGTCAGTTCAGCGTCTTTTCCCCTTTGGGACCATGAGCTCCTGAGGACACGTGGAGCAGAGCACACAGCCGCATCCCCAGTGCCTGCCAGCAGGGAGCTAGGAACTTGGCCTGGAGCCTTGGGGCTCTTCTGGTCCCGTTCTTTTGAGGACTCTGTGGCCTGGAGAGGCAGAGTGACTTGCAGGAGGTCACACAGCCAGTTAGAAGTAAAGCCAGGATGAAAACTTTCCTCTTGGACACTGATTTTTCTACAAAGATCACACCATCAGGGACCCCCAGGAATCTCCCTCTGACTTCTGAAGTTGCTGGGCTTTGGGGAGCCTGTGGGGTTGTCCTAGGAATTTCTTCCTTTGGCGATGATGGTGACCCAGAACTCAGCCGCTCCTGGGAGGTAAGGAGTTCAGGGGCCAGGGGTGCCCTGTACTGTGTGTCAGCAGGGGCAAATTCTTTCCATTACGTCTCAACTCCGGTTTCTCTTCCTTGGATGTAAAACCACAGAATTCCTCTTTCTCCAATCTCAGAGTGATGTGAACTGTCTCTGGTTTTCCTCCTTCCCCACCATCAGAAGAAATTTGGGCCGGGCTCGGTGGCTCACGCCTGTAATCCCAGAACTTTGGGAGACCAAGGCGGGAGGATCATCTGAGGTCAGGAGTTGGAGACCATCCTGGTCAACATGGTGAAACCCCGTCTCTACTAAAAACACAAAAATTAGCCGGGTGTGGTGGCACATGCCTGTGATCCTAGTTACTCGGGAGGCTGAGGCAGGAGAATCGAGGAGGCTTGAACCCAGGAGATGGAGGTTGCCCTAAGCTGAGATCGCGCCATTGCACTCTAGCCTGGGCAACAGAGCGAGACTCCGTATTAAAAAAAAAGAAAGAAAGAAAAAAAAGAAGAAATTTGGGACTAGAAACTGAAGAAATAAAGGGAACTAAAGAGAAAGTGCTGAGAGAGACAGTAGGGGCCTGAGCTCTCCCTCCAGCTCATCACACCCCTGGTGTCACCTCTCTAGAACCCAGTTACTCTAGGGGGGAGGGGTGGAATGGGTCTGGGGATGGGGGCAAGATCGATACATGACTGGGTTTTGATGACCGCAGGCTTTCACCTTGCAGATAATGGGTTGAGCAGCGGTAAACTCTCCCCGACTGAGCGGGCTCCCCGGGCCTTAATGAGATAATCAATACTTGTTCTCAGCTTAATTTCCATCTAATTGCTCTTTAACGACGCCGGATAATGGGCCGCCTCCTGTGAGGAGGGAGCTGGCTGGGAATCCGACCCGCCTCGGACTCCCGCCTTTCCTCCCCCGGGCAGGGTGCCCTCGCGCAGGTGGGAAGGGGGCGCACCTCGTTCTCCACGTAGCGGGAGCTCCCTCCGCCCGCCCGCCCGACCCGCGCCGCCACCTGCCTGCAGCGCTCTCGGTCCCCACCGGGGGGCGCTTCAGGCTTTGGTTGCAGGATGCTGGCCAAGGTTCCGTTTCAGGTTCGGGCCACCCCCAAACTTATGTGCTGTGGAACCACGCGCCTCTGGACAAGCCCTTTCCTCTTCTCACGTCCCAACTCGATGCACTGCCCCGGGCGGGTGCCCCAAGACCTTAAGTAAGTTGCTGTGTTTCTGTACCTAAGCAGGACTCAATTTTTTCCCCTGTAAGGTTGCTGGGCTGTTTCCTGCAAAGGTCTGTGGCGACTGGTCTGGTCGCCACAGACCACTCAGGCAAGGAGAGGGGAGCAAGAATGGGGAGGACCAAGCCCTGGGGCTCAGAGAGCCTCCTGATTCCCATTAGTCTCACTCCCCCGCTCCAACCACGGAGTCAGGTTCCTGCCAACCCCAGCAGCTCAGTCATCAGCGCTCGCTTCTCTCACTTCCCACCCGCCTGTCTCAGCAGGAGGAACACCTGGAGGTTCTCCCCAAGGACTCTCAAACATCCTGGCTTCCCCTCTCCTCCCCCCACCTCATCTTTCTTGTCTTCTCTTGAGGCCAACCCTGAAGCACTTTGGCCTCAGGTGCCCAGATGCTGTGACCTGCGATTTCCCCATCATCTCCCTACCTCTTGATCTCCTGCCATCTGGGCACACATTCGCCTGCATTTCCACAGCTTGGCCCCTGAATATAGGGTGTTTACATTTATAAAACACTTTCTGCTGTTCTGGCTCCAGCTGCAATGAAGTTAGGCTGACAAAGATACACTAATAGTGGCAGGATGTGTGATGTTAGAACCATGCCTTGGACCTAGGCAGCTCCAGGTTCAAGTCTTAGCTCTGTTGCTTACTGGTCAGTGACACTGGGCAAAGTTTCCTACAGGTCTGAAACTCAGCTTTCTCTTCTAATAATCCTACCCTACACGGTTTTGTAAGTCTGAAACAAGTTAACATACATAAATTGCTTGCCATAGGGCCTGTCGCACTGATAAATGATAGCTATTATTGTTGTCGTTATCATCATTATTATAATTATTTTGACACAGGGTCTCGCTCTGTCACCCAGGCTGGAGTGTAGTGGCACCATCATAGCTCACTGCAGCCTCAACTCCTGGGCTCAAGTGATCATCCTCCAGCCTCAGCCTCCCTAGTAGCTGGGACTACAGGTATGTGCCACCACACCCGGGTAATTTTTTACTTTTTGTAGAGATGGGGGTTTCACTATGTTTCCAAGGCTGATCTTGAACTCTTGGGCTCAAGAGATCCTCCCACCTCAGCCTCCCAAAGTGCTGAGATTACAAGCATGAGCCACCGTGCCTGGCTTGTTATCATTATTGCATGTTAGAGCTGAAGGAACCATCTAGTTCAAGGAACATGAACTCAAAGACTACAAGAGCAGTCAGGAATCCTAAATGAGGGAAGCACACTAGGTTGGGATTGTGTTGAGCTGGAGAGGGCCAGTCCTATTTAAAAGAGCAGCCAGTACTCGCCTTCAATTGTTGCTGGGTAGACCAGATTCCCCACTGCTTGTTTTTTGTTTTCAAAACAATCTGGCAGCATCAGCAGCTTGGATATCAGCTCTGGCTTTTCTTACCTTACCCCTCCCACCTCTCTATCCTAGCACTAGGAACAGCTGGGGGTTCTCCTCAAAGCCTCTCTGAACATCCTGGCCTGACAATTCTGGCCCCAAATTCTGGACTTTTATATAAAATGTCTCAATGTTTGAGTAAAAACTTAAAAACACCATGCCAAATATGACATGCCTGAAGTCCAAATTTACCCTCGTTTCTCAGAAGAAACCTTGGTTCAGATGGGTCTCAGCTGCTGACAAAGCTGAGGCTGAAAGCCTCCATTCTAAGTCAAAATAAAAACTTCTAGGAGGCCCTTCCTAGACTGTGGGGCCTCTAGCTGCCACCTACCCTACATGTTGCCCGTCACAGCTGACCTGGGTCGCAGCAGCTTTGTCTCTTGTGATACATCCACACTTTCAAAAATGTTAGGCCAGGCCAGGCACAGTGACTCATGCCTGTACTCCTTGCACTTCGGGAGGCTGAGGCGGGCAGATTGCCTAAGCTTAGGAGTTTGAGACCAGCCTGGGCAACATGGTAAAACCCTGTCTCTACTAAAATACAAAAAAATTAGCCAGGCATGGTGGTGTGCACCTGTAATCCCAACTACTCAGGAGGCTGAGGCATGAGATTTGCTCAAACCTGGGAGGTGAAGGTTGCCCTGAGCTAAGATGGTGCCACTGCACTTCAGCCTGGGTGACAAAGTGAAACTCCATCTCCAAACAAAACAAAAATGTTAGGCCAGGTGTGGTGGCATACCCTGGTAATCCCAGCACTTTGGGAGGCTGAGGTGGGAGGATTACCTGAGCCCAGGAGTTTGAGTTCAGCCTGGGCAACACAGCAAGACTTCGTTTCTACAAATAATTTTTTTAAAATTAGCTAGGTGTGGTGACAAGCAGCTGTGGTCCCAGCTACTTAGGAGGCTGAGGCACGAGGATTGCTTAAGCCCAGAAGGTCAAGGCTGCAGTGAGCTGTGATTGTGCCACTGCACTCCAGTCTGGGATATGGAGAAAGACCCTTCAAAAAAAAAAAAAAAAAAGTTGTTGAGGGGAGTGTGACAGCAAGTCAAAAAGTCCAAGGACCCAGGGGATCTTAACCCCCAATTTAGAGCCCCAAAATTGTACATACTTTTTTAGTTCATCAACTTCTATATGATTCTACTCAACCAATTTCCCACCTCTATCCCCCACACTGGGGGACAGATCCAGCAGGTTTATTGGGAAGTTCTCCTGATTGCCGCTTTTTTGTTTTGTTTTGTTTTTGGAGACGGGGTCTTGCTTTGTCACCCAGGTTGGAGTGCAGTGGCACAATTGTGGTTCACTGCAGCCTTGAACTCCTGGGCTCAAGCGATCCTCCCATCTCATCCTCCCAAGTAGCTGTGACTATAGGTGCATGCCACCATGCTAAGCTATTTGGGGAGGGGATAGAGGCAGGGTATCCTTATGTTCCCAAGGCACCTGGCCTCAAGTGATCCTCTTGCCTTGGCCTCCCAAAGCACTAGGATTACAGGCATGAGCCACTGCTCCTGGTCCCATGATTTGATTGCAACATTTTGCTACCTCTCTTCTTGTACCTTACCCTTGAGGAAAATGATAGAAAAGGCACAAAAGGCTCTGGATTTTGGTAGGCTGAGTATGTTGACATGTAATGCTTATGAACTTTTAAACATGCACAGCATTCTATGAATCATATACTGATGATCTACTGGGACCTGAGATTCTCCGTGTGGTTTGGCTGCTTAAAAGCCAAGTAGTTGTTAGCTAATTAGTCCTTTTTATTTCCCATCAGCCCTGAAAAAGCCCCCACTGTTTCTTGCTTGGAGTTCAGAGCACACATTTGTCAGGTTCTTCCTTAGTTTCAGTGAACTGGTCAGCTGAGGGGAGTCCCAACACTCCACAGAAGCCAACACTAGACTCTGTTATTTCTCAAGAGAAAAGGTTGAAAGTGGGATATCCAGGCTGGGTGCGGTGGCTCATGCCTGTAATCCCAGCACTTTGGAAGGCCGAGGCAGGCAGATCACCTGAGGTCAGGAGTTCAAGACTAGCCATGGCTACAGAAAAAGATTCTATCTCAAAAAAAAAAAAAAAAAAGGAAGGAAATAAAGTGGGATGTGAGCAAAGATATTGTCACAATGTGGTGCTGGGGTCTAAGATCTCTCCCTGGTCCCTATGGTCTTGATAGGGCACTCAGGAAGATGGCCTCCTCCCTTTACAGGGGTTGTCTTAGGTTTTGGTTTCCCAGAAAGCAGATCCCAAGGCAAGGATTTTGGTACAAGTAGTTTATTTGGGAGTTTATCCCAGAAAACACTGTGAGGGAGAAGGGAAGTCAGAGAGGGGAAGAAAACCGAATAAAGGATGCATTAATGAGCAGGTTACCACTGAGGGCAACTGTGACTCAAGTCTCTCTAAGCCTTCTGCGAAACCGTGGAGAACACACCTCAAAATTACCCCACTGAAGGGAAAGGAACAGGATTATCTGTCCTCCAGTGTTTTTCCTCACTGGATGTGGCTTGATCCCGAGTTGTTACCTCCATGGCATTTCCAGCCTGCCCTGCACGTCAGCCAAGCTCACTCTAGGAGCTAAAGAACTCCCTCAGACAGACAGACCCACCAGATCATAAAGGAACTATCTGCAGGTAACCTTTGGTGTGAGCCAAGGGTATACGGGTGAGGCACTGACTGCATCTGCTATGGGGTTTGTGAGATCACATCACTGTATTCCAGCCTGGGAGACAGAGTGAGACCCTGTCTCACAAAACAAAAAAGAAAAAGAAAAAGAAAGAAAGGGAAGGGGAAGGGGAGGGGAGGGGGAGGGGAGGGGAGGGGAGGGGAGAGGAGGGAAGGGGGAGGAGGGGAGAGGAGGGAAGGGGAGGGGAGGGGAGGGGGGGGGAAGGGGAGGGGAGGGGAAGGGGAGGGGAAGGGGAAGGGGAAGGGGAGGGGAGGGGAAGGGGAGGGGAGGGGAAGGGGAGGGGAGGGGGAGGGGAGGGGAAGGGGAAGGGGAGGGGAAGGGGAGGGGAAGGGGAGGGGAGAGAAGGGAAGGGGAGGGGAGGGAAAGGGAGGGAAAGAGAGGGAAAGGAAGGGGGAAGGAAGGGGGAAGGAAAGGAAAGGAGGAAGGGGAAAGGGGAAGGGAAGAAAAAAGAAAGGAAAGAAAAGAAAGAAAGGAAGGAAAGGAAGGAAGGAAGGAAAAGAAAATCTACTAATGTTGAATATGCATATCACATGAAGCAGTAATTCCAATCCTAGGCATGTCCCAATTTATATAAATTTCAAAACCAGGTAAAATTAAAGTATAGAGTTAAAGGTGGTTATTGGCCAGGCACAGTGGTTTACATAATCCCAGCAATTTGGGAGGCTGAGGTGGGAGGACTGCTTGAGGTCAGGAGTTCCACACCAGCCTGGATAACATAGTAAGACCTTGTCTCTGCAAAAATAAAAATAAAAAAATTAGCCAGGTGTGGTGGTGTGCCTGTAGTCCCAGTTACTTGGGAGGCTGAGGTGGAAGGATCCTTTGAGCCCAGGAGTTTGAGACTGCAGCAAACCATGATCACGCCACTGCACTCTAGCCTGGGCAACAGAGAAAGACCATGTCTCAACAAAAACAAACGAACCAACCAACCAACCAAACAAACAAAAAGGTTATCTAGGGAGAAGAGGAGGGAAACTATTGTGGAGGGGGCATGATGGGGGCTTCTGCAGGTGTTGGCAATGTTCTGTTTCTTGACCTGGATGATGATCACATAAGTGTTCATTCAGTAATAATTAATTTAACCATATGTCTACTTTGTGCACTCTTCTGCTTGTCTGTTATACTTCATAATGAAATTAAGTTAAAAACAAAATGAGAACAAGAAATGTAGAAAGGGCAGGGAGCAGTGGCTCACGCCTGTAATCCCAGCACTTTGCGAGGCCGAGGTGGGCGGATCACTTGAGGTCAGTTCAAGACCAGCCTGACCAACACGGTGAAACACTGTCTCTACTAAACATACAAAATTAGCCTAGCGTGGTGGTGCACGCCTATAATCCCAGTTACATGGGAGGCTGAGGCAGGAGACTCGCTTGAACGCAGAAAGTGGAGGTTGCAGTGAGCCGAGATTGTGCCATTGCACTCCAGCCTGGGCAACAAGAGTGAAACTCTGTCTCAAAAAAAAAAAAGAAAGAAAGAAAAAGAAATGTAGAAAGAATCTACATGTAGAATGATTTAAGCATATTTTCTAAGTTTATCAATATAACATTTGGCCAAGTCATCAGGTTGGATGGAGCTATAATCACCATCTCAAGGGTCAATGGGATACTGAAGGTGGGTGCTGGGGAGAGGGATTGCCTTTTGAGATATGGGAAGGTAGACTGAGGCCTGATTCCTTCTAGATGTCCTAAAGCTTATTTAACTTGCCTTAATGCCTAGGTATTCCAGAGAGCCAGTTCCTGGCTATTCCAGTCTTCATTTTGTAACATTACTTGTAGCTGAATTATGTTTTCCTTTTTTCTTGTTTTTTTTTTAGATGGAGTTTTGCTCTGTCGCCCAGGTTGGCATGTAGTGGCATGATCTCAGCTCACTGCAACTCCGCCTCCTGGGTTCAAGCCATTCTACTGTCTCAGCCTCCCAAGTAGCTGGGATTATAGGCATGCACCACCATACCCAGCTAATTTTTGTATTTTTAGTAGAGATGGGGTTCCCCATGTTGGCCAGGCTGGTCTCGAACTCCTGACCTCAGGTCATCCGCCCACCTTGGTCTCCCAAAGTGCTGGGATTACAGGCATGAACCACCATGCCCAGCCAATCTTTTTACCCTGCCGTCCCAGCTGTGCTACATTTATCTTGACATTCTATTTTACCTATAAAAATAGCCTCTACCAGGAAGCCAAGGTAAGCAGATCACTTGAGGTCAGGAGTTTAAGACCAGCCTGGCCAACATGGCAAAACCCTGTCTCTACTTAAAAAAAAAAAAAAAATTAGCCGGGTGGCTACTCAGGAGGCTGAGGCAGGAGAATCACTTGAACCTGGGAGGCCGAGGTTGCAGTGAGCTGAGACTGTGCCACTGCACTCCAGCCTGGGTGACAAAACTGGACTCTGTCTCAAAAAAAGAAAAGGAAAAATAACTTACAAAATAAAGGAGTAGTGAGTATTACACTCAACCACTAGCCTCATTCCAAATTCTCTTAGGGTGTTTATTGATGATATAGATGATAAATATACATACAGTTGTGATCAGTATCCATATACTTCTTCTTTTCTCTTTTTTTTTTTTTTGAGACGGAGTCTCGCTCTGTCGCCCAGGCTGGAGTGTAGTGGCCGGATCTCAGCTCACTGCAAGCTCCGCCTCCCGGGTTCCCGCCATTCTCCTGCCCCAGCCTCCCGAGTAGCTGGGACTACAGGAGCCCGCCACCTCGCCCGGCTAGTTTTTTGTATTTTTTAGTAGAGACACTCAGGCAGTCTTTCACATTTAATCCACAAATATTTACCAAGAGTTCTTTTATTTTTAAAATTCTATTTTTTCTTTTTTTCTTTCTTTCTTTCTTTTTTTTTCAGAGGAGGTCTTGCTCTGTCGCCCAGGCTGGAGTACAGTGGGGTGATTTGGGCTCACTGCAACCTCTGCCTCTCAGGTTCAAGCGATTCTCCTGCCTCAGCCTCCTGAGTAGCTGGGATTACAGGCGTGCACCACCACGCCCGGCTAATTTTTGTATTTTTAGTAGAGACGGGGGTTTCACCATATCGGCCAAGCTGGTCTCCAGCTCCTGACCTCAGGTGATCTGCCTGCCTCTGCCTCCCAAAGTGCTGGGATTAAGAGGTGTGAGCTACCATGCCTGGCCCTAAAATTGTATTTTTAAAAAGACATGGTCTCTCGAACCCTTGAGCTCAAGGGATCCTACTGCCTCAGCCTCCCAAATAGCTGGGACTACAGGTGTGCACCACCACACTCCAGCTCATCATTCTGTCATTATATTGCAGTTATTTCATGTGTCAGTGACTGAAAGTGAACGTATGATAATCTTGTGAACAGAGGGTTTCACGGTGGAAAGAAAACTACATTCTATACCTCATTCCTTCTTCAGTACAAGCATCTGCAGGAAAAAGGGAAAAAAGAGGCGGGGCCATCTATTAGTCAACAAATTTCAACGTCACCCTGCCCATCTGGATCTAGTCTCCCTCATTAAATGCAAAGGATGCTGCCACCTGGCTCCTCTCCCTAGCAGTATTCACATCATCTAGGCTAGAGAATCCCTTCCCTTTGGCCCGTTTTGCACAAAACCGAGTAAACGTTTTCAAAGTATAAATACGCAAAATCATTTGCTATCTCTTTACTATTTACGATGCGCATAGGTGTTACCGAAAGTTTTGGAGCCTTGACGGATAAAGTATGGGATGCTGAGGATCGGGGAATGTATCTAAACTCTCAAGTTGTGTCCTATTCAAAAAACTCCCTTCTAAAAGTATTTTTACGGTATGTAGGGTTTTACAGGAACAAAATCTCTACTTAATAACAGCGGATCCCCCCTTTTTTTTTTTTTTTTTTAGACGGAGTCTCACTCTGTCGCCCGGGCTGGAGTGCAGTGGCCGGATCTCAGCTCACTGCAAGCCCCGCCTCCCGGGTTGGATCCCCTTTTATTATCTTTGTGCCTACCTGGATGCACGGTTCCAGGATGTTCTCGTCACTAACCACAAGTCCACCAGAGGGCGCCGGTTCGCCGTCTATCTACTGTTCTCCATCAGCGACTCAGAAAATCCAGGTTAAACACTCAGGCAGTCTTTCACATTTAATCCACAAATATTTACCAAGAGTTTGCCGTGCCACCTGGCTCGGGGCTAGGTTCACAAGATACAGTAGTGAGTTAGGCACGATTCCTACTACCAGAAGCTTAGAGCATAGGAAAGACTGAAAGTAAGCAACCGTTTACAATAGTGGGATAAGTGAAGAGTTTCCAGGTCTGTGGAGTTTGTTGTTGAAATATCGGCTCCAGGCCTTAGAAGCCGGCAGCAATTCATTAAGAGATCCCGGACTTGTTTCGGCTCTGTATCCCGGGCAAGGAGCTCCGTCCCCAAGGTGTTTTGTTAGAGCCAGAGACCTCTCCTTGGTAGACTTCATTCGTCAGCCCCACAAGTCCCTGTCTCTGGTCTTTTTCACGGTTTCCGGCAGCTCTCTGACAGTTCCCCTTCTGCCCCAGGTCGACACTTAGGCCAAGGACTAGGGATTACTCACAACTATCCGCCAGAGCGGGCTCCGCCCTTTCTTTTTCCTGTTTAAAATCCGCGGGCTCTTAGTGTTCTCTGTTCGTAGAGTTCCCGTTTTGATTCTCGCGACAGTTGCGAGGCCACGCGTGAAGGTCCCTTACAGTCCCTCTTTCGAATTTGAGACCAGGAGAGAGTGTCTGCCCTTGCCCCCCTCCTCAGAACCCCTCTGGCCAGGGATGGCGCCTGTGTGGCTCGGGAGCCCCTGAATGAATGGGGTTGGCCCAACTCAGGGGCGCTTTCTGAAGGGAGAGTGCCGGTTGGATTCCAGGGCTCCAGTGCGCATGCGGAGTATCGATCCCGCGCAGGCGGGCGGGCACCGCAGCCAGGCATTGTGGGCGGAGCCTGGCTAAGTGCCGCCCCTTCGCCGGCCGCCGATTGCTATTTCTGTCCCCCGCCCCTCCCCCGCCCCCAGCGAGCTGGACTGCGCCGCGGCTTCTCTGAGCCGCTTGGGGCCATCCGGGGAGGGGCCTGCCCGACCGGGGTTTGGCGGGCGGGCCCCCAGGAATGCTCTCCTCCCCGCCCCCGGCCCAAAGTGCCACGGTGGCAGTGGTGGCGGCCGCAAGGCCGAGTGCCTCCGGCCCTGCCAGACTCGCAACCGTAACCTGTAATCCCGACCAGAGGGACGCCCGCCGGGGAGACCCAGCTCGCCTCTCCCTGCGGTCGCTGGTTGGCTCTGACCCCGAATCACCCGGCTCACCCGCGGGTTGCAGCACCTGCCGGATGTGGGGAGGAAGGAGGAGGCCAGATGAGGGAAGGCAGATGTAGGCGCCCAGTCTATCAGCGCCTCGGTGGGGGAGCTGGGTGGGCAAGACTGCAGTCGCTCCCAGGAACCAGCCCTGGGCTGCGGGGAGGCGAAGTTGGTTGGTCCTGCCCTCTAGGGGCGCCCCGACATCGACGTAAAATGACTTGGCACCAGAGCTCCTGCCGCCTCCCCCTTATGCAGCTGCCCTCGCCGACGCCAGGGACTGTAAAGGCAGATGGGACAGGGCCTAACCGTTCAGCCAAAACTTTGAGCTTCCCAGCCAAACTCCTACCCCCACTCCCCGCCTCTGGTCCTCACCCCCTTCCTCTCTCCTAGCCTCGGTGTCTGGTTACGGCTCCTCTGCTCTCACTGTGACTTTGGGCCAGGCTGGGGAAATGACCCGGGAGGGTCCCGTGCGGCTACATAAAATTGGCAGCCTTAGAACCAACCAGTGGGAAGGCGGGTGCGCTAAATCGAGGGGCGGAGAGAGGGGGCGGAGGAGCTGTTTTCTGAATCCGAGTCCGTGGGCTCTCTCAGAAGTCCTCAGGCCGAAGCAGAGGTGGCTGGCGGGCCCGGCTGACGGCGCCCCTGCTTTATTTCCATACCCTTTTCTTTCGGACTCGAATCACGGCTGCTGCGAAGGGCCTAGTCCCGGACACTAGGTGAGCACTCTGTGCCCCAGGCCATAAGCAAGGGGGCATCAGCTCCCCCTGTTTCCACCCCCCATTAAGAGCTTCTTACTTCTGGAGCCGTCCATTCTCTTTGGGCAAGGATGCTCAGGGGCCAGGGATCGGAGTCGGATGGTGCACGGAAGTGGTACTCGTGGTGGGTGTGCGTGCGCTTGAGCTTTATCACCCCTTCCTCACCTTTCTTCACTCCCAGCCATCCCTGAGAACAGCCCAACTGATTGCTAACTGCCATAACTGGATAATCCCTAGAGGGTCACTAGGCCTATGTGTTGGGGGAGTCTACTTGGTAGCAGGGGAGGGGGCGATGCTAGCGTCATGCTTTGGTACAAGAAGCAGTGAGGTTGGTCTTTCGGCGCAGGTCCTGTTTCTGACCTTCTGACCTGGCTTCCCTTCCTGGCAGGGTGCCACCAACGCGCTGATGCCCCGAGTGCTCGCAGGGCTTCCCGCTAACCATGCCGCCGCCACCCGCAGCTGCCTTGGCGCTGCCTGTGCTCCTGCTACTGCTGATGGTGCGGACGCCGCTCCCGACCGGCGCAAGGCCGTCCTCAGGCCCAGATTACCTGCGGCGCGGCTGGCTGCGGCTGCTAGCGGAGGGCGAGGGCTGCGCTCCCTGCCGGCCAGAAGAGTGCGCCGCGCCGCGGGGTTGCCTGGCGGGCTGGGTGCGCGACGCGTGCGGCTGCTGCTGGGAATGCGCCAACCTCGAGGGCCAGCTCTGCGACCTGGACCCCAGTGCTCACTTCTACGGGCACTGCGGCGAGCAGCTTGAGTGCCGGCTGGACACAGGCGGCGACCTGAGCCGCGGAGAGGTGCCAGAACCGCTGTGTGCCTGTCGCTCGCAGAGCCCGCTCTGCGGGTCTGACGGTCACACCTACGCCCAGATCTGCCGCCTGCAGGAGGCGGCCCGCGCTCGGCCCGCTGCCAACCTCACTGTGGCACACCCGGGGCCCTGCGAATCGGGTACGCACGGCCCGGGGCCCCCACCCCACCACTTAGGTTTCCTAGAGGCACTGCTCCCCGACCCCTGACGTCATTGGTCTCTGGCCAGCAGATCAAAATAGATAAGGCCATAGAGACCTCGAGTCCAGTATAAAACCCTGCTCTCGCTACTAGTCCATAGAAGCTGCCACCTGAAGGTGGGGGTGGGGGGGTGGAGTGGAGTGAGGGTCCTGGGCTTCGTCAGCAAGCTGCATGCGCTGAACCATGTGAAAGCTCCAGAGCTGGCTGGCAGGGAGAGACAGGTCCTCTGAGGGCGCAGGCACATAGCCTATGGTTTGCTCAGAACCCCTCCTCCACACACACTTTTCCCAGACCAGTGGAGTCCAGGCAGCAAAACGGGTTCCTGTGAGATGCAATCACGTTTAATTTGGACAGATTCTTAGAGCAGTCTGTTCACTCAGTCTCCCCACCTCTCTCCTTTCTCCTGCGTTTAGGGATTAGTGAAGAGGAGCAGGAAGCTCAGCTAGTTCTCTCTCTATCCCCGGGGACTGGGGGCCATTCAGGCTTCTAGCTTTCCTTGGCAGCTTTAGTAACTTTCACTTCCTGAGCCCCGGCTCTGTGTCTGCCTCGGCTGGGGCAGTCAGAAAACAAACACCCCGCGGGGATCCCAGCAATTTCCTGCACTCCTGCAGGCCTCCTGCCTGTTGCACAAGTCCAGCTTCAGGTTCTCCGCCTTGCCGCGGGACTCCCCCAGGGGGTGCTGTGTAGGGAACGGCTGCTTTTCCGCCTTTGGGAACTGGGCCTGTTTAGAAAAGGGGAACGGGTATCTGGAAGGTTTTAGTTACAGGCACTGCGGGAAAGGCTGGGGAGGGTGGAATGAGGACAGGAGAGCAGTTGGGGACAGAGTGGCTGCCACGCTACAGTGTAGGTGTGTGTGCTTGTTTGTGCATTGGGTCTGCATGAGGTCCTATGTGCACATGTGCATGTATATCTATCTCCACATCTGCGTGGTACCCTTGTGTGTACCAGCATCCACATCTGTGTGTACCTGTGTGTGTCACGGTGTGTTTATGGATATGTATTTACCTCAGCATATATTGTGTTCTGCCACAAGCATGTCCACAAAAATTTGTGTATCATGTGTTTGCCAGACTGCATGCCTTTGCTGGGCCATGCTATTCTCAGACCTCCCCCTTCACCCCCAGGGCCCCAGATCGTGTCACATCCATATGACACTTGGAATGTGACAGGGCAGGATGTGATCTTTGGCTGTGAGGTGTTTGCCTACCCCATGGCCTCCATCGAGTGGAGGAAGGATGGCTTGGACATCCAGCTGCCAGGGGATGACCCCCACATCTCCGTGCAGGTAGAGATGGGTGGGAGAGGCTTCCCTCAGGCAGCCCAGGGCCCTCCAGAAGGACCTCGCTGATTCCTTGCCTGGCTCCAGTTTAGGGGTGGACCCCAGAGGTTTGAGGTGACTGGCTGGCTGCAGATCCAGGCTGTGCGTCCCAGCGATGAGGGCACCTACCGCTGCCTTGCCCGCAATGCGCTGGGTCAGGTGGAGGCCCCTGCTAGCTTGACAGTGCTCACACCTGGTAAGGGGATCCCTGAGCTCTGGGGGTTGGGGGGATGGTGCTGGATTCCAGCTGTGAATATATAAGAAACAGTCCATGTGTCTGTGTGCATGTGCGTGCATACACAAGCATAGCCTTCCACAGACTGGGCTATGTTGGCACTGACAGCCCCTCTCTCCTGTTCTCTCTCCTTTGCCCACGTGTGTTTGCAGACCAGCTGAATTCTACAGGCATCCCCCAGCTGCGATCACTAAACCTGGTTCCTGAGGAGGAAGCTGAGAGTCAAGAGAGTAACGATTACTACTAGCTCTGGCCCATGGGGGTGGGTGAGCAGCTATAGTGTTCATCCCTGCTCTTGAAAAGACCTGGAAAGGGGAGCAGAGTCCCTTCATGGACTGCTTTCATGGGGATGATCGTGGGAGGCCTATTTAACTCCAAGGTAGCAGGGTGGTAGGGGAGAGACAAAAGCTGGAGGAGGTTAGGGAGAGAGGCTGAGACCAAGACCAGTGGGGTATAAAGGGGCCCATGCAGGAGATGCCCTGGCCAGTAGGACCTCCAACAGGTTGTTCCCCAGGCTGGGATGGGGGCCGGAGCAGACACGGAGGCACAGGCACCAGGATTCTCCACTTCATCCAGCCCTACTCCGCCACACTTCTAACTGCCCTTCCTCCCAGGCCCTGGATCTTGCTATTTCCTGGTCCCCAACGTTTACCTAGCTTGTTTGCCCTTTCCCCAAACTCATCTTCCAGAACTTTTCCCTCTCTCCTAAGCCCCAGTTGCACCTACTGACTGCAAGTCCCCTTTGCTGTCTGCCCTCTTTTGCACAAGAGAGAGCACAGCAGACCATGGCTTAGTTCAGTGCAGAGAGATGGGTGAGGCCAACTCCAGATCTTATACCGCTCTGTACTGGACAAAACCTAGCACAGGGCTAGGCACCAATAAAGATTTCTAATGATGCACAGACAGTTTATGCAGATGTGCACATGAAAACTGAATATCCCTGGGAGGCCTCCCACACTAACAGAACTCTGGCTTCTAGAAGCTGCAGGGCCTGCTCTCTAAGCACATGCCTGCCAGATGTACAGAGAGAAGGTTTGAACTTGGGCCTATCCTGCCTTTGAGGGAGGGAGGCTGGAGCCATTTGGTTGGAGGGAAGTTATCTTCCCAGTGTGCCCTCCATTGGGGCTGGTATACATTACCTGCTTCTGTGCTCATCTTACTCCAAACGCTTCCTCAGGCCAGAATAGGGAATCAGGCCTATGTGGGTAGGCCCCCAAAATGAATGCATAGAGAGAGGAGGGTAGAAGTTTGGTCACCTGTGTGGTCCATACTCTTCCCCAGCTCCCATAGGAATCTCCCCTTTTCCTGCAGAAGCCAGAGCCATGGTAAGCGTGTTTCCTATCTGCCCCAATTGTGACCTGTCCTCTCTGGCTTGGGGTCCCCAAATCTCTTTCCTCATTCTCCTTACCTAGCTCAGGGACACTGGTGAGACTCAATGTTTATTTAACGATTGACGGAGAGAATGAAAGCATAAGTCAGCGAGGCCGAGACACTGTGTGTGGATGGCGACAGCCTCCTACACGCCAGCGCTCCACCCGGATCCTGGCGCCACCGCGGGAGGGCCTGCCCTTGGCTCAGAGTCAGAGTTTGTCCTCTGAGGCCCAACGCAGGGAGCCTGGCCTCATGGGAGGGGCGTGGTCCGGAACTCCAACCCCAGGTCCTGCTTGGCCGCCCCTCCCGCGGCTACGCACGACTCCATCTACTGCTGCCTTGACCCGGGTCCTTAAGCCAGCGACAGTGTTTATTGCCGAACCCAGGCTGGAGCCGGGCGGCCCCAGGAGCCGCGCACAACAGCGCAAACGGGTTGGATACTGGGAGCCGATTCCAGGGCGCCCACAGAAGCAGAATCAGAGGGGTAGGCGGGGGTGGGGCGTGCTGTTCGGCACCGTGGCCAAAATCCACTCGGTGCTGAAAGAGGGAACTTGGGTGTGAGTCCCAGCATCAGCCAGGGAATCCGCCCCTAGCTTGTTCTTCGCCCAGCTGGGCTCCAAGGCGCCCTCTGCGGGCCCGTAGCCCCTACCGCGTCCACCTGCAGAGCAGAGGCTCCTCACCAAAAGCCCACCCCACCAGAGAGGGTCACGCAGGTCCCGGGGAATCCGTACTCCTTGATCGCGTTAGCCGACTTTGTAGGTGTTCAGGAGCAGCCTCCTAGCAGCCTCAGTTTTCCCCTCCGCCGCCGTGCTGGTTCAAGCCCCACATCCTGGAATGGGAGAATTGTTGTCCACCGCCCCCTCCCTCCCCGCACCCCGCCTCTGCTGCAGCGGACCCGCTTTAATAACGTCGCTGGAAAGTGACATGCGATTTATTATTAAAGTAATGCGGGCGCGGGGACGGGAAAGGTTTAATAAACGTGCTGAGATGCCGAGGATTATTCACCGCAAATAAATGAGAGCGCGGGCGGCGTTTTAATAAATAATTTCCCGCTGCTCCCGGGGGAAGGGAGGGGAGGGGAAGGGAGGAGGAGGGGGAAGCTGAGCCGCTGCCGGAACTCCCGGTTTCGCCTCCCTACGGGCTTCCAAGCCATCCCCGGTTTTGTGTCCTAGGTTGCTCACACCCGAGATCTGAGGTTACAGGAGCGCCGACCCAGAGTTGCCCAGGCCTGAAGGCGGGAGAGGCTCAGTCGCACCCTACATTCCCCCACCTCCGAGATTTTAAGTATAGTCCGCTTGAAAACCCTGGAATGCTCTTTCTTTTGGATCCTACCCAGAGATCTGGGGTCCGGACCAACCGGGGCAGGAAGGGTCCGTCGGACCAGCCCCTCCCAAGCCGAGGCTTCCAGGTCTCGGCCAGGCTCTTCTTCTTGCTTTTAGCTGAGCCGGGCTGGGCGTGCCTCTCCCCTCCATCTAGGGCAGGGTGTGAAGAGAAAGCCAGAGGGGGCTGTCTGAAAATGACCTTGATCCCCTCCTCGGGCTGTCGTGAGGCGGAGGGCCGCTTCGCCTGGCTGCTCGTCATCGCTAAGGCTCCAAAGAAGGGTTGTGCAGCCTTGGTGGTATAACCGAGGGTGTCCTGGAGAAGCCCAGCCCCTGGCGCTCTGGTGACCGGGGGGTCGATGTGCGGACTGGGCAGAACTGAGCCCGAAGCCGGAGAGCCCCCCTCAAAAAGAAGCCTGGAAGCCCGAGAGATGAACCCGACTCAGAGAGGGCAAAGACTGCAGACCTTGGGGACCGAGGACACGCTCACCACGCTGGTGGGGGCTGGGGGGAGGGTGCGGGCGGTGGCGTGCGGGGAATCGCCTGGGGAACACCTGGCTCTGCAAGTTTTGTGCCTTAGCGGAAAGAGGCGACATCTTTGGCAACTTGGGAGTACAGGAAGTGGCGAAGGAGTGCCATCTGGTGGATCATTCTGGTAGTGACACTCAGACCTGGGCCAGGGGCCTGGAGACAATTTACTTGACTGGAAAAATCTGAGTAAAAAAAAGATGCTTCAATTTGTATTCATTTAATGTATGTGAATGTGCACGTGTATGTGTAGCATATATTGATATAATATCTATATGCAAAATCTAATATATCCATAGTAGTTATGTGTGCATTGTATGTATACATGTATACATCTAAATGCATATTATACATGTAGTTTTTTTTTGAGATGGAGTCTTACTCTGTTGCCCAGGCTGGATTGCAGTTGTGCTATCTCAGCTCACTGTAATCAGATTCGAGCGATTCTCCTGCCTCAGCCTCCCAAGTAGCTGGGATTACAGGTGTGCATCACCATACCCAGCTAATTTTTTGTATTTTTAGTAGAGATGTGGTTTCACCATGTTGGCCAGGCTGGTCTCCAACTCCTGATCTCCAGTGATCTGCCCGCCTCGGCCTCCCAAAGTGCTGGGATTACAGGCATGAGTCACCATGCCTGGCCTACATGTAGGTTTTATATGTATGTATGTGTGTGCAAAAGTATATATGGGTGTATTGTTATATGTATATGTATAGACATTTATTTTCAAGTATATATTCCATTATGTATCATTCAGTAATTCATTCTTTCTTTTTTTTTTTTTTTTAGAGACAGGATCTTGCTCTGTCACCCAGGCTGGAATACAGTAGCACTTTCATAGCTCACTGCAGCCCCAAACTCCTGGGCTCAAGTGATCCTCCTGTCTTAGCCTCCTGAGTGGCTGGGAATTACAGGCATGAGCCATGATGCCCGGCTGTGTCATATTCTTTCTACAAATATTTGTTATGTACCAGCACTGGGGCTATATCAAGGGAAAAAAATTGCCTGTAACCCAAGCACTTTGGGAGGCTGAAATAGGAGGATTGCTTGAGCCCAGGAGTTCGAGACCAGCCTGAGTAACACAGTGAAGCCCCGTAACAAAAAACATTTTTAAAAATTTGTTGGGTGTGATGGCACACACCTATAATCCTAGCTACTCTAGCAGCTGAGGCAGGTGGATTGCTTGAGTCAGGAGTTCAAGGCTGCCAGTGAGCTATGATTGTACCACTCCAGCCTGGGTGACAGAGCCTTAAAAGAAAATTGTTCCTGCCCTCATGGAACATGAGGAACAGTCTAAGATGTGTATGTATACTTATGATAATTATGTATATTTATATTTCTAGGATTATGCACACACGCACATATAATACTGTCTAATATGTGTATATGCGAGGAGTAGATAGGCTTAAACTGTGGTAGGCCTAGAGATTCCCTGGTTTTTTGCTCACAATCACTGGTCCTGTCACCTGGAGCTCTATTCTGAGCATGAAGGCAGCTGAGGGCAGAAGGAAAGAAGCTAGAGACATAGGCCTGTTGCCTCCTAGGATGCACTGTGGTTATTTCCTCAGCCTTCTGATTGACTGAACTCTTTCTAAACTGGGAACAGCTGTGTAAGTCCATGCGTGGTAAGGAACTGTTAGTGCACATCAAGTCTTGCCTCTGCTCAGTGCTGGGGAAGGGTGGGAGTGGGGTCTGGGAGGCTGGGGTAAGAGGCTAGGTTCTCTGAGGGCACTTAGAGACCGGGAGGGATAAATTCTGGGAGGCAGTGAGCTCTGGGAGTCACTTGCGGATAATGGGGGGTGGTTTGAGGACACTTGGGGAGGGATGGGGTGGTGGGATAGAGAAAGGGGCGGAAGTGAGTAATGAGGTTGGGATTGAGGATGGAACTGGGGTGGGGGCAGGGCAGAGATAGAGGCTCTGGTGGCAGGGATACACCTGTCTGGGGGTGGAGCCTGGAAGCCATCTTGGGGGAGTCATCCCTCCCTCCCCACCCCCACCCCCACTCTCTCTAAGCTGGGCCCCAGTTTAGCCCTCTCTCTGCTCAAGCTGGCTCTCAGATACGCTGGGGCAGAGGAGGAGAGCTAAGGCTCCAGGGCCTGGCCTGGCTTAGGTGACTCACTTAAATGGTGGGCGAGGTGGGGCACGGTTCACAATACCAGCATCCCATGAAGCCTTGTCCCAGCCACCTGGGTCATTTCCCGCCCAGCTGCCATTACCAGCTTCCAGTATGGGCTCAGCCCAAGGGGTTCAAACAAGGGTGGGGCGTAGACCTGCAAAAGGTCATAGAATATCCACCCATTCCACCAACACACACATATTTCTAGGACTGAAGTGGGAAGGTGCTTCTGAATCATTTCTTCCTTTCCCTGCTTTTGCTATATGCTTTCCAGATACAGTCAAGTCTGGGAGTCTCCAGGTGCCACCTCAACCCTTGGTCTATGGTAATACTCATACCTCTCCCCTTCCTTCTCACCTACCCTTGCTGGACTACCAGGGTTTCTGCCCCTTCACTGCCTTTTCCCCTTTCTTCAGGGCCTCTTTTTTTCCCCCAGGGTTGAGGCCTTAGATCCCTGGGCTGTGTCCTTGCTGGTTAGGGAGTGTGGTTGGGGTGGGGGGGATTACTAAAAATGCAAGCTAGTTCCTGGCCTCGATTTATTTTTCTGATTGATTTATCTTTTAGAGGCAGGGTCTTGCTATGTTGCCCAGACTAGACTTGAAGTCCTGGGCTCAAGAGATCCTTCTGCCTCAGCCTCCCGAGTAGTTGGGTCTATAGGCACATGCCACTGTGCCTGGTCTGGATTTGGTTTTGACATTTACTCTTCCATTTGGGCAACTGAAGGCTCTCTGGACAGGGTGGACAGTTATGAAAGTCCAGTTGTGGTGACAAGAGTTACCCCACAATCAGATCTCATCCCATTCTCTTGGTGGGGAGAACCTTGAAGTACTCAGTACCTTCACTGAAATGAGGGCTGGAGTCCCCTGGGAGAAAAGACAGGGTCTCTATGAGAAGTGGTGACAGCTTGAGGGAAGTAATGGAGTCTCCCAGGATAAGGGTTGAGGACTCTAGGGACAATTACTTCCTGCTACCTCCACCCCAAGAGTTGGAGTAGGGCTGGAGAAGGCCCCACAGTTCTCCTGGGCCTAACTCCTTAGTGTCAGAGGGGTTAATTTCTAGGGGCAGTAGTGGGGGGTTTCTAGGGGGAGTAATTTCTGAAGGGTAATGGTGGATCTTTGCACAGGAGGTTTTGCAGTATGGGATTGAGTCTCAGTTCCACTGCTTTTCTTTTCTTTTCTTTTTTTCTTTTCTTTTCCTTTTTTTTTTAAAGTCAGGGTGTCGCTTTGTTGCCCAGACTAAAATGGCACGATCATGGCTCACTGCACCCTTGAACTCCTGAGCTGGAGCAATCAATCCTCCCGCCTCAGCTTCTTGAGTAGCTGGGAGTACAGTCATGCACCACCCCACTCAGCCAGTTCTACTGCTTTTGAAGTGCATACATTGGGTAGGTTTCTTAACCTTCCTTCTTCTGTGTCCCTCTTCTGCAATATAGTGATAAAATTTACTCCATAGGGGTTATGACAAGAATTAGAGATCTTATAAGCAATGTGTCTGTAACAAAATAGGTGCTCAACAAACGTCAGTTTCATTATACACTACTATTTTGGGGCAGATGATCTGCATGGAGATGGGGGCTGGGTGCCCAGTGCAGAGCTTCCTGCTGAAGTGGGTTTGTTGGAGAATGGGGTGATTGCAGTCTTGGCACCTGCCTGGAGGAGGCCTTAGGAATTGGGCCTTAGGAAAAAGGGAAAGGCTGAGGCAGGATAGAAATGGGTAGGGACTGGGCTTCCAGAGAGCTCAACAGTCTTCACCCCCACCCCTAGCCCTCCTCAGGGAGCCCTTGTCAGAACCCAGGGCTCTACCTCTGGGCTTCTGAGGAGGGGCATCCCCCAAAGTCACCTCCATCCATCTCTTTTATCTGGGCTGATGAAGGGCTAGAGCTCCAGTGGGGCCTCTGATGGGGAACAGATACAGACCAGGCGGAAGCAGCCGGAACTGTGCTGGGCTGGAGCTGAGGACTGGGCCAGGGGGTCAGTGAAGACAGATAAAGCTCAGAGCAGCTGGAGGCTCAAGGGACCTGGGGCGGGGGAGCAGCAGGGGCTGAGGGCCGGCTGTGTCCTGGGAGGAGGCAAGGCCGGAAGCTTCTGATGGGGACCAGTGTCCATCAAGGACTTCAAATGACCAGACAAAGCCTTTAATGACTCTTTGGGAGGAGGGAAGTGGGGACGGAGCTGCCTCCCCCAGACACGGGTGCAGGAAGGCCAAGGTGCCTGCTGAGAGTAAGGGCTGGTCCTGGGAGAAGTCAAAACTTAGAACAGGAAGAACCCTCCAGGTACAGGGCAGCGGTTCTGGACCTGCCTTACCTTTAAGACAGAGAGCGATGGGAAAAGGATTGGGAAGCGATTCTGTGATTTTAGTTCCTGTTTTAATTAACTTTGAAGGGCTTGGGTCCTCCCTGAACGCCAGGGAGAGGAGCAGAGCAGACATTTATTTTCCTCTTTTCCCTTTTAAAGACAATTTTATTAAATCACTTTGTTTTTATTCTGGCTTGAACATAGGGCATTTAAATGGAAAAGTAATTATTTCACCCCGTTTGCTTATGGAGAGAGGGGAGTCAGGAAAGGGAGGGAGGCCAGTGAGAGAAAGAGGCTGCAGCCTCAAGCCCAGTGCGCACACAGTGTGCGTGCACACACAACCATGCTCACACTTACACCATAATCCACGTCCACATAGCTCTCACTCTAGCACACGTGTACAGTCCCAAATGCAGACACTTCAGTACTTACACGCACACATCCACATTCTCCTGACACACACTCCTTCACCACAGCCATACTTACAGACAGAAGTACTCTCTCTCATGCACACTCACAGCACATTGTGCTCACAATACAGGCACCGTCACAGTACCCTTAGATACCTTCCAAGCACCCATGGGTGTGTATGCACGCACCCGTTCACACACGTGCACGCACGCACACACACAACCCCAATGCAGTCCAGTACTTCCAAGCCTATTGCGTTACACCGTCAGAAGTACACACAGTTTCAGACACACAATTACACAGACGCCCATTCTCAAATACACAGCACACCCTGACAAGCAGCCTTGGGGACAGACATGTGAGGGGGGCATTGTCACGGAGAAGGTGAAAGAGTGGTGGAACGCTCCCTCTTACTGGGGTTCCTGAGTCCCCAGGTCGACCTAGGCTACTCCATGAGCCCCTTTCTCTGTTCCCGTAAAGTTCTCTGAATGATTGCTTGTGACCTTGATTCCGTAGCCTCTGGGACAGTCGCTCCCAGCAACCTAGCCCCCCACCTCAGATCACTGGGGCAAGGCAAGAGGCCCCACAGGTTTTCTGGGTTCAGCCGGCTCTCATCAGGACCCAGGTTCTAACTCCAGCTTCCCTGACTCCCGACGCCCCTCCCTGCCGTGTAAACCAGCGTTGGAGGGGTTAAAACTTCTGTAGCGCGCCCCCCTCCACCCCCACCCCTGGCTGGTACAAGAAGGGCCGGTTTGCTCCGTACCTGTACTTTGTCTTCATCTGTCACCCCTTCTGACAGTCAGATACATCTTGTGGGGAGGGGCGTGGGGGGCGAGGGAGCAATAATTAACCTCTCCCGCCTCATCCCCCAAATGCCATTGCCTCTGCAGCGGTTGCGTCGGGGTCTGCCGAGGAGAAAGAGGGAAAGGGAGGAGATGGAGATGGGGAGAGGGGAGAGGGAGAAAGCGGGACGCTTCCAGGGCCGCGAGAGGGAGCAGAGAGGAAAGGCCCTGACATTTTACTGCTCTGCCAACCTCTTTTCCGCACCCTTCTTTCCACTCCTCTTCCTGGGGGAGCTGTGGGCAGGTGGGAGAGGCGATTCGAGCAATAGGAGAAACCTGCCGTACTCACCACCGTCCCCTCATAGCAGAGGCTCCTGGCAGGGGTTGGGGGCAGAGCATGGTGGGGAAGACAATCTTCATGTATGCGCCCTGCAAGGGGACCCGCAGACCTTACAGCATACTGAGCAGGGATAGAGGGGGTGGCTGCCCTGTACTGGCATTTCCTGTTGCTGTCAAATGAACAGAGCTTGTGTTAAGAACCAATTTTCTTCCAATCAATGAAGGGGAAGATGTCGTGGGTCATTTCTGAAGCAGTCAAATGACTCCAATGCCAAGGAGCTGTGGCTCAAAGGGGACTTCAGATTTGGGCTGGGAAACAGAGGACTCTCGAAAAAGTCAAGCAAGCCCCTAGGCAGTGGCTGGAATCAGAGCTTGGGTAAGGGAATATAAATTAGTCTTGAGCTGGGTCCTTGGATGAAGCCGGGGGGAATAAGGGTGGGTAAGAAACACCCAGCCAAGGAGAACTCTGGCAGGAGAGAATCAGTGGTGATGGAAAGGAGAGGGGTTGCTGTCACCACTGGGGCTGGTGGGGACACAGAGAGACCAGGGCCCGGCCTGTCCCTTGGGCAGGTTGAAGACCAGAAGATTCTAGATTTTTCCACCACTTTAAAGAAGTTGTTAGTCAAATCTATCATCTTTACGGTTTTCTTGTTTGGTTTTGTGTTTGTTTTTTTGAGACAGAGTCTCTCTCGGTAGCCCAGGCTGGAGTGCAGTGGCGCCATCTTGGCTCAGTGCAACCTCTGCCTCCCAGATTCAAGTGATTCTCGTGCCTCAGCCTCCCAAGTAGCTGGGATTACAGGCATGCACCATCACACCCCGCTAATTTTTGTAATTTTAGTAGAGACATGTTGGCCCGGCTGGTCTCAAACTCTGAATCTCATGTGATCCACCTGCCTCAACCTCACAAAGTGCTGGGATTACACGTATGCACCACTGCGCCCAGCCTCATCTTTTAAGATTTAATTTAATTTAATTTAATTTAATTTTTTTGAGACAAGGTCTCTGTCTCCTAGGCTGGCATGCAGTGGTGTGATTATAGCTCACAGCAGCCTTGAACTTCTGGGCTGAAGGGATCCTCCTGCCTCAGCCTCCTGAGTAGCTGGGGCTACAGGCACATGCCACCAAGCCCCAATTATTTGTTATTTTTTTATTTTTAATTTTTTTTTGTAGAGATGGGGGTCTTGCCTTGCTGCCTGGGCATTTATCATCTTTATGGTGTCTGAGATATAGGATCTTTTCTCTAAGGTCTCTGAGTTGTGAACACAGTTTTGTCCATGAGTCAGAATTCCTGATAGGACCTTTTCTCTAAGGTCTCTGAGTTATGAACACAGTATTATCCATGAGTCAGAATTCCTGGGTTTTAACCCTAGTTCTACCACTAGCTAACTGTGCGATGGAAGATAAGTTACTTAACCTCTCTGGACCTCAGCTTTCTCACTTATAAATTGGGGAGGGGGCTGCTGATGAGACAAACTCTACAGACAATGCTGATACTGATATCTATAATCTTCTATGACCTGAGGAAACTTGTTTAGGGCCAGCTGTGCCCTCCTCCAGCCCATACACATTCTGAACCCCTCCCTCCACTAGCAGCATATACATAGACCAAAAAGCTCTCTCTCTCTCTCACACATGCACACACACACACACACGTGTGCACCTTGTCTCCTTGTCCCATGTGCTGTGTGCGTCCCTGGACTTCCAATCATCTATAAAATTTGCTGTGTTTGGGAAGGAGGCAGGGGCTAGGGTACCCTAATAGAAAAGCTGACTCTATGCATTCCTGTTAAAAGAAGAAAAAGAAAAAGCCTAGCAGATCTGGGAAGTGGAGCACCAAGATAGGAAGTGAGCACTGGAAAGGGCTTCCCAATGGGGAGAAGAGGCACTGGCAGAGGGAAGAGAGCCAGCCTTAGAGAGGTGGAGACAGAGAAAAAGAAGCCGACTTAGCTGCAGGGGACTCGCTGCTGAGAGTGAAGAGTGAAACGTGCTGACAGCCTTGTCAGGAAGTCACCTCAATGCATCCCACACCCCTGCCTGTCAGGTTCCATCTCCCCAGGAGAGGAGCTCTTGTGAGTCAAGCTGCTCTCTGTCCATCCCCACTACCCCCCACAATACACACACAATACACCCAAGATGGAATTAAATTCTGGCTATTATTTTTTTCACCTGGAGAAGTGCTGGGAGTTTTGACAGCATTAGGAAAGAGGAGAGAAGTAGGAAAAAGTCAGGACTACCTAGGGTGGGGCCACCTAGGCTGGGGCTGGGTCACCCTAGGTGGTGGCTAGGATCCAGCTGGTGTGGCAGTTAATGTAGAGCTGGGCTTTTCTCTAACAGCTCGGAGTCTGGAACAGCTGTGGGTCACAGAAGACACATCACGGCCCTGGAACAAAGCTGAGCTCTTGTATAGCTCTGTTCTCCTGAAGGGGAGGGTTAGAATTTGGAGAGACTGACGAGGGCAGCCTTACGTGTGAGGTGGAGATTCTATTTCCCTAGCCTTGGGAGTCAGAAGTGATTTCCACCCTCTTTGGCCACCCTCTAGGGTTTATTTTCTGGCCTTGTCTCCTTGCTCCTAGCTTCCCATCTGTGGCAATGGGTCTCAAGTTTCAGCCCCAGTCTCTGGTTTCACCCATTCCTAGGGCTTCACCTATCCCCTTAATAATCCTTAGTCTGTGTTTAAAAAATCCTTTTTTCGGTCTTTTGCTTAAAAAATGTAGTCTATGAACATATGCTTATAAAAATTTCCATGTTGGCCAGGCATGGTGGCTCATGCCTGTGATTCTAGCACTTTGGGAGGCTGAGGCAGGTAGATCACTTGACCTCAGAAGTTGAGACCTGCCTGGGCAACACAGCAAGACCCCATCTCTACAAAAAATACAAAAATCAGCCAGGCATGGTGGTGCACACCTGTGGTCCCAGCTACTCAGGGGGCTGAGGTGGAAGGATCATTCAAGCCCAGGAGTTGGAGGCTTGAGTGAGCCATGATCATGCCACTGCCCTCCAGCCTGGGCGACATACTGAAACCCTATCTCAAGAAAAAAAAATCAATGTCAAACTTCTGTAATGTGTAAAGAAGTAAAAGCCTTTCTCTTGCCCTCTAGTTCTATTCCCTTTTCCATAAGCAACTACTGTGAAAAATTCAGTGTATATTCTTCTAGGTCTCTTACATAGTCACCATATAGACACACACACAAAAATAGGGTTTAAAACAATTATTGTATATTTATCGTGTCATACTACTATTTTGCAGTTTGCCTTTTTCACTTAAAAATACCAGAGATATTTTCCAGGTCATATATGGATATACCTCAATATATGTGGATATATTTCACACCACACTCCAGAATAGATTGAACCAATTCTTTATTCATAGACCTTTAGGTTATTTCCAAGTGATGCCACAATGATCCTACTTTAATATATGTCATTTTTTGGTACAAGAATGAATATTTCCTGAGATTAACATTTCTAGAAGTGGCATCTGTGAGTCAAAAAATATGCACTAGACTGGGTGCAGTGGCTCACGCCTGTAATCCCAGCACTTTGGGAGGCCGAGGCAGATGAATCACCTGAAGTCAGGAGTTTGAGACCAGCCTGACCAATATGGTGAAACTCTGTCTCTACTAAAAATACAAAAATTAGCCAGGTTTGGTGGTGCATGCCTGTGATCCCAGCTACTCAGGAGGCTGAGACAGGAGAATTGCTTGAACCTGGGAGGCAGCGGTTGCAGTGAGCCCAGATTGCACCACTGCACTCCAGCTTGGGGGACAGAGCAAGACTCTGTCTCAAAAAAAAAAGCACTATATCTAACCCTGATTGCCCTTCAGGTTTGAAACACACATTGCCAAGCAAGCACCCATGGATGCTGGAAGAGGGTGGCCTGCTGGTTATTGCAAGGTGAATGTCTCTAAGTGCTTCCAACTTGACAAACCCAAGGCCAAGCTCATTGTTCCCTCTTTTCCCATCCTGCTACTCTGCCTCCCAGCCTCCTTGCTTTGGTCAGTATCATTCCTATACATGCACTTGCCCAAACACCACACTTTGAGTCATCTTTGACCAAGGCATCTGTGTGTTCGGATTTGCCCAGAGTTGTCCACACTTCATGTCTATTTTCTTGGTAAAATCATTGCTAGAACTCCATTCATGTTCAAAACTGTTCTAGATTGCATAATAAATTATGTGGCCACGTTATTTCTCTTCCTCTGATTCCTGTTCAATTCATCACAAAGTCCCAGCAGTTCTTCTTCCACTCTTCTCTCTGTTCCTTTACCACTGCATAGCTCAGGATCCCATCATCAGGCCTGAATGACAACAGGCTCCCAACTAGCCTCCCCACTCTGCATCTCTCCTTCATCCAACCCATCCTTCCACTCCACTCCCAGTCTTGTCTTTTTAGGCCACTTACTTTTGTCATATAATTCTTTGGCTCACCATTGCCTACAGAATTGAGACCATTCAAGATCTGTCATAATGCCATGGCTCATCAGAGCAGACATCGCCCATCCCCATAAAGTCAGAAATCTGCAGCACCTTATATGGAGCAAGGGCAATAATCAGGCACTGGAAAAACTTTTCCATGCCACTCAAATCTGCATGAGATGGCCTGGCATAAGAAAGGCAAATTAATAAGAGAAAAGACCCTTTGTGATCTGAATGAAGCCCAGAAGGTGGCTTGGTGTCTCTGAATTCAGATCTGAGGCTAGCCATAGAGAGACCCCCTTGGGCAACATTCCTTCTAGCTCATTCTTTCTCTCCCTGCCCACTTGCTTTGTTACTTGCACAATAATTCCAAGCACAGTTGCTTGTTCCAGAGCTGGAGTCTCTAGGGACATCTTGTTTTTTTCTTTTTTTCTTTTTTTAGAGACAGAATCTCACTCTGTGTCCCAGGCTGGAGTGCAGTGGGGCAATCTCACCTCATTGTAACCTCTGCCTCCTGGATTCAAGGGATTCTCCTGCCTCAGCCTCCCGAGTAGCTGGGACTACAGGCGTATGCCACGATGCCTGGCTAATTTTGTATTTTTAGTAGAGACAGGGTTTCACCATGTTGGCCAGGCTGGTCTTGAACTCCTAATCTCAGGTGATCTGCCTGCCTTGGCCTTCCAAAGTGCTGGGATTAGAGGTGTGAGCCACTGAGCCCAGCCTGTAGTGACATCTTTTTGTTCTGCATAGTTTCTGATTGGCTTTTAACCAGATGGTGCCTGCCCCCTGTACTCCATGCCAACTCTGCGGAATGCCAGATATGATCAAAGATCAAGGAACACCCAATCCTTGAGTGAGTGGGAGGGTGGAAGCACAGAGCTATATAGTATGATAAGAATTGACCCTCAAGCCACACCCTGAGGGGACTACCCTAAGGAACCTACAGGTCAGAGCTCCCTATCCCTCTCCACCATGTTAACCCCCACCCACCTGAGTCTTTAGGATGAGCTTCTGGAGCTCTTCACCAAACCTAAAGGCACCTGCAACCTCCCACTCCCTTCCCTGGCATCCCCTCCCTTCACTCAGATGTTGCCAAATGGATGGCGAGCTTGGATAGGTCCTGGTGGCCGAACTCCAAACAGGGAGGGAGGCATCCTGGCCCCCTGCCAACGTTCTGTCCATAGTAATTTGGCAGGGAAATGCCAGCTGCATATATCTGCACATCTGTTTATGCCTCTGGCTTGTTATTTATTCTCTGCCTTTCACGGGCAGCAGAGCCAGAGCACACCTCAACTCTTCCCAAGTTAGATTAACTGGGAAAGAAGGCTGGGACATTCAGTCACCACAATTGCTGATGCTCATTGAAGGGTTTGCCTTCTTCAGCAGCTGCTGCCACTTTTCATAGAGACACAGAGGAGAGGAGAATGGGGGCCGGGCGCGGTGGCTCCAACCTGTAATCCCAGCACTTTGGGAGGCCGAGACGGGCGGATCACAAGGTCAGGAGATCGAAACCACCCTGGCTAATACAGTGAAACCCCGTCTCTACTAAAGAATACAAAAAACTAGCCGGGCGACGAGGCGAGCGCCTGTAGTCCCAGCTACTTGGGAGGCGGAGGCAGGAGAATGGCGTAAACCTGGGAGGCGGAGCTTGCAGTGAGCTGAGATCCGGCCACCGCACTCCAGCCTGGGCGACAGAGCCAGACTCCGTCTCAAAAAAAAAAAAAAAAAAAAAAAAAAGGAGAGGAGAATGGGGAAGGGAGGGAAAGGGATAAGGGTAGGAGGAGAGGTGAGGGGAGGGGAGGGCTGTAATGGTAGAGCCATAGTTGTGCTGGGAGTACTCAAATCAGGTGGGCTGATTCTGGTCTCCACTGGAGAAGGGGAGTTGGCCAGTATTTCAGAAACAATCACCCTGACCTTCCTTCTTGCTAACCACCAGATTTCGGCATGTGTGTTCTTGTATGGCCTGGGTAAGAGTCAGTCATGGGAATAAGGCTTTTAACAGAAGTTTGGTGGGATAGGCTTCTTGGGGTGCTTAAATAACTTCTCTTTTTTTGAGACAAGGTCTCACTCTGTCACCCAGGATGGAGTGCAGTGGCACGATCACAGCTCACTTCAGCCCTGACTTCCCAGGCTCAGGTGATCCACCTACCTCAGCCTCCTGAGTACCTGAGACCACCAGCACACACCATCATGTCCGGCTAATTTTTTGTAGAGACGGGGTTTCGCCATTTTCACCATGTTACCCAGCCTGGTCTCTCCCTCCTGGGATCAAGTGATCCACTCGTCTCGGCCTCCCGAAGTGCTGGGATTACAGATGTGAACCACTGTGCCCAGCCTAAATAACTTTTCTTCAGGGATTCCTGGGGTGAAGTACCTGGTGGTGAAGAATCAGAAGTCAGGCTCTGTCCCTGGGATTAAGGACAAGGAATGAGAAGGAAGAGGGAGGAATAAGAGGAAGGGAACAAGAAGGAAAAGGAAAAGGTGTGTTGAAGAATGAGGACATGTTTAGCAGGGAAGAAGAGGGATAAGTGGAGGGACCTGGAAGTTTGGTGATCCTTGAAGTAGTGGGGGTGCTGTCCTTGGTCCTGACTGACAAAAGGCCCAGGAATAGCCCAGAATGCCTGCCCCAAACTCCCTGCATTTTCCTGTGAAGGTGACCAGATGATTTTGGAGGAAGAAAAAAGAGCTAGAGCTACATCTGATGGGAACTGAATCCATAGGCCTAACTTCACTCTCACACCTTCTGCTTCTCCTACCTTTCCCCAAAGCAACTACCTGTTTAATAAATGCTCCTTGCAGGAGGCAGACAGTTGTGGACTCAGTGTAGATCTAGGCAGGACTCCTGGGGAACGGTGCAGGTACCTGTGCCCTGAAGACTCCTGGCCCAAGTCCCCCTCATGAAATAAGTTGGCTGGAAAGTGGGGGTGCCCTAAGGTGGGAGTATTGGCCTGATCAGATTAAAAGCAACCAGATCCTGCCAAAAGCCGGGATGGACATTTTGCTTCCACTTTCCCTCCTGTTCCTTTGCAGAACTTGAATACCAACACCATCTTTTCCCTCCTTTAAAAAATTGTATGTAACGAGCTGTTCACAGGCAGGCCTTGCACAGATGGGGGTTTAATCAGCTACAGTCTAAGCACACAAACATTCCAGCCTAATTCAATTCCCGTCAGTTCATTAGGGGAAATATTCATCACCCAGAGATTACAGCAGGGCCAAAACTCTGAATGGATTCTAAAGAGCTGTCAGTGGAGTAGTAACTGCACCAGTCTATACAGGGGGCCATATTGTGTGGAGGGTGTCTGGCAGCCCTGGCCATACTCTGAGACTCCTGATCCTACCAGGCTTCTTCACAGGGACTCTGTTTTGAAAATCACTGTTTGCAGACCTCAAGACAAGGCTCTGAGGGGAAAAATAAGAGAGAAATACAACTGCATTTGGGAGTCCTATTTAAAGGGGACATAGAGGCTCCTCCTTTTAGGAAGCCTCTAGTCCAATGGGGGAGACATGTCTTCCACCCTCTGGAGGGTTCTTTGAGCTCTCTGAAGACTGCAGACATATAAATGATTAGACTTTTTTTTTTTTTTTTTTTTTTGAGATGGAGTCTTACTCTGTTGCCCAGACTGGAGTGCAGTGGTGCAATCTTGGCTCACTGCAACCTCTGCCTCCCAGGTTCAAGCGATTCTTCTGCCTCAGCCTCCTGAGTAGCTGGGATTACAGGCACCCGCCACCATGCCTGGCGAGTTTTTGTATTTTTAGTAGAGATGGGGTTTCACCATGTTGGCCAGGCTGGTCTAGAACTCCTGACCTCAAGCGATCCACCCACCTTGGCCTCCCAAAATACTGGGATTACAGGTGTGAGCCACCATGCCTGGCCAATTAGACATTTTTGTCCTAAAATCTCTAGCAAGAAATTACCTCCTCACAAAAACACAGGTGGGAGTATGACCTCCCACCAGTTCCTGCAGTTAAATTAGAGCAGAAGCTGGGAATAGAAGGCAGGGCACAGACTCAAGACCATGGGACACCATTACTTTTCTTGTGCCATGGGAGCCTAGGTCAGGTGAAGCTGGGTGGTGGAGGTAAGGGATCTCTTCCAGGTTGGATTTTCCCAAATAGATGAGACCTTCATTAATATCAAGTGACCTTAACCATCTGGTATGGAGAGGCTTGATTATTTCTCTGTTTCTGCCTACATCCCCATATGAAGCTTAGGAAGCTTGTTTGTTGATCACCTCTGGCTTTCCCACAGCTATCCTCTGCCTCCTATTTGTCTCTTGTCCTCCCTGGCAGTGGTGCGGAAGTCTTGCCTTGGGTGGTTCACTAATCCTAGAGTGTGTCTGAACCAAAGGCAAGGCACTCACAGGGCTAGACTTTGGCCTCCAAGCCCATAGTGCTTCCTGTTTCTAGCCTTCAGTCCTAGACATGTCCTCTGGACTGAGAAGAGCTGATCACCTGTGAAGCCTATTTCCTCTGCCCAGGTCTTCTACCCTTTTGCTCACTTGGGCCAAGACAGAGGATGGGAGAGAAGAAACATGGAGCATGTGGTCTACCCTCAGATGTGGGTGAGGGAGAGCTTCCTGCAGCTGAGACCAGAAAGATAACTGGGAGGTACCAAGTGAGGAGCTGGGGAAGATTTTCACCCTCACTGAGCCCCTGTGCTCCCTAGAATTCTTCTTTTCCAGACTCCTGGAACCCATTATTGGCTCAGTGTCCTTCAGTCAGTCTCCATGAGCCCTCCTCCTCCACCCACAGCCTGCCCAGCATCCAGCTTCCTAGGGAGTCCCTCAGCTCTGAGACTACATCAGAACAATATTCCACAGGGATTCAGTTGGAAGTCTTCCGACCTGGAGGGTGGGGTCTGGCTATTTCTCAAGGGGAGCGACCAGTGCCTAGAAGGCGCACAGGCTCTGCCACTCTCAGGCCCATCTTCTTAGGAAGGAATGAGACAGCAACGAGAACCCAGAGCAAAGGGCCAGGAGCCTGATAGAGGGGACAAGATCCAGGTCAGAAACAAAAACTCAGTTGAGCCACAGTGATGCTTGAGTTATGAGAGGGTTGGGGAGATCCACAAGCACCTTTTCATTTGGGCACAGGTATAACCTACCTTGAATTTGGGACTTGGAGCCGGGTCCTGCCCTTGAATGGGCAGTTATAATGTAACTGGGAGCCTGGCTAGAAACCTTGTTTTCCCACTTACTAGCTAGGGAATCTTTGGTGAGCCACTTTCTTTGTTTTGTTTTGTTTTTTATTTTATTGAGATGGAGTCTCCCTCTGTCATCCAGGCTGGAGTGCAGTGGCGAGATCTCAGCTCATTGCAACCCCTGCCTCCTGGGTTCACATGATTCTCCTGCCTCAGCCTTGCAAGTAGCTGGGACTACAGGCATGCGCCACCACACCTGACTAACTTTTGTATTTTTAGTAGAGACATGGTTTCACTATGTTGGCCAGGCTGGTCTCGAACTCTTGAGCTCAAGCTATCTGCCTGCCTCAGCCTCCCAAAATGCTGGAACTACAGGCATGAGCCACCACGCCTGTCCTGTTTTGTTTTTTAGACAGAGTCTTGCTTTGTCACCCAGGCAGGAGTGCAGTGGTGTAATCATAGTTCACTGCAGCAGCCTTGAACTTCTGGGCTCAAGTGATCCTCCCATCTCAGCCTCCCAGGTAGTTAGGACTTCAGACACGTGTCACCACACCTGGCTCATTAAACAAAAATTAGGGGGGCCAAGCATGTTAGCTCATGCCTGTATTCCCAGTGTTTTGTGAGGCAGAGAAGGGAGGATTGCTTGAAGCCAGGAGTTTGAGACTATCCTGGACAACATAGCAAGACCCCATCTCTAAAAAAAAAAATTAAAAATTAGCTTGCTGCAGTGGTGTGCACCTCTCATCTACTCAAGATTGCTTGAGCCTGAGAGTTTGAGGCTGCAGTGAGCTGTGATTGCACCACTGCACTCCAGCCTGGGTGACAGAGCAAGACCCTGTCTCTAAAAAAAATAAATAAATTTTATAAAATACATACCAAATTTTATTTCAAGGAACTGGTTAATGCAATTGTGTGGGTTGGCTAAGTAAGTCTGATATCTGTAGGGCAAGCAGTCAGGAAGGAAAGATCAGGAACAAGCTGGAACCCCCTGGGCACTAGCAAAGCTGCTGTCCACAGGTAGTCGGGATGGGAGAACCTAGTAAAGGGAGAACAATTCTACATCCAGTTGCTTTTTGGAGCATCCTTCATCAGGGAGAGCCCTGACTCTTTACAGGCTCATCTGACTAGGTCAGGCCCATGGAGGATAACCTCCCTCATTTAGAGTACATCCTCAAAGCCCCTTTACAGCAGGACCTAGATTAGTGTTTATTGAGTACCTGGAGAAGGTGTGTGGAAGCTGCAAAATGCCTGCTGCCTCCCTTCTGTTCTTCTCACAGCTTAGCCTAGCCTAGTTGACACACACACAAACACACACACAAGTGCCACAGGAGAAACATAATTTTTATGACAATTAACAGAAGGCTGGGCATGGTGCCTCATGCCTGTAATCCCAGCACTTTGGGAGGTTGAGGAGGGCAGATCACATGAGGTCAGGAGTTTTAGACCAGCCTGATCAACATGGCAAAACCTCATCTCTACTAAAAATACAGAAATTAACCAGGTGTGGTGGCACACATCTGTACTCTCAACTACTCAGAAGACTGAGGCAGGAGAATCGCTTGAACCTGGGAGGTGGAGGTTGCAGTGAGCCAAGATCTAGCCACTGCACTCCAGTCTGGGTGAACCTATCTGACAGGATTCTACCCATTGAGAAGCTGGGACACCTCTTCCTTAGCAAAGGGAGGCTAAGGAGATCCCATCCTGGGTTTCCCGTGATCAGAAGTAAGTGTGTCTCTATGGGACTCCTGGGGCTTGTGGACATGGAGTAGGATGGGGAGAACCTCAGGATTAACCAGTACTCTTGGGGGTCCCCTGCTCTGGCTTTTTGGGGCCACTAGAGCCAGAGCTATAGTGGCAGTTGATGGGAATAGTCCTCAGTGACCAGTGGGGCTTCAGCAGGTAATTACCCGGCAAAAGCTGGGAACTGACAGGATAATTATTAGCTTCTAATTGCAGGGCAAACCCAGGCCAGGATCCTTCTCTCCAAAGCAGAGGGCATTAGTATTTGCATAGCAATTAATTACTTTGGGAGCTACAGAATTTAATTACCCACTAGTCCACAGGAGCCAATAATTAAATTACTCTCAGAAACAGGGTATTTATTTCCCAGTTAGTCTGAGCAGGTAGCTCCTACCTTGGGGGGTGTGCCTAGGTGGTGACCCCTGAACTGATGGTTGGTCCTTGGCCTGCGCAGGCACAGAGTGGTGACCTTGGTGCCCAGCAGGGAGTGCCCGCACTGTGATGCAGACGGACACCCAAGCATACACAGATACAGGCCCTTGTAGGGCACAGAGACGCATGACACCATGTGCTAGCCATGACTCACGGACTGGTACTTGGATGTACAGTAACTCATTGTAAGTGGGGCACACACACCCAGTGAGAATTACACACATGGTGAGGAACAGGCAAAGAGGCCAAAGAAGGGAAATTTTGGCTCTATCATTTTGCCACTACTGTTTTGCCTGACTTGCATCAAAATGTATTTGTGGTACCATGTACTTTGGTCAACAGGCTGTGGTTCTGAGCCCATCTGGAATCCATCTTCATCCCTGATGCCTCTCAAAATGGGGTTTGGGTTGGGAGGGCCTCAGGACAGAGTAGAGGCTAGGGAGGGACTGGCATTGTCTATTTTGAGCATCACTTGATTTCTTTGTTTTTTGAGATGGAGTCTCACTTTATTGCCCAGGCTGGAGTGCAGTTGTGTAATCTTGGCTCACTTCAACTTCCACCTCCCTAATTCAAGCAATTCTCATGCCTCAGCCTCCCGAGTAGCTAGTATTACAGGCACCCACCCACCACACACAGCTAATTTTTTTTTGGTAGAGATAGGCTTTCCTCATGTTGGCCAGGCTGGTCTCGAACTCCTGACCTCAAGTAATCCTCCTGCCTCGGCCTCCCAAAGTGCTGGGATTACAGGTGTGAGCCACCATGCCTGGCCACATAACTTGATTTTTTAAAATCCGGAAAGTTTAATGTTTCTGCATCAAAATGGCCATGCCAAAATGTCATATATGCCTGAGAGACAGGAGCTGATAGAAGACCCTGAGGTCTGGAGGAATCTAGATACTTCCAAATAGAAAGAGGCCCCTTGAAACAGAGCTGTGTTGAGTCCAGCCCTTACTCTCCCTCTTCATAGAAAACAGGGTCCTGGAGGGAGGTATGAAGGGATGAGGTGTGTCTGGGTTAGCTTGCCTAGTGTCAGGACCTCCAGTCCTGAAGGAGAAAGCCCAGAGCTGGGTGGTGTCTGCCAGGTCTGCTCTCCCTGAATTTCACTCCTCACCTTGTTATTGCTTCCCATTGGCTGCCTGGGGGCAGGGGTTGGAGGTCCCTGAGACAATGTGGTTTTCACCTCTATCTACTTAGAGAGTGTGGGAAGTCCCTGGCTGGGGATTCTAGTGTTAGAGGCAGCCTTGCTGCTTGGTGAGTTGCCTATTCCTCTGGGCTGGTGGGCCCAGGTCTTTGTACACTGCCCCCAAAAAGGAAGGGCAGAAGAATGGGGCCCACTTCCCTTGTTCTCCACTCCCTTCATCTCAGGCAGGTCAAGTGGGCACTGGTTATTCTGCAGTTGTCTTCCTCCCTCCCTTTCCCCGGGTGACTATGGAGACCCTGGCACGTTCAGGTCCAGAGCCAGGCCACTGCACAGCCCCACTGCCCCATCCCAACTGACGTCAGCTCCCAGCCCCTGACCCCTTGGAATTCCCCTCTAAAGCCTAGAGCTGAGTCTCTGGCACCACCCTTCCAACTTGGCCTCGGGCCCTCCCCAGGTGGGATCCTGTAGATGCTTCTAATGAAGTTCTCTCTGACTCTGTTTGGGGCACCCACCACCCGAGGAAAGGAGCGGCGGCTGCCCTGGCCCAGGCTGCTGACAGCAGCAATCCATCTCCATCACAGTAATGGCGTCCCCATTAATCGGCCATAAACTAATAAAGCAAGCACTTTCCACCCCTCACCCCCCGGCAACTTCATTAAGTCTTTAGTACATTAATATGTCTTACTTAGTGTCAGCCAAGCCTCTTTCTCTGTTTGGGGTGGGGCATGCTGGGGTGGGCACCTCGCCCAGTGGGTAGGGGCACATGACCCCTCTCCTGGTCTGGGTAGGGGGCTGCTGACTCAGGGCAACCCACTCCCCCTCTCTCTCCTTCCCCTCCACCCACTGTCCCCTTGAGGACCTTGAAAGGCTGCAGAGAAGAGGAAGAGCGAGAGGAACAGGAAACTGTGGAGCAGGAGAGACGAGGAAACGGGAGAGGAAAAGGAAGGAGGAAGACGGAACGAGCTGGGGGGGAAGAGGGGAAGCTGGGAGGAAGGGGGAGACAGAATGGGGGAGGAGCTGTGCACCTCCAAATTAAATTTGTGATTCAGGCATCAGATGGGCCGACAGCCAGAGATTAATTCAACTGATCGAGTTATAAAGAGTGGGAGGCCTGGGTAATCAATCTTGCAGCTGTCAGGCCGACAGGCAGGAGTATTAACCTGGCGAGACGGCACGTACCCAGGACTTTTTCATTTCATTCACCCCAACCACGTCCCTGACCACCTCTGGTCTGTCTCTCCAAGTAATAATAATTGCGGCTGTTAACGATGACAGAGACAGGACGAGGGGATGAGGGGACGGGCTCCTGCGGCAGGGTTTCCCCTCCTGGAGCTCCCACCCACTGCTCCGTCTGACCACTCCCAGAAGGTAGAGCAAGGACCAGCTCGTGGTGCTCTGAGAGGTGGTGAAATTGAGGCAGGAATTCCAAAAAGACCTTCAGACAGGGCAGAAGTGGGGCTGGAAAGGTACTTTGGGATAAAGGACAGTGTCCTAGATCCCTCTCACCTCTCAGGAAAATAATTGTCCCTAAGTCAGCCAGCTTGGCCCCAACACATTCAGCTGTGCCCAGGGAAGCTGGGATCAGGAAGGTGAGATGGATTCCCTCCTCTGGGCTATTTTGCCTCAGCCACAGACCTGAGCTCTGTGTGGCTTGGGTGGGGGTCCCATCCTGGGCACAGGCTCCTGGGCTGGGGCTGCTCTTCTTCCTGGGCAGCCTTCTCTCCTCCTCTCTCTCCTCCCGCCTGACAGCATCAGAACACACCTAGAGGGGTGGGGGTCCCCTGCAGAGACTTGTGGAAACACCATCCTTTGAGTAGAGAAGGTGTGGGGATGGGGGTGCCACCTTGAAGTTGACACCTCTCTCAGCTCTAATTTTCACATCCTTCAAATTCTGATATCTCTTTCTCCCTCCTTGCTCCAGGGAAAGGAAGGGAGAGGACAAGAGAGGGAGAGAGAGGTAAATAGGTAAGAAGATGTGCTGGGGCACCTTTAGGGTCTGCTGGGAGTGAGCCAGGGCCGCGTCAGTCCTCTGAAATTGTTATGCCAGGTGAGCTGCTGGTAGTGGGGGCCTTGGAGGGCTGACGTGAGGAACTGTGAGTTCTTTCTTCCTTGCTCAGTGAGAACCAGGCACAGGGTTTATGGAAGGGGCTATGGCCCCTGTGATGCCCTCACAGTGTTTCCTATTATCATTGTCATTATTACCAATCAGGGACCACCCCATCGCCACAGACAGCAACGCTGTAACAGTGACTCGTGCCAGAGACTGGCTAAAGGTTTTCTATACATTACTACTTTAATGTTCGCAAAGAGCCCTATGAAGCAAGTTCTATGTTCAGCCCCATTTTATAGATGAAAACCTGAGGTTCAAGAGGTTGGGAGACTCGCTCAAGCTCTCATAGCCAGGAAACAGCAAAGCCAATACCGGGCCCCTAGCCAGAGCCTCAGCTCAGCATGGGCTAACTTTTCCCCAAGGCCCCCAAATCTCACTGTCCCCTCTGAACTCTGCCTCCACCAAGGTTCCTCAGTGTTCTCTGTAGGCAGATTCTGGATTTCTCCAACTGAGGTGACCTGGGCGCCAGATCCCTCTGGGTTTGAGAAGGGTGGGGAGGGCGATGCTCCTGTTTGTTTAGAGGGTGGGGCGGGGGACCTGGTGTCAGAGAACACTTATCCAGTGCAAAGGGAAGAGTGGGGGCCCCACTCGGGGAGGCTCCCCAGTGCTCTGCCCTCAAGTAACCCCAGGGAGTAGGCTCTGCCACCTCCCCAGGCCCCATGGCCTCTTGGGAAAGGAGAGAGTGCTGACTTGCCCATGCCCCCCGCCTTCCCCAGGGATGGAGCAATTGGAGGAGTGCCATGCTGGGTGTGTGTTGGAGTGGGAGTGGATCCTGACTTAGAAGGGCCTAGAGGAAAAGTTCTCCCTGTCACCTCCTGACCCTAGCTGGGGCTAGGCTGGAGGGGGACTGGGGACATGGGCCTGTCTGAGGCGCCAGGAGCTGGAGGCTGGAGCTAGGCCAGCCCCTCTCCCAGGCTCCCTAGGACCCATTTCAAGTGGTTGCTTCCAGGATGACGCAGCCCTGGGGAGGAGCAGCAGGAACAAGGAGCCTGTTTCCAAGCAAAGGTTCAAGGGTCTCCTTTCCTGGGCTCCCTCCCTCTTGCTCAGGGCAGCCACTAATTCTGCCCTGTCAGTCATGGTGTTTCTTCCTTATCTGGGACCAAAGCCAGTGGAGGGGCCTAAGTCCCTGGAGGTTTGGTGTATGCCCCTCCTGTCCCATCTTGAGGTGGTTCTTGTGCTTGAGTGGGGATAGATGGAGACCCCTAGCACAAGGAACCAGAATCCTCAAGTCTTAAAGTTTTGATCAGTGGGGTTGCTGGGAGAGTTAACATATCGTGGCTCTTCTCTTTTCCTGCCCTGTCCCGTTCCATGGAGCCTACTCATTCCTGCAAGATCCTGCATCAGGGGCCTCTTGCAGCATTAGAGATGGGAATGTTCTCTGGTTTCTAGTACTCTCAACCCATCAAGGTGGATGTGGATTAAGATCCCGAGGGCTGTCTTGTCATGATGACCACGATTGTCCCTCGCGCCTTCTCTGTGCCTTAATTCTCCATCTGTAGGTAATGGAGAGAATGCGCTCTGTGATCTCTGTCTCCTCTTCCTTAGGATGGGGCAAGAGGGTTGCTGAGGAAAAAGAGGAGAGATCTTTTCAGGTAAATCACATAGAACACCTGTTTCTAAACCTGTTCATCCTACCATGCCTCAGTTTCTGTGTCTGTAAATTGGGAGAAATCACAGCTACTTCCCTGGGTTGTTGTGATGCCCAACTGAGATGGCAGAGGGGGCCTAGTTCTGTGTCTGGCACATTGTGGTGCTGCATAAATATTTGAAACAATCAGCCAGAGCGGGGAAGTGCCTGGGGTGTGGTGAGGGTGTGGGCTTCAGGGGAGAGGCTCTCCTTCCTCACCCTCAGTCTTCTTACCCTCAGTCTTCTCACCTCCCAGCTCTCTGATCCCTCACTGTGACAAGCCTAGGCAGAGGCCCTCAACATGAGCACCCCAGCTCTGAAGATTGCTTGGATAAGCCTGGAGAACGCTGGTGCGCTGGATAGGGTTGCATTCGAGGGATGTGTGTCTTCACATCCTTGATCTGAGACAGGGGCTATTTGGATATCAGCCAGGCTTTGTGTATATGTGAGTGTGTGTGTCTGCGTGTGCGCATGCCTGCATGTGTGTGGATGTGTGTGTGGGTGAGTGGGCTCAATGGCTGGCACCAAAATACTTGCCGATTAATCTTTGTCTTCTGAGCACCCAGCCCTGGTCCCCCGGAAGCTCTGGGGCCTGAGCTGGTATCCAGTGGGCCTGAGGGGGCAGAAACAGGCCCAGCAAGATGGATTTCCCTGTCCTCTCAGCCCCCACCTGGCAGTGAAGCAGGGAAAGCTGCTTCATTTTGTTTAATGGGATACTGGAAGGGGGACAGTAGTCATGGGGCATTAACTGCTAATTGGGTCCATAATAAAGTTAATAAAGCTCTTATGGTCTTTGCCATTAAGTGTAATTAAGGGGGTGCTCCGTGGTGAGGAGGGGGGTGTTGGCAGGGAATGGGTACTGGGCTCTCACTGGCAGGAGTAGTGATGGAGAAGCTGGCAGCCATGCCAAGGCCAGGAGCTGCACTGACTTCTGGAGCCACCCAACCCTGGCTGGGCTCCCGAGCAGCTCCTCTGGGGATTGGAGGTGGTGAGGTGGACAGGAACGGAAAGGGTTTACTCTGTGCTGTTCATAGAAGTCCAGGGGGAAAATCATTAACTTCAGCCTCAGTGCCCACACCCTTGAAGCAGCTCAGAACATGGAAGAAATGTCGTCTTCAAGGAGAGTTGGCATGGACAATCTCTGAGTTTTAGGGCATGGTTTGGCTTGTATGTGCTGAATGACTGGGGAAGTTGCATAGCTTCTCTCAGTCTCGGTTTCCCCTTCTGTAACATGAGGATAAAAACAGCATGGTTAGGAGGGTTCCACAGCTATGTAGTGGGAGGCAGCTAGGTGACTGCTGTCATGCTGTTATTCTTTTTATGAGCTCTTGTTTATTTTATTTTGTAATCATACAAGAATGCTTGATGAAGCCTTCTTGTATATACAGAAGTACAGAGTGACCCTCTCATCCCTCTGTCATCGATGTGGTTGTTATTTTTTCCAGAGTTTTTTTTTTTTTTTTTGAGACAGGGTATCACTCCGTCACCTAGGGTGGAGTGCAGTGGCATGATTATGGCTTACAGTAGTCTCAAACTCCAGGGCTCAGGCAATCCTTCCACCTTAGCCTCCCGAGTAGATGGGAACATGTACCATGAAACCCAGCTAACTTTTACATTTTTTGTAGAGATGAGGGTCTCCCTATGTTGCCCGGGATGGTGTCAAACTCCCTGGCTCAAGCAAGCCTTCTGCCTCGGGCTCCCAAAGTGCTGAGATTACAGGTATGAGCCACTGTGCTCAGCCCACATTGTTTTCTTGAATGGCTGCATGATATTCCATCATATGGCTAAATTTTAATCATGTTGCTTGTGTCCTAGATGGAAACCTAGACAGTTTCTAGTCTTTAGCTCTTACAGTACTGCAAAAATACCCTTGATATATTTATCTGAGCACAAGTGCAGGACATATATAGACAAATTCCTCGACGTGGTTTTGTTGGGTCAAATGACATGTTCATTGAACATTTTTGATAGATATTGCCAGACTGCACATGAAGATGATTGCACCGTCTATCCCCACTGTCAAACCGGCACAGGGGCTGCCTCCCAGGTGCTCAGCTCAGCCACCTCAGTTACACTCAGACACACTCCTGGAAGCTCTGGGGATGGGGGAGTCCCAAGGAGAGCACGCAGGACAGGGAGTGCAGCTTCCCCTGGGAGGGGTGGGACAGGAGGGACAGGACCCAGCCCTCCCCTCTAAGCCTGAGAAAGCCACCGGGTAAACTCGGTGTCAGAAGGGAGGGAGGGTTTCACCCAGGGTCAGGGGTTAATGCGATGGAGCTACTGGGACATGCTGTGCAAACAAAACAAGTTGGGGGAGGGGAGGGGCCGGCCCTCTGGCCACAGGGAGGGAGATGTGCCAGTCAGCCTGCACTTGGCTTTTCCCTGGGTAGCTGCCATTGTGGGCACAGGTTCTGGGTTGCTGAGGACCTTGTGACCAGGCTGCTGGGTTCTAAGGCCAAGGGCACAGCATTCTCCTTCTGAAGGCCACCCCAGCCCAGAGCTGGCATGGTAGGCCTGCTGAGCTGCCCTGCCCACCTCCAGGGCCCCTCCACAGGTAATCCCCCTGGAGCCCTGTCTGGGAGGCTTTGGGCGGTATTAGAGGTGAGCCGGGTGGCGGGCCCTGGAGCCAGGCCCAGCTTTTAGAGCATTCCTGGGCATTAGGCTCCCTGTCCCAGCCCAGCCTTGCCTTCACCCCATGGAGCCCCAGGGGCTTCTCTGCCTCAGCTGCTTCTGGCCTAATTACAGGTGTCCATGTCAGGGTCAGCAGTGGAGTTAATTCAGGGCTTGTCTTGGGGTGGCTGAGGCTCATTAATGGAGTCCCAAAGAGTCTAGGGATGAGCCAGGCAAACAGGGGATTAGGAGCTAAGGAAGATTGCTATGGGGGAAGGCTGGCTAGACAGGGCTATGAGCTGGGCCCCGGGGACGGGATCTGCTTCAGGCCTGTGTGTTCACCCACCCACCCACACAGGCACTCACCAGACCCAGCAGTGCTCAGACACGCAGACACACAGCCACGGGCCAGACATTCGCCAGAGACACATATGGACTCTCATACACAGGCTCACACACAGAGACACACATCACTGGACTTAGAACTGCTCCCTGAGAAGTCTTGGGGTGTGCAAGGGGAGTAGGGGAGATGAACCAGAGACTTCCCTCTTCAGCCAGAAACTCTGGTCTGCCCCTGCCAGTCCCCTCCTGTGCCCTCTCCCACCCTGGCCAGGGCAATGAGCTTCCCTTCTACCTTTCCTTCAGCATCTCCTCCCACTGTGAACTGGAATTCCAAAGCACTGCTCTGTGGGTAGAATGACAGAGCCGGCTCCCAGTCAGGATGCAGGGAGGTGGGGGTGGTTCCTCCACACCCCTCAGTCCAGCCTGGCCTAGAGGGTCCCTGAGCCCAGCTGTCAGCCCACCCCCACCCCCCACACCAACCCTGTGCCTCATGACAGCTCTGGGGTTCTGTGGGGAGGCAGAGCCATACTGCACAGAGGTCACCAAAGAGAAGGAGGAGGAGAAAGAGAAGAAAGGAGCTGACAGGAGCCAGGGTTGGGGGGGCTGGGCAGGGGGAAATCGCTTAACCCCAAAGCCGCCACTACTCTTTGGAGCCCCTGCACTGATGGGGGCCAGCTGGAGCTGGCTGAGGACAAGGGGCCCAAGTGTGGGAATCCAGGGATAAGGCCTCCCCAGGCTTCCTGGGTCAGCTGGGAGGAGAGACCCTGGAGCCTTCTTCCCCAGCCCGCCCTCCTGCCGCCATCCCTCCCTAGAGTGTGGAGACAGGCTCCGGCTCCCTGGCTCTGTTACCGATGGGGGAATTTTTGCAGCACTGACCTCACCCCCACCCCACCCCAGGCTGGCTGGCTGATGTTCCTGCACTCCTAGCAGCGTGGCCCATGGCAGCACAAGGCAGGCAGGGGATTCAGAAACCCAACCCTTGACTCTGGAACAGTCAGGTTTTCCCAAGGATGCCTCCTTCCACCTGTGCCCACTTCCCAAAGCACCTCCTTGACTAGTATTTAGAAGTGACCCCAGAGACAAAGTGACTCCCATTACAGAAACAGCCACTGCTCCATCCCACTAACTTCACCTGCTCACCAGTAAAGGTGTCCACGGGCCAGGCTGCCACCTGTCGTCACTTCACTCTTGGTCCTAGGCATCAAGCCTTCCCGGGCCCCCAGTGTCCCCCATGCCATCCCAGGACCCCACACACACTCCAGGCCCATAATTGAATATAAAGGCCCAGAAGCTAGTGAAACAGCGGCATTAATCACCAGCAACCTGGCAGCCTCCTGCCATAGATCTTTTCCACACATAGAATAGCTCGTGTTAATCACTGCCGCTGATTTATTGTCTTCTCCGCCTTGTACATAAATTATTCACTATGGCTGGGCTGCGAAGGAATCCTGTAATGAGGGCTTCCATCCTCCCATCTCCAAGGTGGATCCTCAGACCTCTAGGTCCACTTAGCTGTGTTCACTGGTGGGTCAAGGCATGGAGCCACAGGCATGGGATTGAGGGGATGATAGGGAGTGGGGACTCCCATGCAAGAATATCTGTCCCCCCAGGAGCACATATAGGAGCTCTTCAGCTTCAGGAAACAGGGCTGCAGACTCGCCTCTCCAGCTCTGGACAGGAGAGACAGGGCAGAATGCGGCAGGAGGAGGCTGCTGGGTGGCCCTAGGGCTTCCTAAGGCTCTGGGAGAGTAAAGCCTTCCAGCCTTTACCTGGAAGTTCCTGCTCACCACCTGAGAGACTCTCCTGCCAATCAAGGCCAACTCTTGGGAGTTCCCCATCACCGGAAGCAGGATGTGGGCGTGTCCACGGGGCAGAAGACCTGCCTCTCTTAGCTCCCTGTCCTACCCTGGGGTCTGTGCTGCTCTCTGGCCACACCTCCGAGATGGCCTCAGCCTCAGGAAAAGGTGGTGGCAGTAGTTATGGCAATAGCCACCAGATGGCAGCCCTGATACCCAGGACAGTAGCTCAGGGAGGCGGGAGGCTGCATTTGGGTAAGGAAATACCTTGGGAATCCACCAGGGGAGGGTGATGAGGAGTGGGTGGAGGGAGAGGGGGTCTTGCTGACAGGGAGAGCTCTTAGCCTCAGGGGGACCAAAGTACAGGACTCATTTCACACATCGAACCATGCATGGTGACATCCTCAAATGGGACGGTCTCAGGAGAGGAAATTGGGGTTTAGGTGTACGTGGGCAAGTGGGACCCCAGAGGGTGTGGGTGCAACCAAAATGGACTTCCCTGGCCCTGGCCCAACTCCCCCTGCAGGCTGCCTTTCAGGCTGTCCTTCCCAGGCTCCGATCCATTGCATCCTGACCCCTCTCTCTTGGCTGGGGCACTCTCAGAGGCAGCCAAGACAGGAGCTACTGTGTACTGTGGTCAGCTGGGGGCCAGCAAGCCCAGCCCTCAGGATCTGGCTCACTGCACACATGCAGCACTGTGAGTTGCTTAGACCCAGTCCATCAAGAACACCTGTCCCTGCACAGACCCACTCTCTCCTCCCACTCCTGTATGTAGAGTGGAGAGCTACTCAGAGACACAAATGGGTCCTAAGATTCAAGAGACTTGTGGTTGCAACACTGGGCTTGCCAGAGGGCCCCTCCAGCCCAACATCTCCAAGCCCCTCACCCCCCCACACCTACTACCCACACAACTTATGTCACCTACTGAGGCAGGGCAGAGCCTGCACTGGGATGGTGTAGAGGATGCAGAGTACTGCCTTGTCACCCAGCCAGTGAGCTGCTTCCAGCAAAGATGTGGGGCTCCAGTCCTTTAAATACCTTGAGCCTAGAGGGCAAAGCTAGCAGAACAAGGCTCTGAAGGCCTTCTTTTGCCCCAGCTGCCTAGATGGGAGTCCTAGGAAAACATCTGGAACTCCGTGTCTCCTTGGCAGTTCTTGCCTTTTACAGTCCTTACTGTAAATCCCTGCCGTAAGCTCTCTGGAGATATCTGCTGGGATTCTGGAGTGCCCCTCCTGGACCCCAACAGGTCCTCTGGGTTCTGATGGGAACTCCCAAACCCAGGCAGGGCCCTATCTCCTGAAGGCAAGGTCAAGACATTCCATCAGTGAAGACCAGTGCTTCCCCAAGTGCAAGTCTTATGCCTACTTCAGACCTACTGAGCTGGAAACTGTGGGGAAAGGGTCCAGATAACTGAATTGTTACCAAGCTTCCTAAAGCCTGAGAACCTCTGTACAAGACACTTCCTTAGAGCCAGGCTCATGCCCCTCATTAGACCTGAAGCTTCCTGAGGGCAGCCCCAGACCAGGATGGGTGAGTGGTGGGGTTTTTCTAGTTGGCCTCTGAGTATTGACTTCCCTGCCATCACCGCCCTGGAAGTGGGCACACTGTTGGCCTCCTCACTGTCCTGCCTGCTCCCCTTCCCTTCCCGCCAGCCCTCTGGCCCTTCCCAGCCAGCTTGCCTGGCTTCCTGGACCCGCTGTCTTCATGTCTGTCTTCACATCTGTTCCGAGGCTGCCCCAGCCCCGCTTGTTTATCCTTTAGGGGGTCCAAGTGGGTGTTTCAACTTCAATTATGCTCTGACCACAGCCACCACAGATACCAAAACAAACGTCCTGGGCGTCAGAGGTGGTGGAGGCTCAGACAGGCTGGTGCCAGGGGGCCTGATAAAGGGGGGCCTGCTTGGGCTTGGAGGTGATGAGAGCTGCTCCTAGTGATAGGGCTCTGGGGAGCAGGGGCTCGTGGATAACTGGCCTCCTCAGGTAGGCCCAGGCCACAGAGGGGACAGTGTCTTGGTCTCAGTACCTCTCCCTCCATCTCCCAGCTTCCCTGCAGTCTCATCTAACAGAAGCCTTTTTTTTCTTTTAAAGTGGGGGTGTGCCTTGTAAAAGCCTTGCTTCTCCCCAGCTGCTGGCTAAGTCTGGCCTCACCTCCAGAGGACAAAGATCTTGACTCCTCAACCCAGGCAGGCCTATTGAGATCTTTTTAAATCCCCTCTCAGACCTTGTGGTCAGTGTCTGAGGACGGTAGTAGAAGTCGGGGATCCTGGACCCAGTTCTGTTGGATTGTCCCTGTGACTTGGAGTGTGGTCTTTGTACACGTTGTGCTATGGTCTCCCCTCTCTAGGTCAATTAGCAGAAAACATTTCCCAGTCTGATTGCCCACAAGGGACAAAAATTCAAACCTTCCAGGCTCCCCGGAGTCCCTGGAGAATACAGTAAGGTGTCTTAGGGAGCAATGGGAAGCAGGACACGGTGCCTGCTAATGAGTGGGCCCTGATTTCTGTCTGGAGCTTCAGAGGATGGAATGCCAGGCATCCATGACTAGAGAGGGGCCCCAGCTTCCACTGGCCTCTGTGGCAGGAACCAGGAGACACAGCAGAGGCCATGCTCAGCAGCCTCTCCAGCTGCACTTCTCCTTAGTGGGAAGGAGCCCTCTCATTCGCTGTGCCCTCTCTGAATTCTCATCCAGTACCTGCTTTTGCCCCCACCCTTGCCTTCTGCTTTTCCCAAATGGCCACCTCAGCTCATCTGCCCACTGGCTGATCTCTGCAATGATCACATCTGGGAACATCTTTAATAATAATGATAACAGGGCCAGGCGTGATGGCTCACACCTACAACCCCAGCACTTTGGGAGGCCGAAGCGGGTGGATCACTTGAGTCCAGGAGTTCGAGACCAGCCTGGCCAACATGGTGAAACCCCATCTGTACTAAAAATACAAAAATTAGCCAGGAGTGGTGGCAGGCACCTGTAATCCCAGCTACTCGGGAGGCTGAAGCAGGAGAATCGCTTGAACCTGAGAGACGGAGGTTGCAGTGAGCTGAGATGGTGCCACTGCATTCCAGCCTGGGTGACAGAGCGAGACTCCGTCTCAAAAAATAAAATAAAATAAAAATAATGACAATAGGGCCAGGGGCCAGGGGTCACTCATGCCTGTAATCCCAGCACTTCATGAGGCTGACGGGGGAGGATCACTTGAGCCCAGGTGGTTGAAGCTGCAGTGAGCTATGATCATGCCATGGCACTCCAGCCTGGACATCAGAATGAGATCTTGTCTCTAATTTTATATATATATATAAAATTATCATTATATATATATAATCATTATATATCATTACATATATTATCATATTATATATAATATTATCATTATATATTATATATTAATGGTAATTAATAGCAAGGAAAACAAAAAACAGCTCCCATTTATTGAACACTTTCCATGTGATGTGCCGGATAATTTGCAATTTGATCTTTCTCTCTGTCCTACAAGGCAGACAGATATAACAGCCCCACTTTATAGATGAGGGAGCTGAGAGGTTAAGTAAATTTTCCAAAGCTGTACCACTAGCAAGTGGCAGAACTGGATTCAAACCCAATTAGTTCTGCCTTCTGAGTCCAAGGTTTTTGCTCCAGGCTTCGTATGTGCTGTAGAGAGGAGGGTTTACTTGGTGTTGGCTCCATCAGCCCCTTGAAAGCTCAGGGTCATGGCTTCTGTAGGGGGCTCTCTGTCTTTAGTTCTGATACTCAGGGTTGAAGAGACCTTTGGGCCGTTCCCCGAGAGTCCTGCTGGAGAACCAGGGAAGCCGTCTCAGTCCCAAATGAACCTGGACATCTGTTAGCTTCCTGTCCACACAGCTGAGGGCAAACTTTCTTAGAGCTCAGCTCTGGCTCTGCTGCAGGCTGTGAGTTGGTGGGGCTCTGGTTCTCTGAGCTCTCGAGGAGGGTCTGGATGAGGGTGGGGTTTCTATTCTGATCTCTCTTCTGGTTCCTCTTAGTCATTCAATTCTGGCTGCTGCCCAAACACAGGCAGCCTTTGCCCTGGGGCTGGAGCCACAATGTGGCAGGTGGAGGGATGGGAGGTGGACTGTTGGAACCAGACATCTGCTTCCCATCCCTACCATGCACATGCACACACACAGTGAGGAAGGGGCGGGCCATGTGAGCTCTGGAAGGAGGGAGGGCCACCAGGGGCTCATTAGAGTGAGTATGGACACATTTGTGTCTTTGTGAATGTGCACGCTGGAGATTGGGAGTGTACTCGTCTGTGGCTGTGTGTGGGTGTGTGCTCGTGAGGTGGGGGCTGGGCTGGGTGTAAGACTGTGAACATGAGTCTTTGAAAGAGTGAGTATGACAGAGCAATGCACTAGTGTGACCACATGGAGTGTGACTGCTTACAAGTGTATGATTGTGTGAGGGCACAAACACTGGTGGGAAAGGCAGTTGCTGTCTCTTAGAGGAAAATTCCAGAACTCCAGCAGCCAATGTCTGCTCTGCTATTGACCAGCTCTGTGGCTTTGAGCACATGACTTATTTGAGTCTACATGTCTCCACCTGCATATGGGGAGGAAACTGCCTCACAGGGTAATCATGAGGACCAGGTGCAGGTGTGGGTGGAGTACTTTTTTTTTTTTTTTTTTTTTTTTTGAGATGGAGTCTCGCTGTGTCGCCCAGGCTGGAGTGCAGTGGCGCGATCTCGGCTCACTGCAAGCTCCGCCTCCCGGATTCCCGCCATTCTCCCGCCTCAGCCTCCGAGTAGCTGGGACTACAGGCGCCCGCCACTGCGCCCGGCTAGTTTTTTGTATTTTTTAGTAGAGACGGGGTTTCACCGTGTTAGCCAGGAGGGTCTCGATCTCCTGACCTCGTGATCCGCCCGCCTCGGCCTCCCAAAGTGCTGGGATTACAGGCTTGAGCCACCGCGCCCGGCCTGGAGTACTTTGTTATCTGTCAAATGTAAGTCCCTGGGAAGGTCAATAAGCAATCTCCATCCTCTGCCTCTCTTCCCCAGTGGCACCCGCACAACATGCTCAGGCCCCAGCCAAGTGCCAAGCTGGGGTGGGTGGTGTCCTAGAGCTGCAGGCTACACAGCCAGAGGTCCAGGCTCAGGAGGACTGGTTAGGGATGGGGAGACTGAGCAGGTGTGGTGCCACACCTGTCTACTCCGGCTTCACATGTTTGACCCAAGGCTGCCCCACCCCACCGGCACCAGCCCATCGGCACTCATTATTCTCCTCTGGATCTGAAGAGATTCTCCTCCATCTCACCCCAGCCCAGCATGCTGTGGCTTCTGCCGCCTCCTCCCTCTGGGGAAGTGAAGGCCCCCCCCCCCCCGGGTAGGAGGCTCTCACGCCAGGTTCCTCTTCTGACCTTCTGAAGGCTGTTCCCCACTAAGATCCCAGGGTCTTCAGTCATGTTTCACTTCCATTCCCAGCCTCCCCTGAGCTTCTCTAATGATTCTGGAGCACCTAGTCCATTTGGAAATCATCTGCTTAGCACAGTGGTTCTCAACCATGGCTGCACATCAGACAGGAATCACCTGGGAAAGATTTGAAAGATCCTGATGCTGAGGCTGCCCCCAGACCAGAATCTCTGGGTTGGTACTCAGGCATTAATATAGGTTTAGGCAGGGCATGGTGGGTCATGCCTGTAATCCCAACACTTTGGGAGGACAAGGCAGGAGGACTCCTTGAGGCCAGGATTTCGAGACCAGCCTGGGCAACATGGCGAGACTGCCTCTCTACCTAAAAAAAAGAAAAAAAAAAAAAAGTTGGGTGTGGTGGTGCACACCAGCAGTCCTAGCTACCTGAAAGGTTGAGGCAGAAGATTACTTGAGCCCAAGAGTTCGAGGTTACAGTGAGCTATAATCATGGCACTGCACTCCAGACAGTCTCTAAAAAAGAAAATAAAATAACAAAATAAAATAAATATAGGTTTAAAGCTCTCCCAGGTGATTCTAATGTGCAGCCAAGCTTAAGAACCACTGCTAATGTTTCCCAAGTATCCTTGCTAAGAAGAATCATTTGGGACGCTTGTTAAATACACAGCTTCCCAGGCTCCCTCCCCTGAAAATTCTCATTTGGTGGGTCTAAGATGGGGCCCTGTAATTTGCATTTTTAATAAATACCACAGATGATTCTAATTATTAGGGAATTTTGAAGCTACTAGCCTAGAGCTGTGTTTCTCAAACTTTAATGCACATCCAAATTGCCAGGGGATCTTGTTAAAATGCAGATTTCGGTTCAATAGTTCTAGGGTGAGAGCCCGAGGAGCTATAGAAGTTCTGGCCAATCGGAGCATAAATTAAGAGATAGTGAATGATGAGATGAGACCAGAGAAGAAAGCAGGGACCTTATAAACTGTGACAAGGAGCTCATGATCCCATGGCAATGAGGAGCCACCGGAGGGTTTTAAACAGAGGGAAATCTTGTTCAGATACATATTTTAGAAAGATATATTCTTGTGGCCATGTTGGAGATGATGGATCATGCATCAGAGGATCAGACATCAGCCAGGAGGCTGTTGCCACATTTCAGGTGAAAGGTGGTAGCCTGGGCTAATGAGGTGGGAGCAGGAGGAGAGAAGTTAGTAGTCTTGTGGAAGACTCAGTGATCAGTTGGGTGGAGGCTGAGGGGGAGGATGAGGGAGGCTCCAGAGTGACCCCTGAGCTGGCTACTGACTTGGCAACTGGTGAAGAGGGATACCCATCTTGGTTGGCTCTGAAGCTTCCTTCCACATCTACTGACTCTGTGATCTGATCATTGTTTGGCTTAGCTTCTTGTGGGACCAGGGTGGGAGAGAGGCTACAGGAAGCTGCCTGGAATGCGTTATGGAACTGGTGCCTTGGAGAGCCCCTCTCCTTGACTTTGAGTGACTCTGGAGGCTCCCTGTCAGCAGTTGCCAAGGCTAAGAGGCTGCTTAGGGGATTCGGTCTTCTGAATACCTTGGCTCTCCATTTATTTCCTCTCTGGCTCCCTTCCAGAGAAGGAAGCCCAGATGAAGAGAAATCTGCATCCAAATGGCACCCTTGCTCTTGGATCCCATCTGGTGACTCTCCTTGTAAACCCTAAGTGCCCCCAAAGACCTCCCCCAGGCCATTTCTCCTGACATCTCTGCTTGGCACACTAGCCCCATCCTGCCCTTGACCACAGCCCCCTCCCCACATTGAGCTCTGTCTACCCACTCCCAGGACACTTGGCCTATTCTCCTGTTTGGGGACCTCATTTCTCCCTTTTGGGAGCTAAATGTTGGCTCAGCATCTCCTAACCCAGTAACTGCTTTGCAGTTCCCAGGCTGCTCTGTCACATCTCTCTCTGATATAGCTCTTTCTATGGTGCAAGTATGCAGTAAGACTGAGATTTAAGTCACACTCACTAGGCTGGGAGGGCCATTCTGTAATCAATTGCCATCATCTTCAGCATCTGGTGAGAGCTAATTGTATGCTGGGCACCAAACTAAGGACTTTATATGTATAATCTCAGTGTATGTATGTTGTATGTTCACCACATCTCCAAGAGATAAATTCTCCTATTATTCTCTCTTTTTTTTTTGGACAGAGTCTCACTCTGTTGCCCAGGCTGGAGTGCAGTGGTGTGATCTCAGCTCACCCGCAACCTCTGTCTCCCGGGCTCAAGCCATTCTCCTGCTCAGCCTGCTGAGAAGCTGGGATTACAGGAATGCACCACTACTGCCTGGCTAATTTTTGCATTTTTAGTAGAGATAGGGTTTCGCTATGTTGGCCAGGATGATCTCAAACTCCTGACCTCAAATGATCCACCTGCCTCAACCTCCCAAAGTGCTGGGATTATAGGCATGAGCCACCATGCCTGGCCAGGTTCTCCTATTCTTATTTTACAGATGAAGAAATAGGCAAAGATGTTAAATAACTTGCCCAAGGTCACTTGGCTAGGAATTGGGACTGGAGCCTAGTGCATCTTCACCACTGAACTGCACTGCCTCTCATAGTCCTCATCACCAACCAAGGCTCAGTTAAGTCCTCTGCCTAGGATCAGCCTCACTGGATTCTTCCCAGAGCAAATGTCAGGCCAGGGCTAAGGCTCATACCCAGAAAGCTGAGCAGATGGTAACTCCAGGGGGATTTTGCCACAGTGGAGTTAGGTATCAGAGGTCAAAAGGACTGCAGTTGAATCTTGCTGCCTCTTGTTATCTGAGTGAACGTGGCCAAGTCTGACCTCTCTGAACTTCAGTTTCCTCATCTGTGACATGGGGATGGCAGCAGAAGCTACCTCTCAGAGGTTATGAAGAACAAATGAGGAAATGTGCAAGGCCGGATTGTATCAACTGCAAAGAGCTGCCTGATGTAAGTGACTATTAGTGCCAGCAGTCACTCAATATTTATCATGAATTACTAGGACTGAATCCAGGTGCTGTGAGTACAGCCAGGAGCCAGCCCCTGGACCTGGACTTGTCCCTAAGATGACAAATTGCAAGTCAAACAAGAATACAGTCACCTTGCCACTCTCCGCCTTCCATGGGCCTTTTGTGATCTTTCTGAAGCTATGACTTGGGCCCTGGCCATCTTTCCTTACCTGTGTAAACTGAAGGTCTCTAGCCCTCTAACAGTCTAGACAGCCCCCAATTTTAACATTCCAGGGGTGGAATGGAAGGCAGGTCCTTGTGACATTTGCTAAAGCAGAATTGTTGCTGAAAAGCGGCCTCTTTCTTCATGCAATGAATAAAAATCTTAGTGCCTCGTGTCTGTGTATGGCAAGTCTCACTGCTGAAACTTCTGTTAATTCATTTATTCAAATGAACCACATTTATTTAAATTTATTTTAAATTTCAAAAGTAAACTAAAAATGCATTCTTGTTGTAAGAAATACAGATGAAATACTCCTTCTAATTCCAGAATCATCTGCAGAGGTCACTGCTGCGGTCAATTCACTGTGTATCCTTCTAGATCATTTCCTATGAATTTACTTACATGTATATATTATACAAAAAGAAACATACGATTTTTTTGTTGGGTTTTTACATTTATACCTGAGTATTTTTGTTTTTCTGCAATTTCCTTTTCCAGTGAGTGGTGGCTTACACTTGTCATACCAGCACTTTGGAAGGCCGAGGCAGATGGATCAAGATGTCCAGAGTTTGAGACCAGCCTGGCCAACACAGTGAAATGCTGTCTCTACTAAACATACAAAAATTAGCCGGGCATGGTGGCGGGCACCTGTAATCCTAGCTACTCGGAAGGCTGAGGCAGGAGAATCACTTGAACCTGGGAGGTGGAGGTTGCAGTGAGCCGAGATCATGCCACTTTAGCCTGGGCAACAGAGCTAGACTCCATCTCAAAAAATAAAAAATCTCTCTCTATATGTCTACCTCATTATTTTTAATTGCTTCATATGAAGTATTCAATAGATGAGGTGCCACTCTTTATTCACCCATTCCCACCAGTGGATTGTTAGGTTACTTCTGATTTTTCCTTGTTCTGAATATTGCTTAGTGAACTCTCTGGTATGTGGTTTTGTGGGCGGACATGGCTATTTTGTTAGGATAATGGATATCTAGAAATAGAGTTGGTCAAATGAAGATGGGTATTGTTAATTTTAATAGAAACTGCCAAAATACCTATCAAGAAGACTGAACCAATTCAGGGCACTTCCAAGACAGGATGAGAAGACCAACTTACGTACAGTCTCTCCCATGCTGGGTACTGTCAATAGGTTGAATTTTCGCTAATCTAATGGATGAAGCTAAAACAAATCTTATGTTTCTTTTAATTTGCAGTTCTCAAATTATGATTGCATTTCTCTTATGTTGAGCATATTTTCCTAAGTTCATTGAATATTTTGTATTTTTACTTCTGTAAATCGCCTGTTCATTTACTTTGCCCATTTTATTTTTATTTTTATCCTTGGAGACAAAGTCTCACTCTGTCACGCATGCTGGAATGCAGTGGGTGATCTAGGCTCACTGCAACCTCCGCCTCCCAAGTTCAAGAGCTTCTCCTGCCTCAGCCTCCCAAGTAGCTTGGGTTAAAGGTATCCACCACCATGCCCAGCTAATTTTTGTATTTTTAGTAGAGACAGGGTTTTGCCATGTTGGCCAGGCTGGTCTTGACCTCCTGAACTCCGGTGATCCACCTGCCTCAGACTCCCAAAGTGCTGGGATTACAGGGGTGAGCCACCGTGCCCTGTTGCCTATTTAAAAAACTGGGGTTTCAAATATATTTTTCTTATTAATGTGTTGGAAATTCTTAATTCTAGTTATTAATATGTGTTGTATTTTGGCTGAGTGCAGTGACTCATGCTTGTAATCCTAGCACTTTGGGAGGCTGAGGCAGGAGGATTGCTTGAGGCCAGGAGTTTGAGACCAGCCTGGGCAACATGTAAGACTCCCATCTTTACAAAATATAAAATAAAAAATTTAGCCAGGCACGTTGGAATGTGTGCCTGTAGTCCCACCTACTCTGGGGACTGAGGTGGGAGGATTGCTTGAGCCCAGGAGTTCAAGGCTGCAGTTGAGCTATGATCTTGCCACTGACCTCCAACCTGGGTGACAGACCAAACACACACACACACACACAATTTTATTTTAATTTACTTTTTTTTTTTCTTTAGAGATGGTGTCTTCTCCTCTTGCCCAGGCCAGAGTACAGTGGCATGATCATGGTTCACTGCAGCCTTGACCTCCTGGGCTCAAGCAATCCTCCCACATCACCCTCCCGAGTAGCTAGGACTACAGGCATGCCACAATGCCCAGTTTACTTGTTGTATTTTAGCCGTTTGTCTTTCAATGTCTTTACCATCTTCTATTATACAGCAATTTCAAATTTAGATGTGAATATTTTGTCAATATTTTCCTTTATGGCTTTTGTAGTTACTGTCTTATTTTAAATCACCATCTTTAGCCTGAAATTATTTAATTTTAACTCACATTTTATCTTAACATTTTTAGAGTCAACTGTTAATTTCCTCTGGAATCTACGTTGTGAATAGTGTGAGATAGAAATAACCCTTTCGTGAAGTTTGGAGGGCCTCCCTGTCACCGTGGGTATCTGGAGTATGAGTCTGATTTACTAATATCAAAGCACACCATTAGTGTTTTCATAATTTAGAAGCAAGAGAATGCAAAGCAACAGTGAGCATCGGGTGAGGTGAAGGAAGGGTGCAGCAGAGTGGGAGTGATGGGAGAGGACCCCTCGCAGGACTCGGCTGACCGGAGATATGAAAATGTCTCCCTGCAAAGAGAATGGCAGGTGGCCCCCAGGGATCCTGGGGGGCCATCTCCACGTGCCCCTGGTGTACAAAACATCTTTCCAGTACACCCTGTGTCACATCATATAAATTATCTGTTTCCTTAGCAAGCAACCTCCTCCCAACTACAATGTCAGCTGGAGGGCCAGGTGCGGTGGCTCATGCCTGTAATCCCAGCATTTTGGGAGGCTGAGGCGGGCAGATCACCTGAGGCCAGGAGTTCGAGACCAGCCTGGCCAATATGTTGAAACTCCGTCTCTACTAAAAATACAAAAAAATTAGACGGGCGTGGTGGCGAGCGCCTGTAGTCCCAGCTATTCGAGAGGCTGAGGCAGGAGAATCACTTGAACCCAGGAAGTGGAAGTTGCAGTGAGCCGAGATCATGCCATTGCGCTCCAGCCTAGGCAACAAGAGTGAAACTCCATCTCAAAAATGAATAAAATAAAATAAAATAAAATAAAATGTCAGCTGGGGGACAGGGACTGCGTCCTCCTCATTTTTGTCTCCCTTGTACCAACACAGAGCCAGCACCCCTGGTTGAATGTGTATACACCTTCCTGTGCCAGGCACATGCCCACACTTCTGTGTGCTCAGCCTGGTGTGTGTGGGGTGTCTCTGGGTGAGCATGGGCATGACAAGCGTTGGGAGTGCACATTGACACAGCCCATGTGCTTGCGTCTCAGTGTGGCCGTGTGCATGAAGCTAGCACACCTGAGCCTGTGGGCATGGGAATACATATGTGTCTGCCTTTCTTCTCTCTTCAGTTTTCTGCCCTCTACTTCCTTGGGTCAGAAAAAGCAGGAACTTTTTCTCTTGGCAGGAGGAATATTTAGTAACAGGGACAAAGTGAGGACACTGCAATCCTTGTAGTTTCTCCTGGGAAAGCCTCTTTCTTTCTGAGGCCTCTGCTAGCCTTCTTTGCTCTCTTCTCCCCTCCTTTTTCTATTGCACATCTCTTTGCTTCCCCGCTTCTGGAGGAAGCTCATCTGAGCTCAGGCTTTGCTGACAAGGCCATTTGGGCCCATTAGTTGCCTCCTAATGAGTGACTGCCTTCTCGGCCCCTCCCCCCACCGCAACTGGGAGGGAGGGATCAATTAGCTGCTGTCTTAAACACACACACACCTTTACACGTGTATTTATGCTTCCACGTATATATGTACATGTCACATATGATCATAAATACACTCATAGCAAATACAAATACATCTTCTCTTCTTGACCAGTAATATCTCCTAGGGTTCCCCACTCTGCTCCTTGCTCTCTTCACCAAGAAGAACCATGGCCAACCCCACACTCCCCAGCTCAAACCCAGATTCCCATGATTCCAAATGAAGTTCAACTCTCATGTTTTACAGGCGGCCAAATTGAAGCTCAGAGTAGGCAGGTGACTTGTCCAAAATCCTTCAGTCAGTAAGAAGCCAAGCAACAAGCCACAACCCTATGCCATCTGATGCCCAGTGCAGTGCTACTGCAGCCAAGAGAGAAATGGGGTGTCCCACGCAGGCCCATCCTGATCATAACAGAGCTGTGGGACTTTGAAGGTAGCACGTCTAGGTTAAGGTGTGCAGACATGATCCTGAAGGTGATGGGGACTGCAGAGGCTCTGCCATGTACCAAGGAGGGAGAGGGTAGGCTTTCAAGGAGGACTGCCTTGTCCCCTGGGTTGGCCTGGCCTGGAAATTGTGGAGAGAGGGGTCCAGTCTCAGTCCCCCTCTGGCTTCTGCAAGTCTCACCATGGCTGTCTCTCCCTCCACTGAGTATTGACCTCAGGAATCCTCGATTCCTGGCAAGCTCACTCTTGGCCAGAGTACCCTGTTCCAAAGAGTGTCCTCTGGGGGAAGATAGGTTCCATCCTGGCCCTGGCCCTGGCCTGTTCTCCAGATTCCACACTAGGATGGGAGGTGTGAGGACTGGGTCCAGGCCTGAGGCACACAAGACCCAGCAAGTCCTGCATGACCAGCCTAGGCCACCTGGGTCAAGATACCGTGGCACCACTGTGGCAAGCCGCTTGGAGACACTCATAACAAATACACATACATTCTCAGCAGCTGGGGTTATGGCTGAGTCTTAGCAATTTATGTCTCCTAAGGTCCCAGCCCTGCCAGGGACCCAGGCCCTGAATGAAAGAGCTGAGGATGGGTCTGAGGGGCCCTTGGGCCCTTGGGGAAACTTACCCAGGAGGGGTCACAGCAGGGGCAGGGGCTTCCAGAGCCTCCTTTCACCCCAGAAGCTGGAAATGATACTCTCCTTGCCCCCACTCAGTCCCTCTCCCAGAGGCGGGTGTTGTGGGAGGGCTGCAGTTCTTGTCTACAGGCCCCTTTTCTCCCTGGGAGCACCAGACCCCACCTCCTCTCCCCATCCTGAGTCCCTGGCTGGGAGGTACTGTGGAGACCGAAGCCTATCACCTTCCACTCTCCTTAGCCCTCGAGGCCTCAGTGAAGTCTGCCGGGGGCTCGAGGGGGCATCCTGTGAGCCCATTGCTTGGCTGATCTGGGTCTCAGTCAAGTCCCCAGGCCTGCTCCCTGGCCTCCCCCTCAGCAGGGCTCAGCTCAGCAAGTACTCCCCTAGATCAAGTTTCCAAAGGGAATGTCCTTTTCCAGCACAGCCCTCGCCCTACCCTGAAAGGCTCAGAGCAGCAGAGTCTTGGCTCTTGGGGTGTTGAGCCATCAGGTGCCAGCAGGGTATGGAGGAGGCAATGGGCCCTGGGGCAAGGGCACAAGGGCACACAGGCTCCAGGTCAGGGAGACTTGGGCTGAAATCCTAACTTCCACTTAGTACCTGAGTGACCTTGGAGAGCTATGCCACTTTTTTCCTAGAGAGCTTGTTAAAATGCAGTACCGAGGCCGGGTGCGGTGGCTCAAGCCTGTAATCCCAGCACTTTGGGAGGCCGAGACGGGCGGATCACGAGGCCAGGAGATCGAGACCATCCTGGCTAACACTGTGAAACCCCGTCTCTACTAAAAAATACAAAAAACTAGCTGGGCGAGGTGGCGGGCGCCTGTAGAGCCAGCTACTCGGGAGGCTGAGGCAGGAGAATGGCGGAAACCCGGGAGGCGGAGCTTGCAGTGAGCTGAGATCCGGCCACTGCACTCCAGCCCCGGCGACAGAGTGAGACTCCGTCTCAAAAAAAAAAAAAAAAAAAAAAATGCAGTACCGGGCTGGCGGGCTGGCATGGTGGCTCACGCCTGTATTCCCAGAACTTTGGGAGGCCAAGGCAGGAGGGTCACCTGAGGTCAGGAGTTCAAGACCAGCCTGGCCAACATGACGAAACCCCATCTCTACTAAAAGTACAAAAATTAGCCAGGTGTGGTGGCACATGCCTGTAATCCCAGCTACTCGGGAGGCTGAGGCAGGAGAATCGTTTGAACCCTGGAGGCGGAGGTTGCAGTGACCTGAGATCACATCACTGTACTCCAGCCTGTGGATGGAGTGAGACTCCGTCTCAAATAAAAAAAATTAAATTAAATTAAATGCAGTACCCCATTTTTGAGAGATTTCTTTCTTTCTTCTTCTTCTTTCTTTTTTTTTTTTTTTTGAGACAGAGTCTTTCTCTGTAGCCTAGGCTAGAATGCAGTGGCGCGATCTCAGCTCACTGCAACCTCTGCCTCCTGAGTTCAACCAAGTCTCTGCCTCAGCCTCTCGAGTAGCTAGGATTACAGGTGCCTGCCAGCACGCCCGGCTAATTTTTGTATTTTTTAGTAGAGATGGGGTTTCGCCATCTTGGCCAGGCTGGTCTTGAAATCCTGACCTAGTGATCCACCCGCATCGGGCTCCCAAAGTGCTGGGATTACAGGTATGAGCCACCGTGCCCGGTCAGAGATTTCTTAATGTGTAAAATGAGGAGAACAAAAGCTTCTCCACAAAGACTTCCTCGCAAGGATGAGAAGCCATGTATAATCTCTAATACTATTTACTTACATATGCATTGACAATTTTTGGAAGGGCATACCTCCGGAAATGGGAACAACAGGAGGAAGGACGGAGCCTTTTACTCTTCACTTTATTCCCTTCTGTCCTGTTTTAATTTTACTTCAAAGCGTGCTTTATTTTTATTTAAAGAAGGGAAGGGAAAGAAAAGATGAACCGCTCCCAGCCAAATAGCTGAGCCCTAGTTGAGTCAGTAAACATAGTCTTAATTGTTATCTGTTAAATAGTTAACAACCCATTCTTCACTGGGCATTGTTTGTGGGTGTGAAAGTGATTTGTAAATAAATTGCTGTATAAACGTTAGTTATGATGAACAACTAGGTAATGATGTATTTCTATGCACAATTATATATGTATGTGAGGTGGCTTGTCCTAAATGTGAGTGAGTGTGTATATCCTTCAGGGTAATTATGCAAATGTAAAGTGGTGGCGAAGAGCACACTGTCAATAGCCATGCTGCCTGGGTTTGAATCCTGAATTCAGTATCTACTGGAGATCCGATCTTGGGCAAGTTACTTAGCCTCTTTGTGTCTCAGTCATTTTGTCTTTAATATGGGGACAATTAAGCCAGGTGTCTCACAGCTATAATCCTAGCAGTTTGGGAGGCTGAGGCAGGAGGATAGCTTGAGCCCAGGAGTTTGAGACCAGCCTGGAAAAGATAGTGAGATCCCATCTCTACAGAACAAAAATAAATAAATAAATAAAAACAACGGGGATAATTAGCCGGGCATGGTGGGGTACCACTGCACTCCAGCCTGGGTGACACAGCAAGATGACCCCCTCTCTAAAATAAAAAAAATTAAAAATAAAAAAATAAAATGGAGATAATACTGACTCCATAGGATTACTGTGAAGGTTAAAGTGAACTAAGTCATGTAAAACTCTTAGAACATCCCCCAGCACATGGTAAGTGTTCAACAAATGTTTTTTATTTTGTGTATCTATGTGAGCATGTTAATGTTTCTCATCCCTTTAACAGGAGGAGCAGGTGGCCAGGCACGGTGGCTCACGCCTGTAATCCCAGTACATTGGGAGGCCAAGTGGGGAGGATCACTTGAGGCCAGGAGTTAAATATTAATAATAATAATAATAAAAGGAGGAACATTGTCTGACCCTTCCTCCATTAGAGGGGCTTTGTGACTCTGTCCATCCTTTCGGTCTGTTTGTAGACACTTAACTTTGGTAACTGCGAGCATCTGGAGTGCTTGAGGAAGCTGGACTCACTCAGAGCCAGGGCCCCATTCTCACGGGGAGCCCTGGGAGGGGAGGAGCGACACACATCTAGCTTGCATCCCTCCATCGATGCTTCCAGGACACTCCTAGGGGTGGCAATGCACCCATTGTGCCCCTGGGTCACTCAGATAAAATATCACCTGAGCCAGGAGGGAACCATTGAGGGTGGGGGTAGAGAGAAGTAGGTCACTCTCAGAGTCCATCCTAGAGCCAGGGGCAGGGAGGGGCAAGGCGGGGGTGGGAGCGGTTTATAAGGGAGGCTCTGCAAGCTCAGGTTAGAGAGAGGTGTCATTCCAGCAGCAGTGGCAAGCTTAATTCCCCATCCTCTTCTGCAGGGTCAGCCTGCCCTCCCATCTACTCCACTCCCTTTTTGCTTCTGATGCTGCTGGAAGGGCTGTTCCAGTGCATCCCACCTCTGGGAGGCACCTCTGGGAAATGCTGGGCTGCCAGGCAGGTTAAGCAGGTTTGAGAGAAGGTGGGAGGGGCCCTGACTTGGGGGAGGGACCTGGGCCTGGGATGGAGCCGGGTTTCTCAGGCACCCAGGCAGGTGGCAGCCTGAGGAGGGGTGCAAATGTGCTTAGAGCCACAGCCTAGCCTGGAGGGAGATGGGGGAGCTAAGACAGGCTGACCTCCACCCCTGAGCTGCACAGCCCCATTCCCAGTGTAGGCCCTATGTCTCAGAGAGCTGCAGAAGTCAGAGATTCTGAACGCAAAACTGGGATGTAGGGTCAGGCAAGGGCTTGTAAGACTCATGGGCAATGTAATTTAAAATGAGACCTACCACTCTACCCCTCCATGAGGCATGAGCACATGCACCTGGGAAATCATCACATGTCGGCTTGTGTGTATTCATCACACAAGCACACACTGTCACACACATCACCCGCAGGCACGTGTACACAATCATGAACACATAGATACTCGCAGGCACAGACACCATACAGGGATGGTGCTGGAGCCCAGAGTACTCTCTCTCGCTTTCCAGGTTCAGAAATCAGATCCTGGGAGTTTAAATAGTGTGACCAAGGGCCACCTTTGGAGGGTCCCCAAAGCCCTCTTCAGGCTTTTCTCTCCTAAGAAGCCTCTTTTTAAAAAAAAAAAATTTTAGAGCAAACATCAGCCAGAAGCCACTCTTGCCTAATGCCCTGCAGCCATGCCCTCCCTCCATATGTCTTTTGTCCCTCTGTGGAGTGGCTGGCCTTCCAATACTGCCACATTTGTGTGCACACCTGAGGTCTGACCCCTTCCAGGACTCCGACTTGGGGGCACCTGGAGGGCTAACTCCTCCCTGATCAGGGTTTTTCCCCCAGGGACACTGCTTTATTTATTTATTTTTATTTTATTTATTTTTTTTGAGACGGAGTCTCACTCTGTTGCCCAGGCTGGAGTGCAGTGGTGCGATCTTGGCTCACTGCAAACTCTGCCTGCCGGGTTCACGCCATTCTCCTCCCTCAGCCTCCTGAGTAGCTGGGACTACAGGCGCCCGCCACCAGGCCTGGCTAATTTTTTTTTTGTATTTTTAGTAGAGACAGGGTTTCACCATGTTAGCCAGGATGGTCTCGATCTCCTGACCTCCTGATCCGCCCGCCTTGGCCTGGGATTACAGGCTGTGAGCCACCACAGCTGGCCAGGACACTGCTTTAGAAGGGAGTCAGTGAGTTCCGGCGAGGAGGCCAAGAAAGCTGAGGCGTAGGTGGGCAGGAGGGCTGCGGCAGTGAGGAGAGCCTTGGTTTGGGCAGGCATCTCACATTGAGGCTGGCCACCCAGATCCATGTGCCTCCTGCACACAGACACCTCACCTGGAGGGGTGTGAGGAGCAGAGAGGAGGAAGAGCATGGGGCAAGTTGGTGAGATGAGCCATATGGGCACACGTAGGGGAAGGTGCAGGCGACAGTCTTCCTATTTTATTTTGGGGGTAAGTGGATATATGTAATACTTGTCCCCAGATACTCATGCTTATACACACACAGGTTCTTACACACATGAAAACATTCTCAAAGCAGACACACCATATGGACCTGGAATTTCACCCACAGATGCCCACTGTCACCCCTCACCCTCAGCCCCTGCGCCGCCCTGCTTCTCACACACATGTGCTCACTCTCACATGCCGGCCGATGCCCAGCTTCTCTGGCTCAGGCTCTGAACAGACAGAAGAATGTGATAAAATCGACAGCTGAAAACTGTCCTGAGAGCAAAGCTGTACTTTGTTGAGAAACCTGAGCCCTTATTGGAGGAATACAAGTGTCTGTGTCTGGGGGCTCGGGGAGAGGGGAGGTGGTGGGGTGGCCTCCCAGGGCGCCTGTGGCCACTGGGCTGTTTCCATCATAAAAAAAAATGATGAAAGGAGCCGGTCAGTGAGAGCATGGCTGTGAGTAAATAAAGCTGCCACCTTTGACCCTTGGAGGCCAGAGCTCATCCCATAACGAATGTTCATTAGGGAGGGGATGCTCAGTCCCATCCCAGGTTCTCCAATACCAGAGGCCCAAGGCCAGACTCCCAAGGCGGAGGGGATATGAGAACCCCTGTGTGAGGCTAGGGGACCTGTACAGTGAGTAGGGGGTGGAGAAAGGAACAGGGGATGTGGGAGGGGGTTGGGGACATTAGGGAAAGGATGATAGTCATCGGGGAGGGATGAGGACTGGCAGGAGAGCTCTGACTTCTGGCTCCCCCTCCCTGGACTCCTCTCTCTGCAGCCTCTCCAGGTCTCTTCTGCTCTTGGGCTCTGAAACAAGCATACATCTCCCTTCTCCTGCTTAAGGCTCGGTTTGCTTATTTTTCTAATCATCAGGAACTACAGGCAAACAGGGGTTAGCAAAAATAATAGACACAGGGCAAACTACAAAGTCACCAGGAATCCCAGAAAGGTTGAGCAGTGGTTGATTCTGGCTTTGATTCAGAAATAAAAGTATTGGCCAGGCACGGTGAGTCATGCCTATAATCCCAGCACTTTGAGAGGCCAAGGCCATTGGCCTGCTTGAGCTTAGGAGTTCGAGACCAGCCTGGGCAATGTGGCAAATTGAAGAAGAAAAAGAAAGGAAGGGAGGGAGGGAGTGAGGGAAGGAGAGAGGGAGGGAGGGAGAGAGGGAAAGAAGGAAGGAAGGAAGGAAAAGAAGGAAGGAAGGGGAAGGAGGGAGGGAAGCAGGGTGGGAAGGAGGAAGGAAGGAAAGAAGGAGAGGGAGGGAGGGAAGGAAGGAAGGAGAGGGAGAGGGAGGGAGAGGGGAAGGAAGGAGAGGGAGAGAGGGGGGAAGTAGGTAAGGAGAAAGGAGAGGGAGGGAGAGGGGAAGGAAGGAAGGAGAGGGAGGGAAGGAAGGAAGGGAGGGGAGGGAGGAAGGGAGGGGAGGGAGGAAGGAAAGAAGGAGAGGGAGGGAAGGAAGGAAGGAGAGAGAAAGGGAGAAAGAAAGAAAGAAAAGAAAAAAGAAAGAAAGGAAAGAAAGAAAGAAAGAAAGAAAGAAAGAAAGAAAAGAAAGAAAGAAAGACAAAGAAAGAAAGATTGCCAAACCCACATCCCATGGCTCTGTCTCAAACTCCTTTCCTACAGATCTGTTCAGCTCAGCAGCGGGCAGTTCTGGCTTAGAGCAAAGCTCAATAAAGTTGACTGTATAGACAAATAAGTGGGTATATAGATAAATGCATGGGTGGATGAATGAAAGAAGCTCTTGGTCATCAACCCCACCTCTGTCTGGGTTCAAACTTCAAGCACTTATGTGGGGCTGGCCGCTCTGTGGGGCCAGGCAGGATCCTCTTCCCCTTCTCTGCAGCTGACCTCTGGGCTCCCCTCCCCGGAGGGCTGACATTCACTTTATTCTGTAGTCACCTTGGCTCTTACAGGCTCACCTGGTCCAGTCTCAAGAGAAGAAAGCACTTTGCGATGTGGCTCTGAAAGACTCCTGCGCTGTGTGTCTCTTCATCCTCTGTGGACCCAGCAGCCGCTCCCATTGTAGCCAGAGGCTACTACATGGCCACTAAGTAGGTCCTGGAAAGTCCTATTTTGGCTAATTTTAATGAGTGATATGATAATAAAATGTAGCAATAAACAAAGTTTTTACCAAAAGACAAGAAGACTCCCAGGTTTTATATCAGGACATACAGGCAACAGTGATAAGAAACAGATCACTATACTTCCCAACCCTGCCACCCCATCTGTCCCTGGCTTAGAAGGAGGAATAGAAAGAGGAAGTTCAAGAAAAGCATCCCTATTTTTCGGTAAGGGTGAGGTTGCTGGAGGAAGCCCAGCACAAGGACACTCCAGGCAAGACAGAGTTAGCAAGAGGCCAGTCCTCCGCTTGGGGGGCTGTCTCTGTCCCTTAAGACATGCCTGCAGCCACATGCCCAGAACTTGGCCTTTCTTTATGCCCCAGACACAGTGCTTATTTTCCCTGAATCCCTGAGAGTGACCTGGCTGGGTCTTTGTCCCTGGGGGAAATAGGGAAGCTGAACCCCCAAATGGGGAGGAGGAATCCAAGGTAGCTGACCCCTGTATGTTCCCACTGGATGCTTGGTCTGCACCAATGGCCCCCTCCTGGCCAAATTTCTCTTGCCGCATCAGATGAAGGAGAAAACCAGATGGGTTCAGCTTCAAAAACCAGCCAAAGACCCAGGAGACAGAGGCATCACGGAAGTCAATCACCATTTTCTGACTCCCCTGTTAGAGTTCCCTCAACTCAACTCCAGCCTGAATCATCGCCAACTTTTCCTAAGTTACTCTGGGACAGACACTATTCTGTGGGCTTTACATGAATTTAACCCTCACAGGTGCTCTATGAAGAGGTGCTGTAATTATCTCCAATTCCAGATGAGAAAACTGAGATCTAGAAAGGTCAAGCTACTGGTCCAAGGTCACCCAGTTATTATTATTATTATTATTGAGACAGAGTCTCGCTCTGTCGTGAGGCTGGAGTGCAGTGGCGTGATCTCAGCTCCCTACAGCCTCCGCCTCCCAGATTCAAGCAATTCTCCTGCCTCCACCTCCTGAGAAGCTAGGACTACAGGCACCTGCCATCACGCCCAGCTATTTTTTTTTTTTTTTTAGACGGAGTCTCGCTCTGTCGCCCAGCCTGGAGTGCAGTGGCTGGATCTCAGCTCACTGCAAGCTCCGCCTCCCGGGTTCATGCCATTCTCCTGCCTCAGCCTCCGGAGTAGCTGGGACTACAGGCGCCCGCCACCTCGCCCGGCTAGTTTTTTTTGTATTTTTTAGTAGAGACGGGGTTTCACCGTGTTAGCCGGGATGGTCTCGATCTCCTGACCTTGTGATCCGCCAGTCTCGGCCTCCCAAAGTGCTGGGATTACAGGCTTGAGCCACCGCGCCCGGCCTATTTTTTTTTATTTTTAGTAGAGATGGGATTTCACCATGTTGGCCAGGATGGTCTCGATCTCTTGACTTCACGATCCGCCCGCCTTAGCCTCCCAAAATGTTGGGATTACAGGCGTGAGCCATGGCGCCCAGCCCAGTTTTTATTTTTTTATTTTTATTTTATTTTATTTTTTGAGACAGTGCCTTGCTCTGTGGCCCAGGATGGAGTGCAGTGGTGCAATCTCAGCCACTGCAACCTCCGCCTCCTGGGTTCAAGCAATTCTCCTGCCTTAGCCTCTGGAGTAGCTGGGATTACAGGCACACACCACCAAACCTGACTAATTTTTGTATTTTTAGTAGAGACTTACTGGGCAGGCTGGTCTCAAACTCCTGACCTCAGGTGATCTGCCTGCCTCAGCCTCCCAAAGTTCTAGGATTATAGGCGTGAGCTACCTCTCCCGGCCTTGCCCGGTTTTTAAGTGGAAGATTGGAATTGGCACCCCAGTCATCTGGCTTCTAGGTGGCTGGCAGGTATCTGAGTCTGGTTTGGGGACAGGAAAGCACAGGCTCAGGATCAGATTGGAAGATGAGTAAGTATCCCCAGCTAGCTTCCCTGGAGCTCTGCTGCCAGGACCCCTATCGGACCCACAGCAGGTAGAGGCACAGCCCTTTCACAAGCAGCACCAAGGTCTCCTCTGTGCTGACAGAAAGATGCAAACACATCCCTCTCCCTTCCCCATTTTACCGAACTCCTACCTTCTCAGCAACAAAAAACTTCATCAACATTAAACACCACCATGATGTATGTTTACATCAATCATAATGCTTCATCCCTTAATCTTTATTAACGTTAAAACCAGCAGTGGCTCACACCTGCAATCCCAGCACTTTGGGAGGCTGAGGCAGGTGGATTGCTTGAGCTCAGGAGTTCGAGACCAGCCTGTGCAACACGGGGAAACCCTGTCTCTACAAAAAATACAAAAATTAGCCAGACGTGGTGGTGTGCACCTGTAGTCCCAGTTGCTCAAGGGGCTGAGGTGGGAGAATCCCCTGAGCCCGGGAGTTTGAGGCTGACGTGAGCTGCGATCATACTACTCCATTCCAGCTGAGCAGCAGAGTGAGACACACACACAAGCTAAAACCTGTGCTTTTTCTGAGTTTAGCCTGTTAAAGTATACCATCTCCTTCAAATTTTTAAAAATTTAACATGCTTTTTTTTTTTTTTTTTTAAAGATAAGATCTGGCTCTATCACCCAGGCTGGAGGACAGTGATGCCACCTTGGCTTATTGCAACCTCCACCTCCCAGGCTCAAGCCATCCTCCCACCTCAGCCTCCTGAGTAACTGAGACTACAGGCATGGCACCATCACACAAAGCTAGTTTTTGTATTTTTTGTAGAGATGGGGTTTTGCCATGTTGCCCAGGCTGGTCTCAAACTCATGAGCTCAAGTGATCTGCCCACCTCAGCCTCCCAAAATGCTGGGATTACAGGCATGAGCCACTGTACCCAGCATGCATTGTTGGTTTTTATATTTTTTAAAAAATTGAGACAGGGTCTCGTTCTGTCACCCAGGCTGGAGTGCAACGGCACAATCACAACTCCTGGGGTCAAGCAATGCTCCCACCTTAGCCTCTTGAGTAGCTGGGACTACAGGCATGTGACACCATGCCTGTTTGCCTATTTTTTTTTTTTTTTTTCTGTAGAGACAGGGTTTTGCCATGTTGCCCAGGATGGTCTTGAACTCCTGGGCTCAAGTGATCTACCCACCTTGGCCTCTCATGGTTCTGGGATTATAGGTGTGAGAATTCCCCAATTCCCTGTCTAGCCTATTTTTATTTTTATATGATATAAAATAACTTAAATTTATTTTTAAGTAGTAAAGCTTTTTGCAACACCATTTATTGGTAATGTTCTTTTCCCCGTTTTCTAACACCTATATTAAATTCTTAGGTGCGATTATGTTTCTTTCTAGGCTCTATTCTGCCCCATTGATTTAAGTGCCAGTTTTGATGCCTACACTACATTGCTTCCATTTAATTACCCTAAAGCAAAATGTTTTAACATCTGGCCAAACTTGCTCTTCTTTAGAAAATTACTTGACAGCCGGGCGTGGTGGCTTACCCCTGTAATCCCAGCACTTTGGGAGGCTGAGGCGGGCGGATCACAAGATCAGGAGATCAAGACTATCCTGGCTAACAGGGTGAAATGCTGTCTCTACTAAAAGTACAAAAAAAAAATTAGCCGGGCATGGTGGTGGGCGCCTGTAGTCCCAGCTACTTGGGAGGCTGAGGCAGGAGAATGACGTGAACCCGGGAGGCAGAGCTTGCAGTGAGCCGAGATCACGTCACTGCACTCCAGCCTGGGCGACAGAGCGAGACTCTGTCTCAAAAAAAGAGAAAAGAAAGAAAATTATTTGACAGGTTCACCTATTTACTCTTTCATGTGAAATGTAGAATCTTTTTGTTTTTCTGAGTTCCAAGAAAATGAGTTTTTGGTTAGTAGGGCATTAGGTCTATGAATTGCCTTGGGAAATACTGATATTTTATAATGCATGGCGTCTTCACCTAGAATGTGGCACACTGCACCATTTTCCTGTGCTGTGTTTAGCAGTTTGATGGGCTGTGTGCTATTCCTTTGTGCTGATGTCCCCTAGTTGACTTAACCATTTCCCCAGTGTTGGGTATTTGGATTGCTTCCAAGGTTGAACTATTACGAATAGTGCTGCTATAAACATCTTTGTACAAACTGCTTTTTCATTTCCTTGGGATATGGTCCCAAAAGTGGGATTATGTGATCAAAGGATATGAACAGTACTGTGGCTTTTGTTACATAACCCAGGGAGGATGGAACCAATTCGCAGCACCACCAGCAACATATGAAGAGATAGCTACTTTTCCCTTACAAACCCTTAAACAGCATGAAGACTTAAAAGGGTAACTTGTTCCTAAGAGAAACAAACCACAGCTACCTGAGGACAAAAGGGGGAGTTTGAGAGCACAGGGTTCTTTTTTTTTTGAGACAACAGTCTCTCTGTTGCTCAGGCTAGAGTACAGTGGCACGATCTCTGCTCACTGAAACCTCTGCCTCCCAGATTCAAGGGACTCTTGTGCTTCAGCCTCCCATGTAGCTGGGATTACAGGCATGCACTACCATACCTGGCTAATTTTTGTATTTTTAGTAGAGATGGGATTCGCCATGTTGGCCAGGCTGGTCTTGAACTCCTGGCCTCAAGTGATCCGCCCACCTCAGCCTCCCAAAGTGCTGGGATTATAGGCACAAGCTACCACGCCCAGCCAAGAGCACAGAGTTCTAAGGAGCACGGATCTCACAGCCAGAGGCAGGCTGCCCACCTCTCTCCCCACCTGTGGCAGCCCTGCTGCCCCAGACCTTTTCAGAACCAAGTTCCTTGTCAGTGTGGGAACCTGGTTTATTCTTATTTATTTAGCATACATTTTATAGTATTATATTATGTGATGGGTACTAGTCAAAGCACTTTACAAATACTAACTCACTGACTCCTCATAATAAGCTCATGAAGTAGATCATAATTACTATTATCCCATTTTACTGATGAGAAAACTGAATCAGATAAATTTTCTTTCTTTCTTTTTTTTTTTGAGACGGAATCTTGCTCTGTTGCCCAGGCTGGAGTGCAGTATCATGATCTCGGCTCACTGCAACCTCCACCTCCCAGGTTCAAGCAATTGTCCTGTTCCAGCCTCCCAAGTAGTTGAGACTACAGGTACATGCCACCATGTCCAGCTAATTCTTGTATTTTTAGTAGAGATGGAGTTTTACTATGTTGGCCAGGCTAGTCTTGAAATCCTGACCTCAGGTGATCCGCCTGCCTTGGCCTCCCAAAGTGCTGGGATTACAGGCATGAGCCACCACTCCCGGCTGAGTTAGAGAAATTTTCTCTGGGTCACATAGCTAGTAGGATTCAAGCTGGGGCAGTCTGACATGAAATTGTTAACCATCTGCACCACTCCATTGACTAGGAACAGGCACTTCAGCTTGTAGTTGCCCTTCTTTTTGTGGGTCCTGCCTTTGTCGCAGCAGCCCCAATCCTAAGGAGGACCCTAAGTCTTCCTGTCCTGGGTTTCAGACCTTCTTACACTGGCCTTCTAGTTACTTCTGTCTCTTATACAGCCACCATCTGTGGGATCCTGCCAAGTGCCAGGCATTGAGCTAAACACTTTTACATCTTTCAATTTGTTTTAACTTTCACCACAATCATATGGGATAGGTAGCATATCTCCATTTTATAGGCGAGGAAACAGTAGATCAGAGAGGTTAAGTGCATTACCCAAGACCACACAGCTAGTGAAGTGGCAGAGGAAGAATTTGAGCCCAAGTGGCCAAATATCAATGCCTTTGGTTTTTCCATTATACTTGGCTCCAATCTGGCTCCACTCTGGCTCCCTGAAGCCCCACCGGTTTACCCTAGTCCACTCCTCTGTCCTGATTGGTTTTCTTGAAGTACACAGAGGTAGAAACAAACTCTTTGGTGTAGCTCAGCTGTTCTTCCTAGCCATGGTCAGGCTTTATCAGGCATGGCCAGGCCGTGATCAGGCCTGGCTTTATCAGGCCCCAAGTGGCCACACCTTCTGCTTTTTGGAACTGAGAGCCACTCCCTGAGAGAGGCCCAAATAGCTCCTTCCTTTCTTTTTTCAAAGTCCACACCCCACTGGAGCCTGCCCACTAGGTTTCTATTTCCTGTTTTAAGCTCTTCAGTTGGCTTACAGAGTGCAGATGATGGGCAGGCTCTGATTCCAATGAATAGGCCACACCCCTCAGCACAGACTTTTGCTCTTCCTACTTCTCTAGGTTCTCCGGGATGACTCATAGCCCAGGTACCTTCTGGGGAGTGGTTTTTACCAATACCGTCATACGATTGCACAAGGCCCAAATACATTGAACACATTATAATATGTACACAGAATTCCCATCAAGGATAAGAGAAACCACTTTCCTCAATCCTGGCAAACTCTGGGATATTCTGTGGCAGCATCACCTTTGGAAACAATGCTTGGCCGTTGATTGGTTGTGCATTTATGTGTGCGTGTTCTTTTGTGCGGACATGCACACCTGTGTGGTTGTATGCATCTCTGAGTGCATGCTTTTCAGTGGGGGATAGTACAGATACATGTCTGCATAGCTGGACCCACTTCAGTGATGGTCAATGTGTTATGCTTAGGAGTTTGCATACACATTTTTGAGAGTGAGGAGTCTGTATGTACCTCTGAGTTTGTGTGTGTGTGTGTGTGTGTGTCTGTGTGTGTGTGTGTGTGTGTGTCTATATACTATGTACAAGTCATGTGAAAGGCCTGGTTAGGAAAGTTTCCCATACCCAGAGCACTTAGAAAAGACTCAGGAAGAACACTGGCCAGAAGACATGGGGCAGAGAGAAGGTCTAATCCTTCATAAATAAGCAGAGGGATGTTGTGGTCAGTCAGATATGTCCCCAGGCGGATTAAGGCAGGTTTTCAGCATTCAGCAAAGTCACTTGTAACCCAGGACAAGAATTGTGGGTGGGAGTTGGGGGTAAGTGTGTGCTGGCCAGATTAGGTCTAGCCCCAGTTTTAAGGGGCAAGGGACAGAAGAATATAGTAAAGCATACACTGTCCCCCCATTCAACAGGCTCTGGGCCCCATCCTGTCCCCTATGGCCTTTCAGAGGCTGGCACAATTCGACCTTGATGGAGAGGTGGTGGCTGCTGGAGCGGGGCTCCAGGAGGCCTACAAAGAGGCCTTGTTAGTGCCCCTCACTCTTCTGCTTGCTCCAAAGGCAGAGAGGCCTCTTTCTTCCAGAAGCTGCTCAAAGGTTTTGCTGACTTCAGAAGCAAGGAGGAGGAGGGAAGAAGGAGAGGAGGCCTCTGAGGTGGGGAAACTTTTGCTGAGATTGCAGGCTCCCCAGCCCCTCCCTGGTTCCTCATTACTGAGTCCTTGGGCATGCAATTTCTTTTTATTTGAAGGCCGAGAAGAACCAGGGGTTGTGTTAATGACCAGCAAGCAACAGGGCAAGAACTAGGCAGGGGGCTGGCTCTCTTGACCTTGAAATCCTGTCTGCACTTTTCTGCTGTGCCTATCCCCTATTTTCCCAGATCTCTGTCACCTTAGCCCTGCCCTCTTAATGGGACCCTAAAGAAGACTCAAGAAGAGGGGTTAGGGAGGCAAGAAAGGCACACAGTATGTCTGAGGAACTCATCAACTGAGTCCGGAAAATTGAGCAGGACTGAACCAGTAGGGAAGACATACATCTTACATAAAGGCCAGTGCAATCACAGGAAAGATAGGAAAACAGAGGTATCCCAATAAATTAGGAAACATTTACACTGTTTCTTCTTTATGTTGATACTGACAATGGCTTGATGAATTAGAAGACAGAATTCACTATACCTCTCATAAGCAAGAAAAGCAAGAGTTAGAGCAGTTAACTGATCTGTTTACAAACACACTATAAAAGCAGTGTGATTATAACTCTATATCCTGTGACTAGACCCATGTCTCTGTGACTCCAAATCTGTGATCCAAAAAAGGATTGTTTTGTTTTGTTGTGTTTTTTGAGACAGAGTCTGGACCTGTCACCCAGGTTGGAGTGCAGTGGCACAATCATGGCTCACTGCAGCGTAGAGCTCCTGGGCTCAAGGGTCCTCCCACCTCAGCCTCTGAAGTAGCTGGGACTACAGGCATGCACCATCATGCCCAGCTACTTTTTTATTTTTTATAAAGATGAGGTCTTACTATGTTGCCCAGGCTACTCTTAAATTCCTAGGTTCAAGTGATCCTCCTACCTTGGCCTCCCAAAGTGCTGAAATTACACATGTGTACCACTGTGCCTGGCCAAAAACGGTAGTTTTAAAAAATTGTGTGCTCTTGGCCACTTGAGGAGGGACTCACGAACTGTGCTCTGAGAATGTGCAGGGAGGCGGAACTTTGACTTCGTTTTTGAAGTAGGAGTGGAAATTTTCTTTCCTTTTTGTGGGGCTGGGCATGGGGATAGGGGTTGTCAGGGCTTTGCACCCAAGGAATGACTGGGGAAGGTGTGAGCGTTTCTATCAGTTGGTACAACAGGACTAAGGGCAGCCAGCGACTGAGGCAAGGTACTACAGATGGAACGAAAGTAAGTGCAGCGCCTTGAATGGAGGGGGAAGGGGTTTGGATCCCCATCACCAAGGCAATGTGAAGCCTTGAGCAACTTCCGAGAGGGGGAAGAACAAGGCTTTCTCCCCTTTAGGGGAGAAAACTTGGGCCCCTCCCAGCAGTGTGGATTCGGAAGAGAGGGGCTTAGCACCAGCTGGGACTAAACTGCTGCAGAAATAGACGATAAATGGAGGAGGTGAGGGTGCAGATGAGGCTCCCAGCTTCGGTGAGGCTGCCTCCGGAGAAGGGGCGCAGGGGGAACTCCTGGCCAAGAGGCCCGGAAAGGCTGGGAACCCAGCACCGCTGAAAGAGGGCGCAGGTCGTGGCCCCCAGCATGAGGCGGCCACGCTTCGCTTTGGCCGTTCTTGCAGAGTGCGCGGCCCGGAAGCCGCGGGCTCTGCGTTCTGAGCCTCGTGCCTCATTGAGAGGTTATTAATAGGGAGTTTGTCTGGTGTCAGAGCGCAGACATAAACTGCATTAGCATTACCCCATAATCTTATTTAGTAAACGCTCGTGCCGTTCCGTTTCCTGTAATTGCATTGGGAAGATGCAATATTTATGAAAGGGGAGAGGGGAATGTCACTGTTCATCTCGGTGCTGCAGTAAAAGTCCCAGGAAATATGGTGCTGGCCGCCCAGGCCTGGCGGTGGGCCTGCGAGAATATCCAATGTTGGTGCCGCATGCCCTCTGGGTGTCCCCCTGGCTGTCCCCAGCCCAGAGCTCCCTCCTCAACCTACCTCACTGAGCCTTGGGCAGCAGTGGAGGATGTGCCGGCATGGGCAGCAGCCATGTCTCCCCGTGGTGTTACCCCTCCCAGGTAGTGGTCCCTGGTGAATAGGGCACAAAGACCTCAGAAGCACTGAGTCCTTCTGGTGGGTGGAAGTCTCAGCCTTTGCCTAGCTCCCACCCTTAGTCAGGGTTTTCTTTTGCCAGGAGGCAAACTACTCCAGAGTTGAGTGGGATGGGGCTAGGGGTAGCAGTGGAGGTGAGGAAGTGGGTGATTTGGCAAGTAGGGGCGAGGGGGCAGTAGAGGGCAGCAGCAGGTGGGAGGGGTCCTGGCTGGGGCTGTGTTGGCCACTGGGATGATCCTGAATACCCAGTGCAGCCTGGGACTCCTAGGATGGTTTCCCTCTTCCACCGCCCTAAGAACCCCAAACCTGGATCCCTAGGGCACCTCACATGTACACTCAGTCCAGAACCAGGTATCTGGCTTCGCAGTGGAGAAGGCAAATTGCCCCGTGGGACTAAGGGGCATGCCCCGTGCCCACTTCCCCGAACATTCTGGTCTGCAACAATCTTGGGTGGAGTTCAACAGCCAGGGAAGTCTCACTGGTGTCCAGAACACCTCTGGGTGGGTATCTGCTGGTGACAAGCAGAGACTCTGGTCTGCCCCTAGGCACTTGCAGTTCAGGGACAGACACACAAAGTCTCCGCCCTAGGAGCCACGGGCCACCTAGGTCAGAGGAGTTATTTCCCAGCCACATATTGGAGGCTTCCTGTGTGTTGTGGAGTGGGTGGGGGAGATCTGTGAGCCTAACCTCAAAAGGGCTACAAGTACTGGAACAGTCCAGATATCAAGGATGTTAGGAGTGGAAGAGCTGAAGAGAAACTGCTGGTGCTCCATCCCAGGAAGGTGGAGCCCATGGCAGGTAGGGGAGAATGGGAAAAGTGAGGTGCCAGGAGCCCCACTGTAAATTGCTGGTGGTCGGGTCTAGGGGTGAGGTGGCTGCAGAAATCTGGGCCGACAGGAGGGCAGGTGCCAGGCAGTGACTTTATGTGGGACCTAGGGCAGTGCTGGGACTCAGGCCCAGCTCCCTGGTCTTGAGGCTACTGTGGCTCCCAGGGATGGGAGCTTCCTCTCCTTACAAATCCCATCCTTGCCTCACTACACACAGCTCTAATAATTCCTGCCCTGTAGTACTTGTGCACTTTACCATATCCACACCCCCCAGCATCCCACCCCACTGACAGGGGCTGACAGCTCTGGATGCTCTTGCACACTCGGGCACATGGCTGCACACCCAGACACACTCGCTCACCTCAGGCTCATACCACACTCAGGAAGGCCCCTAACTGGTCTGATTCCCAGCAGTGACCTTCCCCGCACCCGCCCCTCGCCCATCCCCGCTCTAGCTTCCCGACTTTGGTGGGGAAGGGGCACCGGAACGCAGGGCAGCTGAGAAGGACTGGGCGGAGGAGAGCCACGGCCCTCCCGGTGTCAGCTCCCTTGCCGCCGTCCCATTAATCACAGTGCCGCAGTCCAGTTGGGGATCCCGGGCGCCCACGGCAGCCCGCAGCCCCCGGGACAATGGGATTATTTCCGGGGGGAGAGGCCGCCGCGGGCCGGAGCTCAGGCGGAGACACCTCCTTCCCTCAATCCGTCCCTCGGCACCCAAGGAGCGCCTGCGGCGGCCGGAGACGGGTGGCAGAGCGGACGCGGGTGGCGCGCGGGTGGCAGGGCCGGGCCGACCTAATTCAATTAGTTGGGCCGCGGTCGCCTCCGTGCGACTCCGGGCCCGCCGGGACTCCAGCTCTGGGCAGCTGCTCTTTGTGCGCGAAGACCATGCATATGGATGCGGTTCATCCCCCTTCGGCGCTCACCCCACCCACACCCACTTCTGGCACCTGCGGCTTGCCCCGCACCCCCCCAACTCCTTCCCCGCGAGGGAAGGCGACTGTGGACTCCCCAGGAAAGTTGGGAAACTGTGGTTGCTTTTGAGCTCCCTGTGGCCGTCTTCAGAGTATGTGTGAGAGGGGAGGGGGTGTTTTTGTTTTGTGTTTTGTTTTGTTTTGTGTTATCTGAGCAGGAAGATCGGTGTGGAAGTGAGCATGCCTGTAAGTCTGTAGGAGTGTGGTTGGGTGTGTCTGTGTGTATCTGTGCACCAGCGACCCTAGGGCTGTGTGCACGGAGGGAGAAGGCTTCGTTTGGCTCTGGATCTGTGCTGCAGAGACTGAGTGGGGTGGGAGTGTTTGTGGGCATCTGCACATGGGTGCATAAAGGAGGCTTTGTGGGCACCTGTGGGGACTGCACACCGAGGAGTTTCTGTGTGTTCGTGTGCAAGGTGAGTGGGCATCTGTGCATCTGTGTGTGAGGGTGTTGCCTCTGTGCCAAGCCTGTGTCTGGAAGTCTTTGGGAGTTAGGTATTTCTGTGTGTCACCATTGGTGTATATGCTGTGCTTTAGTGTGCAGTCAGGACACCATGGGGAACATGTTAACCTCCCTCCCACACTACCACCGGCCAGCAGCTGGGTCTCCCCAGCTGTGGCCATTTTCTCCACCACTCCCCACCCTGCCTTGCTTTTCTGGTGGAGGAGGAGCTTGGCAAGTTAATATAAAACCTGCACTCCATCCACCAGGCTCTGGGTGGAGGCAGAGGCCTGGGTAGCCAGTTCCTGTCATCCTGAGGAGGGGTCCCAGTCGGTTTTCCACTCCCAGCATAGTCCAGCTCCGGCTCAGCAGGAGCCTGCAGCTTCCAATGTGCAAACAGTCCTGAGCACCCCCTGAAACAACTTAGACCTGCCCATGTCAAGGAGGCCCTAGCAGCTAGGAGGGACTGCATGACCCCCACCTCCACATCTTCGGCCACAGTTCAGAACTGGGTCCCCTGGGAGGCTGGGTTTTCTGCGCTTGGGCCTCTCCACCCACTCTTACTCTGAGGCCAAATCTGCACCCCCGGCAGAGGCAAGGAATTGAGATGAGAAATCTGGGTAGAGCTGGCCACTTCAGGGCCATCACCCACCCAGCTGGAAAGTTTGCCTCATTCCTCTGTTTTACTGCGCACAGGCAGAGTGAGGGATCTGCACACCTGTAGAGGTCCTTTCTGCAGACCGCAAAGGGAGCTTGCCAACCCCAGGAGGGAATAGGATGGCTCTTAGAAGGCAGCGAGGCCCTCAGAGGGCTGGTCCCACAGCTGGCTGGTGCTCTCTTGGCTTCTTCTCCCTCCCCCACACCTCAGTACAGGGCTTGGCTTCTGGACCCAGCACAGACCCACCTGGCCAGCAGAGTGGAGCCAAGGGAGACACCAAGGATGGGAGAGGTTGGGGCCGGTCCACAGCCCTGGGTCCTAGGCTCAGCTGCCCTACTGATGGGACTCACTGATGGGACTCCGAACTCTGTGCCCAGGGAGCCCTTTGAGAGCTGTCTGGGGAGAGCAGGGCCCTGGGGGTCTGTCCTTCCTTGAGCCTTCTCTTAGCCCACTCCTTACCTGCCCCTTTCCAGGTTTCTGGCATCCTTGGAGGTGACTCAGGATGGGAGATTCCCTAATCAAGGCCACCATGATCAAGACAGTGCTGGATGGATGGTGGAACCTGAGGGCCTCTGGGCCTCCCTTGGGAGGGAATTAGTAAGAGAGAGGCCTGAGGCCTTAGCTCAATGCCCAGGGGTAATGAGGCCAACAGGTTCCTTTAGGATCAGAAGCCAAGCAGGAAGGGAAGACAGTGAAGGGAAGGGATCCCTACAGAAGCACTCTATTTCTGAAGCATACGCCTGCTGGGCTCTGATTGAGAGGAGAGGATAGGGGAGGAGAAGAAAATTGCCTACCCCTACACAAGGTGGCAGCTAAGTGTGGCCTACAGCAGGGACATGTCTGTCTTCTGTCCGTCTGTCCTCTAGCCATTCAGAGTCTCTCCACTGATGGGAAAATGTGTGCCTATCCATTGGTGTTGGAGAGGTCTTCCATATCTTATATAAGAATTGGGTGGAGGGACAGGGGGCTGGCCTTGGAACACCCCCCCAACCCTGAGGACTCATTGAGCTGAGTCACTTGAACTACTCACTCCTCCCACCTCCTCAATCTAGGCTCCTAGAGACCCTCCTCCCCAACCCAGGGCTCCTGGAGTTAGAGTGTCTTTTACCGGGTCTTTAAGTCCCTAAGTCACTATAAGGTGATCCTGCCTTTCCCACAGCACGAAAGTTTTCTGCCCATTTTTTGAGACAAGTGGGAAGGCAGAGGGAACACCTTTGGTACTAGGAATGCAAACCCCATTGGCCCCACCATGGACCGTGTCGTGTTATACATCCCCTTACATATTTCTCAGTCCCCTTTCCCTACTATATATCCATTGGGTATACCCTGTGTCCCCCTCCCCGTGACCACAGGCCCATGCAGGGCCACTTCTCTGACAATTCCATTGGAATAAAAGACACCCCTCCCACGGTACACACTATCTGCAGCACGCAGTTGTAGCAGAGAGATGCCCTCATCCCATCACAGGCACTCACTACAGAGAAACAGTTGTAAACACATACTCATCCTGTTGCAGAAAACACATTCACTTGCATTCTCACTGACACATGCATCCTCACATGACAAAATCCAGTTATGTAAAATACCCAGATTCTCTTTTTTTCCTCCAACGCTCTTACCGACATGCATTTTGCTTGCAGTTGTATCCCAACAGCCTAACACAGTGCCTGATACATACTAGATGCTCTATAATTATTCATTGAATATATTGTTAAAATTGTCTCTTAAAGACATGCCCAGGACATCTGCACAGCCCTCTCAACCCTGACTGTCACACATGCTTTCCCATCCAGCTTTCCCCTCATGGATGCATGGTCCCACAAACACAAAGTAATTACGTTTCCACACATAACCGTAAGCTAAAGGACAACCCCTGGCCCGGGGGTCTCTTTCAGAGCGGGGAGGAGGAGATTGTGTGGGATCCAAAGGGGCCTCCCCTTGGGCTGAGCCCGTCCTTTCCTCCTCCCCCAGCCCTGGCCCTGGCCCCAGCTGCTCTTCTTTTAATTGGAGGCACTTTTTTATTCTGCAGGCCAGGGAGAGCTGGTGCTTGGGGGAGGGGTGTTACCAGGTGGCCTCAGAACCAGAGAGAAGGATCTGCAACTCACCTAGGTTCCTGCAAGATGGTCCTATGAGGCAAGAGCCAAGTTTAGGCTTAAGGGAAGCAGCTTGTAGTGAGTGGAATTAGGAAAGCAGTGTTTACGTCTGGTCTGCCCCTTCCCAGCTTTCAGTGTCTTGGTTTTCTCATCTGTAAAATAGGGATAACATTACAGGATTAAAGATGAATGGAGAGATCATTCTTCCAATTGAAGGCGGCTCACACATGGCAGGCTTTCTTCCTCTCCCTCCTCGTTCCTATAGGGCTGTTTTGCAAGGCATGCAAAAGCACTGTGGAAACACAAGCTGCAGCGAATATAAACTTGTGTGAGTCTCCTCTCCTATTTCAGAAAACTTCCCAACCTTGCAACACCGTGCTCAGGTAACACTGCTCCCAGGAGAAGGGGTGGGGGCCAGGGCCCAGCAAATCCTGACCCTCCAGTCTCATCTTTCTAGGTAAGGAAGGGACAGAGAGGGTAGTCTTGGCCCTCAGCAAATGCCCTGTTGGAAGACAAAGGCTGGGATTAAGCTGATTCACACAACCCCAGCACCTCATTGAGGGTAAAAGTTAGGGGTATCCCCAATTGGGATAAAAGTTGACTCTGATAAGCAGAAAAGGTGGGAGGGGAAAAAGAAAGAAATCAGTCAAGGAAGCGGCTATGATAGCAGGGGAAAGTCGGTATATCCCTGGGCTGCTGGATTTTAATGAGAAGAGCTTGACAGTCCTAGTGGTCCATGTACAAGGTAGTGGTGACCTCTGCCAACTTTAAGTTGGGCCAGCAAGGGTAAAGTCTTCTCCCAAGTACCCTGGACAACTGGCGCCAGATCTGAGGAGTTCAACAGGTGGATCAGGCAGATGCCAAAAGGGTTGGAAGGCCATCTAAGCTAGAGATGTGCACATGGAAAGATAGGTGGTTTTTTTTTGTTTTTTTTTAGTCTTGTAAATTTTACCTTCAACCAACTCACACCAAAGGATGTGGTTTTAACTGCAGCAGGTAAAACGGTGGTGAGACTAAAAGGAGTGAGGCCACTAGGACCCAGCAGTACCCCTCCCCATAGTTTTCAGCCTCAAACAAGGAAAATAGCTCAGGTTTTGAGATTCCAGATCAGTCTTCTCTCTCTATGGAACTTGGAGCAAGTTTATTCTCTTCGCTGAGTCTCAGTTTTCATTTTCTTTTTAGAGATGGGGCATTGCTCTGTTGCCCAGGCTAGAGGTGAAATTATAGCACATTGCAGCCTCGAATTCCTGGCTCCAAGTGATCCTCTAGCCTCACCCTGCGGAGCAGCTAGGACTACAGGCACAGGCCACTGCACCCAGCCATTTTTTTCTTTTTAAAAATGAGATAAAATTCATATGCTACAATATTCAGCCCCTTTAAAATGCACAACTCAGTGGGTTTTAATATTTTTACAAAGTTATGTAACCATCCAGAATGTTTTCATCACTCCAAAAGGAATTCTGTATCTGTTAGCAGTCAATTTCCATTCCCTGCTGCCCCCAGGCCCCAGAAACCACTAACCTACTCTCTGCCTCTGTGAATTTGCCTATTTTGGGCATTTCATACAAGTGGAATCATATAATATGTAGCCTTTGTGCTTGACTTCTTTCACTAGCAGAATAGTCTCCTAGGTTCATCCATGTTATAGCATGAACCAGCATTTCCCTTCTTTTCCTTTTTATGGCTAAATAATATTCCATGTGTGGATATACCCAATTTTGTTTATCTATTCATCAGTTGATGGACCTCTGAATTGTTTCCCCATTTGGGCTATTCTGAATAACACTGCCATGAACATTCATTCAATTCTCTCAATTATAAAAAATTGGGACATTTCTATTAACTTCCCAGGGTTGTTACAAGTCTTAAATGAGATAAGTATGATATGGTACCTGGCACAAAGCCGTCTTCCAGTAAACAATTTATTTCTGCTTTAGTTCCCTCAAGATAAGAGCAGGAAGAGATTCATTCAGGTTCAGATGACTTCCAAAGTATGTTATGGAAGTCCCTGGGTAGGGGTATAGTACCTGGATTTGGTAAGTGGGAAGAAGAGAACTGGTGAGGGAGCAGAGCCCTTCATGTTTCTGCTTAGTGTTTACAGACGACTGCCAATTTCACATTTGGCTTTGTCTTGAGTGGGCCTTTGTTCACCTGGCTGGAGCTCAGACAAGGTTTACCCACAGATATGAACTTCCAACCAGCACCTAGGTTTCCAGGCTAACCCACAAAATCAAGTTGAGTCTAGCTCCTCCATATTGATCCACAGCAATCATAGCTATTCTGAAATGTGCTTTCCTCACATCTGTAAAATAGGGAGAATACTCATCTGAAGGATTGGTGTAGAGTTTATATTGTTCCCCATAATACTTACTAACATCTGTCTTGTTGTATCTGCTCTTTGCTTATTGTCTGACCCCCTCTATAGAATGTAAGCTTCATGAGGTCAGGACCTTTGTTTGCTCACTGCTATGTCCCCCGTGCCTAGAACAGTGCCTGACACAGTGAGTACAGTACTCAATAAATATTATTGAATAAAGAGATACATTCACTTGTTATTCCCCAAGATGAGCATATTTTGTTGTTTGGGGCTGTATTCTTCAGGAGAGAACAGAAATGAATAAGCCACTCTCTGTCTCCAAGATCTCTTCAAGTGGAGGTGACAGACATGCCCAAAGCAAATAGATTGCAATAAGACTTGAGGAGGAGAGAAAGTGAGTCTTCACATCCTAGCATCTTTCCAGATAGAGATGGGGAGTACTCAAAAGTCTAATCTGAAACTGAACTGAAATAGACCAGAAATAGATCCCAAGTGATGCAACCTGTGCCCTTCCCAAAGCTTGACTTCTAAAAGGTAGCAAACATTTTCTACTGGAGAGGGGGAAGAGAGGAAGAAGAAAAAGAGAGTTTCCTCCTTTTCTCTTGGGCTGTCAGCCAGACAGCCACTGGCAAAACGTTGGAAAGGCCTAAATTTGTCCTGGATGCACTTCCCTGATCCTAGTCCCACCAATCCCAGCCCCTACGGTCTTAAGCCCCTATGGCTTCCTCCCAAGATTCCAAAAGTAAGAAAATAACACACACTACAGTCCAAAGTCTTCTTGCCTGGAATAGCCAACCCTGGGGTAATTGTTAGGTGGAAAGCAATCTGGTTGAATTCATTCAAACACTGTAGGAATTGCCTCTTTTAAACCCTGTAGGATTTTACTTCTTGAGGCATCTGTTTATTTAAAAGAAAAGGCGTGTGTTGAGGCATGGTCACCCTGGCAGAAGACCCCAAACCAACCCTCTTGACTTGTGCCTGCCTTTCAGGAAATGTTCCCTTCCTGAATTTCTCTAAGAAGGCTGAGTTGGGGGATGGTTGCTGATTTTTATAACATATAGCCAGTTGTTCATAGGCCTGTGTTTTAAAGAAGGACAAGCCTGAACTCACCGTTCTGCCTCAGGGTCTGGGCTCCATACCTGGGGAGTAGACAGTCTTCTACTTTCTAACAAGCTGGACTTGAAGTTTGGAGTAAATCTCCTGGTTGAGTGACAGGTGTTTCCCAGCTGAGCCCTTGGGGAGATTCTCCAGTTGGGTAGGGACATCCCTTCCCCAGAAGCCTTGTGGGCTGGACTCCTTTGACCCGGTTCAAAGTGAGGGGATGCCTACCAACAGGCCGGGAAGACAGTTGACTTCACCCTCCTTGGGTTTGTCTGTCTGTCCGTCTCTGGGAATGGTCGCTTCCTGTTTTCCCTTTTCCTTTTAAGCCTCTCCTTTTTCCCCTCTTTTCTCTCCTCATGAACTACTCCGAGTCTTGGTCTCCGTCTCTCTATCTCTGGCTCCTGCATCTGTCTCGGCTTCTGGCCTTCCTCTCCCCCTCCCCTCCCCTCCCTCGCGCTGTCATTCACCCGGCTCCTCTCTGCGCACAGCCAATGGAGAGACCCGGCCGAAACCGCGAAGCTCTCTTGCACCGGGCTTTTTCGCCTGGTGATTGATGTCCCAGAGTCAACAGCGAGCGAGCAGCCGGAGCCGGGAAGCAGAAGCCAGAGAGGGGAAGAATACGGCCCCCCTCTCTCCCTCCCCTCCCCCTTCTACTTTAGCCCTTCTGCGCACTTCGCTTCCCAAGTCTCCACGCAGCCAGGAGCCGCTGTTGCCTCCCAGCCCCTGCTAGCTGCCCCCGGAGCCGAGCGCAGCGAGCGCCGCCGCCCGGGCCCCCCCGTGGGGCCGGGGCTAGCATGGAGCACCTGGGACCGCACCACCTCCACCCGGGCCACGCAGAGCCCATCAGCTTCGGCATCGACCAGATCCTCAACAGCCCAGACCAGGGTGGCTGCATGGGGCCCGCCTCGCGCCTCCAGGACGGAGAATACGGCCTTGGCTGCTTGGTTGGAGGCGCCTACACTTACGGCGGCGGGGGCTCCGCGGCCGGGGCTGGGGCTGGAGGCGCGGGGGCGTATGGCACTGGAGGTCCGGGCGGCCCCGGAGGCCCCGGCGGCCCCGGAGGCCCGGCAGGCGGCGGCGGCGCCTGCAGCATGGGTCCGCTGCCCGGCTCCTACAACGTGAACATGGCCTTGGCGGGCGGACCCGGTCCTGGCGGCGGCGGCAGCAGCAGCAGCGGTACGGGGGCACTCAGCGCTGCGGGGGTGATCCGGGTGCCGGCACACAGGCCGCTCGCCGGAGCCGTGGCCCACCCCCAGCCCCTGGCCACCGGCTTGCCCACCGTGCCCTCTGTGCCTGCCATGCCGGGCGTCAACAACCTCACTGGCCTCACCTTCCCCTGGATGGAGAGTAACCGCAGATACACAAAGGACAGGTTCACAGGTGAGTCCGGCCTGCGCGCGCGCCTCGCCCGGCCGCGGCCTGGGCTCCGTGTTACCCTTTCCCCGCCGGCTGGTTCCCCAAAGCCGGTTCTGTGCGCTAGGTCGCCCAGCTCTTCTTGGTGCTTCCCCCAAGTTGAGCCGCCCGCCCGATTCTACATCGCAGACTCGCCATGCTTGAAGAGTTCTCTCAGCCTGGACCCCTCTCTGTCTCCCAAAGGACCCCTGCTCAGAGAAGCTCTCCCTGGTCCCCTCTCGGGATCCCTGGGCCCTGTCAGGCAGAGAAGAAGGCCATAGATTCAGGACCACCTTCTGCAGCTACTCCGGGTCTGGGAATCTTAGAGAAAGGGGTGCAATGTGAACAGTTTCTTCCGTCCTGGCTGCAGTTCTAGGACCGAAGAAGCCAGCCCCAGGATCAGACACAAGAAAAGAACAGGTCCCTCCACCTTCAGTACCCTACACACATGCACTTCGCGCTCCTAGCTCCGGTGCCCGTGGTGCTGCGGGGCCAGCGGGGTCTCTGAGCCCCAGTAAATCAGCAGAACCAGTGGCCCTTTTTTTTTTCCAGAGAGGAGGCTTCGTCTGGGAGGATGGCAGCGGGGCATAGCCGCCCAAGACAGCTAGCTTTTCATTTTCATTCTGTCCGGGCTGCGTGTCCTACCCCGGACCCAGCCCTGTTATCTTGGGCATGAATAATGCACCGGGTAGGCCAGTGATCGATGGCGGGAGGACTACTCCCGGGACATTAGGTACTAGGTGGTGGCCGCTGCTGTCTTCTCTGCTGCCCACTCCTACCTTCCTCTGCTGGCCCTGGCTCCCTCTGCTGCCGTTTCAGCTCTGGGCACTCAACTCTCCCTCTGGTGTGGGTCCCTTCCCCTGTTCTCACTTCCTGCTCCCCTTAGGATTCCCTGGATCCCAGACCACGCTCCTCCGGTCCCGGCTGGGAAGCAGCCACAAATTGAGCCCAGGTTAGCCAGCTGGCCTTAGAGAGAGGAAGCAGGAGACACTGGCTGCTGCTGGCTGAGACCGGGACTCCTGGGGATCCCCTGGCTCAAGGGCCCAACAGTGGAAGGGGGGTATACATAACTACTTGGGAGAAGCTGCTGAGAGCTAGACACTGGGCCAGGAGACCCCAAGGCACCCCTGACTCCCTGCTTCTGTTCCAGGCAGGAGCACGGTCAGGGAAACTGCTCCTGCAGCTTCTTACCAGACTCTGGGGCCACAGCAGAAGTGGTGTAGGGGCTGGTGTCCAGAGGAAGAACAGTTGCTTGGGTCTAGACCTCAGGAAGGGCCCTCACTGGAGGGGCCCCAGTGCCCCCAACCCAAGTTTTCTCTGGCCTGGGGCAGCAGGGCCTGGTGCCCAACCCATTCCCCACCCAGGCCAGGCCAGTCTTGAAGGGCCCTGCTGGAACCCCAGCCGGGAGTCTACTAATCCTGGGCCTCTGGTGAAAGGCATTCGGTTTAGGGCCTACCTCGGGCCCTAATACCGTGTCAGGCATGAAGGAGTTTTGAGCGAGTGTATGGCTGTGGCCTTGTGTTGCTCTGTGTCCTGTGTTCTTGTCCCGTGCCTGTGCTTGTCTGGTCTTGTTTGGGTGTATAGATCTATGAGTTTGCCCCCGTTGTACATTGTGTTGGTGTGTGCTGCTGTGGATGGAGGCTCAGGTCGGGGTCCAGAGTCAGGTTCAGTCTCCTATTCTGAGCCTGAAGGTCTGGGGCTGACTGAGGGGAGGGGAGCGTGACCATTAGCTCGCCTTAGACTGCCCCTTGGAGGAGGGGCGGCAGGGAGGTGGTTGGGCTCACGGGAGCCCGGGGCTAGGGAGGCCTCCGTGGTAGCTGCGAAGGCGGCATCGGACTGGCGGGCAGGAGGGGGCTGTTTCCCGCCGTGGGCTTGGCGCTGAGGGCTAACGGGAGGATCTCGGCCCTGCTCGTGGGGGTTCAGCTGCTGCGCTCGCTGATTCGCGGGGTGTTGGGCCTGGGACGCTTCCTGACGCTCTGCTGCTTGCCTCTGCCGTCTGTCTGTCTCCCGCTCCAGTGGCCCTCTCACCCTTCACTGTAACACGCCGTATAGGTCACCCCTATCAGAACCGTACGCCCCCCAAGAAGAAGAAGCCGCGCACGTCCTTCACACGCCTGCAGATCTGCGAGCTGGAGAAGCGCTTCCACCGCCAGAAGTACCTGGCCTCTGCCGAGCGCGCCGCCCTGGCCAAGGCGCTCAAAATGACCGACGCGCAGGTCAAAACCTGGTTCCAGAACCGGCGGACAAAGTGGAGGTGAGCAAGCGGGGCGGGCCGGCAGCCCGCGAGCGGCGCGGTCTCAGGCAGCTGTCCGTTCGTGGCCTCTTCTGGTGCGCACACACTTTCTCCGCTCGCGGTTTCTGATCCTTTCGGAGGAGCGAGCTCCCGCTAGGCTTGCGGGGAGCTGGAAGCAACGGAGGCAGGCCGATAGCTGGGATGGGGCTGAAGGGCCCTGGCTCTGTTTTACCGGAGGCTTCAGGGCTTTCTGGCTGGCACACTCTCTGCCGGTGTAGACGCGGCAGGTTTCTTCCGCCGCTTTGGCAAACAGGCGGGTTAGTGCACTCCACGCAGTCCAGGCTCCAGGGATCTGTGTGTCCTGGGGAGCTTTTTGTTTGCACAAACTCTTGCTTATGGAATCGTGCTCTGTCCCGGAGACTGCATGCAGAACGGCCCGCACCTTGTTGCAGCGCTCCAACCGGGCTCTCGGCAGAGGGTTTGAGGGCCCCAGACCGCGGCGGTGTTGACGGTCTCCTCCCCAAATGCCAGGCTTTTGCGCAGCCGGTCCCTACCCTGGAAGGAGAAAATCAATCCGCGCCGGCTGCGGCGGGGTTTCGCGGGTCCCACTGAAAGGGGAATCAATTAGGAGCAGATGGGTGTGTGTGAGAAAGAGAATTTTCCCTTCTCCCATAGCCACAACTCCAGTTACTACGCACTGGGTTTTTTGTTTTGTTTTTTCACATTTACGCTCAAGGACGTGAAGCGTCCCCAACACTCCCAAGCAGTCTCCCTCTTCGCGCGCACTGACGCTTTCTCCGGCTGCACCCTCTGGCACGCTGCACCCTCCCGCACATCTGGCCCTTGCCCGCCGGAGTTTCTCCCCTAGTTCAGGTCCAGTGGGGCAGCGCGGGAAAGTCTGGGCGAAGTCGGCGGCGCCGAGACGGGCGGGCCTTGGGGCAGGAGGAAGGAATTGGAGTTTCCTCTTTTTCTGAACGAAGGCAAGGAATCTGCCTGGGATTCCGCCTACGGGGCCACAAAGGAAGTCATGGTCCCGCGATTCTACCGCACCCCACAGCATTCCTGCCGCTGGGGAAGGAGTGGGGGATGCGGCCTCAGACCTTGGAACGCTAAAGAGGGAGCCAGGGCTAGCTCAGGAGTTGGGGCGGGGGTGGGGGGACTCCGGTTTCCAAGGCCTACTGAGGGCTGCGGGCCTAGGGGAGGAGAGGCAGCCTGGCAGGCCTCCCAGAGAGAGGGGCACAGAGAAAGAAAGAGGCAGGCAAAGAGAGAAACTGAAACACAATCAGTTTCAGGGGTGGGAAGGGATAGGGACCCCGCTCAAGGAAAAAAAGGAGGAAAACAGGCAGCCTGCAGAAGTCTTATTTATGTATAATAAAGAAAAGCAATGGATGACTGAAATCACCATTTTCTTTTCAAACAAATTCGTTTAATTCAGAGAGAACCAAGTGGGTGGGGTGGAGAGAAAACGAGAGATAAGACACAAAGCATAAAAGAGAAATATTCAGGCCGTTTGAAATGCAGGGGAGAAGGGAAAGACGAAAGGCAGAAAGATACACAGTCAAGAAAAGGCGGCCCAGAGCAGGTCAGCAGCCGCTGCTGAAAGAGGCCCTTGCCGGCTTCGCATGGCTTTATCGATCGCCTACAAATTGCTTCTGAAGGCCCCGGGGACTCCCATTAGTTCTGTCCACCTTAGAGACAGACGTTTGATCTCAGTTGACAGGGTGGAGGGGAGGCATTAAATGGAATAAGTGAGTCATTGCCTCCCTGAACTGCTTCAGAGGAAGCCAGTGGGTCCAGCAGGAGCCCCCGCAGGGCACAGGGCTCCACACAGAAGGCCCAAGGCCTAGAGGACATTCGCAGAGAGAGGGAGGCAAGAGACGTCCCGCAGAGCAGATCATAGACTGGTCCTTTCCTCTCTGCCCTGGACTTGTGGGTAGGGTAAGGGCCCTCCGGCTTGGAATGGCACCTGGTCTCCCTCAGGGCGGGGGGGGCGGGGGGGGCGGGAGAGGCAAGATGCCATCCTACCCCTGGCTGCCCCTTGTGAGGCCTGCCGGGTGTGGGCGCTGCGCGTGGATGCGGAGTCCCAGCTGTTTGGGCCTCGCAGACTTTCCCACCGCTCCTTCTCTGGGATACCTTGGCTCCATCCGCTTCGGGGTTTCTAGTCTTTGTTGGAGTCAGGACTCTCAAAAGAAGGGAACGCGTTACAGGGGCCCAAACTGGATTTGGGGACTGCAAAGGCGAGCAACGCTCGTTCAGTTTATCTCCTGGGAACTCACCGGGAGCTGGGCGCACGCGGGAGCCGGGTCGGTGCTCCTGGCAGGTAACGGCTTGTTCCCGGTGCAGACGGCAGACTGCGGAGGAACGGGAGGCCGAGAGGCAGCAAGCGAACCGCATCCTCCTGCAGTTGCAGCAGGAGGCCTTCCAGAAGAGCCTGGCACAGCCGCTGCCCGCCGACCCTCTGTGCGTGCACAACTCATCACTCTTCGCCCTGCAGAATCTGCAGCCATGGTCTGACGACTCCACCAAAATCACTAGCGTCACGTCGGTGGCCTCGGCCTGCGAGTGAGCCTGCCCATTCTGCCCTGTGGGACCCCAGGCCCATTCAGGGGTCACTGAGGCCTGAGACCCAGGACTCCTCCCCACCTCTCCTGGCCTCAGACTGCACCCAGGAGGGGAACACTGCCGTCGCACTGCACCGAAGGGCCCCCACATTTGTGCCGACACTGTTCTCTCTTCGGTGGAAGAAGAGCTCAAGGGATAAGGACACGCGCCCCCCTCCCAGACACGTCCCGCACCCGTCTGAACTGTTAAGAAATCTCTGTTTTTGTTTATTTCATTTTATTTTAATTTTTAACGTGGGATTCAGAGAGAGGCAAGGGAGGTAGGGGAAGAGGAGCTTCTTGGGTCCCCAGGGCTGTCATCTGAATTTGCCCTGGGAAACCCCTTCTCTGTGACCCACTTCTCATCACACATGGAAACCCATAGGCCCACACAGAGGTGGTGTCACTGTCCCTCCTGGTGTCACCCCAGAGCCACACATGGGCATCTATGGCAGAGTGTCATCCAGACACAGGGTCACAGTGTTTACATATTGGACCTCACGATCAGACACAGGTCAGGGGTGACACACACTCATTCTGAACAGCTTGGCACTCCCTCCAGCACAAACACAAGGTCAAGGCCACACTGTGGCACACTACACCATACACAACAGCCACAACAGCCTCACTTGGTCTGCCAGGCCCCCACCACACATCCCAGCCCAACCCAGGTATGCACAGACAGGTTTTCACATAAATACAGCCCATTTCTCCAGAACCCATGGGGGGGGGGGAGTGTTAAGTTATGCACTTATAAGGTGTTTTCTGTGTAACCATTTTATAAAGTGCTTGTGTAATTTATGTGGAAAAAATAAATAAAAGCCTCCGGATCCGGAGTCAGGGCTGCCTGCTCCTTGCGGACCCTAGCGTCCTTCAGCTACTTGGGTTTGGTGTAAGCTGATGCTTCAGGGGGGCAGCCCTTGGTATCTGAACTTGAGAGACATGTTGGGGGCAGGACCCTAAGGCTCCGGAGAGAAGAAAGGAGGAGGACAGATGGAGAGAAGGCAGAGTTGAGGAGAGCAGGGAGAGTCAGGCTCTCCTGGGATTGCCAGTGCCTGAGAGGATATGGATTTCTTTGGATGTGAGAGTCGTGTGTGTGTGTGTGTGTGTGTGTGTGTGTGGTGTTTGTGATAATGTGAGCAATCAGCAATGTGAACAAATAGTGAATATTTGTAATGGTATTTAAATGTATAATTATGTTTGCAATTCTTGCATGTAAATACTTGTTTCTGCTTAAGTTGCAAATCGAAACTATCATTTGAATGCATGAGCCTGTAGTGGTGTGTGTGTAACCGTATGCGAATGAGACTGTTTCTTTTTGGGTAATTGTGTAATCAACCATTGTTTGTGATTATGTATGAATCGTGTTAATATTTGGGAGAATATATATTAGTTGCTCTTTGTAAATCTATTTTTCTGTGAAATATGTGACTGCTTCTGAAGTGGATCATCTTGAATTTTACGGGTGTAATTGTGTGTGAGATGTAATCATGTGTGAGCTGTGCATTTTCCCTGTATTTACTTGTGTGTGACAGAATGTAATTGGGGGAGTAAATGTAGTGGGGAGTGTGGATCATTGTGGGAGGCCATCACTGCAGGTGGGTGGGTGTGGTTCTGTATGAGTGTGTGTAATTGTGCGCTGGTGGTGTATGTGTTGGTGGGAGTCTGATGTGCGATACCCAGATACATTGTGGTGGGACCAACATCTGAAGTTCTGGGGCTCTAGACGCGTACCCAGCAAGCTGCAGAGACTAGAGCACATTGAATCAGGAATTAGGGCCAGGATCCTCTCTGGTGCTCTAAGTGGGACCTACCAGTTCCCAGCACTAGCCTGGCCTAGGAGAGATCTAAAGAACTGACTTTCTGGGGACCTCCAGGGAGCCCCCAGACCACCCTTGCCAGACCTGCAGCCACAGTACACATGCACACAGGCATAATAACAGCCAGTCCTCAGCCTCTCCGAACTATCCTACACAAGACTGACTTGGGTCTGCTTTTCTGGAAGAAGCTGGGTGGTGGAGGGTCTAGAGAACTCATCACCCTAGGGGTGAGTTGAAATGGAGGGATAAGAGGCTTCTTCTCTGGCATGGGACAGTGAGAGAACTTTTCAGCTGGAAAGTAGAAGTTCGTGGTGTGGGGGCCCCTGGAAGCTCTGCAGAAGTGTTTGCGGGACACTGAGGGTGGGGAGCCACTCTAACCGTCAGAGCCACTGTCCCTCATACCTGCCCCTGCCGTGGGGGCTGTGACACAGGTCATGAGCACAGCAACTTCCCATCCCAGCAAGCCCATGGGGAAGTTCGGCTGAGTGGAGGATGGGCTTGGTCATCCACCCCCTCACCTGAGGTCCCCTGGGATATCCGCATGAGAGGGGGCTTCTGTCACTCATTTTGTGTAGACAAGAAGAAAAGAGAAAAAGGGGAGGCTTCAGGGTCCGAAGACAGCGGCCAGCCATTCCGCGCCATCCCCACAGGCCCGCGGAGTGCCCAGGTTGGGCCCTGACGAGCTGTGTGAGGCGTAGTGAGAAGGTTCTGGCTGCAGCGCCGGGTCTGCTGCAGGTCTCCCGCATTCACCGGCCGTGGCACCCAGCGCCAGGCCGCGCAAAATCCAGAAATAGCCTCCAGAACCTCAGAAGTCGTCTCCCTCTACCAGGGCAGGTCTGCTCACCCCTCTGCTCCCGCAGGACTGGAGCCACCGAGCCCTCGCCTTCTTCGCGGGGTGCGGTTTCTCTCCTCTTTTGGACTCAAGATCAATGCTTCCCGGCTGCGCGATCCCACAGCAGGACCCCAGGGGAGACTGCCGCCTTCTTCCCGCCTCCCAGGTTCCCAAGACCGCCTCTAGAGGCTGCTGTGTCCGGAGAACCCCGAGCATTTTCTGGACACAGCCTAACAGAGGAACGAAGGTTGGGTGGGGAGAGGCTGGCCGGCCCAAACACAGCAGCCCCAAGCTGGCTCCCAAACCTGGGCTCTCCATCCCTTCTCCCATCCCCTCGTGAGCAAAGTTAGGCCCAACACCGCTGTCCCCCAGAACACCTCCTACCCTCCCTCCCACTCACCCCCCATCTTCAGGAACGTCATAGGGCTCACACTCACAAACCGCGGAGAGCACATGCAGGCCGGAGCCCTCAGCCCGCAGCTCTCGGACCCTGTCCAGCTCCACCCGGACTCGCGCAGAAGCGGACATTCCGCAAGTTGTGACAATCCCAGCGCTGGGGCCTGGGGCGCCCAGGGCGGGCGGCCTTTGAGCTTCCCGGATGCCGCTCGCCTGCTCCCGGCGCTGCTCGGCCGCCTGTGGCCCGGGTCGTGCACTTTCAGCGGGGCCCCGCTGACGCTCCCGCCCTTGGGCTAGGCCTCCCGGGGGTGCCAGACTCCCGGGGACGCTGGGACCCGTGGTGCGGCGGGACACGCAGGACTCCCGTCTCTCCGCCCGAAATTCGTTGAGACCGAATCTCAGTGGATCCCGCGTCCGCCGAGCGCCGCGGCCAGGGAGAAAGGCCTGGGTGGCGGCTGGACCTGCAAACTCCGTCCCACGTGGGGCGGAGGCTGGAGGGGAGGGGGCCTGCGAGAGTCACAGTCAAGGCCAACTACTCACAACAGAAAGCTCGAAACTCTCCCTCCCCTGCCGGAAATGACCAGTCTCTGTTCAGAAATAGAAAAAGAACTATCTGAATAATTGCCTGTAGAGGTGCCGGGAGAGAAGGGGAATTAACAAACCTGCCTGCGCAGAAAGGCCCGCTTCCTTCCTTGGCTTGAGAACCTATGGCAATCACGAAATTCCTGTGGCCAGCGAGCCCTGCCTCTCAGATCTGGCCCTGTGGCTGAGTGGGTGGCGGCCCCAGGCAGGGCTGGGGTCCTAGAGGCCCTGTGCAGTGCGGTGGGAGGCACAAAGAGAATCTGGCTCAACCTGTTAACTATAATAGCGGCTTTGTGTGGCTGCATCTGTGCTTGGGGGCTGTGTGGCACCTCCTGAGCACTGACTACCCTGTCGTGGCTCCACTACCAGGCAGTTGTGGGGTTTGCCCTGGGCACAGGACTCAGATGGGTGCCCTAACTGTGGGGCGACTGACTCGCAAGTGGGCAAGGTAGGTTTCAGGTGCTTGAGACAACTAAGCAAGGACCTCCAGCCAGCTAAAGCAGCTGGGACTCAGCTGCCAGGCTGCAGGGCAGCAGGGAGGCTGTGGCCCTGGGGCTGCCCTGAGGGCCCTTCAGCTCAGGTGCCAGAAAAAACCTCCTCTCTCATGCTTTACTCCTTCTGCTGCCCTCATGCCCACTTTCACATGTATGTCACTCCCACACAGCCCCCCAGTCCTGCTCCCTCCCAGGGCCCCCAGACCCTCCAGATCAGCTCAGAGTTTGAAGTCCCACAGCCAGGCTGTTGCCAAGCAATTGGCAGGAGCTGCCACCACGTTCCCTGTGTGGCTTGAAAGGGCCCATCCAATGCCTTCTGTCCGCATTCAGCCCTGGCCTGGTTGGTCCAGGGCGGCCCCTCCCACCCAGGAACCCTCACCTGGATTTCTTATCCTGGAGAATCTGACAGGAACAGGCTGAACAGAGATTAGAGTCAGGTCAGGTTGTCCAAGGACCTCAGAGCAAACTCCAAAGACTGCTTGTGCGTGATAGGGGTGAGGGGTGGCAGGTTGGGGTGTGAGGGAAGGCTGGGTGAGTTCCAGGGAGTGGTGGGTTACCTACATTGTGTTGAGGGATGAGTACAATTCACATGCCCCTGCTCACAGCCTGCATTGCTGGGTACAACCTCACATACCTCCTTCAACTACGCAACAATCAGGGTGTGCAATGTTACACGAGGGGAGCTACAAGTGTGCAGTGCCAGGCACACACACAGCCTTCACTTCTGGCTCAAGCTCACACCCGACCAGGCCAGCTCCTGTAGGTGGTTAACCCTGGACACCCCTCCTCTCCTTCCCTCTTCCCCCACCCCCTAACAGAGGGGAATCTAACTCCATTCCCAGCTGCCTGGGGGTGGGGGTTGTCTTAGGAGCTGGCTTTAGGTTCCAGCCCTGCAGCTCAGGTGGTAACAGAACCCCATGTGCCTGAGGCTGAGCTTAGGGATAGCAGCAGCCACCCTAGATACTGGCTGAGGACCCTAGCAGGCCCAGAAGGTCCAGCGGCCGCCACTGCCTGCCCAGAGCCTGGGGAAATCTGGCCTCCTTGTGTGTGAGAAGATTGCGAGGGGTGGGGGGCGGGGTGGGGGTGGGGGTTTCCACTGCGTGCCTCCTTGGGGAAAGGCTTGGGTGGGAGCTGCTCCTGCCCCTCCTGTTTTCTGCCCTACGAACCCAGAGCTCACATTTCTTTGGTTGCTGCGGGAGGAGCCAAAAGACCCAAAAGCTGGAGGCCGTTGCAGCGATTCAGCAGCCACCCAGAAGTGGGAACCGGACCTGGGACTTGGTCACAGAAGCCCAGAACGAGTGAGTTCCGGGCGCCCTCTAGGGGTCGCGCGTGGCAAGGCGCTTCGAGCCGAGGCTCTGGGAGCTTGTATTCTCCGTGGCACCCTCGGAAATGCAGTGGCGGTTGTTACTACTGAATGGGTTGGAAAATACGAATGGTAATCATACTAGCAAGCAATGTTATGGAGCATATGCTGTGTGCCAGGCACTGCACTATGGTTTAAGAGTACTAATTCGTGCCTAGCAACCACCTTATGAGGTAGTGGTATTTTTATCCCTACTTTATACATAAGGAAAATTGAAGTTTAAAGAGGTTAAGCAGGGGCCGGGAGCTGTGGCTCACGCCTGTAATCTCAGCAGTTTGGGAGGCCGAGGCGGGTGGATCACTTGAGGCCAGGAGTTCCTGACCAGCCTGGCCAACATGGTGAAACCCCGTTTCTACTAAAAATACAAAAATTAGCCGGACGGACGTGGCGGCGGGCGCCTGTAATGCCGGACGGACGTGGCGGCAGGCGCCTGTAATCCCAGGTACTCCAGAGGCTGAGACAGGAGAATCGCTTGAACTGGGGAGGCAGAGGTTAAGCAGCTTGCCTGAGAGCCCGCGGCTGGTAAACAGTGAGGCCAGCATTCCAACCATGAGGTCTAACTCTAGAGACAGGGTCTTTGAGAGGGATGGCCGAGTCCTGGGATGTCATGTATTTAGTGAGAATTGGAGATGAGACCCTACCAGATTCCTGTCAGATTTGGAGGGAGCTCTTAGTCTAGAGGTGGGCAGGATGTTTGCCCTCTAGAGCTCTGGGAAAATCGCCTTCAGTCCCATCCAGTCTACTGGAATCTTCCTCCCCGTGAGGCACCTGGCTTCCAGGCCCCACTCTGCCAGGCCTCTGAGGCCACCCCCTCCTCCCCTGCACCGACCTCAAGCCTACACTCTAGGTCTTCCCAGTAGGGCTTGGAGCCCTGCAGGATTGGAAGGGGGTTCCATGCACTTTCACCTCTTCCCCTCCCTCCTCTGGGTCAGGAAGGTGGGAGGACTCAAACTGGCAGAAAGTTAAAAATAGAAGCCAATGAATCACACTTCACTAGACAAAGGAACAGAGAACCAGAAAGGAAAATCCTTCCTCTCCTTGTCCATCTGCTGGTGGACTGGAGAATGGGGGGGTGAGCTGAGGTGGGTAGGAGGGTGAGACTTGAAGGTCAGGGAGTTACCAGAGGTTTTCATGGTGACCTCTTAGTGTGATTCAATCAAACTACAAAAAGAAAGAGCATGGCAAGCCAGGCATGGTGGCTCACACTTAGAATCCCAGCACTTTGGGAGGCCAAGGTGAATCGCTTGAGCCCAGGAGTTCGAGACCAGCCTGGGAAACATGACGAGACCACCCCCAGCTATATATTTAGGCTGGGCATGGTGGCACATGGCTGTAGTCCTAGCTACTCTGAAGGCTGAGGCGGGAGGATTGCCTGAGCCTGGGAGGTCAAGGCTGCAATGAATTGTGATAGTGACACTACACTCCAGCCTGGGTGACAGAGTGAAACTTTGTCAGAAAGAAAGAAAGAAAGAAAGAAAGAAAGAAAGAAAGAAAGGAAGGAAGGAAGGAAAGGAAGGAAGGAAGGAAGGAAGGAAGGAAGGAAGGAAGGAAGGAAGAAGGAAGAAAGAAAGAAAGAAAGGGAGAGAGAGAGAAAGAAAGAAAGAAAAGAAAAGAAAGGAAAGAAAGAAAGAAGGGCGAGCTTGCCTCCTTCCCTCAGCTTCTCCAAGATGATACAGGAGGTAGGGGTAGGGGAACATCCCTGGAAGGCTCTTTTGTATACTATGTAAGGTGTATTCATTTATATACAAATAGCCCCTGCCAGTGTCTTAAACTTTTGTGTGTGCAAAAGTCACCCAAGGATCTTGTTAAAATGTGGATTCTCATTCATTAGCTCTTGATGGGGCCTGATGAGATGAATCTTTATGAGACTGTACATTTAGAATAAACTTTTGGTATTGTTGACACTGCTTCAGGCATCAAGGTCTTAAACTACTTCCCCACGTCTAAGATCTAATCCTAGGATTTTAAAGTTGCCTGCCAAATATGACTTGTAATCTTGTTTTATTTGCTTAAGAGCATTTTTCCATTTTGTTTAAATAAATGAAAAACAGTGACACATATAATACCCCCTTCTGATAGATTGTTTTGGCTTTTCTTTTTCCCAGAGCACTGATAAGATGTTTTAGAATGCACTGTCCACATGCCACAGGTCTCACCAATCCCAGTGTTTTATGTCCTGCTATTTTCCCTGTTCCTGGCACTGCTCCTCTGATGCCAGTTCCCCTCTCCTTCTGCACATTCCCTCTCCTAAAAACCCTCTTTCAGTCCCAAGCAGCTGTTGAAGTGTCTTTGAAGATCAGCCTAAGTGTTAGGCCTGGCTTCTTTGCTGTCCAACCTCGAGTAAGTTCATTAAGTTTTAGGATCTTGCAATTTCCTTGCCCATATTACAGGGCCAACCTGTAATTAACCTGGATTAAGGGGATTTAGGAGATAACTCAGGTAAAAGAGGTTGGCTCTTCACAGATGCTCCAGGAATGGCACACAGCACCCCAAAGTGTTGTGGCCTGGGTTTTCCACCCTCAGGACTTGCTGGGGCCCTCAGGGTGGGTCCTACAAATCTCAGGGCATCTACCCTCTGCACCTCATTCCCAGACCTTCAATTTCTGGAGGGAAGTTGAGAGGCAGCTTTCCCTTACCTTTGGCCTAGGGAATCTCAGGATCACATGCAATCACCCTGCTGTCAGGTGGCCACACCTGATTGCACACACTGGGGAGGCCTGTCCCACAGGTTCATAGGAAAATGCATAGGGGTTTCATGGTCCCTCACCATTCACTTGCTGTCAGGGAAAACCGGCCCCTGCACATTGGCACACCTGTTCACAAAGCCAGCCACAAAAACTCGCAGACACACAGTTGTACTCTTGTACCCATTTTGGGAATCAGAGGCTTCACGTCTGCAGGCTTTGACTTCTCTCCCTTTCCCATCTCAGGCCAGAAATTGGGTACTTCCTGGTCAGCGCAGCGGTGGTCTGATTATTGTAGTTATTGCCCTGGGGCGAATTCTGCAGAGGAGTGGGCAAAGGAATATGGAGGGATCGATTTATTAACCCCACAGAAGCCCCAAGATTTCCAGTGTCTGTGGGACTCCATTCAGCCTGGGCTCTGCAGGACTGGCTTCTCCCTCAACATAAGGTCGAGCAGGGGGTGGGAGTGTCTGGGTGGGAGATGGGCTGAAGAAGCAGATCTTTGGAAGGCCTGGAGTCTTCGGTTGCACTAAATAAGCAGAGCCTGCAGTTCCAGGGAGGTGCCCCTAGCCATGCCTGAGCCTTCCGCCCTAGGGTGGGTTCTACTGTCCCCTTTGCACAGCAGCCCGATGTCCTGGCTTTTCCTGGGGTGTCACCTCCAGAAGAAGCCAAGCACAAACGTTCACAGGGATCCATTGAGCTCCTGAGTTGCCAAGGGACACCTGCATGGAGGTGCCAAGCCATGCGCTGGAGACAGCCCGTAAGTGAGAAAAACTCGCTTCTCTCCAGCCTCACTGTGCCCAGGCCTCCCTGTGAGCCCTGCAGCAAGCTGGTGGGGGGCGGGGGGAGGGCTTGTTAGTAAATGACCCAGAAGCGCCCCACCCCACACCCCGCCACAGGGACTTGTCCGGGCCAGGCTAGATGCCAAGATGCCATTCACCAGATTTGTGAAAATACGAGAAATCCGCTCTCATTTTGAAGTCCGGCCCCGCCGGCATCCAGGAGGCCAAATATAAACCTCTTCCGGAGGGAAGGGACATCTTGCAACGTTGCCCTACAAATCTGGCCCTCTAGGGTGTGGAAGAGTGCGGCGGGGATGCAGGGAAAAACACACAGCCGGTAGCCGTAGCCGTCTGCTTGGCTCTGACCAGTCCCCAGCCTCCACTCAGCTCGGACTCCAGACCAGGGCTCCGCGGGGGGTGGTGCGACTCTAACCCCACGGTCGCCACAGCAGCTGGAGAATTCGGTCAAACCTGACTCTCCAGAGGCGACGGCTTCGCCCGAACGCGTGGAGCTGCGCTCACAGAGATGCCAGGGAACCGGCCCCGCCGCGCTCTCCTGGACTGTGGAGGCGGCCTGAGAGGTGGCGCCCCGGTTCCCGGCAGAGAAGGGCTGACTCTTGATTCCTGCGCTTCAGGGCCACATGTCCCAGGCGGGTTGAGCCTCAGTGATGTCTGCCGTTGGGTTCGCTTGTGGACCATCGCTTTCTGGGACCCCAGACCCGGGCCAGGGCCTCCAGGACGCCTGGGTCTCTCACCCCTTGCTTTTCCCGACGGGTTCCCGGAGTCTCATTTCTAGAAATGGTTCGGGACCTCGCGACTGTGCAGAGGCCGCCCCAGGGCTCCGAGGGCACCGCATAGGGCACCAGGCCCTTCCCAGCTCAACCTGGGCCCGCCGCGGCAGTGAATTGGCGCCTGCCAATTGCGCGGCAGAGACTGGCGAGCAGCGCTCTGCTGGAGCCAACCTGGCACCGCACAGCGCCCGGATCCGGAGCCCCCAGCGGGAGAAGGCAGGCGCTAGGAAAGCGTGAAAGGGCTAGGTCCTTTGGGTCAGGATTTGCCCTGCGACCGGAGGGTGGGGCGCACGGTTCCAAAGCGCGGACTTCGAAGACGAGAACCTGGAAGGAGAAACACACACTCCCGCTGCCATCCTCCTTGAGTTCTCTTGCCCAGCCCGCAGCCTCCCTGAAGGATCGGGGCAAGGGCAAGGCCACGAGGCCTCAGGCGCTGTTAATTTCCGTTGAGGAGAAAGCACCCTGGGGTCCCTGTCACTTGGAAATTCCCTGTGGCAGTGCTGTGAGCTTCATCACAGTCGGCCCTGCAACACCCTCTGCACTTCTTTGGAATCTCCGGGAGTTGGCGGGGTGGGCGGAGGAGCTAACCCAGCCCTGGCTCCTCCTCCCCAGGGAGCCGAAACTTCTCTACTTCTCTGACTTTATGGGCCTTGGAGGCAGGGTAGGGGTTCAGGGGACTGATTCCTTTGGATTTCTGGGCGACAGGTCTGGCAAGTCAATAACCACCCCAGTTGTCCTGACAAACATGCCTTCTTGGTGATCAGAGTCCATAAAATAGGCCTGTAGGAAACGGTGTCCTCTACAACCAATACGGAGACAGAAGCCCCTCTCCTCTGTGTAAGGTTTAGAGAGTGCTTCTCCACCCTGGACTGCAGAGAATACTCTCCTGCCTTGAGTCTTTGATTTTCTGCAGCCGCTCAGTGTGTGGAGCCTGAGTCCAGCTAACCCCAGAAGAAAAATGAACTGATTCCAGGGATATTCAGTAGTTTACAGGATCAACAGGAAGGCTGAGGAATTAAGGAACATCAGTTTCAGGAAGCACAGGAACACTTGGTTAGGGCACTGCTGCTAGCACCCCAGTGGCTAGACTCTGGCATGAACATCACTGAGAGTAATTTCCTAACCTTTCCCCCATCTTCACTTCACTCCCTCAAGATTCAAAAGTTATGGAGTATCATTTGATGATACTAAGAGCAGGACATGTGTCCAGGCACTAGTTGTCAGAGATGGAAGGGAAGACCATAGTCCCTTAGACCTCCATACTAAAAGCTAAAACTATTCCACCAATATTTACCCTGTTTGAGGACAGTCTCCCTATCAGGAAGTGTTCAGACGTTAGGTTAAAAAACGGTGGGGGGACCCACCTGAGGGGGCCCACCCCTTTGGCTGCCCAATATCCACATATTCCTTTCTTCTCAAATGTACAGCCTTTTCCTCCACAAAATGCTCCCACCTAATGTTATGCTACTGTCACTCATTACAGAAAATATATTCAACTTTCCTGACAATCCAAAGCCTCATAGCTCTAAGTTCACTATCTTTGTTCTCTTCCTTCTCTAGTTCTGTTGGAATCTGGTCTCAATATTCTGCAACTTGTGGGTTAGACTAAATTGTAAAGCTAATAATCATCACACATAATAATGTAATAGTGACCAGGCATGGTGGCTCACGCTTGTAATCCCAAGCACTTTGGGAGGCCAAGGCAGGCAGATCACTTGAGAATGGGAGTTCGAGACAAGCCTGGCCAACATGGTGAAACCCCATCTCTACTAAAAATACAAAAAAAAAAAAAAAAATTAGCTGAATGTGGTGGCAGTTGCCTGTAATCCCAGTTACCCGGAAGGCTGAGGCAGAAGAGTCACTTGAATCCAGGAGGAGGCGGAGGTTGCAGTGAGCCAAGATCATGCCATTGCAATCTAGCCTGGGCAATAAGAATGAAACTCTGTCTCAAAAAAAAAAAATAGTAATAATAATAATAATAATAATAATAATAGAATCGCAAGGGAATAAGAACTGGAAGAAAATGCATGAAATTAAAATATAAACTGTCTAATATGACAACAGGTCAGGATGTAAAAGCCATTGTCTTTTTTTGCATATTTGATATTCATGACATCCTTCCTCCCTTTTCCATTCTGTTTCTTTTGCCTTCAGGCAGCACCTGGGCTGGTTTGGGTTATTTATACTGGAGAGAGCCAAGCCTTTGTTCCCGAGGGATCTGAGCCCTTGATGGTCCTGGTTAGAAAGGGCTGTCATGGTCTTCCATTGACTTTTAGCCCTGGACATAACAGCACTACAAGGGACCCCAAGGGAGCCCTGTGATTCCATGAATACTCCTTTTTGCCCCATTGTGTGGGAAAAAATTCTATTTGAACTTGCTATCACTCTAGCCAATTCCATAGTCTCCCTTAACCTTGCTCATCCATTGACAGGAGCAACCAGAAGTGACCAGGAAAGAATTTCTGCTCCCATTTCAGTGAAAACATTGTTTCTCTTGGTGGGAACTGTCTTCCCTTGGGGACTCTAACGCTAATATAGCAGAAACAAGAGTCACAGAAAGTGAGGGGGTCACTGGGGACTTGTAGAAGGTATCGTCCTCTCTTTTTGGGGTCATACAATCAGGCTATGGGGGAAATAGCAGCAAATATTAAGTACTAGCTCATAGCATATGTTTCATCCTGAAGCACTGCACCACACTATCGTAAATACAAACCAGGCTGTTCTAATAACACAGTGTCCAGAAATACAGTGACTCAAACAAGATACAAATTATTTTTTCTCTTGCATCCAGAAAAGACAGATAGCTCTGCTCTGTGAAGGCATCGGGAGGCCCAGGCTAGTGAGGAAGCTTTGCCGTTCTCCACAGCTACCTTCCACACTTGTGTCAATCCTTGACAGAAGGAAAGAAAGGGGGCAGCAACTCCAAGCAACCTCTTTAAGAAGATGACCGCAAAGTTGTGCATATTTCAGTTACATTCCATTGAGTAGAGCTAGCTGCAGGGGAGGCTGGGAAATGTAGGCTCTAGGTGAATCTAGTGGATATTGGCCCGTTGTTTAAACTGCAAAATGAATTCTTGTCAACAGCAACGTTGTGTGGAAAACTAGACAATTATAAGGCCATGGATGAATGTATTAGCAGAAGCTTGATGCTCAGAAAAGGCATGTACAAGCCTACCACCAGATACCTCATTGGCGCTCCTGGAGTTATGGTATAGAGGCACCAGTGAGGTATCTGGTGGTAAGTTTTTACATGGTAGGGGCCTTGAAGCTGATCCCAGTTGCTGGCAAATTGGTTAATTTTGCAGTAAGGTTAGACTTGGGAGATGTTGAGTTTATGCATAGCTTTCTTTCGTCTTGATCTTGGGCATATTTCTAATCCCAGCTACTTGGGAGGCTGAGGCAGGAGAATTGCTTGAACCTGGGAGGCAGAGGTTGCAGTGAGCCGAGATTGTGCCACTGCACTCCAGCCTGGGAGACAGAGCAAGACTCCATCTCTGAAATTAAAAAAAAAACCCTTTTCAGGTTCCTTTCAGGGTATAATGTTTCTGACATTGTTACTTTAGATCAGGCTGATTTTAATTAGGTAAGAACTGATCAAAGACTCTGAAGTTGGTGTTTTAGTTTGAGCAGCTGGGAGTCCAGGTTTCTTTCATTTATCTGCTCCTTCGAACAGAACCACCTCCAGATGATAGAACCAACCTTAGACTCTTTGGCAGGTGCTCCTACATATGAAATTCAGTGAAAACTAAAATTTGTTGCCTTCCCCATTCCTGTTTTAAAGCCCTGAATTGTTTTGATATGGGGGACTTTTCTTCTCAGGTTTGCTTTTCTGGTTGGCATACTGGGATTTGGTATGTCCCCTTGCAAGGGCACTTCAGAAAAAGTCACAGCCTCATCAGACAAGCGAAGAGCTTTGCCAGACATGGGGAGAAGTTGCATAAGCTTGTAAGGGAAGCTCAGTGAGAGTGGGGGTCTGAGTTAGTCTGAATCTTCTGGACATCCCTTATATATCCCCAGCCCAATTCTCAAGGTCCTGCTTTTTTCTAATCCATGTGCTGACTTGATAGGATTGTGATTTGTCTAATATTTAGTCCAAGAGCCATTGGGGTCATATTTCAAGATTGGTTTTCATTTACATCAGCCCTGATGCTACAAGAGATAAGGTCTAGTTTCAGTAATGATTGAAAGTCCATGAGTTTAATTCATTACTTTGAGTTAGTTTAGAGGTTGAGCTTGTTATCCAATTTCTATAAGCTGTCCTATAGCATTAGAAGCAGCACTGCATCCAAGATGGTCTCCCAAAGCCTGGTCCTCACTGGACACGTCATTTTATTTTACCTATTTATTTATTTAGCGACAAAGTCTCGCTCTCTCAACCAGGCTGTGGAGTGCAGTAGCATGATCACAGCTCAGTAAATCGTTGAACTCCTGGGCTCAAGGGATCCTCCTGCCTTATCCTCATGTCTGTAGCCTGGGACTATAGGCATGCGCCACCATGCCCAGCTCATTTTTTAGAAAATTTTATTTGTAGGAACAGAGTCTCACCATCTTGCCCAGGCTGGTCTCAGACTCCTGGGCTCAGACTCCTGCCTCAGCCTCCCAGGCTGCTGGGATTAAAGGCACTCAGCCAGGTTTTCATCCTATGGAATAAGCTACCAAATTCCCATTCTTTAATCCCAATAAACCTACAGCCCTAACTAAGCCAAATAACCAATTCCAATTTCCCCCATTTCTCTGATAATCTTTCACCTGGCATCGTTTTTCTGGTACAATTTTTATGCCAGTTAGAATTCTTGGCAGTAAGCACAAAAAATATTAATCTTGGCTTTCCTAAAGATAAAAGAGTAAAGGGAGTTTTGGGGAAAGATTTTAAGTAGCTCACAGAATCTAAATGCCAAAGAATCACTGTGCAGAACTGGGAAGGCAGCAAATACAGCCAAAGTCAAACCACAAGAACATCCTGACTAGGAATCTCCACTGGTGTCTCTGCCACTGAATACTCAGTGTTGCTGGCACTGTGATCCCAGCCCCATTGCCCCCATGCTGAATAATATTTTTGACTGTCCATGTTTTTGAGTCATCCTGAGCAGGGGCATACATTGGCTCAACTTGGGTCATGAATCCATAAGCTGCTGCTGATGGAGTGGAGAGAGGAAACCCTGGGCCTTTTCCTGTGGTGGCAGATGAGATTCTGCCTCCCTCCAAGACGCACACAAGAGAGATTCTTCCTGGATGGTAACTGTGTTTAGATGTGGAGAGGCCACACACACACACTCACACAAACACACACACACACACACAGCTGTTCACTACAGTTGGAGACTTTCAGGCTTTCCTTTCTTTCTCCATACAGCCTAGAACCCCTCACTGATCACAGCCTTTTCCCTTCATCTAACTCACGCGCGAATAGATCCCAGGCCTGGAGCCACATCACCACCTCACGTTTTCTCTTGGTCAAGTCACAGAGCACTGCTGGAGAAATTCACACAGCTGCAGGATAGGTAAACCCATGGGGTCCAGCTTTTGTTGAACCTCACCAGGGCTTAGAAACCCTTTTATGTCAAATATCATAATATTAACTCTAAAAACCAAGAACCTTTTTGTACATGGCTAAAATTCATAATAATAACTTAATAGCATCTAGTATCCAGCCCACATTCAAACCTGTTCCCCAAATCTTGTGAAAGAGATCTTTCTGTAAGGCAAATATAATTATATCACTTCCTTCATTAAATTATTATAATATATAAATATTGCCGGACATGGTGGCTCATACTTATAATCCCAGCTCTTTGGGAGGCTGAGGCGGGTGGATCACTTGAGGTCAGAAGTTCGAGATCAGCCTGGCCAACATAGTGAAACCCTGTATCTACTAAAAAAAAAAAAAGAAAGAAAAACACAAGAATATAGCTGGGAATGGTGGTGGGCGCCTGTAATTCCAGCTACTTGGGAGGCTGAGGCAGGAGAATCACTTGAACTCAGGAGGTGAAGGTTGCAGTGAACCGAGATTGTGCCACTGCACTACAGCATGGGCAACAGAGCAAGACTCCATCTCAAAAAAAATTATTATAATATGTAAATACTGTAAAATATGCAAATGCAAACAGTACAAAGTGGTTTGGAGTCAAAAGAGGAATCATCCTTTTTCCCCTCTCTCTTTTATTCTCCCCTCTTCTTTCTAGTCCAGGCTGCCTCCCAAGAAGTGCCAATTGTGTTTTTGTTTGCTTGTGGTTTTTTTCTGACATGGAGTCTGGCTCTGTCACCCAGGCTGGAGTGCAGAGCGCGATCTCAGCTCACTGTCACCTCTGCCTCCTGGGTTCTAAGCGATTCTCCTGCCTCAGCCTCCTGCATAGCTGGGATTACAGGTGCCCACCACCATGCCCAGATAATTTTGTATTTTTAGTAGACACGGGATTTCACCATGTTGGCCAGGCTCGTCTCAAACTCCTGACCTCAGGTGGTCCACCCGCCTCAGCCTCCCAAAGTGTTGGGATTACAGGTGTGAGCCACCGTGCCTGGCCCCAATTGTTAATTTCATGTATTTTCTCCCAGTCATCTCCCAGACATTCACACGCATGTACATACGTAGATATATCCTTAACACAGAATACAAAGGAATCACCCCATACACAATCTCACGTGACTTGTGCCTTTCATTTGATGACCTATCTTGCATGTCTTTCCATGTGAGTAAAGATAAAAATTCTTTGGTGGCCCCTGTCTTCTCCCCTCACGTCGAGTTCTGTGTCTATCCAAGTGCACTTTACCCTTTCCTAACTCCTTGGCCATGTACATGTCATTTCCTCTGTCTGGAATAGCTTCTCTTTCATGGGACCCATAAATTCTTATTCATCCTCTATAAAACCTTTCCTGTGCTTGGGGCCAAATTAGACTTTCTTCCCAGCTCCCAAAATGCCCATTTCTGTCATCATACTTATCACGGAGTTGTTAGTTAGTTAGTTAGTTTCAAGAGACAGGATCTCATTCTGTTGCCCAGGCTGAAGTGCAGTGATGCGATCATAGCTTACTGCGGCCTTGAACTCCTGGGTTCAAGCGATCCTCCTGCCTTAGCCTCCTGAGTAGCTGGGCCTACAGTCACACACCACCACACCCAGCTAATTAAAGAAATTTTTTTGTAGAGACAGGATCTTGCATGTTGCCTAGGCTAGTTTTGAATTCCTGGCCTCAAGGGATCCTTCTGCCTCAGTATAGTGAGGGACATGGATAATAATGACCCCAAGCTCACCAGCCTGGCCTTGGCATTTCAGGGGCAGGCAGTGAGAATTACTGAACACTGGTTTTACCTGGAAAACAAGGTCACATTTTAAAAAATTTATATATATACATATATAGCTGTTTTGTTTTGTTTTGTTTTTCCAACTGCTCCCTGAAGAGCAAGGCTACCCCACAGGCAGTGTGCCCAGATTTACCACAAGGTCATATTTGGCCAAAACAGATAAGACACCTCTACAGTAGATGGGGTAGGGAAGCTCCTTCCTCTTGAGACAGTCAGGCTGGGGCTGGGGAAGACAGGGGTGGTGGTGGGTATGGCTAGCTGGGCTGAGTTTATGGAATTCTGGAAAGGAGGATAGATAGAACCTCCACTATTGCTTGGAATGTGCAGGAAATACCGTGAATTGGTTCACTCAGCATTCATTCAACCTTCTTCTAGTGTGCATTACTGTACTGCAGGGGCTAGAAAGCTAAAAATTACATTCCCCAGGCTTCTTTGCAGCTAGAGTGCCAGATGTGACTTTTAGGTTGCACTCATAAGACATATTTATGCAAGGCTTAGATTCAGAGCTCAGTTAACTGGGGAAAGGAGTAGAGCATGAAGCATCATTTAATACACGGTAGCATACCTCTTCCTGTCTAGCTAGATGGTCTCTGCTGCCTTCACTGAAACCCTCACTGACACAAGGGGTAGCTCCTTAGCCACCTCCTCCTCCCTTCATGGGGTATTTTCCAGGTTTGTCTGCAGTGGCTTCTTTTTGCTGCTCTTGAGTGTGGAAGTTCTCCCCTTTACGCAGAGAGCTCTGGGAAGCCTCAATTTGTTTTTTGTCTGGCTCAGTCACCCTCACGGCTACCACGTCTGTGTTCACCTTCATTCCTGCCACGTTCCATCCAAGCTGTGGACATCTGGTCACTGAGACTTCCTTGACTGAGGGATGCCCTGTCCTTGCAGGTCTGGGTCCACATGGGGAGTTGTGACGAAAGTACTATATTTTTGCCAAGTTCTTTCTTTTTTTTTTTTTTTTGTAGAGATGGGGTCTTGCTACGTTGCCCAGGCTGCTCTTAAACTCCTGGCCTCAAGGAATCCTCTCACCTCGGCCTCCCAAAATGATGGGATTACAGGCATGAGCCACCACACCCGGTCCTATTTTTGCTAAGTTCTGAGAGTCAGTATGGTGGGTGGAAGTCAGGCCGACTTCAATCAGCTGGCCTGGGTCCACTCCTAACTCTTCTGCCTAGTGACTGTCTAGCCTTGGACAAGTGATTTGCGTTTCTACGCCTCAGTTTCCTCATCAGCAAAATAGTAGTGATGATAAATAATAATAATACAATTATAGAGTTATATAAATATGTAATAATAAAACGGTGCAGGTTGTTGTAAAAGTTGGTATTGCGTGTAGGTTCTTGCTACCAGGGTAGCTACAGACTTCGAGGGGTCTGGATTCGAGGGAATTTCTCAGGATTTTCTCCAGTTTCTGCTCCTGGGTCTGACCAGAGGATCCCCAGGCCTCCCAAGCAGTGAATTATCCTCCTTACCCCCTCATTTCTACACTCTCAGATTTTCCTTGTCTGGAACATTTTACGCAAAGTGATGCATTGACAAATACTTCCTGAATGCCTACTATGTGCCAGGCATTGTACTGAGTACCAAGGATGCAATTCAAATTAGTAAAATCAAGCTTTTGTCCACCTGCCAGCCACCATATTACATGAAGATGCTGGAAGGGTTTCATGGATTTGGATGGTATGATGGTGTAATCGAAAACAGTTACATGACTTGAATAAAACTCATTTTGAGGAATCCCTGGGGAGATATCTTAAAGAGACAGGAAGTCATCCTCCAGAGTGACATACGACAGGTCTGTGTGTCCACCCATGGGGCATGTTATGTCTCACCTACAGAGGGGCAGTAGATAGAGAAAGCAACAGTGGCTTAAAATGCAAACTCCAAACCAAAAGTTGTAAGGGAAGCTGCTCTGTTTTGCAGGTGCTGATTTGCTATCTAGAAATTTTTCAAGGGCACTTCTATGTGTGGAGCTCCAGGGTGAGTGACAACAGGATTAGGATTCTCCTAAGCAACTGGGGAAGGCCACTAGTGATAAATAAGATTTGGTCTTCCAAGAATCTGGGAAAGGAATGCCTTTCCATTATCTACTGCTGCATAGCAAATCACTCTAAAACTTAGCAGCTTAAAACAACAAACATTTATTTTCTCACAGTGACTGTGAGTCAGGAATCTTGGGGCCACCTAGCTGGGTGTCTTTGCCTCCAGATCTCTCAAGGATATGATCAAGGTTTCAACTGGGACTGCAGTTTCATCTAAGGCTTGACTAAGGAAGCATCCACTTCCAAGTTCATTTACGTGGTTGCTGGCAGGATTCGGTTTCTGTTTCTCACTGGCCGTGAGCTGGTGGCCTCACCCGGTTCCTTGCCATGTGAATCTCCCCATAGGGCAGCTCACAACATGGCGAGTGCTTCAGAGCATGTACTCAAGAGAGGCTGAGAAAACAAGCAAGATAGAAGTCCTGTCTTTAAGTCACCTAATCTCCAAAGTCACATCTTATCACTTCTGCCATTCATTGGCAGCAAGTCTCTGGGTACAGCCCACGCTCAAGTGGAGGAGATTTCACAAGGGCCTGGGAATTCCACAGCAACCAGGGGTCATGGGGGGTCATCTCAGAGACTGCCTACCACACCCCTCACCTATGGGAGCCCCAGCAGCAGAGGTAACTCCTTCCTCTCCCCATCTCCACCCCTACTTTCTCCCCTAGGACTCTGCCCTTGCAAGCCACAGCCTGGCTGCCTTTCCCAGGTAAGGATCCAGGACAGCCTCAGAAGCACATTAGTCTCAGAAGACAGCAACCCAGAACTCAGGAGTCCCGCCTCATGGAAAGCATAGATGTATTGGGTCTGGCCATTGTCCTTGGCTAACAGACAGGCTAGGTATGGAGGAGAACCTGGGGCCAGACTGGAGCCTGGGGACATTGTCTGTCCTAGTGAGGAAGGAGACAGGACTCAACTCTGGAGGCAGGGCTTGGACACTGGACCAAATTGAGGACTAGCTAAAACAGGGACAAGGCAGAAGCACCTTTCCGTAAGACACACCCACCAGTGTGCCATGTCAGTTTACCATTGCCATGGCAACACCCGGAAGTTACCACCTCTTTCTGTAGCAACGACCCACTGACCCAGAAGTTAACACTCTTTTTCTAGAAATTTCTGTAGAACTCACCACTTAATTTGCATATAGCTAAAAGTGGGGACAAATATGACTGCAGAGCTGCCACTCTGGGCACACTGCCTATGGGGTAGCCATGGTTTATGGGGTAGCAGTACCTCTCCTGCTGGTGTACATTGCCATCTCAATAACAGTTGCTGTCTAACACTACCAGCTCACCCTTGAATTCTTTGCTCTGCAAAGCCAAGAACCCTCCCAGGCTAAGTCCCAAATTTGGGGTTCACCTGCCTTGCATCACTAGGGCTGGTCAGTGGGACAAGGCCACACAAGACCATAAATCCAGCTCATGGTCTTTCCCAAATGGGCAGGGGCTGCAGGGTTGGCCCTGCCCCACTTGGCTGGCCTTGCCCCACTTGTCTGGGTTTAAGCCTCCCTTGCCTTGGTGCTGGTAGGAGTATCACTGTCTTCGTTGCAAAGAAGGGGGTGTCTGGGAACTTCCAGAGGCCTGTGGAGCTAGAAAATACTAACAGAATGGTCTTGGTAATTTTCTCTAGAGGTAGACTCATCACATTTCGGTGGACCCATTTCTCCATCTGTATTCCCCCCTTCATTTTTGTTTTTGTTTTTCAGATTCTCATTTCTCTGACTCCTCTTGATTTTACACTCTAAAGCTGAGGGCACAGGGTACCCCCCAAATTGGGCCTCCACTCTGTAGTCATGGGTGGTGGGATTTGGGTGGACTTTTCACCTCTGCTTTTAGGATCTTAGGTAAAGGAGAGGTCTTGAGGCCAGGAAAGGCAGGCAACCTGGGTCTTCCCACACTGCACCCACAGAGATCCACAGAATACACTCCCCCCACTCCGTGCTACGCCTGTTCCTAGCGTCTCTTCCAGAAGCTTTCTTCTGGGTAGCTTCTAGTAGCCTTCCAGAAGCTACCCAAGTGGACATTGACAGGACAGAAGACGGCCACACAGAGAAAGAGTTGGGGAGGGCACAGGGCAGTATGAAGAAGACCGTGGTCTATGTGAGTCCCAGCACCCATCCAGGAGCTTGAAGAAGGTCAGAGCCTTTCCCTGGGCCCACTCTCCATCTCTGCCAAGTGCACACTCCTGCAGGGAGGGGCTGTGCTATTCATCTCTGTGTCCTCAGAGCCTGCATCTACAAATGGGCAAAAAAATGGCCAAAAAATGAGCAAACCAACAAGGTTTAGTGCATACGAGGCTTTCGTCCAGATACACGTACATGTGTGTCAAAGGACCTGTGTACAAACATATTCATTTGGCGCATTCATTATACAGATTAGAAACAACTTAATATTTGTAAAGATACTTGCAAAGATTGGAAACAACTTAAATGTCTATGAGTAGAGGATTGGGAAAATTCATAAGAGTGAATCCATCAGTGTGATCGTGTGCAGCCGTGAAAAGGATGAGTCCACACTGATGTGAACAAACTCTGAGATATTGTTGATGTGCTGGCAATGTGGCTCATGCCTATGTTGATGCTCCCAACACTTTGGGAAGCCGAGTCGGGAGGATCACTTGAGTCCAGGAGTTCGAGACCAGCCTGGGCAACTTGGTAAATCCCTGTCTCTACAAAAAATACAAAAACTAGACGGGCATGGGAGTGCACATCTGTAGTCCCAGCTACTTGGGAGGCTGAGGTGGGAGGATCACCTGAGCCTGGGGGTTGTCGAGGCTGAAGTGAGCTGTGATTGTGCCTCTGTACTCCTGCCTGGGAGACAGAGTAAGGCTCTCTCGAGAAAAAAAAAAAAAAAGAATAAGATGCGGAACAGGTGTGTTGGTGTGTTGGTGGGGAGAGAATATGTATGTCTGTTTGTATAGAAAATCTCTGGAGGGACACCCAAGAAAATGACAGCATTAGTTCTCCAAGGAGGACAATAGGGTGCCTAAGAGATAGGGTGGAAGGAAGGCTTATTCATTGCTGTTTTGAAAGGTTTAAATTTTGAATTGCATGAATATATTATTTATTCAAAAAAGTTTAAGAGCACACATTTGGAACCACAGACTTGGACTGCCATCCCAGCTCTGCGACATCTTCCTCTGTGACAAGGACTGCTGGATATCTTCCAAATGCCCTGAGAGGATGCAGAAGGTGCTTCTGTAGCGCTTGGGGAGCTGGAGTTTTGCTGGTACTGCTGCCATCTCCACCAGATGATGAAAGGGGAGAAACCTCTGGCTGGGAGAGGCCAAGGTCACTCATTAAAACCTCACGGAAGGTAACACACTGAGAGATAGATGGTGTGACCCCTGACCCCACAGATGTTGGCCCCAAGTCAGCCAGCCGGTTTACACACCCTCTCAGGGTTCACCTGCTGGGTGATGTTAACCAATAGACCCTCTTTCCCAACTTTAGTGACCACACCCAAGACTTGCAGGGACTCCAGACAGTTATGTCATAAAATTCAGCACACAGGGCACAGAATTCCCCCATGTTTCCACTCTCTGTATATCTTACCAGTAAGGGAAGGGCGGAAATATGAAGGAATATAACCTGTAGTCATTTGGGATTTTCCAAGGGGAACTGCTTGTGATTGTGAGGTTAATGGTCTTTGCAGACATTCTCTATAAAGTGAGTATGGCCTTGGGCAGTGCGTGCTCCAGGCTATTCATTTAGGTGCTCCTGTAACCAAGCTCTGCATGCAGGAATGCTTTCTCGTTCATCATTTATTCATTTGACAAACTTTCATTCAGCCCCTTCTCTCTGCTAGGTATGTAAAGGAGAGCCTAGCTGCCTGAAGAAACGAGGGTCCATAGGTGAAGACAGACAATTAAATAAACTCAGACGAAAGTGCAACAAGTGCTGGAGAGACAGCCAGCCTTTGTAAAAGTGCAAAGCACTGGACCCAGGGGCTGGGGTCAGCGGGACTTCTGGGAGGAAGTAAGCTAGCTTCAGCTAGCACCTGACGTGGAGAGTGGAAGGCAAGCGCCTGTGAAAAGGAGCTGTTTTGAAGGTGGCATGTAAATGGCTTAGCCAGGGCCCAACACAAGGTGTGTGCTCCATTGGTTCCCAGCGTTCGGAGGAAGGAATTCTCCCAGATGCCCGAGTTCAGGGCTGCTGGCACCCTGAATGGCCACAAGGGGGAGCTCGTGCCCTGTAAGTGTGTGTTTCAGTGCTTGTGCAGGCTGCTGCAAGCTACCAGTTGTTTCCACTAGAGATTAGTTACTTGCACTTTACAAAGTCGTTAGGAAGTCTCCAGGACATTTGCTGCCCCTGCTAAGCGTAGTGTGTACCACAGCCTAAGTGGCTCTGATAGACTTGTCCTAATGTTTTCTCGTAAAACCCAGGATTCTTTCCTTTAAATTATCGGAATAGAGCCAATTCCCCCAAGCAGCCACCAATCATGTCCTTTTGATCCTTCCTGGTTCTACACATTCTTTCTGGGCATCCACAGGGCGCATCCCCTAGAGCAGCACCAATAGGGATGGAGCACTGGCTACTGACACGTCTGGACCCTCCAGGCCAGAAGAGCTTCATTTCTCTGCACTTGCTAACCCTCAGCCAAACCCCCAGTCCTTTCCAAGATGGAATAAAGGGGCATTCTCCCTCAAATGTCCTTCCTGAGTTAGGAATGTACTCTTGTCATTTTGAACCCCATTATCTCTGCCCCACTGGTTTCCAGAAAGTATTTGATGACCACATGCTTTGGAGTGAGACAGACCCGTTGTCCCGTCCTCACTCTGTTATTGACCTTGGGTAAGCCACATAACCTCCATGGCTGTCATCCATGAAATAAAGATTAAAAGAAGATCTACCATCTTACATGATGGGATGGTTGAAAGGACAAGGTGTCCCAGGGAAAAAAAAAAAAAGAATACTCACAAACCACCTTATTGCTTTCCTCCCCTCACCCATGGAAGATCTTTAAGTGCATAATGAGGCTGACATACAGGTAACTCCGAAAAGGAGAGGGAGCTGTTTCCTGACAGATGGCTTCAAGCCAAAGAGATAAACCTGGGTTCAGGCAGGGCTGGCAGGAAGTCAGGCACTCCCTTTCTAACTCTCTCCCTAGAGGAGTTCGGCTGAGGTTGAGAACTGACAGGTACAGGACCTGACAAGGTCAGAAAAGGGACAGGGGAAGGATTTCCAGTGGGGAAGCACAGACATGGGAGGGCTTCTCCAGTCAATTACTGGGTCACTATCTGCCCCCTCCAGGAAGCAGGATCAAGACATCACCTGTGCCCAGCTCCATACATGGCACATAGAGGGCAGCCTCCTGGGCCAAGAGTGACCAGGGCCTTCATCCTCTTGGCATGAGTTCCATCAGGAACACATTAAACCAACTGATGATTTAACCACCTTTGGAAGGGGACAAAGGCCATCCCAAAGGTGCCCTATATGAACTGCAGTTTGCTCCTCGTTGAAAATTATTTCACTGAGTTGCAAGCTGTGCATGGTGGTACACACCTGTAGTCTTAGCTACTAAGGAGGCTGAGGCAGGACGATCACTTGAGCCCAGAAGTTCAAGTCCAGCATGGGCAACATGGTAAGATCCCTTCTCAAAAATAAAAAATAAATTGAAAAATTTTTTAATGAATATTTTCATTATCAGACAGGTCAAGAAACAGAACATCAAAGTTGTAGTGAGCTATAATCACGCTACTGCAGTACAGCATGGGTGACAGAGTGAGACCCTGTTTTTTTTTTTTTCTGAGATGGAGTCTCACTCTGTCGTCCAGGCTGGAGTGCAGTGGCCGGATCTCAGCTTACCGCAAGCTCCGCCTCCCGGGTTTATGCCATTCTCCTGCCTCAGCCTCCCGAGTAGCTGGGACTACAGGCGCCCGCCACCTCGCCCGGCTAGTTTTTTGTGTTTTTTTTTAGTAGAGACGGGGTTTCACCGTGTTAGCCAGGATGCTCTCGATCTCCTGACCTCGTGATCCGCCCGTCTACGGCCTCCCAAAGTGCTGGGATTACAGGCTTGAGCCACCGCGCCCGGCCCAGACCCTGTTTAAAAAAAGAGAGGAAGGAAGGGAAGGGAAGGGAAGGGAAGGGAAGGAAAGGGAAGGGGAGGGGAGGGGAGGGGAGGGGAGGGGAGGGGAGGGGAGGGGAGGGGAGGGGAGGGAAGGGAAGGGAAGGGAAGGGAAGGGAGAAGGAAGGAAGGAAGGAAAGAAGGAGGGAGGGAAAATGTTGTCTGCACCCCAAGATCTCCCTGTATATCCCTTCCCCCGTCAGCCCCTCGTCTCTCCCTCGATACAATTATGATCTTCACTTATGCTGGTTTTCCTTTATAGTTTTACTCTTTGTGGAAGCATTCTTTTTGAATATAGTGTGTTTGTATGTTTTCAAAATTCCCACAAGAGGAATTATACTACATATATTCTTTTATGACTTCCTCCTTTCCTTTGACATTGTGGGATGTTTTTTATTTTTTTTATTGTGGAAAATTAGACACCACATAAGCTTATCATATGAACCTTTTTTCTCCCAGGTTTACTGAGGAATAATTGACAAATAAAAATTGTATATATTTAAGGTGTACAACTTGAAGTTTTGATATATGTATATGTCAACTGAAGAATGAAGAGGTTCAGACATTTGGAAAGGGGTGCTTTATTTCTCATAGGGGGTTGCAGCCTGCAAGCCATTCTGACAGGCTGGGAAGTGTGGCCTCTGGCCAGAAGCCAGAAACAGGCACTTCAAGGGTCAAGGTCGGGAAAAATAATACAAGAATTTATGAGGAGTAGAGTGGCCACATATACATATTCAATAAGCTCTGGGAGGAGTCATGAATATTTATGAAAAGATAAACATGTGCATGTGCAATTGAGCTTCATGGATCCCATGCCTGGCATCACCTGGCATGATCCTAGGGTGGAGTTTCAGTTGACGTCAAAAGATGAAGCAGATGACATGAAAACCCTCACTGTGTCTCCTCCGCAGACTGGCCAGAACCACTCTGTGGTCAGTGGTCTCTGATCAGGAAGGGATACTGGTTGTTTATTGCGTCAAACCACAAAAAGTGTGGAGCAGTGTCAGGCAGTTAGTTGATATCAGCTGGTGGAGTCTTCCAAACAGGCTGGTTTCTGTTTAACCCTTAAGAAGAAAGCCTAATGGTGATTAGTGAGGGAAGGGGTGCAATGAAGTGTGTCTGACCTCCCCTCCCTTCATGAAAAGAACTCAGTTTGTAAGCTTTCTCTGGGGTCCCCTTGGCCAACAGAGGGTTGAAGGATTTCATTTTTATTTCTCATATACATTGTAAAATAATCACCACAATCAAGTTTATTAACGTATCTATCACCTCACATTGTTACCATGTGTGAGTGATGAGGATACTTAAGATCTAACCTCTTAGCACATTTCAAGTATACAATTCAGAATTGTTAAGAATAGTCACATCGCTATCATTCGATCTCCAGAACTTATTCATCTTGCAAAACTCAAACTTTGCGTCCCTTGACCAGCGTTTTCCCATTTCCCCCACCCCCAGCCCCTTGTGACCACCATTCTACTCTACTGCCATGAATTTGACTATTTTAGATTCCACATGTATGTGAGATCATAGCATATTTTTCTTTCTGTGCTTGAATTATTTCATTAGCATAATGTCCTCCAGGTTCATCCATGTTGTCACAAATAATGGGCTCTCCTTTTGATTTAAAGTTGAATAGCATTCATATATATATATAACATTTTTAAAAATACCATCTGCACCATTTTTAGTTGTACAATTTGGTAACATTCACAATGTTATATTCACAATGTTGTACAATTTAGTGGCATTAAGTATATTCACAATGTTGTGCAATCATCACCACTATCCATTTCCAGAAATTTTCCATTATCCCAAACAGAAACTCTGTACCCATTAAACAATAATTCCCCATTCTCCTCTCCCCCAACTCCTAGTAAGCTTCATTCTACTTTCTGTCATTATGAATTTGCCTATTCTAGGTACCTCATAAAAGTGGAATCATGCAATATTTGTCTTTTTGTGTCTTTATGAAGTGTTTATTTCACTTACTACAATGTTGTCAAGGGTCATCCATGGTGTAGCACATGTCAGAATTTCCTTACTTTTTTGGGGGGGGTACGGAGTCTCACTTTGTCACCAAGGTTGGAGTGCAATGGTACTATCTTGGCTCACTGCAAACTCCACCTCTGGAGTTCAAGCTATTCCCCTACCTCAGCCTCCTGAGTAGCTGGGATACAGGTGCCCATCACCATGCCTGGCTAATTTCTGTATTTTTAGTAGAGATGGGGTTTCACCATGTTAGACAGGCTGGTCTTGAACTCCTGATCTCAAGTGATCTGCCTGCCTTGGCCTCCCAAAGTGCTGGGATTACAGGCATGAGCCACCACACCCAGTCATAATTTCCTACCTTTTTCAGGCTGAATAATTCCATTGTATGTGTATAACAAAATGTTTGTCCATTCATCTGTTGATGGACATTTGAGCTGCTTCCACCCTTTGGCTATTGTGAATAGTGCTGCTATGAACATTGGAGTACACAAATCTATTTGAGTCGCTGCTTTCAGTTCTTTTGGATATTTATTCAGAAGTGAAATTGCTGGATCTAATGGTAATTCTATGTTTAACTTTTTGAGGAACTGCCTAACTTTTCAAAGTAGCCTCACCATTTTACATTCCCACCAGCAAGGCTTTCTCTACATCCTCGCCAATACTTATTTTCTGTTTGTTTTGTTTTGTTTTGTTTTAGATATAGTAGCCATCTTAGTTGGTCCAAGGGTCATGGGTTATAATTAAGCTGATTAACATTGTTTCTCCCCCATAACTAAGTTTGTCTAGCTTAAAAAAAAGAAGAAGCAAATATAGCAGTCATCCTAATAGGTGTAAAGTTGTGAACATTATGTTTAATATTCTCCTATGTTGTGTGTAATTGTCATTCATTTCTTTTCATTAATTGTATAATATTCCATTGAATATACTATGTTTATTCATTTTATGATTGATGAACATTTAGGTCATTTCCATTTTGGGGTTGAGAGTCCTAATACACGCAAGCACATGCTTCTCTAGGATACATAATGAGGAGAAGAATTGCAGGTCATGGAGTGAATATCTTCAGATCCTTTAGCTGATGCCAAATTATTTTCCAAAGCAATGAATGAAAGTTCCCATTGCTTCATATCCTTGCCAACACTTAATGTTGTCACACTTTTTATTGCGAGTATAATATTAATCATGCTGGGTTTTTTTAGTAATAGCCAAACTGGTGGGTATGTCATGACATCTCATTACGGCTTTATTTTGCACTTTCCAGTTTATTTTTTGAGATTAAGTAGCTTTTCATTGCTTAATTGGCCCTGGAATTCCTGAGGCTCGCTCCATCCCTGGCCTTTGAAATCACCTGAGCCAATCAGTTCTCACTTTCATTTAAGCCAGTTTGAGTTGGATTTCTGTCTCTTGCAACAGAAAGAATTCTGAATATACAAAGATTCTGGATTGGGTGCACCGGAAGATGGAGCCAGAAGTTGTTTCACCCTTGAAGCTGGTAATCCTCTCCGGGAAGAACAAGGGTGTTTTCAATGGGCCATAAGGTTGAGTGCTGCTTGGTCAGGGTCAGGCTCTAAGAGTGGTGGCCTCTACCCAAGAACGTACTGCTGTTGGGGATGCTGCCTTCACACTGCAGAAGGCAACACCCAGATACCCCCTTGCCAGGATCCCTGCAGCCAGTTCCTTCTGATGTCACCAGGCCTGGATGCGTCTCAGTCCTGAACTGAACTGTGGGTGAGTGGGTAGAGATGGGGGAGATCTGAGACACCTCCTTTTCCTCTTGCTACACACATCTTATCGGCTGCAAGTGTGAAATGGCTTTTGAAACATTTATTTGTTCATTTGGTTGCTCTTTGGAGACAGGGTCTCTCAGTGTTGCCCAGGCTTGGAGTGCAATGGCAATTATAGCTCACTGCAACCTTGAACTCCTGGGCTCAAACGATCCTCCAGCGTCAGTCTCCCAAGCAGCTGGAACTAAATGTGCATGCCTACACACTCGGCTATTTTTTTTTTTTTTGGTAGAGATGGGGTCTTGCTTTGTTGGCCAGACTGGTCTCGAACTCCTGAGCTCAAATGATCCTCCTGTCTCAGTCTCCCAAGGGGAGATTACAGACGTGAGCCATCACACCCAGCCAGGTGTGAGTCTTTTCCTGCTAGCTGCCTTGGAAGCCAATAGGTCTGGTACAAGATGTAGCTTTCGTGTGTGGTGTCTGTTTTGGTTGGGCTTGTGTAAGACCTTCCTTACTATATGACCCAGCAATCCCATTACTGGGTATATACCCAAAGGAATATAAATCATTCTATTATAAAGATACATGCACACATATGCTTATTGTAGCACTATTCACAATAGCAAAGACATGGAATCAACACAAATACCCATCAATGATAGACTGGATAAAGAAAATGTGGTACATATACACCATGGAATACTATGCAGCCATAAAAAGGAATGAGATCATGTCCCTTTGAGGGACATGGATGGAAGCTGGAAGCCATCATCCTCAGCAAACTAACACAGGAACAGAAAACCAAATACCACATGTTCTCACTCATAAGTGGGAGCTGAACAATGAAAACACATGGACACAGGGAGGGGAACAACACACATTGGAGCTTGTTGGGGGATGTGGGGAGGGAGAGCATAAGGATAAATAGCTAATGCATGCGGGGCTTAATACCTAGGTGATGGGTTGACAGGTACAGCAAACCACCATGGCACACGTTTACCTATGTAACAAATCTGCATGTTCTGCATATATATCCCGGCACTTAAAATAAAATAAAACTTTAAAAAAAACCCTTCCCTTGCTTTCTGTCATGTGTATTCTCCTTCCCTGTACCTCCATCATTGCTCATATTCCCCCTTTCCTCCGTCGACACCTACTATCTTGGATTCGGCATATGTCCTTGGGTATGCAGTTGTGTTCCACATCATGATGGTTCAGTCAACAACAGATCACATATACAACGGAAGTCTCATAAGATTATTATCTATGTTTAGATATATTTAGATACACAAATATCACTGTGTTACCATTGTCTACAGTATTTGGCACAGTCACACACTGTACATGTTTGTAGCCTACATGCCATAGGATATACCACAGAGCCTAGGTGTGTAGGAGGCTATGCCTTCTAGGTTTCTGTGGGTATACTCTATGATGCTTGCACAATGACAAAATCACCTAATGATGCATTTCTCAAATTGTATCCCTGTCACTAAGTGATGCAGGATTGTACACATATCTTTGAAAAATATAACGTGTATTGTATATGGAGGCAATTTAGATCTCTTTCTATTCCTTACTTTTTAAATACTTTTTAAGATTTACCCATATTAATATGGATACCTCAAATCCATTGTTTCTAAACTGCTGCCTATTTACTCCACGGAATAAATCTATCATGTTTTGCTTACCCATTCTGATGATGAATACTTACGACGCCTCTAATTCTCTGCTGTGGCTAACAGCACTGCAGTGAAGGAACACATGTCCCCTTATGGACCTCAGTTTGTGTTGCTTTGAGCTTTATGACCAGGAGGAGCCATGGTTGTCCACATATTTAATTTAACACTTGGGATACTCCCCAGTCTACACTCCTACCAGCGTGTAAGTCTTCCCATTTCACAAGCCCTTGTCAACACTTATTATCACCCAACCTTAGAACCTGTGCCAATCTTATGAATTCAGAATGCTATTGTACAGCTTCAATGCAACATTTTTTCTTTTTTTTCTTTTCTTTCTTTTTTTACTTTTTTATTTTTTGAGATGGAGTTTCACTCTTGTTGCCCAGGCTGGAGTGCAGTGGCACAATCTCGGCTCACTGCAACCTCTGCCTCCTGGGTTCAGGTGATTCTCCTGCCTCAGCCTCCCGAGTAGCTGGGATTACAGGTGTGTGCCACCACACCTAGTCAAATTCAACACTTTCTGACTATAAGTAAGCTTGAGCATCACTTCATGTGTTAGTCTTTTGTTCTCTTCAGTAAATTGTTGGTTCATTTCCTTTCCACATTTTTCTCTTAAGTTCTCTGTCTTTTTGTTGCTGATTTGCAGGAGTGACCTGTGTATTCTTGTCAGTTTTGGACACTGCAAAAACCTTCTCCCTGTCTGTATCTATTATCTGTTAAATACAAATAGTTCCCTTCAGGAACAAGATCCTTAAGTTTGATGCAGTCAAATCCATCTGTTTTTTAAAATCTTATATTCATACTTTTTTTTTTTTTTTTGAGACAGAGTCTTGCTCTGTCATCCATGCTGGAGTGTAGTGGCAAGATCGTAGCTCACTACAACCTCCATGTCCTGGGTTCAAGCGATTCTCATGCTTCAGCCTCCAGAATAGCTGGGATTACAGGTGTGCGCCACCATGCGCAGCTGAGTTTTTTTGTCTTTTTCTGTATTTTTTGTAGAGGTGGGGCCTCACTATATTACCCAGGTTGATCTTGAATTCCTTGGCTCAAGCGAACCTCCTGCCTCGACCCCCCGAGTCACTGGGATTATAGGCGTGAGCCACCACACCAGGCCCTATCAATGGTAACTTTACATTTATCTGAATTACCTTTTTTTTTTTTAGACGAAGTCTCACTCTGTCACCCAGGCTGGAATGCAGTGGCGAGACTGTGGCTCGCTGCAACCTCCACCTCTTGGGTTCAAATGATTCTCCTAAATCAGCCTCCCAAGTAGCTGGGATTACAGGTGTGCACCACCACTCCCAGCTAAATTTTTTGTATTTTTAGTAGAGATGGGCTTTCACCATGTTGGCCAGGCCGGTCTTAAACTCCTGACCTCAGGTGATCTACCTGCCTCAGCCTCCCAAAATACTGGGATTACAGGCGTGAGCTGCTGTGCCTGAACTATATTATTTTTTATTACTTTTTTAAAGTATATTCTTATCTCTGGAAAGGTATGTCCTCTCTCTTATACTTTCTTATCTTTTTTAAACTTAACTTGTTTATTTTTGAACACTTTTTCTTCAATTTACATTTTAGAATAAGTTTGCTGAATTCCTAAAAAAAAATCTTCTGCAATTTGGTTGAAATTGAATTGAATCAAATTTATTTACTTAGGAGGAATTGTCAACTTTACAATGTTAAGTTATCCCATCTAGGTCTGTTAGTTCAAGTCTTTCTTTAAATCATTAAGATTAAAATTTTATTTCTCCATAAAGGATCTATACATTCTTTTCTAAATCAACTCCTAGATACTTTACATTTTCTGTTGCTTTCATGGAGGTATCCTTTTTAAAAAATTAATTAATTATTATGATGATGATGATTATTATTTTTGAGGCAGAGTCCAGGCTAGAGTGCAGTGGCGGGATCACGGCTCACCACAACCTCCTCTTCCTGCCTCAGGCTCAAGTGATGCTCCCGCCTCAACCTCCTGAGTAGCTGGGACTACAGGCATGCATCACCCCACAGGCCATTTTTTTGTATTTTTGGTAGAGGCGGGGTTTTGCCATGTTGGCCAGGCTGGTCTCAAACTCCTGAGCTCAAGTGATCCTTCTTCCTCAGCCTCCCGAAGTGCTGAGATTACAGGTGTGAGCCCCCAGACCTGCCTCATGGAGGTATCTTATTTATAGCTGATGAACACTGGGGTAAGAACCATTGTCAATTTTGTAAGTTGATAACCTTGCTGAATTTGCTCCTTAGTTTTAATTTTGCCCCAGATATTTATTTTAAAAACCTTCAGAAAAATTGAAAGAATAATACAATAAACACCTGTTTCGCTTCCACCTATATTCAACACTTTAACATTTTGCCACATTCTCCTTCCCGCCTATATACCCACATTCATATATAAAGTAAGTTTAAGCCAGGTACAGTGGCTCATGTCTGTAATCCCAGCACTTTGGGAAGCAGAGGAGGATGGATCACTTGAGCTCGGGAGTTCAAGACCAGCTTCAGCAATAGAGCAAAACCCCATCTCTACTGAAAAAAAACTACAAAACTTACCCGGACGTGGTGGCGCGCGCCTGTAGTCCCAGCTACTTGGAGGGCTGAGGCGGGAGGATTGCTCGAACCCGGGAGGTCGAAGCTGCAGTGAGTCAAGATGGAGCCACTGCTCTCCAGCCTGGGCAACAGAGCAAGACCCTGCCTCAAAAATAAATAAACAGTTTATACTCATGATGCTCTACCTCTAAATATGTCACTAGGCACCTCTTAGAAATAAGGAACTTCTACATAGCCACAATGCAATTATTACATCTAAGAAAATTCACCATAATTTCATAATATTATCTAGTCCGTTTTCTGTTTTCTCTGGTTCTACCAAAAATTCTTTTACAGTTTTTTTTTGTTTTTTTTGAGACAGAATCTCTCTCTGTTTCTAGGCTGGAGTGTAGTTGCTTGATCTTAGCTCACTGCAACCTCCAACTCCTGGGTTTAAACAATTCTCCTGCCTCAGCCTCCCAAGTAGCTGGGACTACTGGTACCTGCCACCACTCCCAGCTAATTTTTTTATTTTTACTAGAGAGGGGATGGTCTCTATCTCTTGACCTCGTGATCCATCCGCCTCGGCCTCCCAAAGTGTTGGGATTACAGGCATGAGCCACCCCACCCGCACCCCCCCTTTTTTTTAAGAGACTGAGTGTCACTCTGTCACCCAGGCCGGAGTGCAGTGGTGCAATCACAGCTCACTACAGCCTTAAAACTCAAACTCCCATCCTCCGGACCAATTTGGTTAAAAAAAAAAAAAAAATCCGAGGCTGGGTGTGGTGGCTCATGCCTATAATCCCAGCACTTTGGGAGGCCGAGGCAGATGGATCACCTGAGGTCAGGAGTACGAGACCAGCCTGGCCAACATGGTGAAACCTCGTCTCTACTAAAAATACAACAATCAGCTGGGTATTGTGGTGAACTCCTGTAGTCCCAGCTACTCAGGAGGCTGAGGCAGGAGAATCGCTTGAACCTGGGAGGTAGAGGTTGCAGTGAGCCGAGATGGCACCATTACACTCCAGCCTGGGCAACACAGCAAGACTGTCTCAAAAAAAAAAAAAAAAAAAAATCCAGTCAAAGTTCATGCATTATATTTGCTTGCTAGGACTCTTCACTCTCTTTCAACAGCCCCTATGTGAAATTGTTGTGTTTTTTTGTTTGTTTGCTTTTTAATAACTAAAAAAACCTGGTCCCTTTTGAAGAGACCAGGTCCGGTTTTTATCCCAGTTTGAATTTGTGTGATTGCTTCCTCCTAATGACATTTCATTTGTTTTATCTTCTATGTATCCTGTAGTAGAAACCAGCAATTTCTAGTATAAAGACTTGATTAAATTCAGGTGCCACATTTGTGACACAAATGCTTCGTAAGTGATGTTGTAGATTTCACACTGCATCACATCAGGATGCTTATATTCCCTGATTATTCATTATTAGCCATGCTAAATTTGATTGCTTGGTTTCAGCGGTGACTGCCCTGTAGAATTTATTTTGCAATTTCTCTCCTGTTCAATTTTCCTTTGCAATTAATAAGTAATCTATGGAATGATACTTTGGCACCATATGAGTGTCCATTCCTCAGCAACCTTTCACCTAATGTTTTGGACATCCATTGATGATCCTTGACTGAGCTAGTTATTACATTAGTGGTTGCCAAATGGTGACTTCGTATGTAATTGAATAGCTTGTTAATGCTGTTGAATTTATTTATTTTTATTTTATTTTATTTTATTTATTTATTTGCCACAGAGTCTCATTCCATTGCCCAGGCTGGAGTGCAGTGGCACAATCTCCATTCACCGCAACTTCCGCCTCCCGAGTTCAAGCAATTCTCTGCTTCAGCCTCCCAAGTAGTTGAGATTACAGGTGCCCACCACTATGCCTGGCTAAATTTTGTAGAGACGGTTTCACCATGTTGGCCAGGCTGGTCTTGAACTCCTGACCTCGTGATCAACCTGCCTCGGCCTCCCAAAAGGGCTGAAATTACAGGTGTGAGCTACCATGTCCAGCCCTAATGCTGTTGAATTTTTAAAATGTAGATGATTATCTTCTGAAAATAATGAATAATTGTTTCATTTCATCCTTTTCATGTCACTTATTTGTTTTTCTTGTATTATTGTATTGGCCATGACCTCCAGTACTGTGTTAAACAAGAGTAAGATATTTGACATCCATTGTCTCATTCCTGTTCTTAGAGGGAATGTTTCTGATTTTCCCCTGTAAATGTAGTGTTCGCTACTTGTTTTTTGGCAAATAGCCTTTGTCCACTTAAGGAAGGTCTCTTCTATTTTTTGTTTTCTTGAGTTTTTATCATAGATATACGTTAAACTTTATAACGTAAACCTAAACATTGTACTTTTTTGCATCTACTGAGATAATCATGTTTTTCCCACTTTAGTTCATTAACAGGATGGATTACATTGAGAGATTTTCTGATGTTAAACCAGTCATGTATTTCTGGTATAAACCCTATATAATCATTATAGATAGAAGATAGATAGATAGATGATAGATAGATAGATAGATGATAGATAGATAGATGATAGATAGATAGATGATAGATAGATAGATAGATAGATAGATAGATAGATAGATAGATGATGATAGATAGATAGATAGATAGATAGATAGATAGATTCAGGGAGTACATGTGTACATGGGCGGGTTTTTTTTTACAAGGGTATATTCCCTGGTGCTGTGGTTTGGGCTTTTATCAATCCTATTACCCAGATAGTAAACACAGTATCCAATAGGAAGCTTTTCAGCCCTTACCTCCTTCCCTCCCCATTTCTGAGTCCCCAGTGTCTATTGCTCCATCTTTTTGTCCATGTGTATCCTGGGTTTAGCTCCCACTTATAAGTGAGAACATGCAATATTTGGTTTTCTGTGTCCGCATTAATTCACTTAGGATAATGGCCTCTAGCTGCATCCATTTTGCTGCAAAGAACATAATTTGATTCTTTTATATGATCATGATATATTTTTAAATGCGATATTGGATTTGGTTTGCACTTACATGTAGTTTTTGTATCTATGTTTATAAGTAAAATGAGTCTGTCTTTTCTTTATCTTATACTACCCTTATCAGTTTTAGAATCAAGGTTATACTAGCATCATAACATTAGCTGAGCAATGTTTTTCCTTTTTTTGTTGTTGTTGTCACCTCTGTTATTTAGCGTGTATCCACTTGCACATGGGTCTTTTTCCAGGCTCTTTATTCTGTCCCACTAGATTATTTACATCTCTAATCTAATACCACAGTGTATTAGTTGGTTTTACTATATTTGTAATCTTTATTGTGATTGTACTTGATTCCCCTACTTTGTTATTTAGTTTACTTGCTTTGTTCTTAGTTTATTGGCATGTTCTTTTTTCTTGATCAGTCTTTCAGACATTCCATATCTTGCCAATCTATTCAAAGAACCAGGTGTTATTAACCTTTTACATTTTTGTTGTAATTTTCAATTTGGTTGATTTTCTCTTACCTTTATTATTTTCTTCATTTGTGCATGTTTCTGCTGCTTTTTTTTGGCTTCTTGCATTAAATACTCAGTTCATTTGTTACTATTTCTCTATATTTTCTGATAAATATACTTGAAGCTTAAATTTTCCTCTAAGCTGGAGTGCAGTGGCATCGTCTCAGCTCACTGAAACCTCTGCCTCCCAGGTTCAAGAGATTCTCCTGCCTCGGCCTCCTGAGTGGCTGGAATTACAGATGCCCACCACCAACCACATCCAGCTAATTTTTGTATTTTTAGTAAAGACGGGGTTTCACCGTGTTGGCCAGGCTGGTCTCGAACTTCTGGCCTCAAGTGATCCACCCACCTTGGCCTCGCAAAGTGTTAGGATTACAGGCGTGAACCACTGTGCCCAACCCTTAAAATCTTTTTGATCTGACATGAAAGCTGCAACAATGGCTTTTTTTGATTAATATTTTGGTTTATCTTTTTTTTAATTGTCTATTTGCAACTTTTCTGTATCCTCTTTTAAAATAATAAGATAGTTCAATACATTGTTTTTAATGTAAGAGATTCTTTTTTCTTTTTATATGTAAATTTAACCCATTTACACTTATTTCATTTGCCGTTATAGTCAGTCCCCTATCAACCATCTTATTTCCTATTTTCAATATCTAATTTTTCCCTTTATTCTTCTTTCATACTTTTACTGCATAAATAGAATTTTCTTTTGTTGGTTTGAAAATTATGCATTTTATTTTTATTCTTCTGGGTGTCACTCCCAGCTTATTATAACCATGTTTATGTATATTTATCCTTGTCAATTTTGAGCTTATTGATAGCTATCTCTTTCTAACCAAAAAAGCAAGTGCTCACCTCCCACTGGACTTCAGTACACTCACTTCCACACACACAATTCTATCATGTTGTTTCATCTAGAATTTCAATGCTTAATGATGAATATAGGGTTTTTTTGGGCTTACTTATACTACCATATATGTTTCTAAGTACTTTAGTCACCCTTCCTTCCCATATCTCGTAGTGTCCTCGGAGATTTAATTCTCTTCTTGCTAATGAACTTCCTCCAAAAGTGTTTTTCTTTCTTTCTTTCTTTCTTTCTTTTCTTTTTTTTTTTTTTTTTTGAGATGGAGTCTTGCTCTGTTACCTAGACTGGAGTGCATTGGCTGACCGCAGCCTCCGCCTCCCAGGTTCAAGCGATTCTTGTGCCTCAGCCTCCTGAGTAGCTGGGACCACAGGCACACACCACCACACCCATATTTTTAGTAGAGACAGGGTTTCACTATGTTGGCCAGGCTGCTCTTGAACTCCTGGCCTCAAGTGATCCACTCAACTCAGTCTCCCAAAGTGCTGGGATTACAAGTGTGAGCCACCACGCCCAGACCAAAAGTGTTTTTCAAAGAGGGTCTTTAGGTGGCAAATCTTCTGAGACCTTGAAAGCTTGAGAACATCTTTCTTTCTAGTTTTGGTACTAGAATTATAGTTTAGCTGTTCTAAACTATAAAATTCTAGTTCTAAAGTTCTTTTTCTGGTATCAGGCATTGCTATTGAGAAAACTGATATCAGTATGATACTTGTTCCTAGTGAGTAGCATGTGGGGATTTCTTGTTATGTTTGTTTTCTTGCTTGTACGTCTTAATTCTTGAGAAGCTTTTAGAATTTTTGTCTCTCTTAAATTTTTCTTTAATGTGTTAAGTATTTTTCCAAATCTATCTTGTTGATATTCTGTCTGAAATCTTACACTTTCCTCTAATTCTGGGAAATTTTAGGTTTCTTTTATTCATTCTTTTTTAAAGCATTTCCTTCCAGCTTTTTCATCCCTCTTCTCTTCTGAAACTCCCATTTTAACTATATATCTTCCGTATTTAATAACTTTAGCCTTATATCTTTCATCTTCTTATTTCTTCCTGATAATTTCTGGAAGAGTTTGCCATCCTTATCTTCTAGTTTATGAATTCATTCTTAGTCTGAATCTATTTCACTATTTAACCTGTATATTGCCTTCTTTCCTTCAGCTATTATATTTTTTACACTTGTTAACTTTATTCTTATACAGTCTCATCCTATTCCAAATTTATAATATTCTTTAACCAGGCATGGTGGCACCTGCTCGTAGTCCCAGCTACTTGAGGCTGATGCAGGAGGATCCTTGAAGCCCAGGAGTTTGAGGCTTCAGTGAGCTATGATTTTGCCACCCCATTCCTGCCTGGATGACAGAGGGAAACTCTTTCTGTATAAAAAAATTAGATAATAATTTTTAAAAAATGTGTGACATTCTCCATTATTTCTTAGAAGACTTTTATTGTGATTATTTTATTTTATTTTATTTTTTACTTATTTATTTTTTTCAGAGATGAGAGCTTGGTCTGTCACTCAGGCTGGAGTGCAGTGGTACAATCTTGGCTTACTGCAGCCTCAACTTCCCAGGCTCAAGCGATCCTCCCACATCTCAGCTCCAGGTAGCTAGGACTATAGGGGTGTGCTACCACACCCGGCTAATTTTTTTTAAAATATTTTTTGTAGTGACAATGTTTCACCATATTGCCCGGGCTAGTTTCAAACTCCTTAGCTCTGGCAATCTGCCCGCCTTGGCCTCCCAAAGTGTTGGGATTACAGGCATGAGCCACTGCGCCCAGCCTATAAGGATTATTTTAAATTCTTGTTCTCACTGGTCCATTAATTCTGCTTCATCTCGTAAGGTTCTTCATTTTCAGAGTTCTCTTTTAAAAGAATTACATTACTCAGATGTATTATTTTTCTTTCTGAGCTCATAGTACTCTGGATGTGTCATTCTCTTGACTGGTGATATGCATCTGGGGAGGGAGTTACTATCTGGGTCTAATTCTGCCACACCCCCAACCTCCTCTCCTATCCCTTCCCTCCCAGTTTACTTAAGCAAAAGAGGATGTGCCTTTGGATGAACCTGTTGTGTCTCACTCCAGGTTCTGTGGCTCCTGAAATACCACTCCCCAAGGCTGACTCCTCACTCTGGAGGCCCAAAGTGGAGGAATTAGCAGGAGGAAAGACAGTCAAGTGGTGAACTACAGGGTCTGGGTCTCTGTGGTGGTTTTGTATTGTGTCACCTTGGTTAAGTTGGAACTACTTTTCCCAGAATACCCTTCCCTGTATAGTTCTGGGTTGGAGTTGGCGTAAGGAAATTTGCTCAGGATTTGGAAGTTGGAAGTAAAGCAAGTCTGAAGGTTTTATACTTCTGAAGGTTGTCGTGGCTACAGGCAGTGAGAGAGAGATGCAAAGGTTCCAGAGTTCCATTTGTTTTTGTTTGTTTGTTTGTTTGTTTTGAGACAGGTGTTTACTTTGTTGCCCAGGCTGGAGTGCAGGGGCATGAACATGGCTCACTGCACCCTTGACCTTCTGGGCTCAAGCTATCCTCTTGCCTCAGCCTTCTGTTTACCTGGAACCACAGGGGGGCACCAACACGCCTGGCTAATTTTTTAATTTTTATTTTGGTAGAGACGAGGTCTCACTTTGTTGCCCATGCTGTTCTCAAACTTCTCGGCTCAGGTGATCCTCCCACCTCGGCCTCCCAAAGTGCTGGGTTGCAGGCATAAGCCACCACACCTGGCCTCTACTTCATTCTTACTCTTCTTCCTGACTCTGTGATCAGTTCTTTTTCCTCATTGACATCTCTCATCACCAGCAGAGGCCTACAACTAGACACCAGGTGAGAACTCACAGAAGTAGAATCTATGAAGAAGCAACAAGCTTCTGTTGGCTTTTTACAGTAGCTCCCTTTCTATCTTCCACTACAGGAAGAAAGATAAACTTATCTTCCTCATTTTCCAGCAGGTTCCAGCTTGTCTCCCCTCCACCCCCAACCAGTGCTTTCCAAGGACTGAGAAGTGATTTTCCCACCATCCTACAACTCCCTTTGTGACCTTTACTTCTACATCTCCACCAACAATTGTGCAAAATCTTATTCCTATAATAATCATTCATTCCATGATATTTGCAGTGGTTCTATTTCCCTAGTTGAGCCCTGGTAGATACCGTTCCTAAGAACTTCATGGAGCAGTTTCTGCACCAAACCTGCCCTCTCTACCTCTGGACCTCTACATGAGAAAAAGTACATTTCTCCCTTAGGTAATCCACTGTTATTTTGGTCTGCCCTCCTGGAGCCAGGCCGCCACTGGTCTTGAACCCCCATCCTCCTCTACACCATTATGGGAGACAGAAAGAAATTCTACCTTATCTGACACATTGCATTTTTTAGTTTCTAACAGGAACTTACCTTATAGCTTAAATAAATTCCACCCCCTCTACCTCACTTTTCACTTGGCTGTATTTAACTCACCCTTTGGTTTTTCCTGACGTCTAGATAAGTCTGATCCTCTTATTGTGCCAGCATTCTCCCAATACCCTAGGCATCTCCCTTCGCAGAACATCCATCATTTAGGAAATATTTGCTCCATGACTGTCTCCCCTACTAGACTAGACCCTGATTCTTTTTTCCTTGTTTTTGTTTTTGTTTTTTTTGAGATATAATTTCACTCTGTCACCCAAACTGGAATACAGTGGCACAATCTTGGCTCACTGCAACCTCCACCTCTCAGGTTCAAGTGATTCTCGTGCCTCAGCCTCCTGAGTAGCTGGGATTACAGGCACGAGCCACCACACCCAGCTATTTTTTGTATTTTTAGTACAGACAGGGTTTTGCTATGTGGGCCAGGCTGGTCTTTAACTCCTGACCTCAGGTGATCCGCCCGCCTCAGCTCCCAAAGTGCTGGGATTACAGGTGCGAACCACTGCGCCCAGCAACCCTGACTCATTTTTTTTTGTTTGTTGTGTTGTGTTGTGTTGTGTTTGTTGTGTTTTGAGATGGAGTCTCACTCTTTCTTCCAGGCTGGTGTGCAGTGGCACAATCTCGGCTCACTGCAACTTCCGCCTCCCGGGTGCAAGCGATTCTTCTGCCTCAGCCTCCAGAATAGCTGGGATTGCAGGTATGCGCCACCACACCAAGCTAATTTTTGTACTTTAGTAGAGACGGCATTTCACCATGTTGACCAGGCTGGTCTTGAACACCTGACCTCAGTGGATCCACCCGCCTCGGCCTCCCAAAGTGCTGGGATTACAGGTGTGAGCCACCGTGCCCGGCCTCACTCCTGACTCTTATTCCTGTTCTGCTCCCAGCCCATAACACAGAACTGACACACAACCACTCATTGAATGAATGAACTTCTTTAAGGTAGCTACAGAGAAGATAAACCTTTTTGTGGGCGTGGCTGAGATTGGTCTGTACAGCATCTCTAAATTCCTTGAGCAGGGTCTGGCTTGTCCTTGTCTTTTGCTCTTTCATTCTAAAGCCTTGAGCCACTTTCTAAACATTGGGTGCCTCACAGCCAGTTACTGTATGTTAAGAGGATATGGTACGTGTGCTCCAGACATCAAGGCCACCAGACCCACCCCATTATGTGTGACATGTGGAACACAGCATTGGGACATACCCAACCTTTGCTATCTTCTTTAAGAACTGCCTACCAAACACTTTCCTGCTGAGGAGTGGACCCAGCCTGGGATCACCACTATCCCATGGAACACTTATGTGAGTATTAGGAAAAAGTATACTTTCTCAGCATGCTTTATTGCCATCTGCTAAAATGGTTTCATTATGAATACAGGTATTTACAGTGTCTGTAATGTGAATGGGACCCTTGGAGTTATCCACTGCACAGCCTGCATAACCAAATGTGGATACTGCCCTGCCAGCCTCCCATTAGCCTTATTAGCATCGTGTGACCTTGCCTTCCTCGGAAGCCAGGCTGATTGGACCAGCAGTGGAGATCCCACTCAAGCTGGCCAATCAGATTGGTTCTCCCAGGAATCTGAAGTTGGGATAAGCAACTGTATCTTGTCATCACTGCACTGGGAGAAAATGTTGAATAGTGGCTGTCACGTTTCAGTTAGGTTTCCTGATTGCAAGCAACAGAAACCAATATTAATGTAAATGGATAACTTAAGCAAAATGGAATGTATTGGAAGTAGTCTCTGAAAGCCAGAGGACCAGGGGGCCAGAAATGAGGAGGAGCAATGGAACAGCCTCATACCAGAATAGTCAGAATAGTCTGGTCAGGCCCCCACTGCTGGGTGAATGACCTCCATCCATTTCTCCCTCTTCTGTGTCTTTCCTGTAGGACTCATAGTCTTGGGCAAGAGCATCTGACCAGTCAAACTTCACTCAGGTGCCCAAACCTGGATATACGGCGATGGTGAGAGGAGTCCACCTGTATTTTTCTCCCTTAACTCAGAAAACTTTATTTTCATTTATAAAAATATTTAGAACACATAAAACTAGACAACGTTAGCCAGGCATGGTGGCTCACGCCTGTAATCCCAGCACTTTGGGAGGCCGAGTCTGGTGGATCATCTGAGGTCAGGAGTTCAAGACCAGCCTGTCCAACATGGTGAAACCCCATCTCTACTAAAAATACAAAAATTAGCCGGCCATGGTGGCGCATGCCTGTAATCCCAGCTACTCAGGATGCTGAGGCAGGAGAATTGCTTGAACCTGGGAGGCGGGTTTTGCAGCGAGCCAACGTCATGCCACTCCACTCCAGCATGGTTGACAGAGTGAGGCTCCTTCTCAAAAAAACAAAAACAAAACAAAACAAAAAAACAACTAGACAATCTTTACTCTTTTTTCTCCTCTTCTGGTAAAGGATCTATCGGTGGCTTCCCCCGTGTGGCACTGTTGCCGTCTGAGCCAGTGTTACTCCCACTGGTTCCTTCCTCTGCCTCATGATCAACTCTTTCCTGTCCACTCACCTTATCCTCAGTAGAAGTGCCTTCTTCACCATTTTACTGGCTTTCTGTCATTTTTTCAAGGTGGTCTCCATTGGAACACCCTTGTTGTCTTCCTTTTCTTTGGTTTTTTCAGCCACTTGCTCTTCCTCAGAAAGTCCTGCTCTGACACATTCAGCTTTCTCTGCTGCCTCTTTCTCCCTTTTTCTGCCTTTTGTGTGTTTGCTCCCCTGCTTCTGCCTTGTCAGATGCAATTTTCTCCATATGCACTTCAACTTTCAATGCACACAACCTTTAAAGTTTATTGTGAAATAAGTCTGTGCTTTCCAGGAATTTCTTTTTCTTTTCTTGGTGTTCCTCTCCTATTTGAAAAAGTTCGGCTTTTAGTTTTTGCTGATGGGCCATTAAGGACTGGATCTTGTTGTTTGGGAACACGCATTCTAGCTGTGTGACAGCTGATGATTGTCTGGCAATGCACTCTTATTAAGTAATTCACCAATGAAGTGGTAGTTTCTCTGGAAATGAATACTATTTTTGTGCTTCACTGAAAAGCCATCATTAAAAGATAACATAGGGCCTGGCGTGGTGGCTCATGCCTGTAATCCCAGCACTTTGGGAGGCTGAGGTGGGTGGATCATTTGAGGTCAGTAGTTTGAGACAAGCCTGGCCAATATGGTGAAACCCCGTCTCTATTAAAAATATAAAAAAATTAACCAGGTGTGGTGGCAGGCACCTATAATCCCAGCTGAGGCAGGAGAATCACTTGAACCCAGAAAGTGGAGGTTGCAGTGAGTCAAGACTGTGCCACTGCACACTCTAACCTTCTAACCTGGGTAACAGAGTGGGAAAAAAAAAAAAAAAAGGAGAAAATCTAGGTGACTTTGGGTATGATGAGGACTTTTTAGACACAACACCAAACGTATGATCCATGAAAGAAATAATTCTTCAAGGGAAGACAAGCCACAGACACAGACTAGAAAAAAAAAATTTGCAAAAGACCTATCTGATAAAGGACTTATACAGAATATACAAAGAACCTTTAAACTTAATAATAAATAACAAACAACTTGATTTAAAAACGGACAGAAGACTTGAACAGACACTTTACCAAAGAAGATATATGGATGGCAACTAAGCATATGAAAAGATGCTCAGGCCGGGCACAGTGGCTCATACCTGTAATCCCAACACTGGGAGGACGAGGTGGGAGGATGGCTTGAGGTCAGGAATTCAAGACCAGCCTGCACAATAAAGTGAAACCCTGTCTCTACAGAAAAGAAAAAGAAAGAAAGAAAAAAGAAAAGCTGCTGGGCATGGTGGCCACATCTGTAGTCCCAGTTACTCAGGAAGCTGAGACAGGAGGATAGCTTGATCTCAGGAGGTTGCAACTGCAGTCTCATGAGCTATGATCATGCCACTGCACCCCAGTCTGGGCAATAGAGCAAGATCTTGTCTCCCTCTTTATTTATTTTTTTCATTTATTTAGACGGAGTTTCGTTCTTTCACCCAGGCTGGAATGCAGTGGCACGATCTCGGTTCACTGCAACCTCCACCTTCCGGTTTCAAGTGATTCTTCTGCCTCGGCCTCCTGAGTAGCTGGGATTACAGGCACCTGCCACCATGGCCGGCTAACTTTTGTATTTTTAGTAGAGATGGGGTTTCACCATGTTGGCCAGGCTGGTCTTGAACTCCTGACCTCAAGTGATCTGTCTGCCTCAGCCTCCCAAGGTGCTGAGGGCCACCTTGCCCAGCCCTCATGTATTTTTTAAAAAAAGAGAAGATGCTCAACGTATGTAGTGTAGGGAATTGCAAATTAAAACAATGAGATACCACTACACACCTATTAGAATGGCCATACCCAAACTGATCGTGCCAAATGCTGTCAAGGATATGGAGCAACAAGAACTCTCATTCATTGCTAGTGGGAATATAAAATGGTTCAGCTACTTTGGAAGACAGTTTGGCAGTTTCTTGCAAATTTAAACATACTCTTACCATTCAATGCAGCACTTATACTCCTTGGTATTTACCCAAATAAGTTGAAAATTTATGTCCATACAAAAAATTTGCACATGGATGTTTACAACAGCTTTATTCCTAATTACCAAAATTTGGAAGTAATGAAGATGTTTTTCAGTAGGCAAATAGATAAATAAACATCCAGACAATGGACTATTATTTGGCTGTAAAAAGAAACACACTATCAAGACATGAAAAGACATGAAGGAAACTTAAGTTCATATCACTAAATGAGAGAAGCTGATCAGAAAGGACTGCATACTATATGATTCCAACCATATGACATTTTAGAAAAGGCAAGACCATGAAGACAGTAAAAAGATCAGTGGTCACCAGAGATTAGGAGGGATGAAGGGATGAATAGACAGAACACAGAGGATGTTCAAGGCAGTAAAAATACTCTGCATGACACTATAATGATGGATACTGGTCATTACACATTTGCCCAAATCCATAGAATGTACAATGCCAAGAGTGACCTTGAGGAAAATTCTAGACTTTCAGTGATAATGGTGTGCTAATGCAGATTCATTCACTGTAACAAATGTACCACCACGGTGCTGGATGTTGATAGTGGGAATGCTGGAGGGGACAGGAATGTGAGGGAACTCTGTACTTTCTGCTCAATTTTGCTGAGAACCTAAAACTACTCTTTAAAAGTCTGTTAAATAGGCCAGGTGCGGTGGCTCATGCCTATAATCCCAGCACTTTGGAAGCCCAAGGTGGGTGGATCCCCTGAGGTCAGGAGTTCAAGATCAGCCTGGCCAACATGGCAAAACCCCGTCTCTACTAAAAAGACAAAAAGTAGCCGGGTATGATGGCACGTGCCTGTAATCCCAGCTACTTGGGAGGCTGAGGCAGGAGAATCGCTTGAACCCAGGAGGTGGAGGTTGCAGTGAGCCGAGATCATGCCACTGCACTCCAGCCTGGGCGACAGAGTGAGACTCTGTCTCAAAAAAAAAAAAAAAAAATCTGTTAAATAAATAATTAAGTCGTTGTGATAAACATCTGGATCTTCAGCAGACTGAGTGCTCTACAAAACAAACAAACAAATAAACAAAAAACCAAGGAGTACGATTGCTGAATTATATGGTAAAAGTATGTTTAATTTTGCAAGAAACTGTCAAACTGCCTTCCAAAGTAGCTGAACCATTTTGCATTCTCACTAGCAATGAATGAGAGTTCCTGTTGCTCCATATCCTCGCCAGCATTTGGTATTATCAATAAAGGAGAAAGGTTCTCCTTTCTCCATGTGAGACTGCATCTGTCAAATTCTTTCCTCTAAAGCAACTCCTATGGCTAGACATGGTGGCCCATATCTGTTATCCCAGTGTTTGGGAGGCTGAGGCAGGTGGATCACTTGAGGCCAGGAGTTCAAGACCAGCCTGGACAAAATGGCAAAACCCGTCTCTACTAAAAATACAAAAGATTAGCTGAGCATGCAGGTGCATGCCTGTAATCCCAGCTACTCAGGAGGCTGAGGCAGGAGAAAAGCTTGAACCCAGCAGGTAGAGGTTGCAGTGAGCCCTTACCCTGCCACTGCACTCCAGCCTGAATGACAGAGTGAGACTGTTTCAAAAAATAAAATAAAATAAAATAAAATATCTTCTGCATAATTTTTTGCATTTATGTAAGCAAAGTGTGTGGGGGAATTATGATAGACCTTCATAGAGTCATTGTACTCTATCTTTGTTGCCTCATATTCATTTAAATATTCTTGTTTTTCTTCATCAGTGACATCTCCCCACATTCCACCAATAATCTTGCCAATTTCCATCAATTTCAGGTCAGTATTGGAAGCCTTGACTCTGGCCCAGACATTTCTGCTGTACCTCATGTAGGATAAGAGTGGCTTATCTTTGAGGGTTTTGGAATAGTAGTACTAGAGGATGCCATGACCTGGGCTGTTGGTGCAGGGGTTCCCTCCCAGCCTGTAGCTGTAGGTGAGATGCCTGTGTGGAGTGCGTCCCACAAACAGTGGTGTGCTGGACACTTGTGCTGCAGGAGCTGGTGAGGGTGGGAGGTAGGGCACAAAATGGTCTTTTTCACATTTTGAAAAATTAAGTTTTCATTTCCTTAAGAATAAATCTGATTAGGGAGGTTGGCAGATCACTTGAGTCCAGGAGTTCAAGACAAGCCTGGACAAGATGGTGAAACCCCATCTCTACAAAAAATACAAAAATTAGCCAGGCATGGTAGTGAGACAGGATTCATTCCCTTGACCTTGACCCTCTTCATGGGCAGGAACTGGAGTGGCTCATTTCACTTAGCCTGCAGCCCACGGATGGCTAAGTGTTAACAGCTCAGTGAAGGGTCAGAGTGACAGCCTCCTGCACCTGCCCTTTTTGACAGCCAAGTTTTTGCTCGGTGTCCGGGAAGAATCAGGTCACATGAATTGTTTGAAAGGTAACGAATGCAGAAGGCTTTATTGAGCAGTGCAAGTGGCTCCTGGTGGAAGGGGAACTGGAAAAGAAGAAGGTGATCTTTCCCTGAAGCCGCACTGTCTGAAGTTAGCCACATCTATCTGTAGTCTCTGATGCTCAGTTGGTTGCTCCTCTGCTTGCCACTCAGCTGCTTATATCCCCGAGGCTCAGCAGCTTGCATCCCCAACAACATGCCTCAGCCACTTGTGTTGCTCTTTTCTTCTGCCAGCTGGTCTGGTTTTTATGGGCACAGGATAGGGGCATGGCAGGCGAAAAAGGCAATCATTTGGGTGGAAAAGCGGGGTCAGCTGTTTTCACTTAGGGCCAAGGTTCCGGGCTTGAGGGTGCGGTTTAGGTGGGAGCCCAGCTGTTCTGTATCAGCAGCACATTTGTAGTCCCAGTTATTCAGGAGGCTGAGGTGGGAGGATCACCCGAGCCCAGGAAGTCAAGGCTGCAGTGAGCCATGATCACACCACTGCACTCCAGCCTGGGTGACAGAGCCAGACTCTGTCAAAAAAAGAAAAAGATAAAATCTTAAACACCCTGGAAAGAAAGAGCATCCACAGCTCCACCCCTTTCCTGGAAAATTGATGAATAATTGTCCACCCCTTTCCTGGAAAATTCATGAATAATCCATCCCTTGTTTAGCATATAATCAAGAAATAACCATAAAAATAGCCAACAAGCAGCTCATGAGGCTGTTTCCATCCCTCTGGTTGTGTAGAAGGAGGGAAATACCTGGATTTACCATCCCACAGAGGTCACACCCAGTGCAAGAGAGTCAGGTCTCCCTGTATTAATATACTGTCTTATTTTCTGTGTTCTTGATACTCAGGCATCTGAGGCCTAGCTGATTGGAGATGGACTGCCCCTACTCAGTCTAGCTGATTCTTAGAGGTAGCCAGGTACTCACCTCGCTGAGGAGTGTGCCTTTCATATGCCAGTGAACCAATTCAGAGCCCATACTGCTCACCACCTCTTCTGTCTGACTCTTACAATCTATCAGGCAATATTCCTCTCCCTTAACCATTCCGGGCCAGGTAGCAGGCACTGTCAGAGATATTTGAACCAGAGAAACTCCATCTTGAACGGGGGCTGGGTAAAATAAGGCTGAGGCCTCTTGGGCTACATTCCCAGTAGCATTCTTAGTCACAGGATGAGATGGGAGGATGGCACAAGATACAGGTCACAAAGACCTTGCTGATAAAACAGCATGCAGTAAAGCAGCCTGCCACATCCCACCAAAGCCAAGATGGCCATGAAAGTGACCTCTGGACATCCTCACTGCTCATTATATGCTAATTATTATGCATCAGCATGCTAAAAGACACTCCCACCAGCACCATGACAGTTTACAAATGCCATAGCAACATCAGGAAGTTCCCCTGTATGGTATAAAAAGGAGAAGAAACCTCAGTTCTGGGAATTGTCCATCCGTTTCCTGGAAAATTCATGAATAATCCACCCCTTGTTTAGCACATAATCAAGAAATAACCATAAAAATAGCCAATGAGCAGCCCATGCTGCTATCTTGCCTATGGTGTGGCTGTCACGCATGTCCGTATGAAGAGACCATCAAGAGGCTTTGTGTGAGCATCAAGGCTATTTATTTCACTCGGGTGCAAGTGGGCTGAGTCCGAAAAGAGAATCAGCAAAGGGTGGTGGGATTATCATTAGTTTTTATAGGTTTGGGATAGGTGATGAAGTTAGGAGCAATTTTTTGCAGTTGGGGGTGGATCTTACAAAGTACATTCTCAAGGTTGGGGAGAATATTAAAAAGTACCTTCTTAAGGGCAGGGGAGGATATTACAAAGTACCTTCTCGAGGGTCGGGAGGGTGTATCGTACAAAGTACATTCACAAGGGTGGGGGAATATCACAAAGTACACTATCACAAGGGCAGGGAGGGTGTATTGTCACAAAGTCAATTGATCAGTTAGGGTGAAGCAGGAACAAATCACAATGGTGGAATGTCATCAGTTAAGGCAGGAACTGACTCTTTTCACTTCTTCTGTGGATCTTCAGTTGCTTCAGGCCATCTGGATGTGTACACGCAGGTCACAGGGGATAGGACAGCTCAGCTTGGGCTCAGAGGCCTGACACTCCTGTCTTCTTATATTAATAAGAAAAACTAAACAAAATAGTGGTGAAGTGTTGGGGCGGCGAAAATTTTGGGGGTAATATGAAGAGATAATGGGCGATGTTCTCAGGGCTGCTTTGAGGGGATTAGGGGTGGCATGGGAACCTACAGTGGGAGAGATTAAACTGAAGAAAGATTTTGGGGTAAGAGGTGATATTGTATGGTTTTTAGAAGGAGCGTTTGCTGTATAGAATGACTGGTGATGGCCTGGATGTGGTTTTGTATGAATTGAGAAACTAAATGGAAGACACAAGGTCCGAATAAAAGAAGGAGAAAAATAGGTATTAAAGGACTAAGAATTGGGAGTACCCAGGACATCCAATTAGAGAGTTTCCAAGGGGGTTCAGCAAAATTATTTGCTTGGTTGGTGAGTTTTTGGGCTCTATCCTTGAGTTTTTTTATGTTGTCATATAGCAGGCCAGATTGATTTAGGTAAAAACAACACTCTTAATTTAAAAACATAGAGTTTTTTGTTTTTTTTTTTTAGCAGTGAGTAAGTCAAGGCCTTGGTGGTTTTGGAGGAAAGAGAAATGCAAAGCCAGCAATTGTTTGTTAAAGAAGGATTAGAGGCTGGGCATGGTAGCTCATGCCTGTAATCCCAGAACTTTGGGAGGCCGAGGCAGGCGGATCACGAGGTCAGGAGATTGAGACCATCCTGGCTAACACAGTGAAACCCTGTCTCTACTAAAAATACAAAATATTAGCTGGGTGTGGTGGTGGGCACCTGTAGTCCCAGCTACTCGGGAGGCTGAGGCAGGAGAATGGCATGAACACAGGAGGCAGAGCTTGCAGTGAGCTGAGATCACACCACTGCACTCCAACCTGGGCAACAGAGCAAAACTCCATCTCAAAAAAAAAAAAAAAAAAGGATTAGAAACGGCTTGCAGAGAGTGAGTGAGATTGATAGTGTGGTAGAGATAGCTGGGGAGAGGTAGAGGGTGGTGTAAGAACGGGAACGAGAATGAGAGTGAGTATAGAAGTAAAGAATAGGACTTTATCAGGGTGAAAGTATTGGAGGGTGCTCTGCCAGCAAAGATCATCTACCCTCTCCAAGAGGGAGTTAAAGTGGCAGCTCGGGGATAGTTCCAGAAGATATCCATTATGATGGTTTGGAGGAAAAGTATAAACCGGCAGTGTAAACAGGGGCAGGGCATTTATGAGTAGTTGAGAACGGTGAATAGGAGTACGACTAGACAGAAGATACTAGGGATGACAAGTTTTGGGGGCACAGTCCAAGTATTGGGGGTGACTGTGTAAAGCCCTGTTGCAAAAAGTAGGGTAAGGATGAATAGACCTAATAGAATGAAGGGATGTATTAGGTTCATAAGGGTCATTACTGTTCTTCAGAAATGCAAGTGAGCTTAAGGGAAGTAGGGGAGAGTACTTGCGACTTCCAGGAGGAAGAGGAGAGATCAGGCTGGCTGTCCAATGGACACAGCTTTATTCTGGATCAGTGAACCTAATGGGGAGGGTTCTTCAGGCAGACGGCAGTTGGGGTACTATAGATGACTAAGTAGGGTCCGGTCCATCGAGGTTGTAGAGTTTGAGGGGTCAGATTCGTAACAAGAACCGATTGTCCAGCTAGGGTGTCTTCATATGGCTGGGTATCTGGAGTAGGCAAGAGAAGATTAGTAACCTGGTGAATTTCCTGTCTAGCCTGCTGGAGGACAGGAAAATAGTCGCCTAGAAGGCTGGTGTCTGGGATGAGGTTGGGGCCAAGCAAGAAAGTGCGTCCATATAAAAGTTCAAACGGACTGTACCCTGTATCATCTGGAGGACAGGCTCTAATTCTGAGAAGGGTAAGAGGTAAACGTACTGTCCAGTCCTTTCTAAGTTAGAGGCTGAGCTTGGTGAGGTGTGTCTTCAAAAGACCATTAGTCCATTCTACCTTTCCTGAAGATTGAGGACAGTAAAGGGTATGAAGGTTCCACTGAATACCAAGAGCTGGAGAAACTGCTTGGGTGATTTGACTAACAAAGGCCAGTCTGTTATCAGACTGTATCGAGGTCAGAAGGCCAAACTGAGGAATTATGTCTGACAGAAGGGAAGAAATGACGGTGGTGGCCTTCTCAGACCCTGTGTGAATGGCCTCTACGCTTCCAGTGAAACTGTCTATCCAGACCAAGAGGTATTTTAGTTTCCTGACTCAGGGCATGTTAGTAAAGTCAATTTGCCAGTCCTGGGCAGGGGCAAATCCCCAGGCTTGTTGTGTAGGGAAGGGAGGGGGCCTGAACAATCCCTGAGGAGTAGTAGAATAGCAGATGGAACACTGAGAAGTTATTTCCTTGAGGATAGATTTCCACAATGGAAAGAAAGTGAGACTTTCTAAGAGACGGGCTAGCAGTTTGTAACCTACATGGAAGAGATTATGAAATCACGACAGAATAGAATGGGCCTGTGAGACTGGAAGGAGATATTTTCCTTGGTCCAAGAACCATTTGCCTTGTGTGGGAAGAGATTGATAGGTGGAAGTTTCAGTGGGAGAGTAGGTGGGAGTGACCAATGAGAAGGAGAAAAACTGGCCGTGAGGGACAGAAGTTGGAATGCTAGCTGCTTCTTTAGCTGCCTTATTAGCATAAGCATTGCGCTGAGAGATGGGATCTGATGCCTTTTGATGGCCCTTGCAGTGAATGACTCCAGCTTCCTTTGGAAGTAAAGCAGCCTTGAGAAGAGTTTTTGTTAAAGAGGCATTAATGAGGGACGACCGTTGTGTAGTGAGGAAACCTCTTTCAACCCACATAACAGCATGGTGGTGCAAGATATGGAAAGCATATCTTAGAGTCAATATAAATATTGACATGTAGTCCCTTTGCAAGAGTGAGGGCCCGAGTTAAGGCAATGAGTTCAGCTTACTGAGAGGTAGTGGAGGTGGGCAGAACAGTAACCTCAATTATAGATGTGGAGGACACTATAGCATAGCCTGCCTTTGCTGGTGAGTGGCGATTAGGCCTGGTGGAACTGCCATCAATAAACTAAGTGTAATCAGGGTGAGGAACAGGAAAGAAGGAAATATGGGGAAGTGGAGTGAATGTCAGGTGGATCAGAGAGACACAGTCATGGGGGTCAGGTGTAGTATCTGGAATAATGTGGGGGCCAGCCTAAAACAGTAAGGTCAAGTTGTTTGGACAGAAAGGCTACAGGGTGTGGTCCTGGCTCTTGTGTAAGAATTCTGACTGCACCTTTCGCTGCTGCGGCCGCAGCCATGAGTATGCTTAGGCTTCAGAAGAGGCTCGCCTCTAGTGTCCTCCGCTGTGGCAAGAAGAAGGTCTGGTTAGACCCCAATGAGACCAATGAAATCGCCAATGCCAACTCCCGTCAGCAGATCCGAAAGCTGATCAAAGATGGGCTGATCATCCGCAAGCCTGTGACAGTCCATTCCCGGGCACGATGCCGGAAAAATACGTTGGCCCGCCGCAAGGGCAGGCACATGGGCATAGGTAAGAGGAAGGGTACAGCCAATGCCCGAATGCCAGAGAAGGTCACGTGGATGAGGAGAATGAGGATTCTGCGCCGGCTGCTCAGAAGATACCGTGAGTCTAAGAAGATTGATCGCCACATGTATCACAGCCTGTACCTGAAGGTGAAGGGGAATGTGTTCAAAAACAAGCATATTCTCATGGAACACATCCACAAGCTGAAGGCAGACAAGGCCCGCAAGAATCTCCTGGCTGACCAGGCTGAGGCCCGCAGGTCTAAGACCAAGGAAGCACGCAAGCGCCCTGAAGAGCGCCTCCAGGCCAAGAAGGAGGAGATCATCAAGACTTTGTCCAAGGAGGAAGAGACCAAGAAATAAAAGCTCCCCCTTTGTCTGTACATACTGGCCTCTGTGATTACATAGATCAGCCATTAAAATAAAACAAGCCTTTATCTGCAAAAAAAAAAAAAAAAAAAAAAAAAAGAATTCTGACTGCACAGCCCTGCACTTCGGCTGTGTGTAATGCAAAAGGGTTGGGATGAGTTTGGGAAAGCTTGTGTGGGAGCAGCTTCTAGGGCTGTTTTTAAGGAACGGAAAGAGGAGTGGGGAAAGGATTTAGGATCTATGGGGTCAGCTAGGTTTCCTTTTGTGAGTTTATATAATGGTTTAGTCAGGATGGCAAAACCAGGTATCCAAAGGCAAAAGTATCCAACCATGCCCAGGAAGGAAAGGAGTGGCTGTTCTGTAGAAGGGGTTGGGGTTTGAGAGACAAGCCAGACACAATTGGCAGGGAGATCATGTATGTTTTCATGAAGAATTATGCCAAGGTAGGTAACGGATGGGGAAGAAATTTGAGCTTTGGAGGGGGATACCCGATATCCTTTGGAGAACAAATATTGAAGGAGCAGGAGGATATCTTGTTGAGAAGACTCAAAGGAGGGACTACAGAGTAGAAGGTCATCAATGTATTGAATAAGGTGGGAAGTAGAGAGGTGGAAAGAAAGTAAATCATGAGAAAGGGCTTGACTGAAGTAATGAGGGCTGTCCCAGAAGCTTTGTGGCAGTACAGCCCAGGTAAGTTCCTGGGACTGAAGGGTGTCAGGGTCAGTCCAGGTAAAAGCAAAGAGAAGCTGGGACAAGGGGTGCAGGGGAATAGTGAAAAAAGTGTCTTTAAGATAAAAAACCGAGTAATGAGTTGTGAAGGGAGGTATTGAGGACAAAAGAATGTACGGGTTGGGCACCACAGGGTGGACAGGAAAAACAATTTGGTTGATAAGGTGCAGATCTTGAACCAACATGTAAGACTTGTCCAGTTTTTGTACAGGTAAGATGGGAGATTTGTAAGGAGAGTTTGTAGGCTTTAGTAGCCCATGCTGTAGCAGGCAAGTAATAACAGGCTCCAACCCCCTTAAAGCCTGTTGTGGGATGGGATACTGGCATTGAGCAGGGTAAGGGTGATTAGGTTTTAATGGGATAGTAATGAGCATGTGATCAGTTGCTAGGGAGGGAGTAGAGGTGTCCCATACCTGTGGGTTAAGGTGGTGGGATACAAGAGGAAGATGTGAAGGAGACTTTGGATTGTGAAGAAGGGCAGCAATGAGACGTGGCTGTAGTCCAGTAATAGTCAGGGAAGCAGATAATTTGGTTAAAATGTCTCAGCCTAATAAAGGAACTGGGCAGGTGGGGATAACTAAAAAGGAGTGCATAAAAGAATATTATCCAAGTTGGCACCAAAGTTGGAGAGTTTTAAGAGGTTTGGCAGCCTGGCCGTCAATACCCACAGCAGTTATGGAGGCAGGGAAAACAGGCCCTTGAAAAGAAGGTAATGTGGAGTGGGTAGCCTCCATATTGATTAAGAAGGGAATGGACTTACCTTCCACTGTAAGAGTTATCCAAAGCATCTGTGATGGTCCAGGAGGGTTCTGAGGCAATCAGGCAGTGTCAGTCTTCACCTATTAAGCTAAGAAGATCTGGGAAGGAGTCAGTCAGAGAACCTTGGGCCAGAGTTCCAGGGCCTCTGGGAAAGGTTGCTGGGCGAGTTGGACAGTACAATTTCCAGTGGGGTCCCACACAGATGGGACATGGCTCAAAAGGAATCCCAGGCTGTGGGTATTCCTTGGCCCAGTGGCCAGATTTCCAGCACTTGAAGCAAGATCCTGGGGGATGGAGTCCTGCAGGAATGCCTGGACACTGTGGCTTAGGTGTTTTGAAGTTCTTGTGTGCTGGAGATATGGCTGGGGTTTCTCTTACAGCGGAGGCAAGTAATTGCAACTCAGAAATATGTTGCTGCTTGGCTGCCTCTTCTCTATTATTGTGTACTTTGAAGGCAAGGTTAATTAAGTACTTTTGTGGGGTTTGAGGGCTGGAATCTAATTTTTGTAGCTTTTTCTAATGTTGGGAGCAGATTGGGTAATAAAATGCACATTAAGAATAAGACAGCCTTCTGGACCCTCTGGGTCTGGGGCAGTAAAGCGTCTAAGGGTTGTTGCCAAATGGGCCATGAACTGGGCTGGGGTTTTATATTTGATGACAAAGAGCCTAAATTCTAACTGATTTGGGAGAGGTCAGATAAAAAGGAGCACTAACTTTGACTATGCCTTCAGCTCCAGCCACCTCTCTATTGTTGGGCAGATGGGGGAGAGCTAGTCACGGAGCAAAACTGTAAGCCAGACCGGGTGTGAGGAGGGGAAGTGATAGAAGGATGGTAGGGTCGGGAAGCAGAGGCTGGAGAAGAATTGGGACCTGACTTGGCCTGGTGAGAAGCAGCCTGGGGAGGAGGGGAGAGGTCAGATGAGTTCTTAGAAAAGGAGGATTCAAAAGGACTCAGAGTTTGGGGTGGAAACTGAAGGAGCAGACAGGAGAGAAAGAAGAAAGATTTGGGATGAGTCGCATTGGGAGCAGAGACTAGGGGCGGATCAATGTGTGAAAAAGAATGCCTGGATGTCAGGCACCTCAGACCATTTGCCCATTTTTCAACAAAAATTATCTAGATATTGTAGGATGGAGAAATTGAAAGTGCCATTTTCTGGCTCTTTAGAACCATTGTTGAGTTTGTATTGGGGCTAAGTGGTATTGCAGAAGAAAACAAGATGCTTAGGTTTTAGGTCAGGCGAGAGTTAGAGAGGTTTTAAGTTTTTTAGAACACAGGCTAAGGGAGAAGCAGGAAGGTAGGGTGGAAGGTTGCCCATAGTAAAAAGGTAAGTTTAGAGAAAAGAGAGGGTAGAGACACAGAGGAGGGAAGTGGTACTTGCCACCAAGGGGAGCTAGTACTTGCCACCAAGGGGAATGATCAAGGCAGTCATCCCTGCAGTAATCAGTCACCTCTGGAATGTGGGTAAATAATCAGGTAGGCATCCCCGCAGTGATTAAACACCCCAGTCCATGACCGGCGCCAGAGTTTTGAGTTCATGGATAAAACACGTCTCCTCTGTCTCTACCAGAAAGAGAAAGGAACCGAAATTAAGGAAGGGAGATATTGAAGCATTGAGTACCTTCTTATGGGCAGGGGAGGATATTACAAAGTACCTTCTCAAGGGTGGGGAGGGTGTATCATACAAAGTACATTCACAAGGGTAGGGGAATATCACAAAGTACATTATCGCAAGGGTGGGGAGAGTGTGTTGTCACAAAGTCAATTGATCGGTTAGGGTGAAGCAGGAACAAATCACAATGGTGCAATGTCATCAGTTAAGGCAGGAACTGGCTATTTCCACTTCTTTTGTTGATCTTCAGTTGCTTCAGGCCATCTGGATGTGTACACGCAGGTCACAGGGGATATGATGGTTAGCTTGGGCTCAGAGGCCTGACAGTGGCCATTCTTTCATTTAGGTAAAGGTTATTTTTTAATTTAATTTTATTTTATTTTATTTTTGAGATAGAGTCTCATTCTGTCACTCAGGTTAGAGTTCAGTGGTGTGATCTTGGCTCATTTCAACCTCCGCCTCCCAGGTTCAAGTGATTCTTCTGCCTCAGCCTCCCAAGTAGCTGGGATTACAGACATGTGCCACCACACCTGGCTAATTTTTTTTTTTTTTTTTTTTTTTTTTTAGTAGAGAGAGGGTCTCACTGTGTTAGCCAGGCTGGTCTTGAACTCCTGGCATCAAGTGATCTGTCCGTCTTGGCCTCCCAAAGTGCTGGGATTATAGGCGTGAGCCACCATGCCCAGCCAAGTAAAGGTTATTTTCTTAATAAACTTGCTTTCACTTTACTGTATGGACTCACCCTGAATTCTTTCTTGCTTGAGATCCAAGAACACTCTTTTGGGGGTCTGGATGGGGACCCCTTTCTGGTAACACAACTAGAGACATCCTCTGTAGCCCAGAACCCACCAGAATTATTCAAACTAGCCAATCCTAAATCTAAATCTGCTCACCCTGACTTGCCTTGCCTTTCCCATGGAAACCACAAGAAAAACTCCTGCCTGTTCTTTGCCCTTCCTCCAGACTGACCCATGTGCTTCCCCACAGGGCCCTGCAGGGCACTCTGTGCCCCTCCTCTTGGGAAATGTGCCTAACAAATTATATTTTCTTTTTTCTTTTTTTTGAGACAGAATCTTGCTATGTCATCCAGACTGGAGTGCAGTGGCATGATCTCAGCTCACCATAACCTCCACCTCCCGGGTTCAAGCGATTCTCCTGCCTCAGCTTCCTGAGTAGCTGGGATTACAGGCATACACCACCACGCCCAGCTAATTTTTGTATTTTTAGTAGAGATGGGATTTCACCATGTTGGCCAGGCTGGTCTTGAACTCCTGACCTCATGATCCGCCGACCCTGGCCTCCCAAAGTGCTGGGATTACAGGCGTGAGCCACTGTGCGTGACACAAATTATCTTTTCAATAACAATCATCTCTTGATCTGTTAGCCTCACTATACCTGAATAAAAACAGAATCCCGGGTACAGTTAACAACAGTCTTCCATGGGAAATTGGGTGTTGTTAGGAAGGGATATAGATGCTGAGTCACTTCAAAATGACATCTATTGCACAATGCAGACAGAAGCAAATGAAGCCAGTCAGGAGTATGGGGGTAGGGTAAATAGGAGAATGGCAGACAACTGGGAAAGCTTGAAAGAGAGTTGAGGAGAGTAACTCCAGTTTATCACTGTCAACCTCCTGGATCTAGGCCCTGGATCCACTTCTAACTCTGCAACTTCAAGTCTGTGACAAGACCTTGTTTCCTTCCAGGAAGCACCCTGCTTTTGGTTAAGCAAGTCTAAGTTTCTGCTCCTTGCAGCCCATGATTCCTCCTTATAATGGGGAACTTTGCACCCACATAGATGCATCTCAAACTATAAGAACACCTTTTTCCAGCCTGTGGCCCAAAGGTTATCTGTCCAGGCACCTCCTGCTTCCCCCTTTTCTCTCCTCCCCTAGCCTGACCGCCTCTGGGCTTAGGATCCCAGGCCAGTGCCTTCCTAGCCCTGATGCTCCCTTCTCTTCTGGTCCAGCTACCTCCCACCTCATCTTCCTTGACCTCAGGTGGGGTTTCCCTTCTGCAGAGCAGGGATGTCGGCAGGGGTCCTCTCAGCAGAGAAACCCTGCGTTCCTCCTCTCCTGCCTGGACAGCCCCACTCCCCAGGCTGGCAGAGGCTGGCTCTGCAGCTCCTGATGGTCTCCCTCAGGTCTGACTGCCTTACCTTTTTAGTCTAAATCCCAGCCCCTCCTTTTAGGAACTGTCATCGTGTTTAATCCTGCCTGGGGGAGACCCCCTCCACCTTCCTAAATGGAAGGTATTCCATTACATGCTAAAGTGCAGTTTAAGCAGCTGTAAGGAAGTGTGACAGAAAGTCTGTCAGAGTGGGGCTGGACTTGCCAAAACTTGGTGTGATGTGGGGACTCTGTCAACATGCTCCTAGGGAAACTTGAGCTGAGCCGATGCTGAGGCTGGCAGGATGTTCAAGGTAAGACGCAGGAAGTGGTGTGGGGGAAGGGCAGACAAAGCGCTGGACCCCCGGGGTGGCCTGAGAAGAAGGGTTCCCAGTGGGTGGGGGCCGAGGACTTCCTCGTCATTGTGCTGCCAAACAAAGGCAGATGGGCCACCAGGACACCCAGACTGCATTAGGGTGGGCAGGTCGGGCCCAACTCTTGTTGGAACAGGAGTGGGGGTAGACGGTGAGTAGGGAGGAGGAAGTTGGACAGGATTTCCTCCAACAAGTGTTTCAACCTGAAGCCAGAGGCGTCCGGACCTGGAGAGGAAAAGCTCACCCTCCAGAGGAGAGAAGTTGGTGGTTCCTGGAGGAGGAAACCGGCGCTTTGGCAGCTGGAGGGCCCAGGCCTGGACACCGACAATATTGAACAGCATGAACTGTGCCCAAAGACAGTCAATGGCGCTAATACTGGCAATGGCCCAGCCAGAGTCCATAGACCTTTCCTGGCCCCTTCTTGGTGCCCCTGTCTCCCACACGCCCTGGTTTAATCTACACATGCCCAATCTTTATTCTTTTTCTTTGTTTTTTTGTTTTGTTTTGTTTTTTGTTTATTTTTATTTATTTATTTTTTTTTGAGACGGAGTCTCGCTCTGTCACCAAGGTAGAGTGTAGTGGTATAATCTCAGCTCACTGCAACCTCCACCTCCAGGGTTCAAGTGATTCTCCTGCCTCAGCCTCCTGATTAGCTGGGACTACAGGCACCCGCTACCACACCCAGCTAATTTTTGTATTTTTAGTAGAGACTGGATTTCACCAGGTTGGCCATGCTGGTCTTGAACTCCTGACCTCAGGTGATCCACCCGCCTCAGCCTCCCAAAGTGCGGGATTACAGGTGTGAGCCACCGTGCTTGGTGATGTCCAATCTTTAGATGAAACCTCCTCTCTGTCTGGCCCAGGGCCAGGTGGTCACAGAGTCAGGGGTCAGTTTGCATTCTTTCCTTGGCCTCTCCCCTGGCATCTTCTGCACCTCACTCTGCACTCCCCAATCCCTCCGGGTGAGCCCAGGACCTGCAGCACTGTGCCAACCTCGCCCAAGCCACTCTCCAGCTTTCCCAGCTCAGCAGGCTGATGGCACCTGAGGCTTTCATTTTAATTATGAACCACTTCAAAGCCTTTCTGGAAGCAGGTGAGAGACAAAATGTAAACAAGTGAATGAGTGAGTCATCCGGCCCTCCCTGCCCAGATATTTCTGTCATCCATCCTGCCTCTCTGTCACCCACAGTCTCTGCAATAACCAACCTGGGTTCTCTCCGAATGTGGGGATTTTCCTGGAGCGAGGCCTTCCAGGACTCCTCCGCCTGCCAACATCACCTACCTCGTCTTCCTCTTCAGCACATCCCCAACATTGTCTAAGTGGTAACTCACCTGAACAAAGCACTTGACACAGATTCATTCATTTACTCCTCGCAACAACCTGATGAGGTAGGTACTGTTATGTCCATTTTACAGGTGACAAAAACAAGGCCTAGAGAGGTGAAGTAACTTACCTGTCTAAGGTTACACAGGTTGGTGGTGGGCCCAAGGTTCAAATTCTAGCAGTCAGGCTAGGCATGGTAGCTCATCCCTATAATCCTAGCACTTTGGGAGGCCAAGGCAGGTGGATCACCTGAGTCCAGTAGTCCAAGATCAGCCTGACCAATATGGCAAAACCCCATCTCTACTAAAAATACAAAAATTAGCCAGGCGTGGTCACAGGTGCCTGTGGTCCTAGCTACTTGGGAGCCTGAGGCAGGACAATTACTCGAACCCAGGAGGCAGAGGTTGCAGTGAGCCAGGATTGTGCCATTGCACTCCTAGCCTGGACAACATAGCAAGACTCCATCTCAAAAAAAAAAAATTCCAGCAGTCTGTTTCTAGAATCACTCTCCTCCCTCTTCCCCTCCCGTCTCTTCCCATTTTTCTTTTCTTTTCTTGAGACAGGGTCTTGCTCTGTTGCCCAGGCTGGAGTGCAGTGGCCCAGTCACAGCTCACTGCAGCTTTGACCTCCTGGGCTCAAGCAATCCTCCCACCTCAGCCTCCCACCCTGAGTAGCTGGAACTACAAGCATGCACCAACATGCCCAGCTAATTTTTTAATTTTTTTTTTTTTTGTAGAAATGAGGTCTCGCCATGTTGCCCAGCCTGGTCCAAACTCTTGGGCTCAAGCAATCCTCCCACCTTGGCTTCCCAAAGTGGTGGAATTACAAGGCATGAGCCACTGCTTCCAGCCTGGGTCAGTGGTTTTAAAAATATTTGTGTTTATTTTTATCATTACAGAGATGGGGTCTCACTATGTTACCCAGGTCTTGACCTCCTGGGCTCAAGTGATCCACCTGCCTTGACCTCCCAAAGTACTGAGATTACAGGTGTGAGCTACCACGCCTGGTCAAGAATCCGCACTTTTGTGTGTGTGTGTGACAGAGTCTCACTCTGTCACCCAGGCTGGAGTACAGTGGTACGACCTCAGATGACTGAAACCTCTGCCACCTGGGTTCAAGTGATTCTCCTGCCTAAGTCTCCCGAGCAGCTGGGAGTACAGGCGTGTGCAACCACGCCTGACCAATTTTTGTATTTTTAGTAGAGACAGGGTTTCATCATGTTGGCCAGGCTGGTCTCAAACTCCTGACCTCAGGTGATCCGCCCACCTCGGCCTCCCAAAGTGCTGGGATTACAGGCATGAGCCACCATGCCTGGCCGCAATTCCACCTTTCGAACTGGCTCCCAGGTGCTGCTGATACTGCCGGTCCCAGCAAAAGTCTGTATTTTCAAGCACTATCTATATGCCCTCCCTCTCTCCTCTTTTTCCCTTCTAGAATTCTCAACTATACACACACATACACTCACACACCTGTGCAAACTGCATTCTCAGGATCTCTTCCAAGTGCAGTTGCCCTGTAACTCTGCCTTCTGGCTCTGCTCCAATCATACACACTTCTTATTTGCTTGACAAAGCTCAACCCATAACAAGCACATACTCTCCCTATACTCCCTCTCCCTCTTCTCCAAGGTCAGGAGAAGAGAGAGCCTCTCAGCTCTGGTGTGTGTGTGTGTGTGTGTGTGTGTGTTGTGGGAGGGGGCAGGATAATCGAGGTGACTTCTTGGTGAGACCTCTGCTCTGGATATCAGATTTTGGAAGATTCATGGCGGGGACTAGAGGGAAGGCTGGAGGATGAGGAGTTGCAAAGTTGATCCTGCAGCCCATTTCTCTCCGTCCAGCTGTGACCAGAGCCTCAGTCTCATATTTAGGGAGGGGAGCAAGGGGTGGAGTGTGCAGTGGGGGAGATGTTGGTGGGTGAACATCTCATCGCATCCCAGGTCCCATAGCTGGAGAGTCACCGCAGCAGCACGCTCTGGAGTCAGACAGGCCTGAGTCTGAATCTCACTGCTTTGTGGCCTTGGGCAAATTCTTAACTTTTCTGAGCCTCAGTGACTTAAGGTGGAAAGTGAAATATACAGCAGCTAATTCTAGATGTTGAGTCAACTCCATTTTGCAACCACTACTGTAGTGATTGATTCTGAAAAGAATCATCAATGGATGCTAAACTATTGGGCAAAAATTTGCTGGGGAAAGGACAGTCTCAAAGTATTTTTCCACAGAGTACTGATTAATTTCAAGGGGGAAAAACAATAACCTTTACACTGGATAGATCTGGCAGGAACCATGTTAACCAAGTGATCAAAGGTAGCATCACCAATAATGGGGCAAACTGACATCCTGTACTTCCCCACTGATGCGCCGAGAAGGGCACAGCATTGCTCATGCAGCATCCCTGTCAAAAATGCGTAAACGGAATCTAATCATGAGAAAACTGCCAGACAGCCAAACTCTTCAGAAAAGTCAGTATAACGAAAGGGAACAAAGATTGAGAAGAACTTTACCAGGTTAAAGAAAACTAAAGAGATATGACAACTGACTGCAACACAGAATCCTGGACCAGACCCTGGATCTGGTCAAAAGAAAAATGCTTTAAACGATAGTATTGGGACAAAGGGTAAAATTTGAATGTGGATCATGTAATAGATGAATAGTGTGTTGTATCAATGATATGTCCTTGACTTGGTAATTGTCCTGAGGAAATGTAAGAGAATATATTTATTATTATTATTATTATTATTATTATTATTATTTTGAGACCAAGTCTTGCTCTGTCACCCAGGCTGGAGTGCAATGGCACAATCTCGGCTCATTACAACCTCCGCCTCCCAGATTCAAGCGATTCTCCTGCCTCAGCTTCCTGAGTAGCTGGGATTACAGGCACCCGCCATCACACACCCAACTAATTTTTGTATTTTTAGTAGAGATGGGGTTTCACCATGTTGGCCAGGCTGGTCTTGAACTCCTGACCTTAGGTGATCCGCCTGCCTCAGCCTCCCAAAGTGTTGGGATTACAGGCTTGAGCCACCGAGCCCGGCCTGAGAATGTGTTTATTCTTAAGGGATATGTGCCGGCCAGGGATGCCTTGTAATCCCAACATTTAGGGAGGTTGAGGCGGGAGGATTGCCTGAACTCAGGAAGTCAAGACTCAGGAGTTGGAGACCAGCCTGGGCAACAAAGTAACACCTCGTATCCACAAAGTAAAAAATTAAAAAATTAGCTGGGTGTGGTCGCATGTGCCTGTGGTCTCAGCTACACAGCAGGCTAAGGCAGGAGGATCGCTTGAGCCCAGCAAGTCAAGACTGCAGTGAGCCGTGACTGCACCACTGCACTCCAGCCTGGATAACAGAGCAAGACCCTCCAAACAAAAAACAAAACAACAACAAAACAAAACAAAACAAACAAACAAAACCTAAATATATGGTAAAAAGTATTTACAGATAAAGGGTTATGATTATGATGTCTGAAACTTAAACTTATATTCAAATGATGGCTCACACACGAAAACTAAAATAATTACATCTATGCATGAACATGCATGTGGTTTTATAAAAAAGAAAATAAAATGTAGTAAAATACTCATTATCAGTGAAAAGGTATTTGAGAGTTTATTATACTATTCTTTTAGCTTTTCAGTGGGTTAAAATTTTTTTCAAAATAAGAAGGTTGTTAAAAGGGAGTTCCTGAATTCACACAAGAGGTACGTCCATCCTGTCACTTACTAGATCTTAACTGAGGCCAGTTCCTACCTCTGCAGGACTGTAGGTCCTGGGAGCAGTACACCCCAGGCTGCCCAGTGAGACGGGGTCAAGGTCCTTCCCCATCCTAGGCCTCTACTGAAATCTCCAAGCTTCAGCCACTCTTGGAATCTCCTGGCCAGAGCTGAGAGGTGGGGAATAGGAAGAGATGGTGGGGGAAGGAAAAAACAGTCCTTCCTCTTTCCTCACTCCCAAGAATGGAATCTTTGAAGAGTCCAGACAGATTTGTCCAATGTATCAGGTGGTTTGTGCTGAGGGATCCTGTGGACAGAAGAGGTACTGATTGAGAAGCAGGAATGTCCCGCTTTACTCTCCTGCCTCTTGGTGATGGCTGTGCCTCCAAGCCCAGGAGGGTGTTCTACCCAGAGCCACGGAGGCATCACTCAGCCCTGGGAAAGCCAGCCTGAGTGTCAACATTCTGGCAGAGAGAAGTGCTAGATGCTTATTTGAAGATGTCTGAACAGACTTGTTTGAGAGACAGCTGGAGTTGTGAAGTAATCCTGGCGTCTCCCCATGTCTCGGTTTTGAAGGCAGGCTTTGCCTGCAGGCCTCTGACCTCTAACGTCCTTCTATTCTTGTTAGCAATTGACAAAACTTTGCTTAAGACTTGGGGATGACAGAAGTCAACACAGAGAGGGGCTCATCATTGCTACTAGAAGGGCTAGTAACACGCTCCCTCCGTGGGGCAGAAGCCAGCTCAGTTTGGGATCCTCCAGGCCAAATGCCTGGGCTGGTAATGCTGTAGTGGGTGCACACCATTTCAACTCCAAACAGTGACCTCTTCCGGCTCCAGTGGCCCCTGGGAGCCAAGGCCTCCAGCCCCAGTGGGCATTGCCAACCCATGACAGGGGAGTGGCAGGCTCTGGCTCAGAGCCCTGCTTCGGGAACCCTCCCCGAGAGTGGAAGCAGCCTCCAGAGCCCATTGGCTGAGGCCAGGGAGAATGGGTCCTAGCAGGACACTAAAGTTCCAGGGAGAACAAGAACATAAAGGAGGCCAAAGGGCTGTCATCAGAATGATTCAGGTCTGCAAAGCCAGGCCTGGGAGTAAGAACTGATCAGGACCACAGAAGAGGAGTGTCCAGAGCCGTTAACTGCCACCTTCCTCACCTGGCTTCCCTGCTAGTTTCTCTGCCACAGCCCCAGCCCCTGACAGGGGTGTCACACTACAGAACAAGCACAGCGGCCAGAACTCTCCCGACCAACTCTGCTCTTTGAGAAAGTTCTCCCCCCAAAACGTGGGGCACGGAGAGGCTGCTGATCACTGTATCCTTGCACTCCTGGCCTGGGGAAGACCAGCCCAGGGAGAGGCGCCTGACTCAGACCGGTTGATCAGCTCCTTAACTGGGATTTTACATACAGGCCATAGCAGATGGAGGGCCTTTCTTGACCCTGAAGTCACTAGTTGAGGTGACAGAATCCTCAAGTTGTCAGTCTTCCCATGTCCCACACGAAGGCCCAACATGAGGAAATGAGGCCAGCACAGAGAAGGGAGCTGAGCCCCAGTGACATTATTGGTGTTTCTGGACCCAATTGTTCCAGAAGCCCTCCCTCCTCTGTTTGTATCACTTATGGGAGCTAAGCCATTTCTGCCTTTCCCCTTGGTGGGCTACTTTGAGTTAAACTTCTGTCTCTTCTTTTTTTTTTTTTTTTTTTTTTTTTTTTTTGAGACAGAGTCTTGCTCTGTCGCCCAGGCTGGAGTGCAGTGGCGCGATCTCAGCTCACTGCAAGCTCCGCCTCCCAGGTTCACGCCATTCTCCTGCCTCAGCCTCCCAAGTAGCTAGGACTACAGGTGCCCGCCACCACATCCGGCTAATTTTTTTGTATTTTTAGTAGAGATGGGGTTTCACCATATTAGCCAGGATGGTCTTGATCTCCTGACCTTGTGATCTGCCCACCTCAGTTTCCCAAAGTGCTGGGATTACAGGCTTGAGCCACCGTGCCCAGTCAACTTCTATCTCTTCTTTTAAGGCCAGTGGGAGGGCAGTGATTAATGTGCTGTGTGAGCCTCCTTCTCCTCCAGTCACGGTCTGTGTGAGCAGGAGTGGATACTTGACCCAAAGGGAACCAAGACATAGGGCAGAATCAACCTCTCTCCCTCTTCCCCTCATATTTATTATTATTATTATTAGATGGATTCTTGCTCTGTCACCCAGAGTGGAGTGCAGTGGCGTGATCTCAGCTCACTACAACCTCCACCTCCTGGGTTCAAGCGATTTTCCTCCCTCAGCCTCCCAAGTAGCTGGGATTACAGGTGCCTGCCACCACACTCAACTAATTTTTGTATTTTTAGTAGAGATGGGGTTTTGCCGTGTTGGTCAGGCTGGTCTCGAACTTCTGACCTCAGGTGATCTGCCCATCTCGGCCTCCCAAAGTGCTAGGATTACAGGCATGAGCCACCAGGCCTGGCCTCCGCCTCATATTTAAACTGAGAGGTAGGCCAGGCGCGATGGCTCACGCCTGTGATCCCAGCATTTTGGGAGGCTGAGGCAGGCTGATCACGAGGTCAGGAGATTGAGACCATCCTTGCTAACACGATGAAACCCTGTTTCTACTAAAAATACAAAAAAAAAATAGCCAGGTGTGGTGGTGGGCGCCTGTAGTCCCAGCTACTCGGGAGGCCGAGGCAGGAGAATGGTGTGAACCTGGGAAGTGGAGCTTACAGTGAGCTGAGATCGCGCCACTGCACTGCAGCCTGGGCGGCAGAGCAAGACTCCATCTCAAAAAAATAAATAAATAAAAAATAAATAAACTGAGAGGTAGAGATTACAGTCTGATGGCTGGAACTGAAGGTTATATAGATTCAGGACTAGGACAACAATTTGGTTGGGGACTCACTGATGGAAAAAAAGAAGAAAGCTAGCCTGCTGAGATAGATAGGAGAGAAGAGAACCATATGAGCAAATTGAGAGAGAGAGAGAGAATTTTCCCAATTCCTGAGCCCCAGTGTACTTCCTGCCCTTCTTTCTGTGACGTTCTCTGAACCCGTATAATATACCCTGTCTTAGGCTTTTCTGGAGGTATAACAGACAGAAACCCACCCAGGCTAACTTACACAAAAAGGGTAGTCTATTTTTGTTTTTTGTTTTTTTTTGAGACCTAGTTTAGTTCTTGTCACCCAGACTGGGGTACAGTGGTGCGATCTCGGCTCACTACAACCTCTGCTTTCCAGGTTCAAGAGATTCTCCTGCCTCAGCATCCCGAGTAGCTGGGATTACAGGCACCTGCTGCCACGCCCAGCTAATTTTTGTATTTTTAGTAGAGATGGGTTTCACCATGTTGTCCAGGCTGGTCTTGAACTCCTGACCTCAGGTGACCCGCCCGCCTCAGTCTCTCAAAGTGCTGGAATTACAGGCGTGAGCCACTGCACCTGGTCTTAGAAGGGTAGTCCTTATAAGGAGGGCAGGTGTCTCCTGGAACCCTGGGACAGGTGGCACACCTGGGCCTTGGAATGACCTAAAATCCAGGCTGCCCTTCTCTAAATGGGCCTGTGGTCTCAAGCATCTTACCTGAGACCAATTTCCTTCAATTCTCCATGTGCATGAGGCTAAACATGGCTGTCAATAGCCCCAGATTATACAAGTTCAAGTGGCCACACAAAGATGTCCTGCTCACTCTCTAGCCCTTGTCCGAATGCCAAGGAGAAAGACTCTGGCAGGCCCAGTCTGGGTCAGTACCTACCTGCTCCAACCAGCCAGGTCTGGTGGAGTGGGGATCCCATTGTCTGCTATAGCCCACCTCCAGGGAAGGGTCAAAGAGGAGTCCTCAAGGAAGACATACAAATGGCAAACAGGCATATGAAAAGGTACTCAGTCACTGATCATCAGAGAAATGCTAATCAAAATTATAATGAGAGATGGGTGCAGCACACCAACATGGCACAAGTATACATATGTAACAAACCTGCACGTTATGCACATGTACCCTAGAACTTAAAGTATAATAAAAAATAAAAATAAAAAAATAAAAAATAAAAAAACTATAATGAGATATCATCTCACCCCAGTGAAAATGGCTTTTATCCAAAAGACAGGCAATAACAAATGCTGACAAGAATGTGGAGAAAAGGGAACCCTTGTATGCTGTTGGTTGGAATGTAAATTAATACAACCACTATGGAGAACAGTTTGGAAGTTCCTCAAAAAACTAAAAACAGAGCTACCATACGATCCAGCAATCCCACTGCTGGGTATATATCCAAAAGAAAGAAAACCAGCTTATCAAAAAGTTATCTGCACTGCCATATTTATTGCAGCACTATTCACAATAGCTAGGATTTGGAAACAACCTAAGTGTCCATCAACAGACAAATGGATAAAGAAAATGTGGTACTTATACACAGCGGAGTGCTATTCAGCCATAAAAAAGAAAGATCCTGTCGGCTGGTCGCGGTGACTCACGCCTGTAATCCTAGCATTTTGGGAGGCGAGGGGGGCAGATCACTTGAGGTCAGGAGTTTGAGACCAACCTGGTCAATATGGTGAAACCCTCTCTCTACTAAAAATACAAAAATTAGCCAGACATGGTCACATGCGCTTATAATCCCAGCTACTTGGGAGGCTGAGGCAGGTGTATCAATTGAACCTGGGAGATGGAGGTTGCAGTGAGCTGAGATCATGACACTGCAATTCAGCTTGAATGACAGAGCAACACTCTGTCTCAAAAAAAAAAAAAGAGGGAGATCCTGTCATTTGCAACAACATGGACGGAGCTGGTGATCATTACGTTAGGTGAAAAAAGCCAGGCACAGAATGACAAACTTCTGGCCAGGCGGGGTGGCTCACACCTGTATTCCTAGCACTTCAGGAGGCCAAGGTGGGCAGATCAGGCCAGAAGTTCAAGACCAGCCTGGCCAACATGGTGAAACCCTGTCTCTATTAAAAATACAAAAAATTAACCAGGCGTGGTGGTGTGTGCCTATAGTCCCAGCTACTTGGGAGACTGAGACAGGAAAATCACTTGAACCTGGGAGGCAGAAGTTACAGTGAGCCGAGATTGCACCACTGCACTCTGGCCTAGGCAACAGAGTGAGACTCCATATCAAAAAAAAAAAAAAAAAAAGAGAGACAAACTTCTCATATTCTCACTTATTTGTGGGAGCTAAAAATTAAAACAACTGAACTCATGGAGACAGACAGTAGAACAATGGTTACCAGAGGCTAGGAAGAGTCGTGGTTGGGGGCGGGGAGATGATTAATGGGTACAAAAACATATTAGTTGTAATAGAAAGAATGAATAAGACCTAGTATTTGATAGCACAACAGAGTGACTACAGTCAACAATAATTTATTGTACACTTAAAAAACTAAAAGAATATAAGTGGATTATTTATAAGACATAGAAAGGATAAATGCTTGAGGTGATGGATACCTCATTTACCCTAATGTGATTATTATCCATTGTATGCTTGTATCAAAATACCTCATGTACCCTGTAAATATATACACCTACAAGGTACCCACAAAAATTGAAAATAAAAATCTTTTTCTAAAAAGAAGAATCCTCTGCAGCTGTTATATCAAGCTACTTTTGGTAGGATCCCATTCCCTGCCACTGAACAGAACTGACTAAAGCAATTGCCAGTAGCTTTGGGGCACCTGTTGCCCCTCTCTCTGTTGGAGGTGGTCGCCTCAAGAGTATGTCCAGCTGGATAGAAGGGCCAATTCTTCTCAGAGGCTGAGAACATTCTTCCACGCTGTATCCCCTGCAAACAACTAGAATTCACGGTGATGCCAGCCGAGTGTCCTGTCTTCACCCACCTATCCGCCACCATTCCCGAGAGAGAATTGGCCAGTGTCACGGTATCTGACCCACCATGCATTCTGTGGAGGGTGGCAAAGAATCCTACGTAACGTTCCAAAGGCCAACTCCTATCTGACATGTGTATGACTGTTGATCATAACTTACCCTTTCAAGGAGGACAAATACCAATATTTCACCAGGTCTGGACAATCCTGGAACCCTGCACGCTTGACACTGAAGGCAGAATTCTGAAAGTTGAACATAGTGCTACAGATTTCTCTAGGACTGCAAGGTCGTGCTGCAGAGTTGGGCGGGTCAGTGAGAGACTTAGGCACTGCTTCACCTTCTCCACTTAGGACTCAACATACATGGAGTCCACCCAGAGGCCAGAGTTTTCTTTCTTGAGCATCACGTCTGCTTGGCAGAACCCCTGTGGAATCTCTCTAAGTTCTCATTCTTCCGCATTTGGCAACAGGCATCCCTAGATCTGGGGTGGGGACAGGGCCTGCCTCACAGAGCATAGGCAGCTTGAAGGCTCAAAGTGGGAAAGACAGGGGATGTTTCCCATTCAATGTTGCTATGCTAAAATGAAAGGATGTCTGGCTTGTGTTAAAGCAGAGGCACATATATATACTACCTGTATGGAACAGGTGTTAGAGTTTGGGTGTCTGTCCCTTTCAAATCTCATGTTTAAATGTAATCCCCAGGCCGGGCATGGTGGCTCATGCCTATAATCCCAGCACTTTGGGAGGCCGAGGCAGGCAGATCACTTGAGCTCAGGAGTTTGAGACCAGCCTGGCCAACATGGTGAAATCCCGTCTTTACTAAAAATATAAAAATTAGCCGGGCATGGTGGCACACGCCTATAGTCTCAGCTACTTGGGAGGCTGAGGCAGGAGAATTGCTGGAGCCCCAGGAGGCGGAGGTTGCAGTGAGCCGAGATTATGCCACTGCACTCTAGCCTGGGCAACAGAGCTAGACTCCATCTCAAAAAAATAAATGAATAAAAAAGTAAGTAAGTAAATGTAATCCTCAGTGTTGGAGGTGGGGCCTGGTGAGAGGTGTTTGGGTCATGGGGGCAGATTCTTCATGAATAGCTTGGTGCTGTCCTCACAATAATGAGTGAGTTCTCACTTGGAGTTCACGTGAGATCTGGTTGTTGAAGAGGGTATGGTGGCCAGGAACAGTGGCTCACATTTGTAATCCCAGCACTTTGAGAGGCCAAGGCAGGATGACTTGAGCCTAGGAGTATGAGACCAGCCTGAGCAACATGGCAAGACTCTGTCTCTACAAAAAATGAAAAAAGTACCGATCATGGTGGTGTTCGCCTGTAGTCCCAGCTACTCAGGAGGCTGACAGGGGAGGATCACTTGAGTCTGGAAGGTGGAGGCTGCAGTGAGGTCTGATTGTGCCATTGTACTCCAGCCTGGGAACAGCCTTGTCTCAGAAAAAGAAAGTGGGGGGATGTGGCACCCCCTCCGTCCCGCCCTGACTGTCTCACCCTGTGATAGGCTGGCTTCTCCTTCTCCTTCTACCACAATTAGAAGCTTCCTGAGGCCTCACCATAAGCTGAGCAAATATTGGTGCCATGCTTCTTGCACAGTCTGCAGAGCCATGAGCAATTAAATGTCTTTTCTTTGTAAGTTACCCAACCTCAGGTATTTCTTTATATCAATGCAAGAACAGACTAACACAAAGGGATAATTCAGAATGTAAAATGAATACAAAAAAATACAAACAGTAGGCCTTCTTCATACCTGAGTATCTCCCTCACACATTTGGCACAGCCCTGCTCCCCATCACCATTTTTTTTTCTTTTTGAGACAGAATGTCACTTTGTTACCCAGGGTGGAGTGCAGTGGCACCATCACAGCTCACTGCAGCCTCGACTTCCTGAGCTCAAATCATCCTCCCACCTCAGCCTCCCAGGTAACTGGGACTACAGGTGTGTGCCATCATGCCAAGCTAATTTTTTATTTTTTGTAGAGAAGAGGTCTCACCGTGTTGCCCAGTCTAGTCTCCAACTCTTGGGCTCAAGTCATCCTCCACCTCTGCCTCAGAAAGTGCTGGGATTGCAGGTGTGAGCTGCCACACCCGGTTCCCATTACTCTAACCTAACACTAATGTTCTCCTTCAACTTGAGTAAAATACAGTTTCCTGAATTATTCTGAGTGACCTCTGGTCGTCCTCACTGCTCATTACATGCTAATTATAATGCATTAGCATCCTAAGAGACACTCCCACCAGCACCATGACAGTTTACAAATGCCATGGCAATGTCTGGAACTTACCCTATATGGTCTAAAAAGGAGAAGAACCCTCAGGTCCAGGAATTGTCCGTCCCTTTCCAGGAAAACTCATGAATAATCTACCCCTTGTTTCGCATATAATCAAGAAATCACCACAAATAACAGAAGCCCTCGGGGCTGCTCTGCCTATGGAGTAATCATTCTCTTATTCTTTTACTTTCCTAATAAACTTGCTTTCACTTTCTGGATTCACCTCGAATTCTTTCTTGTGCAAGATCCAAGAACCCTCTCTTGAGGTCTGGATTGGGACCCATTTCGGGTAACATAACCATGAGAAAACCAGCAGAAAATTCCAGATTGAGGGACATTCTACCGAATCCCTGACCTGTACTCCTCTAAACTGTTAAGGGAATAAAAAACAGGGAAAGCCTGAGAAACTGTCACAGACACAGACTAAGACGATGTGATGACCAAATGTAATGTGGCATCCTGGATGGCATCCACTTTTCTAACATCCTGAATCAGAAAAGGGATGTTAGTGGAAGAGCATCCTTTAGAGAAAGGATATTAGTGAAATCTGATTAAATAAAGTGGCAGGTTTAGTTAGTAGCAATGTACTGATGTTGTTTGCTTGTTGCAACAAATCTACCATGATGACGTAGATGTTAACCACAGAGGCTCCTGAGTGAGGGTACATGACAGCTCTTTGTACCATCTGCAACTTTGCTATAAGCTCAAACTATTCTAAAATAAAAGGGTTACTTAAAATAAAAAAGGGAGGTTGGGTGCAGTGGCTCACGCCTGTAATCCCAACACTTTGGGAAGTGAGGCGGGTGGATCACTTGAGCTCAGGAGTTCGAGACCAGCCTGGCCAACATGGCAAAACCCTGTCTCTACTGAAAATACAAAAATTAGCCAGGCATGGTGGCAGGCGCCTGTGGTCCCAGGTACTCAGGAGGCTGAGGCAGGATAATCACTTGAGCCCAGGAGGCAGAGGTTGCAGTGAGATGGTGCCACTGCACTCCAGCCTGGGCGACAGAGCAAGACCCTATCTCAAAAAAAATAAAGTAAAAACAATCAAATGCAAAGGTAAGGCAGGGGCATGGGGGAGGCAGGGGCTGGCTTTGGGCTGGAAGGGAGAGAAGTTTGGAAGGCAGAAGCCCCAGAGAGACTGCGGATCTTTTCCTTTTTCTTTTCTTTCTTTTCTTTTCTTTTCTTTTTTTTGAGACGGAGTCTCGCTCTTGTCGCCCAGGCTGGGGTGCAGTGGTGTGATCTTGGCTCACCGCAACATCCACCTCCCAGGTTCAAGCGATTCTCCTGCCTCAGCCTCCTGAGTAGCTGGGATTGCAGAAGCCTGCCACCACTCCCGGCTAATTTTTTGTATTTTTAGTAGAGATGGGGTTTTCACCATGTTGGCCAGGCTGGTCTTGAACTCCTGACCTCAGGTGATCCACCCACCTTGGCCTCCCAAAGTGCTGGGATTACAGGCGTGAGCCACTGCACCCAGCCATCTCTGTTTCTGTTTTTAGAGATAGGGTCTTCCTATGTTGCTCAGGCTGGTTTCCAACTCCTGGCTGAAGCCATCCTCCTACCTCAGCCTCTCAAGTAGCTGTGATTACAGGCCCAGGGAACCACTGAGCCCTGCTCAAGGCTGCAGGTCTTGAACAAAACAGGCATCGCTGTCCCCTGCATCCCTGAGGAAGTGTCCTCCTATGAATGGGACTCACACCTGTAGATAGAGGAGAGGCTAGCGCTGAACTTCTCTGACTTCAGTGTACGCAAGAAGCTCTCAGGAAAATCTCATTAACATGTGGATTCTGATTCAGCATGCCTGGGTGGGCCCAGCAATTCCACTTTTCTTTTCTTTTTTTTTTTTTTTTTTTGAGACGGAGTCTCGCTCTGTCTGTTGCCCAGGTTGGAGTGAAGTAGCGCAATCTAGGCTCACTGCAACCTTCGTCTCCCAGGTTCAAGCAGTTCTCCTGCCTCAGCCTCATGAGTAGCTGGGATTACAGGTGTGTGCCACCGCGCCCAGTTAATTTTTGTATTTTTAGTAGAGATGGGGTTTCACCATGTTGGTTAGGCTGGTCTCGAACTCCCGACCTTGTGATCTTCCTGCCTCGGCCTCCCAAAGTCCTGGGATTATAGGCATGAGCCATCACGCCCAGTTGCAGTTCCAGTTTTCTAACTGGCTGCCAGGTGCTGCTGGTCCCAGGACCACACTCTGAGTTAAAAGAAACTGGAGAGTTGGATGTCACCACACCCCTGGGGGTAGGGGAAGAGATGCTGAAAGGAAAGTCTGCCACCCTGAGGTCGCACATGTCCTACCTTGCCCGTTTCCCGGCGAGTGGCCCGAAGGAGAGCAGAGCGCAGGCTCCACAGCCTCAGAGAACAGGCCCAATTCTGGTTCCCCACTGCCAACTGTCAGCTGGATCAGCCTAAGGTAAACCTTAGTCCACTCCAAGGCTTGGTCTGCTCTTGCCGTCTGGGACTCCCTGAGGCCCCTACAGTGTTTCTCTCCAACTTCATCCTCTTGGGCTCAGACCAGGACAAAAAAAATGATGCACATTTTGTCTCCACACGGAAGTTGACAGACCTGCACTCAGGCAGGTGCCTTACCCCGCACCCCAATCTCTTGCCTCCATCTGTACAATGGGCATCGAAACTCCTAGTACCTCTGTCTCCAGGTTGTTCTGGGGACTGAAGGAGGGAATCAGAGGCAAGGGGCTCTGCACACTGTGCAACTGCTTGTTGAAATGACTGAGGCACTGGCCAAAATAGTTTCAAACGCTTTACAAGGATTGTATTTTGCTTTCAAAATTATTTATTGATTATTATTTATTTTTAAGAAACAAGGTCTCACTCTGTCACCCAGACTGGAGTGCAGTGGCACAACCATAGCTCACTGCAGCCCCAGACTCCTGGGCTCAAGTGATCCTCCGCCTCAGCCTCCCAAGTAGCTGGAACCACCGACCATGCACCATCACGCCTGGCTATTTTTTTATTTTTGTAGAGATAGGGTCTAACGATGTTGTCCAGGCTGGTCTCAAACTTTGAGCCTCAAGAGATCCTCCCACCTTGACCTCCCAAAATGTTGGGATTACAGGCACGAGCCACCATGCCTGGCTATAAGCACAGTTGCAGGAGCTTAAAAATCAAATTCTGCACAGCAGATGCGAGGAAAAGAGAAGGAAGTCTGTGCTGTTGACCTCTGGTGGCTCATAGACACATTAGGAGTCTGATAAAAGCTATGCCACCACCAACCAGAAAAACACACTTAAGGCCAGGTGCAATGGCTCACGCCTATAATCCCAACACTTTGGGAGGCTAAGGCAAGCAGATCACCCAAGGTCAGGAGTTCAAGACCAGCCTGGCCAACATGGAGAAACTTGTCTCTACTAAAAATACAAAAATTAGCCAGGCTTGTGGCACGTATCTGTAATTCCAGTTACCCTGGAGGCTGAGGCAGGAGAATTGCTTGAACCCGGAGGTGGAATTTGTAGTGATCCAAGATTGCACCACTGCACTCCAGCCTGAGCAACAGAACAAGACTCTGTTTCAAAAAAAAAAAGGAAAAAAAAAAAAGAAAACACACTTAAGCACATAGTCACACAACTCTGCCCCCAATTGCAGAGGATTCTGGACACTGGCTTGAGAATGCCAGGTCTAGAGGCTCCTGTAAGCTTAAAGATACAAGGAAAACACAAGCAGACAGCAGGGGAAGATGGTGGGTGGGGTTGATGTTCCCAGTTCTCAGTGTCAGCAACACTGCCCCTGTGCCCACAAGTCCTGAGCTCTGTCAGAGGCCACTCGGAATGCATTCTGTGCACCACCCTCCATTCGCCTGTGTGTAGGCTCCCCAAGCCAGGGCATCCCTGTCAGCTGCTTCCCTGGGAGCCTCAGGAATCTCAGCTATTGCGGCCGAGGCAGAGCAGCCTTGGTCCGCTGTCACTGCCTGGGACTTCCTGAGCACCCTACAGCGTTACTCTGAGTCTTCATCCTCTTGAGCTCAGGCGAGGACAAAAAAATAATGCACATTTTGTCTCAGCACAGAAGTCCACAGACCTTCACTGGGAACTCAGAAGAAGCAGAAGGAAATAAAAAGATCCTGAACGGCTGCTATGGCTCCCACCTATGGTCTCAGCACTTTGGGAGTGCTATAGTCCTAGCTACTTGGAGGCTGAGGCAAGAGGATCACTTAAGGCCAGGAGTTCAAGACCAGCCTGGGCAACATAGTGAGACCCCATCTTTATTTTTTTAAAAAAACAAAATCCCAAGAAGATCCAAAGGCATAAAAGTGGTCCATTGCACCCAGGACCTCTCCCTGACCCCAGATCCTTGGCACAAGCTGGCAGCCTTGGTCTTGGTTTTTTCTCTCCCACCTCCTTGTCCCTGTCTCAGGCCCCTCCTTCTTAAATGAGCCCTTTACTGCTTTTTTCCTTATACTCTCTCCCACTCCTTCCCCTGTCCCTCTCCTCGGGAGCTGTAAAACCGTGCCCCAAAGAGTTAAGGAAGCCAATGACTAACAGAAATTCTCTCTCTTCTCTTCCTTCCTTCCTTCCTTCCTTCCTTCCTTCCTTCCTTTCTTTCTTTCTTTTTTTTCTTTTCTTTTCTTTTTTTTTTGAGATGGAGTCTCTCTCTGTTGCCCAGGCTGGAGTACAGTGGCACGATCTCGGCTCACTGCAACCTCCACCTCCTGGGTTCAAGCAATTCTCTTGTCTCAGCCTCCTCAGTAGCTGGGACTCCAGGTGTGTGCTACCACGTCCAGCTAATTTTTTTGTATTTTTAGTAGACACGGAGTTTCACTTTGTTGGTCAGGCTGGTCTCGAATTCCTGACCTCAGGTGATCCACCTGCCTCGGCCTCCCAAAGTGCTGGGATTACAGGCATGAGCCACCGCGCCCGGCTAACAGAAATTCTCGAGTTTGCAAAATGGCAGGTTAAAAAAAGAACTACCAGCCAGGCGTGATGGCTCACACCACACCTGTAATCCCAACACTTTAGGGGCTGAGGTGGGTGGATCACCTGAGGTCAGGAGTTCAAGGCCAGCCTAGCCAACATGGCAAAACCCCGTCTCTACTAAAAATACAAAACTTAGCCAGGTGTGGTGGCACGCGCCTGTAATCCCAGCTAGTCAGGAGGCTGAGGCAGGAGAACTGCTTGAACCCGGGAGGCAGAGATTGCAGTGAGCTGAGATCGTGCCATTGCACTCCAGCCTGGGCAACAAGAGAGAAACTCCATCTCAACAAAAAGAAAGAAAGAAAGAAAGAAAGAAAGAAAGAAAGAAAGAAAGAAAGGAAGGAAGGAAGGAAGAAGGAAGAAGGAAGAAGGAAGGAAGGAAGGAAGGAGAGAGAGAGAGAGAGAGAGAGAAAGAAAGAAAGAAAGAAAGAAGAAAGAAAGAAAAAAGAAAGAGAGAGAGAGAGAGAGGAAGGGAGGGAGGGAGGGAAGGAAGGAAGGAAGAAAAAAAAAAGAAACAACTGAAACTCCCTCTGCTTATGAGATCAAAAGAACTGGCTAACATTGGTTGAAACCAACATGGACAACTGGAGTCTGTGCAGGATGAACTTGCTGATGGCACTGACTGAATTTCCACTCTATGTTTCATACTAACTCCCCTTGAATTTGCACATGTAACCCATGAGATCACAGGAAAAGATAACTGCGTATGCCCAGGGACTTTCCAGACCTCCCCTTTCCTTTCACCAATCATCTGCTCATCTCAGAATCCACCCCCTGAAACTTTTCTAATAAAAATACTACTTTGATGCCAGGATGAGGAGACAGATTTGAGCTTCACACTCATGTCTGCTTGTGAGTCAACTTGCAATAAAAGCCTTTCTTTTCTCAAAACCTGGCACAATGGGCAGACAGCCCCCTTTGGTTCATAACAATTGTATGTGAGAACGATGCAGGTGCCCCCAGGAAGGGAGAAGAAACTGCTAATTTCCCACCAATATCCATTCCTTCCTTGTTTTGTTACCATGCCTAAGTTTTGGTTGGGCACATGATCACATGACTAATGATTATACTCCCCAACCTCCCTTGCAGCTTAATGAGTGAATAAAACCAAATTCTGATTGATGGTTAGGACGAGGTCAGATGTATGCCACTTCTGGGTTATGATCTTAAAGGAATGGGTGTGTGCTCCCCTTACCCTTTCCTTCTTCCCACTGGCTAGGAGGCAGACATGATGGCAGAAGCTAGAGCAGCCACTTTGAGCCCACCAATGGGAGTTACCATGATCCCCAAACAATGACTGACTATGACTGACTATAGTAGGTGCCCAATAAATAATTTTGGAGACTGGGCACAGTGGCTCACGCCTGTAATCCCAGCACTTTGGGAGGCCGAGGTGGGCAGATCACAAGGTCAAGAGATCGAGATCATCCTGGCTAACATGGTGAAACCCTGTCTCCACTAAAAAGAAAAAATACAAAAAAATTAGCCAGGCGTGGTAGCAGGTGCCTGTAGTTCCAGCTACTCGGGAGGCTGAGGCAGGAGAATGGCATGAACCCGGGAAGCGGCGCTTGCAGTGAGCCGAGATCACGCCACTGCATTCCAGCCTGTGTGACAGAGTGAGACTCCATCTCAATAATAATAATAATAATAATAATAATAATTTTGGAGGGCCCTAACTCACTTAATCCTCACAATAATCCTATGAAGTAGGTACTACTATGATTCCAAGTTTACAGGTAAGGAACCTGAGACACAGGCTGAGTGATGGCTATAAGGTCACCAAGGGCAAGATTTGATTCCAGGCAACCTGGTTCCAGAGTCCATGCTTTTAATGATGACAACATATAGAACAGAGATCTATACACTGAACTGTTATGTGAAAAAGAATAGGCACCTATCCCTGTTAGTCTATGTATTGGGGGACCTCTTTGTCACAGCAGCTTAAATATACCTTAACATACCCTCTGTGTCACTCCAGAGGTAAACAGAGGTCTCCCCCTCTCCATACTCTGTGTGTGAGCCCCCCTAGGGCCAGTAACCAAGCAGGCAGGCTCCTGGGAGGCTTCTGAGAGAACTCCCTAGGGGATGAAGTTTCCTAATTGGTTCAATTTGTTTTCACTCCAGGCTCTATATTCCTAAAAATCAGAAAAGGCTTCATCCCACGGGTCACCAGCTGCTGAAGTACCATGCACAGTCACAAGCCCTCCCTTTCCTCCAGCCTGTCAACACAAAGACATAGGCACACACACACTACACCCCAATGAGAAAACAGCCCTTCATTTCCAAAGGGTAGTGTTTTCTCTGAGTTATTTAAATTAACTAACATTTCAACAGTTTTGCTGTTTATAAGCTATCGCCATGGAACAATGGCCTGGTAAAGTAACCAAGAAATATTAAGTGAAAAAAGTAAATTTCAGAACAGGACACTTGCTCTGTTCTTATTTCTACACACATATGCACACATCTGTATGTTTGCAAAAATGCAGCTCTGTCTGTAGAAGTAGTGGCTGCTCATAACCACTGTGGGAGATGGAACCAGTCTTAGTATCTATCACCCCCCTTTACAGGTGAGGAAACTGGCTCAGCGAGGCTGAGGAGCAGCTAGAAGGAGTGAGACCCGTGCCTTGCTTTCCTGCGCCACAGCTCAAAGCCCTGCTCTTTCTATTAGACCTATCTCCTGTCATTCTAAGTCCACGTCACTGTAGCTTATTGTCCCCATAGTCTGCCCATCTCACTGCTCCCTGCCAAAGGGAGTGGGTATTTCTGGGAGGGCTATTCTGGGAGGCCTTACTGGCTGCTTATCAGTAACACTAGGTATTCCAAGGCAGTAGGTCTCCCCGCCAGGGACAAAGGAATCCCAATAGCTGGAGATCATGACAAAAATGTACCACAGCTCAGCCTGTGTATTTTTAACAGGTTCCCCAGAACTTGATGTGCAGTCTCTCAGTGACTGAAACTGGTATTAAGTAAGCCCTTTTTTTTTTTTTTTTTGAGACTGAGTTTCACTCTTGTCACCCAGGCTGGAGTGCAGTGGCACAATCTTAGCTCACTGCAGCCTCTGCCTCCCAAGTTCAAGCAATTCTCCTGCCTCAGCCTCCCGAGTATCTGGATTACAGGCGCCCACCACCACGCCCAGCTAATTTTTGTGCTTTTAGTTGAGACGGGGTTTCACCACATTGGCCAGGCTGGTCTCGAACTCCTGACCTCAGGTGATCCACCCGCTTTGGCCTCCCAAAGTGCTGGGATAACAGGCTTGAGCCACCGTGCCCGGCCCCAATTCAATTTTTTTTCTTTTTTTTGAGACGGAGTCTCACTCTGTCGCCTAGGCTGGAGTGCACTGATACATTCTCGGCTCACTGCAAGCTCTGTCTCCTGGGTTCATGCCATTCTCCTGCCTCAGCCTCCCAAGTAGCTGGGACTACAGGCGCCCGCCACTGCGCCCAGCTCATTTTTTGTGTTTTTAGTAGAGACAGGGTTTCACCGTGTTAGCCAGGATGGTCTTGATCTCCTGACCTTGTGATCCACCCGCCTCAGCCTCTCAAAGTGCTGGGATTACAGGCGTGAGCCACCACTCCCGGCCCCCAATTTCTTTTTGAAAAAGGTAATTGGCATGGATATTTTCCATCTTTCTTCCCCCCACAGAGATCAGTTACATATCTTTGGTGGGAAAGGTGGGCTGCGAACAAAAGGCCACGCAGTGTGGAGCCCTGGGGAGCTGCAAACAAGAGACCCTCACATGCTCACAAGGATGAGCTCTATGAAGGAGGGGGCTGCCCTGCCTATAGTCCAGTCTTGGGATCATCCCCCTTCTGTCTCCAGAGCTCACTGCTCAGACCAGGAGAAGGTTTTCCTGGGCTTACCAACACCTCTACATCTGGCACTGAAATTCTGGAATAATCACCAGCATTTGGACTAAAGTGTGTCTTTTGCAAAGCACCCTGTGGAGACATTAGCTCATCTGACCCTGAGTGCACCTCCCGAGACAGGGAATATTATGCCCAACTCACAGATGATGAAACTGAGGCTTAGAGAGACGAAGTGACTTGCCAAAGTCCCACAGCTAGGAAGTTACAGACTTAAGCCCACGATATCTGATCCTACATGGCAGGTGGATTTCCTCATTTGGAAGTCATGCTGGGGAGGAGTAGATAGGAAGGGGAAAGATTCTGCAGTTCTCCCGGAAGAGTCTGGGAAAGAGAAAGAAGGAGAAAGAAGGAGCAGTCTGCTTCATCAAAGGGAAGATTTTCAGGCCCCACTGATTCTATATTAGTGGCTATGAAGTGGGGACCTGAAATCTGCATATTTTCAAGCTCAGACTAGCACACAGCCAGGCCCATCAACAGCTCTCCCCTGATGCCCTGCCTCCTGGGTGAAGGGAAGAGGGACACGAGGTATCCTGGCTCTAGTGCAGTGACTCCAGGGACCCCAAGATGTCCACCCTGGGAGGACACTCCGCCAGGGAAAAACTACTTAAGACCCCAAGAGAAAAAGGATGGAAATGGATGGAAGGCGGACAGAGGATCTCCTTCACCTCTTTCCCCACCTAAGGCTTGGGGTTCAGGATTCTCATTTTCCAGCTACTTAGAGTAAGTGGAAATTCCCAATACTTGTGGCTAATCTGATCTGTGTCTACAGGGGAGTCCCGCTCTCTGAACATAGCAGGTGGGCAAGAGGGGATCGGGGACAGAGTTCTGGGAGACATAAACAATCACAGAGCATCGCCTCGAATGAAAGGCTGTCACCAGATCTCAGGTCACAAGGGACTTTTGTAGCCCAGTACCTGTCCTGTCACACATTAAGATACAGTGCTCCCCTTTCTCTAAGGATAGTCTCAAAATCGAGGACAAAGACCTAGAGTGACCTTAACAGACTGCCTTCTCCCACACCTGCCCAGGGGTTCTTCCCACCCTGATCCTTGCTTCTCCTAAATGTTCAGTGTTGGAGAAGGTCCTGCAGTTGGGTGGGAGCGGGTCTCAGGAGTGGGTCTTGGGTGAGTGTGGCTCTGCAGGGTCAGGGGTTCGGTGTCAAGAGATGGTGGCAGCCTCAGCCGGTGTAAGGGAGTGTTTGGTGCACCAGAGTCAGTGCGTGTGTGTGTCAGGCATGTGAGGGCCTCGTGGGGCACAGAACTTCCTACTGCACCCCCCTACTTATTAGGTTTTCTGCCAGGATGTCACCAGAAGCTCAGGGATCTCTGACTCTTCTAGAAGTGCCAGGCAGGGCTGTCGCCACCTCTCACCACTTTTAATCTACTCTGAACAATTTGCCCAAGACCCATGGACTGAGCCTGGGTTGGCACTCACTCTTCCCGTGACCTTTCCATCTGCAGTGTGCTAGCTGGGGAACATGGTCCGTCCATCAGGCCTGGTGATCACGCTGTAGAGAAATAAATTTATTTTTGTTTATGCATTGTTACATTTATTTATTTATTTATTTAGAGACAGCATCTCACTCTGTCACCGAGGCTGGAGTGCAGTGGCATGATCTCGGCTCACCGCAACCTTTGCCTCCCAGATTTGAGTGATCCTCTGCCTCAGCCTCCCAAATAGCTGGGACTACAGGCATGTGCCACTGCAGCCAGCTAATTTTCATATTTTTAGTAGAGGCAGTTTCTCCACGTTAGCCAGGCTGGTCTCGAACTCCTGACCTCAGGTGATATGCCCGTCTTGGCCTCCCAAAGTGCTGGGATTACAGGCATGGGCCACCGTGCCCAGCCTATTTATTTATTTATTTGAGACGGAGTTTTGCTCTTGTCACCCAGGCTGGACTACGATGGCATGATCTCAGCTCACTGCAACCTCTGCCTTCCTGGTTCAAGTGATTCTCCTGCCTGAGCCTCCGGAGGAGCTGGAATTACAGGCGCCCACCACGTCCGGCTAATTTTTGTATTTTTAGTAGAGACAGGGTTTCACCATGTTGGCCAGGCTGGTCTCGAACTCCTGACCTCAGGTGATCTACCTGCCTCGGTCTCCTGAAGTGCTGGGATTACAAGTGTAAGCCACAGCGCCCGGCAATTTCTGCATTGTTACTTTTAATTGGCAAGTAAACATTGTATATATTTATGCTGTTCAATATGATGTATATACTGTGGTGCAGGGGAAGACATTTCTAACCTCCCATGTATCCTATCAGCTGGGAGGAAGCTGACCCCATAGGAGGAGAGAAAGAGGGTAAGATTCGTGGAGAACTAGCAGTGCGGGGGGAACTCAGCAACACTGAGTCATCCCTTCCCTGTGCAATCCCATGAAGATCAAAGGAGCCCTTGTGCGCCTTTGGGAAAGGGACTTCCTCTCTGAAGGCAGGCGGATAGCTGAGATGACCGCGAGCCAATTGGAGGAATTTCGCATCCTCCAGCCCCTCAGCCCGTCGCAGTGCTAAACAACAGACGGCAGAGGGCGCTCCTGCCTAACCTTTCCCATGACGCTGAGGGTGCGAGGACCGGAAGTTTGAGAGGCGGGATAGTTCTGATGTCTGCCGGCAATGTACCGGGCATGGAGCTGGGGGCGGGCCGGGCTCGGGTAGGAATAGGGATGAGAGGCTCTCATAAGTAGGTCCAAGAGAACCCTTTTTTTTTTTCAATGCAGTGTGGCGCGATCTCGGGTCACGGCAACCTCTGCCTCCTAGGATTACAGGCGTGAGCCACTGCACCCGGCCAGAGAACCTTTTTTTTGTTGTTGTTGTTGCTCCCCACTAGCAGAGACATGGGGTGGTCCCTTCCTCAACCCTATCCCAAACCCAAACCCTGAAACAGTGTCCCGCACATCTGCCGGGTACAAGTGAGAGTCCCCTAGCCACACCCCTGTAACTCCTTGCCGCCCTCTACTAAAGGCTCCGTGCCAAGAAGTGAGGGTGAGAGGCCGGGCGCGGTTCACGCCTGTAATCCTGAAGTTATGATCATGTCACTAGACTCCAGCCTGAGTCAGAGCACAGACAGAGACCCCTCGCCCCACCCCAACGTCTCTATTTTTAAAAAGAAGTCCGGGCACGGTGGCTCACGCCCGTAATCCCAGAATTTTGGGAGGCCGAGGTGGGAGGATCGCTTGAGCCCGGGAGTTCAAGACCAGCCTGAGCAATATAGTGAGACCTCGTCTATACTAAAAGTTAAAAAAAAAAAAAAAAAAAATAGCCAAGCGTAGTGGCGCGCTTCTGAGTAGTCCCAGCTACTTAGGAGGCTGAGGTGGAAGGATCGCTTGAGCCTGGGAGGTGGAGGCTGCAGTGAGCCAAAATAGCGCGACTGCACTCCAGTTTGGGCGATAGAGTCTCAATAATAATAATAATAAGTGGGGGTCTGGGCGATAGAGGCTCAATAATAATAGTAATAATAATAATAATAATAACAATGAAAGTGGGGGGTGAAGCGTGCTTACGCAGGGGCTTGTAGTTTGGGAGTGGGACCGCGTCAGTGTGGCTATCCGGGCTCTGGGTAGGTGGGGAAAGGGGTGGCTGAAGGGTGGGCGCTGCTGCTGAGCGTCTCCCGTAAGTGCCGCTAGGTGGCGCTCGAAGCCCGCGTCACAGAGAAGAGGGGGCCGGCTTGGAGACCTGAGAGGGCTGCGGGAAGAAAGATCCTAGACCCTAGGATCCTCCCCGAAACAGCGGGATGGCCTAGGTACACCGGGCCTATGGGGCAGCCATCGTTCTCCGGAGGCTTAAAGGGGGCGAGGTGAAGAGGGAGGGCAAAAGCGTGGCAGTCGCTGCGAGGGAGAGAGGAGGCATCCCCCGGCCTTCCCCAGGACCTGGAGGGGTGGGAGCCTGTCGTCGGCACACCTGTCTCTCTGGATTTATGGATTCCGTTCTGAGGCTGCTAGGAGAGGAATTCGGGGTCTTAGAGGTCACATTTGGTTCAGGAGTCAAACATACAAGGGCACGCTCATCTGTTTTTCTCCCAGGATATGCGGGTCTGTGTATGAGCAGCTGCTCTGGGCTTGCGACTGGGAGGGCAGAGGGTGTGGACCCCCGCGTCCCAGGGCTCCTTTCCTCGCTCTTCCTTCGGACACCCACAGCAGCTGCTCCTGAAGAATCTGCCCCCAAGTTTCGAGGAACTGCCCCCCCCCCCCCCCCCCCCCGGCGCCCAGGAGGAAAGGGGAATGGGACTGTAAACGTGTCTAACTCAGACCCGTTCCCCAGATCGCAATTAGTTTCTCGCGGACACCCCAGCGCCGCAGGCCATTCTCTGCCTGGGGCCTTTCCTGGACGGATCAGTAGGGCCTCGCCTGGCTTCCACAGCACCTACAAATTAGAGACTCTGATGCCTCAAACTTGTGGGGTCCTGCCTCCAGCTCATCCCCCTCTCCTGAGGCTTGGCCTGAAGGCCCCATCCCTGCCACTCCTCCTCACCCCCTGAATTCAGTCGGGGGCCTGTGTGGAGGGAAAGGAAGACCTGGAGAGACCAAGTGGCTGCACTGCCACCGCGCAGGCGTGAATCCTGCCTGGCCGCCGTCTAGGAACTGCAGATCCGAGGAGGGGCAAAAGCCGCCGGTGCCGGGATCAGGCCTGGCGGACCCGAGCTCCTTGGTGAGACCTGGGCCCACCGTCTTCTCCCTCAAAATCAGAGGGTGGCAGCGGGGAAAGGATGCGTTCCCACTGAGGGGGAGATGGAAGACTGGAATCAGAGACTGAAGGAGGCGGGGCATGGGACCCCGGAAGACGCCTTCCAGACGTTCCAGGCCTGCTTGCCCAGCTCCGGAGGTCTTAGCAGCATCATCGAAGGTTGCCAAATACCTGGGAAGGGGGTAGGTGAAGCGTGAAAGGACTCTGGGTCTCTCTTTGGGACTGCAAAGTCCCCTCAACTCTCCTGGCCCTCCCATCCGCCCCCAACTCATGCCAGCGTGGGGTAGCCCAGAGCCTAGCACACTGAGATGTGGGAAAGTGTGGGTCTGCCCAGTGGGTGGCCCCGACAGAACGAATCTGAGGTCCTGGGAGGAACTGGGAGACGTGAAGGGTTGGCTATCTGCCGCCCCAAGGTGGGGCCACCCGCTTCGAAGCTTTGGCTCTGCGGGCGGCGCGGCCTCGCGCGGAATCTAGCCAGCCCCTGAGAGTCCCCGCCCCTTCCCTGAGGCCGGAGGTATTAGTGCTGCTTGATCAGACCTCATTTCCTGCGAAAATGGAAACATATCCAGGGTCCTTAATAAAGTGAATGACGAGGCTTCGGTGTAATTGGGCTTCCGTTTGGTGGCTATTTCCTTAAAATGACAGTGGAAAAAAATGTAAACTCACAGCGCTCAGATGTAATTATATGATTATCAAAAGGAGTGCAGGATGGATTAGCCGAGCAACGACCTAGAGTCTGAGAAATGGGCAGGCACAAACGCTTACCCAGACCAAGGGACCCAGAAGTCCTGGACTTCCACACCAGCCCCGCATTCAAGCGCACGCCTCTGAAACCTTCGGCCTCTCCTGCCAGCCAAAGACCCGCCCTGCCGTTGCCATCGGGATACGCAGGATCTTTATTTATACGCTGGGGTGGAGGTGGGCCTTTTCCTTCCTCGAAGAGGAGGAGCGTCCTCTAAGGCAAGGGGCGGCCTGCCTACGAGTCCCCTGACCGCCCGCCCGGCCCGCGTGCGCTGGCTGCATATTTCTATGCATAATCCAATTTCCTCCGTGACTAGTTAAACTCTTTAACAACAGCTACATAATTAGAATTTGGATTCCCATTAATTTTCCTTGGACCTCGAACCATTTGCAGCTCACACTGGTAATTAATGCGATACATCACTAACTTTACCCAGCGCAGGCGAGGCCGGCTCAGGTCGCTCGGCCAGCGCCTGGCGCCCTCCAGCTGGACCCTGACTCCGGACCCTGCTTCCCAGGTGGGAGCCGTTTTCCTCTTTCCAAAGCCAGATGCCTCGGGCCCGCGAACCAAAAGCCTTCTTTCCAGGAAATTTCACAATTAAAAATATTTATCGGGAGCAGATTTACGTTTCTGGGTTTCCAGTCTCGGGGCGTCTGGGTAGGCTATTAAGAGTAATTAGCATCTTTTGCGCATGCAGATTTACTTCGCTCATTGCCACATAACTCATCCCTAAAAGCCGGAGCAGGCGAAAGCAGGCTCCGCCGCCGGAGCCGCCGCCACAGCTACCGCCGCTGCCCGCCCGGGCACCCCTGCCCTCCTACACTGTCGGCTCCCAGTCTCCCCGGCCGGAGTTGTCCGCTCCAGACCCTAGAGGATGAACATGGAACGAAAAGGCTTCCATTCTGGAGACCTGGAGACGAATGACGCCAGAGCGACCTCGTGAGGCGGGGGAAGGCCCAGACCAGGCTCTCCTGGCTGGGGCCGCGCCGTCTGGACCCCAGGCATTGCGACCACTCACGTGTGTGCACCACCGAGTGGGCGCTTCTGTGTGTGCACGCTCATGTGCTCGCGAGTGCACATGAGTATGGTTGCTAGTGCGCGTTCCTGAGAGCGCGAGGGGGCGCGTGTAAAACGAGCTAATCACCATTCCTTCCCTTCCCTGCAGCCCACCGGTTCCCAGGACGACGCTCAAACGTCAGTCCTAGGCCACCCAGCTAGGACACTGAGTTTCAGAGGGAGACTCGAGCCCCTACCTTGCCTCGAATTCCCTTCTACAGAGCCGGTTCCATCCAGCCAAACGGCCTGGAGCACTCAGCGCCCAACCGGGGGAACTGGGAGGCCCAACGCCCGGCCGCAGCCGAGCCCTCGGCTGGCCTAGTACCGGTGAGAGGCAGCCAGAGAAGGCGCAGAGCCAGGGGTCACTGAACAGAGACTTTCAGGGCCGCTGGGGGGCGGCCGGAGACGATGAGGCCACGCGGCTGAAGGGGTTGGGGGTGAGGAGTGGTGGTGGGGGTGGACAAAGGGACAACGTGGCGGTGGACGAGCCAGGGCCAGAGAGGGCCGCTGTGGCTCCCTCTCCTGGGGCCGAGGCACCCGCCACCGGTTCGTTATTAACGCGCTGGGAAGTCCAGGAGCTGCCCAACTTTCTTCTCTTTAATGAGCCTAGAAGAAGAGGCTGCCCTGAAGGGGTTTGTTCGTTAAAGATGTAGCTGGAGGAATATTGTCTCATTAATTATCTGGTTTTAATTACACTCCTACCCTTTGAATCCGGAGATGGGAAAAGTTGATTTGGTGGCGCCGCCCCCTTTAGCTTAAGGGGTCTGCCTGGCTAGGGGACCGGGAGGGGCTGCATGGGGACTGCTTGCTCCTGGGAGGGTGTGGGCAGGCGTCTGGGGTATATCCGGTGAGAATCCCTTTGCGAGGTGTCTCCATGCCTGAGTGTGTGTGTATGTACCTCCGTGCATCTGAGTGTGTGTGACCACGTGTGGCTGAGAGGCCGTGTAGACGTGACTTGGGTGTCTATGTGTGCTCCCTGCCTGTGTGTAGTTCCGTGTCTGAGTGTACATACGGGTAGCTGAGTGTGTCTATAGATAGGCCCAAGCAGGGGTCTAAGTGAACAGCAATGTGACTGGGTAACTGTGTCTGCAGTGCCTAAGACGGTGGCTTCCTGCCCATCAGCTCAAGTGACAGTGACCTCATCTCTGGGTCTCCGCATATATTCCCATGTAGATGAATGTTGTGGGGTGGCGTGGGAGTCCATGGCTGGGGCATCCCAGGAGCTGGACTACTCCAAGGACATGGCTCGGTTCCGAGATTCCCCAGAGCTGGGACGCCACCCGGAAACTATGGTCCTGGAGGGGAGGGAGTTATTTGAGGGTGTGCTTGTCCCTGCCTCGTCCCTTGTCAGGCCCCGCGCGGCGCTAAAGCGGGGGCCGTTTTCCCTTTAAATCGCGGACACTTTGACAGGGGACATTAAGGACCCGGCTGCTCAGGCTGAGCAGATCATAAAACCGGACAGGCAATTTCTGCTCCCGCCAAATAGCCGGGCAAACTCGTTCTGCATCTTTGGTTTTAATGCACTAAACTGGCAGCTAAGCAGGGAGCGAGCAAAGGGGGGGTGGGAAGCCCCCCCCAACATACACGGGTGCACACACCCGCACAGGCGCAAACACCCCTTCACACCCTTGGGCCCCATGCCCTGCCCCTGCCCCCCCCCCACTGGCGGAATTATCAACTAGAATTTGATTAATATGCAAATCGCAGGCAAACAGCTCCATATAATTCTTTCAGTGGAGAGTAATTAATCACCAGTTAAAGCAAATTAATACATATATCAATTTTGTCAGAAACATGCTTAGTTCAATCGCCCGTAAAATTGAAGTTTGAAGTATTAAGAGGCTCTGCAGAAACGCCAGGACTAAAACTTTCAAATTGATCCTATTTAGTAATCAATCAGGCTCTCCCCTCAGGTTAATCTGCCTAATTTTTCATCTCAAATCATACACTTTACTGACACGCCATCTAGCAAACAGTCGATAAAAAGTTAACAAAAATGATAACGACTCCAGCCAGAGTCATTGTGCAGGGCGGGTGGGCGGCCACAGCTTTGATTGCATTTCAGGGTGGTTGGGGACTTGTTTTTTCACTGGGGCACAGGTTTGGGGTTTCCCCAGACAGTGGAAGCCTCCCTTCCCCACCAACTCTTGTCTGCTACTGTCTGCCATCTCCGCAAATGGACTCTTCTCAGAACATCAGAATATGAGCAGCATTTCCACGGAAGTCACCTAAACCAGCTAGTCCCTGCCCTACTCCCGTGTTTGCATAAACTGTCAGGAAGCCGGTGCCTTGTGTGCTTGTAGCAACTGTGAGCTGTGCCTCTGTCACTTGCCTGTATTGTATGTGTAAAGTGGGGATGATGTATATGTTTAATGGCAAAGGTTTATCTGTTTAATTCTTATGTGTGCTACTAGCTGCCCGTATTTGGGCAGGTTTGCTGTGTCTTATGTGACTGCACTGTGTTTTCCAGGCATCCTGTGTGTCTGTGGGTCACTGTGGGTGGGTGTGTATTGGGTTTCTACAGTGTTGGTCTGTGTAAGTGGGTGCCTGCCTTGTGTGTATGGATTGTTTCTGGGGTATGTCTGTGTTGGGTGTGGGCCTGTGGGCCTGTCTGGGCTTACCCTTTATCTGCATGTGGACATGCAGTCCCAGGGAGACCTCAGGCAGATAGATCAATAGGCCCCATTATAGACATCAGGAGAGAGGAGACAGTCCCTATAGAGACCCAGACACTTCACCTTGAACAGCCTCTGATAGATGGAAGGGGTCACCTCTGCCCTACATTGGTCCCTATCCCAGCCTCTGGGTTGGCAGAGGTGTGTGAGAAAGGGGAGAAGAAGGCTCTCATTTCTTGCTGGAGGAGCCTTCCAACTTGGATCTCCCTTTCTGAAGAGCCTTGGGCCCCTGAATTTGGGAAGAGTTGGGGTGTAGACACTCAGGGATGCCTCCATCCCATGTGCTCAGATGTCACGCCCACACTCAGATCTGTTGGTTACATGGATACCCTCAGATAACCAAGCTCCCTTCCCTACTGCATCCACCACCATTCACAGACAAATAGCCATATCCAGCTCTCCATGGGGAAGCCTGCACATGCCCACATGCACACACCAACGCACAGCAATCCTTGCACACACTTGCACACAGACAAACCAGATTCCAAAGTGGGCAAGACTCATTCACTCCCAACTCTGCTTGCAGCCATGTGCATATTGCCATTTGTACCTTCCCTAATTTGGGCAGGGCTAAGCACCCCCAAGGAGGAAGAATTTCCTTTGACTGAGCTGGGGGAAGCTAGACCTTCAAGCACTACCTGGAACTGGAGCAGCCAAGGGCAGGTCTACAGGTCACTCCAAAGACAAAGGTTCAGTCCAGTGACCAGCTTGAATGGGAGAAGGCAGGCAGGGCAGCCTGGCCATCACCCAGCTGCACAACAGAGGATGCCCTACCCCTACAACCTGTTTTTAAAGAAGCAGAGTCCATGCCTATATAGTGCCTATTCAATGGCCTCAGCTGCCCTCAGAATAGACTTCAACCCAAGCTGAAAGTTCTCCATCCCATCTTCTGCTTAGTCCTCTCCTGAGTCCTCTTCCTGTCAGGCTACGCGCTCCCTGCCCCCAGCATTGTAAATGTAAATTTCAGTAGCCAGCTTGGCCAAAATGTTTGGAGCCAGGATTCTGGTTGTCTGCCTGTAGCTTCAATTCCACATCAACATTCATTCTCCCAGCTATCTGCTCACACCAGCTTTCTGCACACCTCACATACCCTGGGTGTCGTTCACCTGCTGGTCACACCCACTCAATGACAGCTTTACTCTTTTCCTCTCTGTTGAGCAAATTTAGTCACACCTAGCTGCACATACTAGTTTGCAACAATCAGTTGCAGGAACGCAGCATCACACACCCAGTCCCACGCTCGGTTTCCATCAATCAGCCGCACATGCTCAGTTTCTCAGTTGCACATACTTGACACACTCAGGAACGTGCCCTTGCTAGTCTCCATGCAGCCTGCCACACACACACCCGCAGCCCCAAATCTCTCCCAGAACTGGCAGCTGTTAGGAGAAGACAGGGTGATTTGCAGATGGCAACCCTGGACTTGGGAGTGCAGATGTGGGGTCCCAGGAAAACTCAAGGTGGGAATTCTCCTCCCTCCAGGATGCTGGTCCCCAGGAACCCCCACCTTCCTTTGCTCCAGTCCCAGGAGCCTATCCTCTAGGAGATTTGGCCTGTGGACACACCCAGAGGTCAGATTCCAGGCTCCCCAATACCTGTCAGTGTCTGCCAGGGACCTCCACTCCACACATGTACAGTCCCAGGGATGCAGTCATTTCCCATACACCCCTTTGCACACCTACAACCTAACCACCACTACCCAGCACACCCAGTTCTACTCCCCTCCATTCCCACCCACTTCAAAGCCACATGTATGTCACTTTACAACAGCAGCCTCCTACTCGCTGGCCTTCATGACTCCAGCCCATTCAGGTTCTCTGTCCCTTCTTCCACATGCTTTGTAGCCCCTGACCTTACCTACCCTGCCCCCTTATCTGGCTGCCCTCTCTATATTCCTGGGCTTTCTATGGTGCCCTCCCAAATGGATGTGTTTGGGGAGCATACGTATTGTCCCCACAAATCACTTTCTGGGCTCCAAGAGGGGTAGTTGTTGCGCGTGGGAGCCAAGCCCAGGTGCCTCTTGGTTCAGGTGACTGGAAAAGACAAGGCGGGGTGAGTGGACTTCCCTGGACCTGGCGGCTCAGAGGGATGGAGGGGGGGTCCCCGCGGCGACGGGTAGGGGCGGAGGGGAGGCGCGCGGCCCCAGCCCGTCCCTTTCAGGGGGGACTCATGCATCAAACTTCAATTTTCCGGACGATTGAATTAGTGATTTTTTTTCTCCTGAACTAAAATACACTTAAGTCTTTGGGATTAATTACCACGTTCTGGTCCCTCAGACTGGAGTATTACTTATCAGAGCTGCGTCTGACACCGGCCCGACACCTCGTAAAATAAGGAACTGCGCCTCCCGGCCTCACCCCGCACCGCCCGCGAGGCCACCAAGCCGGGAAAGGCAGAGCGAGGGGAAGTCGAAGAAGCGGGATCGGCCGTCCCCGAGCCGAGGGGTTCCCAGACTGGAGAGCAGAAACTGCTCGCGTCCTGGGACTTGGCAAGCCCCGCCGAGCCCCAGGACACAACGGGGAAGGGAGAGACAAAGCCGAGCCGCCTCTCCTGGCCAGCCGGGAACAGAAAGTGGGTCCGTAGAGAGCCCAGAGTCCTGGAACAGATGGGCAAAGGGCTCTAGGCGGTGATGGAACTCGGGCCCGAAGGACAGGCAGCCCAGAGGATACCAAGCCTTAACGAACTACGCCAGAATAATGGGCGTAGGGCCCACAGCCCCTCACACAACCCAGGCCACGCTCACTCGTACACTCAGACCAGGAGAAGAAACAGACACGCAATACACAAGCCCCGCTCCCTTGGAGCCTACACATGGGAGAACACGCCACAAACAGCAGTATTCCGAGACAGGCCCGGCAGGCGTGGGCTAAGAGGCCTCCGGCCCGCACTTGGGGTTTGAGGTCCTCTCACATCGCCGGTCCCAGCGGCAGCGCCCGAGGCACGACCAAGGCCATCCGAGGCCCCGGGGCCGCGCGCAGGTAGCAGACTTCTTCAGAACTGGGGGAGCTAAGGAGAGAGTGGGCTTACAGCCTAGGCCTCCCTGGATCCCAGACCCTCGCCTCCGCCTACAGCCAAGCCCCTCAGCCTTTGCCTAGGGCTTCCTCGCCGCCTCCCTGCGCAATGGGACCTAGAGATAAGCCCCAAGCCCAGGTGCTAGTCCAGGCAGTGTCCAGTGCTAGTCCAGGGCCTCAACAGAGCTGTCGGCTGGGCTCCGGAAGCCCACCCAGGACTTGATGGAGGCAGCGAATCCCTCGGAGCAGAGGACATTGCGGAGCGCCTCGAATCCACTTCCCACATTGTGCGGGGCCGAGCGCGCAGGGCGCTCTTGTGTGGCCTCTATAGCTCGGGTTCAGCCGAGGCTCGCATGTACACTTCGTTCCCCCTTCCCTCCGCCGCAGTTCTGGTCCTTCCTTCTGCTGGCCCTCTTTTCTGGCCTATGGAAACAACGAATTATTTCTCGCCTTTCAAGGCCCGGGTCCCAAGCCACCTCCTCTGTGAAGCCCCCAACACCCTGGTAGCCGCCTCTCAGTGTTTTGCAACTAGCACGGCCCTGTCCCTCGGTCCGCTTCTACTAGCGCTGGGGGTGCTGCGAGTCTTGCCCACTAGACTAGGAGCTCCTTGAGGGCAGGAACCGGATCTGATTCGTTTCAATTTTCCCAGCCCCCTGCGCGGCCTGGCGCGGAAAAGACGCTCAAAAAACATTTGCTGAATTGAATTGCGTTTTCTCCTTGTTTTATTAATCCTTCCCCTTCCTTCTTTCATTCTTTCTTTTCCTCCTTCCTTCCTCCCTCGTTATTTTTTATTTCTTGGTTATATTCAATTGTCATGTTTTTCAGGCTCATTAAATCCATTTAGAGACAAAAGAATAAAAGGCAGAAGGGGAAGGGCGGGGAGGAGAGGGGGGAAGGGAGGGGAGGGGGGAGGCCGGAGAAGCAAACAAATAACCCGCTTTAACTAGACGGGCGGATAAATGGCCCCGTTTTTCCTCAGCCCCGATGCGCCTGCTTAGCTACGCGCCCCGCGGGCGCCGCAGCTCGGGTGGGCTCAGCCCTGGGGCCGCCGCCCCCAGCCCAAAGAGACCCAGCGGGGCCGGGCCTAGAGCCGCGAAGCAGGGAGCGGCCGGAGGTGCCAGGGCCGCTTCATTGGGATTCATGAGCGTGTTGGGCGGGCGGCCTGGGGCTTCGGGCTCCGGGCGGGGGCCGGGTGGGGGGGTGCGCACGGCGGGCGCAGATGCCCGGGTGACCGCCCCGCCGCGGTCCCTGCGCCGCCTTTGTGCCGGGGAGGCGCGCGCGGGGACCTAATCCATCAAATTGTCTACAAATTGTGAAGAAAATTCAAAAACCATATGGTCGCCAGCGCCGGCGCGCTCTGGGCTGCGGAGGGCCGCGGCCGTGCCCGCACCGGGAGCAGCGGGGGGCTGGGCCCGGCTATTGTCGCCTGTCAGCGGCCGCCCGGGCCCATTCGTCCCGGCCTTCATGGTCCGCGCTCCGAATTACAGACCCATCCATCCTAAGAGAGGGCAATTTTTGTCGCCCAGGAGGAACCGGCCGCACGCCTGCCCCGCTGCCCTGCCGTCTCCTTCCTTCTCTGCTCCTTCTCTCTCCTCCTATCCTCCTATTCTTTTTTTCTCCCTCTGTCTCTGTCTCCCTTTCTCCGTTTCTCTGTTTCTCTCTCTTTTCCTCTTTTTCTCCTCCCTATCTCTGTGGCTCTCTGCTTTCTCTCTCTGCTTTTGGAGTGTCTTTCTGCGCTCCTATTTTTTTTTTTTCCAGTTTCTCTCTGTCTCTTCGTTTCCTCCTGGACACGCACGTTCCTGGCTCGGGCCCGGGGGCCCCATCGCCGCCCGAGACCAGATGCGCATTTCTCACATCAATTTTGCGGAGAAAGAGAGCCCAGCGGCCCGGAGGCGGGACCCCACTCCGGTGACAGCGGCCACTCGCCAGCCCAGCGACAACAAAAGCCCGGAGAGAAACCCGCTCTGTCCGGGACAGTGAAAGCGGCCTTAGCCCCCGCCCCAGCCGGCCCTGGGGCGCAGCAGACCCGAGAGAGTCCTTGCAAGATCCATACTTCTGCCCCAAGCGGAGTGCCAGGGAGTGGGGACAGAATTTGTTAATGTTGTCAGAAATTCATCCTAGCTCCCAGAAGCTTGGGCTTACATTTCCAGGTACCCACATTTAAATTCAGTCCGGCCTTGATGCCTTTGACCTCTGGCCCCCTAGTCCCCAAGGATGAGGCCTTCGGGGCTAGAATCGAAACTTGGGAACCCGGCATCTGACTGAGTGATACCTGCAGTGCTCCCAGGGCTCAGCCATTTTTCAGGGAGTGCAGGGAGAATGCCCTTGGGTCTGGGGTGGGATGCAGGAATTGCAGGGCAAGACCTACTCTTTGTTCAATACAAATTAATGTTGTACTGTGGTGTGCCCCCACATATACAGGCATTTTCTCCCAGCATTTCACGGCTTGTTTTTTACCCCGACCTGGCGAAGCCCGAAATCCGCTTCTCTCCCAATTTAGCAGCTGCCTCAGGTTTATGGGCAAGAAGCGCCTCCTCCTGCTGCTTCTTCCTCGCCCTTCACTCTTAAGCCTGTCCTGAAAATCCCCCCCAAATCTCCAAGGCTGAGGCGACCGGCAAGAAGCAGCGGCAAGAAGCCCAGCCTGCCGCTGCTTCTCCGAAACGGGCCCACTCACTCAGACACGGTCACCGCCGGTTCTAGTAAAATGGCAAAGACTTTATTTATTGGAGAAAGAGGCCTTGGGTACAGTCTGAGGAGGAGAGGGCAAGGGAGGAGCAGGGAAGGGGTACTCGCAGCCCACGCACATCCAGCCACCCTCCTCTGGCCAAGTGGAGTAGGAGTGGGGTGTTCGAGGTGGCAAGAGAGACCCAGAACTGTGGAGGAGGTGAGGTGAGGGCTTGGGTTGGCCTCCTCTCTGTCTCTGTCACATGCAAAAAAATTCTAAAAAGAGTACAAAATAATTATAGGGCTTTGGGTTCTGTTTTCGATGGTTGGTTGGTTGGATTTCCCCTTGCATTGTCCCTAAGAGCCGGACTCCAACAGTCAGTCCGAGGAAATGCGGGAGGGAGGGAGGAATCTTAAAAATAGCATTAGTGGGCATTAAGAGGCAGAAATGGCATCGAAAACAGACTTTTCTCTCAGAGGGTGGGAAGGAAAGATCGATTTTGAAACTTGCAAGTCAGGACCCGGCTGCCCACCTCTTCCCTTCCCACACGAGGAAGAAAGGCAGGAGGAAATAGAAGTCAGCTGCAATAAGGCCGAGGGAGGCGAGGAAGGAGCGGGCCGGTGCATTCGCCACATGCAGAGAAAAATCAAAACAGCCGGAGCTGCCCCTCCTCTAGACCGCAGGGTTAGTGTTCTCAGCCCTGGTTTCTGCATCGCCCTCAGCAAACCTGGCAGCCCCAGAGTTTTGAAAACATCGAAATCTCCGAGTTAAAAAAAATAATAAAAGAAAGGAAAAATCAGGCTGCGGTGGGAAGAACCCGCTATATAGATTTAAATATTTATATAGAGGCCATACAGAATTGCACGGCGAGGGCTTCCGGGGCGGCGGAGACCGCTGGCGGCGGCCGGCCCGGCCGGCCAGCCTGGGTTTATTGCTTCGAGAGGGAAGAGGCGGCTGCCAGGAGCCGAGTCCGGGGCCGGGAACAGGAGAGGAGGCGGGAGTTGGCAGAGGAGGTCCCAGCTCCCCTCGGCGTCCGGTCCGGGAGGTGTTGGGCTTTCGAGAGCTAGGAGCCCAGGGTGGCGGAAGACCCGGGGTGCCGCTCAATCGTCCACGTCGATCTCTTCGTCTTCCTCGTCCTCCGAGCAGTCCTGGCTGCTGGCCGGCTGGTCCGTGAGCGGAGAGGCAGGCGAGAGCTGCAGGGGGCCAGCGCCCGGGGCCTGCGGGGCGCCTGGGGAGAGGACCGGAGAGCCGGGCCTCGACTTGGCCCTGCCGCAGCCGCCGCCACCGCCGGCTGTGGCCTCCGAGTTCTGCTCGAGTTCGGCCAGCGCCACGATGTCCATCTGCCCGCTGGGGCCCAGTTTCTTGGCGGACTCTACGTCGGCCTTCATCTCCTCCAGGTCCCGCTTGAGCTTAGCCCGCCGATTCTGGAACCAGGTGATGACTTGCGCATTGGTGAGGCCCAGCTGCTGCGCGATTTGGTCGCGATCGGCCGGGGACAGGTACTTCTGGTATAGAAAGCGCTTTTCCAATTCATAGATCTGGTGGTTGGTGAAGGCCGTGCGCGACTTTCGCCGCTTCTTAGGGGTCTGCCGCTGCCCAAAGATGGTCATCCCGTCGCGGCCTGGGAGGAAAGGACAGTGTAGGCTCGCGCTGCCAGAGAGGAAACCCACCCTGGCTCTGGCCCCCATAACTCCTACCCCACCCAGGCCCGTCCGGCCTGCAGTCTACCAATGTTCCCTTCTCAGATTTAATTCAGCCTCCAGGACCAGGGCAAGCTTTGGCTCTGGCAAACCATCACCTGTCTTTGGTCTCCCAGAAGTCCCTAGGAAAAATTGTTTTGGTCTCTGCCCCCTGTCTAAGAGTTGGTTTGAAAGACCCAAAGTCTCTGAGTATGAGAAAGCCAGACAGGGACACCCTAATTGCGGTGTGAATGTTGGTTCTCCATCCCTTCCCAATCACTTCAACTCTACCCTACCCAGAAGGTCCCAGCAAAAGACTCGATTCCCCACGCCGAGTAGCCGGGCTAAGAGCGCCCAGGACACTGGGAACGCAAGGGAGACCAGCAAAGCAAGCAGACTGCGGAAAGAGCTTGGGTTCCCGCCACCCTTCTCCGGCCACCCCCCAGCTCTGGCCTACCCAGAGGTCCCTAGGAAATAAGGATTGGGTTCCGTCCCACCTATCTTCACTCCCATAAGCAGCTGCTCAGGCTGGAAGGCCCTGGCGGCCGGAGCGGGCAGAGGCGAGCAGAGACATAGGGGACGAAGCGCGCAGGGCACAGGGCGCAAGGCGCTGGGTGCAGGGGAACCCAGCAGCTGCGCCTACCTTCGGCTGCCTGCAGAACGCTGACCTCCAGCCCCTTAAACGTCTTACTGGCGAGCTCCTCCAGCGCGCACAGCGGCGAGGTCTGCGAGAGCAGCGCCCGGCCCGCCAGGGGCAAGCCGCCCGGCGCGTGCTTGTCCGCGGCGGCCAGCAGGTGCGCCGCCCCGCACAGCGAGTAACTTCTCCGCACAGACGGCTTGTTGAGGATGTCCTCGATGCTGAACGGCGTCAGCGGCTTGTTGGAGTTGGCAGGCGGAGGCAGGTGGTCCAGCGGACTGCGCCGCCGCTCCTCCCCCGGCGCCGCCTTGCCGTCCTCCTTGGAAGTCATCTCGGCCTCGTTCAGGGGCCCAGCCGGGGAGGCTCGGGCCGCGGGGACCCAGCCCGCGGGCAACTCGGAAGCCGGACGGCGCGGGCAGGCGGCGGCGGGTGGGAAGGAGGCCGCACTGGGCAGGGCGCGGGGCCGATTAGCGCGGCGGCTGAGGCGGGCAGAACAGCGCGGGGCCCCGGGAGGAGGGCGCTGACGCGGGCGCCGCTGCTGCTGGGGCTTCCAGCAATCCGGGGCCCGAGCCGGGGCGCGTTGCGCCGGGCTCCAGTTTCGCCAGCCCCGGTGCTATTTAAAGGTGTCAGGTGGCTCGGCAGTGGCTCCTGGCCCCGGGTCCTGGCGGCCGCAGTTGGAAGAGCCGAGGCAAGGGCGCAGATTCCGGACTGCGAGGGAGGCGGAGAGACGGGGCAATTGACTATTGCTAACAAGTTAGCCTTGATCGGGGTGTAATCAATTATCTGCAGCGGCACTTCTCTCTCTTTCTCTCTCCTTTCTCCCTTTCTCTTCTCTTCTTTCTCTCTGTTCTCTCCTCCTGTTCTCTCTCTCCCTCCCTCCCTCTCTTCTCTCTTCTCTGCTCCCCCCCGTCTCTCTCCTTCTCTCCCTCTCCCTCGCCCTCTCTTTCACTCTCTGTCTGTCCAATGCAGGCGGCTCTAAGTTGGGAAGCTCATTAATTAGCGGGCCGGGGGTAGGAGGAGCCGGCTGGAATTAGCCTGCCTAATGCGCCTGTCAGTCCGGGCGGCGCGCAGCGCTCGGCCAGAGCTGTTTGTAAATTACATTAGCGGCTCCTTTATTGCACCCGAACCTCGGGCGACTGAAAAGCCACCACCCCCACCCCAAACTGCGAGCCGCGCTCCTGGCGCACCCGCCTCCCGCCGGCCTAGCTGCAATGACAGCACCGGCCCGGAGGTCTCGGTCTCTCCGACCCGGGATGTGGAGCCCGAAAGGGTGGCGGGAACCCCAGCCCAGGAGGGAAGAGGCCGCCGCGCGGGCCAGGTAAGACCAGGAGCCTGAGTGGGCCCCGCTGCCACCCAGCGTCGACTTTGCGGGGCTGAGATCAAGAGCTCAGCCCCTCTGCCCCTGACCCTCTTGCCCCTCACCCCACCGCCTGGGCGACGCACTTGGGGAGAGGGAATCTGAAGCCCTCCTGGGCTGGCCCGCAGGAGGTCAGAGTAAGCTCTGCAGCCTTGGGTGGGCGACGCGGGAAGGGGGTGGAGGACCTCAGGGGTTGGGGGAGGGGGCTAGTCGGGGAGCTCAGCCTTCTCCATGCTGAGAGGCGGAGGGGAGAATTGTTGGCGGCTCTGGACGCCTCTCCCGGCCTGATCCCGAAGCGGCCGCCCTACCTCCTCCGGCAATCTTGCACACTTTCCTCCGGCAGCCGCTCCCCAGGCTGGCTGGGGCCACCGTCCGCCTGATGATGGGCGTCTGACGGGTAGTCAGGCCAGGTGCCGGGGCTAACGGGGCCGGCTCGGTGCCTCCTTCTGCGTTCCTCCCGGGCCCCAGCCGGGGCCCCGCTGCCGGCCCCGCCTAGCCCAGCGCCCAGCTTGAGTGCATGGCCAGGCCGACTCCAGCTGTTCCGGATGCGGGGCGGGGGCCCGGCGGGAGCCAGGCCGCGGCTGGGGCTTTGCTCTCAGGAACTCGCAGGGAGGCCAGGCTTCCAGTTAGACTGGGGCTAAACGCCTTAGGGTCTGGGATCTGTGAATATCGGGAGAGCATGTTGTGTGCATTATTACTTGAAGGTGTTTGTGTTTTTGAATGTGTGTTTGTGTGTGGTTCTCCATGTGTATATTTGTATAAATGTGTGTGAACCTGTGGGTATATAGGTGTGTTTGAACTCAGCTATTTCTTTCATTTCCCTGGGGCACTCCAGCAGGGCTGTGCCCTCAGGCCTTCCTGTCTTGCTACCCCATTCTGTTTAAGTGGGGCCACTGGCCTCCTTACTAATTTTCCATTTCTGCTCTTGGAGAGAGGAAGGGAGGACCTAGAGGGGGTTGGAGTCCAGGGAGGAAGAGCTGTTCCCCTCCCACACACACACACAGCCCAGGCCCTGGCTTTGTTTGTAAACTCCTGGGTGGGCTGTGTAGTTGGGCATTGGGCAGCACCACTTGGACCAGAGAAGGGCCCAGAGAGGCCAAAATGAGGACGTGTGACCCAGGCCAAGGGTTGGGATGGGAAGACTAGGATTTCTTGCCCACTCTCCCCTCATATCTAATCGCAGAGAGGGAATGAGCTAAGCTGGGCTCTGGGGCAGGAAGCAGGTTCTTTCTCTGGATGCCTCAGTGTAGGGGGCCTCTGTACAGCAGAGACAGGTTTCATGATCTCGCCTTCAGTTGTTTATTTGGAATCATGGCTGGTAGCTCTCTGGAGTAAAAGGGACAGTGTAGGTAGAAAGGGTTCTTGTTTGGTGCCCCAGTGCTCTGAGTGTTGGGAAGAACCCCTAACCTCTAACTCGTCTTTGTCCTGCATTTTCGGGTTGGAAGTAAGAGAGTGGGGAAGACAAGTTCTCAGAGGCAGGATTGGTGAGAATGGGAATCACAGTTCCCTCAGAGCTGCAGACCCACTCCAGGGCAGACCTGTCTCTACTGCTTCTGTGCTGCCCTGGGAGCCACCAGGTGATGCTGAGCCTAGCAACAGCAGAGTCAGAGCCTAGAGACCGGTGGAGAGGGACCAGTGGGAGAGGGCATCAGGGAGCTGAACGTGGGTGGCTTGGAAGCTCTGGGGCCAAGAGGGGTCTTGTCCTCTCCTCTCACTTCCTGCCCTCAGGATCCCACCTCAGCCTTTTCCTGCCATAACCCCAATCCCCTGACCCAGAGCTTCAGGCAAGTGAGGTTAGCAGGGAGGCAGGGAGGCCCCTCTAAATCCAGGAACCAGGACCCTCGGATCCCAATCGAGAGAAAAAGAGAGAGAGGAAGAGTTCCTCCCATACTTCCACACCCTTCCTGTCTGCTTCAGTCTCTACATCGCATCTGGTACTAGCCCACAGGATAGGACTTTAAGGACAAGCCAAGCCCCTACTGTTGCCCATCTCCCAGACCCTCAAGACCAGAGGAGTTCAGGGTTACTGGGAGGTTGACAGGAAGGGGAATATGAACTGGGGAGCAAAGGGATCCCTCTGCTTGGCATGTTCTTAATATCTTATCCTGCTGGCTAGTATTGAGACCTCTAGTCTTCAGCACACTGTGTCAACAGGAACAGGACACTTCACAATCATCAGCTGAGTTACCTCCGCCACCGACGCCAAACCTCTTCTTCCCTGACTGACCTGTACCTGCTGTCCAAGCCTATGGCTTGGCTCTTTTGGCCTAATTGGTTGGCCTCTTGGTTAAACACACTTGGGCACACCATATGTCTGGGGTACGGAGTGTGGTGTGAGGTGCGGGGATGTGGGGAAGTCTGTGGTACCGCCCTGTGTTTTGTTGTTTTGATTCACCCAGATCCCCTTATCCAGGCCACCTTTGGAAACCAGCCCACCTGCCATACCAACCTTTTCCCAACACTGCGGTCCTATCCCTACCTCCACTGCTGAAAAACCCCATTGTGTGGGGGGCTGGAATCTTCTGGACTCCTGGGAGCCCCATCTGCTTGCCTGCTGTACCCCTCTTGCAGAGCAATGAGGTATATTTTGGGTTTGTGTACTGACCCCTACCTCCCTCCCCCGCCAGACCTGAGGGCAGGAGCCTTCCTCTGGGTATTCCGGTCCATCTCGGACTTTCCAAGTCCTAGGAGACACTGGGCTCCCGCTGAATATTGGCTGAATGACTTTCCATAGAGCAAATGGGGTATACATGATTGTGCAGTGTGGAGGGAGGATGGTTTGGGACCCTCAGAGGAGTTTAGAGATTAGGAGGATTCCAGAAATGAGTAACACAGGGTCAGTGGGGCTAGAGCCTGCCCTGACAGTCCTCCTGAGCCCCCATGCTGGGGCAAGGCAGACACTCTGGGGGTCTCCCCACCCCCAGTCAGCTGGGCCAGAATCTTCTCACCTGGAGCTGAAAGCAGCTGATTCCCAGGGTCTGCTCCACAGCGAGAATACCTGTCTCCAGAGCCTAATCTCTATGCTACCCTGATCCTGAATTCCTGTTTGCTGCTTAAACAGCCAGGGTCCAGGTTTATTCTTTCTCAGTGAATAGGGAAGGGATGATTCTGCCAAAAATCTGCTTTTCCTCAGTTTAGGGAATATTCCAGACAAAGAAGAGGGAAACAGCATTTCATGAATTGCCACATTAAGTGGACCCTGCAGACCCAAACAAAACAAGTTAATCCTTAACACAGGAGAATAATTCACTTAAACCCCCAAAGGCTCCACTGGATTCAATCTGGATTGTTTTGGTACCCCCATTCATTTCCAGATTATTTGTGTAAGCACCAGCATTGACTCTCAGGCCAGAGTTCCTTTAGAGAAAAGGGTCTGCCACTGCTTGAAACAAGGTAACTTGACCAGCAGTGCAGATCATTTACTGCTGCTGTTGTTGTTGTCCCGTGAAGACCTGCTACTCTGACACTCTGTGTGGAATTCAGAGTGTTTCTTCTGCTAGAGAAGTGGACTATGATAGACGGCCTCTTGCCACCCAGGCTGAGCCAGGACTGCCCACTCACTTTTTACATTTTGCCCTGGGCCACTATCAGCAGTAACAGCAACAATAACCATGACAATAAATACCATAAGTCTTTACCTTGTACCAGGCTCCAGGCTAAGAGTTTTATTCATTTCATTTATGACTCACAATCCTTCTGGGTAGCTACCGCTCTTAACCCGATTTTACATAATAGGAAAATGAGGCCCAGAGAAGTTAAGTAACCCATCCAGGGTCACACAGCCTGTTTGGGAGTGATCAGGATTGGAACACTGTCCTTTTGTTTTGTTTTGCTTCTTATTCAAGTCTGTCCCCTTAATTCCTGAACCAGGGGATTCTTAACCAGAGGTCCCCCAAGGGCTCTTTGAATAGGCTTCAGGGACTCTGTAAACCCCAGAAATTGTGTATGTGTACCCAGGTGGGCGCATTTTTCTGGGAGCAATATTATAAGACATCTGGGATCCTCAAAGAGGGTGAGGATCCAGAAAAGGTAAAGGCTGGAATCGGGCCACCTGGGGGAAGGGAGGCAAGCCACTGGGGAAGGGGGAGGGAAGCAGCCTCCTCCCAGGCCTGGGGAGCAGGGAGGCAGCTGCTTCAAAATTCAGGCTGGGCTCCAAGCTTGCTCCTGGACCTGCCCTGCTTTCTCTGGCCACGCCCAGCTCTTAGGACCTCAGCTGGCAGGAAGAGGTGGGGCATGGTCTGAGAGCAGGACACTCCTTTGGTCCCCTCCCAGATTCTCCCCTTCCCTACTTCTTTTGTGAGCTGAATACCTTCAGAGCACCCTGACAAGGTGGCCATACCACATGCGCCGGCCTCCTCCAGGCACTGCAGTCCTGCATGGAAGGAGGGGGAGTGCTTGCCCTTTGGAAGTGTTGGGGGGCACAGACAGACCACTGAGTGACAGAGACAGGCAGGGAGGAGAAAAGACAAGTTACCAGAGATGCTCAAGTCCTAGGTGCCCATACTCTGCAGCCTCTAGAACAGCCTTCTCTTTTGGTTCCAAGCTTTTGCTCCCCCCATCCAAGGGTTGGGATGGTTTGTGTCCCTTCCTTTCCTGGCACCTCCTGCTCTGTCTCTAGTGCCCAACTCACTTCCTGGGGGATATCTTCTCTGCCCTGTTCAGCTCCTCTGTACTCCTTAGCACATTCCCTTGGGTGTCACTGTCATATTGCCAGGAATGTGCTGCTTTGTCTGTCTGTCCTGCCTCTCTCTCTCCATCTGTTGTGAACTTGGGAAAGAAGGACCTGAATCACCTCTCCATGTCCCTATGCCAGCCCAGCATACACCAAGGGCTCCAAGCATTTGTTGAGTAAATAAACTAAATAAATAATCAAGGGACAAAAACGGAGCCAGATGGGGAATGTAGCCTGTACCTCAGAGAGAGGACCAGTGGTACAAAGGAAGGGTAGGTGTATTGGTTTTGCCAGCTGCCTGCAGATGTGTTTGGCACTCCTGCTGCCCACACCAATATACTCAGAGGGGCCCAGAGACCTCATTCTCTAATGCTTTTTGGCTATGGAGTGAGTTTCCTGGGTTGTGGACCCAGCTGTGGTGGTGTGGTCTGACTTAGTATTGAACGTCCTTCATTTGCTTTTTTTGTTCGTTTTTGAGATGAAGTCTCACTCTGTCACCCAGGATGGAGTGCAGCAGCACAATCTGGGCTCACTGCAGCCTGGACCTGCTAGGCTCAAGTGATCCTCCCACCTCAGCCTCCCAAGTAGCTGGGAACAAAGGAGCATGCCACCATGCCCGGCTAATTTTTGTATTTTTTGTAGAGATGGAGCTTCGCCATGTCGCCCAGGCTGGATTTTTTTTTTTTTTTTTAATAGGATCGAGGCCGGGTGCAGTGGCTGGGCCTGTAATCCCAGCACTTTGGGAGGCCGAGGCGGGCAGATCACTTGAGGTCAGCAGTTTGAGACCAGCCTGGTGAACAAGGTGAAACTCTGTTTCTATGAAAAATACAAAAATTAGCTGGGTGTTATGGTGTGCTCCTGCAGTCCCAGCCACTCGGAAGTTGAGGCAGGAGAATCACTTGAACCTGGGAATTGGAGGTTGCAGTGAGCCGAGATCGCACCACTGCACTCTAGCCTGGATGACAGAGCAAGACTCTGAGAGAAATAAAGAAAAGAAAGCAAAAGAGAAGAAAAGAGAATTGACCCCCCATCATTCGTTGGGCCCAGAAGCAGAGAGGAAGAATGGACAGAAGATGGGAGGTGACGGGCAGGCAGGAGTGGCAGGAAACAGACACCCACATGCCACCCCAGTAGCCCCAGGGTCTATGAAGAGGATAAAGGAACCTAAGTGAGTGTGTGTGTATGTGTCTGTGTGTGTGTGTGAGGTGGGGGTGGGGTGGGGAAGAGTCTGGTTCTGTTCCCCATGGAGATGACATTTGAGTTGAACTTTGTAAAACCAGGAGCATGTAAATAGGTGCAGAAACAGGGACCATCTTGGAGGCAAAGGGAACAGACAAGCACAAGGACAAAGATGCCACCCTAAGAGAGGTTCCAGAGTCCCCCATAGCTCCTCCCTCTGTTGTCCTGGGGGTGAGCTGCTGGGTAAACCCTTAGTCCCTTGTTTACCCGCAGCAGGTCTGTAGTCTAGAACCAGGGGCTGCTGGACTCCTGGGATGGCTATTTATTTATTTATTTATGGAGTGGGGTGGGGTGAGGGGTAGGGATGGGATGAGAGAGGCTGCTTTCCTGGGCCTACAATTGGGGTTCCCTTCTCCTTGTCATCCCCAGAAACTCCAAGAGCTGACCTTCTGTCTTACTACCCAGACGGTCCAGAAACAACAAAGTCTGACCAAAAACCGTTAATGGTAGTCAGCTGTCAGCTCCCTCCCTTTCACAGAGGTCATTTTTTTTGAGACGGAGTCTCGCTCTGTCTCCCGGCTGGACTGCAGTGGCCGGATCTCAGCTCACTGCAAGCTCCGCCGTCTGGGTTTACGCCATTCTCCTGCCTCAGCCTCCCGAGTAGCTGGGACTACAGGCGCCAGCCACCTCGCCCGGCTAGCTTTTTGTATTTTTTAGTAGAGACGGGGTTTCACCGTGTTAGCCAGGATAGTCTCGAACTCCTGACCTCGTGATCCGCCCGTCTCGGCCTCCCAAAGTGCTGGGATTACAGGCTTGAGCCACCGCGCCCGGCCTCACAGAGGTCTTACTACTGCCCGGGTGCCGGGCGCAGGCGGCACATGGGGCCTGGGCTAGGCCAGGTGGAAAGGTGAAAGGAGCAGTTGGGACAGAAGAGGATACCTAGGAGCCGCCCACCGGCTAGATGGACACAGGAAAGGCCTGAGTCAGGCTTCTCACAGTAAATAAACTTCACGTGAATAATTCAGCAGTCGCGCTGGGGCCCGTTGCATTAGCGCCGCCACCGCCGCGTGGCGCCCAAGTCCCCGCGGAGGGGAGTAGGCAACTAAGGCACTTGAAGAGGAGTCGGGTAGAAGATCCCGCGCCCAACAGTATCCTGGATTCTACCCAGGTCGGGTTCAGAGAGCCTCCCGGGTGCCAATTCCCTCGGACCCCATGGGTCAGGGGGCCGCCTGCTGGGCAGTGCTCCCTCAGCTAAGCCGCTCTGGTGTCCCAAGACCCCGGGCAAGGGAAGACAGGCGGCGAGACAGAGCCAGAATAAGCGATGCGGCCGTCTGACCTGCGGAAAACCCAGCATCTGCAGTGCCCTGCCGCAAAGGGAACGTGCACGGCTTGGCTCCAAGCAAAGTGAAGACGCCAGGCTCGAATCTGTACTCAGAGCTGGGATCCCTCCCGGCTGCTTCGTCCTGGCCGGGATTTGCCTTGCCCTGAAGTGAGGCTCCAGGGAAGCTGCAGGGCCCTCCGCCCTCTCTGAACTCCCACGTACTTGGGCCTCTCCTCGCCTTTCTTGGGCCCGCGGATGCAGTTCCTGCAGCACCAAACTCCGCTGTCTCCCCGCCGCCTCCTAGGTACAGTTCGTAACACCCGAAACCTTATTTCGTTTGAGCGAAACCCGGCCCCTTTGGCTCTTCCGACTTTTCACAAGTCCCTGGGTTCCCGATCCTAAGGGATTGTATTCATCCCATCTCACACCCACCAACGCTCAATCCCTCCAGTTCCTCCCCAGCCCCTTCATTTCCATTAATTAGGTCGACTCCCTTCCTTAGCCGCCCCCTCCTGTCCCCACGCAGCCTCCCGACACCTACGCGGCTAGCCTCGTCGGGTCAAGACCTCCGCACTGGTGCATGATGCACCAGGCCTCAAAAGGGATCTTCACGGGTATTCCGCATAGCCAGATCCCAAGCCTCCAGAGAGGCCACCAGCCCTCCCCTATCTTCTTCCTCCTCTTCCTTCTCCTTTCCTCTTTCCTCTGCTTCTACGTATTTCTTTCAATTCGTTTCTTTTCTTTTGGTGAGGTGCCACCCGCCACAGCCCTGTCCCCTAGGGAGGCCTGGACTAACTTTGCCGACCTCGTGGCCTTAGCCCGGACTGTGAGTGTCGAGCAGCTTCCGGGAGGCAGCTCGGGTGTCTTCGCAGAGATAGGTGAGGTGCGCTGGCGATTCCCTAGCCTCAGATTGCTCTGCCACCGGCCATCTGTGTGATCTTGGGTAACTCTTTCGACCTCTCTGAGTCTTGACGTTGGTAAAAGGCAGGAGATTTAGAGAAGGTGTTGGAAGACTAAATATTTTCATTCGTTTGAGAAAGGTAGTCGCCTGTATTGGGACCTAAGGAGGAAGTGAGGTTCTCGAGAATTCTAGATTTGAAATGGCCGTTTGTTTTAACGAGTATTTTGGGAGCAGCTGATAACTGCTTTTTATTTTTCTTTTTTACAGCCGATGGGGTGCCAGGCGTTAGAAATCTTCCCCCCAATCCTCACCATGTCTCCATTTTGCCAAAGAAGAAACAGGTTAAGGTCGCGATGCGCTGGCCAGCATCACAGGTGGGATTCAAACGCAGATGGGGTTTGGAGCGGCTCTTGTGTTTAAGCCACATAGTCAGACGTTAGACGGGTGAATCCAGCCCTCGCAGGGCCTGGAGTGACCTAAGCCGAGAGGAGTTGGGCTGAATCTCCAGGCGTTCCTTTCTTTCTGCCCTAGGAAAGCTTTGAAATTCTTATTTTCAGATAAACGATTTTGGCAGTGCCCGGAGAAGGATGGAAGTAAGACCCAAAGAGGAACTTTCCACATGTTATGGGAGAGCCCCTGGAGCGAGGAGGCGAGGGCAGCCTTCACCAGGCCAAGGGACCAGCCATCGCTCTTGGATCTGTTTTTCCTCAAGCGTCTGTCCTGTGGGGCCTAGTCCCCAGCCGCAGTCCTGGACCTAATGGGAGAAGGGGCTGGGGGAAGAGGACGCCTGGGACGTCCCCAGCCCGGCACCCAGATCGGGTCCTCCTAGCTGCAGGGCAGCAGAGCGGAAGCCAGGGCTTGGGACCATCTGGTTGGGCAAGGAGGGACTGGAGTCCGGCTCCCGGCAACCCCGTCCCCAGTCCCAGTGGAGGGGTCGCTCGTGGCGGCCCTGACAGGCCACGGGTCCCTCTCCACAAGTCCCATTACGTTGTATTTATGTTTCACTTTATTGTTTTTTATCCTCCTCCCTTATTACTGTCTCACTCTGGGGGAGGCAAAGGATATAATATATTCATCTTTATTATACCAAATCTGTGTGAAGCATTTAATAAAACGCTGTTTCCACACAGCCAGGGATATTAGTGTGAGCTATTCTTAAGTTAAGGCTCCTGGACTGAAGGCGCCGCTGCCACAGCGCCTGCTGCCGGCGGGTCCCGGGAAGCGCAGGCCCTGGCCGCTGCGCTCATCGCGCAGGTCCAACGCCCTGGATGCCCTTCTCGCCTGCGTGTCGAAGCCCACACGCCCATCCCAGCGCGTCTCTCTGTGACCTCTAGGCCTCCAGCCTGCGAGGAGGGGCTTGGAAGAGCCGAATTCAAGCACCCTTCCTCTCCCCTGCCACACCTTGCATTTGGAACGCGCTGTGGGCCTTGGTTTGCAACTATGAAAACGGGAAGAATTCCATGGCTGCCTCCCTCTCAGGGCTCTTGAGAGGCTGAAGACGCCTTGAAGGTGGACAGGATTTTTTAAACAGGAAAGAAAAAATCGAGAATTTGTAAAGTCAGGATCGATGAGGGCCAGAGAGAAACAGAGAGGCCGCAGGAGTGGTTTCAGGCAACACAGGGCAAGCTGGACCCCAGGTGAGCAGACAGGGTGCAACTCCAGTTTGGGCAGAGCCCAGGAGGTTTCAGCATGCCTGGGCCTCACCCCAGCCCATGAAGACAGCTGAACCTAGTCAGGATCTCAGCCTGTCACAGTTGGCCCTCTCATAATCCTCTGACTAGGTAGGAAAATAGTCTTTTAAAGTCTGGTTTTACAGCTAGCAAACTGAGGCTCACAAAGATAACGTGGCTTGTTTGAGGTGACCAAACTAGGAAGTAGTGTAGCTGGTCATACTGTCTTCCAGACTCCATGCCCCTCCCCGCCCCCATTCTCCAGGGTTTTTCTGTAAACCTTACGTTCTGCCTTCTACACACACACACACACACACACACACACACACACACAAACACATATCCCTACCTGGAGATGCCCATGGGAAGGAGAAACAGCCTCATTACTTTCTATATCCAGGCCCACGACTCAATGTGTTTCAGAGCCCACCACCTGGCTTCTTATAGGGCCCAGATCTGGGCACACCATTCTTACTTAGGATGCTTGTACCACTGCTGTAGGGGAGAGGGAGTTGGCAGTAACCAGGCAGGGCAGAAGGAATTGTGCAGGACAGGCTTGAAGTGGGCAGGTGAGTCTCCCTGGCTAGAATTCATACCCTCCTAGAAATCTCAGTCTGCCTCTGTCCCTATCACCCCATCCCTGGGAGTGGGGGCTGCACCAGGTCAACACACATCCTGTAGGCTGCTGGTCAGAGCTCCTTTGAAGATTTAAGTTACTTTAGAAATCTGACAATTTCCCCCTGGGGCTGACTGGGGAGGAGGCACAGACTGTGTGGCAGGGCTAGGACTAGGGTAAGGCACGTGAGGTGCCATATTTAAGGAAGGCATCTGCTCTCAGCGCTGTGTGCGATCCCTTAGGTTTTGTGCCTTGGGCATCTCACTCACCTCACCCTAGTCCCAGCTCTGCTGTGTGGTCTGGGAGTTAGAATCAAGTCCAGTGAATTGCTGAGAGGGGACAGGGAGGCTGATTTCAGCTTGTCCTTGAGAATGGCTTTCTGAAGGATCAAAGTAGAAACAATGGAATGAGCTTCCCCCAACACATGGAGTATGCAAGCAGGGCTTAGCGCCTGCTAAGAAAGAAAATAATCACTGTCTTACTGTCATCACCAACATTGTCATCATTTGACCATCACTTTGTGTCAAGTAAAAGCTTTCATCACATTGTTTCATTTAATGTATATAAACGTGTTTTAGCTGAAGATGGGATATCAGAGTCTCTGACTTTGGGGTCCTTTCCAGCTCCAAGAGTCCATTGTTGCATAAGACAAAGAGCACTTCTGTTGATTTTGGTTGGTTCAATGCATTGTCATTATTTGTGACTTATAGTCTTAAACTAATGGATAAGCTCTTTGAAGGCAGGGACTGTGTCTAATCACGGTTTTTTTTTTTTTGTTTGTTTGTTTTTTTTTTTTTTTTTTTTTTTTTTGAGACGGAGTCTTGCTCTGCCACCCAGGCTGGAGTGCAGTGGCCGGCTCTCAGCTCACTGCAAGCTCCGCCTCCCGGGTTCACACCATTCTCCTGTCTCAGCCTCCCGAGTAGCTGGGACTACAGGCGCCCGCCTCGTCGCCCGGCTAGTTTTTTGTATTTTTTAGTAGAGATGGGGTTTCACCGTATTAGCCAGGATGGTCTCGATCTCCTGACCTCGTGATCCGCCCGTCTCGGCCTCCCAAAGTGCTGGGATTACAGGCTTGAGCCACCGCGCCCGGCCTAATCACGGTTTTTTAAATGATTCTCTCTCTTGTTCCATGCTGACCACAGGCCTGGGGCACAGAGAAGGTATTCAATGAATGTGTATCAAACAAACACATGAGTAAACCAATGTCTAGAAGCTGTCTGCCTACCTGGCCATCTGCTTTCTGGGCTGTGACTGACAGAGCCACTAGGGTAGCCACTGAGAGAGCCAGAATCACCTCCGCAGTCATTATCCCCCTTATTCTACAGCTGGGCTGCATTCAAGTGGGCATGTCTAGAGCCTCCCCTGACATCACATGCCTAGCCCTTTGCTAGTTTGTGGATAAGGCAAGGGCCAGCCCAGATTCTGCCTGTGCAGAAGGATCTCAAGACTCATACTGGACAAATCTCTTAAGAAACCATTCAGATGGTGAGGGAAACCTCTGCAGATCAGAGCAGGGAAGGGCCTATAGCCAGAGAAGCCTGGCTGGCAAAACTAAGACTAGAGCTAGTCCTTGAAGCATGAGAAGAATTGAGTGGCTGGAGGGAAGAAATAGACCATTCTAGCTGGGTGCGGTGGCTCACACCTATAATCCCAGCACTTTGGGAGGCCAAGGTTTACTTAAGGCCAGGAGTTTGAGACCAGTCTGGCCAATATGGTGAAGCCCCGTCTCTACTAAAAATACAAAAATTAGCTGAGTGTGGTGGCACATGCCTGTAATCCCAGCTACTTGGGAAACTGAGGCAGGAGAATTGCTTGAACCAGGGAGGCAGAGGTTGCAGTGAGCCAAGATCACAGCACTGCACTCCAGCCTAGGCGACACAGTGAGACTCCATCTCAAAAAAAAAAAGAAGAGGAAGAGGAAGAGGAAGAGGAAGAAGAAGAAGAAGAAGAAGAGGAGGAGGAAGAAATAGACCATTCTAGGTTGGAGTGATGGGGAGCAAGAGCAAAGGGACAGAGGCAGGAATGGCCACAATCGTTCTGGGGAGCAGGCAGGCTAGCCTGACTAGAGTACCAGAAAAAGACAAGTGGGAAAAGACATTTGTGGAATGCCTTAAATCTCCAGACCCAGAGCCAGAGAACAGAAAATGGGGTTCAGAAATCAGAATCCACATCCTGGAGCCCAGAAACCAGAGCCTAGAACTCAGAAAGCAAGGGCAAAGTTTAGGACCCAGTCTTGTCTAGGGTGGCCCCACTAACTGCTGTAACAGGATGCCTTGGGCACTCCAAACTCAAGGGACATGATCTTACTGGGAAACAAAGTGGACTTTTCTAATTGGCTTAGTCCAGGAAACCAAAGGCCTGACCCAAGCACAGGAGCAACTTGGGTCCGCCTGAGACTTGACCCCTGAGACTGGCATGAGCAGCTTTCTTGGGTCCTCCCAAATCACAGCCTGAAGCCTGGCATTATCTGCAGCCCAGCAGGCACCCTGAGCTGGAGCAGGTGTTGCCCACCAATATACACCTTCACACCCCTCAATTCTCCCTTTTATTCTCTAATACAGGTGGGAACTGAGATTTTAGGCTAGACCCAGCTGGGGCAGGCCTCTGGAGGGTGGAGCCATGGTGCCTGCAGCAGTGCCAAATGAGCCAGCATGTAGGCGTTGCTGCGCCGGCCTGTCGCGGGGCGCAAGCCTGCCAAGGAGCCGGAGCGCTGTGCCGCGTGTAGGGTGTCAGGGGTGGTATTGTCGGCGCACAAATGTTCAACTTTATGTACTTTTAACTAGAGGTGTAACAGATGGCCCCGTTTCTGTCCAAGCCAGGGAGACTGGTGCCCATTCTGGCTGCAGCCAATCAATCCCGCCACTCTGGGGGGAGCTACAAGCTGGGCTGGGAGGCCTGGAGCCAGCAATTGCGCAAGGCTGTCTGCTCAGGCTGGCCCAGTGCAGCCTCCGCCAGCCGCTCAGCCATGGGCCTGGGGAGGCAGGAGGGCAGGCAAGTGGCAGCCATGCCTGGAGCCTGGTCAAAGGCCTGCCTGGGAGGGAGAGCCTGAAACCACTCATCAGACCCCACATGGCCAATGAGGACATCAGGGTGCCAACTCACTCCACTGTGTCCTCATTCTCCTGTGGTCCTTCCTCAGGACCTAACTCCCAGATCTCTAGCTTCAAGAAGCTTTGGGTCTGTAGCCCTGTAGTGTCCTGTGTTACGGACAGCAGACATTGCTCAGGACTGGGAATGGGTAGTAGTGCCATAGGGAAATAGTCACAGGACTGTGGAAGGCTTCAGTAAATGCCCAAGACAGCCAAAGAAGAAGAGAAAACAGCAGGAGCCAGGGATCCCAGAGCTGAGAGAAACTGTGAATTAATCTATTATTACATTCGTACAGTCAGTCAACAAACACTTAGTGAAAGCCTACTGTGAGTTAAGTCCTTTATTAAGCACTGAGGACACAATGATGAATAAGACACAATTCCTGTCCTTGAGACCTTTTTGGGGGAAGACAGACAAGTACACGGGTAATTGGAGCGATGAACTGAGGCTCATAAAATCTCCAAAAAGACTGTGGAAGCACAGAACAAGAACATTTAACTGCCTGAGAGATCCAAGAAAGATTCCAGTATGAGGCTAGTTCTGAACTGGGTTTTAAAAGACAGGTAGGAGTTTTCATGGGAGGTGAGAGCGAAGGGCATCGGAAGGGGAAACGATGGCATGAGCAAAGACGTGGTAAGAAAACATGGTGAAGGGAAGGGTCTGAAAAGATGTGAGTGGAACTGGAGTCTGGGATTTGGGAGAAGGAGTGGAGGGGAAGAGGGTGGGCAGGGAAGGGGGCAGGCCTAACCCTGTTTCAGCAGGCTGGCATCCTGACCCAGCAGGTGTCTTCCCCCAGTTGTCCCTTCTGTCACCTTCTGCCCCTTATCCTGGTGCCACAGGGAAGGCAAGGCCTAGCAGGGTGTAGGCAAGTGGTCCAGAGTGCTCCAGTCCTGGCTTGCCTTCTATCCTGCGTTGAAGGACAGTGCTGTGAATGAACTCTCCCCCAACAATATGGACTTCTGAGTCTCCTAAAAATAGCCTTTCCATAGGCTTCCCGCAAAGGCTTTGGAATCTTATTCATTCATTCATTCTTTTATTCACCAAGCATTGGGCATCAGCTGTGTTCAACGCCCAGGCAGGATACTGAAGTAGACAGACTATTGCGCTAGACTTTGAGGAGCTCAAGTCCAGACATGAAAGGAAGACAGGGGTCTGGGCAGGGGTCCTTCTGTTTGCAAGAAACAGAGGTTCACTTGAGTAATCACAAGAAAAAGGAAGACCTTTTGTATTGAAGCACACGGCTTGTCATTGGAACTGGGCCCAGAAAGCACGCAGGGACCAAAGAAGCTCTGGGGACCAACTTCTCTCTCCTGGTCAGGTGGATGGGAACTCCACAGAGTCTCTTTCTTCATTACCTCTTTCTTCATTATTATTAATGAAATTAATCATTGTTATTATAATAAGTGGAGGAAGAATAATTGTTAACAAATTCTGAGCCAGATCTATTGGTTTCCATGTTTATCTCCGTTAATCCTCTTTAGAACACTGTGCAGTTAGTTAATATCATTACCCCCATTTTACATATGAGAACACTGAGGCTCAAGGTTAGGTAAGCTGCTCCAGGTTCAAGACAGGAAGTGGCAGAGTAAGGATTCTCATTCAGGTCAGCCTCCCAAGCTCCAGCTCATAACTGCTTCTGACCCCTGTGCAGCACCGAGAGCTTCCTGGGTTTCCTCATAATTTCTCATAACCGTGACTTGCATTTGACCAGCCGGCCTCTCTGAGTCTCTCTCTACATCACCTCTGCTAACTGCTCTAGTCTCTCAGTATTTCATAGTTCAAATTCCCAGGAGAGGAAATCGGATTGGCCCAGCTCATCTTTTAACGCCAGGACACATTGTAAACAGCTGCCCAGCCAAAGAGCTGGCTGGGAGTGGAGCCGTGTGCAGTCACCAATCAACATCTTGAGAGGGCAAAGCACAGAAATAATATGATAAGGAGGAAATGCGAATGGTTACAAGAAGAAATGTGAGGTGCAAAAAGAGGATGAGGGGAGGCTTCGTGGAGGATAGTTTGTGGTTTGGGTCTTAAAATAAGAATAGGATCTGAGGGGCAGAGTTGGAGCCAAGGAGTTCCTGAAGGAGGAAACAGCATGAACGCAGGCACAGGAGTAGGATCGCATGAATCATGTTCAAGGGCCAATGAGTTTTGTATAAACTAGGAGACATAGCCGGGCGCGGTGGCTCAAGCCTGTAATCCCAGCACTTTGGGAGGCCGAGACGGGCGGATCACGAGGTCAGGAGATCGAGACCATCCTGGCTAACATGGTGAAACCCCGTCTCTACTAAAAAATACAAAAAACTAGCCGGGCGAGGTGGCAGGCGCCTGTAGTCCCAGCTACCTGGAAGGCTGAGGCAGGAGAATGGCGTAAACCCGGGAGGCGGAGCTTGCAGTGAGCTGAGATCCGGCCACTGCACTCCAGCCTGGGCGACAGAGCCAGACTCCGTCTCAAAAAAATAAATAAATAAATAAATAAGTAAATAAATAAATAAATAAATAAACTAGGAGACAGAGGTAGAACAGAGCTGGAAAGGTGGGACTGGAATGCCAGCACAAGGAGTCTGAACTGAATTCAGTAGAGGTCATGGGAGGTCTCTGAGCCGGAGAGGGACGTGATCAGGCATGCTTTAGTTTGGATAACCGTATGCCCAAGATAGTTCCAGTGTATGCCTGCTGTTCCTCTGACATTGTTTTTTTTTTTATTTTAAATTATTATTATTTTACAATTCCTCCTTTCACTCATAAAAGCCTCCTGGTTTGAATACTAAAGTATATGGTCACCCTAGCCTTAGGGGCTGTGGGCTGTTGCTATAGTAGGAATAGCGTGAGTGGGACAAGATGGGAGGCAGGAGGGTCATGGATGAGGATATTGCTATAGTTCAGGTAAGGAAGGGCAGAACCAGAGTGGGCAGAAAGGACAGAACACAAAGGGGTGTGAGCAAGAGCTGAGGCTAGTGGAGAGTTGGCCAGACCTGGTGGTGAATGGACTTGGGAAATAAGGAAGGAGAAGGGTGAAGTCCAATGACTCCTAGGTGTTAAACTTGATTGTTCTTTGTGTGTTTGTTTAAATAGAGACAGGGTCTCACTATGTTGCCCAGGCTGATCTCAAACTCCTGGGCTCAAGCAATCCTCCTCCTTCGGCCTCCCAAAGTGCTGGGATGACAGGCATAAGCCACCATGACTGGCCAGGCTTGATTGTTTGAAAGAAAGTGGAAGTCTGGAGGCAGGGCTTTTTGGGGATAGGGGACAGAGATTATGATTATGTTTATGATGAGTCTGAGGTGCTCCTGGGACGTTCACTCACACATGCCCAGCAGGAAGTTGGACATTCCAGACTGGAAGTCAGAAGCTGTCAGTTAGAGATTCTTCCAAGCAGATAGCTCGTTGAAACCAGGGAAGTGATGAGCTTGCTAGAGAGAGGGAATGGTAGTTCAAGACTGGAAACAGAATCCTGGGAGATCCCTATATTTAGGAAGTTGAAGGAAGAAAAGAAGTCAGAGGAGACTAAAAAGGAGTGGTTGGGAAGTTAGCAGGAAATCAAGGGGAGTGAGTGGCTTGGAGATCATGGAAGTTTGGTGTTTTCTGTGTTTTTCTTTTTGTTTTTGAGACGCAGTTTTGCTCTGTTGCCCAGGCTGGGGTACAGTGGTGCGATCTTGGCTCACTGCAACCTCTGCCTCCCAGGTTCAAGCAATTCTCCTGCCTCAGCCTCCGGAGTAGCTGGGATAACAGATGCACACCACCATACTTGGCTGATTTTTGTATTATTAGTAGAGACAGGATTTTACCATGTTGACCAGGCTGGTCTCAAATTCCTAACTTCAAGTGATCCGCCCACCTCAGCCTCCCAAATGTAAATTTTTAAAGAGGGAATTAGTATCAAATTGTGCAGATCAATCAGTGAGGAAGACAGAGTAAACGGCCAGTGGGCGGTTATTTGGAGGTCACAGATGACTGTAAGAGACTACAATGTGGTGGGAATATTGAATGAAGAGTTGAATGGCAAAGAACTAGAGATGATTACAGTGATTACTCATTAAAAAAGTCCAGGAGAGGCCAGGTGTGGTGGCTCATGCCTGTAGTCCCAGCACTTTGGGAGGCCAAGGCAGAAGGATCACTTGAGCTCAGGAGTTCGAGACCAGCCTGGGCAACATGGTGAAACCCTGTCTCTACCAAAAATACAAAAAATTAGCCAGGCATGGTGGCACGTGCCTGTAGTCCCAGCTACTTGGGAGGCTGAGGCACAAGAATTACTTGAGTCTGGGAGATGGAGGCTGCAGTAAGCCAAGATCGTGCCACTGCACTCCAGCCTGGCAGAGTGAAATCCTGTCCAAAAAAATTAAAATCGAAATTAAAAAATAAATAAATAAAAACAAAAAGTCCAGGAGAAAGGAGGGAGGGAGAACCAAGAGGGACAAGGTATAGGAGAAGATGCTTGATGGAGAAAGTTCTGGAAAGGCACCCAAGATGTTGAGTCTTTGGTAAGGAGAAGGAACTCTTCCTCCTTAGAGACAGGAGGGAAGAAAGGATAAGTGATGATCCAGGGATATTCTGAGGTGGACTGGCAGGTTTGGGGACAAGTAGAGTGGGGCACATTATTTGAGGAAAGGAGTCCATATTTTTGGTCAAGTTAGAGGGACAGTCCTCTAAGAGAGGAGAGCAGGGAGTTGAAAGCTTGCGGAGGAAGCCTGTAGTGGTTGTGGAATTGTAACAGGGAGTCACTTACAGATGCAGAGGAAGTGTTTTCCACATGGTGATAAGGACTTAGTTGAGGCAGCATGAATGAGCCAGGTTTTTCACCTGCTCTAGAGTGCCCAGGAATGGGAGCCAGAAAAGCAAACTGTGATGTTGCTTAGGGCTGGTGTGGGGTAGGCAGGATGGCAGCAGGCACACGGTTGAAGTGGCTGATACAGAACAAGGTAAAAAGGGAGAAAGTAAAGCCAGAATGGGGGTGAGGGAGTGGGAGAAAGCAGAGGGTTTCAGGGACTAGAGAGCAAGTCAACAGGAATGAATGCAGTGAGAAGATAGGGGATTGGGTTCAAAGAAGAGAAGTTCAGATCCTGAAATTCTGGAGTTTCCAAGGAGTGAAGGGAGTGAGGATCATGCCAATTAGTGGCTGGACAGGAAGTGAAAGACCCTGTTCAGAATGGCTCAAGACCTTCAGGTCTTCAGTAACCCCATGCTGGGGGACGAAGGAGGCTGGCTGGGGTGGCTGGGAATGAAGACACTCTCAGCATCCCCAGTGACATTCAGCTTTGTTTTCTTTTTTGTTCATGCAAGTGGTATATGTCCCTTTATTAAACACAAAGAGTATTCAAATAATGGCCCATAATCCCACTCCTCAGAAATTACCAATGGTAATATGTTGTTGAACACTTTTCCAGGTCTTGATATAGGTATTCTTTTTAATCAAGGCACTGGCAGATTTGGTGGTGTGTGCGGGCCATTTCTTTCTTTTCTTTCTTTCTTTCTTTCTTTCTTTCTTTCTTTCTTTCTTTCTTTTTCTTTCTTTTTCTTCCTTTTTTTTTTTTTTTTTTGAGACAGAGTCTCACTTTATTGCCCAGCCTGGAGTGCAGTGGCACAATCTCAGCTCATTGCAACCTCTGCCTCCTCGGTACAAGTGATTCTTGTGCCTAAGCCTCTCGAGTAGCTGGGATTACAGGTGCCCGCCACCATGCCCGGATAATTTTTGTATTTTTAGTAGAGACGGGGTTTCTCCATTTTGGCCAGGCTGGTCTCGAACTCCTGACCTCAAGTGATCTGACCACCTCGGCCTCCCAAAGTGCTGGGCTTACAGGTGTGAGCCACCGTGTCTGGGAGGGGCCTTTTTCTTGGAGATGGAGGTTTCTAGCTGTGGCTTCACATGGAGGAAGGGCTATACACGCTTTTTTTTTTTTTTTTTTTTTCCTGAGACAGAGTCTCGCTCTGTCGCCCAGGCTGGAGTACAGTGGCCGGATCTCAGCTCACTGCAAGCTCCGCCTCCCGTGTTTACGCCATTCTCCTGCCTCAGCCTCCCGAGTAGCTGGGACTACAGGCGCCCGCCACCTCGCCCGGCTAATTTTTTGTATTTTTAGTAGAGATGGGGTTTCACCGTGTCAGCCAGGATGGTCTCGATCTCCTGACCTTGTGATCCGCCCGTCTCGGCCTCCCAAAGTGCTGGGATTACAGGCTTGAGCCACCGCGCCCGGCCTATACACACTTTTTTAAAAACCAAAATGAGGATTACATTATATATGCATAATGGTTTTTAAAATAAACCATTTTGGAATTTTGGTAATTTTGGAATAATTTTAGATATACAGAAAACTTGCAAAGCTAGTACAGGTTTTCCATACACCCCTTATACACTTTCCCCTAATGTTAACATCTTACATTACTATAGTATATTTATCAGAGTTAAGAAATCAGCATTGGTATGTTATTATTGACTGAACTTCAGATTTTATTTGGCTTTCAGCAGTTTTCTCACTAATGTCCCTTTCTTATTCCAGGATCCAATCCAGACTACCACATTGCATTTAGTATACATACTGTTTTGCAACCTGCTTGTTTTACTCAATGTTACGTTGTGAATGTCTTTCATTGATGCTAAACATTCCTCCACACCATCATTTTAATGGCTACATGGTATTCTGTTGATGGTTGTACCATTGCCAATCCCTACTGTGGGATGTTAAGGCTGTTTCCAATTTTTCACTCTTATAAACAAGGCTGGAATGAGCCACTTGAAGTTAAATTGTCTGGACTGTTCCTGTTTATTTCCTTACAATACATTCCTAGACATTGCTGGGGCTAAGGGGTATACTTTGTGGAGGCTGGGGATACTTCTTACCCAACTTCCCTCCTGAAGGGTTGTATTAATTTACCCTCATATTGGCATCAATCATGCTTTTTTGTTTGTTTTGTTTATGACAATGAGGGATGTGGGTGCAGACCAATCCTTAAGAGTGGCTGTCTCTCAATGCCAGGCTTCTCAATACCACATCCTATCTCTCTATCCTCAACTCTTCTCTAGGCCATGGAGTCTGTGTTGGCCCGGACTGCAGTTAGCAGCTGGGGTAGGGGTTGGGTGTGGCCAGGCTACAGCCCCTGGGCTCTGGGGACACCTCCTGAACTGGAAGCCCGGGACGGGGAATGTGCGGCTGCCTGCGCTTTGGTCTTTTTCCTGGAGCTGAGCTGGCGGGAGGGAAGGGTTGGGTTGGGGAGAGGCTGTAAGGAGAGGGGGAGCCCTCCCCTCCCCCCATGAAAGCTGAGAGGCAGGAGGGCAGCTCCCTGAGCCAGCCAGGGGACAGCAGACGGATTGGGAGAAACGTAACCTCCCCGAGATGCATGCTCCAGTTCAAGCAGGAGGCATTAAGGATGAAATATCTCCCGAGCAACAATTCATCTCTAACTGGGAGGAGAGGGACTCGCTGACATTTAGCTGTGATCAGGGGCTGCACATGCCTGTCTCCAGAAGCCTAACAGGAGCGTGACCGTCTGCGTGTACGAGAGACTGTGTGTGCGTGTGGGGGTGTGTGTGTGTAACAGGGTGTGAGGAACTGTGTGTGGCTGTAATGAAGTAATGGGTATATGTGGTACGTAAGGAAACGCATGTGTGATGGGATATGAAGGCTTATGTGTGACTTTCCTGAGACTGTCATACATGTGACAGTACATGTGTGAGGATCTTTGTGTGATTGTGAGGTCCTCAAGTGTGTGTGAAAATCATGTCTGTAATAGGGTGTTGGAACCCGTGTGAGCTTGTGTGTGAGGTTGAGCAGTGTGGATGATTGTGCAAGTGTACCACAGGGTGTTCTGTAATACTCTGTATGAAAGCAAGATTGATCCTGAAATTGGGCTTGAGACCTTATGAGATTGGGCATGCAGGATAGTAGGTGTGAAACTGACCCCCAGACTGAGCTAGGCGCCTCAGGACACCACCAGCCAGGAGATGGCTTTGAGAGAGTTAAAAAAAAGGCACGCTTTCTGTCACAAAGACACAGCCACTGGTCGTGCTCTCCTGGAGCCCTCTCATGCGGTGCAGCCTGCGTAATTCTAAGTGAAGACCCTGTGTGGACCCCATGCTCTCTTTTCTTAGAGTCCAGTGGAATTTTCTCCACCATGGCCCTTATTGTGATTTGACTGTCTTTAACAATTTTGTGTAAATATTAGTTTAAGATATATATCTCTCTCCTGCTAGGCTGTAAGCTCCGTGGAGGCTGAGACCACTGGTCTAGGTCTGTCTCGTTCATTGTTGCCACACTGGCTCCTAGCCCAGTGTCTAGGGCAGAGTGGTTGCTCTATGAATATTTGTTGGATGACTGAATGGATAAGACAGGGCGCACATGTACAAGTGTGAGTGCACAGGCATATAGAAGTGTGGACCTGAGCCAGGGCATCCATGTGCATTCGCTGGATGTATGTGCCTGTGAGTGAGTGTCATTGTCATTCCCAGAAGACCTCCCTCGACTATTTCCCTTTAAAAAAAAATTTTTTTTGAGACAGAGTATCACTCTGTTGCCTAGACTGAGATGCAGTGGTGCAATCATGGCTTACTGACCCCTGGGTTCAAGTGATCCTCCCTCCTCCCACCTAAGCCTTGGAATAGCTGAGAATACAGGCGCATGCCACCATGCCAGGCTAGTTTTTTCTTTTTCTTTTTTTTTTTGGGGGGTGTCTTGCTCACTGCAACCTCTGCCACCTGGGTTCCACCAATTTTCTAACCTCAGCCTCCCGAGTAGCTGAGATTACAGGGGCATGCCACCATGCCTGGCTAATTTGTATATTTTAGTAGAGACAGGGTTTCGCCATGTTGGCCAGGCTGGTCTTGAACTCCTGACCTCAGCTGATCCTCCTGCCTCAGCCTCTCAAAGTGCTGGGATTACAGGTGTAAGCCACCATGCCTGGCCTTCTTTTTTCTTTTTTTTATAGAGACAGGGTCTCACTATGTTGCCCACACTGGTCTCTAACTCCTATTAGAGTTAACAAGTGATCCTCCCACCTTGGGCTCCCAAAGTGCTGGGATTACAGACATGAGTCACTGTGCCCAGCTCCTCTCCTATTTGCTAAGCCCCCAGCCCCAGATAGGCTACAGACAGACATGGCCTGTAGACAGGAGGACATTTGAGAAGGAGACCAGCTCCGCGCTTTGCACTGTGTCTGGGCAAGGGTAGCAGAAGTGGTAAGGTTGGGTTTACTGGCTGGAGAAACAGCAAGGGGTCAAATCCTTCCCCACTCCACCCTAGATGTTCTCCTGACTCATTGTCCAGGCCTGTTTGAGGTCCTGAGAAGAGTTCTGGAAATTGGGCCTGTCTTTATCTGCTCCTGCTGCTTTAACAAAATATCTTAAACTGGGTAATTTAGAAACAAGGGAATGTTTTTCTTTTTCTTTTTTTTTTTTTTTTTAGACACGGTCTTGCTCTGTCACCCAGGCTAGAGTGCAGTGGTGTAATCTCAGCTCACCTGCAACCTCTGCCTCCCAGGCTCAAGCCATCCTCGCACCTCAGCCTCCCAAGTAGCTGGGACTACAGGTGTATGCCAGCATGCCTGGTCATTTTTGTATTTTTTTTTTTTAAGAAATGGGGTTTCTCTGAGATACAGGCTCCCCAGGCTGTATCTCAAACTCCTGGGCTCAAGTGATCTGTACAAACTCTGACTCCTGGGCCGGGCGCAGTGGCTCAAGCCTGTAATCCCAGCACTTTGGGAGGCCGAGACGGGCAGATCACAAGGTCAGGAGATCGAGACCATCCTGGCTAACACGGTGAAACCCCGTCTCTACTAAAAAATACAAAAAAAGCTAGCTGGGCAAGGTGGCGGGCGCCTGTAGTCCCAGCTACTCGGGAGGCTGAGGCAGGAGAATGGCGTAAACCTGGGAGGCGGAGCTTGCAGTGAGCTGAGATCCGGCCACTGCACTCCAGCCCGGGCGACAGAGCGAGACTCCGTCTCAAAAAAAAAAAAAAAAAAAAAACTCTGACCCCTAAAGTGCTGGGACTATAGGCATAAGCCACCATGTCCAGCCTGGAAATTTATTTCTTACAGTTCTGGAGTCTGGCAAGTCTAAGATCAAGGCGCCAATGGATTCAGTGTCTGGTAAGGTCTTGCTTCAAAGATGACGTCTTCTTTTTTTGTTTTTGTTTTTGTTTTTGAGACGGAGCCTCACTCTGTAACCCAGGCTGGAGTGCAGTAGCAAGATCTCACCTCACTGCAACCTCCACCTCCTGGGTTCGAGCGATTCACGTGCCTCAGCCTCCCAAGCAGCCGAGACTACAGGCACGCACCACCACACCCGGCTGATTTTTGTGTTTTTAGTAGAGACAGGGTTTCACCATTTTGGCAAGGCTAATCTCAAACTCCTGACCTCCAGTGATCTGCCCAACTCTGTCTCCCAAAGTGCTGGGATTACAGGCATGAGCAACAGCACCCAGCCTGATGTCTTCTTGCTGCATCCTCACATGGGGGGAGGGGCTAGGGAGCTCCTTTCAGCCTCTTTTCTAAGGACAGTAATCCCACTCATGAAGGCAGAGCCCTCGAGTCTTAATCACCTCCCAAAGGCCACACCTCTTATTACCACCACAGTGGAGATTAAGGTTCCACATGAATTTCGGAGGGACACACTGGGATAGAAGCTGGGCCACAGGCACCTGCGATTAGACAGGCCTTCACAGCATTTCTCAGAAGAGACTCCTATCCATGTTCTTCAGGCCTCTGTCCCAGGGCCAGCCCTTACACAACTTGCTTCACACGGGTTCACACCACCAATCCGGCTTGTGTCTTTTTTTTTTTCTTTTTTTTGAGACAGAGTCCGACTCTGCTGCCAGGCTGGAGTGCAGTGGCACGATCTCAGCTCACTGCAGCCTCTGCCTCCTGGGTTCAAGCAATTATCCAGCCTCATCCTCCCAAGTAGCTGGCCTGCACCACCATGCCAGGCTAATGTTTTCTTTTTGTTTTTTTGAGACGGAGTCTCACTCTATTGCCCAGGCTGGGGTGCAATGGCAAGATCTCAGCTCACTGCAACCTCCACCTCCCAGGTTCAAGCAATTCTCCCGCCTCAGCCTCCTGAGTAGCTGGGATTACAGGCACGCACCACCATCCCCAGCTAGTTTTTGTATTTTTAGTAGAGACAGGGTTTCACTATGTTGGCCAAGCTGGTCTTGAACTTTTGGCCTGAAGTGATCCACCCACCTTGGCCTCCCAAAGTGTTGGAATTATAGGCATGAGCCACCATGCCTGGCCCCTGCTTGTATATTTATGTGACTTACTCGGGTAGACATAGGAGTTTTTTGTCACCAAAACCACATCAGTCCTACCCCTAGGCATGGCCTAGTCCCTAAGAAGGAGGGCCCAGAGAGGTGTACATGGGGGGACATAGAGAGGAAAAGGGTCGGTTTGGGGTGGGGGGACATTTGGCAGGGAGGTTTGCAGAAGCAGAGAGAAATGAGCTAAGAAGCATGAAGGGGACAGGAAAGTGAGAGTGTTGGGGGCTGAACGGGTTTGGGGCAGAGCAGGAGGCAAACGGCTCAGCACAGAGGCCTGACGATGTCCTCAGTGGGTGGATGGGAGGAGGCTGGAGTTCACCAGAGCCCAGATGGCCATCAGCACAGCTAGCCCCACTCCTAACTCCTAAAATCTGGGGTGGTTCCTGAGGCTCACTCATGCTGGTGCTTTAGGAACAGAGGTGGGAACCTGCGCAGCTGGGGAAATGAGCTCAGAGGGTTTCTTGGAGTGATGCTCTGTCGCAGCATGGCCAGAGAGACCATAGGGCAGTTGGCAGAAGAGACTCAAGATGGCGGTCATCCTTGTGTGAACTGTTTCCCCACTAAATGAGAGAGGAGGACAAAGTGCTCTGCCAGGCCCCCTCCTCAGACTATGCTAATGGGACTCTGGTTACTGGGGCAAAATCCGAGGGCTGCACTTGCCCAGCGGCTGCACTGACCCAGTGGCTGCACTCACCCGGTGGCTGCGCTGGCCTCTGCTTTCCCAGCAAAGGCTTGGGCAGACACAGTGTTCTGGGGGTGCCTGTCAGACCCTGGAGGCGCCTTCCCTACCCACAGGGGCTCTAAACTTTCACCCTCCCTTCCTGCCCCTACCCCCATCCTTTCAGAGTCTGAAAAGGCAGACAGCTTGCTGTTTGCTCTGGAATCTGACCTCCTGAGCAGGCAGTACCCTGCCTCTGGCCTCTGCCCTCTCTCCTAGGGCCCTCAGTGCTGCTTCCCTGGGGGTTCCCAGCCTGTGCAGAGACCGGCCCCTCCGAGGCAGAAGATATTTGCTCTGCTCCTACCTTTGGGAAACCACACGTTTCATCTCCCAGAAGGGGGATCAGGACAGGGCCCTAGGCTCCTAGGGGATGGGGGAAGGGGCAGGCCTGCTCTCTTCTGTCACCATCCCTCCCAATTTTCAAAGCAGTTTGGCTCCATATATGACTGGAACCAATTGCAGGCAATGTCCCTGTCAGGGCATAGCTGTGGTCATCCATTACCTGCTGGAATCTCGCCCACTGCCCTCTCAGGGGGACCCGCTCAGGAATTCAGTTGACCCTTGACAAGTTGGAAAGGCCAAGGGTATCTTTTGCTACCTCTCTTCTTAGTAACGACTTGATCAGACTGCAGACTCCTTAAGGATAAGAGTCGAGTCTTATTCATCTTTGGGTCACCAAGCTCGTGTGCTCAGCACATGGTAGTCACTAAATTAAAAATGGAACAAATGAATGAAAGGAAGAGGTGGAAAGGGAGGACTGTATCCCTTTTCTCTGGTGATGGAAGTAGGGAGAGGTTGTGCTTATTAACAGGTATGTCTATGACCATAATGTCTTCTGGTGGTGGCATGGGGAAGCTGCTAGTTTCCCTCCCACCTGGCCACCTCCCAGGATCACTCCATCATCTGTTCACCTCGCATTGGAGGTGAGGTAGGGGGTAACTACTGAGCATTGGGCTGTCCTCAAAGTGTAGGCAGCCTTGTCCAGGGAGCCTCCAACCCCATTTTTTCTGTAGATAGTCTCTGCCTTGGGCAGAGCCCTGTGCCAGGCATTGAGAAGGAATCTAGTCTCAAAACATTAAACGAGAATCCAGTTCCCTTCTTCCTACTTCACCCCTCCACCCCATAGCACTCTGGTAAAATTTACTCGGAACTGGGGATTGGAGAGCAATTTCTTTTGGATTACATGATCAGGCCAAGAGATGCGCTTTGGGGTCTGAACTCAATCCAGATGCATATACTGGGTCCTTTCTCTCCCCATGCAGGGACTCGAACCATATGTAACTGGAGGAGTTGACTGCTTGCAGAAAACATAGGTGCCTATGCATCCCTGAGAGGACAAGAGAGAGACTGGAGGGGCTTTGGCCAAAGTCCAGGGGTGGGAAGAGGTGACAGCTCCCGCTGCCTCTAACATGGTCACTACCATCAGTAACCGTGGAGGAGGTCCCTCTCCCCAAATGCTTCAGAGCCCAAGATCTCACTGTCCATGGAAGAGATGTGGGATATCCAGGTCTCTCTCTACAGCACACCTTCCACAAAAGAGCAATGTGTCTCCATTCTTTCTGGGGATAACCTTTCTGGGAAATGTATGAGCCAGAACAAGACCATTGTGATCTCCACTAGACAAGTCAGCAAGGGAACAGAGCTTATCTCCTGCCCCTAACCTCTTCTCCTTCCTGTGGCACTTTCCATGCATCAGGATTTTTTTTTTCCTTTTCTCTCTCTCTCTTTTTTTTTTTTTTTTTTGAGGTGGAGTCTCGTTCTGTCGCCCAGGCTGAAGCGCAATGGTGCGATCTTGGCTCACCACAACTTTTGCCTCTTGAGTTCAAGCAATTCTCCTGCCTCAGCCTCCCGAGTAGCTGGGACTACAGGCACATGCCACCATGCCTGGCTAATTTTTGTATTTTTTGTAGAGACAGGGTTTCACTATATTGGTCAGGCTGGTCTTGAACTCCCGACCAGGTGATCCGCCCACCTCGGCCTCCGAAAGTGCTGGGATTATAGGCATGAGCCACCGTGCCCAGCCTTCTTTCTTTCTTTTTTTAACTCACCACTATACTAACAAGGACAGGTTTTCTATATTGGTAAGTCCTGCCAGGAAATACCCTTTCCTTGCTTCCTTTGGGCTTCAGGGACCAACCTACCTTCCAGGATCAACTAGACAAACGCAGCCTGTTTGTGCTCAGCAAAAATCCAAGAAAAGATGTTGGCAGGATATTAGTCCCCCTGGGAGGGCAAGGCACTGCTGAATTCCCCGGGCCCAGCCAGGCAGGCATCTATAACTGATGGCAGAATGCCCACGGCTAAGTGGCCACAAGTTAGTTATCAGCTAAGGGCCCCAAAGCCAGAGCATCCAAGCAGGCAGAAAGACTGTGCAGATTTCAATGGACTGTGGTCAGGACAGCCAAGGAGTCCAGAATCTAAAAAGTCAAACACAGCAATGCAAACCTGAGCCTGAGGCAAGAATGACTGAGTGAGAGGGCTGCCAGGGGACAAGGGGTTCAAGAACTTATTTTGACCAGATGGAAATTATGGGTATACTCGGAGACTTCTAGACAGGAAAAGGGGACCTGGGGTTGTCCTTACAATACTGAGGTGGTGGAGAAGCTGCAGGGCCTAATTTCATTATTATGGTGATGGTGGAAGTTGTTGTAGTGAGATTGATAGTGATAGAGATTGTAGTAATTATGGTAATAGCAGGAATGAGGTGATGAGTGGTCATAGTGTTGCCATGGTTAATGGTTGTTGCCAAGGGGATAAGGGAGTAAGGATGATAACTATTGTCATCGGGAAGGACATGGTGATATTGAAGCTAGAGTAACAGAAACAATCATTTTAGGGGTGATGGCAGTATCAGTGAATGATGGTGACAATAATTATGGTCACAAGTGAAGAGGTGATTGTGATGGTGGTGGAGATGTTGACTTGTTATCCAGATGAGGGCGTCATAAGGTGATAAATATTACATTGGTAAATATGGACTTTTCATGTGGTACCATTGTTCTTTCTTTAATCCACATAATACATGAGATAAGCCTGATCCTTTAGAGGAGATCAGGAGGCATATGTCATAGCCCTGGGTCTCCCTGAACATAACACCTCTGTACTGTTTTTCCTGGTCCACTCCGTTCTGATTAAAGCCAAAGTGGAGATTGGAGGGTAACCCATACTCCAGCTTTTCCTTTTCTTTCTCCATCTTCCTAGGGGCCTACTTGCTTCCTAAGATAGTCCTTCTCCAGGGTCCAATATAGTAAACTAAGGCATAGTTGTTCCTCATGAGCTGAAGCCAGAGCACTCTGGGTATGCCAAGCATCTGGCTGGAAAAGGAATAATGCTGCCAAAAGGCCCTTGCAGCAGTAGGAACAGTGGTTACTGTAACTATTATTCTTAACTCACGGCTGGTCCTCAATCTCTAATTGGTTTCAACCTCTGGCAATTCCCTTAATCTGTGCTGGCTACTAGCCAAATGTGGCTATTGTGCATTTGAAATGCAGCTAGCCCAATTCAGATGTGAGTGTAAGATATACATTGGATTTTGAAGACTTAGCATGAAAAAAAGAATGTAAACCCTTTATCTCTCTCTCTTTTTCTTTCTTTCTGTGTTTTTGTTTGTTTGTTTGAGACAGGGTCTCCCTCTATCGCCCAGGCTGGGGCGCAGTGGTGCAATCATAACTCATTGCAGCCTCAAACTCCTGGGCTCAAGCGATCCTCCCATCACAGCCTCCTGAATAGCTGGGATTATAGGCACACACCACCACGCCCAGCTAATTTTTAAAATTTTTATAGAAACGGGGTCTTGCTACATTGCTCAGGCTGATTTCAGAATCCTGGGCTCAAGTGGTCCTCCCACCTTCACTTCCCAAAGTGCTGAGATTACAGGTGTGAGCCATTGAGTCTGGACCTCTTATCTCTTTAATATAAATTTTTATGTTGTTCACATGCTGAAGTAATATTTTGAAAATATGGAGTTAAATGTAATATAACTTAATTTCACCTGTTTATTTTATTTTTTTAATGTGTTTACTAGAAGATTTTTTTTTTTTTTTTGAGACAAGTTCTTGCTCTGTCACCCAGGCTGGAATGCAGTGGTGCTATCTACTAGATGACTTTAAATAACATATGTGGTTCACATTATATCGGATGGTGCTGCCTTAGCTCATTTGCTTTTCGTTTGCTCAGGGAAGCAAAAGGAAAGAAATAAAGCAAATTCCAAAATTATAGTAGGGTAAGCACTTAATAAGTTTGTTTCTCTTTACCATAAAATCAGAAGCACTGCAGGGCAGATGTGGCAGCTCCACTCCAATGTCAGGGCTCCAGGGTCTCTCTTTACTGTGCTTCCACCATTCTGAACACATGGCTTCCATCTTGAGGTCTAAGATGACTGCTCTAGTTTCTATATCCATTTACACTCAGTGAAAAAGGGAGAAGAGGGTGTCAACTCCTTCATAAGGGCAGCGTCCAGAAACACACATTACTTCTGCTTGCATCTCATTGGCCAGAATCTGGTTACCCAAACACACCTAGCTGCAAGGGAGTCTGGGAAATGTAGTCCTAAACCATGCTCCAGCTAACACTCAGGGATTTTATTATTAAAGGAAGAAAGGGAGAATGGCTACTAGGGGAAAGAAGGGCTATTACCCAAGGCTCATACCTACTACAGGTCTGAGGAGTGGTTGCCATCACTGGCAGCAGGAAGATGGAGCAGATAATCTCCAAGAAAAGCCTATTCCTTTTAAAGAGATATCTTTATTTATTTATTTATTTTCAAGACATAGTCTTGCTCTGCCGATTGGAGTGCAATGGTGCGAGCTCAGCTCACTGCAACCTCTGCCTCCTGGGTTCAAACGATTCTCCCTGCCTTAGCCTCCCGAGTAACTGGGATTACAGGCACCCACCTCTATGCCCAGCTAATTTTTGTATTTTTAATAGAGACGGCCTGGGCTGGCACCGTGGCTCATGCCTGTAACCCCAGCAATTTGGGAGGCCAAGGCGGCTGGATCACCTGAGGTCAGGGGTTGAAGACCAGCCTGGGCAACATGGAGGACCCCTATCTCTACTAAAAATACAAAAATTAGCCAGGTATGGTGGCGGCTTGAGCCTGTAGTCCCAGCTAGTGGGAAGCTAAAGCAGGAGAATCACTTGAATCTGGGAGGCAGATGTGTTAGTGAGCCGAAATCACACTGCTGCACTCTAGCCTGGGCAACAGAGCAAGACTCTCTCTCAATAAAAGTAAATAAATAGGCCAGGTGTGGTGGCTCACGCCTGTAATCTCAGCACTTTGGGAGGCCTAGGCAGGCAGATCACTTGAGGTCAGGAGTTGGAGACCAGCCTGGCCAACGTAGTGAAACTCCATCTCTACTAAAAATACAAACATTAGCTGGGTGTGGTGGTGCACATTTGTAATCCTAGCTACTCGGGAGGCTGAGGCAGGAGAATCACTTGAACTGGGGAGGCAGAGGTCGCAGTGAGCCAAGATTGTGCCACTGCACTCCAGCCTGGGCGACAGAGCCAGACTCCATCTCAAAATAAATAAATAAATAAATAGACTGGGCACAGTGGCTCACACCTGTAATCCAAGCACTTTGGGAGGCCAAGGAGGGCAGATCACCTGAGGTCAGGAGTTTGAGACCAGCCTGACCACAATGGTGAAATCCCATCTCTACTGAAAATACAAAAATTAGCCGAGCATGGAGGTATGCACCTGTAATCCCAGCTACTTGTGAGGCTGAGGCAGGACAATCACCTGTACTTGGGAGGCGGAGGTTGCAGTGACCCGAGATTGCACCACTGTACTCCAGCCTAGGCAACCGAGTGAAACTTCATCTCAAAAAAATAAGAATAAAGTAAAATAAAAATAAATGAATAAAGACAGCCCAAGTCCCAGCATATTTTCAGATGTTCCTCGATCAGCATGATTTTAAGAGAGGGAAGAAAGGGGACAGTTTGACAACAAAGAGAAAGAGGGAGAACGAGGATGGGTGCGTGGCTGGGGACTATTATTTGAGTCGTAAGCTTTCTTGCTGTACGACAAAGCCTGTGATTCCAATATTTTGGATATTTATACTCAAGGTCTTCATAGGTCATATGATATAGAAACAATGACTCCAATCATTTGTTAAGTAGGTTCTGTTTGTTAAACTCCTGTTGCCTACCTTCTTCCTTCCACTTTTGACCTTCCCCACCTCTCTATCAGGTGCCCAGGACAGGCACAGAAGTGAACCCAGGAGACTACAAGACCTGTACTTAAGGGAGTAGTGTGACTGCGGAGTCAGAAAACAGCCAAGGACAGTTATCCAGACAGCCACAGTGGGCAAAGGCTGGGACAGACACACTGGGCATAGCTCTGACTTTCTCTTTGACCCAGATCTTCTCAACAAAAAGATACTCAAGTAAAGTTCGTCTCCATGAAGACAGGACCTAGCTCTATCGTGTCCACCAATGTATTCCTGTTGCCTGGCACAGAGCAAGCGTTTGGTAAGAGTTTGCTGAACAGATGAATGAAGATCAGCCTTTCTCTGAAGTCAGGTTTGGGGTTGAGCTGTGAGGAGAGATTATGTGGGTTTTGAAGTTGGGGCTCCACCACGCCCTCCCACCTACCCCTCCTTTTCCATGGCCCGCATCTGGACCTGCAATCCCATCCTCCTAGGCTCTTTCTCTCCATGACCGCTGGTCTCTCAAGCTTGGGGTAGGCTGCTCTAGGGGAACTGGATGTAGTGGGCAGAAAGCGGGGGCACCTGTGGGCATTTCCTAGGAGGCCGGCCCTCTCTCAGAACCCACTGCCCTGGCAGACTCACCTTTGCTCTTGGACTGAGACAAGGCTTCCCTGACTGCCGCCTCCTCCATGCTGCTCCTTCTCTCTCAGCAAGGGTCAGATAAGGAGACCACTATCCACCCTAGGAGAAAGCCTGGCCGATAGAGGGGCCCAAACCCCGGACGTCCCCCCTCCTCCCATACATCTTGGTGTCAAACACATTTTATTTCCTCACGTCTGGGGACCCGGGAGCTTCCCCTCCAGGATTACTTCCTCCTCCGGTTTGTTTTCCAGCTGGAGATTCTAGGAGCCCCACGGCAGGGGGGCGGCTCCTCCGCTGTGGCCCACAGGCTTCAAAGGGCCCAGAGTGGAATACCGCGGCCAGAGACTGCTGGCCTGGGAGGAGGAGTGGAGGCATCGCAAGTCCAAGGTACTGGGGTTCTGGCTGGGTCCCCCACTCATTTTCAAGCTGCCCCCCATTGGCTGAAGGGCTGTATCTATGGGCAGAAGGTGACTTCAAAGGTCAGCAATGGGAGACTCCCTACCACCCCCTCCCCCGAGGCTCAGAGGGGGCCAGGAAGTGCCCCTCCATGATGGATTAGGTGCCTAAGAGCCATGGCGAGCTTATGGACGGGAGACCTTCTCTTTTTTCATGGGGCTCAGATTTCATGATTTTGGGGGGGTGAAATAATTAGTAATTTGTGATTAAGCCTTTTCATGGATATTTTGTTTCTTTGTTCTGTGATGTCGCCTGGAGCCATTTAAAAAATGACTTAATGACAAAGAAAAAATAATTGCTCTTTGTAACTAATGACTGTGTCAGAACTTGGAAATCACCAAAGCCTCAGAAAGTAGAAACCGAGTAGGGGGCGGGGGTTCCACTCTCCAAGGAATCAGATCAGCAGTGGTAAAGTGACCCGAGATCTGCTTGCACCTGGATGGCCCCCTTCCCTACCCTAGAGCCAGCAGCCAGCACCTGCAGGCTCAGCCTGGGCGCTTCGGGCCTAGGGTCCCTTAGGTACCTTTGCCCCTAAGCTGAGAGGAATGGGCAGAATGCCCAAGGCCAGCCTAGACTGCCCCAGCTCGGCCTCACCTTGGAGTTGCTCCTTCCTTCATAAAATCCCCCTGTAAGGAGACTTCTCCCCCTCTGGTGGAGGAGCAAGGGGTAGTTATGTCCTCACGTCTCTACTCCTGCAGCTTCCTATAGAGCTCCAGAGTTGCCCTGGGCTTCGGATTCTTCTGGGTCTTTACTTTTTTTTCTTTTTTTTTTTAGTATTTAATTGTCAAATAAAGATTGAGCATATTCATAAGGTACAACATGAGGATTTAATACACTCACCTGAATCTTTATGACTCTTGTGTCCCTACCTAGACTGAGCTCTCCCTGGGGGACAGAAAAAATGCCCTCTCCCTCCTGATGCTCTGGCCCCCCCTCCCCTCATGTATGCTAACCTACCTTGGGCTGGGACCCTGCAGAGCTCTGGGCCACCTGAGGCAGGGATCTGGCAAGGCCCAAGCCCCAAGGACTCAGGGCAGCCCACTGCCTCCTGCCACCCCTGGCCGTCTCCCGCAGCCTCTGGGGAATGGGCCGGGAGATGGGGAATTGCTCACACAGCAGATTCCACTCCTGTTCCTTTCCCGGGCCCTCGCTCCGATCTCTCCCAGGGGGAAATGCTGGGGGGAGAAAACCGTTAACTTGTGCCTTCTATTTGGTTTTCCTCTGGTTATTGTTTAAAATGCAGAGATTATGAGGTCAAACTCTCCCAGCCAATATTTTTCTAATGAAAAATGTAGTAAGGCACGACTGAGTAATCTAATCTATAAGTTAAGCGTTCTACACAGCAGCGATTTTCACCGACAGAACTTCAATAAATCTTGTTTTGAGAAAAATGATATGAGGCTGATGTTCTATTTTTGTCAATTTGAATGGACTCCCCTGCCTCCCCAGTCCCCAGAAACACTGCACTGCACCCAGCCAATCTCCTTCTTCCCTCCTCCAGAGCAGGCTGGATGAAAGTGGGGGACAAGAATGATAGGGTGGGAGGCCTGAGTTCTGACCCAGCTTGGCTCAGAGGGTCCGGGGCCAGAGGCCTCTGCTTCAGCCCACCTGGTATCTGGGGCTCTGCTCCTGGTGAGGGGCTTGGCAAAGGGGTCGGGGGTCTTGAAGGAAAAGACAGCCAGTGGTCTAGGAGAATGGTGTCGACTTTCCTAGCCATGAGGTCAGGATTGCCCACGAAAGCCTGTTTCCCCCAGCTGTCCCAATGCTGAGCAAAGAACAAACAGCAGGACTCGCACCTTCTCTTGACCCCCAACAAACCATTGATAGATTTGGCAAGAAAGGCCTCACCTCAGGAAGAACTGGTTAAATCCATCTTCAAAGCTGCTGTTCCCCTTCACCTGACTCAAATGTGGGAGACAGGCCAGAATGCAGTAGTAAACTCACTCCTAACAAAGGGTGTGTGTGTGCATGTGTGTGTGTGTGCGCGCGCATGTGTGTACGTGTGTGCATGTGTGTGTGCATGTATGTGTACCCATGTGCACCCATGTGCAGGGTTCTGGGAAGGAAGTAAGGCTCTCTCGATGGACGTGCAGACCTAAGGCTGTCATGGAGGGTGGCTGCCAAGACTAATATCAAGAAAGAGATTTCTAGCCCAGGGAATATGTGGGAGGCCAGGAGAAAGAATATGGAGAAGCTGTTTCAAGAAACTGGAGAAGCTGTAAGGGCAGCTAGAAAGGATTATGGCACCTCATCAGAGAGAAATCAATTAGGAGAGGCTTCACAACGAGAGCTCCTCCTCCCTCCTCCCAGCCGCGATCCACCAAGGGGAACGGATTAAGACAAACAGAGATGTCTGGAGACAGAAAGCTTTTTCTGGGTGGAGATTTCAGCAGCATTTAGATTTGGAAGAGCCAGAGGCTGCCTCACTCTGAAATCTGCAGGTATGGAAACCACAGACAGAGGGAACTTGACCTCTCAGTGTCCAGGAGTGCTGAGTATAGAAGCAGGAGGGCTAGGGTTGGGGGTCTGAGGATCAGGGGATCCACGTTTTGACATTACCAACAGTCTGACTTCAGACCTCAGTTTCTCATCTGTAAAATAAGGAAAATAAGACCAGTCCTACTTACTGAGAGCAAGGTTAGCAGATCAAGTAAGAAGATACATATGAACACGTGGTTTAAAATACTGCACAAGGCTGGGCACAGTGGCTCACGCCTGTAATTCCAGCACTTTGGGAGGCTGAGGCAGGCAGATCACCTGGGGTCAGGAGTTCAAGATCAGCCTTGCCAACGTGGAAAAACCCCTTCTCTACTGAAAATACAAAAATTAGCTGGGCATGGTGGCGGGCACCTATAATCCCAGCTACTTGGGAGGCTGAGGCAGGAGAATCACTTGAACCTGGGAGGCGGAGGTTGCAATGAGCTGAGATCATGCCACTGCACACCAGCCTCGGCGACAGAGCAATACCCTGTCTCAAAAAATAATAATAATAAAATAAAGTACTGCACAAGATGAGCTATGGATAAAATTATTACTGAATTTGGCGAAGGAAGGAGTCTGGGAACAACTCTCAAAGTCCCATTATTTATCTGGGTCAGGTTAAACTGGAGAAAAAGGATGGGCCACTGTCACTGGCCTGCCTCTGGAGTCTGAACTTAGAGATTCCTCATGGAATAAGAAAGGAATTTGCATGTTTCTCTCAGCTGCAAGGTGTGCGAAGGATCCACAATGTGGAGAAGACTCCAGGAAAGGCTTTGGGCTGGTGGAGATGCATAGTAAGGAAAGGGGCTTGGGGGCTGGGAAGGGAGCTTGGGAGGGGAAGAGCTTTTGAGGGGGAAGGGAAGGGCCCCTTGTCTCTGCTTAACCAAGTCAAAGCACCAAAGCTGTGCCCCTTTCTTTCCAGGTCTTACCAATTCTCCCTCCCGATCCCACCCTGTGTCATTGCAGGGGCCATTCTAAGGCTCTCAGCAGCTCCCTAGAAGGGGAGGGGTGAGAGTTTTTCCTTAGCCTCAAACATCAAACATTAGCCCTAAGTCCCCTTTTGTCTTCTGCCGCCTACCCACCACTTCCTTCCATTCCCACCAATGGTTCCCAGGAAAGTCAGCTCAAGCTCAGGGTTGCCAGAGCCAAGGGGAAGTGGGGAGGTAGTGGGGAATGGTTGAGGCTGCTCAAAGTGGTCTGGAGCTGTTGGGCAACCTCAGAAACCCTGGAGACCCAATTCCCAAGGAAAATGGGAAGTGAAAGGAGACAGGGTAACATTTCTTGCACGACTAGGGTGGGAGGATGAACCCAAAGCAAAGACTCCAATTTCTCTGTGCCTGGGTATGGGGAGTGGGTGCAGCAGGCTCCAGTCAGAGCTAAAAGGTCTGCCCCCACCATGAGTTTGAGAGTCTCTGTGGCCTAGCTCTGGTCCTCCTCTTGCCCCCAGAGAGGTCCCAAGCCCCTGGCACAGTATGCAGTTATAGCTCCATAGATCAGGTACTAGGAGCCCTTGAAAGCTGGGGGATTGTCGGGGGAGAGGGAATTGCAGTTGGAAGAGAGGGGAGCTTGTGCACCTTAATGCCCACTAAAAATTCAAACTTTTAATCACACAGGAACATTTTTAGAGAAAATTAAAAACATGGTACAAAGCACTGGGTATAGAATGATCCCATTTATGGAGCAAAAATAATTCTATAGTTTTTTTTTTTTTTTTTGAGATAGAGTTTCACTCTTGTTGCCCAGGCTGGAGTCCGATGGTGTGATCTCGGCTCACCACAACCTCTGCCTCCCCAGTTCAAGTGACTCTCCCTCCTTAGCCTCCCGAGTAGCTGGAATCACAGGCATGTGCCACCACACCCCGCTAATTTTATATATATATATGTGTGTGTGTGTGTGTGTGTGTATATATATATGTGTATGTGTGTGTGTGTGTATATATGTGTGTGTGTGTGTGTGTGTATATGTGTGTGTGTATATATATGTGTGGTGTGTGTGTGTGTGTATATATATATGTGTATGTGTGTGTGTGTGTATATATATGTGTGTGTGTGTGTGTGTATATGTGTGTGTGTATATATATGTGTGTGTGTGTGTGTATAATTTTTAGTAGAGCCAGGTTTCTCCATGTTGATCAGGCTGGTCTCGAACTCTCGACCTCAGGTGATTTGCTCACCTTGGCCTCCCAACCAAATTGCTGGGATTACAGGCATGAGCCACTGCACCCGATCTTTTTTTTTCTTTTTCTTTTTTTTTTTTTTGAGACGGAGTCTTCACTCTGTCGCCCAGACTGGAGTGCAGTGGAACGATCTCGGCTCACTGCAAGCTCCGCCTCCTGGGTTCACACCATTCTCCTGCCTCAGCCTCCTGAGTAGCTGGGACTACAGGCGCCCGCTACCACACCCAGCTAAGTTTTTGTATTTTTAGTAGAGACGGGGTTTCACAGTGTTAGCCAGGATGGTCTCCATCTCCTGACCTCGTGATCCGCCCACCTCAGCCTCTCAAAGTGCTGGGATTACAGGCGTGAGCCACCACGCCCGGCTTTTTTGTTTTTTGTTTTTTGTTTTTTTAACTACTGGAATAAAACCAGCAAGATATAGGCAGTGATTATTTCTGGGTGGTAAGACTTCATATGATATTATTTTCTGTATACTTCTCTATAGCTTCCAAATTTTCTACCATCAACATTTACATTTATAAATAAGAAAGTATTTAAAAGGTTAAGAAGATAATTCTGGGGTTAAGCTGACACCCTAAAAGTAGACCCAGAATTTTGGCAGGCCCCAGGCCCTCTGCCTAGTCCTAGGTCTGCTTCGGTAATCCCTGGCTGGCCCCTTCTATGGCAGCTCGTGAGGCCAAGGCCCGGCAGCTGGGAGTCAGCTGTGCCTGGAGACAATCCGTGTCCAATGGGAGGTGGGGGCTCATTTCCGAGCTGGATGGGGTCCAGGTCTAGGGCCAAGCAGCAACCTGGGGCACCGGTATTCACAACTCCTCCCCAACCTCTGCGCCTAAAAAGAGGACAGAGGCCTCAGAGTCAGCTTTTGCCCAGAGGATCCCCAGCCTCTACCAGTCACTACCCTGGTGACTGGTTCTGGCCCACAGATACACGAAAGGGGGTGAAGATGGCCTCATCCCCAATTCTGAGGCTCAGTGAAGATTTATGGAGCTGTGTTTAGGCCTAGATTTGCCCCATTCCCTCTCCCATCCCATGCCTCCTAAGACCATGGACTCAGGGAAAGAATGGCTAATCAGAGCTGGGAGGGGGTCCTGCAGGGTTGGGCCAAGGGTTTTGGACCAGGGAGTCTCAGTTAATCCCAGCTGGGGTTTAGTAAAAATATGGCTAAGAAATTCTAGCCCACCTTCAAGTATTCAGCTGTGTTGAAGGAAAAAAAAAACACATAAAAAAGGCTTTTTAGACTATTTATTTATGAGCATGTGTCAAAGTTTTATTTCAATCTTGCTACAAATGAAGAGACCTATAAAAGGCCAGCCACTTCAAGATGACTTCTTGATAGACACATTTAGAGGTAAGAAGAGTGGTTAGCAGCATTGCTAAAATGGACATTCAAAAATAATGTCTGAATAAAATATATAAAACTTTTCCAATCGGCACGGTGGATAGGAAACTGGTTCCTGAGAAGAAATCTAAATCCTGTTAAAAGTTTATCAGAAAATTGCTTAAGCATTTTAACAAAAAGGCTGATTTCCTCCCAGAAGGAAATAATGAATTACACTCAGCAAAAAGGCTGTGTCCCAGACAAGCTTGGGGGCCTTTCGTCTTCAGTTGGAAATTCCGGCTTGGCTGCTGCTCCAGGGCTGCAGGGTCAAGCATGAAGCAATCGACATGTAAATTCCAGGTTCCTGTGTGCCCAACCTCGTGCTGGGCACCCAGATGAGAATAAGACAGCAGGGCAGAAGTTGTGGAGAAGCTGAATTGTCTCTCTGCAAGGAAAAATTTCCTGACACAAGTGTCTGTCCAGGCAAGTGCCCCAGAAGTTCTGAGTTCCCTCATTTTGGAGGTAAGCAAGGCCGCAGAGGAAGCAGGAGGCCTCATGGTACAGATATTTTAGAACTACTTACCCACGTGGGGAACCTGGACCTCTGGCAGAATGCCAGATGATTTTCAATGGTGCATTGACAAGACGTTAAATCACTGTGAATTTCATAGTGAGAAAGCTATTTCCTTGTCAATTCTCTTTCTTTATTTCCCTTTTTTTTCCACTGGAACTTGGGTTCACAGAACTGGATTAATCACATTCCTTGGTTCATGATACACTCTCACCATTGGTCGTTGCATGGTTTTCTTTTCTTTTTCTTTTATTTTATTATTGTTATTTTTTGAGACAGAGTCTCACTCTGTCACCCAGGCTGGGGTGCAGTGGCACAATCTGGACTCACTGAAATCTCTACTTCCTGGGTTCAAGCGATTCTTGTGCCTCAGCCTCCCAAGTAGCTGAGATTACAGACATGCACTACCTTGCCCAACTAATTTTGTATTTTTAGTAGAAATGAGATTTCACCTGTTGGCCACGCTGGTCTCAAACTCCTGGCCTCAAGCAATTCACCTGCCTTGGCCTCCCAGAATGCTGGGATTACAGGTGTGAGCCATAGCACCCAGCCTAGGTTTTCTTTTAATTAGTTGTTTTAAAATACTATCATAAGCATCCATGACTTTATCACCCAAAACAAAATCTCAGACCTTGACAATAACTGAAAACCAACCAAATGGTACCACATCCCATTCTCTGCCTCCGACCTCAGCCAACTGACAACCCCGAATCCCATAGTCATCATTCCCTTGCTTTCCTTTTAATAGTTTTATAGCACTTTTATTTATTCCTTAAAAGTTTATTTTAAATTTTAACTGTTCTTAACTTTATTAAAAAATAGTATCAGGCTATATATAACTTTTTTTGACTTGCTGTTTCACATAATATTATATTGCTAAGAGTCATCCATATTGTTGCGTGTCACTTAAGTTCCTTTGTTTTGACTACAGTATAATATTCCATTGTGTGAGATTAGCTCAGGCTATTATAAAGATATCACTTTCCTTATACTCAAGAGCATAGCAGCATTATTCACACTAACCAAAAGCTGGAAGCAATCCAAGTGCCCAGCAAGAGATGAACAAACAAAATAGCCAGGTGAGGTGGCTCACGCCTGTAATCCCAACACTTTGGGAGGCCAAGGCAGGAGGATCCCTCAAGCCCAGGAGTTCAAGACCAGCCTGAGCAATATAGTGAAACCTCATCTGTACAAAAAATAAAAAATTAGCCAGGCAAGGTGATGTGCTCCTGTAGTGCCAGCTACTCAGGGGGCTGAAGTAAGAGGATTGCTTGAGCATTGGAGATCAAGGCTGCAGTGAGCAGTGATCGTGCCACTGCATTCCAGCCCGTGCAACAGAGTGAGACCCTGTCTTGAAAAAAACTTTTTAAAAAATGTAGCATATACACGTACAATGGAATACTATTCAGCCTTAAACTCTGACACATGCTACAACATGGATGAACCTTGAGGACATTATGCTAAGTGAAATAAGCTGGTCACAAAAAGATAAATACTACATGGTTCCACTTACATCAGGTGCCTAGAATAGTTAAATGCACAGGGATGAGAGTAGGATGGTGGTTGCTAGAAGCTGGGGTGGGGAGAGGAATGGGGATTATCATTTGATGGGTACAGAGTTTCAGTTTGGGAAGAGTTCTGGAGTTGGATGATAGTGATGGCTGCATAACAATGTGAATGTAATTAATGCCACTGAACTTAAAAGTGGCTAAAAATGGGCCGGGCGCAGTGGCTCACGTCTGTAATCCCAACACTTTGGGAGGCTAAGGCAGGTGGATTGCCTGAGCTCAGGTGTTTGCGACCAGCCTGGGCAACACTGTGAAACTCTGTCTCTACTAAAATACAGAAAGTGAGCCGGGCATGGCAGCGTTTGCCTGTAATACCAGCTACTCGGGAGGCTGAGGCAGGAGAATCACTTGAACCCAGCAGGCAGAGGTTGCAGTGAGCCAAGATCACGCCACTGCACTCCAGCTTGGATGACAGAGCAAGACTCCGTATCAAAAAAAACAAAAAAGTAGTTAAAAATGGTAAAATCTTATGTTATATACATTTTATAATAATAATAACATATATTTCCCATCAATGGGCATTTGGGTTGTTTGATTCTTCCAGTTTCCTCGAAGGGAATGTCTCAGTTTGGTGCTAGTGTGTCTTTAACACCTTTCTAATGTGTGTTTCTCTTCTTTCCTTTTTTTTTTTTCTGAGACAGAGTCTTGCTCTGTCACCCAGGCTGGAGTGCAGTGGCACCATCTCGGCTCACGGCAAGCTCCACCTCCCAGGTTCACGCCATTCTCCTGCCTCAGCCTCCTGAGTAGCTGGGACTACAGGCACCCACCACTACACCCGGTTCATTTTAAAAGTATTTTTAGTAGAGAGGGGGTTTCACTGTGTTAACCGGGACGATCTGGATCTCCTGACCTCGTGATCCACCCGCCTCGGCCTCAAAGTGCTGGGATGACAGGCGTGAGCCACTGCACTCGGCCTGTTCTTTCCCTTTTTAACAGAGAGGAAGATTCAACTGCAAGAGCTTTCAGCAGGCAATGGTGTCCCACTAGAATCGAAACATATTGTTATTATTTTACTTATTTTTATAATTACTTATGATTTTGGCAAGTAATGGGTGGTTTTGCAGTTACTGTAGTGCTAGAAGCCTTTTTTGAAAAAACAATAAACATACTTGAGCAAGAAATAGTAAGTTGATTTAAAGGAAAATATCAAGTAAATAACATTTTAGGTAGAGTATGGATTTGGCATGAATTGTGACACTGGTACTTGAATCTGGAAAGTTTGGGAAACATGAATTTAGAGGTTGTTCAGACTCTTCTTGAACCAGTGATCTCTGAGGCCCTTCCAAGGTTAACAATCTCTGATATTCTGGATGTATAGACAGTATAGGTCATAGGAACAAGTGCTAGAATGGACAGGGAAGACTTTGTGGGACCTGATCTTGGTCTTAAAGAATGAGTAGGATTTAAGTGAAGATAAAGAGGAAATCAGAGTTCTTCCAGGCAAAGAAAATGTCATGAAGGTCAAACTAACCAAGGTGTGTTTAAGGGCTAATGAGTTTGCTTGGTGGAAGCAAAGGATAGTGATAGAAAATAAAGGAAATCACCGGGCACGTTGCCTAACACCTGTAATCCCAAACTTTTGGGAGGCCAAGACAGGAGGATCACTTGAGCCTAGGAGTTTGACACAGGCCTGACTAACATAGTGAGACCCCATTTCTAAAAAATAAAATAAAATAAAGAAAATAGGCCGGGCGCGGTGCCTCAAGCCTGTAATCCCAGCACTTTGGGAGGCCGAGACGGGTGGATCACGAGGTCAGGAGATCGAGACCATCCTGGCTAACACGGTGAAACCCCGTCTCTACTAAAAAATACAAACAATTAGCCGGGCGAGATGGTGGGCGCCTGTAGTCCCAGCTACTCGGGAGGCTGAGGCAGGAGAATGGCGTGAACCCGGGAGGCGGAGCTTGCAGTGAGCCGAGATCTCGCCACTGCACTCCAGCCTGGGTGACAGAGCGAGACTCCGTCTCAAAAAAAAGAAAAGAAAAGAAATTTGGAAAATCTAAAATCTAGACTTAGTTGTGAGGGTATAGGGAGTCACGGAAAGTTCTTGAGCAGGTAAGTTACATGATGAAAGGACTCAGATCTTGAGCAGGTACCACTTGGCTTTTGTTGAAAATTTCCTCCTTGTCCAGCCTGAGACTGCTGACTAGTTCATCTCTCAAATATTTATCAAAAGCCTCCCATGTACCAGGCACTGCCCTGTGAATTCAGTGATGCACAAAAACATACTCCTCATCCTACAATCCTCTAGTGTGTGAGCCAGGCATTAAATGAAGTAACCACATAAACATAAAATTCCAAGTGTCAAAAAGTCCAACTAAAGAGGTGCTCCTGATGCCAGGAGTGCATATAGCAGTGGGGAGGCTTACCTGCTTTAGGAGTCATGGCAAGGCTGTTCTGAGGAAGCCACAGCAGAGCTGATATTGAAAGGGTAAGAGGCATTACATGGGTGAAGAGAAGAGGGAAAAGCATTTCAGACAGGGCAAGCAGCATGCCCCAAAGCCCTGTGGCATGCAGAGGAAGCCTGGGGGGATCAGGAACCCCAGGAGGGCAGGAGGGGATCAGGGGAAAGGTCATTGTGACTGGGTATGAGGGAACACGGTGTGAAAAGAGGCTGGAGCCCCGCGGGCTCTAGGAAGGTTTGGGAGTTTATCCCAGAAGAGAGGGGTGCCATTGACAGGGCTGTGACATGGTCAGATCAGTTTATTTCCATTTCGAGACAGGATCTTGCTCTGTTGCCCAGGCTGGAGTGCAGCGACCAGATCACAACTTACTCTAACCTCAACTCCTGGGCTCGAGTGATCCTCCTATCTCACCCTCCTGAGTAGCCGGGACTATAGGCATGTGCCACCATGCCTGGCTGATTTTTTACTTTTTGTAGAGACAGGGTCTCACTATGTTGCTCAGGCTAGTCTCAAACTCCTGGGCTCAATAATTCTCCTGCCTCAGCCTCCCAAAAAGTGTTGGGATTACAGGTGTTAGCCACTGTGCCTGGCCCAGATTATTGTTTAAAAATAATAATAATAACCAGGGTTGGGTGCGGTGGCTCACGCCTGTAATCCCAGCACTTTGGGAGGCCAAGGCGGGCGGATCACGAGGTCAAGAGATCAAGACCACCCTGGCCAACATGGTGAAACCCTGTCTCTACTAAAAATACAAAAATTAGCTGGGCATGGTGGTGCATGCCTGTAATCCCAGCTACTCTGGAGGTTGAGGCAGGAAAATCACTGGAACCTGGGAGGCGGAGATTTCAGTGAGCTGAGATGGTGCCCCTGCACTCCATCTTGGTGACAGAGCAAGACTCCATCAATAAATAAATAAATAAATAAAGACCTTCTGGTACGTGGGAGGAAGGCAGCGTGACATGAATAGCTCTCTCTCAGGCAGCCTCAGAACCCTCCAGACGCTGGAGATTGGGAGGCTGATCTGAAGAGAGTGTGCAGGAGGCTGAGGTGGGCCTGGGGTGGCAGCAAAGAAAAGCAAAGGGGACAGGGTGTCTGTGAGGATCGGACAGAGTATAAGCTGGGCAGGGGCCAGAAGGGATCTGTATAACCAGGGGAGGGGCACATGAAGAGGACCCTTGAGCAGGGCACTGCAGGCAGCGCAGGGAGAGGCTGGAGCCTGTAAGAGAAGGCAGGGCTGGCGTCACTCCGAGGCACAAAGCTGCAGCAGTAACTAAGTTTGCCCAGGAGAGGGCTCCACCTTGGAAAAATGGCTAAGTCTCAATGACTCAAATGATCTCTGAGGTCCCCTGGAGAAAAGATGTTCAAGGACCAGGCCTTGGGGAACTCCTGGCATGCTTGGAGGAAAAGGAGCCAGGGACAGTGGTTGAGGGCAGGCTGGAAGGGGATGGACCGAGCAAAGACCAGGTTAGGAGCAGGAAGGGGACCAGGAAGAGCACAGAGCTGCAGTGGCAGGGTTTGTGAGTGGGGACAGAGAAGGGACAGCCACCTGGGTGATTGGCAAGCCTGGAGGCTCCGCAGGTCCAACCCCCCAGTCTGCAGGGGGCAGACACCATGCTTTGTTTTCACCTTCTCCTGGGTATGACAGGCGAGGCAGTGGTAGTAGAGGTTGCAGAGGCCGATAGGAGAACAACTGACCAGGATGGCAGAACGGAGCTGACCTGGAAGTGAGGACCCCTCACTTGGCCCCCACATCATCCCCTTTTTCTTTCTAAGCATCCCTGGGCTTTAGAAAAATAGGGAGATTGAAAAGAAAACTTCTCTCTAGAAGGAGCCAGACTTTAGGGGAGGGAGGGAGAAGAGAACAGGAAACCTGAACGGGAACCTCATTGTGCTTTTCAACATTTGCAAGCGGGTGGAGAATAAGGTAAGCTTGGGGACTCTGAGGCTTGTGTGCACAGGTGCACATGCATGCAGGTACTCACATAGACCTATGCTGACGTGAACACCCGCACTCACTGACTCACACGTGCATCCTCTTGAACACACGCTCACACAGCACTCATTCACATGCATCCTCCCTTGCCATGCACACACACTCATACTAGCATCCCTCCTAAACACGTTCCCTCCTACCCTGCCGCTCCCCAACCACACACACACCCAGGAGAATCCTAGGAAGCTGTTCACAATAGTCCTGGATCTCCAGGAATGTGTGTGAGTACCCACAATGTGTGCGTATCTACGTAAGATGCAATTCAGAGGGGTGATGTGGGGGTGGGTGGGGATGGGGGATACCCTAAGATGCAATGTGTCTGTGAGGGGATGAATGTAGTAAAGTGTGCATTCAATCATTCCATCATTCACTCAACCAGGTTATGGAGGCGCCACCATGTCCCAAGCACTGCACTTAGTTAAACAGTGAACTACACAGACACTATCACTGCTCACAATCTAATGGGCTCCAGAGAAGACAGGCCCTCAGGACCTAACTGGGAAATGCCGTGAAGGGGGAATGCCATGTACTATGGGAGCGGGGAACAGGCAAAGTGACCCAGAGAATTTCCCAAGAACAGGGTGTGTACCTTAGTGCAGTGAGTATAGACACTGGTCAGTGGGGCGCAGCTGGGAAGTGAGCTGCATGTCAGCAGGTTGGAAGGTATTTTGGTGGACATGAGGATTGGGAGGTATGGGGTGTGACATGTGCGTGTGTGTACAGCCATGTGTGTGCATGGGAAGCAGTGAGGTGTGTATCATTATCAGAATTATTGAAGCAAACGGGCTCTTTATTATGTGTATAATTTCCCTGCGTCCCATTGGGTCCCTCTGTGCAGGGGGAGCTGGAGTGGAACTAAACCAAATAGGGGATTTAGCAACTTCGAGGGGCTGTGGCAGAGCTTAAAGTGCTGCTGATTGATGGTGGTGGCAGGCAAGGGAGAGAAGTGGTGTCACCAGCAGTGGAGAGGGAACAGAGGAGGGAATTTTGATTGGGCTGGGGGCAGAGACCAGTGCCTGGTGCCCACTTTCAGAAAGGAGGTCTGGGGATAAGTGCAGGAACTGGCTGTTCTCTGTAACAACCTGAGAGAAGACAAGGCATCGGGAGAGAGAATGCCCAAAATAGCTCAGTTCTGCCTGGGGCAGGCTGCACAGCCTCTCTTCTTTTAGGGGTCTCATATATGGACCCTTATATATGAGGTCCATATATTTCATGCATCTCATGGAAAATGGCCCTGAAGTTTAGTGGAAATAAGTCATCTCAATGTTGAGTTCAAATCTCGGCTCTGCAGTAGGACCTTGGGCAAGTTACTTCTCAGAGTAGTGCAATAATTGGAGTAATAATATTTACTTTGCAGGGTTGTGGTGATCAGTAGTAACACATAAAAACTTTGGCACCTTGGAAGCACTGAGTGAATGATGATGTTTTATTAAAGATGTTGGATCTACTTCCGGAGGCTGAGAAAGGCGGATTGCCAGAGTCCAGGAGTTCAAGACCAGCCTGGGCAACACGGTAAAACCGTGTCTCTACAAAAATAATAGTAATAATAATAATAGGCTGGGCACGGTGGCTCACGCCTGTAATCCTAACACTTTGGGAGGCTGAGGCAGGTAGATCATTTGAGGTCAGGAGTTCAAGACCAGCCTGACCAACATGGTGAAACCCCGACTCTACTAAAAATTTAAAAATTAGCTGGGCATGGTGGTGGGTGCCTGTAATCCCAGCTACTTGGGAGGCTGAGGCAGGAGAATCACTTGAATCCCGGAGGCGGAGGTTACAGTGAACCAAGATTGCACCATTGCACTCCTGCCTGAGCAACAAGAGTGAAACTCCATCTCAATAACAATAATAATAATAATACATAAATCAGCCGGGCATGGTGGTGTTCGCCTGTAGTCTGAGTTACTCAGGAGGCTGAGGTGGGAGGGTCGCTTGAGCCCTGGAGGTCAAGGCTGCAGTGAGCTGAGATTGCACCACTGCACTCCAGCCTGGGAGACAGAGACCCTGTCTCAAAAAAAGAAAAAAAAAAAGGCTGGGTGTAGTGACTCACGCTTATAGTCCCAGCACTTTGGGAGGCCAAGGCGGTCGGATCACCTGACGTCAAGAGTTTGAGACCAGCCCGGCCAACGTGGTGAAACCCTGTCTCTACTAAAAATACAAAAGTAGCTGGGTGTGGTGACATATGCCTGTAATCCCAGCTACTCGGGAGGCTGAGGCAGGAGAATCTCTTGAATCCAGGAAGCAGAGGTTGCAGTGAGCCAAGGCCACGCCATTGCACTCCAGCCCAGATGACAAGAATGAAACTCTGTCTCAAAAAAAAAAAAGACATTGGATCTGTTTGTAGATCTACATAATCTACCTGCCAATCAATCTACACCTCTCCCACCCTGTAAGATTAAAACCCAGCCTATTCCTACCCAGGCTTGTGGGGACAGCTCCTTCTCCCTGCTCTGGGGCTGGAGAAATGTTTCTGAATAACAGTGTCTGTTTCTCTGGTTGCCCCTCCAAGCATGTTTCTGTCACCAGTTTCTTTTTTCTCCTCTCTTTTACTTTATTTTTTCCTGCTTAGCCAAGTAGAAAATAAGTGTAAAGAAGCAGGAGAAAGAAAACCTTTAATCCCACCACTCAGAGGCAATTATAAAAATTGCTAACATTTCTTGAGTGCCACTTTGTATCAGGCATTATTCCAAATGCTTGGATGCTTTATTTCATTTCATCCTCACAATAACCCAGGGAAACTGGTACCATGATTGCCTCCACTTAATAGAAGCTGAAGCATGGAAGGTACCTTGCCCAAGATCATACAGCTAGTAAGTGATATAAGAAGGATGTGACTTGGGCAAACTCCACTTTCCTTCCAGTCTTTTAGCTATTCTGTTTTCTGAGGACTTTCCTGCTGGCTTCCTATAGCCTCTTGCTGTCTTAGTTGAGCCAGATCGCTAGCCTTCACTTTACAAATATTTATTGCTCACCTCCTCTGTCTTTGGGCATCATGCTGAGCCCTGCTGGGAGGCAGGAGGCAGCTACAGAGAAGCTTTCCAGGGCCCAGCTGCCAGCAGTCCTTTAGAGCAAGGACCAGAGAACAAAATTCTTGCCCAGGGATAAAGCAATGCAGAAGCAGCAGCAAGAGATGCTGCCAGCAGGGGCTTGGGAAGGAGCTTCCCTGAGGATCCTACTCTCAGCTGAGCCCTCATCTAATGCCCACTTCTCCCACCAACTCCCATCACTGCATTCTATCTCTTCCTGGGGCATGGTCCTGCCACCCAAAGGACCTGAGACCCTGGATCCCACAGCCCTGGAGCTGCAGCAGACCCGCAGGCTCATTCACAGGATCATTGCAGCAACCAAAATGCCTTTCTGCCTGCCATCCAGCTAATCCACCAGTGACCACATGAATCACCTAAAGCTGACTCCATTTTGTCCCTGTTCTGCTCAAAAGCCATGGCACTCAGTTAAGTACGAACTTCTCAGCTGGCTGGCATTCAGAGAGGATCTCGCTGATCTAAACTCAAACTGCCTTTGCAGCCTTCTTTCTGCTGCCCACCCTGCTCACAATTACACCCCAACTGGAAAACTCCTTCTCAACAGCTCTTCCTTATTAACCACCCCACCTTTCCTTCACGTCCTATAGGAAATGGCTCTTCCTACAAACCCTCTCCTGATCATCCTCCCCAAGCACAATGACCACCAGGCATACCTCTCCCTTTGAGGTCCGTAGTCCTTCACACTCCTTCCCGGGCACTGATCTTAGGCTGCCTGATAGCTTAATGTTTTTTATCTGTCAGGTTGCAGCATAATTATTTTTTAATTGAGGTATAACTTATATACAGTAAAGTACAATAATCTTAAGTGAATTTTTTTTTTTTTTTTTTTAATATGGAGTCCTGCTCTGTGGCCCAGGCTAGAGTTCAATGGCGTGATCTCGGCTCACTGCAACCTCCGCCTTCTGAGTTCAAGCAATTCTCCGGCCTCAGCCTCCCGAGTAACTGGGATTACAGGCGCCTACCACCATGCCCGGCTAATTTTTGTATTGTTGGTAGAGATGGGGTTTCACCATGTTGCCTAAGCTAGTCTTAAACTCCTGACCTCTGGTGATCCGCCTGTCTCGGCCTCCCAAAGTGCTGGGATTACAGGCGTGAGCCACCGTGCTCAGCCCTTAAGTGAATTTTAAATGAATTTTTACACACACATACTATAACCTCTAACCAAATGAAGATACAGCACATTTCTAGTGTCCCAGAAGGATCCTTTTGCGTCTTTCCCCAGGATCTCCTATTCTTTTTTTGAAATAACTTTTATTTTTAAATATTTATTTCTTTATTTACTTGAGACACCATTTCATTCTGTCACTCAGGCTGGAGTGCAGTGGTACAATCACAGCTCACCACAGCCTCAACCTCCCTGGTCAGCTCATCCTCCCACCTCAACCTCCCCAGTAGTTAGGACTACAGGCACATGCCACATGTAGTCACAGTGTTCCACCATGTTGCCCAGGCTGGTCTTGAACTCCTAGGCTCAAGCAACTCACTTACCTTGGTCTCCCGAAGTGCTGGGATTACAGGCGTGAGCAATGGCTAAAACAAGTTTTTATGCCTTAAGAAATCCTTCATTGGAAAATCCAGTACCTCCTATTCTTTTTTTTTTTTTTGAGGCAGAGTCTCACTCTATCGCCCAGGCTGGAGTGCAGTGGTGTGATCTCGGCTCACTGCAAGCTCTGCCTCCCGGGTTGACCCCAGTCTCCTGCCTCAGCCTCCCGAGTAGCTGGGACTACAGGCACCTGCCACCGCCATGCCCGGCTAATTTTTTTTTTTTTTTTTTTTTTTTTTGCGTTTTTAGTGGAGACGGGTTTCACTGTGTTAGCCCGGATGGTCTTGATCTCCTGACCTTGTGATCAGCCCGCCTCGTCCTCCCAAAGTGCTAGGATTACAGGCGTGAGCCACCACTCCCGGCCTCCAGTACCTCCTATTCTAATTTATATCATCGTAGATTAATTTTGCTTGTTATTGGGCCAGGCGCAGTGGCTCACACTTGTAATTCCAGCACTTTGGGTTGCTGAGGCAGGCGAATCACTTGAGCTCAGAAGTTGGAGACCAGCCTGGATAACATGGCGAAGTATACAAAAATTAGCCATCTCTACAAATTATACAAAAATAAGCCAGGTGTGGTGGTGCAGGTCTGCAGTCCCAACTACTTGGGAGGCTGGGGCATGAGAACCACTTGAACCCTGGAGGCAGAGGTTGCAGTGAACCAAGATCACACCATTGCACTCCAGTCTGAGCAACAGAGTGAGATTCTGTCTCGAAAAATATATATATATTTTTTGCTTGTTATTGAAGCTTTTTTTTTTTTTTTTTTTTTGAGACAGGGTCTCATTCTGTTGCCCTGGCTGGAGTGCAGTGGTACAATCGCAACTCATTGCAGCCTTGACCTCCTGGGTTCAAGTGATCCTCCCACCTGTGCCTCCCCGAGTAGCTGGGACTACAGGTGTATGCCACCATGCCCAGCTAATTTTTCTGTGTCCTACTTTTTTTTTGTAGAGATGAGGTTTCACCATGTTGTCCAGGCTGTTCTCAAACTCCAGGGCTCAAGCAATCTGCCTGCCTCATCCTCCCAAAGTGCTGGGATTACAAGTTTGAGCTACCATACAGAGCCTTGTTATTGAAACTTATATAAATGAAGCATAGAATATACACCTTTTGTGTCCACCTTATTTCATGTAACACTGTATCTCTGAGATTTACCTACATTATTGCATTTTCCACTAGTCCATTGTCTTTCCTTGTTTTGTAGAATTCCACTATGGAAATATACCAAAATGTACTTATCCATTCTATTGTTGATAGACATTTGGGTTGTCCCAATTTGGGATTAGTACAAAATCAGCTGCTGTGACCATCCTTGTACTTGACTTTTGCTGAATATAAGTATTCATTCTCATGAGCACATGTATGCAGGAGTAGATTTGCTGAGTTGTAGAATACACATACGTTAGCTTTAGTGGTTACTTCCGAAGAGTTGTCCAGAGATGCTACCAACTTACACTTCCAGCAATGTGGGTGAGTTCTAGTTGCTCCAATATTGTCTTTTTATTATTTATTTATTTTTTGAGATAGAATCTCACTGTGCCACCCAGGCTGGAGTACAGTGGCACAATCTTGACTTACTGCAACCTCCGCTTCCCTGGTTCAAGTGATTCTCGTGCCTCAACCTCCCGAATAGCTGGGATCACAGGCATATGCCACCACACCTAGCTAACTTTGTATTTTTAGTAGAGACGGGGTTTTGCCATGTCTGCCAGGCTGGTCTTGAACTCCTGACCTCAGGTGATCCCACTTTGGCCTACCAAAGTGCTGGGATTACAGGTGTGAGCCACAGTGTCCAGCCAGTCTTTTTATTATTTCATTTTATTTATTTATTTATTTATTTATTCTGAGACAGAGTCTTGCTCTGTCGCCCAGGTTGCTGGAGTGCAGTGGCACAATCTTGGCTCACTACAACCTCCGCCTTCTGAGTTCAAGCAATTCTCCTGCCTCAGCCTCCCAAGTAACTGGGATTTCAGACATGTGCCACCACACCCAGTTAATTTTTGTATTTTTTAGTAGAGATGGGGTTTGGCCATGTTGGCCAGGCTGGTCTTGAATGCTTGGCCTCAAGTGATCCACCCTCCTTGACCTCCCAAAATGCTGGGATTATAGGCATGAGCTACCATGCCCTACCTAGCTCTTTTTTTTTTTTTGAAATGGAGTTTCACCCTTGTTGCCCAGGCTGGAGTGCAATGGCGTGATCTCGGCTCACCACAACCTCCACCTCCCGGGTTCAAGCGATTCTCCTGCCTCAGCCTCCCGAGTAGCTGCGATTACAGGCATGCACCACCACGCCCGGCTAATTTTGTATTTTTAGTAGAGATGGAGTTTCTCCATGTTGGTCAGGCTGGTCTCAAACTCCCGACCTCAGGTGATCTGCCTAACTCGGCCTCACAAAGTGCTAGGATTACAGGTGTGAGCCACTGCGCCCGGCCCCCACCTAGCCTTTTTAATTTTAACCATTTCAGCAGATGTGATCATGATTTATTTATATTTTTTGCAGAATCCTCTGACAACAAAAGCCCGTTTGCCCCTCATCTGCCACACAGTAGGGAGCAAGAGCCTTGTCTTTCTCCTCTGAGATGCTCCGTAGTGCTTAAATAAGAGCTTAAGAAGGCTTATTAAATTAAATGAATTGGTGTCCATGAAGAAGCTGTGCTTGGGAGCAGACAACACAAAGGAGGGAGCTCTTACATCAGGGCAGGCCCATTCAGGTGTTCTAAATTCCAGCAAATAAGACTGTACTTTTAGGGATCATTTCTTTAGTTCATAACTAGATAAGTTTCTCTGAATATGTAGAGCACTGAATTATAATAGATTTTAAAATAAATGAGTAAATAAATTCCAGTGACTAACTAGATTTAGTTGCAATCAGGAGATCTTGTTTTTGGAAAGAAGGAGGGAAGAGAGGGAAGAAGGAAAGAAAGGAGAAAAGGAAGAAAAGAAGGGAGGAAGTAAAGCAAGGAAGGAAAGAAGGAAGGAAGGGAGGGAGGGAGAAAAGGAAGGAAGGAAGGAAGGAAGGAAACACCACTGTTTGTTTGTTTTGTTTGTTTGTTTGTTTTGAGATGGAATCTTGCTCTGTTGCCCAGGTTGGAGTGCAGTGGCGCGATCTCAGCTCACTGCAACCTCTGCCTCCCAGGTTCAAGCCATTCTCTTGCCTCAGCCTCCTAAGTAGATGGGATTACAGCCACCCGCCACCATGCCTGGCTCATTTTTGTATTTTTAGTAGAGTTGGGGTTTCACCATGTTAGCCAGGCTGGCCTTGAACTCTTGAGCTCAGGTGATCTGCCCACGTCGGCCTCCCAAAGTGCTGGGATTACAGGCATGAGCCACCACACCCAGCCAAAACACCACTATTAATCAATTGGGCCTCAGTTTCCTCATGTGTAAAATGGAGATAATAATACTGCCCTGGCTAATGAGAGAATGAGAGGCTGTGCCTTACCATTTGTAAATTTTAATTTGTAAATTGATAGAATTATTTAACCATAACCACCATCTGTGGAACTTTCTAAAATATATGGATTCCGGGGACCCAGCCCCAAAGATCCAGATTGGCATGATCTAGGGTGGGGCCTGGGTATGTACATTTTTAAAAAGCTTCTCTGGGTGATTTCAATGCTCAGCTAAGGGTGAGAACAGCTGGGGTAAAAATATGTATGATCATCATTATTGTTACAGTATGATCATCACTGTAGTTACCTTTTGGAGGATGAAAGTGGGAAACACCCTTCAGGTAGTCTATAAAGTACCTAGATCCATTGTAAGTCCTTAAATAAGGACCACTGCCACTGTCTTCATTCCCTGGTCTTCTCTGGCCTGGAGTTTCAGAGGCAGGTTCATAAGTGTGTTTGTATGTGTTTTCATGAATATGTGCTTGGAAAAGGCAATGAGAAGAAAGCAAATGATGAGGGGTTTCTGTCTTGAGAGGAAGCTACTAGAACCAGGAAGAGCAAGCAGTCTGATTCCTAAGGGCTCAGGCCTATGCACTTAACTGTAAGAAACAAGCAAAAGTGGTCCCGCTGAGCTCCACGAGGAGCATGGCTAATCCTGTCACTCTGATTTGCATGTAGGGATGGTCTGCTTGTGGGGATGGTCAGTTCCTGCAGAACCGTAACTGCTGAGCTCATGAAGATCCCCCTGGGATGTGGTCTGAGAATCCAGCAGCCGACTCTCTCCCTCCTGTTAGTACTTTCCCCCATCGCTGGTATCCCAGGGTACTGTCCATCTCTGAGAGGTCAGAGCAGGGCAAAGACCAACCCACCAATTCCCCTCTGCCCAGGGACCTCAGTTCCTGGGCCACTCCCTATCCAAGGCCACAAGGCCAAGTTCTAGGTCTCTTCCACTCTTTATATTCAGTAGTAGGGACCCTATGGGACTAAGCTAGGGTCCTTGCATGTCCTGGTATGGAGGTGGGGGTGAGTAGAGGGCTAGGGCTCAGAAAAGGATGTGGGAAGAGAAAAAGGGAAATAAAATAGAGGGCAGGATTAATGAATTGGCTTCAAAAGCTAATAGTGCATTTCCCAACATCTCCTCCTCTCCCATCCCAAGGGAACCTGCCCACAGCCCGAAAGCAGTCTGCCCACCTCAGTCCACCTGCTAGAGATCCCAGTGCTGGAAAGAGGCAGTAAGTCTCTCAAGGTGAGGGACAGAACTCCCCTTCCTTTATACTCCAATCTCTGGAGATGAAACCCTAGGTCTCAGCCCCTCCTGTGAAGCACAGGCCCACCCCCACCCCTACCCAGCTTCAAAATAGGCAGTGGGAGGTGCATTATCTGGCAATGCTTTGGGGACAGCTCCCGCCATCTGCAGCCATGGCCGTCTTAGTTTCTTTCAGCTCATCCCATCAAATGTCCTCCTTTCTCCCAGGCCTCCTCCCTAGAAGCTGACTTGGAGCTGGATTCCCAAATAAACAGTAACTAATTGGATTAGGAGCCGATAATACTGTTGACCTTTCTTAATGTCTGCTGGCTGTCTTTCCACCACACTGAGGCTTAATTGTATGGTGTGGGGAGGAGGGTGGGGGACTTCCAGGAGTGAAATGTGACCCCTGTTAACCTCAGATAAAATGGGCTCAGCGTCTTCCCAACTGCCTGTCATCCCCCATGGAGCAGGAACACACACATGCTCCCTCTCTCATCAAATAATTACACAGATGATACACACATGCATAGGCATGCATACAGAGATGCAAACAAACCCAGAGGCACATATGCATTCACACGTGGTGCACACATAACTTTGAACCTGGGTCATACAGGTACACAAGTCACACTTGAATGATACACATACAAAATTACATATATGAAAGACAAGTATATGCATATACACAGATACACATTTGCAAAATGCAAACACACGGATACATATCGACAAGAATACATTATTGCACACATGATGCAAATGCATAATAGATGTACGCACATACATACACAAGATACATATGCAATAAAGATACACTGACATGCACACATATGCGTGATGCTTAAGTAAATGAGCATGCAAAGTCCATGATACATGTGCACACACACATATGCATGCTATGCATACCTTTGCACACCAATAGAGGTCAGAACCCACCCCCCCCACCACACACACACACACACACACAAACACACACGCAGGCAGTTTGCCCATTCCACAGCCCATCTCTTTCCCAGTCTCTGCTGCTACCACTTTCTATTTGTTCCTGGGTTGTCTGGCTGTGTTTCTGGGATCCTGAGTTTATGGGTCTCTTGGAGTTCTGGCCCAGCCCCTCTGAGTGTCTCCTCCTTTCAGTATCTCTGGGGCCCTGTCCCCGTGTGGATCTCTCTCATCCTGGGATGCTGAAGTGGAAAAGGACCTGGCTGCCACGGTGGTAGGGAAGGCATGAAAAGGGAAGACATTAGAAGGGGAGGAGGGTGGGAGACAAGGGCCAGAGAGGGTGGAAAGGCGGGTCGGGGTAGAGGACCGGGAAAGAGGGGCGCAGGGAGCGAGGGGCGGGGGAGGGACGCCTGCCTGCGCACAGCAGATGTTGCCGCTCCTCGGATGGAGCTGTTAATGTAAGTGGAGTTTCTGCAATGGTAATTAGGAGGGCCCTCATTACCCTGGCGGAGCCGGCTGAGAGCCGATAAAGCCGAGGGGGAGAGGGGCCGACATCAGGGTAATGGGGGAGCAGGGCCATTGAAGTGTTGGAGCCGAGCCGGGGACCGCTCCGCGCGCAGCTGGAGCCCGGCAAGAGGGCCGCGGGAGGGGGGTGTGGACCGGGCCCGGAGCCCGGGGAGGAGCCGGGAGGCGAGCGGCGAGGGGCGCGGCGCGGCCGGGTCTGCCCCGGGGCTTCGCACCGCGAGTTGGCCCTGACTGTCTGCAGGATGAGGGTGTTGAGGAGGGTTCCAGGCCGGCTTGCCTGCCTCGCCTCCAGCTCTGGGTAAGGAGATCCACCGGGGCCTTTGCGCCTATACTCAAGTGGCCAGAGATGGGGCGGGAGGTGGGTATACGGAAAGGACACCCTTCCCCTCTATGGGCCCCGCCCGCTGTGCAAGGGTGGGGAACTAGCACCCTCGTCCAGCGTCTAGCGTGACCAAGATATGGACTCTAGAACGAGAGTTGAAGGCTCCAGAATGTCAGATCACACACTGGAAAAGACCAACCTTCAGGGTTGGATGTGGAAGCCTCTTGACTCTTTGGATTGAAAAGATCAATCCCCTGTCCTGGGAGGACTCTCCTCCCATCCTCCCCTACATAGTAACCTCCCAGCCCTACAGGAGCTGCAAGCAAAGAGAATAGGAGAAGCTCTTCCAAGCAGTCCTAAGTACCTTGCTTCTATGCAAGGCTTTGCAGGAAGAGGAAGGGAGGCAGGGAAGAGTACGGTGACAGCTGTAGACATCACCTGCAGCTCTGCTCCCCAGCCAGGAACCCAGGAGGCCCTCCCGGAACCCCAGAATGGGGTTCCAGGGTGGGCAACTCATTTGCCATCTATCTTCCTCACACCTCAGTATTCTAGGATGGGCCTCCAGCGCTTTCCAGGCTAACTCAATGAGCCCAGTCTTCTTAGTCAACTGAGAGCCATGTCTACAGAACAGACTGTGTGGCCATCTCTTCCTCCTCCCACTGTCTCAGGCAAAAGGACTCTGGGAACAGGCAAGAGGACTCTAGGGAGACATCCAGGAGGCAAGGAGTCGGTAGCCAGTGCAGAGAGAGAGAAACTGTGGGGGTCTGTACAGGCTACGTCCAGCAGAGGACCCCTACTCCCTTTTCATCCCTTCTTCACATCCCTCCACCCACAGCTGCCTTCAGAAGCCCAAGGTCATTGGCCCTGCCACTCTGGTTTGCCAACTCCTAAGGACCACATAAGCCCAACTGTTATGGAAAGGGTGGAACAGAGAGAGAGGGGCTTCTTTTCCTTCAGGCTTTGGGGAAGGCAAAGGCAAGTCCTGCCACTGCCCACTCCAGAGACAGCCGCATCTTCCAGGTGACTAAAGGCATGTAATGGTTCTGAGGAGACCAGGACTGTGGGGAGCTCCTGGGCTGGGTGGGGGGAGCTCCTGGGGTTGGGGAGAGCCCCAGATGCCGCTCCCCTCTTCAGCTGCATGGCAGAGCAGGGGTTAACGGGGAGAGGCTGCAAGGCTGGAGCTGCGAGCGAGGCTGGAGCAGGCGGTGGCTCCCGCCTCCTCACCACCCCCCGTCAAGAGTTGCTGACTCTTCCTTTTTGTTCGGGCTGACAGCGAGCACCTGGTGTGCTCCTGCAACAATATTGTTCCTGCCTCCCTCCCCCCAGGCCCCAGGCTCCCTTCCCTCTCCCCCTCCCCACCCGCCGGCAACCTTCCCCTCTGCCTCCCCTTTCCCTTGCCCCCTCCTGCCTGTGGCCTCCTAGGCACCCCTCTACCACAACCACCACAAGCACCGACCCTGCAGTGTCAATAAACACAACATATGCTGCCATTAATGTGAAAATCGTGCCCTCTACCCCATTCATCTCCTCAGCCTGCCCGCCCGCTGGGGGTGGGGGTGGGGGTTGGGAGAAAGAGAGGTCAAGTGGGAAGCATTAACTACCCTCTTTTTCCGATCTGCTCAGTCCCCACCCCCACCCCCAGACTGGAGAGAGGAAGAGGAATTGGAGGAGAAGGGATGGGATAAGGGTGGGGGTTTTCTGAGATCCACATTCTCTCCGACATGCCCACTGAGCCTCCCCTCGGGAAAACAGGTGAGCGCCCTCATCCAGCCCACAGTCTTCAACTTTGGGGTGGGGGTCAGAGTGAGGTTCTTGGCCCACCCATGGACAGCCACGCTGCTGGCACACTTCTCCTGGGGCCAAATGTGGTTGCGCAAGTGGGTCATATTCTCTCGCACATCCAGCAGTCATCTCAGCTCCTGGGGACTTTCTATCTGTCCACAGGATTGTGAGAGAAATACCAGAACTATTCTCCAAGTTGGGTTGGGCTTCAGAAAGCCCTTTTGATAGGAGCCAAATACCTCAGATGGCCAAGGTAGTGGTCTGGCCTCAGTCTCCTCAACTAAATCACCAGTTCCAAGACAGCAGGGAATAATAAAGATAAAAATAATATAATAACAACAGCTAACATGTATTGAGGGCTTATTTATGTACTAGGAATTGTGCTAAGCACTTTACAGGCTTTATCTAATTTGCTCCCCATAAGACCCCTATGGGGAAGTTACAATGGATATCCCCATTTTACAGCTGAGGAAACAGGTTTCACAGGGCAGCTAGCATGTATTGAGTGCTCACTGCATGCCAGACACTGTGCTGAATTCACTTAGTACAATGTTAATGACCCTGCAAAGCTGGCATCCCTATTAGTGTCATCTTACAGAACAGCAATCTGAGGCCCAGAAAGGTTCAGTAACTTGCCCAATGTCACACAGTCAATAAGCAGAACTTGGCCAGGAACCCAAGTCTGTCTGACAGCAAAGCTTGTCATCTCAACCCCTTTACTTTCCTGCTTCTCTTTTCTATCTATCACCATCTCCAGTAACCCCACGGCATGGCCCCCTCAAGTCCACCCTATGTGGGGTTGAACAGACACAGGGCAATGCAGAAGGAAAAGCTGGCGAGCAGCCTGAGCATGAGACAGAGTGCAGACTCATTCTCTGCTCAGGTCCTCCCTCATTTCACTGTCACTCCTCTGCCACTGAGCTGTGCCCACCCAGCCTGTGTGCTCACTGGACTGCCTGCCCCCTGCCCAGCCCCATTTTAAGAATTCATCGTGGACAGGCAAAGTGCCCCTTCAGGCTCCCTTAGCACAAAGACATTGTGCTTGGCTCTGCAGCTCCTCACTTCTGAGACTCCAGTTGCTTTATTGATATTAACTTAACACTCCCCCCGCCACTTCCCCACCCGCCCTGGCCCAGGCTGACGGGCAGAAATCTGCTGCCTGGGCACCACCCTGACCTCTCTTTTCCTCTTTCATTATCCACTCCAGGCACCAGGGAGCCAGCACCAAAATTAAAACAATAACTAAGCCCGAAGTGGACCCAGCAGCCCCCACTCCCACACCAAGGGAGGGGAAAAAAGCCACAAAAACACCTGGAGAGGAGAATAATCACTGGAGGGGGAGGGGGTGACCCACTCCCATGCCAGCACCCTTCACCTGCCTTAACCCTTTGTTCCCTGGACAGTAACCAAGGTTTCCCCGTTTCATCCTTCCCACCTAGTCCCATAAAGAAACAGCAGCTCTGGCAGCTGCTCAGCCATTTGGTGCAATGGGATTTGAATAAACAAACCAGGGACAGTGAGGTCTCCAGAAGTCCATAGTCAAGGGCTAAGACCCCTAGAGGCTCCCAGTCCTGCCACAGCATGAAGTTCTTACTTTGGCAAATTGTGGGAGCATTGGTTGATCATTTACTTGGTGATCTGTGCTAAACACTTTATAAAGGACACCACCTTATCTGATCCTCACAACAACCCCACAAGGTAGGTATTATTGTTGTTCCCAATTTTCGGATGAGGAAACGGGCCACACAAGTTACACGACATGCCCAAGTTCATACTAGCTAAGAAGTGACAGAATCAGGCTAGGCACAGTGGCTCACGCCTGTAATCCCAGCACTTTGGGAGGCCGAGGCAGGCGGATCACCTGAGGTCAGGAGTTCGAGACCAGCCTGGCCAATATGGTGAAACCTCTGTCTCTACTAAAAATACAAAAAAATTAGCCAGGCATGGTGGCGTATGCCTATAGGCCCAGCTACTTGGGAAGCTGAGGCAGGAGAATCACTTGAACCTGGGAAGCAGAGGTTGCAGTAAGCAACCATTGCACTCCAGCCTGGGCAACAGAGCAAGACTCCGTCTCAAAAAAAAAGAAAAAAGAAGTGACAGAATCAGGCTTCAAACTCAGGACTCTGTTTGCAGAACCTACAACTTAACCATTTTGCTAAGCCATCTGTGTGGATCTCTCTCGGTTGTTACTGGAGTCTAGTTAAACATGTAGGCTTAGTTCTGGGATCCTTTGGCCCTCAATCTCCCAGGTTACAGAATGGGCCTGCCGTGGCCTCTCATCTCATATCAGAGCCGGCTGGAAAGAAAGGACACGGGTGAAGGCAAGCCCAGTCTAGCTCTGCGGAGGCCAGCAGAGGGGGCTACTGTCCTGAGGTCAAGTGGCAGGAGAGGGAAGCTTGGAGAGGCCCATCTCAGGATAGTGGAGGTGCTGATTATCCTTTAGTGGTGGGCACCTACCCATGCAGCCCCCCTGGACATCTATGGGCTAGCACCTCCAGCAGGGGGTGTCCCTCCAGGGAGATTATCCTGTATTGGTGGGCACCTCCCTGTGCAGCCCCACTGGACATCTATAGGCTAGCAGCTCTAGCAGGGGCTGTCCCTCCAGGGAGACGGGGCAAAGCTAGCAGCACTGAACTGTCCTAAGTGTGCTGGGCTCTGCAGAGGGCCTTCCTGTCCTACGCCCCCTCAGCCCTACCTAGAAAGAACCTATCTCACTGCTCCATCAGTCCCACACCAGGATTCCCAAACCCCCAAGCTGGCCCCTTCCCTGCCTCTACTCCATACCACACTCCAACCTCTCAGTGTCTTCTAACCACCCCCTTATCTTGTCTAAGGTGTGACTAAGTCTTTATTTACCTTAATTCTGCTAACACCAAGAGGGAGACTTTTCCAAAGGCTCTGTACTACAAAACTGAAGGAAAGACTAGGAGAGCTAACACTTACATTACCATGGCCAGGCCCTGTTCTAAGGACTTTTCCAAAGATTTGCACAACAATCCTAAGAGGTGGGTACCCCTATCTTACAGATGGAGGAAAGGAGGGCCTGAGAATTCATAAACTTTAGCTGGCGAATGGTACAGCTGGGATTTTGATCTAGGCAGTATATGCTTATGCAACACTACTTTCGGCAAAGCAAAAAAAAAAAAAAAGTTTAAAGTCTTTATTTAAGTTCTTTGTTCCACATTAGACTGTAGGCTCTCCAAGGGCTTTCTTGCCCATTATGGCATTCCCGCAGGGTGAGGCAAAGTGGGACAACCATAAATGTGCACCAAAGGGATTCCAAGACAACTAAAGGCCTCCAAGGACTGCCTGACACACCCCAGTGGGCACAGAGGACATAATCCTTCCCCTTGCCTCAGCCATGGCTAGCATGGGTGCTAGACTCAGCCACACTGACTGCTGGCCACAAGCAGGCTCAGCTGAATCCAGAGCCAGGTCCAATGAGATCCTCCAGCCCTTCCAGAACTCTTGCATCTTCTCATTGGTCTCCCTTGACCCTATAGGTTCTGACCCAGTCATGGCCCCCTCAGCTCATCCTTATAGCCCCTCAAGTGACTGCACCACCTGTCTCCAAAGACTAGCCACACTTCATGAGGGCCCTCATGGTCATGCCCTTCAGAGGCCGCTACTCCTCAAGCCCAGTGCTCTCCTGCTATCATGAAGCATATTTGTGGTTAGGGCTGGCCCTGCCTTTCAGAAGTTCAGCCCCCTCGCCCAGCAACCTGGTTTCAAGTTGTCCTAAGGACAAGTGCCCTGGCCCCAGGAGCCACTCTGCTTCACACCTGCCCCCTGCCCACAGCTGACCAAAGACTTTCCTTTGCCACTCTCTCAATACAAGCCCTCTATTGCTCCCATTCCTGACATGAGTTTCCTCCAAATCCCCACACTGCCTCCTGTGACCCACTTAAGAGTCCTAACTCTCTGGACTTAAAATAGAAAACACTAAACACAAGCTTTTATACTTCCCGCTACCAGTGGAATAAAGGTTGCATCTTTAGCGAAAACAACATAACCACCTACTAATAATAACAGTTGCCCACCACTTCAAAATGGGTGGCCATTGATTTGGGTTGAGCTCTCCCCAACCCACTTCCTACCTGTCCCCAGGCTGTGGGTCTCTCGGGATGTGTGACGTGTATGGCTGTGTGCTGTGTGTTTTTGCCTTCTTGGGAAAAACTCCAAAGTGACTGCTTGCCCTGGGCTCTTCTATAATCTGGGGCATTGATCAGGGCCCACTGATAGCTGATTGTTTTCACACGTGACTCGGTCACATTCCTCTAATCTCCATCCTTCTGCTCGGTTTGCATGACAAGAAGTGGCCTTAGTGGAGAGAGGTCGCTCACCTCTGACCAGGATATAATTGGAAAAAGAAGGTCATTGCCGCCTTCGCTTCTAGGGCAGATCAGCTTCGTTCCATTTGTGTCACGAGCTCTTGCCAGCACACACTCTCAATGACATGGAGACAATAGCTGTTCCCCACAATGGAGCCCACAGAGATGTGCTCAATACAACACAAACACACTCCAGGATCCGCACTCACTCTCATCAGGACAGGCATGTACGATGACACACACACAATAGGTGCTCTCAGTAAACGCTGATGATAACATCAATGATACACCGGATGATGCGTACCCAGTGACATCCGCACACACAAAAAAATGCACAAAGCAATGCTTACCCAGTGGCGCAGGTACCCAGCAACATATACACGCAGCGACACACAGACACATTCATGAGGGTAAATAGCCCAGGCTGAGCTACCACGTCCAACATGAAAAAATATGTGACATTTTTCAGTGTGCCTGCTTGGCAGATAGCCCATTAGATCTTGTACTATTATTGATCCACTCGGAGCCAAAGCTGACAGTGCCCCACTCCTGGTCTCCCCATGTTCCCATTCCTAGTGCCCCCCCCTCCAGGCAGTTTCTTCAGGTAATGTTCATGTGGGACTCTGTATCAGCGTTATCTGGGGAGCTCTGACACCGGGCATGCTTCCAGAAAGCACTACCTGTACATACAAGCTCCTTACAATGCACGCGTGCGGGTAAACACGCTTATGTTAAAAATCTCCCTCAAGTAATTCTGCTATCCTCCCAGGTCGAGAACACTGAGCTGTCATCACCAGGCTCCCCTCTCCAGGGTGGCAGAACTTGCCCGTTGAGGGTGTTGGGCTGTATTTTATTTTCTAACTTAGTCTGGGAAGGGATGAGGCCCCAGAGCTGAGAAAAGGACAGTCAATGGCCAGGAACCGAATGAGTTAAAACCGGGCCCTATAGCCTTGATCCCTGGCGACCCTGGCTGGCCTCCTTAGCGCCCGCGCAGCCAGCACAGAAGGACGCTTCGCGCAGGACGTCCCGGAGACTTGCCCACGCTCCCCAGCCGGGCAGCGAAAGCCCAGATCTCCCAGCGCCTCCACGCCGCGTCGGCCGCGGCCTTGGGGGTCTTCCGGGGACAGTGGTCAGCCCTGGGCCTGGTAATCCAGCCTTTGGACGCTTCCCCGGGGCTCTAGGATCCCAGGGCGCCAGGACCAACACCAGGAAAGCCAGAAGATTCCTTCCTTTGGGGCAGGAGCTGGGGCAGTCGCCCTACGCCCACCCTGCCACGCGGAAGACCTCCAGGAGAGGGCAGAGGGCGCCGGGCAGGGACCAATCTTCGGCGGCGACCGGTCACTCGCGCCCGAGCGAGGAGACCCTGAGATCCGCGGGGAGAGCACAGGGTCGCGCCGCCCTCTGGCGGCTCAATGACAGAGTTGAGGCCCGGGCGGCTGGCGGCTGCGGGGTCTGGCAGCTCCAGGAAAGGCTCCCCCTTGTGAACAGACTCCCCTACGAGGACTGTACTGTCCTGTTTCTGCCCTCCCGCTCCCGCTCTCCTTCTCTCCCCTTCTTTATTTTCTCTCGTCCTCCTCCCCCTACTTCTTCCACTCTTCCTGCCCTTCCCCCCTCCCCGTCCTCACTCCCTTTCCCACCCCCGTTCCTTTCTCTCGTCCTTCGCCCACCCCCTCCCGCCCCCGCGGGGCAGCGCCTCGGTGCGCCCGCTTGGCAGTTAGCCCATTAGATCTCTTACTATTGATCCGCTTCTGAGCAAAAGCTGACAGCACCCCCCCTTCCGGGCTCCCCACGTTCCCATTCCTCGCGCCCCCCTCCAGGCAGTCCTGGCCTGCGCCTCCTCCCACCCCCCACGCGGGCCGCACCGAAGTCTCGCCCTCACGAAGGACAAGAACAAATGTAATTAAAGCAACTGGCAAGGGGGGTGCGTCCCCACCAACGCGGGCACGAGCTAGGGTCCCAGCGGCCGGTCGCGGGCCTGCCACCTCCCTCCCCCGTCCCCGCCCCCTGGAGCAGGAGCATTTGGGTTGAGCTGCGCCTGTCCTATAAATCCACATGTAATTCTCGCCTTTCCTGTTCAGCTAAGGAAAATAAACGTGTAAGGCTGTTTCTGGGAACCCAGCTCGGGGACCGCTCTAAATTCTCCTCTTATTGAGTCGGGGCTGGAAATCATTCAGCTCGGCGGCGCGCCCCAGAACCACCCCCAACCCCCTCTCCGGCTCGCGCCCGCGCCCGCCGCGCACACGCATGCGCGCACACGGAAGGCAGGCTCAGGGTATATAAATATCTCCAGCTCTCCCCATAGCTGGGCAGATTTATTCCGCTGCCAAGCCTGCAGAAAATTGACTTGTTCATGGAGGCGGCTATTGACACATCACCGGGGGGAGGGTTAGGGGAGAAAGCAGTGGAGCCGGCGCCCCTCCATTATACGTTAATGTAATCAGCAGTGTGCGAAATGACTGCGCGGAAAATAGCATCACTGACATTTATATTAGAGGATATTGATGGCAGGAGCTGTGACCGCATCACTCTGCCTCCCGTTTCCACGGATTGACACAGGAGCCTCTTGTTGGCTCCATCCACGCTCGCCTCCCCTCCCCCTCCCCCTCCCCCTCCCGCCCTCTCTCTGTCTCCACCCACTCTGTGTCTCTCCAGCTCTCCCCCTCTCCTCGCCTTACCCCCACCCTCCCTGTTCACTCTTTGATCACTCATTTTCCAAATAATTCTTGAGCACCTACTGGGTGCCAGGCGCAAGGGTCTCTCCCTGTGCCTCCTCTCCCTAGGTTTCTCCCTCCCCCTCTCCCCCACCATGCCCTTGCCCTCTTTCTCCCTCCTCCCCAGCTCTACCTCTCCCCTCCCCCTGCCTTGGCTCGATGGCTGGACCGCTGCTGTCACAGCAGATAGATAATTGAAAAATGGGCCTCACCTTTGCAGCCAGCAGGAGTGGTTCAGGCAGTTACCGCCGGGGTTACCTACTCCATCTCAGGCCCAGGCTCCAAAAGAGATTCTGAGGAAATTGGATTTTACATGGATGTTTTATTCGAGCAGAGGCTTTAGTGTATATAAATACAGGCGAGGAGGCCTTGGCGGCAAGGATGAGTGAGGACAGACAATCCCGCCTGGGGCCTCCAGGCTCAGCGGAGGCAGGCGGGCCATGTGCTCAGCTCCGGGTCCCAGACCTGGACATTAGCGCATTCCCCCTTATCATCTGGGACTGAAAGAGGTTAATGCTTCTGAACAGCTCCTCAAAAGCTGTCTTGGGAATAAAAAAGTGTGTGGTTGCTGAGAACTCAGGACAGTATACTGAGAAAAGAAGGAAATACACTGGAGAAGTCTGAGGACTGATTTTTTTTTTTTTTTTTTTTTTTTTTTTTGAGACAGAGTTTCACTCTTGTTGCTCAGGCTGGAGTGCAATGGCATGGTCTCTGCTCACTGCAACCTCCGCCTCCCGGGTTCAAGAGATTCTCCTGCCTCAGCCTCCCGAGTAACTGGGATTACAGGCACGTGCCACCACACTCGGCTAATTTTGTATTTTTAGTAGAGACGGGGTTTCTTTTTTTTTCTTTTCTTTTTTTTTTTTTGAGACGGAGGCTCGCTCTGTCGCCCAGGCTGGAGTGCAGTGGCGCGATCTCAGCTCACTGCAAGCTCCGCCTCCCGGGTTCACGCCATTCTCCTGCCTCAGCCTCCTGAGTAGCTGGGACTACAGGTGCCCACCACCACTCCCGGCTAATTTTTTGTATTTTTAGTAGAGACGGGGTTTCACCGTGGTCTCGATCTCCTGACCTTGTGATCCGCCCGCCTCGGCCTCCCAAAGTGCTGGGATTACAGGCGTGAGCCACTGCGCCCGGCCCAAGACGGGGTTTCTCCATGTTGGTCAGCCTGGTCCCGAACTCCTGACCTCAGGTGATCCACCTGCCTCAGCCTCCCAAAGTGCTGTGATTGCAGGTGTGAGCCACAGTGCCCGGCTGAGGACTGATTCTTTCAATAAATATTTATTGAACCTTTAACTTTTGAAGTGTTGAGTTTGAGGCACAGGAGTGAGTAAGTTATGGCTGCTGCCTTCAAGAACAGTCTAATAGTTTGGAGAATGACACTGTGGATTTCCTTTTTTTTTTTTTTTTTTTTTTCCAGAGATGAGGGTCTCCCTATGTTGCCCAGGCTGGACTCGAACTCCTGGTCCAAAGCAATTTTCTTGTCTCAGCCTCCCATCTAGGGTTTCTGGTTATGGATAAGGAATGGGAGAGTGAGAAAGCAGATGCTGAGATTGCTTTTCTAGGGCGTGACCAGCTGGGGAGCTTGAATGAAGAGGCAGAAGGGAAAGTGGTCGGACTGGGGAGATAAAGGACCTAACTCTCCAGTCCGCTCTCTGAGCCTGGTTAGCAAAGCATCTAGAGAACTTGGACAATGGTGGACAATGAATCTATAGGCAGGATCACATCCTGGTGAGATTCTCTGGAGGGCCAGGATGAAGGATCATTGAAGACCAAGGTGAGGCCCTCCAGAGAGAACAGGTAGCAGGTGGGAAGAGGGCCTTTGTGGGAGGCCTAAATTGAAGGCACTTGGGCAAATGAGGGGCATCAGAAGACCAGGGAGATGGGATGTGGCTGTGGAGTGTGAGGAGGCAATGCCTGGGGACCTAGGATAAAGATTCTTTTGGCTGGGCATAGTGGCTCACGCCTATAATCCCAGCACTTTGGGAGGCCAAGGAGAGTGGATCACCTGATGTCATGAGTTCGAGACCAGCCTGGCTTACATGGTGAATCCCGTTTCTACTAAAAATACAAAAATTAGCCGGGCATGGTGGCACACACCTGTAATCCCAGCTACTCAGGAGGTCGAGGCAGGAGAATCGCTTGAACCTGGGAGGCGGAGGTTGCAGTGAGCTGAGATCCTACCACTGCAGTCCAGCTGGGCAACAAGAGCAAAACTCCGTCTAAAAAAAAAAAAAAAAAAAAGATTCTTCCAGGGCCTGAATGTCCCCTACCCCACAGGAAGGTCTACATTTCATTCCTGGGCAGGGTCTTTTCTGTGCCCTGTTTGATCTCTGATTAGAGTCTATGTGGCTGACAGGTGCAGTGCAAATCATTTCTGTTCCTTGGAAGGAGAGTCATGAGCCATCCCATGATTACAGGACTGCAATGAAGGTGAGTGGACCCAGGCTCAGACTGCTCACTGAAGGGGTAGGGGCTTCTTCTGAGCTCAGAGAAGAGACAACAGCTGCCTTATCCCAGCCACATCACTGAAAGCTGGACTGTTCCTCCCGCAGAGCAACATTACAAAAACCCCCTTGTCCTCTGCCACATTGTTATACTGTTACATCATCAGCCTTTGGGGGCAGGACAGGTGCTGGATAGATGATGGCCATCCCTCCAGCTGCCCCACACACATCCCAGGCACTCCCAGATGGCACACTGGGAACTCCAGTCCAGCTGTAGGATGGGAGTATTCTGGGGTAACTGGACTCCCTCTCGGAACTCTCCCTGTCTGACTGCCATCAGCATCTTCCCTCTCACCTACAGATTTCATTCATCCTAACAGCTCAGTGGAAAGGGAGTCCCTTTCCAGCCATCAGGGAGCCAGAACACTCCGACTTACCTTAGTTACCTGTGCCACCTCCTTCCCTTTGCCCTCAGTGAACCACAGGAACTCATGTCCTCACTATCTGTCTCCCAAATCAATTCCTGTATTTGTCTTCCTTTCCTCGCGACTCATTTGAAACATGGACCCAGAGATTCTGGTCTTGCTCCTAGCTTAGGACCCTGCTGTGGTGTTTGTTTCCCTCCAAAGTTCATATTGAAACTGAATCCCCAAAGCAATAGTATTAAGAGGTGGGGCCTTTAGGAGGTGCTTCGGTCATGCCCTCACAAATAATATTAGTGCCCTCATAAAAGGGCTTGAGGGAGTTGTTTGCCACTTTTCCCTCTTCTGTCGTGTGAGAATGCAGCAAGAGGTGCCAACTACGAAGCAGAGAGATATCCTTTACCAGACACCAAATCTCCTGGCCCCTTGACCTTGGACTTTCCACCTCCAGAACTGTGAAAAACAAATTCCTATTATTATTATATTATTATTATTATTATTACAGAATCTCACTCTGTAACCCAGGCTGGAGTGCAGCGGCGTAGTCTCAGCTCACTGCAACCTCCACCTCCTGGCCTCAAGCAAAACTTCCACCTCAACCTCCCGAGTAGCTGGGACTACAGGCACCTGCTACCACAGCTGGCTAATTTTTTTGTACTTTTTGTAGAGATGGGCTTCACCATGTTGCTCAGGCTGGCCTCAAATTCCTGGGCTCAAGCAATCCTCCCACCTTGGCCTCCCAAAGTACTTGGATTACAAGCATGCGTCACCACGCCTGGCCTGAATTTCTATTATTTATAAATTATTCAGTGTCAGGTATTTTGTTATGGCTGCAGAAATGGATTAAGACAGACCCCTTGAACAGGCTGGTGGTGAGAATATGAGTGCATGCACATGTGCTCCCTTGAGCATTGCATACGCAGGGAATAAGGGACACCATTCAAAGAACCGCACTTGTCTCACCTTGCCAATCAATTTAGGAAATTGACATTCATTAGAAAAATAAAGGAGCAGCCAGGGAAGTGGCTTCCCACAGCGGGAAGGACGCCTCTCAAGGCTTTATGAAGGTGGGCTTCTGGGGAGTCATTCCTCCAGGATCATCTGCCCGATAAGCCATCAGAGACTCAGAGAAATGGGGGGTTGAAGGTACTGGAAAACGGAGCCACATGTAATTCAACCATTTCTTGAGATTCGGAGTCTGTCCTTTCCCTCTCCCTATGTAGAGGCCAGGTAGAGGTAGGGCGCAAAGGAGAATGAACCTTTGAAAGGTAGCTGCTCTGCTTCTGGGGGGCAAAGGAAGCCAGCAGGAGTTGGGAAGTTAAGGTCTAGGTTGAGAAGCCAAACTTGGCAGAGGAGTGTTTCCAACATTAGCAACAAAGCCAATCTTAGCTGTCTGACTGAGGTGAAAGTCACTTCACCACTCTGGGCTTCAGGTTCCTCAATTGTAAAATGAGAAAAAAATAGTTTTATTTCCATTCTAGTTTCTGTGATTCTAAATGATGGGTGAGTATGATTGGAGAGCCCAGGTTTAGGATGAAAGAAGGAATTTCAGGGCTGAAGATCCAGATTCTTCCAAGAGGGATGAAGAGAGGTAATTGCAGGGCCAGTGGGGCCTGACATTCCTCAGAAGACTGTTGGTGGCTGGGAACCTGCCAGGGCCAGGACAAAATCAGCCTGGCCCTGGGGCAGAGAGAAGGCAGGGGTGAATCTAGAAAGCATGCTACCTAAATTGTCTCAAACTCAGACTCTTTGCTCAGAATGTAGCTCACACAGCCCAGAGATCATGGGTAGAAACTCCAAGTGGCCAGGTGTCCATCAACCCAAGCAACAGAAAATCTGTGCACTCTCACATTCTGTGCTTTAGAAGGGAATGAGTGCTTTAGAAGGAATGAGAAGGTGAGGGTCTTTGCTTTGTTTCCCCAGAGTTTCCTAATACCGTTTCCTGCTTGAGAAATGTTAGCATCACCTTGGCTGTTAGGATGGAGAAGGGATCAAGGCGCCCCTAGTGGTGGAGACTGGTGGTTGGCAGAGGCGGCACCCCCTCAAGACTTACTAGAGGAGCACGGAATAAAATGTGAAGCAGTTGGAGGGAAGCCGAGGGGCACAGAGCCTAATGGAGGCAATCCCTCTGCCCTGTCTTGACTCAGGGCAAGATGAAACGGCAGGTGGCCAGGGAGAGTTAGAGCAGAAAGCTGACTTGGAGGATAAATCCCTGGAGGGAAAAGACTAGAAGCCCAGAGCACAGGCAGCCAGCAGGCAGCAGGCAGGAGAGGAGAGGTGACAAGGGAGGGAAGATATCCCTTTCCACGGATGTGCCTTGGCCCCTGCCCAGGCAAAGAGGGGCAGATTTTCCGTCTTGTCCCAAGCCCCTGCATCTGCCACCTTGTTTACCTCCTGCCTATTTATAGTTGCAAATTCCAAGCCTGGCATGGGACTCTGCGATTTATATGACTATAAACCTTCAAAGGGCACTGAGGGCTGGCAGGGAATGGATAAAGACAGGGGCAGTCCTCCCAAGGTCAAAATACTCAATCTCCCACCCCCACTAACCTGATATCTTACCTACTGACAACAGGTTGTAAGGCAAGGCTCAGGTAAATAAGAAAATGGGTAGGAAGCCACAGTTGCTGCTGACTCTTCCTACCCTAAGCTTGTCCAGTTTAGGATTTAGAGCAAGGCAGAGCGTGTCCTGGGTCCTGGAACATGGTGGTGGAAAACAAGAAAGAAAAAAAAATAGAGCAAGACAGAGAGAACCTGTTTTAGTCTCCCTGGCCCCTTTTGGGAGGGGGTAGGGAAGCTCAGTGTGGGAGAGTGGATCTCATCAAGGACAATTGAATTTGGAGAGAGTGGGTGAGTCCAGGCTTTCGAGGGAGAGGAGAAATGGGGATCAGCAGCCCAACTCCCACCTACCCTGTCCACTTAACAGGAGAGGGGAAGAAGAATGAGACCTGGAGCACTCCTGGCCTCTGGCTTCCTTCTGGGGGTGTTTTTGGAGGCCTGAGTGGCTCACCTCTTATTCAGAACAGGGTACACTGGTTTACCCAATGCCTGGGTGCCCAGTCACCATAGAATTCTGCTAGCACAGCTCATAGGCCAGATCCTTGCCTTTAGAGGCACCCCCTCCTCGGCCTCTGGATGGCCCTCTGCTTCAATTCATCTCCCTCTCTATTTTCTCTTGACCTCCAGCCCCCCATGTGTAGTCACCTTACTGCTCCCCACAAAGTGCCCCTTGCTTTGCCCCTGCGCCCTCAGCTGACTATTACAACCTCCTACTCTGCTCTTCCCCACAAGCCCACCACACTGGTCCCCACTCCATGATTTGTCATATGTAGCTCAGCTCTGTGTGTGTGTGTGTGCGTGCTCACGCGCGTACACATGCATGCATGTGTAAGAATGTGCCAAACAGTTATGAACATGAAGGAGGGGGGAACCCAGAATGGCTTTCTCCTTGACTTTTTTGTTATTTTCCCATCAACCTCCAGTCTGCTAGACTAAGTCTAAGGACTTAGGGATGGGAAATGTCTCTCTTAGAGTCCATGTGACCCACTGGCCATTTCTGACCCTCTTTTACAGCCCCCCCCCCCATCTGGGGTCTCAAGCCCCTCACCACTAGACTAAGCCTGGTGAGAGGCAGACAGAGCTGAGGGTCAGGGATTGCTCAGTTGGGATCAGTCCTCTGGCAGGGGAGGGCACTCAGTCAACAGAGACTCCCACCTGGCTTTGGGCTTGGTCCTGGCCCTAGGTAAAGTCATATAGGGAAAGGAGGAGGCCACAGGGCATGAGCCAATTCTTGGTCTTCTCCTCTCTCCTACCTTCCCAGCCAAGCCTATCCTTGGGGGCAGGGATGCAAATGAGTAAGCCAAGTCAAAGTCCCTTCCTTCTCTAAGAAGACAGACAGAGAATAGAGAAGATGTCAGAGAGCCCCTTTTGCTCACCAACTAGTCTTTTTTTTTTTTTTTAAGAGATAGGTTCTCGCTCTGTCCCCCAGGCTAGAGTGCAGCAGCATGATCATAGCTCACTGCAGCCTCTGCCTCCTGCGCTCAAGCAATCCTTCTGCCTGAGCCTCTTGACTAGCTAGAACTACAGGTATGCACCGCCACATCTGGCTAATTTTTTCTTTTCTTCTTCTTCTTTTTTTTTGTAGAAACAGGATCTCACTATGTTGATCTGGCTGGTCTTGAACTTGTGGCCTCAAGCAATCTGCACACCTCAGCCTTCCAAAGTACTGGGCTTACAGGCATAAGCCACTACACCAGACTCATAGTGTATTTTTTATCTAGTGCTTTCTCTGTGGTGGAAGAGGGGGTATCAGGAGGCATTGTCAGTTGTAAAGATGGTGTCTGGGATACTTTTATTATTATTTTTATTATTATTTGTTTTGAGACAGAGTCTTGCTCTGTCACTCAGGCTGGAGTGCAGTGGCACAATCTCAGCTCACTGCAACCTCTGCCTCCTGGGTTCAAGCAATTCTCCTGCCTCAGCCTCCTGAATAGCTGGGATTACAGGCATGTGCCACCACACCCAGCTACTTTTTGTATTTTTAGTAGAGATAGGATTTCACCATGTTGGCCAGGCTGGTCTCAAACTCCTGATGTCAGGTGATCCACCCACCTCGGCCTCCCAAAGTGCTGGGATTATAGGTATGAGCCACCTCACCCAGCTTGGAATACTTAACTTTATATGCCAACTTGACTGGGCTAAGGGATGCCCAGATAGCTGGGAAAACATTATTTCTGGATGTATCTGTGGAGGGAGTTTCTGGAATCAGTAGGTTGGTAAGGAAGACTCACACTTACCACTGTGGGTGGGCATCATTCAATCTGTTGATGGCCTGAATAGAAGAAAAAGGGGGGGTGAATTTGCTCTCTGCTTGATCTAGGCCATCCATTTCCTCTTGTCTTATGATTTGACATTGTTGGTTTTGGGGGCTTGGGACTTGGACCAAAACTTATACATCAGCACCGCTCCTCCCAACAGTTCTCAGAGCTTTGGGCTTGGACTGGAACTATACCACTTGCTTTCCTGGGCCTCTAGCTTGCAGTCAGCACATCATGGGATTTTTAGCCTCCATAATTGTGTGAATCAATCATTCATAATAAATCCCTTTATCTACCTTCTTCCTTCCTTCCTTCTCTTTCTTTCCATCTTTTTTTTTTCTCTTTCTCTTTCTTTCTATGTGTTTTTCTCTCTTTCTTTCTTTCTCTACCTCTTTCTCTCCTTCTCTCCTTGTCTCCTTCTCTCTTTCTTTTCTTTTCTCTCTTTCTTTCTCTTTCTCCTCTTTCTTTATCTCTTTCTTTCTATCTCTCTCTCTCTCCTCTCCTTTCTTTCTCTTTCTTTTCTTTTCTTTCTCTCTCTCTCTCTCTCTCTCTCTCTCTCCTTTCTTTTCCTTTCTCTCTTTCTCCTATCGGTCTGTTTCTCTGGAAAACCCTGACTCATACAGTGTATGAGGACCTGGGGAGAAATCAAGGACCTAGATGGAGGTGAGGTGCAGGAAGAGAAGCCAGGAGGACTTGCAGAGGGGCTGGCAGCAGGGCAGAGCTCACCTTCATGCCCTCTCCAGAGGGAGGCAGCAGAGGACCATGGGAATTGCCCCATCCAGCATTAGCAGTTCAGTTCCTTTTGTGTCACTGTCTACCATGGAGCCCATATCTAGGGACTCACCTTGTTTGAATGTTTCTACACTTTTAGCCCCTGCCCCAAAGAGAGATGCCTTGAGAAAGTCAGCCTTGATTTAGTCCCTCCCAAGCCCCTCTCTTCATTCCTATGTAGGGGCTTCTCTCCTTTGTGTCTAGAGCTTAGAAAACATACTTTTGTCCACTCCCCACCTCCTTACATTCGTCAACCTCCCCAACTCCCTACCTCTTACATGCCCTTGGAGTCCATGATCCAGCCCAGATTCACCACCCTGGAGAGGCGCGGTCTCTCTGCCCTGTGGCCATGCTGAGCCATGACCGTGACAACTAGACATTGTTAGCATCTGACCCCCATCATCCAATGGGGGATTTTCCAATAAGGGGCCATAATCCTAATGTCTTCTTTTCCCTACCCCCATTTAGGCACTCACCAGGCCTACTTCCTGGATATGAGGACCAGGTCTGGCCCTGGAGATGCACGAGAAGATGGTCCTGTGCTGGGGACCAGGCTAGCAGTGGGGCAGCAGCTAGGTGGAGGAGATTTGAGGTGTGGCCTTGAGTGCGATGAAAAACCAATGCCTCATAACCTAGTAACTTACCCCTCCCTGCCGACATGGCACATCTGTGGTCCCTCAGCCTGGTTGGAAGTGGGGTGGTGAGGAGTTGGGGGGCACAGGTAGATGGAAGGTGGGGAATGGGGTGGGAGGGCACAGGTCAAGGGAACAAATATATTGTTTGTTCAAAGCTCAAAATTAGGAAACTGGAAGCAACCTAGAGGCTTCAAAGTTAAATCCTGGAGCAGAGAGAACATCTCCTGTGCATCGGGTGGAGGGAGCTAGGGACAGAATGGCCTTGGTTTGAGGACGATCTTATCAAAAACGAAGCTAAGAGTGACCAGCTTTTAGAGACCAAAGAGGGCCAATGGGTTCCTTCTGAACTCTTATTGGGATGGGAGTGGCTGAGAGAGCTGTAGACCTGAACCCTGGGGTGCACAACTGAGATCCCAACAGAAAGAAGCCCATGTGTTAGTAACCACTATAGCCACAAGAAAGTCAGGGTCAGGGAGTGGTGGATTACTACTCGCCTCTCTTGTCCAGTCTCCTATCATTGCCTCCAAGACATCTGGGTCTCAGAGAGTCCAAGATGCAAGGCAGGCAGACACCTTACAGATCATCTGGCCTAGCACTCATTGTATAGATAAAGAAGACTCAGAGGGGATAGGAAGGTTCCTGACTGTACCACCCACCATCTCAAGTCATCTACCAGCTTAGTTCTAAGACTTCAATTTGACCTTATCCTATGGAACTCCAGGTTTATCTGCCTGCCTGATGGATTCATCCCCAGATTAAGTGTTCCCTCCACCCACATTGTTGCTCTATGTTTGGACCCCTCCAGATAGGCCTGATAGAGGAGCCCTGATTGGAAAATCTCCCCTCCCCTTTCCTGTCTGAGAATAGAGTTTTTTAGGGTGCTCCCTTTGCAACTTGAGATGTCACTGTCTTTCTATTAAAATGTCTTTTCCACTCTGCCTCTCCCTTTCTCTTGCTCTTCTCCAAACCCTATCCCCTCCACCCCCACCTGCCGTCCCTCTTCTAGATAGAGCCCCAGAACCGCTGAGATGAATCTCTGCAGCTTTGTGGTTCTGGGCTGTGTTCTTCATAATTGAGTTGTGCTCCGTAGTCGTGATGGGGGAGGGTGGCGCTGGCTGCCAGTGGGTCCAGTCCTCCTTCTGCTAGCTTAGCCCCTTCCACTGTGATCCAGCAGAGAGGGTGAGGAGGAGAGAGCTGGGGATGCTTCCTCTTCCCCAGCCCTCCTTCTCCAGCTATCTGTCTCCCCCTCTCCCCCTCCCTGCTTCATCTCCAGCACAAATCACATGGTGACAGCCACATCCAACCTTTGGGGAAGGGTTTGTAAATGTGTCTTCCTTAGCTGTGATCTCCAAATTGTTCCTTTTATTGCATTTGTCACGGTGAAGATTAAAGTCCCTGGGTGGCCTGCACCACAAATCACGAAGCCTGCTCAGGGAGCGACTGCAGGTTGGGAACTGATGAAGGGGTCTGGGCCCTGTTACAGGGTGTGCATGCATGTGTATACTCACAAACACCCGATCCCATATGTGATGAGGACTTGTACTTAGAAATGGAAAGATGTGCTGCTGATATTGTCCTTCTGAGTTGTTAGCCCCCTTTATAGCACAGTTTTTGACCTCTTCCTTGAGGCTGTCTTCCAGGATCTCCCTGCCCAATCTGTAGTTGGCATCATCATCTACATTGCTCTTTCCCGTCTCTTCCATTGTGGGGAGGGAAAGCTGTGGTCACATCAGAGATATTTCAGGATATCCCTCTGGATCTCTGGTCACATTGATCTCTAGATCACATCCTGGAAGCGCTCTGTCGCCCAGGATGGGGTGCAGTGGCACAATCTTGGCTCACTGCAGCCTCAACCTCCTAGGCTCAAGTGATCCTTCTGCCTCAGCTCCCCCAAGTAGCTAGGACTAAAGGCGTGCACCCCATGCCCAGCTAAACATCCTGGCAGCACTCTGAATGGGTCAAGGACAGTTTAGGCCCAGAGCTCCCAAGGGACTCATATCCAGGTCCCAGAAGAACAGCTGATCTTACCCTGTCCCAGCACCCCCATATCCTGACTTTCTTTCTTATCCTGGGATACAACTGGGTGCAGAGGGGGCACAGCTGACATGGAGGAAACACCGCTGGGGAACCGAGAGGACAAAAGCTCCCTTGTACACGTGCACTGAAAACAACCCCCTTATGAGGTGGGCTTCCTGCCTGTCCCTCATCCACATTCATAACATTCAAATTTATGCTGTAATCTCCACCGCTCCATATGTATGAGCCTTTGATGGGTGTTTGGGTTTATGGGATGCACCCGGCCCTCCGTTCCCTCACCCACCCACCGCCTCCAACCACTGCAAAGATGCTCGTACATAATTGACATCGGCAGATTCTTTCATTATACAAGATTTAGCATCTGCTCAGGGATCGCTTGCTCCTCACTCACAATAGATGACTTTTCCCCGTGTTTCCTATTATCAATTCAAATTAGCCCCATTTCCCCACCCGACCAGTGCAGCGTTTACACTTGACAGTGAGGAAACAGCAAGGCTATAATGGGCTCCTCAATTATTTAGGCCCAGGTAGGCCAGGACCCAGAAAGCCTTGACAAGGGGACATGCTGGGGTGGGGTCCTTGTAGCAGGGAGGATAGGGCAACAACTACTTTGTCCCTGTTTGGCCTTATAGCCCTCTACCCTCTCACTTTCCACCCTGGGACCCCTCCCTTCCCTGCCCACACACACGTAGGTCTCTAAGGGGCAAGACAGTCCCCTCCTGCCCCCATCCTCAGCAGCAGCTCTCTCCCCCTCCATCCCGTATTTGCTCCACATGAGTACCCAATGGGCCACTGGCTAAACCAAAGAAGGAGTCATTAACACCTGCCGGGCTACCCCTCCCCTGAAGACGTCCCTGTCTGAAGGTTCATCTCTCTCCATGAAGGTGTGAGGTGGTGCCCCAGGATTTCAGAGATCAGTAGAAGAGTCAGAAATCCAGCTGTAGGGCCCTAGGAGGAGCGAGATAAAGCAGGCCCAGATACAGAGAGACACACATGAGAGCCTGAGGGAGCAGAGAGTGTCGCCGCTGGGGCTTTGGGAGAAGGCACAGGCAAGAAGAAAGGCTTGGGCAAGGCCCCCTGTTAGACCACAAGGACTGTGCAGAGCTGTAATTAGGTCAGTTCTGCCCTCCTACTGGTCTGCTATTCCAGGCCCAGCCTCCTGTAATAGCTCTTGGGCCCAGTAGCTATTCAGGAATCAGGGACTCTCCCGAGCTCACTAAATGGTCTAAGTACACGGGCAGAAGCTCCTGGTCAGCACTGAAGCCCTAATCCCTCCTTCCCATCAACCCTCCTTTCATCTGAAGCAGGGCCCCAGGCAGTCAGCTCAGCTCAGCAAAGCCCTATGCCCACTTCTGCATCCACTCCCGTCCCCTTCCTCAGCTCGGATCAGTTTCCAAAGGCAGCGATGGGGAGGTGACAGGCAGGGGTCAGAGAGGCTCTGGGATTAGCAGTGTCTTTCCCATGCTCGGCTTCTTCAGAATCAAAGAATTCCTCCATCTGATTGGATTTATCATAAGTCACAGGCATGTGGGACCTTCCTTCCCTCAGCAACAGCTGGAAACAGCCCTAAATATGATTAATTAACGCCGTAAAAAGCCCTGGACACAATTAAGATTTATGTGTATGCGTGTGTGTGTATGTGCACACGTGTGTGTGTTGCAGGGGAGTGGGTTGTGGGGGGTACTTGAGTAGGGGGAGCACGGGTGGATTACCAACCACCTCCAGGGCCCTCTGGGGGAGTGGAATGACATTTCCTCAGAGACATTCCTTTGACATCCATACCAGGCAGGGGTCATTTTATCCAGCCTCCAGCTTTTGAGCAGATTAGCCTTTCTGTGTCCCAGGGGCAGGGGCTATTTTCTTTTCTCTCTTCTCTGGCCAGTGAGGGGAGTTGGGGGTGGTTCTAGGGCAGGTGCCTTCTCTTTCCTCTACCACAGCAGAATATTCTCCCTCAAACCCTAATTCCTTTTGCTGGGTCACTCTAGGAATCAGGGACACATATACAGTCCCCAAACATAGCTGCACTGACAAAGCCCAAATGGGACATAAAATAGGAACCTCAGAGGAATCTGAAGAAATTAGCTGCCAGACAAACCTCCTGCCCTTGGAGACAGCTCACTTTCATCCTCAAAGACTCATGTCTCCAAGACAAGACAGAGGTCCTTGGACTTTCTCCTCACCTGTAAGATGACAAAACCATATTTGTTGGGCTGTCCACTGCCTCCTGGCCCACCCCCATGTGATTGGGTACTCATTCTCTAACGTGGTGACATCCCAGCTTCAAAAAGACACTGGTGATGATCGACATTATTTATAATCATGGAAAGGAAAGGGACAGGAGCACAGAAAACACCAGTGAATCATTCGGAAATCAGTTATCAGGATCTTTGCAAGAGTCTTGGATTTTATTATTTTTTTATTTTTATTTTTATTTTTATTTTTTGAGACGGAGTCTCGCTCTGGCACCCAGGCTGGAGTGCAGTGGCCGGATCTCAGCTCACTGCAAGCTCCGCCTCCCGGGTTTATGCCATTCTCCTGCCTCAGCCTCCCGAGTAGCCGGGACTACAGGCGCCCGCCACCTCGCCTGGCTAGTTTTTTGTATTTTTTAGTAGAGACGGGGTTTCACCATGTTCGCCAGGATAGTCTCGATCTCCTGACCTTGTGATCCACCCGTCTCGGCCTCCCAAAGTGCTGGGATTACAGGCTTGAGCCACCGCGCCCGGGCCTGAGTCTTGCATTTTAATTTCTTTTCTTTTATTTATTGCATTTGATTGATCTACTTCTGTTTTGCTGAAATGACTAAGCCTAGGAAGAGGTTGCTTAGGTTCTAGCCTTGATGGCCAAAGAGGAAATGTACCAGAAAGAGCATGGAAAAGCCCAGACTCTACATCCCCTCTTGGGATCCTTCTGGGGTCAATGGCCTGAGTACCTGGGGCTTCTGCTTTATGGCATGTCCCCCGGGGAGGAGCCCAGGAGGCCTTGGGGATGCCTAGGTATTCCGCTGGAGAGGAACTTCACATATCCTGGTAGAGTTACTAACAAACATGGACTAAATCACTGGGGCTAGAGTTCCACTTCCTGATATCAAGGCTGAGTAGGGCCAAGTGAGTGTGTAGATTCTCTGTGCCACTTGTCTCCATGAAGAGGATCACCCTTGCCTGGAGGTAGGAGAATGGCAGAGATGAACTTTCAGTGACTTTTTCTAGGACCCTGAGATTTTAGGAGCTTTTGTGGAATTCCTGAATTTTTAGCTGATGACTGAGTAGAGGAGCTAAGTTCTACTCCGGGGCTGCAGAGTGAAAGGTGTGCCCTAAAGAGGGGAAAAGGGAATCAATTTTCCCCAGAAGCTCCAGTAAAGGCTTGTTGTGAGGAACAAAAAAACAGGAGGGTATGTCCTGGGGTCCCCAGATGCATGTGTGATGGTGCTACTATAGGGGTCAGCTGTTCAGAGCACCCCACCCCCACCATTTCCACTCACACCCTTTGGGTTCTATAGAGTTCCACTCCTATCACCTCTCGGTCTTATGGCTAAGATCAATTGTAGTATGTTTTTACCAGTTTAACATCTGATATATCCTCTATCTGAGGACAATAAATTAAATGGGTTTTTGGAGCAGGGGGATAGAAAAGGAGCTTTCTCCATCCACTCCTATGCATCAACCTGGTATTGCAGGACCTCCAGGAATGGTGCATCACCAGGGGGCAAGAGAGGGTTCCACTCCCAGAGAGAGGGGTGAGGGGATGAGACAGTGTGAGTAGCAGACATGGTGCCAGTGAGCAAACAAGGAAGAGGAGGCAAGAGGTGGGAGGCTGGCAGGAGGTAGACAGGAAGGCAGGCTGCCTGGAGATGGGCCACTCCCTTGTGAGTGTCCTTGTGCTTTCTTTACAGACTTTCTACTCCTTTGGGGCATGGTATTGGTATACTTGCAGATGGCTCTGCACATCCTTATGGGTCAGTGTATCTGCACGTGTGTTATCTCTCTACTCTGTGACAGTACTTGGTGACATGTGGCTGAGGATACCTGTGTGAAGAACAAGAAACTAGGGGGTTGCCCAAAGAGCACTTGAGTATTTGGTTTGATGAGCACAGTGTTTAAAACAAACATGAAATTGAATACCTTTAGGAAAACGTGCTTCTCAGGTGCAGCCACAGACCCTGCCACTCTACTGCATTTCACTACTTGTGTCACTTTTATAATCTGCCTAGCACTCAAGTCTTGACTCTGTGATCTCTTGAAGAAAAGGAGACAGGCCTCTATTGTCCATCAGTTGGCTTCTGAATCACTAACTTCCCTCAGAGATAATGGCTGGGGTCCAGCCACCAGCTTCTCTGGGACTGAAGGGTACTGAAATCCACCTTTTTTTCTTCTGAGTCAAAAACATCTGTACAAGGGAAGTAAACAAGTCCCAACCTTCCACGAGAGAGATGTCCAAGATCATACAGTGATACTAGCCTCCAGGCTGCCTCCGTGGGACTCTAAAACCCCTGTTTTGCACACGGCCTCTTCCTTCATCAAGTGGGTTTGACCTGAGGCTGAGATATTAGAGCTAGAACGAGAACAAGCCCAGAGACCCTGAGGGACACACTTGTTTCCAACTGGTGTGTCCTGGACATGGGCCCCTGCCAGAGGATGGAAAAGGATTTGGCCTGACATGCTGTTGGGATGGCCCTTGGGTAGACTCCTTGCTCAGTCCATTGTGTAGCCTCTCAGGTAGGCAGAGCCCTCCTTCCTGCCCAGCATCATCATATCACCACCCTGCCCCACCCGCCATCTCCCTGGGAGAAAGGGAAGTTTGGAGGCCAAAAGGAGGATCGATTCTATTTTGTTTTGGAAGCTTGGAAGAGTAGCTGGAAACATGTGGGGCTTGGTTTGAGGCTGGGGACAGGGCTGGCTCTTAGTGCCTGCTTCATCTTTGCAATCAGCTTTCCAGAACTCTCAGTGGAGCTTATAGGGTCAGGCTCTACCACAGGGGACCCATACTAAGATCATATCTATCCCTGGGATGCCCCCACATAGGCAGCAGCTTCTAAGACACGAATCTTGATATAAGCCTTTTACTTGACTTCTTTTTTTTTTTTTTTTTTTTGAGACAGAGTCTTGCTCTGCCACCGAGGCTGGAGTGCAGTGGCCGGATCTCAGCTCACTGCAAGCTCCGCCTCCCGGGTTTACGCCATTCTTCTGCCTCAGCCTCCCGAGTAGCTGGGACTACAGGCGCCCGCCTTGTCGCCCGGCTAGTTTTTTTGTATTTTTAAGTAGAGACAGGGTTTCACCGTATTAGCCAGGATGGTCTCGATCTCCTGACCTCGTGATCCGCCCGTCTCGGCCTCCCAAAGTGCTGGGATTACAGGCTTGAGCCACCGCGCCCGGCCCTACTTGACTTCTAAGAAGCTTAGGATGGTGATGGGAATGTAAGAAAGGGTAACCTTTGTAAGGGAGCTGATCTTTTATAGCTGCTGTTTACTGAGTGTCATATTTTGAGGTTTTTTTTTTTTTTTTTTTGAGGAGGAGGAGTCTCGCTCTGTCGCCCGGACTGGAGTGCAGTGGCCGGATCTCAGCTCACTGCAAGCTCCGCCTCCTGGGTTTACGCCATTCTCCTGCCTCAGCCTCCCTAGTAGCTGGGACTACAGGCGCCTGCCACCTCGCCCGGCTAGTTTTTTTTTGTATTTTAGTAGAGACGGGGTTTCACCATGTTAGCCAGGATGGTCTCGATCTCCTGACCTCGTGATCCGCCCGTCTCGGCCTCCCAAAGTGCTGGGATTACAGGCTTGAGCCACCGCGCCCGGCCGAGGTTTTTTTTTTTTTTTTAGTTTTGTTTGGTTATTTATTTTGTGTCAGACAGTGAACTGAACCTTTTACTTACTTTATTTCATTAAATGTTTATAACCATCCGGTGAGGTAGGTGGTATCATCTCCTATTGCTCAGATAAGGAGATTGAGAATCTAAGAGGTTAAAAACCAGTCCAAGACCACATAGCTATTAACTGGGGAATCTGGCTGTTTCCACTCAAGGGCACTGCCTTCCTCAATCAATACAAAACCTGAGGTCAGTGAGCAAGGTAGGGGGTAGGGTAGGGTTACCAGATTTAGTAAATAAAAATACAGGATGCCTAATTAAATTTGAATTTCAGACAGACAACAAATAAGTATAAGTACATCCCAAATAGTGTGTGGGATATACTTACTCTAAAAATTTGTTGTCTGCCTGAAATTCAAATTTAATCAGGTGTCCTGCATTTTATCTGGCACTTCTTGATGGGAAGTGGGGTGACAGCCTGGCCCAGCTCTGCCCCCGTTTCCTAAGAAAGTCCTGAGAGGTACAGGCCTCAAGTAAGGGATGGTCTGAGCTCAATCAGATTGTGCTGGCTGTGCTGAGAGCCCTTTTCTCCCTTCCTGAGTGTGGCTAGGAAGAGGCAGGGCTTGGAGTCTGGGCTACCCTGTCCAGCCTCCCAGGCTTTGTGCTGAGGACGTCAGAGATCACACCCATTTACCAATCAAAAGGGATTTTTCATCCCAGCAATAGGCTGCTCAACCACAAGTGGTGCACCAGCACAGACATTTGGCCGGGTGCGGTGGCTCACGCCTGTAATCCCAACACTTTGGGAGGCCTAGGTGGGCGGATCACTTGAGGTCAGTAGTTCGAGACCAGCCTGGCCAACATGGTGAAACCCCATCTCTACTAAAAATACAAAATTAGCCGGATGTGGTGGCGCACGCCTTTAATCTCAGCTACTCAGGAGGCTGAGGCAGGAGAATCACTTGAACCCGGGAGGCGGAGGTTGCTGTGAGATGAGATCTATTGCATTACAGCCTGGGCAAAGAGTGAAACTCCATCTCAAAAAAAAAAAAAAAAAGCTTCAAGCTGTCGGCATGGGAAGAAATGAAACCTTCCTGGTATTCATTGTATGATTTAGCACTGAATTAGACTGTGCGGGTGAGGGTGGAGTCAATCCGGTCAAGGTTTAGAAAGGTCTAGCCCAGCCCTGCCTTTGGGGCACCAGCTTCTCCTATTTTCCCTTCCGGGGACTCTAACTCTGGGCGGGCCTGAGAGGAGGCAGATGGTAGGAGGGGCTCTTTCTGACCCCTAAATCCCCAAGCTCTCCAGCCCCCCGCTGCCCCACCCGCGTCAGGCCTCAGGCTGGGCTCGGGCCCTAGGCGCTGCCCCGGCTCCCTCTCTGGTTCCTCCGTCCTCCGCAGCTGAGCCCCGCTCGGCTCCACCCCAGGCTCCATCGCCTGCTCTATCGCTGGCTCCCGATCCGGCTCCCGTTCCCACTCCCGGCCCGGTGTGCTCAGCTTGCTCGGGGCGTCTCCCTACTGAAGAATTATGCTGCATAAAGCAGCCGCCACCATCTTGAACTGGCAGTGAACTTTGCTTTCTACATATAAATACAGATAGCAATCACACCCCAATCAGCGCAGAGGCTTCAGGGCACCATCTCAGCAACTCTAACTTTCCCATTACGATAATGTGATTTTCACTCAGTCTATAATATCAACAGCCATGAATAAAGCAACTGGCTCTTTCTGTCTCTCTCTTCCCTCCCCCCTTTCTCTGCCTCTCTCCCACCCACCTCAGTGTTTCTTTTCCTCCTTCACACCCTCCTCTTCTGTCTCTCTGCAATCCTTCCTGGTGATCTCTGAGTCTCTGAGCACCTCCGCCTTCCTCTCCCACCACGTCTTTCTCCCCCTCATCCTCTGGGACTCACATTCCCTAAATACTAATGGCAGGGATTTGCTGTGCCCCATGGCTCAGTTAGGTTCTGCTCCCCAGCTCTGCCATCATCTGCCTTTGCCTGAAGGTGAGAAACTGCGGAGTGGGGGTGGGGTGGCCAGCTAGGCTTTCCGGGAGGGTGAGGAGCAGGGAGGCGACTCTGCTCCTTCCCTTCTCTCTCCCTCTTTCCTTAGGTACCAGGAGGGCTGTCTGCTAGGATTCCCACCAAGAATGCCAAAGCCAGAGGCTTAGGGACCAAAGGACCCAGAAGGGAGATCTGAAAAATTCCTGCTTAGGGGCGGGTCCTGGAGGCTCTGATTTTTCTGGGTATTGAGGGACCCAAATTCAACCAGATTCCAAATGCCAGAAGATTGTGAGTAGATACAGCTGGTGAGAGGGTGCTCTGGAGACGCCTGCAGAAAAGAGAGGAAACTGTCCCAGCGTCCTAGGGACACTTCTGAGTACGGCTCGGTCCTGAGCCTGATGGCAGTCCATACTGGAACTGCCTTTGCCAGGACATGTGATAAAGGCCCGCAGATCCTTGATCAAGGTGTCAGCCACTTTGTTGGAGCTCCTGGAAAGGGCTTCTCTTTCGTTCATGGACATTCTCCAGGTTGGTAGTGGTGCTGGCGGGGGAATTTTCTGTGCCTCTGGTCATTCATGTATCTATGCCCCCTGAGTTTGTATGCCAGTTCTTTTAAACTAGCATCGGGATCGTGGACAGTGCTCTTAACTTCTCTAAGCCTCAGTGTCCTCTTCTATAAAACGGGCATAATAATATACCTACTGAACAAAATGTATGTCACAGTGCTCAGCACATTGTTAAATGTTCAATAACTGTTAGCAATTATTACTATCAGCAATTATTGAATAATCATGTGCTATGTCTGTGACACAGGGCACCATGGAGGTTAGGAGCCTGGGGTTTGGAGACAGATGATCTGAGTTTGAATCCTGGCTTAGTGCTTATTAGCTTTGTGGTCTTGGAAAAGTCATAGCCTCTCTGAGATTCAGTTTCCTCATCTGTAACAGGAATAATAATAGTCCCTCCTTCATAGGGTTGTTGTGAGGGTTACTCAGGCATATCTAATGCTTGGCACAGTGTTGATATGTGACAAGAGCTCTCGAATATTCCCAATTAAGGGTCAGTCACTATGGATCCAGCCATGAGTAAGGCCAACACTGTCCTGGCTGTCCTGGAGACCACACTCTCTCTGTGGGTTATAGTCTGGGCCCCTGGCATTTTCTAAGGCAAGTGTCCACTAATGGCCTTGTCTTTTCCCTCCTGTGGAGAATGAGGACTTGCTTCAATTTCCCTGGCTGTAAGAACTGCAACCTTTTCAGTTGCCCTCCTTTCTGAGGTTGGAGCTAGGACTCCTGCCCAGCCCCTTTCCTGGATGAGGAGAGAAGGTGACCCTTGAATGTGCTCTCTTAGGCAGGGGAGACAAATTAGAATCAGACATCCTCATTCTGTCCATCTCTGTAGCTCTAAGTGTTTGGGAGTCAGTTTGCTTACTTACTTTTAGTTTCTCTTGGTTTCTCTCTAAAGGCTCCTTTGGAGCCATTCCAAGCTGATTTCATGTGAAAGAGGGGAAAGAAGATTCTACTCACTTCAGCTGGGCCAGGAGGGGGCCTCAGGAGTGTGGCAGTGAGAGCTTGCAGCTCTGGAGCCTAGAGAGCCAGTATCACTGAGGCGGACTCAGGGAGGAAGCTAGGGGTAGCATGTCTGGCTAGTGGCAGGTTTGGGTCTCTTCCCTAATACTTAGCCTCTCTCCCCTGGCTCCAGGAGGAAAGAAGCTACCCTTCAAAATCCGGAGCCATAAGCCAACTTTTTTTTTTTTTTTTAGATGGATTATCGCTCTGTCACCCAGCCTGGAGTACAGTGGTACGATCTCGGCTCACTGCAACCTCCGCCTCCCAGGTTCAAGTGATTCTCCTGCTTCAGCTTCCCGAGTAGCTGGGACTACAGGTTTGTGCCACTATGTCCAGCTAATTTTTGTATCTTTAGTAGAGACCATGTTTCGCCATGTTGGCCGGGCTGGTCTCAAACTTCTGACCTCAGGTGATCCACCCACCTGGGCCCCCAAAAATGCAGGGATTACAGGCATAAGCCACCGTACCCAGCCAACCAACACATTATTAACCAAGTGCTGTAGCTAAGGGAACTGAATCGGCTGTAAACTCATGACAGAATGCGGAGTCTGGTCTCCTCCCTACGCCTAACTCCACTGCTCACAGACAGGGTCCATGCCTTCCAGGTGATCATTGCCCAATATTGGGGGACAGGCCTGAGAACATAGAAGTGAAGCAGAGTGAGAGACACTTATAGAGGTAACCGCAGGGTGCAGCAGGGCAGAAAAAGAGTGGTCAGTTCAGTCTGAAGAGCCAGGTGACACTTCATAGAGGAGATGGTGCCCCAGTTAACATAAATATGGGCAAAATGGGATGGGCAAAGAGAAGGAAAGGCATTCAAGCAGGGGGAATAGCATGTTCAAAAGCCTTGAGGTGTGGAACAGCCTGGCACATCTGGAGAACTCCACTGAAGTACAGAGGAGGGCGTAGGGAGGGTACATTGGGAGAGAGGCCAGCAAAAGGAGAAAGAGAGTAAAGGGCTGTGCCAAGGAGTTAGGCTGTCACCCTGTGAGCTGGGGGCCACTGAAGGGCTTTCACATGGAGTGATCTGCATTTCAGAAAAATAGCTCTGAGGATGATACAGAGAATGGGGGAAGGGTGCAACCGGAAACGTTGGAGACCAGGAGACCAGGGAGGAGGTTTTTTTTTGGTTTTTTTTTCCCCAGGCTGGAGTGCAATGGTAGGATTTCAGCTCACTGCAACTTCCGCCTCCTGGATTCAAGATATTCTCCTCTCTCAGCCTCCTGAGTAGCTGGAATTACAGGCGTCCACCACCAGGCCTGGCTAACTTTTTGTATTTTTGGTAGAAACAGGGTTTCACCACGTTAGCCAGGCTGGTCTTGAACTCCTGAACTCAGACGATCCACCTGCCTCAGCCTCCCAAAGTGCTGGTATTACAGATGTAAGCTACTGTGCCTGACCTTTTCTTTTTTTTTTTTTTTGATGTGGAGTCTTGCTCTGTGACCCAGACTGGAGTGCAATGACACGATCTTGGCTCACTGCAACCTCTGCTTTCTAGGTTCAAGCGATTCTCCTACCTCAGCCTCCTGAGTACCTGGGATTACAGGCATGCACCACCATGTCTGGCTAATTTTTGTATTTTTAGTAGAGACAGGGTTTCACCGTGTTGATCAGACTGGTCTCAAACTTCTGACTTCAGGTGATCCACCCGCCTCAGCCTCCCAAAGTGTTGGGATTACAGGTATAAGTCACCACACCCAGCCAAGGGAGACGGTTCTTACAACTGTGCAGGCAAGAGACATGGAGGACCCGAGTTATGGCAATGGTGGTGGGAACACCGAGGAGTGACAGACTAGATAGGGCCTCTGAAAGAATGGACAGGATTTTGTGCTTGATTGGATGTGGGAGCTGACTGAGGAGAAGACTCCTGGATGGCCACCAGGTTCTTGCCTTGGACGAACGGTGGGATGATGACAGAGATGGAGAATAGAAGTGGTGGAATAGATTTGGGGAGAGTGCAGAAATACTAAGATCTGATTGAGACACGTACTTTGAGAGTCTGGGGTATATCTCAATAAAGATATCCAGGAGATTAAGAGAATTGAAGAACTTTATCTCCATACACCTGGAGTCTGGTAGGGAGTTGGAAATACATGTGTGGCATTCAAAAGGGTTTTGGGCTGGGTGCAGTGGCTCATGACTGTAATCCCAACACTTTGGGAGACCAAGGCGAGTGGATCACTTGAAGTCAGGAGCTCGAGACTAGCCTGGCCAACATAGTGAAACTCTGTCTCTATTAAAAATGCAAAAAAAAATTAGCCGAGTATGGTGGTGCGTGCCTGTAGTTCCAGCTAGTGGGGAAGCTGAGGCAGGAGAATTGCTTGAATCTGGGAGGCAGAGGTTGCAGTGAGTGGAGATCCCGCCACTGCACTCCAGCCTGGGTGACAGAGTGAAACTCTGTCTCAAAAAAAAAAAAAAAAAGTTTAGTCAGGGTATGTGGATTTGAGGGTTACTAGCAGATAGATGGTAATTAAGGCTGTGGAAAGGAGGTTGTTTACTTGGGAAAGACAAGTTTGAAGAGGCTTAAGAGTAGAGGTCTTAGGGAATGTCCACATTTAAAGGAGTGATTCTCAACCTTGGTAGCACATTTGGATGAAATGGGGAGCTTGAAAAACACCAGTGTTGGCTGGGGACAGTGCAATCCCAGCACTTTGGGAGGCTGAGGTGGGTGGATCACGAGGTCAGGAGATCGAGACCATCTTGGCTAATAGGGTGAAACCCCGTATCTACTAAAAATACCAAAAAATTAGCTGGGTGTGGTGGCGGGCGCCTATAGTCCCAGCTACTCAGGAGGCGGAGGCGGAAGAATGGCGTGAACCCGGGAGGCAGAGCTTGCAGTGAGCCGAGATGACGCCACTGCACTCTCAGCCTGGGGGACAGAGCTAGACTCTGTCTCAAAAAAAAAAAAAAAAAAAAGTAAAAAGAAAAACACTGGTGTCTGGGCCCCTCCCCGGGCCAACTAAATCTGAATCTCTGGGAGTGAGCTGTAAAAGTCCTCATGCCTGTAATCCCAGCGCTTTGGGAGGCTGAGGCTGGCGGATCACAAGGTCAGGAGATTGAGACCATCCTGGCTAACACAGTGAAACCCGTCTCTACTAAAAATACAAAAAAAAAAAAATAGCTGGGCGTGGTGACAGGCGCCTGAGGCAGGAGGATGGTGTGAGCCCGGGAGGCGGAGCTTGCAGTTAGCCAGATCACACCACTGTACTCCAGCCTAGGTGACAGAGCAAGACTCCGTCTAAATAAATAAGCCCTTCAGGTGATTCTAACATGGCACTGGGGTTGAGAATCAAAGACTTGCAGGGAAGCAGGGCACGGTGGCTCATGCCTATAATCCCAACACTTTGGGAAGCCAAGGAGGGCAGATCACTTGAACCCAGGAGTTTGAGACCAGCCTGGGCAACATGGTGAAACCCCATCTCTACCAAAAATACAAAAAAAAAAAAAAAAAGAAAGAAAGACAGAAAGAAAGAAAAAACTTAGCCAGGCGTGGTGCCGCATGCCTGTAGTTCCAGCTACTGGGGAGGCTGAGGTGTGAGAATCGCTTGAACCTGGGAGGCAGAAGTTGCAGTGAGCCAAGATCTCACCACTGCATTCCAGCCTGGGCAACAGAGCAAGACCCTGCCTCAAAACAAAAAGAAAAGAAAAAAACTTGGAAGGAGAGCAGAGGACCTAGGCTAGCAAAGAAAACTGAGAAGAAATGTTCAGGAAGATAGGAAGAAAAACAGGAAAGAGGGGTTTTGTGGAGTAAAGAGAGGACAAAGTTTCAAGAAGAGAGACTTCAAAAGCATCAAATGGTGGAGAATAGTAGTAGTTAACACCTACCCAGTACTTATCCTGGCTTTACGTGAATTCACTGAGTCTTCCTGAGACCTTGAGGCAGGTGTTATTATCGTTGCCATTTTGAACATAATAAAACTGAGGCACAGGGATGCTAAGTACTTGCCCTAACTCATACTACTAGTAAGCAGAAACCAGGCTTCCAGCCCAGGCAGGCCACTACCAAATGTGTGCTACACCACCTCTCTTGCAGAGGGCCAAGTGACATGCACACTGTTCGTGAGTTTTAGCAGTTAGGTGGTCAGTGTAGCCTTCCAATGGCCCAGCTCTCTTCTCCTTTCTCCTCTCCTCTCCTCTCCTCCCTCCCCTGCTTCCTTCCTTCCTTCCTTCCTTTCTTTCTTCTTCTTTCTTTCTTTCTTCTTCTTTCTTTCTTTCTTTCTTTCTTTCTTTCTTTCTTTCTTCTCTTTCTCCTCTCCTCTCCTCTCCTCCCTCCCTCCCTCCCTTCCTCCTCCCTTCCTTCCTTCCTTCCTTCCTTCCTTCCTTCCTTCCTTCCTTCCTCTCAGTCTAGGTCCCTAAGGCAGCTTTCTTCACCTCCCTGGCCTTCTCCTGGTGACTGGGCTAAGTGGAGCTGGTTCTCCTCCCTTGCTCTTGGAGAGACAACAAAGTCCACCCTTAGGAGGTGGCCACAAGTGAGCCTGCATTCATCAGCCTGAGTGAGCAAGCACCCTTTGAAGTCTCCAGAGTCTAGGAGGGTGGGGAGTTGGGAGGCAGGTGCAGAGGGAAAAGGATCTGATCCTCCTGGGAAGTTAAGTCTCCTGAGAAGTGATGCAGGGAGACTTTGAGGAGGAAAGAGACTGGAATCCACATTCACAGTAGAGGTGATGTGAGTGTGGCCTCCAGGCCCCGGAGCAGTGGTTCTCAACCAGCCTGTCTGTTAGAATTAAGGAGAGAGGAGTGTTACAAATATACCAAAAGTGCCACCTCCAGAATAATTGGATCAGAATCTCTGGGAGTGGAGCCCAGGCACTGATGGTTTTTAAAAGTTCCCCAGCTGATTCTAATGTGTAGCCAGCGCTGAGAACAGCAGCCTGGAGAAAAAAGCTCTGAATAAGTATAAAAAGACCCCAGTTCTACACTCCAGCTTTGTCACTTCCTAGCTGAGTAGTCTTGGGCAACCCATCAGACGTCTTTGAGCCTCTCTTACTCATTTCTGTAAAGTGGGCATAGTAATGTCCACCATACCTACCTTAAACAAATTATTCTGATGCTGAGGTAGACTTGGATGTGATGTATTTTGCTAATTATGTAGGGTACTATGTGAAAGTAAGGTGGAATTAACTCATACAGACAGAAGGACAAATAAGCACATGTGTTCATTTTGCACAGGTAGACACACTTGAGTGAGTACAGACACACCTCACACAGAGAGCTGCTGGTTGGATTTTGAAAGCAGAACTGTGGCTTTCTAGTCATAGTCTTTTATGTTTTTAGCCTTCAGAATATGCCATTAAAATATGGAAAGATGGTGTGTGTGTGTGTGTTTAAATGATTGTTAAAGTGCAGCATCCTTTGAGTCCGCCTGTCAGCCTATCAGAAACGTCATCTACAACCTTCACTGTTTGCAGTTTAATCTCCCCTGCCTCCCCGTGGGCCCTGTTCTGACATTTTAAACCCCATAAGTGACAGTAGCGCTCTAAGCCATTTTGAAAAAAGCCAAGCATTTGGAAAAAAACATACATAGAGACATCCCCCTAAATTCCCCTTCCCCTGAACACATGCTCACTCATGCTCATAAGTCGAATCGCACACACGTTCACACCCCTGCACTGGCCAATTTGAGAGAAGTCACAGATACCGGTGCTAGCCAACAAAGTGCACATGTGATGGCAGGACACAGATGCTTGGAAGCATGGCTGTGTTTCCGGCCCATGCATAAACTTCAGTGGACACACAGCAGGGACACCTTTCTTCTCTCGTTCTCAAGTTCCAACCATTCTTCTGCTCCTTGGCTTTGAAAGGGAAGGAAAGAATCCAGCATCCTTGGAAGGCTGTCACTGGGAGCTGTTTCCTGTAATTTGGATTTAGAAACCAATAGGAGCTGGGCGCAGTGGCTCATGCCTGTAATCCCAGCACTTTGGGAGGCGAAAGTGGGTGGATCATTTGAGGTCAGGAGTTTGAGACCAGCCTGACCAAGATGGTGAAACCCCGTCTCCACTAAAAATACAAAAATTAGCCAGGAGGTAGTGGTGCGCACCTGTAATCCCAGCTATTCAGGAGGCTGAGGCAGGAGAATCGCTTGAGCTTGGGAGGTGCAGGTTGCGGTGAGCCGAGATTGTGCCACTGTACTCCAGTCTGGGCAGCAGAGTGAGAAGACCCTGTCTCAAAAAAAAAAAAAAGAAAAAAGAAAAAAATAAACCAATGGGGTGACAAGGGAACTTGAAGAGCCCCAAATCTTGGGGTTTAGTGCCAAGAAAGGATGTGCATTAACAGGATCAAGGTTCTCAACCCTTGGAAAGCCCATGAGTAGAAGGGATAACATGCAAGTTGCACCCCACTTCCAAACCAGTGAGCTCCCAACATTTGGAGACCCAGAATGAAAGAAGAAAATTCAGAGATACTTAGTCACAGGATGAACATGTGAGTGTAGAAGAAGGTGGTATAAGATGTTAATTGTGAGCTCTGTAAGAACAGGGCTCTCCCAACTCCTGGATGTATCCCTGGAGTCTGGCATAGGGTCTACAACATAGCAAAGGCTTACAAGTACTTGCTGAATGAATGACAAAGAATCTGAAGCTCTTGATGGCAGGGCTGGTTCCTGTGGCTCTCCCTCCCACCAGCTCAAGTCATCTTGTACTTTAAGGAACTTGTTTCCAAGGCAACCAATTAGAGTCAGAAAGTGAGGGCTGTGACGTCAGGCAAGGATAGGGGGTGGGTGGATAAATTGCCATCCCCCATGTCCCTAGCTCCCAGCTCAGTCTCTGCAGCCTTGAAGGGAACACTTCTGAAAAGAGGAAAAGACATAGGGCATTGCCCTCCTGAGAGTACACTTCTGGGTCAGGGCCCAGGAATAGGGACTGTGTTGGAGATCTGATTCATCTGGCAGTGCCCCTACCTGCCACCCCATTCCAAACTGCTGACAAGCCTGTGGGTCCAGCAGTGAGACAGTGTAGGCATACCAGAAGGGTAACAGTAGTTGGGGATCACTGCCCATGCTCCTCACTATCGCCTAGGAGGGAGAGATCTTAGGCTTTCCTTATTTGGGGGACCTGTAAACAAGGCCCAGAATGAAGGAAGTCTTGGATCAAAGAGGAGGAGATGCTGCTCTCAGGCCTCACTTGAGACCTTTCTGTCTGCCCCCTGGAAAGGATGTATGTTTTGGTTTATGAGAGGAAAGTATACACTTTAAATAAGAGTAGGAAGCCAACAAAGAATGCATTTGGAGAGTGTAGCAGAGACAATCCAATGGGTGGTAGCTCACAAATTCTTTCTTGGAGCAGAGAATGAGATGTGGGTAACAAAACTGCAGCAGTTTGAACCCCTAGATCCTTGAGATCACGTTAGGCTTCCCAAGGGGCAAATCTGGCCAATTTGGGAAGGTCATTCTAATCAGAAGATAAAAAGCAGAATGTCCTTAGGGTACAATGAGAATACTGGGCATTCACTTGTTGAACTTCCTGGCCAAACTATGATAAGCCCCCACACCAGCTGGGTAGGCCCTGCTGTGAAGATGATGAAAATGATGATGCTGACAATGATAAATAGCCACAGCTATATTTTTCATGGCACTGTACTTTACCAAATACCTTTATCATGGTGGTAGCCCTGTTGATAAGTAGCGCAGGAATTGTCCCCAGGTGTGGTTCTGGAAGCAGACTCGGAGATGGCAAGTACTGTGCAGGAGCTTCACTGGAGAGTGCACTGGGAAGGTGCTAGAAGTGCAGGACTGGGTAAGGGAGAAGTGGGGTTGTGCTGCAGTCTCAAAAAAGGCCTTGACTGACCGGAGGGGGCTCTGAAGCTGGATGGCCCTTCAGAACCATCCTGAGTTGGAGAGAGGCAGCTGGGCCTTCACATACCCCTGGTGACCAGTCACTGGATGCAAGCTGCCCCAGAAAAAGGACATGATCTCAGGTGGGGTAGCACTCTTCAGCAGAGGCAAATCCAAGGAAGGCTGACAGGCAAGGGTGGCAGCTGAGGGGACCGTCCTTCAGTATGGAAGGGGAATACAGCATGACACCATGGCGCCCACTATAGCAATTACCACTCTCATATTGGAGGTGAGAAAACTGAAGTTCAGAGAGATGTAATGATCTGCCATATCATACAGCTATTATACTGGCAAGGTTAGAGTGTGGCTGTAGCATCAAGAAGGGCTTTCAGTGTAAAACTCCTTCAGTATAAACACAGGAGTCAACCGCTGAGGAAACGCCCTCTCCCCGAGCTGTATGCAGGACAGGCAGTTGGAGCTGAGGGTGCCCTGAGTGAGGGGCTGGGAGAAGGAACTCAGAGTGCTTTCCCCCAGGCAGAAGAGTCAGGGTGCAGAGACCCTGTGCCAGGCCTCCAGAGGGCCTGCTGAGCTCTGCTGAGGTCCAGGGAGCCTCCTCCCCCACTGGAAAGTGGAGACCGTGATCTTAATCCTTCCCATCACAGAGGCCACAGCGCTGGCTGCTCCAGGCCATGGGAGAAGCTTTCCTGACAGATGTGTCGGATTGACCAAAAGACCAAAATGGGCTTTGCGGAGATTATGCTGTCTGCTCGATACTTGGCCCCTAAGCCTCAAGAAATGGAAGCTCAGAGGGCCTCCTTGGTGGCTTCTAGAAAGGGCCAGAGCTTTAAGCAGGGGCCCAGCAATGGTCAGCTTCCCTGGCCAGCCCCAGGCTGCTTCCAAAAGGCCTGGCAGAAGGCATTTGCCGAGGGGTCAGCAGAGGTGAGGGAGGGAGTGGACAAGGTGACAGAAGGCGAGAGTCAATGAGACAGAGGCCAAGGAACAGGAGGGGCCTGACTGCCTCAGGACCAGCCACCCCCACAGAAACTGACCTAGGGGAGAGAGGCTCTTGTCTCCTTGTCTGGACTTGTTTTCGGGATGCTGGGGCCAGGCATCTGGGTCTATCAAGGATTTGGAAAGTCACTGAAGAGCAGGGCGTGTGTGTGTGTGTGTGTGTGTGTGTGTGTGTGTGTGTGTGTGATGGGGCTGGGGTGGAGGCGGTGCCACCATCAGATGTGAGTGGGGAACGGAGGAAGGGAGTCCACCTGCCTCTACTGCCTTCACACTGGAACCACTGGGTCCACAGCACAGGCTAGGAGTGACCGCCATTCCTGCTTTTTTTTTTTTTTTTTGAGACGGAGTTTCACTCCTGTTGCCCAGGCTGGAGTGCAATGGCACGATCTCGGCTCACCGCAACCTCTGCCTCCCAGGTTCAAGTGATTCTCCTGTCTCAGCCTCCTGAGTAGCTGGGATTATAGGCGGGCCACCATGCCCAGCTGATTTTGTATTTTTAGTAGAGACGGGATTTCTCCATGTTGGTCAGGCTGGTCTCGAGCTCCTGACCTCAGGTCATCGGCCCGCCTTAGCCTCCCAAAGTGCTGTGATTACAGGCATGAGCCACCGTGCCCGGCCTCCTGCTCTTTTTATTCTCAACTCTCGCTGACTAGGAGGTGAAAAAGGAAGCCTGAGCTGTCACAAGGAAAGGACCCAGACATGCAAGAGGCAAATGAACAGGAACATCACGGCTCTGGAGTCTCTCTGCAGGGAGATTCACAGGAATAGACCAGCTGCTGCTCACAGGAACACAGGGTCCTTCTTGCCCTTTTCTGGGGCACAAGAGTGAGTGGCCACAGCCTCTGTCCTGGAGACCCCTATCAGAAAGGGTGTGCTTTGGGTGGTATTTTTTTCACTCTGCTACCTTCCTCCCCACCCCACCCCATTTCCCTTCATGACCTTGTGACTCCATTAGGTCTCCTTTCTTCTTGCTTCAAGAAAAAGCCAGGCAGTGAGGGCTGGGGACCAGGGAGGGAGGCAAGGCGGGCAGAGAGGCTGAGCCAATTGCGGCGTCTGCAAGGTGCAAAGCAATCAGCGGAGCCGCTGGTGAGCGGGGTCACTCAGTAGTGTGCACATCAGGGTGAAATCCTTTCCGCTCTTCGCCAAACCCCTAGTGAAAGACAATCAGGCTCGCTGTCACCGAGCTAATTCTGTCTATATAAAAGCAGTAATGAAATTCACGGCAGGATTACCCTCTCCATCCAATGGGCCAGCGTCGTGGTGACATATCTCTCTTATTGCCCGAATGTAACACGCCATCTAATTTACGTCGTGTAGCGAGCAGGAATGAAATGTTCATAAAGAATTGCTGCATCTCGTCACCTTAACTGCGGCCCGGGGCTCTGAGGCATCTGTCAGGGAGAGGAGCAGGAGGAGGGAGGGCAGGCGGGGCTCAGGGAGTAGCAGCCGGGGGCAGGGGTTTCTGTGGGGTTGTTGTTTCTTAATAGGGTGAAGTGGAGGCAGAGGGAGGTAGGGGCTGGGTGGGGGTCAGGAAGAAAGAGGGTAAGGGGAGGGGCACAGAGCACTTTGGGGAGGTGAGGATGAATAAGGGTAGGTTGAAGTGGTCTGGAGGGAATGTTTGGAAGTCTGCGGGTTTGGGTGAGTTTGGGAGGATGAATGTGAGTGCCTAAGTGTCCAGGGGTTGGTTGGGGAAATGACCCTCTGGGTGCATCCCAGTTACTGCAGGGCCCCTGACCCATCTCTTCCATCCTCTGTAAGTGGAAACCCAGCCACCTCTGAAGACTATCAGAACAAAACTCTCCAGTGAACAAGAGAGAAGCCCTTTTATAAAAGTGAACAAGGAGCAGACAGACACGAGGAGCAAGTTTCATAAACCTAGGAGTTCTCCATGGCTACTCCCCCACCCTCAGCAATTGCAGGACCCAACTGGCCATCTGCAAGCCCTTTCAACGCCACTCAAAAATGTTCTTCTCTTCCACTCTTTCCTCTCCACCCATCAGCACCCTGCCCCCAAACCCAGTCCAAAGTCATTGCCATCTGTTGCCTAGATACCTCAGTACCCTCCTGACCGACCTTTCCATGAGCCCTCTTGTCCCCTCTGGCCTCTCTTGCTCCTCAACTCAGCCAGGTAGTGATCATGTCATCATTACCATCTCTCAACTTAAAACCCTGCAATGGTGCCCCCTTGCTCTTAGGGGATACCATTGCAGGGTGTCCCCTAAGAACCTACCTCTCCAGCTTCTTTGTCCCACGCTCCCAGTCACAACTGTGCTCCAGCCGTATTGGTCTTTTCCCGTAGTCTGAATAAGGTGCCCTGTTCTAAGAAGCCATGGAGGCTGTGCACGTGCCTTTCCTTCTCATTAGAAGACTCCCCTTGGCAGCGGCAGCATCACCAGACCCCGTCCAGCTTGGTCTTAACTTCTACTCCCACTTCAGACGCCAGCTGAAGCCTTGCATCTCAGGGGAAGCCTTCTGTGACTACTCACTCACGGAGCTCTCTCCTCTTTTATACACTTTCTTGGCATCATTTACTTCTTTGGGTAACTGTTTCTTTATAGCCTGGATTCTCCCACTGGACTCTGCACTCCATGAGGGCAGGGACCATGCTTCTTTTACTCACCATTGTATCCCCAGTCCCTGGCACAGTACCTGGGGACATTGTAGGTGCTAAATAAATACTTGTTGATGCCGTGTGGAAGCAGCTGATGGAAAAAAATACGTTGAATGAACAAATTAGGGGCATGCACAACCATTACAAGGTGAGAACCAACCAACCTCCCTCCCTCCCTCCCTCCCTCCCTCCCTTCCTTCCTTCCACAAACATCTACTGAATGCCTTCTGAGTGCCAGGCACTGTCGGAGGCACTGTGGCTACAGTGCTAAACAAGTGAAGACACAGTCCCTGTCCATGAGGAGCTCATGAGGGGAGGGAGAAAGACAGCCATGGGGCTAAACCTGTCCTGTGCTGCCTTACTCCAGAGAAGAGCCACATCCTTGCCCACTGGCACAGTCACCTACAAAATGTGGCTGATTCTCTGGGGCCATAGGGAATGCTCCTTGAACGTCCCCAATACATAGCTTAGCTACTTGTGGGGTAAAAATACCAACAGATGAAAGAAATTTTATTGAAGAGTGATAACTAGATTTCTCTTCCTAGTGATAATAACAGCAAGAAGCATTTAGTGAGTATCTGCTATGTGCTGAACACCTCATCTCATGTCATTCTCACAACAACTGTAACATCTAGTATATTATTTTTGTTATAGCGATGAGGAAACTGAAGCTGAGTTTAAGAGTTTGCCACCCAAAAGGTCACACCTGGCATACAATGGGTGCTTGTTAAATATTTATTGAGTGAATGAAATGAATGAGAAGCTAATAAGCAGAAAGGCCAGGACTGAAACCTAGACTTTCTGGCTCCAAAGCCCTTGTCTCTTTCTACTCTTTATTCCAAGCAATTAGTTTTGAACTCTCAGAGTCAGTATTAGAAAAATAATCTGATGCTGGGCTCTGGATCTGTGCTTTCTCTGCTCTGGGATCCACAGCCTTCCCACAGCTGCACATGGCACCTCAGACACCAGACCTGGCCAGGGCAGGAAGTTTAGGTCTAGAGAAGACCAGATCTTAAGCCCTCTGGAAGATGTCCATAAGATGAACCCTTCCCCATCCTGCCCAGTCTTCCTTCAATGCCCAAACTTGGGTTAACTTATCAAAAGGACTGAGCCAAGACACTTGTCTGAGACATGGAACATCACTCCTGCATGGGTAGAATCAACCCATGTCCCTTGTACCCAAGCTATGTGACTGTTTCTCATTAACTCAGAGATGTTTACTCACCAGATGATACATAGTTGTGTGTGCATGTTGTGTGTAGACCTGTACGTATACATATATGTTAGTAAATCCATCCTTTCATTAGTTCTCCTGTAGTTCAATGGTATCTACTATCTGTGTGTGCAGACCCCACGTCTGCACCCTGAGGTTCCCTCTCCACAGACCTCTATGGACAGGTGTTCCTGGACCTGTCTTTTCTCCTCGCTTGTATCCTCCACTCCTAGAAACTGAATGTGACCTTCTAGTTAATACTTACGGGCCATAGAGTGGGATACATTGCTATTTGCTTCCTCTTATTTTGAGGAAAGTTCTACACCCTGGCAGTGGTTAACTTTTTTTTTTTAATCAAAATGCTAATGCATAGATGTATCATCAAAGAAATAATATATGCCTGGCACACAGTAATGTCTCAATTCATGTTAGCTATTAACATTATTATAGCTCATTTGTCCTCCCTGACCAGAGGGCATCCCTTCTTCTATCATAGCCCTGCTATGTCTGAAAGTACAACTACCCACAGTTACACCTGCCAGGGAGCTATGTGAGGCTTGGTGCACTGTAAAGGTCTCCTCTGGTTAGATGGCTCCCAGCCATTGCCATCCATATCTCTCAGCAGGATGAAAATCTCACATATCCCTGGCAGGCAGGACTCACTCGTATTTTTTAAAGTCTCTAGAAAATAATTCTCAGGGGTTTCTGTAGACATTACATCCAAAACCTTAAATTTCTAAGACACAAATTGTTTCCTAAACTCATCCGTCTGCAGCTGACGTTTTTTTCTAGGCTAGACCTGAGACCAGACACACTGGCCAATGCCCACCAGAGAAGTATAGTTTTAGTCATGACACTTTGATATGGTTGGCTGTGTCCTCATTCAAATCTCAACTTGATTTATATCTCCCAGAATGCCTACATGTTGTGGGAGGGATCCAGGGGGAGGTAATTTCATCATGGGGCCGGTCTTTCCCATGCTATTCTCGTGATAGTGAATAAGTCTCACGAGATCTGATGGGTTTATCAGGGATTTCTGTTTTTGCTTCCTCCTCATTTTCTCTTGCTACCACCATGTAAGAAGTGCCTTTTGCCTTTACAATAATTCCCCCAGCCATGTGGAACTGTAAGTCCAATTAAATCTCCTTTTCTTCCCAGTCTCAGGTATGTCTTTATCAGCAGCATGAAAATGGACTAATATAGTATATAGGTACCAGTAGAATGGGGCATTGCTGAAAAGATACCCAAAAATGTGGAAGCAACTTTGGAACTGGGTATCAGGCAGAGGTTGGAAGAGTTTGGAGGGCTCAGAAGAAGACAGGAAAATGTGGGAAAGTTTGGAACCTCCTAGAGACTTGTTGAATGGGTTTGACAAAAATTCGGATAGTGATATGAACAATAAGGTCCAGTCTGATGTGGTCTCAGGTGGAGATGAGGAACTTGTTGGGAACTGGAGCAAAGGTACTCTTGTTATGTTTTATCAAAGAGACTAATGGCATTTTGCCCCTGCCCTGGAGATTTGTAGAACTTTGAACTTGAGAAAGATGATTTAGGGTAGCTGGCAAAAGAAATTTCTAAGCAGCAAAGCATTCAAAAGGTGACTTGGGTGCTGTTAAAAACATTCCATTTTAAAAGGGAAATGGAGCATAAAAGTTCAGAACATTTGCAGCATGATGATGCAGTAGAAAAGGAAAAAACCCATTTTCTGGGGAGAAATTCAAGCCAGCTACACACATTTGCATAAGTAGCAAGGAGCCTAATGTTAATCCTCATGAGAAAAATGTCTCCAGGCAATGTCAGAGACTTTCATGGCAGCCCCTCCCATCACAGGCTAGGAGGCCCAGGAGGAAAAAGTGATTTTGTGGTCTGGGCTACATGTAGACTAGGGACTTGGTGCCCTGTGTCCCATCTGCTCCAGCCATGGCTCAAAGGGGCCAATGTACAGCTCAGGCTATGGCTTCAGAGGGTGGCAACCCCAAGCCTTGGCAACTTCCACGTGGTGTTGAGCCTGTGGATGTACAGAAGTCAAGAATTTGAGAACCTCTGCCTAGATTTCAGAAGATGTATGGAAATGCCTGGATGCCCAGGCAAAAGTTAGCTGCAGGGGTGGGGCCCTCATGGAAAACGCCTGCTAAGGCAGTGCAGAAGGGTTGGAGCCGCCACACAGAATCCCTACTGGGGCACTGCCTAGTGGAACTGTGAGAAGAGGGCCACCATCTTCCAGACCCCAGAATGGTAAGATCCACCAACAGCTTACACTGTGCTCCCAGAAAAGCCACAGACACTCAATGCCAGCCCATGAAAGCAGCTGGAAGGGAGGCTGTACCCTGCAGAGCTACAGTGGTGGAGCTGCCCAAGACCTTGGGAACCTACCTTGTACATCAGCGTGGATGTGAGACCTGGAGTCAAAGGAGATCATTTTGGAGCTTTAAAATTTGACTGCCCTGCTGGATTTTGGACTTGCATGGGCCATGTAACCCCTTCGTTTTGGCCAATTTATCCCATGTGGAATGGCTGTTTTTACCCGATACCTGTACCCCATTGTATCTAGGAAGTAACTAGCTTGCTTTTGATTTTACAGGCTCATAGGCAAAAGGGACTTGTCTTGTCTCAGATGAGACTTTGGACTGTGGACTTTTGGGTTAATACTGAAATGAGTTAAGACTTTGGGGGACTATTGGGAAGGCATGATTGATTTTGAAAAGTAAGGACATGCCGGGCAAAGTGGCTCAAGCCTGTAATCCCAGCACTTTGGGAGGCTGAGACGGGTGGATCACGAGGTCAGGAGATCGAGACCATCCTGGCTAACACGGTGAAACCCCGTCTCTACTAAAAATACAAAAAATTAGCCAGGCGAGGTGGCGGGTGCCTGTAGTCCCAGCTACTCGGGAGGCTGAGGCAGGAGAATGGCGTGAACCCAGGAGGCGGAGCCTGCAGTGAGCTGAGATCCGGCCACTGCACTCCAGCCTGGGCGACAGAGCGAGACTCCGTCTCAGAAAAAAAAAAAAAAGAAGAAAAGTAAGGACATGAAATTTGGAGGGGCTGGGGCAGAATGATATGGTTTGTCTGTGTCCCCATTCAAATCTCAACTTGAATTGTGTCTCCCAGGATTCCCATGTGCTGTGGGAGGGACCCATGGGGAGGTAATTGAATCATGGGGGCCAGTCTTTCCCGTGCTATTCTCATGATAGTGAATAAGTCTCATGAGATCTGATGGGCTTATCAGGGGTTTTCACTTTTGCTTCCTCCTCATTTTCTTGCTGCCGCCATGTAAGAAGTACCTTTCATCTCCTGCCATGATTCTGAGGCCTCCCAAGCCATATAGAACTGTAAGTCCAATTAAGCTTCTTATTCTTCCCAGTCTCAGGTATGTCTTTATTAGCAGTGTGAAAATGGACTAATACACACTTGATAATCCGAACTCCTTTCTTTTGGCCCAAGTGGCCTATCCTCCTAGCTAATGATAGGTTCTTTGGCTCTACTAGGAGCTGACATTCCAAACCAAACCTGCTTCTTCGGGTGAAGCAAGATCATTCAAGTTGGACAGATACAGAGCATTCAGTAAGCAAGTACCGGGGAGAGGGGAAAGAAGAGAGAGAACACAACCAACTATTGCAAAAAATCAGGATTCTCCAGACAATATCTGTCCTGAAATTGGCATAAGACTTTTTTTTTTTCTTTTGCAGGATCTGCATGAACACAGGGGTCTGTGCCTAGAAGTGTATTAAGATTAAGTTTTATTTGATTGTCTTTGGACAGGCAAGAGGGTTAAGGAAGATTATATGGAACGAATAAACTAGAAGAGGTTGGTGATGGATTAGAAATTGGAATCCAACCCTGTTGATGTGTTTATTTGATTTTCACATTTTCCTACCCTCTTTATTACCACTCCCCTTTCCCCATGCCCAGACTGACATAAATGATACCTTGATGGCTATTTCATTGCAACCCTATATATCTAGGGAAGCCTGAGCTCCCCAGCTGCCAGCCAACTCTGATCCCCTAATCCCAAAGAGACCAGCTGGTCAGAGTTCTCAGGGATGGCAGACCCCAGTGCAGATTGGGCCTCTACTACCAACAGTCTCTGGTCATGGTCAGATGGCTTAACTTCTCTGTGTATTGGCCTTAATATCTGCCTCCTGCTCCCCTTCCACACACACTACCCCAGATGATAGCAAGAAGCATTCTAAACTTCTTGGAATACTATTCTAGAAATTCACCTTTCTATTTCTCACTATCATTACCAGATCAGAATATAGTCCTCAAGAGGATTAACATGATCTTGGGCGGGCCAGTCAGCTTTACTGCTGGCCTGGGCAGCTGTTTAGTCATCGGTCACCAGGAGAAAGTGAGGATGGATCAGTGCAGCTCAGCCCTGCCACTCAGTGCATAACAGCAAAGATTATTTTCCGGGATCCTGGGCTGTCTGCAGATTTTGGGAGTACCTACAGATACCTCATGGTTTAAAACTCCATTGGTGAAAAGCAACAACCAGCATTCACCCTGGTTGGAGTTCAGTATGATGGTGAGGGGATGTCTAGAATATAGATAAAACTGAAAGGCCCCTCAAAATGGTGACTAGTTGATGATTTGAAGAAATAGGTATAAATTTCTGTTAAGTGTGGGTCAAATCCCTTGCTCTCCAGGCCCTCCTAAAGCTCAATTTAGTGGTCATTGCCTGCTCGATGCCACTAAATTTTCTGGTAATCTGCAGGGATATGTAATTATGCTGTAGTTAGTGATTGTTCACTAAGTAAACCCTTGGTGTAGTTACCATGTAAGTCAACGGTATTTACAGGATACTTTTTCTGCCTGTAACTCAAAGCCTTACCGAAACAAATTGGAATTGCCTTCTGGAGGCCGTTGTTATAAATTACAGACCCAACATCTGTCCACATCTGCAATGTCTAGACAGCCTGTCTCAGCTACAAGAGAAAAGAGAGACGAACGAGGGAAAGCGAGGGAGACTTGAAGAGTGGCAGAGAAGTCTCAGATTCATACAATTTTTATCTTCAGAGGTTTTCCCAAAGGCTTGCTGTGCTGGCTTCTAAAATTGACCTGAATTATCAGCAGCGCAATGCCAGGCTCTGGAGGGTTTGGGGCTTGGTCATCACCCCTGGATGTGATGGCAATGCATCCTCTTCTCTTGGGCCCTGTCTCTGCCCTGACAGATTCTCAGAAGTCACAGTGGGGCCTAGAAGATGGAGTTATAAATACAGAAATTGACTGTGGCCAGATCGGGAGAATCGGCTGTATCTCCAAACATCCCCCCTTTTCTCTGTCTCCTGCTCCCTGACTCTCACCACCACCTGGCTCGGCTCTTCAGAGTGGGGTGAAGCATTCATTTGCCTACCTTTCCTGTGGTCCCTCTCCGGTACCCACGATAAGGAGCCTGCCCGTCAGCTGAGTGATTGTATTTTTTTACAGTTCCTAGCACAAACCTTCTCATTTATATGTAAAGCAGCCATTAGTCATAGCTCCGTTCCCACACACTGCCTGATGTACAATCACATTTTGCAGCGGATGAATCTTTCCACACAGCTGCTCTGCTATGAATAATCCGTCTCTAGGCCCATAAATCAGAAAAAAATCATGCACCTCGTTCGCCTGATCCTTACACAAAGTCATATATTTTACATGAGGACGAGCTAAATATTCATGAGTCTTAAAGGCTTTTCTCATAGGCACTTGTTGGGGTTGTTTTCTACTGTTGGGGGATACCAAGGTTGTATTTAGGAGAACCAGGGATTTTAAAGAGGAAAAAGAGGCAGGAGAGAATCTCTCTCTCTCTCTCTCTCTCTCTGTGTATGTGTGTGTGCGTGTGTGTGTGTGTGTGTGTGTGTGTTTAAGTGGGGGGGAAGAAAGAGAGAGGAGAAAGAGAGAGAAAGAGATTGATTGAGATTGCAAGCTTATGTCTTAGTCATGTGGGACAAAGGATGCTATTGTGAGGTCTTAAAAGCATGATAAATACTTATGTACCTGAGCTTCGATCCTGCCCAGAGCCATGAATATTGCCTCCCTGACCTTCAAGGTCATTTGATAAACCTTTGCCTTCTGACCTGTGGAACAATGAATTTGGTCCTTCTCTGTGTAGGAAGGTGGCTGGGAGACCCCCACCTGGATTTGATAAAAGCAGGATTTGGGGTGAGGGACGGGGGAAGGTGGGGAAATCAGCAGATGCAAAGGAAACTGCTCTGATGCTAGCAAAGCTTCCTACCTACACATGACTTAAGACCTCCAGCAGCTACCTGGTATTCTGTGTTTGCCCCATTCTTGTTTCAGAAAGCATTTAAGGTGGCATTGCTCATCCTCCGTTTTATCTTCCTCCCTGGTCTGTCTCCTTCCACTCACCTCTTAGCCTCCCTCATCATCTCGCTTTCTTGTCTCTAGGCATCTTCTCAGATGGCCCCGTGCTCTGCTGGGGCAAGCTCCTCAAACTCTCTCCCTCTACCAAAATGCAAAATCTGACCTCTCCCAGAAGCCTCCTTCTACTAAATAGAGAAGGGAGACTTACTTGCCTTGCTGTGCAACCCCCACACTCTTGCCTTCCCTAACTAACCCACTCATCATACCAGCCCCTCTGCTGGCAGGTGCTTTTTCATTTTATTCTGGCATTCACTCAGCATTTGTCTGTGTGTTCAGTGGCGCTGTCTGACTGACTCATTAATGCCATGGTCTGCAGTGGTGATGATGATGTGTCCTCACTTGTCTCTGAAGGGTAGCAAATTCTGCTTCTTGGATTTCACTGACAACACAGGGAATGCATTTTTAGGGAGAGATTTCTCAGGTTTAGCTCTAGATCTGGAAACACACGTATGCCCTCAGACCCTTTAGCCTTCAGTGGATAATGATAAAACCTTGGGTTTGAGTAGGCTGTCCTTGGATGAAGAACTGTATCAAAAGTGTAATGGCACTCAGGGGGTTACTTCTCTATTGAAAATCACTTCTCTGTAACAGATGGGCAAACTGAGGTATAATCTTGGGAAATTCCTTTTTAAACTTCCAATCAAGAGATCATGACAGGCAGCTGCAATTACTTTTGAGTTGACTTTTGTGATCTGGACTCTGGGTATCATGCTTTTCCACCACCCTCCAGGGTCCAAGAGCCAGGGATCGAAGCCTTGCCCCATTTCTCTCAGTTCCCAGGCTGACCTGTTGTTCTGCTGCCCCTTGCCCCTCCTGTCCTCAACCCACTTTTGCTAATGTTCGGAAAAAATTAAGTCAAAGAACCGCCAGAGAGGAGGAAAAAGTCCAAAGAATCACAGATGGCAGACTCGCAAATTTAATTTAAAATCATTCTTTATTATCCAAAATATTAAAATTAAAGCTATAATGCCCAAAGGAAAACCCAGATGAAAACCCCCAATGTTTCACGGCTCTTCCTCAGGGGGTCCCAAAAACACTGAGTGGTAATGCTTTTGAAAAGAAAGCAGGAGTGCATGAGCAAAGAGCCAGCTGTAGATCATTGAGCCAAACACTCAGTGACTGACCCAATCAGCTTCCCTTAAAGCCAAACACCAACTGTTTCATATGCAATTAGTGATTGCCCTGGCAAATTAAAGTGCATCAAGTCATCACAGGCATCGTTGAATGAGAAGACACACAGCAGTCACAGGTATCTCATCCCTGGCATCTACATAATGATATTACCAGGCTAATCTAGGCTCAGAGATTTAATTCTGCAAAACACCATGCACTAAATATTTATATTCATAAAAGGGCTAAAAAAATGCCCACATGCTACCTCTAGGCTCCCCATTCAACTAGAATAGGCTGCTGGTTTATCTGCTGGGGTCTATGGTTGGGAGTAAAGGGTACAAGTCAAGTGTCAGGAGGATCCCGGTGTTCCTAGTCCCCAACTTCACCTTTCAAAAGGATCTCGACCGGGCACGGTGGCTCATGCCTGTAATCCCAGCACTTTGGGAGGCTGAGGTGGGCGGATCATGAGGTCAGGAGATCAAGACACGCCTGGCTAACACAGTGAAACCCTGTCTCCACTAAAATACAAAAATTAGCCAGGTGTGGTGGTGGGCACCTGTAGTCCCAGCTACTGGGGAGGCTGAGGCAGGAGAATGGTGTGAACCCGGGAGACAGCTTGCAGTGAGCCGAGATAGTGCCACTGCACTCCAGCCTGGGTGACAGAGCATGACTCCGTCTCAAAAAAAAAAAGGGGGGGTGGGTCTCATTCCTGGGTTGGGTACTAAGTGGCATCCAAGAGTGGGCAAAACTCCTTCCTTCTTTGGAGATGTCAAAGCAGAAAAGAAAGCCCCTTCATATGTTAGGGTCAAGAAAGGAGTGCTAGAATGGATGACAACATCTGTTCCCCATTCTTTGGTGCGGAAAATCAAGGTCCAGAGAAGTACCAGAGACTGTTACAGTCATCCTTTACGGGTTCCAAATTCTTTTTTTTCTTTTTTTTTTTTTTGAGATAGGGTCTCACTCTGTCACCTAGGCTGGAGTGCAGTGGCGCGATCTTGACTCACTGCAACCTCTGCCTCTGGAGCTCAAGTGAGCCTCCCACCTCAGCCTCCCAAGTAGCTGGGACCACAGGTCCCACCACACCTGGCTGATTTTTTGTATTTTTGGTAGAGACGGGGTTTCACCATGTTGCCCAGGCTGGTCTCAAACTCCTGAGCTCAAATGATCTGCCCGCCTCGGCCTCCCAAAGTGCTGGGACAAATTCCAAATTCTTTTTTTGTTTTGTTTTGTTTTGTTCTGAGACAGAGTCTCCCTTTGTAGCAGAAGTTGGAGTGCAGTGGCCCCATCTCAGCTCACTGTGACCTATGGCTCCCAGGTTTAAGCGATTCTCCTGCCTTGGCCTCTCCAGTAGCTGGGATTACAGGTGTGAGCCACCACGCCCAGCTGATATCTTTTTTTTGAGACGGAGTCTCGCTCTGTCACCCAGGCTGTAGTGCAGAGACGCCATCTTGGCTCACTGCAGCCTCTGCCTCCCGGTTCAAGTGATTCTCCTGTCTCAGCCTCCCAAGTAGCTGGGACTACAGGCATATGCCACAACACCTGGCTAATTTTGTATTTTTAGTAGAGATGGGATTCTACCATGTTGGCCAGGCTGGTCTCAAACTCCTGACCTCAGGTGATCAACCTGCCTCAGCCTCCCATGGTGCTGGGATTACAGGCATGAGCCACCACGCCTGGCCTAATTTTTGTATTTTTACTAGAGATGAGGTTTCACTATGTTGGCCAGTCTGGTCTTGAACTCCTGACCACAAGTGATCCGCCTGCCTCGGCCTCCCAAAATGCTGTGATTACAGGCATGAGCCACTGTGTCTGACCTCCAAATACCAAATTCTAAGGCACAAATATAGTTGTGATTTTGGATGCCACCATGCCTGAACTGAAGAACAGGGTCTCTCCAAATAATCATAAATAAACCAATGCTGATGGAAAGAAAATGTTTTCTTTGGCCTTTTGGATTTGTCTCGTTTTCCTCTACTAAAACCTAATTCTGAGCTTATGGCCCCTACTCAAATATTCTCATCTGAGCATTCAGCACACTGCTGGGCCTCAGCACCCCTACTATGTAAAGGCACAGAACCTAACCTGGCTTGGCCTAGCCCCTATCCTCATAAGGTTGCCAGGATCATTTCTGTGTCCATCCTGGAGACTGCTCTCCTCTCCCCGCTGGCATTCCAAACCCAATTATTTTCATTCAGCCCCCTCTGCCCTTTTTCTTTCCCTGGTAGAAAATGCAGATGATGGAGGCTGCCTGTTCTCTGTACATACCATGACTTGGAGCCTTTAGCAACTTTTCCAGGGCTCTGCATATTATAATCAAGATGAGATCAGCTAATAAAAAATTACATTGGTTACAATCCAAAAAGATTAACCAGCCTTAAGGGTTTCATGGCTATGCATTACACTTTTCAATTTTCCTACAATTAAGCTAACAACAAATAATATTGACAAATAACTGCTAGATGTGCTAGTTGAAGCCTGGCCATGGAAGGGAGGGTGGTTCTGCAAATCTGGCCGTTCCCTGCTTGTAAGTTCTAGCAGACACTGGGCTGCTGGTACTTGAGCTGCTCCGGTGGAGAAGTGATGAGGAATGGTTGCTGTGCTTGCTCCTAAATAAAGAATTTGGGGCCGGGTGTGGTGGCTCATGCCTGTAATCCCAGCACTTTGGGAGGTGGGCGGGTTGCTTGAGCCCAGATGTTCAAGGCCAGCCTGGGCAACTTGGCCAAACTCTGTCTCTACAAAAAATACGAAAATTAGCTGAGCATGGTGGTGCGTGCTTATAGTCGCAGTTACTTGGGAGGCTGAGGAGGGAGGATTGCTTGAGCCTGGGAGGCAGAGGTTGCAGCAAACTGAGATTACACCACTGTACCCCAGCCTGGGTGACAGCCAGACCCTGTCTCAAACAAACAAACAAACAAAAAATTAAAAGATGACAATCCTGACACTTGTTCTCCCACCACCTCTGAGAAATTTTCCTGGTTTCTACTGATTTCTCAGCCTCCTACTGGAGACAATCCAAGATAAGGAGACTTATACTCTCACAAGGCACAACTATATCAATTCATTAATTAACCTGAAGTCACAAATCCAAGACCTAAAATAAATTAGACCTTGCATTCGCAAAATTTGGTACAGATAAGACTAAGAGTCTCAGTGAAAACCCTCTCCCACACAGATGCTGATAGAGGCCTGTGGAGGTGAGACTTCCCCCTGACTGGCTGCCCTGGCACTGGGGAAGGCAGGGAAGGGTGGAGGAAGTAGGTTTTTTGTTGTTGTTGTTGTTTGTTTGTTTTTTATACAGGACCTCTCTCTGTTGCCCAGCCTAAAATGCAGTGCTGTGATCACAGCTCACTGCAGCCTCAACCTCCTGGGCTCAAGTGGTCCTCCCACCTCAACCTTCCAAGTAGCTGGGACATGCCTGGCTAAGTAACAACAACAACAAATATATATTTGTGTGTGTGTGGGTGTGTGTGTGGGTGTGGAGATGGGGTCTCAAACTCTTGGACTCAAGCTATCCTCCCACCTTGGCCTCCCAAAGTGTTGGGATTACAGGCATGAGCCACTGTTATTTGGCCCAGCCACCAGTTATTTCTATTACTCAGTGTTGGGGAAGAAGCTAGCAGAGGGAGTGGCTAGGAGAGGAAGACTACAAAGGGAAATAATGACACTTGTCATCATTTAATCCGATTTACCATGTTCCAGGCACTGTGTTAAGTGCTTTCACACATTAATTTATTTATTTTTCACAATAATAACATGCTCACTTTGATACTATATCTGACGTTCATCAAAACTGACGAATATCTGACAGGAACCCAGAATCCAAGGTTGCAAAGGGGAATGGAGGACTGTTCTGTTTCTCAAATTATAGCCAAAGGACAATCTTTAACTAAGTCATTGAGAAGCTTGTTAAAATGCAGATTCGTTCACCCCACCCAGTCTTCTTGATCAGAATCTCTGAATATGGGGCTGTTTAACAAGCTCTCCAGATGCTTCTTAGACACCCCCCATCAGAACTCCTCTGGTATAAACTATAAACACTGCCCTCAAACAGTTTCTGCCTGTAATCCCAGCACTTTGGGAGGCTGAGGCCGATGGATTACTTGAGTCCAGGAGTTTGAGACCAGCCTGGGCAACATGAGGAAACCCTGTCTCTACAAAAAATAAAATAATTAGCCAGGCATCATGGCATGCACTCGTAGTTCCAGCTACTCGGGAGACTGAGGTGGAAGGATTACCTGAGCCCGGGGAGGTGGAAGCTGCAGTGAGCCGTGATCATGTCACTGCATTCCAGCCTGAGTGATAGAGACCCTGTCTCAAAAAAAAACAAACCAGTCCCATGCTAAACTCTTCCTTTTGCCTTTCTAGAGGCACTCTCCATCCTTTCCCAGCCCTCTCTGGACCTGGGAGATGAACACAAATGGACTGCATCAAAGGCTGTCTTGTCCTCTATCTTCTGTTTATGTTTAACCAAAAGGAGATATCCGAAGATTAAAGAGCAGGAGGATGTTGGCATATGATTCTTCCAGATCCCTCCCTGCTGGGCTGCCATGAAAGGGCTGCATCCCTTTTGGAATGCCATTACTATGATCAAGCAATCCTTTCCTCACAGCCACCTTCTCAGGGTCTTGGTAACTATGCCCTTCCCTTGGCCCTTCGGGCCTAGGAGTAGTACGGTTCTCTGCTGTTGCTAGCTGAGGGGTATGCACTAGCCCTTGTTGGTCTCCCTTAACTCTGTCCATACCTTTGCAAATAGGTACTTAATTAAACCCTTCTCAAATTAATCAAGTCTACATATGCCAGTACTGTGACTGATACAAATCCATACTATTGTCAAGAGAGCCCTGGTTAGTATCTATTTTGTGTCTTATTTCCTTCATACAATGGAAAGCTTCTTGAAGGCAAGGCCCATCTCTTATCTGCAGAATGATAGACACGAGAAAAACAGCGAGTTTTTAACACTGACTCTTAGAAGTAATCCTGACCTGGATCACCTCTTCCTCAAAATGCATTTTTAGGAGGGAAAGGGTATCCAACGAAATATAGCTGCAGATGATGTAAATGTCTGGGAAATTATAGCAGCCAGATAAAGGAAATCACCAGCTTGAAGACATAGTAGTGGGAGAGTCTAGACAAATGCCAGTTAAAGATAAAACAACCTGTTCGATCTTTGACTAAGCTCTACAAAATAAAGTATGTTAAACAATGTTGGTCAAAAAGTGTCTAAGAAATCCAGGCACAGAAAGCATGGGAAAGATAGCTTTGTCAGCACTAAAGACTAAAAACTGATTAATCGCCCAATCTGGGAAACATATGTAGCAAATATATAAAGTATATCTTTATAACCAAGGTGAATACTCTTTTTGTTTGTTTAGACATTAATTCTTGCTTTGGATACATGTGTTAATAAATAAAAGACACTATCACTGCATTTAAGATCTGGAGTTAGACTACCTTTAGAAGAACCCTGGTTCGATAAGATATTACAGAAATGATGGAAGGTGATGCCCAAGGCTAGGTTATACAAGATATTGTGACTTCTGCCTTAGTCTGGGAAAAATTAGCCACCATGTTGTGAGATCCCATAAGCGGCCCTATGGAGAGGTTCACATGACAAGGAACTAAAGTATTCTGCCATCAGTCACCCCCAAATTGCCAGCCACATGAGTGAGCCATCTTGGAAGCAGGTCCTCCAGCCCCCGTTAAACCTTCAGATGACTAGAGCCCCGGCCAACATTGACACCAATCTTGTGAGACACTGGGTAGAACACTCAACTAAATTGTTCCTTAATTTCTAATGCATGTGAGATTTAAAAAGATGCTTATTACTGTTTTAAGCTGTTAAGTTTCAGGGTTATTTGTTATGCAACAGTAGATAACTAATACAGATGCATACCCTGGATCTAATGATGAAGAAACATCACGGCAAGGCACAGTGGCTCATGCCTGTAATCCCAGCAATTTGGGAGGCCGAGATGGGTGGATCACGAGGTCAGGAGATCAAGACCATCCTGGCTAACACGGTGAAACCCCATCTCTACTAAACGAATACAAAAATTAGCTGGGCGTGGTGGTGGGCACCTGTAGTCCCAGCTACTCAGGAGGCTGAGGCAGGAGAATGGCGTGAAGCGGTGAGGCAGAGCTTACAGTGAGCCGAGATCCCGCCACTGTACTCCAGCCTGGGCGACAGAGCAATACTCCATCTCAAAAAAAAAAAAAAAAAAAAGAAATACTAAAGTATTTGAGGATTCTGGGGTTTCAGATTTGCAATTTTGTACTGCGCTTGTGAGTTTTCTGGAAGTTTGAAATTATTTTAAAAAAAATACCAAAAATAGAGTTAACTAATACAAATTACATTGGCTACAATCTAAATAAATAGTGACTGGCCTCAAGAGTTTCAGAGCTACATACAATACTTTCACAGATCATATCTGAGGTGGGCATTCCAGGCAGATAGACTAGGTTGGAAATGGCCAGAAGAGCAGAGATGGGCAGATGCAGGAAGCATTAAGCATTAAAAAAAAAAAAAGTAGATGGGGATGACTTGAACATCCAATATAGATAAGGAAGGAAACAAAAAGGAGGGAGAAAGTTTGGAGACTGGGGAGTTTGAACTACATGTAGCTTGATTATATCTGTGTTTAGAAACACTCTATGTTTTTTATGGATATGTATACTTTTTATTAATGTAAAATATGCATATAGAAACGTATAGAAATCAAAAGTGTACAACTGAACAATTTTTTTTTTTTTTTTAAGCAGAGGCTCACTCTGTCACCCTAGCTGGAGTGCAGTGGTAGAATCTTGACTCACTGCGGCTCCACCTCTCAGGTTCAAGCAATTCTCATGCTTCAGCCTCCCAAGTAGCTGGGTTTACAGGCGCATGCCAACACGTCCAGCTAATTTTTGTTTTTTTTTTTAAGAGACGGGGTTTCACCATGTTGGACAGGCTCATCTCAAACCCCTGGCCTCAAGTGATCTGTCCGCCTCGGCCTCCCAAAATGCTGGGACTACAGGTGTGAGCCACCATGCGCGGCCAATGAATTTTTATTCAATGAACTCATCTGTGTAACCATCACCCAGATCAAGAAACATTATAAATCCAATTCTCACCGGGCACCGTGCCTCACGCCTGTAATCCCAGCACTTTGGGAGGCCGAGATGGGCGGATCATGAGGTCAGAAGATAGAGACCTCCCTGGCTAACACGGTGAAATCCCGTCCGCACTAAAAATACAAAAAAAAAAGAAAAAAAAAAAATTAGCTGGGCGTGGTGGCCGGCGCCTATAGTCCCAGCTACTCGGGAGGCTGAGGCAGGAGAATGGCATGAACCTGGCAGGCGGAGCTTGCAGTGAGCCCAGATTGCACCACTGCCCTCCAGCCCTGGGCGATAGAGCGAGACTCTGTCTAAAAAAAAAGAAAGAAAGAAAGAAAGAAATCCAATTCTCTCAATCTTACCCACCTTCACTTCTTTTATGAGACGGAGTTTCACTCTTGTTGCCCATGCTGGAGTGCAATGGCGCAATCTAGTCTCACAGCAACCTCTGCCTCCCCGGTTCAAGCGATTCTCCATGTTGGTCAGGCTGGTCTTGAACTCCCGACCTCAGGTGATCCGCCCGCCTCGCCTCTCAAAGTGCTGGGATTACAGTCGTGAGCTCCCGCGCCCGGCCCCCTGCCTGCATTTCTTTACCCCATTTCTCGATCTCCTGACCTCGTGATCCACCTACCTCGGCCTCCCAAAGTGCTGGGATTACAGGCGTGAGCGATGCGCCCGGCCTTTTTGTTTTGTTTGTTTGTTTGTTTGTTTTTGTTTTGAGATGGAGTCTGCTCTGTCGCCCAGGCTGGAGTGTAGTGGCGCGATCTTGGCTCACTGCAACCTCCGCCTTCTGGGTTCAAGTGATTCTCCTGCCTCAGCCTCCTAAGTGCGGGGGACTACAGGCACGCACCACCATGCCCGGCTAATTTTTTTGTAGTTTTAGTAGAGATGGGGTTTCACCATGTTAGCCAGGATGGTCTTGATCTCCTGACCTCGTGATCTGCCTGCCTTGGCCTCCCAAAGTGCTGGGATTACAAACAGGAGCCACCGCGTCCAGCCAAATGTGGTATATATGCACAATAAAATACTATTCAGCCTTTAAAAGAAGGAAATTCTGGCTGGGTTACATAGTAGGGTAACTATAACCAATAGGAATGTATGGTATCTTTCAAAATAACTAAGAGTGAATTTCAACATGTCTCATCACAAAAAAGGATAAGTAAGTGAGGTACTGGATATGTTAATTAGGTTGATTTAATCATTCCACATTCTATACATATATCAAAGCATCACTTGGCACTCCATCAATGTATACAATTACGATCTGTCAATCTAAAACAATATTAATTTAAAAAGAAAAGAGACTTTTCCAGTATTTGTGCTAATAAAAGAAAAGGGAAAAACATAATCCAGAAGAACAGAAAATGCAAAAATTTCATTTATTTGTGTGGCAGAAATTGTTAGTTGCCTATTGCGACACCTATCAGAAGGGACTACCTCAGCTGGGTGCGGTGGTTCATGCCTGTAATCCCAGAACTTTGGGAGACTGAGGCAGGTAGATCACAAGGTCAGGAGTTCGAGACCAGCCTGACCAACATGGTGAAATCCCGTCTCTGCTAAAAATACAAAAATTAGCCACACCTGGTGATGCGTTCCTGTAATCCCAGCTACTCAGGAGGCTGAGGCAGGAGAATCGCTTGAACCAGGGAGGCGGAGGTTGCGGTGAGCAGAGATTGCGCCACTGCACTCCACTCCAGCCTGGGTGACAAAGCAAGACTCCATCTCAAAAAAAAAAAAAAAAAAGAAGGGACTACCTCATCCTTTCTCCTCCAATTCTAAACTTACCTGCATTTGTCCTCATATGTTCCTCCTCCTGTCTCTCAGAAGAGGCTAATCCCTCCATCTGTTCCTAGATCCCTTTCTGTCCTGTCTTCTCAGGAACTATTGCCATCATTATCGTCTTTCTTTTATCCTTAGCATTTCTCTAATGGATCCCTTCTATCTGCATTTAAACATGCTCAAGTCTCTCACTTCATTTTATTCCCCAAATTTAAATTTTGGAAAATTTCAAACCATCAGAAAAGTTGCAAGAAGAGTACAACAAATTCTCACAACCCTTCACTGAGACCCACCATTTTTTTTTTTTTTTTTTTTGAGACAGAGTCTCTGTGTCACCCAGACTGGAGTGCGGTAATGCAATCTCCGCTCACTGCAACCTCCACCTCCCGGGTTCAAGAGGTTCTCCTGCCTCAGCCTTCCATGTAGCTGGGATTAGAGGCACACGCCACCATGCCTGGCTAATCTTTTGTATTTTTAATAGAGACGCCATTTCACCTTGTTGGCCAGGCTGGTCTGGAACTCTTGACCTCAAGTGATCCACCCACCCTGGCCTCCCAAAGTACTGGGATTATAAAAGTGAGCAACCACACCCAGCCAGATCCACCAATTCTTAACATTTTGCCACATTTGCTTTAGTTGTCTCTCTCCCTCCCTTCCACCTTCCCTCTTTCTCTCTCACTCTACATAGACACCTCTCTTATTTCCTAAACCAATTGAGAGTTAGCTGCAGGTATCATAACATTTCACCCTAAATACTTCAGCATGTATCGCCTAAGACATTCTTTGATTTTCTTATTCTCACAGTTATCCCACTCAGAAAACTTAACATTGATAAAATACTGTTATCTAATACACAGCCCATATTCAGTTTTTCCGTTTCACGAATGTCTTTATTTATTTTATTATTAATTTTTTTTAAGAGCCGGGCATGGGGCATGGTGACTCATTCCTGTAATCCAGCATTTTGGGAGGTCGAGGCGAGTGGATCACTTGAGGTCAGGAGTTTGAGACCAGCCTGGCCATCATGATGAAACCCTGTCTCTACTAAAAATACAAAAATTAGACTGGCGCAGTGGCTCACGTCTGTAATCCCAGCACTTTGGGAGGCCAAGGCGGGTGGGTCACGGGGTCAGGAGATCGAGACCATCCTGGCTAACACGATGAAACCCCGTCTCTACTAAATATACAAAAAAATTAGCTGGGCGAAGTGGCAGGCACCTGTAGTCCCAGCTACTTGGGAGGCTGAGGCAGGAGAATGGCGTGAATCTGAGAGGCAGAGCTTGCAGTGAGCTGAGATCGCGCCACTGCACTCCAGCCTGGGCGACAGAGTGAGACTCCATCTCAAAAAAAAAAAAAAAGAGACAAGGTCCTGCCAGGTTGCCAACCTGGTCTTGAACTTCTGGGCTCAAGAGATCCTTTTGCTTTGGCTTCCCAAAGTGCTGGGATTACACTGCACCCAGTCCTATTAATGCCTTTTATAGCTGTTTTCTCTGCTGTGTATCAGTGTCAGTGTATGTGTGTTGTTCCAGTGTCCAATCAGGGATCATTCATTGCATTTAGTTGCCATGCCACCTCAATTTCCTTTGAACTAAAATCTTTCTTCTTTCAAACAAAACAATGCTTTCCTTAGACTCCCAGCTTCTACATCTAGCCACTGTGCTAGCTTTTCTCTCCTTCCCTTGACAGCCACATGTTTTGTAAAGAGACTCAGCAGTCTTCATATCCTCACCTCCCTCTTCAATATGCTGCAGTATGGCATCTGCACCCCCCCAGCCCCAACATGATCCTTACTCATCAGACTTTCCTGCTACCTCTCTGGTCACTTCTTGGGCTCCTTTGTAGCTTTGTAGGCTCCTCTTCCTGTGCTTGTCCTGTAAATCTTATGGTTCTTCAGAATGCTATCCTAGGCCTGTTGCTCTTTTCACTGTTTATGCTTTCCCTGAGTGATTTCTTTTCTCTTCTCTTCTCTTCCCTTCCCTTCCCTTCCCTTCTCTTTCTCTCTCTCTCCTTCCTTCCTTCCTTCCTTCCTTCCTTCCTTCCTTCCTTCCTTCCTTCCTTCCTTCCTTCCTTCTTTCTTTCTTCTTTCTTCTTTCTTTCTTTCTTTCTTTCTTTCTTTCTTTCTTTCTTCTTTCTTTTTTCAGACAGAGTCTCGCTCTGTGGCCCAGGCTAGAGTGTAGTGTGTGATCTCGGCTCAATGCAACCTCCACCTCCCGGGTTCAAGTGATTCTCCTGCATCAGCCTCCTGAGTGAGCACCATTGCACCCAGCTAATTTTTGTATTTTTCGTAGAGATAGGGTTTCACCATGTTGGCTAGGCTGGTCTCGAACTCCTGACCTCAGGTGATCCACCCACCTTGGCCTCCCAAAGTGCTGGGATTACCAGTGTGAGTCACCACGCTCGGCTCCCTACGTGATTTCATTCTTTTCAGGGGAAGAAGCGGGAGTGGGGTTTCATTTACCACTCATATGCTGGAATCCCTATTTGTAGCCCAGGTCTTTCTCTCCAACTTCAGTTTCGAATATCCAATGGCCTCCCCAACATCTGAATCCACTTAGAAATCTCACAGGCACCTTGAAGCAATATGTCCAAAAAGAGAACTGATTATCCTCCTACCACTTGCCCCTTCTACTCTGCTTTCTGTCTTAAAAAGAAAAAAAAAAAAAAAAGGAATCCTTCATTCGTTACCTGAGCCAGATACATAGAAGTCATCTTTGACACATCCTTTTGACATCATCCATGACACATCTAATCACCATACTCCACTGATTCTATCTCCTTAGTATCTCTGGAATCCATCTACTTTCTGTTCTCACCACCATATTCAAGCTGCCATCATCTCTCCCAGGAAGATTTCAGCAACCCCATAATCCTTTTCCCAAGCTTCCAGCTGTGCTCCATTTTAATCTCTCCTCCACCCTGGACTCTGATTTTCTGAAAACGCAAATCTGACCATGTTTAAAATTGTTCAGTTAGTTTCTCACAGCTCTCAGGATACAGTCCAAATGCCTTAACTTGGCCTATAAGCTGGAGTGAAAGTCAAGGTATTTTATAGCTGGTAAGGTACAGGCCCTGATACCAGTTAGAAAGCATGTCAGCTGATTCATCTGACCAGTTTATGCCGCCTAAATAATGGCTTACCTATAGAGCCCCATACTCTTCTGCAGTCTCATCTAGGGTCACTCTTCCTCTAAAGTCCCACTGACCTTGTTTTGGTTCTCAGAATCAATCACCAAAATGCGGTTACCTTTGCCTGGAATACTCTTTTCCAGTGGCTGCACCATCATCACACCTCATCTTTTAGTTTGTTTATTTATTTATATATTTATTTATTTATTTTTTGTGACTCCATCATGTTACTGCCTTAGTCCTCTGAAAACTTCCAGCTAGTTTTCATACGAATGCATTTGAAGTCTTCTCCATTTTGCACTTGTGTAGAATTTTTTTTTTAAATTCAAGAGCAAAACTTTTTATTAACTGAAAGCCTATTATGTAGTAAGTATCATGCTGAGTTTTGTGGACATAGGGGCTAGGACAAGGTATCAACAGAGTGAAAGAGTAAGCGCCACGAAGAAATAACTGGGTCTGTCTTGTTCATCAATGAATCCCCTTTCTTTTTCTTTTTGTCTAATTAATTTTATTTTTATTTCAATAGTTTTTGGGGTACAAGTGGTTTTTGGTTACACAGATTAATTGTATAGGGGTAAAGTCTGAGATTTTAGCCACCCAAGTAGTGATAAATCCCTACTTCTTGAGATGATGTCTGCACACGGTTATATGCTTACTATTTGTTGGATGACTGAATGAATAAGATGGTTTAAAATGGAGATTTTTCCTATAAGTGAAAAAGTATTTTCCTAGTTCAATTATTTTATAAATTCAGATATTTTGTACAAGGCTGTCACAATCTAACTCACTTTTTTTTTTTAGACAGAGTCTGGCTCTGTTGCCCAGGCTGGAGTGCAGTAGCATGATCTCGGCTCACTGCAACCTCTGCCTCCCGGGTTCAAGCAATTCTCATACCTCAGCCTGCCGAGTAGCTTGGATTACAGGCGTGTGCCACCAGGCCCGGCTAATTTTTGTAGTTTTAGTAGAGACGGGGGTTTCTCCATTGGCCAGGATCGTCTCGAACTCCTGACCTCAGGTGATCCACCCGCCTCGGCCTCCCAAAGTGCTGGGATTACAAGTGTCAGTCACCGTGCCTGGCCCTAGGTCACTTTTAACCGAACCCTAGAGTTTTCTCCTCCTAAGGTAGACCCAGTTTACAAAATAAACCCATATTGTACCTTTTCAGGCCAAAGAAAATACTTAGATGCTTTGTTTGCTGGAGGCCATTATATTACACCGTTGAAGGACTTTTGTAAGTACCTGTTTGACCCTTAGTGCAGGGCTTATATCCCACAGTTAGCAATAGCAAGCTATGCGCTTTTTGAACTCTCAATACCAATAATTTCTTGAGCCGAGTTCTATTCGGCCCTGACTTGCTGTAGGGGAGAAAAGATTCCTTGGGAGAAGTGTGGGTGGCGATAGCTTAGGAGGACCTTGAAATTCTGCATTGTTCTGTCAGCTGCTGCCTGGTGCCCATTGACCCAGCTACTCTGGATCGCAAACCTGCAGACGCCAGATATATGAAATTTGGGGACGTTCAGCTCCCTAAAACCACAGTTAGGCAGGCCCTAGGACCCCTGATTCTTGCCACAGTTTTTCTTAGTATTTGGGCTACAGGTAAGGCATTGGTCGCCATCTTGATAACAAATGCCAGGCAAGCCGCTACTGGCGTCGCTCGGTAACCACGGAGACACCCGTGCCCCTCCCGTTTCTCATCCTTAGGGGCTGTAAACTACAATTCCCATCAGCCAATTTCCTATGCTTAATGGCAAGTTATCTAAATCTGGCTTGTGGGCAACCGCAACACTGCCGCAGTGAACTGTGGGAGTTGCGGTTCACCGCGTAGCGTCAGTTTTTTTCTGCGGGAAGCTCCAGAACTACAAATCCCGTGAGCCAGTGGGCTTTCGCCTGCGCACCGAGAAAGCCGATTCTCCTTGGCCCCTAAGCCTGTGCCTGAGAGGTAAGAGAGGGCGGGGGGAAGGAAGAGGAGGCGGGATCCGGGCACTGCGTTGGCTGCGGCCTGGCACCAAAGGGGCGGCCCCGGCGGAGAGCGGACCCAGTGGCCTTGGCGATTATGGACCCGGCCGAGGCGGTGCTGCAAGAGAAAGCACTCAAGTTTATGGTGAGGAGACGGTGGAGGCCGGGGAACGGCAGAGGCGTTGGCGTTGGCGGCGTCGTTGAGCTCGGGCCTGTGCCGCCCGCCCACTGCGGGACCGGGCAGCGGGACCCTGGGCCGAGGCTGGCGGCGGGGCAGCTGGAGGAATGGGATGGGAGCTTCAGAAAGGAGGCTAGGGGTTGCGGAGCGGACCCAGGGTGGGGGCAGCAGCTCCGCCATCTTGTGGATGAGAGGCCAAGTGACAGCGGAAGCTTAATCGAGGAGGGGGCTCCAAGCGGCGCGCGGGGCCCTGGAGGGAAAGGGGCGTGGGGACTGTTACTGAAGAGCGGAGGAAGCTCTGTGGAGAAACGCCGTGAGGCCGCTGGCGGGGCCTTCCCAGTGTCAGGGTTACCGGTAAGGCCCTGGAGAGGAGGTGCATTCAGGACTGGGGAAGGGGACTGCGGGATAGAGTGAAGACAGATATGGTAGGTAGAGGGGAACGGGCAGGGCTGGATGCAGATGGATTTAAGGGTGGAGGAGGGAACGCTAGGGCTGGTGAGAGGCTTATAGTTTTGTAGAATGAGGGAGGGAGGATAGCCTTTGCCTTGAGGGTGGAATCCCAGCTTCGCCAAACTACTGTTGACAAACTCTGGAAGGGAAGAGGCCTCAAGGAAGATAAGGACTGGGAATGAGGACCTAGGGCTATAATGACAGTCCCTGGGAGGGGAAAAGGGTGTTGACTGTAAGCTAGAATTACAAATGTCAGGGAGAGAGGTATATAACGCTACTTTGAAAGGAGAAGCTAAATACTATAGTAAGGAAAAGGTGATGAAAAGTAAGAGGCAGATTGGTCAGGGAAACATGGGTACAGGAGATTGGGTCAAAATGAGTATCTAATAGGGTAAGCAAAACAAAATTTAAAGGTAAATTGTGGGACCGTAAAATGTGGAGGCCAGGTGCTTTGTATCATTTTCTGGGAAAGGAAAGGCCGCGGAGATGAGAGTTGCAGAGACCCATAAGAAGTGATGAGATCAGTTGAGAAATTTAGGAGATAAAAAGGTTGGAGGTAGGTAGAGGGAAGTAAGTCAGGGATAAGTCAGTATTTGTGGTTACCCGTCACTTTTAGGTTGAAGCACAGTGTGAGCAAAGATTGGATTTTGTGGGTGTGTTTAAATCCCTTGGAACATATTTCTTTAACTTTGTATCACGCTTTTCTTTTTGCTGTGCTTATCTTTGGCAAACTTGTATAGTCTGATATTTGATGCTTTTAATCTGATACTTTTTGTATTTCCTAGGTGTGAAACCAGACTTTATGGTTGCGACTAAAGAATGATGGGAATGCATAGACTTTAAGCTTAACAGGTGGCCTTAGGGACGTTGATATTATTTGCAGTCAAGTCTTGCCTTTTCAGAAGTTATTGTGACTTGTCACTCCAAATCTTACTCCTTTGCTTAAAAAAATAGTTATTTTGTATCTTTGCCTAAAATACCATAACAAATCCAGATAAACATGGATACTAACGAAATTGAATTTTAGGCTTTAAACTGCCCCATTTATAAGAATACTTTTTTGGAAACTAATCAAATTCACTAAAACTTTATTTTGCATTAGTGTTTTCAAAAACACCTAAAGTTCAAGGGTATCGTTAAAAAAATTTCACTGAGCCTGAAGAAGGTTCTTGGATTTCTGCCCAACATTAAAATTCTAAATATGAAGAAGAGACCTTGAAATTTTACTGGACTTTAGAAGTAAGTGAAAGTTATTAGATTAAGTCAAAAAACTGTTACTGCTTATTTTTGTTTTCCTAGAGGGTTGAATCCTTTTTTTTTTCTTTTCTTTTTTTTTTTTTTTTTTTTTTTGAGACGGAGTCTCGCTCTGTCGTCCAGGCTGGAGTGCAGTGGCCAGATCTCAGCTCACTGCAAGCTCCGCCTCCCGGGTTCACGCCATTCTCCTGCCTCAGCCTCCTGAGTAGCTGGGACTACAGGTGCCCGCCACCTCGCCCGGCTGGCTAGTTTTTGTATTTTTTAGTAGAGACGGGGTTTCACCGTGTTAGCCAGGATGGTCTCGATCTCCTGACCTCGTGATCCACCCGTCTTGGCCTCCCAGAGTGCTGAGATTACAGGCTTGAGCCACCGCGCCCGGCCTTTTTTTTTGGGACGGAGTCTCTCTCTATCGCCCAGGCTGGAGTGCAGTGGTGCAGCCTCCGCCTCCTGGGTTCAAGCGAGTCTCCTGCCTCAGCCTCCTGAGTAGCTAGAACTACAGGTGCAGGCCACCACACCCGTCTAATTTTTAGTAGAGAGGGGGTTTCACCATGTTGGCCAGGATGGTCTCATTTCCTGACCTCGTGATCCGCCCACTTTGGCCTCCCAAAGTGGTGGGATTTCAGATGTGAGCTGCAGCGCCCAGCAGAGGGTTGACTCCATCCTAGTCCTGACGCTTGTGTCAGATTTATGGAATAATGTGATTTACAGATCATAAAGAGACATGAGATCATCCTTCTTACTCTCGGTTAGACTTCAGCCTAGTAACATTCTCAGCTCCTTAATCTGTGCTTTGTTCCAGTGAGTTATGTTTTGATAATGGCCTCCTGGTTGAGTTAAAGTGGACTTGGAGATGACCATGTAGTAGTTGCAGCTTTTAGGGCACCACACATTACTAATCTTGAATTAGTTTCCATAGGGAGAAGCCAATTTTTTCTTTTAATTTTAGTTACTTTCATTATTGACCTTGCCTGCTGTTTTGGCTGCTGTTTGAGAAAAGGTCAACTAGAATAGGGTCACCAGAATGACACCTTAATAAAAGAAACAGAATGGAGAGTTTGAAATTGGGTATTCTCTTTCAGTGCAGTAACAGTCTTATGAATCTGAGTAAGTCACAACTTCCTTTTGGTGCCATTTACCCTGCTATAACGTGTCGGTTTATTCAGAGTCAATTTTAAGAAAAGAATATATTGGCGGGGCATGGTGAATCATGCTTGTCATTCCCGCACTTTGGGAGGCTGAGGCGGGTGGAACACGAGGTCGGGAGATCGAGACCATCCTGGGCAACATGGTGAAACCCCATCTCTACTAAAAATACAAAAATTAGCCAGGCGTGGTGGTGCGCACCTGTAGTTCCAGCTACTTGGGAGGCTGAGGCAGGAGAATCACTTGAACCCAGGAGGCAGAGGTTGCAGTGAGCTGAGATCGTGCCATTGCACTCCAGCCTGGGCAACAGAGCGAGACTCTGTCTCCAAAAAAAAAAAAGAAGATATTTGAGCTGGCATCAAATAATGAGTGCACAGTACACATGGAAGAACTATCCTTTTAATCAAATGCACATTTTTGTTACTATCTGGCTTTGTTCTGGTCTTAACCTTTCCCTCAATTATGAATCACTAATGACAACTTTTATACAGATACAGATGTCATGATTTAAACAAATGTAAAATTAGTTTAAAATGACAAAATGAAATGGATACTCTCACAAATTTGCTCATTGCTATACTAATGTGCCTTGATAAATAATTTTACAATAAAATCCTATTAGTAAGACTGCTGATTCAGAGATGACCATAATTCACCCATAATCGAGACTTAAAGCTTATCTTAAATAGTTTAAGCAGAATGTTTAACTTTTAAAAACAAATAAATGGTATTGAAAGCAACTGTTTACATTAACTTATGTGCTAATGTCTCTCATTCAGCTTTAGCAGGTCCTCAAGGACCTTTCTTAGTACTTTTTACACTTTTTTTACTTTTTTATACTTTTAACAAAAGTATAAATGGAAACTTGAAGAGAACCTAAGAAGAGAAATGAAAATGATTAAGGGAATATAGGCCCCAAAACACACACACACCTGTGCGCTTGCATGCACATTTAAGATAGGGGGTGGAAAGACATACTGAGGAGGAATTTGAACTTTATTTTTGTTTTCACCTTTGAGACAGGGTTTTGCTATGTTGCCCAGGCTAGAGTGCAGTCACAGCTTGCTGCAGCCTCAAACTCCCAGACTCACGTGATCCTCCTGCCTTCGCCTCTCAAGTGGCTACAGGCACACGCCCCTTCGCTGGCTGTTTTTTTTTTCTTTTTTCTTTTTGTAGAGAATGAGGGTCTCCCTTTGTTGACAGGGTTGGTTTTGAACTCCTGAGCTCAAGGGATCCTCCTGCCTTGGCCTCCCAGTTTGGGATTACAGGCGTGAGCTACCTTGCTGAGCCATGTTTATTTTTAAAAACAGGATAAATATATTCTTGTCCAGCCAATCCCAGAATCAAGTAGAGTAGCTTGAAATGGATGAAATAATTTTAGAATGTGTATAAGTTTTATTTGTAGAGGTGATAAGTGAAACAGTATAAAGGGTAAATATTTGCTGTTTAATAAACCACCTCAAAACTTAGGTTAAAAAAAGATTTATTTTTCCCCTCAAGTCTGATGGTTTTTCTGCTTCACTTGGTATTGGCTGAGGTGTGGGCGTGGTTGGAATGTTCAGAGTGGCCGCATTCACATGGCTAGCCACTGGTTGAGAGTTCAGCTGGGCCTAAAGACCTTCAGTTCTCCTCTATATGGGCCTTTCTCTACGTGGCTGCTTGAATTTCCTTAAAGTGTGGTGGCAAGGTTCTAAGAAAGGACATTCCAGGAGACAGGAAGTAGAGACTGCCAGTCTTCTAAATCCTAGATTTGGAAGTCCAGGAATGTCACTGTGGGTCAAAGCCAGTCAAGGCCGACTACAGAGGAAGGAGAAATAATCTCTACTTATTGATAGGAAGGGTGGCATGCAAAAACAGGGAAGGGGGAATTGCTGGGGGCCACCTTTTGAGACTTGCTACCATAGGTACTATGCTAGTTGGATGTTCAGGCTAAAAATAAAAATAGTATCAGCCAAGTTTGTGGGTCATAATGCTAGGAATGTTTAGGAGGCATCTCTTTTTTTGAGGTTAACTTTGGAAGGCACTGACATGATCTCCTGCATGACTTCCCTTAATGATGTCGTTGTAGACATAATACTGGGTGAATTAATGTGATTCAGTAAGCTTGCTTAATTACTTCAAAAACCATAGGTATCTAAACACAGATTACATTTTAAAATAAATTGTGAGATGTTTTACTGTAATGGAATTTTCTTTACATCAGTGAAATTGATTACCAGGTGGTGGGATGAACATCTGAAACCAGTTCTTAGTTTAAGTTGTCAGAGTTTGTGTGTATACTTTACCTATTCCCAGTTTAAATTAGCTTTCAAACAGTTTCTTTTATGGGTACTCTTATAGGTGTTAGGGTATGAAATTAGTGGTAATTCTTTTTGCTAATTTTCTTTTTTTTTTGTCTGAGATACCCTGAGTTTCACTCTGTTGCCCAGACTGGAGTGCAGTGGCACAACTTGGGCTCACTGCAACCTCTGCCTCCCGGATTCAAGTGATTTGCCTATCTCAGCCTCCCAAGTAGCTGGAATTACAGGCATGCGCCACCTCACCTGGCTAATTTTGTTGTTGTTGTTTTTGTTTTTAGATGGAGTTTCGCTCTTGTTGTCCAGGCTGGAGTGCAATGGTGCCATCTCAGCTCACTGTAACCTCCGCCTCCGAGGTTCAAGTGATTCTCCTTCCTCAGCCTCCCCTGTAGCTGGGATTGCAGGCATGCACCACCACGCCCAGCTAATTTTGTATTTTTGGTAGAGACAGGGTTTTTCCATGTTGGTCAGACTGGTCTCAAACTCCCGACCTCAGGTGATCCGCCCGCCTCGGCCTCCGAAAGTGCTGAGGTTACAGGCGTGAGCTGCCGTGTCCGGCCTCTTTTTGCTAATTTTGTAAGTTTATGTTTATAGTAGATTTTCATAAATTATCAAAAGTGAATTATTAAATGTGGAGTAAAACTCCTACTTTGAGTAGTTTTAGAAATTATTTATTGCTAAATTAGAAAATAAACTTTGAAAAGAGATCTCTTTTTTTTAAAAAAAACTTTTAATTGAGACAGAGTCTCACTCTGTCACCCAGGCTGGAGTACAGTGGTGCAATCTCGGCTCACTGCAGCCTTTGCCTCCTGTTTTCAGGCAATTCTTATGCCTCAGCCTCCTAGGTAGCTGGGACTACAGGCATGCGCCATCACGCCCAGCTAAGTTTTGTGTTTTTAGTAGAGATGGGGTTTCACCGTGTTGCCCAGGCTGGTCTTGAACTCCTGACCTCAGGTGATCTGCCCACCTCAGCCTCCCAAAGTGCTGGGATTACAGGCCTGTCACTATGCCTGGCCTAGAGATGGGATCTTTTTTTTTTTTTTTTTTTGAGATGGAGTCTTGCCCTGTCACCCAGGCTAGAGTGCAATGGCACAATGTCAACTCACTGCAACCTCCGCTTCCCGGGTTCAGGCGATTCTCCTGTCTCAGCCTCCCGAGTAGCTGGGATTATAGGCACCTGCCATCATGCCTGGCTAATTTTTGTATTTTTGTAGACGGGGTTTCACCATGTTGGCCAGGCTATTCTTGAACTCCTGACCTCAGGTGATCCGCCTGCCTTGGCCTCCCAAAGTGCTGGGATTACAGGCATTAGCTACTGTGTCTGGCCTCTAGAGATGGGATCTTGCTTGCTCTGTTGCTCAGGCTGGCCTTGAATTCAGGCTGGAGTTAAGTGATCTTTCTGCCTCGTCCTCTCCAGTAGCTGGGACTACAGGTGCGTGCCACCACTCGCAGCCTAAAATATTTTTTAAATCTCACCTACATTCTAGCGTGTATTTTATTTTATTAGAGCGCAGCTCTGCCATCAATAGGTTGAGCTCACTGCAGCCTCAAACTCCTGGGCTGAAGCAGTGCTCCTACCTCAGCCTCCTAAGTAGCTGGGACTACAGGTTTGTGCCACCACACCTGGCTAATTTTTTATTTTTTTTGTAGAGATGGGGTCTTGCTGTGTTGCCCAGGCTGGTCTGGAACTCCTGGCCTCAAGTGAATCTCCTGCGTCAGCCTTCCAAATTGCTGGGATCACAGGCTTGAGCCACCATACCCAGCTCTAGCAATTTTTTTTTTTGAGAAGGAGTTTCACTCTGTTGCCCAAGCTGGAGTGCAGTGGCGTGATCTCGGTTCCCTACAACCTCCGCCTCCTGGGTTCAAACAGTTCTCCTGCCTCAGCCTCCTGAATAGCTGGGATTGCAGGCATGTGCCACCACGCCCGGCTAATTTTTTGTATTTTTAGTAGAGACAGGGTTTCACCGTGTTAGCCAGGATGGTCTCAATCTCCTGACCTTGTGATCCACCCTCCTCGGCCTCCGTAAGTGCTGGGATTACAGGCGTGAGCCACTGCGCCTGGCCAGCAATATTTTAATTTAGCACAGAAGTCCTTTCTAAATGTGTATAGTGAGAATCCATTGAGGATGAAATAGAAAATATTTACCAAAGTTTAACAACTTAATAAAAATAAAACTTTCTCTTTCCTTAATAAATCAATCTCAGCATTCTAAAATAGGCAATGGAGCGGGGGAGAAATCTCTATGGGAAGGGTCCACTGGATCTTAACAGTTTCAACTAGTGTTCCACAATATTTACGCTGTACTTGGGGAGAATTTCTGAATAATTAGAATAGACTGAGGCTTATTCCTTTTAGTTTCCCGTAGCCTGATTGAGATAGAGCTGTAAGATCAGCTGTAACATTGTACAGAAGGCTTAGAGATAACCAAGTGAAAAAGATAACTGGGATTACTGTTGAACTAAGAATATGATTGTTCTCTGAGACACTACCTGCTAGTTCCTGGATTACCTTTATATGTGGCCAAGGTGGGGATTGGGAAGCAAGGGAGCAAAAGCCCCAGAGCTAAGGGAGAGAGAATTTCTGCCTGCCTAAAATGAACCTTTTGAGTTGGATTTTTTTTTTCCCCCTGAGATGGAGTCTCCCTCTGTCGCCAGGCTGGAGTGCAGTGGTACAATCTCGGCTCACTGTAACCTCCGACTCCCTGGTTTAAGTGATTTTCCTGCCTTAGCCTTTGAGTAGCTGGGATTACAGGCACGCGCCACCACACCCAGCTAATTTTTGTGTTTTTAGTAGGGATGGGGTTTCACCATGTTGGTCAGGCTGGTCTTGAACTCCCGACCTTAGGTGATCCTCCTGCCTCTGCCTCCCAAAGTGCTGGGATTATAGGTGTGAGCCACCGTGGCCAGCCAGAAGAAATTTTTTGTATTTTTGTTAATACAGTCAGCCACGAATAGCTAACAGCTATTACAGTTGGCCCCTCATATTCGTGGGTTCTATATCCACTAACCATTGATTGAAAATATTAGAGAAAGAGACAATAAAAAATAACAACAATAAAAGTGGGAATTAAAAACAATACAGTATAACAACTACTTATATAACATTTACATTATATTAAGTATTATATGTAACCTAGAGATGATTTAAAATATATGGGAGAATGTGTGTAAGTTATGTGCCATTTAATATAACGCACTATAAGAGATTTGTGAGTATCTGTGAATTTTGGTATCCTGTGGGGAGGATCCTGAAACCAGTTCCCTGCAGCTACGGAGGTTTGACTATATTTATTTAGCATTTACTATTTGCTGTTCTAAATATACTGTTCTAAGCTCTCTATATATTATTTCATTTAGTCCTCCCAATAATCCTGTGAGGTGGATTCGGTATTGTTATTATCCCCATTTTTCATTAAGGAAAATTATTCCAGAGAGGTTAAGTAACTTGCTCAAAGTCGTGCTAGCAGGTATCCTGAGATTAAATCCAGGCAATCTGACTTGAGAGCCTTACTTAGATACGGTATACTTCCTCTTTGAAGAGCAGGAAAACTGTGGGATATGGTGGCATGTTTCCTTAATATCTGTTAAGGCACACTTTGGTAAATGCTAAAATAGAAGCACAAAGTGCTATAGATTTGTTTTGTTGTGTTTTGAGATGGAGTCTCACTCTGTCACCCAGACTGGAGTGTAGTGGCGCAATCTCTACTCACTGCAACCTCCACCTCCCGGGTTCAAGCATTTCTCCTGCCTCAGCCTCCTGAGTAGCTGGGACTACAGGTGTGCCGCCACGCCCGGCTAAGTTTTATATTTTTTAGTAGAGACGGGGTTTCACCGTATTGGCCAGGCTGGTCTTGAACTCCTGACCTCGTGATCCGCCTACCTCGGCCTCCCAAAGTGGTGGGATTACAGGTGTGAGCCACTGCGCCCGGCCGGGAAGTTTGTTTTAACTGAAGAGCTCTTTAGCAGCTTTGTAGAAGAAAGCTTCATATTAGATCTTGATGAATAGATAGATTTTGACAGATGTCTCTCTGAGGTAGGCAGTCAAGTGGTGTGGCCAGAGTGGAAGATTTACTGTCTGGGTTTACATATAGGTTTCCTGATTATTTAAATTACCAAAAAAGTGCAGTAAGACTTTACTGTTTTCATAGTATCATATCAGTTAGCTATTGGCGTTTAGAATCACAAAATACCAGCGTCTTACAACAATAGGTATTTATTCTCTTGAAATTGTGAGTTTGTTGGGTAGTGGATGATCTTAAACTTGGCTTACTCAAAGTCAAAAGCCCAAAGTCAAGTAGGGCAGGGAGTAACTTGCACAATACTACAATGACAGTAATCTACTGCATTGATCTAGTACAGTTGATTTAGAGACGAATGGTAAGATGCTTGTTATGACAACTATTGTGCTTTCTTCTTTCTGCTCTCCATTGTTGGCACTGTCCTGGTAGTACTTTTTCATATTGGTTGCTGAATAATACCTGTTGACTGGATGCTCCTAGAATCACAATGTAATACAGCAGATTTCTTCTCTTCATGTTATATAGGAAAAAAGCATAAAGAAATAATCAGAATCTTGACTATTCCACAGTGATGCCCTGAGAAGTTCAGCAATACCACAGTGCTATTCTTCTATCTTTGGGACTGATAAGCTTGATGTCACTGGAATGGCATTTGTAATAGAATTTGAACTATAACAGAGTTTGTATCAAGGTCATACATGATAACCCAACAACTCCGTTGTTAGCAGTTTTAAGAGCTTTTCCATCTCTTCACTGCAGCTAAACTTAAGGTTGCAAAGATCTGGTGCTAATATATTTAGATGTCTGGAAAACTTTCATGTTTTCGCTGAAAAGTCATAGAGACAGATATCCAGGAATTATAGCATGTGGGTAAATATTTTTGTAGCACAGATTCATAAATCCTTGTATATATATCAAACTGTTAACGAAGTTATTTGTGATTTGCTGGTTTGTGGGTAATATTTCAAAATATTTAATGGTATTCTGAAAATATACTAGTAAATACACAGAAAAGCATTACTTAGGTGATATTTCCTTTCTTTAATGCTTTTTTACTTTAAAAATTATTTTTATTTTTATTTTTTTTGAGACCGAGTTTCGCTCTTGGTGCCCAGGCTGGAGTACAATGGCGTGATCTTGGGTCACCACAACCTCCTTCTCCTGGGTTCAAGTGATTCTCCTGCCTTAGCCTCCTGAGTAGCTGGGATTACAGGCATGCACCACCACACCCAGCTAATTTTGTAGTTTTAGTAGAGACGGGGTTTTTCCATGTTGGTCAGGCTAGTCTCAAACTCCTGATCTCAGGTGATCCGCCTGCCTCGCCCTCCCAAAGTGCTGGGATTACTGGCGTGAGCCACCGCGTCTGGCCCTTTTTAAAAACTTTTTGAGACAGTCTCACTCACTCTGTCACCCAGGCTGGGTGATAGTTCTTTTTTTTAATTCTTTTTCTTTTTTTCTTTAAAATTTTTTTTGTTTTTATTTTTTTTGAGACGGAATTTCGCTCTAGTTGCCCAGGCTGGATACAGTGGTACAATCTCAGCTCACTGCAACCTCTGCCTTCCAGGTTCAAGCGATTCTTCTGCCTCAGCTTCCCGAGTAGTTGGGACTACAGGTGTGCGTCACCACACCTGGCTAATTTTTGTATTTTTATTAGAGACGGAGTTTCACCATGTTGGCCAGGCTGGTCTCATACTCCTGACCTCAAGTGATCCACCTGTCTTGGCCTCCCAAAGTGCTGGGATTACAGGTGTGAGCCACCATGCCCAGCCTTCTTTTTTTTTTTAATTCTTTAATGTTTTATAGATTTTCTACAGTGAATATATATCATAATCTTAAAAAGTAAATTTAGTATATTGAGTATATGCATTTATAATACAAAATGATCACAGACTACATTGTAGCAAGTGTACTGGCCAGTGGGCTGACAGTGGCTGCTTGAACAGACTCCTCACTCTGAGCTCTAGTTTTCTTAAGCAGAAAATGGGCTATTGTTAATTTTACCTACTTAAAAAGGGTCTCTCTCTGTTTTTCCTTTCAGTTCATGTTAAATTCTAAATTGCCATGTATAAGTAAGGGGTTAATTGTCAATTTACACCATAAAACCCCTTTATGTATTCAAGGTTTTCATAGGAAATTTAGGATTGTATGATCCTAAATTGTGCTGGAGTACCACATTTTCTGTTAAGTAGTACTTGGCAATAAAGTATAGGAAAAAAAATCAGTGGGTTGACAAAGAGAGGTCATGATAGTGTACCTGTAATGTAATTTGATAAAAAATGTGAGCATGAACTGATTGCAAAGCATTGTTACATATAGGGGAAGACATTATGGGGGAATAGGGGGGTGAAGATACAAAGTTGATTAAAACTTCTCTAGAGTTTCACAATCTAATGAGATAGGCATTTATAAATATCTCTTAAGGCACACTTTGTTAAGTGCTAAAATAGTGGCACAAAGTACTATAGAATTTAAGAGAGGAAATAGAAAAAGTAAATTGAGTTAAAGGAAGGAGAAATTAGTTTTAACTGGAGAGATTTTTAGAAGCTTTATAGAAGAAAGTTTTGTATTGGACCTTGAAGAATAGATAGATTTTGACAGACTTGTGTCTGAGGTGGGCAGTTCCAAGAATAGGAAGTAACTTGGGTAAAGGCCAGGAGATCAGAAGTTGGGCAGGTGCAGTGAGTTATAGGTGGGTAGATCGGTATTTGAGCATAGCAGATAAGAAGGAAAATATAAATTGGAGGCCCAGGGAGTTTGGACTTAATCTAGTTTTATATATACATATATATATATATATATTTTTTTTTTTTTTTTTAAATTTTGTTTTGTTTTGTTCTGAGATGGAGCCTCACTCTGTTGCCCAGGCTGGAGTGCAGTGCCGTGGTCTTGGCTCACTGCCTTGGCATCCTCTGCCTCCCAGGTTCAAGTGATTCTCCTGCCTCAGCCTCCCGAGTATCTGGGACTACATGCTCGCACCACCATGCCCAGCTAATTTTGTATTTTTAGTAGAGACAGGGTTTCACCATGTTGGCCAGGTTGGTCTCTTATCTCTTGACCTCGTGATCCACCCGCCTCAGCCTCCCAAAGTGCTGGGATTACAGGCGTGAGCCACTGCGCCCAGCCTAGATCTATATTTAAGAAGAATGTTCAAGTGTACTTTATGTATGCGTTAATGTGAACTTTTTTACTAAAGTAAAATATATATACAAATACATATTTTTAATATGTACAAATAATTATGTATAACTCAGTGAGTTTTTACCTAGTGAACACATCTGCGTAACCATTATCTAGATCGGGAGTAGAACTTTGCCAGTACTCCACACGTTGCCTTCATGCCCGCTTTGGTTACTAACTCCCTACTCCCAAGGGAAATCACTCCCTTATAGTATCTGTAGATTAGTTTTACTGTTATTGGTATGTAAGCTCATCTAAATGGAATCATTCCAGGGTGTATTCGTTGGTGTCTGGTATCTTTTGTCCCATATTGTTTGTAAGATGATTCACTCAGGTTTTTGTGGGAGGTATGGTGTGTTTATGCTTGTTAATGTATTCCACTGTGATTAATCATTCAGATTAGTCATTCTGTTTTTGATGGACATTTGGGTTACTTCCAGTTTTTGGCTACTTTAAATTATGCTATTGTAAATAATTTTGTACATGTCTTTCCGTAAACATATGTACATGTTTCTGTTGAGTATGTACCTGAGAATGGAATTGCTGGGTCATGGGGTATGAAAATGTTTAGCTTTATGCTATGGTTTGAATATAGCTTGTTTGGCCCCACCAAGTCTCATGTTGAAATTTGATCTCCAGTGTTGGAGGTGGGGCCTGGTGGGAGGTGTTTGGATTATGGAGGTGCATTCCTCATGGAGGGCTTGGTGCCATCCTTTTGGAAATGAGTGAGTTCTCGCTCCATTAGTTCCTGCCAGAGCTGGTTGCTTAAGAGTCTGGCACCTCCCTCCTCTCTCTTTTGATTTCTCTCTTGGCATGTGATTTCTGCACATGCAGCTCCTCTTCGCCCTCCACCATGAGTGGAAGCCGCTTGAGACTCTCACCAGGATCAGATGCTAGCACCATGCTTCTTGTACAGCCTGCAGAACTGTGAGCCAAATAAACCTTTTTTTAAATTATTAATTACCCACCCTCAGGTATTCCATTATAGCACCATAAATGGACTAAGACACTTTAGTAGAACCTATACAACTGTTTTTCTTTTTTTCTTTTTTTTTTTTAGAGACAGGTCTCACTCTGTTGCCCAGGCTGGAGTACAGTGGCATGATCATGGCTCACTGCAACCTCGAACTCCTGGGTTCAAACTGTCTTCTCATTTTAGCCTCCTGAGTAACTAGCACTACAGGCATGTGCCACCACACTCAGCTAATGTTTTTCATTTTATACTTTCTTTAGCAGTGTATAGGAGTCCCAGTTGCTGAACATTCTTGCAGGGTTCACTTAATATCATCTTTTTTGGGGCCGGATATGGTGGCTCATGCCTCTAATCCCAGCACTTTGGGAAGCTGAGGCGGGCAGATCACTTGAGGTCATGAGTTTGAGTCTAGTCTGGCCAGCGTGGTGAAACCTCGCTTCTATAAAAGTACAAAAATTAGCTGGGTGTGGTTGCGGGCACCTGTATTCCCAGCTACTCAGGAGGTTAACGCATGAGAATCGCTTGAACCTGGGAGGCTGAGGTTGCAGTGAGCCTAGATGGTACTACTGGACTCCAGCTGGGTGACAGAGTGAGACTCCATCTCAAAAAAAAAAAATAATAATAATAATAACATCGTCTTTTTCGTTGTAGCCATTCTAGTGGATGATGGTACTCTCCCACTGTTTTAATTTGTGTTTCCTTAATGACTATTGTAAACAAGCACCTTTTTAGGCTTATTGACTGTTTAGACATACTCTTTTGTTGAAGTGTTCAAGTCTTGGCCTTTTTTCCCCTATTGGATTATTATTATTGTGATTACTATTATTATTATTATTATTATTATTTTTAAAGAGATGGAATCTTGCCCTCTTTTCCAGGCTCTGGAGTACACTGTTGTTATCACAGCTCACTGCAGCCTCCAACTCCTGGGCTCAAACATCCTCCCACCTTGGTCTCCCAAAGCGCTGAGAGACATGAGCCTCATTATTTTTTGTGTGCCCAGCTTCATTATTTATTTTGATGCTTGAATTGTTCCCTATTTGGCCAGTGGGAAAGGCATTCAAACTGCGTCCTCTGCTTTTTGATGTCATTGAGCATTTTCTTATTTACTGAAAGATATTCCAGGCTCTTCTTGTACTTTTTTTGCCCTAGCCCTGGAATTAGTGATTTCTCCGAGAAGCTCTTTTAGTAGTTTCTTTTAGTAGAGAATGACATGTAGAAGTTCAAATCTGGTTGTTAAATGTGCTTATTGCTATTGGGGTGTCACTGCTCCCAAGCCATCATACTGGACACACCACACATACAGGTGCATATTGCACATTTACATTGTTATTTTATCTTATGTATTATTTAAAAGCATGAGTTCACACTGATATCCCCAATTCCAGTCCAATACCACAGGATTCGTTCAATAATTTCATAATTGTGACTCCGTTTTCTGACAGTGAGTGACGTGGCTTTCATTATCCTCAACATGTTTTCTTAGTCAATCAGCCCCTTTCTATGTGACCACTCTCATGTTGCTGCTGTTCCCCACATCCACTATATAGATGCCATCCTTGACTTATTTAGGCTCCAAAACCCCATGTCAGATTGCTGGCCTATACCCTTTCATGAACACCCTTCTTCGATACCTGTGCCAGATTGCTTTCCGCATCACATTTGGACTTCAACATTCTGTGCAGGGCTGCCATGTTGCCTGCCATATTTCTGTATGGACATATCCCTTATCCTGTTTTTTTTTGTTTATTTTGAGACAGAGTCTCACTCTTTTGCCCAGGCTACAGTGCAGTGGCACAATCACAGCTCACAGCAGCCTCACTCAACCTCCTGGGCTCAGGTGATCCTCCTGCCTCAGTCTCCTGAGCATCTGGGACTACAGGTGCTTGCCACCACACCTGGCTAATTTTTTGTAGAGATGGGATTTCGCCATGTTGCCCTGGCTGGTCTCAAACTCCTGGACTCAAGTGATCCACTCGCCTCGGCCTCCCAAAGTGCTAGGATTATAGCTGTGAGCCATCGTGCCTGCCCCTTCTTCCTTATCCTGGTGGTACTCTGTCATCCTGTGCTAAGACCTCTGCTGATCCTGCAAATGTCTCTTTTGCCTGGCCCTGACAAAATGAGTAGAGGTTTATTGTAGTCAAAATGTAGTCAAGAGTTTCAATTTTTTAATTTATGGTTAGCACTTTTTCTGTTTGCTTATCCCAAGATCATACAGATCCTTCCTTCCTTCCTTCCTTCCTTCCTTCCTTCCTTCCTTCCTTCCTTCCTTCCTTCCTTCCTCCTCCCTCCCTCCCTTCCTCCCTTCCTCCCTCCCTCCCTCCCTCCCTCCCATCTAGGATCACTGCAGCCTTGATCTCCTGGGCTCAAGGGATCCTCCCACCTCAGCCTCCCCAGTAGCTGGGACTACAGGCGTGTGCCACCAAATGTTGGCTAATTTTTTTGCATTTTTAGTGGAGATGAGGTTTCTCCATGTTGTCCAGGCTGGTCTCGAGCTCCTGGGCTCAGGTGGTCTATCTGCCTCAGCCTCCCAAAGTGCTGGGATGCTGAGGTTATAGGTGTGCACCACTTCACTGGACCAAGATGTTGATTTTGTTTATCTACACACACAGACACACACATACACATACACATATACATATACACGTATACATACAAGTTTTAAACATTTTTTATTGTGGTAAAATACATGTAATGTAAATTTTACCATTTTAATTATTTAAAGTGTAGAGTTCAGTAGTGTTAAGTGTATTCATACTGTTGTGCATATATAATCTCTAGAACTTTTTTGTCTTGCAAAACTGAAACTCTATACCCATTAGACGAACTATCCATGTCTCCCTTATCCCAGCTACTGGCAACCACTATTCTTTTTTTTGTTTGTTTGGTGTTTTTTTTTTTTTTTTCCCCTGAGGCGGAGTCTTGCTCTTTTGCCCAGACTGGAGTGCAATGGTGCGATCTTGGCTCACTGCAGCCTCCGCCAAGCAATTTTCTTGCCTCAGCCTCCTGAGTAACTGGGACTACAGGTGTGTGCCACCACACCAGCTAATTTTTATGTTTTTAGTAGAGATGGGGTTCACCATGTTGGCCAGGCTGGTCTTGAACTCCTGATCTCAGGTGATCCACCCGCCTTGGCCTCCCAAAGTGCTGGGATTACAGGCATGAGCCACTGCGCCCAGCCTTCTATTTTTTTTTTTTCTATGAATTTGATTCCTCTAGATACCTCATATAGGTAGAATCATACAGTGTTTGTCTTTTTGTGACTAGCTTATTGTACTTAATGTACTCAGGTTTCATCCCTGTTCTTCCTTTTTTGAGACTGAATGATATTTAATTGTTTGTATATACCATGTTTTATTTATTGTCAACAGACACTTGGGAAGCTTCTACCTTTTGACCTTTGTGAATAATGCTGCTATTCGTATGTGTTACAGATACTTCTTCAAGTCCGTGAGAAATTTTATTTACAATTTGCATTTAGCTCTGCAATCCATCTGGAATTAATTTTTGCATATGGTGTGAGGTAGAGGTCAGCATTCTTTTTTTTTTTCTTTCTCCATGCCAGAAAGGTAATGTGCCTATGTAACAAGGTTTGAGGGAGGCACACCTCACACATGAGGATGAAAACCCAGTCGTCATGCTTACAAACTACAAAAGGATCAGAATTCTTTTTTTCCTTTTCTTTCTATAGCCAACTTATTCAGCACTATTTATTGAAAAGATGGTTCTTTTTCTGTTGCATTGCAGGGTCATCTTTGTCATATTAATGTATATATATACATATATGTGTGTGTGTATATATATATATATGGGCCTCCTTTTGGGATTGTCTCAGTAGCTCCATTGGTCTCTTCTTGTGCCAATACCACACTGTCTTAGTTTCTGTATTTTTATATAATAACAATTCTTGATATCTGATAGTATATGCCCCTCAGCTTCCCCCTCCCCCAAGATTGCACTGGCTATCTTGGCCTTTTGCATTTTCTTTTTCTTTCTTTTTTTTTAATGGAGTCTCGCTCTGTTGCTCAGGCTGGAGTGCAGTGGCGCAATCTTGGCTCACTGCAACATCTGCCTCCAGGGTTCAAGCAATTCTCCTGCCTCAGCCTCGAATAGCTGGGATTATAGGCGCACACCACCATGCCTGGCTAATTTTTGTATTTTTAGTAGAGATGGGGTTTCACCATGTTGGTCAGGCTGGTCTCGAACTCTCTGACCATGTGATCCACCTGCCTCGGCCTCCCAAAGTGTTGGGATTACAGGCGTGAGCCATGGTGCCCTGCCTCCATTTTCATGTGTATTAGAATTAGCTAGGCCGGTCGCGGTGGCTCACGCCTGTAATCCCAGCACTTTGGGAGGCTGAGGTGGGCGGATCACCTGAGGTCAGGAGTTGGAGACCAGCCTGACCGACATGATGAGACCCCATCTCTACTAAAAATACAAAAATTAGCCTGGAATGGTGGGGCATGCCTGTAATCCCAGGTACTTGAGGCTGAGGCAGAAGAATTGCTTGAACCCAGGAGGCAGAGGTTGAAGTATGTGGAGACTGTGTCACTGCACTGCAGCCTTTTTTTTGGAAACTCCGTTTCCAAAAATTTAAAAAGAATTAGCTAGTCAGTTTCCACAAAACATACTTTTTTGATTTTTATTGGAATTGCATTGAATCCATATATAAGTTTTGGGAGAGCTGAGATCTTAACACTTTTGAGTTTCATAGTCCACGAAAACGATGTGTCTTTCCATTTATTTAGGTCTCAAATTTCTCTGTATAGAGGTCTTTAAATATCTTTTGTTAAATTATTCCTAGGAATTAGATGTCTTTAGGTGTTATTTTAAAAATTTAATCCTCTTTGTTGCTAATAGTACAGAGGTTTTAAATCTGAGGTCTGTGGCCCCTTTACAAGCTATAAACATGTGAATACTTTTTCCTGAAAGATCTGTAGTTTACATTTGAATCTGATTTCCACTGGGGACAGTAACAACAAAGATGAAAGAGCACTGTAGTGCTTTAGAGTGGATTAGATAGGGAGGGGTAACAGAGAGGCAGGGAGGCCATTTAAAGTATGTAATAGTCTAGGCAAGAGACTGGGCTTGAGCTGGGGCAGCAGGTATGGAAAAGGAGGAAGGATATTCAAGGATATTCTGGAGACAGAATGAAGAAGGTTGCTGAGAGTAGGGTAGAACAAATGAAGAAAAAGAATAAAATTTAGCTGGCATCAGTCATGTTCAGGGCAATTAGAGGGTTATCAAAGCAGTAGGTAGATAAGGGAAAATGAGTATTTGGTGGGTGAAGATATTGGAATAGTCCCTAACTGTAATAAGGAGACTTTAAGATATAGTCATATAAATAAAGATAGGCAGGGCCAGGCGTGGTGGCTCACGCCTGTAATCCCAGCACTTTGGGAGGCCAAGGCGGGCAGATCACGAGGTCAGGAGATTGAGACCATCCTGGCTAACACGGTGAAATGCAGTCTCTACTAAAAAGTACAAAAAATTAGCTGGGCATGGTGGCAGGCGCCTGTAGTCCCAGCTACTCGGGAGGCTGAGGTGGGAGAATGGCATAAACCCAGGAGGCGGAGCTTGCAGTGAGCCGAGATCGCACCACTGCACTCCAGCCTGGGCGATAGAGCGAGACTATGTCTCCCAAAAAACAAACAAACAAAAAAAAGATGGGCAAAGTGATAGAATGTATGAAATTTGGAAGGTGGAAAGCTGGGTGATGATTAGATGGGGATTATATATTATTTTGTACTTTTTTTATATTTAGAAGTATCCATAATAAGAGGTTAAGAAAAGTTTATCTGCATAAAAAGTAGGCTGAACTGAAGTTCTCTGGAACAGCTGTACTCAAATTGTTATATGAAAAAAATATCAGGATTCAGTTTTGAGTAATTTCATAGCCACTGTCGAAATCTGCCAGATAAGGAGGCACAAAGCTACAGTGGCCAGGTGCTGTGGGGTGACTAAGAGTTGAGGAAAAGAAATTGAGCTAGGTGTCTGTTGGCAACTCAACCAGGTTTGTGGACTCGGGAATTTAGCAGGGGAAGGTGATATGATTTGTCTCTGCACCCACCCAAATCTCATGTCTCATAATCCCCAGCGTTGGAGGTGGGACCTGGTGGGAGGTGTTTGGATCATGGGGGTGGATTTCTGCCTTTGGTGATGTTTTTGTGATAGAGTTCTCACAAGTTCTGGTTGTTTAAAAGTGTCTGGCACCTTCTCTGTCCACCTCTCTTCTTCCTGCTTTGGCCGTATAAGATGTGCCTGCTTCCCCTTTGCCTTCTGCCATGAATTTTAAGTTTCCTGAGGTCTCCCCAGAAGGAGAAACCACCAGAAGCAGAATTCACTATGCTTCTTGTACAGCCCGCAGAATCGTGAGCCAGTTAAACCTCTTTTCTTATAAATTACCCACTCTCAGGCATTTCTTTATAGCAGTGCAAAAAGTGACTCATATACAAGGGTATACATTCAGTGGGAGAATAATGGCAGAGAGTCTGGGGCAGATATTGTGGGGAGATCAATAGGCAGAAAGCATTAGTGAGTACTAGAAACAGGTGGCAAAACATTGCTTCAAGCTTGAACTCACAAGTGGAACTGGGAAACCTACCAAGAAACTAAATAATTGATTCATTCAGACTATACTGATTAGTGTCTATTGTAATAGTTCTACACTTTACCCTGTATAGGAATTATTTGGAATGCATGTTAAAATGTAGTACAGATTCTTAGTTCTTTCCCCCCCTTCCCCTTTACTTGGTATGCCTGAAAAGTTGGCATGTTTAACAAGCATATCAGATGTTTCTGATGCTGGTGTTTCTCAGGATCATGCTTTGACAAAATATCTAGTCCACTGTTTGCTGGCCAGTGTATCAACACAGGGGAAGTGGGGGAAATGATGTGGCTAGAACCAGAGTAAAAGGTGAGGCCTTGTACTTGGGAAACAGAGCAGGAAGGAGCTGAATTAACTGGAATCAAAAGTGATGGCAGGCCAGTTGCAGTGGCTCATGCCTGTAATCCCAGCACTTTGGGAGGCTGAGGCAGGCGGATCACCTGAGGTCAGGAGCTTGAGACCAGCCTGGCCAACATGATGAAACCCTGCCTCTACTAAAAATAAAAAAATTAGCCGCGTGTGGTAGCCCAGTCCTGTAGTCTTAGCTACTTGGGAGGCTGAGGCCAGAGAATCGCTTGAAACCGGGAGGCGAAGGTTTCAGTGAGCCAAGATTACGCCACTGCACTCCAGCATGTGCAACAGAGCTAGACTCCATCTCAACAACAAGTGATGGCAGAATGAGACACGTCTCACGGCCAAGGCTTGGACTCTCAGAATTCCAACTAGTTGGTAATAAGTTGGTTTCAGAAAACAATTTACTTCTGTAGGCTGTTTGCAGCTAGAGAAATAGTGAGCTATGGGAGTAGGAAAATAAGCAAGCTATAACACTTAGAAGTAAGTATATCTAGTGGAAGGACAATAGCAACATCCCAGAATGTGGCCATTGAGGTACTACATTAAAATCACATCACAATAAAACTGGTAGTTCCTCCTAGTACTGTGAACAGATTGTGTATCATCTTCATTTATTTTAAAGATGCTGTGGTTGGTCCCTCAGCTCATAATCACCATCAGCCATGGCATCTTTACATAGAGGAAGAAGATGTAATTCATACAATTAAATAAGGTAAATGTAAAGGTGCTTTGTAGGTCATAAGGGTAAGGTGGTGGTGGTGGTGGTGCTTTTACAACAACATTCTAACACAAAACAATTCATACAGACTCCCAAAGTTTATTGAATAGGCATTCCACTCTCATTCCATTTTACCCTTTAAATGTATATTTATTCATGCCTGCTGTATGCAAATTTTTGATTCCTTTTTTTTTTAATGAACGTACAATAAAATGGACTTTTCTTAGTGTATACAGTTTTAGGAATTCTAATATGTGTAGATTCATGTAAACCACAATCAGGATAAGAACAATTCTGTCACTCTCCACAAAAAAATTCTTATACTGTTCCTCCACCTCTAACCCCCTCTTCCTCACTTCATTTTATGTTTTTGAGAATGTCATATAAATGGAACCATGCAATATGAAATCTTCTGTTACTGACCTCTCTCGTTCAGCATAATGCCTTTGAGCTAGATTAATCCATGTTGTTGCATGTATTGGGAGTTCATGTCTTACTATTGTTGAGTAGTATTTTATTGTGTAGTGTACCAGACTTTGTTTATTCTCTCCTGAAGGACATTTGGGTTGTTTCTGGTTTTGGTGATTATAAATAAAGCTGCTCTAAATAAACACTTGTGTATAGATTTTGTGTGAACGTTTTCATTTCTCTAAATACCCATGAGGGAAAATTGCGTGATAAATGTAGGTTTAACCTTTTTGGAAATTGCTGAACTATTTTCCGGAGTGATTGTACCAGTTGGCATTCCCACAAGCAATGTGTGAGAGTTCTGGTTGATCTGCATCTGTGTCAGCATTTGGAATTGTCAGTATTTTTAATTTTAGCCATTCTAATAGGTGTATAGTGGTATCTTACTGTGGTTTCAGTTTGCATTTGCCTAATGCATTCCTCAATTCTTGATGCTTGTATTAATGGAGGATCCAATACAAAGATAATGCATGGTCATCAGAACAAAATATTTGATATGCCTAACTTTAACATTCTACGAAAGACTTCATGAATATTTTTAAAAAGGAATTTGTACTATTGAATATTCATGGTTTTTCGGTGAAGTTTGAGGTACTCTGAAACCTATCTACAAAGTTTTAAGTAAGCCATGTGACAGTGTGGATAAGAGAGTGACTTCAGAGCATTTTTTTCTTTTCTGGTGACCTTTGGTGTGTAGAACACTTGTGGCCTTTAATAAACTGAGGAGATAGGATGACCAAAAAATTTTTTTATTTGCCTATACTTTTTAAAAATAAAGCAGAAATAAGTGAGAAACACAGACACTGTGATCAAGATCGTGAACAAGATCATGATCTACATTTACTGATTTCATGTTCCTGGTAGTACAGATCAATGGTATGATTTTAATAACTCTTATTCAGGGAAGTAATTTAGATGGAGGCAAGGAAGGCTTTCCCTTGGGTAATGTATTAATTTGGCCCCATCTATCTCTTCTCCCTTTGTAAATCATCCCAAGCAGCAGTCTGTATTATAAAAAGCAAACTAAATGATTGCTAATTAAATGTTGAGTGTTTTTTTGAGTTGGTTATTATCTTGAGGTTAAATCTGTTTAGTGAGTGAATATGGAAGAGTTATGTTTCTCACATTTGGAATGCACACTTGCTGATCATTGGTATGTTACTCCCATTTTGTGAAACTGGAACATCATTTCCTTCTTTTTAATGATTGTGAGTTTTACAGTTATTGAATCTTTGTTTTAGTGGCGTTAGTCGTGTCAGTACTTTATTTGCTACCAAGTTCTCAGGATATAGGTTCCCAATTAAAAATTTTTATTTTTTCGTTTTTTTTTTTGAGACAGATTCTCACTCTGTCACTCAGGCTGGAGTGCAGTGGCATGATCTGTGCGCACTGCAACCCCCACCTCCCATGTTCAAACGATTATCCTGCCTCAGCCTCTCAAGTAGCTGGGACTACAGGAATGTGCCACCATGCCTGGTTAATTTTTGTATTTTTAGTAGAGATGGGATTTCACCATGTTGGCCAGGCTGGTCTCGAACTCCTGACCTCAAGTGATCCGCCCACTTCGGCCTCCCAAAGTGCTAGGATTACAGGCATGAACCACTGCACCCAGCCCCAATTATAACTTGTTTCCATGGGAAAACATCCGCTTTGAAGCAGTATTCAGTAATATATTGAAATTAGAACTAGGCTGTTAAGCAGTGATTCAGGTTTAGTGTTCAGTGTTAATTTAGAAAAGGTGACTTAAGTTGAAGAACGTTGATGTATCTGTTTTTAAATTGCACCTAATTATAATGACAACTTACAAGGTCTATTTCCTTCTCTCTTGGAATGTTGACTATAAATTTCACATAATTTAAAAGCAAACAATTAATTTAAAAGGTAGCCAAATGAATTAATTGAAAAGAATCCTGCTTTGTCAGATTTTGCCTGTAATCATATCCAGACATGGCATTTTGAAAATCAGAAAGGATTGCTTCCACTTATATCAGAGTTTGAAAGTAGAAACTCTTTTTATGTAGGTATGGGTCACCTTTGATTATGTGGTAGTCTTCTGAATATGGTCCCCTTACCTGACAGATACCCACCTCATCAATAAACTACATAGAATCCTTAGGTTTATATGTGGTCATGTTACAAAGCATTTCTTAAGTACTCTTAAATGTGTTTTACTAGTGTCTTGTGGAAAAATATAATCTTTTGAAAGCATTCATGTTAAAAAGAATTAGACTTGTGATTTATCTCATTTGGACCTCTTCTTTTTCAGTGTGTCTTTAAAATGTAGGTACAGTATATAAGGATCATATCATACATACTAAAGGATCAACTGAGATTTTGATTTAAATATGTTATAAATTATAGTATGGAAGCCTGCATAATATACTGAATATTTTTTTTTTCCTAAGAAGCTTCTTTAAATGGTTCTGTTAAGTGTAGGAATGTTCTGATGATTATCTTTTTAATTAAAATGAGAAATCTTTGTTTAAAGTGGCACTCGTTTTTTTACGGCCTGTTACAGTCTCTGTGACAATCATTTCTTAAGTCTGAACGTTTTATTTCCAGGAATCCATTTATATAAAACTATGTTTAGACTTAATTAAGGAACGATTCTTACAAAGCTTGTAAATAGCCAGGAAAAAAGGGACCGAAAATAAAACTGACATTCACATTTAACAAAATGATTGTTACAAGGTATGTAATAAGCTATAAAAATACAATAAAGCCCTTTTTATAAGAGTTCATATTTTTTGATCCTTGTTTTCAAAGGTATTTAAGAAAAATATCAAAGCTTTGCAGAGTGACATCTGTTTGCTGAATGGACTAGTTATAACTTCTTTTGTTTACAACTGACAATATGGGAGTTCTACCTGTTTTGTTAGTGTGTCTTCTTTGAAATACCTTGTAATCAGTTTAAATTGGTAGGTAAATTTTACATTGTACTATAGTGAAGACAAGACCTGGTTTTCAGGTTCTGCTTCCTAGACGTCATAAGATTTTGGGCGTGTTGCTTAATCTCCTTGAGTCTCACTTTCCTCATCTAGAAAGCAAAGATAATACCTACTTTTGTACCTCAAAGAGCTGTTATGAGGAGTAAATGAAAGTATTATAAATAGAGCAAATATTTTGGAAGGACTTTAAGCATCCAGATTATGTGTCTCTTAAAGATGAATTAGATTGAACAATCTCTCTTTTTTTTTTTATTAAAAAGTAAACTTTAATGTTGAAAATGCAAACTTGGGGAGGGCAGAAAGATCACACACAAGGCTGTCACTTCACACTTGGAGGGTTGCACAGCAGCTGGGCAGAGGTGCTCCTCACTTCCCAGGCGGTGGGGCGGCCAGGCAGAGGCGCTCCTCACTTCCCAGATAGGGCAGCGGCCGTTAATAACCTCTTTTAATTAGCAAACTTCCTTCTCCTGTTCATGCACTCTGTCATGTACATATGTGCATCCTTTTTGAAGTGACACTTATTTTTCCATTTCCTTGTCTAAGTATAAGTGATTGAAACACTATTGGCATAGTGGAAATTACACAAGAATTGGAGTCAGAAGACCTGGTTTCAAGTCCTGTCTTAACTACAGTCATGCATTGCTTAACAACACATGATACATTATGAGAAATACATGGGTAGGTGATTAAGTGGTTGTGTGAACTTCATAGAGTGTACATAGACAAACCTAGATAGTATACCTTACTATATACCTATGCCATGTGGTATAACCTGTTGTTTGTGCAGTTTGTTACTGTACACTGAATCCTGTAAGCCATTGTAACACAATGGTATTTGTGTATCTAAACACAGAAAGGGTATAGTAAAAATACAGTGTCATAATTTTATGGATACATATTTACAGATACATAATTTTATGTATCCGACCATATTTGACTGAAGTGTCATTAGAGGGCACATGACTGTATTTTACTTACTCTCTGACCTTATTCTTGGTTGGTGATAATAATAAGAGTAAAATAACAGTAATAATGGCAGCCAACACTTGTAGCTCAGTATGTACCATGCAAGATTCTAGACACTAAGTATATTAACGCACTTGGTCCTCTCATCTTGTTAGGTGTGTATTATTATTATCATCCTGATTTACAAATGTGGAAACTGAGGCACAGGGAGGTTAAGTTACTTTTTCAAGATCAAACAGTTTGTGAATGGCACAGCTGGTATTCCAGCTCAGACATATAGCTCCGGAGTGAGTGTGGTTAAGCATTGTGCTATACTAACCTTGTCCCTTAATTTCCTCTTCTCTAAAATGAGAATAACAATAACTGTTCTATCTACTGGGTTGAAGATTCAGTAAGAGAGTATACATAAAAGCACTTTGACATCACAGTGTACCATAAATATAAGTTATATGTCAACTGTAGAATTAACATGCACCTTAGAGTAGGTATTTTATAGTTTTTTGGTGGGTGAGGGATGTTATCTTTTGACTTATTTTTGAGAAATAAAATTTTGAAGAGAGGTGTGGATGGTGTCATTCTTTTTTCAAATCCTCAGAAAAATTATGAGAAACACACAATGATAACTCATATATCCCTCACCTGGATTATCTAATTGTTAATATTTTGCCACATTTGACTTTTCCTAATATAAGTTATACTTTCTTTCTAAATTATTTGTGAGTTGCAGACATGATATTTCACCTTTACTTCCTCATGTATTTTCTAAGAGCATCCTCATTCCTAACCTCAATACAAGATTCCACTCAGGAAATTTAACACTGATCACTGATAACCTTTTATTATTTAATATACAGTTCATATTCAGAATCCCTAGTTGTCCTAAGAATGTCTTTTTTTTTTTTTTTTTTTGAGACGGAGTCTCGCTCTGTTGCCCAGGCTGGAGTGCAGTGACGTGATCTTGGCTCACTGCAACCTTCGCCTCACGGGTTCAATTGATTCTCCTGCCTTAGCTTCCTGAGTAGCAGTTATTACAGGCGCCTGCCACCATGCCCGGCTAATTTTTGTATTTTTAGTAGAGATGGGGTTTCACCATGCTGGCCAGGCTGATCTCCAACTCCCGACCACAGGTGATCCGCCTGCCTCAGCCTCCCAAAGTGCTGGGATTACAGGCATGAGCCACCACGCCTGGCCCCTAAGAATGTCTTTTACAGCTCTTTAAAAAAAAATCCAGGATCCAGTCACATTATATATAATATCTCTTTAGTCTCCTTTAATTTACAGTAGTTTCCTAATGGTTTTTATTCATGAAATTGACATTTTTGAAGAGTTTGAGGTAGTTTTACAGAATATCCCTCATTTGTTTTTGTCTGTTTTTCCATGATTAGATCAGGGTAAAAAATTTGGCAGGAGTATAATATGCTGTGTTTTTTCTTAGTGCACTATATCAGAAGGCATATAATGTCAGTTTGTTCCATTATTGGAGATGTTGTTTGATCATTTATTAAGGTTGTATTCACTAGATTTCTCTGTTGTAAAGGTATGCTTGTAAGTATTCAGAGGAGCAAACTTGGAGACTGTGTAAATGTCTTATTTCACAACATTGTTTCATCCAGTAGTTTTACCATCCATTGGTGATTCTTCTGTGGTAGTTGTAAAATCAGCCTGTTTATTTTTAGGTAGTTCTGAATAATTTTTTTCTTTCTCAATTTTGAGACGGTGACTGTTTCCTATTTTGGAAAGACATTGCATGGGCTTTATCATCTTTATTTCGTTTTTGAACTTAGACCAATTAAAGTGTACTTTTTACATTGTAAAAAAGATAAAGATAACTTTTATCTTTAGTGGAAAATACTACTAAAGCTGCTTAGAGAATTGGGTTAAGTTTTTAAGGGCTTTTTGTAACAAAAAGTACACCTGAATTGCCTGGAGGGCTTGTTGGGCCTTCCCTGGAGCATTTATTTATTTATTTATTTATTTATTTATTTATTTATTTATTTATTTTCTGAGACAGGGTCTCAGTCTTTCTCCCAGGTTGCAGTGCTGTGGTGCTATCATAGCTCACTGCAGCCTTGACCTCCCAGGTTCAAGTGATCCTCCCACCTCAGCCTCCTTAGTAGCTGGGACTACGGCATGCATCACCACCACACCTGGCTAATTTTTGTATTTTTCAGAGAGACAGGGTTTTGCCCATGCTGAGTTTTCCATTCTTTAGGCCTGGGTTAGGGCCTGAGAATTTGCATTTCTAACTAGTTTCAAGGTGATGCTGCTGGTTCTGGGACTACACTTTGAGAACTGCTGTGGCTTCTGTAAGTCTTCCTTTTTTTTTTTTTTCTTTTTTTTTTTTTTCAGGCTAGTCAAGTTCGAAGCAATTAATTGTGAACACCTGCACTTGCCTTTCGAGCAGATATTTTGCTCATGATTATTTGGGCTTTTTTTCTTTCTTTCCTTCTTTCTTCCTTTCTTTCCAGGCTGGAGTGCAGTGGTGCTATCATAGCTTATTGCAACTTTGAACATCTAGGCTCAGGGAACCCTCTTGCCTCAGCCTCCCAAAGTGCTGGGGTTACAGACAAGAGCCACGGTGCTGACTTTGGGCTACTTTTCTACTTGTTTGCTTTCTTTAATAGATATGAAAATAATATGGATATAGTATAGCAGAGTAAGTTGAAGTTTTTATTAGGGGATTTTGATAAATGTTGGAAATATTTTGGCAATTGGCTAAATTACTGAGTAGGATCTCATTAACCCAGCTAATTCAAAATTATCTGTGTTGTAATGAAAATGGTTATAGGCTATTTTATCTATCTGTTTTTTTATTTAGTTTTTAGAGATGGAGTCTTGCTATGTTGCCCAGGCTGGACTCAAACTCTTGGGCTCAAAAGCGATTCTTCTGTCTCAGCCTCTCAAGTAGCTGCTGGACAGGCTTGTATCACCGTGCCCTGTCTAGGTTATTTGTAGCATTTATATTTGTTGAATTTTCTTTACTTCGCTCAGTGAAGTAACCAAATTATGTATCCATAGTGATCAGTTTGTGCTTTCAGTATTTTAAGTAATCTCTGATATACTTTAGCAACTGGTTTTGTTAAGTCTGTGCAGTTAGTAAAGCAAGTGGCAAATTTGTTGTTACGTCATAGAGATTATTTTCACTTTTACAGAAGTTGGCCATCAGCCCTTCTTTGATTCTCCTATTGGAAATACTATAAACATCAGGGAGAAGAGGATGACCTTAATATTGGCTTCCCAGGCTAAATCACAGCCTTGAAGCAGCTATTTCTTTCCAAATAAAAAGTTTAATTTGACGCCCTGATTAGTGCCAGTATGTTCAGGTAGACACTTATATGTAGCTAAACTGATCTGCCTTTGCAAATTACTTGCCAGTCAGCAGAACTGTAATTTCTTATGAGTAGTTTATGGTAAATTATAGTTCTAGTTAGTAAGTTCTGTGTGTTTTTTTAAAGTATGTATTTATGAGGTACGAGTAGGAATCAGTCACTAAATTTTGGCCAAACTAGGAGTTGACTAACAGCTTTTTTCAAAGGCTCCGTTTGGACTAACAGTCCAGCCAATTAGCAGTAGGAAAGACTGAGATCTTATTTTCAGTTGATTTGAAAATATACACAGGACCTAGAAAGAGTGGTTTCTGATGGAAAAGACCTAAGAAGAGATTATTTTTCTTATTGAGAAGTAAAATACATTGTAGTTAAAAATTGAGACCTTTGAGAGTCTTAAAAAATAGGAAGATCAATTGAGGACAAGACATAGAAGGTTTTGAAATCGTAGGACACTACTTAACTGAATTTTTAATTGCTTAATTGAAGCCATGGAGTTTAAAAAACTTTTAAGATGAAACTGGGGCCAGGTTTGGTTACTGTCACCTGTAATCCCAGCACTTTGGGAGGCTGAGGTGGGAGGATTGCATGAGGCCAGGAGTTTTGAGACCATCCTGGTCAACTTAGCAAGAACCATGTCTCTACAAACAGAACAAAACAAAACTAAATTAGCCTGGCATGGTGGTGCACACCTGTAGTCCCAGCTACTTGCTTTGAGGCTGCAGTGGGCTATGATTCCGCCACTGCATTCCAGCCTGGGACACAGTGAGATCCTGCCTCTAAAAAAAAGAAAAAAAAGTGAAACTGACTTTTACTGAACCTGGATGAAGGATAGATGAGATGAATTAGAAGGAAGCAAAATAATATTTCCTTAAGAAATGTATCATTTGCCTTATCTAAAATGTCACTAAATTTGCGTGGAGTCATAGGATTTAAGGGTCTAGAAGTACCATCTAATTCAAGGCTTCTTTTTTTAAAATTTAGTTTTTCTATTTTCTTCTGTTCTTCTCTCTCTCTCGCTCTTCTTTTTTTTTTTTTTTTTTTGGCACATTCTTCTACTTGATAATTCAAGGCTCTTAACCTTTTTTGGTTATGGACTTCACTGAAAATCTTGTATCACAGGATCCTTCCTCTTCCCAGACACACCCACGCACATATGTTTTGTACAAAATGGACCTTAGGTTAAGAACCTAATCCTATGGACCCTGGATTAAGAACCCTGATCTAGCTTGTTTTTTGATTCTTGCATAGTATATTTTTATTTAAAAGGCTTTGCTGATTATTATTATTTTAATATAACTAAGTTGTAACCTGTTTTAATAAGGGTCTGACTGTAAAACCTGAGCTTCATCATAAAGTGTCATTTTGAGAAGCTAATAAAATATTGAGTATGTTGCCTGGTAGTGTCAGGAAAAATGGTGCAGAGGTGACTTGGCTGGTAGTTATCAAAAATCCTCCCAGAACATCCTGTTCTCATTCCCCTAGCTATTCAGGCAAGCAGCCACAATTAATCCCTGTCTATGATGATGTAATTTTACTTTTCAGGATATACGGACAGATACACTTAAATCCTTTGATCATTATTCTACTGATATTTCCAGGACCTTTCTATTTTTATCAGTTTTATTAAAGATGTAGTATGACTAAGCAAATGCCCAGCAAGGTCAGTTTACTCTAGTGAGTACACTCTGCATCTAGAAGCATGTGGAATAAACTCTCTTCTATCAAGGTCAGCCTTAAACATTGTCAGCATGTTCACTTATTTATGCTCTGCAGTTCTGGGGAGGCCTGGGAAACATTTATCTTCTTCTCTTTTTCTTCATCCTCTTAAGGTATCAACACTGACAATGCTGTCTATCTAATTAGCTCATTCAAGAAAGAGTTTTTTGTGATAATTTTAGATCAGCAGTACACTTTGGCCAGAAGACCTGGTTTGGATTTTAACTTGTGTATCCCGCATGCTACTTAGAAAAACAGTTTTTATGAGATATCAATAAAAAGTATTGTGGAATACTTCTTCTTTTTAAAAATGAGCACATGAAGAACCAAAGACTTGTTTGACTTGCCAGTGTCACAATTGATGATAGCCTGAATTACAGCCCACATTTCCTAAGTCCAAGTCTAGTTGGTGCTCTTCCGAGTCTTTGTTTTGTTTGTGGTTTAGCTTGTGTTTCTTCTACTGATTGATACGATTGATAGTTGAATTGGTGGGGAGTGTTTTTAATTAGTGCTTTTGTGATTTGTTTAAGAAAGCCTTCCCTACCTTAAGATCATGAAAATAGCTTCATATTTTCTACTAGAGACTTTTTGAGTTTTGGTTTTTACATGTAGAATTTTAGTCTTTCTAGAATTGAATTTTGGGTTTGATGTGAGGAAGGGACTCCATTTCGCTTTTTTCCGTATGGATTTACAGTGGCCCCCAGCATCATTTATTGAAAGAACATGCATTCTCCACCAATCTGCAGTGTATCTCCCTCATAAATCATGTCATTACATGCATTGATCTGTTTTTGGACTCATTCTGTTCTACTGTTCATTTATTTATATCAGTGCCGTACTATCTTATTCACATAGTTTTTTTTTTTTTTTTGGCAAATCTTTTCTATTTTAAAACATTCATATTAGAAAATTTAACATAATGTGCATATTTATGGGGTATATAGCGATATTTTGATACATGTAGTGATCAGATTAGTAATTAGTATATGTATCTCAATCTTTTTTTTGTATTGGGAACATTCAATATTCTTCTAGCTATTTGAACTGTATAATATTTTATTCTTAATGTCATTCTACAGTGCTGTAGAACACTAGGACTTATTCCTCCTATATAGCTCACACTGCTTTATAATACACCTTTTTTATGGTAGTTAAGGTCTCATACCTTATTTTCTTCTTGGCTATTTGTGACTTTTTATACCTTCATGGGAGATTTTTTTTTTTTTTTTTTGAGACAGCCTCGCTCTGTCACCCAGGCTGGAGTGCAATGGCGTGATCTCAGCTCACTGCAACCTCCGTCTCCTGGGTTCAAGTGATTCTCCTGCCTCACCCTCCCGAGTTGTTGGGATTACAGGTGCCCACCACCATACCTGACTAATTTTTTTTTTTTTTCTTGAGACGGAGTCTTTCTCTGTCACCCAGGCTGAAGTGCAGTGGTATGATCTCTGCTCATTGCAACCTCCACCTCCCAGGTTCAAGTGATTCTCCTGCCTCAGCCTCCTGAGTAGCAGGGATTACAGGTGCGTGCCACCACACCCAGCTAATTTTTGTATTTTTAGTAGAGATGGAGCTTCGCCATGTTGGTCAGGGTGGTCTCAAACTCCTGACCTCAGGTGATCTGCCTGCCTTGGCCTCCCAAAGTGCTGGGATTTCAGGTGTGAGCCACCACGCCCAGCCTTTGGGAATTTTTATAGATAGCTTGTCAAGTTCAAAAGCAACAAATACCTAAAGGCAAAAATATACTAAGCCTATTGGGATTCAAGTTAGTTCATTCTTGATAGAAACCAAAGTATGGAGTTACTTCAAAATTAAAAACTAAAATTTGAGAACTTTTAGCTAGGAAAGATGGCTTTCTTTTGTTTTGTTTAGAGGAGAGTCTTGCTCTATTGCCCATGCTAGAGGGTAGTGGTGCGATCATACCTCATTGGTAACATCAGCCTCCTGGGCTCAAGTGAACCTCCTGCCTCAGCCTTCCAAGTAGCTAGGACTACAGATAATGCCACACCACACCCAACTAATTCTTGTTTTATTTTATTTTATTTTATTTTGTTTTATTTTGTAGAGACAGGATCTCTCTCTGTTGCCCAGCTGTTCTCAAACTCCTGGCCTGATGTGATCTTCCTGCTGTGGCCTCCCAAAGTGCTGGGATTACAGGCATGTGCCACCACCCAGCCTATTTTTATCGATTGATTGAGACAGAGTCTCATCCTATTGCCCAGGCTGGAGTGCAGTGGCATGATCCCGGCTCACTGCCACCTCAACCTCCTGGATTCAAATGATTCTCCCACCTCAGCCTCCCGAGTAGCTGGGACTATGGGTGCCCACCACCACTCTTGGCTAATTTTTTTGCATTTTTGTAGAGGTGGGATTTCGCCATGTTGCCTAGGCTGGTCTTGAACTCCTGGCCTCAAGCAGTCTGCCCACCTCAGCCTCTCAAAGTGCTGGAATTACAGGCGTGAGCCACTACACTCAGCCCAACCTGTTTTATTCTTTTTTTTTTTTTTCTTTTGTTGTTGTTGAGACGGAGGCTCGCTCTGTCACCCAGGCTGGAGTGCAGTGGCGCCATCTCGGCTCACTACAAGCTCCACCTCCCGGGTTCACACCATTCTCCTGCCTCAGCCTCCCCAGTAGGTGGTACTACAGGTACCCACCACCACACCTGGCTAATTTTGTTTTGTATTTTTAGTAGAGATGGGGTTTCACCATGTTAGCCAGTATGGTCTTGATCTCCTGACCTCGTGATCCGCCCGCCTCGGCCTCCCAAAGTGCTGAGATTACAGGAGTGAGCCAATGTGCCTGGCTGCCTGTTTTACTCTTAATGTTAAGAGATAGTTGGATGTGATGAAAGAGCACTTTATTGAGCCAGATCACTTAATAAGCATTTGACCTTTATACAAGTCTTTTATTTATGTTAGAGTTTCTTAGCCCTTGGGCCTTGGCCCTCTTCTCTTTTCCTGTCTACACTTTGTTCCTAGATGATCATCTATTCCTTTTGCTTTAAAATACCATCTGTGGCCTGATGATTTCTAATGGGCTAATAGTCTCTAACCCATCCTTTTACTCTGACTTCTAGCTTTGTGTATTCAACTGATTATCCACTTGAATGTTGCATAATTATGATTTTTTGTGTTTTTTTTGGTCTGATCTTCCCATCCTAATAAATGGTACCACCATTTATCCAGTTACTGAAGCCTCAAACCTGGAATCATCCTTGACTCCTCACGTTTTCTTATGCCAATATGCAATTCACAAGAATTTATCTGTTCTACTTCCAAAATACATCTCAAATTCATCCACTCCTCTCTGCCTCCACTGATATCAACTTACAGACAAATCAGATTGTATTCCATATCAAGATATCCTGATTATATACAGTCTAGTTTATTATTATTACAGGATTATTATCATTTCTTTTATAGAAAAATATAACAGTTTTCTAGCTACTCTCCCCTTTAAATCTAGTCTGTCTCTATACAATAGCCAGAGTGATCTTTCAGAGATCTAAAATGTTCTAATATCTTCCTTTTGGACTAAAGCTATGCATGGTAAACTTTGTTGTTTTGCCTGGCAGAGCTGGTCCTTTCCCACCTATGTCTTTGACCATGTTAGGTCATTACTCCTACTCTTTAGTTACAGTCAGGTTACACTGGCCTTTTGCCAGACACTTTTTTTTTTTTTTTGAGACAGGCTCTTTCTCTGTTGCCCAGGCTGGAGTGCTGTGGAATAAACACTTCTCACTGCAACCTTGACCTCCTGGACTCAAGTGATCCTCCTACCTCAGCCTCCGGATTATCTGAGACCACAGGTGCACACCACCATGTCTGGCTAATTTTTAAATTTTTTGTAGAGACGGGGTCTCACTATGTTGCCCAGGCTGGTCTTGACCTCTTGGGTGCAAGCAATCTGTTTACCTCAGCCTCCCAAAGTGTTGACATTGTAGGTGTGAGCTAAACTTGCCAAACTCTTGCAAGACCACTGTAAAGCCTTTGCATTAACTGTTTTCTCCAATTCTGGCTTTTTGCTTGACTCCTTCGTTTATCCTTTATATCTCAGTTCAGATCACCTACTTAGAGCCCACCCTATCTCAAGTTAAATGCTGCTTTCCTTATTTGTCTATTATTTCTACTAGAAAAGAAAATAAAGCCCATGATAGTAAAATTTTGTGTTTTACCCTTGAGTATATCCCAGTGCATGACATGTGGTAGACAACAAATATTTGTGAAGTCACTCACTTTCTTTTTTTTCATTTTGTAAAATGGAAGCTGATGATAAACTGCCCATCCTCCCTCCTGGAGTCATTGTAGGGAATAAATCAAACAGTGTTTATCAGTTTTGATGTCCTGGTGTGATAATTTTTGATAAATGAGCTTTAGTTTTTTAAAAGACATTAGAGCAAATTTGAGAAAGTAAAAAATAAAAAAAAGCACCCTGCCATCCCATACAACCACTTTTATTTAACTTTGTCTTAAAAAAGAAAACGAACTTTTAAAAAGGGTGAATGTACTGTCCAGCACTCTCTTCTGATTTTCCTGTCCCAAACAGCTTCCAAACACTTTAAGGAGGTGCATCAGTTAAGATAGATTAATTTTGTACTTTTTAAGACTTGTAGGGAATTCATTTATGTATTTTGAAACTTGCGTGGAAAGAAGTAAATATAAAAGGTTCTTTATCATATTTATAAAATTTACTCTTGATAATTAAAGTTTTTGTAAGAATTTTGCCTAAAGAACTTTTCTTGAAACTAGCCTGTGTATAATCAGGATTTCTTTATATGGAATACAATCTGATTTGTCTTTTAAAACAACTTCTACAGGTTACTATTTATCCTGTGTGGTAACTACCGCTCCTGCTGTGATTCAAATATTACAACCCTTAAGCAGTTATATTAGCTTGGGGAATAGTGTAATTTGAAGTCCTTGGAACATCTTTTTGAATTAGAAAAGCGATTCTCAAAAGAAATATATTCAACTGGGAGACCACTTTTTTGAAATTTATTACTTTGGAATATGTAAAGTTTGGTCATCTTTGGAAGTAGAGATCTAATTTACCAGCAAATGGAGTTTATAATACTAAAATATGGTATTGTTTGCAAATAAAATTATTTGTTTTTGTGTCTTAGGTTAATTGTCTCTGAGTCAATTGTTATAACAAATACCAAATGGAAAAATTGCTTTCATTTCTTAGCATGGGCACAATCTTCGTAGTTCAGCCTTCCCAAAATGCTCTTTGTTCATCTGGTGTACTTTGGAGCTGATTCAGAGACTCTTTACAAAAATGGCAATGTTGACATGTACCTTAATTTGCTATGTTCTTTTAAAAATAAATTTGAGAAATTTGCTCTCTAGAACAATAGCCTCCTAACCCATCAGAAAAATTTAAGGACTCATCCTAAATATTTTTACTTTTTAATTTGCAAATTGCAAATTGTACTCATGCCCTGCCATCGTTAGCTACTATTATCAAGATACAATATGTACACTTGGGGTAAATAAATATAAATAAGTAAATATATATGTGTAAATTGTGTCCAAATAGTTGTAATGATAATGTCTTTGGTTTATTCACATACAGTTAGTTCAATATTATTTTTACCTTGTAAAGTGACTAATGAAGGGCTTGTGTAAAGAATTAGAGAAGAATCAATTGACAGTTTATTTAAAACTAACTAATATTCTTTTTTTTTTTTTTTTTGAGATGGAGTCTTGCTCTGTCGCCCAGGCTGGAATGCAGTGGCGTGATCTCAGCTCACTGCAACCTCCGCCTCCCGGGTTCAAGTGATTTTCCTGCTTCAGCCTCCCGTGTAGCTGGGATTACTGGTGCGCGCCACCATGCCTGGCTAATTTTTGTATTTTTAGTAGAGACTGGGTTTCACTGTATTGGTCAGGATGGTCTCGAACTCTTGACCTCGTGATCTGCCCACTTTGGCCTCCCAACGTGCTGGGATTACAGGCATGAGCCGCTGCGCCCAGTGAAATATTCTTAAATTCTGAGCACACTTCAGTTTTTACAATATGCCCAAAGAGAATGAATGAGGGAAGAAACCATTGGCACCCCCTTTGTGTTGTGGAATTCCCAATCTTCAGTAAGTGACATTTAACCATCTAACATCAGATTAGGGGAACACGTATAAAAAAAAATTTTACAGACTATTTTTTAAACTGAAAATTAAAAGTTTTTTTTTGTTGTTGTTGTTTTCTTTCTGAGACAAAGTTTCGTTCTTGTTGCCCAGGCTGGAGTGCAGTGGCAGTGCCGTCTTGGCTCACTGTAACCTCCACCTCCCAGGTTCAAGCGATTCTCGTACCTCAGCCTCCCAAGTAGCTGGGATTACGGGTGCCCACCACCACACCTAGCTAATTTTTTTGTATTTTTAGTAGAGACGGGGTTTCACCATGTTGACCAGGCTGGTCTCGAACTCCTGACCTCAGGTGATCCACCTGCCTCGGCCTCCCAAAGTGCTGGAATTATAGGTGTGAGCCACTGCGCCCAGCCAATTAAAAGTTTTAATATTCCCTTTGTGGTGTTATGTATGTATACATAGGTTTTCATCCATGGTCCTGGTTCGTAACTCCCATACCCCTTGTTATGGTCTTTTGTTAATAATGTTGGGTATGTTAGGCCTCAGCGACAGACCTCAGGAAATAATCTCCTGCCCTTCTTTCACCTGCCCCAGGGCAGGACTCTAATCTTCCCCCACCTCCTTTCTGATTGTGGATCTTAAGACACTCCACTGAGAGGGTCCCACCTCATACCCTGGTGGGAGGAAGGAATGCTTCCATAAAAACTCAGAGGACTGGGTTTGGAAAGCTTCTGGATAGCTGAACACATGGAGGTTCCAGGAGGGTGGTGTGCCCAGAGAGTCATGGCAGCTCTGAGCCCCTTCCCCCGTACCTTGTTCTGTGGGTCTCTTCATCTGTATTCTTTGCAATACCTTTATAATAAACCAGCAAATATAAGTAAGTGTTTCCCTGAGTTCTGTGAGCCACTTCAAATTAATTGAACCCACAAAGGGGATCATGGTAACCCCAACTTGAAACCTGTCAGTCAGAAACTCCAGAGGCCCAGAGTTGTGACTGATATCTAGGGATATGGGGGACAATATTGGAGCTCTTAAGATGAGGCCCGAGGCTCTTTTTTAAGGGGTGTTCTGGATAAGTCATAGCAGTTAACAAGAATGCTAGGACGTACAGGCACAGATAATTCATCAATCCTGTTAAAGTACATCACAAAAATCCAGTCTCATGATTCCAACAGCATTTCAGACTTGAGGTTAGGGTTGAAGTTAGACAAAACAAAAACAACAAAAACCCACATTTGGTCCCAGAGAAGTCTTCTGTGTTGATGATTATTCTAGTGTGAGAGTAGTGGAAAGACACAAGGTTGGAAAGAGTCTTTCCTTACACACTCCCCCACCCTGGAGGACCATCTTGCCTACCTCCTGGCATGTGTACACCCTGCTTTGCAAACCACCTTCCCTCACACAAGGGATGAAGATGCATTGTGACAGAATTGAGTTCTTTGTCTTTTCTCATTTTCTCTCCAGATTTCATATATCATTGAAAAGCAGTTGAATGAGAAAACTAATCTTTCAAACAAGCATAGCCAGTGTAATGCAGACTTCGTAGACTGTAGAGCATGTCCCTCTAAAACTGAATGTATACTTGAGTCTGTACCTAGGACTTCCAGGGCTTTTAGTGATTAAATGATAAATTTTATAAAACACAGACATTGTTTAGCTAAAAAGAGATATTTCCATCTCAATTCTATTTAGAAGATATTATGGAGCTAGAGGTGGAGATCTATGACCAAAGGTATGTTGAATTTTTTTGTGAAAGAAGGAGACTCTGGTAACTTATTTTTTGTGATAATGCATTCTTTCAATTTGGAAATGGATCGAGTGGGAACTCAATTATTTTCAAATATAAATTTTGGAAATGGGATATTTTTAGATCTAATTGCCAATGACTAATACAGTGAGTCTTTATAAAAATACTGTTTTGTATCTTGGAGGTTGGGGGACATATAGATGTCTTCTGTGTACATGGAATATATGTCCCTTAAAATCATTGAAAAAGTACTCGTTTTGCAACATGCTGCTTGCCTGGCTTGTGGATTTTGCCTTGTTTCTGCTGGGGATATTAGTTTGTTTCTTAAATAAGGATTTTTGTCTATTTAAAGACTCAGTTGTCTAGTTTCAAAGGTGAAGCTTAAAGCAGGTTCTTCTTCTGCTTCCCCACTCCACAAAATACATAGTCACAGACTGACTAGTTGTGAGTAAAACAAAAACAAACTGCCTCTTAATCTAGGAACAGAGAAGAAATAAAGAAGGCCGTATTTCAGAAAGAGTATGGGTTAAAATTCTTACCAGTCCGGGCAGGTTATAACACCCTGGAGAAGAGTGATAAGGGCTTTCCCAGTGGCCTGCAGTTCCCTGTGGAGTACATGGCTAGACTTGTCAGATCAGGGCAAGAATTGCAATTTGACCAGTGAGTTCGAGCAGCAAAAGCACACATTTCTTACACAGACATGTAATGCATGTCGGCTTATAGCGACTGCCCTTGAGATGAGGCCTGAGGCTCTTTTTTAAGAGATGTTGTGGATGAGTCATAGCAGTATGTCCAAGAATGCTAGGACATAAATGCACAGATAATTCACCAATCCTGTCAAAGTGCATCACAAAAATCCAGTCTCACATGATTCCAACAGCAGTAGCACCTAAATTCACGTTATTGCACTGTAACAAAATGGTATCATCTTGTGTATAGCCTAGAATCTACTGGCTTCAGCTAATGTAGAAGTCATTATCACTAGGTGGCATTTGCTTGGGGAGTTGAGGCGGTTGGAGAGAGATGGGGTTTTGTATATTATTTCAGCCCATTCCGTTGGTTTAATTTTTTTTTTTTTTTTTGAGACAGAGTCACGCTCTAGCGCCCAGGCTGGAGTGCAGTGGCATGATCCCAGCTCACTGCAAGCTCTGCCTCCTGGGTTCATGCCATTCTCCTGCCTCAGCCTCCTGAGTAGCTGGGACTACAGGCGCCCGCCACCACGCCCGGTTAATTTTTTGTATTTTTAGTAGAGACAGAGTTTCACCATGTTAGCCAGGATGGTCTCGATCTCCTGACCTCATGATCTGCCTGTCTTGGCCTCCTAAAGTGCTGGGATTACAGGCGTGAGCCACCGTGCCCAGCCCGTTGGTTTAATTTTTGTGTGAGAGTCTAGCCAGGCAGGCTAGGATTGGAATTGATTTTGTCTGACTCTTTGCCCCGCTTTTTCCCCAACACGCTCTGTGCTGCTGTTCTTCCTCCCTTGACTCTACCTATAAGTAGTGTAATCCTCCCTTTTGCTCCAGCTGCTTTATTTTCATTATCATTGTCTAGGAGTTCCTCATTTTCCTGAGTGTGGAAAAGATTCTAAAGAAAAGATCTTGAAATTTCAGAATTTGAAATAACAGTGGATTTTTTTCTTTAAAAAATGAACTTAAGAAAATGATCATGCTATGAAAGAGCTTAGATTTATTTTTGGTTCTCAGGTTTGGTTAATAAATTATATTTTTCAGTTCATTGCATACTTCAAAATTTATTAAATTATCTCAGCTGTGATTAAAATTAAAATGTATCTTGTTACATTAGTATGTGAAAATTAGTTCTATCCTGTAAAAATACTACCATATTATGAATAATCTTTTATATGCCTGTAGGGGACTAATGGGAAATTTAGTAATATTTGCATTTTTTTCCTTAAATAGTAGTAATATTTCCATGTTTTGTTTGTAAGCAACAAATATGTATATATATATATTCATTGGTATTTTTTATATGATGGGAGAAGGTTTTGTTTTTGTTTTTTGCCTCAGCTTTCTCAGCTGTAGGGAGAGGTTTTTAATATATCTTTGTTCGTTGATCAAAGTTAGAAGGGATCTGAACTTGGTGATTTAAGCTATTAAAGGTAACCTTTTGTATACACAAAATTCTGTTATATAGAGAATACTGGTACAACAAAGGGTCATAACAGTAGATTCTTTGAAAAACATACTGTCTTTGCTCTCATTTCCCAACATGATGGTCCTAGTAATGGATATGGTGATCTAGTAGCCAGAATATTTTAAAATTTTTATATTGCCAATTAGAATAATGCTTTTAATTTTTGTCGATGAATGTGAGTTTTTATAAATGCTCATTTTATACTGTAAAAGTAGTTGAACTTTATGAATTTCTGCAAGATTCTGCCACCATGGGAAAACTTGAATGGGAGGTGAAGTTTTTTTTTTTTTTTTTTTTGGTAGAAACATGGTCTCACTGTGTTGCCCAGGCTGGTCTCCAACGAGGTAAAGATTTTAAATGGAGTCCAGCTAGTATTAAGCCCACTATTCACTTGTTCTGTGGTACTCTTAACAAATAATGTTGGATTACCACAGCAAAATATGTGGTATAGAACTATTTTCATTCTTGATCTACTTAGGACAGATGTTAATGGACAGTTTCCCATAGCTCGTAATCATGATGGTATTGCTGTCTCTTGTTTGTGAAAGTCTGTGGAAACATGGAAACATAGTCAATACTAATGGTAGGCCGTCTTTAGATTTCAGCAGATATTCAGCAGGGTTTGTTGATGTTTGTTTTTACATGATGAAAAGTCCCTATCAAAGTAATTCTATCTCCAGAAGGTTTTTTTTTTTTTTTGAGGTGGAGTCTCACTCTGTCGCCCAGGCTGGAGTGCAGTGGCATGATCTTGGCTCCCCGAAACCTCCACCTCCTGGATTCAAGCAATTCTCCTGCCTCAGCCTCCCAAGTAACTGGGATTACAGGTGCCTGCCACCATGCCCGACTGATTTTTGTATTTTTAGTAGAGATGAGGTTTTACCATGTTGTCCGGGTTGGTCTCAAAGTCCTGACTGCAGGTGATCCACCTGCCTCAGCCTCCCAAACTGCTGAAATTACAGGCATGAGCCCCGCACCCAGCCTCTCCAAAAGATTTTAAAGTTGGGTGTTATATTATTTAAATCAAATTCTTATATAAATTCTCTTATTTACTTTGTTAGTGGGGAAATCCACTATCCTTAAGAATACAATCCTAAAATAAAGTTGTTACATATTGGAGAAAGGTAGAATGATTGTGTTGTTATGGCAACTCAAATGGGGAAAATGAAAACAGCACAGATAAGCTGCATCCTGTTGTCATGGCAGCCATAGTTGTGGAAATGATTAAAGCTAGTCTAGAAAGGATGTATTGCAGCTTTAGTCCACTGAAAGTAAACAGTGTAAGAAAAGACAGGGAGAATTGGTTTTTGACAAAAGTTAAATCCCTCTGGTACCACAAGTTGCTAGTACCACCGTGTATAGACAGATCTCTGTCCTTTCTAATTGTGTTTCAACTCAGTTTTATTGCCTCAGATCGTAATTGTGCTATGAAGGAAAGAAATGTAGTAACTATGAAAAGCTTGTGAATAAAGATTTTTTGGTAGCAAATTTAGAAAGCAAAGTTAGGAAATTGAATTATCGAAAATGACTTTTAAAAAATAGTAGGTTGTTTTCTTTTCCTCTTTCCCCCGTTTCTCACCCAGTGCTTAATTTTCATTCTTTTTCGTACCCTCTTACTGTATCATTTCAGTCTTAAGTGTTGAATTGTAATGTAAATATCTAATACCATGGCAATTGGTAAGGCATCACATGCAGCGTTATGATTGCATATGAACAGATGAATTTGATGATAAATAATAAGCATGCTGTAAGTGTGAATAAATTTATTTTAGCTCTGTCTTTCAAACTTTCTCTGTAATCAAAGCTTCATAAGTGTTTTTAAAAATGTCATTATTTCCTTCCCAAATTCCACTTGTTCATCATAGCAAGATATTTCATCCTAGTGGAGTGGAGACGTGTTAGAAATAAACCTGATGAAAGCCGTGGTCTTTGTTCAGCAGTTGACTGCTTGCACAGGTTTTTGTGGTAATGGAATCGGCATCTCTGTATTAGAGTATTGATCTGCTGCTTGGTAGGTACTGTGTAAAAGAAGTCTTCTAGTAAAGATGTATTAAAGTGGTTTAAGAGCAGTTTATATTACAAATAAGGTGGAAGAAGATGGAGTTCTATAAGACTGGACACATGCTATAAATATCCATAAAACTAAGTATTTTATCTAAAAATGAGTGTTGAAATTTACTTTTTTTCTTTTTTTTTGAGACGGAGTCTTGCTCTGTCACTGGAGTACAGTGGCGTGATCTCGGCTTACTGCAAGCTCCACCTCCAGGATTCACGCCGTTCTTCTGCCTCAGCCTCCAGAGTAGCTGGGACTACAGGTGACCGCCATCACGCCCAGCTAATGTTTTGTGTTTTTTAGTAGAGACAGGGTTTCACCGTGTTAGCCAGGATGGTCTCGATCTCCTGACCTTGTGATCTGCCTACCTCGGCCTCCTAAAGTGCTGGGATTACAGGGGTGAGCCACTACGCCCGGCCCAGATTTTCTTATTTTAATCCATATTTAATTGCACATAGTTGAACATTATCTGAGCATTAGTTGCCTACACTAATACCATCATCCTTTGCCCTTTAGTGGAGGTTTTTATATTTGATGTTCCTGTATTGTGGTTGAAAACCGCGTTGTGAACTCATCAGTTATGAGAAATAATACTAAGCATAGGAACAGTGTTTTAAAGTGATCCATTGAGTATTTTCATGAAAATCCATGTTGATTTTGCCTGCGCATAAGTTGATTTTCATCAATAACCTCTTCACTGTATACATTGCCTCGTTTTGCCTGGCTAACCGAAATCTGGCCTTTCACGTAGGTATAGAGAAGAAACTTTTTTTTTTTTTTTTTTTTTTTTTGAGATGGAGTCTCACTCTGTTGCCCAGACTGGAATGCAATGGTGTGATCTCGGCTCACTGCAGTGTCCACCTCCTGGGTTCAAGTGATTCTCTTGCATCAGCCTCCTGAGTAACTGGGACTACAGGCATGTGCCACCATGCCCAGCTAATTTTTTTGTATTTTTAGTAGAGATGGAGTTTCACCATGTTGGCCAGGCTGGTCTTGAATTCCTGACCTCAAATGATCCACCCGCCTCGGCCTCCCAAAGTGCTGCGATTACAGGCGTGAGCCATCGTGCTTGTCCAGAAACCAATTTTTTTTTTTTTTTTTGAGACGGAGTCTTGCTCTGTCGCCCAGGCTGGAGTGCAGTGGCCGGATCTCAGCTCACTGCAAGCTCCGCCTCCCGGGTTTATGCCATTCTCCTGCCTCAGCCTCCCGAGTGGCTGGGACTACAGGCGCCCGCCACCACGCCCGGCTAGTTTTTTGTATTTTTTAGTAGAGACGGGGTTTCACAGTGTTAGCCAGGATGGTCTCGATCTCCTGACCTCGTGATCCGCCCGTCTCGGTCTCCCAAAGTGCTGGGATTACAGGCTTGAGCCACCGCGCCCGGCCAGAAACCTATTTTTAAAAAGAAGAAAAAGGTGGAGGAGGAGAAGGGAGAACTAGAATCACCTTTTTGTTTTTTTTAGAATTTTTAAAAAGTTCATTCCTTTTTGCTGTTATTTAATGGTAGCAGGTCATGTGTGACTCATGACTTAGGTCATACAACTTAGGCTATTAAATGGTTCAAATACCCAGCAAACAGTTCAAAGATTGCATTAACAAGCTAGCTAACATTTTGTAAAGGAGTTCAAAATGAAAGACTGTCAGTACCTGTATTCCATGTGCCTAGCTATTGTTGCCCCACTGGAATGTAACAAGGCAAGGATGTGTGGCCGGGTGCAGTGGCTCACGCCTGTAATCCCAGTACTTTGGGAGGCCGAGGCAGGCGGATCACGAGGTCAGGAGATCGAGACCATCCTGGCTAACACGGTGAAACCCCGTCTGTACTAAAAATACAAAAAAATTAGCCAGGCATGGTGGCGGGCACTTGTAGTCCCAGCTGTTTGGGAGGCTGAAGCAGTAGAATGGCGCGTACCTGGGAGGCAGAGCTTGCAGTGAACCGAGATTGCACCACTGCACTGCAGCCTGGGTGATAGAGCGAGACTCCATCTCAAAAAAAAAAAAAAAAAAAAAAAAAGCAAGGATGTGAATCTCCCTTTCTCCTAACAGAAGTTTTTAAAGCTAACAGACTTTAATAGATTTGCAAACAGAAGTTTACAAACAGAAGTTTGTAAATCTGTTTAAATATTCTACATTAAAATTTGATGCACTGATTTTTAGATTGATATCTAAAGTAGGCAATATCATCAGATTGTGTGTTTGAGATTTACTAATTTACATCTTGGCTTATGATAAATTGGATTGGAAGATCAGGTACTTTATTTTCTTGGAAGAAAAAAAAATTAGGTATACTCATCACTCCCATTTCACAATTTCTTGTCATATCTCACTTGCTTCAGAAATATTCATTTTGGATCCTTCTTGTAAATATGTAACTCTTAATACTAATGTCCTGAGAGAAAGGAAAATTTCTTGTCTAACCTCAGTAATAACCATACCATCACAAAAAAAGGCCTCACAACGTATTAGGCAATCAAATAGCCAATAACCTATTCTCCTGCTAAATTCCATAAGCTGGATGGGGAGGGTAGATAACGTTCATTTTTGTTACTTACCAGGGAACATGACACTTGGTCTTTGAAATGGTTATTTATTTCATATATTGTAGCTGCCAATCAGTCAGTGATTTGCAAATAGCAAAGTAAATACACTGCTGAAAATGAGTTTCTTCTTTGTGCTGATCTGTGGTGCCTGGGAAATCAGATGTAATATGGTTGCATTTATTTATGTAGGCATTTATTCTCTTTCTTAATGAGCAAGTAATTTTCTTTTCTCTACTCCTACACAAAAGTTAAATTAAGGAGTACCCAAGAGGGCTGGGAAACTTGGTTTGCAGTCATTGAAATACTGCTGAATATCAGGGGATCCTTTCATGAGTGGAGTTTCCCTCTCCTTAAGAAGAAAGCTCCACATAGCTCCCTTTTGAACTCGTCGTTAGAGCAAACACATCTGTAGAGGAAGATGATCCTTAAGTCTAATGCTAACGGTTTGCCTCCTCTCCCTGCCAAAGGATTTTACTCTGACTTATTTGGCTCTTTTTGCCTGGGAAGTGAGGGGCAAGAGCTCTGATTTTTCCTATGGCAGCCAGCCTGGCCTTAATATGTAGATTATTAACATGTTACCAGCTTCTGTTGAGTCATCGCAACTGCTATGAACAAACGTGTAAATCCATCTAGGGAGAAAAAAGAGTGTTGCAAATGCCTTTTATCAAAATGGAATACTGCTTCAACTTCTATTTGCTCTTCTTGTTATAACCAAGCTTTCTTTTTCTTTTTCCTCTCCCTTTCCCTCCTTTTTTCTGTCCTCACTATCCTCCATCTCTCAGAAACACCCAAAGCTGAATCTTCCCAATGAACACTGTAGTCATTTGAAATTTGTGTATAGGCCAGCTTCACATCATCAGAAATTGTGTAACCCCATGGTTCCCAGGCCTCAGCTGGTGGCCTAGTTATTTCAAATAATACTTAATGCAATAAATTCTATGGCAGTGAAAGAATTTGGACAATCCCTTCAAACTTATTGCAATGAGATTTGACTTGAATTTAATACAATGAAATTTCAGAATAGCCAACTAATTTTTTTGTGGCATGATTTAAAGGGTATATAGGTACAGGTATAGGTGATTGAGTTAGTAAAACCTAATCAGAGGTAATTGCATTTTCATTCTTATCACGTGAATGAGCATTCAAAAATACAGAAATTATTTACTTAGCGTAACGTGATTTTTTTTTTTTTTTTGAGATGGAGTCCGGCTCTGTCGCCCAGGCTGGAGTGCAGTGGCCGGATCTCAGCTCACTGCAAGCTCCACCTCCCGGGTTTATGCCATTCTCCTGCCTCAGTCTCCGGAGTAGCTGGGACTACAGGCGCCCGCCACCTCGCCCAGCTAGTTTTCTGCATTTTTTAGTAGAGACGGGGTTTCACCGTGTTAGTCAGGATGGTCTCAATCTCCTGACCTCGTGATCCGCCCGTCTCGGCCTCCCAAAGTGCTGGGATTACAGGCTTGAGCCACCGCGCCCGGCCTCGTAAGGTGATTTTTAACAATGTGGCAAAGAATGTAAGTGAACATCCTAACTTTTTGTTCTGTCAAGGGGAGAATAAAGATACCACCTGGCTGTATGCATAAATTTGCTTACTAAGATGGTTGATTTCCTGTAGGTGAGTATTAAAAATGGCTTTTTGGTATAGAAAACATGTAGCATCAGGGCATTGTTTTGATGCCCTGCCGTCTTCTGCTGTTGAATATTTTATGGGATTAAAAACAGTTGTTTTTATCTTACTCTTTCAAATTCAACAATCTTATAGTAAAAGCAGCCATAGACCAAATATTTAGAATTTATTATGTTGATACAAATGAAAGAAACACAAAATACAAATATTGAGTAAATTAAGAAAAAGAGGCTGCATGCAGTGGCTCACATGTGTAATCCCGGCATTTTTTGAGGCTGATTTGGGAGGATCGCTTGAGGCCAGGAGTTTGAGGCTGCAGTGAGCTATGATCACGCCACTGTACTCCAGCCTGGGTGACAGAGCAAGACCTCATCTCAAAAAAAAAAAAAAAAAAAAAAGAAAGAAAAACAATGTTTCTTTCTAGAGTGTTCAGCAGGGCAAAAAAAGAAGGAAAAAAGAAAAACAGAATGTTGATGTTAGAAAAATTTAGTTATTGTCTTATGCTCTGAAGTTCTTACCGCAGGCCACTGACTTTTAAGATCTTTTGTTTTCTGTACTGAAGCGGAATAGTGAAAATGTTTTTATAGGAAGTTATGAAAAAAGTCTATATTAATTTGCTTTGGGTCATTCTAGTCTCTCTGGTAAACTCATAATTAGGAAGGCTTTTTTAAGGCTGTATGCTAGTCTCACAGGTATATAGCTACTTCATATCTGGTAAATCTAAATTCATATGTGAGGAGGTTATGTTTTTTTAAAGCATATTATTTACACAATTCACTGGAATGGCTCCTTTGGAAGTTGGGTGGCTCTCTTATGTAATTATGTACTTAGTAACCCTGCTCTACAAAGCAGTAGAAATTCAAGTAAGAATAATTTACTGCTTATGCATAGTTATTAGAATTTTAAAGCATTTGTTTGTTCAAAATTCTAGTTTATGTGTTATATTTGACTAATTGCCTACTTAATAAATAATAATGAATATAATTTATTTTAGAAGGCACCCACATTTTAACAGTTGTAAATAAACATTAGGAGCCGCTCCCTCTCTTCACTTTCTTGTTTAAAGGGATTCTCATCCCTTTAGTCCAAGTTTCGTGGAGAAAATAATAATTCCTATTTAAAAAATTCTATATTAGAAGTATTATAGATGGACTTAAATTACAGAATTGTAGAATTTTATTGCTGTAAGGTAGTTAGAAATATCTTATTCTATCCGTTTTACCAGCAAAGAAAGTGAAGTGTATAGAAATTAAGTGAACTTCTCAAAGTCATACAATTGGTTTGAGGACAAGTCTGTTCCAGAACCTGATGTGTCATGCCTCCTCAGTTGTCATGATAATTCAGCAGTTCGTTTCACCAGGGATTCCTTGAACACTGCTATGTGTACAACAGTGAGCCAAGCATCCAGAGGTTATAACAATAGTGTGAGTTTATATGGTCTAACAATAATGATATCAAACTAGTAATATTTTACATTTGAATCCCAATTTTATCTGGTGTTATGTTTATAAATGTTAACCTGTGGTGGCTAAACCTTTAAATCTCGTTTTTCTCTACTAGATTATAACCTCTTTAAAAGCAAGGACTCATTTAGCTTTCGTAAAGTCAATCCAGTTTCATTTTTAAAGACAAACTTTCTTTTCTAAGCATTGATGGCATTGTTGGAATAAGTGTAGCTTCCTAAGGTGTCTTCTCTGGGGACGATACACATTTTAGAATTGTATTTCTATCTTCATCAAGTACTTTTCATTTCAAGTAACAGATTGCTTCATTCCCCTTTTAAGCAAGAAGGGATAGTTATTTTAAGGGTACGGAGATAGCTCCTGGAACTAAAGGGAAAGAGATGTCCAGTCAGGCCCCATAAGGATTTGGAACCAGGCATTAGAATACCTTTAGGGCACAAGGCAGCCGCCCTTGCATTCCTAGGATAAATCCTACTTAGTCATGGTGTATAATCCTTTTTCTGTGTTGCTAGATTTTATTTGCCATTATTTTGTTGAGGTTTTTTGCCTATATGGCCATAAGGGATATTGGTTTGTAATCTCCATTCTGCTACTGAGACCATCCAGTGAGTTTAAAAATTTTATTTTCAGGTTTCCCATTCTCATTTAGTTCTTCCCCTGACCCCCTTTCTTACTTCCCCTCTTTGAGACAGGTCTAGCTCTGTTGCCCAAACCAGAGTGCAGTAGCATGATCATGGCTCACTGGCAGCCTCAACCTCTCAGACTCAAGAGATCTTCCCACCTCAGCCCCTCAAGTAGCTGGGACTACAGGAATGTGCCATCAGGCTTGGCTAATTTTGTAAGAATTTTTCTGTAGAGACAAGGTCTTGCCCTGTTGCCCAGGCTGGTCTGGAACTCCTGGGCTGAAGTAGTCCTCCTGCCTTGGCCTCCCAAAGTGCTGGGATTATAGGCATGAGCCACTGCACCTGGCCCATTTAGTTCTTTATATCTATTGCTTCTTTGCTGGTACTGTCTTTCTTTCAAGAGTGTTCGCCCTTAGTTATTGAAACATTTTAATCCTAGCGCTCTCTCTCTCTCTCTCTCTATATATATATATATAATTATTTATTTATTTATTTTTATTTATTTAATTTTTTTTTTTTTTTTTTTGAGACGGAGTCTCGCTCTGTCGCCCAGGCTGGAGTGCAGTGGCCGGATCTCAGCTCACTGCAAGCTCCGCCTCCCGGGTTTACGCCATTCTCTCGCCTCAGCCTCCCGAGTAGCTGGGACTACAGGCGCCCGCCATCTCGCCCGGCTAATTTTTTGTATATTTTAGTAGAGACGGGGTTTCATCGTGTTAGCCAGGATGGTCTCGATCTCCTGACCTCGTGATCCGCCCGTCTCGGCCTCCCAAAGTGCTGGGATTACAGGCTTGAGCCACCGCGCCCGGCAATTTTTTTTTTTTTTGAGACAGAGTCTTGCTCTGTCACCCAGGCTGGAGTGCAGTGGTGCAATCTCGGCTCACTGCAAGCTCCGCCTCCCGGGTTCATGCCATTTTTCTGCCTCAGCCTCCCGAGTAGCTGGGACTACAGGCACCCGCCACCACACCCGGCTAATTTTTTGTATTTTTCGTAGAGTCGGCGTTTCACTGTGTTAGCCAGGACGGTCTTGATCTCCTGACCTTATGATCCACCCGCCTTGATCCCAAAGTGCTGAGATTTCAGGTGTGAGCCACTGTGCCCAGCCAATCCTAGCTATATTAAAGTCTTTGCCTTTAAAGTTAATTTCAATATCTGTGCCATCTTGATATTGGCATCTGTTGATACCAGTTGAAGTTTTCCCCTTTTTAGTATGCCAAGTAATTTTTGGGTTATATCCTTGGCTTTTTAGATATTATGCAACTCTGGGTTTAGTTTAAATCATATTGAAAAATGTTGATATTTTTCTTTTGTCAGGCATTCAACCCAGTTGGCTTCAGTCTGCAAGTTCAGATTTCTGTAGGATTGTGGTTTCAATGTCTGTTACATTTTGAAAGCCTTTGCAGTTCTATTGAGATATGTTCCATGTATGTGCCACTTGATGGCCACTGGAATCTGGATGATAGTCCATCTTGTAGTTCAATTCGCAAAGTCTATGCCTGGCCAGGTGCGGTGACTCACGCCTGTAATCCCAGCACTTTGGGAGGCCCAGGTGGGCAGATCACGAGGTCAGGAGATTGAGACCATTTTGTTTTTTTTTTTGTTTTTTTTTTTTTGAGACGGAGTCTCGCTCTGTCACCCAGGCTGGAGTGCAGTGGCACGATCTCGGCTCACTGCAAGCTCCGCCTCCCGGGTTTACGCCATTCTCCTGCCTCAGCCTCCCAAGTAGCTGGGACTACAGGCGCCCGCCATCTCGCCCGGCTAATTGTTTGTATTTTTTAGTAGAGACGGGGTTTCACCGTGTTAGCCAGGATGGTCTCGATCTCCTGACCTCGTGATCCACCCGTCTCGGCCTCCCAAAGTGCTAGGATTACAGGCTTGAGCCACCGCGCCCGGCCGATCGAGACCATTTTGGCTGACACAGTGAAACCCGTCTCTACTAAAAATACAAAAAAATCAGCCAGGCGTGATGGCAGGCGCCTGTAGTCCCAGCTACTCAGGAGGCTGAGGCAGAGAATGGCATGAACCAGGAGGCAGAGCTTGCAGTGAGCCGAGATGGTGCCACTGCATTCCAGCCTAGGCGACAGAACTAGACTCCGTCTCAAAAAAAAAAAAAAAAAGAAAAAAAGAGGCTATGCTTTACTCTTTTGGTTATATCCACCCATGTGCAGCTTGGGGGTGAACATAGGAGTTCATTAACCACTTTATGGGGCCATTTTCCTGAGTTCCTCCCTCTGCACAATCTCCCCAGTACTATCTGGTTCCCTGGGGCTCCCTTTTTCAGTCCTCCCTCCAGAAAGCTAGGACTTTATTTAAACCTGCATCTGTTACTGCATATGGGGCTATGCGATGGGAGGCTAGAGGAAAAGAAAAGCAATGAAGTTTTGCCCCACCCTTTTAGGATCACAACTCCTCTGATCAGAGAGGAAGGTTTCCTTACTTCAGAGTTTTAGGCTTCTTTGGGTCTTTGCTTCTACTGTGGCTTTCCTCATGGAATTGCTTTGAGAGAATGGCAAGAACTTTAAAGAAAAATGGGAGATTTTTGCCATTCTCTCTGAGTGTTAGGATACCGCTTCTGCACTCCTTAAGCTAGAACTAGAGGGATTTTCCTGGAGCTCTCTTTACTGACACCAATACCCACTTTTGGGTTTCAGGCAGCAGTCCAGGCTGGTGGATACTAGAGGAATAATAAAAAGATAAATTCGTTGTCGGTTCAGTGCTAGGTAAAAGTATTCTAAATGTTCTGTCCATTTCTTAGTGGTTGCCTTCAGTGGGAAATACAGGATGGAGTGCACTTACTCCATCTTACGTGGAACCAGAACTCCTTCTAGTTAATTATCCTTTTGATATTGATTTATGCTAGTCAACAACATACACTGCAAGTTCAGTCCTTTGAACTTCCTTCATGGCCCATCTTAAGGTCTCTTTTGGTAAAGTGTAGCAAGTGTGCTTGAAAAGAATGTGTGTATATACTGCAGTTGTTGGGTGAAGTGTTGTAGATAAATCATTACATCAAGTTTATTATTACTGTGCTTGTCACTTCTTTTTTTTTTTGAGATGGAGTCTTGCTCATTTCCCAGGCTGGAGTACAGTGGCACGATCTTGGCTCACTGCAAGCTCCGCCTCCAGGGTTCACGCCATTCTCCTGTCTCAGCCTCCCGAGTAGCTGGGACTACAGGCGCTTGCCACCACGCCTGGCTAATTTTTTGTATTTTTAGCAGAGACGGGGTTTCACCGTGTTAGCCAGGATGGTCTCGATCTCCTGACCTCGTGATCCACCCGCCTCGGCCTCTCAAAGTGATGGGATTACAGGCATGAGCCACTGTGCCCGGCCACTTGTCACTTCTTTGTTGCTTATTCTGTCAATAGCTGAGAGAGTTGTGTTAGACTCTCAAACCGTGTAGGTTTGTGTATTTTCCCTTTAGTTCTGAGCATTTTGCTTATTTTGAAATTTTGTTAGTAGTAGTACATATATACTTTTAGGATTATTCTCGACAAATTAACCTTTTTATAATTATGAAATAGTCCTCTTTATTACTGCTTATACTCTTTGTTCCAAGGTGAACTTTCATGTTAACATAGCCATCTCAGCTTGCTTTCTTTTTTTTTTTTTTTTTTTTTTTTTGAGATGTAGTCTCACTCTTTCTCTTTCACCCAGGCTGGAGTACAGTGATGTGATCTTAGCTTACTTCTCCTCCGCCTCCAGGATTCAAGTGATTCTCCTGCCTCAGCCTCCCAAGTAGCTGGGATTACAGGCACGTGCCATCACGGCTGGCTAATTTTTGTATTTTTAATAGAGACGGGGTTTTGCCATGTTGGCCAGGCTGGTCTTGAACTCCTGACCTCAGGTGATCTACCCACATCAGCCTCCCAAAGTGCTGGGATTACAGGTTTGAGCCACTGTGCCCGGCCTTAGCTTTCTTATGACTGTTGTTATGATACAGCTTTTTTAAGCTTTTTACTTTTAATTTATTGGTATACATTAATAGATAATTGTGTCTGGTTTTTAAATTAAGCCTGATCATCTATCCTTCTTTGTTTAGACTTGCACTGTCTAATAGAAGTGTTTACCACAGATGCCAACCAAGTATATACTTTTAAATTTTCTTGTAGCCACATTGAAAGTGTAAAATGAAGCTGGGCAAGGTGGCTCATGCTTGTAATCCCAGCGTTTTAGGAGGCCGAGGTGGGAGGATCGCTTGAGGCCAGGAGTATGAGACCAGCCTGGGTAACATAGCAAGATCTTGTTTCTACCAAAAATATATATATATATTAGGTGTGGTGGTATACACCTGTAGTCCCATCAACTTGGAAGGCTGAGGCAGGAGGATCTCTTGAGCCCAGGAGTTTGAGGTTACAGTGAGCTGTGATCATACCACTGTACTCCATCATGGTTGACAGTGAGACCCTGTCTCTTAACAAAAAAGTGAAAAGAAAGTTGAAATTTTCATAATGTATTTTATTTAACACACTGTAGTTTTTTATTTTTGTTTTTATTTTTTTGGAGACAGAGTCTCACTCCGTTGCCCAGGCTGGAGTGAAGTGGTACGATCTTGGCTCACTGCAACCTCTGCCTCTGGCTTCAAGCGATTCTCGTGCCTCAGCCTCCTGAGTAGTTGGGACTACAGGTATGCGCCACTACACCTGGCTAGTTTCTGTATTTTTAGTAGAGATGAGGTTTTGCCATATTGCCCAGGCTGGTCTTGAACTCCTGAGCTCTGGCAGTCCGCCCACCTGGGCCTCCCAAAGTGCAAGATTACAGGCCTGAGCCACTGTGCCCAGCCTAACACAGTGTAGTTTAAACACTGTTTCAAAATATAATTCATATAGAGTTATGAATGACGTATTTTACTTTTTTTGTGTTAAGTTTTTAAAAATCAATGGGTATTTTAAAGTTATAACATATTTCAATTTGGACTAGCCACCATTCAAGTGCTCAGTAGCCGTATGTGACTAGCGGTTATTGTATTGGAGAGTATATTTAGACCATACATTTAGTGTAGTGATCAGTATGGTTAAATTTAAATTGATCATTTTGCTATTTGTTTGTTTTTTCCCATCTGTTCTTTTTCTCCTTTTTTTTAAAATTTACTTTCTTTTTCTGAGACAGGGTATCACTCTGTCACCCAGGCTGAAATGCAGTGATGTGATCTCTGTTCACTGAAGCCTCGACCTCCCAGCCTTAAGTGATCCTCTCATCTCAGCCTCCTGAGTAGCTGGGACTATAGGCATGCGCCACTATGCCTGGCTAATTTTTGTATTTTTTATAGAGACAGGGTTTTGCCATGTTGCCCAGGCTGGTCTCCAACTCATGGACTCAAGCGATCTGTCCCCCTGGGCCTCCCAAAGTGTTAGAATTACAGTTGTGAGTCACTGGGCCTGGCCCTTTTTGCCTTTAAAAAAATGTTCCTGCTTTCTTTTGGATTTATTTTTTGTTACTATTTTAGTATTCCATTGCATGCCTTCTGTTGGCTTACTAGGTACCTTTGTTTGGTTTTAATGGTTGCTTTAGAGATGACAGTTTGCATGTTAAAATATTGAGGTTGGCCGGGCACAGTGGCCCACCCCTGTAATCCCAGCACTTTGGGAGGCTGAGGCAGGTGGATCATCTGAGGTCAGGAGTTCGAGACCAGCCTGGCCAACACAGTGAAACCCTGTGTCTACTAAAAATACAAAAAAATTAGCTGGGCGTGGTGGTGGGCACACGTAATCCCAGCTATTTGGGAGGCTGAGGCAGGAGAATTGCTTGAACCGGGAAGATGGAGGTTGCAGTGAGCCAAGATCGTGCCACTGCACTCCAGCTGGGTGACAAGAGCAAAACTCCATCTCAACAACAGCAACAAAAACAAACAAAAACACACAAACAAAAAAAACGTTGAGGTAAAGTTCACCTAATATAAAATTAACCATTTTAAAGTGAACAATTCTGTGTAATTTAGCAACTACTACCTCTATCTCGTTGCAAGACATTTACATCATTCCAAGTAAAAGCTTTTATCCACTAAGCAGTTTCTTTCCATTCCCTTCCTTCAGCCCTTGGCAATGACTGATCTGCATTCTGCCCATGTGAATTTATCTGTTCTGGACATTTCCTATAAATGGAAGCATACAGTGTGTGACTTTTTGTGTCTGACTTCTTTCACTTGACATCTTTTTGAGGTTCAATCATGTTGTAGCATATATTAGTACTTTATTTTTATGGCTGAATAATATTCCATTGTACATACAGTCATGTGTCACTTGATGGGGATACATTCTGAGAAATGTTATCATTAGCTGATTTCAACATTATGTGAACATCATTGAGTGTACTTACACAAACCTAGGTAGTATAGCTTACTGTACATCTAGGCTATATGTTATAGCTTGTTGCTCCCAGACTCCCTGGACAGCATGTTACTGTACTGAATATTGTAGGCAGTTGTCACACAATAGGAAGTATTTGTGTATCTAAACATACTTAGACATAGAAAAGATGTAGTTAAAATGTTGGTATTATCATCTGTGGGACCACCATGGTATATGCAGTTCATTGTTGACTAAAAATGTCATTATGCAGTGCATGAGTTACCAGAATTTGTTTATCTGCTTATTCATTATGGGCTGTTTTCACCTTTTGCCAATTTTGAATAATGGTACTATGAACAATGTATACATGTATTTGTTTACCTGTTTTTAATTCTTTGGATATATACCTAGAAGTAGGTATATACGAAGATTGCGATGGTAATTCTGTCTTTTATTTTTTGAGACACTGCCAAACTGTTTCCCACAGTTACTGAACTATTTTATATTCCCACCAGCAATGTATGAAGTTTCCAGTTTCTCCACATCTTGGTCAGCACTTGTTATTTTCCGTTGTGGGTTTTCTTGTTTTTATTGTAACTTCAAAAGCTTTTGAGACTGGACAGGAGTTTAATGATAAATCTTCTTCTAGTACATATGGATTTCCTGGTATGCTTCTCTCTTGATACATCTGGATAGTTGCTTTTTAGCTTTTTTAAAATTACCATACTAGTGGGTACCACATCATTGTGGTTTTGATTTTCATTTTCCTAATGACTACTGATGTCAAGAAGAGTACCCTGGCTGCGCAGGGTGGTTCACGCCTGTAATTTCAGCATTTTTGGAGGCCAAGGTGGGCGGATCATGAGGTCGGGAGTTGGAGACCAGCCTGGGCAACATGGTGAAACCCTGTCTCTACTAAAAATACAAAAAAATTAGCTGGCGTGGTGGTGGGCACACGTAATCCCAGCTATTTGGGAGGCTGAGGCAGGAGAATTGCTTGAACCGGGAAGATGGAGGTTGCAGTGAGCCAAGATCGTGCCACTGCACTCCAGCTGGGTGACAAGAGCAAAACTCCATCTCAACAACAGCAACAAAAACAAACAAAAACACACAAACAAAAAAAACGTTGAGGTAAAGTTCACCTAATATAAAATTAACCATTTTAAAGTGAACAATTCTGTGTAATTTAGCAACTACTACCTCTATCTCGTTGCAAGACATTTACATCATTCCAAGTAAAAGCTTTTATCCACTAAGCAGTTTCTTTCCATTCCCTTCCTTCAGCCCTTGGCAATGACTGATCTGCATTCTGCCCATGTGAATTTATCTGTTCTGGACATTTCCTATAAATGGAAGCATACAGTGTGTGACTTTTTGTGTCTGACTTCTTTCACTTGACATCTTTTTGAGGTTCAATCATGTTGTAGCATATATTAGTACTTTATTTTTATGGCTGAATAATATTCCATTGTACATACAGTCATGTGTCACTTGATGGGGATACATTCTGAGAAATGTTATCATTAGCTGATTTCAACATTATGTGAACATCATTGAGTGTACTTACACAAACCTAGGTAGTATAGCTTACTGTACATCTAGGCTATATGTTATAGCTTGTTGCTCCCAGACTCCCTGGACAGCATGTTACTGTACTGAATATTGTAGGCAGTTGTCACACAATAGGAAGTATTTGTGTATCTAAACATACTTAGACATAGAAAAGATGTAGTTAAAATGTTGGTATTATCATCTGTGGGACCACCATGGTATATGCAGTTCATTGTTGACTAAAAATGTCATTATGCAGTGCATGAGTTACCAGAATTTGTTTATCTGCTTATTCATTATGGGCTGTTTTCACCTTTTGCCAATTTTGAATAATGGTACTATGAACAATGTATACATGTATTTGTTTACCTGTTTTTAATTCTTTGGATATATACCTAGAAGTAGGTATATACGAAGATTGCGATGGTAATTCTGTCTTTTATTTTTTGAGACACTGCCAAACTGTTTCCCACAGTTACTGAACTATTTTATATTCCCACCAGCAATGTATGAAGTTTCCAGTTTCTCCACATCTTGGTCAGCACTTGTTATTTTCCGTTGTGGGTTTTCTTGTTTTTATTGTAACTTCAAAAGCTTTTGAGACTGGACAGGAGTTTAATGATAAATCTTCTTCTAGTACATATGGATTTCCTGGTATGCTTCTCTCTTGATACATCTGGATAGTTGCTTTTTAGCTTTTTTAAAATTACCATACTAGTGGGTACCACATCATTGTGGTTTTGATTTTCATTTTCCTAATGACTACTGATGTCAAGAAGAGTACCCTGGCTGCGCAGGGTGGTTCACGCCTGTAATTTCAGCATTTTTGGAGGCCAAGGTGGGCGGATCATGAGGTCGGGAGTTGGAGACCAGCCTGGGCAACATGGTGAAACCCTGTCTCTACTAAAAATACAAAAATTAGCCGGGCACAATGGTGCATGTCTGTAATCCTAGCTACTTGGGAGGCTGAGGTAGGAGAATTGCTTGAACCTGGGAGTCAGAGGTTGCAGTGAGCCGAGATTGTGCCACTGCACTCCAGCCTGAGTGACAGAGCAAGACTCTGTCTTGGAAAAAAAAAGGAAGAGTGCCCTTTTTATGTGCTGTTGAGAATAATATCTTTTCAGTTCTTTTGCCCATTTTTTAGTTGGGTTGTCTTTTTTTTTTTTTTTTTTGAGTTGTAAAAGTATATTCTGGATAGTCAACTGTTCTTTGAGATATGATTTACAAAACAATATGCATCTTTAACTTAACACAGCCTGGAAATATTTTACTTCACATGTACTGTATTTTCAGTTTTCTACATTCCTATCCTTTGTGTTATTATTGTCATACGTTTTATTTTCACATATATTATGAACACCGTAACTTATTATTTTTGTTTAACTTGCTTACTTTTTAAAAAAAGTTTTAAATGAAAACGATTTTTAAAATATTCACGTATTTGTATTTCTGGCACTTTTTTTTTTTTTTTTTGAGACAGTCTCACTCTGTTGCCCAGGCTAGAGTGTATTGGCGCAGTCTTGGCTTACTGCAACCTCTGCCTCCTGGGTTCGAGCAGTTCTCCTGCTTCAGCCTCCTGAGTAGCTGGTATTACAGGTGCAAGCCCCTACACCTGGCTATTTTGTTTTTGCAGTAGAGACGGGGTTTCACCATGTTGGCCAGGCTGGTCTTGAACTCCTGACCTCAAGAGATCTACCCGCCTCGGCCTCCCAAAGTGCTGGGATTATAGCCATGAGCTACTGCACCCGGCCATTTCTGGCACTTTTTATAGTTTTGTATAGGTTGTGTCTATTATCATTCTTCAGATATATTTGGAAATATGCATTTTCCAAATATGTTTTCTGCTTCTGCCCATCCCTTTTCTCTAGTTTTCTTTTGGGACACCAGATACACGTATGTTAGACCACTTACAATTTCCTGTAGGTCACTGAAGCTTTGTTCAGTTTGTTTCCTCAGTCTTTTTTCTCTTAGTGCTTTATTTTTGTGTTCTTGGGTTCACTGATCTACAGAGTTTAAATCTGCTGCTAATCCTATTTCATGAAATTATCATTTCAAACATTGTATTTTTCATTTTGAAACTTTTTATTTCATTCTTTTTTTATACCCTACATCACTATGTTCATCTTATTATAGCTGTTTTAATTTTTAGGTCTGCTAATTTCATTGTCTCTGTCATTTTATTTTTTTCTGGGTCTGCTTCCATTGACTGATAGTCCTCCTAGTTATAAATCATATTTTGTGCCCCTTGTCTTGTAATTTTAGGTTTAGTTGTAGACATTGTGATATTACATTATTGAATATTTGTATTTTTAAAATCTTTTTAAAAGGATGTTGAGTTTATTTTGGTGCACTTAAGTTTTTTGCAGATCAGCTTGATGCTCTTGTGGCTGATTTTAAGCTTTATTATGATAGTTTTAGTGTAGTTTTTATTCTAGTGTAGTTCATCCCAACAACTGAGATGTGAGCTTTCTAAGGCTCCTAGAGAATGTCATAAAATATATTCATTAGGCTCTTGAAATCTGACCAGTCAGAACAGAAATGTGCCGCAGGTCTGTGTAGTTTCTAGTTGTTAAGCTTATAGCTCTGTTGTAGTTTTTGGCCTAGTGTTATGGAGTTTCACTGTATGCATACAGGACTTAGTATTCAGGAACTCAGTGAGGGGTGTCCTATTCAGCTATGTGGAACCTTTTTCTACATAACTCATTCTTCAGTGTTCTGCCTCACTGCTTCTTTTTAGCCTTCATACATTTTGTTTCCTCAAGTAAGTGGTACCATTGTACTCTGTTTGAGTTCCCCTTTCTTGTGCTGCAGCCTGGACAGTACCTTCAGGTAGAAGACTAGGATAATTTTTTTTTTTTTTTTGAGACGGAGTCTCGCTGTGTTGCTCAGGCTGGAGTGCAGTGGCGTGATCTCGGCTCACTGCAATCTCCGCCTCCCAGGTTCACGCCATTCTCCCGCCTCAACTTCCGAGTAGCTGGGACTACAGGCGCCCGCCACCACGCCCGGCTAGTTTTTTGTATTTTTAGTAGAGACGGGGTTTCACCGTGTTAGCCAGGATGGTCTTGATCTCCTGACCTCCTGATCCACCCACCTCGGCCTCCCAAAGTGCTGGGATTACAGGCTTGAGCCACCGCGCCCGGCCGACTAGGATAATTTTAAGGGCCATCTTGTTTCCTGTCATTCAGGAATTACATTTTTTTGTTCAGTGTCTTGAAATATATGTTTCACATATTTCGTTCAGTTTGTTGATGGTAGGAGGATAAGTTTGATACCAATTATTGCCTTATGGTAGAGTCTAAAGTCTAGTGCTTGTTTTTACTTTGAGTTTCTATTTTATTTAAACTTAATGTACTAACAGTCCTCATATTACATATTTCTAATGTGCATAAATTTCAGTTAGCACAGTTTAGTTAAATGACACTAGTCACCCAACACCATGGTTCACATTTCCGTTACCATAGTATATTAACTATGAGTAACTATGTAAAGTACAGACTTCATTGCTAGTTCTCCAGTCCACACATGACTATGTCAAAAACAGATACACATCAATCTATTTATTTCAAGGTCTGTTGGCGATTAAGTTTATATACAGACAATAAAAGTGTGTAGTTGCGTTGTCTTTCCCAATGTTAAGCCCACATGATATTTTATAGAAGTAGATAATCAAAAGTGGAAATTGGCCAACAGAGATGAAACAAAGTAACAAAAAAATGATAACACTTTCATTGAAATTCGAGAGAAATGTCAATGAAGTTACAGAAGAAATAGTTGACCGTAGGAAAATTGACACTGTCACCATTAGATAGATTCTAGATATACAGCCAGAGGAACTTACTGAAGGTGAACTTATTAACATAAATGAGGGAAGTGGTTTTTTTGTTGTTTTTTTTTTTTAGATGAAGTCTTGCTTTGTTGCCCAGGCTAGAGTGCAGTGGTGTGATCTCGGCTCACTGCAACCTCTGCCTCCAGGGTTCAGGCAATTCTGCCTCAACCTCCTGAGTAGCTGGGATTACAGGCGCCCACCACCACGCCTGGCTAATTTTTGTATTTTTAGTAGAGACCGGGTTTCACCATCTTGTCCAGGCTGGTCTCGAACTCCTGGCCTCAGGTGATCCACCCACCTTGGCCTCCCAAAGTGCTGGGATTACAGGTGTGAGCCACTGCGCCTGGCCTGAGGGAAGTGGTTTTGATGCAAAAGATGAATATGTCCCAGAGGAAATCTTTACATTAAAGGAAAAAAAAACTTTACATTAAAAGATTTTGAGATATTTCACAAAATTGAAAGTACAAAGGATAAAATGTTAGAATGTGATCTTGCTTTGTTTCTTCTCTTAAACCAATCTAATGAATTCTTAATTTCAACTTTTGTACTTTTTTTATATACAAGATTTTCATGTTACATATTTTAAATTTTAGATTCCAGTTTTCTGGTGCAACTTTTTAATCTGTTTTGTTGAATATCTTCAGTATGTTTTTTTTAAAGTCTGCTATTACTTCTCACATTGGGGGCTGTTTTTAACTGTGTTAATATATACATACCATAAAATTGACCATCTTAACCATTTTTAAGTGTACAATTCAGTAGTTTTAGCACATTCACATTATTGTGCAACCACTCTTCAGAACTTTTTCCTCTTGCAAAACTGAAATTCTATACTCATTAAATAACAACTCCCCATTACCCCCCACCTCTCACCTCCTGGCAACCACCATCTTACTTTCTGAATTTGACTACTCTAGGTAACTCATATAAGTGGAATTATATAGTACAGGCATGCACTGTATAATGACGTTTCAGTCAGTGATGGACTGTGTACACGATGGTGGTCCCTTGAGATTATAATGGAGCTGAAAAATTCCTGTCACCTAGTGACATTGTAGCCAATGTAACATTACATATAATGCAAGGCATTATTCAGGTGTTTGTGGTGACACTGGTGTAAATGAACCTGCTGCACTACCAGTCATAAAAATGTGTAGTACATAAAATTATGTACAGTACATAATATTTGATAGTAAACAACTATGTTACCAGTTTATGTACTTACTATACTGTATTTTTTATTGTTATTTTAGAGTGGGCTACTTCTACTTATTAAAAAACAATTAACAGTATAACAGCCTCAGGCAGGTCCTTCAGGAGGTATTCCAGAAAAAGACATTGATGTCATAGGAGATGACAGGTCTGTGGATGTTAATTGCCCCCAAAGACCTTCCAGTGCCATAAGCTGCGAAGGTAGAAGACAGTGATATTGATGATCCTTACCCTGTGTAGGCCTAGGCTAATGTGTGTGTTCATGTGTTGGTTTTTAACAAAGATGTTTAAGTTTTATATATATATATAAATATATATAAATATATATATCATATTATATATATATATATATGAAACAACTTATAAAGATATAAGGAAAAATATCTTTGTACAGCTGTACAATATGTTTGTATTTTGAGCTAAATGTTACTACAAAAGAGTCAAAAAGTTTTTAAAAACTAAAAAAATTTATAAAGTGAAAGTCACAGAAAGCTAAGTTTATTACTAAAGAGACAAAAGTATGTTTTAATAAATTTAGTCTAGCCTAAGTGCACAGAGTTTATTGGCCATCTTAACCATTATAAAGTCTGTAGTAGTATACAATAATGTCCTAGCCCTCATGTTTATTGACCACTCTTTCACTGACTCACCCAGAGCCACTTCTAATCCTGCAACCTCCAATCATGGTTAAGTGCCCATTTTTTATCTTTTTGTCTTTTTTTTTTTTTTTTTTTTTTTAAAGACAGGGTCTTCTGTTGCCCAGGCTGGAGTGCAGTGGTGAGATCTTGGCTTACTTCAGCCTCCGCATCCCAGGCTCAAATGATCCTCCTGCCGCAACCTCCCAAGTAGCTGGGACTACAGGCATGTGCCACAAGGCCTGGCTAATTTATGTATTTTTTGTAGAGATGGGGTTTCGCCATGTTGCCCAGGCTGGTCTTGAACTCCTGGACTCAAGGGATCTGCCCACCTCAGCCTCCCAAAGCCACGACACCTAGCCGCCATTTGTATTGTGTTTGTATTGTATTGTATTGTATTGTATTTTGAGATAGTTTCACTCTTGTTGCCCAGACTGGAGTGAAATGGCACGATCTCTGCTCACTGCAACCTCTGCCTCCTGAGTTCAAGCAATTCTCCTGCCTCAGCCTTCCAAGTAGCTGGGATTACAGGCATGCGCCTCCACGCCTGGCTAATTTTTTATTTTTAGTAGAGACTCGGTTTCATCATGTTGGTCAGGCTGGTCTGGAACTCCTGACCTCAGGTGATCTGCCCGCCTCAGCCTCCCAAAGTGTTGGGATTACAGGTGTGAGCCACTGCACCTGGCCTTTTTAATCTTTTATACTGTATTTTTACTGTACTTTTTCTGTTTAGATACACAAATACTTTCCACTATATTGCAGTTGCCTACAATATTTGGTACAGTAACATGCTGTTCCTGTTTGTAGCACAGGAGCAATGTACTCTACCTATAGTCTAGGCGTATAGTAGATTATGCCTTCTAGATTTATGTAAGTACACTGTGATCACACAGCCGAGCTTGACGCATTTCTCAGAATGTGTCCCCTTTGTGAAGTGTCTCATGACTGTATTTGTCTTTTTGTGACTGGCTTATTTCACTCAGCATAATGTCCTCAAGGTTCATCCATGTTGCAGCATGTGTCAGATTTTCCATCCTTTATTAGGCTGAATAATATTCCATTGTATGCATATACTAGATTTCAGTTATCCACCCATCTGTTGATGGCCATTTGAATCTGTCTACTTTATTGTTTGCCTTTTCCCCTGGTTTTTGTTTGTTTTTTAATTTGGCCATTTGATCTCTTTGTTTTGAATGCTTCATAATTATTCACTGAGAGCTAGATATTTTTTAATGAAAGTGTTAGAGACTCTGAAATCATTCTTCACAGGGTGTTGAATATTCTTTTCACAGACATATCCCTTTGGTTCAGTTGAGGCATCTCTGTTTTTGGTGCCCTTCATTTTTCTGGTTCATGTAACTCTTCCATGCTGTCAACTGAAAGCCTGAGTGTTTTCTGTTTTTTTTTTTTTTAAACCAGGGTACCTTGTCCTATATGCACCCTATACTCCAATCTTTGGCTCCATAGCATCATGATGAGACTGCTGAAATACACTTCAGACTTGGTTTTTCAGCATCTTACTCTCTGCATGTAAAATTTAGGAGTCAGCAAATGCCGCAGGGGAAAAATTATACACAGAATGTCAGATTAACCATAATGCATTTCCCTTCTGCCTGGGATCTTCGCCCCTAAAATTTTGGCTGTATTAGTTGTTCTCTCTCTCTCATGCTTTCCGTTTTCTATATTTTATTTAGCTTTTGTAATTTTCTGCATGAAATTTAATCTGATAACAATTACTACATTATGGCCAAAAGCAAAATCCCAGTATGTATTTTAATTAATGTTCCATGTTTTATTTTTAAACATTCTCAAACTACTAGAAGAGTTGCAAGTAAAATGCAAATTGTGGATTTTTTTCCCATAAGCCATTTCAGAATAAGTTTCTGACATGATGTCCCATCACCTCTGAATTCTTTGTGTATTTCCTACAAACCAGAACATTCTCCCATATAACCCAATAACAACCATCAGGGTTAAGGAAATTATTATTGGTATATTATTTTGTCAGCTAATCCACAGACCCCATTCAGGTTTCTCTAGTAATCTCAATAAATGTCCTTTATATAATAGCATAAAGATCTAGTTCAGGATCACATGTACATTTAGTTGTCATACCTCTTTAGTCTCGTTTAGTCTGGGACAGTTCTTCAGTCTTTCCTTGGCTTTCATAACATTAACATTTTTGAGGATTACATGCCAGTTATTTTGCAGAACATTTTTCAAATTGGGTTTTTTTGATGTTTTCTCATGATTAGATCCAGGTTAGGTGTCTTCGACAGGAATATCACAGAGGAGATGTTGTGTTTTTATTGACTACTATGAGGTGACACATAATGTGAATTTGTTCCATTATTGGTGATATTAATGTTGATTACTTGATTAAGATATCAGGGTTTTTTTCCCCACTGTAGAATTAACTTTATATTTTTCTGATTAAAATGAAGTAGTATTTTGTGGGGAGGTTATTTTGAGATTATTTAAGTATCCTCCTCCTTATCAAACTTCCAGTTTATATTTTGTTAGAGATAGGGTCTTGTTCTTTCACTCAGGGTGGAGTGCAGTGGCGTGATCCTCATTGTAACTCCTGGGCTCAAGTGATCTTCCTGCCTCAGTCTCCCAAGTAGCTGGAACTACAGATGCGTGTCACCATGCCTTTTTCCCCCCACTAATTCTTTTTGTGGAGGCAGGATCTCAAAATGTTGCTCTGACTGGTCTCTAATTCCTGGCCTCAAGCAATCTGCTGGGTTACAGGTGGGACCCACCATGCTTGTCCCCAGTTTATTTTTTATGTCATTAATGGAGTCATAGGTTTCAACTTTATTCAGTGGCTTATTTTGTTACTTATCTATTATTATATAACAAATTACCCCAAATTGAGTGGCTTATAATAACACACACATTTGGGCTGGGCGCAGTGGCTCACACCAGTATTTCCAGCACTTTGAGAGGCCAAGGCGGGTGGGTCATTTGAGGCCAGGAGTTCAAGACCAGCCTGGCCAATATGGTGAAACCCCGTCTCTGCTAAAAATACAAAAAATTAGCTGGGTGTAGTGGTGGGCGCCTACAATCCCAGCTACTCGGGAGGCTGAGGCAGGACAATCGCTTGAACCCGAGAGGCGGAGGTTGCAGTGAGCCAATATTGTGCCACTGCACTCCAGCCTGAGTGACAGAGCAAGACTGTCTCAAAAACAAAAACAAAAACACAGACATTTATATTTTTGGGGGAGGATTTACAAGTGAGTTGTATTTAAACTTTAAGTGGCAAATAGTTATTACAATATTAATTTTTTCAAAAATATATAGAAAAATGAAAACAGTACTTATTTTCAGTACATTTGTATGAGCTCCAATATTTCAGAGTGCCACCTCCCAAACTGAGAGCATGATATACCTTGGCAATAGTTTAGACCTCTTCTAGAATTTTCTCATATTTGCATTTTTTTGCCAAACATTTATGTTTATATTTTTTCTCCCTGGCTTTATTGCTGTATAACTGGCAAACAAAAATTATTTTGTATGTATTTTTTATGTGCTGGGGTACATGTGCAGGATGTGCAGATTTGTTATGTAGGTAAACATATGCCACGGTGGTTTGCTGCACCTGTCAACCCATCACCTAGGTATTAAGCCCAGCATGCATCAGCTCTTTTCCCTCATGCTCTCCCCCGACCCGCCCTCCTGGCAAACAAAAATTATATTTAAGGCGTACAACATGATATTTTCATATACATATTCATTGTAAAATGCTTGTCACAATCAAGCTAATTAACATATCTGTAACCTAACATACATGTAATACCTCGTAATACCTCACAGTTTCTTTTCTTTTCTTTTCTTTTTTTTTGATACGGAATCTTGCTGTGTCGCCCAGGCTGGAGTGCAGTGGTGCGATCTCGGCTCTGCAACCTCTGTCTTCCAGGTTCCAGCAATTCTCCTGCCTCAGCCTCCCGAGTAGCTGGGATTACAGGCACACACCACCATGCCTGGCTAATGTTTGTATTTTTAGTAGAGACAGGTTTCCCCATGTTGACCAGGCTGGTCTCGAATTCCTGACCTCAGGTGATCCACCTGCCTCGGCCTCCCAAAGTGCTTGGATTACAAGTGTGAGCCACCACTTCTGGCCAGTACCTCACAGTTTCTTTCAGTCAGGAGTCTGGGTACAGCTGACCTGGGTCTTCTGCTTTAGAATCTCTCTCACAAGACCATAATCAAGGTGTTGTCCAGGGTTGAGGTCTCATTTGGAGGTTTTATTTTGAGATAAAGTCACTTCCAAGCTTACTGTTGTTGCTGGCAGAATTCTTTTCTTCAAAGGCTGTTGGACTGAGAGCCTCAATTCTTAGTTGTTTATTGACTGGATCACCGTCAGGTCTGTGCCTTGGGGACATCTACAGTATGACTGCTTGTTTCATCAAAGCTTGCAAGCCAAGAAGGCAATAGAGTCTGTTAGCAAGATGGAAGTTGCAGTCTTAACCTAATTAGGAAAATGACATCCCATCACCTTTTCCAAGGGCATGCATACCAAGCAGTGGGAATTATCGGGGGCCATGTTAGAGTTTGCCTGCCACAGTTATCCATTATTATCATTATTTAGTTTGATATTCTAATTTTCCCAGATGTAGCCTGCCTCAGCCTTTCACTCTGGCCCCTGTATTATTTTGACATGTCTGTCATTCATTGAGCACCTCAAGAAGATACTCCAAGCTCCCCTTAAACTTTCCTGTCCAAGCCCTCGTGTTATTCTAAGGTGCTCTGGTTCCTTTTAGTGGAGAGTGATATTTTGAATCATTAAATGTGTTTGTTGCTATAGGTTGCTCCTAGGCCCTCTCAGTTGGTAGTCAGTCTGTATGTGTCTGTGGGCATATGTGTCCATATGTATATCGTAAGTGTATTATTTACGTAGAAATTTCTCTGTGTAATACATTGTAAACTTTCAGCTTACAACAACATCCTCAATTCCTCAATTCTAGTTCAGCAATGTAATATTCTAGTTTTCTTCCTTTCTGTACTTGTAACTTGTTTTTCTCATTATGAGAAACCTAGCTCTTATTATCCTCTGTATTTGATCTGCCACCTTTATTTGATCAATCTTCCTGTATAATCCATCTCCTGTTGCTGACATATCTCTCACTCCATTTCTCACCCCATACTTCATATGCATGCCTTCCTAACCCTCTTGGGATCTGACAGCTTGCACTTGGCTGCCCCTTCCACCCTCCTCACTCCACTGGGTCTGAAACTCACTGCTGGACCACTGCCTCTCCCTCTGTTAATGCATGCCTTCTTCTGCTGACATAGGGAACCCTCACTGCCATCCCCCCACCCTCCACTGCCCTGTGAGGATGTGGACATCCTCATCATCCTGCTCACTGCTGTTACAGTTCCTATGTGGAAGCCTTCCTTGTTCCATTAGGGCTGTTACCTCATGCTGGGTCCCCCTCCCAGCAGACTTTTTTCCTATCATTCTGCTTAGGCCCTGAAACTATGTGCCCCATCCTTTTCCCTCTGGGGATACCCTTCTCATACCACTTGGACTCCAGAAGCCTGTATTGGGCCACTGTAGTTAATTCTCTGCCACTTAGCTGGATACCTACTTTGCCTGTACTCACCTAATGGTTATTGAACTGTTCAGGTAGGAAAGGAGAAGGGGGAGAGGTATCAGTTAAATTTTGTTTTGGAAAACTCACTAGTATTTTTACAACAAATGCTTTTAACTGAGTTTGTTATTACTTACACAGAAGTCACTTACTCCCACATCTCTGTAATCATTGCAGGTTTATACTTATATTTTCATGCCATATTTTTCTTACATACTAGAGGTTTACTATCACATCAAATTCATGATTTCTGAACTTAGTTACTCCCTGCACCCTCCAAACGAGTTTCAGTTTACCAGTGTCTGTCACTACCACTACTGTTCTAGTCATTCAAGTTTGAACTGTTGACGTTATTTCTGACTCATCTCCCATTTTTCCTTGTAATCAGTCATCCAGTCCTGTTGGTCCTTTTGATGTACGTTATCTTCTCCATGGCCATGACTTTAATGAATATAATAACCTCTTGGGTGTAATTTCTTTCTTTAGTTTGTGTAGTCATTCCTGTGCCCCTAAACCATTTTGGCTTCCCATTTCTTAATGAATGAAGTAACTCCATATTTAACTTTTAAAGTGCCATTTTAATGTAACACTGTTCTAGATAGTCAGGATATCTAGTTTTGAATCCCATCTTCGCTGCTTACTAAGTATTCATCAGCGTGTAATTTATTTAACCTCCCTGGGTCTCTCTGTTTGTTTGTTTTTTTTAAATTAAGTTAAATTGTTTTATTTTAAAATTTTTCATAAAAATAGAGATGGGATCTAGCTATTTTGACTATGCTGGTCTTGAACTCCTGGTCAAGCAGTCCTCCCACCTTGGCCTCGCAAAGTGGTGGGATTATGCACATGAGCCATCTTACCTGACCCTCTCTGGGTCTTACTCACCTTACTAGTTTGTTATACAAGTGAATGAATTGCGAAAGAGCAATTGTTCTGCAATTCATTGCGGAACAATGAATTGTTAGACCAACAAAGCTAACTAACAAAGGTTGTTTGTTATACAGATAATGTTATACAGATGCAACTTGTTAGTTTGTTATACATGTAGTAACAAGTGCTACAATGAAATTAAAGTCTGTGACTGAGCTTTTCTAAATATTTGAAAAATTACCTAAACTTTTAGTAACTGTTGTCTAACACAATTTAGTACATTGTTAAATTTTTCCTTGTAGTTACTATTTGTTAGTAATTTATTTCCTTGAAATAGAGTGTAAACTACTTGAGGGTAGGTTTTTGTAGTAGTGAGTCTATGGATTTGTGGAGACAAGCACGTTCGAGTATTATTTTTCTGCCATTGCCATTTAGGCACTGTAACTTCTCTGAACTTGAGTGTACTCTCTTGTTAAGGTGAAGATACTAATAATTCTTTGACAAGATAGTAATGCTTAAATGAAATAATGTACTTAAGGGATTTAGTAAAATGCCTGGCAGACAGTTTATTTCCAGTAAACTTTTATCCTCTATTTGTACTCCACCTGTGCCCACTTTGGTAATGAAAAAGTAAGTGGCTTCCCAGAACAGTTTGAAATGCAAGTGGCATTCATGGAAGCCTGTTCCTGGTGATGATGCCATTTATATTTTTTAATTTTGTACTTCGCAACTTTTCGAATCCTTATTTTAGCCGGGCGAGGTGGCTCACGCCTGTAATCCCAGCACTTTGGGAGGCCAAGGCGGGTGGATCACCTGAGTTCAGGAGTTTGAGACCAGCCTGGCTAACATGGAGAAACCCCATCCGTCTCTACGGATTAGCCAAGCGTGGTGGTGCATGCTGGTAGTCCCAGCTACTCGGGAGGCTGAGTCAGGAGAATTGCTTGAACCCAGGAGGCAGAGGTTGCAGTGAGCCAAGATCATGCCACTGCACTCCACCCTGGACAACAAGAGTAAAACTCTGTGCCAAAGAAAAAAAAAAGAGTCCTTGTTTTAGTTTTACCACAACATGTGCAATAAGGCTGGGCAGAGATGATTATCCTATCTGACAGGTGGGAGTTTTGTTTTTGGAGTGAACTAAATTGGGATTCTAAAGAGGCAATCATTGAATTTGTAGGTAAAGTCTGATGTATTACATTACTATGGAATACTGTAGTTTTCTGAATTTCTTAGTTGATATAGTAGTGAAAAGGGAATTCTTCTATTCCATAGCTTAAGGATACGTAAACTCTCAGTACAGCAATCTTTTTATTGTTGATTATTATAGCTTCTATTACTCCTAGAAGTTGACCAACAGGGACCTGAATTTAGGAGATTTTGTCATTCTGCTTTCATATAGTAAATGCTGAGGCTAGCCCTTTGCCTGCAGGGCTATCAGTGAAGAGGATCTGTGACATTACTCCAGAGAGCCAAGTATAGGGGGAAAAGTTGAGATTTTCAATGTTCTCTGTGTAAATGAATTGAGCCATTGAACCTGATGGGCACTAGATACTATATCCTTCTTGATGCACTGGAGGCCCTTCGTTGCAATCTTGTTTTTTCAACTTTTATTTTAAAATTGGGGTATATGTGCAGGTTTGTTACAGAGGTATACTGCACAATGCTGAGGTTTGGAGTCCAAGTGAATCTTACCCAGGTAGAGAGTGCAAAGTACCCATAGGCAGTTTTTTCAAGCTTTACCCCTTTTGTCCTGCCACCTTTTGTATTCCTCAGTGTCTGTTCCCTTCTTTATGTCCATGTGTACTCAAGGTTTTGTTCCTATGTGTAAGTGAGAATAGGTGGTGTTTGGTTTTCTGTTTCTGCATTAGTTCACTTAGGATAATGGCTTCCAGCTGCATCCGTGTTCTGCAAAGGATATGATTTCATTATTTTTTATGGCTACTTAGTATTCCATGGTATATGTATACCACATTTTCTTTATCCAGTCTTCCATTGATGGGTACCTGGGTTGATTCCATGTCTTTACTATCGCATTGCAACATTTCAGTTTTTTTCTGATTCAGGTAGTAGAAAACATGTTCAGTCTTATTTTTTTCTGTGCTGTGTATGCTTTTTTAAAGGCTAGTGAAGTCATTCAGTTGGATAGCAACAATTGTAATACCTTGTTATACTCTTCAACTTTCTTTGATTTTGCAAAGGAGAGTCAGTTGGGGTGAGGTTAGGTGGGTGGGAACTGAGCTGAAGAAACTGTATGTGCTGTGAAGGGCTGGATTTGTGTAGAATGCAGGCATATCTATTAACTTTGTCATAGCTTTTGAGACTGCATTTAAGGAGTAGGTGATTTACAAGTTAAAAAACACTTAACAGAAGTTAAATATTTAAACAAGATAATTTGTAGTTGCTGCTTAGTTTAGAACCTGCTTTTTGTTTTTAATTAAAAAAAATTTTTTTTAGCCAGGCGTAGTAGTGCACACCTGTAGTCCCAGCTACTGGGCAGACTGAGGCAGGAGGATTGCTTAAGCCGAGGAAGTCAAGGGTGCAGTGAGCTGTGATCATGCCACTGCACTCCAGCTTGGGCAAGAGAGTGAGACATTGTCTCAATAAAAGGAAAGAAAGGAAAAAAAATTAGTATGGAAAGAAAATGTTAGGAATTTAAATATAATTTGCAAGGAAAAACAACAAAAACAGTCCAAACTTTCGGTAGAAAACTATGTGCTTTTCAGGTATTTTAAAGGTAAATTTTAAAGGGCATTATTTATTAAATGTTGAAGGACAGAAAACATCTTACATATTTGTCAGAAACTGACCAATCAGAATGGCCCTGAAATGTATAGAATTAATAAGGATAGTAACCAAAATGGCAGTCCTTTCCACTGTGTTCCTCATTGCCCAAATTTGCTATTTTCCCCTTCATTTAGAAAATGCTTCTAAATGTGAAGATAGAAGGGAAAGAGGTAGAGTAAAAGTTATAACCTACTCCATTTATTTTGTAATTATATTTTTTCTCAGTGTTAAGTGGCATTTACCAGTATGGATAAGATTAATTGTTACAATGCAAACCAATTTGAAGATTAGTTTTTAAATTGAGCTGTAATAGATAAAATCTTATGGTAATGTGCAGATCTGACTATATTCAAGTGCAGTTTTCATACCACACCAATTGTCTTGTAATAATCGGGAATGCATCCTCTGTGTGGTATTTGCAAGTTAATGCTATTTTGGAAATCACACCAGTATATCTAGTGGCTTTCCTGGGTGTATGTGGCTCATTATTGATTATAATTTTCTTTGGGAATTTTAGTTTAAGGGGATGGGGTAAGCACTTTCAAATTCTTCGTTGTTAGTAGTTTTGATGGAGAATAGGGATAAATGAATGAGGAAGAGTGTTAGAACAAGTAAATAAACTCAGATAATTTATCAAGTACGTACTACAAAAATAACGCAGATTTTTATGTAAAAAGGAGGAAACAAATCATTCACTAGAGGAAGGCCTTAAAAACTTACCAAGGAACATTCAAAAAATAAATATGTATATTTTAATTTAAAAAAGAGCCCCAAGTCTGTGAATGAAAGCGTTCTTGTTGGTTTCTAGACCCAGCTGTGCTTGCTGTATGTCATGCAGGTGGCTTTGGTATGGTTAAAAGTGTATACGTCACCTGCCCTCTTGTGAAGGGAAGCAGGAGAAGAGACACGCTATCTTCCATTGCCGCCTCGATTTTCTTCCACTCTTTCCTTTGTCATTTTCCTGTGTTTTTCATGCTCTTTTTATTTATACCCACTTCTGACTTCTCTTTTTCTCAAATTCAATCTTTCCTTCTGAGTGACTGTGAGACTTTTTTGTACCCAGCATACACAGAACCTTAACCAATTGCATACGTACAGCATTTCCATTTCTTTTTTCTTTTTTCATTTTCTTTTTTCTTTTTTTTTATTTTTGAGATGGAGTCTTGTTCTGTCGCCAGGCTGGAGTGCAGTGGCACAGTCTCAGCTCACTGCAACCTCCGCCTTCTGGGTTCAAGCGATTCTCCTGCCTCGGCCTCTTGAGTAGCTGGGACTACAGGCACGCGCCACCATACCCAGCTAATTTTTGTATTTTTAGTAGAGACAGAGCTTCACCATGTTGGCCAGGATGGTCTTGATCTCTTGATCTTTTGTTCCGCCCACCTCAGCCTCCCAAAGTGCTGGGATTACAGGCGTGAGCCACCATGCCCGGCCTGTGTACAGCATTTCTTATAATAATGAGTTATTTTTATGTTAAGGAATTTTTTTTTTTTTAAGACAGGGTCTCACTGTATTGCCCAGGCTGGAGTGCAGTGGCTTAACCTTGGCTCACTGTAACCTCCGCCTCCCCCGTTCGATCATTTCTCCTGCCTCAGCCTCCTGAGTAGCTGGGATTACAAGCGCCTGCCACCACACCTGGCTAATTTTTGTATTTTTAGTAGAGACAGGGTTTCACCATGTTGGCCAGGCTGGTTTTGAACTCCTGACCTCAAATGATCTGCCTACCTTGGCCTTCCAAAGTGCTAGGGTAACAGATGTAAGCCACCGCGCCCAGCCAAGGATTTTCAATATAGACCCAGGCTGGAGTGCAGTGGCTTGGTCTTGGCTCACTGCAACCTCCGCCTCCCAGGTTCAAGTGATTCTTGTGTCTCAGCCTTCTGACTAGCTGGGATTATGTGCCACCATGCCCAAATTTAAGGTTGAGAGAAAGTCACTAGAATATAAGTTCCACAAAGACAGGGATTTTTGTGGGTTTTTTGGTCCATTGTTTAGCCCTAGTGCCCAGGACAGTTTGTTTGTTGGTTTGTTTATTTTCTTCCCTTCCTCCCTTCCTCCCTTCCTCCCTTCCTTCCCTTCCTTCCCTTTCTTCCCTTTCTTCCTTCTCTTTCTTCTTTCTTTCAACAGGGTCTTGCTTTGTTGCCCAGGCTGGTGTGTAGTGGCATGATCACCGCTCATTGATGCTCTGATATCCCTGGCTCAAGCAGTCCTCCCATCTCAGCCTCCCCAAGTAGCTGGGACCACAGGCGTGTGCCACCATGCCCAGCTATTTTCTTGATTTTTTGTAGAGATGGGGTCTCCCATGTTGCCGAGGCTGGTCTTGAACTTCTAGGCTCAAGGGATCCACTTGCCTCGCCCTTCCAAAGTACTGGGATTATAGGATTGAGCCACCACATTCGGCCCCAGGACAGTGTCTACTATCAGAAAAGCATTTAATAAGTATTTGTTGAATAAATGATTAAAATATTAGCCTTAAGAAAATTTTAATATCATTTACTTACAAAAATTAGCAAAGCATTCTTAATACTTACAGAGAAGTAATATGAGTAGAATGTGATTCTCAACAGCAAGGAAGTTTTTTTTTTACCCTATTTTCTCCATTCTCTTTCTGTTGCCTTCTCCTTCCAATATGAGAATCTCTGCTGTTAAGAACCACTGGCAGAGACTGAAATTAGTATACATAATTCTAAGGAGATATTGATGTAAATGGTAGATGTGGATTGGCAGGGTGAGAGGGAGAAGGAAATTCTAAATTTAAAGAAGTAGGGGTGAGATGAGTATTTGAACAAAGTATCAAGGTAGGTACTTAGCTAGAGTGCCAGGGCCAATGAGAAGATTAGAGAAGATGAGTTGATGTTGGCAGTGGGGGAAATGTCAGATTGATAGAGTGCTTGGATTTCATACAGTAGTTATAGGGAGCCCTTATGAATTGTCGATGAGAGTGACATGATAACAAAGTGAAGACAATTATTTATTCTATTTAGCTGCTGTTTATAAAATGGATCGTAGCTCAAGGTGAAAAAACATTGGAAACAGTGAACAAAGTTCAGAGATTGTTGGAGTAATTCAAAGCAGTTTAGCTGTTTTGCTTGGTATGTTATCTAGTGATGCCTTTAACAGATACCCTTCTTTTGAAGCCCATTGTCCACTTTATGACTGAGGGATGGATAGAGGCAGGAGGAAGAGTTCTGCACTAGAGAGCAACAGGCCAAGATTCTAGTCCCTACTTCCTTACTTTGTAAATTCATGACCATGGATAAATACTTAATTTTTCCTGGGCATCAGTCACCTTAACTATAAAATGAGGATAATGTATTAAGCGTAGTCCTATGGGTGGTAAATAAAATGAGGATAATGATTTAAAAGCAGGGGATCTACATAGATCTCCTTTGGATTTATTTGCAGCCCATTATCTATCTTTATTTAGTTAAGAGACAGGATCTTGCTGTGCTACCCAGGCTCGATTTGAACTCCTGGGCTCAAACGATCCACCCATCTCAGTCTTCTGAGTAGCTTGGACCATAGGCACAAACCCTTTGCATAGCTCTCATTGTCCTTTTATCAATTTTAGATGATGTAAACAGTGAATACTATATTTTGCTTCCCAATATTAATTTCTACAACTATATTGTTTTAAGGAGAAAAAAAGTCTATGACGATATAAAGTATTTCAAAGTCTGTAATTTAAGGTTTAATGTTATCTATATGGACTACTATATTTTAAAATATGTATCCCTGGCCGGGCGCGGTGGCTCAAGCCTGTAATCCCAGCACTTTGGGAGGCCGAGACGGGTGGATCACGAGGTCAGGAGATCGAGACCATCCTGGCTAACACGGTGAAACCCCGTCTCTACTAAAAAATACAAAAAACTAGCCGGGCATGGTGGTGGGCGCCTGTAGTCCCAGCTGCTCGGGAGGCTGAGGCAGGAGAATGGCGTGAACCCGGGAGGCAGAGCTTGCAGTGAGCTGAGATCCGGCCACTGCACTCCAGCCTGGGCGACAGAGCGAGACTCCGTCTCAAAAAAAAAAAAAAAAAAAAAAAAAATATGTATCCCTGTTTTTATGTGTGTCATGATTAGGTATTTAGTTTTTTAGTTATTATTAGACATGTAATAGCATTCAAGTTGATAGATAAAACTTCAGCCTGGGATACTTTTAGAGAAACATGAAGAATGTAAAAATAGTTTTGAAAGGTACGGTTTCCTTCAAAGCTATAGGTGCAATAATACTAATGTCAATTAGTTAGAGCTACTAGAAATTGTAATTTCTATCTTTTTTGACTACTGAATACACCATTATATATATATATCTACATTCTTATGTATTTTTTGTTTGTTTGTTTAGAAGGTTTTAATACCAACAGCTTTCTAGGTGTCCTCTTCTCTTCTCTTCTCTTCTCTTCTCTTCTCTCTTCTCTTCTCCTCTTCCTCTCTCCTTTCTCTCTTTCCTTTCTTTCTCTCTGTGTCCCTGCTCTCTTTCTTTGTTGTTTTTCCCTTCTGTTTGGGTTGTTTCTTCTCCCCGTGTTACGCCCCCCACCCCCCACACACCCCTAATCCATCTGGAAAGATGAAGAGGCAGCTACTATGGTAACTGTGCATTTTGGTTAATGAATGGCAGACTAACAAGACACATAAAATATATGCAAACTGTGCAGAGTTTGTTGCTGTTGCTGTCAAAGCCATAGGGATACAATACTTTTTCTTTTCCTTCTATTAAAAAAAAAAACCCTCTTTAGTGTTTTGTTTTCTGATTTACCATTCCTAATATTGTAATGCTTCTGTGAACTTCTCCTCTTTCTGCTTAGTCTCCTCAGTATTACACCCTGTGGTGAGTTTACGGGAACTGAGTTGAGGTGCATAGAGGAAAATAATTGATCAACTGGATTAAGAAGTAGATTTCCTTTAGACTGATACATAGAAGAATAGGGACAAAATTTTTTTGACTAAATGTTTGGTTTTTTGAGCGATAAATTCTTCTGTTTCCCCCTTGCCTTTTGGCCTCTGCTGCCCCTTTTGGGTTTCTCCCTGGGGTTAGAACCAGTAAGTAGTGTGTTTCTTAAAGATGTTTCTATCATAAAGGTCAGCTGCAACTGGAATATTGTATTCAGCCAAGCCTTAAAAATTCCTGTAATCTGTGCCATCCTGTCTCATACTGTCCCATCTCATAGTTGTCCTCTCTCTGCAGTGCTCTATGCCCAGGTCTCTGTGGCTGGGCTGCTCCAGCCTGGCGGACAGCATGCCTTCGCTGCGATGCCTGTATAACCCAGGGACTGGCGCACTCACAGCTTTCCAGGTACTTTCTCTGTCTCTGTGGGTTATTTGCGGGCATTAGTGTGTGTGTCTGATTCATTAGTGTGTTCCTCCTCCTTTCCCGTGCTTTACTTATGTTCATCTTTTCTCCTTCATATTGCCTGTATCTCATATCACTCAGTACTCCTTTAATGATTAGTTTTTAATGTAGATCCAGACTGATCCACTTTTAAGACATTTTCATCATGATTGGTTACAAAAATTGACATAGTACAGCTTGACTGTTGGCTTTCAGATCAAGAAGAAGTATGATAGTAAATTTTAAAGTAATCTCAATAAATAGCAGTTCAGTATGTAATATTTGCTCTGGACCTACATAAAGCCAATTAGTATAATCAATCAAGTAATTACAATCAGTTTCTTGAACATTTTCTTATTTTTTTTAAATGATTACTCAAAATATAAAGTTCTCTCTTCAGAGTGTCTCCGGGTAATTATACTACTAAATATATATATTTTTATAACAACTGTTTTATTTATATCTTGATTAATATTTTTAATTTCTAGGTGGAAAGACCTTTGAGACCTTTAGGTACAGTATTCACCTTGAGACAGTCTAGCTAGTGTTTCATGGATTAACAGATTCCAGTTCGCCTCAGCTTTTCTTTTTTCCTTTTTTTTTTTTTTTGAGATGGAGTCTTGCTTCATGGCGCAGGCTGGAGTGCAATGGCGCGATCTCAGCTCACTGCAACCTCTGCCTCCCTGATTCAAGCAATTCTCCTGCCTCAGCCTCCTGAATAGTCGGGATTACAGTTGTGCGCCACCACGCCCGGCTAATTTTTGTATTTTTAGTAGAGACGGGGTTTCACCATGTTGGCCAGGCTGGTCTCAAACTCCTGACCCCAGGTAATCCACCTGCCTCGGCCTCCCAAAGTGCTGGGATTATAGGTAGGAACCACTGCACCCAGACCCCTCAGCCTTTCTTAGGAGGGCAGGATGTCAGTTCCAGGATGTGCGAGAAACTTATAGAGGAATAATGTGGAAAATTGTAGAGGAAAATGTAGGAAAGAGCTTGGTGCTCATTGCTTACAGATTAGAGTACTATACATGATTGTTTTCTTGGCTGAGTCTTATCTATCTACCTCAGGTATTTGGAATTTGTGTTTAGCATTTTATAGTAATACACAACAAATTAGTTTTTATATTAATATTTGCCTGCCTTTAACCTGTCGTTCATATCTATTTAGAAGAATTTCAAAGATAGGCTGTGTCAGAATGCTTGTGACTAAATTTTAGCTAAAAGAGGGGAGCTTAGGTTTTCCACATTCCTAAGCTATGCTAAGAGTTGTTAATTTTTAGTGATACTATTTAGTGATCATAAAACTGGAGATTTTCATTTTTCCTTTACAAAATTTAATATTTTAAGATTTTCAATTTCCTTTACAAAATTTAATATTAAACTTCCTTGGCTTATACTATGAGATACAATATAGTAAAGCATGCAGATTCTAAAATTAGCGAAATCAAGTCTTGAATACTGTCTTTGTCACTAGTGGTATGATCCTGACCTTATTTCCTTATCTGTAAATGGATACTATAGTAAGGGCATGCAGTGATGGTTGATGTTTCTATCATGATCGTTATAAACATTACTGCTATTATTGGAGAGTAATTGATATCCTGAGACTGCCTATTTATTTCAAAGTGAAATATCTTTTTAATTTTTTTTTTTGAGATAGTCTTGCTCTGTTGTCCGGGCTAGAGTGCAGTGGCACAATCTCGGCTCACAGCAACCTCTGCCTACTGGACTGTAGTTATCCTCCCACCTCAAACTCCCGGGTAGCTGAGACTACAGGCACACGACCACACTTGGCTCATTTTTGTATTTTTTTTTTTTTTTTTTTGGAGAGACAGGGTTTCACCATGTTGTCCAGGCTGATATCGAACTCCCCAGCTCAAGTAATCTGCCTGTCTCAGCCTCCCAAAGTGCAGAGATTACAGATGTGAGCCACTGAGCTTGGCTGTATCATATATTTTTAACTACATATCACACTGACAAGGTTCTGCCATTGAAGAATCCAGTCTAGTTTGTTGGTTTTTTTTTTTTTTTTTTAACCTTTTTGGGGTTGCAGTTAGTTTAGGCAGTCTGCAACGTCTGAGACAATAGTAGTTCCTAAAAGGCTCCTCCTACTTCAGAAACTAGTTTCCTGTTTAGAGGCCCCCACAACCACTCTTAGGTTTGATAACTTGCTAGAAAGGACTTAGAACTCACTGAAAACAATTATACTCACAGTTTATTACAGGGAAAGGACACAGGTTAAAATTAGCGGAAAGAGACACAGAGCAGAATCTGGAAAGGATCCAATTGTAGAGCTTCCTGTTCTACATGAATTACATTTGTCCACTAGCTAAATCTCTAAGGCAAACAGAGATAACAGACAAGAAGTTCCGGGGGCCCAGAGACCACTTTCCAATAGCCAAGCGCAAAGGCCATTCCTTTCTTTGGTGAAGAGTAATTCTTCACTACACAGGGATCATGGATCCTTTTGAGAATCTGATGAGAACTATTGATCTTGGGTATTTGGCAAAATTTTACTGAATACTTTACATAACATACATAGATGTTTATTATATTTCTATTTTGTGAAATGATTGAGAGCTATTAAATCACATAATTCTAAAAGTGTAATCTCCCAAGCTGATAACGTCTAGGAAGGGAATGTACAAGGAGCTGTAAGAATATATAAAAGGGGGACCCAATCTAACCTGAAGTTTGAGGTAAAGAAGATCAGGTAATCAATGTTTAAGATCTGAAGGATGAATAGGAATTAACTTGATAACAAGGAGGAATGGAGGAGAAGGAGGACATTTCCAGCCTAAGGAAGAGTCAGTGCAAAGGCCCCAAGAGTCAGTGAGGCTTGGTGCATTTAAGGACCCTACTGAACACAGGACTGTTGTTTCAGAGAATAAAGAGAAAGGGAGAATAGAGTGAGGAAAGACTGGGGAAGCTTGATCACTCAGGTCTTATGGGCCATTCAAAGTATAAAGTTTAGTCTTGATGCTAAGAATAGTAAGTCACTGAAAGGATTTAAACGCAAGTCTTACCTGATCTGATTTGCAGTACTCTGGCTATAAGAAGATGCATTTAGATATGTTACTCTGGCTATAAAAAGGATAATTTCCGTAGTTGAAGAGAGAGATGATGGCAGCTTGGTTTTGCATCCAGTATCTTTAAATTCTTAAAAAATTATTGAGGACCCCAAAGTGCTTTCGTTTATATGGCTTATATCTATTGATATTCACTATATTTGTAATAGGAATTAGGAAAAATAAATGTGCTTTAATTCACCTAAAGACTATAATAAACCTGTGGCATATAATGCAAATAACATTTTTATGAAAAATATATTTTTCAAAAAAAATTAAGACTAGCGTATTACATTTTTATGAATCTCTTTAATGTCTGGATTAAGAAAAGACAGCTGGATTCTCATGTCTGCTTCTGCACTCAATCTATTGTGGTTTGTTATTTTGGTTGACATGTATGAGTAATACCTGACCTGGCATAGGTATATAGTTTGAAAGGAAAAGATATTTTAATACCTTTTTCAGGTAGTTGCAGTTTCTTGAAGATTAGTTGCAGTATAGTATCTGAAGCCTTGTCCATTGTATTAAAACCCGTTGGTCTCAGTTTTTTTCAACAAATTATGCTGGAACAATTGGATATCCTTGTGCAAAACAATGAACCTCAACTGTTATACTGCACTGTATACAAAAATTAATTTGAAATGGATCACAGACTTAAATATGAGTTAAAAATGTGTAAAACTAATAGAAAATGTGGCAAAAATAATCATTGTGACTTTGGGTTAGGTAGGTATTTCTTAGCTAAGACACAAAAAATATGAACCATAAAATAAATAACTGATAAATTAGACTTCATCACTGTTTAAAAATTCTGCTTTTCAGAAAACACTTTTAAAAAATGAGGAGGAACCAGGTACAGACAGCAGTGCATGCCTGTAGTCCCAGCTACTCAGGAAGCTGAGGCAGGAGGATTATATAAGCCCACGAGTTCAGAGCTGTAGTGCCTGTGAAAAACCACTGCTTAAGAACAGCCTGGCCAACATGGCTGAAACTCCGTCTCTACTAAATTTGCATTTTTAGTAGAGATGGGGTTTCAGCCATGTTGGCCAGGCTGTTCTTAACTGTCTTCAGGTGATCTGCCCACCTTGGCCTCCTAAAGTACTGGGATTACTGGCATGAGTCACTGAACCCCGCCTCAACAAGATTATTATTATGTCTTATGTAGCAAAAATGGGCTTATGTACTGGTTTTATCCTATCAATTCAATAATTTGTTCTGTGTCAGGTTCAGCACACACAGGTGCTTCATAATGCTGGTTAACTAATAGGCAGAAACTGGATTTGAATCTAATATTTTCTGTGCCCACCTACTGGAATTACAGCAGTCTTAGTGCATTTGCATCCTTCTGGTTTAGGTTTTATTTTATTCACTTAGATTTTTATTTAGGTAAATTATTTACTTAGATTTTTATTTAGGCAAAATTTACATACAGTGAGATACATAGATATAAGTGTACTCTTAGGTGAATTTTGACAAATGTATACTTTTGTGTAACCTTCAATTTCAAGATACACAACAGTTTAATAATCTAAGAGAGTTTCCTCATACTCCTTTCCAGTCTGTACCCATCCCCCATATGCAATTACTGTTCTGATTTGTCACTAATAGTGTTGCCTGTTCTTGAACTTACTTCATATAAATGCCATCATATAGTATACATTCTTTGTGTCTGTTTTCTTTCAATCAGTATGTTAAGATTTATCCATGTTGCATATATCAGTAGTTCCCTTTTATTGTTAAATATATTTCATTATGTTAGTATACCCCAGTTTGTTTATCCATTCATTTATTGATAGGTATTTGGATTGTTTCCAATTTTGGCCTATTATGAATAAACCTACTATAAACAGTTTTGAATAAGTCTTTCTTTTTGGCATGTATTTTTATTTCTCTTAGGTACATGCCTAAGAATGGAATTTGTTGAGTCATAGAGTAACTGTATTTTTAACTTTAAAAGAGACAGTCAAGCAATTTTTCAAAGTGGTTGTCACAGTGGGAATACCCATTTTTACTAATATTGACAATACGTTTAAGGAAATGTCTCAGTAATGTAATGGCTTCATGGCTTTTTTTTTTTTTTTTTTTAATCATTGGATTCTTTTAGTAAGTTTGAGGCATCTTAAGTCAAAATTCTTACGGCAATAAGGAAGGAAGAGCTATGGAGTCATTGCTGAATTTGCTGGATTATTCCCAGTAGCTTAAATTGAAACCACAGCATTGAGGTTTGAAAACTAGTGACAGGGAAGATGCTGAAAAATGATGTTCAAATAGATTCTATGGGGATATGTTTAGTTTGAAGATATTTTTATTTTCATCATTCCATTGATTTATCCTGGAAAGTGTATGAGTGATTAGATTTCTGTTGATTACCAGTAGATATATTTGGTGGAATCATTTGCTCATCTCCAGCAAATGGTGATCCTATAATCTATAATATTAAACGAGAATGAGCAATAGAATTAAAGTAATTAAAAATAACTGAGTAATTAAGATTCTTTATTTTGCTTTAGATATTGAAAGAGAAGAGAAATGAAATTCTAACTGTAAGAATATAAGTAAGGGGCCAGGCACGGTGATGCATGCTTGTAATCTCAGCACTTTGGAAGGCCAGGGCTGGTGGATCTGTTGATCCCAGGAGTTTGAGACCAGCCTGGGCAACATAGTGAGACCTGTCTCTACAAAAAATTAGCTGGTTGTGGTGGTACTCACCTGTCCCAGCTACCTGGAAAGCTGATGTAGGAAGTCAAGGCTGCAGTGAGCCATGATTGCACCACTGCACTCCAGCCTGGTGACAGCGTGAGACCTGTTTCAATTAAAAAATAAATAAATAAATAAATATATATATATGCAGATTTATATGGTCCTAGAATACTTTAGGTATCAAGTATAGCTAGTAATTTTAGGAAAATCTTGAGCTAAGTGAAACATGATATTTTACAATTAGCTAGGGTACCATGTCAAAGGTTGAAATTGTATTGAATTCAGGAGAGATGTTGTATTTTATTACTTAAGAATGCTTACAAGTCTACTGAATTTTACCATGTACAAAGTGAAATGTTAAAATGGAACAATACTAGGAAAATTAAGCATTATTCATTATATATATGGAAAACTTAATTTTACATTTGAGATTTTAGAGGAATATGGATTATCAAATTGAATATACATTAACATTCAAATTCTATTACAAAACAGTACCATAAGGAAAATTATACTGTGACAGAAATGCTTCTCATTCTGTAGCTGCTACCCCCCATTGTATATGAATAATTTCAGTGTAGTATAATTTCTGCGTAATAAATTTAGTTATTTTTTGTGTATATGTTAACATTTGACTTGTATTTATTCCAGCTACACTCCTCACCTTAGGGGTTTGCAGGGAATGACAAATCAAACATGTTTTTATTTGTTTGTGGGGAAATTGTTCTCCTAATAAAATGAATTATTGTTTATTATGGAATATGCACATTATTTGCTAAATATATAAACAAGAGTATCACCCATATGCCTTCCACTTTAAGATAATTATTGCTAAATTAACATGTTAGTGTCCTTTGATCTGGAATGACTTATCTATACATGTGTGCCTGTGCGCACATACACGCCCAAATAATAGTTTTGTTTTTAAGTATTTTTATTACCATTTAATTAAATTATAAGATATACAATTAAAACATTCAATATTAATTGTAGAAAATACAGAGAAGTAAAAAGAAGGAAGGATTTTAAATGTCCTCCCAGAGATTGCCATTTCAGTGATACTAATAATTTCTGAATTTCACCTATATCATATTGCTCAAATTCTACATTCATCATCTGGTAATACTGATTTTGGTCACTGTTTATCTCATGGATAGCTGCTCACATGTTTTTGAATTGAACAAAGTTTGAATTTGGCTTGTATCTCACCACCACCTCCCTCTCATGTAATTGTTAGTCATTTCAAATTTTTCAGTTCCCCAAAGGTTCAGTGTTCTTTTATATATCTGTGCCTTTGCATATACTGTTCTGCTTACCTGAAAAACCCCTCTACAAACACCTATTGTCCTTTACCCACTCTCTGCCTTTATCTACCTAGTCTTCAAGATTCACCTCAAGCTGAGCTAGAATAAAAGTCTTCCCTGATCTTTATCTTCTCTCTCTTAAACTAGTCAGAGGATCTGTACCCAGAGCATGCAGTAGATACCCCTGTCATAGCACTGATAAGCTAGTATAGTTGTGTATTTGTCCCTCTCTCCCCTTAGACTGTGAGTTCCTTGAGGGCAGCACTATGTTTTGTTCATTTCATGTTTCCAGTGTCAAGTATAGTAGTTGATACTTTTGCTGAATAATGACTGAATAGACAGATAATTTGAAGAAAACTATTAAATAGCATATATGGGGTGGGAGGCGAGAAAGCATTGAATTATTTCTAGTAGTACCTGTGCGTACATACACACATGTTCTGTATTCAGAGAGAAATAATGATAATTAACCGGACCACACATTTACACACACACACACACACATACACAGAGTCTGATTTGTGAGCAGTCCTCAAATTTTATACATTTGGCTTTTATTCAGTTCAAACTATGATGATTCCCCTCGGAAGTGGATCCTGTGTGTGAAATTTTGACTCTTGTTGAACAAATGTGCATTTTGAGCTATTATATAGTAGCGTTGCCAGCCAGTTAACAGTTCAGTTTCAATGATGTCAACATCTTTATCTTCACAGCAGCATATGTTTGTGCAATTATTTGACTATTTTATTGCATTTTATCCTTATTCTATAAAATAATAGACACTGGTAAAATTAAAATGCTGATAGTGATAAGCAGCAACCTAGAGAAAAGATGGGAATCATTAGGCACACTGAAAGTGACCCTTTCTCTTTTTTTTTTGAGATGGAGTCTCACTCTGTTGCTCAGGCTAGATGGCACGATCTCAGTTCACTGCAACCACCGCCTCCTGGATTCAAGCAGTTCTCCCTGCCTCAGCCTCCCAAATAGCTGGGATTACAGGCATGAGCCACCACGCCCAGCTAATTTTGGTATTTTTAGTAGAGATGGGGTTTTGCCATGTTGGCCAGGCTGGTCTTGAACTCCTGACTGCAGGTGATCCACCTGCCTCAGCCTCCCAAAGTACAGGGATTACAGGCATGAGCCACTGCGCCTGGCCGAAAGTGACCCTTTCTTAATTAAGCCTTGATTAGGCACAGAATTAAAAGTGCATGAACAAAATGTTGGAAATACATTAAAGATTGTGTCTTTTATAGGAAGGGGAACATCACACACTGGAGCCTGTTGTGGGGTGGGGGAGGAGGGAAGGATAGCATTAGGAGATATACCTAATGTAGATGACGAGTTAATGGGTGCAGCACACCAACATGGCACATGTATACATATGTGACAAATCTGCTTGTTGTGCACATGTACCCTATAACTTAAAGTATATATATAAAAAAAAGATTGTGTCTTTTAAAAACAGTGTAATTATGGATTTTTAAAATATTTTAGCCAACGTTTAAATCTATCGATCACCTTCTGCCTTTCCAACTTTTATATACATTCAGTGAGAAAAGTAGAGATGACCTGAATTTGCTACATTTTATCTTATTTTGGAAATAGTCTTATTTGGAAATAGTGTGCCTGTAGAAGTGACATCTTAGGCTGATTTGTCTTTCCAGATGCCTGCTTAGTTAACTTAAATAATTATTTCGGCCGGGCGCGGTGGCTCAAGCCTGTAATCCCAGCACTTTGGGAGGCCGAGACGGGCGGATCATGAGGTCAGAAGATCGAGACCCTCCTGGCTAATACAGTGAAACCCCGTCTCTACTAAAAATACAAAAACTAGCCGGGCGAGGTGGCGGGCGCCTGTAGTCCCAGCTACTCGGGAGGCTGAGGCAGGAGAATGGCGTAAACCCGGGAGGCGGAGCTTGCAGTGAGCTGAGATCCGGCCACTGCACTCCAGCCTGGGCGACAGAGCGAGACTCCGCCTCAAAAAAAAAAATAAAATAAAATAAAATAAAATAATTATTTCAAGTTTTGAAATAACAGGCTCCTTTATTGCTGAGTATTTTGACATGTCTATGATGCGGCTAATGTTCATTCACAGGCGAAAGTGTGGCATTATCTAATATTTAGAGTAAACCAAATTATCTTATTGTGAGACAATCAGATTTCCTTAAATTTTTTCTTTAAATTTTTCATGGTGGATCCTAAAAATTAAACTCTTCACTCTAGATAAGGGTTTATTGCTTATTTTGTTTGTTTTGAATAATGTTGGATTTTCCTAATTGACTTAACTTCAACAGTACTTCTAATGGCAGAAGGGAGATACAGATACCCTTGGGGAGGCCTGATGTTGCCCCAGTATAAGAAACACAAACCAAAAGGATGGAATTGATGAAAACCTTAAAGAGGTGATGGGAGCTTCTCGGATGACTGTCCTTATGAGACAAATTCTGGCTGTGGGCAGTTAAGACCCACCTGTATTCTCTGAAGCCTGGAGAGATACTGTTACTTTCTTTATACTATGAGATTACCTTCTTGTTATTACCATCTTTGTTTGTACTGAGTAGAGGCCATTGTACTGCAGGAATTCTTTTTGCACTATTCAGGAATCATTATTTGATGTTTTGTGACTGCCACAACTATTTGTACCTTCTTTCACTATTGTTCTGCTTTATAGGGTAGTGTTTTGTTGTTTGTATGCGTTTCTAGACTTGGTATTTTATGTCTGCTGCCAAGCTACAGAATCTTAGTAGACACCATTCAGAAAACTCTTTCCTTTGTCGTTTTTAATGAAGAGAGAAGCCCAAGTTATTTACAAATGACTCATTGAGGGAAAAAAAAAAAAGACCAATCTCAACTTTGTGTGGCTGTTTAGCTGTCCAAGAACTGCAATACTTTACCTTTGGGAGCTGATACTCATGAGTTTTGTTTTTCCTGGGAGTGGTGTTGAGTAGTTCTGAGCTTTTCTAAGCTTATTCTCATGACCAGTCCTCTGAAGAACAAGTCTATTATATTGAAATAGTTATTTGGGCTTTGGGATGCAGTACATCACATGGAAATGGGATTTTGAGGTGTACCTTCTCCTTCTGGGTTATCTGTCATGTGCCTTTTAAAGTTCTCAGGTACACCATTCTAATCCTCCAGACCTTTGTTGCAAACCTATTATCTGTAGCTTGATATGAATTAAACTGGAATTCTATGCCCTGTAAAATTGACATGAAGAAAAGGAGTATTCATTTTCGTACTTGATTCTTTAACAAAAATTCCTGATTAGGTCTAACTTTTTACGTGTGTTGTATTAGATGGTCATATACAGAAGGGAAAGAATAGCAATATAAGTCTTCTCATTAGCAATATAAGTAATTAATTTTATGTTTTTATGTTTCACACATACACATACATATATACTACATTATGTCAAATTAGTAAGTACAAAGCTTTTGTATATGAATTTAAGTTTTATATTTAAAAGAAAGTACATGATTAGTTTTACCAAAATATAGTTGCTACTGTTCATTGTAGTTTCTACCCTTTATATGAGCCATTGTTTGGGGTAGTACTTGTTTTGTTACTGGTAATAAACTATGAGGGAAATTTGTAATATAATATTAGTATATTTCCCCTAGATTTTTAAAAAGCAGGTCATTTTTTTTTTAAGCCTTTCAACTGCAGCACAGTGCAATCTTTTGGGGAGAATTGGTAAAATGAGGATAAAATGAGTACAGGATTCCAGCAGCTTGAAAATAACATAATATTTGACCAAAATCTCTTCTGTATTCCCTACTCTGGTTCAATTCCAGTAGTCCTGGAAATGTGCCTATGGACTATTTACAGTGAGATTATAAAACTGAATCATGATTTTGGTGAATAGAAGCCAGAGCATGTGGCTACAGCACCCCAGCTGGCAGTAAGCTCTCCCTAGGTTTATGAATGTAGTTAGATGGTCCCCAACTGTTTACAAGACAGCAGAGGTGAGATCTTTGATTGACAAGTCAGAAATGCATTAGATCATTCTCTCTGCCAGTCTCTGGTTCATGCTGTTAAAAATGTCAGCCTCCAAGTTTGAATGGCAGCCTGAGGGCCTTAGAAGCTTTTTGTTTTCTGAGATGGAAACACAAATTGGATGTGTGCCTGAGCGCTTCATCCTGGGCTGTAATTTCATCTTTTAGCTAAGAACCACAAGGTACACGAGCAAAGCACCCTGTAAACAATAATACTGTGGAAAAAAAATAAACAAGGTCGTGTTTCTGGTACGTTGATCCGATGGTGTCCTGACCTCTATCACGTAGAACATCTCCACTCTGATTGCTGTTCCCTTTGGCATTACAATGAGAGAAAGAGAGACTGACATAGGAAGAAAAGATTTAAAGTTGCAGTGTCGTTGTACATTCCTTGTATTGGCTATGAAATATTGAACTGTCAGAATGTGACACTTGATTTTTTAAAGCAACCTTTCTTGTTTGAGGTGTTTGCAGTTCATTCCTTTCTCCCCCATTTGTCTGCTTTCATTGATAGGGTTGGAAGTAGTTGCCTTAAATGCATGAAAAGGGACAGTGTTAAAAAGGAGTGATGCTGATAGAGCCAAACTTAACAGTGGAAAATAAATGCAGGCTGTGGGCAAAGGAGATAAAGTTGGGTTAGTGTATTATTAATAGTGGAATTTATGGAACACCCTATTGTAAGGAAGCATCAAGTTGGGTCCCAGTTCTGTTTTTATGGAGGCAGGAAGTTGGGAAGGTGGTATTGGGTAAAGAGATGCAGTGACATAGTTTGTTAAACTGATAGCATACTATATGGCAGTATTACCAGGCCAATCAAAATTCACCCAGCTATTTTATTTATTGCTCTGATTATCCAGTGTCTTTAACAAGTGGTCAAATTATAGAAGACTTTAAAATTTTGGAAAGAAAAATAGTTTTTAAATGTGGAAAATGTTTATTTATAGTAAGAAAGTTCATTAGGTAATATGAAAGGAACATTATGCTTATATTAGTCCAGCTTATGCCAAATGAGTAGAAAATCTTGCTTGTAAAAGCCACCGTATATTTCTTGGAAAATATTTTGTAGTAATACAATGAGTTTTCTATTATGTTTTAGATTACATCTTTTTTTCAAGCAATGAGTAGGAGTTTATGAATTACAATACATCTTAAAACAACACATATTTTTTAAAAACTTTTTTCTTCTAAGGAAGCACTGTTGATGTATGCTTTCATTTTTATCCATTTTGGGGCATAGAATTTACAAGTAAAGTTTTAACTGAGAATGAATGGCCTTTTGCAATTCTTCTGGAGTATGGAAAAGAGTTTGTATTGAAAGTACTTCAGTGGCTGGGCACTGTGGCTCATACCTGTAATCTCAATACTTTGAGAGGCTGAGGTGGGTGGATCACTTGAGCTCAGGAGTTCGAGACCAGCCTGGGAAACATGGTGAAACCCTGTCTTTACCAAAAATACAAAAAATTTGCCAGTCGTGGTGGTACCAGTCTGCGGTCCCAGCTACTTGGGAGGCTGAGGTGGGAGGATCGCTTAAGCCTTGGAGGTGGTGGTTGCAGTGAGCCGAGATCATACCACTGCACTCCAACCTGGGTTGACAGAATAAGACTCCGTCTAAAAAAGAAAAAAGAAAAAAAAAAAAAAGGCAACTATTTAGCTTATCCCTCTCCTCTGAAAATGTGAAAGGCAAGAGCTGTTCTGCATCAGTCCAGTGAAATGAACTGGAAAAATGGTGTTGGTAATTCCTGCTTTGAGGCCATGCTAGAAAGAGAGGAGATAATACTTGTAAAATATAAGTCCTGCTCCTTTGTAGCCAGATTTTTGTCCTTAAAAATATTGTGCTCAGAAAGTAATACCAAAGGGAGGGATATTAAGAACTAGTTATTGTTGTTTTTAAGTATTGCTCTGAATTTTTAAAGCATAAACATTGATGTAGATTTGCATTTAAGCTATGAGAACCCACTGTCTTGACTCAGTGGGGAAGTTTTCAAAAATCATTCTTGTAGAAATTGATTTCTCATTGGCTGATTTCTACAGGATGAATGAAAACAAACCATTTTTTGCAGTCTTAGAAGAATAAGAGGAATGCAAGTGTTTAAGAAGTGAGACTGAAATGTGCTGTTATGGAGTTTCCTAAATCTAGTACAAAGAAACTACAAAATTTCTTCTTCTTGGTGTAGTATGCATCAATACAGTGAAAATGCCTCACAGCTTATGGGCTTTTTACAACCACACCTTCACAATTAATGATTAGCTTTATTATTTAAACTCCAGGCTTGCCTCATGAGCAAATGTCAGTGTTTTCATAGAACTATAGAGTTTCAGCATTGGGCCAGACATCAGAGGCCATCTAGTCACATACATCTCATAATATAGAAATCCTCTATAATATGTGTTTGGAAGGAGTCATCTAATCCCTGCCTGATCACCACCATTATTGGTGAATCAGACTTCTTGAAGCATCTTGCTTTCTACTTTGTTGGTTCTATTAGAAAGGTTTTTCTTGGCCGGGCGTGGTGGCTCATGCCTACAATCCCATCACTTTGGGAGGCTGAGGCGGGTGGATTGCCTGAGCTCAGGAATTTGAGACCAGCCTGGGCAGCATGGTGAAACCCAGTCTCTACTAAAAATTCAAAAAATTAGCCAGGCGTGGTGGTACATGCCTGTAATCCCAGGCTACTTGGGAGGCAGAGGCACACGAATCGCTTGAACCTGGGAGGTGGAGATTGCAGTGAGCCGAGATCACGCCCACTGCACTGCAACCTGGGCGACAGTGAGACTTTGTCTCAAAAAAAAAAAAAAAAAGTGTAATAAGTCAGAATACAGTGTAGACATGTCTAGTTTTGAACACAATTTAAATAGTGTAATTTAATTACTGCCTAAGATTGCATATACTTCTTTGTTGTTAATGATGGAAAAATTTCTAGGAACTTAGCCTGTTTGTTTCCTCATCTTTTCTTTGATGGCAGAAAAGCATATGTAAGCACTTTGACAAATGACATAATGTAGTGGCATATCAAAGTGGTACAGGTATTTTAAACCTAGCTCCAGTTCCTGAAGATGGTGAACATCTGCTTAGAGGTACTGTAGAGCTCAATGCACTAATTGAATTACTCTTTTCTGGAGTTGCCGACTGCACTAATTGAATTAGAATCTCTCTCTCTCTTTCTCTCCCTCTCTCTCTCTCTCTCTCTGTGTGTGTGTGTGTGTGTATAACTGAGATAATTCCAACCTTAACGGGAGAGACTGTGAGAGACATGACTGATGGTGTGTACTGTGCTGCTATCTAATGGCAGCCTATGGAACTACTACATAGTCTCCAAGGAAGAGAAAATACAGTGTGACCTCAGTCTAACCCCATCCAGTTTAGTTCAAAAGGTCCCAGGATGTCTTTTTGTAATTCTAAATTGAAAAGGAAAGAATGTGACAAATTTCTTTATTAAAAATTAAGATATATTTTATTAGACATAAATTTTTTTAAGTACTAAGTTGCAAATGTTCAACTGAATTAAATTTTTTTTTTTTTTTTGGAGACAGAGTCTAGCTCTGTCGCCCAGGCTGGAGTGCAGGAGTGCAGCGGCCGATCTCAGCTCACTGCAAGGTCCGCCTCCCGGGTTTACGCCATTCTCCTGCCTTAGCCTCCCAAGTAGCTGGGACTACAGGCGCCCGCCATCTCGCCTGGCTAGTTTTTTTGTATTTTTTTAGTAGAGACAGGGTTTCACCGTGTTCGCCAGGATGGTCTCGATCTCCTGACCTCGTGATCTGCCCACCTCGGCCTCCCAAAGTGCTGAGATTACAGGCTTGAGCCACCGCGCCCGGCCGCAAATTTTTTTTTTAACTGGTGAAAAAATATCAAGTTGGTGGGTCATCTTTTTTCTCATTTTGCCCTTCAGTGACATAAACGTAAAAAGGAATTAACGTTTTTGAAATGTCTTAGCATCATAGAAAGGATAAATGATACAGGGCTTGTTCATATTTCTAATACAGTTTTTTTCCTTGTTAGAAATACTGAGGTCAGTCAGTTTAAAGGTGTCACCAGATTTTGCTTTTATATGATTATGCTTATATTATAGCAGTATCAAAGTAAGTTGTACAGATCTCTGTGGTTTTTTTTTTTTTGAAACGGAGTCTTGCTCTGTCGCCCAGGCTGGAGTGCAGTGGCACGATCTCCGCTCACTGCAAGCTTCACCTCCCGGGTTCACGCCATTCTCCTGCCTCAGCCTCCCGAGTAGCTGGGACTACAGGCGCCCGCCACCGCGCCCGGCTAGTTTTTTGTTTTGTTTTTTTTTTTTTTTTTTTTTAGTAGACACGGGGTTTCACCATGTTAGCCAGGATGGTCTCGATCTCCTGACCTCGTGATCTGCCCGTCTCAGCCTCCCAAAGTGCTGGGATTACAGGCTTGAGCCACCACACCCGGCGTTCTTTTTTTTTTTTTTTGAGACGGAGTCTCGCTCTGTTGCCCAGGCTGCTGGCACCACCTCGGCTCACTGCAAGCTCTGCCTCCCGGGTTCGCGCCATTCCCCTGCCTCAGCCTCCTGAGGCACCCGCCACCAAGCCCGGCTAATTTTTTTGTATTTTTGGTAGAGACAGGGTTTCACTGTGTTAGCCAGGATGGTCTGGATCTCCTGACCTCGTGATCCGCATGTCTCAGCCTCCCAAAGTGCTGGGATTACAGGCGTGAGCCACCATGCCTGGCCTCTATTGTAGTTCTACTTAATAGTTTAAAAATTAACTTTACCACAAATTTGGGCAAGTTTTAAACCCTCCTAAGTGAAGTCAGTTATTTTGTTCCTTTAAAAGAAAAAAAGAGTCTTAGTTACAAGTTACTGATTTTTGTAAAACAGCATGCAAATGTAGTCCTCTGCAACATTAAAAGCAGATACACTGAGGACAACTCAACATGAAATATGTTTTGATTCAGTTTAACTTTAGGCATTCTAATTTGTAAAAATGGCCCTTAACAGAAGAATACATGTGTGTAATCACTTGATTTATAGAATGTGTATGTGTGCATATAAAACCACTTCAGTAATAGAAAAGTGCTATTGGTTACCATTCTGAGCATTTAAAACGATCACTTTCCATTTGATCATATTAACGTTATAGAAACAAGTATATAGCATAGAAGTTTTAATTTATTCTGTGTAATCTTCATTATTAAAATATGTTTGAATATGCCATTATTTTGTAGGCTAATTTGTTTTTCATCGTGAGATTGAGGTACTTAGATTTCTTGTACAAATAACTCTCACTAAAATGACTAACACATACAATTTGTACTTTTTATATTGTCCTTAGGGACATTTTACTGATTTAGAAAATCCTTTTGACACATTTTACTGATTTAGAAAATCCTTTTGACATCAAGTAGATGTAAGGCTTTAAAATAACATGGTCATTCACAACTAGCCACAACTCCATTCAATTCACATAGAGTACCTTTTATTTGCCAATTACTGTACAAAGTATTGGGCATAAATTAAGATTCAAAACCTATCCTCAAGGAGCTTATAGTTATTTGTTATACATGTATTAAGTACTTATATACCAGTCACTTTGCCTATAATTACTAGTGTTAATATCCATTAGTCATATGTATTTTTTTCTGGTTTGTTGAGCTAGAGGTCTGGCTTAGTAACAGTCCTAAGGAAATGGTATACTTAATGTTCATATCAGATATATCTCATCTCAGCAAAAAAGTGATAATGTATATTTCAGACTAGCCTGTGTCTTAAATGGTTTTCTCTTTGCCTTTACATACCTTCTAAGGGAACAGTGATGTTTGTGATAGCTCTACATGTAGCTTAAAAAGAGATAATATTTGTTACAATGCCTCCTACTGGTTGATCATAGATTTTCAATCCTTGCTGTCTTCAGAACTGGTAGTTCACACTGGTGATTTGATAGTCAGTCTGGGGCTTCTACTGAGGCTATAACTGAGAAAGAGTCTATTGCATACAAGGTGTAAAGTGCTTCTTTAAACAATCTGTTTCTAGAACCTAAATTGTCCTGGGACCAGCTCTTGATATAAAAATTCATAGAAACCTGTTTTTCACAGAGTGTGGTAACTCCTTGCCGTAGTGCTGTAGTGTTAAAATTCACATTGGCCAGGTTGTTCTGTAAATTAAACACTGACAGCTACCCTCAGGGGAACAGCCAATGTATTTATGATGATGTGCTGATTACACAAAATACACTGCAAGCAGAAAACAGCTGCAGAGAATAAACCTCTTAAAAAGAATACAATTACAAATAGCACCCTCAGTATTTCTAGTGGTGAGTGTAGAATACAGCATGCTAATGCAGGTTTCTTAGTGTGTCTGAAAACAAAAAATCTGAAGGAGATAAGTTAAATTATGGTTGAATGCACATGTGGTGCCAGCATAGCAGTGAACAAATTTCTTTTCTGAAGAGCATGGCTGTAAGTGCACAGATTTCAGGTGTGGAATAGTCGAACCATCCTCCCCCATTTTGTTAGGAGGTTTTATTAGTGGTTTTCTCGTATATAGTAGGGCATGGCCTTGAGGTTATAGGAGTTCTAGACATTTGAAAGATATTACACAATGAATGGGGCAGAAGGGTAACTAGATTGTGGTTACAAATTTCTGGTAGAAACTCGATATGTTAGGGTTTAGTTATCGATATTTCATTTGAAGATACAACTATATATTTTCTTTTTTTTTTTTTTTTTTTTTTGAGACGGAGTCTCGCTCTAGCCCGGGCTGGAGTGCAGTGGCCAGATCTCAGCTCACTGCAAGCTCCGCCTCCCGGGTTCACGCCATTCTCCTGCCTCAGCCTCCCGAGTAGCTGGGACTACAGGCGCCCGCCACCTCGCCCGGCTAGTTTTTTGTATTTTTTAGTAGAGACGGGGTTTCACCGTGTTAGCCAGGATGGTCTCGATCTCCTGACCTCGTGATCCGCCCGTCTCGGCCTCCCAAAGTGCTGGGATATATATTTTCAATGTTATTAATGGCATTGAAGATGTGTGCCCTTGGAATTCATAAAAGGAGTCATGACTATGGTAAGATCTTTCTGATTTCTTAGATTCTGTTTTTCAAGAATGATGATGTTTTAGGACATTGGAATAGCTGATTGTGTATCTGTAGCAGCGTGTCAGCTCTCAAATATGTCCCTTTTCATTCCTGCATCTTACTGGTCACGTGCATACAGGTAAGAAGATTAGAAAAAATTTTAGTTTTCCCTGTTTGAGATTCTCTCTGTTAGAGCTTAGGGTCAGTATCTATAAAATATATTTCAACTGCTGAGCATGCTAGCTTCTGTTTAAATCAGTAGAAAATATGTTGATCTTTCAAGACATAAATTTACTCAAGCCAACTGTAAGGTATAGCGCAGGGATGTAGTGATTGGAAACAGTTCACTTCACCCGCCTGAAACTAAGAATCAACTCTTCAGTATATGGATCACTGGTATGTAATAATCGACTATTATCGGTCTGTCTGTTGGTCTCTTTTTAAATCAGTTTGGAACCTCCTGGAGTTATTTTCTTGCTCTACTGACATCAATCCCATGTGGCAGAGGAGTTGTGTATAATCGCTTTGGTTTAATCAATAGAATAATTGATAAACCAGATAAGATTTAAACTGATTATAGCCTCAACAGAATTCCCCAGAGGCTTTGGACCCTCTTAATTTTGACATGTGTGTTGTGTACCCTGAGGATGAAGTGCAGTTTGAATTATCTGCTTTTATTTGCTTAATGACGGGGAGGGTGTTAAAGTCAAATGTTTAATTAACCCAGCAATGGGCTGCGTTGTCACTTACACACAGCTGATTGAGATATCTCATGGAGAATACTGAATAGGAATGATAATGTGGCACTGGGACGGAAGATTGCTTTTTCAATCCATTTGCTGGGTCACTGCTTTGAATGTCTTATTGGATGAAAGGCATTCAGCCTGGAGGAAAAATTCAGCATTTAAGTACATTTTGTTCTCTTCCCCCTCACCCCCAAACCCCCTCCCTGCTCAGAAGTTAACTAAAACAGATATGTTCTAGGTTTAATAAGCCATCCATGTACCAGTAAGAGATCAGGATAGCCAGTAGCCTCCAGCTATATAATTTCCTGTGGAAACGGAAAAATCCTACTAGCCTCTAAGGTATTCTAAATGTGAGCTCTTTTGTCCCTCACATCCTGTGTCCCTTGCCATTATTGTGAGGTTGTCTTTGGTTACTTGTCTGTTGCCTTTTTCTGTAGTGTTTGCTAGATGTGCAGCTACCTCTAGGGCCAAAGGCAGACCTTTTCCTCCCAAAGAAGCAAATTATCCAGTACATTTTTGCTATTTGATGCACCTGGCTTCTATTTGGTTGTAATTGTGACTAAGAATTATAGTGAGACTGTTGAACTATTCAGAGAGATGAAAATTTGAGGCATTACAGATTCTTGCTTTTTTGGCTACTGCTATTATATAAACAGTTGATGCTGTGTATATTTCATTTTGTTGAGAGGCACTTTGCTTTCTGTATGGACTGAAAAATTAGCCCAGGAAAGATTCTAAGATTCAACACCATCAAAAATGCAGTCTAGGCAACTGGAGTTTTAATGACTTGCTGCCCACAAAAAATCCCTGACTAGCTTTATAATCGAATGTAAAAATTCATTGAAGGCCTATGAGCAAAACTTTTAAAAAAATTAACCACAACTTTCCTTCTCTGTAGTTCTTATGTTTCTTCCCTCTATCCCCCAAAGATCTAAACAAGGAATTTACTAATTTTTTTCTTTGCTTTAGTCATTTGTATTCCAGAGAGCACAATAGGGAGAAGGATACAAGATTGATTTTTTATGTGTGTCCTCTTGAAAGCCGAGTCTGGGGCATGAATACTGTAGGGGGTGGGGGGCCGATTACAAAGCAATAGAAGCATGCAGCTAGTGTTCGGGCGCAGGTTGGACTTTTGCGGGTCAAGGCAGACCAGACGAGTAGCTTATCTTGAGGGACACAAGTAATAGACCAAATATAGAGCAGCTATTTCAGGAATCATGTAGGTCATTTAATTATCCATTATGATTGAGTGGCTAATGCTCTTTTGGCAATTACATGACCTCTGTTATTCTTGAAACCTATCCAGGCCCTCGTGGGTCGAATGACCCACAAGTCAGTGCTCTCAGACTTGATTCCACTCAGAAAGAAAGGACATATTGGGAACCACTGGCATTGAAATGGCCATGCTTTCTTTACTGACCACTACCCAGAATGTCCTTTGTACAGCAGTGATAGGCACCTGGTTTTGAAGTCAACTATTCCTTCATTGTGTATAGGAGCAAAAGATGCATTATGCATTGGTTTCCATAAGAGGGTATTTTGGCAGGAGATACTTTAATACCACAATTAGCTATTATGGTATTTACTAATTCTGTACTGTAAGAACAACTACTATGATACTAAAATTGATGTTTGATATCTATCAAACCAATTATCTATTACCAGACTCTGTAGTGGTGTTTTCCATTCCATACTGCAACAAGTGCTATTGATGATAGCTAATAATATATTAGTATATTAGTAATAATTACTAATAATAATTATAGTAACAGTTATTAGTAATAATAACAAAATGCCATTGATGATAGCTAATAACAGATTTTAAAATATCATTCATTAAAATTAGCCCAATTTGAATTTCGGTGCTATAAGATTATTAAATTAAATTAAAAGGCCACTTTAAAATTAGGTTCTAGTCAAAGACAGAATAATTTGGAAACATTTTGATTGTTTATCACTTATTTTTTTCTTCAGTCAACTAAGTATTATTAATATTTCCAAAGAAAACAATTTCTGCTAAATGATAGTAAAATTTTCTATAATTTAGTGACTTGTGGGATAATTTTGAGAAAAGAAGATGTACATTTCTTGTGATTCTTTAAATAGAGGTTAGTTACGGTGTGGAAAGTAATGACAACATAATCAAATTAATTGTAGGATTTGTCAGAAATGCACAAAGTCCTATATAGTTAGCAAAATGGTAGATTAGAGGTATACAACCATTCTCTAGCATTCCAATAACTTAAGATCTTAGGCTTAAGAGAAATAATTTTGGTATTCTTTAAGTAGAAACTATTTACATTGCTATAGAAAAAAGCAATTCCTTCTATTGGAGAAAAAACATCTTTAAAAAAATTGTTACTTACACATCAAAGAGCATTGCTTTAAAACAACAACAACAAAAAACCAACAAGGTTGTTTATCCATGGAGCAGTAAAATTAGCCATTTTTCCCATTAAATGTGTTAAATTACCCCTGGTAGAACTCCAGGCTAATCTGTTTTGGTTTTATTTTCATTTTGTTGTTTGGTGATGTTAACAGATTAAAAATTGAAGACATGAATTGGTGTTTATAACCTTTGACCCTTCAGCAATAGAAGTCTTCTCAAATTTCAGATCCTTAGGCCAATACTACCTTAGGGTCTGGCTACTTAGAGACCCATGAGAATGCAGTTAATCTCAGTTATATTTGCTGTTTTCTGTTTAAAAACGTATTTTATTTCATTCTAGTTTTTTCATTTCTGTAGTGGAGATGAGCAGAAAATGCAAAGCAGGATTTACAGCAAAAGTTACAGATTAAACTCAAGTATCCCAAATAAGGGGTATAATTAGTCTACTTACCGTTTTAAGAGGAAAGCAAGGGATATAATGTATGGTGTATGATTTTTTTTTTCTCCCTGTATGTTACTTTTCTTTAAGGCACACCCTTCAAGATCTGTGCTGAGACATGTTTTTCAGCCTTGGGAACCAAAAATTTATAGAAATAGGTGAGAGGAATGGTATTTGTAGTTTTAACGACCCGAAGAGACATTAAGGCAGTATCATTAGTGGGGAAGGACACAGTATAATAATAAGCCTATATAATAATTTCTTAATTAGGAAAAATAATAATGATTGAACAAGAGCCAGTCCATATTAGAGATATACACATAAACACAGATCTTAATCTAGCCCAGTCTAGTTTTCAGAAATATAGTTTATTTACTTGGGATGGTTTCACATCTGGGGATATTAGCTTTCATCAAGTTTAAAGGAATCTTAAATTTCTTCCAAAATATTGTTGTCATAATAACACCAAAGCAAGGGGATGAAAGTCATTTAGCAAAAAGAAACAAAAAACCAGAAACAAGGATGACAGAAAAAAAAAATTCGTCAGAGAGAGAGAATTTTATCATATATCCTAAGGGTTCTATAGTTCTCAGTCCTATTTTGATTAAAAAAAAAATCTACATAAGAAAATGTACAGAGGTCTTTGAGTTACAAAAATAACCAGATGTCCTTATTAGTAGAAGCAAATGTTTGCCTCTTAATTTACTCAAAACTATATGCAGAGGATCTCTGAATGAAATATTTTTGTAAATATGGTAGCAAAGAAAATCATGGCATGAAAAATCCTGTCCAAAACACATAATTGTGAAGGTAATGTCTTAAAGAGGAAAGCAGTTTTTAAAAAGATTCATATAGATTTAAAGGTAAAAGGTAACTTAAGCTAGTTATATTTTTGTTTACATGATAGGTATGCTTAATTTTTATTGTGTATGGTTTTCTATCTCAAATCCCCATGGTGAATTTTAATTCATTTGCCTTGCTTATTTCACTACTTTGTACATTGTTATTGCATTTTGAACAGTGTAAACATATCGGTGAATTGCTTTTTTTCCCCCTGAAAGTTGTCCTTTTAGTTCCATTAAGAAAAAAACAATCTACAGTAGTATAAGATGCCTGCTTTGCAAGCCTGTTTGGGATTTTAAAATATTAACCCACATTTTAATAAATAGATTAGATGTAATTTTGTAATTGCATTCATACATTAAGCAGGATAAAATGTAAAAAAAAAATCTACATGAAAGGGTAAGGTAGGAAGTTTTTTTGTTTTTAAATCAAGGCTTTAGAGCCAAAAAAAAAAAAAAAGCTTTACAGTTTAAATGGACTATTACTTCTGATGTGGAGCATATTAACATAATTATAAACTTTTATATACTCATAGTTATTGCTAAGTTGATGTTCAAACCTTTGATTAAGAAGTCACAAAGCTGACTGTGTTCAGACAGCTGTGTAATATCGCTCCTATTCACAAAATAGATAACTGTTTTAGCCCCTCTCCCTTTTTTGGTACCCGTATTTATAGCTACAAATTTATCTTTCTCCTATAGCTAGACTTTTAATTAATGGTGAAATATTAAAATGTTGTATTGTGATATTTTCGGTGACTTGGAAGTTAACAGAAAGCAACACTGCTCATTCATGTCCTTGCCTTGTCACTCCCTGATGCAGTTCATCTCTTCTATCCTTATCAGAGTATCTCAGTGCTTAGTTGAGCTTGTTTATCTTAAAAGAGCAGGAGGCAGGCTTTTAGGGAGTAAGCTACATGTTCCAGTATAACAGGCACCAATGCTGTTTGACTTGAAAAACATTTGATCTCTTACATTAACAGCCCATGTCACTGTAATAGGTGCTACAGCCGGGTTGTTCAGTTTTCTATTATTTTAGCTTTGAAATAACTGTTAGTGCTGCCCCAAAATCTTCGTGTATAAAATTGTATATTGGCTGTCCCCCCAGGACTCGTAAGTAAACAAGGTAATATGTGTGGCCAGAGAGGGGATATTTGTTGGCTTTGTTTTAGATCATAACTGATCCTATCTAAAGATGTTTTCTGTCTGATCCCTGATATTGGGTGCTGCATGACATTGTGTAAATTCACAGACTAGCAATATTTTAAGGCAGATTTCTGTTTGTTACTAATGTATGTGCTCAGTAACTATTATGAACTTTCAGTTTTTCTCTGATAATGCAACATTTAGTTTTTATGAAGCTTAATGTCAAAGATCCTGCACAATTTTCCTAAGTATAGCAGTTTGCACAGCAGTTGTTGAAAATGGGCAAGCAAGAATTTAAAGGGAATGTTTGTTAGACTTAAAATATACTTTATTTTAAAATAATTCAGTTGTGGGTATAATTTCTGTGCCAGGAATAGTTTGACAGTTGTAATTAGGCAGCAGTATTAAAAGAACAGAAAACAAAATTCATATAATCAGGTTGAGGTTTTCTTCCTCTTTAAGAGTACTTTTCCTTTTAATAGTGGTAGAATGGCAGCAAATAATTTTAATCCTTCCTTTCTTCCTTCCTCTATTTTCAAGAATCTAATTTTTCTTATTCTTATTTTTTTCTGATACAACATTACCAGGCCACCCAGTTACTTTCTTTGAATTTAACCTGAATTAGACACATCAGCCAGAACAAGCATAATTGGTTGAAAGGCAGCCATCTATCTAGGGAGTTCTTCTAAATACTGAATGTGTCATGCGCTTTGACATGACTTATCTGTAATCTCTGAATACAGAAAGCACTTTCTGTGTTAGCTGTAGGTATTAAAGCAGTAGTGTGTTTTAAGAATGTGTGCTGTGCAAATTCTGGCTTGTGAGGTAATGACAAGTGTTTGCCTGCATAGACAATATATTTTTCCCCCCGAGGTCCCCACACACCTAGTTTCCCTCAAGCTCATCATCTCTGTCAGGTTAATCAATAGGCACCGTATGGCAGAGGGTCAGTAATCAGTGTCATCGTGCCTTTAAATCGTGTTGAAAATTTGCTTAAAGCCTGGGCCAATTAACATCGAGATGATGAATGGATGGGAAGATGGGAAGAGCCTGCCGCTCAGGGGCTTTGTGAGGAGGAGATGCTCAGCTGTTGAGCAGCAGACACCAGCGAATAAAATCAGCCATTCATGTGAGCTCAGTCCACCCACTCTTAATGATAATGTCAATCTAGCAAAATATATACACATTGGAGTTGTCACGAGTTCATAAATCAAAGGAGTTTGTCAAAGGCATTCAGATTAACGAGGCAGCAGCAATAACAAGTCAAATTTGCATAGAGAATTGCTCGAATCTCAGTAAATTATGATCCTGTTTTTCATTTGATTATTTGCTAATGTCTCAAGAGGGAGAATGATTATATTAGCATGCAAAATCTACTCCAGAAGTAGAAATCTGAGGTATAGAAGACCAGTGCACTATGACAATTAATCAGTTTCTGCATACTAGCATAAATGCACAAGGCCCAGAAATGAACTTCTTTTTTATTATTATTTCTCCTTGCTACTGATCCAAATGGTTCAGCTTGACAGAGACTTTATATTGCTTTAACAGTGTTCTGAATTGTGCCTGCAGGCAAGACATAGTTATGTAGCTATAACCAACCTATCCATCTGCCAACCAGATTGGAATTCTCCTATCCAAGGCTTCCATTAACCCCCACTGACAGCTCCAAACAGGATTAAGAATTTGGAAGCATAAAAAATAGTTGTTCTTTGCAAATATACACAATCCCTCTGCATTTTGAGAAAGGATGCATCTGTAGTGTTTTATGATTAGTGTCGAACAGTGTGGCAGGGAAAAAGCCTGGTTGGCAGTTTTTTGACTTCTGTCACAGGGAGTAAGGCAGTGCTAATGGAAGTCCTCTTTGGTTGTCCCAGAGAATGTTGTCCATTCTATCTACTCGTTAGCACTGTGCTTGGAATTGGTATATTATTAGAAAAGAGCACTCCTTGAAAGCCTTAACTGATGGATCCGTTGAGTTTAGCAGCATAGGGAGGCCTTGATGTGGTTGTGGTTTAATAGACTATGTCAAATGATAAACATGCTGGAGAAGCAGTATGCATGAAAACATGCCAGAGAATATTTTAGGAGGACACTTTCGGTCCTCCCTAAAACAGGTCCTTGAATAGGATTTTCCGATTAGCTTCTGAACTTAAATGACCTAAGTTTTTCCCCATTGTATCCTAAAAGGATTAATTAAAATTTGTTTAAACACACACACGGTGTGTTTTTTTTTTTTTTAATGACACCTTTCATTGAAGAGTTTGAGTGATTTTGTCCATGTAACTAAAATATCTGTTAACCTTGTAGAATAATAATTTCTGTTTTTGTAAATTGTAAATGTATATTTGGAGGCTGTTAACTCCAAGTCACATAACAAGTTAATGGGAAAAAGTACTAATCCAATTACTAATTTACCATTGAAGCTCACTATACTGTGTTTGCAATTAGTTACTAGAAATTGGTCTCAATATTTTTTCCTTCATGTGGGAAAATCTGCTACACGATGATGAGCAGATGATTTCATTTTTAAAATGTGTTCAAAATCAGAATTATAATCCACCACAGTTTACCTGCTTTGCTAAAATGATATAATTATCCCAGTTACAGAGTCCTTTGAATCCTCCCAGTGAAGTTTGTGGCATTGGTGGGAAATGTTAGCTTGTAGCTTTGGAGCTGATTATTTTATTTATAACAGATGTCTCTTCAAACAGGCTCAGGCAGTATTGCACCATCCAACCTTGAGCAAGATGCTTACTTAAAGATTATTATAAGTCATTATGAGTGGCTTGACTTTTTATCACTGTGTAAATTAGTTTAATTTTTATTTGATTATATAATCAACTCTTAATTATCAATTTTATCAGGAGTTGTGTGTTCAAATAGATAACTGAAAATAGTAAATAAGCCACTTACTAGGTCATGGAGAATGTTGCCCCAGCTATGAACCTTCTGTGTGCTACCATCAGAACATCTTTACTTCTTGAATTGGATAGTCAAAAATACAAACAGCCCTCAAAGTTAGGAATGCTTTGGTTAAGGGTTGTCAAACTTTGTCTGTAATAGGCCAGATAATAAACATTTGAGGCTTTGTAGGACATAGCATCTTTCTTGTGGCCACTTACCTCTTCCATTGTGTGAAAGCAGCCACAGACAAATCGTAAATGGATGGGCATGGCTATGGGTCAGTTAAACTTTATTTACAAAAATATGTGTCAGGCCAGAGCTTGTAACTGCTAGTTCTATCTGATCATACTGGCATTATAAGTAGTGGGACAGCAGGACTGCAGTTGGGCTACCACTGAAGTTCCTCTATTAAAAACAAAACAAACAACAAAAAAACAAAAAACAAAACTTTTTTTAAAGCTAGCTGGACAGTGTGGGTTTAGGGTTTCAGTTATTCATTGAGCATCTATTATCTGTATACTTATGTAATGTGTTAGTTAGTAGAGGGAGCTACAAAGACTTTTCCCAGTAATCGTTCAGTCTTATTGGTTAGTTGAAAGTAACAGTGCAAACGTTTATCTAATTAAGTGCCAGACAATTTATCTAATTGTGTGGATCAAGATTAAAATTTAGTTAAGGAATTTCCAGTAGAGTAAGGTGGAGTAGTTGTATGGTTTCGTAGAGAAGATGACAGTTGAACCTCATTTTAAGAATGTAAGACTTGAACAGATGAGATAATCTTCTTGTGTTTATCATTGTTGAGTGAACTAGACTGGAGTTAAGAATCCTTCCAGGCCAGGTGCTGTGGCTCATGCCTCTAATCCCAGCACTTTGGGAGACTGAGGCAGGAGGATTGCTTGAGGCCGTGAGTTTGAGACCAATTGGGTAATACAGTGAGAACTCCCGTCTCTACAAAAAATAGAAAAATTAGCCTGGTGTAGTGGCGTACACCTGTAGTCCTAGCTAGTAGGGAGCTTGAGGCAGGAGGATTACTTGAGCCCAGGAGTTGGAGGTTACAAGGAGCTATGATCATGTCACTGCACTCTAGCCTGATGTGAAAGAGCAAGACCCTGTCTTTAAAAGAGAATCAGTCCCAAAATTTCAAGATCCTATCACCTGTTGGTGAGACTATGAAGAAACTTGCTTAACTGGGGCAGAAAAGATGTGTTGTGGAAAATAACTTGGTGTAATATAGTAGGGAATTCTGGATGGTCCTGAAAACCAGGCTTAGAACTTCATATTTGATTTCATAGAAATAATGAGCCACTAAAAATACTTTAGGGAAAGACCATCATGACAGTAGCAGTGTTTGAGAAAGATTAACCTGGCAATAGTATTCAATCCAAGAAACTTTTTTTTTTTTTTCTCTTTGAGACAGGGTCTCACTCTGTCACCCAGGCTAGAGCACAATGGTGTGATTATACCCCAAACTCCTGGGCTCAAGCGGTCCTCCTGCCTTAGCCTCCTGAGTAGTTAGGACTACAAGCATGTGCCACTATGCCCAGTTAATTTTTTTTTTTTTTTGTAGAGGTAGGGTCTTGCTGTGTTACCCAGGCTGGTCTTGAACTCCTGGCCCCAAGCAATCCTCCTGCCTCTACCTCCCAACAAAAAAACGTTTTAAAATTCACGTTATATTCTCTAGCTTTGTGCTGAACCTCTGAAATATAAGATGAAACAGAAACTGGCCCTGCCTTGAAAAATTTACAGTGTAGTATAGGGTGGGACACATGTTCATGTAGAGATATAAAGAGATATAAAGAATTAAGTGCCAATTGGAAGTAAAGTTTTTCTTCGGAGTAATTCTAACTGCGGGTTGGGCATAAGGGGATAAACAAAGGCTTCTCAAAGAAGGTATCATTTTAGCTCACTCTTGAATCGGGATTTTTAATAGATCAAGAGATTGGGAAAGAAGTCTGTTAAATGTTGAGGGACTAGAATTAACAAAAACACAGAAAGAGTGGTTTTCTTATTTTGGTGAATGATAAATAATGTCATGTAAATGGTACAGAGACTTTGATGGAGAGTTAAGTTGGCTGTCTTATGGATGCTGTACTAAGAAGTTTGGGTTTATTCTGTTATTTCCAAAAAGCTATAAAAGACTTTTGAGCAGGAAAGAAACCTTTTTAGAATAATGATTTTAATGGCCGGGCATGGTTGCTCATGCCTGTAATCCCAGCGCTTTGGGAGGCCGAGGTGGGTGGATCACTTGAGGTCAGGAGTTCGAGGCTAGCCTGGCCAACATGGTGAAACCCTGTCTCTACTAAAAATACAAAAAAAAAAAAAAAAAATTAGCTGGGCGTGGTGGCGCATGCCTGTAATCCCAGCTACTCGGGAGGCTGAGGCAGGAGAATCACTTGAACCCAGGAGGCGGAGGTTGTAGTGAGCCGAGGTCACCACTGCACTGCAGCCTGGGTGACAGAACGAGACTCTGTCTCAAAAAAAAAAAAAAAAAAAAAAAAAAGATTCTGACTCTAGTGTATACAATATGTCAGATATAGATTTTAGGCAAGGATGTCAGAAGGCTTTCTCAATAGTAATATCACTGGTAAGAGGTGTTGTGGGTCTGGACTAGAGTAGAAGCAGTGGAAACGCAAAAGTAGGGTCAGATGTATTAAAATAGATGATTAAAGGAAAAGTTTATAGACCGGAAATTAGCTAGATATGTTCAAAGAAAAAAAAAGGAATGAATAAAAACTGAGGATTTAAGTCTAGGATAAAAAGAAAAGTTGGGAGGAAAAGGGCTAACCTAGAAATGAGTGAGGATGGTAAAAGAGTGCTTTAAATTTAGGTATGTTGATTTTGAGACTGTTTAAGCTTATCACCAGAATACTTTTTTGTTGTTGTTGTTGAGACGAGTCTTGCTGTGTCGCCCAGGCTGGAGTGCAGTGGCCGGATCTCAGCTCACTGCAAGCTCCGCCTCCCGGGTTTACGCCATTCTCCGGCCTCAGCCTCCCAAGTAGCTGGGACTACAGGCGCCCGCCAGCTCCCCGGCTAGTTTTTTGTATTTTTTTTTTAGTAGAGACGGGGTTTCACTGTGTTTGCCAGGATGGTCTCGACCTCCTGACCTCGTGATCCGCCCGTCTCGGCCTCCCAAAGTGCTGGGATTACAGGCTTGAGCCACCGCGCCCAGCCTACTTTTTTAATATAATTACTCTGTCTTTTTTATTCACCCAAGTTGGTTGTGGAAACATTTTATCCAAAATGCATCCCTGAGGTCTAATGCATGAGCTTTAGCAGTATTTCCTTTATTGACCTTTTCCTACCCAAACCTCTGTTACTGTATCTGCAGGTGTTACAGCCCAAATGCATCTAGTTTGAAGTTAAATTCAACGTTGACAGGGAGACTTTTATCCTGCCCTTTCTATTCTAAGCTAGTACGCACTGAGCTAAGAAATAAATATTTCAGTTAATATAAAAGGTAGCAAGTTGTGCACTGGGCTAAGAAATAAATATTTGAGTTAATATAAAAGGTAACAAGTTGTGTAGCAACTTTTATAGAAATATTTTAATATACTATAGTCCCCACTTATTCAAAGGGGGTATGTTCCCCAGTGGCTGCCTAAATCACAGATAGTTCTGAACTCCATGTATATTATGTTTTTTCCTATGGACATATACCTATGATAAAGTTTAATTTATAAATTAGGCATAGTAAGAGATTAACAACAATAAGAATAAAATATAACAGTTATAATTACACTGTAATAAAAGTTACATGAATGTGCTCTCTCAAAATATCCTACTGTACTGTACTCACCCTTCTTATGATGATGTGAGATAATAAAATGCCTGTGTGATGAGATGAAGTGAGGTAAATGACCTAGGCATTGTGACACAGCATTAGGTTACTACTGACCCTTTGACAGTATGCCACCTGCTTCAGGTGATCCTGGGTTATTGAGCCATGAAGATGTTGGTGGTGGGATGTCAGGAGCGGACAATATCAATGACTCATGGTCGAGTAGCATGTACAGTGTGGATACATTGGACAAACGGATAATTCACATCCTGGGCAGGACAGAGCTACTTAGAAAGGTGCACAATTGAAAACTATTTCTAGAATTTTCCATTCAATATTTTAGGACCTCGGTTGACTGTAGTAACTGAAATTACATGAGTAAAACTGTGGATAAGGGGGGACTACTGTAATGCTGCTATTCATAGAATATTATTACTCAAGGACTACAAACACATTCTGCAATTTATTTACTGTAATGAAACTTTCCATCTGAGTATTGGGAATCTGTTGTTCTGAGCAGTCAGGTTTGCTTAGGGTTGGTTTAAAGTTAAGCAGTAGAGTATAACATTAATTACATTTGATGGAATTTTCCCCCTAAAATGTATTTTTCACTTATCTAACTTTTCTCCCCTTTCTTTTTTTTTTTTTTTTCTGAGACGGAGTCTCGCTCTGTCGCCCAGGCTGGAGTGCAGTGGCCAAATCTCAGCTCACTGCAAGCTCCGCCTCCCGGGTTCACGCCATTCTCCTGCCTCAGCCTCCCAAGTAGCTGGGAATACAGGCGCCTGCCACCTCGCCCGGCTAATTTTTTGTATTTTTAGTAGAGACGGGGTTTCACCATGTTAGCCAGGATGGTCTCGATCTCCTGACCTCGTAATCCGCCCATCTCGGCCTCCCAAAGTGCTGGGATTACAGGCTTGAGCCACCGCGCCCGGCCTTCTCCCCTTTCTTAACATTTTATTATGGATTTAATTAATTTTTATTTTGACATAACTTCAGATTTATAGACAAATGAAAAGAATAGCACAAAGAATCTCTTTATACTCTTTCACATAGATTTACCTAATGTTAACATGTTCCCACATTTGTATTATAGCTGTTTATAAATACACATACACACTCATATACATCCATTTATGTATTGTTTTTTCTGAACCATTTGAAAGTTACAGATGTAATGTTCCATCCCCCCTAATTGTTTCAGTGCATGTTTCCAAAAAAAAAAAGACATTTTAATAAAAATAATCACAGTACAGATTATCAAAGTCAGGAAATTGAATGGATAAACAAAACTGTGGCACATCCATACAGTAGATAATTCTACTTGGCAATAAAAGGAAAAGAAATACTGGTATTTGCAACAACATGAGTAGATCTCAGATATTTTATGCTAAGTGATAAAAGCCAGATTCAAAGGTTACATATGATATAATTCCATTTATATGACATTCTGAAGACGGCAAAAATTATTGAGTCAACAAATCAGTGATTTTCAGTGGGGAGAGGGTTGACTATTAAGGAGAATTTCAAGGGAATTTTGGGAGTGATTGAATTTTTCATTTTTTAATAGTGGTGGTATACGACTATATGTTTCTGTCAAAACTTACAGAACTATGTACCAAAAAAGGTGAATTTTTCTGTATGTAAATTTTAATGGTGGGGAAACAATCAGGAAATTAATATTGATACAATGTTATTAGTTCATCTGCAGAACTTACTAAAAATTTTCCAATTGCCTCAACAGTGTGTGCTGTACCTCTTTAGTTTCCTTTAATCTGAAACAATTCCTTAGTCTATTTCATGGCCTTGGCATTTCTTAGGTACAGACTAGTAACTTTATGGAATAAAATACTCATTTTGGGGTTAGCCTGATGTTTTCTTATAAGTAGATTTAAGTTTTGTGGTTTTGACAAGAATACCTCACAAGTGATGTGCCGTTTTCAGTACATCATATCAAAAGGCACATAATGTTAAGGTGGCATCTGCTGGATTTATCCACTGTGAGGTTACTCTTTTTTCATCGTAACTATTAAGTATCTTATAGAAAAAATATTTTGAGATTATGTGACTATCCTGTTAACTTGTCAAACTTTCACTCACTTATTCTAGTTTTAAATTTTACTTACATTTTTGAAATGGTGTCTTGCTGTGATGCCCAGGCTGTTTTCAAACTCCTAGGCTCAAGCAGTCCCTCTGCCTCCACCTCCTGAGCAGCTGGGATTACAGGCACATGCCACAGTACTGGGCTCACTTGCTAATTTTAGCACCTATTGATGATTCTTGCTTATATTAATCACTTATCCTTAAATAGAACTTATTGGACATAATTTAGCTTGATGACCTAGGAAAATCATGCACATAGCTTATTGGGAATCCTCATAGATAAAGATGCAAGAAATAACTGTTGCTGAGAAATAACTGTCCTGGGTGATGTTGGACAGGCTTTGAGAACTATTGAGGTGACTACTTAGGTATAAATGGCTATTTCATCATTACCCCTTACCCTCAAGACTGTAGACCTAGTCATCTCATTCACTGGCATTCTGCTTCTACTCTTCAGTATTAGGAGGGTACCTAATCCTTGTTCCTAATATCATGACTGTTTAATGTCCCTACCTCGATTATTTTTTTGTAACAACATTATAAGTTGGATTTTTTGTTTGATTTGATTTCTCATGATGGATAGCCCAGAGTAAAAGTGTTGGGTTAATCTGTATTAAAAGAACATACCAATGTTTATGGGTTTCCCTCTTTAAGAGTTATTTTTAACAATACCACTTAAATATTCTTTGCCCTAGTGGGATAGAAAGGGGAAAGGAACTCCTAAGGAACTCTGTGTTCTCTATGTTATGTTAGTAACACCGTTTAAGCTCCCTTTGTGTTTTCATTGTTTAGACATTTTAATAATGCCCACCCAGTGGTTATCCATCTAAATCTGATAAAATAGAGGGTCAGGAAGAAGAAAATTGTGAATATGGGCTAGTCACTACTCAGACTGTTAGGTTGAGATGACTGTTTTTCACTTTATAATTCAGTATGGAAGAGTTTGCCAGCAATTGTGTATCAGCCCAAGTACCTGTAGAATAAAAATGTGATTTATATTATCTTTGGTACGACAAACTTCCAGCAAAAAATAATTAGGCTTCCAAGTTATATGATGACATTTCAAAAAACATAATTAATTTTGAAAAACAGGATCTTACACTGAATTAAACAGGTTTAGATTATCTGGTATTTTTTTTGTTTAAAGGAGGGTGAAATTTCATGCCCTGAAAGAGAGTTACTTGCAAATTATAAGTTTATAATTGGATACTGGCTTAAGCTTTTATTATAAACGGCATTTAATTTTGGTGTTTAAAACATTGATCTTTACATTAAAAAGAAAAAAAAAGCAAAGTTAAATATACAACTTGATGTTATGGGTTAAATGTTGACCTTTCCCTTTCTTTGTTTGATACTCTTACTTAGCGTGTATTGCCAGTTGCCTCATTTGTCAAACTTTGCAGTCATTAATTCAATTATATCCTTCCTCCATTTTTTGGTAGATGATCTCCATTCCTTTTTTTCCAAATAGGGAGGAAAAGAAGCTAGAACTCTGAAGTTGTTGAGTCTCTGTCCCTTTCTTTGTAATATAGCATGCTTTTTCTTTAATTTTAGGGACTTTTACAAGGGATCATCACACATGTAAAATATCAAGTTAAAACCTCATAAGAAATTTCTGTCCAAAAGAAACACATTAGGGTACTGGCCTGTCAGGCTTACTGAAGGTGACACACAGGTGTTAGCCACAGAGGTGAAAGGGCCTCAGAATGACACAGTACATTTTTTCTCTTTCAGTGTCTTTCAAAAGATATCTAATACAAACCAAAAAAGTGAAACTTACATGTAGGTTTAGAACACAGTAATGATTGTATAATAATAATTTCATGCTTGTATGAAAATTTTCAGATAAACTCTCATGTTAGAAATAGTTTCTGGACCTACAAATAAACTAACTCTCCAGTTAGAGTGTTATGACTATATGTAATGTAAAGAATATATTAACTGCAAGTTTTTTGTTGTTGTTATTGTTTTGAGACCGAGCCTTGCTGTGTCACTTAGGCTGGAGTGCAGTGGTGTGATCTCAGCTCACTGCAACCTCCGCCTCCTGGGTTCAAGCGATTCTCCTGCCTCAGACTCCTGAGTAGCTGGCATTACAGGCACCCACCACCACACCCAGCTAATTTTGTATTTTTAATAGAGGCAGAGTTTCACCATGTTGGCCAGGCTGGTCTCAAACTCCTGACCTCAGGTGATCTGCCCGCATTGGCTTCCCAAAATGCTGGGATTTCAAGTGTGAGCCACCGCACCTGGCACAACCGCAAGGTTTTAAATATTAATGTTACTAATGTCGTTACTGAAAATGAACTCAATATGTAATTTGGATTTTCTGTGTTTTGCCTTGTAGACAGTGATTTACATATGTTGACTAGCAGATTTTTAGTACTTACGAACTCATTTTCAATTGGATTGTTGTTTTTTCCCCCTCCTACATATATAAAAACCTCACTGACATTTTAGGGTCCTCTAGCTGTTCTTTGAAGTGATAGTGCCAAGGAATGGACTCTAATCCTAAACTGCTGACTAAACTTTTTTAAGTTCTATGCTACTTTTATCAAAGAAAATAAAATCAAATCTGAGAACAGGGGGAAGAGAAATAACTATTTTTAGGACTCAGACTTGGAGATCTGTGCCAACCAAACATTTACTATAATCGAGAGAAGGTAATAATCACGGTTTTAGTTGTCATCAGCTAAGTGTGGGCTGGAACTTTCTTGTATCCAGTGTCAACCTGTGTCAAAATGCAAGCTAGAGATCTAATGAATATGATCTCCTACACAGTGCTTAAAGATACATAAAATACTTCCCATGTAAATCCTTACATAGTTTATTTATATACATGGGCATATGTTTTATTTTACATATGTGTATATCTGTATGTATACGTATCTTCAAGTGAATAATTGTATAAATATATGTATGTTCTAACTTACAGAATTAGAAATGTAATTCAGTTTACTCACACAGAATAAGATTGAAGACAATGAGAACTGAATTAAAGCTTACTTTCTTTCACAGAATTCCTCAGAGAGAGAAGACTGTAATAATGGCGAACCCCCTAGGAAGATAATACCAGAGAAGAATTCACTTAGACAGGTATGAAATTCAGCCTTACTTAAAATAAAAAGTTACCAATAACAAAACAAAAGACAGCAAACCCTTGATGTGCCATTCTTTAAGCCCTGGAGCTTATATTAACAGTACTCTGACGTTGGCCTGGCCATAGCCATCACTCTCAATCAGGTGACATTGTTTTCCCAGTTATTTAAAAAACATTCTAGGTGTACATGTACAGGACAGCTGGTTACATGTAGTGAATACAAAAATCAAGAGTTCTTATTCAGGAAAAGTAACTTTAAATGCTTCTTAAGTGTAGGTGGTAGAATAGTTGACTTTAACCCCTATTTTCCTGTTAAGATTCTTCAGGCATTTTTTAAAAAGTATAAAAACAGATCTGTCTGTAATAAAGTTAGCCCTTTTAGTATGAGCAATATTTCGTTTGCTTTTTCTAGAAGGAAAGGCCATTATTAATAATAACTTAAAAAAAAAAAAAAACAGTGGCCGGGCAGGGTGGCTCACGCCTGTAAATCCCACCACTTTGAAAGACTGAGGCTGGCCGGGCGCGGTGGCTCAAGCCTGTAATCCCAGCACTTTGGGAGGCCAAGACGGGTGGATCACGAGGTCAGGAAATCGAGACCATCCTGGTCTACACGGTGAAACCCCGTCTCTACTAAAAAAAAATACAGGCCGGGCGCGGTGGCTCAAGCCTGTAATCCCAGCACTTTGGGAGGCCGAGACGGGCGGATCACGAGGTCAGGAGATCGCGACCATCCTGGCTAATACGGTGAAACCCCGTCTCTACTTAAAAATACAAAAAACTAGCCGGGCGACAAGGCGGGCGCCTGTAGTCCCAGCTACTTGGGAGGCTGAGGCAGGAGAATGGCATAAACCCGGGAGGCGGAGCTTGCAGTGAGCTGAGATCCGGCCACTGCACTCCAGCCTGGGTGGCAGAGCAAGACTCCGTCTCAAAAAAAAAAAAAAAAAAAAATACAAAAAACTAGCCGGGCGAGATGGCGGGCGCCTGTAGTCCCAGCTACTCGGGAGGCTGAGGCAGGAGAATGGCGTAAACCCGGGAGGCGGAGCTTGCAGTGAGCTGAGATCGCGCCACTGCACTCCAGCCTGGGCGACAGAGCGAGACTCCGTCTCAAAAAAAAAAAAAAGAAAGACTGAGGCAGGCGAATACCTGAGGTCAGGAGTTCGAGACCAGCCTGACCAACATGGATAAACCCAGTGTCTACTAAAAATACAAAAAATTTGCTGGGCGTGGTCGCGCATGCCTGTAATCCCAGCTACTCTGAAGGCTGAGGCAGGAGAATCGCTTGAACCCCAGAGGCGGAGGTTGTGGTGAGCCGAGATTATGCCATTGCACTCCAGCCTGGGCAACAAGAGCAAAACTTTCATCTCAAAAAAAAAAAAAAAAAATTTGCTCACCAGCGTGCCCCAGTAGAAGGTAACATTGTGTTCTTGTAAAAATTAGAATGTCCTTGGCAAAAACAAACGCAAGTTCTTATGATGTTGCAGAGAATAAGTGTGCCATCTATTCATTTTTATTTATTTTATTTTATTTTATTTTTGAGACAGAGTCTCACTCTGTCACCCAGGCTGGAGTGCAGTAGCACTCGGCTCACTGCAACTTCCACCTTCTGGGTTCAAGTGATTCTCCTGCCTCAGCCTCCTGAGTAGCTGGAATTACAGGCACCTGCCACCGTGCCCGGCTAATTTTTGTATTTTTTTTTTCTTCTTTGGAGACAGTCACGCTCTGTTGCCCAGGCTGGAGTGCAGTGGTGCGATCTTGGCTCACTGCAACCTCCACCTCCAGGGTTCAAGCGACTCTTCTGCCTCAGCCTCCTAACTGGGACTACAGGTGCCCGCCACCATGCCCGGCTAATTTTTGTATTTTTAGTAGAGACGGGGTTTCACCATGTTGGCCAGGCTGATCGCAACTCCTGACGTTGTGATCCGCCCACCTCAGCCTCCCAAAGTGCTGGGATTACAAGCATGAGCCACCGCTTCCGACCTAATTTTTGTATTTTTAGTAGAGACAGGGTTTCACCATGTTGGCCAGGCTGTTCTCAGCCTCCTGACCTCAGGTGATCCGCCCAACTTCGCCTCCCAAAGTACTGGGATTACAGGCATGAGCCACTGTGCCTGGCCCCCTATTCATTTTTAATATAAAATTGGATATAATGAGCCTGAGCAGCAGTAAAAATAATTCTAATTTACTTGCGTTTATGGCATTGTTCTAGGAAATAGGAGATCTAATATTTGTTGAGCACCGACCGTGAACATGATGCTTATTTGATTTAACCCTCACAATAACCCTGTAAAGTTTTTAGATATGATGTGATTTCCAATTTATAGATGAAGAAAATGGAGGGTTAGAGAGGTTAGATGGCTTGTCTAGCTAATTAGTGATTTGATACTCAGATCTCAGTGTTTCCAAAGTGTTTCTACTTGTGCCTTCTGACTTCAGTTTATATATAGTGTTTAGAGGGAAAGTACTTGACACTGTGACACATTCATTTTTTAATTTATTATGTGTTAAATGTTTTTTGGATGAACATTTCTTTTTTTTAATAAAAATAATTGTTTAGTAAATAGAATTGAATCATCCAGGAAGCTTTTTAAAAAAACAAACAAAAATCCACAAATGATCAGTAATTGATGTTGAGACAGTTACAATTTTAACTGTTTGGGGAATCAACACCTGATCTGTTCATCTAAATCAATAGGACAATACTGAATAAGATAAATTGGGAAGTAGAAGCACTCTGCCCACTATACAGAAACAACTGTTAGAAAACAATGACACAACGAAAAGTTTTGGCAACTTTATTTAAGCTAACAAACGAATTTTCACTCTGCAAAGTTATAAATTAATTTTAATAGGCTGATCCAGATGGTCCATTTGGAAAATGGATAGGCTGATCTGTTGAAAATTAAACTAAATTTATCTCTCTCATACTTCAAACTGAAGCAAGAGAGAGAATCGTGCCTATTAAGTCCAGCACATACAGATGGACCAGCAGGTCACACATGGGACTAATCTGATTCATTTTAAAAATAAATGCATACGTTATTGAATCATTTTCTCCTTGCAAGATCTGTTGTGTGCAGTATTCGAAAGAGATTTAATGTTGTTTTTTTCATTGCTGTTTTAGCAGGTTCTCTTCCCCCCTCCTCCCGCCCACTTTAACAACCTTTTCTCCCCCCCTCATGGTGTTCTAAAATGATTTTTCTAATATCTGTCATTCAGTGTTGAGATCCAAGCTCTGAGATTAATTAGGTCATGAGGCTTTTTCTCCTCCCTTCTTTGTAAAGGGTTTTACCTCCATTCTGTTTGTGAAGAGCATGAACTCAATGTTCTTGGAAAGAGAAATGGCCTTTAGAAACAGGGAAGTAGGAGATCCTCCTGGGGCCCTCAGAGTCTTTTAGCTTCTGGGTGTTTTAACAGCCCCATGAATGCAGATTTGTAAATTTATTGCGGTGCCATCTGGTTTTTTGCTCGAACCAGATTACTGTTGGCTTGTGTCTGTCTATTGTGGTGGTCACTCCCTAGGAGTTTGCCCCCTCTATCTTAGGGAAGAGTGATGAATAGCAGGGGTCAATAGAAGCGGGTCACAGGGCAGCTGTCCAGGACTGCCCTGAACTTGATTACCCCATTGCTGATTTTTTTAAGGTAGGACATAGTATATAAGCTGTTTAAACTCCCTCTTTTCTCTATTGCATATGACAGTAACGAAGTGCCATTTGCTAGTTTTGTTTTTTTGTTTTTGTTTTGTTTTGTTTTTCCTGTAGTCAACTTCTGTAGACAAAAAGATGTCAAGGCCTCCTTATACCTAGTGTTGATACAAGTAGGATTTGCATCTCATTAACTTGAGATTCTTTTGCAAATATTTCTAATGGGATTTCAGAAACTCATTATTGATTATAAAAAGTTCAGTTATATTCTAGCAATTTAGCATTGTTTTTAACTAATATTGTAGTTGACGTATATTATTCAAAAATAGCATTTTGCCATTGTCGATGGGACATAACTACTACATGTTAATTGGAAGAACTATCTAAATATTGGAAGAGCAAATAACTTTATGCCAAAAATTTGGCAAGTTGAACAAATTCCTTGAAAAATACAACTTACCAAAACTCTTTAACACATAGTGAAGCAAAATTTGAATAGCCCTATGTCTATTAAATAAATTTAATTAATTATCAGAAGGGATATGTGGTTTTACTGGTGAATTCAATGACTATTTAAGGAAGAAATGATACGAATTTTATTCCAGACCCTTTCACAGAATAGAGAAGGAAAGAACACTTCTTGACTTATAAATCCACCATAACAATAATTCCAAAACCTGACAAAGATATTACCAGAACAAGAAATAATGAAGGTGGAAATTAAGAGACACTGTTCCCTGTGTCTGTCACCAAGTCATTTTGTATACCTGCTTTTTTGTTTCATTTCCAGCATCTGAAGGTGGAAGAATTTGGGGTAGGGAGAGGAAGTAGAGCAGTATATCCTTGTAAAGAAAGTTAATTTTCTTAGTTTCAGAATAATCTCATTTCTTGGCATTAAATATGAACTTTTATTTAAAGGATGTACAAAATAGCTGCAATTTTTGTTTTACTCCTAAAGATGTGAAGCCAAGGAAAGGATAGCCACTCTTTTCCTAGTTTTTATTCCTATCTGCAATCAAGGGCAAAGGCCTGGGAGGATACATGAAAGTACTCATTACTTTTTGAAAATGTGGCATTACAACGTTCAACCCTTTGCTTCTCATTGGTGCTAATAGGATCTGTCAGCCCTGCCTTTCTCTGTAATTGAGTAAATTGTGACCGTTGTCTAATCCCTCTCCCATCCCCCGTTTCCTTTGTGTGTGTGTCCACTTACCATCCTGAGAACGTGGGCAGTGATAAATAAAGCATTGAGCAGAGCTCTCTCAACTCTTTGAAAGCAGCATGATGCCAGCCCTCTAGTTATATTTCTTTAAGTGTTTACCTTTTTCTGTATTCTTTCTCTTGTGTAGCTGGAACCCTGGGGATGCAAAGCCATGAGAGAGGCCAAGAAGCTAACAAAGTAGCTGTCTCCCTTGTTAGCTTGTTCCTTTATTCTTTAAAAACAAGATAAAAACCATCTGGCTCAGGGCATTACATTTTCCTCCCCCATGCACCTCTATAGATGGAGACTTCACCTGCAGTGAGGGTTTACATTGATTAGGGAGGGAGCAGTAATTCAAGCTTCCATCCTCTTCAAGGATACTTTGCAGTCTTTAAAGGTGCTGACCCACTGAGTTAAACTGTCAAGGGAGGATAAAAAAGTATCTTCATCCCAGGAGGTAACAGCTGCCAGGTTTTCAACACCTTGCACGCTGCTGGAAAAATGTCACAGTTGTCAGCTGGAAGAAAAATGACTCCATTGTCATCTTCTGTTAATGACTGGGCCTTATAAAAGGAACTACATAAGTCTTTTAGAAGGAATAAGTAGCTGTTTTCCTTTTCTACCATATTGCCCTCCCCTGAAAAAATTCCTACGTTCTAAACATTGCCTTGGAGTAGATCCACAAAAAACAGCAGTGAAGAACTTAAATCAGCCAGTATAAGCATGGAAGTCTGATGGGCATAGTTCCTTTATACAGTTGGATGAGTAGGAGGAAAAAGCACATCACTGACACAGAAAATGACATTATAGTGTGTATTAACAAAACAACAACAACAACAAAAAGTCATTCATAAGCCAGTGAACTGAGAGAAAACATACTGTATTTCTGTTCTTTGGAGGACAATTTATTTTCAAGCAGCATCCAGATGGGTAAATACCAAGACATTTCTTTTTTCAAGCGAGCTCCTTTTCCTCCTTTTAAAAAAAAAAAACCGCAGAATTCCCTTCCTTTAATAGCTCTGTAATGTTCATATATGATGGCATTCCCTTCTTTCTGATTTGATTGATGAGAGAAAAAGGTTTAATGAAGTCCCTGATATCAGGAAGGCAGGGCTGTTTTTTTCTCTCTATTTGTTTTAGGTTAGTCATTTTAGTTGTATTGAGTAATTAGAAGGTACACACAGCCAGGGGAGCTTTGTTCTGATAATTGCTCAAGAAAACCCATTCCCTATCTGCTGTTGCTTTGTATTAAGACACTTCTCCCTCTAGTGGCAATAGTAAGCACTTTGGCTTGGCAGTAGGCAAGGTGTAATTGCAATATGACAAACTATGCTTAAGGGACTATCTTGTAAATACTTTAGTTTGGGCTTTGACATTATTTCATTATATATGTGTGGTTGTTTGTTGTTGTTGTTGTTGTTTTATTCTATAAAACTTACTGTCTCTTTTTGCCCCCCTAAAGCGCTTTGGGCTTTGGGTAAAAAAAAATAAAAAATAAAAATTGCCTGAAATGTTTATTAATAAAAAAAAAAAAATCACAATGCATTCTGGGTAATGTTTTACAACTTGACTTAATTTTAGTCATCTGTTTTAATTACCTATTTATAAAAATGCTTTTGCATTTGTAGACATTATTTAATACTTTGGAAGAAGCACCTCATTTGAAATAAATAAATAAATTGTACTTATTTTACATAGTCCATGTAAAAGATCTTAAAGGTAATTAATGTAGGTCTCTTAAGTAAGACAAAAGTGATCTTTCCAAATCTGGTGAAGTGATTTGTTTATATAACTTCCCACTTCTGTTGAATCCTTTAGAGTCTAATAACTTTTTTAAAAAAACACGATTTGGCAATTTGTGCCTAGCTACAAAAAGCCTTCTTCAAAAAGAAGCAATTTAATAACCAGCTTTCTTAAAATTACTTTGAGGAAGGAAGACCATATAGGGGTTTGGTGCTTTGTTTTATTTGTATTTTAATGTAATCATTCTTTGATAAATTGTGTAATCACTGACTTAGTAGAAAAAATATTATTGAACTCCTGGGTTGCAATGACCATAAAGAGTGTATTTTCATATAGAAAGTTGTGATACTGGGAATAAATTATAAAGGAAACAGCTTATATGCTGGTCAAAGTCCATATGGGCCCAATTCATTTTGTTTTCTGTGCTTACTCTGGATGTACCATTAAAAAAGGTGGGGGTGGGGGGAAGCCTGTTGTGCTCAGCTGCATGAGCCCTAAAAAAAGAAATCTGCCCTAAAAACAACATGGAATGATATCAGACACAGCTTTGCATCTATTGAACAGGATTCAGTAGCATCTGTGTGGCATTTTTAAAACCCACTTCCAGCTTCCTTAGATGTCGCTTTTTGGTTTGCTTTTTCTATACCATATTCTTGTGTGGGACATGATTTGATGTTACCGTATATCTGGAAGTCCCTATCTTCCTATACCCCCACTCCCAGTCACTAGCAATTTTCATTATACTATATCTTGTTATGCTATAGGGCTGCTGAACAGATTTCTTAAGCAGCTTTTTGCAAGGTTAAAAGAATGCAGCCCAGTAACAAGTTTGTGTCATTTTAAATATATACCTTCTAGTAAATAAGGAGAAGTCTGGCAATCAATCCCTTTTAGTGTGTTATATGTTTCACCTGACAACTAAACCTTCTATTGATTAGCCATTACTTTGTTAGATAATCCTATGTCATTGAATCCATTGTAAAAAATTAAACTCTTTAAAATGTTTTACCCTAGCAGCAGTGTGAAAATTGAAAACTTGTTCAGAATTACAGCCTGCTTTCACAAAGAAGGTAGTTTTCAGCAAGGCATCTTACTAGTTTATGCTTATGTGCTTTATACACGATATAAAAACGTATTAAAGTACTCCAACGCAAGACTCTCTGTCTCTGGTTCAGCAATGAAGCTACCTTTTCAAGTGTTGCTTGGGGACAGAACCTATCTTGCCTGTGGCTATTATATTCACTAGTTGGATTTCAAACTGGAGAGAGTCTTATAGGAAAATATTGAATGTTTTAGCCTTTTAATTGCAGAGTGGTAAAGGAACTATGACAAATTTTAGTTTATTGATCTGTGTTACTTCCTTGGGAGATAAGCAAAGTCTTACCCATTTTACAGATGGAATGTCTAGAAAATAAAGTCCTATATATAGCCCTACTCTGGAAACCCTCAGGCCTGGCACAGAATTTCTGAATCTATCTAATGTTCCCCTGAATATGTTATTACATATTCATTCATGAAGGGAAAAGAGGGTAATTTTGAAGGAAAACAAATTTTCTTTTTATAACTTAGTATTTTCAGAAAAATAGCATGATACGTTTATTGATTGACTGGACAAACCTCTGTAAAAGATTTACTCCTAAGGTACTTTTATTGGAAGTTTTCATACAGTGAATTATACAGATATTAATTGTGTAAGTCTGAACTTTTGATAAATCTAACCACTTGTGTAACCACCACCCTAATTAAACTATAGAATATTTTCATTACCCAGGAATGTCTCTTGTTCTCCTTTCTACTTATTTTCCGCACCACCAATGGATCAAATAACTGATCAGCTTACTGTCACTATAGATTAATTTTGCCTTTTTTAGAATTTTGTGTAATTGGAATGCTACATTTTTGGGGTCTGACATTCACTTTGCATAATGTTTGTGAGATTCCTCTATGTTGCTGTGTATATCAGTAGTTTATTCTCTTTCATTGAGTGGAATAAATATATTGCAATTTGTTTTCTGTCTCCTTTTGGTGGGTATCTGAGCCATTTCCATCATAATAAGTGAAGTTACTATGAATGTTCTTCCATAAAGGTTTTTGGTGAGCATATGTTAAGTACTTTTTCATGTGCTTATTGGTTATTCAGACATTTTCTTTGTGAAGTATCTTTTAAGTTTTTAGCCATTTTAAAAGTTGCATTGTTTGCCTTTTTATTATTGAGTTGTAGACTCAACTATATTGAATTCTGGATACCATTCATTTGTCGGGTATATGTACTCTGATTATTTTCTCACAGTCTATGGCTTGCCTGTTCACGGTGTGTTTTGATGAGAAGTTTCTAATATTTGGATGAAATCCAGTCTACCAATTTTTTCTTTCTTTTCTTTTCTTTTTTTTTTTTTGAGACGGGGTCTCACTCTGTCCCCCAGGCTGGAGTGCAGTGACATGATCTCGGCTCACTGCAACCTCCATCTCCTGGGTTCAAGCGATTCTTGTGCCTCAGCCTCCTGAGTAGATGGGATTACAGGCATGCGCCACACCGTCCAGCTAATTTTTGTATTTTTAGTAGAGACAGGGTTTCACCGTGTTGGCCAGGCTGGTCTCGAACTCCAGACCTCATGTGATCCGACCGCCTCAGCCTCCCAAAGTGCTGGGGTTACAGGCATGAGCCACTGCACCCAGCTGGTTTTTTCTTTTAGATGGGATACTTCCTTTGGTCCTACCTGAGATATCTTATTTGTCTACCCCATGATTGTGAAGATATTCTTCTAAGTTTTCTTCTGGGAGCTTTATAAGTTTAGAATTTATACTTCATTCTGTGATCCATCTCAAATTCTTATACGTGCCATGAAGTAGAGTTTGGGCTTCATTGTTTTTGCAATAATTTCATGCAGTTGTTTCAGCACCATTGTTGAAAAGACTTTCTTTTCCCTCATTGAATTACATGAATTCATTTGTCCAAACCATTTAGTTATGTAAGAGTAGTCTATCCTTGAACCTCCTGAAGAAAACGTTGCTGCTGGATACGGAGCAGTGGGTGACAGTGGCTAAGGCACTGACCCATCCCTATTTTATGTCCCTGTAGACAAGGAGGACAAGAAAAATGACAGGTGTCTATCCTTGCACCAAATACCATAGTGTCTTGATTATTGTAGTTTTATATAATGGGCCATGAAATCAGGTAGTGTGAGTTCTCTAGATTTGTTGTTTTATTTTTTGTTATTCCAGATAGTTTGCATTTCTATATAAGTTTTAGAATTAACCTAGCACTTTCTATTAAAAAGAAGTCTGTGTGGTGGCTCACACCTATAATCCCAGCACTTTGGGTGGCCGAAGTGGGAGGATCGCTGGAGCCCATTGAGTTGGAGGCTACGGTGAGTTATGATCACACCACTGCACTCCAGCCTGGGCAACCGAGTGAGAACCTGTCTCCAAAAATCAACAGACATCTAGATAACTACTTTTTTTTTTCATCTGAGATATATCATATAGGATTTTGCCCCCCTTTATTCTGTTAATACGACAAATTACTTTGATTTTTGTTAAGAATTTTTGTCTGTTTCATGTGAGGTACTGGTTTTTAGTTTTCTTTTTTAAGAGTTTGCCAGGTTTTGGTATCACGGCTATGCTGGTCTCATAAAATGAATTGGGAAGTCTTCCTCCCATTCTCCTCTATTTTCTAAAAGCACTTGTGTATAATCCTGGTGGTGTTTCTTCCTTCAGATTTCATAGAATTCATGAGTGAAAGCACTTGGGCCTGGAATTTTCTTTGTGAAACTTTTTTTTAAACGTATTATTTAAATTTATGTGGCAAGATTTTTTAGAGCATTTTGAATTTCTTTTAGAGGTTTAGAGCTGTTCAGATTTTCTGTTTCATGTTGTGTCAATTTTGATAATTTGTGTTTTTGAAGAAATGTTTCCTATTTATTCAACAGATTATAATATGTTAATATATTTTATTTTAATACTGTGGTTGTTTCATATTGGGCCACTGAAAGCCACTTTAGGCAGGCTTCCATGCCCCCTTTGACATACCTTCATTGTTGTCTGAGTATTTCCATCTTACAGTTTCCCTGGTCAGTCCTGGAATCAACCATATTTCCATGAATGTATGATTCCCTTTAGTGCAGAATGGTATTTAAAAACCAAGATTCAAACACTGACTTTTCTTTTACATCTATATTTATATACTTTGAAAACCATTAGTTCACATTGATAACTTCAATTCTAATTCAGCCCCACAGGGTTTGGTCTAGATTTCTCTCTTTCCATATTTTGTTTTCCTTCCTTCTTTTCTTTTCTTTTCTTTTCTCTCTTCTTTCTTTCTTTCTTTCTTATTTTTGGTAGAGATGGGGTCTCACTATGTTGCCCAGGCTGATCTTGAACTCCAGGGCTCAAGCAATCCTCCTGCATCGGCTTATCAAAATGTTGGAATTATAGGCATGAGCCACCCCACCCCTTTCCTAACACAGGAAGCCTGGTTTGAGATTTTTTTCCTTTTAGCACTTTAAAAATGTTGTTCGCAGCTGGGCATGGTGGCTCACACCTATAATCCCAGCACTTTGGGAGGCCGAGGTTGGGTGTATCACCTGAGATCAGGAGTTCGAGACCAGCCTGGCCAATATGGTGAAACCCTGTCTCTACTAAAAATACAAAAATTATCTGGGTGTGGTGGTGCACGCTTGTAGTCCCAGCTACTTGGGAGGCTGAGGCAGGAGAATCGCTTGAACCCAGGGGACAGAGGTGCAGTGAGCCGAGATCGTGCCCTTGCATTCCAGCCTGGGCCACAGAGTAGGAATCTGCCTCAAAAATAAATAAATAAAATAAAAATAAAAATATTGTTCCCTTGTCTTCTAGCCTTCATTTTTTATGAAAAGCCTGATGTTATTAATATCATTACTCCTAGATACATAACATCCCCTTTTTCCTTGGCTGCATTCAAGGTTTTATCTTTGTCACTGGTTTTCAGCAGTTCTGACTGTGTGGGCCTATATGTGTTGTTTTCTTTGTATTTTTAATATGGCTGACGTTTGCTGATCTTAAATCAGAAAGCCACTAGTTTTCACAAAATTTGGGGAAGTATTAGATCACCATGTTTATAACTTCTTTGCTGTACCATTCTCTTCTCTCTCCCTTGGACTCCAGCCATGCATATATTCTAGAAAACCCAGAATTGTCCCACACAGTGACTAAGACAAATCTTTTCTTTTTCCTTTTCTTAATCTCCTTTTTTCCCTCTCTGTTCTTCAGTTTATATGATTTCAGTTTATCTGTCTTTTTTTTTTTTTTTTTCAGTTTATCTGTCTTCATTGACCTTTTTTCTGCCACTTCCAGTCTGCTTTTTAATCCTCTCCAGTGAATTTTTTGTTTTTTTTTAAGACAGGGTCTCACTCTGTTGCTCAGACTGAAGTGCGGTGGCATGAACATGACTCTCTGCAGCCTTGACCTCCTGGACTCAAGCAGCCTCCCACCCCAGTCTCCTGAGTAGCTGGGATTACAGGTGTACACCACTATGCCCAATTAATTTTTCTTTCTTTTTTTTTTTTTTTGAGACAGAGTCTCAATCTGTTGCCCAGGCTGGAGTACAGTGGTGTAATCTCGGCTCACTGCAACCTCCACCTCCCGGGTTCAAGTGATTCTCCTCCCTCTGCCTCTCCAAGTAACTGGGATTACTGGTATGGGCCACCATGCCCTGCTAATTTTTGTATTTTTAGTAGAGATGGGGTTTCACCAAGTTGGCTAGGCTGGTCTTGAACTCCTGACATCAGGTGATCTGCCCACCTCAGCCTCCCAAAGTGCTAGGTGTAAGCCGCTGAGCCTGGCCAATTTTTTTTATTTTTTGTGGAGATAGGGACTCACTACATTGCCCAGGCTGGTCCTGAACTCCTGGGCTCAAGCTGTCCTGCTGCCTCAGCCTCCTAAAGTGCTGAGATTACAGGCATGAGCCACCACGCCCAGCCTGAATTTTTCATTTCAGATAATGCACTCTTCAGTTCTAGAATTTCTATTTAGTTTATTTTTGGTTTTTCATTTTCTGGTAGAATTTTTCATCTGTTTATTCATCATGATCATATCTTTTATTGCTATGTTCAAGTTTGAACATATCTATTTTAGCTTCTTTAGAGCTATAATATGTGCTAATTTCTACAACTAGGTCTTCTCAGGGTTGGTTTTTGGTTTTTTTTTTCTCTTGACAATGGATCCTATTTATCTCCTTTTTCTCATGGTTAGTAATTTTTTGATTATATAACCAACATTATAAATGGTACATTGCAGAAACTCTGAATTCATTTTTTCTTCCTCTGATTAAATTACTAGCTGATCACTATGGCCTTGTAGAGGCTTGGTTTTATGTTTGTTAAGGTCAGGTGTGTTTTGGTTTTGCCCTTAGTCCTAAGACGTACTCTTGAATCTAAACTCATGGTCTCTTTGAATTTTCAATGGAAAGCCTAAGATGTTATTAAGTCCCTCTAACTTGATAAAAGTCAAACTCTAAACTCTTTCTCCCCTCATGAGCAGCAGCTGGAATATCTACATGGGCCTTTCAACCCTCCAGCTGTTGCTCTCCATTGAAATCCTTGGAATCTCCCCTTCATGTATGTAAGTTTGGGGGTTAGCCATAGATATGAGGGAAATTTATATTGATTTTTTTAGTCTTCCTCCTTCCCCTGTGGTTCTCTTTCATTTCTGGGATTTCTGTTCTCTATTGCCAGCCACTATGGCAATTTTGAACTTTATCACTTGATATCTCAAGCCAATAGACTGTGGCTTTCAGGTTGAATTCTAGTCACTCTGCACCAAGTGGACTGGTGAGTGCCTTCGGGGGAAAAGCACATAAACACACATCTCATCCAGTGTGGTTCCCTTCTTTCAAGATCAGGCCACTCCTTCCCCATTTCTGCCTATTTTAAGTTGATCTCCAGTGCCTTTACATAGCTTTAAAATGTTTTTCCTATCTGCAGGAGGGTTAATCTGATACAAACATTTCTGCCATTATTGGAAGCAGAACTCTTTGAGTCGAGTTATATTTTATTCAGCAAATACTGATTACTTCATAAATTTATCTTTAAAACAGTGAATTTTATTTTAAAAATACTTATGTTGTGTTTGTATGAATAGTAAATGTTTGTGGAATTAGACAATGCAAAAGAAATAACAAATCTAGAGTCCAGAATTTATATGCACCAATATTTAAATCTGTACACTAATTTCTAATGCTCTTTTTTTTGATATATATTTCGAAATAATTTTTGCTTAGATTATAAGAATAAAACAAGTTGGTAAATTTTTTAAGGTTTACCTCGTTTAAAAGAAAAACAGCTAGGTATGGTGGCTCACACCTGTAATCTCAGCACTTTGGGAGGCCAAGGCAGACGGATCAATTAAGGTCAGGAGTTCAAGACCAACCTGGCCAACATGGTGAAACCCTGTCTCTACTAAAAATACAAAAAATTAGCCGGGCGTGGTGGCACATGTCTGTAATCCCAGCTACTTGGTAGGCTGAGGCAGGAGAATCACTTGAACCTGAGAAGTGCAGGTTACAGTGAGCCGAGATTGTGCCACTGCACTCCAGCTTGGAAGACAGAGTAAGACTCCGTCTCAAAAAAAAAAAAAAAACGAAACGAAAAACAAAAAACTGACTTTATAATATCGATGGAGAGTTATATATCTCTACTATTTTCCCCATTTTTCTTAAATTTTACGTATTTTCTTTCCAAAGAATAGTTGATCAAAATCAGATTCTTTAAAATATCTGTTCATGCTGATATAAATAAACAAATGAGGAGTGAAATCACAGCTTTTCCTTACAGAAGAATTCCAGTTAATAAATGTGGAAGGAAAGACAAAAATAATAAATTCACTATTAGAATACACAGTAAAAATTACCATAGGCATGATTCTCCAATGGATGCTAAAATTAGAAGCTGAGATTCAAGTAGAAACAGAATATTTGCATAGTCTCAAAGTATTTTGCCATATATATATATATATATGTATTCAGTAATTCCTAAGGGAAAAATAATGTTTATACTGGAGAATCTTGGCAGACATGTCCTTAGCTATATAATCAAGGCTAACATCACCAGAAATATCAACATACCTTCTGATTTGATGCAGTGAGAAGGGCACATCACCTCTAAAGTATCTTTCTCCAAAATAACCTCAGTCTGATCATGAGAAAACATCAGACAAACCCAGCTTGAGGCACAGTCTGTAGATTAACTGATCAGTGCTGTTTAGCAGTATCAGTCGTGAAAGACAAGGAAAGACTGAGGGATTGTTCAAAATAAGAGGAGCCCTAAGAGACATGACAAAGAAATGCAATGTGGAATCCTAGATTAGATGCTGAACAGAAAAAGGGCATTAGTGGAAAAACGTGAAACCTGAGTAAGTTCTGTACTTTATATAGTACCAAGTTAATTTCTTAGTTTTGATAAATGTTCTGTGATTATGTAAGACATTAACATATGGGTAAGCTGGGTGACGAGTATATAAGAAATATTTATTTTTTCTTTTTTTCTTTTTTTAAAGAGATGGTATCTTGATTTGTTGCCCAGGCTGAAGTGCAGTGGCATAATCATAGCTCCCCCGCAGTCTTCAACTCCCAGGCTCAGTCAGTCCTCCCGGGTAGCCAGGACTACAGGCCTGTGCTGCCACGCCCAGTTAGTTTTTTTTTTTTTAAATAGAAATGTGGGCTTGTATGGAACTCCTGGTTTCAAGTAACCCTCCTGCCTCTACCTCCCAAAGTGCTGGTATTATAGGCATGAGCCACTGTTCTTGACCTTTACTATTTTTGTACTTGTTCCATAAATCTAAAATTATCTCAAAATGTTAAAAAATTGAATTATTTCTTACTGTTGGTTTTAAGTGTGTCTTAAGATTTTTCTTCTTAAATCCAACACAAACATTTATAGCAATGGTTCCCAAAGAGTGTTGCTGGATCAGCAGCACTAATGTAAACTGGGGCCTTATTAAAAATGCAAATATTCAGAAGCTCTGGGGATGGAACCTAGCAATCTATGTTTGTTTTGTTTCATTTTGTTTTGAGACAGAGTCTTGCTCTGTCACCCACGCTGGAGTGCAGTGGCGCAATCTCGGCTCACTGCAGCCTCTGCTTCCCAGGTTCAAATGATTCTTCTGCCTCAGCCTCCTGAGTAGCTGGATTACAGGCACGCGGCACCATGTCTGGCTAAATTTTTTTTTTTGTTTCTTTAGTAGAGACGGGGTTTCACCATGTTGGCCAGGCTGGTCTCAAACTTCTGATCTCAAGCGATCCACCTGCCTTCACCTCCCAAAGTGCTGGGATTACAGGTGTTAGCCACCGGGCCCTACTGAGATCTGTGTTTTAACAAGCCCTCCTTCCAGATGATTCTGATGCACACTAAAGTTTGATAAACATGATTTATACCATCAGTAAAAACTTAAGACTAAAAGGAAACATTTCTATTAATATATTGTCCAGTAATGACTAATAAGTTTGCTTTTCATGAAGTATAACTATAGTTTTACCAATGTTTTGTTTTGTTTTTGGTAAGGATGGGGCCTCGCTCTGTTGCTCGAGCTGATCTCAAACTCCTAGGCTCAAGTGATTCCCCTGCCTCGGCATACCAAAGTGCTGGGATCGCAGGCGTGAGCCACCATGCCCAGTTACCACCAGTTTTTAAAATCCATTTCCTATGATTTTTCCTATTTTATTTAGAGACAGTGTCTTGCTCTGTTGCCCAGGCTGGAGTGCAATGGCGTGATCTCGGCTCACTACAACCTCCATCTCCTGGGCTCAAACGATTCTCGTGCCTCAGCTTCCTGAGTAGCTGGAACTACAGGTACCCACCACCATGCCCGGCTAATTTTTTGTATTTTAGTAGAGACAGGGTTTCACCACGTTGCCCAGGGTGGCATCTTCCCTCCTTGGCTTCCCAAAGTGAGGCTTACAGGCGTGAGCCACCGCAGCTGGCCTGATTTTTCTATTTTATCTCCTGAACATTACCAGATGTACTTAAGGGATAACTTCTAAGGTCTAGATAGGCCCAGTGAGGCTGCTCATGCCTGTAATCCCAGCACTTTGGGAGGCCAAGGCGGGTGGGTCACCTGAGGTCAGGAGTTCAAGACCAGCCTGACCAACGTGATGAAACCCCATCTCTACTAAAAATACAAAAAATTAGCTGGGCATGGTGGCGGGCGCCTGTAAGCCCAGCTACTCAGGAGACTGAGGCAGGAGAATCGCTTGAACCTGGGAGGCAGAGTTTGTAGTGAGCTGAGATTGTGCCACTGCACTCCAGCCTTGGCAACAGGGCAAGACTCCATCTCAAAAAAAAATTAAAAAAAAGATGTAGGTAAATGTTGATTTATCTTTTTTCAGTGTTCTTTCTTTCTTTCTTTCTTTCTTTTTTGAGACGGAGTCTCGCTCTGTCGCCCAGGCTGGAGTGCAGTGGCCAGATCTCAGCTCACTGCAAGCTCTGCCTCCCGGGTTTACGCCATTCTCCTGCCTCAGCCTCCCAAGTAACTGGGACTACAGGTGCCCGCCACATCGCCCAGCTAGTTTTTTTGTAGAGTTTTTGTAGTTTTTTAGTAGAGACGGGGTTTCACCGTGTTAGCCAGGATGGTCTTGATCTCCTGACCTCGTGATCCACCCGTCTCGGCCTCCCAAAGTGCTGGGATTACAGGCTTGAGCCACCGCGCCCGGCCTTAGTGTTCTTTCAATTTTGGTTTCTTTTTTCTTTTTAAAGCCAAAAGTCAAAGCTTGTACTGATATTCTTTTAAAAATATTTCATGATTTGTTTTAAAATCTTTTTTTTTTCTGGATAGTTTGAAATTTTTTCATTTATTGTTCTGAATAAGAAACATGTCAGCTGAACACGATGGCTCATCCCTGTAATCCCAGCACATTAGAAGCCTGAGGCAGGAGGATCACTTGAGCTCAGGAGTTCAAGACCAGCTTCGGCAACATGGCAAAACCCCGTCCCTACAAAAAAATACAAAAACTTAGCTGGGTGTGGTGGCATGCACCTATAGTCCCCCACCTACTCCAGAGGATCACTTGAGTCCCAGAGGCGTAGATTGCAGTGAGCCAAGATCTCACTGCTGTACTTCCAGCTGGTGTGACAGAGTAAGACCCTATCTCAAAAAAAAAAAAAAAGAGAGAGAAACATGTCCTCTGCGGGAGGCTGAGGCAGGAGAATAGCTTGAAACCCGGAGGTGGTGGTTACAGTGAGCCAAGATCACGCCACTGCACCCCAGCCTGGGCGACAGGGCAAGACTTCATCTCCTGGGGGGAAGGGGACGTGGGGGGAAGAAACATGCCCTCTAACTTCTTTCAGATCTTGATCGTTTTGAGAATTTAAAAGGAAACACAACAAAAATAAATCTTTTCTTAGAACAGTAACTGTTGTTTTAAACAGAACTAAGCTCTTCAAATTTGCATTTTAAAATGCTATATAATCAGTACCCTCACCTTCCGTTAATCGTTAATACAGTGAAGCCACTGCTGCTTACATACTTGTTCATGGGCACATCAGTGGCTTTTGTGGGCTCTATCTTTGCCCTCCTCCTTTTCTAACTTACCTCTCAGTTCCCATAAGTCTTAATTTATAGATAAAATCTATTTGTGTTTTGACTTGAGAAATAGAGCAGAATATGAAAACAGTATATGGCAGTATTTCAATATTTTAAAAACCTGTTTCCAACAAATTCTTTTTACAGACGTACAACAGCTGTGCCAGACTCTGCTTAAACCAAGAAACAGTATGTTTAGCAAGCACTGCTATGAAGACTGAGAATTGTGTGGCCAAAGTAAGTAATATTGCTCATCAATGTATATTATACCACACCATAACAGTACCATATCTGTAGACATCTTTACCCAGTATTGCTTAAGGACTATTACAGGATTATATATTTAAGAAAAAAATATAAACAGGTATCATTTTATCTAGAACAGATTGCAAATTAGATTCTCCACCTCTTAATTGCAACAGAATCTTTTGCTTATGAATTCTGGTCACACTTTAGACTGATTCACATTTGTTTCTTGACACTAGTTGTAGATTATCACATATCAGTAAGATTTGTATAAGATAATGTACAATTGTTTTGATAAGTTTATGGTTTTTAAATGCAGTTATGTATAGAGTACATCACATTGCAAGGATTGTGAAATATGCTGTAGGCAACCCAATTATTATATCACTGTTGTTATTTATTGAGTGGCTAATGTTAGAAATACTGCTTTTGATGATCTTGATCCACATGGACAAGTATGTTTAGTCATGTCTATGGGCTACCTCTTTTTCATGTATATATGTCATCTCTATAGCCTAGATGTAAAATTTATCTTAAATATTAGAGATCTGATGCTTTTTATATCTATCATAACTCACATTTTCCAAATATCTGTCATTACTAAGGAACTTTGACTTAAATTCAGGTGTCAGACATTTTATTTTAGGAATAAGTACTATTAAGTATGGACTTTGTTTCTTTTACTTGAATTATCTGCAAAAATATTGCCTTTATATCTGTTCGTAGATTTGTTACTGTTACAACATTCCCAATTGCAACTATTTTAGTTTAACCTATTTTATTGTAGACCCAGGCCCTCAGTTCCTTACTGTTGTTATTAGAGCCAGGACTGGTATCATGTAGTTGCTATCCTTTGCTACAGAAATCTAAGAACAGTTGTCTTAGTCCATGTGGGCTGCTATAACAAAAATACTGTAAGCTGGGTGGCTTATAAACAAAACTAATTTTTTTCTTATAGGGGCTGAGAAGTCCAAGATCAGAGCATTAGCAGATTCAGTGTCTGGTGAGGGCTTGCTCTCTGCTTCATAGATGGCGCCTTCTCACTGCATCCTCACATGATAGAAGAGACTAGCTAGATATATGAGGTCTCTTTTTTAAGGGCACTAATCCCATTTACAAGGGGTCTGCCTTCATGAATTTGGGAGAATACAAACATTCAGAACATAGCAAAAGCAGAGTTTTTGTTTATTTTTTCTTAAAACATTTAATAGTCTCTGGGCCTGCTCTATCAACTGGAAATATATCACACAAAATATAACCATTGAAATCATATATATAAGAAATATCAGAGTTTATTTCAAATTATAGTTTAAAAAGGTAGAGTTCATCAGTTAAATGTCTCTTAAATTCAAATATGTTAATAATTTGCTACAAAATGTAATTATTATAAATTACATTTTTATTTTTTCAGTCATTTAGTCACAACTAACAAGTGCTAATTGACTCTATTTTGTTTTGTTTTATTTTATTTTTAGAGACAGGGTCTTGCTCTGTCGCCCAGGGTAGTGTGCAATGGCACAATCCTAGCCCAATGCAGCCTTTACCTCCTGGGCTCAAGCCCTGATCTTCCAGCCTCAGCCTCCCGAGTAGTTGAGAACACGGTCGCATGCCACCACACCCAGCTAATTTTTGGTTTTTGGTTTTTTAGAGGTGTTTTGTTTTGTTTTGTAGAGATGAGGTGTTGCTGTATTGCCTAGGCTGGTCTCGAACTCCCGGCCTCAAGTGATCCCCCAGACCTGCCAAAGAGTTGGGATTACAAGCGTGAGCCACTGCACTCAGCCCGAGTCTCCTTTATATCCTGCTTTTGTGCATGGAAACAGAGGAGTACACAGTTATTTGGGCCTTTAAAAATAAAAATATTCTTTTTCTTTTTTTGGCCGTGCTGCTCTTAGTTTCATCACAAGTGGGTGACTTCTGGCTAAATAAGGTAAAATTTTAGCATGAGCACCAATCCAAGGACAGGGTGATGATTTTAATGAGTTTCATTGAGAGCTGGCCAAGTGAGCATCTGTTCCTTTTGTTTTCTCCATACTTTGTAAGCCAGGATCTCTAATCTAAATAGGTTGGTGTGTATCTATATGATGTGGAGTTTTTTTGTTTTTGTTTTTTTTCTCCCACCCTCTGCTTTGGTGGTACATGGTTGGGAACCTTCTGCCCTCTAGCACAATGATGTAATCTCTTCCATGCTCTTGGGTCTTGAGTAAGAAAGTAAGTTTGCTCATTGCTGCTCATCAGTCTGTTTTACTTGCTCCCAGGTGGTGACCTTCTCATTGCATTGTTGCTTATTTTAACATTATTCTGACACCCATAACCTTTCATCGCCCTCTTAAATAATCTAATTTAATAATGATGTCTATCATTTCCTATTGGAACCCAGTTAAATCACTGGTTCATTTTTTTTTGAGATGGAGTCTCACTGTGTTGCCCAGGCTGGAGTACAGTGGTGCCATTTCAGCTCACTACAACCTCCATCTCCTGGGTTCAAGCCATTCGCCTGCCTGAGCCTCCTGAGTGGCTAGGATTACAGTAGCGTGTTACCACACCCAGATAATTTTTGTATTTTTTAGTAGAAACAGGGTTTCACCACGTTGGCCAGGCTGGTCTCGAGCTTTTGACCTCAGGTGATCTGCCCGCCTCGGCCTCCCAAAGTGCTGGGATTACAGGTGTGAGCCACTGCGCCCGGCCAAGTTTTTTCTTTTTTATTTACATGTGTTTTGTGTGTCTCATGATCCCTAACTGTTTCTGTTGGCCTCATTTATTGCTTGACCTTTGAATGGAATGACTTGTCATTATTTTGTTAGTCTGCAAGCTTGTCCCTATTTCCTGTTCTTCACCTTTAGTCCTTAACTGAATAGTTTCATCTGCTACATTGATATGGCTACAGTGTTTTCTCAACTTGGTACAAGTGTCTGTTGTTGATTCAGATTATACTCCATTGTGGCTTGAACCATTTCCATGTGAGAACAACTATAATATAGCGATATCAGCCGTTTTTGTTCTCTAGTTCAAAGAGTGACTTTGGCTTGGCTAGAGATAGTAAGTATAGTCCAAAACCTTATTATTGAATACGGTTCATGTAAGTTTTAGAGAAGACATTAATACCATTTATTTCCCTAAAAGCACCAATGGTATTCTGTTTGGACCCCTATAATACCTTGATTGTAACTCTTTGCCAGAAATAACACAGTCTTACAATAGCTCTTTACGAAGAGTACCCATTAGTCCTCTGTAGAATACAAGAAAACAAAGCTATAAAACAAATTACAACCACCCTAAATTGGCAATAATCTTGTTAATCTTTAATTTGAAGAAACAGGCCTAAGAAAAAATTTAAAACTAAAAATGAAAGAGGGTCTATTTTATCACTATAACTTAATCCAAGTAACATTTGGAAGCATTGAGATACCTTTTTATTTTTTTTCAGAATTCTTTCTCCTGGTTATGGCCCTGTGTTTCATGAGATTTGTGTTTGGAGCATGATGAGCTCTGTGTTTATTGTAGCTTTAAATGGACAGTCATTATTAACTGTCAACTTAGTCTTTAAAATCCATAATTACATTGTGCTTATTAATTGTCAACCTTCATAATTTTTTTTAATTGGTAAAGAAAACTAACTGGAAGGCCGAAAGGCATTACTTTTTTATGTTATCTTGCTATTGGCTTTATTAAACCATTACTGCAAATTTTGGTCTTAGGTTTTTTTCCTAATTTACCCTTACCCATACCCACAAACAGATACACAAACACATGCAGTTAAAATTGAATTGTTTGAATACATCTATCCAGATTCCTGGCCCAGATAAGAGAAGTTTTTCCTCTTTATGTTTGGAAAATAAACCCCTTCAGTAGTCCTTTGTGGATGTTCTGTATTTTAGTTGTTGGTTGTTGTCACTGTTTTTTTATTTGCGACTAATAATCTGTTTGAAACTGACTGAGACAGAAAAATGTGATGTTCCTTTCCACTCACTCCAGATTTTGATAGAAGACTTGTTTTATTTATTTCCAAAATTATATCCGCAGGAAACAAGCTGTTTAAATTCAGATTATGCTGAAGCAAAATGGTCCTGGTATGAGAAGCAACGTGCTGTTTTACGAGCACAGAGTCCCTTTTCTCATAACTGATTGATAGTAAATATTTTCCTGAAGAATTATTGCCAACCATGAACAGTGCAACTGTTTCACTTTTTTTCTGTGCTACTTGCTGTACCAGCCATTGTCGGTAATTAAGATCTACAATTCACAATGCAGACGTTTGCACTTCCTCTGGGTCTGTGCTATTTATAAGGCATTTCAGCTGTTCAGAGTTTCTTTTGAGTTTTAAACTACATGTTAACAGGCTTCTTTAATATACCGTTCCACAAGTAGCATGTCCAGATGGTCCGTTCTTCACACAGGCGCCTCTGTCAGGTCGAAACATTAGCTTTACGGAGAGCATACTAAAATATAACCATGTCATTGAGGCCGATGTGGTTGGAAAAACTCTGGAGTATAACATGTTACACACTGGGCTTATTGCTCTATCAAAAGGATAGGAATGAACTTCAGATATAATATTCTTTTTAAAAATCTTAATATTCATATGAGCTTAATGTGTTAATTGGGTTACAGAGAAATACACAGTTAAATGACTTTTCCAAGTTCACTTTGCATTAATAAGAGAAGCCAGGACACCTCTTATAGACAAGAGTTTGTGTGTTTGTCGGATTAAGGATGTAAGAATACATTTTCTTCTAGATGTGCGTGCCGTTTAAGAAGAATACAGACATGGGGCACCAAAACGGATCAGCAGATTGACTGCACATTTGTTGTGTAATCAGCTTCAGAAACCCTAAGTAGCATATGCCATTGGTTGAGGAAAGTGTAAACAGGAATCTTGGTCTAAAGTTGGTAAAATTTAAACCATTTTCAACCAAAAAGAGATTTTAAAAAAGTCCAGACCCCAGCCCAGAGTCTTTATGAATTATGCCCTAAAATGAGAGTAATCGCTTGTGCAGTCTTCTTGCTACCGGCACTCATTGTTGAACATACAAGAAAAAGAAACAAGAAACTGAAAGCTGTCAACAAAATGTGTTTAAAACTTTGCCCCGAGTGGGCATCAGACTGGCTGTTTTTAAGCCTGAAGTCCAGCCACATTGATTATGCACGTTGTCCACCAGCATCTTCCAGCAGAGCAGATCTGCTGAGAAAGGCAGGACCCAGGTTTTAGTGCTGATTCTGGATGGCCCTTGAATAGACAGAATATAGACAGCTTATGACAAAGCCATTCCAAGGCAGTTTTATTTTACAAATCTAAAACTTTCTGTAGTTCTTTTGAACTGCCATGTTTCTGTAAATTTCTTCAGTGAACTCTTTATGAACCTTTTTTTTTTTTTTTTAATAGCAGCGCTTCAGCTGTTGGGAACCACTGATATATCTGACTGAGGCACTTCAAGATGCTAGAACATATTCACATTTCTATCTAGCCAGGGAGCTAATAAGCTTGAGCTTGTCTTTGTGGATTGATCTAGATTAGCATGAGATGAGCCTAGTCAGTATCTTCCTCAGTGAAAAGGGAGAGGTTGGGGAAAAGATGCTTGAAAGAAGAAAGTTCTTCGTCAAGAATTGACTGCAGTATTGCCTGCTGATGCATGTCGGATCATCCGCACAGAGAGATCACATGGCTTCTCCAAAAGTCAAACGATCAATTCGCCTCGTTTTGGCTCTGTACTTAATGCACAAACAGTGCGATCTGCGGGGCTGTAATTGCATTGTTAGGGCCAAGGAACAAGCCTGTGCCTTTTCAGCAGACAGCTG